>NC_037356.1:10531084-15531084 GCF_002263795.3 Bos taurus | reverse complement strand
AGCAGAAGTATATTTTTTTCTGAAAATCTCTTGCATTTTCAATGATCCAATGGATTTTGATTTCTGGTTCCTCTGCCTTTTCTAAATCCAGCCTATACATCTGGAAGTTCTTGGTTTACATACTGTTAAAGCCCAGCTTGGATAATTTTTATTATTACTTTGTTAGTGTGTGAGATGAGTGCAACTGTATGGTAGTTTGAATATTCTTTGGCATTATCTTTCTTTGGGATTGGAATGAAGACTTATCTTCCAGTCCTGTGGCTACTGCTGAGCTTACAAATTTGCTGGCATATTGAGCGCAACACTTTAACAGCATCGAGTTTTAGGACTTGAAATAGCCCAGCTGAAGTTCCATCACCTCCACTAGCTTTGTGTGTAATGATGCTTTCTAAGGCCTACTTGACTTCACACTCCTGGATGTCTGTCTCTAGGTGAATAGTTACACAATCATGGTTATACGGGTCATTAAGAACATTTTTTTGTACAGTTATTCTGTGTATTCTTGCCACCTCTTCTAATATCTTCTGCTTCTGTTATGTCCATACTGTTTCTGTCCTTTATTGTGCCCATATTTGCGTGAAATAAAGAATATCTCTGATTTTCTTGAAGAGATCTCTAGCTGTTCCCATTCTATTTTTTCCCCTCTATTTCTTTGCATTTATCACTTAGAAAGTGATAAATCCTTGATATTCTTATCATCGCTATTCTTTGGATCTCTGCATTCAGAGGAATATATCGTTCCTTTTCTACTTTGCCTTTAGCTTATTTTCTTTTCTCAGCTATTTGTAAGGCCTCCTCAGACAACCATTTTGCCTCTTTGCATTTCTTTTTCTTGGGGATGGTCTTGATCACTGCCTCCTGTAAAATGTTATGAACCTCCATCCATAGATCTTCAGGCACTCTGTCTATCAGATCTAATCCCTTGAATCTGTTTGTCACTTCCACTGTATAATCATGAAGGATTTGATTTACGTCATTCCACTAGACTGAATGGTCTAGTGGTTTTCCCTCCTTTCTTCAATTTAAGCTGGAGTTTTGCATTAAGGAGTCCATGATCTGAGCCACAGTCAGCTCCCAGTCTTGTTTTTACTAACTCTGTAGAGCTTCTACAACTTTGGCTGCAAAGAATATAATCAATCTGATTTCAGTATTGACCATCTGGTGATGTCCATGTGTAGAGTCTTCTCTTGTGTTGTTGGAAGAGGGTGTTTGCTATGACCAGTGCATTCTTTTGGCAAAACTCTGTTAGCCTTTGCCTGCTTCATTCTGTCGGAGAAGGCAATGGCACCCCACTCCAGTACTCTTGCCTGGAAAATCCCATGGATGGAGGAGTCTGGTAGGCTTCAGTCCATGGGGTCGAGAAGAGTCAGACACGACTGAGCGACTTCACTTTCACTTTTCATGCATTGGAGAAGGAAATGGCAACCTACTCCAGTGTTCTTGCCTGGAGAATCCCAGGGATGGGGGAGCCTGGTGGGCTGCCATCGATGGGGTCACACAGAGTCGGACACGACTGAAGTGACTTAGCAACAGCAGCAGCAGCTTCATTCTGTTCTCCAAGGCCAAACTTGCCTGTTACTCCAGGTATCTCTTGACTTCCTACTTTTGCATTCCAGTCTCCTATGATGCAGAGGACATCTTTTTGGGGTGTTAGTTCTAGAAAGGCTTGTAGGTCTTCATAGAACCATTCAACTTCAGCTTCTTTGGCATTACTGGTCAGGGCATAGACTTGGATTACTGTGATATTGAATGGTTTGCCTTGGAAAAGAACAGAGATCATTCTGTCATTTACGAGACTGCATCCAAGTGCTGCATTTTGAACTCTTTTGTTGACTATGAGGGCTACTCCATTTCTTCTAAGGGATTCTTCCCCACAGTAGTAGTTATAATGGTCATCTGAATTAAACTTGCCCATTTTAGTCTATCTTGGTTCACTGATTCCTAAATTGTCGATGTTCACTCTTGCCATCTCCTGTTTGGCCACTTCCAATTTACCCTGATTCACGGATCTAACATTCCAGATTCCTATGGAATACTGTTCTTTACAGCATATGACTTTACTTCCATCACAGTCACATCCATACCGGCATTCTTTTCACTTTGGCTCTGTCTCTTCACTCTTTCTGGAGCTATGTCTCCACTCTTCTCCAGTAGCATATGTGGCACCTACCAACCTGGGGAGTTCATATTTCAGTATCGTATCTTTTTGCCGTTTCATACTGTTCACGGGGTTCTCAAGGCAAGAATACTGATGCAGTTTGCCATTCCCTTCTCCCATGCACCACATTTTGTCAGAACTCTCCACCATGACCTGTCCATCTTGCGTGACCCTACAGGACATGGTTCATAGTTTCACAGAGTTAGACAAGGATGTGATCCAAGTGGTAGCCAGTGCTTAATACAGGCATACTTCATTTTACTGTTCTTCACTTCATTGAGATCCACAGAAATTGCTTTTTTCTTTTTTTTCACAGATTGAAAGTTTGTAGCATCCCCACATTATCAAATTATGGTTAGAATTTTTCACAATCAAGTTGTTTTTAATTAAAGTATATGCATTGCTTTTCTTAAGACATAATGCTACTGCACACTTAATACTGTAGTGTAACTATAACTTTTATATGCAAAGAGAAGGCAAAAAAACTGTGAGTAGTTTTATTACAGTCAATTACAATATGCACTTTATTATAATAGTCTGGAATAAGCCTGCAACATCTCCAAGATATGCCTGTAATAATACTAATAACCATGATATGTTCATGCATGCACTATAATAAACATACACTATATACATTATCTAAAATCCATATAACAGTCTTGAAAAAATATTAAAATTCCTCTTCTGTAAATAAAGTAACTAATGCTCAGTTACTCTAAATGGCTTGTTCAAGCTACAGAGTCAATAAAAAAGGAAACTCAGGTTAAGAATGATCCCCTTTGGTTTCTGTAGAACATCTAATCTTACTATTGTCAATTACACTAATTCTTAAAATTCGTCTTTATAGTGTGTTTCCTCCACTTAGGCTGCAGTCATCTCTCAGCATCTGGGAGGGATTGGTAACAGAATCTCTCTTGGATACCAAAAGCCAGGGATGCTCAATTGTCTTATATAAAATGATCTAGTATTGATATTTGCATACTCACATTCTCCCATATACTTTAAATCATCTCTAGAATACTTATAATTTATAATACCACATAAAATATATGTAAATAGCTGTAAATATAATTTAACAATATGGAAGTTAAGAAAAATGATTTCGAACCTCCTTCTTTCAGTCATTCAAAAATCTGCTTATAATCTAAAGTCAGTCCATTGTAACTGTGGTTCAACATTCACAAACTCAATCAGTCCTGGTTCATGTAGTACTGTAGAACATATTTAGTGGAAAAGAATCTGCATAAAAGTGGACCAATACAGCTCAGACCCACGTTATTCAAGAGTTCACTGTACACAGTTGCTGGCATGCAGCAAATTCAATTTTTGCTTCTTGGAACTCTCTGGATTTTTCTCCCCGATTTTGTTGATCTTTTGTTGGTAAAATCCATGAATGAGAAATCTATAGATTTGGAGTGCCAGCTGTATTAGCACATGATAATAGTGACCACATCTGCTTTAGTCATAACTGTTTTTCCAGCACCAAGACTAGCACCTGGGATAAATTATACTTAATAGATTAATTAATTAATTAAATAGATCAAAACACACAATATGTAGGGCATAATGTCACAGAGAGGGAATCCATCAGGGCTCAGATTATCCCCATATCCACTACTGTTCATCTGAATGATACTCACTCCATTATTTTGAGATTTAGTTTTCTTGTTCCCAAAATAAAGGAGTTGGACTAGCTATCTCTGAATTTGTGACTACCAATTGCTCAGTACTCAATATCCAGATTGCCTTGTTTCATTTGTAAAGGCTACCCAAGCCTTGGCATGGCCACTGACTGTTGCAATAAATGGTGCATGTTTTTCATTGTTCATCCTTGTTACAAACAACATGAATCTTAGCTGAGGCTCAACCTCACCTGTCATGGACCACCCATCTCTTCTGCTCTTTATAATACATTTATTTTCAAGGTCAATGATTGTTTTCCTTTACTCCTCTTTTCAATCTTCATCATCACCATAGCAATTAATATTCCATGACCAAGCTTCTGGTAATGCTAAGCAGCCTACCAACATTTTATAAATATAATCTGATTTGATCCTTTTATCAAGACCATGAGGAAGTTATAATAAACATCATCTTACAGAAGAGGTAAGTGATGCTCAGAACATTTTAGTGACTTGCCTAATGTTACACAACAAGTAAGTGGTGAAATAAACACTGAAACCCAGATATGCCTGACTGAATGAAGTCTTTTTTCATATAAGTAATGCTCAAAATTCTCCAAACTAGGCTTCAAAAGTATGTGAACCAAGAACTTCCAGATATTCAAGCTAGATTTAGAAAAGGTAGAGGAACCAGAGATCAAATTGCCAACATCTGTTGGATCATCAAAAAAGCAAGAGAATTTCAGAAAAATATACACTTTTGCTTCATTGACTACGCTAAAGCCTTTGACTGTGGAAACAAACAGTGGAAACAGTGGAAAATTTTTAAAGAGACTCGGATACCAGACCACCTTATCTGCGTCCTGAGAAATCTGTATGCAGGTCAAGAAGGAATGGTTAGAATCAGAACCTCACATGGAACAATGGACAGGTTTCAAATTAGGAAAGGAGTATGTCAATGCAGTATATCCTCACCCTGCTTATTTAACTTATATGCAGATTACATCATGCAAAATGCATTACTGGATGAGGCAACGCATGCTTAATCACTTCAGTCGTGTCTGAGTCTTTGTGACCCCATGGACAGCAGCCCACCAAAGTTCCTCTGTCCACAGGATTCTCCAGGCAAGAATACTGGAGTGGGTTGCCATTTCCTTCTCCAACGGATGAAGCAAAGTTGGAATCAAGACTGCAGGGAGAAATATCAATAACCTCAGATATGCAGATGACACCGCCCTTATGGCAGAAAGTGAAGAGGAACTAAAGAGCCTCTTGATGAAAGTGAAAGAGGAGAGTGAAAAACCTGGCTTAAAGCTCAACATTCAAAAAAATAAAGACCATGGCATCTGTTCCCATCACTTCATGGCAAATAGATGGGGAAACAATGGAAACAGTGACAGACTTTATTTTATTTTATTTTATTTTTAAACTTTACAATATTGTATTAGTTTTGCCAAATATCGAAATGAATCCGCCACAGGTATACCTGCATTCCCCATCCTGAACCCTCCTCCCTCCTCCCTCCCCTACCCTCCCTCTGGGTCGTCCCAGTGCACCAGCCCCAAGCATCCAGTACCGTGCATCGAACCTGGACTGGCGACTCATTTCCTACATGATATTATACATGTTTCAATGCTATTCTCCCAAATTTCCCCACCCTCTCCCTCTCCCACAGAGTCCATAAGACTGATCTATACATCAGTGTCTCTTTTGCTGTCTCGTACACAGGATTATGGTTACCATCTTTCTAAATTCCATATATATGCGTTAGTATACTGTATTGGGGTTTTTCTTTTTGGCTTGCTTCACTCTGTATAATAGGTTCCAGTTTCATCCATCTCATTAGAACTGATTCAAATGGATTATTTTTAATGGCTGAGTAATACTCCATTGTGTATGTGTACCACAGCTTTCTTATCCATTCATCTGCTGATGGGCATCTAGGTTGCTTCCATGTCCTGGCTATTATAAACAGTGCTGCGATGAACATTGGGGTACACGTGTCTCTTTCCCTTCTGGTTTCCTCAGTGTGTATGCCCAGCAGTGGGATTGCTGGATCATAAGGCAGTTCTATTTCCAGTTTTTTAAGGAATCTCCACACTGTTCTCCATAGTGGCTGTACTAGTTTGCATTCCCACCAACAGTGTAAGAGAGTTCTCTTTTCTCCACACCCTCTCCAGCATTTATTGCTTGTAGACTTATGGATTGCAGCCATTCTGACTGGTGTGAAATGGTACCTTATTGTGGTTTTGATTTGCATTTCTCTGATAATGAGTGATGTTGAGCATCTTTTCATGTGTTTGTTAGCCCTCTGTATGTCTTCTTTGGAGAAATGTCTATTTAGTTCTTTGGCCCATTTTTTGATTGGATCATTTATTTTTCTGGAATTGAGCTGTAGGAGTTGCTTGTATATTTTTGAGATTAGTTGTTTGTCAGTTGCTTCATTTGCTATTATTTTCTCCCATTCTGAAGGCTGCCTTTTCATCTTGCTAATAGTTTCCTTTGTTGTGCAGAAGCTTTTAAGTTTAATTAGGTCCCATTTGTTTATTTTTGCTTTTATGTCCAATATTCTGGGAGGTGGGTCATAGAGGATCCTGCTGTGATGTATGTAGGAGAGTGTTTTGCCTATGTTCTCCTCTAGGAGTTTTATAGTTTCTGGTCTTACGTTTAGATCTTTAATCCATTTTGAGTTTATTTTTGTGTATGGTGTTAGAAAGTGGTCTAGTTTCATTCTTTTACAAGTGGTTGACCAGTTTTTCCAGCACCACTTATTAAAGAGAAAAACTATTAAAAATTCCAACATATGGAGGAGGAACAACACGCTGCTGAATAACCAACAAATCACAGAAGAAATCAAAAAAGAAATCAAAATTTGCATAGAAACTAATGAAAATGAAAACACAACAACTCAAAACCTGTGGGACACTTTAAAAGCAGTCCTAAGGGGAAAGTTCTTAGCAATACAGGCATACCTCAAGAAACAAGAAAAAAGTCAAATAAATAACCTAACCCTACACCTAAGGCAACTAGAAAAGGAAGAAATGAAGAACCCCAGGGTTAGTAGAAGGAAAGAAATCTTAAAAATTAGAGCAAAAATAAATGCAAAAGAAACCATAGCAAAAATCAACAAAGCCAAAAGCTGGTTCTTTGAAAGGATAAATAAAATTGACAAACCATTAGCCAGACTCATCAAGAAACAAAGGGAGAAAAATCAAATCAATAAAATTAGAAACGAAAATGGAGAGATCACAACAGACAACACAGAAATACAAAGGATCATAAGAGACTACTATCAACAATTATATGCCAAAAAAATGGACAACGTGGAAGAAATGGACAAATTCTTAGAAAAGTACAACTTCCCAAAACTCGACCAGGAAGAAATAGAAAATCTTAACAGACCCATCACAAGCACGGAAATTGAAAGTGTAATCAAAAATCTTCCAGCAAACAAAAGCCCAGGTCCAGACAGCTTCACAGCTGAATTCTACCAAAAACTTAGAGAAGAGCTAACACCTATCCTGCTCAAACTCTTCCAGAAAATTGCAGAGGAAGGTAAACTCCCAAACTCATTCTATGAGGCCACCATCACCCTAATACCAAAACCTGACAAAGATCCCACAAAAAAAGAAAACTACAGGCCAATATCACTGATGAACATAGATGCAAAAATCCTTAACAAAATTCTAGCAATCAGAATCCAACAACACATTAAAAAGATCATACACCATGACCAAGTGGGCTTTATCCCAGGGATGCAAGGATTCTTCAATATCCACAAATCAATCAATGTAATACACCACATTAACAAAAACAAAAACCATATGATTATCTCAATAGATGCAGAGAAAGCCTTTGACAAAATTCAACATCCATTTATGATAAGAACTCTCCAGAAAGCAGGAATAGAAGGAACATACCTCAACATAATAAAAGCTATATATGACAAACCCACAGCAAACATTATCCTCAATGGTGAAAAATTGAAAGCATTTCCTCTAAAGTCAGGAACAAGACAAGGGTGCCCATTTTCACCATTACTATTCAGCATAGTTTTGGAAGTTTTGGCCACAGCAATCAGAGCAGAAAAAGAAATAAAAGGAATCCAAATTGGAAAAGAAGAAGTAAAACTCTCACTATTTGCAGATGACATGATCCTTTACATAGAAAACCCTAAAGACTCCACCAGAAAATTACTAGAACTAATCAATGATTATAGTAAAGTTGCAGGATATAAAATCAACACACAGAAATCCCTTGCATTCCTATACACTAATAATGAGAAAACTGAAAGAGAAATTAAGGAAACAATTCCATTCACCATTGCAACAAAAAGAATAAAATACTTAGGAATATATCTACCTAAAGAAACTAAAGACCTATATATAGAAAACTATAAAACACTGGTGAAAGAAATCAAAGAGGACACTAATAGATGGAGAAATATACCATGCTCATGGATTGGAAGAATCAATATAGTGAAAATGAGTATACTACCCAAAGCAATTTATAGATTCAATGCAATCCCTATCAAGCTACCAACGGTATTCTTCACAGAGCTAGAACAAATAATTTCACAATTTGTATGGAAATACAAAAAACCTCGAATAGCCAAAGCTATCTTGAGAAAGAAGAATGGAACTGGAGGAATCAACCTACCTGACTTCAGGCTCTATTACAAAGCCACAGTTATCAAGACAGTATGGTACTGGCACAAAGACAGAAATATAGATCAATGGAACAAAATAGAAAGCCCAGAGATAAATCCACACACATATGGACACCTTATCTTTGACAAAGGAGGCAAGAATATACAATGGATTAAAGACTTTATTTTCTTGGACTCTAAAATCACTGCAGATGGTGACTGCAGCTATGAAATTAAAAGATGCCTGCTCCTTTGAAGAAAAGTTATGACCAACCTAGACAGCATATTAAAAAGCAGAGACATTACTTTGCCAACAAAGGTTTGTCTAGTCAAGGTTATGGCTTTTCCAGTAGTCATGTATGGATGTGAGAGTTGGACTGTAAAGAAAGCTGAACACCAAAGAATTGATGCTTTTGAACTGTGGTGTTGGATAAGACTCCTGAGAGTCCCTTGGACTGCAAGGAGATCTAACCAGTCAATCCTAAAGGAAATCAATCCTGAATATTCATTGGAAGGACTGATGCTGAAGCTGAAACTCCAATACTTTGGCACCTGATTTGAAGAACTGACTCATTGGAAAAGACCCTGATGCTGGGGAAGATTGAAGGCAGGAGGAGAAGGGGATGTCAGAGGATGAAATGGTTGGATGGCATCACCAACCGGATGGACACGAGTTTGAGCAAGCTCCGGGAGTTGGTGATAGGGGATCCTGGTGTCCTGCAGTCTGTGGAGTCAAAGAGAGTTGGACAATACTGAATGACTGAACTCAACTGAGCTGAACTAGTATTAACTCTTCATATTTGTTGCATAATAAGTTGCTTCAGCTGTGTCCGACTGCAACCCTATGGACCATAACCCAACAATCTCTTCTATCCATGGGGATTCTCCAGGCAAGAATACTGGAATGGGTTGCTATACCCTCCTCCAGTGCATATTCCCAACCCAGGGATCCAACCTGCATCTCCTGCATTGCTAGGTGGTTTTTTTTTTTTTTTTTTTTTTTTTACTATTAGCACCACCTGGGAAACCCTTTTCATACAAGACAGTGGAAATCTCAGATTAGAAATGAAACATTAGTGAAACATGAGTTAAAATAACCTTTTTCTGTAAGTTCTTCTTCACAACAAAGAGAAAAGCCTTGATGCTAAAATAATTATGTAACTATTCTTCCATTATGTATGCTGAATGGCATTGTACCATTTCTTAGTTAGGAGCTTATAAAGGTAAATGGCATATACTGTCAGTGGTTGTTATTAAAACTTTGACAACCCACACAAGTTATAAAGGCCAATGTTTATAAGTGCTAAGCAACACTGACAATCAGATCTGCCAGGATAATCAGACATGAAATTATTTTTAAACACTAAGTTGTCCTTTTAATTCTTTGTTTTTATAATGTGTAATTTGAGTATATAAACTACAATATTTTCCTAATGCCTATGTCACCATTTTTCATATTATGAGTATTAGAATTATTGTTTGCTAAGAGAAAATCTTGGAGTAAAGTTAAACATTTTCCTTTAGAAATGATAGCTGAGTACTTGTGTAATAGAATCATTTGTTTAAATAAAGTAGACCTGTGCTTTATTATATCACAGGGATTCTGCTTCTGCCATTCTATTCTGCATTTGTTACCAAAACAATAATTAAGGACATTCACCTAAATGGAAGAACCAAGGAAATTTAACTGCTTTTGTATGTCAGAAATCTAAATATAACTCACTCTGACTCTCAACAATCTATCTCTGAACAAGCTATTCTTTTTCCTGTCTCCAAGACTCTGAGCCTGTGATTCAAAGACTTTGAACGCTGTGCTGAGTACATGTGGAAGGATCTTGGAAGAAAGATCTCTCCACTTAACAAAGTCCTATTCTCCATGAAATACTAACAAAGAGAACAAAACACATATGGCTGAAAGTGATCATGGATTTTTTTTTTTTTTTTTTTTGCTTTCTTCAAGAAATGGTTATTACTCCCTCTGGGGTCCCAGGTAACATCCGCATTTTCTCATGTTTAAAAATCTCAAACTGTCAGCCCATGGAGGGATTTGACTAGTAAACACATTCAATGTTAAATAAAGATGGAAAAGTTTGCAAGTTTTAGAGTGGGGAGATTTCATGTAAAAACCTAGATTTCCACTTCTTTTGAAAATAATATAAAAAGAAAGTATCTGACTGTACTGGGTTGGCTGGCCTCTGAACGAACAATCATCTGGGACTGAGAATTTCCCATCCTCTTCAGAGGAGACAGGCTCTCCAGGGCACTATTTCCCTCCTCTTTTTTAATTTGACCCACTTCATTCATTCTGTGTTTACAGTAGGATGGGTAAGCATTTGAGTATAAGACCCTGACTCTATGATCACTCTTTTTTTTTTTTTTTCTATGATCACTTTTAACTTTCCATAAAAGTTATAGTTATCTTTCCTTCTCCTCACTATGAAAGAACTATGCATTTTCCCCTTAAAATGCTTATTTTGCATTAATATATTATTTTCTATTTTAATCAGTTTATCTACAATAGCTTATTTAATTCTTACCATCATGTAATAAGCAAGAGACTTGCATTATCTCTACCAATCTGATGAAGAGAATGAGCACAGAAAGCTTAAGTAATTTAAGAACATCATACAGTGATTATGCCTTACAATCAGGATCCATCTTTTTGTTTCAAAGTTTAGCACATAATCTATGCTAGTAAATGTTCAGGTTCTGATATAGTATCATAGCCTTAGTTGAAGTGTTACTATGATCAACATTAGGTATCAAAATGTCTGAGGAATGGATCATCATGTGGAAAATGTAAAAAAAAAAAAAGAAAAGAAAAGAAAAATCTGTTCAATAGCACTTGAACTCTTTTACTTGCTTAGAAAACATGAAAAAGAATGAGGGTAGAAGTCTAGAATTAAAATACAAATGTTATATATATCAAATAGATACCTAGCAAGGACATACTGCATAGCAAGAGAGCTATATTCAGTATCATGTAATAATCTATAATGGAAAACAATGCAAAAAAATAATATATATATATATGGCTTCCCAAATGGCACGAGTTGTAAAGAACCCATCTGCCAATGCAGGAGACCTAAGAGACTTAGGTTCAATCTTCAATCCCTGGGTCAGGAAGATCCCCTGGAGGACAGCATGGCAACCCACTTTAGTATTCTTGCCTGGAGAACTCCATAGACAGTGGAGCTTGGTGGGCTACAGTCCACAGTGCAGCAAAGCATGGTACACGACTGAAATTACTTCATATATATATACACACACACATTAGAATCACTTTACTATACACCTGAAATGAACACAACATTGTAAATCAATTATTCAGTTCAGTTCAGTCTCTCAGTCATGTCCAACTCTTTGCGACCCCATGGACCACAGCACGCCAGGCCTCCTTGTTCATCACCAACTCCCGGAGTTGCTCAAACTCATGTCCTTTGAGTCGGTGATGCCATCCAGCCATCTCATTCTCTATCTTCCCCTTCTCCTCCTGCCTTCAATCTTTTCCAACATCAGGGTCTTTTCAAATAAGTCAGCTCGTCGCATCAGGTGGCCAAAGTATTGGAGTTTCAGCTTCAACATCAGTCCTTCCAATGAATATTCAGGACTGATTTCCCTTAGGATGGACTGGTTGGATCTCCTTGCAGTCCAAGGGACTCTCAAGAGTCTTCTCCAATACCACAGTTCAAAAGTATCAATTCTTCAGCTCTCAACTTTCTTTACAGTCCAACTCTCACATCCATACATGACTACTGGGAAAATAATAGCCTTAACTAGACGGAGCTTTGCTGGCAAAATAATGTCTCTGCTTTTTAGACTAGTGCTGCATTGGGCTTATCCTACACATCCCAAATTCATCAGGGCAAAGGATATTCAGGAGTATCCTGTGGTCCAGATAGATGTGGGTCACAGATGAGGGAATGTTCAAGTGAGGGTGGTATTGAGGTCTGTCTAACAAGCTCACAAAGTAAGTGAAGAGGCTTTAGCCTCTAGTCGCTTGGCTAGAGGCTGACTTATTAGTGCTGAGTTAAAAAGTCCCAGATGACCATCAGGAAGAGGGATGTGGTTTGTCTGGGTTAAATAAACTCTAGGACAAAATTCCTCAGTGAAGCAAATTTCTGAAGAAACACATGCGTCCACTAGAGAAAGCATCTCTTATAAATATTTGCAAGTCTGGAGAGTATGCAGTCAATTGAAAAAAAGTCAGAAGTTGGAGTAAAGTTCATCTCCATCACTTTGATAGTCAGAAGTTGGCAAGCAAGCGGGGTGGTGAAATAAAGAAGCCAGCTATATTACTACTTCCAACTGCAGCCTTCTTTCACTTAAATTAGGTTTTTAAGATAAAGCTTAATGCTGAACTACACGTGAATTTTGTAAAAAAACATTCTTGGACCAGACAAACACTAGTAACTTAAAGTGACTTCAATGGGTAAAGTATCCGCCTGCAATCTAGGAGTCACAGGCAATGCAGGTTTCATCCCTGGGTTGGGAAGATCCCCTGGAGGAGGAAACAAGAACCCATTCCACTATTCTTCTCTTGAGAATCCCATGGACACAGGAGCCTGGCAGGCTATGGTCCATGGTGTTGCAAAAGACTTGGACACGACCTAGCCACTAAGCACATGACTTGATTATGAGAAGAACAGTCATTGGGCATACTTATTTTTCACCTAACAGTGTGAGAAAAGATAATTCTTAGCGAATGCCTTCCAAAGAGATGATGGGGAATGCAAATGAACCTGTTTCTTCCATACAGAGGTTACAAAATTGGTGGCGATAATGATGGTGGTGGTGATGATAATGATGATTTGATTATTCTAGAATAACTAGCTTAGCATAATGATTAAGGACAAGAGTTTGGGGCACACACTAACTTGGATTTAGACTCCTTTTCTGTTATCAACTGTGTGATACTGGACAGGATATAGAACATCTCCGAGTGAATGTTTACTATGAAACGATTCTGTTAATAAATAATTTCGAGTATTACACAGAAGATTTAAGGAGAGGATGCTTATAAAGCACTTGATATAGGACTTGAATTTATTAAGCATCTAGCAATAGAAGCTGGTTAGCTACTGTGGCAATGATGATTCTCAAGTGAGTGGATGAAGGGTCTGGACTAAATGCACCTGTCATCTCTCTAGAAACGTGAAGCTTGGCCTCAGCCCTGGCTTCATCTTCCACTGATCATGTATTTATTTACCTCTCAAGAATGTGTTTTCTTTAGTTAGTTGGGGTGGCAAAACAAATTGCCGTATATAGACTGGGTGGCTCGAATAACAGAAATTCATTTCCTCATAGTTCTGGAGGCTAGGAGTCCCAGATCAAGGTCCAGGTGGACTGATTTCTGGTGAGAGCTCTTTTCTAGGCTTGCAGATGGCCTCATTGTCCTCGTATGGGTGTGTATACCCTCTTTTTATAAAGGGACCAATCCAGTTGGATTAGTGTCCCACCCTCATGGCCTCATTTAACCTTAGTTACTTCCTAAAGACACTCGTATCTGGGGTTAAGTCTTCAACAGGTGAATTTTGGTGGGGAGGCATAATTCAGTCCAGAGCAGCAGTCATAGAGGGATTCAGTGGGGATGCACAAATGAAAGACAATCACAGTCCTCCAAATGGTCACAGTCTTCTCAAAGAGAGGTAGACCTGAGAAAAGAGATACTATTTTCTGATCTGATCCCATATGCAAAACCTGTGCTAGGAGATTGTGAGCAGCTATTACCTTAGGGATGTCATCAAGACATTGAAAAATAAATAAATTTTATCACTAAAATCTAGATTTATTTACACACATTTATATTGCTTTGCAGTTAATTCTTAAAAGGAGCCTCTGTTAAGTGTCTCCCTTTTACAATAAGGCAACTGAGGCTGTGAGCTTGGGAACTTGCTTCAAGTTACTAAAAGTAAACGGCAGAATTCTCAACCTCTATTTTTCACCCTAGGACAATGAGAATAACAATAGACTGTGGACCATGCCTGATGGAAGACAGATCAAAGACTGGTGCGAATCTGAGAGGAAAGTCAGAGACTAGGGTTTAAGGGATTTGACTCTTGAGGCAATGTTTGAATCAAGCAAGTATTGAAAGACAAATATTACTTCCAATGCTCATGTAATTTCTGCTCCAATTATATATAAGCATTTGGCCGATCAAATAAAACACAGCTGTTAACTTCTCAAGTTTATATCAAATTCACAGGATGAGTTCTGATACTCTACAACCTTCTCTACCTTCCCACAAGAAACATTTTCTGGATGTTAGGCTTGCTTTTGTCAAAAATTAACTCTGAAAAGCAATTTAATAAACCAAAGCTTCCTGTTAAACTGTATTTTCCTATATTGGGGATAAATAGAGATTGTCATTTTGAAAGGAGGGTAATCATTTCTAAAAATTATGATGATAACTGAAAGGAAAAATCTCAGAATGATTTAGTCGCAGTAGGAAAAGATAATATCAAAACCAGCAAGTATTTATTTATTGATTTATAATGTCCTAGGTGTTGGGTGCAGAGAAGGCAATGGCACCCCACTCTAGTACTTTTGTCTGGAAAATCCCATGGACGGAGGAGCCTGGTAAGCTCCAGTCCATGGGGTCGCTAGAGTCGGACACGACTGAGCAACTTCACTTTCACTTTTCACTTTCATGCATTGGAGAAGGAAATGGCAACCCACTCCAGTATTCTTGCCTGGAGAATTCCAGGGACGGGGAAGCCCGGTGGGCTGCCGTCTATGGGGTCGCACAGAGTCGGACATGACTGAATCGACTTAGCAGCAGCAGGTGTTGGGTGAGCTGATAAAATACACACATTTTCTCACTTCAGTTTGTACCATGTTAATGAAGGATCATCCTCATCATACAGACTGGAGCCTGGGGTTTAGTGAGATGCAGTATTTTAGTCAGGTGAGGAGTAGTAATAACATTCAGTCTTGTAGCAGAAGATTCCTGAGCATGCCCTTTGACTCTGCAGTGTTCTGGCCCTGGAAGTGGGCTGCAAAAGCTCATAGAGAGACAAGGGCAGTTGTCTGAATCTCAGTTACATCCCGCTGTATTTAAGAGCCAGCCGGCATCTTGGTGTTCACCTCGGCAGATACAAGAGCTGAGCTATGGAGGCTGGGAGAACAATAGGTGCGTGGCTTAAGAACCAACAGGTAAAGTGACTGATAAAAGAAGACAGAGCATAGAAATAACCTGATTAAATGAGTGCTTGCTATATGTCAGACACTGAACTAAGGGTTTTACAAGTAACATTTTATTTATTCCTTAATTTCATCCTGTTAGACAAGTATAATTATCTTCATTTTCAGATAAGGAAACAGACACAGAAGAAAGGTCAAGAAATGTTCAAAAGTTAACAACAGCAAGTAAGTGGAAGAACTGGTCTCTGAACCTCCATATGCTAAGTTGGACACTCATTTCTCTAACTTTCAGGCAGAGCCACCCCACATTAGAGCAGCTACTCTGCTTTCTTGGGTGAGCTGCTCCCAGACCATCACATTATAAATAATTATAACAGTTTGCAAATGTTTATGGATATAAGATATAAAACATATTTTGTTTATAATGTTCAAATAATTCTACAGGTTATAAAAAAGGAAAAATAATAATTAGCATTATCATCACATTCACTATTGTTATTAACCTATGAAATGATCAAAGAGATATTCTGGTCCTGAATATATATGAATTTAGACCAATAGAAGTTGGGCTTCCCAGGTGGCGCTAGTGGTAAAGAATCCACATGCCAGTGCAGGATATGCAAGAGGCTAAGGTTTGATCCCTGGGTCGGGAAGATCCTCTGGAGGAGGAAATAGCAACCCTCTCCAGTATTATTGCCTGGCAAATTCCAAGGACAGAGGAGCCTGGCAGGCTAGAGTCCAAGGGGTTGCAGAGAGTCAGGCACAACTGAGCACAGACTAACAGAGGTTAGAAGTACCCCCAAATCACACATCTAACTATTATTTAGCATAGTTTTACTCTATATAGTCAATCAACAAAGATTTGTTATAAACCTACTACTAAAAAAAAACAAAAACAAAAACAAACAACAATGTATCACCAACAATGCCTTGGAGATACGTGCAAAACAATATACAAAAGTAAAATATGAGGAAATAGAAGCAACATGAAAATAAAATCGAACCAAGATAAAAACCAGTACTCAACATACATTTAATTAACTATAAACAATTAAATCTTTGTAAGCAAGGATTTTGATAAAAGGGCTAACATAACAGTTCAGTTCAGTTCAGATCAGTTGCTCAGTTGTGTCCGACTCTTTGTGACCCCATGAATCGCAGCACGCCAGGCCTCCCTGTCCATCATCAACTCCCGGAGTTCACTCAGACTCACGTCCATTGAGTCAGTGACGCCATCCAGCCATCTCATCCTCTGTCATCCCCTTCTCCTCCTGCCCCTAATCCCTCCCAGCATCAGAGTCTTTGCCAATGAGTGAACTCTTCTCATAAGGTGGTCAAAGTACTGGCGTTTCAGCTTTAGTATCATTCCTTCCAAAGAAATCCCAGGGCTGATCTCCTTCAGAATGAACTGGTTAAATCTCCTTGCAGTCCAAGGGACTCTCAAGAGTCTTCTCCAACACCACAGTTCAAAAGCATCAATTCTTCAGCACTCAGCCTTCTTCACAGTCCAGCTCTCACATAAACGTAACAGACTTCAGGCTAAATCCTTAGGAAGCTTGCATTAGGTTGGCTTCCGGGAACTTGGATTTCAGGAGGATTTCCCCGATGGCTCAGATGGTAAAGAATCCACCTGCAATGCAGGAGACCCAGGATTGATCCCTGGGTTGGGAGGATCCCCTGGAGAAGGGAATGGCTACTCACTCCAGTTCCTGCCAGGAGAATTCCACAGGCATGGACAGAGGAGCCCGGTGGCCCCCAGTTCATGTGGTCCTAAAGTATTGGACATGATTAAATGACTAACATTTTCATTTTCACTTCCACCTTGAGAAGAGTGTCTGATACGTATTTTTAAAAAATGTGTTTATGCTAAACACTTGTGTTCCTTCTGGACATGTGGAATTTGAACCCTTGCTAGACACAGTGTGTTTTTGTGACCAGCACCCAGTGAAAACCTTTGGCATTGAATCTTTAATGAGCTTCTCTAAGACAACATGCCATACTAGTCACAACTCATTCCTGGAGGAATCAAGCGTGTCTTGTGAGTGATTCCACTGGGAGAGGACTCCTGGAAGTTCGTGTCTGGCTTCCCCAGACTTCACTCCATGCTTCTTTTTCTTCTGATAACTTTGTTTGTATCTGTTTTCTGTAATAAATTATAGTTTTAAAACAATGATGGCCAATATTATTTCATCTATGAGTAGTGGTACAGCTGATCTATATTAGGCATGGAGTTAAGCATCACATGTAATGCAATCTCACTTATTGCCCACAACAATTCAATGTCGTCTATCAGTATCTCTCCATTTTAAGAAGAGAAAATGGAGTCTCAAAATGGTTAAAGAACTCTTCAAAGGCAAATCTGTCTGAAGTCTGCTTTCAACTGGCCCCAGAGAATCACAGCTATCTTCCCATTATGTTCATACCAAAATATGAGAGACATTTCTTCTATGGATTTCCATTAAGAAGACACTGGCATTGCAAATCCTACTAGATAATATCTCTGCAGCAAATTCAGGAGCAAGCCTCATATGACTCTTTCTCAAACAGCCTTCTCTGCAATCAAGGCAAAGCAATCCACTCTAGTGGCACAGCTCTCAGGCTGGAAGGGAGGAAACTTGAATCCAGCTCTCCTGAACCCCAATCCTCTCAGCCCTCCTCGTGTGGTCTAAACTTGATCTGCACAACAATGGCTGATAAAGACTTGTTCTTGAAGGAAAATAACTTCTGGGGGTAAGGGGAAGCAATGAGGAATCACATTTTGTTTGAGGATTTAAGAATTATATCTCCAATGTGAGAAAGCTGGGATGCAGGGATAGCATCTTTGTGGTGATGTTATATTCTTCCTGGGTTCTTCTTGCCTCTCTCTCTCTCTCTCCTCTCTCATGTCAGGGGAGCATCATACATAGAGAAGTTTAGATACATAAGACACCATAGTTTTTGTAGGATGTTTCAGAGGGCCTCCCCTTTATCTTATTTTAGGACTCTCATTCTTACTTCTGTCCCACCTACATTTACAATGGAAACAGTGATGGGCTTTTTCTTGGACTCCAAAATCACTGCAGATGGTGACTGCAGCCATGAAATTAAAAGATGCTTGTTCCTTGGAAGAAAAGCAATGACCAACGTAAATAACTTATTAAAAAGCAGAGACATTACTTTGTCGACAAAGGTCTGTATAGTCAAAGCTATGGTTTTTGCAATAGTCATGCATGGATGTGAGAGTTGGACTATAAAGACAATTGAGTGCCAAAGAATTGATGCTTTTGAACTGTGGTGTTGGAGAAGACTCTTGAGAGTCCCTTGGACTGCAAGGATATCAAACCAGTCCATCCTAAAGGAAATCAGTCCTGACTATTCATTGGAAGGACTGATGCTGAAGCTGAAGCTCCAATACTTTGGTCACCTGTTGGGAAGAACTGACTCATTTGAAAAGAGCCTGATGCTGGGAAAGACTGAAGGCAGGAGAAGGGGACAACAGAGGATGAGATGGTTAGTGGCATCACTGACCTGATGGACATGAGTTTAAGCAATCTCTGGGAGATAGTGAAGGACAGCGAAGCCTGACATGCTGCAGTCCATGGGGTCTCAAAGAGTCAGACACAACTGAGCGATTGAAATGAACTGACCTGACCTGACCTACATTTTGTATTCTTCCCACCTCCTTCACTCCACTGACATGGTAAAGATGGTTATCCTACAGGACCCCTTTCTTTCTGGGTCTTGAAAATAGCTTATCCTGATATGAAGAAAACAGCCAGAAAAAAACATAGCATAAATTAAGTTTCAAAACCAGGATTGGTTTCCTTGCCCCAAGAACAATTCATGAGTTACCTTCCATAGTAAGTCTTAATGCTTAATTTTTTTTTCCATATATTTTTAAACTCAGAATATTTCTTTTCCCTTTTTTTTTGTTTCGTTTACATTTGTGGCTCTTTGCCTTATGCAAATGATTGTTCTATTGACATTAGGTAGCATATTTACAATGTGTGTTTCTTAAAGCCTTGGGATTAGCAGATCAACATATTTTAGAAACTGGTGGGTCAGGAACTTGGCTATTATACTACTGACCACTTCACACACTTTACAACCATGTGGAAAAATTGTGTGTGTGTGCTCAATCACTCAGCCATGTCTGACTTTGCAACCCCATGAACTGTAGACCACCAGGCTCCTTAGTTCATGGAATTCTCCAGGCAAAAATACTGCAGTGGGTTGACATTTCCTCCTTCAGGGGATCTTCCCAATCCAGGGAATTCTCATTGGCAGGTGGATTCTTTACCACTATGCCATCTGGGAAGGGCCTGTGGAAAAATAAAGATAGTTTGCTTATGGCTGTAGTTAAGATTTTCTTGGCATCTGAATAGAAGAAGCCTCTGAGAGTCTAGCTATGGGCTAAGATGTGCCAATAGTATACTGATACTTATCAAAGAGTTGGCTTCCCTGGTGGCTCAGAGGATAAAGCATCTACCTGCAATGCAGGAGACCCCGGTTTGATCCCTGGGTTGGGAAGATCCCCTGGAGAAGGAAATGGCAACCCACTCCAGTATTCTTGCCTGGAGAATCCCGTGGACAGAGGAGCCTGGCAGGCTACAGTCCATGGTGTCGCAAGTAGTCAGACATGACTGAGCGACTTCACACACACACACTTATCAAAAACCTGACCCCTAATATTGCTTAGATTCTCAGAAAGAATAAGGAATTTTTGGAAGATTATATAACAATTTTGCATAAGGAAAATCAAATTTCTTTTGGCGTTTAAAAAAAGCTGCCTTAACTTGTGGCTACCTCCAATAAGCTGATGTACTACTCCTTGTTTTGAAGACCTATAGGATTATGATTTTGGTTGTGTGTTTAGAGCGAATGGCTTATGCAAACACCAGGAAGAGAATAAGATGCCTGTAATTTTCCAGCAGAAGGTTTGGTATAATGCAGAGTCCCTGGTAGGCTGCAGTCCATGGGGTCGCTAAGAGTTGGACACAACTGAGTGACTTCACTTTCGCTTTTCACTTTCATGCACTGGAGAAGGAAATGGCAACCCACTCCACTGTTCTTGCCTGGAGAATCCCAGGGACGGGGGAGCCTGGTGGGTTGCCGTCTATGGGGTCTCACAGAGTTGGCCACGACTGAAGCGACTTAGCAGCAGCAGCAGCAGCAGAGTCCCTGTACCCCGGCCTTCTGTGCACCCTGTCGAAGTGAGCCCTGGACAGGGGCAGTGAGATGCAGTGTGAGGAAGGAACTCCATGAGTGTCCTTTAAGGGGCCCCGGAAAAACAGCCTGAATTGGGGCAAGTCTGTGTCTAAGGGCCAGCTCTTTGAGGGAGTTTTATACAACCCTGGAACAGCAGCTATTGACTCTCGGTGACTTTGTAGGAAGATGTGATTTGCATCTTACTTTGTAGGAAGATGTCCCACCCAGAGGCGTGGTGAAGCTGTCTCAGCTAGTGCATTGCCAGACAACGCCAGCAGGGGGCACCCGGGTCACCAGCAGGCCTTCCACTTGTCTTCTATCCTCAGCAACTACAGGGGATCTAAATGGACACCTGGCTTAATGACCATTGATTCCCGGAAAGAATGATTGTGGATCGGTGATCTACAGTAAAAAGGCCCAGTTTAGGTCGATATCTTCCAACATTTAGAGGACTCTTATATTTCATAATCCTATTCAGAAATGTAACTGATTAGATTGCCTTTCTGTGCACTTTGCAATCCATTTATTTTATAGGCATACTAAGCTGTTTTATTTTTAGGCAAATCATTCTGTGGGTGCATAGAATGGCCTGAGTGGGGAGCGCTTAGTTCCTAATTTAAAGATCTTAGATGCCGAAAGCACATCACTTTTGAATGACTGGTTGAATGAATGGACAAATACTGGAATTGTTGGACTAGGCTGAAGACTTAATTCTCTGGATTCTCAGGTATGTATTTGCCTAAACACTGGACTTGATCCAACACAAAGTGTTGAGAAAAATATTGATTGTCTTTATCACTCCCCTTGAATTCTGTTCCATAATCTGAATTTAGAGGTAAAAATTATATTGGCCCATAAATTGGGCCAATATATTGGGCCAAAATTAATGGCCCATATTGGCCCATAAATTTCTCAACTTCCTGTTGAGTCCATATCTGAACTCATCCAAAAACGAAATAGCTGTGTACAGATGGTTGGTTATTCAGGATATGTGACTTCAAATATACTGCCTGCCAGTATTTACCAAAAGCTTGAATAAAAGGAAAGAGTGCTTGTAGAGGGTAACCTAAAGACCGTTACTGGATTCTGAGGCCCATTATTAGATTGTTCTGATGGAGTTGAGGCTATGTATAGCAGGAACTGTCCTCCTTTATCTCTACATACTGTGACTTGGCATGATGTCATCGATGTGTTAGTGTCAGTTACTCAGTCGTGTCTGACTCTTTGTGACCTCATACACTATAGCCTGCCAGACTCCCCTGTCCATGGAATTCTCCAGGCAAGAATACTGGAGTGGATTGCCATGCCCTTCTCTAGGGGATCTTCCTGATCCAGGGATCAAACCCAGGTCTCCTGCATTGCAGGCAGAGTCTTTACTTCCTGAGCCACCAAGAAGCCCTTCCCTGGTGGCTCAGATGATGTCACCAATACTTGTGTCAAATAGTATGAGACACACACACACACAAAAAAAAACTACTAAAGTAATCTGAATATCTGTCATTAGAATATTGTTGAAAGCCATTCCCATTGCATTATATACTGACTGGAACTTTCTTTGGTCACTATTCCAGAATAATGATGCTGTTTCTGAATATCTGTTTTATTTTTACTTTATGGGCACTGGGCATTTTATGATAATGTCTTTGAACTGACTGCTAGAAAACTTGTAATGAAATCTGTGACCTAATTCTAGAAATGGCATAAGACTTAAAATAAGATTTTTTTTATAGGTCAATATTATGCACGGCTTCATATTTTATCTCAATTCTCATTCTCTATTTTTCCTTCTTTCCTATAAGTATATTTTAAACTGATGTATACTTTATAAAAGTTACCTTAAATGATGGCTGAAGCAAGATGTGGAATAAATAAAACTTAAACAAACAGTCTGTTTACTATTAATAATTGAATGTGAATGAAGTCAACATCAGCAATTTTGATTTGAGCTTGAGCTTCTTAGAGTCATTAGCTCATACACACAAATATAACTTAGTCTCAAACAAGACGCAGCACCTAAATTCCCTGAGTACATCCCTAAGGGAATTGACTGATGAGAAGAGTCTTGGTTCCCAAGATCCTCACTAATATTTCTGCCTAAATATCTCCTACTTACAAAGCCTAGAGTATAGCAGGTGTTTCATATGTGATTTTTGGAACAAACAAATAATTTAAATTGGGTGGAAAATTAAAATTTATGGAAGGATTCAAAATAAAAAATGCAATTTCTAATATATCAATAAAGTAAATCAGTTCAACTGAATTAATAAGGAATTGTCTACCATCGAACCATTTCACTATGTATGGAGATAAAAGCTTTTATAATCAGGCAGTGCACCTGTTGCAGTCGAGTTCCCAGATCCGGCCAATGTCTGTTCTGATGGGACAGATATTCAGAACTTGATGAATTTAGAACATGGGCTCTATAGATTCAAATATTAACTTAAAGGCTGTGTGACAAGAGGATTAAGCTTGGGTTTGATTTCTGCCTTCCCTCTTTGTGATCTCTTTGCCTTGAGGATGCTCTCTGATCTTTAGTCTCTCAGATGTAAAACAGCCATACTACCTGCCTCATGGGGTTATGAGGATCAAAAGACATCAGGTTTGTACAGCCTTCAACCTAATGCAGAGCATTCAACAAAAGCTATCAATTACAGTACCTACTACATGCCAAACACTGTTCCAGGAACTGAGATACAAAAATGAATAAGATGGGCATCTTTGTCCTTGAGGAAATTATAATTTAGTGGTGGAAATCATATAAAGAGGTTTTCAAATAATTCTTAGTAAATGGCTAACAGAAATGTGAACACAGTGTATGGGAACATAGAAAAGTATCATTTAGTCCCCATCTCTGCACAACTTTTTATAGTAATTTGTGACATTAAAGGATGTCTTCCTTTCTGTAACAATCTATATTCCTGATAGGATAATGAAGAAGCCATCAAACTAGAGCAATATATATATTTTCTAATTTATAAGAGACCTTCTAAAATCAAAAGCTTTGATCCAGATGTAAGAAAGAAAATGTGTGACGAGGAAGATGAGTCAACAAAGCTGTGTTTCCTCTCACCATATCAGATTAGAGAAGTCTTCTAGGCTGGGATGAGGAACAAGTTAGACAGGACATGAGAGAGCTGTGTCAGAGGCTCGTTTCCCAGCGTTGCTCACAGTGGGCTTAAAGGTAGATGAGCAGGGATGGGTACAGGAGGGTGAGAAAATCTCCCTTTGACATTCTGGGGATGAGGCAGAGATGACCTGGCTCCTTTTAGCCCTATGTGGACCTCTGATAGGTCAATGTCAATGAGGGATGTAAGGAGGACATGTGGAGGAGGGCATGGCAACCCACTCCAGCATTCTTGCCTGGATATCCTCATGGACAGAGGAGCCTGGCTGGCTACAGTCCATGGAATCCCAAAGAGCTGGACACAACTGAGTGACTCAGCACAGCACAGCACAGGAGGATATGACTCACGCATACAAGCCCAAGTTCTTCTGCAGCAAATGAGTGACTGGATGACATAGGAGGGATTGAGATGGAGGTTCATGGCCGGACAAGCTGAGGGAATGTCCATCAAAAAGGCCTGATAGAAATAGTTCTCTTTGGGTTTCAGGTGAGGGTACCAAGACATTACCACAAGAGATGGATCAGTGAACCTCGTGGGTACTGAAGGCTTCCCAGGAATTCCTCAGCTATTTACACTTAGTATGCAGTGGATTTCCTTGGGAGTGGAAGACCAATGTGAGATGAATGCAGATGAAGTTTTAGAACTGAGGTACCCTCCTCAATATCACTGGACCAGCAACAAGGAAGCCCTCGAGAACTTGCCATCAATCCCAGAGGGGAGCAGGAGGAAGGCTGTCCCGAGAGGGAGTCTAAGCTGAATGCGATTCAGTGCTGTACCGGATAGACTAGGAAACCAGGGCATTATGCTCAGTTTATCTGAAACTGACCAGATCTAGTTTCTGCCTCAGGTTTGGACAGCTAGGAATCAAAACAACACATTTGTGGTAGGAACATAAAGCTACATTTACCTTCCATTGATCTCCCTTTGCAAAATTTGGACCTGCTACTGAGCATCCGCCTTTTATGTGGTTTTCTAGGAGGTCAACAGCCAGAGGGAAAGTTTTAAAAAGGCACAAAAAAAGTTCATACAGTCCACAGACATGCCTGTCTTATCCATTATCGTAACTCAGTGTCACACACACAGACCACAGAATGCAGGATGGCTGCTGACTTGAAATATTTGGGACATACAATTGTTGAAGTAACGAATGATTATGAAGACAATTTAAATAAGATAGACAGTGGAAAGGGACTTTGTTTTCGCCATCCTAACCTTTTTTAAAACAAATTCACTAGGATGTGGTTTCCAATTTTGACTCGTGCAGAATAGATTACATTCATAGGTCAGGAAACCTCCATGCTCTTGCCCTGGAAATCCCTGTACAGCTGATAGACCACCAGATGGATCTTTAACATTTACTTCTGTGCAGATGCATGTTGAAACACAGAACGAGAATGAGAAGAAGTTTAGGGAAAAACCTTGAATTTTTTTTTATAAAAGGAACATATACATGTTTAGGAAATTCTGGACTTATATACAACTACCTTAAGTTACCAATTATTTGTGAAAAACCTCATAGTGTGTGTGTGTGTGTGTGTGTGTATATGTGTGCGCATGTGCGTGTGCGTGTGTGTGTGTGTGTGTGTGTGTGTGTGTGGAGAGAACCTCGGCTCCAGCCTGCAGCTTCCTTTGAGGTTTTGCTTCATTCAGTTTTGTATCTGCAGTGCCCAGGAGACTGGTGTATATAGAACAGATTCAGTAAACATTCTATTCGAGTGTATCTACAACATCAGAGCCTTTGGGAATTTTTTTTCAAAAAAAAAAAAAACTGTTCTGAAAATCTATGCCCAGAATGTGAGAGCACTAACATAATTAAAAAATATGCCAGAAGGACTGGGAGAGAGTGTGTATCATAACAGACTTGTCTGTCACAATAAACTTTTACATATTTATATGCATATAAATTTACAAGCATCTCTTTTGTATGACACATTTTATTTTGCATTTTTGTGCATACTATTCAATCCTTTTGTGCCAATAAAATGTCAATAAAGGCTTTGTTAAGAATTTCTTCTTTCAATAATTATACTACTTACAATATTTAACATAATGCAAGCTTTGAAAGATGGCTAAGATTGTCCTAACCCCTAAAGGATGTGAAGATTCATAAACATCAAGTAACTTTCTTAAGGTACCATCTGAGGAAGACACTTTCCTGGGAACTCTCAGATAACCAACTGTAAAAATGGTTTAAAGACTATCTAAAGAAACTTGATGAAAGTGAAAGAGGAGAGTGAAAAAGTTGGCTTAAAGCTCAACATTCAGAAAACGAAGATCATGGCATCTGGTCCCATCCCTTCATGGGAAATAGATGGGGAAACAGTAGAAAGAGTGTCAGACTTTATTTTTTGGGGCTCCAAAATCACTGCAGATGGTGACTGCAGCCATGAAATTAAAAGACGCTTACTCCTTGGAAGGAAAGTTATGACCAACCTAGACAGCATATTCAAAAGCAGAGATATTACTTTGCCAACAAAGGTTTGTCTAGTCAAGGCTATGGTTTTTCCAGTGGTCATGTATGGATGTGAGAGTTGGACTGTGAAGAGGGCTGAGTGCTGAAGAATTGATGCTTTTGAACTGTGGTGTTGGAGAAGACTCTTGAGAGTCCCTTGGACTGCAAGGAGATCCAACCAGTCCATTCTAGAGGAGATCAGCCCTGGGTGTTCATTGGAAGGACTGATGCTAAAGCTGAAACTCCAGTATTTTGGCCACCTCATGAGAAGAGTTGACTCATTGGAAAAGACTCTGATACTGGGAGGGATTGGGGGCAGGAGGAGAAGGGGACGACAGAGGATGAGATGGCTGGATGGCATCACTGACTCGATGGACGTGAGTCTGAGTGAACTCCGGGAGTTGGTGATGGACAGGGAGGCCTGGCGTGTTGCGATTCATGGGGTCGCAAAGAGCCAGACACGACTGAGCGACTGAACTGAACTGAAAGAAACTGAAACTAGAGCTGGCAACAAGTGTTCCTCTGCCACATGTGGTATTAGTAAGAGTCACCAATCACACTAAACTTTTGGATATGTACATTGGTCAGACTCCTAAAACAAAGAAATTCTGCACAGAAGGAAGTCAAAATAATTTGGAGGAAAAAATGAAAAGCAAAAACTGGAATGAACTGATTAAAAAAAGAAGATTCAGACTTTGCTGAAGTGAGAAAAGTTGAATCCAATTACTTCGTAAACAAATCTTCATAAAGTCACCCTTTCAATCTGGGTTCTCTGTGACTGGAATACATGCGTGCACACTCTGTCAAAGGAGAGAAATATCATATGTTCAAATACATTTGCCTTTTCTCTGAGCAGAAACTTTGCCTTCTATGCACTTACCACTTTTTTTCTGTGCCTTTGACACTGCATAAAATATTTGGTTAATACTCCCTTTACAATCTGTTAGGTTCCTCTCTTAACCAGCTACACTACAATATAGCCAACTTTCTGCCAAAACAAAAATATTTTTGACAGAGACACATGATGATTGGCACCCAGCACTATACTGTTCTGACTTATCTGCCATTGCTGTGTGCCCCTCTGGTCCACCATATTTTAACTCTAGCACATCACTTAATACACCATGTCAAACATGTAGCTATTCATATGTTTCTCTACTGAATGATAAATTCACGGATGGCAGAGACTATTCAAAGGGTTTCTCTAAGTGCCTGATAACATGGCAGCTGTTCCAGTATATATTGATCAAATCAATGAACAAGAGAAATGATGTTTAAGTTGTTTAACTTGACACTGGGTGAGAAAACCTGACCACAGGATTCCTGGATACCCGTATACAAAGATTTCATCAATGAGTAATATCAACAGAGAGGAGACACGAGTTATAGCCAGTATGAGACCTGGAGTGGGACAACTCCATCTTCTTTACCTGTTCCCCAGTATCTCTGCTCCAGAAAATAGAGGATACAGTACAAAGAACTGCTTCCCAAAGATATACATCTGTATTTTATAATCCATGGCAAAATGGACTTAACAAATATAATTAACATTATGTTTAATAGGAAAAATACTCTGGATTATCCAAGTGGGCCTAACTGAATAACAGCCTAACTAATCAAGAACTTTCCCAGGCTGAGAGCAAGAGATAAGTGGCAGAGAAGAATGCTAAAGACATTTCAAGTGTTAGAAGAATTAGACATATAATTGTTGTCTGAGATGTTGAGATCCCTGTCCAAAAACTAGAAAGAGATCATAGAACTGAAGAGCATCCCAATCTGCAAGGAACAACCTGAATGATCCTGGAAGCAGATTCTCCAGCAACGTCTCTAAGTAAGAGCCCAGCCTGGTCAACATATTAATTTTGACTTTTACAGATCTAGAGGATAGGAACCCATCCAGACTCCAACTCATAGAAATTATGAGATAATAAGTTTGTGTTGCTTTAAGCCACTAAGTGTGCAGTGCTTTGTTATTACAATAATATAAAACTAATAGAGAGGGGTCCCCAAAGTGATTTCCAATAAGAAAGATTTATGAACCTAGAGCATCATCATACTGAAGCAAGGAAGGGCATTAAAGTGAACAAAAGGAGAAAGACATTCACTCTGGAGATGTATTCACTCCCATTTTAGGTATCACTGGTTTCAGGGTAGAGGCAGCATCTTTCTTCCTACATTGCTGTTACTGTTGCTTAATCACGAAGTTGTGTCTGAGTCTTCTGTGACCCCATGGACTGTAGCCCACCAGGCTTCTTTGTCCATGGGATTTTCCAGGCAAGAATACTGGAGTAGGTTGCCATTTCCTTCTCCACTCTTCCTACATCAGGGAAGTTTGTAGGTAAAAAAAAAGACCATTAAAACTCTCAGTTACAGAGTTTCAGTCAGCCTTGAACAATGGTGTTTTTACGAGAGCTATATTTCAGAACGTTTGGGACAAAGCAGCACCTGTCTCGGGCTCATCCTTGCGCTTTCCTCTGACTATAGCTTTTTCATGTATTCATTTGACCCAGTGGCTCATCAAATCATGCACTAGTACTCTCGTTTATCCATTTACCCGTTAGTGCCCAGCACTATACTTAGTGGAAGAGATATAGGATCAATGAAAGTAGTCCTAAACCTCAGGAAGCTTAAAAACAAGAAAGAGAAAGATGAACATATATTAAGCAGATAGAAACAGATAATTCTCACATGCAGTGGTCACTACACCAATGAACACTTGACCTGTAACTAGTAGCAAATCTCTATTTTTAATCTTCTCCACGTCCTGCCATCCTCTTTTGTGGTTGTTGAAATTGCCAACTCTATTTCATCTTATGTTCACCACTGAAAATACAATATTCACTCAAACAGGGCACCTCTGTTCTGTCCAGTTCTATGTAGAGCACTGCTGGTTTTGTCTGTCTTCCTTGAGTCTCAGGATCCTATATTGCAATCCAGAATCATAAAGTGCCTTCACCCCCACCCCTGCAATTATTCACTCAAATCTCTGGGATTGTGAATATCATGAGCTATTAAACACTGATTACATTACTGTTATATGGCCAAAGGGATTTTGAAGATGATACTAAAGTTAATAATCAGTAGACTTTAAGTTGGAGAAGGCAATGGCACCCCACTCTAGTACTCTTGCCTGGAATATCCCATGGATGGAGGAGCCTGGTAGGCTGCAGTCCATGGGGTTGCGAAGACTGAGTGACTTCACTTTCACTTTTCACTTTCATGCATTGGAGAAGGAAATGGCAACCCACTCCAGTGTTCTTGCCTGGAGGATCCCAGGGACAGGGGAGCCTGGTGGGCTGGCATCTATGGGGTCGCACAGGGTTGGACACGACTGAAGCGACTTAGCAGTAGCAGCAGCAGACTTTAAGTTAATCAGAATAAGATTATTTAGGCGAGTCTGAACTAATCATATAAGCCCTTTATGAGCAGAAAGTCTTTCTCTGGTTGGTAGCATGAGGGCAATCCAAGAGATTCAAAACAGAAGACCTCTGCTTTTGAAGGCAGCATGTGACTTTTCCAATTTGAAAATGGAGTGAGTCATGTGAGAAGGAAACTGGGTGGCCTTGCACTCTTTGATAAGCATAGACAGAGAGTGACCCCAGCTGACAGTCAACAGGGAAACATGACCTCAGTCCTACAACCACAAGAAACTGAATTCTCACAACCTGAATGAATTTGAAAAAGAACCTCCAATTTCAGATGTGCTTATTGGATTTCAATCCCGTGGTCCTTATGAGCAAAAAACTCAGTTGAGCCGGCTCAAATTTCTGTGTTACAGAACTAGAAGATTATAAATGGGTGTTGTTTTAAATCACTATTACCATAAATGGTAATTTGGTTTGCAGTAATAGAAGACAGATTGTTGTAACAAAGCTACATTTTGTACAAAGGGACGATTGTTTCCTTTGTTAATCATCTAATGAGATACGATTAAATAGTTAAGTGGGAAAATAAACTTGTGCTCTCTCTTTGTGGTCTAGAGTTTGAAACTCCAGAATGTCTAAAGCATGTTCTTTGTTTTGGGTGATACATGGCACCCACTGAATGAAAACTAACTGTGTCAGGTGATCTTCAGCCCTGCATCTAGACCCAGTCATATAGTGCTTGCCTTGTAGTAGGTTACACCCAATGTCTATGTTATCCTTAAGATTTTGGACAATCTTGTAATTAGTGTAACAGTCTTTCTGAGAAATTATAATATAAAAAGGAAAGATGTCAGGTTTTTTATATCAGTGATTTTCTTAGGGTAGCAAGTGGATTTGCAGTATTCTATTTTGAAAGTTCTGGGAAATTTTAAGTAGGAATGGTTATTTTTTTAAGTATGGTGACTTTAATGTTTGTTAAAGTTACTTTTCCTAAATAGCATCTAATAGATTCAGTTCAGTTCAGTCACTCAGTCGTGTCTGACTCTTTGCGACCCCATGAATCATAGCACGCCAGGCCTCCCTGTCCATCACCAACTCCCGGAGTTCACTCAGAATCACATCCATCGAGTCAGTGATGCCATCCAGCCATCTCATCCTCTATCATCCCCTTCTCCTCCTGCCCCCAATCCCTCCCAGCATCAGAGTCTTTTCCAATGAGTCAACTTTTCAAATCAGGTGGCCAAAGTATTGGAGTTTCAGCTTCAACATTAGTCCTTCAAATGAACACCCAGGACTGATCTCCTTTAGAATGGACTGGTTGGATCTCCTTGTAGTCCAAGGGACTCTCAAGAGTCTTCTTCAACACCACAGTTCAAAAGCATCCATTCTTCAGCACTCAGCTTTATTCACAGTCCAACTCTCACATCCATACATGACCACTGGAAAAACCATAGCCTTGACTAGGTGGACCTTCGTTGGCAAAGTAATGTCTCTGCTGTTTAATATGTTGTCTAGGTTGGTCATATCTTTCCTTCCAAGGAGTAAGCATCTTTTAATTTCATGGCTGCAATCACCATCTGCAGTGATTTTGGAGCCCCCCAAAATTAAGTCTGATACTGTTTCCACTGTTTCCCCATCTATTTCCCATGAAGTGATGGGACCAGATGCCATGATCTTCGTTTTCTGAATGTTGAGCTTTAAGCCAACTTTTTCACTCTCCACTTTCACTTTCATCAATAGGCTTTTTAGTTCCTCTTCACTTAGATTACATCAAATTGCTGATATTCAACCATCCTGAAAACTACAAAAACTATAAAAAATGCTTTTACTTTTTTTAATAAGGTTAGTCATAATGGCTGAAAGGATCTACAGAATAAGATATGTGTAGGTTATGGGACAGTTCTTATGTTTTCAGGAAATGAAAATATCTCACATTACTGTGGCAGTTGGTAACAGTATTTGACATTCATTAATGTGTTCATTCATCTAGACTGTCATCAAGCATTTGTTAAGACCTAACTACACACCACAAGTAATCCCAGGTGCTTGTGATACAGAGGTGAGAACCAGAGTGCACACCGTCAAAATCTAGTAACAGAGAAAGGCAACTGGCATAGGGCTTATAAGTTCTAGCATGAGAATAAGCAAGGATCCTAGGTGAGTAAAAGAGGCATCCCCCCAGGCAGGAAGTAAGGAGGGATTTAACTGAAGAAGTAATAGAGCTCATTTATAATTCAAGGATAGCTAGATGGTAACCAAGGAAAAGGTGAAGAAAAGGCATTTTGGAGGGAAAAGATAGCAAGTCCCATTCCAGGGCAGTGAGAGCACATGGCATCCTGGGGAAATGAAAGCATGCTGATTTCGATGTTTGGTAGCAAAAGTCTCAAGGCTGAAAAAATAAACTGCAGTTAAACAGATGCTAACTCAATGCACAATAAGGTAACTTGTTAAGGAGTATGGCTTTTACTTTCTGCTGCTTCATCATGTCTGACCTTTTGAGGCATCATAATTTGAAAGTAATGATATATCCTGAGTACCTTCACCATCTCCTAGACAACCTTGGTTTGAAGCAGCCAAATTTATCTTGTAAGCCTCACAACCCAAAACAACTCTTTCCTGACAACCTCATTTTTTCCTAGCTGGAGTTGTCTGGCTACTTGAGACTAGGGAATCAGACCACAGTTCAAACTGTCAGACAAGGAGCTCAGTCTGAGCTACTGGGGAGGCATGAAGGTTTAGTGATAAACATTCCAGTGAGGCTCCAATACCAAACTAACCAAAAGTTGGGTGACCAACTATGCCAGTCTCCCAGGACTATTTCAGTTTAGCACAGAAAGTCTCACATCCAAGAAACCCTTTTCAAGGAAACAGAAAGCCACAGCATACAGATATGGGTGCAAAAGGTCAGGGAAAAAGTACAAAACTCACATGGTAGAATTAACTAGGGAGCAAAAAGCAACATATTTGCTAGTGTCAAATAGATATGCAGTAGACTATTTCTTTCGTAGTTATTGTCTCTATCTCTGAGCAATAATGGGGGCCGCCATGATTTAAAATTTGCATTGTTGTATTGATGTACGTATGCAGTTTAAGTGCATTGTAGTCATGAGTTTTAACAGTTCATCTCTGGCTTTACTATAGAACGACTGTGGTGCTTTGGACTGAGACAATGCTAGCTGAATTTTAACATTGTGAATATTTCGGGCATGTTTTCTAAGAGGTCAGGTGATGCAAAGCAAAATGATGACAGTAGAAATGCCAACATGACCCACACACCAACAAAGAGAATTAAACAAATGTGTTCTTTTCATGACTGCTTGAAGAACACACACTGAATTAGGGAGGGAAAAGATCCAAATGAACCATAGCATGCAATATAGAGAAAGAAACAGAGACATGATATACACAATACACAGAATTTGGTAGCGATGTGAATTTCTGAGACTGAATCTCTTATTTGAAATTAGCCAGGCAAGTATATCTTAAAAAATCAAAAGGATTTTGTTGTTGTTGGTTATTGTTTATCTCCCCCAAAAGACATCAATGCTTAGGAGACAGTAGGATTGTTGAATTAGTTTGGGGACACCACATGAAGGAACATACATTATCTTATTGTTCCCTCGATTGCTCTAAGAAACTTAGTAAAATTACATTCCCAGATTCACAACTAAATGATCTCATGACAAACAGAAGGGGACCTTTTGATAACAGGTGAGCTGACATCTCCCAGAGCAGAGCTGGTTCTGTGAGATTTTACCAGCGATCCATGTTTTCTCTTGAGTGTGATGAGAGATACAGTGAATCATAGCAAAAATTTGCTTTCAACTTGTGGTGCTAGAGAAGACTCTTGAGAGTCCCTTGGACAGCAAGGAGATCAAACCAGTCAATCCTAAAGGAAATCAACCCCGAATGTCACTGGGAGGACTGATGCTAAAGCTCCAAAACTTTGTCCACCTTTGATGCAAAAAGCCGACTCATTGGAAAAGACCCTGATGCTGGGAAAGATTGAAGGCAGGAGGAGAAGGGGAAGACAGAGGATGAGATGGCTGATGGCATCACTGACTTGATGGACATGAGTTTGAGTGAACTCCAGGAGTTGGTGACGGACAGGGAGGCCTGGCATGCTGAAATTCATGGGGTCACAAAGAGTCGGACATGACTGAGCGACTGAACTGAACTGAACTTGTGTCTATACACTTCTTATCAAAGAAACTAAAAAGATCTGCTAAATATCCTGTGCCCCACATGTCCATTGATAAGAAGAAGTATGATTTATTGATCTGTGAAATGGAGACATTCATAATTGGAGTTTATGATCACTGCTCAGCCCTCTCCAGATCATGAAGGATTACTTAATGAAATTGTTGACCTTATAGAAATAGCAAGAAATAATCTCTATAGACATGTGGCTACAAGGTGGCCATCGTTGCCTGCCTTAGAAAAGATGTTAAAAGGCTACTCTGTTGTTGTTATCAAAATTTTGAACAAGAAGGTTATCCTTCTATAATATGTGAGTAATATATTGAGGATAAAATTGGAGAAAGGTTACAGTAAAACAGAAATGTAACTATTGTTTATCTACAGCTGTTTGATGATCTTTAAAGAGGTTGTAAATAGTTTAGGTGAGTATGACCTGACTGTACCCAAGTTACTTAATGTCATATTTAGGCTTCAACAAAATTCATACAGTGAAAAAAAAAAAATGACTCACATTTTGGAAATAAGACTGCACCAGAGCTACCAGAAACAAACAAACAAACAAACAAAAAAAACCCCTCACCTGGAAAGGAAAGCCAAGTTAAATGGTTGTTTCTCAATTTCTTTATGAAAACTATAATTTCTTTGGAATTCAACTGCACTTTCAGAAGTTCAAATTACCTCTGTGCCTAAAATCATTCTCCCAGAAAAAGAGGTTTAACTGGGGATGACATTCAATATACTTCTCAGTATTTAAAAATAATATTTTTTGATATGGACAGCCTTTATGATGAATGGATACAAAACAGAAGAACTAGCTGATAAACAAATGGTTTATTAAAATAAACCTTTGAGTAGAGGCAGGCTTCATCCTACTAAGCATCGTTTAATCTAACAGGTATCATTTTTTATAAGTTGAAGATTTGTAGCAACCCTGCATTGGTCAAGTCTATCAACATCAGTTTTCCCAATAACATTTGGATCCACCATGTCTATGTGTAACATTTTGGTAATTTTCACAATATTTCAGACTTTTTAATTATTATGATATTTGTTACAGTGATTTGAGATCAGTGATCTTTGATATTACTATCAAATCTTTGATATTAACATAACTGTTTTGTGGTGTCTCGAACCATGAATGTAGAAGATGGCAAACATGATCAATAAATGTGTGTGATCTGACAGTTCACATGCCTCTCTCCCTCTCCTTGGGTCTTCCTATTTCCTGAGACACAGCAATACTGAAATGAGGCCAACTAATAATCCAACTGCTGCTGCTGCTGCTAAGTCGCTTCAGTCGTGTCCGACTCTGTGCGACCCCATAGACAGCAGCCCACCAGGCTCTGCCGTCCCTGGGATTCTCCAGGCAAGAACACTGGAGTGGGTTGTCATTTCCTTCTCCATTGCGTGAAACTGAAAAGTGAAAGTGAAGTCGCTCAGTCGCGACAATGGCCTCTAAATCTTCAAATGGAAGGGTCACATGTTTTCCATTTTAAAGCAAATGCTACAAAGGATGAAGCTTAGTGAAGAGGTGTGTTGAAAGCTGAGATAGACCAAAACTAGTCCTCTTGGACAGTTAACCCTGCTGTAAATGCAAAGGGAGAGTTACTGGAGGAAATTAGAAGTGCTACTCCAGTGAACACAAGAACTCTAAGAAAGTGAAATAGTCTTACTGCTGTTAGGGATCCAGTGGTCTGGATAAATCATTGAACCAGCCACATTTCCTTAAGCCAGCACCTAGTCCAGAGCAAGTCTCTAACTCTCTGCAATTCCATGAAGCCTAAGGGATGTGGGGAAAGCAGAAGAAGAGTTTGAAGCTAGGAGAAGTTGGTCATGATGTATCAGGAAAGGAGTCGTGGACATAACACAAAAGAGCAAGGTCAAACAGCAAGTGCTGATGTAGAAGCTGCAGCAAGTTATCCAGAAATCTGAGATAATTAACAATTTTCAATGTAAATGAAAAAGCCTTGTATTGATAAAAAGATGTCATTTAAGAATTATAGCTGGAGAAGAGAAGTCAATGCCTGGCTTCAAAGGATCTCTTATTAGGGGCTAATGCAGTTGGTGACTTTAAGTTGAAGCCAGTGCTCATTTACTATTCTGAAAATCCTAAGACCCTTAAGAATTATGCTAAATCTATTCTTCCCATGATCTATCAACACAACAATAAAGCTTGGATGACAGCACATCTGTTTACAAAACAGTTTACTAAATATGCTAAATCCACTGTTGAGAATTCTCAGAAAAAAAGGTTCCTTTTGATATATGACTGCTTGTTGAAAATACAGCTGGTCACTTGTGAGCTCAGATGGAGATCTACAATGAGATTAATGACTTCATGCCTACTAACCGGAGAAGGCAATGGCACCCCACTCCAGTACTCCTGCCTGGAAAACCCCATGGGTGGAGAAGCCTGGTAGGCTGCAGTCCATGGGGTCCCAAAGAGTCAGACATAACTGAGCGACTTCACTTTCACTTTTCACTTTCATGCATTGGAGAAGGAAATGGCAACCCACTCCAGTGTTCTTGCCTGGAGAATCACAGGAACGGGGGAGCCTGGTGGGCTGCCATCTATGGGGTCGTACAGAGTCACGACTGAAGCGACTTAGCAGCAGCAGCAGCAGCCTGCTAACACAACATCCATTCTGTAGTCCAGAGATTAGGGAGTAATTTTGACCTTCAAGTCTTAGTATTTAAGAAACAAATTTCCTAAGGCTATTTCCAGTGACCATGTATGGATGTGAGAGTTGGACTGTAAAGAAAGTTGAGCGCCTAAGAATTGATGCTTTTGAACTGTGGTGTTGGAGAAGACTCTTGAGAGTCCCTTGGACTGCAAGGAGATCCAACCAGTCCATTCTGAAGGAGATCAGTCCTCGGTGTTCTTTGGAAGGACTGATGCTAAAGCTGAAACTCCAGTACTTTGGCCACCTCATGTGAAGAGATGACTCATTGGAAAAGACTCTGATACTGGGAGGGATTGGGGGAAAGAGGAGAAGGGGACAACAGAGGATGAGATGGCTGGATGGCATCACTGACTCGATGGACGTGAGTCTGAGTGAACTCTGGGATTTGGTGATGGACAGGGAGGGCATGCTGCAATTCATGGGGTCGCAAAGAGCCAGACACGACTGAGCAACTGAACTGAACTGAACTGATTGCCGTCACATGGATGTGAGAATTGGACTATAAAGAAAGCTGAGCACCAAAGAATTGATGCTTTTGAACTGTGGTGTTGGAGAAGACTCTTGAGAGTCCCTTGGACTGCAAGGAGATCCAACCAGTCCATCCTAAAGGAGATCAGTCCTGGGTGTTCATTGAACAGACCTATGTTGAAGCTGAAACTCCAATACTTTGGCCACCTGATGCGAAGGGCTGACTCATTTGAAAAGACACTGATGCTGGGAAAGATTGAGGGAGGGAGGAGTAGGGGAGACAGAGGATGAGATGGTTGGATGGCATCACCAACTCGATGGACATATGTTTTGGTAAACTCCGGGAGTTGGTGATGGACAGGGAGGCCTGGCATGCTGAGGTTCATGGGGTCACAAAGAGTTGGACATGACTGAGTGACTGAACTGAACTGATTGCTGCCACAGGTAGTGATTCCTCTGATGAATCTGAGCCAATTCAACCAAAAATTTTCTTGAAAGGATTCACCATCCTAGAACGGGTTGAGAATATTCTTGATTCATTGGAAGAGGTCAAAACCAACATTAACAAGAGTTTGGAAGAAGTTGGTTCCAACCTTCATGGATGACTTTGAGGGGTTCAAGATTTCAGTGGAGGAAGTAACTGCAGATGTGGTAGAAATAGAAAGATAACTAGAATTAGAAGTGGAACCTGAATATGTGACTGAATCACTGCAATGTCATGATCAAATTTTAACACCTGAGGAGTTGCTTTATGAAATTTACTCCTGGTGAAAATGCTGTGATGATTATTGAAATGACAAAAAAGGATTTAGAATGTTACACAAATTTGGTTGATAAAGCAGTAGCAGGCTTTTAGAAGATTGATTTCAATTTTGAAATAAGATCTACTGTGGATAAAATACTACCAAATAGCATTGCATGCTACAGAGATATTATACATGAGTCAGCTGAGGTGGCAAACTTCTCTACTATCTTATTTAAGAAATTGCTGCAGCCACCTCAACCATCAACAGCCACCGCCCTGATCTGTTAGCAATCAAAAATGTCATGACAAAGTCCTTCATCAGCAAAAGTAACACATTTAATTGAAGGTTCAGATAACAACATTTTTTAGCAATGAAATATTTTTAGTTAAGACATATTTATACTGATTTTTGAAACATAAAGTTCTTTCACACTTAATAGAGTATGGTATAGTATAAACATAAATTTTATATGTATTGCTGCTGCTGCTAAGTTGCTTCAGTCGTGTCCGACTCTGTGCGACCCTGTAGACGGCAGCCCAACAGGCTCCCCCATCCCTGGGATTCTCCAGGCAAGAATACTGGAGTGGGTTGCCATTTCAAACAAAAAAATAGTGGGACTCAATTTATTGTGATATTTGCTTTACTGGGTCTTCTGGAATCTGTGGTGTATGCCTGTGCAAAGTGGATGGATACTTCTGGAGACGAGGGAAAACAATTCCTACAAATCAGAAAGTCTACTGTTGGTAAAATTCTGATCACTCATGTCCAAATGCTATATTCTGAGGATGTTTAGCTTGGTATCACTACAACTGAATCATACCATTGTATCATTGTTACATGGCCTTAAAAACAGAACTTTACATCAAAGCAAACTTGACCTTTGATTGTATTCAGTTTTACCATCATATTAAATGGAAGAAAGTTGTCTTAGTGACTGTGACTGCATGACATTTACTTTACAAGACTCTTGTGATTGCTCCGTTTTTAAGGACTCATATCTATGTACGTTTATGTAACTTAAAAATGAAGACTACAATAATGGAGACGTCAAAATTTAAAATTCTAACACAGAGTGAATAAGAGTTCAAATAAATTGCTGTATCAGAAGACAGAAACACAAAAATAATTTTATGTTTTTCTCATGAACACTATTTGGTTAATTTGTCATACTATTAATTACTACTAACTTTCACTGTTTCAATTCTACAGTTGTTCTGTTTAATTAATAATGTTTATGTAATAGAAAGCAATGGTAACCAAAATTTCAGAAATAAAGACCTTACTGAGATAAAGAGGTGTATATTTGGGGTTTGTTAGGACTGTGGTCTAGAGAACATAGATTCATGAAACTCTTAAGTTATGTTCCTTTGGACTGCAAAATGCAGGGAGATTCAAGGCAAAAATTGTAAGGCTGCATAAATTTTTGTCAAGAATTATCATTGAAGCTGGCAAGAAGTAAGGATACTTATTAAGCAAGAATTTGTTGTGGTCCAAAATGTTGCATGATTGCAGGGGGGGATTTTGAGAGTATAAGGTGGCACCTAGCACGTGTTGTTCTGAAAGGACTGATGGCATATTTGGGAGGCTGTGGTTTGGTACAGCTCAGAAAGTTCAGGTTCTCAGCAGTGCAGAAACGTGTCTGAGACCAGACCCTCAATGGCCGCCTGACTCCATTGTATAGGCCTGAACTATGGTTACTCTACTTTGACTTCAAACTATCAGCAGCAAATATACAGAATAATATATAATTTCAAATAAATAATGTATGCATGTTTTATATGTCAAAGTAATAATGCTCATATATATAATAGTCATATGCATACTATTTTTTTTTTTTTTGGTATGACTATATCCTGCATCAGCTTTCTAAAAATTTGGTCACCCTATAGAAAAATTATTTGTGCAGCATTTTAAATATCAAAATTCCCAAACCCCACATCTAGAGTTTTAGGTCAGAAATAAAGCCGACTGAGGGGTACTGTAAAAAGCACCCATGTAATTTTAATGTATGACTCAATGTGGGAACAATTATAATGTTTTGCTGGAAGCAGGCATATTTTTTTTTTTTTTCCACTTTTGTCTCAGATTCAGGAAGTTTGGTACTTGAACAGACCAAGTGGTGGCCCTACACATGAAATACGAAAATCTTAACAATTTATATTGGACTCTGAGCCCTTCATTGTCAGAGGGGTTTGCCTTTTTCTTCATCTTCCTGGTGACGAAAAAGTCTGGTGTGATGAAAACACATGTGGAGTGAACAGGTGGCAGTGGGGAGCTGGGGTCAGGGGCGCTGGGGACACAGGAGGCCAGCTGCCTGTGTGTGTGTTCAGGTCTAACCATTCACTTGCCTGGCATCACCGAGGGGATGGACATGAGTTTGAGCAGGCTCCAGGAGTTGGTGATGGACAGGGACGCCTGGCGTGCTGCAGTCCAGGGGATCACAAACTGTCGGACATGACTGAGCGACTGAACTGAACTGTTTCACTTGCTATAGGGTTATGGGCATGTGAACTTTTGTCAACCTATTTTTCTCAACTATAAAATGTAGATAATGACAGATTACACTCAAAGGATTGCATGTTTCATGGGATTTTAAAAATATTTCTTAAATATAAACCAAATAAAACGAGGAATTTAAATTTGTTTCATTCATTTACAGATCTCAGATTCCAGATGGAAACCCAATGATGAACAGAATCAGGAAATACTTGTTTAGTGGGAAAAGGCCTAGACTGAGATATATGGTATGCTGCTGCTGCTATGTCGCTTCAGTCGTGTCCGACTCTGTGTGACCCCATAGGGGGCAGCCCAGCAGGCTCCCCTGTCCCTGGGATTCTCCAGGCAAGAACATTGGAGTGGGTTGCCATTTCCTTCTCCAATGCATGAAAGTGAAAAGTGAAAGTGAAGTCGCTCAGTCGTGTCTGATCCTCAGCAACCCCATGGACTGCAGCCTACCAGGCTCCTCCATCCATGGAATTTTCCAGGCAAGAGTACTGGAGTGGGGTGCCATCGCCTTCTCCGGAGATACATGGTATAGGAACACAGAAAATACAGCCATCAGATGGCTTCAAATTTCTCAGTTCTTGTTTGACCTTGAGCCAAGTGAGCCCTGGCTTCCATCACCTTACACTGGAATTTTAATAATATCCATTTCACATGAATTTTTTGAATCAAAAGAACAAAATATTTGAAAAGAGTCTTAATAAATATTAAAATGCTAGGTAAATAGTGGGGCTTCCCAGTGGCACTACTGGTAAAGAATCCACCTATCAATGCACGAGACATACGAGTTTTGGGTTGATCCCTAGGTCAGGACGATCCGTTGGAGGAGGGCATGGCAACCCACTCCAGTACTCTTGCCCAGAGAATTCCATGGACAGAGGAGCCTGGCTGGCTACAATCCATAAGGTTGCAAAGAGTGGAACGTGACTGAAGCAACGTAGCACGCACATGCCTGTAGGTAAACAGTAGTTATTATCTGTTTCTTTTTGTGAGTTCAAAACTACTGGTTGTAAATATAGCGCTGACTTATATGAATCGGAAATAAAATATGTTATAAAGTAGTAAACCTGAGCTGACAAGAAAGTTTTCCTAGAGGTTGAACAGTTTTACGAGTTTATTTTTCTTATACAATGCTTGAACTTAGAAGAGGAGAAAAAAAGTGATTCTTGTATTATAGTTGGGCTGGAGAAAGCAGCATGGAGAAAGAAAGAATTCTGTGAATCTCCCGAGGGCTCTGATTTTTTTCTTGCACATTGTAATCCCTGTTTTCCTTCTGTGTTTGATTGATAATATACATTGTGCCTGGCACCACGATAAATATTCCACACTGACTGAACACTAATGAATCGAGATTGTGAACAGGAGCTTAAATTATAGAACCATCATCTAAGCTCATTCAAATTTCTAAACTTGACAGCCAGTGCTCACAACTGGGTGAGCAGGAAAATAGTCCAAATTTCACACTACCAGAAGCATAATTAAACTGAAAATCAGCATTTCAGGATATTTCTTCTGAACCTTCCCTGGTCTTGTAGTTATAGAAGTCATGGGAGAGATAGAGGATTGCAGACAGAAGTCATGGGAGAGATAGAGGATTGCAGGAAATGGTTTCTTACAAGGGTTGGCAGGCTTATGTGAACAAAATAATCAAAATGCCTAACTTTTTTTGTGAAAAAGCATTTCTTAGCCCTAGAGTTCTTTATATTTTCTCATGAGGAAATCCTCCAAGGGCTTTAGTAAAATCCCAGCTGTGAATCTAGTTGTGGCATGGCTAAAAGAGCCCAATAATATTAGAGAAATCCAAAATTCCTCTTCGAGTTCCCTGACCTTTATTAAGTGACTGATCTTGCTAAAACTGTCTATACCTCAGTTTTGTCACCTGCAAAATGGAGCATAAATCTCCCCAAGAGCATTTTTCCAGGTGTTAAATGAATTAATATAGTGAAAGCTATTATTGTACGGTGCTATGCTAGGAAAAAAAGTCACTTTTTATAAAAACAAAAACAAAAAAACAAGGTTCTTTTAGAAGCCAGCCTTACACAGATGAGATCAAAGACCACTCAAGTTTTTGCAATTGCTAATTTCTGATGAAGGGGAAGTTTTACCTCTGTGGTAAAATTTAGTTCATTCTGCTTCAGAGAAATTGCTACATTGTTTGTGGAAGTAAATAAGCAATGCTGGGTGTGCCTATGTGCATTGCATCTGTACTATTCATTGAAACTTAAAATGCATGTGGTTACTTTCAGAATACAGATGAGAAAACTGAGATTCAGATCTTATGATTTATGCCAATGCAAATGCAGATAATCCAGAGTAAAGCCAGAATTGAAATTCAAGTCCATCAGATGGTGGCATGAACGTGTCTTGTCTCTACTCTTCTCCATTGAAACACTCTGAGAACATCAAAAGGACAAACTACAGAGGAAAATTCAGCAACATTATTTTCAATAAAATAAGGAAACAATGAAATGTCAAACCATAGACTCAAAAATGATAACTTGTCATATGTCTCAAAATTTGGGCCCATATGAGAGGACATCAAGCCCTGGAGGATGCCTTCCAGTATAGATTTTTATATAAACAGGTGGCGGGATCCTGAAATACCATCCAATGATTCTCTGCTAAAGGTGATGAGCTCCAGGGCCATGAACAGGTAAAAGGAAAATCAGAACACGGTTGCAGATTCCAAATCCCAACTCAGAGAATCTAGAGATGTAAACATAGAGGACAAACATGTAGACCCCAAGGGGGAAAGGAGGACATGTGATGAATGGGGAGATCGGTATTTATACACACACACACACACACACTATAGATATTATGTATGAAATAGATATCCATGAAAGCCCACTGTATATATAGCTATAGAGTAAGAAATGGCAATCCATTCCAGTACTTTTGCCTGGAAAATTTCATGGACAGAGGAGCTTAGTGGGCTACAGTCCATGGGGTCACAAAGAGTGGGATACAATGGAGCACGCATGAAGTGTATAACACGGGGAAATGTGCTCAGAGCTTTATGGTGACTTAACTGCAAAGGAAATCCAAAAAAGAGGGGATACATGTATATGGGTAGCTGATACACTTTGCTGTATGTTGGAAAGCAACTTACTCCAATAAAAAATAAAAATAAATTAAAAATAACTTTGGAAGATTAAAAAAAAAAAAGGAAAGGAAAGGAAAGTCAGGGAGGAAGGGCTGAGAAAAGATAATGCTGAGCCTCTCTGCGGGAACTTGGAAAGGGAGGCACGGCCACTTAAAGCAGCAGTTCCTTAAGTTGCACAGGGACTTGGTTTATGAGATGAATGTCTGCATATGGGCCACCGTTTGCTGCTGCTGTCTTCGGGTCACTGCTAGCCTACCCAACCCCGCCTTGTAGAGGAGGGCGATTCTAAACGCTGTGGCTCTTTAGACTGGCAGAGCGTGGATATGTATCTGAACCACAAATGGTTTCACTCTCAGTCCCCTCATGATTACATTAGGAGCTTCTTAAAGGCAGAAAAGAGTCTGCAGGACTAGAGCCATGCCCAGGGTCTCACTGGTGTTGAATAAGCACTCAGGCATTCATCTATTGAACTAAACCAAAGAGAATGGAATTCTCCATTTTAATGGAGAATTCTGCATGATCAAGCTGAGAGCTTGCAGTAACTATTACATACATTTTTGAGACCTAGTACTAAGCATTTTTCTGGCTCAAGGACTTCATGAATTAGTGACCAAATGAGGACACTTTGCTCTGATTTCATGTTAACATGGCCTGATCCTTTCAAACTGTCACAAGCAGGACTTTTTTTCTCCCTCTTTATTTAAATAATTTTTATTACCAGGAAAGCAAACTGAGTTAGTGGTCTTTGGCCATTAATTGCTTGTTCAAAAGTTATAAAAATGACCAGAGCCCATATGTACCCTTTGTGGGATAGTTCTAGGGGAGAAGGGTGAGAACTTATTCTGTGCCTACTATGTGCCGAGGTCATCTCGTTTATTCCTTAAAAATACCTTGCATCATAGGCCTTATTTTCTCCATTTAACAGACTGAGAAACTCAGATGGAAAATGGCTTGTTCAAGGTCACCTCGTTAGTAAATGGCAGGGTTAGAACTTTATCTTAGGTCACTGAATTGAAAACCTGTGTTCGATTTGGGTCACTGCTTTCCATGATGAGTTATTTTAAAAGCATAAATAGCCTTGAATTAATTAGAATGTGCGATCAAGTCAGAAAATAAACATGAAGTGTGCCAATGATGTCTAATCCCCATGGGTCATTTCCCAAAAGAGAGCATAAGTCATGAAATCATTTTAAAGCAGAGATCAATAAAATAGAAATATTCTCCCAAGATTTTAAGTTACAATCACATTAACATTCTCACATGGAGAGGAATCAGCACATCATAAATTGGAGAAAGAATAAAAAGGACAACAGTGATCTCTATTTAAGTTGTAAAAATTTATGCAGTGTCCATAAATAATGAAATTGCTTAATAAATCTTTATATCCAATTATCTTTCCACATTGTCTTTAACTTCCATTTTTGAGCTGTATTTCACGAAGTGTAAAAACACTAGACTTCATCAAAAAGGTATCTTAAACACCAACATTTTCTCTATCTAGAATCCCAAATGCTGCAAATAACCTAAGAAGGAAGTAAACTAATAACAAAGGGATTTCCATTTATTTAGTCATTGAATTACCCCAGAAAAATAAGCAATGCATTATGATACTTAGTACTTTTGCCTTAAAATTTAAACTCCAACCATGATAATGGCAAGATGAATTGAAAGGGCATTTCAGCAGAATACCAGATGGCCACCACTCCGCTTTGCCATGTTTCTTAAATAATCAGACATCCTAGGCCCATGAATTTCAGAAACTTCTTTCTTATTCACAACCAATTTAATCTGACCTTTGATATGACTGAATGAGCTGCATAACCGTATGGAACAACAGCCATGAGAACCCCACTGTATAGCCCTAGAGTAGGAAGTGGCAACCCATCCCAGTATTCTTGCCTGGAAAATTTCACGGACAGAGGAGCCTGGTGGGCTACAATCCGTGGGTTTGCTCCAGCCAGAAGCCAAGAGAGTTGAAGTTAATTTAGACTATATATCTTTTATGTTGATAAACTGTGTGTTTCTTCATGACATTCTGAGTCATTTTGCCCTTCATTTAGCAAGTATCTGTTGAATGTTTACCTCATGCCAAGCTCTGGATAAACAATAAAAACACAAGCAAGTTACCTGCTTTCAGTGATCATACTATTGTAGTGGGCAAATCATTTCCAGATACTGGGTTTTCTAGTGATTTTCCGCTTTTCCTACCTACCCTCAATTTAAAAGTTTAAGTACATTTGGGGTTTATTGCCCCTATAGAACCCTATAGCAAGACTATAAGAAGGAAGTGGTTACATGTACCTTTCCAAAGTCCTAAAGCTTAGAGAAGAGTGGAAAGGGCCCCGTCCCCTGACCTCTGCTTCTACCATTTTGGAATCTGGCGAGCCAGCACGGTCTCTTGCCCAGAGCTTTGTAGTAGCTTTCCATGGGGTACCCTACTATTCCTGTTGCGCTAAAGTCCATCTTCCAGAAAAGCAACTCTATAGTCCTTGTGAAAGGTAAGCCATGTCATGCCATACCTTTATTCAAACCCCTCCAATTTCTTTTCATTGCTCAGTGTGAAACCCGAAGATCTTGCTGTAGTTTAAAAGCTCTCTCTGAACTCGCCCATTGCCTTCCTCTGAGTTCATGCATGTTTTTGTGCTCTTTCCTGGTTAATAAAGGAAAGGTTACAATATGATAAGTTATCTTCAGAAAGAAGTAAAGGTCAAGGAGGAAATACCTTCCTCCATGACCATATTGGGTAAAGTGAACTGTTCGTCAGTTGCAACTCTAAATATATAGGTGGGAAAGAGGGCAAGAAAATACTTTTAGTACTTCCTGATGGTAGTCTGTGAATATTGTCTCTGACAGACAAGTCAAAGCAAACTGAAATTTTAGAATGAGAACTGAATTCCTGGATTTGGAGATGAGAGTTTAGGGTCTGTATAGATTGCTATGAATGTTCTGTGCGTTCCCCCCCTTATTTGTTATATGTATGGTATTTCTGAAGTGCATTATTCTTTTTAGTCCTAAGTAAGAGAAGGTAGGCATAGTGCTAATATTTGCCTTGAGATGTTGTCGTCCAGTTGCTGTCCAAGCTGCCTACATGTATTTAATGACAACTGCTCTGTGTTAAGTGGAATACTAAGCAATGGACGTTGAAAAGTGAACAGGATGAAGCCCCCACCTTTAAAGGCCACATCCATTCTAGTGGCAGAGACGTAGCCTGTAGCTTCACCATCACCTTTTATTTTCAAAGTTGGAAAATAACACCACCTAAAAATTAAACTGAAGCCTGTGTATTCTTGGTCAAGCTACTTGACCTTCCTCAGCTTTAGTTTCATCATCTACAAAGGCAATTATGAGGATGTGAGGATCAGTTTTACTTAAAGGTCCTCCTTTAGTGGTGGCACATATTAGGTGCTCACAAGAGGTGACTATTGTTCAAATGCATAAGAAGTAGTTCACAGCTCTGTCAGGGCTTTAGATTTCTGTGTGTAACCACTTGACACATGAGTAGTGGTATTATTCAGTTAACTCAGAAGCAAACAGCTAATTTAAAAGCAAACCAAAGTTGGGGTAGAGATTAGGTCCCTAGTGGAATCAAGAGGTAAACAGAAAGACATATGTAAATATAAATTCTGGATCAAGTGCTGTGTTTCTTAGGTATGGCTTTATTTCCTTCCTTTAGAAGACCCAGTTTCTTTGCAATTGCTTAGTTCAGTCATCAGATCAGTCAATGTTTACCATTATGACAGACCCAGATGTAAATTCAAACATTTGAAAATTTGACCTCTCTTTTCATACACGTATGAGGTAGGTGACAAGTCTTTCTGCCTCTATCTACTTGTTCTTGCAGCTTATCTGAAATATCCTTCAGTACAGAGGGGAAGGAGTCTAAAATTATCTGCATAGTTGCCATACATGCAACATGTGCTAAGAACATTTTTCACTGTCCTGATTAATCCCTCTAACAACTCTGTGTCATGTCAGGATTTGGTTCAAAGAGCTTGAGTATGTCACCACAGGTCACAGAGATAGTAACGACAAGACCCAGAGTAGAGGCCAAGTGCTCTTTCCCTACAGAAAACTGTCCCTTCTCAAAGCCAGCAGAATAGAAGCCAGATATTCTACAGAGGAGCCAATGCCATTGCCTTTACTCTACCTAACTGCTCTTCGGGAAACCACCTGATAGACAACATACTTTCAAAGTACATATCCCAGAAAGAGGAACACAGATTTCAGGACTGGCCTTTGGTCTCCACGTTACACTCTCAGTGAAAAACACAGCAGTGCCCTGCATGCAGATAAGCCTTAGCTGATTGAGGATGGGAGGAACTGATAATATTCAGGTTATCAGCAGCTGTCAGGCTGAAGACCTCACACAAAACCCTAGGCTGAATAACTAAATGGCTTTTCTTTCTGCAGGACTTCATAGAACATTTAATATGCTAAAATTCATATCATGAAACATTTTTTAAATTTTTTGGATCTGAAGAGATGAGTGTTTTACTGAAGACAGTCTGGAAGCAATTGTAATAATAATTTTAAAAGTAAAAGTAACAAAAGCAATCCACTATCCTAGGCTTTCTTACACATTACATTCAGTTCAGTTCAGTTCAGTTCAGTCACTCAGTCATGTCCGACTCTTTGTGACCCCATGAATCACAGCACGCCAGGCCTCCCTGTCCATCACCAACTCCTGGAGTTCACTCAAACTCATGTCCATCGAGTCAGTGATGCCATCCAGCCATCTCATCCTCTGTCGTCCCCTTCTCCTCCTGCCTCCAATCCCTCCCAGCATCAGAGTCTTTTCCAATGAGTCAACTCTTCGCATGAGGTGGCCAAAGTACTGGAGTTTCAGCTTTAGCATCATTCCTTCCAAAGAACACCCAGGGCTGATCTCCTTTAGAATGGACTGGTTGGACCTCCTTGCAGTCCAAGGGACTCTCAAGAGTCTTCTCCAACACCACAATTCAAAAGCATCAACTCTTCGGTGCTCAGCTTTCTTCATTGGGTTGGCCAAAAAGTTCCTTCTAGCTTTTGTGTAATATCATACATATGTGTATGTATGTACACATATCATACATTTGTGTAATATCATACATATATATGTGTGTGTGTATATTAATATATCTATATGTGTATATATACATATATATGTGAGTGTGTATGTGTATATATAAAGTCAATAAACAGATGAAAACAGTAATACTAATAACAGCTATTTATTAAGCTATAATTACTTGCCAAAAACTATGTTAATCCCTTCTCCCCATGAAACCCTGCATGTCAGAGCACATAAAATACCAAGAAGCAATAAAATTGCTAAGAGCGCAGACTCTGAAGTAAATTTGAGTTTAAATCCCAATTCTTTCTACACAACCTCCAATACTTTGGCCACCTTATGCGAAGAACTGACTCATCAGAAAAGACCCTGATGCTGGGAAAGATTGCAGGCAGGAGGAGAAAGGGATGACAGAGGATGAGATGGTTGGACAGCATCACCGACTTCATGGATATGAGTTTGAGCAAGCTCCGGGAGTTGGTGATGGACAGGGAAGCCTGGTGTGCTGCAGCCCATGGGGTCACAAAGAGTCAGCCACAACTGAGCAACTGCACTGAAGGTTCACTTATAGGAATAATAGGGCTGATAATATTCACCACCCCCCTACACACACATGCATACTGTGCCATTGTACAGATTAGATTATAATGAATTAGAAAGACCCCAGCATGAGGCTTGGTGCACCCACATTCAGTGAATGTTTTGGAATCTAAATGTTCTCTTTCTCCGTTAAACTGCAATCAGAAAAATGGTGTTTTAAGATAACAATGACAGAAAACTGAGTCAGCAAGTGAAGGGTAAGTCAAATATATGTGTTTTTTTCCCCTTTTTCTTCTTTACATTTTCTTCCCCCAAGAGACACAGTCATCCCCAAAGCTCAAATGCATTAGCCACCCTGTGGAGCCTTTGGGAGAGAATTTTGTCTTTCATTTATTTTTCTCCTAGGATCTTCATATTGGATGAAACTTGCGTACATATATTTTTCCACATCTTAATTTTCTCATACCCGACTCAACATGCACTTCTTTGACTATCATTGCTTCTATTGCTCAATGTTCTTTTGATTTCTGTATTGATTTTATTGAAAATTGTGCAGCCTTAAGAGATCTTAAAGGCATTTTCCAAAATACAATAAAGAATAAATAGGGTTCATTCACTCTCATCTGTCTTTCCTGGTTCCAGACTCTATCTCTGCCCATGTTTTAGGTGAGAAAAGTGACAATCTGAACATGAAAGAGAAGCTTACTATTCACTTCTTCATCAAGACATCCTAAGTGATTTCTGGGCTGTCTGAATACTCCTGATGATTGTGGGTACTTACCTTGTCTCAGACATTTACTTACATGTCTTCCCCTGATCACACCTTGTGCATCTCATGTTTCACTCTTTTATTTACATCTACCATGTGATAGCATGCTGAATATCCCAGGGTGGTATTAGTCTTCACTTACACCTACCGATACGTCTCCATATAACTTCCATTCTATCGTCCTGAGCTATGACAGAAGCATGCTGCCAGAACACAGAAGACAGAGCAGCTGATGGTTCCTTCAGGTGTGGGGAAGACTTTGCAAAAGAATTCAGTCATGATAAGCAAAGGTTTTCTGTGAGGAAAATACCTTGAAGACACAGAATTCCAGGTGATGAAATAGAATGATAAGAGGCATGCATGTGGGAAGGTACAATTGAAGAAGAAGAAGAAAAAAAGACGCTGACAAGAGGAGCATAAAGAGAAAGCGAAACATAAAACCTCTCAGACTGACAAAAGCAGTGTAGTATGAGAGAGAAGCAAAGGAGTTTCCTGCATATGGGGACAGTATTCATCTTTTTTTTTTTTAATTAGTGAACAATTTATCATTGTCCCAGTTTTATTAATAAATGATTAGCATGGATCACTATATAAGTTTAAAGCATATACCACAATGGTTTGATTTTCATATTTATATATATTGTGAAATGGTTATCATAATTGGTTCAATTGACATCATTCTTTTTTTCTTTTTGGGGGGGCACAAGTGAGTAAAAGCCAAATTTCTGTAGGATTATGAAGCAAGAAATCATTTGCGAATTATGAAAATTAAGGAGGTTATGATTTGACAGTAAAGATAATTTTTTTTATTTTACATCTCCCATCCTCCTTTTAACTTCTAAGATAAAGTCGAAAAGCCTGCAGAGCCTTCAGTAAACTGCTGCCATTCCACCTCTGCAGCCTCACCTCTGATTCTGGCTGGGATGCCCCTGTGCCCCAGTGCCACATCGCTTCTCTTATCTGAGTGCCACTCAATTTGCAAGGGCTTTTGCCACTCTCTGGGACTCTCTCTCTAACCCCAAACTTGCCTTCATAAGTCCTGACTGTCCTCCAGTGTCTGCTCAAGTATTACCTCCTTTGATAACACTTCTTTGAACACCACTGTTAATCTCCCTGCTTTAGAAAACCGAAGTGGGTACACTCTTCGTATTTTCCCACAGCACTCTAACAAGTTCAGTTCAGTTCAGTTGCGCAGTCATGTCCAACTCTTTGTGACCCCATGAATCGCAGCACGACAGGCCTCCCTGTCCATCACCAACTCCCAGAGTCCACCCAAACCTATGTCCATCGAGTCGATGATGCCATTCACCCATTTCATCCTCTATTGTCCCCTTCTCCTCCTGCCCTCAATCTTTCCCAGCAGCAGGGTCTTTTCCAATGACTCAGCTCTTCGCATGAGGTAGGCAAAGTATTGGAGTTTCAGCCTCAACATCAATCCTTCCAATGAACACCCAGGACTGATCTCCTTTCGAATGGACTGGTTGGATTTCCTTGCAGTCCAAGGGACTCTCAAGAGTCTTCTCCAACACCACGGTTCAAAAATATCAATTCTTTGGTGCTCAGCTTTCTTTATAGTCTAACTCTCAAATCCATACATGACCACTGGAAAAACCATAGCCTTGACTAGGTGGACCTTTTTTGGCAAAGTAATGTCTCTGCTGTTTAATATGTTGTCTAGGTTGGTCATAACTTTCCTTCCAAGGAGTAAGCATCTTTTAATTTCATGGCTGCAATCACCATCTGCAGTGATTTTGGAGCCCAGAAAAATAAAGTCAGCCACTGTTTCCACTGTTTTCCCATCTAGCTGCCATGAAGTGATGGGACTGGATGCCATGATCTTCGTTTTCTGAATGTTGAGATTTAAACCAACTTTTTCACTCTCCACTTTCACTTTCATCAAGAGGCTCTTTAGTTCTTCTTCACTTTCTGCCATAAGGGTGGTGTCATCTGCATATCTGATGTTATTGATATTTCTCCTGGCAATCTTGATTCCAGCTTGTGCTTCCTCCAGCCAGCATTTCTCATGATGTACTCTGCATATAAGTTAAATAAGCAGGGTGACAATATACAGCCTTGATGTGCTCCTTTTCCTATTTGGAACCAGTCTGTTGTTCCATGTCCAGTTCTAACTGCTGCTTCTTGACCTGCATACAGATTTCTCAAGAGGCAGGTCAGGTGATCTGGTATTCCCATCTCTTTCAGAATTTTCCACAGTTTGTGATCCATATAGTCAAAGGCTTTGGCATAGTCAATAAAGCAGAAATAGATGTTTTTTCTGGAAATATCTTGCTTTTTTGATGATCCAGCAGATGTTGGCAATTTGATCTCTGGTTCCTCTGCCTTTTTAAAATCCAGCTTGAACACCTGGAAGTTCACAGTTCACGTATCGCTGAAGCCTGGCTTGGAGAATTTTGAGCATTACTTTACTAGCATATGAGATGAGTGCAATTGTGCGGTAGTTTGAGCATTCTTTGGCATTGTCTTTCTTTGGGTTTAGAATGAAATCTGACCTTTTCCCATCCTGTGGCTACTGCTGAGTTTTCCATATTTGCTGGCATATTGAGTGTAGCACTTTCACAGCATCATCTTTCAGGATTTGAAATAGCTCAACTGGAATTCCATCACCCCCACTAGCTTTGTTCATAGTGATGCTTCCTAAGGCCTACTTGACTTCACATTCCAGGATGTCTGGCTCTAGGTGAGTGATCACACCATCATGATTAGCTGGGTTGTGAAGATCTTTTTTGTACAGTTGTTCTGCATATTCTTGAAACCTCTTCTTAATATCTTCTGCTTCTGTTAGGTGCCTACCATTTCTGTCCTTTATTAAGCCCATCTTTGCATGAAATGTTCCCTTGGTATCTCTAATTTTCTTGAAGAGATCTCTGCTGCTGCTGCTAAGTCACTTCATTTGTGTCCGACTGTGTGTGACCCTAGAGACAGCAGCCCACCAGGCTCCCCCATCCCTGGGATTCTCAGGCAAGAACACTGGAGTGGGTTGTCATTTCCTTCTCCAATTCATGAAAGTGAAAAGTGAAAGTGAAGTCGCTCAGTCATGTCCGACTCTTCGCAACCCCATGGATTGCAGCCTACCAGGCTCCCCCGTCCATGGGATTTTCCAGGCAAGAGTACTGGAGTGGGGTGCCATCGCCTTCTCCGGAAGAGATCTCTAGTCTTTCCCATTCTATTGTTTTCCTCTATTTCTTTGCATTGATCACTGAGGAAGGCTTTCTTATCTCTCCTTACAGTTAGTTAATTGGATTATTGACATTATTTGTTATAAGAGTAGAGTATGAGTATTATTCAGCCTTTCACTTATTTATTCATCCACCTATTATTCATCAAAAATATATTGAGAATGTACTTTAGGCTTTTTGAAAAAGACACATGATTTCTGCCTTCACAGATCTTACAATCTCATGTGAGAAATAAATAGGCAAGTGCAATAGAGTCTGGTAAATTTTATGATGGCAGAAGTACATGATGCTTAAGCAAGCTCGTGGGGAGGTCATTTAGCTTGAATGGAGGAGAACAGAGAATAAGTAAAGGAGAAGGATTTGGGAAGACCTGAAGTAAATATTTCTAAGCTAAAACCTTATTTATTCAATACGGTAAGCACTTACAATATGCCAGGTACAATTTGAGATAGATCTGTGATCAGAAGACAAAGATCCATACCCTGTAGAGTTGAGGGTTTAGTGTTGGGATACAGGAAAGAAATCATAGTTATAAATAATTGAATTATATAGTATGTCAGAACATAGCATGTGCTATGGATTAAAAAGAAAAATAATGTAGAGCAAGTTGAGTAATGGGTAGGTGTTGGAAATACTTAAAGTGTCTATGATCTTTGATAAACTGGGGGTGTTTGGGAGTGCTGAGTCCTAATTGGCAGACCAGGAGGGAATGTCAAGTAAGGTGGTTGGAATGAAAGGGGTGCAAGAATATGGAAGTTGAGGCAGAAGGACTATCAGTAAGGTCATAGGATCCTGAACTCAAAGAACTGTATCAACCATGATGAAATAGGAAACGTATGACATCTATCAGGGTTATTTGAAAAGGGTTTAATAAAGAAATATGGGTATAAAGGTAGAGGAAGGGGTATGTTGGGCAAGTTTGTAATTTCCTCTGTTCTGTCTTGTCGCAACAAAAATCTGAAGCAACAGACCAGTGTTATAGCCCTCGGAAGGACCACTGTCACACCCCTCAGATGGACCAGTGCTACAGCCCTTGAATGGACCAGTGTTACAGCTCCGTTTTACAGGTCATTTTTATTTAGAAAGTAAAGGAAAATACATTCTTGAGGCGTGAGAGCATGCCAACCCAAAAGATGCAAAGAGAAGAGAAGTCCCGCCCAGTTTTGGCTCTTTTTATAGATTCTTTTCTCCTCCCACTGGGCCTGCCCTATGTAAATTGGGCTAGCCAGGAGTGCTGTTTGTTTTACCTGAGGTCCTCACTCTGGTCCTCAGACCTACCTTTGTTCTATTTTCCTGGGCTTTTCCCTTCTGTGTCTTTTAACCACCGCCATTCTGGACTCCCTTTTCCTATTCAAACTACCTAACAGATATGATAAAATTACAAAGGATAAGGAAACACCCAGGGCTTAAACAGTAGGACCCATTACCACTCTGAGCTGAAGGATGAACGATGTCATCTCTTACAGAACCTGGTGAGGAAAGGGCTGTAGGGATAGAGCTGCCAACAGGAGCTGAGCTGAAGTAATCAGACAGCTGTCAGCAGCCCCATAGGCAGCAGCAAACTCCCTCTCCTTCCTTCAGTGCCTGGTTGCTGTACCCTATGGATGATATCCAATCACAAGCCAAAGACTATGGAAATAGGTGGGCAGTGAATTTAGAGAGATGAAAGAAGTTTCTGAGAAGTTTATTCTTGTGAATGAGAGCCTCCTGGGTAATGAATGTGTTTAAAAACAAGGGTTTAATCAAATGAATGAAGAAAAGGAGAGATTTGATACGGAGTTATAGACAGGATTAACAATACCTGCTCTTGGTGAAGGAGATTTTTGAAGTTAGACTGAGAAGGGAGTAGTAAATGTTTATCACAGTTGGCCATGAATCAGTGTCTAGGAAGCAGAACGACTATCACAGCCATGTTTTGAAAACTACTGGAAAACTGCTTTTGTATTGCTTTTTGTATTTCCATCTAATTGTCAGTGTTGTGATGTTGGTGGTGAAACCCCTTCTATATCTGGCTTCCATTCCTCATTAAAGGGACCCTCTTCAGTACCAGCATGAGCTCAGAATTCAGCTAATGCTCTGATACCAACAACCAGTGTTGTGATCTGGAGGAAATTAGCCCACAAGCCAAAAATGTATAAAAACTTCAAAAATTCAGAGTGGAGAAGGAAAGAAAGAATGAGACTCTTTGCCTTAGTGTGATAGCCTTCTCACAATTCATATTTCATTGGTAACTCATAATACTCATATATATTTAAGAAATCAGATTACATTAGAATATCACTGTGGAATCAGAAGCATGATGCAGCTGCAAACAAATGTACTTTAATAAGAAACAGATGAATCATCTTTCCCTGACCCTGCCTTAGGACAGTGAATAAAACCAAGAAAATGAAATCAGTGAGGCAGAATGTCAGAGTGAGAACAGGGTGCAAGGCTGTTTTATTTTGTTTTAATGCTAAAATGGGATGCTTATTGACTTTATGGTCAGATTTACTGGTCTGATTTCCTTGACTTAGCTTTTTCTTTGCCGTGTCATCACATCTTCTATAAAAAGAAATCGTATCAAAGCTTCCCACCTAGAAAATAGGCAGCATTCAAATTCTTTGGCTAAGGCTGACGGGAGAGTTTGCATAATTTATGAGACCTTTAAGTGTTTGGAAAGGAGACTCAACTTGCTTTTATCTGTTTAATGGACACAGTGTCATGAAGAAGCCCATGCCCTCTGGATCTCTCCTTCTCTGTGAAGTTTTTCTCCCTATGGGGAAGACCATCGGGCATTAAACTGGTTGGAAGTTTGTGAAGATTCTTATTCGTGGTTTGAACTGGAAGAATTTAAGTGGTGGTGGTGGTGGTGGTGGTGGTGTTGAGTGTCATAACTAGAGACTTGTTTCCAACTGACTACTTGCACCAGGGGCTGTGGGGAGTCCTGGAGCTGGAGTTGATAGGCACCATCAAGAACAAAAAGAAAAAGACTGAGACACAATAGCAGTGAAGAAGTCATGAGAAGACAGAATGAAAGAAAACTTGAAACTGGCAAATAGCAGATAGCTGATAGGTGGCACTAGCAGTAAAGAACCCGCCTGCCAAAGCAGAAGACATAGGAGACCAGGGTTTGATCCTGGGGTCATGAAGATCCCCTGGAGAAGGGCATGGTAACCCACTTTGGTATTCTTGTCTGGAGAACCTCATGGACAGAGGAGCCTGGTGAGCTACAGTCCATGGGCTCACAAAGCACCAGACAGGACTGAGCGATTGAGCATGTAGATAGCTGAAGAGGGAAAGAACAGTCAGGTCCTGGTAGATAGAGGTGAGAATTAGAAAAATGGTGCAAAGTTTTACTTTGGCCCTTAACTTTCTGACTTTAGCAGAGAGTCAGTGGCCGTTCTTTGTAGCCCATTGTGAACAGATGTTTTCCTGTGGATTTTTAGAATGGAATTTGAAGGGCTGTGGACCAGAGTAAAAGGACTTATGTAGTGTGAAATTAGAGTTGTAAGTGATTAGCAAAATGGAAACTTTCTGCCCTGTAACTGTTAAATGATCTTTCTAGAGTCTATATTTAATGGTGATATGCAAATATTAACAGTTTACAAGTAGTTAAGCATAGTAGATAGACTTTCCATATAAACTATACCAATTTGATTTAATGCAGGAACCTAGAAGGTGGCTTAGCATTACTAATATTGCTATTTACCACCTAACCATTGCTTTTTCCCCTGTCCAAAATCCACTTTATGTAGGCAAATGACTATAGGGAATTGCACCCCATCTCCTAACTATCTAGAACAATGGCATTGCTCTCAAAGGTAAAGAAGTCTTTTTAGAGGCTGGCAATTTAAAATCAGAGCATTCATGGTGGGAAGGGAGTTTTAAAGCCATCTAATCCTATCACGTATCTGCTGCTTAAATGTCTTCTATAACAGTGGCTTTCAGCTGACTCGTACCTGGGAGCAGGGGCAACAAGCCCTTACATTCAGAAAGTGTGCATTGAGAAACTACCACGAGGCAGATACCGCACTAGGAATACAATGGATCATAGGACAGACATCACATCTGCTTTCATGAAACTTTCAGTGGAAAAGACAGATGGTTAAAAGGTAAGCCAAAAAAAAAAAAAAACCTGCAATGATTTTAAAGAATTACAACACTAGAAAACACTAAAGAAGGTTGAATAACAGTTAAAACTAGCTCTCTGAAAATGTTTGCAAAGTCTTCAGACTACCCTGCCTATGCCAAAGCAAGAGTGCAAAGATAGCTCATGATATCAGAGCATGTGCATGGGTCCCTCCCTTGTTGTCAAAGCTAAAAACAATGCTCAGATCAGAGAAAACTGCTTAAGAGAGCTACCCTGTCCTTATTTTATATGGGCAAAGGGATACTTATGAATCTGGATGATGAAGGAACTTGATAATGCATATTCATTAATTTGTCACATATTCCTTGGGTACCTGCTATGTGCTAGTAACTGCAGGGATAACAGCCCACGAGGACAGAGACTTTTTGTTGTTCACTGCTGTACCCTCTAGAATAGTAGCTGGCACAGGGTAGATGCTAGATTAGTCAGGGTTCTCCAGAGAAATAGAACCAATATAATAATAGCATATATTAATAATTATATATTAAAAGATTATATATTAAAACATTAATATCATGTCTATATCATATATTAACATATTAACAATATCATATATTAATATGTGCCTGCACATTCACTCAGTCATGTCTGACTCTTTGTGACCCCATGGACTTGTAGCCCACCAGGCTCCTCTGTGCATGGAGCTTTCCAGGCAAGTATACTGGAGTGGGTTGCTATTAACTACTCCAGGGGATCTTCCCAACCTGGGCATTAAAACCACATCTCCTGCATTAGCAGGTAGATTCTTTACCACTGTCTCATCTTGGAAGCCACACACACACACTCACACGCACACACACACACACACACACAGATATGATAGGACTTGCCTGGTAGTCATGAAGGCTAAGAAGCTCCACAATCTGCCATCTGCAAGCTGAAGAATCAGGAAAGACTAGTACAATCAAGTCCAAGCCCTAAGGCCTGAGAACCAGGAGCACAGATATCCAAGGGTAGAAAAAAATTGATGTTTCAGCTCAGAGAGACAATGTACCCTTCTTCCACCTTTTTGTTCTATTAATTTATTCTATTAATATCCACTTCTTAAGTGGATTGGTTGATGCCCACCCACACTGGTGAAAACAATCTTCTTTACTCAGTCTACTGATTCACATGCTAATCCCTTTCAGAAACACCCTCAGACACACTCAGAAATAATGTTGTATCAGCTATCTAGACATCCCTTAGCTGAGTCCAGCTAACATACAAAAGTAACCATCACAGGTCCTTACTATATTATTTAACTGAATAAACAGATCAATTTAAGGCATTGAGGATTCAAATTCTAAAATACTTAAGTTTACTACTTTGGTGGCTCGGACAGTAAAGAGTTTGCCGGCAGTGCAGGAGGTCAGGATCCCTAAGCCAGAAAGACCCTTTGGAGAAGGGAATGGCAACCCACTCCAGTATATTTGCCTGAAGAATTCCATGCACAGAGGAGCCTGGCAGGCTACATGAAGTAGTAGATTCTATTCTACTATTTCGTGAAGAGTTGAAAACAACTGAACAACTTACACTAATGCTAACTAACTTTACAATAGCAAGCCTAGGAGGCTGAACATTTTCAAATTTTACAACTGACAAAACTGGGTCTTAAAAGGCTAAGATAGTGAGTTAAGCTTGCATAGTTAATGAAAGAGACAGCCAATATTAAAGGTCACTTCTGCCTTATTCTTACTGTGTACTCAGAAGTCTCTTGTCATGACAGTGGGATATGGAGAAGCAGAATCCTGGTACAAGCTATGACCATGTGTTCCTCAGCTATGTTTGTCCTGTGGCTTTGAAATAAGTTTCCAAAATTCATATCTCAAGATGGAGTCCTCCAGAATTTGGTCCCTGACTAAATCTAGTCTCCTTTCTAAAAGATTTATATTAGTCTCTCCTCTTAAAGTTTCTTTTAGTCCACCACAGAAGTCTATTTGCCTTGAGCGTGTCAAATTTCTTACCATTTCCATGCTTTTCCATGCACTAGAGCTTCCTTGTCTGGTGGCTCAGATGGTAAAGAATTTGCCTACAATAAAGGAGATGCAGGTTCAATCCCTGGGTTAGGAAGATCCCCTGAAGAGTGGAATGACAATTCACTCCAGTATTCTTGCCTGGAGAATCCCATGGGTAAGGGGAGGAGCTAAGATGGCGGAGGAGTAGGACGGGGAGAACACTTTCTCCCCCACAAATTCATCAAAAGAACATTTAAACGCCGAGTAAATTCCACAAAACAACTTCTGAAAGCCGGCAGAGGACATCAGGCACCCAGAAAAGCAACCCAAGTCTTCGAAAGGAGAGAGAAGAAATACAGCTCCACTCACCAGAACATCGACACAAGCTTCCCTAACCAAGAAACCTTGACAAGCCACCTGTACAAACCCACACAGAGCAAGGAAACGCCACAATAAAGAGAACTCCACAAACTGCCAGAATACAGAAAGGACACCCCAAACTCAGCAATTTAAACAAGATGAAGAGACAGAGGAATACCCAGCAGACAAAGGAACAGGATAAAAGCCCACCAAACCAAACAAAAGAGAAGAGATAGGGAATCTACCTGATAAAGAATTCCAAATAATGATAATGAAATTGATCCAAAATCTTGAAATCAAAATGGAATCACAGATAAATAGCTTGGAGACAAAGATTGAGAAGATGGAAGAAAGGTTTAACAAGGACCTAGAAGAAATAAAAGAGAGTCAATATAAAATGAATAATGCAATAAATGAAATTAAAAACACTCTGGAGGCAACAAATAGTAGAATAACAGAGGCAGAAGATAGGATTAGTGAATTAGAAGATAGAATGGTAGAAATAAATGAATCAGAGAGGATAAAAGAAAAACGAATTAAAAGAAATGAGGACAATCTCAGAGACCTCCAGGACAATATTAAACGCTACAACATTCGAATCATAGGGGTCCCAGAAGAAGAAGACAAAAAGAAAGACCATGAGAAAATACTTGAGGAGATAATAGTGGAAAACTTCCCTAAAATGGGGAAGGAAATAATCACCCAAGTCCAAGAAACCCAGAGAGTCCTAAACAGGATAAACCCAAGGCGAAACACCCCAAGACACATATTAATCAAATTAACAAAGATCAAACACAAAGAACAAATATTAAAAGCAGCAAGGGAAAAACAACAAATAACACACAAGGGAATTCCCATTAGGATAACAGCTGATCTTTCAATAGAAACTCTTCAAGCCAGGAGGGAATGGCAAGACATACTTAAAGTGATGAAAGAAAATAACCTACAGCCCAGATTATTGTACCCAGCAAGGATCTCATTCAAATATGAAGGAGAAATCAAAAGCTTCTCAAACAAGCAAAAGCTGAGAGAATTCAGCACCACCAAACCAGCTCTCCAACAAATACTAAAGGATATTCTCTAGACAGGAAACACAAAAACAGTGTATAAACTCGAACCCCAAACAATAAAGTAAATGGCAACGGGATCATACTTATCAGTAATTACCTTAAATGTAAATGGGTTGAATGCCCTGACCAAAAGACAAAGACTGGCTGAATGGATACAAAAACAAGACCCCTACATATGTTGTCTACAAGAGACCCACCTCAAAACAGGGGACACATACAGACTGAAAGTGAAGGGCTGGAAAAAGATTTTCCATGCAAATAGGGACCAAAAGAAAGCAGGAGTAGCAATACTTATATCAGATAAAATAGACTTTAAAACAAAGGCTGTGAAAAGAGACAAAGATGGTCACTACCTAATGATCAAAGGATCAATCCAAGAAGAAGATATAACAATTATAAATATATATGCACCCAACACGGGAGCGCCGCAATATGTAAGACAAATGCTAACAAGTATGAAAGGAGAAATTAATAATAACACAACAATAGTGGGAGACTTTAATACCCCACTCACACCTATGGATAGATCAACTAAACAGAAAATTAACAAGGAAACACAAACGTTAAATGATACAATAGACCAGTTAGACCTAATTGATATCTATAGGTCATTTCATCCCAAAACAATGAATTTCACCTTTATCTCAAGCGCACATGGAACCTTCTCCAGGATAGATCACATCCTGGGCCATAAATCTAGCCTTGGTAAATTCAAAAAAATAGAAATCATTCCAAGCATCTTTTCTGACTACAATGCAGTAAGATTAGATCTCAATTACAGGAGAAAAACTATTAAAAAATTCCAACATATGGAGGATGAACAACACGCTGCTGAATAACCAACAAATCACAGAAGAAATCAAAAAAGAAATCAAAATTTGCATAGAAACGAATGAAAATGAAAACACAACAACTCAAAACCTGTGGGACACTTTAAAAGCAGTCCTAAGGGGAAAGTTCATAGCAATACAGTCATACCTCAAGAAACAAGAAAAAAGTCAAATAAATAACCTAACCCTACACCTAAAGCAACTAGAAAATGAAGAAATGAAGAACCCCAGGGTTAGTAGAAGGAAAGAAATCTTAAAAATTAGGGCAGAAATAAATGCAAAAGAAACAAAAGAGACCATAGCAAAAATCAACAAAGCCAAAAGCTGGTTCTTTGAAAGGATAAATAAAATTGACAAACCATTAGCCAGACTCATCAAGAAACAAAGGGAGAAAAATCAAATCAATAAAATTAGAAACGAAAATGGAGAGATCACAACAGACAACACAGAAATACAAAGGATCATAAGAGACTACTATCAACAATTATATGCCAAAAAAATGGACAACGTGGAAGAAATGGACAAATTCTTAGAAAAGTACAACTTTCCAAAACTCGACCAGGAAGAAATAGAAAACCTTAACAGACCCATCACAAGCACGGAAATTGAAACTGTAATCAAAAATCGTCCAGTAAAAAAAAGCCCAGGTCCAGACGGCTTCACAGCTGAATTCTACCAAAAACTTAGAGAAGAGCTAACACCTATCCTGCTCAAACTCTTCCAGAAAATTGAAGAGGAAGGTAAACTCCCAAACTCATTCTATGAGGCCACCATCACCCTAATACCAAAACCTGACAAAGATCCCACAAAAAAAGAAAACTACAGGCCAATAGCACTGATGAACATAGATGCAAAAATCCTTAACAAAATTCTAGCAATCAGAATCCAACAACACATTAAAAAGATCATACACCATGACCAAGTGGGCTTTATCCCAGGGATGCAAGGATTCTTCAATATCCACAAATCAATCAATGTAATACACCACATTAACAAATTGAAAAACAAAAACCATATGATTATCTCAATAGATGCAGAGAAAGCCTTTGACAAAATTCAACATCCATTTATGATAAGAACTCTCCAGAAAGCAGGAATAGGAGGAACATACCTCAACATAATAAAAGCTATATATGACAAACCCACAGCAAACATTATCCTCAATGGTGAAAAATTGAAAGCATTTCCTCTAAAGTCAGGAACAAGACAAGGGTGCCCACTTTCACCATTACTATTCAACATAGTTTTGGAAGTTTTGGCCACAGCAATCAGAGCAGAAAAAGAAATAAAAGGAATCCAAATTGGAAAAGAAGAAGTAAAAGTCTCACTGTTTGCAGATGACATGATCCTTTACATAGAAAACCCTAAAGACTCCACCAGAAAATTACTAGAACTAATCAATGATTATAGTAAAGTTACAGGATATAAAATCAACACACAGAAATCCCTTGCATTCCTATACACTAATAATGAGAAAACAGAAAGAGAAATTAAGGAAACAATTCCATTTACCATTGCAACGGAAAGAATAAAATACTTAGGAATATATCTACCTAAAGAAACTAAAGACCTATAGATAGAAAACTATAAAACACTGGTGAAAGAAATCAAAGAGGACACTAATAGATGGAGAAATATACCATGTTCATGGATTGGAAGAATCAATATAGTGAAAATGAGTATACTACCCAAAGCAATTTATAGATTCAATGCAATCCCTATCAAGCTACCAACAGTATTCTTCACAGAGCTAGAACAAATAATTTCACAATTTGTATGGAAATACAAAAAACCTCGAATAGCCAAAGCTATCTTGAGAAAGAAGAATGGAACTGGAGGAATCAACCTACCTGACTTCAGGCTCTATTACAAAGCCACAGTTATCAAGACAGTATGGTACTGGCACAAAGACAGAAATATAGATCAATGGAACAAAATAGAAAGCCCAGAGATAAATCCACGCACATATGGACACCTTATCTTTGACAAAGGAGGCAAGAATATACAATGGATTAAAGACCATCTCTTTAACAAGTGGTGCTGGGAAAACTGGTCAACCACTTGTAAAAGAATGAAACTAGAACACTTTATAACACCATACACAAAAATAAACTCAAAATGGATTAAAGATCTCAACGTAAGACCAGAAACTATAAAACTCCTAGAGGAGAACATAGGCAAAACAGTCTCTGACATACATCACAGCAGGATCTTCTATGACCCACCCCCCAGAATATTGGAAATAAAAGCAAAAATAAACAAATGGGACCTAATTAAACTTAAAAGCTTCTGCACAACAAAGGAAACTATTAGCAAGGTGAAAAGGCAGCCTTCAGAATGGGAGAAAATAATAGCAAATGAAGCAACGGACAAACAACTAATCTCAAAAATCTACAAGCAACTCCTACAGCTCAACTCCAGAAAAATAAATGACCCAATCAAAAAATGGGTGGGCCAAAGAACTAAATAGACATTTCTCCAAAGAAGACATACAGATGGCTAACAAACACATGAAAAGATGCTCAACATCACTCATTATCAGAGAAATGCAAATCAAAACCACAATGAGGTACCATTTCACGCCAGTCAGAATGGCTGCGATCCAAAAGTCTACAAGCAATAAATGCTGGAGAGGGTGTGGAGAAAAGGGAACTCTCTTACACTATTGGTGGGAATGCAAACTAGTACAGCCACTATGGAGAACAGTGTGGAGATTCCTTAAAAAACTGGAAATAGAACTGCCTTATGATCCAGCAATCCCACTGCTGGGCATACACACTGAGGAAACCAGAAGGGAAAGAGACACGTGTACCCCAATGTTCATCGCAGCACTGTTTATAATAGCCAGGACATGGAAGCAACCTAGATGCCCATCAGCAGATGAATGGATAAGAAAGCCATGGTACATATACACAATGGAGTATTACTCAGCCATTAAAAGAATACATTTGAATCAGTTCTAATGAGATGGATAAAACTGGAACCTATTATACAGAGTGAAGTAAGCCAGAAAGAAAAACACCAATACAGTATACTAACACATATATATGGAATTTAGAAAGATGGTAACTATAACCCTGTGTACGAGACAGCAAAAGAGACACCGATGTATAGATCAGTCTTATGGACTCTGTGGGAGAGGGAGAGGGTGGGGAGATTTGGGAGAATAGCATTGAAACATGTATAATATCATGTATGAAATGAGTCGCCAGTCCAGGTTCGATGCACGATACTGGATGCTTGGGGCTGGTGCACTGGGACGACCCAGAGGGAGGGTGGGGGGGGGGGGGGAGGAGGGAGGAGGGTTCAGGATGGGGAACGCGGGTATACCTGTGGCAGATTCATTTCGATATTTGGCAAAACTAATACAATATTGTAAAGTTTAAAAATAAAATAAAATTAAAAAAAAAAAATCCCATGGGCAAAGGAGCCTGGTATACTACATAGTCCATAGGGCTGCAAAGATTTGGACACAACTGAGGGACTTCACTTTCACTTTTCACTTTCATGCATTGGAGAAGGAAATGGCAACCCAGTCCAGTGTTCTTGCCTGGAGAATCGCGGGGACGGGGGATCCTGGTGGGCTGCCGTCTCTGGGGTCGAACAGAGTCGGACATGACTGAAGTGACTTAGCAGCAGCAGTAGAGCATCTAACACACTTTCCATACACTGTCGCTCCACATGAAATTTGCTTTGTTCCTGCTCTTGCTCTTAAGATTTCCACCAGTTTTCCAAAATCTAGCCCAAGAGCCCTCCTCTACAACATGTCTTCTCTAAACCCCAGGACAGAATCAGGCATCCCTGCTCTATGATCCTCTGGCTCTCTACACACCCCTCTATCATGTAACTGTGAAATCCTCAATTTGTTCCTGGTACTGGTCTATCTTGCTAATATGACTTTCAGCTCTTAGGAGAATGGGTCTATATTTTATTTCATTCCTGTGGTTTAATCAAATGGATGATGAATAGACAAATTAATCCCAGAATGAACAACCAAGACTGTGGTACCTGTGAGGATACACCATTAGGAGTAGAATCTAGCACTACTCCAGAATGACAAAGATATTAGGTGATTGACAAAAACTTATCAGACAGTAATCAGGTATTAGAACTAGGGGATACAAAAAGAAGGGTAAAGATTGTGAGAAGCAAAAGCCAGGGGCATTAGAGCCTTTCCCGGTGGTCCAGGTGAAGTCTAGACTCCACGCTGTCAAAGCAAGAGGCCTAGGTTTCATCTCTGGTTGGGGAACTAAATCCTGCATGTTGTAACTAAGAATTTGCATGCCACAACTGAAGATCCTGCATGCCACAATTAAAGATTCCATGTGCTGCACTTAAAGGAGCCCACATACAGCAACTGAAGCATCCACGTGCCTTAACTAGGGATGCTGCATGTTGCCCTGAGGATTGAGACCTCCTAGTGCTGCAACTGGAAACCAGTACAGCCAAATAAATAAATTAAAAAAGAAAAAAAAAAAAAAAAAGAGCCAAAGGCTAGGGTTTTTGTTTTTGTTTTTGTTTTTTAGTCCCTGTGTTAGAATACAACCTAATTAAGTCCCAGCTGCCAAGAGTGAGGCTATGAGAGGGTGACTGGAGAAATTATTTGTATCTTGCAGTTTAGAAATCAACTGATTCAGCTCTGGTGGGGAAAAGGGATTGAGAATCTGGCCACGAGAAGACTGTGACTCACGTTGACTTTTTTCTCCTCTCCTGGGTTCTCCTGAAACCCTATACTCTTTTGAATAGGCTTAACTACAACTTGAATTGCTTAAAGCTGCACTTAGAGATGACGCCATTCTCACTGAAATGAATTCTCCTTTCACAGATTTTTGTACTTAGAGAACATCTCTTTCTCTTTGGAGCTCTTTTGGATATTGATTTTGACTCAAACTTGTCTTACCAAAATAAAAAAGAAAGAAATCTCCCAATCAATTTTTGCTTTAGTTGAAAGCAATATAACTTTTCAAACTAGAATTTTTTTTTTTCAATGGTACAAAGTATATAAGATGAGAAAAGCCTGGGATTGAGAATTTTGATCCTTCTGAATTTCATTGCTTTGTTTATATGTCCATCTCTACCCAATTCTTAAGCAGTACTGTTTTATTTTCCATATTCTGGTGTGTGAAGTTGTGCTTTGCTTCTAGCAAGTACCTACCAAATAGTAGTCAAACAGAGTTGAAATAATGACAGCTATAAAGAGTATGTCAGAAATAAAAATTGCATAAACCTATTTTTCTTAATTTACCCCAACGGCTAGTATATACCGAGCATAACTGCCTAGGTTTAGGTTCTAGCTTTGCCATTAACCAGCTATTCAAACAGATCGGTATACTGCAGGGCCTTCCTGGTGACAGACACCTTGCTGTCCCCAGCTTCTTGTTTGTAAGAAGAAACAATTTAGTCTCCCAGGCCTTCCTTAAGCTTCAAAGTGCAGACTCAAACAGCCAATGATTAGACAAGTGAGAAAATGAATAAACAAAGGAAAAGCAGTTTCAAGCAAGAAAAGCAATAATAGCTTGAACAATAGAGTCACAGGATTCCTAGACCCTCTTCAAGGAATGTAGGTAACAATCTGACGCATAGCTCTGAGTTGCTTTGCAGAAACCAAGACCTACCTCCTCCCACCCACGCAGTGGAAGATGGTGACTACATGCTGATCACAAGCATGAAGACCTCAGACTGGTTGGAATCAGAAGACTGATGACTGAAACATTGTCTTGTTACCTTACCACCAAGCAATCAAAAAAACAACAAAAATCCATGAGATGATCATGCATCCTGGGCCCCTCAATCCCAGTGTTATCACTTAAAAATGCTTGCCCAAAAGATACTGAGAAGTCTTAGATCATTCGAGCTCTAGCTGCCCATTCTCTTTTCTTAGTGCCCTGCAAATGAATGCAGTACTTTCCTTCATCACAACCCACTGTGAGTAGATTGACTTTGCTGCACTTTGGGCAAATGAATCAGAGTTTGGTTTGGTAATATTATATGATCTATAATCTTGAATAAGATACCTCTCTATGTGTCAATAGGCATATCTCTAAGATGGGAATGCCAACATCTGCTGGATCATCGAAAAAGCAAAAGAGTTTCAGAAAAACATCTATTTCTGCTTTATTGACTATGCCAAAGCCTTTGACTGTGTGGATCACAATAAACTGTGGAAAATTCTGAAGGACATGGGAATACCAGGCCACTTGATCTGCCTCTTGAGAAACCTATATGCAGGTCAGGAAGCAACAGTTAGAACTGGACATGGAACAACAGACTGGTTCCAAATAGGAAAAGGAGTACGTCAAGACTATATTGTCACTCTGCTTATTTAACTTATATGCAGAGTACACCATGAGAAACACTGGGTTGGAAGAAGCACAAGCTGTAATCAAGATTGCTGGGAGAAATATCAATAACCTCAGATATGCAGATGACACCACCCTTATGGCAGAAAGTGAAGAGGAAATAAAAAGCCTCTTGATTAAAGTGAAAGAGGAGAGTGAAAAAGTTGGCTTAAAGTTCAACATTCAGAAAGCTGAGATCATGGCATCTGGTCCCATTACTTCATGGCAAACAGATGGGGAAACAGTGGAAACAGTGGCTGACTTTATTTTTCTGGGCTCCAAAATCACTGCTGATGGTGATTGCAGCCATGAAATTAAAAGACGCTTACTCCTTGGAAGGAAAGTTATGACCAACCTAGACAGCATAAAAAGCAAAGACATTACTCTGTCCACAAAGGTCCGTCTAATCAAGGCAATGGTTTTTCCAGTAGTCATGTATGGATGTGAGAGTTGGACTATAAAGAAAGCTGAGCGCTGGAGAATTGATGCTTTTGAACTGTGGTGTTGGAGAAGACTCTTGAGGGTCCCTTGGACTGCAAGGAGATCCAACCAGTACATTCTAAAGGAGATCAGTCCTAGGTGTTCTTTGGAAGGACTGATGTTGAAGCTGAAACTCCTATACTTTGGCAACCTGATGCGAAGAGCTGACTCACTGGAAAAGATCCTGATGCTGGGAAAGTTTGAGGGCAGGAGGAGAAGGGTATGACAGAGGATGAGATGATTGGATAGCATCACTAACTCAATGGACATGGGTTTGGGTAAACTCCCGGTGTTGGTGATGGACAGGGAGGTCTGGCATGCTGCAGTCCATAGGGTTGCAAAGAGTTGGACACTACTGAGTGACTGAACTGAACTGAAGATGGGAATGAAAATTACACCTATCTCTTAGGTTCTTGTGAGGATTAAATGAATTAATATATGTAAAGTTCTTGATACAGGATCAATATATATTAAGATCAATGCAAATCCTAGGCCTCTGTATTTTTATGAAACCCTCTGCTTTGATTTTTTTCTGATTTTTTCCCCCTGGAAATTAGGTTAAATATGGAAAAGTGGAATTTTATTTATGTATTAATTTGTTTGTAAATTTCCCTTTGTAGATCTATCCTGTTACCTGCTAGCCTTTACCAAAAAACAGCAGTCCCTTTGGTGAAGTAAGTAGGTTATGACCTGGGAAGTCCCACAAAATAATGATGGATCAAGGACAGTAGGTGACCCAAAAAGATAACCAATATAAAGCAATTTTATTTTTAGACAGACTGGGACTTGTGAAATTTAAGTTTGTAAAAAGTAGAGAGTATTCATTTGGTTTTCTTCAACTTCATTCCACATTGAATTCTCTGCAAAGACACTGTCTGAACCATTATTGTGAAGTGCAGAAAACAAAAGCCTTGATATTTAGGTTCACTTGACCTTGAATGCTGGCTCTACAACTTGATGTGAACATGGGCATATCATGAAATTTTTCCAAGTCTAGTCTTCTCATTTATGATTATAAGAAGGTGATAATAGTATGATTAATTAAAATTTAAGGAATGATTTAAGCTCTTAAACTAAACACACACATACATACACTGTATACATGTAGTCACACATTAACAGACACTCATATTACCCTACATATCATCACCCCAAGTTAATAATGGTTGTTTCAGTTTTACAAATACATTCAGAAACAGACAAACATGATGAGCAATTTACCAAAGTCACATAGAGAATAAGTAGCAGATCTAATATCTGAACCTAAATGTTTCTGGCTATAAAGCCATGATCTCTGGCTTTATTATACCATCTTTTGTTACATAGCTGATCTGAGCATTAATGCAGTGATCTAGAAAATATCTAGTATGAGATCCAGCATATGGTAGATTCTTCATAAATAGTACTTTAGTACTAAAGTAATAGTTACTTTACTACTAAAGTAATAATAAATAATAGCTACTTTAATACTTGAATGCTTTGTTGAATGATGATAATGGTGATGCCTTTAATGATAATAGAAACAAATATTATTTACCACCTATTTAGAATTATACTTTATATACTTTGCATTTATTAGCTTATTTAATCAATATTATAGGAGCAGGAACACTGTTATTATCATCCCCATTTTAAAAATTAAAAAAAGGAAAAGTGAGAGAAAGAGAGGGAGAGAGAGAGGAATGGGGGGGATAAAGAAGGGTTAAAATTTTTTGAAAATCAATCAGATTTAAATTCAGGACTGTATGAGTTATTCATATCTAGCAACAGTCTTGCCCATAAAGTATTTGAAACTATTCCTTGCCTTTTAAAGAATTATTCTAATTTTCCTTTCTTCTAATACCTTAGTTTGAAGTGGCTGAGTACTTAAAACACGTGCATGCCATTTAAAATTATTAGTCATGTTGTTCTTTATTTTTATACCATAGCTAATGAGTTTTATCCCCATCTCTACTTTAAAAAGGGCTTCCCTCGTGGCTCAGATGGTAACAAATTTGCCTGCCATGTGGGAAACCTGGGTTCAATCCTTGGGTTGGAAAGACCCCCTGGAAGAGGGCAGGGAAACCCACTCCAGTGTTCTTGCTTGGACAATCTCCATGGACAGAGGAGCCTGGTGAGCTACAGTCCATGGGGTTGCAAAGAGTTGGACGCAACGGAGTGACTAAGCACGCCATTTAAAAAGGGAAATTCCATCACAAAGTTGAGTAGCAGGCCTAAAGTTTAGTCTTCCATATGGTAGTTTATCTTTAAGCTGGAGCAATTAACCTGAGATAGTCTGCGAGATACACCTGTCTGCTAGCTATCTCTCTCCCCAAACTTATGGTACTTACTGATGCTCTATATGTATAGAGTGCTAGGTACCCAAATTGAGTAATACAATATAAACCTTGTCCTTGAGTTAACAGTAGGGAAGGCAACATAGACATCTCATGCAGAGGTGGTACACTGGGAACCAAAAGTACCCAAATGAATCCCCAATGCATCCATCTAGCATGTGTCCTGAGCTCAAATCTAGACTCTTTCTAAGTCATCAACCTTTCTAAAATCTGCACGAATTGGTTTGAAACTTTTCCTCCTCTCCTAATGATAATGATATATACCATTCAAAGCAGTTAAAGAAAGCTTGCTCCTCTGAATTTTGCATATGCATATTGAGGGAATGCATTTTGCTCCTTCTATTCTCCTTAGCGGAGAAGGCAATGGCACCCCACTCCGGTACTCTTGCCTGGAAAATCCCATGGATGGAGGAGCCTGGTAGGCTGCAGTCCATGGGGTCGCTAAGAGTCGGACACGACTGAGCAACCTCACTTTCACTTTGCACTTTCATGCATTGGAGAAGGAAATGGCAACCCACTCCTGTGTTCTTGCCTGGAGAATCCCAGGGACGGGGAGCCTGGTGGGCTGCCATCTATGGGGCCACACAGAGTCGGACAGACTGAAATGACTCAGCAGCAGCAGCAGCATTCCCCTTAGAGTTCTTGATACAGAGAATAGAATAAGGACCCTTTCCAAGACTGCTGATGAAGTTCTACAATGCTAGTCACTCTTTGTGACTCATCACAGTAGGTTGTATATTTGCTAAATGTCATGGTGTTGATACTTTTCTTAGTTCCACGCACTTCGAAGAGTCACTTATCCTCCCTATGAAAGTCCTAGTTTTCTAAAACAGACAGCATAATATCTATTTCAGGAATGTTTTAAAGACCGTATAAAATAATTTAAGGAAAAATCACACATTTTTTCAAGTTCAATAGATTTGGACAAAATGTAGGTTAATTTAATAGAATATATAAATTTTAACTTAGGAAATAGTATAGGTACCAATATGTACCAGAAACTGCAAATAAATACACTGAGATTTTACTTGCTAAAAAATAATCTGCATGTACAGAAATGATCTTAAATATACTTGAAGATTTTATTTATGCCTTACATTAAAAGGCACATCACATTGTTTAAAGAAAGAATATAGGTTATAACCTGTGTCAGCCAGGGTCCTCAAGGAATAAGATGGTATAAATTTAGGAAAGTTTAAGGAAAGGACAATTGACTGAATTTAAGGAAAGCAAATAGGCACAGTGCTGTGTACCAAGGCTAGTAATCCGGAGGAGTTTTTACTACTCATGAATAGATAAATGGAAGAAGCACAGCTGAAACCTGAAGAGCGTGGCTGTAAGGAGGGAAGAGCCTGACAGACATGTGGCCTTCAGTAGAGGGATGCAGGTAACCATGGTAATGTGAATTCACCCTCTAAGTGCCCTTTCACCTACTCCCAGCGCCTTCTATTGGTTGAACCCAACTTAAAGTCAGAGGTCAAAGGAAAAGTTTGCCAGAACAGGACAGAAAAAGGCAGACAGTGAAAACAGATCTACAGAGGCAAATGAAAGATAACCAGGGCAGAGGGGAAGGGTCATTAACATGAATAAGGAGGTAACATTAATGCATTGGGATAAGTTGAAAGTAAGGGGATAGTTAAAATGTTATAGGGATACATGTGCTCCCCATCCCGAACCCTCCTCCCTCCTCCCTCCCCATACCATCCCTCTGGGCCGTGTATACCTGTGGCGGATTCATTTTGATATTTGGCAAAACTAATACAATTATGTAAAGTTTAAAAATAAAATAAAATTAGAGAAAAAAAAATGTTATAGGGAAACAGATGAAGACAACTTAACTATATGTCCCTCAAAATTATTTTCTGCTTGGTGTTCATGATTTCATGTCTTTGAAGTTCTTTGGGTTCTTTAATGTTGAAACATTGCAAGAGCCCTGAACTATGGCAAAAATAACCACTTTCAATACTCACTTTTTGAGTCACCTATTATTCAAAGATCCAAAGACTGGTTTGTTGTCTCAACCTCAATGAGTTTGGGTGATGTTTAGAAGTTGGTTACTCTTTCTGGAACTCATGTAAGGTCACCTTTAATAATTGAGCTGATCACATTGACCTCTAAGAGAGATTAAACTTCCAGGATTCTATGCTCCAATGTATGGCTTGGACAGCTGCAGAAAAAGGAAAGGATCTAAAGCCGAGGATAAATATGATAAATTTGCTCAAGTGTGTTAATGTTAGATACAGGTGGTGAAAAGGGAAATCTTCTTGTTAGCATGCTTAATATAGGCTTGGTGGTTTTAAGTGATTGAAACTATATTAAGCCATCCATACAGATTTTTTAATGTAATGACACAGTTCAGAATCATTGCCCTCCATTTAAACACCTTTCTACAAAACACATTGCTGGTGTAAGTTTCCCTATATTGCTGTCCTCCGGCCACCTTTCAATCCAATTCCAAGACAATTGGAATTTAGTCTGCAATTGAATTTTTACAAAAGACCACATCTGATGCTTTGGTAAAATCAACACTTACATCATTAGCACAGCCTTAATTATGCTGTCCCCTAACAGAAGGTTAGCTGATCCTACAAGGCTCTTGTGTAATCTTTTGTAGACATGATTGAGGTCTAAACACAATTTTATTGAGTGGTCTCAACACGCTAGGCTCTGGGACGTGTGCTCTTACACCGTTGCTCTCACTGATTCTTTAGAACAGTTCTGTGAACTGTTCCCATTTATAGATGAGCACATTGAGTCTTGCACTCTTTCCCTCATACTTAATATCCTTCCTGCTCAGAGGTGCTCTTTTCTCCAGTTTTTTTATGCTGATCAGCTCCTTATTCATAATAAACTTCAGAATTTAACACAAATGTAACCATTTTTAGAGATACAGAGAAAAAGTGTGTAGAACTAGTGCCTAAGAAAGTGTGATTTGTGGCTAGATTGTTTGGATTTGAATGTGAGCCCTGCCATTTGCTGTTTATTTGACTTTGGTTATATTATTTAACTTCTTTGCTCCTCAGGTTCCCCATCTAAAAACTATGGGGACTTTTGGAATATATACTGCATTTATCATCCTCCTTGTACATAGACGTGTTATTTCTGAAAAACGCCTTTTGAAATGAGGGTGAGATGTCCTACACTACCCATTTTTCCTTTCTTCTGGCTGGAATGGGGAAGTGATGGCTGGGGCCACAGATACCATATTGCATAATGGGATACCATGGGATAAAAGACTATGTGTTTTAGAAGACAAAATAGAAGGTTATTGCTATTTTGAACAACCTGTGTCCAGACAGCTTTGTGAATGAGAGAGAGAAAAAAAGTCTACTATATTTAGCCACTTGTGGTTGAGGCTTTCCATCATATATTCACATGGCTTAGAAAGAGGGAAGATAATAAGAGATGAAAGTACAGCCAGAAATAAGGGGTGCAAATTTATCTCAAACTCTTTAAGTTGGATTACCGAGGATCAGAAACATTCCACCATGTGTTGATAAAGCACATGCATGCAGGTTTTAGCATTGCCTAGGAGAATCCCAGGGATGGGAGAGCCTGGTGGGCTACCGTCTATGGGGTCGCACAGAGTCGGACACGACTGAAGCAACTTAGCAGCAGCAGCAGCAGAACGCCCTATGTATTCTCATTTTCCTTTCCTGTTTCACTTTTCTCCAGAGAAGACTTAGCTGATTCCATCCTATTCCTGAGTCAAAAAGGTTATCGACAATTTAGGATTGATCTTTGTTATTATATTTGCCTTTTCTACACTATGGACACAGGACCCCACCTATCTTCATTTCGGTGACAAGCTAGCAGTCTGCAAAATGTCTGGCACATGGAAATTCTCAATAATATATATATATCCATACTCAGGTGTCTTTTTAGAAATATTGTAAACATTTTCAGGTTCAAACTGAAAACAACAATCAAAATATACTTAAATGACCAAATGGGCTAGATACTTTATGAGGTCTTGTGGAAACGTTCTCATTTAATCCACATCACAACCCTATGAGGGGTAGATATTATAATTTTACAAAGAAGAGGTCCTGAATCCTGAGGCTGACAAACAGCTGAAACCAGACTGGACCACAGGTCTGTCTGGCACACTATTTTATGATCATTTAATTCTCTGAAACATTTGCAAGAATGAGAAATCCGAAGAATTTACAAAATGCCCGCTTTTCAACAAATCCTTTGCACTCAGGCGCAATATTGTCAGCATAGTTTCTTTTCCCTAGAAGAATCAGACTAAGGGGCATCTTCAAAATGAGAGCCAGATGGGCTATCTGATCAATGTCTTTGAGTCTGTTTGACACAGTATCCTGTTAAAAAAATCTAATTATATATATATATATATATATATATATATATACACACACATACACACTTAGAATAATTTAAAATATATGCTATAACATAGTCATGTCTATATTTATATATCTATGTACAAATTTATGTGTAAACACATTTTTTTAAGAGATAGCATATCCTTCCTGGTAGCTGGACGTGGCTTATTACAGAGCCAATGGGAATGAGGGATAGTGAGGAGATTAACTGGCTACTTCTTTAGCCCAGGAATAAAAGCATGTGGGTATCTTGATAGCAAAGGAGTGAATTTTCCATTTTAGCATCATTTAACCAAAACATGCTGGCCTGGGATCCAGTTTCTAAGTGTCTTCCTCCAAAAGGCATTTGTTTTTCCTTTTGTATTATGAGAAAAGGTGTGTTGTAGTCTGACGGAGTAAGAACCAGTTCACTTGGGTTCCATTCGAGTTCTACCACTTACTGGCTATAACGACCATTGGAAAGTTATTTAAATCTTGAACTTTAATTTTCTCATCTGTGCAAATGGGGATAATTAGAGCACCTGCTTCTCAGGGTTATTCTGGGTATTAAACTGGATAAGGCAGGTAAAGGTCTCAGATCATCATGGATTATTAAAATATACTAGCCCTCTGCACAGGCTTACTTCCCCATTTCCAAAGATAGTCTGAAATCAAGAAGGGCCATGCAATAGGCTGGAGAAATAAACACAGAGCGTTTCCAGGACTGCAGTGGAGATGATATACACCGTATCCAGCAAGCACCTGTGTGTATGCTTCCTCTCCCGTTTTCATTAGAAAATGATACTCAGAATGTAGCCCAGAAGCAATCAGCTAATGAGAAATGTAGGCTGTGAGAAGGTCAGTTCAAGCCAATACTGATTATAGTGAAGGATACATCACTAGGGTTAGAAAGTCCCCAAATCTTTTGAGGTTTTCCAAAAAAACTAAGTGAGGTGAAAGTTGCTCAGTCATGTCTGACTCTTTGCGACCCCATGAACTATAGCCCACCAGGCTCCTCCGTCCATGAGATTTTCCAGGCAAGAGTACTGGAGTGGGTAGCCATTCCCTTCTCCAGGGGATCTTCCTGACCCAGGGATTGAACCTGGATCTCTGGCATTGCAGGCAGATATTTACCAGCTGAGCCACCAGAGGCCTGCCTCCTGCTGGCTGCAGCCTTGGCCAAATCTGCTACTGTGCTTTGTTGCCACAAGAGGGTATTGAGAGAGCAGATAAAGCATGCACACATTCCTGTGTTTAAAATGGACAACCAACAAAGACCTACTGTATAGCACAGAGAACTCTGCTCAACCTTATATGGTAGCCTGGGTAGGAGGGGTGTTTGGGGGAGAATGGTTACGTGTGTATGGTTGGCTGAGTCAGTTCACAGTTCACCTAAAACTATTACAACATTGTTTGTTAACTTGCTATCAGTTCAGTTCTGTTGCTCAGTCGTGTCCGACTCTTTACCACCCCATGAATCATAGCACGCCAGGCCTCCCTGTCCATCACCAACTCTAGGAGTTCGCTCAGACTCACGTCCACTGAGTCAGTGATGACATCCAGCCATCTCATCCTCTCTTGTTCCCTTCTCCTCCTGCCCCCAATCCCTCCCAGCATCAGTCTTTTCAATGAGTCAACTCTTCGCATGAGGTGGCCAAAGTACTGGAGTTTCAGCTTTAGCATCATTCCTTCCAAAGAAATCCCAGGGCTGATATCCTTCAGAATGGACTGGCTGGATCTCCTTGCAGTCCAAGGGACTCTCAAGAGTCTTCTCCAACACCACAGTTCAAAAGCATCAATTCTTCGGCACTCAGCTTTCTTCACAGTCCAACTCTCACATCCATACATGACCACAGGAAAAACCATAGCCTTGACTAGACGGACCTTTGTTGGCAAAGTAATGTCTCTGCTTTTGAATATGCTATCTAGGTTGGTCATAACTTTTCTTCCAAGGAGTAAGCATCTTTTAATTTCATGGCTGCAGTTACCATCTGCACTTGCTATACTCCAATACAAAATAAGTTTTTTTCTTTTCTTTTTTTTGTTTTTTAAAACTGACTCAATATCTTTAACTTTATTCCCTCAGGGCAGTTGGTTGACATCCAGCCATGCCTGCGGGCATTCTCTGAGTCACACTGAGTCCTAGGGCTTCTCTCAGTGAAGAAGGTTTGCTCACCCTCATCCATATATTGACACTTTGATACAAACTTGACCTCTTCTCCTGGGCAAAGAGGTATTTTCCTCACTCTGCTCCAATCAATTTTTTTGAGAATTTCCCAGTTAACAAGAATCAGCTTCCTGACCATAGAATTAGACATATGTGCGCTGAGATCCCATCCCTGTTGCCCTCTGACTGTTTGATGATGATCATTGAGCCCTGGTGAGCTTCTGCACATGTGAAATTGTGGCATTGATCTTTGCTTTATGTCTATCACAAAAATGTAAGGACAAGGAAGTAAAATGGAAAATGCTGAGGTCATCAACTGAAAACATGACGCAAACATTAACCACAAATATAGTTATTTAAATTATATCTATCTTGGAGTTCCATCTCAAAACTCTGCTCTTTTTGAAGCTATCCTTGATGACTCCAAGGCAAAATAATTTACCTCTTTTGAAGCTCCTACTGAACAGTACATACTTTGTAGTAATCAACTTTTTCTCTAAGTATTCTGCATCTTCTTTTTTTCCTCCCTAAGCTGTACCTGAGCTCACTGCAGATAAAGATGTGTCATTTCCTATCCAACTGAATATTTCCCCATACCCAAGCGGTGCTTAGGGGTTCAATGAGTACCTCGTTGACAGAGTTTAAGATTTAAACCGATTCTGATATCCAAATTCTTATCTCAGCATGCAAAGCTCTTGCTAGTTTGTAGGTGTATGATCACCATTCTCACAGTCAGGGTTCTAGTTGAAACAAAAGAGTGAAGAACTCCTGGACACTCTGCCTTCCATGCCAATTGCCTTGATGTGCAGAATTTGTTTTACCAGGAAGATACCGCTTAGATTTTGTACTTATAACCTCTGACTCTTATTTCAAGTCTTAGATAAAATCTTATTTTAATTTGTAAATCCTCAGTGAATTTTTTATATTTTTGTAAATCCTCAGTTGTTACCAGTGTGTGTCATCGGTATCCACACTGATGCCCCCACCAGTTAAACAATTCACACACCATGCTATAGTTATCACATGTTCATCTCTTCTAAATTCTGACCTTCACAAGGACAGAAATACAGCTTTTAAAATATATACATATATTTTTACATTTGGCACATCACATAGTAGGTGCTCAATTATACTGTTCAACTAGAATGATATGATTATTCTGTTCCGGGCCTAAAAGAAAAAAATCTACAATTAACGCTTCACAATGATGTATTAGCGTTTGGATACTGACAATGTATTTTTTCCAACTGCTAAGTGTCTGTCACTCTACTTGATTTAGCCTAACATCTGGCTTATCTGTAGGCTAATTTATCAGATTGCTTCCCCACCAGATGTGTGGGAAACAGCTGGCAGCCCCTCTCCATTTGAATGCTCTTGGTTCCATCTGAACCAGGTGCCTTTAAGATTACAAATACTAAATTTAATCCTGCTTGAGAATTTCAGAGTATAATCAGAGCTACTAAATTCATTATATATTTGAGAAGTGCTAATACTCTTATTTTTTATTTGCATATGAACATCGTTAGCTTCCTCCAGAACTGAGTTAGTAAAAAAAAAAAAAAAAGTTAAATACATACTCTTGAATCAAAAAGACCTTGGTTCTGGCATTTATTAAGTTTTTGACTTTGGTCAAGTCACTTAATCTGCTGAGCTACAGTTTCGGCCTCTGTAAAATGGGGGATAAAATAGACTTGTTTGTGAGGATTACATGATGAGGTTTATAGAGTCCTTAGTGTAGTACTAAGCACATACTAAAATCTTATTACAGTAAACGATAAATGGTAAATCTTATTACAGTGGTGATTCACCTTAACGTTCTCTGAAGGCTATGTCCTAGACTTGTGTTAGGAATTGACGTAGAACTAGAAATTAGAGATGACCAAAGGGATTTTTGCCCCTAGGGCTTTATGTTGGAACAAGAGCAAGATAAATTTAAAGGGTGATTTGAGACCAGCTAGCAATGGGGTTGCTAGGAGTCAGACACAACTGAGGGACTTCACTTTCACTTTTCACTTTCATGCATTGGAGAAGGAAATGGCACCCCACTCCAGTGTTCTTGCCTTGAAAATCCCATGGACGGAGGAGCCTGGAAAGCTGCAGTCCATGGGGTAGCTGAGGGTCGGACACAACTGAGCGACTTCACTTTCACTTTTCTCTTTCATGTATTAGAGAAGGAAATGGCAACCCACTCCAGTGTTCTTGCCTGGAGAATCCCAGGGACGGGGGAACCTGGTGACCTGCCGTCTCTGGGGTCGCACAGAGTTGGACATGACTGAAGTGACTTAGCAGCGGCAGCAGCAGCAATATAGAGGGGGTAGAGGAGCACAGAAGATGAAAAATCACCCAATCAGATGAGTTAAGAAAGAGAGGCTACCCACACAATGTGAGTAACTTTGATCTCTTCACATATCCTCAACTTCATCAGTGGGAGTCAAAAGAACACCCACCTACTGAGAATGAGGATATATCATCCCTCAAAAGGGTCAAGAGACACCCTAGTCACATACCTAAGGTTCACTTAAAAGAAATGCAAAAAAGGCAAAATGGTTGTCTGAGGAGACCTTACAAATAGGTGAGAAAAGAAGAGAAATGAAAGGCAAAGGAGAAAAGGAAAGATATATCCACCCAAATGCAGAGTTCCAAAGAATAGCAAGGAGAGATAAGAATGCCTTCCTAAGTGATCAATGCAAAGAAATAGAGGAAAACAACAGAAGGGGAAAAACTAGAGATCTCTTCAAGAAAGTTAGAGATACCAAGGGAACATTTCATGTAAAATGGGCATAATAAAGGAGAGAAATGGTGTGGAACTTATAGAAGCAGAAGATATTAAGAAGAGGTGGCAAGAATACACAGAAGAACTATACAAAAAAGATCTTAATGACTGAGACAACCATGATGGTGTGATCGCTCACCTAGAGCCAGACATCCTGGAGTGTGAAGTCAAGCAGGCCTTAGGAAGCGTCATTATGAACAAAGCTAGTGGAGGTGATAGACTTCCAGTTGAGCTATTTCAAATCCTAAAAGATGATGCTGTGAAAGTGCTTCACTCAATATGCCAACAAATTTGGAAAACTCAGAAGTGACCACAGGACTGGGAAAGGTCAGTTTTCATTCCAATCCCAAAGAAAGGAAATGCCAAAGAATGTTCAAACTACTGCACAATTGCACTCTTCTCACACACTAGCAAAGTAATGCTCAAAATTCTCCAAGCCAGGCTTCAACAGTATGTGAATTGAGAACTTTCAGATGTTCAAGCTGGTTTTAGAAAAGGCAGAGGGATTAGAGATAAAATTGCCAACATCTGCTGGATCATTGAAAAAGCAAGAGAGTTCCAGAATATCTACTTTTGCTTCATTGATTACACTAAAGCCTTTGACTGTATGGATCACAACAAACTGTGGAAAATTCTTAAAGAGATGGAACTATCAGACCAGCTTACCTGTCTTCTGAGAAATCTCTATGCAGGTCAAGAAGCAACAGTTAGAACCATACATAGAACAATGGACTGGTTCCAAATTGGGAAAGGAGTACGTCAAGGCTGTATATTGTCACTATGCTTATTTAACTTATATGCAGAGTACATCATGAGAAATGCTGGGCTGGATGAAGCATAAGCTGGAATCAAGATTGCAAGGAGAAATATCAATAACCTCAGATATGCAGATGAAACCACTCTTATGGAAGAAAGCAAAGAGGAACTAAAGAGCCCCTTGATGAAAGAGGTGAAAAAAGAGAGTGAAAAAGCTGTCTTAAAACTCAACATTCAGACAATGAAGATCATGGCATCCAGTCCCATTGCTTCATGGCAAATAGATGGGGAAACAATGGAAACAGTGATAGACTTTATTTTGTGTGCTCCAAAATCACTGCAGATGGTGACTGCAGCCATGAAATTAAAAGACACTTGCTTCTTAGAAGAAAAGCTATGACCAACGTAGACAGCATATTAAAAAGCAGAGACATTACTTTGCTGACTAAGGTTCATCTAGTCAAAGCTATGGTTTTTCCAGTAGTCAAGTATGAATGTGATATTTGGACTATAAAGAAAGCTGAGCACTGAAGAATGGATGCTTTTGAACTGTGGTGTTGGGGAAGACTCTTGAGAGTCCCTTGGACTGCAAGGAGATCCAACCAGTCAATCCTAAAGGAAATCATACCTGAATATTCATTGGATGGACTGATGTTGAAGCTGAAGCTCTACTACTTTGGCCACCGGATGTAAAGAACTGACTCTTTGGAAAAGACCCTGATGCTGGGAAAGATTGAAGGCAGGAGGAGAAGGAGATGACAGAGGATGAGACAGTTGGATGACATCACTAACTTGATGGACATGAGTTTGAGCAGGCTCCAGGAGTTGGTAATGGACAAGGAAACCTGATGTGCTGCAGTCCATGGGGTCGCAGAGAGTTGGACACAACTGAGACCCTGAACTAAACTGAAGGTTCATTAACACACCCCTGCTGCCACTCTAGATGTGATAAGAAAATCTTATCAAATAAGATAACTTGTCTCCTAATATCCTCCACTGCTACTTTCATGTTCCAATGCAAGACATCACAGATGCATAGATCACTGCTCCTCTGACACACTCTTACCTCCATAACGCAGAATGTCTTGCTCCATTCCTTTCTTGCCTTTAATTCCTTCCACTGAACCCTCTGGAATTCGGCATCTATCATCAGGGGTAAGTTGTCATTAGCAAACTTTCTTCTACCTTCAAACTCTTCCCTGTATGTTTTCTTTAACTTTTTGCTCTTTCAGAAAACTGACTTCCCCCTCTCCAAGGCCTCTGCCTCTCATCCAGCCCTCACGTGTGGGGATCTTCTTATTCATAGGTAACCTGACACCACTGAACTCAAAGCTGGGGTCAGTGCCTCCCAGACCCTCATTTTCAGACTGTTCTCATATCACACTTCAGTGGTGTGCTGGGCAGACTTGGACCTACTCATGGGAGTTAACTGTGCACGTTCCCACCCAGTTCTGTCTTTGGTAACGGTCTGTTAGCAGCTTGAAGACACCATGATGTAATTTTTGTCATGAAAATGGGCATACACTAAAAATTCAGGATATTTTGCTTTATTCTCTAAAGACCTGGTTGTTATACCTTTATGGGCACAACACTGTCATATTTCCTGAAAACCTTCAACTTGAGATCCTACCACTTTCCTTTCTCATTCACTGTCATTCTCCCCAGTATCACTCTGTCTTATCACTTGAGTACCTTAATATACACGTAGATCGACAAAGTTTCTAACACTCTAATCTCCTCTCAGCTCTGTGACCTCAACCTTCTCCTCCAAACACAGTGCCCTCCTCCACTCTACCTTAGCCACTCCCTCCCTGGATCTCCATAAATCCTATTTACTATAATTTCAATGCCCTTACACCTTGACACCATTTTCTAACATCATTTCCAGGTTACTTCCTATAATAGTCCCAATAATCCTTTCACGTCTCCAGGACTTATTACCCCTTTCCCTAATTACTTCATCTCTGTCCTTTGTCCATTTCAAGCCCTCTATCCCTTTCTTCTGCTGTTAAGTTGCTTCAGTCGTGTCCGACTCTGTGCGACCCCATAGATGGCAGCCCACCAGGCTCCCCTGCCCCTGGGATTCTCCAGGCAAGAACACTGGAGTGGGTTGCCATTTCCTTCTCCAATGCATGAAAGTGAAAAGTGAAAGTGAAGTTGCTCAGTTGTTTCTGACTCTTCGGGACCCCATGGACTGCAGCCTACCAGGCTCCTCCATCCATGGGATTTTCCAGGCAAGAGTACTGGAGTGGGTTGCCATTTCTTACACATCTTAAATTCCAACTTAATCACTTCTTTGCCTGAGTTCTCAGATCCTTCTCATTGTTTGCAAAATCCATTTAGAAAACCATTGTTAAATACTACTCTGGACTTAATCTATACCGGGAACTGGCAGTTGGCTGTGGCTAGGAGGAAGAAACAAAAACAAAGGCTGATCAGTCTTTCATTATTTTATACTATTTTATAGATGTATGCATGTCTTTGGCTGTAGCAGGTCTTAGTTGCAGCACATAGAGTCTTTGATGTTTGTCGTGGCACGTGAGGTCTAGTTCCCTGACCAGGTATTGAACCTAAGCCCCTGCAGTGGAAGCATGGAGTCTTAGCTTCTGGACCACCAGGTAAGTCCCTGGTTATTCTCCTTTTATATTATGATTATGAGTTCAGCTTAGCTCTTGCAATTGTCAGACATACTTACACATTCCTCATACATTCATTTTCCCAACATTCTAGCAATTATCATCCCTCTTATATAATCCTTTTTATAAAAAAATATTATCCTACTTCCACTGGCATAACTTATTGTTTTTATTTCTTTCATAATGAAACAAAAATAAAACTTTGTAACCCATCTTCACATTTCAACTATGACTCTCCTTCTTACTGGCTTTATAATTTAATATATTGTACCTGTACCTATCTCCAGTACTTTCCTTCAGTTTTAAACTAATCCAGATGATTTTTATCCTCACCATGCCACCAGAAGTGTTTAAATGAAGGCTACTTATGACTTGTGCTTCCCTGGTGGCTCAGAGGTTAAAGTGTCTGCCTGCAATGTGGGAGACCTGGGTTCGATCCCTGGGTTGGGAAGATCCCCTAGAGAAGGAAATGGCAATCCACTCCAGTATTCTTGCCTGGAGAATCCCATGGACGGAGGAGCCTGGTGGGCTACAGTCCACAGGGTGGAAAAGAGTTGGACATGACTGGGCGATTTCACTTTCACTTTCTTTTATGACTTACTTGCTGTCAAATCCAAAGGTCAATTTCAGTCCTTCCATCTTGCATCAACTATCAGCACTATTTGAAGAAGTTAATTACCACCTCATCCATAAAAATACATGCTTTCTCATTTGTTTTTCCTCCTACCTTACTTTTGTTCATTTGCTCTGATCTCAGAAAACCAGAATATCTCAAGGCTTAGTCCTTTGTTTTCTTCTCCATCTGCCCTCTATCCTTGGTGATCTTCTCTAAGCTCATGGCTTTAAACATCATCCCTATGGGGATAATTCTCCAACATATTGTGTCATCTTAGAAACCTCTCCTTGAACTCCAAGCTCATACATCCAACCACCTAGTCAATGCCTGCACTTGTAAGATAGCCATCTTAAGGCAAACAGGCCCCAGACTCAACTCATGCTTTTGATTGGGCAAGTTTCTCAGGTCAAAAAATAATAAATTGATCCTTCTTCCTTCACTTTGGTCACATCCCACTTCCAATCCATCATGAAATTTTATCACCTTGATTTCCAAACATATTCAGAACTTGACAGCCTTTGTCACTCCCACCAGACTCCCTCATTTCTGGCCTTTTGCTACCGGCAGTCTCCCTGCCTCCACTCTTGCCTACTTGCACTCTGGTCTTAAGAGCAGCCAGAGTAATCCCCCACATAAATGAAATCTGGCCACAACTCTCCAGTGGCTTCCTATTTTCTTACCTTCCGCTGTATGCATCTTCTCAATTTCCCCCTACTTATCAATCTAATTTTATGTTTGCTGTTCTCCTTTAATTCACTGGGGTCTCCTTGCTTACCAGAGCATACTGAGCATGGACTTGACTTGGGGTCCCTATGATGCCCCTTCTCTCTGCCTGGAAAACCTTCTCCCAGTGGTCCTCACTACTTTCTATGCCACCTTCTCTACTCCTGAAAGTCTGGGCTTAAATGCCATTTTCCTAGTGAGAACCTCTCAGACTGTCCTATGCACAGTTAATGTCCCCCCAAACCTGTTTCAGACAACTACACTGACTCTATTTAGTGCTCACTACTGCTGAAGCGTAGCTTGAAGGATTTTGAGCATTACCTTTCTAGCATGTGAAATGGTGCTTCTGCATTCAAGAAAGATGAAGTCGAATGGTTTTATAAGGACCTACAAGAATTTCTAGAACTAACACCAAAAAAAGATGTCCTTTTTATCACAGGGGATTTAAATGCAGAGGTGTTTGACATATGTCCTTGGCCAAAAAACATATTCTAATTGCATAACTACCTTAAATAAAAATTTCAAAAATGTCAAGAATTAGTCATGGAAAGCTATTTCTTTCCTTTTTTAAAAATTGGAGTATAGTTGATTTACAATGTCATGTTAGTTTCTCATGTACAACAAAGTGATTCAGTTTTCTTTTCAGGATTGTGTGTGTGTGCGTGCACATGTGTGTGCTAAGTCATGTCCAACTCTCTGAAATTCCTTGGATTGTAGCCTGCCAGGCTCCTCTGTCTGTGGAATTTTCCAGGTAAAAATACAGGAGTGAGTTGCCATTTCCTGCTCCAAGGGATCCTCCTGACCAAGGGATTGAACCCATGTCTCCTGTGTTTCCTGTATTAGCAGACACTTTCTTTACCACCACACCACCTTGGAAGCCCTGTATTATTTTTCATATTCTTTTCTGATTTATCACAGGACATTGAATATAGCTCCCTGTGCTATACAGTAGGACTTTATTGCCTATTCACTCTTTATATAGTTGTTTGAATCCCACTAATCCCAAATTCCCAAACCGTTCCTCTCTGGCCCCACTCTCTTTCCTTTAATTCCAATGCTTTTCTTTATTTTTTCAGGCCTTCAGCTGCTTTATTATTAGAAATTTCACACAAAATGTCCATGTTAGGAGCCACATCTCAGTTTTTCCTTTTTTAAATACTACTATCATAAATTGGACACTAGCAAATTTCAATTACACATTAAGAAAAAATAAACCTCACTGGAAGTCAGTTTATGCAATTGCAAAGTGAGTATAATGTCTACTTAAATTTATTTTTTGAAGAATCAAACAAAATTTAAAAAAAAGTTGTGGCATAAATTAGGTTCTCTGTAGTGGAAGTTAGTGGAGAAGGCAATGGCACCCCGCTCCAGTACTCTTGCCTGGAAAATCCCATGGATGGAGGACCCTGGTAGGCTGCAGTCCATGGGGTTGCTAAGAGTCGGGCATGACTTAGCAACTTCACTTTCACTTTTCACTTTCCTGCATTGGAGAAGGAAATGACAACCTACTCCAGTGTTCTTGCCTGGAGAATCCCAGGGACAGGGAAGCCTGGTGGGCTGCCATCTATGGGGTCGCACAGAGTCGGACACGACTGAAGCGACTTAGCAGCAGCAGCAGCAGCAGTGGAAGCTAGTAAATAAACATTTACACATTAGGTGAATGAAGTAATAAATGAATGAATGATTTAGCCTGTATACTTTAAATATGTCTAACAGGACTTCCCTGGTAGCTCAGATGATACAGAATCTGCCTGCAATGCCAGAGACACAGGTTCCATCCATGCGTTGGGAAGTTCCCCTGGAGAAGGGAATGGAAACCCACTGTAGTATTCTTGCTTGGAGAATTCCATGGGCCTGGTGGGTGATAGTCCACCATGGGGTTGCAAAAGACTTGGACGTGATTGAGCAACTAACACTTTCACTTCACTTCATGGAAATTGTCAGACACGACTGAGTGACTAAGAGCTTCACTTCACTTCACAGAAATCTCATTGGGAAATAAATTAAATATTCAAAATACTTTCTATTAAAGTCATTTTGGTTTGCATCTTATGTAAAATCCAACACATATTTATCATTTTGCTTATACCATGTAAGCCATATACTCACATTATCATATGACAATATCTTAGAGAAATATGAAAGCTTGATTCAACTGTATGACAAGAGACAACCAATTTGGTAGACACACACAAGAGGAACATTGTATATGCTCTACAGTTGGATTTTACATTGATTTATCCATACAAAATAGGTATGACTGGCATGGGAGATGAATGAGAGTCAAATATTTAATGTGTCTTTCTTAATCTAATCAATGTTTCTTTCTATAGCCCAAATGATTTTCTTTTCTTTTCCTTAATGCATGTCATAAAAGGTGAATTTCATAGTGCTCTAGAAAATCAAATTATTTGACATTGACTAGAAGATAAAATAATATTGAAAGACTTAGATGTATTGCTAAATGCACACCCCTCTCTCCCAATGCAAGCATTTAGACCTTGACGGTATAGGTTTGAAGTGTTTGATAATTACCTATAAGGTGAAACTGTATTATCCTTTATTACCAGTCTATTAAATGCACTGGGTCACATCTCAAGCCTATATCATGAGGTTATGAAATGAAAATGTCAGCCTATGCCTATTGACTCTCATGTGGGCTCTTGATAAGTTTGACCCAGAGAATCTTTCAATCACTTTTATATCAAGTTCACAGGTACTACTCAAGTCCATGCTGATACTCAGATCTTTCTGCTATGAAGTCTAGAGCCCCTGGCAAACAACAATATATGAATGTAGAAGATTGCCATAAAATACCAAGGAAGTAGAGAGTCTACATTAGTGATAAAGGGTGGCCCATCATCAAAAAAGGCTTTGCAAGGCCTAAGACTTGCCCAGAAGACTCAGTTTGGAACAAATCATGGCAAAGAAAGGAGCTATCTCTTGGTTCCTTAGTGTTGCCATGTATAAAATTACAGTACTAGTATATAATACATGTTGTTATGGGAAGTATTTAGGACAGGAAGTATGAAATAATTTAGGAGAAAAACCTGCTTTATAAACATAAGGATCACAAATCATAGCAAATATACAAAGCAGATTTTTTTTGTATTAGCTCTATAATATTTTTAACCATAGAAGATAAAAACAATCATTTGATCTAACTTGAAACATAGGACCCTATAGTAAAGAAAATAAATTTGCACTCAATCTAACCTATTTGTAATCTTTGTTTCAACACTTCCTACTTGTGTGACCTTGTACAAGTGGCTTATCTATTTTATGCCTCATTTTCCTTTTGGATTATATGGCATTCAGTTCAGTTCAGTTCAGTTGCTCAGTTGTGTCTGACTCTTTGCAACCCCATGGACTGCAGCATGCCAGGCTTCCCTGTCCATCACCAACACCAGGAGTTTGCTCAAACTCATGTCCGTTGAGTTGGTGATGCCATCCAACCATTCCATCCTCTGTTGTCTCCTTGTCCTCTTGTCCTCTTGCCTTCAATCTTCCCCAGCATCAGGGTCTTTTCCAATGAGTCAGTTCTTTGCATCAGGTAGCCAAAGTATTGGAGTTTCAGTTTCAGCATCAGTCCTTCCAATGTATATTCAAGACTGATTTCTTTTAGGATTGATTGGTTTGATCTCCTTGCAGTCCAAGCAACTCTCAAGAGTCTTCTCCAACAGTACAGTTCAAAACCATCAATTCTTTGGCTCAGATGTCTTTATGGTCCAACTCACACATCCATGCATGATACTGGAAAATAGCTTTGACTCGACAGACCTTTGTTGGTAAAGTAATGTCTCTGCTTTTTAATATGTTGTCTAGGTTTGTCATGGCTTTTCTTCCAAGGAGCAAGTGTCTTTTAATTTCATGGCGGCAGTCACCATCTGCAGTGATTTTGAAGCCCGAGAAAATAAAGTCTATCACTGTTTCCATTGTTTCCTCATCTATATCAATATAGATGATATCAATAACCTCAGATATACAGATGACACCATCGTTACGGCAGAAAGTGAAGAGGAACTAAAGGGTCTCTTGATGAAAATTAAAGAGGAGAGTGAAAAAGCTGGCTTAAAACTCATCATTCAGAAAACTAACATTATGGCATCTGGTCCCATCACTTCATGGCAAATAGATGGGGAAACAATAGATTATATGTCATGTATACACACACACACACACACACACACACATATATGCATGTATGTATGTATGGCCTAATCATTGTGTGGTTGTGAGTATAAATTATATAACACATGTAAATGCACTGACATAACAATAAATGCTCCCAAAATGTTATCAATTTTCCTTCATTGAGAAAGTAGCTTAAGCACTGGCCTCAGTTTAAGAGCCATATTTCATACTCATCAGTTTTTCTTACATGAATCCTCCCAGTAAGAATTACAATAGCTTGGCATTTTTAAATTCATTACCAATTTTAGATACCATAATAATAATAAATATACACTGAGCATTTATTTGGTGACAGATACTGTTCAGAGTACTTTACATGTATTAACTCCTTTAATTTTCACAACACTGTTGTAGATGTTATTATGATCATGTTATAGATGAGAACAGTGAGGCATTGAATAATTGCCCATTGTATATATGTGTGTGTGTATCACGATTTTTGTTTCTATTCATCTGTCAATGGACAGCTATTTATTTGGTTCCATAACTTGACTTTTGGAAATGAATGACACCTTATTGCTGCAACAAACAAGAGAGTTCAGATCTCTTTGAGATAATGATTTCACTTTCTTGGGATATATACCCAGAAGCGGTATTGCTGAATCATATGGTAGTCCCATTTTTAAATATTGGAGAAACCTCATACCTTTTTTAGTTGTACCAATATAAATTGTACCAATTTATATTCCTAACAACAGTGTACAAACGTTCTCTTATCTCCACATCCTCACCAGTACCTATCTCATTATTATTATTGATAATAGCCATTCTAACAGGTGGGAGGTAATATGTCATCATGGTTAGTGAAGTCTAAACTTCTTTAGCTAAACTTAGAGTGCCAGTGTAGACTACACCCTGAAACTGTCAGTATCGTCAGTCTCTTTCACTACTATTTCCTCAGACACAGACAATTCGATCACTGTGGGGCCAGTGATAATCTCTAAATACTGCTAATGCTTCATATAGTCAGAGTTTGCTGCTGTAAAATCATTAGTAGAAAACTCCTCCTTATCCCTAAATGGACATTCAAATATCACCTGCTCCATCAAGGTTTTCCCAGTTCCTCCTAGAATAATTACCTCTTCTCCATTTTCCTACACTGGGATGTCTTTACTTAAATTATTGCATGGGGACCATTGTAATTCATTGATTTAATGAGTGTCTCTTTCAGTACAATCTTTTCCAGAGGAAGAACCATGTCTCATTCATCTAAATATCTCTACTCACTACCTGATGCTTTGCTTGGCACATAATTAATCCTCAACAAATGTTTAACAAATGAAATGGGATTAGTTATATCTTAAACACACACGGAGGAAAATCATACATCATTCTTAATTTTCCAAAGGGCAAACAATAAACATGATGAAATGGTGGGCTTCCCTGGTGGCTCAGAGGTTAAAGTGGCTGCCTGCAATGTGGGAGACCTGGGTTCAATCCCTGGGTCGGGAAGATTCCCCTGGAGAAGGAAATGGCAACCCACTCCAGTATTCTTGCCTGGGGAATCCCATGGATGGAGGAGCCTGGTGGGCTACAGTCCATGGGGTTGCAAAGAGTTGGACACGACTGAGCAACTTCACTTTCACTTTCATAAAAGGGAATTGGTATACTGGACAAAGTATCAAAAGATGAGAACAGGCACTAGAATTTTGGCAAGATTTGTTTTCCCTGTTTAGCCATTTCACTTGGACTGGTGATGGTCATAAAGTAATTAGAACATAATATGTACTTTGTGGTCTTAGACAAGCATAGGTTTGAAACACACCTTCACTGACTTAATAGCTATGAGATTTTATGCTGGATATGTAGCTTCTCACCTTTTTCAACTGAAAAATGAGCATAGCAATACCCAACTATGGACCAGGTGAGGATAAAGGGTCATATGATAATAAATTATTAAATGTTTAATACATCAATATATTCAAAAGCAGAGACATTACTTTGCCAACAAAGGTCCGTCTAGTCAAGGCTATGGTTTTTCCTGTGGTCATGTATGGATGTGAGAGTTGGACCGTGAAGAAGGCTGAGTGCCGAAGAATTGATGCTTTTGAACTGTGGTGTTGGAGAAGACTCTTGAGAGTCCCTTGGACTGCAAGGAGATCCAACCAGTCCATTCTGAAGGAGATCAGCCCTGGGATTTCTTTGGAAGGAATGATGCTAAAGCTGAAACTCCAGTACTTTGGCCACCTCATGCGAAGAGTTGACTCATTGGAAAAGACTCTGATGCTGGGAGGGATTGGGGGCAGGAGGAGAAGGGGATGACAGAGGATGAGATGGCTGGATGGCATCACTGACTCGATGGACGTGAGTCTGAGTGAACTCTGGGAGTTGGTGATGGACAGGGAGGCCTGGCGTGCTGCGATTCATGGGGTCACAAAGAGTCGGACACGACTGAACGACTGAACTAACTAACTAAATAAAGGAGCTTTATTCAATAAATTCACATATGGCCTCTGCTTCAAAAAAAAAAAAGTGACAACAAAAGGTTAGTGATGGGAAATAGCATCTCACTGCGTAGTGTGGTATAAGGGGGAAAAAGTATCTGTTATCGTATCAGGCAGATCTGCTCCCTTCCAGCGGTGTGACTCTGGGCACAAAGATTTGGGGAAAGTAATCACTCATGCTGGGCTTCCCAAGTGGTGCTTCTAGTAATGAACCTGCCTGCCATGCAAAGACATAAGATACACAGGTTCAGTCCCTGAGTCGGGAAGATTTCCTGGAGAATGGCATGGCAACCCACTCCAGTATTCTTGCCTGGAAAATCCCATGGACAGAGGAGCCAGGCAGGCTACAGTCCATAGGGTCTCAAAGGGTCAGACAGGACTGAAGTTCAGCACAATAATCTACATTAGAATGTAGAATGAGACGGAGATGCAGCAGTCCCAGCCATTCCCTGGATAATATGGTACCCAATGCCTTGAAGAGTTATTGAGAAAAAGCAAGGACTTTTGAACTTGGCATGCAAGATTTTTGACCAATGCATAAGCAGATAGTTTTTATAAATAGCAGTAAGTATTCAACATGGCAGGCAAGCCTAGACTGATGTGAGGCAAGAACAGACAAGGAATACAATGAAAGGCTCAGAAACTCTTAGACCTTCCCAAGAATAAGAAGACTAGAGTATAAAATTAAATAAGGGATAGTCTTTATGTTACATCTGGAAAAAAAAAATGCTTTCACAGATCCTTAAATGAAGACAAACAGAAACCAAATTGGAATCCACTCTTTTTCAATCAGGGTTTGCAATCTGTAACTAAAATTCTCTTTTAAGCATCCTTTCCTAAGTCTCCAAGACAGGGCTAAGCACATACCCTATGGGGACCATAGTGACTTCTCTATTTGGCTATTTCATTTAATCTCTTTTTCATTTATCTTTTTATTCATCAAAAGATAAATACTTTCTGTGAACCTTTTATGTACCAGACAGGGCTGTTAGGAGGTGGGGATATACCAGTGAACAAAACAGACAAGGCCCCTGTCTTTTCATGCCCCTTCATTCAAAAGGAAGAGAAATATAATGAATAAACTTTTTAAAAAATCAATAAACAAGAGAAATACAGATTGTGTTGAGTGCTGTGAAGGAAACTCAGTGGTGGGTGAAGCTTTCTGAGGTGGCTGACTTCAGACAGAATTAACAGGGAAGGCTTCTGTGAGGAAATGCCAAGCATACTGGGACTTAAAGGATGGGAACAGCCACCATTTGAAAAGTTAGAACGTTCCTCATGATGGACAGCAAAGGCCTCAGTGGAACAGGCTGTGTGCATTGGAGACACAGAGAATCGACTTGGCGAAAGCTGATCCACTGAAGGGCACAGTTCAAACTGGTTTCCCTCAGTTCTTTCTGGAGCACGGCAGTCTTCTCACCTGTTTTCATCCTCACTCCCATGAGCTGGTCTCCACCAGCAGCCAAACCAACCACACGATAGTGGCCTCCTGCCTTTAGCCCTGCTCTGGTGTCTGCTCACGTTTAGAAGAATTCCAAGTCCTTGCAAGGCCTAGAAGTGAATATTCATTACATCCACGACTCACTTTCTGACCTCGTTTCTGCACGTTGCCCCTTGAACGTTCAGCCTCATCACACTATCTTCCTTACTGTTCCTCAGATACTCCAGGAAGGTTCCCGCCTAAGGAAACTGCACTTCCAGATATCCATGTGGGCAATTCCCTCACGATAGGTCTCAGTTCAGCTCATCTTCTAGAAGGCGTCCCTGGACCACCTTCCTTCTGCCAGTCTCTACTCTATATTTTATTTCATTTTTGTTTCTATAATGTATGTGGATCTAGCATTCTACTGAATATTTAATATCTATTGTCTGTCTTCTCCACCACAAATTTAAACCCCATGAGGACAGTTAATGTTTCTGTCTTATTCATCTGCATTAGTGATCCTGATGTCCTGAATGCATGCAGGGCACTTTACATAAAGCCCTGCATTATATAAAATGTTTCTATTTGGGTAGGTTATGTGTCATATGCTAGCAGAGTGCAGTGGTTCTTCAGAGGAGAGAATGTCTTACTCAGAGGGAGGAGTTGAAAAAGACTTCAGGGGAGACATTACATACAAATCAAGTCTTTGAAAAATGAGAAGTCATTTTCAAAGTATAGCAAAGCAGGGAGAAAGTAAGGAAAAAAGGCAGTTTGAATAGGAGAAACTCCCATGTAAGGGCACAGGGTTGATTACTACAAAGAAGAGGACACACTTAGAGTGTCTGGAGTGTGGGAAACACAGGATCCATAAGAAGCATGAGGAGTGGCAAGAGAGAAGGCCAGCTGGGGGTGGGTAGTGGTGAGTTTAGCCACTTTAGTAAAAAATGTATGCTTCATTCTTTGGGTACTAAGGGGCTGGTTAAAATGCACACCATTCAAAATACGATTTCTCACCAAGATCACCATGAGGAGAAAAACCTGTAAGGTGATCATAAGAAAGCTAACAGAAGCCATCTTCCTCTTTCACAGATCTGTCCTCGGTCACGTATTTGCTTATGTCGCTGCAGTGGGGGTCCTCATTCCTGACATTATCCAATATTTCTAGAGCTCAACAAGTCAGAAAGATCATGGACTTGATGCAGAGCTTTTGTGGCTCTCTGTTCTCCTTTGTGGTGTCTCTGTTGTCATAAACGCTCCATGCAGGAGGAAGAGCTACACACAATCTCTCCCTTCGTTTGACCATCTTTAGTGATGCCCACATGCTGCTGTGCTCTTTCACTACCCCCACCGCAACACAGTGGAATAAAGACATGATGGAGATACGCAAAGTCTGTCTGCTTTTCTCTGAGCACAACTAAAATACTGCCATCTCACTTCCATTCTTTTTGTTTTTTTTTTTAATCTTATTGGCTTCCAAGGAAGGGGATAACAGAAGTGAGACCCACAGCTGGTACTTTGATATCTAATCAGCCTTCACAATTCTGCCCACCCCAAAACTACATTGTTCTAGAAATATTTAGATGGGATACTGTAAAAAAAAAAAATCTCAAAATAATAATGATAAAGGAAAAGAAAGGGTGGCGGGGGGGGTGGGGTGGGGGGTGGGGAAAGAAGGCTCTGGCAGATGTTAGGCTTGGGGATTAGAGTTTAGTTATTTTAAAAGCAAATTTAGCACTAAATTAGCCAGAATAATGATAGAAAAAAATACTAATGTGCTATATAAATGCAATGCTTCTCAGATCATCTACATCTGCCTGGGGCAATATGGTGTAGCAGTTAATAATTGCATATTGGAGTAAGCCAATCGTGGATGGATTTGAAGTTTGGTTTTACTAAGCTGTATGACCTTGAACAAATTACTGAAGTTCTCTCACCTTCTGTATCCTATCTGTCAAATGAGCATAAAAAATGGTAACACCTAACTCACAGAATTGTTCCAAGGGCTAAACAAGATAGAGCATCTCCTATAGTTCTTGTGTGTCATCAATCCCATCTTTCCTCTCTTCTCTCCAGACCCCTCATGAAGGGCTCTGCCCTTTATCACAGCAATAATGGATCCTAGGCCTATGTGGTTTTGAACTGCCCCTCCAGTCTACTGAAGCAACTCAGATGGGAATTTTGATGAGAGAAGCAAAGGAATGTAGAAAGAACATTTTTTCCTCCCCTTCACTTTCTTGTGTTATCTTGAGTAGTGAGATTTGGGAGCTTCTTTTGAGATCTATGCATGCCTTTGATCTAGAAGTCTCTTTAACCTTAGACAAGGAAAAGAGACTTAGGTCATACGATGCGTCTAGACTCAGGCTTTAAGAGAAAACAAGAAAAATGACTTGTTTGATTTCTTTCAGTCCATGTCATCAGGCATCAGAAACGTGCAAGGGTTATGAGTAGAATAATTCGTCAAGAATGGCAGATGAATTTAGCAGGAAGAAACCCTTCGCTTTGCATTTCTGGAGCCCTGTGACTGGCAGTTGTACAAATCTAGCATCAAGCTGAGAACTCACATTACTTGTATATACCCGATATTTTACTTTCCCATACATGCTCCCTATCATGTGCTTGTCCAACCAAGGTTTGATTCCTTCATTTATTCAACCAACGAACATGTATTGAGCAACAGTTCTGCGTTAGACCTAGGGATAAAGGAATGCAGCAAACTCAATCTCTGCTCTCAACATACTCAGTCTTTGTGAATAAAGTAGACATTGAAGAGATTCTTATGACGGAGGTTCGTATCAGTGCAGGAACATAGAGGAGCAAGAAGGAGGGACAATTCCAGGGACAAGGAACATACACTATGTTACCAAGGTAGGACTCACCTGCAGATTCATCAACGACATTGTCAGATTGTTCCTTAACAGTGAGGCCATTCTGACCCTGGGACGTTGGAGACATAGAAAGTGGAATGGTTGGAACCTGTTGGACTAGAAAGGATGGAAGGAGGGACCCTGGGGCTTCTAGCCCCCTTCATCTCACGAAGCTCTTCTGCTTGCTCTGGCAGTTATCCTGTCATCTCTAACAAACCATGTAAAGGTGGAAGTTAAAGCTAATTAGCATGCAATAGCTTTCCTCCTTGGTCTTTTAAAATCTAAATTGAATGCTCACAAGGGGGCTTGTTATGAGGCAGCTAATAAGAGAGCCATGGTATTAATTGATATGGCATTCACCAGTCCATATCATTGCTGTGTATCTCAGTATTAATTGAGTTTATTTTTATTGAAAAAGCATCATGCTGGGCCTGTGCGGTGTGCATGGTGTATGTGTGTGTGCGTGTTTGTGTGTGTGTACCAGGTGGGACAGATAATACCAAAAGCAAGGCAGAGAGTTCTTATAACTCACTCATTTGTGCGGATTTTATTATGAGGCCACTGACATCGGCTTGTGTCAGGCACATGAACACTGACTATATGAAAAGGAAGAATAAAACATAGTTCCTGGCTCCCAGAAAAGATGAGTTAAGTGGTGGGATGTGTGTGTGTGTGTGCGTGCATGTGCTCAGTCAGGTCTGACTCTTTGTGACCCCATGGACAGCAACCTGCCAGGCTCCTCTGTCCAGGGAATTTTCCAGGCAAGAATACTGGAGTAGGGTGCCCTTTTCTACTCCAGGGGATTTCCTGACCCAAGGATCAAGTCTGCATCTCTTGCCCAGGGATCAAACCCGCATCTCTTGTGTCTCCTGCACTGGTAGGCTGATTCTTTACTACTGTGTCACCTGGGAAGCCCAAGTGGTATGATATCAAACTATAAACTAGTAACTTTAAAGTAAGCATGGGCTGCGGACAGAACACAAAGAAGAAAGATTTGAGAATGAGTTACAGCTAAACAAATGTTAATGAGGTGACAAGTGATAGTCACTCAGTCGTGTCCGACTCTTTGTGACCCCACAACTGACTGCAGCCCACCAGGCTCCTCTGTCCGTGGAATTCTCCAGATGAGAATACTGGAGTAGGTTGCCATTCCCTTCTCCAGGGGATTTTCCCAACCCAGGAATCAAACCCAGGTCTCCCACATTGCAGGCAGAGTCTTCACCATCTGAGCCACGAATAGGAAATAATCTGTTCAAAAAGAAGGGCTTCCATATAGGGAAACTGCTCAAGCCAAGGTACAGAACCATGAAGCAGTGTGGTGAAAGCATCTAGAGCTCTTCACTATTAACCCAGGGACAGGTACAAGCCAGGGAGTGATAGAAAAGGGAGCTGAAGCGATGGGCTTTTCACTCATTTCTTTTGAGTCTCATAAGAACCCACTCTTTTTCACAAATGAGGAAACTAAGGTCTAAAGAAAAAAGGGACTTATATTTTACCTGTTAAATGGGGATACCAAAATTTGGATACAATTCTGCTTGACTCTCAGTCCCTTGCTCTTTCCACATCTTATGTTGCCTGAGGGTTAAAGGACCGGTAAAACTGAAACCTGAGGTTTTTATGTTGTGATACTGAAGCAAAGATTGTAGGTTTTAGCTTAAAGAAAATTGCATGATTATGTGCTTTAACACAATCATGACTAAAAAAATATTTCTACATGTTGACCGCACAGTACCTTCTTAATCTTTGAAATGGTTCTAAGTGGATTAAGGAGGTCTTTTCCGTGTGTGTGTGTGTTAGTTACTGTCATGTCCGACTCTTTGCAACCCAATGGACTTTAGTCCGCCAGGCTCCTCTGTCCATGGAATTTTCCAGGCAAGAATACCAGAGTGGGTTGCCATTCCCTTCTCCAGGGGATCTTCCTCACCCAGGAATCAAACCTCAGTCTCCCATATTGCAGGCAGATTCTTTACTGTCTGAGCCACCAGGGAAATCCAGGTCTTTTCCGTAGTATCAGCAGATGAATGGATAAGAAAGCTGTGGTACATACACACAATGGAGTATTACTCAGCCATTAAAAAGAATACATTTGAATCAGTTCTAATGAGATGGATGAAACTGGAGCCTATTATACAGAGTGAAGTAAGCCAGAAAGAAAAACACCAATACAGTATACTAACGCATATATATGGAATTTAGAAAGATGGTAACAATAACCCTGTGTACGAGACAGCAAAAGAGACACTGATGTATATATAGATCAGTCTTATGGACTCTGTGGGAGAGGGAGAGGGTGGGGAGATTTGGGAGAATGGCATTGAAACATGTATAATATCATGTATGAAATGAGTCGCCAGTCCAGGTTCGATGCACGATACTGGATGCTTGGGGCTGGTGCACTAGGACAACCCAGAGGGATGGTATGGGGAGGGAGGAGGGAGGAGGGTTCAGGATGGGGAACACAGGTATACCTGTGGTGGATTCATTTCGATATTTGGCAAAACTAATACAATATTGTAAAGTTTAAAAATAAAATAAAATTAAAAAAAAAAGTATGGCAAAACCAATACAATATTGTAAGGTAAATAAATAAATTAAATAAAATAACCTGTTTAAAAAAATGAATATCAACAAAAAAAATTAAATACTATAATGTCTCTCAGAATTTGCTTGCCTTACAGTTCTGCCTTTATTGAGAACCTAGGGTAATTAAAAAAAATAAAATAAAGACACTAGAAATTGAGACATGTTGTTGTTTTCAGTTGCTAAGTCATGTCTGACCCTTTGCAACCCCATGGACTGCAGCATACCAGGCTTGCCTGTCCTCCACTATTAAATTAAGGCATATAAGACATAATAACCACAAATAGCACAAACAAAATCTGACTAAGGGAAAGTTTATATTTGAAATGCATTTCAAGAAATCAATATTCTCTACTGTATATTCTCAGAAATATTGATATAGATCAGTCTCTTTTCATTTTAAATCCCTGTCAAACAATCTGAAACATATGAAATTTACTAAAGTCCATTAAATATTCCCTGTATTATCAACATCACTAAACAATGATTTTTTAAAAATTTTTTTAATGAGGAACCAATCTCTTACTTGATTTAATAGTTCTCACTATGCTTAGATTTGTTTTTTTTTTTTTCCTTCTACTCCTTATATCTTGAATTTGTAGCTCATTGGATTGATCCTCTTCCTTATGCAACCATTATAGGTTGTCTTAGTAGTACAATCATGATGTCATGCTTTCTCAGAAAAAATCATGTTTTCTCTGGAATTCAACAATTACTCCAGTCCTGATGACTTCCCTATAGAATCAGACATCCTGGTTATTTTTAAGTTATTGCTATTTTATCACCTACCAACTTTTAGTGTATTATATGTTTCTCTCTCTCTCTTTCACTAGACGGCAAGCTCTTGGAGAGCAGGTTTTGTATTTTAGCTCTGTATGTCCTATGTAAACACTGACTGAATAGAATGATTGAATAAATGATTCAATCAATGAAGAAGAAGGGAACCCTTCTATATGATTGGTGGGAAAGTAAACTGGTGCAGCCATTATGTAAAACAATGTGGTGGTTCTTCAAAAAGCTAAAAATAGAGTTGCCATATGATCCAGCAATCCCACTCCTAGGTGTGTATGGGATAAAACTATAATACAAAAGGATACTTGTACCCCTGTATTCATAGCAGCCCTATTCATAATAGTCAAGACAGGAAAACCTCAATGTCCATTGCCAGTTGAATGGATAATGAAAAGGTGGCATATATATTCAATGGAATACTGTTCAGCCATAAAAAGGAATGAAATAATGCCGCCTGCAACAACATGAATGGACCTAGTGACTGGCATACTAAGAGAAGCAAATCCGAAAAAGACAAACACCACATGATATCACTTATATGTGGAGTATAAAATATGACACAAATGAGCTTCTCTAGGAAACAGAAACAGACTCACAGACATAGAGAGGAGACTTACTGTTACCAAGGTGGGGATTGAGAGAGACGTGGATTGAGAGCCTGGCATTAGCAGATGCAAACTATTACACATATCACGGATAAACAACGAGGTCCTACTCTATAGCACAGGGAACCATAGTCAGTGTCCTGTGATAAACCATAATGGAAAAAATATGAAAAAGATTGTGCGCATATATATATATATACACACACATAACATTGCAACTTACAACATTGCAAGTCAACTTCAATAAAATAAATTGAAAATGATAAACGAATGAGGGAACTAAATCTCTAAAACTGTATTTTCAGCCTGAAGCCTTTCTTAGCCCACCTATTAAATTCTTCAGTAAGATCCCCTTTACATGTTACCCCTTTGACTTTTCTTTCATTCCTGCCAAGGAGCAGTTAGTCCTGCTCTACACTTGGTGCTTTCTTTCTCTCGATGTTTTTAAAAATGGCATTTCTACTGTGTTGTAATTGTTCGTTTACATATCATCCATACAGATGATGAGGTGCCACCTAGTAGATCCTCTATAAACCCAAGCTGAAAGTCCCTGATAACACAATCTCTCTGCACCTGCCAATACTCCACACCTCTAGACACACTTGCTCCTAGAAATCCTATCGAGTCTCCAGGTGGCAAATGTATCACCCTGAAATGACTGCCCTCACATTTAAGTCTCCAGTCACAGTCTCTTCTGCAAATCCCACACATTGCCAACTATCAAACTGACATTTGCACTAGAATGCAAATAGGCTCTGGAATATAACCTATAGCAAATATTATCAGGGTAAGAATGGCTCCTCAGTTGTTAAGAGAGAGTTGAAAAGACAATGCCCCACCCATGTGTCAATGTCAGATGAGTAATGCAATTTCATAAAGTGGGGTTCAAGGAAAGATAAAAGGGAGCTGTAAGACTGTGGCTAATTAAAGAGCAAATGGTTTGTTTAAAGGGGAAAGCCACTACTCATCTTTTGCTGATTGTTGCCATGTGGGAATGTGGTCCAGTAATGTAACGGCTTCTAATTCTCAAGAGATGCTTTAAAAAGTCTTGATTAATATATTAAAGACAGGCCAGAGACAGAAAGGAAAGAGGGAGGGGAAGAAAGAGTAAAAGAAAGTGAAAGAAAAATAAGGATGGGCAGAGAATAGGAAAAAAGTTGATAATAAGAAGGAAAACATCTAGAGATTGATGGGCATTGGATAAAGATGTGTGCAAACTCAGGCATTTAGGACAAATTAATTGCTCAGTCATGTCTGACTCTGCCACCCCATGGACTGTGGCCAGCCAGGCTCCTCTGTCCGTGGGGAGTTTCCTGGCAAGAATACTGGAATGGGTTGCCATGCCCTCCTCTAGGGGATCTTGCCAACCCAGGCATTAAACCAGGGTCCCTTGCACTGCAGGTGGATTTTTTATCAGCTGAGCTACCAGGGAAGCCCCAATAAATACTTATAAGCCCTTATGATTGTGCATATTTGAGGATAGTCCAATAGGAGAAAAAGTTTAATAATAGTAAATATAAGGTTGGTTAGATTCTTGACTCAGACTCAACTGAAATATACTGAGAGTTGATATGGGTCATGCAACATGCTAAATTATTTTCTTAATATTTTAAATTGTCATCAAAGTAATAAATGCACATAGCTAAAAAGTCAAATTGTTTTATGAGATTTACTCTGAACTCCCCTTCTTGCATTTCATATTCCATAGAAGCAAATATAACTTTAATTTTCATATCTTTAAATTACTTTATTATATTGCTACTTATTGTTTTTTTTAGTTTATGGTGTTATCTATTTCCTTCCAACTATGGAAGGTGAGGATATAATTCTCACACAAATTCCAGAATCCCCTAAACATAGACAATCACAATTCCCATGGTTCACATCCACTCAATGTGCTTTTATCCCCAACATTGTTAGTTCAATGTTGTTTTCATGATTGTTTGACCGTGGGAAATCAATTTACCGCCTAGCCATGTAGAATTTTATACTTTTTCTTTCTTACCAAATTCGTTGTTTTTCCTTAAGTTAGTAAAACCTAAGCCTTTCTATTTATTAAGTTTTCTAGGCACTACTTTTTAATTCAATTTCAAACTCTCCCATTTGTCTATATTTCCCCTCAATATTTTCAAATATATCAGAATTATCTAGTTTCATATCTTGAGGACATCTCTCTAAGACTCTCTGCTTCTTCCTCAAGCACACCTTTGCTCTCTGTCTTTAGTGGATAGCTTTATTCTGGAATTTCTCATCACTTTCATGCTATTTTCTCTTCCCCTGACCTGTCCCTGCTTTCTTCCCTTGAATTGGATTGTCCAATTCCAGAATCCCATTTTTTTCTCCCTCTTGAATTACTCCTTATTTTCATGGAATATATCCAGAAGCTTCTTAGAAAAGAGTATTTATAAGGAAGTAAAATATTTTAGTCCTAGCATGTATAAGAAAACCTTATTTTACCCACAAAACTAATATGTTTGGCTATATGTAGAAGTATAAATTAGTAATAATTTTCCCTGACAATTCTTGGTGTTGTCCTATTCTCTTCTAGTTATAGGACTCATGTTGAGACATCGCAAAATTGTTTGGATTTCTGAACTTGTATATGTCATCTGTTTCCCTCTCTGCCTTTGGAATATTTTAGAATTTTCCATTTTCCAGTTACCTGAAACATTATAATGTGTTCCTTGATATAGGTCAAATTCATCTATTTTGTTGATCCATAAACAGAGACTTGTCATCAGGAAAAATATATCTCAGATAGTTTTCCCTCTCTTTCTGATTCCATTTACAAATACTGCTTTAATTCGGCTTTGGGCCTCCTGGGCACATTTTATTTTTTCCTCCTCCTTTGTAATTTTGTTCTTCTCTCTGAAATGTTCTTATCTTTATCTTCCCACTCCTTATTGAGTTTTTCACTGTTTTAATTTCTGAGAGTGCTTTTCGTGTTCCTAACTGTTTTTCGGCACTTCTCATAAAACTTTGTGCTATGATGGAAATGTTCCATAACATGTGTTACTCCATATAGTAACCAATAGGCACAGAATGTTTAATTTTATTTAAATTTACTCATTTAAACTCAATAACCATTTGGGGCTAAGGCTACTATGTTTAGGCAGCCTATTTTGTGCCTTAAATTCATAAGAAATAGTAATTATTAGAAGTTTTAAACTTTTCATTTTCCTCCTTTCCTCAAATTAGCTCATTTCTGTTTGTGTCTGTCTTCCACATGAGAACATACTTTCTATATGTTTAGTAACCCAACATTACTATCTTCAGATGTTTCTCTTGATCTAGACCATTTCACCTGAGAAAAAAATTCCAAGATCCAGCTTGAAGTACAAACTAGCTATCTGGATTCTGAGAATCAAGCAAGGAAGGAGGGCTGGATTTTAGCTCAATTTTATTAGGCAAATTTTCACTATTTTCAGTGTAGAATCAACATCCCCAAGCACAGACACACTTATTTTACCCAATCTAAAGAAATCATCAACCTTCTGTTTTGACGGGAAGGAAAAGAACAAAGCAGTGTTGTTTAATTACATGGCCCCAAGGACAAGACATGGGATCTAGCCACTTAAAGAGGCTTTCATTTCAACTGAGCTTATGCTTCCCACTATCCCTACTCCCACTTTCAGGGTTCCCATTTATTGGAAATTCTTGAGTAATTTGACACCTCTGCTACAAACAAAATTGCTTTTCAGTTTTTCCACCAATGGCTTACATCAACGAAATCAGTTTCTACTCATTGTCTATTTTCCAGCTGCCATTTTTCTTTCTTTCTACTTTCTTTATCCTCATCAATTTGTGCTTCAAACACGTGAGCAATTTGACGAAAGCCACATGGATCTTACTCTAATCTGTCTGCATCATGGTTTCTGGCCATGCACCTGGCAGAGAAGATCATACAATACAAATGATAATAAAATTATAGATTAAAATCATGTAACAGAGACAATGCAGAGTAAGAGTCTCTGATGCTGAGATGCTAATTTGGTAGTCTGTTTCTCTTTAAATATTGTGTTCAAGAGGCTGCCAAAATTAGCAAAACGATTACTAGACACTGATGGTGCTTCCACTTGGATGGGCAGTACTTTTTTGCACCCTTTTAGACGTGCCATGGAGCTCGGGCATGCACCCTTCCTTCATAACCCTACAGGCAGCATAATGTTGAGACATTATTTTTTGTTATTTTTATTTACTATTAGGTTACTTTTTTGGAGAAGGCAATGGCACCCCACTCCAGTACTCTTGCCTGGAAAATCCCATGGATGGAGGAGCCTGGTAGGCTGTACTCCATGGGGTCGCTAAGAGTCAGGCACAACTGAGCAACTTCACTTTCACTTTTCACTTTCATGCATTGGAGAAGGAAATGGCAACCCACTCCAGTGTTCTTGCCTGGAGAATCCCAGGGACGGGGGAGCCTGGTGGGCTTCTGTATCTGGGGTCACAGAGAGTTGGACACGACTGAAGAGACTTAGCAGCAGCAGCAGCAGCAGGTTACTTTTTGTGACTATTATTTGCTTAATTCGGTTAGCCAGGCCTGTGATTTTGTTTTCCTACCCCACTTTGCTGACAGTCTTGTGGGAGGAAGTGAAAACACCATGAGTGACATGTTTATATATGCACCTCATCCCGGACGACTCCGTGACAAGTGGCGGGGATGTATTTTTTCAAGCATTTTCTGCGTCGCTTGTCAGCTTCTTATTATAAGGTGGTTGAGTTTACCACATTTTTAGCTATATTTGAATGCCTAATAATCCCACAGCACATTAACTATAATTTGTGAATTATATCCATCTTCTAAGAGTGCATTGCTTTATATCTCTTAGTAAAACGATTCATGTGAATCTACCTACATGAGAAGGCTTCTGAGATTTTATTACCAGTAAGACGATTATACTCATCCTCATTTGGCATTTTCAAGCTCCTCCAGAAATATTTCACCATGTATTTTATTCCTTTCTATCTCAACATTTCAGTCCTCTGGGACAGGCCTTGTGACTTCTCAAAATCATGGCGGTCTAGCTGTCACCTCAAATTCTGCATGTATAAAACTAAGCTCATTATCTGTACCCCTTTTGACCCCCTGTTCAAAACTGGTCCCCCCTGGGATAACTCCCTCAGTTAATGGAAGCTCCATCCTTCCTATTCCCTTAGATAGAATTCTTTGTGTCATCTTCGGCTCCCTCTAATGTCTCATTCCAATGAATCATCACCAAATTCTGTCATTCCTATCTGAGAAATATATTTCATGCTTGTCTCCTGCTCAGTCAAAGCATAAGGTCTAATATTTTCTGTCCTGTATGACTGCTAAGGTCTCCTTTCTGGTGTTTACCCCACCTAACTTGACTTTCTACATTACTGCTATAAAGAGTAATTCATTACTGAAAAGTATGGAAACATCAAAGAAAATAGTAGGAAGTAAAAGTAAACATTACCCATAGTCTATTACCGGAAGTAATCACTGTTGTAATTTCAGTACATATCCTTGCAGATAAATCCAAATATCACTATAAATGATGATATAGCTATGCATGGAACACCATGGAACACCAGTGATATACATGTATTTGTGTTATATTGCATTATACATTATTGGATTCCTATAAACTCTTTATACTTTGAATTGGCTAAATTTGTATTATTAGTGATATTTACAGAATCCATATTTTTTGCTTAAAAAGCTTCAATGCTGTCTCATTAACAAGAATACATTCTAAGACTCAGCAAGTAGTTAGACTCTGCAAAACTGGCTTGACTTTCTTCTCTGACCTCACTTTCAATCCCATGGGTCTATTTCCTGTTCTTCTAAAACAAGTCACCCACTCTGGGGCCTTGGATCTTTGATAGTTTTGACTCCCACTCTGACATTTTTCAGAGATGTGACCTGCCTATCTGGCCCCTGACATTTTCACTCATCAGAATTCTACTTGGGTTCTAAATAGTTATTCAAAGTTTACCTCTTTTGAGAAAGTTCTACCCTTTTCCCCTATTAAATGATTTACCTTCCTTAAGAATTTTCACACGTCTTTTGAGCAGGAATGTATCGTACATGTGTTTCCTTGTGGAGTACACTAGAAGCCTTAAAGTCATAAGGACCAAGACTCAACTCTTAATTCTGTATCATACTAATTTGGTAATATTATTTCACTTCTCTGAGCCTTAGAAAGGGGCCTATTGTTATCATTACATGTTGGGAAAATGGAGGAGAGAAGAGTAAAGATTTTACCCAGTGTCACACAACAGATTGGAGCTGGAACTGGCAACAACAATCTGACATCAAAGCCTATACTCCTGACTGGCATGCTACATCAGTTCTCTGTTCATCTGGCATGCTACATCAGTTCTCTGTTCATCTCTCCTGAAAGAAACCAGTAGAGATGCTGCTCATGGATTCTCACCTCTCACTTCTCCAGTGATGTGAAGACGCTGTGTTAAAACACTTGTTTTGTTTTCCTAGGGTTACTACAACAAATCACTGCAAACTAAGTGGTTTATAATAACAGAAACGCATTTTTTCCCCACAGTTCTGAAGCTAGAGGTCCAAAATAAATAATCTGGCAAGGCCATGCTTTCTCTGAAGGATCTAAGGTGATATCTTTCTTTGCCTCCTCATGGTTGGCACTCCTTGACTTGTCCTTCCCATCTCTGCTACATGACCCTCTTCTCTCTGTGCCTTTATGTGGCCTTTTTATAAGGATGCCAGTTAATGGATTTAGGGCCCACTCTAATCCAGTGTGGCCACATCTTAACTTGATTATGTCTTCAAAGACCTATTTTCAAATAAGATCATACTCACAGGTATTTTCAAATGAGATCATATTCACAAATAAGATCATATTCACAGGTATTAAGACTTGAATAAACCTTTATTGTGATCATAGGTACTGGTTAAAGGGGCTGATATATATCCCTTCATATAATGCTTTGTTATGATTGATTCATTTGCTAAGATCACAGTCCCAGGCAATTGGTGTGTTCCTATAATGCTTCAACTAGATACTAGAACAAATACCAGTATGCTATTCTTGTTGTCAGTTAATAGGCATTGGCAGTAGTCAGGATTTTTTTCCTAGTTTGTCATAGAAAAATGTACTACTTACAAATTTGACATCATTTCTAATAGACATGTAGCCAGTGATCACAATGATAGAAAGTTAGGGAAGATGCACACAAAGGAAATGGACAGCAGATAAATATTCAACTTAACAAGAACAACCTGTGCTGCATTGCTTAGTCATGTCTGACTGACTGTGACCCTTGGACTATAGACTGTCAGGCTCCACTGTCCATAGCATTTCCCAGGCAAGAATACTTGAGTGTGTGCCACTTCCTTCTCCATAAGAACAATATACTGGAATCTCAAATTTATGTATTTATTGTTCACATAATATACCAATGATGGGTGTATATTTTCTCTAAGATTTCTTACATTGTTTTACATCTACATATTTTGTTTTTAATAGAAAAGCAACCACTTAATATAGTTAGTGGGCCTTACAAAGCATCACTACAAACAAAGCTAGTGGAGGTGATGGAATTCCAGTTGAGCTATTTCAAATCCTGAAAGATGATGCTGTGAAAGTGCTGCACTCAATATGCCAGCAAATTTGGAAAACTCAGCAGTGGCCACAGGACTGGAAAAGGTCAGTTTTCATTCCAATCCCAAAGAAAGGCAATGCCAAAGAATGCTCAAACTACCACACTATTGCACTCATCTCACACGCTAGTAAAGCAATGCTCAAAATTCTCCAAGCCAGGCTTCAGCAATACGTGAGCCATGAACTTCCAGATGTTCAAGCTGGTTTTAGAAAAGGCAGAGGAACCAGAGATCAAATTGCCAACATCTGCTGGATCATCGAAAAAGCAAGAGAGTTCCAGAAAAACATCTATTTCTGCTTTATTGACTATGCCAAAGCCTTTGACTGTGTGGATCACAATAAACTGTGGAAAATTCTGAAAGAGATGGGGATACCAGACCACTTGACCTGCCTCTTCAGAAACCTATATGCAGGTCAGGAAGCAACAGTTAGAGTTCCAAGTTAGAACTGGACTTGGAACAACAGACTGGTTCCAAATAGGAAAAGGAGCACATCAAGGCTGTATATTGTCACCCTGCTTATTTAACTTATATGCAGAGTACATCATGAGAAACACTGGGCTGGAAGAACCACAAGCTGGAATCAAGATTGCCAGGAGAAATATCAATAACCTCAGATATGCAGATGACACCACCCTTATGGCAGAAAGTGAAGAACTAAAGAGCCTCTTGATGAAGGTGAAAGAGGAGACTGAAAAAGTTGGCTTAAAGCTCCACATTCAGAAAACTAAGATCATGGCATCTGGTCCCATCACTTCATGGAAATAGATGGGAAACAGTGGAAACAGTGTCAGACTTTATTTTTTAGGGCTCGAAAAATCACTGCAGATGGTGACTGCAGCCATGAAATTAAAAGATGCTTACCCCTTCGAAGGAAAGTTATGACCAACCTAGATAGCGTATTAAAAATCAGAGATATTACTTTGCCAACAAACGTCTGTCTAGTCAAGACTATGGTTTTTCCAGTGGTCATGTATGGATGTGAGAGTTGGACTGTGAAGAAAGCTGAGCACTGAAGAATTGATGCTTTTGAACTGTGGTGTTGGAGAAGACTCTTGAGAGTCCCTTGGACTGCAAGGAGATCCAACCAGTCCATTCTAAAGGAGATCAGTCCTGGGATTTCTTTGGAAGGACTGATGCTGAAACTGAAACTCCAATACTTTGGCCACCTCATGTGAAGAGTTGACTCATTGGAAAAGACCCTGATACTGGGAGAGATTGGGGGCAGGAGGCAAAGGGGACGACAGAGGATGAGATGGCTGGATGGTATCACCGACTCGAAGGACATGAGTTTGAGTAAACTCTGGGAGTTGGTGATGGACAGGGAGGCCTGGCGTGCTGCAGTTCATGGGGTCGTGAAGAGTCGGACACGACTGAGTGACTGAACTGAACTGAATACAGTTTGAGCTTCAAATTGCTGCAGGTTGGTTCAACTAGCATTTTTGCCATGTATCTGGTAAACTGTACATGTTCACAGAAGATGCCAATTATATTAGGTTGGTATAGAATTGTGGTTTTGCACTGGTGAACTTTGCTCTTTGATATTGGAATATATTCTTAAATAAATGTGGTTAAATTATGTGTTACACATCATATTAATGCACATTTCTCAGTTTGCCTTTTGCTAATACTTACCACTTGCTGTTTATTTTATATTTATTTTAGACTAGGGAAATGATGTTAGACAAAAAACAAATTTGAGCGATTTTCATATTTGCGTTCAAAATGGGCCTTAAAGCAGTTAAGACAAATTGCAACCTCAATAATTCATTTGGCCCAGGAACTGCTAGAATGTATAGTGCATTGGTGGTTCAAGAAGTTTGCAAAGGATACAAGAGCCTTGATGATGAGGAGTGTAGTGACCAGCCATTGGAAGCTGACAGTAACTAACTGAGAGGATCATCAAAGCTGATTCTCTTAAAACTACATGAGAAGTTGCCAAAGCACTCAGTATTGACCATTCTATAGTCCTTTGGCATTTGAAGCAAATTGGAAAGGTGAAAAAACTTGGTAAGTGGGTGCCTGATGAAAGCAAATATCGCTCAGTTGTGTCCGATTCTGTGACCCCACAGACTATACAATTCATGGAATACTTCAGGGCAGAATACTGGACTGGGTCACCATTCCCTTCTCCAGGGGATCTTCCCAACCCAGGGATTGAACCCAGGTCTCCCACATTGCAGGCAGATTCTTTACTAGCTGAGCCACCAGGGAAGCCCAGGGTGCCTGATGAGCTGACTGAAAATCAAAACATTGTCATTTTGAAGTGTCATCTTCTCATATTTTATGCAACAAAATGAACCATTTCTTGATCAGTTTGTGATGTGCGATGAAAAGTGGATTTTATTCAATGACTGGCAATGACCAACTCAGTAGCTGAACAGAGAAGATGCTCCAAAGCACTTCCCAAAGCCAAACTTCCACCAAAAAGTGGTCATGGTAGATGTTTGGTGGTCTGGTACTGGACTGATACACTACAGCTTTCTGAATCCCAGCGAAACCATCACATCTGAGAAGTAGGCTCAGTAAACCAGTGAGATACACCGAAAACTGCAATGCCTGCAGCTGGCATTGGTTAACAGAAAGAGCCAAATTCTTCTCTGCAGCAATGCCTGACTGCACATCGCACAACCAATGCTTCAAAAGTTGAACAAATTGGGCTACGAAGTTTCACCTCTGTCATATTCAGCTGACCTCTTGCCAGCCAACTGGCAAGATTCTTCAAGCATCTTGACAACTTTTTTTGCAAAGAAAAAACTTACACAACCAGCAAGAAGCAGAAAATCCTTTTCAGGAGTTTGTCAAATCCCAAAGTATAGATTTTTACGCTATAGGAATAAATGAACTTATTTCTCATTGGCAAAGATGTTTGGATTGTAATGGTCTCTATTTTGATTAACAATGATGGTTGATGAGCCTCAGTATAATGCACCAACCTAATAAATACATGCATTAAGTTTATATTTTCCTGATGGCCACACACAGCAATTTCGATGATTCTTTCTGATAAAGATATTTAACATTTGTGGCTAACTGCCCTGTTTATCTTCCTCCTGAGACAGCTGTCCCCCATCCCCACAAATCCACTGTGTCCTCCTGCCTCCCTGTCTTCACCCAATCATTGCCACCCCCTTCTCTACCTAGCAAACTTGTATGTACTTTTAGAGCACAGACAAAATGATATGTCACCTATGAAGACCTTCATGAGAATTTACCACTCCATTTTTCTCCTCTTCCTAGATGATTCATTTTCTACCTGGATGAAACAGCTATTTTATTCTGCCTTAGTTCCAACAGGGCTCATCACGGGATTAGTAATCGCCTATAGTGTCTAGGATAGAGCTCAACACATACTTATTTCCTCTCTACTCCCACCCAAGAGAGAGTTCTGACTTTTTAAGTTAATAAAAGGACAAATTGGGCCAGGGTTAGGAGCGAAGGTAGGGGGTGGGGTTGAATGCCTATCATGTTCTAGGCACAGTGTAAGATACCGGGGCTAAACAAAGATGAGTAAGACAATGTTCCTGATTCCAGGCAAATGATAGTCATGTGTCAAACTGCTAAGATAATTGACATAACAGAATCTAAAGGCAGGTCAAATGCCTGCACACATAGTGTTCTATGGTAATCAGATCAGAGGCACCCATGAGGAGCACCTACACCAGACCAAGGCTATCAAACTGCAAGAGAATTTCGAACAACACTGAAACAGTGAGCTTGGAACAAGGGAGGGAAAGTGGATAAAAAACATTGCAACATTCGAAGCACAGGAAACGGAGTGAACCAAGGACAGAGAGGCAAGGCAGATATAAAAGAGTGTTTGAAAAACTGCAAGCTCATGGCAAAGGAGACCTGGTGACTTAATGTCACCTCAATACAAAAGAAGTACAGAACTCATTATGCTCTGATTATCATTTACCTATGGGGTGTGTGTGCCTGCATATGTGTGTAGGGCAATGGGGGACATGCTTCCTGATGATTCTGCATTTAAAGTACAAGTCCACCGGAGAGCGGTAGGGCAAAAAGTTCATTACGGATATTTTTTTTAAACCACCAAAACAGTCTATCAGAAAGATTTCTGTCAGGCATCTGCCATCTCTAGTAACGTTCTGGAATGGTTACAAAAATGCACATCCAAGTCATAGAGATTTAACGAAATATTCTCTTGCCATTTATAGTAATGATACCAAATGACAAGTTCAAATTACTTGTTGTGATTACTCTTCATCTGGGCAAAACACATGTTGTAACGTATTCGCAGGATGCAATTACATCAGCTGCAATGACACAGAATGGCAACACTGGAAAAAGAGCTAATCACATACAATACGCACACTGTTTAGATTTTTTTCCAATTTTTTTTTTTTTGTATTGCAATCTGTTCACCGTTTGGACTAATCATTAACTCTCTCTCTCTCTTTTTTTTTTTTCTGTAATGTGGAAAGTATTGGCTGAATTAGACAAGCACCAAAAAAATGTTAATAAAAGGAACATAATGTATGCTCTATATTCTCAAATTTAGATGATAATTTAAGAAAGACAATGACTGTTTCATGTTCACCAGATATATTATCAGAAAACTTGTAGATTTTGATTTTATGATGCTCATAGAGGGAGAAAACCTACTGTTATGACAAACAATAGATGTTTTCAAAGATATTCTTCATGCAAAGTCTTAACAATTCTATCCTGGGTATTTTATTCAACAAATGGTTTGAGATATTACATTTTTTGTGTCAATAAAAGAACATGGCAAACCACATTTAAAATAGTCTATAAGCTTTTGTTTCCTCTTTTTGGCCTCCCTAATTCTTCCTTTTCTTCTCAATTTACTGCCTCTTTGGGGATATCTCATTTACTGTAGCTTTAATTTCCAATCTTAATTTCTAAACTATACCCCTTTTTCAACACAATGCCTACACCTTTGACCACTAAGTAGACTTTCTACCTGTATGTCCTCAAAGTCATTATGGGAAATTTAGAATTCATCACTCGCCCTTCTCTCTCCTCTCCGTCTTAAATTTTGCACACTGATGAAAGTTCTCAATCATATTTACTGCATTTCTATCCAATCCAGAAACTTCTTAGTAATGCCTGAAATCTCTCTCCTATGTATACCAAATAGGACACAAATATTGTAGGGATGCACTGTGTTTATTATCCTTTTCCAGTTTCTGTTTTTATGGCCTTAATTCAGGTCTCAATTCAGGTCTTTATCATAGTTTCTCAGGATATTACAACATAAAACACATGTTTGAGTGAAGTCATTGTTCCACTTACATACTTACCTTCTTCTCTAATGATATTTTTATCAACCACATTCTAAAGTTAGAAAACTAGCAGTCATGTTAGATACCTCCCATTCTCTTCTCCATCATGTGTAATCTATAAACAAATATGGTGACCTATTAAATATCCCTAATATCTATTCATGTCTACTTCCTTAATACAAGTTCTTATTGCTTATCGCATACTACTGCAATGAATACTAACTGGTCTTTCTACCTTCACCCATAAACTCTCCTCCCAACTTGCTAAAGTAAGAACTGGATTGTATAGTGACACAGTTCTTTTTCTTTTTTTTTTTTTTTTACAATGATCCCAAATAGATAAGAACTGTGGGATTTCAAAAATCACAGAATTTTTTTTTAAAGAAAATCCATCCTGAACCCTCCTCCCTCCTCCCTCCCCATACCATCCCTCTGGGTCGTCCCAGTGCACCAGTCCCAAGCATCCAGCATCGTGCATTGAACCTGGACTGACTGGCAAAAAAAAAAAAAAAAAAATTTGCAAGACTCAAAATTCAAGAGATGCAAGTGGGTATACAATGCAAAGTATCCCTCCATTCATTCTCCATTCTTCCAGTTCCTTTACCAGAAGCAACCAATTTTATTATATTTCTTTGACTTTTAAAATACATATTTTCCCCATGTTTTAACATCTTTGAAATCAGGCTGTATCGTACAATAACTGTGAGCCAGGTGGCTCTCGTCACGTGGAAAAAAAAAAATAATAAATTTTAAAAGAAAAAGGAAAAAAGAAAATGTTCATGAGGAAATTTTAAAGGGTGGTGGATATTTTTATTATCTTGATTGTGGTGATGGTTTCATGGGTGTATGTACATTTCTAATATGTGTAGCTTTCTATATTTCAATCATACCTAATAAAGCTATTTAATAAATTAAAAAAAAAATCACAGAAATTATCTAGGGAAAATGACCTGGGACTCTGCATTAGTATTTTTCAAAAGGTCCTTGAGTAATTTCTGTGTCTAGTCTTGACAGAGAAATAGTATCAGTATTAAGAAAAATTCACTTCAATGATAAAAAGATCAATTCATCAAGGTACATGCAAAAATGTGTAAGTACCTTAAAATAGATCTTAAAAAGCCATGAAGCAGGGGCAAAATCTGAAAAAAGTGCATAGAGACACATAATTATACCTGGGAACTTTAAAAAACTCTCTTTTAGTAATTGATATAACTAGTAGCCTCCAAATTTCAGTAAATATAGAGAAAATTTGAACCAAAACACCATCATTGAACAGTATTTGGTGATGCTTATTTTTATAGAACATTTTACTCAATAGTAGCAAATATGTGCTGTTCTTTTTTCCAAGAACACGTGAATCATTAAACAAGAGGTCATATGCTAATGAACAGCTTACTTAAAGGACTGAGTTGACATAGAGTATGCTCTCTGATCACAACAAAATTAAATAAAAAAATCAAGACCAAAAGACATTTTGTAAAACTACTATTATTAACAAATAATGCAACATATTTCTAAATATCCTATGGTTCAAGGAAGAAATCACAATGGAAATAGAAAATATTCTGAATGTAATGGAAATGAAATATAACTTATCCAAATTTGTGGCATTCAATTAAAGCAAGGTTTATTTGAAACGTTGCTTCTACTAAAATCACAGAAATGTGTCAAATCAAAGAAATAAACTTCATTGGAAAATATAGAAGAATAGATCAATTTAAACCCAAAATAAGGATACAGAAGTAAAATCAATACCCAGAAATCAATAAGTAGAACATGGAAACCCAATAGTAAAGCAAATATATCTGGAACAATCTATAAATTGAAAGAATAATAATAAGTAAAGTGGCCAACACAGAGAAAACACAAATAACCGATATCAAGAATGAAAAAAAGATATTGCTGCTGGATTTACAGGGATATTGAAGAGATATCAAGGTTTTTTGTTTTTTAATCAAATTTATGCCAATAATTTTTTTAAAATCTTAAAAGAAATAAAGTTTTCTTGAAAGATACAACTTGCCAAAATTGACATATAAAGAAACAGTAAACCAAAGCAGCATGGTTTTAAGTTAAAATAAATCAATTTATAATTAAACTATTCTCCAAAAAGAAAACTGCAAGTAATTTCAAAGGTGAGTTTTATCATATATTTAAGGAATAAAAATATCAACAAGTTCACTCAAATGTTCCAGAAAATAAAGGAATAGTTTGCCAACACTATTCCTGATCAGTACTACACCGATATCAACATTCAAAGATAGACAGGTACATAGATGTACCTATCTATGTCCAAAGAATGACACTCTTCATAAACATAGGTGAAAAAAATCTTCGAAAAAAATATTAACATATTAAATCCAGATCATGGAATTAGTAGACAAGGATAATAAAATAGCTATTTTAAGTACAAATATCCAAGAAGATAGAGGAAAGCTAGAGCATGCTGAGAGAAAGGCAAGATATTAAACAAGGACTCAAAATTTCCAAAAAAGCAATATCTCAAATGAAAAATTCATTGGATGGCTAGATGGCATAAACTTCCAATCTATTAATGCAGAAAAACCCAGTGACATAGCAATAGACATATTCTACCCTGAAGCACAAAATTAGAAACAAAAATCACTAAAATAAAGTTAACAGAGGACAGGTAAATTGTGGGGCAATACTGACTAAACTCATACGTGGAGTCCCAGAAGGAAAGAGAAGAGGTGTGGACAGAAAAGGAGCTGTCAAAATTCAACTTTTATTCCTTTTAAAACTCTTGGTAAACTAGAAATTGAAATACAATTTCTTAATCTGATAATGGACATTCTTAATAATCTCATAATAACACTATATGTAATAGTGACAGTATGAATGCTTTCTCTTATGATTTCTTATCCTCATTTCTATTTAAATTAATAGGTTCCAAGCTAGTACAATACAGTAAGAAAAATAAAGGCATGAGAAATTTAAATATCTGCAGATGATATGACTAGACAAATAGAAATTGATAAGAAATCTACCAAAAATACTCATTTGAGGAGTAGTATGTAAATTTAGCAATATCATAGAATAACAGGCTAATTTACAAAGATCAGCTGAATACCTATAAGTGACTAAGAGCAAAATTGAAAATAATTATTATTTTAAAATAGCATTATCAATCAAAAACTACTTAGAAATAAATTTACCAAAATATATGAAAACTTTACAACATGCCTACCATATTCTGTTCAGATAAATGTTAAAAGATAGAAATATATCACAAGTATATCATGCTTATAAACTACCTTATTAAGATTGCATAATGATAATGCCACTTATTTCTAATTTGAGCTGTATCTATAGTTGTGTCTCTATTTATGTAATATCAATCAAAATGTCAGCAGGAACTCTTATAATGATCTACAATAGATTCTAAAATTTATAGGCAAAGGATTTAACATTTATAGGCAAAGGATCTAAAATTTTTTAATTATATATTTTTAAATGTTAAAAAATAATTAAATTAATTCTTTGTTAAACTAATAATGCTAATTTCCAAGCATTATATTGATCAAGGTACTTGAGAGACTGGCAGCAAGAATCAAATCAATCAACAGAACTAAAGATTATAGATAAGCAACACTTTTACAGATAATTCATTTCCTACAAGGTCATCAAAGCAGATCAATGAGGTAAAGGAAAATCTTTTGCATAAATGGCACTAGTGCTTAAAATGGGCATCCACAGAAGACAGACAAAGGTAATTTTGACATTTACTTTACAGCACCCACAAAAATATTCTGAGATTAATCACATGCTTAAACATAAAAGCTTAAATTCTAGAAAAATGCGTAAGAGAATATCTGCAACCCAGGGATATGCAAATATTTTAGATTAAAACATTAAACACTAACCATTAACAATAAATGTATATATTAGACTTTATCAAAATTAACACTTTTATCATAAGGCACTGTAAAGTATGTAACTCATAAACTGAGAAACTATTCACAAAATGCATTTTATAAAGGACTTGTATATATCATATATAAAGAACTCCTACAACTAAGTTATAAAAAAGTCAAACAATCCAATTAAAATGGACAAAACATTGGTACAAATCAATAAGTCATATAAATGGTCAATAAGCACAGGCAGAAATATGAAACATGACTAATCTTTAGAGAATGTAAATGAAAACCAAAAGATACCACTACCTATCTGTTAGAATGGTAAACATTTTTTTAAGTAAAGCAACACCAAATACTCAGAAACCATTTTTTCTAGTTTGCTAATAAAAGTGTGAAAGTTATATCAGTATGAAAAATATACTTAGTCCTGTGCTTCTGAAGTGGCAATCCTAAATATTTATACAAAAGAAATGAAGATATTGACTGAGACACATATGAGTGCAGTGAAATTTTCATGCAACACAAATCAGCTCTGTATCACTTTTTGTCAAACAGAAGGGGATAAGTTGGAAGCACTGACAGATTTTATTTTCCTAGGCTCCAAAATCACTGCAGATGGTGACTGTAGCCATGAAATTAAAAGACACTTGCTCCATGGAAGAAAAGCTATGACAAATCCAGACAACATATTAAAAAGCAGAGACATCACTTTGCTGACAAAGGTACAAATAGTTAAAGTTATGGTTTTTCCAGTAGGCATGTACAGATGTGAGAGTTGGACTGTGAAGACAGCTGAACACCAAAGAATTGCTGCTTTTGAATCATGGTACTGAAGAAAACTCTTTAGAGTCCCTTGGACAGCAAGAAGATCAAACCAGTCAATCCTAAAGGAAATCAACCCTAAATATTCATTGGAAGGACTGAAGCTGAAGCTCCAATACTTTGGCCACCTGATGTAAAGACTAACTCATTGAAAAAGACCTTGATGCTGGGAAAGATTGAAGGCAAAAAGAGAAGTGGGCAGCAGAGGAAGAGATGATTAAATAGCACCACCAACTCAGCGGACATGAATTTAAGCCAACTCTGGGAGATTGTGGAAGACAGAGGAGCCTTGCATCCTGCAGTAGTCCATGGGGTTGCTAGAAGTTTGGACATGACTTAGTGACTGAAAAACAATAATAGTTCTTAAAATGCATTATTAATGACTCCCTTCTAAATAAAACGTTGGCGTTGGGCTTCCCCAGTGATTCAGGGATATAAACCCATCTGCAGTGCAGGGGTCACAGGAGATGCGGGTTCAATCCCTGGGTTGGGAAGATCCCCTGGAGGAGAAAATGGCAACCCATGCTAGGATTCTTGGCTGCAGAATCCCACGGGCAGAGGAGCCTGGTGGGCTATAGTTCATGGGGTTGCAAAGAGTCAGACATGAGTGAAGCAACTTAGAATCAGCAGTAGCAGTCCTTGTCTTGTCTAACTGTGAAGGCTGTGCATGCATCCTGTCCAAGTGATTTACCCAAATGAGTTTATCTAATTATTTGATCACCACTCTAGTTTAATTACACATCAGAAAGTGCCAAGAAATTAGGCTAAAGTCAAGGGCTTCCTGGCTTTATAGACTGTTGACTTCTATCTTAATGGACTCTAATATTACACTTAACGAGCAGGAAGAAATATTCGTAATTCTGTAAGAGCTAGTCATTTATCTTCTATTTCCAAGTAAGAGTGGATACTACAAGGAAGAATAGGAAGTTCCCACATCTGCAGAGATATTGTTGAGATGCTACCCATCGTGTACAGAAATATACTATAAAATTGCCCTGTTTGGCTCTACGTATACAGAAACACACCGACACACGCGCGTGCACACACACACACACACACACACACACACACACTTGAGTTTTATTAGGCATTCTTCCCAGCATCCATTCCACTCCAAACATTTTCACTAATTGTCACAGTAGTGTCCAATCTTATTGCCAGTGATTGTTTAGAAACTGGCATATATCCCAATCCTGGTATAAGATATTTTATAAATTCTACTAGAGCTTGTGGAGAAGGAAATGGCAACCCACTCCAGTGTCCTTGCCTGGAGAATCCCAGGGACGGGAGAGGCTGGTGGGCCGTCGCCTCTGGTGTCGCACAGAGTCAGACACGACGGAAGTGACTTAGCAACAGCAGCAGAGTTTGTGGAAAAGGAGTCAATGTTCCTTAGACAGAGATACAGAAAGAGGCATCCATATGTTACATTTGGACATGCATCAGTCATCTTAGTATAGGGAACATGAAACTCACAATAGACAGGGAGAAAGGAGAGGTGGAAAGAACCTTGGACCTTAAAAGAATAGTTGCACTATGCATTGTGTTAAGATTAGCACTCCTTCTATCCCTGGCCTTGCAGTTCTGCAGTTGAGGTGATTAATTTTCTTATCTTCTAAGCTTGTTTAAGTCAGGTTTTCCTGTTACTTAAAACTGAAGGCGTTGTAAGAGATACACTAACACAGAGAGACACCAGTTTAGATAGGAGCTACATTCTGATTGGTGGGCTTTTGCAAGAGTACCACGTCTCAGACTTCATGTACCTGGCCCTTTCTTTTCCTTTTCTTACTGTCGAAGGGCAGAGTGGCACAATAAAAAAGGATAGGAGTTTTGAAGGACAAAAATTGGTGTTGGGCATGGTGCTGTCATAAACTGACTTGTGTGACCTTGGAAAATAACCATGCTGACTCTCAGCTGTTCCTTTTGGAAACTTTTGTGGAACTTCCATAGAGATTAATGGCTTAGTACATGAAAGGTATTCACACAAGCTCTGGCAAAGATAAGGTATTTAAAGTGAGTTGGCTGCTATTAACATAAGCAGGAAAATCATATCAATGTTCTGGCAGCTGACTCATCAATTGGGCTTTAAATAAATAGCATATTTATAAGTTGAGATTGATCTGCTCATCTTTGTGGGCAGGAATAGAATACTTGACATAGTAGATGGGGTTAGAAATAGGCACGAAGCCAAGCAAGTAGAAGAATCAAATAGCAAAACAGCAATACTAACAAACACCACCTTCCATATATGACTATCTGAGCTGTACTAGCACTCACCTCACTAAACATATGAGAAAATCAAAAGCTCAAGTAGTAACAGAGTTCAGCCAAGATCACATAGGAGAATCACATGTGGCAGAATTATCACTTACTTCAACCCTTGTTCAAAACTTAATCCAGGTTGCTGTTTGTGTGTCTTTTATTAGAGGCTAACCCTAGCCAACATGCTCACCAATGGGAAGCTTTCCCAACTACTCTCAGTATCATCAAGAAAACTGTCCTTCCATAAAGATAACTTAAGCTAAATGAAACAGTGTGTACTCTAAAAACGTGTGTGTGCTATGTAAAAAAAGAGATAACTTAGGCCAATAAAATATACATGGAAGAAAAGGCTTCCCACCTGATCTCAGATGACTAGAAATACACAGCTGGTAGCCATTTAAGCTTATACTCTTCCAGAACAACATCTGTGCCTGCGTGTGTGTGTGTGCTGAGTCACTTCAGTCATGTTCCACCCTTTTGCAACCCTACGGACAGTAGCCTGCCAGGCTCCTCTGTCCATGGGATTCTTCAGGCAAGAATACTGGAGTGGTTTGCCATGCTCTCCTCCAGGGTATCTTTCCAAGTCAGAGATCGAACCTGCATCTCGTCTACCTCCTACATTGGCAGGTGGGTTCTTTACCACCAGTGCCCCCCGGGAAGCCCAGAACAACCTATACTGACACTTCAGAATACTGAAATAAAGGTCACTTCTTTTCTCCTGAGTAGGGCGTGCACATAGGTTACCTTGTGCTCACACAGACACATAGGCATTCATTTACCAAAACAAAACTGTACAAGTGGCAATCTTTTCAGGTCTGATGTGAAATCGATTGGTCACATTTCCATATCCAAAAAAATAGAACGCATCATATGATTATGTATTATGGGTCTACATCAGTTAAAGAAACAGCAAGAAGACCTTCAATCAGAGAGTACACCGGAGAGGTGCATTTTAGTATCAAGGAGGCATTATTATTAAGCTCCAGAGTTTGGCAGTGGCAGTTCTTTCGCTAAAGAACTCTTTTGCTCAGCTGTTGCTGAATTGAGAGTCTTCTAATCACAGAGACATTCTAAGATAGTCACAGAGGGCTTATTTTTCTTAAACTTTTCCTCAGGGGAAAGAAAATGAACTCCCGTTGACCCTTTTAATCACTTGGGTCAAATCAGAACTATTGTCAAAGTGGCTTCGAGTCTTCATTATTTTTAAAATGTATGCCAGAGAAGAAACTTTAAGCTTCCAATAATCAGACCTTGTTATAGATTTTCCCTAGCAAATGTTCACCCAGAAAGAATGATTGGAGAGTTTTCTTTGTGAAGTGTGCCATTGAGGTACATGATATAGGATTCAGTGGTAGGATTTAACTGCCTTCTTTAATACATCATATGATTTAACTCTTGGTTGTGATAAAATTGAAACAAACCTCCTTTTTTATCTGATGTAAGAAGGCAGAGTTCATTAATTCCCTGGCCTTCTTGCTCTAGAAATTTCACTTGAGTGTATTTCTTGCACTGGTAAAATTCACTCATTCATTCATTCAATCATAAGAACCAGTTAGGAATCATACATATAGTTGCTTAGTCCATTAATTAAAAATTATAAAAAAGGAGAATTTTAGAAAGTTGAAAAGGGGATTTGGCTCAGAGACAGAATGTGAGTTGCAATGACTTCCTATTAAGCACATTCATTCTGTTCTTCCCAAGAATAGAAAGACCACATCAAGATAGCTACTATTACATAACACTTCTATTGACAAGTAAAAATGTTCAAATAAAGTTTCCTTTCCTTTCAAAGTGTGTGTGTGTGTGTGTGTGTGTGTATACGAATGTGCACTTGGTTTCCAAGCACTAACAGGAATGTGACTGCCTTCATTACTCAAAGCACTAAACTGAGTACTTCAAATGAAATAAACACTTGAAGGAGGAGTGGGGAAAACAAAACCTCTCTGTATTAAAGAAGATACTACCTGCTGCAGGGCAGACAACAGTGACTGCAATAAATATTTTCTACCTTGGCATCTCTCCCTGTCTTTCTTCTTTCCATCTACTTCTTCCCATCTTTATTGCCATTTCTTTCTTTGGACTTGGTTTGTGTTCTGGATGTGGTTAAGTAAGTGTTAGTTGCTCAGTCTTGCCTGACTCTTTGCAACACCATAGACTGCAGTGCACCAGGCTCCTGTGTCCATGAGCTTTTCCAGGCAAGGATACTGGAGTGGGTTGCCATTTCCTTCTCCAGGGGATCTTCCCGACCCAGGGATCGAACCTGGGTCTCCTGCACTGCAAGCAGATTCTTTACTGACTGAGCTATAAGGTTAAAGAGACAAAAAAAGAGAAAGAAAACAAACAAACAAAAAACACCTCTTCTCTAATACCTGAAAAGAGATGCATACAAGCCCCTCTGGCTTTTCTGGCATGTCCCTGAACTCTTCAGGAACTCTCCCATCATGCTTTTGAGTGGAATGAGTCTGGTAAGAAAGGAAACAGTATAAAGCCTTAACCATCTGACTGGTTTATTCAACTCACAACCAAGTCCTGTGCTAGAAACTGAAGGCCCAGGAATTAGATGTGGTCTCATTACTCATGAAACTCAGCCTGAAGAAGGATACAGATATAAAAATGAAACAAACGTTTTAAGAGTGGTCATTATGTGCTTAACTCTAAGCACTTGGAAGTGAAGTGTTAGTTGTGTCTGGCTCTTTGTGACCCCATGGACTGGAGCTCTTCTGTCCATGGAATTCTCCAGGCAAGTATAGTGGAGTGGTTGCCATTCCCTTCAGCAGGGGATCTTCCTGACTCAGGGATCAAACCCAGGTCTCCTGCACTGCAGGCAGACTCTTTACTGTCCGAGCCACTAAGAAAGCTCATTAAAAATATGGAACGCTTCACTAATTTGTGTGTCGTTCTTATGCAGGTGCCATGCTAATCTCTGTGTCCTTTCAGTTTTAGTATATGTGTTGCCAAAGTGATATAAGCACTTTTCATACTTTAAAATCATTTACTCTCAATGTATGGATGTGAGAGTTGGACTGTGAAGAATGCTGAGTGCTGAAGAATTGATGCTTTTGAACGGTGGTGTTGGAGAAGACTCTTGAGAGTCCCTTGGACTGCAAGGAGATCCAACCAGTCCATTCTAAAGGAGATCAGTCCTGGGTATTCATTGGAAGGACTGATGTTGAAGCTGAAACTCCAATACTTTGGGCACCTGATGCGAAGAGCTGACTCATTGGAAAAGACCCTGATGCTGGGAAAGATTGAGGGCAGGAGAAGAAGGGGACGATGGAGAATGAGATGGTTGGATGGCATCACCAACTCAATGGACAAGGGTTTGGGTGGACTCCGAGAGTTAGTGATGGACAGGGAGGCCTGGCGTGCTGTAGTTCATGGGGTTGCAAAGAGTCGGACATGACTGAGCAACTGAACTGAACTGACTGACTCTTAATGTCAGTCCAAAGAGTTAGTGATACTACCATCCTCATGATACAGGAGAAAAGCAAGAGAGACAAGAGATGCATGGAGTTCAAATCACTGAAATAACTTCAAAGGCCACAAGATTAGTAAGGGAGGCAGCTATGATTTAAACCAAGGGACTCTGGCCCCAAGCTAGAGTGTCATATCAGCTCTTTGTATGTTGGCAGAAAACCTGGATGTTTCAGCCAATTGTCCCCATTGCAAAACACACACACACACACACACACACACAATGTTAAGTTTCTCTCTCAGCTCACCATACTGGAGCTTTTTCAAAACCACTTTGATGAAGTGTGAAAAGTGAAAGTTTCCTCCGTCCTGGTCCATGGAATTCTCCAGGCAAGAATACTGGAATGGGTTGCCATTCCTTTCTCCAGGGGAACTTCCCCATCCAGGGATGGAAACCAGGTCTTCCGCATTGCAGGTGGACTCATTACTGACTGAGCCACCAGGGAAAAGCCCATCTCGTGAGGGGTTTTAATTGTGCAGTCAATATAGTTTCCTCTTTCTGGTAGATGTATATAATTCAGCTTATATAATTCAGCTTATTCACATTGCTGTTGAATAAGCATCATGTGTAAAAACATCAAGAGTTAATTTCTGTTTGTTTCTCTTGTTTGGGGAAAAGTGAAAATACTAATAAAGTGAAACCTAAACATACAATCAAAGGTGGGACCTGGTATATACAAAAGGGACTTCAATACTGAAGTAAATAATGTGCTTTATAAGCAAAATTGACTATCCAGTAGCCAATTTTACTTTGCTTTTCCCTCAGTTTTAGAGCATTACTACTAATAAGATAGATTGAGGCTCCAGTTTTATAAAATGGGAAACGTAGAAATGATACAAATTTTCTCATTACTAATACCTGAGGCCTGGCATGGTTATAATTCCATTCGGATTGGAGTTAGGTGCTTTGGGTGCAAATTTGGAGCCAAGTTACTTAATATCCTTAAACCTCCATTTTATTGTCTGCAAACTGAAAAGAAGATAACAATGCTTACCTACCAACTTACCTATAAAACTATTATAAATAGCAGCATGTGTTAATGTAAATAAAAGCAACAATGAAAACAACTTTCATAAACTAGTGTATGATCTACAGGGATGGTTTTCAGTTCAGTTCAGTCGCTCAGTCGTGTCTGACTCTGTGACTCCATGGACAGCAGCACACCAGGCCTCCCTGTCCATCACCAGCTCTCGGAGTTTGCTCAGACTCATAGGGATGGTGTTATATATGATAAACTACTTAAGAATATTGACTAAGATTCATGTGATGACCCAGCACAACACTTAATGCTTTTAAGACATTTAGTAAATATCGGATTAACTAACCATCTAAGTTTCTTTAATAGATATGTGAATAATTGAACATGTAAACAATAAATAATGTTCATAAACTTTTATTTTTATGAACTGTTCCTTACTCATCTTCCAAAGAAAGCTGAAGAGCTATTTAAATAAGAAAGTCAGTGTTTACTTTCTTACTGTGAAAATCAAAAGTGCTATGTTTTTTCAATTTTCTACATATTTTACATTGACTTAAAAAAATAATTTTGTTACATTGAAGCTCATCTCCCCAGTCCCATAAAATATCTTAACTGTTAGCCTTATTTTAAACTGATTTTCTAATTCTGCATAATATATATGCCCTTCAAAAATGGTTATTTAATAGTAGCAAAGAAAAGGAAAGCAATTCTGAAAAAGAAAAAAAAAATGCTAAAGGAGTGACAAGAAACTGCAAGATTTGTATTCAGTGTTAATAGACATATATATACATATAAATTGTTCTTTCATTTAATTTGTTCTTTCATTTGAAGCTTTCTCAAGATTTTCGTCTTCTTTACAAAGGAAAGTCAAATGATCTGACAAAATGATAGGACCAGATATGCCTGCCCTGTAGAAATATTTAAAATGAAAGTCTCAATTTGAGTGCCAAGTTCTGGACTACGAGCCATAAGAATGGATGTATCACTCATTTCTTGCAAGCATTCATAAAGGGATCTTGACCAGTTACTTCTCTCTGGACCGTATGTAAAATAGGCCCATCCATAAAACCTTAGGCATGGCTGGGTAAAGGTTAAGGTGCTGAGGTCCTTTAGAGCTTTAGCTCGCTAATCCCCAGAATCTATAAATGCATCTCTAGTGTATGGGCTTCCCTGGTGGCTCAGACAGTAAAGAATTTGCCTACAATGCAGGAGACCTGAGTTCAATCCCTGGATTGGGAAGAGGCTCTGGAGGAGGAAACGGCAACCCACTCCATTATTCTTGCCAGGAGATTTCCATGGACAGAGGAACAGTCCATGGGGTCACAAAGAGTCTGACAAAACTGAGCAACAAACACTATGCACTATACTATATAGAGTGCTGGTGCTCAGTCACTTTAGTTATGTCCGACTCTCTGCGACCCCATGGATTGCAGCGCAACAGGCTCCCCTGTCCATGGGATTTTCCAGGCAAGAGTACTGGAGTGGGTTGCCGTTGCTTTCTCCATACTATATAGAGTACATCTATCTATATTTACTTCTATATTTATGTCTATAGAACCTATATCCATAGAATCTATCTATATTTATAGAATATATATCCATATTTATCAAATCTATCAATCTATCCCTCCCTCCCTCCCTCCCAGTTTGGTACATTTCCCTAAAAGAAGTTCTGAGTATCATAGAAGAAAGAGTGTCATGGGGTTTGAAGACTCTCATGTCTACTGATTAATAACTGTAAAAATTGCTAAAAGATCAAATTGGAATTCAAATTTGGGCTGCCTGTCTCCAAAATCTGCTCCCTTAAGCACTGTATACCATGCATCTATGGTAGAATATGTCTGCTATGTAAGATAATAACCCGCAAATGATTTCTAGATTGAAAACAGAAGTTTAAAGATGGAACATGGTGAGCACTGAAGTGTCTGTGACCGGAGTCTGGTCTGAGAATGAGACTGAGAAGGTTCTAGAAGAGTAAAGGAAACATGGTTCTTCCTGTACAGTACCTACTGTATCTTCTTGCTTCCCAGCAAGACACCGAAGACAAACTTGATATTGAAAAGGACAGAACAAAGAGAATCCAACGAGCCAGAGCCAGGCACCTGCTGTGCTCACCAGAGGCTGTGTTCCTACCTCTATACTTCTCATAATTTGCAAATAGGACAAAAATATCCTCATTACTTCAGCCACACTGAGTTAAGTTTTCTGCTACTTGAAGCAAAAACAACAACAACAACAAATTGTCTCTTTAGAGGTAACACAGGAAATGGTTTTAAAAAAGGAGTGTTCAACAGTATTAGATGTTTTAGAAAGAGGAATTATAATTTTGAAATGTCTCGTGATACGGATATAAACTTCTGATCTCTAAATCATTTGCCCAGCCAGCTCACGATGAATCTAGGAAACCCCTAATACATATCATTAAATGCCCAGAGTACTAAGGGAAGGGATGTGAGGTAGCAATGGAAGAATCATGTAAACCTTGCCATTCAGTTCCTTGGAAGTTTATTCAGTTATATAGGATGATGCCTGCAAATGATCTGCACGTTTATATGTAGTCAGTCTTGCATACTAAATCCAAAAGAAAAAAAAATAGACTCTAGCTCTGAGGATTCTGTGTAATGAAGTTGAAGGACTCTGTAATTAACTCTAGAGTAATTACCCTCACACCAAGCAAACCTCTCTGGAGCTGGCAAGTGGCTTACCTGCCAAGAACCATGTTATAATAAGGTCGGAAGGAGCAATTTCTAACATTTTGCCCCTGGTGTAGGAACCTTGAATGGAGCCAAATGCCAGTCATCCACAGAGTGATGCAGAGAAGATCAAGGTAAGTGAAAAGTCTCCAAAGCTCTATTTTTAAGCACCAATTTCCAACTTTAGCCTTACCTGAGTATTATACGTATGCCATCCAGCTGCATCATAAAATCAAAGAAGCTTAGAAATTCAAAAGATCTAAGAGGTCATGAGGACCAGTCTGTTTCCCAGTGTGAGGTTCCTTTCAACACACCCCTGACAGGCAACTGAATAATTTTTACTTAAATGCCTTCTGGAAGTCAATGGTGGGAAATCAAGAATACAGGCTTGCAGCCAAAAAGATTTGGGTTAATGTTAATCTCTGACATTTATTATTTATAATCTAAAAAAAAATCTGGGCACTAGTTTCCCTTTTTAAGATGGTTAAGACATAGTTTTATTTCACAACACTATTTTGGTAGCATAATTTGTTTTGAGAAAGAGAGTATTAGTTTTCCGTCTTTTCCCTTTTGTTCTCAGACATTTAGAGTTTTTATGAATCGGTATTTGCTCCCCTGCAATACCTTCTCACTGATCCTCCTGTTGTCTTCCTGGACTTCATGGACTATGGCTGTTTGCTCTGAAGATTTCTTCTTCTAACCTCAGGGAAGATATTACATGAATCCTGGCAGTAAGACTTTTGCCTTAAAATGAGCCTGAGATTTTAATGCTTGTGAGAAAATTCTTTCTAAGATTGTTTAATTATTTGTACTTGATGTAGTAGAAAGGTCAGTGATCTTTAGCAAAGGAATTATAATAAATCTTTGGCCTTTAACATCAAGTTCTCCAATGAGAGTTAGGTTAAGGTATTTTATGAATAAATACCTTCATTGATAAAAAATTATCTTATATGATTTATGAACCCTTTATTTATTGTACATCTTTGTATACATAGAAGTCTATAAATGTTTCATAAATATGGCTATCTAAATTAAATTCAACGTTTCAGATATGTGCTCACTGGAAGTGAGGACATGATACCTAAAAGCTGTCATCTGAATGCTGTGCATCTCTTAAAAGAGTTAACAGTATGATTAATTTCCCAAGTGGTTATATCACATGATTTCTTATAAGAATCTCTAGATTTTTTTTTTCTCCCGACCTGAGTCCTGAGTTGGAATTTGCACGTACCGACTTTATAATCCCAGATATGATCCTGAGCTTCTAAGGTCCTAATTTTCCACCATGCACACAAAACTAAAACAATACCAACATGAGCAGAATTAGGTAGGGTGATGTACACATAATTCTTTTTATTGCACAAAGAATAGAAGTTTGATAAGTATACTTTCCTTATGCTTCTCAACTTTCTTGTTCATTCCTAACTCTACGTGGAGGTGTGAGTGAAACAATGGTAGATACTTGGTGGCTTAAGAGAGAAAGAGACCAAAATTAGGAAGGATCAACCATTTTATCATCTCTAGCAATAACTGAAACATGGTATCCAGCATCTGCTGACAGCAGTTCTCAGATGAGTATAGGGACTTCAGGAATTCCATTGGCCCATTATAACACAACCATTAGTGTGTGAGAGGAGCACATACACACACCCCCACCACACTCCAGATCCTGACAGCATTTGTATCAGTAAGCACGGGGAGCAGAAGCCAGCTTGTTTGCTGTTCACCTGTTTCAAAAAGGAACCGGCAGTTTTCTACTTCAAGATGATGGCTTCCTGAGCTTGTGGATTGAATCCCCAAATCTTTACAACCAAGTTGGAAGGATTGTAAAGGCTTCTGAACAATCTACACCTTCCAGTCTTTGTGACTGATGAGCAAGCTCGCCCATTTTAGCCACTCGTTCACTACTGGTTCCACTCTGCTAATAAATGCCATCAAAAATAGTCAGCCTGACAAAATGACTTTCCTGTGGAGAAAGTCCTTTTTTCCTTTTTTTCCTACTTAATTAGCTGCACTTTAGGTACGGTGATTGGGGTGAGCTAGGAACATTATTTAAAGCTCTAGGGAGGGCCATACCACAGCCTATTACAACAAACCAAGCCCAGTCAAGTGAATCAATTTAAACCGAATAGACCATATTCTGCTAAATGTACCTTAATTGGTAGAGAATGTATGGTGTCATTTTAAAATGGTATTTTAATGATCCTGGGGAGCAAAAACACTCATTTGAGCTTAACATTTGTTCATCTACTGACTCAACAACTCTTTATTGAGTAGCTACTATTCTGGGCAATTTAGCTCCATGAAATGCTATGGATGTTTGAGTTAGAGCACTTAGATTTCCATTTTTACGACTTTCTAGAAAGTGTTCTTTTGCAATCCATTTTCACTGCTTTCTAGAAAGTGTTCTTTTGTAACCCACTTAAAGCTAATATCTGGAAAGTGGAGATAATAATATTGATTTCACAGGGTTAATTACAATAAGAGATAATATATAGCAATAATAGGTACTGTACTAAATAAATTTAGGAGAGTATGTTGTTCTTGTTGATCTTAAAAATACTGGGGGAAAAAAAAAAAAGCTTAGGGATTTTCCCAAAAGAAATATGCTTTGAAGTTTAGAAGCGTAAGTTAGCATAAATAAACTAAATGCTACCAGAGGTTAACTGCAAAGTGATTGGCATATAATGGACCTTGAAGGTGTTATGTATGTTCAAATTTCGGGTAAATAACCTTTTTATTTTGATTTTTTACTAAGATTCCAAGAAAAATTTTTAAATAATGAAGCCATCTCCTTAATATTAAATGTGTCTAAAATATATCATTCTAGCACAGTTAAAACCTGAGCTAGCATACCCTTATTCTCACTACTTCCCTAGCAATTGGTGATGTCTAAATCGAGGAGGTTAAAAAATATCAGCATCTTACTGTTTATAAGCCTATGAAATTGAAACAATTATGGGAAATACTAGTAAATTATAGTACATCAACATGAAAGCATATTGTTCTGTCATTACAATAATAACTTTAAGATGATGGAGAAAAGCAGCTTCTTGAAAACTAAATACACACCCACAAGGCACCTTGTAGCAGGCACCACCCAGCAACTATTTTCGCTTTGGTACCTTATCCAATTTTGTCTAGCCATGTTCCTGCATTATCTTGTAGGCAGCTAAATTCTAGATTGATTTTCTTGCTTTCTGGGTGTTTTTACTGAAAAGGATTGCTTTAGAAGTATATGTGACATGATTCTGAGCCCATAGCAGGCCCTCCTCTGGCCCTCCCTGCTCTGGACTGCTCTTGCTAAATCAGAGAGTGCTATTATCATGGTGGAGAAGGAACAGGGCAAGCTTGGGGCCTGGCCCTGCCTCTGGCCAGGGCAGAGACTGCCATTGCCATTGCACATGTGCCATATACGAGGAAGGAGCAAAACCAGATCAGAGCCTTGCCTTGCCTCTTGCCAGAGTGAGAACCCAGAGCCATCTCAGAAATACCGTTCAAAGCCCTCAGGCCCCACAAACTCTCAAGCAAAGGGAAGACGGCCATCACATCCAGGAGACACCTAACCCCCTCAGGGCCCCTCTCTAACACCTCAGGCACCCCTCCCACCCCCTTAAAGCAGCAAACACCATTAGCCCTAACCTGGCTCCAGCTCTAGCTCCTCTGACTTCATCCCTACCAAGGTGGCAGCTGCCAACACATCCCCAGGAGAAGATGCAACACCCACTCATTTCAGATCCAGGGCTCCCATCAAAGCCACTGGGTACATGGAGACCACAGAAGGATGCTCCCAAATGAGGACATATCCTCAGGAGAGGTGACTGCTTTGCCTAATTTCATATTGACAAAGAGAGAAAGTCAAACAAAATGACAAAAGAGAGGACTATGTTTCAAATTAAGAGAAAATATTAGAAAATATTCTTACTGAAACAGAGGCAAATAATTTATCTGATAAGGAGTTCAAAGCAACAGCAATCAAAACACTAAATGAACTTGGGAAGAGAAGAGGGAACATTGACAAAGTGTTAGAAAGCATATTTAAAAAATTGGAGCTGAAGAATATAAGAACCAAAATTAAAAATAGGCTAGGAGGAATTAACAGCAGATGAGGTGAAAGAGAAGAATGCATGAGTCTAGGCTATCACTCAGTCAGCACAACAACAACAAAACAAATAATAAAAAAACAAGGATAGTTGAAGGGACAACATCACGTGTACAAATATTTGCATCATGCGGTTCCAGCAGGAGAAGCAAGGAAGGGATGGAGAACATATTTGAAGACATGATAGCTGAAGACCTCACTAATGAGAGAGGAGGCGAAAGTCTGTGTTCAGGAAGTACAGATATTCCCACAGAAGATGAACCCAGAGACCTATACCAAGGCATATCACAGCTGAAAGAGCAAAAATTAAAGTAGAGAAATAATTTTAAAGGTAGCAAGAGCAAAAAAACCAAACACAAAAAAGGAAACAAAAAAACTGTACACAAGGGAACTCCTATAGAGCTATCAGAGGATTTTTTTCAGCAGACACTTTGCAAGTCAGAAGAGAGTGGTATATTTAAAGAGCTGAAACAAAGCAAAACAAAAGAAACCCACAACCTACAAAATAGGATAATCTATCCAACAAAAGTATTGGTCACAACTGAAGGAGAGAGAGAGATTTTTCTTAGACAAGCAGAACCTGAAAGAGTTCATCACTACTAAACTGAACCTACAAGAAATACTAAAAGGTCTTCTTTAAGTGAAAAATACAAGACTGTAACAAGAAATAAGAAAATACAGGAAGGAAAAATATTTCAATTGTAAAGACAAACGTATAGTAAAAACAGTGTATTAACCACTTAAGCTAGTCCAAAGGTTAAAAAATAAAATAAAATCAACTATAATTACAATGAATAGCTAAGGATAGATCTGAAGATATGAAACATGACATCAAAAACACAAAATATTGTAGAAAGTAGCAAAAAATGTAGATATTTAGAATGTGTTTGAACTTAAATGAGTACCAGTTTAAAATAAGTAAATACATTTATAGGTTGACATATATGACCTTCACAGTAACCACAAATCAAAAGTCTACAATAAATACAAAAAAAAAAAAAAAAGAAAGAGAAAGATACCCAAACATAATGCTAAAGAAAAGCACCAAACCACAATGGAAGAAATTAAAAGAAGAAGAAATTAATAGAACTATAAAAATAACCTGAAAACAAACAACAATATGGCAATAAGTACATACCAATCAATATACATGTACACCCATGGTGGATTCATGTCAATGTATGGCAAAAGCAATACAATATTGTAAAGTAAAATAAATAAATAAATAAATTTAAAAAGATAATCACTTTAAATTTTAAAAGACTAAATGATAAAACTGATAAACTTTTAGCCAGCCTCACCCAGAAGGAAAGAGAAAGAGCTAAAATAAAGAAATTAAAAGAGAAGCTACAACCTATTTCACAGAAACACAAATGATCTCAAGAAAACACTATCATTAGTTACACACCAGCAAATTGGACAACCTAGAAAACATGGGTAAATTCTTAGAAACACACAATCCTCTAAGACTGAGTCAGAGAAAAATACATAACCTTGTTTTAAAATTGAATCAGTAATTTAAAATCTTCCAGCAAACAAACAAAAAAGCCCAGGACTGGATGGTTTCACAAGAAATTGTACCAAATATTATTCCTATACTTCTCAAATTATTCCAAAAAATTTAAGAGAAGGGAGGACTTCCAAACCAACTCTACGAGGCCAGAATTAAGCTGATATCAACATTAGACAAAGGCAACACCAAAAAAGAAAATCACAGGTCTATAATTTTCATATCCCTATTTATGCAGATACAGAAATCCTCAAGCAAGTATTAGTAAACCAAATTCAACAATACATTCAAATGATCATAGAACAGCAGCCTGATGAATCTTTTGTCTTCCTCTTGGGAAGTAGGAGGCTTCAAAGTGAAAAGTACCTTTAAGTCACATGAATCAAATTTCTAAGACTTAAGTTTTCTTATCCCCCAATCTATTGGGGCAGGACAGTTCCCCCTCTGTACCTGAATTTCCATTCTGTAAAATCAGGATAATATATGATAACCCTGTACAAGGATTAAGAATGAAAGCCTATAGATGTAGTGGCTAGCACAGACTAGGCACTCACTGCCTATCGGTCTGCTAACCTATCGTGTCTTTATTTAAGGCTCATGGAGGACTGCCATGAATAGCAGTCTTTTTTTTTTTTTTTAAAGAAAATAAACCCTACAGTGGTTTCTGTGTAACACTGTTCTGTAATACATTTCCCTGAAAATGTGTCCTTGTTCTAAGTTGATTCTGCATTGCATATGGGGAATGAAGAAGAGTTGTGGAATTAAAATATTGTGATTATTACAAGATTATTTTTAATAAAAACAAAAATGGATTTGTTGACCAGAATCTATACCCAGCCTACTGCATTTAGTGATGTCTGTGTTTCTGAGCCTTGGTTTCCTCATTTGTAAAATGCGTAAAATAAATTGCTTATGCCTTAAGATTATTATTTGGTATGATGCATGGGAAGATGTTTTGGAGGTAAAACATGCTGTTTACATATTCCAATAAACGACACTGCTGTTGCTATATTTACATTTGAAAATTATATTACTTATCACTTTGTTTATAACCATTATTATTTCACTAATTGTAACATTTTATTACTTTATATGCAATTCTTTTATTGTATGAGAATAGTTGATTCTAATGAGGAAAACCTTTTCCTTTTTAGAATTTAAGTATAAGTAAATGGAAAATGTTTATGTTTTTCTATTTATCCCCTAAGTTTTAACTATCATAGACAAGTGTGTGAAATATATATAAAGAGAGAAAGAAATTTGAAAAAATAACTACTAATGCCTTAAATTTCATAGGACCTGCTATCTTCACATTTTCTTTGGCACTCAGGACCCTTTTAAAGGCAGACTCAGCAAAATGAAGAGAATCAGAATGCTCAACTTTTCAAATGACCTACTTTTCAAATTCATCCTACTAATGAGTAGAAATTGAACTGGTGAAGGAATTTAAAAGATCATGGCCCTTTAATTTGAAAATCAGATCAGATCAGATCAGATCAGAAAATATGTTAATATTGAGTGACTTTTCATGCATTTGGATGTTTCCTGAATGCCATGTGTTGGTCAAGCTCATATTCATCATTTCATTTAATAATCTGCTATTCAGACCAGTGTTATGGGCCCACTTTGCAAATACTGATGAAGACACTGAGGCTCAGAGGGGTAAAGTCTGTAGCAGGTAATAAGACCAAGAAGTCAATCTAGTCTTGTCTGACAGCCTTTCTTATTACAGCCAGACAGGGTCCCAGGTGGAAATAATCCATTTTCACCTTTGATTTTTAGGTAGTTTAGAATTTAAACTGGCAAAGTGCAGGTGGATCCATTTCTGACTTCACTTCTATAACTCTCATCCTTAGCTTCAACAAGATAGTCCTCAACAGTGGACAAGCAAATGTAGGATTTATTGCAACATTTCAGACTACTACTTTAACAAGGTTGAAGAAAAATTCTTCTCATTAATTAATGAAATTTATGATGTATGAAGAACATGTTGCATATTACAAATGCATCCTTGATAGCAATGGTCCTTAACAGTAGTTCTCAAAAGCCCCAGTCACTAGCATTGGCACTCTCCAGGCTCTTTTTAGAAACACAAATTTGTCTGAAACCTACTTAATCAGAAATTCTGGAAGTGGGGCCCAGGAGACTGTCCTCTGAGTGATTCTATGACTTGTAAAAGGTTGAATTCCAAAGATTCATAGTTTACAGGTAGAGATTATATACTAGGGCCACATCACAATGCTCACCTGAAAAGCCATGTATTCAACAAGTATTCTGAGTCTGTGTCATTGACATCTTCATACACAGCCAGACATATAGAGAGTGTAGGTCATATCCATAAGAATAAGATAAAAGTCCTGACCAAAAGATTCTTGCAATCCAATCGGGGGGATAAGACCACCAAGCGGAAAATTTGGTTCCAAGACCATATGAATTTAATAAAAATATATAACTCTAAGTATCACATTAAGAACATGACAAAAACATTCAGAGAAAAAGAGGTACAACTCTGTGGGATGCTGTTATCAGACACTTTCTCCTGAAGGAGGAAAAAAGTGGAATTAGAAACAGATGCGGAGCTATTTCTTAGGCCTGCAGTAAAGTAGCTGGGCAACGCTGAATAAGTTAAATCTCTTTGCTTCATATAATATAAGGATTATAGGTGGAAAATCATGAGGATGGTGATGGTGATGAAAATGATGAATGATAATATATCATTTTGTGGTATTTTGAGATTTAATAAAAAAAATAAAAGATGCACACCATGTTTTGGAAGAGGCCTGGCATTGTGCAATGCCTTCAGATTCCTTCCATGCACTCCCTTTATATCATAATTACTTCCATGTGATTATTCTCTATTTCCAGCCATGAAATGTTGAAAGAACTTCTCTTATAGAATCTGAAGTAATCCTCAGCACCTCCAAGAAGCAGATATGTCCTCCCAATTTTAGAGATGTTTTGTCCATGAAAGAAAGAGAGGGAGGAAGAAAAATGTTTTATATGTGTAATAACGTGATCATGTGAAGTCAGTATTCTCTGATATCCTTTGCTGGCTATTGCCAATGGCAGTTCCTTTATCTCAGCATAATGCCTAGCATATGGCGGCTTTTCATTATATAGCTGTATAAATAAAAGGCAAAGAAACGGATAACTAAGATTCTTTTGACAGTGCACCTGATTTTTCAGAACAGGAAAAAAAAAATACTTAACAAGGAGTGTAGAATAGCATGTTACTGTACTGATCTGCAGAGAGTTTCCTAAAAAGTAATGATGAAACTGATCCCCGTGCTGTCCAGTGAACCACGCCTGAAAAGGCAAATCATTACGAGCAGCCCGTGCTCCAAGAGGCCCTATTTGGAAAAACAAGGATGAAGGTGAAGGGGTAGAGGTATTCATCATAACATTTGTACAGAACTGTGTAGTTTCAAAACAATTTTATGTACACGATTTCATGTAATCCCCAAATCCCCTATGAGGGATAAAGGGATGCGTTGCCTGCTTAAACGAGAATTGTGATGGCTGAAAAGCTTTCATTCTCTGATTGTGAAAGGAGGGGGCTCTGACCACACTTGCAGTGCTGTGATCTTTCTTTAAGGTCTTCCGTCCCCTGACCTCTACAAGGCCTCTGCCCCACATTCTCCCTTCTGATCTCCGAGTATACCCTGGGAGCCTTTGTCAACTGCTCGTTAAGTTCTGGCTTCACTCAGCTCCCATCCCCTCTTCGACCACACAATAACCCTACAAAACAGCAATGGGTACAAAAGACTACTCATTTCATTCTTTACTCTTCTGCTAGAGTGAAGGGATTAGAGAGGAATAGAAAGGGAAAAGGAAGAGGTAACTCTTAAGTAATGAGAGATGAGGAAAGAGGAAGTGGAGACCTAAGATCCTCCAGAAATTTTCTACAGATTTCTCCATTTTGCTGAATGCTGTTTCTATGTTTCCCGCCCCCCCCGTTGGAGAAATTGATCTAAATGTTCATAAAAATGTTAAGTGAGAACATAATTTTTCTTTCATCAAGAGATTTTATCTTGATACTTGTTTTGTTAATACAGAGAATAACTGTGGTAATATAATAATTCAGATTTATATTTAAAGTCCTTTAGCTTTCATTTGAGCTTTGTAACAACATGAAACCAAGGTTTAAGGTAAAGGAATGATTTCTTCAAGGTCATTTAACTTAAAAAAAAAAAAAAAGAGCACAGCTGGATTCTAAAGCTCCATATTCTTCCCATTATCATATCCTGAACTTGGCATGTAGGAATGCTGTCATTATAATAACTTTAGACCAAATTAATCTATCTTCAAATAGACATGATTTATCTAAATCATATATAAAATTGCCACAAGGCAACTCCTGCCAGTCTAAATTCAGTTGAACAGGTGAGACAAACATGTGATTTTTTTTTTTAACCATGGAACAACCAATTTCCTACCATGAATGAAACTGACATCAATTTCAAAGAAACAGCAGCAAGGGAGAAACAAATCAGGTTAGCCCGACTGTTTACAAAGTGAGAATTGGAACCTCAGCTACACGTCTGCAGACTGCCTTTTGTGTCAGAAGACACCAGTTTGCAGCATTTCTTCAAGTTTACTTTCAATTACGAGCTGATAATGACTGCCGCTTGGAAAGAGTGTTTTATTTTCAACCACATTTTGCCTCAAAGACCTACTCAAACTCTCCCAGTCCTGTTAATAAGAAATATCCCCTACTGCATCCTCAGGGAGGTAAGATGATGCCATGAAACGGGTTTTGGAGTTGGGTAGAACCAGTTTCAAATTCCAGTACCAACACATTTTTAGCTTTATTTCCTTGGGCATATTGTAGAAAATGAACAGAATAATGCAGGTCCATAGAGTTTCATAAGTTCAATAAAAACCTTTCTTGCGATGCTTCAAATTATATTTAAAAATCAGTTATATTTATATTGTGCCTTACACATTTATGATAGAAATAATATATGGAGGAGGGCATGGCAACTCACTCCAGAAATCTTACCTGGAGAATAGCATGGACAGAGGAGCCTGGTGGGCTACAGTCCATAGGGTTGCAAAGAGTAAGACACGACTGAAGTGACTTAGCAAGCACATTTACGATGTGACCCTGACTCATGGAACATGCCCAGTAAGCATACGTAGAATTTCAGGCATCCAACTATTTGTCTTAAATGGTGCAAGTCAAATATACATTTTGGATCGCTTTGATGGTGGACCAAATGACTGAGATGGCAAGGTCCAGCCTGATAACAGTGGAAGCTCTCATGGTTGACTTTCCACCCTGCTGTTGAGAGCTATAGCTGAATGTCACAGCTTCATAATCCTGGTGAGGTATTTGGTATTTGCCATCTGTAAGATGGGGATAGATACAGGACATGTTCTTTCTACCATACAAGATGTTGATGCGGTTGAATTCACCCATTTCAGGTTTATAAACTAACATGTTATTCTAACACAGAGAAGCACCACTGTTACTATCACATCTTATCTTAATGGTTCATGGTGTTTGTGAATCCTGGATGAGCTGTTTGGCTATGAATGCGGATCCTCTGACAATATTTTTATAACATGTAAAATATCATGTATGAAATGAGATGCCAGTCCAGGTTCGATGCACGATACTGGATGCTTGGGGCTAGTGCACTGGGACGACCCAGAGGGATGGTATGGGGAGGGAGGAGGGAGGAGGGTTCAGGATGGGGAACGGGGAACACATGTATACTTGTGGCGGATTCATTTTGATATTTGGCAAAACTAATACAATTATGTAAAGTTTAAAAATAAAATAAAATTAAAAAACAAAAAAGCAAAACAAAATCAAAACAAAAAGAAGAGGATAAATCTGGGTGCTTAGATCATAATGCAAAGACCACCTCAGGGTATTGATGGTGGTGGTGGTGATTTGATTGCAGTTTTTCCCCTGGAAGTTGTTAACTCCCCAAGTTTGTACTATTTTCTTCATTCTGGATCATGGACGACACAGTAAGAAAAAGAATCCAACTTCACTATATTTCTGACTTGTTCAAACATATGCATATTTTGAGCTAGCTTATTTTTATGAGATTTTGGCACTGTTTCTTGGCTCAGGAAGGGAAGAACTACTTGGGGTCTTGTTTTCATGTTTCTCATTTTATTTGTATGTTGGAACTTGCTTCTAAACTTTTTATCTCACTGAATGGGAGGAAAATATCCTGGACAAGTGTCCCCATCATTAATCATATTTCCATTAAAGCACAGTCATATTCAATTCATTTTCAAAACTATGTACTGAGTATCAACTCTGCCTCACACTTTGCTAGGAGATAAAGAGGGGAATTGGCAAGGCTCCCTGTCCCCAAGAAGTTCAGTGGCTAAGCTGAGAGACACATGCTTATTTACAATTCAGTGTGATGAATCCTTGGATGTAAATGTGTACAGTTAGATAGAAAAGCTCAGAGGATGGCCACTTACACTGAGGAGGCTAAATAAATAAAGACTTTTAGAAGCAAGACAAATTCTCAAAGCAACTAGCTGGTTTTACTGCAGAAAATATTCTGGAAAACAATTCCATCTCTGTTTTATTATACCTTGATTGACTTAATACTAATTTTCTTGCATTTGTTTCAAGGGGAAAAGTACTTATTTACCAGCTTATCTATTAGAAAAAAAATCTCAGAATGCAAAACTGAGATTTGGATTTTGTAAAACATTTGATTATAGATTTTAATGCTGTTGTAAAGGGGTGGGCCATGGTATCTCACCTTCCAAGTAGAATAACTAGCTTATTTCACCATATTCGAAACAGTGAATTTCTCTTTAAGAAATCATTCTAAATGTGGCATCTTTCTGGAGGTATCACATGCCACATGTCAAATGAAAATACTGACATGGTCTGCTGTACTACACTGCTAACGGTTTTTGTGAAGTCAGATATTTTTCTCTTATCTTGGAACAAAAAAAAAGCAAAAAAACAAACACTCTAACTCTCTAATTTATAATTTAAGAAGTTTTGTTAGATCAAAAAGAAAGAAGGAATGAACAGAAGCAAAGAGTGTAAAAAGCTTTAATATTTGAGTGAGCGTGCAGCACTGGGAGCTGCCTCTTGCTGCTGTTGTACAGCATAAGCAGCAAAGAGAAACCAGGGAGTGATTTGCTCAAGGTTGTTCAGTGTGAGTCAGAAAAGATTAGGTATTTGAATGCAAGGCAGAGTTGACATCTTTCTCCCCTAAAAAGGCATTTTTGTATGTGATTGGTTTCAATCCCAAAAAGTAAACACAATCACATTTCATACATTTCAAGCAGCCAACAAGGTGTCTTTGCTTTTCTTAAGGGTGGGGGAGAGTGCTGGGAGACTTCTGGGGGAGATTTATTTACTACCTAAAAAAATATAGACATGTCACTCAGTGAGAAATTAGGGGAATTGGATATGGCTTCCTTGGGACCGATATTGAGGGTTGGAAGATAGGACTGGGGGAAGTAGAGGTGAACAAACATGTGAAATGCAGAAATGGGATAGCAGGAACTGTTTTTGCTTCCTGCATCTTCCAAAAATATTTGATACTTCCCACCTTGTAGAACTCCCAGCTCTTCCTTATCCTCCCTAACCAGCTCATTAAATCCCATCTTCACTCTTCACATCTTGTTCACATGGAAGGCAAGGTGATCTCTCAATATGTAGAGTTAAACGGCACTGCATTCAAATCCCAAAGTTATTGGCTGCTAGTGTAGGGGCTTTGGGCAAGTTAGTTTACCTCTCTGAGCCTGAGGCTTTCTGAATTAAAGAAAAAATGGAAATAGTAGTGTCTATTGCAGAGGTGGCTATAGCATTAAATGAAAGAATCCATCTGTTCAATGTACTGCCTGACAATGATGAATACGTAGTAGAGAATATTATCATTTCCATGGCCTTATATTGCTTTTATTCCTTTCATTTGCTTCTCTTCACTTAAAGAATGCTGGCTCCCTAGAAGAGGCTGTAAGTAAAACGTGAGGTTACTTTGAAGCCTATCCAATAGGCTTTGTTACTAAATTCCAGTTCCTTCTCATTAACGAATTTAGCCATCCTGAACCATCTGTGGTTTGGGGAGTAAATCTACTTTGCCCAGGAATGGCATTGCATTCCTTTATATTCCACTTTTCACTGTCCCCTATTCTCTACCCCAGGATGTTTGTTTCTTCAGTTCAGTCGCTCAGTCATGTCTGACTCTCTGCGATCTCATGGGCTTCAGCACTCCAGTCTTCCCTGTCCATCACCAACTCCCGAAGCTTGCTCAAACTCATGTCCATTAAGTTGGTGATGCCATCCAACCATCTTATCCTCTGTCATCCCTTTCTCCTCCTGCCTTCAATCTTTCCCAGCATCAGGGTCTTTTCCAACGGATTAGTTCCTTGCATCAGGTAGCCGAAGTACTGGAGCTTCAGCTTCAGTCCTTCCAATGAATATTCAGGGTTGATTTCCTTTAGGATTGACTGGTTTGATCTCCCTGCAGTCCAAGGGTCTCTCAAAAGTCTTTTCCAACACCACAGTTTTTGCTTCTTACCAGGGGACTTATTCCTAAACTCACATTTTTCTGTTTTTGTGGACTGTTAACCCTTAATAAGAATCCACCCACAATGTGGGAGACCTGAGTTTGGTCCCTGAGTTGGGAAGATCTCCTGGAGATGGGTATGGCAACCCACTCCAGTATTCTTGCCTGCAGAATTCCATGGACAGTGGAGCCTGGCAGGCTACAGTCCATGGAGTCTCAAAAGAGTCAGACAGAACTGAGTGACTTTCACTTTCACTTCAACCCTTAATAACTGAGAAGTGATTTGTGATGCTTTTCATGGAGTCTGGTTCACCTTCAGCATTTTCCACTAAAGGTAAAGGGTTATAAATCCCCTTTGAAAGAAAAGATCTTGATTTGAAAGTGGAAGTCCTTGTTGGACAGAACAATGCCACTCCATGTAGAAAATCATTCAGCCTTTTCGAGTAGATATAAATCAGAACATAAGGAATTAATTTTTCAAATTTTGATACTATTTAAATTGTCCAGTTCCTTCTGGCAAAAGATAGATGTCTGCTCTCCTGATTAAGCTAGGAAGTTTTCACCTCTGTTGCAGCAGGAGACTGAGGGCAAATTTTAGAGAAAGAGTGAACAATTCAAGTCTAACATCATAGCAAGGGGATCTGAAGACCAAACTGAAATTTTTTAGAGGCTGAATACATGGAATAATCTTTGAGCAAATTATAAGGAAATATAAGATTGAAGGCAGGAGGAGAAGGGGACAGCAGAGGATGAGATGGCTGGATGGCATCATCGACTCAATGGATGTGAGTTTGAGCAGGCTCCTAGAGTTGGTGACGGACAGGGAAGCCTAGCGTGCTGCAGTCCACGGGGTCATAAAGAGTCGGACATGACTGAGCAACTCAACTGACTGAACTGAACTGATAATGGTTTAATCAGATGGGTGTGGCAAAGAGGAAGTAGGGTTAAAATGTAAAGCATTAAAGCCAACATAGGTATGAAAGAAAATAAACTAAGCTGAAAGCTGGAAGCTAAGAAGACTGACAACTGGGGAGAATGCTATTATGATAAAATTAGAAAATTAGAGATATGAAAGGCTAGGTAGTGAATCAGTTAGTGAATCAGTTTTCAGAGAGGTAATAACTGCAGGTCATTACCAGTGCCAGTTCTGGTTCAGGTAGTGATACAGAGCAGTGATAATCGTTATCATGAGGAGGCCCTAGACCATCAAAGCCCACAAACTGTACTGGAGCTATGGAGGGAGAACCCACTTTCCTTTAGTCCATCACGTCTACCCCAGATTTAACTTCATAATAATACAGGAGTTTATTTCTAGTCTCATCCGAGTCTCTGTCTACATGCCCATGCTTTCCATCCGATTCAATCCTAGCAGAGTCATCCAGGGAAGATAATTGCTTAACAAAGCTGAAGTGAGTCAATAATTCAAGGACATTAATTTGGTTATAAGGACAACAGGGCTGACAAATGGAGACTGTGGAGTGTACACTGGATATTACCGGTTTCTGAAGAAGCTTCTATATGAAAGTGGAAAAAGTGTAGTTGGGAAGGTTTCCTAAGTAGCAGTGATTATGGTGGGGTGGGGAGTGTTCTTCCAAGCTTGAAATGAACCAAGTGTGAGCTGATGAACATCATTTGGAGAACTGTGTAGGGGGTGGTGTTTATTTGGGCGGTTCAGTTCAATTCAGTCGCTCAGTCATGTCTGATGCTTTGCAATCCCATGGACTGCAGCACGCCAGGCCTCCCTGTCTATTACCAACTCCTGGAACTTGCGCAAACTCACATCCATTGAGTAGGTGATGCCATCCAACCATCTCATCCTCTGTCGTCCACTTCTCCTCCTGCCTTCAATCTTTCCCAGCATCAGGGTCTTTTCCAATTAATCAGTTTTTCGCATCAGGTGGCCAAAGTATTGGAGTTTCAGCTTCAACATCAGTCCTTCCAATGAATATTCAGGACTGATTTCCTTTAGGATGGACTGGTTTTATCTCCTTGCAGTCCAAGGCACTCTCAAGAGTCTTCTCCAATACCACAGTTCAAAAGCATTAATCCTTCAGTGCTCAGCTTTCTTTATACTCCAACTCTCAAATCCATTATGGAAAACACACAGCTTTGACTAGACAGACCTTTGTTGGCAAAGTAATATCTCACCTTTTTAATATGCTGTCTAGGTTGGTTATAGCTTTTCTTCCGAAGAGCAAGCGTCTTTTAATTTCATGGCTGCAATCACCATCTGCAGCGATTTTGAAGCCCAAGAAAATAAAGTCTCTCACTGTTTCCATCATTTCCCCATCTATTTGCCATGAAATGATGGGACCAGATGCCGGATCTTTGCTTTTTGAATATCAGTTTTAAGCTAACTTTCTCATTTGCCTCTTTCACTTTCATCAAGAGGCTCTTTAGTTGTTCTTTGCCTTCTGCCATAAGGGTGGTGTCATCTGCATATCTGAGGTTATTCATATTTCTCCCAGCAATCTTGATTCCAGCTTGTGCTTCTTCCAGCCCAGCGTTTCTCATAATGTACTCTACATATAAGTTAAATAAGCAGGGTGACAATGTACAGCCTTGACATGCTCCTTTCCCAATTTGGAACCAGTCTATAATTCCATGTCCAGTTCTAACTGTTGCTTCTTGACCTGCATACAGATTTCTCAGGAGCAGGAAAGGTGGTCTGGTATTTCCATCTCTTGAAGAATTTTCCACAGTTTGTTGTGATCCACACAGTCAAAGGCTTTGGCATAGTCAATAAAGCAGAAATAGATGTTTTTCTGGAACTCTCTTGCTTTCTCAATGAGCCAGTTGATGTTGGCAATTTGATCTCTGGTTCCTCTGTATTTTCTAAATCTAACTTGAACATTTGGAAGTTCGTAGTTCATGTACTATTAGAGCCTGGCTTGGTGAATTTTGAACATTATAGCGTGTGAGATGAGTGCAATTGTGCATTAGTTTGAACATTCTTTGGCATTGCCTTTCTTTGGGATTGGAATGAAAACTGACCTTTTCCAGTCCTGTGGCCTCTGCTGTGCTTTCCAGATTTGCTGGCGTATTGAGTGCAGCACTTTCACAGCATCGACTTTTAGGACTTGAAATAGCTCAACTGGAATTCCATTACCTCCGCTAACTTTGTTCATAGTAATGATTCCTAAGGCCCACTTGACTTCTCATTCCAGGATATCTGGCTCTGGGTGAGTGATCACACAATCGTGGTTATCTGGGTCATGAAGATCTTATTTGCATAATTCTTCTGTGTATTCTTGCTATCTCTTCTTAATATCTTCTGCTTCTGTTAGGTCCATACTATTTCTGTCCTTTATTGTGCCCATCTTTGCATTAAATCTTGGTACCTCTAATTTTCTTGAAGTGGTCTCTAGTCTTTCCCATTCTATTGTTTTCCTCTATTTCTTTGCATTGATCACTGAGGAAAGCTTTCTTATCTCTCCTTGCTATTCTTTGGAACTCTGCTTTCAAATGGGTATATTTTTCTTTTTCTCATTTGCCTTTTGCATCTTTTCTTTTCTCAGCTATTTGTAAGGCCTCTCCAGACAGCCATTTTACCTTTTTGCATTTCTTTTTCTTGGAGTGGTCTTGGTCACTGCCTCCTGTAATATATCATGAACCTCCATCCATAGTTCTTCAGGCACTCTGTCTATCAGATCTAATCCCTTGAATCTATTTCTCACTTCCACTGTATAATTGTAAGGGGCTTAATTTAGGTCATACCTGAATAGTCTACTGTTTTTTTCGTACTTTCTTCAACTTAAGTTTGAATTTTGCAGTAAGATTTCATGATCTGAGCCACAGTCAGCTCCCAGTCTTGTTTTTGCTGACTGTATAGAGCTTCTCCATCTTTGGCTGCAAAGAATATAATCAGTCTGGTTTTGATGTTGACCATCTGGTGATGTCCATGTGTAGTCTTCTTTTGTGTTGGAAGAGGGTGTTTGCTATGACCAGTGCATTCTCTTGGAAAAACTCTGTTACCCTTTTCCCTGCTTCATTCTGTACTCCAAGGCCAAATTTGCCTGTTACTCCAGGTATTTCTTGACTTCCTACTTTTGCATTCCAGTCCCCTATAATGAAAAGGACATCTTTTTTAGGTGTTCTAGAAGGTTTTGGAGAAGGCAATGGCACCCCACTCCAGTACTCTTGCCTGGAAAATCCCATGGACAGAGGAGCCTGGTGGGCTGCAGTCCATGGGGTCGCTAAGAGTCGGACACGACTGAGCGACTTTACTTTCACTTTTCACTTTCATGCACTGGAGAAGGAAATGGCAACCCACTCCAGTGTTCTTGCTTGGAGAATCCCAGGGACAGGGGAACCTGGTGGGCTGCCGTCTCTGGAGTCGCAGAGTCGGACACGACTGAAGCGACTTAGCAGCAGAAGGTTTTGTAGGTCTTCATAGAGCCATTTAATTTCAGCTTCTTCAGCATTACTGACTGGGAGGCATAGATTTGAATTACTCTGATACTGAATGATTTGCCTTGGAAATGAACAGAGATCATTCTGTCGTTTTTGAGATTGTACCCAAGAACTGTATCTCAGATTCTTTTGTTGACTATGATGGCTGCTCCATTTCTTCTAAGGGATTCTTGCCCACAGTAGTAGATATAATGGTCTTCTGAGTTAAATTCAGGAAAATCATATTTATTTGGGAAAACCATATATCAATGCGAAAAGAATGAGTGAAATGAACACTTACCACACATGTGACATGTGCCCACTGCTGTATACGCAGCTCAGGAAATCCACATGTATCTTTATGAGACACATGTTAATCATCTCTACTTGACAGAAGAGAAAACTGGGTTGCAAGAGGTAAGTGACTTGCCCAAGGTCATATCATCCATGAGGGGCAGAACCAGGGTTTCAACCTAAGACTTTGCAAATTCCAAGTCATAATCTTCTCATTTAGCCCCTAGCCCTTGAGTATCTGTTACCATATTTTACGTACGTCAGTGAAGGACAGCAGTAGAGAAACCAGGAGAAAAGGACCCAGATTTGAGGAGAAATTGCTGAGAAAGCATACACTGACCAAGGGCACTCTGAGTAAACTCAGTTGAGTGAAGGATTCACCACTCTAGAAGGTGAAGTACATACATATACCTAAGTATCTTGGATTTCCAGGCAGAAATATGGGAAAAATTAATTTGTGTCCCATGAATTTATTCACCCCAAGTAGATCTTAGAAATGTGCCTAGGAGAGAAAATAAAATTTTCTGGGTTAGGATATGAAGAATGTCATATATAAGTGGATTGAAAAAGAGTTGCCTCTTCTCTAAATATACATAAAATAAATACTCATTGTGAAAAAAGTTGACCATATTATATTAGCATACTGATTTTTTTTTCAAATCCAAGATGTTTGTCATTGACAGAGAGATGCAACATTAGTTTATGTACCACTAAAATAGAAAAAAAAAGTGTTTCCAATTATAGGTAGAAAGTGCCACTAATTGTAGGACACATGCTGATTTCAGAGGTGTTAAAATGGGAATATATCCATATCCTAAATGAATATTTTCTTCTCATCTAATTTCTATGTATAAATTGAGGACATGTCACAATATAGATAATTTTGTGTACTGGCTTTTCACTTGCTTCAACATTTTCTATTGGAATTGAAATTTTTGAAAATCATAATTTTAACATCTACATAATATTTCATCATGAGGCTAAGCCATAATTTAATAAGCTGTGTTATTAGGCAGTAGGTTTATTTCTTCATGCTTCATTATTATAATGAATGTCACAGTAAAAAATTTTTGAATATATTTAATGAATGTTAGTACTCATGTTTGATGATTTCCTTAAAAGGGATTCCCGCAAATCAAATTTGTAAATTAATAGACATACTTTTTTTTTAAGACTTTACCTCTATATTTCCCAAGTGCCTCAGAGAAAAGTCATTTTATTTATACTAGAAAAGCAATTTTAAAATCAGAGACAGTAAGACCCATAAAGCCAGTACTTAAAGGCCCTTCCCAGAATCTAGATTCTACCACTGAAAGAAGTCAGAGCTCACTAGACCTATACTTTATGTTGGCCCTGCCCAATCCATTCTTACTTCTCTTGATCCAGATTCAATTGCAAAACATGCGTCATTTCTAGGCTGTTTCTACTGTGCAGACTCAGAAGAATGCCATGTCATCTGCCCCCCAAAATGAGTATGAATAGGAAGCATCATCCTGAGACACTGTAACCTCCTGAGTTTCATCTTCTCAGGCCAGTGGACAAATTCCTAGGCGATAATCTTACTTTGGCTATGTCTTCTCATCATCTCACCTTTATTTGACAATTTCCAGCAAACCCAAAGAAACTGTCTATGTATTTTCTGAATGTGTACACGCTGACACACTATGCTGACCAATTTAAGGTCAAGAGACCCCAACAACAACAACAACAAAGAGACCTCAACAGTAGCTGCTTTTCCCATCTGTAGTTTTTGCTTTTATGAACACAATCTTTTATGGGATTCTCACCAAAGAGGGCAGAGAATCAAACCTAACTGCATTCTGAAGCCAGATTGGTTAAATTTAAGCTCAACATAGGATTGCTGGCTACAATATGTGAGTGTTAATAGCAGCTCCCCAGATGGCTTACCTTATTCAAGCTGGTTTTTCAGTTCAATGAGTCCATCGAAGATGAGATTCATCTACGAAAGAGGAAATATGGAAGAATTAGTAGGATTATATAAATTAAAACAAGATATATAATGTAGCACATTCATATAAGTTCATTGCTTTTCAGTACAAAAAACAGAACCACACTCCATAATTTAGGGGAAGAACAAAAATGCTATAACAGAGAACAATGTTCCTACCAAGTCACTTCAATTCCACCTAGAGAATTTAGACCCATGATGAGTCTAGCCTTAAGAAATGATCTAGCAAGATGAAACAAGAGTCATTGTAGAGTCATGTAATCTCTTTAACTTCAATTTTGTGACTGCAAAGAGCCACAGAAGTATCCCATCTCTTCAGCTCATGGAGGGGTTTCATGAATCAGTCCAATCTAATTATAAAATGCCTCTGAGATGGCAAGTGCAACATGTCTGCGTTCTTCTATGATCTGTCTTCTCCAGAGGTATTTCCCTGTGTTGATAAGCAACATTAATTCACCCCTGTGTGGAAATGACGGGTCTAATCCTAAATCTGTAATCATCCACATGGATTCCTTTCCTCAGTATAAAGGAATACCAAAAACATTCTGATGCAATTGTTATTGTTCAGTTGCTCAGCCATCTCCAGCTCTTTGTGACCCCATGGACTGCAGCACACCAGGCTTTCCTGATCTTCTGGTGCAATAGAATTCTTTAATTAAAATATGCAATAGCCATGGCTTCCCTTTGACTATGTTTATTATCATTACAAAGAAATGCATAATTCATCATGATCAATGTGCTTTGTTATTTTTATGAAGGAACTAAGAGTACAAGTAGTTTCAACAGAAACCTTACGATTCCTTTAAGATTCTAGAGCTCTACCCCTTCAGATACTTTTAAATATCATGACTTAAGATTGTGACCCTTTTATTCTAATATGCCAACAATGTCAGACATTAAGATACAAACTCACTTTCAGAGCCGTCAGATGAAAATTATTTTCATTTATGTGTGTTGACATTATTAACATAAACATTTTTACTCAAATACACAGTCTTAACATTTCATTTGTCTTCAGTACCATTCTGCTACTAAGCTCTATGTAACATTTCAAAAGAACATATTTCATGCTTTACTAGTTATAAGACATATGATATGGCAGTATTAGAAATCAGTCTTCATTAAGATCATGTGAAAAGACAAATTGACATAGGAAGTTCCACTAGAAAGGGAAAACAGTTTCTTGAGTTTTCAAAGGACACTGTGCTAGCTATAATTCATCTAGGTTGGCATCTTCCCAACACACCTAATACAAAAATCTTAACTAAATTTTAACTAAACTGATCAAGTATATTTTATGGTGAGTCCCATACATGTTAAATTCATCATCTAATTAGCTTCCAGGTTCCAACTCATATTTACAGACAATCGCCAAGCCAATTTATGTATATCATTTTAAAATTATTCATCAAAACCAGTAATCATTTTCTGATACTCTTATTACTGTTTCTCTCAGATGAGGGCTAAAGTAAGTGCTTTAGGAAATGTCCTCAGAATGCCCTTCACATAACTCTGTCATGAAAGTGAAAGTGTTATTCACTCAGTCATGCCCCACTCTGCGACCCAATGGACTGTAGACAGCCAGGCTGTGTCTGTGGGATTCTTCAGGCAAGACTACTAAGATTACTAATTGAGTGGGTAGCCATTCCCCTTTCCAGAGGATCTTCCTGACCCAGGAATCGAGCTCGGGTCTCCTGCATTGCAGGTGGATTCTTTACTGTCTGAGCCGCCAGGGAAGCCAAAGAATACTGGAGTGAGTAGCCTATCCCTTCTCCAGGGGAACTTCCTGACTCAGGAATCGAGCCCAGGTCTCCAGCATTGCAGGCAGATTCTCTACTGTCTGATCCACCAGGAGAGCCCAATTCTACCATAGTGTGTTTCATATAATATGATGATTGATGGTTTAGTATGTCTTTCTTCCTCATTATACTGCAGTGTGTAAGAGAAGTGGCCACATCTTAAGCACTGATGAGGCAAAAATATTAACAGGTGTGTTCACAATTCTGTGCAAACAAAACAAGCAAAACGCCGGTAGGCTTTGCCACTTGGATTGCTCCACATCTTCCCTATACCACTCCCCTTTCATTGGAACACAATTCTTTTCATTTCCAGATGAGTTTTTAGGCTTCTGTGACATAGCATTGGAATAACTGATAGAGAACACAGCTGGCAAGTGGAAGGACAGGGCCAAGAGGGCTGATTCTCAGGAGAAAAACAGAGAGAAGAGGACATGCATTGTTCAGATGGAGATTATATAGTGTGGGGGAAGTTTGGTGAATCTAGGGGAAGCAGTGACAGAGGTCAGAAAAGGGTAAATAAAAGACAAAGAAGGGGAGGGGGAGAGAGAGCACTAATTAATTATTCAGTTGGTTAGCTTCTGGGCTAGAAAGAAACTCTAGGGATAAGTGGTGCTAAAGAATAGGGTAGAATAGAATTTTCAGACGTTTTGGGATAAGGTCTTTCTTCATTGGTCTTTGAGAGAGATTAAAAATGACTGAAGTCTATTGGGGCATTAATGGGCTTCTTCAATAAGAAAATATTCTACATTGATCAATGGATCTTTAAATTTAATGATATTACAGTTACTTATGCATCTTGCACTGTAAAATTATATTTCTGATAGTTCACTGAATGAAAAGAATGCCTGAATGAGAAAAATTATTCACTGAATGAGTAAAATTGTGTATAGTTAATTTTTCCACTAAGGGAAAAAAAATTAAAAGAATATAAGATAAGTAAAAGATTTAATACCTCATCATGTACACATAATAACCCTGTTCATCTTTCTTTAATCACGAATAAAAACCATGCTAAAAAGATAATTAAATGAACACAATATAAGTCTTAGAATGGAAGCAGAGAAAATAATGAAATATCAAGTTTCGAGTTAGAGAAAATGAAAGTTTCATTTATTTAGTACAAATTAAGTTGGAGAAAATTGTCAGGTACTGAAGACTAAAAGACACTGTGTCCTGAGGAGGCTTGATGGTGGGTGAAAGGAGCTCCCAGAGCAATTATATTGTTCTTAATAAAGGGAAGCTCACATGCTACAGAGACATGAAAGGAAGAGCCTTCTAAGGGTCAGGACTCTTCATCAAACTCACGCCTCACGGATGGGCATAGTCCACAAAGCAGAGAGAAAATGTACCTGGCAGAAAACAAGACTAAACAAACAAATGAAACCTGTATATGTAAGCATTAGGGGCACTGATAGACAAGTTATCTTTGGAAATTTCAAGAAGGCTTTAAGTTTAGAAACTGTGGTGTTTTCCATGGGAGGGTGTGAAGTGAGGGGCTTGGGATGGTAGTGGCTGAGGATGGAGGTCTGGCTCAGATGAGGAAGGCCATGAATAAATAAATGCATGATTAATTAAGAAAGGACTTTCCTGAAGATGAAAGGGGGGTGAGTTATATAGACACACCGACACACATATGCCCGCACTTATTTGTTTATCTTCAGGTAGAGGAAGTCTGTGGTATTGCAGAAAGATGAGCCTATAGTAGACATAGCTGGTGAAAATGAATCCAGTGTGGGTGCTGAGCAGTAGTCCATGGGAAAGATGGCCAGGGAACAAGAGAGGCTAGACCTGAAAGGCATTTTGAGAGTCAGGATTGACAGGATGTGATGACTGACTGGATGTGACGGGTGAGGACAAGGGAGAAACAGACAAAGGCACAGAGGCTTGTGGTTTCAGAGATGGAGTGTATGGTGGTGGCTCCATTAGCCAAGATGGGATATGTGGAGAGAGCACTCCTGAGGGGAAAGACAGTACCTTCGGTCTTGGACACATTGCACTTTAAGTATCTGTAAGACACCGAGGGCTTTTAGCCATAAACAGTATTTTCTGCACTAAGGAAATATCCTGGCTTTGTTGATACAATGAGGTCCACCTTATGGACATGAGACAAAGCAAGCCGAGGTGAAAACCCTGGTCTTGGAGGAAGGATGGAACAGTATTGAAGAGAAAGTAAGGCAAGAACTGCTAAGGATGGATCTTGAAAATGAAGAGGAAAGCCAAGATACTGAGAGGATCTAAGAATCTGAATCGAAAAGAAGTTCAAGAAAAATCAAGTGTGTATTTTCCATTAGAAAAAAATAAATAAAGGTGAAAGAGAATTCAAGATACTGACTTAGAAGACTTTCATTTTCTACACCTGAAAATTATCAAGGGATATCGATAAACTCCACAGTGAAGAACATGTGAGAATATTAAAATAATCTTTTCAGCAGTTACAAAGTAAAAGTGTTTCTGAATTCTAAATGATGATACATATATATTTGCCCTAAAATAGATATATTGAGTAAACATAAATGTTCCTTCCTCTTCCCTCCCTCCCATCATTCCTATTGGCTTTCAGATACCATAGGCATTTATTGAGCATTTACTTCAAAGAACACTTGCAGGGAAATAAGAGCTTCATATTCAAGTCTAGACAAGTTTGGTTCCAAAATCCAGAGGGACAATATCAATTAATTTTAACTCCAGGAACTGGAAACAGCTTCCAGGAAGAGGTGACAACGAAGTTGGACAGATGAGTGTGGTTTTAGCACTTGGAGGAAATGTACTGTGAAAATTAGATTCTTAATGAAAATCATCTTAAATAAGACGTCATTTTTACCAGGCAAATGTAATCCCCAGAATTTCTATATTCTTGCTTGAAGATTTAAAATGGCTGCCTTGGACAGGCACGCTCTTTGTTCTGTGAACTTCTTACATAAATGATGACCCAAATCAATGAAAGATTTAATCCAAACCGATGCAAATGCAAATGCCCTAGTTTCAGACAGCTGCAGTGGTTATTTCTGTACATCTGGGAAACAGCTGTTGAGCCTCATTTTTTTACACTGGTCTTTGTTTAACTCCGAATTAGTGTCAAGATGGAAAGGAATGTAGGTGATTAGAAGGTATTGTAGTAAATATCCCAGAAATATGCAGGAGTTTCTGAGCAAGCTTTTTTTTTTTTTCCCCTGATGGAGCTTCCAAATCCATCCCCCCAACCGCCTCACAGAACTGGTATGATAGAATGTTCTTCTGGGTTACCTTTCCAAATCCAAACTCTGAGAGCACCTAGACTGGCTGGAAGAAATAGCTTGCTTAATGATTCCTGAAGCACGCTTCCCCAGTGATGGCACAGAGCAAGGCATGTATAGTCAAGTCTAAGTCATTACTCATCAGGATGCAGAGGTTGTGACAGGACAGACCGAAGCTGATGCTGCCAGTCAGAGGCAAGGTGCAGGGCTTGGCCCTTGCTGTAGGAAGCTGTAGAGCCGGGGCATCTGAGCCAGGCAACTGACGAGATGCCTTCTTCTTGGGATTCATACCACAACAATAGGCTAATAGATTGATGCCATAAAGGCATTGACTTTTGTGGGCAAGAACAGTTTCTCCGAGGAGAGAAAAAGATATACTACCCCCCTGCTTGCTGTAGTTTTCACAGTGACTGACAGCATGGGCGGGCCCCAGCCTCCAGGAAGCACAGGCATGGCCTTCTGCATTGTTATCCTTTGATTAACTTATGACACACTTTGCAACATAAAATTCTTACAGGGAAATTGCTCCTTAATGCTGGCTGTAACATCGACAAACTTTGCCAATAAGAGTTAAAATATATCCAGAAGCAGCTCAGCTTGGGATAATGTATTTGTATGTGTGTGTGTGTGTGTCCATGTGCATTTGTGTGCATATGCACACATGTGGGCAGAGGGGACACTTTTTGGCCTTCACATTCTCTGCCTTGTAATACTGTTATTCAAGTGCAGTATTTAGAAAAAGCTTCTTACATGTTATGGGCATGCTGCACAGGGAGAGACTTAAGCAAGGCCAAGATGAAAATAAATAATGCATGAAGTCAGAGACCTGAAGCAAATGTTAACTAATTTCAAAATGGGTCAAAATCACAACAATTAAGTCTCTGACATGTGAAGTCATTTTTTTCTCACTAAAATATTAACCAACTTGCTTCACTTCTACTAGATTGATTTGTAGAGCATGAAAGGTCATTTTGGAGGCAGAGGGGGAATTTGGCTTCTACAAGCCATCCATAATGAGAGCCAATAAATTAGGTAAAGCTCCTGTTTACCTAAGCTGAAATATTGATGTCCAAGCCCACATCGAATGCAAATCTCTACATTAATCATTTTTCTCCAGTCGGGGAATTCAGACCATGGTAACACATGCTTTGATAGACCTATACATCATAGTTACAGCAACATTAGACAGTGCCTCAGTGACAGAATACAAATATATTGCATTGGATTTCCTTCATTTTCCCCAGCCTGACTTTTATTTGTGTCTGCAAACTCTGCTCTGGGTGGGTGAAGTTTTGACATGGATTTGGGGGAGATCTTCGGCTCAGTAAATAACTGAAGATTGGTAACAAGGATTTTATTTTCTTGGTTATCCGCCAATCAAATCGAGAGAACTTTCATATCTAGTTCCTTAAACAGAGCACTGTGATGATCAAGTTCCCTGGGTCTGTCCAGGCTTCTCCCACTCACGCAGGAATATCACTACAGCTGCTTTTCTCAAAGCATGATCTGTGAACATTTTGTATCTGATTATCTGAATGCTTGTTGGGAAATGCAATTTTCTAGGCCCTATAGGAGGAGGACATGGCAACCCACTCCAGTATTCTTGCCTGGAGAATCCCATGGACAGAGGAGCCTGGCAAGCTACAGTCTATAGGGTCCCAAAGAGTCGGACACGACTGAAGTGACTTGGCACGCACACACACACACATACTGGGTATACTCAATCTGATTCCCTTACTGGGGCCAGGAAATCTTTACTTTTATGGAGGCCCCCAATGTTCATTATTTACATCATTGTTTGATAACTGCTACAGACAGCTATCAGCTTTAGATTCTTCAAGCTCGCTCTGATCTTGTTATTTTTTTACTCAAAGTCATTCTGACAATAAATATGTTCCAAATCTCTACTGAGTTTCATATGTAACCCTCTTCTTCTACTTAGCTAGATACCCTGCTCAATTTCACTCATCGTTCAGATTCTTATTTTTTCTATTTGTAGAAGAATTCCAAATCAGTCTTTTCAACAGTGATGCTTGACCTGAGCTTTAGATTCATTTCTGAAAATACCTGTTGGATCTCTCTACTGGGTACCTTAATGTCAATACATCCCAAACTGAACTATGCCTGCCACCACCCATCCGGACAGAAATCCTAATATTTTCATTTACCCTTCTACCTTCCTATAATTTTTATCCAGTAAGTCATCAAATTAACTTGCTGTGTCATCTCTCCATCATCTCCACTGGGATACTTGCTGTTTTGTCCTTCTGGCTTTGTCCAAAGTTCAGGCCTTCATCACTCTCCGCTGTTCCACCCTAACAGATTTCTTACTATTCTTGTCTTTTGTTTTAAACTTGTAAAATCAACCTTCCATGTAGCTGCTGAGTAGTCTTTCTAAAGCTAAATCTGACTAAATCTGACTGCAGGATTGTCTGGCATGACATACAGGCCCATACTCATTTTCCATCAATCTTCACCCTGACTCTAGACTTTTAATATAACAGTTTGTAGTAACCTTACATAGACCACACTTTTTCAAAAGTCTCCTGTTTTTCTTCTGCCTGAAACTCCCTCTTCTCAATCATTTCCACTTATAAAAGTATTACTCAATAACAGTAATAAGTGTTACAAATGTTATTTTATAATCATATTATCTGACATTGATTGAGTTCTTTCTCTGTGTTAAACATTGAGTTCAAGGTTCCTTTTGATTCTCAAGGATCAAAACGTGGACACTTCCCTTAGCAATCTTCTTAATAAACCTCGGTCAGGTCATTTTTCCCCTCAGGGTTTTCCTTAATCTCTAGTATAGGTCATTTCTTTTCTTATTAGCACCAAGACTCCTTGTGCTGACTTCAGAGAAAACATTTAGCCTACTGTACTGAAATAGTTCATTTTTGTTCTCTGCTTTCCCTTAATCAGTAACTTCCCTGCTCCGTAAGGACAGAGCCTCTGTCTTATTCAGCTCCATTTTCCAAGCATGTAGCCCCTATTCTGGTGCATGAGAAGATGATTCCTGCTCAGTGTTCGCTTCACCTAGCAGAGCTGATTCAGTGGTGCAAAACATCACTGTGAGGAGTCCTCTCTGCATATTTGTGTGTGTGCTTCAGTCATATCTGACTCTTTGCAACCCCAGGGACTACAGCCCGCCAGACTCCTCTGTCCATGAGATTCTCCAGACAAGAATACTGGAGTGGGTAGCCATTCCATTCTCCAGAGGATCTTCCCAAACCAGGGATCAAACCCGGGTCTCCTGTATTGCAGGCAGACTCTTTCCCTTCTGAGCCATCAAGGAAGCCCTCTCTGCATATTTAATGGAAGACTATTTGATCTAAGGCCTTGACCTTCAAAGGTAGAGGCTGCCCATGCTCATGTTTATATCCCCCTATAGTAACTGGCACTGCATCTTTTATATGATGAAAGCTCAGAAGTGTGAGAAGAGATTTAACTGTTACTCTCTGGATTTCAGGAATATTAAAGTCATGTTCAGCTCTGCTAAATTTTAGAAAAACAGAATACACAGAGTCATTGTGAGAAGCAAAAATCATTAGGCGCTCTAGCCATATTTAAGCAGTGCGATGTCAGAGTGGATGTTCATTAGACTTAATGGATTTGAGTGTGTCAGACAGAATAAATGTAAGAACTTCTGAGTGAGAGCAAAAAGGGACTGAAATGGAACCCTGTGGTGAAAACGGCAAATTGCTTCTTGTAGAGAGACAGAAATCTCAAGAATTAAGGGGTTCCATGACATGCACTTTTTTACACTAAGTGTTTAAAAATTGTTCAGTAATCATGTAATTTGGATTATATCTGAATATGATGATTAATGCAATGACAGTGAACCAGTGTTTCACTTATTAAGTGCACAGTCTGGCCCAGATATTTCACTCTACTGCTAGGCTTGCCTTTTCTCCCATTTCACACATGACGAAACTGAGGCTCAGAAGGATGAGTAATTTTCTTAAGGTCACTCTTTAATATATTTCATGCAATATTCTGTATATTCATTCACGTAACAAGTACATGCTGAACAATAACTGTGCCACACACTGTACCAGGACCTTAACATACAAGAACAAATACGAACTTAAGGGAATTCATAGTCTGGGGCTATACAGTCATGGGAAATAATACAGAAGATATAATGCAGCAGTTTCCCTGAGAGAGAGATCCTGTGGGAACTATGATGAAGGCTACTGTACTCTGGTAAGTTGGGTCTCCAGTTCAGCTTGGAGTCAAAAGGCATATAAGGCATCATGGAATACTTCCCAACAAGTCACAAACAGTCTGAGTCATATTTTAGATGGAGGGAATAGAACCTGACCCAGAACTTGGTCCTAGTCCATCTTTCTCATCCCTGCTTTGACTAGAACATGTGTGAGAAATGGCCGGTCATCTTGATTTTGCTCTCCCATCTGGATTTTGGACACCTTGAGGGATGATGCTGAATAGATCCCACATCCTACAAAGCTGTTCTTCCAAAGTGCTCGGTGGAGACACAGGTGTGTGTCATGGAGGGGTGCTGACATTTTGTCCTACACATCTGTATGCATTTCTGGTGGCTCAGTGGTAAAGAATCCGCCTGCAATGTGGAAGACTCAGGTTCGATTCCTGGGTCAGGAAGATCCTCTGGAGAAGGGAATGGCAACCCACACTTCAGCATTCTTGCCTGGGAAACCCCATGAACAGAGGAGCCTGACGGGCTACAGTTCATATGGTAACACAGAGTTGGACACGACTGAGTGACTAAGCAACAAGATGCTTCTGTACACGTCACTGGTGCCTGTTAATGCAGGCGTGAGCACTGTCAGCGACAGCCCAGTTCCAGTCATTCTGCTAGGTCTTTAACATACCTTACCTGACTTGTTCCTCACAGTGATTCTACAAATTGCTTTACTTGCCTCTGATGCATGGATAAAATCTACCCACGTCTTACAAGTTTAAACAACTGTCCCCAAATGATATATAACACACGAAAGAGTCAAGATCTGAACCAAGAATTCAATGGCTTCAAAAATTCTTTATCTGCCTATTTGGAATCAGAAAAAACGAAACAAATCTTATTCCATCCTTTTGGTAAGCTCTCCTCCAGCATCCTGGCAAGGTGCATTCTTCTCCTAGTCCGGTCTTCAAAGGAGAAAAGACAACCCGCTGCTTCTCTATCCGCTTCTCAATGAGTGGCAGACTCTCTGGGCCCTTCTCCATGTTTCTGATTCTCCATGATTTGACTCTCTGTCTATACCCTGTCTTCCTCCACAATCCAACCAGAAAGAGATCGTTCCTTTTGACTACATATACTAGTAAGTTTGTTCTTATTACGCTTGCTACCTTGTCTCAATTAAACTATCATGATGCTAATTAATCTAGGTCATAGAAAACCAATAGAAATCTCCTGCTGCTGCTAAGTCGCTTCAGTCGTGTCCAACTCTGTGTGACCCCAGAGACAGCAGCCCACCAGGCTCCCCTGTCCCTGGGATTCTCCAGGCAAGAACACTGGAGTGGGTTGCTATTTCCTTCTCCAATGCATGAAAGTGAAAAGTGAAAATGAAGTCACTTAGTCATGTCTGACTCTTTGCAACCCCATGGACTGCAGCCTACCAGGCTCCTCCATCCATGGGATTTTCCAGACAAGAGTACTGGAGTGGGGTGCCATCACCTTCTCCGAGAAATCCCCCTAATAAGGTATTATTTCTTAACTACCATATGTTACCACGTTTACAAGAGATTAAGCAGAGCAACTAATGAGAACTATAAGCTCAGAGTGATGAAATAAATATGAGAGATGATTCCCATAGGTGTGGGCTTTCTTTGAACACCCTTCTGTCTCACTTTCAGGACTATGGGATTGTGAAGCCTAACTTTATGACCAGTGAACTGTTATACAACTTCTCTGTCTTTACTATATCCTCAATCATGAGGTCACTCCCCTCCCTCCCTTTTCACTTTAGTCTAATTCAAGGTGTGGGTTGAGATCCCAGAAGTAGCTGGTTTCCGCTGTGAGCATACTGTTCATTAATCTACTACACACCAAAGTCCATTAATTTTGAATAGCACTATCAATTATACTGCCTGACAGGGAGATAACTATGTTATCACCTTTGCAGAAGTGTCTTCTTTAGGAAATCTATAGAGCCTCAACGAGACTCTAATGCTGATGGATAACTCTCTTCTCAAAAATCACAATTTGAGTTCATTTCCTTTCATGGGATCTTAAAAATATAAGCAAAAAAAAAAAAAAATAAATATATATATATATATATATATATATATATATATATATATATATATCTCCTGAGGCTCGTATCACTTATCCACATAGACAGTCAATGAGCTTACCATTATTCTTCTGATAAAAACAAGAGTTCCTGCTTATTCTGGGTCCTTTAAATATATCTACCTTGCGAGTGTGAAAGACAGTGTTAGTACTTGTACCTGGTCTTGTGAGATTTCCCAGATTTATCTATTAGGTGCCATTGTGAAGTGACTCTTCATTTAGCTCTGTCTCATTCTCCCATTCTCCATACAGACCCTTCCTCGAGGCACTTTGACTTGTTCTTCTTGGCCTTTCTCCAGGATGATTTCTGATTTCTGTTATTCCCACAAAACTCCAATATAAATGAACAAATCCACCTTTTTGCTAAACTCCAGGCCCCTTAAATAATCTCTCTTAAATTAGGCAAGAAGGCATAGCAAAAGCTGACCAAAACCTTCCCCTGGTTTCCTAACATGCTCTACAAAAAACATAATTTACTTGCCAGGCATGCTGTGCCAGGCTCTCGCTCATTCATTCATGCACTTAAGTGTATGTTGGGTGCCCATTCTGTGCCAGACATTCTTTTAATTACTGTGGAAAAGATGGAAGCTTTAAACCTCCCTATACTTAATGGAGAAACAATTAGAAAGGAGCAAATATACACATGATGGAACTGCAGGGGGTGAAGTGGGATGCAGTAAGTAATCAAGGTAAATTAGTGGTCAAATAGGAGATGGCAACACACTGGTCACAGCAAACACCCTCTTCCAACAACACAAGAGACGACTCTATACATGGACATCACCAGACGGTCAATACAGAAATCAGATTGATTATATTCTTTGCAGCCAAAGATGGAGAAGCTCTATACCGTCAGCAAAAACAAGACTGGGTGCTGACTGGGGCTCAGATCATGAAATCTTTACTGCAAAATTCAGATTGAAATTGAATAAAGGAGAGAAAAATCACTAGAACATTCAGGTATGATCTAAATCAAATCCCAAAGAAAGGCAATGCCAAAGAATACTCAAACTACTGAACAATTGCACTCATCTCACGTGCTAGCAAAGTAATGCTCAAAATTCTCCAAGCTAGGCTTCAATCGTATGTGAACCAAGAACTTCCAGATGTTCAAGCTGTGTTTAGAAAAGGCAGAGGAACCAGAGATCAAATTGCCAGCATCCACTGGATCATAGACAAAGCAAGAGAATTCCAGAAAAACATATACTTTTTCTTCACTGACTACGCTAAACCCTTTGACTGTGTGGATCACAAAAAACTAGAAAATTCTTAGAGAGATGGGAATACCAGACCACCTTACCTGCCTCCTGAGAAATCTGTATGCAGGTCAAGAAGCAACAATTAGTACTGGACATGGAATTACAGACTGCTTCCAAATCGGGAAAGGAGCACATCAAGGCTGTATATTGTCACTGTGCTTATTTAATTTATATGCAGAGTACATCATGTGACATGCCAGGCTGGATGAAGCACAAGCTGGAATCAAGATTGCTGGGAGAGATATCAATAACCTCAGAAATGCAGATGACTCCACCCTTATGCAGAAAGTGAAGAGGAACTACAGAGCCTCTTTATGAAGGTGATAGAAGAGAATGAAAAAACCGGCTTAAAACTCAACATTCAAAAAACTAAGATCATGGCATCAGGTTCCATCACGTCATGGCACATGGATGGGGAAACAATGGAAACAGTGAGAGACTTTATTTTCTTGGGCTCAAAATCACTACAGATGGTGACTGCAGCTATGAAATTAAAAGATGCTTGCTCCTTGGAAGAAAAGGTATGACCAACCTAGACAGCATATTTAAAAGCAGAGACATTTCTTTGCTGACAAAGGTCAGTCTAGTCAAAGCTATGGTTTTACTAGTAGTTATGTATGGATCTGAGATTTGGACCATAAATAAAGCTGACTGCCGAAGAATTGATGCTTTTGAACCGTGGTGTTGGAGAAGACTCTTGAGAATCCCTTGGACAACAAGGAGATCCAACCAGTCCATCCTGAAGGAAATAAAATCTGAATATTCATTGAGAGGACTCTGGCTGAAGCTCCAGTACTTTGGCCACCTGATTCAAAGAACTGACGCTTTAGAAAAGACCCTGATACTGGGAAGATTGAAGGCAGGAGGAGAATGGGACAACAGAGGATGAGATGATTGGATGGAATCACAAACTCAATGGACATGAGTGTGAGCAAGCTCCAGGAGCTGGTGAAGGATAAGGAAGCCTGGCATGCTTTAGTCCATCAGGTCGCAAAGAGTTGGACAGGACTGAGTGACTGAACTGAATTAAACTGAAGGTAGGTGACAGAAAAGTAGAAAGGGCAGGGCAGTCAGTGATAAACCTGTCAGGAAAGACCGCTGAGGAGGTCATCGTGGAGCAGAGGTCAAAGTGAATTTCCTAGGGAAGATTTCCAGATCATGGGTATGTCTAGAGCACAGGATCTGAGGCTGGAAGGCCTTTGGCAATTTCAGGGAAGAGAATGGGGCCAGAGTGCTTCCAGCAGAGAGAGAGGTTAGTGTTGGCCATGGGCTAAATTGGGCACCCCAGGAATAAAAGGAAACAAAGGATTATTTTGAGCTATTCCTAGTCCAGCTCCCTGGTGGCTCAGTGGTAAAGAATTCACCTGCCATTACAAGAGATGTGGGTTCGATCCCTGGGTTGTAAAGATGCCCTGGAGAAGGGAATGGCAACCCACTCCAGTATTCCTGCCTGGAGAATCCCATGGACAGAGGAAACTGGCGGGCTACAGTCCATAGGGTCTCAAAAGACTTGGGCACAACTTAGCAACTGAACAACACACAGTCCAGGTCAGGCCTCAGGGTAGAGCAAGCAACATACCTGTCATTGCCTAAAGTGACTGCCCATAAGCCTCCATTTTGCAAGGGAATGATTCTACCAGCTTGTCAGTAACAATGAATTTTTATGTCTTCTCACTATCTCTTTAGGCTGATGCAATTTAAATTTATGATTTAACAAAATATTTAGTGACATCAAATAATGTTCACAACATTGTCTTTCCTGACAAAGGCAAAGGACACCACAGGGCAGTTGGTCTCATTTCATCTTAAATAGTATATATATTTGTATGTGTGTGTAACATTTATATACAATATTTATTTTAAATATATATGTAAGATTGCCAGGAGAAATATCAATAACCTCAGATATGCAGATGACACCACCCTTATGGCAGAAAGTGAAGAGGAACTCAAAAGCCTCTTGATGAAAGTGAAAGAGGAGAGTGAAAAAGTTGGCTTAAAGCTCAACATTCAGAAAACGAAGATCATGGCATCTGGACCCATCCCTTCATGGGAAATAGATGGGGAAACAGTGGAAACAGTATCAGACTTTGTTTTGGGGGCTGCAAAATCACTGCAGATGGTGACTGCAGCCATGAAATTAAAAGACGCTTACTCCTTGGAAGGAAAGTTATGACCAACCTAGATAGCATATTGAAAAGCAGAGACATTACTTTGCCAACAAAGGTCCGTCTAGTCAAGGTTATGGTTTTTCCATTGGTCACGTATGGATGTGAGAGTTGGACTGTGAAGAAAGCTGAGCGCTGAAGAATTGATGCTTTTGAACTGTGGTGTTGGAGAAGACTCTTGAGAGTCCCTTGGACTGCAAGGAGATCCAACCAATCCATTTTGAAGGAGATCAACCTTGGGATTTCTTTGGAAGGAATGATGCTCAAGCTGAAACTCCAGTACTTTGGCCACCTCATGCGAAGAGTTGACTCATTGGAAAAGACTGATGCTGGGAGGGATTGGGGGCAGGAGGAGAAGGGAACGACAGAGGATGAGATGGCTGGATGGCATCACTGACTCGATGGACATGAGTCTGAGTGAACTCCGCGAGTTGGTGATGGACAGGGAGGCCTGGTGTGCTGCGATTCATGGGTTCACAAAGAGTCGGACACTACTGAGCGACTGAACTGAACTGAACTGATGGGCTTCCCTATAGAGTTATTGAAATAAATGTATGAAAATATCACAGAATTATATACTATAATATTAAGAGTAATTATCTTACTGATGAATGATGGGGTTATTGACTTATTCTACTTTTTTTATTATTTGTACATATTTTCCAAAATTTCCACAATAAATATATATGACTTTTATTATTAAAAAAGATCCAAAGCTTCAGTTCTTTTAAAAATTGCTCTAATTTGCAGATCTTTAGGAAAATCTCAAGCATGAGGCATTGTTTAGAACTATTAATCATTCATACGTGAATTGTGTGCAAGTGCTAATTAACAGCATGTTGGACATGCTTCACTTCTCTGAGTGTCAGTTTTATCCTTTGATAAAGTGTAAAATAATGCCTACATGTTAGGATTATTATGAGTAATAAATTGAAGAGATTGCAAGCAATTCAGAAATATCTTAAATATACTATTTTAGGGGTCAGGGATTATACGTGTATTTATACAATATCCAGCAGACTTTTGTATGGAGTAGCTTTAGATAAACAATAAAAGCTTCTGATTAGAGAGTATAAAGCACTCTCCATTGAAAGATAATCATAAAATAATGAAATTACCGGCTAGAAATTGACTTGAAACATCTATCTATCATCAATCCAAGCCTAATCTTTCTACCCCGTCAGTGAATATTCCATTTATCTTTGTGTGCTTTGAACAATACACCCCTCTTTCACTTAGCAGTAACTCCTCTGCTTCAGAACAGAACTCACCATTAGTCCTTTTTCCTCTGTGAAGACAAAGCTATTTCTCTGTTCTTTTCATTCTTCATCCTGCTTCTTTCATCAGGATCGAGATAAAGAGGCTTTACTCAAAATTCACATATAACCTTTTCAAGATTTAATAAACTTCATCATCTTTTCTCTCCATTTCTCCCAATTTTTCTCTCATTTTTCCAACTAGCCCTTGGAAAATAAGGTTACCAGACTCTTATTTTAGAGCAGAAATAAATGCAAAAGAAACAAAAGAGACCATAGCAAAAATCAACAAAACCAAAAGCTGGTTCTTTGAAAGGATAAATAAAATTGACAAACCATTAGCCAGACTCATCAAGAAACAAAGGGAGAAAAATCAAATCAACAAAATTAGAAACGAAAATGGAGAGATCACAACAGACAACACAGAAATACAAAGGATCATAAGAGACTACTATCAACAATTATATGCCAATAAAATGGACAACGTGGAAGAAATGGACAAATTCTTAGAAAAGTACAACTTTCCAAAACTGGACCAGGAAGAAATAGAAAATCTTAACAGACCCATCACAAGCACGGAAATTGAAACTGTAATCAAAAATCTTCCAGCAAACAAAAGCCCCGGTCCAGACGGCTTCACAGCTGAATTCTACCAAAAATTTAGAGAAGAGCTGACACCTATCCTGCTCAAACTCTTCCAGAAAATTGCAGAGGAAGGTAAACTTCCAAACTCATTCTATGAGGCCACCATCACCCTAATACCAAAACCTGACAAAGATCCCACAAAAAAAGAAAACTACAGGCCAATATCACTGATGAACATAGATGCAAAAATCCTTAACAAAATTCTAGCAATCAGAATCCAACAACACATTAAAAAGATCATACACCATGATCAAGTGGGCTTTATCCCAGGGATGCAAGGATTCTTCAATATCCGCAAATCAATCAATGTAATACACCACATTAACAAATTGAAAAATAAAAACCATATGATTATCTCAATAGATGCAGAGAAAGCCTTTGACAAAATTCAACATCCATTTATGATAAAAACTCTCCAGAAAGCAGGAATAGAAGGAACATACCTCAACATAATAAAAGCTATATATGACAAACCCACAGCAAACATTATCCTCAATGGTGAAAAATTGAAAGCATTTCCTCTAAAGTCAGGAACAAGACAAGGGTGCCCACTTTCACCATTACTATTCAACATAGTTTTGGAAGTTTTGGCCACAGCAATCAGAGCAGAAAAAGAAATAAAAGGAATCCAAATTGGAAAAGAAGAAGTAAAACTCTCACTATTTGCAGATGACATGATCCTCTACATAGAAAACCCTAAAGAATCCACCAGAAAATTACTAGAAATAATCAATGACTACAGTAAAGTTGCAGGATATAAAATCAACACACAGAAATCCCTTGCATTCCTATACACTAATAATGAGAAAACAGAAAGAGAAATTAAGGAAACAATTCCATTCACCATTGCAACGGAAAGAATAAAATACTTAGGAATATATCTACCTAAAGAAACTAAAGACCTATATATAGAAAACTATAAAACACTGGTGAAAGAAATCAAAGAGGACACTAATAGATGGAGAAATATACCATGTTCATGGATTGGAAGAATCAATATAGTGAAAATGAGTATACTACCCAAAGCAATTTATAGATTCAACGCAATCCCTATCAAGCTACCAACAGTATTCTTCACAGAGCTAGAACAAATAATTTCACAATTTGTATGGAAATACAAAAAACCTCGAATAGCCAAAGCGATCTTGAGAAAGAAGAATGGAACTGGAGGAATCAACCTACCTGACTTCAGGCTCTACTACAAAGCCACAGTTATCAAGACAGTATGGTACTGGCACAAAGACAGAAATATTGATCAATGGAATAAAATAGAAAGCCCAGAGATAAATCCACGCACATATGGACACCTTATCTTCGACAAAGGAGGCAAGAATATACAATGGATTAAAGACAATCTCTTTAACAAGTGGTGCTGGGAAATCTGGTCAACCACTTGTAAAAGAATGAAACTGGACCACTTTCTAACACCATACACAAAAATAAACTCAAAATGGATTAAAGATCTAAACGTAAGACCAGAAACTATAAAACTCCTAGAGGAGAACATAGGCAAAACACTCTCCGACATACATCACAGCAGGATCCTCTATGACCCACCTCCCAGAATATTGGAAATAAAAGCAAAAATAAACAAATGGGACCTAATTAACCTAAAAAGCTTCTGCACATCAAAGGAAACTATTAGCAAAGTGAAAAGACAGCCTTCAGAATGGGAGAAAATAATAGCAAATGAAGCAACGGACAAACAACTAATCTCAAAAATATACAAGCAACTCCTACAGCTCAACTCCAGAAAAATAAACGACCCAATCAAAAAATGGGCCAAAGAACTAAATAGACATTTCTCCAAAAAAGACATACAGATGGCTAACAAACACATGAAAAGATGCTCAACATCACTCATTATCAGAGAAATGCAAATCAAAACCACTATGAGGTACCATTTCACACCAGTCAGAATGGCTGCGATCCAAAAGTCTACAAATAATAAATGCTGGAGAGGGTGTGGAGAAAAGGGAACCCTTTTACACTGTTGGTGGGAATGCAAACTAGTACAGCCACTATGGAGAACAGTGTGGAGATTCCTTAAAAAACTGGAAATAGAACTGCCTTATGATCCAGCAACCCCACTGCTGGGCATACACACTGAGGAAACCAGAAGGGAGAGAGACACGTGTACCCCAATGTTCATCGCAGCACTGTTTATAATAGCCAAGACATGGAAGCAACCTAGATGTCCATCAGCAGATGAATGGATAAGAAAGCTGTGGTACATATACACAATGGAGTATTACTCAGCCATTAAAAAGAATACATTTGAATCAGTTCTAATTAGGTGGATGAAACTGGAGCCTATTATACAGAGTGAAGTAAGCCAGAAGGAAAAACATAAATACAGTATACTAACGCATATATATGGAATTTAGAAAGATGGTAACAATAACCGGGTGTACGAGACAGCAAAAGAGACACTGATGTATAGAACAGTCTTATGGACTCTGTGGGAGAGGGAGAGGGTGGGAAGATTTGGGAGAATGGCAATGAAACATGTAAAATATCATGTAGGAAACGAGTTGCCAGTCCAGGTTCGATGCATGATGCTGGATGCTGGGGGCTGGTGCACTGGGACGGCCCAGAGGGATGGTATGGGGAGGGAGGAGGGAGGAGGGTTCGGGATGGGGAGCACATGTATACCTGTGGCGGATTCATTTTGATATTTGGCAAAACTAATACAATTATGTAAAGTTTAAAAAATAAAATAAAATTAGAGAAAAAAAAAAAAAGAAATTGAAAAAAAAAAAAAAAATAAGTATGCCATAAATGATGGCTACTGTTGTTATCACTGTAATTATTTTAGACTCCTGAAGATATTTTACATTTTCAACCACTAAGCCATATCTTCCTGATCCTATCCAAACACGTTCAGCTTTTTAGATCTCTGGGTACAACATTCATCCTTGTTAAGCTGCATTTTGTAAGAATTAAATTGTCTTATCACTGTAGCCCATTACTATCTCTTCAGATCCTGATTCATTCAGAAACTGCACATGCTCTCCTTCCCAGATTCCTGTCACCCCTGCGTTTGATGAGCTGTCAACTGTACCTTCAGCAAAGCCACAGATAAAAACATTAACTGCAGCAAATTCAAAGATAGAGGTGCATATGCTGTGCATCAACCAACGTGAGTAGGAAGAGAGCTTCTCTTAGTAGTGTACATCTACGCCGACTGGAAAATGACAGGCTGAACCATCTTTAATTACTTTACTTTAACCCTCTGTGTCACTACATTTACCTGAAGTGAATTCAATGTCATAGGCTCTAGGAATGCTTGACATTGTCCCTGGTTGTCATTTTTTAAAAGATAAATCACAATTCAAATTTGGAGATTGGAAATTTCTTCTTATATTTGATCAGTATCATTAATGAAAATCCAATTAATCTTTATTTTTTAATTTTTTTTGGGGGGGTAGATCTACATCATATTTATTTTATTTATTTATTTATATTTTTTTAATTTTATTTTATTTAACTTTACAATATTGTATTGGTTTTGCCATATATCAAAATGAATCTGCCACAGGTATACATGTGTTCCCCATCCTGAACCCTCCTTCCTCCTCCCTCCCCATACCATCCCTCTTAATCTTTAAATTTATCCTGTTCTAGGTTCTAAGACAGGTGTTAAAAAAGTTCAGTTTAGCAAAATGCATATGTATAAGTAAATCACTTCTATGTATATAGCGTCAAGTACCATAACAGAGGAATTCACCAGTACTTCTAAAGAATCACAAGCAAATTTCTAGTCATATACATATAAAGATGTCAGAATTGGAAAATACCTTGATGAGAATAAAGTTCAATCTTCTCATTATACATTGATTCAAAGAGGGGAAATAACGGTCCCAAATTCACACAGTTAACTGGTAGACCAGAAGTCAAATGTCTACATATAAATCCAATGTTCCTTCTTCAGTCTTCCCCTTGGTAAGAACCTCTAACACCAAGAAATGTATGCATTTATTTATTTACAGCATCTGAATAGCCTACCTGAAGATGGATTCTCATAGTCTAGAGTGGATGATATAGATGCAGAATAACTAGGAAATTTGTATCCTATTGAATATTTACCCTCAGTTCAGTTCAGTTACTTATTCATATCCGACTCTTTGCGACCCCATGAAGTGCAGCACGCCAGGCCTCCCTGTCCATCACCAACTCCCAGAGTTTAGCCAAACTCATATCCATCGAGTCGGTGATACCATCCAACCATCTCATCCTCTGTCATCCCCTTCTCCTCCTGCCCTCAATCCCTCCCAGCATCAGGGTCTTTTACAATGAGTCAACTCTTCGAATGAGGTGGCCCAAGTACTGGAGTTTCAGCTTCAGCATCAGTCCTTCCAATGAACACCCAGGACTTATCTCCTTTAGGAAGGACTGGTTGGATCCCCTTGCAGTCCAAGGGACTCTCAAGAGTCTTCTCCAACACCACAGTTCAAAAGCATCAAGTCTTCGGCGCTCAGCCTTCTGCACAGTCCAAGTCTCACATCCATACATGACCACTGGAAAAACCATAGCCTTGACTAGACAGACCTTTGTTGGCAAAGTAATGTCTCTGCTTTTCAATATGCTATCTAGGTTGGTCATAACTTTATATTTACCCTAGAACCTACCTAAGGATTTAACATGCATGCTCATACACAATTAAACTCCCTGAAATTCCAATATTAGCTTGTCATTGTTTGTTTACTTGTTTTTTTTTTCCCTCCTCAGTGAAGTGTAGGAAAACACAATAACAACACCTTGTTAGCTAAGGATTTAGGCTTTTAAGTTTTTAATTAATTCATTCTACAAATACTTACTGGCATTTTCCTATAGGAAAGATCTTTTGTAAGATGGAATATAAAATAACTCTGGTAGCAATCCTTAAGGATGTCTATGTGTCTTGGGGGAACTCCTCTTTGTGTTATAAAACGCCTAATGAAATGTATCTTACAGCATAACGAAAGGGGATCATTCCAGATGCTCTTTCTTTTCAAGGGCATACCAACTACTGTTACTGTTCCAGGATATCTGCTCCATCACCATTAGCAGATCCAGTAAACGTTTAGAGGATTTCACTAGATAATAAGCATAGAGGATTTCACTAGATAATATGCACTGAGGTATGTGGTATTTTCTCATTTGGTTCCTCAACTACTCAGAAAGCTTGATCCTTTCATTATCCCTTAGTTATTAGAGCAGAAAATCTGAGATTGATAGATACTATTTAACTTGTCTCAGGTCACACATCCAGGAAATGGAGGAGCTGGAATGTGAGTGCAAGTCTACAAGACTGCAAAATCTATGCTCTTTCTGCAGTACTTTGGAATGTTCTGGAATCAAAGTGAGGGCCTCGGTGTCTCTAGTCTTGGGGAAAATGGGTAAGAGGGGCTTGGGAGGAGTCAGTGCATCACTGAACTCAATAATTTGCCTTTGTTTGAAGTGAAACTTGTATTATAAAAACATGTTTTTCTATAAATTGAAATTCAAATACATATGTACATACATATATGTGTCTGCATACACACACAGGCACATTTCTCAGGTATCTCTAAATGAAAAATTCTGCACTTCATCTGTGAAGTTTTGCAATTCCTGTTTTGACTCTACTATTCATTATTACTGTTAGTGAGAATTAGTTTTCAGTTTCCCTTTGTGAAGCTTCCCTTGCTGTAAGTGGTTACAACATAAGTGATTATATGCAGAGTGGTTTACTGCAAGTTTCTATTATACTTTTCCCAGTGAGAATGGTTCTGGCAACGAGTTTATCTCCTGTTAAGCACATTTCTTCTTGGCCATGCCAAATTGCCTCAGCTATTTGGTCTTACCAGCAGTGTTAACACATGCCAGCAAGTTTCCCTGGGGAAATTAGGCAGCCCTAAGCAGCTCCAGATCTTTTATCCTCGAGTTTCTTCAAAATAACCTGGACCACTTCCAAAGTCTTCAGTTCCACCTCACTGATCCCTGGACAAGTGGTGGAAGGTTTTGAATGACCTTGATCCACTCAAATTTGAAATCACCACAGGGAACAGAAGGAAAAACTGAGAGGGAAGGATGATTCCTAAACACGACAGGTCCTCTAGAAACGGACGCAGGCCTGGTACAGGGGCCTCATGTCTTCCATTTTTCTAACTGAAAAGCTTTATCACTCATGATGTGGAGGGGGCTCTACCGGGAAGTAGTATCCTCTGGATACTACCAGTGTGTGCGTGTGTGTGTGTGTGTGTGTGTGTGTGTGCGTGAGCACACGCCCTCAGTCGTGTCTGACTCTTTGTGACCCCATGGACTGTAGCCCACCGGGCTCCTCTGCCCATGGGTTTTCCCAGGCAAGATTCCTGAAGTGGGTTGCTGCTTCCCTCTCCAGGGAATCTTCCTGACCCAGGGATTAAACTTGTGTCTCTTACGTCTCCTGCATTGGCAGGCGGGTTCTTTACCACTGCACCACCCAGAAGCATGACTTTCTATTAGAAGAGATCAAAGATTTAAAAAGCAGGGGTCAGATTCTCCATCCTTCCTTCATTTATTTGTCCAAAAGTGAATATCCAATGTAGACAAGAGACTGAAACTGTAAGGGTTTCAATTATGCAGCAGCGGCAGTGGGGATGAAATAAGAAACAGGATAAACAGCTCCTCACTCGCAAACCCTGCCATTTATCATGAACAGAAGTCATTTCAATAAAGAGGGGTACATAATAGGAAAGGAAGCCATAAGAGAGCTGAGAAGGCACACAACCCAGATGCGTAGGGCTGGACAAAGTCCTAACTTTTGACACCTATGTGCACACATCCTCAGAGATTCCGTGTTATATCTTCAGTCTCCCGGATGCTTATGTCACACTGGATAAACACCATGTACTCTTATAAGTGCTTTATCAACATTAACTACTTTTATCTTCATGTTGACTCTATGAAGAAGATGCTACCATCATCAGCCCCAACTCATGTCCTAGGAAACTGAGACCTTCCCTGCCCAAGGCCATGCAACTCAGCAGGGACCCTGAGGCTATGCTCTTACTGCTAAAATAGGTACCTCTCAAAAGATCTGGGAAGGAAGACCTGAACACTGTGTCATATTCTGCTGTGTTGGGAAAGTATAAGATGGGGGAACGATATTTACTCCAAGCTCTCAGCTTGAAAGAAAAGGAGGACACTAAGCTATTGCTGTGCTAGAAATACAGCCTGGGGGCCAGGAGAAAGGCCTGCATGAGCTGCCTGCCAGGATGCTGTGAGAACCTAATTCCAATTTCACTTTCCAGGCCAATCACAGACCTCCTAGAGTGCCCATCTCTAAGGAAGGGGGCATATAAATAATCTGTCCCCACCTTAAAAGCAATTTTTGCAGACAGCAGTTCCCCTCACCACACTTCTGCTCCACATGCAGAGGAAGATTGATGACAAAACCCCATCTCTGACAGGCAAGTCCAAAACTGCCCTCACACTGCCAGGCTTCCAGAGGAAATGAGAGCCCCGCTGGTCCAACGGGGGGAGGATCTTCTCTGTGTTGCTATTATCCATAATTCAAAAATAACTGGACCTACCAAAAGCCAGAAAACCCCAAAGAAGAGTGTGAGGAAGAAAAAATGCATCTGTCTCACAGACTAGAAAAATATCAGAAATGCATATAGGGCTCTGCGTACTCTCAGAGCAAACTATCACACTCAAAGGAAGTCCCCAGGGCCCTTCACTCACCAAACTTTATCTATGGCAGACTCTCCTTTTCAAATATCTGTCCTTTTCTTCATCCCTTCCATGCTTCTATTGCCCAGAAAACAGATATATGTTAAATACAAGTTTGACTTTTAAACGGTGTCTCACACTCTTGCGGTCTCAGGCTCCTCATCTGTAAAACGTGGGGGATAAATGAGACCTCACAGGTAGTTCCACTGTCAGTGGTGGGGTGCACGTGGCATGCCTCCTGTACTAGGGACACTCAAAACAAGCTTCTCATTTTTATTCACTTAAGCAGGTTTTGAGTTCTGGCTCATCCTCAGTAGTTTTGTGATCTTGTATATGTCATTTAACCTGGCTGAACCTCCACTGCTATCCATAAAACTCAAGGTAAAGAGGGAAAGAATTTATCATTCTGACAAGCAGAATTTCTATGAGGAAGGGAACTGTGTTTTGCATTAAAAAAAATTCACACCTTGATAAGGAGGGTCCTGACATTGTACAGGAGGCAGGGATCAAGATCATCCCCAAGGAAAAGAAATGCAAAAAGGCCAAATGGTTGTCTGGGGAAGCCTTACAAATAGCTGTGAATAGAAGAGAAGTGAAAGGCAAAAGAGAAAAGGAAAGATATACCCAGTTGAATGCACAGTTCCAAAGAATAGCAAGGAGAGATAAGAAAGCCTTCCTCAGTCATCAGTGCAAAGAAATAGAGTGAAACAATAGAATGGGAAAGTCTAGAGATTTCTTCAAGAAAATTACAGATACTAAGGGAATATTTCATGCAAAGATGGGCACAAAAAAGGACAGTATGGACCTAACAGAAGCAGAAGATATTAAGAAGAAGTAGCAAGAATACACAGAAGAATTACACGCAAAAAAAATCTTTATGACCCAGATAATCACAATGGAGTGATCACCAACCTAGAGCCAGACATCCTGGAATGTGAAGTCAAGTGGGCCTTAGGAAGCATCACTACAAACAAAGCTAGTGGAGTTGATGGAATTCCGGTTGAACTATTCCAATTCCTAAAAGATGATGCTGTGAAAGTGCTACACTCAATATGCCAGCAAATTTGGAAAACTCAGCAGTGGTCAAACTACCACACAATGGTACTCATCTCAGTTCAGTTCAATTCAGTCGCTCAGTTGTGTCCAACCCCATGAATTGCAACATGCCAGGCCTCCCTGTCCATCACCAACTCCCGGAGTTCACTCAGACTCACGTCCATCAGGTCAGTGATGCTATCCAGCCATCTCATCCTCTGTCGTCCCCTTCTACTCCTGCCCCCAATCCCTCCCAGCATCAGAGTCTTTTCCAATGAGTCAACTCTTCAAATAAGGTGGCCAAAGTACTGGAGTTTCAGCTTGAGCATCATTCCTTCCAAAGAAATCCCAGGGCTGATCTCCTTCAGAATGGACTGGTTGGATCTCCTTGCAGTCCAAGGGACTCTCAAGAGTCTTCTCCAACACCACAGTTCAAAAGCATCAATTCTTCGGTGCTCAGCTTTCTTCACAGTCCAATTCTCACAGCCATACATGACCACAGGAAAAACCATAGCCTTGACTAGACAGACCTTTGTTGGTAAAGTAATGTCTCTGCTTTTCAATATGCTATCTAGGTTGGTCATAACTTTCCTTCCAAGGAGGAAGTGTCTTTTAATTTCATGGGTGCAGTCACCATCTGCAGTGATTTTGGAGCCCAAAAAAATAAAGTTGGCACTGTTTCCACTGTTTCCCCATCTATTTCCCATGAAGTGATGGGACCAGATGCCATGATCTTCGTTTTCTGAATGTTGAGCTTTAAGCCAACTTTTTCACTCTCCACTTTCACTTTCATCAAGAGGCTTTTGAGTTCCTCTTCACTTTCTGCCATAAGGGTGGTGTCATCTGCATATCTGAGGTTATTGATATGTCTCCCATCAACCTTGATTCCAGCTTTTGCTTCTTCCAGCCCAACGTTTCTCATGATGTACTCTGCATATAAGTACTCATCTCACAGTACTCATCTCACACGCTAGTAAAGTAATGCTCAAAATTCTTCAAGCCAGGCTTCAATAGTACATGAACAGTGAACTTCCAGATGTTCAAGCTGGATTTAGAAAAGGCAGAGGAACCAGAGATCAAATTGCCAACATCCACTGGATCATTGAAAAAGCAAGAGAATTCCAGAAAAATATATACTTTTGCTTTATTGTCTATGCCTAAGTCTTTGACTGTGTGGACCACAGCAAACTGGAAAATTCTTAAAGAGATGGGAATACCAGACCACCTGACCTGTCTCTTGAGAAATCTACATGCAGGTCAGGAAGCAACAGTTAGAACTGGACATGGAACAACAGACTGGTTCCAAATAGGGAAAGGAGTTCGTCAAGGCTGTATATTGCCATCCTGCTTATTTAACTTACATGCAGAGTACATCATGAGAAACACTGTGCTGGATGAAGCACAAGCTGGAATCAAGATTGCTGGGAGAAATATCAATAACTTCAGATATGCAGGTGATACCACCCTTATGGCAGAAAGCAAAGAGGAACTAAAAAGCCTCTTGATGAAAGTGAAAGAGGAGTGTGAAAAAGCTGGCTTAAAACTCAACATTCAGAAAACTAAGATCTGGCATCTGGTCCCTTCACTTCATGGCAAATAGATGAAGAAACAGTGGAAACACTGGCTGACTTTATTTTGGGGGCCTCCAAAATCACTGCAGATGGTGACTGCTGCCATAAAATTAAAAGATACTTGCTCCTTGGAAGAAAAGTTATGATGAACCTAGACAGCATATTAAAAAGCAGAGACATTACTTTGCCAACAAAGGTCTGTCTAGTCAAAGCTATGTTTTTTCCAGTAGTCATGTATAAATGTGCGAGTTGGCCTATAAAAAAACCTGAGCACAGAAGAATTGAGGTTTTTGAACTGTGGTGTTGGAATGGGTTCAGTGGAAGGACTGATGCTGAAGCTGAAACTGCAATACTTTGGCCACCTTTGGGAAGAACTGACTTATTGGAAAAGACCCTGATGCTGGGAAAGATTGAAGGTAGGAGGAGAAGAGGATGATGGAGAATGAGATGGTTGGATAGCATCACCGACTCAATGGACACGAGTTTGAGTAAACTCAAGCAGTTGGTGATGGACAGGGAGGCCTGGCGTTCTGCAGTCTGGGGGGTTGTAAAGAGTTGGACATGACTGAGCAGCTGAACTGATAAGCTCTGGCATTAGGGAGTGGGCACCCCAGCTTCAGGGAAGAGGCATAAGATGCTCTGTGTGGAATAGATCAACTTGAAATAGAGGAGGAGAGAAAAAACTGCAAAGAGGGAAAGGAATGGCCATAAAAGATCCAGTGGGGAGTTTCTACATTCCACTAGGGTAAAAGATTTATGAAATTCTACAGTAGTGTGGTAACTGAAGGGCATTATAAGAGTAAGTGGAGTCACTCAGTTGTGTCCGACTCTTTGTGACCCCATGGACTGTAGCCTACCAGGCTCCTCCATCCATGGGATTTTCTAGGCAATAGTACTGGAGTGGGTAGCCATTTCCTTCTGCAGGGGATCCTCCGGACCCAGGGATCGAACCCGGGTCTCCCACATTGTAGACAGACGCTTTACTGTCTGAGCCACCAGGGAAGTCACATATAAGAGTAAGCTTATAAAAGTATGCTTTCCTAATTTTCCATATTAATTTGTTCATATGACCATGATGCAAACCCTTCTCTTTTACACTACATTTCAGGACAGTGTAATAACAGACTCAGACAAATTTATTAGGACTGATTTTTTTTTTTAAAGGAAAGAGCCTGAGTTCCTACTTTCAGTCAACAAAGATGACCCAAAAGAAGGTACCCAGACACTTAGGTGGCCATGGAAATAGAACTTTGCATAAACTTTGGGAAGCATTGCATATTCACAGCCTCGGCAGGTTGGTGAGGAGAGCTAAATGCAATGTTATATAGATTTTGAGAGGTAAGGAGGATCCCAACTGAAAGCTAGGCTAACCAAGGAAAATCATATTAACACGGAAGGTAAATGACTTAATCTCTGTGTCACATTATCTGTCTCTTGGTAGACCCTCCGTCCTTCACTCTCTCCTTCCATCCTTTGCATCCTTATGTAACCTTGCATAAAAATGCTCTAGGTGTACTTTGAAGTGCACACTTCTACATTGTACTCTGGCCTGCATCATTTCAAAGGGAAAATACTAGCTTGTCTGTTCAGCTACAGTGTCTTTCAATCTTCCAAATACACACTTTATTTTTTCCCCTTTTCAAGCCACATCATCCCAGTGAATATTCATCTGTGTAAAAGTGATTCATTATCACCTTTCATTTTTACCGACTATCTTATTGTTCATTACCTTCCAGAGGCTGGTTTCTCATTTTTGCCCTTGAATCTGCAGTTTTTATTTCCTCCGCAGACTACTTTTCATATCTCCTTTTACAGTTTCTGTGTACCTCCAAAACCATGCCTCCATGTCCTGTGATCAAGCCGAGCGGCAGTCACTAAATTATTGGGTATTCTCTGCAGCTTCCGAACATCAGTGTTTTCTGGCTATATAATCTGCTTGCTTTTTTCAGTGAGCCATATATTGGGAAGGATATATGGGTATTACTACTCACAAAGTTCAAAATGGAAGGGAGCTTACTCATAATAGTGCCTTTGGCTGATTTAGAGATCAACTTTCTGTTTATGATCAACTCTTATCTGTGTTGATTTTTTTTTCAATCCTCTTTGTCTTTCTGTAGTTCCATAAGACCGTGTGGCTGAGTTTCCTGTGCCTTGCAATACTATTCCTCTATCTCTAAGACCATTCTTCACTGTCAACATCTGGATTTAAAGTTCTCTCTAGCCCCTTCCTCTTTTTTGTCTTTTTTAATAAACTCATTGTACACATAAAAACAATCTCAGGCACCCTGTAATTTCTTACAGAATCTCCCCTGAAATATTCACCCTGAACATATGGCACCTCTCTCTGGGCCCACTTTTCTTTTTCTTTGAATGAAAGTCAGAAGAGAATGGATCAGTCATACTTGCCAACCCAGGAACATTATCAATTATCATCATTGGCTCATCAAAGTCTCCTGCTTTATTTTATAAATTTCTGTATTTCCTTTTTTTCACACTGTCTTATGTTCATTTGTTTGCATGTGTTCATATAGTCATTTCTCCTGTAATACTTGTTTTGTAACAGTGAATTTGTTCCAATGCCAAGGATATAAAGAAAAAAAAAATTGAGCATGGTTCAAACTTCATATCATGTGTAATTCCATCCAGGAGAAACAATAGGTGAGTGAAGTAAACTGCACCCTGCTGACTAGAGCCTGGTAGGAATACACCACACACACAGTCACACACACACACATACATCCCTTAAATATCTACCAACTACCTCAAGTCACCACGTGTGTTATAAACCATATATTCACAACTGTGTTAACAACTTTCTAACTTCAGATAAGCATCATTCCATCATCCCATAATAACTCACAAACTGCAACCTTTCCCACATTCAAGCCCACTTTCACAAGAAAACTTCTGATCTCCTTGAAAGCAAAAGTAGGAGTATGTATGCACTGCAGTGCATGTGCTTTTAACTTAATGTTAAAAGCTTAAAATTGTGCATGCTTAATTGTGCTGCAGTTTTTATTAAGTTTCTTTTTCATGTCACTGACAAAGCTTTTCATGTTCTCCCCAAAACAGTCTCACAAGTGTTGTATTTTTGTACAGCAAGATGATTTTAGAAAAGAATATGCTGTATTATGAAAAACTGACTATTTTGTCATTTGGAGAACATGTATATTTAATTTATGAAACCCACATTGTGTTATAAATGTCATTCTGCTTCCTTCTATCTGTCGTTATTCTGAGCACTATGCTTTCAGATCTTATGGTTTCTAATTACTGCATACTACTCCTCCACATTTTATCCATTCTCCCATGGGTACCCAATATTTTCTACTATAAATGCCATTAAAATAAACAACCTTGACAAAAGAAACTTTACAGATTCACAAAAACTTTCTTTCACACATACCCAGAAGCAGAATTGCTAGGTGACATGTGAGCAAACCCTTACTTATCCTAGAGTACCCACTAGCTTTCAAGAACTCATATAATGGTCTACCATCTCCACAACAAAGCATAAGCATGTTTATGACTCTACCTGAGTTCATAGCATTCTAATTTTTGCCTGTTTATCATACATTCCCTTCTTTGCCATTTCTTCTTAGTCTTTGGACACAGCTTCAGATCAGTTATGATCCTTCTGACTCAGCCCTACTCCGTAGACTCACTTTGTACCAATACACCTCCAGCTCTGCAATTCACATTATTTTCTCCATGGTCTATATCCATCCTCTGGTTACACTGATTTTGCCACCACCTTCCTCTGTTTTCTCAATAAATATTCCACCAGTTCTGCCGGCCCCAGGCTGCCTGTCTGCTTGTTAGTACAGACTGTCATATCTAATTTCCTCCTTTTATTCATTCATTCCCCTGTAAGTAAAATGTGGACACTAGCTCACCTCCAAAGATCTACCTAGCCTTCTCTCACATATTATCTCTTCTGTAAAGAATTCTTTAACTACTTCATTGAAAGTGAAAATAATCCCCTTCTTCCACAAATCTGTTACTTATTTTTTACCTCTCTGCTTTGTTAATATTTGTTTTATATATCTCTTTTCCTAAGGGATTCCTGATCTACTTGAGGACAGGGCATTTGTCTTATCTTCATTTTCCCCTCATTTAGTAGGCTCTCGAAAACTCTTCCTTGAGTGATTGCATGTATGAGCAAAAAATGAATAAATCAAATGTTATTTTGTATCAAGTACCCTTAAGTAATCAAAGTTTGCAATGCCCAATATGTTAGTCACAATTTAAAACTCTTTATTAACATAGAACAAAAAATAAGATGAGATGATTTTTAATTAAAAATCCTGTATCTTAAAACCGATTCACAAAGGAGATTGCTTGATTATTTGTTGCTTTATTTTTTTTTCTCTGAAGAGGATGTTTTATTAATTAGCCTTTCTAGTTCATATCCCTTTTCTAGAGTTATCATACTGTGTATCAGTAATGCTGGGATCTGCTAAAATTAAATATAATTGATAATGAATTCAGCAGCCAATTCTCACATTATTCTCAGGTGAATTCCAGTTGACTCAATTCATCCTTTCTCTCACAATCCCTTAGATGAATATTATTAAATATTAAATAGGAGTTAGGAAGGATTATGGTTCTGCATTATTTGTGTAGGAACATATGTTACTTTACGAGTGTGTGTGTTTGTGTGTGTGTGTGTGTGTGTGTAAATGCAGAGCCTGGCCCTCCCAATTCTCTCAAGACTACTCTAGTTTTAGCATCAGAAGTCCTGTATCCCAGGACTCACTTTCAATTCTGGGCAAGTTAAGTTGGTCATCTTAGGTATAAACCTGCTTCATTTACATGCAGTGTTTTAACCAGGCATTTAAGACTTTGTATGGTCTAACATTGATTTTCTTTTCTGTCGTATTTTTAGCAAAGCTTCCTTCAGTCTACTTTCTAGAAAAACTAAACGAGAGCATGCTCTTTACACATGCACTGCTTTTCTTGCCTGCAGTGTTGCATGTCTAAATCCCTCCTGCTTGTCAAGGGCTAGTTAAAATGTTCTTTCTTTCACCACATGTGCCTTTCTCTACCCACAGACTCTCCAGTATCAGAATATGGCTTTTGATGCGGATGCATTTCTGCCTTCAATTACAATATCTTGATGGGTCTTAATGCTTTGTCCTAAACAAGGAATTGATGTTAACCAGATGATTACATGATGTAGTGCAGACTCTGCTCATGGTATGTAAATTAATCTTGTATATGACTCATTAAATGTCCAGCTTTCCTTGTAATCTTTCAATACCAATTATTCAGTTTATTAACCAGTTTTGTTTTCCAGTATCTAATGCATGACAAATCCTTTCAATGACCATAATTATTGTATTTGTGTTTTTTAAATTCATCTCTATAACTGAGGGAGAGAGGATTGTACAACAGAATGAGCATATGCATTGAAGCTATACATACAAGAGTTTAAATTCTAGTTTTTCCTTTTACCATCTTGGATGAGTAACCTAAATTCACTAAGCTTCAATTTCTGCATATTTGAAATGGACAGAAAACATCTTCCCTACAGACATATCATGCAGCTTAAAAATAATGAATATAAAGTGTCAATAAACTTTTCAATAAAGAGATACATAGGAAATATTTCTGACTTTGTGGACCATACCGCCTGGCAAACTACTCAACAACCCCTGTAGTGTGAAAATTGCCATAGACAATAAGTAAATGAAGGAGGTGCCTATATTCCAATACAATTTGTGTCACAAAAATTGTGAGACAGATTTAGCTGTTGGCTAGTTTAGCAACTCCCGATGTGTATTAAGCACTAAATAAATGGGGACCAGTATTTCCATGAACTACTTTTTCTTCCCTTCCTGAGCATTTTGATCTTGTAGTCTTAATCCAAATTAAGCTCAAACTAATGCAGCATTTGCCAACAAATGTAGTAGGTTTAGTTTCTGGTTTTTCCATAACATCTTCCATACAAGTATTATAGGAAAATTATATGAGCCAATGTACTAGTCTATTCCTGGTAGGGACAGAACACTGAAGATTCCAGTTTTGAGAATGTTAACTCCTGATTCCCCGTTTTCCTATTCAAGTACAGTCCCCAATGCCCCCAGTACTACATCTTCTATCTTGTGGTTGTTTTTGTGTACTCTTCCTGAAGCCCTATGGACCTTAGCTCACTAAACTCCTCCGTCCACGGGATTTCCCAAGCAAGAATACTAGAGTGGGTTGCCATTTCCTTCTCCAGGAAATCTTTCTGATTCAGGAATCAAATCCACGTCCCTTGCATTGGGAGATGGATTCTTTACTGCCGAGCCAGTGCAGAAGATGTAAGAGATGTGTGTTTGATCCCTGGGTCAGGAAGATCCCCTGCAGAAGGGCAGGGCAACACATTCCAGTATTCTTCCCTGGAGAATTCCATGGACAGAGGAGCCTGGCAGGCTCCAGCTCATGGGGTCGCAAAGAATAGGACAAGACTGAAGCTACTTAGCACGCACACATTACCCAGTACCTAACATCATCATGGTCTAGTCATGGAGCATGTTATAAGCTCTGAGAGGGCCTGGGATTAACCAGCTACCATAAGCTCAGTGCCCTGGTATGAAGACTGGATACTCAAGTTTTCTCAAGATAACATTTCTCCCAAATATGTTAATTTTCCCCTACATTTGATGTTTTAATTTTTTTAATGGCTGTGTAGCTTGTCAGAGAACTTTACTGGTCTCTATAATCCAGATGGTCTCACTTTGGGCTATAAGTTAGAATCATTTGAAAAAAGTATGAAAACCAAATTTTTCTTGCATGCATGCTAAGTCACTTCAGTCATGTCCAACTCTTAGAGACCAGGAATTTCAGTCCTCCCCAGGTTCCTCAGGTTACTCTGCCAGGTTACTCCAGGTAAGAATACCGGAGTGGGTTACCATGCCCTCCTCCAGGGATCTTCCCGACCAAGGGATCAAATCCACATCTCTTAGGTCTTCTGCATTGGCAGATGGATTCTTTACCAGTAGCACCACCTGGGAAACCCTAAAAGTGAAAGTGAAAGTTTCTCAGTCGTGTCCGACCCTTTTTGCAACAACACGGTCTGCATAGTCCATGGAGTTCTCCCAGACGGAATACTGGAGTGGGTAGCCTTTCTTTTCTCCAGGGGATCCTCCAACCCAGGGATCAAACCCAGGTTTCCTGCATTGCAGGCAGATTATTTACCAGCTGAGCCACAATGGAAAGCCTAGAATACTGGAGTGGGTAGCCTATCCCTTCTCCAGGGGATCTCCCTGACCCAGGAATTGAACTGGGGTCTCCTGCATTGCAGGCAGATTTTTTACCAACAGAGCTAAAGGGAAGCCCCTAGACCAGCTAAAAAAGCAATGACTGTAAAAATATAAATTAGATTTTAGCAAATTGTAAAACTTCTCTCATTAAACAATATGATAAAGAAAATAAATTTTCAAGACACAGTTCGAGAGAAAAGTTTCCATAAAACATATATCTGACAAAAGACTGGGGTCTAGGATATGTAAAAACAAGCAAATGACAATAAAACCCTTCAGCTTAATAGTAAGTAGATAAGAACCTAATGTAAGTGGCCGAACAACTTAAAAGTCACAAAAGAAGATAGATAAATGGTCAGTAAGTATATGAAAAAACGGTTGATATTACTTGTCAGTACAATGAGATACCAATGTATGTATGCCAGAATGACTATAATTAAAAATATTGATCACCAAACTTATTGTGCTAATCACATCATGATGGATGTAAATCAAAAAGAATTCAGTGCCACATGTCAATTTTATCTCCAATATACTGGAAGAACAAGAAAATAAAGTTAAGGAAGCACTTGTTTTCTCTTTAGGGGAAGGAAAAAAAAAAAAAAGATGTCATCAAATGCTGGTGAGGTTGTGGAACAAACTAGGATTCTCTTGTAAATTGTTGGTGGGAATGCAAAAAATGGTGCAACCTTCTAGAAAAGGAAGTTTAGGCAATTTCTTGTAAGATGGCACTAAGCTTACCCTAAGGCCTAGTGATTCTCCTCCTACAAAAGGAAAACATATGTTCACAAAAGGACTTGTGAAAGAACGCCCATAGTAGGTTTACTTATAATAGCTAAAAACTGGAAGCAGCCAAAGTGCCCTTTAAAAGAGAATGGATAATAAACAAAATGCAGTATGTTTATATAATACTGCACTACAAAACTCAACAATAAGAAAAAATATACTATTAGAGGCATTAGCCTAGATAAACGTCTAAAGTGTTATGCAAAGTGAACAGTGCCTTATACAAGTGAATACATAGCAAATGATTCGATTTGTGTGAAATTCTCAAAAAGTTGATAATCTGGGGTGAGGAAAAAATTCAGATTAATGATGGCCTCTGGGGAGTGGAGGCAAGAAACTGACTGGGAAAGGGCATGAGGAAACTTTCTGGAATGACAAAAATATTCTATACCATGATAGAAGCTTGGGTTACAGAGGTTCATGCATTTACTAAAACTCAGCAAATAGACTAAGATATGTGCAATGGCACCCCACTCCAGGACTCTTGCCCAAAAAATCCCATGGGCGGAGGAGCCTGGTAGGCTGCAGTCCATGGGGTCGCTGGGAGTCGGACATGACTGAGCAACTTCACTTTCACTGTTCACTTTCATGCATTGGAGAAGGAAATGGCAGCCCACTCCAGTGTTCTTGCTTGGAGAATCCCAGGGACGGGGGAGCCTGGTGGGCTGCCATCTATGGGGTCGCACAGAGTCGGACACGACTGAAGTGACTTAGCATGTGCATTTCATTGTATGTAAATTTTATAACAAAAGACAAATGTAAACACTATTGTATTCTTGTTAACGATATGCGAGCTGACATACTCAGTGTGCAAAGATCTGCAATCTGCTTCAAAATGTACCAACAGAATGCATTACTAGATGATGTTCAGGTAGATATTTAATAAAGCAAATCTAGCAAACTTTTAAACGTAGAATCCAAATGAAAAATATACAGATGTTCAGTGTAAACTCCTTTCAATTTTTGTGTACATACAGCTTTTTATAATATAATGATTCTACCCTGAGATTGTGACTTCATTCGTTTGGGAGTAGTATCTAGACATTGGTTTTGTTTTGTTTTGTTTCCTTTTGTTTTGAGAAAGCTTTCCAGGTTAATCTAATGAATAGTAGACTCAAGAACAACTGCACCAACATTTTTCAAATCCACCCCAGGGAATATGGACCACTTCCTGCATATATTCATTCAGAGATTAGATTTCTTCTCTAAATTTGACAAACTTTTTGCAAACACAAGTCTGCCACCCTGCTGACTTGAGCCTTACCATCGCAGGGTGGACCCTCTCACCCTGCCTCACACACAGCATCACCACCCTTGCTTCCTGACTCAAGTCCCAGGCAACCAAGCCCACCGATTCCTCCTTAGGGACCATCACTGAAATGCTCCCCACTGCCTTTATTTTCTATCCCATCACAGTCTTTTCTCTTGCTTGTTTCACTGACATTTCAGTATGCCTGAGGTTTCTGCTTCTGTTACAGAAGACAAAACTGAGACATCAGGTCATAAGAGTAGATAAGAATATACTACTGGTAATGTCTTACTAGACTCAAAGAAAGTTCCTATTTTATCTGATGAAAGATCACCTTTCCTTATCACCATCAAGACAGGTTTTGGTTAAATGTTTTATATATATATATATATATATATATATATATATATATATATAAATTATTCCAGATTCATGCAAGCATGTTTCATTCTGTGGCATGGAAGCAAAAATCCCTCAACTAGCTGTTTGTGGAAAAAAGTAGAGTAATAATTCTCTGTTCCAAGACAGACAAAACAAGGACATGTATTTATCAGAAAGATACAAGCACTCCTGTACTAAATCAGCTTCTCTTCTCAAACCTGACTGGGAGCTCTACCTACCTTTGACTTTCTGTTGTCAACACAGCCCTAGCATCTGGGAGGTTCTTAGTAATTAAGACCAATGTGAAAGTAATTCACCAGAAATTCCTGCATTCCTGCAACATGATTAAGTCATATGTATCTGTGTACCTGTAAATAGCCTATAATCCCAAGATTAATTCACATAGTCAGTTGGTATGATAGCTATTTGGGCTTCTCTGATAGCTCAGTTGGTAAAGAATCCGCCTGCAATGCAGGAGACCCCAGGTCAATTCCTGGGTCAGGAAGATCTGCTGGAGAAGGGATAGGCTACCCACTCCAGTATTCCAGCCTAGAGAATTCCATGGACTATATAGTTCATGGGGTCGCAAAGAGTTGGACACAACTGAGCAACTTTCACTATGAAAGTTATTAAAATCACTTTTTACAACTAAGAAAACTGGGGTGTATAGAGGTAAAATAGCTTGCCAACCCAGAATATAGCAAAGTTGGTATTCTAGCCCAGATCTTCCTCTAAAGACCATGTTCTTCCCATGTCATCATTCTCCTTTCCACAGAGCTCAACAGAAACAAGAAACTGTGACCCATTCTCTCCAATATCAATGAGGCTTCCTTCTCTTCCCTCAAAAGCTTGACCAGGGTTCATTACCAGCATCACAGAATACATAATGTCGCCAACACAATCTTTCCTTTCTTTTATTTGCCTGCCAAGCAAAGCTCAGACACTCCCCTTTGCCTTCTTTAAATCATTGGAGGATTCTGTTGTTTGAGTGGAAGGTATCTGTCACAGGTGTTGCTTATCATTTTCCTTTGCAAAAAGATCAGTGCAAGGAGCATTGCTGGGTTGTATAAATCACACGCCTACTAGCTGCCACTTTCGGTCTGATGAGGGAGAGAGAAATAAACTGCTGGCAAACAATCAGAACTGATGGCTTTTTTTCTCTGACATGTCATCCTGCTTGTACTGCCAACTGTCATGGCATCATTTGTCTTTGTTACCAGCACCCTGGGTTAAGCAAGAATTAGGTACCGCAAAGGGACTTTGCTGGGTGAATTACTTCAGAAGGCTGTAAACACTTTCTTGAGACCATTTATGTATTTTACTGTGATGTTTGCAGGTCCTCTTATCCAATCCTGTTGTGATAGGAGTCAGGGGTCCCACAAAAGCTTTCAGCTTTCCTAGAAATTGGCGTATACCAGCAAAGTTTGCAAAAACATGTGGTGACTAGTAGCCTAGTAGGATTTTTCCATATATGAAAAGTCAAGTCATAACATTAGTGGGGGAAAAGTGGGTAGAAATGTCCAGAGTTCCTGCTCACAATCCTTTCTCCTCTTCCTTCCCCTCCTCCTACTCTTTCCTCCCTCTCTCTCTGTCTTCCTCCTTCAAGTAAGAGGAGGGTATTCTGGTGGAAAGGACCACAGTTATAAAGTAGAAGCTTGGAATTTGTAATCTTCATCTGATGTGATTGGTAAAGTCTTATGTTGGATTCGTCTAATAGCTTGAACCTAGATATTTATTTAAGAAGTGACTCCAAGCCAGAGAAGCCAGACAGAGAAGGAAAGGGAAGCAATGCTGCTGCTGCTGCTGCTAAGAAGTCGCTTCAGTTGTGTCCGACTTTGTGAGACGCCATAGCCGGCAGCTCACCAGGCTCCCCTGACCATGGGATTCTTCAGGCAAGAACACTGGAGTGGGTTGCCATTTCCTTCTCCAATGTATGAAAGTGAAAAGTGAAAGTGAAGTTGCTCAGTCGTGTCCAACTCTTTGCGACCCCATGGACTGCAGCCCACCAGGCTCCTCTGCCCATGGGATTTTCCAGGCAAGAGTACTGGAGTGGGGTGCCATTGCCTTCTCCAAGGGAAGCAATAAAAGTCCATTAATACAGGTTATTTTAGGAGGTTGGGATTAACACGTGCACACTGCTATATATAAAAAAAGATAACCAATAAGGACCACAGTACACACTGCTTAACATGTTCACATTAACATGTATGTATTAATATGTACATGAACATGAATTAACATGTTTACACTGCTATATATAAAAGAGATAATCAGTAAGTATAGCACAAAGAACTATACTAAATATTTTGCAATAACCTATAAGGAGAAAGAATCTAAAATTCTGTGCTTGTGTGTGTGTGTGTGTGTGTGTGTGTGTGTGTGTGTGTATACACACTTACATTATATACACTTTACTGTCTGAGCCACCAGGGAAGTCCGGTTTATATATATATATAGGCTGCCGTCTATGGGGTCGCACAGAGTCGGACACGACTGAAGTGACTTAGCAGCAGCAGCAGCAACATTATACATATATATATCTCTCTCTCTGAATCATTGTGCTGTGCACCTGAAACTAACACAACATTATAAATCAGACTCAGGTATACTTCAACAACAACAACAAAAATTAAGCAGGTTATCACTGTGGGAAGTGTGTTAGTCAGTCGGTCAAGTCTGACTCTTTGTGACCCCAGGGGCAACCCACTCCAGTACTCTTGCCTGGAAAATCCCAGGGACGGAGGAGCCTGGTGGGATGCAGTCCATGGAGTTGCTAAGAGTTGGGGACGACTAAGCGACTTCACTTTCACTTTTCACTTTCATGCATTGGAGAAGGAAATGGCAACCCACTCCAGTGTTCTTGCCTGGAGAATCCCATGGTCAAGGGAGCCTGGTGGGCTGCCGGCTATGGGGTCGCACAGAGTCGGACATGGCTGAAGCTACTTAGCAGCAGCAGCAGCAGAGTGTAGCCTGCCAAGCTCCTCTGTCCATGGGATTCTGTAGGTAAGAATACTGGAGTGGGTAGCCATTTCCTTCTCCAGGGGATCTTCCTGACTCAGGGACTGGACGCAGGTCTCCTGCATTGCAGGCAGATTCTTCACTGTCTGAGCCACCAGGGAAGCCCTTGCTGTGGGAAACGGGCTCATTCACACTGGGGACTTCTAGTGGAAAGCAGAGCCTCCTCCAGAGTGGTTCCACCTGAAGAACAAGGAAGCTGGCTGTTTGCCCACCAACCCCTGTTTATCTGGGCTGAGACCTACATCACAGGGCCTGCTAATAGCCTCAGGTTCCCTTGTAAGCAGGTAGAGTGTGCACCTAGGGCCATAGAAAGCCCTTAGGGAAAGAGGTGCAGTGACTGCAGGAAGAAGTTTTCATCACGCATAACAAAAGTGAGGGCTGGGGATGTATGGGCATGCCACCAGCAGTGCCTGCTGCAGATAAATACCACTCTGGGGGGTGGGGGACAAAATTGGTGGCAAAGAAAAAACTTCAAAGTAAAGAAAGTTGGATAGTGCATACTTAATTAATTTCTTTGATGAGATCTGCACGTTTTCAACAGCTTCTCTAAAGGCATTGTAAATTATTATACATAGGGCAGAAAAGAAACCTGCAAGTATTCGTTTATTCAGAGTCTGTTTCCTATTTATAAAGAAAAGGTGATCATTAGGCACAAGCATGTTTTAGCCAAAAAAAAAAAAAAAAAAAGGAAAGAAAATCCTGTCAAATTAATACAAATTGTGATTCACTGCCAAAGGTATGAAACTTTCTATATGTAGAACTGTGTTACTATAATATTATTTTGATTTCCTCTACAATGTATTTCTCATTCACATCTGTATGGACAAGAAGAAATAATCAGTTGGGATCTTCAGTTTGTAAAATAATTATGGTCCCAAGTTTCTGATTAAATTTTTAATATTTTTCATAGTTAGCCCTCTAAAGACTTCCTTTTACTCATCAATTTTAATTTTTTAAGTCAATAATTTTCTTAGATGAAGACACTGAAGAGTTATTAAGTATGTGCTTTACACAAAGCTATTGGATATAGCAATCAGGATTCAGAAATGTCTCTAGAAAAAGAAAAACTCAAACACAGGATTTAATTTATTGAGGATAATTGTACCGTCTTGCATTTAGATTGTAAAATATTAATAGCATTGGTACAAGGTAGAAGGCAACATGATTTATGAAACATGTTGAAGGATTATAGGATATATATTTGATAGGGACTTATGGTAGGTCTTAAGGGGAAGACAGAAGGAACCTGAAGTCAAAGTTGCTACCAAAATTTCTGCCTTGAACAACTGGATAAATACTATTTATAATTATTAAGAAATATCATAAAACTTTAATTGGTTACATAGAAATCCTAGACTTAGATCATGAATATCTATCATCAGAAACAAAACTGAGTTTTCATTGTTTTATGAAATCTTTGAGCATATTAATATTTTATAAAAACTGTTACTAAAACTTACTTAATCTTCATTAGAAGGAGCTACTTTCACAGTTTTTAGCAAGACAAGACCTGATCTCATCACGATTTCCTTTCCACATATCCTTCCCCACCCCAAGTTAGAATTAATGTCTTCCTCCGTCACAGGGCAGTATCTGTTTCTGGTCTACTCTAGCACTTTACATAGCTTTCCTTACTTCAAAGACATCAAAGCTGACTGTTTCTCTTCCAGTTGATGTCATGGCTAAGGTCTTCGACTCTGGAGCCAGACTCCTTGTATTTGAATCCCAGGTACTAACTGGGTGGCAGAAGATAAGATTGGTTGTACAGCATTACTTACTCAATGGACATGAGTTTGGACAAACTCAGGGAGATAGTGAAGGGCAGGGTAGCCTTGCATGCTGCAGTTCATGAGGTGACAAAGAGTCAGACAAGACTTAGTGACTGAACAACAACAACTAATTGTCAACGTAACCTTCTAATTGTCAAGAACAACTTTCCTGATGTTCAAGCTGGTTTTAGAAAAGGCAGAGGAACCAGAGATTAAATTGCCAACATCTGCTGGATCATGGAAAAAGCAAGAGAGTTCCAGAAAAACATCTATTTCTGCTTTATTGACTATGCCAAAGCCTTTGACTGAGTGGATCACAATAAATTGTGGAAAATTCTGAAAGAGATGGGAATACCAGACCACCTGATCTGCCTCTTGAGAAATTTGTATGCAGGTCAGGAAGCAACAGTTAGAACTGGACATGGAACAACAGACTGGTTCCAAATAGGAAAAGGAGTTCGTCAAGGCTGTATATTGTCACCCTGTTTATTTAACTTATATGCAGAGTACATCATGAGAAACGCTGGACTGGAAGAAACACAAGCTGGAATCAAGATTGCCTGGAGAAATCTCAATAACCTCAGATATGCAGATGACACCACCCTTATGGCAGAAAGTGAAGAGTAACTCAAAAGCCTCTTGATGAAAGTGAAAATGGAGAGTGAAAAAGTTGGCTTAAAGCTCAACATTCAGAAAACGAAGATCATGGCATCTGGTCCCATCACTTCATGGGAAATAGATGGGGAAATAGTGGAAACAGTGTCAGACTTTATTTTTCTGGGCTCCAAAATCACTGCAGGTGGTGACTGCAGCCATGAAATTAAAAGATGCTTACTCCTTGGAAGGAAAGTTATGACCAACCTAGATAGCATATTCAAAAGCAAAAGGTTCGTCTAGTCAAGGCTATGGTTTTTCCTGTGGTCATGTATGGATGTGAGAGTTGGACCGTGAAGAAGGCTGAGTGCCGAAGAATTGATGCTTTTGAACTGTGGTGTTGGAGAAGACTCTTGAGAGTCCCTTGGACTGCAAGGAGATCCAACCAGTCCATTCTGAAGGAGATCAGCCCTGGGATTTCTTTGGAAGGAATGATGGTGAAGCTGAAACTCCAGTACTTTGGCCACCTCATGCGAAGAGTTGACCCATTGGAGAAGACTCTGATGCTGGGAGGGACTGGGGGCAAGAGGAGAAGGGGATGACAGAAGATGAGATGGCTGGATGGCATCACTGACTCAATGGACGTGAGTCTGAATGAATTCCGGGAGTTGGTGATGGACAGGGAGGCCTGGCATGCTGCGATTCATGGGGTCGCCAAGAGTCGGACACGACTGAGCGACTGATCTGATCTGGTCTGAACCTTTTATAGGTCAGCTCATCTTTCAGAGTCTAAATTTCTATATCTATCAAATAAGAATACTTCACAATCTGATGTCACGGGATGGACATTTGGATTAGTGAGTAATACGTTTTAAAGAAATAGAATAAAATCATCTATTACTATCATGAGCCCTCAGTGGACACACAATTTGCAATCACTGTCCCTCACAATGCTTAGGAAAATGTCTCATACTTCATAGACATTTAATGTGTGATCATTTAATGGATTTTGTTTTGTTAATTTTTCTATTTCTTCTCAAATACAAACGACTGGAGATTTTAGAGAACTCAAACTGAGTTCCTCTTCAAAGGCCCAGCTAACCCTGGAGTTGACAGACAATAGAAAGACCCTGCTCCAGGTCAGCAGGCTCCGTAATGCACTCAGGTGGTTAAGTACTGTGGGAAAAACCGGGCCTAAATGAACCAAAAAGTCCCTGATATCATGACCAGTGATGGGTCTTTATTTGAAGGTAGCCTTGTCAATAAACTCTGATATATCCTTTTAAAAGCTTATTAATTAAATTATTATAGATGAAAAGTAAAAACATTTTTGTGATAGAATCATTTCAGTGGGATAATCCAAAGATCAGCTGGTAAGCAAAATATATCAAATGAAATAGTCCTGGTCAGTATGTATTATTAGCAGTAAAGTGACAATTTCAATGCACATACTCTCTCTGCTGGGTCTAAGAGAGGAACAGAATGACAAAGAAGGGCCAGGATTATCCAGGTCCATTAAAGAACCACAAAGCAATAAATGCCCACCTTTCCAAGAAGTCATCATTCACATATTGTTGCTACACTATAAATTGATTGATTAACCAATTTTAAACATCAAGTCATTCAGCTTGAGCTGCTGAACACAAGGTTGGTGGTAAGGTTTTATTTATTTATTTTGTTAAGAAGCATTATTGACTTACAACATTGTGAGTTCCAGGTACACACCAGAGTGACTTGATATTTCTATCCATTATAAAATGATTTCTCACCACATAGCATGCCTTTTTTCATGCTTTGTCACATCTCTGTGTCTGGTCCCTTCACTAGATTTTACATACTTTATCTTTTTTATTAGTGTATCACTATAGAACCTAGCACAGTGATCTGCTGGGTTCTGGAGGGTTAGATATTCAACGTTTGTTGAACTGAATAGCAAGTTACAGCTTAGAAAATCTGACACAGTAGAAAGAAAATGGGCTTTGAAATCAGTCAGATGTGAGTCAAAGTCATGTCATGGATGTTTATTAATTATATACTATTCAAACACACACACAACACACAGAAGTCACTCAGTCATGTCCGACTCTTTGCGACCCCATGGACTGTAGCCCACCAGGCTCCTGGGTCCATGGGATTTTCCAGGCATGAATACTGGAGTGGGTTGCCGTTTCCTTCTCCAAAAGAGAAGTACTATTCAAACTGCTAACTAAACCTGAGACTCAATTCCCTCATTTACACCATGGGACTGATAGCTGCTGCCTGCGAAGGGGACCAATCAGATCACAAGTTCAGTGGGATGACTCCTGAGGTAAACAGAAATGGGCCCGTGGACATGAACATGTGGAGTGTAAGGAGCAAGAAGTGTAGAGGACACAGAAACTACTGGGCAAAGCCCTACAGACCACTGTGCTTATACTCCTGTCACCTGTGCCTAATCACAATGTGATTAGGTTCACATAAAGAACCTAAAGTGGAGCGGATGCGAAGCTTTTTAGATAAAATGAAATAATAGCTAACTCTCAAACACTGCAAGGACATGCAAATCTGTGCCTGGACTCCTCCGGCTCCCTTTCTTCCCTTCACTCTGTGAAACAAAGCTATTCCACTTTATATCCTCTGTAATATATTTTATAAGACCATGCCAAGGAAGCTTAATCTATTTCACACATGGAAGGGCAACAGAGAAGAGTGATCACGGGATGAGGGATGAGGTGTGCCTCCAGGAGCATTAGACCTAGCCGTCAGTGTACGCCAATACACGTCTGATACCTGAAATTAATCCCGCAGCAGTGGAAAAGCTTAGTCATGCAGGCTGCACATCTAGCTGAAAGCAAAATCAACAAACTCAAAACACGTGCAGGAGGTTGCCTTTGAAGCTTAAGGATTACTTTCTCTGTTTGCCATAACAAAGCCATAATAATGGTCATGCTCATTTTTTACATTAAAGACCTTCATATTTTTCCTCATCTCTATGGTTTAATTAAATATCAATTATAGATCTTCCTTGGCTTATGATGGAGTTACATCTCGATAAACCCATGGTAAACTGGAAATACCATACATCAAAAATGCATGTAATGCAATCAGCCTACCAAATATCATGGTTTAGCCTTGCATACATTAAATGTGCTCACAATACATCCATTAGCCTTGTAGTTGTTCTGTCGCCAAATCATGTCTGACTCTGCAAGACTTAGCCTACATTAGCCTACAGGTGGGCAAAATCATCTAATATACAGTTTGTTTTATAATAAAGTGTTGAATATTTTGCGTATTTTATTGAATTCTGTACTAGAGCTGAAAGTGAGAATGGTTGTGTGGGTACAGAATGGTTGTGGGTGTATTAGTCATTTACCGTCATGATCAGGTGGTTAGCTGGGAGCTGAGCCTTGTTTTAACTGTCCAGAATGACAGGAAAATATCATATTGCATACTGCTAGCCTGGGAAAAGATTAAAATTCAAAGTATAGTTTCTACTGAATGCATAACGCTTTCACACCCTTATAAAGTCAAATGTTATAAGCTGAACCAGTGACAGTCAGGGAAAGTCCGCATATCTATTTTGACAGTATATCATACTGCTAATAGTTTAAGAAATGAGCTATGGAAGCAAAAACCTGACTTCAAATCCTTGTTCTTACCCTAAGATCTTCAGGTTCCTAACCTGTATGCATGCGTGTGAGCTCAGTCGCTTCAGTCGTGTCTGTGTCTTTGTGACCCAATGAACTGTAGCCTGCCAGGTTCTCAGTCCATGGGATCCTCCAGGTAAGAATATCGGAGTGGGTTGGCATGCTCTTCCACAGGGGATCCTACCGACCCAGCGACTGAGCACGCGTCTCCTCCACTGCAGGAAGACTGTACTACTGAGCTATCAGGGAAGACCCACCGCCCTGCCTACCTGTATAAGGCTATATTAAGATATATCTTTCAGGGACTATTATGAGGATAAATTTAGATAATATGTAAAAAGCACTTAGTGTGGGGCTTACATAATAGCTATTTTTATTTAATTGCTATATATTCCATGCATACCTATACATATGTGGGTATGTATGTGTACTAGGCAATCATTCACTATACTTTAATGCTGATATTATAATATTCAGTTCAGTCAGTCGCTCAGTCATGTCTGACTCTTTGCAACCCCATGAATCCCAGCACGCCAGGCCTCCCTGTCCATCACCAACTCCCAGAATTCACTCAAACTCATGTCCATCGAGCTGGTGATGCCATCCAGCCATCTCATCCTCTGTCATCTCCTTTTCCTCCTGCCCCCAAGCCCTCCCAGTGTCAGAATCTTTTCCCATGAGTCAACTCTTTGCATGAGGTGGCCAAAGTACTGAAGTTTCAGCTTTAGCATCATTCCTTCCAAAGAACACCCAGGACTGATCTCCTTTAGAATGGACTGGTTGGATCTCCTTGCAGTCCAAGGGACTCTCAAGAGTCTTCTCCAACACCACAGTTCAAAAGCATCAATTCTTCAGCACTCAGCTTTCTTCACAATCCAAGTCTCACATCCATACATGACCACTGGAAAAACCATAGCCTTGACTAGACGGACCTTTGTTGGCAAAGTAATATCTCTGCTTTTGAATATGCTATCTAGGTTGGTCATAACTTTTCTTCCAAGGAGTAAGCGTCTTTTAATTTCATGGCTGCAGTCACCATCTGCAGTGATTTTGGAGCCCCCCCAAAATAAAGTCTGACACTGTTTTCACAGTTTCCCCATCTATTTCCCATGAAGTGATAGGACCAGATGCCATGATCTTCATTTTATGAATGTTGTTTAACATTATAATATTAGGCTTCTTCAAATTCATAAGGATTATGTCTCAAGATGTTCACGAACCCTGAAAGTTACCCTCAGTGGCATATATAACCTATAAAATGTAGTAGCTTGAACTATTACTGTATGTCCAGCAATACATTTTAAAACCATGAAGCTATTAAGCAATAAGGATGCCGAATGGGCAGCTGAACCCACTTACTAGCAAAGTAACAGCCCTGTACATCAGTCTTACAGTCTCATTCCTGCCTCAGAGAAATTAAATCTATTACTGTTCTCCATCTGTATCTACAGGGTTACTATCAAATACTCAAACCTGTGATTACTGGATGCACGGACACCAACGATCCACCATCTCTTTGATATAGCATGCATCCTTGCCTTGTCTTCCCTTTCCCTGTGGTTCTAGCAGCTTGAATAAAGTCATCAATTCCTCCTCTCAGAACTACTTCAGATACTACCCCTACCATGGACACTTTTCTTCATTCACCATGTTATCATAGCCTCTGTTTGTCCCAATCCAGTAGGATGAATTGTAGACTACTGTATTTTGTTTGTTATTCTCTCTTATCTAACAGACTGTGAGTTCCTTGAGAAGAAGGGACTGTATTTTATGTGTCTTTGTAGCAGTAACATTCAGCACAGTGAGGCCTCCTCATTTATTCATTTATCCAGCAAGTTGGTTTGCCAAAAGCTCACTGAATATCTGCAGTGGGCCAGGTACTGTGCTAGGCATCTGGGTTTCACCAGAGAATAAGGATGATGTGGACCTGCGTCCTCCCTGTCTAGCCAGGAACATAAGCCCTGCATGACAACTGCAGGCGTGATGAGTAGTATTGCAGAAGAGTCTGCAGCGACAGTGAAGGAAAGGCTTATGTTGCTAGGTGATGTTGGGGATGCACTCTCCAACAAGGAGGAAGGGGACTGAGGGAAGCCAGAAGCTGAATCAGTCTGGTCTGGGCCAATGAATGATGCTCTGGTAGGGCTCTGGTTTAGAAAACCAGAGAATAGAACCAAAGAGATGGAATGTGTCCAGATTTTCCCAGGTCTTACACACTATCTTTTGTAGTTTTGAGTTTTGTGAGATGACACAGCGATTTCCAGCAGAGGCGTGTTGTTTCTGCTTAGTCATTACATTGTGTCTGACTGTCTGCAACCCCATGGATGGCAGCCCACTAGGCTCCTCTGTCCATGGGATTTCCCAGGCAAGAATACTGGAACCGGTTGCCATTTCCTTCTCCAGGGGATCTTCCTGACCCAGAAATGGAACCCACCACTTCTGCATAGGCAGGTGGGTTCTTCATCACCAAGCCACCAGGAAAGGCCAGCAGGGGTGTGACATGATCCCAGTTGTAGCTGGAAAGGATGCTTGGGTGTTGATGGATTGGAACTGAGGAAAAAGGCCTTGTTGGGAGGCCACTAATGAAACTCATTAAATAATCCAAGCAAGATGTAATGTTGGTTTAGATCAGGAGTGTCAGAGGGGATCTACAGTAATAGACAGGTTGAAGAGATATTTAAAGGGCAAAATGTACAGAGTTTTGTGTTCACTGGACATGGGGAAGGTATGAGAGGTAGGAAGGAGTCAAGGATGGAATTTGGCTCTGAAATCTGAGAAATTCCACAGCTGATGCCAGAATTATTCCTTAGGTGCAGGTCAAATCTTGGCATTTCTATGATTATAACTCTGAAGTGGCTTCCCTTTGCTTCAGGGATAAAGTCCAGATATTTAGCAAAGAAGGCAGCCATCATTTGGACCCAAGCTCTGCTCTTCACTTCTTGGCCTTTTTATTTCACTTTCCCAAATTCTGTGATGTTCTTCAAACATGCTACACTGCTTGCTGTTTCTTATATATCTTTCTACGTTTTCCTCTCCCTTTCCTAGATTTACATTTATATCTATCTATCTACATATATATATATATCACATGTTTACATATAACTTTGATATATGTATTTACATATGAATATATCTCTCACATATTTATATATAATGCATTGATATATATTTACAAATATATGTATGTATATAGATATATGCATACATATATATATTCTCAAAAATTCCAAAAATCCTTCAATCTAGTATCATGGTTGTCAAGTTTAGAAAAAACTTCTGCTCACTTATTCCCTTCTCTCTGTTCCCTTTTTACAATAAATATGTTTATTTTTACAGTCACGCCATTGGAATACTGCGGTTGTTGCTGATGTTGCTTATATACTTTGAAGATAAATACTTCAATATTTTAACCTCAGCAAATCGGTGAGTTTGTTTTATTCCCTCCAGGCCTGGAGGGAAATTAGATGTTAGCATTTAGAACACAGAAACAAGAAAATTGTGTGGTATTTTTTCCTTTTAGTTTAGGGAAGCCAACTTAAAAAATCCATTGCAAAAACAGAGAGCTTTTCTTGCCAAGTCTGTAGTAATCAACCTTAGAAATAGAAAGAAGGGGAAAGAAAATAAAAGGGCAATGTGTTAAGAGCTGGCCACTATGTTAGACCTCATTACTCCAAGTATCTCATTTTATCTTTGGGATGATCCTGGGAGACAAGTGTCAGAAGTTCCATTCAATACCCAGTTGTCTGGCTTTTGGAAACTCTGGGGATACATCTAGGAATCTTCAGTGTGGTGCTAACAAGAAACTAAAGGACATCACTCATTGTTCTCCCCAGGGCAGGCCCCCAGAGACTTCTTCTAGTTTTATATTCTACATTATAGGGAATGACATCATTAAGCTGGAACTCGATTTGTGCTGGGTGAAGGGGAAATCTTGTCAGAGATAAATTAGATAGCTTTTATGTCACAATAAAGGTCTCATCTTTCATTGCAAAGGCCTCCAAATTCTTCCCAAAGCATCAGAGAAATGCACACAATAATAACATACAAAAAGCTAAGAAGAACAATTCATGGGATTCTTTCCATACAGAAGATAAATACCTCTTTGGTGCCAGTCCTCAATGGCCCTTGATTGCATAGTGATGAATTCCATACCTCCTTGGAGTATTATTTACACATAATGTCTTATATTTTTGTTTACTTTTTGGACCTGGGGAAGTAGAATATTGTGACAGAAAATACATGGATATTAAATCTTCATTCTTTTATCTGCCACTTCTGAAAAATGACCTAACCTAAGGCACCTAGCTTTTCATTGACATCAAAGATGGTGATACCATTGGGATAGTAAGTATGACTGAGAAACTTAAATGAGTTTAGGAATATAAAAGTCTAACATAAAGCATCAGATCAGATCAGATAAGTCACTCAGTCATGTCTGACTCTTTGTGACCCCATGAATCGCAGTACGCCAGGCCTCCCTGTCCATCACCAACTCCCGGAGTTCACTCAGACTCACGTCCATCGAGTCAGTGATGCCATCCAGCCATCTCATCCTCTGTCATCCCCTTCTCCTCCTGCCTCCAATCCCTCCCAGCATCAGAGTCTTTTCCAATGAGTCAACTCTTCGCATGAGGTGGCCAAAGTACTGGAGTTTCAGCTTCACCATCATTCCTTCCAAAGAAATCCCAGGGCTGATCTCCTTCAGAATGGACTGGTTGGATCTCCTTGCAGTCCAAGGGACTCTCAAGAGTCTTCTCCAACACCACAGTTCAAAAGCATCAATTCTTCGGTGCTCAGCCTTCTTCACAGTCCAACTCTCACATCCATACATGACCACAGGAAAAACCATAGCCTTGACTAGACGGACCTTTCTTGGCAAAGTAATGTCTCTGCCAAAGCATGGCGTATAGTAAATTTCTGTTACTTTATGGTGATTTGGAGCTTGGATTTTAAAATGACCAACTCGTGAGAGGAACACATATAACTAAATAATATATATATACATATATATTTTTTTCTTTTTTTGATGATGTGCTAATTCATACTACATTTCAGATGCATTGGCTGCTAAACTGTAGCTTTAACCTTTTACAGAATTTGCTAGATTTGTGTGGAAATACCAACAGGAGCAGAGTTCATATCAACAGTCAGTGAATTTTTTGTGTGTGCTCTGGACAATCTAGCTCAGTTTAGACCAAAATCTAACTTTTTTTTCTTTGTTTCTTTTCTTTTCCTCCTATGCATGCTTTTATGGAAAATTAGTAGCTGGAGAAAATGACCAAAAAATAAGTTTTGGTATACTCTACACAATACACTTTTTATTTGAAGAAATTAAAAGTGTCCAAGGATAATTATATGACATTTACACATTTTCATTAAAAAATAAATGAGAATTTTGTATGGGAACATTAAAGGAACATGGAAATTCAACCTCTAAAAACAAAAGAAAGGACAATGGCCTTCAAGTTTAGTGAGAAAAACAGTTAATGGTGACCTTGATATCAACTTGTTGGCCTAGTTTGTTCATTAAAGGCTTTTGTTTTTTTTAGTTGCATGCAAACCAACTAAATCTCTATGCTGATGACTTCAAATTTATCTATTCAATCAATCATATTTCCTTGGGTTCGGAACTCATTCCTGTCTTCTTCAAAATTTCTCTAGGGTGTCACAAAGCATTGCTGAAAGTTGAACTTGACACCTTTCCCCTAGAATCTTCTTTATTTCTATGTCATTTAAATTAATACCAAAATAATAATAATAATAACAATAATAAAATAAAGCTACCACAAACATAAAGAAATAAAAAGTTACCATCGAACCATACCCTGTCACTGACCCTTCAGGTCCTTCTCACCAACCATCCACATCCAGTTACTACTCACACTCAGTTGACTCCTTTTCCTGAATATTCTGACGTGGATCTACTTCCCCCTGAAAGCTGCTATCATAGTCTGATCCCCCTCCTTCCACCTCCATGAACTGAACGGGACAGTCTCCAATTGACCTCTCAATTCCCTCCATGCCGTCCTTCACCTTTGACCCAGTGATCTTTCTAGAGAGCAAATGCAAACCTGTCCATATCACCCCTCTTAAAATCTCAAGAGTCTAAAACATAATTTTAGCTACTCAACACGGATACCTAAGTCTGCCTCTGATAACCTTTTCAGCCTCGTCCTCTGTCCCACCATCACAGCCATTTTCTGGACTGATTAACTCCCATTGTCCAGCCTTTTCACACACCATTCCTTCTGCCTGAGTCCCCTGTGTAACCCTTAAACTGCTATCCCTGTAAACATTTGCATTTCAACTTAGAGATTACTTTCTGAGGGATACTTCTTTTGGTGTCACTTGCCCCAAAATGCCCTACAGTATATTCCCTTATGTAATTTCATAGAAATCCTGTATTTCTCATAGCATCAATTCATAATTTTTTTAGGCTTAATTGTGTATCTCTACTAGAGCACAAATTCTGTGAAGGCAAAGGAATGTCTATTATGTTTATTTCAGGACCTAAGGAAATGGCAACCCACTCCAGTGTTCTTGCCTGGAGAATCCCAGGGACGGGGGAGCCTGGTGGGCTGCCGTCTCTGGGGTCTCACAGAGTTGGACACGACTGAAGCGACTTCACAGCAGCAGCAGCAGGAACACATTGTCTGGAGTACAAAGCATTCTTGGTTAGCTGTATGATTGTATACAGTCTGAAATCTAGTCTCCTAATTTGCTGAGATTATTGAAGTACTCAGAAAAAGAGATCTTCTGCTCCAGCACCATCTCTAAAATTACATGAATCTCTGCTCTCACACTCAGCCTAGCCTTAGTTGAGTACTAGGGCATTCACTTAAGAACTTGTCTGTGTTTTCTTCTTGTTTCCTCTTTTACTGTTCATTTTATCTGTCTTTTGGATCGTTCCCAAGGGGAACAAATGTTACTTCTCTCATCTCCAAACAAGCAAACAAAACCTTCCCTTAATTACACTTACTATTCTACTTATAGACACATTACTCACTTGCTATTTAAACAGAATTTTTGATGGAGTTGCCTCTACTGGCTATCTCCAGTATCCTTTTATTTTCTATTAAATATTCATCGGTCAGATTTTCATCCCTGTCATTTTACTGAATGTCAAGGTCATGGATAACTTCTATGTAGCTAAAATCAACGGTTAATTCTGAGTCATCTTAATTTACCTAGTCTACTCTTTAGCACATTTGATCATTCCTTCTTTCTTGAGTGACATTTCTAGTCATCTTACTACCCATATGACTATTCATTGTTAGTTCCTTTGTTGATTGTTTTGCATCTCCCTTAACTCCAAAAGTTGGTCTCATGGCTCACTCCTTGACCTGTCCACAAAGCTTTAAAATATTTTATGTCAACAATTTCCAAAATGACATGTTCAATCCAAGCCTCTTTTCTGAAATCCAGACTTGTGCAGTCACTTAATATTTTCAATGGATTGGCTAAAAGTCCATCAGAACATGTCCATCCCTGCAGGTGAACAGGTCAGAAATTTTGGAGTCATCCTTGAGGTCGCTTCTCCACAGCTCAGAAATACTTTTGACTCTACCTTCAAAAATATATCCCAAATTGTACCACTACTCATTGCTTCCACTTAAAAATAAATTATTTTTTAATTGAAGAATAATTGCTTTACAGAAGTTTGCTGTTTTCTGTCCAACATCAATATGCATCAGCCATAGGTATACATATATCTCAGGGAACTCAAACAGGGGCTCTATATCAACTAGAGGGGTGGCATGGGGCTTCTACTTCTAGCATCCTTGTTCAAGCCATCATTAGTTCTTACCTGGATTGTTACATTACATTCTTAACTGGTTTTCCTGCTTCTACCTTTGTCCTGAAAAAAAATGTATTCTTCATTCAGCAACCAGAATAATTATAAATGTTGAGTTAGATCTCACTGACCAAAATAAAAGTCCAATGTCTTACTGTAAGCTTCAAGGCATGGTATCTCGTCTGGGATACCTCTGACCTCATCACCTCTTACTTTCCCTCCTCTCACTCTGCTTTAGGGGCACTGGCTTCCTTGTTTACACACCAGGCACACACTTGCCTTAGAGTCTTTGCATCGGCTATTCCATCTGCTTAGAACACACTTTCCCAGATATCTGCACGTCTCCCGCTTTCACCTCCTTCAAGTCTTTGCTCAAATGCCCTCTCAAGAGGGTTTAAACTGACTAGCCATCTTGTAATTCCACTCCTTTCCTGACACTTTCCATTCCCTTCACCCAGCTCTATTTTGTACAGCCTCAATAGCACTCATTACCTTCTAATACAGAGTGTAACTAATATTTGAATGTCTCTTTCTCCTACGAGAATATAAGTCCCTTGAGGGAAGTTATTTTTGTCTATTTGGTTCACTAATGGGTAAATTCCTACATCTACAGTAATTCAGGGCACATAATAGTTTCTCAATAAACATTTATGGAATAAATACCCATGTCTTTCACAATAAAAACTCTCTCTTTAGTTTATTGAATTAAGACTACGTTGTAAGAATAGTGATACTAGTCATTCTTTGAGAACCTGAGACATACTATATGCTTTTCAAAAAAATAAAACAGATTGATGCAAGTTCAAAGCTGAAAGTGAACTTAGCTCTAGCTGAGCTAACTGCATTTAGCTCAAGGCCCATTCATTTGTCATGTGGGGAAAATGAGCCTCTCTCTCAAACAAACTTACAGTCTTAATTATAAAATGATCATTCTCTGTATAGGATATTTTGAAAATTTGAAGTGTGAAAAGAGAAACCGTTCATAATTCTACAACCCAGAAATTAGCACTAGTAAGATGGATGTACGTAAGGCTAGACTTTTTTTCTTATACACATGCATATATGTTCAAATATCTAAATGTATCATCATATGGTATGTATACTTCAAATTCATTCCAATAATACAATATATGCATTATATTTTCATATAAATTAGAAAAATACAATAAAAAAGTAAAGTCTCTCTTGACCAATGGCATGATCACTTTGCTATATTCAAGTCTGTTTTATATTTTTCAGAATGCACCCTGTTAGTATACTTGTTTATACAGCATGTGGGAATAAATCTTCTGTTTTAATAGTTAAGAATTATACTCAAATCCTGTCTCATTTGTAAATGTGGAACGATCAGTCAACAAGACAAACACCATCCGTTTTGCTGGAGTTTCGAGCGAGATGCCCCTGCCTATTTGTCAGATTTGAAGTTTGTTATTACCTAAAAAGCAGGCAACCCTGGCCACTTGCCACTCTACTGTCCTTATTTAGAGCAACTCAGCACACCGCTGAAAAGTAATTGATTGGGACAATTAGCTAGCCAGCCTTCCCACCTGCTCCCTCATAACAACCAACCAACCAACTCAACAACAAATAAATAGGAACAAACCCACTTTTCTTCCAAAAATATAAACCATTGTTTCTTAAGTATCTTGATAATGGTAACAAAACCAATTCTAACTGAAGGAGATGGATAATTTCACACTGAGGAAGGTATAAAGAATTGCTTTTGCCTCAAGTATCCAGTTACTTAAAACAAAATATTTATTTTCCATTTGATTGTCTGTATGTACTTTTCTTTTCTCTGGTGTGAGGTGAGGCAAAATTGCTTTAGTTCTCCATTTAACTTTCATTAGTTTTACCATCAATAATAAAATAACTCATTCTTTTTCTTGAGCAAATGTGAAAATGGTCTTCCACTTAACCCATAGCAGAAACTAAACCAAGACCAGGGCCAATATCTGTGACATTTCCATTTGATTCATGAATTATTATTTTTAAATAGCACCTCCACAAGTTATGTTTGGGCTTCTCTGGTGTCCAGATGGTAGAGAATCCTCCTGCAATTCAGGATACTAGGGTTTGATCCCTGAGTCAGGAAAATGCCCTGGAGAAGGGAATGGCAACTCACTCTAGTATTCTTGCCTGGGCAATGCCATGGACAGAGGAGCCTGGTGGGCTACAGTCCAAGGGGTCACAATGAGTCAGATATGACTGAGTGACTAACACTCTAATATCATGTTATTATTAAAGGAATATGTCAATAGAAAGTTTCAGAACATTTTTTTCCACAGAATTATGCAGGCTTCTATGAGCGTTCTTTTAGAGGTAGAAGTATTCCATTAAATTAAAATTGAACATTCATATCACATTTCAAAGTATGTTTATGCATTTAGTTTTATATGGCATTTCCCTGCATAATACAATGGAATCTTTTTGCATCAGATTCCTGTCTTAGATCGGTACACAGCTCCCCTGGCACTCCATCTTCATATGAAGCTGGCCCATTTTAATGTTAACCTCAATGAAGGATCATCTGAAAATAAGAAACTTGGGAAAACTCAAGAGCTGATATCTATTCATTCATAATTTGACTGAGTAATATCCATGTGTAGAATAGGCTAACAGGTCCAAGGGACCGGGTCTAGTTAACAGTGTGCCTGAAGAACCATGGACAGAGGTCTGTAATATTGTACAGGAGGTGGCAAACAAAACCAGCCCGAACAGAAAGAAAAGCAAGAGGACAAAGTGTTTGTCTGAGCAGGCTTTACAAATAGCGGAAGAATGAATAGAAGTGAAAAACAAGGGAGAGAGGGAAACGTACATGCAATTAAACACAGGGTTCCAAAAAAGAGCTGGAAGAGACAAGAAGGCCTTCTTCAATGAGCAATGCTTAATAATAGAAGAAAACAACAAAAGGGGAAAAGGTCTAGAGATCTCTTCAGAGAAACGTCAAATATCAAGGGAGCATTCTGCCCAAAGATGGGCACAATAAAGTATAAAAATGATAAAGACCCAGTAGATGCTGAAGAGATCAAGAAGAGATGGAAAGAATACATGGAAGAACTGAAGAAAAAAGATCTTAATGAACTGGATTACTACGATGGTACGGGTAGTCACTCAGAGCTAGACATTCTGGAGTGCAAAGTCAAGTGGGCCTTAAGAAGCTCTGCTATTAATAAAGCTAGCGGATGCAATGAAATTTCAGCAGAGTTATTCAAATCCCTAAAGGATGATGCCATCAAGGTGTTGCATTCATCATGTCAGCAAATCTGGAAGACCTGGCAGTGGTCACAGGACTGGAAAAGGTCAATCCTCATCCCAGTTCCCAAGAAGGGTATTACTAAAGAATGTGCTAACCATTGGACAATCACACTCATGTCCCATGTTAGTAAGGTCACGCTTAAAATCTTGCATGCTAGGCTTCAGTGTTATGCAAACTAGTAGCTTAAAGATGTCCAAGCTGGGTTTAGAAAAGCAAGATGAACTAGAGCTCAAATTACCAACATTTGCTGGATTATAAAGAAAGCAAGGAAATTTCAGAAAAAAACATCTATCTCTGTTTCACTGACTACACTAAAGCATTTAATTGTGTGGATCCTGACAAACTGTGGAAAGCTCTTAGAGAGATGGGACTACCAGACCATCTTACCTGTCTCCTGAGAAACGTGTATGCCGGTCAAGGACAATAGTTAGACCCCTGTATGGAACAACTGATTGGTTAAAGATTGAGAAAGGAGTACAACAGGGCTGTCTGCTGTCACCCTGCTTGTTTAATCTAAATGCTGAGCACATCATGAGAAGTGTTGGGCCTGATGAGTTACAAGCTCGAATCAAGACAGGTGGGAGAAACATCAACAACCTCAGATATGTGGATGATATCAGTGTATTGACAGAGAGCAAGAGGAACTGAAGAACCTCTTGATGTGGATGAAGGAAGAGAGTGAAAGAACCGGCTTAAGACTAAATATTAAAAAACTAAATTCATGGCATCTGGCCCCATTACTACATGGCAAATAAAAGGGGAAAAGGTGGAAGCAGTGACTGGATTTCCACTTCTTGGGCTCCAAAATCACTGCAGACAGTGACTGCAGCCATGAAATCAGAAGATGATTGCTTCTTAGCAGGAAAGTGATGACAAACTTAGGCAGTGTGTTGAAAAGCAGAGACATTACTCTGCCAACAAAGGTCTCTATAGTCCTTGATCTTCCCAGTGGAAGAAAGGCTATGGTCTTCCCAGTGGTCACGTACGGTTGTGAGAGCTGGACCATAAAGATGGCAGAATGACAAAGAATTGATGCCTCTGAACTGTGGTGCTGGAGAAGACTCCTGAAAGTCCCTTGGACAGCAAGGAGATCAAACCAGTCAATCTTAAGAGAGAGCAACGCTGAATATTCACGGGAAGGACTGATGCAGAAGCTGAACCTCCAGTATTTTGGTCATCTTATGCAAACAGATGACTCATTGGAAAAGCCCCTGGACTGGGAAAGATTAAGGACAGAAGAAGAGGGCATCAGAGGAGGAGATGTCTGGATGGCATCACCGATGCAATGAGCATGAACTTGGGCAAGCTCTGGGAGATGGTGAAGGACAGGGAGGCCTGGTGTGATGCAGCTCATGGGGTCAGGAAGCTGCTGCTGCTAAGTCGCTTCAGTTGTGTCTGACTCTGTGTGACCCCATAGACGGCAGCCCACCAGGCTCCCCGTCCCTGGGATTCTCCAGGCAAGAACACTGGAGTGGGTTGCCATTTCCTTCTCCAATGTGTGAAAGTGGAAAGTGAAAGTGAAGTCCCTGTCGTGTCCAACTCTTTACAACCCCGTGGACTGTAGCCTACCAGTCTCCTCCGTCCATGGGATTTTCCAAGCAAGAGTACTGGAGTGGGGTCCCAGTGCCTTCTCCGGGGTCAGGAAGAGATGGACACAACTGGGCAACTTAACAAAGACAACAATAAATTTGATGGAGTAGCAACTTGATGACCCTGTGCTCCAATGGTTCCTATTTATATGAGAGAGAGAAGAGAGTTTCAGGCCATAGAACTGGAAATAACTTCATTCCTTATCACGCATTTTATCTGTATGGTTTGCTTATTTAAATTTATTTAGTATCATGCATCAGACATTGTTCTAAACACTAGAAATTGGAAAGTCTCCAAGCTCATGGAAACTGTGTGGCTGAAGCTCAAGGTAAAAATAAAAACACTTATCGCAGGGCTGGGATATGGTTAAGGGTACAAATGATTTTACAAAATTACCAATGAAAAAAACAAAAGCTCAAGATCAAGAGTAATGTCCAAAGCAACAAACTAACAAAATAAGTAATAAGAGGCATATTTCTGGAGTTACACTACATAGGTTCAGCTTCTGTGTAGTCCCACTCCCCAGTTACTGGTTTTGTGTATTCTGACAGTGTATTACAACATTCAGAGCCTTAGTTACCTATTGGTACAAAGGCAAAAACGATGATGCCTGAAACTGTGGTGAGGACTAACTGGGCTAATCTGTGTAAAATAGTATAGCACTTGGTTTATGGCAAGAGCTTAATACAGGTAAACCATTTTTTGTATCTGTGTCTCATTTTACCTCATTCAGTAATAATCTATTTTATTATTACTACTATTTTAATGGGGGGAAGCAAGGCTACAAAACAACATACTCAAAAAAAAAAAAAAATACTAATGCTAAATACTAATTGGAGAAGGCAATGGCAACCCACTCCAGTACTCTTGCCTGGAAAATACCATGGACGGAGGAGCCTGGTAGGCTGCAGTCCATGGGGTCGCTAAGTCGGCCACGACTGAGCAACTTCACTTTCACTTTTTGCTTGCATGCTTTGGAGGAGGAAATGGCAACCCACTCCAGCGTTCTTGTCTGGAGAATCCCAAGGACGGGGGAGCCTGGTGGGCTGCCATCTATGGGGTCGCACGGAGTCAGACACAACTAAAGTGACTTAGCAGCAGCAAGTACAATCGAATATGAAAATCCTTCATTTCAGTTTCTACTGAGCTTTGTTGATTATCTCCATTGTATTTCAATCCCCCAATTTTACCCATATATCTCATTGATCATGCCCATTATCTATAGTTCTGTGTGCATATAAATACGTGATTAAAGATAGAAAATATGTGTTGATGATATTTTCCAATTAAGAAATGAGTTGTTTAGGACACTGTCAATTCCCTCTTCTGAGGTAATGTAGCTTGAATATTACTTCATTGGATCTTTATCTTATGGTTGCACAAAAGACATTTAACAAATTTCATCTTTTCCGAAAACAATTTAAACATATTTATATTTTCCTTCATCAAAACAACCACATATATTACTCTGACATCACCATACCTCATTCATAATCAAATACACACATGAGCCTCCCACAAACTGCAGCTCAGATTACATTAATAGAGCACCACCACCACCAACTCCCCCCACCCCCCTATCCCACCATCAGTAAAGACCATCAGTAGGTGTTGCTGCTACTGCTAAGTCACTTCAGTCGTGTCTGACTCTGTGTGACCCCATAGATGGCAGCACACCAGGCTCCCATATCCCTGGGATTCTCCAGGCAAGAACACTGGAGTGGGCTGCCATTTCCTTCTCCAATGCATGAAAGTGAAAGTGAAAGTGAAGTCGCTCAGTCATGTCCGACTCTTAGCAACCCCATGGACTGCAGCCTACCAGGCTCCTCTGTCCATGGGATTTTCCAGGCAAGAATACTGGAGTGGGGTGCCATTGCCTTCTCTGATAGGTGTTGCTACAAACAGTTAAAGCTGAAGAGCTATACAGTATCACGGAGTCAGGCTCATCTCAACTCCAGTCTCTTTCACATACTACACACCTCCCAGGAAAGTACTGTTGCCTCTCCAGGCTTCAGTTTCCTTTTCTAAAACAATATAAATTTAGGTACTTAATTCCTAATATTGTCAGGAAGAGAGAATGATAAATTTGAACATACCCCACAATAGAATCTGGCACACAAAAGTACACAGTAAAACTTAGCTACCATCTCTGAAAACTTGTAAGAGCTAGCTCACTGTCTCCTGGTACCAGAAGAGGCAATGCAGACCCATTTTGTGCATATTGAAATGAAAAGACTACAGAATGTGGCAGAAAAATGCATTGTAATCTTTGCAACTAGTGGTGAGTTGCTGTTTAGTAGCTAATGTGTGTCTGACTCTTTTGCAGTCCCATGGACTGCAACCCACCAGGCTTCTCTGTCCATGGGATTTTCCAGGAAAGAATACCAAAATAGGTTGCCATTTTCATCTCCAGGGGACTTTCCTGACTCAGGGATCAAACCCACATCTCCTGCTTGGCAGGTGAATTCTTTACCACTGAGGCATCTGGGAAGTCCTAAGGATAAGTAGCCCAAAGCAAAAGGTGACAAGCTCAGTGCCACCCCTACCTCATAGGACAGAATCTTCATGATGCACATGAAGAGGTCATAGATGCATTTCCTACAGCCTCCCTGGTTAAGGGTTGTCACTAGAGGTACAATACATCCTAATTTGCCTGGGAAATCCAGGCTTGCAGATGACACCTGTTCTCAGAGTGAAATTATGCACAGGAACACTTTCACCCACAAAAGTGTCCTGGCTATCTCAAAAACCTAGAAAAGGAAGAGTAAAATAAACCCAAAATGAAGAGAAAGAAAGAGAAAAAAAAAAAAAATTAGAACACAATCAATGAAACTGAAAATAAGAAAATAGTGAAAAATCAACAAAACCAAAATATTTCCTTGTTAAAAAAACAAGTCAATGAAATTGATAAACCTCTAGGAAAACTGAAAGAAGAGAGACAACACAAATCAGTGCTATTGGGAATATTACAATGGTACAGATCCGGCATTCACTATGAACGCATTTATGCTCATAAAGTCAACAGCTTACCTTCAGTTTCCCTAAATGCAAACTATCGAACTCAACCACACCAAAAGAGATAACCTTCTCTTAATGATACCATGACAAATAAATCAAATCTGTAATCGAAAAGCACCCACTCATCCCAGTTCTAAGCAACAGTTAGAACCTGATATGGAGCAAAAGACTGGTTCCAAATTGGGAAAGAGCACGTCAAGGCTGTATATTGTCACCCTGCTTATTTAACATCATGAGAAACACTGGGCTGGAGGAAGCACAAGCTGGAATCAAGATTGCTGGGAGAAATATCAATAACCTCAGATATGCAGATGATACCACCCTATGGCAGAAAGTGAAGAAGAACTAAAGAGCCTCTTGATAAAAGTGAAAGAGGAGAGTGAAAAAGCTAGCTTAAAACTCTGCATTCTAAAAACTAAGATCATGGGATTCAATCCCATCACTTCAAGCCAAATAGATGGTGAAACAATGGAAACAGTGAGAGACTTTATTTTGGGGGGCTCCAAAATCACTGCAGATGGTGACTGAAGCTATGAAATTAAAAGACACTTGCTCCTCGGAAGAAAAGCTATGGCCAACTTAGACAGCATGTTAAACAGTAGAGACATTACTTGGCTGACAAAAGTCTATCTAGTCTAGTCAAAGCTATAGTTTTTCCAGTAGTCATGTATGGATGTGAGAGTTTTATAAAGAAAGCTGAGTGCCAAAGAATTAATGCTTTGAACTGTGGTGTCGGGGAAGACTCTTGAGAGTCCCTTGGACTGCAAGGTTATCCAACCAGTCCATCCTAAAGGAAATCAGTCCTGAATATTCATTGGAAAGACGGATGCTGAAGCTGAAGCTCCAATACTTTGGTCACCTGATGCAAAGAACTGACTCGGAAAAGTCACTGATGCAGGAGGAGAAGGGGACGACAGAGGATGAGATGGTTGGATGGCATCACCGACTCAATGGACATGAGTTTGAGTAGGCTCAGGGAGTTGATGAGGGAAAGGGGGGCTTGTTGTGCTGCAGTCCATGGGGTCCCAAAGAGTCAGACACAACTAAGCGACTGAACTGAACTGAACTACTCTCTTCTGGGTTTTCCTGAAGGCTGAGCATATCACAGATGTGGAAACATATGAGAAAAATGGAAAGTATGCTGCCCAGTTACAAAGCCCAGCCTGTACCTGAAGTTCCACCATGCCAGTGGTACCCTTTAGTTTTAGATAAGGAATACTATAAATATACAGATTGTCTGGTATTCCCATCTTTTTCAGAATTTTCCACAGTTTATTGTGATCCACACAGTCAAAGGCTTTGGCATAGTCAATAAAGCAGAAATAGATGTTTTTCTGGAACATGATCCAGCAGATGTTGGCAATTTGATCTCTGGTTCCTCTGCCTTTTCTAAAACCAGCTTGAACATCTGGAAGTTCACGGTTCAAGTATTGCTGAAGCCTGGCTTGGAGAATTTTGAGCATTACTTTACTAGCATGTAAGATGAGTGCAATTGTGCAGTAGTTTGAGCATTCTTTGGCATTGCCTTTCTTTGGGATTGGAATGAAAACTGACCTTTTCTAGTCCTGTGGCCACTGCTGAGTTTTCCAAATTTGCTGGCATATTGAGTGCAGCACTTTCACAGCATCATCTTTTAGGATTTGAAATAGCTCAACTGGAATTGCATCACCTCCACCAGCTTTGTTCATAGTGATGCTTCCTAAAGCCCACTTGACTTCACATTCCAGCATGTCTGGCTCTAGATGAGTACTCACACCATCATGATTATCTGGGTTGTGAAAATTTTTTTGTATAGTTCTGCTGTGTATTCTTGCCACCGCTTTTTAATGTCTTCTGCTTCTGTTAGGTTCATACCTAACAGAGTTGGTGAGGGGCAGGGAGGCCTGTTGTGCTGTTTCTGTCCTTTATTGAACCCATCTTTGCATGAAATGTTCCCTTGGTATCGCTAATTTTCTTGAAGAGATCTCTAGTCTTTCCAATTCTATTGTTTTCCTCTATTTCTTTGCATTGATCATTGAGGAAGGCTTTCTTATCTCTCCTTGCTGTTCTTTGGAACTCTGTATTCAAATGGGTATATCTTTCCTTTTCTTCTTTGCTTTTCACTTCTTCTCTTCTTTCCACGGCTATTTGTAAGGCCTCCTCAGACAGCCATTTGGCCTTTCTGCTTTTCTTTTCCTTGGGGATGATCTTGCTCCCTAACTCCTGTACAATGTCTCAAACCTCCATCCATAGTTCTTTAGGCACTCTATCAGATCTTATCCCTTGAATCTATTTGTCACTTCCACTGTATAATTGTAAGGGATTTGACTTCAATTCAGTTGCTCAGTTGTGTCCAACTCTTTGTGACCCCATGGACTGCAGTACGCCAGGCCTCCCTGTCCATCGCCAACTCCTGGAGTTTACTCAAACTCATGTCCATTGAGTCAGTGATGCCATCTAATCATCTCATCCTCTGTTGTCCCCTTCTCCTCCCACCTTCTATCTTTCCCAGCCATCAGGGTCTTTTCAAATGAGTCAGTTCTTCGCATCAGGTGGCCAGAGTATTGGAGTTTCAGCTTCAGTATCAGTACTTCCAGTGAATATTCAGGACTGATCTCCTTTAGGATGGACTGGTTTGATCTCCTTGCAATCCAAGGGACTCTCAAGAGTCCTCTCCAACACCACAGTTCAAAAGCATCAATTCTTTGGCACTCAGTTTTCTTTATAGTCCAACTTTCACATCCATACATGACTACTGGAAAAGCCAGAGCCTTGACTAGATGGACCTTTGTTGGCAAAGTAACATCTCTTCTTTTTTATAGGTTGTGTAGGTTGGTCATAATTTTTCTTCCAAGGAGCAAGTGTCTTTTAATTTCATGGCTGTAGTCTCCATAGGTCATACCTGAATGGTCTATTGGTTTTCCCTACTTTCTTCAATTTAAGTCTGAATTTGACAATAAGGAGTTCATGGTCTGAGCTTACTTGATCATTATTAGTTAGCTGGCTAGTCAGATACATAGGTAATAGAATACCTGTATAGCAGAGTTAAGCCATTAATACCACTGATGAACAAGGATAAGTGAGCAATTCCTCTTTATCATCTGTCTTAAGGAATCTGACTTCTGCCACAGCAAGCTACCAGTTGTACCTACATAGTTTTTTTCTCTTAGTGGATTGTCAAAATGAGTGATGGTGCCTTCTTCAGTGCATTAACACTGGAAGGTTAAATTAAGTATCTGTAGAGTGCTGGGGACTGTGGTAGGTACCTTCTCAATAGTATAATGACTCATATACAAATGCATCTCAATGAATATATGAGCATACACATTTATGAGTGAATTAACACATTTATAAGGCACTTAATATGTTCTAATTATTGTGCCGAGTCCTGAATAAGAAATGGTTTCTGCCAGTGAGGATCTTACAGTCTGGTAGAGGAGACAGACATATATACAGTTAACTGCAAAAAATGTAATGTGTAGGAGAAATTTTTTAAGTAGGCATGAGTTGTTGGTGTCATCCAGTATGGTGTGTCTATGACGTCTGGCATGGTAGAAGAATAGCAAAGATTTTATAGAGAAAGGAAAATACTAAAAAAAGGCTTTTGAAAAGGCATAATATTATTTTTGCAGAGGCAATAATTTTATAAGATCTTTCCTTCAGTTATTCATTTATAAAGTCAGCAAGTTTAGTAAATGCTAGTCAAGGACCAACTACTGTTTCTAGGTTGCTTTTTTTTTTTCCCCTGTGAACCTCATTGCACCTAAAATGGGAGCAAGTATAACACTGACACCAAGTAAATCATTATTTGCTGATTAATTACCTGAATAATGTTGTGTATTTCTATGTGAGAATACTGGGACAGAAAAAGACTACAGTCATAGTTTGCAGACATTGCGCTGACTTTGACCTTTACTTCAGCCAAAGATTGTTTCCTACTCTTATTCAATCCTCACAATAATAAACTGATATGGACATTGTAATTTTTAAAGAAGACTTACATTATCAAGGAATACACAAACCCCAAATGCCATCAGGACTACTGAAAACTGTTCTACTGGCCTTCTATTTATATAGCTTGAAAGGACAATGCCAGAAATTGGTATGTAAGCTTTTCTTTGTTCTGCTCAGGGTTCACAGCTAAACTAAACCATGCATACAGGGTTTTATGGACGATTGTTTTCAAAAAGAGTCTTGATTATACCCAAATTTGACCTCTCATATTGACTTTAGTGTCATACCACAATATAACAAATAATTCCACCATATTATATCTATTCAGAAAAATCCTTTCATCTCCCTCTCAGAGACAGAGTAATTTTCTGAGTTTGTTACTGGTCTGATTCACCATGGGATTTATTTTCTTGTCGGATACATTAACAATTACTAAAACGTGTTACTTAAGGAAATGCTTTCTAGGTTTATCAATTGGTTTAAAGTGCACAGCTTGATGAAATAATTTACAGGGTTGATTCAAGATTCCTCATTAAAGAAACACCTCCAGCTGCCTTTCAGTGTCAGTGCCTTTCAAAAGGACAGCGTGGGGTATGGATTTTCAGATTCAGGGCTATCTTATACTCTTATGATGCAAGCACCCTAAAGCCAGGGATCCAGCTGCATTTTTTCCCCCTGACATTTCAAGAAGTTCTGCAGGAAAACAAAGCTAACTTTTACAACAGAGAAAGATTGTAGAATTGTGCAGAGATTCTAGTATTTCATCCTTTTCCATCTTACCAGTTCACTTTCTCACTGCCAAAAGACATATAAATCATCCAGTTCCTTCATTTCCCCTTCTAGTTCATAAAGAGGATGTATCTTCATTTGAAAAGCACTTTGCCGTTCTTAAAGGATAATTCTGCAAGTGTAGGATGATGTTTCATTCCCAAAACAACAAGAACAAATTAGATTTTGGATGCCCTTTAGCAAAGCACAAAATAGCCTCTGAAGACCCCTTCGAGTTATGATATCTAAGTCTAAAGAGGAGACAGGAAAAATTGAGATTCTAGAAGTTTAAATTTTCTGCTAGGCCTTTTCTCTCTGATTTCTAATGTTCTTTCTAAAAGGTTTAATATTAATATTTTGCCACTCTGAAATATTCAGCCATTCTGAAAGCACTATACTAGGTCTGAGGGGATGGAAACAAGAATAATTCAAATATCTGTATTCAAGAAGCCAACAGTCTAGTATACATGAAGAGGAGGATCTGGTATTTTTTTTTAAGTTCTTACTGTACACCTGGGGCTTTGACATGTAGTTACATAGGTCTTACACAGTCTTCACAACAACCCACAGCCCAGGGCCCAGCTATATTATTTTTAGAAAATATATTTTCATCTGGTTGATCAGATTAGCTATGATAATAGATGCAAGAGATTAAATTTTACTGACCTGATCAAAGTCATCATCATCTCTGGTCTTATCCACTCAGCTTCCTAATGGTTCTCCATTTTGCAATTTCTGCGTCTATCTAATATGTACTGTACTTGAAAGCCAAGGTTCAGTTCAGTGGCTCAGTTGTGTCTGACTCTGTGACCCCATGGACTGCAGCACACCAGGCTTCCCTGTCCATCACCAGTTTCCGGAGCTTGCTCAAACTCATGTCCATCGAATCGGTGATGCCATCCAACCATCTCATCCTCTGTCATCCCCTTCTCCTTCTGCCTTCAATCTTTCCCAGCATCAGGATCTTTTCCAATGAGTCAGTTCTTTGCATCAGGTGGCCAAGGTAACCTTTTCCAAATACAAAAGAGCCCACACCACTTCCAAGCTTGATGCACTTCAGTGATTACTCTTTTTGCTTAGACTGCATTCTCAGCTCTTTTTCAGTGGCCAACAGTGTGGCACTGCATGATGGGCTCTTTGTCTGCATTTTCAGACTCTTCTCTTAACCACTCATCTCTGTCCCATATGCTATTTTCATGCTGGTTTTCAGTTCCTCATGTTAATCAACTCATTCTAGCCTCAGGACCTTGGTACCTGTTTGTTTTTGCATTGAACTCTCCCCAATCCTGACCCTTTCCTATTCAACCCAACCTTTCAAAGTCACTAATCTATGGAGATTGACTTACGTGGTCCCTCCATAGAAAAGTCTTTTCTAACTGTCTAGTCTGAATTAGACTAAATTACAGCCCTCTTGGTATGTTCCAGTATAACACTATTCTTTCAGAGTATGTTTTACACTTTAAAAGATTTATTTGTGTGCTTAGGTCTGCTGCTGCTGCTGCTGCTGCTGCTGCTGCTGCTGCTGCTGCTAAGTCACTTCAGTCTTGTCCGACTCTGTGCAACCCCATAGATGGCAGCCCATCAGGCTCCCTCGTCCCTGGGATTCTCCAGGCAAGAACACTGGAGTGGGTTGCCATTTCCTTCTCCAATGCATGAAAGTGAAAAGTGAAAGTGAAGCCGCCCAGTTGTGTCCGACTCTTAGAGACCCCATGGACTGCAGCCTACCAGGCTCCTCCGTCCGTGGGATTCTCCAGGCAAGAGTACTGGAGTGGGTTGCCATTGCTTTCTCCGTGCTTAAGTCTAGAAGACTATAAACTTTCCATGGCAGAGCCCAGGTTGCTTTGGTTTGCTGTTCTGTTCTAGGTATCTAGGAGCAACTTACTCATGATAGACACTCATTACTTAAATACTTATCTAAAGAATGAATACAGAAGTTTAGAGGGATCTTTAAATTAGACACCAGCACTATAAAAGCCTCCAGAGCCTCAATAACAAATATCATTATCACAACCAATTCATACTTCATTATTTCTAATTTTCAATGAATTATTTATGCATATCTCATTTTTCAGAAGAATGCTCAGGATTTATTATTATTCCTTTTCCATGGTGAAATTGAGATTTAAAATATTTAAGTAAATTATCTAATCTTACCTAATTAGTAAGTAGTTGAGAATGGATTCAATCTAAGGTTCACTTTTAAATTAGTACCTGACTATCTCTAGTCACTGGTGGTTTTTCTGATATTTGATTGTATCCGTTCTTCTCCTTTTTCCCCCCTTTGATTCTTCTCTATTCTGATGGTATCCTGGGAGGCTGACCTTTATCAATTAAAATTACACTTCCCAAGTTTCTTTGATTCCTCTCCACCCCCAACCCCTGCCCTGCCACTTCTGCTTTTCCATGGGATTCAAAAAAATGGATGACACTTGCAGGAGATCATGGCCGGGATGGAGACACATTGGGGCATTTATTCCTATTTCCACTCCTCTGGTCAGTTTTTATTGGGTAATCTTCTTCCAGGATTCGAGATCACTGGGTTCTGGGGATCATCTCTCTTCCTCTGCCCCTTCAAGCCTATGGGTGGCAATGACTTCCCACCTCCTGTTAGTGTTCATACCCCTCCTCTCCTGTCTGTAAATAACTTCTTCACTGAAGCCTCTTACACTTATAGATGAACCAACTGTTTTCATTTGAGACCCGATGATTCCTAAAAATCAGACAACTTTCATCTTTCATTTCAGGAGCACTGGAAGGAAAACAGTGCTCTGGAATTCCTACCCAACAATTTTCTCCCTGATAATGACAATAAAGATAAAAGTCTTTAAAGTTTTCACACTTTTATTGTGTGGCAAGCCTTGCAATAGCAAGCACTTTATAAATTTAATTAAATCTTCCTAACTTCTCTATGAGAATTGTCATTATCTTGATTTTGCATGTGAAGCAATAGACACACAAATTACATCATTTACTTGAAGTCAAAGTTAGTGAGTAGTGGAGCTACATTACTGCTATTCTCTGAAACTCAGCTGAGCCAACTAAGAAATGGAGATAATGAAACTTTTTTGTGTTACTGACAAGTTTAGAGATCACATATGTGAGGGGACTGGCACAGTGCACTACACACAGTAGAAACTTCATACAGCTAAGGGTTGCTATGTAACTCTGTAGTTATCCCATATTACCCGATGTGAGAATTATTTCCCAGAACAATCTTGCAGTTTAAGACTCATAACTTGGATTTTTACAAAAGAGGAACCTGAGGCTTAGGGAGGGTTAATAATTTGGTTAACATCATATGTCTCAGGGATGGAAACACATGCACATCGCTTCCTAATACATTTTTTTCTATCGCACATTGCTTTCATTGTCTAATCAAGGAAGGGATGCTTGTTTGTCAGAAAACACTATCCGTTTCCTGGCTCGGAGCCCTGAGAAGTGTTGGCTGGGGGTTGATGTATGAATTAGCACTCGGCAAAGTAACAGCCAATATCCTGGATGACAGTTTTACCAGAAAGGTGAAGGCCTTCCTTTATCACTGGTTCTTAAATCACAGGCGCATAGTAAAACACAATGATAGAGCGGAAAATGAAGTTATTGAAGGCAATTTTGTGAGGATGGAGAGGATGATGTGGCCCAGATATGTAACTTCTCGTGGTCTGACTTTATACAAGGTTAAAGCTGGGAGCCTCTTGAGGAATAAATTCTTATAAAATAAAATAACCATGTGCACTCACTACAATTTTAGAGTCAGGCTGGAATATGATGCACAGTGGATAGTTTCAATATATACTTATTTAAATTTCAAGACAATACACAGTTTATAGAGACTTTATGATGGGAATTGGGCTGCCTGTGTGGGATAGGACACATATCTTTTTCAGAAATATGACAACAATTTGGAGAAACAAAGAAAAACCTTATCAGACTTTGGGAGAAAGAAATGGTCCTGAAAAACGTCCTATCCACCATGACCCTATGCATGCTAGAGACATTTCCTATTTCATGACTGTTAACCAATTTCATCTAAGAATAAAAATGAAATTAACTTTTCCTTAATCAGGAGCTCTCTGTATATATATATATAATTTAGCCCTTGCTTACTTCGCTTGGAAGTATGTTATTTCTTTAACTTGTATTTTTCACATCTGTCTAGTGGAGAAATCACATGACCCCTTAGAGAGTCATGGTGAAATCAAATGAGATAGACATCTACTAGGCAGCTACCTTGAAATATGCAAAATGATATCAGAGGAGAGTTGTATTAAACTGTTACACATTTTCTAAACACAACTCAATATGAAGATCACAAACAACCCAATTTAAAAGCAGGCAGAATAACTGAATAGACATTTTCTGCCAAGGAAATGCAAATGGCCAACAAGCACGTGAAAGGCACTCAACACCAGGAATCATCAGGGAAACGCAAATAAAAACTACAATGAGCATCACCTCACATCTCTTAGGATGGTTGTCATCAAAAAGAACAGAGGAAACAAATGTTGGTGAAGATGTGAAGAAAAGGGAATACTCATACACTATTGGTAGGATTGTAAAATGGTACAGTCACTATTGAAAAAGTATGGCAGTTCCTCAAAACGCTTAAGATGGAACTGTGATATGACCCAGCAACTCAGGTCCTCAATGTGTATCTGAAAAAAAACAAAAACACTAATTTGAAAAGACACACATTCTAATGTTCATAGTAACATTATTTGTAATCTTCAAGATACAGAAGCAACCTATGGGTCCATCAACAAAGAAGATGCTTTTATATATGTCCATCCAGGAGAAATATCAACAACCTCAGATATGCAGATGATGCCACTCTAAAGAAGAAAATGAAGAGGAACTAAAAAGCCTTTTGATGAATGTGGAAGAGGAGAGTGAAGAATCTGGCTTAAATCTCAACATTCAAAAACCTAAGCTCATGGTATCTGGTCCCATCACTTCAAGGCAAATAAAAGGGGGAAAAGTGGAAGCAGTGACAGACTTTATTTTCTTGGGCTCCAAAGTCACCACTGACAGTGAGTGCAGTCACAAAATTAAAGATGCTTGCTCTTTGGAAGAAAAGCTATGATGCCTAGACAGAGTATTAAAAACAGAGACATAATTTGCCAACAAAGGTCCATATAGTCAAAGCTATGTTTTTTCCAGTAGTCCTGTATGGACAGATGTGAGAGTTGAATCATAAACAAGGCCAAGCATTCAAGAATAGATGCTTTTGAACTGTGGTGTTAGAGAAGGCTCTTGACAGTCCCTTGAACTGCAAGGAGATCCAACCAATCAATTCTAAAGGAAATTAACCCTGAATATGCATTGGAAGGACTGATGCTGAAGCCAAAGCTCCAATAATTTGGCCACCTGATGCAAAGCACTGACTCATTGGAAAAGATCCTGATTCTGGGAAAGATTGTGAGTAGGAGGAGGTGGCAGAGGATGTGATGTTTAGATCAGATCAGATCAGTTGCTACTCACGTCCATCAAGTCAGTGATGCCACCCAGCCATCTCATCCTCTGTCGTCCCCTTCTCCTCCTGCCCCCAATCCCTCCCAGCATCAGGGTCTTTTCCAATGAATCAACTCTTCGCATGAGGTGGCCAAAGTACTGGAGTTTCAGCTTTTGCATCATTCCTTCCAAAGAAATCCCAGGGCTCATTTCCTTCAGAATGGACTGGTTGGATCTCCTTGCAGTCCAAGGGACTCTCAAGAGTCTTCTCCAACACCACAGTTCAAAAGCATCAATTCTTCGGTGCTCAGCCTTGTTCACAGTCCAACTCTCACATCCATACATGACCACAGGAAAAACCATAGCCTTGACTAGACGAAACTTTGTTGGCAAAGTAATGTCTCTGCTTTTGAACATGCTATCTAGGTTGGTCATAACTTTCCTTCTAAGGAGTAAGCGTCTTTTAATTTCATGGCTGCAGTCACCACCTGCAGTGATTTTGGAGCCCAGAAAAATAAAGTCTGACACTGTTTCCACTGTTTTCCCATTTATTTCCCATGAAGCGATGGGACCAGATGCCATGATCTTTGTTTTCTGAATGTTGAACTTTAAGCCAACTTTTTCACTCTCCACTTTCACTTTCATCAAGAGGCTTTTGAGTTCCTCTTCACTTTCTGCCATAAGGGTGGTGTCATCTGCATATCTGAGGTGATTGATATTTCTCCTGGCAATCTTGATTCCAGTTTGTGTTTCTTCCAATCCAGCGTTTCTCATGATGTACTCTGTATATAAGTTAAATAAACAGGGTGACAATATACAGCCTTGACGAACTCCTTTTCCTATTTGGAACCAGTCTGTTGTTCCATGTCCAGTTCTGACTGTTGCTTCCTGACCTGCATACAAATTTCTCAAGAGGCAGATCAGGTGGTCTGGTATTCCCATCACTTTCAGAATTTTCCACAGTTTATTGTGATCCACACAGTCAAGGGCTTTGGCATAGTCAATAAAGCAGAAAGAGATGTTTTTCTGGAACTCTCCGTTTAGCACAGGGAAATATATTCACTATTTTGTAACAACCTATAAAGGAAAAGAATCTAGAATATATATATATATATATATATAACTAATTCACTTTGCTGTATACGTGAAACTGGCTCAAAATTGTAAATCAATTATGTTCCAATAAAATTTTTAAATAGTGGCTCATACTATTCTCAAAATTGACAGAAAGTGCTATTTTTATACTGGGAAGTGATACAATAGGATAACATAAGACATTTCAGATGAAATTATGATAAAACATAAATTGCATCAGTAATAGCAATTTTATTACACAATATACAAAGTAGATCTATTAATAGGTATTTGAAAATAATTTGGCCAATTGAATACATACTTTAAGCTATTAAATACAGTAATTATAAAGTAGAACATACTAGTGGTTTAATCGGAGAAGGCGATGGCACCCCACTCCAGTATTCTTGCCTGGAAAATCCCATGGACGGAGGGCCTGGTGGGCTGCAGTCCATGGGGTCGCTAAGAGTCGGACACGACTGAGCGACTTCACTTTCACTTTTCACTTTCATGCATTGGAGAAGGAAATGGTAACCCACTCCAGTGTTCTTGCCTCAAGAATCCCAGGGACGGGGGAGCCTAGTGGGCTGCCATCTATGGGGTCTCACAGAGTCAGACATGACTGAAACGACTTAGCAGTAGCAGCAGCAGTGGTTTAATATTAATAGTTTGAAAATGTATATATTTAGGCAGTATTGAAGAAAATGTATTTTTGAAAAAACCTTAGGTTTCAGAACATCTAGGTGTTAGATATTTAAACATATCTTTTAACTGTATTGCTGAACTCACAGAGAAAGAGGAAAGAAGCACCCCCAAGATCTAGAAAAAGAGAAATGTAAAAAAAGAAAAGTGAGGATGAAGAAGATCAGGAGCTGAAAGCAACAGAGTAAGCAAATTTAGCAAGGTAGACTGCTCTGAGTCATACATCAATAGCAGAATATTCAAGCTTTTGTGAACAAAATCTACACTGGAAGTGAATGACTAGGCCCCTGAGCTTTTAGGATGGCAGAGAGGAAAGGGGCATAAATCCACACCCTACCCCTACCTCCACATAAATCAGACCCATAAAAGTCTTACCTTTAGCAAAACAATATGCTATGAGGAAAAGATCTATTGTGGGTACCTTAGGGAGCAAAACGGTGTCTGTAATTTCTTAGTACTAGGTAGAAAATAACCAGTAGAACACCCACGTTAGTGGGGTCCTCTGAGAGTGTATATCTATAGCCTTAACTGTGCATGGGGCTTGGGATAAGATTCATCACAGCTTCATGGTCTGAGAAAGACCACATGAGAAAATTACAAGACAGTGGTCCTAGGAGTTATAATTTAAGCATCATAGCAAAAATGAATGTAAATTCTCTTTGAAGGAAAGAAATCTCATGTGAGGACCCTCAGGATCTGTACATATTAGGTCAGTCAAAGATGAGCTCAAAATATTAGATCACCAGATATATGAGAAAATAAAGAGCCTTTGTAAATAACTATGAGTTGAAACACTAAGTGATAAGTTTGGAGCCTAAGGACTTCAGGTATTAGAAATATTAGATACAGAAAACAAAATATCCACAGATAAAACATTTAAACATATAAAATATGGATTCAAAAGAGAGAGACAGTTGACTGTAAAGAGAGACAGGCTAACTACTTAAAGAAAAAAATAGAGCTTATATTTAATTGCATACATTTTTATATGAATTTTTAATTCATTTTTTATATGAATTTTTAAATACTAAGGGGATTAAATGGTGGATTAAACATAGCTGAAGAGAATTAACAAAATGAAAACTAACTATAAAAAATAAAAAAGTACAGTTCAAGGAGTTTCAGAGACAAAAAAATATTTTATAAAAGTCATTATGGGGTACATAGTATAGAATTAAAAGGTACACATTAATTTGCATTCTAGAAGAGGTAATAGAAAAAAGCAAAAGAGCATTTATAGAATCAAAATCTGATAACATTTCAAAATGTATTAAAAAACACACATTATTAATGCAATAAAAATTCAAATAGAGTTAATAAAAAGAAATCCAAGTCTATATTCAACAGAATAAAACTGTAGACCACTAAAGACAATGATAAATACACAAAAAGTAGAGACAGGTAATCTAAATGAAACATGACTGGAGTGAGTGTAGTCTTCACAGCAGCAATGGAAATCAGAATACATATGTTGACCATGGTAAGAGACATAGATACTAAATATTTAAAAATTGAACACTCAGCAAAAACTATCATTAAGGAAAAGGGCAAATGAAATATTTTCAGAGGACACCAGCATGATTTAAAATATTTTCAGAGGAAACCAGCATGATTTCACTGAAGAAATCTCTAAAATGATGTAATTAGGGAAGAAGTAAAGGAAAAGTTATATTAAAAAAGAATAAAGAAAAAAAAAGAAAACTGAAACAAACATACACAGAAGTAAAATCTAACATTATTGTTAAACATTTTAGTGATGATAATATGTACTATATGTCTAAATAATAGAGTTAATAAAAAGCAAACCAAGAAAATACAAAACATTTTACATTAACAGCATGGAACTTATACAGAGAAAGTAAAAAACTTATTAAAGACAGGAGGGAAGGATGGAAAGTGTCATGATGAAACTTTTGAGGATGATGGATATGTTCATTATTTTGGTTGTGGTGGCAGTTTCTTGGTGTATGTATGTCCAACATTATCTAGTTTGGGCTTCCCTGGTTGCTCAGAGGTTAAAGCGTCTGCCTGCAATGCAGGAGACCTGGGTTTGATCCCTGAGTTGGGAAGATTCCCTGGAGAAGGAAATGGCACCCCACTCCAGTATTCTTGCTTGGAGAATCCCATGGATGGAGGAGCCTGGTGGGCTACAGTCCACGGGGTCGCAAAGAGTCAGAGCGACTTCACTTTCACTTCACTTCACTTCACTTTCACTTTCACACTTTAGATATATGTAATTTAATGTATGTGAAATATATTTCTCATTATAAATAAGAAAGCAGACTACAAAATATTTAAACAATTGGAGAGTTGTGGCATATTCAGAAAGTATCAGTAGTTCTCTAGAAATTAAATGGCTATAATACAATTTCAAACAAAATTCATATATGTTTTATTCAAGAATGCCCTAACTATATAATATACCAGAGCCCTTAGAATGACCTGAACAATTCTGAGACAAAGTAAGATAGATGGATATTCCCCATTCACATACCAAGCCTTATTTTAAAACCTTAATTGACACATAGACTAATTGTTAGAATCATTAATGTAGAAACAAGTATTTGAGGAAATAGTACATTGTTGAGTAAATGCAGTAATGGTTCAAGTAAAATTGGTTACTATGAAAAAAATTAATCCCTACCACATATCAAAGAAGCAATTCCATATAGATCACAAAGTTAAAATTTGAAAAGCAAAATTTTAATATTATGAAAGAAAATATAGGCAATTTTTTTCCTCCCTGGTGTAGAGGACCACAAAGCATGGTTTGACACACATGCTTGTTAAGACACACAAACCACGGTTTATAAAGATATGATAAATTCAGCTATTTTAAAATTAAAAATACGTGTACTTCTAAAGCTATCATTATGAGAATGAAAATGCAAGCTTCAAACTAGAAGAGCTTGAGATTATTACTCATAAAATATAAAGTACTGCTAGCAGTGTCAAAAAAGGGTAACCAAACCATAGAAGGATGGGCAAAGTATATGAAGATATTTTACAGAATAATAACTAAATATGTAAGTATCTACCTTCATTAACAAGAAGGAAATAAAAAATCAAAACCAAACATAGATACCACTCATTTTCATTTAGTGCATTTGATAATAGTCAGCATTAGCAAGATTGCAGAACCACAGTAAATTATGTTATGCTGGTGGAGGTGTATTTAGTATAATTTTGATGTAACCATTTTAGAAAACAATTTTCTGTTTTTGTGTAAAGTTCAAGCTCTGGATACTGTTGATAATAAATGAACATGTTTCAGCATCTGCGAATCTCAAAAAGCTAGTACTAGTTGAAAAAAGTAGAGAAAATTATAGCCAGTATGACACATTCATATAAATTTTCTAAAAATGCATATATATTCAGTGAATCTAAATAAGGTAAACAAAAGATAATTCAGAAGTAAAGTTTGATAGTACTTTTAATTTTCTATTTATTCAGGTAGTGATAGAATGACAGAAAAATTCCTCTGTATCTATGAAATATTTTTTGTGTTATATAAACCTTCCTTGGTTGTGCCTGATATCTTAATTTTTTAAACTGAAGTATAGTTGATTCCCTGGTGGCTCAGACCGTAAAGGATACACTTGCAATGCAGGAGATCTGGATTCGATCCCTAGGTTGGGAAGATCCCCGGGGAAGGGATTCGCTATCCACTCCAGTATTCTTGCCTGGAGAATTCCATAGATAGAGGAGCCTGGTGGGCCCAGATCATGGAATCATAAAGAGTCAGACATTACTGAGCAACTTTCATTTTCACATGGTTGATTTTCAAAGTTGTTTAAGTTTCAGGTAAAAAGCAAAGTGAGTCACTCTTACATATACATATATATATATATATATATATATATATATATTTCAGATAACTTATAGATTAAAATGTCATTGCTGCTGCTGCTGCTAAGTCGCTTCAGGACTCTCTATGTCCCCATAGATGGCAGCCAACAAGGCCCCCCTACCCCCGTCCCTGGGGGAACTGTAAATCAATCTATGGAAGTATTTTATACAAATCCATACCCTGTTTAAAATTTTAAAAATAGTAATATCCTGCTGCAAAAACAAAGTAAGAACTGTAATAGGAAACTAACTCTTACAAAGATTTTGAACCTATCAGTTTTCAATGATATTTCTAGCAATAGCTGTTCTTTTAAACATGTTAACATATGCTAACCTTCAATGAATGGATGACTCCCTGAAATTCCCAAGAATCTCAACAAAGGCATTTCATTAAAAAGTCTTTCTTGAACTAAATCTCAAGATCATGCTGTTTAGTGAGGTTGTATTCCTTAGTATGAATGAGAAATGATTTTATTGAACAATACTCACAAATTGGGAAGTCAGGCTCAATCATTTTTTTTTTTTAAAGTCATTTGTAATACAACACACACAACCAATAAAGCTAACTCTCTTTCAGTAAATGGTGGATTGATTTCTCAGCTGTGAATGCGTATTGTACTATTCAGAGAAAATGTCTGTTCCAGTATCTGCCTATTCCCTGGGAATATGTGTTCACAAACTAAATAGTAAGGTGAGAACCGCTCTAATTTGCTTACATTATGTGGTATTTGCCCTGGAGTATGATGACTGTTAGAGGGAAAAAAATAAGTCGACATGACATTGAACAACTTCTTTATTGAAAGTGTATGATGTGAGTATTCACAAACAGGCATATATACATACACTGAAATAAAAGGGAAAGAAAAAAAAAAGACAGTGAGAACCTAGTATGGTCAAGCACTGTGCTAGTCATTGGCAATATAAAATCTAATAACGGATGGTTCCTGAATTATAAGATGAGAGTGAAATGAACTGTCAAGTTCAATGCCATTGGAATAGTGCTGTAAAGCAAATCTGTAAATGGTGCAGGGAGAGCTCCAGGAGGAAGACCAAGGTTTGTATGGTAAACAGGAGTCCACAAAAAAGTGAGCTTTTAAGAAGGTTCAGAGAGTGGGAGCAGAAAATATATTCAAAGCAAACTATGCATAGCACTGAGGTCTGAAAGAGAAAGACATATTTGGAGAAATATACATTATTCAATGAGTTTGGAGCAGGGGTGCATAACATGCAAGCAAGGAGGCTAGAGAGATAAGAAGGACAGGATAAAAAATAGCCCCTGAATCAGAGGAAGTTTTGAGTACAGGAACAGCATATTCATTTTTTATTTTTAATATATTTCTCTGGGGAGATTAAATAGGTTTCTGTTTTAAAAGGACCAGATGATGTATAAGAACTGCTCAAAAATCACTGCAGGGGCTTGCTCTAAGACTCTGAGCTCCCAAAACAGAGGACCGAGGTTCTATCTCTGGTTGGGAACTGGGTCCCATATGCTTCAGCTAGAAGTTTGCATACCATGGCTAAGAGTTCACATGCCACAGCTGGAAAAAAAAAAAAAAAAAAAAAAACCCTGCATGCTGCAACTACAGATTCTGCATGCCACAGCAAAGACTGAAGATCCCTCATGCTGCAACTAAGACATAACACAGTCAAATAAATAAATATTTTTTAAAAATCACTGCAGGAAGAGAATAAGATGACAGAATAATAGGACATGGAATTCACCTCCCCTTACAGACACATCAAAAAAACATCCACATGAGGAGCAATTCTCGATAAAAACTGACAGGAACCTGGCAGTAAAACTCCAGTAAAACAACCCAGGGTGAAAGACAGATCCACACAGAATCAGGTAGGGAGGGAAGAGAAATAATGCTAGGACCTGTCTCCCAGGAGGGGACAGAGGAAAAAGGAGATTACACATGCAGAGATCCTCCCTGGGGAGTAAGCAGCTCAAGGCGTATATATGGAGCCACAGTCCTGGTGTTCAAGAGGAGCCCCCTTGTCTGGTTGGTGGGCCAGTGGTATTAACAGGACGGCCATGGGAAGCCTGGACTCTGCCCAGAAGGAACGTGCATGTGTTTGAATCCTCTCAAACCAGGGGGGAGACAGCAGATTAAAATTGTGTAGGTGGCTGACTCATTTCCTATGACTACCCTAGCATGTGGACCACAGCCTGGAGACCCAATGCCAGATACAACTCTCCAGTCCTGCTTCTCCGGTTTGCAGTTCTATACTGTAGCAAGGGCCACCATGACTGAGAAAAAAACTTAGCTATGAGACACCAGGGTGGTTCAGACCTAAAATGGTGTATGAACAGGGTAGGAGCAGCCATCACAGGTGCTTACATAGGCAGTACTTGGGGAGCACCCTGGCCTCTGTTTGCAGCCATACCACCACAGCCCACACAGGTCCTGCTTGTATTGCAGCACAGTTCCACCAGGGGCTTAATGGCAGGGGCTGGGGTGAGAGGCTGGCCATAAAGGATACTCAGACCTAAAATAGCATCTGTAAGGCAAGGACAGCCATTGCTAGCACTTGCACAGGCAGCAAATCAGAAGCATCCTTGAACACTGTGGCTGGATTGCTGCAGCCCTTACCCTAGCATATGCTGAGAACTGACACAGTCCATCTTGCTCCAGCACTGTCCCCACTGGGGCAAAGTGGCTGATGATAGAAATAAAATTTACTCGCACTTAAAGGGAACAGAGCCAGCCCAGACCTGAACCTCAGGGCTTCTTCTCCAGCAATCTGGATCTTAATTCTACCCCTTCTAGATTTATGATGACCACTGAGCAGAGGGAAAGCCTCAGCTTACACTTGGCTCTGTCCCTAGTCCCTTCATCCCCAGCACCATCTCCTCTCAAGGTGAAATAGCTGCCAGCACACCCTGAGGAAATGCGAAACTTTTTGTTCTCATCAAATTCAGCTGTCTCACCAAAACCACTGAAAAGATGCAGGTTATAGTGGGGTGCTTCCACGTAACGACAGCCCTTCAAAATCACCATAGGTAACTCTTTCACCTAATTTCAAATTTATTATATGAGGCTACAATTACTTTGATACTAAAATCAGAAAAAGACACTACAAAAAAAAAAGAGAGAGAGAGAGAGAAAGTTATAGACCAATTATTTCTGATGAGTATAGATGCAAAATCTCCAACAAAAATTTAATATAACATATCCAACAATATATAAAAAGGTTCATACACAGTAATCAAGTTTAATTTATTTCAGGGATAAAATGATGTTTCAATATTGCAAATCAATCAGCATGATATACCACATTAATAAAAGGAAGATAAAAATCACATGATCATCTCAATAGAAACAGAAAAAGCATACGACAAAAGTCAACATTCGCTCATGATAAAAACTCTCAAAGTTGGTGTACAGGGAAGATATCTCAACATAAAAGACCATTTATGACAAATCCACAGTTAATATTATGCTCAATGGTGAGAACCTGAAATCATTTCCTCTAAAATCAGGAGGAACAAGACAAGAATACCCACTCCTATCACTTATATTTACCATAATATTGGAAATTATAGCCATAGCAATAAGACAAGAAAAACAAAATGACTCCAAACTGGAAGAGAAAATCCCATATAGCTATGGTCAACTAATTTGTGAGAATGGAGCTAAGAACATACAATGGAAAAAAGACAGTCTCTTCAGTAAGTCATGCTGTTAATAGTGGATAAATACATGCAATACAGCAGCCAAAAGGTAGCTCAGTTGGTAAAGAATTTGCCTGCAGTGCAGGACACCCAGGTTCAATCCACTGGTTGGGAAGATCTCCTGGAGAGGGAAATGACAACCCACTCCAGTATTCTTGCCTAGAAAATCTCATAGACAGAGGAGCCTGATGGGCTACAGTCCATGGGATCACAAGAGTTGGACACGACTTAGTGAATAAATCACCACCAAATATATGTAAAAGAATGAAATTAGAACATTTCCTCACACCATATAAAAAAATAAACTCAAAATGCTTCAAAGACCTAAATACAAGACCAGAAACTGTAAAAATCCTATAAGAGAATCATAAATATAAATCAATACTGTTTTTAATAACTCATAGAAATATTTTTTTCCATCTCTTCCCTGGTGTCTCAGATGGTAAATAATCTGCCTGCCTGCAATTCAGGAGACATGGGTTCAATTCGAGTCAGGAAGATCCCCTGAAGAAAGGAATGGCAACCCACTCCAGTATTCTTGCCTGGAGAATCCGCATGGATAGAGGAGCCTGGCGAGCTACAGTCCATAGGGTCACAAAGTGTCAGACACAACTGACCAACTAATACTTTCACTTTCCTTTAGGAAAAAAAAAAGCAACAACAACAACAAACAAACAAACCCAAATGGGACATAATTAAATGCAAAAGATTTTGGACAGCAAGGAGAATCTTTGACAAAGACAGCCTACTGAATGCAAGCAAACATTTGCAAATGATATGACTTTTAAGTGATTCATATCTGAAACATATAAACAGCACATGCAACTCAATAACAAAAACAAGAGTGATTGAAAAGTGTGCAGAATATCAGAATAGACCTTTTTTCAAAGAACACATGCAAATGGCACATAAAATGATAGATGTTCAGTGTCACTAGATAAATGCAAATCTAATCATTTGATAAATGCAAATCAAAGCCACAATGGGATATCACCTCAGCTGTCAGAATGGCTATCATCAGAAAGTCTATAGATAACAAATGTGGGTAAGGATGTGCAAATAGAAAACCTTAGTACCTTACTGGTGAGAATATAAATTGGTACATTCACTATAGAAAACAATATGGAGGTTTTTCAAAACCACCAATTCCTGGGTATAAAGCCAAGAAAACAAACACACAAATTAAAAAAGATACATTTATGCCACTGTCCACAGCAGTATTAGTTACAATAACAAAGATATGGAAGCAACCTAAGTGTTTATCAACAGACAAATGGATAAAAAAGCTATGGGGTATTTGTATATTCAGTTCAGTTCAGTTGCTCAGTCGTGTCTGACTCTTTGTGACCCCATGAATCACAGCACGCCAGGCCTCCCTATCCATCACCAACTCCTGGAGTTCACTCAGACTCACATCCATTGAGACAGTGATGCCATCCAGCCATCTCATCCTCTGTCGTCCCCTTTTCCTCTTGCCCCCAATCCCTCCCAGCATCAGAGTCTTTTCCAATGAGTCAACTCTTCGCATGAGGTGGCCAAAGTACTGGAGTTTCAGCTTCAGCATCATTCCCGCCAAAGAAATCCCAGGGCTGATCTCCTTCAGAATGGACTGGTTGGATCTCAAGAGTCTTTTCCAACACCACAGTTCAAAAGCATCAATTCTTCAGTACTCAGCCTTCTTCACAGTCCAACTCTCACATCCATACATGACCACAGGAAAAACCATAGCCTTGACTAGACAAACCTTTGTTGGCAAAATAATGTCTCTGCTTTTGAACATGCTATCTAGGCTGGTCATAACTTTCCTTCCAAGGAGTAAGCGTCTTTTAATTTCATGGCTGCAGTCACCATCTGCAATGATTTTGGAGCCCAAAAAAATAAAGTCTGACACTGTTTCCCCATCTATTTCCCATGAAGTGATGGGACCAGATGCCATGATCTTCGTTTTCTGAATGTTGAGCTTTAAGCCAACTTTTTCACTCGCCACTCTCACTTTCATCAAGAGGCTTTTGAGTTCCTCTTCACTTTCTGCCATAAGGGTGGTGTCATCTGCATATCTGAGGTGATTGATATTTTCTCCTGGCAATCTTGATTCCAGCTTGTGCTTCTTCCAGCCCAGGGTTTCTCATGATGTACTCTGCATATAAGTTAAATAAGCAGGGTGACAATATACAGCCTTGATGTACTCCTTTTCCTATTTGGAACCAGTCTGTTGTTCCATGTCCAGTTCTAACTGTTGCTTCCTGACCTGCATACAGCTTTCTCAAGAGGCAGGTCAGGTGGTCTGGTATTCCCGTCTCTTTCAGAATTTTCCACAGTTTATTGTGATCCACACAGTCAAAGGCTTTGGCATAGTCAATAGAGCAGAAATAGATGTTTTTCTGGAATTCTCTTGGTTTTTTGATGACCCCGCAGATGTTGGCAATTTGATCTCTGGTTCCTCTGCCTTTTCTAAATCCAGCTTGAACATCAGGAAGTTCATGGTTCATGTGTTGGTGAAGCCTGGCTTGGAGAATTTTGAGCATTCTTTTACTAGCATGTGAGATGAGTACAATTGTGTGGTAGTTTGAGCATTCTTTGGCATTGCTTTTCTTTGGGATTGGAATGAAAACTGACCTTTTCCAGTCCTGTGGCCACTGCTGAGTTTTCCCATTTTGCTGGCATATTGAGTGAAGCACTTTCACAGCATCATCTTTCAGGATTTGAAATAGCTCAACTGGAATTCCATCACCTCCACTAGCTTTGTTCGTAGTGATGCTTTCTAAGGCCCACTTGACTTCACATTCCAGGATGTCTGGCTCTAGGTGAGTGATCACACCCTCATGATTATCTGGGTTGTGAAGCTCTTTTTTTGTACAGTTCTTCTGTGTATTTTTGCCACCTCTTCTTAATATCTTCTGCTTCTGTTAGGTCCATACCATTTCTGTCCTTTATTGAGCCCATCTTTGCATGAAATGTTCCCTTGGCTATCTCTAATTTTCTTGAAGAGATCTCTAGTCTTTCCCATTCTGTTGTTTTCCTCTATTTCTTTGCATCTGTATATTACGTGTATATATATACACACACACACATACATACATATGCACACATACATATTACTTGGCCATAAAAAGAATGAAATTCTGCCAATTTCAACCACTTGGATGGACTTAGGGAGCATTATGCTTAATGAAGTAAGTCAGACAGAGAATGACAAACAATATTATATACTCCAGTTATGTTATAACTTATACATGGAATCTAAAAAAATAAAAACAAGCTAAGTTATATAACAATTCTCAATCAGACACACAGGTATAGAAAACAAGGTAATGGTTACCAGTAGGGAAAGGGGAGTGGGGAGGGTCAAGATAGGGGTGCTGGATTAGGAGATATAATCTACTGTATTTAAAATAGATAAGTAACAAAGATATATTGTACAGCACAGGAAAATATAACCTTTGTTTTGTAATAATATTAAATAGAGTATAATCTATAAAATATTTCATCATTAGGCTGTGTGCCTAAAACTAATGTAAATAAATCATTTATACTTTAATAAAAAATCACTCTGCATGTAAATGTTAATATATGTATATGAATATATGTAATATATAGATGTCTGAAGGTGAAAATGTGACATAAAAACAAAGGAATCTCAGAATCTCCTTAAGGAATTAGTCATCGGACGTTTAAGAGGCTAGAAATCTGGGTCTGGAGTATGATAAGTAGTCTTTCCTGAATATAGTAATCACCAATACCATCATTTATCATACGTTGGCTGTGTGTTACATACTTTGCAAAACATTTTATACTCACTGTTTTGTTTACTCTTTCTAACTCTTTTTAAGAGTTGACTGTGTGGGATAAGGAATTTGAGAATTAAAAGGTGATAGATAATTCATCTCAAATCACAAAATTAGTAAATGGAACAGAGTATTACTTCAAAGGCTGAGCATGTAAATGCAAACAAGGAATGGAACACACATCACTGCTCTAAAGATGAGGATGTCATCTGCCTGTTATATACTGAGTGACATTATACCCCAAGAAAACAGGAAAACATTTTGCTATGATAAAAGTAAGCCAGAGAATAAAGTCAGACAACCTAAGGATCAAGAAGAAATGACTTCTCTAGGAAGCTGTAAAGAGCTATAGAGTCTGGTTTTAACACCACCTGCCTGACACAATCAGAGAATGAGGGGTTCTCCCAGGGTATGAGCACAATGACACCAGACAAAGTGGCAATAACAACTTGCCTATTGGATAAATACTATGTCCCAAGATTCACACCAAGCCATGTAAACATGAGCTAAATGGTACACAAAGAATTTGATGTGACCTGTCACTCATTATCTAACTCCAAAGTTCATCCTCTTATGCAGAACTGCCTTCCACATCTGAGAATAGGAAATATCTGAATGGCCATGTGGAGCTGGGCTTTTCTTTTTTAACTTCTTTTTTTTTTAAATTTATTTATTTTAATTGGAGGTTAATTACTTTACAATATTGTAGTGGTTTTGCCATGCATTGACATGAATCAGCCACAGGTGTACATGTGTTCCCCATCCTGAACCCCCCTCCCACCTCCCTTCCCATCCCATTCCTCTGGGTCATCCCAGTGCACCAGCCCCGAGCACCGTGTCTCACGCCTTGAACCTGGACTGGCGATCTGTTTCACATATGATAATACACATATTTCAATGCTATTCTCTCAAATCATCCCACCCTCATCTTCTCCCACAGAGTCCAGAAGACTGTTCTATACGAGGGAGCTGATTTTTAATATATCAATTTACCCTACCATTTTTTCTGCTTTAATCATGACTTCTCATAGAGTAATACAGAGGATGGATTGGAAGTGGTTTGAATCTCAACTAGTTATGGTGTAGGAGTACATTTAATCACTTAATAAATGTGATGTTTTCAAGTGAAATTCATATGAAATGTGAAATTCTCACATGGTTTAGGGGTATAGGAGGTATTATTCAGAAAAGATATTACTAAATTGATATTAATGCATTTTTTCCAGGTACCTTAAGGTACACAGATAATCTCACATATTTGGAACTCATGGCATACAAATTCAAATTCACAAAACAGATATATTAAAGAGTATTTACTCTTAAGAGCAAAAGCAATTTTCCCACTACACAAGGATTTCTTTAACTAGCAAATTCCCCCCTAGTGTATTTCAATTAGGTTTCCATTTACCAAAAAAAAAAAAAAAAAAAAAAAATCAATTTGTGTGCAAGTTTGCAGTGAGACAGCTATTGCATAAAGTAAAATACAGTAACATCTCATTTTAGAGATTCAAACAAACTCCTGGGCAGAACACACTTTGAAAACCACATACAGAAATAACACATCCTTGTAGATGACACACAGAGTAGCCTTCCGTTCTTCAGTAGATTTAATGGATGATAAACTCACCAGTGGTGAGAGTTCAGTACATGCCAGCAAAACTCCCAAATTAATTCCTTCTGATGACTTTTCTATTTTTCTTCTCCCACCACTGCTATTATCTGGAAACAAGTTGACACTGACTTCTTACACATAGGACTTATCTAGACTTTCAGCTGTTTGACTGATAAGGAGATTACTAAACAAACTTCTAACTCTGCCACATGGTAGGTGGTCATGTTTGACTTGAAATATTTTCAGCTCTTTGGATTAACAAAGAGCCGAAAATTTTAAGGATAAGAAGAAATTTCCCCTCCCCCTCCTTCCAGACAGTATTTATTTAGAGGAATGAACTTTTTAGACTTTTGATTGGTATTCCTGCCTAAAGTAGCATCTGATCAACTGTGTGGAGAACATGAAATTTACTGAAAGTATAAACTAACTATGGCTGTGAAAGACATTGGGCTTTGTCCTTGCAAGGATGAATAAACTGGAAAATACTTTCACATAAATGAAATATCTTATATAGATGTCCCTTCCACCAAAACCTTTAGCATAAGACAATGGCCATCATGTTGGTGATGATTAGATATTTGCTAAGTCGCTTCAGTCATGTTCAACTCTGTGCAACCCCATAGACGGCAGCCCACCAGGCTCCACCATCCCTGAGATTCTCCAGGCCAGAACACTGGAGTGGGTTGCCATTTCCTTCTCCAATGCATGAAAGTGAAAAGTGAAAGCGAGTTGCTCAGTTGTGTTAGACTCTTCACGACCCCATGGACCACAGCCTAAGAGGCTCCTCCACCCATGGGATTCTCCAGGCAAGAGTGCTGGAGTGGGGTGCCATGATTAGATATTAAGTCGCTGTAAATAGACTTTTAAGTACCAAAGGGATATGGGAGAAAGGTCAGCACTTGGAGTAAAATAGAAGGATATTTTTTGAGTCCTGGGTTTTCCAAAGGACTACCTCCATGTCCTTGGACTTCTCTTTAACCTCCCAGAGCCTCCTTTTTCTCATAAACAAAATAGGGACCAAAGGATCTATAATCTATGGCATATAATCTATGAAATTGTAGCTATTTTATAGTTTTATAGTCATTTAGAATATCTTTCTTTCCTTAATTATTTTATAAAACTGCTGACTAGCTTACTTTAAGCCTCTCTTCAAATCTTTCATCTGCTTTAAGGATTCTTAGCAATTATCAATCCAATTCTGTTTAATCAAAGCTATGATTTTTCCAGTGGTCATGTACAGATGTGAGAGTTGGACTGTAAGAAAGACTGAGCACCAAAGAATTGATGCTTTTGAATTGCGGTTCTAGAGAAGACATGTGAGAATCCTTTGGACAGCAAGGAGATCAAACTAGTCAATCCTAAAGGAAATCAACCAAATATTCACTGGAGAGACTGATGCTGAAGCTCCAACACTTTGGCCATCTGATGCTAAGAGTCAACTCATTAGAAAACACCCTGATGCTGGGAAAGATTGAGGGCAGGAGAAGAGGCCAAGAGAGGATGAGATGGTTGGATGGCACCTCCAACTCAATGGACATGAGTTTGAGCAAACTCTGGGAGACAGTGAAGGACAAGGAAGCCTGGTGTGCTACAGTTCACGGGTTCACAAAGAGTCGGACACAACTTAGCAACTGAACAACAATGAACAAATCAAACACTAATTGAACCAATGATAATAGATAGTTTACTGCTCTAAGCCAAGTACTGTCCTAAATTCTCAAGGAAGAAGCATGGTGATGTTTAAACACGTTTTGGTTTACTTATAACATATATTAGACCCTTTACCAAAGTAGCTCTAACTTTCCACTCTTCTCTGTAGCCATTCTCTTTGCTATTTGACTCTGTAGCAATTTCTATTGAGATATGTTTCCCCAGCTCTTATCTGGACCGATCTTCTGAGCTCTTCATTAGTAAACTGTGATGGAAATGATACTTGGCTAGGTCTGAGTCTAGACCTCAGGAAACCTTGCGTATACTTCTATATTCTTGGAATTCTGCCAGTTCCATGAGACTAGGTCTGGACTGCACTACTGGAGGATGGGAATCCATTTGGAAGACAGACCACTTGTGCCAGACAAGGCACTTCTTGATTTGCTAGAGTCAGTTGAGCACCCAAAATCTGACCACATTAGATCAGCATGGGAAGGACAGGATATGGGGGGACCTCTGACTGCAGATTAGTAGGGAGCTTAGCCAATTCCAATAAAGAAATTGATCTATATACTCATGAGCAAAATGTGTCAAGCATCCCAAGGGGAATAAAAGTTTAGAAAGACAATCAGGCTAATAAAGAAACTGATTAGGTCACAGTAATGACTTACGCAATGGAGGCAAAATACAGACTGTAAGGGGTGTAGGAACTGAGCGTCTTCACTTTCACTTTTTACTTTCATGCATTGGAGAAGGAAATGGCAACCCACTCCAGTGTTCTTGCCTAGAGAATCCCAGGGACGGGGGAGCCTGGTGGGCTGCTGTCTATAGGGTCACCTGCACAGAGTCGGACATGACTGAAGCGAATTAGCAGCAGCAGCAGCAAAGGGTGTAAAGGAGAGAGAGATCATTGGCATCCAAGAGATTCATGGGAGATATTTCAGTGTGACCCTATTAGAACTGAGTTCAGAAAAATAGAACTTGCTGGAAATGTAGCAGGTTTTTAAATTTAGGGAGATTTTCTGCTAAAACACATGCGCTATTTGGAGGAGGGGGTGGGTTGACAAAATGTAAGCAGACTTGCACTTTACAAATAATACTCTGACGAGGTAGAAGCTAAATTGTGAGTGAGAAGAAAGGAGTGAGGTTTACTGATGTCTATTCTAGCAATCATTCATCTAAGAGATAATGAGGATTTCACTAAGATAAACAGTCAACAGGGATGAAGATTAAGAGATGGGCTTGATGCATGACTCTGGGTCCAAAGTTGCAGTAACTTCTGGAGACACAAGTGACTCCCTGAAATCAGTGAAGGGAGTGACCACTTACTTTCTCTTTTTATACCTTTCTTTTTTTCCACATTAATCTTTAACTGAGCCTTGATTCAGAGTAGTGGACTGTGAAACAGTGAAAGTGGGCTAAGAAGATTAAAGATCTCCATGAGAAAGGTATGAAATACGACTGACAATTTGGTGCTGATCCTTTGTGATGTGTGAAATTAAATCCTTATCCAAAGTGCCTAGACAATGCAATTAGTCTCGAGTATCTATGTCAGGAAACATTTCTTGTTAAGTCAATGCAGGAACTCAGCTCAAAAATAGACCACTCTGAGTAAAACTTTTTTTTTTTTTTTTTTAAGTCATTTAGTGCTCCAGATTTCCAATGGAAAACAACAAAGAAAAACAGAAAAAAACAAAAAAGCATGATGACAAAGAAGAAAAGTTAAGTGATTTGCTTGAGTCAAGGATATACAGTGATTAGTTATCTATTTGTTTATATCATTCATGCATTTCTCTATCCATTTTTCATGAATATTTGTTGAGACCTACTATATATGAGGGGCTTCCCTGGTGGCTCAGATGGTAAAGAGTCTGCTTGCAATGCAGGAGACCCTGGTTCGATCCCTGGGTTGGAACAACTCACTCCAGTATTCTTGCCTGGAGAAACTCATGGTCAGAAAAGCCTGGCAAACTACAGTCCATGGGGCCACAAAATGCCAAACACGGCTGAGTGACTAACACACACACACACACACACACACACACACTATGTATAAGATATGTGAGAGGTAATGATGAACAAAACAGGCCAAGTTGGTGCTTCAGAGTATATACAATATACCAGAGAAGAGAGAAGGTGGGTGTTAAACAAATACAAATGACTGAAAAATTAAAATTACAGCAAATACAATGTAGAAGCAAAACCAATAGCAAACGTGAGAATAAGACATCTATCTCTGCCACAGTCATATGCATCAGACACTGCCCGAGTCTGCCCATATTGTGTTGGTTTGGTATGTTCAGAACTATAACCTCAACACCAAGGACCCTGACATACAGCAACTGATTTAATCCTCACGTGTGAGTACTACTGTTCCTCCTATTTTGGGGATGAGAAAAATGAGACAGAGAGGCAGGTAGTATGCCAGAGATCATCCACTAACTAAGTGGTCAAATTAGGAGTAGAAACTAGGCTTGGGCTTTAGAAGGACATGCTCTCAGCCACTGTGCTATGCCCACCCAGAAGAGCTAATCTCAACCTAATAACCCGATCCTCTTTCCTAATACAACACATCTTGATTATCTCTTATGATCCTGTTTATGATAAGCCTTTGGTGACACCATCCAAAAATTCCGCAGAGAAAGTCGACTCTGTTGCATGTGAAGTGGGACTGTGAGCATGCACTCTTAGACCAGTTAATTTCTTGACTCTGATACTTCAACTGGGTGCAGAAGTTTGAATGAGGTACTTCACCTCTCTGTTACCCTTTGATCCTGGCACCACCAGCCAGACCCCTAATAGATCACTATCATTCTGGAACAACCAGGGACTTTGAAGTCTGCTCATGTTGCATTGATTTGGTGTGCTCAGAGCTATTAATACCACCTCAGTACCTAGGATCATACCCCAAATAAAATACATGCTCAATATATATTATTGACTTACTGAATGAAATCCTTTCATTATCTTTGCCAGCCTACTTGTCTGCTCATTAAACTTTCCAGCAACATTGGATGGTTTGATATTCTCTTCACTTACCTGACAGCTTCTTATGTCAACACCACTGTATTTTTCTCTGCCTATAATAAAGTACCATGCCACAATCCCTTATCTAAAACCTATGCAGTCAGATGAGTGGTAGAACTGGTAATCAGAGGAAGGAGATAGGGAGAGGTATTTTATGAAGATAAACCAATGCAACTGTGTATTAAATAATGCCCTCAGTAGGGCCTGCGGTGTATTGTAATTAAAATATATTAATATTTCTGGAGCACAACAAGGAAATAGTCACACTAAAAGAGATTAATGAATATTCTAGTATATCAGTTTACTTTTAGTTTTGCTACCGTTTCAGCGACTAAACCACCACCACCACACCGTTTGAGCTACCAAAAATCCGAAAGTAAAACTTTCACCTTCAGAGTGTTGGTTTTTGGAATTGAAGAATAAATGCTATGGGCCTGTAGTCTCCTTATACCCTTTTTTGGCCTACTGTTACCTGTATCTCAAGAGTTAAGACCTCAAAGCATCTTCACAGAAAGTTTACCCTGTTTCTTAAAGCTGAAATTCTTCCAGTTCTCTACTCCCACCAGCCTCAGCTCCTCTAATAGCTCATGACATTTTCAGTACTATGCTTGATTTAGATGTACATGTACTTATTCTCCTTCCTAAATGGAGAGCTACTTGAAGGTCAGAAAATGCCTTATTCATATTTTTTCCTTTACACTAACAGAGATTCTCTGTATCATGAGTAGGGTTTAATTAAGCATAAAAGATACTAGAATTTGGAGGGAAAAAAAAATGTAGGATATTCCCAAAAAAGGTGAAAATGAAAGAGTGGGAAGGCAAGTCTATAAACTGATTAAACTCTGCATAGGGGCACTTACTAGCAAGTTACATGTTATCTAACACAAAACTAACAAGCCAACATGAGGAAATGGAGCTTGAGGGGCTAAGTGACTTATAGTTAAATGGTAGCAGCATTGCAATTCACATTTAAGACTGCCTCTGTAAAATCTGTGTTTTTCCCTCTATTCTCCACCCAAAAGAAGTAGTATGATCTAAGAGAATTCGAGGAATCTTAATGAATTTTGAAAGCAATTTGTATATCTCATGCAATACAGACATAATTCTGAAAGAGTCAAGTAATAAAAGTATTTCCGTTAGATGCAGTTGGGAACTACTGGGCTAAATAAGGCTTCTCACGAGGTGAGGGGTGTCCGAGGAATTTATCACCCCTACTGTTAGAAGGAAACTAAGGAGAATGGAGAGAATATTTAGAAGGAGTCACTAGGAACAACAAGATTCAAACCTAATTGTAAAGCTGATCCCCTCTGTGCCATCTTATTAAGCAGCTAGGGAAATCCTTTATCACAAAAGATTTCCAAGGATGTGACCTTTTCCTTCTCTCCATTTCTATTTCACTTAAATTATCACCCTGAAGATTTCAAAGGGGGCACTCTCAGCAGTCTGATAGATTGGAGCCCCTCTCTAACTAAAGAAGCATTGATTGCATAAAGAGAAAAAAATATCAGCCACATTCCCCTGTAGGTCTCTGTGAAACCAACTTTGTGCTCACGTGAGCCTTACTTTTTTTTTTTTTGGTATTTGCTATCGCTTTGAAAAATGACAAAGTAGCATTAAAATCATTATTTTTTGAAATAAAATCTTGTGGTGTGATTACAATCACGAAAGCAATTGTGACGATGGCATTGTTAAGTCTCCCTTCCCATTCTCTTACATAACTTGGCCAGGAAATGTATTCAGGGCACACAAAAAAAAGGAGGTGATTTGTTCTTTGAGAGAAGTTGAAAACTCACCTTGGGCTGAGAAAATGAAGGCTCTTGTTGCTCTCTCTTAAATCTTCACTAAAATCTTGCAAACCTGATCAGTTCATTCTGAATCTTTTAGATATTTTTACACGCATAAATGTACAAATGCATGCATATATGTAAGCATTGTTGCCTTGTCATGTTGGACAGGCAAATATAGTTGCTTTTTTTTTTTTAATGATTATGTGAGCTCTGCAAGGTTAGGATGACTCAAGACACTTGAGCTTCTTTTCTGTTTAGTCATTAAGTCGTGTCCGACACTTTGGGGCCCCATGGATTGCATCACGTCAGGCTGCCGTGTCCTTTACTAACTCCTGGAGTTTGCATTTCCATGAAGCTTTCCTATTGCCTTTCATTCAAGTTCAAACTGCCTAACGTGGTGGTGATGCCCTTGTGCTCTGCTCTCTGACCACCTCTGTAGCCCCATCTGCTCTCACCAGATACTTGAAGATACTCTTCTTTCCTACAGAGTAGTGTGATAGTCTCCCTTCCACCTCAGCGGTTTAGTATCTGCTCTGTCTTCCGTCTCCAGTGCTCTTCGTGATACTACCATGCAGTCAGGGTCTCAGAAGCTTCCACATTCCTCCTGCCTGGGGCCACCCTGAGCCCGTCTTTCCAGGTGGAGGTCACGCATCCCTGCTTTTCCCTTTGACCAGCCCTGCTCACACCTAGAATTACTCGGCTTTTGATCGTCTTTCCCACTGGACTATGAACACAGGTAGATTGGACACAGGTGCAGCTTGTGAAACATTTTTAGCCTTTTAGCACAGTATCTGATGCATACTAGAATTTCAAATATTTGTTGAAACCATAAATTAATGAAAGAAATGAATGTGTCCCAAGAAAGTCAGGATGAAAAGATGGTTGTTCATTTTAAATGAACAACTTTTCCAGTGCCTATTTCCAGAATCCAAAGGCAAAGCAAATGGGCAATCTGTTATCAATTTGTCCGTAACTCTGAGCACCTGTGGGGCATATAAAGTGGTGCTCAGTTGGTGCTGCTTAAGGAGCCGCAAAGCTTAAAGAAAAGTTTTGAGCTTTAAATTCTTGAGTTCTTCACTCTGTAGTTAAATGGCTTTCTCTCTCAGATTCCTTACCTATAAAACAGTTATTACAAGTTAATAATTATAAACTGAATGATGATAGATCTGTTTTCTGCTTGTTTTAATTTATTTCATTTTAAAGAATTAATATTAAAAATGATAGAACAGTATTGATACTTTGTAGCTAGTTAATAATTGTAACTTTTATAAATACTATTCCCTGTAAAACAAGGATGACTTAAATCAGGTGTAATTCTAAGCCTCAAGAAACTCCTAATCTAATCCAGGAAATAAAACCACTAAGTAAAGAACAGACTACAGAGCAATTTATAAAGAACACTTTTAAGGTTCACCTTGAATATGAAAACTCTTCAGAGATTACAACAGGGTCACAACAGGGTTCGAATCTTAATTTTATCAGTAAGGGTGAGTTTCTGGGGAAGCAATATTTAGCTTCTATGAAATTCAATTTCCTCAGCTCAAAAGATGGGACATGGCTCAGCTATTACATAGGGTTATAGCATGGCTACGACGCAACAATGCATGTGGGAGAATCTAGCAAAAAATGCACTGACATTCCAGTGTCTGTACTACATGCCATGTTGCCTGAGATTTATATCCATGGTCTGAAATATGACCGATGTTGACAGAGTTTTACATAAATTAAAAAAAAAATTTGCAAAAGAGTTCTTAAACTTGGAATCGAAGGATGAGAGGATTTAGATAGGTGAGTTATGGAGCAGAATGGGAGTGCGGATAGATTCCAGAGGGGGAGAAAATAGGGAGGGACAGGGAACCCCAAAGCATGTTGAGATCATAGTGAAGTGACTTATCCAAGGTCACATAGCTAGTCAGTAGCAGATCAGGGCTGTTTCTGTTTTACAGCAATCAGAAGTAAGGCCATAGGTGATATGGGAGAGCCTGAGTTTTAGGAAGATTATTTTGGTCGTTATTTGCAAAGAAGCCGAAGAAGTGGAATTGAGTCCCTGCTCAGATGGTAAAGAATCTGCCTGCAACACAGGAGACTCAGGATCGATCCCTGGGTCAGGAAGATCTGTTGGAAAAGGGAAAGGCTACTCACTCCAGTATTCTTGCTGGAGAAACCCATAGACACAGGTTCCTGGTGAGCTACAGTCCATGGGATAGCAGAGAGTCGGACACAACTGAGAGACCAACACCACCTGTTTCAGGGAGTGAGCCAGGACACTGGACACAGGCATATAAAGTCATTCATGCAGAAAGTTATGGTGCTGTCACATGTGTGAGGCAATAAAATAGGTGCTTATGGAAGTGAAAATAATAATACTACTGATAATCATGGCAGATAATCCTGCAATTCTCAGTGTTAGAACTCATCAGTATTTGATCTTGAAATAATGGCAGTTTTATACAGTTGAAGACAATATATTCCAGGAATTATTCTTTGGGCTTTAAAAAAAAATAAGCATTCATTTAATCTTCACAGTAACCCCATGAGATTGGTGCTATTATTATTCTCGTTGAGTGTAAAGAAACTGAGGGATGTTTCAAAAGACAGTATAGGCTACTTACTGTAATAAGAGCTCAAGAGAGAGGTACATTCTAGAGATAAAATTGAGAATGTCATGAATATTGACATAGGGTTTGATGTGGGATTTCAAAGGTTTTAAAATAGGTCATGGAGAGGATGAATTTAGAAGTGTGAGTGAAAAGTCGTCAATATCACATGAAACACACTCATACTAAAAAAGAATTAGCTGATGTTTATCTGAATTTTAAGTATGCTCTATATTTCATTTTATGAATTCCAGAAATCCTCTCTATAAAAGCAAAGAGCAAATGATCCCTTTATCATTTGTAAAATGATTGCAAAAATGTAGAATCCTTCATAGGATGACTTGCACAAGACTTATGGATAGTCACTTGCTATCAGAAGATCTGGATTTTACCTCTGGCCGTGCCCCTTTCTAGCCACATTTGTAGTGCTTTTCAGGGTACATATTTTGAAAATATGTTTATAAGAGAAAAAATATATTAATAAGCTTGTACAATACAATATACATTGTTCTTGGAGGAATGGCAAGATGATAAAAAGTGCTTTGCCTCTAGGCCAACAATATTTTTTGTTGTTGTTGCTTTTCACAATAATTTATAAGCATCCAGTTTCAGTTCAGCTGCTCAGCTGTGTCCGACTCTGTGACCCCACGGACTGCAGCACTCCAGGCTTCCCTGTCCATCACCAACTCCTGGAGTTTACTCAAACTCATGTCCATTGAGTCAGTGATGCCATCCAACCATCTCATCCTCTGTTGCCCATATAAGCATTGGACATAGTGCTATTTAGATACTTCAATAGGGAGATATTTCTAATATGAACAGGCAGATATGGCTGCTGAAAAGTATTAGTTCCCTGAATCTTCGTTTTCACCTCTAAACTGGAAAAAAATCATTTTTATTTATCTTGCATTTAAACTTACATTTATCTGCATGTATTCTCTCCTGACACTCTAGAAAGGATTAGGGAGTTAGAGACAGGCAAACTAAATCCCTCCAGAGGACTCAGGTAACCTTATAGTGTTGCATGGGAAGCAATTACAAAATGAATATGTTTTTGCAAAATAGAAGAGATGATGGAAATAAAATTCTTTGGTAATTTTTCAATAACCTCCTAAATGGTCTTTCTTTCCACACTTTCTCCTTAACCTACCTTTTGTATCGAGCCTTCAATAACACAGATACAGACAGGTTTTTATCCTCTTAATTAAAAGTATTTGATGGTTTATGAGACTCATTGCCTATGAAGTTCAAACTTTGTAATGAAACAGAGAAAGCCACTCATAAACTATTCTTTTCAGGCTCATTTTCCACCATGCCTTTGCACTAGTTGCTGCCCTTCCCTGCTATTTCTCCCCTAATGAGCTGCCTTTCACCCTGTAAGGCTTGTTTCAATTGTCTCCTATCCTGCGAATCCCTTTCTTGGTCCTTCAAGCAAAAGGAATTGATTCTCTCACACTTCTCCTTCTACATATGATGCTATTGCATTTTACAGCTCTATAACAATTTCTTTGTGTATTTTTCTTTCTGAATATCTTAAGAGTACAGCATAAAAAAAGTGCATGGAGTTTATTTAAACACACCAGGGACCTAACATGGAGACTAGTTCCAAAAATTTTCTAAATTAATGTATGTTGAATTAAATATATTTGTTAAATATATTTATGTACATCTCCTGAATAAAAGTACAAATATGTAGGCAAATTATACTTGATTGATAGATTCTAAACATACATGCAAACAAACACACATCTATATGTATATATATCATATATGTATACTGAGATAAAATAAGATACAAGTTTGGTAACTATATGCTGAGTTTAACCTATGAGTATATCCTTTCTTTTAATCTTAATTATCACCATTATCACAGTCAATATATGTTGACCATTTACTATGCGCCAAACCCTTTGCTAGTTTTCTAGTCAAGGCTATGGTTTTTCCAGTGGTCATGTATGGATGTAAGAGTTGGACTGTAAAGAAAGCTGAGTGCTGAAGAATTGATGCTTTTAAACTGTGGTGTTGGAGAAGACTCTTGAGAGTCCCTTGGACTGCAAGGAGATCCAACCAGTCCATCCTAAAGGAGATCAGTCCTGGCTGTTCATTGGAAGAACTGATGCTGAGGCTGAAACTCCAATACTTTGGCCATCTCATACGAAGAGTTGACTCATTGGAAAAGACCCTAATGCTCAGAGGCACTGGGGGCAGAAGGAGAAGGGGACGACAGAGGATGAGATGGCTGGATGGCATCACCAACTCGATGGACATGAGTTTGAGTGAACTCTGGGAGTTGGTGATGGACAGGGAGGCCTGGCGTGCTGTGATTCATGGGGTCACAAAGAGTTGGACACGACTGAGTGACTGAACTCACTAACTAAACCCTTTGCTTTGTATTTCACATGAATGCTCATTTCATTATCACAATAGTGATCCTAAGGTAGATACTGTCATTATTCCATGTTTGCAAAGAAAGAAAACTAGACCCAAAGTGGTGCAGTAAAACATTTATAGTTTTATAGTTATTAAATGGGAGTGTTGAATTTCACGTCTAGACCTATCTGATGCTAAAGCCTGTATAACAGTCTGATTCAGTAATAGATTCATACAAACACAATTGAGCTTCCCAGGTGTCACAGTGGTAAAAGAAGTTATCTGCCAATGCAGGAGATGCAAGAGATGCAGGTTCAATCCCTGGGTTGGGAAGATGCCCTGGAGAAGGAAATGGCAACCCAGTCCAGTATTCTTGCCTGGAAAATCCCATGGACTGAGGAGCCTGGCAGGCTACAGCCCATGGGGTTACAAAGTGTCAGACACAACTGAGCAGGCACATACATAACAACAAACACAGTTACAGACAGATGAATAGATAGAGCAAGTTATAGAGAGACAAATGCCCATACACTATACATAAAATGTATAGGCACCTATATCCATGTATCATAAATGCTTACCTATTGAATAGTAATATATTGTGAGTATATATAATTATATGAATGTATATCTATAACTGTATATAGAAAAATAAATGTCTCTTTCTACTTTCAAAGCACATCCTTTATTCACACACCTAGCATTTTATTAAGAAAAACTTTGGGTGAATCAATAAGCAGATCTGTAACTGCATTGAACAATATATTTTTATATTACTGTATACAAACATTGATTTGTCTTTTTAATGACTACACATAGAGGATGTATGAGAGAGCCTTCTGGTTAAGAAATCTATAGCAATTCTCCCCCAGTACGCTTGTTAGCAAGAACTGCTGATCCCCATGTGGGAGAGAGGTGTGGACCACCATCAGTAAGTGTTAATTTCTCTGTCTAGTTGGGACAAGGATACTATTATAAAGCTTTGTTCTTTGAAAAAAATGTGTACAATCACAGCTGGAATTCAGGCACTTGTTTTCATCACAAAGGCAAGGATTTGCAACAAAAGTGTCTCTTTGTTTTTGGCTCTCTTTCTGCTGCTCCTTCCTTTATCGCCTAGCCTGCAGGGCAGTTGCACTTGAATCTATTCTTTCACATAAGCTAACCTCACAAGGTACACATCTGAACCTGGCCCTGTCTTCCCTGCCGATCCTCCTGCTCTCTTTGCACCCAAGGACAGCTTTGACAGCTCCCAGATCCCTCTGAAGCAAGCAAAAAGCACTGCTGTCCTTTCAAGAAGGATTTTGATGTCTGAAAGGCATGAAACATAATCAGGATTCTGCTACTTGCTGTTGGGAGACCTGGGCAAGTTTCTTAGTCTCTGTGTACCTCAGTTTTCCTTTCTCTAAGATGTAAATCCTAGCACTCGCATGATGGATTTTTAAAAAATAAAGATTCAATGAAAGTGTCCATATGGGAATGATGCAATGAGTACAAGGGGTCCAGAAGACTCAGTCAAATGAAAGGAAAGAATTAAACCAGCAACAGTGTTGGTACTGGAGGAGACTCTCAATAGTTAGGAGATGCTAACAAATTGCAGGATGTTGGAACATAGGTGAAAGTTGGTGAATAAAACAGACCAGGGAAGAGAATAAATTATGAGGACTGAGCATCTGTGGAGGAGAGAGTAGTTTCCCTGGATGAGCTCAGAAAAACAGCTGTAAAATATACCTAAACAACAGGAGTCCAAATCAGAGTTAGAAATCTAAAAAGATGTTTCAAGAGGAAAGAAAGGAATTAAAACAACAGACAACATGACTACGGAGCTAGATGTTATTAGTGATGTGGGACATTTGGCCGATGTTCCTTCTCTCAGTAAAAATAATAAGTCAATTAGCAACTCCTATACAATTTTATTGGAGAAGGCAATGGCACCCCACTCCAGTACTCTTGCCTGGAAAATCCCATGGATGGAGGAGCCTGGTAGGCTGCAGTCCATGGGGTCACTAAGAGTCAGACACGACTGGGCGACTTCACTTTCTCTTTTCACTTTCATGCATTGGAGAAGGAAATGGCAACCCACTCCAGTGTTCTTGCCTGGAGAATTCCAGGGACGGGGGAGTCTGGTGGGTTTCCGTCTATGGGGTTGCACAGAATCGGACACGACTGAAGCGACGTAGCAGCAGCAGCAGCAGACAATTTTATAATGAAAACCCCACACATTTATGCAACACTTCCCATGTGTCAGACACTGGCTAAGCCCTGTGCATGCATTTCACTGAAATCTCACATACTACATTCTTGGTGCTGCCCTCGTGCATCTCTACCAGATGAAGAGGCTTAAGCTTAGTTAGCCAAGCTGCCCAGGACGCAGAGTCAGCATCAGACTCAGAACAAGAACCTGTGTAATCCGCCCCAGAACCCCTGCTCTTATTCCAATACTGAATTTGGCCCACAGAGGACACCAATGTCTTCCACAGATGGAGATTATGAGGGATGCCATGATTTTTAGCTGTTGGTGGAGGATAGTAAAACATAGATCTATGACCTGCATGGAAGGAACTTTTTCAAGTGGCACAGGTGGAGTGATAATTGACCCAAAAGGAAGAAAATAATAACATCAAAACACCAATATTTGGCTTGGCGTGTGTGTGCATGCTAAGTCGGTTCAGTTGTGTCTGACTCTTTGCAACCCCATGCCTACCAGGCTCCTCTGTCCATGGGATTCTGCAGGCTGAGTGGGTTGCCATGCCCTCCTCCAGGAGATCTTCCAGACTCAGGGATCATACCCTAGGTCTCTTATGTCTCCTGCATTTGCAGGCAGGTTCTTTACCACTAGCACCACCTGGGAGGCTGTGGCTTGGCAGAGAGGGATATTTATGTTGTCAAATAATACATGTTGATTGGATTTTAGTTTTCACATCAATCTAAAGATGATAAACCGTGTTCAATCATGTCTGACTCTTTGTGACCCCATGGACTGGAGCCTTCCAGGCAAGGATACCAGAGTGGGTTGCCATTTCCTCCTTGGGGGGATCTTCCCGACCCAAGCATTGAATCCACATCTCTTGCATCTCCTGCATTGGCAGGTGGGTTCTTTACCACTAGCGCCACCTGGGAAACCCATCTAAAGATACAACATAGAAAATACAGATGTCATCAACCTTGACGGGATGAAAGGAAAGAAGTTATCCCAGAACATGGGAACAAGAGTGTGAGAAGGAGGTAGAAAAAGACATAACCGAGGGTAAGGGGTGGAGGTTCTTGAGATGTTAATGAAATAAGAAAGGTCAAATTATTTGATTTAAATGAATACAACTGAGACATTTAAAAAAATGCCAAAGTTAGGTTATGGTGATAGAGTTTTGGAAAATTAGATAATCTTTCCGCATGAGAAATCAATAGATGTATGAAATCTATTAAATCAAAAAACTTGTCTAATTGTATCTTTTAGACTTTAGAATAATAATTACCTGAAGTATTGCTTAAATGGTTAAAAATAAGGGAACTAGAACAGAGCTGGGGAGAGTATGAGTAGTGGGACCAGAGAATTCTTACTTTACTACGATTGACACAATGTGTGCGTGTGTGTGTGCACGTGTGTGCATACAGGCATATATGCATGTACACACTCATACACATAAAATCATAAAAAAATATATATATATATATATAATCCATTAGTTAGTCAATTAAAATTAAGGGGGTGGAATTAACAAGAGAGAGAACATATGAAAGCTGTGGCCCATACATTTCTTGATTCAAATATCCTGACATCATGATGTGACAGGGTTTAATTTTCTTCTCATGTTGGAAATAACACAGCACTCAGATTTGAACCCAAGAGTGTTTGACTCTATTGTTGTTGCTGTTGCTTAGTTGCTAAATTGTATCTGACTCTTTGAGACCTCTCGGAGTGTAGCCTGCCAGGCTCCTCTGTCCATGGGATTTCCCAGGCAAAAATACTGGAGTGGGTTGCATTTCCTCCTTCAAGGGATCTTTCTGGCCCAGGGATTGAACCCATATCTCCTGCTTGGAAGGCAGATTCTTTACCCCTGTGCCAGCAGGGAAGGCTTTTTGACTCTAAACCCTATGCTATCAACTATGACACTGGATATTATAAACTCTTGATTTCTTCTGAATCCCTTCCCACAATCTGTCCTCTTGGTATTTTCCATCTCAGTCTATGGCACCACTATCCATTCATTTACTTAAGTAAAAAAAAAAAAGGTACTCTTTAATCCTTCAGTTGACCCTGTCTATTGCCAAAATAAATCACAAACTGATCCACTTTCCTTCATTTTCACTATTATTTTAGTTCAAGCCACTCACCATCTTTGATGATCATATTTCCAAGGGTCTATTCTACTGCATAGTAAAGCGTATTGAGCATATTAAAAAGCAGAGCCTTTACCTTGCCAACAAAGGTCTGTATAGTCAAAACTATGGTTTTTCCAGTGGTCACGTATGGATGTGAGGGTTGGACCATAAAGAAGGCTGAGTGCTGAAGAACTGATGCTTTTAAACCACGGTGTTGGAGAAGACTCTGGAGAGTCCCTTGGACTGCAAAAAGATCAAACAAGTCAATCCTAAAGGAAACCAATACTGAATATTCATTGGAAGGACTGATGCTGAAGCTGAAGCTCCAATATTTTGGCCACCTAATGCAAACAGCCAACTGATTAGAAAATAACCTGATGCTGGGAAAGATTGAAGGCAGAAGGAGAAGGGGGCAACAAAGGATAAGATAGTTGGACGACATCACTGACTCACTGGACATGAGTTTGAGCAAGTTCCAGGAGTTGGTGAAGGATAGGGAAGCTTGGTGTGCTGCAGTCCATGGGGTTGCAAAGAGTTGGACGTGACTGAGCAACTGAATAACAACATTCTACTGAGTTCAGATGCTTCCAATCTCCCAAGATCCATTCCTCAAACAACACACAATCTTTCAAATCTTATATCATGTTCCTTTTCTGCTTAAAATGTTTCCCTCTGCTTAAAAGTAAATCAAGTTTAAATAAAGTTCCTACATATGCCTTTATGAATAAGGCCTCTATTTCTTTAACCTTCTCTCACTTCACTCTTCCACTCTCTGTATTTCAGCAGCATTGGCTTGATATTTCTCAAGCATTCTAATTTACTCTGATCTTATTGGCCAGTTGAATTCTCCTCCTACAGAACATTATGTGGTTGGCTCTTTCTTTAATCCAGATCTTGTTAAACATTTACCTTCTCTGAGAGGCTTCCTTTGATCATGCCATCTCAAGTAGGCATTCTCAAACACTATCATATTTTTTCTGTTCCATCATGTTGTTTCTCTGCAAATAGCATTTTTATTATTTAAATTCTATTATCCTCCTCTGTATTCTTGATTGTAATATCAAGAATGCATGATTTTTTCTCTTATTGAACAAGAATTTAGAACAGTTCATCTATAATCTCCAGAAGCTAGAGCAGTGTGTCTATAAATATTTGTCACATGAAAACCTCTGAACATGTGTTGAACAAATTAATAAACAAACTGTTCACATCCAGTGTAAGGCTGGGTGTGAGTTTTAAACAAAAAGGTAAATCAACATCACTAAGGTAAATCAACATCACTATGAAAAATCAACATCACCATCAATACCATTACCTTTCTTGCTTTATTCTAAAGAGTATCTCTGGCAACTGATCTACTTCAAAGTATCTACCTCCCTGTTACAGCAGCCATGGGTGATAGTCCCTCAAGGAACTGGACATTCTCTATAGGGTAATAAACATTTCTGGATGAGAACCATTATCATCAAAGACTACAAACTCTGCCTCCAGCAAATCCTGAAGCAGACATTGATCTACGAATGAATTAAAGAAATTCAGAAGTGCAACAGCAGTTCAACTGGATCTTGTTTCTATGCAAAGCTTTCTTTTCTCTTTTCTCTTCCTCTATCCCTCTCTCTATACTCTCTTTTTCTTTTCCCTGTCTTCCTTCCCTTCCCTCCTTTCACTTCTATTTCTTTTTTTGTATCTGTAATATCACATTACATAGATTATGACCATGATTCCATTTAGCAGTAGGCATATTTATTTCTCATATGAGAACAACATCACCATATTCACATTGTCAAGAGAATGATTCAAGACAGAAGATGCTGGGAGCTACTCTCTTTTCAAAGTGAGGCTTGCCAGCCATCTTTCATAGTATGGTTCAAATCCTTGTTCCTCTGTTTCCTCCTTGTGTGATCTTAAGTAAATAATACACTTTGGTTTCTCAGTTTCCACATCTGTAAAATGGAAATATTAACGCACCAAACTATTCTTAGGAGAGTTAGATGTGAAAGTATTATCCACCATAGTACTAGGCCCTCAGAATAGTGCTACAAACAGTGGTGTGATAGTTATTACTGTGAGAAACGCTGGGCTGGAAGAAGCACAAGCTGGAACCAAGATTGCCGGGGGAAATATCAATAACCTCAGATATGCAGATGACACCACCCTTATGGCAGAAAGTGAAGAGGAACTCAAAGCCTCTTGATGAAAGTGAAAGTGGAGAGTGAAAAAGTTGGCTTAAAGCTCAACATTCAGAAAACGAAGATCATGGCATCCGGTCCCATCACTTCATGGGAAATAGATGGGGAAACAGTGGAAGCAGTGTCAGACTTTATTTATTTATTTATTTTTGGGCTCCAAAGTCACTGCAGATGGTGACTGCAGCCATGAAATTAAAAGACACTTACTCCTTGGAAGGAAAGTTATGACCAACCTAGATAGCATATTCAAAAGCAGAGACATTACTTTGCCAACAAAGGTCCGTCTAGTCAAGGCTATGGTTTTTCCTATGGTCATGTATGGATGTGAGAATTGGACTGTGAAGAAAGCTGAGTGCTGAAGAATTGATGCTTTTGAACTGTGGTATTGGAGGAGACTCTTGAGAGTCCCTTGGACTGCAAGGAGATCCAACCAGTCCATTCTGAAGGAGATCAGCCCTGGGATTTCTTTGGAGGGAATGATGCTGAAGCTGAAACTCCAGTACTTTGGCCACCGCATGCTAAGAATTGACCCATTGGAAAAGACTCTGATGCTGGGAGGGATTGGGGACAGGAGGAGAAGGGGATGACAGAGGATGAGATGGCTGGATGGCATCACTGACTTGATGGATGTGAGTCTGGGTGAAGTCCGGGAGTTGGTGATGGACAAGGAAGCCTGGTGTGCTGCGATTCATGGTGTCGCAAAGAGTTGGACATGATTGAGCGACTGAACTGAACTGATGAAATGAGGCAGTGGAGGCTCAGAGTAGTTAAGGGACAGTTCTAAGTGGTACAATCAGAAATTGAATCTAAGCCTTCTTGGGTGATTCTTCAGTCTAGGCTCTTTGTGCTATTTTACTTTGCAAAAGGGGTATCTGGGTACAAGCCAAGGTACTCCCCACCCCACTGGTCCCCACAGTAATCTGTACCCCCAATAAGTGATGGAGTGACTATTTAGGATCCCCTAGTTATGGCTTGTAGGTAGTGCAATTAATTCAGAAAACACACACTTAAAAACACTGCTGATACTGCTCTCATAATTGAGGACAAGAAATTAATTGAAAGGTAGAAGCTTTGATACATATCATCTCAGTTATGGCAACTTATGTCCTTGAATGTATTTTATCTACTTTATGTGAAGTGCTCATTTTTAATGAAAAAGATTTCCTTATGGGCATATTATTATTATTTTTATCTGTAACAGAAAAACACAGAAGAAAGTAAAGAAAAGATATTGTATTAGGAGATTACAATGCCATCCTCAACCCTTCCCCTTTCTCTACCTATCTAATCCATTTCAAAAATTGCTACTTCTCTTTTCTTAACCTCTTCAGAATCCAAATCCTATTTTTCACACCCACAGTAATTCCTTAACCTTCCAAATAAATTTTAACTACTGCCTAACTCCTCTGCTTGCCTCTCACCTGAACCTCTTCAGTAATTTTGCCACGGAAACACAAGTGCTTTTTCTCAAAGGCAAAACGTTCCATGCCAGTTCTCTACTCACAAGCTTTCAGGAAGTCCAGTTGCAGAAATGGTGTGAAGCAATTCCCTTAGGAAGACAAAAGGAGACTCTAGGTTTTAAACCCAAAAAGCTTTTCCCTGCCTACCTCACACCTCTGACTTTAATATTCAAAACTCCAGCAGCAGCCAACTCTGTGTAGCCCCCAAGACAGGTGAGGTGGCCATACTCCAATTGGCTTGGAATATATAGGCAACTTTGCTCAGTTTTGTATGCTATTATTTATCTTCCAGGACATATCATGAATGTCACTCCCTTAGCTTTCCCAGAAGAATCCATCTGTACCTTATGTGACTATGTCACTTTTATATATATGCAGTACTTACAGTACTCCATTGTGGTTGTTTACACATTTTTCACTCGAAGAGAGGAGACTTCATGGGGCAGAGATAGTGTCTTAGGTATGTTTGTATTCCTGATACATAGAATAGGGTCAGGCACGGAATAGCCCTCACCAGTCAATACTTTGTGCATGAATACATATTAGGGACAGAAGATTGCTCCTAGCATACAACCAGATCATTTAATGACTGTGTATAATATATGAGACTCTGTGCTAAACTTTGGGGATACAACTGGGAACCAGCCAAACATAATGTCAAATTTCAGCGGGCTTAAATGTTAAAATTCTCACAAAAATGCATGCTTCCAGTACATAATTCATTAGATGATAGTTCAGATGAATTTATAGAAGTAAACAATCAGAAACAGATGTGTAATGGAATATCTCCAATCCAGGGTTACAACGTCCTCTCCACCCACAAAGCAGCACCAGAACCATGTAGACATATCTTCTGCCCTTTGTGAGGTAAGTGGCTGTAAAAGTTCTGTTTCTTGATCAGTCGTGGTTGTAGGAAAGCTCACCTTGTAGTAATTCATTAAACTATATATTGGATTGTGTTCCACGTCTGTGGTATATTTCACTAAACGTGTTAAAAAGTGAAGAAAAGCAAAAAATACAAACAAAAATTTCCAAATACTGAGTGGATAATCACTTTAAAAATCTCAGAGAGGAAAGATGATATAAAAAAGAGAACAAAAACCAAAGCATAAAAGCAAACAAGCTTTGGAAGATGCTTCTAACCATGTTTACCCCTTGGAGCACACAATGCCATTTATGAGGTATGCCCGGGTAAAGAGAAAAAACTGTGGACTATAGTCCCACTTACTTCAGGCTTTCCAACTGCTCAGAAGGCCAGTGTCTTAGATCACTTGGGAGTTATTTATAGCATAGCGGGTGAACGGTATTTCCTCATAGGGCCAAAGGCCATGCAAGAAATGAAGCCTAAGACTTCAGGCTGGGGGTGAATTTCACTACTAACTGAATGACTTTTCTAATGCTGCTTTGTAGGGGCAAGGAAAGAAATCTGTCTCGCATCACAAGTGCAGGACTCGTCTGTCTATGGAGCACTCAAAACTCAGGTTCATTCCCATTTCAAACCGCCTCTTTCTCCCTTGGAATTGCCCAATCTGATCTTCTAATACCTTTGCATTTCTTATCATTGAGACAATCTGGCAGCAGAAACAGGTAGGATTCTGGGATGGTAGCTGGTAAGGGCTTAACAACAAAAAGAGAGCCTGTGGAGAAATAAGAGTTTAAAGAAACATCAACAGATAGGTTTGATAAGTGAAAAATTTCAGAGTAAATAGGGCTTAGAGAATGGATGGGGGTTTAGAGAATAAGAAACAGGGAGAGGGGCAGCGAGGGCTCAAGGGAAGAAGAAAGGATGGGATGATGGAGGAAGGGGCAAAGGAAGAGTGTAAAGACTTTCTCTATGACTGTAGAGATGTTGATATATCAGCTCTTTACGCTCTTCTTTTTCCCCTTCCTCAATCCTTTCTTCCTTTCTTCTTCCCTTGAGCACTCCCACCCCGCTCCCTCCAGGAAATCTTCCCAACCCAGAGACTGAACTCACGTCTCTTATGTCTCATGCACTGGCCGGCAGATTCTTTACCACTAGAACCCCTTGGGAAGCCCAAGATAGAACTGAAGTCTAAACTTCACGTGAGAGATGTGAATTCAATCCCTGGGTTGAGAAGATTCCCTGGAGGAGGGCATGGCAACCCATTCCAGTATTCTTGCCTGGAGAATCCCCATGGACGGAAGAGCCTGATGGGCTACAGTCCACAGGGTCAGAAAGAGTCAAATACGACTGAAGCAGCTTAGCTCACATGCTTGGTTCATTCTTCATTCTTGGCTTTCCCCTTAGCTGCTCCTGTTACTTTGGAAAAATCATCCAAGCTCTCCAATCTTTAGTTTCCATTTGAATACTGGATATAGCTATAGCATTTTATTACATTTTTGTTATTTTAAAAATTATGATATATGTATGTATAGTGCCTAATATGTTGCTGTTGCTGTTGTTTAGTTGCTAAGTCACATCTGATTCTTTTGTGACCCCATGGACTGCAGTCTGCCATTTTCCTCTGTCCCAGGCAAGAATACTGGAGTGGGTTGCCATTTCCTTTTCCAGGGGCTTTTCCTGAGGATCAAACCCATGTCTCCTGCATTGCAGGCAGATTCTTTACTGCTGAACCACCAGGGATCTTTAGTATTTTTTTCCCTTCTACACAAATTGACAAAAACCTAACTTATAGTAGTTGCTCAAAGGAAGTTGTGTAAATATTAGATGACTGAGTGAAAAGATGTGTTTATAAACTAGGTTATCCAAGAGTACCATCCTAGTAAGACTATGCAGGTCACTTCATGGAGTGAGAGGAGAGATGGAAAGCCTAATGTCTAGATGTCTTTCTTTTTCAAGCCTGGACAAAGGACAGAGAGAGCAAGGGCGGGTACATCTCACCTATAATTGAGTTTGGCCAGAGGTACCAGCTACCTTCTCTGATCTTCCCCTGGGGCTAGAGCTCTATTATGTGATTGTAGTTTGATTGAGTCTATCTTTTTTTTTTTTTTTTTAATTTCATGGATAAGGAATCTGGAGGTTAAGAAGGTGCTGTGTGTCCTTCATGATAAGTTTGGCAGAGACAGTGCTGGATTCAAAGCCACGTCTTTCAAGTGTGCAGCGTTTACTATGCCAAAGAACAAAGCCAAACTAGGATAGAATATCTCTTTTGAAGATATTGGAACAAATATAATCAGATGATGTTAGACATAGAAGGAACGTTAGAAATTATCTAGAGTTCTAGGCAAATCTTCAAACTTGAGTTCCTACTAGAAACACCTGGTAACTTTTGAAAAGTCATAAACCCCACACTATAAGAACTGAATTAGAATCTCTGAAGGGAAGGCTAAGGTGCAATCCAATAGATGCTTCACTAAGTTTTTTTAAATTTTTACATGAACTTTTCAGCCATATACCAAAAGTTGAGATAATCATATAATGTATCACTTCATTCCCTGGTGGCTCAGTCAGTAAAGAATCTGCCTGCAGTGCAGGAGACCTGGGTTCCATCATTAGGTTGGGAAGATCCCCTGGAGAAGGAAATGGCAATCCACTCCAGTATTCCTGTCTGGAAAATCCCATGGACAGAGGAGACTGGTGGGCTACAGTCCATGGGATTGCAAGAGTCAGATACGACTTAGCGACTAAACCAACCAACCAACCATCACTTCATTTACCAGTTGTTGAAATTTTACCAGCCTTGTTTAAGCTATCATTACTACACAACTTTTGTTGCTATGTTATTTTACAGAAAATTCAAAGGACTATACAGTGTTATGCGCAAATATTTTAATACAAGTCTCGAACTGACATGGAACTTTCAAGATGTAATCATCATGCTATGCACCATCTCATAAAACTAACAATGGTGACTAGGTGACTCAATGTACAGCCAGGTTTGAGATACACAGATGGAGCCTACACCTTCTATTTTATAGATGAGGGGACTGAGACTCAGAGAAACCAAGTACTATGATGGAGACAATACATCTAAAATCATAGTAGTATCCAGGTCTCCTCACTGGCCCTTAATTGTTAAAGAAATGATTATAGCAACTTGAGGTGGGGGGAAAGTCCCCATTATTTAAAAAACATTCTAAAATTAGATAATTAGCTTCTGAAAAATCAAACTCCAACAATGAAGAGAACAAAGGTATCAAGAATATTCCAGTGATGGGATGGGAAAGAAAATGACAATGATGGGAATGTGATAACGTGAATAATAGAACTGAGTAGCAAGGTGTAAGGACTTCCTTGGTGGCTCAGATGGTAAAGGATCTGCCTGCAATGTGGGAGACCAGGGTTCAATCCCTGGGTTCGGAAGATCGCCTGGAGAAGGGAATGGCAACTCACACTAGTATTCTTGCCTGGAAGATTCCATGGACAGAGGAGCCTGAGGCCTAGCGGGCTACAGTCCATGGGTCTCAAAGAGGTAGACACAACTGAGCAACGAACACACACACAGAGTAAGGTGTAAATGAGAACACTTCTCTTTGAACCCTGCCTCTACCTCAAATCATGCCACATTGCAATATTCTTTTAGCTGCTCTGAGCCTCACTTTCCTCTTCTGTGAACCAGAGATGATAATACTTGACTTCATCTGGTGTGCTGAAGACAATGAATTCATGGAACACGATATGCACTCAGTAACAGTTAAGTTTTGTATTCTGGTTCCAAGAAGGGTAGGTTATTTATTCAAAAAGTTTGGTTGGTGGAATAACACCCAGTCTCTTTTCTTACTACCACCCAATATGTTGCCCATATATTGCTCCCAGACTGAAATAGAAATCAGAAAATAGAATACTTGTCAAAAGCATTATCCTATAATGAATCTTTGATCTCAAAGTCAGTTATGAAAATCAGTGATGGTACACTGGAGAAGATGTAATATTGAGGGTTTCTTTGTGATGGAGCCAGGAACTGAAGCAGAATGCAGATTTCTAAAACAGGAAAAATATTACAGACCCACCAAGTGAGACAGTCAAGGCCAAATATCACTAATGACTATGTATTAGCACAAACATCTTAATGCTGATTTGGATTTGGCCACTAAATGCAATTGTTTGCTAACTGAAGTGTTCGCTTTGTTCATTACTTTGTTAATTCGTATAAAACAATGTTTTTAGGAAAATTATATAACCCCCCCAAGCTTCACATTTCTTCCATATAAAATTGGACTTTATAAATCTTTATAAACACAGAGATTTCTATTTTTTTTTAAAATCATGCATATTAAGGGCTTAACACTATCTTTTCTCTTTTACAAGCATTCAGCAATTAGTAATCATCACTGTTATTTATATACAAAAAATTAAGGACTTGGTCATGTAGAACTTGACTTCTTGGCAGAAGATAAATTCGAATGGAATGATCATAGAACTGGGATCTCAGAATCCTGACTCTGCCACTATATCTATGAGATCAAGAGCAGGACCACTTCTAATACAATTTCAGCATCTTGTTTGTTTACAAAGAAGTAAAATCTTTGTTTTCTTCCTTGCCTACCTGAACAAGAGAGAGGGCAGGTGTGAAGCACAACTCAGATACAAGCTATGGTCAACAATAAAACAAATGAATATTAGATGATTTGAACCTCTAAAGTTAAAAGCAAAAAAAAAAAAATGTTTTTCACATCATGGATCGCTTGGCCTAGAGAGCTTATCTGTCTTTTTTCCCCCTGCTATTTCAAGGTCTTCTCTTAGAAACCTGCTTTGGCTGACTCCTCTCTCTTGTTCACCACACCAAATATCAGCCAGGTTCTATTAGGAGTTTCTTTCTTATTCCTTAGTACTCTGTGTAAATCAATATTAATACACATGTGGCAGGACATAATCTTTATTTTTTGGTACATCTGTCTTCCTTCATAGTGCATGAGCTCTCTGAGGGTAGAAACCATAATATTCAGGAGATATAATATAGTGTTTAACAACCCAGGCTATGTGGTCAGAGGCTCTAGGTTCAATTCCTAGCTGTACCGCCTTCAACAAGAAACCATTTAAATTCTCTATGCCTCAGTTTCCCCATCTGAAAAGGAGGGTAATTAGAGTAACTACTTTGTAGGGTTATTGTGAGGACTTGATAGCTTGTGAATGAATATAAAGCTCTTGAAACAGTGGCTGACAGGTTGCTGATGGCTCTGTGAATGTTAACTGTTAGTTTAGTTTACACACTAAATATCCAGGTGCCTCCAGAGGACCAGGTACAATTAAAAAAAAAAAAAAAAAATTCAAATAGTGCCTTTTTCTCTCCAAAAAGTAAAATTTCTTCAGGACAAGTGCAAAACTAAATCTGTATCTGTATCTACATCTATTAGTACCTATCTATCTATCTTTCTGTCTCCCAAATCACTGCAGACGGTGACTGCAGCCATGAAATCAGAAGACGATTGCTTCTTGGCAGGAAAGCGATGACAAACTTAGACAGTGTGTTGAAAACAGAGACATTATTCTCCCGACAAAGGTCCATATAGTCAAGGCTATGGTCTTCCCAGTGGTTATGTGCGGTTGTGAGAGCTGGACCTTAAAGAAGGCAGAATACCAAAAAATTGATACCTTTGAACTGTGGTGCTGTAGAGGACTCCTGAAAAATCCCTTGAACAGCAAGGAGATCAAACCAGTCAATCTAAAGGGAGATCAATCCTGAATATTCACTGGAAGGACTGATGCTGAAACTGAAGCTCCAGTATTTTGGTCATCCGATGGGAACAGACAACTCATTGGAAAAGTCCCTGACACTGGGAAAGATTGAGGGCAGAAGGAGAAGAGGGCATCAGAGGATGAGATGGGTGGACGGCATCTCTGATGCAATGAACATTTGGGCAAACTTCAGGAGATGGTGAGGGTCAGGGAGGCCTGGCATGCTGCAGTCTGTGGGATTGCAAAGAGTTGGACATGACTGGATGACTGAACAACATCAAATCTATCATCTATCTATTTATATTTCTTCAAGCTACACCTAAGCTTAAGATTTGATATCCCAAAACTAAAATGTGAGAAAAGTAGAAAAGTTTCCCCTACACCACCTAGAGGAAAATGAATTACCCCAGGATCAAGTGAAAAACAGCTTCATTTATATTCAGGGGTGGTGCTAGGAAAAGAGCAGGGCCATGGAGTTAGAAGACCTTAGGCAAGTACTTAGACTCTGAGATTTTAAGTTGGCACTGTGGAGGAGAAGGGAGATCCTACCTTCCATGAAGAGTAGTTTGCAGGGCCTGAGAAAATATAAATACATTGTTCCCACTTTTCCCAGGATACTAGAGACTCTGGGTGGGAGCTATTATTGGTACTATGATGATGGTGATGATGACGACGGGATGCTCTGGATGGGATGCAGGAGACAACTGTAGATAGCCTCTGCCCCTTAGGCCATTTTTCTTCTATGAAGTAAGGGAGACTGGACATGCTCTTTTGAAGGAACTGGCAAACCCTAGCAAAACATCAAACTGAGAACTGTGAAATAATGTATCAGCCCCATGAAGGCTGGGAGCACAATACTGGTGTGATTGGAGGGAAAATAAAGGAGAGCGACCCTGGACACACTCCATTTAAATTGGCTTGATTTTCAGATACAGCATCAAATTTTGTTTTCCCCACAGAACAAGGATGAAACCTGTGGTATTAAATTTTGATTATTTCTCTAGGCTGTCATAGGATTCAAACTCTTTAAAAGTCCCATTTTCTCTTAAAAAAAAAAAAAAGCATTAAATACATTCCAAGAAATAGAACTCTGTCTTTCAATGAATACAGTCATATATAGACACAAAACTTTCTAAAATTCAAAGAAAAAAGGTTAAACATACAGGCTTAAGAGGACTTGACAGGGAATTAGTGCTAAGTCAGCCAGGTATTATCTCAGAAAGCTGATATAGTTATTACAGGCAATGTTTCAATAACACTGATGCACAAGATGGACTGGATTTAAAACAAAATATAGCCTAGTCGAAGAAGAGGAGATGGACTATAGGGCAGAGTCAATTACCAATTTCTGGCATATTCTTTGTGAATTTCAGACCCCTTATTTTTGTCAGGCTTGTTAAGTGAGCATTATTTTACAATGTGTCTTCATTCAGCAAGTCTTTGGAAACATTTTTATTAAGCTACTTAGGCAGCAGAATGAAACAGAATACATGAGTGTTCAAACTTACATAAATAAGATTGTTTCCACCAAACCTGAGCTCTCCCTCCCCTAATAAATCACACACACACACACCACCCACACTTAGTTGGATGTCCAGGACAAGATATGCAAAATTATCCGAAATCCTTTATAAAGTTCTTAGAAGATGAAGCAAGTTTGAATTATTCAAGAGGAATTAATCATCAAGTTTTCAGGGGTTTGCTAAGACATAAATACAAACAGATAGACTTAATCAAATAATAAAATAATTAATTAAGAATATTACTAGAAAAAAAATAATTCACATAAAGGAAATCTGGCATTTACTTAAAATATACACATAAGCTTTAAGCTTATGAGATTTGACCCAGAAGAACTGTATATGGTAGAAATAATGCCCACAGAGAAAACTACAGTGATGGATGAAAACATCAATAAGATTTGGTAGGAATGAGAAAAGAGAAAAAAAGAAAAAAATAATTGATCCCATTGGAAATAGCATGAAGAACATTGGGATATGTCATAAATTAATTTCTACATTACATTGACTGAATTAATTTCACATAACAGAAACACAGAAAAATCCCTCCCCAGATGAAAAGAATCACACTACCCAAACCCTCCAAAAATTAATTAAATATCTGGACATGAAGAGGACATTCTAAATTATGTAATATCTGTAGCAGAAATCTTAAAGTGACAGATTTTGTCATATCTTGTCTTTAGATGTATCGTATGGTCAGCACAGTGTTTAAGAAAAATTGAAACTCCCAAAGTAACAGTAGTTACTTGAAAATAGGAGTTTTCTTATACAGCACTAGGTCTGAACCTAGTCCCCTCTTGAAATATCTGTTCTAGAGCTTCTGAACTTTTGTTACCACAGGTAACAGTTGGCTGTTGTAGAGCATTGTCAGAGCTTTCTTGAATATGCATCTGGCAGGCATCACTCAGTCATGCACCTGGCTCCCGGGGCCCAGCACAAACTCAGGCTTGTGAATTCTAATCCAAGTCCTTGAGAGAACATGATGCCAGGAGACATTCGGACCCAGCACCCAAAGCTTCTTCCGTTTACAGATTAGTTATGTGAACTTGGGGAAAAAATGCACATTTTCAGAAATCCAGTTTCCTGATCTTCAGCCTAATCCATGGCATTGTTAGGAGGGTCAAAAAACATGTCTAAAAATATCAGATATTTCCAGGCTCATAATACATGCTTGTGAGACAATAGCCATGATAACGCCAGTTAACTGAGAAACTGCGTCTACTGATAGTTTTGTTACGTTAAGTGGAGAAAAAGAAACAAATACACTTTACTTAGTTTCACTTATAAGTTGAAACCTCATGACCCAATTTTATTTTGAGAAAGAACCAAAATTATAAAAGATAGAGAGAATTTCTAACTAGAGCTGTAAGTCAAATTTAAGGGTTGGGATTTGCAAACTTTATTATGATGGTGGGATGTTAGAGTTCTGATTTATAACATAAATCATTTACATCTCAAGTGCAAAATAAGATTGGCAAAATCATAACCCTTTATTTTGGTTTTATTACATGATTTGTAAACTCTCTGCTTACATATATATATATATATTTTTTTTTCCAAAGCAATGCACATAAATTTTGGGTGTTTCAGGATTTTCATGTATGTTTCATAATCAATCATGTACTTTCAGAAAGTGTAACTAACTCTGATCTCTATAGAATGCTTATAAATCCTAGTCTTCTTTTTCCCTTTAACAGGGAAAAAACTTAAATGTAATAAATATATATTTCTATTCTGGTTAGGTAGAAGTGTGACTTTATAAATAAAAAAAGCAAGAATATTTCTTTAATTTCCTTCAGCTTATAGGGCCGAATCCTGCCTGGGAATGCAACACACCATCCAGAAGGAGCTACGTCTTTAGAAAATGCAAACTTCTTCCCTTCGGCTTTCCAGGTGGCACAGTGGTGAAAAGAATCAGCCTACCGATGCAAGAGACATGGGTTCGATCCTTGGGTCATGAAGATCCCCTGGAGTAGGAAATGGCAACGCAATCCCATTTTCTTGCCTGCAAAATTCCATGGACAGGAGCCTGGCGAGCTACAGTCCACGGGGTCACAAAGAGTTGGACTCAACTGAGCACTTCCCTTCCTTAACTAATACTTTATTTCTTTAGGAAAGTGCAAGAGAAGAAAAACATACATATACATATACACATATATATAATCATCCTACTGTTTGTAATACTTTATAAGATACTTTACTTTTGTTTGTTTAGTAGCTAAGCTTTGTCTAACTCTTTTGTGACCCCATGGGCTGTAGCTCACCAGACTCCTCTGTCCATGGAATTCTCCAGGCAAGAATATTGGAATGGGTTGCAATTTCCTTCTCCAGGGGATCTTCCCAACCCAAGGATTGACCCGACTTCTCTGGTATTACAGGCTGATTATTTACCACTGAGCTACCTGGGAAGCCCAATTTTCTTTATTCACTGACTATAAAAAAAGTGCAACAGATGGACAGTTGTTATGAGAACCAGGTTTAAAATATAGTTCTGTCACATGTTATCTGGGCAGTTCTCACCAAGGTGCTGTCATTTTCTTACCTTCATCTCTAAGTCAAGAGGGCTGGGCCACTGCATTTCTGAGCACCCTTCCAGGATTAACCATGTTCAAATCAACGATTCTACCATCTTTGCCAGATTCTTATCATGATGGGTTCTTTCTCAAGTCATTCTAGTCATCCAAGTTGATATCTATTCCTCAATAACAAGAACCATGCAATTTATTTTCTTTCAAATAGACTCTGTGCATAACCCCACATTCCACATGAAGTGATTAGTCTTTTTTTGCCATATATTGAACCAGCCAGCCACTCAGCCAATTGTTCATCCATTCTCCCACTGGATGTCAGTAAAGCTTTTGTAGGAGGTATTATGTAAGATTTACACTTACATAAGACATGTTTTTGTTCTTGGAGAACATGAGGGAAGCTCTGTGGTTTTCTGGTAGATATTTGGGGGTCAGATATATCTGGGTTCAAAATCCAGGTCATCCCCAGTCCTGTCAAGGTAAGATGACACTAATAATATCTGCTATTACTTCCATCTAAACCCTTCTTATAAACTGCCTTTCCTTTCTCTCCAGAAAGGAGAGAACCTATAGGGCACAAGTTGCCAGCCTCTCCTTTTCCTCATTAGAACCATAGTTTTCTGGCTGCTATGTGTAACAAGGATCTGTTTTTATTTTCAGCATAAAGGAACATTTACTTTGGCTCTCCTCCTAAGACCTAATATTTTGAAACATTATATCAAATGTGCATTATATCAGTGGATGGAATCATATTTATCAGTGGAATGATATTTAGAGAGAATCTTTCATGTCAGTAATTTTACTAGGGTCCTCCTCTATATTAGGGGCTTCCCAGGTAGCTCAGTGGTAAAGGATCTGCCTGCCAGGGCAGGAGATGCAAGTTTGAATCTTGGGTTAGGAAGCTCCTCTGGAGGAGGAAATGGTAACTCACTCCAGTATTCTTGCCTGGAGAATCCCATGAATAGAGAAGCCTGGTAGGCTACAGTCCACGGGGTCGCAAACAGTCGGACACGACTGAGCAACTTCACTATATCACTATTTACTGGAGGAGGAAATGACAACCCATTCCAGTATTCTTACCTGGGAAATCCCAGGGACAGAAGAGTCTGGTGGGCTACAGTCCATGGGGCCACAAATAGTCGGACACAACTTAGCATGCTTGCCCTCTATGTCATCTTACTATATCCTGACAATAATCTTGCACAGTAGATATCATTAACCTCATTTAATGAATGAGAAAAGTAAGATTCCAAAAGGTTAGGTCACTTTCTCATGGACAGAGATTTACATAAAGACCTATTCTTATCTTCTGGCTCCAAAGTTGAGGCTTGTTCTAAAATAATTCATTATCGAGAATTACTACTAGAACAGTAGAATGCACCACTAACCTGTTCCACTAGTATAGATGTGACAACCAATATCTTCTAACGTAAGGAAATTTCCCAGATCATAGAATTAGTATAATAGGATAGTAGAAGTCCTTCTGTACCAAGTTCCACCTCTGATTTTTATGGCCCACTGTAAGCTGAGATCCCCTGACTTTTTTCTCTCACTGCTGTCCAACGTGAGTTAGCCTCCTTACCATAATGGGTCACTGCAAATTCATTCTCAGCCCTTTCCATGTTGTTGTTCATTTTTTTTTCCCATGAAGAATTCTATCCTGATGATAACAAACTGCTACAACTTTTCTGCCAACTAACTACCTGGAGCAATTTATATGCATTATCTTATCTAAAGCTCACAAAAATTCTTTCCAAAAGATACCATTACCTTCATTTATCAAAGGAGGAAATTGAAGAAATTCAGGGAGGTGAAATCATTTGCCCAAAGTACAAAAGCATTCAGAATCAGGACTTGATTTCAGGTCTCTGTGAATCTATGTGCCATTATTGTAAATAGTATATAGTGTCGGGTTGTCTCGCAAGCAAAAGTCCACATCTGAGTCAAAAGTGGGGTACATCAGGAATAGTGTGATTTGGTGTTGCTATTCAGGCTGTTGCCTCAGAGCCATACCCCTGTCCTTCTCTCCAGGTGAACTTGCAGAACACCTCAACTAACTGTTGCAAGTCTGAGACCACTGACACACTCAATACATCATCATAAACCTTGTGTTCTGTTGTGTCCACTGTCCCCTCCCACACACACATATTAGAAACACAAAGACGAGGAGGATGCAGTCTCTGTGGGTGATCAACTCTTGGTCTAGTTGACTCCTTCTAGAACACTAGTGATAAATTTCATAACAGGACTCTGAGTACCATTTCTTCAGCCTCCAGAGTGATTCCCACACTTAACTTCTCCTCTGGGGAATTCCTTTTCATCTTTGTGGTTTTCGTCACTAAGTTGTGTCCGGCTCTTGTGACACCATGGACTGTAGCCTGCCAGGATCCTCTGCCCATGGGATTCTCCAGGCAAGAATACTGGAGTGGGTTGTCATTTCCTTCTCCAGGGGATCTTCCCGACCCAGGGATCAAACCTGGGTCTACTACATTGCAGGTGGATTCTTTAATGACTGAGCTACGAGGGAACCTTTAAGGATTCAATTTAAAAATCATCTCCACAGGAAAGGAAAGCATGGTCTGATTCCCTCCAGGCAAGTCTAAAGTATTTTAAATGCCCTTGCACTGCTGTATGTAACACAATCCCAAATGTATTCATTTCTTCCATGTAGATTTCATCCACTGTCTATAGGCTGTGAGAACCAGAAAATATCCTAACTTGCCTTGGAATTAGCACAATGACTAGCTTATCCTGGGACTTAACCATTTGGTGACTGTGCCATGTAGACTGATTGACAGCAAAGTAGAGTCAATTTAATAGGCATTTTAAAAAAACTATCCATGCATCACACACATGTGTTACATACTCTAGAAACAAAGCAGAAAACTGATGTCTTGTTTTCCAAGTCTTTAGGATTAGTTTTGTTTAAGAGCCAGATACAGAGAAAGACGGTCTCTCTCAAAAAGTAGATCACTGGTGTAATAATTCACAGTTTAAAAAAGTATTATAATAGCCATTTCACATCTGGGTTAAATAATAAGCTGTTATATAATGTATAAATTAGTGACTTATTTTCATTTCACAATTGAATGGTCTGAGACTGGGAGACAACATATATTCTTCCCATGATCACAGGAGGCAAACAGCCTGCAAGACCTTGGTCCTTCTTGGGACTCAGAGCTCTCAGAAATCTTCCAGATCCTTGATTCACTCAGAAAGCACCTTGATTCAAAGCCAAAAAGGGAAGGCTATTGTGAACTTGGAGAGAAAGTGTATCTATCACTGGATTTGTGGAGTTTTCCTGCATGAATGACATTCATTTTAAATGTGTCCTAGGGTGTCAATAGGAACTATATAATTGATCAAGTATTTGGGGCGTGAAGTGACTGAACATCATCCCAAAGGAAAGCTTAGCATCAGAGAATTATCGTGCTTTGGCTTCTCTTGACAAGGGGTATAAATCAGCACAGGATGCGCCCGTCTTGCTCGGGGAAATTGCAGCTTTATAAATAAAAACACTAATCCGTGTGGCTGCTGCCCAGCATTTACTGCCAGCTCATGACTTAAGTTCCTCACCCACCAGCCTCAGGATCCCAGGAAACTTTCCCAATGCTGAGTATTCAATAGCTTTTATTGCTTTAAAAAAATTAAAATGTATTTATAAAACAACAATAACCAAAACAAAACCTACAATTGCATATTTATTTAGAACACCTGGAAAATGTCAAAAATGTTAACAAAAAATATTTCATAATTTTGCTACTCAGAAGCAAGCTCCGTTAGTATTTGAGAATAATTCTTTCTTTTATAATTGAGATAATTCAATGCATGAGTTTGTATCTTGCTTTTGCTTAACTTTATAATAAACAATGGCATTTTCAGTTGCTGTTGCAAACTCTTTTTATGTAAAGTGCACTGGCTTTATATTCAATAATGTGAGAAATCCCTGTTTAGTGAAAGTGTTAGCTCCTCTGCTGCTGCTGCTAAGTCACTTCAGTCGTGTCTGACTCTGTGCGACCCCATAGATGGCAGCTCACCAGGCTCCCCCATCCCTGGGGTTCTCCAGGCAAGAACACTGGAGTGGGTTGCCATTTCCTTCTCAGTCATGTCCAATTCTTTGAGACCCCATGGACTGTAGCCCGCCAGGCTCCTCTGTCCATGAGATTCTCCAGGTAAGAATACTGAAGTGGGCAGCTATTCCATTTTCCAGAGATCTTCCATTCAGAAAAGGCATTGGCATTTTCTTTTCATTTTTTACTCTTTTATTTCACACAGTAATGAGTGTCTTAGTGTCCAGAGTTTTATTTCCCTTTGTTCTGGATTTATGTCCTGCATTCCTTCAACAAATATGGAATATCTATCATAAACAGGGTTATATTAGGCATTGGAAGCAGAATGAGAAGCAGAAGTCATGTTACATGGAGCTTACATCTTGTGGTAAGTATCAACCGCTGAACAGACTCTAGTGTAATAGTGTCAGGGTGGAAATGTAGAGAATGCTTCAGGAGTGCAAAGAGGGGCAACTAACTCAGAAGTGAAGTTAATGATCAGGCTTCCTGGAGTCAATAGCATTGAAAGACAAGAAGAATATATGGAATAGCAAGCAACAGGGTTGGGGGAAGGGAGGAATAAGCTAGTATTTGGGGATTAACATGTATACACTGCTTTATATAAAATAGATAACCAACAAGAAACTACCATATAGCACAGAGAATTATATTCAATGTCTATAACCTATAATGGAAAAGAATCTGAAAAAGAACATATATACGTGTGTATATACATACACACATATATAACCAAATAACTTTGCTGTACACTTGAAACTGACACATTGTTAACCAACTATACTTCATTTAAAACAAAAAGGAAGACCATAAACAGAGAGAGAAAAGTCTAATTTAGAGATAAAGAATAGTGTGTGAACAGCTCTTTGGGGGATCTAAAAGACATTTATTAAGTCTGGAACCTAGAATTCAAGGTGAGAAAGTGATGAGGCTAAGGAGTTAACAAGAACAAGATCATACAGGACAAGTTTAAGATTTTGTTCGAGATATTGACCTTCACCCTGAGGGCTATATGAAGCTATTGAAGCATTTTCGATAAGAAGTGATACTGTGAGATTTTTGTAAGGTTATACTCCCAGAAGCTGAATTACCAGGGCAAAGATGATGCCTTTCAGGCTCTTGAAATGCACTGAAAAAACGTTTTCCAAAATAAAACACTCTTCTTCCATTGGCACCATATGAGAAAGCCCATTTGTTGTTGGCGTAACACTCTCTCCCACTTGTTGGAAACAATTTATTTTCTAAGCACTGCACTAGGTGGCCTTCACGTGCTTTTAGTTTATGAAGCCTTGTAACAATCCTGTAGGACTGAGTATATGACTCCCATTTAATAGAAGTTCCTAGGGTGACAAATAAGAGATGATTTTCTCACAGTCATAGAAGAAATAAATGGCTGGATTGACATCCTATAGCCCTGGGTTGTAGGATTTACCTTTGCTCTTAGTATGTTTCAAGACCTCTGAATTTATTTTAGATACCCATAATCTCCATGGGAGGTAATGCCAGCACCCACTATGTTGTGTGTGTGTGTGTGTGTGTGTGCTCAGTTGTGTCTGACTCTTTGTGACCCCGTGGACTGGAGTCTCCAGGCTCCTCTGTCCATGGGATTCTCCAGGCAAGAATACTGGAATGGGTTGCCATTTCCTACTTCAGGCAATTTTCCCAAACCAGGGATCAAACCCGCATCTCTTGTGCCTCCTGCATGGGCAGGTGGATTCTTTACCATTAGCAACACCTGGGAAACCCACAGTGTTGCCTAGGGTTTATTTACTTACAGGAAACAAGCACTTCATAGAATTTGTGGAATTTGACTTGCCTTAGGGAATTTAACTTATTAAGAAAGAAGAACAGCAAAGGTTAGATGATGGAGCAAAGTTTAGTTACAAGCAGGTGGTTTATTCACACACTACTCCTTATCTTCCCTGTTATCACCACAGAACAATCTGTCTCCTGCAGATTAATGTTAGCAATGGATCAGAATGCTGTGATCTGGCAGAGCTCCTGACTTCAGGACACAATGCAAGTAAATAACCTAAGTTAGAAGGAGTTTTCCTCCTCAGTGACATGAGGTTGGAATAGGATAGATCCCGTTATCTCTATGGGACTTGCTCTGGATTTATCTGTTATTTGTGAAACTGAGTGAAGGCTTGTGGGGCTCTGGGGCATGGAGGTCCTTTAGTTCCCATTTCTTTCAGGCAAGACACCAGCCTCTGTGGGCTTCCCTAGTAGCCCAGCTGGTAAAGAATCCACCTGCAATGCAGAAGACCCCCACTGAAGAAGTGATAGGCTACCCACTCCAGTATTCTTGGGCTTCCCTGGTGGCTCAGGAAATCTGGTAAATAATCTGTCTGCAATGCAGGAGACTTGGGTTCGATCCCTGGATTGGGACGATCACCTGGAGAAGGGAATGGCTACCCACTCCAGTATTTTGCCCTAGAGAATTCCATGGACTGTATAGTCCATGGGGCTGCAAAGACTAGGACACAACTGAGTGACTCACTTTCCAGCCTCCATGACCTCTTGGGGAGGAGTAGCCAAGAACCCACCTGAAGAAAGATTAAAGGGAAAAGAGAAGCTCTTCAAGATTAGGAGACTGACCACCTGATTTGAGATTAAGGGATCTCTTACACACACCCTAATCTTCTCAGGCACTTGACCTTTGAACCATTGTTATAAAATCCCTCATCAAATTCTTCCAGGTTGGGACACATAGCTTTTTGAGGCAGGAGTCTGCTGTGTCCCTCTTGGCCTGTCAAAGGATAGTTAATAAGGCTATTCTTTTCTACTTCACTCAAAACTTTGTCACTGAGATTTGATTCGGCATACAGAGAAGCTGAAAAGTGAAAGTGTTAGTCATTTAGTTGTGTCCAACTCTTTTCGACCCCACGGACTGTAGCCTGCCAGGTTCCTCATTTCAGGGGATTCTCTAGGCAAGAATACTGTAGTGGGTTGCCATTTCCTTCTCCAGAGGATCTTCTTGACCCAGGGACTAAACCCAGGTCTCCTGCATTGCATGCAGATTCCTTACTGTGTAAGCCACCAGGGAAGCCCACGGAGAAGCTGAGCTTTCTGCAATATATGTGATGTATATATACGCACATGCTGCTGCTACTGCTGCTAAGTCGCTTCAGTCGTGTCCAACTCTGTGCGACCACATAGATACAGCCCACCAGGCTCCTCTCTCCATGGGATTCTCCAGGCAAGAACACTGGAGTGGGTTGCCATTTCCTTCTCCAATGCATGAAAGTGAAAAGTGAAAGTGAAGTCACTCAGTTGTGTCTGACTCTTAGCGACCCCATGGACTGCAGCCTACCAGCCTCCTCTGTCCATGGGATTTTCCAGGCAAGAGTACTGGAGTTGGGTGCCATTGCCTTTGTGAATTATCCCATGCTTATAGACTTCCTACAGCTCAATATGGTGCTTCCTATCATTGTTAACTCTCCATCAAGACCAAGAAAGGGTGGGGCAGTCTTAAACAGTGAAGGTTTCAACATTTGCAAATAACTACTTTCTTCCCAGTTTTGTTGTACTTATGTGCATTACACTCAGTCCATTGGGGATTCAGAAATAAATGACATTCAGAAGATACACAGGTTTTACAAAGCATACAGAATTATTTCCCAAGGAAGATGGTGAAAAGGAGAAATGATACAGGTCCACTGAATGAGGCAAGAATGCTTCCTCTCTTACCAGCTCTGTGACTTTTGATATCTCAGCATCTTGAAATGTCAGTTTCCTTTTTATCCATTGATGGAGAAGGCAATGGCACCCCACTCCAGTACTCTTGCCTGGAAAATCCCATGGACAGAGGAGCCTGGTGGGCTGCAGTCCATGGGGTCGATAAGAGTCGGACAAGACTGAGCAACTTCACTTTCACTTTTCACTTTCATGCATTGGAGAAGGAAATGGTAACCCACTCCAGCGTTCTTGCCTGGAGAATCCCAGGGACGGCGGAGCCTGGTGGGCTGCCATCTATGGGGTCGCACAGAGTCGGACATGACTGAAGCGACTTAGCAGCAACTGTATCAGTGCCTAATGTGAATGCAGAGTAAATGATCTGATATATGAAAAAGAAATCCTCTCTTAACAAAAATGAAAGTTATCTTAAAACATTTGAAATTATTGAAACATTCAGTTATATTTCTTAGATATCTATCAATTTTTCAATTATTTATTGTTACTCAAAATTCAGCTTTAAATTTTATTGTATAGAATCGAGAAAACCATCCTAGTGGAATAATGCAAAACAAATACACAAAACAAAACAAAACCCCTCTACTTCGCTAGCTTCAGAGGCCATGAATTTGGGTCCAGACTGTACTACTGTGGGGCTTTTTAAGTCATTACCTCTTGAGCCTCAGCTTTCTCATCTTTAACTTGCATATTTTAAAAGCTCCTCACCAGGCTTTTAGGATCATTACATGGCACTTTCTAGGTAGATTGTTTTTTAATATTTTTATTTTATTTTTTAACTTTATAATATTGCATTGGTTCTGCCCTAAATCAACATGAATCCACCACAGGTATACACGTGCTCCCCACCCTGAACCCTCCTCCCCCCTCACTCCCCGTACCATCCCTCTGGGTCGTCCCACTGCACCAGCCCCAAGCAGATTGTTTTTTAATATTTTATATTCTTGCAGACTTTGTCTTTTTAATATACTGGGAGTTCAATGTGAGCAGAGGGAAGAGCCATGACCATATCTCTAGTTCTAAGGACAAGAGAAGAAAAGAGCTCAGGAAGAAAGATGACCTTCTTGGTCAATAAGAAAAAAGCTAGCCTTTCAGGCTGGCAATTCAGAGTCAGGACCCGGGTGGGTTTATGCTCCCCTTGGAGCATAAAGACAGTGGCCACAGATGGAGTTCATGGACCAGGAGGCAGCTCGTGGAGGCATGGAGGTGACCGTGCCTCCTTGGAGCATGGTGGCTATGAGGCATTGGGCCTCCTCCTGAGATGGTGACCCAGGGTAGCCACCACAGCTGCAGACTTTACAGAACGTTAGCTCTGAAAGACATTTTTGAGGTCATGTAAGCCATCTCTCTCATTGCCACACAGAGGCTGACTCCAGAGCGCCCATCTTTAAGCTCAGAAGAGCCCCTGCCACCATTCCCACTTGGGCAGTAGCTCTCCAGCATTTCAGGTGAGACCTGCCAGGGCATTTATGTAACTTTGACCATGTGCCCTGAATGAGGGTGCCCATACTGGACGTTGCTTCTCCTTCAGCACCTTTCTTCTCATTCTGATTTTTACCTAAAGGCTTGAGGATTCCTGCAGTTCAAGCTCCTGTCTAAATTCACCTCTTATCTTTGGACTATACTGAGTTTATATAATTTTCAAAGTTTTTTTTTTTTTTTAATTTCTATATCAGGGCTGAAAACTAGAATATATTCTCTCCTATATGTTACATAAGATCAACACATATTAGACAGTTGAAGTCACCAATGTAATAGAAGTATTAATATCTTACTAATACTTTGGACATAAATATATAGGCTATATATTTCCTATTAAAATACTTGAAGAGGATAAAACTACATATGTTTAATCCCATTTTAGAGAAATCTCCTTGGCATATATCCACTATCATTAATATCTCCTCCATTCTCCCATAGAGAGAGGATGAAATGCAGATTTAACCTAAAAAAAAAAGCCAAACATTTTCAACTGGTTGAAATCCCTTTAAATTGCCATTACAGTTGACAACTACATCTACTATTATAGCATCAAAAGGATGTCAAGAATTTTGGTACCATTATGGCAGAAATTAGTAAACTGTGGTCCATGGAATAAATTTAGAATTCAATATAAAAGTTGATTTATGAGGCTTCTGGTTCAAGATGGCAGAGTAGAAGGATGTGCACTCATCTCCCTTTGTGGGAGCACCAAAACTGCAACTAGCTGTTGAACAACCATCAGCAGGAGGATGCTGGAACCCACCAAAAAAGATACCCCATGTCCAAAGACAAAGAAGAAGCTGTGGCAAGATGGGAGAAGGGGGGCAATCACGATAATATCAAACCCCATACCCACTGAGTGGGTGACCCACAGACTGGAGAACAATGATGCCAAAGAAGTTCTCTTGCTAACGTCACGTCAGGCTTTCCAGCCTGGTGATCAGAGAAAGGGACTGGGAATCCCCAGGGAGTCTGTCCTTAAGGGTCAGTGGGATTTGATTATAGGACTTCCAGAGGACTGAGGGAAACAGATAGTCCAGTCTTGGAGGGCACAATAAGATTTCGTACACACCCAAACCCAGAGGAGAGGAGCAGCGACCCTACAGGCTGCTGCTGCTCCTGCTGCTGCTAAGTCACTTCAGTCATATCCTACTCTGTACGACCCCAAAGACGGCAGCCCACCAGGCTCCCCCGTCCCTGGGATTCTCCAGGCAAGAACAATGGAGTGGGCTGCCATTGCCTTCTCAACCCTACAGGAGACTGAACCAAAACTCCCTGCTGGTGTTGGAGGGCGTCCTGTGGACGCATGGGTCAGCAGGGGCTCACCATAGGGATGCGGGCACTGGAAGGTCCCCCTTGGTGTCAACCTTCTTAGATTCACCATTAACCCTTACTACAAAGCTGGGTTGCCTCAGGCCAAACTACCAGGAAGGGAGTGCAATCCCAATCATCAGCAGATAATTGGATTAAAGCTTTAGTGAGCAAGGCCCTGCCCACCAGAGAAAGATCCCTCAGGTCAAGAAGCTTACACAAGCCTCTTAGCCTCATCCATCAGAGGGCAGACAGAAGAAGAAAGAACAGTCTCACAGCAGCTAAAACAAACAAACAAAAAAACATATTACAGAAACTTAATCACTATGAAAAAGCAGAAACTCAGGTCCCATATGAAGGGACAAGATAAAACCCCAGAAAAACAACTAAATGAAGTGGAGATAGGCAACCTTCCAGAAAAAGAATTCAGAATAATGAGAGTGAAGATGATTCAGGATCTTGGGAAAAGAATGGAGGCAAAGATTGAGAAGATGCAAGAAATGTTTACCAAAGACCTAGAAGAACTAAAGAACAAATAAACAGAGATGAATAATACACTAGAAGGAATCAAAAGTAGAATAACTGAGGCAGAAGAACAGATAAATGACCTGGAAGACAAAATGGTGGGAATCATTGCCACAGAACAGAATATAGAAAAAAAGAATGAAAAAGGAATTCAGCCAGCCTAATAAATCTCTGGGACAATATTTAATGCACCAACATTTGCATTATAGGGCTCCCAGAAGAAGAAGAGAGAGAAAGAACCTGAGAAAATATTTGAAGAGATAATAGCTGAAAACTTCCCAAACATGGGAAAGGAAACAGTCAACCAAGTTCAGGATGCACAGAGAGTCCTAGGAAGGATAAACCCAAGGAGAAACACACTGAGAAACAGTAATCAAACTGACAGAAATTAAAGACAGATAAAATATTAGAAGGAACAAGGGGAAAATGACAAATAACATACAAGGGAATGTCCATCAGGCTATCAGCTGATTTCTCAACAGAAACTTTATAAGCCAGAAGGGAATGGCATGATATATGTAAATGATGAAAGGGAAAAACCAACAACCAAGAATGCTTTACCCAGCAAGGCTCTCGTTCAGATTTGATGGAGAAATCAAAAGCTTTCCAGACAAGCAAAAGTTAAGAAAATCCAGCACCACGAAAGCAGCTTTACAACAAATGCTAAAGGAACTTCTTTAGGCAGGAAACACAAGAGAAGGAAAAGACCTACAGAAAATAAACCCAAAACAATTAAGAAAACGGTAACAGGATCATGTGTGCTGTGTTGTGCTTCATTGCTCAGTCGTGTCTGACTCTTTGCAACCCCATGGACTGCAGCCTGCCAGGCACCTCTGTCCATGGGGATTCTCCAGGCAGGTATACTTGCATGGTTTGTTATGTCCTCCTCCAGGGGATCATCTCAACCCAGGGACTGAACCCAGGTCTCCTGCATTGCAGGAGGATTCTTTAAAAAAGAAGAGCTAATAGGATCAGACATACCAATAATTACCTTAAATATAAAAGGATTAAGTGCACCAAGACTGGCTGGGTGGATGAAAATATGTACATGTATTCCTATGCATTTACTACATCACTCTGCTTGACCCCTCTTCCGATTATTTTTCATTGTTACGTTATTTTTTTTTAATAGACATTTATTTATTTTAATTGGAGGTTAATCATTTTCCCATTACGGCTTGCAATTTTAATTATCTTTTATTTTTTGTCTGACTATTGATTGTGAAAGCTGATAAATATTTTTCACTATTCTGATTATGTAACTACTACTCAATACCATTGTATCATAATTGGTCAACAGAAAAATAATAGAAATTTATATCATCAAATATAGAATCTAATAGAAAAACCTGCAATCACTTTTTAAAATCCAGATTCATATCAGAATTATCTTGAAGTTTTTTGAAAAATACATATGTTCAGGTCTTGCTTTTTTTCTCCAGACCTCCAGATATGTTTCTAATGAGCAGTCATGTTTAAAAACAACTGGACTATTTGATGGTCTTTTAGTTTTATCTAGCTTGTTTCAATTTTTTTATTTCATATTCAGTGCTCCCATCTCATTTATTTTATGTTCTCCAATTTCCCCACCTCTTCTTTTAGTTTTCTTTCTTTCTTTCTTTCTTTTTCTGATGTTCTTTCTCAGGCCTTTATCAAGTATAGTAGAAAAGCTTTTGTATACATATATTTATAAATATGTATAAAATGTATATTTTACACACACACATGAAAACATGAATTTTTGCCTAACTAAAAAAATTATATTTTGATTCTACTACTTGTTTGACTTAGTATGACTAGAATGCTAGATTTCTAATTAAACAATAGATAAGTAGCAAGCAGCAAAGATTTACTGTATAGCATAGGGAGCTATAGTCAATATCCTGTAATAACATATGATGGAAAACAATTTCAGAAATAATGTATGTGTATTTGTATAACTGAATCATCTTTCTGTGCACCTGTAACCCTGTAAATCAACTATGATTCAATAAAATATATATATTTTAAAAATTGATTTAGAAGAAAAAAATGTACATCAAACAAAGTATTGTGGACATATTGACTAGTATAACCTTGCTCCAGAAGTAATATGTTCCTGGTGTCTGTTTATTGTAACTTTGATCTCCTCACTTCAGCTTGTTAGCCAGTTGTGCATCATGATTTATCTGGTTTGGATTCAAATGGTTAGTAACAGTGTCATTCATCAGAAGCTCTGGGTTCCCCTAAGCAATGGAGGAGGAAATCTCTTTTAATTGCAAAATATATCATATTTAACCTCTACTAAAAGAAAGATGATGGGGAAAAATAATAAAAATAAGTGTTTTCATTTTATTAGTCAAAACCCAAACTTTATGTTGGAAGTTGAATATAGTTAGATTTTCCATTGTCTATTCTCTTCCCTTAAAGTTTCTAAAGAAATAGACAACAAGTCTTTGGACTTTAATTAGCAAAGAATAATGAAACTATCTTAAGTCTTCAAAAGGATAATATTGTGATAACTTATAGTTGCTGCTTATATTTCTATTAAGGAATAATCTTTAAAACTCAACTGAATTTTCCTTGTAGTATTAAGAATTTCTAAGAATGAGATTCTCATTACTTTGCCAACAAAGGTTCGTCTGGTTAAGGTTATGGTTTTTCCAGTATAGATGTGAGAGTTGGACTATAAAGAAAGCTGAGCACTGAAGAATTGATGCTTTTGAACTGTGGTGTTGGAGAAGACTCTTGAGAGTCCCTTGGATTGCAAAGAGATCCAACCAGTCCATCCTAAAGGAAATCAGCCCTGAATATTCATAGGAAGGACTGATGTTGAAGCTGAAACTCCAATACTTTGGCCACCTGATGGGAAGAACTGACTCACTGGAAAAGATCCTGATGCTGGGAAAAATTGAAGGTGGGAGGAGAAGGTAACGACAGAGGATGAGATGGTTGGATGGCATCACCGACTCAATGGACATGAGGTTGAGTAAGCTCTAGGAGTTGTTGATGGACAGGGAAGCCTGGCGTGCTGCAGTCCATGGGGTCGCAAAGAGTTGGACATGACTGAGCGATGGAACTGAACTGAACTGAAGAATGAGATTCTACATTCTAGAATCCTATCTTTAATATATTCAGGCAGATATAAACATAAATAACCTTTACCATAATAATAAAGTAATACATTTTAACTATTAATAGTATGGTAGTAACAGTAGTAGAAGTAATAATACTTGAAGTAGTGATCATATATTTTTCTCACTATGGTCATAATCCTATTTGTTGTCAGTTCTACTCTACAGGACCTGTACAGAGCAATTTCATTTGAAAGTTGTTCTAATATATGATCCAGCATATAGGTATTCTTCTATTGGAGGCCAGTACTGTCCTGTCTGAATCATTTTCTTAAAAAGTAGCCCAAGTTAGTCTCAATACTGGAAGGAGAACACAACCCTTATTCTCAGCTCAGGATTCCTTCCTGCATATCTGGTCTCTTGATCTTTAAAACTTGGACCTGGCTCAATTATCTTAAGACTTGAATTTCTTCCTTGGTGCTATCCATAATACTTGCTGAGATTGCAATTAAAATAAAGTTATTTTGCAGCATTGCAACCCAAATCTGGTACTTTCTTCATCTTACAAGATCTTTTCGTGTAAACCTATAAATGTTCATTGCATAGTGGCCAAAGGAAAGAAAAATCATCCTATTATTAAAAATTATTTGCCACACATTTCTATAACTTGAGTGAATAGGTAAACTTTCTAAATGTAATACTAATGCCATGTTAACATGAACATATGTTGAAGGAGCTTTATTTTTCCTGTGAACATAGCAAAATAATGACAATGCTGTCATGCAGTCTGAGTGCAACCAGGATAGCTAATTACCCTTCGCATAGTCATCAATAACAGACTGCTTGGCACTGATTGAAAAATAGGGGGGATTTCCATTTTGCAGAGATGCATTCTATCTTGCATGGATCAGCCCATCCTGAAATAACTCTGTACCAAACTGCCTTCCATGAGCAGCATGTGAAAAGCTCCATATGCAAGATGTATAGTTGATTCACTTATTATGCAGAGTGAAGTAAGTCAGAAAGAGAAAAACAAATATCATATATTAACACATATATATGGAATGTAGAGAGATGGTACAGATGAACCTATTTACAGAGCAGCAGTGGAGATGCAGACATAGAAAACAGACTTGTGGACACAGTAGGAGACAAATAGAAAGAGTAACATTGACATGTGTACATTATCATATGCAAAGTAGTATTGCCAGTGGGAATTTGCTGTATGACGCAGGGAGCTCAAACCCAGTGCTCTGTGACAACCCAGAGGGGTGGGATGGGGTGGGAGGTAGGAAGGAGATTCAAGAGGGAGGGGGCATATATATGCCTGTGGCTGATTCATGTTGATGTATGGCAGAAGCAAATGCAATATTGTAAAGCAATTATTCTCCAATTAACAATAAATGAATTTTAAAAAGATGCATAGTTTATGACAACTCCACGGACAAAAGGAACTTTAATGTCTTATTCACTACCGTAGTCCCGGGAGCTAGAGCAATAATTGGTATGTGACACGTTGATCAATAAGTATATGTTTAGTGAATCAAGGAATGAGTGCCACTTCACAGAATTCTCTTATTACAGCTCTTTTCTCTCAAGGCATTGTACCTTTCAACGTCTACTTAACCTCTCAAATGATTTCTAGATTCAACACTAATCCTTTATTAAAACTTGCTCTGAGTTTTCATTCACAATAAGAAAGAAGATGCAATAACACCTTTATTTATCACATGTATTTGAAGATCTAATACTTCTTTAAAAATGTTTTATTATTATTTTTTACTTTTTATTGAAGTGTATTTGATTTACAATGTTTCTGTTATTCAGTTGTATTTCTTTTTCCATGTTCTTTTCCATTATAGGTTATCACAGCATATTGAGTATAGTTCCCTGTGTTATACGGTAGGTTCTTGTTGGTTTCTATTTTATATATAGCAGTGTGTATCTGCTAATCCCAAACTCCTGATTTATTCCTCGTTTCCTTTCCTCTTTGGTAATCAGCATGTTGCTTCCTATGTCTGTGATTCTATTTCTGTTTCATAAATAAATTTATTTGTATCATTTTTTCAGATTCCACATATCAGTGATATCATATTTGTCTTTATCTGACTTACTTCACTTCGGATGATATCTCTAGGTCTAATAATCATTTCTGACTTAAAATACTATGAGAGCAAAAATGAATGAGAACATGTGTTATTTCATCAGTACTGACTTCTCAACATACATTTCCTCTTCTACTTTTGGTACAATCTCTTCTAATAAAGCTAAACTACTTTTAGCTTCTAGCATATGTCATATTCACTCTCATTTCTAGGTCTTTGAGTACCTGTAGACACCTCTTCACTTCTGTCCTCTACCCTAAAAAGGAAGTCTTCCCTGATAGCCCTCAGACATGTTAGGTGTTTCTCCCTGTACGTTTAAGTACTTATTGCACTTTAAGTGCCTGGAGGTTTTGTTTGGTTGTTTTTTTCCCAGTGTCTCTTCCCAGTCTCCCTAGACTTTTAGATATAGAAAGGAATTGATGTGTGTCTGTTTCTAAGTTCCCAGAGAAAATCAATAAAAATATCCACTTTGAGGATCAATGTGTGTTGAATTTAGAGTATTGGGAAAAAAAAAAAATCAAATTAGTATCTCAGTTTTACAGGTGAGGAGATATAATAATGTCCTCAAAATCTCAAAGCCAGCTGATTACAGAACTAGAATAACCACTCAGGATTCATTACTGCCTCCCCACACCAGGGCTCTTCATTTCACACCATATTACTCTTTTCCCAGCATAGCCCTACTTTCATAAGGACCAAGGACTTAAATCAAAATGTTCAAACTCTAATGGTGGCAAAGGTTTAAACACTAGTTAAAAAATAGAAGCCACATGTCTTTCCCTAGAGTTTATGATTTAAGAAATTTGCCAGTAAATTCTTATTGTGTAACTGATCTTGAATTTATTCTATACATATACTTAAAAGTACATTAAGAACCTGCTCAAGATAACTACACTTGAAAACCTGCTATGTGCCCTTCTCCTATCTACAATTTTATAAATATTTTACAAATATTTACAAATATTTTACAAGTGTTGAAACTTTACAAATATTCACTTATGTGATTATCATACAATCCAGCAAAAAATGGTTTGCTATTCTCATTTGAGAAATCTGTATGTGGCTCAAGAAGCAACAATTAGAACTGGACATGGAAAAACAGACTAGTTCCAAATTGGGAAAGGGGTACGTCAAGGATGTATATTGTCACCCTGCTTATTTAACTTACATCCAGAGTCCATCATGGGAAATGCCGGGGTGGATGAAGCACAAACTGGAATCAAGAATGGTGGGAGAAATATTAATAAACTCAGATATGCAGATGACACCACCCTTATGACAGAAATTGAAGAGGAACTAAAGAGCCTCTTGATAAAAGTGAAAGAGGAGAGTGAAAAAGCTGGCTTAAAACTCAACATTCAGAAAACTAAGATCATGACATCTGGTCCCATCACTTCATGGCAAATAGTTGGGGAAACAATGGAAACAGTGACAGACTTTATTTTCTTGGGCTCCAAAATCACTGCAGATGGTGACTGAAGTAATGAAATTAAAAGACACATGGTCCTTGGAAGAAAAACTTATGACAAACCTAGATACTGTATTAAAAAACAGAGACATTACTTTGCTGACAAACATTTGTCTAGACAAAGCTATGGTTTTTCCAGTAGTAATGTATGGATGTAAGAGTTGGACCATAAAGAAAGCTGAGTGCCAAAGAATTGATGCTTTTGAACTGTGGTGATGGAGAAGACTCTTGAGAGTCTCTTAGACTGCAAGGAGATCAAACCAGTCAATCCTAAAGGAATCAGTCCTGAATATTCATTGGAAGGACTGATGCTGAAGCTGAAACTCCAATACTTTGGCCACCTGATGAGAAGAACTGGCTCATTGGAAAAGATCCTGATGCTGGGAAAGATTGAAGGCAGGAGGAGAAGGGGATGACAGATGGGTGGATGGCAACACCAACTAGATGGACATGAGTTTGAACAGACTCCAGGATTTGGTGATGGACAGGGAAGCCTGGCATTGCAGTCCATGAGGGAGGAAAGAGTCAGACATGACTTAGCGACTGAACTGAGACTCCCATTTTACAGATGACAAAACTGAGATTAAATTGAGCAATTTAACCAAGTACATTCATCTAGTTAATGGACACGGGGAGTAGTAATCTAAGTCTGTCTTTAATAAAGTATAGACTTTCATATATTTTGCCTTGTTTTTGTTTTTCATTTATGCCAAAAAATAGCATCCTTTATATTCAGCTATATAACAGTCCCCATTGTTAAGAGCTAAGCTTCATTTATTCCTTTGACATTTTAAATCATGAACAAAAGAGAAACTCGGAAAACTCTTCATTTTTGTTGTGTCCAAATGTCAATGGATGTGTATATGCTGCTGGTGCAGGGCAGTTTCAAATATTGCATTTATTTTTAAATTTTTAATCAGCATCTGATTTGTGTTGTCATTTAAGTTTCAATTGACTTCTCTGTAAAAGAGAGTTGCCCCTTGGATTAGGCTTCCAAAGCCCACACAGTTTGGCCAGAAAATGGGATTCTCTATTTAATTTTGCTTTGTGGCCTGTTATATGAAAACAAGTGACCTTTACACTTTGCAAACCTGAAACTTGGCCACCCTTTAATATATTCCCTTCCTTTATTGCCTTGTATATGAGCAGGAAAGACAGAATGTCTTCATACAAATTTAAACTCCCCTCAGCCTGCATGTCAGCAGAACCCCTACATTTTTTGAAGAGTAAATCAATGTTCTCTAAGATTAAAGCTTCGAGGCACAGTAAATCCTCCATAGCATGATAACTAAGACCTCACTCATATCTGTGGACTGAAAATGTTGCCAGGCTCCACATCACATCTTTGTAGTTTAAGAGTTAACACTGTACCACCCTAGTGGTTTCAAAAGATTGTTATGTCATCATGCAACTTCTTGGGTGTTACCAATTTTCAAAGGCACCAATCTACCATTCAAACAGTGGTCAAATACCCTCAGACACTCTTCAATATCACCTTTAACTTTTACATTGTATCTATTCAGTATCTATAAAATTATGAAATCCCCTGCGCCAGGCACTTAATAGGAAACTTGGTTTGAGCCACATGAGAAACACACTCCAAGATGAGAATTCATGTACAGGAAACTTATAAGTGATCAAAACCTAGAGGCAAGCAAAGTACCATAGAGCAGAGAACAGAGTGGAATTATGATGCAGTTGTACTAGAGGCCTCCTTCCACTGCACGGTGGATTCTGGAATTAGAATGCTCCTTCAGAGTTGTCCCACTTTGAGAGAAATTAATGGATTTAAACAACTCACTTGCCAGTCAGTAAGGTGAGCTCTTCCCTGGGAATAGATGTGAGCTGAGCAAAGCCACTTTCTTCAGCTACAGGCAGTTTCCAGAGAAGGAGTCAGTTGAGAGCCATCAGCTGCCACCATCCCCAAAACTTGGGGGGCTGTGTGCCTCTATCATGATGGGAGGAAAAGGGAAGCCCCCACAGCACCCACCAGGACAGGTGTCAAATATTTACGCCACAAATGAATAAATGTGCACTGGTACTGTGCCAAAGGTGAAGAAGAGAGAGCAGAGAAGTTCAGTTCATGCCTTCAGGGTCATTTTGGGGGACTGTTCCAATCAGTTGCTCAGTTGTGTCCAACTCTTTGCAACCCCATGAACAGTAGCACACCTACCCATCACTAATTCCTGGAGCTTGCTCAAACTCACGTCCATCAAGTCAGTGATGCCACCCAATCATCTCATTCTCTGTCGTCCCCTTCTCCTCCTGCTATCAATCTTTCCTGGCATCAGAGTCTTTTCTAATGAGTATGAAAAGGGGGACTATTACTTTATGCCATATGCAAAGAGCAAACTGATTCTGAATTTCAGTCCTAAAACCATCAAACACACTTTGTCACCACCAGAAAATTATTTATATTTTTATAAATCCTTCTAAAATATATTGCCCAAACGACTACTATATATCCATTCAAGATAAAATCCAAGAAACTGAAAGAAAGAAAAATATAATCCTTGTTTAAAAATTGGGCCAAGATATGTGGATCAAATGGTAAGGACCCACCTGCCAGTGTAGGAGATGCAGGAGGCGCCAGGTTTGAGTCCTAGGTTGGGGAAATCCCCTGGAGAAGGAAATCAACCAACTCCAGTACCAGCCATCCCCGTGGTTGTTTTCCCAACTCTACTTTATCATTTCCAGGTGGGACTAGATCACCATCTCCTAAAGGTCCTGTTTCCTACAAAGGTTCTCACACCCCACCTTTAAGCAATCTTTCTCACTGGAGCCTCATTTAATCTACCACTCAAATCAAAATTTATGATTCCTCTACTTCAACACCATACTATGTTCCTAAAATCCTTTGCATGCCCATCAAATCTTCTGAGATAGCTTTCTGCTTCTCTTTTTTCCCCTAGAAGTTCCGCATATGCACCCACCTTTATATACCACAGTCTATCCTGAATGTTTTCATTTTTTTAGCATTTATATATTGTTACACACATATATTGTGTGGTTAGGGATATAGAGAATAGTAAATATGATAAGAGAAATGTACAGGCAGACTTCCAGGGCAGGCAAAGCTTTTCTTCTGCCTGGTATGCCCTTTCTTTCTGAATGAGGTAAACATGTATGTATTTTTCAGAAAACCACCTGCCTGAGATAGAGCATACTCTATGTCTTCCTTCTAAAAAATTCCATCTGTTATTCATCCAGCCAAGATGAGTGATTCCACATTCTTTTCTTGGGCCATTGTATTCTGCGTGTGTATGTCTCTATACTACACTATAGATTTAAACATTTTAAAATTTAAAATGCCTTTTATATATCAAAAATATAAATAATTTCAAATCTATGGATATATATGTCTGTATACATATATATGTGTGAATGTGTATAGATATATATACATATATATGTGGAGTGTAATATATATATGTATTAAATGTATATATTTGAAGCATTATGATAAGTAGCTATGAACCCACAACTATACTTAAGTACTAGAACATTACTGCTATTATTACATCAGTCTATATGTTTCATCCTTGGATTATTTTTTAATTTTATCCCAGAGGTATCACTAGCCTGAAATTGTGTTTATAGTCATCCACATTTTGTTACTATAAATACGTGTGCTTTTATTCTTTAGCAATGTACCATTTACTTTGCATGAATTTGGATATTTAACATGCAATATAATGATATGATATATAATGACTTAATAGTGAAAATAAATAAACTCTACACATAACACCAAGGATAAATTTTAGCAACATAATGTTGAATGAAAAAGCAAACTGTTAACAGACTACATATAGTAGTATGCTGTTATTTTTATTGCAATCTATTTAAACTATTTTATTTGGGTATCTTACCTCTAGACTACTAGTTCTTTGAGGGCAAATTCATTTGAAATTTATCTTTGTAATCTCCATATTTCCCAAGCACCTAAAGTGATGCTCAATACATCAGATGCAGTCAATGCATTTTTTAAAATTGAGTTGTACTCATCAATTCACATCCATTCTGATTTCTAATCATGGCCTGGATTCTGTGTTATCTGACATCTCCTATTTTGATTTGACTCTGGATTTCAGTCTCCTTCCAAACCTGATATTGCTCCATGTAATATACTTTGACATACCATCTCTATATCTTTCTCTATGTCTGACTTTAGACTGGTCTTGTTTATAATTTTGCAACCACTGATAAGACCAGCAGATAGAAGAAATCCTTGACCAATCTGTCCTTTGAAGTATAGTGCCCTTATCTGTTTGCCCTACTTAATAGTGTAAGATGTGCAAAACCAGTGTGCATACAGTTCTGAATAATTACAACTACCCAACATCAATAACACTTCATTCCAAGTGTATCAATCTTCTTAAAAACAGAAATAGCAATGTGATTCTCTTTGGAAACTGCTTGGTATTATCACCCATCCCAATTAGCCATAGGTTCCTAGAACAGCCTTATGACATGGAAGGAAATGGAACATTTTTTTATCTCAACAATTCACCAAGGGTAAGAATTACACTACTTTCATAGCTAATCTCTCAGTTTCAACTTGAATGTCTTCAAGGACACAGGGCTGATAGTGTTGAAGGTGGTCCTTTCATTATTAAATGATTCCAACTGGCCAAAATTATTTCTTCCATCCAAGCAAAATACAACTAACCTGTATTTTTCATTTCTATGTTGTCTTTTTTTTTTCCTGCTGAAGGTAATGCAATTTAAGAAAACAGTGAAGACTTTGAAGCTGGACTTTTGCTTGAACCCCTGTTCCATGAGTAACCTTAGCCAACCCTCTTGGAATTTCACAGTCTCAGTTTTCTCATCTATAAATGAAGGTAAAACAACCACCCAAGAACATACCTTAAAATGTACCAGGTCCCCAGTGAATGCCAGTCTCCTTTAATACAAATCACAAACTCTTTCAAAAATAATGATGTTAAACTATGGTCACATCTGTGGTCGCTTATGCTGCAGTCGCTTTTGCATACTACCATTTTCTCCTTCTCACTCAATTTACCTAATGACTAATAGTCACTCCAGCCACAACATGTCTGTGCCTCCCCTACAGCCAGGAGCCTCTTCTACCAAGAAATCCAGAAAAGGAAAGTAGGAGGAAACCGCACTGATGCAGGAATGCGCAGGACTGTCCAGGAGAATAGTGTGTGTGTTATTTGCTCAGTTGTGTCCGACTCTGCGACCCCGTGGACTGTAGCCTGCCAGGCTCCTCCATCCATGGATTCTCCGGGCAAGAATACTGGAGGGGGTAACCATTTCCTTTTCCAGGGGATCAGTTTGATCCAGGGATCGAACCCAGATCTCCCACATTCCAGGCAGATTCTTTACTGTCTGAGCCACAGGGAAGCCACTGTGTTAAAATTCAGAATACGCTACTTACTAGCTGGAGTGTAAGGCAATTCATTTCGTGCTTCAATCTCTCTTTCTTTATCTACATCATGAAGATAAAAATACCTCCATTGTGTGTCTATTCTGAGGGTTAAAAGAGAAAAATCTATAAACCACTGCTTAGAAGTCTCCTAGCAACATAGTAGAAGTTCAGGAAATGGTAGTTACTATTGTTATTTTGTCCACTGACACTGCATTCTCATCTTCTTGGAATATAAATAAGTTAACATTTATTTTCTCCTTGGGAGAAAAGTTATGACCAACCTAGATAGCATATTAAAAAGCAGAGCCATTACTTTGCCAACAAAGATCTGTCTAGTCAAAGCTATGGTTCTCCCAGTAGTCATGTATGGATGAGAGCTGGACTATAAAGAAAGCTGAGCACCAAAGATTTGATGCTTTTGAACTGTGGTGTTGGAGAAGACTCTTGAGAATCCCTTGGACTGCAAGGAGATCCAACCAGTCCATCCTAAAGAATATGAGTCCTGAATATTCATTGGAAGGACTGATGCTGAAGCTGAAACGCCAATACTTTGGCTACCTGATGTGACTCATTTGAAAAGACCCTGAAGTTGGAAAGATTGAAGGCGTGAGGAGAAGGGGATGACAGAGGATGAGATGGCTGGATGGCATCACTGACTCAATCGACACGAGTTTGAGTAAACTCCGAGAGGTGGAGATGGACAGGGAGGCCTGGCGTGCTGCAGTCCATAGGGTCACAAAGAGTTGGACATGACTGAGCAATTGAACTGAACTGAACTGAACATTTACTCTCACTATTTAAGTTAATTATTCCAGTTCTCCTTGGCTTAGAGCAGGGGTTCTTAACCTCCAGGCTGCAGACTGGTACAGGTTCCTGTCCTGCGAGGGAAGGGGGACACAGCAGAAGGTGAGTGGCAGGTGTGCGAGTGAAACTTCATCTGTGACTTCCCACTGCCGGCATTGTCACCTGACCCATGCCCTTCTCCAGCCCAGTCCCTGTGAAAACCGCCTTAGGAAACGGGTCCCTGGTGCCAAAGATGTTGGGGACCACTGGTAGACGACCACTCCCACCACCATAATCATACCTTAAGTTATCCTAGAAATCAGGGGCTTTATACATTCCAGAGGGTCCTGTCTTATTTCCAAACACATTGTGGAAGGATACCTGGAGAATCAGAATCATTCATCAAGGGGCTACCATTTTTTGCTACGAGTGGTATTTTTTTCTGCCGCCTCATGGTATAAAACTCATGAATAACAGATGCCCTCGCTGTTTGAGTAGGTCTTTTCCCAGCACAGAGAAGATGTGGAAGTAACTGCTCAGGATGTTGTCAGAGAGAAAGAATGCCACTCCCCTGAAGCATATGCTCCGCTGGGGTTATCTTCTGTTGCCAAGTGCCTGGTCACAAGATCGACTCCCACAAAAATCACGTGACCTCCTTCTGACAGTCAGTCTCCTCAAAACGGAGACAAATGAATTATATGATCTCTGGGGTCTTTTTCTTTCATATTTATCACTTGTGGATTTTACTTATGAAACACTACAGAATATTCAAGTTTATATGCCACAGAAGCCTGTAGGTCACATAGCTACCAGCAATTCCAGAACTCAGCTTCTCCACAGTCATGATTATGCCAACAATTAACATTCATTGTTACAAACTGGATATTTTGACCATTGTGAAGTTGATAATAACAAAAATACTTTTGTTTTTTTTCCTGGTTGTTGGGAATTTTGCCTCCCTGATAGATTAGAAACTTTTAGAAACATCAATCTTGTCCTATTCAATTTCATTTACTCAGAAGCCAGGATAATTCTTGATCTTCTGTTTCTTCAACCATAAAATGGGAATAATAATAATGAAAATAATAGTAATAACATAAGTCCTTCTCACAGGACAGCTGTAATTAGCAAATGAGATAAAATATATAACAGTATTACATATATAACAGAAATGTGTTATTACTTCATCTAGGTATGCTAGTTATATGTTTGTCAAAGAGATATCCCTTTTACCATTTTAGATTATAATCTCCTTCAGGCCAAAGATTAGGCTTTTATTTCCTTAGTCTCTGGTTTCTGAGGTACTACAAAGCTAACTGCTACTTAGAAAATTATATAAATTAATAATGACTAGATATGGATGTCAAAATCATATTAATCTCATTTCAGTTTAACTTTTGGTATTGGTTTTTTAGCCATGGATTAGAAACAGCTAAGTAATTTAAAATATCATTGAAATAACTTATAAATGCAGCTATAAATTTAGAATATGGGCAAAAATAAGATTCCTTCTATGTATATGTATGTATTTATACATACTGATTATCAAGTAATAGCACTGCTCTTCATAGGAGTCATTACATTTCACAAACAACTAAATGAAAATCTGAGAGGTTAAGGACCTCACCTAGGTTAACATAACAAATCAGTGAGCTAGTTTGGGTATATTAATAGTTATCCAGCATCTAAAGTCCAGTTTTGAATGTGGCAATTACAAATTAATCAGATTGTAATTTTCTTTAATACCAGAGATGAATTCTTTTTCATACTTAATCTCCCAGTTGTTTTTTATTCAATCTATGCTGCTGATGCTTCTAAGTTGCTTCAGTCGTGTCTGTGTGACCTCATATACGGCAGCCCACCAGGCTCCGCTGGCCCTGGGATTCTCCAGGCAAGAACACTGGAAGTCGCTCAGTCGTATCCGACTCTTAGGGACCCCATGGAGCGCAGCCTACCAGGTTCCTCCATCCATGGGATTTTCCAGGCAAGAGTACTGGATTGGGTTGCCATTGTCTTCTCCATATTCAATCTATGTTTTAAAAAATTATTTATTTTTAATTGGAAGGTAATTGTGTTATAGCATTGTGTTGGTTTCTACCATCCATCAACATGAATCAGCCAATGGTATATGTATATCCCTTCCTTCCCACCTTCCAGCCCATCCCACCACTCCAGCTTGTCACAGAGCACTGGCTTTGAATTCCCTACGACACAGAGCAAATTTCCACTGACAATCAATTTTGCATATGGTAATGTATATGTTTCAGGGTTACTCTCTTAATTCGTCCCACCCTCTATACATTTTATTGCCAGAATTTTCAAGTTTTCCCTTCAAGTGAACTTAGGAACCGTGTTTTATTTGCATTTTTATTTCCATTGCCTAGATAAGCCCCTCCCTGGTAGCCATGGGACATGTGATACTCTAAATGCCCCTTTCTTTTTCAAAAGTTAAGGAAAACAATGCATGCTCCTTACGTCTCTCTACATACTCCTGGCCCTGTTCCTGGTCCTTTGTCTCCAATGGTCCTCAGTTGTAACCCTCCACACAGAGACTGACTCCTATGCCATCATCCTTACTATACAGTTCTGCCAAGTTCTCCTCTTATTCTTTCAGATTTCATCAGATGATTGGAAAACCCTTTTGTCTAACCCCCAAAACACTATTTTGACCATTAGTCAGTCTTCTCCTAGAATCCCATTTTCTCTCTCTCTCTGCCTGGCTACACCCTAAAGCCTAGATAAGTCAACTCTTCCACAAGTTCTCCTCAGATTTGGAATGAGGAGTCATCTCTCTTCTACATCCACATTCTCACAAAAATAGACCTGATACTTGTCACAAAAATAGACCTCATACTAGTGACTCTTACTTCTTTTTATATCTGCATTTGTCTGTATCCAGAGCTTCCCCAATGGCTCAGTGGGTAAAGAACCCAGCTGTCAATGCAAGACACAGGTTCAATCCCTGGCTTGGGTAGATCTGGAAGAGGAAATGGCAGCCCACTCCAGTATTATCGCTTTAAAAATCCCATGGACAGAGAGGAGCCTGACGAGCTATAGTCCATGAGGTCACAAAAAGAGTCAGACATGACTGAGCAATGAAGAAAAGCACAGCCCATGTCCTCATTTATACCCCATGATATCTTGGGCCAGATAATTTTATAATTCTCTGTTGCGGGACTGACTTCCCTGTGCATTAGCAGATGTTTAACAACATTCTTGGCTTCTATTCATCAGATACCAGTAGAACATCTCCAGTTGCAATAACTAAAAACATCTCCAGAAATTGCCAGAAGTCCCCTGGAGAAACAAACCTCCCTCTCACCCCCATTGGGAACTTCCAATTTAAGTCTTCCTTCACATCCATATTCATATCTACTTTTAAGTTGAGGAGGAACATCGGCTGATTTGTCTTCATCTATGTTAGGCACTAGGCCAACAGCATACGTTCTCTGTTTTAATTTTTATAATGATCCTAAGTGGTACAATTAGCACCAATTTAGATGTTCAAAAAGTACAGCTCAGAGAGATAACTCACAACAAAATATACTGCAGCATGTGCATGGTACCCAGCGACTTAGGAAGAGCAGGCTTCCTGTTCTTTTCACCTTACCTTTCTACCTCCCACAGGACCTATCGGGTCATTGTTATATAATGATAATAAAAATAATAATAAATTGGTAAAGTAAAACGAACATTCTTAGATTTATCATTTGAGTTGTACATGCTCCCTAGGTTTCACATTTTCTGAATTTGCATTACCTATGAATTGCCCATCTATTCCTTAACCCCGCTATAATTATTTTAAGTATGTAAATGGGATATAATAGTATTACTTAAGTGTATGACTTAATAACACAACTGCGTTAATCTTTCTGTCTGTCTTCAAGTTTTGACATCATGGTGTAATGAAAAACACATGAGCTTTCAGAATCAATAAGATGTTAAATTTAAATTCTGATTCCATGCCTAACTAGTTAATGTGGCATTTACTTCAAAAAAGAAACATTTCTGTGGTTGGTACAAAGAATAGAGAGATGAAAACCCCAATCCTGACTATCTAGAGACTTATACTCTAGTAAAGGGGGACAAAACCTGAAAAGAAATTAATTCAAATGCAGAGATATAACATTAAAATCATGTGCAGAATACAGCTCTGGCACAGAGGAGGGAAGGGTTAGCCTTCTCAGGTTAGGGTGGAGAAACTTCCAGGAGAGTCAGTGTTCATGGTAAGTAATAAGGGATTGACAAAGGCAAAAGACAAGCATCTTAAACCTTCAGGATCTCAGTTTCACAATTTGTAAAACAAGGATAATTACATCTGCCTCATAAGGTTGCTATGAGTACTAAGTGAGGTAGGACTATGTTTATCAGAGACTTGGACAGGTGGTAGACATGTGATAAATGTCTTTTTTCCCACTTTCTTTAAAGGGCAAAGGCTGTGTCATTAATTTTTTTTTTTAATGGGCTACCTATTTTAAGGACAGAGGGGAATAAGAAGATAAATAACTTTCATAGATTACAAAATTGGCTCACTCCCTTCTTTAGATACTTAGAGAAAATCTTCAGATTCTTTTTACATTAAAAATTCCCCAGGGAAGATGAGCTGGTTTTGCATTCCATTTAAAAATATTGTAATATTGTATGATATTTTTATCAGAAAAAAAAGGTATCTTTCTCACAAGCCTTCCCATGACCTTCTCTCTTTCCTGTTAAAAACAAAAAAGGCAAAACTATGCAACCTCACTCTACTGGGTTTGCTCTCTGTTCTGCCCAGTAACAGCAAATATAAGAACAAAATAGAAAATCCTGAAAAGTAAAATCAAATCCCAAGTGCTTTACACATCTCTCTGAGCCTCAGTGGAGGATTCTAAAGATTGACTCTTCTGTTCTTCAAACTGCTTCACCCACTGCCCTCTGAGAGCTCCAGACTCAGGCCATATTTGGCATCTTTATCCCCAAATGTCCCTTGTCATCAAGATAAGTCTTTATTTCTCTTTGTAAAGTGACAGCAGAGATCTGGGAGGATGAAGAATCTTTCCCTACTGAGCTTCAAATAACTCACTTCTAAAGCACTTCCATAATCCTCACTGTGGCCATGAGGTTGTGAAGTCTCATTATTTCTGACCTTGGTCTTTCTCAGCTCCCATGACCCATGAGGAAAAAGGGTAGCAGCTGGCATTCTTTCATTCATCCCATGTTTACTGGGTACTTGCAGGTGCCAGGTATGATGCTGAGCTGAAGATACTTATCAAGAATTTATTCACTCAATAAATAGCAAGCCGAATATAATCTACTCATTTTAGTAGTCACACTCTCTTTTGTTTTGGAAAGTGGTCAGTAAAGTGACCACAGATTTATGAAACTTTATATTATATTGGACATCTTTACCATCCCAACTTTTAAAGTCTCTGGTCCCAGTTGTATGGAAACCAGACCAAATTTGTAGTGTAGCTCCAGTCTTGATCTGTAAGAATATCTTTTGCTAAATTTCAGTATGGGATAATTTCTATGATTAGTGAGGATCTGTCTTCAGTTTATTGTATTTAGCTTAGGTTATAAAAGCAGAAAATAGTCACTTGATGTGTGAATGCACTTATATTTCATGATTAACAGAGACTGTTTACAATTGACCTTGAAAATTACTCTCTTCATATATCCAGGGAAGTTTATTTTGCAAGTATGTTCAGTGACTCCTGTTGTATTTGATCTGAATACACACAAACCCAAAGCTGCACACTTTTATGTGCACATTTTACTCTTGTCAGAGCCCTGAATCGGTAGTAAGTACGGTACAGTAACTGAGGGAAGTTCACTAGATTAGGTTGGCTACAGAGGGCTCAACTATTCAGTTTGGTAGATTGAGAAGAGTTGAGGAAAGAACTTGATTTTGACTTGAGATATTAACATTTAATGCATCCGATGTAAGGTGTCAGATGATGGAAGTTGAGGGTATCTGAGATTTGGCCAAGCCAGGGGATTGGGAGATCCTGAGATTATAACTGGAAACCCAGCCTCCAGGGAAGGGGTTGACAGGACCAAGCGGAGGCTTCCAGTCCCCTCACAGGCCAGAGTCTTTAGTTCCAGAGTCCTTTCCCGGTGGGGACTGGAGGCAGAACCTGACATCTGACAGCAGCCCGTACGAACACTGTCTCCTGGGTAGTGGACTGGGGGTCCTGAAAGTGCCCAACTTTGCTCTTAACCACTCACTGGAGCATGTGGTGTGTAACCCACAGACTATATCTAGATGCCTTGTTACAGTAAGAGAGAATCCCTTCTTCTATCAGGTCAGATTCACAGGAGCCCAGGGGTGAGTCGGGCAGGCATGGCAGAGTGCACGCAACTATCGGGCAGGATGGAACTGGCATATATCATCAATGGTGTATAGATGAAATAAAGGAGGCTCAGAAAAGTTGTGAAAATTCTGAGTTTATGTAACAAACGGTTCAGATACTATTCTGAGTTTACAAACTTACCTGTTATGCAATTTTGCCTCATTGTTGCATATGTATGTGCATGTATTATGTATATATATCTACTCTGGCACACAGTATGCACTCCTTAAATGATGGTATAGTGAATGAATACATGATTTAAACTTGAAAGATAGCCATTCATTCAATAAATATTTGCTGAGTGCCAACTACGTGCCTGCCTTACTTTAGCCTTTGGTCTAGAGCAGAAAACAAAGCAGAAAAGGTATCTACTTTTATGAAACTTACATTCATGTGAGGAGAGAAAGTCATAATCAAGATTCAAACAGTTAAACAGGATAATTTCCAATAATATGAATGCCCTGGACATAATAAAATTGGATACTGTGGTAAGAATTTTGCCTCCATATCAACAAATGCAATTATGACTAAATTCAGATTAATAAAATGTGAAGGGGTCTATTTCTTGCTTCTAGCTCTACTGATAGGTCTATCATTTATTTTCCTTTTCCTAATCATATTTTCTGGTTTGTCTGCTATATCACCTTTTCTTTCTATTGTCCCTAAAAAAATCTCATGTTGTTTGTCTAAAATAGATCAATGATGTTTCCTTTATATATCTGAAAATGATATAATAGATGAAATTTACAGATGTGGAAGAATAGCAGTATGATATCCGGGGTCCAGGCAGAACTTTCCATTTCAGAGCATCAGGCTATTCAATACCAAGATAGAGCTTTTCGTAGGTGGTCCCCAATATAAAGTCCTTTTCCTTCACCAAGAGACAAGGAAGCATGGTGTATTCTTTTTCCAGACATATCCATAGCTCTTGGCCTTGCATTATACACAGACTAGGCTCCAAAATATATCAAGACATTAAATTCACAGATTTCTTTATAAATCCCTTTTGCACAATGCCTATGCCCAATATGACCAGGGACCACTGGAAGGTTATTATATGTAAAGTTGAAGAGTCTACTGAGAGCAGAAATTTGATTGATAAAAAAGAGAGCCTTTTTTCTTTTGCAATACTCTAATTTCTCTTCTATTGAATGTAAGAGCAAACTCAACCTTTAATTCCTGTGTGGACACTCACATTGACAAATCATGAGTCTCACCATATCTCAAGTTTTCTTGTTTGTACATAAAATGATGTCTAATTACTTTGTAATTCAAAAATAATTACATGTTCATATATACTCACATATATAACACTAAGCTTGGCACACAGTATACATTCAATAAATATTTTCTTCCTCTATAAGGAGCTTTGGGTTTAATTTCACGCAAGTCACAAACTGAAACCATAAAGATGAAAATAAAGAATATAAAATTTGAAAATGTGTAATTTACTGAAAGCACAACAACCATTAATTGTCAGTGATGGTTCTCATTAAACTCACAGCATATGTTGCTATTATAAGGATGTTTGTCATGAGCTCCTGAGAGGTCTATTAACAATAAAGGCCTATTATTCCAGATGTTTCACATCCATGTAATACACCCACAATAATTAATTTGATACGGACTAAATTCATAAATCTAGAAAACTAGAAAGACATGTTACTCACCACAGAAGGCATCTTATATTCTATTTATAATCAGATTGCAATGTTTAAAAATGCCATTAATTACAGGGAAATCCGCTATCATTTTTCTTTATCACTAGAATGGACTTTGAATTTTAAAGTGATCCATTACCATTATAAAGGCAGCATCTGAACAAACAAAGAGAGGAAGAAAGTGGCCACCACATCTGTTGCTGTGGCCGAGGCCACTCCTCCGGCTGGCATTACTGGTACCGTCTGCTGCTGCCCACCCCCGCTGCGACCCCCACAGCTGGCATTGGCTGAGCCCCTACTCTGTGCCAGGAACTCTGCTGGGGTTTTGCATATGTGTTGACTTAGCTATATAAAATCTCTTTTAGTTAAAATGTTTCCTAATTCTACAAAGTCTCCCCTTCCTAGAAGATAAAAGCTCAAGGAAGTGAAGGAATTGACCCAAGGTCAAAGCTCCTCAAGAGCTAAGATTTAAACTCAGATTGCTAACCCCCAAAACCAGATCTCTTCCCAACTGACCAAGTTGCCTCTCTGCAGCAATAATAAAAGCTTTCATTTTTGTATGCCTGACCCAACCTGTCAGAGAGTTCTGAGCTAAAGAAAGATAGAAAGCAGACTCTTTAACATAGGGGCTGAAAGTCAAATACCGCAAGTGCCACTCAATGTCGCAATTCCCTTCACAGAAGACTTGACAAATCGCTAAATGGTCACCCAGCATTCATTAAACATTGCACCTCTTGAAAGCAGAGATCTGTCTTCTAGCACCTGTCATGTACTCGGGTCTGTAGAGTCAGTGTTTATTGAATGACCGTTTATCACATGGCTGGGGAGCATGCGAGTTTGAGCTTACAGAAGAATAGTAATAGAGTTCACATTCATGGCATTGAAGACTGACCATGAGTAAAGGCAGCAGCCAGAAGAAATCATATGTTGCTTTCCAGCCTGAGACCAGTACTGCTAGAACAGCATTTGTATTACATAAATAACAGCTATGCTAATTATTAATATTTAATGAGAACTAGCTATGTATTCATCACCATATTAAGAAATTGAATTCCTGTAACAACTCTATGAGAGAAATACTCTTATTAGTATCCCTAGTATGGAGAATTTAAATAAGAAATTTCATATAACTAGCACACTTTCACTTTTCACTTTCCTGCATTGGAGAAGGAAATGGCAACCCACTCCAGTGTTCTTGCCTGGAGAATCCCATGGATGGCAGAGCCCAGTGGGCTGCCGTCTATGGGGTTGCATAGAGTCAGACATGACTGAAGTGATGTAATATATGGAAGCCAGAATTCTACAGTTTAGCCTGGCCCCAGAGCCTGCTCGCCACTGCTGTACTATCAGACATTTGTGAATTCAAGACAAAGCAATGGGATATCATGGCACTGGGAGTTGTCATATCTACTTATATGCTAAGTCGCTTCAGTCATGTTGGACTTTGCGAGCCCATGAACAGTAGTCCAGCAGGCCCCTCTGTCCATGGCATTCTCCAGGCAAGAATACTGGAGTGGGTTGCAATTTCTTCCTACAGTGTGTCTACTCAATGTTCTTTTTCCATGGGAAAATTACCTAGCAAGCTAAACTGCTTGTCCCTGACTGTAAGAATGAGGGAAAGATTGAAGGAAAAAGACACTATCCAACAACCTTCCGAGGCTGGATACCACGGTGCTAAGACACCTGACACCTTTCAGAACAACTCTCAACTTTCATCCTCACTTGAACTGTGCTTGATGGCCACGTGATGCTCGTAATTTGGCTTTCAAGTCAAAGAGAGCTGAGCTCAAGTTCAGTTCTGATGCCATTTATTTATTTAGTGTGTATGTCCATTCATGTTTTACATTTTTTTTCTTATTGAACTATAGTTGATGCACACTATTATATGTTACTGGTGTACAATATAGTGATTCACAACTTTTAAAAGTTATACTTCATTTATAGTTATTATAAACTATTGGCTATATTCCCTGTGGTATACAGTATATCCTTGAAGCTTATTTTTAATTTATTTCCTGGTAGTTTATTTTACACAGGATAATTTTTTACCTATTAATCCCCTGCCCTTATGGTGTCCTCTCCCCACTGGTAACCACTAATTTGTTCTCTATAAATGTGAGTCTGTTTCTTTTACATTATATTTACTAGTTCACTGTATTTCTTTAGATTCCACATATAAGTGATATCATACAATATTTGTCTTTCTTTCTTTGACTTATTTCACTTTAGCATATTACCCTGCAAGTCTACTGATGTTGCTTAAAATTCAAAATTTCAATATTTTTTATGGCTGAGTAACATTCCATAGCTTTTTTATTCATTCATCTGTTGATGGAGATTTAGGTTGCTTCCATATCTTGGCTATTGTAAATAGTGCTGCTATGAACATTGGGGTGCATGTATCTTTTCAAATGAGTGTTTTTATTCCTTCTGGACACATACCCAGGAGTGGAATTGCAATGTGACCTGGGTCAGCCCAAGACCTTCAAATCCTCCATGTGTAAAAGGTATGTAATTATAATGACTATCCACATCAGAGGACACTGGAAAATATTAAACAAGATAATGCACACAAATTATTAGTATAATTCTCACAATATGTTTAAATGTATATATAAATATTACTTGTCATTACTAGTCTTCCTTTTACAGGTGAGAAATGAGAGGGTTTGAAACATCAGTCAGGTGCTCAGTGAAGTTTGTGGAATGAAGGGACACGTGAATGAATGAATAAATAATTGGAGAGAAATACACAGATGTTAATGAAGAAAGTTCTCCTCAGTCTTATTTCCAAGGGGTGACAGCAAAGAAAAGAAATTTATTTTATTAGCTTCAGAGACATGGTCACTTTACAAATGTTACAAAGTCCCTCAGCTCCTGTGTCCAGTGCCAGCCCTAATCATTTGTATGCCCTGGATGGATCTGCCCTCTGCTGAACTACCATCCACGGCTAGAGTGTCATAGTGGCAGGTGTCTATTCCTCCCAATATCCTGTGATATAAAACAAAGTGAAATGAAGACAAATAATCAAGGGGTCCATCTTCTGTCTCTGCTTTCATAGTGATAGTATTTTTCTGGGAGTTGTCCACAGCCATTATGATATGTTGCTCATATGTCTTTACAAGTTGTCAAAGCTTTTCATGTATATTCTCTGACAATGTGATTGTCACAATCACCTGGTGAGTTAAGTTGCTAGGGTGTCAGACTCTCTCTTCCTTGATATGGAAACTGAGGCTTGAAGCTCTTATGTGAACTGAGTCAAATTACATACCATGGCTTCCCAGGCTCTCCTGCATTCACAATGAAATCTTAATTCCTTTCCATGACCACCAGTATGAACTTGCTCCTCGATAACCTCTCTGCGGGCCACTCTCTCCCTTGTTCATCATGCTCCCATGATATAGCTTTCCTTTGAAAGAAACTGGGTTCTCAGATCGTATCTGCCTCAGGGTCCACATATGGTCCGAGGACAAAGAGGCAGCAGAGCCACAGTCCTGGGGCAGAACACTCCCAGGATATTCAGGAGAGAGTGAGGCACAGACTCCATGCAGAAATTAAGAGAGTTCTGCTCTGGAATTCTATCAAGGCATCTTCAGATCCCAAATGTGGGTCACTGAGGAACAGACAAGCAGACCATTTAGGAGTAACTATGAAGAAAGTAGGGAAAACCACTAGACCATTCAGGTATGACCTAAATCAAATCCCTTATGATTATACAGTGGAAGTGAGAAATAGATTTAAAGGATTAGATCTGATAGATAGAGTGCCTGATGAACTATGGACTGAGGTTCATGACATTGTACAGGAGACAGGGATCAAGACCATCCCCATGGAAAAGAAATGCAAAAAAAAAAAAAAAAAGGCTGTCTGGGGAGGCCTTACAAACAGCTGTGAAAAGAAGAGAAATGAAAAGCAAAGGAGAAAAGGAAAGATATAAACTTCTGAATGCAGAATTCTGAAGAATAAAAAGAAGAGATAAGAAAGCCTTCCTCAGCAATCCAGGCAAAGAAATAGAGGAAAACAACAAAATGGGAAAGACTAGAGATCTCTTCAAGAAAATTAGAGATACCAAGGGAACATTTCATGCAAAAATTGGCTCGATAAAGAACAGAAATGGTATGGACCTAACAGAAACAGAAGATATTAAGAAGAGGTGGCAAGAATACACAGAAGACTGTACAAAAAAGATCTTCATGACCAAGATAATCATGACGGTATGATCACTCATCTAGAGCCAGACATCCTGGAATGTGAAGTCAAGTGGGCCTTAGAAAGCATCACTACAAACAAAGCTAGTGGAGGTGATGGAATTCCAGTTGAGCTATTTCAAATCCTGAAAGATGATGCTGTGAAAGTGCTGCCCTTAACATGCCAGCAAAATGGGAAAAGTCAGCAGTGGCCACAGGACTGGAAAGGTCAGTTTTCACTCCAATCCCAAAAAAGGCAATGCCAAAGAATGCTCAAACTACCGCACAATTGCACTCATCTCACATGCTAGTAAAGTAATGCTCAACATTCTCCAAGCCATGCTTCAGCAATATGTGAACCGTGAACTTCCAGATGTTCAAGCTGGTTATAGAAAAGGCAGAGGAACCAGAGATCAAATTGCCAACATCCACTGGATCATGGAAAAAGCGAGAGAGTTCCAGAAAAACATCTATTTCTGCTTTATTGACTATGCCAAAGCCTTTCACTATGTAGATCACAATAAACTGTGGAAAATTCTGAAAGAGATGGGAATACCAGACCACCTGACCTGCCTCTTGAGAAACCTGTATGCAGATCAGGAAGCAACAGTTAGAACTGGACATAGAACAACAGACTGGTTCCAAAAAGGAAAAGGAGTACGTCAAGGCTGTATATTGTCACGCTGCTTATTTAACTTACATGCAGAGTACATCATGAGAAACGCTGGGCTGGAAGAAGCACAAGCTGGAATCAAGATTGCCGGGAGAAATATCAATCACCTCAGATATGCAGATGATACTACCCTATGGCAGAAAGTGAAGAGGAACTAAGAAGTCTCTTGATAAAAGTGAAAGAGGAGAGTGAAAAATTTGGCTTAAAGTTCAACATTCAGAAAACGAAGATCATGGCATCTGGTCCCATCACTTCATGGGAAATAGATGGGGAAACAATGGAAACTGTCTTTTTGGGCTCCACAATCACTGCAGATGGTGACTGCAGCCATGAAATTAAAAGACACTTACTCCTTGGAAGAAAAGTTATGACCAACCTAGATAGCATATTGAAAAGCAGAGACATTACTTTGCCAACAAAGTTCAGTCTAGTCAAGGCTATGGTTTTTCCAGTGGTCATGTATGGATGTGAGAGTTGGACTGTGAAGAAAGCTGAGCGCTGAAGAATTGATGCTTTTGAACTGTGGTGTTGGAGAAGACTCTTGAGAGTCCCTTAGACTGCAAGGAGATCCAATCAGTCCATTCTGAAGAAGATCAGCCCTGGGATTTCTTTGGAAGGAAGGATGCTAAAGGTGAAACTCCAGTACTGTGGCCACCTCATGCGAAGAGTTGACTCAATGGAGAAGACCCTGATGCTGGGAGGGATTGGGGGCCAGAGGAGAAGGGGTCGACAGAGGATGAGATGGCTGGATGGCATAACCGACTCAATGGACGTGAGTTTGAGTGAACTCCGGGAGATGGTGATAGACAGGGAGGCCTGGCGTGCTGCGATTCATGGGGTTGCAGAGTAGCACACAACTGAGTGACTGAACTGAACTGAACTGATGGGGCAACAAAATTTGGTGGTAATTTTCTTTGAAAATCTTTGCAAAAATACCCAGAGAAGAAAACTAACATTATTCAGTACTTGATGGGTTATGTCTTCTTAACTTTACATATGAGTTACGTTACAAGAAAATAGATTGGATGGTAGAAAATAACTTGTCCAAAGAGGACAGCTTCTATGTGCCAAGCTGGTCGAAATACAAGTTGATTAAGTTCAACTACACATGCTATTTCCCCTCTAAAAGGGTGACTTGATGCTACATTTCTATGATTGCTCAACTAGGCATTGTCAGGACCTTACTAAAGACAAGATTGGTTTAAGAATAAAAAGGGTGTAAAACATGAAGAAGGAGTTAGCTGGCCGTATAACCAGGGAATACAACTCAGATTGGAAACAGGGGAGCCTCAAGGAAATGGTTTTAGATAGCAGGTTATTTGTGAAATAAAATTATAGAAAAACCAGTGCTTGAATAAAATTGTGCATTTCCACTTGCTTTAACTTACTGTACATTAACAGAAGACATTAAAAAAAAAAGCTTTACCTATCTTCAATTCTATTTCTATCATTGAAGACAAACAGTAAAATTTAATTATATCTTAAAGACTTGTCATCCAAAGATGACTTACAATGGATTTTCTAGTGCTTTATGCTAAGGAAATCTGCTCCCTGATGGAAGTATGTGGATAAAACATTCTGAAAAACAGTGTGAAACAGAAAATGCCTGGGCTTCAGAATTCTTACCTCTTGCATTTGCTGAACAATCTTAGAACATTTAAGAACCTACTTATTTTGCTCATCTGCAAAATGGGTGAAATTCTAGTGTCTATTTTCAGGGTTACTAGTAAAATAAAAATAAATAATACATGTAATTTTTTTTCTGTCAAATATTGAAGTCCAGCATGTCTAAACAATGCATACTTATTGGTGGTGTTTTTTTTTTTTTTTCCTAAGTAATTAACTACCTACATTAATTCTAACTATGTTTAATGTTGCTCTGTAAGAATAAGATCACTATTGCTTATTGACAACAGTCTTCAAAACTTATAGAAAATAATATAGCAAAAATTAAAGAAACAATGCTTACGAAAACTGTCACCTGATTGTATTAATATTCTGTGATCAGTTAATCCCTTTTAGTAGACAATGGTATGGTTCAAGTTGCAAAACCTTCCATTTTATACATTTATTGTAAAAAATAAAAAAATTCTCTCTTGCTTCATTCTTTTCTTTTAGAACTACCTCAAATTCTGATTATCTTCATAAAGCATTTGGAAATGTGAAACCTTTCTTCTTAAGCTACCTGATTTTTAAGACTTTATAAAATTGCATTTCTCACTTATGCCCATATCAAATGCTTGATTGAATGAATGATTTTTTTTTATAGGAGAGGTGGTAACATTTTGAGTTTAAGAGAAGCTAATAAAACTAAATGCTCTTTTTCCAGTCTATCATTTTGGCACCAAAACTGAATTTTGGTGATGTCCAGTAACAACAAGGGCTTATGTTATAGAGAAAATGTGTCTTTTAACATAGGCTTATGGATATGATAACTTATACTAGATGAAAAGAGAAATAATTCTGCATGTGTGATGGATTTATTCTGAAACAAATAGATCTTTAGACTCATGATAAGAGAGAGGAGAGCCAAAGTTACCAATCTGGAACACTGGCAGTGTTTAACAAGAGAGCTTAATCTTGCATCAGGCCCTGGTGGTAGCTTTAGACTGTATGCCTAGGCCCCCTGCATCCAGCCAGTCCTTCTTTCTTTGATATGTCCACATGGCTATGTACATCTAGAGTGAATGTGCTATTTAAGAGTATATTATAAGCACACACACATACACACAACAAATCCCATTTTATGATTCTGGAGATAAGTCCATGGAAGATGTGGCCTATCACTAAAATCCTTATTGGCTCTAGATATTAATTAGTCCATTCCATATAATATCACATTTTCTCTTAATCTTGTACTGTTAAATACTGAAGGCAAAACGGACAATAATTGCATGAAGCTAATGTTTGTTCACCAAGGGAATATTTCATGCAAAGATGGGCTCGATAAAGGACAGAAATGGTATGGACCTAACAGAAGCAGAAGATATTAAGAAAAGGTGGCAAGAATACACAGAAGAACTGTACAAAAAAAGATCTTGACGACCTAGATAATCATGATGGTGTGATCACTCATCTAGAGCCAGACATTCTGGAATGTGAAGTCAAGTGGGCCTTAGAAAGCATCACTATGAACGAAGCTAGTGGAGGTGATGGAATTCCAGTTGAGCTATTTCAAATCCTGAAAGATGATGCTGTGAAAGTGCTTCACTCAATATGCCAGCAAAATGGGAAAACTCAGCAGTGGCCACAGGACTGGAAAAGGTCAGTTTTCATTCCAATCCCAAAAAAGGCAATGCCAAAGAATGCTCAAACTACCGCACAATTGCACTCATCTCACATGCTAGTAGAGTAATGCTCAAGATTCTCCAAGCCAGACTTCAGCAATACGTGAACCGTGAACTTCTAGATGTTCAAGCTGGTTTTAGAAAAGGCAGAGAAACCAGAGATCAAACTGCCAACATCCGCTGGATCATGGAAAAAGCAAGAGAGTTCCAGAAAAAACATCTATTTCTGCTTTATTGACTATGCCAAAGCCTTTGACTGTGTGGATCACAATAAACTGGAAAATTCTGAAAGAGATGGGAATACCAGACCACGTGACCTGTCTCTTGAGAAATCTGTATGCAGGTCAGGAAGCAACAGTTAGAACTGGACATAGAACAACAGACTGGTTCCAAAAAGGAAAAGGAGTACGTCAAGGCTGTATATTGTCATGCTGCTTATTTAACTTATATGCAGAGTACATCATGAGAAATGCTGTGCTGGAAGAAACACAAGCTGGAATCAAGATTACTGGGAGAAATATCAATAACCTTAGATATGCAGATGACACCACCCTTATGGCAGAAAGTGAAGAGGAACTAAAAAGCCTCTTGATGAAAGTGAAAGAGGAGAGTGAAAAAGTTGGCTTAAAGCTCAACATTCAGAAAACGAAGATCATGGCATCCGGTTCCATCACTTCATGGGAAATAGATGGGGAAACAGTGGAAACAGTGTCAGACTTTATTTTTCTGGGCTCCAAAATCACTGCAGATGGTGACTGCAGCCATGAAATTAAAAGACGCTTACTCCTTGGAAGGAAAGTTATGACCAACCTAGACAGCATATTCAAAAGCAAAGACATTATTTTGCCAACAAAGGTCCATCTAGTTAAGGCTATGGTTTTTCCTGTGGTCATGTATGGATGTGAGAGTTGGACTGTGAAGAAGGCTGAGCACCAAAGAATTGATGCTTTTGAACTGTGGTGTTGGAGAAGACTCTTGAGAGTCCCTTGGACTGCAAGGAGATCCAACCAGTCCATTCTGGAGGAGATCAGCCCTGGGATTTCTTTGGAGGGAATGATGCTCAAGCTGAAACTCCAGTACTTTGGCCACCTCATGCAAAGAGTTGACTCATTGGAAAAGACTGATGCTGGGAGGGATTGGGGGCCAGAGGAGAAGGAGATGATAGAGGATGAGATGGCTGGATGGCATCACTGACTCAATGGTTGTGAGTCTGAGTGAACTCCGGGAGTTGGTGATGGATAGGGAGGCCTAGGGTGCAGCGATTCATGAGGTTGCAAAGAGTCGGACATGACTGAGTGACTGAACTGAACTGAATGTTTGTTCTTTGCCATGGTTTCCAGGGACATCATGGATTCAACAATCACCTGGATATAAGATTTTCATGGCAAAGAACTATGAGCAATTTTATATTCATCCCACTTTTAGGAAATACTTTATGTAGGAGACAGGTGCAACCCAAAGTTTGTTGAGAATGGCAGTGAGGAAGAATGTTCAGTAAGAACTTAGAAAATTTACAAATATAGATGACGTGTTTTCCATTTAATGATCTGGATATCCTCCTGTTCTCATTTTGTTGTTGTTGTTGTTCACATTCTGTGGCCATTTGACTGCTACATTTGCACAGAATCTAGAACAATCCTATATAATAGGATATATTTGCAAAGCATTAGTTGGATTGGGATACATCAACATCAGATCCAACTTTTTATTAAACTTTTTTGACCCACGTGTTAAGAGACTCAGTTTATAACTGGTTCTTTTTCCTCTTAATAAGCTACCCAACTCCCCAAAGTCTCAAACATTGGTACTAAATCTGTCTTGGGACCAAATTCTTACTGTGATAGTATGCCCTGATTTTGATAATGGCGTACCTGAGTCTCTTGGACTGCAAGGAGATACAACCAGTCCATTCTAAAGGAAATCAGTCCTGAGTGTTCATTGGAAGGACTGATTTTGAAGCTGAAACTCCAATACTTTGGGCACCTGATGTGAAGAGCTGAATCATTGGAAAAGACCCTGATGCTGGGGAAGATTAAAGGCAGGAGGAGAAGGGGACGACAGATGATGGGATGGTTGGATGGCATCACTTACTCAATGGAGATGAGGTTGGGTAAACTCTGGGAGTTGGTGAAGGACAGGGAAGCCTGGCGTGCTGCAGTCCATGGGGTCGCAAAGAGTGGGACACAACTGAGTGACTGAACTGACTACCCATTCCTCATCATTCACAGAAATATAGATCAATGGAACAAAATAGAAAGCCTAGAGATAAATCCATGCACCCATGGACATCTTATCTTTGACAAAGGAGGCAAGAATATACAATGGAGAAGAGACAATCTCTTTAACAAGTGGTGCTGGGAAAACTGGTCAACCACTTGTAAAAGAATGAAACTAGAACACTTTCTAACACCGTACACAAAAATAAACTCAAAATAGATTAAACATCATTTACCTAATAATCACTTATTGAATATCTACTGCATTGCCAGAATAACTATTAGGCATTTAAATACAAAGATACAAGGACATAGCCATGGTGCTATTCTCCCACTTGGGAAAAATATGTGTTGAAAATACAGGCTTAGAGTGTATTCTTTGGGATCATAAAGAAGGAAGCACTTAGGCTGGCTCAGAATGTCAGGAATGACTTCTCAGGTAAGAGAAACTTGGGTTGTGCCTTGAAAGGGGGAGTCATAGTTTGATGTGTCTTAAAGAGAGAATAAAGTAAAAGCAGAAGCTGTTTCTGACACTGGGATGGGATGGCAGCATGGTCATAGCAAGAGATCCCTCTAAGGAGATAAGTTGGGAGACAGATTGACAGGAGACAATCTGTCTCCTCTAGGGAGACAGATTGATGCAATACTGTAAAGCAATTATCGTTCAATTAAAAACAAATAATTTTTTTTTAAAGACATACCCAAGTTTAAAGAGAAGGTGTGTAGAACCAAGGTTTAAAACTCTGGCACACTTTTCTCATGACCTTTCTTTACACTGAGAAGTTGAGTTTCATTTGCTAGGCTTATCCCATTGAAATACCTGCAGAGTTCTAGGTGAGGCACCAAATGGCTGTGTGAGTGTCTTTACAGGAGACATGTGGGGCAAGCAGAGGCTGGGAGTAGTGCTCAGGTCATTAGAAACACAGAACTCCCCAGGGCTAAGGCAGGCCGACTCATCTCCAGCACCTTCAGGATAGATTATTTCAAGTACTGTTGACAGCCTCAGCCATCTGTGAAGAAGTTGGTCATGCCTAACTTCTCTGACCTTTTAAAGTGCCAGATACTCCTTTGACCATATCTGTCAAACTCTGGCAGCATCTTGACCAAGCGTGAGCAAATGTCTCCACTCAATGAATCTAATTGCATCTGTGTAACAACAGTCTCCTCTATTCAAATACAGTACCCCAGTTTCAGAGGATTTTTTTCATAATTGTACAGATAATGGAAAAGTGGTGTTTGGGTGGTTGGGTAAAGTTTTGAAGAAAGAATCAATGGAGAATAAGAGAGACCTAGTTAAAAGAACATAGTGTAGGAGAACATTTTCCTGTTTAGAGTATGGAATTAAATTCATATTAAGGTGGATGTCTTATATTGTAAATTTATGTGTTGCAAACATACATATGCTTAAATGTTTTTATGTCATATTGAATATCTGTGTCTGAAATAGGTTACATACCTAGTCATTCATTCTCTAATTTATTCATACATACATACATACATGAAATATTAATGGCGTATCTTGATGCTACAATGAATGTAAGAGCAAGGCACATCTCTCAAATTTGACTATAGTCCAATCCATAATTCCAATAAGAACTGTTAGTAACGAAGGTAGTGTGGGATACCATAGGCAGACAGACAACTACAGTTTCACAATGTAGTCAGGTTTGGGTCAGGATTCAGAGAATGCTGCCCAGAGGAAACGGTCTCTTTCCTGAAACATGAATAAAGGTTACAAATTGTATAGTTAAATAAATATTTTGGGCAAGGAAATCAATACGTACAAAAGTCTAGTGATGTGAGAGCCCAGGGTCCTCACTGAACTGAAAATAGTTCACTATTACTAGGGCAATAAGTGGAAGGGGATACGAGTTGGGTGAGAGGGAGAGAAAGGCAAGGGAGGATGAAAAGTATGGAGGCAGGAAGGGGCCAGATTGGGAGAGGACCCAGGCCTCATGTTAGAGAGCACGGACTTTATCCTGAGAGCACTTAGAAGCAACTGAAGGGTTTAAGCTACTTGAGCAATGTGATCACATTTGAGCTTTAGAGAGCCTACCTGACTGTGGAGGACAGGTGACAGGCAAGAGACGTAGAGACAAGATTCTGTGGTCCAAGTGAGAGAATTGTGGGCAGAATCCATCAGAGGAAAAGCTAGGACTGAATGATTTGGTGTTAGAAGGGATAAAACAAGGATGGTTCTAGGGACAATGGCTTGATTGGCCCTTGTCTTAAGAAGATTGGCTGGGTCCCACTCGTTCTTGAGTGGTTTCCATGTTCTAGTCTATAGGGATCAGAAATGTTCAAAGCATTCTTAAAGTATACCTACATACTAATTTTAGATTTTTTTAAATATGTCAAGATGAGAAGTGGTGAAATACGTCAATGTCATAATTAGTCATGTTATTGGCTCTTAAAAATTCCAAGAAGAAAATGTACTTCAGGCTTTATTTAGGACTTAATTATATTGGCTAAGGAGATTTATTTAATCTAAGTGAACAAAATTTATTTTTGTAAAACATCATTATCCTGGATGAATAGGCAAGATAAATACCTCTCTCATAGGAAGATAAGACTTTAAAGAATCTATTCTTCTTGAGATGGGTTTCCTTTTCTAGAAGATCAACATGCTTAGGATATCGAGGAGGGATATGAAACAGAAATGGTACAGCAGAGACCAGCATAGCATTGTAAAGTGATTATCCTCCAATAAAATTTTTTAAAAAAGAAACGGAGTTTTCATAATTTTACTAATTTGTTTTAATTTATTTTGTTTTCCTTTTTTTTAGCATAGAAACAGTCAATGTAAATATTAAATGTATCCTAGTTAAAATTGAGGGATAATTTTTAAAGGATTAAAGAAACACTTCCCAGATATGAGTTCAGTCCTAACCCTCATCACCCGTGTTTATATGCAGCATCGCTTTCATTGTCAGATGCTTTTTTTTTTTTTTTTTTTTGAAACATGAATACTACATATTGTAGTGGCATTGGATGAAGCAAAATATTATAAAGACACTTTTAACTATAATCATATTGTATAATATTCTTATTCTCTATTGTGAATAGAGGTCAGAATCAATACACTTGAGAGGCAAAGATAATAAGCCAAACTTTGTGTGTGAACACAGGGACATTTAGTGAAGATGCACAGTATTTCTTTTCTTTTCTTGCTGAGGAAGCCTGCATTCTGCTTACAAGGTCCTGAGTATCTCAAGATCATTAGCTTGGGAAGAGCAGCAGTAAGAAATTTTAGAAAGCATCTGTTTTTGTGCAGAATATTTCACTGTTTAAAAAAAAAATGGTACAAGCTATCTTAAGAAAAGCTTTCTTGAATGCTTTTAAAGTCTCCTAAATTTCCTGCATATAAATGTTGAATATCTCCAAAATGTCAATCAATGTTGTTTTTCAGCTAACTTAGAAAAAAAAATGATAATGAACTTGCATTTAGTCGGTGCCTTACACAGAGTGAGAGCAATTAGACTTGGAAAAGACCTATTAGGGTATCTAATTTCATCTCTCTGCCCCGAGAGGACTGCTTCTCCTGAGACTTCCTTATTGCTGTGTCCTGACTAGCTTTAAAAGTATCCAGAAAAAAAAAAAAAAAAACTACTTTCTTGGAGAGCTATTTAATTACAAGCTTAAGGAACACCTGTACAGGAATTAGGAAGAATGGTTTTGATTCCTGATTTTGTCATTTATTATTTTGTGAGTTTGAGCTAGGAACCTTGGGTATCTGAGCCTCAATTTAAAAAATGGTGTCAAACTGATATCACAGGACTGTGCTGAGAATGAAGAGAGAAAACACATGCAGTCTTAGAGAGAAACAGTTTGGACTATTACAGTCATTGATAAAGACTCCTTTTCTCCTTTTGTGCTTCTCACATACTTCCTCCCTCTAACACTTTTCCCGAGGAAAGTACACTTTCTGAATTTCTGGGAGAGAATATTGCTGCTTTGCTTCTTTACAAGCCTCCAAGTGTGTTAGCTTCCAGGGTACCATAATAAGATTCCACAAGCTGGGTAGCTGAAAACAACAGAAATGGATTCTCTCACTATTCCAGAAGCTGGAAGCCTGCAGTGAAGATATTCAGGGACATGTCCCCCCTAAAAACTCTAGGCAAGAATCTTCTCTTGCCTTTTCCTACTCTCTGGGGTCTCCCGGCAATTTTTTTGCTTTCTCCGTCTTGTAGCTGATTCACTCCTCTCTTTCTCTCCATCTTCACATGGCCTTTATCTTCATGTGTGTTCCTCTTCCCTTCTTATAAGGACAACAGACATTCGAGTTAGGGTTCATCTAAATCCAAAATGACTTAACTAATTACATCTGCAAACATCCTGTTTCCGAATGAAGCCCTATTATGAGGTTCCAGTTGGATATGCATTGAGGGAGAGGTTAATCAAACCTATGTCCCACCCATCACATGTATCCCTGGTCAGCTTCCCAGCAGAGCAGCTCCTTCCACTTAAGGCACACTGCAGACACCAATAAGCCATTCCTCTGATGGTGCTGACGTGGTTCAATAATCAAACTTTCACTTTTTACTCATGTCTCAGGGTTTTCATTCTTTTCATCAAAGAAAATTATCACCATTCTGACCCAGTTGTACTTATGCTTGCTGAAGATCCTGCATGCCAGGAGAGAGAATAAAGACGAGAGATTTTTATTGTGAAATGGAAAGGAGGGTCTGACCCTATGAGCCTCCCACATGTGCTGAGTTCCTCTATACCAGTCCGTAATCTTTGCAATGAGAGCAGTTAACTCAGTCCTTGTTCTATTCTGTGGTTCTACTAAGTGACTTAAGCAAGTCTTTTAATTTCTCCCATCTTCACCCCTTCCTTTTTGTATATATAAATGGGTGAAAACAAGCAAGTTTCTAGCCTATTATTAAGGGTTGTTGAGAGGGGAATATGACATAATAAGTGAGACAGTAATTTTGAAAAGTTAAATGATATATTTATTTGAACTATTTTGAAAAGTACACTGTTGTTCCCACGACCCCTAGTTGTAAATGTCTTGAAAATGATAGGCTTCTTCTTCCTTTTTTAACCTTTCTGCAGAACATTTTACTAATGCCTGTAAAGCTCATTTTTGTGAAATAGAGTTGAAATGCTACTTTTCTAAATTTAGTGTTTTAAAAACTGTTAACATGTATGGATAGGAATATTTTTTCCACAAGTTTTAGAATTAATTTTCTAGTTATTAATCCATTTTCTTATTTTTTTTGAATTTCCTTTTATGCTTGTTAAATTGTCCTTTTACCCTTTTCCAAGATGAATAGTCAAAATCATTATTTATTTACAATGAAAACTGCCCTAAATAAATTGCTTTCTGTTGAGTTTCTTATAAAACACATGTCAGAGATAAATTTTGTGTATAGGAAAAAGGTAAGAAATAACTATTGTGTATAAAACTCTTGCTATGTAATGATGGATATAAAATACTCTAGCCATCCTGTCCCTGCCATCCTCTCAATCTTAAAGAAAAGCTACAATAGCATTTCAATCCATTCATTTGGTTGGGGGCCACAAGGTCGTAAGCCAATACAAATAGAAACATGGAGAGGCAATGTAAAAACTAGAAAAAAAAGAGCTGTTTTTCTCATTGTTTGTTAGCATGAAATATTATGGTAGGCTTAATACTTTTCAACATTTAATTCATATGGATGAATATATTCATGAGCATGTGATTTTGTTATTCTCAAATGAGTCACTCAAGGTGACATGGTAATTTATTTTAGACAACAGAATGAATCAACCTCACTTTGGCTGTTACTGTTTGATTTGACAACACTGGGACTTAGCTCTGGACTTGTCCCCTTGTTTGCTTGTTTGTCTTCATTTCCTGTCGACAAACTAAACAATTCATTTATTTGAGATAATCCAAGCTGCCCTCCCTTCCCATTTTTTTTTTTTTTTTTTAGCCATTTATTAAATTAGATACAATCCTGGGCCTCTACATGAGATAGAGTTCTTTAAAAAAGTTTACAAGGGTTTAGTATTTTTTTTTTTCAAATTCAGAACACATATGAGCATTTTTTTTTTCAGGTAATTTAATGAAGATTACTATCATTTATTGGAAAAAGGAGGTTCCATGTGTTGGTTCTGTAGTTCACTGGCATTTAACTTAATCTCTCATAACTAGTTTTCCAATCTGTAAATGGGGATGATACCAACTTCATATAGATCTAAGGAGGATTAAAGGGGAGAACTTGAATATTACAGAGGCAAGGAGATGTCAGTTGAAATGCTTCCTCCACTTAATAGCTATTTGGCTCCTGGGAAGCCCATTGCACTTCTCTGGAGTCTCAGTTCCCTCATATTTACAGTGAAAAATAACAGTACCCACTTCAGAGTTGGGACGATTGAGTAAGATGATAAAGAAGACACACTTCAATGCTCTCCAAGACTACCAAATCATTTAAATATTAAGTAGAAGCATGTAAAAATATTAACTCAGTTGCTTTAATAGGGCTACTTATCTTTGGAGGTATTTGAGGGGATGGCATTTTATTTCCTAACATTTCAGTGTTATCTACTATAACAAAAATAAAAATGTTTAGATGCAAGTGCTCTGATGTTGCCTAAATAAAACTATCTTAGAAAAACAGTACTTAAAATATATGTTGTAAACAGAGAAATTTCATTTCAAGGAAATGTTAAATTCAAAACAATGCTCTATTATTTCTATGGCCCAAAGGAATTTTGCAGGAGAGTAATTTCTTTGGAGGGAATGATGCTAAAGCTGAAACTCCAGTACTTTGGCCACCTCATGCGAGGAGTTGACTCATTGGAGAAGACTCTGATGCTGGGAGGGATTGGGGGCAGGAGGAGAAGGGGACGACAGAGGATGAGATGGCTGGATAGCATCACTGACTGGATGGACCTGAGTCTGAGTGAACTCTGGGAGTTGGTGATGGACAGGGAGGCCTGGTGTGCTGCGATTCATGGGGTCGCAAAGAGTTGGACACGACTGAGCGACTGAACTGAACTGAACTGCAGCAACAGGAAAATGGAACCATAAAAAAAAAAAAAAAAAAAAAAAGAAAAGAAAGGGATAGATAGTTGGTAATATTAACTCAGCTAACACATTTCAGGTTGACTCCTAAGGTTCACTGTCATTATGGTGAAACTACAGATTACAAAACATTTTGCCCAAAACTCATTTTCTGTAGAGTCCCTCAAAATATCTATGAAGATACTATCTATTGAGGGAAAATCTATATTACGGTTGTGACTTTGTCAGCCCACAAACATCATGCACACAGTGAAGAGACCTGATGCATTAAGTGACCCTGGACCATTCAATTTGTGACCCACAGAGAGGTTTGAAAATTAATGAGGTACAAAATTGTTAATATACTTAATTCTTAGATTAATGAACAGCCTGTAGAAAAAACATGGCTAAAACATTACATAATTTGCACAGCTCTCCTAAAGAGAGAGATAATTATGGTAATCATAAATCATTTTTCTCTCCTAATTGTAAATTGTGAACAAAGAGAATGACAGACCCTTCTTTTCTAGTTTTATTTCCCGTAAGAAAATATTTTTTGATATGGGTAGCTATCACCTATGATTGTCAGCTGAGGGAGAATGGGGGAAGAAAAACCATTTTGTTTTAATTCCTGAGGAAAAAAAAGTCATTTTTCAGGAATTGTCATGAATGTTCTTTGATAAGCATGAACTTTTCACACTTCTGATCGTCCCCAGATTGCCTTTGAGGAGAAGGGAATGAATGAGGAGAAATACCTTTTAACTTTCATGTGACCTTCATTCTAAGCCTAAAAATGAGATGTTGTAGAGACAGTCCTTGACAAAGTCAAGTTTTATTGTTTTTCTTTCCCTACAAAGGAAAACAAAACAACCACCTTGACCAAAAAAAAAAAAGTATATGTGTGTGTGTGTGTGTGTGTGTGTGTGTATATATATGTATAACTGTCTTTACTTCATGCTGACTCACCTTTCAATTCCACTGTAAATAAAGGGATAATTTAGGAATTGACTTTGTCCATAAGTATGCTTGTCTAAAGCACAATAACTTGAAAAAAAAAAAAAAAAGGTGCTTCATATTTGGGAAAACTTGGGTTTTTAAAGACATCTATAAAATAGTATTTTTGACATTTTTCTAACAAACATTTTCAGGTTGCTCACACTACAATTATAATTTGGATAACTCCAGAGAGACCTGGGGTCCTTTCTTTCACAGACTTGATGATGTGACCAAAAGAAAGGTCAAGAGGAATATAGGTCCACATGGCAGATCTTTCTAAAACAGCAATATTTGAAATGACTGTGCTCCCAGCAGATTCTGACACATGGAGACTTCAGCAAATGATGTATTTTAGAATCACTCTTAAGAGAAACCAGTAAGGGGGTAGGGAAAGCACCAAAAGAAAGGAAAAGAAGCAAAGGTAAGCTTTTAGGCAAAGTTCTACAAGGGGTGAAAATTGTAAGTTTTCAAAACTTTATATATTCTGATGCTGAAACCTCCCCACAAATAGGCTGCGAGTACCTCTTCTTGCCCTCCCCTGAGTGTGACCTAACAACATTCAAACACCCAAATACAATATCTTCACACTACTTGTTTGTATTACCCTGACCCCCAAGAAGAGCACCTCCCCACCGATTTTCTTTTTTTTTTTTTTCCTGAAGAGCATCCTTTAGCATGATCTGAAATCAATTTTTATCATGTTAGATGAACTTTAACTTGAGTTAGAATTTCTTAGTTTATTTTTCATTTTATTTTCTTCATTACTAAATATTTGGTAGGAATTTGTGAGACAAACGAGATACGGTGTGATATTAGCTTCCTATTGTTGTTGTATGTAACAAATTGCCATAAATTTAGTGGTGTATAACAATGCAAAATTATCATTTCAGAGTTCTGGAGACAAGACCAAAATGGGCTAAAATCAAGGGTTCTGATAAGTTATGTTTCATCTGGAGGCTTAGGGAGGGTCTTGTTTGCTGTTTTTTCCTGCTCTTGGAAGACAGTTGCTTTCCCTGGCTTGTGATTCTTCTCTTCAATTCCAGCAGTGAGTCATCTTCAAATTTCAAACCTCTATCTCTCACTTTAATGCTGGACTGGAAGAAACACAAGCTAGAATCAAGATTGCCAGGAGAAATATCAATAACTTCAGATATGCAGATGACACCACCCTTATGGCAGAAAGTGAAGAGCAACTCAAAAGCCTCTTGATGAAAGTGAAAGAGGAGAGTGAAAAAGTTGGCTTAAAGCTCAACATTCAAAAAACAAAGATCGTGGCATCCGGTCCCATCACTTCATGGGAAATAGATGGGAAAACAGTGGAAACAGTGTCAGACTTTATTTTTCTGGGCTCCAAAATCACTACAGATGGTGACTGCAGCCATGAAATTAAAAGACGCTTGCTCCTTGGAAGGAAAGTTATGACCAACCTAGATAGCATATTCAAAAGCAGAGACATTACTTTGCCAACAAGGGTTTGTCTAGTCAAGGCTATGGTTTTTCCTGTGGTCATGTATGGATGTGAGAGTTGGACTGTGAAGAAGGCTGAGCACCAAAGAATTGATGTTTTTGAGCTGTGGTGTTGGAGAAGACTCTTGAGAGTCCCTTGGACTGCCAGGAGATCCAACCAGTCCATTCTGAAGGAGATCAGCCCTGGGATTTCTTTGGAAGGAATGATGCTAAAGCTGAAACTCCAGTACTCTGGCCACCTCATGCGAAGAGTTGACTCATTGGAAAAGACTCTGATGCTGGGAGGGACTGGGGGCAAGAGGAGAAGGGGACGACAGAGGATGAGATGGCTGGACAGCATCACTGACTCGATGGACATGAGTTTGAGTGAACTCCGGGAGTTGGTGATGGACAGGGAGGCCTGGCGTGCTGTGATTCATGGGGTCGCAAAGAGTCGGACATGACTGAGCGACTGATCTGATCTGATCTGATCTCTCACTTTTTCTGAACTCTGCTTATGTAATCGTATCTCCTTTCCTGTCTCTGAATCTCCTGTCTCCCTCTTTCTTTCATAAAGACCCTTGTCCCTATAATCTGTCTATTTCAAGACTCTTAATCATATCTGAAAATCACATCTTTTTATAAGGTGACATGTTAACAGGTTCTGAGGATTAGGGTGTGGACATCTTTGTGCTGTTATGCTTAGTCGTTCAGTCGTGTCTGACATTGTGTGACACCATGGATTGTAGCCCACCAGGCTCCTCTGTCCATGGGGATTCTCCAGGCAAGAATACTGGAGTGGGTTGCCATGCCCTCCTCCAGGGATCTTCCCAACCCGGGAAGTGAACCCAGGTATCCCATATTGCAGGCAGATTCTTTATTGTTTGAGACACCAGGGGAAGCCCAACAATACTGGAGTGGCTAGTCTATCTCTTCTCCAGGGGCTCTTCCCAATGTAGGAATCAAACTGGGATCTCCAAAATTGCAGGTGGATACTTTACCAGCTGAGCTACAAAGGAAGCCCGTGGACATCTTTGGGGGACCATTATTTCATCTCCCACAAGTATAAGCAATATTTAAAGGCATATTTCTTTTCTCTACAATGACAGAAATAGTTTTAGGTGATCTATATTTAATATACCTCCACAAAACTGCCACCATCCATTGGCTCATAGAAAAAGCAAGGGAATTCCAGAAAAACATCTACTTCTGCTTCATTAACTATGCTAACACCTTTGACTATGTGGATCACAACAAGCTGTGGAAAATTCTTAAAGAGATGGGAATACCAGACCACCTTACCTGCCTCCTGAGAAACCTGCATGTATGTCAAGAAACAACAGATCCAAACATGGAAAACAGACTGGTTCAAAATTGGGAAAGAAGTGTGTCAAGGCTGTATATTGTCACCCTATTGATTTAACTTCTATTCAGAGTATATCATGTGAAATGCTGGGCTGAATGAATCACAAGCTGGAATCAAGATTGCTGGGATAAATATCAATTACCTCAGATATGCAGATGACACCACCATTATGGCAGAAAGCGAAGAAGAACTAAAGAGCCTCTTGATGAAAGTGAAAAAGGAGAGTGAAAAAGCTGGCTTAAAAATCAACATTCAAAAAACTAAGATCATGGCATCTGGTCCCATCTTCATGGCATAAAAATGGGGAAACAATGAAGGACTTTATTTTCTTGGGCTCCAAAATCACTGTGGATGGTGACTTCAGCCATGAAATTAAAAGACATTTGCTCCTTGCAAGAAAAGTGATCACAAATCTAAATAGCATACTAAGAAACAGAGACATCACTTTGCCAACAAAGGTACATATAGTCAAAGCTATGGTTTTTGCAGTAGTCATGTATGGATGTTAAGAGTTAAACCATAAAGATGGCTGAGCACTGAATAATTGATACTTTTGAACTGTGGTGTTGGAGAAGACTCTTAAGAGTCCCTTGGACAGAAAGGAGATCAAACCAGCTAATCCTAAAGGAAATCAGCTCTCAATATTAATTGGAAGGACGAATGCTGAAGCTGAAGCTCCAATACTTTGGCCACCCGATGCAAACAGTCAACTATTTGGAAAAGACCCTGATGCTGGGAAAGACTGAGGGCAGGAGGAGAAGGTGACAGAGGATGAGATGGTTGGATGGCATTATAGACTCAGTGGACATGACTTTAACAAACTCTTGGAGATAGTGAAGGACGGGGAGGTCTGGTGTGCTGCAGCCCGTGGGGTCACAAAGCGTAGGACACAGCTGAGTCACTAAACAACAACAACAACATATGTATTCTATCATTTGAAGTAATTTCATAACTTTTTTTTATCTTAAAAGTGAATATTTATAGTTGTTTCAAGTTTGTCCTAAAGTTTGAAGAATTTTTAGTTAAACAAATTACATTTATACTGTGTTGCATTCTAAATTCACACAAAAAGTGAAAATACTATATAGTCAAATATATATAGCTTATATATATATATATATATATATATATATATAAACTATTTTGAAAATAGTTTATTCTGCTTTTTCCTGCATTCTGCTACAGTTCAAAATTCCCTTTGTCTGCCCCCCAAACCTCAGTACACAGATAGGCAAGTTCTAGAAAAGTGATAAAGTAAAGCAATAAATTCTATCACTCTCCCTGTTTTACTTGAATGTTTTTGGCTGTTTAAATACCTGGATTTGACATGATTTTGCATTTAAAGTGCATATGATGGAATTCCACTTTTTCCTTTTCCAGGAGATTTTCCCAACCCAGGGATTAAACCTGGGTCTCCCACATTGCAGGCAGATTCTTTACCAACTAAGCACTACTAAGAGGGAAGACCACTTCTATTTATAGAATCTGGAATTTACATCCAGCACACTAAGTGTGAGTCTTCATATTGCCACTAATTATCTGAAAAATTTAGGTTATTAAAAAATATACACATTTATATACATATATATTGTTTATTAAGAAATAAGTGTATAAATTGCATCCAATAAAATTTATTATTTAAACCATACAATTAAACAATTATTCAGTAATTTCAATTTTTGCAACCATTGGCATAATTTAATTTTAGTATATTTCAATTACTCCAGAAAAAGTCATCCCGCCACTTTTGTTCCCATCCCAGCCTCAGACAACCATGAATCTACTTTTGATCTTTACCAATTTGATGGTTTTGGATATTCCATATAAGTGAAATTATGCTCTATGTGGTCTTGTGTGTCTAGTTTCTTTCATTTTACAGATATTTCTGAAGTGAAATGAAAGTCTCCAGTCATGTCCAGCTCTTTGCAATCCCATGGACTATACAGTTCATGGAATTCTCCAGGCCAGCATACTGGAGTGGGTAGACTTTCCCTTCTCCAGGGGACCTTCCCAACCCAAGGATCAAATCCAGGTCTCCCATATTGCAGGTAGATTCTTTACCAGTTGAGTCACAAGGGAAAGCCAGATATTTCTGAGGTTCACCCATGTTTTAGCATGTGTCACTGCCTCCTTTTTTTATGTTGTTGTTCAGTTGCTCAGTTGTGTTTAACTCTGCAACCCTATGGACCGCAGCACACCAGGCCTCTCTGTCTGTCACCATCTCCTGGAGCTTGCTCAAATCAATGTCCTTTAAGTCAATGATGCCATCCAACCATCTCATTCTCTATTGTCCCCTTCTCCTCCTGCCATCAGTCTTCCCCAGCATCAGGGTCTTTACCAATGAGTCAGCTCTTTGCATCAGGTGGCCAAGATATTGGAGCTTTAGCATCAATACTTCCAATGAGTATTCAGGATTGATTTCCTTTAGGGTTGACTGGTTTGATCTCTTTGCAGTCCAAGAGACCCTCAAGAGTCTATTCCAACACCACAGTTCAAAAACATCAATTTTTTGGCACGTAGACTTCTTTATGGACCAACTCATATATCCATACATGACTACTGCAAAAACCGTAGCTTTGACTATAGGTACATTTGTCAACAAAGTAATGTCTCTGCCTTTTAATACACAGTTTAGGTTTGTCATATTTTTTCTACCAAGGAGCAAGCATCTTTAAATTTCATGACTGCAGTCACTGTTACAATGATTTTGAAGCCCAAGAAAATAAAGTTTCTCAAGTTTCCATTGTTTCCTCATTTTTATGCTGTGAAGTGATGGGACCAGATGCCATGATCTTAGTTTTTTGAATGTTGAGTTTTAGGCCATCCTTTTCACTCTCTTCTTTCACTTTCATCAAGAGGCTCTTTAGTTCCTCTTTGCTTTCTGCTTTAAGGGTGGTGTCATCTACATATCTGAGGTAATTGATATTTCTCCTGGCAATCTTGATTCTAGCTTGTGATTCATTCAGCCCAGCATTTCACATGATGTACTCTGCACAAAAGTCAAATCAATAGGGTGACAATATGCAGCCTTGACACACTCCTTTCCCAATTTTGAACCAGTCTGTTGTTCTATGTTCAGTTCTAACTGTTGCTTCTTGACCTGCATGCAGGTTTCTCAGGAGGCAGGTAAGGTGGTCTAGTATTCACATCTCTTTAAGAATTTTCCACAGCTTGTTATGATCCACACAGTCAAAGGTGTTAGCATAGTTAATGAAGCAGAAATAGATGTTTTTCTGGAATTCCCTTGCTTATTCTATGATCCAACGGATGGTGGCAGTTTTGTGGAGGTATATTAAATATAGGTCACCTAAAACTATTTCTGTCATTGTAGATAAAAGAAATATGCTTTTAAATATTGCTTATACTTGTGGGAGATGAAATAATGGTCCCCCAAAGATGTCCACGGGCTTCCTTTGTAGCTCAGCTGGTAAAGTATCCACCTGCAATTTTGGAGACCCCAGTTTGATTCCTGCATTGGGAAGATCCTCAGAAGTAATGATAAGCTACCCACTCCAGTTATTCTTGGGATTCCCTGTTGTCAGGCAAAGTGATATGGTATTCCCGTCTCTTTAAGAATTTTCCACAGCTTGTTGTGATCCACACAAAGACTATAGCATAGTCAATGAAATAGAAGTAATGTTTTTCTGGAATTCTCTTGCTTTCCCTGTGATCCAACAGATGCTGGCAATTTGATCTCTGATTCCTCTGCCTTTTCTAAATCCAGCTTGTACATCTGGAAGTTCTAGGTTCACATGCTGTTGAAGCCTAACTTGTACGATTTGGGGCTTGATCTTGCTCACATGTGAAATGAGTACAATTGTACAGTACTTTGAATATTCCTTGGCATTCCCTTCTTTGGTATTGGAATGAAAACTGACATTTTCCTGTGGCCTGTGGCCTGTGGCCACTGCTGAGTTTTCCAATTTTGCTGGCATATTGAGTGTAGCACTTTGGCAGAATCATGTTTTAGGATTTTAAATAGCTCAACTTGAATTCCATCACCTCCACTCTATTGTATAATAAATTTTGCTTATCTATTTATCAGCTTATAGGTATTTGGATTATTTTAAATGCTCAATTAATTTGAACGATAGTCTCATGAACATTCATATACAAGTATTTGTGTGTACATGGTTTCGTTTCCCTTGGGTAGTTTCCTAGGAATAAAATTGAAGGATAATATGCTAAATTTATATTTAATTTTTTTGTGACACGACAAAAGATTTGAAAGCAGTCATACCATTTTTATTTCCACCAACAATGTAGGAGGGTATGACTTTTCCACATCGTTTCTAATACTTACAACTATTTGACTTTTTGATTATAGCCATCTTAGTGGGTACTGAGTGCTCTATTAGTATTGTGATTTTTTTAAATTTTATGATTATTAAAGATATTGAGATGTATTCATATGAGATAAAGGATTAAGCCCGAGTGGTGTATAAAGGAAAGGAGTGGGGGAATCACTGGCCATCATAGGTGACATCATCTCTTCTTTTGAGCACCTAATTTAAGGTAACGTACAATTCCTGTGTCCCATTTGTAATCAGACTGGTAGTCTGTAAAAACAGATGAAGTGATTTTTCCTTCAAGAGGTTTAGTCTAGTAGGGGAGGGGTCAAAGTGTAAAACTGAAGCCATGAACCCATCCAGATTGGCTTACCAATGTCAAAAGAGTAAAGAAGCAATACACTCTGATTAGGAGAATAGAGAGGCTTGGGAAATAAAACTAAATGTAAAAAAATAACTTAATTTGTAACTTAACCAGAAAGTAGAAGTATCCCAGAGAAAGATCTGGGACCAGGGTACTATAGAATTTAGAAAGAAATGAATGTGAAAAGAAGCACAGGGACCTTGTGGGGCTTGACAAGTTACTTCGTTTAAGTGGAAATTAGAGTGAATGAAAAAGTAAATGTTAAAATTAAGATAAACTTTTACCTGAATTGAGAAGCTCAAAAATTGATTCCTGAGTGAGCTATTAGGTTGGTGCAAAAGTAATTGCAGTTTTTGCACTGTTGAAATTTGCATTTTATATTGGGATGCATTCTTAAATAAATGTGATTATGTTATACATCATTTAAATGCACATTTTTCACTTTATGCTTTTTTTGCTAATGATTTAATTGCTGTTTATTTTATATTTATTTTAGACTAGAGAAATGATATTAGACAAAATGCAAATTCAAGTGATTTTCTTATTTGAGTTCAAAATGGGTTGTAAAGCAGCAGAGACAACTCATGACATCAACAACACATTTAGCCCAAGAACTGCTAATGGACAGATAGTGCACTGGTGGTTCAAGAAATTTTGCAAAGGAGACAAGGGCCTTGAAGATGAGCATAGTGGCCAGCCATTGGAAGTTGACAACAACCAACTGAGAGCAATTATCTAAGCTGATCCTCTTACAAATACATAAGAAGTTGCCGAAGATCTTGACATTGACCATTTTATGGTCATTCAGCATTTGAAGCAAACTGGACAGCTGAAAAAGTTCAGTAAGTGGGTGCCTCATGAACTGACTGCTAATTAAAAAAAAATTATCATTTTGAAGTATCATCTTCTTTTATTCTATACAACAACAACAAACCATTTATCAATTGGATTGTGAAATGACTCAAAAAATGGATTTTATACAAAAACTGTTGATGACCAGTGGTTGGACTGAAAAGAGGCTCCAAAGCATTTCCCAAAGCCAAACTTGCAGGATAAAAATGTCATGGTCACTGTTTGATCATCTGCTGCTGGTCTGATCCACTATAGCTTTCTGAATCCAAGTGAAACCATTTAATCTGAGAAATATATGCACAGCAGATTGATGAGATATAGCAAAACCACAATGCCTGAAACTGGCACTGGTCAGCAGAATGGGTCTAATTTTCCATGACAACACCTGATCTCAAGTCACACAACCAAAGCTCCAAAACTGGAAGTTTTGGGCTATGAAGTTTTGCCCCATCCATCATATTCACCTGACCTCTTGCCAACTGACTATCACTTCTTGAAGCATCTCGACAACTTTTTGCAGGGAAAATGCTTCCACAACTGGCAGCAGGCAGAAAACGTTTTTCAAGAATTTGCTGAATTCTAAAGCACAGATTTTTATGTTACAAAAATAAACCAACTTGTCTCTCATTGGCAAATTTTGTTCATTGTAATGGCACCTATTTTGATTAATAAAGATGTGTTTGGGCCTAGTTATAGTGATTTAAAATTCACAGTCTGAAACTGAAACCATGGGAGCACCAACATAATACTTCTCCCCATCCTACATTATCATGTTTAACAAACCTTCAGTCATCCCCACTCCTTGCTATACTCCATCTGTAGTGGCCCTGTCCTTCCTCTTTCTTTTCTTTAAAGACTCCCACATATTTGTTCTATATGGCTTTTGATCTTGTTGTTCCTTTTGATTGTAAAATTTAATTCCCTAATGTCCACATGGCTTACCCTATTAGTCAGTCAGGTCTCACTTTATTACTGTGGTCATCCTTGGTTACTTGGATTTGATAGCTAAACACTCCATCTACTACCACCATGCTTTGTTTTAATCCTGGCATTCACCACTACCTGAAATTGTCTTGTACATTTATCTATTTGATAGCCTATATCATCTCACTTCCAATCCCTGAAAATGTTTTAGCTTCTTAAATGTGTAAGCCATTAGCCTCATCGATTGTTCCACTTCCCATGTCTGGAAGAGTGCCTTAGACATACTGGATGCTGGGAGCATTTTACTGAATAAACTACAAAAGCCCTTGAATGCCATGGAATACGGGATACATGATGCAGGTTCAAATTTATCTTAATCTATGGACTTCGCTGAGAAAGCTACTTAAAAATCTTTGAGTCTCACTTTCTTGATATGTATAATGGGGATTCTGATACCTACTTTATAGAGTTGTTATGAGGTTCAACAATTATGCAGGAAAGTATCTAACGTAGTAAATGATACATAGTAAACTCTTGAGGGTTATATGGCATTCTTATTATTATTATCATTATTATTTCCTTTAGGTATTACAGTTTATTCAAAGAAGAAATTTATGGTATAACTAAATTTTCCAAAATCAGAGAGTCAGTAGGTGAGAGGATGAATTAAGGAGGGCAAGGTGTCATCCGGTAAGGCAATGGTTCTGTAGGTACACTTTTACAAGGTAACTGTTGTAACCCTGTAAATACTTCTAATCTATTAGCTTCTCATGGAAATTTCTAAGACTCAGAGAAGCATTTAGTTGGACAATATTTGCAAACTGCTAATGGCCATTGTTATGAACAGGAAACAGTACTCACTTCCCCCCAAATCTTAAAATGATGTTTGCCATAATACAGGATTTGCTTAAATGACACACAGTGGGATAGATTGCCCAGCACAGAGAATAAAATGAATATGGTATAATAAATGGTTACCTAAATTGATGTTTTATTAAAATTTTTAACAGAAATATGTGAATGCCATTCCAAAGAAAATTATGGAAAATCAATATTTCTAGCCACTAAAGAAACTGCAATAGTATTAGTAATATGTTATTTGTATTTACTGAATGAAGAAGCTTATGGAACATTATAAAAACTAATAGTATGAACATGACATATCAAGAAGTCTTATTTTCCTCATTTTCTTTGATTCTGTGGCTTAATTGATTTGGAAGTGCCTATTTCTTGCAGAAAAGACTGGATACATGAATTTCTATCTTCCAAATAGAAAACAAGAAAACCTCAATTTAAATAAAGCCAATATGTAAAAAAATATTAATTTATCAGATTTGTATATCTGAGGGACTTCCAAAGAAACTTAGCTTTGCAAAGTGACTCACCATAGTTCTGTTGATTTAGAATTTGATCCTACATCACAGTGTTCAGATCAAGGGCAGTGTTACTCTTTATTTAATATTGGTTGGAATCCAATTTAATAATTGTATTCAGTTTGGGGATTCAGATTTAAATAAGCTTATCTATTAATGAAGAGGGTCATTAATAACTTGGACAGTATCCTGAAGATGGCAAGAAGCATAGCAATAGTAGTCTTGAAAACATGTCATAAGAACTAAACTAAGGAACTATGGATATTTAACATAAGGTAAGAAAAACACTGACATAGTAGAGATAATCAATGAGATTAAGGAAGTTGATGTTGTCATGCAGTCTTTTAGAGAGCATCAGACTCCGCATGTTTGAATATGAAATGAATTGTCCTATGAAATAAATTATGTGAAATACACACAGTTGTAGAGGCCAGGATCGTCAGTCATGTCCGACTCTGTGAGACCCCATAGACGGCAGCCCACCAGGCTCCACCATCCCTGGGATTCTCCAGGCAAGAACACTGGAGTGGGCTGCCATTTCCTTCTCCGCAACATATGCATAAACATTGACAAAACTAGGCCCAGATTTTACAGGGCACTCACATGAGGTCTTGTACTAGAAGCAAGTGGCTGTCATGCCAAGTCTGTGATGGCCAGACAGCAAAGTTGTGAGAATGCGGTGGAAGAAGTTATCTACCAATACTGCTATAATCCCTTCTAATACTAAGATTTGTCAATTCATAAAAGCCATGCTGTGTAACTCTACACATAGTAACCTGATTCTCTGATTCCTACTGTGGGTGGAGGCTAAGGAAACATAAATGGCAGTTTTCAGTACATGATCCAAAAACATCTGGAGCCTTATTAGAGTAATCAGTCTCCCCAAGCTGACTTTTACGAAGGATGCGTGAGACACGACCCATTTCTTACATAATTGCTTTCACTTTCTAATCATGTCCTGCAAGATGTGAAAAGCAAAAAAATAAAAATAATAATAATAACATAAAGTAAGCCATATCATCAAGGCTTTCTGGAACTTGAAAGCACACAAGTGAGCAGAAGAGTGGTTGCTTAGATGGCTGGACGGTGGAATTAGAACAATCAGTTGAGGAGGAAACAAACCAGGCTGGCACACCAAGCATTTCAAATAGTGTTACAAAAAATGAAGGAAATATAATAGGGATTTACCTTAGAAACAAGTCTTTTAGGATAGGCACTTCTTTAGCAATACCCTCCAATTTTTTTAAAAAAATGAACTATAGTTGATATACAATGTTGTGTTAGTTTCAGGTGTACAGCAAGGTGATTCAGATATATATATATATATATATATAATATATAAATATATAAAATGATGTCATATATGTAACACTGAAACTCTCAGAAATCATCTATGTACTAATTGTCAGGTAAGAAACATGAAGATGCTCAGAAATTAAGTGACTTGTCCAAGGTAAACCAAGTGACAACTGACTTCAGTTCTCTCTGATTCAAAAGACAGGCATATTTACATGAGCTACAATTTCCAAAAATGCATTACTGGTTTATTTCTAAATAATTCAAATATATAGAAAAGCTGCACGTACACTACACAGCATTCTCATATCCCAGAAAGCAGTTTCTCTAAGTGTTAAAGTTTGCTGCATTTGCTCCATGGCATTGTTCTCCTCTCTGTCCCTCTGCATAACCCCATTATCATTAGTCTTTTTATGAACCATTTGAAAATGAGCTACCAAAAAGCTTCTAATGGCTTGCTACATATTTTACCTAGAATAAACCCTAATATCCTTGCTATGGCAATGGGATTCTATGAGAACTGGCCACAGACTTTCCCTCTAACCACCTGTCATTTGTTCAATGCACTCCAGCACACGGGCATCCCTGCTGCTTCTCCCACCTCAGAGACTACCATGCTTGCAGTTGCACCAGTCTGGAATATTTCCCCACTAAACACCCATGGGTCTCACTCTTGCACTTCATTTTGGTTTCTTTCCTGACCACATTTACCAGTCAGGGCTCTCCAGTGCAACAGAACCAAACTCACCTCGTGTGTGCGTGTGTGTGTGTGTACGCGTGCGCATGTGTATAATAAACATCTCTCTAGATGGAGAGAGGAAGAAAAAGAAGAAGGAGGATGAGGAGGAAGGAGGGGGAGGATGGGGAGAAGGAGAAAAAGGAGGAGGGAGAGGGTATCCCAGTCTGCGGGTCTGAGAATCTATGGGCAACTCACTATCTGTTGTACCTGCTCAAAATGTGTGCTCAGTAAAAGCAAGGCTTCATTTTTTTCTTGGATACCATTGTATTTCCAGTGCCTAAAACAGTGCTTGAAACATATCTGGGACTAATTAAATATGTGTTCACTTTTTAAAAAAATAAATAAGTACTAATGATTACAGTTATTGATGGCATTATAGTTAGTATTAAATTGTGAAAACTTGCAGGTGATCTAAATCTTCCATCCTTTTTTACCCCAGGGCCTCTAATACTAGTTACTGAATATGTATTGAAGGAGTGATAAAATGAATAAAGAAATGAGTAAAAAAAAAAAAAAAAAGATAGCAAAGAGCCATTCATCTATTTCTGGATTTGGGATTTTCATTCCAGTGCCCCTTCTAGTAGCCCACACAACTACGCATCTTTCCTATTTAGCTACATGATTTCCCTATTTTTAAGGCTGGCAAAATTTGTTTTGCAAAATGCATTTGCTACTAAAAATAATTGCTGGTCAAACGTCTTTTCTTTTTCCCTAAAAGGTCATTAAATCTCTTTTTACAAAGGTGAAATTTTCAGTCTGAAAACATTTGAAAAATAGCTGTAATAGCTTGCAAAACTTATAAATAGCTAAATAGTGCTTTAATTTAAATAAAAGTGCCTTTTAAATAAGCAATAAAAGTGACTTTTATGGCAACTTTATTTTCAGTGATGACAATGAGGAATGAAAACCAAATACCTTTAGTGCAGTTTTCACTCAAGTATTACCTTATTCCCATGAGTATTTGAAACATACAACTGAGAGAGAATAGACATGTAGGCTGGCAGTCAGTGTTGGAGTCTTGGTCAGATGCTTTCTTCACTCTTGGGCACATTTCTTGATGCTTTGTACGCGGTACAACAAATGACAGCGCCCCTATTTCCACTTAAACCATTTCCAGATATGAATTCTGCTCCTTACTGTGGGGTTAAGGGCAAATTTTTCTCTGGGCCTCTGTTTCCCCATTTTGAACAAAAAGGACATATTAACAAAGCTGAGCACTGAAGAATTAATGCTTTCGGACTGTGGTGTTGGAGAAGACTCTTGAGAGTCCTTGGACTGCAAGGAAATCCAACCAGTCCATCCTAAAGGAGATCAGTCCTGGGTGTTCATTGGAAGGACTGATGCTGAACCTGAGACTCCAGTACTTTGGCCACCTGATGTGAAGAATTGACTCACTAAAAAAAACCCTGATGCTGGGAAAGACTGAAGGTGGGAGGAGAAGGGGAAGACAGAGGATGAGATGGTTGGATGGCCTCACTAACTCGATGGACATGAGTTTGAGTAAGCTCCTGGAGTTGGTGACGGACAGGGAAGATTGGCGTGCAATCTTCATGGGGTCGCATAGTCGGACACGACTGAGCCATTGAACTGAACTGAATAACTTCAAATGTGTGTGATGAGGACAAAATGAGAGTCTGTATGCAAAGTGTACACTGTAGACTCAATATTGTACTATTGCATCTGTCCTTTCTCTTTCTCCAGGACACAGTAGAATGAAAAGAGTATTAAAAGTTGGTAGACACAGTGCCTAACTAAAAATGGGACATGAATTTCCAGCTGTAATGCTCTGAAGAATTTTCCACCTCTAAGTAAAATAGATAAAGAAATGATAAAAGTGAAAAGCAAACTTAAATTTTCTCTGCTGCACTCCCAGCTATCTTGCCTCTAAAGCTGTGTATTGTCTAGCTAGTGAATAGAGCAGTAGAAGCTTAAACTAGAAATCTAAGCAGTGTTGACTCAGATTGCTAGTCAAGGAGCCCTTCCCATTTTATCTTTGAAATGTTTCTGCAATCTACCACACCCATTCCTAAACCCATACTGCTTCCTCATCAGTTCAGCTTTTCAGGACTTCTTATTAACTAGATTGCCTTCTAATCTTAACTTCTCCAATCCAATTGCATAAAAACTATCAATACTTTTAAAAATTGTGTTGTGTTACTCTCTATAACAATGGATTCTTGTTGAATAAAGATTAAATTTAAAAAAATACAGTGCAATTGGGAGAATGGCATTGAAACATGTGAAATGTCATGTATGAAACGAGATGCCAGTCCAGGTTCAATGCACGATGCTGGATGCTTGGGGCTGGTGCACTGGGACGACCCAGAGGGATGGTATGGGGAGGGAGGAGGGAGGAGGGTTCAGGATGGGGAACACATGTATACCTGTGGTGGATTCATTTTGATATTTGGCAAAACTAATACAATTATGTAAGGTTTAAAAATAAAATAAAATTAATTAAAAAAAATAAAAAAAGAAATAAAAGCAAAAATAAAGAAACAGTAACTAACCAAACTTACAAGTTTTTGTACAGCAAAGGAAACCATAAACAAAATGAAAAGACAACCTATAGACTGGGAGAAAATATTTTAAAACTATGCAACCAACAAGGGCTTAATTTCTGAAATATATAAACAACTTATACAACTCAATAGTAATCATGAAAAAAAAAATTAAAAATGGGCAGAAGATTTAAATAAGCATTTCTCCAAAGAAAGCATACAGCTGGCCAATAGGCACATGGAAAGATGCTCAACATCACTAATTTTTAGAGAAATGCAGATCAAGACTACAATGAGGTACAACCTCAAACACCAGTCATTAAAAAGTCTACAAATAAAAATTACTAGAGAGGGTGTGGAGAAAAGGGATCCCTTCTGCCCTGTTAGCGAGAATGAAAATTGATGTACCCACTATGAAAAACAGTACAGTGGTTCCTTAAAAACCTGAAAATAGAGTTGCCATATGAACCAGCAATCCCACTCCTGGGCATATATCTGGAAATAAGTTAATTCAAAAAAATGCATGCACTGTTATGTTCATAGCTGCACTATTTCTTACCACCAAGGCCTGGGAGCAACCGAAATGACCAGCAACAGATGAATGGATAGAGAAAATATGGTACATATACACAATGGAATACTACTAAGCCATAAAAAGAATGAAATAATGCCAACTGCAGCAACGTGGATGGACTGTAGATTATCAACTAAGTGATGTAAGAAGAAAGAGAGAGACAAATACCACTCAGTACTCATATGTGGAATCTAAAATATAACACAGATGAACTTATATATGAAACGGACTTGGAAACAGGGATAACAGACTTGTGATTGTCAAGGGGAATAGGGATAGGGGAAGGATGGACTGGGAATTTAGGTTTAACAGATACAAACTATTATATAGAATGGGTAAAGAACATGGTCCTACTGTATGCTGTTGCTGCTGCTAAGTCGCTTCAGTCGTGTCCGACTCTGTGCGACCCCATAGACTGCAGCCCACCAGGCCCCCCCGTCCCTGGGATTCTCCAGGCAAGAACACTGGAGTGGGTTGCCATTTCCTCCTCCAATGCATGCAAGTGAACAGTGAAAGTGAAGTTGCTCAGTCATGTCCGACTCTTAGCGACCCCATGGACTGCAGCCTACCAGGCTCCTCTGTCCATGGGATTTTCCAGGCAAGAGTACTGGAGTGGGGTGCCATTGCCTTCTCCATTACTGTATAACACAGGAAAATATATTTAATATCCTATAATAAACCATAATTGAAAAGAATATGGAGAAAAATGTGTGTGTGTATATGTATATATATATATATATATATATACATATACACACACACACACGTGCATGCTAATTTGCTTAAGTCATGTCTGACTCTTTTCGACCCTCCCTATGGACTGAAGCCTGCCAGGCTTCTCTGTCCATGGGATTTCCCAGGCAAGAATACCGGAGTGGGTTGCTGTGCCCTTCTCCAGAGGATCTTTCCAACTCAGGGATTGAATCCATGTCTCTTAGGTCTCCTGCATTAGCAGGCAGGTTCTTTACCACTAACATCACCTGGGAAGCTTAAATATATACATATATATATAATCATTTTGTTGTATAGCAGAAATTAATACATAATTGTAAAAGAAGTATACTTTAGTAAAATAAATTTTATAAAACATAATTGTAAAAGAAGTATACTTTAGTAAAATAAATTTTATAAAACAAAATTTTAACCTATCATTTAAGCTCCCTTAAGACCTGGTCCTTCGCATACATCAAGGCTGTATATTGTCATTCTGTTTATTTAACTTATATGCAGAGTACATCACACAAAATGCTGGGCTGAATGACTTACAAGCTGGAATCTAGGTTGCTGGGAAAAATATCAACAACCTCAGATAGGCAGATGACACCACCCAAATGGGTGACCTTGAAGAAGAAGTGAAGAGCCTCTTAATGAGGGTGAAAAGGAGAGTAAAAAATCTGGCTTAAAACTCAGCATTCAAAAAACTAAGATCATGTCATCTGGTCCCATCAGTACAGATCAGTTCAGTTCAGTCGCTCAGTTGTGTCTGACTCTTTGCGACCCCATGAATCACAGCATGCCAGGTCTCCCTGTCCATCACCAACTCCCAGAATTCACTCAAACCCACGTCCATTGAGTGGGTGATGCCATCCAGCCATCTCATCCTCTGGCGTCCCTCCTCCTACCCCCAATCCCTCCCAGCATCAGAGTCTTTTTCAATGAGTCATCTCTTCATATGAGGTGGCCAATGTACTGGAGTTTCAGCTTTAGCATCAGTCCTTCCAAAGAACACCCAGGACTGATCTCCTTTAGAATGGACTGGTTGGATCTCCTTGCAGTCCAAGGGACTCTCAAGAGTCTTCTCCAACATCGCAGTTCAAAAGCATCAATTCTTCGGCTTTCAGCTTTCTTCCCAGTCCAACTCTCACATCCATACATGACCACTGGAAAAACCATAGCCTTGACTAGATGGACCTTTGTTGGCAAAGTAATGTCTCTGCTTTTGAATATGCTATCCAGGCTGGTCATAACTTTCCTTCCAAGGAGCAAGTATCTTTTAATTTCATAGCTGCAATCGCCATCTGCAGTGATTGGCAAATAGATGAGGAAAAAGTGGAAACAGTGAAAGATTTTATTTTCCTGGGCTCCAAAATCATGTGGACAGTGACTGCAGCCATGAAATTATAAGACACTTGCTCCTTGGAAGAAAAGCTGTTAAAAAAAAAAAGAAAGAAAGAAAAGCTGTGACAGCATATTAAAAAACAGAGACATCAGTTTGTCAACAAAGGTCAGTATAGTAAAAGCTATGGTTTTTTTTGAAGTAGTCATGTACAGATGTTAGAGTTGGACCATAAAGAAGGCTGAGTGCTGAAGAATTGATGATTTTGAACTACGGTGCTGGAGAAGACTCTTAAGAGTCCCTTGGACAGTAAGGAGATCAGACAAGTGATTCCTAAAGGAAATCAACCATGAATATTCACTGGAAGGACTGATGCTGAAGCTCCGATACTTTGGCCATGTGATGTGAAGGGCCAACTCATTGGAAAAGACCCTGATGCTGGGAAAGATTGAGGGCAGAAGGAGAAGTGGGGGACAGACAATAAGATGATTGGATGGCATCACTGACTCAATGGACGTGAGTTTGATAAAGCCCTAGGAGATAGTGAACAAACAACAGGGAAGCCTGGCATGCTGAAACTCATGGGGTCGTAAAGAATTCGACACAATCTAGCGACTGAACAACAGCAGAGACCGAGCCCTAACCTACCTACGCAGTCACATTTTCATCACTGTTCTCTGAGTTCCATGTACTCTAGTCACAACTGCTTTCTCTGAACTTAGTGCTTCGTGTACCTGTCACCTTGTACATGTAACTCCTGCCCAGCCAGTCCAAATTAACCAGACCCTCTATCACATCACTGTGTTTCATCAGCTTTATAACATGTATATCCAACTGATATTTTCTCATTTATTTGTTTATATATTTCCATAATATCAATTCCATAAGAACTGTAATGCTATCTTGTTTAATCATGCTATCCTGGAATCTTTACAATTATCTGGAAAATGTTTCCAAATTGTATTAAATAAGTAAATAAATAAATTCCTCTCCAATTGCCTTTATTGCTTCTAATTGGCCAACTTGTTTTCATCTTTGAATTCTCACTGTAATAGACTACAGAGGATATGACAGAGATTATTGGTTCTCACCAATATTCATGTCCTCTTCTTCCTGATCAGAGTTAGACTACATTCCCCAGCATCTCTTGCAGTTAGATATGGTCATATAACTATTATCTGGCCAATGTAATGCAATGAACAGAAGTGATGTTGACTGTTTCTAGTACTATTTCTAACCCATATAAACTTCCCATACACAGGGCTTCCCTCATAGTTCAGTCCGTAAAGAATCTGCCTGCAATGCAGGAGACCTGGGTTCGATTTCTGGGTGGGGAAGATCCCCTGGAGAAGGAAATGGCAATCCCCTCCAGTATTCTTGCCTGGAAAATCCCATGGACAGAGAAGCCTAGCGGACTGTGGTCCATGTGGTCTCAAGAGTCGTACACGACTTAGTGACTAAACCACCACCATCACACAACCATTTCTCCTATTCTTCAGTTTGGGGTAAATGAATCTACATAAGAAGGGAGGCACAAGATGGAAGAAGCCTGTGCCCCTAAAGAGCCAAGTAGAGTAGAATCTCTGCCCTCTAAACAACGCCCACGCTGAAGTGTGATTGAGTGATAAACTTCCATTTCATTAAGTCATTGGGGTTTGAGGAATAACCATAATAGCAATTTGCCATATCCTGACTCAAACAAATCATTTAGTGAGAGCATGTGAACCCTGGCTCCATGCTCAAATAAACTATGATTATTTTTTAAAGGCAAGTGTTATGGCTAATTTAATCTTCAGCCCCTAGTACAATTGTTGATACATCTGGTATGACGAGAATAGATGAATAATTACAGTGACCCCCAAATTCTTTGCAAATGAGATTTACTCCCAAATGAAACCAAAGCTCCCTGTTTTGTATCAATTTTCCCTTAGCCGAATCAAAATAAAGAGGAGTAATAGAAAAAGAACAGCACGTGAGACCAGACTGACACATTCTTCTCAAAGACTGCTTCTGACTATGTGACCTTGGGAAAGTTATTTTTCCTATGCAAGTTTCAATTTCTTCATCTGTAGATGGGGATAATAATTATTATGAGGACTAGAGGCAGCAAACATAAATCATTTAACTGTGCCTGGAAAATATACTATATAAATACAGTATGGGTAAGGATTATTTTCATAATTATATGGCAAAAATATATATTTCTCCATGGAAATTGTGGAACAAAGCAGAGCAGTCTTACTTGGTAGAGTACTTGAGAAGGTCATTAGTACTGATGACATTTCTTGCAAGGAAGGAAGCTATACCATTCCTCTGTAGTTTTGGTTAAGGTCTAATGCTTATGGGGACATAGGCAGCATGTACCTTGCAAGGAGAAAGCTGACAGTAACTCAAAAGCAGTGCAGGCACCCCAGGGCTTTGCTGAAAGCTCAGGCCATTTGTAAGAAGCAGTGACTGACCCAGCCACTGAGAACATGACAGGCAGAAAACCAGAGATTTGAGGATTACAAGGACTGAGCGATAGCAACAGGAATTCCCCAGTCCTTCTTCAAAATTCTGCAGCACTGCATTTATTATTTGTAAGTGGATATTTTTCAGAAAAATCACAGCAAATCCAGCCATTGGTGGTCAGATTTCAAGCCAGAGTCTTCTCCAGATAGATTTATTTAGAACAAGCCTTTGAATCATTTAAAAGCAAACCAGCACATCTTCATGAATTTTCTCCCAGGAAATCACCTCATTTCTAAGGGGGAGATCAGATGCTACACAACAGCCAATACTAACTTATTGAAGATGCTATCAAATCCTCTGTCTTTCCTCATAATGTTTTAAGAAAATACAGGTGCATCCTGCTACTGAATCTTTGAAGGAAGCAGAAAAAAATATAACACATAATTTTAGTCTAAGGTAGAAAATTTGAAGTTGACTTGAACTTGGCTTCAATGTTACTATTAGAATCCACGTTGTTGATCTTGGGAAAGTATGAAGACGGTTCCTGTGCTGGAGTGTGAGCTTTGAATTTTAGAGAAGTCGTGCATCAAATTACAAAGGTAACAGCAATATTCCTAGCTCCATCATTGCCAGCCTACAGTGAATCACGTCAACTTAGAAAGCACTTGCACTGACATTCCTTAATCTCCCGAGGGGAACACTGTTAGGCACCATGAGAATTCCACGGAATCAGAGCTAGGCTCATTAAAGAATCGAGGTTGAGGACTCTAAATAAACAGGAGAAGGTCGTGAAAAGGGACAACCTATCCAGTTTGATTTCTGTCTAGGAGGTACCATCACTGATGGAGAGTAGAGCACTGAGGTTGTGGAATCCAGAATAAAGGGAGAAAAAAGTACTTTTACATTCTGGCCAATGCCTAGTTTTTTGTGAATCGGACAGAGATGCAAACATAGAGAATCAATGTGTGAACACAGTATGGGGTGAAGGGGGTGAATGAATTGGGAGACTGGGATTGACATATATACACACCAGCATGTGTGAAATACGTACTAGTGAGGGCCTGCAGTGTAACACAGGGGGCTCAGCTTGGTGCCCCGTGGTGACTTGGAAGGGTGGCATGGGGCAGGGTGGGAGGGAGGTCCGAGAGAGAGAGGGTGTATGTACACATATGGATGATTCCTTTTACTGTACAGCAGAAACTAACACACCATTGCAAAGCAATCATACTCCAATTAAAAAAAAAAAAGAATAAAAATGAGAGGACTTGAATTTGGGAAGATTATATATGATTTGGGACTACATTAAAGTTTCAGAGAACTGAAGTATTGAGAAATAGAATTTAGTGTAGTGTTAACCTCATTTTAATGAAAAGAGAGAATCAGGGAAATGAATAACTTAAGAATTCAAAAAGAGAAAGTAGCGGTAAGACCCAGAAGGAAACCTGTATCAACTTGTTCCATTTGAGAACCTCCTTCACCTTGAGACGTGAGGAGAGTATAAGTGTGATAAATCCTCATCTATCACAACACAAGTCAACAACATTTAAAACTTATATCTCAAGAATTAGCAGTGTAATTTTTTCATTTAGCCATGTAAAATGGATGATCACAGCATATAATAAGATGAACTAATAGAGTTAAAGTGGTTCCTTCTAAGAGCAATACTGAGTATGGGGAGAAACATCTTTAAATATTACACTTCAAAAACAAATAAATAAAATTTAAATCACAATGCATAAGGGTGAGCCCTAGAGAGGGTGTCTTTTACTTAGCTTCAAGATGACTTTATCAAAACTTCCTATTTCTTTTTAAATCAGTGTCACATATCGAATATTATGTTTATCTATATAATAGGTATAACTTTTTTACTCTCCTTATCAAATAGAGTTTTATTGAAATAATTTATACATGGGGCATAAAAAGCTTCTGTTGATATTTGAAGACTCAAGATATAATCATAGTTCTACCAATATACTTATTGCGGTTGTTAGATCATGTGATACAAAGTAGAAAATTGGCCAGAGGGGCACAGGATGGTGGAAAGACTCCCCAGAAATGGGGGCAGTGACAGATGCCACTGCTGGGTTCCCAGCCTAACATACTCCACAGGCTAGTGAGCTTGAGTATGGTGCAAAGGACAGTGGCACCCTCCCTTCACATTGCTGAAGTCAATCAGCTCCTGAGTTATAACAGCCCCTGGCCCCTGGCCAGGGCTGGCAAGTGCATGTGGTCCTTACAACACAGGGAATAGCATGAATAATATTGTAATAACTTTGTAGGGTAACAGATGATAATTAGAATTACTGTGGTGACTGCTTCAAAATGTATATACATTTGAATTCCAGGATGTATACTTAAAAATGATATTGCATGTCAAGTGCACTTTAAATTTAAAAAGATACACATGTATTGCAAAAGCCAGAATTAAATGGTATCTTGTCCATTGACTTCAAAATGCACTAGAATGATGAATAACATATTGTTGTGTCTCAGCTACCCATGGCATTGGTGACCTACAATTCTTCTAACTGCTCTGAAGAGCAGAAGATACACATTGAATTTTTACCATAAGACTAGTGATGAAGGCTATACCCCAAGCATACTGGTTAACACAGAGAAAATCACATCAATATATACGCCTTTTAGATTCATTTTCCAAGATTAAAATACCGGTGGTATGACCGTGCACAGAGGGTTTGGATGGGAAAAGGGTATCAGTTTTTGGCAGAACCTCTATCTGCCCTTAGGGTAATAGCCTGCCCTTCAGAGACATGCAGAATTTTATATTCACTTCAGTTAAAAGCTACACCTTGCACATTTATAAGTAAAATACTTCATTCTACCTACAATCCTGAGGGAAGCCACAGAATTACTAAAACCAGTCTTTCAGAGTAACTGCTAAAAGCAACCCTTTATTAAGACAGAGCCCTGACGTTTTAAAATTTCCAACATTGTCTTTGCCATAAACTGGCATTTTAGGTGATCAGTCAGAGTGATCTGCACTCTGAACAAATGCAATAAATGTGCGGCTGGGCTCATGTTTTCCTCTCCACTTCTGCTTCTGGTTTGCACGCTTTCAAAACTATCTTCAGCTTATTTAGCAGAGTCATCCATCTTAAATAAATACCTGACCCAGCTCCCCATTGCTTCAGTCCTGTAGATGGAATCATGCAGCTCACAGAATGAACTACAATTTCTTAGCAACTTATACAAAATCAGCTATGAACTGGCTCTTATCCAACTGTCCAGACCAGCATTTTGTAACCACTTTTAATGCACCAGGCATGCACTAAGTCTTATGTGAATTATATCTCCAAAACTCAACACAATCTCCTGTGAGTACTAATATAATCCACATTTTATAGATGAAAAACTGATGTTCAGAGAGGGTAGTTTAACCATGCTTACAATGAGAAGCCAGGGGTTCAAGATGTCTTTCTCTCTGTAGTAGCATTTTCTCTTCATTTGGGAGTTTCCTCATTTATATTGGGAGCACAGATGCATTGTCTTGTAAATAGAGCTTTAGTAGCTAAGTATTCTCATTCCTCTACAAAGAAACTAAGTCATTTCTATCTTTGCAGACAGTTTTTAAAAAGAGAGAAAACAAAACATTTGAAATAAGAATACAAGACAAAATTATAACAGTGTAGGAGTAAGATTTAAATGAAGTCTGAAGAAAGATAAAGAAAGCAGTGGAAAATCTTTGAACAACACTCCCTAATTCTGTAGGCTGGAGAGAACTGAGGTCAGAGAGAAAGAGACAGAATGAACTGTCTTAAATTTTTTTAGCAAATACTAAGAAGTAAGGGTGGTAAATAAAGATCAGTCAATTACTCAGGCTTTAAATAACTTACTATAGTCTTTATTTGGTATGGGGTTATTACCCACTTAAACAAACATAGAAAAAGTATTTACAAGGACTTTATATATTCACAAATCACAATGATCTCCCTCCATTCTAGATTTTGCCAGATGCTAATCCTCCAACTTCGGAGGCTTTTCAGGACTGTTTTGCTTGGGAGTTGGGGTAGGCTCTGCTATATGTATTGCTTCCTCAAGACATGATTTTATTCTGTTATTTGTAATGCTGGCTTTGTTTATGTTGCTGCCTATCCTTGAGCATATATTTCTTTCTGTTCTCCTCTCCAATGCCTACTGGTCCTTGGAGGTTAACTGGAGGTTAACTTAGGTATGATTACACCTTCTCTCCTATGGCCACATGCATTCTGGAATACGTTTCCCTTCTCAGAGCATCTTTGACACCCTGCAGGTGTGTCTATGATGGCATTTCCAGGGAGGATATAAATTATTAGTCTTCCAGTGGAAGAAGGATGTCTTTTCTGTGTGGGTGTGTGTGGTAGTACCATAAATGAGAATGGTGATAACAGAAACCAGTCCTGGATCTAGCTTTTGCAATCTGAGAGGACTCATGGAAGTTATCCCACTGCCCTTTCTCTCAGCGTCCTTATCTATAGTAATCATCAAAGCAACTACTTAATTCATTGGTTGTGCCAATTCATGTGAAGTGATTAGCAAGATAGCTGGCACATAAAAGGAGCTCAGTCACTTAATCGAGCTGAGCAGTTTGACTACTTGTGTTATGAGATCTTGATTAATCAACATGACTTCATTCCTTTTGATCTTATTTTCTCTTCTGATCAAAAAATAAATAAATAAATATTGAGGGTCCATGATTTCTTAAAGAGTGGAGAACACTTGTGTTCAAGAAATAAATGAATTGCCCCATATTTGATCTGGACCTCTTATGCGGTGGTTTGGTGGTAGTGGGTTTGTTGCTCAGTTGTGTCTGACTCTTTGCGATCCATGGACTGTAGCCCACCAGGCTTCTCTGTTCATAGGATTTTCCAGGCAAGAATCCTGGAGTGGGAAGCCATTTCCTTCTCTAGGACCTCTCATAGGACGCAGCAATTTTCACCTTGTGACTCAGGTGATCTCTGTCTACTATTGATGTTTTAGTTGCTAAGTTGTGTCTGACTCTTTGCTCTCCTTTGGACTCTAGCCTGCCAGGCTCCTCTGTCCATGAGATTTCCCAGGCAAGAATACTGGAGCAGGCTGCCATTTCCTTCTCCAGGGGATCTGCCCAACCCAGGGGTTGAACCCATATCTCTTGCATTGGCAGGTGGATTCTTTACCACTGGGAGGTCCCCATAGTTCTCTGGTACTCCTGTTTTATACCTTCCTTGAGCAAGTTGGGCCCATATCTTCATTTGTATCTTACACTTTTAGATACACTATGCTGCCTTGATGCATAGTAGAAACTCAAGTATTTTGATAAATGAAAATATATAAATAAATTTGCAAGGAATTAAAAGAGCCACTAAGTCTGATACTATAAAGGGTTAACTTGAATTGTTCCTCTTCAAATTGCATTCTGTGACCATGAATGACCGTTAATATCCTCAGAAGTAAGAAACATTGCAATTATAAAATATAACTTCATAAATCTCTATTACAATTCCAGACACTATAAAAATAAAAATATGTTCCCACCCTCTAAAATCTTAATTTTACAGAACAGTTAAACACTCAGTGCGTATTTATAGACTTCACTGCCTTATGGTAGAGATTTGGTGGTAAATATTCAGGATTAGACATTTGCTCTCAAGGAACTTACAAATGTTTGATGTCATCCTTCTCCTTTAACTACATTTTAAATATATTTTTATGATCCATCAAAAGAGTTTCACTCTAATAGCAAGTGATATATTCTGCTCATCTGTGTACAATATATTCTGTGCAATATATCCCACAGAGAAGAGCTAACATTTTTTTGCAGTTCACTAAAAATCAGAAACCTTATATTTAATTATATATTATTTAAAAAAAAAAGTACTGATGTGCTTGGGGAAAAAATTAAACCCACTAAAACTTTTACATAGATCTAATGTTTTCTTACTCCATTTAGCAAATCAGAAAACTCACTGCTTGAAAAAGAAGTTTTTTCTCCTTTTCGTAATAATTGCCATTAATTTTATGTAAGTTAGCTTCTAAACCTGTGAAGCTGCTAAGGACCACATTTACTCAGCCAGAAGAACTCTGTTAAGTCCATATTTCTAGGATCTCTCTCTCTTATCCTCTCTCTTTCTGGACTGTGCTTTCTTTTATTTACATTCTTGCTTTCTTTACTTACTCTGCCACATATGGTTTTGAAAAAGAAGGGCCAAAGTGGCAATATAATTTTTACATCCAATCCTTTATTTTCCACAATGCTTTGCAAATGTCATTCCATCTGCCTATTGACCATCTTTTCCTATACCCAGGTTGGTCACCTGGAAAAGTCTACTCCCTTCTAGGACACAGTTCTAAAGGGTCATTCTGGAGAATATCTCGGCATCTCCACACCAAGATCAATTTAGTTACTCTACCTCATCCAACATCATGATGATATTTCAAATATTGAATCAAGCCTCTCATACATTATCTTTGAAATAGTTCTGTGAAATATGCACTATTACAATCACAGGTCAACAGCTAGACAAATGGTGACTGAGAAAGATGAGTTTGTTTGCTTAAATTTACTATGTACAGGAGCTAGGATTTAAGTCTAGATAGGTCTTTATGATGTCAAACCATGGGTTTATAACCACTAATATATAAAATGTTATTAAAATTGACACAATTTTCTAAAATTATCTACTCTATGTGCATTATACAACTACATTCTAAAGTCTTTGAAGAAAAGGACCTATTATTACAGTCTTAGTTTTGGAACCTATTAGGTGTTTAATAAGTATTTATGGTTTTGAACTGTGGTGTTGGAGCAGACTCTTGAGAGTCCCTTGGACTGCAAGGAGATCTAACCAGTCAATCCTAAAGGAAATCAGTCCTGAATATTCATTGGAAGTACTGATGCTGAAACTGAAGCTCCAATACTTTACTCACCTGATGCAAAGAGACGACTCATTGGAAAATATCCTGATGCTGGGAAAGATTGAAGGCAGGAGGAGAGGGGATGACAGAGGATAAGATGGTTGAATGGAATCACTGACTCAATGGACAAGAGTTTGAGCAAGCTCAAGGAGTTGGTGATGGACAGGGAGGCCTGGCATGCTGCTGTCCATAGCATCACAAAGAGTTGAACATGACTGAGCAACTGAACTGACTGACTGAAGTATTTATGGGATAGACTGATGAGTTGGTAGATATAGAGAGATGGATGAAAAGAAGAATAAGCAGATTGGAAGGTAGGAAAATGACTGAATGAATGGCTGAAATAAATGAAAAGATCGAATCCTACAGACTGGCTTTCAGTCTAACATTGAGGTAAGATTTATTTCTTGGCTTTGCTTCCTCATCCCCTGCCCTATCTTATTCTGCTTATACAGTCATTCATCAGTGCAAATACATCCCAACTTTTTCACTTCCTGTTGTTAGTATATACATACTCCCACAATTTTCATTTCTGGGAGTGCTTATAGAATATATTGTAGTGCTTTAATTTCTCATACCTTCTTCCAGATAATACATGTAACATTTTCTGAGGTAATATTTTACAGAAAGGCTTATTCACTATTGAGTACTTGACAACAGTGTTTGTTATATGAATAAATTAATCAATCAAAATGAATGCATTAAGGAATCAATCAATCACCTAATCAATGCTTGGCTATAGAAATGGATTTAACTTATTAGCTCATGTTAATTTCACACTGTGACCGAGAGCTGAAAACAGTTACTATCCAAATACAACTCTGTGACAGGTACTCTGTAACTCTGTGATGGTAAGCTCTCATGCATACTCCATCAAATAATCTTCATAATAGCAGTGCAATATGTTTTCATTCCCACCTCAGATGTTTGTAAACAGAGGCTCAGAGAGTTTATTTCTATGTGCTAAGTAGCCAAACAACTATGAATTAGCTGAACTGGGATTCAATCTTGTCATTTGGATCTTTAAGCCTTCTCTTTTCTTTGTATATGGACTGTAGAGTGTCTTTGAAAGTGAAATATATATATATATATATATATATATATATATATATATATATTTGCAATGTTTAAAACAATTACTCCCACTTTCCTAATGACACTTAGGTGTATTGGTCAGATATATTACTATGGAGGCCAAACCTCATCCTGAAAAAAGACAATTAAAACTATGAGGAAATATGAATACTCAATTATGTACAATATTCTTCATCAGATTGGCCTCAGCTGCCTTCAGAGGAGCTGTGGTGAAAGAGAGCCAAGTGCTTCCCCTAAATAACTCAGTGCGATCTATCATCTGCTCCTGGCCTCCCACCGCCTTCCCCATACATAGAAAGATAATCATGTATTTATGTAAGGCCTTTTATAGCTCAACATATTTTTCAAAAGGTGATTCATTCTTGAGAAGCTTGTGATTATTGACTTGGCATATTCTTCAAAATAAACCGCACCTGGAGTACACACATTTTTACCAAGAGAACTCTATACACCTGTTTTATCTCAGACTGAGAACTCATGGATTTTTTTTTTAAGTAGCTATTTTTCTCCAGCTTTATTGAACTATAATTCACAAATAAAAATTGCATATTTTAAGGTGTACAACATGCTATTTTGATATATGCATATATTGTGACATGATTACCACAGTTAAATAATATATCCATCACCTCTCATAGGTAACATTTGGGTATTTTTGTGGTAAGACCACTTCAAATCTACTCTTTTAGAATATTTACAATATGCCATATGATTAACCACAGATGCTGTTGCTTTTCAGTTCATTGTCATGTCCGGCTCTCTGCAACCCCATGAACTGCAGCATGCCAGGCTTATATGTCCTTCACTGTCTCCTGGAGTTTGCTCAAACTCATGTCTATTGAGTCAGTGATGCCATCCAATGATCTTATCCTCTGTTACCCCCTTCTCCTCCTGCCCTCACTCTTTCCCAGCATCAGGATCTTTTCCAATGAGTCAGCTCTTCCCATCAGGTGGCCAAGTACTGGAGCTTCAGCTTCAGCATCAGTCTTTCCAATAAATATTCAGGACTGATTTCCTTTAGGATTGACTACTTCAGTCTCCTTGCTGTCCAAGGGACTCTCAAGTGTCTTCTCCAACACCACAGTTCAAAAGCATCAATTCTTTGGTGCTCAGCCTTCTTTATGGTCCAACTCTCACATCCATACATGATTACTGGAAAAGCCATAGCTTTGACTATACAGACCTTTTCCTGCAAAGTGATGTCTCTGCTTTTTAATACACTGTCCAGGTTTGTCATAGCTTTTCCTCCAAGGAGCAAGCATCTTTTAATTTCATTGCTGCAGTCACTGTCTACAGTGATTTTGGAGCCCCCAAAATAAAGTCTGTCACTGTTTCCACTGTTTCCCCATCTATTTGCCATGAAGTGATGGGACCAGATGCCATGATCTTACTTTCTTGAATGTTGAGTTTTTTTTTTTTTTAATTTAAATTTATTTATTTTAATTAGAGGCTAATTACTTAACAATATTGTATTGGTTTTGCCATACATCAACATGTTGATGTATGAATGTTGAATTTTAAGCCAGCTTTTCATTTTCCTCTTTCACCTTCCTTAAGAGGCTCTTTATTGTGCTATAAACTAGATCACCAGAACTTTTCCCTTCTGAACAAATGAAACTTTGTACCCTTTGACCAAATCTTCCTACTTCTCCCGATCCTGAGCTCTGGCAATGATCTTTTTATCTGCCTTTATGAGTTCAACTATTTTAGATTCCATATGTTAAGAGAGATCATACAGTATTTATGTTTCTATGTTGGGCTTATTTCACTTAGCATAGTGTTTTTCAGTTTCATCCATGTTGTCATGAACTGCATGATGTTCTTTTATTTAAGATTCAAAAATATTCCCTTATATATGTTTTCATTATGTACATATATCATTTTCTTTATGCATTCATCCATCAACAGATATATAGATTGTTTCCATATCTTGGCTTTTGTAAATAATGCTGTAATAAGCATGGCAGAGTATTGGGCTGGTCAAAAAGTTCATTTGGATTTTTCCATAAAATGTTACAGAGAAACCCAAACAACTTTTTGGCCAACAGTATAGATATCTCTTCAAGATACTGATTCCATTTCCTTTTGGATATATATCTAGAAGTGGGATTACTGGATCATATGATAGTTCTAGTTTAAATTTTTTTTGATGAAATGTTTTCTATTAAGGCTATACCAATTTACATTCCCACCAAGGGTATACAAGGGTTTTCTGTTCTCTATATCTTCATAAAAATTTGCTGTCTTTTGTCTTTTTGATAATAGCCAATCTAAAAGGTGTAAGATACTATCTCACTGTATAGTTTCATATTTCATTTTTCTAGTATTAGTGATGTTGAATACCTTTCATATACCTGTTGACCATTTGTATGTCTTCTTTAGAGAAATGTCTATTCAAGTCCTTTACCTATTTCTTAATTGGGTATTTGATTTATTTTGCTATTGAATTATTTGAGTTCCTTATATATTTTGAATATATGTGTGCTCAGTCATATCTGACTCTTTGCAACTCCATAGACTGTAGCCCATCACGCTCCTCTGTCCGTGGGACTTCCCAGGCAAAAACACGAGAGGGTTGCCATTTCCTTCTCCAGGGTATCTTCCTGATCCAGGGATCAAACCTGTATCTCCTGCATTGGCAGATAGATTCTTTACCATTGAGCCAACTGGGAAGCCCATATATTTGGAATATTAATCCCTTAATAGACATATGGTTTGCAAATATTTTCTCATATTTCATAGGTTTTATCTTCAATTATCTGTTGACTCTTTCCTTTGCTATGAGAACTTAGCCATGTTAAACACAAAGAGTTAGGAAGTGAGAGAAAAGAAACTAATGGATTCTGCCTTAAAAGCAATAATTTAGATCTTTAAAGAAAATGTAGTGGTTCTAAATTATTTGCTTTCTTATGAAAAACTGCTTATTCACTACTCCTAAGAAAAGCTTTTAGATTATTTATAATAAGACTACATATGAAATAGAATCAGAACAGTGAATTAATTTTAAAGGTGAGTGAGAAATCAGAAAGCATTATAAGAAAGAAAATATGTGAATTAAGTATTTATGATGAGCTAATTACTGTAGTTGAACATGTACATCAGAATAACTTTTCTGGCAGCTAATTTAATGAAGGAAGACACTTGGTGGTTCATAGCATTCACTGATATGAGAAAACAAGATGATTACCAGAAGAGGCAATTTCTTCCTGGGCATTGTGCTAGGGGGATTTCACCTTGAGCAGAGCCAAAAAATGAAGTGGGGGAGCATGGGATCTGGATCACACAATCCTGAATGGGACGCTGTCATTAGAAATAAACTTGGATAGGTTATATAATCCTTCTAAGATTTATTTCAGTAAATATAATTTGTTTAACATCTAATTAATTAAAAAGAATATTATATATATATATCTACATATATAATACATTTGAAAGAAAAAAGAAAAATGACATTAAATCTACATATACCCATATTTATTAACAAAGTATGACCAATATCTGTGAAGAACCCTGGATAGCCCTCTCAGGACCGATTGTATTTACTCCACTCACTCTCAGGAATAATCAAGCTCATGAATTTTTAGAGTAGTCAATCCCTTAGGTACTTTAAAGTGTTTCCCTTCTGTCTGTGTATCTCTAAACAAGATGTTTAACTGTTTGCATTTCGGGAATTCACACACATGCAATCATAGTGAATGTTTATTTATTTTTTTCTGCAAATTGCTTTTTTCACCCAACTTTATGTTGAAGAATTATCTCTTTGGATACATTTAACTGTCAGTCAGTGTTTTCATTATTGTATAGTATTCTGATATATAACTATAATCAAATATTTACTTCACCATTTTACTACAATCTCCATTAGCTCATTTTTGCCCCGGTTTGTTCTGTTTTGCTATTACAAGCAGTGCTTCTATGAACATGCTATCTATGTCTCCTGAGTGTATGAGTGTGTCTCCAGGGTAGATTCTTAAGAAGCCTCAGTTCAGTTCAGTTCAGTTCAGTCACTCAGTCATGTCCGACTCTTTGAGACCCCATGAACCGCAGCACGCCAGGCCTCCCTGTCCATCACCAACTCCCGAGTTCACCCAACTCATGTCCATCGAGTCAGTGATGCCACCCAGCCATCTCATCCTCTGTTGTCCCCTTCTCCTCCTGACCCCAATCCCTCCCAACATCAGGGTCTTTTCTAATGAGTCAACTCTTCGCATGAGGGGGCCAAAGCATTGGAGTTTCAGCTTCAGCATCAGTCCTTCCAATGAACACCCAAGACTGATCTCCTTTAGGATGGACTGGTTGGATCTCCTTGTAGTTCCAGGGACTCTCAAGAGTCTTCTCCAACACCACAGTTTCTAACACCATACACAAAAATAAACTCAAAATGGATTAAAGATCTAAACGTAAGACCAGAAACTATAAAACTCCTAGAGGAGAACATAGGCAAAACACTCTCCGACATAAACCACAGCAGGATCCTCTATGACCCACCTCCCAGAATATTGGAAATAAAAGCAAAAATAAACAAATGGGACCTAATTAACCTTAAAAGCTTCTGCACATCAAAGGAAACTATTAGCAAGGTGAAAAGACAGCCTTCAGAATGGGAGAAAATAATAGCAAATGAAGCAACCGACAAACAACTAATCTCAAAAATATACAAGCAACTCCTACAGCTCAACTCCAGAAAAATAAATGACCCAATCAAAAAATGGGCCAAAGAACTAAATAGACATTTCTCCAAAAAAGACATACAGATGGCTAACAAATACATGAAAAGATGCTCAACATCACTCATTATCAGAGAAATGCAAATCAAAACCACTATGAGGTACCATTTCACACCAGTCAGAATGGCTGCGATCCAAAAGTCTACAAGCAATAAATGCTGGAGAGGATGTGGAGAAAAGGGAACCCTCTTACACTGTTGGTGGGAATGCAAACTAGTACAGCCACTATGGAGAACAGTGTGGAGATTCCTTAAAAAACTGGAAATAGAACTGCCTTATGATCCAGCAACCCCACTGCTGGGCATACACACTGAGAAAACCAGAAGGGAAAGAGACACGTGTACCCCAATGTTCATCGCAGCACTGTTTATAATAGCCAAGACATGGAAGCAACCTAGATGTCCATCAGCAGATGAATGGATAAGAAAGCTGTGGTACATATACACAATGGAGTATTACTCAGCCATTAAAAAGAATACATTTGAATCAGTTCTAATGAGGTGGATGAAACTGGAGCCTATTATACAGAGTGAAGTAAGCCAGAAGGAAAAACATAAATACAGTATACTAACGCATATATATGGAATTTAGAAAGATGGTAACAATAACCCGGTGTACGAGACAGCAAAAGAGACACTGATGTATAGAACGGTCTTATGGATTCTGTGGGAGAGGGAGAGGGTGGGAAGATTTGGGAGAATGGCAATGAAACATGTAAAGTATCATGTGGGAAACGAGTTGCCAGTCCAGATTCGATGCATGATGCTGGATGCTTGGGGCTGGTGCACTGGGACGGCCCAGAGGGATGGTATGGGGAGGGAGGAGGGAGGAGGGTTCGGGATGGGGAACACATGTATACCTGTGGCGGATTCATTTTGATATTTGGCAAAACTAATACAATTATGTAAAGTTTAAAAATAAAATAAAATTGGAGAAAAAACCAAAAAAAAAAAAAAAAAGCATCAATTCTTCAGCGCTCAGCTTTCTTCACAGTCCAAGTCTCACATCCATACATGACCACTGGGAAAACCATAGCCTTGACTAGATGGACCTTTGTTGGCAAAGTAATGTCTCTGCTTTTTAAGAAGCCTACTGCTGGGCAAAGATACATATCATACCCAATCTGGCCTAATGGACATGAGGTGCTTATATTTGATTACTCGTAATCCTTGATTAATGAAACAGTCATTTTAGAAAGGCTCTTTCTTTTACTTTTTCAGTTAATGACAAATTGTTTTCCAGAGTGATTACATTCTTACCAGTGGAACCTATTGCTTCACTTTCCAGTCAATAGTCAGATATTTTAATTTCTCCAAATCCGGTGGATGAGATATCTTGTTATTTCATTGTCATGGTAATGTAGCTTCATCTTGTCTCTAGTGAAGCAAAGCATATTTTTGTATGTTTATTGCCTAGTCAGCTATCTTAACTTTAAAACTCAGTGAAATATTTTATACATCTTTGTTAAAATGATGAAGAGTTATATACCAAAATACCCAGCAAAAGTCCTGGTACAGAGTTGGTATTTAACACATACCATTAACATTCTAGCCTTCACCATTTACACAATCAAGAACTACTTGATAAAATGAATAACAATTTCCTCTAAGGCTTTTAAAATATACCAAAATATTGTTCATATTGTTCAAATAAGTGTTCCTTTAGCATACATTCAAATGCATGTCCACACACATGTATACTCACTCTGTTCAATGAAGGCATTTCTGTAAGAAGCTGAATTTAAATTGTCGTACTATTTAATGTTTGCATTCTAATTTAACAAAAAAGAAAAAGCCTAGAATTAAATAATTAAAAACCTAGCTACTAAGGAAGTTATTCAAAAAAGACACACTATGGAGAACTCTGGGCTCCCTGGTCCCTCAGTGTTAAGGAATCTGCCTGCCAATGCAAGAAACTCAGGTTTGATCCCTGGGTCAGGAAATCCCTTGAAGAAGGAAATGGCCATCCACTCCAGTATTCTTGCCTGGGAAATCCCATGGACAGAGAAGCCTTGCTGGCAATAGTCCATGGGGTCTCAATAAGTCAGACACAACTTAGAGACTGAACAACAACAACAATAGGGACCTCTTCACAATGTCTTGTGGTAGCCTGGATGGAAGGGGAGTTTGGGGGAGAATGGATACATGTATATGTACGGCTGGCAATGGCACCCCACTTCAGTACTCTTGCCTGGAAAATCCCATGGATGAAGGAGCCTGGTAGGCTGCAGTCCATGGGGTCAGGGAGGTTCGGATATGACTGAGGGACTTCACTTTCACTTTTCACTTTCATGCATTGGAGAAGGAAATGACAACCCACTCCAGTGTTCTTGCCTGGAGAATCCCAGGGACGGGGGAGCCTGGTGGGCTGCCGTCTATGGGGTCGTACAGAGTCGGACACGACTGAAGCGACTTAGCAGCAGCAGCAGAGTACCTTTGTAGTTCACCTGAAACTATCACAAGATTGTTAATTGACAATTGATTGTTAACTGTTATACTCCACTATAAAATGAAATGTTTTAAAAAAGGACACACTATTATATATAAAATAGATAACCAATAAGGGCCTACTGTATACCACAATGAACTACACTCAATAGCTTGTAATAGCATATAACAGAAGAGATATAAAGTATATATATATACATATATATAACTTAGTCACTTTACTGTACACCTTAAACTAACACAGCATTGTAAGTTGAGGCTTCCCTGGTGGCTCAGTTGGTAAAGAATCTGCCTGCAGTGCAGGAGACCCAGGTTCGATCCCTGGATTGGGAAGATCCGCTGGAGAAGAAAATGCAAGCTACTCCAGTATGCTTGCCTAGAAAATCCAATGAACAGAGGAACCTGGCGGGCTATAGTCCATGGAGTTGTAAGAGTCAGAAGTGACTTAGTGACTAAACCACTGCCATATTTCAATAAAAGTGAAAAAAAAAAAAAGTGTAAGAAATTGAGGCAGTTTTGTTTGAATTTTTGGATTTCCTCAATGGAGCAGCCTCTGAACCCAAATCACAATGAGGATGTCCTTTAAACAACAGTAAGTGTGATAAATCAAGTCCAAATTTATGCAAATTTCAAAAGTTACACGTATTTATATGGTAGCAACACATGTCTTTTAGCAAACAATAGCAGTATTGTACAACTTTCTATATTTTGTGGGCATAGCAGCTTCTTTTTATAGTGGTTAATATATACAAAAGAAGCTTCCAGGAAATCAGCAGGGACTCTTTTATCAGCTCCTAAAGTTTTGGAAGGCTTCCAAGAAGAGATGGAAAAACTTAGTCATTTTTAGAGATTTGAAACTAAATTTAAATAGTGGAGATGGTAACACTTTCTTCAAGGATTATTTTTAAAATTAGAGGATATGTGTAGAAATTGACCAAAAGGTAATACTCAATAATAAATTAGTACTAACTTAACAAACTTTTTTAATTTAACAAATATTTATTGATGGCCATATATGTTGGATGGGCTTTGTGTTAGGCACTGGGATATATGTACTATAAGAGAAAAATAATCAAACAAATACAGCAAACTAAAATAGAATCTATATATATATATATATACACACATACTTTCTCTTAAATCTTCCAGCAGTTTGCTGATTTGACTATTGGTAGAATGCTCTAGTTATCATAAAATATACATTAACATGATAGAACTTTCTTTCACTAACCGAATATTTTGGGCTGAAAATCTTTATGGTGGGGCTGTCCTGTGCATTGTAGCCTGTTTGGTGGCATGCCTGGCTTCTGCTTCCTACATGCAAATGGTACCACCACCCATGCTATCACAATAAAATATGCCATCAGACATTGCCAAATTTCCCTAAGGGACAAATTATACCCAGTCGACGTCACTGGATTGGTATAAATAGCTGAGTTAAAAGAGAAGTGGACCAGGAGGGGAAAAAAAAACCAACTAGGATTGAAAACTAGCTTTGTCCACTGACTATTTCTGCATTCATTTAAACAGGGATTAAATTTAGAGAACAAAGCATATAGTAATTGGGTTATGCTAATGGGATTTCACAAAAATTATAGCTCTTTCACTACGTTTCCAAAGTAAGACCTGAGCTTTCAAGCACTAGAGTAAAAGTAGCTTGCAGTAAGTGAAAAATACCCGTTTCTAGCATTAGCAATCCAATGCACCTCGTAGTTAAGTGACAGAAGTACTGGTCATCTTTTTTTTTCTTTTTTTAAATTTTATTTTATTTTTAAACTTTACAATATTGTATTAGTTTTGCCAAATATCGAAATGAATCCGCCACAGGTATACCTGTGTTCCCCATCCTGAACCCTCCTCCCTCCTCCCTCCCCTACCCTCCCTCTGGGTTGTCCCAGTGCACCAGCCCCAAGCATCCAGTACCGTGCATCGAACCTGGACTGGCAACTCGTTTCATACATGATATTATACATGTTTCAATGCCATTCTCCCAAATCTCCCCACCCTCTCCCTCTCCCACAGAGTCCATAAGACTGATCTATACATCAGTGTCTCTTTTGCTGTCTTGTACACAGGGTTATTGTTACCATCTTTCTAAATTCCATATATATGCATTAGTATACTGTATTGGTGTTTTTCTTTCTAGCTTACTTCACTCTGTATAATAGGTTCCAGTTTCATCCATCTCATTAGAACTGATATAAATGTATTCTTTTTAATGGCTGAGTAATACTCCATTGTGTATATGTACCACAGCTTTCTTATCCCATTAGCAGATGAATGGATAAGAAGTACTGGTCATCTTATGTGTCGGTAAGCTCAGTAACAGTGTCCTTCTCTAAAGCTCAGTTTTGTTATCTGTCAAAGGAGGATTGAGTCCTTATTTCTCAAATGTATGTTGAATATCCAGTTAAGAATTTCCACTAGTCCATATATTTACTTCTGTGTCATATCTTAACATGCGGTGTTACAATAAGTTGTTTGTTTGAATGTCCCTCTAAAGTGTAAGAAGAGACAGTGTCTTGCTAATCATTGTGTCACAGGTTCCTTACCCAGTATCTGATATAGAGCAACAAGTGATAAATGTTTGTCCAGTGAATGACTTATTTGATGAATCTATGTTTTTAGATCTATTGGTTAATTTTCCTTCCTTTCTTCCTCCTTTCCTTCCTTCCTTTTCATCCTTTTCCTTTCCTTTACTCTCCTTTATTTATTTTAAAAAATTTCTACTACCAGTATAACCAGAAGCCACAATGATAAGCCAGGTATGTAAGCACCCACAAATTCTTATCATTTTGGGGGCTTCTGCACTAAACGAAATTCTTCCTACAGGTGCTCACCAAAGAATGGAATTCATGTAACAGAACACAGAAATTTTTTCCTGAACATTGGGACATTTATTTCAAATAGGAATATCTTTGTAAAAAGGTAATGGATATATGATGTTTACATTTTGAATCAAGTTCAAGTTATGTCAGGAAACAAAATAAAAATTCCAGAAAGTAATTTTAACTATCTTTAGATAATTAAAACCCTAGAGAATTAAAAGCATTAAGAGATACATACAGCCATGCGCAAATCTACAGGAGATAATTCATCTCTAGCTCAACTCATCTTTCTGCTAATATGCCTAGTTAGTTACAAACTTCCCTATCCTAGGAAAACCATTGAGGGGTGAATACAAGTAAAGGCACGGGAAATTAATTTCATTTTTTCAATACTTTTTAGAAAGTAAATATTTGCAGCAGAGGGTCTCTGTCTCTGTCTTTCAAATCCCTAAAGCAAATTGAACAGGTTTTCAAATGTGAAATCAAATAAATGCATTCTCATGAGATAGCATGCTCTACAGAAATAGGACTTTCTTTAGTCTCAGCTCTACTATTAAAAAATATGACTAGAGAAAACGTTTAGCCCTCTATGAGCTTAATAGTGTTCCCCAAACTTCATGTATACACAGAAGCTGCAATCTTATTTGGAAATACGATCTTTGCTGATGTAATTAGTTAAGGATCTTGAGATCACGTCATTCTGGATTCAGGAAGGACCACACATTCAGTGACTATTATCCTTGTAAGAAGAAGTAGGTACGCAGAGAGACTTGGATGGGATAGAGCCATATGAACACAGAAGAAACTGGTTTTGAATCTGGAAATCATTGCACACCACAGATTGGGGCATGAAGGAGGCATGGGACAGTTTCTCTTTTAGAGCCACCAGAGGAAAAGAACCTTGGTGACGTCTTTATTTCAGGCTTTTGGTTTTCTGAACGGTGAGAAAATAAATATCTATTATTTTAAGCCATGAAATTTGTGTCATTCTGTTACAGAAACCCTAGAGGAAGCTAAATATATCTTCCCTATACTTTTATTGTTGTCATTTCCATATGTTACAATTGAGCTAGATACTTAGACCAGTAATTATATTGTATTTGCACGTGGTTAACAATGGTAAAAAGATAGACATGTATGCATGGGGAATTGAACCATATGATTAGAAACTTAAAAATATCCCGCAAATCATTTTGCTGGTGGTCAATACAAGATATTATAGGGGAATACAGCAACCTGGGAGGTGGATGGAGGTGGGATCCTGGCAGACAAGGAAAACCTCCAAGGAGAGAATGCTAGATTGAGTTCTGCGAAAGTGGAGAAAGGATCATCCTCATGAACAAGGCTGTGCAGAATGAGGACTTTATTATTTCAGAAGACTTGAGTGGTAAGAATGGGAATGGAAGGAGATGACACGAGAATGCCAGTCAGGATCAGGTCATGAGTGAAACAGTGAAGAGTCTAAAATTTTTCCTGAAAGAACGTGCTTCAGTTTCCTCACCTGTCAAATGTGTAGATTAGCTAAAGTTCTAATTTTGCCTCCTGCTCCAGGCTTCTGAGAATATTAAAATCCTTGACAGTTGTTTAACTTTGCCTCTGACACCTAGATAAGTAAGGTCTGTTCTACTGATCAGCAATAATCATCAAGTAAGTCAGTGATACTGAAAAGCACACAGAGTTAAGTGGTTGCTTAACTAAATTTAAAACGCAGTGCTGTGAGGTTCTATACTAAAAAGATTAATTTAATAAAACCAAGATCTGAATTCTATCCCTACAGCTCAGGTTGCATCTTAGTGAAAGTCACTGTGACAATGGGTCATCCAAACAAGCAGCAGATTTTCCTTCTGTTAATGTACATATATCAGCTTTAATCACTTTCGAAAAGGGTAACATGACGGTAGTGACAACATGATTAATCTGAAATGAAAAACGTAAAAAGACCATTAAGGAAACTGAAGTGACATATAACCCTGTTCCCCCATCCCCCACCACTCCCCCGCCCACACACACACACTCACACATTATATGAGAGAACTGTCTTCAACTGATCATTCCAGACTGTCTTCATCAGGCTCAAATTTTGTTATTGTAAAGGAAGATATTACAAAGCTTGTCGTACTGCACACAAGTCTTTGGAGCTGAGAATCCTGAGTCCAACCCATGCTCTGCCATTTGTGAGTATGTTTCCTTGGAGAAAGTATTTAATGTCTTGGAATATCAGTTCCTCAGCTACAAAATGAGAATGATACATTCCATGTTGAACAGTGAGCATGATGATTAATACAATTATATATCTCATCCATCAACTATAGTAATATTTAATACATTTAAGTGTTTAATAAATGGTGCCTTTTAAATTACCCTCATCAGTTACGTTTTAATGGAAAATATAACAGAAACTTTTAAAAAAATCCTTGGATCTTGAGTAATTTTTAATAAAGTAGATTAAAAAAATTTTTTTTATGGTCCTGAATACACTCTTAGACCACTCCACACATTAAAATGATTCAATTTTGCTAGATGCTATGGAGAATTGGTCAGTTCAGTTGCTCGGTCATGTCCAACTCTGTGATCCCATGGAATGCAGCACGCCAGGGTTCCCTGTCCATCACCAATTCCTGGAGCTTGCTCAAACTCAGGTCCATAAAGTTGGTGATGCCATACAACCATCTCATCCTCTGTTGTTCCCTTCTCCTCCTGCCTTTTACAAAATTATTTATAATTCATTTCTACACAATAGTATGTTGGAGAAGGCAATGGCATCCTACTCCAGTACTCTTGCCTGGAAAATCCCATGGATGGAGGAGCCTGGTAGGCTGCAGTCCATGGGGTCAGGGAGGGTCGGATACAACTGAGGGACTTCACTTTCACTTTTCACTTTCATGCATTGGAGAAGGAAATGGCAACCCACTCCAGTGTTCTTGCCTGGAGAATCCCAGGGATGGGGGAGCCTGGTGGGCTGCCGTCTATGGGGTCACACAGAGTTGGACACGACTGAAGCGACTTAGCAGCAGCAGCAGCAGTAGTATATAAGGATCCTGTTGATTTTTCTCCCAGTAATTTGGAGCTGTAAAAAACATCAGACCTACTAATAGAGTAACCAGTTGCAGCTAATAGTACATTTTTATCTGAGAAGGGCTACCTTTCCATTATTTTGAATAATTCATGAAAATTTCACATCAGCAGTCAGTTATGTGGCAATGAGGACTGTTTTAATCAGATCCAAAATTATAGTAAAGAAGACTAGTCTTTGATAGTGTTGGTTCCCTTCCTGTGTTGGTTCCCGTCCTAATTTGGCCACAGCATACTGCAAGAGTAAGAAAGCCTCTTTGGTAATGTGAGATCAGCAAAGATCATTTCATATCATTAATACAGTCATCACATGAGATAATATATATGGCAGCACCAAGTTAAATGCCTTAGACACAAGAAGCAACAGAGTGATCATCGTTTTAAATAGTACAGACACATATACATGCCACCTTCAGTCTTTTTGTGGGCATAGGCTATGTATTTAAATGAACAAAAAAAGGAAACAATAAATTTGGACACCACATCAATGACCTACTTACACAGTCAAAATGCCTAGAACAATTGTTTATTTTTAGATTCACATTTTATTGTATAGACCTGGACAGTTTGTTCCACTATTATGTTCTTTCCAGTGTAAAGTGCACTCTTGGTGAACACTAAACACAATAGAGGACATTTTATGCTATTTTTAGATCTAAAAATATCTTCAGTTCAGTTCAGTTCGGTCACTCAGTCATGTCCAACTCTTTGCAACCCCATGGACTACAGCACGCCAGGCCTCCCTATCCATCACCAACTCCCAGAGTTTACTCAAACTCATGTCCATTGAGTCAGTGATGCCATCCAACCACCTCATCCTCTGTCATCCCCTTCTCCTCCTGCCTTCAATCTTTCGCAGAATCTGGGTGTTTTCAAATGAGTCAGTTGTTCACATCAGGTAATCAAAGTACTGGAGTTTCAGCTTCAACATCAGTCCTTCCAATGAATATTCAGGACTGATTTCCTTTAGGATGGACTGGTTGGATCTCCTTACAGTCCAAGGGACTCTCAAGAGTTTTCTCCAACACCACAGTTCAAAAGCATCAATATGTTATGATGCCTCAAATCAACTAGTCAAACAAAATGCACAATCTACAGTGACTCTCTTGGAGAAGGAAATGGCAACCCACTCCAGTGTTCTTACCTGGAGAATCCCAGGGACGGGGGAGCCTGGTGGCTGCTGTCTGTGGGGTCGCATAGAGTCGAACACGACTGAAGCGACTTAGAAGCAGCAGCAGCACAGTGACTCTCAAAGAGTCGGACATGACTGAATGACTGAACGGAACTGAACTGAACAGTGACATATGTTATTGTCTACATCCTGAGGTTCAGAACATACTTTTTTTTTTTCTCTTGACAAAGCAGCACTTTATTTTTATCAACCATTCACTATTTATCTGAACTTTGTAAATGCCACACAAAGCCAAATGCTGGGAATTTAATATGCAGAGAGAATATCTATTAGTTTTAAACACAAACATACATCTTAACATGTCCTTGAAAAATTGGCATAGTAGCATCACTTATCTGGGGATAAAAATAAAAAAAAAAAAAACAACTATGGCACTTTTTATAACTTGTGTGTAATGGATAGGATTATATAAAATACATATGGCTCATTTTCATTATTCATATATTATAAAGAAATGGCATTATTGCGGCTGCCCAAGGATTTTGCCTTAATCCCACTCAGCCTTGTCCTTAAAAAATGAGAAGCCACAGATAAAATGTAATCTCTTCAGATATATGAGTCCAAATTCTAGGCTCCAAATGCCCATTCATTCGTTTAGTATAGATGCAGTGTAACAATGGATGATACTCTCTCTCAACTCATTATTGCTTCTATGGCACCAAGTACCAATTAGAGAAAAGCTCCTTCATCTCTGATGCATTTATGTGCCCCAAATCTCCATATACTAGAAAGAGATAAATAAATGATAAATAAAAATACAGTCCATAGAAAGTTATTTTTTAAAGTGACTTAAAGGATACACAATATTTAGACTCAAATTTAATATATTATTCAAAAAAATGTGGAATTTAGCATTTCACACCCATTGGGCTTGCCTCTATCTAGGTAGGGGAAGCTGGGCATGTTCTATGAACTCTGATCTCAGATCCTTATTCCACATAATGGATATAATAATAATTCAGTGGATATAATAATTACCTTTAAAGGTAATTATCATGACAGTGAAATCTGATAAGTGAATTTTGAGGCTCCTAATACCTCTTTTTTCCTTAAGCTTTTCTGGAACAATCCTAAACTTAACTGTGGCAATTAATAGCAGAGAGGAAGGTATTGGACCTGGGACCAGGAAGATCTAGCCCAACTTTTTTTCCTTATAATTTAATGCATGTCAGAGAAGAACAAGTAACTTAATCTCAGAATTGTAATTTACTCATCATAAGAATGAAAAAAACAGTATCTGGTATCTATCTCAGGGGCTTATTGATGCTGAATTAGAAGCTAGATATTAAAATGACTTGTTAACTGTGGCAAAGCTTTCAAAGAAAATAGCTGGGCAGCTGACTTGGAGTAATTCTCAGAGTGTTTTGTTGCACAAGAAAAAACAAGATGTGCAGAAATATATAAAAGATAACCACACCTCAAACAAATACTAGTATTGGGGTGGTGAAAGTAGTTTGGCAGGGGATCAGCAAATAAACCAATAAAGTTACAAAACATTTTAACGAAATAAAGAAAAAATACACAGTGCATACTCAAAATGTGTGATACAGTCTATGTAAATGTACAGTGCATAAATATTTGGATGCATGTTGTAGACATTTGGGAATTCCCTGGTGGCTCAGATGGTAAAGAAACTGCCAGCAATGCAGGAGACCTGGGTTTGACCCCTCGGTTGGGAAGATCCCCTGGAGGAGGGCATGGCAACCCACTCCAGTATTCTTGCTTGGAGAATCCCATGGGCAGAGGAGCCTGGCAGGCTACAGTCCATGGGGTCACAAAGAGTCGGACATGACTGAGAGACTAACATGTTCACTTTCTGTAGACATACAGTGAATTACACAAGGAGGATCATCAAAACATTAAAGGCAAACATCTCAGAGTAAAATATAATATTTCTACATTATTTCTAGACTTGTTCTGTATTATTTTATTTTTGTTAAATGAGCACATATTATTTATAAAATCTAAAATACACACATTTTTATTGTAAAAAAACCAAATCACTAACTAAATTGAAAGGAACACTATCCATCACACCCAGCATTTCTGACCTACCTGCAGCTATTTCCCATCCTTTTCCCATTGTAGACGTTACTAGCTGAGCTTAGCATCCTTACTTATCAGGGCTGGATCAGTTCAGTTCAGTTCAGTCACTCAGTCATGTCCAACTCTTTGCGACCCCATGATACAGCCTCATAATTCTTCACAGTGCAACAGAAACCATTTCTAAATGATGAGGGATGATTACATAGGATGAAGTCAATTTGCCATCAAGGCTCCAATTCATTTCCTGGAAGGTACAGATCTGGATTTTCATCTCTACATCTCTGCATTAGATATGCAAAAATTTAGCCAAATGTTTATGAAATAAATGAATATTTTATTAAGATTATAAAGTGAATGATGTGTTCATAAGATTAAAAATAGTGGTACTAGGGAATAATTCAATTTAAAAATTCATTGTTCATGTATGCCAATGATTCTGTCAGGGAAATAGGTCAAGGCGGTAAAAGGATATTTTGTTTCCAAAGTAGAGAGAAAGATCAGACACGGCACATATCTCAAAATTGTGTGCTCATGATCTTATTATCACTAAAGAAACAACAGGACATGTACTTATTAGCAAAACAGATTATGACCTCAGCAAGATAATCTAAAGATAGATTTCCAGCTGACTTTGCCTTTTAAATTAATAGTGCTTTTCTTGAAATAAATACCTCAGTTCATTTTTCTCATCCATGAAATTGAGCAAAAGAAATCGCTCACCTCCTTCCAAACATTGAATACAAATGAAAGCCCTCTGCTGACAACTAAAAAGGATACAAATGTGAATAATTGTGACATTAGAGGGGCATTACAGAATACTATTTATATGAGGAAATGACATGTGAGTCATGATAAAACAATAAAGCGGGAGGTAATTTTTGGAGAAAAAATTTCCATATCAATAAGTTATTTACTTTTGTTATTTTAAGTTAAGATCCAATAATTCTTTAAAATCATACTTGATTATGGATGATGACAATTGCCTCTTGTTAGTACAATGAATGCTCATTGTGTTGAATTGTGTGTTGTGGGGGTGGAAGGAGAATTACAAATTTTTAAATTCTTGTTTCCTCACAATCCTTTTGATGAAAAAATTAAACCTTTTGGAGCCTTCTATACTATTTGTAAAATGGAAAATCATTCAGAAACATTGCATAAAATGGTTAATAATGAAATATGTTCGCCTTGGAAAGGAATAGAGATCATTCTGTCATTTTTGAGATTGCACTCAAGAACTGCACTTATGTTGACTATGAGAGCTACTCCATGTATTCTAAGGGATTCTTGCCCACAGTAGTGGATATAATGGTCATCTGAGTTAAATTCGCCCATTCTGGTCCATTTTAGTTCACTGATTCCTAAAATGTCCATGTTACTCTTGCCACCTCTGTTTTACCATTTCCAATTTACCTTGATTCATGGACCAAAGAAGCTGGAGAAAATTGAATGGTTCTATGAAGACATACAAGACCTTCTGGAACTAACACCAAAGAAAGATATCTTTTTCATCATAGGGGATTGGAATGCAAAAGTAGGAAGTTAAGAGATACCTGGAGTAACAAGCAAATTTGACCTTGGAGTACAAAATGAAACAGGGCAAAGGCTAATAGAGATTTGCCAAGAGAATGCACTGGTCATAGCAAGCACCTTCTTCCACCAAGACAAAAGATGACTTTACACATGGACATCACCAGATGGTGAACACCAAAATCAGACATATTCTTTGCAGTCATAAACGGAGAAGCTCTACACAGTCAGTAAAAACAAGACCAGAAGCTGACTGGCTCAGATCATGAAGTATTCACTGCAAAATTCGTATTTAAATTGAAGAAAGTAGGGAAAACCACTAGACCATTTGGATATGACCTAAATCAAATCACTTATGATTATACATTGAAAGTGACAAATAGATTCAAGGGATTAGATCTGATAGAGTGAGTACCTGAAGACTATGAACAGAGGTTTGAGACATTGTACAGGAGGCAGTGATCAAGATCATCCCCAAGAAGAAGAAATGCAAAATGGCAAAATGGTTGTCTGAGGAGTCCATACAAATAGCTGAGAAAAAAAAAAGAAGAAGCAAAAGGCAAAGGAGAAAAGGAACAATATCTGAATGCAGAGTTCCAAAGAATAGCGAGGTGAGATTAGAAACACTTCCTAAATGACTAATGCAAAAAAAAAAAAGAGGAAAACGATAGAATGGGAAAGATTACAGATCTCTTTAAGAAAATTAGACCAAGGGAACGCTTCATGCAAAGATGAGCACAATAAAGGACAGAAATAGCATAGACCTAACAGAAGCAGAAGACATTGAGAAGAGGTGGCAAGAATACACAGCAGAACTATTCAAAAAAGATCTTCATGACCCTCAACATGATGGTGTGATCACTCACCTAGAGCCAGACATCCTGGAGTGCGAAGTCAAGTGAGCCTTAGGAAGCATCACTACAAACAAAGCTAGTGGAGGTAATGGGATTCCAGTTGAGCTATTTCAAATTCTAAAAGATGCTGCTGTTGAAGTGTTGCACTCAATATGCTAGCAAATTTGGAATGCTCAGCAGAGGCCACAGGACTGAAAAAAGTCAGTTTTCATTCCAATTCCAAAGTAAAGCAATGCTAAAGAATGTTCACGCTACCACACAATTGCACTCATCTCACATAGTAGCAAAGTAGTGCTGAAATTTCTCCAAGTGAGGCTTCAACAGTACATGAACCCAGAACTTGTAGATGTTCAAGCTAGATTTAGAAAAGCAGAAGAATGAGGGATCAAATTGCCAACATCTGTTTGATCTTCAAAAAAGCAAGAAAGTTCCAGAAAAACATCTGCCTCATTGACTACGCTAAAGCCTTTGACTGTGTGGGTCACAGCAAACTGTGGGAAGCTCTCAAAGAAATGAGAATACCAAACCACCTGACCTGCCTCCTGAGAAATCTGTATGCAGCTCAAGAATCAACAGTTAGAACAGGACTTGGAACAACAGACTGGTTCCAATTGGGAAAGGAGCATGTTAAGGCTGTATACTGTACCTTGTTTAACTTATATGCTGGAGAAGGCAATGGCACCCCACTCCAGTACTTTTGCCTGGAAAATCCCATGGATGGAGGGGCCTGGTAGGCTGCAGTCCATGGGGTCACCAAGAGTCGGACATGACTGAGCAACTTCACTTTCATTTTTCACTTTCATGCTTTGGAGAAGGAAATGGCAACCCACTCCAGTGTTCTTGCCTGGAGAATCCCAGGGATGGGGGAGCCTGGTGGGCTGTTGTCTATGGGGTCACATAGAGTCAGACACGACTGAAGTAACTTAGCAGTAGCTGCAGTAACTTATATGCAGGATACATAATGTGAAATGCCAGGCTGAATGGGGCACAAGCTGGAGTCAAGATTTCAGGGAGAAATATCAATAACCTCAGACATGGAAATGACACCACCCTTATGGCAGAAAGCAAAGAGGAACTAAAGAGCCTTTTGATGAAAGTGAAAGAGGAAAAATGAAAACGCTGGTTTAAAACAACATTCAAAATCTATGATCGTGGCATCTGGTCCCATCATTTCATGGCAGATAGGGAAACAATGGAAACAGTGAGATACTTTTCTTTTCTTGGGCTCCAAAATCACTGCAGATGGTGACTACAAGCATGAAATTAAAAAGCTGCTTGCTCCTTGGGAGAAAAGCTGTGACCAACCTAGGCAGCATATTAAAAGCAGAGACATTACTTTGCCAAGAAAGATCTGTCTAATCAAAGCTATGGTTTTTCCAGTAGTTATGTATGGATGTGAGTTTTGGACCATAAAGAAAGCTGAGTGCTGAAAAACTAATCCTTTTGAACTGTGGTGTTGGAGAAGACTCTTGAGAGCCCCTTAGACTGCAAGGAAATCAACATCCATTTGATCATAGAAAAAGCAAGAGATAAAGAAAATCAGTCTTGGATATTCATTGGAAGAACCGATGTGGAAGCTGAAGCTCCAATATTTTGGCCACCTGATGTGAATAACTGACTCATTGGAAAAGACCCTGATGCTGGGAAAGATTGAAGGTGGGAGGAGAAGGGGACAACAAAGGATGAGTTGGTTGGATGGCATCTCTTGATAGACGTGAGTTTGAGCAAGTTCTGGGAGTTGGTGACAGACAGGGAAGCCTGGTGTGCTGTAGTCTATGGGGTCACAAAGAGTCGGACATGACTGAGGGACTGAACTGAATTGAATTAAATCTGTTTGGTAGTTTTAAAAATATAATAATTTCATGACAGCTCCTTAGATTTCTTTCCATCAGTAAACATTGCCTCATGGCCACTGTATATAAAACTTTGCTGAGTACTTCAGGGGATACTGTGGGAAGGACAAGATAACACAAAAGTGGGTGAATTTAACATAGTCTTTAAATGTCTCTTTAAAGATAAAAATCCATTGTTGGGGCTTACATTTCAATTTTGTGGCGTATATTAATTAAATTGTTAACTTTCACTAAGTATTTTGCTACATATTTAGAATATGGGCTTCTCCTGGTGGTTAAGACAGCAAAGAATCTGCCTGCAATGCAGGAGACCTGGGTTCAAACCCTGGGTTGAGAAGATCCCCTGGAGAAGGGAATTAGAATACACTCCCTACCCCATAAAGAAGATAGATAGATCTGCGATAAAATAATGATATGCTATTAGTACAGTACTAAATGGTATTATAGAAAAAAAAAAAAGTCTGTGGGGATAGAGAGGAAATCCTTCTTTCCCTAATACATACAAACATGCACACTATCCGTATTTGTCCAGTTTAGAAAGGCCTTTTGAAGAAGGCCTTGTTTCTCAAGCTGTGTCTTAAAGAAGAAGTCAATTAAATCACAGGGACATGGAGAGAGAGAATGAAGAGGCGATTCAGAGGAAAGGTAGATATCTATTGGGCAAATTTTGAGGCCACTGCTCTATTGACCCCTTCTGAAGACAATAACTTTTGTAAATGTTGATCATTACAGATATATATCTTTCATTATTGCGAACTACTCTACAAAGAATCAAAAGCACTAAATGGTGATGTCAGAATTGAAACTCTATTCCACTATAAATTCTCTTCTATTTTTCCTAATATTAATGTTCCCTTCTTTGATTCTGCTACATCCTTCTTCTTCCAGACATGCAATAAGAAATAAATATAAAAACTTTTTTCTAGCATTAAGAATGAATTTATAATTTTCCATAAATATTTCTTATTTTTCATTAAGAACCAAGGAAAACACTTATATAAAGATTAGTCATGCCTAAGGATAAAGGGACTGCAATGATGACAACTGGCCATTTCTTAATCAGATCTAGAACCTAGCCAGTCATTTCCTTTTTGAAAAAAAAATACTAAGCAGGAAAAAAAAAATCTCAGACTTCAAATCAAGATATCATGTAGTAAAAGGGACACCCAAAGAAATATTCTCAGTGTATTTCAACAATGAACAAAGGTGATCTGAGGAAACACCTTATATGAGTATTAGGGTAAAACTGCATTCATTCTACATGTTAGCAAAGTAATGTTCAAAATCCTCAAGCTAGGCTTCAACAGCATGTGAACTGATAACTTACATATATAAAAGCTGGATTTAGAAAAGGTAGAGGAACCAGAGATCAAGTGGCCAATATCCATTGGATAATAGAAAAAGCAAAGGAATTCTGGAAAAACATCTACTTCTTCTTCATTGACTATGCCAAATTCTTTGACTGTGTGGATAACAACAAACTGGAAAATTCTTAAAGATATGGGAATACCAGACCATCTTACCTGCCTCCTGAGAAACTTGTATGCAGGCCAAGAAGAAACAGAGTCAAACACGGAACAATGAACTGGTTCAAAATTGGGAAAGGAGTATGACAAAGCTCTATATTGTCACCCTGCTTATTTAACGTATATGCAGAGCTCATCATGTGAAATGCCAAGCTGGATGAAGCACAAACTGAAATCAAGATTGCCGGGAGAAATATCAATAATCTCAGATATACAGATGACACCACTCTAATGGCAGAAAGCAAAGAGCAAATAAAGATCCTCTTGGGGAAGGTGAAAGAGGAGACTGAAAAAGCTGGCTTAAAACTCAACATTCAAAAATTAAGGTTATGGCATCCAGTTTCATGACTTCATGGCAAATAGATGAGGGAAAAATGGAAACAGTGACAGATTTTATCCTGTTGGGCTCCAAAATCACTGGGGATGATGACTGCAACCATGAAATTAAAACACACTTTCTCCTTGGAAGAAAAGCTATGACAAATCTAGATAGCATATTATAAAGCAGAGACATCACTTTACTAACAAAAGTCTGTATAGTCAAAGCTATGGTTTTCCAATAATCATGTATGAATGTGAGAGTTGGACCATAAAGAAGGCTGAGCACTGAAGAATTGATGCTTTGGATCTGTGGTGCTAGAGAAAACTCTTGATTCCCTTGGACAGCAAGGAGATCAAACTAGTCAATCCTCAAGGAAATCATCCCTGAATATTCATTGGAAGGACTGATGTTGAAGTTGAAGCTCCAATACTTTGGCCATGTGATGCAAAGAGTTGACTCTTTGGAAAAGACCCTGATGCTGGGAAAGATTGAAGGCAGGAGGAGAAGGGGATGACAGAAGATAAGATGGTTGGATGGCATCACTGACTCAATGGACATGCATTTTGAGCAAACTCTGGGAAATAGTGAAAGTCAGGAAAGCCTAGTGCACTGCAGTTGATGGCGTTGCAAAGTCAGACAGGACTAAGTGCCTGAACAACAAGAAGGGCATCACGGAGCAGGTGCTATTTAAGATGGATTTTGAGGCTTCCCTAGTGGCTCAGGTGGTAAAGAATCTGCCTGCCATGCAGGAAACCCAGGTTCAATCACTGAGTTGGGATGATCCCCTGGAGGAGGGAATAGTAACCCACTCCAGTGTTCTGGCCTGGAAAATCCCATGGACAGAGGAGCCTGGTGGGCTACAGTCCATGGAGTTGCAAAGAGCAGGACATGACTAAGTGACTAACACTTTCACTTGAGGTACAAGTGGGCAATTTTTTTTTTCTAATTTGAGGAAGAAATATACATATTCCAATTAAGTTAACCTCATCAATAAAGAGAGCTGGGTGTTTTGAGCGAGGGATGCTTTCGTTTGCAGTTCAGAGCAGGTGTGGTAGGAAGTAGCAAACGTGACAGCAGAGAAAGACACAGCAGGATCGAGAACATCCTAAATGCTGTCTAGGTGCTATCCTATAGCACCCAGATAAGATAGCATCCTAAATGCTGTCTTAGGTGAGTTGGATTTTGTCTTGTTGCCTATGGAGAGTTGTGAAGGTTTTAAGCAAAATATTTCTATGATCAGATCTATATTTGGGTGAATATGATGAAAGGGAGGTCAGAGGCCAATTAGGAATCTAATTAAAAGGAACAATAACAAGGTCTGTGTGTCTATGAAAATGAAGGGGAAACGAGAGATGGAAGATTATTTCACTCAAGACAGATCAGCCATGATCCTGATGCTGAGAAGCTCACAGTCTAATAGGGAGGAAAGACATTTTTATAGGAATGACTCTCCTGGTATGCAGTATCTGATTGTCTTCTCCCTGGTACTACAGACGTCGAACAGAGATAGGTTAGTTCAAAGACTGTGCAGAAAGATATGGCAATGGCCTCATTTCTAGTCTAGCCCAACGGATCAGAGTTGTGAATGGGATGTACTGGATGGCTGGCTCCCAGGGGAGCAGAACCAAGTAAAGGACCTTCACAAAGGATAGCTGTACTTCCTCTTTCTCTCTCTCTCTGTCCACACACACACACACACACACGCACACCACTCACGTACTCCTCCGTGTGTCTATGTTTCAGCATAGTCTGAAAAGAACATTTGATTCACATCTTGATTCTGCACTGATAAACTTAAGAGACCAACAGTGAGTTAGCCCATCTTTCTGAGCCCTTATTTTTTTCTCACTTATAAAATATGGTGATAATACTTTTCTATCAAGGTTGCTGAGAGGATTCTAAAACACTATTTATTTGATAACCCCCTGGCACAATCTAACAGATAGTAAGTACTCAGTATGCTTTTGTTTCTGTTTTCCTTCACCCTCCTGGGGAAAATCTTATAGATTTTTTTCACAAATACCAAGGAAATATTTTTTTCTACTTATGACAGGAAAGGTTAGAAATATAGCTGTTGGATACTATATTCTTTTATTGCATGCATAGCACTGATGGTGAATCCTTTCTAGGTGCCAGCCAGGTACTGTGGTTAACCTTGGAGACAAATGAACAGCTAGAAAAAAAGAAGGGTGGCATCCTCAAACAACTCACAGTCAACTAAAGGAAAGGAGAGAAATATTCACAGAACACTAGGTATCAAAATAGAATAGAGTTTCAGAATAAGACTTTCTTACAAAATCTCCACTGGGTATACAACATCCATTAACACATCCAGAAAACCTGTTGCTAGAGGATACTTAAGTAGTGGATGAATTCATACTAAATATTTGATGCAGTTCAGCACCACTGAGAAATTCAGCCAGTGTGAAAGAAGTATTTGCAGACCAGAGAGCATAAATAAATTCCATTAACAACAAGTAAAACTGCATTTGGAAAACAGGAAAGTACTATGATCTGAGAGACAGTTATTATTTTTTTTCTAGCTTAATTTGTTTCTTTATTTTGTCTGTCTTTTTCCAGGATTAAGACTGACTTCTTTTTGCTTCCTCTTAGCTTTGAAGTATATGTGTAGGGGCTGCAGACTTTATAAAAATAATATTTTCAATAATATATGCTCTCTCAGATAGTCAGAACTCACTCAGTAAAATATGTATGAGAACATTCCTTCCAGCCACTAGCTGTGATTCATTTATGACCCAGTTGGCCAAGGTTCTTTGAAAAAAGAATGGTCATTTCTTTCAAAATCTACTCCCACAATTCTCCAAGTTTTACCTGTTTTGCTGGTTATAATGCCAATCAGAACTTACAAGACATTTATCTTTCTTCTCTTCTTCCACTCCCAATTCCTATTCTGTCTATTCTCTTGACTCAGTTGTTATTTTCTGGGATTAAAAGCAGAACAAATATTGCTTGGAAGTTTTGAAGTAAAATTCTTAGAAGGGGATTGAATGTTGTTGCTTATTTATAGCTACTATCAAGTCTTCTCAAGTAATTCTCCTTCGATGTGACAGATATAACTCCAAAGGATTTTAAGAAAATTCAGAATTTCAACTGCCCTTATATATTGATACAATACTATCAAGAATCTTACTGTGAGCCTTCCATTCCACCATAAATAATAAGCATGCACTCGACAGAGAACAGAAAAGAAGAAAAGAAAATCTTGGAGGGGTCTGTAATACTTTCTAAGGCACAATGGTTTCCAATATTATCCAAAGCTAAACCAAGGCAATCTTAAAATAGGAAGTAGGAATCTGATAGTAAGTCAGTTTGCTTTAATTTAACTAGAATTAGAATTAATGACAGAGGTAAAAAATAAGTAAGGACTTGGAAATAAAGATCTCTATCCTTTCGCTGAAGAAAGATAGAAAGATATCATTCAACACTTACAATTAGAAATATGCTAACTGGCACTTAAGGATAAATACATATGGGATGAACACTTTGAATGTCACTACCACTTTGGATTAATAATATTTCTATTATGAAAAAAGACATGCAATCTATAGTTTCAAGTAGGGAAAAGCTCTGTGTTTGATTGAAAAAATGTTAGAAATAAGAAAGCTTTTTTTTTCTTCCTCCTTAGTATTCATTATGTTCCTTTTTATCAGATTCTTTCGTAAACCAACTTTCTGAGATATTTGTATAAGCCTCAAGTAAAATATTATAAATTAAAATTATGTCACATAAAGCTGAAAGTAGATTTTTAGCCTAATCCTTAATTTTACAGATAAGGGCATTGAGATTTAGAGAAATGAAGTAAGGTTACTAAGGTCATGGAGAGAGTCAGTGGCAAAACCAGAAGAGAAATAGACCTAATTTCACCACTGAAAAACATACTGAAGTCTTAGAAAGCTCTTTTGTCTATGCATCCCGCCTGCTTCTGTGACATATACCCTGCTGCTGCTAAGTCACTTCAGTCGTGTCCGACTCTGTGCGACCCCATAGACGGCAGCCCACCAGGCTCCCAGTCCCTGGGATTCTCCAGGCAAGAACACTGGAGTGGGTTGCCATTTCCTTCTCCAATGCATGAAAGTGAAAAGTGAAAGTGAAGTCGCTCAGTCGTGTCGGACTCTTAGTGACCCCATGGACTGCAGCCTACCAGGCTCCTCCGTCCGCGGGATTTTCCAGGCAAGAGTACTGGAATGGGGTGCCATTGCCTTCTCCAGACATATACCCTATCCTCCTCCTTCTTCCCTCATCACAATACATCGCAGAGGGATGTAGTCACTGAAACAATGAGAGTAAGGAAGCTAAATTAAGAGTATAACATTCCTGTTACTTTTTGATGCCCAGTTTTACTTAACTCACTCCCTAGGTGAAAGACTAAGGAAATAAAATCTTATATATAGTTAACATAAAACAGTTTTTTGAAATCTGAATTCACAACAAAATATGACATTTGTTTCCAAACAGGTTTTATAGGTCACTGAAAAAATAAGCCTTTAAGGAGCCTTGGCCAATAGACTTGCTTTTCTTATTTTTGTTTCTTTCCTAAACTTTATATGTTAAGTTATTTCTAAGATGGTCTCATAAGAAATGCTTTAGTGGAGTCTGAACCCTTAGAGATGAAATGTTTTAAACCTTATAAAAGAATTTATCCATCAAACTTTCTTCTTTCTTTCTTTTTTTTTTTTTTTTTGAGTGAGTAGTTAGGTGATGCATTAACTCTTTTTCCTCTTTTTCCTTTGGGAACTTTGGAAAGAGAGGTAGGTGAGTTTGATAAAGTACTTTATCAAGGATCAACTGGAGACACTATGTCTGTCATGCATGCCCAACATGCAACAACATAACACAGCAGACCTTTAATCACAACCTGCTTGCTGCAAAATCAGAAAGTAGCTTGGGCTCTTGCTTTTATAGCTCTGATAAATATCATCTATTGCTGTAGTTTTTACTTCTGTCTATGCATGGAGAAGTCCATGGACACAATGCCAGGATAACCTACTAGATATTCATACCCAAGGTTCCTCAAATTCAATGTGTCCAAATGCACAGATTCCCCCTCCTCCAATTTTCCATCTGGTCCTCAAATAGTTTCTTTTTTTAAATTTATTTATTTTAATTGGAGGCTGACATGAATCAGCCATGGGTATACACGTGTTCCCCATCCTGAACCCCCCTCCCTCTACCAGGCATTGTGGAAATTAACAAGCTCTTTAGGGATTATGCTTTCTTCCAACCACCACTACCTTAGTGTAGGATTTCCTTGCTCTTTATTTGGACTAATGTAAAGATTCTTCAACTTTTCTCCAACCCACATTTATCTTTCTTCACACAGCTATTCTGCTACTGATGTAAATTTTTCTTAAGTTAAATCTGTTCACAAACTATGCCAATTTATAATCATTAGTTGGCTTCTTCTTATCATGTGTAGTTTAATTCCCAAAGTCTGCCCCATGAAATAATCATCATTGCTCTACAAAAAACAAAAGTATGCTCAAAATAAAGTAGGTTTCCTTTGTTCAGTAGATTGGGAAATGCTGTAGATTTAATCTCTTTTAAAAATATTATATCAAAAGCATTGGAAAATTGAACCATACAGAAACCTATCTGACTCTGATATAAATTTCTAATAACTAGGTCTGCATATATACACTTAGCCTCTTCTCTCATTGCCTCACTGTTGTGTTTTGACAACATACTATATTTGTTCTTTAGTCTCTTTAAAAGCTTTTGAGAAAAATACAGTACTCTTAAAAGCAGGGACTATACTGTCTGCATCTCTTTATCTCATAACCTATAATGCCTGCTCTACAGTTGATTCTCAATCAATGTGTGATGACGGAATGGGTGAATGGATGATAAACTCCTTCACGGGTAGACTGTCATCTTGTTTTACTTTGGGTAATGGGGCTGAAAAGCTCTACAGCCTAAGTTTGTTTAAAGGGACAGTCAGTGTAGAGTGACCATGGCAAGTGTCTATGGCTTTCTCTTCTGTTTTCATTACTCGCCTAAGGGAATATTGACTCTTCACTCCTGACGTTTCCAGGAGTGAATGGATCCACAAGCCTGGAGGAAGTCATTGGGAGCCTTGCCTTTGGAGAAAAAGAGGGAGATAATTCAAGTCTGGTCTCAAACTTTACTCTCTGGAGAATTTTCCTCTGCTTCCTCCTACTCCTTTTTTTTTTTTTAATTCAAAGATATAAATTCCTCATTTGAGAATATTTCATATTTCACAGTATTCAAAATAATTCCTTAAAGTCAAGAGATTTCTTTTTCTTTGAATTTTTCATATAGCTCTTTGGGTCTTTTAAGGTTATTTATTCCTTATGGGATAAGAATGGCAAAGATGACTATGGGTCAGTGAGGATCAGAACAGTCCTTCATTGAAAGAGGTCTCTGAAGCCTGGGAAAGATTGTTGCAAACTTCTTTTCATAACACTCGTTTGATAAGTTGGTTTCTTAATGAATATAACAGGGTCAAGGTATTGAGACACTTAACACAAATAAGTTGTTTTCTCCCATTACTCTCATTATTATAATATTCATTTTTTAAAACTTTGGGAGAATAGAGTATACATTAGATGTTATAGGACATAAAATGGACTGTTATTCATGTATTCATGATAACATCGTCAAAGTCTTCAAGGAGCCCTCATGGAGAAAATTAAAACTGTCTCCATATAAGCAAGCAATGATTCTGATAAACAGGAGATAAGCCTTAAAGAAGCTGCAAATATAATAATAATAATATAAATAAACTGCTAAAGTCTAGAACAGCAGAATAGCTAAATTGGGTCAGGGAGGAGACTGAGTTGGCTATTACATATATTTGCTAAGAATTGACAGTAAAAGGAGGACATTATATGAGTCATAAGAGAATTCTGAAATGATTATTAACTGAAGACTTTTTCAATAGATGATGAATACTCACTTAACTTGCCCATGATTATTAGAGCAGAAACTATTCCTTGGAGTGAGAAAAGTCTATAAAGTTGTCCTTATTGTTTTAGGCAAATTAATATTTGATACAACTGATTTTTTTATAAAAGAAGATTAAACTTGGAGGAAAGATGGTTATTAATTTTCACACAACTCAATGATTATTTGTTTGCTTCCCTCATACTTAGGGTTACCTCTAGATTTTAAAAGGATACTACTATTGTTGCTCCTCCTTCTCCTAATATTTATATTACAAATATTTAAGTTTTGATTTCAGACAGGAAGATCCCAGAGGTAGTGATTTTCTGAGTGAGCTAGCTCAGTGTAAAGATTTCTTTTAGAGTAATAACTACTGCCACTTATTTTACTCTCTCTACTGAGTCATGCACTGCCTAAGTACCCTACAGATATTTCTATTCCTTATAATAATCTTCCATGAGAAGTATTATGAATGAGTCTCATTTATAACTAACCTAAAGCTCAAACTGATTAAGTGGCTTTCACAATGTCATATAACTATTATGTTCCAGTCTTACTAAAAGTCAATGTTCTACTTTCTAAACAAGATGTATATAATTTTACACTGAGAAATTATCATCCTGCCTCTACCTGTATATTTTCAGGACTGGAAAATGTTCTATGTACTTTAGTCTGATGAATTATCAGATATTCTGATCAACAGTTTCTTTATTGCTAATTAAAATTTTAACTTCATGTTTGTTAGATTCAGTGTTTATTTCGAAAGGTTCCACTTCCATAGACAACCTATAATTTCCTATGAGGAGTACTAAATGACTACAATATTAAATAAAGTAAATAAGAATACAACTATTTTGCTTAAATTATGAACTTGAACCAGGCCATGATGCATCTTGCTGCTGCTGCTGCTAAGTCACTTCAGTCGTGTCCGACTCTGTGCGACCCCATAGATGGCAGCCTACCAGGCTCCCCCGTCCCTGGGATTCTCCAGGCAAGAACACTGGAGTGGGTTGCCATTTCCTTCTCCAATGCATGAAAGTGAAAATTGGAAGGGAAGTCACTCAGTCGTGTCAGACTCTTAGCAACCCCATGGACTGCAGCCTACCAGACTCCTCCGCCCATGGGATTTTCCAGGCAAGAGTACTGGAATGGGTTGCCATTGCCTTCTCCAATGATGCATCTTGCTGCTGCTGCTGCTGCTAAGTCACTTCAGTCGCATCTTAGCCCTCACTTATTGGCTCTTCAGACATAGTTACATGGCAGTAGTGTTATTCACAATGTGAAAATTTTGGCAAGACAAACTCCACAAGTTTTTCTCATACTTGGTACATTTTTATGGGTTAATTGAGGACCAATTAAGCCCTTGAGCCTGCAAGTGATTTTAATAGGTCATTTCATCAGACATCTCATCTAATTCTCGAGAACTTTCTAGAAATGCCTTACAAGGAATGTAAGGCATTCTACATTAATCTAATGTAATCTGTGAATTTACATTAACACATGTGCCAAAACCATACAGTATTGATTTTCTAATTTTATAGATGAGGGATTTGAAACAGATTGATGCAAGTTGCACATCTCAGTAGTTTTTGTGCAAGTATTTGAAACTAGATCTAACTGGTTCTTTCTTGTACAACACATTATCTAACAAAACATAAGCAAATCAAATTGTTGATTGCTTCTGTTACACAGATTCCGAATGAGAGAAGGCTTTTGTTTTCTAAGTTGATGGTTTTGTTTTATTCTCTATATATCAGTGAGTTGGAATGAATCATTGACTGAGTAACTCCTGAGTGTCTCCAGAGAACTCTGAATGTTTGACTGATAAAATCAACATATAATGGATGAGTTTAGAAATATATTTAGCCTTCTAAAGAAGAATGAATCGTTCCCAAGGTGGAATAAGACTTGACTCATTGGTATTAGCTAAGTAAAGAAAAAAAAATATGTCAAGAGAAAATAAGTTGTCAGCAATGGAAGCTCAGAAAATTGCAGAGGGAAGAAAACCAGTAATAGCAGTATATATCCGGACACTGTCCAAGGAAAGAAGCATTGAATCTGGATGATGTGAGTCTTGTCTCAGGAAAACTCAGTGCTCGTCTTCAGTCCAAGCCCCTCATGTGAGCTATGCCCTTTCCTAGGAAGAGGATTATTACTGCGAGTGGTCAAGTTTGAAAGCAGTGATTTGACCACGTTTCCTTGGAGATATAGCTTTAGTTTAAGAAAAAGTCTTCACCAGAATAAAAGCCTCTTCTATACTTTCTTGAAATCATTTTCTTTGCACAAAGCGAGCAAGACAGTCCTGGGTCTACTGATTTACCTGAATGGGATCAATGTCAAGCTATCTCTAGGCTTTAGGACAAACTATCTCCTTCACTATGGATAGTATGTTCAAAACTATCTGTACTTTGAAATTGAAGTAATATGACCTGAGACTTAGTAATGGTCTAACTAAAAGACCAGAGTAGACTATTCTGCCTACTATGATGCTAAGTTCTATGTTGCTGCTAGCCTTCTACATTAACTAGAATAGTCAAGATTAGGGTGACAAATAGTTGTTGTTAGCTCAACATAACAGAAATTTGCTGTTCATATTAAAGCCTGTTTACAGCTTGGCAGAAGAAGGTGGTGGCAGTATGTATCCACGGATGCATTTGCTACAGGGGTGACCGCTTCCCTGTCTTGTCATTCATGAACCAAGACTATGGCAGCTCTGACATCTCCAATTTGTAGCACCCAGGATTGACTTTGGAGCCATCTTCTTCCCCAAGTTGAAAGGAGAAAAACTCATAAAGGAACAAATGGAAAGATTTTATAGTTATAGTTGGCACACATCACTTTTATTCATATTCTATTAGCTGTAACCCAATCGCATGACCAATCTAACTGCAAAGGATGATGGGTAAGGTAGTCTGGCTCTGTGCCCAGGAAGAAGAGGAGAAAAGATTTTGCCAATACCATTCACTGCCAACTATACAAAAGGGTTTCTACTTGTAAAGTAGCTAAGAGCACAGAAGGAGTATGGCGTTGAGTACATGATTTTCTCAGTTACTCCTAAATGATTGTGTGTGTTTGTGTGTGTGTGTGTGTGGTATGTCTGTTGTTGTTCCAGCATTTATTTTCTCCTGTATCTCCCTGTTCTTTCCTGATAAAATTTAGTAGAAGAGACACATGTTTTGGAGGGGATGATCTGAAATGGAAGACCAGGTCTTCTACTTTCTATCTATAAAACCGCATCAAGCTTTAGTTTCCTCATCAGCAAAATGAGGATAATGTCCAGGATGTTTGAGGCTGGTCTGGAACGAGATCTGATGCTGGGTAATTCTGTATTTTGGACACATTGTCTCAAGATAGAACAATCTGGTCATTAGAAACATGGGGAATCATGTTTTTGGTCTTGATTGAAAAGAATCACTTGAAATGCCCATTTTTGCTTGTTAGTTTTATTTCTTAATTTTTTTTCCTTTCATTAGCTTTATTATGATATACTTTATGTATAATACAATCAGCAATTTTAAGCATATGATTTGATAAAGTTTGACAAATATTTACAGTAGTGTGACAGCAATCATTAAGAGAAAATATTTACATTTATTTCCAAATGCTCCCTTATACACCACTGCATTCAGTACCTTACCTTTCCACCTCTGAACCCTGACAACCATTGATCTGACTTCTGTCATTATGGCTTTTCCTTTTCTAGACTGTCATATTAAATCATAAAGTTTGTTTTTATGTCTGGCCTTTTTTACTTGACAAAATAGTTTTGATATTTATCTACATTTTGTGCAAAGCAATAGTTCACCCCTTTGTTGCTAAGTAGTATTCTATTGTATAGAAATACCAAGTTTATTTATGAACTCTAGTCATAGATTGATGAAAATCTGTGTTACTTTTGAATCTGTTTAATATAAGTACATCTGCTCTGAACAGTGGAGTGTAAGTCTCTGTGTGGACGCAAGTCTTGATTTCTCTTAGGCCTAGGAATATGCCTGCAGTGTCAGTCTTGCTTTGTATCGATGCTGGCTAATTTATATGTGTTTCTTAATCTGGCTTCCTTTATGATTCCATGTTGGGGAGGAAACTGCTTTGTGCAAAAGGAAATAAATTTTGATCACTGAAATGGGGTAAACCTTTATTTAACACCTTGTTTGCTTTATACATATAGCAATCTCTAATGTCTGGTCAAGTCTGATGGAGAAACAGCAATATAATAGCTATACTTAGCTAAGTTTCTTCCATTTACTAAACGCTAAGCTATGGTTGTAACAACAGTAATAAGTATTTAAGCCTTAAGTATTTAACTCTACTACTTATATATTTTCACATCATTTTTTAACATGCAGAAACTAAGATATAAAAATGATTAAGTTTGCCCAAGATCATCAGTTAAAAAGGGGTGCAGACTGGAAATCAAATACAGATCTACCTGATTTATAATCCCATACATTTCCCATTTGTCTTAGTATGAATATCATGGACTGGGTGGCTTATATAACAGACATTTCTTTTTCATAGTTGGCAGAAGTTAGGTAGTCTAAAATCAAGGTGTCAACAGATTTGCTATCCTGTGAGGAATAACTTCCCAGTTCATAGACAGACTTGCTTTTACTGTGTCATCACATGTAGGAAATGGGTAAATGCTACCTCTGGAGTCTTTTTTATAGGGATATTGATCCCATGCAGAGCCTTCATGACCTAATCATCTCCTGTAGGCCTTACTTTTAAATATTTTAATATCAGTATTTTCAAATATGAACCTACAGGAGACACATTCAGTCCATAGGATTACTGCTCTGTATATTTGAATTTGTAAAACTAAAGGACAACTTTCTGACAATGGACATCCACTTACAGCTCTGTCTGTGAAAAGAGCCATCAGCGTGCCTAGAGGCTCTTCTCTTCCTAACAGGTGTCCCCTACCTATGACAGAGCACGCACGGCAAGTATTGCCCAGAATCACTTTCTATATCACATAAGGGTCAATTTGGATCTTGAAAGTGGTTTTCATAAGATTCTTTCTTAATACAAGATTAAAAACAAAAACAGATAAATTTGGTGCTTTAAATAAATACTATTATAGTTTTCCTGGCATTAGAGAAGTTTCCTAAAAGTTAATCACCACTCGAACAAGGCAAGAATATATCTTCCAATAGATAAACTCCTCGGCAACAAAAAACAATCCCTAAAACTGCTCCTAATTCTTTTTTTTTCCCTTCCTTGTACATATATCATATCAAACCGACTCTCCAACACTTAGCCTCAAGAGCGTTTCAGTATCTAGGCAATGACAAAAGACAATGATGGGAAAACTGTGTATCTTTTAAAGTGTCTGATCTTTATAAAAAACATTAAAATCTTTTAGCTATTTTATTTATGCCTTTCATACAAGCCAAAAATAGTGTTTTTTCCCATGAAGAGTTCTCCAATAAGTACTTGTTCTAGAGCACAAGGTCAATTTGTCATTTTTTCTTCCATTAATTTGAATGACACCATCCCAGAATTATGCAATTATTTTCTGTCAGTAAGAACATTTTGTTGCAGCCAATGGCTGAGAGAGAGATTCTGCACAGGTATAATCTGAAATAGTATCATCAAGTCATTCCATAAAATAGATTCAACTTTAAAATATTCCATTAAGTTATTCAATATGTGATTTTTTATTAAGCAGGGTGGGTGGTCTAAGCAAGCAAGATTAGACTCATTTGACTGGTACTTGAGGCAAAAGTGAGAATGTATTATGTTTTCCTTACTATTTAATAAGTCAACATGCTTTTCTTCTTCTTCCCTATTCTTTCCTTTCTGGTAAAACTTATCAGAAGAGACACAGTCTTTGGAGGAGGAGGATCTGGGATGCAGGTCAGCTCTTTCACTTTCCATCTACATGATTTCTTCAAATTTAGTTTCTTCATCAGCCAGATAAATAGGATAATGATATGTACTTACAAGGCAGTCATGAGAATTAAGTGGCTGTGTATGTCCTTCCCAATGGTTGAAAACATAGAAGGAGAACAAGTTTAAGTGGGGAATAGAAGCTCATTCCTGTGACCAGTAACCATGGGACAGTCATGAAATACTTAAAGATAGCGGACATGCAGGGCCCAGCTGAACAGCCAGATCAGAGGCATCGAGACATGAGAGCTATCAGATATGGGTGATTTTGAAATGCAGAAAGTGATAGCTTTGCCCATGGAGTAGATGTAGAGCCACAAGACTTGGTGGATAGAGCAGGAACCCAGAACATCAACTTGTTGGGAATGAGCAGTATTGCCTCAAAGGCAGAAAATACATAAGCATGGTCTCTTGCATTTTGGAGAACTGGAGCTGTTGTACTGTTATTTTTATGGGGCTTTTTCTCAGATTAAAAAAAAAAAAAACACACACACACACTATGGAAGAAACATTGGAGAACACCATAGGAAATCTATAATTGCCTAAACATCTAAGTTTTTGAAGATACTGGTGGCAGCTGGTGGAGCAGCCTTTACTTCTACTTTCCAGTTTAGAGGGAAATGCTGCCCATAATGTCTTGCTGGCAGAGTGACTGACCTGAATGTTCTTCTTACAGAAGAGGCTGCTTTGGGAGCAAATGAGAAAGAGACCACCTAGCCTGTCTGACATTAAAGGCTCCATCCCTTGATTGATCCAGCTTTTCTCCTGACTCCATTCAATGATTCTACTTACTGAGTACTTATCATATAATGTACGGGTTGGGCAATTAAGATAAAAATATAATTGAGAAGCAGTCTTTGCTAATGGAAATTGTACAAACTGGTAGAAGATAAAGCCAAGCTAATTTATGAAGATAATGCAAAAGAGAATGACTAACACCACCCTCACCCCAAATGTCTTTATATTTTTTTACACATGTTCATTCTGTTTCAGGCAATATTCCATTTGCATCTACATTGTGATAAAGGTATGATTATCTCTATTTGCCAATGAGCAAATCAAGCAACGTTAATTTAATTAGCCTGGGACCACAAAGTCAAAAACCGGGAATGATGAAATATTTGCTGGTTCTTTTCCATTGCAAAGGCTGGTTCTTCACATGACATCTTATGCTCTCATTGCCATTAAAAACGCAGGAACACTTCATCACAAAATGTTAAATGGGAATGTACTGTTCACCTCTGAAATTCAAGAGAGATAGAGAGTAGGGATAGAGAAGGGAAGAAGTCATGGAAGGAAGGACAAAAGGGAGTGGGAGTGAAATGTAGAAGGAAAGAGGGAGAGAACATGTAGACGGAGTGAAGGACGGAAGAAAAAGGAACTAAGAGACACAGGAAACAATGCTTACTTGAGCTAAACAACCCTTCCCAGCCCATAATATTTTTTAGAATATTAAAATATTCATCCTCCAGAAAGTGAAAGAAGATTATTACACATTGGGACTTCTTCAAAGGGTGACTAAAATCTACAATAATTAAGTAAAGCAGGAGAAAACTCCAATGGAAAATTAAACCAAAGATAAAAAGCGGATGATATTACTAACAGAAGGGCTTTGAAACAAACACACAAATGAAAAATACATATATATATATATAGAAAGAGAGAGAGAAGAGTGGGCTAGGAAATGAAGATAGTTGTTTCCATGGTATGCAGATGTATAATATAAATGTAAGTGTACACAGACTCAATAATTTGCCTACCCTACCTCTGTCTCAGCACCTGCAAAATGTGGTAGAAAGATATGGAACCTGGAATCTTCACTTGAGCCTGGTCCTCACCTCTTATCCCATTATTTGGGAAAATAATTTATATGAATCTCAAGGTCCCCAGCCTTAAATCTGAAACAATTAAATTTTCTTCCATATCTATAAAGATTATTTTGATCATTTATCTTAAATAAAATGAATTGAGATTGTAGTGGCAAAATGAGTAACAACATGTGCTTTGGAGTAAGTCCCCATGTTTGAATTCAGGTCCTGCTATTTAGTACACAGCAAGCTATTTCACTTCTCTAAGCATCATCCCCTTATCTGTAAAACAGGGTAATAACAGTACCCAACTTATGAGGGGATTATAGGGATAGTTTGAGAGAATGCGCACCATGTGCCTTGCATAGTACCCAGTAAGCAGCATGTTTGCAATAAATGCTATTTGATGACTGTAATGATGATGACAATGGTGCTCTAGAGACAACGGCAGGGACTAAAATGATGCCTTAGGTGGTGAAGATGTAATGCCATTTGGGAAGCCTTCCCTCCCTGCTTCCTGATCCCTGGAGATAGGAATGCCCTCCTCTATGTCACTATATGATTTTTGAACATCCCACACTATAGATTTGATTACATGTTCCTGTTGCCACTGAATTTTTTGCCTTTCTTTCTCGCTAATCTATGAGCGCCATGAAGTTCTGAGTCTCTTGTATTCCCTCATTGCCTTGGACACATTAGGCTCTCAAGGAATATCTGCAAAACAGCTGAATCAACTGAGATAAATCCAGATAGCACACTGTAAACTCTATAGCAGTATAAGAATGCTCACTAGCCTTACTGTAGTTCTTTATATAGATTTTTGCTCCTAGTCAATTATTCTTCCAAATAATAAGCCCTCTGTGTGTTAGGCACGTGTCCAATATTACCACACTTGTGAATATGAAAACAGCTGCTCTTTGATATAAAAGCAAAGTAGGAAGAAATCAACTGGAAGCTGGAGGCATTTAACACAACATGAAAGAATAAAAATTCAAACAATATAAACCTTGCTGATGAAATTGTAGTCTTGAAATAATGATATTAGCATCTCCTGGAGTCTTATTAGAAAAGAAAAATTTCAGGTCCCATCCCAGACCCACAAAATCAAAATCTGCATTTTAAGCAAATCCTCAGGTGATTCCTACACATGTTGCATTTGAGAAGACCTGCTCTACATCCTTGGGCACACTTGATGGACAGGAAGGAAGCCTTCTTTTTCTGGACTTTCTTTAAGAAAAGGCATGTGATGACGATGAAGGAAACAAATGTTTATAGATCACTTGTTCTGTACCAAGCTCAGAATAGATGTTTTGATATGAAATTTACTTTAATTCCCCCAATAGTTTTGTGGAGTTTGTATTGTTACCTTTCTTTTTTGTTGATGCTCAGAGAGGGTAAATAATGAGCAAGTGGCAAAGTTTGAATTTGACTTGATGACCTTACTTCAAAGACAGATTTTATAGGAAGCTTGTAGCCAGCTTATCGAGCCCTACTTTGGTCAACTTGTTCTCAAGTCTCCAAAACTCCCTCATAGCACCATTACAAACACATCTTTACCTTTATCTGAAGTCCTGGGGCATCACTTTCTTGAAGGCTAGTCTGAACTTGGGCAGAATTGGTTTAAAATTCCAGCTTCCCTTAATTTCTGTGGAACACTGGGATCACCCAGCCTTCATTTACCTAAACAGAAATAATACTGCTCAGGAGGAAAAATGTTTCTTCTACCTTTTAGGTTCTTCTGATTGGTCTAAGAGTTAAATTAACATGAGACAGATTAAAAGGACAGAATCAAACAAAATTCTAATAATGTGTATACTTGGGAGAAACTCAAGAGAACTGAATAACTCACCCAAATGGCCAAACCCGCCAACTTAAATGCCATCTTCAGCTAAAGACAAAACAGGTTTTGTGAGTAGTGTTTTGGAACCTAAAAATGGGAGAAGGCAATTCACACAAAAATACAGAAGCAACTATGTAGTTTAAAGTGTTTTCTGGGCCATGCAGAGACAATGGGACACCAAATGGTTACCATTGTCATCTCTAGTCCTGCTGAGTGTCCCCACCACACCTGGACCATATTCTATGCAAAAAGTAAAAGTGTTAGTCTCTTAGTCATGCCAACTCTTTGTGAGCCCATAAACTATAGCCTGCCAGGCTCTTCTGTCCACGGGATTCTCCAGGCAATGATACTGGGGTGGGTAACCATTTCCTTCTCCGGGGGATCTTCCCAACCTGGGGATAAAACCAGGGTCTCCTGCATTGCAGGCAGATTCTCTACTGTCTGAGCCATCAGAGAAGCACACATTCTATGCAGAAGTCTCTGGCAATAGGTTTGCTCCTAGAGCAGGCCCTTTATCTAAATTTTTAGACAGCTAAAGAGATAAAGAGAAAGACTGCTGAGTCTTTCTGGCCTCTTGGTTGTGTTCAGCTTGAAATAATCCTCATACCAAAGAGACGTTTTGAGTTTGTAAGTTCTGCTTCCTTACAAAGGGAAGCAAAGGATCTACATCAAAGAACTGCTAGAAGACTTAATATCATGTGCACAGAGCACTTGAAACAGTCTTTGATGTTTGTTAATTGCTCAACAAATGCTAGGTGCTGCTCCAAATAAATATTTGTCATACAATATTTAATATAAATAACACCCCCAAAAAAGTCTCCCAAAGTATTACTTACTCACTCCTATGTCCTTATAAATAGCCCTTAATTATTTAAAAAACTTGGATATTTTGAGTGCCTCAAGTCAAATACTCTATATCTAATTCCAAACTCATGATTCTCCCCTGCCCTGTCCCACTACAGTTGAGACATCTTTGCCATATTAATTATTACACTTGTTAATTTTTACTTGCATTGAAGTATGACTTCCTTAATATTAAAGGCTGCATATCACTTATCTTTTGAATTCCTAGCCCCTAACACAGTGCTTTGCATGTTGAAAAATTACATGATTTCTATATTTGTCTAGACATGTTTTGTTAACCAAACTTTAGTGAGATCAGAGAAACACCATTGTTAGTTGTCCCAAGAGAATTTGTCATATTTACTTTAGATCTTGAAGGCAGTAGCTTTACAAACTCTTATATTTGGGAAACTAGACTATCCACCTCAGAGTATGGATTTATTATTAATGATGCTGTATTTATAAAATTCTTTTTTAAGATTGAAAAACAAAGTTCCCACTTGTAGAATATTTCTGGTTTCCAGGCCACAGGTAAATAAAAAGACCCACTATAAATCTGGCTGTTTGGCATGGAGAAGAGTTAGCATAAGGTAAAGGAGAAGCTGCCATTCTCAGGCAGCACAGTGGTAAAGGATCCAACTGCCAATGCAGGAGGTGCAGAGACTTGGGTTCAATCCCTGAATCAGAAGATTACCCTGGAGTAGGAAATGGCAACCCACTCCAGCATTCTTGCCTAGAAAATTCCATGGGCAGAGAAGCCTGGTGGGCTATAGTCCATGGGGTTGCAAAAAGTCAGACACGATAGAGCACACACGCAAGCCAGTGAGCACAGGCGCAAGCCATTATGTTAACTAAAATATCAGTTCTTTTGCAAGAAATTCATATCCAACGTTTATTTGACAAGGATTATAGTTTGCCTATTTGTTTCTATTAGTTCATTAATAGTATAGTGTGAAGTGTATTAGTTTGGTTAGTCTCTGAGTAGAGCTTATATTATAAATCTTGCAGAGGTGGATCTCTGCTCTGAGTTCATGATTTAGCACAGAGTCTTCTATTCCACATGGGGGTTACACTCAGTATGTGTGAAGGTTCAACATATCTTACTATCAAACAGAAATGGAGACTCTTCGGACTACAAAATTCAAACTGAGGATCTCAACACTTAAGAGTGTTGGTTTGTGTTTTCTAAAAGGAAGAATATCATACACATTCACAAGCATTACTATTCCACTGTCCTAGGGTTTGAATCCCAGATCAAATACTCTCTAACTGTGTGAAGTTTAAAAATTCTGTAACTTGCTTAATCCACTCTTTAATCTGTAAAACTAACACAACAATCTAACTTTCAGGGCTATTGTGAAAATTAAAATGACATAGCATGCTTCATAAGTAAAAGGTGTTCCTAAATGGTAACTATTCTACTTTTTTCCAAAGTGAATCTCTAGACTCTGGTCAAATTTGATACACTATAAAAGAACATCAATATACAGCATAAGTTCACATTGGGAGCTCTATTTTCTCTCTGTCTTGGATATTTAATATATATAATTTTCTTATTATTAGGTGATACATTTCCCTCTGAGATTTAGGTTTGCAAAATCTATATATAACGTTTTAGATTAGAAGTTGCCTTAAAGGATAGAATTCCATCCAAATTAAATCAGGAAAGTAGAACCTGGAAATTTAATAACAATATATCTAAAATTAAAACTTTACATGATGATCATGATGACAATGGTGGTAATAGCCATTGTTTACTGAATACCAATTTTGTACTAGGCTCTCTAGTAACTATCTTATATACATTATCTCTAAGTTTTGAAACTGCTTATAAAAAGTAAAAAGTGTTAATTGCTCAGGCATGTACGACTCTTTGCAGCCCCATGAACTGTGGCTCACCAGGCTCTGTCCATGAAATTCTCCAGGCAAGAATACTGGAGTGAGTAGTCATTCCCTTCTCCAGGGGATCTTATGACTCAGGGATCAAACCTGGGTCTCCTGCATTGAAGACAGATTCTTTACCATCTGAGCCAGAAAATGTCTATAAAGGAGATGCTGTTATAATCCCTGTTCTACAGAAACTGAAGCTCAGGGAACTTAAATGGCTTGCTTGGAGTCAAACAACTAATAACTGGCAGAGCAGTGACTACAATTCAGATAGTCTCTGACTCTACAGCCAGTAGTATACAACACTACTCGAATGGGAAAAAAATGTAACAAAAATATTCTTCCAAGAAATTACCAAAAGGAGATGCAAGTATTAACAAGAAAATCACCAGAACATCTCCAACATTATTCAGAAGAAATTTCAGTGCCCTGACAAACTGGCACAGGTATTTTGGTCACTTTGCAGGTGATCCCTATGTGGATCCCGGTGCAGCTGGCAAACATGAATTTTTCATGATCAGAAATAAACTTGGTTGCTATGACTCAAATATTCATGAATTTAATCATCATTGGATATTCTGGCCAAGTCTCTGGATTCACAAAGTTGAATCTAGTCTCAAGATCATGTTATCCCCATCAGATTGGTACTATATTGAGCCCACTGTCATTAAAAGCATGCTAGAACACTTAGCTGATTTTCAGCTATGACATTACTATATTTTTATGAAATAACATCTCAAAACCAAATGACTAACGGGGGAAGGTTGGGGGTGGTAAGTTGGGAATTTGGGATTGACATATGCACATTGTTATTGTCACTGTTTAGTCGCTAAATCGTGTGTGACTCTTTTGGTACCCCATGGGCTGTAGCCCACAACGCTTCTCTGTCCATGGGGTTTTCCAGGCAAGAAAGCTGCAGTGGGTTGCCATTTCCTTCTCCAGAGAATCTTCCTGATCCAGATATCAAACTCCCATCTCATGCATGCATCTCCTGCCTTGCAGATGGATTCCTTACCACAGAGCCACCAGGAAAGCCCCATATATACACACTAGGTGTGTGTGTGTGCTCAGTCATTCAGTCCTGTCCTTCTCTCTGAGACTCCGTGGACTGTAACCTGCCAGTTCCTTTGCCCATGGGATTTTCCAGACAAGAATACTGGAGTGGGTTGCCATTTTCTTCTCCAAGGGATCTTCCCAACCCAGGGATCAAATCAAGGTCTCCCACATTGCTAGCAGACACTTTACCCTCTAAGCCACCAAGGAAGCAGATAATCAACAAAAACGCACTGTAAAGTAGATGGAACTCTTCTCAAAATTCTGTAATAATTTAAACGGGAAAAGAATTTGGGAAAGAATAGATACATGTATATGTATAACTGAATTACTTTCATATACACCTGAAACTAAAACAATGTTGTAAATTAACTATAGTTCAATTCAAAAATTTTAAATGGATTTTATATGGGCACGTTATAACAGACTTTATGACATTTAGCATGCGGGTAAAGTATCCAAATTAAATATCTGGCTGCAGAGAGGATCCATATTTACTTTTCATTTTATTTTTTTTTAATCTCTCTTTATTTCAATAAAAGCAGGGAAAAAATTTGCTAAATGACAAATATCATCTTCATAAAAATTAAGTAAGTGGAATCTTTAAACCATTCCTATATGCACATATTTCATGAACACACTTGGAGGAAACACAGTCACTTCTCCAGAAGGTGACTCAACTTCCAAGTGCCAAGGCCATCTACCTCCTGACAGGTGCTACCAGGCAGCTGCTACCAAAAAGAGATCAGTCCTTGGATGTCTAAGCTGGTTGCCAGTCTATTTGTTCATTGAAATGAAGTGTCATGGTGTTATGAGATGAATCTGTCAAGATCCATATGCAAACCCTGGCCCAATTACCAAGTGGCAGGAGGCACCTGGCTGGTGACAGAGGAGAGTGACTGCACACATCAGACAGCCCCACCTCATGAGCACTTAGAGGGAACTCACAGGGTGATTCAAAAGCAGCAGAATGAATTAGCGAGCTAGGGCTTTCGCCTGGTGGAGTTTTATGTCCTCTGTGCTCTGTTCCTGTCCATTAGTTTAATGAAAGCAAATTAAGTTAATTATTTAATAAAAAAATTTTCTTTTTAAATGAAATCTGTTGCTGATCAAATTAGATAAAAGACACAAAGACAGTTTGAAAGCATAACGCATAATGCACATTGTTATTCTGAAGCCTTGGACTAGGCTCATCTCTGGGATTGCACAGGTGCCCCATGACAGTTTTCATCAACATATAGGCTGTTTTCTGCAGATGGTCCTGGAGCCTTGGCAAGAGTTCATAGTACATCACCCTGGATTTATGCACCAAGAAGCAGGCACCTCGGTAGTGAAAAAGAGCCAGAGTTCCAGCAGGAGCTGAGTCTGACCTCAGAAAAATCAATTACCAGTCTATAATCTTTGCCAAATCATTTCTTTTTCTGGACCTCAGATTCCTCATCTCTATAGTGGGTACAAAGGTCTATTTCATACAGTTATAGAAGAAATCACATTGAAGTCTGATGTACAATGTTCAGTATAGTTTCTTCAGTTCCACAAAGTCTACCCTATTCTGCCAGTGTTCTCAGCCCTTTAGATAATTCCAAGCAAGTGGGTTTGGAGCAGTAGTAAAGATCATAGCAGTAAAAGTTCAGAAACCTCCTAATTCAACTTTTTACAAAGAGTGTCCATAAAATGTATGCACCCAATTCTTCACTCATTTACTCCTTTCATAAAAATAATTTTTAACATGAAAATTATCAAAATAAGTATGAGGTTTCTAGTGATGTATCTGTATAAAGCTTATTAACTCACACCTGTTTTCTCACCTATGTATATTATTCAGGACTTTTCTTCTTTCTGAATGCATTTCAAGAGACAGACAGGAAGACATCCCTGAGTTTTGTTAACTCCTTAGCATCTTGTTCATATTAGGCTTTTGAAAGAAAGATTAAAATAGAAAATATTGCACTTATAAATGGAGAGGTTTGTGCTTTATATTTAAGCTATAGTTTTATTCTTAACTTTTAGTACCAAGCATAACTCCTTTTCTTGCAGAATTGAGCTGAAAGACAGATGCAATTGCAATTCTGTGATTTATTTATTGCGATTATAGACATGAGTCTCAATCCATATTGAAATATCAATAATAACATATTGTTAGTCATAACAATCTAAAGGTCATATATTTTAATTGATCTTTAATAAAAAAGCAGGATAACAATATATAATTTTCTAGAACATTTATTGTGTACTTCCCTAGAATATGAGCTCTTTGAAAGCACAATCTCCAGCACAAAGTCACTTCCTAGCACATATTACGCATTGATTAACATAGTAATGAGCTAATTAACAGGTGAATGAAGAAACTAGTTCATGAATTGTTTAGTCGTCATTATTATTTTTTTTTTTACATTTTGAAGTTGGCTTTTATTTTAATTATTTATTTATTGACTGTATCACACAGCCTGTGGTATCCTAGTCCCCTGGGCCCCTGCAGTGGGAACATGGAGTCCTAATGACTCACCAGTTCGGTTCAGTTCAGTTGCTCAGTCGTGTTCAACTCTTTGCAACCCCATGAATCGCAGCACGCCAGGCCTGCCTGTCCATCACCAACTCCCGGAGTACACCCAAACCAATGTCCATCGAGTCAGTGATGCCATCCAGCCATCTCATCCGCTGTTGTCCCCTTCTCCACCTGCCCCCAATCCCTCCCAGCATCAGGGTCTTTCCCAATGAGTCAACTCTTCACATGAGGTGGCCAAAGTACTGGAGTTTCAACTTTAGCATCAGTCCTTCCAAAGAACACCCAGGACTGATCTCCTTTAGAATGGACTGGTTGGATCTCCTTGCAGTCCAAGGGACTCTCAAGAGTCTTCTCCAACACCACAGTTCAAAAGCATCAATTCTTTGGCGCTCAGCTTTCTTCACAGTCCAACTCTTACATCCATACATGACCACTGGAATGACTCATTGGTTCTTTCTAAATCCCTGATCAGGTCTTCCTTGTTAAGGAAATGTAAGCTTTTCATTTTACAAAGTAAATCAGCAACTTGGTATAAATTAAAAATACAGGATAGAATTTGGAAGTCTATAGGTCTTAATTTCAAATCCATTTGAGACAGCTGGCTTGTAGATAGATTCCAGATAGAGAGATAGAGAAGTAGATAAAGGGAGAAGGGAAGGATTTTGCTCCCAAAGGAATGCTGAATGCCAGTAGGTAAACATAGGTGGAATGCTGGAGTTAGAAAATCAGCATTTGTATTCATCAAAGAAAAGAATATCTATCAATTATCTCCAGAGAGATTCATCAAAGGATGCCAAATCTAGAGGAACATTCTGATGAGGAGCAGGGTATTTGCATGGTCTTAAGAAATCTCCCCATAGACTGTGTATTAGTTGCAAGAGAAAAGAAAATAGTAATTAACAGTGGGAGACATTTGTCAACGCTTGGACTAGGTGATCCAAATTAATATCACCAGTAAGAAGGACACTGTAAGTCTCCAGATGTGATACCCTGAGATGGATAAAACATCATGTATAAGCTGAATCTAATCATGAGGAAACATCAAATAAACCATAAATAGGGAGCACTATTTTTTCAATAAAAAGATACACTTTCTATTTATTAATAAAAATATATTCTATTAAATGAAAAATGTAAATGTCAAAAAAGAAAAGAAAAAAGATTAGTGGAAATATTCTAGATTACAGAAGATAAGGAAGCATGATAATTAAATATAATATCAACTCAACTGACTATTGTATTGAAGGGGAAAAATACTATCAAGGACATATTTGGTCAATTAACAAAGCTGGAAAACAGTAGATTGAATAAAATATTGTATCACTATTAAACGTATTGATGTTTTTAAATGTACTGTAGTTGTATCAGAGAATCTTCCTACTTAAAGGAAATATACTGTTGTCAATATATTTAAAGTTCCATAAATTATCTAATTTATCCATAAATGGTCCAGAAAATGTGCAAAACAAATTAAAGCATTAACAATAGGTAAACCTAGATAGAGTATTGAGTGTTGTGCTATTTTTTTCTTGCAACATTTCTATAAGTTTGAAACTGTTTCCAAGTAAAAAGATAAAACTTCTTTTTAAAAAATGACTCTATATCAGAGACAAATAATTTTCAACATGGCCTTTTTGGATCAACCCGCTACATGGAGAATAAAGAGGAGGCAGCATGGAAGTACTAGGTGTCAAATTCTTTGTAAAACTTCATAAGTGGTAATATTCTTGTCTGACTAAAATCTTACCTCACATTCTCAGAACATAATTACTTTCACTCCTTTTTCTTCTCCGAGAGTTGAAACTGTAGCTCTCCTGCCTCAGAATCCATGCTTTTTGACCTGATGCCATGCTGTCTCACACAGGATGTCTCCCATCAGAACTTCTTTTGAGACCAGGCAGCAACACAATAAATATTCCTCTAGCTCAGAGAGGAGCTCCCCTGGGACGTCCAGACCCTCTGGCCCTGGTGATCTTAAGGAGGGAACCCAGGCCAAACTCAGAGATCTGCCGAAGAAAATCTTGAAGTCTGGGTTACACAGCTCCACCTCAAAAGTCACAGGCATTTTATGCAAAACTGCATCATGAGATTTGTGGCTGCAACTTAAAAATAATATAGATTTTTAAATTCCTTTTGGTATATAATAGGAGCAGATTGTTCAGTTGGAGGAACAGAGGAGGAAATTTTGTTTCTCTTTTTTGCCCCTATTTTGGGAATATCAAATAGTTATTATAAATCACTCAGGCATGATATGAATGACTGCACTAATGTTGTAAAACAACTTCAATTAAATAAGTAGCAAAACCTGTGTACTACACGGCACTAGTGGTTCAGGATGGGGAACACATGTATACCTTGGTGGATTCATTTTGATATTTGGCAAAACTAATACAATTATGTAAAGTTTAAAAATAAAATAAAATTAATTAAAAAAAAAAAAAGAATTGTTCTGCAATTGAGTGTTTAGCATTCAGATCCTCAGTCAGGTGACATAGGGAATTGCTCAAGAACTTGATCTCATAATAATGTCTACTTTCACTGTATAATATAGACTGTCTAAGTGGAAGCCATCAAAAATATGGTCATCTCTTTAGCTAAATAGGAAAAAATTGAAATTGAGAAAAATTAGTACCTGTGCTAGAAAAGGCAAACAAATCTGATTCTAATTTCATAGCTCTGCCCTTTATGCCACTTGGACTGGATTGTGATGTGTTCAACTCTAACCCTATGAGGAAACACAGCTACAAAAGAAGGGGGAAACACCTATTTTCAGTTGATTTAACTGAGTGAGTACTGTGAGAGGTAAGTCCGGGTCATTGATGAGTTGCTTTTTCTCCTATACTTATCATACTGCCCAGCAATGAGTTGGTTTGTTGAATGAAGTATTAAATGAACACAATGCTATCAGCCCACCAAGCATCTACTCTATAACTACTGTGTCTTAGACACTACCACTGGTTCTGCATGATCTGTAAAACTATCATTTAAGGAGCTCACAGTCTACTTCTACTTGGGAAATTATGCATGTAAGCAGATAATTTCAATATAATATGATGACTTCAACTGTGAAGAGGTAACCGGGAAGATGTTATGAACCTTTAAAATGGAGAAGTTAAAAAGAAATAGGCCTCATATATTACAGCCTAAATAAAATCCAGTTCAAGTAGCATACTAGACAGAGGTATGAATTTGTGATTATCATTTTTTTTTAACTGGAACTACAGGGATATAGCATACTCTTCTGTATAGGGATGAGGTAGTCCCCAAAGGAAATGGATATCCCTAAAATCAGTCACTCAAGGAAAAGCTCAATTTTATGACAGAATATGGGCACTAAGAAGAGAGATGTTATTGGCTAAACTGTGTTCCCATAAACTTCATATGCTGAAGTCCTAATGCCCAGTACTTTAGAACGTGACTGTATTTGGAAGTAGGACTTTTACCATGTAATGAAGGTTAAATGAGGTCATTGGGGTAGACTCTGTTCCAATAGGACTGACACTTTTCACAAAAAAAGGAAAATATGACATAGACTGAGGGATGGCCATGTGAGGACAAAGCAAGAAAGCAGCCATCTAGAACCCAAGAAGAGACGTTCAGAAGAAGGCAAACCTGCCAATACCTTGATTTTGTACTTCTGCCCCTAAGAATTGTGAGAAAAGGAATTTCTGTTGTGTAAGCCACTCGGTATGTGAGTTTTTTTACGACCACCTTAAGAAATTCATAGCGAAGGCTTTAGATGAAAAAGAATTAAAATTCTTAAATTTGAATTAAATATTCTTTCTATGACAGTTTAATAAGTTTTAAAACATGCAGCTGACGTGAGACACATAAGGTAATCTGAGTCAAAAATAATTATATTTAGAAAGACAATTATGGTTTTGGTACTCAAAAGACTTCATTAAGTGTCTGTGAGACACATAGATGGTAAAGACTAGATTTCCTTTTACATCTCTGTAGGGTTGTGCAATCTGAAACTCCTTACATATGTTTTCAGATGATTTGCATCAAATCCTCTTGAAAATAGGCATGTTACTTCTCACATCTACTTTTTGATATATCACTTTCAAATGGACAGAGAATTTACCATCTCTTTTTTAAAGTGCAAACTCAACTTTCTCAAAGTCACACAGTGAAAGAGAAGGAACTTCTGATCAAGTGATCTTTTCTCAAAGTCAAAGTGTTCTCCCTAAGAAAAGCCTCTAGCATCAAGAAAAGCTGAATTCATTTCAGGAAGACATATTCCAATGCTATACTCTGCAACACAACTTCAGAAAGCTAATGCTGTTTTGCCTAATAGTGATTTTCCTTCCTTCATCTATTAATGAATCACTAAATAGTAGTTACTGTTTGTTTCAATACAAGTATTCCCAGTATAACTCTCTTTTCAAAATTAGACTTAGTTTTAAAATTGCTTTAGATTTATAGAAAATATGCAAAGATAGTAAAGAATGTTCCTATATACCCCACATACAGTCTCTCCTAATGCTAAAATCCTAGATCAGTATGGTATATTTTCTACAACTAATGAATTAATATTTAATAATGAATAAATAATTAATATTTATTAATAATAGCTAAAATATGTATTTTGTTCACAGTTCCTTAATTTTTACCAATTTTTTTTGTTGTTGTTAATTTGCTTATTTGGGGGTTGTTTCTGTTTGTTTGTTTTTTCTGTTCCAGGGCCTCATCCAGGACACCAAATTACATTTAGGTTTCTCTTTGGCATGCAAATTTTTCAGGACACCTAATTTTTGATAACTTGGAGAGGTTTATGGAATGCTATCAGATACTTCATAGACAGTCCCTTGATTTGGATTGTTCTGTTGTTTTCACAGCTACACATGAATTATGGGTTTGGAGAAGGAAGACCACAGAGGTAAAGTGCCATTCTTATGACATCACATCAAGAAACGTGAAACTGTTAGGTTCTCAGTTATATCTGATTTTGTGACCCCATGGTCTGTAGCCCGCCAGGCTCCTCTGCCCATGGGATTTTCCAGGAAAGATTACTGGAGTGGGTAACCATTCCCTTGTCCAGAGGATCTTCCTGATCCAGGAATTGAGCCCGGGTCTCCTGATTTGCAGGCAAATTCTTTACCACCGGAGCCACCAGGGACTCTCATCATATCAAAGGTACATGCACGTCAATGTGACTTATCACTGTTGATGTTGACCTTGATCACTTGACTGGGGTATCTGCCATATTTTTCCACTGTAAAATAACCCTCCCTTTCATGCCATAATTCCTATACTGCTGTAGAGGTATAGAACTAGATTCCCCAGAATCTGTTCCCATTGTATGAGGATTATTTTGAACTAGAGGTAATCTTCAAGTGCATTGAAGAGAAATGACTGCTCCTCCCTAATTACCTAGAATAATTTGTATTGGAGATGTTTCCCAAAAAGAGTTATTAATGGAGATAAATTTTATCTCAGTAGCCCTATTTATTTGGCAGGGCTAACATCTAATAATCAAACATCTAGCACTTATATGTGGAATCTATAAAAAAACACTGATGCAAATGAACTTGTTTACAAAACAGAAATAGACACACAGATTTAAAAAAAAAAAATGACAACTTATGGTTACCAAAGGGGAAATGGAGGAGAGACAAATTAGGAGTTTGGGATTAATATATACCCAGTACTATATATAAAATAGATAATCAACAAGGACCTATTGTGTATCACAGGAAACTCAATATTTAATAATGACCTATAAGTGAAAAGAATCTGAAAGTTTGCGTGGGTGTGGGTGTGTGTATGTATTTGTTGCTGTTTAGTGGCCAAGTTACGTCCGACTCTCATGATCCCATAACTGTAGCCTGCCAGGCTCCTCTGTCCATGGGATTTCCCAGGCAAGAATACTGGAGTGGTGGAGTGGGTATATATAAAGGCTTCATAGTTGGCTCAGCAGTAAAGAATGATGGAGACATGGGTTCAATCCCTGGGTCAGGAAGATCTCCTGGAGAAGTGAACGGCAACCCACTCCAGTATTCTTGCCTGGAAAATCCCATGGGCAGAAGAGCCTGGAGGGCTTCAGTCCATGGGATTGCAAGAGTTAGACATGACCTAGCAACTAAAACCACCACTATATATAAATATATATCACTTTGCTATACATACATGACTAACACATTGTAACTCAACTATACTTGAATGAAAATAAATACTATTATCACACTCAAAAAATTAGAATCAATCATCTGTTTTCTTCTTATCATCCTGTGACTAACCTCCTGTTCTTGGAAGCTTTGGCCCTTATTTCATTCCTTAGCTCAGGATGGCATATATACTTCATTTTACCTTTCTGTCTCTGAACCTTTCTTGTATGCGAGAATTCTGTGCATATAGAATTAAATTTTATTTTCTCTTGTTAATCTGTCTCAGGTGTGGGGAATTATTGTACCACTTCCCTGAGCACAGAGTAGTTACATAAAATAAATGGAATTCTTCTGCATGAGATATTTGTGCTGCTTTCTTTTTATTTCTAAATATTCATATAAATGAATTTTCACATGTATTTAGAAAATACAAAAGAAATAATTTTGTAGAACCACAAAAATACCTCTTTATCTATTAATGGAGAAAAATGACATTTCAGAAATAGATACACCAGTTTCTTCTTCTTTTTTGGTTTGAAATACCAGAGTTTGTTACCTTTCTATCTAAAATCCTTTAATATCTTTTTATCATAATCAAGATAGAGCCCAATACCTCTGGCCATCCAAGAGGCTTACAATTTCCTTTATAACTAACTTCGTCTGTTTTACTCTCATGGTATTACATAATATCCATGCTTTGCAGTGTTGTTGTGAAAAGTAGAAATAAATAGCTTATGCAAAATTCCCAGTGTAAAGTAGGTATTAAAAAAATACAATGATTTTTAAATACTAAAGGAAAGAAGAAAAATATTAATACATTTACTGGTGTATAGTAGGTGGGAATAAAATTCAGGTACCAACTGAAATGGAGAAACAATGTCCCCGAAATGAAAGGAAATAAAGTTACTTTATATAGTGATAACATTTTCTAGTTCTGTAGTTGTATAGAGCACCATTTTTATCTTACAAGAGAAATAAGAGCAGTATAATGATGAATATAGTATTGTTCATATAGTCAAGAAATTTTAAATTTATTATATCTTACTTCCTTATAATTAACCAAACAGATAGTCTAATATAAGATCAGAAACCTTATGACTATTGAGTTACTTCCAGTCATTAGAACCGTGGTTGGGATATGTCACTTTGTTATTTATTGAATATTTTCTAAGGAACAAGTGATATACTCGGCACTGGGGAAGTCAAGGCTGGAGAAGACAATGTCCTTGATTTAGAAAGGTTCATCAACTAATAAAGATAATAGACCTGTAAGTAATTACAGTAAAATGGGATGGTTGTAAAAATAGCAGAAGTATTTGTCTGAGAATAGAAGGGAAGCTTCACAGAGAACGTGTGCCATAAGGAGCAGGTGGGATGGGAGTCCAAGTGTTTGGAGGAAAGGAGGGTAGTCTGGACATGCAGAATGGCTTTCATGTGTAGACATGTACAAAAGAGAACTCATAGCCTTATTCAGCCCTTGTGCCCAATGCCATTCCTCTATTTCTAGTGCATTTTTAGCTCCAGAGCTAGGATCATTTTTTGATGTTTGACTAGCTCTGCTATTTTTCAAGCCCACCTCAGGATATATTCATGCTCTTGTTAAATAAAATGTAGTTTAATGGAAATAGGGAAATACTTTCTGTAAAAATATCATTCTACCAAGAAAGCCGACTCAATAATGGACTAAGCATTTCAGCTCTTTTAGTTGAATTTTTCTGTTCAGATTCTATAATATACAGATGATTATTAAAGTAATAACAATTATGGTCACTTAATAGCATTCCATCCCCCTATTTCTTTGGTGAGGCAATTTATTTTCAAATGCATAAGCCGCAAATGGAGAGTTATTATTATGGTAATGGCCTACCTAAAACACAAAACAAATGTAGTCAGGACACATAGAAAAACATTCTTGCAGTGCTATGAAGCAAAGATTTGCACCTCTCTAGATATTAAAAAGGCATGTTCCTTTAACAACATGCCCAGCCATTTATTCCACATGTACCTCCCAGGGTTTCCTGTGTTCTAGCCATTGTGATACAAGGATGGAGATGCGGGGTTCTTGAGTTCAAGACTCTGAGAGAAGAAAACTAAACACTCTATCTTGGAGCTATTTTTTTTTCTTTGTGTATTTATTTATTTTAATTGGAAGATAATTACTTTACAATATCATGGTGGTTTATGCCATACATTGACATGAATCAGCCACGGGTATACATGTGTCCCTTCATCCTGAACCCCCTCCCACCTTTGTCCCCAACCCCATCCCTGGGCTTTGAGTACCCTGCTTCATGCATTGAACTTGTACTGGTCATCTATTTTACATATGGCAATGTACATATTTCAATGATATTCCCTCAAATTATCTCACCCTCGCCTTCTCCCGTTGAGTTCAAAAGTCTGTTCTTTATACCTGTTTCTCCTTTGCTGCCTTGCATGTAGGATCATCATTACTGTCTTTCTAAATTCCGTACATATGCATTAGTGTACAGTATTTGTCTTTCTCTCTCTGACTTACTTCACTTTGTATAATAGGCTCCAGCTATTTTTCATCAGACTTCTGCAGACAGAGAGCTATGCCTAGAGGACCCACCTACGTTTGCCAGGTGAGGGTGGAGAGATGAGTAGGAGTTTGCCAGATTTACGGCTGGGAAGATAGCATCCCAGGCAAAGAAAACATCTGCAGAGACAGAGAGCACAGAGGTAGTCCAGCCCGCAGGTTGGTGGGAGTAGGGGGGAGAGAAGAGCTAAAGGGGAGAAGGGTTTAGAGAATCAAAATGGGAAGTGAAGGTGAAACAAGACAGGTCATTTTTGCAGTTCTGAGGCTGCAAAGCCACAGCTGTAAATTGTGTTCCATTTAGAAACAGGCTTCTTGGAAAACATAATATCCCACTGCTGTGTTTCTATCACATATCTCAAGTTTAAACCTGTCTCTTGAGTTGCTCTTCTCAGTATAATCAAGAAGCAGCTTTTCCCTGCTGTCCCCCAAGACTGTAAGTTTTGAGATGGCAAAGATAGCTCCTCCCTCTAGTAACCAGTACAACATCTGGTTCAAAGTCTGTACTTATTGAATATTTGTGGATTGAATGAAGAAAAGAATTATGGGTTATGACCTCATATCACCACAACTCTGGCAGATATTATCTGCCTCAACCTCAAGAAAGTGACTTAGCATCTCTGAGCATCATTTTCATCTGGAAAATGTGCTAAACTACTCTTGAAATGTCAGGATTAAATGTGAGAATCTTTTTAATGGTTAATCCATGGTACATCCATCCCTTTGTTTTCATTTGTTTTACTCTGATGTAAAAATCCCAAATACCCGATTAAACAACAGAGCTGAAAAAGCAACCCAAACAACAATCTCTTTGCTACCCTGCTTCTCTCTCAGACTTCAACCACCTTGGTTTATTTTATCACTCTCCAACACTTCAGTGTTGAACATCTGGTAAAAATAATTGACAATGAACTTCTTAAATACCATGCTTCAAATCTTATCATTCCGTCTTTACCTCCAAAATTCTACTTAGAATTTGTTTTTGTTTTTGTTTTTTTTTAATTATGATGGGACTCCAAATGTCCTAATCCATTCACCTCTTATCAGAATGTCTAGCAAGAACATCTTTCTCTCTTTTCATATAAATTTTATTTTTATGACACTTTATCCTCCCAGTCTCTTTCTAGTTCATGAGAAACTGGAAGCTTAGTGTTCCCTCGTCTGTCTATTCTTAAATACAGACAATTCTTAAAGCAGCATTCTCACTCTTTCTTCTCTTCTCCTGACTCCATGTACTTTTGGTTTCATAGTTTTGTTCTCATCCTTCAATAAGTTCAGTTCAGTTCAGTCACTCAGTCATGTCTAACTCTTTGCGACCCCATGAATTGCAGCATGCCAGGCCTCCCTGTCCATCACCAACTCCCGGAGTTCACTCAGACTCACATCCATCGAGTCAGTGATGCCATCCAGCCATCTCATCCTCTGTTGTCCCCTTCTCCTCCTGCTCTCAATCTTTCCCAGCATCAGGGTCTTTTCCGATGAGTCAACTCTTTGCATGAGGTGGCCAAAGTACTGCAGTTTCAGCTTTAGCATCAGTCCTTCCAATGAACACCCAGGACTGATCTCCTTTAGAATGGACTAGTTGGACCTCCTTGCAGTCCAAGGGACTCACAAGAGTCTTCTCCAACACCACAGTTCAAAAGCATCAATTCTTCAGTGCTCAGCCTTCTTCACAGTCCAACTCTCACATCCATACATGACCACCGGAAAAACCACAGCCTTGACTAGACGGCCCTTTGTTGGCAATAATCACTGACAGTTAGTCTTGGCATTACCTGTCCAGCTGCCACTAGGACATCTGTACATCAGGCAGGTTTAAATCATTCTCCTGAAATATGGTGGCTAATTATAGGTCCTTCTCTGCCCATCTTTTCCAATCTGATCTTTCTCCTGTATGCATAAGAAATGCCATTATCTTCTTTTTGGAAACTTTAATCATTTTCTTGTTCCCAATACTTCTTAATTTCCATAAACCATTACTCTATGATTCCTGGAATTTGGGGGCTTCCCAGGTGGCACTAGTGGTAAAGAATCTGCCTGGAATGCAGGAGAGTTGCAGGAGACATGGGTTCAATCATTGGGTTGGGAAGATCCCCTGGAGTAGTCAACCCACTCCAGTATTCTTGACTGGAAAATTTCATGGGGAGAGGAGCTTGAAGGCCTACAGACCACGGGGCTGCAAAGAGTCAGCCATGATTGAGTGACCGAGCATAAACAGCCATAGAAACTCTTTCACATCCTTACTGCAAGAACTACTACCTCCCTCTAGCCTCATTTTCCCTCTGTTTGATAATTAAAAGTTTCCTCATTGTCTTCAATATCTATCTTCTCGAGCTCAGGTTACATTCTATAGCTACAGTTGCTCTGTATTAAGCACAGATATATTCATGTCATATTCACTTGGGCCACTTTTAATTATTCTTGTTATTAAAAAAAGAAAGAAATACAATCAAGGTATTTTATCCCTGGAGCCAAATCTGTGACACCCTTCAGGCAACCTGCTAAAAGTAGAGTAGGAGAAGGCTGGCTTTCTCCTCATCAATCCCCATTTGAAATGTGAGTCACATAGACTGCATTGCTATTCCCAGGGGGTTTCCTTGGCTGACTTGGCTTCTGCTGACTTGGTTTCTGCTCTTTCTTCTACCTGGAATGTCATTAGTCTCAACCTGCTCAACTTCTTTCATTTACCTAGGCTCAAATTCTACCTCTCCCCCATTGTTCCAGTGCCTTGAATGGTATTTCTAACATCGGAAACATTAACCAACTTCTCTTTTCTCAACTTTGAAAAGAGAGTCTTCCTCATCAGTGTGTGTTAAATTCACACCCAGAAATAATTTAGAGTGATGGTTACCTTTCACTCAGTCTGTTATTTTAGGCCTCTGCATTATCATCATCGTTAGAGGGGGACCGTTGACTTTAGGTGTAAGATTAGCTAGAAGGTTTATTACTCCAAATTAGACCTTCTGATGAGATTCTAAATTCTCCCGTATAATTATTGCCAGCAAGAAATGATCCAATGCCATACATTTAATTGCAGGTTTCTTTTTTTTTTTTTGAGGGGGAGGTGGTGGTTGGATGGGGAGTTCGATTCACTGAAGTGAATCAGGTAAACATTATTTAATACCACAGGATTTAAAGGTTCATCTGTTTCTATTTATTCCTGTAACTTAAAGAGCCCAATTAAATATAATGGGTTAAAGTATTAAAAATCTGTTTGATTATCACCACGTACTCAGTGAGACACTGATTAAAGCTTAGGGAAGAGACAATTCTATTCATAGAGCTGAGACAGAGAGAAAGATCAGAAATGGTTTATAGGCACTTTTCACCTTATATTCTTCAAGGCCTTTAATGAGGGGAAAATTGGAAAGTCTGTTCTACAAAGGCTGGGTTTAAAAAGTGGAAGATGCAGCAGAAGTGCTGTGTTACTACTGAGGATGTGACAGCATTTCTTTTCCAGTTGTGCTAGCTGTGCTCCCTTCTAGCTTGCCCCATCTATGCTCCCTGAGAGGTGTTATCTCCTACAAACACTATTTAAAGCACTATTTTTTTCTTTTCCTTTTTTCCTCCCCATTTGAAATCATTTTAAGCAATAACATCTTCAGTGGAATTAGTTTAAGCAAGATGTCTGTGGAGTGACAGAACAGTATATTGAAAAGAGCACTGATTGTACAGTTATAGAGTTTTGGTCTCATATCTTAATTGTACCTCATTCTTTCCTTCCTTTTTTTTTTCCATTCAAGAAATGTTTTCTAAGCTAGCTATGGGACCTTGGCCAAGTTAATTAACCGCACTAAGATTCAGTTTCCTCTCTGTATAATATAGATATAATCATTATGGCTTGCCTCATAGGGTTGTTGTGAAGATCGGAGAATATTATTAAAGTGAAACCACTTGTAAACTTTAAACAGGATGTAAATTCACACATTTTTCCTGACACAAATAGTGCAACAGGGAAGCCTCAAAGGTCTCCCAAAAGTCTCTTGATAGTGCAGTGTTTCACACAGTCCCAGCCAGGAAGTATTTATTCTGGAGTAGGCACACTGGGAGCTGCAGTGATGAAAAGAAGGATTCTGCCATAATTGTTCTCTGAAGGGAAAGGGACAGGAGAGGGGGAGGAGAGGAGGTTTCAGGAGGACAGCAATCCAAGGCAGCACAAGCCAAGAGTCAAACGATCGATGCAGCCAGTAATAAGTGAGCTCAGAGGGAGGATAATGTGGGGAAGGCTACAATACTGCCTTCCTGGGCTCCTGTGTTTCTGAAAGGGACACATTTCCACAGGGCTCTCATTGGTAGGTTGGCACAGCCAGCCACTGACTTGGCCTGGGCTGTCTCCCTGGTCTAAGGTACTTCTTCTTACCTTACTGCAAGGTAAGATACAGGAAATAATCATAGTAGAAAATTCTCTGCACTAATAGAGTGAATAAAACACAGTCTGCTAAGAGATCAAGATCAGAAGACTCTGTTTCCCCCTGCATTTATAAAACCCATTCCTCCTCTCTACACTGGGAGAAGGAAATGGCTACCCACTCCAGTATTCTTCCCTGGAGAACCCCAGAGACAGAGGAGCCTGGAGGGCTACATACAGTTCATAGGGTCACAAAGAATCAAACACAACTTAAGACTGAACTCTTCTCTACCCTAATTGCCCCCTCTATCCCCTGCCCTCCTTTATCCTCCTTCTTCCTACATCAGCATTTCTTTGCTTTTGTGTATTCTCTGGCTTGGGATTAAAGAGGAGTGTTAGGTAGAGACAAACATAAATAGTTGTGGGTTCTAGATTTAGACTAGCTTTCTTTACAGCTTACTCTTCTAAACTTGCTACAACATATTGAATAATCCTCTTAAACCCCCTGTATCTCTGTTTTACAATAAGCGGGGTAACATTTACTTGGCTGTAAGACAGACAATGCTTCTAGAAAAGGTGCTTAACAAATTGACACACTCCTTCAACTTATAATAGGTACTCAGTAGATATCTCAATAAATATTACTAGTAACTGGTAGCTCTATTACCCAGACCTTGCTGGGTGGCAGAGAGACAATCCTAAAAGGTTTTACAGTAATATTCTTTTTATATACAAAACTGTTGTACAGCCTCTTTTCATGCATGCTAAGTCACTTCAGTCATGTCTGACTCTTTGTGATCCTATGGACTGTAGGCCACCAGGCTTCTCTGTCTGTGGGATTTCCCAGGCAAGAATACTGGAGTGGCTTGCCATGTCTTCATCCAGGGGATCTTCCGGACCCAGGGATTGAATCCACGTCTCTTAAGTCTCCTGTATTGGCAGGTAGGTTCTTTGCCACTAGCGCCATCTAGGAAGCCCCTAGAACTTACCTCACTTCAAAATTCAAAATTTGAATTTTGTATAGAAAGTCTAAAGCTGACCAGAATATTTCATACGTTTTATACAAAATCAGTAGAAATTTTATGCAGTAAGTTGCATAACTGGATCATTTCTGGATTCCTAGTGTTTTCTTATTATTATTTTAGTGGACAAGAAAAGGAAACCATTTGATTTGATGCATGAAGAATAATGACTCACTTTTTAAAATATTTTCTTTTTCCTTCCTTAACTGCTAGGAAGCTCAGAAGCAAACCGATCAACTTCATAAACTATTACCAAATTCCTAGCTTCCTTTTCCTCCTATAATTTTACACACTTTATTAAAATGTATACTTTGTATAAGTTGCTTTATACACTAGCCCAATATCCTTAAAGGGATCCCCTGTGGATCCTTGGTTATTACTCTCCACTGACAGACCTCTGAAACCCTGAAAAGTTCATTTTATGACTGAAAAGCAGAATGCTGTCATCATAGAAACAGTACAAGCAGCTAATCAGTCTAAATTCAAAGAGCATGTATGTATGCAAATGATGCATTGTTTACATGGAAAGGGATGGTTCTGAAATGATTTACTTTGAATATAATTTAGCCATTTAAACTATAATTTTTTTAACCATTTGACTAACCATACCATATGCCTCTCTAGTTCACAGTAGTCCACAGTGCTGAAACTTCAGACCCTCATCAGAATGTACTTATATCTTTATACATGCTAATTCACTGACAGGAAGCATCATAATTTAAAAGAGCAGTGCCGCACACTGGTCCAGTTCATCTTGCGAACCACAGTGTGGAAGCTAATTTAAGAATTTGGGATTCACTTTCCATCCCCCCTGCACAAATTAATTACATGTGCTGTATTTCTCCCTTAATTCAGTTTTAGCATTTGTGAAATAGACTTTGACATAAGATTAGCTTACAGTTAAATCTTGACTCCAGCACTGATTCCTGGGAGGTTTAAAGCATGTCTCCCAAATTCACTGACACTGTTTCTATCAAACAGTGGTCATGTGGATGAACCATGTTCAAAGAAGATTCTCCAAATTCCAGGTTAACTATCTCCTCAGAGGTCTAGTGGATGAGAGGCAAGCTGTCTCTACCCTGCTGCTGCTGCTCCTGCTGCTAAGTCACTCCAGTCGTGCCCGACTCTGTGCGACCCCATAGATGGCAGCCCACCAGGCTCCACCATCCCTGGGATTCTCCAGGCAAGAACACTGGAGTGGGTTGCCATTTGTGAGTAAATAAATGACTAATGGTATCTTCAGCCATTCGGTTTAAGGTGGTTAGCTGTAGAAGATAGTTGGCTGGAACTATAGAATAATGTTTTGTTTATTGTGTAGAAATAGCTACCATGATGTTATTGGACAACATCAGAAAATTTTCTATAACTTATATAAATGTTAGCAAATTATTTTGTTTAAAATTTAGCCAATTCAAAAATTTGTGAATTCTAAACAGCTTTATCAGTCTTCATAAATAAGATGAATAATAATAGCTATTATCTATTCGATAGCTTTGTACTAGACAGCAAATGGATACATTATAGATTTTCTAATTTGATTTCATAATAATTCAATAATAATAATGTGAGCTTTATATTGATGAGAAAACTGAAGTTTAGGAAAGTTATATAATAATGCATAGCATGATCTAGATATTAAGAAGAGGTGGCAAGAATACACAGAAGAACTATACAAAAAAGAACTTCATGACCCAGATAATCATGATGGTATGATCACTCACCTAGAGCCAGACATCCTGCAATGCAAAGTCAAGTGGGCCTTAGGAAGCATCACTATGAACAAAGCTAGTAGAGGCAATGGAATTTCAGCTGAGCTATTTCAGATCCTAAAAGATAATGCTGTGAAAGTGCTGCATCAATATGCCAAAATTGGGAAAAGTCAGCAGTGGCCACAGGACTGGAAAAGGTCAGTTTTCATTCCAATCCCAAAGAAATGCAATGCCAAAGAATGCTCAAACTACTGCACAATTGCACTCATCTCACACGCTAGTAAAATAATGCTCAAAACTCTCCAAGCCAGGCTTCAGCAATATGTGAACCGTGAACTTCCAGGTGTTCAAGCTGGATTTTAAAAAGGCATAGGAAACAGATATCAAATTGTCAACATATGCTGGATCATCAAAAAAGCAAGATATTTCCAGGAAAACATCTATTTCTGCTTTACTGACTATGCCAAAGACTTTGTGTGGATCATGACAAACTGTGGAAATTCTGAAAAGATGGGAATACCAGACCACCTGACCTGCCTCTTGAGAAATCTCTATGCAGGTCAAGAAGCAACAGTTAGAACAGGACATGGAACAACAGACTGGTTCCAAGTTGGGAAAGAAATACATCAAGGCTGTATATTGTACCCTGCTTGTTTAACTTATATGCAGAATAAATCATGAGAAATGCTGGGCTGGATGAAGTACAAGCTGGAATCAAGATTGCCAGGAGAAATATCAATAATCTCAGATATACAAAAGACACCATGCTTATGAGAGAAAGTGAAGAAGAACTAAAGAGCCTCTTGATGAAAGTGAAAGAGGAGAGTGAAAAAGTTGACTTAAAGGTCAACATTCAGAAAACAAAGATCATGGCATATGGTTCCATCAATTCATGGGAAATAGATGGGGAAACAGTGGAAACAGTGACAGACTATTTTTATGGGCTCCAAAATCATTGCAGATGGTGATTGCAGCCATGAAATTAAAAGGCACTTACTCCTTGGAAGGAAAGCTATGCCCAACCTAGACAGCATATTAAAAAGCAGAGACATTACTTTGCCAACAAATGTCCATCTAGTCAAAGCTATGCTTTTTTCAGTAGTCATGTGTGGATGTGAGAGTTGGACTATAAAAAAAGCTGAGAACTGAAGAATTGATGCTTTTGAACTGTGGTGTTGGAGAAGACTCTTGAGAGTCCCTTGGACTGCAAGGAGATCCAACCAGTCCATCCCAAAGGAAATCCATCCTGAAGATTCATTGGAAGGACTGATGCTGAAGCTGAAACTCCAATACTTTGGCCACCTGTTGCAAAGAACTGACACATTGGAAAAGACCCTGATGCTGGGAAAGATTGAAGGCAGGAGGAGAAGGGGATGACAGAGGATGAGATGGTTGGATGGCACCACCGACTGAATGGACACGAGTTTGAGTAAACTCAGGGCGTTGGCAATGGACCAGGGAGGCCTGGCGTGCTGCAGTCCATGGTGTCGCAAATAGTGGGACAGGACTGAGTGACTGAACTAACTGATGATCTAGATATGCACACTGATGGGTTAAGGCTAAAGACATAGTTTCCTTCTGTTTCATGCTATCTTTCATGTATATATTTGAAAATAGAGTAAATTTTCAAATCAATATGAAACAGATACCAAATAGGCCTAGGAAAAAAAAGAAAGAAAAAGACTTTAGTAAAACTCTGTTTGCTTAAGTTAATTAAGTGGTGGAGTAGACAGTGCCTTTTAGACAGAGGGAACAGCAAAACCAAAGGCTCTGAAGCATGATGTGCAAATTCAAGGATACTGCATGTATTTTAGTATTGCTGGGTTCTGAGTTTGGGAAAGGAACTGGTTGAAAAAAGAGACTGGAACAGTAAGCTAAGGGGGGCTTAGAGAACCATGTGTGTCTTTGAAAGGAAACTGGACTCATCCTTGAAGGCTAGAGAACCACTGATTGTTCTGAGGCAGATAAGTGATATGGTAAAAATGCATAACCAACCTCTTAGTATGTTCACTGTATGCTTAGCAGTGTATTTCAAATTCCAACATTAAGTTGGATCTTTGATTTCTGATGACTGGTTCTTCTACTATTAAGGTTTTTACCTAACAGGTCCTAAGAGCCCCTTGGGGATTATGAAATTACTACAAAGGGCCTAAGATTTCTTATGCCTATAAACTTCACAGCATGAGAGTCATACATAACACTTTCCATGTTGAAATTCCTTTATATCAGTGAAGCTGTTAAACATGGTAGCTTTGTATCATCTGTGCTTTGCAGAATCAAGACAAAGCCTAGATTCATGCCTTGGGGGTTAGATGAACAGGAGGGATAACTATAGGGACCCAAAGACAGTTTCAACCAGCTGAAAGTAACTGAAGAAGCATCAGAGAATACTGCTCTGCAGGAAAAGGCGGCAGCTGCAATGGATAGGAATTTGTGAAGAATGTCCATCTTCCTCAGAAACTACATGAGGGGTCAAACGGACTTCCTAAAATGATTGGGAATACTTGAAGACATTAAGGAAAGTGTACCTGAGAAGCTGGAGGGTTTGAAGTCTTTTGTGCGATCTATATTGATTTTTTTTTGGTATGGTCTTCCTCTGGGTTCTCAGAAACTACTGGAGTGCATAGCTATTCCCTTCTCCAGGAGATCTTCCCAACCCAGAGATCAAACCTGAGTCTCACTCATTGCAGGCAGATTTTTCACAGTCTGAGCCAGCAGGGAAGTCCCAAAATGAAAGCAGTATTAGGTTGCTTAGTCGTGTCTGACTCTCTGCGACCCCATAGACTGTAGCCCACCAGGCTCCTCTGTCCATGGAATTCTCCAAGCAAGAATGCTGGAGTGGGTAGCCATTCCCTTCTCCAGGGGATCTTCCTGATCTAGAGACTGAACACATGTCTCCCACATTGCAGGCAGATTCTTTACCTTCTGAGTTATGAGGGTAGTCCATTATAATTTTTTTTTTTTTAATCTAGTCTTCCTCTGGATCCTCAGAAACTACATAAGGGGTCAAATGGACTTCCTAAAATGTTTGGGAATACTTTGAGACAATTAAGGAAAGGGTATCTGAGAAGCTGGAGGGTTTGAAGTCTTTCAAATGACCTGCATTTATTTTTTCACATGTTCTTCCTCTCTTTCAGCTATGAACTCCTCAGTCATAACAAACACAATTGATGTTTCTCTGTACAGGTCCAACTTCTATTGAAGTGTTAAGTGTTCAAAGGTCTTCAAAAAATGTGCTATAAATGAGTGAATCTTCATTTAAAGCCCAAATTTTAATAAAAGTTCTCCCAGGACTACCTTAATATCTAGTTCCCATTTCCTTCAAGTATTTGTGAGAAAATAAATCATTTCAGGTTCTAATTTAATAGTTTTATTGTACTTTGACCAATTTTCCAGTAGTAAATATTTTATAATTATCTGGGTAGTTTATGTCAATATCAAGTGGAGGGTAATCCGTGTATAGATGATTTGGGTTTTGTTGATTTGTTTGTCTTTTTACTTGCTTCTTATTTCAAAATATCTGTATGCACTTTGGCATGAGATACAGCTTATGTCTGGGTTCAAGTGTGAGAGGGAAGGCTTACCTATGCAGACCAAGAAATCTCAACATGAAAGGGAGTTAGGAATAATCTTCTCACAATTATTTCTCCTTTTTAAACATAATTGTAAGCATTAGGAAACTAAAAGCTCTGCTTTTAGTGTAGTGGCTAGAACTCAGCATAAGTTTCATAGAAGTTCTTTTAATTAATGAAATAGGCAGAACTGATCTCTAATACTAAGTTTAGGAGGCATGACATCATACTTTTGCACTACCAATTTAGAGATGAATATGTCAATATTTCTGCTTTATTTATACCTTACAGTTTCATTAAAAAGTAACAAAACCTATCAAAAAGCATTTTCAATAAAGCCAAGAAAATGTTAAAAGGAAAAGAGAAACCATGAATGAGATAAAGGGGGAACTCAAATACTCTAATTCTAGGGGTTGACATCATAATGAGATTAAAAATCACATTTGATACCCTTCTATCCCTTTGCCTATTTTCTTTAACTGTGTATGGATTATATAACATTGTATATTCTCCTTCTTATATATATAGCACTGCATCACAAACATTTAGTCGTGCTATTAAAATTGTTCAGTTAAACATCATTTTGATGGCTTTATAATAAGTGAAAACACTTTAGGATTGAGCCAAGCCATGTGGCTTTCCCTGAGTCTTAGTTCCCTCATTGGCCACCAGGGCCTCATACCACCCACCCATTAATATCTACTTTGCAGGAGAGTCATGAGGATTAACTGAGATTGTGCATAGGGTAAAATGTCCAGCCCAACAACCAACTCATTGCTACAGACTGAATGTTTGTATCCTTCCAAAATTCATATTCTGAAATCCTAAACAGCAAGGCAATGGTATTAGGACGCAGGGTCTTCGAGAGGTGATTAGGTCATAAGGAAGGAGTCCTAATGAATAAAACCAAGGCCCTTCAGGAGACCCCACAGAGCTCTCCAGTCCTTTCCACCGTGGGAGGGCACAGTGAGAAGATGGCTACCTGAGAAGTGAAAAGCAGACTCTCATCAGACACCCAAATTGCTGGTGCCTTGATCTTAGACATTCCAACCTCTAGAATTGTGAGAAATGTTCCTCTTTACAAGCCACACACTGTATGATATTGTGCCATAGCAGCTCAGATGGACTAAGAACCCATGTATTGAGATCTTTGAATTTGGGAAATAAGAGTACTCAAACACAATGCCAGTATTCATCAACTCAAAAAATTCTAAAAAGTAATCTCAAACAACACCCCTAGTGGCTCAGACGGTAAAGCGTCTGTCTACAATGTGGGAGACCTGGGTTCGATCCCTGGGTCGGGAAGATACCCCGGAGAAGGAAATGGCAATCCACTCCCGTACTATTGCCTGGAAAATCCCATGGGCAGAGGAGCCTCGTAGGCTACAGTCCATGGGGTTGCGAAGAGTCGGACACGACTGAGCGACTTCATTTTCACTTTCACCAACAACAAAGATATTTTCAATACAAGTAATGTTTTATCAATAGTGCATAAAATGTGAATAAAGTATATGTAACATGCTTTATCATATTTATCATTCTACAACATACAATTTCAATATAAATATTGCCTGATAAACACAACTTTATTCAAGTACCTAATTCTTAATTCCAAACAAATGGTTGACTTCAGTCTACTACTGTAAAGCAATTCTGAAGGCAAAACCAAGAGATCTGGATATATTAGAATTTTAAATAATTTTATAAGTGCTTAATCTATGGTAATAACTTGGCTAAAAGATTTAAGACCTGAATCATAGCCATGACCTTTGTCCCACCGAAAGGTTATGCATCACTCAAATGCCATTATTTTCCCTGCCATGGCTATATTGGAACTATCTTGTGAGGATCAATACTATCACTTTATTATTTAAATAACAAGCATAGAAGTAGCAGCAGTAGCAAAAATAGTAATATTTATCACCAATATAATGCCATCACTTCTTCCAATTGACCTTTACTGAGAGCTTGCTAGATGTTAGGCGCTAGTGTCTACTTTTATATGCATTATCTCATTTAATTTACAGTATGAGATACATTATCATTCTTCTTCACAATTATTATGCTACTTTTCTAGCATAATAATACACTTTAGATGTAACATTAATTAAGTTAGGCTGGAAGCAATACATGGTGTTAGCATCAGATCAGATCAGTCGCTCAGTCGTGTCCGACTCTTTGCGACCCCATGAATCGCAGCACACCAGGCCTCCCTGTCCATCACCAACTCCCGGAGTTCACTGAGACTCATGTCCATTGAGACTCATGTCCATTGAGTCAGTGATGCCATCCAGCCATCTCATCCTCTGCCGTCCCCTTCTCCTCCTGCCCCCAATCCCTCCCAGCATCAGAGTCTTTTCCAATGAGTCAACTCTTCACATGAGGTGGCCAAAGTACTGGAGTTTCAGCTTTAGTATCATTCCTTCCAAAGAGCACCCAGGGCTGATCTCCTTCAGAATGGACTGGTTGGATGGTCTTTATTATATAAATTAAAAATGCAACACTCAGTTAACCTACAATGAAGGAGGTGAGAATATACTATGGAGAAAAGATAGTCTCTTCAATTAGTGGTGCTGGGAAAACTGGACACGTATATGCGAAACTGGCTTCCCAGGTGGCTCAGACAGTAAAGAATCTGCCTGTAATGCATGGTACCTATATTTGATCTTGGATTGGGAAGATCCCTTGGAGAAGGGAATGGTTACCCACTCCAGTATTCTTGTCTGAATTATTCCATGGACAGAGGAGCCTAGAAGGCTACAACCCATGGAGTCACAAAGAGTCAGACATGACTGAGCAACTGACACTTTTCACTATATGTAAAATAATAAAATTAAAACATTTTCTCACACTGTATACAAAAATAAACTCAAAGTGGATTAAATACCTGAATATAAGACCAGAAACTATGGAACCCCCAGAAGGAAACATAGGCAGAATTCGCTGACATAAATTGTACCAATATTTGTTTTTGGCTCTCCTAAGGCAAAGGAAACTAAACAAGAATTTTAAAAATAAGACCTAATTAAAATTTAAATTTACTGCCCAGCAAAGGAAACCTTTGAAAACAGAGAAAGATAACCTACTGAATGAAGGAAAATGTTTGAAAATTATATGAATGATGATCAGTTAATACCAAAATATGTAAATAGGTCATACAACTTAATATTTTAAAAAAAGAACCCAGTTAAAAACGGTTAAGAGGACCTGAATAGACATCTTTGCAAAGAATACATACAGATGGCCAACAGGCAAATGAAAAGATGCTTAACATCACTAAACATCACAAAAATGCAAATTAAGACCATCCTGAGATATCACCTCATACCTGTCAGGGTGGATACCATCAAAAAATCTGCAAATACATGTTAGTGAGAATTTGGAGAAAAGGGAATCTCAGTATACTGTTGGTGGGAACATAAATTGGTGCAGGCACTATGGAAAAATAATGATTTCTTCCAAAAACTAAAAACAGATATACCAAATGATCCAACAATTCCTCTCTTGGAAATATATACCTGAAGAATGAAAACACAAATTCAAAAAGATACATGCACACAATGTTCATAGTGGCATTATTTACAATTTCTGAGATAAGGAAGCAATTTAAATGCCCATCAAAAGATGAATGGAAAAGAAGATATGGTATTATACATACAATGGCATATTACTCACTCACAAAAAAGGATTTTTTTTTCCATCTGCACCACTATGAATAGCCCTGTAGGGTATTAAGATTTGTGAAATAAATCAGACAGAGAAAGACAGATATTGTATTTTATCACTTATATGTAGAATCTGAAAAATAAAGAAATACAAGAAAAGAGAAAAAGACTCAAAGATACATGGAATAAATTAAGAGTTACCAATGGGAGAGGCAGGAAATACTAGGGGTAGGAGATTAGGAGGCACAAACTGTGCATTTTATACTCTGTAAGCATAAAATAAACTTAGGGATGTGTTGTGAGACATGGGCATTATGCTCAATGGTTTATAATAACTTTGAATGGAATATAACCTATACAAATATTGAATCACTACGTTGCACACCTGAAGCTAATATAATATTGTAAATCAACTATAGTTCAATAAAAAAGGAGAATAAAGTACACAGGAAAATGAAGCTAGGAGAAAATATGACTTTCAAATCAAATAAAGTATCATCTCTGTCTTTGATCTCTCCCATGCAAAGACAGACGAGGTGACACTCCTTAGTACTCCAACTATGGTTCCCAGACTTAGCAAATAAAAATGCAGGGTGTCCAGTTAAATTTAAATTTCAGATTAGCAATGCACTTTTTTTTTAGTATATGTACCAATTATTTCATGGGACACTTTCATGCTTAAAATTATGTATCATTTATCAGAGGTCAAATTTGATCAGATATCCTGGCAATTCTATTTCTAACAATATCTTAGGGTTGTAGCATATTTAAAATTTTAAAGTATCAACTTTGAAGGTAGGGTCAAATTCCAGCTCTGATACTTCCTTGCTTATAAAAAATCAGGTTTACCTCTCTGAGTTTCACATTTAATAAACTAGAGATAATAATCGTACCTATCTGCAAACTGTTGGAGAAAAGTAAATGAGTTAAAAAAATATAACTCACTAGCAGAGGACTTCTAACATCAAACTGTAATTGTCTATTCATCTTTCTTTCTCATAGACTAAGAGATATCTGAGAACAAAATGAGGCTTCCCAGGTGGCTCTAGTGGTAAAGAACCCAGCTGCCAATGCAGGAGACATAAGAGTTGCAGGTTCGATCCCTGGGTCGGGAAGATCCCCTGGAGGAGGAAATGGCAATCAGCTTCAGTATTCTTACCTGGAAAATCCCATGGACAGAGGAGCCTGGAGGGCTATGGTCCAGAGGGTTGCAAAGAGTCAGATATGACTGAAACGGCTGGACTTAGCATGCACACAGGAGAACAAAATAAGTCTTTTCTTTAACACACATCTAACATTATAGCATTGTTCTTGACACATGGTATATACTCAGCAAATACATGTTGAATACATGAATCTTTAGTAGATTTCTCAGTCCCCCTGAAATATGATTTATATTACTTTGTTCCACAGCATGACCTTCATTAAAAATTAAAAAAAAGTAAAGCCCATTACTGTCCTTATCAGAAATCATCTAAGAAATATCCTACTAGCAGACGTTAGGTAAATTTACCATTCTATTGTCTTCCGAGGCTCACTTTTCTTGCCTTTGAAATTTGGGAGACATAATACAGGAATCCTTGCTTCATAGACTAAACTAAAATCCCTCAAGTGCCAAGGTAAGACTCAGAGTGGATGGTTTCTCTGAAATGGCCTGTTCTGAATATTATTTTCTGTTCTTGTTGCTCCTTTGCTTATGATGGCGATAGTTTCTGCACCTTTTCCTTCTTAAACTAGAGAGTTAGGTAATGCCATGCTCCAAAACACAATTTTCATGGACTCCACTCTTACATCCTGTTCTGGGTCAAGCTTTTTCAATTTTATTTTCTTAACCATCTTCCATCTACCAACTATCTAAAGTCTAATTGCAATGAAACTGAAGTAGGGATTGTTAGCCATGGTTCTAACCTAATACTGGTTCACTCTCCTTCCCATATGCCTAGAGCATTTTCTAAGGTTGCAAAAGCCTCACAGAAGACTTGACAGTTACTCTAATTAGAAGCAATTCTGTTTATTCACTTGTTTCTCACTCTCATTTCAATATCTGCTTGGAAAAAAAAAAAAACAGGAAAATAAAACTGGAAACGAGTTTGTGGTTCCTGTTTTTTATACTTTTGTATAATAGAAGGTGTCCTACTGACTAAAACTCTCATTTATTACTACCATGGTGTTTAGGTGGTTTAGTCACTCAGTCATGTCCAGCTCTGTGGCCCCATGGACTGAAGTCCACCAGGCTCCTCTGTCCATGGGATTTCTTAGGCAAGAATACTGGAGTGGGTTGCCATTTCCTTCTCCAGGGGATCTTCTTGACTCAGAAATTGAACTCGGGTCTCCAGCATTGCAGGCAGATTGTTTACCTACTGAACCAGCTATGAGGAGCCAAGATGTTTATAAATGGTCTCTAAATGTTATGTTCTCATAACATACCTGCTGTGTGAGTATTTTTCCTCATTTTATGTGTAAGAGAAGAGTCAGATAGTCGAGGTAACTTACCCCCAAAACACAGTTCTGGTAAGCATCTAAGAGGTAGAGTCAAAATACACATCTGTTATTTGAGAGTCCGATTTATTTGACCCTATGAGATTTTAAGGACAGTATTATTGTTTAAGGAAAACCCTGAGTTCAACTCCATGTTCTGTTGTTGGTTTCTTGAAGGCACTGGGTCAACACAATTGATTTCATTCATTTTAGTTCAGTTATGCATTTCCTAAATATCTGCTTCATATAAGGATCTGCATAGAAATAAAAGTTGAAAATGAAATGGTTTAAGTTCTTATTGAATTGAGAAGGTGAAAGAGGAGATTACACACACACACACACACACACACACACACACACAGATCTTCACTACAAAATAAGATAGGACAGGTCCTGTAAAACAGACATACAGAAATGGTGATAGAAACAGAGGAGAAAGAGAAATTTTTTACAGGGAGAAAGAGGAAGAAAGAGAATTTGGGCAAGACATTCCCCAAAAAAGGTGGTTTATCTTAAAGCTTTAGAGACAGAGTTCTTGGATTATTAATAGAGGAATGCAAATTTTAGTTCTACCAGCAAACACAAAGATATAATGACCATCGGCAACAGTTTTGACCACTGGCAGCCTTGGTTTCCTCAACTTCAGGCGGAGATAATAATATTTACTTCCACCTAGTAGGAGGGTTCTGTTGTGAGAAGCAGATTCCTTAGATAGCATATATCAACCGAGTACATCTCCTGTATGCTCTCAAGAATGTGTGCACTCAATAAAGACTAAAATGTAAAATGAAAGAATTTGCATTTTAGATAAATAGAATATAGAATGAGAGGGAAGATTCTAAGTCTTCATAGATGAGGGGGCAGAAAACATGGGAGGGATACATTTTTGGAGAAGTATATAATTGACAGGAGGATGTAAACTGGTCAGAAAGAAAGGGATTATGATTCTGAGTGTCAGGTTGGTGATATGAGAATAATCCAAGGGAGGAGTAACAAGGCAGACACGATATGGGAACAGCACACTGAGCTGGAGGGGAGCTGGTCGAAGGGAGACCAGCAGATCTTGGCAACTACAGAGCTATGGTCTGGAAAGGGAAGAGATTAAATATAGTCTCATTCATGCTTTCACCACCCCTGTAACAGAGAGCTTGATAATGCCCTTCACCGAAATAAAGAGGAAAAAAAAAAAAGAGGTGATGATTTTCAAGAAGAAAATCTTCAGTTTAGGACAAAGGAAACTTTAGTACATGAGTGTGGAGTTGGAGAAGGAAGTTAAATACATCAATAATCAGTTCAGTGCAGTTCAGTTCAGTCGCTCAGTCATGTCCGACTCTTTGCGACCCCATGAATCGCAGCACGCCAGGCCTCCTTGTCCACCACAAACTCCCGGAGTTCACCCAAACTCATGTGCATCGAGTCGGAGATGCCGTCTAGCCATCTCATCCTCTGTTGTTCCCTTCTCCTCCTGCCCCCAGTCCTCCCAGCATCAGGGTCTTTTCCAATGAGTCAACTCTTCGCATGAGGTGGCCAATGTAATGGAGTTTCAGCCTCAGCATCAGGCCTTCCAATGAACACCCAGGACTGGTCTCCTTTAGGATGACTAGTTGGATCTCCATGCAGTCCAAGAGATTCTCAAGAGTCTTCTCCAATACCACAGTTCAAAAGCATCAATTCTTTGGTGTTCAGTTTTCTTCACAGTCTGACTCTCACATCCATACATGGCCACTGGAAAAATGATAGCCTTGACTAGACAGATCTTTGTTGGCAAAGTACTGTCTCTGCTTTTCAATAAGCTATCTAGGTTGGTCATAACTTTCTTTCCAAGGACTAAGCGTCTTTTAATTTCATGGCTGCAGTCACCATCTGCAGTGATTTTGGAGCCCAAAAAAATAAAGTCTGACACTGTTTCCATTGTTTCCCCATCTATTTCCCATGAAGTGATGGGACCAGATGCCATGATCTTCGTTTTCTGAATGTTGAGCTTTAAGCCAACTTTTTCACTCTCCACCTTCACTTTCAACAAGAGGCTTTTGAGTTCCTCTTCACTTTCTGCCATAAGGGTGGTGTCATCTGCATATCTGAGGTTATTGATATTTCTCCCAGCAATCTTGATTCCAGATTGTGCTTCTTCCAGCCCAGCATTTCTCATGATGTACTCTGCATATAAGTTAAATAAGCAGCGTGACAATATACAGCCTTGATATACTCCTTTTCCTATTTGGAACCAGTCTGTTGTTACATGTCCAGTTCTAACTGTTGCTTCCTGACCTGCATATAGGTTTCCCAAGAGGCAGGTCAGGTGGTCTGGTATTCCCATCTTTTTCAGAATTTTCCACAATTTATTGTGATCCACACAGTCAAAGGCTTTGGCATAGTCAATAAAGCAGAAATAGATGTTTTTCTGGAACTCTCTTCCTTTTTCGATGATCCAGCAGATGTTGGCAATTAGATCTCTGGTTCCTCTGCCTTTTCTAAAACCAGTTTGAACATCTGGAAGTTCACGGTTCACATATTGCTGAAGCCTGGCTTGGAGAATTTTGAGCATTACTTTACTAGCGTGTGAGATGAGTGCAATTGTGCAGTGGTTTGAGCATTCTTTGGCATTGCATTTCTTTGGGATTGGAATGAAAACTGACCTTTTCCCGTCCTGTGGCCACTGCTGAGTTTTCCAAATTTGTTGGCATATTGAGTACAGCACTTTCACAGCATCATCTATCAGGATTTGAAATAGCTCAACTGGAATTCCATCACTTCCTCTAGCTTTGTTTATAGTGATGCTTTCTAAGGCCCCCTTGACTTCACATTCCAGGATGTCTGGCTCTAGGTGAGTGATCACACAATTGTGATTATCTGTGTCATGAAGATCTTTTTTGTACAGTTCTTCTGTGTATTCTTGCCACCTCTTCTTAATATCTTCTGCTTCTGTTAGGGCCATACCATTTCTGTCCTTTATCAAGCCCATCTTTGCATGAAGTGTTCCCTTGGTATCCCTAATTTTCTTGAAGAGTTCTCTAGAGTAATTCTAAGAGTGGAGTGAGTGTTCACACTGGTCTAAATTCTATACTTTTTCTTATATAATCCTCACCACATGCTTTGTCATAAAAATTATAATTTTCATTTTCCAAATGAGAAAATCAAGGTTACTGAGGCTTAAGTAACATCTAGAATCATGAAGCTACTCTGTGAACAGCAAGAATTCAAGCCTGGTTGTTATTTCAACACCCATTATTTTATCTGCTACATGGTACTGTCTCCAAACCAGTCTGAATAAATGGCATCGATTGTAACCAGCTTAGTGTGCCACAGTAAGTAACAAACTGGATAAGGATATATAGTGATGCCTGCAGTATGTTGTAAATTAGTGTAAACACATTAGTTACTGTTTTACTAGTGGGAGTTTTGCTAATCATAGAGGTTAATCTCTACTGAACAGCCCACATTTCCCCATTCAATCTCCATGAGGATCAGCTCATTTTTTCAACAGTTAAGCTCTTAAATAGTCATGACTTGACTCTGCAAGGATCTGAACCAGGAAAGAAGCTTTTGTAAGGCTGTGGAGTATAAGACAAGAGAAGATTGTAGAATAAAAATGCTTGACATCCCCACATAAGGATGGAAAGTATGGTATCAACCTGGTTAGACCTGTCTTCTCTTGCACTGAGAATATCAGATTTACATGTCAGATGATACACTTATGAAGGCCATTGTCAGGCTCCCTTAATCTGAAAGAACTAGAAATTCAGCTTTTCTAAAGGGGACCATGGCAAATCTTTTAGCTATCCAGAACTACTTCTTTCTAGACAGATGCCATCTATATCTATATCTATATCTATATCTATACATATATATGTGTGCATCTATATATACATAGACACATATATATGCACACACACATATACCTATAGACATACACACACACATATATATGCTGTGTATACATATATATATACATACACATACAGAGACACACATATATATCTATAAATATATTTATATATATATACACACACACACACACACACAGACACATACATGGCATAGAAAGGACTTCATGCATGAATGAATCAAACCAAACACAGATAAACTCTCAATGTATACTTTGAACAGAAATGAATCTGCTTTGGGGGAAAAAAAAATACACAAACACAATATTGTCAGGGAGTTAAAATGAACATCTAATTCATTCACCCACAATTATTTAGCAAGAGTTAATTGGATGTTTACTATGTTTCAGACATTGCACCAAATCTTTTACAAATATTATGATGGATTATAACAAAACCCAGACAAGTTGAATGTTATCTTACTTTTACAGGTGAGGAGACAAGTTTGGCAGGCTTTTCCAAAATCACATAGAGCAAGTGGTAGAATATGATTTAAATCTAGGACTATTTGATTTCCACTCTAGAACTAAGTACTAATGATGAAAAATGAACAAGACAAGATCTTTATTTTCAAGTAAAAACACAGACTAGCTGAAGAGTCTGATTCATAGAAAGATATATTGCAGTGAAATGGAAATAAAATATAAGGTGTAACAATTGAGTTCACTTGGAGGAGACTTTACACAAAAGCTCAATTGTGATGGTGTAGTAGGATCTTGTCAGACAGAAGGAAGGAGAATGTATTATTATTTCTGTCAAAAATGACGCAGATGCCAAGGCACGTTACCCTGAAGCATACATACTGATGATATGGAGACTTTCATTTCTCTTTATGCAATAGGAACAGAGATTGAAAGCAGGTGAGAGGCTACAAATAAACTGGACTGTCAAACCAAAGTTCTAAATATTATCTTGGTGATGAGCAGAGAAAATAAGGAAGTTGAAGTGTATGAATTCCAGAATTCTTAAACTGTATGGCTGTAAAAGGAGGTATGGCTTAAAAGTTGACTGCTTAGAGGAAATACAGAAATATGCTGATTCTCCTTTTTAGTTTCCAAGACTGACACGAGTAAACGTAAAACCATCACACAAAGATGCATTAGTAAAAATGTCACTGCCTTTCCAGACAATTAGGGAAAGGAAGCAAGAGATATTTTTAGTTTCTGATTGTACTAGAACAACTATGAAGCAATTTGGTTCTCTAGTCTCACTACTTCATGAAGCCATAGCAGCCCCCACTTTTAGCTATGCCCTCAAAGATGATGCACTTTCAATGCTGAAACTATGGCTAAGAACTTGGTCTCATTCTAAGTTAACAAACTGAATGAGTGGATTTTAATCCACAGTGTAGCTGTCTCAGGAAAGCTTCCAAGGCAAAGTAATCTTCATTAATAAAAAGGAAACTATGGTAACTAAACATAGAAAAATGAAAACATGTAAGCAGGAATCCAAGAGGTACTTATCATTGATGATGGTTGGCATATAGATGCAGGATACTTACAGCAGATCCTAGAGCTTATTCAAATACCATAAAAAGTATGTCCTCTGGTTTGAAAGAGCTCTTGTCCACATTGTAGTATCATCACATGAGCTCTCATAGAATTAGAAATGTGCTTAGTATGTCCTTGGAAGATAGTCTGCTAATTCAGTGACATTCAATTGAAAGAGTGAAGGTGAATAAAAGAAAAAAAAATCAAAAGAACAAATTTGAGAAGTTAGAAAAAAACTAGAGAACCAATGAATAGTAATTTTAAACAGACAATAGTTTTCCATGGTCAAATGCTGTATAGACTAGAACACCTTAATTCTCCAGTTAATAGCCAATACATAAGAAAGATAAAATATTGAATTTTAGTATATAAAACTGTAAAAGCAGTGAGTCTAGAATTTGTAGAAAAATGTTTACTGTCTATATAAAGTCATCATTTCTCTTGGCTGTATCAAGCTCCCTCTTTTTTTCAAAAACATAAATAATTAATAACATTCAAACGTCATCTCTCTGGCAAAAAAAAAAAAAAACTATTTTTAATGCTAACCAATCTAAGTGAGCAAAAAATACTCTGTTGGGTTAGAAGAAAGAGACTCCTGGGGAGGAATGGAATTGAGATTCCTGTTATGTTTTCTGTAAGCTAATGCTTCTCAACCTTTGGAAATGACATCTTAGAGTCATGGAATCCAGCATTTACTCTGTTCTTGATTAAAACACATTTCAATTATCTGAATGTCTATTCACCAATTACACTGAGTTCTGCATTAATAGTGGACTTCCCTGATGGCTCAGAAGGTAAAGCCTCTGTCTACAATGCGAGAGACCTGGGTTCAATGCCTAGGTTGGGAAGATTCCCTGGAGAAGGAAATGGCAACCCACTCCAGTACTCTTGCCTTGAAAATCCCGTGGATGGAGGAGCTTGGTGCAGGCTACTGTCCATGGGGTTGCAAAGAGTCAGGCACGACTGAGCGACTTCACTTTCACTTTCTGCATTAATAGCAAGACTGGCATTACCATCTTAGCATCTCTGGTGCTGTCGAAGCCTGTCTCATCCTGAAGTTGGAGCATATAGGCATGGCAAGGCCTGTACCACAACCACCCCACTACCCCCAGATATATTACTCTTCAGATTGAATGAGCCTTTCATCTCTTCTGTCTATGGTACTGTGCTATATAGGTTCAAATGTTATATAGCTCTGAATGTACATTCAGCTTGGGAGTACTCTAGTACCTGATGTTAAAAAAACAAAACAAAACAAAACAAAACATCTATACAAGATACAAGAAACCAAAATTCATAGACATTCTGGATGTAGTGAGTTCAACACAAGCTCATTTACAAACAAATCTCATATGCCAGCAAATTAAAACTCTTTATTTCTTGAAAAGGATATTTACAAATTTATATGTGAGTTCTTAAAATTAGCCATTAAGACTTTGGAAATATGGACTCTATTGCTGTGGCCTTTATATAGGCCTATTAATTCCTTCTTTTCCAGCTTAAGATGCTTTATTTTAATTCTTTTTCTAACTATGCCACAAGAATATTGGAAAGAGTATAGGTTCTAGGTACAGACAAATTACCATTGAGTAGCAAAATAAACACTACCAACTTAGTTTGCTAACCCGTGCCTCACTTTCCCCACCTGTAACCTAAAGAAGTCTGAGTGCCGAAGAACTGATGGTTTCATATTGTGGTGTTGGAAAAATATCTTGAGAGTCCCTCAAACAGCAAGGAGATCAAACCAGTCCTTCCCAAAGGAAATCAGCCCTGAATATTCATTGGAAGGACTGATGCTGAAGCTGAAACTCCAATACTTTGGCCACCTGATGCAAAGAGCTGACTTTTTCATCATTGGAAAAGACCCTGATGCTGGGAAAGATTGAAGGCAGGAGGAGAAGGGGATGACAGAGGATGAGATGGATGGATAATGTCATACTCAATGGACATGAGTTTGACCAAACTCCAGGAGATAGTGAAGGATAGTGAAGGCTGGGGTGTTGCAGTCTGTAAGATTGCAAAGAGTCGGACACAACTTAGCAACTGAACAACAAAATCTAATGAAAAGGATACTGTCCACATATATTGTTATGTATGTTAACTTCAGTTCAGTCACTTAGTCGTGTCCAATCCTTTGCGACCCCATGAATCGCAGCACGCCAGGCATCCCTGTCCATCATCAACTCCCGGAATTCACCCAAACTCATGTGTATTGAGTCGGTGATGCCATCCAGCCATCTCATCCTCTGTCCTCCCCTTCTCCTCCTGCTCCCAATCCCTCCCAGCATCAGGGTCTTTTCCAATGAGTCAACTCTTTGCATGAGGTGGCCAAAGTATTGGAGTTTCAGCCTCAGCATGAGTCCTTCCAATGAACACCCAGGACTGATCTCCTTTAGGATGGACAGGTTGGATGTCCTTGCAGTCCAAGGGACTCTCAAGAGTCTTCTCCAATACCACAGTTCAAAAGCATCAATTCTTTGGTGCTCAGCTTTCTTCACCGTTCAACTCTTACATCCATACATGACCACTGGAAAAGCCATAGTCTTGACTACATGGACCTTTGTTGGTGAAGTAATGTCTTTGCTTTTGAATATGCTATCTAGGTTGTTATAACTTTCCTTCCAAGGAGAAAGCATCTTTTAATTTCATGGCTGCGGTCACCATCTGCAGTGATTTTGGAGCCCAAAAAATAAAGTCTGACACTGTTTCCACTATTTCCCCATCTATTTCTCATGAAGTGATTGGACCAGATGCCATGATCTTAGTTTTCTGTATGTTAACTTACCTTCTACCTGATCATTGCTTATTTAATGTTAGTTTTCATTTCAGTGCTAAAACATAGTATTTTTCTATCTGAACCCTGATTTGCTAAGGTCTCTAAAAGAAATTTATGGATGTTAGGAGCTTGTCTATAGAACTTGCCAATAAATCCAAATAATGTGAAACAGTAGGAAAAAAACATAGACTCACAAAATCAGACAAATCTAGATGAGCACTCTGCCCTCTCTCAATTTCTTAGCTATATGACTCTTAACATGTTTTTTAGCCTTTCAAACATTTAGCTTTCTTATCTCTAAAATAAGTAGTATAACACCATTTAAGTTTACTTCAGGCATTAAATGAAAGAGCAAACAAAGAAATGTCTAAGATTGTTAATCTCTATCATTTTACGGCTTTCAAAAACAGCATAATTTTATAACTAGAGTAGATGCTACATAAGAAAATCTTTCTTAAGTTTAATGCTAGAAATTGAACTTAAGGAAATTTATAGGGATGTCCCAGAAGTTGATGAGATTTACTGGAAATGATTGTAGCTCTGCTGTATGGATTTGGGCAGTGTTACAGACTCAGAAGGCATTAAAGAACCCACAAACAGAAACAGACACAACATTCCAGGATTCCAGGGTTCATGCAACCCAACCATCAAACGTATTCCGAGAGTAAGGCTATTCATCCCTGTTGAGTTTGGCAGAGGAAGAGAGAATTTGTGAGATATCAGTGCCATAGAATTAGAGTCTAAAACCTGGGATTAAGTCAACAATGGTATTTGGTTCTTTCCCTTTGTACTGAAACTCTATACCTGCACTGGAGATGAGACTATTATGATGTCTGTTTTGTTCCAAATCCCAAAAGAGATTTCTGGGAAAAAATAGATTTCAGGGACGTGGACAATGACTGGAAGACCGCAACTCCTGTGGAAACTTTCCCCTTAATGATAAATGCCTGCTTTTTCCAGCCATCGGCGTGTACCTTGCCAGGTTTTCCTTCTTCCTTTCCTTTATTGTGACATTTAACAACTGATTTCCATCAGATCAGTACTGGTGGATCTAGATTACATCACCCCATCTAACACCTTCAATCTTTTTATTAGCATGCATCCTAATCCCCTTTCTGAAGGAGATCAGCCCTGGGATTTCTTTGGAAGGAATGATGCTAAAGCTGAAACTCCAGTATTTTGGCCACCTCATGCGAAGAGTTGACTCATTGGAAAAGACTCTGATGCTGGGAGGGATTGGGGGCAGGAGGAGAAGGGGACGACAGAGGATGAGATGGCTGGATGGCATCACCGACTTGATGGACATGAGTCTGAGTGAACTCCAGGAGCTGGTGATGGACAGGGAGGCCTGGCGTGCTGCGATTCATGGGGTCGCAAAGAGTCGGACATGACTGAGTGACTGAACTTAACTGAACTGAATCCCCTTTTACTGAAAATAATATAAGTGAAAGTGAAAGCCGTTCAGTTGTGTCCAGTCCTTTGGCACCTCATGGACTATACAGTCCATGAAATTCTTCAGGCCAAAATACTGGAGTGGGTAGCTTGTCCCTTTTCCAGGGGATCATCCCAACCCAGGGATCGAACCCAGGTTTCCTGCATTACAGTTGAATTCATTACCAGCAGAGCCATAAGAGAAGCTCAAGAATACTGGAGTGGTTAGCCTATCCCTTCTCCAGCAGATCTTCCGGACGCAGAAATTGAACCAGGGTCTCCTGCATTGCAGGTGTCAGGGAAGCCAAAAAATTTATATAAGAGCTTGGTAATGCTGTGAGCAACTGCTTTGAGTAAATACAACATAGGGATAATCTCCAAAATAAAATATTTTATTATTTTCCAATACCTCACATTTTAGTGGCTTCATTGAGGTACAATTAATATACAATTCACTCCCTTAAAGGGTATGATTAAATGGTGTTAGTTCATTCACAGAATTGTGCAACCATCAGCATCATCAATTTAAAATATTTACTTCACCCTCTTCCTTCTCATAAAAATGCCCATTAGCCATTACTCTATCTTCCAATCCCCCACTGCTGCTGCTGCTGCTAAGTTGCTTCAGTTGTGTCCGACTCTGTGTGATCCCATAGACAGCAGCCCATCAGGCTCCACTGTCCCTGGGATTCTCCTGGCAAGAACACTGGAGTGGGTTGCCATTTCCTTCTCTGATGCATGAAAGTGAAAAGTGAAAGTGAAGTCTCTCAGTCGTGTCCGACTCTTAGCAACCCCATGGACTGCAGCCTACCAAGCTCCTCTGTCCATGGGATTTTCCAGGCAAGAGTACTGGAGTGGGGTGCCATTGCCTTCTCTGAATCCCCCACTAGGCAACCACTAATCTACTTTCTGTCTATGAATTTGCCTATTACATACTTTTCATAGAAAGGAATCATATGCTATCCAGTCTTTTTAAACTGACTTATTTCAAGATACATCCCATTGTATTATATATCTGCATTACATTATTTTTGTTGACAAATATCCTATTCTATTGATATACCACATTTTATTTATCCCTTAATCAGTTGAAGAACAGCTGAGATTGTTTCCATTGTTTTTGATATAACGAATAATGTGTCTAAATTTTTCAGTGGACATATGTTTTTATTTCTCCTGAGTATGTACTTTGGAGTTTAATTATCTAGTACCTCTATGTTGAACATTTTGAGGAATGGCAAAACTATTTTTGAATTGCTTTTGCAAGCCAATACTTTATTTTTGATGGGAAAAGATATTAATTTTATGTCTCAATTAATTACATTTTCTATTGTTATTAGGGAAAAGTGGCTCAGAGGGATCAAGGGCCAGCAAAGCCACATAATGAGTTAGTAAGGAAGCCATGTCCAAAGTTAGAATCCATTCTGCGACCTCTAGGCTTACATTCTTCCCCCCATACTTCTCTGGACAAGTTACACTGCACTATGTGATATTGTGGCCTTTGTCATTTCATCTTCTCCTTGTCCAGAGCCCCACCCGAACTATGTGAATAAAAGAAATTAGTCTGATACAGCAATTATGCAGGAAAGAGGACAGGATAGTGAAGTTCTGAGTATTGAAGCAATAAACTGAAATGGTATTTCTCTCAAATTCCATCTGAGAGAAAAGCAAAACAGAACCTCTGAGATACAGTGAATGAAAGTCAAATTTGTAGCTTTTTGTGATAAATTTGAATACCTATGGTGTGTCTTACAGAATTTTGAGAGAAAGAAGGAATAGTCAAGGTAAGGTGCACTTAATCCTAAAGGAAATAGACCTTGAATATTCTTTGGAAAGACTGCTGCTGAAACTGAAGCTCCAATACTTGGTCACCTGATGCAAAGAGCCTATTCATCGGAAACGACCTTGATACTGGGAAAGATTGAGGGCAAGAGGAGAAGGGGACGGTAGAGGATGAGATGGTTGGATGGCATCATTGACTCAATAAACATGAGTTTAAGCAAATTCTGGGAGATAGTGAAGGACAGGGAAGCCTGGCATGCTGCAGTCTATGGGGTCAAAAAGAGTCAGACCGGACTGAACGACTGAACAAGAAGTTGCTGCTATCAAGCTTCTGTGTGCATGACTACAACCTGGAGCTAATGGTTAAAACTTTACATCTTTGACACCTATTTCACTCCCCAGGGATTCTTACTAAGCTTGTGTGGGGTGGGGCCTGGGCAGCTGAGCCATAAACAGGTACACAAGGGAAAGCCGAGAGCAGAAGGTCTATAGACACTGTTTTGACAACACTGGTACAGACTGAGCTTTAAAATTAATTAAGGAAAATTAAAATCTTACCACTGCCTGTGCAGTGCTGGGTAATTTCCTAGGGTCAGTGTGTTCATCTATTACATGGGACTAAAACCAGCCCCTTCACAGTGCTTCCATGAAGATGCAATAATACAAAAGATCCATCTCTAACTAATGTTGCCTTCCTCTTTGCTTCCCCAAACCAAAGTCATAAGGGACTGGTAAACATAATGACTTGTACAACTGATGTATAAACAAGCGTTGCTTTGTTTCACCATCTCTCCTTGAGGCCACCTCTTCCGCCCTCCAGCAATGTCTCTATTGTGAGCTTCCTGCCTCAACACATGAGAAATATGAAAACACTCTCTTTTGACTGAACCAGTTGCAGCTGCAAACATGACGGCAGAAACAAGGTACTATATATGCCCAATGTTGATTAGCATCACCACAACTCATTATTCTGATCAGCCAGAAGCAATTTACAATCATTTTGAAGCAAGTGCACATCATTTTCATAATTGACTTGCAAGAGCTTTGACACAACAACTTGTTGTAGCTGTCAATCACTGTCAAAGGATACAGAAGAAGGAAGCTCTTTTGGAAAGAGGAAAAGTACAGTGCCTGTCCATAGTGGGCAGCTATGATTCCTTTTCCAGGTTGCTATTTTCTGGGCCTTAGGACAGAATCTCTTCCAGATGGAGAAAAGAACCAAAATGTCATTGTGTGAAACACAATAATGCTAAAATTCTTAAAGAAACCTGGAATAAAACTAACAATTTTGAGTCATATGGAAGCCCTCTCAGAGCCCAGGGTTTTAAATTTTTCTGTAACTGTTTATAACACTGCTAGCTACAGTGAAAAGAGTTGACTTCCAAATTCAGTCTCTAAAAGAATGCATATTTTTGGATAACCTCAAATATACCTTACAGCATCTATGCAGTAGATGGATCTAGATGGATATATAAACAGATATTTCCATCTTTTCCCAACCAAATAGATGTAAAATATTTATTTACAACTTGTATACTTAATACTTATTTAAATAATTATAAATGGGAACATCACCTAATTTTTATCTCCATAATACCAAGAAAGTAAAGAGTACAAGAATTAAGTAAGTAAATGGCCTTGAAAAAATATCAATCAAAAATGAAAGAGAAAATCAAAACAGGAAACAACTGGTATTAAATGCTGATTCTCAAATTTATGACTATTTTGGCTCTTGGTAAAGTGAAATTAATAACATTTTCATGCATACTATTAGACACTGAGTGCAAAAGAACTTCAAAATGTAGACACTTGGGAACACAGTACAATATATATATATAAACAGGACTCTTGATGACAAGTTAGATTGTATTCTATTTCTGCCAAAATTGAGCAGTGAAGATTAAATCACCTATTGATGCATATAATATGCAATATTATATATGACCCATATGATGCATATGACAACACATATGATGTGCATAGGGTTATTTTCATGCAATCAGTGCACAAAAATAATATTTGCTATATTTATCTGGGGAGGTACCTTTCACATGAGCTAGTAGGAAAGAGAATCAAGGATGTTTAGAATGTCTTGGGCTGCATGGTAGACCAGTCTCAGTGTCAAAGATGTTCAAGGTGTCAGTGATCATCCAAGCTGAGCCTTTTTTCATTTCCTCCTTTACCTGGATGATAAACATTGAGTGGTGGCTTGATTTTCTCTATGGCAAAGTCATTAACTATGTTTTTACAGACATCCTATAGCTGGCCTGGTACTGTATAATAAAAACCTGCTAAACTGTAGTTCCATGAGGGCAGAAAGCACTGCTCTTTATTCTCGTCATTTATCCTAGAGGGTCACATACAGCACTTTGAATATGAGAAGCCCTCAGTAGCTATTTACGAATGTGTGAAAATCACTAAAATTTAGAGCACTGTATAAATTATACTTCCATATCCTTGGCTCATATCTTTTGACCATCACCTATCACATATTACTGCATTGTTCTTTTTTATGAATTTGTCAGCATTTCCTATATCTAGTAAAGGCTAAGAGGATAGGAGCTTCATTTGCTTCTTTTTTCCCTCAGAATCCTACTCAGTGATAGATGATTATGACTTTTATTTTTGTTGTTGTTGTTGTTAATAATCTATCTTTTCCTTCTGATAGATTTTTAAAAATTTACTAAGTACCCTTTATATACAAAATTTCATTGTGAAGTGTATGTGTGTTTGTTTTGCACTATTTAATATACTAAAAGAGTTGGACTGTGAAGAAAGCTGAGCACCGAGGAATTGATGCTTTTGAACTGTGGTGTTGGGGAAGACTCTTGACAGTCCCTTGGACTGCAAGCAGATCCAACCAGTCCATTCTAAAGGAGATCAGTCCTGGGTGTTCTTTGGAAGGAACGATGCTAAAGCTGAAACTCCAGTACTTTGGCCACCTCATGAGAAGAATTGACTCATTGGAAAAGACTCTAATGCTGGGAGGGATTGGGGGCAGAAGGAGAAGGAGATGACAGAGGGTGAGATGGCTGGATGGCATCACCTACTCGATGGACATGAGTTTGAGTGAACTCCAAGAGTTAGTGATGGACAGGGAGGCCTGGCATGCTGCAATTCATGGGGTTGCAAAGAGTCAGACACGACTGAGTACTGAACTGAACTGAATATACTAAGATCTTTCAGTCTGTAGACTCATGCTTTTTATAAATTCTGAAAAATTCTCAGCCATTATCTCTTCAAATATTGATTATCCTCCATATTTTCTGTCTTCTCATTTTGGAACTCCAAATAGATGTGAAGGAATTCTAGATCTATCCTCCATAATTCCTCTCTTTTCTTCTATACTTTCCACTTCTTTCCTTTGTATGGCTTTCTAGGAGAATCCTTAACTCCATCTTTCAGACCATTAATTCACTACTTAGCTGAATCAAGTCCACTTTTTAGACATCTATTTCCTTTTTTATAGCTGTGGTATTTTTCATTTCCAAGATCTCCATTTGTTTTGTTTCATGACTACCTATTTTTTATGTCTAATTCTTCTAATATAGATTTGACTTATTCATTATAGACCTGATAATACTTCTATTTTGGATATTGTCACATTTGCCTTCTATGAATCTTATGTTATCAATTTTTTTTGTATTTTCAACCCTTTCCTCTTTACTTATGTTCTTCTTATTCACATTTAAAGATGCTAGAGTTTTTTCATCTTGAAAAATAATTCTCCCTCAACCACACTCTTCATCCAACCCTGATCTCTTCCTTTTATATTGAACAAATTCCCTATATTTATAGTCCACATATTCTCAACCTACATTCATTTTAATCTGGTTTTCCTCCCATTGTCAGTTACCTAATAGTTAGATAGAATTTATTAATTCAGATGTCATTTTGCTTGGCTCTATTCCACACTAATCACTGATGACAATTCTCTTTTCTTAGCCTCCTTGATGCTACTGTTGTTTTTTTCTGCTACACCTCTGAATTTCCTTTTTTAGTTTTATTTGCAGGCTTATATTTGTTTACTGGGCCATGCTATGTTGGAACTCCTCCTCAGGGATTTGTCCTCTTCTCACATTCTAATTTTGTCCTAGAGTATCTAAGTTATGCACCTGGATATGATGACATCTCCACATACAGAGCTTCAGGACTCTATCCAGCACTAGCTTCTTATCATCTCACTTGGATATTTCAAAAGCACCGCAAATTCAGCAATACCTAAGACTCATCTTCTGAGCTCTAAACCCAGGCCTGTTCTGGCGGTCCTACATGTCACAGCCATCCTTTTGGATCAGCCAACAGGTATTTTAGGACATTTTTGGCACCTAACTTTCTCTTACTGTTTCTAATCCAATTCATCATCTCAGCTTACCAGGGTTACTTCTAAATACCTCACAAATCTATCATCAGATATTTTCTTCCCAGTCCTACACACATATCAAATGTCTACATTCCCACTGTATCTCCATTTAAATAGGATTTAAAGCAGGCTAAATTTCTCTCACTCATAGAGTATTAGGAACCTCCCTTATATACTTTCATAATACAGCATGCTTTTTCCACATGGCATTTGCCAGTTTAAATTGTATACTTTTGAGTGGTTAATTGACTGATGACTACATATACATCTAGATAATAAAATGCTTGCATAGACTCTATTTTGGCTCAGTCTTTGGAGCAATGAGGAGGCACTCAAGGTATTTTATAAAAATATTTGAATGGAATATTTGTAGGGTTCAATGTTAGCTATAGCAGTTGATCCCCTTATAGTTTATGTCTGTTGCCACAGATCGGTTTAGGATAGACCAGAAGATACTTTAGGATCTCTGTGCATATCAGCAGAAAAGAGATGGCATATTAAAATTAAGTAATTTGAAGAATATTTAATAAGAAATGATTTGCCAAGGTGTGATATGGATATAGGGAAATAACAAGAGATACAGGAGAGCTTCCAGGTTAGTGTCAGCAGGGGGAGTGGAAAAGAGACTGTCACTCTCCTCCTTCCCTTCAATTTCCTGCCCATTTTCCTCCTTGGCTAAACCCACCTGGAAGCCAGAGGAAAAGGGAGTCTATTATTCAATTTGCACAGACTACCTTCCTTCTGCAAAAGGAACATGGAAAACATATCTAAAGGAACAAACAAAAGTATCCCGTACATTATGCAGTCAATTAAACCTGAAACAACATAATTTTTTAAATTTATTCTTTAGTAAAAGGCTAAAGTTGACTTCTTTTTGTTTTTTTAAGTATAAATTTATTTATTTTAATTGGAGGCTAATTACTTTACAATATTGTATTGGTTTTGCCATACATCAACATGAATCTGCCACAGGTATACACGTGTTCCCCATCCTGAACCCCCATCCCACCTCTCTCCCCATACCATCCCTCTGGGTCATCCCAGTGCACCAGCCCCAAGCTTCCTTTATCCTGCATTGAACCTGGACTGGCGATTCATTTCATATATGATATTATACAAGTTTCAATGCCATTCTCCCAAATCATCCTACCCTCTCCCTCTCCCACAGAGTCCAAAAGACTGTTCTATACATCTGTGTCTCTTTTGCTGTCTTGCATACAGGGTTATTGTTACCATCTTTCTAAATTCCATATATATGCATTAGTATACTGTATTGATGTTTTTCTTTCTGGCTTACTTCATTCTGTATAATAGGTTCCAGTTTCATCCACCTCATTAGAACTGATTCAAATGTATTCTTTTTAATGGCTGAGTAATACTCCATTGTGTATATGTACCACAGCTTGCTTATCCATTCATCTGCTGATGGACATCTAGGTTGCTTCCATGTCCTGGCTATTATAAACAGTGCTGCGATGAACACTGGGGTACACGTGTCTCTTTCCCTTCTGGTTTCTTCAGTGTGTATGCCCAGCAGTGGGATTGCTGGGTCATAAGGCAGTTCTATTTCCAGTTTTTTAAGGAATCTCCACACTGTTCTCCATAGTGGCTGTACTAGTTTGCATTCCCACCAACAGTGTAAGAGGGTTCTCTTTTCTCCACACGCTCTCCAGCATTTATTGCTTGTAGACTTTTGAATCGCAGCTATTCTGACTGGTGTGAAATGGTACCTCATAGAGGTTTTGATTTGCATTTCTCTGATACTGAGTGATGTTGAGCATCTCTTCATGTGTTTGTTAGCCATCTGTATGTCTTCTAAAGTTGACTTCTATTTACTCTTTAATAAATAATGTTTTCCTATTAGGCTATTAGAATGTTTTCCTATTAGGAAGACTCAGGCTTCCAAAAGCAAATGTAGAAAAAAAATGCTAAGGAAGCTATCTACCCAAACCCTTTAAAGTAGCATGGCCACACTAATAGGACATCCATCTGGCCTGTTTTCTTCATTCTTCCTTATAATTGTGGAGTTGGATGATTCAGATGTTTCTTTGCAGTTTTCTTGGTTGTCAGAGAATTCTGCCTATCCTCATCTCAACCTCTAGAGAGGATGAGGAGTACTTTTTTTTTTTCTCTCTCTTTGCCATTCTCATATTTTAGATAAAGTTGCTTTTCTCTCAAGTACCAGATATTTTCCAAAACATTTCTCAGATTTGCCTTTTAATCCAAATGATGGCGGAACAAACTGTATGAATAGTATAGTCTCTTATTCCCTCTGGAAATTTATAAAGGATAATAGATAACACAAACCAAAGGAACTCAGTAGAATACTTATTTTTTAAAGGCTGAAAAGTCTCACAGTTAGCTTCAGATTAAGCTATAATTAATTAATTCACAATTGTTCCCCATGATCATCTTATAAACTTAATTTAAAAACTGGCAACACAATTAATATGTATTTCCTCATATATATCATGAGATTTGCCTTAAACTGCACCCTACTGATATAGATCATACAATGAATGGATAAGAAATTCAAGTAAGAATTTCACAGATTGAATGAATCTTAGATACCCCCTCATCTAGCTACACATCCAGTGTTGGTTTGTCTTCTTTAATCCATCCAGTTTCAATAAGTGCCATCAAGGATTGTTTCAACTCTATGATGCCAGTTTCTATTCCACTCTGAGGCAACTCATTCCAACCTGAGATACCTCTGACTCTGTGTACTTCTTTTCCCTCTTCATCTAAAAATCGACCTGATCCAGGATGATGAAGCTATAATGTACTGAGAAATTACTATGGGTTTGGGTTTATGCTTAGGGGTTTACAATTATTACTTGTTTATCCCTCACAATATGCCCTTAAGTAGATATAGTATTAATAGGTTGCTCAATGACCACACTTAACAACCAATCCTGATGACCACACCCCTTGCAATTTGATTTTTCTGCCCTTCCCATGCAGAGGTGGAGACTTTTCCTCACCTTCTTGAATATGAACTAATCTCATGCCTTACATTCAAAAATATAACATAGTGGGAATGACACTGCACATGTTTTGTATTCTAGGTCTCAAAAGTTACAGAAGGATCTTACTTTGTTGTCTTGGAACGTTGCCCAGAGGCTATCAAACTAGGAAGCCAATGTAGATTTCCTGGAGGATGCGAGGCTGAACTAAGGTCAAAAGCACCTCAGCTGATCGTCAGCACAACTTGTCAGACCTGTGAGTGAGTACGTTTGAGAGCTTCCAGCCCAGCTGATGCTTTGGCCAAATGCAGTCATGTGAATGAACAGGCAAAGCCAGCAGAAGGATTGTCAGGTTAACCCATAGACTTGAGAGGGATAAAATATTGTTTCTTGAAGCCACCGAGTTTTGTTGTAGTTCTTACATTGTTTCTTTAGTTGCTAAGTCGTGTCTGACTATTTTGCAACCCCTCGGACTGAGTCTGCCAGGCTCTTCTGTCCATGGTATTTCTCAGGCAAGAATACTGGAATGGGTTTCCAATTCTTTCTCCATGTTTTCACGTAACAAAGCTTAATTCAGTCAATAGGCATCATAATTATCTTTACTTTATAAATGGGTGAATGAGGCAGGGCAATGTCTATGACATTGTCCAAAATATTATATTATTATGTGGCAGAGCTGGAACTTGACTCCATACCTTTATGACTCTCACATCCATACCTGAAGATGCAATGATACATTGCCTTTCTAAACATATTTCATATTTTTCAGTAATTTACTTCCAAGTATTGGAAGGTAGCAACCATGCTGTCCAACGTCCTTTTCCAGACTACGCATTCTATTTGCATTTTACATTTCTTCATGCAACAGTGTCTTTCAGTCTTATCTGCTTGGTATTCATTTCCATTAGAAGGTCCAACATGTATGCACCTCTGTCTGAAAGGGCAGTGCTACACTAACCTCTTAGCAGGATCAGACAGAGAGAGCATACAGCAGGGTTTGCCAAAATTTGGCCCTTGGACAAGCTTTGGCCAACCACCTCTTTGAGTATGGCTGATGAGTCAAAAATAGTTTTTGCATTCTCAGTGGTTGAAAAACAATAGGAAAATAATATTTTATGAAAATTATATGAAATTAAAATTTGAGTGTCCATAAAATATTTATTAGAACGCAGACACTCATTTGTTTACATATTCCTTAGGACAGCTTTTTCATTACGAAAGCATAATTGAGTAGTTGTAACAGAGTTTATGGCCCACAAATCTGAGAATATTTACTGACTGATTCTTTTCAGAAAGTTGACTGAGCCTTGAAATAAGACAACTACAACCTTCTTCACTTTGGACACTCCACTGCTGTTATTTCACCCTTAACTTACATAATTTTATGGGTATTAATGTCACTCTTGAATGATACTGAACCATACAACTATCTTATCACTTATTTCCCTTTAGCCACAACTCCATTTCTTTCATTAAACTTTTGAACCCAAAGGCATGTTATTATAGTTTCATCAAATTGCATTTTATGTGGTTCAAACCACATTCTTTCTTTATTTTGTTATTTAATTTTTATTTTCTATCATGACAAGTAATGGTTTACTTACAATGCTGTATTAGTTTCAGGTTTACAGAAAAGTAATTCAATTATACATATACATATGTCCATTTTTTCAGCTTCTTTTCCCATGTAGTTTATTACAGAATATTGACTAGAGTTCCTTGTGCTATTCAATTGGTTCTTGTTGATTTTCTATTTTATATATAGTAGTGTGTATATGTTAATTACAAACACCTAATTCGTTCCTCCTCCTCCTCACCATTTCCCTTTGGTAAGCTTAAATTTGTTTTTGATGTCTGTGTGTTTCTGTTTTATAAATAAGTTCATTTGTGTTCCTTTTTAGATTCCACATATAAGTGATATCATACATTTGTCCCTCTCTGTCTGACTTACTTCACTTAATACAGTAATCTCTGGGTTTACACATGTCGATGCAAAAGGAATTTTCCTTCTTTTTCATGGCTGACTAATATTCCATTCTATGCATACAGCACATCTTCTTTGTACATTCCTCTATTGATGGACATTTAGCATACTTCCATATCTTGGCCACTGTAAACAGTGCTTCAGTTGGACATTGAGGTGCATGTATCTTTTTTGAAGTATGATTTTCTCTGGGTACATGTCCAGGAGTGGGATTGCTTGATCATATGGTAGTTCTAATTTTAATTTTTTAAGGAATTTCTACACTGTTCTCCATAGAAGTTAGACCAATTTACATTCCCACCAACAGTGTAGGAGGGTTCCCTGTTCACCACATCCTCTTCACCATTTATTGTTTGTAGACATTTTGATGATGATCATTCCGACTGACATGAGGTGATACCTCATTGTAGTTTTGATTTGCGTATCTCTAATAATGAGCGATGTTGAGCATCTTTTCATGTGTTTTTTTGGCCATTTGTATGTATTCTTTAGAGAAATGTCTATTTAGGTCTTCTGCATATATATATATACACACACACATATATAGAGCTACATGAGATGTTTGTACGTTTTGAAGATTAATTCCTTGTCAATTGCTTTGTCTGCAAATATTTTCTTCTATTCCATGGGATGTCTTTTTTTGTTGTTGTTTGTTTATGGTTTCCTTTGTTATAAAAAAGGACTTAAGTTTAATTAGGTCCCATTTGTTTATTTTATTTTTTAAATTTTCATTACTCTAGGAGGTGGATCCAAAATGATATTGCTGTGGTTTATGTCAAAGAGCATTGTGCTTATGTTTTCCTCTAAGAATTTTACAGTATCTGGTCTTAAGTTTAGGTCTTTAATCCATTTTGAGTTTATTTTTGAGTATGGTGGTCTAATTTTCATTCTTTTATATAGCTGTCCAGTTTTTCCAGTGAAAGTGAAAGGTGCTCTGTCATGTCAGACTCTTTGCTACCCCATGCACTGTACAGTCCAGGGAATTCTCCAGGCCAGAATACTGAAGTGGGTAGCCTTTTCCCTTCTCCAGGGAATCTTCCCAACCCAGGGATCAAACCCAGGTCTCCCACATTGCAGGCAGATTCTGTACCAGATGAGCCACAAGGGGAGCCCAAGAATACTGGAGTGGGTAGCCTATCCCTTCTCCAGTGGATCTTCCTGACCCAGGAATCGAACTACCTGTATTGCAGGTAGATTCTTTACCAACTGAGCTATCAGGGAAGTCCACTACTGAAGAGACTGTATTTTATCCATTGTACATTATTGCCTTGTTCATTATAGATTAATTGACTGTAGGTGTGTGGGCTGATTTCTGGGCTTTCTATCTTGTTTCATTTATCTTTATTTCTGTTTTTGTGCCAATATCATATTGTTTTGATTACTGTATCTTTGTAGTATAATCTGAAGTCAGGGAGCCTAATTCCTTCAGATCTGTTTTTCTTTTTTTTTTAAATTTTATTTTATTTTTAAACTTTACATAATTGTATTAGTTTTGCCAAATATCAAAATGGATCCGCCACAGGTTCTTTTGCAAGATTGATTTGGTTATTCAGGGTCTTTCGCATTTCAATACAAATTTTAAAAATTTTGTTCTAATTCTATTAAAATATTAAAATACCATTGGTAATTTAATAGGGATTTCACTAAATCTATAGATTGCCTTGGGTAGCAGAGTCATCTTGACAATATTGATTCTTCCAATCAAAAAACATGATATATCTTTCCATTTGTTTGTGTCATCTTCAATTTTTTCCCATTGGAGTCTTACAGTTTTCAGAGTACAGGTCTTTTGCATCCTTAGGTAGGTTTATTCCTAGGTATTATTTTTTTATTCTGATCTTTAAACATCTTGTTGGATATTTATTCTGTCATCCAGCATGTCTGACCTTTCTCCAGGTTGGACTTATCCACAAACTTAAAAAACAATGATTGTGATATTTTTGATGAACTGATTAGATAAATGTAGAGACAGCCATATAGCATAGCACTAGAATCCCCTGTTTTGAACTCCCATTCCTCAGTTAAAATACTCTTGTCAGTAACCCCCATATTTTGACAAACTTTTATCCAGGGTTATTATTCAATAATGCAGATGCATATTGAATCTCTATTACATCCTGGGCTTGGTGCTGGGGAGACAATGGTAAAAAGGGCACACAGAGATTCAGCTGGTTAGAATACTCAGCCGAGTTACTGCTGTAAACAAGCAATCATCCTCAAAATATGTCATTACAAGCTATGATGTTATGAATAAAATTACCTTGAATTACTAGAGTGTGTCAAGACATATGTACAGAATTTATCACTAACATCTCCCTTGACTCTTTAACAGTGTCTTTGACAACCCCATAAAAGAAGGAGCTGAGGGTAGACTAATGTGATTTGTTCTTGGTAAATCAGTGCTGTGCCTAGTGATCAGTGTTTCTCTGAAATATGAATCAGAACCTTTCCTCAGTGTGCTTCCATACCACTTGGGGTGGGGGATCATGTTAAAAGGTAGATTGTGATTCAGTTGGAGCCAGGGATTCAGCACAGTCAAAAAGCTCTAAGAAATGGTACACCGCTGCTCTACCCACCTCATTCCTAATAACAAGACCTTAACCAGATGCTCACAGTCCAGATTTTTAATAATTATTTCCTGTCATGGAAGGGCATGTCCTTTTAGAGAAGAATTACAGGAATTTTTGAGCAGAGAAAGGCAAACAGCCTAGAGAAACAACAGCTTTGGAATCAGACACATGTGGATTTATACACAGACCTGCACGTCGACAATTACGTGACTTCAGCCTGGGTCCTTCTGTCATTGCACTGCAAGTTCTTCAGCAGTGAAAATAGAAATAATTTGGGGGGATAATGATAAGTTTTCCATTTTGCTGTGGGGTTATTTGGAACTCAATCATGAAACATAGTAATGTTTCATGATTAAACAAACAACAGCTTTTACCGTGCTTATCAAAATTATAAAATAAGCAGAGATGTGCTTTGAAAAAGATTAATCACAAAATAAGATGCAGTTTGAATTTTTAATGGGGAGATACTGGGACACTTGGATAAATCAGATGTTGCTTTAGTTTAACCATTTTTTAATTAACACATAGTTAGAAATTATGCTATATGATGAGGCTTAAAGTTAAATCAGTCATGGTTTTCAAAGAAGTCAGTCAGGGAGGCAGATCAGCAAATAGACATTAGACCTAGAGGCTTGATAAACTTGGATCCATGTACAATATGAATGCCAGGAAAGTAGCATTTGGGGTGAGGAAATGGAAATAGGTTTGTTATCTATATTATAGTGGTTAAGGTGATAAGATATTATTATAAGAGAAAAAGAAAAGTGTTACTGATAGTTCTGAGACCTCAAAACCTGGGAGAATAGAGGTTTCATTAACAGAAATAAGCAATGTGAAAGAAAAATCAAATGAGAGAGGAACAAAATTGATTTCTCTTTTGCACATATTGAGTTGAAGAGTTCTTAGGTCATCTCAGTGTAAATGAATTCAAAGACATTTTGAAATAGAATCACCATGGGTAGTAATATGTGTAATTGAAGCTCATTTACAAAATTTGGAGAAAACTAACTTGCACCTTCTGGTTATTTTTATAACAATATAATTTGGATCACATGTTTGTGCATCTACTGTGTGTGTACTGATATAGAGAAAGGCATGTATGTTTATGTTTGGTGTTTACCCTACATCAGCAGTTTTAAAAAATTACTATGTTGTTTCTACTCTATTAATGACAGTCTGAATTTGGAAGGCTTGATAAGTTGTTTACAAGGAAGTTCAGAAGGATAAATCAGTACATGTTTGCAGAATATTGTGAAAACATTTTTCTCAGGATGTGTCATTGGAAATGGCAATTAGTCAATGTAGGGAAACTGATATAGTTTTAGACATCAAGTCACACTAACACAAACATCCAGGCCAATGCAGTTAAGGTTCTAAGAGACAAAAATGAAATTATGTTGATATATAAGTTTTACACAATTCATATTTGTTACCTGTGAATTCATATTAGAGTTCTCAGAATGAGATAAAAGAGAAGATTTCATTTTCATGTGGTATAAACAACTCTAGTGAGGAATGGGGAAATGAGAGACTCTGAGACTCATGGACTAGAAGGTGCCTGAAAAGTTTTATAGTGATGTCTGCTATAAGCCAGATACTGTGCTAGGAACTTTTGCTTTTTTGTTTCTTCCTCACAATAATCTTGTGCACAGAGTACAGTGTTATTCTTGTCATCTTGCAGGTGAGATAGTGCAACAACAAGTTAAAATAATCTGATCAATGTGTCAGGTAGAGCATTTATGAGTCACCTTCATGTCAACCACTTCTCTCTTTCCCTATTACAGTAGCTACAATTTCTACTTAGTGAACTGAATTCAGTCCTGGCTTCACAAGTGAAACATAACCTAAGACCATCAGGGTGTTATGTTACTCACAGAGTTTGGCTTTGAGATGGGCATGCCATCTAAGCTTCTCCAACCAAGAACCTAGAACTTGTGCTGAGAACGTTGAAACAGATGTCATTCTCTTCCACTGGCTGTATGAATGGAAAGACACTGGTAGCCATCTTAGGATCACATAGTTTCAAAGTGAAATGAGCAGGTAGAGAGATGTAGGCAAACGGGGTCATTGGTTAATCTGCTGGCCACCTTGTAGATGTTGGGGAGGTTGGAGGGATTCTGACATTTCAAGTTGTTGGGTCCATCATTAATCTCCAACATTTAACCACATATGAGGATTCCACTTGTAACAACATCCTAACTGCTACAGACATTACCTAGACCAGCTCCCTTTTGCCAGAGATAAGGTGATCAAGCTGAAAAAAGAAGGCAGTTGTCCAAGATGGCATGGGCTCACTCAAGATGAAGTTAAGCCTAGAATTCAGGAGTCTTTATGCCCAGTCTAGTGATCTTTCCAATGCAGCAAGCTGACATACCAAGGCCGCACAAAGACTGAGTAAAGACTAAGATTTCTTGATTACTTAGAATGTATCATTTCTCAATGAACTGTGGTTAAATACAAATTGTTTTAAATACTCAAGGAGAAAAGCAGCAAAGGAGGAAAAAAATGCACTTTGTAATCATGTTTTCACTTTTTGTTAGGAAATGAATTTGACTATTTTGAAAATTGTGTGAAGCTGGTGCTTTGACTTACATGTGCCTTCATACCCCTCACTGTGCCAAGGACAACATTACTATATTAGGTACTCAAATAGTTCTTTGCTTGATATCTGTCTTCCTTATTAGGTTATATATCTTGATAGCAGGGACCATGCCTGCCTGCTTCAGTTCGGTATTGCCAGTGCTTTTTACAGCATTTGATACATGGTGGATCTTAAATAAATATCTGTTAATGATGTTAAATAGTGTCACCCTCTATCTTGCACCTGAGGTTCAACTCAACATGAAGTCATAACTTGGCTCATAGACATAGTCTACCTAGAACAACACTGTCCAATAGAAATGCAACACAGGTCACACGTGTGAGGCATGCATGCAATTTTAAGTATTCTAAAGTGAAGTTAAAAAAGGAAATCAGTGAATTTAAAATTAATCCAATATGCCCTAAATATTATCATGTAAAATAAAATCAACAAAAAATAATGAGACATTTTACATATTTTTTGTACCAAGTCTTCAAAAACAGATATGTATACCTCATCCTTAAAATACTTTTTAGTCCAGACCACTACATTTCAAGTCATTAGAAGCCACATATGGATATGTTAATATAGTGACTTATATTGGACAGCTCTGATATTATCTATGTCTATGACATTGTATAAAGATAAATCTCCAAGAGCAAAATTATAATAGAACTTCATGTGAAAACAGTCAGAAATTTATCCTAAAATTTTACTGTACTCTATATCTCTATCTATCTATGTGCTGTCACATTAAAGTCTCCAAAAGTAGTCCTTGACACCAAAAGTTGTGCTTTCACAATGCCTAAACACTAAGATGTTAGTACCATTATAGAACAAACACCTAGTTAGTACTTAACATTATTGTTTTTCCTGTTTTGTGGGTTTTTTTGTTTGTTTGTTTTAATCATATAATCCTAACTCAAGGCAATTTCATGGCATACATGATTCTAGTTAGGAATGATCTCAATTAACTGTCTTACATAAATTTGAATGGCCTGTTGAAAACTTCCACATATGATTTCTAATAGTGGGATTCAGGACCCCTTGGGCTTCCCTGGTGGCTCAGATGGTAAAGCGTCTGTCTGCAATGCGGGAGACCCGGATTCAATGTCTGGGTCAGAAAGATCCCCTGGAGAAGGAAATGGCCCCCTACTCCAGTACTCTTGCCTGGAAAATCCCATGTACGGAGGAGCCTGGTAGGCCACAGTCCATGGGGTGGCAAAGAGTCAGACGCGACTGAGTGACTTTACATTCATTCACATTCAATAAACCCTTTTCAATCAATGTTAGAAAGCCAGTTAATTATTGCATGACTTCGCACCACAGCTTAAATCAAATTTCTCTTAGCATCTGGTCATTCAACAGCCATGTTCTGAATCTGTAAGGTAACTGGTTGGTTTTAGGGATGCAGAGATGAGTAGTTACTCCTCCCCTTCAAGTAAGTCCCTGTCTAGTTGAGTAAATGGCTAATGGATTTGGGATGTCAGAGAGATTCTTTTCTTAACTGAAGTTAGCCCAGGACACACTGGTGACACACAGGACTCAGTGATAATTTAACTGGTGGTGGGGGAAGAAATGAGAAAAGACTCCTCACAGAGGAGAAGAGCTTAAAAGGATTCTGAGATGTGGGTGGTGAGCCACTAGGACTTAGGGAGCTAAGTTCACTCTGTTCTACTGCGCAGAGCTAAGAGTGCAGGATGGCAGGGAGTGGGGCTGGGGGTCTGTGTCCTGGGGGCAGCAGCATGGGAAAGCACACTGCATAAAGCACAGAGGGAAGCCCTGGGCTTAGGGGAGACTTGGCCAAATGTGGAAGGCCAAGGTTGCTGCAATTTACATATTTCCATTTAGAGACTCCCCCCAACCCTATTAACCCATATGGTTTTGATAATTATGTTTAAATGGAAATTCAGATAGCGGCAGGCAATAAGTATTTGAAATAGGACTTCATATTGGGAGACTCGGTAGGGCACTTGGCAAGTATTATTTCCTCCTCCCAATAAACTAGAGGGCAAAGCTGGCATTTCTTACTCTAATTGTAAGAGCTCCACTCTCACCCTGACCAGCCATTCTTAATGAGGTGGAAAAGAGCCTGGCTCCTCCCTTCCCCCTTTCATGATTTCTCCCACCTGCACAAGAAATAAACAGTAGTTAGAAATAGAAATGACCTATATGTCAACAAGCACAGAGCATCATAATACAGCCAATGCCCAGGGAGTCAACCATTTGTGCTAGCACATGGGCACCCTCCGAGTGGTGGCTCTCCCCATAAGAAAGGGTGTAACCTAAAAAGCATAATGCCTGGCTAATTATCCCAAATCAATTAGTCTACTGCAGTGGTTTCCAAATGCTGACCTACAAGTAAGTTTTCACAAATATGAAGGAAATAAATTTTAGACTAATATAGTGTCAAATTCAGACTTAAATTGAAGAAAGTAGAGAAAACCACTAAATCATTCAGGTATGACCTAAATCAAATCCCTAATGATTATATAGTAGAAGTGAGAAATAGATTTAAGGGACTAGATCTGATAGACAGAGTGCCTGATGAACTACGGATGGAGGGTCGTGACATTGTACAGGAGTCAGGGAGCAAGATCATCCCCAAGAAAAAGAAATGCAAAAAAGCAAAATGGCTGTCTGTGGAGGCCTTACAAATAGCTGGGAAAATAGGAGAAGTGAAAAGCAAAGGAGAAAAGGAAAGATATACATATTTGAATGCAGAGTTCCAAAGAATAGCAAGGAGAAACAAGAAAGCCTTCCTCAGTGATCAATGCAAAGAAATCAAGGAAAATAATAGAATGGGAAAGAGTAGAGATCTCTTCAAGAAAATTAGAGATACCAAGGGAATATTTTATGCAAAGATGGGCTCAATATAGGACAGAAATGGTATGGACCTAACAGAAGCAGAAGATATTAAGAAGAGGTGGCAAGAATACACAGAAGAACTGTACAAAAAAGATCTTCACAATCCATATAGTCACAATAGTGTGATCACTCACCTAGAGCCAGACATCCTAGAATGTGAAGTCAAGTGGGCCTTAGGAAGCATCACTATGAACAAAGCTAGAGGAGGTGATGGAATTCCAGTTGAGCTATTTCAAATCCAGAAGATGATACTGTGAAAGTGCTGCTCTCAATATACTAACAAATTTGGAAAACTCGACAGTGGCCACAGGACTGGAAAAGGTCAGTTTTCATTCCAATCCTTAAGAAAGGTAATGTCAAAGAATGTTCAAACAACTGCACAATTGTACCCTTATCACATGCTAGTAAAGTAATGCTAAAAATTCTCCAAGCCAGGCTTCAACCGTGAACTTCCAGATGTTCACGCTGGTTTTAGAAAAGGCAGAGGAACCAGAGATCAAACTGCCAACATCTGTTGCATCATCAAAAATGCAGGGAAGTTGCAGATACACATCTACTTCTGCTTTATTGACTATACCAAGGCCTTTGACTGTGTAGCTCACCACAAACTGTGGAAATTTATTTAAGAGATGGGAATAACAGACCACCTGACCTGCCTCCTGAGAAATCTGTATGCAGGTCAGGGAACAACAATTAGAACTGGACATGGACCAACAGACTGGTTTCAAATACAAAAAAGGAGTATGTCAAGGCTGTATATTGTCACCCTGCTTATTTAACTTACATGCAGAGTACATCATGAGAAACGCTAGGCTGAATGAAGCACAAACTGGAATCATGATTGCTGGGAGAAATATCAATAACCTCAGATATGCAGATGACACCACCCTTATGGCAGAAAGTGAAGAGGAACTAAAAAGCCTCTTGATGAAAGTGAAAGAGGAGAGTGAAAAAGTTGGCTTAAAGCTCAACATTCAGAAAACAAGATCATGGCATCTGGTCCCATCACTTCATGGGAAATAGATGGGGAAACAGTGCAAACAGTGGCTGACTTTATCTTTTTGGGCTCCAAAATCACTGCAGATGGTGATTGCAGCCATGAAATTAAAAGACGCTTACTGCTTGGAAGGAAAGTTATGACCAACCTAGACAGCATATTAAAAAGCCGAGACATTACTTTGCCAACAAAGGTCCGTCTAGTCAAGCCTAGGTTTTTCCAGTTGTCATGTATGGATGTGAGAGTTGGACTATAAAGAAAGCTGAGAGCCAAAGAATTGAGGCTTTTGAACTGTGGTGTTGGAGAAGACTCTTGAGAGTCCCTTGGACTGCAAGGAGATCCAACCAGTCCATCCTAAAGGAAATCCGCCCTGAATATTCATTGGAAGGACTGATGTTGAAGCTGAAACTCCAATATTTTGGCCATTTGATGTGAAAAGCTGACTCATTTGAAAAGACCATGATGCTGGGAAAGATTGAAGGCAGGAGGACTAGGGGACGACAGAGGATGAAATGGTTGGATGGTATCACCAACTCAGTGGAGATGAGTTTGAGTAAACTCTAGGAGTTGGTGATGGACAGGGAAGCCTGGCATGCTGCGGTTCATAGGGTTGCAAAGAGTCAGACACAACTGAGCAACTGAACTGAACTGAACTCTTTAAAAATATCATTACTTTCTCTAATACAATGTTGGAAATCCTATGATAAATCTCCAATAAAAAAATACCTTCCTCATTCATGAAATTCAAAAAATTAACACTGGTGCTGCATAAAAAGTGGGCTTCATAATCTAATCAGTTAGAAAACAAAAGTTCGACTGAGTAAATTTTAAAAGTCTTAATTGGCTTTTTAAAATAATCCATGAACTGGAAAGCATCCAATCCATCAGACAGAAAAGCTCCAAGGAGCTTTACAAAATGAAACTTTCATAGGGCAGGAGGTAGCAGGAACAAGGAAGTTATACAGGCAAAAAGAGGGTTGATTACTGCAAGGTTACATCCCTTTACAAAGTGGCAGAGGTCTACCAGCCAGATTTCCTAACTAATGCTGATCAGGTGATTCCTCATTGACCGGTTAAAGATGGCGTTTCTAAGGGAGAAAAAATTGTAATCGTCGAGTCTCAGATTGGTGACATGGCATTTGGCATAAGCTTCTCCATTTGGGGTCTATTTTCTTTTTTTTAAAAAAAATTCCATGTTGGAATATAGTTGATTAATAGTGTAGTATTAATTTCAAGTGTACAGCAAAGTAATTCAGTTAACTGAACTATACATATACATGTATCTATTGTTTTTCAAATTCTTTTCGCATTTAGATTATTTCAGGGTATTAAGTAGAGTTCTCTGTGCTACACAGTAGGTGCTTGTTGGTTATTTATTTTAAATATGGCAGTCTGTACCTGTCAATCATAATCTATCCCTCCCTCCCCCCACTTTCCCCCAGTAATCATAAATCTATTCTCTTAGTTTGTCAGTCTGTTTCTGTCTTATAAATAAGTTCTTTTGCATCATCTGTCAAAGATTCCACATATAAGCAATATGAAATTAAAAGATACTTGCTCCTTCTAAGAAAAGCTATGACGAACCTAGACAGCATATTAAAAAGCAGAAATGTCACTTTGGTGACAAAGGTCCATATAGTAAAGCTATGGTTTTTCCAGTAGTCATGTATGGATGTGAGAGTTGGACCATAAAGAAAGCTGAGAGCCGAAGAATTGATGCTTTTTAACTGTGGTGTTGGAGAAGCCTCTTGAAAGTAACTTGGACAGCAAGGAGGTCAAACCAGTCAATCCTAAAGGAAATCAACTCTGAATATTCATTGAAAGGACTGATGCTGAAGTTGAAGCTCAAATTCTTTGACCCCATGATGCAAAGGGCCAACTCATTGAATAAGACCCTGCTGCTGAGAAAGACTGAGGGCAGGAGGAGAAGGGGATGACAGAGAATGAGATGGTTGGATGGCATCACTGACTCAATGAACATGAGTTTGGGCAAGTTCAGGGAGATTGTGAAGGACGGGAAGCCTGGCATGCTGCCAGTCATGGGGTCACAAAGAGTAGGATATGACTTAGCGACTGAACAACAACAGTTAAGCGAAATCATATCTTATTTGTCTTTCTCCGTATGACTTACTTCACTTAGCACGATGATCTCCAGGTCTATCCATGTTGCTGCAAATTTGGCCTATTGTTTTTAGCAAACTAAGATAGCTTTGAATTATTGCTCGACCAATTACTAAGTGGCAACTGTGGGCAAATTACTCAGCTTATCTGACCCTTGTTTTTTGGTTTCAAGTTGTAATAATCGATGTCTACTTAATAGGATCAGTGTGAAAATCAAATCATATCATGTACATAAAGTGCTCTAGAATTAATTTTCCTTTCTTTCTTACCTTTTTCTACCTGGTTAACGACTGTATCATTTAAGAATCAGAACGGATCTGAAAACTTGGCATAATACCCTCCTAAACCCTCCCATATGCACATTACACAAATAGATGAAGTAAATTAGCCCTCACTTGACCTCTGTGTTTATGAAACAGCTAATGTGAATGATTTGAGTGCTGGTTATACTGTAATGAATTACTGTTTATGTATCTGTCATGTTCTGTGACAGTATTTGCTGCATCTTCAGCACAGAGGGCAGTGCCTAAGTCGGAACAGCTGGCAGTAACTAAATGGTACAGGAAGAAGAAACACAAGCATTCATCCCAGTTATACCACCGTTTCCTTCTCTTGTACAGAGAAGATTCAAGACTGAACATCCAGCTGGGTCATGCTGTAAATCTGACCAAATACAAACACGTATAAAGACACCATTAAGCAATAATGTGGACTCTATGTGAAGGAAAGTAAGAGTCTTTCAAAGCCAGTGGCAGTAAAGTTGGAGGAAAAGGAATAAACTGAAGAAATACTAAGGATATAGAAGAAAAACAGTTCTTATTTAAACATCATCTTGCATACACATTAGAAGCAGCTGGGAATTCCTTAGTTTTAGGATTAAATTGTTTCTATTATTGCCTCTCAGTAATCGAGATTACTGTCAGTTTATTTCTCCTATTAGCATTTTAAAAGGTGACAACTGATTAAAGGGAAGATGAGTCACAAAAAATCTTGCTTTAGGTAAACAGAGAAAATTCAAGATAAATGACCATGATATTGCATTTACCAAGGCATTATAGGATAGCCACATAAGGAACAGTAATTAAAATCAATACATGGCTTTGAAAGAGGGTGAGGCAGATCTAAATAATTAGGACAATTAATGACATTGTTGAAAAAGAGCCCCCAAAGGTCAACTAATTAATTTATCTTAATGCACACAATAATGAATAAAGCTCCAGATTTCAGGCATATTGGATTAAAGGCAATCAGCAAAGAAGGTGCTATTCAGTGTGAAAGCCACCCTCACAACAGAAATTGACATTAGTTCATGCAGTTAATGAAACAAACAAAACAAACCCAAAGAATACGGTCAATAACATGAAAACAGAAACATCAGGTGGTTACTAAATAAAGGAAGTTTTACATCATCTCACAAAAGAGTCTGACTCAATTGTCACTAAATGTACATGTATTAATATCCCCAAAGTCTGTGGGAAGAACAAGAATAGGAGGTTTAGAATTCTCCACTATGAATTTGAATCCAGATTCTGACTCTTATCAGCTAATTTTCTTCAAACAAGTAGCTTAATTTATTTAAATCTCCATTTTCTGAACTGTAAAATATAAAGGATAATGTATAATTTACACGTTTGCTTTGATAATATAAAGAGATATGCATGAAAATATGTTTGTTTTTTGTATCTGTTAAGTCTTATTAAATATCTTCTTTCCTTTTGTCTATGAGGTTTCAGATGCAGTAGGAAAGCAGAATTTGCAACCAGAACATACCATCATGCCATGTATAATAATTTTACTGCTCTTAACTTCAGTCCATTTATTAGTAAGACGTAAATAATATCAATCATACAGTGTTGTTATAAAGACAGAGTTCATAAGTGTTCAGCAAATATTATTATGCGTCATCTTGTTTGCTTTCTGTCTCTAAGGAAAGACTGAAGAATTTTCATTTGCAGCATCCTAAAGCCACAGTCAACTCACTTCTTATAATGCTATAAGAAAAGAATAGTTTCTTTATTCACAGCCTCAATCCTCCCCTGGATTTGTCAGCTTTACTCATCATTCTTTACTATGCCCAGAGAAGAATGTATTTCAAGCAATCTGCAGCTTAACTCATGTGAAAATAATAGAGTGCCAGCAGGATTGTTTTAATGCATTTGGTGTGGATAGACTTGGCCTATTCAATAAATCCAGCAAACTCACGGTATGTTTCACAGCCAAGAAGAATGCTGAGCTTGGCGTTTGCCCCCTCGTCCCCACCCCCATCTCATGTTCCATAATGTTCTCACATAAGGGTCATGAAGCAAAGCCAACATTTACGTTATTTTCTTATGCACAAGCACCTAAATAATTATTAATACCATTATCACACACTGATTCATTTGAGGAAAAAGTACATTCTAAAAATTCAGTCTTTTAGATGGTAATAAGAACAATGCACGGATGACACTGAGAATGAAATGATGGCGGTAGTTGGGGTTGGCAGGAGGTGATCAATCACGGCAGGAATGACGGTGGTATTGATCACAGTAGTAATGGTGGTGGTTGTGGAGACTCTTGCTGTGCAAAAAGACAAATGCCACAGGGATAAATACCCCTACCACGGTCTATCTTGAGCTATCAATGTGTTATCAGTGAATGCAGAGTCCAGAAGACAGGATAACAGTCATATCTCATGAGCTGGTATGAGCCAGTCCCAACACACCACTAGAGATAATAGTAGTACTAACGTTAGTGGTACCAGTATTCATGGCACCAGCAATTCTACTGGTAGTGGATGCAATAGTGAGAGCAGTGATGTGAGAGATGGTGGAGCTGGTGATTATCGTGGTAATAGTCACTGCGAAGATGATCATGATTATGGTGATGGTAGCAAGGATGGTGATGATGGTGAGGATGGTGATAAAACAGTTCCAGTGGGAGTGGTAGTGGCGGCAGGGATGGTGACATTGGTGGTGATCGTGAAGGTAATATCGGGCACTTTTGTATACAGTTTTATAATTTAGATTCTTTTTATCTGGATTACTTCAGGTAACATCGCAAGGAATATTTAGTTAACGATAATTTTATCTCTTTTTACAGACTAGCAAACTGAACCTTAAGGGGTGGTAAGGATTAGCTATAAAACAAGGCCTTGGAGTCAGGTAGCAATGCTTTAGTCTGCCCCCACCTGGCTGTGCCATCCTGTAGGCACCTGCTGTTTTGAGGCCAGTTCCCCTGATTTTGAAATAGTGAAACTAACAGATTTTACTCAAAACTATCAGGAGAATATTAAGATAATGCAATTATTTTTAAATCACCATGAATTTCTAAGCGATAATATAAGTAAAATAATATAATTCTTTTCTCATGAAAGAATAATTCTTGCTTTGTAGAGATCATGCTTTCTGATAAATAGATTTTTGTTTATCTATTCTTCTTGCTTTGTTTTGTATGGATTTTTTGATGAGTGTTTGACACTGAGGACTGAGGAGAGTTCCCCTGTTTTGTATAACAGAATTCAGCTTTCCTCAGATAGTTCTCAGAAGAGGTTGCGAAGCAGAGAGAAATGGAGGGAAGAGAGAGAAAGGCAGCCAGTCACCTAGAGATGGGCCGGAATGAATGAAAACAGTACAGCAGCTTGAAAAATGGCCACTCAAAGACATCTGGCCCAAATCCCTGGAACCTGTAGATACTTTTATAAGACAAAAGTTCTTGGCACACACATGTGATTAAGTTAAGGCTTTTAGCATTTGGTGATTGTCCTGGACTATATGAATGGGTCCTAAAATTATCACAAGTGTCCTTATTTGAGAGAGGCGATTGGAAGATTAGACTGACACTGATGGGAAGGTGATGTGAAGATGGAATCAGGGATTGGGATAATGTGACCATAATCAAAGGAATGTCAGCAGTCCCCAGAAGACGGAACAAACAAGGAATGGATTCCCCTTGAAACTTACTAAGGAAACGCGAACCTGACTTTAGCCTAGTGATACTGATTTAGAATTTGTTGTTAAGACAACAAAAGCCACTAAGTTTGTGGCATTTTGTCACCATGGCCACAGAAAACTAACATAAACAGTGAAACCACTCAGTCTTTCATAAAAATACTTTAGAAATAAGAGGTTTAATATGAATTCTAACATTGTTTACATTGCTTTACCATTAATGCCATTTTAGCATTCCTATCCCTCAAAAAGAAAAAAAAAATCTGCAAAGTCAGTTATGCCTACAAATATTTTATTCAAGTGGATATGCTAAGTTGCATCTCCAGAACAAGGAATAGCATCACAGAGATGGTATGTAGATATAGGAGGCAGAAAGGTCATGAGGATAAATGATCATAGAATTTGGGAAAAAAAAAACTTGGGATAGAATACTTAATTTTCCATAGTCTATGAAATGTAGAGGTTCAAATCAATAGTAACTTGGGCGGTGGAGTCACAGAGAAAAAGTCTCCCAAATGGTGTATGTTATTCTTGTGAATTTGCTATTATTGTTTGTCTTAGCTTGGACTGCTATCACACAGTACCATTGACTGGGTGACTTAAACCACATACATTTATTTCTCACAGTTCTGGAGGCTGGGAAGTCTTGGTGAGGACTCAAGGTGTCAACAGATTCAGTGCTTGGTGATGGCTCTCTTCTCGACTTTCAGATGTCTGCCTTCCTACCATGTCCACGTGTGGCAGAGAGGAAGCTCTGATGTCTTTCTTTTTTCATAAGGGAGCTAGTCTCATCATCAGAACTCTAACTTCATGACCTCAACTAAAACTAATTAGTTCCTTAAGTCTCCATCTCCTAATATCATCACACTGGGATGGTTCCAGTCCTCTTACATGCTCAGAACACCCTAGAAAGAAGCATAAATAACCTGGGTAGTTCACTAGCTCCCCCGATGGGAGTGATTAAACACAGAAGAAATGAAGCATGGATTCCTGTTGACTAAGTGAAGGCCCAGGAACATGCGCTGGTAATCAGAAGAGCATGGGCCTCAGACATGAATAATTATGAATTCCAGTCAGTTTTCAAAATTTGAATGAGCTGACTTCCTGATGACTCTCACAGAAGGCAGCCATCACATTAAGGGGAATCTTGAACTGCAATCCCTCATTTTCTTTTCATTTCCATGAAAAAAGTCAGCATAATGGGAACTGATAAGAGAGCCAAATCACTGAAATATGAAAATCACAGAATTAGCATTTATCCAAATTCCTTAGCTGAGCCTATCATGGGAAGAGCTGTTTTAATCACATCAAGTTGCTGCTTCATGACTGTGGAGTTTCTTATGAGCTAAAAAACCCTTATTCTTACAGGCAAAATTAATGGCTCACCCAAAAAATTAGATTAATGAAGCAAAGAGCCTTTGACGATCTCCAAGAAAGACATCCTCAACATTTTTGAGTCATCACCCCATGAAACAGAAGCTTCAAGTTTAGATCCTTTGGAATTAATTAATCTAATGATCACCTCCATGTTTTCAGTTCTCAGCCTCAACATTTTGCTCTGTTCAAAAATTAGCTTGTTTAAGGGTTGGGGCAGTTTCAATAGCCACTGCTCTCTCTTCCAAATAACATGATAGATACAATTAAGCCCAATGGCTTTGTAAGATAAGTCAAGTGAATTATATCCATGGTCCTTCAAAGGGTGTTGTCACTGTGGGTTTGGCTCTGTCATAGAGGAGTCCAGATGTTATGTGTCAGAAGCTAGTCTGTTCTCTTTAAAGGCTGTTTCCTATTTATCCTCAACTGTGTGTGTGTGAAGATATAACATCGCTTATGGACACAGGTGGGTTGGTAGGGGGAGAAGGGCAGGGTAGGAGGTATGGCGAGAGTAGCATGGAAACATACATTACCATATGTAAAATAGATAGCCAATGGCAACTTGCTGTATGACTCAGGGAATTCAAACCAGGGCTTGATAACAGCCTAGAAGGGTGGGATATGGAGGGATGCTCAAGTGGTAGGGGACATGGGTAAACCTATGGCTGATTCATGTTGATGTTTGGTAGAAACCAATACAATACTGTAAAGCAATTATTCATCAATTAAAGATAAATAAATCAAAAAAGAAAAAAATATATCTCCATGAAAAAAAAGAATCCTTACTGCACTAACTGCTTAATTCTCTACTGTTTGCTCACCGCTAAGCAATTTTTGAATTATCGCGTAAATTCTCTTGGTCCCATTGAAAATTACTTGTTCTCTCCTTGAAATAAAAGCTTGGATAGTCAAGTTGGTGAATAGTCTTTAGGAAATATTCATTTGGTGGAACTGAAGGAGCAATTTCAGTGTGCAAGCCACAGGCATAAACAGTAATATTGATACGTGCCAGGGCAGGTCAGGACATAGCCACATAGCAGAGTTCTGTGATCTCTGCCATCATACCATGCTCCAGACATCCCAACTCCTTCCTCATCAACAGAGCCGGGGCACCACTTAAAAATTCTGAATGTGCTTTATCTCAACGTACTGTTTTTCCCTCTGTGCTCAATTTTGAAAAAAAAACAAAAACAAAAAACCACAAGTGTCTACTGTCCTTCTGCCATGCACTTTCCCCTACTTTGCCCCCTAAACTCAATAATTCAATATTATTTATAATTATTCTCAAGGTTAATTTTTAAGTTCTAATTGTATTCTATATATAAATGTATGAACAACCAATCTTCATTATTCAAGGATTCTATACCTGCAATTTGCCTGCTTACTAAAATATTTTTGCAGCCCCCAAATCAATGCTTTTGGGTTATTATGTACATGTGCAGAATGGTCAAACATTTGAATTGCAGACACACAACTTCCCAGCTAAGGTCAAACATGGTGGTCCTCTGTCATTTCAGTTCTCCCACTGTATGCAAGTATCCTTTCCCCGGTACATTTAGTGCTACATTTTTGGTAGTTGTGTGCTTTTTTGTAGGTGATTTCATTGTCTAAGTTGGCCCCCAAGGGCAGTGCTGAAGTGCTGTCTAGTGTCCTAAGGGCTGTGATGTGCCTTGTGGAGGAAATACACGAAGTAGAGAAACTTTATTCAGGCATGCATTTTAGTGCTATTGGCCCCTCAGTTCAGTTCAGTTCAGTCACTCAGTTGTGTCTAACTCTGCTACCCCATTGGCTGCAGCACACCAGGCTTTCATCACCAATCCCAGAGTTTACTCAACTCATGTCCATTGAGTTGGTGATACCATCCAACCATCTCATCCTCTGTCATCCCCTTCTCCACCTGCCTTCAATCCTTCCCAGCATCAGGGTCTTTTCTAATGAGTCAGTTCTTTGCATCAAGTGGCCAAAGTATTGGAGTTTCAGCTTCAGCATCAGTCCTTCCCGTAAATATTCAGGCCTGATTTCCTTTAGGATGGACTGGTTTGATCTCCTTGCAGTCCAAGGGATTCTTAAGAGTCTTCCCCAACTCCACAGTTCAAAAGCATCAACTCTTCAGAACTCAATTTCTTTTATGATCCAACTCTCACATCCATACATGGCTGCTGAAAAAATCATAGCTTTGACTAGACAAACCTTTGTCAGCAAAGTAATGTCTCTGCTTTTTAATAATGGTGTCTAGGTTGGTCATAGCTTTACTTCCAAGGAGCAAGCGTCTTTCATGGCTGCAGTCACTGTCTACAGTGATTTCAGAGCCCAAGAAAATAAAGTCTGTCACTGTTTCCCAATCTATTTGCCATGAAGTGATGGGACCAGATATCATGATCTTCATTTTTTGAATATTGAACTTTAAGCCAACATCTTCACTCTTCTTTTTCACCTTCATCAAGAGAGTCTTTAGTTCCTGTTTGCTTTCTGCAGTAAGGGTGGCTATCAGCCATTAGGTAAATGTTAATCAACAAAGTCGGAGAAGGCAATGGCACCCCACTCCAGTACTCTTGCCTGGAAAATCCCATGGATGGAGGAGACTGGTAGGCTGCAGTCTATGGGGTCTCTAGGATTCGGACAAGACTCAGCGACTTCACTTTCACTTTTCACTTTTGTGCACTGGAGAAGGAAATGGCAACCCACTCCAGTGTTCTTGCCTGGAGAATCCCAGGGACGGGGGAGCCTGGTGGGCTGCTGTCTATAGGGTCGCACAGAGTCGGACACGACTGAAGCGACTTAGCAGTAGCAGTAATCAACAAAGTATATTAGATAAGATGTTTTTAAGCAGAAACATACATAAAACAAGGTTAAGTATTGATCAGTTAGCAAGGTATGCTGTGACTTGAGGCTTACAGGAAACTAATCCCTGATTTCCTTTAGGAACAATGGTTCAGGATTCACAAATTCAGTGTTTATGGCTACTTTACAAAATGAAACTACCACAAATACTGTGAATCCACTGCATTTACTTACAGTGGGAAATTGATCATTTCCTAAAATGTAGATGTTAGAACAAAAGAGGGAAGGGAATGACCCGAGTGTTACAAAGTGACTGATTTTGCTCTAGGCTCATAATTGACCTAATCCCTTGACTGCTCTGGGATTCAGGCACCACATCCCATTAAAAAAATAAAATAAAACAGAGAATATATACACATAATATGAAAATATAATTTATTTTGTATCATCACCTTCTGCCCTTACTTTCTCCTGTGAGGTGTAGAACTGGGTTTGCATCTGACTGGATTAATTGCTAATAAATTGCTACTAACTGGGTATGATGATATTATTCGGGTTTTCGGGTTTTCATATAAAGAACACTTATTGTTCAGAGATATTTTAAAGATTTACAGATAAATTGTTATGACTTTTGGGATTTGTTTCAAAATAATGCTAAATGAATAGGGGACAAAATGATTTGATACTTGTTGAGTGTCACATGGGGGTCATTATCCTCTTAGGTCTCTTTTACATACCTTTGAAATGTTCTGTAAAAAAAAGTTGCAAGAATAAAGTAAGGAACACCATTCTTCTGTGCCAAAACCCATGGTTGAAGTTTTATATATGTTGTTTCATTCAACTCCTACATCATTTTATGTAGAAGGTATTTTCGTTCTTAATTTACAGCAGAACAAATGAGACAAAAATAATATCCTCAGTTAATCAGTGATGGTAATTATATTTTAAAATTTTAGTTTTGATTTAATTTTTAATAATTTATATATATATATATAACTTGTAACAATAATAAATGCATTTTCCTGTTTCAATTTTGAAAACATTCCTTTTCATCTTATAATGTGTTGCATATGCATTCTGTGTATATATGTGTGTTTTATATATATATATATATATATAATTTTTATCAGTAGCACAACTTTAAAACCTTGCACTATTCTGATCCTGTGAAATGACTGATTCATTACATCAAGTTCTTTTGACTTCAAGAGTACTTCTGTGCCATCAGTAATCATTCAGATGAAAACTGAATCAGTTCCAGAATGAAATTCTGCTCCAGATGTGGCACCTCATCAGATTTCCCATCTTAGTGTGAGGTGGAGTTTAGCTGAGTAAAAAATCAGGGCAGATAAGTTAAAATGGTTTCCTCCATTCCCTCCTCAACTTATTTACATGTGTGAGTGGTAATGGAGGGTAGTATAATCAAACTTTATTTAGTGATTTTAGAGTTTCTAGAGTTTATATATATATATAACCCTATAAGAAAGACTAGGGAATTTTAATACTATATATATATATAAATACATGTATATTCTAGGTTCTTTAATCTTTTGTTCCTTCCTGTTGTCATTTAGTCACTAAGTTGTATCTAACTCTTTTGTGACCCCATGGACTGTAGCCTGCCAGGACCCTCTGTCCATGGGATTTCCTAGGCAAGAAAACTGGAGTGGGTTGCCATTTCCTTCTTCAGGGTTTCTTCCCAACCCAGAGGTGGAACCCACATCTCCTGCATTGGCAGGTAGATTCCTTACCACTGTGACTACTTATCCAAAGTCCCAATTCACATTTCTAGAGTTAATAGTACCTGGAAAGGCAAATGACCAAGATAAAGTTTGTTCAAAAGTTCTAGAACTCAGATCTAGATATGAAAGACATAAATAGTCAAGAATATAACAATGATTTCCTTCTGAAATAAATTTCACCATTATTAAATTTAGAATCATAGTATTTTAGAATTTGAAGTGGTCCTAGATATCCAATATTTCTACACTTCAATAATATGAATCCTAGAAATAGAGAATAGGTAAAGTGGAGAACAGGTATCTGAATTTCCAGACCTGATCTCTTTCTGTTACCTCACATAGATTTATTTACCCCATATTGGAAAATATCTCAGGAGTTCTAGGTAACTTGAAAGAAAGAATAAATAAGTGTTCAAAAACACACATGATCACAGACACACTACACACACAAATGCAGATTAAAATGATATTTAAATTAACTGAAATACTTAAATTAACTAAATTGTTCCTTACCATAAACTAATAGGCATAAGTCACCCGGAGATGATTTATTTAACTGTTTGCAAATCCAAAATTAAATCCCTGCCCATGGAAGCTACACAAAATTTCATCCTGTGGTACTACACTTGGTTAAGGATTAATTAGATTTAAAAGCTTCTCAGACTAATTCACAGAAATAAGAAATGATAAGTTGTGAAAAGTGAAAGTGAAGTAGCTCAGTTGTGTCTGACTCTTTGTGACCCCATGGACAGAATAGCCTACCAGGCTCCTCCATCCACATAGTTTTCCAGGCAAGAGTACTGGAGTGGGTTGTCATTTCCTTCTCCAAGGGATCTTCTGGACCCAGGGATCGAACCTGTATCCCGACACTACTGTCTGAGCCACCAGGAAAGCCCTAGAGAGTTGTGAGTCTATAAAATAAGAATTTGTTTTACATGTTGCTTTTCTAAAGAAAGTCTTAATTATCTGTCTTTAGGAGAAGGCGATGGCCCCCACTCCAGTACTGTTGCCTGGAAAATCCCATGGACGGAGGAGCCTGCTGGGCTGCTGTCCATGTGGTCGCGAAGAGTCGGACACAACTGAGCGACTTCACTCTGACTTTTCACTTTCATGCACTGGAGAAGGAAATGGCAACCCACTCCAGTGTTCTTGCCTGGAGAATCCCAGGGATGGGGGAGCCTGGTGGGCTGCCGTCTATGGGGTCGCACAGAGTCGGACACGACTGAAGCAACTTAGCAGCAGCAGCCGCTGCCAAATGTAAAAGCATCTTTTCAGCTTAAAATATCTATTGAGGAAAGAAAAAAAACAAAAACAAAACTCTATAATTGAGAAGAAATATCTGCTTTACATGGAAAATAGTTTATCAAGCAATTAAAACATTAAATATATGAATAACCTAAGTTGAGAGGCATATCATCACAGATGTTGTGAATCAATGTCCCATCTATTTTCCAAAACTTAATTATTATTTGCTAACTTAGACAGATGTTTATTTTCAGAGGGAAAAAATCGAAATCCAAGTGATGGCAAAAACAAATCCGAAAATACCTCACAAACCATGCCTCCTCGCAACTAAGTGCTTTTAAAAGTTATAGTGAAAAAAAAAGAAAAGGCACAAAAAAGTTATAGTGCCCATGTTAGTCAGTCATAAACTCTATTGCACTTTAACCTTTGCTGCTGCTGCTGAGTCACTTCAGTCGTGTCCGACTCTGTGCGACCCCATAGACGGAAGCCCACCAGGCCCCCCGTCCCTGGGATTCTCCAGGCAAGAACACTGGAGTGGGTTGCCATTTCCTCCTCCGATGCATGAAAGTGAAAAGTGAAAGTGAAGTCGTTCAGTCGTGTCCGACTCTTCGAGACCCCATGGACTGCAGCCTACCAGGCTCCAGGCAAGAGTACTGGAGTGGGGTGCCATTGCCTTCTCTGACTTTAACCTTTAGAGGTTGCATTTACTGCTCTGTGCTTAAGATACAAGAGCTTCAAAAACAGAGCAAAGATTAGGAGAACAAGGATGGTGCTGGCAAAATAATAAACTCACAGAAAATTAAAAAGAAAATTGTATTTAGAGGTCCAAAGTGTGGTAAGCAACATTTTAAATCAATGAGGAAAGAATAGAATTGTCAGTGTATAGACTTATAAAAATTAAAAAAAATTGAAAGTTGAATTTTATATAACTTAAAAATTTTGGATAAAATCATGTGAAAAAATAAAATCCTCAAAGAGTTTAGAATATAAAGAAGTTATATTTCTAGCATATCTAAAGGAAGAAATTAATAAAGGAAATACTGGTTGATCTATTTAATGTGTATACTTTTCTCACATTCACAATTTTTATGAATCAAACTGAAAATCAAAAATGGAAACATCTCATCATGCATATTAATTAAACTTTTGATGTGATTGATAAATAATAAAAAATTATAGTTTAAAGCAATTAAATATGATTTTCATTTGTAAAATTGAGCTTAAAAGATAATATAGACTATTACAGGGAGTGTCACCTATTAAACAGTCTCAAACACAGCTCAATAGCAGTTCAAATTGAAACAAGCATTCTGGAGAAAATGTTGTGAAAATATATGAAAAATACAACATAGAGCAATTTCATTCTGTGATTTTTTTTTCTAATAATCAAAATGATAATAATCACAGCAAATACTAACTTCTGCCTAATATTTTTAAGTTGCATAATATACCATTCTTAGTACTTTACCCATATAGACTCATTCATTCATTTCCACCAGCCTGTGAAGTAAGTCCTATTATTGTCAGCCCATTTTACAGATAAGGAAATGGAGACACTGAGAAAATATTAAATAAAAAATATATATCCTCTTCTGTTTTTCCTTTTACTTTTTATCCCTACCCTCAATTTCCATATTGCTCTAAAATTATCCACAATGGAGGATATTCAATTAAATTCATAAACAACTTTGTAAAAAAATATAACATATATGCCCATATGTGGGCATATGTGGGGGGAAGCCTGTGTGGGGCTTCCCTGGTGGCTCAGTGGTAAAGAATTCACCTGCCAATGCAGGAAACCAGTGGGCTTGATCCCTGGGTTCAGAAGATCCCCTGGAGAAGGAAATGGCAACCCATTCCAGTATCCTTGCCTGGGAAATCCCATGGACAGGCTACAGTCGATGGGTCACAAAAGAGTTGGACATGGCTTAGTGACTAAACAACAACCTATATATGTATAAAAATCTGTATGTACACATATATACTTACAAATGCATGTTATTTTAGATGTATGTGTATATATATATGTGTTTGAATTTTATATGACCAGAGTTTAAAGTTGGGATAGATTAACATATATATATAATATACATATATTATATAAACTTTATTTATATAGCATCATATATAATATCTCATATTATATAGCATTACATATTATATATTATAAATATGTATTATTAATATATAAATGTAAACATAAATATATATTTTATATATTATATGTTATAAATATACAATTATTTATATAAGTATATATGTTTATATATCATATATTACATTATATATAATAAATATATATATTAATTCTGTCTCTTACACACACATACATGAGCACATATATTTATATATATATATACATATATATATATATATGTTTTTTTTTTTTCACTTGGATAACAGTGTGCTGGATCCAGCTAGTATCAACTTGTGAGAGTTTTTTTAATGATGAGCTATTTTTAACATTAGTTATATACACTTAATTAAATATGATGGTAAGTACTCCTAACTCATCATTTTATAAAGAATTTGACTGCAATTCACTATTTTCTGTATCCTGGAGTTTATTTATATCTATTGTGTCAGTACATGTGCATCTTTTCCCAATTACAAGTTTGGTACTGTTGTGGTAACAGCTTAAAAACCAATGGGGATATTTTCACCGAAGTGAAAGTGAAAGTGTTAGTCGCTCAAGTCCTGTCTGACTCTTTGCAATTTCAGGGACTGTAGCCTCTGTTAATGCAATTCTCCAGACAAGAATACTGGACAAGGCCATTCCCTTCTCCAGGAGATCTTCCTGACCTAGGGATCAAACCCAGGTCTCCTGTATTACAGGCAGATTATTTACCATCTAAACCATCAAAGAAACCTACAACTTGGGGTGTGGCCTATTATTTTGCTAATTGTGTAGATTTAAGAAAATGCTAATGAAGAAAATATTAATGAAGCAGATTAAATTTAAAACTGTGTCATGTCTGTAGACTTTACATCATGGATAACACTAGTAAATGGAGGAAATATTCTTCTATTATTGGAAGTTATTATTAAATTAGCAGAGAAATTCCTCACTGTTATTAATAAATGAGTGAGGTTCCCACATAGCTGTTCATTGTTTCACTTAGTGAAACTCATTCTCGCAGTGAATTTGAAAACTATGAAACAGGGCATATACAATAAAAATTATTTGTAAGAGCTCATTATTTGGGGTTTTTCCTTTTACATACAAATTACTTTAAAATTAAAATGAACTGTGAATAGGATTTTGAATTTCAATAATGTATCACGGGAGGTTCCCTGTGTTATAAAATGTACCTTTAAAACAGGCTTTCAGATCAGATCAGATCAGTCGCTCAGTCATGTCGGACTCTTTGCGACCCCATGAATCGCAGCACGCCAGGCCTCCCTGTCCATCACCAACTCCCAGAGTTCACTCAGACTCACATCCATCGAGTCAGTGATGCCATCCAGCCATCTCAACCTCTGTCGTCCCCTTCTCCTCCTGCCCCCAAACCCTCCCAGCATCAGAGTCTTTTCCAATGAGTCAACTCTTCACATGAGGTGGCCAAAGTACTGGAGTTTCAGCTCTAGCATCATTCCTTCCAAAGAAATCCCAGGGCTGATCTCCTTCAGAATGGACTGGTTGGATCTCCTTGCAGTCCAAGGGACTCTCAACAGTCTTCTCCAACACCACAGTTCAAAAGCATCAATTCTTCGGTGCTCAGCCTTCTTCACAGTCCAACTCTCACATCCATACATGACCACAGGAAAAACCATAGCCTTGACTAGATGAATCTTTGTTGGCAAAATAATGTCTCTGCTTTTGAATATGCTATCTAGGTTGGTCATAACTTTCCTTCCAAGGAGGAAGTGTCTTTTAATTTCATGGCTGAAGTCACTATCTGCAGTGATTTTGGAGCCCCAAAAAATAAAGTCTGACACTGTTTCCACTGTTTCCTCATTTATTTCCCATGAAGTGGTGGGACCGGATGCCATGATCTTCGTTTTCTGAATGTTGAACTTTAAGCCAACTTTTTCACTCTCCACTTTCACTTTCATCAAGAGGCTTTTTAGTTCCTCTTCACTTTCTGCCATAAGGGTGGTGTCATCTGCATACCTGAGGTTATTGATATTTCTCCCGGCAATCTTGATTCCAGCTTATGTTTCTTCTAGTCCAGAGTTTCTCATGATGTACTCTGCATAGAAGTTAAATAAGCAGGGTGACAATATACAGCCTTGACGAACTCCTTTTCCTATTTGGAACCAGTCTGTTGCTCCATGTCCAGTTCGAACTGTTGCTTCCTGACCTGCATACAAATTTCTCAAGAGGCAGATCAGGTGGTCTGGTATTCCCATCTCTTGAAGAATTTTCTACACTTGATTGTGATCCACACAGTCAAAGGCTTTGTCATAGTCAATAAAGCAGAAATAGATGTTTTTGTGGAACTCTCTTGCTTTTTCCATGATCCAGCGGATGTCGGCAATTTGATCTCTGGTTCCTCTGCCTTTTCTAAAAGCAGCTTGAACATCAGGAAGTTCACGGTTCACATGTTGCTGAGGCCTGGCTTGGAGAATTTTGAGCATTACTTTACTAGCGTGTGAGATGAGTGCAATTTTGTGGTAGTTTGAGCATTCTTTGGCATTGCCTTTCTTTGGGATTGGAATGAAAACGGACCTTTTCCAGTCCTGTGGCCACTGCTGAGTTTTCCAAATTTGCTAGCATATTGAGTGCAGCACTTTTGCAGCATCATCTTTCAGGATTTGGAATAGCTCAACTGGAATTCCATCACCTCCCCTAGCTTTGTTCGTAGTGATGCTTTCTAAGGCCCACTTGACTTCACATTCCAGGATGTCTGGCTCTAGGCCATTGATCACACCATTGTGATTATCTGGGTTGTGAAGCTCTTTTTTGTACAGTTCTTCTGTGTATCCTTGTCATCTCTTCTTAATATCTTCTGCTTCTGTTAGGTCCATATCATTTCTGTCCTTTATCGAGCTAATCTTTGCATGAAATATTCCTTTGGTATCTCTGATTTTCTTGAAGAGATCCCTAGTCTTTCCCATTCTGTTGTTTTCTTCTATTTCTTTGCATTGATCTCTGAAGAAGGCTTTCTTATCTCTTCCTGCTATGCTTTGGAAGTCTGCATTCAGATGTTTATATCTTTCCTTTTCTCCTTTGCTTTTTGCTTCTCTTCTTTTCACAGCTATTTGTAAGGCCTCCCCAGTCAGCCATTTTGCTTTTTTTGCATTTTAGAGGACAACGCTGCTGCTGCTGCTAAGTTGCTTCAGTCGTGTCCGACTCTGTGCGACCCCACAGATGGCAGCCCACCAGGCTCCCCCGTCCCTGGGATTCTCCAGGCAAGAACACTGGAGTGGGTTGCCATTTCCTTCTCCAAATAGAGAACCATAATATAGTTTTATTCTTAATTTATTTGACCAATTCCAAATCCATGTTGTTGGACAGATATATTTTAAAGTGCAGATTTTAGAGCAATAATTATAATCTCTTTTATTAATCCATGACATGACCATTCACATCAAAGATGTTTGAAAGTAATATACTGAGGCTCAAAATTACACTGGAGTGAGTGAGTGAAAATTGCATCAAACTCTTTGTTACCTCTTGGACTATACTGTCCATGTAATTCTCCAGGCCAGAATACCTGAGTGGATATCCTTTCCCTTCTCCAGGGGATCTTCCCAACCCAGGTATCAAACCCAGGTCTCCCGTGTTGCAGGCAGATTCTTTACCAGCTGAGCCACAGGGAAGCTCAAGAACACTGGAGTGAGTAGCCTCTCCCTTCTCCAGTGGATCTTCCTGACCCAGGAATTGAACTGGGATCTCCTGTATTGCAGGAGGCTTCTTTACCAACTCAGCTTGAGGGAAAATTACAATAATTATGACCTATATTAAGAGCTTAACTGCTCTGGTGATGCTGCAGTACTTTGAACTTTATCTTATAATTTTTGTACTTTTGACTCATTTCTAGGGTTTTATCAATTAAAACCAACAAAAGACAAATCATTTTAGGTTAGCACAGTTATCAATAACAGTGAATGTGGAAATCAAGTTGATACTTCCAACAAGGAAAGCTTCTTCCTTATTAGCAAGGTACAGGCATCCCCATTTATGAGAATCAGAACTTGAGATAGTACAAAAGGTTTCTCACTGGGACAGGAGGTTTTTGAAAGTTGATACCAAAGCATTACCATACATCTTTCATACAGATTGCTAGTCCTGATACATATATATATATATATATATATATATATATATTTGATATTTTAATATGTATATGATAAAGAAGTCAGCTGAAATAATAAGGAATAAAAACAAAATATGGTTTACTTCTTTTCATACAGTGATGACTTCTTGGACTGAGGCTCAGAATCCACAGTTATGTTATTAGATACTTACAGCTTCTTAAGTACTTCTCTCTACCAGCAATGCCTGCCTCATCTCCTACCATGCCCTAGGACAACTTTATTTTTCCAATGCCATCGAAGCTTCATCTTTTCTAGGAAGTCATCCTCACCCTCCCCTATACACACACACACACACACATAAATATACTGTGAGCTCTTGTCCTCTATCCCAATTTGTCATCACTCCCTGTTATAGCTCGAATCATGCCCCTTACCCCATCTCAAAAAATATGTACAAGCCCTAATGCCTGGCATCTGTGAATGTGACCTCATTCGGAAACAGCATCTTTGCAGATGTAATGAAGTTAAGATGAAGCTGTAAGGATTAGATAGGGCCTTAATCCAATGACTAGCACCCACATAGAATGAGAAATTGGACCCTGACAGATGCAGAAAGCTGGTTCTATGATAACAGAAGAGGTAGAAGTGCTGTATCTAAATTCCAATGAACACCAAGGACCACTGGCAACTATAGGAAGCTAGAATGAGGCAAGAAAGGATACCCGACTTGAGTCTTCAGGAGGAGCATGGCCTTGCCTGTACCTTGATTTCAAGATTCTAAACTCCAGGACTGGAGAAAATAAATGTCTATTATTTTAAGTTACCCAGCTCATGGTACTTTGATAGAACAGCCCTAATAAACCAATAACACCCCCTAACACTTTTTTCCTCATTCATCTAGCAAATTTTACTAAATGCTGACTATACGCCAGGCCGTATACTTGCTTGCTTTCTTCTAACTTCTCTACTAATCAATACAACCCTTCAGGAGAAAAACTTTATCATTCCTTTCTCCAGAGCCTATATAATTATACATACAAAAGAGGTTGCTAATAAATAACTGCTGATTAAATGATTAAATGCCACTTTTGATCTTTCACAGTGAGCTTCTTTTTAAAGTCATTTTTATCTCCTAGGAAAAGTCAGATTCAAAGAGAACGGAGGACTGAAAAAAAAAGGGAACAGTCTTTTAATGACAATCAAGAATCTATCTAAAGTAAACAACAGAATATGTGCATTTTAAACAAACATCTTAGATTTTTGTTGGTGCTGTTCTCATCGACTATGCAAATAAAATGTCATTTCTCTTTGATTGTCTGAATGTTCTTTTATTCATCAACATAAAAACAGCCAAATGGACTTTCACTGAACTTGAAGGATAGGCCTAAGAAATAGGATGGCATAATGGATAAACTCTGAAGTCAAAATGCTCACGTTTCAGTTTCTTCTTAGCCACTGCTTAGGTATAACCATAAGAAGGCAATCAGCCTCCCGAGGTCTGTAGCCCCTCAGCCATACAATGGAATTAATAAGTATATGTTACATATGAAACAGATGTGGGGATTCACAAAGATGCTGTATGTCTAATATAGTGCCTTAAATATAGCAAACACTCAATAAAGGTTAAATTTATTTACTCATATTGTATTACTCTCATTTTTAGTAGGACATCTATAATTGTTGGTCATAAAATCTTGGTACAAGTTCATTAAAAACTCTTATTAACTCACTAGGATAAAATGTAAACAATTTTAGAAAAGAGATGAGATCATACTTTTGCTAATACCTACTAGTCACATGGCAGTTTCAAAACTAAGGACAAGAAGATTGCACTTGCCTTCAAGAAGCTGTCGGTGTGATTTAATCATCTTGATCATGCAAAGACCCATTTAATTTGATGCTTTTGAACTGTGGTGTTGTAGAAGACTCTTGAGAGTCTCTTGGACTGCAGGGAGATCCAACCAGTCCATTCTGAAGGAGATCAGCCCTGGGATTTCTTTGGAAGGAATGATGCTAAAGCTGAAACTCCAGTACTGTGGCCACCTCATGCAAAGAGTTGACTCATTGGAAAAGACTCTGATGCTGGGAGGGATCGGGGGCAGGAGGAGAAGGGGACGCAAGAGGATGAGATGGCTGGATGGCATCACTGATTCGATGGACGTGAGTCTGGGTGAATTCCAGGAGTTGGTGATGGACAGGGGGGCCTGGCATGCTGCGATTCATGGGGTTGCAAAGAGTCGTACACGGCTGAGCGACTGAACTGAACTGAGTATCACTGAGGCAGGTGACACTAATGGTAAAGAACCCACCTGCCAGTGCAGGAGACCTAAGAGATGCAAGTTCAATCTCTGGGTAGGAAAGATCCTCTGGAGGAGGACACGGCAACCCACGATACAAGAATTGCTCCCAGTATTCTTGCCTGGAGATCCCATGGACAGAGGAGCCTGGCAGGCTAGTCCACAGAGTCAGTGATATTTGAACAGGACTGAACTGACTTAGCATACAAGCAGCACAGAGGCGCGTCAGCACAGGGTGTCCGTGTTGATACACAGAGGCACTGGAAAGCACTGTCTGTAAAATAACTGATGGTCATATAGGGAGACAGAGATACAATTACAGGGCTCGCTACCTCCTTACTTTCCGTGGAAAGCTTTCGTAACTCTTGAGCTAAGCACACAAGATGCTTCATGTTCTCACTTTTCTTCATCAGTGTATACAGAATTATGTTTCCCACATTGTATTTTGCTTTTTATTAATTCTTATTTCTCTGTGTTTCCTTTCTTTGTTGCTTTCTTTTATTCTGTTTACAAAATGTCATTTCTCTCTTTTAGTTGGGAAACAACACATTTTATTCCTATTCTCTTTGAGGTTAACTGATATATGTTTTAATATCCATTTTTGAGCTTAAAATTACGTAGCTGCCATCCCCTGGAAACACTGAAGGATGTTACAATACATCAGTCTAATTATTACTACATCCCCCATTTCAGATACTCTTCATTTCCTGAATGTTTGTTCTTTTAGTTGTCATCCAGTGAAATATTTGTATTAGGTTTATATAATTACTTCATTTCTATTAACTTGCTTATCTAGTTTCTTTGCTCATATTTTCTACCTGCACTTTGTATCATTTCCTGGGATTATTTACCTAGAATTCATTCATTAAATCACATTTTATAATGCTTCCTTTAAAAACACATGTATTGAAGTGCTATAGGTAGGAAATATTCTGTTTTGCTTGTCAAAAATTATTTTGATTTTACTCTTATTGTTGAATAATAGTTTGTGAACATATTTTCTTGGAGCACTTTAGGGATACCATTTTTTTGTTGTTGTTTTAGCAAGAAGTGAGAGGTCAAATTTAACACTGTTATTTTATCCTAAGTCGTCTGACTTTTCTCCTGAATCCTTTCCAGATATCCCATTTATATTTATTGTAGTTTTCCTATGATCTGCCTATTGTACATTTATTTTTATTCTGATTGTGACATGTTGGATTTCTGAGAAGTCAGAATTCATGTCTCTAATTGATAATGACAGTTAATCCACCATTATCACCTTAGTTATTGCCTCTCCCCATTCCCTCTATTCTTGACTTCCGGAACTACAACAACATATACGGTAGACCTTTGTCTCGTCATCCATGTCTCTTAACCAGTCTTTCTTAGTGTCTATACGTTTGCTCGTGTGTTGCACTCTGTGTAATTCTTTTCAACCTATCTTCTGTATATTCTGGGGCTCCCTTGTGGCTCAGCTGGTAAAGAAGGCACTTCCAATGCAGGAGACCTGGGTTCAATCTCTGGGTTGGGAAGATCCCCTGGAGAAGGGAAAGGATACTCACTCTAGTATTCTGGCCTGGAGAATTCCATAAACTGTATAATCCATGGGGTGTCAAAGAGTCAGATACAACTGAGCCACTTTCATTTTCTATATTTTCTAATTCTTATGTTAGCAGTTGGTATTCTGTTATTTTACCCATTCATTAAATATGGTGATCTTTTCTTCTGTTTATTGTTTATGCTGACTTTTGCTTTTTTTAATTTCCATGTGTGTTCTGTGATTGATATCATGAGTTTCTATTGACATCTGTATTTCATTTGTAAAAAATATCTGTAGAAATAATAAGAAAATTATTTCCCTCTGGGTAAATTTTATTTGTCAATTGCCCCCTATGCTTCCAGTATGGACAACTCTTATTTGATTTAGTCAGATTATAATTTGGGGGTTTCAGAAGTAGTGTAAATTTGAACCCTAAATCTGAATTAGGTCAGTTTCTCATGGGAGGTAATTTTTTGTTTTTGTTTTTTTAATCTAGAACCCATGCTAAGACATACACAAAATGTTTCTTTCATTTTCATTTTGCTGATTTAACAGATACCTATCTATTTCAACAATATATAAGACTGTTGGGAAAATCAAATAATATAATGATTAAAAAGATTTATAAATGGTAGCTGTAGTAACAGCAGCAATAATAGTCATAGGACTTACTGTTTAAATCAGAGGAGTGCAATTGTTATTCTTTGTATAGTTTTAAAAAAATCTGACATATATAGCAAATTGTTGTTGAAACAATTAGAAAATAAATACGTAAATTTAAAATATTCTAAATGTCTTAATGTAATGGTTTTAAAAGATGTTTCTAGCTGAGGAAGTGGGATTTGTGTGTGTGTTAAAAAATTGCTCTTGGATAACCCACTCTTTTCATATCCCAAGATGAAAAGAAAATTATATTTTTGTGCTTCTGGAGGATACTGGATTAGTATTTACCATATAACACTGTGTTTTATAATTTACTAGAAGATATAAGGGAGATTGATTACATCTGAGATGATAAGACCCATGAATTGAAGAGACTTGTACTAAAAGAGTGTGGAGGGGTGACACATTTTTGACCTATAGGAATTAGAATCTTCTTTTATTTAATAAGAGAAGAATTTTTAGAAGAAATGCTTTAAATTTAGCAGTGTTAAATATTCTCCATAACTCCCTTCTCATCAGTTACAAACTTACCTTTAAAAATGATAGACTATCTTAATACTAGAAAAAGCAAGATAGTTCCAGAAAAACATCTACTTCCGCTTTGACTACACCAAAGCCTTTGACTGTGTAGTAGTGAAAGTCACTCGGTCATTTCTGACTCTTTGTGACCTCATGGACTATACAGTCCATGGAATTCTCCAGGCCAGAATACTGGAATGGGTAGCCATTTTATTCTCCAGGGGATTTTCCCAACTCAGGGATCGAACCCAGGCCTCCTGCATGGTAGGTGGATTCTTTAACAGCTGAGCCACCAGGGATGCCCCTTTGACTGTGTGGATCACAAAAACTGTGGAAACTTCTTCAGGAGATGAGAATGTCAGTCCACCTCCCCTGTCTCCTGAGAAAGCCGTATGCAGGTCAGGAAGCAACAGTTAGAACCGGACATGGAATAACGGACTGGTTCCAAATTGGGAATGAAGTACATCAAGGCTGTATGTTGTCACCCTACTCATTTAACTTATATGCAGAGTACATCATACAAAATGCTGTGGTGGATGAAGCCCAAGCTGGAATCAAGATTGCCAGGATAAATATCAATAACCTCAGATATGCAGATGACACCACCCTTATGGCAGAAAGAGAAGAGCAACTAAAGAGCCTCTTGATGAAAGTGAAAGAGGAGAGTGAAAAAGCTTGCTTAAAACTTAACATTCAAAAAAAGAAGATTGTGGCATCAAGTCTCATCACTTCATGGCAAATAGATGGGGAAACAATGGAAATAGTGACAGACTTTATTTATTTTCTTGGGCTCCAAAATCACTGCAAATGGTGACTGCAGCCATGAAATTAAAAGATACTTGCTCCTTGGAAGAAAAGCTATGACCAACCTAGACAGCATATTAAAAAGCAGAGACATTACTTTGCCAACAAAGGTCCATCTAGTCAAAGCTATGGTTTTTTCCAGTAGTCATGTATGGATGTGAGAGTTATGGTCCCATGTATGATAGGACCATAAAGAAAGCTGAGCCCCAAAAGATTGATGCTTTTGAACTCCAATGTTGGAGAAGACTCTTGAGAGTCCCTTGTACTGCAAGGAGATCCAACCAATCAATCCTAAATGAAATCAGCCCTGAATATTTATTGGAAATACTGATGCTGAAGCTCCAAAACTTTGGCCACTTGATACAAAGAGCAGACTCATTGGAAAAGATCCTGACTCTGGGAAAGATTGAAGGCAGGAGGAAAAGGGGACAACAGAGGATGAGATGGTTGGATGGCATCACTGACCCAATGGACATGAGTTTGAGCAAGCTCTGGGAACTGGTGATGAACAGGGAAGCCTGGTGTGCTGCAGTCCATAGGGTCTCAAAGAATCAGCCACGACTGAGCAACTGAACTAAAGTGATCTTAATACTAATTAAACACTTGGTATATATTTACAAATGCTCCTATTTTCAATTATGAATAATAATTCTAATGCTGTATGTTCAAATTTATTTGGGGTTAAATATTTGTAGTGTGGTTGTTAATTTATTAATGCATTTCTTTTGTTCACTGAATTTAATTAATATTTTCAAAACATTGTGACCATCATCCTTGCACCATTTATTCTTTATCTAGGTAACTCTCCAAGGTATTATTTTATTTAAAAAACTCCAAAGTAGACATTTCTACTAACTTTCTTTTCTTTTTAATGTTTAATAAGAGTTTTTGATTCCAAAGCATATAGGCAGTCCAAAGACTCATCATTTGAATTTCAGTTATGTTTCATTTTGCAACCCTTCTACTTCTGATAACAAATTCATCAAGTGTAAACCTATGAAACTCACAGATGGTGAAAAATTAGTTCAGTATCAAAGGAATTGCAATATATTTTTATTATAAATAAATTTCTCTGGACTGGCTGGTGCAACTGTGTAATTGACAAAGAATATAGGATCCTAGAATAGATGTCAATGTTTTACAGACAGTATTAGCAATCAGCCCCTCAAAGTTTTCTTTAACTTTTCTGAAAGATTTTAAATTTTATTACTTTCTGAGTGCAATACTTTATATGTTAGAAAATTATCTTTTAACTCCTCTATGTTTAAATGCATATCACTGAGCTGAATGAATGCAATCATAATTGGCATAATAAGTTTTCCTCATTTGCTTTTTCTTGTTTATCACCCCAGAGAAGGAACTATCATTAACCCCCTCTACATTTAGCAGACAGCTTCAAATCTGTTTCTGCCTCTTTTGTTCCTTTTTTCCTTATTTACACAGTAGCATATCCTTTACCTTAAGTTTTAAATTAACTTCTTCTCTTCTTGCATCAATCCTGTATAAATCTGCAGAAAGCAGTCCTCCCCATACTAGCATTCCTGAAATTTTAGTGTATATGTGGAAGAGAAGGAAATTTTCCTGCAGAGTGAGCCCTGGGGCTTCCTATTTTTAGGCTAAAGATTCTTTAAATATGTCATGGCTGAATAAGTGATTAGATAGCATACACTTGAATTTTACCTTGCATTAAATACTTATGGGTTTCCATTAACCTGGTCTAACTTAGTGGAGATAGACTTGATGAGACTAACTTGAACCCCATTCCCCTACCCGATCCTAATGCTACTATTAATTTCTCTTTTGAAAATACAGTTTTGATCCCAATGCTCTGTGCTCTCAAACCTCTCATGGTCCCCTAGTACTAAGAGAACCAGGTACTTACAGCACGTTCCATGATCCCCAAACCCCCCAGGAAGTAGTCACCAAAATCCCATACAGAAAATTTGAGGGTGAAATTTTTAATTAATTCATCAAGATAGGAGTATGCAGTTTTCTTCACATCTGTATATAACCTATCAAATAATTCTAGAAATACAGAAATTGCGTATTTCTAAGTATTTTACTTCTCTCTCCTGTCTCTATTACTCCTTCCACTGTCTTAATTCAAGACCTTATCATATCTCATTTGGGCTATTTCAGTACCATCCTAGCTCACTTACCTGGATCTTACTGCTCTAACACCAGCCCATCTCTCACTCTATAGCCAATGGGATCCTTTTAGCAGAAAATTTGATCATGACTTTCCCCTCCTATTCTGCCTATTAGCCTAAGACCTGGCACTTACCTGTTTGTACCACCTGCCTCTTACACTACTCTCTTCCTACACTCCCAAGCTCATGCTCTGCCAAATCCTCTCATCAGTCAACCAGATAACCATCCTTACTGCTCCTTCAGATGTGTAGAATAATCTCTGCTTGTTCATCATAAAAAACATGTATTGATTTTTCAAAGTCCTTTGCTAATCATTCCTTCATCTTTTAAGTTTTATTTACTTCCCTTTTTTTAGGCTGAATTAACCATCTCTTTCTCTGAACTACTTATATTTCTTGAATGCAATCATCTCCTTGCCCATATCTCACAATAACTCATGGCATTAGAATTATTTGTAATTATTAGTCTAATTTTCATATTATAATTCTTTAAGGCAAACACAATTGAAAGATTGTTCTGAGTACTGCTATATACCAGTTATTGTAAGCGGGAGGTAGAATAACTAGACAGGTAAAAGCCCTACCTTTCTTGGCATGATAGGGTAGTGACTGTTTTATTCATCTAGTTACTGTAAGACAGAGAAAAAAACCAAGATATATTTGTTAAATGAACAAACAGGTTAATAATCCTACTAAATAAATGGATATGGTATCCACCATAAAGAGAATTCAGTCTCATTTTTTAAAAACCAATCTAATTAGTTTTTTTTTTTTTTTTTTTAGACCAGGATTTCAAAAGCCAAATAGCAAAGGAAGTCAATTCCATCTCCAGGTCAAACTACCTAAGAAGAGATTATCAGCATCTGAAGACTGCAGTGTGCTTTTAGATATGAGACAGACAGGCGGACATGCCTTGGAATGTCTGAATCATCCCACATGGAGCTCTCAGAGGTGAATTCACATCATTCTACAGACTCTATTATAGCCATGTCTAGACTTGCCTTGAATAGTTTCAGTAATAGAAAATCCTTCATTTCCTATCACAAGTTGTTCCATTAACAATTGTAAATTTTTTTAGCAAATGAAACAAAATAGTGCATGTGTATATAGAATTGCAGCAACAACTTGCTGTTGTACTCTTGCTGATAAAGTTAAGACTATTTTAAGTAGGATTCCCATATTCTAAGTGACAAGGAAATAAGGCATTTCTTTTTGTTTTTGATACAATGACAAGACTGTGGAGGAACTAAAAATTAATCTAATCCAACATAATTGTTTTACAGATGGGGCAAGTGAAGTTCACCCAGGGAAGAGTACAATTTACTCAAGCTGAACTGCCTGTTCAGTGGATGAGCCAAAACTTGAATCTAGATCTCTTCCATCTCTCAGTTCACCCCACTGTACTATCTCCTCTAAGAGCTTTATCTGGACAATATTTCGTCAAGGTTTTTGTTTCTTTTATATCGTATGGTGTCCATGTTAAAGAAGTATATGTATGTATGCATACAAGGTCATTTCAGTCATGTTCAACTCTTTGAAACTCTGTGGCCTGTAGCCCGCCAGACTCCCCCGTCCATGGGATTCTCCAGGCAAGAATACTGAAGTGGGTTGCTAATGCCCTGCTCCAGGGGATCTTCCCAACCCAGGGATCGAACCCACATGTCTTAGGTCTCCTATGTCTCCTGCATTGGTAAGCAGGTTCTTTACCAGTAGTGCTACCTGGGAAACCCATATACCTATATACAGGTATATAGATATAGAGAAATAGATATAGAGAAATATTTTATAATTGCTTTTGTGGCAAACTAAGATCCAAGAGTCATGTTTTTACCACATTCCCATGTCCCCTACCCCATTTCCTTTAGCCTTACCAGGCACACTGTGGTCTCTCCTTGAGCCTTTCCTACTAGCCTAAGAAGAACTTTTCTCTTTCTGCCAGGTTCTTGGGGAACTTTGTGATATGCTTTTACACAATAGGTTTGGAAGGACAGACACAGAAACAGAGGTGAAAATGACTATGAAGGGAACAATATTATGTGAATCTTTAAGAATCTAGAGAGAGAGAGAGATAGCAGACGCTCTGAGATGTCTTTTGGCAGAGAGACTTGGTAGTGGAGGGTGAGGATAGGGAGATGTCAGGTGAGGCACCAAATGTCAGGTGCTTGCTGAATGCAAGAGGTTTAAAGAAGAGAAGACATATAGGGCTATGGCTTAAATCTCCTTTATAATCTACTAAGAGATGATGATTACTATAAGTGAAATTTTGTTATTGTCTTTATGATTGTTAGACCTGTTTGAACTGTTTCAATAAATTTGACCTTGAAGTAAAACTTGTAGCTTTATTTTGGGCTAAAGTAGATAAACAACTAAAAGTACTTATACAGATACATGTAGATGCATTTGAGAATATTAAGTTCTAGACCAGCATTTGTCAAACTATGACTCAATTTTATATGACGTATGATGTTAGAAAAGATTTATACAGTTTTATAAGGATTGTAAAGACAAAAAGAACAACAACAAATGAAGGAAAAACATACAGACAAATCTTAAAATATTTACTATTTAGCCCTTTAAAGAAAATGTTTCCTAACTCTTGTTCTAAATGAAGGGCAAAGAAGACCCTTTTAAATTCTTTTAAGTATTTGGATTTCAAGTTATCCCTTGAAAAAGAGATGGGACATTTGCCAGATGCGGAGTTGGGACTTGAGGAGTCAACCTGTAACTATATCTGAAATGAGACAATCAGGAGTGGTTAAAGCTGCCAGGAGACTGGAATGCAGAGATTAAAGAGAACTTGTGACTGTCAGAGAGGCTGACAGGCTAAGTAAATAAAATTCAGCATGAAATGTTTCCTAAATTTAGGAGACATCTCAATAAAAGGGTCATATTAAGATTAGAGAAGCAGGGGCCCGGTGCGGGAAGTGGGAGGAGGTAAACTCGTCCTGTCACTGCATCGGGAGAGGCTGGAAGGAGCACATGTTCTACGGAGAGAGGCCGCGGCCGCCCCTGCCCCGGCCGCCCCTGCCCCGGCCGCCCCTGCCCCGGCCGCCCCTGCCCCGGCCGCCCCTGCCCCGGCCGCCCCTGCCCCGGCCGCCCCTGCCCCGGCTCCTAAAGCCAGAAACCACCTCCAGCCCGAGTTCTGTTCCCTGCGCCTCACCAGGTCGTAGTCCTCCTCATCATCGCGCATGAAATCATCCTCCATGTGCATGTATGCCAAGTTGCTTCATTTGTGTCTGACTCTTTGCAACCCTATGGACTATAGCCCGCCAGGCTCCTCTGTTCATGGGATTATCCAGGCAAGAATATTAACCCTGCCTACAAAACCCTAATATTGATATAAGGACCACCAAGACTTTGGAGTTAAAGTTAATATGTTTGAACAAGTCACATAACTTCAAAAAACATTAGTTTATTCATTCATAATATGGAAATCAAATTGATAGCTCTTTGATGGCATTATTATGAGAATTAAATTAGGTAATTTATATTAAGTACCAACCTTTCACCTTACCTGGCACAGATAGAGTGATAAGTAGAAAGGATTCGATTTTAGACATTTTATTTTTTGTGTGACTTTTTAAAAATAAAATGGTCAATTTTGACAATTACCAGAGAGCTCAATAAGATAGTTGAGAAGCACAGGCTTGCTATTACAATGTACTGAATCCATGGGGCAGTTAGTTTTCTCTCAAGGTAGGTTCAGATGCTCAGATGCAGTCAAAGGACAATCTCTGTCCACATTTCTTTTCTAGGGGGGAAAAAATGAGTCCTTCATTTCCCACCTGACAGCTTGGCTCCTTCCCAAGGTCGCCTTCAAATAATTACACAAGTGTACACTCCGTTTTGTCACTGAGTCATTTAATTATCTGCCTAAAGGTGAGTGAGTGAACGAGTGATATTCACTCAGTCATGTCCAACTCTTTGTCACCGCATGTAAGACTACGATGGCAGGACTGTAGCCTTCCAGGCTCCTCCGTCCATGGAATTCTCCAAGCAAGAATACTGGAGTGGTTTGCCATTTTCTTCTCCAGCCTAAAGGTGAACCTGAATGATATTTCCTTAAACTCCTCTTGGATCAATCACTGTGCCACTCATAGATGGTTTATCACGAGTGGATAATAGATTATATGGCTATTCTGGCATTTGGCTGGGGAAGAAGAATACACTTCCTAACAGGAACCAAGGACACCATTAATTATAAAAAGCAATTATTACTTCCATTATCATCAATGTAAGTACTGAACGAATATATATAATTGTTAAATAACCTGTTCTTCATTCTTTACTTACAGCTGCATCTCAGTGTTATTTAGTATCTAAACTACAGGAAGTTCCCAAAGGACAAGAAGTCAGTATAGGGTGAGTATGTTTATTGTTTACTACTTGGTTAAAATAAGCTAACAAACAAGCAAACAAAACACAGCCCAGCAAAAACAAAACTGAATGATCAGTAGATTTCATTAAAGTTTTATCAAAAGCTCTCTAAGCCCTTCAAAATATCTAGGTACCATATTCAGGGGTCACTTAATAATTTTATTTTAAATGGACTAAATTAAACTTAAACCAGGCCTGTGGGAGAGGTGATCTGGATATCTTAGTGCCATTATATTTTATCAATAGAAAATCTGAAATAGGATTTGTTACGCCAGACTCTCTGACAGCATAATATTATTTATACTGGTAGGTATGGGTAAGTGAGTGAGTTAATGTTGCAGCATTTTAAAAAGCCCAGCTGTTCCCCAAGCAGGAAAGTAACTGGCTGTCGTAAATGATCAATTATATAAAAAGGTCCAAGTTTTGCAAATTTTCACACAAGATATTCACTGAAATTCTCCATCTACCTAAGTAAGTTCACTCTAGCAACCAAACTGGAGGACTGAGAGCTTCAGTTTCATGCTAAGAGATGTATTTTCCTTACCCTAGAGTGTCAAAAAATTGGAAATGTCACAACCCTTGGGGGCACATGAAAAATGCATATTATATCACATCTGTTTTTCACTTGATCCCAATGGGCCTGATATTTCTCCAAATTGCTATGTGGAAAAACCAATTTAATTTGATTGAGGTATGAACAGAAACTTAAAAGCAAAGTAGAATACTTTGAAATGGGAAACTTTGTATTGTGATTACTGAGAAATGCTTCTAAGAATATTCTCTTTTTAAAATCCTACTTTCTTTACTTATATTAATACTAATGTTACTCTAACTACTCTTCTTAAGGTCTACTTCAAGAAACATCCCAAGATTTCACCTAAAATATATGTTTCCTCTTGCTGAAAATCTCCTGTAGGTATAATCTTTAGAGGCAGATAATGGAAAGCTGAAAATTTAGAAATGAATAACTGAGTTGAAAGCCTAACTCTATTTCTTAATAGCTGTGTGGCCTTGATCAAATTATTTAACCATTCTGAGACTCAGTTTCTTAAGAGGCAACATGGAAATAATGAGTGGTCAAGAAGATTAAGCTTGGATGATGAAAAAGATTGGTCTCTTTCCATTTGATAATGATGTGATTCAATGTTTAGAAATGTTTTCTATGTAGCAGTACTCTTCACATATCCTGAAGTTTAAAGAAGTTGAAAAGCAAGGTTTTTATTGTCAGGATATCAAAAGTCACCCAAGTGCAAGGAACGTAAGGATACCAGGGCTATGCTGAAGGGAAATGTGGGCATTCTGAAGGAAGATGGAATGTATCCCAATCCATCAACCCTCTGATGATCTTGCCTTTTTCCCCATCTCCCCAGGGGGATGCGTCAGATTAGATTTAGCACAATGCATTTTGCAGAAGGGCTGTTTGTGTACTGATAAGCACACTGAGCAGCAGGAGAGCATTGTCTGTGACTTTTCCCTAGAGCGCTGGCTATTTATTTCACTTCTACCCCAATCGAGCAGACATTTACTAAATTTCTCTTGATGCTGTCACAGGATCCCTTTAAAAAGCAGTATTTGCAGGAGGCTGGAAAGGTTGGCAAAGAAGAGGCCTGTGACTAGCTCACAGGACTACAGTGGCATGTGTGGGATTTCTTGGGGAAAATTATACCTTCACCGGGCAATGAAAATCCATCTGGTTATTGTGCCAGCTGCAAAATCTGCTGAATTCAGTGCCAGTTACTATCAGGTGTGGATGCCTCAAATTTCCTTTGAATGAGATGTTGGGAACATTCATCCCATAATACATCCCTTGTGAAATGAAGTTAAAAATGCAGAATAGGATAAGAGGGTCATATAAACACAGAGCAATTTATTAGGTGCTGTTTACTGTTTTTGTACTATTAGCCTCTCTGACTGTCTGGTAAAGTCCATGGACTTCTTTCTCAAAATAAAATTTTAAGTACATAAGATAAATACATAGGAATGCAGAGAACAAATTATACTGGAATAAAATTATAAATATTTATTAATGTTTTAATAATAAGTTCATGTGTAGAGTCTTCTCATTGGAAGAGGGTGTTTGCTATGACCAGTGGGTTCTCTTGGCAAAACTCTATTAGCCTTTGCCCTGCTTCATTCTGTACTCCAAGGCCAAATATGCCTGTTACTCCAGGTATTTATTGACTTCCTACTTTTGCGTTCCAACACCCTATAATGAAAAGGACATCTTTTTTGGGTGTTAGTTGTAAAAGTCTTGTAGGTCACCATCAGATCAGATCAGTTGCTCAGTCATGTCCGACTCTTTGCGACCCCATGAATCGCAGCACGCCAGGCCTCCCTGTCCATTACCAACTCCCAGAGTTCACTCAGACTCATGTCCATCGAGTCAGTGATGCCATCCACCATACTGCTGCTGCTGCTAAGTCGCTTCAGTCGTGTCCGACTCTGTGCAACCCCATAGACAGCAGCCCACCAGGCCCCGCCGTCCCTGGGATTCTCCAGGCAAGAACACTGGAATGGGTTGCCATTTCCTCCTCCAATGCATGAAAGTGAAAAGTGAAAGTGAAGTCACTCAGTTGTGTCCAACTCTTAGCGACCCCATGGACTACAGCCTACCAGGCTCCTCCATCCATGGGTTTTTCCAGGCAAGAGTACTGGAGTGGGGTGCCATTGCCTTCTCCTGCCATCCACTATAGAATCGTTCAACTTCAGCTTCTTCAGCATTACTAGTCGGGGCATAGACTTGGATTACTGTGACACTGAATGGTTTGCCTTGGAAACAAACAGAGATCATCCTCTAGTTTTTGAGATTGCATCCAAGTACTGCATTTCCGACTGTTTTGTTGACTATGATGGCTACTCTATTTCTTCTCAGGGATTCCTGCCCACAGTAGTAGTGGGGCAGGATGTAGTAGTAGTAGGATGTAGTAGTAGATGTAGTCTTAGATATAATGGTTATCTGAGTTAAATTCACCCATTTCAGTCCATCTTAGTTCACTGATTGCTAGAATATCAACGTTCACTCTTGCCATCTCCTGTCTGACCACTTCCAGTTTGCCTTGATTCATGGACCTGACATTCCAGGTTCCTATGCAATATTGCTCTTTACAGCATGGGACCTTGCTTCTATCACCAGTCACATCCACAACTGGGTGTTGTTTTGCTTTGGCTCCATCCTTTCATTCTTTCTGGAGTTACTTCTCCACTGATCTCCAGTAGCATATTGGGCATCTACCAACCTGGGGAGTTCATCTTTAATTGTCCTATCTTTTTGCCTTTTCATACTGTTCATGGGGTTCTCAAGGCAAGAATACCAAAGTGGTTTGCCATTTCCTTCTCCAGTGCACCACATTCTGTCAGACCTCTCCACCATGACCCCTCCATCTTGGGTGGCCCGACACAGCATGGCTTAGTTTTATTGAGTTTTCATTCATTCATTTCATTCATTCATTTGCACCCAAAGATAGAGAGCCCTATACAGTCAGCAAAAACAAGACCAGGAGTGACTGTGGCTCAGATAATGAACTCCTTATTGCCAAATTTAGACTTAAATAGAAGAAAGTAGGGAAAATCACTAGACCATCCAGATATGACCTAAATCAAATCCCTTATGACTATACAGTGGAATTGAGAAATAGATTTAAGGGACTAGATCTGATAGAGTGCCTGATGAACTATGGACGGAGGTCCATGACACTGTACAGGAGACAGGGATCAAGACCATACCCATTGAAAAGAAATGCAAAAAAGCAAAATGGCTGTTGGAAGAGGCCTTACAAATAGCTGTGAAAAGAAGAGAAGCAAAAAGCAGAGGAGAAAAGGAAAGATATACCCATTTGAATGCAGAGTTCCAAAGAATAGCAAGGAGAGCTAAGAAAGCCTTCCTGAGTGATCAATGCAAAGAAATAGAGGAAAACAATAGAATAGGAAGACTAGAGGTCTCCTTGAGAAAGTTAGAGATACCAAGGGAACATTTCATGTAAAGATGGGCTCAATAAAGGACAGAAATGGCATGGACCTAACAGAAGCAGAAGATATTAAGAAGAGGTAGCAAGAATACACAGAAGAACTATACAAAAAATATCTTCACTACCCAGATAATCATGATGGTGTGATCACTCACCTAGAGCCAGATCCTGGAATGTGAAGTCAAGTGGGCCTTAGGAAGCATCACTATGAACAAAGTTAGTGGAGGTGATGGATTTCCAGTTGAGGTATTTCAAATCCTAAAAGATGATGCTGTGAAGTGCTGCACTCAATATGTCAGCAAATTTGGAAAACTCAGCAGTGGCCACAGGACTAGAAAAAGTCAGTTTTCATTCCAATTCCAAAGAAAGGCAATGTTAAAGAATGCTCAAACTACTCCACAATTGAACTCATCTCACAAGCTAGTAAAATAATGCTCAAAATACTCCAAGCCAAGCTTCAGTAACATGTGAACCATGAACTTACAGATGTTCAAGCTGGTTTTAGAAAAGGCAGAGGGACCAGAGATCAAATTGCCAGCATCCGATGGATCATCAAAACAGCAAAAGAGTTAGAGAAAAACATCTATTTCTGCTTTATTGACTATGCCAAACCTTTGACTGTGTAGATCACAAAAACTGTGGAAAATTTTGAAAGAGATGGGAATACCAGACCACCTGACCTGCCTATTGAGAAACCTGTATGCAGTTCAGGAAGCAACATTTAGAGCTGGATAGAACAACAGATTGATTCAAAATAGGAAAAGGAGTACGTCAAGGCTGTGTATTGTCAACCAACTTATTTAACTTGTATGCAGGGTACATCATAAGAAACGCTGGACTGGAAGAAGCACAAGCTGGAATCAAGACTGCCAGGAGAAATATCAGTAACCTCAGATATGCAGACGATACAACCCTTATGGCAGAAAGTGAAGAAAAACTAAAGAGCTCTTGATGAAAGTGAAAGAAGAGAGCAAAAAAGTTGGCTTAAAGATCAACATTCAGAAAACTAAGATCATGGCATCCGGTCCCATCACTTCATGGGAAATAGATGGGGAAACAGTGGAAACAGTGTCAGACTTTATTTTTTGGGCTCCAAAATCATTGCAGATGGTGATTGCAGCCATGAAATTAAAAGAGGCTTACTCCTTGGAAGGAAAGTTATGACCAACCTAGATAGCATATTGAAAAGCAGAGACATTACTTTGCCAACAAAGGTCTGTCTAGTCAAGGCTATGGTTTTTCCAGTGGTGATGTATGGATGTGAGAGTTGGACTATAAAGAAAGTTGAGTGCCGAAGAATTGATGCTTTTGAACTATGGTGCTGGAGAAGACTCTTGAGAGTCCCTTGGACTGCAAGGAGATCCAACCAGTCCATCCTAAGGGAGATCAGCCCTGGGATTTGTTTGGAAGGACTGATGTTGAAGCTGAAACTCCTATACTTTGGCCACCTGATGGGAAGAGCTGACTCATTTGAAAAGACCCTGATGCTGGAAAAGATTGAAGGCAGGAGGAGAAGGGGACAACAGAGGATGAAATGGCTGGATGGCATCACTGACACAATGGACATGGGTTTGTGTAGACTCTGGCAGTTGGTGATGGATAGGGAGGCCTGGTGTGCTATGGTTCATGGAGTCACAAAGAGTTGGACATGACTGAGCAGCTGAACTGAACTGAAGATGGGAATGAAAATAACACCTATCTCTTAGGTTCTTTTGAGAATTAAATAAATTAATATATGTAAAGTCTTGATACAGGATCAATGCATATTAAGATCAATGCAAATCCTAGGCCATTGTACGTTTATGAAACCCTCTGCTCTGATATTTCTAATTTTCTCCCCTGGACATTAGGTTAAAAATGGAAAAGTGGAATTTTATTTATGTATTAATTTGTTTATAAATTTCTCTTTTGTTTATAAATTCCTCCTTGATGGACAGGGACTCCTGGCATGCTGTGGTTCATGGCGTCGCAAAGAGTCAGACATGACTGAGCGACTGAACTGAACTGAACTGAATAATAATTTCAATCAGCAAGTCTGTTAACTGGCATGATTTGAAAATGCTTGTGATCATAAATGATACCTCAAGGTATATTAAATCTTTAATATGGTATTATTTTTATTTCTACTGAAGATAAATTTATAGGAATAGCTAACACTAATGATTTGTTGTCCACATTCATACATCAAGAAAATGCTTAAATTCAATTACAGATTAATGAATTTCTCCATTTATTAATTTCTCCCTCAACTTATAAACATCTATGAGTGTGAAAAGCTTTGATATCAGAGTGAAAAAACCCTAGGCTGGCAATCTAGTACTGCCATATTCTAAATGTGTGATCCTTGTGATCCAGGCAAGTCCTTTTAATAAATATAAGTCATCATTTCCTCAATTTTATTTACAGGGAGTTCAGTAAGATTCAAATATACTAACACTGTTGTCCAACATTTATTGAGTGCTTACCAATGTCAGGTGTGTGCTAGTTGTTTTACAGACATTAACTCACATCATGTAGAAGAAAATTATTAGTGTAATTAAAAGTTGTATAAATATATACATAAGGTTCCCAAATAAGACTGGAAACCTTAGGAAAATTCATTTTAGCCTAGGGTTTGCATGGGGAAACTTTAGAACCTATAGAAATTTCTTCTAGTCACCATAAAACATTACACTGACCATTATTTTAGTGATACGTTAGCAGGGGAAAGGAACTTTAAGAGGCCTATTCCAAACTCTTCATTTTCTGGCTGCCACTCTGAGGAATGAAGGGATTCTCCACCAAAAAATGTCCCATTGACAATCTCAGTATAACTTTATGAAGATGGCACTTGAGATAATCATCAAAATATCTAACCACATAAGATTATGGTGTAGAAAGAGCCTGAATTCACCTCCTCACAAAGATATAAAAAATATATGGCCAGATAGGGAAAAATTTCCTCTGAAACAAACCTGAGAAAATAGCTGAAGACCTAGCTGACCACGACAAAAGTTGAAAGAGTCACGACGAGATGGGTAGGAAAGGCAGAGACATGCTTTTGGCAAGAAACACACATGCATCATAGTAACCCAAAAAGGAGAGGAGTATATATACATGTATGATATATCTATCAATTTCATGCATAGTTGGAGCTTCTCCTTGAGAAGCAAGATGCTTATACCCCATACTAAGTACACCAAATCTGGGGGCGTGCTTCAGAGAAAAGAACATCCGAAATGCCTGGCTTTGAAAATTAACAAGGTTTATATTTAGGAGAAACATAGGCTTATAGGGAACAAAGATTTGAGTCTCAAACAATCACACACAGAGACACTTGCTCCAGGACCTAGTAAAAAAGCAGCCATTTGAAAAGAGCCTGGACAAAATGTGAAAAAGATTCACTGCCAATCCCAAGCATCAGCAAAAAGGGGCAAAATCTGCTGGGTCTTTCCCTGGGGATGAAGCACTGGTGGATGCTGTTTTCACAGACTGCCTCTACATTGCTGCTCACAGTGCCGGAAGTTACTATTTCTGTACATCTCAATATAACCTGCTAACAGCAGCAAGCAAGCAGCACCATCCATCCATGTTACTCAAGCAGCCCCATCAGCTCCATGTCACTCTCTCAACCCCCTTCTTCCAGAGACAACAGGCTTATGCAGCCTACACAGGGGATATCCACAGAGCAGTAGGTTCAAGTTCCTAGGGAGGGTTGCATTTCCAGACCCCATTAATCTGAAACAATCCTCGAGAGGAACAAGAAGAACTAGGGCAAGATTAAATCATAAATCTCAACTCCTACACAAACCCATTCATTTAAGAAAGAAAGAGATATATTGTTTCACATAATACATACACACAAATACTGAGAGTCAATTAAAATGATGAAAGAGTGGATAATTTTCAAAATAAAGAAACAGAAAAAATTATTAAAGAAATGGACACAGTATCTTACTTGATAAAGAGTTCAAACAAATGGTCCTAAAGATGCTCACTGAACTCAGAAGAAGAAACAGCAAACACAGTAACAACTTCACAAAAAAGACTGAAAATATGAGAAAGTACCAAAAACAACTCACAGATCTTAAAATAGAATAACTAAAAAATATACTAGCAGGAAGAAATAGCAGATTAGATGATATGGAAGAACAGACCAGTGACCCAAAGGACAGAGTAATGGAAATCACGTAAAATAACAGCAAAAAGAAAAATAAATTTAAAAAATGAGGGTAGCTTAAGGGACATATGAAACAATATCAAGTACACGTCTCTCCATTTTATGGGGGTCCCCGGAGAAGACAAACACAAACAAAAGAAAAGAGGTATAAAACTCTTGAAGAAATGATGGACAAACATTTCCCTAACCCGTGGGAGAAAAGTGACATCCAGGTCCAGGAAGTGAAGGGAGTCTCAGTCAGGATGAACCCAAATAGATCTAAAATTATTGCAATTAAAATATCACAAAATAAAGAAAGCTTACAGCAGCAAAAGTAAACTGGCTTCATACAAGGGAGCCCCCATAAGAATATTGGCTGATTTTTCAGCAGAAACTTTGCAGTCAAGAAGGGAGTGACATGATGTGTTCAAAGTGCTAGAAGAAAAATAAACAGACAGACAGACAGACAAGAAAACCTCCCAAGAATACTCTACCCAGCAGGATTAGTAAGTCAGTATAAAGGTAAAAGTTTAAAGGTTAATAGTGTAAAAAAATAGTAAAAAAATAAATTAATAAAAAAAAAATAAAAATAAAGGTTAATAGTGTAAAGGTTAAAAGACAAAAGTAGTAAAAATCAACTGTAACTACAATAATTATTTCAAACTTACATAAAATAAAAGATGTAGAAGTAAAAAAAAAAAAAAAAAAAAAAATCCAGGGGAGGGAAGTGAATGTTATTGAACTTAAGGAACTTTTAACTTAAAATAGACTGTTACTATATAGGTTGTTATTATGAACCTCATGGTTACTACACATCAAAATCCTGTCATATATATACAAAAATAATGACAAAGTGATCTAAACAACATTAAAGACAGCAATAAAAACACAAGCGAAGAAAGTGAAAAAGAAGAAAGGAATGAAAAAGCACAGCAGAATACTTCACAGAAAACAATAAAATGGCAAAAAATACATACCTATCAGTAGTTATCTTAAATATAAATAGACTAAATTCTCTAATTAAAAGACATAGGGTGGCTAATTGAATAAAAATACAATAACTCATTTAAATGGTGTCTACAAGACTCAATTCACAAACAGACTGAAAGTGAAAGCTTAAAAATGATATTCCCTGTTATTGGAAATGAAAAGAAAGCTGGAAACAAAAAGAAAGAATGATAAGCCAAAAATATGTATATCTGACAAAATATGCTTTAAAGCAAAGACTGTAACAAAAGACAAAGAAGATCATTACAAAATAATTAAGGGGTCAAGTCAACAAGAGGATACAACATTTGTAAATATTTATGCACCTAACATAGGAGCACCAAATGCATAAACATATATTAAAAGATAGAAATGGGAAATTGACACAACACAATAATAGTAAGAAATTTTAACATCTCACTTACAATAATGGATATATTATCTAGACAGAATATCAACAAGGAAACATTAGTCTTAAATGTATACAGACTTTGTACCCTGAGATAATGAAGATCATATAGAAAAACCTACAGATAATCTCATACTCAATAATGAAAAGCTTAAAGCTTTTCCTCTAAGATCAGAAAGAGGACAAAGATGTCCACTCTTGTCATATATTTAAAATATTATTGGAAGTATTAGCTAATCAGGAAAGAAAGAAAAAAATTAAAAAGCATTCATTGGAAATGAAGAAGTAAAACTATAATTATTTGCAGATGAAATTTTATATAGTAAACCCTAAATATTCCACCTGAAAACTGTTAGAATAAATAAATTCTGTAAAGACACAGGACAGAAAATTAATGTATTGAAATATGTTGCATTGCTTTATACTACTTTTGAAAAAAGCTGTCAGAGATTTTTTAAATGTCTCATATACAATTGTTTCAAAAAATACAATTTCCAAATAAAATTAGCCAAAAAAGGTGAAAGTTCTGTACTCTGAAAACTATAATACAGAAGATATTGGGGAAAGAAAATGAATACATCACAAATAAATGGGAAGACATAGTGTATTCACAGACTGGGAAATTAAATACTATTAAAGATACCATACTACCTAAAGCAAGCTACAGATGCAACACAATCCCTATGAAATACCAACGTGTTTTTCAGAGCAAAAGAAAAAGTAATACTAAGGTGAATATGGAGAAGGCAATGGCACCCCACTCCAGTACTCTTGCCTGGAAAATCCCATGGGCAGAGGGGCCTGGTAGGCTGCAGTCCATGGGGTCGCTAAGAGTTGGACAGGACTGAGCCACTTTGCTTTTCATTTTCATGCATTGGAGAAGGAAATGGCAACCCACTCCAGTGTTCTTGCCTGGAGAATCCCAGGGACAGGGGAGCCTGGTGGGCTGCCGTCTATGGGGTCGCACAGAGTCGGACACGACTGAAGCGACTTAGCAACAGCAAGGTGAATATGGAAGCATAAATGAGCCTAAGTACCAAAAAAATCTTCAGAAGTAATTATAAAACTGGAGGTACCCTGGGTCCTGATTTCACACTAGACTACAAAGTTAGAGTAATCAAAACAGTATGGCACTGGTACAAAAACAGACACATACATCAATGGCATAGAAATAGTCGAGAAATAAACACACACATACGTGGTCAATAATCTTTTATGAAAGAGGCAAGAATACACAATTTGGAAAAGACAGCATCTTTAATAAATATTGTTGGAAAAAGTGGACAGCTACATACAAAAGAATAAAACTGGACCACTTTCTTATACCACATTCAAATCTTAAGTCAAAATGGTTTAAAGACTTAATTGTGAAGTTCTGAAACTGCAAAGCTCCTAGAAGAAAACATAGGCGGTAAGCTCCAATATTGACCTTAGCAATGTTTTTTGGACACATCTCCTCAGGCAACAATGACAAAAGCAAACATAAAGAAATGGAACTACATCAAATCAAGAAGTTTTTGCATAATGAATACAGTCATTAACAAAATGAAAACATAACCTACTTACTAGGAAAGGGTATTTGCAAATAGTATATCTGATCCTGGATTAATATTATAAATATACAAAGGACTCATATGACTCAACATCAAAGAAACAAAGATTAAAAAAATGGGCAGAGGACCTGGATGGACATTTTTTCAAGGAAGACATATAGAGAGCTAATGGATACATGAAAAGATGCTCAATATCACTAATTATCATGGGAGTTTTACTCAAAACCACAATGAAATATCACTATACATCTGTCAGAAAGGTTATTATCAAAAAGATAAGAAATAGCAAGTGTTGGTGAGGATTTGGGTAAAAGAGAGCCTTCATGCACTGTTGATGGTGATGTAAATTGATGCAGCCAGTATGGAAAGTGATATGGAGTTTCCTCAAATAATTAAAAAATAAAACTACCATTATGATTCAGCAATCCCACTTCTAGGTATTTATCTGAAGAAAACAGAAACACTAATTGAAAATGATACACTTGCATATCTTGTAACAGTATTTATGTTAACAAAGATAATGAAAGCAAATTAAGTGTCCATGATAGATGAATAGAAAAAGAAATGGTGTGTATATACACACACACACACAATGAAATATTACTCACCCATAAAAAGAATGAAATCTTGCCTCTTGTAACAACATGGGTGGAACTTGTAGGAATTATATTAACTGAAGTAAATCAAAGACAAATAGTATACAATTTCATTACATGTGAAATATGAAAAACAAAACAAATATAATGACAGACAAAACGAATCCAGTTACACAGTACAAACTGGTGGCTGCAAAAAAAGAGAGTTTGAAGAGGGTGGGAAAAATAGGTGAAAGGGTTCAAAAGGCACAAATTAGAAAAAAGAATAGGTCAAGGGGATTAAAGTACAGCATGAGGAATACAGCCAATGATATTTATTTATTAACTTTGTATGATGACTGATGATAGCTAGATCTACTGCTGTGATCATTGCACGGTGTGTGTAAACACCAAGTCACTGTGCTGTGCATTTGAAACTAATGCAATTTTGTATGTCAAGTATATATCAGTGAAAAAAATAAATCTAACTGTGTAGGCAGAAATTATCTAGGAAGGACTCCTGACCATTTTAAAGGATACTGCTGCTGTTGCTGCTAAGTTGCTTCAGTCGTGTCTGACTCTGTGCGACCCCATAGACGGCAGCCCACCAGGCTCCCCCGTCCCTGGGATTCTCCAGGCAAGAACACTGGAGTGGGTTGCCATTTCCTTCTCCAATGCATGAAATGAAAAGTGAAAGTGAAGTCGCTCAGTCGTGTCCGACTCTTCGTGACCCAATGGACTGTAGCCTACCAGGCTCCTCCATCCATGGGATTTTCCAGGCAAGAGTACTGGAGTGGGGTGCCATCACCTTCTCCATCAAAGGATACTAGCAGTAAGCAAAGGGCTCACTACATTTACAAAATCATTCCAATTACATTCAAAAAGTTTTAAAAAATGACAAAAGAAGGAAATACCCTACATTATTTTAATGAAGCAGCATACACTGACACCAAACCCAAGAATGACTGGCTTAAGGAATTTTATTCCAGAAATACAGGTACGCATCAATACTAAGAAATGTGTCATGTGACATGTAAATCAAATAAAAAGAAAAATTATATGGACATTTTGTGTGTGCATGTGTTCAGTTGCTCAGTCATGTCTGAATCTTTGTGACCCTATGGACTGTACACATCCAGGTTCCTTTGTCCATGGATATTCCCAGGCAAGAACAGTGGAGTGAGTTGACCTTTCCTTCTCCATGTACATTTTACTCAATGTTAAAAGAAAAGTCTTTGATTTTTTTAAATTAAAAATAAGAAATACTCAGACAATAAAAAAAACATCCTGTAATGTGTTGGACCAGGGCTCGATCTCTGGGTTGGGAAGATACCCTGAAGAAGAAAACAACAATCCACTCCAGCATTCTTGCCTAGAAAATCTCATGGACAGAGGAGCCTGGCAGGCTACAGTCCATGGGGTCACAAAGAGTCCGACATGACTGGTTGGCTAACACTTTCACTTTTTCACAAAAGTTTTTACTGAAATTATAAAGCACACATATTTCAAATTCAAAGAACATTGTACTTAAAAACTATATGAATGATCACAAAAGTCAAACAATGATATCAGTTCAGTTCAATTCAGTAGCTCAGTCGTGTTCGACTTTTTGCGACCCCATGAATTGCAACACACCAGGCCTCCCTATCCATCACCAACTCCCGGAGTTCACTCAGATACACGTCCATCGAGTCAGTGATACCATCCTTTCACTCAGACACACGTCCATCGAGTCACTGATACCATCCAGCCATCTCATCCTCTGTTGTCCCCTTCTCTTCCTGCCCTCAAGCCCTCCCAGCATTAGGGTCTTTTCCAATGAGTCAACCCTCCACATGACATGGCCAAAGTACTGGAGTTTCAGCTTCAGCATCAGTACTTCCAATGAACACCCAGGGCTGATCTCCTTCAGAATGGACTGGTTGGATTTCCTTGCAGTCCAAGGGACTCCCAAGAGTTTTCTCCAACACCACAGTTCAAAAGCATCAATTCTTCAGTGCTCAGTTTTCTTCACAGTCCAACTCTCACATCCATACATGACCACTGGAAAAACCACAGCTTTGACTAGATGGACCTTTGTTGGCAAAGTAGTGTCTCTGCTTTTGAATATGCTATCTAGGTTGGTCATAACTTTCCTTCCAAGCAGGAAGTGTCTTTTAATTTCATGGCTGAAGTCACTATCTGCAGTGATTTTGGAGCCCCCAAAAATAAAGTCTGACACTGTTTCCACTGTTTCCCCATCTATTTGCCATGAAGTGATGGGACAAGATATACATAATCACAATTACTATTTAGTATTTTATATTTATCAGCCAAAAAAAATTAGAGAACTAAAAAGAGATCTATAATGGAATATTTGGAAAGATCTAATAATAAATATCATTGAATACTTGGAAATTCAGAAAATAATTTTGAAAAACTATTACCAATAATAAAAAAAATTTTGTAACTATCTAGGCAAAAAAATTTTTAGACATAAGATCACAGTTTTCATACATGTAAATAGCATTCAGTTAAAGGACAAAAAAAGTGGTAAAACTCAAATTTCTAACAGCAATAGGATAGATACAATATTTAGCCAGGCTGGATGAAACACAAGCTGGAATCAAGATTGCTGGGAGAAATATTAATAACCTCAGATATGCAGATGACACCACCCTTTTGACAGAAAGTGAAGAGGAACTAAAGAGCCTCTTGATGAAGGCGAAAGAGGAGAGTGAAAAATCTGGCTTAAAACCCAGCATTCAGAAAACTAAGATCATGGAATCCTACCACTTCAAGGCAAATAGATGAGGAAACAATGGAAATAGTGATAGGCTTTATTTCATTGGGCTCCAAAATCACTGTGGATAGTGATGGCAGCCATAAAATTAAAAGACCTTGTTCTTTGCAAGAAAAGCTATGACCAACCTAGACAGTGTATTAAAAAGCAGAGATATTACTTTGCCAACATAGTCGGTCTAGATAAAGTTATGGTTTTTCTGGTAATCATGTATGGATGTGAGAGTTAGACTATAAAGAAAGCTGAGCATTGAAGAATTGATGCATTAGAACTTGGTCTTGGAGAGACTCTTGAGAGTTCTTTGGACTGCAAGATCAAACCAGTCAACTCTAAAGGAAATCAACCCTGAATATTCACTGGAAGGACAATGGTGAAGCTGAAGCTCCAATACTTTGGCCACCTGCTGCAAAGAGCTGACTCTTTAGGAAAGACCCTAATGCTGGGAAAGATTGAAGGCAGGAGGAGAAGGGGACAACAGAGGATGAGACGGTTGGATGGCATCACTGACTCAATTGACGTGAATTTGAGCAAACTCCAGGAGACGGTGAAGAACAAAGAAACCTGGCATCCTGCAGTCCATGGGGTCACAAAGAGTCAGACACAACAGAGTTACTGAATAACAACAAATATTTAAAAATAAATCTAACAAGAAATGACAAGATCTATACAAATAAAAATTTTAAATGCTACTAAAGTACCCAAAGATGAATACAACAGGTCCAAAGGAATACAGAGAGTTTGCATGGGAATATTCTGTATTATCAGAGAAGGAAATGGCAACCCACTCCAGTACCCTTGCCTGGAAAATTCCATGGACTGAGGAGCTTGGTAGGTGGCAGTTCATGGGGTCACGAAGAGTTGGACATGAGTGAGCGAATTCACTTTCACTTTTCACTTTCAAGCACTGGAGAAGGAAATGGCAACCCACTCCAGTGTTCTTGCCTGGAGAATCCCAGGGACAGGGGAGCCTGGTGGGCTGCCGTCTATGGGGTTGCACAGAGTTGGACACGACTGAAGTGACTTAGCAGCAGCAGCAGCATTCTGTATCATGATAATGCCATCTCTCTCCCTAAGTTACTCCATCAATTTGTCATGAGATAAATACCATACAATACCAACTTTTTCTCAAGTGAGAAGTCAACAATCTGATTATACATTTATATGAAAAAATAAAGAAGCAAGAATCACTTGGAAAATTGGAAAAAAAAAAAAAGATTGGTGTTTAGGTGTTTAGTAATGCTATCACAATTGCACTCATCTCACATGCTAGTAAAGTTATGCTCAAAATTCTCCAAGCCAGGCTTCGGCAATACGTGAACTGTGAACTTCCAGATGTTCAAGCTGATTTTAGAAAAGGCAGAGGAATCAGAGATCAAATTGTCAGCATGTGCTGGATCATGGAAAAAGCAAGAGAGTTCCAGAGAAACATCTACTTCTGCTTTATTGACTATGCCAAAGCCTTTGACTGTGTGGATAACAATAAACTGTGGAAAATTCTGAAAGAGATGGGAATAGCAGGCCACCTGACCTGCTTCTTGAGAAACCTATATGCAGGTCAGGAAGCAACAGTTAGAATTGGACACAGAACAACAGACTGGTTCCAAAGAGGAAAAGGAGTACATCAAGGCTGTATATTGTCACCCTGCTTATTTAACTTATATGCAGGGTACATCATGAGAAACGCTGGGCTGGAAGAAGCACAAGCTGGAGTCAAGATTGCTGGGAGAAATATCAATAATGTCATATATGCAGATGACACCACCCTTATGGCAGAAAGTGAAGAGGAACTCAAAAGCCTCTTGATGAAAGTGAAAGAGGAGACTGAACATGTTGGCTTAAAGCTCAACATTCAGAAAATGAAGATCATGGCATCTGGTCCCATCACTTCATGGGAAATAGATGGGGAAACAGTGGAAGCAGTGTCAGACTTTATTTTGGGGGGCTCCAAAATCACTGCAGATGGTGAATGCAGCCATGAAATTAAAAGACACTTACTCCTTGGAAGAAAAGTTATGACCAACCTAGATAGCATATTGAAAAGCAGAGACACTACTTTGCCAACAAAGGTCCATCTAGTCAAGGCTATGGTTTTTCCAGTGGTCATGTATGGATGTGAGAGGTGGACTGTGAAGAAAGCTGAGCACCGAAGAATTGATGCTTTTGAACTGTGGTGTTGGAGAAGACTCTTGAGAGTCCCTTGGACTTCAAGGAGATCCAACCAGTCCATTCTGAAGGAGATCAGCCCTGGGTGTTCTTTGGAAGGAATGATGCTGAAGCTGAAACCCCAGTACTTTGGCCACCTCATGCGAAGAGTTGACTCATTGGAGAAGACTCTGATGCTGGGAGGGCTTGGGGGCAGGAGGAAAAGGGGACGACAGAGGATGAGATGGCTGGATGGCATCACCGACTTGATGGATGTGAGTTTGAGTAAACTCTGGGAGTTGGTGATGGACAGGGAGGCCTGGTGTGCTGCGATTCATGGAGTCGCAAAGAGTTGGACATGACTGAGTGACTGAACTGAACTGAACTGAATAATATCAGATATTAAAACATGTTGCAACAAGGACCTACTATATGCATACAGAACTCTGCTCAACATTATGTGGCAGGCTGGATGGGAGGGGAGTTTAGGGGAGAATGGATACATGTATTGTGTGATTGAGTCCCTTCACTGTCCACCTGAAACTACCACAATATTGTTTGTTAATCGGCTTTACCCTAATACAAAAGAAAAGGTTTTCCAAAAAAAATATTCTATAGCTTCAATAAATGAAACAATATGAAAATTGGTAAATAAAGTTAACGACTCAGAAAGTCTAGAAATAGACTAAAATATGTGTTTGAGTCTAGTGTATGAGAAAGATAGCATTATAAATAAGCAAAGTATACATGAACTATTTAGTGAAAATTTCTGTAACATTGTGATAGGCACTTGGAAGAATATGGTTATATTTATGCCTCACTCATAATACTAGATCAAATTCCAAAATGACCAAATATTTAAAAATATTTTTTGAGAATGAAACCATAAAAGTATTGAGAGAAAAATTGGATATTTAAATGTATCATTTTGGAAAAGTCATTTTTAAGGATAATGTCAGACTCAGAAGTCATTAAAACAACATTCAATTCAAACATAGCTGCATGGTAAAGATAACCATAACCAAAATAAATAAATGAATAGAAATATATTTTCAGTTAATTACAGGAAAATATAGAAAAACTGGCTTCAGTAAAGCTTTAATTTATCATCAATAAAAAGAAATAAGTAAAAATACCAAATTGCAATATATTAGTGGGAAAGGAAAATAAAATAGGTCACACATGCAAAAAATGCCCATGATTCTTAAAGATATGGAAAGATGCCCAGTCTCATTCAAAACCAGAAAATATATCCAATTAAATTACATGTGCATGCCATTTTTGAAGTATTCAATTGCTCAAAATAGAAAATTTTGATAATTCACTGCTGAGAAGAAGGTAGGGAAGCAAACATTCCTCTTGATGGTGAGAAGAAAATTCACACAGCCTCTATAGAGGGCAATTTGTCAATATTTAGCAAAAATAAATACACATTGCTTACATGAAATATTTAGCAGAAGAATACACATTACTTACATGAAAATGAAATAAATGATACATAAAGTTATTTACTGCAGTATGATTTATAACATAAAATCAATTGGAAAAACTTAAATGTCTCTCAAAAGAAGGCTGTTTAAAAAAACTATGGTACTTTCATAAAATATTTCTCCTCAGTGGTTTAGAGTACTTATACATATTTCAGCTCTTCTTACATATCTTCACATTTTTGTATGTTTGATTAAACAAAAAATCCCCATTTATGAAGTCATTTAAGTTACATGATCAGTAACATATAAAATTCTTACAAACATTTGAGTCAGTTCAGCTCAGTTCAGTTTAGTCGCTCAGTCGTGTCTGACTCTTTGCGACCCCATGAATCGCAGCACGCCAGGCCTCCCTGTCCGTCACCAACTCCTGGAATTCACTCAGACTCATGTCCGTCGAGTCGGTGATGCCATCCAGCCATCTCATCTTCTGCCATCCCCTTCTCCTCCTGCCCCTAAGCCCTCCCAGCATCAGAGTCTTTTCCAGTGAGATGTCTCTGCTTTTGAATATGCTATCTAGGTTGGTCATAACTTTCCTTACAAGGAGTAAGCAATCTTATTCAATTTAAAATAGGTGAAAGATTTAATATAACAAATTGTAACAGGTTATAAACTAATTTTTTAAGGAAATATCATATAGATTGTCACTATTCACTTGCTGTCATTGTCACCAATTATATTTTAGCAGATGACTTTTCTTCTCATCTGAACTCTATATGGTCAGTGACTGCAGGAAACTCATGGAAACCGTTCTAAGATGAATCTTAAACATACGTAAGAATTACACGCATTGATTTATTTATAGAGCTATTCATAGATAAGTAGTACATAGATAGGCTTAGGTAAATGGAGATGGTGGACAGATTGAAGAGAAGGTGGAGAGATTAACAGGCTGACATACAGAGTTGTAACCTAAATGTCCTCATCCTTCTAAAATTCTTATACTGAGATCCTAAACAATTATTTCTATTATTAGTAAGTGAGGCCTTTGTGATTTGATAAGGTCCTAAGTGTGGCACCTTCTTGAATGGAATTAACTGGTATCTTTGGAAGGAGACCCTACAGAGCTTTCTCAACCCTCTGTCATGTGAGGAGATTTTGAGAAGAAGGGAGCCTAAGAACCAGGAAGCAAACCCCAACCAGACAGTAAATTTCCTGGTGCCTTGATCTTGTTTGACCGTCCCAGCTTCCAGAATTGTTTAAGAAGTAAATGTCTGTGTTTAAGCCCGTCAGTTTCTGGTATTATGTTATAGCAGCCTGGACAAACTAAGATACATATATAGATGATACATAAAGAGTATCTAATTCGTTCTTCTTCTATGTCATTGTCATCCCCAACCACAAGCATGCACACATACATACACTTCTGCTTCCCATTCAGATCCTGGCATCATCCTTTCAGTCAGAGTCTAACAGCATAAAGAAGTTTGCAGACTGATATTTTCCCCCGAAATAGTAGTTTTCAAAAAGTGGCTTTCAAATATAAAGTGGATCCTAAAATCAATTTAGTGAGTCATAAACATTGTTTTATTTGAATAGAATAAAAGAGAAGAGTAGACAACACACATATGCCTAATATATATTTAAATATTTTCATGGCAATTTTGAATTCATTTTAATTATAATTTCATGTAATATGGACTGAAATTTGACATGAAATATATTTCTTAAAGTGGGGCAAGATAAAAAGTTGAAAATGTGTGAAAATTATTGTCAGATTTTAGACAGCAAAAAGCAGATGGAAGGATTTAATCTCAGATTTATATAATAAATCATTTTTTCCAGGGCTTTGAAAATTATAACTACAGCAAATTAATATTTTACTGAGGTTACTAACCATAAACTTCCCATTGATCATCTATACTATTCCTTTTATGCTGATAAGACAACTGAAACTTACTAGAGTTTAGTGTCTTTTCCAAGCCATTCAGTTAAGAAGCTATGAAGCAGAATTGGGAATCTAGCTTAGGCTCAAGCCTATACCTTCTCAATCAACAGATATAGCAAGCTTATTTATTCCTTTATTTATTCACCCATTCAAAAAATAAATGTGCATTGTATAGTCAGTGAGGTCCAGTCATGGTATGGAAGACAGGAAACATATTGAAGGGCAATACAGTTATTATTGCATTATTGCTGCTGCTGATATATATGTATATATATACACACATATATATATGTACACACATATTTGTTTATATAGTCATGGCCCTGCTTTAATGAAGCTCACAGCTTAACATCCACAGGCTTAGCAAGTAGTGAAATGCAACTGGACCTCAATGAAGTTTAACTTCTTTCATTGATGCTTAAGAAGAATTATGATGTAGATATAAAAACAGGTTTGTCATGACACAGACCCAAGCCTGCATCCTCACTTCTTTCCCATGTCTTTGATATTGGTCAAATCACTTCTCAAATTCAGCTTTCTCCTCCTAAAATGGAAATTATAAAACCTAGCTTTCAAGTTTGCTATTAGAAATAATACAGCAAAAATGTGGGGTCCTATGTCTGGCTCTTCACTGTCATTATTATGAGCTATTACTGTCAACAAACACAAACAAATCCTGGAGAATACTCACTTAAAACATAAGGACTCAGAGAACCTTACATAAGTATTAACAGTAATAGATATGAAGACTCCTTAATAAATGCCTGCCAAATCTCTTACATATAAATGCCAATTTGTAGTCCTCAGCAAATATAAATATAAGAGCTGTCCACTAATATGTATTTAACAAGGACAATAAAAACAACATAACCCAGAGAAAATGGAGAGCTCAACATTCCCATCAGTGCCAAAGCATTTCATTTGCTTTATCTCTAGAAGAAAGTCAACCTTGCCTACTATGGAAAATTCTCTTGATTCATAGTAACTGGCTCTACTTACAGCATCAGTGCTTAAAATAATCCCTCCAGGGAACTGATAAAGCAAAACTACCAAGGCTTTAGCTATTTGGCAACAGTCTTTTTGAAATTTCCTATAAACATTTACCCTGACCTGTGATATCTTTCCATTCTTCAAAGTTTGGCATCCCCAGGGTAAAGATGGCAAATTATGTGGAATTAGAAAATATAGCTTCACTGAAAAGAGTTTTCAGTAATAAAAATTCTATGAATTTGTCTAGGGCAAAAATCTAAAGTTACTTTGGGAACGGTTTATGTAAGGTCTGACATTTCAAAATGAGGCATCAAATATTATTGGCTGCTTAGTTTTTGCAGTCTGGGACACTTGTGCTTTTGAAAGGGTGAAGAAAAATTGAAGAACACTTAAAGAGTCTCTTCTCCCCCATCTACTCTGTCAACCAAATTCAGAGTGAAAATCGTTCCCTGAGCAAAGGCTTTTCATAAGGTTAAACTAAAAAACCTAAGAAAGCAAAGATAAAAGGTTATTTTATCCATATTAAACATACCAGCCTTGAGAGAAACTTACACATTTCACACTGGGAAAAGACATATGTATTTCTAGTCTACTTTGATGGAAGTTAATTTATTAGATGCTCTGCATATGACCTCAAAATTGCATTTCATATATATTTGTTCTACCCTGCTCTTCCTGCTCTGCACCCTGTCCCCAATCCAACTCAAGCCATTAAAAAAAGACTGAGCTAAGAAATGTTCAGGAATCCAGACTTATTACTCATCAGTAGTTCAATAACTCTAATGTAACTCTAATCTAGAGCCTTCCTTCTCTTCTTTCCTACAGAATCTGGCTTCTGATCATAGAGAAAGCTTCTTCCAAATTCTAACCCTATATGATCCAAAGACCTTCTCCCCCTACCCAGTGATTCCAAGGAAAAAGATTAGATGTAGACATTGGAAAGGGGAAATCTGGCCCATAATACATCATAAATATGGTAGTGGAATAGATTTAAGGAGATAAACATTCTTTGGTAAAATAATATCTAAAAGCTTTGCTTGCAGGAAAGAATATAAGTTACTGTGTGCAGATTCATGTGTACTAAGTTGCTTCGGTCATGTCTGACTTTGTGACGTTATGGACTGCAGCCCACCAGGCTCTTATGTCCATGGGATTCTGCAGGCAAGAACACTGGAGTGGGTTGCCATGACCTCATCCAGGGGATCTTCCTGACCCAGAAATCAAACCTGTGTCTCTTATATCTCCTGCATTGGCAATCTGGTTCTTTACCACTAGGGCCACCTGGAAAGCCCATGTGCAGATAAGCCTGCATATTTATAGTCTGTTAACCTTTGTACAACTGGATCATGGAGAAAGCAAGGGAATTCCAGGAAAAAAAAGAAAACAAAAAACCCTACTTCTGCTTCCTTGACTACATTAAAGCCTTTGACTATGTGGATGATGCCCGAGGCCAGGGGCGGCGGCCGGGAGGACCAACCCCACATCCAAGGAGCAGTGGCTGCCCAGGCGCAGGAGGGCCTAGAGGCGCTATCCCACGTTGAAGGTCAGGAAGGGCGGCAGTGAGGAGATACCCCTCGTCCAAGGAAAGGAGCAGCAGGTGCACTTTGCTGGAGCAGCCGTGAAGAGATACCCCACGTCCAAGGTAAGAGAAACCCAAGTAAGATGGTAGGTGTTGCAAGAGGGCATCAGAGGGCAGACACACTGAAACCATACTCACAGAAAACTAGTCAATCTAATCACACTAGGACCACAGCCTTGTCTAACTCAATGAAACTAAGCCATGCCCATGGGGCAACCCAAGACGGGTGGGTCATGGTGGAGAGATCTGACAGAATGTGGTCCACTGGAGAAGGGAATGGCAAACAACTTCAGTATTCTTGCCTTGAGAACCCCATGAACAGTATGAAAAGGCAAAATGATAGGATACTGAAAGAGGAACTCCCCAGGTCAGTAGGTGCCCAATAGGCTACTGGAGATCAGTGGAGAAATAACTCTAGAAAGAATGAAGGGATGGACCAAAGCAAAAACAATACCCAGCTGTGTATGTGACTGGTGATAGAAGCAAGGTCTGATGCTGTAAAGACCAATATTGCATAGGAACCTGGAATGTCCCATCCATGAATCAAAGCAAATTGGAAGTGGTCAAACAAGAGATGGCAAGAGTGAATGTCGACATTCTAGGAATCAGCGAACTGAAATGGACTGGAATGGGTGAATTTAACTCAGATGACCATTATATCTACTACTGCGGGCAGGAATCCCTCAGAAGAAATGGAGTAGCCCTCATGGTCAACAAAAGAGTCTGAAATGCAGTACTTGGATGCAATCTCAAAAACGACAGAATGATCTGTGTTCGTTTCCAAGGCAAACCATTCAATATCACAGTAATCCAAGTCTATGCCCCAACCAGTAACACTGATGAAGCTGAAGTTGAACAGTTCTATGAAGACCTACAAGACCTTTTAGAACTAACACCCAAAAAAGATGTCCTTTTCATTATAGGGGACTGGAATGCAAAGGTAGGAAGTCAAGAAACACCTGGAGTAACAGGCAAATTTGGCCTTGGAATACGGAATGAAGCAGGGCAAAGGCTAATAGAGATTTGCCAAGAAAATGCACTGGTCATAGCAAACACCCTCTTTCAACAACAAAAGAGAAGACTCTACACATGGACATCACCAGATGGTCAACACTGAAATCAGATTGATTATGTTCTTTGCAGCCAAAGATGGAGAAGCTCTATACAGTCAACAAAAACAAGACCGGGAGATGACTGTGGCTCAGATCATGAAGGCCTTACTGCCAAATTCAGACTTAAATTGAAGAAAGTAGGGAAAATCACTAGACCATTCAGGTATGACCTAAATCAAATCCCTTATGATTAAACAGTGGAAGTGAGAAATAGATTTAAGGGCCTAGATCTGATAGATAGAGTGCCTGATGAACCATGGACTGAGGTTTGTGACATTGTACAGGAGATAGGGATCAAGACCATCCCCATGGAAAAGAAATGCAGAAAAGCAAAATGGCTGTCTGGGGAGGCCTTACAAATAGCTGTGAAAAGAAGAGAAGCAAAAAGCAAAGGAGAAAAGGAAAAATATAAGCATCTGAATGCAGAGTTCCAAAGAATAGCAAGAAGAGATAAGAAAGCCTTCCTCAGTGATCAATGCAAAGAAATAGAGGAAAACAAAAGAATGGGAAAGACTAGAGATCTCTTCAAGAAAATTAGAGATACCAAGGGAACAGTTCATGCAAAGATGTGCTTGATAAAGGACAGAAATGGTATGGACCTAACAGAAGTAGAAGATATTAAGAAGAGATGGCAAGAATACACAGAGGAACTGTACAAAAAAGATCTTCACGACCCAGATAATCACAATGGTGTGATCACTGACCTAGAGCCAGACATCCTGGAATGTGAAGTCAAGTGGGCCTTAGAAAGCATCACTACGAACAAAGCTAGTGGAGGTGATGGAATTCCAGTTGAGCTATTTCAAATCCTGAAAGATGATGCTGTGAAAGTGCTGTACTCAATATGCCAGCACATTTGGAAAACTCAGCAGTGGCCACAGGACTGGAAAAGGTCAGTTCTCATTCCAATCCCAAAGAAAGGCAATGCCAAAGAATGCTCAAACTACCACACAATTGCACTCATCTCACATGCTCTTAGAGTAATGCTCAAAATTCTCCAAACCAGGCTTCAGCAATACGTGAACTGTGAAATTCCTGATGTTGAAGCTGGATTTTAAAAAGGCAGAGGAACCAGAGATCAAATTGCCAACATCTGCTGGATCATGGAAAAAGCAAGAGAGTTCCAGAAAAACATCTATTTCTGCTTTATTGACTATGCCAAAGCCTTTGACTGTGTGGATCACAATAAACTGGAAAATTCTGAAAGAGATGTGAATACCAGACCACCTGACCTGCCTCTTGAGAAATCTGTATGCAGGTCAGGAAGCAACAGTTAGAACTGGACATGGAACAACAGACTGGTTCTAAATAGGAAAAGGAGTACGTCAAGGTTGTATATTGTCACCCTGCTTATTTAACTTATATGTAGAGTACATCATGAGAAACTCTGGACTGGAAGAAACATAAGCTGGAATCAAGATTGTTGGGAGAAATATCAATCACCTCAGATATGCAGATGACACCACCCTTATGGCAGAAAGTGAAGAGGAACTCAAAAGCCTCTTGATGAAATTGAAAGTGGAGAGTGAAAAAGTTGGCTTAAAGCTCAACATTCAGAAAACGAAGATCATGGCATCCGGTCCCATCACTTCATGGGAAATAGATGGGGAAACAGTGGAAACAGTGTCAGACTTTATTATTCTGGGCTCCAAAATCACTGCAGATGGTGAATGCAGCCATGAAATTAAATGACACTTACTCCTTGGAAGAAAGTTATGACCAACCTAGATGGCATATTGAAAAGCAGAGACATTACTTTGCCAACAAAGGTCCATCTAGTCAAGGCTATGGTTTTTCCAGTGGTCATGTATGGATGTGAGAGTTGGACTGTGAAGAAGGCTGAGCAGCGAAGAATTGATGCTTTTGAACTATGGTGTTGGAGAAGACTGTTGAGAGTCCCTTGGACTGCAAGGAGATCCAACCAGTCCATTCTGAAGGAGATCAGCCCTGGGATTTCTTGGAGGGAATGATGCTAAAGCTGAAACTCTAGTACTTTGGCCACCTCATGTGAAGAGTTGACTCATTGGAAAAGACTCTGATGCTGGGAGGGCTTGGGGGTAGGAGGAGAAGGGGACAACAGAGGATGAGATGGCTGGATGGCATCACTGACTCGATAGACATGAGTCTGAGTGAACTCTGGGAGTTTGTGATGGACAGGGAGGCCTGGTGTGCTGCGATTCATGGGGTCGCAAACAGTTGGACACGACTGAGTGACTGAACTGATGTGGATCACAACAAACTGGAAAATTCTTAAAGAGATGGGAGTACCAGACAACCTTAGTTGTCTTGTGAGTAACCTGTATGCAGGTCAAAAAATAACAGAACCAGACATGGACCAACCGACTGGTTCAAAATTGGAAAAGGAGTATGACAAGCCTATGTATTTTCACCCTACTTATTTAACTTACTGCTACTGCTAAGTCGCTTCAGTCGTGTCCGACTCTGTGCAACCCCATAGACGGCAGCCCACCAGGCTCCCGTCCCTGGGATTCTCCAGGCAAGAACACTGGAGTGGGTTGCCATTTCCTTCTCCAATGAATGAAAGTGAAAAGTGAAAGTGAAGTCGCTCAGTCGTATCCGACTCTTCGCTCTTTGAGACTCCATGGACTGCAGCGCACCAGGCTCCTACGCCCATGGGATTTTCCAGGCAAGAGTACTGGAGTGGGTTGCCATTGCCTTCTCCGTATTTAACATGCAGAGTATATCATGTAAAACACTGGACTGGATGAAGCTGAAATTGGAATCAATTACTAGGAGAAATATCAACTACCTCAGGTATTTAGATGATATCACTCTAATGGAAGACAATTAAGAGGAACCAAAGAGTCTCTTGATGAGGGTAAAAGATAAGACTGAAAAATCTGGCTTGAAACTCAAAGTTAAAAAAAAAATCATGACATCTGGTTTCATCACTTCTTGGCAAATGGAAGGAGAAAAGGGGAAGTGGTGACAAATTTTATTTTCTTGGGACTTGAAAATCACTGCAGACAGTGACTGCAGCCATGAAATTAAAAGACACTGCTTTTTGGAAGATAATCTATGACAATTCTAGACAGTGTAGCCAAAAGCGTAGATTTCACTTTGCCAACAAAGGTTTGTACAGTCAAAGCTATGGTTTTTCCAGCAGCTATGTATGGATACATGAAGATGGCTGAGTGATAAAGAATCAGTGCTTTAAATTGTGGTGCTAGAAAAGACTCTTAAGAGTCTCTTAGATTCCAAGGAGATCAAACCAGTTAATCCCAAAGGAAACCAACACTGAACATTCATTACAAGGACTGATGCAGAAACTGAAGTTCTAATACTTTGGCCACCTGATACAAAGAACCAACTCTTTGGTAAAGACCCCAGTGCTGGGAAAGATTGGGGGCAGGAGAAGAAAGGGACAGCAGAGGATGAGATGGTTAGATAATATCTCCAACTCAATAGACATAAATTTAAGCAAACCCTAGAGATAGTGGAGGACAGAGGAGCCTGGGGGTACTGCAGTCCATGAGGTCAAAAACAGTCAGACATGATTTAGTGATTGAACAACAAACAACTATCATCTCTGAGAAAGAACACAAAATTCAGAAAGAAAACCAGTGACTCACCACCAACTCCTCCTAGCCCTAATGGTGCCTTTTTATTAAGAAAAAGCCATCCCTCACTTTTCAATCCCAATATTTCATGATTAAACAGGGAAAATAATTCCTTTCATGTACCCCTCACTAACCACTGCACAGTACAACTCTACTCTCAGAAGTAGGGTGTATTTCAGCCCCCACTTTACCCAGAACTATTGGAAGTGCTCAACTGTTCAATGCTAGCTTACTTTCATCCACAGCCAAAACCACTATTATGTCCTTGCTATATCTTCCAACCTTAGAATCAGTTTCTTCCTTTCCTTTCCAAGAAACCTAGCAGTTAAGGGAGAAAATAGTTGTGGCCCATACCAATGGTCCATTCTGCAGACCTGAGGATTTCCAAGATGCAAAAGGAAGGGGAGGCCACGGGGGAGCCAAAGACTTGGAGATGACCAAAAGTCAAGAGGAAAGAGAAGAGTTAAAATGATCCAGGACCTTCTGAAGAAAAGGAGTAGTGTGGGGTCACATGGCAAGTCTCTGAAGAGCTAAGGAATTAAGTCCCACTTTGGCAAATGCTATATACACTTCAGGTAGTTGGACATGTGCTCTTTGCATGGTATTCTTCATACACCGTTCCCTCCATCTCTGCAAATATTTCCTCCACTCAGTAATTTAGATGCTATCTCTGTAAATCTAAGATAGCTCCCTAGCTAAATAGATGATAACTGGCTACCTAATTAGCTAGTTTGCATCTTTGGGAGTTTCCAGGCTTATATTTGCTAGTGATGACCATACTAGATTTCATGGTCATCAGCAGGCATCCAATATCCACTCAACATCAGTGACAATGAAGATAAACTGATCAGTTAATCAGTTTATCTAAAATCCCTGACCCATTTCTATATCTCCTAACCACACCTCCCAAGATAAGAAGCCCAATGCCTGGCTTCACAGGTAGCCATATTGGAAAAAAACCAAACTATTAACTTTGTAGAGCAGTGCTTTTCAACCTTAGGTGTGCACAACAGGAGATCTTAATAGAAAAACAAAACAAAAACTTCCTACACCTCCACCAATACAATTCAGACAACTAGGACCAGGATCCAGGCATCAATACTTGTTGATATTCTTCAACTGATTCCAAAATGTAGTCAAGAATGAGAACCATGCTGTAGACCAGTGGTTCTCAAGCAAGTGCTACATGAGAATTACCTGAAGGATGCACTAGACAGGATGATGGGGACCCGACCTCAGAATTTATTATTCAGTAGGTTTGGGGGTGGGGCTTACTATTTGCATTTCTTAAGAATACATATGTGGTGCTGATGCTACTGGTCTGTAACATACCACTGTATTAGAGAAATAGCTCAGTGATTAGGGGCAACCCAGCCATAGGCTGTGGAATGCCTAAGAGATATAGCCAGAGTTGGAAAGTGAAGGTCTTAGTCTAAGACAAAGGAAGGGTGGAATGACTTCAGAACATACTATAACTTACAGCATTGCAGATTTCCCTCAGACTAAAACTGTATAAAAATGAGGGTGCTACTCTGAATTTATGGTATCCCCAGACTCTATCAAAAGTGCTTGATGAGGAATATTGATAAGAGTAATTAACTGGAAGTCTACGCTGCACCGTATGGGAAAGGAAATGGCAACCCACTCCAGTATTCTTCCTGGAAAATCCGATGGACAGAGGAGCCTGGTGGGCTGCAGCCCACAGGGTCGCAAAGAGTCAGACATGACTGAGCACAAGCATGCACGCTGCACCATATTTATCCTTTAGTATATGGCTGCATACCATGTAACACAAAGCTAATTTGGAGATTTTAAGTGCGCTTTAGGGGAATTTCAAAGGAGATGGATTTACTTTTAAATCAAAGGGGAAGGAAATGCGGGTTATGTGAGTTAAAAAAAATATTTTAGAGCAAAGAACATTTATTACCTGTGGTGGATTCATGTTGATGTATGGCAAAACCAATACAATATTGTAAAGTAATTAACCTCCAATTAAAATAAATAAATTTATATTTAAAAAATAAAAAAATAAAAAATAAAGTAAAAGTTTTAGTATGAAAAAAAAAAAATAAAAGTCTTCCACCATTCAAACAAAGGTTATATGATAAAAATAGACTGAGACTTTTAAAATTGCCAATACTTAAATATTTTGACCTACAAAAATGTTAGTTTATTATGAGTCAATCTACTGGTAATTTCAGTAACAATGTATGGTGTACTTCATTGCACTCAGATTAATCATTAATTTGAAGTTCCATGAGCAAAGATGATCCTCATTCATTTTCCTTCCTGCTATCCCTAAAAAGTTCCTATGCCTGTTGCATGATAAGCATTTAATAAACGTAGGCTATGTGAATAAGTGATCTGAAAATAAAGTATTTTCAGAGCATTGGAACACCCTAAGTATGTATATCACCTGGAAGCTGAATTGTTTTGATCTTTAGCTTTATGTGCTAGGCTGTTAATTTTAAAACTTCTCTATTTTCATCAATTCTTTTTTTTCTTAGCTCCTGTGAGGTCACCCATGGGACCATGATCTATACATGAACTAAGATGCACTTTGTCATTTCAACCCCTTCCATCTTGCAGAAGCAAATCATTATTTCAATGTTACACTTGCAATCACTGTTCAATAAAGCTTCCAGTGGATCCCCTTTCACCTTTGCCAGATTTCTCGTTTCTTGTTTGAATGTCCTTCATGTCTTCAAATTGTCCTCTGGCTGCATCCAATACTTAAGTGACTATTACTTTGCAATGCATGCACTGTAACCCCAGATCTCCTTTCATTGGACTTTATTTTCTGAGGAAAATTGCACTTCATTACAGATCTATTCATCTGTGAGTTGGGGCAAATACAGTATTATTCTGGCCTTAAATGAGTCAATTTTTTCCCCTTGTGCTTGAGGAGCGAATGGGAAATAAGTTTGGGGGCTTTTTGTAGATGATTTGGAAAGGACACTTAATCAGAACTATTACAGTCATGGCAATTCATCAATGACAAGACAGAATGTATATTGCTTATGAAATGTAAACAAAAGGGTCATAGTTGAAAATGCTAGTGAACTATAGACTCACAGCAGGTAAAAATCATACGTAATTCAAAGAACTCATAGCTATGTATAACAATGATACTAGCTCAATATTCTAGTCCCTTACTTCCCACAACAAAGGTGCTCTGTAGAAGTAGTTTCTATAATAAATAAAGTTATTTGAACTGAATAATATTTTTGGTGTTGTAGAAAACCTAGCTAAAAATTAAAGAATGCATTTAAATAACATTTTAATGATTACGAGAGTTTTTAATATATGTCATTGGATTCTCATTAAAAATAAATAAATAAACTGTGAAGGAGATAAACCAAATGGCAGTAAGTCCACATATTATGGCTGGGTTAAATTATATGACTCGACCAGGGTCACATACTAAGTTGCAGAGATCAATTATTTACCCAAAATATGAACTAAAAGTAAATGATTTTTTTTTCTGTTTTAGATTGCAAACATTCATAGTTTGAATTTTTATTTTAGATATCATGACAGTTTTGAACCAATATCCTTTTATATCAGTATTGCTCCAACAGATTTGGTTAAATTTCCTACAAATTATGCCTAGATGATCTACATCAAGATCTGAATTAGTGACTGGTACAATTCTGTCTCCAGATTTTTATTTTAAATAATGGTCATCTATGACATTTTACTCAACTGTAAAAAAGGTACCTATATGTTTTTGGTATATAATTCTCAGGGGGCAACAGGGAGACAGGTCCCTTTTAGGGCGCCATGATCACAATAAACTGTAGAACATTCTGAAAGAGATGGGAATACCAGGCCACCTGACCTGCTTCTTGAGAAACCTATATGCAGGTCAAGAAGCAACAGTTAGAATTGGACATGGAACAACAGACTGGTTCCAAATAGGAAAAGGAGTATGTTAAGGCTGTATATTGTCACCCTGCTTATTTAACTTATATGCAGAGTACATCATCAGAAATGCTGGGCTGAAAGAAGCACAAGCTGGAATCAAGATTGCCGGGAGAAATATCAATAACCTCAGATATGCAGATGACACCACCCTTATGGCAGAAAGTGAAGAGGAACTAAAAAGCCTCTTGATGCAAGTGAAAGAGGAGAGTGAAAAAGTTGGCTTAAACTCAACATTCAGAAAACGAATATCATGGCATCTGGGAAATAGATGGAGAAACAGTGGAAACAGTGTCAGATTTTTTTTTTTTTTTAGCTCCAAAATCACTGCAGATGGTGATTGCAGCCATGAAATTAAAAGACCCTTACTGCTTGAAAGGAAAGTTATGACCAACCTAGATTGCATATTCAAAAGCCAAGACTTTGCCAACAAAGGTCCATCTAGTCAAGGCTATGGTTTTTCCTGTGGTCATGTATGGATGTGAGAGTTGGACTGTGAAGAAAGCTTGTCACTGAAGAATTGATACTTTTGAACTGTGGTGTTGGAGAAGACTCTTGAGAATCCCTTGGACTGCAAGGAGATCCAATCAGTCCATTCTAAAGGATATCATTCCTGGATGTTCTTTGGAAGGAATGATGCTGAAGCTGAAACTCCAGTACTTTGGCCACCTCATGCGAAGAGTTGACTCATTGGAAAAGACTCTGATGCTGGGAGGGATTGGGGGCAGGAGGAGAAGGGGACGACAGAGGATGAGATGGCTGGATGGCATCACTGACTCGATGGACGTGAGTCTGAGGGAACTCCGGGGGTTGGTGATGGACAGGGAGGCCTGGTGTGCTGCGATTCATGGGGTCGCAAAGAGTCAGACACAACTGAGTGACTGAACTGAACTGAGCTGATGTCACACTGGCATTGTTTCTCTGAAATTCTAATGAAAATTATCTTCTCTAGAGACCATATACTTATAGCAGGGACTCTTCAACTCCATTATTTGTTCTTTAATCTGAATATCTTTAGCAGGAGCTGAGCATAGTTTGAGTGCCTCATAACAAATTTAAGCAGGATAAAGAATCAGTAATAAAAGCAGTAGGCTGAAGTAAACATCATTTCTCAGTGTTTACATATGGCATACAAGAGTCTTTGTGATCTGGCCCTTGCCTACATTTCCAACTTGCTTATAGACACAAAGACAATGAAAATGATTGGTAAGAAAAATTGTTATGTTAAAAGTTGCTTGCCAATACCCTAATATCCTTCAGGTCTCTTGCCATTCACTGGTAGGTTATCTGGAATTTCTACAATTCTACATTTCTTAAAAGTAAGAACAGTGGTAGTTCCTCTTAGCATGCAAATATTTATAGGAAATAACATCACAAGAAGGCATAAAAGAGTAGAATCCAAGAACTGTGATAAATTTAAAAAATAATCTCACCCCAAAGTTAATTTTAGACATGGAAAAAATAAGAACTGAAGAGCGAAATGGAATTGTCCAGGAAATAGATGTTCTAATATTAAATGTAATTAAATTTGATATATTTCCAACTAAGCAAGAGGTACTATGTTAGGCAAGGTCATAGGTGTTATTTCATTTAATCTTCAGCATGAATCCAAAAGTGGGATTTTGTATCTTCACCTAAAAGTGTCAACGGTATCAATTAGTTTTTATTTTTTTAATTGTAGTGAGTGACAGGACATCTTGGATTCATACTTTCACCTAGGTGAAAACAGAGTCAATAGTATTGATCAAATTAACAAGGGTTTGCAGAGCTGTCAATGAGCAGAATTTAGGTCATGTCCTTTCCAAAACTCTTAAATGGCCATGATATTAAATATGAGCAACATTTTTTCATTCAATTTTGAAATGTATTTTTCTTATATCTAAGATATTTTTTTTCTCTTCCAAGAAGGTGTACATTCTTCTTTTGTGTTGAGGTTTCATCTACATGTAGCAAGCACTCTGGCTATTGGAATAAAATCTACTAATATACTGGCTCACAATGTTGCACAGTGAATAGAAAGGCAATAAAAGAAGTATCTCCAACTCAGGTGTCTTAGCATTCATCTTTCTGCCTTCCTTATTCATTGACCTGAGAGAAGTCTGTTAAAAATACTGATGCTATCAAATTAATGAAGATAGAAATTATTTCCAGCATCGTTTCTGACCACAATAGCATGAAAGTAGAAATCAACCACAGAAATATAAATGAGGAAAAAAAAAATTACATGGAGACTAAATAGCATGCTGCTAAAAATCCAATGGGTCAATAATGAAATTAAGGGAAATTTAAAAAGATCTTGATACAAATCACAAAGAAAACACAACCATAAAAATATCTACGGGCTACATCAAAAGCAGTCCTCAGAGGGAAGATCATAGAGTTATAGGCCTTTCTCAAAAATAAGAAAAATCTCAACTAACAACCTAACCTACTACCTAAAACAATCAGAAAAAGAAGAACAATGACAACAAAAAGCAAAAACAAAACTGCTAAAGTCAGCAGAAGTAAGGATATAATAAAGATCAGAGAGGAAATAAATAAAACAGAGATTAAAAAAATAGAAAAAAAAAAACCAAAACAACAAAACCAACAGATGGGTCTTTGTAAGGGTAAACAAAATCAATAGACCTCTGTTCAGACTCACCAAGAAGAGAGATAACCCAAATAAACAAAATGAGAAATGAAAGAGGAGAAATACCAATTGATACTGATGAAAAACAAAAAGGTCATAAGAAAATACTATGAACAAGTATATGCCAACAAACTGGACAACTTAGAAGAAATGGACAAGTTTCTAGAAACACACAGCTCACCAAAACTGAATCAAGAAGACATGGTTAATTTGAACAGAACAGTCACTATTTTACAGAAGCAAAATGTAACCTGTAACAAACAAATAGACAAAAACTTTCTGCAAATAGAAGTTAAGGACCAGATGGCTTTACTGGGGAATTCTACCAAACATACAAAGAACTTATACTGATCCTTCTCAAACTCTTCCAAGAGACTGAAGAGGAAGAGGCATTCCCAAAGTCATTCCAGGAAGCCATCCTTATTACCCTAATACCAAAACCACTGACAAAATGAAAAGAGAAAATTACAGGCCAATATCTTTAATGAATATAGATGCAAATTATCAACAATAATAGCAAACTGAATCCAACAACACACACACAAAAAGATCATATACCAGTATCAAGTTGGATCTATCTCCAGGTCAAAAGGATGGTTCAATATATCCAAATCAACCAATGTGATATACCTCATCAAAAAAAAAAAAAAAAAAACACACATGATGATCTCAGTAGATGCAGAAAAAGCATTTGTTAAAATTCAGCATCCATTCATGATGAAAATTCTTACCAAAGTAGTATGGGGGAGCATATCTCAATATAGTAAAAGCTATTTATGACACACACACACAGTCAGAATAATACTCAAAGGTGAAAAGCTGAAAGACTTCCCACTAAAATCTAGAACAAGACAAGGATGCCCACTCCCATTGTTTCTATTCAATACATTGTTGGAAGTTCCAGTGACAACAATCAGACATGAAAAAGAAACAAATCACATCCAGTTTGGAAAGAAAGAGGTAAAAGTGTCGTCCTATGCAGATGACATAATATTATATATGGAAAATTCTGAAAACTCTGCACAAAAACTACTAGAACTGATGAATGAATTTATCAAGGTAGCTGGACACAAGATTACATACAGAAATCTGTTGCATTTTTTTTTTTACAGTAACAATTAAATATCAGAAGGGGGAAGTAAAAAAATCCCTTTTAAAAGTGCATCAAAAATGAAATATTTAGGAATAAACTTGATCAAGGTAGTAAAATATTTACATGCTGAGAACTATAAAGCATTAATAAAGATAAATGCAGATGATTCTAATAGAAAGATATCCTATGCTCTTGGGAAGTAAGAACTGATACTGTTCAAATGGCTGTTTTACTAAGAGCAATCTACAGGTTTAACATTCAGTTCAGTCATTCAGTCATGTCCAACTCTTTGTGACCCCATGGACTGCAGCATGCCAAGCTTCCCTGTCCATCACCAACTCCAGGAGCTTACTCCAACTCATGTCCATCGAGTCGGTGATGCCACAGGTTTAGTGTGATCTCTATCAAAATATCAATGCCATTTTTCACAGAACTAAAACAAATAATCCTAAATTTTTTTATAGAAACATAAAAGGTCCAAAATTGCCATGAGGTAAAAGAACAAAAATGCAGGCATAAGCTTTGCAGACCAGACAATACTGCTAAGCTCCAGTAATCAAATCATCATGGTACTAGCACAAAACACACATAGACAGAATAGAGAGGCCCAAAATAAACCCACAGATAGTTAATTTTTGACAAAGAAGGCAAGTATATATAATGAAAAAAAAGACAGTCTCTTTAGCAATTGCTGTTGGGAAAGCTGGACAACAGCATGGAAATGAATGAAGTTAGAACACTCCTTCACACCACAGACAAAAATACACTCAAGATGGCTTAAACACTTAACTATGAGACATGACACCATAAAGCTCTTAGAAGAGAACATAGGCAAAACATTCTCTGACATAAATCATAGCGATTTTTTTATGTCAGTCTCCTAAGGCAAGATAAATAAAAGCAAAAATAAATGGGAACTAGTAAAACTTATGTTTTTGCACAGCAAAGCAAATCATAAACAAAATGAAAAGACAACCTATAGACGAAGAGAAAATATTTGCAAAATGCAACCCACAAGGGTTATATTTCCAAAATATACAAACATACAACTCAGTAAACAACAAAAGAAAAACCAGTACAAGCCAATAAAGCCAAAAAAAAAGCTGATAAAAATGGGCAGAAGACCTAAATAGAGATTTCTCCAAAGGAGACATATAGATGGCCAATAGGCCCATGAAAAGATGTTTATCATTGTTAATTAATAGAGAAATGAACATCAAAACCACAGTGAGGTATCATCTCACACCATTCAGAATGGTCATCATTAAAATGTCTATAAATAATAAATGCTGAAGAGCGTGTGAAGAAAAGGGAAATCTCCTATACTGTAGGTAGGAATGTAAACTGCCGCAGCCTTGCTGGAAAGCATTATGGAGGCTCCTTAAAGAACAAAGTTCTTTATATATTTATAGTATATAATATACTATCTACTATATATAGTGTGTATACATATATGTATATATATATATACACACACATACATATTCACTATCCAGGGGCTTCCCAGATGGCTCAACGATATACGAATAAGCCTGATAATGCAGGAGACGTGGTTTGATCCCTGGGTTTTGAACAGCCCCTGGGGAAGGAAATGGTGACCTACACCAGCATTCTTACTGGAATTATCCCAGAGATAGAGAATCTGCAGTCCATGAGGTTGCAAAGAGTCAGACACAACTGAGCAACTGTGCACCCATACATACACGCATAGGCTATTAAATACGGTTTACTATTTTATCTTCATCTGTTGGGCTCCCCCTGATCCACCATGTTTAACATAATGTTTAATCTTCAGACTGATCCATCTGTCCATTACTGAAGCTCAGCCACTTGTAAAGTAAGATTTATTGGTTGTAGAAGAAACAAAGCATAGCCAAAAAGTGACATGGATCCCTGGAGGTTGATGAGGACCCTATGCATGACTGAATAACAACAAATATTTAGACACTACAGTCCATTGCTTCACAAAGAGTCAGGCATGACTGAAGTGACCCCTTGGACTGTAGCCAGCCAGGCTTCTCTGTTCATGGGATTCTCTAGGCGAGAATACTATAGTGTGTGGCCATGACCTCCTCCAGGGGATCTTTCTGAACCAGGGATCAAACTCACATCTCTTATGTCTCCTGCGTTGGCAGGAGAGTTCTTTACCACTAGTGCCACCTGGGAAGTCCTTAAGGACCCTATAGGTGAAAAAAAAAAAAAAGAAAAACTTGCATTTTTGAGGACTTGCAGTATTATGTAGTTTATATACTAAATTTAGCTTATTCATATCATTCACAACCTATCAGGAATATAATTTTATTAGGATGATAATATGTGCCAAGAGGGCTTCCCAGATGACACAGTGATAAAGAATATATCTAATAAAATAGGAAGCCTGGGTTCGACTCCTGGATGGGAAGATCCCCTGGAGAAGGAAATAGGAACCCACTCCAGTATTCTTGCCTGGGGAATCCCATGGAGAGAAGAGCCTGGTGGGCGACTGTCCATGGGGTCACAAAGAGTCGGACTCAACTTTAGTCAGACAAGACTGAAACAACAACAGCAACAACTTACCAGAACTGCTACAATGCTAAACAGGCACTGACTTATTTAATTTTCAGTTCAGTTCAGTTGCTCAGTCGTGTCTGACTCTTTGCGACCCCATGAATCACAGCACGCCAGGCCTCCCTGTCCATTACTAATTCCTGGAGTTCACCCAGACTCACGTCCATCGAGTCAGTGATGCCATCCAGCCATCTCATCCTCTGTCATCCCCTTCTCCTCCTGCCCCCAATCCCTCCCAGCATCAGAGTCTTTTCCAATGAGTCAACTCTTCGCATGAGGTGGCCAAAGTACTAGAGTTTCAGCTTTAGCATCATATTTAATTTTACAGTACTAAAATCAAATCCCTTACAATTATACAGTAGAAGTGACAAATAGATTCAAGTGAATAGATCTGATAGATAGAGTGCCTGAAGAACCATGGATGGAGGTTCAAACATTGTACAGCAGGTGATGATCAAGACCATCCCCAAGAAAAAGAAATCCAAAAAGGCAAAATGGTTGTCTGGAGAGGCCTTACAAAGAACTGAGAAAAGAATAGAAATAAGAGGCAAAGGTGAAAAGGAACGATATACCCATCTGAATGCAGACTCCCAAAGAATAGCAAGGAGACATAAAAAAGCCTTCCTCTGTCATCAGTGCAAGAAATAGAGGAAAACAATAGACTAGAGATCTCTTCAAGAGAAACAGATACCAAGGGAACATTTCATGAAAGATGGGCATAATAAAGGACATAAACAGTATGGACCTAGCAGAAGCTGACAATATTAAGAGATGGTGAGAATACACTGAAGAACTATACAAAAACATCTTAACCGTGATGGTGTGATCACTCATCAAGAGCCAGACATCTTGAAATGCAAAGTCCAGTGGGCCTTAGGGAACATTAGTATGAACAAAGATAGGGGAGGTGATGGAATTCCAGCTGAGCTATTTCAAATCCTGAAACAATGCTGTTAAAGTGCTGCACTCAACATGCCAGCAAATTTGGAAAACTCAGCAGTGGTCACAGTCTTGGAAGGGGTCATTTTTCATTCCAATCCCAAAGAAATGCAATGCCAAAGAATGTTCAAACTACCGCACAATTGCACTCATCTCACACACTACCAAAGTAATGCTCAAAATTCTCCAAGCCAGGCTTCAACAGTATGTGAATTGAGAGCTTTCAGATGTTCAAGCTGGTTTTAGAAAAGGCAGAGGAACCAGAGACCAAATTTCCAACATCTGTTGAATCATCAAAAAAGCAAGAGAGCTCTAGAAACACATCTACAGCTTTATTGACTATACCAAAGCCTTTGACTGTGTGAATTACAACAAAATGGAAAATAAGAAATGGGAATATCAGAACACCTTACTTGCTTCCTGAGAAATCTGTATGCAGGTCAAGAAGCAACAGTAGAACCAGACATGGAACAACAGACTGGTTCCAAATTTCAAAATGAGTACATGAAGGCTCTATATTGTTTATTTAACTTATATGCAGAGTACATCATGCAAAATGCTGGGCTGGAAGAAGCACAAGCTGGAATCAAGATTTCCAGGAGAAATATCAATAACCTCAGACAGGCAGAAGACACCACCTTTATGGCAGAAATTGAAGAACTAAAGAGCCTCTTGATGAAAGTGAAAGACGAGTGTGAAAAAGCTGGCTTAAAACTCAACATTCAGAAAACTAAGATCATGGCATCCAGACCCATCACTTCATGGCACACAGATGAGGAAATAATGGAAACAGTAACAGACTTTATTTTCTTGGACTCCAAAATCACTATAGAAAGTGACTGCAGCCATGAGATTAAAAGAAATTTGCTCCTTGGAAGAAAAGCTATGACCAACCTAGACAGCATATTAAAAAGCAGAGATATTACTTTGCTGAAAAAGGTCCATCTAGTCAAAGCTATGTTTTTTTCCAGTAGTCATGTTTGGCTGTGAGAGTTGGACCATATAGAAGGCTGAGTGCTGAAGGATTGATGCTTTTGTACTGTGGTCTTGGAGAAGACTCTTGAGAGTCCCCTGATCTCCAAGGAGGTATAACCAATCAATCCTAAAGGAAATCAGTCCTGAATATTCATTGGAAGGACTGATGCTGAAGCTGAAGCTCCAATAGTCTGGCCATGTGATGCGAAGAGCCGAATCATTGGAAAATACCCCAATGCTGGGAAAGATTGAAAGCAAGAGGTGAAGGGGATGACTGAGGACAAGATGGGTGGATGGCATCGCCAACTCAATGGACATGAGTTTGAGCAAGCTCTGAGAGATGCTGAAGGACAGAGAAGCCTGGTGTGCTATAGTCCATGGGGTTGCAAAGAGTCAGACACGACTGAGCAACTGAAAAACAAAAAGCTTTATAAACAATGCCAATTATAGTGGTGATGTTAAAAAAGTTCTGTTTTAACTTGCAGTAGCAACATATAACTTTTTTTTTCTTGAACTGTTTCCAAGTGAAAACATATTTCAAATATTATTTAAATATAGTTTAGGTTTTATATTACTTGGGATTAGTGTTAGGTTGGATTATTTTCTAAGAGACAACAGGCAAGAGCTGTCAGCGCTCATTACAAGGAATCATAGAAAGGGAACACTATAAGAAGCTTTAATGTTACTTATTCCAGTGGTGTTCTCCCTCCTGCTTTGCAGATAGGGAAGCTGAAACCTGAGGCCAGACCTGATATGGTTTAAGCTCTGTAGATGGTTAATGGCAAAGTCAATACTCAAATTCAGTCCTTTTAATTCCCATTCCCATATTCTTTGCACAATAATGCCAGATAACATCTCCTTTGTCAACTATAGAGAACAGTAAAAAAAAAAAAAAAAAAAAACAGAGACCCATGCATATTAAATCTATGAAGCTGAAAGAGATCTGTTTTTATCTTCAAAGCGCTACTTTGGTATAGCCACACTACATCCAGCATCCTGGGTGACAAATTTTACAACACTTCGCTCTTGCCTATAGTGAAATATTGAAACCTCACAAATATTATTTAAACATATATGCACTTAGAATGTAGATATATTATTTATTTTAATTAACTAATATACAGGTGTATACTTATATTCTGATACATAAATATCTCTTTAAAAATATATGCATATATTCTAAGAAACCTAAGACCTGTTTTATTTTTTGTTAGAATAGACTTGTTTTACAATGTTGTGTTGCTTTCTGCTGTACAACATCATGAATCAATCATATGTATACATATACTAATCTCCTTCTTGAGCCCCCCTCCCACTCCCCCTATTCCACACTCCCCCATTCCACCCCTCTAGGTAATCACAGATCACTGTGCTGAGCTCCCTGTGGTATATACCGCAGCTTACCACGAGCTATCTATTTCATACATGGGACTGTATAAATGTCAGTGCTAGACCTGTATTGTGTGGGTTTTAGAGTAATCCTGATAAATGCTCACCCTGTGAAATGATAAAGTTGGCATTATGACACATAGTACACAAAACCCAGTTACGTTCTTTCATCACAGTATAATTCCTTTTCCTATTATGTACCATCTTGTCTCCACATAGAAATTTCTTCCCCTTGATGGGACCCTGGAAAAATTCTCTATGTTAGAGCAATACACGTAATACAAAATAATCTCGATATTCTTTCAATTTCTTCCTATCCTAAATGATACTAAAGTGTCAGGAACATAAGCAGGAGCCTCCCAAAGTAAATTCAGGTTTCTGAATAAGCTCTATAATGGGAATACTCATTATCCATTTTTACATAAGCAAAGAATAACTTCAGTTCTTACCACTAAAATTCAAAGTGCTATACATTACAGAGTGAAACCAAAGAAGACTCAGAGAGGATCTAATCTAGTCCGCAGTGTGAGCAGTAGACAATGTTATTTCCAACAAATTAATTTAATTGGTTCTACAATAGCAAGAGGAAGTATCTGTGTACATTTAGATGTTCCCTTGAGAGCATAGCTGAAAGTGACTCAGAGAATACACAAGAAATCTACTATAGATCAAATGTTCTTACGGAACTCAGCACTTACTGCGTTACCTAATTTCAATAAAATTTTACATCCAAATGATTTGTGCCATTACTTTTTAAAAATGATACACAATACATTTAGTTAAATATACTCTTTTATAATACATAAGGAAAATTTTATGTTAATAGGACACAGTATCAACTGGCTAATATAAAAATCTTACCTAAATAATTTGGAACTGACAGATAAATTTATCTAAACTACAGCAATTTTTGCAATTTAAAGGATATGTAAGAGTTTGAAAGTTTATGTAATCATGAAAGTGAATTATTACAGTAGGGACTTAGTTTCTTTTTCCAATTAAAAGATTAAAAGTTTTTTTTTAATTTACTATAAAAAACATATTACTTTTGAAATAAAAAAGCACTTATTTTTCAATGTCATAAATGCTTTGAAAGAAGAAAGTTTAAGGTAAACTAGAAACTAGAATGAGATTACTCTCAGATCCAATCAGTAAAAGCTATAATATATATGTAGAAGATAGTTCTACAGATTGAGGAGGAAATATTCCAAGTAGAAGCAACGGTTCCAAGTAGAAGCAACGGTGTTAGCAAATATCCAATATTCTATATGTGAGTGAGTGAATTAATGAACAATGTTGTGATTAGTAATTGTTTTAGTAAAAACACATAGCTTAGACATAATTGAGAGAATGATAGAAAATTCTTTCAAAATTTGAATGTCTTTAAAGCAGGCATTCTGATTTCTATTTTATTAAAATATATATATATATTTTATATATATATATTTTATAAAATATATATATATATATCAGTGAATAAACCTAAGAGAAAATATTTTGTCTCTTGAACAAATAATGAAATGAATAATACAGAATTTACAGTGATTTATTCTTTTGTTCATTTAAACCTTTTTCTTTGGGAACCTACAGTGTACCAGATAGCATTCTAACTGTTGGAGAATCACAAAGAAACAAAACTGATCATTCCTGCCTTTATAGGAGAGTCTCTGTCCTGTAGGAGAGAGCTTCAGTGCAGGGATCTGATCATTTGCATTTCTAAACAATTTGATATTTGGCAAAACTAATACAATTATGTAAAGTTTAAAAATAAAATAAAATTAAAAAAAAATAAACAATGTCCAGGTTATATATTTCTGCTGGCCTGGGGATTACACTTATCCAAAGGGAATGCCCATATAAACAAAGCCTAATGAACAATGGGAATGGAAAAGTAGATGAAGTAAGAAATATAGGCAGGAGGTCTTTGTATGTTTAAAGGGCTATATTAATAATTTAGAAGCTTATCTTTGAGGACATCCATTCAAAACTCTTAAGAGAAATGTAGGGAGTGATAGCAGAACAGATTAGAGTTTTAAAAAATATTACTTTGGAATCCCAATCAAGATGGCAGAGTATAAAGATTCTGAGCTCACTTTGTCCCACTGAGACAGCCGTTCTACATACATACACAGAACAACATCTCTGAGAATAATCTGAAGACTAGCAGAACAGATTTTCTACAACTAAAAATATAAAGTAAGGGCCACATTATGACAGTTGGAGGGGCAGAGACACAGAAGAGTCAGAACCCAAATCTTCAGTGTGATGATCCATCAGCAGGAGGATATCTCAACCACAGAGGTCCCTGCTGAGGAACAAAGAGGTCAAACCCCACATTGGGCTTCCAAGCCAAGGAAACGACACCAGACAGATAAATCCCCTTAAAAATGCTAGGCTTTGAAAACCAAGGGGTCTTATGTCTGGCAGAGCTGGAAGGCTGTGGGAAACTGAGGTGGCTCTTGAAGGACTTACGCACAGACTTACTCCACAGACTCACTTGCTCTTGGTCTCTGCACAGAAGCAGCAGATTGAAAAGTACCTGAGTTATATAAGAAGATCCACTGACCAACTTGAAGAAATATATGTGCCAGAGGGGCAGGGATCTGGTAGAACTTTGTCTGAGAACAGATGTGCCGGTGGACACATTTTTTTTTTTAATTGTTTCTTTTTCCATGTAGCTGGCCCAGTGCTTGAAGATGCCATTTTTGTCATTCTCTATCAAAGTAGCTAAAATCACATGCTCCAAACCAGAATTGACCTGCCAAACCTGCCCAGCTGAACTTGCCCATACTGGCTGGCCCCAACAAAGCAGCTCCCACTCTGCTCTTCACAGCAGGTGGCACTGGCCAACATCAGCACCCCTACAAAGAGTCTCCCCTTCAGAGGAACGAACCCTACATGCAGGGATAACTCGGACCTACATACAGTGATGACCAGCCAGCTGGCCTGGGGGAAAACTTCACCCACCCATTCAACAATAAAGGACCAGCCACAAAAGAGGGCCCACACAGGAGACACGCCTGGAGCATCTGGCTCTGGGGACTAGGAGTATTGCAACACAGCACTCATAGGGACTCTACATAAAGACATTTTTTTTTTTTTTTAAGACCAGAAGCATAGATGATACACCTAATGCATAGAAATAAATACAGAGTGTTACGCAAAGTGACAAGACAGAGTAAAATCTTCTTGAATAAAAGAACAAAATAAAAACTCAGAAAAAGGACAAAACAAAATGGAAATAATTTACCAGGTAAAGAGCTCAAAGTGATAGACATACAGATGCTTACCAAACTCAGGAGAAGAAATAAAGAACTAAGTGAGAACCACAAAAAAAGAAACAAAATATAAAATAAAACCCAATCAGATCTGAAGAATATGCCAATTGAAATGAAGAATACATTAGAGGTAATCAACAACAGATAGTGGATTAGCAGGTCTAGGAGAATGGATTAACAATCTGGAAGGCAGGATAGTGGAAATCACCCAAATGAAAAGGTAAAAAAGAAAAGAAAAAACACAAGGATTTTAAACAATGAGGCTAGTTTAAGGAACCTCTGGAACAACCTCAAGATGACTAACATTCACATTATATAGCTGATAAAGATGTGGAGAAAAGGGAACCCTCATGAACTGTTGGTGAAAATGTAAATTGATGCAGCCATTATTGAAAACAGTGTGGAGATTTTTCAAAAAATTAAAAACAGAACCACCATATAATCCATCCAGTAATTTCACTCCTGAGTATTATCTAAAAGAAACAAAAACAATAATTCAAAAAGATACAAGCACCCCTACATTCACTGAAGCATATTTACAAAAGTGAAGATATAATAGAAACAATCTATGTGTTCACTGATAGATGAATGGATAAGGAAGATGTGTTATAAATATACAATGGGATATTACATAGATATAAAAAAAGAATAGAATCTTGCCATCTGTGATAATATGGATGGACCTAAGGGATGGTATACAAAGTGAAGTAAATCAGACAAAGACAGATACTATATGATTTCATTTACAGGTGAAATCTAAAAAACTAGACAAATGAATAAATGAACAAACAAAACAATAACAGATTCCTAGATACAGGAACAATCTGGTGATCTGCAGAGGAAAAAGAGGTAGGAGGTTGGGTGAAATAGATGAACTGAATCAAGACATACAAACTTCCAGTTACAAAATGCATAAATTAGGGAAATATAAAGTACAGCGTAGGTATATATTAAAACATACTGTACCTAATTTGTATGGTGACAGAAATGTTATTAGACTTATTGTGGTCATCAGTGCATAAAGTATATAAATTAGATATATTTATATGCTAGTAGAGATATTGTTGGGTAGCTATGCTGTATACCTGGAACTAACACAATGTTGTATGTCAACCATACTTCAGTAAGAATTAAATAGGAAAGAGATTTAAATAAGAATAATTAGTTTTAATGTAATGTGCTGAGTGGAGTGGAGAGGGCAAGTTCAGATGCCGAGAAAACAATGACGAGATTACACAGCATGTGTGATGTACTGAACTAGAGTAATGACAATAGAGTTGGAAAATGGGTGGTTGTGCATCTTACTTTCTACACTTGAACATTATAGGTCCATTGTTTTAAGCCAATTTTCTGACTCTATATTTGATACTCTATTGAATAGCTATTAATGTATGATCCATATCATTACCAGCAACAGCAAAAACACCTGAAAACTTGTTAGCAGTGCCGAATCTCAGGCTTCACTCCATATCTACAAAATCAGAATCTACACTCAAAAAACGATTCCCAGGTTATTCACGTCCACATTAAAATATGTGAAACACTGCTATACTGTAAAACAACTACCTCCCATCTTACAAATTTAGATAATACATGCTTTTGAATAGCAAGATCTATGAATGAAATCCAACTTCTCTTCCAAAGACTGTCCAGAATTCTTTATTAGGATGTGCATATTAATAAAAAGGATGCTACAGAAATACATAGATACTGAATTCATTGATAATAACCATATATCTTGAAATGCAAATGACATTTGAGTTAATGTTTATAATCTGTATTAAATTAAAAGTTTCTGGGTTTTATTTATGTTTCTATCTATAACTAAGATGCACTTAGAACAGAGGTAAATGGTTTACAAAACAATTTTACTAACTAAAAATTTCTGTATACAATTGTTAAAGATGATACTTAGAATAATATGAAGGGAAGTAGAATTTGAGGATGTAATGTATTCTTTATACCTTCAAATTTTGGCAACTTAAAGTTTTCATCAGTTCAATTTGTTGTTTTATAAAAAGGATTAAAATATTAAGCAATCTTCAACCTTCATATTACGAATAATGTTCAAAAACTAAACAAAAGATTTAAAGATTCTAACAGGTATTCCATTCCCAATTTGCTAAAAGCAATTAAAAAATCCCCAATGGTGGCTTATCTTTTAGGCATGTTGTTTAATGTTTTATTTCTAGCATTTTGCACTTTAGTTTAATCCTCTTTCTTTGTAATTGAACATACAGCTGATTAGGTGTAAGGACACAGTGCCTGACAGAAACTAACGTTGAGGCAAGCCTAGTTATCTCCATCTTGCCTTAATTGTATTGAGTTTATGAAACGGATGCTTCTCCTCACCAGCCTCAGAAATTTCATTTTTATCTGTTCTACCCATTTGTGTAAAGTAATAAGGGCAAAGTGAATAAAATATGAAAATATTTCCACAAATGGATATTGCTATACAAGCAGAAGTGGTGATGCATATAAACTGAACTGCTGGCTAGTCGGTAAAGCCACTGTGGGATGGATTGAAATGTTCTTCCTAAAATGATGCAGTTTGAAGGTGGTACAGAAAAATGATTTAGAGGCTCTTGATGTATAATCCATGAAAATGCAGAATGCACAAATCTGAATGAACAAAGCCATCTGTCTATGGCTTAATTTATTTCAACAAATTAATATCGAGGGTTCATTTTCCAACCAGCATTTTGTATTGAGGTCTACAGTGAGTAATAAGATACACAGTAGTCCACAGTGGACACTGTTTTAGGGAAGGAAAAAAGTAACACAGTCCAAGTGATCATATTACATATATGCATTTGAAAGAAATCTGGAAGGAGTTGAAGAGGAGGTAACATTTTAAGACTGTGGATTTTAATTGGGTTTTAACAGAATTAAAGAAATACCTGCATTTCAAACAAGCAAAATATAATAAACAATAATTTAAAAGTGGAAAAAAAGTGTCTTTGTGATAAAATACGAAGTAGAAAAAATGTTGATCATAAGAAAATCATAGCTAACAATTAGTATTTTTTATTGTCACTCCTTCTTATTAGGATTATAGCATTTACTCTTCATAACAACTCAGAGGGGTAAGTGCTTCATCCCTTCCACTGAACAGACACAAAAACTATAACTAAGGAAAGTACAATAACTCTGCCCATGGCCACATAGCTAGAGCATGGGAGGGTGAACTGGACTGTCTGTAATTGGTAAGGCTACATTTTTCCATGTCCTTACTAAACAATGCTCATGGTATGTTGTTTAATAAGACTAGATGTACATGGGCAAATAAGTCTAGAAAGATTAGACCCTGGTTTATAAATTGTCTGATTTTCTGAGTTATTTATATAATTAATGCTGCAAGACTTAGGTTAAGTCGTCACCACTCATGTCCTACCTGTCTCCGTTTTGTACCACCCACTATTTCCTTTCTCTATTGCTCTTTCCCCAAGGCTAGAACATTTACCAAATAAGTGATTCTTCCAAACTACTCTGTAGGTATAAACAGTTTCATTTATGTCCATACCTTCAACATGGCTTGGCTAGGGGTCATGTGGCTTGAGTCATGTAGTCAGTTAATAAGTAAATGAATGGAATGTGAATAGGAATGAAATTCTCCTTTTGAAATACATGTCATTATACCATACAGGTAACTCCCTTCATATTAGAAGAAATCCAGTGCATTCTAAGGCATCACATCTCTATCTGTTAACACTGATATTTTCTGAATAGCATCATAATATGATGATCATCAACAACACATTTGTGAGTAGGTTTTGGAAATTTAGTATAAAATAACCAGATAACAGCCTAAATTCTCATTTGAAAATCAATTCCCAGTTTGTCTTTTGAAATTCATGTCAGAACACAAAGTTTGAGGATTACATAGAAAATCAAAACAAAGCACACAGACCTTATCCTCAGGAGGCAAAATTAACAAATAACTACCTTTCATCTAAGTGATTTACACACTTCATTAGTCCTGAGGTGCTTAACATTATAAACACTCTGACTATTTACTTAATGGAGACATGGGTTATCTTTGAGTGTGCTGAACCTCAACTATTAAGAGTTTTATTCTTTCTCCTTTAGAAATTCACACAGACCCTATAGGCTTCATGTTGCTGGACTACATTTTAGAGAAGGTCTTATTATAATCATGGCTCTTTGGTGTATTGAGACCTAATTACATTGACTGGAACCTAAAATATATCTGAAATATTAAACTCTCCTGCAAGTGAAGACTGAGTCAGATCTAATTATCAGAGAACAACTTCACCTTCAACTGAGCCATCCTGACATACCTTTGGTGAGAAAATGACTGGTCAACTGCTTTTCTGGGAGGCCAGCAGGACAAAAGCAACTCAAACTAAAAAGACTCAACATTATAGAAGCAAGAGTCAGGTGATCTTTTCCTATCCTTCCATTTATACTGAATTATCAGATCACTCTAAGCCCAATTCACTCTGAACATTATATTTATTTTTAACAACAAACTGTTAAGGTATGCACATCATCTTCCTTTTACGTAAGGAAATTGAAGCATAGGGAGGATAAGGAATTGGCGCAAATAACGTAGGCAGGACACAGTGGCTCTAGAATTGCAACTCGTTTAGTATACCTGGCACTCTAGGTAGCATCTTAAACACCTAACTTGCTGCTTCTCCTGTGGGTACCACAACCATCACCAGCAGTGCTTTTTCCATGACTAATACCACCATCACTACTGACTGCACTTGTTACCTTTTTTCTCCCTTGCACCAATATAAATTTTTACTAAATACACATTTGTCCAAGTCTGTACAAATTACCTGTCTTTTAAATGAGCACTTCTTCCCTACCAAGCATTATAAAAATATTTACCAACCTTAATTATTCATCCTTTAAGAAGATATTATTAACCCCTTCTTGTAGGTAAAATTGAGGCTCAGAGACACCAAATGATCAGGATAACGGAGCTAACTATTGCATGTGCTCAAGGGTCAAATCCAGATCCTTCAGATTCAAAAGACTGGCTCTAAGAGTCCAGATGAGCCCCCGTTTGCTTTATCCCAGTAGATCTCAACCAAAGACCCTAACATCCTCTAGACAGCATTTAGATATGTGGGGGATATTTTATAACTGTCCCAAAGCATCAAAAGCAGGCATATTAAGTATCTTTCAATGTGTCGGGATGTCCTTCAAGCAAAGAATTGTCTCACCTCCAGAATGTCGATAGTGCTCTCCTTGAGATATACTAAATTATGTTTTCTTTTCTCATCAGAGAGATGATTCTCATGTTGTACCTTAGCTGAAGAATTTTCGCACAACTGTTCCATCTTTTGTGTCAAGAAGGGCTCAGGGAAATGTTCACCTTTAAGACGGAGTTAGACACGCACATGGTAGTGACAATTTTCTAAGGCAGGTCTTATTTATGTTCCTCTAAGAATAAAAGTAATTTATAATTCTAAATAGCAAGTGATGGCAGCTGATATGTAAATAATGCAACTCAGCCCCTTTGATCCCCTTTGAGTAATGCACATTAATTCAGCTAACTGTTTAAATCAAATATTCAGTAGAGAGATATGATACTGTTATGGCAGATGATATGGGAATTATTTGCTGTTGGTAGTGGTGGTAATGGTTTGTTTGCTCATTTACAGGTATTCTAATTAGTCATCTATTTGTCCATCTGTACCTAACTGCAGTCACCTGAGGTGCTCACAGAGGACAACAGTTTGAATCCTTGACTATATCCCTTTTAATTTTATATATTTTCCACCACAATGACAGGTGATATGATTATTCTCTCAAACATTATTACTAAATGCTAATAACCAATAGTTGGGAAAAGGAAGAAGGTCCTGATGAAAACTGAGAAGCCAATACCTGTGGTGAACTGGTCTTTGCTTTCAAAGGATAATTTAGCTAACTTAAAAAGTGAGAAATGTGCTTAAATCCCTTGAGGTCAGTTATTGCTATAAACCAAAAGCTGGATTTGCTTGGCTTCTGCTTGGAAAATAAAAAACAGAATGAAAGAGAAGAAGTGATGGTAGTTTGTCTTTGGGTAACTTATGGAGAGATTTTCTTTCAGTCACCATCTTAATCAACTGCAGGGGATCGGAGCCTATTTCTCATCAGGCATTACTCCCACAGTGACTGTCAGTGTAAGGTGGTCATTTCACAGATGAAGTAAATGAGGCTCAGAAAATGCAATGCCTCCCCCAGGACACCGACCTAGTGAATGTCAAACAAAATGTCCAACCCAGGATGATATACTTCTAAAGCCTATATTCACCTCACTAGGGAACAGTGAGTTACTGAGCGTGGTGAAACAAAGGAGTGATAAGAACGCCCTCTGTCTTATATGTTGTCTACATATTGGCAGCAAATAGTTATGTTTCATGTTTATTTGTGCTTTACAACGCTGTCAGGAAGTGGTTAGGGAATGAAGAACCTCAAATTTTAGAGAGGGGCAATAAGGATCAGAGAGACTAAGGGGATCTTCCAATGTCACACAGCCCATAAGTAGTAGAGAAAAATGCTTTTCAGCACAACAAATGCTACCTCTTTGAGAGATAAAACTGATGTTCATGTTCTTGAAAATCCATTTGTATTCACACAACAGACTGATCAGCAAAGCAAATCTTGTGAATATCTACAAAATGGTGCCTGGCCAAGTTAACTGTTGATTAATTCATCAATACATTTTTCAGCAGATGTGTTCATATAGCTGAAATGACATCCTTTGCTTAACTGAAACTTATCACCAAGTAAAGTACTTCAATACTCAAAACTTTAACTTTCTTATCTATAAAGATGGAAACTAGAAACTATAAAGCATCTGTGTTCACAGCATAACATTAAGAAAGAATTTAAAATAATAGCAAAATGTTTGATACAAATGACTTATTTAGACTCCTGTTTCTCTTGCTTTCTGTCAAATTTTTTAAATAGTATATTAACACATAAATTGCATACATATACATACACAAACATGTACTCACACTTGTTAGTGTTCCTGTTTATAAAATTTATTAAATACCATATTTTCCCAATTTGATATTCAAATGCATAATTAATGTTATAATTAACAACTTTTAGTGAATATTTCATAAATTTTAGTTGCTAACTAACATTTGAGAGGAGAAAACCCAGGCATTGTATGAGAAAATTAGTCTGATTTGGTTTTCCCTTTAGGAAATTAAAGACAGAATGTAAATACTACTATGGTTTGGATCCATACCTACAAGAAACAGAGTAGCAATTTTGTATCTGTCAAACTACCCAGTGAGGATACTTTTTTGATTTCTTTTGCATGCCTCTTTAAGAAAGGAACTTTGTTGAGATAATTCTACTTTGAATTCTTCTCCTCATCTCTGACTGGGTTTTAAGGTGGGAATAAGTCATTTGGGGATAAAGACTTGATTCTAACATAACAGTTTTAGGGAGAGAACTGGTCATTCTCAGATAATTAGACATGGGAGATATTATGAGACTATCCTCAGTTTTGAACAGAGCGGTCACTTCGGTAGGCATTACATGCAATATCAAGAGGAGACTCCAGAAGCTTCCGTGAGCCTCCAGCAGTTTCTGGAATTGGAGTAAGATGATCATGCAATTAGCCTAAGACCAGGAGAAATCCAGACAAAGCATGAGAGGACTTCTAAAAATCCTTTTCATCAAAGGCAAAGGAACACAGTCAGTGGCAGATCTATATTTTCTTTTTGTTCTAGTTGATAGTACATGGGTCTTCTTTCTTTTCTTTTTTTAAGAGCTCAATGCTACCAACTACTAAATTCATCTTTGTGTTAATGGGAGATCTAGAAGGTTATAAAGTATTTGAGTTGACCCACAGAGCTCTTTCTACAGGAAACATCAGTGTATCAGAAAATAATACATATATCAACGTGTATGAGACCATACCAATTTTTATTTACCCACAAAGGGTGAGTGATTGACAAATTCAGATTCACTATTACTGGTGTAACACAGAGGTGAGGGCAGGGTACATGAAACAGAAAACTACATAGGATGTCTGTGTCAAGAACAGTGCGTTCAACCTCTATGGAAGTGCACACACAGGAAAACGACATTTAATTTTAAGAACATCTCCTTATGCAGCAAGTGCCATGTGCCAGGAGATTTATATCTAACTTATCACCACCTTGTGAGCTAGGCTTCATTCCTTCCGTTTCGTAAAGAGAAAACGGAGGCTCAGACACTTTAAGTAACTTGTTCAAGGACTCATAACTAATAAGTGACAAAGTAGAGTTTTATGGAATCCACACTCTAAAAATGAGATTTTTTTGATTCCCCTGCTGCCCTGAGTCACAGAGAATATGGCCCCTGTATGAAAGAAATAACAGTGGGCATGTTAATATCTTTAATAAAAAAGGCCTATAGTTTCTCTGCCTGGGAAAGTTTATTACTAGTCCTGACTCAAACTCTTGAGATCTGTGCTTCCAATAAGGCCATTTTCAGCATCCCCAATGGTTCTGATCTCTTGAAATGTTGAGTCCAGGCACACCACAAGTGCAAAATGTGTATCAGATCCCAAACATTCACTACGAAAAAAAGTACATTAATGGCTTTTAATTGTTTTTATGTTGAAATGATAATATCATGGATCTATTTATTAAGATATGTTGTGTGCGTGTGTGTGTTTCTGTGTGAGTCTGTGCTCAGTCGAGTCTGGCTCTTCATAACACCATGGACTGTAACCCACTAGGCTCCACTGTCTGTGGGATTTTCCAGGCAAGAATCCTGGAGTGAGGTGCCATTTCCTCCTCCAGGGGATCTTCTCTACCCAGGGATCAAACTCACATCTCTTGTGTCTTCTGATTTGGCAGGCAGATTATTTACCAACTTCCCCACCTGGGAAGCCCACATAGAATTAATTTTAACATTTTTGTTTGTTTTCCAAAAATGTGACTACTAGAAAATGTTTTTATATACATGGGTGACCTTATTGGATAGTACTGGTTGAGATCCTGAAAGAATAGAAATGATAGATGATTTGTGCCTTTAAAAAGCCCCCCTCCTGCATCCTATTCATATATATATATTATATATATAAATAATATATTATAAATATAATATATAATAAATATTTTATGCAATATATATTATATATTATAAATATATTATATAATATAAATATAATATATAACAAATATAATACATAATATAATATATACACATATATAATAAATATATAATATATTATAAATATGTATAATATACATATATAATATGTATATATAAATATGTATTTTTAATATATATTATCAGATCAGATCAGATCAGTCGCTCAGTCGTGTCTGACTCTTTGCGACCCCATTAATCGCAGCACACCAGGCCTCCCTGTCCATCACCAACTCCCAGAGTTCACTCAGACTCATGTCCATTGAGTCAGTGATGCCATCCAGCCATCTCATCCTCTGTTGTTCCCTTCTCCTCCTGCCCCCAATCCCTCCCAGCATCAGAGTCTTTTCCCATGAGTCAACTCTTCGCATGAGCTGGCCAAAGTATTGGAGTTTCAGCTTCAGCATCATTCCTTCCAAAGAAATCCCAGGGCTGATCTCCTTCAGAATGGTTGGATCTCCTTGCAGTCCAAGGGACTCTCAGGAAAGAGTCTTGTCCAACACCACAATTCAAATGCACCAATTCTTTGGCACTCAGCCTTAATATATATCTATAATATATATTATGAATATATTTTAATATAATAATATGCTATAATAATATATATTATAAATATATGTTTATAATATACATATTATATATGTATATTATACATGTTTATAATATATTATATATTTATTATATATATATATATATAGGATGCAGGAGGGGGGCTCTTTAAAGGCACACTCATCTCTATATCTATATATAAATATATATACATTTAGAATATATATATATAAATATATATCTACAGATAAATATCTATATCTATATATAAATACAAATATATAAATAAATATCTATATATATAAAGAAGCAAGACTCAAAAACAAAGTGCTGAGCTTCTGCTCTTGGGCGTTGGGACTGGGAGAAAACTCGTTACGCTTCCATTCCCCTTCATCTTAATCAAGCTCAGTTCAGTTCAGTGGCTCAGTTGTGTCCGACTCTTCACAACCCCATGGTTGGCAGCACATCAGGCATCCCTGTCCATCCCCAACTCGAGTTTGCTCAAACTCATGTCCACTGAGACAGTGATGCCACCCAACCACCTCATCCTCTGTTGTCCCCTTCTCCTCCTGCCCTCAATCTTTCCCAGCATCAAGGTCTTTTCCAATGAGTCAGTTCTTCACATCATGTGGCCAAAGTATTAGAGATTCAGCTTCAACATCAGTCCTTCCAATGAATATTCAGGACTGATTTCCTTTAGGATTGACAGATTTGATCTCCATGTAGTCCAAGGGACTCTCAAGAGTCTTTTCCAACACCACAGTTCAAAGGCATCAATTATTTGTTGCTCAGCTTTCTTTATAGTCCAACTCTCACATCCATACATGACTACTGGAAAAACCATAGCTTGGACTAGATGGACCTTTGTCAGCAAAGTAATGTCTCTGCTTTTTAATATGCTGTCTAGATTGGTCATAGCTTTTCTTCCAAGAAGCAAGTGTCTTTTAACTTCATGGCTGCAGTCACCATCTGCAATGAATTTAGAGCTGAAGAAAGTATAGTCTGTCACTGTTTCCATTGTTTCTGCATCTATTTGCCATGAAGTGATGAGACTGGATGTCATGACCTTAGTTTTTTGAATGTTGAGTTTTAAGCCAGCTTTTTCACTCTTCTCTTTCACTTTCATTAAGAGGCTCTTTAGTTCCTCTTGACTTTCTACCATAAGGGTGGTGTCATCTGCATTTCTGAGGTTATTGATATTTCTCCCAGCAATCTTGATTCCAGCTTGTGCTTCATCCAGTGCAGCAGTATGCATGATGTACTCTGCATATAAGTAAAATAGGCAGGGTGACAATATACAGCCTTGAAGTACTCCTTTCCCAATTTGGAGCTGGTCCATCGATCCAGATCCATTCTAACTGCTGCTTCTTGACCTGCATACAGATTTCACAGGAGGCAGGTAAGGTGGGCTGTTATTCCCATCTCTTTAAGGATTTTCCACAGTTTGTTGTGATCCACACAGTCAAAAGCTTTGGCATAGTCAATAAAGCAGAAATAGATGTTTTTCTGAAACTCTCTTGCTTTTCTATGATCCAGTGGATGTTGGCAATTTGATCTCTGCTTCCTCTGCCTTTTCTAAATCGAGCTTGAACATCTGGAAGTTCTCAGTTCACATACTATTGAAGCCTCACTTGGAGAATTTTGAGCAGTACTTTGCTAGCATATGAGATGAGTGCAACTGTGCATTAGTTTGAACATTCTTTGGCACTGCTTTTCTTTGTAATTAGAATGAAAACTGACTTTTTCCAGTCCTGTGGCCAGTGCTGAGTTTCCCAAATTTGCTGGTATATTGAGTGTAGCACTTTAGCAGCATCATCTTTTAGGATTTGAAATACCTCTGCTGGAATTACATCATCTGCACTAGCTTTGTTCATAATGATGTTTCCTAAGGCCCACTTGACTTTGCACCCCAGGATGTCTGGTTCTAGATGAGTGATCATACCATGGTGGTTATCTGGACCATTAAGATCTTTTTTGTGTATTCTTGCCACCTCTTCCTAATATCTCCTGCTTCTGTTAGGTCCATACTGTTTCTGTCCTTTATTGTGCCCATCTTTGCATGAAATATTCCCTTGGTATCTCTAATCTTAATCAAGAGTTCTTTTTAAAAGTTAGTTGTCATCTCCATCTCTTAGTAGTTCATTTGAAATGTGAGAATACTAATATCAACTCCAAATAATTGTTATGGAAATTAAATGAGATAATTCATGCAGAGTGTCTGGCTCAGAGACCTGCTCCTAATAAGTGCTCAACAAACGTAAATGTGCTTTGTCTGTTTCACATTTGTCACCTGATGACAATGGACAAGTCACCTAAATAATGTTATTATTATTATTTTTAATTTGAACTATGTTTTTTTCCCCCTAATTTAAAATTTTCTTCTGTATCTGATCCAGTCTCAAATGATAAGAATGTTGTTTTTTTTTAAGGTCAGTAGCTTGGGGCTGAATTTGCATCAAAGATGAAAAAATATCTCCAAGTAAATTCAATTTGTTATATTTACTTGTCTGTATAAACTGTGCTCTTCAATTTAGTGAACCAAATGGTAAAATTTTATAAGCAAACCAAGTTATGCATAGCACTTATTTTTAAAATAGCACAAACCTGAGAAAAATCAGTGTTATTTTTTTATTCATTTCTCTCTTCATTTCCTTCATTGCAGCATCTCCCAGTTTGCTCAGTTTCAGAATTGAAGAATTTTTTTTTTTTTTTAATTTCTAAAGTTATCCTAAAGAGTCTATGACTTCCTTCTCATGAAGTAACCTTTATTCTGAGTCAGTTCAGTTCAGTCGCTCAGTAGTGTCCAATTCTTTGCGACCCCATGGATCGCAGCACACCGGGCCTCCCTGTCCATCACCAACACCCGGAGCTCGCTCAGACTCACATCCATCGAGTCAGTGATGCCATCCAGCCATCTCATCCTCTGTCGTCCCCTTCTCCTCCTGCCTCCAATCCCTCCCAGCATCAGAGTCTTTTCCAATGAGTCAACTCTTTGCATGAGGTGGCCAAAGTACTGGAGTTTCAGCTTTAGCATCATTGCTTCCAAAGAAATCCCAGGGCTTATCTTCTTCAGAATGGACTGGTTGGATCTCCTTGCAGTACAAGGGACTCTCAAGAGTCCTCTCCAGCACCACAATTCAAAAGCATCAATTCTTCGGTGCTCAGCTTTCTTCACAGTCCAACTCTCACATCCATACATGACCACTTGAAAAACCGTAGCCTTGACCAGACAGACCTTTGTTGGCAAAGTAATGTCTCTGCTTTTCAATATGCTATCTAGGTTGGTCATAACTTTCCTTCCAAGGAGTAAGCGTCTTTTAATTTCATGGCTGCAGTCACCATCTGCAGTGATTTTGGACCCCAGAAAAATAAAGTCTGACACTGTTTCCACTGTTTCTGCATCTATTTCCCATGAAGTGATGGGACCAGATGCCATGATCTTCGTCTTCTGAATGTTGAGCTTTAAGCCAACTTTTCACTCTCCACTTTCACTTTCATCAAGAAGCTTTTGAGTTCCTCTTCACTTTCTGCCATAAGGGTGTTAATTCATATAATCATTCATTCATTCACTTGATGGGTATGTATTAGATGCTTATTATATGCCAGGCACTGGCTGAATTGAAGAAGATACAGTATTTAATAAATCTGATTCAGTACCTAGACTTTGAGAGCTTATATATTACAGAGACAGACCTATATTAATATGTAACAAATATAAACCAACAGACAATGAGTGAGAAAATTTGGGAACTAAGGGAATATAGAAAAGGGACCTGTCCTTTGGGCCAGGGAAATAATTCCTGAAGTTATAATATTTAAAACAAGGCTTATGTTGACTTAAAAAAAAAAAGCGCAACGAGTTCTGCTTCATTCAGCAGACAAAACTGAGGACTTCAGCCTGGGACTCAGCATCTCAGGATACGTGGGGGTGGCAGCTGCAGTGGCTGATGGCTGCAACATCCTTTGTTTACTTATGTGGCTGGTGGTATTTTTAGTTCACACTATCACAAGAAGTAGGAGTTGGTGAGACAGGTATTATCCCAAACCACATCTAGAGCTCCATACTCTATTGCTGTACTTTTAAAAATAAAATGAAGTTTATTTATTTAAATTAATTTCTCTTTCTGTTTTCTCATTATTAGTGTATAGGAATGCAAGGGATTTCTATGTGTTGATTTTATATCCTGCAACTTTACTATAATCATTGATTAGTTCTGGTAATTTTCTGGTGGAGTCTTTAGGGTTTTCTATGTAGAGGATCATGTCATCTGCAAACAGTGAGAGATTCAAATACTCTCCAAATTCTTTTCCAATTCGGATTCCTTTTATTTCTTTTTCTGCTCTGATTGCTGTGGCCCAAACTTCCAAAACTATGTTGAATAGTAATGGTGAAAGTGGGCACCCTTGTCTTGTTCCTGACTTTAGAGGAAATGCTTTAAATTTTTCACCATTGAGGATAATGTTTGCTGTGGGTTTGTCATATATAGCTTTTATTATGTTGAGGTATGTTCCTTCTATTCCTGCTTTCTGGAGAGTTTTTATCATAAATGGATGTTGAATTTTGTCACAGGCTTTCTCTGTATCTATTGAGATAATAATATGGTTTTTATTTTTCAATTTGTTAATGTGGTGTATTACATTGATTGATTTGCAGATATTGAAGAATCCTTGCATCCCTGGGATAAAGCCCACTTGGTCATGGTGTATGATCTTTTTAATGTGTTGTTGGATTCTGATTGCTAAAATTTTGTTAAGGATTTTTGCATCTATGTTCATCAGTGATATTGGCCTGTAGTTTTCTTTTTTTGTGGGATCTTTGTCAGGTTTTGGTATTAGGGTGATGGTGGCCTCATAGAATGAGTTTGGAAGTTTACCTTCCTCTGCAATTTTCTGGAAGAGTTTGAGTAGGATAGGTGTTAGCTCTTCTCTAGATTTTTGGTAGAATTCAGCTGTGAAGCCATCTGGACCTGGGCTTTTGTTTGCTGGAAGATTTTTGATTACAGTTTCAATTTCCGTGCTTGTGATGGGTCTGTTAAGATTTTCTATTTCTTCCTGGTCCAGTTTTGGAAAGTTTTACTTTTCTAAGAATTTGTCCATTTCTTTCACTTTGTCCATTAAATTGGCATATAATTGCAATGGAAAGAATAAAATACTTAGGAATATACCTACCTAAAGAAACTAAAGACCTATATATAGAAAACTATAAAACACTGGTGAAAGAAATCAAAGAGGACACTAAGAGATGGAGAAATATACCATGTTCATGGATTGGAAGAATCAATATAGTGAAAATGAGTATACTACCCAAAGCAATCTATAGATTCAATGCAATCCCTATCAAGCTACTAACGGGATTCTTCACAGAGCTAGAACAAGTAATTTCACAATTTGTATGGAAATACAAAAAACCTCGAATAGCCAAAGCAATCTTGAGAAAGAAGAATGGAACTGGAGGAATCAACCTGCCTGACTTCAGGCTCTACTACAAAGCCACAGTCATCAAAACAGTATGGTACTGGCACAAAGACAGAAATATAGATCAATGGAACAAAATAGAAAGCCCAGAGATAAATCCACACACCTATGGACAACTTATCTTTGACAAAGGAGGCAAGAATATACAATGGAGAAAAGACAATCTCTTTAACAAGTGGTACTGGAAAAACTGGTCAACCACTTGTAAAAGAATGAAACTAACACCATACACAAAAATAAACTCAAAATGGATTAAAGATCTAAACGTAAGACCAGAAACTATAAAACTCCTAGAGGAGAACATAGGCAAAACACTCTCTGACACACATCACAGCAGGATCCTCTATGACCCACCTCCCAGAATATTGGAAATAAAAGCAAATATAAACAAATGGGACCTAATTAAACTTAAAAGCTTGTGCACAACAAAGGAAACTATAAGCAAGGTGAAAAGACAGCCTTCAGAATGGGAGAAAATAATAGCAAATGAAGCAACTGACAAACAGCTCATCTAAAAAATATACAAGCAACTCCTATAGCTCAATTCCAGAAAAATAAATGACCCAATCAAAAAATGGCCCAAAGAACTAAATAGACATTTCTCCAAAGAAGACATACAGATGGCTAACAGACACATGAAAAGATGCTCAACATCACTCATTATCAGGGAAATGCAAATCAAAACCACTATGAGGTACCATTTCACGCCAGTCAGAATGGCTGTGATCCAAAATTCTACTAGCAATAAATGCTGGAGAGGGTGTGAAGAAAAGGGAACCCTCTTGCACTGTTGGTGGGAATGCAAACTAGTGTAGCCACTATGGAGAACAGTGTGGAGATTCCTTAAAAAACTGGAAATAGAACTGCCCTATGATCCAGCAATCCCACTGCTGGGCATACACACTGAGGAAACCAGAATTGAAAGAGACACGTGTACCCCAATGTTCATCGCAGCACTGTTTGTAATAGCCAGGACAGGGAAGCAGCCTAGATGTCCGTCAACAGACGAATGGACAAGAAAGCTGTGGTACATATTCACAATGGAGTATTACTCAGCCATTAAAAAGAATACATTTGAATCAGTTCTAATGAGGTGGGTGAAACTGGAGCCTATTATACAGAGTGAAGTAAGCCAGAAAGAAAAAAACCAATACAGTATACTAACGCATATATATGGAATTTAGAAAGACGGTAACAATAACCCTGTATACGAGACAGCAAAAGAGACACTGATGTATAGAACAGTCTTTTGGACTCTGTGGGAGAGGGAGAGGGTGGGATGATTTGGGAGAATGGCATTGAAATACGTATAATATCATATATGGAATGAGTCACCAGTCCAGGTTCGATGCACGATACTGGATGCTTGGGGCTGGTGCACTGGGATGACCCAGAGGGATGGTATGGGGAGGGAGGAGGGAGGAGAGTTCAGGATGGGGAACACATGTATACCTGCGGTGGATTCATTTCGATATTTGGCAAAACCAATACAATAGTGTAAAGTTTAAAAATAAAATAAAATAAATTGACACATATTTAGAAGGAGAAAGAAAAAAATAAATAAATAAAAATAAAATGAAACTTGGATTTGCTTGGGGCAAGAGTGGGTAAGAATCTGCCTGCCAGTGTAGGGGACACAGGTTTGATCCCTGGTCCAGGAGGATGCCACATGCAGCAGGGCAACTAAGCTTGTGCACCACAACTCCTGAGGCTGGCCCACTCCAGGGCCCAGGCCACAGCCAATGAGCCCTTGTGCCTCAACAACTGAAATCCACATGCCCTGGAGCCTGGGAGCCTCAACTACTGAGCCTACTTGCCAAAACTACTAAAGGCCAGGAGCCTGGAGCGTGCACTCTACACCAAGAGAGGTCACCACAGTGAGAAGCCTGTGCACCACAGTGAAGGGCAGCCCCAGCTCTCTGCAACTAGAGAAAGCCAGTGTGCGGCAACAAAGACCCAGGGTAACCAAAAATAAACAAGTAAGTTATAAAAAATAAAATAAAATTGGGTGTTCTGGGAAATCACTTTTGACCTTGACAAATCAATCTGAGGATCCAGCGGACGTGGAACATTCATACTCAATGAATTTCTCAAAAAGCACCTGGATGAAGCCCTCTTTGACTAGTATCTTGCAGAAGTTATGTTCTCAATCTTTCCAAAAGAAATGGATCATCTTTGAATACTAAGTAAATATTGCAGTATTCTCAAAAGGGATATAAAATAAGCTTTCAGTGACCTGTTAATAGTACTTTTTTAATGGAATTCCAAGCATTACTCAATTTTTTATGAAGTGAATTAATTCAAAGAGACATTCCACATTAAGGGGGAAAAAAAAAAATCCTCTGTGAGTCATTCTCCAAAGATTACCTCATCAAGAACATTAGCAAAGAGCTACAGACAGAATCTCATCATAAAATAGTGCAACTGTTAAAACTAGTATTCAGTTGAAACTTATTGAACACCTACTTTATGCTGGGCACTTCTATCCCAGATTATTTTAGTGGATCCTCTGATTCTCAGACCGCCCTATGAAGAAGGAATGTGTATCCTCACTGTAAATACAAGTACACTGAAGCTTAGAGGATAAAAGTGATTTGTCAAGCTGATGGAGCAAATAAAATAGTAGGAAATGTGCACAGCAGCCTGTGATTTCTGACTCTCATACTGTAACAAACATTGATTAAGTTAGCAGTGACTAAATGTTGAAGGAACTTTAAGCAGCCTAGGTTGTGTTGATATTTAGATTGGAATCCCAGAAACCATTCCATGCCATGAGGAGCCTTTCTTCACCAAGTGTTCTTGCATTTTAAAACTACTCCTTGGAGCTTCCCTGGTGGTCCAGTGGTTAAGAATCCACCTGTCAATGCAAGGGACACTAGCTCAATTCCTGGGTCAGTAAGATCCCACATGCCATGGGGCAACGAAGTCCCTGCACCCCAACTACTGAGCCTCCTGCTCTGGAGCCCCTCCTGCTCCTGAACCTCAATTACTGAGCCCAGGCACCGCAACTACTGAAGCCCGTGTGCCAACAGCCCATGCTTTCCAAGAGAAGCCACCGCCATGAGAAGCCTGCTCACTACCAGAAAGAGTGGCCCCCTGCTCACCCCAACCAGAGAAAGCCCTCGTGCAGCAATGAAGATCCAGCACAGCCATAAAATAAAACCAATTATTTAATTAATTTAAAAAAAAAGAATGAGTTTAGAGCTACCAAGACCCATTCTTAAAAAAAAAAAAAGTAAAAATATAAAATAAACCTGCTTCCTGAAAACTGCCTCTAGAGAATTAAAGGCATCTGTCTCAGAGCAAAGAGATACAGCTTTAGAAGACACATAATCAAATCTCTGTCTAAGGTCTAGGGATTTCCTCACTCATGCACAGCAAAAATAACTGTAAAATGCATCAAAATAAGTTCTTGTGCCAACCACTTGCCTATATTAAACTCTGTATGTCAGAAGGTAAAATGAAACCCCTTTAATCATCTTTCTGTCATTCTACCCTAACCCCACACAGAGATGCGGTAGACACACACAGATATATACATCTTTGCTTGACCAACTCCAACTCATTCACATCTCAACTTTAACACCACTCCCTCCAAGAAGCCGATCCAGGCCTCTCAAGTAAACATCATATTCCTGTGCTAGACACTCCTGAGGTTCTCTTCCCATGTGTGCATGCTCAGTTGTGTCCAACTCTGTGCGACCCCATGGGCTGTAAACCCCCTAGACTCCTCTGTTCATGGGATTTTCCAGGCAAGAATACTAGAGTGGGTTGCCATGCCCTTCTCCACTGAGGTTCTCTTAGTTAGCCTTTATAAGCTTGCATCTGAATTATATGTTTCTTAGATTGTCTTCTCCATTGAACTGTAACGTGTAAACAGTGATAAATTCTAGCTTTATGAAGACCCAAGTATGCATTCATGGGGGGGGGGTCTTTAATAAAAATAATTAAAAATCACAAATGGAAAATTAAGTGCATGTGCATGCATGCTAAGTTGCTTCAGTGATGTCTGATTCTTTGCAACCCTATGAGCTGTAGTCCACCAGGCTCCTCTCTCCATGGGAGGCAACGATACTGCAGTGGGTTGCCATGTCCTCCTCCAGAGTAGGATAAAAAAATTACATCAAATTGGAAACTTTAAAATGATGAATATTATAAATATACTGTATATAGAAAGATAACATGATAATTTTACTAATTAATAGCTTCATGTGCCTCTCTGTACTTTCCTACAAACAAACTTCTGGATCTGACCATTTCAAACCTAGTCTTTTCTCCATTATCCACATCCTTCCAGTGTCCAGCTCTACTGGGCACAATTTTGTTGAATAAACTTGTGGAAACGGACCTTCGGATATCATGCAGCCTAGTGAGTTGGTTCAGTGAGCAGCAGTATGTCTAGCTATCATTTCTAGCCTGGACTGTCTGCTCTTAACACATACAGAAGTAACCATAAACCCCACAATCTGTCCTCCTAAATCCAAATATGTAGTAAGTAGGTGGGGCTTCCCTGGTAGCTCAGTCGGTAAAGAGACCACCTGCAATGCAGAAAACCCGGGTTCCGTCCCTGGGTTGGGAAGATCCTCTGGAGAAGGAAATGGCAACCCACTCCAGTATTTCTGCCTGGGAAATCTCATGGACAGAGGAGTCTGGTGGGATACAGTCAATGGGGTCACAAGAGTCAGACACAATTTAGTGACTAAACTACTAATACTAGTATGTGTGTATGTATGTATGTATCTTAGAGAAGGCGATGGCACCCCATTCCAGTACTCTTGCTTAGAGAATCCCATGGATGGAGGAGCCTGGAAGACTACAGTCCACGGGGTCTCGAAGAGTCAGACACGACTGAGCGACTTCACTTTCACTTATCACTTTCATGCATTGGAGAAGGAAATGGCAACCCACTCCAGTGTTCTTGCCTGGAGAATCCCAGGGACGGGGGAGCCTGGTAGGCTGCCTGTACCGGGTCTCACAGAGTCGGACGCAACTGAAGTGACTTAGCAGCAGCAACAGCATGTATGTACCTTCTCTATTCCTCCCTCTCATTTCTCATCTCACTCTCTCTCTCTGACACCAGTTTTCCTTAACTGGATCTCCAAAGTGTCCCTAGCAACTCTGGTGACACTCCTCTTGGGAAAAGTATGTGGTAGGAAACCTAGAGTATAAAGTGACACAGGTTATGATCAGTGAATTTTAAATATTTTATTTTTGCAAATTTAACAAAATATGTGACCACATGACCACAATGCTAGAGCCAGAGCCTCGGAAGGGGCTATAAAGATGCTTAATCTTCCTATTAGTTACAGTGAATTCATGTGTGGATATGATAGAATAAGTATTGTGTCTTTTTTCACTTTTGAATCCCTTATTCTTAGGCCTATGCCTGACATGCAGGAGACTCTCAAAACATATTTATTCTATACATCAGTGTCTCTTTTGCTGTCTCGTATACAGGGTTATCGTTACCATCTTTCTAAATTCCATATATATGCGTTAGTATACTGTATTTATGTTTTTCCTTCTGGCTTACTTCACTCTTGGACTCTGTGGGAGAGGGTGGGAAGATTTGGGAAAAAAAAAAAACATATTTATTAAATGAATGATTTAAATTCTGTCATATTAGTTCTTGGGCTTACCTGATGACTCAGATGGTAAAGAATCTGCCTGCAATGCAGGAGAAGCCAGGTTTGATCCCTGGGTTGGGTCGATCCCCTGGAGAAGGGAATGACTATCCACTCCAGTATTCTTGCCTGAAGAATTCCACAGACAGAGAAACCTGGTGGGCTATTGTTTATATTAGTTCTTAGTCACAGCTTCATAATCTATGAATTGCTTTGTGAAATAATTGAAAGCTATGTCTAGCTTTACAAATAACAATAAACTTCATCTGTTGCTATGCACATCTGCATATTACAGGCATACCTCAGAGATACTGTGGGTTCACTTGCAGGCTACCACAATAAAGCAAATATCTCAATAAAGTGAGTCACATGAATTTATTGGCTTCCCTTCCCAGAGCAAGAAAGGTATGTTTATACTGTACTGTAGTCTATTAAATGTGCAATAGCATTATGCCTAAATTCAATGTACATACTGTAATTAAAATATACAAAACAAAAATTATAAAAGAAGCATCAAAGATTACTGATCACAAATCACCATAATGTATATGATTGTGATTAAAAGTTTAGAATATTCTGAGAATTATTAAAATGTGACACAGAGACATGAAGTAAGCAAACGTTATTGGAAAAATGGCACAAATAGACTTGCCTTAGCAGGGTTACCACATATCTTCAATTTATTCAATTTGTAAAAAATGGATTTCTACAAAGTTCAGTAAAGCAAAGTACAATAAAAAAGGAATGTCAGTATTATTATTGTCATAAATATCATATTTCTACCACTATCTATTTTTAAAGTACTGTTTTCCTCTCTATGATTAAGAGACACTAGGGAACTTGGGTCTTGAAATAACTTTTTATATTAAGAATTTATTAATTATCAGAGACATGAGACAAAAGGTCATGGATGTAAATTAAGTTCAAGGGGCCTATGCCTACCAACAGAATAGATAACAAGCTGTGATATATCCACATGATACAATAAATATCCCAGAAATGTAAAGGAACCAGCTACTGAGATGTGTGACAATGAAGCAATCTCCAAGTGATTATGGTGAGTGAAGTAAGCCAGAAAACAGGTTATATGACTCTCTATATAAAATTATAGAAAATGCAAAATAAAAATTATGACAGCAGATCAGGAGTTGTGAGTAGGGGGCATCAAAGGATGGAAAGAAGAGATGACAAAGGGACAACAGGGAACTTTGGAGGTGATGATATATTCAGTATCTTGATTGTAGTGATGGATACACATGTATGTCAAAATTATCACATTACACAGTGTACATAGGTATAGTTAATTGCATATTAGTAGATGCCAATAGAAGTAATTAAAAGGGCTTCCCAGGTGGCACTAGTGGCAAATAATCTGCCTGCCAATGCAGGAGATACAAGAGACATGGGTTTGATCCCTGGGTCAGGAAGATCCGCTGGAGGAGGAAATGACAACCCTGGAGAATCCCATGGACAGAGGAGCTTGGTGGGCTTCAGTCCATGGGGCTGCAAAGAATCAGACACGACTGAGTGGCTAAGCACTTAGAGGTGCTAAAAACATGAAAAGGGCATGCATTTATTGTTACACTACCAAAATAAAATAAGCATATCAGCATTACATAACACAGGCTCTTGAGAGTGTGGAACCAAGTAAGTCCCAAATGTGTTCTTGTTTACACAGATGTGTACACCTGCTTATATAAATCCTTTTAGTGCTACAACTCCTGAGCCTCCTCAAAGATTTACAAAGGGTAATATTTAGTAGAATATCCTTATCAGCATTTCTAAAGAATCCTTATTTCAACAGTGTACTCAAGGCCAAGAGGGATTTGACAAAACAAACAATAGCTTATATAATGAAAGAGCAATCCTTATTCTAAAACAAATCTGCAGCATTCTAAGACAAATAGATGGGATGAAGTCTCATTGAATTAGATCAAACCTTTTGACACATATGATCCAAGATCATTCTGAGTGAAGGAAATGCTTGCTTTCCCAAAGGAAGACCAAACTTACTGTAGGATTAGTCTCAAGGACATTCCAGCTGCTTACTATAGACCATGATATTTGCATTGAAGAGCTCTTCAGAATCAACTTTACTACTTAAGGTTTGGAAAGGGCTTTTATATAATCTGCACTAGATTCTGGGGTTTCTTTGCTTCCATATGGAATGTTTATTGAATGATTATACCAAGGAACATATGCTTATTACATAAGCACCTTGGTTTTCTGTCATTTTCTTTTGAAATGAGGAGTTTAAATAAAATTTCAAGATGACAGAAAGGCAGTCACATATAAGAAAGTCAAGTTGCTTCTTCTAACAGCTGTTTCATCTGTCTATGCTTGTGTCAATGTTATAATAATACCAGGTGTGGGGTAAGACAGATATCAATCCTCACATTTTATTTTAAAAATAAAGGTCTCTCATAAATTGACTACGTTTTCAAAAATCCTCAATTCAGATGAATTAAAAAGTCCTTCAGTATATCATGTTCCATGTCCCTCTTGTAGCCACAGTATGGTGCTTTCACACTTTTATTTTTTCCTTTGCTTATTACAGACCGGTTTAGATATTGGAATGTTTCCATTTTTATGCCACCTGTGCCTTTTTTTAACAGTTCTCTAACACACCGTGCTGTGTATTTTTCAGGTTCACTCAGATCCTTGGCTTAAACACTGGTTCCACTTCTTGCATGGTGTGCATCCACAGAAAAATTACTTCTCTCTGGATTTTCTGACCCTTCTTCTGTAGATTTAATTACTTCTCCCAAAGATAGCTGTCCGTAGGTTTTAGTACATACTGCTTCCCTTGCCTTGAAATTACACATTTTTTTAATGAAAAACTTTATTGTATAATAGATGTTCTTTATATATATTTTTTCTCCCCATCTAGACTGTGGATTTCTACTTGAACTTTTAAAGATGATTTGCAATTATTAAGGATTTCTTAGAGTTAGGAAGGTCTAAATGTGAATGCTATCTTTAATATATCTAGGAATCTGGTTTGGGGCAACTTAATCTCTCAGTGTAATCTTGTTTTTTTTCATGTATAAACTAAAATCATGATATCTGGCTTACCAGGATTTGATTAAAAAAATATCATAGAATTGTATCTGTGAGGCATGCCTGGTACATAATATGTGTTCAGTAAATGATAACCAACGTTGCTGATGCTGCTTTGTTGCTCTTATTGCTTCCATGGTGACAGATGATCATCAGGAAACAAAAATATCTTTTTGAAGAGCTTTCAGTTACTCCCCAAGTGGTAATGCTTTGCAGATTTTCAAGCAGAAGAATATTACAGAGCTCACAGAACAATATTCCTCAAAGTAGACTGACCTTTGCAAACATATTGGCTTGATCTAACAGACCTTGCTATGGTGCAAATGAAGGGAATTGAAGCCAGAATAAGCCATCTGGGGTCTTCGGAGTCATCAAGCCCATAGGAGATAATGAAAACATACATCACCCATAACCTTTTAGGCCAACTGGGCTATTGAACATAACAGGAGCATAATGGCTTTCCTGATGTGTCAGAAATTCTCCACTCCTGCCTCTAGTAGTTCATCAAATTGCTCCATGCTTATTGCTTCAATCTGTATTCATCTTTAATATGCCTTGTATGCTTGAATCCTTTCTCTCAAAACCTTCAAGGCCCCAGGAAATTCTTGTACCCAAATGCCATACTCCCTAAGTAACAAAGACCCTGAAAGCTGAAAATCAAACCTGCTACATTATAGAAATAAAAAAAGGAAAGAAGTCATATTAAAAATAAACGGTTTCAAAGATTTCATGGGAAAACGTCGATGCAATTTGCAACTTCATTTGTTCCAGTGACAAGTTGATAAAATGTTAGTGGTACAAATGCGTCAGAAAATTTGACACAAATTGAAAGTGACTACACATTCCATTATCCCAAACTCCCTTGGTAATGGAAAATGATGGTTAAAGATAGGTTCTCATATGTCTTAGAAGCATGAGGCTGTCTTTGGGAGATAATACCCTCGATTATCAGGAAAGATAAGCAATCAAAAGGATGCAAGGGCTGCAGTGATTCTGTGATCCAAGCTTCAGGATCCTGACTACAGGATGAACAGTTTCATTAAGAGATGCTAAAATATACACAGAAAATTCTTATCCATGAAACACATTTAAAAATTTGAGTATAGAAGTGACTCATTGGTTAGTGGAACCATTAACAGAGAAGTCATTGTTGTCAGTCAGTAAATAAAGCTTGCTAAAGTATTTAGTGCAGTTAAAAAAAAAATGTTTATATATTTAAATAGCATTCTATTTATGAACAATCATCATTTAAAAGACACTTTAAAATATGACACATATTTTAGAGAAATCAAAAATTTTTTAGAGAAAAATCAGATTTTCTCTAGAAATTTTTCAGATAAAAGTATAATTAGGATCTAATAGATGGTCTTTGCATTAACTCCATTCTTTTATATACTGAAGCTTTGTAACATTAGTATTTTTAGTCTTATGGTCACATAAAGAACCTAGATTCTCAGAATTGAAGAAGGTACAAGAATACTAAATGGTTATGCTAATACTTGTAGTAACATCATAGGAGAGTAATTATTTTCTTTATTTTACAGGGAAAATTGATCTCAGAAAAAGTAAGGGCTCTATGGTTTTTCCACTGGTCATGTATGGATGTGAGAGTTGGACTATAAAGAAAGCTGAACACTGAAGAATTGATGCTTTTGAACTATGATGTTGGATAAGACTCTTAAGAGTCCCTTGGACTGCAAGGAGATCCAACCAGTCCATCCTAAAGCAGATCAGTCCTGGGTGTACATTGGAAGGACTGATGTTGAAGCTGAAACTCCAATACTTTGGCCACCTAATGTGAAGAGCTAACTCACTTGAAAAGATCTTGATGCTGGGAAAGATTGAGGGCAGGAAGAGAAGGGGATGACAGAGGATGACATGGTTGGATAGCATCACCAACTCAATGGACATGGGTTTGGGTAGGCTCTGGGAGTTGGTATTGGACAGGGAGGCCTGGCGTGCTGCAGTTCATGGGATCACAAAGAATCGGACATGACTGAGTGACTGAACTGAACTTCCCAAATAAAACCACCCAACTAATAAGTGATAAAGATAGGATTTGAGTTTCAGTCTATCTCACTTGAAAGACTTGACTATTTCTTCTATGCCATCTCTTCTAATGAACTCTGATTCTGTTATTTTCTTCAATTATGAATATATCTACTTTACAGCAGCCTTCATAATCATATAGTAGTTCAGAAAATGTGTTCAGACTCATCAATATGAAAAATTCACTCATTCAATTCATTCCAAAACATTTAGTGAGAACAAAATGCTTAGTGGCTATTTGTTAATGGCCATAATAACAATAGTAGTAGTAGGAACGATTTTACTTGCAAGTAGGAGAAAGTCAACTCAAACTAACTTAAGTAGCACAAAGCAATTTATTGACAGGATAATTGAAGATATTTCCCAAAAGTGAGGGAAGGATGCAGAAGCCAGAGGAGCTTTGGGACTTTAAAAGATTGGACTTGCTTTTTCTCACCATAACTCTCTCTCTTTCCCTGTACCACTTCTGCTAGAGTGTTGGCTTCATTTACTTAGGTTCTACCTTGTGATTATAAATATGGCCCCTATAGCACCGAAGCCACATCATTACAGTCTGAAAGGAGAAATAATCTCCCTGCAGCTCAGCATATGAAAACACCATATGAAAAAAACCATATGAAAACATATGGATTCTAACTAGCCAGTGAGGTTTGTATGACCACCCCAGACCAATCATTGGTTAGGGTAATGAAATATTATGATTCTCCAGGCTTGGGTTACATGCCTACCTTTATGGTCTAGGGAATGGGTCCTTTGGTTAGAAGCTCCATCTGAGTTACAGAATTACAGGAGCATTCCCAAGGAAAGAGGCCAGGGGAGTATATTAACTAGAAGTATAGGGAATCATACTGAGTAGTCTTCATTAGCAGTTATTGGAATATTAGTTAACACTTGCTTGCTGAACATCTGCTATATTAAAGGCATTATTTTGAAATAGTAAATGTGTTATTTAATATTCACAGTAATCATATAAAATAGGTATTTCTATCTCTAATAAAGATTAGAAAATTAAGGCTTACAAACTTTAAATTACTTGCTCAAGGGGTTATAACCAGTAACTGGGAAGGACCTGACTGAACATAATACATATCTGTCTGCCTGCTACTCCTGACAACTATTCTATGCCGCCTTCAGGTTTGGAGACCTTTTTCTTTTGTTACCCATTACTACTCAGGATATGGTTTGTAGGTTCTGGGTATCCTCCTTTGTGGAATATCTTAGTTGGCTACTACTGTTCTTAAAATACAATGCTTAGAGTCAAAATTGCATGTATCACATCTATCTGTAAAACAGGAAAATGAATATGAACAGCATAGTCATAATTTAGGTCTTTGTTCTTTTAGTGAAGCCATTGAGCTAATTTAAAACAAACACTAAAATCAACATGGGTAATCCTGTTTATACTTTCAGTCAAATATAATGTTTCAAACCTTTTCTTATAGATTGGCACCAAAGCAGATGTCCTTCTCTTTTTAAAAATTAAATACTTATGTTTCTACCTTAATACTCTATGCTGATTTTTTGAATGAATTCATTTTTTGGTTGATTTTATTTTTCATGGCTTCGTTCACCATTTCCACACAATATGACACTGAAAGGTCTTTCTTTTCCTCATTGTATTAGATACTATCAAACTACTTATTGCATTAGAGATCATACATGATTTATTTGATTTTGCTGCTGTAACTTAATGCTTGCTTCTCCATTAGACAATAAACTTTCCGGGTGTATGGACTGTGACTACTTTATTCACCATTGTACACCTAGTTAAGTGTTTGGTACAATGGTCAACCAATAGGTAATCTTGAATGAATAAAGGAATGAATCTACTGATATTTTAATAAACAAAGCATACACTTCATCTAATTTGACATAAAATTGTGTTATTATTGTTTTTTTAATAGGTAAGGATAAGATAAAATCTAATACAATATTGTAAAGTTTAAAAATAAAATAAAATTTAAAAAAAAACTAATAGAATTAATTTTATATTTTCCCACTTTTAGCTCCTGTGTCAGGTGGAAACATGTTGGGATTTGTTCATCTCAAACTGTCATTGCTTACAATTTCTTTGGCTTACATCACCCAGATTATGCTTTTTTTATGAGGCAAACTCCTGGTCTCCATTCTAGAAATTTTTGTCACCACATCATCCATAAATCTGACCTCCCCATAATAGTTGCTTCTCTATTCATGTTTCTACACTGCAATTCAATTATTATCATCTATCACTGATATTACATCTCTAAATGCTATACTTTGAAGGATGGAATCCATCTCTAAATCTGTTTTCATATACTTGGAAATTAATGGAATCCTTGTAACATAATGTTATTATCAGGTTAATCATTACTATGATCAACAGAACCTTATTTCTCATGAAATTTGCCTAAACATTCTTTACCAGTGGTCCTACCCCAGAGCCATATTCTAAGGATGGCCATGACTTTGATGCTGATGGAGCTTAGTTGCTTGAAACCTGAAACACACAAATCCTGAGAAACACCCAGGAAGCAGAAGCAGAATGGTATAAGAATAAAAGGATATTTTGAAGAGTGAGTGTGAGTTATTAAAAGGGTGAAAGGAAATGAAAGTGAAAGCTCAAGATAGGAATATATATCTTGTGTGAACGTTGCCGATCTGAACTTATATTCTAGGTGTGAATTTCCCTCGCAGGCAAACTGTCCAGCTTAGATTTTACTTCTGTTTTTCTCATTTTCTCTCCTAAATTTTCAATACCATCTATTTGTCCCTCGGCCTGCTCACTCTCTTGTTTGACATTGAGTATACTGCATTAATTCCACAGCAAATGACTTTGTGAAAAGGGAAATGTAAGAGAAGATGTATTTTCCTAAAGAAAGATAACAGTTTAAATGAGTAACAAAATAATCTATAAAAGCAATGACTCATTCTTGGGGAGACAGGTTGTGCTCTATAATCACATGGACTTGGGTTCAAATTCTGATTAGCATTCACTGGTTAGGAAAATTGTTTAAATGGTAACTCATCTGAGCTCTAGTTTTCTCCTCTGTATGGCAGGATGATACCTATTTCATGTGTTGATTAATAAGAATAAAGTAAAACATCAGACAAAGTTTTTGGAAAATAGGTCCACGATAAGTATGCACTGAATTCAGTTGAATTAAAAAATGTATATTTATCTAATTCCATTCATATAATACTTCATTTTAAAACCTGAGTGAACTTAAATTTAAATAAGTGAATTAACCAGTGCACGGTTGCCAGGTTAATCATTGGCATAATCACAAGTAGATTGTAGAGAAAATAAAGTAAAAGGTATTTAGAAGGATGCATCATAATGAATTGCATATTAGAAATATTCCTAAGAATATAGACAACATTACAATTCAGCCAATAGAGGAAAAATTACATTTTTGTTCTCTCTAAATAGTGATGAATAATAAACTAATAAAAATTTGCCAAATAATGAATCATGCTTGATTTCAAGCAGGGAATGGCCAATTCATCTGCTTAATCACCTTTATTAAAACAGATATCACTTTGCTAAGGTGACATCATCACTGGTATAAATACTTGAAGATCTGAGAGCTATTGCTTATTGTGTGCAAGGAATAATTGCACCTCTTTGGAACTTCAGTGGGCATTTTTTTTGGAAGAGAAATTTGGTGGAGTTTTGTGGATAATCCTTCTTCTTAGAGAAAAATAATAATAATCTCAAACTAATGAGACAGTGGTTTCATGATTCAACTCCACTTACAGCAGACTTTCCTTAGACTCATTAACAGTCTGAAGTTTTCAGATGAGTTGAAACTTTATTCTTGAAAACTCTATCCATCTGTGGCAGGTATTCATTGGAGAAGTATTACTGTGAGCCTGGGTGTTCTAGGGGCTTTGCTCCAGGAAGGCTGTGCAGATGGGAGCTTTCCTCCTTTCCTTTCTGCAGTAAGGGAAGCCTGAGGCATTTTTCAATGAAGTCGCTCTGGGCAAACCTTAAGGGCCTGTCTTCCTGCTGTGTGTACTCAGTCAGGGGATTTGAGTAGGAGGTAGGGAATCTGGAGAGGATGAAAAGCGACACCCCTGCAGACCCACTTTAACCCTTGTTCAAGCATAGAGCATCTCGTAAACAGCAATCAGAACACCCACGCTCTCTTCTCAGCCCCTGTGATCAGCTTTGTGCAGCACTGGTGACCCTGGACTGGACTTAGTAACCCAGAAAGTCACATCTGAGCAGGATCAGCTCAACTTCATCAAAGCTGGACAGACTTTTTCCTATTCTAGGGCCTACATAAACATTTCTCTAGGCAATCAGGCACTGAGGTCAGGACACAGGGATAATCATCACGTGGATTTATAGATTTGATCTGGAAAGGTTTGGGGGGAATTACCAGCTCTCTCTGCCTCCTGTGCTCATGGGGATGACCTTGTGAGTGCCCGTGTTAGAATTTCCAGAGTTAGCGCTATAAGCACATCTCCAAATATTTAATGTGCATTGCTGAATCTCAGAACAACATAAAATATACAAATGCCATTTGAGACAAGTAGTTCATCCCCAACCACCTAACCTGTCAGTTATAGATAAAGTCAGATTCCATCATCTTATGCTGCTGCTGCTACTGCTGCTAAGTCGCTTCAGTCGTGTCCGACTCTGTGCGACCCCATGGACAGCAGCCCACCAGGCTCCCCCATCCCTGGACTCCAGGCAAGAACACTGGAGTGGGTTGCCATTTCCTTCTCCACTGCATGAAAGTGAAAAGTGAAAGTGAAGTCGCTCAGTCGTGTCCGACTCCTAGAGACCCCATGGACTGTAGCCCACCAGGCCCCTCCATCCATGGGATTTTCCAGGCAAGAGTACTGGAGTGGGTTGCCATTGCCATCATCTTATAGATAGGGTCAAATCCCAGTTTTTATGAATAGCCAACTCAGTACTTCTCTGGACAAGTAGAAAGAAAAGAAAGGAGAAAGAAAGTGACGTTGTTCAGTCGTGTCTGACTCTTTGTAGTCGGACTACAAAGAGTGGACTGTAGCCCACCAGGTTTCTCCATCCATGGAATTTTCCAGGCGAGAGTACTGGAGTGGGTTACCATCTCCTTCTCCAGGGGATCTTCCCGACCCAGGGATCGAACCCGGATCTCCTGCATTACAGGCAGACGCCTTACCCTCTGAGTCACCAGGGAAGCCAAGTATAGAGTATCCAGGAAAAACAGGGGCTCTCTGGAGACTGTGCTCACAGAGGCTATGCTAATTTTGAGGGTACTGATATACCTTATTAGTGAAGACAAGAAAGGTATCAAGCTAACAGAGCAATGCCTGAAACTTCACTGGCATTATAATAATAATATAATGTATGAAAGTATCAGTCATTTCTGACTTTTTGCAACCTCATGGACTATACAGTCCCTAGAATTCTTCAGGCCAGAATACTGGAGTAGGTAGCCTTTCTCTTCTCCAGGGGATCTTCCAAAGCCAGGGATCGAACCCAGGTCTCCTGCACTGCAGGCGGATTCTTTACCAGCTGAGCCACAAGGGAAGCCCACTAGCATATATAAGGCCCTCCTTTTGCACCAGTTAGTTCCTTTGCTCATTCCTATGGCTTGTCCTTTCAGGGTACATGATGAGAGGACTGGATCGCTCCTTTTATATGTAATCTTTAAAAATGTGTCCTTGACTCAGCTCCTTCCCAGCTACCTAGAAATCTGAATTTTGGGGTTTCTTTTCTCCTCTAGTATTGTTCATCTTCCACTCACCCAGACTCTTCCCCTTCTCTACAGATGCAGGTTCATATCTCTCTGCATCCCATGTGTAAACTCGGTAGCCTTTTAGAGTTTGGAATCTGAAGATGTTCCAACAGAAATCATTAGCACTAATATGCAGTGAGATGATTTCTGTTTGACCATCAAATATGTTCACTTTTAATTAAGGACTAAATCTTGACAAGCTCTAAAAATGTGCATGGCAAGACAAGAGAAAGGAGTACGTTTTCAACACTGGCAAATGAAAAAAAGAATAATCTCTGCAGTTGGAAAAAAATTACCAAAATTTATGTCAAAAGAAGGAATGCTGTTAATGTAAGTCTTGGATTAGAGATCTAACTCTTTGTTTTTTAGTTAAGGGATAGAGTGGGCAGGGCAAGCCAATTCATTTCTCCTAGCTGATGTTTCTTCCCATGTAATATGAAAATAATATGTGTTCCACTACAAGGCTTGGGGTAAAATTTTATTAATAAAGACATATCAAGGACAGGCATTCACATGTATGAACCCTTAATATGTGCCAGCCTGTTAAGCATTTACATATTTGATTTAATTCTTAACACCTCATATGAAAGACTATTTATATCCACATTTTATGGAGGAGAAATTGATAAGCAGTTATGATGTATAAATTATTTCTTTAAAAACTTTTTATTTTGCATTGAGGTATAGCCAATTAATAGCATGTGATAGTTTCAGGTGGACAGCAAAGGGATTCAGCCGTGCATACACATGCATCCATTCTCCGCCACACTCCCCTCCCATCCAGGCAGCCACACAACATTGAGTAGAGTTCCCTGTGCTATAAAGTAGGTCCTTGTTGGTTATTCATTTTAAGCATAGTCGTCTGTACATTACCTTTTAACCCAAAAATGCCCTGGAAAGTCATTTATCATTTATTACTATTACCCCTTCCAAATGTAAGTGAACATAAAATTTGCAAAGTGTCATATTTAGTTCCTAGCAAGGAAATGAAGCTGTCATTCTATGCCCACCACTCTCCTTTCCCCGCCAGGTTTTGCAGATGTACTGTTTACAGTTGCAGACTCTTCTTTAAACCTTTTTCCCTCCTTAAGCTCCCACAACATTCATCTCATCCTCACAACTCTCCTCTACAGGGTGATAAGGGAAATCATGTTTCCATGAATACACTAAGAGGCCAGGAGTTACACCATTTCTTAATTAATTAAACAATTCTTCTCTCTTCCTTCCCTAATTACATGCTTTACTTTCATTTCCTACTTGTGATGAGAATCTACATTCTTGAATGGAATCAATATAGAATTTGAGTTGAATGGGTATCAACTTTTCCCTGGGGAAGGTGGGTAGAAATCACATTAGTCTACTACACCAACTCAAAAAAGAACTTCATGAGGATTAAGACAGTTTATTTCTTGATTGACTCCATATGACTTTATTGAGCAATGCTAAGTACTGGGCATAATCAATCAGTGCGAGATGTGTTTTCTGTTCTCATGGGGTCACACTAGCAGAGGAGACAAACCTTATCTATCTGACTTAAGGGTGAGAGAAGGCATATGTCTGTGCCTTGTTTCACTCACTAGATAGTAATGATGTAGGAGAAGGCAATGGCACCCCACTCCAGTACTCTTGCCTGGCAAATCCCATGGATGGAGGAGCCTGGTGGGCTGCAGTCCATGGGGTTGCTTAAAGTCGGACATGACTGAGCAACTTCACTTTCACTTTTCACTTTCATGCATTGGAGAAGGAAATGGCAACCCACTCCAGTGTTCTTGCCTGGAGAATCCCAGGGACGGGGGAGCCTGGTGGGCTGCCGTCTATGGGGTCGCACAGAATCAGACACGACTGAAGTGACTTAGCAGCAGCAGCAGCAGCAGCTGTACCTATGTTATACTTATGGCTCACCTTAACTGACACCTATTTTAGGACAGGCACTGTTCTACACTCCTTGCAGGTATGAACTCATTGAAAGACTGTTCTAAACTACAAGACAGCTTTTATCACTTTCCTATTTCTCTGCTTCTTTGTGGATCCACATTGGTGGGTAAACCAGCTAGGTATATGAAGAACATTAGACTATCATAGGGCACTAATGTATCACTGGAAACAAAAAAGTTGATGAAGAAAACCATATTTAACAAATCTCTTTACAGGCAGAAAAGAAAATGCTTGGAAAAATTCATTTATATAGCTGCTGGGGATGAAGAGTGAGACTCCTTTGTGGGATGCTTAAGTCATAAGACTTGCTCTTAAAGCACTTTCAAGAGAAGATGGATCCTGTTAACCTTCACCTTTGTTTATCTTTGTCACATGGGGTAGGCCTAATGGAACCAAAAGTGGGTTGTTCTACAAAACTGATAAGAAACTAAACATTGCCATCAATGCTCCCTACCAGTCCCTCATGCCATCCACAGAACTTTTTCTAATCAAACATATGTTGGAGAGAACTCAAAAACTATGATTCAAGCAAATATCCCCCTAAGTCATCCTCATTCTTTAGACATGTCCTAAAGGAATTATGTCAAACAATATCCTAGTTTACAAGTCCTTTCTATTCTGATATCTAACTATCTTTCTACACTTAACTGCTATCATTCTGCCTCTATGTAGGAATGCAAGCTACTGCTGTTGTCTCTCCGATTCCTTTTCTAAATGTTTACTTATCTGATTTATCTATCAAATATGAATTCCATAAACACACTAATTTGTCTTACGCATCCCTGTACTCCATTGCTGGGATCCTGGATAATGCAGATAGCTGTAATAAGTACTTGCTAAATAATAATTTCCTGCTGAAGGGAAAATCCTAGTGACTTGTTTAATACATCCAAGTGACTTGTTTCCACATCCAGTAAAATCATACACACAGATCAGACCCCAATAAATATTTGTTGAATGCCTGTAGGATCATCTGATCCCTTGTTCCTTTCAATAATTTTCATCTCTTCTAACAAGAACAAATCATTTTCTTTCACTTTCTTTGGATAGTCTTTATTGCTATTCTTGTATTGAAGAACATTCAGAAGTGGTTTAGATTTTTTAAACTCTGAAGTGTATTAAAATGTGCTGTATATAGACTAATTGGCAAAGCCCTATAAATGCAATGATGGCAGCTCAGTTTCTGAGTGTAGTCTTGTTTGGTTCATCATAATTTGACAAGTTGGCATGATTGAGGTTAATGAGAAAATTCATTTTCAGTGATATAGGAGGCACTTAGGAGAGCAACAGTTACACTAATAAAGAATTGCATGTTTCACAGATTGCATAGTCTTTGCAATTTTTCTTTATATATATATAATATAAATTTTCATATATATATAACAAATGGCTTGCTTTGTTGAATTCTAGATAAGAGAAAGAAAGGGCAGCATGCAGAGATTTGAAAGAGAAACAGATTCTTAATAACTTAACCTAAATGATAGAAGTTCAAGGTAATAGACCAGGTAGGCAAATATAAGCCTTACCCCTTGCCTGATGTGGAAGCACATAATGAATTTGAATTAATGATATACTTTGTTACAAAAATAACTGTTCACAACCATACTAGGAAAATGTCACTCATTCTCATATACGTTGTTTTAAAATGAACTATCAACACAGGTTATCAGAAAGCAGCTCTTTCTCCAAAGAAGCACTCAAGTGAGGCCTCTGGGAAAGAAACACTTAAAAAATCAGCATTTACTAAATCAATGTTTGCCAGCACTTTCTGTATGATAAGAACTCTGCAAGAGTTCTCTGCAATGAGAGAAACAATGTGGATGGCAGAGCTACTATCTTTGACCTTAAGTAGCGCACAATCTAGTCGGAGGAGCTTGAAGTTCTTATAGGTTCCTGGATGAGAAACTTTAGAGACAAGACTACAGCAAGCAAATGTGGTCAAGACCGCAGTAAGTGAATGTGGGTCAAAGGAGACAAATCTAGTTTTTTTCTGAGTAAACTCGATTCCAATTAGGTCTATGAAAATCTGGGTGCTAATATAGGTTTTACCATAAGACACAGATGAGCAAAGAGATAGCCTCCATTTTAAGCACAAGGTCTAGTCATTTTTGACTTCCCTGGTGGCTCAGATGGTAATACGTCTGCCTGCAATGCTGGAGACCTGGGTTTGATCCCTGGGTGGGGAAAATCCCCTGGAGAAGGAAATAGCAACCCACTACAGTACTCTTGCCCGGAAAATTGCATGGACGGAGGAACCTGGTTGGCTACAGTCCATGGGGTCGCAGAGTCGGACACAATTGAGCGGCTTCACTTTCACTTTCACTAGTCATTTTCCTCCTAACCTGGCCAAAGTTTTCTTGTAAGTCCAGATTCTTGTGCTTATTATCAGTGGTCTTGCTTGCCATTTCTACCACTGGTGGGTAATGGTACTAGGCAAAAAAAAAAGTAAGCATCCTGAGATCATTGTTTATAAGTATTTGAATATTAAGCAATAATAACAATATCTAATATTCTTCCTGAGATTCACTGTCTATAATGTGCTTTCAATGTACATTTTTTAGTGGCTCTCAACTCTGCTTATGACTTAGAATTACCCATACAGGTTGCAAACTAATACCTTGATCCCAGACCAGCATGTTCTGATTCAGTAGATCCTGGGTGGTATTTTTAAGAAGTTTCATGAATGATTTTGAATTGCAGTTCAGGTTTGAGGAGCATGGTTTTATGTAACTTGTTTTTCCACAATGTCCCCAGGAAACAGGCTCCAGTAATACTCCACAAGCTTGCACTCCTCTGTGTTTAAAATATGTATCTGGAGGCACCTCTTTAGGGAAACCTTCTGGATCCCACCCCTCTCTCATCCTGTCACCCACCACCCAGGCAGATCCAAATCACAAACTTTAAACACACCTCTGATTTGTCATCCTACTCTGCAGTATTTTTTAAAATCACTATTGTTCATTTGTCTCTCTTACTTGCTAGTGTTCTCCTTAAGACCATGGGCTAATCTATTCACCCTTGTCTCCTTAGACTGCATTACGTTACTTGGACATGGTAGGGTTCAAATTAATAATGACAATAATAATACACAGTATTTACTATGTGCAGGCCCCGTGGCCAGGCTTGTGCATGCATGGATTGATTTAATATGCATGACAACTATGTGAGCTAGGTAAGCTAGTACTATTATTATCCTCATTTTACAGATGAGAAATTTGGTGCACAAAGAAGGCAAGCAACCTAAGGCCACACACTGTCTGTTTAATGGAGATATTAATAATACCTCCATATCACAGGAAGAGGAAACTAAAGTCTTTCAATCTCATTAGTCCTTTAAGTGTGGACCCTTCATACTGTGGTTTAGAAACTTGCTCTTTATGACACTAACATCTGGAGTTGGGGGATTCTTTGGGTTTTTGCATACCCTACCTATGGTCCTTCTTTTACATTATGCAATCATCTCTCTTAAATGGGGCAGGCAGAAGACACCAGCTGAACCACTGCAGTATATATGCTTCCAGTTGAAAATAGATGATGTTAACGAGCAGTGCCAGCCATCTGTTGACATACTGATTTGCCACTGAAAAAAAATGGAGTGCATTTGTTCACATTCCCAGATTATTTAAAAATAAGGAGCAATGGGAGTTATTAAGTTGGGCAATCTGATTTCTAAGTAGCATTTATATACTTTTTTTTTTCCTAGATGCTTTCTTTAAAATTAAATTTTTAATAACCTTTAAGCCTTGCAGCCTTGAGGGAATAATTTCTTTCACAGTAGTTCAAAGGTTTAATTTCACAGTAAAGCTTTTGAAATATGGTATTATCCCTTTTGTTCCAGAAAATTACTGTTTAAAAAAATCATATTTCAAAGTAATGATTGTAATGAGAAAAAGATATGAGGCCCAACTTCAAAAGGAAAAAATGATAACCTCGCCGGTGATGTCCTCTAGTGAGCCTTTCCCTTGTGGATTCTAATTTGTAACAGTTAGAAAAATCTCCAGAATTGTGCATTCTCTGCCTGGTAATACAGCCAGGCTGTGGTCTAGGAGTGAGGGAGGGGGTGCTGATATAGACATAATGGAAACCATTAGCTTTCTCATATAAGTAAAATGAAATATGTCTCCAGTCCTGCTGGATGTGTGTTTTCTGGCTATTTCCACAATGTTACCGTTCGGATTCTAAAGCCATTTCCATGAACATTTAAGTTGTGTGTGACGTTACGGAGCAGATAGGGGGTGACTGTCAAGTATAGCAGAGCCTGACTGGAAAAGGGGAGAGAAACTCCTAATTCAGAACACCCAGCATGTACTGGACAGTGTATTTTGGGCCTTATATATGTTTTATCTTTTTTTTAACCTTCTGTAGCTCTCTGAGGTAAGTACCATGAGCCCTATTTTACTGATGTGAAGTCCTCACTCTACAGCAGATGATACCTACATGGTCTCATGACTCTAAGAATCAAAGTCCTCACTGCAACTTCCATTTAAAGCTCCCCTGGCCCATTTATCACTTTGTGCTGCTGCAGCTTAGCCACTCAGTCATGTCCGACTCTTCACCATCTCGTGGACTTACAGGCCACTAGGCTCATGGACGGAGGAGCCTGGTAGGTTGCAGTCCATGGGGTCGCTGAGTCGGACGTGACTGAACGACTTCACTTTCACTTTTCACTTTGATGCAATAGAGAAGGAAATGGCCACCCACTCCAGTGTTCTTGCCTGGAGAATCCCAGGGATGGGGGAGCCTGGTGGGCTGCCGTCTATGGGGTCGCACAGAGTCGGACACGACTGAAGCGACTTAGCAGCACCAGCAGCAGCAGGCTCCGCTCTCCATGGGGATTCTTCAGGCTACAATACTGGAGTGCATTGCCATGCCTTTCTCCAGGGGATCTTCCCAACCCAGGGATCAAACCCAGATCTCCCACATTTCAGGAGGATTCTTTACTGTCTGAGCCACGAGGGAAGCCCAAGAATACTGGAGTGGGTAGCTTATCCCTTCTCCAGGGGTTCTTCCTGACCCAGGAATGGAACTGAGGTCTCACATTGCAGGCTGATTCTTTACCAGCTGAGCTACTAGGGAAGCTCCTTATCACTTTATAAGAGTACCTAAAAGGATTTGCTAAATTGCAAATTCATAATAACATTAAATGGATTAAAGAAGAAAGATTAATAGAATGAGAACTATATACGCAAGGCAGAATTAGAGCCATGTGTGTTTAGGAGAGAAAAACTCACTGTAATTCTATTAGCTTCAATTTCTCTTTACTCTTATTTTCCCCTCTGAGTCCTTGAAACTTTGGTAAACACAAGAGTCATAGGAAATTGTACTGAATGCCTACTATTTGCCATGCTGTATGATATGTATTCTCCAATCGCTATCTCACTAAACTCTCCCAATAAATAAACAAAAAGTTAGTATTATCACTATAAATATTTAATAAAGTGAGGCTTGGAGAGATTAAGTAATTATCAAGGTCACTGTAAATACTGGAGGGCCAGATTCAAGACTGCTGCTGCTGCTGCTGCTGCTAAGTCGCTTCAGTCATGTCCTACTGAAGACGGCAGCCCACCAGGCTCCCCCGTCCCTGGGATTCTCCAGGCAAGAACACTGGAGTGGGTTGCCATTTCCTTCTCCAATGCAGGAAAGTGAAAAGTGAAAGTCAAGTCACTCAGTCGTGTCAGACTCTTCGCAACCCTACGGACTGCAGCCTACCAGGCTCCTCCACCCATGGGATTTTCCAGGCAAGAGTACTGGAGTGGGGTGCCACTGCCTTCTCCAGATTCAAGACTAGGTCTCTCTAATTGATTCGACAAATCTTTATTAAGTTCTTTTTCTGTGTCAGCTGTTCTGCTAGTTATTGAAAATACGGTGCTAAATATATACACAGGGCTGATACTTGCAGACTCCTTTCCTAGCAGTAAAAGAAAGATGTTAAGTATAAAAGTATATGTTTAATTAATTATAATTCTCATAAGTTTTCTTTAGATGATTAAACATTAGCTAAGCTCAGAATGTTCTAGTTACATTCCAAACATACAGAGAAATTGTCTTTCTGGCAGATTACTTTATAAACATGGGGTGGGTGGTAGATTTTTCTTCTCTTTATATTCAAGGAGTCATTTATCATGACTAATATCCTGCTTAGTTCTGATATTTTCAGCCAGTAATTTAGATTTTCATGTTTACATTCAATTTTAAATACCACAGAAATGCATAGACTAAAAAAAAAAAAAAATAGAGGCATTGAATATATATTCTCCCAAACGGCCAAATGGCCCTGAAATTGTCTCCAAGAGGTGCCTATCAGAAATGGATGTTTTTGCTGGTATAAGAATTGGGTCATGTAGATTGAGACATTTCAACCTTGGAGTACCTTAACTTAGTTTTACATAACTTTTTTCTCTGAATTTAGAGGCTTGGCTTGACACATTTAAACATATTGGAAAAATATGACTCATACAAGAAGAATGGCTGGTTGTGATGTAATAAAAATATGTATTTGATCTTTGTCTTTAGTTCTTGGGACAGAGTTTCTAAACTCCTTGGAACTTCTTGAGTGATGAGTGCCTTTTATTACTCATAACAAGCCACTCCCACTCTTTTTTTTCTTTTATATCGAAGTTAAGTTGATTTACAATATTGTGTTAGTTTCAGGTGTACAACAAAGTTATTTATTTATACATATATATCTATTTTTCAGATTCCTTTCCCATATAGGTTACTACAGAGTCTTGAGTAGAGTTCCCTGTGCCATACAGTAGGTTCTTGTTAGTTACCTATGTTATATGCAACAGCACTTATATGTCAATCTCAAATTCCTAATTTATCCCTCCTCTTACCCTTCCCCTTTGGTAACCATAAGTTTGTTTTGTAAGTCTATGAGTCTGTTTCTGTTTTGTAAATAAGCTCATTTATGTCATTTTTCAGATTCCACATATATGCTATATCATATGATACTTGTCTTTTTCTGTCTTATTTCACCTAGTATGATAAATTCATGGTTCCTCCATGGTGCTGCAAATGACGTTATTTCGTTCTTTTTTATGGCTGAATAACATCCCATCATATATATGTACCACATATTCATCTGTTGATGGACATTTCATGTCTTGCCTATTCTAAATAGTGCTTCAATAACATTGGGGTGTATGTATTCATCAAAGTATGGTTTTCTCCTTTTCACCATATCTGAGTTTATGCTATCAAGATGACTCTTGGTTGGCCCCAAGATATTAATAGTTCAAGATGGGGGAGGGGGTGGTTAAAGAGAAACCAATCATATGATACCAGGGTAAGAACTAGCAGCTCAAATCCCTCAGCCTACGGGGAGGTGAGAGTGACTGCGTATTGAATTCACCTATCAGCAGCCAGTGGCTTAATGAACCATGCCTATGTAATAAAACTTTCATAAAAAGAAAAAAAAAAACTTTGAAGAAAAGAGATTTGAAGAATATAACAAGTTGAGGAACACACAGATGTGCTAAGTGAGTATTATTTCCAGAGAGCGTTTGGAAGATCTATACATAATAACACACCTCTTTAACTCTCACAAGATCACCTGTTATGCACTTGTTCAATCTGGCTGGTCTGATTTGAAAACTTCACTAAAAAAAAAAAAAAAGAAAGAAAAGCAAACTATAATAGTTAAATTGGCACTTTCCTGAGTTTTGTGAGTCTTTCTAGGAAATTATCCAACCTGAGAGGGCACGATTTGTGGGAAATCCTGTATTTGAAGTCAGCTGCTTAGAAACCTCATTTTCTGCTGACGTCTGAAGCTGAGGCAGTCTTGAGGGATTGAACACTTAGCTGATCATGTCTGCACTAATTCTGGGTCATTAGTGTCAGAATGAAGTTGAATTGTAAACAATCAGTTGGTGTTGGAAAATTGGAGGATTGGTCACTGTTGAATTGATATATCTGAATTGTTTTGGGAAAAAAAATGCAGAATGGTACAAGGAGTTTAACTTGTTTTTGCCAAAGGGCCATGACCTGGCTTGAATTCTGATTCTGTCTTTGAAAATTTGTGTTACTTTGTAAGTTACTTAATTTTTTGGAGCTTCTGTTTCCCAACCATAAAACTGAAACACCCATAATAAGATTGCTAAAAAGATTAAATTAGCTACTAAAAGTACAGATTTTTTCCTCCATAGCTGACACCAAATAAGATTTAACCATTTTAAATTTCACCCTCTCTTCTTTCCTTCTCACTCAATAGTTTTAGAGAAGCCTACTTAGTAATAGCTCAGAAATCCAGTTCTGTTCTAATTATACATATCATACTCCAGAAATTCCAGTATATCTCCTACAAGTGATGTCTCTGAGAATGTCTTGCACATCCACAAGTGGAATAAAAATATCTTATGTAAATTTCCTATTTTATGTCTATTTTCCTGATTTTCAAGATGAGCATATTGCTCAAGGGATGAAGCAGCTACGTTGATGTCATAGGGACATTTAGTGGTTGTCACAGCCTGTGGTTTTAGTCTGTGACTCTGCCTGTCTATGTCTCTTGGAGCAGTTTATAGCCCAGGGTGAGACCATGTGTCAGGCAATGTGTCCCAGTTTAGAATTCGGGAAATATAGTCACCACTTTCAACTATATAACTATTAAAATGCAGGAGATAGTGCAAGAAACCCTACTTAATTCATTAACATTTACGACATATTAGCTATGGGATTTTTTTTTTCCAGGGGAAAGAGGCAGGAAAGAAGAGTTAGAGCACTTGCTTCTAAAAGGAGGTAGAGGTATCTTTAAAGTTTAACTACTAAAGTTCTAACAAAACCAGCTTCTTTGATAAGGCAGACCAGTCAGCCACGGCATGTTTTGCAATTTTCAATACACAGTTCTGCTTTCACACTTCAATAATTTATTTTCTAGCACTTAGAATCCAGGAATCTGCTTTCACTGATGTAGCTAAAATGCAAGGAACAGAGTTTAATAACAAACATCTCCACTTATCTCATCTCATTCCCCAGTAAATTGTGTTGGAAAACATGTGTAAATAGCACCAAGCAAAAAGGGCATTTGTGGTCTCCTTAGAGTGTGTTCTATTTGAATTCCAGATGTAGTAGTCTTTATAGAGGGTGACCACTTCCATAAGAAAAATGGAAAACTTTCTAAAGTGAAAATTCTAATATTATCAGAGGATCACAGAATTTTCAGACTTAAATTCAAATAGATCTAACATATATGGAATATCTGATTCATCATGATATTCTGAATGGTTTTACTCTCTATGTGGTGGATAATATCAATTTCATTTTCTGGATGAGTACTTTAGACTGCTGCTGCTGCTACTGCTAAGTCATTTCAGTCGTGTCCGACTCTTTGCGACCCCATAGATGGCAGCCCACCAGGCTCCCCCGTCCCTGGGATTCTCCAGGCAAGAACACTGAAGTGGGTGGCCATTTCCTTCTCCAATGCATGAAAGTAAAAAGTGAAAGTGAAGTTGCTTAGTCGTGTCCGACTCTTTGAGACCCCATGGACTGCAGCCTACCAGGCTCCTCCACCCATGGGATTTTCCAGGCAAGAGTACTGGAGTGGGGTGCCATCGCCTTCTCCGGTACTTTAGACTAGTAGAAGCTAAATTATTTTCCTAAGATTGAAGTTAAAATTTTAAATAGAGCTTGGAAAAATCCAATTAGGCTTACAAGTGCCCCATTAATTACTAACTTTATTCTTTAGGAAATAATTATAAAGGTTAAAATTGTCATTATACATTCCAGGAGTTATTTCTATCAGAGGGAGACACAGTTTTAGGATATACTCAAACTATGCATTTCACATACTTACTTATGTTCAAATATTGAGCAATGAGTAGATATGCCAAATAAACCAAATAATCCTAAAGTAAAGAGGACTTTTCCCCAATGATGTTAAATATAAGAAAATAAAAGAAATTTCTGAGAATTTACCAGATACTCTTCAAGGGCATGATCAAAGGTATTTTTTTTTTCAAAGAAACTGAAGATGATTTGTTGAGTAATTTATTTAGCAATATTTAGATACTGTAAGTATCAATGATAATTCAATTTGATTGGTTGCCAGCATAGTTTTAAGATAATCCAGTGAAAAAATTAAGACCATTATCTATATAAGCTGGAGCACAGAAGGACACTGATATTTAATAGGCCTATGACAAACCCTTCATCAATGTGCCCCCAATGATTTAAGGGTGATGTTAAGGTACACAGGTTATCTTATGAACATCAAGAATGTTATTCATGTTTTGATCTTTGCAAATCACTATTTTTTTGATATTAATGCAAACAACAATTACAACGACAACAGGTAACAATTATTAAGCATTCTTTATGTTCTACATACCCTAACAACTTAACTAACGTATTTTACCTCCAAATCTTGAATAGACATTGGTGTAGTCTTCTTACATTCTCACAGTTTCACAGATAGGGAAACTAAAGCTCAGCTAGACACTCAGCTATTAAAGACCTGAGCTAGGACTCAAACCCAAGTCTTTTAACAGCAAAGCTGGGGCTTAATTGCTCCCTACCACTTTTATTTTTTAATAGGTGGATGGAAAATTGCTTTACAGTTTTGTGTTGGTTTCTGTCATACAATAATGCAAATTAGTCATACACACACACACACACACACACACACACATATATATATATATATACACATATATACACACACACATATATATGTATCCTTTCCTCCTAAGCCTCCCTTCCTTCCCGCCCCCACCTCACCTCTCTGGGTCATCACAGAGCACCAGGCTGGGTTCCCTGTATTATTTAGCAGCTTCCCCTTCTCTATTTTACACAGGACAGTGTGTATATGTCAATGCTACTTCCTCAATTTGTCCCACCCTCACCTTCCCCTAGGAGTCCATTCTTCAGTTGGCTCATCTGTCCCACTGTGTAGATTCCATATATATGTGTTAGTATTTGACACTTGTTTTTCTTTTTCTTTTTCATTCTGTATAAGAGGCTCTAGGTGGAATAGTGTGTCTGGGTTCTGACAAAGTAATATGGATGGAAGAGATTAAAACACTTCTAGGCACAGTCCATAAAAACTTCTTGAGTAATCTTTGTCTCTTCTTTGTACCAGCTGGCTATCAAAAGCCATGGTGATTTGGAAGCCAAATGTTGAAGGGGCACAGTCTCTATCAGCTTGGGTCCCTGAAGCACAGCAATCTTCCTCTATGCCCACCTTCTGCTGGTTGATCTCCAAGTGAATTAAAAATAAATGACAAAGCACTCTAGTGTTTTTGCTGGGGAAGTCCCATGGACAGAGGAGCCTGGTGGGCTATAGTCCATAGGGTTGCAAAAGAGGCAGACATGACTTAGTAAGTAAACAACAACAACATCAGGCCACTGTGACTTGGGAGTTTATCTCTTAGAGCAGTTAGTGATAACTAATGTGATTATGAGATATGCATAGCATTTTCAATAATGTGGTCATTTGAAACAATATAGTTCAAGATAATCTTGTAGAAAATATTGTAATATCACAAATTAAAAATATGAAACTAACCAAGTCAACAAGTTCAAAGAAAAAGTATTACTTTCGAATGCTGAATAACTGTTCCTTCAGCTGGTGCTTCACAGAACCATTTAAAAAAAAAAGCTACTAGTTTTCAAAGAACTTGAGGACAGAAAGCAGAAGCAGAGTCTGTTTTAGGGGCTTAAGATTAAATAAATCATCAAAAGGAAAGGATGCTATACCATAAAGAGACAGTGATATCTTCAATGTTATAAAAATATTGTTATATACATTACATGTTATTATCACAGTGGTGTTGGTTTAGTTGCTCAGTCATGTCTGACTCTGTGCAACCCTATGGGCAAGGCTCCTCTGTCCATGGGGTTTTCCAGGCAAGAATACTGGAGTGGGTAGTCTTTTCTTTCTCCAGTGGAACTTCCTGACCCAAGGATCAAACCCAGGTCTCCTGCATTGCAGGCAATCTCCTACACTGCAGACAGATTCTTTACTGACTGAGCCACCATTATCACAGTAACAATAGAACAAACCTAGACAGTGTATTAAGAAGCAAAGATATCACTTTGCCAACAAAGATCCATTATAGTCAAAGCTATGGTTTTTCCAGTAGTCATGCATGGATGTGAAAGTTGGACCATAAAGAAGGCTGGAATGTTGAGGAACTGATGCCTTCAAATTGTCATGCTGGAGAGTTCCTTGGACAGCAAAGAGATCAAACCAGTCAATCCTAAAGGAAGTCAACTCTGAATATTCTTTGGAAGGACTGATGTTGAAGCTGAAGCTCCAATACTTAGAGCTGACTCACTGGAAAAGACCCTAATGCTAGGAAAAATTGAAGGCAAAAGGAGAAGGGGGTGACAGAGGATGAGATGGGTAGACAGCATCACTGACCCAATGGACATGAATTTGAGCAAACTCTGGAAGATAGTGAAGGACAGGGAAGCCTGGTATGCTGCATTCCATGGGGTCACAAAGAGTCAGACATGACTTAGGGACTGAACAACAACAAAATCACAGTAACACTCAAAAGATTACCATAAAGTAAGCATCATCTTAGTAATTTTATAATTAGAGAAATAGTTTCAGAAAAAATAGATACAGTGCCATGGACATATGGCAGATATGACTGGAAACCAGGACATATCTTCTTAGCCATCCTCCTCTGCCCAGGACACTTCAGGTTTCCATCTCCAAACACCTGATGACTCTACTCTCCGCATTTTCACCAAGACAGTCTAAAAATTGTAAAACAAATCATTTTTTATCAAGCTGCCCACTGCTTAGCCATTCTGCAGAACTTGCCTCTGCTGGTCATCCCCTCTTTTGGCTTGCCCAGCATCACCATCTTGTTCTCTTCCTAACTGTAGCTAATTCTGGGAGCCCTTCACTCTGCCCTTCCCTGAAAGATTTGATCCACTGTTCTTCTTACAGGGAAACTTTCAGTTTTTCAGTGCCTTGTGTGGTTTCTCAACACTTGGAATTTTTTTTTCCCCCAGTGGAGTGTCATTATTGGATTTACATTCAGAGCTCATATATTCCTAGAGAAGAAATGCATTTTATTCTTTATGTACGCCTGTATTTTATGTTGCACACTTAGGCAAAGGACATGTTCTGTATAAATCCTGCAAATGAAAATGTGAATGTGAACATGCAAATCTGGGAACAACTATGAATTGAGATATAAATAGAGGAGTCAAACACATGAAACATTTCTTCAAGGCAGGAAAAATAGATCAAAGGAGACAGAAAAAGATTTGCTTCAGTGCTTGGAACCTTGTTTTCTGCCAAACTCGAGGAATACAAACAACAATATTGACTTTGTAAGGTCAAAGTTACTGAGTTGTAAACAAATTGACTGCAATGGAAGGAATATTTTTTTGATGTGCACCAAAAAAGGAAAAAATATATCCCTTAGAAGAAAGCGGGAACTTGCCAGTCATTAGCACTTTAATCCTTAGATCCATAAAGTGATTTATGAGTAAAAGCATTCTGCAGGGTTACAAGAAAATGCAACATGCATTTATTAAGAGCCTACAATGTTTCAGGAATTTTGCTAAATTAATTTATTTAATCATCACAAATTTTACTATAGCAGACAATTTAGCAGTTTCTGAAATCATTAAACACAGAGTCACCGCAGCAATTCCATCCTAGTTATATATCCAAAAGAAATAAAAACATAACCATACAAAAGCTTGTATGTAAATATTCATAGAAGCCTTATTCATAATGGCCCTAAATTGAAAACAACCATCAACTGATTTATGGATAAACGTGGCACATTTATGCAATGAAATCGTATTCTACATTAAAAACAACTGAAATCCTGAGGCATGTTAGAACATGCTGCTGTTCAGTCACTCAGTCATATCCAACTCTTTACAACCTCATGGACTGCATCACGCCAAGCTTCCCTGTCCTTCACCATATCCTGGAGATTGGTTAACAATCTCCAGGATATGTCCATTGAATCGGTTATGCCATTTAACCGTCCTGTCCTCTGTCATCCCCTTTTCCTGCCTTCAATCTTTCCCAGCATCAGGGTCTTTTCTAATGAGTCAGTTCTTCCCATCAGGTGGCCAAAGTATTGAGCTTCAGCTTCAGCATCAGTCTTTCCAATAAATATTCAGAACTGACCTCCTTTAAGATTGACTGGTTGGATCTCCTTGCAGTCCAAGGGACTCTCAAGAGTCTTCTCCAACACCACAGTTCAAAAGCATCAATCCTTTGGCGCTCAGCCGTCTTCATGGTCCAACTCTCACATCCATACATGACTACTGGAAAAACCATAGCTTTGACTAGACAGACATTTGTTGGCAAAGTAAAGTCTCTGCTTTTTAGAACATATATGAATCTTAAAAATATCATACCCTTCTTTCAGAGCAACTTTTGTCCCAATGACTATTCCAGTGTATTTGTATGTGTGTCTCTGTGTGTGTGTGTGTGTGGGTTATGTGCGTGTTTAAACATGTTAATGGAGAGAGAGTATAAAGGCTCTTCAGCTCTACTCAGGACAATTCTGTAGGGTTATCTCAGCTTCAGAGATCCCTAGAGGACAGGCTGGGGCTTGTGCTGAAACTGCATTATAGTTACCCCTTTCTGTCTCTCTGGTGCTGCTCCTGCCCTTCCCTTCCTGCAAGCAAGTGTGAATTCCCAGGTCACTGTCTAATTCATATCCTTCACTCCATCTTCCATCATCATCTCTTAGTCTGCTGTTCAGAGAAAGCTACCTGAAGCACTAGGCAAACTGAGATATATGGTCAGCTATTTATGGGGGACAGTGATAGAAAACTCATTAGTACTTCAGAGCATGTAAATTACATTTCACAAAGCCTGACTGCACACACAGGTATCTGCACAGACTCACAGGTGTTTGTAAACTACTGCAAAAGCAAAATTTGAAAACTAGCTGTTACTTTGTGATGTTGGGTACAACCTAACCTCACCTAAAAACTGAATGGGAAATGAGAGAGTTAATGTGAAGAACCTGAGAGCAGGTCTGACATTCCATAATTTAAGAAGAAACCAATCTTGGCTTTTTCCCTTTCCCTTCCCACATTCTTCCTCAAATACGAGAATTTTACTCTACAAAAAAAATGCGATGTACTCTTCACAAGTTTCAAATATTCTGAACCTCATTATAGCACACCTGATTAGAGTATAGGCTCCAGACCACACCTGAGGGTTAATTGCTAGCATATTAAAAGAACCTCTAATTTATATTGCATTATTGAAAGACAAACATTGTAAGAACTCCCAACCTTAAAAAGCATTATAGGGAATCCCACCTAGTGTGAAAGCACCACTCATATTGCTTTAAACACATTGTTATCCCCATTTATTCGTTCATCTATTAACATACATTCATTTATTTGTTATCTACCATGAAGACACTACTTATTGAAGGTACAGAAATGAATATGATTTTGTTTTTGCCATTGAAAAAAAGACTTTGTTTAAGAGCAAATATGGACATATAATTGGACATCTGTGATAATGTCAAATATTTTAATAGAGGATACCCTGGATACAATGGGAGTTAGTGCAATTAACCATGCCAAGGACAATCAAGGGAATCTTCTGATATGAGATGAAATGGATTGGTTCTAATAAAAATGTAAGAGTCTTCCAAGACCTCCAAAGTGTGGAGAGAATCCTAAGGCAGAAGAAACAAAGGCATAGCATTGAATTCTGAGTGTACAGTAATCCATAAGTAATCTTGTAGGTCAGGGGTATACTGTGACGGAATCATAGTCGGTAAATATAAGCAAGCCCTGATGACACCAATGAGTTGTGATAAAGAACCCTAAAGTGTTTTCGTGACCTATCCAAGGTCACACAAGTAATGTGATGAAGCCAAGAGATGAATATCCAGGTTATTTCATTCCAAAGCCCTTTCTCTGCACAAGTTCATCTCTGAGTTTCATCTTTATCTTCAACTGTTACCGGTGTCATCAGTGTCTTTTCTTTGTACATATTATGCTACTATTTATTGTGTAGAGTTTAATTCTGTCTCAGTTTAGCAACCTACTTAGGGGCTACCTGAAGTAGGCAAGGACAGAAAACAGGACCAGTGGAACCAAAATGTCCTGGAAGGCATTTGCTTTCTGATTTAATCATTTAAATTTACTTTCAGGAGTATAAGTGAGTGTGTACATATGAAACTCGCAAGAGAATGTAAAAAGGGCAGCTCCCTCAATACATGCTTGACAGAAATCCATGGCTAACAAGGCTCAGGTTTGAAACTAATGAAAAATTAATTAAATGTTTGACTTCATCAAGGAGACTTAGTAAATGACTATCAAAAGGGCTATGCTGGTTAACATCCTTTCCAGCTTATGCGTGTGCCTAGAGCTAAAGTGCAGACAAAACGATCAAGAGTCAAAGATGTTGAACTGCCAAGAGTTTTAACGATCACCTCATCTGCTGCTTTCTAACATGTGCTCTGCCTAACATGGTTCCCATATATTGTCTAAGAACAAGGAATCCTTTTACCAAAGAAGCTGAGAAGGTAATTCTTAGGAGGTTCACATGGCCCAGCAGCCTGGAAAAGAATCAAAGAAATTCTACTAAACAAACTGATGGGGTAATTCTCAGGAGATTCACATGGCCTAATAGCCTGGAAAAGAATTGAAGAAATTCTACAACTAAAAGACAAAAAATTAAATCCATTTCATCACCAACATTTCTTAAAACAGAATCCACTATTAGAAATGGTATCTGTAATTTAATAAGAGATCAAGAGCCCAATGAATATGTAGTTCTTGTAATACACCTTGGGAAATGCTGATTAAATGTAAATAACAGATTTTTGGTGAAAGAAGGGAAACAAAGTCCAAAGAAGTCAAGGGATGCAGCCTGGGCCATTTAGCAAACTTATAATAAATCTTCTGGGACCACTGACTAAGTCTCATGCTTTTTTTGTTGTTGTTTCTCACCATTAAAAAGACCATAAAACCTATTAATGACATCAGAGTAGGCTTCTCTACCATCAAATTGAATGGTCTGTAGTGAGCTTACAGGTTTTATAGTTCCCCTTCTTGTTTTCATATATACCTAAGGGACCAGGTTCCTCTTCTACAATTATGCAAAGCCTTAGTTTATCTTCATTTCAACATTTAATCAAATCTTGCCTTGTATCCCACCCTCCCATCCATTCCCAGAGCTGCTAATTGCTTTATATGTATCTGTAACATGAATATTCTTAATTGTGAAAGAATTTGAATGGATGGATACAGGATTTAAATTTGACTTATAAAAATCTCTTAAGTGGTCTTCACTGCCTTCAGGGAAGAGTATCCTTATGCTTTTTTTTTTTTTTTTCCCCCTGTTTGAAGAGGTGTTAATTAAATACTTTGAGTTAATTTAAAATTAACAGTAGATATAATTTGATGTCTTTCTATTAGATCAGCAAGTTCTAAATGAAAACTCTTGGGTCAAGAAGAATCCTGTTTTAGGTGTGATTAATCTAAGTGAATAAACTGTTTCTGAGAATGAATCATCTGTACTCTTCTATAATTATATTTTGTGAAAAGGGAGAAATTTCAGTCCAGAATCCAGTCCACTTTGAAATGGAAAGAAAACCGGGTGTCGAAACTTATGGAACCTCTGCAAAAGTACAAAAGGATCACTGACTTTCATGGAGATTGTCATCTGATAGTACATAGGAGGGTTTCATAAAACTGTCAGAGCTGGCAAATCCTTGGAGATCAAGTTATCCCGCCCCCTCACTGTGAAGACAGGAATGCTGAAACCAATAGAAGAGATGATGAATCCAGTGGCACCCAGTAAATTGACAGCAGAATTTTAGAACAGCTGCTCTGACATTATATCCCACAGAGACATTTAAAAGTGTCACAAACTTGTAGGCCACACCATTTTTGGTGAAAACTATAATAAAGATGTCAGCCAGCCTATGTTCTTTTGTGGAGCTTGAAATCCCATTCCAAGCTCACACAGTTGGCAGAATTCAGTTTTTGCCATTGCATAGCTGAAGTCTTGTTTTCATGGTGGCTGCTGTCCGTTCTGAGTTCGTAGAAGCTGTTCATAGTTCCTTGTCTTATAGCCCTCTCACAATATGGCAGCTAAATTCTTCAAGGCCAACTGGAAGAGAATCCTCTTTTGTAGCTCTTTTAAATATTCCTCTAAGTCAAGCCATATAAGCACTTCTGATTCAAGAAGAAAGGGACCTGAATTTCCAAAGATCCAGCTATTTTTCTGTGATTTCTTTTCTCATTCTAAATACATATGCACTGTCTTAACCTAACTGTGTACGTTTTCCTGAAGGAGTGCTCCTCAACTTTTGCAAGCTATAGATCCCAAAACACGTGGCCCTGCCATTGCCTCACGCCACTCACCATGATATAAGCACAAATATTTGAAACTATTGCCTTTTTTCTATGATCCAATGAATGTTGGCAATTTGATCTCTGGTTCCTCTACCTTTTCTAAATCCAACTTGTACATCTGGAAGTTCTTGGCTCACCTACTGTTGAAGCCCAGTTTGAAGAATTTTGAACATTACCTTGCTACTGTGTGAAATGAGCACAATTGCACAGTAACATGGACATTCTTTTGCATTGCTCTTCTTTGGGATTGGAATGAAAACTGACCTTTTCTAGTCCTGTAGATATTCAGATGGCACTACTCTAATGGCAGAAAGCAAAGAGGAAGCAAAAAGCCTCACGATGACTGTGAAAGAGGAGAGTGAAAATGCTGGCTTAAAACTAACATTCAAAAAACTAAGATCATGGCAAACAATCCCAATACTCCACGGCAAATAGATGGAGAAAAAGTGGAAATGCTGACAGATTTTATTTTCTTGGGCTCCAAAATCACTGCAGATGGTGACTGCAACCATGAAATTAAAAAATGCTTGCTCCTTTGAAGAAGGCTATCACAAACCTAAACAGTGTATTAAAAAGCAGAGACATACTTTGCTGACAAAGGCCCATATAGGCAAAGCTATGGCTTTTCCAGTAGTCATGTATGGATGTGAGAGTTGGACTATAAAGAAAGCTGAGCCCCAAAGAAGTGATGTTTTTGAACTGTGGTGCTAGAGAAGACTCTTGGGAGTCCCTTGGACTACAAGGAGATCCAACCAGTCAATCCTAAAGGAAATCAATCCTGAATATTCATTGGAAGGACTGAGGCTGAAGCTGAAGCTCCAATGTTTTGGCCACCTGATGTGAAGAACTGACTCACTGGAAAAGACCCTGGAGCTGGGAAAGATTGAAGGCAAAAGGAGAAGGGGTCGACAGAGGATGAGATGGTTGGATGGTATCATGCACTCAATGGCCATGAGTTTGAGCAAACTCTGGGAGATAGTGAAGGACACGGAACCCTGGCATGCTGCAGTTCATGGGGCTACAAAGAGTTGGGCATGACTTAGTTGAGTGAATAACAACTGCCTGTCTTAGAATTCACCAGGACTTGTCTGGCTTACAGTTTTTACATAAATTATTTCCACCACCTAGAAACCTTAATTCCCTTCCTTGCTTGACTGTCTCCTAATATTTTCAAGAATAACCAAATGTGGATTCACATCTTCCCTGGTTTGGGAGCCCCACTGTAGTGCTTATTTCTGTCATACCCTGGCTTCCACAATACTCAGTGGGTAAAGAATCTACCTGTAATACAGGAGATATGGGTTCAATCCCTGGGTTGGAAAGATCCCCTGGAAGAAGAAATGGCAACCCACTCCAGTATTCTTCCCTGGAGAATTCCATGGACAGAGATACTTGAGGACCACAGACCATGGGATCATAAAGAGTCAGATATGACTGAGCGACTAACACTTTCTTTCACTGGCATACAGTTTATGTCCAGTAAATATTAAATTTAAACAAAAGCACAATTATGACAAGAAACAAATAATAACCACTCTAGTGCTGGATAAAAAATAACATTTGAGACAGGATTGGACCTGGGACCCTTTACTTCAGTGCTTGTATGGGGGCACACCTCTCTTACAGCGGCAAAGTACAAAGTTTGGGGGACTAAACTTTGGGACTAAAAACGACTGAATGCATGCACAGTTGGGACAAATGTTAAATGAAAGATACAAAGAGGTGGAAAAACCCAACTTATATTTTTGCAGAGCTTTTAACAAAATCAGTGGGTCGGGAACAAAAGCGGAGTATTGCACATGCCCCCTGCAAACACCACCACCTAAGGGGTGGGTGAGATGCCTAAGCCACCCCTCTGGCCCAACCACTGGACACTGCCCTACTCTCACTCCATATAAGGAACAAATCCAGTCCCCAACCTCCACACCCACTTCCCCACAGGAAGTGAGTTTGTTTCTCCCTTCACCTTGCTGTAGCAGGAGCCCCAGTTAAGTCATGCTTCAATTTCTTGTCTGGCATCTACTGATTAAGGAGACCAAGAATCCTAGTCAGTAACAATGATTTCCATTTTATAGCTGAGACCCAGAGACATTAAAGTAATGGAGGAAAAATGACACAGGCATATGAAGTTAAACCACTTAATCAATCTGAGCCTCAATTTCCCCTTACAAAAGTGAGAATAGAAATAGTACTTGCTGTGAGACTAAACTAACATAGCATATGTATGAATGGCTACAGAGTACATAGCACAGAGTATTAAAAAAAAAAAAAAAGGAAAGAAACAGAACCAAAAAGTATAAAGGAATAAAGGAGAGAGAGAAGAGGAAACTACCCTTTGGGACTCAGAGAAATAATTATTTTTTCCCATTCTTGCAATGGCAAAACCTGACACTCAGAATATGCAAATATGTCTTCAGTTTACTTCAGTTGAGTCGCTCAGTCATGGCCGACTCTTTGCAATCCCATGAACACAGCACGCCAGGCCTCCCTGTCCACCATGAACTCCCAGAGTCCACCCAAACCCATGTCCATCGAGTTGATGCTATTCAACCATCTTATCCTCAGTGGTCCCCTTCTCCTTCTGCCCTCAATCTTTCCCAGCATCAGGGTCTTTTCCAATGAGTCAGCTCTTCACATCAGGTGGCCAAAATACTGGAGTTTCAGCTTCAACATCAGTCCTTCCAATGAACACCCAGAACTGATCTCCTTAGGATGGACTGGTTGGATCTCCTTGCAATCCAAGAGACTCTCAAGAGTCTTCTCCAACACCACACTTCAAAAGCATCAATTCTTCGGCACTCAGCTTTCTTTACTGAGAATGAGGATGTCCGAGTACAACTATCATAAGTCTCACAACACTGAAGATGTTACAGTCCAACTCTCACACCCATACATGACCACTGGAAAAACCATAGCCTTGACTAGATGGACTTTGTTGGCAAAGTAATGTCTCTGCTTTTTAATATGCTGTCTAGGTTCATCATAACTTTCCTTCCAAGGAGTAATCGTCTTTTAATTTCATAGCTGCAGTCACCATCTGTAGTGATTTTGGAGCACGCCAAAATAAAGTCTGACACTGTTTCCACTGTTTATCCATCTATTTGCCATGAAGTGATGGGTCCAGATGCCATGATCTTCGTTTTCTGAATGTTGAGCTTTAAGCCAACTTTTTCTCTCTCCTCTTTCACTTTCTTCAAGAGGCTCTTCTCTTTCTGCCATAAGGGTGGTGTCATCTGCATATCTGAGGTTATTGATATTTCTCCCGGCAATCTTGATTCCAGCTTGTGCTTCTTCCAGCCCAGTGTTTCTCATGATGTACTCTGCATATAAGCTAAATAAACAGGGTGACAATATATAGCCTTGACGTACTCCTTTTCCTATTTGGAACCAGTCTGTTGTTCTATGTCCAGTTCTAACTGTTGCTTCCTGACCTGCATACAGGTTTCTCAAGAGGCAGGTCAAGTGGTTTGGTATCCCCATCTCTTTCAGAATTTTCCACAGTTTATTGTGATCCACACAGTCAAAGGCTTTGGCATAGTCAATAAAGCAAAAATAGATGTTTTTCTGGAACTCTCGAGTGCTGCAGCTGCGATGGTGCAGGAGCGCAGCAGAGAGGAGCTACCCTGTGCCAGAGGGCAGGGGCGGTGTCTGAGAGGAGCTAACCCACATCAGAGGTAAGGAGCAGCAGTGAGCTTTGCTGGAACAGCCGTGAAGAGAGACCCCGCGTCCAAGGTAAGAGAAACCCAAGTAAGATGGCAGGCACTGAGAGAGGGGATCAGAGGGCAGACAGACTGAAACTACAATCACAGACAACTAGCCAATCTGATCACAGGCACCATAGCCTTGTCTAACGCAATGAAACAAAGCCACGCCCTGTGGGGCCACCCAAGACGGGCGGGTCGCGGTGGAGAGGTCTGACAGAATGTGGTCCACTGGAGAAGGGAATGGCAAACCACTTCAGTATTCTTGCCTTGAGAACCCCATGAACAGTATGAGAAGGCAAATATGTCTAGTAGTACACAACTTGATGTTGACAAAATGGAACTAAATTTAAGTCTCCTCTCATCAAGTCTCCCTTCTCCCCAGGAGGCCCCACTCCTGCAATGTTCTCCAGGTCTGCTGATGAGAGCTGGTCAGACTGGCCCCCCACAGGGCAGGGTTTGAGCACCCGCACACGTGTGGCCTTGGAGATGTATGCAGAGCTGGTGTGTCTGGGTGTGTGTCTACTTCTGCAGCCAAGAGTGTCCTGAACAGGAGACTGCTTTTGTAGACAGCTCTGTGGTTTTGGAGGGCTTCCCAGGTGGTGCTAGTGGTAAAGATCCTGCCTTCCATTGCAGGAGACAAGAGATGGGGGTTTGGTCCCTGGGTCAAGAAGATCCCCTGGAGGAGAGCATGGCACCCCACTCCAGTATTTTTGCCTGGAGAATCTCATGGACAGAGGAGCCTGGTGGGTTACAGCCCATGGGGTCACACAGAGTCGGACATTACTGAAACGACTTAACACTCATTAAGTTTAGGCTTATCTGTTGCCAACCTTATCTGCGGTTCCTCCCCAAATGCCTATCCCACAAGGCATTCATTCCTAGCTGCTCTGCTGAGAGTATATAGGTGTTATGAGCAAATTTGTATTCTAGGCACACAGAGTAACATGGTTCACAAATTCCAAATTGGAATTCCAGACTGAGGGGAGGCTAGGTTGTACAGAGAGGCCCACAGGTCACTGCCAGGCAATAATCATCCTTTAAAATATTCCCCTGTATGGAAAGGAATTTAATTTAATAAATAGAATCAAAAGTGAAGACTATGGCTTGGTAGCTAAGAGGCCAAGTTATGAAATCAGGCTGACAAGGGTATGAATCTGAGTTGACCACTGCCTTAGGCAAATCAAGTAAATTTTCTTTCTGCAAAATGTAGATAATAATTTCTACCTCTTGATTGTTGTGCAGATCAAATGACATAATGCATGCCAAGTTCTCAGGACAGTGTCTGGAATACCTCCCTTTAATGTTAACTACAGAGTAGCGTAAATGCACCTTCATTTCTATGCAGCCTCATACAAGTGCTCCCCAGATTATGCAAAACCCTACCTTAGCCTGCAGCTAAAATGGATAAGAAGTGGTATCGGAGCTTTTTCTTTCTGGTAAATGTTTCAATAGGAATTATTTGCTTATATATCACAAGTATACAGTGTTATACATTTTTACAACTAAACACACACATGTACATTAGCACCCAAATCAAGGCACAAAACATTACAAGCACTCCAGACACAACTTGTGTCCCCAGCTACTTACTGTCCCTCTCCTCATTCCCAGGTAACTTCGTTTCTGAAATCTAACAGCATATACCAAGTTCACCTGCTTTGAATTTCCGGTAAAATGAATTATTACAGTGTGTACTCTATTTTGTCTGAAATTCCCCTCAGCCTTAAGTTGGTGAGAGTCACATATATTTGCAAATGGACCAGTTGTATATCAGCTAATTCTCAGAGCGCTATATCATTCACTGAGTGAACTATACCAAAATTAATTTCTCCACTTTACTGTTGACTGACAGATGTGTAGTTTCCAATTTGAGGCTGTTATGAACAGAGCTGTGATAAACATTCTCGCACATGGATTTTGGTAGACATGTATCTGTTCCGTTGAGTAGACACCTAGGAGTAGACTGCCAAGGTTATAACACATGTTCAGTTTCAGTATGTAATGTTGAACAGTTTCCACATGCCTGTATCAAATTACACTCCCACCAGCAATGTTGGGAGTTGTGGTTCATCCATATCCTTGCTAACCTTGGATATTTTTCCTCTTGTTCATCTTAGCTATTTTGGTAAGTATAGTAATAGAGCATTATGTTTTCTAATTTACATTCCCTAATGACTAAGGAAATTGAGCATTTTTTCATATATTTCAATTGCCATTTGGATACCCTCTATTGTGAAGTACCCAAGCTCTTGGCACATTTGTGTGTGTGTGTGTGGGGGGGGGGTTCCACTTTTCCTGTTGCTTAGGGAATTTCTTTATATATTCTGAGTACAAGTGCTTTGTCAGATATATTAATATATACTGCAAATATCTTTTTTCACTCTGATTCCTTTTTTTTTAAATTTTCCTTGTAAGTAAATGGTCTTAATTTATAATATATTATGATTTTTATCAAACTTAGACATGTATTCTATTAGTTCTATTAAAAGCAACCTGCTCTTTATGCACAAATAATAGGAATGCAAAGTTCAAACAGTATAGTTATCCAATGTAACTTCAATGCATCCATTCCAGGCCTGTGCTCCCCATTGACCTACTGAAGACTTAAGCTAATCTGTCTTTTCTAAGGTTACTTAAGGCCTCTCTTATTTTCTTATTTTTTTCCAAGATTAGTCCTAGGCATTAACATTTATAATAAAATCATCTGCATTAGCAGGGCAAAATAGCATTACTGGGTAATTTAGGAAGAGCGTAGGGCAAATAACAAGACAGATTATAGGGAAATGGTAACATTTGGGAAGAGATGGGAGGATACAAATGAAACTTGTGTGAATATAACTGTTATTAAGCAGCATGTTCAGGAACTTGACCCTCACCTATGTAAGGAATGACATTCTTGTGGTCATTCAGTCATTCATTTACTACCTATTGTTTTATATTGTCTTAATAGTTTTTTTCCTATAGTTTTTTCCTTGATAGTTTGACTCCTCATTGGATTTGTATTTATTTAAAGTAAGGATTAGCACTTACATCAGTCTCAAAAATTCTCTCTCACATCTTGTTACCCTAGAAAAGCCATAGGACCTCAAAACTGAGTGAGCGAGACATACATCTATCATCCCAACAAGAGTATGCTGCAATATTGTTGAAGACACTGTTTCTGAGCCAGCATTCTGGGAGCACAGAGACACTTGAAGCTGGGGTGAAGAAAATCTTGACAATGAGAGGTGTTTGGAACTAGGTCTTAGAGAATAAAGACTTCTCCAGGTAGAAAAGGAAGAAAATGGCAGTGTGTCTTTCGTTTCTGATTGCTGGGTATAATCCAGAAACATGAGTAAAGTCAATGCTCTTTTACTCACGTAAAGCACTATTTATTTCAGGCAATAGGAGTTTGTAAGAATAGTATATAATTGCATTTTTCAAAGGAAGGGCATCTATAGCTTCAGATAAAATGAGGGAAAGAATGTCTTCCTACTTTGTTTTTGCTCTATACTGATCGAAGAATAGCTCAGAGTTCTTGGGGGGAAATAATGCCCAGAGCAATCCCAGATGCACAGCAGAGGGCACCAGCAGGCAATATTCAGAGTGAGAAGGTGGACTACAAGGTTACTGATTAACCTGCATAGGATCTAGTCGTAGGCACTATTCAAATAAGAATAACTGTATCTAAAAATCTGCCCTGGAGGCTGAAACTGTTAATTTGTATTTCTTCCTCAAATGCTTGGGTTATATCATCCATTAAAAAAATACAATAATATTAAAAACAAAAGAAAATGATATGAAAAATCCACATATATACAAATATTTAAAAACTCACAGAGAATGCAGACCCTGTTCTCCTAAAATTAGTTAACATGCCCTTATTAATAGTTTAGAATAGTGTTGTCCAATAGAAACAATCTGAGTCACAAAATAAATTTCAATGTTTTAGTAGTCACATTAAGAGGCAGAAAGACTCCTACAGATCAAGTACCATTTTCAGTACTTAACAACTGTAGGTACAACCAACATATAACTTATCAATGATGATGTTAAACCTAATCAACTAGTTAAAGATTTGTAGGATTCTCCACTCTAAAATTATTCCCTCCCCCGTTTTTATACTGTACTCTTTATATGTAACTAAGCATAATCCATCATTAAGGAGGAGAGGGGCAATTATTTCACAAATTATTTGAAATTGTTTTTATAGATTTATCTACCCATCCTCCTCTGCCTTTTCATTTTTAATTCTATCATTTATATCAGTGTGGACTTCATTTTCTATTATCTGGTTCCACCACTTCATGGAAAATAGATGGGGAAACAGTGGAAACAGTGTCAGACTTTATTTTTCTGGGCTCCAAAATCACTGCAGATGGTGACTTCAGCCATGAAACTAAAAGATGCTTACTCCGTGGAAGGAAAGTTATGACCAACCTAGATTGCATATTCAAAAGCAGAGACATTACTTTCCCAACAGAGCTTCGTCTAGTCAAGGCTATGGTTTTTCCTGTGGTCATGTATGGATGTGAGAGTTGGACTGTGAAGAAGGCTGAGCGCCGAAGAATTGATGCTTTTGAACTGTGGTGTTGGAGAAGACTCTTGAGAGTCCCTTGGACTGCAAGGAGATCCAACCAGTCCATTCTGAAGGAGATCAGCCCTGGGTGTTCATTGGAAGGACTGATGTTGAAGCTGAAACTCCAATACTTGGCCACCTGATGTGAAGATCTGACTCATTGGAAAAGACCCTGATGCGGGAAAGATTAAGGGCAGGAGGAGAAGGGGACGACAGAGGATGAGATGGTTGGATGGCATCACTGACTCAATAGACATGGGTTTTGGTGAACTCCGGGAGTTGGTGATGGACAGGGAGGCCTGACATGCTGCTGTTCATGGGGTCACAAAGAGTTGGACACGACTGAGCGACTGAACTGAACTAATATCAATATGGAGATTTGATTAGTGATAGAACCGTTATCTGAAGATTTCACTAATAAATGAATATCTCTTGTGTTATTTTTTGTTTTTAACTTAGAAAGCAGCAGAATGCAGATTAAAAAACATAAGTTTGAGAACTGGAAGGAATTTTACCCAAGTTTGGACTCTGCCACTTATTAACTGAATACCTTTAAGAAAGTTTCATAAATATTATTTTCAGTGTCCTCATTGGTATTAATAAAAATGAAAATAATAGAAGATTTTTATGAAGCACATGCGAAGTATGTGACCCAGAGTTAACCTCACTATTCTGCAGTGATAAGCCCAAAAATACCATGATGGTCTGCAATATATGACAATACACACAATACAGAGTGCTGAATTCAAAGTGGTTTGGATTCATGATGTTCATACGGTCCTCCCTGAAATTCTTACAGGTGTATATTACTGCTAAAGTTAATTAAAAATAAGAACAAAACAGTGAGAAATACAAAGAAGTTTATAAGAAGACATATGGGGAAAGTCAAAATTTGAACCTAGTCTTGTCAAAAGCCAAGCATGCATTTCCTTCTTCTGTTAATTTCCAAGTATGGCAAAAACCATTACAATATTGTAAAGTAATTAGCCTCCAATTAAAATAAATAAATTTATTTAAAAATTTTTTTAAAAATTCCCAATAGGACTTCCACAAACACAGAGCCTAACCTGTCTCCATTATCCTTACTATTTTGCTTAATGCATGGTGATGCACATTAGGGTCAATAAATAACTAAATGAAAACTAATGAGTAAATGAGAACTAATCTTGTTTTTCTCTCTTTAGGACTAAAGAAAATTTAGCCAAATTAGGGAGAAATTCCTTAATCCATTAGGCCCAATTATATTCCATTTTCTTTTTTGCCTGCAAAAATAACTTTGTAAAAAGTCTGAAACATGCATGGTTCATTCTTTTGTGTGAAAACTGCTCAAGCAGTCTCCAGACCCACCCAACTTAGAATGAAAAGGATAAATGACAAGCCTATTATTAAAGTTTTGATTAGTACTGTTAGCCAAGGTCCAAAGAGAGTTTTTATTCAACAGTTTTGAAAAACCAAAAAGGCAAATTTCATGTATATTTCTATGCATTAGCCACAGAATGAGTGACTGACACTTCAGATTGTCAAAATGTCTAAGACTTCCAAACAGGATGGAATGAGGTAGCTGCCATTCCTGTTTCCAGAGAGACTGCTAATCTTAAAATTTAACCTCTCCTTTGCCAAATTAATTTCAGTTTGACATTCTTGCTTTCTACTCTCTTTGCTCTTAGAGCTTTCCTGAAAAGCATTCTTATCTGGAGTAGATTAGAGTTGCAGTTCTTGAACCAAGACAGAGCATCATGCCTACATGTAGCACGGAGGCCTGCTGAACTCAATGCCCTTAAGATAGTGAATTGTCATTCTAATCACTTTTAATCTGTGCAGCTTGGGGATGATCTTGGAATCTGACTCATATTTTCACAAAAGGAGTATAGATGCAACCCATAAGGGATATAGTATGCTTCAGGGGTGTGAAAATACAACCTGTTCAGCTCCTGTTGAGAGCCAGGCCCTGGCATTCAGTAACGTTTGGCCCACATTCTGATTTGAGGGAAATTCTGAAAATTCTCGTTTGACTGAAGCTTCGTCACCACTAGGTTTTGGAATGAGATTTGCATGCAAGTTGGGGAGGGCATGTGTAGTGTAAAAGGAAATTGGCACTGGAACCAGTTAGGCTTGGTTTGAAGTCATTGCTCTGCCACGTACATGCTTGTGTGCCAGTGTGGGCCAATTTGTTTTAATGGCTACAAGAATAAATCCCAAACCCCACCAGCACGTTTTCAAATGTATGCTAATTGATTTCACTGGAAATCCTGAAGAGATTATTTGGAATGCTTGTTGCATTTCTATTACCGTGTTAAAAAATGTGTATTGTCAGTCCTCTCACTTCACTCTTGCCAGTCACATCCCTAAAGCAACAAATCGTGCCACTGCCCCATCCCCAGGTGATAACTGATGCACTTTCTGTTGCTATCAATTAGTCTGCAGCTTTCTAGAATTTTATATAAATGGAGATCAAACAGTATGTACCTTTTTTTTTGAATCTGGCTTCTTTAATTTCGGAATCATATTGAGATTCTTTTACATTGCTACATGTGTGGGAGGTCCATTTATATTCATTCCCTTTCATTGCATGCTTCTATTGTATGGCCATACTGTAGTTGATATATTCATTCACCTGTTGATAGATATTTGTGCTGTTTCCCATTTGGGGTTATTAAAAATAATGTTTCTATATAAGCATTCACCTATATGTCTTTGTAGAAGCATATAATTTTATTTTTTCTTGGGAAAATACCTAAAAATGTAACGACTGTGTCAATGCATTATACATGTGTGATAAATCACTTCTGCTGCTGCTGCTGCTAAGTCACTTCATTTGTGTCCGACTCTGTGCGACCCCATAGATGGCAGCCCAGCAGGCTCTGCCATCCCTGGGATTCTCCAGGCAAGAACACTGGAGTGGGTTGCCATTTCCTTCTCCAATGCATGAAAGTGAAAAGTGAAAGTCAAGTCACTCAGTCGTATCAGACTCTTCGCGACCCCATGGACTGTAGCCCACCAGGCTCCTCCTCCCATGAGAGGCTGCATCAATGAGAAACGTGTTTAATTTTAAATCACCAAATATTTTCCCAAGGGCTTGTACCATTTTACATACCAACTTGAAGTATATGAGATTTCCAATGTCTCCACATTCTCGCCAACAAATTGTGTTGTCATTGTTTTTAATTTAAGACATTCTATTAAGCATCTAGTGGTGTGGTTTGTGGCTTTAATGTACATTTCTTTAATGATTAATGACAAATGCTTATTTTTAATTCATATGTATTCTTTTGTGAAGTATCTTTAAAAATCTTTTCTTTGTTTATAATTGGTTTATTTGACTTCTCATAATGATGTTTGGAGTTACTTACATATCCTGAAACAAAATCTGTTATTAGATATTTGATTGGCACAAACTTTTCCCAAGTCTGTATCTTTTTAGATATTCTCTTACTAGTGTCTTTCAAAGAGCAAAAGTACTTAATTGTGATTAAATGCAATTTGTGTATATTTTCTTTTATAGATCTTGCTTTCAATGTTGAATTAAAAAAATTAAAACTAAAAAAAAATTCCTAAGACCACAATGACTTTCTCTTGCTTTCTTCTAGAATTTTTAGTTTTATATTTTAAATTTAGATCTATGATCATTTATGTTCATTTTTATATACAGTAAGAAGTATGGATACCAGTTTACTTGCTTGCATATGAATATCCAATTGTCCAAAATCACTTGAAGAAAAGACTAGCTTTCCTCCACTAAATTATTTTTGTCAAAAATCACTTGTTTATGAATGTACGGATCTATTTCTGTGGGTTTCTATTCTGTTCCATTGATACATACATATGTCTCTCTTTACACTCCCACCACACTGTCTTATTCCCATAGTATTATAATAAGTCTTGAAGTGAGGTAGTGTAATTTCTCCAAATTAACACTTATTTTTCAGTTTCTAGGCTGTTTGAGGTACTTGTATTGTCATAAGTATTTTAGAATTAGCTTGTAATTTTTACCAAGGGCATCTGATGGGATTGTTACTGGCATTACATTGAATCTACTAGACAAATTTAGGAAGGATTAAAATCTCAATATAGTCTTTTAACTTATAAATACATATTATCCCCCCACTTATTTAGGTTGTTTTCAGGATACAAGTTTTACACATCTTCTCTTAGATTTATCCTGAAGCATGTCACATTTTTTATATTATTTTAAATAGCATCTCTTAAAATTAAACATAACAGGACTGGTTAAAATTAAATTTCAGTTATATCCTCTAGCCTTGCTAAACTTACTTAGGTCTAATTGCCTTCTTTGTGGCTTTCATAGGATTCTCGATTCTCTACATAGACCACTATGTCATCTGCAAATAAAGCCGAGTTTAATTTTTCCTTTCCAATTTGGATCTTTCTCTTTCTCGCTTTCTTTACTTTTCTGCCTTCCTTCTTTATTCCTTTGCTTCCTCATTGTATACATTAGAACCTCCTACAATCTTTTGAAGTTGTGAGGGCAGGCATTCTTACCTTGTTCTTTATCTTAAGGGAAAACATTCAGTCTTTACCATCTTGACCACCTAACAGGTTGGGAAAATTTCCTTCTAGTCGAAGTTTAGTTTGAGTTTTTATTAGAAATATATGGTTTTCCAAAGCCTTTTCTGACTCTGTGGAGATGATCATGTGGTTTACTGTTGAGTCAACCTTGCATTCCTTTAATGAACCTAAGTGCAGAGCATGTATTATCTATTTGTATATTTTAAAATTATATTTGCTAAATTTTTATTAAGAATGTTTGCTTTTATGTTTATGAGGGATATGAGTCTATAATAGTGTTCCTGTATGACTTAAGTATTAAGGCAATGCTGGTCTCAAATAATTAGTTAAGAAAAATAGCTCTTAAATATCTATGAGGGTTTGTAAAGAATTGATACTATTGTTCCTTTAAATGTTCAGTGGAATTTACAAGTTAAGTCCTCTCACGCTGGAAATTTCTTTGTGGGAAAGTTATTAACTACAGTTCTATTCCCTTAACAGTCATAGTGTCACTTATGGATTGTTGAGTGATAATATTAGTTCCCTAGGGCTGCTGTAACAAAATTGCCACAAACTGGGTAGCTTACAACAACAGACATTTGTTTTTTCATAATTCTAGTGGCTAGAAGTCTGAAATCAATGCTTCAGTAGGGCCAATCTTTATCTGAAAGCTCTGGAAAGAACCCTTCCTTGTCTCTCGTAAGTTATGGGGACTCCAGGTATCCTTGGCTTGTGGCAGCGTCACTTTAATCTCTGGCTCAGTCTTCACATGGCCGTCTTCCCTGTGTCTGTGTGTAAACCTCTTTATCTTGTAAAGATATCAATCATTAGATTCAGCGTCTAACCTAAATCAAAGAAGCTCTCTATAGAGCTACCAAAAGTATTTTTCACAGAGCTAGAACAAATAATTTCACAATTTGTATGGAAATACAAAAAACCTCGAATAGCCAAAGCAATCTTGAGAAATAAGAATGGAACTGGAGGAATCGACCTGCCTGACTTCAGGCTCTACTCCAAAGCCACAGACATCAAGACAGTATGGTACTGGCACAAAGACAGAAATATAGATCAATGGAACAAAAAAGAAAGTCCAGACATATGGACACCTTATCTTTGACAAAGGAGGCAAGATTGTCTTGGAGAAAAGACAATCTCTTTAACAAGTGGTGCTGGGAAAACTGGTCAAACACTTGTAAAAGAATGAAACTAGAGCACTTTCTAACACCATACACAAAAATAAACTCAAAATGGATTAAAGATCTAAACACAAGACCAGAAACTATAAAACCCCTAGAGGAGAACATAGGCAAAACACTCTCCGACATAAATCACAGTAGGATCCTCTATGACCCACCTCCCAGAATACTGGAAATAAAAGCAAAAATAAACAAATGGGATCTAATTAAACTTAAAAGCTTCTGCACAACAAAGGAAACTATAAGCAAGGTGAAAAGACAGCCTTCAGAATGGGAGAAAATAATAGCAAATGAAGCAATTGACAAACAACTAATCTCAGGTATATACAAGCAACTCCTGCAGCTCAATTCCAGAAAAATAAATGACCCAATTAAAAAATGGGCCAAAGAACTAAATAGACATTTCTCCAAAGAAGACATACAGATGGCTAACAAACACATGAAAAGATGCTCAACATCACTCATGATCAGAGAAATGCAAATCAAAACCACTATGAGGTACCATTTCACGCCAATCAGAATGGCTGCTATCCAAATATCTACAAGCAGTAAATGCTGGAGAGGGTGTGGAGAAAAGGGAACCCTCTTACACTGTTGGTGGGAATGCAAACTAGTACAGCCACTATGGAGAACAGTGTGGAGATTCCTTAAAAAACTGGAAATAGAACTGCCTTATGACCCAACAATCCCACTGCTGGGCATACACACTGAGGAAACCAGAATTGAAAGAGGCAAGTGTACCCCAATGTTCATCGCAGCACTGTTTATAATAGCCAGGACATGGAAGCAACCTAGATGTCCATCAGCAGATGAATGGATAAGAAAGTGGTGGTACATATACACAATGGAGTATTACTCAGCCATTAAAAATATACATTTGAATCAGTTCTAATGAGGTGGATGAAACTGGAGCCTATTATACAGAGTGAAGTAAGCCAGAAAGAAAAAGACCAATACAGTATACCAATGCATATATATGGAACTTAGAAATACGGTAATGATAACCCTGTATGCGAGATAGCAAAAGAGACACAGATGTATAGAACAGTCTTTTGGACTCTGTGGGAGAGGGCGAGGGTGGGATGATTTGGGAGAATGGCATTGAAACATGTACAATATCATATAAGAAATGAATCGCCAGTCCAGGTTCGATGCAGGATACAGGATGCTTGGGGCTGGTGCAGTGGGATGACCCAGAGGGATGGTGCGGGGAGGGAGGTGGGAAGGGGGTTCAGGATGGGGAACACGTGTACACCCGTGGTGGATTCATGTTGATGTATGGCAAAACCAATACAATATTGTAAAGTAATTAGCCTCCAATTAAAATAAATAAATTTAAATTTAAAAAAAAGTGATTACAAGTAAAAAACAAAACAAAACAAGCAAACAAAAAATTTTCAACTAATTACAACTCCAAAATTTCTAGTATCCTTCCAAAGGACATTATTTCACCCTCTAGAGTGAGCTTTAAAACTTAGCGTCTACCAAGAAATTTGTCCATTTCATCTAAGTTGTCAAAGTTATTGGTATGATGTTACTCATAATATATATCTCACTTTCCTGATATTGATAATGCATGTCTATTCTGGTTTTATTCTAAATCAAACTGACTAGAAGTTTATCAGTTTTATTGATTGTTACAAAAAAAAGCTTTGGTTTCATTAATTTTCTCAATTGTTTTCCTGTCTTCTATTTCATTGAGGGGGGTTGTGTTGAATATTTAATATTTCCTGTCATTTGCTTAACTTGCATTTAATTTACTCCTTTACTAGTTTCTTAAAGTAGAAGGTAAGGTCATTCATTTAAATTTTTTATTTTCTAAAATAAGTATTCAGTGCTATAACTTTTTTTAAGCTTGTCATAGCCAAATCCCACAAATTTTGATATTCTATATTTTCATTTTCATTCAGTTCAAAGTTCTATGTATTTATCTCCTTAGATTATTTTCCTACTGACAGTCATTCATACAACTTGTTCAATAAAATTCAATCTTTCAGAGCTTTACCAGGTATGGGATGGATGTTCTTAAGGCAGCATCCTAGAAAATGGAGTGAGCAAGGGGAATTTCTCTCCCTGGCCTGAAAACCAATCTCAAATGGAAATCAAAAAAGCCTCTAATTGGCACATAAGTTAACAACTTTAGAACTGATATGCTTCTACATTGGAGCATCCTCCAAGTTTCCAATACATCTTCATTCTCTGTTTCTTTAAACAGACCACTAATTCACCACGCTCTCTGAAGAATGCAATGAGATATTTACTGTCTCTTTCAGATATAAAAATTGCTGAATTTCTGCCTGGATATTGAAGCTCCAGTGTACATGATATACAATTACCCTCTCCTATAATTTCCTATATTATAGCTCTGTAGTCTGCAGTGTATATCCCTATAATTATTTCTATAATATTTACATGATTTTACTTACATAATATCTCAGTTCAGTTCAGTCACTCAGTCGTGTCCAACTCTTTGAAACCCAATGAACCGCAGCATGCCAGGCCTCTCTGTCCATCACCAACTCCTGGAGTCCCGGACACACAAACCCATGTCCATCGAGTCAGTGAGCATCCAGCCATCTCATCCTCTGTTGTCCCCATCTCCTCCTTCCCCCAATCCCTCCCAGCATCAGGGTCTTTTCCAATGAGTCAACTCTCTGCATCAGATGGCCAAATTATTGGACTTTCAGCTTTAGTATCAGTCCTTCCAATGAACACCCAGGACTGATCTCCCTTAGGATGGACTGGTTGGATCTCCTGGCAGTCCATGGACTCTCAAGAGTCTTCTCCAATACCTCAGTTCAAAACCATCAATTCTTCTGCACTCAGCTTTCTTCACAGTCCAACTTTCACATCCATACATGATCACTGGAAAAACCATAGCCTTGACTAGATGGACCTTTGTTGACAAAGTAATGTCTCTGCTTTTTAATATGCTGTCTAGGTTCGTCGTAACTTCCCTTCCAAGGAGTAAGCGTCTTTTAATTTCATGGCTGCAATCACCATCTGCAGTGATTTTGGAGCCCCCCAAAATAAAGTCAGCCACTGTTTCCACTGTTTCCCCATCTATATGCCATGAAATGATGGGGCCGGATGCCATGATTTTAGTTTTCTGAATGTTGAGCTTTAAGCCAACTTTTTCACTCTCTTCTTTCACTTTCCTCAAGAGGCTCTTTAGTTCCTCTTCACTTTCTGCCATAAGGATGGTGTCATCTGTATATCTGAGGTGATTGATATTTCTCCTGGCAGTCTTGATTCCAGCTTGTGCTTCCTCCAGCCCAGAGTTTCTCATGATGTACTCTGCATATAAGTTAAATAAGCAGGGTGACAATATACAGCCTTGATGTACTCCTTTTCCTATTTGGAATCAATCTGTTGTTCCATGTCCAGTTCTAACTGTTGCTTCCTGTCCTGCATACAGGTTTCTCAAGAGGCAGGTCAGATGGTCTGGTATTCCCATCTCTTGAAGAATTTTCCACAGTTTATTGTGATACACACAGTCAAAGGCTTTGGCATAGTCAATAAAGTAGAAATAGATGTTTTTCTGGAACTCTCTTGCTTTTTCGATGATGCAGCAGATGTTGGCAATTTGATCTCTGGTTTCTCTGCCTTTTCTAAAACCAGCTTGAACATCTGGAAATTCATGGTTCACATATTGCTGAAACCTGGCTTGGAGAATTTTGAGCATTATTTTACTAGCGTGTGAGATGAGTGCAATTGTGTGGTAGTTTGAGCATTCTTTGGCATTGCCTTTCTTTGGGATTGGAATGAAAACTGACCTTCTCCAGTCCTGTGGCCACTGAGTTTTCCAAATTTGCTGGCATATTGAGTGCAGCACTTTCACAGTGTCATCTTTCAGAATTTGAAATAGCTCAACATAATATCTAAGATAATGATTTATTTTTCAGAAACTTTAGTTGCTCTCAGACAGGACACAATGAGGCTATATTTATTTCCTATATTAAATGCTAAAGAAAAAATAGTATATGCATATAGATTAGCTTGTCATAAACAAGTATATAGGTTTGGGATATGATGTTGAAAAAGATGTAAGTAGAATAAAAAACGCGTATTCATATAAGAGTGATGTTACTATTTCCATGTAACATCAAGAGAGAGGTGTATTACATCCCAAGAAAAATTAACATCAAAGCACTCTATAATTGTAAGAAAAATCTAATGAATGAATTTCCCCCTGGAATTTTAGATGTTCTATTACATGTGTTTGAAGCCCAGTAGGTTTCAATTCACAATAGGAAGATGTAAAATTTTGGAGTCAGTTACATCTGAGTTCAAATCCTAGCTCTGCAACTTTCAGCTGAATGATCTTAGACAAGTTATTTAGTATCTTTAAATAGCAATTCAGATAATAAGATATATTTCATACTGCTCTTATCAGGATCAAATTAGATAACTGCTAGAAATCAAAGAGTGGTATGATGATCAGTGAATTTTACTTTCATTATTCCCCCTCAATATTTTTCTTTACAGAATTTGTGTAGCTTCATAGTGGTTTTTGCCCATTGGGAGGTAGCCCATGTAATTAAAAATTATTTTTTCAGACAGAGCTAATTTTAAAATAATTTATTTAATATAGAGGTTTTTATACTTTAATGAATATCAAAACCCCCTAGAGAGTTTTGTAATCCTTAAATTCCTGGACACTGCCACCAAAGATTTTGATTCAGGAGGGTTGGATAAGCCGAGGAATTTATGTTTCTAAAAAGGTATGCTAGTATTGCTGATTGGAGAACAGAATTCGAGAACAGCTGCTATGACCCATTTGCAACCACCCATGCAACATGATTGGCAAACAGAAAGGGAAGGTCACATTTCCCACAGGCATATTTGCTTTTCTAACCTTTAAACGCATTCTGCAGAAAAGTCAGCATGTTCCAATAGAGGAGAGTCAGCATACCCAGACTTCTCTCCCTTATTGTGCTACCTGGGGCATATCACTTCACTATTCCTGGCTCCAGTTTTTCCATCCTAAAATTTAAAGGACTAAATAGATCAGTGTGTTTTAAATTGTGTCCTCTAAACTGTTAGAGGTTCTTCAGAGAAAACTCAGGGATGGTGTTGGTGAGGGAGTTGAACAGACAAGGAAACTTCACCATTCCCAGAAAGATCCTCTCTCATTGTATAACTTTGGTCTATAGTGAAGTTCCATGCAAGGAACCAAACCAAATCAAACAAAACAAATGTAAACAAAAAATCCAGTTTGAAAAGATCCTTGGATAAAAGATCAAGATAATATTCATGGTCACAGTCATACTGCCTTTCTCATATACTGAACTCCACACACACATAACATTCTGTACTCATAGCTTTCTGAGTTTACAATGATAATTAGTGATGACAACCTGAGTCACTGCAAATATTCAAACTCTAAGCTATCTTCAGTGCACTTTTGCTGTTAAAATTTTCTTCTATTCCAATTATTTGAAAACAGATGCGCCTTTCCTTGCTCCCTGTAATTACTCTGTTAATCTATATATATTCCCATTCACATTCTGTGATACAGTTAACATCTTTGAGTGCTTTCTCTGTGTTACCCAGTATACTAAGAGCTTGATATATATTACCCACCTCAATCCTCAGAAAATCCCTTTTGGATAATATCATTGTTTGCTACCTGCCATGCAGCTGCTGTAGCAAAGAGAGGTTAACTTAGTTTCTCATGAGTTACAGGAAGTGAAAGATGAGAGTGGAATATAATCCTGTATACTTGTCTGTAAAGTTTATATTCTAGTTATGTTTAAAAAAAAGATCAAACGATCAGGTTATCAAGTGGAACCATCAAAATATATTCAGATAGAGTTCTCTGTCTGATACCAAAATGAGAGAGACAAATTTAAAAGGAAAGAACAAAGACACTATATTCCTGTAATGAGAGGAGATAGCCTTCCTCCAACAGAGGTCTTTCATCAAGTGAATAGAAGACAGGAGGGTTTCAATTATTTCTCCAGAATCATGAAGACAGACTTATGAACTGGGAAACAATATTACTTATTTTATTACTTGATTTCTCAAAAGAAAGGTTGGCTGAAGAGCATTAGGCTAAGCTAATGAAATTAAAACAAATAAAGGCATATATTACACAAACATCATGGTCAAAAGCAGTAATGTGTGTATATGGTGGGTAAGATACAAGGTAAGGAAGGCATCATGAAAGATGGAAATCCCACTGTAATGCCACCTTCTTGACCACAGAGACTAATAGCCTCTTAAGCATGGGAATTCACTCCAATGATGTTTCACTTGGAACCTTCTAATTCTACGTGAATAAAGCATTAACAGTGTAGATTAGACACATGGTCCATGATCTGAAGAAACTTAGACAATGATTTTGTATGAACCTTGGGCAGGTCAGTAGTCAGGGGAGACATTCTAACCCAAAGACACTCATTCATCTTCTTAATACCTGTTTTAAGAAATTCAGATAAAAAACAAACCAAAAAATAAATAAATAAATAAATAAAAACAAGGAGTCACCACAAATAACCTGAGGACTGAGACTGCTGTAGTTAGAAAACCATATGATATCATACCAGGTGTGATGGTAACTTTCATTGTTACCTAAGGTCTTAAGATTGAACCTCTCATTCTTCCTTGGGACATTTGCTAAATAGGCTCCCATCTCAGTCTGGCCAGCTCATCTGTATTCTCAGTTTTATTCATGACCAATTCGGGAAATGTTTGTGAAGGTTGAAAAAAGTAATTACTAACAAATTTATTTAAATATGTATGAATTACCATGCTGCTTTTACAAAAAAAAAAAAGGAAATTGCTTTGGCCTCAATTATTTCCTCAATATAAAATTAATAGTTCATTGACACATACAATATGTTTTAAAATTATTCTCATAATGTTATCAATTAGAAATCTCAATGAAAAATACTAACTAAACAATATATATGTAGAAACAGGGGATAAATATGATGTATAGAAGGGAAATCAGTTAGCCATTATGAAATCTTTATATTTTGACAACTAAATGTCATAAACTAAATTTTATAGAATTCTGAGCCAAAAAGCAAATAAGTATCTAATATAAATATTAGATTAATATAGTATTCTTATATTATATAATATATAATAATATTTAATATTAATATAATAATAAAATCTAATGTTAATAAGAATAGTAATACACAATTGAATGATAATAAATCATGGCACTTTCATTCCTTCTGTTAATATACTGATACACTGATAATCCAAGCATGAAATTCTGATGGTTCTGTATTCCTTTTCTGTTTCTCCTGTTCTCTTTGTTAAAATCGCCATCTACAAAGGCAAATTATACTTCATCTTACCAACTCACTGAAGTTGAGTGCCTATTCTCCAGAATGGAGAGTATAGCTGTTTCCAAATACCATCTCTTCTGCAAGTCACTGATCTTTACAACTTTCACTAGTATTGATTTCCATTTCACAAAATGTATTTCCCCCCATTTTGAAACATGCATGAAAGCCTTCACATATTCAGTTTAATTTGTGGTTTTAACCCCTACATTCACATTCAAGGGAAACAGCTGTCTTACTCATCATTGTTACTTTCATTCAACAGACAATGCATTCAAAAACTGATTAGAGTAAGATGCTGTGTGCTTCCAGCACATATCAAACAGAAGAACAATGAACACCCAGATTACATTAGAAGGACTGTGACTAAAGATATTTAGATAGAATGTGTGTTGATAGAGTAATTATTAGGTGGAGTAAATTGCAATGGAGAAGCTTTAACAAGTACTTGTATAAATAGTTTCTTTTCCACAAAAGAGGTCTTGTAGCAGAGGAAAGAAAAATAGTCTCTTGCTTCTAGTAATTTCCAAAATCAATTGCCTCAAGTAGTATTGCAAGAATATTTTTAAAGTTTCAGTTTACAGTGTATTAGATACATTTAATTTTGAGTCAGTGCTCTTGGGTAGTGAAAGCCTTACCTTCTCCAGTGGTTTCTTCTTCACCTTGCGCAGGGAGAATCGATAGATGGATGCTGTGAGATGGCTACCTGGGGTGATCTAAAATGAAGAAGGCATTTGAAATTAGGAAAAGAAACCTGCAAGCTGCTATAATGACAGCCTCATAAGAGTGTTTCTCAGTCAACAGCAGTTACAGTGGTTGCACTGTGTACTAAGCCCAGTTTTAGTACAGTTTTAGGCCTGGAAGTGCAAAGAGAGTAAAATGAATAGATGGGGAAACGAAAATGAAAATCAAAAAAGAAAATGAACTCATTCTTCAGAAGTGTTTATAAATTACCTGGGAAGTTATAGTGTTATACTTATAATTGGAGGAAAGATCACTTTGCCAACCATAGCCACAGACATTTCATCAGACACAGAAATTCTTCAGTGAAGGCCCATTGCACGGAAGTGCTTTGGCATCTTTTTTTTTTTTTTTAATTCAATAACTGAAGTTAAAAAAAATGGCCTGCCCTGCACAATAGAAATGAATTGGGAGATTCAAGGGTATCTGAGTGGTAGAGAGACAAAGACGACAGATGGGAAAGGTACATGTGAAAAAAAAGAAGGAATCAATAAAATAAATTGTCATCCCTACAAACTTTCAACATTTTGTAAAAGAGGCAAAACTTCCAGCTAAAATGATAAATATATTTTGTGGAAATCAGTAAAAGGAATTCCTTTCAGATGAAACTGATACACAGTGAGAGAGTGTGAACTCTCTGGAAATTAGTTTTTATCTTTAGGAGTGCTTTTAAATTTCTTAGGCTGTGAAATCCAGAGAAGTGTTCAAAAACATTTTCTAGGTGTGAAGGACATTTTGAACATAAAATACACTACAACAGTATTATTCATGTAATATAACATTTTGACATGAATCTCAGTGTGTTAGGTTGAAAACACCCTCCTCTAAGGATGTCCACATCCTGATCTCTAGAACCCATACATGTTCCCATACATGACAAAAGCAACTTTGTACAGGTGATTAAGTTAAGGACCTTGAGATGGAGAGATTACCTAGATTATCTTTGTGGTCCCAAATGTAACCCTAAGACTCTTTATAAGTGAAAGATGGAGGCAAGAGTAACAGAGTCAAAGAGACTGGAAGATTCTATGTTTCTGGCTTTGATGACGAAGAAAGGGACCGTGAACAAAGCATGTCGATGGCCTATAGAAACTGGAAAATGCAAGGAAATGGATTATCCCTCAAGCTTCCAGAAGAAATGTGGCCGTGCTAACACTGAGTTTATCTTAGTAAGATCTCTCAAATTATAAGACATTAAATGTTTATTGTTTTAAACCACTAACTTTGTTGCAATTTGTTGCAGCAACAGTAAGAATCTAACACTCAGATTAGTAAATCTTGACTAACTAAGAGTGAGATCTACAACTTTTCAAGACTTGACCAAATAATAAGAAAACAATGAAGCAGATTGCTAAGGCACTGGGTGGAAGGGAGGATGAAAACCACTGATGTACACTATAAAATGGTGAATTTTATGTTATGTAACATTTTATTATGTGAATTATATATCAATGAAAATTAATCAATAACCTGTTGAATAAAGATTATACAATTACAACCAGTTTTGCTTTAGCCTATTGTTCAACTGTTTCAATGTATTATCCTAATCTATTTTCTTATTTTTCTGGAAACATAATTGATGATGATGATGTTAGTGGTGGTCATGGTAATTAAAAAGCAATCTTCATGAGGATAATAATTCAGCTGCTTTTTGTCCAGCCTAATTCTGTTCCCATCCTAAACAGATATAATAAATAAATAAAGCAACACAATATCCATCCTTCATATCCTGAATCTGATCCAATAGTTTGCCTTTCTATCATTATCCCTTGCAAGTGTGCATGCATGCTAAGTCACTTCAGTCATTTAGCATTCGGATTCTTTGTTATCCCATGGATCTTCCTTTCCCTTCCCTTCCCTTCCCTTTCCTTTTATTTCTTGGAAGACTATGTGATTCACAAGGCAAAATACTTTGCAATAATTTTTACTGTCTTTACTTCCTTGCCCTTTCATTTGAAGATATACAGCCTAGAGAAAATGGTTGCACTTTCTCAGGGAGAGGATTCTTGCATTCTTTCAGAATTTTGCTACTGCCAAAAGATTATCCTAATTTCAATGAACAAATTCAAAGACTAATGACAAACTATTAATGAAAACTTTTAAGTTATCCAGACAAAATGCACTGCAAAATGTCACTCTAGACTTGAGAATTATACAAAGCCATATCTAGTATTTCAGCTTGACTGCAGGCCAGTAAAGTGATGCAAGATATTAAGAAAACACATCAGGTTCAGAGATCTATAATTAATCTTGTCAGCAGATGTGGCAGGACAGATTCCTATTTAAACTTGCATATTGATGAGACTTTCCCCCCCTTTTACTGTATCAGTACAGAACACACTGGGGACCCAAGGGATCTAAACCCATCACCGTTATTTTAGAGTCAAGTTCATGCTCACTGCATGCCCTGCCTTGTTCTTGGTGGCATTAAATAATTAACTAACTATGACCATGAGTTGTCGAGAAAGCGGCAGCTTTTAGTGTATTTTTTATACATGCTGTTGAAAAACAAATATAAAATTAGAAAGTCTGTGTCCAAGGCTTGAGGTAGAATAAATGGTCAGGGGACAACACAGTCTGCATTTAGGTTCTGTAATTGAATTATATTGCAAACCTTTTAAAATATATGTATGATCATATTCTATAACAGCTAGAGCTAAATGTGAAGAATCATAGGCAATATTCTATCCTTTAATTTTAATGTGCAAGCACAAGTTGGATGAAAAAGTATGCATCTGAACCTTGAAACAATACTAGCAAAGATAAATTATCTTGAAAACTGAGAGGCCAATTAGATTATCTTTTAGTAACATTTAAAACAGAGGAACAATCACAGGTTGAGGAAAATGGGTAACTTTTCAGTAAACAAATGAGTGAATGGTGGAGTTTTATATTCATCAGACTTATTCCTCATTATTAGTTTGCCTTTAGGAAAAATAATTAAACAAAAAATATTTAGTTTTGCTCATATGCTTTCTATTTGTCAGTTTTTATTTTAGAAGTTTGTATTATTAATTACAATACATAGCATATTGAAAAGCAGAGACATTACTTTGCCAACAAAGTTCAGTCTAGTCAAGGCTATGGTTTTTCCAGTGGTCATGTATGGATGTGAGAGTTGGACTGTGAAGAAAGCTGAGCGCTGAATAATTGATGCTTTTGAACTGTGGTGTTGGAGAAGACTCTTGAGAGTCCCTTGGACTGCAAGGAGATCCAACCAGTCCATTCTAAAGGAGATCAGCCCTGGGTATTCTTTGGAAGGAATGATGCTAAAGCTGAAACTCCAGTACTTTGATCACCTCATGAGAAGAGTTGACTCATTGGAAAGGACTCTGATGCTGGGAGGGATTGGGGGCAGGAGGAGAAGTGGATGACAGAGGATGAGATAGCTGGATGGTATCACCGACTCGATGGACGTGAGTCTGAGTGAACTCAGGGAGTTGGTGATGGACAGGGAGGCCTGGCGTGCTGCAATTTATGGGGTCACAAAGAGTTGGACACGACTGAGCGACTGAACTGAACTGAAATGAACACACCACATTAGATTGGGACATGACATACATGTTAAGCACATAATTAATGCACAATAAAGTTCATGGAAACTAGGAAGTGTCTCTTTTATTAGAATAACATGATAACACAAAAAGAGCTGTGTGTTTTCTATCTCACTCTCAACCTTCTAAATCCAAGTAACTTAACAATCTTCATGGGGTCAGAGAAATGGAATATGACTTATGATGCAACTTGCAACAGGAGAGTGAATAGTAAAGCAAATTATACATATAAACACATACATATATATTATACCTATATTGTCATTTTTCAGTTGCTCAGTTCTGTCTGACTCTTTGCAACCCCAAGGACTGAAGCATGCCAGGCTTCCCTGTCCTTCACTATCTCCTGGAGCCTGTTCAAACTCATGTCCATTGAGTTGGTGATGCCATCCAGCCATCTCATCCTCTGCTATCCCCTTTTTCCCCTGCCTTCTATCTTTCCCAGCATAGTCTTCTCCAGCATCACAGTTTGAAAACATCAATTCTTCGGCATTCAACCTTCTTATGATCCAACTCGCACATCCATACATGACTACTGGAAAAACCATAGCTTTGACTAGACGGACCTTTGTCAGCAAAGTAACTTCTCTGCTTTTTAATATGCTGTCTAGGTTTGTCATAGCTTTTCTTCCAAGGAGCAAGTGTCTTTTAATCTCATGGCTGCAGTCACTGTCCATAGTGATTTTGGACCCCAAGAAAATAAAGTCTGTCACTGTTTCCATTGTTTCCCCATCTATTTGACATGAAGTGATGGGACCATATGCCATGATCTTAGTTTTTTGAATATTGAGCTTAAAAATGCATTATATTATACATATATTTATAATGTGTATATAGTATATGTTTCGTAGAAGGCAATGGCACCCCACTCCAGTACTCTTGCCTGGAAAATCCCATGGATGGAGGAGCCTGGTAGGCTGCCGACTATGGGGTCACAAAGAGTCAGACATGACTGAGTGACTTCACTTTCCCTTTTCCCTTTCATGCTTTGGAGAAGGAAATGGCAACCCACTCCAGTGTTCTTGCCTGGAGAATCCCAGGGATGGAGGAGCCTGGTGGGCCGCCATTTATGGGCTCGCACAGAGTCGGACACGACTGAAGCAACTTAGCAGCAGCATATAATATATGTATTATTAACAGGTAATCTTCTAGTATTTGCTTCATCCAGTTAGAATGATTCATATTCTATGCAGAAATCTCCCTGATTTAAAGTCAGTCAGACTAATTGTGGATAAGTGAAAAAGTGAAAGTGTTTCACTCACTTGTGTTCCATTCTTTGCAACTCCATGGACTATAGCTTGCCAGGCTCCTCTGTCCATGGGATTCTCCAGCAAGAATGTTAGAGTGAGTATCCATTCTTTTTTCTGGGATCTTTCCAACCCAGGGATCGAACCCATGTCTGCTGCATTGGTAGGCAGATTCTTTACCATTTCCAAGAATTTGGACTTTATCCAGTGACAAATGGGAATATCATTTATTGAAAAATATCATCACTGATATTTTATAAGAAACTGGAAAATGTCAACTTATGTTAAAAATATTTTGTTTACAAAGAAAGGTGATCTATTCATAGAAGATTTCCCATTAATACCCATGGGATATATATCCTAGGATCTGGTATTGAGAGTATGGGTTTTGATCATGTGGAGAACTCAAGTCTGCAACCTAGCATTCTTTACTGACCATATTTGATTCATATATGAGTTTATTCAGGAGGTTTTCATGACATTGTCTCTATGGGTGGAAGACATACAGATTTTCACTTAAAGAAATCAATACGTGCATCATGATCAGAATAACCTATAATATTAATAACAAGATAGTAACAAGATGATTTCAAACTTGGCACTTGAAAAGACTCTTGAGAGTCCCTTGAACACCAATGATACCAAACCAGTCAATCCTAAAGGAAATCAACTCTGAATATTCATCTGAGGGACTGATGTTGGAGCTGAAGCTCCAGTATTTTGGCCACCTGATGTGAAGAACTGAATCACTGGAAAAGACCTGGATGCTGGGAAAGATTGAGGGTGGGAGGAGAAGGGGGAAATAGTGGATGAGATGGTTGGATGGCATCATTGACTCAGTGGACATGAGTTTGAGCAAACTCCAGGAGACAGAGAAGGACAGGGAAGCCTGGCACGTTGTAGTCCATGGGGTCCCAAAGAGTTGGACATGACTGAGTGACTGAACAACAGCATGGTCTTTGCTATATAGTGTAATAGTGACTCTATTTTCCTAAGTGATAGCTTGATTTTCTCGCAGTGACACTCAGTGATCCTATAAAACGTCCCTCCACCATCTCTACCATCTTCCTTGTACTTACCAGCATGTGTATACTGTTCTGTGGCTCTCAGCAGACTCTATTCCTCCTGGGACGCATTATTAGTCTGTGCTGTGTTGTAACTCAAAGCTCCACAGGCTCCTCTTGTTTTGAGAAGCATCTGAGGAATAAATGTGCACTTGTGTTTCAACTAACACCCTCACGGACATGGAAAGCTAGTTTCTATAATACCTGGGGAGATCTGAATCACAATGCAACACAATTAAATTGTGACAGGGAATATGTCTAAAGCAACAGGAGGTCACCACAGATACAGTATGAGACGTGCAAGCTGATATACAAGGATTGTGATACGTGCTTTGATGAACACTAACTGTGTTCATGTTTTGACCCTTTATATCACTTTTATATGGACTAGTCTCCGAAAGCACAGGTTTCTGATCAGAGGCAATAACAATAAGCTGTGATAGAGCTTTTTAATGAGGAAGGAACCTGCTGGTCTCTCAGGCAGCCGCCAAGGTGAGAGGAGCCACTAATTTTGAATACCTACAAAGCGCTGGATATTGTGAGATGCTTATTGGCATGCATTAATGGGACAAGCCTAGAAGGTAGGTATCACTATCCCAGGTTTCAGTTCAGTTCAGTTCAGTCACTCAGTCATGTCCGACTCTTTGCAACCCCCTGAATTGCAGCACGCCAGGCCTCCCTGTCCATCACCATCTCCCGGAGTTCACTCAGACTCATGTCCATCGAGTCAGTGATGCCATCCGGCCATCTCATCCTCTGTCATCCCCTTCTCCTCTTGCCCCCAATCCCTCCCAGCATCAGTCTTTTTCTAATGAGTCAACTCTTTGCATGAAGTGGCGAAAGTAATGGAGTTTCAGCTTTAGCATCATTCTTTCCAAAGAAGGTTTGGTCATGTATAAATTGAGGTTCAAGTTAAGTCACAAAGCAACCAGGGAAAGCATCTGTAATTTAAACCCAGTTAGAACTGAGTTCAAGGTCTATCCAGCTGAAGATATGTAGTATTGCCAAAGCAATAAATAAGAATCAGAGTCCACCCTTTTCTCTGTACTGAGATCTCCTAGGAGTACTCTCAAGAGGCTGATAAAATCAACAGATGCTATTCCTGAAAAATAAAGATACTCACTTGTGACTGTTCTTTTAAGAAATTTGCAGACCCTGACATTGATCCACAGACACTTGGATTGTAGAATAAAGACAATCTACAGGGAAGAAACCCAGACTTATTAACTTTTGCTTTCACCTTGGTATATAGGATCCCTGTGAGGCACAGAATGGTGATAAGTAAGAGACTGCTAAAGACAATAAATGAATTAAAAAGTGAATTAATAAAAAAAAGTGTCTCTCTTCATTCTTCTCTGTTAACCTAAATTATGTCTATGGGTATTTGGCTTATTTCTATATCACTGTATCATATATTCTGAAATTTATTATCTACTAAATGCTGGGTCCTTCTTCACTTTATATGTACTATTTAATACTGATCATGGTTGATTTTCAATTATATATATCTTACATTGAGGCACTAGAACAGTGCCTGAAGTCGAGTGAGCAAAATATAAGTGATAGGAAAAATGCAGGATGTATGAACACTAAAGCTAATATTTATTAAAAGCTTGTTATGTCAATGCACACATCCAAATGCCTACATATATTATCCTAGCTTAATCTTCACAACCCCATGAAGCAAATATTCAGACTAACTTTTCTTTTTACTAAAGATATAAGTGACAGAGCAAATAATAGATCTTATGTAAGAACAAAATGTTATTAAAGAACAAAGCCAAGATTTGAATCTGGGGCTTTCTAATCTTACATCTCATGGAAAATGAGACATAAGAGAAAGTAACTTGTCTGAAGTCAACGATACTAGGTGATAAAGCAGAGAAATTAACTCCATTATTCTTTCCACTGCTGCTGCTGCTGCTAAGTCGCTTCAGTCGTGTCCAACTCTGCGACCCCATAGATGGCAGCCCACCAGGCTCCACCGCCCCTGGGATTTTCCAGGCAAGAACACTGGAGTGGGTTGCCATTTCCTTCTCCAATGCATGAAAGTCAAAAGTGAAAGTGAAGTTGCTCAGTCGTGTCTGACTCTTCGCGACCCCATGGACTGCAGCCTACCCAGGCTTCTCCGTCCATGGGATTTTCCAGGCAAGAGTACTGGAGTGGGGTGCCATTGCCTTCTCCGATTCTTTCCACTATGCGATTTTAATTCTTGATATCATTTAATACCAGAAAACTGACAGGCATCACTCTCCAACTAGCCCTTATTTATAATTTGTTGGCATTTTGGCTGTGGTGTCTGCAGGTACAGGACAAGAAGAAGAAAATACAGACTAACTTGTCTGACAAAACTTGGTAGCTTCATTGATCTTGTGATGTTTCCAACATTTTCAGAACAGGATGATCAAATATGCTACAAATGGTCAACCTTGATTCACAATTTATTTAGGCTAGAGAACTTCCTATACATTTTTCATTCTTAGCTTGGTTCATATTGTATTTTCCTTAGATTTACACTTTACTTTTAAGTACCATTTACAGATCTATCTGAAACCACAACAACTGTATCCCATACTAACCATTTAGAAGAATTATCAACAGAGGGAGAATGTTGCTCCTGGAATTTTATTTTATGAGATTTTTATTAACTATAATAGTATATATTAGAGTGTTCATTCTTTTACCTACTTCTAGACTCCTGTAATATCTAATTATACAACTTTCATCTATGTATTATTTCCCCATAAGCCAGCAACCATATAACAAATACTAGGTTATATATCTCACTTAACAAATAAGGATAAATTAAGAAATACAGTATAAAATACAGGTTACACTTCTGGTTTTTAAACTCAGAAAAATATGGACCTAAATCTTGTCTCCATTCATTGGTAGTTGTGGGGCTTCTGGAAAAATATGTATTTAATCTACGAATTAGTTCTATCCTCAGGAAAATAGAGATAATAAGATATTCTAAAGGAAATCAACCCTAAATATTCATTGGAAGGACTGATGCTGAAGGTGAAGCTCCATTACTTTGGCCACCTGATGCGAAGAACTGATTCACTCTAAAAGACCCTGATGCTGGGAAAGATTGAAGGCAAAAGGAGAAGAGGATGCCAGAGGATGAGATGGCTGGATGGCATCACCAATTCAATGGACATGAATTTGAGCAAACTCTGGAGGCTAGTAAAGGAAAGGGAAGCCTGATGTGCTCCAGTTCATGGCATCGCAAAGAGTCAGACACAACTTAGTGACTCAACAACAGCAAGATATATGTCTCATAGGATGATGAACATTAACATAAATAATATAGATAAAGCACTTGGAAGAAGCCCTGTATATAAGTGCCTAAGAAATGTTAACTTTATTAAACTCACATGTATTTTCCTTAGATTTATGCTTCACTTTTAAGTACCATTTATAGTTCTATCTTGGAGAAGGTGATGGCACCCCACTCCAGTACTCTTGCCTGGAAAATCCCATGGACGGAGGAGCCTGGTGGGCTACAGTCCATGAGGTCGCATGGAGTCGGACACGACTGAAGCGACTTAGCAGCAGCAGCAGCAGAGTGACTTCACTTTTACTTTTCACTTTCATGCATTGGAGAAGGAAATGGCAACCCACTCCAGTGTTCTTGTCTGGAGAATCCCAGGGACGGGGGAGCCTGTTGGGCTGCCGTCTATGGGGTTGCACACGACTGAAACGACTTAGCAGCAGCAGCATAATTCTATCTATATATCTATCTAAATCACTGGCTCATTTAATCTTCATCACAATTCCATGATATTTGACTATTGGCCCCATTTCCTGAAAGAGCAGACCAAAGCTCAGAAAGCTTAAGTAACTTGCAAAAGAAAATCACATATTTAGTAAACTTTAACTTTCTTCAATACATCTTTTTCTATCTTTCTCTATCTGTAGTACCATAATAATAAAACAACAATAAACAGCACCAGTAAAAAATTGAAAACAATATATGCACAATGACCTCTAACCTGATTCTATAAAAGCTTCAATAACAGCCTTTAACAAGGAGTATAGGCTCAAAAAAAAAAAAAAAAAAATCCCATCTAACTATGAGAACAAAGAATAAAGATTACTAGCTTGGATAAATTAAAAAAAAAAAAATGTATTTGTTTCCCATAAAATGCACACCCAGTGCTATTCAACCCAATTATTTTTATGCAATCCCATATTAAAAACTCTTCAACACTATGACTTTAAACCTATAGCATTTCTTTATTCTTTAATGTTTAAAAGATCATTTGGGATAAAACCAGTTACACTGAGAAGAATTAAAACTTGGAAGGTGCCAGCTGTATCAAACAGCTCTGCTTAAAAGAGAAACGAATTCTTTGACTCCATGATAAGCAAAGGAATGCGACAATAATACAATAGAAAGGAAAAAGAACACAGTATCTATAAGCCTAAATTCAAATCCTGCTGACCTTGGTCAATGAATTCACCTAACTTCTCAAAGACTCAGGGTTTTTTTTTTCTCAACTATAAGGTGGAAATAAAAATAAAACAAGGATTTTTGCTTCAATCACATTTTTTGTGATAAAATATCCTGTGGTTCTTCCCAGGTGGTACAGTGGTAAAGAATCTGCCTGCCCATCAGGAGAGGCTAGAGACTCGGGCTCCATCCCGGATCAGGAAGATTCCCTGGAGAAGGAAATGGCAGCCCTCTCCAGTATTCTTGTTGGGAAAATCCCATGGACAGAGGGACCGGATGGGCTACAATCTGTGGGGTCGCAAAGAATCAGACACAACTAAGTCGGCACGGACCATACTATAAACAGTATAAATGCGAGGAAGAGACGGTTTTGTGCTCTTGTTCAAAAGCCTACCACAGAAGTATGCGTTTTAGGTTATCAAAAGTCTCTATAAGCAGCAAGTACAAAATAGATGTTTGTTGATTGGTTTAAGAAAGGACTTTGGAAACAACTTACAAAATACTAAGCATGTATATAGATTTAGATCTTTAAATCTCAAAGTTTACTATGTATGTGGCTCCTGCCTTGCACTGGATTTCTCTTTCAGCACCCTGTGGCCCCAGGTCCAATACTTAATTCACTTAACTGTTGTTTCAACCAAATGTCTTCTGTGTAAGGTTATGACGATGGACTGTTATGGTCAATCTATGTAGTTGGGCAACACCTAGACATTACAATGGAGATTCAATAAGCACTGCTATTTTAGCTTGTTAACATTTGTGAGGAAATAATGCCAAATAAATTTTACAGAAAATGAAGGACATTTGATCTGCATTATAAATCATGTTTTTTGTGTAATTTTTTTCACTGTTTTTCCACTTCAGTACAGACATGATTTAGAAGGTACTTGTCAACTTTTATCATGCTATATGTAAAAAATTATTATTGACTACAACTACATTTCAACTTATCAAATTATTAGCTTTAAGTTCTAATGAATTTTTTTAGAGTAGGACTGATGTATGGAGACCAGGAAAAATAGCTTCATGAATTACATTGCTGTTTACATTTCCACCAACAAGTCTAATGATTTGTTTAAATACAAAATCCTATTCTTATTGAATAAGTTAGGGCTAAGCTAAGAAATTCGAATAAATTGGATTCCACATTATCATGCCATCTGTCACTAAACTATACAAATTATCTGCTTCACTTACTTCCTGTATTCAGCTTCTGCCAGCTTCCAGAAGTTGCATTAAAATGTTTCTAAAGTATGCATACTCCTCTTCCACTATCAGATTTGCTCTCCTAGTAAAGGAATTTGCCATCTGGGCAGTTATTCTAGGCTCTCACACAGTCCCTCTATCCTCTCACCCTCCTGACCGTCTATGAATCACATTATTAACAAATCCGTACCCTGGGAATTTGCTTTTTGACTAATAGATAGCATTCAAGCTGGTCCTTCTGTGACCTCAGGTATAGATGCTCATTAAGCATCAAGGTCTCACAGCTTTGCAGGTGACCACTGAACCTGACATAGTTCCCATGGCTGAGGTTTGACTCCAACTGAGGCAGCTACACCTACTCCATTCTCAGCAGTGGAATGAAATATTTGCTGTCTACCATCCACACCATCATACCTTTCTGAAAACAGCTGACTCTGTTGCATAGCTTATTAATGATGCTTTCCACTGCATAATGCAGCATGTAATCATTTGGCAACAAATACATATTTTCATCTCCTATCACCTGCATCGCTCTATGGATTTGCACATGCTGTTCTCTCTCTGTAGATTGTTTGCCTGTTCGCTGCCTAGAAAACACTTGATCATTCTTCAAAGTTCCATGGGAACTCACAGTCCAAAGAGAACAGACTTGTGGTTACCATGGGAAAGGTGCAAGGGAGAAGGACTGAGTGGGAGGTTGAGGTTAGCAGATGAAAGCTATTGTATGGAATGGATAAACAGCAAGATCCTACTGCAGAGCACAGGGAACAATACTCAATATCCTGTGATAAGCCATAATGGAAAAGAAGATGAAAGATAACATATATATATATATATATATATATATATATATCTGAATCACTGTGATGAACAGCAGAAATTAATACAACATTGCAAATCAACTATATTTCAACATTTAAAAAAGTCCACTGGAAAGAACACTTGCTATCTGAATCCTCCGTTAATGCAACTCATCTGCTTCCTAACAGGGGAGCTGACTACTCCATCCTCAGTGCCCACAAAGTAGTTTAACATCAAGAATTTCTCTTATCCAAAACTACCTGTGTTGTATTTGAGTTTCACATGCAAACCCCTGTCTCCTCAACAAGGCTGTAAATTTCCTGAGGGAATGGGTCATCATACTGTACTCATTTCTGTATCTCAAATGCACGTTCTAGTGCTTGCTTCAATAAGTTTGTTGTTGTTGTTCTGTTACTAAGTCCTGTCCAATTCTTTGCCATGTCATGGACTATAGCATGCCAGGCTCCTCTGTCCACCACTATCTCCCAGCGTTTGCTCAAATTCATGTCTATTAAGTTGGTAATGCCATCTAACCATCTCATCCTCTGCTGCCCTTTTCTCCTTTTGTTTTCAATCTTTCCCAGCATCAGGGGCTTTTCCAATGAGTTGGTGACTCAATAAAAACGTCTGTGCTCTTGAATCCCTATTCAAAACATGTCTTTTAGCTAAAATAAAACAAATGGAAGAGATAATAGAGTTGGGAGAGATAGGTCAAAGAGAGAGAAGACGAAACTTGTCCTATTCTAAATTAATAATGTTAAGGTTAAAGATTGGAAGCAAGATGATAGCCACAAGTGGACCCAGTGGTTCATATAATACTTATATACACTAAGCAGCAAGGAAAGAAAGCTACCATTTATTAAGCACTTACTGTATGCCAGTCAGTATACCAGGCCCTTTCATGGTTTTAGATGAGTTAATCTGTACAATGTTATATGCAGAGTGTTGGTGAAGAAACTTATGTTTAGTAACATGAAACAGCTTGCTTGCAATACCATAGATGCTAGTATTGCTAAGAGATCTACCCGAGTGTGCAACTCTGGAGTCAATGTTTTTTTTTCTTCTTTAAGTGACTATTTCAGAGTCTCATACACAGTAGGAACTAGATGAATAATAACAATAATAATATTCATAAAGAAAATTCTTAACATTTAACTTACTATGTGTCAGGTACAGGGCTGAGCCCTGGGGAAAAAGTGGTGAATTAGACACATCTTCTTCACAAAGGTTTTTAACTGTATTTGAAGGAAATTGAATTGAACCTAAAGCTTAGTGTACCCAACCTTAAAATAATTCTGAGGTTTGTCAAACAAACAGAAAGTGTTCAGTTTTGTTTGGCTCCGTTTTGCTTCTGTGACTACAGAAAGAGGAAAAAGAGTCTCTTCATCAAACTGCAGAGGCAAGAGGCTCTCTTCCAAGGCAGGAGAGTGCCTTCAGTAATTACCAAAGGAACTGGAGACCTCCAGCTCCTTCCAATTAACTTCTGTTCCTGAGTGCTGTTAACTGCCTGCCTGACAGCCACACACAGATGGGGGAGAGGAGTGCACACAAGATTTCGTAGTTCACAGATTAAAGGCAGTGTCAAGAGCAAGTCAGAGTTGAGGGATTGATTTATTCGGCACTGAGTGTCCAGGGAAGGGCCACTTTGGAGTCATTACAAACAAGGCTGAGCTGCTTTCATATTATGTTCTACCTCTTGGTACACAAACCAAACAATTTTTTTTTTCCCATCTAGATGCATTTACTCTGAGTTTCACTGCCAGAAAATGTGACTAGATTCAGCTTTCTTAAGTCTCAGCACTCATAACCGTAATGGTAGCTGTTGTAACCACTCTGGCTCAAGCTCAAGGCTTGCCGGGGGGAGCTGCTGATAGTGGGAACAAGTTGCTGCTAGACAGGTCAGAGAAGATTCTGGAAGACTTGATCTAGGCAAAGTTCCAGACTGCCAGACACAAAAAGATATCATAGCAGCACATTAGCTATAATAATAGTTATGCTATAATGGCAACCACTGAAATATCATCTGCAAGTGTTAGGCCTTTCCAGAGCTGTGTGTGTGTGTGTGATAGGCGGACTATGCAAATGTCTCACGCCTCATCAAAATTTCTCCCTGGATTAGCATTCATCGATGATTCTTTTCTAATCCAGTCTTTAAGGATACAAACTGTTAACTTTCTAACACAAACACTTCTTTCACATTAAACAACAAGCCCTTGACATTTTACTGTAAGCAAGAGGTCTCCCTTCCCCACTGATTGACTGATTTGGTCTATTTATTATCAGATATGGTGAAATTAATACAAAATTTCTATTTTTCAATCAGTTCTTTATTGCACTTAATTATTTTCAAATTGCTGTGTTCCAGTTGTTCTAGATTTGTTGAATAGAAGTCCTGTCATGCTATTTTCTGTGCTGTTGTGACACGTTTTCATCTTTTCTGAAGCATTCCCTAGCTTCCTATTAATAGCGCAATAAGATATTTTTTTAGGCTCATCTTGTACCTACCCTGCTCAGTCCTGAAATCACTTTGTTGAGAATCTCTGCTTCATGCCAGTGAAGAACTGCATTAGATATCAACATCTGGGAACCAAGTTTACTTATTACTATGGGGATATGTTTGATTCTTGGCCCTGTCAGCAGATGGAGTTAGGAAGCATATGCATACAAATAAACACAAAAATATGCATGCATAAACTATACAGAGAAATATACATACACACACATATAAAGGTGCAATGCACAGATACAGGCACATGCATATACACACATATAAAATATATATTAGAAATCATAAATTCACAATGATACCTCAAATTCCAGTCTCTAAGATATTTTTGTTTGTTTTTTGCCATATATGGTTTTACATTTGTATTATACTTCAATTACAATGAAAAGTTTATCTTCCTTTAATATCAACATACTTATTGATTAGCTCAATCCCATAATACATGGAAAAGAATTTCAGAATGACTTTATACATACTACCAACCAAAAAAAAAAAAAAAACACCAAAGGATACCACCAATCAAAAAAAAAAAAGAAAGAAAGAAAGGAAAACTCAGGTTGGCTAAAAAGAGTTTGGTGTTTGTCGGCATCTCTTCCTCTTCCTCACACTGCCTGTGACTGAGGGTTCATAGTACAATACTATGAAAATGTTACTTTGAATGAATCCTTCCTTCCTTTCTCTTCAGTTTCTTTTTCTTGCACTCATTAATTTTATTTTTTTGAAAATGTAGAACATTAACATACTTTCTTTCATGCATTGTTAATTTTCTCCCAGTTGGTCATTCTTATTTTGAATTTTTGCTGCTCCAAACTTGTTATTATTTTTTTTAATTTTGTGTATGTTTATGTAGGTTTTTAGGCATATGGATGTTCACTCTGAGTTAAAAAGATTTTCCTATACCTATACTTACGGGTGAATGAACCAACATTTTCTTCTTTTAGGACTTGTGTGTTTTTATAGTTAGAATTCTCTAGTTGCTCTGGATTGTTTATAGCTGCAGTTTCTAACAGTTCTACAGAACCTTATGTATCCTCAGAAGTGATTCAGGAGGACTGAACATAATTAATTTAAAATATATTTATCAGTTAAAATCTTTAATGAAAAGCAACACATCTACTTAGATATGTCAAATAAAAAATTTAACACACTGAAGACCATTAACACACTAAAATTTGCTGCCAAAAAAAATCTTTCAGTAAAGCAATCACAATATAGTTTCACCTTTCATATCTGGATATATATTGAACCTTTGGGAATATATTATTGATAAACATGTTTTTTCTCTCATTTGTTTTAAAATTCATGCCTATATATGGCTGCTAAAAAGAAAACAAAGCCAAACAAGGGAAACCTCTATAACGCAATAATCAGACGTGCCATGCTTAATTAAGATTACACGAAGTGTAGGTACATCTGCTTGGTGGATGTTTTTTACACACTGCAATAGTGAGTTGTGTGCAGAAGCAAGTAAACACTTAAGACATTACAGTGGGGGATGGCACAGTGTTGGTATTTGGGGAACTCAATGGGAAATCTAAATCTTTCTTGCCTTATTCGTTCCAAAATCATTTGTTAAAACCCTATATTATGTGTTAGGCCCTGGACTGGGTTTCAGGTATAAAACATAACATGACCCTTGCCACTTCAGAAGCTTGAAATTCTAAAAAGTCTTTTAATTTATAAAAGCCAAGTTATATATGCAGGCAAGAATACTGAAGTGGATTGCCATGGCCTCCTCCAGGGAATCTTCCTGACCAGGGATCAAACACAGAATTCTTGCATCTCCTGCATTGGAAGACAGCTTCTTTACCATTAGTGCTATCTGGGAAGCTATATCCAGGCAAGACATATTAAATAACTAAATGTAATTAAAAAAAGATGAGTGTTATGAAAGAAAATGTACGATCTGATATTTAACTTAAATTTAAGTACAGTTCAGAATAGTTCGGTCACTCAGTTATGTCTGACTCTGTGACCCCATGGATTGCAGCATGCTAGGCTTCCCTGTCTATCACCAACTCCCAGAGCTTGTTCATACTCATGTCCATCAAGTCAGTGATGCCACCAACTATCTCATCCTCTGTTGTCCTCTTCTCCTGCTGCCTTCAATCTTTCACAGCATCAGGGTCTTTTCAAATGAATCAATTATTTGCATCAGGTGGCCAAAGTATTGTCATTTCAGCTTCAGCATCTGTCTTTTCAATGAATATTCAGGACCAATTTCCTTTAGGATGGACTGGTTGGATTTTGTTGCAGTCCAAGAGACTCTCAGGAGTCTTCTCCAGCACCACAGTTCAAAAGCATCAATTCTTCGGCACTCAGCTTTCTTTCCAGTCCAAACCTCATACCCGTATATAACTACTGGAAAAACTATAGCTTTGACTAGACGGACCTTTGTTGGTAAAGCAATGTCTCTGCTTTTAAATATGCTGTCTAGGCTGGTCATAGGTTTTCTTCCAAGGAGCAAGCATCTTTTAATTTCATGGCTGCAATCACCATCTGGAGTGATTTTAGAAGCCTGAGAAAATAAAGTCTCTTACCGTTTCCATTGTTTTCCCATTTTTTGACATGGAGTTATGGGACAAAAGCCATTATCTTAGTTTTCTGAATGTTGAGCTTTAAGCCAAATTTTTCATTCTCCTCTTTCACTTTCATCAAGAGGCTCTTTAGTTCTTCACTTTCTGCCATAAGGGTGGTGTCATGTGCATATCTGAGGTTACTGATATTTCTCCCAGCAATCTTGATTCCAGCTTGTGCTTCTTCCAGCCCAGCATTTCTCATGATGTACTCTGCACAGAAGTTAAATAATCAGGGTGACAATATACAGCCTTGACGTACTACTTTTCTGATTTGGAACCACTCTATTGTTCTATGTACAGTTCTAATTGTTGCTTCTTGACCTGCATACAGATTTCTCAGGAAACACAGGTCAGGTGGTCAGGTATTCCCATCTCACTAAGAGTTTTCCACAGTTCATTGTGGTCCACACAGTCAAAGGCTTTGGCATAGTCAATAAAGCAGAAGTAAATGTATTTCTGGAACTCTCTTGCTTTTTTGATGATTGAAAAGATGTTGGCAATATGATCTCTGGTTCCCTAATCTTTTCTAAATCCAGCTTGAACATCTGGAAGTTTGAAGTTTACTGACTGTTGAAGTCTGGCTTGGAGAATGTTGAGCTTTACTTTGCTAGCATATGATATAATTGTGTGATAGTTTGAGCATCCTTTGGCTTTGCCTTTCTTTGGGATTAGAATGAAAACTGACCTTTTCCAGTCCTGTGGCCACTGCTGAGCTTTCCAGATTTGCTGGCATATTGAGTATAGCACTTTCACAGCATCATCTTTTAGGATTTGAAATAGCTCCACTGGAATTTCACACCTCCATTAGCTTTGTTCGTAGTGATGCTTCCTAAGGCCCACTTGACTTCGTATTCCAGGCTGTCTGGCTCTAGGTGAGTGATCACACCATTGTGGTTATCTGGGTCATGAAGATCTTTTTTGTACAGTTCTTCTGTATAGTCTTTCCACCTATTCTTAATATCTTCTGCTTCTGTTAGGTCCATACCATTTCTGTCCTTTATTGTGCCCATCTTTGCATGAAATATTCCCTTGGTATCTCTAATTTTCTTGAAATCTCTAGTCTTTCCCATTCTATTGTTTTCCTCTATTTGCATTGATCACTGAGGAAGGCTTTCTTATCTCCCCTTGCTATTCTTTGGAACTCTGCATTAAAATAGGTATATCTTTGCCTTTAGCTTATCTTCTTTTCTTAGCTATTTGTAAGGCCCCCTCAGACAATGTTTTGCCTTTTTGCATTTCTTTTTCTTTGGATGGTCTTGATCACTCTGCCTCCTGTACAACGTAAGGAACCTCCATCCATAGTTCTTCAGGAACTCTGTTTATAAGATCTAATCCCTTGAATCTATTTGTCACTTCCACTGTATAATCAGAAGTGATTTGATCTAGGTCATACCTGAGTGGTCTAGTGGTTTTCCCTACTTTCTTCAGTTTCAGTCTGAATTTGGCAATAAGGAGTTCATGGTCTGAGCCACAGTCAGTTCTCAGTCTTGTTTCTGCTGACTGTATAGAGCTTCTCCATCTTTGGCTGCAAAGAATATAATCAATCTGAAACCAATTTCATTCTTTTGTGTGTGAATATCCAGTTTTACCAACATCACTCATTGAAAGGACTATTTTTCCCCACTGAGTACTCTTGGCTTCCTTGGCAAATATTGGTCGACTTGTATGTAGAGGTTTAGTCCTGGGCTCTCTACTCTATCCCATTGATCTATGTGTCTGTTTTATGTCAGTACTAAACTTTTGTGATTACTATAGTTTTGTACAATAGTTTGAAATCAAGAAGTATGATGCCTCCAGATTTGTTCTTTCTCAAGTTTGCTTTAACTATTTGGAATTTGTCATCATTTCATATAATTGTTCCAGTATTGCCTATAAGAAGAGACCTTTTCCTGTTCATCTGCCCTCTGCATGGCCATTCTTTCTATTCTTATTGTATTCTATGTGTTTATTTCTCTATTGTATCATTTATCATATTCTGTTCTCAATTTCTTAGCCCTCACCATTGAGTGCTCAAGTCCTTTAGCTCAGGACCAAACCTTATAAATTCAACACAACTGCTAAAACTTTGCAGTCCCTCCATATTTGTTAAATAAATAAAGGATTGCTAAAATAAAAGAGGAAAACATTGTAGGTCAGGATAGAATGTTACAAAAGAGAACAAAATATAAAAGAATGGTTTACTTTTAGAAGATGAGGGGAAAAGACATTTGAAAAAGAAAATGTTTGGGAATAAAGAAAACTATCATGGAAGATCTGAAGAGAAAAAAAATAGAGGTCAGAGTCTTAGGGACCAGTATTTCCTGGTAAGAAATGTGTACTTTATTTTACAGGCAATGGCAAACCAATGTAAGAAAGCCCTGTGGCAGACTGATGACTGCCCCCAAAGACATCAGGTCCTAATCCCTGGAACCTGTAAATGTCAGCTTAAAAGAGATAGAGATTTTGCAGATGTGATTATGGATCTTTAGAAGAAAGAGATTATCCAGGATCAGTGAGATTGACCCAACATGCAGTCACATGTATCCCAACAAGGAGGTAGCAGAAAAGCTGCTGACACGCAAGGGCGAATGTAAGGTGAAGGCAGAGCAAATGAAGATTTGATGTTGCTCATCTTGAAAATGAGTGTGATATGACTACAAGCCAGGGAATGCTAACAGCAACCACAAACTGGAAGATGCAAAGCACAGATTCTCACAGAGACTCAGGAAGTTGTGTTTGTGCCTTGCTGTGTGCCTTGCTGACATCTTCCTTTCAGCTTGGCATCTTCCTACTAATTTAGGACTTCTGGTCTCCAGAACAGTGACAAAATCAATTTAAGTCACCAAGTTTGTGGTAATTTGTTACAGCAGCCACTGGAAACTAATACAATTTGAATAAGTGAAAGATTAGAAAATTACTTATTTGTAACAGAAGACTTTCATTAGTGAAAAAGGAAGTCTGGGAAGGGAGCTGCAGGAGCAGAACAGGAGGCCAGTTGGGAGATGATGACATTAATGCAGGGCTTCCCAGGTGGCTCAGTGGTAAAAAATCCATTTGCCAATGCAGGAGATGGGGAGTCAACGCCTGGATCAGGAATGGCAACCCACTCCAGTATTCTTGCCTGGGAAATCCCATGGACAGAGGAGCCTGGTGAGCTACAGTCACATGGAGCCACAGAGAATCAGACATGACTGAACGTTTCATTAATGTGGGTGAATAATTAAGGGAGTCTACGACAATGTGGCAGCAGCTCTGAGAATGGCAAAAAGGGAATGAAAATTCATTTGTAAAACATCTGTAGTTACAAATATTGTGTATGATGAAGAAATTACATATGTAATTATATATTGTGTATTTCTTACATATATTGTGTACATATATGTAATTACATATATGTATATATATATAGTCTGATGGGGGTTAAAAAATCTGAAATGCATACACTTTAATCCTTGTAAACAGAATAATTATTACTATAATACAATGTACTGGGATGCATTACAATTAAAAATTTTCTTCCAAATAGTAAACAAAGGACTTTTCTTACACATAGAAACAGTCATAATTTCTTTGGATCATGGAAACCCTAGGCTAGAAGGGAAGCCAAAGAGCCTGACATAGCCTCTGCAGCCTTTTCCTCAGCGTTCTAGATGAATGATCACTTGACTTCTGCCTAACAAGCAACTCACGATGGCCAGAGGCAGCAGGCAGCCGAGACACGCAGCTCTGCCTAGTACGCACTCATATACCAAATATTTGTCAAATTTCACTCTGTATCTTTATGTGCTTTTCCAGTCCTAGAAATTCATTAGTCCATAAGAAAGACTCACAGAGCTTCCATTCTAGCAGGAAATAGATAAGAACCAAAGAACCAAATATATTAACAAAATATTAATCAGATACAATTAGGGCTAGGAGGAAGACAAAATACAGTAATAGGATATTGAATATTACAATTTTGGAGTCAAGGATGGCATCTCAGAGGAGGCAACATTTGATCTGAGACCTGAAAGGTAGGTAGGAGTCAGCTGTACGAAGGTCTGGGCCAGAGAAACCAGGCAGAGGTAACAGAAGTGTAGAGAACTGAGGGTGGGGTGAGCTTGGTGTGTTTGGAGAACAGAAATCAGTACTTCTGCCACATAATGGAGAGCAGAATACCTGAAAGCTAAAATTCTGTGTTGCCCCAGAGCAACTCAGAGCATGGGTAAGGTGGCTGTGTGTTAACATGAGAAAAGTTTTCTTTAGGAATTTAATGGCTTGTTTTAATTCCAGTCTTCATTTGATCAGGTGTGTGCCCTGAGATTTTTCTTTGCCTCGCTAGATTTCCATCATCTGATATTTCTGATAAGTCATAGTGTCAGACTAAATCACTGATATTCAAATTGTACTCCATGAGGCCCCCTAAAGGGCCTTGTTGATGGGGTTCAGCATTCACCACCAGCTTCAACCAGAATACGGCTGTACTTGTCACTTACATTTTCTAAAACAAGTTTGTCTAAACAAAGAATCCTTCAGGTCAAAAAATTTTATAACCCATTAGCCAAAACTATCAGTTTAATTATTTAAAACTTCAGAACTAGTGATTCTAAGCTATAGATAATTTTGCATCAATAAAATGGAAGGGAAAAAAAAAAACAAAACTGTGATCTAAATATGAAAGGATTACCTGGCAAAAGAGTAAGTTACCCATCATAAAAGTTTTGCAAAAATAAAAACAAGAACAAACAAAAAGTCCCTACATTTAGGAAGGGTAGATGCCTATAAGAGAAAAGGAAATACTTAAGAAGTAGTATCCTTTGGCCTATGACTTAGTGATTCTTAAAAAAAAAAAAAGAGGGAAACAGAACAAAGTCAGGTGATACTTCTCTGCCCCTCATGATGCATCCTTAGCCAATCTAATGGTCCATTGTGATGTTGTTGCTGCTATCTAATCTCTAAATCAGCGGATTCTTTAGGGACCCCATGGACTATAGCCTGCCAGGTTCCTCTGTCCATGGGATTTCCCAGGGAAGAATTCTGGAGAGGGTTTCCATTTCCTTCCCCAGGGATCTGCATCAGCAGGTGGGTTCTTTACCACTGAGCCACCACCAATCTAACCTACAGTGTCCCTAGGTGGGCCTCTGGGAACCCAGGTAGAGCTGAGGGAAGATGAGAGTCTGCCTTTTTTCCTGTTAATGTGTGAGGACAAGGGAGGAGGCCAGGACTCTCATTCCACATCGTCCCTCACTATGAAACTTTAGGCAACGGCTCTCACTCCTCTGAGTTTCAGTCTCCTCACTTATAAGACAGAACACTGGCATTTTCTCCATAGAAGAGCCAGAGAAAGAACAGGTAGCTTGTGCCCTGAATTACCGTTTTAAAAAATCACTGCAGATGGTGATTGCAGCCATGAAATTAAAAGACGCTTACTACTTGGAAGGAAAGTTATGACCAACCTAGATAGCATATTCAAAAGCAGAGACATTACTTTGCCCACAAAGGTCCATCTAGTCAAGGCTATGGTTTTTCCTGTGGTCATGTATGGATGTGAAAGTTGCACTGTGAAGAAGGCTGAGCGCCGAAGAATTAATGCTTTTGAACTGTGGTGTTGGAGAAGACTCGAGAGTCCCTTGGACTGCCAGGAGATCCAACCAGTCCATTCTGAAGGAGATCAGCCCTGGGTGTTCTTTGGAAGGAATGATGCTAAAGCTGAAACTCCAGTACTTTGGCCACCTGATGCAAAGAGTTGACTCATTGGAAAAGACTCTGATGCTGGGAGGGATTGGGGGCAGGAGGATAAGGGGACGACGGAGGATGAGATGGCTGGATGGCATCACTGACTCAATGGACGTGAGTCTGGGTGAACTCCCGGAGTTGGTGATGGACAGGGAGGCCTGGCATGCTGCGATTCATGGGGTCGCAAAGAGTTGGACATGACTGAGCGACTGAACTGAACTGAACTGAATATTTGTATCATGATTGCAATTTACCAAATGCCTTTTACATTCATAATGCCTGATACAACATCTGCAAGAGATAGTGGTGAAGGATCTAAATTGATCATGACTTTAGTAAACGGTTTATGGAACACTCAATGCCTTCTTTAAAAAACAGAAGTTTTTTTTGTAAGTACAGGCCTTCAGACAGACAATTTCAGGATGCTTAAAAGTAATAAAAAGTAATAAAAAGTAATAATTACCACCTCTTTCTTTTCTAAGTCACCAGAAGTGATCATTGTATCCACAGTGAAATTGATCATTAATAAATGAATGACATATCTGGGAGATAGATAAACCAAATGTTGATAGTCTGGATGCCTTCAATCAACTAAATGGAAGTATTTTATGAGAGGAAAGAGTTATCACTTTATTAGTGATGAACCTTAGCCTTTGAATTTGAGACACCCTTGTCCGCTTGGCTAACATTTTAAAATTTGAGCAAAAAAAAAAAAAAAGGCTTGGGAGTGCAATTCTAAGCTCTCAACCTAACCATGGGGCTTTCATCCTTTGCCAGGCCAGAGTGACCACAGAGCTGCTGGATGAGCCCTCTGAAATCCTTTTTTGGATTACTATCACATTTTCCAGACAGCAGGAGCTTGGCTGTATGACCAAATCTTCTCAGCTTTCATGGGGCTCCAAGACTGCTTTGTTTATAAAAGAAAAAGAAAATCTGGGTAGAAATTTACTTTTCTATTTGGCATACTGGCCCCACAGAACAGGAAACTATTTTGAGATTACCAGACACCCACAGTGGCTTTCTTAGCCATCTTTGTCTTCCATAAGGATAAAATATGTATCACTGTTTTCTTCTATTTATCTATCCATTCTTATCACACATTTAGTATGTCAAGTTTTTTTGTTAGATGTCAGATGTACAAGGAAGGATCCCCCGATAAATGACAGGATCTTAGAAGGGACTCAGATTTTTGATAACTCATGAAGAGTTTAATAAAGAGACTATTTACAAGGTGGACAGAGTAAGGGAAAACTCAAGGGATAGTATAGATCCCCAGCCCACCAAGCCCCAGGTACTAGTAAGAAAGGGGTTGGTACAATTTCTAGGGTTGAAGAAATAAAAAGAGGAGAGAATACTCCACATTCATTTACTCTCCTCTCCCTGCCCCAATCTCCTGCCATGGTTCCTCATTAGTCAAACCCAACAAAAGCCAGAAGGTAAGGCATTCTCCTGGTATAGTCTTACAAGTCAGTCTCTTCTTGCAGAAAGCAGGGTGAAGTAGGTAGAGAGTGGATCTAGAAGGGTAAATAGAAGACACATGGCAGCCTGGGAGTACAAAGATAATTTAAGTGCTATGTTTCTACTCTGATTTTCATCTAAAGTGTGAAAGTGAAGTCGCTTAGTCGTGACCCCATGGACTGTAGCCTACAACGCTCCTCTGTCCATGGGATTTTCCATGCAAGAGTACTGGAGTGGGTTGCCATTTCCTTCTCCAGAGGATCTTCCCAATACAGGGATCAAACCTGGGTCTCCCGCATCATAGGCAGATGCTTTACCATCTGAGCCACCAGGGAAGTCCAATCACAAGGAAAGTTACTGAGGAAGTAGAAGTCTGAATTTTTCTGCCTATACATGTGGCAAATAAACAATTAAAAAAATTCATAGTGAACTGGATTCAATCACCATGAGTTGGTGTCCTTTTTTTAAATTTTTAAGATGCATTTCTTCTCAGAGGCAATATATTATAATGGAAAGAACAAAAGCTTTATTCCTGGGTAAGACCAATTCAAATATTCACTTTGACTTTACACTCTCTATGTGACTTGGGGTAAATTATTTCACCTTTCCCAAGATTAATTTCCTCACTGGTAAATATGAGACTAGTTACATCTACCTAGTACTATGCATGACACATAGTAACAGCTCAGAATAATTTATCTTTCATAACAGCTAATAATATTATGATTGTATATGTATCAATTCTAAAACATCAGTAATTCTATGTTTCAGCTAAAAAGTAGATGTCTATTGCAGAAAGAAAATATAGCAATATGCTTTGGCCTATAACTTAGTGATTTTTAAATTATCTGTTTTCTATTATTGGTTAATTTTGACCCTTCATCAGAAGCTCTGTGCATTACAGGCTATAACTCTATTGTGCCAAAGATTGAATTACAGTTCAGATCAGCTAGAAAATGTCCTTAAGATTATGTCATTTATAAGTCAGACAACTCTGGGGGGCCCCAAAGTTCATATCATAGTATATTATGTGATCTACCATGGCCTAGAACTCCATCACACAGAAGCCTTGCTCACATGCAGAAGAGAGAGATGACAATTGTCAAAAATATCATAAAGTGTGAAGGAAAATACACTTTAAAAATGGCAATGCCTTATTTTGGGTGGGTATGCAAGATAGTAGAGTCAGAAAAAAATGAAAAATCATACCTGAAATTATTGACTAATTAGCCAGTGTTATTCTAGGATAGGGAAGACAAGAGGAATGCTGCAAATATATTCGTTTATTAAAGAATACATGAAAAAGAGAAAGCATACAAACTAAAGTGCAAAGAGCCATCATATGAGAAATACCCTGTTCACTGGAGGTGAACAAAAATAGAATAAAGGAAAATTAGTAATATTGTTATGCTAAGCCTTTTATGAATAAGAAATTGACCTCAAAGTCTCCTACAATATTCCCTGACCATCAAATTCAGTGTTTCTCTGTAATTACGCATCCAAATATGAGTTCTATATAAACCAAGTATAGATTATTTAGTGACTATTATATATTGTCTTAACCTGGAATCTTTTGAGTGCACTAAAAATAGAACTCACTCAAATTAGTTTCATGGCAAAGGGTAATTACTTGAAAACATATAGATATGTCATGGGGAAGGTTTCACAAAACCTTGAATCAGGAGCCAGAAAACAAGTGCTGAGGTTCCTCCTGCCATGTTTCATCTCTGCTTTGCCCCAAGTATTTCACTCACTCTCCTGCTTTGGCCACACACCCTTCCTCCACAAGGGCATGTACTCCTCCACCATAGTTCTGGCTTAACATTCAATCCATCACACACAGACTGGAGGCCCAATTAGCAAAAAAGAGAATCTACCTGGCTCAACTTATTTCAAGTGCTTTCTCCAACCCCATTTTCTATTGGGAGGTTGTGTCACTGAATTGCAGTCGAGAGATCTATGGAAACAGGCTGTATAAAAGGGGATCATGATCCAAATAGAAAGGGTAAAGCAAAAACTACAGAGAAGGCAATGGCACCCCACTCCAGTGTTCTTGCCTGGAGAATCCCAGGGACGGGGAGCCTGGTGGGCTGCCGTCTATGGGGTCGCGCAGAGTCAGACACGACTGAAGCAACTTAGCAGCAGCAGCAAAGCAAAAAACTAAAAGATTGTTCAGAAAAGAAATGGAATGTAGAGTGTGTGCAGAGTTATATGAGGACAAGATGGAAATTGTTTTAAAAGGTCTTACTATGTTTTAACAGATATTATTATTCCAGGATTAATATTCCTATTCAAATGTCATTAAAACATTATTAGACTTCATACCATACAACTGCTTTATCATTTACCATCTAGCCCCTATGCACCAAGCATGATTTCTAACCAAGAACTATTTTAGCTTTCATTTTGCATTTTTGTACTGATCATTAAAAAAAAGTGAATGATATGTAGAAAATTGTGGGTGGGGTGTCTAAAGAAGTAAATCAAAAGCAAACAATATCCCATACAGCAAAAACCAAAATGTAAACATTTTTGGTGTATGGCCTTCAACTTTACACACAAATCTACCCATAAACTTGACCTTAAATGACTTTATAATTTACATACTAGTTTAAAGTGTTTTCTGTAAATTGATTTTTTATACTTGCTCTTTATAATAGATATTTCTTTCCATTTTAATCATGGCTATATATAATTTCATAAATATCTGAACAAAATCAATTGGCTAATCAAATATGTCATTATAAATATATAAATAGAATATATAGACATACAGATGTCAAAGTAGGCATATACAGATATTTATGCATGTATAATCTAATCACCAGATGGTCAATACTGAAATCAAATTGATTATATTCTTTGCAGCCAAAGATGGAGAAGCTCTATATAGTCAGCAAAAACAAGATCCAGAGTTGACTGTGGCTCAGATCATGAGCTCCTTATTGGAAAATTTAGACTTAAATTAAAGAAAGTACTGAACACTATTAGGCCATTCAGGTATGACTGAAATCAAATCCCTTATGGTTACACAGTATAAGTGACAAATAGATTAAAGGAATTAAATATGGTAGACAAAGTGCCTGAAGAATTATGGATGGAGGTTCCTAACACTGTACAGGAGGCAGTGATCAAAACCATCCTCAAAGAAAAAGAAATGCAACAAGGCAAAATGGTTGTCTGAGGAGGCCTTACAAATAGTTGAGAAAAGAAGAGAAATCAAAGCCAAAGGAGAAAAAGAAAGATATACGGAACTGAATGCAGAGTTGCAGAGAATAACAAGGACAGATTAGAAAACCTTCTTAAGTGAACAATGCAAAGAACTAGAAGAAAACAATAGAATATGAAAGACTAGAGATCTCTTCAATAAAACTAGAGATACCAAAGGAATATTTTAGGCCAAAAGGAGCACAATAAAGGACAAAAACTGCAGGGACCTAACAGAAGGAGAAGAGATTAAGAAGAAGAGGAAAGAATACACAGGAGAACTGTACATAAAAGGTCTTAATGACCTGGATAATCACACTGGTGCGGTCACTCACCTACAGCCAGACATCCTGGAATGTGAAGTCAAGTGGGCTTTTGGAAGCATTACTACAAACAAAGCTAGTGGAGGTGATGGATTTCCAGCTGAGCTATTTCAAATCCTAAAAGTTGATGCTGTTAAAGTGTTGCATTCGACATGCCAGCAAATTTGGAAAACTCACCAATGGCCTCAGAACTGGAAAAGGTCAGTTTTCATTCCAATCCCAAAGAAAAGCTATACCAAAGAATGTTCAAACTACCATACAGTTGTACTCATTTCACATGCTAGCAAGGTTATGCTCAAAATCCTTCAAGCTTGACTTTAACAGTATGTGAACCAAGAACTTCTAGATATACAAACTGGATTTAGAAAAGGCAGAGGAACCAGAGATTAAATTGCCAATCTCCACTGAATCATAGAAAAAGCAAGGGAATTCTAGAAAACCATCTACTTTTGCTTCATTGACTATACTAAAGCCTTTGACTCTGTAGATCACAAACTGTGGAAATTCTTAAAGAGATAGGAATACCAGACTACTTTACCTGCCTCCCTAAGAAACCTGTATGCAGGTCAAGAAGCAACAGTCAGAACTGGACATGAAACAATGGACTGGTACAAAACTAGGAAAGGAGTACATCAAGTCTGTGTACTGTCACTCTGCTTATTTAACTTCTATGCAGAGCACATCCTGCAAAGTGCTGGGCTGGATGACTCACAAGCTGGATCAAGATTACCAGGAAAAATATCAACAACCTCAGTTATGCAGATGATACCATTCTAATGGCAGAAAGTAAAGAGGAACTGAAAGAACATCTTGATGAGGGTGAAAGAGGAGAGTGAAAATGCTGGCTTAAAACTCAACATTCAGAAAACAAAGATCATGGCATCCAGTCCCATCACTTCATGGCAAATAGAAGGGGAGAAAAGTGGAAGCAGTAACAGATTTTATTTCTTGGGCTCCAAAATCACTGCAAATGATGCCTGCAATCATGAAATGAAAAGATGATTGTTCCTTGAAAAGAAAGCTATGACAAATTTAGATGGCATATTAAAAAGCAAATATATCACTTTGCCGACAAATGTCTAAAGTCAAAGGTTTTTTTTTTTTTTTTTTCCAGTAGTCATGTACAGATGTGAGAATTGGACCATAAAGGAAGTTGAGCACCAAAGAACTGATGCTTTCAAACTACGGTGCTGGAGAGGACTCTTGGGCGTCCCTTGGACTGCAAGGAGATCCAACCCGTCCATCCTAAAGGAAATCAATCCTGAATATTCATTGGAAGGATTGATGCTGAAGCTCCAGTACTTTGGCCACCTGATGCAAAGAACTGACTGATTGGAAAAGAAACCCTGATGCTGGGAAAGATTGAGGGCAGGAGGACAAGCGTGTGGCAGAGGATGAGATGACTGGATGACATCATTGACTCAATGGACACAAGTTTGAGCAAACTCTGGGCGCTGGTGAAGGACAGGAAAGTATGGTATGGTGCCAATCCATGGTGTTGCAAAGAATCAGACACGCCTTAGTAACTGAACAACAACAAAACATATATGTGTGTGTATATTATATAAATATATATATATGTTATTTTAGACTGAATTTCTGGAAACAGATTACTTGGTGAATGATTGAGGTGAACTACACACATAGCAATTTGAAAAGACTGCCAATGTCCATTCTCTTCAGTGTTCAAAATATCAGTGTTTAGATGGTCAAAAAAGCAAAACACCACTACTAACAACAAAACCTGACAACTGGAAAGGATAAGTCCCCACACTGTTTTCATCGACATTTTTCACAATTACAGAAGTTAAGCAATTTTAAGTTCCTATACCTGATTGTCCATATTCTAGTCCATATGCTGTTGTATAAGCTCTTTGAAAGTTTTCCCCCTAACCTTTCACAGTTATTACCTTATATGAACTAGGTTTTCCTTTCCTATAATCTTTCTTAAAAGTAAACAGACTCTACTATGAAATTCAGTTTAGATGATAATTGTGGGATTGGTAAAATTGTTGCTAACGGAGTCATAAAAACTTGGTTCAAATGTAGGCTTTGATGTTTAACCTTAGTTAAACACCATGTAATCACTTACAAAAATGGAGACAAGATGCCCTACCTTCTGTAATAAAATTAATTTCTACTCAGTGCTCTAAAAGCCTATGTTGTAAAAGGCCATCTCTCTTTTATGACTTAAACTTTCTTGTTTACTCTCTGAAGAGTAATGGATTTTTTGAACATTTTTGAATTGCCTTGCTCTCCCCATTCTCAGGAATTTTAGTATGATACTTCCTCTGCCTAGAATAATTTTCTCATCTTCCTGGCTTCTATACATCTTTATGACTTAAAATACTACATTCACATGAAAATTTTTCTTTAACTCCACTCATGTTACTTGAGGGGCATCTGGTTATATGTCCTAAAAGGTCCTTTATAGTCATCACTGCATGTGGCAGTTCTGATGTTAACATCTGTGTTTCTTTCTAAACATTTATGTTCCTTGAAAGTATGACCCATTTATATCTTGTTCACTACTGCATTTTCAGAGTTCTTAAGATCTGTACTTAACCAGCAATAAATTATGTGTAAATTTATGAACCAATTATGCCTTCTGATGAATAATTCATCTTCATTCAAGTTTCATCATTCTTTTATCAATTATTGAAAATACTCTGTTTAGTTAGAGGTAACTAGAATGAAATCTAGTACAATAGAGTGGACTTGTTTTCTCAAGCATAAAATGATATTTTACTAAAGACAGCTTGCACACTTGTGGTGACAGCAGAGGTGATTTTAGGTAGTTAAAATTATTTAGAATAGTGATATGAGTACTTTTGTTGAATCTATAAAGTAATCTTGGTCTCTTGTTTTTGTAGAAACGAATAATGAACATTCCATCCATCATCCTCTCCTTCTGGACACATAAATAAGAAGACTTATCCCCCACCCCAATCCCTACTACCCTTTGGAATTTGTCAGATCCATCTGATGTCTCTTCCAACAATACAAGAGATGACTATACACATGCATATCCCTGGATGGTCAATATCAAAATCAGATTGATATTCTTTGTAGCTGAAAATGGAGAAGCTCTATACAGTCAGCAAAAACAAGACTGGGAGCTGACTGTGGCTCCGATCATGAACTCCTGATTGCAAAATTCAGACTAAATTGAAGAAAGTAGGGAAGACCACAAGGCTATTTAGGTATGATCTAAGTCAAATAACTTAAGATTGTACGGTGGAAGTGACAAACAGGTTCAAGAGATTAGATCTGATAGACAGAGTGCCTGAAGAACTATGGATGGAGGTTCCTAATATTGTACAGGAGGCAGTGATCAAAACCATACCCAAGAAAAAGAAAAGCAAAAAGGCAAAATGGTTGTCTTGGAAGGCTTTACAAATAGCTGGAAATAAAAGAGAAGTGAAAGGCAAAGGAGAAAAGGAAAGATATACTCATTTGAATGCAGAGTTCAAAAGATTAGCAAGGAGAGATAAGAAAGTCTCCTAAGTGATCAATGCAAAGAAATAGAGAAAAACAACAGAATGGGAAAGAGATCTCTTCAAGAAAATTAGAGACACCAAGGGGATATTTCTTGCAAATATGGGGACAATAAAGGACAGAAATGTACCTGACAGAAGCCAAAGATATTAAGAAGAGGTAGCAAGAACACACAGAACTACACAAAATATCTTAAAGACCCAAAAACCATGATGGTGCAATCACTCACTTAGAGACAGACAAGTGGGCCTTAGGAAATATCACTATGAACAAAGCTAGCTGAGGTGATGGCATTCCAGGTTAGCTATTTCAAATCCTAAAAGATGATGCTGTGAAAGGGCTACACTCAATATGCCAGAAAATTTGGAAAACTCAGCCGTGGTACAGGACTGGAAAAGTTTTTTCATTTCAATCCCAAAGAAAGGCACTGCCAAAAAATGCTCAAACTACCGCACAATTGCACTTATTTCACATACTAGCAAGGTAATGCTCAAAATTCTCCAAGCTAGGCTTCAACAGTACATGGACCAAACAATTCCAAATATTGAAGCTGAATTTAGAAAGACAGAGGAACCAGAGATCAAATTGCCAGCATCCCTCGGATCAGAGAAAGCAAGAGAATTCCAGAAAAACATCTACTTCTGCTTGAACATTGACTATGGTAAAGCCTTTGACTATGTGGATCAAATTAAACTGGGGAAAATTCTTCAAGAGATGGGAATACCAGACCACCTAACCTGCCTTCTGAGAAGTCTGTATGCAGGTCAAGAAGCAACAGTTAGAACTGGACGTGGAACAATAGACTGGTTGCAAATTGGGAAAGGAGTACATCAAGGCTGTATATTGTCACCCTGCTTATTTAACCTCTATGTAGAGTACATTATGTGAATTTCTAGGTTGGATGAAGCACAAGCTGGAATTAAGATTTCTTGTAGAAATATAGAAATGTAGAAATAACCTCATATATTCAAATGACATAATTCTTATGGCAGAAAGCAAAGAGGAACTAAAGAGCCCTTGATGAAAGTGAAAGAAGAGAACGAAAAAGCTGGCTTAAAACTCAGCATTCAAAAAATGAAGATCATAGCATCTGGTCCCATAACTTCTTGGCAAATAGATGGGAAAACAATGGAAACAATGACAGACTTTATTTTCTTGGGCTCCAAAATCACTGCAGATGGTGACTGCATCCATGAAATTAAAAGATGCTTGCTCCCTGGAAGAAAAGCTATGACAAATCTAGACAGCATATTAAAAAGCAGAGACATCTAATCTCAAAAATATACAAGCAACTCCTACAGCTCAATTCCAGAAAAATAAATGCCCCAATCAAAAAATGGGCCAAAGAACTAAATAGACATTTCTCCAAAGAAGACATACAGATGGCTAACAAACACATGAAAAGATGCTCAACATCACTCATTATCAGAAAAATGTAAATCAAAACCACAATGAGGTACCATTTCATGCCAGTCAGAATGGCTGCGATCCAAAAGTCTACAAGCAATAAATGCTGGAGAGGGTGTGGAGAAAAGGGAACCCTCTTACACTGTTGGTGGGAATGCAAACTGGTACAGCCACTATGGAGAACAGTGTGGAGATTCCTTAAAAAACTGGAAATAGAACTGCCATATGACCCAGCAATCCCACTGCTGGGCATACACACTGAGGAAACCAGAATCGAAAGAAACACATGTACCCCAATGTTCATCGCAGCACTGTTTATGATAGCCAGGACATGGAAGCAACCTAGATGTCCATCAGGAGATGAATGGATAAGAAAGCCATGGTACATATACACAATGGAGTATTATTCAACCATTAAAAATATACATTTGAATCAGTTCTAATGAGGTGGATGAAACTGGAGCTTATTATACAGAGTGAAGTAAGCCAGAAAGAAAAACACCAATACAGTATACTAACGCATATATATGGAATTTAGAAAGATGGTAACGATAACCCTGTATGCGAGACAGCAAAAGAGACACAGATGTATAGAACAGTTTTTTGGACTCTGTGGGAGAGGGAGAGGGTGGGATGATTTGGGTGAATGGCATTGAAACATGTATAATATCATATAAGAAATGAATCACCAGTCTAGGTTCGATGCAGGATGCAGGAAGTTTGGGGCTGGTGCACTGGGATGACCCAGAGGGATGGTACTGGGAGGGAGGAGGGAGGAAGGTTCAGGATGGGGAACACGTGTACACCTGTGGCAGATTCATGTTGATATAAGGCAAAACCAATACAATATTGTAAAGTTAAAAAATTAAAAAAAATAAAAAGCAGAGACATAGCTTTTCCGACAAAGGTCTGTATAGTCAAGGCTATGGTTTTGCCATGTATGGATGTGAGAGTTGGACCATAAAGAAGGCTGAATGTTTAAGAATTGATGCTTTTGAACTATGGTGTTGGAGAAGACTCTTGAGAGTCCTTGAACTGTAAGGAGATCAAACCAGTCAATCCTAAAGGAAATCAGTCCTGAATATTCATTGGAAAGACTGACGCTGAAGCTGAAGCTCCAAAACTTTGACCACCTGATTGGAAAAGCTGACTCATTAGAAAATACCCTGATGCCAGGAACGATAGAAGGCAGGAGGAGACGGGGAAGACAGAGGATGAGATGGTTGGATGGCATCATCCAGAAGATGGTGAAGGACAGGGGAAACCCAGTGTGCTACAGTCCATGGGGTCATAGAGTCGGACACGACTGAGAGACTGAAAAACAACAAATATGTATAAGACAGTTCAACAGAAATACACCTTAACAAAGGTAGAGGGGAAAAGAATAAAATTTTAGTACAGGTTACCACATGGATAAGTCTTGAAAACATTGTGCTAAGTGAAATAAGCCAGTCACAGAATACAAATCATATGTGATCCCGCATATATGAGTTACCTAAGTCAGTTGAATTCATAGGGACAGAAATTAAAAAGTGTTCTCCAGGGATGAAGGGTAGGAAGCAATGGGTAGTTAGTGCTTAACAGGTATCAAGTTTCAGTCTGGGATGATGAAAAAGTCCTAGAGATGGATGGTGATGGTTGCATAATGATGTGGTATATTTATGTCACTGAATTGAATACTTTAGGAAGGTTAAAATGGTAAATTCTATGTCACATGCATTGTATCACAATAAAAAGAGTCCAGATAGTATTCAGATATTTTAAAAGTCAGTCTGCTGTGTTAGTCAGTCAGTCTTATCTGACTTTTTGTGACCCCATGGACTGTAGCCCACTAGGCTTACCTCTCCATGGAATTCTCCAGGCAAGAATCCTGGAGTAGATTGCCATGCCCTCCTCCAGGAGATCTCCCCAACTGAGGGACTGAACTCAAGTCTCCTGCATTGCAGGCGGACTCACTGTTGTCTAAGCCACTAGGGAAGCCTGATAAATAATGACAGTTTGGGAAATACTAACATAGGGAATACACACGAGCTTTCAGATCAGAGAGACCTTGGAGTTCAAGCAGAGCTGTTCTGTACTTGCTGAGAACCTTGGGCATTTGTTGATCTTTGTCAGACTCACTTTCATTGCCTGTGAAACCAAAGCACTGTCACGATATGCAAGGAAACAGGCAAAGCACTTAGAACAAAAGTGGGCACAGTGCAGAAACCCAATTAGTGGTTCCAATTGTTACAGTGCTATTGTTTTTGTCATGTTTTAAAATGAAGCAGGAGACTGAAGTGTTTTCTAGGCAGTATTATTTTTTTCACATAACATAAATTTGATTAGAAATCAAGTTATGAAAAACAAGATTTTGTTCCAGTAGAGTTATTGAATATTTTATCATTTTAGAAGTCCAATTTTCTTCATTCATTCTCAGTGTATTCTGCCTTTATAAGATAAGGGACAGATTCAATTTATGCTGTCAAACACTAGCTACCTAGCTATCTAAAAGACTGTTCCTTTTAACCTTCTTTTATGTTTTCCTTGCTGAAATATAGTTAAATGCTTTCAATAAAACATGAAACCACCAACAGTCAAAACCTATGAAAGACTTCTATTCCTATGTTAAGCTAAATAGTTCATTTGTCTGAAAAAATATACATGAACTATTTAGCTTAATAAAATTTTACACTGTTGCTTTGTAAACAACATGTAAGTAAGAATGATCATTTCTAGTCTGATGAATGAATTTTTGTCAAAAGCCCATTATGTGACCATAATATTCAGGGTCATGGGACAGCAGAAATAAGGATATCTCCATAGACTCTAATCACAAGGAACTATAAATCTTACTAATTAATGATATGAATGATCATCTCTGGACAAAGTTTCCACTGGTAGAGTTTAAAGCAGGTAATAATGAGTTGAGCCTTATTCTACATTTCCTAAAATAAAATATATGCTATCTCATGAAGTCCCATTAAAATAATAGTTTTTAGCATGTTATTTCTTAACTCTTTGTTTCTGTCCACACTGTGTCACGGAGAAGGCAATGGCACACCACTCCAGTACTCTTGCCTAGAAAATCCCATGGACAGAGGAGCCTGGTAGGCTGCAGTCCATGGGGTTGCTAAGAGTTGGGCACGACTGAGCGACTTCACTTTGACTTTTCACTTTCATGCATTGGAGAAGGAAATGGCAACCCACTCCAGTGTTCTTGCCTGGAGAATCCCAGGGATGGGGGAGCCTGGTGGGCTGCCGTCTATGGGATCGCACAGAGTTGGACACGACTGAAGCGACTTAGCAGCAGCAGCAGCATACTGTGTCACTGTCTGAGGGCCCTTTTCTTGTATACATGCCTACCTACATCCTATTCTGTCTCCAAAGTCCTCCTCTCTGAAATCACCCTCATCTACTTCACTCTACAATGTGTGTGTGCTCAGTTGCTCAGTGGTGTTTGACTCTTTGGGAACCCACGGACAGTAGCCTGCCAGGTTCCTCTGTCCAGGGAACTGCCCAGGCAAGAACACTGGAGTGGGTTGCCATTTCCTACTCCAGGGGGTCTTTCTGACCTAGGGATTGAACCTGAGTCTCCTGCATTGGCAGGCAGATTCTTTACCAACTAGGCCACCTGGGAAGCACTCTATAATAGTGTTTCAGAAATGAGTATGACCTTGAACATAAAATTCTAACACAAGATTGCAGACTGTTTTCTAACAGTGCCTAGAGGGAAGATATTCCTTTTGACTGAAATGTAAAATGTCTTAAAGAAGAGAAATCTGTTCCCTTATTCATTTATATTCTTCATGGTTCTCAGAAAATGTATTATTATAATTTAAGCATTCAATTGGAGAAGTAAATGGCAACCCACTCCAGTCTTCTTCCCTAGAGAATCCTGTGGACAGAGGAGGCTGGTGGGCTGCTGTCCATAGGTCGCACAGAGTCGGACACAACTGAAGTGACTTAGCATGCATGCATGCATTGGAGAAGGAAATGGCAACCCAGTCCAGTGTTCTTGCCTGGAGAATCCCGGGGATAGAGGAACCTGGTGGGCTACAGTCCATGGGGTCTCACAGAGTCAGACACGACTAAAGCAACTTAGCAGCAGCAGCAGCAGGCATTCAATACCTGCTACTATGATTTAGTTAAGATAACAATATACAAGGAGCTATGCTGAGTCTTTCTAGTTACCAAGTATGATGATCTTTTCATTAAAGGCATTGCAAACACCCACAGGTATTTAAGCTTATTGGTATCACTTACAGGAAACTAGTTTCCAAGATGTTTCATGAAACTTGGGCATTTCTGCCTTATTGTTCTCATCATTCCATCTTAAGAAGATACTGTGAAATGTATGCAACCTCACAAACAAAATTAAGACAAAGAAATCAACCAAATCAGTCAAACTACTCATATATTTATAGCGTGGGATAACTATATTACTGGGTTAAATTAACATTATAATTTAGGGAAATGTCCTCATCAGATGGAAGTAAACCATACATTTTTAATGTAGTAGCCAGGCCATTAGACTTTTTCAGTTCCCTAAGTATTTAACTTGATTGCTTTGCTATAGAAAGCTACTGTTAGATAATCCTTTGTCCACATTATTATAATCCTTTTTAAAACCTCAAGTAATGAGTATATGGAACTTGGTGTAATGAATAAAGTAAGTTAATAAGGTAAATTTATATCTAGTGCAAGAAAATAGAAAAATAAATGACCAGTCTTCCCAAATCCACTGTTTTCAAAATCTATAATGAGGACTATCAAAAAGAAAAAAGTCCAGGAGCAAAACAATCTAATTTTTTTCGTTTCTTTTTTCTCTCCTTTATGCCATCAGGAAAAGGTCTGATTTAAATTAATAACTCAACTACATGTAAGAATTTTCACATTTGGTTGACTGTGTTTGAAAAGGCAGAAGAGAAAAAAAAAAGATTATTTTAAACTATATCTAACATGCAATTAAAAGGCCATAGATACAGACCTGAGTTTGTGATTGTTACACCTTGGGACTCCTTTTATTCTTTCACTAGAGAAAGTTAATTACTCCACTGTTTATGATATCCTAAGTCTTATTTACATATCTGTATTCAATTGTATTCTAATTTATTTATCTATTCTATTTGATCATTACATCCTTATATAATATATATGCATATCTATATCTTTATCTATATCTAAAACTATATCTACATATGCTTCCTGCCTATAAACTGGGCTTCCCAGCTGGCAATAGTGGTAAAGAACTGGCCAGCTAAAGCAAGAGATGCAGGAAACTCAGGGTTTGATCTCCGGGTCAGGATGACCCCCTGGAGAAGGGCATGGCAACCCACTCCAGTATTCTTGCCTGGAGAATCCCATGGACAGAGGAGCCTAGCAGGCTACAGTCCCTAGGATTGGAAAGAGTCGGACATAACTGAAGCAACTTAGCACACACGCAACAATAAACTGGGACTGTCTATGTCATGAGTTAAGCAGTTAGGTAACTTTAAAGCAAATTAAACAAACTAAGTGAATAGGAAGAGACATCAAGTGATGGGATAATTATGGTCTCGCCCACTAATATTATTATTAACAACAATATAACAATAATAATAATAATAAACTACATGTGACGAAAACAACCATGCTAAGCATTTTACATGCTATCTTATTGAATTCTCAAATAAGTCTGAAATTAGGTACCATTCTCCCAGTTTCAAAGGTGAAGCGACCACAGCTTAGACTAAGTAACCAGCTTGCCTAAGGCTGTCCAGCTTTTTAAGAGGCAAAGCTGAATTCCAACCTCCGGTTTGTCTGACTGCCTCCCAAGCACAGCCATATCAGAGTGCAACCTGATCAAGGCTTATGTCTGGCCATTAGTCACTCCATTTACTCTGCTGAGGGTCCCCAAAACTGGACTGTCCTCGGTTCTCTCTTTGACACCTTTGTTTCACTGCTGGGCAATGCTTCTATGCATACAACTGACACTTGCACTGTGCATGGTCAGATCTGCCTCTGTTTAGCTAAATGTAAACTCAGGCTTGAAAGGAATGGCTCAACATACAAGCAACAGACTGGACTTAAAAACTCCCATTTGATAGTCTTGTAGGGCACAAGTTTTAGTTAATCCTTTATATACTCTCTTAGAACAGATGTAGATCAGGGAAGACAGGACATGGGGAGTCAATTACTACAAAAGACCACACAGAAAAATCTTCAAATGGATAGTAATGTCCAGATATTCTAACCACTCACAAAGCCAGTAGTTGGGACCACATTGTTGTCCCACATTTATGCATTTATGGTAAGTCAGTGTTTCTGCCTGTCTGGAGATTATCCAGCTATTCTCTTTGGAATGGACCAAGTATTTAAAGAAAAACAGAGAAAATCTTTTTATCTCTCTGGCTTGGGAAAAGTAAAATAAGTCCTGTCAATAAATACTTTGGACTTCACAAATTTCCATCATCCTCGATTATTCATGTCTTTTCAAACCTCAAACATACACCATGGGGATTTGACAGTATACAATTTTCAGTCAAATTGCCACAAATACCCATGGAGAATTCAGTTTGACGTGAGGATTATCCCTTATTTTTCTTTGATCAAAGTTGCAGCTTGTGGATGCTTTTGGACCACTTCAAACAGTTGCTTTGGAAAGAGTTCATGTGTGTGTTTCTGTGCTCCAGTCTCTGATCACATAGCTCCCCTTGGTTCATCCAGACAGGATCTTGGACTCTTTTCACAGACACTCTTAATTAAAGGAAATGAAATTGACACCCCCACGGGAAAACTAGAACGCTTTAGTTTAGAGAAGCCATTCAATTTGTTGGAAGTAAATACTAATCCCATGTTATAATTCTAACTTTAAAGATTTTGTGACATATATACCACTTGGGAGATTTTCATATGCAATATGAGCTTATAGGGAAAACTCAGAAGTGCTTATATGTGACACACACGTTTCTTTCCAAAGAATATCTTGGTAGAAAGGTACTGGTTATCAGAAAAATAGCAACATAAAAATAACTCCCTATACTTAATAACTACTCAGTATCTGCTATACATTATGATTTAAGTATTGGCTGATGATACACAGTTGTCAACATTGATTCATTCTCTTCAATTCATAGAGTTTGCTTCCCCACTACTCTATCACCTTTAATTCCCACAATGATTTTTTATTCTTTTTCTGGTTTTCTGAACATGGAGTGTTTGTTTGTACCTCCAGGAATTTATTTTTATTTTTTATTTTTAATTAATTATTTTACTTTACAATATTGTATTGGTTTTGCCTTGATGTACTCCTTTTTCTATTTGGAACCAATCTGTTGTTCCATGTCCAGTTCTAACTGTTGCTTCCTGACCTGCATACAGGTTTCTCAAGAAGCAGGTCAAGTCAAGGCTGTATATTGTCACCCTTCTTATTTAATTTATATGCAGACTACATCACGAGAAACGCTGGGCTGGAAGAAGCACAAGCTGGAATCAAGATTACCGGGAGAAATATCAATAACCTCAGATATGCAGATGACACCACCCTTATGGCAGAAAGTGAAGAGGAACTCAAAAGCCTCTTGATGAAAGTGAAAGAGGAAAGTGAAAAAGTTGGCATAAAGATCAACATTCAGAAAACGAAGATCATGGCATCTGGTCCTATCACTTCATGGGAAATAGATGGGGAAACAGTGGAAACAGTGTCAGACTTTATTTTTTTGGGCTCCAAAATCACTGCAGATGGTGACTGCAGCCATGAAATTAAAAGACGCTTACTCCTTGGAAGAAAAGTTATGACCAACCTAGATAGCATACTCAAAAGCAGAGACATTACTTTGCCAAGAAAGGTCCGTTTAGTCAAGGCTCTGATTTTTCCAGTGGTGATGTATGGATGCGAGAGTTGGACTGTGAAGAAAGCTGAGCACCAAAGAATTGATGCTTCTGAACTGTGGCATTGGAGAAGACTCTTGAGAGTCCCTTGGACTGCAAGGAGATCCAACCAGTCCATTCTAAAGGAGATCAGCCCTGGGTGTTCTTTGGAAGGAATGATGCTAAAGCTGAAACTCCAGTACTTTGGCCACCTCATGTGAAGAGTTGACTCATTGGAAAAGACTCTGATGCTGGGAGGGATTGGGGGAAGGAGGAAAAGGCAATGACAGAGGAAGAGGATGTCATCACCTAGTCGATGGACGTGAGTTTGAGTGAACTCTGGGAGATGGTGATGGACAGGGAGGCCTGGCATGCTGCGATTCATGGGGTCGCAAAGAGTCAGACATGACTGAGCAACTGAACTGAACTGAACTGATTGGTTTTGCCATACATTGACTTGAATCCACCATGAGTGTACGTGTGTTCCCCATCCTGAACCCCTCTCCCAGCTCCCTACCTATCCCATCCCTCTGGGTCATCCCAGTGCACCAGCTCTGAGCATCCTGTATCATGCATCAAACCTGGACTGGTGATTCGTTTCTTATATGATATTATACATGTTTCAATGCCATTCTCCCATATCATCCCACCCTCACCCTCTCCCACAGAGTCCATAAGACTGTTCAATACATCTGTGTCTCTTTTGCTGTCTCACATACAGGGTTATTGTTATCTTCTTTCTAAAATCCATATATATGCGTTAGTATACTGTATTGGTGTTTTTCTTTGTGGCTTATTTCACTCTGTATAATAGGCTCCAGTTTCATCCACCTCATTAGAACTGATTCAAATGTATTCTTTTTAATGGCTGAGTAATAGTCCATTGTGTATATGTACCACAGCTTTCTTATCCATTCATCTGCTGATGGACATCTAGGTTGCTTCCATGTCCTGGCTATTATAAACAGTGCTGTGATGAACATTGGGGTACATGTGTTTCTTTTGATTCTGGTTTCCTCAGTGTGCATGCACAGCAGTGGGATTGCTGGGTCATAAGGCAGTTCTATTTCCAGTTTTTCAAGGAATCTCCACACTGTTCTCCCTAGTGGCTGTACTAGTTTGCATTCCCACCAACAGTGTAAGAGAGTTCCCTTTTCTCCACACCCTCTCCAGTATTTATTGCTTGTAGACTTCTGGATCACAGCCATTCTGACTGGCGTGAAATGGTACCTCATTGTGGTTTTGATTTGCATTTCTCTGATAATGAGTGATGTTGAGCATCTTTTCATGTGTTTGTGGGCCATTTGTATGTCTTCTTTGGAGACATGTCTGTGTAGTTCTTTGGCCCACTTTTTGACTGGGTCTTTAGATATACTGATTCTTCTACTAAGAATTATCCTCTGCGCTTACTTTCACCTTTTGACTGCTAGAATTCTACTTATGCTTGGTCTCTTAAAGATATTTTCCCCAGTAAGACCTCTCTGATTTCCTAATTCTAGGTTCAGTGACCCTTCTACTAATATATATTCCTATAGCACTGTGTTTTTATCACCTCAAGGCCTTTTTTACACTGTAGGGATTGCCTCTTTGTCAATATTCCCCACCCCCCAACATCATAAACTTCTAGAATGCAGAGATTGTCTGTTTGCTATCCTATGGTTCAGCATCTAGAATAATCATTAACACATCATTGTTGTTTGGTCACTAAGTTGTGTCTCACCCTTTTGTAACCCCATGGACTACAGCCCACCAGGCTCCTCCACCCATGGGATTTCCCAAGCAAGAATATGGGAATGGATTGCCCTTTCCTTCTCCAGGGGATCTTCCCAATCCAAGGACCAAACCTGTGTTTCCTGCGTTGGCAGGCAGATTCTTTATCACTGAGCACTTGGAAAGCCCTGACTAACACATAGTAGGTGCTTAATAAGGCAATACTTGATTTAATAACTATGACCACCATTCATTGCATCTACTGTTTTCCAGGCATTAAAGTTGTACACCTGACACTTTTTATATCTGCTGTTTCCATCAACCATGGAGTGACTATGTTATTATTTTCATTTCAGATATAAGAAAATGGAAGTTCAAGTAAGTTAGACTCTCCACAACCTGTGAGTCCTCAGCAACAAGGCCTGTGCTCACTCTCATTTTACCACAACATCTCTTAGAAGATAGTTTTCCAGTACATTTTTGACCTCAAAACAAGCAAAACTACTTCCATGTGAAGCACATAGAGATTTTTAACTGGTTTGCTTTGAAATATTTTAAATTAGATAAAAAGATATTTACAAGACAAAGCACTGCTTATCTACAGGCCCCTCTTAAGCATAATTATTTCTGCCCTTCCATTCTTGCTCTGTGAAGAAGGATTTTCTTCCCCAAGACTGATATGCTAGGGTAAATCACCTTGAAAGAAATAGGTGAAAAGGAGGCAGAGATAACTTCAATAAAGATGTTTTCCACAAGATGGTGCAGAAAAACCCAAATGAACTTTTTGGGCACCCCAATACTATGTGGTGAATTGATCCATACCCCTTATTTCTTGTCAGTTTAGCACTGTGATCAATGATACAGTCTCCATAACTAGGTTACTGGGTTCAAATTCTGGCTCCTGGGCAAACATAGCCTTGGGCTATTTACTCAGTATCTTTGGATTCAGTTTCCATATCTGTAAATTGGGAACAAAAAGAATAGCACCTGCAGCAATAGGTTGTTTGGAGGGTTAAAAAATCATGGTCATTACATAATAACTATTTCCAATATCAACATCATTATTTTTACTCAAAGCTTCCTCTGACTCAGAGCTTCCTCATCTCACCTTATATGATTGTTGGCAAGATTTGATATAATATATGCATATAATTTATAACATGCAATGGTTCCTATAACATAAACATCTTTCAAAAAAGGTAATTATTATTCCTTAAATAGGGGAGAAAGATGGTTGAGTTGGGTGGTCCAGTACGAATCTCAGATTTCCACCCTTAGAGCCAAGCTCTCAGTATCTTCAGAAAGCCATCTTTCTCCTTGTGTGCTCTAAATTTCACTGCAAAGGCAATTTTCAAAACAGTTAATCAGGTCAGGCTTATGCATATAGCTTGAGATTCACATGTGGCCAATGGATTCCCTAATTTAGATCCAACTCTCTAACATTTCCATCTGGTTTAAAAGCATTTATTTTCTTTAATGCTCTTTCTGGAGTCAATGGTTCCCCGTAAATGACTTTGCTATTTGGCCATATTAGTCAGGCAGTACTCTATCTGTATAAAGTAACACCCATTTCCCACCACTTTGTCTTTTTGTAGAGTGTCTTTTAAACTGAAAGCAAAAGAGTTGCAATAATTGTCCCTGGACACTATCATGTTCCTTCCTGATTCTTTGATTGTCTAAAAGTGAACTGGGAAAAATATAATAAAGTTCTCTTCAATAATTAGTTCATTGGCCAAGAAAAAATTGGCTAAGGAAAAAGAATTAGCAATTCTGTCTGTCATTAAAGCCTCATTATTCAGGGGTCCAGTTAACACAGTTTTATAAATTAGAACTAAGAACAGCTGGTGGATAAGATGAAAGAAGCCAAGTGCATTTGATTTTCTTTGTACTCTACCTCTTCCATTATTAAAGAAAAACATTAAATTTTATTGTTGCAAATGCAGGGATCAAATTAAAATTTGGATGTATATGTTGATGTCATATAATAAAATAATACTAAATTAGGGGATTGTACATGAGCTCTGTTATCACTTCTGTGATTAACTCTGACCTCAGACAAATTACTTAACCTTTTGGCTTTCAGCTTTCTCATCACTCAAATTGGAATAACAGAACATCACTTAACTATATCATCAATCAATAATAATAATTAAATGTATAAATTCCTGTGAAGATACTTTAAAAAGCATAAAAATTATATACATTTTTACTTTTTGTGGTCATTATCCCTACTATTTGTAAAAATTTCTGAATGTAGCATTTACATTAGTTATCTAGAAAGTTTTTGAAGATATTAGGCAATTATATTATTCCCAAAATTTATATTTTCTCTATAAAATCTAGCAAGCATTTTCTGAATAATAAGTAATTAAAAGGTAAAAAATAAAGACAGGTAAACTTGGACAGCATTATCAAATAGGTAGATTTAGCTAAATAGAAAAAGAACCTTGCATGATTTAGAAAGATGTAAATGATATTGATGACGATGATAATGAAGGTTATGATGAGATTATGGTTACGATAATGATAATAATAAAAGTCATGTATATGCAGCATAGATGATTTTTATAATGCACTAGTATATCTTAAAGTACTTGGGTTTTTATGAAACCTCAGAAAAGAAATAAAAGTATATATGCATTATTCTTTTATCACAATGAGGAAGCTGATAGTCAGACAAGTTAAATGCCTTGCCAAGGCAAAGTAACAATTAAATGGGAAACAAGAATCTTCATTCATTCATTCAATAGCTTATTTATTCAGTCATTTAGTCAACAAACACTATCTGCCACTTACTCTAAAGTATGACAAACACTACTTATTCAAGAATGAACACAACGCGGTAGACCAAATATATTAATATGAGAAGGAGATATAAATAATTCAATTAGTAATTATAACATAAAAGAGTGAGGGCAATAATAGTAATATTCCTAAGATATTAAGGATGCAAAAGACAGCCACTCTGCTGTCCCAGTTTATTCCAATGCGATTTTTAATAATGAGACTATTGACTTCATTTGCTTCCTTATGCCAGGGTAGATGCAGATGATATAAAAATTACTGCTGTCATTTTCTTATTTAATATTTTCAACCTATTATATCCCATCTAGTACAGCTTCTCTAGGTCAGTTAGAAGAGCTAAAAGCCTACAGAACATTTCAAGTATTTGGACTCTGGAAGTACTCTTTAAAAAGACCAAGTCCTAAAGCTGGAAAAACAGGAATAGTTTTGACTACAAATTTTTCTTTTAGATTTTCTAGTTGACTAACCTACTATTTCCCTGAACAATGAACTGCTCCTTTTAAAAATGTGTCTTTAGAAGTCATAAACTGAGTCTTAAGAGACCAATGTAGCTGGAAAATAGTCTTAACAATGTAATAGCAATGGAAACTCACAATTGAATGTGAAGAGAGTACCACAAATTGCTACGTTTATGAGAAGATTAAGTACCCTAGAAAATGAGCTAAAAATCTAAAACAGAAATATATACTTTCATAAAGAAAAAGAGATAGAGAGAGAGAATTCAAAAAAATAATAAAACTTAAGGGAGGGAGGTTCAAAAGGGAGGGGATATATGTACACCTACATCCGATTCATGTTGAGGTTTGACAGAAAACAACAAAATTCTGTAAAGCAATTATCCTTCAATTAAAAAATAAATAAAATTTAAAAAAAACATTCTAATTAATATAGCCAAGGGGATTTGTGAAGATATTTTACTCATAAAGTAGGGATTCCTGTGAAGGAGGGTAAAAAAAAGAAAAAGTACAAGAAATCACTCTTAGAGATTAAAAATATGATTACAAGCATTTAAAAAATAGAAAATCTAAAATATAAAGTCAAGGGCATAGCTCAGAATATTTAAGAATAGCAATAAAAATAAAAACAAAATATTAGGAAAGGAATGAGAAAATGAGGCTCAAATCAAAAGATCCAGAATTTTACCAGTAGGATTTCTTGAAAGAGGTAATAATAAAATTAAAGGAGAAATTATTAAAGCAATAAAGGACAACTATTTTCTTGTGGCTGAAAAAAGACATGTTATCAGATGGATGGGACCCTTAAATATCCTGTGCATGGCTAATAAAAATAATAGGAAAAAATCCAAACTTAATAGCACCCTTGTTAATTTCAATACCCAGCTACTCAACACTCCCAGAGAAAGGAAATAAAGTGACACTGAAAGAAAGAAGAATAGACATTCACTCGCTTCTAATGAGTGACCTGATGTCAGAAAACAATGGTGGCTAATACCATTAATATTTTAGGAAAAAATAATTTTCAACTAGTATTTGAAACAAGGTAAATGTGTCAATAAAGTCTGATAAGAAATCAAGGTACTTTAAAGCATAAGATTAATTCAGAAAGCGTGTGTGTGTGTGCGTGTCAGTCGCTTAGTAGTGTCCGACTCTTTGTGACTGCATAGATGGTAGCTGGACAGGTCCCACTGTCCATGGAGTTCTCAGAAAGCTTATGGTGCACATATTCTTACTTGAAAAGTCACTGCAGGATATACTCTATTAACAATTTAGAAAGATAGTAACAATAACCTTGTATACGAGACAGCAAAAGAGACACTGATGTATAGAACAGTCTTTTGGACTCTGTGGGAGAGGGAGAGGGTGGGATGATTTGGGAGAATGGCATTGAAGCATGTATAATATCATATAAGAAATGAATCGCCAGTCCAGGTTCGATGCACGATACTGGATGCTTGGGGCTGGTGCACTGGGACAACCCAGAGGGATGGTATGGGGAGGGAGGAGGGAGGAGAGTTCAGGATGGGGAACACATGTATACCTGTGGTGGATTCATTTCAATATATGGCAAAACCAATACAATATTGTAAAGTTTGAAAATAAAATAAATTAAAAAAAATGAAACAGATAAGAGTAAATAAAACATGGAGTAGGAGAATAAGCACACTCAGCCTAGCAGATCAGTGAAGGGAAGTTCTGAGATTAAGGCTGTGCAGCAATTGTGAAAAGCCCTAGTCCAGACTGGAGCAGGAGTACACAGGTTTCTAACAGAAGAAACAGAGGACATAAGGTTAGGTAGAAAAGAGGGAGGGAGTCACTTGACTGAGTAGAACTTAACAATGAGCTCTAAGATAAAGGATTAAAAAACTGAGGCCAGACAAAAAGAAAAGCAGTTAGAAACTCTGAAACAAATACAATTACTACGCAGGAATATAATGGCCTAAAGGTGAAGCAACTTAAAATATTGCTGGATTTTATGAAAATGATCGAGTATAAGACAAAAATACTTAATGTGAATATGATACCAGGAACATTCTCCATTAAATGGCCTGAGATGTTTTGACACTGGATTCAGACACAAGAAAATTCACTTTTGGTCCAACACTGAACAGTCAGTTCAGTCACTCAGTTGTGTTCAACTCTTTGCACTCTACAGACTGCAGCATGCCAGGTTTCCTTGTCCATCACCAACTCCCAGAGCTTGCTCAGACTCATGGCCATCAAGTTGGTGATGCCATCCAGCCATCTCATCCTCTGTCATCCCCTTCTCCTCCTGCCTTTGATCTTTCCCAGCATCAGGGTCTTTTCCAGTGAGTCAGTTCTTCGCATCAGGTGGCCAAAGTATTGGAGCATCAGTTTCAGCATCAGTCCTTCCAAAGAACACCCAGGACTGATTTTCTTTAGGATGGACTGGTTGGATCTCCTTGCAGTCCAAGGGACTCTCAAAAGTCTTCTCCAACACCACTGTTCAAAAGCATCAATTCTTCGGCGTTCCCCTATCTTTATGGTCCAACTCTCAGATCCATACATGACTACTGGAAAAACCATACCTTTGACTAGACAGACATTTGCCAGCTGTTTTTTAATATGCTGTCTAGGTTTGCAATAGCTTTTCTTCCAAGGAGCAAGTGTCTTTTACTTTCATGCATGCAGTCACCATCTACAGTGATTTTGGAGCCCAAAAAAGTAGTCTGTCACTGTTTCCATTGTTTCCCATCTATTTGCCATAAAGTGATGGGACCGAATGCCATGACCTTTGTTTTTTGAAGGTTGAGTTTTAAGCCAGCTTTTTCACTCTCCTCTTTCACTTTCATCAAGAGGCTCTTTAGTTCCTCTTCACTTTCTGCCATAAGGGTGGTGTCAGCTGCATATCTGAGGTTATTGATATTTCTCTCAGCAATCTTGATTCCAGCTTATGCTTCATCCAGCCCGGCATTTCGCATGATATGTGAAACTTCTACTCCGCATAGAAGTTAAGTAAGTAGGGTAACAATATACAGCCTTGACATACTCCTTTCCAAATTTGGAACTAATCCCTATTTCCATGTCTGGTTCTAACTGTTGTTTTTTGACATGTAAACAGCTTTCTCAGGAGGCAGGTTAGTTGGTCTGGTATTCCCATCTCTTTAAGAATTGTCCACAGTTTGTTGTGATCCACACAAACAAAGGCTTTTGCAAAGTCAGTAAAACCAAAGTAGATGCTTTTCTGAAACTCTCTTGTTTTTTTCTGTGATCCAGTGGATGGATGTTGGCAATTGATATCGGGTTACTTTACCTTTTCTAAATCCTGCTTGAAAATCTGGAAGGTCTTGGTTCACATACTGTTGAAACCTCACTTGGAGAATTTTGAGTATTCCTTTGCTAGTGTGTTCGAGGTCAGGGGCAGCGGCCTAGAGGAGCTACCCCATGCCCGAGGTCGGGGTGGTGGATGAAAGGAGAAACCCCATGCCCAAGGAGCGATGGCTGAGCAGGAACAGGAGGGCAGAGAGGAGCTACTCCACGTTCAAGGTCAGGAGGGGCAACCTTGTCAAGGTAAGGAGCAGTGGCTGTGCTTTGCTGGAACAGCCATGAAGAGATATCTCACATCCAAGGTAAGAGATACCCCACGGCCAAGGTAAGAGAAACCCAAGTAAGATGGTAGGTATTACTAGACGGCATCAGAGGGCAGACACAATGAAACCATAATCACAGAAAACTAGCTAATCTAATCACATGGACCACAGTCTTGCCTACCTCAATGAAACTAAGCCATGCCATGTGGGGCCACCCAAGACGGACGGGTCATAGTGGAGAGGGCTGACATAATGTGGTCCACTGGAGAAGGGAATGGCAAACCACTTCAGTATTCTTGCCTTGAGAACCCCATGAACAGTATGAGAAGGCAAAATAATAGGATATTGAAAGAGGAACTCCCCAGGTCATTAGGTGCCCAAAATGCTACTGGAGATCAGTGGAGAAATAACTCCAGAAAGAATGAAGGGATGGGGCCAAAGCAAAAACAATACCCAGTTGTGGATGTGACTGGTGATAGAAGCAAGGTCCGATGCTGTAAAGAGCAATATTCCATGGGAACCTGGAATGTTAGGTCCATGAATCAAGACAAATTGGAAGTGGTCAAACAGGAGATGGCAAGAGTGAATGTCAACATTCTAGGAATCAGTGAACTAAAATGGACTGGAATGGGTGAATTTAACTCAGATGACCATTATATCTACTACTGTGGGCAGGAATCCCTCAGAAGAAATGGAGTAACCATCATGTGCCGGGAGCAGGAGCTCCGCCCATGGCAAAGGCCATGAGGAAGGAGACTTGGCATACGCAAAGGCGGGATCGAGCCTCAGGAGTACCCCCTGGAAATTCTCGAGTATCTACCCCCAAAACCAGAGTCTGCCTACTTTCTGCTTTGTGCTTTCACCTACACCTCTGACTTTACGGGGGGGGGGGGGGGGCTGTCCCCCACTACCTCTCTCTGAAAAAAAGAGTTAACTTACAACCTCAGTTAATAAAGTTCCTGGATCTGATAGTGTTTCAACCTACAAACTCCTTTGGAAGTCCTCTAGCCTGCCTGAATAGGTTTTTCCAGCCACATGTGATTGCTCAGAGCCTCCCATCTATGAGAGGCATGAGATGTTCTAAACTGTCTAAATACAGATTCCTTTGAGCAGTTAAAAGATTGATTAGAAATTGTATTGGTGAAGGGTTTTTTCACTTGTTGGGCCAATGTTTGCTGCTAAGTTTCCATATCCCTTACCTGCTGTGTCCCTGGCAGTGTATTGATTAATACAATTGGTGTAAGTAGTAGCTTTAATGTTTGTAACCTTGGACCCTTGAGTTAATTCTTTTTCTTGTTATAGCCCACCACACCTTTGCCCTGTAGGAATGCAACTTTATCTAATGCTTTTGGAGGGTGGCGCCTGACTAATCACCTTTAGAGAAAAATAAGTTTTCTGAAGAAAGGATCTTAAAATGTTAACAGGCCTCTGGGCCAGAAGATGATGCAAATCACCTAAACTTTTGCATATGATAAGTTTGCAGGAAGAAAGCCTGACTTATTGCATGACTCTACCCCTTCCCCCATTATCCTCTATGCATAATTTAAGGTATAAAAACTACTTTGGAAAATAAAGTGCGGGCCTTGCTCACCGAAGCTTGGTCTCCCCATGTCGTTCTTTCTCTCACCTTCTGGCTGAATTATTCAGCCTCTTTTCTCCACTAAATTTTCTCACTGAGTATCCTTATTTAACCACTCTTTATATCTTTAATTAACATTTAAATAAGCTGTTGTTTCCTGATTGCCGATGCTGTCTCCCCTTTGAATTCCCTGGATCCACCGGGGCTGGACCCCGGCAATCATGGTCAACAAAAGAATCCGAAATGCAGTACTTGGATGCAATCTCAAAAACGACAGAATGATCTCTGTTCGTCTCCAAGGCAAAACATTCAATATCACGGTAATCCAAGCCTATGCCCCGACCAGTAATGCTGAAGAAGCTGAAGTTGAACCATTCTATGAAGACCTATAGGACCTTTTAGAACTAACACCCAAAAAAGATGTCCTTTTCATTAAAGGGGACTGAAATGCAAAAGTAGGAAGTAAAGACACACCTGGAGTAATGGGCAAATTTGGCCTTGGAATACAGAATGAAGCAGGGCAAAGACTTAGAGTTTTGCCAAGAAAATGCACTGGTCATAACAAACACCCTCTTCCAACAACACAAGAGAAGACTCTACACATGGACATCACCAGATGGTCAACACCTAAATCAGATTGATTATACTTTTGCAGCCAAAGATGGAGAAGATCTATACAGTCAGCAAACATAAGACCAAGAGCTGACTGTGGCTCAGACCATGAACTCCTTATTGCCAAATTCAAACAGAAATTGAAGAATGTAGGGAAAACCACTAGACCATTCAGGTATGACCTAAGTCAAATCTCCCATGATTATACAGTGAAAGTGAGAAATAGATTTAAGGGACTAGATCTGATAGACAGACTGCCTGATGAACTATGGATGGAGGCTCATGACATTGTACAGGAGACAAGGATCAAGACCATGCCCATGGAAAAGAAATGCAAAAAAAGCAAAATGGCTATCTGAGAAGGCCTTACAAATAGCTGTGAAAAGAAGAGAAGCAAAAAGCAAAGGAGAAAAGGAAAGATATAAGCATCTGAATGAAGAGTTCCAAAGAATAGCAAGAAGAGATAAGACAGCCTTCTTCAGTGATCAATGCAAAGATATAGAGGAAAACAACAGAATGGGAAAGACTAGGGATGTCTTCAAGAAAATTAGAGATATAAAGGGAACATTTCATGCAAAGATGGGCTAAATACAGGACAGAAATAATATGGACCTAACAGAAGCAGAAGATATTGAGAAGAGGTGGCAAGAATACACAGAAGAACTGTACAAAAAAGATCTTCATGACCCAGATAATCACGATGGTATGATCACTCGCCTAGAGCCAGACATCCTGGAATGTGAAGTCGAGTGGGCCTTAGAAAGTATCACTATGAACAAAGCTAGTGGAGGTGATGGAATTCCAGCTGAGCTCTTTCAAATCCTGAAAGATGATGCTGTGAAAGTGCATCAATATGCCAGCAAATTTAGAAAACTTATTAGTGGCCACAGGACTGGAAAAGGTCAGTTTTCATTCCAATCCCAAAGAAAGGCAATGCCAAAGAATGCTCAAACTACCGCACAATTGCACTCATCTCACACACTAGTAAAGTAATGCTCAAAACTCTCCAAGCCAAGCTTCAGCAATACGTGAACCGTGAACTTCCAGATGTTCAAGCTGGTTTTAGAAAAGGCAGAGGAACCAGAGATCGAATTGCCAACATCTGCTGGATCATCGAAAAAGCAAGAGAGTTCCAGAAAAACATCTATTTCTGCTTTATTGACTATGCCAAAGCCTTTGACTGTGTGGATCACAATAAATTGTGGAAAATTCTCAAAGAGATGGAAATACCAGACTACCTGACCTGCCTCTTGAGAAACCTATATGCAGTTCAGGAAGCAACAGTTAGAACTGGACATAGAACAACAGATTGGTTCCAAATAGGAAAAGGAGTACATCAAGGCTGTATATTGTCACCCTGCTTATTTAACTTATATGCAGAGTACATCTTGAGAAACCCTGTGCTGGCAGAAGCACAAGCTAGAATCAAGATAGCCGGGAGAAATATCAATAACCTCAGATATGCAGATGACACCACCCTTATGGCAGAAAGTGAAGGGGAACTCAAAAGCCTCTTGATGAAAGTGAAAGAGGAGAGTGAAAATGTTGGCTTAAAGCTCAACATTCAGAAAACGAAGATCATGGCATCCAGTCCCATCACTTCATGGGAAATAGATGCGGAAACAGTGTCAGACTTTATTTTTTTGGGCTCCAAAATCACTGTAGATGGTGATTGCAGCCATGAAATTAAACGACGCTTACTCCTTGAAAGGAAAGTTATGATTAACCTAGATAGCATGTTACAAAGCAGAGATATCACTTTGCCAACAAAGGTCCGTCTAGTCAAGGCTATGGGTTTTCCAGTGGTCATGTATGGATGTGAGAGTTCGTCTGTAAAGAAAGCTGAGCCGCAAAGAATTGATGCTTTTGAACTGTGGTGTTGGAGAAGACTCTTGAGAGTCCCTTGGACTGCAAGGAGATCCAACCAGTCCATCCTAAAGGAGATCAGTCCTGGGTGTTCATTGGAAGGACTGATGCTGAAGCTAAAACTCCGGTACTTTGGCCACCTCATGTGAAGAGTTGAGTCATTGGAAAAGACTCTGATGCTGTGAGGCATTGGGGGCAGGAGGAAAAGGGGATGACAGAGGATGAGATGGCTGGATGGCATCACCAACTCGATGGACATGTGTTTCAGTGAACTCCGGGGGTTGGTGATGGACAGGGAGGCCTGGTGTGCTGTGATGCATGGGTCCTAAAGAGTCTGACAGGACTGAGCGACTGAACTGAACTGAACTTGCTAGTATGTGAGATGAGTACAATTGATAATTGATAATTAGAATGAAAACTGACCTTTTCCATTCCTGTGGTCACTGCTGAATTTCCAAATTTGTTGGAATATTGAGTGAAGCACTTTCACACCATCATCTTCCAGGATTTGAAATAGCTCAACTGGAATTTCATCACCTTCACTAGCTTTGTTCATAGTGATACTTCCTATGGCCCACTTGACTTCACATTCCAGGATGTCTGGCTCTAGGTGAGTGATCACACCTTTGTGGTTATCTCAACTATTAAAATTCTTCTATATATTTCTGTGTATTCTTGCCACCTCTTCTTAATATCTTCTGCTTCTATTAGGTCCATACCATTTCTGTCCTTTATTGTGCCCATCTTTGCATGAAATGCTCCCTTGGAGTCTCTAATTTTTTTGACAAGATCTCTAGTCTTTCCCATTCTATTGTTTTCCTCTATTTCTTTGCATTGGTTTCTGAGGAAGGCTTTCTTATCTCTCCTTGCTATTTTTGGAACTCTGCATTCAGATGGGTTTATCTTTCCTTTTCTCTTTTGCCTTTCACTTATCTGAACAGTATGTATTAATTACAACACTGAGCAGTATGTGTTAAGATTCAGTCATGCTAATGTAAATGCTCTTGATTGGTTTTCAACTTTTAGATTCAGAGTATGTACAAAGCCACAAAGATTTGAGTGTGGTGGTAGAAGAAAATATTAAGAATTTCAATCATGAAAAATAGAAATAGAATTGTCAAATGATGACTGTTAGAAAGCAGGAAAGGAAAATAATACTAAGAGATACTATGAAGAGTTAATATACTTGAATTAGGATATAAAATCATCATATTAAATTATAATGATAATCAATAGCAAAGGTATAACCAATATAAATATCTAACATTATTAGTCCAAGGGGAGAATAACAATCAGGGCTGTGGACTGAATAGGAAGAGAGAGAACTTTCATTAAAATGAAACTTTCACACTTGTAATGCTTAATTTTGAAATGTAAAAATACATTTGTAAATGATTAAGCAACAGGTTATCACTGAAAATGCTAACTTGATTCTTTGCATCTTAATCACTAAACCCAGTCTTCAACTTTTAAACACACTATTTCCTTTCTTTAACCCCAAAACACTATTTTGAAATGCAAATAAAGGCCTGGATCTGTCAGGTTTTGCTATATTAAAAGTATAACTCCAAGCTTCTAAATCCTACAATAGGCTTCTGAATTCAATCTCTATACTCACACCACAAATCCAATCCTTCTGATGATATTACCCTTTTATAATCTGTCCTTCTTTACTCATATTATTTCTATATTTGTTTTCTTCCTACAATACTGAAATAGCCAGGAGCAACTTCCATGACCACAGTGACACCAAGATAATCCTAGAAACATGTTTGAGAGGAATACTAATCATCTTGCAGTGCTTGCCAATAAAACAGCATGGCAAGCAAAACTCTTGCCTGAGAACAAATTCTCTTTAAATTCATTTATCATATTCTACTATGGATCTTCTCCTCCAGTAAGAGTCAACCAATCTTTAGGGTGAAAAATAAGTCTGCAAATCTATTACTTAATGTACATCTCACCCTTTCCATGCACATATTTGAGTGTATTTACCAAGCAAACTCCTACACTTTTATCTGAGACTCAGATCAAATACCCCTTTTTTCTAAGAAGGTAGTAAATTAAGACAAGGAATACTTAGTAGGATCCTGATGACCACTGGGCTAAGAGTAGACAAACAAGTTAGATATGTATTCATAATCGCATTTTAAAACAGGCATCATCATCATTTTATTTCAGACAACAAACTGAGACTTAGAAAGTAAACTGCCCAGTCACAAAATTTGTAAATGTGTGAAGGAAAATTCTGATTTCAAAGCCCATTCTTTTACTGTTTCACCATTCCATTCAAAAGTTCTACTTCTGTGTCTTCATGACTCTACACACATTATACATAGTTTTAATTACACCATGCTGAAACTATTTGTTTACATATGTATGTTTCCTATTGGAATCCCCATATTCTAATGGCCAAGAATCTTAACCTTAAGTCTGTACTTCCGGAATCCAGTAAACACTTTGATTTACAGAAGACATTTAGTAAATTCTTACTGAATGAATGAATGAATTAGTATGAACAATAATGAAATTCCAGAAAATAATGTTATCCATTTAAACCTTCTAACTGTCCTGCTTACCTGGTAAATGGCCATGGCATACTAAGACCAAAGAAATGCAGCAGAATTTATATTGGCTCTCATTTGGTTTGACTCCTGGAATTATTGGCATGGGTTAAGAATCTGCCTTCAATGCAGGAGACCTCGGTTCGTTCCTTGGGCTGGAAAGATCCCCTGGAGAAGGGAATGGTTATACTTTGCCTGGAGAATCCCCATAGACAGAAGAGACTAGCGGGCTACAGTTCATAGGGTCACAAAGAGTCAGACACAACCAAGCGACTAACATTTTCACTTTCATGATCCACATGAAAATGTAGAGCTTCTGGGAACCTGATAGATTATCTAAGATAACTTATTATTGTATTGAATGTTCAGAAAAGGGAAACATTTTAGCCACAGGACTTGTGAGATGGAAGGCTGCAGCTTGAACCCAAGCACTTATTCTGCTTAGCCATGCTTACTTTCTTGTTACCATAAAGAAAGGATTTCATCATACCTGAGAAGCTATCATCAGCCAGCTCCCCAAATTTCCTATTTTGAATGTCTGTGTAACATTCCATACTAGGCTGGTGGCTCTTTGCACCCACGTCAGCATAAGTGGTGGTAGGCAGGAGAAGGTAAATACGTTTAGATTTACAGAAAAAAATGAGCTAACATTTACTAAGTGTTTATTATGTATCTAGCATGTTACATGGACTTCCTTGGGGGCTCATTGATAGAGAATCTGGTGCCAATGCAGGAGACATGGGTTCAATCCCTGGGTCAGGAAGATCCACAGGAGAAGGAAATGGCTACTCATTCCCAGTATCCTTGCCTGGGAAATCCCATGGATGGGAGAGCCTGTTGGGCAACAGGCCATGGGGCCTCAAAAGAGTCGGACACAACTTAGCGACTAACCAATGACAGCACTTAACATATGTTATATCACACATGTTAAATTACCTGTAAGTCCTCAACCTTGTAAAATCAGTGTGATCGTTGTATATATTTTATGGATGGAAAGAAGCAGGGATCAATGATGTTAAGTAACTTGCCTAAGCCTCACAACATGTGGCAGCGGTGTCGAGAATCAATCTAGGTAGTGAGACTGCAGGACGTTCTCTCATAATCAGCTCTCTTTTTTGAAATAGTCACCCTTCTCTCTTTATCAGTAACAAACCTTGTTTCTACTTGGCTGTTCTCAAAAGCAACATGCTGCTGTGGTACGCAAGGCTGCTGGCTAATGCAATCATTCACAATATGTCCTATAGACTAGGCCTCTGAGAGCAGCCCAAAGGCATTAAGGGAGGAAATTCACAGCAGATGAACCTTGGGAACCATCCAAGGTCTACACTCTCATCCCCAAGAAGACAGTTTTGTTGTAAAAAGATAAAGCTGGTTGTTATGCTCACATAAAATTAATTCCACAGTTGTTCTTTACCAACAGATGCATTTGAAGTCTAAAAATAACCATTGTAAAAGAAAACAGTTGGTTTATTAGAGGAGTGGGATTTTGGATTTTCCATGCTTCCTCCTTTGTTTTTCTCCTATTTTCTGTTATTCTTGCAACAATATTGTTTAGTAGATAATTTTCCACGAAAGTTATTATAATTATTAATAGTACTAAAGAAAAGTGTTTCTACTTTGCCACCCTCCACAAAACTCCAAGATGAGAAAATTACTAAAATAAGAGAATGATGGCTAGTAGAGTTTTACTAGAGTATTAAAATGCAAATAAAACATGTACATGGGGGAAAGCAATGCCTTCTTAGTGCACTAAGCTATTTACATTACAGCTTAGAGCAACTCATCTTCTCCATAGTCTTGCTTATAAAAGCTGAGTGCATATATAGCGATGGTAGGGACCTAGCTTTCATTATGAAAACTATAAAAAAATAAGTGTGTGAATATAAATGATCTATTTGTAAACAGACTTCAGAAGCTCTGAAATAAAAGCCAAAGAGCAAGGTGGTGTACAATAATATTGCTTTTGAGCACTGATTTATATGATATTCTGATGCTAGCAGGAGTTCCTAGCTGCGATTGCAGCTTAACAAACATACAGCAGGGAGTGACTTTGTCAGTTATTGTTCACTTAGAAGAAAGCACGTTTCTTATTTTTACATTATGCAGCAGCTGGAAAAACCATCCTGTCATTTGTACATTTTCTAATAAACAGTGAACGCTAACTACTATGTGAGAGAGTGAACTAAGGGTCGGTGTTAGCGAAGGGGAGGTAGTGGAAAGAATCGTTAGAAGATGTGCGTGGGGTGTGTGTTTTATATATCTAGCTCTCAACTGATTTTCAAAATGTTAAAAAAGACAGAGAAACACATACGCTCAGCAGACCTCCTAAACTGTGCTCACCACGGCTCCTAGGCTATGGTTTCATACTTTACTCACTGCACTCTTCTTGACAATGTGGAGGGCATCACTGTCCTTCTGATGCCTTTTCTTGATACTCTTCAGGTCGATTTTGCCATTCTCCTTTATATGCCTTTTTGCTCAATAGATGGCCATCATATATTCAATCAGTTATTATATTTATTCGCCAATATCTCAGTGTTTCATCATTGGATTATAAAATCCTTGAGGGCACTTTTGCACCCCTGGAACTCAGCAAAATGCCAGGTTAATGATGGGTCCTCAAGAATATGTGGCGTATGCATAAATGAAATATTTATAATACTTATGGTAATTATAGTTTATTCTTTTTTAAAAAATCAGGGTATAGTTGCTTTACAATGTTTTACAACAGAGTGAATCAGCTATATGTATACATATATCCCCTCCCTCTTGAATGTCTCCACACCTGCCCGTCCCACTCATCTAGGTCACTACAGAGCAGAGCTGAGCTCACTGCACTAGAGAGTGTGTTCCCACCAGCTATCTGCTTTACACATAGTGCACATAAATTAATCCAGGTCTGTCAATTCACCCCACCCCTCCTCTGCTGCCCAACCCGTCCACATGTCTGCTCTCTACATCTCCATCTCTATTTCTGCCCTGCAGACCGGTTTATCTATACCATTTTTTTAGATTCCTTATATACGTGGCAATTCTGATTAAAGTAATGAGAGAGTCAATCCCTAGGCAGATTGATAAGAAGTCTGGGGGTCCCCGAGGAGGAGATAGGGGTCTGGAGTTCTCAAGGAGGAGGAAAGGACAATTTTTTTTTTTTTTTTCCCCTCTACATCCCTTAGTCACATAAATTTTTTTTTTTTTTTTAAACCTCAAACTGATGGTTACACAACAAACAACTCAGCTTAAACTCTGTACTAGGAATTATATAACAACAATGTATCCTGCTTGAGGACAGTTTCTCCTTCCTGAAAACCTTCTGGCTAATCCTATTAACTTAAAATGTAAATTATGGGAGTGGGTCTAGTAAGATCTTTAAAACCTCCAGACATTCTTTTGATTTATTGTAATAACTAATTAAAAAGTATATAACTCCCGTGCTAACAGTAGCAAGAGGGGCATTCTCCATCCCCCTTCTGATGTCTATGTCAGAAGCTTTCTCAGTCCCTTTTCTTCCTTTAATAAAACTCTGCTACACAAAAGCTCTTGAGTGATCAAGCCTGGTCCCTGGTCCGGAAGCTAAATCTTCTTCTTCGGAGATCAGGAATTCGACATTGTTCACTGTAAGCTATCAGTAAGAACCAGTGAGAGGATGGGGAGGGGAATAAATTCTAACAAGGGAATAGGTTGGGGCTTATCCCCAGCAATAATTATGGCAGGACAGAGAAAATCTTTTCCAATTAGAAAGAATTACCTAAGCTGTTACTGGTGAAAGATGATCCTAAGCCTATGATAAACCTTTACTGCTAGGATGGAAGGGTGGGGGCAGGCGGGCTGCTTTAATAACTTACGTACTGCTCCTCTCCTCCCTCCAGAACTGAAAAATCCTGACTTATTTACACATCTGATTCTTCAGTCTTTCATCTGATCCTTCAACCTTCTTTTAATGAGTATTCACTTCTCCTTCTCGCATCACTGCATCTTTCTAAGAACCTCTTTTTAATTTTCCTGGCTTTATTCTTGGTCCCACCGAGAAAATCTAAATTCTGCCTTTGCATCCATCTGCATCTACATTAACAGCCCACCAGTGGAACTCTACCTCCATGCTTCCCTGTCTTCTGTCCTTGCTTATCTACAGCTGTCCCCATAGTCTGTTTCTCTGCGTTACTGCCCTCTTCAACTGATAGGAAAAATTGTCACTTATTTTTTTCTTAATTTTTCTTCTTTCTCTTCTCTATCACTATACGTGATTATACCTCCTTCATTTCCAGAATTGATAATCTGTCTCATATTTGATACTTAACTCACAGTAATATTATTTAATTTTAATTCCATAATGTATATAAACTGAATTTAGGTGACATTAAACAAAATCCTTTCTCCAATATCATGCGTGAACATATACTAAGCATCCTCTGTTTTATATACATCATAGCACACTGCATAATAGCTGGTATTTATTGAGGACACATTTTGTTCCAGATCCAATATAAATCATATTTGTGTATGTATATATATATGCATAAGTTTATACATGCATGTTACGTGTACATATGTATGCATATATAAATCTCATAAATATGTGTGTATGTACATATACATATAACATGTGTGCAGGAATGAATGCTAAGCCACCTTAGTCGTGTCCAACTCTTTGTGACCCTATGGACTGTAGCCCACCAGGCTCCTCTGTCCATGGGATTCTCCAGGCAAGAATACTGAAGTGAGTTACTATGCCCTCCTCAGGGGATTATATATATATATATATATATATATATATATATATATACACACACACACACACATGATATATATAATACCATTCCATGTATTTATGTATGTATATAAGTTGCATGGGTGTGGGTGTGGGTGTATATATAAAACCAAGCTCAATTTTTATTATAAGATCATTACTTTGGCAACAAGAAAAGCCAAACTTAGAAGCAGCAGATGACTGAAGAACACCCATGCACATTCTTCTACAGTAGGAAATTATCTTCTTTCCAATGAATGAACATGAAATATACTCAAAACTATAGATCTTTGACTTTACTTTCTGTATGTTTGATAGTGTGGTTTTGTTATTTTCCACAGCAAAATCTCAAAAGTGCTTTGGGTGTCACTACAAAATGGTATAAGTTATAGTCATAGCATTAGAATGGACATATTTATTTTAGAAAACGTTTTCCTAGGCAAAAAACAGGAATGCTTATTTCTAAACCTTTATGATACATAAGAAGAAAGCCACTGACATGTGCAGTTGCTTCTCATTGTTTCATTGTGAGGAAGTGTTCAGAGATCATTGTGAGCTCATTTGAATAAGCTATAAGGGAAAAGATTGAAAACCGTCATAATTTTTGGTCAGTTTTATACTAGAAGTTAAAGCTTGTAGAATTTTTTTTTAAATGACATTTAGACCTGCTGCCATCATAACTAAGCATGTCACATAACACAGTCAGGATATAAAAAAACAGCAACAACAGACAGAAAAATAGAAGACTTTACACCTTGAGATAAACCAAAAATAACAGTGTCACTTGATTAATTCAGGTCCCCAAGATAATGAAAGTTTAGAGAGTTCTCATAAAACTGAACTGCCCATATAAAGTAATTTTATCTCTGATTTTTGCTATGTTCATACCTGAATATATGGCATGACCTTTGTGAATATGCTAATCATGATAGAAAATTCCTGAAATGTTTTCCATGAACAGGCTAATAGATATTCAGTAAGCTTCTTTATTTTGCAGTGTTACTTTTAAATACTTATATATTTATTTGGCCAATAAAGCACTCTGACTCCCTCATACCCTTTTTGAGCCAACTCTTCCATTCCTTTTCGGAATCTTCTTTGTCTTTTGGAGACTTCTGACAGATTCTATACCCTGGTTAAGGCAGCTGCTGCTGCTGCTAAGTCACTTCAGTCGTGTCCGACTCTGTGCGACCCCATAGATGGCAGCCCACCAGGCTTCCCCTGTCCCTGGGATTCTCCAGACAAGAACACTGGAGTGGGTTGCCATTTCCTTCTCCAATGCATGAAAGTGAAAAGTGAAAGTGAAGTCGCTCAGTCGTGTCCGACTCCTAGCGACCCCATGGACTGCAGCCCCCCAGGCTCCTCCATCCATGGGATTTTCCAGGCAAGAGTACTAGAGTGGGGTGCCCTTGCCTTCCCTACAGCATTGTTCTGCCTCCAAAATTTTAAATTCCAGTATCCTTCTCTTTGACCACAAACCTGATAATAGTTTCACTTTCTCACTATCTTCTGAGTCTCTGGATCTTCCATCATATTCAGACATCTGTTCTCTACAGTCCTAGGATGAGATCTCAGTGTACATTTTAGTCTTGCTTTGTTTCCCCCTTAGCTACAAAAGGAAGGCTAGAGGGAGCTCAGCTGGGCATTTTCCTTTCCTAAAGTCAGGTAGCCTCTGGTAAAATAGTTTCCCTTAGGGGCAAGCCTTCTTAAGAGTAAAATATTCTGGGTGTATTTGAAATGCTTACTCCACCCCATCCCCACCTTTACAGAAGCTCCAGGGGATTTCTCTTGGATCTTCTAACTGGGTAGGGTGCCTGTGAGTAAAAGTCGCTAGAGTGGGGAGGTTCCCTCAGGACTCAGCTCTGTGGAGTTTTTAACTCTGAAACTTGGCCTCAGGGAGTCTCCAGCGGTACACCCATCACAGCTCAGGTTTTAAGTACCTGTCTTGCCAGGCACTTGGAGGGATCTAATTCCCAGTTTTTGCTATGATAAACTGTATCTCTTTGTATTCACCTGGCTCTCCTTCTGGGAGGCAACCATTGGCCCGTGACTTCACCTCTCTGATAGTCCTAGGAAGAGTGGCTGAGTTTCCATTTGTGAGGACTTTTTCTGTTCCTGAGGACTACAGGAATAATGACTTCCAAATTCCAAACTCCCCACATGCCCAGCAGAATCTGGAAGCCCACTGTCTAATCTCTAGCCATTGTCATGTTTCCTGTTCAACTTCTCTTAGACTTCATGCAATTCCATTTCACTCACCTGCATAATGAAACCCTAATTCTGAATCAGTCCAGCTATTAGACTTCTCTTTCTTTGGACTACTGAGGATTTTTTTGAAGACAAATGCAAGTCCTTCAAAACTTGAATTTTATTATTTCCTTGACTTGACTTTCCAAACTTGATTTGACCTTTATTATTTCCTTCCAGAATACCTGTCTCCCCCAATCATTTGACACCTTAAAATGTCAAATCTTCCTTAGCCTCTTTCACCAAGGAAAACTGTTGATTCTGCCTCTTAATTATTTCCTTCCCTGTCCACTTAGGCTCACCATTAATGAAGTTATATGAAGTACATCATCTTCTGCCTTCCTTCCAGTGATAGCCTTTTATCTCTTCTCCTTGACCTCAGTCTTGATCTTTCCAGTGTATTTTTCCACATTGAGGCTGGACAGAGGATTCTAACATGAACATCAAATCGTGGTGCCTCCCCTCCAAAGTTTCTTCATTTCTCCCAGTTGTCAGGATACAGTCTCTACTCAATATGGCCTCAGCATGGTTTCCAAAGCCCCTCACGACTTGGTCTTCCTAGCTTTCTAGCAATGGCCCTTGTCATTTAACCCTGTACATTACGGAACCAGATTTTCACTGTGTCCACTTTTCAGAAGGGACGATGGTCTCTCAAGTCTTGTTGAGTCTGTATAAAATGAACTCTTTTATATTTCAAATTGTTGCTGTTGTTTAATTACTAAGTCATGTCTAGCTCTTTTGTAGCCCCATGAATTAAATCCCATGGTGCCTTTGTCCATGGGATTTTCCAGGCAAGAATACTGGAACAGGTTTTCATTTCCTTATTCAGGGGATCTTCCTGACCCAAGGATCAATCAAGTCCACATCTCCTGAATTGGCAGGTGAGTTCTTTAACCACTGATCCAACAGGGAAGCCCTTATTTCAAATTAGCTATCAATTATTCCTATAAGAATGACCCTTTAAGTCTTAGTTGCTCCTTTGCCCTTAGAACCTCACCTTTCAATTATTATATTGTAGAATTCATACTGCATAAAACTTACTTGCTTATTTTCTTTTTCTTTTAAGGGAAAAAAGATTATATCTGTTATCCTGAATCCTTAGTATCCAGCATAGTGCCCATCACATAAAATGTATACAATGAATATTTATAATGAACTACAAGAGAATACCATATGGGATTACATAAAACATGAAACCAGGCTCTATTTCTATATTCTTAACCTGCTTGCTGAACTTATATGCTTATGCTCTTAGTGTAAACTGTAAGCGTTAGACTCAGCAGAAATTGCAAACAGTCAGCTTGGAGGCTGAATGCTGCCCAGAAAATGTTTGTTTGCTCCCACATTCAGTGCTTGGGAGAAAACGGAGCCAATATTTCAACAACCAGAGATTAAAAATCTTAATTTCCAATTGATCTTAAAAGTCAGAAAACCTAGATATACAGACTCCAAAACAGGCTCTGTGCTCAGTCAGATGTGAGCATGCATGGATATGAAAGTTTTTTCACTTACCATCTCTGTGTTCTTGAAAAAGTTTCTCAATGTCCCTAATCTTTAATGTAAAATAGACATAATCCTAGAATGATTTTGACCCTCAAGTTGATTAGCTAATATATGCAAATGATATCTGGCATATGGTAAGCATTCAGTCAACAAATTATCAATTTATCATTATTTCAGGATTTTTAAAAAGTACTAACCCACTCCAGTACTCTTGCCTGGAAAATCCCATGGACAGAGGAGCCTGGTAGGCTGCAGTCCATGGGGTCCTTAGGAGTCGGACACGACTGAGCAGCTTCACTTTCACTTTTCACTTTCATGCATTGGAGAAGGAAATGGCAACCCACTCCAGTATTCTTGCCTGGAGAATCCCAGGGACGGGGAGCCTGGTGGGCAGCCGTCTATGGGATTGTACAGAGTTGGACATGATTGAAGCCACTTAGCAGCAGCAGCAGCATAGGCTTTCTTTAGTCCAGCATGAATATTTGTGTTACTGCCACTAACTAGTGGGTTGGTTCAAATGGCCATAACTTTAATGTGCTTGATGTTGTAACAAGGGACCTATAAGCTACTGGGTGGCTCACTCCTTTCCTGGCTAAGAGCTGCTGCTCCTCCCTCTATGTGTTAGTCACCAGGTCCATTCAATAAAAGTCAGTAGAGTTCTCACATCCTTTCTCTCCCTTTGGTTTACCTTTTGAGACAGGAAATGCTTCAGTTCTCCTGCTTACCTCTGCACCCACATTCTTCTCCCCTTCAAAGGAAAAAGAAATTCCAAATTGGATTTTCAGAGTCCAGGGTGAACTTCACTATTGGGTGTGATTAAGAACCCATTCAAAATTCCTCCCCACACCTTGATTTCCTAAAATTGAGAGATCCCAGCAAACCCCACCTATAGTACACACTCCCATTTCTCTTTTCTGATACTCTTTTTCTCCCTAAGTAGATGGGGTGTGTTTGGTGGGGTCAGTGCTGGGGGTCAGTATGCTCAATCATATCTAACTCTTTGTGATCCCATGGACTGTAGCCTGCCAGGCTCCTCTGTCCATGATATTTGCCAGGCAAAAACTACTAGAGCGGTTGCCATTTCCTACTCTAGGGGATCCTCCCATGTCTCTTGTATCTCCTGCACTGGTAGGAGGATTCTTTGCCACTGCACCACCTGGGAAAGAGATGGACAGATGTACAAATTTGTTAAGAGCCTGCCCCTAAGGGCAGACAGAGATTTTTCCAGCTTTCTTTCTTTTTCTTAACTACTAAGTAGTCTTGCTTGCCTTAAGCTATTGGCCTGACATGGGATTCCATTCCATGCCAGTTCAGCCCTAAGCATGAAAGGCAAACATACCCTTCCTTACTATCCATCATTTTCAATGTTGAGAGCAATGGTAGGGATACTTTGACCAGAAGTCTTCTCATCACAGTCGATTTGATGTCTGGGAAGGATGAGTAGAGACAAGCACTATAAGCAGAGCTTCCCGAGGTATTTAGAACATACTATGACATGGAGCGGAGAAGGCAATGGCACCCCACTCCAGTACTCTTGCCTGGAAAATCCTATGGATGGAGGAGCCTGGTAGGCTGCAGTCCATGGGGTTTCTAGGAGTCGGACACGACTGAGCGACTTCACTTTCACTTCTCACTTTCATGCATTGGAGAAGGAAATGGCAAGCCACTCCAGTGTTCTTGCCTGGAGAATCCCAGGGACGGGGGAGCCTGGTGGGCTGCCATCTATAGGGTTGCACAGAGTCACACACGACTGAAGCGACTTTGCAGTAGCGTGACATGGAGAAATTAGGCTGCTGTATTTAGCAAACCTAGACAGAATTGACTATCAGAGGAACAAGGAAGATAAGAGCAGATTCTCTTACAGACTTTAGACCAAGGACAACTGTCTTTGTTGTTAAGGTAAACTAGATGTCCAGGGAGAAAATATACACCTCCTACAGAAGTATTGTTCACAGATTTGTCAAACACTGATTCTTAGAAGAGTTTTATTACCCCAGCTGGACATCACCCTCTCTACCCTGTTTCCAGTCCACTGATGCAGGCGAGGCCTCCAGGCTGTATGTAGCGGCAGACCACCAGTATGTGAGAACTGCGACCAATGGATTGTTTCTGCAGGACCAGGGGAGGTTTCACAGATTAATTGCTCATTGTGGGTATTTTTATTTTCTTGCTTGTTTTCCTTTCAGGATTTCTCTCACTCAATCCCCCTTCATCTTGTTTCTCAATTGGAATTGTTGGAGACAGGAACTGTCTAGAGCAGATGGGATTCAAGATTAACAGAAGTGATGGAAATTTTGTGCTTTTATTCAAGTATGAAGGTTAATGGGAGTTATAACATAAACTAATAAGTTGCAAGGATTTGGGGGGATATATAGCAAATAACATATTTACTATGGTATTTCTGAAGGTAAAGACTTGTAGAAATACTACAGGGCTTAGAGGGGCTTCTGAATCTTCAGAGAGAAGCCCATGACATTGAGGTGCTTATTCCAAAGACTGTACAACACTGAGACCTTAGAAGATGTGTACATATTCCATGATCTAAGTAAAGAAAAAACCAAAAATAACTACTTTTTTCTCTTGCTTTCTCTATTTTGATTTTGCTAGATAACTAGAGATTTACATAGAAACAAGAAGGAAACATCACCTTTGCTTGGGAAAGTCTATTGATGTAGAAGCTATGTCATCTTCCTAAGTTTCGGGGGGTATAGGTCTGGTGTTGCTCTACATTTTTGCTGAATTACTAAATTTTGTATAAATGAACACATGAGGAATTAGGGCTATTTCAGTTATTCAATGTCGAGTGTGCAGAAGTATGCCTATTTTAGGGTAAAATGACCCTTGATGTGCAGCTGCTGAAGACACAGCACAGTCTGGCCAGAACTGAGAGGGCTTCTAGAAAAAATAAGGGAAATAAGAAAAAATTTGAAGCTTAAATTATCTCATAGGTGAGGGGTAAGTTGAATTTTATATCTATATTGCTTTTTTGATTATTAAAGGAGGCCAAGGATAGTTCATGTTAGAAAGCATTATGATATTGAGCCTATTTAGGCAAGCTAATCTAGAGAACACAGCAAGACATAATTTAGAAAGTAGATTTAGAAGGGAGTGTGAAGCTTTAGCTTAATTTTCAATGTGGCTTTGACATTAATTATTGTAAGACGATGGCACCCCACTCCAGTACTCTTGCATGGAAAATCCCATGGATGGAGGAGCCTGGTAGGCCGCAGTCCATGGGGTCGCGAAGAGTCGGACACGACTGAGTGACTTCACTTTCAGTTTTCACTTTCATGCATTGGAGAAGGAAATGGCAACCCACTCCAGTGTTCTTGCCTGGAGAATCCCAGGGACGGGGGATCCTGGTGGGCTGCCATCTATGGGGTTGCACAGAGTCGGACACGACTGAAGCAACTTAGCAGCAGCAGCAGCAGACTCATTAAGGCATTTTGGTAAAACCGTCACACTATCAAGGAAAGGTGAGGACAATGACCAAACCTGAATGATAGGCATGTGGATACAGGGACAGGGTTGCCTCCAAATCCTAACAGTATCCACACCTGCTCCATCACAGAAGTGACTGCTGCACTGAGCCAGGTTAACAGACTCAGCCACACAGGCAGAAGAGAGGTAGGAAGCTTTGCCCTCAGTCCAAGTACTGCCTCTTTGCTCCTTCACTCCTCAGTCTTCTCCAGGAAGGGAGAAGTTGCTAACCTGATACAGAGTAGCCCAGCATATTGACTTGGAATCACTGGGTCAATGTATTCTAAAAGGTCACATACCAGCCTATGGCTGACTTGAGCTCTGTTCTATTTCCTGTACTCACTGTGTACCTAAGTTGATAAGTGGATCCAAGACTGCTTTTCCCTCAGTATACAAGGCTAAGGGTGCTGGTCATTGCATTGGGTTCCTAACCAAATAAGTCAGAGACAGTCAGACCCAGTCTTCTTTTCTTTAAGAGAGATGAGAGGTTCTACTTAGATCTTAGATCCTAAGTCACATGTTTTCATCCAGCTTAATCAGAATTTTACAGGAAGGCATTGGGAACTAATAAGTTAACCTTTTAAGTTATCAAGATAACTAATCTATTAAGTTATCATATAGGACTATAATATAGGACATATATCAATCTAATAAGTTATCATATAGGATTCTTTTTTAATCATTTAGCTGCTTTTCAATGTATTCCCAGCTCCTTTTAGGGATATGTTTCAGGGAGATCAACTGATTGGGCAATATTACTCAATCTTTGTCAAATATTATCAATACTCCTAATATGCCACAGACTGCTTAGCTCTTCATACATTTATTTTCTACTGTGCTTTACTTAATGTCAGAAATACTTTTCAAACTAAATAAAAGACAATGTACCAAAGGATTGCTTATAAATATGCATGTAAATATTTATACTAATAACCCACTCTTTTACATTCAGTACATCTATGTCTACTAATACAGGTAGCTTTCTTACTTTTCTGCTTGCTTGTTTAATCTGGATTAAAATTAGACTTTTAAAACAAAATTTAAATAGCTTTATTTCCACTGGAAAAAAAAAAAAAAGCTTTCAACGGTATTTATCAAAATTCCCTTAGAAATATCTCTGCTGAGAGAGATGATGCTCCATAACACAGGGTCTGATTATACAGGCCAAATCAACTCATCATGAAGCAGAAAGTTGTCTAAAACAGTAGCAGCAACACAAAACATGATAATTATTCAACAATAAGGTATAGCCAATTCATTTTAATAAACTATATAAAGTGAAGAAGAACTAAAAAGCCTCTTGATGAAGGTGAAAGTGGAGAGTGAAAAAGTTGGCTTAAAGCTAAACATTCAGAAAATGAAGATCATGGCATCCAGTCCCATCATTTCATGGGAAATAGATGGGGAAACAGTGGAAACAGTGTCAGACTTTATTTTTCTGGGCTCCAAAATCACTGCAGATGGTGACTGCAACCATGAAATTAAAAGACACTTACTCCTTGGAAGGAAAGTTATGACCAACCTAGACAGCATATTCAAAAGTAGAGACATTACTTTGTCAACAAAGGTTTGTCTAGTTAAGGCTATGGTTTTTCCTGTGGTCATGTATGGATGTGAGAGTTGGACTGTGAAGAAGGCTGACCACCGAAGAATTGATGCTTTTGAACTGTGGTGTTGGAGAAGACTCTTGAGAGTCCCTTGGACTGCAAGGAAATCCAACCAGTCCATGCTAAAGGAGATCAGCCCTGGGATTTCTTTGGAAGGAATGATGCTAAAGCTGAAACTCCAGTACTTTGGCCACCTCCTGTGAAGAGTTGACTCATTGGAAAAGACTCTGATGCTGGGATTGGGGGCAAGAGGAAAAGGGGGCAACAGAGGATGAGATGGCTGGATGGCATCACTGACTCGATGGACGTGAATCTGGGTGAACTCCGGGAGTTGGTGATGGACAGCGAGGCCTGGCGTGCTGTGATTCATGGGGTCGCAAAGAGTCAGACAGGACCAAGCGACTGATCTGATCTGATCTTAATTTACTTATTACTGCTTAATATTGATTAGACAGAAGAGATAAGGAATCAGGTTTTGTAATTAAGCATCTTGGGTTTGAATGCCACTTTTCCATTCACTAGCTTCAAGTCCTTGGACAAGTTATTTACATCACTTTGAGCTTCACTTTCCTCATCAGTAGAAAAGCATGAAATGGCAACAACAAATACACTATCTCATTGGTTTAATGTGAAAATTATTATTGTGCATAATGTTACAAAGTATGTTCAATAAACGTTGTATATTTACTACACTTTCTTTTTTGTTGTTACACAAAAGATACCTCTAACTCTCGACCTTGGTTCCCAGGAGTGGTCTGTCCTAGTTTGAGAAAATGAATGTAGGTGATGAGAGCTGCTTCTGGAAGACGTGTTCTCTCTTCCAGGCCCTAGCTCCTCACATATAGAAACAATGATATACTCTATATTTGCTTCAGAGAATGATGCAGAAACGTCCCATTCCCATTCCCAAGGGACATGGTGAGACCTAGGGAGATGGATTCACAGTTTGCTTTTAGTCTAATTCCTTCTTTCTCTGGACTGCTCATGTTTGTTTCTCTTTTAAAAAGTCTTCCAAATTTGTTCATGCCTTTCGGCTATTTCTGCTGTCCAAGACACAAAGACGGATTCAAACACAGCAGTGACAGCTGGAGAGCTTCATATTTTCCTTTGGGAGATCCCATTGGTCAGCGAAATGGAAAATGAAGGCATTTTTAGTCATTTCCCTAAAGTGCTTCTCCACCATCTTCATGGCTAGTTTGTTTGCCCACACTGTTCTAGCAGAGGTCTGTTAACACGATAGCAGAACATCTGGGGGAGATATTTAGATAGAAGGAGTTGCAGGAGTAGCTTTTATTGTTATTAATGAAAGTAGCTCACCATTTGGCACAATGTCCTATGCCTTCTGAGGGCTGTATAAAGTAATGCCTGATTGCCTGCGACACACTTCATCCCCGGAGTTCACTGCCAATTAAAATAATAAATAAGCAACACTAACCACAGATATTAGAGGGAAAGATAATTGTTCTTCCTTGTCAAATAAATGAAGAGATGATCGTGAACCAGAGAGGAGGACTAGAGAGGTATATGTTTTATTCTCCCATGGTGTTGTTTCATCATTATTTTATCTACATGACAATGGATGAAAAGAAAGACTAAGTCACAGCACAGTAATAACAACCAGTTGAAGTGTTCCCATCCTCACAAGCCAGAAACAGGCAGCTTCTTTTCAGTACTTCTAACTACAACTCCAACTCAAGTTCCCCTCACTGGACGCATTGACTTCACTGTGAGGAAGAACAGTACATCAGCTTCCTCTTATGGGACATACCAAGAAAGGCTGACTGAATTTTATAAATAAATCATGCATACACACACCCACACATACTATGGATAGTTCATCTCAGTCTGAGAATAACAGAAATTAATTTTATCAATATAATAACAATAATGACTATCCTCTATTAACTATGTATTGTGTGCCATTCACCATGCTAAGAAATAACATGCATCATCTGATTTAATTTCTCAGAATAGTTTTCTGAAGTCAGTGCCATTATTTCCATGAGGATTAGAGAATTTAGATAATTTGCCTGTGATCACAAAACTCAGTGCCCATCTCCATAAGTCCATTCAAGACACCATGTTTCATGTCACTTACTCCTTTGATTACCTTTGATGGGTCAGATTTTGAGAAGTAAATGTGTCATAGTTTATTCAAATAAAATCAAAAGAATGACCCTAAATTGTGAACACTGTTTGAATGTCTGTGTTGTATGACCCTGAACTAATTATGGGCTCAGGAGACCATGAATAGGTAAGAAACTGAACTAACACATATAATTTTGTGTTACACTGCATTTGGTTATTTATTTATATTCTTCTCACTCCCACACATATGCACACAACTTAACATTGAGCTGCTAAAGCAAGGACCTAGTTACATTCATCTCTATATGCATTTTTCTTGCTTACTGTAAGATCATATAAGATGTTTTAAAAAATTATAAAAGGGAAAGGAGGGAAGAGATGAGGGATAAAATATTTATTTGTGAACATATACAGTGCTAGCAGAATTTTAGATTTATGTATCATATCACATTTATATTGTCATTTTGAAGAAGGTAGTTATAATAAGAGAACAAAGATTCTGCAGAGTTATGCAATTGTAGTTCACTTAATACATCATAAAACTGGGATGAGAATCTGCTTTTGGCAACTGCATAAGCCATTCTTTTTCTACAAGATAATGTTGAGCATTAAGTTTTTACCACTATTAGTCTTACATAATTATGGTTAACTTAGGTCCAACTCTGCTGATGAGTCAGCAGATAACTTCTCACCCAGGACTGGGTGACTGGAGACTGCTCATTGAGAAAGAAAACAGAGGAAGAGAAACAATGTTCGGGTATATTAGGTTTTAGCGTGTTGAGTTTGAGGCAACTGTGTGGTAGGCAAAAGGAGATTTTCCACAGAGCTGAAAATATGAGTTCAACATTCAGGAGGTAAGTGTATGCCAGAGATGGAGATTTGGGGAATGGTCTATAAAGCTGGCAGCTAAAGCCATGCTAGTCAAAGAGGTCCCTAAAGGAGAATATGTAGACTGAGAAGAGTGCTAAAAGGTCGTTTTATGGAATTGAGTGGAGGGAAAAAAACCTAAAAAGAGGATTTTGATAAAGGTCATCTAAAGCAGACAGGAACTAAGCTAAAACTATAGTAGAGGATAAGAAAAGAAGGAGTTTCAAAAAGGAGAAAGTGGAATATATTAAATTGAGGTAAGGAATGTCCATTGGATATATCAGCTAGGAGTTTTGATTTATCAACCACTTGGTAATTTTGAAGTTTTAGGGTTATTTCAGAATAGCTAAAGGATGTTTGAGTTGAGAGAATGTTAAAAGTACATCAATAAAGCAAACCCCAGGATGCACTTTTAAGCAACTTGAATGGAGTATAATTGACATCATGGAAAAGAGTCATTCTCTAGCCTCAAACTCTGACTTGTTTTGCTATCATGTATTTATTATTATTTAATATATGATATGTGTGTTTATCATCTGCCTGCTTATGGTAGAATAAAAGCTCATAAAAGAAGTCACTTTATTTCATTACTACTACATCCTCAGTGTTTAGAATAAGTGAAAGTTGCTCAGTCATGTCCAACTCTTTGTGACCTCATGAAGTGTAGCCCTCCAGGCTCCTCTGTCCATGGAATTCTCCAGGCAAGAATTCTAGAGTAGGTAGCCATTCCCTTCTCCAGGGCTCTTCCTGATTCAGGGATCTTGCCAAATACATTCCACCTTCTGTATTTGAAAATAAATTTTATTGGGACACAATTCCTGTCCATATTATCTGTAGCCACTTTGGCTACAGTTGCCTGAGTTGAGTCAAGGTGACAGAGACTTTCAAAATAAGAATATTTACTATCCAACCCTTAATGGAAAAAAGTTTGCTAACCCCTGTTTTGTTTTGTTTTGTTTTTGGCCACACTGCACAGCATGTGGGATCTTACAGCTTAAACACACAGCTCTGGCCTTGGAAGCATAGATCCTAAACACTGTATTCCCAGGGAAGTCCCTGCTAACCCCTGTTCTAGAACAATATTTGCACATAGTAGATGTTCAGTAAATATAGCCAATAATCAAATGAACTCATTCATAAATTAAAGGCATTTTCCATTTAATACAGTTGGCTGAGTTAACTTTCTGAGGTGATACTAATATATAAAGGACAGAAGTGAACACTAAATGAGATGCATGTAATTGGCAAATGGACATATCAAAAAGCAAGTATGTTCATCTCCTCTCCTTTCTCTCTGAAAAGCTGTTTGTAAAGATGATTTTATTGCTTCCTGAAGGGCTCCTCCAGGACTGTCTTCAATCACTCTGGTTGGAAGTATCAACAGTGGGAAGCCAATGAAATAATATTAATTCATCCACCAAAGATGCCTTGGAAGTTATGAGACCTAATCTGCACAGTCATGATAAACAAGATAGCAACTGAGGAAAATCAAAGTCCCCAACTTGTAGGTCATCCCAGTCCTTTAAAGTCATTATCATTATTAACATTATTTCTGTTGTAGCAAAAGGGGAAGTGGACAAGAAACATAGGCATTTGAGACTGAAGGCTGGGACTTCACCTTTTTAATCATTCCAGAAGGGTTCTTCATTATTCATAGCTTTCCCTACAGAATAGTGCATTGTTCAAAGCGGCTGTCAAGACCATTCAGCTTCTTAATTTTTTTTCTGTATTTTTTGCTAGTTATTTTTTCCTTATGGCTGAGTATCCAATGTGGAAGTTTTATTTTTTAAGCCACTTAGATTTTAAAAAATATACTAGTACTGCAAGCTGTTCTAAGCTTTTGTTCTTCAATACACACACTCTCAACCAAGGGTGATATTTTCAATTTTATTTTGAAAAGGGACTTGAACATTAAATTGAAGCCTTCAGAATTGGCAGGTGTTAAGCAGGAGAAAGGAGAAAAGAAAGATATTTCAAATTTCAAAAGGATTTTAACAATTTATAAAAGAATAGAATAGAGAGTTTAAGAATAGACCAAAGTTAGAAAAATACTGCTATTAAAAATAGAAATGTTCAACTCTTTACCTCTTAGGTCTCAAATACCCCTATACTGTCTGATGAAACCTCAAATCACATCATTAATTCCATACTTCCTCTCTTCCCTGGATGCCAAGATCTGCATTAATCCATTAAGCACATATAGACTGAGATTCTGAATTTTATGACAGTGTGTGAAGCTATATGGGTACTTCAGAGAATGGAATGGCTATGCCTGACTTCAGGTCTACTGTCTATCAGGGAACACTGACTGAGAAACATATACATGCAGGTTATTAATACCCTGAAACCAGAGCACTAAATCATCTTATAAAGAAAGAAGACTGAATGGGCACATCATGTATAAAACATCATGGGATTGATATCAGAAAAGATTTAATTCATTCATTTGCTTGACAGATACTTATCTACCGTGTGTTAGACAATGCAGAAAGGGTCAGGGAGACCATACTATTACCATGAATAAAGTGCATCATGATGTATATCTCTTAGGAATGTTTAATAGCTGAGACTATTTTTAAACTTTGACTTTTGTCCAGTTATAATAAATGTATTTTAATCAAATTTAAATGAGATGTTTAAAAGGAATGGTTTGCCAACAAGTTCTCATGATGATATATTTTATTCACTTCCACCACATCTAAAGCTTGAAATCTTTGAAATATGTGATTTTAAAAATCAGAAGTAATTTTGATCTTTCTCCTGTTTTGTTTCTAAATAGTGAAATAAGATTGGTATCAGGGTGCTATTTTTAAACACTTTTCTGAAAATCAAATATTTAGGATGCAGATAGTGCTTGTTCACAGTAAATAAGAGCAAATTATATACAAAATAACTATTTTTAAAAATTAGCAATGGCTTTTAAAGTTTAGAGATATCTTGATATGCTATCTAGTTTTGATCAAATGGCCATGAGATTTATTGAACTGCTGCTGCTGCTGCTGCTAAGTCACTTCAGTCGTGTCTGACTCTGTGCGACCCCATAGACAGCAGCCCACCAGGCTCCCTCGTCCCTGGGGTTCTCCAGGCAAGAACACTGGAGTGGGTCACCATTTCCTTCTCCAATTATTGAACTAGTAAACATTAACTCACTGTGACCTGGCAGGGTTCTTTTCATATTTATGTTTATCATTGCATGGTTTTTAACTTGTTTACATCAAGTGCAGATATTAAGAAACTGGCTTCCACCTTATTTTTGGAAAGAATAGTAACTCTCTGAGTCACAGTTTTTTGATCTCTAAGACGATTATAATAGCACCAAGTACCTTCTAGAGTAATTAAGAAAATTACCTGAATTACTTCATATAAAATAGATAGGGCATTTTAATGCTTATTTAGTACAAATTCAAGGAAACTCAAATGGATTAAAGACCTAAATATAAGACCAGAAACTACAAAACTCCTAGAGGAAAGCATAGGCAGAACACTCTCCGATATAAATCACAGCAAGATCCTCTATGACCCACCTCACAGAGTAATGGAAACAAAAACAGAAATAAAAATAAACAATTGGGACCTAATTAAACTTAAAAGCTTTTGGACAATGGAGAAAACTACAAGCAATGTGAAAAGACACCCATCAGAATGGGTGGAAATAATAGCAAATGAAACAATTGACAAAGAATTTATCTCCAAAATATACAAGCAGCTCAAGCAGCTCAATACCAGAATAAATGAACAACGCAATGAAAAAGTGGACGAAAGACCTAAACAGACATTTCCCCAAAGAAGACATACAGATAGTGAAGAACACATGAAAAGATGCTCAACAGCACTCATTATTGCTGCTGCTGCTGCTAAGTCGCTTCAGTCATGTCCAACTCTGTGCGACCCCATAGACGACAGCCCACTAGGCTCCCCCGTCCCTGGGATTCTCCAGGCAAGAACACTGGAGTGGGTTGCCATTTCCTTCTCCAGCATTCATTATTAGAGAAATGCAAATAAAAACAACGAGTTATCATCTCACACCAGTCAGAATGGCCATTATCAAAAAGTTACAAACAAATGCTGGAGAGGGTACGAAGAAAAGAAAACCCTCTTACGCTGTTTGTGGGGATGCAAACTGGTACAGCCACTATGGAAACAGTGCTGAGATTCCTTAAGAAACTGGGAATAGAACTGCCATATGACCCAGCAATCCTATTGCTGGGCATACACTCTGAGGAAACTAGAATTGAGAGACACATATACCCCAGTGTTCACTGCAGCACTATTTACAATAGCTAGGACATGAAAACAACCTAGATGTTCACTGGAAGAAGAATGAATAAAGAAGTTGTGGTATATATAGGACCCAGAGACCCCACAGAGACTGAGACAGAACTGTATTTGGGTGTCTCCTGTGGAGGTACGGGTCAGCAGCGGACTGCCGCAGGAGCAGGGGCTCTGGGTGCAGTAGACCTGGGTATGGCATAAGCCCTCCTGGAGGAGGTTGCCATTAACCCCACCGTAGAGCTGCCAGAACTTACACAAAACTGGAGAAACAGACTCTTGGAAGGCACAAACAGAACCTTGTGCACAAAAGGACCCAGAAGAAAGGAGGACTGACCCCACAAGAGACTGACCCAGACTTGCCTGTGAGTGTCCAGGAGTCTCCAGCAGAGGCATGGGTCGGCGGTGGCCTGCTGCAGGGTTGGGGTCACTGAATACATAAGTGCATGCATGGGACATTTTGAAGGAGGTCAGCATTATCTTCATTACCTCCACCACAGTTTGGCCACAGGTCAAATAACAGGGAGAGGACATAGACCCACCCTTCAACAGAAAACTGGATTAAAGATTTACTGAGCATGGCCCCAATCTTCAGAACAAGACCCAGTTTCCCCTTCAGTCAGTCTCTCCCATTAGGGAGCTTCCATAAACCTCTTATCCTTTTCCATCAGAGGGCAGACTGAAAACCACAATCACAGAAAACTAACCATTCTGATCACATGGACCACAGCCTTGTGTAACTCAATGAAACTGTGAGCCATGGCGAGTAGGGCCACCCAAGATGGATGGGTCATGGTGGAGAGTTCTGACAAAACGTGGTTCACTGAAGAAGGGAATGGCAAACCATTTCAGTATTCCTGCCTTGAGGACCCCATGAACAGTATGAAAAGGCAAAAAGATAGGACACTGAAAGATGAACTCCCCAGGTTGGTAGGTACCCAGTATGCTACTGGAGATCAGTGGAGACATAATTCCACAAAGAATGAAGAGACAGAGTGAAAGCAAAACCAAACCCAGTTGTGGATGTGACTGGTGATGGAAGTAAAGTACGACACTGTACAGAGCAACAATATTGCACAGGAACATGGAATGTCAGGTCCATGAATCAAGGTAAATTGGAAGTGGTCAAACAGGAGATGGCAAGAGGGAACATGAACATTTTAGGAATCAGCAAATTAAAATGGACTGGAATGGGTGAATTTAACTCAGATGACCATTATATCTGCTACTGTGGGCAAGAATCCCTTAGAATAAATGGAGTAGCTGTCATAGTCAACAAAAGAGTATGAAATGCAGTACTTGGATGAAATCCCCCAAACAACAGAATGATCTCTGTTCATTTCTTAGACAAACCATTTGATATCACAGTAAACCAAGTCTATGCCCTGACCAATAATGCTGAATAATCTGAAGTTGAACGGTTCTTTGGAGATCTAAAAGACTTTCTAGAGCTAACACTCAAAAAAGATCTCGTTTTCATTATAGGGGACAGAAATGGAAAAGTAGGAAGTCAAGAAATACCTGGAGTAACAGGCAAATTTGGCCTTGGAATATGGAATGAAGCAGGGCAAAGGCTAATAGAGTTTTGCCAAGAGAATGCACTGGTCATAGCAAACACCCTCTTCCAACAACATGTGTAGAGAAGACTCTACACATGGACAACCCCAGATGGTCAATATCAAAATCAGTTTGATTATATTCTTTGCAGCCAGAGAAGGAGGAGCTCTATACAATCAGCAAAAACAAAACTGGGAGCTGACTGTGGCTCAGATCATGAACTCCTTATTGCCAAATTCAGACTTAAATAGAAGAAATTAGGGAGAACCACTAGACCATTCAAGTAAGACCTGAATCAAATCCCTTATGATTATACAATGGAAATAACAAATAGATCATCATCTCTCAAGGGCTTCTTGAGAGATGATGCTATGAAAGTGATGCACTCAATATGCCAGCAAATTTGGAAAACTCAGCAGTGGCCACAGGACTGGAAAAGTCACAGGACTGGAAAAGGTCAGTTTTCATTCCAATCCCAAAGAAAGGCAATGCCAAAAAATGCTCAAACTACCGCACAATTGCACTCATCTCACACGCTAGTAAAATAATGCTCAAAATTCTCCAAGCCAGGCTTCAGCAATATGTGAACCGTGAACTTCCTGATGTTCAAGCTGGTTTTAGAAAAGGCAGAGGAACCAGAGATCAAATTGCCAACATCCACTGGATCATGGAAAAAGCAAGAGAGTTCCAGAAAAAACATCTATTTCTGCTTTATTGACTATGCCAAAGCCTTTGACTGTGTGAATCACAATAAACTGTGGAAAATTCGGAAAGAGATGGGAATACCAGACTATCTGACCTGCCTCTTGAGATATCTGTATGCAGGTCAGAAAGCAACAGTGAGAACTGGACATGGAACAACAGACTGGTTCCAAATAGGAAAAGGAGTTCGTCAAGGCTGTATATTGTCACCCTGTTTATTTAACTTTTATGCAGAGTACATCATGAGAAACGCTGGACTGGAAGAAACACAAGCTGGAATCAAGATTGCCGGGAGAAATATCAATAACCTCAGATATGCAGATGACACCACCCTTATGGCAGAAAGTGAAGAGGAACTCAAAAGCCTCTTGATGAAAGTGAAAGTGGAGAGTGAAAAAGTTGGCTTAAAGCTAAACATTGAGAAAACGAAGATCACGGCATCCGATCCCATCACGTCATGGGAAATAGATGGGGAAACAGTGGAAATGGTGTCACTTTATTTTTTGGGGCTCCAAAATCACTGCAGATAGTGACTACAGCCATGAAATTATAAGACGCTTACTCCTTGGAAGGAAAGTTATGACCAACCTAGATAGCATATTGAAAAGCACAGACATTACTTTGCCAACAAAGGTCCGTCTAGTCAAGGCTATGGTTTTTCCTATGGTTATGTATGGATGTGAGAGTTGGACTGTGAAGAAGGCTGAGTGCTGAAGAACTGATGCTTTTGAACTGTGGTGTTGGAGAAGACTCTTGAGAGTCCCTTGGACTGCAAGGAGATCCAACCAGTCCATTTTGAAGGAGATCAGCTCTGGGTATTCTTTGGAAGGACTGATGCTAAAGCTGAAACTTCAGTACTTTGGCCACCTCGTGTGAAGAGTTGACTCACTGGAAAAGACCCTGATGCTGGGAGGGATTGGGGGCAGGAAGGGAAGGGGATGACAGAGGATGAGATGGCTGGATGGCATCACTGACCCGATGGACGTGAGTCTGGGTGAACTCCGGAGTTGGTGATGGACAGGGAGGCCTGGCTTGCTGCGATTCATGGGGTCGCAAAGAGTCGGACTCTACTGAGCGACTGAACTGAACTGAACTCAAGGGCTTAGATCTGATATACAGGGTGACTGAAGAACTATGAACAGAGGTTTGTGTGATTGTATAGGAGGCAGTCATCAAGACCATCCCCAGGAAAAAGAGAGTCAAAATGTTTGTCTGAGGAGGCCTTACAAATAGCTATGAAAAGAAGAGAAGCAAAAGGCAAAGGAGAAAAGGAAAGATATATCCATCTGAATGCAGTGTTCCAAAGAATATCAAGGAGAGATAAGAAAGCTTTCCTCAGTGATCAATGTAAAGAAATAGAGGAAAACAATAGAATGGAAAAGACTAGAGATCTCTTCAAGAAAACTAGAGATACCAAGGGAACTTGTCATGCAAAGATGGGCACAATAAAGGACATAAATGGTATGGACCTCACAGAAGCAGAAAATATTAAGAGGAGGTGGCAAGAATACTATAAGAACTATATAAAAAAAGATCTTCATGACCCAGATAATCACGATGGTGTGATCACTCACCAGGAGCCAGACATCCTGGAATGAGAAGTTAACTGGGCCTTAAGAAGCAACACTATGAAAAAAGCTAGTGAACATGATGGAATTCCAGTTGAGCTATTTCAAACTCTGAAAGATGATGCTGTGAACGTGCTACACTCAATATGCCAGCAAATTTGGAAAACTCAGCAGTGGCCACAGCAATGGAAAAGGTCAGTTTTCATTCCAATCCAAAAGAAAGGCAACACCAAAGAATGCGATACCACACAATTGCACTCATTCCACATACTAGTAAAGTAACGCTCAAAATTCTCCAAGCCAGGCTTCAGCAGTACGTGAACCATGAACTGAAAGATATTCAAGCTAGTTTAGAAAAGGGCAGAGGAACCAGACATCAAATTGCCAACATCCCTTGGATCATTAGGAAAAGCAAGAGAGTTCCAGAAAAACATCTTCTGCTGTATTGACTATGCCAAAGCCTTTGACTGTGTGGATCACAACACACTTTGGAAAATTCTTAAAGAGATGAGAAGTCATACCACCTGACCTGCCTCCTGAGAAATCTGTTTGCAGGTCAGGAAGCAACAGTTAGAACTGGACATGGAACAACAGACTGGTTCCAGTTGGGGAAAGGAGTACGTCAAGGCTGTATATTGTCACCCTGCTTATTTAACTGATATGCAGAATCCATCATGCTAAATGCTGGGCTGGATGTAGCAAAAGCTGGAATCAAGATTGGCAGGAGAAATATCAATAACCTCAGATATGCAGATGACACCACACTTATGCAGAAAGCAAAGAAGAACTGAAGAGCCTCTTGATGAAAGTGAAAGAAGAGAGTGAAAAAGTTGGCTTAAAGCTCAACATTCAGAAAACTAAGTTCATGGCATCTAGTCCCATCACTTTATGGCAAATAGATGGAGAAACAGTGGAAACAGTGGCTGACTTTATTTTTTGGGGCTCCAAAATCACTGCAGATGGTGACTGCAGCCATGAAATTAACAGATGCTTGCTCCTTGGAAGAAAAGATATGACCAACATAGAAAGCACATTAAAAGACAGAGACATCACTTTTTCAACAAAGGTCTGTCTAGCCAAAGCTACATTTTTTTCCAGTAGTCATGTATGGATGTGAGAGTTGGACTGTGAAGAAAGCTGAGTGCCAAAGAATTGATGCTTTTGAACTGTGGTGTTGGAGAAGACTCTTGAGAGTCCCTTGGACAGCAAGAAGATCCAACCAGTCCATCCTAAAGGAGATCAGTCCTGAATATTCTTTGGAAGGACTGATGCTGAAGCTGAAACTCCAATACTTTGGCCACCTGATGGGAAATATTGACTCATTTGAAAAGACTCTGATGCTGGGCAAGTTTGAAGGTGGAAGGAGAAGAGGACGACAGGGGATGAGACGGTTGGATGGCATCACCTACTTGATGGACATGAGTTTGAGTAAATTCTGGGAGTTGGTTATGGACAGGGAGGCTTGGCCTGCTGTAGTCTATGGGGTCGCAAAAAGTCAGACATGACAGCGATTGAACTGAACTTGTACATAAACGCAATAGAATATTACGCAGCTATATAAAGGAACACATTTGAGTCAGTTCTAATGACGTGGATGAACCTGGAGCATATTACACAGAGTAACGTAAATCAGAAAGAGAAAGACAAGTACTGCATATTTGCATATATATCGAATTTAGAAAGATGGTACCAATGATCCTACATGCAAGGCAACTAAGGAGACACATATATAAAGAGCAGACTTTTGGATTCAGTGGGAGAAGGCGAGGGTGGTATGATTTAAGAGAATAGCACTGAAACATGTACATTACCATATGTAAAATCGATGACCAGTGCTAGTTCAATCCATGAAGCAGGTTACCCACAGTGCACACTCTTGGACAACCCAGAGGAATAGGGTGGAGATGGAGGTGGGAGAGGTGTTCAGGAGCGGGGGGACACATGTATAATTGTGACTGATTCTGATTCATGTTGTTGCATGACAAAAACCATCACAATACTGTAATTATCCTCCAAATAAAATAAATGAATTAATTTTAAAAAATAAAATTACCTGAATTAGTTTATGTAAAATAGATAGGGCATTTAAATATTTATTTAGTACTAATTCAAGGTATTGTGGAAAAATCACTGTATATTACCTAGAGAGAACTTGTTGGTAATTTCAACTTTTAAAATCTCCATACAGTCCTACATATATCACTATACTTACCAGATTGTTTTTATTTTTAATGTTGAAAATACCTACCAGAGAGGTTGTTCTTGATGTTTGAATTTGTGAACATAATAATTAAAAAAAATAAATGTTCATTTTAAATGGGGTAGGAAGCCCTGTAGGGAGACCCTTCATGTACCACACACTACTCAGACCGCAGTAGTGGGAAGGAAGACTTTTTCCTTCCCAGTAACAGTGCAGCCAATGAGAAGCTGCCATCACCCTGGATTCTTCAAGGTGGCCCTTCCTAACTTCCTTTTTTCCCTTTATAAAGCAAGTCCTTCTCTCTGTTCTTTAGACTTTTCTACGGTTATTATAGTTTGCGTGTCCTGAATTGCAATTCTCTGCTTTTCCAAATAAATTTATTTTGCTGGTAAAATAAAGTAACTGGCTTTTACTTTTTTAGATAAATATCACATGGCAGCTAAAAAGGGACCCAAAGGAGACAAATCCTCAAGAAACTAAGAACCTTCAGAACAATGTATAGTACCCAGTTGAGCCCTCTCTGCTCTTCACTTCTGAGAGTCATCTTTTCCCTTTTGGTTCGATAAACCTTCTCTTGGACCTAAGCTTCCTCTTTTTAGTTGAGCTCTGCAACAATTTTTTTTTTTTTTCCTTGATGGCACTGTCCTTCCTGGGGAGAACTTTTCTATTTTCTGAATCTCTAGTTTTGAGTAATGGGATCTCACTCTGCTAAATTCTTTTAAGAGATTCCTCCTTATGGAACTCTGGCTTGTTAATATGTTTAAAACCAATGATCTTACCTCATGCCCATTTTAAGCTAATTGAACCAACTCAATCAAAAATCATTTAGAATTCCAATGACATTTATGGGGTACTTTCAATCTCCCAAAACTTGCTTTACTTAGGACCAATTTAGAGGACTGATGCTCTAAAATGAAACAAACTGATTGGGATGCCTATTTCAATTGATATCTTAAGGTTTCCAAAAGTATTCAGGACTCTACAATTGCCTCTCTCCAAAATACCATCTATAACTTGACCCAGGCAAATAAGTGGTTGAAAGATGAGTTTAAAAAACAACATTGGAGGCTTCTTCATGCCTTCCACCCTCTTCTCTAACATGCTCTTCTACAGCACCTCTTTGTACCTCTCACTTCTATATTCCAAACACCTCACTGAACTTCCCTCTTTCTCTGAACTTCTTCTTACTTCTTTCTTTTTCATTCCTGAGAAAAACTGCCCTTGTAAAATCAGACCCTTTGAGGATCGTGGTGCTATGCCCTGAATTTCTCTCTATTCTGAACTAAAGCCAAACTATGAACCATGGTCAAAGATTTTCCTAGAGCTACTAAATACTGTCATAAATATGCTGAGGAATTTAGTCTTCCAGACTTACCAACCATCTTTCTCAAATATATAACAGCCATTTCACTTGCTTATTGGTGAGGGCCAAGTTCAACAATGGATAAAAGCAGACGATTGGGATGATCCTGAAAAATACCATAGGCTGCAAATAGGAAAACAACCCCTTGAGCTGTTTTATATATATACACTTAGCTGAAATGAGATTCAAGCTTGTACCCAAAGGGTCTGTGAGCCCCTGCAGGATTATTATGCTACTGCTAAGTCACTTCAGTCGTGTCTGACTCTGTGAAACCCCATAGACGGCAGCCCACCAGGCTCCCCCGTCCCTGCGATTCTCCAGGCAAGAACACTGGAGTGGTTTGCCATTTCCTTCTCCAATGCATGAAAGTGAAAAGTGAAAGTGAAGCCGCTCAGTTGTGTCCGACTCTTAGTGACCCCATGGACTGCAGCCTACCAGGTTCCTCCATCCATGGGATTTTCCAGGCAAGAGTACTGGAGTGGGGTGCCATTGCCTTCTCCAGCAGGATTATTATATGCAGCTCAAAATAATTATTTTTGAGAAAATCCTGACTTCTTATAGATGTTGAGTCTACTTGGGTAGATTTTAACTCTATGTTTATTATTGGGCTGAACCACATCTTTCTCTTCTAGTTAAAAGGACCAGGAAGGAATGGGAAACCATGTCCACTCTAGCTCTAGATAATTTAGTAAATCAGCTTGCCCATACCCTATATGATTTGATACAAGGAGTTCAGTATAGTTCAGTTGCTCAGTCATATCCAACTCCTTGCAACCCATGGACTGCAGCATGCCAGGCTTCCCTGTCCATCACCAACTCCTAAAGCTTGTTCAAACTCATGTCCATTGAGTCCGGTGATGCCATCCAACCATCTCAACCTCTGTCATCCCCTTTTCCTCCTGTTTTCAATCTTTCCCTGCATCGGGATCTTTGCAAATGAGTCAGTTCTTCACATCAGATGGCCAAAGTATTGGAGTTTCAGCTTCAGCATTAGTCCTTCCAGTGAATATTCAGGACTGATTTCCTTTAGAACGGAACGGTTGTATCTCCTTGCAGTCCAAGGTACTTTCAAAAGTCTTCAACACCACAGTTCAAAAGCATCAATTCTTCAGCACTCAGCTTTCTTTATAGTCCAACTTTCACATCCATACATGACTACTGGAAAAACCATAGCTTTGACTAGATGGACTTTTGTTGACAAAGTAATGTCTCTGCTTTTTAATATGCTGGCTAGGTTGGTCACAGATTTTCTTACAAGGAGCAAGCATCTTTTAATTTCATGGCTGCAGTCACCATCTGCAGTGAATGGGAGCCCCAAAAGATAAAGTCAGCCACTGTTTCCCCATCTATTTGCCATGAAGTGATGGGACCAGATGCCATGATCTTTGTTTTCTGAATGTTGAGCTTTAAGCCAAATTTTTCACTCTCCTCTTTCACTTTCATTAAGAGGCTCTTCAGTTCTGTTTTGTTTTCTGTCTAAGTGTGGTGTCATCTGCGTATCTGAGGTTATTTATATTTCTCCCAGAAATCTTGATTCCAGCTTGTGTTTCATCCAGCCCAGCATTTAGCTTGATGGACCCTGCATATCAGTTAAATAAACATGGTAACAAATACAGCCTTGACATACTCCTTTTCCTATTTGGAACCAGTCTGTTGTTCCATGTCCAGTTCTACTGTTGCTTCCTGACCTGCATACAGATTTCTCAGGAGGCAGGTCAGGTGGTATGGTATTTGTATCTCTTGAAGAATTTTCCAGAGTGTGTTGTGACCCACACAGTCAAAGGCTTTAGCATAGTCAATAAACCAGAAGTAGATGTTTTTCTGGAACTCTCTTGCATTTCAATGATCCAACAGATATTGGCAATTTGATCTCCTGTTCCTCTGCTGCTGCTGCTAAGTTGTTTCAATCGTGTCTGACTCTGTGCGACCCCATAGACGGCAGCCCACCAGGCTCCCCCATCCCTGGGAGTCTCCAGGCAAGAATTCTGGACTGGGTTGCCATTTCCTCCTCCAATGCATGAAAGTGAAAAGTGAAAGTGAAGTCATTCAGTCATTTCCGACTTGTATCAACCCCATGGACTGCAGCCCACCAGGCTCCTCTGTCCATGGGATTTTCCAGGCAAGAGTACTGGAGTGGGGTGCCATTGCCTTCTCCACTGGTTCCTCTGGTTCCTCTGCCTATTCTAAATCTAGCTTGAACATCTGGAAGTTCACAGTTCACATACCGTTGAAGCCTGGCTTGGAAAATTTTGAGCATTACTTTACTAGCGTGTGAGATGAGTGCAATTGTGCAGTAGTTTGAGCAGTCTTTGGGATTTCCTTTCTTTGGGATTGGAATGAAAACTGACCTTTTCCAGTCCTGTGGCCACTGCTGAGTTTTCCAAATTTGCTGGCATACTGAGTACAGTACTTTCACAGCATCATCTTTTAGGATTTTAAATAGCTCAACTGGAAATTCCATCACCTCCACTAGCTTTGTTCATAGTGATGCTTCCTAAGGTCCACTTGACTTCACATTCCAAGATCTCTGACCCTAGGTGAATGATCACACCATCGTGGTTAGATCATGAAGATCTTTTTTGTATAGTTCTTCTGTGTATTCTTGCCACCTCTTCTTAATATCTTCTGCTTCTGTTAGGTCCATACAGTTTCTGTCCTTTATTGTGCCCATCTTTGCATGAAATGTTCCCTTGGTATCTCTAATTTTCTTGATAAAAGAAAGATCACTGAAATTCTTAGTTTTAAGCTCTAACAAACTGAGGGCCCTAAACCATACAAAACCCCTCCTGGTAGTGTAATTTTTGCAAAAGCCATGACATTGGAAGAAAATTGTTATAAGCTTTAGTTCTGTAGGCAACTTCAGCTCTCTGATTAGCCTTCCCCCAAATCCTTGTAACTCCCAGTTACGGGATTCTGAGGAGCTGGAATGGTTTTTCCCAGTTGTTCTTCTCAACCAGCTTGGAGAAATATTAATTACTCTCCAAATTGGGAATGACTCTGTCCTTATAGACACTGGAGCTACACTCAGTGCTCAACCTCACTGTTACTAAACAGCCACTGCCTGGAAGTAGTAAAACAGTTCAAATAGTGGGAGTCTCTAATAATAACCTCAACAAACACCTATCTCTAAACCTATTCTCTTTCTTCAGGCCAAGAGATACTCATCCTTTTCTCCTTGGTTTCTCTACCCCTATTCATTTATTGGGCTGATATTTCTTACAGAAATATCACGCTGGAATGTTTCTCCCCAAAGGGGAAGAAAGTTCTAGAATTTGATAGAGCAACAAAAACGCCCAACAAAGTGAATCAAATGACTTCAGGAAAATTCATTTGTTTCTTCTGTGGCAACATATGGGCTAATTTTAAGGATACTAAACATTTGTCCCTATTGGATGAGTTTCAAGGCTTCAAAGCCATAACAGGATTATGAAGCTCAGGGGGCCTCCCCTTCCCTCCACTCATCTCTGCAATAATCCTATTTTGCCTGTAAGGGGACCACCTTATAATCTGCTTCTTTGTTCTCCTTTTTAGGTCTTTTCTTGGGGAGACAGAATACACCAGTTAAAGCATGAAATTTTAATTAAAAATATTCTAAGTGACAAGAAAAGAAAATGTTTAGTCTTAAGGGGACACAAAATCTTAAAATAAATTGCAGTTTTCTCACTCAGGTGTGATATGTTGGACACCTGATTTCAGAACAATGGCTACATGTAGATACAAACAGGCTTTGTGGCATTCTGAACTTCTCCAAATCCAAAATTCAGCATCAATTCAAAATTTTCTTAAATCTGAATGTGGGGCAAGAAGCAACAGTTAAAAAACTGTATGGAAATACTGATTGGTTCAGGATTGAGAAAGAAGTACAACAGAGCTGTCTGTTCTCACCCTGTTTATTTAACCTATATGCTGCATCATAAGAAATTCCAGGCTGGATGAATTACAAGCTGGAGTCAAGACAGGCAGGAGAAATACGAACAACCTCAGATATGTGGTTGATATCACTCCAGTGGCAGAAAGCAAAGAGGAACTAAAGAGCCTCTTGATGAGGGTGAAGAAGGAGAGTGAAAGAGCCAGCTTAAAATTGAATATTAAAAAAAAAAAAAAAAAAACCTAAGATCATGGCATCTGGCCCCATTACTGCATGGCAAATAGAAGAGGAAATGGTGGAAGTAGTGATAGATTTCCTCTTCTTGGGTTATAAATCTCTGTGCATGATGACTGCAGACATGAAATCAAGATGATTGCTTCTCGATAGGAAAGCTATGACAAACCTAGGCAGCGTTTTGAAAAGCAGAGACATTACTCTGCTGACAAAGGTGCATATAGTCAAGGCTATGGTCTTCCCAACTGTCACTTACAATTGTGAGAGCTGGACCATAAAGAAGGCAGAATGCCAAAGAACTGATGCCTTTGAACTGTGGTGCTGGACAAGACTCTTGAGAGTCCCTTGGACTGCAAGAAGATCAAACCAGTCAATCTTAAGGGAAATCAATCCTGGATACTCACTGGAAGGACTTATGCTTAAGCTGCAGCTCCAGTATCCTGGTCATCTGATACAAACAGACTCATTGGAAAAGTCCCTGATGCTGGGAAAGATTGAGGGCAGAAGAAGAAGAGGGCTTCAAAGGATGATATGGTTGGATGCCATCACCAATGCAATGGACATGAACTTGGGCAAACTTTGGGAGATAGTAAGGGAAGGGAGGCCTGGGGTGCTGCAGTCCATGAGGTCACAAATAGTTGGACATGACTGAGAGACTGAACAACAACAGAATTTTTCTTAGGCCAGCTGGCTACTGCCAAAATTATATTTCAAATAGCCTTCTTATGACCCAATACCTGATTTGTTTTAGTAAAACCAATAGACCTGACCCTATCATTTGGGAAGATCAGGATGACATAATTGTTGAAACCCTAATGGAACACTAGATAAATTTTTCTGCCCTTAATATCTCAATTGTCAACTTTCCTTTTTCCTTTCTTTATATTTGTAAAAGAAGAAAGTGTCCTTGGTGTAGTTGCCCAAAAGCATAGGGACAACATTGACCCATAGAGTATTATAACCAACAAGGACCCTGTAACACAAGGATCACCTCCTTCACTCAGAGCCTTTCTTTCTACTGCCCTTTTAGCCAAGATCCTGGAAGAAAGTCATGGGATTCCTTCTAACCATCTTTGTACCTCACACAGTTGAAGCTCTCCTGAATCCCATCATACTCAACACCTTTCAACTAGTCGTCTACAGATCACCTCCAGACTTGATGACTTATAGAAAATTCCTCTAAATAATTCTGATTTTATTATTATTTACTGATTGTTCTTATTTAAAAGATATTTAGAAGGAAAAAAAAAAGGTCAGTATATGCTGGGTATGCTACTGCATGTCCTTTTGAAGTCAATGAGGCAAAACTCATGCTCTCAGCTACCTCAGCTCAATATGACACTCTTAATAAGGCCTACATTAGCAAAGGGCAAAAATGCAAGTATCTCTATTGACAATAGGAATCCTTAGAGTATCTCAAGACTTTGGAATATTATAGAAACAGTGAGACTTCCTCATTTCCTGTGGAAAACATGTCCAGGAATTATTAGACTCTATACTCTTGCCAGCTGCTGTGGCCATTATCAAGTTCCCTGGAAATCCCAAACTTCATTCCCTACAGGCTAAAGGAAACCATCCTGCTAATATTTCTGCCAAATGTTATTCTCAAGGAACCAACAATTCAACCTCTGTTGTGATCTAAAGGGATGTTCCCTCAAATGATAATTTAGAACTAGAAATGTCCAGCCGTTGGCCTCAGAAAAGGGAAAACAAAGTTGGAAATTCCGTAACTATTGTTTTGATAAAAGGAACTCTGGCTTGGGCTAAACAACAATCCAGTTTTGCCAAAGACTCTAACATTTCATCATTGTCCACTGCATATTCATTAAACCATTGGTCCTCAATACGGGTGTGTAGATGTTACCAGGTCACAAAGAGTGCCCAGTTTGTTCACCCCACCTTCCTGAAGTACAATTCAGAAATGGGCCATTCGAGGTTTGGCTGTTGGATTTTATAGAACTACCCTCATCTCATTCATATAAATATGTCTTGGTAAGGAAAAGATTTATATATTTTCTCAGTAGATTGAAGCTTTTTCTCATAGACAGGCTACCACTATTTCTGTGGCTAAAATACTACCAGAAAAGGCTGTCTCCACTTGGAAAGCTCCCTTAAACTTCATCGTGACTGGGAGATTCACTTCACCAGTCACATGATTCCACAAGTCTGTGCTGTTTGGCTGGTTTTCAGCACTTTCACTGTGCTTACCATCTTCAATCCTCAGGGATAATTGAAAGCACCAATGGTGTTATTAAACCTCTATCGGCAAAACCGTAGAAAACTTTCAAATACCCTGTCCCAAGGACTGTCATTAGTCCTTCTAAATCTCATGTATACCCCTTTTGGAACTCATAAGTCCCCCAATTTTGAGATAATCCCAGGATGCCTGATATACTTAGTTCTTGCCTCCTTTGATTAACAGATGATAAAAGAAGATACATTTCAATATCATACAGGCGTAATTGTTTCTGTTGAAAATAAGCATGTTTCAGTAGTCTTTTCACTGTTCCTTTCTGTGAGATGACCTTCAACATCATTCCTTAACTTCATTGGAAAGGCCCCTATCAGGTACAGCTAAGTAACCCTTGTGCTATAATACTTCAAGGAATAGACTCTTGGATTCATGTATCACCTCTAAGAGAACAATAAGCCCTGACTGGACCCGCACACGGTCTGGCAACCTGAAAGAAAGATTTCCAGGAATTGAAGCAGACAGCACCCAACAGATAGCTTTCCCAAGATGCCCAAACCAGGTTTGCATACCTTTTTCTTGCTGTTATCTCCACTCTCTCTTTCTTGGCCCAATCTACTGAAAAAGGGGGAAATCTTTCTGATTGTTGGAGTTGTTGCACAAAAGTCAGTCTGTTCATGATATCAGAGATCCCTTAGTCTTCTCTTTAATCCCAAATGATAACCTTCAAGACCATGGATGTTACGGATATGATTAGGTTGATATGAAGAGGTGTTCTCATATGTTGTTGCACATTTGCAAATCATTACCTGAAAATTCATGGTCCTTTGACCTCTTTAGCTGGTTAACTTCAGGTTTGGCTCCTGCTTTTTTGTTATTACAAAAACTAGGGTCATTATTCTGCTAAATAATGGGATAAATGGGAGGCTTGTGCCTGTTGGCTTTTAAATCTTTGCAGAAGTAATACACTAAAAAGAATGATAATCTCTAATGCTTATCTCTGGTGGAAAATGCCTGCGAGGTCTCCCCCTACCATTTCATGTTATGCAAATATGTCCTTCCTGGTTCCAATCTGTGCACCTTCCCTCCAATGCGGGGATGGGGGACATGACCATCAGAAAAGGTTCTTTCTAACATCAAAAGATGAAACCATCAAATATGACAAATCAGACTGTTGATCAGCAGTGCTTCAAGGAAACATCTTGATCAAAAGGGAAAACTGTAAAAATAAAGAAACTTCTTTTAAAATAGAGTCTGGAAGCCCTGAAGGGGAAGCTCTCATGCACCACCATTTAGATCCCAGTAATAGGAAGGAAGAATTTTTCCTTGCTCAGCAAACAGTCCAGCCAGTGAGAAAGTGTTGTCATCCTGGACTCTGAAACAGCCCTTCCCAACTGCCTTTTTTCTTTTATAAAAGCAAGCCCCTCTCCTGTGTTCTCCAGACTTGACTATGGTTTGCTTTAGTTCGATTGTTCTGAATTGCAACTCTCTCAGTTCAGTTCAGTTCAGTCGCTCAGTCGTGTCTGACTCTTTGCGATCCCATGAGTCGCAGAAACTCTCTACTCCTCCCAGATTAACTTTTTTTTTTTTTTTATGTAAAGTAACTCTATTTGTGTGCATGTGTGTGTGCGTGTGTGTGTGTGTTTATTTTAAGGTAAACAAACTAAATCATGGATGTGAATTAGCATACTCATTGGCCCATTCTTGTACTGAATTAATATTTTTTAAAAATTCAGTCAAGTTTATGAAAAAGTATCAAGCAAACATATCTAAAAAAGGACATAGCAAAGGGGAGAAAATTATTGCTATAAATATAGTAGAAAAGGTTGATAATTTTGATATACAAAAAGCTCTTAGAAATCAATTTAAAAACTCACTAAGATTCCCTTAGAAAAATGGGCAAAGAATCCAAGAAGGTAATTGTCAAGAAAAAAATTAAATACCAAATAAATACATGAAAAAGGTCAGTCTTTTTAATTTACAAAATGAGCTTTTTTTTTCCCACTTATTACAGAGTGCTTTCCATGATGTGGTGGCTCTCTCATACAGGGCTGCTGGAACCTCCTGTTACTATAACCTAATGAGACCTCTAATTACTGTAACCTTTATAGAGAGCACGTTGTCAATATGTACCTAGATCTTTAACAATGGTCACAGATCTGGGCCTACTAATTCATGGATAGGATATAACCAGAAATGCAGCATAATTGTTATGTATGAAGTTGTTCAAGCATATCTTAATTGAAATAGTAAAAAAAAAAAAAAAAGTAAAAAAAATCAGTGTATAACAAGCACAGAATTTAAGAACAAAGAATATTTAGTGAAAAAAAAATGCCGCAAATGTTATGTGAAAACAGCAATTTGAGTCATGTGTGGTATTATGTGTTATTGATTACACAACTGGGTTATTAATGAGCTAGACCCACTAAGGCTCAATTTGAAAGGTCTTTCACTTTCCCCAGACACAGCATTCAACTTGCTATGTCACCTCTTTTTTCACGCTAACTGGATGGTATCTTTGGCATGTCACATAGCTGTCTAGTGATTAAAATATTTTTTTTTAAGGAATTAAGAAGTTTAGTTCACAATGGCTGCACTGGGAGAAACACTGCAATGCCTTCAACTCATGAAATCCATTCAAGTGCATTTCTTAAAAATAAGGAAAAATACTTTCCAACAAGCTTTTAATTTTGGAATTGCAGATGAAGTGAAAGTCACTCAGTCGTGTCTGACTCTTTGTGACCCCATAGACTATACAGTCCATGGGATTCTCCAGGTCAGAACACTGGAGTAGGTAGAAGATTTCCCTTCTCTAAGGGAATCTTCCCAACCCAGGGATCAAACCCAGGTCTCCTGCATTGCAGGCAGATTCTTTACCAGCTTTACCAGCTGAGCCACAAGGGAAGCCCCTTGCAGATAACTGCAGATAATGTCTGCTTTATTTTTTGTTATTGCATCTTACAAGTTTTCTAGTCATATAGTCTTTATAAGAACAAAATAAGAACTACTAAGTAATTCAATTTTGTTGGTACCAAAGTATATTATTCATATTATGTAAAGTATAGAATAATCTACTTGAAGAAAATAATCACTTGTATTTTTAATAAAAAAAATTTGAGTACTTAATAAAATTACATTATTTATTTAGATAAAGGTCCAAACAAGTAAATAGATTAATCAATACTGATCATTGAGAGGGAAAAAGAAAATCAGACTTGGGGTAGAATTTCAGACTTGGGGTGAAAATTCTAAGTTATGAAAACGTGATGTAACCATAACTTTATTACCACTACTGCTTCTACTTGATAGAACTGCACCGTAACTGCTCACTGTGGGATTAGTTTTCAAGTTTTATCCCATGATATCTCTGAAAATATGAGCTGCTTATTTCAGACGGAGGCTTAGAAAGGTAGTATATTTTTTACCATGTTTACTCAACTAGATAGTTGGCACAACTTTGGTATTCAAACTCAGCTTGGAATAACTAAAGATCATGTACTTTCCATTGCCTCCGACTCCAAAAAAAATTTATTAGGAGAAAAATGGAGCATGATATCATCATCATATTCAAAATGCCCTCTCTTGCCAAGGTGAAAAAGCACCACGGATAAATGGCTCTGGATAATCAAAGTACTTTAGATTATTGTTATCTGGCATTTTAGATAAAGAAGATGGTTAACATAAGTAAGGATATAGAATATGTATAAGATAGATAGATAATATAGCAGCATAAAATGTTCCAGTGTAGAACTTACTTTGTTTTGTAAAGGGTGATTTAATTACTACAGCTTGCAAAATCCACCTTTTATTGAGATTAACAAGGTAGAATGCTGTAGTCACACAGTGAGTCCCATGACTGGCACGAATCTAACAAGAACCAGTCACTTCATTCGATTTCTTTCTTCCTCCAAAACGCAATTAACAGATTGTGATTAGTTGAACAAATTCCAAATTATATTCAAATGAAAGCAATTTACCCAGAGTCTGGGTCCAACAGGTGATCATTTCAAAGCTCCTGGAAGAATTGGAGGGTTTCATCTAATTGTTCTCAGGATGAAATGGATTTAAATGCATGGTTCCAACAGGCCCCTCCATGCACAGCCCATATGGTGGTTCAGTGCTAGCCTTTCAGCTTCATTAGCCCAAAGGGCAGTCTGAGTATATTTTATGATGAATAAAAATGCTTCAATCTAGCACAACATAACAGCTGAAATTTTCTAATAATAAGGCAAAGACAGTTGTAGGTGTATGCGTATACATGAGGAGTGCTTGTATTGGGAAGGAGGGTAGATACAAAAGACTAATAATAAAAATTCTTTGTGTGCTAGATATGGAGCACTTGAAAACATTTCACTTACTTTGTATTGTGATAATAGAAGTGTGAAATATGCATTATTTCCTCCATTATTTCAAGGAAGAAATCAGGGCTCAGAAGGAATTAATAATTAATTACATGTGGTTTGAACATGAAGAAGGGGGATATTCAAAACCACATATAAATATTTAACACTACCTTTTTGGTATTCAAGGTGTGTCTTTTTCTTTGCTCTCTACCAGGTTCACATTTATTTATATTCCAAGCACCATAGGAATGTGACTGAAACCATTTGTCTTCCATTCACCTAAGTTAATTTTCAGACAGTTCAGTTGTTCAGTCGTGTCCAACTCTTTGCCACCCCATGGACTGCAGCACGCCACGCTTCCCTGTCTATCACCAACTGCTGGAGCTTGCTGAAACTCATGTCCACCAAGTCGGTGATGCCATCTCATTCTCTGTCCTCCCCTTCTCATCCTGTCCTTAATCTTTCCTATCATCAGGGTCTTTTCCAATGAGTCAGTTCTTCACAGCAGGTGGCTAAAGGATTGGAGCTTCAGCTTCAGTCCTTCCAATGAATATTCAGGACTGATTTCCTTTTGGATGGACTGGTTGGATCTCCTTGCAATCCAAGGGATGGTCAAGAGTCTTCTCCAACACCACAGTTCAAAAGCATCAATTTTTTGGTGCTCAGCTTTCTTTATGGTCCAACTCTCATCCAGACATGACAACTGGAAAAACCATAGCTTTGACTAGATGCACTTTGTCAGAAAAGTAATGTCTCTGCTTCTTAGGTTTGTCATAGCTTTTCTTCCAAGGAGCAAGCATCTTTTAATATCATGGCTGTAGTCACCATCTGCAGTGATTTTGGAGCCAAAGAAAATAAAATCTGTTACTTTTTCCACTGTGAGTGAGTGAGTGAGTGAGTGAAATCGCTCAGTCGTGTCCAACTTTTTGCGACCCCGTGGACTGTAGCCTACCAGGCTTCTCTGTCCATGGGATTCCCCAGGCAAGAATACTGGAGTGGGTTACCATTTCCTTCTCCAGGGGATCTTCCCGATCCAGGGATCAACCCCGGGTCTTCTGCATTGGAGGCAGACGCTTTAACCTCTGAGCCACCAGGGAAGCTATCCCTATCTATTTGCCATGATTGATGAAACTGGCTGCCATGATCTTTGTTTTTTTTTTTTGAATGTTGAGTTTTAAGCTGGCTTTTTCACTCTCCTCTTTCACTTTCTTCAAGAAACTCTTTAGTTTTTCTTCACTTTCTGCCCTAAGAGTGGTATCATGTGCATATCTGAACTTACTGATATTTCTCCCTACAATCTTGATTCCAGCTTATGCTTCATCCAGCCTGGCATTTTGCATGATGTACTTTGCATACAGCTTAAATAAGCAAAGTGACAATAAACACCCTTGATGTTCTCCTTTCCCAGTTTGAAAGCAGTCTGTTTTTCCATGTCTGTTTCTAACTCTTGCTTCTTGATCTGCATACAGCTTTCTCAGCAGGCAGGTTAGGTGGTCTGGTATTCCCATCTCTTTAATAATTTTCCAGTTCGTTGTGATCCACACAGTCAAAGGCTTTAGCATAGTCAATGAAACAGAAATAGTTCTTTTTTCTGAAATTCTCTTGATTTTTCAATGATCCAATGGATGTTGGCAATTCAATTGCTGGTTCCTCTGCCTTTTCTCAATTCAGTTTGAATATCTTGAAGTTCTCAGTTCACATCCTGTTGAAGACTCTCTTGGAAAATTTTTCCTTTTCTCCTTTGCCTTTTGCTTCTCTTCTTTTCCCAGCTATTTGTAAGACCTCCTCAACCATTTTGCCTTTTTGCATTTCTTCTTCATGGGGATGGTTTTGATCACCATCTCCTATACAATGTTACAAACTTATGTCCATAATTCTTCAGGCACTCTAACTATCAGATATAATCGCTTGAATCTATTTGTCATTTCCACTGTATAATCATAAGGGATTTGATTTAAGTCATACCTGAATAGTCTAGTGGTTTTCCCTACTTTCTTCAATTTAGATCTGAATTTTGCAATAAGGAGTTCGTTTTTTGAACCACAGTCAGTCCTGGTTTTGTTTCTACTGGCTGTATAGAGCTTCTCCATCTTTGGCTGCAAAGAATATAATCAATCTGATTTCAGTGTTGGCCATCTGGTAATGTTCATGTGTAGAGTCATCTCTTGTGCTCTTGAAGAGGGTGTTTGCTATGACCAGTGCATTCTCTTGGCAAAACTCTGTTAGCCTTTTCCCTGCTTCATTTTGTACTCCAAGGCCAAACTACCCCTTACTCCAGGTATCTCTTGACTGGAGTAAGAAATTTAATTTTAAAATGATATAAAGTTTTTGTTTTGTTTCCACTTCTGCATATAAAGAAGGAACTTAGAAGTTACCAATCCATTGTAACAGGTTAAAAAAAAGTAAACAGATGGAAAGATCACAACACTTTGGATCTGTAAAAAAGGTAAGAACTTAGGTCAAATTGCTGCTCCCATGACTGGAGAAAAAGACAAGTGAATACAGAAAGTCATGATTTACCAGATAATCAACTAATGAGTGAAAACTACCATGAGAATTAATGCCCAGGTAGAAAAACCTAAACTGTAATTGATGATCTGCTGAAGGTCCAGCATGGACATATATGAAATTTTAAAATGTCAGTGGGATCCAGTTATAAGAGAGACTACACATTATTGTGCTTTTTATCTTCTGGAGCTTGACCAAGTTCTCACATTAAATAATAATAATAATAATAATAATAATCCTGGCATGCTTCTAATATGGGGAGAGAAAAAAGGAACCACTGTAGATTATACCAGTATACTGTTCTCCTTGGCAAGTCTGGCATTCAGAAGAAACTAGTCAACTAGAGGCTTATCTAAAGGGGGATTATCAGAGTCTCACTGAGATGGGTGAAGAGAAATACAAAATTAGCAATTATTTCCCACTTGTAGGGGGAGAAAGAGAAACAAACCTAAAAAAGAAAACAAACTGAGAAATACTTGTGAAATTCAGAGTCCAGAGACACAGGCCCATTAAAAAACCAATACCTTTGGATAGGACTATAGAGTGTTTCCCCTCCTTCATATCTTGCCACCACATTACCAAAGACTCATTTATAGCAGTTCCTTTTGCCTGCATATCATGTATGACTTTAGAAAAAAAAGTATAGCATACTAAAAGGAAACACACACATATGCACACACAACTGGAAGAGACAGAACAATAATCAGAATCAGAAGTACCATAGATACTTCCTTGGTGTTCCAGTGGGTAAAACTCCATGTCCCAATACAGAGGGTCCTGGATTTGATTCCTGGTCAGGGAACTAGATCCCACGTGCTGCAACTAAGATCCCACATACTGCAAGTAAGATCCCACATGTTCTAACCAAGACCTTTGTGCTATACTGTGCTTAGTCACCCACTCATGTCCAAGTCTTTGCAACCCCATGAACTATAGCCTGCCAGGCTCCTCTGTCTATGGGGATTCTCCAAGCAAGAATACTGGAGCTATCTGAGCCACCTGGGAAGCCCATGAATGCTGGAGCAGGTAGTCTAACCCTCTACAGGGGAACTTCCCAAACCAGGAATTGAACGGTGTTGCCTGCATTGCAGTCAGCTACCAGGGATGCCCAACTAAGGCTTAGCACAGCCTAAATAAATAAATATTTAAAAATAAATATTATAAATGCTGCAATCTTCAGACTTGTGATTTCAAACAGCCATGGTTGATATGCTAAAAGTTCTAATGGATGAGGTAGACGTCATTCAGGAACAGATGGACAATGTAAGCAAAGTGACAAAAATCTTAACAAAATAACCAAAAATAAATGCTAGATAGCAAAAGAACTCTAATAGAAATAAAGAATGATTTTGGTGAGTTTATTAGTAGACTGCACATGATGTGGAAAGAACCTCTGAACTTGAAGACACAGGAATAGGAACAACCAAAAAATAAAAAGCAAAAAGAACAAAAACTAAGAAAGAAAAAATAGAATATTCAAATATTTGAGGCCTTTGGGATGTCAACAAAAAGTATCAAATGTGTGTAATATACCATAAAGAGAAGAAAGGAACAGAAGAAATATTTGAAAAAAAAGTGATTGAGAATTTCTCCCAAATTAATGGCAGACAGAATACTATAGATTTAAAAAGCTCAGAGAACACCAAAGAGGAAAACTGCCAAAAACAAAGAACAATTAAAAAAAAAAAAACATATATCTAAACAGGAAAAAATACTTATAAAGGAACAAAGATAAGAATTATATTAAATTTATCCTCAGAAAGCACACAAGAAAGATGAGAATGGAATGCAAAATTTAGACATTAAAAGAAAAGAAGCATCAACCTAGAATACTATAATCTGCAAAACTATCTTCCAAAGTAGAAGCTAAATAAAGACTGCTACTTGACATAAAGAAGGAGACTGCATAATGTTCAAGGGATCAATCCAATAAGAAGATACAACAATTATAGATACATATGCAGCAAACATGGGAGCACTTCAATATCTAAGGTGAATACCAACATCTATAAATGGAGAAATCAACAGTAATGCAATAGTAGGAGACTTCAACATCCCACTTACATCAATGGACAGACCATACAGACAGAATCAAAAAGGAAATACAGGCTGTAAATGATACATTAGACCAGATGGATTTAACTGATATTTATTAAGTACCCCATCTAAAAGCAGTAGGATACATATTTTCTCAGGTGCATATGGAACTTTCGCCAGGATTAACCACATGCTGCTGCTGCTGCTGCTAAGTCGCTTCAGTCCTGGCCGACTCTGTGTGACCCCATAGACGGCAGCCCACCAGGCTCCCCCGTCCCTGGGATTCTCCAGGCAAGAACACTGGAGTGGGTTGCCATTGCCTTCTCCAATGCATAAAAGTGAAAAGTGAAAGGGAAGTCGCTCAGTCGTGTCCAACTCTTTGCGACTCCATGGACGGCAGCCTACCAAGCTCCTCCGTCCATGGGATTTTCCAGGCAAGAGTACTGAGGTGGGTCGCCATTGCCTTCTCCGGATTAACCACATACTGGACCACAAAATGAATATTGGCAAATTTAAGAACATAGAAATCATTTCAAAGCATTTCTGATCACAACACTATAAGAAATAAACTACAAAGGAAAAAAAAAAAAAACTGGAAAAATCCCAAACACACTGAGGATAAATAACATGCTACTAAAGAAGCAATGCATCACTGAAAAAATCAAAGAGGAAATTAAAAAAGAATACTTAGAGGCAAATGAAGATGAAAGCATAACCTATGGGATGCAGCTGAACCAATTCCAAGAGGAAAATTAATAGCAATATAAACTTATCTCAGGAAACAATAAAAAGCTCAACCTAACCTTACACCTAAAGTAACTAGAGAGAGTAGATCAAACAATATCCAAAGTTAGCAAAAGGAAAGAAATAAAAAAGATTAGAGCAGAAATAAATAGAAATGAAGAAAACAATAGAAAATATTAATGAAATGAAACTAAAAGTTGGTTTTTCAAAAATGCAAATCAAATTGATAAAATTTTAACCTGATTCATCAAGCAAAAAAAAGGAGAGGAATCAAATCAATAAAATCAAAACTGAGAAAGGAGAAGTTACAACAGACACCAGGGAAATACAAGGAATCATAATAGACTATTACCATAATACACTGCCAATAAAATGGACAACGTGGAGGAAATAAAGTATTCAGACTACTTGTGAAGTAGTATATGTTACTTTCAAAAATATATTTGTTGAAATATATAAATATATAAAATACAATATATGTATATAAATATATTTATATATATATATATATATATATATATATCAGTTCAGTTCAGCTCAGTAGCTCAGTCGTGTCCGACTCTTTGCGACCCCATGAATCGCAGCACGCCAGGCCTCCCTGTCCATCACCAACTCCCGGAGTTCACTCAGACTCACACCCATCGAGTCAGTGATGCCATCCAGCCATCTCATCCTCTGTCATCCCCTTCTCCTCCTGCCCCCAATCCCTCCCAGCATCAGAGTCTTTTCCAATGAGTCAACTCTTCGCATGAGGTGGCCAAAGTACTGGAGTTTCAGCTTTAGCATCATTCCTTCCAAAGAAATCCCAGGGCTGATCTCCTTCAGAATGGACTGGTTGGATCTCCTTGCAGTCCAAGGGATTCTCAAGAGTCTTCTACAACACCACAGTTCAAAAGCATCAATACTTCAGCACTCAGCCTTCTTCACAGTCCAACTCCCACATCCATACATGACCACAGGAAAAACCATAGCCTTGACTAGATGGACCTTTGTTGGCAAAGTAATGTCTCTGCTTTTGAATATGCTATCTAGGTTGGTCATAACTTTCCTTCCAAGGAGAAAGCGTCTTTTAATTTCATGGCTGCAGTCACCATCTGTAGTGATTTTGGAGCCCAGAAAAAGAAAGTCTGACACTGTTTCCACTGTTTCCCCATCTATTTCCCATGAAGTGATGGGACCAGATGCCATGATCTTCGTTTTCTGAATGTTGAGCTTTAAGCTAACTTTTTCACTCTCCACTTTCACTTTCATCAAGAGCCTTCCTCTTCATTTTCTGCCATAAGGGTGGTGTCATCTGCATATCTGAGGTTATTGATATTTCTCCCAGCAATCTTGATTCTAGCTTGTGTTTCTTCCAGTCCAGCGTTTCTAATGATGTACTCTGCATAAAAGTTAAATAAGCAGAATGACAATATACAGCCTTGACGTACTCCTTTTCCTATTTGGAACCAATCTGTTGTTCCATGTCCAGTTCTCACTGTTGCTTCCTGATCTGCATACAAATTTCTCAAGCGGCAGATCAGGTGGCCTGGTATTCCCATCTCTTTCAGAATTTTCCACAGTTTATTGTGATCCACACAGTCAAATGCTTTGGCATAGTCAATAAAGCAGAAATAGATGTTTTTCTGGAACTCTCTTGCTTTTTCCATGATTCAGCAGATGTTGGAAATTTGATCTCTGGTTCCTCTGCCTTTTCTAAAACCAGCTTGAACATCAGGAATTTACGGTTCACATATTGCTGAAGCCTGGCTTGGAGAATTTTGAGCATTACTTTACTAGCGTGTGAGATGAGTGCAATTGTGTGGTAGTTTGGGCATTCTTTGGCATTGCCTTTCTTTGGGATTGGAATGAAAACTGACCTTTTCCAGTCCTGTGGCCACTGCTGAGTTTTCCAAATTTGCTGGCATATTGAGTGCAGCACTTTCACAGCATCATCTTTCAGGATTTGAAAGAGCTCAACTGGAATTCCATCACTTCCACTAGCTTTGTTCGTAGTGATGCTTTCTAAGGCCCACTTGACTTCACATTCCACGATGTCTGGCTCTAGGTCAGTGATCACACCATTGTGATTATCTGGGTCATGAAGATCTTTTTTGTACAGTTCTTCTGTGTATTCTTGCCATCTCTTCTTAATATCTTCTGCTTCTGTTAGGTCCATACCATTTCTATCCTTTATCGAGCCCATTTGCATGAAATGTCCCCTTGGTATCTCTAATTTTCTTGAAGAGATCTCTAGTCTTTCCTATTCTGTTGTTTTCCTCTATTTCTTTGCATTGATTGCTGAAGAAGGCTTTTTTATCTCTTCTTGCTCTTCTTTGGAACTCTGCATTCAGATACTTATATCTTTCCTTTTCTCCTTTGCTTTTTGCTTCTCTTCTTTTCACAGCTATTTGTAAGGCCTCCCTAGACAGCCATCTTGCTTTTTTGCATTTCTTTTCCTGTTGGGCACCAGCGTGAGGCACTCCATCCATGGCAAAGGTAATGAGAAAGGAGGCTCAACATACACAAAGGCAGGATCAAGCCTCAGGAGTCCCCCTGGAAATTCTCGAGCATCTACCCCCATAACCAGAGCCTGCCTACTTTACTACTTTGTGCTCTCATCTACACCTCTGACTTTACAGGGGCTGTCCCCCACCACCTCTTTTGGAGAAGGAGTTAACTTCGAGCTCCAGTTAATAATAATTCCTGGGTGTGACAGAAGTGTTTCAACCTACAAACTCCTCTGAAGGTTCTCTAGCCTGCCTGACAGGCTTGTCCAGCCACATGTCACAGGCTTGTCACAGCCTCCCAACCATGAGAGGCACGAGATGCTTTAAACCTTCTAAAAATAGGTTCTTTAGAGAAGTTAGAAAACTATTAGTATAAGTATAATGAGCTGATAGAAATTGTATTGGTGAAGGTTTTTTCATTTGTTGAGCCAATGTTTACTGCTAAGTCTCCACATTCCCTGCTCTTATACACATTAATGAATATATAGAAGAAATAAGTATTAATCTTTGATATAAATCACATTAGACCTTAGGCTAAGTAAATTCTTTCCTTAACTAAAACCCACTACTGCCTCACCCTATAGGAATGTAACTTTATTTGGGTGTCATCTGTTTTAAGAATAATCACCCTGGGAGAAATAAGTGTTGACTGACCGCTGTTACAAGGAGAGGGTCATAAATTGTCAGCAGGCCCCCCTGGCCAGAAGATGATGTAATACCCCTAAGACCTCTGTATACATTTGTATGAAGCACCTGACTTTAAAAGTCAGGACTGCTTTCCCCGCGTGACTTTTGTATAACAACTCAGTGTATAAAAACAGACCCTGGAAAATAAAGAATTGGGATCAGTTCCTCGAAATACTGGTCTCCCCATATCTCTCTATCAAACTCTGGCTGAGTCTCCATCTGGAGCACGGAGCCCGCCAAGCTTACTGACTTTGCCTGGGCTTCTAAGATCCGACCAGGGAGGCCTCAGTGTCTCCTCTCCTTCAGGAGAACAGAAGGATGCCTGTGGCCTACGTAAGTGGTGCAAGCTTCTTGTCTTGAAGTTTTATTGGTTTCCCGCGTAAACTAAGCTACTCAGCCTCTTTTCTCCACTGAATTTTCCTGCTGAGCTATCCTCATTCTATTACTATTTATATCTTTGATGAATATTTAAATTAATTGCCGAAGCCGTCTCCCCTTCAAATACCCTGGATCAGCCGGGGCTGGACCCCGGCATTTTCCATGGACATGGTCTTGATCCCTGTCTCCTGTACAATGTCATGAACCTCAGTCTATAGTTCATCAGGCACTCTATCCATCAGATCTAGTCCCTTAAATCTATTTCTCACTTCTACTGTATAATCATAAGGGATTTGATTTAGGTCATACCTGAATGGTCTAGTGGTTTTCCCTACTTTCTTCAATTTCAGTCTGAATTTAGCAATAAGGAGTTCATGATCTGAGCCACAGTCAGCTCCTGTTCTTGTTTTTGCTGACTGTATAGAGCTTCTCCATCTTTGGCTGCAAAGAATATAATCAACCTGATTTCGGTGTTGACCATCTGGTGATGTCCATGTATAGAGTCTTCTCTTGTGTTGTTGGAAGAGGGTGTTTGTTATGACCAGTGCATTTTCTTGGCAAAACTCTATTAGTCTTTGCCCTGCTTCATTCTGTATTCCAAGGCCAAATTTGCCTGTTACTCCAGGTGTTTCTTGACTTCCTACCTTTGCATTCCAGTCCCCTACAATGAAAAGGACATCTTTTTTGGGTGTTTGTTCTAAAAGGTCTTGTAGGTCTTCATAGAACCGTTCAACTTCAGCTTCTTCAGCGTTACTGGTTGGGTCATAGACTTGTATTACTGTGATATTGAATGGTTTGCCTTGGAAACGAACAGAGATCATTCTGTCATTTTTGAGATTGCCTCCAAGTACTGCATTTCAGACTCTTTTGTTGACTATGATGGCTACTCCATTTCTTCTGAGGGATTCCTGCCCACAGTAGTAGATATAATGGTCATCTGAGTTAAATTCACCCATTGTAGTCCATTTTAGTTCGCTGATTCCTAGAATGTCAACATTCACTCTTGCCATCTCTTGTTTGACCACTTCCAGTTTGCCTTGATTCATGGACGGGACATTCCAGGTTCCTATGCAATATTGCTCTTTACAGCATTGGACTTTGCTTCTATCACCAGTCACATCCACAGCTGGGTATTGTTTTTGCTTTGACTCCATCCCTTCATTCTTTCTGGAGTTATTTCTCCATTGATCTCCAGTAGCATATTGGGCACCTACTGACCTGGGGAGTTCCTCTTTCAGTATCCTATCATTTTGCCTTTTCATACTGCTCATGGGGTTCTCAAGGCAAGAATACTGAAGTGGTTTGCCACTCCCTTCTCCAGTGGACCACATTCTGTCAGATCTCTCCACCATGACCCGCCCGTCTTGGGTGGCCCCACGGGCATGGCTTAGTTTCATTGAGTTAGACAAGGCTGTGGTCCTAGTGTGATTAGATTGACTAGTTTTCTGTGAGTATGGTTTCAGTGTGTTTGCCCTCTGATGCCATCTTGCAACACCAACCGTCTTACTTGGGTTTCTCTTACCTAGGCATGGGGTATCTCTTCACGGCTGCTCCAGCAAAGTGCAGCCACTGCTCCTTACCTTGGATGAGGGGTATCTCCTCACTGCCGCCCTTCCTGATCTTCATCATGGGCTAGCTCCTCTAGGCCCTCCTGCGCCTGTGCAGCCATGGCTCCTTGGTCGTGGGGTTGGTCCTCCTGGCTGCCGCCCCTGGCCTCAGGGCATGGGTTGCTCCTCCCGGCCGCCGCCCCTGGCCTCGGGCTTGAGGCATGGGGTAACTCCTCTCATCGCCCCCCCTGACCTCGGACACGGGGTAGCTCCTCTAGGCCTTTCCTGCGCCGTTGCAGCCTGGCACTCTCAGCCGCTACACCTCACCTCACGTGTGGGGTAACTCCTCTTGGCCGCCGCCCTTAGGGCATGGGGTCCTCCCGGCTTCTGCCCCTGACCTCAGAAGCGGGGTAGCTCCTCTCAGCCTCACTTGCATTTTACTTTCAAAAATACATACTTTCAAAAATATATGTGTTTAACATAAAATATTAAAGTCATAATGTACCTACTGTGAGAAATGCAAATACCACACATGATCTTTTTGTTACTTTTCTTTTAGATACTTAGACTGTGAAAGTTAAAACAAAAAAGTTCCTCTGTTCTAAAACAAATAAGCCTATAATAATATAACCTTAAGTATGTAGAGTAATACATTTCCATCTTTAAATAAAATGAAACAATCACTGTCTATCCAACTTTCAGTCTAACAAGACATCCTCTTGACTCTTCCTTTAATCTATATTTATAATTAGCATAGCTTAATTTCACCAGTCCTAGAAAGTCAGGTCTAGTAGTGATAAATTTTCTTACGTTTTATTTGTCTGGGAGATTGGGAGAGACTCTATCTGTCCAACATTTCTGAAGGACAACTTTGATAGAAAAGTATTCCTTGTTGGTAGTTTTTCCATTTCAGCACTGTGAATATCTAATCCCACTCTCAACCAGTCTGTGAAGTACTGCTAAGAAATCGGCAAATAGTTTTGCAGAAATCCCCTTGTATGTGTTTTTTTTTTTTTTTTCTCTTTGCTTTTGATTTTATTGTTCTATTAAAATGTGTCTTGGAGATCTCTTTGAGTTGAATATTTTAGAGGACCTATAAGCTTCATAAATGAGTTGTTCAAACCTCTCCCCAGATTTGGGATGTCCTCAACCATTATTTCTTTAAATAACCTCTTCCTCTTTTTGCTCTTTGCCTTCTGGGGCTGCAATAATGGGTAGATTGCTTTACTTTGTAGTATTTCATAAAGGTCAGTATTCATTCCAATCCCAAAGAAAGGCAATGCCAAAGAATGCTCAAACTACCACACAATTGCACTCATCTTACACGCTAGTAATGTAATGCTCAAAATTCTCCAAATCAGGCTTCAGCAATATGTGAACCATGAACTTCCTGATGTTCAAGCTGGTTTTAGAAAAGGCAGAGGAACCAGAGATCAAATTGCCAACATCCACTGGATCATAGATAAAGCAAGAGAGTTCCAGAAAAACATCTATTTCTACTTTATTGACTATGCCAAAGCCTTTGACTGTGTGGATCACAATAAACTGTGGAAAATTCTGAAAGAGATGGGAATACAAGGCCACCTGATCTGCCTCTTGAGAAATTTGTATGCAGGTCAGGAAGCAACAGTGAGAACTGGACATGGAACAACAGACTGGTTCCAAATAGGAAAAGGAGTTCGTCAAGGCTGTATATTGTCACCCTGTTTATTTAATTTACATGCAGAATACATCATGAGAAACGCTGGACTGGAAGAAACACAAACTGGAATCCAGATTGCCGGGAGAAATATCAATAACCTCAGATATGCAGATGACACCACCCTTATGGCAGAAAGTGAAGAGGAACTCAAAAGCCTCTTGATGAAAGTGAAAGTGGAGAGTGAAAAAGTTGGCTTAAAGCTCAACATTCAGAAAATGAAAATCATGGCATCTGGTCCCACCACTTCATGGGAAATAGATGGGGAAACAGTGTCAGACTTTATTTTTCTGGGCTCCAAAATCACTACAGATGGTGACTACAGCCATGAAATTAAAAGACGCCTACTCCTTGGAAGGAAAGTTATGACCAACCTAGATAGCATATTCAAAAGCAGAGACATTACTTTGCCAACAAAGGTTCGTCTAGTCAAGGCTATGGTTTTTCCTGTGGTCATGTATGGATGTGAGAGTTGGACTGTGAAGAAGGCTGAGTGCCAAAGTATTGATGCTTTTGAACTGTGGTGTTGGAGAAGACTCTTGAGAATCCCTTGGACTGCAAGGAGGTCCAACCAGTCCATTATGAAGGAGATCGGCCCTGGGATTTCTTTGGAAGGAATGGGTGCTAAAGCTGAAACTCCAGTACTTTGGCCACCTCATGCGAAGAGTTGACTCATTGGAAAAGACTCTGATGCTGGGAGGGATTGGGGGCAGGAGGGGAAGGGGATGACAGAGGATGAGATGGCTGGATGGCATCACTGACTCGAAGGACGTGAGTCTGAGTGAACTCCGGGAGTTGGTGATGGACAGGGAGGCCTGGCATGCTGCGATTCATGGGGTGCAAAGAGTCGGACATGACTGAGTGACTGAACTGAACTAAACTGATTGCATTTTCTACTCATTCATTATATTGATCAGTTCCAAAATTCTGTTTGGTTCTCTATCACTATTTCTATTTCTCTATTAAACATGTTTCGTTCATGTGTTTTTTTCCCCCCCAGTGGATTGTTTTTCTGTTTTGTTTTGTTTTTTCTCTCTTGTAGTTTGCTCAGCTTCCTTAAAACAATTACCAGGCAAAATTAAGGTCTTGATTTCTTTGGGGTCAGTTGCTGGGAAATTATTGTGTTCCTTTGGTGGTGTCATGTTTCCTTTATTTTTCATATTCCTTTAAGTCATCTATTGCAGCCTTTGCATTTAAATAAGGAGCCACATCTTCTAGTCTTTACTGACTAAATTTAGGAGAAAGTCCTTCTGTCACCCCTGTTACAGATTCTAAGGCTTTTTCAGATCTTTTCTGAAGGTCTGAAATGCTGGGCTGGATGAAGCACAAGTTGGAATCAAGATTGCAGGGAGAAATATCAATAAGTTCATATATGCAGAAGATACCACCCTTATGGCAGAAAGCGAAGAGGAACTAAAGAGTTTCTTGATGAAAGTGAAAGAGGAGAGTGAAAAAGCTGATCCACACTTGCTCCATACTTCTTGTTCCATTTTGGGGGATAGTTCTTAAGATTTTATGCTTTCTCTTGAGGCTGCAAAACCAGGCCAGGTACTGGTGATGTCCTATTTTCTTTCCCTTGGGTAGTGGTAAATGTTCAGGTTTGCTTGCTTTGTCCTAGTCCTGCAGACTTGAGTGAGCTTTCTGAGTCATGTTCACTAATCAATTGAAAAAAAACAAACAAACAAACCTCACACTGCCCCTAGGTGTGTACATTGGGATCTGGCTATGAAGTTGATGGTCATCGGAATTAAATTTGCCTATTTTGGTCCATCTACTTCTGCTTCTGCTTTATTGACTAAGCCAAAGCCTTTGACCGTGTGGATCACAAAAAACTATGGAAAATTCTTAAAGAGATGGGAATACCAGACCACCTTACTTACCTCCTGAAAAATCTGTATGCAGGTCAAGAAGCAACAATTAGAACCAGACATGGAACAATAGACTGGTTCCAAACTAGGAAAGGAGTACATCAAGGCTGTAAATTGTCATCCTGCTTATTTAACTTATATGCAGAATACATCATGAGAAATGCTGGGCTGGATGAAGCACAAGTTGGGAATCAAGATTGCAGGGAGAAATATCAATAAGTTCATATATGCAGAAGATACCACCCTTATGGCAGAAAGCGAAGAGGAACTAAAGAGTTTCTTGATGAAAGTGAAAGAGGAGAGTGAAAAAGCTGGCTTAAAACTCAACATTCAAAAAACTAAAATCATGGCATCCAGTCCCATTACATCGTGGCAAATAGATGGGGAAACAATGGGAACAGTGACAGACTTAATTTTCTTGGACTCCAAAATCACTGAAGATGGTGACTGCAGCCATGAAATTAAGACACTTGCTCCTTGGAAGTAAAGCTGTGACAAACCTAGACAGCATATTAAAAAGCAGAGACATTACTTTGCCGACAAAGGTCCATACCGTCAAAGCTATGGTTTTTCCAGTAGTCATGTATGGATGTAAGAGTTGGACCATAATGAAAGCTGAGCACCAAAGAATTGAAGCTTTTGAATTGGCGTGTTGGAAAAGACATGAAAGTCTCTGGAACTGCAAAGAGACCAAACCAGCCAATTCTAAAGGAAATCAGTCCTGGATATTCATTGGAAGGACTGATGTGAAGATGGAACTCTGATCTTTTGGCCACCTGATGTGAAGTACTAACTCACTAGAAAAGATCCTGACCGGGAAAGACTGAAGGCAGGAGGAGAAGGGGATGACAGAGGATGAGATGGTTGAATGACATCACCAACTTGATGAACATGAGTTCGAGTAGGCTCCAGGAGTTGGTGATGAACAGGGAAGCCTGGTGTGCTGCAGTCATGGGGTCACAAAGAGTTGGACACTACTGAGTGACTGAACTGACTGAAGTCTGTGGTTGGGGTATGTGTGTGTGGCAACTGAACTCTGGTGGTGTCTGTGGCCAACTGTGAGAATATTCAGATGACGTGTCCCCAGAATCTTGTGGGTAGTCTTCCTGACAGTACATAAGGCAGTCAGTGAGATTCACACTCTTGTAATAACCTCAGAGCCCTTATTACTGTTCTGTGGGTTCTTCACTGCCCCTCAGTTGTATAACACACTCCATATTCTGGATGGGGTGAGAAAGAAGTGAGCCTTTTCAGCATTGTCCTGAAGAGCTGGGTAAGCCAGACACTTAACTCATAAGCTTTCAATTTCTCCTTCTGAGGAAACTACAGGTCAAGTAGATTAATCTGTGCCACCTCGGTAAAGGGGTGTTACCAGTACAGTGAAATTTTCTGTTTCCCTCTTCAATGAATTCAACATCAAGTTTTGCTTTTCATCTTCTTTTTTTTTTTAATCCAATGGGCATTGGAAATTTTTTGCTAAACTACTGGAATTGTACAAAGACACTCAGTTATTTGAACATGGACTTGGAATAGTTACAAATGTATATTGCAAACAGTAGGACATCCACTAAGAAAAGTTAAAAAAAAAAAAGAATTGTAGCTGCTATGCTAAGAAAGGAGAGAAAATGAAGTCATCCAAAATGCTCAATTAGAATCATGATAGGCAGAAAAAGAGTGGAATCAAAAAATGGAAACAAACAAGGACAAGAAATAGTAACAAATATGGTTACTGTTAATCCAACTGTATCAGAAATCACTTTAAATGTTAAAGACCTCAGTATGTCAATTAAAAAATTGACAAAAAGGTTACCAAAAAATAAGACCTAATTATATGTTGTCTACCAAGAAACCCATTTTAACTATACAGATATATATTCATATGAAAAGCAAATTGATGGAGGAAAAAATATGGCATGCTAGCATTAACCAAAAGGAAGCAGGGATAGCTATGCTAATTTCAGACAAAGCCAACCCTAAAGCAAGTTACTCATGATAAAGGAGGCCACTGCTGCTGCTGCTGCTGCTGCTAAGTCACTTCAGTCGTGTCCGACTCTGTGCGACCCCAGAGACGGCAGCCCACCAGGCTCCCCCATCCCTGGGATTCTCCAGGCAAGAATGCTGGAGTGGGTTGCCATTTCCTTCTCCAATGCATGAAAGTGAAAAGTGAAAGTGAATTCGCTCAGTCGTGTCCAACCCTCAGCGACCCCATGGACTGCAACCTACCAGGCTTCTCCATCCGTGGGATTTTCCAGGCAAGAGTACTGGAGTGGGGTGCCATTGCCTTCTCCTAAAGGAGGCCACTACATAATAATAAAGAGGCAATTTTCAAGAATAAATGAGTCTTAATGTGTATACACCTAAAAATAGAGCACAAAAGCAAAAACTAATAAATTTGCAAGGAGGAATAAGTCGATTCACTATATAGTTGGAGATTTCAATCCTCCTGCACAGAAATGGACAGATCTCTTTATCCAAAGGGGAACTGGTTGAATCAAACAGCACCATCAAATGACTGGATGCAATCACATCTATACATAGGGTAGCAACAGAGGAATAGATGTTTTTCCTCAAGCTTATATGGAACATTCACCAATAAATGCTTATTCTGAATCATAAAGCAAATCTTGACAAACTTAGAAGAATAGAAAGCATACCATGTCTATTGTCAGACTACAAAAGAATTTAACTAGAAATCAATAACAGAAAGATAACTAGAAAATTCAAAACTGCATGGAGATTAAACAACACAGTTTTAAACAACCAATGAGTCAAAGGAGAAATTTTAAGAGAAATTTAAAAATATTTCGAACTTAACAAAAAGGAATATACAGTTTATCAAAATTTGCAGGATACAATAAAAGCAGTATTTGGAGGGAAATTTATAGTTGAATCTATATATTTGAAAAGAAAAAAAATTGCAATAAATATGTTTCTATCTTAGGAAACTAGGAAAAGAATAGCAAATTAAGCTGAAATTAAGAAGAAAAGAAATACAAAAATTTGAGTAGAGGTCAATGAAATTATAAACAGGAAATCAGCAGAGAAAATCAACAAATCCAAGAGCTAGTTCTTTGAAAGAATCAATAAAATTGATCATTCTCAACCCAGGATAACTTAAAGAGAGACAGAGAGACAGTGAGAAATAGAGAGAAGACAAATTGCTAACATCAGAAATGAAAATGGGACATTACTATAAGTATAATGAATATCAAAAGGATAATAAAGGAACACTATGAATTACTCTATGGCCAGAAACTTGATAACTTAGCTTGCTGCTGCTGCTGCGGCTGCTAAGTCACTTCAGTCATGTCCGACGCTGTGGGACCCCATAGATGGCAGCCCACTAAGCTACTCTGTCCCTGGGATTCTCCAGGCAAGAATACTGGAGTGGTTGCCATTTCCTTCTCCAATGCATGGAAGTGAAAAGTGAAAGTGAAGTTGCACTTAGCTTAAATGGACCTATTTTTTGAAAGACACAATTTTCCATAGTTTACACATGGAGGAATAGACAACCTGAATAGGTCTATATTTATATAAGAAATTTAATTCATAATTAATAAATATCCAAAACAGCACCAGAACTAGGAAGGTTCACTGGTGAATTCTATCAAGTATTAATATTATAGAAGAAATTCCAAATCTGGATAATCTCTTTCGGGTCACAGAAGCAGAGGAAATACTCCCTAACTCATTCTGTGAAGCAACATTACCCTAAAGATAAAACCAGACAGAAACATTACCAGAAACAAGACCTACAGGTCTATACCTTTCATGAATATAGACATAAAAATCTTCAACAAAACAACAGCAAATCCAATTCAATAACAGATAAGAATAATTGCATGTCACAGCCTTGCAGGATTTATCCCAGGTATGCAAGCGCTGTGCTGTGCTTAGTTGCTCAGTCATGTCCGACTCTTTGCAACCCCCATGGACTATAGCCCACCAGGCTACTCTGTCCAAGGGAATTCTCCAGGCAAGAATACTGGGGTGGGTTGCCACACCCTCTTCCAGGGGATCTTCCCAACCCAGAGATCAAACCCAGGTCTCCTAAATTGCAGGTGGATTCTTTACCATCTCAACTACCAGGGAAGCCCAAGAATACTGAATAGGTAGTCTATCCCTTCTCCAGGGGAGCTTCCCAACCTAGGAATTGAACCAGGATCTCCTGCATTGCAGGTGGATTCTTTACTAGCTGAGCTACCAGGGAAGCCCAGGTACACAAGGCAGGTCCAATATTTGAAGACTAACTAATGTAATTTGTCACATCAACAAGCCAAAAGTGAAAAATCATATAATTATATCCAGATATGCAAAAAAAATTTTTAAAACCCAACACTCATTCATGATAAAAACTCTCAGTAAAACTGGAATAGAGGTGAAGATCTAGAACTTCATAAAGAATATCCATAGAAACCGCTAACTAGCATCACCTTTAACGGTTTCCCACTAACATCAGGGTTCCCACTAAGATCCCGTTTCACACTAAGATCAGGAACAAGACAAGATGTCTCCTCTCACTACTACTTTTTAACACTGCAATGGAAGCATTAGCTAATACAACAAGAGTAGTAAAGGAAATAAAATGTACACAGACTGGAAAAAATTTTTAAAATCCATCTTTGCTCACGAACGTATGGTTGTCATATAAAAATCTGATGGAGGTGACACACACACACACACACACAAAACAGTAAGTGATTACAAGAAGATTGTAAAATACCTCAATGTGCAAACGTCAGTCATTATTATATATACCAAATATGATCAAGGGGAATTTAGTTAAAAATACAATATCATTTATGTTAGCTCCTCCCAAAATAAAAAAAAAATAAGTATAAATCTAATAAAATATGTACAAGATCTAAATGAGGAAACTATAAAAGTCTGATTAATCAAAAAATAACTAAAAATGAATATATTCTATATGCATGGATAAAATAAAAAAGACTTGAGTTATCAGATGTCAGCTTTTTTCTACCTTGATCTGTATTTTCAGTATAATCCCAATCAAAGTTCCAGCAAGTTATTTTGTAGCTATCATCAAATTGATTCTGAGCTTACATGGAGCAGCAAAAGACCCAGAATAACCAAAACAATACTGAAGGAGAAGAATAAAGTTGGAGGACTATCACTGCTCAACTTTAAAACTTACTATAAATCTAGAGTAGTTAAGACAATTTGGTATTGGGATCTCAGGCAAGTGGATGACACTACTCTAATGGCAGAATGTAAAGAGGAACTAAAGAGCCTCTTGATAAGAGTGAAGGAGGAGAGAGAAAAAAACAACTGAAAACTCAATATTAAAAAACAATCCAAGGTCATGGCATCAGGTTCCATCACTTCTTGGCCAATAGAAGGGAAAAGGTGGAAGCAGAGACAGATTTCTTTTTTGGGCCTCTAAAATCACTCTGGATGGTGACTGCAGCCATGAAATTAGAAGACAATATCTTATTGGCAGGAAAGCTATGACAAACCTAGACAGTGTGTTAAAAAGCGAAGGCATCACTTTGCTGACAAAGTCCCATTTAGTCAGGGCTATGGTCATTCCAGAAGTCAAGTGTGGATGTGAGAGCTGGGCACTAAAGAAGGCAGAGTGCAAAAGAACTGATGCTTTAAACTGTGGTGCTGGAGAAGACTCTTGAGAGTCCTTTAAAAAGCAAGGAGATCAAGTCAGTCAATCTTAAAAGAAATCAACCCTGACTACTCTTAGGAAGGATTGATGCTGAAGCTCCAATACTTTGGCCACCTGAAGTAAACAGCTGACTCATTGGAAGAAGACCTTGATGCTGGGAAAGATCAATGGGAGAAGGAGAAGAGGGAGACAGAGGATGAAATGGTTGGATGGCATCACCGATTCAGCAAACATGAACTTGGGCAAACTCCAGGAGATGGTGAGGGACAGGGAAGCCTGGCATGCTCCTGTCCATGGGGTTGCGAAGAATTGGACAGAACTTGGTGACTGAACAACAACAGAGAGTATACACATAAAGGAGCAGATTAGAGTCCAGAGATAGACTCTGGATTCTGCCCCCCACCCCAATAAATATGATCAACTGATATTTGACAAGAGAAAGAAGGTAATACAATGCAGTAAAGACAGTTTTTTCAACAGATGGTGCTGGAGCAACTGGATATTCACATGTTAAAAAAAAATGAACCTGGACACAGACTTTATACTCATCATGAAAATTAACTCGGAATGGATCATAGACTTAAAAGCAAAATGCAAACCTACAAAGCACTTAGAAGATGATAGAGGAGAAAAACCTATACAACCTTGAATTTAGTGAGGTCATTTAAAATACAATGCTGAAGATAAGTTTCATTAAAGAAATAGCAAGCTAGAATTTATTAAAGAAAAATGTCTGTCCCATGAAAGACAATGCCAAGAGAATGAAAAGATAAGCCACCCTCAGGGACAAAATATTTTGCAAAAGACTCATTTGATAAAAGATTACTTTCAAAGTATACAAATAACTCATAAAACTCAACAATAATGAAACAATCTGATTAAAAAATTAGTCCAAATATTCACTTTGGGGTATCATACTGAAATTGTATTCTAACACCAGAATTAAAGATTATTTTACAAAACTGAAATGAATTTCACTCATATATTACAAACACTTCAGTGTTCTCATTCTTTGTGGGTGGAAGACTTGATAATGGGATAGAAGAGAAAGTCACTTAGACCTAAAAACACACCCAGTTATACCACTTAGTGATCATGGAGGCACAGCATTTTTTACCAATTTTTTAAATTTTTAATAGAAAGATGAGGATTTAAGGAAGACAGCCTTAACATGAAATACCTAAAGTGATAAACTATTATTTCATAAATTTCTAATGAGTATGTGAATGACTTTGCTTGGCACGCATTGTATTTTGGCCTGTAGCTTGTCATTATCATTGTCATCATCGCTTAGTGGATCTCCATCACTCTAGCCTGAAATCCTCAAGGGTCAGTTCCTATCTTCTTGCAGTTGTCAATGCCTGGTATAAAGTAGCTTCTCAATGTCTGTTTACTGCTGTAATTGACTCAGTGAATCCATTTCATACTCATAGCCCACATATTAGCACTTCCTCAAGGCCTCTTCTTCCACATCAGGGCAGTACATGTTTTTCTCTATCAACATGGAAAACAGAGAATTTATTTCTTCCAGAGGAAAAAAAAAATCCACTACCAATAAAGCACTAGTGAGTATGATGAGTTGAATTATGTCCACCAAAATTTATAAGTTAATGTCAGAATGTGATCATCTTTGGAAACAGAATCATTGTGGATATATTTAGTTAAAATGAGGTCATTCTGGAACTGAATGGACGCCAACTAGACGAAATAACAGGTGTCCTTAGATGAAGGGGAAAATAAGGTTGAAGAGGAAATCTGAACACAGGCATACACACATGGAGGACCCCTTGCCAAGATTGGAACTGTGCTTTCACAAGCCAAAAAACCACCAGAAACTAGAAGATGGTTCTAGAATAAATTCTTTTCCAGCACTTTCAGAAAAAGTTTGTCTAAAGGCAGCCTGCTGTAGGACTTCTATTCTCTAGAACTGTAAATCTGTAGATTTGGGCTGTTCACCCAGTTTGCGACATTTTGTTACAGCATCCTTAATAAACTATTGTAGTCAGTCATGAAAACTCTGTTCCATATCACTTCCCTCACTCAAGCAAACTCCTTACTTCTCCTTAACAGATGCATTATTTGCTGAGTCCTTTTGTGGTATTGCCAGGTTTTTCCTTTTCTTCCCCAAAGTTCTTCCTCTTTCACCTAACAATTTCAAATTTTTATCCCATTACTGTGCAGAACAATTCAGTACTATTTCCCAATTCCACTGTAGGTAATAGTATAGTACTATGCATCTACATACATTTTTCTTCCCATTTTTATAAACTCTTATGCCATAGATATTGTTATATTTAGTTGAGAATTAAAGACAGTGAGGCCCCAAATGTTGAAGTGGCTTAAAAACACACAGCAAACAAGTGGAGCAGCCAGTGTTCCAACTCAGGTTAGTGCTTTTATAGAGAAAATATATACTTTTATGTGGATATGTCCACACATACAGGTAGTTGGACTGAAATGATTGCTACTTTGGTTTAAAAATCGGTCATATTGGAAAGAAAAATTAACTGAATTGAAGACCAATTTGCCCGATGGCTCCATTCAATCTAGTCAAACTGAGTGAAATAGCTGTGTGTGCAGACAGCCTGCACTCCCTTTACTCTTGTTGAGTAAATTACTTGAATATTTCCCTGAGGAGCCATACCTGGGATTCCTCTCCACAGATGACTGTGGTCTGGGCTTTAAGATATGTTCAACACTGCACAGATTCCACTGGGACATCCAGGCCAGATAATCAACTGCTAATTATTTTTGTGAAAACTACAGGACAGGCATCTCCCTGCTGACTCACATTTCCTTTACAAAAAGTTTAATGTCTTACTCTTCACATATCAAACTTATCTCTTCCCTTTTTCTCCACTCCTACTCTTTGTCATGTCTCATATTTTGTAATCCACACAGACATATCTGATAAAGGCCCATCAAAACCATTGAAATTCATCCTTTGTCTTTCTAGTTCTCATCACTCATTAGTACACATGCAGCTAAGTCTTTGACTATTTTGCTTTCTTTTTCTTAATTCCTCATATTTTACCGTGCACAAAGAGCTCAGAGACAAAGGCTCATCACAGCCATCATTAGGCTCCATTTATCTGCTACAAACTGCCTTTGTCTTCTATTAGTTTTTAAAATGTCCCAATCCTTGTGTAGTTAGCTGGATTCTCTCACCGCACTTGTTCTTTTTATAACTGTTACTGAACTGGCAATGCTACTTGGTGAATTTTTGGTTGTGCTTTCCAGTAAGGAGAGTATCTCTAAGCAATCTGCTAGAGGTTTGGATTCAAAAACGGAAAGGGCTTTTTAATTAAAAAATTAAGTACCGCCTGCATTTATGTTTATCATCTGTGAAACATTCATTTTTCATTTTCATTCTCTTGCAGTGTGGGAGCATTGTTATGCAATGATTATTTCCAATGCCAAGCCATCAACAGGAGTATTTTGAGATAAACAATGTGTTTACAATAGAAACTGTAGTAGTGTCTTTTGTTCTGGAAGATGTTGGCATTTACATTATTATTCTACTCAGGAGTGAGCCTGTCTTTCTAAGCCTATTGGAGAATTGTGGTAATTTGCTCAGTGATTGCACACAGAATCGGCCCTCTCCTCTGTCATCACCAAGTGAGGTGAGGTTCTTTAGTGTTTTTTTTTTTTCTTCTTCTTCTTTTTTCTTTTACCCCTGGTGGCTCTAGTTACTTTATTTACTCATTAGTCCATGTATTTATTCATTTAGGAACCATGAACAATGCAGCTTTAAATTATGTCAAAGAGAACTTGCAACATCCTTTCCCATCAAATTATTAATCTATAAATTTGCAGAGGAAAAAATTTTACAATAATACAGAAAACGAAAACTAATAGGAAAATCTGGAGAGATTTCCACTAATTTCCATACTTAGTGGTTTACATTATGAAATAGAAGTAGTAACCTACTGAATCTTGCCCTCAGAAAGTAAATAAAAAATAGTGATCTCTTCTGTTTCATTTGATACCTGAAGTAGAGTGAGCCCATCTTTAAAACAAACAGACACACAAACAAAAAACAAAGGCTATATTCACTTGACAAGATCATTTTAGAAAAATACATAAACTTGAAGGGAACTATGTGAAGAGAACGGGGATGGAGTTTGGAGAGAAGTATGGTATTTCATTGGATCATAAAAAACACATTCCATATACATATATTAATAAGGGCTTCTCAGGTAGCTCAGTGGTAAAGAGTCCACCTGCAGTATAGAAGACACAGGTTCTCTCCCTGAGTCAGGAAGATTCCTTGCAAGAGGAATTAGCAACACATTCCAATATTCTTGCCTGATAAATCCCATGGACAGAGGAGCCTGGCAGGCTACAATCCACGGGGTCGCAAAGATTTGGACACGACTCATGTGACTAAACATGCATGCATGCAGGATAGAAACAAGACTTCTGTCTGTAGAAATATGTCTTGACAACAGGAGTTATATATTCCTGTACGCACCACTCTGAATCTTAAGAAACTCAGTAATAAAGGTGGGAGACAAATCTGTCTCAGAATAGTGGCTGTACCAAAGAAGCGACTTCACTTTCACCTTTCACTTTCAAGCACTGGAGAAGGAAATGGCAACCCACTCCAGTGTTCTTGCCTGGAGAATCCCAGGGACGGGGGGAGCCTGGTGGGCTGCCGTCTGTGGGGTCACACAGAGTCGGACACGACTGAAGTGACTTAGCAGCAGCAGCAGCAGCAGCAGCAAAGAAGGACCTGGTCCACCAAGGAAACAGGGTGAGCCATACCTATCACATTACATCTCGGCTCAGAGCAGTGTTCACTTACCTGACAAATGTATAAGGGATAGAGCCAAGTAAAGTAATATCCTATACTCTGTTATCAAACAACAAATCAAACCAGAAATTTACCATGAGTTGTATGGCTATATCACTGATTTCTAATAAATGCTCTATTCTATATATGTTTTATTTGAAATGTGTTATTCAGAATTTATAATGATTATCCAACCTTCCCCCTTCTGTAGTCTATAAGTCTTTGAATATCTAAAGAAAAAGTTTATGGAGGTTCAAGATACTTATGAACGTTCAAGCTGATATTCTCTTTCCCTGAATATATAACATGAGATTTTCCTTACTTCTTCTTCCATGTTTTAAGTAAGGAGGTTAGGAAACATGGCTATCGACGTGCAGGGAGATAGAGAGGATGAGAACAATCTGAAGTTCCCTTGGATGATATATTTATAGAATATTTAAGGTTCTCATTCTAGGTTGAGTCCATGGGGACAGCTGCACACTAAATCCTTGCAGTACTCTACTTTTAATCAGCAGGTGCTTTTGTACATATATCATTTGAAGGTCTAATGCACAATGTAAGAAATAATGGTTACACGATAACACATGTACACCCATGGTGGATGCATGTTGATGTATGGCAAAGCCAATACAATATTGTAAAGTAAAAAAATAAATAAATAAAATAATAAAATTACTTAAAGAAGCGAAAAAAAAAAAAGAAACAATGGTTAAATACTCAAGTACCAAGGCATCTTGATATTGTTTCTTCCACAAATTATTTTAAGTATTCTAATAGAATCTTTTTGGTGTGATAAAACAGCAAATAAACTTTGCACAGAATGATTTGGACTGGAATCTCGACCTTATTAATTGTTATCTTTCTCTCTCTCTCTCTCTCTCACACACACACACACACACACACACCCCTAGCTTTTTTAACTGGAAGCTATGGAGTTGACTGTCATTTTCAAATACTTTCTAAGGGTATTCTCTTTTCTCTGTTTTTGTTCTGAATGTTCTGTGAAGACAGTCCTAATGGAAGATTGGTTATTACAAAATTAACAAGTATCATTTTTTTTAGATTTTCTTTTAGAGAGGGTAATTTTATTGACAATAAACAGGTAGCTTCATGGTATCCATAATTCTGATTTTTTGATTGTTTATAATCTTATCTGGGCTCACGGCTGGACTACATTTCCCAGTTGCCCTTGCAATTAAGTGTTTTCATGTAACTAAGTCCTAGCCAATGAAATGCAAGGTTCCTCTCAAGCCTGGGCCATAAAAAGGTCTCATATATAATCCTCCCTGCTCTATTCCCATTTTTTTTGCTGGTGAAACAGAGGCCTCCAGGGAAATCTTGGGAATCACAAACTGAGAACAACATAAACCCAAAGTTCTTGGGAGTTGAGGTCCCTGAATACTGCTCAAGGAGAACTGCCCAACCAACAACATCCCCTTCCCTGAGCAAGAAACAGGCATCCTTTTATTATTCCTGCATTACCTTAATAAATATACTGTCTTAGCACAATACTTAACACAGAGTAAGCACTCAGTAATTGTTCTCCTTTTCCCCTTGTCAGCACATATCGATTCAATTCATGGACTAAAACCTGGCTTCCCTGATAGCTCAGTTGGTAAAGAATCTGCCTGCAACTCAGGAAACTTGGGTTCTATCCCTGGGTTGGGAAGATCCCCTGGAGAAGGGAAAGGCTACCCACTCCAGTATTCTGGACTGGGAAAATCCCACGGACAGAGGAGCCCTTGTGGGCTACTGTGGGGTCGCAAAGAGTCGAACACAACTGAGCGACTTCCAATTTCACATAAAGCCTGGACAGACTCAGGAAATAATCTCTGAAACTGCCCAACTCTAGTTATAGCTTTCTTGTTTATCCATTTCTTTGCATGTGTATCTTTCATTACCATCTCTGCTAACCTTTGAGCAACATAAAATAGATAGCTTTACTCATTTTTCTATCTCTATTGCTTTGCTTTAGATGCCTAGGCAAAGTTTCTTGAATGAACTAAAATACTGGGCTGGCCAGAGCAAAGCCTGACAAGAAGTGCAGTTAAGTCCTGGGAATGTAAAGCATAGTGGTTCAAAGTTCAGATTCCTTTAGTCAGAAAGCCCAAATTTTGTTCCTAGAGCCTTGAGTCAACTTCTTATTAGCTGAGGTTTCTGCCCCTCTCAGAATTTCACTTACTCATCTGTAAACTGAGGACAATAATAGTAATTCATAAAATTAGCTATGGTTACTTTGTTATTATTGTTATCATTACTAGGCAGGTAATTTGTGGCATTAAGACATTAAGATATCAAGAAAGGTATACACATTCTTTGAAAGTTGCTTGAAGTGATAAGAATCAATTGGATTCTCCTATTGAATACCACTTCCTTTAAAAGAACAAAATCAGTCAAGCAGGGGCATCACTAAGCAATTACTCATCCACAGCCCAAAATTATGTTTGTTAATGTCACAGTGACTCATATATTTAGCAAACATCCTTACTTTTGAAATTTCAAGCAAATCAAACTCATGTTCAAATTTTTTTTTTCTTTTCTAATTTTATTTTATTTTTAAACTTTACATAATTGTATTAGTTTTGCCAAATATCAAAATGAATCCGCCACAGGTATACATGTGTTCCCCATCCTGTTCAAATTTAAAAGAATAACCAAAAAGAAAAAAGGGGCGGGGGGAAAGGCAAGTGAAATAAATGAGAAGTAGCTTTTCATACAATCAGACTACAGATGAATAAAATAGGTGTATATGTGACATAATCACTGCTTGTTGCTGAACTAACATTGGCAATGCTAGCACAATTTGACGTCTAAATAAAGATACTGGAAGTGGAAAAAAAAAGTGACATTTCAAAAGAGTGAACTATGTGATTAGGCAGTGTAAGAGTTGCTTAAATATCAACTTTACAAATCATTTAGAAAGCACTTAACACACAAAATAGTCGGAGATGTAAAAAATAAAAAGCTTAGATGAAGACAAATGACGTGATTTTTAGAGCATAAATTCTTAGGGATAATGCAAAAGACAATTCTGTAGATATTACCTCTGCTTAGTACTCTTTTTTAAATTTATTAAACACACACATGCACATACACACACACACACACACACACACACTGGTTAAAATGAATATGCAGCCCCAAAACCCTTGTATTCAGAATCTCCACTCAGTGTGCATTTTTATTTCCTCCCATCTATAAATTAGAAAAGCTGTTCAGGATTAAAAAAACAAAAGATAGATACCTGATTTAGGGAAAGTTGTCCTATGGTGGAAGCAGAAAAAAATGGAATTTCAAGATTCCTGATTATTAGAGCTGGAAGAGACCTTTACTCCAGACACAGGTGATTTCAAATCCCAGCCCCACTACATACTGATCATAGATTACTTCATCTCACAGAGTCTTGGTTTCTTTATCCATAAAAGTATAATACTAATATACAAAAGATTTGGTTTATATACATTTCCATAAGTATTCTTTTTTTTTTTACTCCAAGTTCTGAAAGGCCTCTGTTGCCCTTGTTTAAGATCAAACAGCAAGTTAGTGGCAGACAGTAAAGGCCCCATATCTCAAAGATCAATCCAGTGTTATTTTCTCTTCACCAAGTCACTTCCTTATGTCACTATTTGTCAACTGGACTCAACTTTCTCTAATTATTTCCCTGATGCACTATGTTAAATGTTGACAGATAGCCCCCAATACATTCTAATCTCTTATGAGTTCATTTATTAACAAGTAATTGTAAAGCATCTGCTATGTGTCAGGCACTATTCTAATTACTGGTAATAGATCGGAAATCAGTGGAGATACAGCCGACTTTGAAGAACTCATAGCCTGTCTGGGAGCAGGAGTGAGAGGGCAGAAGGCAGAAAATAAAAAAATAAATAAGAAAACATCAGATGGTGACAAATTCTAGTTAGGTGATTAAAACAGAAGCCTTTAATAGAAAGTTGGCTTTATTAGGGATTTTAAGAAAGGCTTCTCTGGGGAGATCGCATTTAATCTGTGATCCAAACAGTATGATGAAGTTAGCCAAGTAGAAGAAATTAGTGCAGAGCTGATAGACCAGGAGTAAGTTTGGCATGTTCAAGAAACAGGGAGAGATCAAGTAGAGAGAAGAGAGAAAGGAGGACAGTATCAAATAATGTCAAATTGATGCCCACATACCAGTCTTCAGAAACCTAGGTGTTTCTAATTCAAGGCAAGAGTTTGCATTTCACTCTATGTGCTTTAAGAAACCATTGGATGATCTTAGCTGTAAGAAGTATCATAATCAGGTTCAGATATACATAAAAAAGAGAACTAAACCTTAAAGGAGAGGTTCTGAGCAGCAAGGAATGAAAGATGAGAGAAAGTGAGAGAGAGTCCAGGGTATTCAACAACTTCTCAGTGGTTACAATACATCTTTTTCAGTGTCAACCTTTTAGCAAGTTTTAGACATTTTCTCCGGAGAAGGCAATGGCACCCCACTCCAGTACTCTTGCCTGGAAAATGCCATGGACGGAGGAGCCTGGTAGGCTGCAGTCCATGGGGTCGCTGGGAGTTGGACACGACTGAGCGACTTCACTTTCACTTTTCACTTTTCACTTTTATGCATTGGAGAAGGAAATGACAACCCACTCCAGTGTTCTTGCCTGGAGAATCCCAGGGACGGGGGAGCCTGGTGGGCTGCCGTCTGTGGGGTCACACAGAGTCGAACATGACTGAAGCGACTTAGCAGCAGCAGCAGCAGGAGCAGCAATTTTTTCAAAAATCAAAGCAAAATAACAACAAATAAAAACCCAGACATATGTCCAATTGTATATCTTATAGAACTAACAACAACAAAAGATGTCCTTTTCATCATAGGGGACTAGAAATAAAAAGTAGGAGGTCAAGAGATACCTTGAGTAACAGGCAAGTTTGGCCCTGGAGAACAAAATGAAGCAGGGTAAAGGCTAACAGTTTTGCCAAGTAGAGTGCACTGGTCATAGCAAACACTCTCTTCCAATAACGCAAGAGACAACTCTACACATGGACATCAACAGATGGTCAATACCAAAATCAGATTGATTATATTCTTTGCAGTGGAAGATGGAGAAGCTCTATAGCCTATAGAAGTCAGCAAAACCAAAACCAGGAGCTAACTGTGGATCAGATCATGAACTCCTTACTGCAAAATTCAGACTTAAATTGAAACAAGTAGGGAAAACAATTAGGTTATCCAGGTATGACCTAAATCAAATCCTTTATTATTATACAGTGGAAGTGACAGATTCAAGGGCTTAGATCTGATAGACAGAGTGCCTGAGGAACTATGGACACAGGTTCATAACATTGTACAGAAGGCTGTGATCAAACCATCCCCAAGAAAAGGAAATAAAAAAAGCAAAATGGTTGTCTGAAGAGGCATTAAAAATAGCTGAGAAAAGAAAGAAAGTTAAAGGCAAAGGAGAAAAGGAAAGATATATCCATCTGAATGCAGAATTCCAAAGAATGGCAAGAAGAGATAAGAAAGCCTTCCTAAGTGATCAGTGCACACAAATAGACAAAAACAATAGAATGAGAAAGACTAGAGATCTCATCCATAAAGTTAGAGACACCAAGGGAACTTTTCATGCAAAGATGGGCACAATAAAGGACAGAAATGGAGTGGACCTAACAGAAGCAGAAGATATTAAGAAGAGGTGGCAAGAATACACAGACGAACTACACAAAATAGGTCTTAATGACCCAGATAGTCACAATGGTGTGATCATTCACCTAGAGGCAGACATTCTAGGATGTGAAGTCAAGTGGGCCTTTGGAAGCATCACTATGAACAAAGCTAGTTGAGGTGATGGAATTCCAGTTGAGCTATTTCAAATACTAAAAGTTGAGGCTGTGAAAATGCTGCACTCAATATGCCAGCAAATTTGGAAAACTCAGTAATGGTCACAGGAATGGAAAATGTCAGTTTTCATTCCAATCCCAAAGAAAGGCAATGCCAAAGAATGTTTAAACTACTGCACAATTGCACTAATCTCACATGCTAGCAAAGTATTGCTCAAAATTCTCCAAGTGAAGCTTCAACAGTACATGAACCGAGAAATTCCAGATGTTCAACCTGGGTTTAGAAAAGGCAGAGGAACCAGAGATCAAATTGCCAACATTCGCTGGATCATTGAAAAAGCAAGAGAATTCCAGAAAAACATCTACTTCTGCTTGAACACTGACTATGCCAAAGGCTTTGACTGTGTAGGTTACAACAAACTGGAAAATTCATAAAGAGTTGGGAATACCAGACTGCATTATTTGCCTCCTAAGAAATCTGTATGCAGGTCAAGAAGCAACAGTTAGAACCAGATGTGGAACCATGGACTGGTTCAAAATTGGGAAGTACGGCAAGGCTGTATATTGTCACCCTGCTTATTTAAATCACATGTAGAGTACATCATGCAAAATGCTGGTCTGGATAAAGTACAAGCTAGAATCAAGATTGGTGGAAGAAGTAACAATAACCTCTGATATGCAGATGACACCACCCTTACGGCAGAAATAGAAAAGGGACTAAAGAACCTCTTGATGAAAATGAAAGAAGAGAGTAAAAAAGCTGGCTTAAAACCCAACGTTAATAAAAAAGGTAGGTCATGGCAGCCAATTTCATCACTTCATGGCAAATAGATGGGAAACAATGGAAACAGTGACAGACTTTATTTTCTTGGGCTCCAAAATCACTGCAGATGGTGATTGCAGCTATGAAATTAAAAGACACTTGTTCCTTGGAAGAAAAGCTATGGCAAACCTATACAGCATACTAAAAAGCAGAGACATTACTTTGCCGACAAGAGTACATCTAGACAAAGCTATGTTTTTTTCCAGTAGTCATGTATGGATGTTAGTGTTGGATCATAAGGAAAGCTGAGCACTGAAGTATTGATACTTATGAACTGTGGTGTTGGAGAAGACTCTTGAGAGTCCCTTGGACTGCAAGGAGTTCAAACCAGTCAATCCTAAAGGAAATCAACCCTGGATATTCATTGGAAAGACTGATGCTAAAGCTGAAACTCCAATACTTTGGCCACCTGATGCAAAGAACTGACTCATTAGGAAAGATCCTGATGCTGGGAAGAATTGAAGGCAGGAGGAGAAGGGGATGACAGAGGATGAGATGGTTGGATGGCATCACTAACTCAAATGACATGTGTTTGACCAAGCTCTGGGAGTTGGTGATGGACAGGGAAGCCTGGCATGCTACAGTCCATGGGGTCACAAAGAATCAGACATGACTGAGAACTGATTGAAGTCCAATTCTAAAATAGGACAAAGAGAGTAATATTTTACTGAAGACACTGGGAGGCAAAAAAGCATGAAAAGCTACTTTTTGAAACACAAAAGAAAAGCAGCCTGGGAAATCTACCTTTAACCTGCCACGTCTTCCAAAGCTTCTCATCCTTCAAGACTGTGCCTTGTGTTCTCTTTCTCTCCACCTCTGGACATACCTCTCTCTCTTTCCCTGCTCCCAGCACTGCAGAAACGTTTTCTACCTCTCCATGCCCCGGGACTTCCCCTAGGTCCTTTTCTCTCATGAAAATCAACTTGGTCCTAACTTAGATCTCAAAATGAGCTTCAACCAAGTTTGAACTCAGGAACACAAAGCTTCTTCCTTCCTTTAAGAAGTTAAAAAATGGAACTTATAGGTCTGAGCAAGTTGTGATTTACGAGTAATAATTATTAAAAAAAAAATGGAACAGGGATCATACATTCATGAACTCAGTGGATTCTTATGATCAGGAACATTATAAATTTGCACCAACATTCCTGTCTCCTATATACTTCTCATCCCTTGATTGTGGGTGGGACTTATGATTTTAATGGGATGTCTCTTTTGTGATTAGGTTCCAGTGTCTGACAAATGTGAAGGTATTTTGCACATGCAATTGTGTTCATTTGAATTAATAAAAAAGAGATTATACTGGATGAGCCTGACCTAATTGGGTGAGCTGTGTGATAGAGAATTTAGGCCTTCCAGGAAGGGGGATATTCACATATATACACTACCATGTGTAAAGTAGCTAGCTAGCAGGAAGCTGCTATACAGCACAGGAAGGTCAGTTTGGTGCTCTGTGCCAACCTAGACAGGTGGGAAGGAGTGGGGTGGCGGGGACGGTGGTTCCAAGAAGGAGGCTCTAGTGGGAGGAGATACATGTATATTTAGGACTGATTCACAATGTTATACAGAAAAATCTAACACAACATTGTAAAGTTGTAAATTGTATTCCAATTAAAATAAACATAAGAGAGATTTTCCTATTTGCCTTGAAGCAGTAAGCTCCTCCTGAGAAGAGCGTGAGGTCAGGAGGTTGAGACGAGCAGCAATTCCAGGCTGACGGCAAGCAAGAAAATGGAGTCCTCAGTCCTACAAACTCAGGCAGCTAAATTCTGCCAATGTGTGTGTGGCCACACCATCATGGAAGGGAACCCTGGGCTCCAGAGAGGAAAGCCAGCCAACACCGTCTTTGCAGTCTAGTGAGATCTTAAACAGAGAAATCTCTGCCTGGACTCTGATCCTTGGAAATTGTGGGTAATAAATGCCTGCTCATTTTAAGTTGCTCAACTTATGGTAATTTGTTGTCCCATGGTAGAAAACTAAAATAATCTGTGAATAACATTCCGAATTCAATTTAATTGGTCTTTTCTGTGGTTATTTTTCTTTTTCTATAGCCACCCTTTCTCTGCTTCTATCACAATGTTTTTATCTCTTAGCATATTTTTTTAAACATTTACTATTATTGATTTCACAATGGAAACAGTGAGAGACTATTTTGGGGGCTCCAAAATCACTGCAGGTGGTGACTGCAACCATGAAATTAAAAGACACTTGATCTTTGGAAGAAAAGTTATGACCAACCTATATAGCATATTAAAAAGCTGAGACATTACTTTGCTGACAAAGGTCCGTTTAGTCAAAGCTATGGTTTTTCCAGTAGTCATGTGTGGAATCACAGTTGGAATATAAAGAAAGTTGAGCACCGAAGAACTGATGCTTTTGAACTGTGGTATTAGAGAAGATTCTTGAGAGTCCGTTGGACTGCAAGGAGATCCAACCGGTCCATCCTAAAGGAAATCAGTTCTTAATATTCATTGGAAGGACTGATGCTGAAGCTGAAACTCCAATACTTTGGCCACCTGATACAAAGAACTGACTCATTTGAAAACACCCTGATGCTGGGAAAGATTGAAGGCAGGAAGAGAAGGGGACGATAGAGGATGAGATGGTTGGATGGCATCACTGACTCAATGGACATGAGTTTGAGGAAGCTCTGGGAGTTGGTGATGGAAAGGGAGGCCTGCACGCTGCAGTCCATGGGGTCGCAAAGAGTTGGACACGACTGAACAACTGAACTGAAATGACTATTGGTTTGGTCTATCCACCTGATGGCCTATTGCAATCATTTTTAAAATGGCTTTTCTATGCATTATCAACTATTTGCTCATTTCCTAAAACCATGTCTCTTCATTCAAAAATTTTTTTCACTTTATATCCTTCTTTTTTTTTTTTGCTTTGGCCAATAATTTTATAAGAATAAAGTCTTATTGCAATATTTTCTTCACAAAAAAATATAAGAAACTTGCTTTTATACCATGCAAATATAAAAAGAAACACATCTTAAAAGTGTATACTTTTATACTTGACTGAATACCTGTGGCGGATTCATTTTGATATTTGGCAAAACTAATACAATATTGTAAAGTTTAAAAATAAAATAAAATTTAAATAAATAAATAAAATAGAGATCATAAAAAATAAATAAAATAAGTTTTTGAAATTCAGTCAAGTATATCCTTCTTTTAAAATCCTGTTTATCCTTCTATATATAAAGTCTGCTTCCTTTATGAAGTCTCACCTGGTTAGAGTTATGCTCACTTATTCCAAACTCCTTCAACATTTGTTTGTTCATCTTTATGTTTGCTTTGTTTTACAGTTATCTGATTGTCTTTTTATTCTTGGATAACATAAACTATACCTTTTCCCTAGCACCGAATACAGTCACACTTCAGTATTTGCATATTCCACATCTGCAAATTAATTTTCAACTTCAAATTCAATACTCATAACATTTTCACAAGCATTCAGGGACATGTACATGTTCTAAGGGGGGAAAAAATGAGTTGCCTGATGTTCATATTGCCAGCCAGGGTGGAATGAGGCAATTCTTCACTTTCTTGTTTCAGCTCTCATATTAGAAACAAGTGATCATTTTGCAGCCTAGTTAGTGCATACACAATGTGATACACATTTTTTATATTGTTGTGCTTTTGGTGAGTGAGTTTGCTGTTTAAAATGCCCCTCTCCAAGCATAGTGCTGAAGTGTTATTTGGTGTTCATAAGCATAAGAAGGCTATCATGTACACATGGAGAATATACATGTAGTTGAAAAGAGGAAAACCGAACTTAGAATAGGACTTTAGCGACTTTTGGAGAAATTATAAATTAAAAAAAAAATCCTAGAGAAGAATGGGCAGAAGGAAGGGTGGGTAAAAGTTCCTGAAGTGTGACTGAACTTGGCACAAGTGAAAAATGGAAATAATTCTGGTATAGCTGGTGGGTGGTAATTCAGAATGAGAGAGAATGATATGGGATACTTAACTACTTCTACTTAAAGAACACAGTATACTTTTGTAACATACTGTTCCTCCACATAGAAAATGCTAATTAAAAGTGATTGTAAAAATAATAAAATAAGAATAAATAGTGGCTTGATGAATAGATTGAATTTTACATAAACAACCTGAGAGTACATTTTTCAAATGTATTTTTTCAAAATTAGTAGCAGTTGGTTTTTAAGGTGTATATTCATATTCTATTAGTTAAATGAGTTATGCCAATGGTAAATATAAAACTCCTTAAAGTTAAAAAACAAAACAAATAAGCCACCCAACAATCTGACAAAACACTTATAAAGCATTTTGTGTAATAGAATAACTCAATTGAAGGATTATCTTGCCAATACTCATTAACTCACTATCAATACACATAATGATTCAAAGCTTTTCAAAGCACATAATGCTCTAGTGGTCTATAAAACATTAATATATATGGACAGAATTATTGTATCATGACACAATCATTTTCATTTAAAATTCCAGAGTTGATGAATTTTGATCTCTGCTACTTCTACCAAAATCATCACAATAGGCCAATTCTTCCCCCCCTGGAATTCTCATAAAATAGTTGTTTTTATCCTATTAATTTCAATACTAAAATTATCTTAATTTTGTATTTTAATTTTTCATGTGCTAATGAATTTTAGGTTAAATATCTTTCAAAGTAGATAGATTAGTCTTGTTTCTAAACATGGGGGATATTAACTCATTGTATCCATATTTTGTTAAGCTCTTGTGTGTCAAGAGACCTTCCTGTGATACTCATATCATCTAGCCTTTTACCTCAGCTCTTTGTGAAATTAAATTACTGTTACAGTTTCATCACTGACATTAAAACTGCTATAAGCTAAATATGTGTAGTTATTTCACTGAGAATTCTGAAGCACACATCCTACATTAGAGGACATATGAATATCTATATTGAAGAATATAGAATGAAAGAAGAAAGAAAGGTATGCAGTTAGGAAGATGCTTTATTCAAAGACTACTATTACTTGATTTTTCCTGAGTTTCCAAGGAAATTTAATTCATGTTTTGTGATTTAAGTTGATATGAATACATGAAGTAAAGCATACATACTTAAATAAATTATTGAATGTATGTGATATCGCACTGCTTATTTGGCAGAAAATGAGGAAGATTAGTATTTTCTGTTATGTTCCACGGCATAGTAATTGTAAAGGGAGTTAATGGATATTGGTAGAAAAATAAGGGAAAGGGCTTTTTAAAGGACAGGAAGATCATTCAGAGAAATGCTGAGCTGGAGAAGAAAGGCTGGCCTTTACAAGCTATTGACCACAACATAAAATATGAATGAAAACAATAAGGAAGAGAGAGTTTTCACCTATTCAGACAAAAGTCAAAAAGAATGATACTATTCAGAATTGCATGAGGGGAAAGTGATTTCAAGAAATAATTAGTGAGTCACACAAAAATAAATGAGCTTTAATGTTTACCACTGCATTTTTATAATAATGTATTTTATAATACTGCAAGTTAAGAAATAACCTAGAATTAAACACTTGAATGTCAGCTCCATAAATTATTATATGTTAAAATGGAAAGCATGAGGATGATAAAAGGATTACAGAAGAATAGGCATTATGGAATATATTATTAAACATGAAAACATATTACAATATTAAATATAACATGAATATATTATTAAGTTAAAAAAGATAAGTACAAAATACTAACAGCATTATTTCTGGATGTATAAATGGCTTACTAATACTAATGATTCTATTCTCATTTCCTCAAATTACCTTCCCCCCACCCCCTTGGGAAGTGGCTGGAATAGAGAGGTATTCCCTTATCAGAGTTAAGGATGAGCTTCCATAAGTCTCTTTAGCAGGAGAGGAAATTTATAAGGACTTCTACAAATTCAACCTTCAAAACTGGCTTCTAAACTACTTGTGGAAGGGTTCGCTTAGGCATGCAATTATCCATCGCAGGTCTAATTGCCCATTTGCATGCACAATTTAGAAAGGCACAGTTGAAATTTAGTCCCAGGCTCGCCGACACTAATTTTCTCCCTTGAAATTGACATTTCAAAGAACATCAGGTGGCTAAAACCCCAGATTTGTTATTTATTTCAACAGGAATGGAACTTCTTTTTCCTTTCCAAGTTGAAACATTGGTTTAAAGAATTAAATTAAAAGATGAAAGGGAAAAGACAAGCATACAAAGGAAGGCGGCCTCCCTCCATGTTATCAAGAATAGACTCGTTTGCCTTGAAAATAGTTATAATGTGATCAGTTATCCAACTAGCAAGGCTTGTCCTTACTTCTCCATAGAGGGGAAAACATATCTCACCATCTTACAGTTGTATGTTTCCATTTATAAATATCTTTATCTTCCTCTGTAAAAGTGGCAATAATAATATGCATTTCACTGAATAGTTTTGAGAATTAGAGCTGATAATACATACAAAAAATTACACAGAATTCCCTCGGTATTAGTCCTCTTCTCTGCTCCCTTCTTATTTTCTCCACCATAATACGTAATAATCCATGAGTCTATGACTGAAAGGATTATTGAAATAGTAAAGTAGACCAGTCTTCTTTGCCAACTCAATTTTATGACTCATAATTTTAGAGATTGGAGACAGATGTATTTATGAATTTGCTAGTGAGGTTCACTCACTGTGCTGTTTAAAATAGTGGTTATCAAATTTTATTTTATTTTTAAACTTTACAAAAAAAAAAAAAAAACACTTAAAATAGTGGTTATCAACAGCTATTATCAATGGACAAGGAAAAGGTGAATCCCCACTATTTAGCAGGGCTTGTGTAAATCTCGCCAGAAATCTGGTCTCTATCATTACACATTCAAACGAAAACAAGCAAAATGACAAGGGTGGGGGTCCTTGGTGTGTAGTGTACACATCAATGGTGCATGACTTCTGGGTGAATCATGAAGGAGCAAGGGGTGGTCTGCCTTCCTGAACAGGAGAGTTGTGCTGCACTGTGGTTGGCCTGGGCCCCCTCGGAGCAAAGAATGTGGGGTTCCTATGGAGCAGCCTTAAACATGCAAGACAGAGCTAGAGGAGGATACTCTTAGACTTGTCCAAGAAGGCCAACTTGAGGGATGAACAAACCTTGGCAAAGAGAACTGTCCGATGACAAGTTCCTCATTTACTTGGGCCTCAGCTCAAAGGTTCAATCCTCAATGATGTTCTACCAGTGTCATCACTCAAGGACTCATGCCCCTCCCTCTTTTCCTCACTGTATTTATCACTCTCTGACATTTGCTCACTTATGAATTCACTTGCTTATTTTTTCTGTGTTTCCCTACAAGAATTAAAGCTTTATCACTGGGTTTAGCATATATTAGACATTCATTCATATAAATTGAAGAAATAATGTCCTTATATTGTGGCCCCATCATACTGCCCATTTCTATAGGTTATGCCAGGAATTGAGATGTGAAGTGAAGTGAAAGCTGCTCAGCTGAGTCCAACTCTTTGTGATCCCATGGACATGAAATTCTCCAAGCCAGAACACTGGAGTGGGTAGCCTTTTCTTTCTTCAGGGGATCTTCCCAATCTAGAGATCGAACTCAGGTCTCCCGCATTGCAGGCAGATTCTTTACCAGCTGAGCCACCAGAGAAGCCCAAAGAGTTGTTGTAAAAGCTCTACTTGAGTATGGATACCTATGAGCCTGCTGCTGCTGCTAAGTCGCTTCAGTCGTATCCGACTCTGTGCGGCCCCATAGATGGCAGCCCACCAGGCTCCCCCGTCCCTGGGATTCTCCAGGCAAGAACACTGGAGTGGGTTGCCATTTCCTTCTCCAGTGCATGAAAGTGAAAAGTGAAAGTGAAGTCGTTCAGTCGTGTCCGACTCTTGGCGACCCCATGGACTGCAGCCTACCAGGCTCCTCCATCCATGGGATTTTCCAGGCAAGAGTACTGGAGTGGGGTGCCATTGCCTTCTCCAATACCTAATGAGAGCTAACTACAATTACTATCACACATAGACTCTTCAACCATTTTGTGGAATAGACACCATTTTATAGATGAGAAAGCTGAGGAAAAGAAAGTCAAATTAGTTGTCCAAGGTCACATGCCCAGAACTCAGGAAAGCTGGGCTTTGAACCAGACTATCTGGTTCCAGAGTCTGTTTCATGCTCAGCTGATGCCAGGAAGTACCCTTATCAGTAGGACTGCTCAGAAATCCTCTCTGGGAATAGGAACTGAGCAGACAGGAAGTCAGCCACTGTTAGGAACACACAGACAGCAGAGACAGAAAACAGTAGAGGTTATGAGGCACTGATACATTTGGTTCAGAAGACAACAAAACATAAACAAACAAAAAAAGCAACCTGAGATCAGGTAGCTGGATGGCAGTTCAGAGAAGCAGAGAAACAGAACCTTGTCACCTTTTCAGTAGAGGCCACAATAAATATCTGATTACTTTCTTCCTGGATCCAAAATGACAGTTAATGTGCCAATGTGCACCATTTTAAGGCACCAGGCTATTTTTGCTTCCCCATGGTATTCCTGCTGCTCTTATTATTATTGTTAATTCTGTTTATCTCTATAGTAAATCTCTAGTAATTGAGATGATCTGATTGAATCTCTGTTCCTTGAAAACAAAAGTGCCCAGTGTAGCCAGAGGTTATTACCTTCACAATTCCTATTCAATGACCTCTTTCCTTTCTCAATTAAGAGTCAATGAATTTCTGCAGAGGTGTCACTTGCTAATTATGGGTCTGGCTCACAATGGCTGATAGCCGGCTTCTCCACTGAAGTGCTCTTGAAGACAGGAGAGCTGAATGGGTGCCCTTGGGATTTCAGGGCAGAGCTCCTGCAGTCATTACTGCAGGAGAGAAAGAACTTTGAAGTTGTTTCTGTTATCTTACAAATCATGTGACTTTTATATCCTTTCATAATGTGATTACGCTTTGCTTTAAATTTTGTTTTTCACATGGTTTTGAGGACTATCTAACAGACTGTCGTGTACCTTATTTTGACAAGAACAACATCAAAGTGATACTTTCAAACAACCATTACAATATTGTAAAGTAATTATTCTTCAATTAAGATAAATTAATTAATTTTAAAAATGTATGCAATTTTAAGATAGTCATCGTTAGATGGAAAAAAGGGGGCAAAGCCTCCAATATCTGAAATCACTTAGTTATAATGGTAGAAATCTAAATAATGAAATTTGCTACTTGCTGGTATTAAGTCCTGACTTGGATACTTCTTGAGAAAATTGACAGATCATAGGAGCTGCAGAGGCATCCATAAGATGACACTCTTGGTTATTTCTAAACTTAAGTTTAGAGCAATGGCTTTCAAGCATTTTGCTATTGACTTACCAAAAGAACAGAGAAGGCAATGGCACCCCACTCCAGCACTCTTGCCTGGAAAATCCCATGGACGGAGGAGCCTGGTGGGCCACAGTCCATAGGGTCGCTAAGAGTCGGACAAGACTCAGCGACTTCACTTTCACTTTTCACTTTCATGCATTAGAGAAGGAAATGGCAACCCACTCCAGTGTTCTTGCCTGGAGAATTCCAGGGATGGGGGAGCCTCGTGGGCTGCCATCTATGGGGTCACACAGAGTCGGACATGACTGAAGCGACTTAGCAGCAGCAGCAGCACCAAAAGAAATACATTTTACATCTCAACTTAGTATACACAACCACACACCTAAAGTCAGACTTCCATGAAATAATAGGGTAACATTATATTCATATATGATACTCTCTGTTCCATCGTAGTTTTATTTTCTAAGATATGCTAGACAAAACCCAATAAACTGATTCTACTACCCAAGAATATGTCACAATTCACAGTGTGAAAGACAACACATTGGATAAGGTCTCTTCATGCATCATACAAAGGCAACAAGTTTGTGCATAGAGATAACACAGAGCTGAAATGGACAACAGGGAAACGAAGCTTGAAAGAGATGTACTACATTCTCCAGATGAAGTTTAAGCCCTACCAGGACAATATTTAAAGGATCAGATCTGTATTGCCTCCTAACAGCCACAATATTCAGAATTCTACTTAAAAACATCCTTCTTCCTCGAACAGACTGCATTCATTCTATCTCCTTTAACTGATTCTCACAGCCTGGGCCTCACTCATTTATTAAACACTTGGGCTTCCCAAGTGGTGCTAGTGGTAAAGAACTCTCCTGTCAGTTCAAGAGACCTAAGAGACGCAGGTTCAATTCCTGGGTTTGAAAGATCCCCTGGAGGAGGGCATGGCAAGCCACCTCAGTACTCTTGCCTGGAGATTCCCCATGGACAGGGGAGTCTGGTGGGCTATAGTCCATATGGTCACTAAGAGTTGGACATGACTTAACTGACTTAGCACACATAAGCTCCATAACTTATTTTTGAAAATATTTAATCTAATTTGAAAATTGTAAGAAACCACAAGAAAGAAGTATCTAAAAAGTCACCTGCTCTTCCACCACTTTTTGGAAATATATTAAGTCCAAAGTGAAACCCTTTCTCCCCTCTATTCCTCCCTCTGATCACAACTTTCAGAAGTAATTATTCTTAACAGCTTGATACATAAACCTGCAACTTTGAAGAGTTAGGCTTATGTTAGCCTATGTGTGTTTTAGAGGGAGACAAAATTTCATACATACATGTTTATATTTTTAAATGGAATTTTGTCATATACCACCTTCGTTTATCCATAACACAGCGTATATGTTCTGAGTTAAGTGCATATACATTCAGTTGCTCAGTCATGTCCAACTCCTTGCAATCCCATGGACTGCAGAAAGCCAGGCTTCCCTGTCCATCACCAACTCCCAGAGCTTACTCAAACTCATGTCTATTGAGTTGGTGATGCCATCCAACTATCTCATCCTCTGTCATTCCATTCTCCTGCCTTCAGTGTTTCCCAGCATCAGGGTCTTTTCCAACGAGTCAGTTCTTCGCATCCAGTGGCCAATGTACTGGAGTTTCAGCGTCAGCATTAGTCCTTCCAATGAATATTCAGGACTGATTTACTTTAGGATGGACTGGTTTGATCTCCTTGCAGTCAAACGGACTCTCAAGAGTCTTCTCCAACACCACAGTTCAAAACATCAATTCTTTGGCACTCAGCTTTCTTTATAGTCCAACTTTCACATCCATACATGACAACTGGAAAAACCATAGCTTTGACTAGCCAGACCTTTGTCAGCAAAGTAATGTCTTTGCTTTTTAAAATGCTGTATAAGTTGGAGAAGGAAATGGCAATCCACTCCAGTACTCTTGCCTGGGAAATCCCATGTACTGAGGAGCCTGGTAGGCTACAGTCCATGGGTCGCAAAGAGTTGGACACGACTGAGCGACTTCAATCAGTCACTCACTCAAGTTGGTCACAGCTTTTCTTTCAAGGAATAAGCATATACATTCACCCATTACCATTTGCCAATTGATTGGCATTTAAGTCACCCACTGTTTTCAATACTACCATAATGCTGCAATGACTCTCCACAATATACATTTTTAAGTCTAAAATATTATTGTGGTGAATTACAAAAAATGGGGATGATATTTCAAAATTCAATTGAGGCTTCACATTATCCTCCAAAATATTTTTACCAATCTATATACTTTTAGTTAATACCATATGAGAATGACCGTTTCCCAGATCTCTATTAAGACTGATATTATCAACATTTAAAATATTTGTAAATTTTATGGACAAAATATGCATGTATTTCCCTGAAAATTATGAGTTTAAAGATCTTTTCATGTCATATGTATTTCACTTTTTAAATTACTGGTTCATATCTACTATCCATTTTTCAGTTGGTAATATTTGGACGTTTAGCTTTTCTAAAAAATTATTTATAGAAAATATGTGATAAAGTCCCATGTCTATTCTATATGCGCCATTTTCTCCACAGCATGTAATCGTCTTTTAACTTTATGTATGGTGTTTAGCTACAGAAAAGTGCTTTATATTTAAATTTTCTTATTAATATACATATAGTTAAATATGTTTATCTTGTTGATGACCATTATGTGTTGCCATGCTAAAGTATTAGGTGTCTCTTTTTTTCAAGTTAAAAATAGCACTGTGGATCTTTTAAAACTACTTATACAGCACTGTATTTTTAAAACATAAAACTCTTGATATTTACATTTTATGTAACTGGACCAATTTCAGTATTTATGTTTTGCTAGAAGATCATCCATTTTATATACTTCCAAAATCATTTGCATATTTATAGAAATAAAATTATCTTATAATTTTGTTTAATTTTACTTGTAGCTATAGTCATATATCACAATTTTTATTCCTAATATTGTATATTTTTGCTTTTTAAAATTTTCTATGTCAGACTTACTGACTTTAATTTTCTATTTTTAACAGAAATACATTTACTCTCATCATTCTTTTAATTTTATTTTAAAATATATTAATTTTTTACTTTTTAAACATTTTTACTTTTCTATCTTGGTTTTGTTTTTTTTCTAGTTTCTAAAGTTGCATTTCAGTTGATTTACTTGTTACAGTTTTATTAAAGTGTATAAAAAGGGATATAAAATATACATTTTACTCTGTGTACAGTTACCATTACATTCCATAATTCTATGAACTTTTCTTATTTCTGTTCATTTCTAAGTCGTTCATATTTAAAATTTTGATTTCCCTTATGAAATATCTATTTGAATACACAGTGGATATTTGAATTTAGGAAATTAGATATGTCATTGCATATATACTAAACTAATAAAAGCTATAGGACTAAATGCTCTTTTTTCTCTGCATATTGAGAATTTCAGTGGGGTTGGGAGAGAGAAGCACCAGTTGCAAAATGGAAGGTGAGAGGAAAGAACAGCAATGTTTTTCTCAGACATCAGCTTAAAGCCCACTGAAAGGAATAGAATGTTTGCCTCAGTCTTTTCCAAGAAAGATTTGCCTACAGAAGCTGAGGGTAGTGTTTTCGCAAGGGGCTCCTCCCTGACATGATAGCAAAAGCCAGCCAGGATTTTGAAAGCAAGGCAGTGAAGGGAGTACAGAGCCATCCTCCATCCTTCTACACTGACCACAATGTGGCTCCAGCATGCTCAGATTTCTAGGAGACCCTTAGGTACCTCTCCATCATCTTCCACATGCATAGTTTTAAGCACATCTGTGTGCCAAGCACTGGGCTCCCCTGCTGGAGAAGCAGTGGGACAGTGTTGACTGAAGCACAGACACCCGCCCTGCTGAATTGGATATTGGCAGCCAACGTCAGTGGAGGGTTAGCCTGGGGATCTGAGAGCTCCTCCTCATGGGTTTTCAGAACCGGAAACCACAGAAGAGAGTGGCAGAAGAATGCGGAAGGGTTGTGTATGAGCACACATGAAACTTCTTCCCAGAACCCCCACAAATACCTGGGTAAAACTAGTGCAATTTGAAAATGCTCTACACTCATCATGGAGTGAGACCTAGCATTTTATGGGTTATTTCAGTTTGTATCCTTACTTTGTTTCCAAAGACTGGCAAGGTCATCACATATGCATTTGCTTATCAACACTGGACCCACCCTTGGGAAAATGAGACAGCTTCATTTGAGTTACTGTTGTATACTTCCTTGTCCTGTGTCTTCTCCAGTCTAATGAGAGAATTTCAACTTTTTCCAAGTAAACACATGTGCCAGACTCACATGTTCCTGGGACTTGTGTACTTACTCAGTAAAACATTTTCATTCAGTAATGATCATAATTATCCCTGGAAGACTGGATCTCTGACTAAAGTCATATAATTTAGGGTAGCATCCTGTCTAGGAATTGTTCAGCCAATGTCTGTTGAACTAAGGATGGTATGAGCCATAACTTTATTACTTGTCCAGCTACAACACTTTAAATTGAGATTAGATGAGTGATATCCACTGAGGGCTTCTCTGGTGGCTCAGACAGTAAAGCGTCTGCCTGCAATGCGGGACACCCAGGTTCAATCCCTGGGTTGGGAAGATCCCTGGAGAAGGAAATGGCAACCCACTCCAGTACTCTTGCCTGGAAAATCCCATGGATGGAGGAGCCTGGTAGGCTACAGTCCATGGGGTCGCAAAGAGTCGGACACAACTGACAGATTTCCCTTTCTTTCTTTTACCCACCAAGTAACAGGAAAAAGTAAAGGTGAAAGTGTTAGTCACTCAGTCGTGTCCAACTCTGCACCCCATGGGCTGGGGCCTGCCAGGCCCCTCTGTCCATGGAATTCTCCAGGCAAGAATACTGGAGCAGATTACCATTCCCTTCTCCAGAGGATCTTCCCGAACCAGGGATCCAACCGGGGGTCTTCCACATTGTGGGCACATTCTTTACTGTCTGAGCCACCAGTGATCCCGAGTAACAGGAAAAAAAAATTATGATTACAAATCATTTCAAGGTAGCGTATAAAAAAATAAGCAAAAAAAAAATAACTTCTCACTTTCACTACAGATGGTTTTTTAGAGGTATGAAAAGACATTATAATGTGTAATTATCTGAAGTGAAGTTTTGCAGTGGGCACAAATAAATATGGAAGAAGTGAGTGTTTTATTACGATTGTTCATTAGATTTAATCATTTATTTATTCAAATGTATGCCTTGAACACCTCCACATTACCAGATATTATGCTAGGCAGAGTGAGGGAAAAAAATATGGACTTTTTTTTTCTAAAAGGAATTCACAGTTTGGGAAGGTAGATGAGGTCTGTACTCTAGACAGAAAGGTGTGTCTGTCATCTGAGGCATACAACAGCATCTGACAGAATAAACACTAGGACTGTATTTCTGCCTTTATCGTGAATCAGATGTAGTGCTTCTTCCCCTCCCGTTTTCTCTCTAGATTTCAGTTTTCTCATCAGTAAAATGAAAGGAGTGGTCTAGGGGATTGCGAAGATGTTCAATATTTTTTGACAGTAAGAAATTTATAAATTATTTAGGAGAGACTAATTCTCCCTGGTTTAGGAAAACATTAAAAAGGAGGAATTGCATTTGAACTCATCATGAATGAATTACTCTGAAAACTGTCATAACAAACCACAGAGGAACAAATTCAGTTTCTAGGGAAAGATATGTTTATTACTGGGGCTTCCCTGGTAAAGAATCTGCCTGCAGTACAGGAGGTACAGGAGACACAGTTTCGATCTTTTGGTCACAAAGATCCCTTGGAGAAGGAAATTTTAACCCACTCCATTATTCTTGCCAGGAAAATCCCATGGACAGAGGAACCTGGCAGGCTATAGTCCATAGGGCTGCAAAGAGTTGGACGTGACGAGAGACTGAACATACATATGCACAAACATACACACATGTTTATTAATAGAATATTCTATTAAATCATAATATTGGTTTATCAGAAAATTTTGCTTTGTCCTCACAACATGTGGAGTTTTTTTTGGGGGGGGGGTGGTGGTGGCAGCAAGGGGTTGGAAACTCTCAACAAAAATGTTTTAGATTAGAATTTAAATTTTCATCTCTGTGTGGGCTACACATTTTCAGTTTTTTAAAATGTGTCTTCACTGTTATTTGAAAATTGCATGCTAGCAAGCATTCTTCTTAATTTAATAGCAAACTCTTAGTTATGCAATTTGCTCATATTTCAACACCTTCCCTGTCATACTATAAAGTTGATATATCTTATTTGAGATTTCCTAGTTTTATTGAAATCATACCATTATCAATCTTTACCTTGCACACACTTTTGGAAATATGTCTTTATTGCCTACCCAGTTCTGAAATATTCTCATGGAAATGGAAAAAAAAAAAAAAATCAATCATTTTAGTGTCAAGCAAACAGTTGGTTGACTGAATTAATCAGCTTTAATCCAGATGTTGTGTTATGGGTACATGTATGAGTGTAATGCAATATCATTGCATATTTAGATTATTTTTTGGTGGGGGGTATACACATCTAGGAAGTGCCCTGGTTTTATCTGTGGATTAAATGAAAGTCACTACTAATAGCGCCACCTTGTGTCTGAAATTTGAAATCCAGATTATATGTTCATGTATTACAGAATTTTCAAGCAAAAGACAAGCATATATATTAATCTACTCCAAACTTCTCTTCATAGGGTTAAGCAGCTGGAGGTCTAGGGAGGGTAAGTGAGATTAAAATCACTCACTCGGTGAATGGTGCAGCTGGAACTACAAATCAAAATTCCTGATTTTTGCTTTGGTCCCTTTTCCATCCTTTGGAGAACTGACTTTTGATGACAAAGAAAAGTAATCAGTTTTATTAAAGTCAGGTATAGATATTATATTAATTTAGCTTTAATTTATAGCTGTAATATAATTCAGTTTTGATATCTAAATACTTTAAAATCCTGATAGTAATAATGTAGACTCCTGTTATTAATGGGTATCAAGAACAATTAACTTCAAGAATATCATCCTTTTAATTATTTTTCGATGCATGATACTGGATGCTTGGGGCTGGTGCACTGAGACCACCCAGAGGGATGGTACGGGGAGGGAGGAGGGAGTGGGGTTCAGGATGGGGAACACGTGTACACCTGTGGCGGATTCATGTTGATGTATGACAAAACCAATATAATATTGTAAAGTAATTAGCCTCCAATTAAAATAAATAAATTTATATTAAAAAATTATTATTATTTTTAAAAACATATTATTTTAAGAGAAGTCACCCAAGATGTCTTCTCCCAAATAACTGATTTTATATTACATGTAAGACATGAAATGACCTTAATTTTTAGAAAAAATTTTTAAAGAAGGTTTAGAGTAAATAGCACAATGGTAGTGCAATAATAAACAATGCAAAACAACAGGTTCAGTGGACCTTTTAATTGAAAAGCTGGGATATCATATACTTTCATAGAATCTTTAGAAACTGAGGGTTCCTTCCTTAGATTTAAATCAGACTTTTTCTTTAACAAAGATGAGATAAGCACAGCATTGGCCATAATACAATGTCAAAAGAGGTAGAATATATGGTCTTTACCCTGAGAGTGCACAAGCTTTATTCAGTTATCTTTCAAAATTAAGGACAATTTATTAAAACCCAGTCAGAAATGAACAAAAATTCTATTTTTCTGGTAGTGGGAAATGGAAAGCATTTGGAATAATGGTAAATGGAAAGAAAACAAAGAGAATATTTCCTATTCGCCTATATTATGTCAGGAAAACTACAAACACTCTGATCCAGTAAATTGAGATTATCTAACCCCGCTCTTACTGAATGCCCAAATTCCAAATTGCCTTTCTGGTTTGCCAACCCTCCTTGAACAATGTGGGTCTGAACCACAAGGATCCACTAACATGTGGATTTTTTCTAATAAACAGGAACAGTAGTAAGCTATCTGTTGTTTGGATGTGTAGATGTGGGTTACAAAGATACAGGGGACAGACTATGGGACAAGAGTATCCTCAAATTTTTGGCATAGGAAGGGGCTTTGGGCTTCTCTGATGCCTCAGATGGTAAAGAATATGCCTGCAATGCAGGAGACCAGGGTTCAATTCCTGATTGGGAAGATCCCCTGGAGGAGGGCATGGAAACCCAGTCCAGTACTCTTGCCTGGACAATCCCCATGGACAGAGGAGTCAGGTGGGCTACAGTCCATGGGGTCACAAAGAGTCAGACATGACTGAGTGACTAAGGACATCTGGAACCAATTCCTGGCACATACCAAGGAAAAAATGTATATGTATATCTATATCTACCCCTATCTCTATATATATGATGAGAGAGAGTAGAATGCTAAAAAATGACCTCCTTAAAATGGGGCTCTGTCATCCAGTGTAATATAGAACAAAACCTATCTTCATTCATTCCAGTTCTACATTTTGGAATTAATACATTCATTTCAATTGACATTTGTTTGTTTGTTCACTAAAAGTCTAGTAGGACCTTAAAAGATGAATTATGTTTCCTGGTTATTAATTCTAAATAGAAACAAGCTAAGCTATTAAGACTCTTCCAATATATTTAAGATACAAAGACTTTCAAATGTATCCAGTTGTATGATAGAAATTATCCCATGGAATCCAAAACTACTGCAAAGTAGAAATTAAGAACCATTTTCCTTTGATTCCTCCATCATAGGTACAGAATCCCATTTTCTGAATAAAAAATGTGTCCAAAGAGCATGCAAACAAAAAATTTTGAGTAGTCCCATATTTCTTTAGTGAATTTACGTAAGTTCAGTTGTATGAGCCTGGTTACCATGACAGTAGTGATAATTCCAAGATGTGAGTGGAATTAAAGGATTAAAAATGGTGTACAATAAAAAACTAAAGTGTGACAAACATGGAAAAAGAATAAGGAAGAGGAGAGTCCTCAAAGTCAAGGCTAGTTTTACAGGACACCAGGCTAAGCAATTGTTGACCTCAAAATTAAAATAAGCGCATAGCAAAAACATTGGTACATTTAGCTAAGAAAAATAATTGCAACAGATTGTGCTTTGCTTCTATTAGCTGCCTAGCTAGAGAGGAGATCAGTGTACTAACCTCCAATAAAAAAAAAAAAAAAAGTAAACCTAAAAGTCAATAAGGTATTTAGCATAGCTTACAGGCTTCTTTTGTGGCACACTCTTTTCTAGATATCAAGTGAGCATCTTATGAGTTTTGAAAGATTTGGTTTTCTGAAAGATGCAAAATTTTCCATAGTGAATGTTAAGACTTCTTTGCAAAACACTATATTTTTGAAGAAATCATAGCTCACAGTGTTTCAGGTGAAATATAAATATGATCTGCAAAAGTGACACCTTCTGGGGTCAAGAAGAAAATAAAGACTGTGTCAAGAACCAGAGAGATTAGTTTAATGCGATCTTAGCACTGTTAACTAACTCCTGGCACTTATGAAATATTAAGAGGAGGATTTATCTACTGACCTGGAAAGGAAATGAGAAAGCTATGTACTGAGTGGAGCTAAAATATTTGCCCCAGCTTAGAGACTCCATAAATTAGCATGCCTCAAATCAGTCCTCAAGTCAATTTTTAAAAATTTGAGAAAGTAGCATTCAGAAATATTAAACAGGTAAAGAAAGAGGAGTTGTCTGAGTTTCCCAGTACAATGTCTATCATATTGGGTTAGGGAAGGAAACAGCAGTTGCATAGGTTTTGCTCCTAATTCAATTTGGTATCATCAGTTCAAGGGAAATACACACACAGACACAGAATTATAATTCATTTTATAAATCATAATGTAGATGGGAAATTAAAGCATACCTGGGTACTATTTTTTAACTAATTGGAGTATTTTTGTATCGTCAGTGGATATTAGTATCCAGGAAAGATGATCAAATATCTATTGTTTAAGGATTAGTAAGCATATCTGAGGAGAAGGCAATGGCATCCCACTCCAGTACTCTTGCCTGGAAAATCCCATGGACAGAGGGGCCCGGTGGGCTGCAGTCCATGGGGTCGCTAGGAGTCGGACACGACTGAGTGACTTCACTTTTACTTTCCAATTTCATGCATTAGAGAAGGAAATGGCAACCCACTCCAGTGTTCTTGCCTGGAGAATCCCAGGGACTGGGGAGCCTGGTGGGCTGCCGTCTATGGGGTTGCACAGAGTCGGACACGACTGAAGTGACTTAGCAGCAGCAAGCATATCTGAACCTAATCTGATCATCATTCCATTAAATAAAAGAAAAAAATCTTTAAAAAAGTGTTTTTTTAGGTACTAATTTAAATGATTATAGAATATTTTGTGTTTTCTTCTTTTGGCTTATCTCTTATTTTTTCCCTACAATAAACATTTATTGATTTGATACAAAATTAAATTATTTTAAACCAAATAAGCAAAGAAAAGGAAATAAGAAATCTAAAGCTTTAGGAGGTAATTCTTTGAAGGATTGGTTATTCCCTGTGAGTCAGAAGTCAGACTTGTGGATTCTATATCACATACTATGTGAGTCAATTAATTACCAAGCAGCTGTGATATTACCTTATACCCATGTAATGAACCTCAGAAAGCATGTCTATTTGGGAATAGCCAAGAACTAAGCAATCTACAAAAACAAGGAAAGGAGTAGGAAATGGATGGAAAGATAAAGAAAAAAGATAGGAATGAGGAAAGATGGGGAAGGAGAAAAAATACAGAAAAATAAGGAATGAGAAAAAAACATGTATAGAGTAATAAATCATACAGGTTATTTATTAAATCTCATACCCTGTACTTCACCCTTCCTATATAATATTTAGTCTCACTTAAAACATTTTAAAAATAAGTATATTAATCTTTCTTCATATACAAATCAATTTTTTTAAAAATAGAGAAGAAACTAACAGAGTGTCTGGCATACAGTCGATATACATTGCATAAATTGGGTATTTTAATGAGCTTAGTGGTTAACTCCATGGTATATTGAAATTTCAAATGATGACTTCAATAATTATGAAAATGTTCTATTACGTCTGACATCCTTTGCTTAAGAAATAGGCATTCAGCCTATTCATTTAAGGAAATTCAATAAACAAATACAAGTGTTAATTAAATTGTCAGGACAGAGGAACAGTAAAACGTTCACATATTGTTGGTGGTCAAGTACATTGCACCTGACTTGAGAGAAGTAATTTGTCATTATTTACTAGTCATAAAAATTTAAAATCATGCAGTACAGTAAGCCCAATAAAATTCAAATATGAAAAATGTATATGAATATATGCATATGAATAAAGGCGTATGCTTATCATAGACTTATTTATCATAATGTTCGACATTATGATAATGTTAACTAAATGCTCCACAATGTGGCAATGGTTAAGTAAATTATAGTATATCTACTTTATGGAATATAATGAATACATTAAAATATTGCTTTATACTGTGTCAGAAAAATAGCTATGATATAAAGTTAAAGAAGTCAGAATGCAGAAAGTGTAAATTTTGATTGAAAAACTACATAAAATACATATCAAATATGGATTGGAGGGTAAAAACCAATATTGGTTGAACCAGAATGGTGATATATGTACATTTTATTTTTTGTTATTTTTTTCCTAAATTATCCTGTACCATTATCTTATTTTTTAAAAAAGCATATACAATAGAATAAAAGTTTGTTAGCTAAAATACCTGAGTATAAATGTGTGTATACATGTGAGCACACTAATACACAAATAAATTCATTTGGGTTTATTGGAGTTTATGCAAATACAATAGTTTAAAGAACTTTTCATAAATATTTAAAATATTTAAAGCAGTAAGGTCCTTTAAGCAAACACTTTCTGACAATAGGATTTACAATGCATAATCTCATGGAAGGTTTTTATTCTGTTTCCTGTTACTTGTGTATTTACTTTTTGATTTGAGTGTGTAACGCGTTGTACGCTGATGTCCAGAGGACAGCAGCTCTGTGTGTATGCCTGATGCTGAGTGAATGAACTGGGGCAACAGGAAATGAAGCCTGTGTGCCGAGTTTGCTCTTAGTCTTGCGTATGATGCGGAACAATGCTTTTTTTTTTTTTTTTTTTTTACTCAGAAGCATAATGTGATTGTACTTGCATTTTGAAAAGGTTTTTCTCACTTGAAGTCCTGATTCTGTCTTAATTTACCCTACAGGGAGTATTTGCATGACTGGCTGTTTTCTACTTCTTGGGAGCTTGGCTTCAGTAGGGGCTGGCTTGGAACACTCCAGGCTGCAGCTGCCGCGGGCTTGTCCCCTTGTGCTAGGGTTCTGGAATGTGTCCACAGCAACATGAAAGGAACTTGAGGGGACAGAGACAGGAAAGTGTATTAGGAAAGCTGTTGTGATAAAGCAGGTGGAAAACAAGGAGTGTGAGGAGAGAGTGGGGCTTGAGATGGCAAGACAGCTTCGAGAAATATGCAAGAGGCAAATAGGCAGCCTTACAGTTTCAACTTACACTGTTTCTTTAATGAAAATGGAAGCATCATTTGTATGTACATTTAATCTAAGAAAACTTTAAACTTCTTGTGTATAAATGCTACTTTTTGATCTGTTGCCCCCTCCCTTTTCTGGAAAGACATGAATGTTTAATGGTTTTGTTTTGTTGTACTCATATATAGAACTGTGTTGCTAAACAACTGAAATAATAAGAATGAGCCCTTGACTTCTTGCTAAATGCTTGTCTCAAGAAAATAAAAAATCCAAAATTAAAAATGCATTTTAAAAATACCTGGAATGATTGTTTAATTATGACTCAATAATTGACTTGATACAGGTAATTTAAACAAGTAGCCTACTTTAGAGTTTGATCTGTCCAGTAATTATGCTAAACAATAGAAAATTACCTTCACAGTAAAAGAAACCATCAACAGAATGAAAAGGCTACCTATTAAACAGAAGAAATGTTTAAATCATATGTCTGATAAGGAGTTAGTTTGTAAAATATATTGCAAATATATATAGTGATAGCAAAATTTAATAAACAATCCAACTAAAAATGGGCAGAGGTTCCAAATAGACACTATTTTTTCCAAAGAAGACATACAGATGGCCAACTGGTATAGGAAGTGCTCAGCATCACTAATTATCAGCAAAATGCAAATCAAAAACACAATGAAACATCACCTCACACCTGTCAGAATGGCTATTTTCAAAAAGATAAGAAATAAAGGTTGGCAACAATGTAGAGAAAAGGGAACTACTATGTACTGTTTTTGTGGAAGTAAATTTTTGCAGCCACCGTGAAAAACATTATGGAAGCTCCTCAAAAAACTAAAAATAGAACTAGTGTGTGTGTGTGTGTGTGTGTGTGTGTGTGTGCATGCTTAGTCGCTTCAGTCGTGTCCAACTCTTTGCAACCGCATGGACTGTAGACTGCCAGCTTCCTCTCTCCATGGGATTCTCCAAGCAAGAATACTGGAGTGGGTCACCATAGCACATGATCCATCAATTCCATTTTTTTATATTTATTAGAAGAAAATGAAAACACTAATTCAAAAAATAAGCACCTCTGTGTTCACTGCAGTATTATTTAGTTTAGCCAAAATAGAGAAGCAAACCAAGTGCCTGTCATAAATGAATGGATAAAGAAGATACACACACACACACACAGAAACACACTCTAGAATATTACTCAACCATAAAAAAGAAGGGAAATCTTGCCATCTGCACAAAGATGAATGGATCTTGAGGGCATTAGGCTAAGTGAAATAAGTCAGAGAGAGAAGGTCAAATACTGTATAATATCGCCTATAGACAAGATCTAAAACAAAATTGAAAACAAGCTGATAGAGACTAAAGATTTTTATTTGCTAGAGACAAGGGGCAGGAGGTGGGAAAATGGGTGAAAAGGGTTCAAGGATACAAAATTTCAGTTATAAACTAAATAAATCTTGGGGATGCGATATACAGTATGGTGACTACAGGCTTCATGAATTCCTTCTGTTTTTAAATTGCTTATATTTTTTAACTAATTCATATCTATTTTAAGCATCTACTATGTCATTATGTTCTTACACTTTTTCAAACAAGTAAATTTGGTGATATTACCATCCTGCCTTCACCCATGTTACTAATCCCAAATTGAGAATTAGGTAACATAAATTCCTCATAAAAGCCATATGGTAACATCTGTGTTCTGATTCAAAATAAGCATACGCTTTCAACATTAAGTATCTTTCCACTGTTCTGTTTAAGAGGTCAATAAAATATTATCATAGCTTTGTATATGCCATACTTCAACATTTCTTTGCAACCCGTTTTTCAAAGAATTATTTACACATTATTAAGAAAATGCCTCTTTCCTTCTTTGTAAAATTTCTCAAGATAAAATGAAACTGAAACTTTGCTCCAAATTTATTTCCATTTTTTTTCTTATGCTATATCTAAGTAGACATGGGACATTTTGATTTTACAATTTGAACTGAAACTTTTCATACTATGTATTAAGATTTATCTCAGGCTTAGTCATACCAAAATGAATCCTACAGTTTAAGGGAAGGTTAAATACTAGTTTACATGTTGAGAGTTTTCATAATTTCATTTAGGGTCAGCAATAGTAAGATTTAAGTAATGAAGCTATGCAGCTAACTGCACAGCTTGAACATTACTAGGACATCCAATAGTCTGGTTAGTAATGAACTGTGTCTCATTATGTTAGTCTAAGTACACTTAGGACTTTGTCTCTGTGTCCTGCCTGTTCAGCCTTCTCTCTCCATCTCCCCTTGGTTCCCATTCTTCCCTCCTTAGGTCTCCACTTAAATGTCACCTTGTGAAATGTAGGTGAATATCTGATTACTCTCACTCTATACACTATGGTTAGTGTTAGTTGCTCGGTCATGTCTGACTCTTTGCAACCCCATAAACTGTAGCCCACCAAGCTCCTCTATCCATGGGATTCTCCAGGCAAGAACACTGGAGTGGATTTCCATTCCCTTCTCCAAGGGATCTTCCCAACCCAGGGATTGAACCTAAGTCTCCTGCATTGCAAGCAGATTCTTTACCATATGAGCTACAGGGAAGATCCATATCCCCTTCTTAAAATGTATTTTAACCAAAACTCCTTACCTCATGTGTCCAATGTCATATATTTTATGTACTTATTTCATATCCATAATGATCTATTACTTAATATCTATCTCCCTTCAAAAGAACACAGATTCCACAAGTGAAAGTTGTTGACACTGCTTCACTCATGAGCATTTCAGTGTCTGGCACATAGGAGACATTATATAAATAATTTCTAAGTTTATTGAATCAGTGAAAAGAATGATGTGGACCCTATCAAATTTAAGTTAAAGTCATTTAGGCCTGATTTTAATACATAGGTAATTATTGGCAAAAATCGTGTCACATTATCAGGGACATCAGAGCAACAGGAAGTCTTCTAAAAGGGAATTTTTGAAATTTGGATCACAGAAGAGATTCAGAAGAGAAAGGATGGAGGGTAACTAGATGCCCTTCCAAGTCAGAAAATGAAAGCTGAGCCTCAGAATGGTGGGGGGGACACAAAGAGGACTCGGGGCCTGAGAATTTAAAATGCTAAGTACCCAGCAGTACAGAGGGAAACTTGGCATCTATCTATCTATCTATCATCTATGGTTAGATGGCATCATTGATTCAATGGACATGAACTTGGGCAAATTCCAGGAGATGGTGAGGGACGGGGAGGCCTGGCATGCTGCAGTCCATGGGGTCACAAGAGTCAGACATGATTTGGTGACTGAACAACAACATCTACCTATCTATCTGCCTACCTACCTACCTATCTACCTTATCTACTTAGAAATAAAGAGGAAAGGAATGGAATTTGTATCTGTAGCCACCCTCAACAAGCAAAAAAAAAAAAAACGTGTGAAAAGAAAAAGAGAAAAGAAAAGGAAAAGCAAGAGTGAAGAGAAAAAGAAAAGAAAAAGACATCTGGAAATGCTAAGCAGATGTCAAGCACACAAAGGCCACAGTGTTTAGCAATAGCTGATGATAAACTTCCAGGAATCTCCTGGAAATAAGTGGCAGTGGGGCACTGTCTAGGAGTGTGAAGCCCTTTATGAGGCATAAATATGATACCATGTTGACAACTTGGGTAAAAAATAATGCAAGTATGACTGCATTTTAACTCACAGGCTGATAAGGGCAAGGATAGTATGGGGTATTCATAGAGAAACAACTGTAAGAAAAGTGAAAATTTTCACTTAAAATTATTTAGAAACCATTTCAGATTCAGTTCAGTTCAGTTGCCCAGTCGTGTCCGACTCTTTGTGACCCCATGAACCATAGCACACCAGGCCTCCCCTTCCATCACCAACTCCAGGAGATTGCTCAAACTCATGTCCATCAAGTTGGTGATGCCATCCAACCATCTCATCCTCTGTCATCCCCTTCTCCTCTTGCCTTCAATTTTTCCCAGCATCAGGGTCTTTTCCATTTCAGATTAGCCCTTCATATATATTAAGATGAACACAATCTATTTTCATTTTGTCAGATATTTAATGAAAATCTTCTATAATCCAGGTAGTGTATTCAGTATCAGGCACATGAAGATAAATAAAAACAAATTTCTGCCCTCATCAAATTTAGGATCTCATTGAGATTGGAGATAATAAACAAATGCTTACTCCAGTGTGGTAAGCTCTATAGTAGAGATAAACAGAAGTCTCTTCAATTACATAGATGATGATGAAGATACCATAAGTGTACAAATATTGGTTAATAGTTTTAGTTTATATACCAATGGGGAGAAATATATTTTACACTTAAACAGCTGGCTTGGAAATAAATGATTGAAGATAATGTGTGAAATATGGCCACTCACTAATGGCTTAGTCACAATCCCTAAACTAATGAAACTTGCTTATTTATTTATCTACAAATTTAGTTTCCACATGCCACCAGAGGAAATGTACAGAAAATTTCTACTGCATGGCATGATTGAATTAATTGGGATTTCACTCAATATTTACAAGATCAAGCAAGCACTGATGTTAGGTGGAGGCACTTTGTATAATTCAACCACAATATTAATTTAAAAAATTAATTTGAAAATGCCCAGTTTAGCCACCTGTAATACTAGAAAAGAAAAATATTCAGGTGTGAGTAGAGGTCAGTGTTATTATTCATAAAATTTCAAAGAACAAAAAGTTATTCTCTAATCTAGCAACTACGGTATCTGCAAGAGTTTTCTTTCTAATTCAGATAATTCAGAGCATCATGTCATAAAACCTGAACTTTGTATCTCTATAATCACCAGATATTGTCTGGTTATAAGAAAGTCCTTAACTTTTACTATTAATTTCTGCTGCTAAAGACTTCTCTTTATGATAGCTGAATCATTCTGATGGAATAAGACAGAAAGAAATGATGTTTACCCATTTGTGAAAGTATCAGAGGAAAATAAGTTACAGAAAAAGTAAAGGAAAAAGGCACACCATCAGGTAATGAAGCCTGAAGTTTCTGACTATTAATTCAGAGTGTATGGTGGTCAAGATCACCTAAAGTCATAGACCTGAGACATCTGACAGGAAGTTTAGTAGAGCAAGGGATGTTCTTTCCTGAGAACTTTGCTAAGCTATGTACTTCCTTCTTGATAGGCTGATCATTTAACTTTCTCAAGGATCTACCTTTCTATTCACCAAAATACTCCCCATATCCTAATGATGACAATAACAATCTTATTATCAACTCTTCCCTTTCCAGTGACTTTAGAAAGCCTCACCCCATTATTTTCCACCTCTAAATGAGTTCAATCACATATTGCTAACAAGAAGACTAAAAATTGTATGCTAACCAGCTCCCCTAAGAAACGTCTTTTATCCCTGGGCAATGTACTGAATAGAATGTCTGTGTTCCCCCAAATTCAGATGTTCACAGTATAACCCTAATGCTATGGTATCTAGAGATGGGACCAGGTTGGTAATTAGGGTTAGAGCATTTATGAGGGTAAGGGTCTCATGATGGGATTAGTGTCCTTATCAGAAGAGATGCAAGAGCTTGCTTGGCCTCTATGTCCCAGTGAGTGCACAAAAAGGTCATATGAGCACACAGTGAGATGGTGATTGACTAAAAGCCAAAACAAGAGACCTTAGAATAAAAGCAACTATACTTGCACCTGGATCTTGGAACTTTTCAGCCTCTATAATTATGAGAAATAAATTTCTGTTGCTTAAATCATTCAGTTGATGGTGTTTTGTTATGGCAGCCTGAACTGACTAACATAGGCGGGTTGGAGAAGCATAGTGTTACTTCCTGGCTGGAAAGTATCCTTGCAGGTCATCTGAAAACTCCTATTAAGATTTAGCACTTGAATATCACCTTGAGAAATGCCTTCCATACACTTGTCTATGACGAAAGTCCTCATTTACAAACACCTAAATGATTGAATGACTAAGAGGTTTGCAGGGCAAGAAACAACAGTTGAATTTGTTCTATCAGCAAATCTCTACAAAGGAATCTTCTATTCTCTCCTTGAATAAAATGAATTTGCATAGTGGTTTTCAGAAGGCTGTTGAATTTCTTGTTGCAGACATTTGTTGGAACCATTTATAATATCTTTTGAGAACGGGTATAAATAAGAAAAAGGAAAGTAGGTACATTCACCCTATTTCCATTTGGGCTGTTAACCTCAGAAGAGGAATCCAAGCAAGAAAATATATGAGAAAAATGGGATCTTCTATGACTACTGGCCTTGTCACCTTAAGATAAATACAAAGGGAAAATATGACAAGTACATAGATTTTGACTGGTTCATTAATATGTCCCAATGCTAAGAACAGTTAGTTCCTTATCATTGTAGTAGCTCAATAAATATTCATTAAATGGATAAAATAAAGAACAAATAGGTGGATGAAGAGAATCCTCTCTGAGACAAACTTTTCTCAGTTACATGGAAAGGTGACAAGCTCTCCAATTTCTCATGAGAGGTAAAGCAAATGTGGCAACACATTAGCCGCTGGCTACTCTAACCAATGGGCATCCAGGTGTTTGTTCTTTTAAATATTCCAAAGCTTTAAAACATTACAAAAATAAAGAGGTGGGAGAAAATATGACAGAATAATTCATTGAATCATCTTACTAAGGCCAATCAAATCATCATAACTAACATCATTGTCATCACAGAAACAAAGCATTATCTATGACATTGAATCAGTATTCTAACATATGATTTCATTTAACCTGTCAACCTTAGTATTATTACATTGTTTGTGTGTGTTAGGGACTCAGTCATGTCTGACTTTTTAAGACCTCATAGACTGTATGTAGCCTGCCAGGCTCCTCTGTCCATGGAATTCTCCAAGCAAGAATACTGGAGTGGGTTGCCATTCTCTTCTCCAGGGGAACTTCCTGACCCAGGGATAGAACCCTGGTCTGCTAAATTGCAGGCAGATTCTTTACCATCTGAGCTACCAGGGAAGCCCATTACATCGTTTTTACTGATAAGCAAACTGAAGCTTAGAGAATGTAAGTAACTTGCCGAAGGTTCTAGAATTGGTTTGGGGCAAGAACAGCATTCAAATCCAAATCTTCTTGGTTTCAAATACATTCTTTCTGCTGAGCTGATTTTTATGAAGGTGGCCATGTACTCTTCTCATGTTTAAAACCAACTGTGCATCAAAGGTATTTCCCTGGAAGTTTCAGTGCTCATCTAACTCAGATAAATCTATAACAAGTTAGCAGGTCAAAGAAAAATAGTGCCCTCCCTTAGCTGGTAAAGCACTTAATGTCATTGTTTATTTATTTTTTAACCAAATGTCTCTTGGAGTTTTTAGTGTTTCTTCTCTGTGAAAATATATTTGCATATCCCGTAGCTGAAAAAGGCAATTAGTAATTCATGAGTAATTTAGGAAACACTGGCTATAAAGTTGTAGATATTTACATAGTTCCCATAAATTATAGTCAGACTATAATTTGTTCAATTGGAATTCTGTTAAAAGCTTGCATTTACACAAAAAATCCGAATGCCAAATGTTGACATGCATTTTTAAAACCAACATACCGGGGCTATTTCCTCACATAATTTAAACTAAATTCATATTCCATACCAGAAGCAATAAGGTTTGTTTTCTTCCATCAAGGGAAAAAAAAAGACAAAACTATTTATGCACAGCACATGGAAAATAACTACAAACCTACCAAACATGACAGTAGCAAGAAATGTTTAGCAAACATAAATAAACTGTCAGATTAACATGCACAGTGCAAAGATCTATCATAGAAAGGGAATGTATAGTGTCCTTTACAGGCTTTGCTATTAGAATGAAACTATGACAAGTAATTGAAAAACTTTAGTTTTAGTATGAAGTTGTAGTCAGGAAAAGATGGCATCTTCTGGTGGAGAATACTGTGGTAAGATGAGATTTATATCTGGGGATAAAGGGATCAGCTGCTGATAGTTTCAGTTGGAGATCCCTAATAGATATTCAATAAAGATATCTGAATAAGCTGGAGAAGGAAATGGCAACCCACTCCAGTACTCTTGCCTGGAAAATTCCATGGATGGAGGAGCCTGGTAGGCTACAGTCCATGGGATCACAAAGGGTCGAACATGACTGAGCAACTTCACTTTCTCATTAGATATGGGACTCCGGAATGCAGGGAGACATTGGGTTGTAGATATAAATGGGGGATCATTATCATCTAATGATATTTAAAGCCATTAATAATCAAACATGATCCTGGATGAGAATTCCTGGAGAATGATACACATAGAGAAAATAATCTGTCTAAGGATAAAACACTAGGGTTGTCCAACATTTAGATGTGGAATCAATAAGGATGAACCAACAAAGTACCCAGTAAAGGAGTTGCAAGTTAGGTAGGAAGTGGGACAATAGAGAATGTGACAGTCAAGTGAAGAAATAATCTAAACAAGGATTGGTTAATTATAGGAAACCCTGCAAAAAGCAAAGTAAGAAGACGACCAAGTGTTGTCCATTGCATTGAACATCAAGGAGCTCAATGATGATGATAAAATGTGCTTCAGTAGAGTCATCTGTGCAAGACTCATTGAAATGGTTTCAGAAGAAACTGGGCAGACAAAACAGGAAACAAGTGGAGTCAGCTCTTTTGAGATGTTTGATTATAAAGTTGAGCAGGGAAGATAGGTCACAGCAGAGGAAATGTGGACATTTTTAAGATGAAAAACAGAAAAGCACATTTATATGTAATAGAAATGATCAAATCAAGACAGAAATATTAATGACATAGAAGAGAAAGGGAACCCTTGCTAAAACTAAAGTCTTAGAACTGTGAGAGGAGATCAGATTCAGTACACTGGTTGAGGAGTTGGCCTCAGGGAGAAGCAAGGTCTGTTGGACAAATAAAGACTTTTCCAGCTTGACTCAGTGATAATAATTATTCTTGTCTGATTTCTGAGAAATTCATATGAACTGAGAAAATGAAATATTAATCTCTAATATCACGGTGCAGAGAAGGCAATGGCACCCCACTCTAGTACTCTTACCTGGAAAATCCCATGGACAGAGGAGCCTGGTAGGCTGCAGTCCATGGGGTCGCTAGGAGTCGGACACGACTGAGGGACTTCACTTTCACTTTTCACTTTCATGCATTGGAGGAGGAAATGGCAACCCACTCCAGTGTTCTTGCCTGGAGAATCCCAGGGACGGGGGAGCCTAGTGGGCTGCCATCTATGGGGTCACACAGAGTCGGACACAACTGAAGTGACTTAGTATAGCACAGCATAGCAATATCACAGTGATCTTTACTATATGTTGAATAGATCTAACATGCTGTAGATTTCAAGAGTCAGTCCTGTCAAAATAAATACAGTATTAAGTAGCAGAAACTTGATCTCCTAATAAAATATTAAACCCTAGCTCTCATTCACAGATGATTTTGAGAATGGTTTTGAGTCAAACTGAGCAGTCTTGTGTATGTGTGTGGTCGCTCAGTCGTGTCCGACTCTTTGCGACCCCGTGGACTGTAACCCACCAGGGTTCTCTGTCCATGGGATTCTCCAGGCAAGAATACTGGAGTGGGTTGCCATTTCCTTCTCCAGGGGATCTTCCCAACCCAGGGTTCGAACCCAGGTCTCCTCTGAAAACCAGGGAAGCCATCTTTAGGGGGTAAATGTATCTCTGAAATGTTCCTTTCTTAATTAGTCAACAAACTTATATTGAAAGCTTGCAAAGACAGATAAATAGAGTCCTTGCTTTCAAGGAGGCAGTAAAGAGAGTTCAGAAAAAAAATTAGCAATTACAGTACAGTGTGGTTAGTGTAATGATAAAAATAAATGCAACTTGGAAACGAATATAACTAAATAATTAGTGAGATAGGGCAGAATGAAGAAATATGTCCTCTATACAGATGCTTAACTGAAGTTTTAAAGGATGGTTTGAGAGCAAAATGAAGTACCCAATGTAGTAGGAGAAAGTCTAGAAAACGAAGCAATGCAAAGATGAGAAATAGCTCAGGGTATCAGGCCAAGGGATGAGAATGCTAATGCATACCACTGCCCCTGACATGTGAGTTAGTGCTGTTATAATTACCATTGCACAGCATTACCAAACCTCCCGTATAAAGCCAGCTGCAATTTTATTATAAATATATTTGTCAATTGTGATTTAACATTCATATTCTATTAATTTATCATTGTGTTAAAATCTGGAACATATACTACAAACCATAAAAACTGTTTGAAAAAAATACCCTTAATTTCAAAATAATTCTTATGTGTCTATTGCTGGCTTTCTTTCAAAAAATAAATTTATTATTTTAGTGGCTCCAGATATGATCTATTCAGTTTGACATACATTTTTACTGTTGAATGTTATTTTTCTATTAAAATTCATAAGTCAAGGAAAACTTCAATTCAATACAAGTTAAATGCCTTACCTCCCACCTGTCATCTGCACAAAGCATATAATTTCCCTAAAATTATGCAAAAATTAGCTAATTAAGATTTAATTTGCTAATCCTTGCTCAGTTAAACTAGTGACATATGCAAATTGCCTGCTGAGGCCTTTAAAATTTTTGAAGCGAATGATAAACAAGATTTTGAGTTCAAAAAAATGTAAAGAATCTGGTGATTGACACAACATAGCAGTAGATCGTTGGATAAATACTTACTCTAGTTTTATTCTAAGCAAAAATTGGAGTATTCATAAAAATATGATGAAGTGCACACATAGGCATGTTAATCACAATGTCTCAAGGACCATAAAGACATTAGAACAAGAGGAAATTAACACTGTGAGTCTCTAAAGAGAGAATATATTCTATCTCTTACTTACAAAATTATTGTACAGGTTTTTTAAAACTTGGATACACTGCACTCTACCTTTGAAAAAATTCCTGTTCAGTATGAAACAGAATATCTACTATATTTTTGGGGAGGTGACTTGGAACTACTTAGCACTGAATTGCACTAAGAAAGGGTCAGCGCATATGAACACAATCTCTTAGGTCAAAGGAGTTTACGAATATTTTCTAGATCCAAAAACCCTCATTGTTTTATTGAATTATTCAGTGTTAAGGAAGCTGTGCTGGTGTTGTGTAAAAATGGATTGAGCAAGAGGAAAGATGCATTGTGTATTTGTGTGTGTGTGCGTGCATGTGTGTGTGATACAGATGGACCATAGAGAAGTTAACATGAATATGATGATAGCTGACTTTCCAAGTAGTTAAAATACACAGGAAGACTGAAGAGATCCATGTCAAGTATATCCTAAATCATTTTTTTATTGTTTTTTAATTTAATTTTATTTAACTTTATAATATTGTATTGCATTTGCCATATATCAAAATGAATCTGCCACAGGTATACATGTATTCTCCATCCTGAACCCTCCTCCCTCCTCCCTCCCCATACCATCCCTCTAGGTCATCCCAGTGCACCAGCCCCAAGCATCCAGTATCGTGCATCGAACCTAGACTGGCAACTCATTTCATATATGATATTATACATATTTCAATGCCATTCTCCCAAATCATCCCACCCTCTCCCTCTCCCACAGAGTCCAAAAGACTGTTCTATACATCTGTGTCTCTTTTGCTGTCTTGTATACAGGGTTATTGTTACCATCTTTCTCAATTCCATATATATGCGTTAGTATACTGTATTGGTGTTTTTCTTTCTGACTTACTTCACTCTGTATAATAGGCTCCAGTTTCATCCACCTCATTAGAACTGATTCAAATGTATTCTTTTTAATGGCTGAGTAATACTCCATTGTGTATACGTACCATGGCTTTCTTATCCATTCATCTGCTGATGGACATCTAGGTTGCTTCTATGTCCTGGCTATTCTAAACAGTGTTGCGATGAACATTGGGGTACACATGTCTCTTTCAATTCTGGTTTCCTCAGTGTGTATGCCCAGCAGTGGGATTGCTGGGTCATAAGGCAGTCCTATTTCCAGTTTTTTAAGGAATCTCCACACTGTTCTCCATAGTGGCTGTACTAGTTTGCATTCCCACCAACAGTGTAAGAGGGTTCCCTTTTCTCCACACCCTCTCCAGCATTTATTGCTTGTAGACTTTTGGATCGCAGCCATTCTGACTGGCGTGTAATGGTACCCTAAGAACCCACCAGAAAATTACTAGAACTAATCAATAAATATAGTAAAGTTGCAGGATATAAAATCAACACACAGAAATCCCTTGCATTCTTATACACTAATAATGAGAAAATAGAAAGAGAAATTAAGGAAACAATTCCATTCACCATTGCAACAAAAAGAATAAAATACTCAGGAATATATCTACCTAAAGAAACTAAAGACCTATATATAGAAAACTATAAAACACTGGTGAAATAAATAAAAGAGGACACTAAAAGATGGAGAAATATACCATGTTCATGGATTGGAAGAATAAATATAGTGAAAATGAATATACTACCCAAAGCAATTTATAGATTCAATGCAATCCCTATCAAGCTACCAATGGGATTCTTCACAGAGCTAGAACAAATAATTTAACAATTTGTATGGAAATACAAAAAACCTCAAATAGCCAAAGCAGTCTTGAGAAAGAAGAATGGAACTGGAGGAATCAACCTGCCTGACTTCAGGCTCTACTCCAAAGCCACAGTCATTAAGACAGTATGGTACTGGCACAAAGGCAGAAATATAGATCAATGGAACAAAATAGAAAGCCCAGAGATAAATCCACGCACCTATGGACACCTTATCTTTGACAAAAGAGGCAAGAATATACAATGGAGAAAAGACAATCTCTTTAACAAGTGGTGCTGGGAAACCTGGTCAACCACTTGTAAAAGAATGAAACTAGAACACTTTCTAACACCATACACAAAAATAAACTCAAAATGGATTAAAGATCTAAATGTAAGACCAAATACTATAAAACTCCTAGAGGAGAACACAGGCAAAACACTCTCTGACATACATCACAGCAGAATCCTCTATGACCCACCTCCCAGAATATTGGAAATAAAAGCAAAAGTAAACAAATGGGACCTAATTAAACTTAAAAGCTTGTGCACAACAAAGGAAACTATTAGCAAGGTAAAAAGGCAGCCTTGAGAATGGGAGAAAATAATAGCAAATGAAGCAACTGACAGAGAACTAATCTCAAAAATATACAAGCAACTCCTACAGCTCAATTCCAGAAAAATAAATGACCCAATCAAAAAATGGGCCAAAGAGCTAGATAGACATTTCTCCAAAGAAGACATACAGATGGCTAACAAACACATGAAAAGATGCTCAACATCACTTATTATCAGAGAAATGCAAATCAAAACCACTATTTCATGGTACCATTTCACGCCAGTCAGAATGGCTGCGATCCAAAAGTCTAAATCATTTTATTTATTTTTTTTTTTTTTGTATTTTTAATATTTTTTATTTTGTACACTTAATAGGTCAATCACAAGATTCAATTTTTAAACAGCAATCAATAAAATGATGTATTTTTTGATTCAATTGATAAAACACACAATAGCAGAATTTATTTACAGTAGGACAGTCCATTTACAGATGGACTAAAGTGATGGACTAAGTTGAAACTTCTGTATAATTTTCCTAGTCCATGCTATGACAAAATCACTGCACATTTATGAAATGATTCCTTAAAAAATGATACACTTAAACAACTTCTCAATTCTTGAACAACTGAGAATAAACCATTGAAAAACATGTAATATTGGCTCCTTTATCTTTATTTTTTTTTTTTCCTCTAATTTTATTTTATTTTTAAACTTTACATAATTGTATTAGTTTTGCCAAATATCAAAATGAATCCGCCACAGGTATACATGTGTTCCCCATCCCGAACCCTCCTCCCTCCTCCCTCCCCATACCATCCCTCTGGGCCGTCCCAGTGCACCAGCCCCAAGCATCCAGCATCATGCATCGAATCTGGACTGGCAACTCGTTTCCTACATGATATTTTACATGTTTCATTGCCATTCTCCCAAATCTTCCCACCCTCTCCCTCTCCCACAGAGTCCATAAGACTGTTCTATACATCAGTGTCTCTTTTGCTGTCTCGTACACCGGGTTATTGTTACCATCTTTCTAAATTCCATATATATGCGTTAGTATACTGTATTTATGTTTTTCCTTCTGTTCATGGATTGGAAGAATCAATATAGTGAAAATGAGTATACTACCCAAAGCAATTTATAGATTCAACGCAATCCCTATCAAGCTACCAACAGTATTCTTCACAGAGCTAGAACAAATAATTTCACAATTTGTATGGAAATACAAAAAACCTCGAATAGCCAAAGCGATCTTGAGAAAGAAGAATGGAGCTGGAGGAATCAACCTACCTGACTTCAGGCTCTACTACAAAGCCACAGTTATCAAGACAGTATGGTACTGGCACAAAGACAGAAATATGGATCAATGGAATAAAATAGAAAGCCCAGAGATAAATCCACGCACATATGGACACCTTATCTTCGACAAAGGAGGCAAGAATATACAATGGATTAAAGACAATCTCTTCAACAAGTGGTGCTGGGAAATCTGGTCAACCACTTGTAAAAGAATGAAACTGGACCACTTTCTAACACCATACACAAAAATAAACTCAAAATGGATTAAAGATCTAAACGTAAGACCAGATACTATAAAACTCCTAGAGGAGAACATAGGCAAAACACTCTCCGACATATATCACAGCAGGATCCTCTATGACCCACCTCCCAGAATAATGGAAATAAAAGCAAAAATAAACAAATGGGACCTAATTAACCTTAAAAGCTTCTGCACATCAAAGGAAACTATTAGCAAGGTGAAAAGACAGCCTTCAGAATGGGAGAAAATAATAGCAAATGAAGCAACCGACAAACAACTAATCTCAAAAATATACAAGCAACTCCTACAGCTCAACTCCAGAAAAATAAACGACCCAATCAAAAAATGGGCCAAAGAACTAAATAGACATTTCTCCAAAAAAGACATACAGATGGCTAACAAAAGTCTAAATCATTTTTAAAAATGCATGTATCTGTTGATAAATACCATTTTAAGTAGGTAAATATTATATTTGATTATCCTCAAAATGATAAAAAAAACAAGTTTTCATTTGTTTAGTGTAAAATACGAACAAACATTCTGCTAGGTCTTTCACACACATTGTTTTAGGAACACTTTGACTTCTGACGTCTAAAACTGTAAGATAATACATTAGTCCTATTTTAAGCAGCAAGGTTTGTGACAACTAATTACAACCACAATAGAGAATTAATATAGATATTTCTTATTATTATTACCAACACTATCTATAAAGAACAGAGTTATTTTATAGCTTGACTGTGACATCTCTGAAGATACCTGCATATTTGGCTTTGATTATTGCCTTAATAAAGGGCACTGAAATTATTCATGCTATTAAAGCTTGAAACTTCCTTGGTGACCGCTAGGGTTGGTCTGTCTAATGATGGCTTCACTTGGCACAAACAGTTAGAAATCCTTGCTTGGGTATGTGACCAAAAGGAAAAAAGACCCTGCTGGAAATTCTACCTTGAAGACAGATCTTGGTGGTTTGGTATAGGGACAAACTGTTTGTGTGATAGATTACCAATCCTGGGAAAAAATTCTGGCTGTCTCTTCCTGCACTATCTTCTCTTACTATACCTAGCCTTTCCCTTTAAATGAAAGCCCTATGTGTCACTAAGTCGTATCCAACTTTTTCTGGCCCCATGGACTGCAGTATGCTAGGCTTCCCTGCCTTCACTAACTCTTGGAGTTTGCTCAAATTTATGTCCATTGAGTTGGTGATGCTATCTCACCAACTCATTCTCTGCTGCCCTTTCCTTTGGCCTTTGATCTTTCCCACCATTAGGGTCTATTCCAACGAGTTGGCTCTTCATATTAGGTGGTCAAAGTACTGGACCTTCAGCTTCAGCATCAGTCCTTCCAATGAATATTCAGGGTTGGCTTCCTTCAGGATTGATTGGTTTGATCTCCTTGTGTCCAAGGGACTCTCAGGAGTCTTATCTTGCACCATAATTTGAAAGTATCAATTCTTCAACACTCAGTCTTCTTTATGGTCCAACTTTCACATTCATATATGATATTGGCTGATTGGTAGTATCTTGTAATTTCTTTTAAATACTCAAAGTTGATAAATTGTTACACAATTATGATAAAGTGCTTTGAATGTTCCTGGTTTCTAAATTACATTATAGAAATTACACAAGCTCTCTAAGATAGCCTCCTGTAATAGGCATTCTTGGGTATTTTCAATAAATTTATTTTATGATGTATTACTGCTTATACTAGGCTATCACTCTGAAATTTTTCTTTCTTATATGATTATATTCCCAAAAGATTAGTGTGAATGCAACATGCACTAAGAACTGTTTTAAGCAATCTGAAAGGGAATTGATTGAATTAATCTTATAAATGGGCTTCCCTGATGGCTCAGTTGGTAAAGAATCTGTCTGCAATGCAGGAGACCCCAGTTTGATTCCTGGATTGAGAAGATCTGCTGGAGAAGGGATAGGCTACCTAATCCAGTATTCTTGGGCTTCCCTTGAGGCTCAGCTGGTAAAGAACCTGCCTGCAATTCAGGAGACCTGGATTCGATCCCTGGGTTGGGAAGATCCCCTGGAGAAGGGAATGGCTACCCACTCCAGTATTCTGGCCTGGAGAATTCCATGGACTGTATAGTCCATGGGGTCGCAATAAGTCGGACACAACTGAGCGACTTTCACTTTCTTTCACTTTCTCTTTTAATCTTATAAACACTCACTCACACACACACACACACACACACACACACACACACACAAGTATGCACAATCTCATTAGATAGGTCTTTTAGCATCCTTTGCATCATTGGCTTACCTTTCATAAGTAAAAGGATACTTCTTGTAAATCCTCATTGGAATGCTTCAGAGTAACCAGAAAACAATTGCCAGTGTGATAGGTTAGCAATATACATAAAGTCCACTTGCTGTAAAGTGCATTTCATGTTATAGCAGCAGAGAGTAATCAACATGAAAATAATCCTTTCCATGTTGTGACCCATATAACTCTGAAGTGAAATCTGACATTGACATTGGGAATTAGAGTTGCTTGCAATTGGGCAGGAGTAAATCTATTCAAATGACACCATTTTGTGAGGTTTCAATTAGTTCACACAATAGGGGAATTTATGATGACAGTGCTGCTACTGCTGCTGCTAAGCTGCTTCAGTCGTGTCCGACTCTGTGTGACCCCATAGACAGCAGCCCACCAGGCTCCCCGGTCCCTGGGATTCTCCAGGCAAGAACACTGGAGTGGGTTGCCGTTTCCTTCTCCAATGCATGAAAGTGAAAAGTGAAAGTGAAGTCGCTCAGTCATGTCTGACTCCTAGCCACCCCATGGACTGCAGCCTACCAGGCTCCTCTGTCCATGGGATTTGTCAGGCAAGAGTACTGGAGTGGGTTGCCATTTGAGTCAAAGCAATATTGAGGGTTATCAAACTGGACTTGCTTCAACAAATTCATTAACTGTTCTCTCTTTGCTCATCATTGAGTCAAGATACAGCTCTCAAGGGTTGACTAATATGGAGTCTTGTGGACATATGGGTGATCTTTTTTTTTTGGCTTACTCCTATAATGCTGGCTTCTTTTATCATGCAATGATGATCAGAGTGTAAAGAATCCCTGCAATATTAATGGCCAAAAGAAGGGAGAAGAATGTACACGAGGAAGTTGCTAGTTATTAGTCCTCAATGACCATTCATTCCTAAAAAATATGCTTAAACTTCTTTTTTTTTTTAATCAAACAGATAGCAAAACAAACAAATTACCTCATTTAAAGCTTTACATTAAATTATCAACAAGTTTGGTTAGGTTGTTGTTTAGTTTCTAAATCATGTCCAATTTTTTTATGACCCCATGAACCACAGCCCACCAGGCTCCTCTGTCCATGCATTTCCCAGGCAAGAATACTGGACAGGGTTGCCATTTTCTTCTCCAGGGGATCTTCCCAACCCAGAGATCAAATGTGCATGCATTGACAGGCAGGTTCTTTACCATGGAGCCACCAGGGAAACCCAACTTTGATTATGTGTGCTTGTGTGTTAAGTTGCTTCAGTTGTGTCTAACACTTTGCAACCCTATGGACTATAGTCTACCAGGCTCCTCTGTCCATGGGATTCTCCAGGCAAGAATACTTGAGTGGGTTGCCACACCCTGTGTCTCCTGCTACTCCTGCATTGCAGGTGGTTTCTTTACTGCTGAGTCACCGGGGAAGCCCAACTTTGATTATACCAGTTATTAAATAGGCTACATCAATTATATCAATTACTTTACTCATTTACATAAGACAAATTAACTTTTTACCATATGCCAAGCATGATGTTGGATAATACTAATACACAATGAGTAATATTATTCTAGCTTTAAGAAACTTCTATGTATACAGATCCTTAAGACTAAAATGCAGGGTAGGTTCTAGATTCTATCTAAAAGAAGAATCTTCTTTTCACTGATTTCACATTCTTCATTAAAAATAAATTTTTAAAATCATGTATTTATAAACAGTGCTGCGATGAACACTGGGGTACACTTGTCTCTTTCAATTCTGGTTTCCTCAGTGTATATGCCCAGCAGTGGGATTGCTGGATCATAAGGCAGTTCTATTTCCAGTTTTTTAAGGAATCTCCACACTGTTCTCCATAGTGGCTGTACTAGTTTGCATTCCCACCAGCAGTGTAAGAGGGTTCCCTTTTCTCCACACCCTCTCCAGCATTTATTGCTTGTAGACTATTGGGTCGCAGCCATTCTGACTGGCATGAAATGGTACCTCATAGTGGTTTTGATTTGCATTTCTCTGATAATGAGTGATGTTGAGCATCTTTACATGTGTTTGTTAGCCATCTGTATGTCTTCTTTGGAGAAATGTCTATTTAGTTCTTTGGCCCATTTTTTGATTGGAGTATTACTCAGCCATTAAAAAGAATACATTTGAATCAGTTCTAATGAGGTGGATGAAACTGGAGCCTATTATACAGAGTGAAGTAAGCCAGAAAGAAAAACACCAATACAGTATACTAATGCATATATATGGAATTTAGAAAGATGGTAACAATAACCCTGTATATGAGACAGCAAAAGAGACACTGATGTATAGAACAGTCTTTTGGACTCTGTGGGAGAGGGAGAGGGTGGGATGATTTGGGAGAATGGCATTGAAATATGTATAATATCATATATGAAATGAGTCGCCAGTCCAGGTTCAATGCACCATACTGGATGCTTGGGGCTGGTGCACTGGGATGACCCAGAGGGATGGTATGGGGAGGGAGGAGAGAAGGAGGAGGGTTCAGGATGGGGAACACATGTATACCTAAGGCAAATTCATTTTGATATATGGCAAAACCAATGCAGTATTGTAAAGTTAAATAAAATAAAAAAATTTAAAAATCTTATATAAAAAATCACATATTTATTTTTGTTTTCCCATTACTTCTGGAATCAGGTATAAAAAATATAGCCAAATATGATAACAAGGAGTTTACCTATATGCTTTTTTATTAGAATTTTACAGTTTCTAGTCCTACATTTAGGTCTTTAATCTATTTTGAGCTAATTTTTGTATATAATGTAAAATAGTGGTCCAGTTTAATACTTTTGCATGTGGTTATTCATTTTTTCCAATAAGGAAAAAATAACTTAAGAGATTGTCCTTATTTCATTATATATTAATGCCTCTTCTGCAGTAAATTAATTGGCCAAGTATGTGTTAGCTTATTTCTCAGCTCTATACTCTGTTTCATTTATCCATTTTTTTTTTACGACAATATCATACTGTTTTGATAACGATAGCTTTCTACTGTAGTTTGAAATCTGGGACCATGATGCCTCCAGTTTTGTTCCTTCTTTTTTAAGATTGTTTTGGTTACTTAGGATCTTTTGTAACCAAAAACCAAAGAAACTGATTAAAAAATGGGCAGAGTACCTGAATGGACACTTTTCCAAAGAAGACATACAGATGGCCAACAGGCACATGGAAAGATGTTCAAAATCACTAATCATCAGGGAAATGCAAATGAAAAACACAATGATATTTCACCTAATATCTGTTTGAATAACTATTATCAAAATGACAATAAATAATAAGCATTGGTGAGGATGTTGAGCAAAGTAAACAGTCATGCACTTTTAGTAGGAATGTAAATTGATGCAGCCACTAGGAAAAATAGTATGCAGATTATTTTAAAAAATGAAAAGAGAACTATTATATAATCCAGCAATTTCACTTCTGAGTATTTTTTCAAAGAAAACCAAAACACTAATTCAAAAAGCTATAAGCAGCTCATGTTCCCTGTAGCCAAAACATGAAACAACCAGAGTGTCCATCAAAGGATGAATAAAGAAGATGTGAGAGATGCATGTGTATACACTTATTTTGTATACATACATATACATGCATGCACATACAATGGAACACTACTCAGCCATAAAAAAGCATACAATCTTAAAACTTATAACAACATAGATGGATGGTACAGGTATTATGCTAAATTAAATGTCAGCGAAAGACAAAAACCTTATGATTTCATTTATATTTGGAATCTAAACCAAAACAAATAAGCCAATAAAACACAACACAGCAAAACTTATATACATATACAGAGAACAGATTCATTTTTTTTTTTAATGCCAGAGGTAAGGGGGTAGTGGAAGGTGGTTAGACAAAATGGATGAAAGGGATCAGAAGTATAAGCTTCAGGTATAACATGAATAAGTCATGGGACATGGACTGCAAGTTTGACAGTTGCTGTCATCACAAGGAAAAATAAAATCTGAAACTTTGCAGGGCAACAGCTGACAGGTCTATTGTGATCATTTCACAATGAATACAAATATCATATAATCACATTGTATACTGGAAACTAACAGAGCATTATACGTCAATTATACTTTAATAAAAGCAAAACTAAAACAACCTGTGTAGATTAGGGTCGTGAACTACATAAGTTCTGAAGACTGTAATAAAGCCGTTTTTTATCATGAAGTACTGGACACATACTATACATATGGCTAAGTGTATCTCAGCCAAGGCTCCAGCATGAATTCAGAGTTTTAGCCCAGTTCTTTGCCCATCATGCAAAGTTTCCTTACTGGCTGAGAAGCTTTGCTATCATTTGGGATAATATAAGTGCTTAACAAGTGGATAAAATTTACTTTTAAGTAAAAACAAATAAACCCATATATATTAAAATCTGAAGTTATTAATAAATGAATAAATATTTTACATTTTGAAGATTTGTAATGTTTAAGGACTTTGGTCTATTAAAGAAATGTTCAGTATTTAGAAGCCAAATTAGCATATATAAGAGAGCGAATATATTATATAGCCACCTGATATGAAGAACTAACTCATTGGAAAAGACCTGAACTGGGAAAGATTGAAGACAAGAGGAGAAGGGGATGACAGAGGATGAGATGGTTGGATGGCATCACTGACTTGATGGACATGGGTTTGCGCAAGATTCAGGAACTGGTAATGGACAGGGAAGCCCGGCGTGCTGCAGTCCATGGGGTCAAAGAGTTGGACACAACTGAGTGGCTGAATGGAACTAAACAGAGAAATTTGTGATTTGGTGATTTTTCAGTGGAAATCTCTCTAAATTTGTACAAAACCTTGGAACATGAGATTTCTCATATTTGTGAATTTAACTTTATACTTATAAGTTCTTTGGAAATTTTCTTTATTAAGATAGAAAAGAGAAGCATTTAAAAATGGAAATCATAGCAATACAGGCATACCTCAAGAAACAAGAAAAAAGTCAAATAAATAACATAACTCTACACCTAAAGCAACTAGAAAAGGAAGAAATGAAGAATCCCAGGGTTCAGTTCAGTTCAGTCACTCAATCATATCTGACTCTTTGCGACCCCGTGAATCACAGCATGCCAGGCCTCCCTGTCCATCACCAAAACCCGGAGTTCACTCAGACTCACATCCATGGAGTCAGTGATGCCATCCAGCCATCTCATCCTCTGTCGTCCCCTTCTCCTCCTGTCCCCAATCCCTCCCAGCATCAGAGTCTTTTCCAATGAGTCAACTCTTCACATGAGGTGGCCAAAGTACTGGAGTTTCAGCTTCAGCATCATTCCTGCCAAAGAAATCCCAGGGCTCATCTCCTTCAGAATGGACTGGTTGGATCTCCTTGCAGTCCAAAGGACTCTCAAGAGTCTTCTCCAACACCACAGTTCAAAACCATCAATTCTTCAGCGCTCAGCCTTCTTCACAGTCCAACTCTCACATCCATACATGACCACTGGAAAAACCATAGCCTTGACTAGACGAAACTTTGTTGGCAAAGTAATGTCTCTGCTTTTGAATATGTGATCTAGGTTGGTCATAACTTTTCTTCCAAGGAGTAGGCGTCTTTTGATTTCATGGCTGCAGTCACCATCTGCAGTGATTTTGGAGCCCAAGAAAATAAAGTCTGACACTGTTTCCACTGTTTCCCCATCTATTTCCCATGAAGTGATGGGACCGGATGCCATGATCTTCGTTTTCTAAATGTTGACTTTAAGCCAACTTTTTCACTCCCCTCTTTCACTTTCATCAAGAGGCTTTTTAGTTCCTCTTCACTTTCTGCCATAAGAGTGGTGTGATCTGCATATCTCAGGTTATTGATATTTCTCCCAGCAATCTTGATTCCAGATTGTGCTTCTTCCAGTCCAGCATTTCTCATGATGTACTCTGCATATACGTTCAAAAAGCAGGGTGACAATATACAGCCTTGACGTACTCCTGTCTGTTGTTCCATGTCCAGTTCTAACTGTTGCTTCCTGACCTGCATACAGATATCTCAAGAGGCAGGTCAGGTGGTCTGGTATTCCCATCTCTTTCAGAATTTTCCACAGTTGATTATAATCCACACAGTCAAAGGCTTTGGCATAGTCAATAAAGCAGAAATAGATGTTTTTCTGGAACTCTCTTGCTTTTTCAATGATCCAGTGGATGTTGGCAATTTGATCTCTGGTTCCTCTGCCTTGTCTAAAACCAGCTTGAACATCAGGGTGTTCACAGTTCACGTTTTGCTGAAGCCTGGCTTGGAGAATTTTGAGCATTACTTTACTAGCGTGTGAGATGAGTGCAATTGTGTGGTAGTTTGAGCATTCTTTGGCATTGCCTTTCTTTGGGATTGGAATGAAACTGACCTTTTCAGTCCTGTGGCCCAGGGTTAATAAAAGGAAAGAAATCTTAAAAATTAGGGCAGCAATAAATGCAAAAGAAACAAAATAGACCATAGCAAAAATAAACAAAGCCAAAAGCTGATTCTTTGAAAGGATAAATAAAACTGAGAAACCATTAGCCAGACTCATCAAGAAACAAAAGGAGAAAAATCAAATCAATAAAATTAGAAATGAAAATGGACACATGTACCCCAATGTTCATCGCAGCACTGTTTATAATAGCCAGGACATGGAAGCAACCTAGATGTCCATCAGCAGATGAGTGGATAAAAAAGCTATGGTACATATACACAATGGAGTATTACTCAGCCATTAAAAAGAATACATTTGAATCAGTTCTAATGAGGTGGATGAAACTGGAGCCTATTATACAGAGTGAAGTAAGCCAGAAGGAAAAACACCAATACAGTATACTAACGCATATATATGGAATTTAGAAAGATGGTAACAATAACCCTGTGTACGAGAAGGCAAAAGAGACAGTGATGTATAGAACAGTCTTATGGACTCTGAGGGAGAGGGAGAGGGTGGGAAGATTTGGGAGAATAGCATTGAAACATGTAAAATATCATGTATGAAACGAGATGCCAGTCCAGGTTCGATGCACGATACTGGATGCTTGGGACTAGTGCACTGGGATGACCCAGAGGGGTGGTATGGGGAGGGAGGAGGGAGGAGGGTTCAGGATGGGGAACACATGTATACCTGTGGTGGATTCATTTTGATATTTGGCAAAACTAATACAATTATGTAAAGTTTGGAAATGGAATAAAATTTAAAAAAAAAAAGAATCAGTATACAAATGATCTGAAAAAAGTTGAAAAAAAAAAAGAAAATGGAGAAATCACAACAGACAACACACAAATACAAAGGATCATATGTGACTACTGTCACCAATTATATGCCAATAAAATGGACAACTTGGAAGAAATGGACAAATTCTTAGAACAGTACAACTTTCCAGAACTGAACCAGGAAGAAATAGAAAATCTTAACAGGCCCATCACAAGCACAGAAATTGAAACTGTAATCAGAAATCTTCCAGCAAACAAAAGCCCAGGTGCAGACAGCTTCATAGCTGAATTCTACCAAAAATTTAGAGAAGAGCTAACACCTATCCTACTCAAACTCTTCCAGAAAATTGCAGAGGAAGGTAAATTTCCAAACTCATTCTATGAGGCCACCATCACCCTAATACCAAAACCTGACAAAGATCCCACAGAAAAAGAAAACTACAGGCCAATATCACTGATGAACATAGATGCAAAAATCCTTAACAAAATTCTAGCAATCAGAATCCAACAACACATTAAAAAGATCATACACCATGATCAAGTGGGCTTTATCCCAGGGATGCAAGGATTTATCAATATCTGCAAATCAATCAATGTAATACACCACATAAACAAATTGAAAAATAAAAGCCATATGATTATCTCAATAGATGCAGAGAAAACCTTTGATAAAATTCAACATCCATTTATGATAAAAACTCTCCAGGAAACAGGAATAGAAGGAACATACCTCAACATAATAAAAGCTATATATGACAAACCCACAGCAAACATTTCCTGGTGATAAATTGAAAGCATTTCCTCTAAAGTCAGGAACAAGACAAGGGTGCCCACTCTCACCACTACTATTTAACATAGTTTTGGAAATTTTGGCCACAGTAATCAGAGCAGAAAAAGAAATACTGCTACTGCTGCTACTGCTAAGTCGCTTCAGTCGTGTCCGACTCTGTATGACCACATAGACAGCAGCCCACCAGGCTCCCCCGTCCCTGGGATTCTCCAAGCAAGAACACTGGAGTTGGTTGCCATTTCCTTCTCCAATGCATGAAAGTGAAAACTGAAAGTGAAGTCTCTCAGTCGTATCCGACTCTTAGCAACCCCATGGACTGCAGCCTACCAGGCTCCTCCATCCATGGGATTTTCCAGGCAAGAGTACTGGAGTGGGGTGCCATTGCTTTCTCCAAGAAAAAGAAATAAAAGGAATCCAAAGTGGAAAAGAAGTAAAACTCTCACTGTTTGCAGATGACATGATGCTCTACATAGAAAACCCTAAAGACTCCACCAGAAAACTACTAGAGCTAATCAATGAATATAGTAAAGTTGCAGGATACAAAATCAACACACAGAAAGCCCTTGCATTCCTATACACTAATAATGAGAAAACAGAAAGAGAAATTAAAGAAATAATTCCATTCACCATTGCAACAAAAAGAATAAAATACTTAGGAATATATCTATGTAAAGAAACTAAAGACCTATATATAGAAAACTATAAAACACTGGTGAAAGAAATCAAAGAGGACAATAATAGATGGAGAAATATACCATGTTCATGGGTCAGAAGAATCAATATAGTGAAAATGAGTACACTACCCAAAGCAATCTCTAGATTCAATGCAATCCCTATCAAGCTACCAACGGGATTTTTCACAGAGCTAGAACAAATAATTTAACAATTTGTATGGAAATACAAAAAACCTCGAATAGCCAAAGCAATCTTGAGAAAGAAGAATGGAACTGGAGGAATCAACCTACCTGACTTCAGGCTCTACTACAAAGCCACAGTCATCAAGACAGTATGATACTGGCACAAAGGCAGAAATATAGATCAATGGAACAAAATAGAAAGCCCAGAGATAAATCCACACACCTATGGGCACCTTATCTTTGACAAAGGAGGCAAGAATATACAATGGAGAAAAGACAATCTCTTTAACAAGTGGTGCTGGGAAATCTGGTCAACCACTTGTAAAAGAATGAAACTAGAACACTTTCTAACACCATACACAAAAATAAACTCAAAATGGATTAAAGACCTAAACTTAAGACCAGAAACTATAAAATTCCTAGAGGAGAACAGGCAAAACACTCTCTGACATACATCACAGCAGGATCCTCTATGACCCACCTCGGAGAATATTGGAAATAAAAGCAAAAATAAACAAATGGGACCTAATTAAACTTAAAAGCTTCTGCACAACAAAGGAAACTATAAGCAAAGTGAAAAGACAGCCTTCAGAATGGGAGAAAATAATAGCAAATGAAGCAACTGACAAAGAACTAATCTCAAAAATATACAACCACCTCCTGCAGCTCAATTCCAGAAAAATAAACGACCCAATCAACAAGCAGGCCAAAGAACTAAACAGACATTTCTCCAAAGAAGACATACAGATGGTGAACAAACACATGAACAGATGCTCAACATCACTCATTACTGAAAAATGCAAATCAAAACTACAATGAGGTACCATTTCACACCAGTCAGAATGGCTGCGATCCAAAAGTCTACAAGCAATAAATGCTGGAGAGGGTGTGGAGAAAAGGGAACCCTCTTACACTGTTGGTGGGAATGCAAACTAGTACAGCCACTATGGAGAACAGTGTGGAGATTCCTTAAAAAACTGGAAATAGAACGGCCTTATGATCCAGCAATCCCACTGCTGGGCATACACACTGAGGAAACCAGAATTGAAAGAGACACGTGTACCCCAATGTTCATCGCAGCACTGTTTAGAATAGCCAGAACATGGTAGCAACCTAAATGTCCATTAGCAGATGAATGGATAAGAAAGCCGTGGTACATATACACAATGGAGTATTACTCAGCCAATAAAAAGAATACATTTGAATCAGTTCTAATGAGGTAGATGAAACTGGAGCCTATTATACAGAGAGGAGTAAGCCAGAAAGAAAAACACCAATACAGTATACTAACGCATATATATGGAACTTAGAAAGATGGTAACGATATCCCTGTATGCGAGACAGCAAAAGAGACACAGATGTATAGAACAGTCTTTTGGACTCTGTGGGAGAGGGAGAGGGTAGGATGATTTGGGAGAATGGCATTGAAACGTGTATAATATATAAGAAACGAATCACCAGTCCAGGTTCGATGCAGGATACAGGATGCTTGGGGCTGGTGCACCGGGATGACCCAGAGGGATGGTATGGGGAGGGAGGTGGGGGGGGGTTCAGGATATGGAACATGTGTACACCTGTGGCAGATTTATGTTGATGTATGGCAAAACTAATACAATATTGTAAAGTAATTAGCCTCCAATTACAATAAATAAATTTAAATTAATCACAAAAAATGGAAATCAAATACATAATTTATAATTACAGTATAAAATAATTGAAGTAACTTGAGAATATTTATAACTGGTTCAAATATTATCAAAGACATTTTACCAATAAAATTTTGAAATGTGCCAAATAATATATTTGCCAAATATTGGAACAATAAATTTGAAACAATGGATACCTAAGTTTCCAATAATAATTTAGTAGCAATTAATAAAATTGGAAAAGACCCTGAAGCTGGGAGGGATTGAGGGCAGGAGGAGAAGGGAACAACAGAGAATGAGATGGCTGGATGGCATCACTCACTCGATGCACATGAGTTTGTGTGAACTCTGGGAGTTGGTGATGGACAGGGAGGCTTGGCGTGCTGCGATTCATGGTGTCACAAAGAGTCGGACATAACTGAGCGACTGAACTGTTCCTAACTGAATAATTTTAAAAAACTGCACCTCTGAACGATCATCTTTTATAGACCCCTATAACAGTTATGGAGGATGTTAGACAGCTTACGTTAAAAACATGATATTTATACAAATAAAAAATCTGAAAGAAAATACACCAAAACATTTAGAGTAGTAATCCCATATCGTGGGATTATATATCTTGATATAGTTTCTCAATCTTTTATAGCCAATTTTTATCATATTATAACTAGAAACTTGCAAAAATTAATCTTTTTATGATATTACATTGTGATTCATCATGTTCTACTAAAAACAAGAATAGTATATAACTTCTAAATACGTATTCAATTAAAATGTAAAGTCTTTGGAATTTTGAAATTAAATTTTATCAAGTATTTCACTGGTTCAAAAATATATTGCAGTTACACATCTGCCTAAAAATAACAAGATATGCTGTGGCTGAAATAAATTTATACAAAAATGTAAAGTAATTTGGTTACAGATTTTCTGGCATTTTCAATGTTCCGGGTGGGTCAGTGCTAAAGAATCCACCTGCCAAAGCAAGAGATGCAGGTTCAATTTCTAGTTTGGGAAGATCCCCTGGAGAAGGAAATGGCAACCTACTCCACTACTCTTGCCTGAGAAAACCTGTGGACAGAGGAGCCTAGCAGGCTAGAGTCCATGGGGCTGTTAAAAGTTGAACACAACTTAGCAACCATACGGCAAACAACAACAAAAACATCTTACAAAAGAAAATAATTATTTGTTCACAAGAGAAAGGTCTTTACTTCTTTTCAGAAAACCTAATCTCAAGTATCAATTCTGTAACCACTTTATAATTTGACAACAATGCAACTCTGGACAAATAACCAACCTCTCTTTGCTGCCTCTTGAGCACAAAGTAGATAGCACTACCACTTGACTGCATTATTAAAACATTTAAAAGAAAACAAAAATGAATATACTGTTGAAACTATTCAAGGCAACGCTGTGTTTTTTTCTTGTAGCATCCTTATAGAACTATCACAGTGATAGAAAACACATTTCTAGTTTTGATGAAACTTAAAATTTAGCCAAAGAAACAAAATATAAAGAAAATACAAAATGTGAATGAATACATAGCATAGATAGAATACAAAAATATTGAATTCTTTTTCAGGAAACAAAAGATAATACTTTTGCTTAAATTACAACAGGCCAAATATTGTGATAAACACATAAAACATAACATTAACCTTGCCGTGCATGCTTAGTTGCTCATTCATGTCCAACTCTTTGTGACCCCATGGACTGTAGCTTGCCAGGCTTCTCTGTCCATGGGATTCTCCATGCAACAATACTAGAGTGGGTTGTCATTTCCTTTTTCCACTGAGCCACCTGAGAAGCCCCAGCATTAACATTAGCATGTCACATAGTGTTAGAAGCACTGCCATAGATATGAGTGTATACTGACTGTGTCAGTGGGCTTTGTAGTGCTTCAGAGGGGTTCCAGAGAACTTCAGGGGCTTGTTTAAGGTTTTGAAGAATGAACAAAGTTTCATCCAGTAGTAAAGAGGAGAAAGGTTATTTTAGGTGGCAGGAATAAATTTTAAAGGCAGTGTGGTAAGACATTGCTTGGCATATTTGTGGATATTTGTAATACACATCCCAGTATTGAATGCTGCACAAAGTTGAACTTTATTCTGTAACACTGGAGGAAATAAATTTCAAAGAACATAAAGAAGCTCTGCATTGCTGCTATACACTTCAATAGTTCCATTTTATGGTTTTTTTTTTCTTTTGTATATCATCATGTTTCTCTATGCATTGAAATGCTAGTTACAATCAGTATAAATAAGGAGTGTACATGTAGGGAGTGGGGGTTTCCATGCTGACTCAGATGGTAAAGAATTTACCTGAACTGCAGGAGGACCTAGGTTCAATAACCGTGTCAGGAAGATCCCCTAGAGAAGGTAATGGCTATAATCCATACAGTGGCAAAGAGTCAGACATGACAGAGCAACTAACACTTCACTTTTCACTCATAAGGAGGAAGCCTGTGAAGATTTTGTTGGTTTTAGGCAAATATCTTTCACTTTAAGTACATGCTACTTAAAGGGAAAATAATGCTTTTAATAAAACAACTACTGGTAACGTAAGGACTCCATGGGGAAGCATCTCACAGTGACGGCAAACTTTTCCATATCAAAATGAAGAAGTCTTCCCACAACACCATCCATTGCACTTCCCAGTCCCTAATCAAATCCAATTTCAACAGCAAAAAAAGCTGATGCTTGCTCCATAGCAACTCTGGAGACCAACCAGCAGAAATTTCCCAATGGCAGCTGCCACTGTGAAATAGAGGCCAATCGCTGTCCCAGATAACAAATTCTGAGGTTACACAGTTTCGTTTCCCTTTAGTAGCAGTTCGCTGACTTCTCTCTGCTGTTTTCTTTAACAGCTTATAATATAGTCAGACTATCTAATAACGTAGAATTCACTGGAGGTCAATTGGAATAAATACAATCCTAGTTCCTGACAGGTATATAATCATACTGACACTTAAAACCACTGACTAACTCATCTAAGGAAAAAAACAAAAAAACTCCAAAACTAACCTTTGGAAAGAAGTCAACCAAGATTTGCTGTTTTAGTTCTGTTGCCAACAGCAGAAATTTAATTTCTTTTTGCATAACGAAATAACTATTTGTTCACATGCAGCGTCTTAAACATTTCCCTGGGGAATATCAACAGAAGGAAAAGGAGTGCATATTATGTGACTGAGATTCTTAAATATCAATGTTTCAGAAGCATCAAGTAGTATCAAATAAGAATTTCACCTCAAAGGAAAAAACATAGTTTTAGACAGGCGTAAGGACAGAGACTATTGAGAGAGTTAAGAGCATTGACGTTTGGTCTGCACAGGAGTTCTCAAGTGATATCTCGTGTGTGTGTGTGTGTGTGTGTGTGCACGTGTGCATGCAGGTTTATTGCTACCAGGTTTATAGAGATATAATACCACAAAATTCACCTATTCCAAATGCATAGTTCAATGATTTTTAAAGCATATTCAAGTATTGTGCAGTCATCGCTAATATCTCATTTTAGAACTTTCTATCCCCACTAAAATAAACTGATGCCCATTAGCAATCATTCCCTATTCCCTTCATCCCTCTACAATCCTAAACAACCATTAAATTACTTTCTATAGAAATTATTTTAGTGGTGTTATTAATTGTTTTGATCACACAAAATACTCTGTAGATATTTTGGAAATGTGAAAATATAGTAATTTTTGTAAAGACTTTGAAGTATAGGCCTAACTTCATTCTTTAGCATATGGTAACCCACGTATTTCTGTACCCAGTGTTTCTGTTTAGTAGAGAAAGACAATTATTTCTCTACTAAGCCTCTACTACATAACCTCTTGTTGCAAAACAGTTGGTCAAAAGTATATAGATTTATTTATGGACTCTCAATACTATTCTGTTGGTCTATGTCTCTATCCTTAAACTATTTTCACACTATCATTATTTCCGTAACTTTGTAATAAGTGTCAAGATCATTAAGTGTTAAGCCCAGCAGCTCTGTTCTCCTTTGTCAAATTAGTTTTGAAAAGAAAACAACTGATTTCTCTGTGTTGGTCCTGTATCCTCTATCTTAGCAAAGATTTTTTTTCATAGTCAATTACTTAGGATTTTCTTTGTTTAAAAATCCTGTCACCTTTAAATAGAGTTAGCTTTACTTCTTTTTTTGGAATTTGTATTAAAAAAAAGGCTCAGAACTCAATTAATTCTCAGAATGGAGATTTAACTTTTATTCCTAATATCAGAGATGAAAGCATTTAATCTTTTAACACTAAACCAGATGTTAACTGTGTGTTTCTTGTAGATGCCTTTTATCAAGTTAAGGAATTTTTCTTCTACCCCTACTGAATTAGGTTAAATTATTTCTCTTTGTTTATGGAGATAAGTATGATTTCTGTCCTTATTGTATTGCTATGATGTATCACATTGGTTGATTTTCAGTTCTTAAAACAAGCTTGTATCCAGAAATAAATCATACTTGGCCATGGTATACAATGTTTATATACAGCTAGATTCTCCTTGCTGGTCCTTTGTTGACTTTTCTGCATCTGAATTTACAATAGATATTACTTGGTATTTTCCTTTTCTTGTGATGTTTTTGTCTGGTGCCAAGGTAACACTGGATTCATAGATGCTCATTTAGGAGATGTTCCCCCCTCTTCTATTCTTTGCAAGAATTTGAAAAATTGGTGTAGAAGAATTGATATTTATATTGAAGTTTTTGTTTATTTTTTATTAACTTTTCTTTAAATCTTCTGAAAATTTTACCAGTGAAGCTATTTAGACTTTGGATTTTTTTATGGGGCTTTTTCTTTTATTTTTTGCTTAAGAATTCAATATCTTTACTTGTTATGTCTATTTAGATTTCCTGCGGAGAAGGCAACGGCACCCCACTCCAGTACTCTTGCCTGGAAAATCCCATGGACGGAGGAGCCTTCTAGGCTACACTCCATGGGGCCGCTAAGAGTCAGACACGACTGAGCGACTTCACTTTCACTTTTCACTTTCATGCATTGGAGAAGGAAATGGCAACCCACTCCACTGTTCTTGCCTGGAGAATCCCAGGGACAGGGGAGCCTGGTGGGCTTCCGTCTATGGGGTCGCACAGAGTTGGACATGACTGATGCGACATAGCAGCAGCAGCAGCTTTCTACTAATACAGTTTCAATAATTTCTGTCTTTCTAGGATTTTTTCCAATTTATCTAAGCTATCTAATTTGTTGGTATAATGTGATGAATAGTATTCCTTTATAATTTAAATAGAGAAATATTTATTTTTTCTATGGTATATAGTGACGTATCCTGTTTCAATCCTGATTTTAGTAATTTGAGGCTTCTCTCTTTTCTTCATGGGTATTCTAGCTAAAGGCTTGTCAATTTCATTGATTTCAAAGAATCAGGTTTTTGTTTAATTTTTGTTGTTGTTGTTAATTTTTCCTTTTCTGTTTCATTTATTTGCACTTACATCCTCTCTTCTTCTTCTTGTCAGTTTGTCCTGGTTTTTCAAGTGCCTTAAGGGGAAAATCAGATTATTGATTTAAGATCTTTCTTTTCAGGTATATGCCCCTATAAATTTCCCCTAATCATTTCATTTAGTTCCATGTCACAGGTTGTGTTATTATGTGCCTTCATGTTCATTCAATATATAATATGTATATACTTATATATATATATATATATATATGTATATATAAAATTTCACCAGTTAAAGTTATTTTCTGGGAAAGAGGGCTTGTTGAGCTCATCATTTCACCAGTCTTCAAGTCCCACCTTTCATAGATGATATATTTTTTAAAATAATCAGTTTATATATGCCTCTTGGTACATTAGTAGTGGAAATCATTTGACCTCTAGAAATACTTAATTTTCAAGATTAGGAGATGGGGATAATATGTATTTATCTTACAGGAGCAGATATTGAGTTAAATAACTTACTGAAAATGGTCATATTTAATCCCTGGAACAATGTTTCCTTCGCCACGCCCTCACCTCTTTGGCAGTTACTGAGCTCTAAATGGGGGCTTCACCAGCTTAGAATGAGTTAACATCATCAGGGTCTAAATTCTGTCCTAGGCATTCCAATTATAAAGGGCTGTTGAAGTATTAGAAAGGATTTCATTTCTCACTTTAGCAGCCATACCAGACATTGATAACTGAATACGCAAGCTATCTCTTTTAATCTGAACAGAGTCTCACAATTCTCCTCAACCTAATTATAGATATTCTCTTCTCATAAATACTACTCTTTTGTTTAGAGGACTTCTCAGATCAAATCCACAACAGAGATGGCCATAGGGAATGATGCTTATGCATAACTGTTGATTTGAATTTTAAACTTATATTTACATGTTGAATCTTTTACTAGGATATTATACCATTTTTATAATTATATCATAGAAGAAAGTCACGTTGCTTAAATAACAGCTTTAGAATCAGATAATTTGTATTTAAATTTTGTTTTCCTTCCTTTCTAGCTGTGGAATATAGGGAGACTTCCTGGCTTTCTGAATTCCTTTCCTTGTAATTTGTCATTATCTTTCATCTATTTATCTTTCTATTCTCAAGTATGATGGTCATCTGAGTTAAATTCACCCATTCAAGTCCATTTTAGTTTGCTGATTCCTAAAATTTCGACGTTCACTCTTGCCATCTCCTGTTTGACCATTTCCAATTTGCCTTGATTCATGGACTTAACATTCCAAGTTCCTATGCAATCCTGTTTTTTACAGCATCAGACCTTGCTTCTATCACCAGTTGTATCCACAACTGGGTATTGTTTTTGCTTTGGCTCCATCCCTTCATTCTTTCTGGAGTTATTTCTCCACTGATCTCCAGTAGCATATTGGGCACCTACTGACCTGGGGAGTTCCTCTCTCATTGTCCTATCATTTTGCCTTTACATGCTGTTCATGGGGTTCTCAAGGCAAGAATACTGAAGTGGTTTGCCATTCCCTTCTCCAGTGGACCACATTCTGTCAGACCTCTACACTATGACCCACCTATCTTGGGTGGCCCCACATGGCATGGCTTAGTTTCATTGAGTTAGACAAGGCTGTGGTCCATGTGATTAGATTGACTAGTTTTCTGTGACCATTATATCTATTACTGTGGGCAGGAATCCCTTAGAATAAATGGAGTAGCCATCATGGTCAAAAAAAAGAGTCCGAAATGCAGTACCTGGATGCAATTGCAAAAACAAAAGAATGGTCTCTGTTCATTTCCAAGGCAAATCATTCAATATCACAGTAATTCAAGTCTATGTCCCAACCAGTAATGCTGAAGAAGCTGAAGTTAAATGGTTCTATGAAGACCTACAAGACCTTTTAGAACTAACACCCAAAAAAGATGTCCTGTTCATTATAGGGGACTGGAATGCAAAAGTAGGAAGTCAAGAAACACCTGGGTTAAAAGGCAAATTTGTCCTTGGAATATGGAATGAAGCAGGGCAAAGGCTAATAGAGTTTTGCCAAGAGAACGCACTGGTCATAGCAAACACCCTCTTCCAACAACACAAGAGAAGACTCTACACTTGGACATCACCAAATGGTCAACACTGAAATCAGATTGATTATATTCTTTGCAGCCAAAAATGGAGAAGCTCTACACAGTCAGCAAAAACAAGATCAGGAGCTGACTGTGCCTCATTACCAAATTCAGACTTAAATTGAATAAAGTAGGGAAAACCACTAGACCATTCAGGTATGACCTAAATCAAATCCTTTATGATTACACAGTGGAAGTGAGAAATAGATTTAAGGGACTAGATCGATAGATAGAGTGCCTGATGAACTATGGACAGAGGTTCGTGACTTGGTACAGGAGACAGGGATCAAGATCATCACCATGGAAAAAGAAATGCAAAAAAGCAAAATGGCTGTCTAGGGAGGCCTTACAAATAGCTGTGAAAAGAAGAGAAGTGAAAAGCAAAGGAGAAAAAGAAAGATATAAGCATCTGAATGCAGAGTTCCAAAGAATAGCAAGGAGAAATAAGCAAGCCTTCCTCAGTGATCAATGCAAAGAAATAGAGGAAAACAAAAGAATGGGAAAGACTAGAGATCTCTTCAAGAAAATTAGAGATACCAAGGGAACATTTCATGCAAAGATGGGCTCAATAAAGGACAGAAATGGTATGGACCTAACAGAAGCAGAAGATATTAAGAAGAGGTGGCAAGAATACACAGGAGAACTATACAAAAAGATCGTCACCACAAAGATAATCACGATGGTGTGATCACTGACCTAGAGCCAGACATCCTGGAGTGTGAAGTCAAGTGGACCTTAGAAAGCATCACTACGAACAAAGCTAGTGGAGGTGATGGAATTCCAGTTGAGTGCTTTCAAATCCTGAAAGATGATGCTGTGAAAGTGCTGCACTCAATATGCCAGCAAATTGGGAAAACTCAGCAGTGGCCACAGGACTGGAAAAGGTCAGTTTTCTTTCCAATCCCAAACAAAGGCAATGCCTAAGAATGCTCAAACTACTGCACAATTGCACTCATCTCACACACTAGTAGAGTAATGCTCAAAATTCTCCAAGCCAGGCTTCAGCGATACGTGAACCATGAACTTCCAGATGTTCAAGCTGATTTTAGAAAAGGCAGAAGAAACAGAGATCAAATTGCCAACATTCGCTGGATCATCAAAAAAGCAAGTGAGTTCCAGAAAAACATCTATTTCTGTTTTATTGACTATGCCAAAGCCTTTGACTGTGTGGATCACAATAAACTGTGGAAAATTCTGAAAGAGATGGGAATACCAGATCACCCTCTTGAGAAACCTGTATGCAGGTCAGGAAGCAACAGTTCGAACTGGACATGGAACAACAGACTGGTTCCAAATAGGAAAAGGAGTACGTCAAGGCTGTATATTGTCACCCTGCTTATTTAACTTATATGCAGAGTACATCATGAGAAACACTGGGCTGGAAGAAGCACAAGCTGGAATCAAGATTGCCGGGAGAAATATCAATAACCTCAGATATGCAGATGACACCACCCTTATGGCAGAAAGTGAAGAGGAACTAAAAAGCCTCTTGATGAAAGTGAAAGAGGAGAGTGAAAAAGTTGGCTTAAAGTTCAACATTCAGAAAACGAAGATCATGGCATCTGGTCCCATCATTTCATGGCAAATAGATGGGGAAACAGTGGAAGCAGTGTCAGACTTTATTTTTTGGGCTCCAAAATCACTGCAGATGGTGACTGCAGCCTTGAAATTAATAGATGCTTACTCCTTGGAAGGAAAGTTATGACCAACCTAGACAGCATATTAAAAAGCAGAGACACTACCTTGCCAACAAAGGTCCGGCTAGTCAAGGCCATGGTTTTTCCTGTGGTCATGTATGGATGTGAGAGTTGGACTATGAAGAAAGCTGAGTGCCGAAGAATTGATGCTTTGAACTGTGGTGTTGGAGAAGACTCTTGACAGTCCCTTCGACTGCAAGGAGATCCAACCAGTCCATTCTAAAGCAGATCAGTCCTGGGTGTTCTTTGGAAGGACTGATGCTAAAGCTGAAACTCCAATACTTTGGCCACCTCATAAGGAGTGTTGACTCATTGGAAAAGACTCTGATGCTGGGAGGGATTGGGGGCAGGAGAAGAAGGGGGACAGAGGATGAGATGGCTGGATGGCATCACCTACTCGATGGACATGAGTCTGAGTGAACTCCGGGAGTTGGTGATGGACAGGGAGGCCTGGCATGCTGCGATTCATAGGGTCGCAAAGAGTCGGACACGACTGAGCGACTGAACTGAACTGAACTGATTCTCAAGTATCATCACTCTTCCCCTGGCACCTAAGTTTCTGTTTCAGCCCTTTTAATAAATATATTGTGTCATATATTTATTTAAATATCTTCCTGTTCTTGCAAAGGACATTTTTTCCATTTTGATAGAACTTGGATAAGATCCTTCTACATTCATCTCAAGCATTAACTTCTCTACAACTGAGAAAAGTTAATAACTCCTTTCATTATCTCACTATGACACTTTCTATAAAATCTTGTTAGGTACACTCATTGAAGCATCCATTTACTTTCAAGATAAGGATTTTATTGTAAAAAGGAATTTCCCTCATCGCCTGACTCCATGTTTTATGCATACAAAGTTGAAACAAATGTTTGCTGGACAGAATTGCTTCAAGAGTTACGAAAACATATTTGGAGCAAAGTTCATAGTCATTCTCCTTCATAATCAATGTATAATAATGCTCATCTTAAAAAACATGGATCTAGCTACATTGGCAAGCGAGATTAACTGTATATTTTACAGGTCATTGCATCAGGATGAAAAGAACACAGGTTTTGCATTGGGAGGGCATGTGCACTTTTTAGCAGATTTTTATTATTATTATTGTTTCTAAATCAAATACTCTGCTTCTGAGTCTCAGTTTATGTTTCGCCTACCCAGCCTCATCTTTTGCTACTATCTCTTTCATTTCATGTTGTAGCAATCCCAAGTTCTCTCTCATAAATTTGCTTACACTTCCTCGAATTTCTGTACATGCTGTTACCTCTACTTAGGACATTCTCCATTTCCATTCTAGGCTTATTCATCTGGCAAACCTGCAATTCATTCTTCGAAGCTCAGCTGAAGCTACATCATCTGTGAAATAGTTCCTGACTTCCACAGTCAGGTTTGGGAATTTCTTTCCTTGTGTTTTTACTGGAATGTGCAGAAATGATTTGATGCTGCTGCAATTAGCTGTGCATTTATGTAAGTTTTTGAGCATAAATAGTGGGTATTTCAGTTTTGAATTCTCATAACAATGGCTTATAGCATAAATTGGGAGTTCAATAAATATTTGATAAATTAATGAATTGTAAATACATTAACAGTAAGATTTTCTTATCCATGCTTTCCCTAAAAAATAAATATTAACCTAATCATAAAAATTTACCTATTTTTTACTGGTTAAACTTAAATATTTGGCAGTATAAAAAATGCAAATGTGTCTGAAGCTCAAATCATAGAATGTCTAAAGAATGGCTTGGGAAGTGTTTTCAATTACATGGCAGTTCCTGCATTGTATACAGAAAAAGGAAATGGTATAGTATTAAAGAGAACTTTATAAGTCCATGTTAATAACCATTCCACAAACACATACTGAATGTAAAGTACTTGTGTAATAGCCAGTAAGTCATCCTGGACACTAAACGGGTATGATGGGGTGAGACTGAGTGAGGAGGACAGTGGCTTCATGAATGAAAAAAGTGAAAAGTTAATTCCATCTGTTTTTATAACATTTGAAAAAAGCCCTTTGTTTAAAAATTCTAGGTTGATATTATTTAACATAGTAATTTATTTTAGTAGTCTAAAAGAGTAGTAGATCACTATTTCATATTGAATATGGATTCACAATATTTAATTTAACCTTCTCCTTATGGTTGGATGCTTAAATATTTCATCTTTGGGTACAATGTTTTTTCATAATTATTATTTTGAATAGTCTGAGTACATTAAAAAATTTAGAAGTTTTATTTGAGATATAGAAATAAATATTTTAAAATAAAGAAACATTACTGAGAAAGTAAAATAAACAGAATGGGACAAAATATTTGACAATCTTATCTGTGGTAAGGATATAGTATCCAGAATATATAAGTTGCACTTACAATTCAACAACAAAAAGACCAAAGGTCAAAAATGGGCAAAGGTCTTGGTCCAGTGATTAAGATTCCATACTTCCAAAGCAGGGGGTGTAGGTTCAATCCCTGGTCAGGGGAACTAAGCTCCCACATGTCTCATGGCTGTGTAGCCAAAAATTAAATTTAAAAAAATAGTTTAAATTTTTTATAAAGTGATCAGAGGTCTTAAGTAGGTATTTCTACAAATAAGATGTACAAATGGCCAATAAACATATGAAAAGAAGCTCAACATCATCAGTCATATATACAGAAATATAAATTTAAAAATGAGACTTCAAGTTTAACAAGACAGCTATAATGAAAAAAAGGAACTAAAAAGCCCCTTGATGAAAGTGAAAGTGGAGAGTGAAAAAGTTGGCTTAAAGCTCAACATTCAGAAAACGAAGTTCATGGCATCCGGTCCCATCAATTCATGGGAAATAGATGGGGAAACAGTGGAAACACTGGCTTACTTTATTTTTTTGGGCTCCAAAATCACTGCAGATGGTGATTGCAGCCATGAAATTAAAAGACACTTACTCCTTGGAAGAAAAGTTATGACCAACCTAGATAGCATATTCAAAAGCAGACATTACTTTGCCAACAAAGGTCCGTCTAGTCAAGGCTATGGTTTTTCCGGTGGTCATGTATGGATGTGAGAGTTGGACTGTGAAGAAAGCTGAGCCGCAAAGAATTGATGCTTTTGAACTGTGGTGTTGGAGAAGACTCTTGAGAGTCCCTTGGACTGCAAGGAGATCCAACCAGTCCATTCTGAAGGAGATCAGCCCTGGGATTTCTTTGGAAGGAATGATGCTAAAGCTGAAACTCCAGTACTTTGGCCACCTCATGTGAAGAGTTGACTCATTGGAAAAGACTCTGATGCTGGGAGGGATTGGGGGCAGGAGGAGAAGGGGATGACAGAGAATGAGATGGCTGGATGGCATTACTGACTCGATGGACGTTAGTCTGAGTGAACTCCAGGAGTTAGTGATGGACAGGGAGGCCTGGTGTGCTGTGATTCATGGGGTCGCAAAGAGTTGGACATGACTGACCGACTGAACTGATAATGAAAAAATGAGGGGGCGAAGAAGTTGCATTACTTGTGGGAATGTAAAATGACTCAGCCACTGTAGAAAATAGTTTGGCTGTTTCTTATAAAGTTTAACATAGGATTACTGTACCATTTCCAGTTTTGGTTATGTATCCAAAATAAATGAAAACAAATACTCAAAGGAATAGATACATATATATGCATACTTATAATAGCTCTATTAACAATAGCCAAAAGGTGAAAAGTACCCAAATGTCCATAAAGAAATGACTAGATAAGCAAATTTTAGTATTTACATACAATGTAATATTATCTAGCTGAAAAAAGAATGAATACTGACATGTGATGCCATCTAGATAAACCCTGAAAATACACTAAGTCAAATAAATCAGACACAAAAAGTCACATATTGTGTGATACCATTTACATGAGATATTCAGAATACGTCAATCCACAGAAACAGAAAAGCAGATTGGTGGTAGGTTGAAACAGGCTAGAACAGGGAGAAAAGGAAATGATTGTATAATGGATAAAAAAATTTCGTCTTGGGACAAGAAAAATATTTTGGTGGTGGCCGCATTGTAAATATACCTAATGCTACTGAGCTGCTCCTTTTAAAATGGTTAATTTTGTGTTATAATTTTACTTCAAGAAAAAAACAATGAAAATATTTATTGTATCATTGCAATTCAAAATCAGGATAAAAATGAAGTTTGCATATCTATAACAAATTTAAAACTGTTTGTTCTAGTTATGTGAAAAATGCCATTGGTATTTTAATAGTAAGTGCATTGAAACTGAGAATTGCCTTGGCTAGTATGGTCATTTTAACAATATTAACTTTTCCAATCCAAGAACACAGTGAATTTTTCCATCTATTTGTGTTATCTTCAATTTCTTTCATAATTGTCTTAAATTGTTCTTAGGACAAGGCTTTTACAGTGAACAGATTTATTCCTAGGTGTTTTATTCTTCTGATGTGGAGGTAAATGTGATCATTTCTTTAATATCTCCTTCTGATAGTTTGTTTTTAGTATGTAGAAACAAAAATAATACCTATATTCCCGAGACAGTACAAGTATAAAATTAGATAATATAATGTAAGAATCTATTATTTCCAGCACAGTGCTAAGGAAATCATAGGGCATCAGTAATAGTTGAAGTAGAAGTTGCTACTCTAAACAAACATGAAAAAAAATCCATTATTTATCTACAGCCTATCATTCTTAACATATTAACATATCTTCTTCTGAATATCTTATATATGGTTATATTTTACATTATTTAAATAACCATGCAAGTTTTATTTTATTTAATTTTCTATTAAAGTATAATCACTACAAAATATTATGTATTAGAGATCTACAATATAGTGATTCACAATTTTTAAAGGTTATACTCTACTTACAGTTATTAGAAAATATTGATTGCATTCTGCATGTTATACAGTGTATCCCGTCGTTTATTTCATACCTGATAGTGTGCACCTCTTATTTCCCTACCCCTATGTTGTCTTTGCCTCCCTCACTGGAAACTACTGGTTCATTCTTTGTATCTGTTGAGTCTGCTGCTTTTGTGTTCTATTCATTAGTTGGTTTTATTTTTTAGATTCTTCATATATGTAATGGGCTTCCCTGGTGGTTCAGCTGGTAAAGAATCCACCTGCAATGTGGGAGACCTCAGTTTGATCCTGGATTGGGAAGATCCCCTGGAGAAGGGAATGTATTCTGATACATTCTCCAGTATTCTGGCCTGGAGAATTCCACTGACTGTATAGTCCATGGGGTCGCAAAGAGCTGGACATGACTGAACGACTTTCACTTTCATATATGTGATACCATGCAGTATTTGTCTTTCTCTGTCTGACTTATTTCACTGAGCATAATGCCCTTCAAGTCTTTCCATGTTGCTTCAAATGGAAAAAATTTCATTTTCAAGTAGATCGAATGATAAGTAGGGCTTGTGGTGGTAAATTTGGGCATGAAATCTGTTCGAATGTCGTAAGTACCCAGAAACTTTTGATCCAAAAGCCATGCATTATCGGCTGAACCAAGGGTCGCCATGCATGCTTGTTTCTTTTTATTTTATTCTTGTCTTACAAACAGAAAGAGCAAGGGCTTCAGAGCTAGACAGGTTTGAGAGCAATTGCTGGTTCCACTATTTATAAAATGTATTATTTGGGACTAATTATTTAACCACACTAACCTCTGTTTCCTCTTCTAAGAAGTGCCGATGATAACAGTGGCGGAGCCAGGCTGCCACCAGGCCAGCATCCAGTACTCTGTGTGAGGTGTCTAGCCAGGCGCCTGGCATCATCATTGCTAAATAACGGTACTTTGTATTATATTATCATTTAGTTATTATGGCCTGTTCATTGGGGCCTTTGAGGCCTAAGGCTTATAGTCTGGGTACTGATGCTGAGTCTCAGTGAAGACAGCACAGTCAATGGGGGGACTCAAGAACTGAGCCTGATATCAGCTACTGAGTCCGCAATTTGAGTCTCAGCGACCTAGAGACCAGAGTTCCGTATTTTCAGGAAAGAAACTGGAGGGATTTTCTTTTGGATAAACATACCATATAAACACACACACACACATACACAGATGCTGATTTTCGAGGTACCTCAAATACATTGTTGAGACCACAGCAGATAATCACCTATCTGCTGCTGCTGCTGCTGCTAAGTCGCTTCAGTCGTGTCCGACTCTGTATGACCCCATAGACGGCAGCCCACCAGGCTCCCCCGTCCCTGGGATTCTCCAGGCAAGAACACTGGAGTGGATTGCCATTTCCTTCTCCAATGCATGAAAGTGAAAAGTGAAAGTGAAGTCGCTCAGTCTTGTCTGACTCTTAGCAACCCCATGGACTGCAGCCTACCAGGCTCCTCCGTCCATGGGATTTTCCAGGCAAGAGTACTGGAGTGGGGTGCCATTGCCTTCTCCGAATCACCTATCTAGGCATGTAGAATTTTAATAAGCTTTTTTGAAATGTTAAAACATATTATATTTATTATAAACAAGTTTAAAATACTTGGCAATGAAAATAAAGTTATCTGTAGCCAGTATTAATATGTATCTGATTTAACTACCAATCAACAGAGGATGAGATGGCTGGATGGCATCACTGACTCAATGGACATGATTCTGAGTAAACTCTGGGAATTGGTGATGGATAGGGAGGCCCGGTGTGCTGCAGTCCATGGAGTCACAAAGAGTCAGACATGACTGAGCGACTAAACTGAACTGAAGCCCCTTTAGAGATCTCTTGTGTAAATCCCTACTATTATAAACGCAAAACCCTTTTTCTCAACTTAAGTTGTGACTATGCTTGCCTTACTAAGGTTTTTATTATGTTGGTAAGAGATTTTCTACTAATTTTTCTCAAACAATTTACATATTTTAGTAAATCTAATTATGTGCCCTGCGACTTTTAAGAGTTTATTACATTGCACATATCACACCTGTGCAATTTAAGCAATTACTTGTGTTCTCTACTAGCACTTAGTGAGACTACTTTGAAGTTTGTCTCAAATGCTTTTAGGCACTGACTTCTTAATAACTTATATTAATGCCAATTATTTCTAATGAAAATATGAAGGTCAGATAATACACATCAAGATTATATACTTGAGCTTGCAATCAAATATCACTGTCCTCCACTACAAAAGAGGCTTAATAAAAAAATTCGATGCAGATTCAATGTATATTAACTTCGTCAAGGTGTTTGCAAGATCAGTTTGTAACAATGCTGGACGACAGACAGGGCCGCGTGATGTATAAAACGTTCCTACTGAGAGGATGGATGGATGGTTTAACCCCAAGGTAAGGTATGGTAGCATCATTCCTATTTTATAGTAACGAAAAAAAAAAAAAAAAAACTTAACTAATATATGGATATGCCAAGACTGTTCTCACATGTTTAAATTTAAGATTATCTTTCATGAAAGGTTTTTGGTCATGTGAATTACAATATTTAAGATAAATTGCATTTTAATGTCCATAAAGGGAATATGGCACAAAGGAACATTGATTTCACTTGCCAAGGACACATGGGATTCATCTTCTCTCAGGCACTGAGTCACTATATTGCTTTTCTGGGCCCTGTAAGAATAAGAGGAGTAGGGCAAAATGGTGACATTATACAAACATTTTGACTCTGGAAAATGGTTGTGCAAAGATATCCCTGAGTGAGTGGTTATCACATAGAGACCAGTCATAGTCTACTTGGGTCCACTTCGTGATCACTCTTTACTTTCCATGTTTTCCATCCAGCTGTATGATGCTAAGAGTTGGGCTTCCCTGGTACCTCAGCTGGTAAAGAATCCACCTGCAATGTGGGAGACCTGGGTTCTATCACTAGGTTGGGAACGTTCCCTGGAGAAGGGCATAGCAACCCACTCCAGTATTCTTACCTGGAGAATTCCCATGGACAGAGGAGCTTGGTGGACTACAGTCCCTGGGGTCACAAAGAGTCAGACACTTTGAGACTAACGGCTAGTCCTCAAACAACGGGAGCAGGGGAAAGGGCCTATGATTGTAATGCAAAAGTATGAGTCTGAATTCCAGTTTAATCACTTAGAAATTATGCAAATTTTTACTTTTGTGACAACACTCTGGGCTTTACCTTTCTTACCTTTAAACTTGGGATAATATTACCTCCTTGCGTAATACCTAAAAGACTGAGATTAGATTTTGAATCTAACAAAACTAATACAGGGTTCACAGCATATATGCATTCATAAAATTCTAAGTATCAGATCCCTTTCTACTGAGGAAAAGACGTAAGAAAGGATTTGAACCATGGAGAAAAGTTTGAAGTGTAATCTTTATATTAAATGGGTTGGAATGGTGATGACCAAATTCTTTCTATGTACATAAAGTATTAAGACCCTAAAAGGGAGGCTTTAGTAAGGAAATTTATTAACAGTTAAATGATAATTGAGGCAGGCACTAAAGAGAAATGGATGGAATTAAACGTGAAACTGGGTAGGGTGAAGGCATCTAGAGGCAGCCTGGTTAGTACTCCTATCTCACATATTAGAAAATCCAGTGTGGGAGTTGCTAAGTAGCCTTTCCAAGGTCAGAAGGAGTAAGTGTTAGAATGAGGACTGGAGACTAAAGTGGCTGAGAGCATTCTTAGTGCTCTCTCATTAGCCTCTTATTGTTTCTGGGCTTTTCCTTCCCTACCCATGAAGTGAATGGTGGCAGTGGTTTAGTCACTAAGTCCTGTCCGACTCTTGCATGCCCATAGACTGTGGCCCGCCAGGTTCCTCTGTCCAGCTGGTCTTTAAAGACACATCATTCTTTGAATGTCTTGTGACAGTCAACATCTGAGCCAAGGCAGACATAATGCATAATTTAATAGTTTTGAGTTATAAAGCCAAGTTCAAACCCTGCCTATTTCTCTGTAACTCTGGCAAAGTTAGCTAACTTTAAAAAAGTTCAGTTATCTTATATAAAAAACAAAAACAATAAGTGGTATATATACTAACACTCAGAGTTTACAGTTACTATATATGCAAAGTGTTTAATACTGAGCCAGGCGTAGCAAGCATGGAAAAACAGTAGATCTGATTTTTACAATTATGTTTTGCAATATTCTTATTGATTCTTTACATATTTTTATTTAGAAGCAAAAATATGGAGTTAGTTGCTTAGAAAAGCACTAAGTGAAACTTTTGCTTCAGGTCAATAACAGCTAGCTCTGGACCATTTTGTAAGCAGTCATACTTAACTTTGAATCCCCAGTGTTGCAGAGAGCCTTTAAGTGTGATTCTGGGGGCTAGCAGAGTGGGAGGAGAGCCCTTCCCACTCTACTCTTCCTGTTTATATGTGTCAAGGAGGCAAGGATCTGGTGTCTGAGAAGCTTTCAGTGAAATTCCCAACCTCAAGATCACCAAAAGTCCTTGACACAGACACCCAGGAGCATCAAAAAGAAATGAAAAAGGTTGCTCAAGCCTGTCTGAAATAACTAAGTACAAGGACCTTGGAGGATTTTTGTGAGCCACTGCAATAGATTTTAGAGAGCTAAATTTGTATTTGTCTTTACATTTTATTGCATTTCCATCTGACCACAGCCCCGACAGATGCTGCTTCAAGCTCCAAATAGTTCAACTAGTGAATCTGAAGAAGGCTCCTGGGATAGGCATCTTTTAACACTCAACTGCTTTTTTTTCACACTCTTTCTCTCTGGCTTCTCAAGGAATCATTTTCTTTTGCACTTGAAGGGGCTTTTGTGAAGTGGCCTGGAAGTAAGATTCTGCATCCATCTCAGCAAAATTAATCCAGGATGAAAACGCCAAAAGGGAACTGCTTGTTTTTATTCTGAACACTCCCTTCAGTGGTCTGAAGGCAAAAGCAAAATGCTTCCTGCCAGCCTCTGTAACTCCACAGAGGGCTATCAACACCTTCTTCCAATCTAGGTCTTCATCAAAGCTGATGGAGTCAAGTCCTTAACAAGCAGGGATTTGATCATACAATGAAAAAAAAAAATGTAGCTGATCTCATCAGTCAATGGCAAAACTACAGCTGAAGTCTTTAGAATTTATACAAAGGAATCAAGGACACAGAGGAAAAAATATTCATAAGGTGTTCAAAATGCACGCACTCAAAATGCTTGCAAGGGAGATAAAAGCATTGGTTTTAGGGTCAGATGATGGGGTCTCAGAGGCCACTTTACTAATTTACATTCATGTAGCTTTGATAACTCATTCTCTGAGCTTCAGTTTACTCATAGCTAAATGGAAATAATATTAAGATGGCAGATGTACAAAGCAGGAAGAGTGAAGAGCAGTGGGGAATGTTTAGCTTGCATGGGGACAGGTTAAAAACAAGGATGCTACATGGAGGAGGCACCTTACTTTAAAAGTTCTTGTGCTGTAACAAATTTTGACATGAATATAAGACCCTGTGTGCCCTTCTCTGTCTTCTTCTTTGTGCTCCAACATCACATTTGCACTGTGCTAAGAGCATTATTTTCCCTGTCTGCCTCCTTGCATTGTATGTGGGGTGGCAGGGGCTATAGCTGATCATGTCTTATCCAGCTTTCTATTTTTGGCATCTGCACAGGGCCTGGAACTGAGTAGCCACTTAACCAAAATTAATTTGGTGTACAGCCTAAAGAAAAAATGTCAAAGGTAGTCACTCAGTTGTGTCCAACTCTTTGTGACCCCTATGGACTGTATAGCCCACCAGGCTCCTCTCTCCATGAAATTCTCCAGGCAAGAATTCTGGCGTGGGTTGCCATTTCCTTTTCCAGACTAAGCATTATATGAATGAATGGATTCTGTCTTGTTAAAGTAAGAGAATATTAGAATTGCAAGAGAGGAGTAGCATCATCTGCTTGACCCTTCTTTTCTACACAGGGTTCCTGCAGCTCAAGGAGTCTGGCCCACATTCACACAGTAATGCAGAGGGAGATACAGAATAAGGATGTTCATCTCTAGCCTTCTGAACACAGGGCCTTCTCTACAGCATTGCACTGCCTCCGTTCATTATGCTTCTGCTGTATTCAGATGTCAGAAAATTGAGGAATCCGGGTATGCACATTTTTTTATAAAGAGTTGGTATGACTGATTTTCTCCTTTTATTTTTTTGTGAAGAAATCTTTATAAAGCAACTGCAACCTTTACAGGTAACTTATATTAGGTGAAGTGGGTTCTGGGAATGTTTAAAATCCTTTGACAGCATATTTTCTGACAAAGCACATGGACCAGGTATCTCACAAAATGCTGATTCCAGACAGAGAGAAGCTAGCATTTTCTAATAAAACCTATAAGAGCATAGAGAAAAGTGTAGCATTGTATTTAGGAACTGGCTGGATTAGCTTCTGATAAATGCATGTTAGAAATCTTCATGGGTTTGTAAAAAATAATTTCACAGCTAATCTTAAGATATGTATGCAGTTGAAAGCGTATGAGCTTCTATTTTCATACTCTGGCATATAAATCAATAAACCTAGATCACACTGATTCAGGATTTGTGATAAGTATGACTGAGGAAAACTGATGTTTACTTTTAAATTATCCTAGAAAAAAAGAGCTATAAAGAAGTTTTCACATGGATTATATTGTCAGAGCAGTGATGAAATCCTTAGGTGAAACTTTTTGTCCATTTCGCTCTAATATTAGTTTTGAGTGCAGAGCCTCTCCTATTTGAGTTCAGGTCTGTCACATAGTCATTGTAACTTGGGACAAACGTAGTGGGTTTAATTGAACATTAACTTACTGCTCTGAAGAATGGGAATAATGCTAATGACTTTGCATGTCTCGTAGGATGGCCATGAAAACTGAATGGGAGAATGTCCCTGCATTGTTAAATGAAAACATGCTCCGCTTCAGTGCAGGTTCAGCTATGATTATCACCAGTAATAATGTGACAATGATCACAAATTATTATTCCTGTCAAGAAAATCTAGACATGCCATATGTTTTTTCTTATTTTACGCTTCTGGATTTACTTGAAAATATCAAAACTATAGTTTACAACATATCATTCATTCAAAGCTGGCTGTAATTTATTCTAGCTTACTTCCTAATTAGTAAGGTTTCAGGTTTCCTCACATCTAAAATGTTCACATATGATCATCTTTGGTGGACTGAATTATCCCCGCTTCTCTACGCTGGGTTATTTTCCCTAATGGAAGATTAGGTGTATGCTTTCATGTACCTCAGAGCAACCATGTGATTTACTTTGCCAATGAAATATGGATAAATGTAACAAATGCCATTTCTAGAAGAAGTTTTGTGTACAAGCTAATGATTTTAGGTGTCCCTTTTCCCACTTCTGCCACCAAATTGCCCAAAACAGGTAGTTTTGTGAGTCTGGATTTCAGAAAGAGAATGGCATAGAATAGGGCCACACATGACCCATAATGAATGTATGATATATGTTAGAAATATATTTTGAAATAATAATTCATGTAGATTTTGAGGTCATTTGTTATCATAGAATAAATTAGCTTGAATTTACTGAACAGCATAATAGTAAATGGAACTGTTCAACCTGCTCCCTCCGTGAAATATTTCACCATCACCTACAGTATAATGGCTAACCTCCATAGCAAGAGATTTTACAATCCTTTTGCCTGATTCCTGGTAACCCTTCCCCAGCCTCATTTCCTGAATCCCTCACACTCATGCCACAATATCTGGCAGTTTCAGGCTGCTTCTGGTTGTCAGAAAGCTTCACATTGTAAATGCTTCCACGTGTGAACCTTACTTCCTCTGATCCTAGAAGATTCTCATTTTCTTGAAAACTCTAGCTCTAACCATTCTTTTTTCCAGGTAGTTGGACTTTGTATTCCTGATCCTGTCAGACATAAATAATCAATCCCCAAAGTCCTCTGTTTCCATGTTTCCTTCTATAAATAATCTTAGCACAAGATATCAAGTGTAATTATTTCACTTTAGGGGAGTAGGTCCAAGATCATATTTACTTCTCTTTTCCTGAGGATACCTGGTACAATGCAGATATTCAGTAAATGTTGATATGCATTTCCTTTATTTATTTTAAAGTGAGACAAATTAAAACACAAACTATATGTTGGAAATGGAGGGTCACATGTTGTGGCTTGAGGAGATTCACACTTCTTAAGTGTCAGTTTCTCTTGCAAAAAATGGCATTTATTGTTGTATCAGAAAATGCTCTGAAATTATGTGAGACATTAAAAGTATAAATTATTAATCATCTTTAATGTGATTTACACACATTTTTTATTAGCTCTTCCTAAGTTTGAACTGGACAAGTATGACTAGGGATTTTATGATCAGAAATCTTTCAAAAAGAAAGTCGTCTCATTTGAAAATCAATGTGTCAGAATGTAGTGAAAAAATTCTAACCTTTTCAATTTTATCTATTTTAGTTCAGTGACATACTCCTACCCTTGTAATATTCTCCTTAACTCTGTACTTTCACAAACAACTCTCTAGAGTTAAATTAGTCACATACTGGAGGGTAAGGGCAAGAGCTGTCCAAGTCACAGGCTTGTTGGGAACCTGCAGGCAAGGATTACTTTTCAAACTCCAAGGAGAGGCCCCACCTAAAATAAAACTGCTACCACTACATATACTTTAAACACCTATATGAATGACTGGCATTGTAATGCCCGCTTTAGAGATAAGGGAACTGAGGCCCAGCTTGCTGACCAGGTACTCAACACAGTGAGACGGGCAACATTTCAAGCTAGGTGCCAGACATGTGAGATCAAAAGAATGACACTGAGCTTGGAGCTTGGAAACTTCCAGTCCAGTGGGGAGAGTGCCTTATAGAGTAAGAAAAGTATGTTTTGCTCAGACTTGTAATGGAGATAAGCAACAGGTGGTGGAGGGCCAGAGCACAGACAGCAAGTTATTCTGCCTGCATTTGGGGTAGAAAGAGGGAGAGGAGTGGATGGGGTAAAGATAAAGGAAGGTGATGTTGGACTGAACTTTGAAGGATGATCAGTACCATATGGAAATGGCAGAAGACACAGCAAGAGGATTTAAAAACACACAGTGCTTTGGGGAACAATGAGTGACTTATTTTTGATGGAAGGTGGAACATACACATTGACGAGTAATCAAAAATATGGTTCCTGGTTGCACACTTTTTTAATTCTTTTTACCAACTTCTTTTGTATGTGAGTGATAAGAATGTTTAAGATCTATTCTCTTAACAACTTTCAAGTATACAGCAGAGTACCATTAACTGTAGTCATGACAGTTACTACACATTTGATCCCCAGAAGTTCATCTCATGATTGATCCCCTGTACCCTCTGACCAACCTCCCCGACTCCCCACTCCCTGTGACCTTCCATTCTACTCTCTCTTTCTATGAATCTATCCTTTTACTTTCCATGTATAAGTGAGATGATACAGTATATGTCTTGCTCTGACTTATTTCACTTAGCATAATGCCCTCAAAGTTCATCCATGTTGCTGCAAATATCAGGATTTCCTTCTGTTTTATAATTGGATATTACTATATTATATATGTATATATATATATATATATATATATATATATATATTTCATATTTTTCTATCCTTTCATCTGACCAACAGGCAGAGTGTTTGCATGTTTTGTCTATGGTAAATAGTGCTACAATGAACACCTGGGATGCAAACAGAGATTTCACATTATGGTTGCCATTATCTTCATTACCTCCACCATAATTTGGCCTCAGGTCAAACAACAGGGAGAGAACATAGACCTGCCCATCAACAGAAAATTGGATTGAAGCTTTACTGAGCATGGCCTGCCATCAGAAAAAGATCCAGTTTCCCCCTCAGTCAGTCTCTCCCATCAGGAAGCTTCCATAAGCTTCTTATCCTTCTCCATCAGAGGGCAGACAGAATGAAAACCACAATCACAGAAAACTAACCAATCTGATCACATGGACCACAGCTTATCTAACTGAATGAAACTATGAGCCATGCTGTGTAGGGCCACCCAAGATGGATGTGTCATGGTGGAGAGATCTGACAAAACTGGAAAGTGAAAATGAAAATAAAAGTCACTCAGTCATGTCCAACTCTTTGTGACCCAATGGACTGTACAGTCCATGGAATTCTCCAGGCAAGAATACTGGAGTGGGTAGCCTTTCCTTTCTCAAAGGATCTTCCCAACCCAGGGATCGAACCCAGATCTCCTACATTGCAGGCAGATTCTTTCCCAGTAGAGCCACAAGGGAAGTCCCAAACTGGAAAGACAAAAACTGGAAAGGGAAGACCAAACTGGAAAGGAAATAGCAAACCACTTCAGTATTCTTGCCTTGAGAACACCATGAACAGTATGAAAAGGCAAAATGATAGGATACTGAAAAAGGAACTCCCCAGGTCAGTAGGTGCCCAATATGCTACTGGAGATCAGTGGAGAGATAATTTCACAAAGAATTAAGAGACGGAGCAAAAGCAAAAACAACACACAGTTGTGGATGTGACTGGTGATGGAAGTAGTTTGATGCTGTGAAGAGCAGTATTAAATAGGAACCTGGAACATTAGGTCCATGAATCAAGGCAAATTGGAAGTGGTCAAACAGGAGATGGCAAGAGTGAATGTTGACATTCTAGGAATCAGCAAACTAAAATGGACTGGAATGGGTGAATCTAACTCAGATGACCATTATATCTACCACTGTGGGCAAGAATCCCTTAGAAGAAATGGAGAGGTCATCATAGTCAACAAGAGAGCCTGAAATGCAGTACTTGGATGCAATCTCAAAAATGACAGAACGATCTCTGTTCATTTCCAAGGCAAACCATTCAATATCACGGTAATCCAAGTCTATGCCCCAACCAGTAATGCTGAAGAAGCTGAAGTTGACCATTTATATGAAGATGTACAAGACCTGCTAGAACTAATACCCAAAAAAGATGGCCTTTTCATTATAGGGTACTGGAATGCAAAAGTAGGAAGGCAAGAGATACTTGGAGTAACAGGCAAGTTTGGCCTTGGAGTACAAAATGAAGTAGGCCAAAGGCTAACAGAGTTTTGCCAAGAGAACGCACTGGTCATAGCAAACACCCTCTTCCAGCAACACAAGAGAAGACTCTACACATGAACATCACCAGATGGCCAACACCAAAAGCAGATTGATTATATTCTCTGCAGCCAAAAATGGAGAAGGTCTATACAGTCATCAAAAACAAGACCAGGCGCTGACTGTGGCTCAGATCATGAACTCCTTATTGCCAAACTCAGACTGAAATTGAAGAAAGTAGAGAAAACCACTAGACCATTCAGGTATGACCTAAATCAAATCCCTTATGATTATACACTGGAAGTGACAAATAGATTCAGGGGATTAGATCTCATAGAGTACCTGAAGAACTATGGACAGAGTTTCATGACATTATACAGGAGGCTGTGATCAAAACCATCCCCAAGAAAAAGAAATGCAAAAAGGCAAAATGGTTGTCTGAGAAGGCTTTAGGAATAGCTGAGAAAAGAAGAGAAGCCAAAGGCAATGGAAAAAAGGAAAGATATACCCATATGAATGCAGAGTTCCAAAGAATAGCAAGGAGAGATAAGAAAGTCTTCTTCAGTGATCAGTGCAAAGAAATAGAGGAAAACAATAGAATGGGAAAGACTAGACATCTCACCAAGAAAATTAGACATATTAAGGGAACATTTCATGCAAAGATGGGCTCAATAAAGGACAGAAATTGTCTGAACATAACAGAAGTAGAAGATATTAAGAATAGGTGGCAAGAATATACAGAAGAACTATACAAAAAAGATCTTCACGACCCAGATAGTCACAATTGGGTGATTACTCACCTAGAGCCAGTCATCCTGGAATGTGAAGTCAAGTGGGCCTTAGGAAGCATCACTACAAACAAAGCTAGTGGAGCTATTTCAGTTGAGCTATTTCAAATCCTAAAAGATGGTGCTGTGAAAGTGCTGCACTCAATATGCCAGCAAATTTGGAAAACTCAGCAGTGGCCACAGGACTGGAAAGGTCAGTTTTCATTCCAATCCCAAAGAAAGGCAATGCCAAAGAATGTTCAAACTATTGCACAATTGCACTCATCTCACACGCTAGTAAAGTAATGCTCAAAATTCTCCAAGCCAGGCTTTAACAGTACATGAACCTGAACTTCCAGAGGTTCAATCTGGATTTAGAAAAGGTGAGAGAACAAGAGATCAAATTGCCAACATCCATTGGATCATTGAAAAAGTAAGAGAGTTCCCGAAAAATATCTACTTCTGCTTTATTGACTATGCCAAAGCATTTGACTGTGTGGATCACAAAATGTGGAAAATTCTTCAAGAGATGGGAATACAAGACCACCTTATCTGCCTCCTGAGAAATCTATATGCAGGTCAAGAAGCAAGAGTTAGAACTGGATATGGAACAACAGACTGGTTCCAAATCGGGAAAGGAGTACATCAAGGCTGTATATTGTCACCCTGTTTATTTAACCTATATGTAGATTACATCACAAGGAAGCCAGGCTGGATGAAGCACAAGCTGGAATCAAGATTGCTTGAGAAATACAAATAACCTCAGATATGCAGATGGCACCACCCTTATGGCAGAAAGTGAAGAAGAACTAAAAAGCCTCTTGATGAAAGTGAAAGAGGAGAGTGAAAAAGGTGGCTTAAAACTCAACATTCAAAAACTAAGATCATGGCATCCGTTCCCATTACTTCATGGTAAATAGATGGGGAAACAATGGAAACAGTGAGAGACTTTTTTTTGAACTCCAAAATCACTGCAAATGGTGATTGCAGCCATGAAATTAAAAGACACTTGTTCCTTGGAAGAAAAGCTATGACCAACCTAGACAGCATATAAAAAGCAGAGACATAACTTTGCCAACAAAGGTCTGTCTAGTCAAAGCTTTGGTTTTTCCAGTAGTCATGTATGGATGTGAGAGTTGGACTATAAAGAAAGCTGAGTGCCTTAGAATTGATGCTTTTGAACTGTGGTGTTGGAGAAGATTCTTGAGAGTCCCTTGGACTGCAAGGAGATCCACCCAGTCCATCCTAAAGGAGATCAGTCCTGAATATCATTGGAAGGACTGATGCTGAAGCTGAAACTCCAATACTCTGGCCACCTGATGTGAAGAACTGACTCATTGGAAAAGACTGTGATGCTGGGCAAGATTGAAGACAGGAGGAGAAGGGGAAGACAGAAGATGGGATGGTTGGATAGTATCACTGACTCAATGGACATGAGTTTGAGTAAGCTCCAGGAGTTGGTGATGAATTGGGAAACGTGGCGTGCTGCAGTCCACGGGGTTGCAAAGAGTTAGACACGACTGAGTGATTGCACTGAATTGAATGTTTGAATCCAATCTAAGTAGCCTTTCTAAACAACATCTCTATCATGATGGATTAACTTGGCCAGGAGGTACAGACTTATGAAAAGGACATTCTCATCCCTTAAAGGATAAGGGCAGTCAAGAGGAAACCAGTCTAAAATTCTATGGAACCAGGCCTCCATTGTCCATCCAAGCCAGTTACCAAAGGAACCAAAATTGCCTTGGTCTCCAGGCATCTTAATCATTTACACAGCCAGACACACAGAGACCACATTGTCTAGCTAAGTGACCATAGACCACTGGATGGGCTATCACATGACATGCTGAATTTAATTTATTTTAAAAAAATTTAATGGAAAATATTTACAATATAATCTTTTTAAAATATGGAAATAAAATTGTAAGCTATATGATTTCAACCTATGAAAACCAGGCATAACCTTAAAACAGTTTTAAAAATTAGAAGGAAATATATTAACATTGCAAAAGTTGATATCTCTGCATGGTAGTTCTCTGATTTTTTATTTTATTTCCTGATAAGCATGCCCTCAATGATTTTTTTCTAGAATGGGTATGTAGATTTATAATCACACATATAGAAAATACACATTGCTAAAAGTGAACCTATAAAATAACACAGATGAGCATCACAGCTTGTGTTTGGTAAGATTACTTTTGTTTACAGTAGGTAATGCAGTCCACTCACCAGATTTAGACATTCTCATTGGAAATAAGTGAATCTTATTATCAAGAGTGCTTCATGAAATGGTTATGATTTAACTTGATCAACCGTTCTACTTTAAGAACTGCCTTAATGCCTTAAACAAGGCAGGACTTGGTTGACCTTTTATATAGGATTAAAGCACCCTATAATTAACTTTTTTATATACTGAGTTAAAACTTAATGAAAACGTGAGGTGAAATGCCAAGACTTAATTTGCAGACTCCTTTCCTTTTACACATCATGAGCTGCTAAGGGTTAGTTTACTGCTCTTTTTCCTCTCAGGCACATTTTTCTGATCAGACTACGATTTGCTAAATCCATCCAGGTAGCCCATTCAGAAAGAGAACACAGGAAAAGAACACAGAGATGTGGAACCAAGAAAGAAAGGGTGGAATTCAAGCTTCTGGGGATGGCAAATGCCTGGGAACTCTGACTTGGGAGTCAAACCAAATTAAACTCTAATCTCAGCCCTTAGTGTAATTGTAGGCATATCACTTAATCTTTAAACCCCAATTTGTATTCTCTTAAAAAGGGAATAATGATAAGTGTGTATGTGTGTGTGTGAGTGAGCTCAGTTGCTCAGTTGTGTCTGACTGTTTGCAACCCCATCAGCTGTAGCCTGCCATGCTCCTCTGTCCATGGAATATTCCAAACAAGAATACTATAGTGGTTGCCATTTCCTACTCTAGGGAACCTTCCCAACCTAAGGATCGAATCTGCATCTCCTTGCATCTCCTGCATTAGCAAGAAGATTCTTTATCACCGTGCCACCTGGGAAGCCCCCAATTAATAATAAGTGTACCTTAGAGAATTAGCTGAAGACTGAACAGGCCAGTATTCATAAAATATAACTGGCACATTCTTAAGGGCACAGCAAAAATTAATTGTTGATTTGTTGAAGACTCTTGATGTGTGGCTCATGATTGTGCCTCCAACTTCACGTCACACATTTTTCAGCATTATCACTCTTCCCACTTCCGGTACCTTTAGTCTAAGTCACCAGAAATGCTTGCCATTTCTTAAACATCTTACTATTTCCCACCTACCGCCAAAGCTATTGTTTTCTTGCAAAATCCAATCTCCTTTTCTTATACAACAGTATAATTTTCACTTGACACATTGTCTTTAGGAACATACACCACAAACCCCAGCCTCCTTTGCAGTTACGCCCCTAGCTTTTGGAAAATTAGATATACAGTGATTCTGTAGAATCTTAACGCAGAATTTGGACACATCCTTTGCCCCTGTTTTTCTTCTTTCCTTTATCTTGCTATCAAAATAAAGATATGAACTTGGACCAAGAGATGAGGGTCATGCCCAGAGGTAGTAAAAAAGTGAGTTAGAAAAAGCCTCAATCCCCAAGGACTAAGCTGGTTCTGGAACAGTCTTTGAGAAAATAAATAAACATCTGTCTTGCTTAATCCACTATCATTTGATGCTCCCCTGGTACTTATAGGCAAACTTAATTCTACCTGAGAGTGCCAAGCTCTTCACATATGAAAATGCTACGTAAATGCTATTTCTTGCACCTATTTTTCATAGAAGTTGTTGACTGCTTTCCATAAACATGCAACCTCCTCCAGGATTCCTTCCCAGATTCCACAGGCAACTCTTGGCATGTACGGCGTCCCTACCATGGCATTGTTCACCATGCATTTTAATGATCACTTTTCTTGACTATTTCCCTTTCTACACTGTGAGATCCTTAGGGGCTAACTGTTGTTTCTTACTTATTTCTTGATTACGCATGCTCTCTGGAAAGTTCGATCCAGACAGGTACTAGAAACATGTTCAATAAATAAATAAGTAGATGAATGAATGACTGGTTGGGAAAAAAAAAAATCCATATAAATTTCTCCATTACTAGTCAGCCAAGGTCCTCACATCACTCAATTTTCTTCTCATCTACTTACCACCACCGCCCACCCCCACCTCCCAGCCATAGAAAGGAGTTGCTTCAAGCAGTGAGTTACAATTGCCTTCAGACTTCCTTAGTCACATCAGAATGCCCTCTTTCAAGGTTCACAGTAAATTCCTATTGATTTTTTTCTAACCAGAAATCTCGGATTCACTGATGTGACTGCAAAGGAAAGTAGGAGGAACAGTATGAAATTCATTCCCTACCTAAATCTTCATTACCTTCTGCTGTTCTTGTTCCAAGAAGATTCAATTACATATTACACTCACAAGTTCTTTTTTTTTAACCTTAGGGCTGCTTATGAAAAATTAAACTAGTTACATAAAAGAGATTATATTGCTCTTCTTCCACATCTCAGTGGGGAAAAAAAAATGAATCATCAGAAACTAGAATAGACCAATACAAGTTATTTTGATTTAAACCTCAGATTAGTTCACTGGTGGGGTTTATGTGCTAGTCTATTGCTACTACAAATTTTCCTAAAATATCAATACAAAAATGTGATTAGATCTTCTTTCAAGGTTTTATTTCCTCCAATCTACAGAATATAAATTGCTTTCTAAAGACTCTCTTTACCTTACTGAATAATCCATATTGCTTAAATTTTTATATGTGGTAAATACAGCCCTGGCTACATTATCATAGCTCAGACATGTTTAAATTCAGATTCAATTGGCTCCAATTATGGTGACTTCAGCCAATCGAAAAGGGATTTGAATCTGAAATATATGTTTTCAATGGTTCAGAGGATTTTAGAATTTTGAACTCTGCTTTCTCAGTTAGCTTCTTTAAGTGATATGGAAACAAGTAAGGAGAACAGAGGCTCACCTTGATTACAGCATAACTCGAACTTAACTACTGGTAAAGATGATTCACAAAGCCTTCAAGCAATTTGAGCTATAAAGTATGTAAACTCTTTATAGACCAGGGCCCAATCTATCCATATCATTTTATACTTGAGGGACTTCCTATTCCATTCAGTTCAATTTAACAACTTTTTGAGTGCCTACTAGGGGCCAGTCACTGCCTGGTAGTGGGAGGAATTGTCTCAGGTAAACAGTGCAGCTCGGTAGATAATTACAACAGTCTAGCAACTTAGTCCATGGGGTCGCTAAGAGTCGGACAAGACTGAGCGACTTCACTTTCACTTTTCTCTTTCATGCATTGGAGAGGGAAATGGCAACCCACTCCAGTGTTCTTGCCTGGAGAATCCCAGGGATGGGGGAGCCTGTTGGGCTGCTGTCTATGGGGTAACACAGAGTCGGACACGACTGAAGCAACTTAGCAGCAGCAGCAGCAACTTACAAAAGGAAAAGCACAGAAATTAATGAGCAGCAGGTAAGAGGCAACTAGCCCAGGTGTGGCTGAATACATGTATCCTTTCCAGAAGACCTGATATCTATATTGAAATTGTAAAGACACGCTGTGATTATTCATGTACAATGGTGAAGGGGGAAGGTATTCCACACAGAAGAGATATTGGGAGGAAAGAGATGAAGCAGGAGAGGTAGGAACTGGCTAAATTATCCACCATCTCTTCTACTTCATAATTTTGGGCCTGGATCAGCTGAGTACACAGATCTCCTGTGGACTGAGGAGCAGGAATCATTTTCTGTCCCAGCCTGAGAGGGAACACAGAATAGTATAGTGAGTAGGTATACAGGCTCTATAATCAGGCCATCAGGGTTTGAAAACCAGCCCAACTATTTCAGTCACTTATCCACATATTTATTATTTAATCAAGAGTCATTTATTGATAGAGAAGGAAATGGCAACCCACTCCAGTATTCTTGCCTGGAAAATCCCATGGACAGAGGAGCCTGATGGGCTACAGTCCATGGGGTCGCAAGGGTCAAACTTAGCGACTAAACCACCATTTATTGAATGTTCACTGTGTGCCAGGAATTGTTCAAGCACTTGGAATACCACCAGGAACAACACTGACAAAACTCCTGCCCTCATGAAGCTTATAGTCTACTGCTGCTGCTGCTGAGTTGCTTCAGTCGTGTCTGAATCTGTGCGACCCCATAGAAGGCAGCCCACCAGGCTCCGCCGTCACTGGGACTCTAGATAAAAAACATAAATAAATAGATTATTTGATACTTTAGAGCAGTTTATAAGTGGGAGTGCCATGGAGGAGGGAGCTGGTATTGTAATTTTAAGTGGCGTGGTTAGAGTGGGCTTCAATGAGCAGGTGACATCATGAGCAAAGACTAGAAAGAGATGAAGGAATGCATTTCTTAAGGTGAAACCGTGTCCTGCTTTAACTGTTGGCAAGCTCACATCTCTGCTTCAGTTTGTCTATCTGCAAAATGAGAATAATTGTAAAAATGAAGTCATAAGGTTGTCATAATAATTAAATGAGTTAATACACGTAACTTTGACTGGAGTAGTGTTTGAAACAGATAAGGATTTTTCTAAGTACTTGAGGCTATAATTGTTGTTATTGTTTAAATTGGGTCCTTTATGCCCCATGGCCCACCCCCTCCTTTCAGAAAGTCTGCAAGAAGTCATTCCTGCTGTCTCTCTTTCCCTCCCTCTCATTGGCCTAATATGACACTAAATATTATTTGGTATCTAAAGGATGTCCTCCGTCTCTGCCCTCCTGCCTTCTCCACTGCCAGGATCCTAATCCAAGGCGATGGAGATTACACAAAAGCCTCCCAGGTTGTTGCCTTTTCTGTTCTATTTCAGTCCATCCTCAACTCAGCTCTTGTTTTAGCATAAATCAGATCACATTACATTCCCGCATAAACCTCCAGTATCTTTCCATTGTACTACTAATAAAATTTGAATCCATTCTCCCAATCTACACAGCAATGGAGTACAGAGCTGGTTTGGCTCAGTCCTTCCTTGGCTCTTCTGCACTGGTCAAACCGACTTTCTCATGGTTACCTGCAGAACTTGAGCTTGTTCCCGCCCTTGGGAATGTCTTCTTATTCTTCCCACAACCTAAAGTGGCCTCCCTACTCAAGTGGCCCTTGCTTAGGTGGTTCTTACTTGTGATTCAAGTGTCAGCTTCAAAGTCATCTCCTCATAGAGACTTTCAGGAGCCACTCAATCCAGGGTTGACGTCCAGTCACTCTCCAACATATTAGCCTGCACTGTTTCTTGAAGGCGTTACTTTTCTGTTTAGTATTTGTATCTGTATCTGTCTCTTGGCTACCTGAAAGCAAGAGCACACATCTTTTTTGCCTTGCTCACCCTTGTTTCCCCAGGGCCTAGTACTGCAACGAATCCTTTTAAATGAATCGGTGAATGGATGAGCAGCCTTGTCTTGGCTGAAGTTTCAGAGATGAGTAAGACATTGAATTTTCTCTACATCAGAGTCTACCCAGGAACGAATGCTGGTCGTTATTGCCAAGATGAAGAGGGAAGCCTAATACACCAGTTGCAGTCTCTTCAGACGCCTTTGATTTCTGCTGTTTTGTGAACTCGGAGAAGGCAATGGCAGCCCACTTCAGTACTCTTGCCTGGAAAATCCCATGGATGGAGGAGCCTGGTAGGCTGCAGTCCATGGGGTCGCTAAGAGTCGGACACGACTGAGTGACTTCACTTTCACTTTTCACTTTCCTGCATTGGAGAAGGAAATGGCAACCCACTCCAGTGTTCTTGCCTGGAGAATCCCAGGGACGGGGGAGCCTGGTGGGCCGCCGTCTATGGGATCGCACAGAGTTGGACACGACTGAAGTGACTTAGTAGCAGTAGCAGCATTCTATGAACTGCTGAGGACCATTTTGTACATTGAACTATGTAACCATTTCCTTTGTTCTGTTGATACTACCTCATTATTTTTGCACATGTTTATGATACATTTTCTTACTTTATCTGACTGGAAAACTCCAAGTATTACTTAAGAACCAACTTATGCATCACCTACTATAAAATTATTTTTCTGAACTACCTGTTCTGTGCCAACTTTGAAATTCCTACAAACCTCAGTTTTGGTATTTGTCCTGTTGGGTTGCAACTCTTTATCTACAGATATTTCTTCCCCATACAATATGAGGATTCTTTGAGAGCAAGGAAAATATAATAATCTTTGTACCAAAACACTTCATGCATAATAGGTGCTCAGTGCTTAGTGGGTGAGTTGATGAGGGACAGGTTATCTTCTATTCATCAGACATACCAGATGGTGTTGTAACAATTGTGCTGATGTGATCAGCAGTCTAAACCCAGAATCTGAAGTTTCAACTGGTACACCCTTTTTGAAAGAGGATCCATGTATTCATATTTGTGGTAGATTGGTTTTAATAGAATTTTGATGCAGGAATGGGCTTAATAGTATGAGCTGTAAAAATTGAGCTCATATTTAATCTTCAAATGGAGTTCTGTCCATTTAATTGTCAAATCAATAAATGAACTGAATTGCCTCAGGAAAATTGCAATTCATCCTAAAGCTGAAATTAAATATTATAGAATAAAAGATAGCTTTGTGTCACAAATGTCTATATCTGATGTAGATAAAGACACATAAATCTCTCTCTCAATCCTTTAAATGGGTCATAAAATATGCAGTTCAAACACAACTAACACAAATGGGCCAAAATGTATAAATAGTTTGTAATGCAATCTTAAAAACATCTTTTTAAGGTTATTTATGGGCAAGGATAAACTCAGTTTTGCAGAAGATAAAGCAAAGCATAAATGATGCCAGTACTCATCATGTTATACTTTCATTCAATTAAACCAAAGGTCTTTACAAAAAGATTTTAAGGTGATTTACAAAAGTCATAGTAGTAAAAAGAAACATATCAGATATAATTACAAAAGTTAGAATTATGGATTTTTTAAAAGAAGCAACTTTAGCTGTTTTGAAATTGTCACTGGAGCTCTGAGCTAAATTTTTTTTTAAAATTCAGTTTGTGTTTTCTGTCAGCAATGACAAAAAGAGAAGCACAATATTATACATATCTCTACCAGTAAAGAGGATTTTCTGCTCCGAGAAAATAAATGGCTTTCCTAATATTAACAGGAAACCTAATATTAATTAGGTGTTCCTAATATTCTAAGATAAACTTACCACCTACAGAATTTAACATGAGATCATGTACCCTAGTATACAATGTTTTTGGAATCAATTAATACAATTTACATAGTAGCAATAATATTAATATTAATATTGGGAGGCTTTCCTCACAGCTCAGGCGGTAAAGAATCTGCCTGCAATGCTGGAGACCTGGGTTCGATTCCCATGTCGGGAAGATCTCCTGGAGAAGGAAATGGCAACCCACTCCTGTATTCTTGCCTGAACAATCCCATGGACAAATGAGCCTAGCAGGCTATAGTTCATGGGGTCACAAGAGTCCAACACGACTTAGCGACTAAACCACCACCACCAATTATATTAATATTAACGCTACCAATAATAATCAGAGTAAGAATACAGACTAGATATTCATGGAATATCCAGCATATGCCACACTGTATTTTAAGAATCTTATGGAAACCACTGCTTTCCTATAATTTCAAGATCACTGTTTTGTAAATGAGAAGTTTTCAAGATAACACCATTAACAACATTTTTCTGTTTTACTTCAAGATTCATATATTTCCCACCATGATATTTCTATAAAAAATGCAGAAATGGTAATAGTCCAGGTTGCAAAATTAACATAAAAGTTATTTGTTAAAAAGCATATTGCTTTCTGCTGGTTTAAGCTGATATAAGAAGAAAACTTAAGACTCCTTTAGGAGTAGATGGATAATATTCACTAAAACACTATTCTTCTTTGCTTTTATAAGTAGCTGAGTAAGCAGGTAGTTTGTATTTATACTCTGACAAGATCATGGAATACCAACATACAGAGTCCAATTCAGTGGTGCTGAACAACCACTCTGCTAGGTGCTTATGTCTCACTCGAGCTTACTATAAAGGGTCATTATCTATGCTCCTACTCATCATTTGCTAATACTTGGTGAAAATAATATCTACTATAGTATAAGTATTGTACTGAGTATGTAACTCTGTATAAAAATGCAAGTGGAAGAGTCAGCATTCATTATGAGTTGAAAATCCTACCCAATAATCTGACCACACATCTCTATAACTTGTATGTACACTGGGAGGTTTAGCGTCTATTGGAAATATTTAACAAGTTTTATATTAATAATTTACAAGTTTTTGCATAAGCACACAGAAATAGATACATACATTAATATAACTTAATTCAAACTTCTATCATTCATGCTCCTCAAACCGTGAAGTATCACAATTGCCAAATCAAAGCCAATTGTTCTCACATGCACTGGCACAAGACAAGTGACAATTATCTTCATTTGGAAAAGATAACTTGATGACATTTAATGCAACAATTAGCATATTCCCAAGCAATAAAAGGATATATGAGATCACAGATAATTCCCTCGTTTATTTCTTTGTCCATCCACAACAATCTACAATCAATGCCCTCTACAACAGAAACTCAAAAATTTTCCAGCTAGAAAACAAATGTTCAATTGGATAGAAATTGTACTTCAAACATCATCTACTCCAGAATGTTACAATTTGTGAAAATTGCTTTGGAGCTTTTACCTCTGGGTGTGAAAAGGAAATGTCTCGTTATAATCAGTCACAGGAATGTACTTCTATCCAGCATTATGGCACTTCCTCTCACAGGGAGATTTTGGAACAGGTAAGGTAAACTTCCTGAATGCAATTATCCAGCATTAAAGAGCACTATTATCAATATTTTATCCTCACCTGAATAAGCACAAAGGTAAGAATCATGCTACCTAAATTGCCAGAGTCAGTCCTTTGCACTTCTCTTTTGCTTACCTGATGTGTGGCTTTGGAATTTAAGCCTAATTGTCCTCAGTTGGAAGTAAATAGCAAATTCTTCCAAGCAGGCAGTAACACTCGAGAGTTATAAATGCCTAGAGCTTGCAGTCGCCAGCACCTGCTGTTCCCCACAGTAACTCTGTAATGGGTAGTTCCTTCAGAAGACTAGTATGCTGGTTGTATTATCAAAACATGATTTTTTTTAATTTATTTATCCGAAAAGGACTAGGTGATACTGAGTTGCTATTATACATAGATCAGCAGAAAGGTTATTTCATAGCAGGGATTTATTTTATGCTGTCAGAAAGAAAGAATACTCTAAATAAATTGAAACCAGACTTTATTGGTTTCTCCCTTCCAAGAAGAGGAAATTATTTTGCTGGGGTGATGTAGAATCATGAACACAGTGTTATTACTCCTCTGGATGCTTTGTTTAGTAGACAAGGAAAGGAATGAAATTAACATTTATTGAGTTCCTATAGAGAAGCATGGTACTGTACTTGGCGTCTCTGTGGGTGATATTTCATTGCAATTCTATAGGAACACCAAGAGGTAGGCGTCATAATTCTATTTTTCCAGAAAAAAATAAGAGTAGCATCTGACATTTACTGAGGGCCTACTATGTACAGGCCAGTCATATCAGTCAATATGTCAGATTCTTCTCCTTGAACAACCATGATGATCCTTATAACAATCCATTCAGCAGACAGTAGGTGGGAACAACAGTAAAACGTCCATGAAGAATATGGAGGTAAATGAAACAAACTGACCAATGTGAATCATCTAGTAAAATTCATATGCTTTTTATAATTAACTTTTTGTGTAAGGATATGTCTAACATCACTCTTAATTCCAAATAATTTAGGAATAATTTCGGAGACCTAGGTAAGTGACAGTTTTAATTCAATTAGCAGAAACCAAATAAATTTCAGTATAACCTAATTAAAATCTGTATAAACAACTACAAATTGGCTAATCTAGAGTAGAACCAAAATGTAAAGAACAGGTATAATTTTGCTATTTGACAGAGTGGTCTATGGTTTCAGAAATTCTAGTATGTCTCCCAGAAGAGAGGAAGTTTCCAAGAGCACATGTGAAAATCACTGAACTTGAGATTAAAAAGAAAAAAAAAGTGTCAAAGGTTTTCACTATTCAAGGAATATGAATACAAACACCTCTGCTTCCATGACAAGCATACTTATCAAAGGTTTAGGCACCCTCAAGGTCATCAACTCATCTTCAGAGGAGAAAAGAACAGATTTCCTTAACATTAAATAAGACTTCTGAGTCCTAAGTTTTGGCTTTCCAGCCAATATTCTGGATAAATATTCAGGACGATAACATCCTGGGGTCAGAGTCTGGACAATGTCCCCAAAAGGCAGCATTTCCGTCTAAAGCGTGATTTACAATTTTCATCACAAATTAATAACTGATTATTTCTTCTCTCTCTCTCTCACCTCCTCTCCTTCTCTCATAAACACACACACACACACACACACACACACACACACACACACTCTCCTCATAGACCTCTGTCTCCTAGAGTAATGAAAACATTACAAATGTGCCCAAAAGTTTGAATTCTGGGTCAGCCATAACACTGTCACCAGACCTCAGATGAAGACAAATCCCCTCGAAGTCAGCGTCTCCTTGGTTTCCTACCAAATGGCCCACTTTGTCCGTGCTAAGAGGACCATGGTAGTTTTCTGGTAAGGGGTGTGTGTTGAAAGGGATGACGGGTGCCTGCCTAGGTCCCATATGGCAAACCCTGATTAGTGCAAACCAATCACAGTAACTCCACTCCCCTTGACTAGTGATTGCCTTAGTCCTGGCAGGGAGATGCAAATCTGATGCTTCCAGCCAGCTTTTGTGAGAATAAGTCTGGTAGGGGTTTTGTGCAAGCTCTGCCTGCTTTCCTCAAAAGGTACACCAAACATCCTTTTGTTCTCTACCTGTGGTCAATGTCCCATGATCATCATCTCGGGAACATCTGCTTTGGATCCATGAGGGCAGCTGTAGGGAAAGGACTAGAAAAATAAACTGAGCAATGATATACAGAAAGACACAGTGAACAAACCCTCCCATCCACGTCTTGTTATGTGAGCTAATAAATTTCCAGTTGTTTTATTTTATTGGACTTATCTGCTGCCTCATGCTACCATGTGTGTGACTCTGTGATCAGTCATGTCGGACTTTTTGTGCCCCATGGACTGTAGCTCACCAGTCTCCTCTGTCCATGGAAGTTTTTAGTCAAGAATGCAACCAACTTATTTTCCAGTTACAACAAAATAAATTACACTTATTAAGGAAAAAAAAAAAAAGCGTATTTCCAAGTCTCCACAGCTTAACATTTGTGATATTTAAGATAAAAACCAAAATTACCCTATGAAGAATTGGGAGTATAGAATGCATTCTTTTTCTAAAAAGGAAAAAAAGAAAGACAATCAGATACCAGATGATTGAGATTCAACTAGGTTCATCTTCCCACAGAGAACAAGTCTATACTACGCATGTCATACAAAAAAGATCTCTTGACGGCACCACCCAGGATTGTCAGCCACCTTGACCTTTACGTTTGCAGAATAAAACGACATTGAATACCAAAATGCACATTTTTTAAGTGCATGTGGTTAAGTTCAACAGAGGAAGCCATGAAATAAGTCTAAATAAATTCATAAAGACTGAAATTAAAAAAAAAAAAAATACTGGAGTGGGTTGCCATTTCCTCCTCCAGGAGATCTTTCTGACCCAGGGAACAAACCCACATCGCCTGGATTTTCTTCATTGACAGGCAGATTCTTTTCCACTGAACCACCTGGGAAGCCCCTCAAGCTAGATGAGAACTAAACAATACAAGATCCAGTCAGCCTTCCTCCCTCTGCAAGCAATCTGCAATTCAAATTATTATCTTTTCTCAGATGAGTAAACTGAAGAACCAATAAATGGGAATGCTCTTAACATTTCCCAAGAGAGGAGGTAGAGTTAATAGCTGACATGTCTCTGGCAGAACAAGATCTTTCTAGCACATTGTTTGGTGAACCATGAAAGGGCCGTTGACTATCTGAGGAAGCTATATATCTAAAAAAGTTTTGGAATTCATAAAATACATATAAATTGGACATATATCTTTTGAAATCAAATGATGAAACCATTTAAATAAATCTCGGGAGTCTCCAAATATTCAGAAAATAGGGAGAATGTAGCAACTCTTAAACATTGTGTTGTAGTGGAGGTAACCACATCAATTCCGCCCCCCCCTCCCCACCACGTACAAGAAGGACTGCTCATCTCAGTCTTCCTCCTTTATTTCAAGAACGGTAGAAGATGGAAGGTGCCTACAGAATGAAAATTTGTAAAACAGCCAACTGCTTTTGAATTTTTACCTGTAGGTGTGCAAATGAGATTCTTATTGCAATTAGTTGAAGAAATGTGCTTCTAGGCAGGATTACAGGATTTATACCCTAAGAACAGGAAGGATCTCAGACCAGATCAGGCAAGATCTCTATACTTACCTAGCATTAACTAACAATTTTTATTGATAATAAAATAATTAGATATTTTATTATCTAATTTTCCAAACTGAATTAGTTCTCAAAATTTTTGTTAAATAATAGCAAGCTGATTACCTCTATAGAACTTCTATAGTGTGGTACCATACATAACAAAAATAAATAAAAAGTAGAACCAACTAACACATGCTAAATGCTAAAGATAAACATTTACAGAAGCAAGGAGGGTATCAGTTGGAGAGGAATAGGTAGTGAAAAGTTTGTATAGGGCTTCCTGGGAAATCTGCACACTGAAGTTGACTTTTGACAATTAGCTGAATTAAATCATGATTCACATACAATCAAGTATGCCTATTTTAAGTCAACCAGTTAGTAAATGTTGACAAGTGTGTGTATCCCATAAGCATAATGTTAGTCATCTCCATTACAGTAGAATTTTTCCTTGTGTCCTTTTCCTGGTGATCCCTGATTCGGTATCCAAGAAACCATTAACCTGCTTTCTGACACTATATGTATATTTCCCCTTCTAAAATTGTGCATAAACAGAATCTTACAGCATATAGTCTTTTGTATATGACATCTTAACTCAGTATATTGTTTATATTATTGGGGGAATTCATCCACATTGTTGCATGCATCAGTTTGAGCCTGTCCCGTCCCATCACTGCATGGCAAATAGATGGCGAAACAGTGGAAACAGTGGCTGACTTTATTTTAGGGGGCTCTAAAATCAGTGCATATGGTGACTGCAGCCATTAAATTAAAAAACGTTTACTCCTTAGAAGGAAAGTTATGACCAACCTAGACAGCATATTAAAAACAGAGACATTACTTTGTCAACAAGGGTCCATTTAGTCAAGGCTATGGTTTTTCCAGTAGTCATGTATGGACGTGAGAGTTGGACTATAAAGAAAGCTGAGCACCCAAGCATTGATGCTTTTGAACTGTGCTGTTGGAGAAGACTCTTGAAAGTCCCTTGGACTGCAAGGAGATCCAACCAGTCCATCCTAAAGCAGATCAATCCTGGGTGTTCAGTGGAAGGACTGATGTTGAAGCTGAAACTCCAATACTTTGGCCACCTGATGAGGAGAGCTGACTCATTTGAAAAGACCCTGATGCTGGGAAAGATTGAAGGCCTGAGGAGAAGGGGATGACAGAGGATGAGATGGTTGGATGGCATCACCGACTCAATGGACATGGGTTTGGGTGGACTCTGGGAGTTGGTGATGGACAGGGAGGCCTGGCATGCTTCAGTTTACGGGGTCGCAAAGAGTCAGACATGACTGAGAGACTAAACTGATTTATAAAATATATTTTTATTTACTTCCATTTTAGGGCTTTACTGCACTGTTTATTCATTCATCTTGCTGTACATTTGGGTTCTTCCTATTGATATTATAATATTTTCATACTGTTTATTACTAATATGAAAATGTGTGTACACATCTATCATTAGGCCAATGATTTCATTTTTCTTGGTTTAATATCTAGGAGAAGAACTGTTGGGGCATATAGTAGGTATTTGAACTGTGGTGTTGGAGAAGACTCTTGCAAGTCCCTTGGGCTGCAAGGAGATCCAACCAGTCCATTCTGAAGGAGATCAGCCCTGGGTGTTCTTTGGAAGGACTGATGCTAAAGCTGAAATTCCAGTACTTTGGCCACCTCATGCGAAGAGTTGACTCATTGGAAAAGACTCTGATGCTGCGAGGGATTGGGGGCAGGAGGAGAAGGGAACGACAGAGGATGAGATGGCTGGATGGCATCACCGACTCGATGGACGTGAGTCTGAGTGAACTCCGGGAGATGGTGATGGACAGGGAGGCCTGGCGTGCTGCGATTCATGGGGTCGCAAAGAGTCGGACACTACTGAGCGACTGAACTGAACTGAACTGAACTGATAGTAGGTATTTGTTTAACTTTTTTAAAGGAAACTATTAAACTATTTTTCAAAGTGACTGTAATGATACACTCTCCCACTAACAAGGCTTGCCAGATCTAATTGTTTCACTTCCTCATCAACACAGAGTATCATCAGTGTTTTGCTGTGGTGGTTTTAATTTACATTTCTCTGAAGCTGAATGATGTTAAGCATGTTGTCAGGTGCTTAATTATATACACACAGACACACACACACATATTATTTGTGTGTGTGGAGACTGCCTATTTGTTAATTGGGTTTTATGGTACTTAGTAAGATGTTTTTACTGTGTTAAATCCTTTTCAAAACTATTTACTGCAAATATTTTCTCTCAGTAGTTAGCTTACCTTTGTGTGTTCTTATTGGTGTTTTTTGAAGAACACAAATGTTTCTTTTTCTTAAATGGTCTGTGTTTTTAGTGTCTTAAGAAATCTTTGCCTATCCCTAGGTCATGAAAATTTTCTCCTACATTTTCTTATGGATGTTTATAGTATATATTAACATTTATATTTAGGTTTTCAGTCCTATTAGATTTATTTTTTATAATATAAGCTAAGAGTCAAGATACATGTTCATTGAAGTATAGTTGATTTATAGTGTTGAGCTAATTTGTGCTATATAGCAAAGTGATTGCTATACATATTTTTATATTATTTTCCATAATGGTTTATCACAGGATATTGAATAGAATTCCCTGTGCTATGCATTAAGACTTTGCTGTTTATCAATTCTGTATATGCTAGTTTGCATCTGCTAAGCTTAAACAGCCCCTCTATCACTTCTCAGCACTTCCTTCCCCTTGGCAACCATAGACTGTTCTCTAACAATACTTTTTTTCTTTTTTTTAAGTAGGGAAATCTGGTTGTTCTAGTACTATTTGTTGAAAAGACTATCATTCCCCCTATTGGATTACCTTGGCACTCCTCAAAAAAAAAATTAGTTGACTGTTTATGTGTGGTCTATTTCTGGACTCTATTCTTTTCCACTGATTAATTTATCCTGAAAACAGCACCGCATTGTCTTGTCTACTGTAGACTTAGAATAAATCTTAAAATTGTGTAATGTAAGCCCTCCAATTTTGTTTTTCTTCCTTGTGTGTGTGTATGTTTAGTTTTCCATATAGATAGTTTAGAGTAATCTTGTCTTTTTCAACAAAATCTTCCTATTGAGATTTGTATGGGAATTCTGTTCTAATTATCAGTTGATAATACATAAAAATAAAATTAAAATTTCATACATTGACTTTGTCCCCTGAGATTTTGCTGGTTTCACTCATTATTAAAAATAGATTTCTTAGAGTATCACCTAGGATTTTCTATGTGTATTCATACTTATCTGCAAATAAATATTATTTGATTTCCTCTTAACTAAAGAGTGTTCAAACTACCACACAATCACACTCATCTCACACGCTAGTCAAGAAATGCTCAAAATTCTCCAAGCCAGGCTTCAGCAATATGTGAACCATAAACTTCCAGATGTTCAAGTTGGTTTTAGAAAAGGCAGAGGAAAAACATCTATTTCTGCTTTGTTGACTATGCCAAAGCCTTTGACTGTGTGGATCACAATAAACTGTGGAATATTCTGAAAGAGATGGGAATACCAGACCACCTGACCTGCCTCTTGAGAAACCTGTATGCAGGTCAGGAAGCAACAGTTAGAACTGGACATGGAACAACAGACTGGTTCCAAATAGGAAAAGGAGTATGTCAAGGCTGTATATTGTTACCCTGCTTACTAAACGTATATGCAGAGTACATCATGAGAAACACTGGGCTGGATGAAGCACAAGCTGAAATCAAGATTGCTGGGAGAAATATTAGTAACCTCAGATATGCAGATGACACCAGCCTTATGGTAGAAAGTGAAGAAGAACTAAAGAGCCTCTTGATGAAGGTGAAAGAGGAGAGTGAAAAAGTTGGCTTAAAGCTCAACATTCAGAAAACGAAGATCATGGCATCCGGTCCCATCACTTCATGGGAAATAGGTGGGGAAACAGTGGAAACAGTGGCTGACTTTATTTTTCTGGGCTCCAAAATCACTGGGGATGGTGACTGCAGCCATGAAATTAAAAGACGCTTGCTCTTTGGAAGGAAAATTATGACCAACCTAGACAGCATATTCAAAACAGAGACATTACTTTGCCAACAAAAGTCCGTCTAGTCAAGTCTATGGCTTTTCCAGTGGTCATGTATAGATATGAGAGTTGGACTATAAAGAAAGCTGAGCACCGAAGAATTGATACTTTTGAACTGTGGTGTTGGAGAAGACTCTTGAGAGTCCCTTGGACTGCAAGGAGATCCAACCAGTCCATCCTAAAGCAAATCAGTCCTGGGTGTTCATTGGAGGGACTGATGTTGAAGCTGAAACTCCAATACTTTGGCCACCTGATGCGGAGAGCTGACTCATTTGAAAAGACCCTGATGCTGGGAAAGATTGAGGGCCGGAGGAGAAGGGGACGACAGAGGATGAGATGGTTGGATGGCACCACGGACACAATAGACATGCATTTGGTTGAACTCCGGGAGTTGGTGATGGACAGGGAGGCCTGGCGTGCTGTGGTTCATGGGGTCGCAAAGAGTCAGACATGACTGAGTGACTGAACTGAAGTGAGCAAATAGGCCAACTCAATGCTTTGCTTGTTTATTTTAATATTATTGCACTGATTATAACCTCCGGTACAAAGTCAGTTGGAAGTGGTCATTCTCTGTTTTTTATCTGAAGAGAAACTATCCACTCTTTTATGAAGCTTGATGAAGTAGGATGCAGGCTTTTCTTTGATGCCTTTGAAATAGTTTTATAATAAATAGGAGTTTTATATTGTCAAATGATTCTTCTGAAACCACTAAATTATCATATTTCTCTTTTTTATCTTGGTATGAATTACACTGATTGATTTTCAAATGTTATATTGATCTTGCATTCATGAGATAAACTCCAGTTGGTCATAATATCTTGATCCATGTTGTAAATTACTCAGTTAAATTTGCTAATATTTTGCTATGAATTTTTATGTCTAATGAGGGATTGGGTCTTTACTTTTATTTTATATGCTGACTCTGTCCAATTTTGGTATTAGGGTAATGTTCATTTTACAAAATTAGGTAACAAGTGTTCCTTCCTCTCCTATCTTCTGCAATAGGGTCAGCAGTATTGGTTTCAACTGTTCAGCATAATGATACAGCATTTTTACAGCTTACACTCCTTCGAAAGTTATTAATGGTTAAAACTCCCCGTGCTATAAATATATCCTTGTTGCTTGTCTATTCAATATACAAAAGTTTTCAACTCTTAATCCTTTACCCCATTGTGCTCCTTCATTCTTCCCTCGTCCTACCAGTAACCACAAGTTTGTTTTATACATAAGGGAGCTTCTTTCTGTTTTGCTATATACATTCATTTGTTTTTATTCTTTTCGATTCCACATATAAGTACATCATGCAGTATTTGTCCTTCTCTGTCTGCTGTATTTTACTAAGCATAGTATTCTCTAGGTCCATCCATATTGCTGCAAATAGCAGAACTTCATTTATTTTTATGACTGAGTGATATTCCACTGTATATTTATATGCATGTGTATATGTATTTGTTGTTGATGTTTAGTCACTCAGTCCTGTCCAACTTTTTGTGACACCATGGACTGTCAGGCTCCTCTGTCCATGGGATTTTCCAGGCAAGAATACTGGCATGTGTTGCCATATATATACACACCACTTCCTTAGTTATCCATTTGTCAGTTGAGCAACACCTGGGTTGCTTCCATATCTTGGCTACTGTAAATAGTGCTGATATCAACAATAGAGAGCATGTACCTTTTTGAATTAGCATGTTTGTTTTTTTCTGGATATATACCCAAGGGTGGAAGTGCTAGATTTCATTTTCATTTAGTTAAAAAAAAAAATCTGTTTTTCTTTATGATTTATTTTTTGACCAATGTACTAAAGATAGATTTTTTATTTAATTTCCAACTACTTGGGATTATGTTGGCATCATTTTAATAGTGATTGCTAATTTAAATTAGCTGTGATCAAAGACCACATTCCATATAGAAGTGGTCTTCTGTATCTGCAACTTTCACAACTATATAGATTCAACCATCTGCTGATTGAAATTTCTTCCACGGATACTGAGAATCACTAATTTCAACATTTTAAGCGTATGTTAAAAATTATGACCAAGCCTTTTGTAGTTCTATTCATTTTACCAACATATTTCCCATCTTTTGTAGTTCTATTTATTTTACCAACATACACAGACATTAGAACATGTTGCTGTTATTCACTTAATGCACTTTGCAGATACTGCCAGTTTTACAGATTGGAAGTTTGTGGCAATGTTGCATTGAGCAAGTCTTTCTGAGTTATTTTTCCAACAGTATTTGTTTATTTTATGGCTCTGGTCACATTTTAGTAATGTTTGTAATATTTCAAAATCTTAAATTATTATTATATTTGCTATGATAATCTACAATGTTATTATTGTAATTGTTTGGGGGAGCTATGCAACATAGCCATATAAAATGACAAAGCCCACTGCTAGATGTTGAGTGGACTATGACTGCTCCGCTGCTGCTAAGTCGCTTCAGTCGTGTCTGACTCTGTGCAACCCCATAGACGGCAGCCCATCAGGCTCCCCCATCCTTGGGATTCTCTAGGCAAGAATACTGGAGTGGGTTGTCATTTCCTTCTCCAATGCATGAAAGTGAAAAGTCAAAGTGAAGTCGCTCAGTCATGTCCAACTCTTAGCAACCCCATGGACTGCAGCCTTCCAGGCTCCTCCATCCATGGGATTTTCCAGGCAAGAGTACTGGAGTGGGGTGCCATTGCCTTATCCAACTGGCTATTCAGTGTGTCTCTCCCTCCCCTCAGGCCTCCCTGTTCCCTGAGACACAACAATAGTGAAATTAGGTCAATTAATAACCTTGCAATGGCCTCAAAGTATTCACACGAAAGGAAGGGTTGTACACCTCTCACTTTAAGTCAAAAGCTAGAAATGATAAAGCTCAGTGAGGAAGGCAAGCTAAAAGCTGAGACAGGCCAAAAGCTAGCCTTCTTATACCAGACCAGTTTGGAATGGGGTGCCATTGCCTTCTCCGTGTAAATGCAAAGGGTAACTTATTGAAATAAATTAAAAGTGTTACCCCAGTGAATACAAGAATGCTAAGAAAGTGAAACAACTTTCTTGATGACAAGAAGCAGGTTTCCAAGGTCTGGATAGAAAATCAAATCAGTTACAGCACGATCTTATGGCAAAGCCTAGTCCAGCGCAAGGCCCTAACTGTCTTCTAGTCTATGAAGGCTGAGAGGATAACAAAACTGTGGAGGAAAACAAGTTTGAAGCTAGCAGAGGTTGATTCATGAGATTCAAGAAGGAAATTGTCTTCATATCATAAAAGTACAAGGTGAAACAGCAAGTGCTGTTGTAGAAGCTTCAGCAAGTTATTCAGAAGATCTAGCTAAGATAATTAATGAATAATTACAGATTTTCAGTGTAGCCAAAACATCCCTCTATTGGAAGAACATGTCATGTAGAGCTTTCATAGCTAGAGAGAAGACAATAACTGGCTCCAAAGTTCGAAAGTACAGGCTATCTCTTGTTAGGGGCTAACACTGCTAGTGACTGTTTAAGTCATAAGTCAATGGTAATTTACCATTTTGAATATCCAAGGGCCCTTAAGAATTATGTTAAATTTACTCTGCTTGTTCCCTATAAATGGAACAACAAAGCTAGGATGCCAGCACATTTGTTAACAACATGGTTTACTATTTTAAGCCCATTGTTGAGACCTACTGCTCAGACAAAATAATCCCTTACAATATATTCTTGTTTCCTGACAATGCAGTCACTCAAAAGCCCTAATGGAGGTTTGCGTTCACGAGTGCTTAGTTGCTCAGGCCTGTCTGACTCTCTGCGATCCCATGGACTGCAGGCTTCCAGGCTCCTCTGTCCATGGGGATTCTCCGGCCAAGAATACTGGAATGGGTTGCCATGCCTTCCTCCAGGGCATCTTCCCAACCCAGGAATCAAACCCAGGTCTCAAACCCATGTCTCCCACATTGCAGGAACATTCTTTACCGTCTGAGTCACATTGACTTATTTTCATCCCTGATAATGCAACATCCATTCTGCAGCCTGTGGATTAAAGAGTACTTTTGATTTTCAAATATTATTTTTTTAAGAAATGCATTTCATAAGTCTATAACTGCAATAGGTTGCAATTCCTCTGGTGGATCTAGACAAAGTAAATTGAATTACTCTGGAACACCATTCTACATGACATTAAGTACATTAATGACTCATGGGAAGATGTCAAAATATCAACATTAACAGGAGTTTGGAAATTTGATTCCAACCCTCATGGATAACTTTGCGGAGTTCATGATTTAGGTAGTGGCAGTAACTACAGGTATGGTGGAAATAGCAAGATGAGTCGAATTAAAAATGGAACCTAAGATGTGACTGAATTTCTTCAATATCATGATATAATTTTAACAGATCAGGGGTTGATGGTTAGAGTTGAGCAAAAAAAAGTGTTTTCATTTTGATATTTGGCAAAACTAATACAATATTGTAAAGTTTAAAAATAAAATAAAATTTAAAAAAAAAAGTGTTTTCTTGAGATGGAAACTGCTCCAGGTGAAGATGTTGTGAAGACTACTGAAATAACAACAGAGTTTAGAATACTGATGAGCTTAGTTGATAAAAGTGGCAAGGTTTGCAATGACTGGCTCCAGTTTTGCAAGAACTTCTACTGTGGGTAAAATGTTACCAAGGAGCATTGCATGCTGAAGAGAAATTATTCATGAAAAGAAGAGTCAATTGGCATGTCAATTTCACTGGTGTCTTGTTTTAAGAAATTGCCACAGTCACCCCATTCTTCAGGAACCACCACCCTGATCAGTCAGCAGTCATCAACACTGAGGCAAGATGCTCTACCAGTAAAAAGATGACAACTTTCTGAAGGCTGAGATGATGGCTAGCATTTTTTTTTGCAATAAAATATTTTTAATTAAGATACATACACAGTTTTTAAAGATATTACATACTTAATATGGAGAAGGAAATGGCAACCCACTCCAGGACTCTTGCCTAGAAAATTCCATGGATGGAGGAGCCTGATAGGCTACAGTCCATGGGGTCACAAAGAGTCGGACATGACTGAGCGACTTCGCTTTGTTTCTTTCTATAGTTCCTTTTGGAGAAGGAAATGGCAACCCACTCCAGTGTTCTTGCCTAGAGAATCCCATGGACGGAGGGGCCTGGTGAGCTACAGTCTGTGGGGTTGCAAAGAGTCAGACACGACTAAGCAACTAACACACACACACACACACACACACACACACACGCATACATACTTAATAGACTGCACTATAACTTTTATATGAACTGGGAACACAACAGCAGCGAAAAATTGTGTGACTTGCTTTATTGGGATAGCCACTTTACTGTGGCTTCTGGATTCCAATCTGAGGTATCTTGAGGTAAACCAGTATACCATTTTTTGTTGCTCTTCTTTCCTTTATATATTTCCTAGCTTCATTTTAGATCTTTTTTTTTTTTCTTCCTGGCCAAAATTTCTATAACATTCCTCCTAGTGTTGCTGGTGAATTCTCCCAGTTTTTCTTTTTCTCAAAAAGGCTTTATTTTCCTTTATATTTTAAAACATATCTCTGTGTATTTAGAATTCTAAGATTTTTTTTAAAAGTATTTTAAAGATGTTCCACTGGATAGCTTCAGGTAATAAGTCAGCATTAATTATTATTATTTTTTGTTTCTGTATTTATAATGTATCTTTTTTAATCTGGCTAGTTTTATGCTTTGTTTTTATTTTTCCCTTATCACTGGCTTTCACAACTTGATTATCATATGAGGTGTTCTGTATGTCTTTATGATTCTGCTGTGTTTCCTTGAAGTTTTTGCACCCAATGGTTATCAGTCAGTTCAGTTCAGTTCAGTCGCTCAGTCGTGTCCGACTCTTTGTGACCCCATAAATCGCAGCACACCAGGCCTCCCTGTCCATCACCAACTCCCGGAATTCACTCAGACTCACGTCCATTGAGTCAGTGATGCCATCCAGCCATCTCATCCTCTGTCATCCCCTTCTCCTCCTGCCCCCAATCCCTCCCAGCATCAGAGTCTTTTCCAATGAGTCAACTCTTCACATGAGGTGGCCAAAGTACTGGAGTTTCAGCTTTAGCATCAGTCCTTCCAAAGAAATCCCAGGGCTGATCTCCTTCAGAATGGACTGGTTGGATCTCCTTGCAGTCCAAGGGACTCTCAAGAGTCTTCTCCAACACTACAGTTCAAAAGCATCAATTCTTTGGTGCTCAGCCTTCTTCACAGTCCAACTCTCACATCCATACATGACCAGGGAAAACCATAGCCTTGACTAGATGGACCTTTGTTGGCAAAGTAATATCTCTGCTTTTCAATATACTATCTAGGTTGGTCATAACTTTTCTTCCAAGGAGTAAGCATCTTTTAATTTCATGGCTGCAGTCACCACCTGCAGTGATTTTGGAGCCCCAAAAAATAAAGTCTGGCACTGTTTCCACTGTTTCCCTATCTATTTCCCATGAAGTAATGGGATCAGATGCCATGATCTTCGTTTTCTGAATGTTGAGTTTTAAGCCAACTTTTTCACTCCCCTCTTTCACCTTCATCAAGAGGCTTTTTAGTTCCTCTTCACTTTCTGCCATAAGGGTGGTGTCATCTGTATAATTTTCTGCAAATTTGGAAAACATTTCAGCCATATTTTTTTCAACTATTCACTCAATCCTAAGCCCCTATCTTTTTCCTATGGTACTCAAATGCTGGAGTTCTTCATACCACAAGTCACTGAGGCTCAGTTTATTTATTATTTTCAGTCATGTATATGCATATGTGTATAAATATATACATATGTTTAAATTTGCATTGTTAAGACATGAAGTTTACTGATCCGTCTTCTGCAGTGTCTCATTTGATATTGATCCCAGCAGTACTTTGTCCTTTCCCCACCCTTGGGATACTTGACTTCTGTAAGTAGAAATTCTATTTGTGTTTATTTATTTTTCATTATATATATATTTTTCCTCTAAGATTTTATACATAATCATGTTATTTTTTACATTCTTTTATATTAACTATTATCTATGGCAATGGCACTCCACTCCAGTACTTTTGCCTGGAAAATCCCATGGACAGAGGAGGCTGGTGGGCTGCAGTCCATGGAGTCGCTGGTTCGGACACGACTGAATGGTTTCATTTTCACTTTTCACTTTCATGCATTAGAGAAGGAAATGGCAACCCACTCCAATGTTCTTGCCTGGAGAATCCCAGGGACGGGGAAGCCTGGTGGGCTGCTGTCTATGGGGTTGCACAGAGTCGGACGCTGAAGAGACTTAGCAGCAGCAGCAACAGCAGGCCCTTTCTGAATCTTCTTTATTGGTTGATTTTTCTCCTCACTATAGATCAATTTTCCTATTTCTCTACATATCTTACAATTTTTCAGTGAATTTTGAACATTATAACAGGTTTAATTTTGTTTTCCTTCAAATAGTGAAACATTTTGTTCTGTCAGAAGTTAACTTGTGGATCCACTTAATTTTTTCATGGTTCTTATCACAGGTTTAGAGTAGCTTTTAATCTATGGCTAGCTCAGCACTATTAGGGTTTGACCCTCTGGTATCTCTGCGAAATCTTCCAGGCATTTAGCAAGAAGTCTTTTCTGCCTTGTTAGAACAAAAGTGCCTGTCAACAGTGTTTAGTTTACAATTCTGATTATGTGTAGTGGCTCCATACATGTATAATACCATGTGTAGTATTCAGCCATAGTCAAGGGGCTTCTCAATAGAGTTCTGTTACTTCTTTAGACAACTCTCTTCTTCCTGGTGAGGGCTTCCCAAGTGGTACAGTGGAAAAGAATCTGCCTGCCAATGCAGGAGATGAAAGAGACACAGGTTTGATTTCCTGGGTTGGGAAAATCCCCGGGAATAGGAAATGGCGATCTGCTTTAGTGTTCTTGCCTGGACAATCCCATGGACAGAGGAGCCTAGTGGGCTACAGTCCATGCGGTCGCAAAGAGCTGGACACGACTGAGTGACTTCACTTTCTTTTCTAGTATTCTTGCCTGGAAAATTCCATAGACAGAGGAACCTGGTGGGATACAGTCCAAGGGGTTGCAAAGAGTTAGATATGACTGAGCACTCATGCACTTCTTTCTGGTATGCTTCCCTAAAAATTACGTTGTCTTTTTCTCTCCAACTTTTTCTTTCCATCTTTTCAGTTTATCTAGGTCTTCTGTGCTTTTCTTGGGATTTCTGTCCTTGCTGCTTTGCTTAGAAAATGGCTTAGACAAAACTCCAAGGAAATTGCATAGCTGACTTTTTCTGTTCCCTTTCTTTCAAGGGCTACACTCCTTGTCTTTTGATCACATCTGAAAACAATTTTGCTTTGTTTTAAGAAAGTCCTATTTGGTCTAGTTTTCTATTTATTAATTTTGGGAGAATAAGTCTGGTCCCAAACACTCCGTAATTTCAAAAGGAGAAATCACAAGAATTTGCTTTTGAGTAAAAACGTAGAGCAAATGAAGGAGCTAACTATATAGATACCTGGAGAACTAGATTTCTGGGAACAGTAATAGAAATTAGTGTAATGGATATAAGATATCTGTGCCTGACAAGTTTAAGAAACAAAAAGGAAGGCAGAAAAAAGTGAAATAGGAGAATATCAAGAGTTGAGATCAGAGATTAAACTGAGGCAAAATCAGAGAAATTTAAAAATTACAGTAAGGACTTTGGTTTTACCCTCAATCAGATGAAAAAATCTAAAGAGGTCAAGGGCAAAAGCAGGGACATAAGTCAAAGGACAACCCAGGAATATATAACCCAAGAATGCATAATAATAGTAAGGACCAGGGTACTTAATTGTCACTTACTGCTTGTGAGAATGCTTTAAGATATTTAGAAAATGTTTAAGATGTATGCATAACACTATTCTATTCCCTTCCAAAGCAAATAAGACAAAGAAAAAACATGTTTTTGTTCCTCTATAATTGAAGGGATTTAATTCCCTACTTAGCTATAAAATTAAAATCAAAACAAAACAAGTTCTAGCATTATCTAGACATAATACTACATATAAGATTCTCTTGCACTGGCTCATTTGTACTCTCTCCTCTAATACCAAGCCAGGGTTGCTGCAGGGGGTAAAGCTTTTCTATTAAAAGTTTTCCTACCCAATTTCCATTTGGATTAGGCATATTCTTTCTAAATGTACATGATTAGAGGTTAAAACAATTTTTTCACCTCACCTATTCCTTTGATTTTGTAGAGTTAAAACCACCAATCAAATGGCCACTATTACAACCCGGGTTCTAAAAGGGCAGCACTAGGAAAGGGACTTCTCCCATAGGTAACAAGGATTGTAGCAAAACGGAAGCAAGAATCAAATGCCAGCCTGGAAAAAATACAAAGACAATTCCAAGGGGCCAATATCAAGTGCTTAATTTCAGACAAAAGTTTGAGTTGGGAGGAAATCTTAACAGAAGAAAGACAAGGTTCTAGCTAATAAATAAGCTCAATCTGAGGTCATGGAAGTAATTGTTGAGAATAACTTTTATTTGGTCACTGTTTCAGTGGAGGTATGTCTCTGTGTGTGTGTGTGTGTGTGTGTGTGTGTGTGTGTGTGTGACTCTGAGGGTATAAATTGCTCTCACTTAAAGTACCAAAAGCAGGATTCATATTAGACATAAAAGATAAAAGTGCATGCCTAGTGGATAATGTACTAATGAATACTTAAATAGAATGCACCCCCAGGAGCAAAATCATACACCTTTCACAATGGATAATGTGTATAATGTGGTTAGATGTGTTTCCATATCAGAGTTATACATATACGATACAGTACACAGATAAAATTCAGTGTAAATGGGTAGTTCACTCAGGCAAACATCTAAACAGACTTTTTTTATGGTACCAAGGTGAGGTGGGATTGAAATCCACCCCCTGCTGTTTTTTCTGATTTGTTCCTAAGCTCATTAGATGCTCAGTACCTCCTCCAGGGGATGAATCTCATCTTCAGACAATGTTAAACTCATTCTCTTGAGCAGAGGTGAAAAAGCTATTTCCCCACTGGAGTTTTCAAAGGCAAACATTTCCTGCAGGAAATCAAACAATTCTAGGACTTGACAAGGTAGCTAAATATATTCAGTTTAGCAAGTAGCTGCCAGTGGAAACCTCTGTACACCTCCATACGCAGTCTCAGGTCCCTCCTGGGGATGACAAAGCCATTAGTTTTTTTTAAAAAGGAAAAATCTTGACAAATCATCTTGCAACAAACTCTGGTGCAGCCAAAACAGAAATGGATAATCTCAGAAGAGGGATATATTGGATCCCCGAGCAACCTAACTTCATGATTAGCACACACATGAATATGTATATTTTGCCTTCTGATCCTAACATAGAACAGTCTTTGAATTTTAGGTTCTTAATTTTAGCTGCTTGCAGTTTATGATTATTTTTTTTCCTTCAAATTTCACCTCTCTGACAAGCATTATTTGAATATTAACTGTCAGGCATTCTGACAGGGGATGGCTCTACCCAATGGACAAGGAGGCACAGCCTCCATGATGACCCCATAACCTACTGATGAGGATTGAAGATACCTCAGTCCACAAAGGCATCACACACTGTGATAAGAGCTAGGAGGGAAATGAGCAGAGAGCTGAAAGAAATAAATAGGGAGACTTCCTTTATGGAGAAAGGTCAAGAACAATATTTCTGAGGGTGTGACACCCAACCTGAGATCTGTAGGCTGAGAAGGTGGCACCTTTGAAGCAGCAGGGAGATGGTTTCAGACAAGAGAACAAGAGCAAAGACTCTCAGGCCAGAATGTCTGTTCGGCAGTATCAGAGGAAGAAAGGGGAAGCCTAATCCAAAAGAAGGCTGAACAAAGTTCAGGTCCAGATCCCAAGAGACATTTTAGACAGTAGTAGGTATTGGGTGTGATATACACACAGGACAATAAGTAAACTACAAGAAGTAGTAATCAAATAGAACACTGTTTATTTATATGATTCCCTGTTCTGCCAAAGATCCTTTCTCTACTATTTCACTTTCTTCTTCAGCCCAGCCTGTCTTTCCATCCTCTCATTGGAATTGTTACTTCTTCATGAGGTATATACATGCAATGGAATACTATTCAGTAATAAAAAAGAATAAAATAAGACCATTTGCAACAACAGGGATGAACCTAGAGATTATCATACTAAATAAAGTAAGCCAGAAAGAGAAAGACAAATATCATATGATATCAATATGATATCACTTATTTGTGGAATCCAAAATATTATAAAAATGACCTTATCTACAAAGCAGAAACAAACATAGACAGCAGACTTTTGTCAGGAGAAAGGGGGTGGAGTGATGGATTGGGAGTTTGGGGTTAGCAGATACAAACTATTAATGCATAGACTGGATGCAAAGAATATGGAAAGTAGTGTATACTTATGTATAACTGAATAATTTTGCTTAAGAGCAGAAGTTAACACAACATTGTAAATCAACTATACTTCAATAAAATAAACTAAAAATAAAAAGAATTGCACCTCTTCAGTGAGAAAGAGAAAGAGAGATACATCCTAAATCTGAACTAAAATGAAAATACCCATTCCAGAAATGAAGACTAAAAAAATGAATAGGCAAATAAGTATTGGTAAAGGTATCATCCAAACCTGTTTGATTTTGAAAAGTTAAGAATGGTTTCTCTTTCTAAAAGACTGCTCTAGTATAATTTCTCTCCATTATACATTCGCCATTCTACCCCTTTCTTTTTATTCTTGAGCTCTACAAAGCTCAAGAATATTTGGATGATTGTAAATGCTTTTCTGGCTCAGACATCCTCATACTTAGCTGGTCACCAGAGTCTTGTGGGGACTTTAAAAATGCCTGTTACATATGTACGTGTATATATAACATACACATGGAAAACAGATCAGTCTCTTTTAGAAAATCTAATTTCTGAAATGAGGGCTGTTAACTGATCTTTTATCTCAGTTTGGTTTTTCTGAGGTGTTCGCAAGGAAAATTCACTGCCCTAACTGGTCCCTTCACTTCCAAACTGTTTCATCACAATCCACTCTCCACTCTGACAATAGATCAGCTCATTTCTAAATCGAGTCATATCACTTCTCCATTCAAAAAGTGATTTTATTCATTTTATGGCTGAGTAATATTCCATTGTGTGTATGTACCTCTTTATCCATTCATCTGTCGATGGACATCTAGGTTGCTTCCATGCTCTAGCTATTGTAAATAGTGCTGCAATGAACAATGGGATATATGTGTCTTTTTAAATTTTGATTTCCTGCAGGTATATGCCTAGGAGCAGGACTGTTGGGTCATATGGTGGTTTTATTCCTAGTTTTTTTTTTTAAGGAATCATTTCTTCCATATCTGTAGTTATGCCCCCTTTCTTATGCCCAATTTTATTTATTTGAATTCTCTCTCTTACATATTTTCTCTTTCTCCCTCCTTTATATCTTTCTCACTTTTCCTTTTGATAATTTAACAGATTTTCTATTTCATCATTTATTTCAAAACTGTCATTTAAAAGTTACTTTAGACATCAAATCTACTTCTATTTTCTTCATGTCAGTTATTCTTTTTTTCTAATTCTTTGAGTTTGGAACTCAGGTAAAATTTACTTAGTTTGTTTTCTAACAATTAATCTGTCTATACATTTTTGTTTTATTATAACCAAAAGCACGTGTACAGAGCTAACCGTTTCTCATTTCTAAATAGTTGGGAGTTTCAGTTGTTGTTTTCTTTAAACTTTGTTTGGTACCAAATTATTGTAAAGGGCTTGGAAAGGAAGAATTTGACTGACTTGTTTTTCTGGGCAGTTTTTTATTGATTTCTAATTTTATAAGCGAAAAACAAATTCTTACACTAGATATCATGGTAGAGATTTCCGAGTTGTGGTTTTCCCTCCAAACAAGCAAACAGACGTAAAGAATGAAGATAAAGTATGTTCACTAAGACCTAACATCCTGTAGGGCACTGGTAAACCAGACCTTCACCTTGAGATCAACTTTTTATGCAGCTTACGAGCACTTTATATTTTATTTTGAGCACAGCCATGAATTAGAATTAATGTAAAACCTAGGCAAGATGATGCAAGTGTAGCTGTGCATCTGTGAGATATTATATATGAGAAAATGCTATCACTCTTTCAACAAACACTTACTGAGAGCCTATGACATGCAGGGGATGTTCCTAAACACTTGAGGCTCATCAGCAAAAACAGACCAAAAGGTAATCCATTCCCAGGAAAGCATGTGTTTTATTAGGGAATCCAGACAATAAATAGTAAATAGAGAACATAAATTATAAGATATTTTTGAAATCCATGATTACTATGGATAAAATAGAGTTGGTCAGAAGGACTGTTTTTCTTAATATAATTTAGAAATAAGGCAGTCAGTGTGGCATTGAGCATTGGGAGGCAGATATCTGGAGAAAAGAGCTAGAGGTAGAAAAGCAAGTCCAAAGGTCCTGTGGTGGTCTCACTAACAAACCAGAGGACCAGGAGAACTGAGCAAGGCAGGCCGCTGTGCAAGGTGAGATCAGCGCTTAAGGAGAGGTGATAAGGTCATAGAAAGCTTTTGCAGGTTATGAAACTTGTGATCCATTAATAGTTTAAAAATTAATATTCTCCCTGCAGGAATTTTGGCCCAAGCCTTCCTTCCTTGGATTTAAACTGTAAAAATGTTTTCATCTTGAATTAACAGATGAAGAAAGCCCATGATCTGTCACAGTCCACCCTCACAGTGTGGCTGAACTCCTTTCTCTTGGGCACCTTGGAAGGTGAAAAGGATGAACCTCTGCAGATTCACAGATGCAAATGAGCAGTTGTACCAAGGAAATCCCAGGTGTTTAGAGAAGGGGCTAATGGAACTCTGAATGCTCTCCAGAGCTCTGAGTACCATTCCACCTTCTTCCCTTTTTGTCTCCACATCATTACAACTTCTGTGAATGCGACCATCTGATGCTGGCATGCTGCGATTCATGGGGTCTCAAAGAGTCAGACACGACTGAGCTACTGACCTGAACTGAACTGAAGCTGTCATAGACTTCTGATGTGGTGATAGACCTCCGTTTGGCCTTTTAATTAAGCCCGATGACTTGTTTCCAAAAATCCCACTGTAGCCAACTATTGGTTTGCTTTTCCATGTAGCATTTGGACAATTTACCAGATTGATAGTCACACAAATTTGAGACTTTTTTTTTTAATACTTTCTGCCCTGGATCTTATCTAGCTAGAGTCTAAGCCAATACCTCCATCTTTCCTGAATCTAGAACAGATGGGCTCTAAGCTAGATAAAACAAAATATTCACAACTATAAAAATAAAAAAATGAAACAAACAATTATGATCAGATGACAGAACCTGTAGACTGACAGCCCCATGATGTCAGGAACTGTGGCTGCTTTGTTTACCACAACGTACATATGCTTCCACATAAATTGATTAACTATTTGAGGAATAAGTTAATCAATGAGAAGTAGATATGTCTTTGTGATAAGAGAAGTGATCATTAGTAATAATACTGTTTTCTACTTAGTAATTCTATGTCCTTGGTCACTGCACATAACTTTTCTATGCCTCAGTCACTAGCTGTAAAATGGGCGTAATAATGTCCATTCATTGTGTTGTGATAACACAATTAATAATTTAGTGCAAAGAAGAAGTCACCTAGTCTTACATTTTACTTATATCAGTTCCTCACTGTTGTTTCCTTGCACACAATATATGACCATCAGACAATTGTATGTCTGAAATATTTACTAAGCTCTTTGGATTTGCCCATTGACATCTCATTTATTGATCACGACCTGCCTCCTTTGAGTATTCTCCCAGCCGCCCAACATCTAAATACGCCTAGCACTTCATTTGCAGCAGTCTGTGCTGTTTCTCGTCTCCTGTTGCCTTCTGAATATGAAAATCTGCGTAGGCAAAGAATTCTAGACGGTTTCCAACTGGCATGCTTTTCCCTGAGTCAGCACTCAATTAAAAAAAAAGAAAAACATGTTGAAATAAAATCATTATGTAAAATTCATTGTGTGTGTTTGGAGTTTAGGCTGCTAGGATTATTGTACACTGCACATTGAATACCCAGCCTTTCTAGTACAAAATCAGACTTCCATGAATCAGCTGACAAATAAGGATATTTGGAATGTAGAAGAGTATTCTACAACTTGAACATTTTCTTTCAGAAGTGTCACTCTCAGGCAAGTTATTTTAACATACCATCCTTCCATTTTTTTCTCCTTTAAAATTAGGCAAAATTTGTAACTAATTCAGAGAGCTACTGTGAATACAGTCATTTCCTCTGTATTCCTAATACAGAGGAAACTGTATGCACTAATACATGTAAAGTAATTTGAATCATTTCTGGTCATAACAAATACTTGTACATTATCATCATGGTTATTATCATTCTTATTTGCTATTATATTCACCCTGGGACAACACTAATTTTTAAGTATTTGATTGCACAATATCTTTATCTTTAAAATAAAGTGATCCTAACTTATGGTTCTCTGTAAGTAGAAATTATCAGTGTTTGCCCAAGATGGAGCAATCAGAAAATATTTCTTGACAAGGTGAATGACACCATCTGGTTTCCTACCCGTGTTTCTGTCCCTGTTTGTGCCTTTCTCCATATGTGCACTACTTTTCAGGCAGAGCATTTTCTCAACTCTGTCCTCACTTCCATCACCCATTTTATTGACCTGTCCCTTACTAACTGCTCTATGAAATCTAATTTAAGGCATTTTCATAAGTGAGTCTTTCTTGGCCAACTGTATTTATCCAGTGCCCTGTTAGTGTGGTATATAGCTCAGACTCTGGAATTAAGAAGCCCAAGGCTTCCTCCCTGGCTCCACCACGTATCGTCCACATGCAGAAGTGTGAGTGACTTACCACCTCCAAGTCTCACATCTCAGTTTTTCCATATATGAAAAACTGCACCTACTTCACAGGGTTAGTGTGAAGATCTAGGGAAAAAATGTGTCTATGTGCTCAACAGAGTATCTGCAGAGAGAATGTGACTTGATAAATATTGACCATTTCGTGGTCATTTTTTAACATACTAATGATTTTATTTATTTTTAAAATTAACTTTTATTGGAGTATGACTGATTTACAATGTTGTGTTATTCTCTGCTGTACAGCAAAATGAATCCATTTTAGATATGCATATATCCCTTCTTTTTTAGATTTCCTTCCCATTTAGGTCACCACAGAGCACTGAGTAAAGTTCCCGGAGTTACACAGCAGTTACTCATCATTTTAATTGATGCATTTCTTGACTTTCATAATATTTTCCACCTTACATTATAATCACCTATAACTATATCAATATGTGCTTCCATCTTTGACCTGTCAGACAGCAGGCCCTCTATAAACATTTACTGGCTAGAGAAAAAAAGAAATGAGTTCCCAGAGGGCAGAGTATATCCCAGCTCTGCAAAACTAAGTTGGCAATGCCAAGCACCTGGATCCCTGAAGTAGAATTCCCAGATTTAGCAAATAAAAACACAGGGCACCCTGCTAAATTTGAATGTTAGTCAAAAACAAACTGTTTTTTAATAAAAGTATGTCTTATTCATATTTGAGATATACTGAATGGAATGTGTGTACTCAGTCATGTCTGACTCTTCTGCTACCCTTTGGACTATAGCCCACCAGGCTCCTCTGTCCATGGAATTTTCCAGGGAAGAATACTAAAGTGAGTAGCCACTCCCTTCTCCAGAATACTGGAGTGGGTTGTCATTTCCTCCTCCAGGGGATCTTCCTGACCCAGGGATCGAACCCATGTCTTCTGCATTGGGCAGGCAAATTCTTTACCATTGCACCATCTGAGAAGGGGGAATACTAGAAGTTTGTTTACTGTTTATCAGAAATTCAAATTTAACTGAATGCCCTGAATTTTATCTGGCAACACTACTCTGAGGCCACTTTTGAATCCATAAATCTTCATCTTCCCATGCCAAGACTGAGAATGAGGACTCAGGTGTGTCCATGGGACACCGGTCAAAGTCATGATAAAAAGAAATTGTATGTAATCTTGCATTATTTTTCTTAAATCAAGGTATAGCTACAACTCATTTATTTTGAAGTAACCACTACTATTAAATTAACTTTCATTCCTCAAAAGAATATAGTACAGAATAGTGTGCTTGTTTCTTTTTCTACTGAGGTAATAATAAAGAATTTCACAAAATCTTCCAAAATTACAGGAGAAACAGTACAATGGCTCAAAGAAGTAACTCAAATTTTCATTTGCCTCTTTTATTTGATCAGATCTAGGAAAGAAGGGAATGGCAACCCACTCCAGTATTCTTGCCTAGAGAATTCCCTGGACAGAGGAGCCTGGCAGGCTACAATCCACGGGGTCGCAAAGAGTTGGACATGACTGAGTGACTAACACACACACACAAGGAATATGCAGAGTTTGTGGGCTGGTCCTGTTTACCCCAAGTCATCTTATTTAGGAAGCTAATTTAATAGTTTATTGCTCACATCTCTGGCATCGGTGACACTTATATAATTTAGTATTTGGGCACTTTCAATCTGTAAATATGCACAGGTTATTGCTATACATAGTATATGGGCTCCATATTTGTCTTCTTCAATTCTTTATCCCTAACTCCTAGCAAACTTCTTGACAACAGAGGTGAAGGTCAATACACAGTCGGACAGTAAGCAAGTGGTTAAGAGCTCAGATTCTGCAGACAGATTCAGGTCCAGATTCAGACTCTGTCACTAGCTGGATGACCTTGCAAAATCCCTTAGTTTCTCAAGACTTAACTTGTTATATATAAAATGGGGATACAAATAATAGTTGGGACACAGGGATGCTTTGAGTATCAAATGCAATCTTGCATTTACACTGTTTAGAGAGAGCCTGACATGGTAGCCAGCACTTTAAAATGGGGTTAATATTATGTTACATTTCTGACTACTACTCTTGGCAAAGTGTCAATGAAATACCACCCCTGCTTCATGAGAACCTGACCTTGAGTTAATTCTCTAGCTCAACTTCCCTGAAAAAACTGATAAGAACAAGAAAGTTGACAGGCAACACAGCTAATGTTAAGAAATAACCCTGAGTATTAAACTACGGCCGGACTGGGAAGAACTATAAACAAACTATAAATACATGATGAATACACCATGCTTTGAGATTCTCTGAGTATTGCATACCACATGTGTTGCATGAATATGTGGTGGTCACTCTGGAAGTTATGCATATGGGGTTTTAAGACAGAGCAGCCCTATACCTACTGATCTTGTCTCCTTGGACCTAAAGTTGTCATCTGGAAAGAAGACAGTTTTGAGATGGCTGCCTGGACTTCCAGAAGAGGAAGCCTTGACATATCCAACCAGCCCACTACAGCTTCTCTTCTCTTGTCAACCTGGCATACTCCCAGTGGGACCTCTTGTCTCAAGGGTCTAATGCTCACTAAGCCTGAGACAATGGCCTGGTTGTTGCACATCTGTCCAGTGGCAGGGACCTCCTCAACAAATTGCCCAATGACATTAGAATCCTCGGACTAGAAGTAATCTTCTATGCCATCCCCTTGGACAAGTTACCCAATGTTGGAAGCTCTTATGTGGTATTTTCAACTGGCCAGCTGATCTCTTCAGCTTTTTTTTCAACCACAGGTAGAGATGTACCTTGTAGGAATCCATTTCATTGCCATGCAGTCCTTACTATAAAGGGCTTTGTTCTACATCAAAATCTGCCTCCCTGAAGTATCTAACCATTAGTTTTATATATATTTTGTCATGGAGCTACACATAAGTTTAGACTCTTCCCCACGATTACTACTTACATACTTTCAGGGATCAATTTGATTCTCCATTAATTTCTTCTCTTTTTTTTTTTAGCAGAAGTATGTCAAGTTTCCTCAATTAATCCCTATTGTCTTTGCCAACTTTCTGCCCTTCTTCCTGGACTAAGCCATCACATTAATCTTTCAGTACAACTTTTAGAGGACATGGTATTATCCCTCAATCAGGGTAAATGTAGGCTTTTAAAGCATGGAAATTTATTTCAAATTATAGGAATAAGAAACAATTATGATATTATATATGGGGAAAGGCAGAAGTTGCAGAAAACACTAAAACACATAACAAACATATATATATATATATGTATACACATGATATGAATGATCATAAGTAATAAAGATACCAGTAACATAGTGCCATGCTTGAATTCATGTTTTGGAGAAATACCACCTGTATTCAAATTTTGGCACTACAAAGGACTAGGCATGAACATTTGGAAAAGCTATTTTATTTCTCTAACTCCTAGTCAGTTGCCCCATCTGCAAAACAGCAAAAGTAATCATATAGATTTCACTGGCTGCTGATAAGAGAAACAATCAATGTAAAATATTCCATGGATACTTAGTTGAGAGGAAACATCATGTAAATCATTATTACATGCTGATAAAGATTGCTAACTCTCAGTTTAAATCTCTGTTCACTGTGCATGGTGACTGCAGCCATGAAATTTAAAGAGCTCTTGCCCCTTAGAAGAAAAGCTATGACAAACCTTGACAGCTTATTAAAAAGCAGAGATGTCACTTTGCCAATGAAGGTCCATATAGTCAAAGCTATGGTCTTTCCAGTAGTCATGTATAGATATGAGAGTTGGGCCATAAAGAAGGTGAACACCAAAGAAATGATGCTTTCTAACTGTGGTGCTGAATAAGATTCTTGAGAGTCCCTTGGACTGCAAGGAGATCCAACCTGTCAGTCCTAAAGGAAATCAACCCTGAATATTCATTGGAAGGACTGAAGATGAAGCTCCAATATTTTGACCACCTGATGGGAAGAGCTGTCTCATTGGAAAAGACCCTGATGCTGGGAAAGATTAAGGGCAGGAGGAGAAGTGGGTGGCAGAGGGTGAGATAGCTGGATGGCATCACTGACTCAGTGGACATTAGTTTGTGCAAATTCCAGGAGATAGTGAAGGACAGGGAAGCCTGCAGTTCATGGGATAGCAAAGAGTCAGACAGACTTAGCAACTGAACAACAAAACCATTTACTCACTAAGTCTTAGGCAAGGTATTACCCTACTTCCATCTTCCATTTCCTTAGATGAAAAATGGAGATCGTATCAGATTATATTCTGCAAAGATTAGTGTAACCATATTTCTAGTTCTTCTCAAAGCTTGCCACTTCCCTCATCACAAGGTGGCGATCTGTGCTTCCTTTTCAACCTGGGTAGGCCTCTGTGACCACCTGGCTAGTAGGCATGGGGAAATGATGCCATGTGACTTTCCAGGCTCACTCATAAAAGGTGATACAGCTTCTACTTTCCTTTCTCTCTCTCTCTCTCTCTCCCCTTGGATTTTTGCTTTTAAAACCGTCCTCCTAGCTACCGTGAAGCTACCAGGATGAAGAGACTACAGAGAAACAGAGTTGCATCAAGAGTTGCAGCTCTTTCAGCTTCCCAGCTGTTAAGTTTGGCACAGGCCACAGACTTATGAGCAAGTAAGTGAGCCCTCAGATCTTTCCAGCCCCATCATCTGATCGCAATCATATGAGAGACCTTGAGTGAGTAAAAGCACACTGTGAGTGAGGTTACTTAACCCCAGGATCATGAGCGATAATGACACAACGATTGCTGTTGTTTTAAATCACCACATTTTGGGATGATTAGTTAGGCAGCAATAGATAGCTAATGCAAAGCTAGAAGAGTATTTGACTCATAAGGCTTATGAGAATTAGATGAGTCATGTAAACTGCTAAACATAGAGACATGGTTCTCAAACTTTAGTGTCCAATTCTATCACCTGCGGGCTTATTAAAAAACAAATTCCAGGACTCCACCCCACAATTTCTGATTAGTTAGTCTCGAGGGAAGCCTGAGTGCTTAATTTCTTTCTTTCTTTTTTTTTTTTCATTTTTTATAGGAGCATAGTTGATTAATTATGTTGTGTTAGTTTTAGGTGTACAGTTAAGTGATTCATTTATACATATACTTGTATCTATTCTTTATCAAATTATTTTCCTATTTAGGTTGTTACCAAATATTGAGCATCCTTCCCTGTGCTTATACATTAGGTCCTTGTTGACTATCTATTTTAATTATAGCAGTGTGTACATTCCAATCCCAAACTCCCTATCTATCCCTCTCCACCACTCTTCCCCCTAATAATAGTAAATTTGTTCTCTAAGTCTGTGAGTCCATTTCAGTTTTATAAATAAGTTCATTTGTATAATTTTTTATTCCACTCATAAGCACATAAGTGATATCTTACATTTGTCTTTGTCTGACTTGCTTCACTTAGTATGATAATCTCCAGTTCAAACCATATTGCTGCAAATAGCATTATTTTATTCTTTTTAAGGACTGAGCAGTGTTCCATTTTATATATGTACCTCATCATCTTATTTATTCATCTGTCAATGAATATTTATGTTGCATCCATGTCTTAACTATTGTAAACAGCACTGAAATGAATGTTGGGGTGTATGTATCCCTTCAAACCATGGTTTTCTCTGGATATACACCCAAGAGTGGGATTGCTAGATCATATTGTTTTTCTTCAATTGCTAAGTCATGTCTGACTCTGAGACCCCATGAACTGCAGCACGCCAGGCTTCCCTGTCCTTCACTATCTCCCCAAGTTTACTCAAATTCATGTCTATTGAGTCTAGTGGCCATACCAGTTCACATTCCCACCAAGAGTGTTAGGAGGATTACCTTTTCTGCATACCCTCTCCAGCATTTAATGTTTGAAACTGTAATTGAAAAACTCTCAAAGAACAAAAGTCCAGGACTAGATGGCTTCCCAGGTGAATACTATCAAACAGTTAGAGAAGAGCTAACACCTATCCTTCTGAAATTATTCAAAAATTTGAAGAGGAAAAAATACTCCCAAACTCATTCTATGAGGCCACTGTCATGCTGATACCAAAACCAGACAAAAAGTAAAAGTGAAAGTGTTAGTCACTCAGCCATGTTCAATCTTTGTGATCCCATGGACTGTAGCCCACCAGGCTCCTCTGTTCATGGAATGGAATTCTCCAGGCAAGAATACTGGAGTGGGTAGCCCTACCCTTCTCCAGCAGATCTTCCCAAATAGGGGATCAAACCTGGGTCTCCTGCATTACAGACAGATTACTTACCATCTGAGCCATGTGGGAAGTCCCAAATCAGACAAAGATATGACAAAAAAAGAAAGAAAATTGCAGGTCAATAGTCCATGGAGTCAAAAAGAATCAGACACGACTTAGTGACTGAATAATAACAACAAATAATAATATGGATGACAATACATGCAAAAATCCTCAACAAAATACTAGCAATCTGAATTCAACAACACATTAAAAGGATCATACACTAACATCAAGTGGGATTTATCCCAGGGATATCAAGGATTTTTTCAATATCCACAAATCAATCAGTGTGATACTCTACATCAACAAACTGAAGAATTACAGGTATATGGTATAATTTTCTCAATAGATGACGAAAAAGATTTTGACAAAATTCAACACCTATTTATGATTAAAATAAAACTCTCCACAAAGTGAATAGAGAGGGAATGTGCCTTAACATAATAAAGGCCATATATGACAGGCTTATAGCTAGCATCATACTCAATGATGAAAAGCTGAAAGCAAGTCCTCTAAGACTGGGAACAAGACAAGGATATCCACTCTCACCACTTTTATTCAGTATAGTTTTGAATATCCAAGTCATGACAATCAGAGAAGAAAAAGAAATAAAAAGAATTCAAATTGGAAAAAGAAGAAGTCAAATTGTTACTGTTTGCAGGTGGTATGATACTACTATAAAAAATCTTAAATGTGTCACCAGAAAACTACTTGAGTTCTTTCTTTTTTATTTCTTTGTGAATTTTTATTGAAGTATACTTGCTTTACAATGCTGTGTTAGTTTCCGGTACACAGAAAATTGATTCAGTTACATACTTATTCCTTTCCTGCTCCTTTTCCATTATAGGTTATTATAAAATATTAAGTATAATTCCTGTCATTGTTGGTTGTCTATTTTATATATAGTAGTGTGCATCTGTTGGAGAAGGCAATGGCACCCCACTCCAGTATTCTTGCCTGGAAAAATCCCATGGACGGAGGAGCCTGGTAGGCTGCAGGCCATGGTGTCGCTAAGAGTCAGACACGACTGAGCGACTTCACTTTCACTTTTCACTTTCATGCATTGGAGAAGGAAATGGCAACCCACTCCAGTGTTCTTGCCTGGAGAATCCCAGGGATGGGGGAGCCTGGTGGGCCACCATCTATGGGGTCACACAGAGTCGGACACGACTGAAGCGACCTAGCAGCAGCAGCAGCAGAGATGTGTATCTGTTAATCCCAACTCCTAATTAATTATTCCTCCCACTTTCCCTTTTGCTAACCATGTTTGTTTTCTATGTCTGTGAGTCAATCTCTGTTTTATCCATAAGTTCATTTGTATACTTTTTTTGATTTCACATATAAATGATATCATATGATATTTGTCTTTCTATGTCTCATTTACTTCATTTAGTATGATTACCTCTAGGCCCATATTACTCCATTGCATATATGTACCATATCTTCTTTATCCATCCATCTTTCAATGGACATTTGCATTGCTTCCACGTCTTGGCTATTATAATGCTGTTATGAATACTAGAGTGCATATATCTTTCTGAATTGGAGTTTTCTCAGATTTATACCCCAGAGTGGGTATATGCACCCTAGTATGCTATTTTTAGTTTTTTAAGGACCTTCCATACTGTTCTCCATGGTGACTGTACCAACCTACATTCCCACCAACAGTGTAGGCTGATTCCATTTTCTGCACACCCCTTCCAGCATTTATTATTTGCAGACCTTTTGATGATGGCCATTTTGACCAGTGTGAGGTGATACCTCATTGTAGCTCGGCTAATTCTAATGCTGATGCTGTTGCTTTGGTGATCAAATTTGAAAACCATGACATATATCAAACACTCAATTATTAATTTTATTACTACCATTTTTAAAGTTCTTACTGTTTTTATTTCATGAAACTTAAGTATTGCTAGTTTCTTTGGGTACAAAGGAAATTTATACTCTCTCCATAACTTACAGTCTTATTTCTTTTTTTCCCTAGTGTTTATTACAATGACTGTCACAAAATAAGTGCTTAATAATTGCTTTTGTGGGAAATATGAAGAGTCCCTACATCAACTGATGTAATGAATATAATGTAATGAAGTGAGACAGTGTAAAAAAAAAAAAAAAAAGAGCAAGACAGAGAAAGTGAGGGGAGAGAGAGAGGAAGGGAGGGAAAGATAGGAAGGGAAAGGGTGCAGAATTTTACATTCTGAGTTCTGAAACTTTACTCTTCACTATGATAAATTTCACATTTTCTTTCTCTAATTTTAAGATGTACAGTCCATGACAGGAGCATCTTGTCTCCAAATCCCTCTTTCATTTCTTCAGTTTCTTTAAAGTAGAATGATAAAATCACTGAAGGACTGTCTAACAGAACCAGCAAAAAACACTTTTCAGACGATTTGATTTTATAGCTACTGTCTGGTCTGATAAAAAATGCATCAATTTGGATGTTTGAGCTCTGTCTTTAGCTCAAGATGCTGGTACATCAGCATTCATCTTATTGACAAGATCTTGTGGATATGGAAGAATAAAAATATGACGGGACAGAACAAGACTCGAGGATACCCTGGAGGCCTCTGGTTTCCATATAATCCCAATTTTAAAGGCATTTACAAGGTTGGCCATGTCTAAAAGCCCTATTAGGATTTCAAAGCACGTATTCAATATTTGGCTTCCTCCTTTCCCATCCCGTGAGGAGGAAGATCATGGGAGCAAAGCACACAATCTATATAAAAGCTCTTCAAGTCTGTAAAGCTCTACTTATAAACACTTAACACAATTAGTATCTTGTTTTGTTATTTGCAATAGCTTATAAGTCTTATTAGGAATTTAAATATTAGTTTGCATACTATACAACATATATGATGTGTTGAGGACCATTCTGTACCTATTTATTTGTAAATGCTTAGGGAAATGCATAAAAGGAGAAAATGTGGCATTTGCCTTAATGTAAGACATGATTTTAAGAAAAAGACAATATTTTTAAATGAGACAAATTTTGCCTTTTTAAACAGGCATGAGATCAGTTGTTTTCCTGCCGAAAGACTTTTGGTATCATATTCCTTTTAGAAAACAAACTTTATATTAGCTTGGGCAAAAGATTCATTCAGGTGTTTTTCATAAGATGCTATGTTATGTTATGGGCTTCTATGGTGGCTCAGATCTTAAAGAATCTGCCTGCAGTTGCAGGAGACCAGGGTTTGATTCTGAGGTTGGGAGTATCCCCTGGAGAAGGGAATGGCAGACCACTCCAGTATTCTTGCCTGTGAAATACCATAGACAGAGGAACCTGGTGGGCTACAGTCCATAGGGTCGCAAGGAATTGGACATGACTGAATGACTAAAACTTTCACTTTTCACTATGTTATGGAAAAATCCAAAAGAACCTTTGGCCAACTCAATAGAACGACTGGCAAAATCTCTACGATCTAGCTCAGCTTTCCATCTAATTAGTCTCAACATTCTCATCTCTTGCATAAGCCTATCACCCCTTAGATACTGCAGTCATTCTAACACCCACCATCCTCTTTCATATTATCATGGCTTTGTATGTATATTTTTTTTTCCTTCAAGATATCTGTCATTGGTGTTTATATAGTCTCTGATAGATAGTAACCATACTATACAAAATATCTCTAGAATCACTTATTAATATGACCCTGCTACTATGTTATTTCAACCTCTGCCTATGCCAACAGACTGCAAGATGAATGGTACGCTTTTTTCCAATTATCATTCTTGTATTATCCCACAAAACCTAGCAAGGTCCCTGGTTATTTGAATGAAAGAAGGCAAATACATATATTCTAAACAATTAGGATTGTATTAAAATTAAAAAAAAAGAAAAATAGAATTAAAAATAGCATATGGTAGGATCAAAAGAGATTATGGACAGTTATTAAACTAGCAATACATTTTAGCTAAGAATGGTTTCCAGGAGGAGGTAAAATGTTGATCTTAATGAACTTATGTCAAATTGAACCTTTAGAAGCCAGTTAATGCTCCGGGGGAAGAAACTGCACCAATAACTCAAAAACTTACATATCCATCAACCTTATTTGTAAGAAAAAAAAAAAAACATGGTGTAGAATTAAGAAATGCACAGTTACTCATGGCGTATGATGTATCAATATGTCATTAAGAGTCGGAACAATCATAAGATATGAATTTATATCCACTTTAATAGAAGAATAATCAGAGTCTTTGAAGTAAATTAATTACACAAAGTCTAACATTGAGTGTCAGAACTAGGATTCAGGATGAGAGTATGCAGAAACTCATGGTATTTTCAATATATAACAAGGTTATTCAGATACTAAGAGAAAGAGAAAAAAAAATGTAGCTTTCCCATGGTAGTGTGTTCACTAGGAAAGGCAGAAAAAAAAAAAAGTATTGAAACTACTATTCATTCACTTGAGCTTCTGGTTAAGCTACATTCCTGAGAATCAAAATAACACAAATACACAGCCTCTGTTCTTGTGGGGTTTGTGAGAAGCAGGCATAAACTTAAAAATCCACATGAATTATGCAGAATTTACAACTCTGGTCAATGTGATTTAAAAAACAAAAGTGCTACCTAGTACTTAGAGAGCTAGAATGGAAAGAACAGATCTGAACTCGTCTTTCCTTCTGATGTGATGAAAGAATGTTGACCTAAAAGAGCAGCTGGGATCCACAAGGGTGTGTGTGCTGGCAGAGGGGAGTATGCAGAAGGAAGAAATATTTCAGGCATAGGAAACAGCAGGAGCAAAAGTGTGGGAGCAGGAAGGATGGCCTCTTGTTTAGGCAACTGAGGAAAAAATAGTGTATTCTACACTTTTTGACCCAAGAGAATAGTATATAGAAGTCTTCTTACCTTGAAATCTGGGAAAAGAGGAAGATTTTGTGTCTAGTAGTCTTCTTACATTGAAATCTGGGAAAAGAGGAAAATATTGTGTCTAGTAAAGATCAACTTTGACTTGAATTAATGCATCCAACTGGGTTTATCAAGTATTTTCCCCTCTTTGACCATCACACTTCCCTCCGTGGTGGAGATGTTAGAGAAAACACTGAAGTCACAGACACTCAAGCCACAGCATATGATGGATTTGCTTCAGGATAATCTCTAGAAGGGCTGTTACCAATTTCCTTAACAGGCAAGTAGTGGTTGTTCATGGAGAAGGAAATGGCAACCCACTGCAGTATTCTTGCCTGGAGAATCCCAGGGATAGAGGAGCCTGGTGGGCTCTATGGGGTTGCACAGAGTCGGACACGACTGATGTGACTTAGCAACAGCAGCAGCAGTGGTTGTTCAGAAATCTGGGACGTGTAACAATAATAAGCTTAGTCCGTGGATTGTGCCTGATTTGGGCTCAATCCCATAACTTTACTAGCGAGGTCAGTTTGGGCAAGCAACAAAATTTTCTGAGCTTCAGGGTCTTTGCATATCCTACGATTGCAATGAGCTAATAGGAGAAGAAACATTAAGTTCTAAACACGTGTTCAACACCTCGCCTTTTCTTTCCTCCTTCCCTTCCTTTATTCGATTCTGTCTCACCTCTTACACCATCTGTTCCGCTTTCAGTCTTCTGACAATATGCCCTCTATCCACCCTTCCTTCTCCATTTTGGTTTGGTATCTTTTCTCTTTTATTCCTGGTGATAAATTAAAGCAAAATAACCCTCATTTTTATTACCTTCATGCTGTATCGAATCCCAAAGAGTGTTACGCTATCATCAGTTCAGCTCAGTCGTGTCTGACTCTTTGTGACCCCACAAACAGTATGAAGAGTATTCTCTCATAAACCAGGACTAATCTCTTCCCTATCGAAATGATAGTGTACGCCATGCTGTATAATCATATTGCTTTTCATAGGACCAAAAGAGAATAAGGCAAGGAAATGACATTTTCATCTATTTCAAAGTCAAAAGGTTTCCATAAAACTGTGTTGATTTAACGATACTCACTTGAAAATACAGAGCCCTTTGTATGGGGGTAGGGTGAGGAGTTCAGGTAACAGGCTGCATATTTAATACCTTACCCTTTCTTTCCCCTTTCTTTCCTTTACAACTCTATTTCATCTTCTTATAATGTGTGTACTACTTGGCACACCAGTAGTGCTTAAGTTTGCTTCCCTGGTGTTTCAGACAGTAAAGAATCTGCCTGCAATGCAGCATCTGGGTTTGATCCCTGGGTTGGGAAGATCTCCTGCAGAAGGGAATGGCTTACCCACTCCAGTATTCTTGCCTGGGAAATCTCATGGACAAAGGGGCCTGGCAGGCTACAGTCCATAGGGTCACAAAGAGTCGGACACAACTGAGCAATTAACATTTTCACTTTGAGGTAACAGTTCATAAAGATATACTTTCTTTCCCCTCAATTTACAAAAGCCTCTATTTCATCAAAACCACCACTTAGAACCATATTTTCTTTTAAAATCATTTATCCATTATTAGCAGTACTAAAAAGACAGGTGTCAGGCTTAGAAAGGCCAGGTGTTTTAGCTAAGGAATGTGCTTGGTGGTTAATTAGAGATATTTTGCAATTCTCCTTGGCTGAGCCTTTGTATTCCTTATTCTGAGGAAGCAAGCTTCTCATGCCTATAGTCTACAGTGCCTTTATGTTAATCCAAAAGCAGCAACCTAGCTCTCCCTCTGAATGTTGTTTTTAAGAAACAAAGATAGAAGAAAAGAAAGATGGTCCCATCTCATTCTTTCTATACATATGTAGTCAACACTCTGCTTTCTCCCGCACTGCTATTTTCTTATCTGTAACTCCTTCACTCTTTGATAAACTCCTTGAATCAAGAGGCTTTATCTTGTCCTCAACTGTACACCAAACAGTTAAGTGTCCAATAATAGAAGTTTAATTACAAAATAGGGAAAGATTGCCCCCTACCTCAGTGCATGCACCACTTACTTTCAGTGGGTTCTAGAGTCTTTTCTATCTGAGAGCTCAACATTTCTTATAGGAAGAAACTGAGGGGAAAAAAAAAAAAAAAAAACCCAATACTATGTACCTGGCATATACTAGGTACCATGGTCTGCATTTTTCGTACATTAATCTCACTTAATGTACACCACAGCTACGGTAGTTAATTTCCTCCTGTTTTACACAAAAGAAAAGAAAGCCTCAGAGAAAGTAATGACTTTATCAAGGTCACATAGGAAGCAAGTGTCAGATCATGAATTTGAAGACATGGCCAAGATGGAAAGAACTTGTCTTTTGGTTTAGGCGGTGGGTGGAGGGGCTGACACTGGAGGAGCAAAAAGAGAGCAATGAGAAATGAAAGTGGTCTTGAGAGTGTACATATCCACTGCTGTATTGAAAATGGATAACCAATAAAGACCTTCTGTATAGCACAGGGAACTCTGCTCAATGTTATGTGGCAGCCTGGATGAGAGGAGAGTTTGGGGGAAGAATGGACACAGGTATATGTATTACTGAATCCCTTCACTGTTCATGTGAAACTATTGCAACATTGCTAATCGGCTATATCCCAATACACAATAAATGGTTCAAAGCAAAAGTGGTACCAAGAATTCTATAAGTGAGTGGGAAGATATACTTTGTGAATATTATAGTTACTTGAAAAAAGTCTCAACAGCAATTGGAATTTTACTTTATTGGATCTCTAAGTATAATTTGATTATCCATATATCTAGCATTGTTCCTAGTCTATATTTTCAATATGCTGAGTTGCTCAGTCATGTCCGACACTTTGCAACCTCATGGACTGTAGCCCTCCAGACTCTTCTGTCCGTGGGGATTCTCCAGGCAAGAATACTGGAGTGGCTTGCCATGCCCTCCTCCAGTATATTTTCAACAGAATGACCTATAATGATGCTAGTGATGAAACTGCTGTTTTAAGAGGTACTTATTATTAAATTCTTATACACATTGCATAATAGAATGGGAAAAATTAGCCTTATATAGTCCTATGCTACAACTGTTAGATCTGTAATTTTGTGAGCCAAATGGCTTGGCATAGGGGACCTGGGTTCCCTCTGGGGACTGTTTTGAGCAAAAGCAATCAGGCAGTGATGCAATTGTAACACCTACAAATATTATTGTAACCTTTTCTACCCACTCTCTACAGCAGGTTAGGTTCCCAGGGAAGCAAATTCTGAAATGGAATTTAGCATGCAGGGTGTTTACTGAGATGTGCCCTTGGGAGCAACACCTGTGGAAGGGATGGTGGGAAGTAGAATTTGTTGGGCACAGGGAGAAGTCAAGTAACTCTCTGCACCCACACAGAGAGTTCTGGAGCTAGAATGCACTCAGTGCTCAGTCATATTCAGCTCTTTGCAACTGTATGGACTGTAGCCCAATAGCCCCTCTGCATTGTCCCAAGGTGGATCAAGGTCCAGGACCTTATACTCCTGGACTGATTAGTTATTCAGTGTGGGTCATGCCAGGAAAGGGCTTGACCTTGGGTGTGGCAGCTCTCTGCAGCCAAGGCAATCTCTGAAGGAGCTGATAGCTGAAGTCTTTAAAAAGGCTATGGCCTGACATCAGCATCAGCAACTGGGAAAAGGTGTGTCTCAGGGATGGGGAATCTGAGTGGTACTGGAGGATACAGTGTCCACCACAGAGTCACTTATGTAGCGATATCCAACTACAGGAAGTCGTATCTTCCTGTGAACAAAAACAGTGGCTACGTGGTTTTTTTAATCTGCATACGCTTACTCCTTGGAAGGAAAGTTATGACCAACCTAGATAGCATATTCAAAAGCAGAGACATTACTTTGCCAACAAAGGTTCGTCTGGTCAGAGCTATGGTTTTTCCTGTGGTCATGTATGGATGTGAGAGTTGGACTGTGAAGAAGGCTGAGCACCGAAGAACTGATGCTGTTGAACTGTGGTGTTGGAGAAGACTCTTGAGAGTCCCTTGGACTGCAAGGAGATCCAACCAGTCCATTCTGAAGGAGATCAGCCCTGGGATTTCTTTGGAAGGACTGATGCTAAAGCTGAAACTCCAGTACTTTGGCCACCTCATGTGAAGAGTTGACTTATTGGAAAAGACTCTGATGCTGGGAGGGATTGGGGGCAGGAAGAGAAGGGGACGACAGAGGATGAGATGGCTGTATGGCATCACTGACTCCATGGACGTGAGTCTGAGTGAACTCCGGGAGTTGGTGATGGACAGGGAGGCCTGGCGTGCTGCGATTCATGGGGTCGCAAAGAGTTGGACATGACTGAGCGACTGAACTGAACTGAACTGAACTCTTATTTATTAAACTTATAGCCCATTTACAGATTTAAGTAAAATCAACAGGGATTTTTGTAAGCTTTATAAATGAGCTTACATACAGACTTCATGTGGTATATTATTCAGCCCAGCCTACCATAATAACAGTATAGACTGGGTGGCTTAAACCACAGAAATGCGTTTTCTCATAGTTCTGGGAGCTAGAAGACTTAGATCAAGATGCCTACACAGATTTGATTTCCGATGAATGCTCTCTTCCTGGCTTTCAGAGGGTTATTTTCTTTCTGTGTTCTCATATGACCTTTCCTCTGTGCATGCCTAGAGAGAGAAAGACATCTCTGGTATCTCTTCCTCTTCTTATAAGGGTACTAGCCCTCTCAGGGGAAAAGGCAATGGCATCCCACTCCAGTACTCTTGCCTGAAGAATCCCATGGATGGAGGGCTGAAGTCCATGGGGTCGCTAAGAGTCGGAGACGACTGAGTGACTTCACTTTCTCTTTTCACTTTCATGCACTGGAGAAGGAAATGGCAATCCACTCCAGGGTTCATGCCTGGAGAATCCCAGGGACGGCGGAGCCTGGTGGGCTGCTGCCTATAGGGTCGCACAGAGTCGGACACGACTGAAGCCACTCAGCAGCAGCAGCAGCAGCAGCAGCAGCAGCAGCAGCAGCAGCAGCCTTCCTCTCAGAATAGAACCACGCCCTTATGACCTCATTTAACATTAATTACTTTCTTTATCTCCAAATATAGTCAGATTTGGGGGGTTAGGGCTTCAATGGAAGTTGCACAATTCAGTTCATAAAACAACATCCTTGAGATTTATATCTCATTCCAAGTGTTGTAAAAGTTAAGGTTTTGGTTATTTTCCTTCTTTGTAGGGACTTAGTAAATACTCTCTAAAGCTAATGGATTGTGCCTTCATTGGTGATTTTAAATGGTTCCCCTTTTTATTTAAATTTAGGTTTATTCAAATTTATTCTATCATTATGTACCTGTGACTGATGCTCCTAACTTCAAAAACCTATCTTCTGAAATTGCTCATTTAACCTGTATATTATTCTGCGTATCTTTCAAGTATCTGATTTTTTCCTTTGGTATACAAATTCCATTAGAACTGAGATGTGTACACTATCTCATCTGAGTTGGAAAGAAAAATTGATGATGACAAGGAGGAAATTCTGCCATTTTGGTTGTAATGAGTGAGCATTCAAATTATTTCATTACAAAAGACTTACTGCACTAGGAGGACTTCCGTTTGACTTTGTAATTCTGAGTTTTTACCTGTAGGAAGTAGCTACACACACACACACACACACACACACACACACATCTACATATATATACATAAGTACATATATATACATATCTACATATATGTGAGTAGATGCATATGTACATGTATATGTACATACACACACAGACCATATACACACAAAAGGATGTTCATTATAGCATTATTATAGCATTGTTAATCAAACTGAAAAATTAGAAGCAATCTAACAGTCTAATGATATAATTCTAGTAAATAAATTATGATACACCTTCTCAAAAAAATATGCAGCCAAAAACTGTCAAAAGTATTTGTGACAAGGACTATTTATTATAAAGCTTATTTATGTTTCAAAATGGTTTATATGCATGTCTCTATAGGAATATGAGTATATGTATATAGGAAAATATAGAATTGTATATAGCTAAATATTAATAGATTTTATCCCTGAGAGTAAGAATATATTAACAGATAATGTTTTTTTTTATTCTTGATGTTTTATTTATTCCTATTTTTTAATTTTCTGTAATTAAAATGCCTTAAATATGTAATTAAAATGCATAGCAAATATCAGTTTAAATTTTGTAAAAACATTATAAATTAGCACTCAGTCTAATACTACTAACAGTAATGATAGTTAATATTGATTGCTTACAATATGACTTTCACTTCCTTAAGATCTCTACCTAATTTAATTCATATAATCCAAGAAATCTAAGCCAACCATTCAGACAGGATTTTGTGTATGCCTTCTAAAGAATAAAATCCAGAACCCAGTATCTCTACAACTATTCCTTATTATCAACAACAGGTAAACTACATTACAACTTTCTATTGAAAGATGAAACTGAAGAAAGCATTTTTAAAATAAGTAAGACTATACTAAATTCAGGAATTTATTCAAGTTTATACTTGAAGAAGAATGGCTAAAGGAGACGGGACTCAACATGAGAGAGCCCGTGACAGACTCTTAGGTCGAGAGGTCCCTCCTCAGAGAATTAACCCAACTTTACTGTTTATGGACGAGACAGCCTTTTTAGAGGGGAAAAGCGGTATGCAAAGGCTTCCAGATATAGAACTAGAACTCAAATCTCTATTCACAGTTTTTAGTTTTTCCACTCTTACCAAATTATTTTCCATAATAGATCTTATTTCTTTATGACTATCCATATTTGGGCAACAATTAGCTAATCTGAATTTTAAGATTACCCCTAAAGCACAAAATTCCTGAAGTGTTCAACCATTTCAAATATTTCATAACTGTTGCCTCGGGATTTAGACGTTTATTCTGGATCAGTTCCCTTTAATCAACATAAAAGAACTTAAATAATGCCAACTTTTTATACCCTTATTCCTGTGAGTTGGGTATCCTTATTCACTAATTTATAGACATGGAGATTAAGGGTAATTTTAAAAAATTATTCAATGACAAGCACATATTAAGTTGCTAAGATAGATAATATTGGAAGTGAATACCACTTTATTTGAAAACTACTTTTTTCTTTTATAAGACATCCCATCCCCAGTCAATGGACACTTTGATCCAGGAGAAAAATCACATAAAGAAATGCAAAATTTTAAAAAAGATAAAAGTCTCATCATTGTTAATATCAGGCTAAATTTATAACATTCACTTCTCAAAAATTAGTAGATGAGCTTCCCTGGAGGCACACTGGTAGAAACAGCCACCTGTCAATTCAAGAGATGTGGGTTTGATCCCTGATCCAGGAAGCTCCCACATGCCATAGGTCAAGTAAGTCCACGTGCCAAAACTACTGAGCCTGTGCTCAAGAGTCCAGGAGCCACAATGACTGAGGCCACATGTCACAACTGCTGAAGCCTGCTCACCCTAGAATCAGGGCTCCACAACAAGAGAAGCCTGAGCGCCACTGCTAGAGAGTAGCCCTTGCTCACTGCAACTAGACAAAAGCCCGCACAGCAACGAAGACTCAGCGCAGCCTAAAAACAAGTAAATAAAAATATTCTAAAGAGGAGTAGATGGAAAAATGAGGAATATATTGAGGTAGACACAAATGTGAAATAGTGTAATGAATGACAGATCAAATATTAGCCTCAAAACTTGATTTATTTTTGCATTTCTTGATAATATAATGCATTTAGAAAGTTCAGACTCACCTTGTTGCAAATAGCAATTACTCCTTAAAGTAATCTGCTTTGCAATTGCAGGGTATTTTCATTCAAATAAAAATGGCAGTAAGAATGGTATCTCTAAGGCTACAAAAATAAGATGAGATGGAGTCCTGTTTCTTTCATCAGGACTTTCCCATTTACTCTCATGTCTCCGGGGTCTAGCAAATTGTCTGGCAATAGCAGGAGCTAAATAACCATTTGAGGAAGTAAAAAATAATAAATGACCCGTTGAGCCTTGCCCCTGCTCTTATACTTTGATGTTGGGACTTCCCTCTCCTCAGATGATGGGTTAGTTATCAAAAATGCATCAAAAAAGGCTTGTTTTGTGCCCACTATTTCTAGTATGAGAGATTAACAAGCCTATCTGAAAATGATCTGAGAAGTGGGGTTAGATGAGAAGCACAGAGTATATATATTTTCCTCATCCTCTTTTTCCCTCCTCTTTTTTAATTTTAACTTTCTTTAATCTGCTACTTCTTTAAAGATTCTGCATATTGGGAATGGTTAATTTAAGGTTCCTTATGAAAAAGTGGGCTAAAAAGTAGCTGTGAAGAATTCTAAATTTCTTTGTCCACAAATACCCCCTTCAAATAAATACTCCATTCTGTAACAACAGGTGATATAGTGTATGTCTCTAAACAAGTGAACCTTTGCTTTTGGGCACTGATGTGTCTGCATTTTTCTTATATCTTTACTTCACATTGCCTTTCCGTGATTGCATTTCCTACAACTAGATTTGGATATACTGGCTTGACCATGTGGACCTTCGGTTCAGTTCAGTCACTCAGTCGAGACCGACTCTTTGTGACCCCATGAACCGCAGCAAGCCAGGCCTGCCTGTCTATCACCAACTCACGGAGTTCACCCAAACCCATGTTCATTGAGTCGGTGATGCCATCCAACCATCTCACCCCCTTCTCCTCCTGCCCCCAATCCCTCCCAGTGTCAGGGTCTTTTCAAACGAGTCAGCTTTTCACATCAAATGGCCAAAGTATTGGAGTTTCAGCTTCAACATCAGTCCTTCCAATGAACACCCAGGACTGATCTGCTTTAGGATGGACTGGTTGGATCTCCTTGCAGTCCAAGGACTCTCAAGAGTCTTCTCCAACACTATAGTTCAAAAGCATCAATTCTTCTGCACTCAGCTTTCTTTATAGTCCAACTCTCACATCGATACATGACCACTGGAAAAACCATAGCCTTGACTAGACCAACCTTTGTTGGCAAAGTAATGTCTCTGCTTTTTAATATGCTGTCTAGGTTGGTCATAACTTTCCTTCTAAGGAGTAAGTGTCTTTTAATTTCATGGCTGCAGTCACCATCTGCAGTGATCTGGGAGCCCCCCAAAATAAACTCTGCCAATGTTTCCACTGTTTCCCCATCTATTTGCCATGAAGTGATGAGATCCGATGCCATGATCTTCATTTTCTGAATGTTGAGCTTTAAGCCAACTTTTTCACTCTCCTCTTCCACCTTCATCAAGAGGCTCTTTAGTTCTTCTTCACTTTCTGCCATAAGGGTGGTATCATCTGCATATCTGAGGTTATTGATATTTCTCCCAACAATCTTGATTCCAGCTTGTGTTTCTTCCAGCCCACCGTTTCTCATGAGGTACTCTGCTTATAAGTTAAATAAGCAGGGGGACAATATACAGCCTTGACGAACTCCTTTTCCTATTTGGAACCAGTCTGTTGTTCCATGTCCAGTTCTAACTGTTGCTTCCTGACCTGCATACAAATTTCTCAAGAGGCAGGTCAGGTGGTCTGGTATTCCCATCTCTTTCAGAATTTTCCCCAGTTTCTTGTGATCCACACAGTCAAAGGCTTTGTCATAGTCAATAAAGCAGAAATAGATGTTTTTCTGTGTGGACCTTAGCAGTAAATTTTCTCCATGGACACAAAGTTTATCATGCTAGGTATCAGAATTCTAACAGAATTTCCTATTTGAAAATAGTTTTCCTTCCTGCTAGGTTTGCTAACCTAAAACCTCTCTGCTGATATCCCCCTTACGTGAACCCATTGATTCCCATAGTTTGAAACATGGGTCAGAGAAGACTTGCTCTGTACCCACTATTTCTAGTATAAGGGATTAGCAAGCCTATCTGAAAATGATCAGAGAAGTGCAATTAGAGAAGAACAGAGTATATTTTCTTCAGAATCTTTTGGTGTATGATTATGTGCAGGTGTATATGTTTATGTACATATACCTCCAGCTCTACCAGTTTAATACCTTTTGTGATAGTGGGCATAATACTTAAACCTCTAAATCTTCACTTGCTATTAGCTAAAAGTTAATAAATGCAACATATTTAATCAGCTGTTAACAGAAATTGACATAAACATTTACATGTCTATTTTGCCTACTATGTTAGGCATTTTTATCCAAGAAATGCTAGTTTTTGTATCTCTAGTCCTAGGTATCCAGTAAATGTTTAGTATCAGTAGGTACTAAATAAAAGGAAAAAAAATAGACTATCTTCCAAATCATACAAATAGGACAATATTGAGTATTATACCATCCCTAAAGTCATTTATAGTTTTCAAGGTATACGGTATTTGGAACCAAGGATGTATTTACTATAGTTAGAATTATAAAATATAAAGATTATGTAATTGTAAATGAGATTTAAAGCACAACTAGAATATTTCATCTTGATTACCTTTATTTGGTTATTTACCATAGCAGTCCTTTTCAAATATTCATAGAAAATGGCATTATATTGTTATAACAACAAAACACTCAATATCAATCAAACCAGCTTCCAAAGGACTAACATACACATCAATTTACTGAATATTTAAAATATCTCCCTGTGTGACAAATGAGGAACAAGTAAAGTCACCATTAACTGAAATATAATAATAAATTGTATCCTCAACAGAATCAAATCCATCCTACATTCTCACTGGTAAACATTTATTTAAAGTAGTTTTAAAAGTCCTGGTTTTACAAGGATATATGCATTTTTCTCGTATTGGATTATAGCAAATCCATGCATTTTCAGCCTGCTATGCAAAAAGGTACATGTGCTTTTCACTCTCAAGTCCAAAGAAACTAAATTTATCTGCCCTACTTGTTTCATTTATACCACATACATTATTATATTCTAAGGTGACGGCTAATAAGCTTTTCTCAAAGGTACTTTTTAAAAAATGGATTTGTTTTTTTCTTTCTCCAGATAAAGTATACTCCAGTAAAGAAATGGAATTTATCCAAGTATTTAGTGCATAACTGCTGTGTGACAGGGACCTTCAAAGAGTCTCAGGATAGGAAGAAAACGCTTTTGTAGATTGATAATTAAAAAAATAAGTTATTGAGCACTTTCTATACACAATATTAAGCGTAATAATATGGTATATAAAAACATGTTAAGAAGCAGCAGAAGATAAAATAAACAGCTGCTTATTTGCTTGTGACAGGTGACAGCGGGTCTGCACAGTACGGAGCAGACAAAACTGCTCACTGCGCCTTGCCCCAGAGCAAGTGCATGACCATGCTGCATCACATTCGGAGCAGTGGCAGGGGGGACCTCATCACTAAGACCAAGAAAGAGGGAGCTGGACAGCAGCTTTCTCACTGCCTGTAGATCATTTGGAGAAGGCAATGGCAACACACTCCAGTACTCTTGCCTGGAAAATCCCATGGACGGAAGAGCCTGGTGGGCTGCAGTCCATGGGGTCACTAAGAGTCGGGCACGGCTGAACGACTTCACTTTCACTTTTCACTTTCATGCAATAGAGAGGGAAATGGCAACCCACTCCAGTGTTCTTGCCTGAAGAATCCCAGGGACGGGGGAGCCTGGTGGGCCGCCGTCTATGGGGTCGCACAGAGTCGGACATGACTGAAGCGACTTAGCAGCAGCAGCAGTAGATCATTTATTTACACAACTTACTAGACTGGTTGGGGCTTCCCTGGTGGCTCAGATGGTAAAGCATCTGCCTACCATGCAGGAGACCTGGCTTCGATCCCTGGGTCAGGAAGGTCCCCTGGAGAAGGAAATGGCAACCCACTCTTGTACTCTTGCCTGGAAAATCCCATGGACAGAGGAGTGTGGTGGGCCACAGTCCATGGGGTCACAAAGAGTTGGACACAACTGAGCAACTCCACTTTACTTTGCTTTTACTTTACTGGACTGGTTCTCTGGTCTCAGGGTTTCCCTGGTGGCTCAGCAGTAAAGAATCCACCGGCCAATTCAGGAGACATGGTTCAATCCCTGGTCCAGGAAGATCCCTTAGAGAAGGAAACAGCAACTCACTCTGGTATTCTTCCTTGGAAAATCCCATGGACGAGGAGCCTGGTGGGCTACAGTTCATGGGGTCCCAAAAGAGTCATGATTTAGTGACTGAACAACAATAACAACATATCAGGTCTAAACAAGTCTTCAAGCCAATTTAGAATTTAGGTGCTTCTATCAATGAAAATTTCTTCAGTCTGAAGTCAACTCCTTGTTTTTCATAAGACATGAAGAAATGTGCTGTATTCCAAATTCAATCAAGCCTAAAACTTGATTTTCTGTGCTTACTTTGTTCCTGAAGCCACCAAAATAGTTAGATCTAGAATCAGATGTTTTCACTGCCATGACAGTCAAACAGGACTCATTTATAATCTATTTGTCTGCTTTGCAGTCAAGTGTGCAAATATATGTTCTTATAGCATATTTAGACCTGTGGTAAAATCACCTCAGTAATAATTCACTGATGCAGTTAGGTAGACATTGACACAACTATGAAAACTTGAAGATATTAATTTAAGAAATATTGTTTCAAGGACCTCCCCAGTGCTGTAGTGGTTGAGACCCTAGCACACCAGGCATGGGTTCTTTCTTTGTTGAGGGAAATAAAGCCCCACATGCTGCATGCCACAGTCAAAACAAAAAAAAAAAAAAAAAGAAAGAAAAATATTATTTCAAAATGTAAAACATGTTTAATATCTGATTATAATGTTTATCTATGTATAATTAACAGAAGCAGAGATTTTAAGAAGAGATGGCAAGAATACACAGAAGAACTATACAAAAAAGATCTTCATGACCCAGATAACCATGATGGTGTGATCACTCACCTAGAGCCAGACATCCTGGAATGCCAAGTGAAGTGGGCCTTAGGAAGCATCACTATGAACAAAGCTAGTGAAGGTGATGGAATTCCAGTTGAGCCATTTCAAATATTAACAGATGATGCTTTGAAAGTGCTGCACTCAATATGCCAGCAAATTTGGAAAACTCAGCAGTGGCCACAGGACTGGAAAAGGTCAGTTTTCATTCCAATCCCAAAGAAAGGCAATGCCAAAGAATGCTCAAACTACCTCACAACTGCACTCATCTCACATGCTAGTAAAGCAATGCTCAAAATTCTCCAAGCCAGGCTTCAACAGTACGTGAACCATGAACTTCCAGATGTTCAAGCTGGATTTAGGAAAGGCAGAGGAACCAGAGATCATTGCCAACATCCGCTGGATCACCGAAAAAGCAAGAGTTCCAGAAAAATATCTACTTCTGCTTTACTGACTATGGCAAAGCCTTTGAGTGTGTGGATCACAATAAACTGTGGAAAGTTCTTAAACAGATGGGAATACCAGACCACCTGACCTGCCTCTTGAGGAATCTGTATGCAGGTCAGGAAGCAACAGTTAGAACTGGGCATGGAACAACAGACTGGTTCCAAATTGGGAAAGGAGTACGTCAAGGCTGTATATTGTCACCTTGCTTATTTAACTTATATACAGAATACATCATGCTAAATGCTGGGCTGGATGAAGCACAAGCTGGAATCAAGACTGCCGGGAGAAATAGCAATAAGTTCATATATGCAGAATATACCACCCTTATAGCAGAAAGTGAAGAAGAACTAAAAAGCCTCTTGATGAAAGTAAAAGAGGAGAGTGAAAAAGTTGTCTTAAAACTCAACATTCAGAAAACTAAGTTCATGGCATCTGGTCTCATCACTTCATGGCAAATAGATGGAGAAACAATGGAAACAGTGACAGACTATTTTTTTGCCCTCCAAATCAGTGTAGATGGTGATTGCAGCCATGAAATTGAAAGTTGCTTGCTCCTCAGAAGAAAAGTTATGACCAATCTAGTCAGCTTATTAAAAAGCAGAGATATTACTTTGCCAACAAAGGTCCGCCTAGTCAAAGCTATGATTTTTCCAGTAGTTATGTATGGATGTGAGAATTAGACTATAAAGAAAGCTGAGTGCTGAAGAATTGGTGCTTTTGAACTGTGGTGTTGGAGAAGACTCCTGAGAGTCCCTTGGACTGCAAGGAGATCCAACCAGTCCATACTAAAGGAAATCAGTTCTGAATATTCATTGGAAGGACTGATGCTAAAGCTAAAACTCCAATACTTCGTCCACCTGATGCGAACTGACTCATTTGAAAAGACCCTGTTATTGGGAAAGATTGAAGGCAGGAGGAGAAGGGGATGACAGAGGATGAGATGGTTGTATGGCGTCACCAACTCGATGGACATGAGTCTGAGTAAACTCCAGGAGTTGGTGATAGACAGGGAAGCCTAGAATGCTGCAATCCATGGGATCACAACGAGTTGGACACAGCTGAGTGACTGAACTGAACTGATATATAATTTTATTTTTATAAAAGACAAAGTGTACTCGTTAATTATAACTTATACATATATAAAAACTATTATTTAGTATGCTATAGTCAATGGACACTCACAATAAAAATTTATTTTTAAAGGTTTAAAAAGTTAAGTATATAGGTTGCCAGCTATTCAAATAGATCACTGGATTTGAAAACAGTGGCAAACACTTGAAATAGGGAAGCTCAGAAATGTTAAGTTTCATTAGTTTGGCTTGTAGAAACTTCTTATAACTTCAGTTTTACAATTCAGCATTTTGAAGCCTCCCAGTTATAATAAATCATAAAATCCCTCAGTTATAATAAATAGTAAGTATTCTCTGATAAGGAACTGTGGTAAGTCTAAATTTAAAAAATGAATGGCATATGATATAATCAAAGACAATTGACAAACATGGTATGGAGCAGCTATTTAGAGTTCAAAGTCTCTTTCAGTATGTCTTTGCATGAGAAGTAGAAAGCAGTCAAAAACCTCAACATATTTTTCCTCAATTTTTCCCCAACATATTGTCAATATAGATTTTAAAGCTGATATCTAGTTTAAAAAGGTTTAATTATATGTCAATATAAAGAGGTTTGGAGAAGGCAATGGCACCCCACTCCAGTACTCTTGCCTGGAAAATCCCATGGACGGAGGAGCCTGGAAGGCTGCAGTCCATGGGGTCACTGAGGGTCGGACACAGCTGAGCGACTTCACTTTCACTTTTCACTTTCATGCATTGGAGAAGGAAATGGCAACCCACTCCAGTGTTCTTGCCTGGAGAATCCCAGGGACGGGGGAGCCTGGTGGGCTGCCGTCTATGGGGTCGCACAGAGTCGGACACGACTGAAGTGACTTAGCAGTAGCAGTAGCAGTATAAAGAGGTTAAGTTAAAATACCTTTAATTTTAGGATTAAAGGAATTTACCAATAAGATTTTTTTATTCCTTATTTTAAGAACTATTTTTTGAGAGACTACTGTATGCTGACTATTGTTCCAGGCACCAGGAATACACATGTGAACAAGTTAGAGCCTGCATTCTCATGAAGCAGTTAAGCAATTATTATACAAATAAGTAATGTAATTTATAATTATAAAACTTCTTCACTTTTGACATATTTGTCGAGCACCTTCTATATGCTAGGGGCACTAGTGAGTGCTTGAGATTTATCAATGAACAGAAACAAAAGCTGCCTTCAAGAGCTGTGCATATTGATTCTATGAAGAAAATAAAGTATAACGACATGGGACTAAGGTCCTTTTTCTAAGAGAGCTGAGACAAGGAGAATCTGAGGAAGTGGTATTTTTTTTAATTTTTAAAAATATAAATTTATTTATTTTAATTGGAGGTTAATTACTTTACAATATTATATTGGTTTTGCCATTCATCAACATGAATCCGCCACAGGTATATATGTGTTCCCCATCCCAAACTTTAATAGAGACTAGAATGACATGAAGGAGTGAGACCTGTGAGAATCTAGGGAGATAGAATTCTAGGCAGAGAACGCAACAGGTGTAAAGGCTTTTGAAACCGACAAGGGCTTGGTAGGTCCTAGGAACAGCAAGAGCCTTATCGCTGGAGCACAGTGGCCCGAGAGGGAGTGGCATGATGTGAGATCAGGGAGATGAACTGGTCCAAAAATGAGATCCTGATTTTGATCCACGTGTGACGGGAAGTCATTAACAGGTTTGAACCTGGTGAGTAAAGTGATCAAATTTACCTTTTTAAAAGAGGTCTCTCAGTTACAAATGTAACAAATGCACTGCTGTGGTTTTGATGTTGATAGCTGGGGTGCTTTGCATGTGTGGGGAACTCTGCCCCTTCTACTCAATTTTGTTATGAACTCTAAAGGCAGCATAGGCAACAACAAAAAATTGCATTTTTTAATCAGTTATAAAATAACCAGTAAGTGTTACTGATATCTCTTCCTTATACCTAATCAGGTATTCTTCCTTATTTCCCAATAATGTTGATACAATGAACATATTCGAAACAAAAATGGTAACACCGCACAGAATAAAATTGATTAGTGGAAAAGAAGAAAAAAAGCCCCTCAGTAACATGGAGGATAGACAAGGAAAAAATGTTAATGGCTTGGAATAGAGCAATGACAATGGATCTAGCAAGAACTGATCAAATCTGAGTACGTTTTGAAGTTAGAACAAAAAACTGATTTGTTGATAGATTGACTCACCATTGGTTGTGAGGGAAAGCAAAGGTAGAAAGATGTCTCCTAGGTTTCTGGAATGAGCAACTGGGCAAACCAAGATGCCACCTACAGAGACAGATGAAAGTGCCATAGTTATGATGGGCAGGTAATCACGAGTTCTTTCTGAACATGAAAAAGTAACAAAGCCTATTATATATTGCTATGTTAAGGAGTCAGTGATATGCTAAGTGTGTGGCTTTAGTGAGAATTTGGGGCTGGAGATAATTTGGGGGTCATTAAAATTTAGATAAAAGTGAAAACTATAAAATTGGGGGGAAATTGGCTAAAAAGAGAGGAAAGATTGAAAAGAGCCAAAAACTGAATCTTCAAACACTTCAAAATTTAAAATTGGAAAAAAGAGGAGCCAACAAAGGGACTTTGGAAAGAGCAGTCGATGTTTAAGTGAGCTCTGAAGTGTTAGCAGTGGCAGGAAAAAGAGGAGACTCTGGGAAAGAGGAGACAGGAAAAGTGCTCAAAGCTGAAAAAAGCATGATCCAGTGGAGAATGAAAAACAGTTTCTCTGTTGTAGGAAAGCAGAATACAAAGGGGAAAAAGGTTAGAATTGACCCTGGAAAGGGAGGGAACAGCTGTCTATCCTGGAGGTTGTTATGATAATCAAAGAAAAAGATGGTAGTGGCCTGCTTCAGGGTGGTGGGGGAGGAATGGAGCACGCCAGATAAACCAGGGAAATGTGTAGGAGGCGTGCGTTGCAGGCCTGCCCAGTTACTCAGCCGTGTCTGACTCTCTGGAATGGGTTGCCATTTCCTTCTACAGGGGCTCTTTCTGATCCAGGGATCAAACCTGCATCTCCTGAATTGACAGGTGGATTCTGTACAACTGAGGCACCCGGAAAGCCCTTATATGAGGCAGGAGTGTCCAAATTGCATGATGTTTTGACATTGAAATGGAAACAAGGAAACTCTGGTTTCAGGCCAAGCTATTGAGCTTCCTTTTAAACATTTTATAATATGTAGCTGTTGAAAAATAGGGGAAAAATATATAACCCCACTAACAGAAATACTGGCTTCCCTTGTAGCTCAGTCAGTAAAGAATGTGTCTGCAATGCAGGAGGTCCGGGTTCGATTTCTGTGTTGGGAAGAGCCTCTGGAGAAGGAAATGGCAACCCACTCCAGTCTTGCCTGGAAAATCCCATGGACAGAGGAGCCTGGTAGGTTACAAAGTGGGTAGTTAAAGGGTTGGACATGACTTAGCAACTTAACCACCATGACAGAAATACTATTTTCTTTTCACATTTTAACAGTATTCTTGAATATAATGTTGAAATGTGGCAATCCTAATAAACATGCACATCTCCATAAACACTTCTATGCTGCCTCACAGTGTCTACAGATACCATTTAAATGAAAGCATATTGTATCATAGACTACAAATAATTTAATTTACTCTGTCTCCATTTTTGAACACTTACTACTTCCACTTTCTAACTATTGTCACTAGCACTACACGCTCATGAACATGGACTTGCCTTACTTTTGAATTATTTGTTCAGGGTATAATTGAAGATGCTGTAAATACACAAATATTACCAACTGCTTTTTTAAAGTTTTACCAGTAGACAATTCTCTCAGGAATATATCCATGTACCACATTCAACACAATCTAAATAGAACTGAATATTTTTCTTAAAAATATCTTCTGACTAAATGTGTGATTTCAGTTTTCCTGTTAATTTGATTCGTATGGTTCATTTCTAGCAAGATGAGCTGTTTACCTAGCTAAACACTCCCCTTATTGCTAAGCATTTATATTAAGGCTTTTAACTCACTTAAAGTGTGTTTTTGTTCAGCTAGTTGTACAGGTTTTTATATAACAAAGTCATTAATCATTATGAGTTCCTCTGAAAAATGTTCAGTATACTTCAAATGAAAAAAAAAAAAAAACAGAATCAGGCATAAGATGAAGGTTTGTATCCTGGTTTCAATATGTTTTGCTAGTTAGATTAGAACCCTGACTCTCTGGCTTATGAACTTTGCTTGGGTTTAATCCTTTCCCTTCCCAGTATGTCACAGTGTAATTTTGAGGGTTCAGGTAAGCTAATATATGTGTGAAGTTTGTTTTAAAAGAAAATAAATTGGTGATATTACTATTTGAGCATTTCAGTTGGGTGCTTGAGGGAAGGAAACACTGAATAATTTTTGACATCATTGAAGCTCTTGCAGCCTGTGGCTGTCTCTTCTGCTTATACATCAGGTCAGTCTTGCTCCCAGGGAAGAGAACAATCCAGGGGATGTGGATTCTATTAAATGAATATGTGTATAAATATTTAATTTTAATTATCAACTTAGTCAACTCTAGGAACAACATAAAAAATAAAATCATGAAGCTTAGAAATTATATTAAAAATTCCTGATGGGTGTGGTGCACATTTTAGACTTTTATAGAGTCTGATATAATAAGAGGAGAGAGAACCAATAAATGTTCTCATCACTAAAACATTCAGTTTGTAAATGATATTTATTATCTTTAATTTCACTTTAATAATGAAGTAACTACATAGTAATTTTTATGCCAGACTAATAACTTATGATGGCCAAATTGGGCTGTCATGCCTTTAATTATGGTTTAAAAAATAATATAAAAGATGGTAAAATTTGTATTTGCTTAAAGACTCAAGAGTCTAGGTAATTTAATAAGATAAATTATAAATTAAATTAATAGTTTATGACTTAGTCGATGATAATATAACCAATATAGCAACATACTGAATTTCATAGGGGGAAAAAAGAAACTTTTCTTCACTAATAGGTATTTATAATGCATGTGTTCATGTTCTTGCCTAAATATTTAAAACATTAAAATTACAGACAGGAATTGAACTGGGGTCTCCTGCATTGCAGGCAGATTCTTTACCAGCTGAACTTCCAGGGAAACCCAAAATTAAAGAAGGTTTACTGAGATTAATACACAGAGGTATAATTACCTTTCTATCTTTTAAGATGATGTCTTTCTTCTCAATTTGTCCAAAGCAGATGCTGAAATAATCCAAATTATATACTGAGAAGTAACTTTTGCCAAAGCACAGGAAAATCCTTTTCTGATGGCTTTCCTTCCACTGCATCTTCGCTCCTCTGAACTCATTTTTTATCCCTTGCTCCTCCCATACGCAATGGCTCATTCTAAAAACTGGCATGGCCAAGCAAATACTTATAGTTACTTTTGCAATCTTAAAAAATTTCCAGTAACTATTATAAACTTAAAAACACATTTAGGGAAACATAAAGTCTGCTGTTATCTGTTTTTCATTAAAAAAATAAACATTAGGTCCACATTGGGCTTCCCAGGTGGAGCTAATGGTAAAGAACTCGCCTGGTAATGCTGGAGAGATCAGGGACCCGGGTTCAATCCCTAGGTTGGGAAGATCCCTTGGAGGAGGGCATGGCAACCCACTCCACTATTCTTGTCTGGAGAATCCCCTGGACAGAGGAGCCTGGCCGGCTCCAGTCCATGGGGTCACAAAGAGTGGGACATGACCGAACGACTTAGCACCTACATGCAGACACTGGGCAGTTGTTTCCATTAGTCCGTTCATCTATTTTATGCTATGGAAGTGACTCAAAGACTGTCTTTTGCTGTGATCTTGGAAAACTTACCTGACAAATTTAGACTAAACATCACCTCTACAGCAGGAACTGTAATGGCTCACAACTGTACTGAGAATATCATCATCCTTATGGACTGCCTACAGGTTCATCTCCTTATAAATCTTGCCATCCTCTAAAACTTGTCATGAGCGCTCATCTCTCTTAACCACAAGCTTCTGTCCAATTTGTGAACATATCACTCATGTGTTCTATAATCTGTACTCGTGGTAGTTCAAAGTTCATAGTAAAACCACTATCACAGGGTGTACAAGGGGAATTCCTTCTGCTCATTCTTAATTGTGAGTTTGAAATGGACATATGTAAGAGCAGAAGGCATCATCTTCCTTGAAGAAATCTGCTGTGAAGAGGACCTACTTCAATTAATGACACCACTGTCTACACAGGGATCTGCAACCTGGGTATCAGCCTCCCCTCCTTCCCCTCCTTGCCGTTTTTATACCCAAACTATTCCTTGGATGACTTTATTCTCATTGTCTTCTGCCACTTTTCTAGCTGAATCTCAACCACAGCTCATAAGCATTAGTGAAATCAGCTTCCAGCTTGTCATCCTGCCTTAATCTTGTCCGTGTCAAATTTATATTCTGCCAAAATGAGTTATATCTTTTATTCTTTCATTAAGTATTTCAAGGTTTTCAAGATTTTACGACATTGTTGCCAACGTCCATGTACTCATCACTCAAGCATTCTAATTTACAGCATCAGGTCATTTAAAGTCATAGCTATTACTTATAAAGCATTTTTATGCCAGTAATAGAAATGCTTTAGCATGCTTATGAGCAAAAGGGATTTTATTGCCTCTGTATTCGCCCTCGCAAGATGGCAAAACATAATACCACAACCCTTTTCCTCACTCAACTGTGGTTTTGAGCCCTATTCTTATTGACAAATGTTCTTTAGCTCATTTACTTTGTCAGTGACTCTCATTCTCCTCATTCTGTCATTTCTCCCTTACACAGTTACATTTCGCCAACCAGCATTGCCATCACACAGTTGAATCCATGCTCAACCTCCTTCCCCTTCTTCTATTTAATTGCACTAGTCTGTCATAACCTCAGCATTTGTTCTGTCCATCCCTTGCTCTATTCTGTGCAAATATCTGCACTGATGAAATGGTTTTAGATTATATACTTGCTCTCAGTTTATTATTACTATAATTCAATATACATGCTAGCAAAGTAATGCTCAAAATTCTCCAAGCCAGGCTTCAACAGTACGTGAACTGAAAACTTCTGGATATTCAAGCTGGATTTAGAAAAGGTAGAGGAACCAGAGATCAAATTGCCAAAATCTGCTGGATCATCAAAAAAGCAAGAGAGTTCAGAAAAACATCTACTTCTGCTTTATCGACTACGCCAAAGCCTTTGAATGTGTGGATTACAATAAACTGTGGAAAGTTCTTAAACAGATGGGAATACCATACCGCCTTACCTTCCTCCTAAAAAATCTGTATGCAGGTCAAGAAGCAACAGTTAGAACCAGACATGGAACAGTGGACTGGTTCCAAATTGGGAAAGGAGAAGGTCATGGCTATATATTGTCACTCTGCTTATTTAACTTCTATGCAGAGTACATCATGCAAAATACTGGGCTGGATGAAGCACAAGCTGGAATCAAGATTACTTGGAGAAATAGCAATAACCTCAGATATGCAGATGACACCACCCTTATGGCAGAAAGCAAAGAGGAATTGGGAACCTCTTGATGAAAGTGAAAGAGGAAAGTGAAAAAGCTGGCTGAAAACTCAACATTCAAAAGACTAAGATCATGGCATCTGGTCCCATCACTTTATAGCAAATAGATGGGGAAACAATGGAAACAGTAACAGACTATTTTCTTGGGCTCCAAAATCAGTGCACGGGGTGACTGCAGCCATGAAATTAAAAGATGCTTGCTCCTTGGAAGAAAAGCTATGACAAACCTAGACAACATATTAAAAAGCAGAGACATTACTTTGCTGACAAGGGTCTGTCTAGTTAAAGCTATGGTTTTTCCAGTGGTCATGTATGGATTGAGAGTTGGACTATAAAGAAAGCTGAGCACCAAAGGATTGATGCTTTTGAACTTGTTTTGGGGAAGACTCCTGAGAGTCACTTGGACTGCAAGAAGACCAAACCTGTCAATCCTAAAGGAAATCAGTCTTGAGTATTCATTGGAAGGACTGATGCTGAAGCTGAAACTCCAATACTTTGGCCACCTCATGCAAAGAACTGACTCATTGGAAAAGACCCTGATGTTGAGAAAGATTGAAGGTAGGATAAGAAGGGTACGACAGAGGATGAGACAGTTGGATGGCATCACCGACTTGATGGACATGAGTTTGAGCAAGCTCTGGGAGTTGATGATGGACAGGGAAGCCTAGTGTGCTGCGGTCATGGGGTCACAGAGTTGGACACAACTGAGAGACTGAACTGAAGTTGAAAAATGTAATATAAGTTTTCAATATAAGTTGAAAAATGTAAATTTATGACTTCAAGTAAACAATTATTTCAAGCTAACAATCCTGTTAGTGTTCCTATTCCATTCACTCTCCCTTGCTATTCTATGACTCTTTAGAACTTTCCTGTCTTTTCCCAAACTTCGAATAACTTAATTCTCAGCTCATGATGATTCTTCCTATTTCCCTGAGAAAATGAGAGCAATTACAACAAGAATTCCCCCACAATCCTATTATAAAATCTGCCCACGTGCTTCCATATATACCACAGTATCGTCTCTACCTCCTTTCCTGGGAAATAAACCCAGTGCCTTTCTTTCTAAGGCCACCTTTCCACAGACATTCAGCTCCAACCTAGGATACCACACAAGCAATTCTTTCTCTCCTGCTTGTTACATGTTCTATTTAATCATTTCTTGTATTAATACAAACATACTATAATTTAAAAAACAAAGTTATCAAGCAGTCTCGAGCTCACATTTTTCTTCATTCACTATCCTACTAACTCATTCTCTTTTTTTTTTAACTCATTCTCTTTTAACAAATAATCTTGTTTCTTTTTTCTTCTCCTTTAATTTTCTCTTGAACTACACCAACCGGATTTGTACCCATAACACTTGTGCCCAATTCTACTTCTATCAAGATTCCCAATAATTAATTACTGTAGATCAAAGGCCAATGTTCAGTCCTTTTCTTATAAAAGCTTTCTACAGCTTGGCACAGTTGATCACTCTCCTTGAATTTCCTAGTTATCCAGTGTGGCTGATTTTATTTTTAGGGAAATAAGATCGCCTCTTTCGTGCATTACATGTTCCTACACTTGGTCCTCATTTTTATTCAGCTGTTAATTTTAAAATATTTTATAGGGTTTTGAAAAATCTCCTATAGATTGCAAATATAATTCTGGAATCAGTTCTTCCTTTTCTAAAAATACTATTTTCATTGCTATCTTTTTGTTTTGCTTTAAATATTATATTTTGAGGTACTTGGAATTGTCAATCTTATCCTTTGTGATTTATGTTTTATTAAACTGCCTTGTTTAAGTAACTGTTTACATCTCAGACATTCTAAACTCATTACCTATGCTTTTCCTTAAAAATAATACTACAAGTTTTATGAGAAAATGGTGTACAAATATTTATGAAATGAAAAATGAATTTTCCCAACCTAATTTGTGGAATCATCCAATCTATTGCTGTTGATTGTAAAACAATTTATAATAGATATCAAGTTCACATATGCAGTGGGTATGTTGCTGAACTTTTTGGTCTTCTTCTATGTGTTTCTCCCTGGGCCAATTTTGTTTGCATTGCTTATAGCTTTATAAGAAAAATTGGTATCTGTTGAAGTAATGTCAAAAGTGTCTTTGCGATTCTAGGACACTTTCTCTTTCATATACCATTTAGAAATACATTATGGCTTACTAAACACCCTGTTGAGAATTTTCACTGAAATTGATTAAATTGAATTAAATTTTGATTATCTGGATATCCTCATTATTTTGAGTTCTCCAGCTGTTAATATATAATTGTACTTATTCCAGATTTCTTTTATAGTCTTTAAAATATTTTAAAGAATTTTTTAAAATGTCATACATAAATCTTAATTTCTTTGCACTTTATATTTTATGCATTTGTAATTTTATCTCTCTAATTAACTGTTATAGGAAGCTTACTAAAATTGTATTGTGGTCTTAAGCAATCTTTTTTTTTTTTTCTTTTTGGCTATAGTATGGAGAACTTCCCCACAAGGAACAAACCTGTGCCCCCTGCAGGGGAAGCAGAGACCACCACGGAGATGCTTTGTTTAAGTTATCTTGATGAACTGTCTCATTCGTAAACTTTTTAGATGTTCTTGTATTTACTTGCATCCACTGTGTATACAATGATATCATCTGAAAATTATACATTTTTCTTTTCATCTCATGTTTTCATTTGTTTTTTTTTTTTTTTTTACTAACTATATCACCATTCTTATAGTCCATTAAATATGCCATTCTTATATTCCTAGGATAAACATTGTAATATCATTATTTTGAACACTGTTGCGTTCAATTTGTATTTTATTTAGTATCTTTGAAGCTATGCTCATTAATGAAAATAGACTAAGATTTTTTTTTTTTTTTTGCTCAGGAAGTTGCATATTATCTTTTCCTAGAGGACAAACTTAGCTTTATTCTATTAAATTTAGCATTTTTTGTTTTGTAAGTGAGCACATATATATTTTTTCAAATGCAAACTACATAACGTGTGGATCACTCTTGTGGTAGAGACAATGAACTGGCACCTGATTTGCCTGCTTCTCTGGTTATATGCACACAAAGCACACACACTAATGGGCGTACATACACACGTCTATATCTTTATATGCATCTACATCTATGTGCAGGTATGCTTAGTTGCTCAGTCATGTCTAACTCTGTGTGATCCCATGGACTGTAGTCCACCAGTCTCCTCTGTCCTTGGGACTTTCCAGGCAGGAATACTGGAGTGGAATAATCTCCTTCTCCAGGGAATCTTACCAACTCCAGGACTGAACCCATTATCTCCTGCATCTCCTGTATTGCAGGTGGATTCTTTACCACTGAATCACCAGGGAAGTCCATATGTAAAAATATTTCTATCTATATCATGCATATATGCTGAGCCATCTGCAATAGAGAACAAGATCTTCTTGCAGCTGGGTGTGCCCATGTGATTAAATGCTAACCAGTTGAATGTAAATGGGAGTGATATTCTCAACTTCTAGTAAATGTAGATTCCTCACCACCTTTTTTTCTCCCTGTGCTTTGGAGTAAAACTAAGTGCCTGAGGCTTTAACAATAAGCTTATCTCTTTGTTCTATCATCACTTGAGAACAAAGCTAAACTCACTGAATTTGTTCATTTCTTTCTCCTTTTGATTCCATCCGTTTTTGGTTGGAAATGTGTATAAAATGGGTATATAAAATGTGTATACAGTTTTAAACCTCAGTTATGTGGATGGTACCACTCTAATGGGAGAAAGCGAAGAGGAACTAAAGAGCCTCTTGATGAGGGTAAAAGAGGAGAGTGAAAAATCTGGCTTACAATTCAATATTAAAAAAACTAAGATTGTGGCATCTGGTCCCATCATTTCATGGCAGATAGAAGGAGAAAAGGTGGAAGCAGTGACAGATTCCCTCATCCCTTGGGCTCCAAAATCACTGTAGATGGTGACTGCAGCCCTGAAATTAGAAGATAATTGCTTCTTGGCAGGAAAGCTATGACAAACCTAGACAGTGTGTTAAAAAGCAAAGATCACTTTGCCAACAAAGGTCGGTATAATCAAGGCTATAGTCTTTCCAGTAGTCACGTGTGGTTGTGAGAGCCGGACAGTAAAGAAGGCAGGGCACCAAAGAACTGATGCTTTTGAACTGTGGTATTGGAGAAGACTCTTGAGTGTCTCTTGAGTTTGATCAAGGAGATCAAACCAGTCAATCTTGAATGAAGTCAACTCTGAATACTCATTGGATGTACTGATCCTGAAGCTGAAACTGCAATACTTTGGCCACTTGATGCAAAGAACTGACTCACTGGAAAAGACTCTTATACTGGGAAAGATTGAAGGCAGAAGGAGAAGAGGGCAACCAAGGGTGAGATGGTTGGCTGGCATCACCAATCACTGGACATGAACTGCATGTGCAAGCTCTGGGAGATGGTGTGCGACAGAGAAGCCTGGCATGCTGTAGTCAGGCTCGCAAAGGGGTTGCGATGGGGTTGCGAAGAGTCAGGCATGACTTGGTGACTGAACAGCTACAACAAATATACTATTTTGTTACAGATCCAGATTTATTCAGGATTATTATGGTGTGATAAGTTAACATTTAATATTATGCAGTTACATCAAAGCTGCAAGTTGATAAAATGACATTGAACATTATAAAACAACCCTCTATTTCTGGTAATAGTCCATGCATCCCAGTCTACTTTGCCTCATATAGTATAGCTATATTGGCTTTTATGTGTTTAGTATTTGCGTGATATATCATTTTGTATCTTTGTATTACTTTCACACTATGTGTATCTATAGATTTAACATACCTCTCATATAAATTGCATATCCTGATATTTTTTATCTAGCATGATCATCTGTGTCATGTATGAATATAATTATTACTCTGTTTGGTTTTAGTCTATAATATTTCTACTTGCTTCTTCTTTTCTGTGTTATTTCTTTTCTTTATACTTCAGGTTTAATAAATTATTTTTAGAATGTTCTTTTTCTCATGGGCATTTTAGCCTGCCTTATTGTGTGTGTGTGTGCGCACATGTGTTGTGTGCATGTGTGTGTGGATGGCGAGTGCACTTCTTTGTTAGGGTCAGGCTGCTATCCCTGGCTGCCTTTATCCAATTTGGTCCTCAAGGATCCAGGCTCCTTTTGTCTTATGACATTGCAATTTTTAACATGACATCATTCAGTGTATTTTATGGCCTGACTTGGTGGTGAAAAACATCACTTCTCCCATATTCCATTGTTAAAGCCCATTCACATCTTACAATGTGACTGAACAGGATGTTAAGAAAGATTAAGTGAAATGTATCAAAAGTGAAAGTCGCTCAGTCATGTCCAACTCTTTGAGACCCCATGGACTGTAGCCTGCCAGGCTCCTCTGTCCACAAAATTCTCCAGGCAAGAATACTGGAGTAGGTAGCCATTCCCTTCTCCAGGGGATCTTCCCCACCCAGAGATTGAACCCAGGTTTCCTGCATTGCAGGCAGATTCTTTACATTCTGAGCCACTAGGAAGTCCCTGAAATGTACTGAAGTAGGGGAAAAGGAAGACAGTATCCAAGGTGGAGGCCACAGAATGAACAGTAAGTGGTAGATAACAATGTAGTGTGGGCTGAGCAGATGGATTACTTTAGACAGTAACTACCAGTGAGTTGATAGGGTGTATCCAGATTATAGGGGTTTAAAAATCCAGCCAGAAATGCTCAGATTTAGTTATGCTTTTGGAAATATGGTAGATTATATAGTCCATAGCTATCCACTTTATTACATATAACACGATTACCTGCACATCCGGTTAAATGTGACTTGCCATGTCTCCCAGTAGATGGAATGTATTTCCCGGCCCCATTCTTGGCCCTAGCAGGGGACTTTCTTCAACTAATGTAATCTGGGCTGTCATGATATATGCCACCTCCACAAAAAAGTGTGTATTTGATTGTATGGCCAAGTCAAGCCTCTAACCTGTTTGTAAAATGTAACCCCCATAGACCCTGCTTCTTTATTCTTGGCCTGGAATGAGAAGCCACTAGCAGACTTGCAGCCAGTATTGAGATTATATGCAATGAGGATAAGGAACAAGTATTAATGTTTACAGTAAAATAAGTATATGTGTGGACGCTAAGTTGCTTCAGTCATGTCCGATTCTTTGCAACCCCATGGACTATAGCCTGCCAGGTTCCTCTGTCCATGGGATTCTCCAGATAAGAATCCTGAAGTGGGTTGCCATGCCCTCCTCCAGGGAATCTTCCTGACCCAGGGATTGAACCTGTCTCCCATGGATCCTGCGTTGCAGGCAGATTCTCTGCCACTGAGCCACTGGTGAAACCCAAAGTAAGTATATAGTAAGCACCAAAATACTTTTGGGGAGGAGTGTGGAATAGATAACAGAAGAGTAGAACAGATAGAGAATGGTAGCTTAGTACTTGGGTTTCAGAAAGAGACAAATGTAGACATAATCATTCTGTTTTATTCCCTACCTTCCAGGTCAATCATCATCAAGTCTTTGTTTATGTAAAACATGAATAATTTTTACATATGTTAAGGAACTTTAGTGAAATATAAAATAAATGTATGCCCGATGCTCAACACATTATTTGACTTCAGGATTTTTGCAGAAACTAACGCCGGTGACAGGGAATTTGTTGTGTAAGTGAATATTGAAACACTCTGATCAATAATATTCAGATAACTGAAGATGTATTAATATGTCTCTGGTCAATAAGTTGTTAATATTTCAAATGTCCTTAAAATTTGTCATTGCTCATATATATAAACTTGGTTTAATGCAGATCGAACCAAGTTCCTGAGCCAGGCCACACACCTGGATGTGAAGGATGCAGCATGACCCACTAGAAAGGTTCCAGCTGTGGGCATCCCACAGACTCATGCTCACAATTCTAGCTTTGCCAAATAGCAGCTCTGACCTCCTTTTGCAAAATAGCTAAGTCTTAGTTTCTTTGCCTTTAAACTGGAGGCAAATTATAACTATCTCATGTAATGATAAGACGTACTTGTGATCACATGTGCAAAACACCTTTCAAATTCAGAACATGGAACACAGTAGATACCCCAAAGTACATGTACCCCTATGAAGAAAGTTGCAGCGGTGTGAAGTACAGCAATTGAAATACCTGATCAGAGTCATTTAATCACCTTGGGATGCAAAGATTTCAGCTGGAAAATTGGGATGCTACTTCAAAAGCATTTTATGTGTTGACTAATTCACTATCAGGAGGCACTTTAAAACATCAAATTTCCAGCTTCATAATAGCACATTAATAGCGATAAAAACTAGCATGGCATGCAAATTCTAAATCTAAAACACATTCTGCATAAATTCCTTTGGCAGATTCATTTGGCCCTAATAGAACCATTCATTTCCCATTTTAAGACACAGTTCAGTGTTACTCTTGGTTATCACATAGCTATTTTATTCTACTCCAGGGGAGAACAACTTGAGTCAGATGAAATGATCTCTCTGGGAAGCTGCTATATATTCTTTAGTTAACCTGGTTAACATGGAGAGGCATAGTATTTTGAAATTCTTCACATAAATTAAACTGCCTTACGCTATTTGAACTCCACATATTTATTTATTAAAGGTATATGGCCTTTCCTTTTTTTTCAATTCTGTTTTGAACCACCTATGAATGCAGGTGAGGATAGACATCTTTTTAGGAAAAATAAATATGTTACTAAGGTCTTTATGTTTTATTTTTAAATAGGTGCATGTTTTCTTACAGGAAAGAGATAAACATGTTACAGTAAATAAAAGGTAGAAAAGATTATTTGAAGATGAAGAAAAGTGTGAAATAATAAGCACTCAGTAGTAAACAAACCTGTAAAAGCTACAAGTAAGAGTTTTGTGGACAGATGGATCAGGGCTGGAAAAGAAGTGGTAACAACAAAAAAAACTGTGTGAAAAAACAAAACCCTCTTATTTATATTGAATATGATTGTCTACTTTCAAAATGAAATATACATTTACATATCAGTATAAACAGACTACAAAAAAGCTTCATATTTATTCATTTGTAGAGGCGACATATTGTTCAAAGGAATTGGAAACACATGTATATGGTATAATTCCATTTAGGACAAAAAACAAAGCAAGTCTTAATATCTTCCCCATACGAGTATATGTTCTTGTACATATCAGCATGAACCCAGGAAAAGGTTCATACCATCCTGCTAAAACTGGCTAGATACATGTGTGAGTGAGTGAAGGCTGAGGACAAATAGAAGTGGGGTGACAATCTGCTTTGTTACAAGTAGGTATATATTAATATTTAAGTTTGTGGTTTGAAAAAATATCAAATAATGAAATATTTCAAATATTCTATTGCCTTCTTAATCAAGTCTTCTCTTCATCTCAAAACTCTTTTCAACCAACCAATTCCTTAACCTTCTCAGAGCCAAGATTCTCAAGGTTTCTACGGACACCACCCCCATCTGTGCCCCACCCCCTTTCACTGTTTGATCCCTAAAATGTGCTTTTCCTCTCGCCATTTTTGTAACACTATTCTTACTGTCACCAGTCATCACCTGCTGCTGGATCCAGCAGGTATTGTTCAGATCTCATCTGACATCATTTAGGACAGATGGTCATGCCCACCTTCTTGGAACTTTCTGTTCTCTTGGCTTCATTTTCTTTGTCTTTCCTCACCCATCTCTTAGCTCCATTTTCTGACAATCTCCTCCTCTCCCAGTTGCTCCTTAATTTGTGTTGTGCTAGGCTTCAGTGATGGCTTTACTGTTTTCTTACTGTACATCCTCTCCCTATGAAACCTCATTCACATTTCAAACATCGTCCGTATTTCAATGAATCCCAAAGTTAGACCGCATTCCAGATCACTTGTCTGCCTTCATATCTATGCTTGACCCGTCCATCTACCTGGGTGATTCTCATGCCAGAAACTTAGACTTATCCTTGGTATTACTTTATCAGCTATTTATCAATCATTATTAAAATTAAACCCTTCAATAAACATAAAATAATATTCTATTATTATAAAATATCTAAAATAATTATGATTATGTGGTAAGCATAATTCTATAAACATTTCCTATATTATTTTGTTTTTAACAATGCAATGAAATAAACACAAATGTCATTTGATTTTTACAAATAAGGAAATGAAGCGCTTGCTGCTGCTGCTGCTGCTGCTCAGTCGCTTCAGTCGTGTCCGACTCTGTGCAACCCCATAGATGGCAGCCCACCAGGCTCCCCGGTCCCTAGGATTCTCCAGGCAAGAAAACTGGAGTGGGTTGCCATTTCCTTCTCCAATGGATGAAAGTGAAAAGTGAAAGTGAAGTCGCTCAGTCGAGTCGGACTCTGTGCAACCCCATGGACTGCAGCCCACCAGGCTCCTCTGTCCATGAGATTCTCCAGGAAAGAATACTGGAGTGGGTAACTATCCCATCCTTGTCTTTTTAGGGCCTTTGTTTACATGATTTTCTTTGCCTAGAACACTTTTGCTCCAGTCTCTGTATGGCTAACTTAAACACAGCTTTTACATCTGAACTCTAATGTCACTTTAAACCAAAATAACTCTGACCCACTTATGTAAATTAGAGTTCTGGTGTTTTCTTTTACAGAGTGTACATCCGTACCATGTATCTTTTATAGGGCATAATTTATATATGCTTTTGTTTTATTTTTAGATGTAAATTTAACAGGGACAGGAACTGTGTGTTTTCTCATCTTTGTAATCCCAAGATCAAACACAATCTCTGGTCTGTCAGCCAGCTAATATCCACACAGATAACACTGAACACTGTAAGTCTATCAGAATATCTAAGAATGGCCAAAGGAGAATTCCCTTGGAATATTTCTTCCCCTTCTGTGATACTGATTCATACACCTGAATGTATGGTTTTATTCATGGAAAGTACATCATATAAGCCTGGTTTCAAATGTTAAATTCACAATACTGCAGGGTTTGCCATGAATGCTTACTTACAAGGAAGCAATCAACAGAGCGAAGGGATCATCTACAGAAAGAACGAGAACATTTGCAAACCATGTATCTGATAAGGAGGCAATACTCAAAATACACAAGGAACTCAAATACTCAATAGCAAAAACACTCCAAATAACCTGATTCACAAAATGGGCAAAGGACGTGAACAGACATTTCTCAAAATAAGATACACAAATGGCCAACAGTCATAGGAAAAGCTGCTCAATATTACTCATCATCAGAGAAATGAAAGTCAAAACCACAGTGAGTTAGTACTTTACACATGTTAGGATAGCTGTTATCTAAAAAACAAAAGATAGCAAGACTTGGTGAGGTTGTGGCTAAAAAAAAGGAAACCCTTTGCTCTTTTGGTAAAGTCATTATGGGAAACAGTATGGAAGTTCCTCAAAAAATCAAGAATAGAACTACATGTGATCCAACAATCCCACTTTGGTGTAAGTCCAAAGGAAATAAAATCAGTATCTTGATGAGATATCCACACTTCCATGTTCACTGTAGCCCTATTTATAATATCCAAGATATGGAAACAGTCTTACTTGTCTTAGGTCCAGGCCCTGGCTAAGGGGAAGGGGACCCTGTGCGGGCTGGTTACCCTGCCTGGGAGTGATCGTCCAGCATGCAGGCTGGGTCTTCTTTCCAGTGCCGAGGCCTGGCTGAGGAGGCAGATCTTAGCTGGCGGTGCCCAGGGCTCCAGACCCTGCCAGCCATCATCACTGAGGGAGTCAGGAGACCAGGATGCAGCCAGCCCTCAGACGGTTTATTTAAACTGGAGAGAATTAACTAGATCAATAGGAGCGAATGTAAATCAGGTTAATACCCAGGTCGCAACAACTGCTCTTCCTTGGGAATAGCCCCAACCAGAGAGATGGACCTGAAATAATGCTGTGCAACATCCTTGCAACCTAACCCTGAATTCTAGCCACCTCTTAGATGGGCTTCCCTTGTGGCTCAGATGGTAAAGACTCTGCCTGAAATGTGGGAGACCTGGGTTTCGGTCCCTGGGAAGATCCCCTGGAGAAGGGAAAGGCTAGCCACTCCAGTATTCTGGCCTGGAGAATTCCATGGACTGTATAGTCCATGGGGTCACAGAGAGTCAGACACGACTGAGCAACATTCACTTTTTCAGAGGTACACAACTGATCTAAGCTGTACCATTCTTTGAAACTTGAACAGAGAGACTGAGTTGGTTGAAACTGTTACCTTAATAGCAGTGTCCATATACTCTAGTTGCCAAGGGCTCTGTGGACTGCGACCCATGGAGATGCAGCTGCCATTAAGTCGTGGAAGTGGAGAAGGGGGAAAGGTCACTGTGCTTTAATGCCAGGGCCCTGTGGCCATGACGAGAGCTCTAGGTGGAGCTCTGCAGGACACAGCCTTCTGCCCCTCTCTGTGGCCTCCCCACTGATTGCCCTGCCAGCCTGAGGTCAGAGGGCCTAGAGGGCTCCAGGGAAAAGGCCACAAACTCTCTCACTGCACTCTGCACCCCAGGACCACTCCCACCCGGCTGACCATTACTGGGGTGGGACCTCTAACCTCTGAGCTCCGAGTCTCCTGCTAACAATCCTGTGCTAACTGTCCTGAGTCAATTTCTGCACGGGCCTGGCCCCTGTTACAATACCCTCTCCCTTTTCTTGAAACTCCTCAGTCTCTAGGAGTGAGTTGCCATGCCCTCCTCCAGGGGATCTTCCCAAACCAGGGATTGAACACAGATCTCCCGCATTGCAGGCAGATTCTTTACCATTGGAGTTACCAGGGAAGCCCTTAGGATAGAGAAGTTAAAGACAAATTCAGCACAGGAACTTGGTTGTAGGTTGTAGCTTCAACCTCCAATCCTGTTTCACCTTCCCCAAGTCTTTCAGGAAATAGAATGACAACTGCTCAGGCTCTTTCTTGCTGAAATGGGGTATGATCCTAACCTTGATTTGGGGACTGGATATCGAGTTGGAAATATTTCTGCATTTCATGCCCTGGATCCAAATCTTATATAAGAAGGAATTCAGAATAATAAGCCTGAAATCCAGTCTGGACTTAGCACTTTGGTGGAGACTTATTGCCAGGTATCCAGCTGTCTAATTTTATGTAAGCAGGTTTTAGGCAACACACTCCAGTACTCTTGCCTGGAAAATCCTATGGGCGGAGGAGCCTGGTAGGCTGTAGTCCATGGGGTCACGAAGAGTTGGATACAACTGAGCGACTTCACTTTCACTTTTCACTTTTATGCATTGGAGAAGGAAATGGCAACCCACTCCAGTGTTCTTGCCTGGAGAATCCCAGGGACAGGGGAGCCTAGTGGGCTGCCGTCTATGGGGTCACACAGAGTCGGACACGACTGAAGCGACTTAGCAGCAGCAGCAGCAGCAGTAGTATTAAAACACACATAGCAGAAGCTACTGGCCACCGCACTATGCTTGTGCTTAGTCGCGTCTGGCTCTTTGCGACCCTTTGGATTGTAGCCCACCAGGCCACCCTATCTGTGGGGTTTTTCAGGCAAGAATACTGGAGTGGGTTGTTGTTTGCTCTTCCAGGGATCTTCCCAACCCAGGGATCAAACCCACATGTCTCCTGCATTGCAGGTGGATTCTTTACCCACGGAGCCATCAGGGAAGCCCATCGGGCACTATGTGTCTCCTTTTATCTGTTAACATCTGATCTAAAGCAATCTTACTGCCTAAAGTTTCACAGTTAACAGAGGAGACCATGAGGTCATAAGGCTGCAAAAACCATCTCCCAGCAGACACTGCTTTGAGAATGAATGGCTAGTGGCATCCTGCCCAGGTATGAAATGGCTCCAAAAACCCAAGTGCTCAGAAATACAGAAATGTGTCTGAAATCACATCCACAATGGCTGCCTCATTTTACCTTGGATGTCTGAACCAAGGAGATTCCATTTCTGACTCAAATATATTTCTCTCCTCCATGGCCAAGGCAGATGTATAATGCATGTCTGAAAGCCCACAATACTGGTCACTCTGGTCTGTAAAGTTTAATTGAAATTATGTATCAGCCAGAATGACCTCCTCACACTCTAAAATAAGTGCAGACTTTTTCATCATTTCCCTTTTTAATTGTAAATACTTCAATAAACCAAAGCATGTCCCTTGATGCCAAGGTGATTTAGCTGCTTTTTCTGAGTCTAGATCATGTTCCTAGGTGCTAAGCCTCCTTTATATGTGCCTAGATATTTATGCTGGGGGAAAACTGATCAGATATTGGGAACATGCTCAGAAGTATGCTAGTGGGAAACACTATATAGTTCATACATTTTGTCACTTATACTCAATCTTTACACAAGCATTATACATGTGATTTTAGCAATGGACTTCAAGCAAGCAGTGTTCTTCTGCCCCCCAACGCCCAACACACCATATCAAAGACTAATTTATTTGTAAAATAAATCTGATCAGTCAACTACACAGGCTCCTTCAAACTAGTTTTGGTGGAGCTCCTCAGGAGTAACAGAATGAATTCCCAAAAGGTTTCTCAGGGCCAGGAATTCCACACCAAAGGCCTGCCATCGGACTCTGCCTCAGTGGAATTCTTGGTCCCCAAAATATCAAGATTCCTGTACATGCCAGGAGACATTCTTTCCCATTCACCTGATAACTCTACCTGAGAGCCTCAAGTTTCTAGAGGGACCAGTCAGGGAAAAAAGAAAAACAGTTTAATTTTATTCATAGAGGTAAATTTACCAAATTTCTATAAGCCATGACTAACTTGAAGGGAAAGGCTTCCCTATATCTGGAAAACACAGTAAAATTCCATATAAAACCCATAAACATTATAACCATATTCACCAGTTTACTCAGTAACCAATTATTTTAATAACTCTATGAAGCCATCAGTTTCTCCATAAGATTTTAAATTTCTTACCCAGTTTAATGCAATAATCTGAGATGTATTACAGACCTGTACTTGTCAAAAGGTCTTTCTTATGAATCTTCTTGAAGGTAAAGCACTTTAATAAAAATATCAGCTTAAATGTCTACCAAAGACTTAAAAAGCCATTGTTAAAGATTTGATCACAATTGTTGACAAAGGAGCTTAATCAATTTGTGGTCATATAATCAGAATTATGACTGATATATTATACCAGGACATACCTACATTTTAATCTAGAATATCTATACTAGTAGCATTTTTCCATATAATATAACCTGAAAAGGTTTATTACTCATTGAACAATGCCTGTCATGTAATTCAACATACCAAATAATACTGGTTAAATATTCCTCTCTGAGATTACTCAGGGGCCCTCTAAAGTGCCCCAAAGATACTGCTACTGCTAAGTCACTTCAGTCGTGTCCGACTCTGTGCAACCCTATAGACGGCAGCCCACCAGGCTCCCCCATCCCTGGGATTCTCCAGGCAGGAACACTGGAGTGGGTTGCCATTTCCTTCTCCAATGCATGAAAGTGAAAAGTGAAAGTGAAGTCGCTCAGTCCGGTCCAACTCCTAGCGACCCCATGGACTACAGCCTATCAGGCTCCTCCATCCATGGGATTTTCCAGGCAAGAGTACTGGAGTGGGGTGCCATTGCCCAAAGATAGCTGGAGGGCAAAAGAACTTTAAATCAAATTTGATATTTGGGAAGTTTTTCAAAAAGTTTCAAAATATTTGGTCAAATAAGATTATGGGTCACTGAAAGAGATATATATGTATCTCTTATCGAAAGAGAGAAGAGATCTCAAAAGCAAATACAGATCACTTAAAGGCAAGGAAGTTCATATAACCTGTTATCAAAAGCAGCATTCTAAGTAAACTTGCTTCTTTACCTGAAGGGAACCAAACCTAGTCTAGCACCAGCCTACATTTAACAATAAAATGCATTTATCCAAGTTTAATTTCAGGATGACCATGCAAACAAACTCATTGTTTTACACAAAAATATATCATAATTTCCTATTACACTTTGCATTTTATGATTATATTAATATCCTCAATTCTTAAAAATCTTAATTTTTATTGAAAACCAAGGGCCAAGTAATTGTGATCTGTCATTCCCACATTTCTCATTGGAAACTTATGCTTTAGTTTTCCTCTCCTAAAAAGGCAAATGCAGGTAAACTTAGATCTTCCCAGTATTCAATGTTCCAATATGTCATCCTATTTGAAATGACCCAGACAGTCAATGAATTCTTGCCATTTACCTTCACTCAGTTTCAAGCTACCAAAATCTGGAGGGGCTACTTTAGATAGACTTAAAAGTTTCAACATATCAAGTTATTTTCCTTGCTGACAAATTTGCAACAGATATATGGTTTTACCTGATTTCTAATAAACCTAGATATAACAGATATATTATACTTATCAATCCAACAAGCTTTAGTCAGCTTCAATACCAGATATTAATTCAGTACTGAATATTTTCCAGATAATGAGTACCTGAAATTCATTTTGGCCAATGTTCTAAATATTAGGAAATATTTAATCTATAAGTGCTTACTTTTAATTCAGTTAAATAGAATTCATTTACAAGTTAACTCAGTAATGATATAACTGTAAATGGTCCAATCTGGAGAGTGCACCTCAAGGGCTACGTTTAGGAAATAAATCTGAGTTTCCTATACCCAGCATACTTACGCACAAGACAAATACAAGCATATACACAAAGAGCAAAATATAATTCCTGCAGGACAAAAACAAATGTGAAGTCCAACAATTTTCTCAACTTTTTCCCAACAAAGATCCCACTTTTTAACAACAAACAATAGGAAAATGGAAAGACAGGGAATCATGACCATATGTGTCATGGCTATTCAACTGGCAAATGCAAAATCAAAAACAATAGTTAAATTTATTTAGCTAAATTCAAGCTTTCTCCTATAATTTTTTAAATCATTATTTTCTGAGACTCAGTATTCTGAAAAAAAAAATATTTTATCAAACCAGTTTTCTTTAACTACATATGCAAAAAGAATTAGTTTTGGAAATTTAGAGAAGTTTCATCTTAACCAATTTTTCTACAGAGTCTAAAGCATACAGTGGTCACACAGTGTTTAAAAAGAAAAGTCTTCTTTCTCTCTCTTTCTAGGAGCATACTAAAGATCTCCCAGTTTTGAAAATACACTCAGGGAACTATAAGATGGAATAGTGAAAGTGAAAGTCGCTCAGTCATGTCTGACTCTTTGTGACCCCATGGACTATACAGCCCATGGAATTCTCCAGACCAGAATACTGGAATGCGTAGCCTTTCCCTTTTCTAGTGGATCTTCCCAACCCAGGGATTGAACCCAAGTCTCCCACATTGCAGCCATATTCTTTACCAGCTGAGCCACAAGGGAAGCCCAAGAATATTGGACTGGGTAGCTTATCCCTTCTCCAGGGGATTTTTCCAACCCATGAATTGAACCAGGGTCTCCTGCATTGCAGGTGGATTCTTTATCAACTGAGCTATCAGGGAAGCCAGATAGAGCTTTGATTATCACTGCATGTATTATTAAATATCAATCTAACAAATATGCAAAAAGGTCTCTCAGGATCATAGTTCTCCAGCAACAAACCTCCATCAGTGGAAAAAGAAAATGTGAGATACAAATACAATGAAATATTATTCAGCCATAGAAGAAGGAAATTCTGCCATTTGTTACAACATGGATGAATCTGGAGGATGCTATTGACTGATATAAGCTAGGCATGGAAAATAATATTGCACAATCTCACTTATTTGTAAATCAACAGTTGAACTCCTAAAAGCAAAGAGTAAGAGTAGAATGGGGTGAGAAGCTGGAAAAATTGGGGAGATGTTGGTCAAAAGTTTATAAAATTCTAGTTATTCAGAATGTAAAAGCTGTGGAGATCTAATGGATAGCCTAGTGACTAAAGTTAATAATACTGTATTATATTCTTGAGAGTCCCTTGGACTGCAAGGAGATCCAATCAGTCCATTCTAAAGGTGATCAGTCCTGGGTGTTCTTTGGAAGGAATGATGCTAAAGCTGAAACTCCAGTACTCTGGCCACCTCATGCAAAGAGTTCACTTTTTTCACATTGGAAAAGACTCTGATGCTGGGAGGGATTGGGGGCAGGAGGAGAAGGGGACGACAGAGGATGAGATGGCTGGATGGCATCACTGACTCGATGGACGTGAGTCTGAGTGAACTCCGGGAGTTGGTGATGGACAGGGAGGCCTGGCGTGCTGCAATTCAAGGGTTGCAAAGAGTTGGACACGACTGAGCGATTCATGGGGTCGCAAAGAGTCAGACATGACTGAGAGACTGATCTGATCTGATCTGATTTGAGCGACTGAACTGAACTGAACTGATATCCTTGAAATTGGCTAAGAAAGAAGATTCAAAACGTTCTCACCATCACTACCACCAGAAAGAATGTAACTATGTGAGGTGATAGATATGTTAATTAGCTTGATTATGTAATCATTGCACAATGTAACAGTTCAGTTCAGTTCAGTTCAGTCGCTCAGTCGTGTCCGACTCTTTGCAACCCCATGAATCCCAGCACGGCCAGCCCTCCCTGTCCATCACCAACTCCCGGAGTTCACTCAGACTCATGTCCATCGAGTCAGTGATGCCATCCAGCCATCTCATCCTCTGTCGTCCCGTTCTCCTCCTGCACCCAATCCCTCCCAGCATCAGGGTATTTTCCAATGAGTCAACTCTTCATATGAGATGGCCAAAGTACTGCAGTTTCAACTTCAGCATCATTCCCTCCAAAGAAATCCCAGGGCTGATCTTCAGAATGGACTGGTTGGATCTCCTTGCAGTCCAAGGGACTCTCAAGAGTCTTCTCCAAAACCACAGTTCAAAAGCATCAATTATTCGGTGCTTGGCTTTCTTCACAGTCAACTCTCGCATCCATACATGACCACAGGAAAAACCATAGCCTTGACTAGACAGACTTTTGTTGGCAAAGTAATGTCTTGGCTTTTGAATATGCTATCTAGGTTGGTCATAACTTTCCTTTCAAGGAGTAAGCGTCTTTTAATTTCATGGCTGCAGTCACCATCTGCAGTGATTTTGGAGCCCCCCCAAAATAAAGTCTGACTCTGTTTCCACTGTTTCCCCATCTATTTCCCATGAAGTGATGGGACCAGATGCCATGATCTTCGTTTTCTGAATGTTGAGCTTTAAGCCAATTTTTTTCACTCTCCACTTTCACTTTCACTTTCATCAAGAAGCTTTTTAGTTCCTCTTCACTTTCTGCCATAAGGGTGGTGTCATCTGCATATCTGAGGTTATTGATATTTCTCCCGGCAATCTTGATTCCAGCTTGTGTTTTTCCCAGTCCAGCGTTTCTCATGATGTACTCTGCATATAAGTTAAATAAACAGGGTGACAATATACAGCCTTGACGTACTCCTTTTCCTATTTGGAACTAGCCTGTTGTTTCATGTCTAGTTCTAACTGTTACTTGTTGACCTGCATACAGATTTCTCAAGAGGCAGGTCAGGTGGTCTGGTATTCCCATCTCTTTCAGAATATCCCACAGTTTATTGTGATCCACACAGTCAAAGGCTTTGGCATAGTCAATAAAGCAGAAATAGATGTTTTTCTGGAACTCTTTTGCTTTTTTGATGAGCCAGCAGATGTTGGCAAATTTGATCTCTGGTTCCTCTCCTTTTTCTAAAACCAGCTTGAACATCATACTTACATCAAAACATCATGTTGCATATCTTACATATATACATCTTTTATTTGTCAATTGTACCTCAGTAAGACTGAAAAAATGGGGACAGTGATTTTTCTCAAACAGAGTTACTGAATAGATTAACTTGATATTTGTAAAGCTCATTTCTCCATCTCTGCAGCTGGTGGTGTTTTTCACTCTTTTGCTGAGGGTCCTAATGTTTTTATGCATAAAATAGTGGAAAGAAAACTAGAATTTTAAATGGGAAACATGGTTGCACTTATTACCAGATGTGTGATTTTGGATAAGTCCTTCCTCTTTTGAACCTCTATTTATCCCTTTCTGCAAAATATTTAATACATAATTCTCCAGGCGACATTATATGTCAAAGTGCTTCAGAAAGACCATCAGGCCATAACACAATAAATGCTGCTATTTACCAATATATACTTAAAAAAAAGAGAAAGAAAACATTCAGACTAAATATAAGTGACTGAGAAAGTTTAAGCAATTTTTTTTCTACAGGTATTTGCATTTTGGTGCTTCCCAGGTGGCTCAGCAGGAAATAATTTGCCTGCCAAGCAGGAGATGAGAGTTCAATTCCTGGGTCAGGAAGACCCCTTGCAAAAGGTGAGGACAACTCATTGCAGTAATCTCACCTAAAAAATCCCATGGACAGAGGGGTCTGGCAGGCTATAGTCCATGGGGTCACAAAAGAGTTGGACACAACTCAGCGACTAAAAAACCAACTTGCATTTTAACAGTAATCAAAACCAATTTTTGTTGTATAAAACAGTAATTTCAAGGAGTATTAATGTTGTTAAGCTATACTATATGGCAACAAAACTCCAAAGTTAGATGTATCTCGATAGCAAATTCTGATAAAATACTTACTACATGCCCCCAGTTGTGCTTATTCTGAAGATACCAAGGTTAACAGAAAAGACACAATTAGAACCTAGGCTTACATATCTTACATTCTCATAGGAGTACTAAAAGATAAAAAAGCCAAGAAACAAGAGTGTGGTAGCCTGTGATAAGAGCTAATAAATAAAATGCCGTGACAGTAAGTTATCAGGGACAAGAGGGCTACTTCAGATAAGGTGGTTGGAGAGAGACCTCTGAGATGATATATGGACTGAGGCCCAAAAGCCACAAAGGAAGGACTCAGACGTAGGGACACGTGACATTTGCTCTGGGTAGAGAGGACAGCAAGTTAAAGCAAAAGCAATCTGTGAAAGAAGGAGCTGTGCTTCCGGGATTGTTAGAAGAAAATGTGGCTGAAACAGTGGGCCATTGGGACGTGGAAAGGGTCTGAATCCTCAGGGTTAGATGGGGTCAGAATATATTCTCGATGAGAAACTCCTATAAAGCATTTGTTTCAGTTCTAGAAAGGAAACAAGATATGAATGATTCTTAAAAACATTACACTAATAAAACCAAACTGCCATAAACAAAAGAATACACATTAGGTGCTAGAACAGGCAAACCCAAACCAAAACAAATAAATGAAAAGAGAAAAACAACAAACAGGAAAAAAAGTCAGAAACATAGTTAGGTCTATTTGAGTGAAGGGTATGAACTTTGGTGAAGAGGAATAAGGAGAATCTTTAAAGTGATGCGCTTTGATTGAGGATTGGGTTACATAGGAATATGAGTGTCTAACTCACTGAATGCATGTTTTGTTGTTGTTGCTGTTCAGTCACTCAGTCATGTCCAACCTTTTGCGACCCCATGGACTGCAGCACGCCAGCCTTCCCTGTTGTTCACCGTCTCCTGGAGTTTGCTCAAACTCGTGTCCATTGAGTCAGTGATGTCATCCAGCCATCTTGTCCTCTGTCATCCTCTTCTCTTCCTGACTTCAATCTTTCCCAGCATCAAGATCTTTTCCAATGAGTCAGCTCTTTGCAGCAGGTGGCCAAAGTATTGGAACTTCCGCTTCAGCCTCAGTCTTTCCAATAAATATTCAGGGTTGATCTCCCCTAGGATTGACTGGTTTGATCTCCTTTCAGTCCACCATGTATGCTTAATATTTGTTTATTCCAAATACACAAAATTTAGCAAAGGTAAAAAAAATTCATGAACAAACACAGCACTCTTATTGATATGCATGCTCAGAAAATGCAGAATACATGTAAGTCTACAACTTATTTTGAAATACAAAAGAAAAAAAAAAACACCATGGAATGATGGGTGGGTGGAAAGATGGCTAGATGTTTAATAAAGCAAGTATAGTAAAATGTTATTTGTAGCATATATAGGGATGGTAGTTATATAAGGGTTCTCTGTAAAATTATTTCAAGTTTTTTGTGTGCTTGAACTTTTAAGTTGAAAATCTTGCAGGGAGAGAGGCATGCAGAATACGATGAAAATCCACTGAAGGTGAAGGTTTCTAGGTTGGGGGACTGCCAATGCCCTTTACAATTAAAGGTGAATTTTGACTATCCCATGGAGGATAGAGACATGGTCACCTGGTTCCTTTGAATGTATTGGGTTTGGCTACATATCGGTATCTGATATTCACAGGGACAGACAGTGGTGAGCAAAGCAGTCATGGTCTTTGTTATCGAGGAGTACAACATATGTTGAAAACACATTTACAAGAAAGATGGGAATGATTACAGAAAAATATAGGGTGCTGTTTGACACTTTAATATGACACTTTACAAATTTATTGACCATATTACACCATGGGATATCCTCGGATGTGGGAACTGTGCTCTGATGGTAGTAATATAAGTAGCCACCAGTCTCTAAAGAAGGAAATGGTGGTTTTTTTCTCTGCTCCCGCTCATGTGTCAGACATCTCTGTCGGGGATATTTCCTTGTTTCTCCCAGGTTGCAATAAACTAACATCTTAAAAAATGAATTCCCAAAGGGTCTAAGCTAAGCACCAATAAAGGTTATTCACAATAAGAAAGAGGTATGTGAAATGAAAAGCCATCTGTTTTTGAAAGAGGAATTGATGAAGGTTAATGTCAACGTTCACAGCAGAGTTGCTCAGGAAGGTTATCCCACGGCCTACAGCTGAAAAGCCACAGTGATAACCTGAGAATCGGAAATTACACCTTGTATGACATATCACAGAATTTTAAAGTTATGATTATAGGAATTAGATATAATTGTGAAGGCCCAGATCCTTGGAATTTATATTCAGAATGTTTTACCTTATATACACAGTACATGAAACATTTGGCATTAATATGAGGGCAGTAAATGAAAGGTAGTCGATCAACCTTACTTAATTTGAGATGCATATACATTTTTCAAAGAAATCTGTATAATATGTATTAAACTTTGGGACTTAAAAATCCTAAACCCTCATTTACCTCGTCAGATAATTTAGGTTAATACTTTTCCAACTCTCATGGTTAATTTGAGTATCAAATTGATTAATAGTGAAGTGAAGTCGCTCAGTCGTGTCTGACTCTTTGCAACTCCATGGACTGCAGCCTCCCAGGCTCCTCCATCCATGGGATTTTCCAGGAAAGAGTACTGGAGTGGGGTGCCATTTCCTTCTGCAGGGGATCTTCCCAACTCAGGGATTGAACCCGGGTCTCTGGCATTGTGGGCAGACACTTTACCCTCTAAGCCACCAGGGAAGCCCTAAATTGATTAATACTTAAGAGTAATTGATAACTGCATTCAAATGCATTGGTTCTATAGAAGCCTTTCTGATTAGGTATCCAAAAAACCATTTTGAATTTCTGCCTCTCTACCACCACGTGTATAGCTCCTATGTGTCCTTTTCATATCTTCATTAGGGAAGTAAACGGTTACTATTTTTCACATTCAGTAAGAACTATTAAAACTATTAAAAGCTATTTAAACTATTAAAAAGCAGAGACATTACTTTGCTGACAAAGGTCTGTCTAGTCAAAGCTATGGTTTTTCCAGTAGTCATGTATGGATGTGAGAGTTGGACTATAAAGAAAGCTGAGTGCCGAAGAACTGATGCTTTTGAACTGTGGTGTTGGAGAATGAGAGTCCCTTGGACTGCAAGGAGATCCAACCAGTCCATCCTAAAGGAAATCAGTCCTGAATATTCACTGGAAGGACTCATGCTGAAGATGAAACTCCAGTATTTTGTCAACCTGATGTGAAGAACTGACTCATTGGAAAAGACTCTGATTCTGGGAAAGATTGAAGGCAGGAGGAGAAGGGGATAACAGAGGATGAGATGGTTGGATGACATCACTGACTCAATGGACGTGAGTTTGAGCAGCTTAAACTCAGAGCTGCTGATGGACAGGAAAGCCTGACATGCTGCAGTCCATGGGGCTCAGACACAACTGAGCGACTGAACTGAATTGAAGACCTATTACCAGGCTCTCCAATGAGCAGCTGCGTCTTTCCTAAAAGTTATTTTAAAAGTTTTCCAAGACCTTTACTTCCTCCCCTGGTTTTATGTGAGAACCTAACAGGGTGAAGGAGACACTACCATTCACTTTTGTAGCTCTGGAAGTGCAATGACCTTAGATACTATGATGTGGTTATGGGAGAGAGTGGGATTAAGAATGGCTCCAGAGTTCTTCACTAGAGATTTGAGTCCTTGCTGTCTTAACAGGAGTCCACTTCAAGATGGACAATGGTATCCATTCAAACATTTATCCATTCAGTTATTCACTTTTTAACAACTTCCAGAAGGTGCCTTTAATATACCAGACCCTGTGAGAGAGGCTAGAGACATGAAGATACATTTGTAGAATACACTGCAGATCCTTTCAAGAGTGTGAAAAATATAGCTTGGCGTTAATTCTTGCCCTGAAAAAATATCTTTGGGAGATAAAAATAGTAGATGAGCATGGGGATAAAATATTTATGTCATTAACATAAATAATGGTATGCATTGATGGATTGTTGTCCTCTGCCATTTGGTCTCAAGGCATACTCATGTCCTAATGTGTATCGTGTTCAGTAACAAATGCCAGATAAAAACAAGTGAATAAAAGATCCATTAAGTGTGAGTTTCCTTTTGTATAATGCTCATATTGTCAGACTCTGGGAATGCAGAGATGAATAAAACATAGCCCTTGTCACCCATGAGATCATGATTTGATGGAGGAGAGTGACATATACTAGATTTTTAAGGCTTGTCAAGATTTTTACTAGTTACAATGTTGGGCAAATGAGAATGAACTATGTAGGGATGTGGATAGTGAGGAAAGGTTTTGCTTAGATGACCCACATTCTAACTAGATCTTGAAGGATGTTGATGATCAAATGGAGAACTTACTATTTGCCAGTTCAGTTCAGTTCAGTTGCTCAGTCATGTCCAACTCTGCGACCCCATGAATCGCAGCACGCCAGGCCTCCCTGTCCATCACCAACTCCCGGAGTTCACTCAGACTCATATGCATCGAGTCGGTGATGCCATCCAGCCATCTCATCCTCTGTCGGCCCCTTCTCCTCCTGCCCCCAATCCCTCGAAGCATCAGGTTCTTTTCCAATGAGTCAACACTTCACATGAGGTGGCCAAAGTACTGGAGTTTCAGCCTCAGCATCAGTCCTTCCAATGAACACTCAGGATTGGGGAGAATTCCAAATATTTTGCCAGAAATAAATAATTTCATCTTCTTAGATCCCTTTGAGGTAAGTACTATCTATACTTTTATTTTTTAGAGAAAGTAACTTAGGCAAAGACTCCCCAGGTGGTGCTAGTGGTAAAGAACCCACCTGTCAAGGCAGGAGACATGAGACATGGATCTGATCCCTGGGTCAGGAAGATCCCTAGGAGGAGGGCATGGAACCCACTCTAGTATTTTTACCTAGAGAACTCCACGGACAGAGGAGCCTGGTGGGCTACCATCCATAGGGTCTCACAGAGTCAGACGTGACTGAAGTGACTTCACATGCACACATGAAACGGAGGCAAAGGGAGTTTGAGTAACTTGACTGAAAATACACTGTAGGTGCTGGAGTGAGCATAACAACACAGGTGGATAGCATTCAAACCCTGGCAGAGCAAGTCTAATGAAGCCTTCAGTTCAGGAGGCAAATAAACATACGTAAATGGACCAGGCTAGGAATCTAAATGAGAGAAGGTCAACTAGATAGCACATGTCCAGTCTGAAGTGCCTAAATTACTCATGAGCCACATCATTTAGTAAAACCCTTCAGTCAAGAAGTATTTTCTCTAGTATAAAAAGTCCCTTCACCATTTTTCAATCTTCACTTTTTTTTGGTTATGCTAGTTTTAAAACTTCTATTATTTTGATACTGAACTTCCCATAAGTATCTTCTAATTTTCATATGTGTTCAGTCTCATCTTCCTTCTCTTTACATTTTTTATTTCACTTTCAGCACTAATTCTTCAACATTATATATGAAGCATTTTATTAAATTTTGATTTCAGCTGCTATACACATATGAAAAATCTATATCTATAAGCTATTATATAAAGGAAAATTATATATGAATATATGAACATAAAATAATTATCATTACAAGAGTGCTTTATTTTCTAAGTATATCTTACTATAATATTCTATTCTGAATAGAATATCTTACTCTTAGTCTTCTGAGATTGTCAACTAATATTTTTTAATTTTTATAATTTTAACTTACTCAGAGCTACTTTTTCTTTCTGTTGGTTTGTTAAATATCTTTCATATTGGAGGCATTTTTAGTTGTCTGTGACTTTTAGATGTCTACTTATATTTAAGAGTTGGGAAATAAAAATCTGTTTAGAAGAACCAATGTTTGTGACTTGTAACTGTGCATGTAATTGTAGGATTATCTGCCTGGTTTGTTTAGTTTATGTCTTTTTTTTTGGGTGAATCACTTTCCCCTTAGAGGAAATTCCCAAATTCCTGTCTGCAATGCTCATATGAGGGAAGAGTACTGTGGGTCTCAGTGTTCAGTGGGTAAACACAAACTCAGCCCTCATATTTTCAGTAAAGTACTTTCCCCACAACCATGACTGATAACTTATCACAAATCTCTATTTTATCATTTTTAGTCTTTTAACAGTTGGAAGACAAAATAGGGGGAGTTATATGGCAATTTGAATGCTTTTTATATAAAGTTTCCAGCACTCCTTATTTTTGCTCATTTTTATCCCCATTCCCAGAACCACATGACAACCCAATTCCTGTCCTTTTTTTAAAAAATTTATTACTTTAAGAGGGTTTAATATGCATTACATGATCAATACTTTTTTAAGTCTTTCTCACTACAAGTTCAGAATTCAGCTTCCTTACATATGCTCACTTAACAGCTGTCCATCAACTTCACAGCTCCCAACTTTCATTGCTTTTATTTCTTCTCCTTTCCCTTTTTCTCTGTGGGTTTGTATAATTTAATATTTAAGACATGTTTTATTTTCATTTAGGGAATAAAGGTAAATGTGTTTTTAAGTCATTATATCCACCCAGAGTGCATTAGTATGAATTATCACCAGGGCTGTGATAGAATTAAGGTAGAATACCTCCTATTTTACAGAGGCAAAAATTAAGCTCAGAAAATTCCAATGGTTGTTTTATACATTCAAGGTTAATAACTGGTTGAGGCAGGATTCTTATCCAGTTCAGGTCAGCCAAGTCTCTGGCTCTTCCTGTCTCATGCTGCTGCCTCAGTTACCACCCTGTTTGCAATGGACCAAAGGCAGACACACTGTCCATCTGCGGGAATCGTGCGTGGCCTACCACAGCCCCGTGTGTCCTGCACACACACCCTATTGACTTTGTCTTCTCACCCCTACGAGCTGACAAGTCTGCAAATCTCCACTTTCCAATTAGTCAAGTTAATGAAGCTCTTTAAAGAAATCCATAAAGCCTGCCTCCATGGTCCTGACATTTAGTAACTTCTGGATAATGGTCTCTGGGCCCCTTCTCCATTAAAATATTGTATTGAGTCCTGAAGTGCTGACTCTGAGACTTCCTTAGAATGGAATGAGGAGGGGCTCCCTTTGAGCCTTCCCAAACCCCAGGACAAATACAGAAACGACACTTTTAAGAGTCAAGCCCACTGAAAGGCCACCCTTAACGTAGTTTCCTCCTGTTAATGAAAGCTATAGATTTCTGAGTGAAGCAGAGCGGCTAGAGGCAGAACAAAGTGGAGATGAAAATGAGCCTGGAGTCACATCTTAGGATAGGGACTCAAGGCCTGCAGATCAAAGGATGACTCAGTTAGTAAAAGAAACAGAGGCCAAAAGCTGGGCTCCTCAACACCCAAGGCAAAGGAACCTCTTGGTGCCTTAGTTTTCTCTTCGAAGTAGTAGGAAGGATAATGCCTTGTTCTTCAGTCTTTCAGTGAAGATACAAATGAGAGCGAGAGGGAGGATATATTACTCATAGGGAAGGAACCGAATTAAAAACTGACTCCACAATGTTCACATTCAGTGTTGACAGTAGTCACAGGTGAGTCGAATGGCATATTTCTAGTATTTTCTCCACAAAGTTTGGAGGCATATTTGCATCTGCTTAGTCAACAACCCTTTTATTCACATACCCTTAGAACTTGCTGAAAATTTGCTTTGATTTTTCATTTCAATTACTCATTTTTTTAAAAAACCTTTATTTATTTATTTGGCTGTGCCAGGTCTTAGTTGCGGCATGCAGGACCTTTGATCTTGAGTTGCATCATACAGGGTCTTTAGTTGAGGCATGTGAACGACTGGTTGCAACGTGTGGGATCTAGTTCTCTGGCCAAGGAGCGATCAAACCCAGGCCCTCTGCACTGGGAACGTGGAGTCTCAGCCACTAGACCACCAGAGGAGACCCTTAGTTACTCACTTTTAGCGCTTATTTGCATTTATCTGCCCAACTTGCACATGCTATATTCATCTAAATCTAATTAAACACTATATTAAGCATAAACCATCCTCAAGTATTTGACTACATATATGTCATGCTTTCCCCTACTAGGTTAGAAGCTAGGACAAGTCAGTTAATAGGACACTTTTGGTCATTTAATACATATCCTGAGGCTACATATTTCCATTTGCTTCTTCCTCTTAATATTTATCTGTATCGTGCATGTGTATGAGTGTGCTTGACTTTTTGTGACCCCGTGGACTGTAGCCATCCAGGCTCCTCTCTCCATGAAATTTCCCAGGCGAGAATACTGGAGTGGATTTCCATTTCCTACCCAGAGGATCTTCCTGACCCAGGGATCGAACCTGCGTCTCTTGCATCTCCTGTGTTGGCAGGTGGATTCTTTACTACTGCCCCACCTGGGAAGCCCCTATTGGTACTGTGCAATGTGCCAAATACTGAGTTAGATTCTAGGAGTAGAAATAAAGCATGATTATAGACTGACATATTATGAGAAGGAAAGAGACTTTTAAATTCCTTTTTTACTCCACAGGATGAGAGATGAAGGGATCTCTACCCTCAGGAACATCCTCCCTATAGATCAAAAGCAGAGAAATAAGTTAACACTTCCAACAAAGTGTGATTTGTTGGAGGTTGGAGGTGGTCTTTGAATTCTGATGGACACAAGGGAGGAGCTTCCGTGTGGGTTGGTCTCCAGGAATAAATCACCTTGCTACTGCTACTGCTAAGTCACTTCAGTCGTGCCCGACTCTGTGTGACCCCATAGACAGCAGCCTGCCAGGCTCCCCCATCCCTGGGATTCTCCAGGCAAGAACACTGGAGTGGGTTGCCATTTCCTTCTCCAATGCATGAAAGTGAAAAGTGAAAGGGAAGTCACTCAGTCGTGTCCGACTCTTCACGACCCCATGGACTGCAGCCCACCAGGCTCCTCCGTCCATGGGATTTTCCAGGCAAGAGTACTGGAGTGGGGTGCCATTGCCTTCTCTGTAAATCACCTTGAGCCAAGTGCTAAGCAGGAGTAGATCATCTTGAGATGTCTTGTCAGTGTTCCCAGCTGTTAGCAGCCCTTGTGTCTTTATTGATACTGGTGTTAACTCAGTCCCTTCTGCACTTGCCATGTGGTGAATAACACCTATGGCCTTTAGAAATCTATCCTAAAAGGTTAATTCTTTTGCTTATCTCTTGCTACAAGTACAGTGGGGCAAAGACTTTGCTCAGGCTAAGTGAGCTGCACCTAACCCTTTGTCATTTCTGATGGACCATGTGACTCCCAAAAACACATGCCTTCTCTTGTTCATATGATAAGTTTATTCTTTACTTTTTCTGTCTGGTTAAGTATTATTTGTACAACAAGATTCAGATGGAGGGGGAAATGTCTTCATGTCTCAGAGGGCAGGGGAAATAGTTACCTTCGTATATATCTACAGCAACATGGACAGTCCCTAAACTTAATCATTAAGCTTAATTATCCTTTGGGATGCTATATTTAGAATGTATAATCAACAAGGTCCTACTATATAGCACATAGAACTCTACTTAATGTCATGTGGCAGTCTGGATGGGAGGGAGGTTTGGAAGAGAATGGATACATGTATATGCATGGCTGAGTCCCTTTAGTGTTCACCTGAATCTATCACAATATAGTTAATCAGGTGTTTGTTTGTTCAGTCACTAAGTCATATCTGACTCTTTACAACCCCATGAACTTCAGCATGCAAGGCTTCCCTGTCCTTCACTATCTCCCATAATTTGCTTAAACTCATGACCACTGAGTTGGTGATGCCATCCAACCATGTCATCCTCTGTTGCCCTCAATCTTTCCGAGCATCAAGGTCTTTTCCAGTGAGTCTGCTCTTCATATCAGGTGGCCAAAGCATCAGAGCCTCAGCTTCAGCATCAGTTCTTCCAATGAATATTCAAGATTGATTTCCTTTAGGATTGACTGACTTGATCTCCTTGCTGTCCAAGGGTCTCACAAGAATCTTCTCCAGCACCACAATCAATTCTTCAACTGCTTAGCCTTCTTTATGGTCTAACTCTCATATCCATACATGACTAGTGGGAAAAACCATAGCTTTGACCATATGGACCTTTGTCAGCAAAGTGATGTCTCTGCTTTTTCATATGCATCTAGGTTTGTCATAACTTTCCTTCCAAGGAGCAAGCAGCTATACTCTAATACAAAATTAAAAGATAAAAAAAAATACAATAAAACCCTGAATTATCTTTATTCCACAAACTAGGAGGTACTTGAGAGCAGAAATAATGTCTAACCCATGTTTGATCCTTCTCACCATTACCTAACCCAGTACTTCGCCCATACCTAACATTCAGTAACTACTTGTGTCATCAGCCGTTTTGCCATCCACCCTTCCCATGCAAGACTGACCTTACAATCCTACCTGAAAGCATCATTTTACTGGTTAAATGTAATCCATATTTTCAATACATCATGACCTACATGATGTGATCCCAAACTGCTTTTGCCATTTGATATCCTCTCTCTCTTTCTTTCATTGTTCTCCTACAAACTTGTGAGGTGGGTAGGATATTTTTTTGCATTTTATAAAGGAAGAAACTGAACCTCCATAAAATCACCTGTTTGATTGTGTTTCTCCCTCTGGACAGCAGCAAAACAAAGACTTGCTTTCTCATGTTCTGCCTTTCAGTCTGGCACACTTTCCACTATACTAAGCCACCCTTGACTCTTGCTTTCATCTGTTCAAAACCTGTGGGACATTTTGGAATTAGTTAAGATCCCTCTTAAATCAGGGAGTCTTATAAAAGCACTCTAATCCACAGAGACCACTCTACATTCTAAAATAAGTAATGATCATCTAGGTCACTGGAAATCACTCTTCCTGAAGTCCTCTCCTAGGTTTGCATTTATTTTTACACAAATTTACTGTTATGAAAACCTCCATAGGCTTTTATTGTTTCTCTATTCTTAAACATGCTGAGAAACAAAGAGTGTCTGTGCATAGTGTTTAGTACATGGTTTGGAATTTAGTAGGTGCTAATCTGAGATTATTTCCTTAAGTACCAACCCTCCATTTACAATTGGTCTATGACATATGTTTGGGACCCTGAAGACATATGATGGTGTGACATGCACAAGCAATGAGATTAGGGCAAGAGATGGGGTGAGGTAGAAAGGCCCAAAAGATATTGATGTCAAAATTCCACCTTCTCTATCAATAAGCCTATTTTCAGCACCATTAAATCTGTAGGCCAGAGGTTAAGGAAAAAAAAAAATTATAGCAGAATCCTGAAGTGATAAATATGGCCTACCTTTGACTTTGAGAAATCCCTCCCTTTGTTTCTAATCTCTTGCATCAAGTTACACATATAGCAACAATTAGAAGATCCTCCCACCCTGATTCCTGTATACAAATTATCAAAATATATCTTGACTTTAAAAAATGGTTTTCATTGTAAAATACTAATGTTCACTGTATAAAAGTTTAAAACAAAGAGAAGCCATAAGACCAAAACGAAAACCATTCCGTAGTCACAACACCTAAACCAAATGGACATATTTTTGGTTTCTTTTTTATGGGATCATAAACTTTATACTATTGGGAACCTAACTTGTTTCATTTGACAGTGTACCATGAACATTTTTCCATGTCATTAACTATTCTATAATATCATTTTAATGACTGCATGGATACCTTTTTATGTATTGCAGGCACACAATAAACCAAACCACTGTTAATAAGTTGTTAGACTTTGTCTAATATGTTTTTTGTGATTTTAAACAATGTGTAAACTTAAACAGATTTTGTGACTTCTCTGGCCCTCAATTTTCTCATTTAAAAAACAGAGATAATAATACTTGTTCAGAGGGCTCTGTAAGAATTAAATGGGTCAACTTATGAAAAATCACAAGAGGTCAGTGATTATTAACCATCATTCTCATGTTGGCATAAACAATGTGCAGTAACTTATTTTTTACAAATTGTGCATTCTGAAATCTTTGGAATTTCTAGGTTAATGATATTATAGCTTTGTATTTTGATACATAATAGAAAACTCACTTTCCCCAAAAATGTACTGAGGTACCTACCCATCAGTAAGTGTAGACGTATCTATTTCTCCATGTTATCACTGACCTGATTCTTGGAATTATTTACTCTTCTCTGGCATGATGGATGTAAAACAATTATCTATCTGCTATTTTAATTCACACCCTTCTGTGGAAGAACATTCTTACATTGGTTTATTCATCATTTCTAATTCTTCATTCATGAATTCTCAGTTACTGTCCTTTATCCAGTTTTATAAAGAGCTTTTTATCACTGCTTTTATTACATTGCAAAATATGTTTATACATTCAAGGTAACAATCTCTTATTTTTATATGTATCTTGCATTTTTCTTGAAATTTGATTATATATATCCTCCTTGCAGGAGGCATACACTTTTATATAACTATATTCATAAATCTTCCTTCTTTTGGAGTCATGTTTATAAACTCCTTCCCTGTTTGAAGACTATGTAAATACTCAACTATACATTTTCTTCTTCAATCTGTATGGATTCAGTTTCTATTTATCATTTTAATCAAACTTTATTGTGAAGCATAGTATTATGTCTTTTTTTCCACAAATGGTAAGCTGATGAGTTTAATATTCAGTAATTTTACAGTAATTTGAAATGATACTTTATATTTTTAAGTCTGGATTTTTTTTCTTACTAATCATATGGCATGCATTGTTTTATATCTGGAAATATGATAATAGTGTTTTTTGGTAACTTTTAGTTTTATAAAATTATTATTGTAGCTGTACTTGGAATACCTAAATGGCATTGAGTATTATTTCACTGCATCATTTTAAATTAATAATAAAGTGTGAAGACTTTTTAGTGTTGAACTTTCTAATTAAAAAATGTGAAATACATTTCTCTGTTGATAGATGTCAATATATATACCAGGGAAGCCCCTGCATCACCATTATAGGCTCATCAATACCATCTTTCTAGATGCCATATACATTATGGCGTTAATATAGGATATCAGTTTTTCTGTTTCTGACTTACTTCAATCTGTGTAAGAACATTTTAGTTGAATTTCTTGGTCATTGCATGAAGAAAATCACATATAGACATTTGCTTTATATGACATGTAACTTGTTATTCATTAAATAACATGCATATGGTTCACTGAACAACATGTAAAATAAGTGAATTACTACCAAGTTAACATCAGTTCAGAAAGTACTGTTATGGACCAGTCCCTTAGGCACTTGGATATAAGAACGGACAAGACAGAACCAATGTACTGGTCAGAATATACTAGGTTTTACTGTGGTTAATAAAAAATGAACCCAGTCTTTGTAGCTTAAAATTGTGTTTCTCTTAAACTGTATAACCCATTTTGGATGAGCAGAAGTGTTTTGTGTTCCTATAGTAATCTAGAAAATCTCACTGCCATTTTTTACTCATTTTACCATAATCCATGAGTCAGGGGAAAAGAATATGGCACATTGCTCCCTGGGTATTGAAGGTTTGGTAGAAAAGTGGCCCAGATCACAAGGCTATTCGATTAAGGGGTAAAAAAAGTATAATCCTACCACGTGCTAGGAAGGTGAGGACAGAGTATTACGAACTGTCCTAATAATTCTTGAAACCTCAGTCCTGGAGCTATTCATAGCATTTTGAAGAAGAGAGAAAATCAACACATAATTATAGTAATTACAATATATTATGATAAACTGGACAAACTTTAGTAAAGGACAAAGGCATTTTCAGCAGAAGGCAAATATTCAACCTACTTTGAGAAGACAGAAAATATTTCTTAGGAAAATTGGCATGTGACTTGAACTATATAGATAAATGTGCCAGATATATCAAGAAAGAGAGTATTTTACTCTTAATTTATACTGAAGGGCAATAGAGAAACAGCCTCTAAGAGAAAGAAGCATAAAGGAAGACCAAGATTCAGGGGGCTGATCACAATAAGTTACGTCTGTTTAGATAAATTACTTTGCTTCTCTAGACCACAAGTTTCATGATAATACAAAGAAGTTTAACAATATTTTTTCAGCTCTAACATTCTATATTGGAATTTTTGATGCTGAAAACTTACTGGTTATTCTCAAGTCCTTATGTGTAGGTAATCATTCCACATCAAAGAAAGTCAGATAGAAGAGACAGCAAATGATTTTGCACTATGCATGTCAATCCTAACTACTTAGAAGGGGCTGGAACATTTGCTTGTATAAGACGCAGTCTGAGATGGAATAGTGTGGAAGACTGTCAATGACTTTCACAGACCCAGGACTGGGAACCACAGAAGTAAGGGTGGGAGTGATTGGAGATGTGGAAGGAATAGTTATTTCCATGAGCTCTTGTTATAGAAGTGCTGTTGTTTCAGCCATTGTTAGGCCTGTAATAAAAATATATTGGTGTGATCAGCAATATATTTTTATTACAGGCCTAACAACGGCTGAAATGGTACAACTTTTATAGTGATATGTTTTATGCTTCACTTTTTTACAGTGATGTATACATATATATATGTGTGTGTATATGTAGATAGATATATATCTCTAATGTGATATATGAAATTTTAACATCAGTGGTAAGTCAAGTCACCTAGGAGCCAAAAGTTCTCTCCTTTATTTCATATACATGCTTACAAGCACTAATGAATGCAGAAGACAAATTTACAAAGGACTCAGTATCCAGTTTTAACCAGCCCCATCCAGCCTCAAGGATTTTCTTTCCTATGTGATAAATCTGTCCATGGCTCTAGGAACACACATAAAAATCTGGCAGAAAAAAGAAACAGAAAAATTACTGTATATGAAGAGTATAACACAGAAAACGCAGGTCAAAGTAGAGAATGCCTTTTACACTTGATTTTAGCCAAAAGGCCAAGAAACAATAAGAATGCCTTTTAAAAGGTGGATTCAGTTCCTTCAATCCGATAAATGAACTGTTATTGTTATAATGATTTTTCCCCCCTGGAAAAAGTAAAGTGTAAAATCTATTTGCAAAACATATCTATATTTCCCAAGTCCCTGTCTTAAAGATGTAGGGAGTTATATAACATTATGTAAGGCCTAGTAGATGAGCCTTTATCATCTCTTATAAATAATTATTAAAATAATGTCATTGATTTTGCTTTCAGCCAAGCATAATTACTGAAAATACTTTTCAATAAATGTACTGTCTTTTGATTAAATAGAATAATATGGGTTTAAGTTGCCCTTTTCTAGTAAATAGATTATTTTTTACCTATGTGACTCTGTTATAAAATGTGTATTTGAGATGAAAACATGTAAATAGAATAAGTCCCATTAAACATTTTTTCCACTTTACACCAGTGGAAACTACTTTTCAGAAGGCAGAAACTGTAATTTTCTAGTGTATTTTTTTTCTAAAACATTTCTTAGTTTAAGATTTTTAACAATCTGCTTACTTTTATCCAGGTCTTAGAGATTCATGACTTGTTCTGTTGATTACAACTAAATCAACTATAGGAAAAATAAGTGTAGAAAACATTGGGAACAGATATTAAATACATGAAGGAATTTGGTATATAACAACATAAGGTCTAGTTTTAATTGCCAACAAATAATACTAATTGTTTCAATCTAGTTTGCAAGAGTACTCCAATAAGGGATATAGAAATACTTTAATTAACCTATCAGAGTATAAACTTGATTAAATTATTCAATTATTGCTTGTAAACAGATAACTTTCAGTTACGTTGACATGGGCAAAATAGCTATAACTAGAAATAACAACCTAATTAATAATTGTACACCATAATTATACCAAGTTTCATATTTTAATATTTTATAAGGCTTTGCATTATTTTATGCTCTTTACTCTTACAAATATATTTACCATATCCACGCCTTAGAAACATATATCAGCATATGGACACCAGAATTTCTTTGTATGATAGCAAATTGAACCTGTATGCTAATTGTTGTGCTTGTTTATTATATTTTGGGGTTTTTTTCCTTTGCTGTTTTATGATATTGAGCAATACTTCCAAACAGATGCTGCTGCTGCTGCTGCTGCTGCTGCTAAGTCGCTTCAGTCGTGTCCGACTCTGTGCGACCCCAGAGACGACAGCCCACCAGGCTCCCCCGTCCCTGGGATTCTCCAGGCAAGAACACTGGAGTGGGTTGCCATTTCCTTCTCCTCCAAATAGATAGCCACTTAGAATTTAAGCATAACCCTTTGACAACAATGTATTTGATCTTTACACTGAGTTACCATGATGTGTCATTTCTGAGTATTATTTCTCCAATCGTGTCAACAATTTCTTGTTCTTAGTCTTTGAGGAGGACAAGTGATTTGTATTATTATTATAAAAATGAGAAAACTGAAGCTTAGGGAAATTAAATGAATCATCCAGAGTTAGCAGTTAATGTGATTTTGGACTCAAAATAAGATCTATCAATTTATAAAATATTTTTCCTTTATGTAAGAGAAAGTTATCACAAACATTTTTGTACAGATATAGTTGTATAAGAAGCAAACAAACAAATAGACTAATACCATAGGGAAATGGAAAACCCTTAATCAGCTATTGAAGGAGTTTGGCATTAAATAAGGAATTTTAACAATCTAATTATAATGTTTACCCCTAATTACCTGACCAGAATGGAGAAGGAAATGACAACATACTTTAGTATTCTCACCTGGAGAATCCCATGGACAGAGGAGCCTGGCAGGCTGTGTACATAGGGTCGCAAAGAGTCAGACACAACTGAAGTAACTTAGCAGGTAGGAGCAAGTACACATGCACCTGACTAGAAACCTCCTAATACTTACAAAGTATATTTCCAGTCCAGTAACATCTAATACAATAGCCACAAGCCACATGTGGTCATTGAAACATAAGCATAAGAGTTGACATTAGATAAAAGCAAAACTTTAGTATCTCATTTGTATTAACTACATTGTAGGAGCTCAAGTGTTCAGTGGTCCCCTGTGGTTAGCGGCTACTGTAAAGAGCAACACTGAGAAATTCCCATTATCACTGAGTGTTCTTAGTTTCTAGACAAACATACTAAAGAATATTATTGGTCACTGTGTTTTCATGAGGTAGATTACACAAGCTCTATCTACATATTGCACTTCCTACACATTGGGGTTATAGTTGACCATGCTTCATTAGTCACAGGGTGTAATTTTACAGAGTAGGAAATGGACTAGGCCTTTGATAAGCACTTGCTGTTGTATAGTCAGTTTTTGGTTGCTGTTCAGTCACTCAGTTGTTTTCGACTCTTTGTGACCCCAGGGACTGCAGCATGCCAGACTTCACTGTCCTTCACTATCTACCTGAGTTTGCTCAAGCTCATGCCCATTGAATCAGTGATGTCATTCAACCGTCTCATCCCCTGTCATCCCCTGCTCTTCCTGTCTTCAATCTTTCCCAGCATTAGGGTACAGTCAGTTAAGACAACATAAATTAAGAGGTTTTAAAAAGTGATTTATTCATAAGATCCAAATTTAAATTGGCTACTTTACTTAATACCACACAACCTTTGATAGTGCAATGTTATACACTGTATGTGTTGTGTGTGTGTGTGTGTGTGTGTAAATGTGTTTGAGGAAGTGGGAGGGACTATTGAGTTTAGAAAACAGAACATAAAAGCCAGTCATACTTGAATAACAATAATGACCTTTCTTTTAATTTATATAACTAATGACTCTCAATGGCTTAATGATGGACATCTGAAACATGAATTCAATGTGTTTCAAATCCAAAAGAGAGGAATTTGAAGTTAAGAAAAAAATATCATTTACCAATATGCCTACTAATATCTTTGCTAATAATTATTTTAATTTTTTAATTGAACTCCTTCCTTCTGGTCCAACAATCTTTTTTCTTAGATATTATTCCTTGGTTGTTTTAAGGTCAGTCTAGAATTAATTACTTTGTCAATCTTGGCTGGTCCAAAATGGCTTTAAGTATTAGATTATTAACTAATAATTTATCTTAGTGTAAAATTCTAGGTAAATAATTATCTCTTCTAGTACTTTTAAGATATCAATCAATGGTCTTATGCTAAAGAAAAGTCTAATTTCAATTGACTATATTACTATCTTGGTTATTACTCTGTAGTAATCTTTGTCTTGTAATACTTAATAATAATTTTCTGTTTTTGTTTGATGTTATACATTTTCATTATGAGATGCCTGGTATCAATCTCTATTTTTCCTGCTCAAGATTCAGTGTTCTCCTTCTATATCAAGAGTCAAATCTTTCTTCAATATAAGGAAATTGTCAGTCATTATATATTCAAATACATAGGGATTTTACACTGGATCTTTAGAGTCTCATAAGTTCACTTGTATTTTCTATTTTTTATTTCTCTGAACTACATCTTGAGCTATTTCTTGAGTTTTATCATTTGATTAAAAAACAAAAACCTGTAGGATTTTTATATTTGGTCTACCTATTAAGTCATCAATTTAGGTTATTACTATTTTTTTCAATAGCTATACATTTGGCCTAGAAGTGCTATTTGATTATTTTTTCATATTTTGTGATTTTACCTTTATATTTGATCATTGCTTAAGTTTTTATTTTTTTATTTATTTTTTTTAATTTGAAACATAATTTTACTTTTTATTTTTACATTATGTTGTGCAGTATTACATCTCAAAATAACAGAGTGCAGATAAAGGCAAGGTAAAGTACAAAGGAAGATTAACAACAGGTGTCAAAAAAGTTACCTTTATTAAGGCTAAATCCCTGGTTTATATTTTCCACACACATTCACAAAATTACATTCAAATTATTCCTTAGGCCATGAGAAAAGGAAAAAAAAAATCCAGATATTAGGTTTTCATAGAAAGCAAATCTGGATTAATCTAAAAACTACTCTCCTTTGTATCTATCTGTTAAGTTTTTATTTTATCTTAATCTACTCAAACACTTAAAAATACCTCTTTCAGTTGTAACGATATCAGTCATCCTAATATCATAAATTCTCCACTGTTTAGTTTAACTTATTCTACCCATTGTTGATTAATCATGTTATGTTTATAATTTGAGTGTGGACTCATCTATAGGAATTTTTATTTTATTCGTATGCGTGCTGTATGTGTTATATGAATCTTCTCTATCCTGAGTCACTGAAGAAGAGTTTCTGATTTGCTTCAGTGTAGGTAGGCCCTAAGTCTCCGTCAGTTATCGATCAATTTCTGTATTAATTTCTCAGTTTGTGGCTATGAAAGGAAGATACTGTAATTTATTATCTTAACAAGATACTTATGAAAGTGAATGGGAATTTTATACAAAGAGTAAACCAGGATTGTCCAGGACCAAATAGGATATATTGTCATTTTATTCATGATCATGAGAATATTGAGAGTGTGAATATTAAAGCTATGAATAGAATATGCATAGTGTATTTTTTTTTTCCCATTGCAAACCTTGGGGCAATGGAAAGTTCCTATTGATGTACCTGTAGCTACTGAGAAGAGGTTTTATGTTCTCCTTTTAGGGACTGGACAAGTTCTAGCTCATAAACAAGTAATATTTGAAATGTATCCAAGTTAGTTCAATTTCTGTGGCCTGGATTGGTCATTCCACATGGGCTTTCTAACTCCAGCTTACTGTTCTTAAAAGACTTACATCCAGTTCTAATCTACAAATTACATGTACAATTCACATGTACATCAAGAGTCTCTACATAATGTAGCACTACAATATTGCTAAACCTCTGATAAAGGGGAAAGCCAATATCAAGGATCAGCAGACAAAGTCTTATGAGCCAAATACAGCCCACAGAGTCATTTTGAGCCTGTGAGGTAGGGGTGATTTTTATAGTTTAAAAAAAATTTTTTTAAGTCAAAACCAATATTTTCAACCTATGAATATGATATAAAATGCAATTTTTGTATATTTATAAATTTTTACTGAACTCACACGCATTCATTTATGTATTGCCCTTGACTGTTTTCATATTATAAGAGCAGAGTTGACTAGTTACAAGAAATGCCATTTGAACCACAGGCCTAAAATATTTGCTATTTGTGCTTTACAAGGAAAGCATTCTAACTTCTCACCTAGGTAATTAAAAGTAATGATATACTCTTTAACAAGTCTAGAATACCTATGACTAAGAACAATGGGGTGCATTTTAATTAAATCATTTGAGTGTAAATAAGCTAATGTGGCATTGTGCTTTAGAGATTGGAATGAGAGGGTGGTAGGAGTGATATAATTTATCATAATAGAAATTCTGCTAGTGCCAAGATCAAGAATAAAAATAGGAGAAGCCACATAATGAAAATAATAAAATAAGTGAAGAGTAGAAATATTTGTGTATGTTTCTCAAGCAGGTTTCTAATAAGTGTCAGTATTTTACAGCTCCGGTATAAATAATAAGACTGCTGCTGCTAAGTCACTTCAGTCGTGTCTGACTCTGTGCGACCCCATAGACGGCAGCCCACCAGGCTCCCCTGTCCCTGGGATTCTCCAGGCAAGAACACTGGAGCGGGTTACCATTTCCTTCTCCAAAATAACAAGACTAGTATTGGTTAAAATGTTACAGAAAATACATCATGCAAGATCTTGATGTTTTGAATCTTATGACTTCGTGAAATACAGAGGGATGAAAAAATTTGACTACATTAAATATAGATCAACAACTGTCATGCTAAGAGAAATAAGAGCCACATGATCTTCTGGGGAAAAGCTCAAAGCAGCATAAAAGAAAGAGAAAACTGATTTTGGCAAAAGGTTTGAAGGTTTCCTCTCCTGAGAGTCAGATGAGTTCACATTAACATATCAAGGGGACTAATGCACTGGGAAACAACTGGTCACAAAATAAAATAAAATAAATCAAATATGATATAAAACTAATAAATATTTCTCTGTCATTAATAGACCTCCTTTCTTCCATGTGCATTGTTAGTCAGAGACAGTCAAGGATTATTAACCTTTTAAAAAAATGAAGGACCTGTAACTGTTAAGGTAGCCTTCAGAACCAAATTTTATTTTAAAATCTGAAGAACTAAACCAAATTAAAAATATATTCTTATTTGATTTGCTCTTGAATTTAGAAAAAGATTTTTTAAATGTGTTATTAATCTATATTTAAACTCCTGTGGGACTGTACTTGTCTACAGGATTGTGGAATTTGTGAAGAAAATGACCTTCATTGACAAATGTTCAGAACGTGTTCAATGAGAAACATGTATCATAATTGGATTTACAGTTCTAGGGCTGGGCTGAGGTGGGTGAAGGAGCCTGTAGGGAGTGATCACTATGTTATAGGCATTGTACTAAGTGATTTACATAGATTATTTAATTTAATATTCACATGACAAGTTACTCGACTTTATACATGAGAAAACTGAGACTCACAGAAAATAAATTATGTATCTGCTGCCTAGTTAGCAGAAAGTAGTAGAGCTCAACTTAGCAATCTAAAACATGCTATTCTCAGGACACTGCTGTGTTTATATTTATGGCAGGATTATCCCAGGACAAGCTATAACTTATAAAATACAGCTGGAAGGTTAAAAGCACAGGCTGTAGATTCAGACAGACCCAGAAATAGACCTTTTCCTAACTGGAAAATTATTTAGCCTCTTGGACTTTAATTATTTAACTTCTCTTGGACTTTAGTTTCCTTCTTTGTAAAACAAGTGTAATTATTACATATTACATACAACTGTCAAGGTCAAATAATCTTAGGCAAATAAGACACCTAGTCAGTGCCTGGCACAGAAACTGTTAACTGTTTTCATCATCAATGTCAGCTCTGTCATCATCACCATGGTTTCTGTTAAGTCCCCCAAACTTTCTCCAAGGAGTTTGACTCTCTTTACTTGATGAACTAGTCATATATCACTGGCCTTTAATATGTGTACTCGTTACAACATGGAACAATCTAGCAGATCTTAACTATTAAAATATTTCATTTCATAATTAGTTTATCAACACATCCAGTAATAAATCAATAGCTTTGATTAAAACTAGAAGCTCTTCCCTTCTCATAAAGCAAACAGATAGTAGATAATGAACAAATCAAAAACACCAAACAATTTCAGGTAATGATAAATGTTACAGAGAAAAAGCCAACAGGGTAAAGGGATAAAGAGTAGGTGTTTGAGAAAAGCCACTCAAGGGTTGCTCTTTTGAGAGAAAAAAAACATGAAAACGATGAAAGAGTCAAGCTTAAATCCAGAAAAAGACTATACCAGGCAGTGGGCAAAGAAGTGTAAGAGTCTGTGTAACTTAATGCAAGAGCTAGAGACAGAAAAATAGAAAAGGAACCTCAGAAGATATTAATCATAGGGTGCCAACTTAATTGTCTGAACTGTTAACTACATATTATGGGAATCCACCAGAGCATTCTAACGAGTGAGACCATGATTTAACTTATGATTTTTAATAGATCCTTCTGGTTGCTTTTTCAGTGAGGAGGGGAGGAAGGAACTCAGTCACGAAGCTGCACTGATCTTCTTGAGTAACCTGGAACTGTGGCTTGGACTGGGGACTACAAACAGGGTGGTGAGAAGCTCTCTGATTTGGGGAGTGCTTTGTAGGTGGAGATGCTAGGATTGGTTGCTAGATTAGATATGGGATTTCAACATAGTTTATCAACTAGTCAGCTCAGTCATGTCCGACTCTTTGCAACCCCATGGACTGCAGCACACCAGGCGTCCCTGTTCATCACCAACTCCTGGAGCTTACTCAAACTCGTGTCCATTGAGTTGGTGATGCCATCCAACCATCTCATCCTCTGTCAGCCCCCTTCTCGTCCTGCCTTCAACCTTTCCCAGCATCAGGGTCTTTTCCAATGAGTCAGTTCTAGTTCTGTATCTCTAGATATAGAGATATAGATATAGTTCTATATCTCTAATGAATCTAGTTCTATATCTCTTTATAAAGAGTTATTGATCTCACTATTTGTGTATATAGTAAGAAATGAGAAATTTATGAAAGTACAGGCTCATGAAAAAGAAGCCTTTTTTTTTTTTTTTTTGCTATTAATAAAACCTGATCCTGTGATGGATGCAGAATCATATAAATTGCTTATAACTAGCTTGAAAGTGAAAATTGCTCAGTCATGTCTGACTCTTTGTGACCCCATGGACTCTACAGGCCATGGAATTCTCCAGGCCAGAATACAGGAGTGGGTAACCTTTCTCTTCTCCAGGGGATCTTCCCAACCCAGGGATCAAACCCAGGTCTCCCTCATTGCAGGTGGATACTTTACCAGCTGAGCCACCAGGGAAGCCCAAGAATACTGGAATGGGTAACCTATCCTTTTGAACTGTGGTGTTGGAGAAGACTCTTGAGAGTCCCTTGGACTGCAAGGAGATCCAAACAGTCCATTCTGAAGGAGATCAGCCCTGGGATTTCTTTGGAAGGAATGATGCTAAAGCTGAAACTCCAGTACTTTGGCCACCTCATACGAAGAGTTGACTCATTGGAAAAGACTCTGATGCTGGGAGGGATTGGGGACAGGAGGAGAAGGGGACGACAGAGGATGAAATGGCTGGATGGCATCACTGACTCAATGGACGTGAGTCTGAGTGAACTCCGGGAGTTGGTGATGGACAGGGGGGCCTGGCGTGCTGCGATTCATGGGGTCGCAAAGAGTCGGACACGACTGAGCGACTGATCTGATCTCTGATCCCTTCTCCAGTGGATCTTCCCAAACCAGGGATCTAACTGGGGTTTCCTGCATTGCAGGCAGATTCTTTATCATTTGAACACTCATGGAAGCCCTATAACTAGCTTAAATACTATTTAAAGTTAAAATGCTCCACATTTATAAATTAAATGTATGAAGGGCAATGGTAAGATACGTTGAGAGGTGCTTGGTCACCCTCTTTTTACATCCCCAAGCACAACACTACATCTATGCTTTTTTAAAATGCATGATTTATGAGCATTGTCTCTATTTTCTGTAAAGTGATGCACTAATGCTATTCCAAGCCCCTTCCCCACTTCTAATCATATTGCTATGCAACTAAATACTTTCTATATATGAGCTCAACCATTCACCAGCTAACCAAAGTGGTTTTTTTTTTTTCCTGTCACATGCCACATACTTTCTTGATATTGGTTAATGTGTTTACATGAAATCTCTGCTAACCATTATCTTGAGAAAAATAACCCTTAAAATGAATTAATTAAAAAAGATGGAAGATGATCATATGATGTCAGTCAAGCTCACCTCCTTTCCTAGGTGCCTAGGGCTGGGTTCCTGGCATATTCGGGCTATCAGTGTGTTTGACCCTGTTAGTGGGTGTAATAGACAGATAAGCACCAGATAATGGGCCTAGATTGCTGGTTGTGCCTGAAATAGAATTCTGGAGCTCCCTTTGGGTCCCAAGCAGTTTATCCCTTTAATATATGTGTTCTGATCAATTCATGGTGATTATTGTTCATCCCAAAGGATCTGTTTGATCACTCTAGGTCATTACTGTATCTGCACTGATTAGTCAGGACAGGTAAAATTATTTAAATGTGTTCTACACTGAGGTCTCGGTAAAGTGGTCTAAAAGTTTCCAGGGCAGCATGAAAATAGATGTTGGGGTGGATTGTAGGCTCTTTTATAAGATCTGGGGTTCCCTGATACCAGAAGTATTCCTCTGATTTTAGGATTCTTTTAAAAGGATACCCTCTAACCCCTTATAGTAGGACAACTAATACCTACCCCTCCCCATCCCACAATGCCGCACAGCTACGGTACTGGAGTTTGTCTAACCAGATGGGCAGGAAATGTCTGTTTGCCCAGATCACAGCCTAACTAATGGGATGTCCATCTTTCTTCCAATGGCCCTCTCCCAAGCTTCTGCAGAGTGTAGTCTTATTCACAATGGAGAGTCTCTTGAGAGACTGTATTTTCCCAAATACGGTATTTGTTTCATTCAAATTTAGTTCATCGTCAGCTGCAGTACATGAACAAGAATGTTGGAGATGGCCATCCCCAGTGATTTAATTTACCTTAGGGAAGTGACTTAACTCTTGTGATGCTCAATTTCCTAATTTTTGAAACAAGGATATCATTATTTCTGACTTCACAGAAGTCTTGAAAGAATAGATCCACGTAGTTCATGCCTCAGATAGCATTGGTGCTCAACAGATGATGAATATTATCTCCTTCTGTGTTAAAAATGAATGATTCACATACACCTATGGTTAATTCATGCTGATGTATACAGAAATCAAACCGATATTGTAAAGCAATCATAAATCAAGTAAAAATAACTAAATACAAAAAATGAATGATTCAGTACACTTTTCCTAAGTCCACTAAGTGATTTTCATGATATTACTATATCTGTCTGTTTCTATTGGTGTAGCAAACAAATGAAACCCAAACCTTGGAAACCTGGAGGAAACAGTTAATAACATTTAGTGTCAGGAAACAGACCTAAGAAATTTTAAAAGACATACTTACACTAATGTTTGTCCCTTTGATGATGAGCTTTATATGCAAGGAAACCACATTGTAACCATATTTGAATAAAGCAATTTCCTCTTATCTGTAGGACACACTTTCCAAGATACCCAGAGGAGGCCTGAAACTGAATAGTGCCGAATCCTATACATACTATATGCTTTTCCTGTACTTACACACCTATGACAAAGTTGAATTCATAAATTAGGCACAGTAAAAGATTAATCACTATAACTAATTATAAAATAGAACAATTATAGCAATATAATAAAGTTATGTGAACATGGTCTCTCTCTCAAATATCTCATAGTACAACTTTAATGCCTTTCCATCTTAACCAAGAACTATAATTTGTGTAGTTTAAGGTACAATAGCAAAACTAAAATAAATTTATTTTTCACAATTTCATGGATAGGAGATTTGTTCATACCACAGATTTTTACAACTTCAATGTATAGGTTTTGTTTCCTATCAAGTCAAGAATTTTCAACATTTCACTTAAAGGAAGCACCTTACAGTTTCTTTTTGGCATACCTGAATTTTCAACATTACTACTCTTGTACTTTGGGGTCATTATTAAGCAAAGTAAGGGTTGGTTGAACACAAGTAGTGTGATCCTATGACTGATAACCTAAATGGCTGCTAAGTGACTAATGGGTGTGATAAGCTGCATAAAAAGATTCTTCATGTCCTGAGCAGGATGTTGTGAGATTTCATCAGCTACTCAGAGGGGTACACAATTTGAAACTTATAAGTTGCTTATTTCTGGAATTTTCCATTTAAAATTTTGTAACAAGGTTGACCATGGGTACCTGAAATTATGAAAAGAGAAATTTCAGTTAAGGGAATTTTGTTAAAAATTTACTCATAATCCACACTCTAAATATCCTTCTAGGATTGTATGGGGAACTGAATAATTGCATTTGTGTTCCTTAAATGAAATATAGGTCCTAAATAGCAGCAAGAGGATTTTAGAGATAATTAGAGTCAGTATATATATTTTAATTATTTTTAATTGAGGTACATTGTCATATAACATTACATTACTTTCATGTATACAATATAATTATTTTATGTTTATATATTACAAAATGATCACCACAATAGGTCTAGCTCACATTTGCCTCCATATATAGTGATGTATTTTTTTTCTTGTGAAGAGGATTTTCAGGATCAGCTCTCTTAGTAACTATCAAACATGCACAACAGTCATCATGAATTAGTTCCAGACCCCCACCCCAAGAAATAACAAAATCTGTGGATTCTCAAGTCCTTCACTTGGTGTAGTATATCAGCCCTCCGTATCCATGGGTTCCACATTTGCAGATATGGAGAGCTGATGGTACAGGATTAATGATATTCATCATGCTCTACATTATAACCACATCAATTATTTAACTTATAACTTGAAGTTTGTGCCTGTGACCCCCTTAACCCATCGCACCCATCCCATCATCCACCACTGATAACCACCGATTGGTTTTTGTATCTGTAAATTTGAACTTGTTTTTTTTTCTTTCTTTCAGGGAGTAAAGGGAGGGTTCCACATATAAGTGATATTATATGGTGTTTGTCTTTCTCTTTCTGACTTATTTCACTTAGTTTAAAGCCCTCAAGTTGCATACATGTTGTCCCAAATGATAGGATTGCATTTTCTTATGCTGGATAATATATACCACACTTTTTATACAATCATTCATAGTGCAAATACTTAAAAAATTCTATTTGGAAGTGTGGAATGACACATAGAAGCTCTTAATAGGTACCTCACTTAATGCTGAATGAGTGACATCACCCACCCCTCTATACAAACCATCTGTTGATTGTGTGATCATTGACAGAACTATTTAGCTAAATACCAAAGTTCGTCTGAAGGTGTTTCTAAATATTTCGGAGGAATCAACATCCCTAAAAAAACCCTACAGTAGTAATTTAATACACTATGGCTTTAAAAGTTCTGTTTTGTTATGCCCAATATTGTCCTTGACATGTAGCATTAAATAGTACATAACTCTACCATAACAACAGAATGAGTCAGGGAAGAGTTGAACCATTTGGATTTCCTTGTAGTAAAGGGAGAGTAGGATGGTGATGGCCACACAAAATTGGTCAAAAACAGTGATGGGTAAACAGAGTTGCTCAGATGAGAGAAAGGGCTGAAAACCTGTGGGTACACTAAAAGAAACATTAAAGAAAAAGACAAAGCTTTCTTCCTACCCAATGAAACATTTCTGTGCAAATTAGAACAAACCGTCTTTTCATCAGGCAAATTTTTTTGTAGTGCACTTTTCAGCTCCTCCACAGCTACACTCAGAACAACTTTTCATAATCCAGGAGTAGCACACTGGCAGAATGTGCACATATGCCCCAAATGCAGCCTTTTCCACACACGCCCCAGATGCTACAAGGACACACACTTGCCTTCACTACACAACACATTCTGTCCCCTTCCATTCTCCTACTCAGGTAGGATGATTGTGTCAAGTTCAGAACTGAATGAAGAGAAAGAATCAAGCCTCAGAGTAAAGGTCGGTAAGAGAAAAGCAACCGCAGGGTACATCTGAAACACGGTTGAGACAAGATCACAGCTGAGCCTGATGGCTGCAAGGTAGGTTCTCCCTTGCTGTTCTATAAGTTGGCCTGAAAGCCCCAAATCTCTACATTTAGGATGTAAATAGCATTCCCCTAAGGTGTGCCTTCTTTGTATAGTATACAACCTGAACACCCAGACATGTCAGACATTCCTATGAGAAAGCATAAGACATTTACACACTGACATTTAATATTCCAGTGGAAAAACTGTGCCCAGACAGAAACAGAGCATGGTTTAAGAAAGAAAAGAAGATAATCCAACACTGATCCATCAACATGAACTATGCATTTGAAAAATGCATGCCATTATATAACAGTATGTATTTCTTCTGAATTCTTTCTATTAATATTTCCATTCCTATATCCCTCATTACTTGGTTATCTATTTTGTCACATGGAATGTTAAAACTACACAGGGATTTAGAGATAACTGCCATTTTAATTCTTTAACTTAATGGGTGAAGAATTTGACATCCAGAAAGATTAAACTGCTTCGGATGACCTAGTACCCAAGTGGGGAAACAGAACCAAACTCCTAGTCACCTGATCATTGACCTTGTTTTCAGTATGAATATCTGTTAGTCATTTTATGAAAATAAAATTTTGTTTATTAATTTTACACATGAGTTAAAAATATATTTTGTTTTTTGCTTGTCATGCTTTGTGTTGCCTGCCTTCACTTCGCCTCTCACTCTGCTCTTAACTGTGATCTTTCCAAAGGAGAAATAATAGAAATAGAGTCATGCACATCTCTTGCGTGGAATATGAATGTGTTCCTGTTCTATAGGTATCAATCTATTCATTCTTTCAAAATATATCTATCATATAGGTGAAAGATGCTGCTTATACAATAATGAAAATACATGGTCTCTATCCTCATGATATATTTAAAGAGAGACATACTCTGGCAAAAAAAAAAAAAAAGACTCCATATAAATAAATAATTATAAATTTTTTGTGGTGATAATATGAAAAATAGCTGTTCCAAATTTGATGCTACAGGACAGAGAGGGGTTTACCTTCCAGTCTTATCTCTATTCTTTCTCCTCCTTTCTCCAGAAAATCTACATTCACCCCTCCTTGAAGTATACTTTCCTTTCCTGTTGCTGACAATGTAATACAGTCTCTAAGACTCAGTTCAAAAAATAAGTACAGTTCAACAAAGCTGTAGGCAGAACTCATCATAGTATACCCAGTGTTTTTGCATATTTTGAAGATAATTCACTTACCATTGTTTACTTTGCTGATTTCTTTGCATTTGTTTTTATCATTAGACTGTGAACTTAAGGAGAATAGGAGCTACATTTTATTCATTATTGTGGGCTTTTCAGAGGTACTTATTACACATTTGTCTAAATGAATAATGAGCTATATTCCTGAAGACACAAAATCGCAAGAGAATTAGTTACAAAGTCAGAACTAGAACCCAGAACTCTAATCTTCCAGCTCAGATCCACTTGGCATTCAAAACACACAAATTGGGTGTAACTTTACAGCATGATATGGAATCAGAAAGACAAAGGCAATTTATACAGAGTTTGAAGAGGGAAATAATATTGGTTCTCTCCACACAAATCTAAGACAATGTGTTGGGAAAATGACCTTCAATTTAGAGCACTGCCAAACTGCATAAACATGAGGCCACAGAAAAGAGAAACAGAATGTGTTAAGCAAATGAACAAGCTGGCTTAGCAAGGAATCACCAAGATTTACACGTGAACTGGCCACTTGACATGAACAAGAACAGTGCAGCGTGTAAACAAGAGAATGAATACTGGATGCTTAATCAAAGGAGAAAATCAAAGCTTAAAGTAAGTTTCATTAAAATGAATTATTGTAACACACAGGTAACCTCTAGTAGATATAGTTCTTAAAGCATATCTATATTCATTGTATGAAAACTGCAAAATAAGATGTGTTTAACCTATATTCTGATCTCCATTTAACAGCTTGTAAAATGGGGTCAGCCTTGCTAAAATCATACCTCTGGAGTTAGAATTGTATGTGATCATCCAGTTCCTAGGACAGTGCGTGCTCTTATACCATGACAGAATCAACCATCTCTAAGTGCTAGAGTGATCTAAACATCAGAAAAATAGCCAGGAGTGACAGGTGCTGTCTTTGGATTTTGATCATTTTTCTGAGACATGTCCAGGCATGTTCTGGTGCATCTTACTTTAGACAAGGGATATGTTTCTCAGCAGTTCTACATAAATCAGAGTGTTTGTTTTTTTTTTTTTTTTGTAAATTACATTTCATTATCAATGCATTAAGAAGTCTTACAATTAAAAAATCCTAAAATAAAACTTTATGTAACATAATCATATAATTAATTTTTTATTCAAATTTATAATGCAGGCACCTTGTAACTTGCACAGTTTACTTTTATTTTCTGAAAATGAATAAAAACACTTTTATTGGCATTTAAAATGGTCATCATTTTTAGAAAAAAGTCACCAAATCAGATGGTGCCCCAGAAGAAATCTATAACTGAGTATAGTGGGCATAATTTTTTTCTTTTATTATTTTTTTATTGGAGTATAATTGCTTTATAATGCTATGTTAATTTCTGTTGTACAACAAAGTGAATTAGCTAACTGTGTATGTATATATATATATATATATATAAAATTATGTTTTATGTGTGTGTGTGCATGCATGGATGCTAAGTCACTTCAGTTGTGTCTGACTCTGTGAGACCCTATGGACTATAGCCTTCCAGGCTCCTCCATCCATGGAATTCAACAGGCAAGAATATTGGAGTGGGTTGCCGTGCCCTCCTCCCTAGGAATTTTCCCGACCCAGGAATCGAACCTGGGTCTCTGGCATTGCAGGGAAATTCTTTACTGCTGAGCCACTGGGGCAATATATATTATCTCTCCCTCTTGAACCTTCCTCTTACCCCCTCCATCCCATCTTCTAGCTGAGCTACCTGTGCTATAGAGCAGTATCCCACTTGGACATTTTAAAAAAGTGGGAGCAATTTTGTCTTGTTATTTTCACACTATTTTTGTATTCCACCATTCAGGAAAACCTTTTCTTACTTCCTTCTGATGCATTTTCATGTGTACCTTGATGTTTTTCTGTTTTTGTTTCTTTTCCTGGATTTCCCCATCTCAGAAATCATACAGTGCTTATTCTTCTGTAATGAGCATACTTTAAAATTCTGCTTTCTTCCAGAAAATAACTTTGCTGATTTGAGCAATAGAGAGAATGTCATAGTGGCCACTCCTGGTTTTGATCTTCTCCTCTAATTCAGAATGAAGATAGTCATTACTAGTGCAGGGGTCTGGGGAAAGAGTTGCTATGCCCATGGTTCATGTCAACTAGTGACGTGACCTTGAGTAAACTCAGTCATGTTTTGTACCTTCTGTAGGTGGCGTTCTTATTCTTCCAGAGCTGATGAAGGTTGAGGTGTTTGATGTAAATACTCATGGGTCAGAAGGCATTCTTTTTGACTGATGTTCATATACTGAATCCCACCTTGAGGATGGGACCAGTCATTTTGGCACTCAGTTGATGTGATAAACAGTAGGTAGCAAAGTTTCCATTATTTGAATTTCTATTATCAAACAGGATCTTCTCTGAACCATGTTAGCACGGTTGAAATGAAGAGGATTCTGCTCACTGGGGCATTTGATTTGCAATGACAGCTGTCAGTGGATTCTGCTGGGTCCAGATTTTAAGCTGCAGGGTTGGAGAACAGCTTCCCTTTTCCTTGTTTTCTTCCAGTTTTTGTCTTTTTTTCCTGATTTTAATTTGAAAGAGCAAATCCTAAATTGCATTTCATGGTTCAGAGAAGACGGATACAAAGCTCAATTATTCTAAGTTTATTTATCATTTGTACCAATTAGATAAACTATCATATTATACACTACTAAAGCTCAAAACAGAAATTTTAGTTTATTTTGCAATGTTTAGCAGATTCCACCCAAGCAAATTAACTTTAGTTCAGAGGAATCTGTTTTTTTTTTTTTTGTTTTTATGGATAGCTTGATTTCTTAAATTCCTTAGCACTTGACAAAGCTCACAGGCTGTTTATAAATCTTTACAGCCAATATTTTAAGATCTGCTACTATACTAAGAAAATTCACAGAGATGCAGTGGTGAGCAAAAAGAAATGTGCCAACCATGACCCAGAAGCTTATAATTGAAGAAGAGAATCAAATATAAATGCATGTGCACAATTACATATACAAGTAAACACTGAATCAATTGACCTGAAGAAAATTACCTGGTGCCAGGGAAAAATATAACATGTACATCTAATTTGGATTAGAATTTTGGAGAAGCCTTGCAGGTGAATAATTGTCTTATTTAATCTTGTAACATTGTCAAATAGCTTAATACCATATCCATTTGACAGACGAGGAAAGATGGCCCAGAAAGGTTTGAAAAAAATGTTAGTCAATAACTGTCAGAACTGATCATCTAAAATGTTTCCTTGATCCTACAGGCAAGCCTGCTTCCAAGGTCTATGCATGTCTATGCAAGTCTATACTTCAAGCCTGTGATAATCTTTTTGAGGAGTAAACCTGGCTAGGCTTCAGTTTACAGGCATTTAGTAAACACTAAGCTAGGTGTTCGGAGAAGGCAATGGCAACCCACTCCAGTACTCTTGCCTGGAAAGTCCCATGGATGGAGGAAGCCTGGTGGGCTAGAGTCCATGGGGTTCGCTAAGAGTTGTAATGACTGAGCGACTTCATGTTCACTTTTCCCTTTCATGAACTGGAGAAGGAAATGGCAACCCACTCCAGTGTTCTTGCCTGGAGAATCCCAGGGATGGGGGAGCCTGGTGGGCTGCTGTCTATGGAGTTGCATAGAGTCGGACACGACTGAAGCAACTTAGCAGCAGCAACTTAGTAGCAAGCTAGGTGTTAGTTATAAAGATATTTTGTAGGTATAATTAAATTCCATAATTAGTTGACTTTAGATAAGAGATACTATCCTAGGTGATCTTGGTGGGTGTAGAGTAAGGGAATTAGAGAAAGTGAAGTCTGAGAAAGAACAAGACTGGCACTTTACAAGAACAGATCACCTTTAATGAGGTGAGAAGGGGCAGCAGTCAGATGAGTGAGCTGCTAACCCAAGAAAAGAGTAAGTATATTTACAGAGCCATATATGTGAAAATCTAGTGTCTTAAGGGGGCCTGTTCTTCTCCAAGGTTGTTCAGATTAGTTATCTCTTAAAGGGCTGGGGCAAGAAATTCTGCAGATTGCCCAGAGGCTGGGGGGCTTCCCTGGTGGCTCAGACAGTAAAGCATCTGCCTGCAATGCGGGAGACCCGGGTTCGATCCCTGGGTCAGAAAGATACACTGGAGAAGGAAATGGCAACCCACTCCAGTATTCTTGCCTGGAAAATCTCATGGATGGAGCCTGGTAGGCTACAGTCCATGGGGTCGCAAAGAGTCAGACACGACTTCACGACTTCGCTTCACTTCACTTTTGGGATCCCTGTAATCAACCTCAATGTCTTTTTTTTTTTTTTTCTTCTTTTTGGGTGAAAGAGTTCTTTGTTTTGCATAGAATGGTGGGGAGGACCATGGGAATCTTAACTCCAGGCTATTTTGAGCCATGTAACTTTCCTTCAGTGGGCTTGATTCAACCAATTAAAATTCCCCTAAAGTCAGGAATGAGACAAAGGTGCCCAGTTTCACCACTACTATTCAACATAGTTTTGGAAGTTTTGGCCACAGCAATCAGAGCAGAAAAAGAAATAAAAGGAATCAAAATTGGAAAAAAAGAAGTAAAACTCTCACTGTTTGCAGATGACATGATCCTCTACATAGAGAACCCTAAAGACTCCACCAGAAAATTACTAGAGCTAATCAATGAATATAGTAAAGTTGCAGGATATAAAATCAACACACAGAAATCCTTTGCATTCCTATACTCTAATAATGGGAAAATAGAAAGAGAAATTAAAGAAACAATTCCATTCACCATTGCAACAAAAAGAATAAATACTTAGGAATATATCTACCTAAAGAAATTAAAGACCTATATATAGAAAACTATAAAACATTGGTGAAAGCAAAAAAGACAATAATAGGTAGAGAAATATACCATGTTCATGGATCGGAAGAATCAATATAGTGAAAATGAGTATACTACCCAAAGCAATCTATAGATTCAATGCAATCCCTATCAAGCTACCAACGGGATTCTTCACAGAGCTAGAACAAATAATTTCGCAATTTGTATGGAAATACAAAAAACCTCGAATAGCCAAAGCTATCTTGAGAAAGAAGAATGGAACTGGAGGAATCAACCTGCCTGACTTCAGGCTCTACTACAAAGCCACAGTCATCAAGACAGTATGGTACTGGCACAAAGGCAGAAATATAGATCAATGGAACAAAATAGCAAGCCCAGAGATAAATCCACACACCTATGGATACCTTATCTTTGACAAAGGAGGCAAGAATATACAATGGAGAAAAGACAATCTCTTTAACAAGTGGTGCTGGGAAAACTGGTCAAACACTTGTAAAAGAATGAAACTAGAACACTTTCTAACACCATACACAAAAATAAACTCAAAATGGATTAAAGATCTCAACATAAGACCAGAAACTATAAAACTCCTAGAGGAGAACATAGGCAAAACACTCTCCGACATACATCACAGCAGAATCCTCTATGACCCACCTCCCAGAATACTGGAAATAAAAGCAAAAATAAACAAATGGGACCTAATTAAACTTAAAAGCTTGTGCACAACAAAGGAAACTATAAGCAAGGTGAAAAGACAGCCTTCAGAATGGGAGAAAATAATAGCAAATGAAGCAACTGACCAACAACTAATCTCAAAAAAATACAAGCAACTCCTGCAGCTCAATTCCAGAAAAATAAATGACCCAGTCAAAAAATGGACCAAAGAACTAAATAGACATTTCTCCAAAGAAGACATACAGATGGCTAACAAACACATGAAAAGATGCTCACCATCACTCATTATCAGAGAAATGCAAATGAAAACCACAATAAGGGACCATTTCACGCCAGTCAGAACGCCTGTGATCCAAAAGTCTACAAGCAATAAATGCTGGAGAGGGTGTGGAGAAAAGGGAAACCTCTTACACTGTTGGTGGGAATGCAAACTAGTACAGCCACTATGGAGAACAGTGTGGAGATTCCTTAAAAAACTGGAAATAGAACTGCCTTATGACCCAGCAATCCGACTGCTGGGCATACACACCAAGGAAACCAGAATTGAAAGAGACATGTGTACCCCAATGTTCATTGCAGCACTGTTTATAATAGCCAGGACATGGAAGCAATCTCTAGGTTGCTATCCATCCATCAGCACATGAATGGATAAGAAAGCTGTGGTACATATACACAATAGAGTATTACTCATCCATTAAAAAGAATACATTTGAATCAGCTCTAATGAGGTGGATGAAACTGGAGCCTATTATACAGAGTGAAGTAAGCCAGAAAGAAAAACACCAATACAGTATTCTAACGCATATGGAATTTAGAAAGATGGTAATGATAACCCTTTATGCGAGATTGCAAAAGAGACATTAATGTATAGAACAGTCTTTTGGACTCTGTGGGAGAGGGAGAGGGTGGGATGATTTGGGAGCATGGCATTGAAACATGTATAATATCATACATGAAACGAATCGCCAGTCCAGGTTTGATGCAAGATACAGGATGCTCGGGGCTAGTGCACTGGGATGACCCAGAGGGATGGTATGGGGAGGGAGGTGGGAGGAGGTTCAGGATGGGGAACGCATGTACACCCGTGGCAGATTCATGTTGACGTATGGCAAAACCAATACAATATTGTAAAGTAATTAGCCTCCAATTAAAATAAATGAATTTAAAATAAAATAAAATGACTTAAAAGCAAACTAGGTCCTGATAGAGGAAGAGATCCCACCTGTGGACAACAACTCATGCCCTTGAATTCTAGTTTGCCCTTCCCAATACACCACTCTGAGGATTTCAGGTTTTCCTGCATCCTTCTAATCACATCAGCCAATTACTTTCAAAAATCTGTTGGCTTGTCTGTCTGTCTATATTATCTATCTATATCCATCTATCTTACTGAGTCTTCTCTTTGTTGAACTCTGATTCTGCTGCTGCTACTGCTGCTGCTGCTGCTAAGTCGCTTCAGTGGTGTCTGACTTTGTGTGACCCCATAGATGGCAGCCCACCAGGCTCCTCTGTCCGTGGGATTTTCCAGGCAAAAGTACTGGAGGAGGGTGGCATTGCCTTCTCTGGAACTCTGATTCAAACAACCAAATACATACCTGAATAAAAATATGTAGGTAGCTTTTCAAGTATCAGTGTGATATTTTGGAAAGAAGTGAGTTAAATATTTAAACCATTTTAGAAGGATTTTTTTTTTAATATGAACCATTTATGAAGCAGGTTTGTATTTACAAATGGTAAGATTCTCACCTGTCAGGATTTTAACTGGAAGATTCTGATTCTAAGCATAATTTCCTAAATGAAAAGTTTTGAGAAAGACACAAGCTCTAAATCAGAGCTTTTAGTCATGATCTGCAGTTGGAAATGAATTATTTAAAACTTCTGAAAATTCATGTAAATAAAAATCATACTGTGAAAATCCTCTGCTAAAATATCTTAATTTAAAACTATCCCTTTTCCCAAAAAATTTTTATTATTTAAAAGTGTATGTGTTGCGTGTACCCCAATGTTCATCGCAGCACTGTTTATAATAGCCAGGACATGGAAGCAACCTAGATGTCCATCAGCAGATGAATGGATAAGAAAGCCATGGTACATATACACAATGGAGTATTACTCAGCCATTAAAAAGAATACATTTGAATCAGTTCTAATGAGGTGGATGAAACTGGAGCCTATTATACAGAGTGAAGTAAGCCAGAAGGAAAAACATAAATACAGTATACTAACGCATATATATGGAATTTAGAAAGAAGGTAACAATAACCCGGTGTATGAGACAGCAAAAGAGACACTGATGTACAGAACAATCTTATGGACTCTGTGGGAGAGGGAGAGGGTGGGAAGATTTGGGAGAATGACATTGAAACATGTAAAATATCATGTAAGAAACGAGTTGCCAGTCCAGGTTCGATGCATGATACTGGATGCTTGGGGCTAGTGCACTGGGACGACCCAGAGGGATGGTATGGGGAGGGAGGAGGGAGGAGGGTTCAGGATGGGGAACACATGTATACCTGTGGCGGATTCATTTTGATATTTGGCAAAACTAATACAATTATGTAAAGTTTAAAAATAAAATAAAATAAAATAAAAAAAAGTGTATGTGTTGTAAAACCGAAAAGAATGATGTAAATAAATATGTTCTCCTTCAGGAAAAAAAGAAAAAGTGTTACCACTTGTTTCTTTTTAAAACACAGTTCCCTAAGCTTCCATGGTGCCATAATAAAGAAAGGAGTAAAACGATGGACACATCCTTCTCTCTTGGCTTTGGGAAAGAACTCTGAAGTCGGATAGAGAAAATTTGGTTGTAGATGTAGTTTGTTAACCTCACCTTTTGTGAACCTCACTTTTCTCAATGTCAAATGAAGTTCATAATTTCTGTTTTGCTGGGTCTGCTGTGAGCAATTATGGATGTGACAGCATTTTGCTTAGCATTAACACTTTTAACAAAACAACAATCAGAGCAATGTGTCAGATTCAATTCGGTTGTTACCTGCTTGATCTGTAGCGTTGCCCCAGCAGTTTGTAAAGCATCAGAGCACACATCAGAGCTTTCTTCTTATTTTGACTTACATGGATGCAAATTGTAGGCAAGAGAATAATGTTGGCATTACATGTCAAAGCACAATAGGAGATAGAATGAAAAGGTTATAATCAATCTGCACAATCTAGTCAGACATCTTTTTCTCTAAATTATATGAAATGCAATTTCCGGAAAATTGAGACACTTGATGAATGAGATCATTAGAAAGTGCATCTAGTTCAAGTGGTTGCTACTTATACAAATTTAATAAGAAGAAACAAACACACAAACAGAACACATCCGCATACACAGATTATTAGGAGTAGGTATCCAGATTTCTACCTGCCACTCTTTCATTAGACATATAAAGGATATTCTGTATGTCTCTCTACCCTGGCATTGGGAAACTTTGAAATGAGGTTTTATTTTATTTTATGGTCCAAAAAAGCAAAATGTTAGGTAAGAAGAAGCAATGAACTATTTAAGACAACTGATGTCACTAGGGATTTCCTCTAATTTCATCAGGGAAACAGGATAAAAAGATGTAGAGATGTTATGAATTTATTGTACATAGTTAATGGCTGAAACTATTAAAATTTCTTAAAACCAACAAACAAGCACAAGAAAATAAAGCTTTGCTTACATCATGTCTTTTGTTGATCTAATGATTTTATATGAATTAATCTTAATAGTCATATGTATAAGTAAAGAAAATCAAGAGATGCTTTTGCTAATGAGAGAAAAAGAGGAAAGGAAAAATATGTTCCGTGTTCTTTACCTCATTATTTTATTTATTTTCAATAATCCTGAGGTACATAGATTAGAAGCTAAATGGCTTGCCCAAGGTAAAGTTTACCAAATGATTTTCTATTTCAGATTCAAATAATTTATCCAAAAAATACATCACCTGAAACATTTTAATGAAGATAATATAGAGCTTAATATAAAATGAAACTATTCCAAGATGAAGAGACAAAGGGCTCAGGGTCATTCTTGATGAGATGTAAAGTGAGACTTTGTTTTGAGACAGTCTTATAAAACTGCTTTTTGTTTTATGCATAACATTGTAACTATTTTTTTCCTAAATTAAATCATTGAGAACTATACACATACTTAAGGTTTTAGTATAAAATATTTATTCCTTTTCTACCATGGGTTTGTTAAATTTTTAACATTTATTTTCATGTTAACATTTAATATGTTTTATTATAAAGTGAATGTAAGCAATGTGCCAAATATCTAAAGTATTTGCTCTTTACAGGTCAGGAACAAGATAAAAATGTTTACTATCATTGTTATTCTTCAGTATTATAGAAATAATACTGGCTAATGCTTACAGAGAAAAAAAAATAATACAGATTTCAAAGTGATAAAAAATAATTAATTGAGGATATATAACCATCTACAACAGAATAATTATTAGAAATCATATAATTTCAGAACTATGCCAGATATAAAACTAATGTTCAAAAATCACTTACTGGTTCCTTTTAATTGGTAAAATTTCAGAACTATGCCAGATATAAAACTAATGTTCAAAAATCACTTACTGGTTCCTTTTAATTGGTAAATCCAAGTTAAAAATGAAAATAAAAATGGGATCATTTACTTTAGCAACAAAACTATAATGTTTCTAGAAATTAATCCAAGAAGACCTTTGTGGAGAATTTATGTGTCACTATAAAGGACATTATGCAAAATACAAATGTACTGAGAATTATTTCACAACAAGTATAGTGACCGTATTGTAAAGACTTCAATTCTCTTTAAATTAAGTGATAATTCAAAAATTATTTTATTTAATAAAATACCAAGAATTTTAATTAATAAAATAATTAAAATTTATGGAGAATCACAGTGTTCCAATATTCCAGTAGCTAAAACAATTTGAAAAATAATATCAACTGAGGGTTCTCATTTACCAGTTATTAAGATTGGAGACGGAAATGGCAACCCACTCCAGTGTTCTTGCCTGGAGAATCCCAGGGACGAGGCAGCCTGGTGGGCTGCCGTCTCTGGGGTTGCACAGAGTTGGACACGACTGAAGGGACTTAGCAGCAGCAGCAGCAAGATAAACAGAATCACAGCAAATTCAATAATGTGATACACTGAAGCACACAAGAAATAAACCAGTGGGACAGAATCTAGGTCCAGCAAGTGACCTATGGGTATTTGGAAATTTAGTTCACAGTGGATTGACATCTAGAAGCAGTGCATTAGTGTAGAAAAAAATGAGTCATTTTGTAAAAATTGTTGAAAATAGTGGCACATCGTTTAATGATAATGATGAAGATGATGATATTAACAATGATGGTAACTATGCGGTGTTCAAAATGTATCAGACAATGATCCAAACACTTTAAAGGTACCAAGCTTTTTGATAAAAGAGTCCATTAAGCTGAACATTATTATTACTTGTATTTTATAGATGAGGAAATTAAGGCATAGAATGTTATGATTTTTTATGGAAAATAATCTGAAGCACTTTGATGTATGCCCCAAACTAACACTACACTGTAAAACAAGTATTCTTCAATAATAATCATAATATCCCCTCACTTAACTTTGCAAAGTCATTTTTCTAGTTAAATACAACAAAGTTAGTGAGGCTACTCAGTCATTGAGGAACTGCCATATAAATTTAAGTTGCTAAGAGTGTTGCTGTCAAAACTAACTCTTTTCAAAACTGTTGAAGTGAAATTTTGTTCATACTCTCAAGGCCTCCTCAAAGGTTACCTCCTCAGTGGCATGGTCCTATCCCCATAGACAGAATTGATCCTTTTCTTGTCAAAACTCCACTCTACTTGGGAGCAGAGTCAGGATACAAACTCAACGGTTTAGCTACAGAGTCTTTTCTCTTATCCATTGTACTTTTTTGTCTTTATAGGTGGAAAAATTAATTAGATCCCTATACCTTTTGTGACTGTGGGATAATTGTTTTACAAAGTTGTGTTGGTTTCTGCTGTGCAACAATGCTAATGAGTCATAATTATACTTTATGTGTGAAATGTAAATCTTATAGAATTAAAAGCAGTGGAATATACAGAGTAAAGAGCTGGATTACTTTTTGTGAATTGATATCTGTATCTTCAGCAACCAAAATATTAATATCTAGAATATCTAAAAAATATCTGAAAATTAGGAAAAGTTGAAATATAAAAATAATCAAATAACTAAAAATAGGTAACTTATCAAAGGGAAAGCCTGTACTCCCAATAAGAATATTAAGAAATACTCAACCTCACTAGTTAACTTACAGTCCATGGGGTGGCAAGGAGTCAGACACGACTGGGTGACTAACACTTAAAGATGAGGTATTTACAGATATCATATGCAGTGTTACAGTGAAAAATATAGTGTTTGCTTAAATATATATTTAAACATATTTAATATTACATACATAGTTAAGCATGAAAAATACTATCATTCTCCCCAAATACACATAAATCTTTCATTTTATAGAGAAGACAGACAATGATAAGGTTACTGATAAGATAATTATAAGGTTGCTATTTCTTAGAAAGAAGAACCGGTGCCACAGAAATGACTAGAAAAGAGAGGCTTGGTTGCATATCTTTGACACAGAAGCTCATCCAGGAGAGTTTGTTGAAACAAATTAAATTCTTATAATCAGCATCCTTCATTTTCAACAATTTTTAATTCCTTTACTTCTCCCATCTGGACAATGTAGCTATTCGCTTATTGTGTGTGTGTGCGCACGTGTGTGTGTGTGTGAGAGAGAGAGAGAGAGAGTACTGAACTGAACTGATTAAGTCAGAAGTAAATTTAATTTTGTCACACATATTTTGCAAATTAGAGAAGACATGAGGGAGTAAGAATATTTCTTCTGTAGACGTTTAATTGGAAAGCTATTAAATTATATTTCTATATAATGTTTTACTAATATAATTTTGAAATCACACTTTTAAATTTCAACAATGCTTTTTTGACTCATGTAGAAAGAAAGAATAGTTCGTAAAATCAAATAAATTAAACCATCTTCTTACAGAATAAAAGATAATAAACTTTAAGTTAATCCTTATATTCTAATCAAATATATTTTTTGGAAATACAAGTAAGGAAACTTTTTGATAATTGTTAAATGACAATTCATATGAAAATAACTTTTAAAGTAGAAATTCTAATTACTTACATGTGTGTATTTTAAACAAAACCACCTGAATTGCTGCATGTATGTATGATGAGGTGAGTTCTAGAATAGTGTTCTAATAAAAAGAAAAAACAACAAATAATTCAACCTTCTTCCCCAAAGTGTATTTAATTCCTTTCTCTACTCAATTGGAATAAGAAAGCAGAAATTATCTTATAGGATTTTATTTATAAGCCCCACTACACCTTTATATCTGGTCCTAAATCTTTTGGATAAACTGTTCTATTCCTTAAGGGAGGGGGAAAAAGCTACAGGAAAAACAAAAGAGATAATGCATTTCTGAGGATGAAGCTCCTATTGTTGTAAATAAATGTTTGAATAATCTGATTATAAACATGAAGCCTCCTAATATTCTCCACTACCATTTTCTTCTATCAGATAGAATTTTGCTGGAATAATACTAGGCCTTGGAATTTAAGATATCTGGATTGAAACCCATGCTCTATTATTTGCAAGATGTTTGATATTTGGCAAATGTCTCAGCCATTGAACTTCATAGATATTTTGCTTAGGATTAAACTACATGGTGATTTCTTAATTAATAGTATAGTTAGAGGACATAGAATATAATCAGATAATGGTGATTATTAATAATGGAAATAATTATAATTATGGAGCTAGAATTGATGATGATGATGATAGAATGGAAGCTTGATCGTATCTTTTTACTAAGGAGTTTCTGATTCATAAATATGAGCCAAGTCAACTACACTGTAGAGAAAATGGCATACAGCTTCTACATGAGAGAACTTTCATCTGATTTAACAATAAAAGAAGACATTCATTTCTGGGTATATAAAAACCTGGTTTCAAGCCCTGTAGAGGATGGCCAGAGCTGGCTTCTGGAGTAGCTGATCTATGCAATTATTGGGCACCAAGCTCCTAAGGTCTCCACTCTTGGTTTAAGCTCTGTTGCCTCCATCGAAATTCTTCATACTTTTTAAACAAGGGGTTCTACATTTTCATTTGGGTCTAGCCAGTTATGCAGTCTGTTCTGGGAGGGACCATGCATAGGAAAAAACTCACAATGTTAACATTCAAAAGTTCTTTCCTTTGCATTAAGGCAGATAAGATACCTCACGCAGAGTAGGGGCAAAACTCTCAATAAGAACAGAAATCTTGGTTTCTGTCCTAGAAGGACTTATGATCTCATTGTGTAGCATAGAATACATAAATGCAAAGATACATGAAACACAGATTATGACAATTTAAAAAGGAAACACTCCATTTCATGACCTAGGGAATACTGTAGATTTGAAATATTCACCAAGTAAACTACTTTCAGTTCAGTTCAGTCACTCGGTCGTGTCCAACTTTTTGCGACCCCATGAATCGCAGCACGCCAGGCCTCCCTGTCCATCACCAACTCCCGGAATTCACTCAGACTCACATCCATCGAGTCAGTGATGCCATCCAGCCATCTCATCCTCTGTCGTCCCCTTCTCCTCCTGCCCCCAATCCCTCTCAGCATCAGAGTCTTTTTCAATGAGTCAGTTCTTCGCATGAGGTGGCCAGAGTACTGGAGTTTCAGCTTTAGCATCAGTCCTTCCAAAGAACACCCAGGGCTGATCTCCTTCAGAATGGACTGGTTGGATCTCCTTGCAGTCCACGGGACTCTCAAGAGTCTTCTCCAACACCACAGTTCAAAAGCATCAATTCTTCGGCGCTCAGCCTTCTTCACAGTCCAACTCTCACATCCATACATGACCACAGGAAAAACCATAGCCTTGACTAGACGAACCTTTGTTGGCAAAGTAGTGTCTCTGCTTTTGAATATGCTATCTAGGTTGGTCATAACTTTCCTTCCAAGGAGTAAGCGTCTTAATTTCATGGCTGCAGTCACCATCTGTAGTGATTTTGGAGCCCAGAAAAATAAAGTCTGACACTGTTTCCCCATCTATTGCCCATGAAGTGGTGGGACCAGATGCCATGATCTTCGTATACTTTAAGGCATGCTAAAGTTTTATTCTGAAGAATTTTTGAACACTCAACTCTGTGTGACTAAAATGCTCTCTGGCATTATGACTTGAATCTTCTTCACCTGCCTGTCCCACAGATACACCTCTCAGAGATACTACTGTATCTGGTGGGATTAAACAACTTTCACACCCCTTTTCCTAAATTTTGATCAATATGTAAACTATAATTTTGCTACCACTGAATACAAATCTTAGCATCATGCTTAAAGAAGATATAAATGCATCATAGTCTCCTAAATAGGACTGCCTATACTCAAATCCAAATCCTAACTCCACTACTTTGCATGTAACCTTGAACACACTGTCAAACCACGCTAAAACTTGTTTTTCTTATTTATACTATGAGGTTAATAATAGAATCCCCATAAGGGTGATGATGAGAAATTAATAAGGCCATTCATCTAAGGTATTTAGTAAAGGAGCTGACAGGTGGCAAGCACTCTGCATGTTAGAAGTGATGATAAAGAGGCGAAGAATGTTGATAATAATGGTGATGATGATAAATAGGATGTTATTAAAGTATTGAACTTAGTACATTCCAGACATTTTACAAGTAAGCACCTTCTGTTTAAAAGTATAACACATTAACACAGCATCATTCTGCCAACAAAAAAAGAGCATACATGAACTTACATTTTGAGTAAGAGCTATGCTTATGACGTTAACAGTTCTACACAGACAGTGAATGATGTTATAATTTCATATACTAGACACAGTAATGGTTGTTGTGTTGTAATTATTGCTGCTGCTGCTGCATCACTTCAGTCGTGTCCAACTCTGTGCGACCCCATAGACGGCAGCCCACCAGGCTCCCCTGTCCCTGGGATTCTCCAGGCAAGAACACTGGAGTGGGTTGCCATTTCCTTCTCCAATGCATGAAAGTGAAAAGTGAAAGTGAAGTCACTCAGTCGTGTCCGACTCCTAGCGACCCCATGGACTGCAGCACACCAGGCTCCTCCGTCCACGGGATTTTCCAGGCAAGAGTGCTGGAGTGGGGTGCCATTGCCGCTAATACACTATTATTTTGAGAGTTTCAATTACTTAAAGGGTTCCACCAATTATTCTCTGACACAAAAATGCTTAACATGTGGAATCATCATGAACAAGGAGATAGGAAAGTGAGACCTAACAATTATCAAAAATCTCCTCTGTTCTAGGTACTGGGTGTGGCCCTTCCATATGCTTCAGGTCATCTAATTATCATAGTCTTTTACAGTCTTTGAGGCAAAAATGTTTAATAAACTCTCACAGATTAGAAACTTAGACTGGAAAAGAAGCTTGTATAACTTCTCCAATTGCATATGCATATGATAAAAAATGATTCAATATCAGAACTCAATTCCAGGGACAGAATTCACCTTCTTCTTTCCATTAACTCACCTTTTTTTCTACTCCATAGGGATGATCATCTTCATCTACAAAAGATAAAGGTAACTGCAGACAGCCCTTATATAGGCAGGTTGCTTTTTAAGTGATGTTGTAATTCCGTAGTGAAAATGGCATTTTAGAAGAAAGAGGTACAGATCAGGTGAATTTTTAAACATTGTCATGGGGTTCAAAAATGTTCTTGTACATCAAATTTAAAAAATCTACAGTTGTCAACTATGTCACAGTAGAAAAATATATCCATCTACTCAAGGGCCAAGAGAAAATTTAACTAAAATTTGAATTCATGCTTGTCTTAGGCAGTTTTCCTTATCTTTGTTAGTTACAATGTCTCTATTTACAAAACAAATATATAGTTTTAAAAAAGATTATCTGGCTTGAAATAAGTAACAGAGTAGAAAGTATAGATAAACTCTTCATTATACAAATAAGAGCTATTATGATCCTGTTGGCTTGAAACTGAACTAGAAGTTCAACAAATTCTTATGAAGACTAAGAACTATTAATTATATTTATCAATTTGATGGATTGCTAAAATATCATTTTTCATTTTCATTTCATTTGGAGACAAAAATGTCTCCAATCCCACTGTTTCTGTTTGACAAAGTTATACATTATCTATATGTTCTAAAGGTACAAATGTATTTTAAATTGTGTTATCACATTCATCTGAAACATTAATAATTGCTTGTACATGATTATATAATCAATCACAGTACTAGTAAGTTATAATACCTTCCTAAATTTCCTAAACCCGACATAAATGCATAATCTAATTTAAAGGTAGATTTATTTGTAAAATATACTTCTGACTATGACACTGGAGCCCAATAGCACAAAGTAACTCACAGTGAGCAGTGGGGAACAGGTTTGATTACAATGAACTAAAAATGGTTACGTGGGGGTTGGGAAGAAGAGAAAGGCTGGATGGCAGAGAAAGACGGAATATATTAAAAGGGAGAATAAACTGGAAATAAAATGTCCCAGAGTCTTGGGAGCACATCCTTGAATATATTTGGAATGAAAGAGCTCAGGTGGACCTGAGCAACTGATGAGAACAGAGGCCAGAACAGCCTGCTCCACGCCATTGCCATTTGATGGGCCATGATCATAGGGACAATGAAAACCGGAAAACCTACAATCCTTTCTCACTTGGGTAAGAAAGTAAAGTGAAAGTGAAATTGGCTCAGTAATATCTGACTCTTTGGGAGCGCACGGACTATATCGCCCATGGAATTCTTCAGGCCAGAATACTGGAGTGGGTAGCCTTTCCCTCCTCCAGGGGATCTTCCCAACCCAGGGATCGAACCCAGGACTCCCACACTGCAGGAGGCTTCTTTACCAGCTGAGCCACCAGGGAAGCCAAGAATACTGGAGTGGGTAGCCTATCCCTTCTCCAGGGGATTTTCCCAAACCAGGGATTGAACCCAGGTCTCCCTCATTGCAGACAGATTCTTTACCATCTGAGTCACCAGGGAAGCCCAAGGAGACTTGAAGTAAAGTGAAAGTCGCTCAGTTGTGTCCAACTCTTTGTGACCCCATGGACTATACAGTCCATGGAATTCTCCAGGCCAAAATAGTGGAGTGGGTAGCCTTTCCCTTCTCCAGGGGATCTTCCCAATGGAAGGATCAAACCCAGGTCTCCCGCATTGCAGGCAGATTCTTCATGAGCTGAACTACAAGGGAGACCCAAGGAGACTCTTAGATGATAATAAACTTTTTTAAATTATAACTTGGATCCTTTTATTCCATATAATATATTCAAAAAGTCTCCATGTTAGGCATATAAATAAAAGTTAAGTGGGCAAACATTCCCAAGGTGCAATGCAAGAATGGCAGATGGAGGGCAGAATATAGGTAACTCAACATTGTCTTCTTTTTCTGTAATGACTTTTTATCCTCCTAAAATAACTTATGTCCACATGTAAGAACTGCACCACACAAACTACTTCTGTATGGTGCTATCCTAATAACATAGTGCTCAGTCTGAAATTCCAGAGAAGTCATAATTGAAGTAGATAAAAGAGAATAAATTCAGGTGTTAGAAAAAAGTAAAGAAAATATACCAAACCATCTGAAACATAATTATCATGTTTCCTGTTGGAAGTCACAGACAGGCTATGTCCTGGATTCAATCTCCAAACCCCACATTCCCAATCTCCAGAGTTGAGGACTTCATAAAACACAGGACTTTCATTTTAAAACTAAGGGCACTTTGCTTCTCTTCTTTTTAAGCACATACTCTAATGGAGGTTTGATATAGCTTTTCTAAAATGGTAAATCATTATAGTGATTATGTTAATTAAAAATGTAAGTTGTGCTATCACTTAATCTCAAACAAATATATGTTCTATTTTGTGAATAATATACAATGCAAGCCCTTTTCCAAACATTTGTTTGATTTTATTTTTTAAATGGGAAACTAAATTAAATAGAGATTGCATGGTGCTTTTGTTTGTTTTTGGTTTTGTTTCTTGCTCACTGACAGTATTTAGCTAATCTGGTCAAAATGAAAATATCTATTTATAAAAATGCTAACAATACCACTGCTATGAGTGCATATAATTTATGCAGTATTTTATACTTAAAAAAATTCACTTCCTTTAAGACACCTGTGACCTCATAAAAGGACATAAAAGGCTCAGTGGTAAAGAATCCACCTGCCAATGCAGGAGATGCAAGTTCGATCCCCAGGTCAGGAAGATCCCCTGGAGATCTAGTATTCTTGCCCGGGAAATCCCATGCACAGAGGAGCCTGGCAGTTACAGTCCATGGGGTTGTAAGAGTCAGACATGACTTAGTGACAAAATAAGAACAACAATGTCATAAAAATAGATAAGGATGGCATCATCTTCATTTCACATATACGTAAAGAAAGCACACTCTTAAACTTTCCAGTGATATCATCATTATCCCACATCTAGTAAATTATACAGTTTAGATTAGAATTTGGAGAAGGCAATGGCAACCCACTCCAGTACTCTTGCCTGGAAAATCCCATGGGCGGTGGAGCCTAGTAGGCTGCATTCCATGGGGTCTCGAAGAGTCAGACACGAGTGAGAGACTTCACTGTCCCTTTTCACTTTCATGCATTGGAAAAGGAAATGGCAACCCACTCCAGTTTTCTTGCCTGGAGAATCCCAGGGACAGGGGAGCCTGGTGGGCGGCCGTCTATGGGGTCGCACAGAGTTGGACACAACTGAAGCGACTTAGCAGCAGCAGCAGCAGCAGATTAGAATTCTCTCTTCTTTATCCTGGTTCGGCATTTATTCTGCCACACTGTCACCTCTGAATGTTTATATACAGCTAATAATTGTATATGAGGCAAAGGTGAAATGAAATAAAATAGGTAGAAGATTTTAGCATGTCAGCCCAGGAATGAACCTCTAGTAAGAACTTTCCATATAAATTCCATATATATTTCCTATGTTAATTAAGTAGAAGGTAGAGAGATTTTTTGCATATACCCAAGACACACACATTCATACTGCTCCCCATTATTAACATCACCTGGTATGGTGGTACGTTTGTTATAACCGGTGATACGTCATAACCACCCAAAGTCTATAGTCAACATGTGAGTTCATTCTTGGTGTTGTTCAGTCTATGTGTTTGAACGGATGTATAATGACAGCATTCATCATTATAGCATCACACAGAGTATTTTCTCTGCCCTAAAAATTCTTTGTACTCAGATAACATACTAATTTTCAACATTATAAATCGAATCTCAAATGGTGCTGTACACACTCATGCAAGCTGGCCCTTCTGAGTAGTTACAGTCTTACAGAGACAACTTGTACTATACTGTTCATTTATGGTCAAAAAAAAGAATAACATGGGATCAGGTATGCAATGGTACATACTCACTTAGAAAATACTTTGTAAGAATAGAATGCACAGCTCAGAAAATCTCCTTTAATGGTAGGGCAGATAGGGAACTATACTGAAATGTCAAAGTGCAAACCTTCTTTAGGAATTTGAAATAATATAAAAAAATGTATAAATTTGCTTTTCACAGATGAATGGCAACAGGAAGAAAGATTGCTGACATATTCTATCTTGGGATATGATCATTCTAGGGCAGGAAGATTTAAGTTGAATGTGACCATGTTTTAAAATCAGCCCAATGGGCTCAGTTTGTTAAAAGTGAGACTTGAATGAACATATTAAGACATGGATTCCATAATATTTAAAGATAAGTAATGGACGGCCAGCAACAAGAAAATATTATGTAATGGAAGCAGCAATACTAATACTGAATCAAAGGATGAGTGATGCTTGATAAAAATATTAGTGCTAATATTTCTCTATCTCATAGCAGATGCATCATGTGAGGACATCAACAGATGTAATTACTTAATTCCTTCAAAGCACATTTGAAAAAGAAATCAAAGCTATCCTTACTATAATAATGACAATTGAGGACATATTATGGCTGCCACTTTTCAAATTATAGAAATGTAATCACACATACATACAGTCACAGACAAGCAGGTATACATGCATGCTCACCTCATGGTCTTTCTTATAAATGTATCCATCATTTCCATCACTGCTTTTAGCCTGATAAAAGACTCTTGGAACTTCTACATTTACTCATAGTTACCAAGACATCCAAAACTTAGGAGACTTAGGAGTAATTCTTCAATGACTTATTGATTAGTATTCCCATTACTCATTTCTGTGCAAAAACTAGCCTGAAACTTAGTGACTTATGATAATAATAACTATTCTGTATTGCTCATGATTGTGTGAGTTAGGAATTTGGTCCTGGCTTCCTGACATGGATAGTGTCATTAGGTAGTATTAAGCTGGTAGTTGAGTTGATATTAGAGGTCTAAGTTAGATTTATTTATATTTCTGGTGCTTGGCAGGAAGGCTAGACTCAGCTGTGGCTGTCATCAGGCATGCCTACAATGTGGCATCTTTTTAGCATGATGAAAGTGAAAATGAAAGTTCTAGTCGCTCAGTGGTGTCCGACTCTGTGTGATCTGTCCATGGAATTCTCCAGGCAATAATATTGGATTGGGTAGCCATTCCCCTCTCCAGGAGATCTTCCCAGGTATCCCACATTGCAGGCAGATTCTATACCATCTGAGCCACACTGGAGTTGACTTAGCATAGTGGATTCAGGGTAGTTGGACTTTTTTACAAGGTGGGCCAGGATTCTAAGCAAGTTTTCTATGAATAAGTTAGAAGCTTCCAAGTCTTATATGACCTAGCTTCAGAAGTCATTTGATATCATTTCTGCTATATTCTGTTAGTCAAACCATTTGAAAGCCTGCTCAGATACAAGGGATAGGGGCACATAGACCCCATCTCTCCATGGAGAGAATAGCAAAGAAAGTGTTGCCATGTTTTAAAGCCAGCCCAAATTGGCTCATTTAGATCAAAGTGAAACTTGAAAGAATGTCCCAAGACAGGTACTTGATAATCTGTGCCTTTGTTTTCAAGTACCAGCCAAACCCATTTTTCTTTTTCCCCCTGACTAACCATCATGAAATTCACCACTTTGAAACAATTAAACAGTGCAGCATGTAGTAAAGCCAGTATGTGAACTGGGAACTTCCAGATGTTCAAGCTAGTTTTAGAAAAGGCAGAGGAACCAGAGATCAAATTGCCAACATCCGCTGGATCATAGAAAAAGCAAGAGAGTTCCAGAAAAACATCTATTTCTGCTGTATCGACTATGCCAAAGCCTTTGACTGTGTGGATCATAATAAACTGTGGAAAATTCTGAAAGAAATGGGAATATCAGACCACCTGACCTGCCTCTTGAGAAACCTGTATGCGGGTAGGGAAGCAAGAGTTAGAACTGGACATGGAACAACATACTGGTTCTAAATAGGAAAAGGAGTATGTCGAGGCTGTATATTGTCACCCTGCTTATTTAACTTAAACACAGAGCATATCATGAGAAACGCTCGGCTGGAGGAAGCACAAGCTGGAATCAAGTTTGCCAGGAGAAATATCAATTAACCTCAGATATGCAGATGACACCACCCTTATGGCAGAAAGTGAAGAACTAAAGAGCCTCTTGATGAAAGTGAAAGGAGAGAGTGAAAAAGTTGGCTTAAAGCTCAACATTCAGAAAACTAAGAGCATGGCATCCAGTCCCATCACTTCATGGCAAGTAGATGGGGAAACAGTGGAAACAGTGTCAGACTTTATTTTTCTGGGCTCCAAAATCACTGCAGATGGTGATTGCAGCCATGAAATGAAAAGACGCTTGCTCCTTGGAAGGAAAGTTATGACCAACCAGCATATTAAAAAGCAAAGACATTACTTTGCCAACAAAGGTCTGTCTAGTCAAGGCTATGGTTTTTCCAGTAGTCATGTATGGATAAGAGTTGGACTATAAAGAAAGCTGTGTGTCGAAGAATTGATGCTTTTGAACTGTGGTGTTGGAGAAGACATTGAGAGTGTTTTGGACTGCAAGGTGATCCAACCAGTCCATCCTAAAGGAGACCAGTCCTGTGTGTTCATTGGAAGGAATGATGCTAAAGCTGAAACTCCAATACTTAGGCCACCTCATGCGAAGAGTTGACTCATTGGAAAAGACTCTGATTCTGGGAGGGATTGGGTGCAGGAGGAGAAGGGGATGACAGAGGATGAGATGGCTGGATGGCATCACCGACTCGATGGACATGAGTTTGAATAAACTCCAGGAGTTGGTGATGGACAGGGAGTCCTGGCATGCTGCAATTCACGGGGTTGCAAAGAGTCAGACATGACTGAATGACTGAACTGAACTGAATATATATATATACATATACATATGTAACTATGTTCCCTTGATATCTCTAATTTTCTTGAAGAAATCTCTAGTCTTTCCCATTCAATTATTTTCCTCTATTTATTTGCATTCTTAATGCAAAGAAATAGTTCATGCTTTCAAACTGTGGTGTTAGAGAAGACTCTTGAGAATCCCTTGGACAGCAAGGAGATCAAATCAGTCGACCCTAAAGGAAATCAGTCCTGAATATTCACTGGAAGGATTGATACTGGAGCTGAAACTCCAATACTTTGGCTACCTGATCTGAAGAACTGACTCATTGGAAAAGACCATGATGCTTGGAAAGATTAAAGGTAGAAGAAGGGGACGACATAGGATGAGATGGTTGGATGGCATCACTGACTCAATGGACAAGACTTTGAGCATACTTCGTGAGACAGTGAAGAACAGGGAAGCCTGGAGTGCTGCAGTCCATGTGGTCACAAAGAGTCGGACATGACTGAACACGACTGAACAACAATAAGCATAAACATGACTTAAAATAATCAGGTCTTTTTAAACACAGATATCTATGTCATCATCTGTGCCACACTTGGACAATGTGCCTGAAGTCTTAAAAACTCCATTGATTCTTTCCGGATTTCATGGACATATTGAGAACATAGGTTATCTGTCATGTGTTGACAGATAATTACAGCAACAAGAACATTCTTATCTTCCAAAAATCTGGCCCAGTGGTTTCCATATTGTGACATCGATTATTCACTTCATGACAATATCCCCTTGATCTTAAAACCAAAGGTGGGGAGGGGGCATATTCTCTGTGACTTATCAAATGCAATGGAAATATAACATTGAATTTTCAGCCACCAGGACATTCTAGAACACAAATCAGGGGGAAGCCAGTACATAGGCGAGTTGTCATAGCGAAACTATTTTAGGCAGCCTGGAGATGGATGGTACTGGCAAAATAGAAGAGGGCACAAAATGAAAGGTCAGGGAATAATAAGAAAAAAAAAGTTGGAAAAAGAGGTGCTTCAGGAAGATAGTATTTTTCCTAATAAGACTATTTAAAGAAAGAGTAGAAAAGAGGATTATCCACTAGAGGATTATTTAGTAAGCCAACACCATGGTTAAGTTTTTAGAGACATACAGTGACCTATTTTGTGATTTTCATCATTTTTTAACAGGAAGAAAGTAAAGTATAGAAGAGAAAATTTGGTCAAGGTCTTAACTGAAGATGGAAGCACTAGGATTCGACTTCAGGTTTATCTGATTCTTTTAACATCCCACCCTCTTTCAAAGCCCAATGCTATTGAAATCTCAGAAGACTAGTATAATAAATGTTTGAGCAACATATTCCAGGACTATGACTTTAGGCAGACTTTCTGCTGCTGCTGCTAAGTTGCTTCAGTCGTGTCCAACTCTGTGTGACCCCACAGACGGCAGCCCACCAGGCTCCGCCGTCCCTGGGATTCTCCAGGCAAGAACACTGGAGTGGGTTGCCATTTCCCTCTCCAATGCATGAAAGTGAAAGTGAAGTCACTCAGTAAGTGTCAGACTCTTCGTGACCCCATGGAGTGCAACCTACCAGACTCCTCCATTCATAGGATTTTCCAGGCAAGAGTACTGGAGTGGGGTGCCATTGCCTTCGCCGAGGCAGACTTTCTAGAAGATAACGATTGAACTGTCCTTTAAAGGATACTCAAGATTTTTCTAAGTGAATAAAGAAGGGTAGCATGTAGAAAGGAACTATTGTTTAAAGCTCTGTCTTATAGTGTATGATGTGTGTGTAAATAAAGTCATAAGAAATGAGTGTGGAAGAGGTGGGCTTCCTAGGTGGTACTAGGGGTAAAGAACATGCCTGTCAGTGCAGGAGATGTAAGAGACTTGGGTTTGATCCCTGGGTTGGGAAGATCCCCTGCAGGAGGTCATGGCAACCCACTCCAGTATCTTGCCTGGAGAATCCCATGAACAGAGGAGCCTGGCGGGCTACAGTCCATGGGGTCACACAGAATCGGACATGACTAAAGTGACTTAGCATGCACACACATGGAAGAGGCACAGGTTAATCTGGAAGGGTCTCAGGCTTTGGAATCAAACATAATAATTAAGAGTCACAGTCATATTGGGTCTAGGATAATTTATACAATCTAATGTTATATTTTCTCACTTATTCATGTATTCATCAATTACTTTATTCACTATTTCAACAGATATTTCTTTGGATGCAAATTATGTACTACACAATATAATAGATACTAGGGGTTACTTCTGAACAGAAAAGCTACAATCCTCTGTTTGTACAGTGCTTAAAGTCTCATGGAGGAGGCGCGTGCCTAATGGCCAGCACTGAGCTTCTAGCTTGCATGTGTGACAGGTAGCTGTGAAAACAGCGAAAGAAGGCTGCTGCGGCTTCTTACGCTCTGGATGCCAGCTACAGCGGAGTGTCTTTCAATTCAACAGTCCAAGGGCAGTCCCCTGACTTCCGCGACCCCAGTTCTGTCCATGATTTTGTGAGTACCTTTTCTTTATTTAGTCTCTTCTGCTTAAAATACCTAGCAACTTTTTTTTTTTCTGTTTCCTGAATTAAATCATGACCATAATAGTGAGTCAGAGCTATAAATAGACAAGTTACATAATATGTTCGGTGCCATGATAGCCAAAAACAAAATGACAGAACAGTCAAACTTTACTTTCAGTTCACCCAGGGTTTGCAGCACTGAGCAGCACTGAAGAATGTGAGATTAAACTGCATTCTCTTCCTGTTCTAAAATTCCACAAATCTAAAAGAACAAGCCATTCTACTCATAAAAAAGTATTTGCAAACACATCAATATTTCATAAGATAGTTTCTGTCCTAAGGAACATCATTCGTCTTTACTTGATTCTTACAAGGATAAATGTCACATTAGTTGTTATAATGGGAGGAAATCATTTAGCTACTTGGGAGCTTTCAGGTTTGAATGAAACTAGGTTAAAATTGATATGTCTTCTGTGTGAACAATGGTGCACAGGTGTGAGAGTTTTACCACTGGAAAATATGGAGTGAGATAACTATATTTTAAGCTTTTTTGTTATTGTTGTTATCATCACACATGCTCCCTCATCTCATTGCCAATTTATTATTGCTGCTGCTGCTGCTGCTAAGTGGCTTCAGTCGTGTCCGACTCTGTGCGACCCCATAGACGGCAGCCCACCAGGCTCCCCTAATTTATTATTAAACACTAGAAAATGAGAGTCTCCACATCAGGAACAATTTGTATCTTTATTATGAGACAGGTAGACTGGGAGCGAAAAAGAGACTTTTGTATCTTCCTGGCACCATCATTTCTAAAGAAAGTTTGAGGCAGGTTCAATCGCTGGGTCGGGAATATCCCCTGGATGAGAGCGTGGCAACTCACTCCAGTATTCTTGCCTGGAGAATCCCATGGATAGAGGAGTCTGGCAGGCTACAGTCCATGGGGTCGACTGAAATGACTTAGCATGCAGCACACATAAGAACTAGGCTTGGAACTGTCAAGCTCTCACCTCTGCCTTTTTCTACAGCCAAATGTTGACTATGTTTGAAGTTGGGTGCAAAGATGTAAACTGACTGATTTCAATGTAAGAAGACTACTAGACACAAAATCTTCCTCTTTTCCCAGATTTCAAGGAGGAGGAGCCAAGATGGCGGAGGAGTAGGATGGGGAGAACACCTTCTCCCCCACAAATTCATTAAAAGAGCATTTAAACGTCGAGTAAATTCCACAAAACAACTTCTGAATGCCGGCAGAGGACATCAGGCACCCAGAAAAGCAATCCAACTCTTCGAAAGGAGGTAGGAAAAAATATAAAAGACAAAAAAAGAGACAAAAGAGGGAGGGACGGAGTTCCGTCCCAGGAAGGGAGTCTTAAAAAGAGAGAAGTTTCCAAACACCAGGAAACCTTCTCACTGCCGAATCTGTGCCGAGCTTTGGAAGCACAGAGGGCAACATAACAGGAAGAAAAAATAAATAAACAATTAAAACTCGAAGATTGCGAGTCCTACGGTAACTCCCCCAGCGGAGAAGCAGCGCAGACGCCTGCACGCGCCATTAGCAAGCGGGGGCTGGGCAGGGAGGCGCAGCGCGGGCTGCATCGCTTAGAGTAAGAATCTGGCCTGAATACCCTGAGCACTATCTGAGCGAAATAATTTGGGCTAGCAAACCAGACTGTGGGATATCTACCACGCGAAAAGCCAGCCCCAACCTAAGACACCGCCAGGCCCGTGCACGGAACAAAGAATTGATCAGAGATAGCCGGCTGCAGACCTTCCCCCTCCGGTGAGAGGCAGCCAGAGCCGGAAGGGGGCAATCGCAGCCCCAGAGTGACATTATCTATAAAACTGTAAGCAGGCTTCTTTGCTAACTAAAATTTTTTGGGGGTCTGGACGGTTAACATCTGCCTGAGAAGGTGCGCCGGTTTTACACCCAGATAACCGAGTGGCGGGGAGGCGATAAGTCGCAGCATTGGCGCTCGCCAAACACCTCATCACTTGAGCTGCTCGGACCTGGGAAGAGCACAAAACTCAGGCCCAACTGAGTCTGTGCCTCTGAGGACTACCCGAGTGCCTGAACCTGAGCAGCTTGGACCTGGGAGGTACATGCAACCCAGGGCCAGCCTCGGATTGTTCCCGGCGGAACAACCTAGAGCCCGAGCAGTGTGGGCAGGGAGGCTACACGCACCGTGAGCGGGGGCAGACCCAGTGTGGCTGAGGCACTGCGAGTGCACGCCAGTGTTATTTGTTTGCAGCATCCCTCCCTCCCTCCCCACAGAGCGACTGAACAAAGAGAAGAAATACAGCTCCACCCATCAGAACACCAACACAAGCTTCCCTAACCAGGAAACCTTGACAAGCCACCTGTACAAACCCACACACAGCAAGGAAAAGCCACAATAAAGAGAACTCCACAAACTGCCAGAATACAGAAAGGATACCCCAAACTCAGCAATTTAAACAAGATGAAGAGACAGAGGAATACCCAGCAGATAAAGGAACAGGATAAATGCCCACCAAACCAAACAAAAGAGGAAGAGATAGGGAATCTACCTGATAAAGAATTCCGAATAATGATAGTGAAATTGATCCAAAATCTTGAAATTAAAATGGAATCACAGATAAATAGCTTGGAGACAAGGATTGAGAAGATGCAAGAAAGGTTTAACAAGGACCTAGAAGAAATAAAAAAGAGTCAATATATAATGAATAATGCAATAAATGAAATTAAAAACACTCTGGAGGCAACAAATAGTAGAATAACAGAGGCAGAAGATAGGATTAGTGAATTAGAAGATAGAATGGTAGAAATAAATGAATCAGAGAGAATAAAAGAAAAACGAATTAAAAGAAATGAGGACAATCTCAGAGACCTCCAGGACAATATTAAACGCTACAACATTCGAATCATAGGGGTTCCAGAAGAAGAAGACAAAAAGAAAGACCATGAGAAAATACTTGAGGAGATAATAGTTGAAAACTTCCCTAAACTGGGGAAGGAAATAATCACCCAAGTCCAAGAAACCCAGAGAATCCCAAACAGGATAAACCCAAGGCGAAACACCCCAAGACACATATTAATCAAATTAACAAAGATCAAACACAAAGAACAAATATTAAAAGCAGCAAGGGAAAAACAACAAATAACACACAAGGGAATTCCCATAAGGATAACAGCTGATCTTTTAGAAACTCTTCAAGCCAGGAGGGAATGGCAAGACATACTTAAAATGATGAAAGAAAATAAGCTACAGCCCAGATTATTGTACCCAGCAAGGATCTCATTCAAGTATGAAGGAGAAATCAAAAGCTTTTCAGACAAGCAAAAGCTGAGAGAATTCTGCACCACCAAACCAGCTCTCCAACAAATACTAAAGGATATTCTCTAGACAGGAAACACAAAAATGGTGTATAAACTCGAACCCAAAACAATAAAGTAAATGGCAACGGGATCATACTTATCAGTAATTACCTTAAACGTAAATGGGTTGAATGCCCCAACCAAAAGACAAAGACTGGCTGAATGGATACAAAAACAAGACCCCTACATATGTTGTCTACAGGAGACCCACCTCAAAACAGGGGACACATACAGACTGAAAGTGAAGGGCTGGAAAAAGATTTTCCATGCAAATAGGGACCAAAAGAAAGCAGGAGTAGCAATACTCATATCAGATAAAATAGACTTTAAAACAAAGGCTGTGAACAGAGACAAAGAAGGTCACTACATAATGATCAAAGGATCAATCCAAGAAGAAGATATAACAATTATAAATATATAGGCACCCAACATGGGAGCACCGCAGTATGTAAGACAAATGCTAACAAGTATGAAAGGAGAAATTAACAATAACACAATAATAGTGGGAGACTTTAATACCCCACTCACACCTATGGATAGATCAACTAAACAGAAAATTAACAAGGAAACACAAACTTTAAACGATACAATAGACCAGTTAGACCTAATTGATATCTATAGGACATTTCATCCCAAAACAATGAATTTCACCTTTTTCTCAAGCGCACATGGAACCTTCTCCAGGATAGATCACATCCTGGGCCATAAAGCTAGCCTTGGTAAATTCAAAAAAATAGAAATCATTCCAAGCATCTTTTCTGACCACAATGCAGTAAGATTAGATCTCAATTACAGGAGAAAAACTATTAAAAATTCCAACATATGGAGGATGAACAACACCCTGCTGAATAACCAACAAATCACAGAAGAAATCAAAAAAGAAATCAAAATTTGCATAGAAACGAATGAAAATGAAAACACAACAACCCAAAACCTGTGGGACACAGTAAAAGCAGTCCTAAGGGGAAAGTTCATAGCAATACAGGCACACCTCAAGAAACAAGAAAAAAGTCAAATAAATAACCTAACTCTACACCTAAAGCAACTAGAAAAGGAAGAAATGAAGAACCCCAGGGTTAGTAGAAGGAAAGAAATCTTAAAAATTAGAGCAGAAATAAATGCAAAAGAAACAAAAGAGACCATAGCAAAAATCAACAAAGCCAAAAGCTGGTTCTTTGAAAGGATAAATAAAATTGATAAACCATTAGCCAGACTCATCAAGAAACAAAGGGAGAAAAATCAAATCAATAAAATTAGAAACGAAAATGGAGAGATCACAACAGACAACACAGAAATACAAAGGATCATAAGAGACTATTATCAACAATTATATGCCAATAAAATGGACAACGAGGAAGAAATGGACAAATTCTTAGAACAGTACAACTTTCCAAAACTCGACCAGGAAGAAATAGAAAACCTTAACAGACCCATCACAAGCACGGAAATTGAAACTGTAATCAAAAATCTTCCAGCAAACAAAAGTCCAGGTCCAGACGGCTTCACAGCTGAATTCTACCAAAAATTTAGAGAAGAGCTAACACCTATCCTGCTCAAACTCTTCCAGAAAATTGCAGAGGAAGGTAAACTTCCAAACTCATTCTATGAGGCCACCATCACCCTAATACCAAAACCTGACAAAGATCCCACAAAAAAAGAAAACTACAGGTCAATATCACTGATGAACATAGATGCAAAAATCCTAAACAAAATTCTAGCAATCAGAATCCAACAACATATTAAAAAGATCATACACCATGACCAAGTGGGCTTTATCCCAGGGATGCAAGGATTCTTCAATATCCGCAAATCAATCAATGTAATACACCACATTAACAAATTGAAAAACAAAAACCATATGATTATCTCAATAGATGCAGAGAAAGCCTTTGACAAAATTCAACACCCATTTATGATAAAAACTCTCCAGAAAGCAGGAATAGAAGGAACATACCTCAACATAATAAAAGCTATATATGACAAACCCACAGCAAACATTATCCTCAATGGTGAAAAATTGAAACCATTTCCTCTAAAGTCAGGAACAAGACAAGGGTGCCCACTTTCACCATTACTATTCAACATAGTTTTGGAAGTTTTGGCCACAGCAATCAGAGCAGAAAAAGAAATAAAAGGAATCCAACTTGGAAAAGAAGAAGTAAAACTCTCACTATTTGCAGATGACATGATCCTCTACATAGAAAACCCTAAAGACTCCACCAGAAAATTACTAGAATTAATCAATGATTATAGTAAAGTTGCAGGATATAAAATCAACACACAGAAATCCCTTGCATTCCTATACACTAATAATGAGAAAACAGAAAGAGAAATTGAGGAAACAATTCCATTCACCGTTGCAATGAAAAGAATAAAATACTTAGGAATATATCTACCTAAAGAAACTAAAGACCTATATATAGAAAACTATAAAACACTGGTGAAAGAAATCAAAGAGGACACTAATAGATGGAGAAATATACCATGTTCATGGATTGGAAGAATCAATATAGTGAAAATGAGTATACTACCCAAAGCAATTTATAGATTCAATGCAATCCCTATCAAGCTACCAACAGTATTCTTCACAGAGCTAGAACAAATAATTTCACAATTTGTATGGAAATACAAAAAACCTCAAATAGCCAAAGCGATCTTGAGAAAGAAAAATGGAACTGGAGGAATCAACCTGCCTGACTTCAGGCTCTACTACAAAGCCACAGTTATCAAGACAGTATGGTACTGGCACAAAGACAGAAATATAGATCAATGGAACAAAATAGAAAGCCCAGAGATAAATCCACGCACATATGGGCACCTTATCTTTGACAAAGGAGGCAAGAATATACAATGGATTAAAGACAATCTCTTTAACAAGTGGTGCTGGGAAATCTGGTCAACCACTTGTAAAAGAATGAAACTAGAACACTTTCTAACACCATATACAAAAATAAACTCAAAATGGATTAAAGATCTCAACGTAAGACCAGAAACTATAAAACTCCTAGAGGAGAACATAGGCAAAACACTCTCTGACATACATCACAGCAGGATCCTCTATGACCCACCTCCCAGAATATTAGAAATAAAAGCAAAAATAAACAAATGTGACCTAATTAAACTTAAAAGCTTCTGCACATCAAAGGAAACTATTAGCAAGGTGAAAAGACAGCCTTCAGAATGGGAGAAAATAATAGCAAATGAAGCAACTGACAAACAACTAATCTCAAAAATATACAAGCAACTCCTCCAGCTCAACTCCAGAAAATAAATGACCCAATCAAAAAATGGGCCAAAGATCTAAATAGACATTTCTCCAAAGAAGACATACAGATGGCTAACAAACACATGAAAAGATGCTCAACATCACTCATTATCAGAGAAATGCAAATCAAAACCACTATGAGATACCATTTCACACCAGTCAGAATGGCTGCGATCCAAAAGTCTACAAATAATAAATGCTGGAGAGGGTGTGGAGAAAAGGGAACCCTCTTACACTGTTGGTGGGAATGCAAACTAGTACAGCCACTATGGAGAACAGTGTGGAGATTCCTTAAAAAACTGGAAATAGAACTGCCTTATGATCCAGCAATCCCACTGCTGGGCATACACACTGAGGAAACCAGAAGGGAAAGAGACACGTGTACCCCAATGTTCATCGCAGCACTGTTTATAATAGCCAGGACATGGAAGCAACCTAGATGTCCATCAGCAGATGAATGGATAAGAAAGCAGTGGTACATATACACAATGGAGTATTACTCAGCCATTAAAAAGAATACATTTGAATCAGTTCTAATGAGGTGGATGAAACTGGAGCCTATTATACAGAGTGAAGTAAGCCAGAAGGACAAACACCAATACAGTATACTAACGCATATACATGGAATTTAGAAAGATGATAACGATAACCCTGTATACGAGACAGCAAAAGAGACACTGATGTACAGAACAGGCTTATGGACTCTGTGGGAGAGGGAGAGGAAGGGAAGATTTGGGAGAATGGCATTGAAACATGTGAAATGTCATGTATGAAACGAGATGCCAGTCCAGGTTCAATGCACGATGCTGGATGCTTGGGACTGGTGCACTGGGACGACCCAGAGGGATGGTATGGGGAGGGAGGAGGGAGGAGGGTTCAGGATGGATTTTCTTTTAAAAAGAAAAAAAAAAAGAAAAAAAAATCAACTCACAATGGATTAAAGACTTACGTGTGAAAGCTTAAACTGTAAAACTACTAGAAGAAAACACAGGGGGAAAGCTTCTTGACATTAATCTTGGCTATAATTTTATGTTTGTGACACCAAAAAAAAAAAAAAGAAAGTTTGAAGAGAAGTCAACAAGTCAGTTGTCATCATCTCTACCGTCAATAATAAATGATTCATGAATAGAAATTGTTCTTTCATAGCAGCTTCTACAAGCACCAAAACACTGTGGATCCTCAAACTCCATGGGGTAAAAGTGATCGTACAACCGAAACACATTCTTATCCTACGCAGAAGATATCTAAGCTTGCTGCTGGAACTGTGGAACTTCAATACTTGGTGCTTTTATCCTTCTCTAACCTAGACAGCATATTGAAAAGCAGAGACATTACTTTGCCAACAAAGGTCCGTCTAGTCAAGGCTATGGTTTTTCCTGTGGTCATGTATGGATGTGAGAGTTGGACTGTGAAGAAGGCTGAGCACCGAAGAATTGATGCTTTTGAACTGTGGTGTTGGAGCAGACTCTTGAGAGTCCCTTGGGCTGCAAGGAGATCCATCCAGTCCATTCTGAAGGAGATCAGCCCTGGGATTTCTTTGGAGGGAATGATGCTGAAGCTGAAACTCCAGTACTCTGGCCACCTCATGTGAAGAACTGACTCATTGGAAAAGACTCTGATGCTGAGAGGGATTGGGGGCAGGAGGAGAAGGGGATGACAGAGGATGAGATGGCTGGATGGCATCACTGACTCGATGGACGTGAGTCTGAGTGAACTCCAGGAGTTTGTGATGGACAGGGAGGCCTGGCATGCTGCGATTCATGGGGTCACAAAGAGTTGGACAGGACTGAGTGACTGAACTGAACTGACTGATCCTTCAGTCTGTAGGCATAACAACCTCTGAAATAAATGTAACTTTTTGTTGAGAAGGAATAAGACAGATCTTTTACTTTCTGCAATAGGTTTTTTTGAAAAGAATCACTGGCCTATTGATTGATTAGTATGGCAGGGAAACCTCTGTGTGTGTGTGTGTGTGTGTGTGTGTGTGTGTGTGTGTATTTTTCCCCTCCCATAGAATAGACTCGGAGAAGGAAATGGCAACCCACTCCGGTATTCTTGCCTAGAGAATCCTGTGGACAGAGGAGCCTGGTGGGCTGCCATCTATGGGGTGGCCCAGAGTCGGGTATGACTGAAGCTACTTAGCATGCATGCATGCATTGGAGAAGGAAATGGCAACCCACTCCAGTATTCTTGCCTGGAGACTCCCAGGGACAGAGGAGCCTGGTTGGCTGCTGTCTATGGGGTGGCACAGAGTTGGACACAACTGCAGCAACTTAGTAGCAGCAGCATAGAATAGGCTGGGTTGCCATGCCCTCCTCCAGGGGACCTTCCAAACCCAGGGACTGAACCCAGGTCTCCCGCATTGCAGGTGGATTCTTTATCAACTGAGCCACCAGAGAAACTCTTAGAATAGTCAGGTCACCACATTCTGTATAGAAATGAGTGATTTTCCCTCTATCAGAAATCCTTTCCACACCCTGAATGCTTTGTTTTTCATTGAACTGTTGGACTCTACACTACAGTTTAATAGTAGTAGATGAAAAAACAATTCCTTAATAGCAAAGGAAGTATCTTCATTTTCTCACTCTCCCCGTCACCTAGCCTAATGCTTGGTAATTGGACACAACTCAATAAATTTGACTGATCATCTTGAAATACATATGAAGGCCAATTGAAAAAAAAAAAACTCTGACCACTTTGGTCAAGTCTAACAAAGCTAAAGGGGAACAAACAAACACTTGCCCATAGATGTTTGTAAAAGGAATAAGTAGGAAGCTAAAAAGTCTTAGAAGGAGGATACAATTCAAAAAGAGAGCTTGGTCAGATGTATAAACCCCTGGAATGATCTGGAATAAGAGAATGAAGCTAGTTAAAACTATCAGGGTTACAGCAACTGCAATGTTAAAAAGTTAAGGTGAAATAAAATCCAAATATTTTAGTACAATAAACTTGGACTTAAGGACATAAAAATTGTGTCGACTTTAAATCAAGGCTGAATGCTTTTTATGGTTAATTTTATGTGTTAACATGGCCAGACAATGTTGACCAGTTATTTGGTCAAAAATTAGTCTAGATATTGCTCTAAAAACATTTTTCACATACAATTAACTTTTCTAATCGACTGACTTTAAGAAGTTGCTGTGCATATTTTGGGTGGGCTTCACCCAGTCAGTTGAAGGTTTTAAGAGCGAACGTTTCTCAGAGAAGGAATTTATACTCCAAACTGCAACATACAGATTCTGCCCTATGTTTCTAATGTTTAGAATCTAAAATGCGAAATCAACTCTTATCTGAATCTGCAACTTGCTAGCTTGCCTTGTCATGCCCCAGTCATATGGTCCTATTTCTTTAAGAAGCTGTCTATCTGTGTGTCTATGTGCTTTCTATGTACCTATCCTACTAGCTCTGTTTATTTGGCTTTCTCCAGCTAATAAAAGCTGATAACATAAACCAGGAACAGAACCACTTAGGTTACACTGCAAGCCTCCATCACCTAAACTATGTAACTATGTTGGTTGTTCAGTCATGTCCAACTATTTGTTACCCCATGGACTATAGCCTACCAGGCTCCTCTGTCCATGGAATTCTCCAGGCAGGGATACTGGAGAAGCCATTCCCTTCTCCAGGGGATTGTCCCAACCCAGGGATCAACCTGGGTCTCCTGTGCTGCAGGGAGATCTTTACTGTCTGAGTCACCAGGGAAGCCCATAGACTTAAAAGTCCATTATTTTCTGATAACTGTGGTTGCCATGAACGTGTCTTAGGTGACTTCTAAAGCTTTACTTTTCAGAAACTGAGAACATTTTTGAAGGGCAACTCTGAAGCGGGTTTGAGCGATAAAAAAAAATTTTTAGCATCCCAGTCCAAGATCCCCTCCCCATCTTTCCCATTCCTTCTTCTTCCTTGGTGTGGGTACATAATTTTCAGTAGAACAATGGAGGCAGGCTGTCCTCAAAAAACAGACTTCTGAAAACAAAATTTGGTTTATTTCTCTCCTACTTAGTATCTTTCAGTGCTTTCTCAGCTCCTTTAGCAAAAAGGCTAAACTAAAATATGACATCCACAACCCACTGTAACTACCCTGACCTCTCTTTTACTGTATCACTAGGTCCCATCTAGTCCTCTTTCTCCCCTTCTCTTCCTCTGATCAAGCCTCGGTGGAATTTCTGGTTCCATGCTCTGCTTTATCGTTATTCTGCATTTTTTATTTTTTGGCCACACTACACAAGATATTAGTTCCTCAACCAGGTACGGAACCCACGCCCCCTGCACTGGATGTATGGAATCTTAACCACTGGACTGTCAAGGAAGTTCCCTCACTCTGCGTCTTTGAAATGCTTAAACCTCACACACTTATCAACCTCATATACTTCAGGGTTAAGAGTAAAACCAACCCCCATGTGAAGTCTGCTTCACTCCCAGGCATAAGTTGACATTACGGTATCTTCTCTCATGGAACCACTGTTTTTTGAAGCACTCCACCTTCACTGAAACAATTGTCTAAAACCCCCACATTTGTTAACTTCCGTATCTACTTCCATGCTAGACTTTGCCCTTTTTGAAGACAGTCTCCAGGGATCCAGGGTTGAATTTGAAGTGCATGCCTTAGTGTGTGGCACATAGACACTCAATGAATTATTATTAAGTGAATAATGATAGAAATGTAAAGAGGTTTGGCTAGTAACTGGCTTCAGCATAATTCAGAGCATTAGTTGTTAGCTGTTCCTTCCTCAGCTGAGACCATTTCTTTTATTTCTGTTTTACAATATGGACTCTGAAAACCTAACAACTTTACTTTTCAATAGCTGAATTGCATTAATTTGGCAAACTTATAATGGGTTTGTTTTATTCAACACCTTGTTTTATTCACCATCTTCAGTTGTAAATTCTTTTCATGGGGTTTCTATGGTTTAATGATAACCAGAAATGACTCAAGCAGTTAAAGAATTCACTTCATTAGTGCAGAGTGTACTAATTTGCATCACAAAACAATTCATTTAAATACAGAAAGCTGCTCTGCATGTCTCTTCTTCATGCCTAGTATAATTGTACCTTTATTAATGCAAACTCTCAAGGTATCCATCTTAACTTGCTTGTTCTCCAGCTGTCAGGAAGGGTGAAGACCGATATTTTTTTCTGATGCTTTTAAGATGTGAAGCAAAACCGAGGCTATAAGGTAAAAATCTATGCTGATTAAGAATATTGCATTCACTTTTGCAGTAAAATAGCATGAATGACCTCTGTTTTATAGTGGCAGGATCATGGCAGGGACCTGAGTCTAAATCCTGAGTTCAATGTTTCCATCAAATTAATTTATAAATGCACGTGAGTGAGTGAGTGTTGGTCACTTAGTCATGTCCAACTCTTTGCAACCTCATGCATTGTAGCCCATCAAGCTTCTCTGTCCATGGAATTCTCCAGGCAAGAATACTGGAGTGGATAGCCTTTTCTTTCTCCAGGGGATATTCCCAATGCAAGGATCAAACCTGGGTCTCCCACATTGAAGGCAGATTCTTTACCACTGAGCCAGCTGGGAAGCCCTTATAATGATACAACTGAAGTGTAATATGATATTATAGAAAAAGTAGGTGCTTTGGAGTCAGCAGACCTAGGATAAAGTTCTTCTCTAGTATGCATTATCTGCAAAATTTAGACTCATTCCTTATTGGCTGGCTGTGAGGATAGAATGAAAGGGTGGATACAAAGTGCATAGCAGAATGCTATGTGCTCAGGAGGTGATGGGTAAACGTTAGAGACCCATCAGTGATGAATTGGGCAGTATATACTGTATTCTTGTCTATCTTCCTTCTTCCTTTCTGTATGTATCTATTAATTATCCTGGGTAAAAACCCTTGTAAAGGGAGGTTCATATTCAAACTTGTAGAGCAATTTCTAAACACCCACAGTCTTCATTGTCCCTCCCCTTCTCTTCACAATGAGCAGATACTTTTCTGATGTAGAATCTGCTTCTAACTCTGAGCAGAAAATTATCTGCTAAAGTTATTTATGACTGAACTGATATTCGTTGAAAATAAACTTGGACTCCTCTCTGTGTCCTGAGTGCTTCTGGAAAGGCCATTGATGTAATCAAAGCTATTGGAGGTCATTGCTAAGAGGATGGAAACCAGTAGAAAGAGCTGCTGTTTTCTGAACACCTACAGCATGGACATCTCTGTCATCAACACTGAACACTGCTGCTGCTGCTGCTGCAGGGTCGCTTCAGTCGTGTCCGACTCTGTGCGACCCCACAGACGGCAGCCCACCAGGCTCCCCCGTCCCTGGGATTCTCCAGGCAAGAACACTGGAGTGGGTGCCATTTCCTTCTCCAATGCATGAAAGTGAAAAGTGAAAGTGAAGTCAGTCTGTCTGTTTCACGGCCATCGTGAAGGCAGGCATTCCTGTATATAATTCATGAATGGGAAACTAAGGGTCAGAGAAAGAAATCATCACTTGATCAAAGACACATCATTACAGAAGAAAAACTACCAAATCCTTATATTTCATCACTTTAAGACCAGTATATTCTCTAGTGAATCATAATTGCCTGCCACACTCAGATGTATCCTATGATGAAGAAGGAGTCAGATCCTTTTAGGAAAAAAAAATGAAAGCTATATCCTGGACTCAGACATCTGCCTCATAGAGCTGGCAGATAAATGTTCAAACATCACTGACCCCATGTAGGTCTCCTCTCTTTTCATCTTTCATGTTTATTCAATCTCATTATGAGGCCCAGGGAGCTATAGATGACAGACCCCATGCTGTTGATGGAAATATTTAGGAGCTATAAATCAAACAATGGCATAGTTAAAGGTATTTGACCTTCTGACCTGAAAGATCAAATTTGATTTTAGAAATACTGCACTTCTTGGAGTTCTGAACTAACCATGGTAGTGCTAGCGGATATGTCTCCTAAACCACAACCTCCGGTCCCAAATCTGCAGTCGAGTGTTTTCTCTGCTCCCTCTGGCTCATCCCACAATGAGGAGGGCCTTGGGGACACTTGTGTGAATCCCCCATCCACATATTCAAGCTCCATCCATATTTCTACACACATTGATCCTGTGGCCACGTGGTCCTAAGATGTGCCTCCAAATATAGCATTAGGAGGTAACGGGAAAATTTAGGCAGTAGACACGGAGATCCCAAGAGCCTGTAGTGCACATACGCATTCATGGGCTCCACGTAGTTATGTGTCTGATTCTACTGGCTCTTCATCACATAAGGAAGTGTGTGTTGAGAGGAGGCCAGATGCCCAGGACAGGGCGCAAACCACTCTTGACCTAGTCTACAGCTGGCTGGCTGATGTGTTTTGCCCTTGAAGACCAGGAATTCAGGGCCAGTTCTCATGATAGTCTCTGTATTCCATGAGCTACCATTCCTGTTGGAAGTTCCATCCATACTCCCCCACCCAGGGGGTAACAGGATTTGTGCTAATTTTATCCTTTTCACATTCTTTTCTGTCTCTGTCTACTTTGTCCTCCTTTCCTTTTTATTTTTAGAAAGATTTTCTCAAGAATCAGGCAGCCTGAAGTTAAATACTGGCTCCCTCACTTACTGCTCATAGGGTGTTGGGTTACTACTCGGTGTCTCTGGGCTGCCAGTTCCTTATTTGGGAACTCTGTGTACTAAGAGGTCGATCTTATTTGCCTGTGGTGGGGATTGCAGGAGCCCATGTATGGGATGCACTTAGCTCAGTGCCTATCACATTTTAATGACTTAATAAATGCTAGTTTCCTTTCCCTCCTTCTTTGCCTCCTTCCTCTTTACCTTTCAATTTTTCACTTGACATTTTTCTCTCTTGTTTCCTACCTCTGTTTGTATTCCTTATTTACCTACTTTGTATTCCTTATTTAACTACTGACTACTCTGTAACTGCCACAGGTCTAGATCAAGAAGCACAGTGATTCTCAACTGACGACAGTTTTCATCCCCAGAGGATGTCTAGCAATGTCTGGATGCATTTTTGCCACTACTAAAAGGATGCTAATGCTTCTAGTAGGTGGAATGAGGGACGCTTCAAAATATCTTATAATCCATAGGACAGTTCTGATCCACCCTACAACAAAATATTATCCATTCCAAAGGTCAGTGGTGCTGAATTTGAGACTCCTGTTCTAGAGGTTCTGATATACATAACGTATCATTTTCAGTGTCTAGGTCTCATGGGAGAGACAGACAAAAAGCTAACAGCATCTTATTTTAAGTAGCAAGTACAGATTACTACAGCAGAAGAAAAGAGAAGCCATTGAATCCTCCTAAGAGTATACCAAAAAGTCTCTCAAAATAATGATATTTAATAAATATTAAAGAAGTGAATTCATTAAATTAAATTAATATTCAATTAAATATTAAATAAATTTCTACTTTCTGAGTGCTTTATATATACCAGCTATTGGGCTATACCCTTTCCAAGCATTGTGAGAGAATGTGTTGTTGGTGAACTTTGTGAAGGGAGGGACAAAATCTGTCTTCAGCATTTGTATCAAAGCAAGGTTAAATCAGGCACTCAATAAATTTATGTTGAATGGATAGATGGACTGTAAATATCTTAGCTCTAAGCTTAGAATATAGCAGGCATGCAGTAAACAATACTTATTACTTGTATTTTTTAATACTACATAATGTACGTTTTGTTAATTTAAATAGACTCTACACTAGGAAATGTTAATGTAAGTTGGTTTGTGACTTCAGGGTTCAAACTCTCAATTATACAATCCCCATAAATTACACAGGGATACAAACTGAGAAGGGGTGAAGGTTAACACACTACAAATGGAAAAACATATACCAATTCATGGAGACAAGGGCCGTCGTGAGGTAATGATGATTAGACTACATAAGGACAGCAGAAATCCTGAGGCAGAACAACATCCATGAAGCTGGAAAGACTGCCTGTGGTCAGATTGCAGAGGCCCCTGGATGCCTGGGATCTGGTCTAAGATCTCAGCTACTGGCAGTTTCATCGATAAGTACTTCTTGTGCACTTAACGCCTTCAATCCCTGGACACGGGTTAAAGTTCAGAGAACATTTATAACCCTGCTCAAGGCACAATGAGAAGCTGGTAAAAAGAAAAGTAACTGGGGGGAAAAAGCTGGATTTGGGAGCACTGGCAGAATGGAATATCCTAAGGAACAGGGGCAAGTAAACCAGCTCAGAATAACTACCTAGGAAACTGATTGCACACAAATCCAAAATTATACGATGCCAACCTCATTGTCTAACATCTTTCACGCAATTAAGACTTCACTATTAAGATTTCTCTGTTTCCCGTCATTATCACCCTTTGTGTTACAGTGTTTTTCTGCCTCACAGGTGCGACAGGTGCACACATTTTTGGCACCAAACAGTTAAGACTGCTGCCAGAAAGTTTTGCCACACAGCAGGACTTCCAAGCTCAATCAGGGCCTGATTTTGATTGTTACCAGGTCTCTTCTCTATGAAACTCTTCAACTCAGCTTCAGAAACGAGACCCTGAAATAAATCATCCCTGCTTCATTGCACAGAGCCAATGACCAGAGAATATCAGTCAGTAAGGCCCCCTCAGACCGGTCAGTCTTAATTCTACTTATTCATTAAGAACCAGCATGTTAAGTGCTATTATGTATTATATAGTTATCAAGCAACAGGAATTTGCTAAGTGGCATATACAGTGAAGGACAGGGAAGCCTGGTGTGTTGCAGTCCACGGGGTTGCAGAGTTAGACACAACTGAGTGACTGAACAACAGCAATAAATAGATACAGAAACAGACATATTAGATCTGGCTCATGTAATCCTCCCAGCAACTCTATGACTAGATAGTCTTCATTTTGCAAGTAAAGAAAGTCTTAGAAATAAAATAACAGTAACTAATATTTATTAACAAGGGAAATAAATGGTAATAAACATTTTTTATACTTTTTCATGTGTATCTCATTTTATTTTTATAAAATATTTTCCATAGATTCATTATGGATTCTCCTTCAATGTACCTGCACCAGAGTGATGCTCAAAAGTATTCAATTTCTACCTCTGTACTCCCTGACCCTGAGTGACTTTTAAGTGCTTAAGCAATGCATAAAGATGTAAAGGTTGAAAGAAGGGAAGGAAGAAGATGATAAGTTAAAAAAAAAAAAGTAGGTAGAATGTAATGAAGTTCATAAGACTGTAATGAAAAATAAAAATTAGTAAAATAATATGTAACACCCAGTGTAGTCAGCTTGACAGTGAAAGTATACACAAGATAATACAACACAAAGACAAGGTATTGCATCAGTTTGGGGTTTCATGAAACATTTCCATGAGGATGTTCTGTTTGGTTAAGTCCTACACTATGAAGAGGAATTGCCTGGACAATGAAGAGAAATGAAGTCACGGTCCACATATGGTTGAACAAAGGTGTAAGCATGAAAAGATACTCAATAAATCTTACAGAATCCCAACAACCAAGACTTTTGGTCAAATAAGGATGCCAGTTGTACATACATGGGACTTACTCCTTAACTCTAGTTAAGGGACATTTGATCTAGTTATGAGGGATATTTGACAAGGACCTTTAGTTGTACATCAGTTCAGTTCAGTTCAGTCGCTCAGTCGTATCCGACTCTTTGCGGCCCCATGAATCGCAGCACACCAGGCCTCCCTGTCCATCACCAACTCCCAGAGTTATACACACACACACACAAAAACCTCATCAATTCAATATTTCACTTCACCTAGACATGAACACTATATACTTGTCCCCTTAATTGTTTCAGCACCTCGGATCACAGCCTAGAGTTCTGAGTGTTACATGTAGCATAGTCCCCACCACACATCTGCCCAGCTGACCTGTGGTTGTCTTTGCAGTCTGGTGGAGGAAATTGCCTTAGAAAGACACTGACTTCTCAGAATCACCAGGAAACTGTGATTCTTACCAATGGCATAGCATTTAATCATTTATTAGAGTTACTTATGAACAGATGCTAGCTCCTCAAAAATTAATAGAGACCTTGAGGTTTGGACCATAATTAACATATTTTGTCCTCCCATGGTATACCATTTAGTGACATGTCCTTAGGAAAATCTTAGATAATATACGATCAATTAATTAATTAAGAGGCTAATTCTCCAACTCTCCAAAGAATTTTCTACAAGAAAAAAGAATCTGCATTCCAGTCACCAACTACAAGAATTGTAGATATTAAAGAAAAAAAAGAATTGTAGATATTGTAGCAAAAAAAAAAAGCAGCATGGGAAAATACATAAATCTACTACTCAAAGAATTACAATGATGATGGTAGGGGCAGATGGTGATGCAACGTGCTAATCACAGAAATAGACAATATTGGAACATAAAATCGGTTATAAATAAAGATGAAGAAGAAACAAAGAAAGTTCATCTGTAACAGTCAGCAGAAGATTATAGTAATAACTGGACACTGAAAGATTTACTGTGGGGAGTACTCCTATGCCCCTATGCTATCGACATATTATATGCTAAGGACAAAACAAGAGACCATAGTCATATGGGAGCCTTAGAAAAAAAGCAATGGATCAAAATTTAATTTAACAACTCAGCAAACATGCATAATGTATCTAACCTGGACCGAGAATTGTGTTAAGCTGAAAAATACAAAGATGAATGGGACAAAGACAAATGAGCTCGTGATCTACTGGGGCCAAATGAGTTGCATGGCAGCTTTTTGTTAATAATGTGTTAAGTGTTATAATAGAAGTACATTTGCAGCGCATTGGAAACAAAGAGGAGAGAACAGTTTAATCTATCTGAGGAGTACAGGGAAAAAAAAGAAAAACTATGGAAAGGCAAAGACATTAGAAATTGGTATTTAGGGTTCATGAAAAGTTTCCCAAATGGACAAAGGGGAGAAAAGGACAAATTTTCTATCACTCAAGACCATGAAAAAAAGCAACGAGACACATACATTTTTGGTGTGTTGGGAAAACCTTTCCTAAAGTAGCAGAATGTTACTAAAGTATTAGCTACTCTTTAAAGGATGAAACACAAGGAGTAGCTGGGTTATCAAAACCTCTGAATGATGTGCTAGCAAAACTGGAATTTTTTTTTCCACTGGCCAAAATATTAAAAACTTCAAAATGAGAAGATATAATCAGAGAATGCTTTGGAAAATCTGTCCAGTACCATGGTCAAAATAGAGAGAGCTTGGTGAGGTCTTAAAGAGATTGTGGCAGAGAAGTCAGTTAAGGGGTGATATTTAGGAGATTCAAACTGAGAAAGAAAAGGGGAAATAATTGAAGATATCCACAGACCCAATTCTGGCATAAATTCTTGCTAGTGCCCTTTTTAAGAAGAGTCTAGATATCTAACCATATGGGTATTTGTAGATGACATTATATAAACACATTTGTGGCCAGCATTATAAAAAAGACATTTGTTCTATAAAATGGTTGTACTTGCATCCCATGGTTCTTTTATAGCACATAAATATTCAACAGACACTTGATGTGTGAATGAATGAAAGCATCATATAAATTTATGTTCAAAGCTTTTTCTCTTCAAGTAACACATTTAGATCCCTATAAGGGGATTGTTTGAGGGCTTTCCAGATGGTGTAGTGGTAAAGAATTTGTCTGCCAATGCAGGTGGTGCAAGAGACGTGGGTTTGATCCCTGGGTCAGGGAGTAGGAAATGGCAACCCACTCCAGCATCTTTGCTTGGAAAATTGTGCAGTCGCAAAGAGTTGGATATAACTGAGCACACACATACACACACGGGGATTATTTATATCAGACTTGTTTGCATCAGGGACATTGAGCAGGTGGGACACCAGCAATAGAAGTGGTACTTGATTTCATCAACAGCATAATTTCTTAATAAGGAAACTAATTTTCACCCATTTACGAAAGACTGAGTGAATGTAGTGTTTAGCATTAAAATGGTAATAAAACACAAAACCTATCAACTCAGTAAGCTATTTCAATGAACCCCAAATCCTAGGGTCATGAGTAGTAGTTTTGATTTAAATGAAGATATGCGGGGTTATAGGCATCACTGTTTGTTCTATTTTAGCAAAGGATATACTTATTTAAAACAGAAAAATAAAATATTTTCATTATTTTCATTTTAATATGTAAGCTGATATGACTTTTTGGTGTAGACCATTTTTTAAAAACTGTTTTTGCTTGCCATAAAATTCCCCTATTTATCAGTATTGAAAAGAATGCTTCATTCAAAGGCTTCACATTCTAGAACTTTTCTGCAACAATTTAGTCTCTGGTAAGAGACTGAATTTCCTTGATTCTCAGATCTTTATGAACAAAGTCGGACTGATGACACACTCATTTTTGGAAAGAGCATATAAGACAATGTATGGAAAACGTCTCTACTTGAGCACACATAAAGGTTCAGAATTCTGTTTATCCCTCCTTCCCTTTCTCATTGCTCTCATTTCCTTTGCTATCCCCCAAAGGCATGTGTTTTCTCCAACAAACAATAACCAGAAGACACAATTTCCACAGAGTTCAGAGAAGATCTCAAATTAAAACCTCTGTCTCCTTAAGAAGAATTTCAGATATTTTGCCAATAATTCAAACACACAGAGCTTTCCTTGTCTCAGGTAAGAGTCTTTCCAAAATAATCTTTCAGAGCAAAGTATGAAAATCCATTGTACATGTGTTTGCCCAACATAGTTAGGCTAGGACTTTGCATTTCAGGGACAAAATAAACTTAAGATGTCTCACCTCAGACAGTGACAACACTCCCAAACTAACCCACTGCCCAACAAATTTGTTTTGCCAGACTCCAAACAGGAGAACAAATGTGTGTTCTGCTTATCTATGAGATAACCTTCCCCTGACCTAGAGATAGCAGTGGAATTAAGGGCTAAAGCCCTGTTAAATATGTCCCAGTCCCTCAAAGCATTTGGCATGGTGTGTTTGTTTAATTTGATGTTATCCCAGTGGTAATGGCTTTGTTTCCATCCTGATGGCTCAAATTCCTTAGCCTGAACTTGCTTATTATAATGTGTCTGTGATCAATTTTGTACAGAAACACTATATAAAGTAAGCAAGAGTTGGAGCCCATAATGGCATTACTAATCTACTATTTTAAACTCTCATTCAGTAGGATACAATTGCCATTTTCCTAATGTCACAGTGAAAGTAAGTCCTACATCATCACTGGAGATTAAAAAGCTCTTGAGGATATATTATGTAACCTTTATTTCTAGAAACATTTCTGTTCATGTCTGGGGAAAAGAGCAGAATTATTTAAAGAAAAAAGTTAGAGCTGAGTCAGGGAATGGAGGAAAAACTGGCTGAGATGTATTACTAATAGCTACTAAAAGAAACTGAGAATTAGAAAGAAAGAAAGGTGGGAAAGGAATAGTATAATAAAAGCTATTGAATTTTTTTTTTTTTTTTTTTTTTTGCAATTCAGCCCAGGATGAGGGAATTCCCTGGTGACTTATACAGCAAAGAATCTGTCTGCAATGCAGGAGACCAAGGTTCAATCCCAGGGTCAGGGCTAGATTCCCTGGAGAAGGAATGGCTACCCACACCAGTATTCTTGCCTGGAGAACTCCATGGGGAGAGGGAGAAAACTGAGATATATGCCTTCTCTCTGGAAGAGAGCTGTCTGCAGGGGCAAAGTATCTGACTACACCATAATAGAGATCTCTTCAGGAAAGTTAGAGATACCAAGGGAACATTTCATGCAAAGATGAGCACAATAAAGGACAGAAATGGTATGGACTTAACAGAAGCAGAAGAAATTAAGAAGAGGTGGCAAGAGTACACAGAAGAACTATACAAAAAAGATCATCATTACCCAGTTAGCCACAATAGTGTGATCACTCACCTAGAGCCAAACATCCTGGATTGCGAAGTCAAGACGGCCTTAGGAAGCATCATTATGAACAAAGCTAGTGAAGGTGATGGAATTCCAGATGAGCTATTTCAAATCCTAAAAGATGATGCTGTGAAAGTGCTGCACTCAGTATGCCAGCAAATTTGGAAAACTCAGCAGTGGCCACAGACCTGGAAAATGTCAGTTTTCATTCCAATCCTAAATAAGGGCAATGCCAAAGAATGCTCAAACTACCGCACAATTGCACTCATCTCACACACTAGCAAAGTAATGCTCAAAATTCTCCAGCCCAGGCTTCAATTGTATGTGAACCGTGAACTTTCAAATGTTCAAGCTAGATTTAGAAAAGGTAGAGAAACCAGAGATCAAATTGCCAACATGTGTTGGATCATTGAAAAAGTTCCAGAAAAACATCTACTTCTGCTTTATTGACTACACCAAAGCCTTTGACTGTGTGGATCACTACACACTGTGGAAAATTCTTAAAGAGATGGGAATACAAGACCACCTAACCTGCCTTCTGAGAAATCTGTATGCAGGTCAAGAAGCAACAGTTAGAACCTCATATGGAACAACAGACTGGTTCCAAATCGGGAAAGGAGTACATCAAGGCTGTATATTGTCACTCTGCTTATTTAACTTCTATGCAGAGTACATCATGTGAAATGCCAGGCTGGATGAAGCACAAGCTGGAATCAAGATTGCTGGGGAAAATGTCAATAGCCTCAGATATACAGATGACTCTTACCCTCATGGCACAAAGTGAAGAACTAAAGAGCCTCTTGATGAAAGTGAAAGAGAAGAGTAAAAATGCTGGCTTAAAGATCAACATTCAGAAAACTAAGATCATGGCATCTGGTCCCATCAGTTCATGGCAAGTAGATGGGGCAACAGTGGAAACTGTGACAGAGTTTATTTTCTTTTGCTTCAAAATCACTGCAGATGGTGACTGAGCCATGAAATTAAAAGACGCTTGCTCCTTGGAAGAAAATCTATGACCAAATTTCGATGTTTGGCAAAACCAATACAATATTGCAAAGTTTAAAAATAAAATAAAATTAAAAAAAATAAAAAAATAAAATTAAATAAATAAATAAATAAATAAGCAGAGACATTACTTTGCCAACAAAGCTTCATCTAATTAAATATATGGTTTTTCCAGTAGTCATGTATATGTATGTAAGAGTTGGACTGTAAAGAAAGGTGAGCACCAAAGAATTGATGCTTTTGAACTGAGGTGTTGGGGAAAACTGTTGAGAGTCCCTTGGACTTCAAAGATATCCACCCGGTCCATCCTAAAGGAAATCAGTCCTGAATATTCATTGGAAAGACTGATGCTGAAGCTGTAACTCCAAATCTTTGGCCACCTGATGTGAAGAATTGACTCACTGAAAAAGACCCTGATTCTGGGAAAGATTGAAGGTGGAAAGAGAAAGGGATGACAGAGGATGAGATGGTTGGATGGCATCAGCAACTCAATAGACATGAGTCTGAGTAAGCTCCAGGAGTTGGTGATGGACAGGGAAGCCTGCTGTGCTGCAGTCCATGGGGTCTCAAAGAGTTGGACACGACTGAGTGACTTAACTGAACTGAATGCCATACAGAATGTCCTTGCTTAGTTTTTCCCAGAATGGATTTACTAGGAATATTATTAAGGTTGCTTATAAACTGAGCTGCTTTTTTTCCCTTCTCCACTTCCTCTGAACATGGTTCTCCCCTATGTTACTCACAAGGGGAAATGGCACTTTTATCCCGACAAGTGCTCAAACCAGAAATATGGACACTTCACTAAATTTTCTATCTCTTCTTTTGCATCCTTCCATCATCAAATTGTGTTGTTCCTAGCTCCTAGAATATTCACACAACCATCTACTCTCTGAGCAGCTCTACTATAATTATCCAGGACCTAGATACCACTACCTGTTGATCAAATTATTGCAGAAGCCTTCTATATTGCTTCCTGCCTCTAAGCAACCAGCTCTGATACAGATCGGACAGAGTAGCTCTGCTTAGTACAAATATAATCTTACCATTACACTTTTAAAACCCTTCCATGTCTTCCATAACTGAAAAATCCAATGTCCTCAAAATAATTCCATATTATCCTGCTAAGAGTACCCACCATCATCAACCTTCATAATCATTCACTATATGGAATTTCTTTCCAGTCTTTGATTTCATTGTGCACTTTATTTCCTCTACGTCTTTTTACATGCTTTCCTATTTGCCTCAGGGGGAAAAAAAATCTTCCTTGCCTACATCCCTTAAATCTTAGCTCAGCCATCAGTTTCTCAGAAAAACTTTCCAGATCACTCCAAATCTGGTCAGTTATTCTTCCGAGGTGTTCTTACATCTTCCTGTACTTCCCTTAGTTAGTGTACAACAGACTCTATTTACTGTATCACACGTTTGCTCATCCGTGTCTTTCATTGAATAGTAAATTCTTCAATAAAAGAAGTTAAGTCTATTTTCTATCACATCCTCAAAAATTAAAACCATGCCAGAAATAAAGAAAAGGGCCAATCAATAATTACTAATAAAATGAATGATGGAGCATATCCTATACTAGGCTCATGGTATGAGAAACTGTTCTTGCATTCACATGGGAATTTGGTTTTGTCATTCATGGCCTAAGTAAGTTATAAATAGGTAACAATTTTTTAAAAATTATGTTAAACATTCAAACTTGTAGATCACTCTGTCCCTGGACCTAAACCCACATAAGGATCTAAGTTAACAAAATAATCTTCTGTGATCCTTAAAACATATATAGGCATATTTTTAAATCATCTATATTTTTCCTGTTAATTACCATAAGATCACTCCTGTCTCTCAAATATTAATCTAGAACCTGGCTACCTGTGAATTATCACCCTAGATGGCCAGGATGTTATAACACATAGTCAAATTACCACTGAGATAGAATTCATTCATCTTGGATTTGTTTATTTTCTAAAAGCCCAAAGTTTAGGTAAATGAACCTAGGTCAGGGCCAAGGGATGGCTGTGCTTGGATAGAGGAAATGTCTGTGACCTGAAGTTCATCAATAGGTAAATAAAATTATGTCAGAAGTTAGATATTTAAGAAAAAAAAAAGTAAAATAACCCTTAAGCTTGGAGTCTAAGGCTAAGGTATTCATATGCCAGAAGCAATCATGTTACTTTGATCAAGACATTTTAGATTTATCTCTTCTTGTAAATGAGGCTTTCTGCCTCAGCTTTGCTGCCCCATGGAGTTTTCGTAAAACTCAAACAGTGATAACGTTAACTCTGTAAAATGTCCAAGTACTAAAGACGTAATACCAAATAGAACTCTTTGAGGAAAGCGTCACAATAGAACTCTTTGAGGCTCATAATGTGGAGTTTGTGCTGTCTCCCTGTACTGTCTCTTCCTAGAAGGAAGTACATTTCAGGATATTGGAAGAAGTAATGGCAGGAGAAGAAGGGGGTGACAGAGGATGAGATGGCTGGATGGCATCACCGACTTGATGGAGGTGAGTTTGAGTGAACTCCGGGAGTTGGTGATGGACAGGGAGGCCTGGCATGCTGAAATTCATGGGGTTGCAAAGAGTCGGACACGACTGAGTGACTGAACTGAACTGAACTTCTTCTATTGCTAGGCTTATAAAATGTTTAGAAAATAATGTATGCTTAATAAATGTCCATTGGATTAAAAGCAAAGAAGATTTAATATGTACATATTTTCTGATATGGGCATCCCAGGTGATTCAGTAGTAAAGAATATGCCTGTCAATTCAGGAAATGCAAGACGTGGGTTTGAGTCACTGGTCGTCAGGCAGATCCCTTGGGGAAGGATGTGGCACCTCACTCCAGTATTCTTGCCTGGAAAATCCAATGGACAGAGGAGCCTGGTGGGCTACAGTCCTTAGGGTCACAGAGATTCAGACATGACTTAGCGACAGAGCTTGCATGCATGTTTTCAAACTGTGGTGCTACAGAAGACTCTTGAGAGTCCTTTGGACAGCAAGGGGATCAAACCAGTCAATCCTAAAGGAAACCAACCCTGAATATTCATTGGAAGGACTGATGCTGAAGCTGAAGCTCCAATACTTTGGCCACCTGATGTGAAGAACTGACTCATCAGAAAAGACCTGATGCTGGGAAAGACTGAGGGCAGGAGGAGAAGGGGATGATAAAGGATAAGATGGTTGGGTGGCAATGTTGACTCCAGGGATATGAGATTGAGCAAACTCCAGGAAATAGTGAAGAACAGGGAAGCCTGGCATGCTGCAGCCCATGGGGTCCCAAAGAATTGGACATGACTTAGTGACTGAACAACAGCAAAAATGCGTACACACATAAATATAAACAAAGATTTTAAGAGATATTAAAATTAAAATTTTAAAGTAAATTAAAATTTTAATATTAAAATATTAAATATAATATTTAAATTAAGCAGAGTACATTTCAAGGAAGAGGAGGAAAGAGTTGCTGTATCAAAGCTACTCACTCTATTTCAGCGTCTATGCTAAAACCTTAGATGCTTTGTTCTATTTGAATCCCTTTGACACTAAATGGCATTTTACTAATGAGGCAACTGAGGCTCAAGAGAGGTCAATGATTTTTTTCACAATTATTAAGTGGTATAATAGAATTAAAAACCAGGTTTGCTGCTTGTAAATTCCATTTTCTTTTACTGATGGAAATAGGATTCTCAGTCAAGAATGAAGACTTGGTACAATTTCCTTTTAAACATTCCGTACCAACTTACATTTCCAAAAAGCTATAGCTAAGGACCACTTTAATCACATCCCACTAGACAGAGCAGTGAATCACAATGTTTGGTCAGAAATCAGAGGATAAATTAGATTCCTTGCTGTAGCACATTCCTTTGATGCATATGTAATATCAATCAAAATCTCTCTTGATGACTCAGTGGGAAAGAACAGCGGGAAAGTCTTCAACATCCAGCAGGAGGCCTGGTCTGTAGCCTGATGCTACCATTATTCTGGAATGAAAAGTTTGCAGGAGGGCATGAGATTGGTCCTGCTAACTCAGTATCAAGCAACTCCAGCTGCCCTGAGCTCAAACTTCCCCAACTTGTCCAGATGCCTTGCCTTTTCAGGTCACTTAATATTAATTCAGTTAAATCTATTTCAAAACATACAAAATGTATGTTCAATATTCAAATGTTTCAAAAACATTACATTCATTGCAAAGAATTTTTTGTTCCCTGCTGAAAGGAGTAGCAGAAGACAAAAGATGACTCTAAAAGTTCTTTCTTTCTCTGAATAATAGGCAGAAATTAGTCCAAAGGCTAAACATATCAAAGGACCCAGCGATCCGGGGAAACTCAGCTCAATCTCCTCCTCCTTTTGATCTCTGAGCATGGTGGAGTGTTCTGAGAAGATATTGCAAGACAACTTGAAAATAAGGGAGAAGTGAAAGTGTTAGTTGCTCAGTCATGTCTGACTCTTTGCAATCCTGTGGACTGTAGCCCACTAGGCTCTTCTGTCCAAGGCATTCTCCAGTCAAGAATACTGGAATAGATAGCAAAGAGGAACTAAACAGCCTCTTGATGAAAGTAAAAGAGGAGAGTGAAAAAGCTGGCAGAAAACTCAATATTAAAAAACTAAGATCATGGCATCCAGGCCTATCACTTCATGGCAAATAGATGGGGAAAGAGTGGAAACAGTGACAGACTTTATTTTGGGGGCTCTAAAATCACTGCACGTGGTGACTGCAGCCATGAAATTAAAAGATGCTTGCTCCTTGGAAGAAAATCTATGACAAACCTAGACAGTATATTAAAAAGCAGAGTCATTATTTTGCTGGCAGAGGTCCATCTAGTCAAAGCTATAGTTTTTCCAGTAGTCATTTATAGATGTGAGACTTGGACCATAAAGAAAGCTGATCACCGAAGAATCTATGCTTTTGAACTGAGATGTTGGATAAGACCCTTGAGAGTTCCGTGGACTTCAAGGAGATCAAACCAGTCAATCCTAAAGGAAATCAGTCCTGAATATTCATTGGAAAGACTAATGCTGAAGCCAAAGCTCGAATACTCTGGCCACCTGATGCAAAGAGCTGACTCATTGGAAAAGACCTGTTGCTGGGAAAGACTGAGGGCAGGAGAAGGGGACGACAGAGGATGAGATGGTTGGATGGCATCACTGAATTGATGGACATGAGTTTGACTAAACTCTGGGAGTTGGTGATAGACAGGGAAACCTGGCATGCTGCAGTCCATGGGGTCACAAAGAGTCAGACACAACTGAACAACTGATTGAAACAGAATCTGTTCCCTTCTCTGGGGAATGTTTCTGACTCAGGGATAGAACTCTAGTCTCCTGCATTGCAGGCAGGTTCTTTACTGTCTGGGCCATCAGGAAAGTCCAAGATTATTTGACTTGCATCTAATGTTTGTCAAGTCTTGATATTTCTTTGAAAGGAGAGCTTGGCAAGTAATTATTCTTCCTAAAAAATAACATAAAGCAAACATCCAGTTCTGTACTTTAATCTGAACTCTACATATATTTATAACCTTACATATAACTCTGTGTGTGCTTAAGTGCTAAGCTGCGTCCAACTCTTTGCATCCCCATGGACTATAACCCATGGCTCCTCTGGCTTCTCTATCCATGGGGATTCTCCAGGCAAGAATACTGGAATGGTTTGCCATGCCCTCCTCCAGGGGATCTTCCCAACCCAAGGATTGAACCCAGGTCTCCCACATTGTAGGTGGATTCTTTACCTTCTAAGCCACCAGGGAAGCCCACTTAACTCTATATATACTGAATATCTGCCTCTTGAGAAATTTGTATGCAGGTCAGGAAGCAACAGTTAGAACTGGACATGGAACAACAGACTGGTTCCAAATAGGAAAAGGAGTTCGTCAAGGCTGTATATTGTCACCCTGTTTATTTAACTTATATGCAGAGTACATCATGAGAAATGCTGGACTGGAAAAACACAAGCTGAAATCAAGATTGCTGGGAGAAATATCAATAACCTCAGATATGCAGATGACACCACCCTTATGGAAGAAAGTGAATAGGAACTCAAAAGCCTCTTGATGAAAGTGAAAGTGGAGAGTGAAAAAGTTGGCTTAAAGCTCAACATTCAGAAAACGAAGATCATGGCATCTGGTCCCATCACTTTATGGCAAATAGATGGGGAAACAGTGTCAGACTTTATTTTTCTGGGCTCCAAAATCACTACAGATGGTGATTGCAGCCATGAAATTAAAAGACGCTTACTCCTTGGAAGGAAAGTTATGACCAACCTAGACAGCATATTCAAAAGCAGAGACATTACTTTGCCAACAAAGGTTCGTCTAGTCAAGGCTATGGTTTTTCCTGTGGTCATGTATGGATGTGAGAGTTGGACTGTGAAGAAGGCTGAGCGCCGAAGAATTGATGCTTTTGAACTGTGGTGTTGGAGAAGACTCTTGAGAGTCCCTTGGACTGCAAGGAGATCCAACCAGTCCATTTTGAAGGAGATCAGCCCTGGGATTTCTTTGGAAGGAATGATGCTAAAGCTGAAACTCCAGTACTTTGGCCACCTCATGTGAAGAGTTGACTCATTGGAAAAGACTCTGATGCTGGGAGGGATTAGGGGCAAGAGGAGAAGGGGACAACAGAGGATGAGATGGCTGGATGGCATCACTGACTCGATGGACTTGAGTCTCAGTGAATTCCGGGAGTTGGTGATGGACAGGGAGGCCTGGCGTGCTGCGATTCATGGGGTCTCGAAGAGTCGGACATGACTGAGCGACTGATCTGATCTGATACTGAACTCTACATCTGGACTTCCAAGACAGCTCAGTGGCAAAGAATCCACCTTTCAATGCAGGAGATGCAGGAAACACAGGTTTGATCCCTACATCAGGAAGATCCCCTGGAGAAGGAAGTGGCACCTCACTTCAGTATTCCTGCCTGGAAAATCCCAAGGACAGAGGAGCCTATCAGGATACAGTACATGGGGTCACAAAGAGTCAGACGTAACTTAGTGACTGAGCGTGCATACATGCTTCTGAACTATGGTGAGGGTTCAGGATTGGGAACTCGTTTATGCCTGTGGCGGATTCATGTTGATATATGGCAAAACTAATACAATATTGTAAATTTAAAAAATAAAATAAAATAATAAAATAAAAAATAAAAAAATTAAAGAAGGCTCTTGAGAGTCCCTTGGACAGAAAGGAGATCAAACCAGTAAATCCTAAAGGAAATTAACCCTGAATGTCCGTTGGAAGGACTGATGCTGATATTGAAGCTCTGATACTTTGGCCACTTGATGTTAAGAGCTGACTCATTGGAAAAGACCCTGATGCTGAGAAAGTTAAGGGCAGGAGGAGACGGGGATGAGAGAGGATGAGATGGTTGGATGGCATCACGACTCATGATGGACATGAGTTTGAGCAAACTCTGGGAGACAGTGAAGGACAGGGAAGCCTGGTGTGCTGCTGTCCATGGGATTGCCAAGGGCTGAATATGAGTTAGTGACTGAAGAACAGTAACAATGTGGAAGCAAACTTTTTTCTAGTTTTCTGTTTCCCAGGGACTGCATAACATAGGACCTGACATACTAGGCATTTTATCCATATTTGTTAAATACACTAATATGAGTGCTAGCCCTAGTTTCCCAGGAAAACAGTTTCTTCCCTGTGGCCCTCACTTTATTTTACATTTACCTGTGCTAGCTCATTGAACACATTGAACAACCTGTATTTACTTACATAACTGATGCCCTATTAGACTGTGATTTATTTACCTTTGTATTTTTATTGCCTATAACTCTATATGGCTCTTGGCTTTAAATAAATATATCTTTGTGGACGGGGTGATTTTGTGATCATTAGAGCAAAGTCTTTCTATTTTTGAAAGTATTTGCTTTTGTTGGAGCCCATTCTGATCTCATTCTTCTTTAAAATCCTCTGTTTTTAGTTGATAGTACCTGGAATTCTATTCTTATTCTTATCATGGGAGGATGATTGTACTCATACCGTGTTTATATGTACCAGATTCTGTTTTAGCTGTCTATGTCTATTTATCATCTATATATATACATATATAAATATATATATAATATTTATTCTTTGTTATATATATGTAATATATACATATATATATGAATTATATACTTTCATTTAACATTTTTTCATACCTACAGGTAAGTATTATTGGCTATTTCAATTTTCTAAATGAGAAAAAACTGAGGCACATAGATATTAAGATGCTCACCTGAAGTTTCACAGTAAATGCCAAAACCAAGGTTGTAAAATCAGCTAATCTAGTTGCCAAACGCATGCCTTTAACCAGTACTTTATACTGCCTCTTTTTGGACTAGATATTTATTTATAAGTTTTCTAATTATCCCCTACGATAATTCTATAATATTGCTAGTTTTATGCCTTTTTAGTCAATGAGAAAATAGAGACTCAGAGAAGTCAGACAACTCACCATCAAATCTCACATCTATCCACTGTTAGAATGTGTGTGACTACACCTTTTAACTCAATATCCAATATGTGTTCTATGCTATATAATGTAATTACCATTTTTGTTTCAAAAATTTTGGCTTGTTTCCTCCAAGTGGAATTTAAAATTCTTGTAGAAAAATCATACATGTAATATCAGTGCATTTTCCTGAGCATTGATCACAGTTACTGGCATGTGAAATTAACATGAATTATTATCCTATTATTTAATATTAAGTGGGACCTAGAGAAGTAATCCAGAGCCTGTGTATGCCAAAAACTGGAATATGAGGAAGTTATAAATATAAGGATACAGGTATTCGAAGAGAATTTTAAATAAAATATAACTAGAGATTTAAAGAAAATTTATGGTTTTGCGTTATTATTCACACAGCATGAAATTGAGTGGTAATTTGGTGTTGTGGGTAAGAAAGGAGTCAAGAATCGTGGGTTCTTTTTAAAATATTACTTTATATGATTTTCTTCACATAGCTTCTCAGTCTATGAAATGGGGATAATTTAAATGTCAAAAAGAAGAATCAAATTTTCCACTGAGTAACCTATACAGAGAAAGTGTTAGACAAATACCCATTATTCATTAGCCATCTAACTTTTTCCTACCTGAATACCTTTTGCATCCATAAACCAGCAATACCAGTATCACTTTAGATCTTTTAAGAAAGGCAGAATCTTTAACCCCATCCTAGACCTATGAAATCAGAATCTGTAACTTGAACAAAATACCCAGGTAATTCACACACCCATTAAAGTTGAAGAAAGACTACTCTCACATTCAAGACAATTCACATCCCATTTTTAATTGATTTTTCCAATCTATAAAAAACTCTACAAACCTCCTCTGATTCGTTCAATCTTTACTTTGTTCTTTAGCATATGTCTGGTCTTACCAAACATTTGTTTTTCTCATTGTAGCAAGAACAGTTAACGTGAGTACCTTGAGGCCAGAGCTATGTAGTGTTCTTATTTTATATCCCCCTACTATGATTCACATAGTTATTTAAAGAATTTTTATAAATTAATTTTTAGTTTAACTCATTAACTTACTATCTATGTTACACTGGACATCTCAATTCATGTCTTGAGCTCAATTTGAAACTCAATGAAAGGAGTGAATCAGATGATTTTTTTAGGTCTCTTTTGGTCTATTTTTGGTTTTCCTATTGCCTATTATAAAAAGAAAACAAAGAAGGTACAAGATCAGACGAAAATGAGTACAATAAATTTGCAAAATCAAAACTATCCTGGAATACCTAAACATGTCATATAATATCACAACTCACAGAAGGGAATGAAAAGTAGAATATGTGCCAAGGCTGGTCTGAAACTTGACCATGATATATTTCTACAAATAAGAATCCCTAACTGGTATGAGTGGTTGAGTGGTTATATAAGCAGGAGAGGGAATGGCTACACACTCCAGTATTCTTGCCAGGAGAATTCCATGGACAGAGGAGCCTGGTGGGCTACAGCCCATGGAGTCTCAAAGAGTTGGACATGACTGAAGAGTTAGACAGATTATGAAGACTTAAGCTTCAACTCCTATATAATTCCAACATCGGAATTAAAGCCAGGGGAACTGCAACTACTAGAAGTAGATAACCGGGTTGTATTACCCAGAGAAATAGCAATACACACAGACTAACACTAACAGACAGATGTCATAAAATCTTTCTTTCTTATTTTTATAAGAAAGAAACTGAAAGGAACTAAAAAGCCTCTTGATGAAAGTGAAAGAGGAGAGTGAAAAAGTTGGCTTAAAGCTCAACATTCAGAAAATGAAGACCATGGCATCCGGTCCCATCACTTCATGGGAAATAGATGGGGAAACAGTGGAAACAGATAGGGAAACAATCACTTTCTTCTTTCGTATTTTTCTTTTTCTTTTAAAACCATGCTTTTGGCATTTGTCTTTTTCAATCCTATTTAATACAATGGAACAAGGCAATTTAGTCTTAGTATAAAACTATGAATTTAAAGAATCTTTCAGTTCAGTTCAGTTCAGTCGCTCAGTCGTTTCCGACTCTTTGCGACCCCATGAATTGCAGCACACCAGGCCTCTCTGTCCATCACCAACTCCCGGAGTTCACTCAGACTCACGTCCATCGAGTCGGTGATGCCATCCAGCCATCTCATCCTCTGTCGTCCCCTTCTCCTCCTGCCCCCAATCCCTCCCAGCATCAGAGTCTTTTCCAATGAGTCAACTCTTCGCATGAGGTGGCCAAAGTACTGGAGTTTCAGCTTTAGCATCATTCCTTCCAAAGAAATCCCAGGGCTGATCTCCTTTAGAATGGACTGGTTGGATCTCCTTGCAATCCAAGGGACTCTCAAGAGTCTTCTCCAACACCACAGTTCAAAAGCATCAATTCTTCAGCGGTTAGCCTTCTTCACAGTCTAACTCTCACATCCATACATGACCACAGGAAAAACCATAGCCTTGACTAGACAGACCTTTGTTGGCAAAGTAATGCCTCTGCTTTTGAATATGCTATCTAGGTTGGTCATAACTTTCCTTCCAAGGAGTAAGCGTCTTTTAATTTCATGGCTGCAATCACCATCTGCAGTGATTTTGGAGCCCAGAAAAATAAAGTCTGACACTGTTTCCACTGTTTCCCCATCTATTTGCCATAAAGTGATGGGACCAGATGCCATGATCTTCGTTTTCTGAATGTTGAGCTTTAAGCCAACTTTTTCACTTTCCTCTTTCACTTTCATCAAGAGGCTTTTTAGTTCCTCTTCACTTTCTGCCACAAGGGTGGTGTCATCTGCATATCTGAGGTTATTGATATTTCTCCCAGCAATCTTGATTCTAGCTTGTGCTTCTTCCAGTCCAGCGTTTCTCATGATGTACTCTGCATATAAGTTAAATAAGCAGGGTGATAATATTCAGACTTGACATACTCCTTTTCCGATTTGGAACCAGTCTGTTGTTCAATGTCCAGTCCTAACTCTTGCTTCCTGACCTGCATACAGATTTCTCAAGAGGCAGGTCAGGTGGTCCGGTATTCCCATCTCTTTCAGAATTTTCCACAGTTTATTGTGATCCACGCAGTCAAAGGCTTTGGCATAGTCAATAAAGCAGAAATAGATGTTTTCTGGAACTGTCTTGCTTTTTCCATGATCCAGCGGATGTTGGCAATTTGATCTCTGGTTCCTCTGCCTTTTCTAAAACGAGCTTGAACATCAGGAAGTTCACAGATCCTTTGAAATGTTCATTAGCACACTACATTTATGGTCAACCACCCAGTGACCTTTGAGTGCCCACCATAAGCCAAGCACAGTCATGGGCTCCTGTGAGAGAGAGGAAATCCAGCATAACACACAGCTGCTATCTAAGAATTATTTCTCCTCCAAAGTCCCCATTCCAAACATCATTCCTCGTGTTCCTCAAGGTCAACTAAGTGTCTCAAGCATAATCTTCTAAACTAAACTTCTTATTGCCACTTTTCCCCTAAATCCAGCTACCACAAATTAATGACTAAATTAATAAACCCAAATTCTGAATTTATGTTTTTTTTTAATTGGAAAATGATTTTATGTCATATCTAGAAGCCTAAGCCAGAAGCATCAGAGTTTATTGTACTGAGGGGTGGGGAAACTTTGGCATTCTGCAGAGAAGATGGTTGTTGAAAGGAAGCCATGTACAAGTCTCCATCTCTACTATGACATTGGTTATAATTAAATACATATGCAAACAACTGATTTCTTTCAGATGGCAAGAGGAAGTGCTTTATATTTTTGCTTGGAAAGTTTTTTTTTTAATGTTGCTATTACAATTAGCTTTTAATTAAAATTAGAGGAAGATTAGGGCTGCAATGCATATAAGATGACTGAAATAAAATATTTTGGAGGCATTTTAACGGAATGAATTCAGGTTTGGTTAATGGGTTTGCAACTTGGTACCAAAATTATTAGCTGTGTGACTTCTACAAGATACTCAATGTTTCTCAAGTTTCTTCCAATTCTTTATTTGTGAAACTAGTATGACAATACAGCACATATTTAATAGAATTAAATGCATCATTGGTATGAACCATGTAGCAGAAAGTTGCACTAATAGTGTGCATGCTTGATAAGTGGCACATAATGTTCATATGATCATGGTTATCAACAGCCCTGCTTCTAGTTGGAAGCATCAGAAGCCCATATGACTGGATTGCATTGGGAAAAAATGGAATTTTCAAGTCTCTTATCCTTGAGTTGAAGTCAAAAAGCTCTGTCCAGATCTTGTTTGCTTCTCTGTGAAACTCCCCTTTATTTCTCAATCTTGTTTTCTTCCTCCTTTCATCTTAGCCGCTGCTGCTGGGCCAGGACATGCCTTCTCTCCCGTGCAAACACTGAGATATTTGAAGAGACATCCTAAGGATACATGTTGAAGTGATAACCCACTTATCATCTGATCTAGTCTTTTAGGACATCAAAGGATATCAACAGTTGAGGACATCAACTGTTTTCTCCATTTCAATTGATAGTAATAGGTCTCCAGTGGCACACATAGATAGCATGGGCAATGGATGCTTGAATTAAACATGAAAGTTAAATGTACAAATGGACGGGATAGGACTCTAACTTAGTGATAGTAGTGTAGCGTCAGTTCCTCAGTTGTGCCCAACTCTTTGTGACCCCATGGACTGTAGCCCATCAGTCTCCTCTGTCCATGGGATTCTCCAGGCAGGAATACTGGAGTGGGCTGCCATCCCCTTCAAGAGTAAAGTGGGGATGGGAACAGAGAATTGCTAATTCTTGACAGAGATGGATTTTATCTTAACTGTAAAAGTATCCTTGATTCATGAATAGAGAGTATCTAGCAGCAGCAGCAGCAGCAGAGAGATTGAGCATTGTTTTTCAATGTAACCTGGGTTTGAAATTGGCAAAAACATAACTAATATTACTTTTTTAAATAAAAGAGAGCAGTGAGGTAATAAAAAGAGATATATAGATTTAAGCACATCCTATAATTATGCCTGCTGTTTTAAAAGTCAAAATAAATCTCAAGAAATAATAGTAAAAGAGAAAAAAGAGAAATCTGAAGAAGCATGTCTGTGAGGAGTGTGAGCTACGCTCACCAAAAGGCATTTTCTAAGATGCTGCTTTTTGTTCAAAGGCAAATAATATACACAAAAAACCTGTAATTAAAGACAGTCAAAATATTAAGCAGAAATTGATCTTGATTCAGTATGTTACCTTAAATAGAGGTAGCTATTGGTTAACTATGGAAGTATCAACTGGGAAAAAATGCATAAAAAGTTGCAAGTTATGTTTTATTTGGTGATTCTACTGAGGACTGTCCCCTGGGGACAGACTGTCAGATCACTGTGCTCTGAGGAACTGTTCCAAAGAGATAAAGCAGGAGCCAGGATACTAGGAAATTTTGCTGCAAACAAAACCAAACCAAAAACATGTGGTTGAACATCAAAAGATTATTGTTAGTCACAAAAACAGAAATCTCAAGTTAATGATTTGAGGGTTTTGTTTTGTTTTGTTTTTTAATGTGTGGGAAGATGCAAGAGTCTGGCCTTATTGAAATTATTCCTTTGATATGCATCTTACTTATCTAAGGCCTCTACCCTGCTTTTCGCTATCTTGAATCCTTCTCAGGCTACACCATCTGAGTCTGGGGTGGCTATAGTGGCTGAGACGGACAATGTTTTTCATTTACTAAATGGCAGGTAGCATTATATTTTTGTCCACAGTAAGAAGTAAGAAAATATTGCCTTTTTTATTCCTAAACTGAACTATGACCATCTTTATCTTCATAGAAGTTATTCTCTATGAAGCATATCCTCTGTCCAGTGATCACTCTCAGGGTCATTTCTCATGCATGGACGAAGTATCAAATCATCTTTCATTTCTCTTTCTTAAGACCAAAGGACTGCTTCCTCCCTTCCCTTTTCTGGAACCTTCCATTTATCTTAAGTGAGAATATGGACAATTGTGGGAATTGTTCAAGGTAGGTGCCGAGTATTATGTTTGTTATATATTCATTATTCTTAAATCCTTGACAGGAAAGCTATGACAAACTTAGATAATGCACTAAAAAGCCTTTGCTAACAGAGGTCCATATAGTCAAAGCTATGTTTGTTTGTTTGTTCCAGTAGTCACATATGGATGTGAAACTTGGACTACAAAGAAGGCTGAGTGCTGAAGAATTGATGTCTTTGAATTTTAGTGTGGGAGAAGACTCTTGAGAACCCCTGGGTCAGGTCAAACCCGTCAATCCTAAAGGAAATTAACCCTGAATATTCACTGGAAGGACTGACACTGAAGCTGAAGCTTCAACACTTTGACCACTTGATGCAAAGAGTCAACTCACTGGAACAGACCCTTATGCTGGGAAAGATTGACGGCAAAAGGAGAAGAGGGTGGCAGAGGATAAGATGGTTAGATATCATCACTGACTCGATGGACATGAATCTGAGCAAACTTTGGGAAATAGTGAAGGACAGGGACACCTGGAATGCTATTGTTCCCGGTTTGCAAAGAGTCAGACATGACTAAGTGACTGAACAACAACAGGTCTTAAATCCATCCCAGAAAGCCATATATTCCCATCTGCCATTCACAGGTTTAGATTAGACAATACATACAAAATGATCAATATGGTTCTGGGGACAGAGTAAGTACTCAAAACTACCAGCTGCAATTATTTTTAACTATTATTAGTATTATTTGTGTGTGTGGGTGTAGAGATGAGAATACCTCACATTGGTGAGACCACAGAGCTGACTCTTCATTGGAGCTAAAAACTGCCTTTCCCTTTGGCCAAGATTTTCCTAATATAACAAAGCTAGATGTTTTGAGTGTTCTGACCTCAGTTTTTCCAAGTAATCCTAATTAGAAAATGTTACAACTTTCATAAATTAAACATAAAACACAATTTGCAGCACAGAGTTATTTGAAAAAAGTATCTTAGAATGTATTATGCAATGGAGAAATGAGCTACATATCCTATGGTTTGTTTTTTTTTTTAAAGACTCTTATAAATTGGTGAAAGAAACACTTAATTTGCATAATCATGTGTTTTCTCTAATTGACCACACAATTACTACAACGATACGTAAGCAATATAGATATGATGAATGAATTTCAAATAGAGGTTAAAATGTCACTGTGTTGTATGTTTCCTATTCCTGCAGTAATAGATTAGCACAGGTTTAATGACAATATTGTTGCAGAAACCAGTAGTTGAGAAACCAAGCACCAAAATCGGAGAGTTGGAGAACTCAGGTTTATTATGCCGGCAGGCCCAGGGGAGTTAACACGCCAAGCTCTGAGCCCCAAACAAAGGGGTTACAGAGTTTTTGTAGACGGACTATAGTGGGCAACACTAGCTGCTAATAGGCTGGTTTAAACCAAGAGGTTTCAGGCACACGGGAACAACAGTCAAATGGGGAGGGGGATGCCTGACCTTTACATGGACAGGCATGATTAAACCCTGCAGGTTTGCAGGGGCTGGGCAATTGCAAACAGCAGGACAAGGGTGAGTGAGATAAGCTCCAGTTCCTAGTATTCCAAGTCCCTACTTTCTGAGACTGCCTGACCTACATGATCCAGACATTGCAAGGACCAAGCTGAGTTACAGAGGCAGAACAAGCAGGAGGTTATGTAAAAGTTTAACTTTTCTTCTTCAATATAATACAAATTTATTCTATCAAATACCGGTAGGTCAGAAGTCTAAAATTAAAATTTTATCAGGGCTGTGTTCCTTGTTGAGGTGTCATGGGAGAATCTGCTTCCTTATCTCCTCTGGTTTCTAGAGAATGACTGCATTCTTTGGCTTATTGCCCCTAGCCCTCATCTTTGAAGTATGTCACTTCGACTTCTGCATCCATTGTCCAAACTTCCTTCTTCTTCCTTCAGCCCTCTTGCCTCTCTGTCATAAGCATCTTTGTGATTACACTGAGTTCATCTAGATTAATCTAGGATATTCTTTCCATTTCAAGATTCGTAACTCACATCAGTCAAGTCCCTTTTACCACATATGATAACATATTCATAGGTTCTGTAGATTATGGTGTGGATATTTTTGCAGGGGTCATTATCCTGTCTCTCACATATGCTAAATTATAATCTCTGAGATTGCTGTGCTTGAGGATGATTGGGGTTCTCTTGAAAAGGTTATTTGGAGAGTAGGATTGAACAGAGAGGGATGTGTTAAACCAGGATGTAGTTGCAACAGAGGCTCCAGCTGATTCTAGAGGAGCTTGGGAGTTGGGCTGGCTCTTCAGAGAGGACCTGAATCAAAGCAGGGAGGCTTTGCAAATTCATTTGTCATTTCCCCAAGTTTCTCACCATATGTATAACTTCCTTGACCTATGACTATTTCTCCCAGGGTCCTTTCATGCTCAGTCGCTAGGTCCTGTCTGACTCTGTGACTCCGTGGTGTGTAGCCTGTCAGGCTCCTCTCTCCACAGGATTCTCCAGGCAAGAATACTGGAGTGGGTTACATTTTCCTCTGCCAGGGAATCTGCCTGACCCAGAGATTGAACCTGCATCTCTTGAAAGTCACTCAGTTGTGTCCCATTCTTTGTGACCTCATGGACTATACAGTCCATGGGATTCTCCAGGCCAGAATACTGAAGTGGGTAGCCTTTCTCTTCTCCAGAGGATCTTCCCAACCCAGGGATCAAACCCAGGTCTCCTGTGTTGCAGGCAGATTCTTTACCAGCTAAACCACAAGGGAAGCCCAGGAATATTGGAGTACATAGCCTATCCCTTTCCCAGCTTGGTCTTCCTGACCCAGGAATCAAACCAGGGTTTCCTGCATTGCAGGCAGATTCTTTACCAACAGAGCTATGAGGGAAGCCCTGCATCTCTATGTCTCCTGCAAATTGGTAGGTGGATTCTCTACCACTGAACCACCTGGGAAGCCCTCTCCCAGAGTCTTTTGCCAAGCTGTTTAATTTTGTATCATGGAGGGATGCACCTGTATCAATAAATATTTGTAGATAAGCTTTTCCTCATCTAAACTAGAGGCTCCACCCTCCCCAGGGCATCACATCTTCAGAATCCATACAGTCTCCTGGTTCAGGTTAGTTAGACATTCGGGCTCTTTAGGTGTTAATCCCTTTCTTCCTATAGAAAGAGCACCTCACTGGTCAAATTATACTGTAATTCAATCCAAGTTGTTGGCTTGGTAGCCAGAAGGCGAGGTGGTGGTAAATCCTGAAGTGAGTATCTGTTGTTTTGTAAGACAAAGATTTCTACTTCATCCTCAAGCAAAGAGAGAGCACCGCCTTTAACGTATACAGCTGGGCTACTTCTGTAAGCCCAGAAGTTTCAGTGGAATGTGAAGGCATAGAGTTTGCATGTAGATCAACCCAGATGTTCTCATTCTAAATTTTTTTTAATCTCACTTCTGCCTATTCAAGGTCCAGACTTTGGCTCAGCAGACTTGCTGTGTATGAGAATTTAGTAATTTTTGTGGCTCTATGACCCGTTTCATTGGTTCCTGGACCTGAGCCTTAACTTTGTCTGCCCTCCAGGTGCAGCAGATGAGAATCTTTTTATACGCTGCCAAGGAGGTTCTCTGGCTTTGACAGTTTGCCTTTAATTGGTGATTTAAAATCTCTAGTCTTTCATTATCTTTTCCAATCCATCAATAGCACCCAGCAGGAGCCATTCAATTGCACAGTCCTTATAATTGGTACTCCCTCAAACCTTCCAAAGGCCCAGTCTATTGTACCAGTCATCACACTACCTTCCAAAACTCCAGTTCATCACACTTTAACAATGCCAAGGGCTAAAGTACTCCACGCATCAATTCTCCACCCAGGGCCTGGAGGGTGATCAACTTTAAAAATCTCATTTTAAAGTCTAATTCTTAGGACCATTTCAAATACAGTCATCCTAAACTGTTTCCCAGCAAATAGACTATTAGGCAGATAATTGTGTACTAGAGGTTTATTGGAGAGTGTTTGGGAAAATGCACCTGGATGGAAGACACAGAAGTAGGTGTAGGGAGAGAGAGACGTTGAACAAAGATGTAATTGTGTCAAAGCCCTCAGAATATTCCATGGGAACTCTTGAGCCAGGATAGCTCTTCAAAGCAATCTTGAATTAAGACCAGTAGGTCAGAATTCTATATTGCCTTTATCAACCAGTCACCAGAGGTGGGCTTCCTCCAAGGAAGAGACAAATTCTTTACCAAGCAGGGCCCCGTGGGGCTCCTGGGCACAAAGCCTTTCTGTGGCCCTCATTTCTTTGATTATAGGAAACAGCCTTCATTCAACCTCCATGACCTTCCTTGAGTTCCAAGGGGGCAGATTCAAGCAGTTGTTAATTAGGGAAGGAAGGTGATAGAGAGCAGGGAGGAACAAATAGTTAAGATAAACATTAGTGCAGCCTTGGGGCAAGGTCTTAGTTCCCCATCAAGGATACATACAATACCTTTGAGCTGTTTTGCAGAGACTGAAAACTCCTCCAGGTGGGAGAAGTTAATGATTAACCATAGCATGTTGTCCACAAGCAGGTAGACCCCAGACCAGTTGGACCCTGAAGGTCGATGATGCTGGCTCCCACTTATCTCACCATCAACCAATCAGAAGAATGTTCGTGAGCTGATTATGTCCTCTTTGAACCATTTCTATAAAATTTACTACCCTCTCTAAATGGGGACACACGCATGTAGGACATTAGCCCATGGTGGCTCCCTTTGCCTTAGCAAAGCAATAAAGCTGTTCGTTTCTACTTCACCCGAACCTCTGTCTCCAAGATTTAATTTGGTGTTGGTGTACAGGGCCTCTCGGGAGGCACTAGTGGTAAAGAACCTGCCTGCCAATGCAGGAGACTTAAGGGATGCAAGTTCACCGCCTAGGTCAGGAAGATCCCCAGGAGGAGGTTATGGCAACCCACTCCAGTATTTTTGTCTGGAGAATCCCATGAACTGAGGAGCCTGGTGGGCTACAATCCATAGGGTCGCAAAGAGCTGGACAAGACTGAAGTGACTTAGCACGCACACATGTACAGAGCCCAGATTCATCTTCAATACAACACACTTCAGCTGAAGGCGATTCCTGGAGAAGGATTCAGATGTGAGATTTTAAACCCAATTTTCATCAGTTCAGTTCCGTCGCTCAGTCGTGTCCAACTCTGTGACCCCATGAACCGCAGCACGCCAGGCCTCCTTGTCCATCGCCAACTCCGAGTCCACCCAACCCATGTCCATTGAGTCAGTGATGCCATCTAACCATCTCATCCTTTGTTGTCCCCTTCTCCTCCTGCCCTTAATCTTTCCCAGCATCAGGGTCTTGCAGCCCATAATTATTAAGATGGAATATTGCTTTAAAAAGTGCCTCCATTCTTAAGTGGGGATCTGGGCAACATAACACAGTATCAGCAAAAGGAAACAATGAAATAGAAATCCTCTTCAGTGCTTCAAAACTGGTTATATAGTATGGTAGAAAAAAAATCATAGACTTGAGCTGTACAAATATAGGTAGAAACCCAATTTTCATCAGTAAGTTAACACTTGTAAACTTCATGATCAAAGGAGATTATGCTTAAAAATACCTTCAATTCCAGTCCTTCATACTGTGATCACAGTCACTTAGATTTATGTATCAAACATGTAATGAGCATCTTACTAGGCACTCTGTTAAGACAGGAAGATGAAGATGACCAAGCCCTAAACTTTGTTCTAAAAGAATTCGTAGTTGCATATGTTTTCACAAAGCATTATGTAAATACTGTAGATCAAAAAACATATTCCCTTTTTTGAAACTTACAGACTTAGTTATTGTAAATATATTCTGACATAAATAACATAGCACCACTATTTATTGTCAAGAAATAAGAAAATACATATAGGAACTGGAAAACATGTAACCTTTAAAACTCTGAAAGGTTAAAACAAAACAACAGGACAAGAAATAACAAGCTGTGTCTTCTGTATCCTAGGTTTGTTGCAAAGACAGAAAGATAAGGCAGAGTAGAGCCTCAGAGAAGTAGAAAATAGCAATGTTCACGCCAGGTGCTGATAAGGATATGCACAAACTCTCTTTGATGATCACAGTTTTAAGATATTAGAACAAGTAGTAATCTATGTTTTATGTGTTAAATCTCCATTTCATAAACAAAATGCTCATTCAAACATTCCCTGATAGATGTGAAGTTCATAAAGGCAGGAACCATGTCTCTCTTGTTCTCTATTATGTCTGCAACATAGTATCTCTCATATAATAGGCTTCCACTATGCACTTAATGGGAGAAGGCAATGGCACCCCACTCCAGTACTTTGCCTGGAAAATCCCATGGATGGAGGAGCCTGGTAGGCTGCAGTCCATGGAGTCGCGAAGAGTCGGACACTACTGAGTGACTTCACTTTCACTTTTCACTTTCATGCATTGGAGAAGGAAATGGCAATCCACTCCAGTGTTCTTGCCTGGAGAATCCCAGGGACGGGGGAGCCTGGTGGGCTGCCGTCTCTGGGGTTGCAGAGTCGGACACGACTGAAGCGACTTAGCAGCAGCAGCAGCATGAACTTAATGAATAAAGGATTTATGGTATATCAGAATCAAAGGGAAATATGAACCTTATGTTTTAATATCGATCATATTTTTGTTAATCCCTTATGTCCCTGAAATCTGCCTCATACATTACTTCACAGAGTGATATTAAAATTATTGCAATTTCATAGGAAGATAAAATAGGATGCTGCTGCTGAAAATAGGATAGTCATGTCTTAAACTCTAGTAAAGGCTTCTTGAATATTTATTAATTTTTAAACATACATTAGAATAATGAAGTTAATTGAGGCATGCCCCTTGTTAGATCGACCAAAATGCTAAACATTTGGCCTCATCCTGAATTAATACTTTGATATTTTGAATGATTCCTCTAGGAAAAAAGGCAAAGAAAATTAAGACAATTGTATAGAATAAAAAGACAAAAGCTAATGAAGAAATCCCTATCAAGTTCCATAAGCATCAGACTTAGACCCATGCTCAAATAGACACACCAGTCTAAGGAAGAAGCTTTGAACAAGATATTCTGCCCTAAATAACATTATATTTTAATCAACAAGGATAAAAAAAAATGTAACCAGGCTTGTGATGAAATAAAGTACAACATCTCAATAGTTTGAGGAAAAACTCTAGGAACACACTTATCCTTTACAGAATGGGAATATTCCCATCAGATTTTCACAGTGCCTGCATCAAATAGTCATGGAAAGCCAAAAAAACAAAACGTGCTATGTAACTAGAGCCAGATTAAACACAGGGTACCAGCTGGGACATAAGAAGTCCACAAACACATGAGTCCAGAGATACGAAGTCAGAAGATCTTAAATGTTGCCCCCCACTCCCTGCCACACCCACCCCCCGCATCCTCCTTTTGCCAGCTTGTAATATGGGGCTGGAAGAAAACAGCATCTCTGTGCCTCACCCTCCTTTTTGCTAAAATGTAATGAACCACACCATCAAAGGCAGAAGACTATTACAAAGAGCACGGGAGATAATGGACTCACCAAAGCTCCTCGAAAATCATAGACCTGCAACTTATATTTATAATTATTGTGATGGCAGGTCTTTCATATTTGCTCTGGAGGTCACATATTTCATATTTGCTCTGGTGAAGTCACAACTTGATGGCAAAAGCTCAGAATTAAATATAAGCCTGGCTAAGGGAAATCCAAGTATTTCAAGTGGAATGGTATCTATACAGAAAAGAAGAAAAAAGGTCTCATATATTTTTTAATTCACCATGTGATCTGGACCTTCTTTTTGCCATATTATTTTTCTCTGTATTTGTTATATTTCTTGTGATTTCAGAATGCTAATAACTGCAAAGCTTTGTATAAAAAGGAGTCCTATTCACTGTTACATTGGAACAGATATGCTTTAGACCAAAGTGGTTGAGAGCATTAATGAAATAAAATACAATTATGCAGCTAAATTATGCCTTGAATTATTGATGCAATATTGACTCATTTAGCATCTCTCACAACGAATAGGCAGAATTTACACGTACAGGTTAATATACCCTATCCAAAAAAGAAATGCACAGCAGCTCAACCTATAAATTCAGTAATTTTACAACCCTATGTTTTATTAAAATCCATTTAGGTCCCTTCAGAAGCACAAGGTCAAGGAAAAACAAAAAAAAGGTGTTCCACACTAGTTTAAACAAATACAGAAACATTGCTGACTATGTAACATTTATCATTTTAATTACCAACATCCATTTTCGGTTAATTCTCTCTAATGTAGAGATGTGGTTAAACAATAGAAACTGTTAATAGCTCATGGACTTTTTGGCCTCAATTATCTCTCCCTACAAGGACTGGCTTTGTTTTAGCTGAAAAATTGCTACATTTACTACATATCTGAGACATGCAGAAAACCCAGAGATGTATTTAAACACTAATGAGCCCAAGGATTGTGTTGTATATACAGTAAGCAATTGGTAGCTGTGTTGGTTGCTTTTAAACTATAGATGATTCTCATGTTCTTCATTTTTAAAGTGCATATATTATTTGCTTTTGCATATTTTCTCTTCTTCATAGCTAGTTAGCACCTTAAGAATACAGCCTCTCTCTTATTTGTGAATGCCCTGGAGATTCTAAATCCAGAGAAATATTAATATGTACAGTAAACTACTTAAAGCATTCAGATTATTAGTTGCTGAGTGAAATTAAAGATACTACTGTCAATGTAATAGCAGCCTAAATATCAAGCTAAATGCAATCTTTACTTCATATATAAATGCAATAAATATTGCCACAAAGAGTGGCAGTGAATATCCACAAACAATGTCTTTTTGACCAAATATCTCTCTTTGGATAAATTGTCAAATAGTGAGGTTCTGAGTATTGGTAGCATTCAGCTAAAAATGTTGAACTTTACCAAGTTTACAGGTAATTACTTTGAGTAAATAAGAGCCTCTGTGTTCTTAGATGTATAAGCAAGTGTTTGGAGTTTCTGACATTTCGAAGCAAATGCCTCAAACTTTCATAGAATTTTTAGGACTTGCTCTTCTTCATTTTTAGTTTTTCTTAAAGGAAGCACATTTTGGCCAGACATTACTGTGTAAATTAGTCTTTGAAAGGGAAGAGTCAAACAAGAAAACATTGTTCCCTTAAAGGTATATATTCTGTATTCCACTGAAGGGTACCTTAAAACAGTAGAGTTATGGTACAAATAAAGTGAAACAAATGTGTTTTAGTTAAGGAAAAACAAACATAATTTCTTAAATTTCATCATCCATTTTAGTCTCAGTCAATGTAAAAAAGGTCTTCAATCACAGCTGCTAGTATGGGTTGAGAATTCCGTGTTGCTCTGAGTACGTGGCATGCAGTCTGATGGAATAAATCTCTGACTTCCTGCATAGAATTAAGATCTTTGAGACAATTAAATATTAATAGCATCTCTTGATCATGATGGCTAATGAACAGTTTTGCATAGCTTAAATGTCTGTGCTACATATGGAATGCATTCTGACTTCTAATCTGAAGGATTAAACCTAATCAGTCATAAAGCAGAAGACTGAGGCACTGTTTGTAAATTGTGAAAGTCCTATTCCCCTAATTTCTACCATGTCCCTTGCGTTCCACTGCCATGCCCAATCAAACCCTAGTTCATTTAGATACCTCAGCCATCATTATGCCTGGAGAATAAATAACTTCTTCAACTGTGCTACCTCTGTATATCTGATCCATACTTCCACTTTTGACTTATTACACAAGAATGGAATATATTTGTGGAATATTTGTCATTTCCAAAAGATTATGAACTCTGAAGACAGGATCTCTGTGTCTTAAATGACTTTGTATTGTCATAACAAGCATGATCCTTGTCATTTAGTAAACTTTTAACAGTTGTTTGCCATTATTATTAAAGCCTCACTAAATATTTGTTATTGAAAATTTTCTGTCATATAGCTGCTCATGTGAATCCTGATTCTTCAACTAACTAAACAAAAGGAATAAGGTTAATCATTTTTTAGGCTGTCTATAAGTCTAACATAATTGAAAAGGCATGGGGACTGTGAGAAGAGCATCTATAGCAAGAAAGAAGTAAAGGAGGAAGTTCACCCTAGGAACTTTGGATTGAAGAGTCCTTCTTTCTAGAAGCTTCTTTCTATGATCTTGATATATATGGATATACTGTGCCATTTAGGTCTCTCTCATTGATCTTTTAAGAAAACAGATAAGCACCTAATGTAAAGTAATCACTTTATTATGCCACCTTATTTTAATTCTCTGCACCATATTAATCATGGTCTTGTTATTTCTTTTATTTATTATTTTTACATATATATTTATCTACTGCCTGTCTACTCTCCCACCATAATATAGAATCCATAAAACAAAGCTGCTTTTCACTGCTCTTATGTCTAGAACACATCTTGGCTCATAATAAGAATTTAGTAAATATTCATTGAATGATTGTTTTGAAAAGTAAATTGCTTGCAAAACTTGGGAATTTTTTTGCTAATAGCAAATTGCTTTAATATCTCTAACAAACAAATGGCCCCTAAGAGCTATGTTCCAAGACTCTCAGGTAAGAACAGCAGAATTAGCAAGTCAGGGTAAACAGAATTTACTGGCCTCACAAAGTTATCTACTTGAGTGAGAAAGGAAGGGACTAAAGTAATGAAGTTCAGAAGCATCTTCAGAGTGGAGATTGGCAATGCTTTGAGGGACAATCAGTGAAAATCTACAAGGAAATAAAGAGTAAAATAAATGTCTCCCCTGAAAGTAGATTAAATACAGTTATACATATGTGAGCAGACCCTTTTGACCAAATCAGATGAACATCAAGGTTGTTAAATTAATCAGACAGGGAAACCATTAGATTGAGGTGACTTTAATGCTGTAACGGCCTACGTAAGCAAACCTAAAGCTGAGGCTAAAAATGCTTCACAGTTACAAAATCAAAATCCAAGAGCCACCCATCAGAAAAGCCCAGTAGATTTCCCAAATAATGTAACTGATTAAACTACAGACAAATGTTTTCCTTGCTTTGTCTCTACATTTTCTCTAAAAAAAAAATTTTTTTTCTCCTAGTTTCTGTCAGTGGACACTTCTAACCACTTGTGGTTGACACTGCCTGGTATAAATTGATCTGTTCTCAATTAAACTCTTAAAACTTTTAATGTGCTCAGTCTATCTTTTAACAAGGTCAATTTAAATGTGCTCTTGATAGTATAGTTTTCATATGGATTTGTATTTCCCTATTAATATATGGCAGGGAAAACACTGTCAGTCCACCAGTTTTGATTCCTTTCCTCTTTGTGCCCACAGTCTATACTAGGTATAGTCTTGTGGTCTGGAGAGTGGGGTGTAGATAAAAGTGTTTACCATGTCCAGGCTTGTTCCTTAAAAATTATCAAGTGATCGGTCATACTTTCTCTCTTGCAGCTATCTCAGGGGATGGCTCTGAGGTGCCACTGTACAGAAGCTGCTGCTGCTAAGTCACTTCAGTCGTGTCCAACTCTGTGCAACCCAAAGACGGCAGCCCACCAGGCTCCCCCGTCCCTGGGATTCTCCAGGCAAGAACACTGGAGTGGGATGCCATTTCCTTCCCCAATGCATGAAAGTGAAAAGTGAAAGTGAAGTCGCTCAGTCATGTCTGACTCTTAGTGATCCCATGGACTGCAGCCTACCAGGCTCCTCCGCCCATGGGATTTTCCAGGCAAGAGTACTGGAGTAGGGTGCCGTTGCCTTCTCCAATTGTATAGCAGGCTACCTACTAAATGCCCAGTGGGACTGGGAAGTGAAGGAGAAATAAACACTGTCAAGCCACTGAAATGCTACTATAGCACAGGCTGATGTGTACTGATCTTATTTCCCACTCACTCCTCCTCTCCCCCTTTTTGAACTTTCTTCTCTATCATTCTATGGAAACCAGTGGTCAAGGTGCCTTGTCTCCAGGTTGATCTGTTCAAGTGTGGGAAGAAGGCTCAAGTCAAGGCCACTGAAATCCTACTTTAGGATTTTTTGATTGAGAATCTAAGGAAAAGTTTCAGACCCTCCACAGTGGTGAGGTTGGAACACGTACAGGTGTGTAGTCTCTCTGAGAGACTGAAGCAGAAAGCCAAGAATGCAAAGTTGAGCATTCTGGAAGCACTTGGTAGTATTGGCTTCACACATTCTGAAGGTCTAACTAAAACCTTACTTTTCTACAATTTTCAGAAATTCCCCATTATTCTTCCAGTAAGTTCTCTTTTTGCCTAACATGTTTGGATTTGTTACTTAAAATCAAGAATTTCATTACTTAAAGAATAAAAATTCATGTATAATACAGAGGTTGAGGAACATTATATTTTAGCAAATAGAATTACATGGGATTTGTCAAAACCCTTAGTACAGTTCTTTCCCACCCTTATTAACATGAATAAACTTGAACTATAAAGCTCCACTACCCATTTTAGGATGCAGTTTCTCAAACAGGTGAAAACAGGGTCCACCAGCTATAGAACAGAAAGAAGGACAGGAGAAATAAAGGAAATTTACCAAATAACTAACTAGCCTGCGCTAAAGTACTATGTCTCAACCTCTAGTGTATATATGAACTACCTAGAGGTTTTCTTAAAATGCAGATTTATATTCAAGTCTGGGACAGGGCTTGAAGGTGTGTATTTTTAAAATGCTCCCACATAACGCTAAACTTCTCCACTACCACAATTTGAGCATCAAATTCTAGAGAGGATGGTATGCCCTCTTGTGACTCCTTACCTGTGTGTGACTCTGAGTAGGGACAGCTGGAACAGCTACATACTGGTCCTTGAAAGCCTTCATGGAGTCCTGTGCATCCTCAGGTCAGAGTCACTGACATTATCTGGGAGCTAGAGGGAAATGCACATTTCCACGTCTACCTCAATATATTAAATCAGAAACTCTGGGCAAAGGGCTCCAGAAACTGTATTTGTAAACACTGTAGAAAAAAAATATGTTCTTTAAAGGTTAAAAATTTACGGTAACACTGGGCTGGGAGCTGACCAAGTATCTTCAGATAAACATCACTTTCTTTGGCTTTAGAAGCTTTGTTAAGACCAAGACAAACAGAGGCCAATCAAAGACGCTGAGAAAGCTAAGACAGCTGGAAAGAAACTTTAACCTTTAAAATGTTTCTCAGTTCAGTTCAGTCGCTCAGTCATGTCCAGCTCTTTGCAACCCCATGGACTGCAGCATGCCAGTCTTCCTTGTCCATTACCAATTCCTGAAATTTGTTCAAACTTATGTCCATTGAGTCGGTGACGCCATCCAACCATCTCATCCTCTATTGTCCCCATCTCCTCCTGCCTTCAATGTTTCCCAGCATTAGGGTCTCTTCCAGTGAGTCAGTTCTTCACATCAGATGGCCAAAGTATTAGAGTTTCAGCTGCAGCATCAGTGCTTCCAGTGAATGTTCAGGACTGATTTCCTTTAGGATTGACTGGTTGGATCTCCTTGCAGTCCAAGGGACTCTCAAGAGTCTTCTCCAACATGACAGTTTAAAAGCATCAATTCTTCAATGCTCAGCTTTCTTTGTAGTCCAACTCTCACATCCATACATGACTACTGGAAAAGCCGTATCTTTGACTAGATGGACATTTGTTGGCAAAGTAATGTCTCAGATTTTTAATATGCTGTCTAGTTGGTCATAGCTTTTCTTCAAAGGAGCAAGTGTCTTTTAATTTCATGGCTGCAGTCACCATCTGCAGTGATTTTGGAGCCCATGAAAATAAAATCTGTCACTATTTCCACTGTTTCCCCATCTATTTGCCATGAAGTAATGGGACCTGATGTCATGATTTTCGTTTTCTGAATGTTGAGTTTTAAGCCAACTTTTTGACTTTCCTCTTTCACTTTCATCAAGAGGCTCTTTAGTTCTTTGTTGCTTTCTGCCATAAGGGTAGTATCATCTGCATATATGAGGTTATTGATATTTCTCCCAGCAATCCTGATTCTACTTTGTGCTTCATTCAGCCTGGCATTTTGTTTGATGTACTCTGCATATAAGTTAGATAATCAGGGTGACAATGTACTCCTTTCCCGATTTGGAACCAGTCTGTTGTTCTATATCAGGTTCTAACTGTTACTTCTTGACTTGCATACAGATATCTCAGTGGGCAGGTCAGGTGGTCTGGTATTTACATCTCTTTCAGAATTTTCCACAGTTTATTGTGATCCACACAATCAAAGACTTTGTCATGGTCAATACAGCAGAAATAGATGTTTTTCTGGAACTCTCTTGCTTTTGCAATGATCAAATGGATGATGGCAATTTGAACTCCAGTTCCTCTGACTTTTGCAAACCCAGCTTGAACATATGGAAGTTCATGGTTCACGTATTCCTGAAGCCTGGCTTGGAGAATTTTGAGCATTACCTTGCTAACATGTGAAATGAGTGCAATTGTGTGGTAGTTTGAACATTCTTTGACATTGCCCTTCTTTGGGATTGGAATGAAAACTGACCTTTTCCAGTCGTTTCGTCATTGCTGAGTTTTCCAAATTTGCTGGCATATTGAGTACAGCACTTTAACAACATTATCTTTTAGGATTTGAAATAGCTCTACTGGAATTCCATCACCTCCACTAGCTTTGTTCATAGTGATGCTTCCTAAGGCCCATTTGAATTCACATTCCAGGATATCTGGCTCTAGGTGAGTGATCATACCATCATGGTTATCTGGGTCATGAAGATTTTTTTGTACAGTTCTTCTGAGTGTTCTTGCCACCTCTTCTTAGTATCTTCTGCTTCTGTTAGGTCCATACCATTTCTGTCCCTTATTGAGCCCATCTTTTCAGGAAATGTTCCCTTGGTGTCTCTAATTTTCTTGAAGAGATCTCTAGCCTTTCCCATTCCATTGTTTCCTTTTATTTCTTTGCACTGATCACAGAGGACGGCTTTCTTATCTCTCCTTGCTATTCTTTGGAACTCTGCATTCAAATGGGTATATCTTTCCTCTTCTCCTGATATAAATGTTTTTGCTCCTGATATAAATATTTATATCAGGAGCAAAACTCTTGAGTATACCAATGCCATGCCTCAAGCAGGCGTGTGTGTGTGTGTGTGTGTGTGTGTGTGCTGTGCCCAGTTATGTCCAGCAGAGGGGTGGGCAATGTGGTAGACTCTATAGGAAACTTATGTTTCTGTCCGGGTTCCATGTTGAAGCCATAGCCTCTCAGGAAAGCAGGTTCCTGATAGGTAGATGGGGATCATTACCATTTCCTCCTACCTATCAGACAAAATGGGGAGCACCAAATCTGATGCTTTGTATTTTGCACTTTAAGAATTCTAGCTGCTTGTGTACTTCATGTGTGTGTGCATGCTCAGCCTCTTCGGTCATGTCTGACTCTTTGCAACCCCATGGACTCTAGCCTGCCACGCTTCTCTGTCCATGGTATTCTCCAGGCTGGTTGCCCACCGGAGTTGGTTGCCATGCCCTCCTCCAGGGGATCTTCCAAACCCAGGGATCGAACCCAAGTCTCTTGCGTCTCCTGCTTTGCCAGGTACATTACCTCTAGCACCACCTAGGAAGCCCCTTGTTAGTAGCTGATATTTATGTCAATAGATATTTTAGTCAATTCTAAGGTAGTTGTTATACATTTCAGGGGGAAAAGGAAGAATTTATGAGATGAAAGCAGATAAAAATAATTCAAAAAGAAAAAAAAATGGTCTAGAGGAAGAGGGCAATTAAGTCTAAGTGATCTCTTACATGAAAATGGCTTTATACAATAGGCAGAGAAGAGCTGAGTCCAGAGATATTGGCAGAAATCTTTAATTGTTGTCTCTTTCTTCAGTCCTTTCTTCTACCAACCCATGATAATTATGCATGGCTATATTTTGATTATAACTATGAAAGATGGGTATTTTTTTTTTAATTTCCAACACAAGACTAAAAGGTTCTTAAGAAAGGGTCTTTCATTTAGTGTGATTCAATTTATTCTGCTGGGTTTACTTGAATTGGGTCCATGTAGGGGAAAGGAATGTTGAGAGAAAAGTGCGGCATAAGAAAAGCTATTTTGCTCAGGAAAGATACCTGTCAGCCTATTACCACCCTTTAAGCCCAAACCCAGCCCAAGGAAGCTGAGAAGCTGAGTGGATAAAATCATAAAACTAAGACACCAAGGGAAATAATCCATCATCAGGAGCCTCTGACCTAACCTGGACAACACCTTCATGAAAATAGCTAAAAAGGAAATGAAGATAAAGTAACTGAGTAGGAAAAATGATGTTCTGTACCTTGCATTTCTGAGTAATGATACACAACATCTCTGAACTTTCAGTAAAATGGCTTAATGTGTTTTTCTCGTCTCCCAGCCCACATTTCTCACAGTTCCCTCTCCCCACTCCCAGCCCCCTTTGTTGTCCACTTCAATTTAGTTTGTACAGGGTAAGTGATTAATATGCAATTTGTGTCCTTCCCTGAAATGTTCATGAAGACAAACTGAGAAGTCCCCTCCAGTGACCTTTGTTGAATCCCCTGGTACCTTCCCCCAGTGGATGCTTTAGCATTTACAAATCACTTTCATTTTCTCCTTGCCTGCCAGATGAGTTTGAATCTCTGTGGTGGTTTTCGTTTCCAAACACCACGGTTTTCTAAAGGATCAAATAAAGTTCATAGTGGCTTATCTCAATTTGCCCGGGATAGCTCACATTTCAAAATGAAAGCGTCAGAATAAATCAACAGCAGTAGCAAGCACTTAAAGAGGTCTCTATTCAGGGCAGCTGCCTTCTCTTCTCTAGGTACTATGAGGTACACTGGAAGCCTGGGCTCAAGGAGATAGCAGGGAGGGGTTGGCAGTCTGGAAGCCTGATGGAGGGGGTCAACAGGTAAGGAGGTACCACACAGCATCCAAGAAATGCAAATACTGGAAGAGCCTAAAAGCTTATCAATCTCTGCCTGTGAAGCAGTGGTTACAGATGAGCAAATCAGGATAGAGGAGGTGGGCAAGGGCTCAAACTGAGAAATGAATACCCTCCCTAAAGACTGTCCAGCAAGCAAATGACTTTCTAGGCAGAAAGGATGGTAATGTTCTGACCATTTTTAGTTATTGTTATTTATCACAAAAATATTTTTATTGACATGCCTACTATTGTGCTATTCACTTTAAATATTCATTTCACAGTACATGCAATTCGTAAATTACATTATGATTATTCATGATTATGCTCATTTTAAAGACATGAAAACAACTATAGCTCCCAGAGAGTTTTGATGTCTTTTTTTTTTTTTTTCTAGTTGTGCCATGTGGCTTGCAGAATCTTAATTCCCTGACCAGGTCTTGAATCAGCCCACCTAGCAGTGAAAGCATGGAATTGTTACCACTGGGCCACCAGGGAATTCCCTCAGATGACTTTTAGACTATACAGAACCAATTTTCAAAGTGTATCTTTAATGCTAATATTAAATGATATAATACATTTCATAAATGTTAAATATTTAATAAATTTTAAATAATTGTAGCTTGCTATAACATTACTTTCTCTCCAACTACTTATATATTATATATATTACATATGCTTATATGTATATATACATACATATTATATAAAATATATATTACACATGCATGAGTGTATATTACATATATTATGTATATATATATACATGTGTAATATATATCATATACATATGGTGGCTTAGTTGCTAAGTTGTATCTGACTCTTGTGACCCTGTGGGCTATAGCCTGCCAGGCTCCTCTGTCCAGCGGATTCTCCAGGCAAGAACACTGGAATGGGTTGCCATTTTCTTCTCCAGGGGATCTTCCTGACCCAGGAATTGAACCCAGGTCTCCTGCATTGCAGGCATATTCTTTACTGACTGAGCTACAAGGAAAGCCCTATCATATACATAATATATATTATATACATAATGTAAAATTTTAAACATACCTGTGAACTGTGGAATAAGATGATGGAAATAAATCATTTACCAAAGATTATGGTAATATGCAAAAAATTAGATAGTGGTAGAATTACAAGTAATTTTTACTATATATCTTTAATTATATTATATAAATTATCTAATTCAGATAAAAAACCATGCTCATCACACATGAATATGTAAATTTCTAGTTTTCTGTCTCGACACTATTATAGATGACAGTACATGCAAAACAGAGTAAGAGTGCCCAGCTGTGGCCTGCCACTTGACGGGCAATCCTTAATGGGCAACAACAGAAGCAGGGGAGAGAGAGCTGGGAGAAGTATCTCCACGCAGCACAGCCCCAGGGTGCCTCTCTTGTACCACACGCTCAGTGATGAGCACTTATCAGAACCATATCTTGAGAACCGGGCTTTGCGTTTGTGCAGTGCTGTGACCCTGGATAAAGGAAAGACACTTGCAAATTCTTTCAAAGCTAAACAGCACTAATATGTCCCCAGTTGCCATAGTGAAATGTTTTTAAATCCAGCATTCACTTGCATAAAAAATACTGTGAGAAAGTCTCTAGACTTACTCAAGAATTAGCTGAAATGTTACCTCTTTAAGGAGGCTTTCTTGACTCTTTGTTAGCTTCAGCATCATTGTCATCTATATTCCTAAGCCAATGTGTTTATAACTCTAGCTAAGCATGTCAACATGGAATAACATGGCCTTCTACTCTATAGGACTATCAATTCTTTGAAGCTAGCAGCTATGTAAGCCCTGTGTGAGACTAGATACACTTCAAAGCAATAGATGTGGATTCAAAACCTGAACATACCAATTATCAGCTCTTATATTTTCTGAACCTATATGCCTCTACCTTTAAAGGGGGAGTTCTTTATGATATCTGTCTCATAAAACTGTTCCAGGATTATGCAAAAGGAAAGCTATGAAAAAATTCTCAGACAATCTGTTCAGTTCAGTTCAGTTCAGTCACTCAGTCATGTACGACTCTTTGCGACACCAGGAACCACAGCATGCCAGGCCTCCCTGTCCATCCCAACCCCTAGAGTTTACCTAAACTCATGTCCATTGAGTCGATGATGCCATACAACCATCTCATTCTTTGTCGTCCCCCTCTCCTCCCACCCTCAATCTTTCCCAGCATGAGGGTCCTTTCAAATGAGTCAGCTATTAACATCAGGTGAAGTTTCAGCTTCAACATCAGTCCTTCCAATGAACCCCCAGAACTGATATCCTTTAGGATGGACTGGTTGCATCTCCTTGCAGTCCATGGGACTCTCAAGAGTCTTCTCCAACACCACCGTTCAAAAGCATCAATTCTTTGGCACTCAGCTTTCTTTACAGTCCAACTCTCACATCCATACATAACTACTGGCAAAACCATAGCCTTGACTAGACGTAACTCTGTTGGCAAAGTAATGTCTCTGCTTTTTAATATGCTGTCTAGGTTGGTCATAACTTTCCTTCCAAGGAATAAGCGTCTTTTCATCTCATGGCTGCAATCACCATCTGCAACAATTTTGGAGCCCAAATAAATAAATTCAGACACAGTTTCCATTGTTTCCCCATCTATTTGCCAAGAAGTGATGGGACCAGATGCTATGATCTTAGTTTTCTGAATGTTGAGCTTTAAGTCAAGTTTTTCACTCTCCTCTTTCACTTTCATCAAGAGGCTCTTCAGTTCTTCTTCACTTTCTGCCGTAAGGGTGGTATTATCTGCATATCTGAGGTTATTGATATTTCTCTTGACAATCTTGATTCCAGCTTGTGCTTCTTCTAGCCCAGAGTTTCTCATGATGTACTCTGCATGTAAGTTAAATAAGCAAGGTGACAATATACAGCCTTGACGTACTTCTTTTCCTATTGGAAACCAGTCTGTTGTTCCATGTCCAGTTCTAACTGTTGCTTCCTGACCTGGATACAGTTTTCTAGGTCCACACCTTTGTCTAACTCAATGAAACTAAGCCATGCCATGTGGGGCCACCCAAGATGGACGGGTCATGGTGGAGAGGTCTGACAGAATGTGGTCCACTGGAGAAGGGAATGGCAAACCACTTCAGTATTCTTGCCTTGAGAACCCCACGAACAGTATGAAAAGGCAAAAAGATAGGACACTGAAAGATGAACTACCCAGGTCGGTAGGTGCCCAATATGCTACTGGAAATCAGTGGAGAAATAATTCCATAAAGAAAGAAGGGATGGAGCCAAAGCAAAAACAACACCCAGTTGTGGATGTGACTGGTGATAGAAGCAAGGTCTGATGCTGTAAAGAGCAATATTGCATAGGAACCTGGAATGTTAGGTCCAAAAATCAAGGTAAACTGGAAGTGGTCAAATCAGATCAGATCAGATCAGTTGCTCAGTCGTGTCCGACTCTTTGCAACCCCGTGAATCGCAGCACTCCAGGCCTCCCTGTCCAACACCAACTCCCGGAGTTCACTGAGACTCACGTTCATCGAGTCAGTGATGCCATCCAGCCATAGGAGATGGCAAGAGTGAATATTGACATTCTAGGAATTAGCGAACTAAAATGGACTGGAATGGGTGAATTTAAATCAGATGGCCATTATATCTACTACTGTGGGCAGGAATCCCTTAGAAGAAATGGAGTAGCCATCATAGTCAAGAGTCTGAAATGCAGTACTTGGATGCAATCTCAAAAATGACAGAATGATCTCTGTTCATTTCCAAGCCAAACCTTTCAATATCATGGTAATCCAAGTGTAGGCCATGACCAGTAACATTGAAGAAGCTGAAGTTGAACAGTTCTATGAAGAACTACAAGACCTTCTAGAACTAACACCCAAAAAAGATGTCCCTTTCATTATAGGGAACTAAAATGCAAAAGTAGGAAGTCAAGAAACACCTGGAGTAACAGGCAAATTTGGCCTTGGAGTACAGAATGAAGCAGGGCAAAAGCTAATAGAGTTTTACCAAGAGAATGAACTGGTCATAGCAAACATCCTCTTCCAACAACACAAGAGAAGACTACACATGGACATCATCAGATGGCCAACACTGAAATCAGATTGATTATATTCTTTGCAGCCAAAGATGGAGAAGCCCTATACAGTCAGCAAAAGCAAGACTGGGAGCTGACTATGGCTGAGATCATGAAATCCTTATTGCCAAATTCAGACTTAAATTGAAGAAAATGGGAAAAAACACTAGATCATTCAGGTATGACCTAGATCAAATCCCTTATGATTATACAGTAGAGATGAGAAATAGATATAAGGGACTAGATCTGATTGACAGAGTGCCTGATGAACTGTGGATGGAGGTTCGTGACATTGTATAGGAGACCGTGATCAAGACCATCCCCTAGAAAAAGAAATGCAAAAAAGCAAAAATGGCTATCTGAGAAGGCCTTACAAATAGCTGTGAAAAGAAGAGAAGCAAAAAGTAAAGGAGAAAAGGAAAGATATACCCATTTGAATGCAGAGTTCCAAAGAATAGCAAGGAGAGATAAGAAAGCCTTCTTCAGTGATCAATGCAAAGAAATAGAGGAAAAACAATAGAATGGGAAAGACTAGAGATCTTCAAGAAAATGAGAGATACCAAGGGAACATTTTATGCAAAGATGGGCACAATAAAGGACAGAAATGGTATGGACTTAACAGAAGCAGAAGATATTAAGAAGAGGTGGCAAGAATACACAGAAGAACTGTACAAAAAAGATCTTCATGACCCAGATAATCACAATGGGATGATCACTGCTCCTAGAGCCAGACATCCTGGAATGTGAAGTCAAGTGGGCCTTAGAAAGGATCACTATGAACAAAACTAGTGGAGGTGATGGAATTCCAGATGAGCTATTTCAAATCCTGAAAGACGGTGCTGTGAGAGTGTTGCACTCATTATGCCAGCAAATTTGGAAAACTCAGCAGTGGCCACAGGACTGGAAAAGGTCAGTTTTCATTCCAATCCCAAAGAAAGGCAATGCCAAAGAATGCTCAAACTACTGCACAATTGCACTCATCTCACATGCCAGCAAAGTAATGCTCAAAATTCTCCACACCAGGCTTCAGCAATACGTGAACCATGAAGTTCCAGATGTTCAAGCTGGTTTTAGAAAAGGCAGAGGAACCAAAGATCAAATTGCCAACATCCTCTGGATTACCGAAAAGCAAGAGAGTTCCAGAAAAACATCTATGTCTGTTTAATGACTATGCCAAAGCCTTTGACAGTATGGATCACCACAAACTTGAAAATTTTTAAAGAGATGTGAATACCAGAACACCTGACCTGCCTGTTGAGAAATCTGCATGCAAGTCAGGTAGCAACAGTTAGAACCGGATGTGGAACACCACCCTGGTTCCAAATAGGAAAAGGAGTACATGAAGCCTGTATATTGTCACCCTGCTTATTTAACTTATATGCAGAGTACATCATGAGAAATGCTGGGCTGGATGAAGCACAAGCTGGAATCAAGATTGCCGAGAGAAATATCAATAACCTAGGATATGCAGATGACACCACCCTTATGGCAGAAAGCAAAGAAGATCTAAAGAGCCTCTTGATGAAAGTGAAAGAGGAGAGTTAAAAAGTTGGCTTTAAACCCAACATTCAGAAAATTAAGATCATGGCATCCATTCCCATCACTTCATGGCAAATAGATGGGGAAACAGTGGAAACAGTGACAGACTTTATTTTCTTGGGCTCCAAAATCACTGCAGATGGTGACTGCAGCCATGAAATTAAAAGACCCTTACTCCTTGGAAGAAAATCTATGAACAACTTAGCGTATTAAAAAGCAGAGACATTACTTTACCAACAGAGGTCCATCTAGTCAAGGCTATGGTTTTTCCAATAGTCATGTATGGATGTGAGAGTTTGACTATAAAGAAAGCTGAGCACTGAAGAATTGATGTTTTTGAACTGTGGTGTTGAAGAAGACTCTTGAGAATCCCTTGGACTACAAAGAGATTCAACCAGCCCATCCTAAAGGAAATCAGTCCTGAATATTCACTGGAAGCACTGATGTTGAAGTTGAAACTCCAAATCTTTGACCACCTCATGTGAAGAACTGACTCACTGGAAAAGACCCTTATGCTGGGAAAGATTGAAGGTGGGAGGAGAAGGGGACAACAGAAGATGAGATGCTTGGATGGCATCACTGACTCAATGGACATGAGTTTGGGTAAACTCCAGTAGTTGGTGATGGACAGGGAAGCCTGGCATACTGCAGTCCATGGGGTCACAAAGAGTTGGACACAACTGAGCAACTGAACTGAACTGAACTGAGTGATCTATAAGATGAGAGCACATGTAGGCTGAGGGCAATTAAATGCCTTTGTGAAGGACAGCTACAGCATCATAAAGGAAATAAATGAAAACTCAATTTAGATATTTGAAACATTAAGCAAATTCATTGCACACCTATACATGAGAAAATGTCTTAAGAAAAAACAACAAACAAACAAACTTCCCTTTGATGAAACAAGCATTCTACTTAAATATAAAAAAGTCTTCTTTTCTGATGCACAGATTAAAAGAAATACTGTATTCATAGATTAGAAGAATTAATATTGTTAAAATGACCATGCTACCCAAGGCAATCTACAGGTTCTATGCAATCCCTATCAAAACATCAAGGGCATTTTTCACAGAACTAGGTAAAATAATTTCAAAATATATCTGAAAATACAAAGCAATCTTGGGAAAGAACATAACTGGAAGATTCATGTTCCCTGACTTCAGATCATATTAGAAAGGTACTGTAATCAAAATAGTATAGTACTAAGACAAAAGCAGACCCACAGATCAATGGACTATAATAAACAGCCCCCAAATAAAACCTGCACTGATGGTCAATTAATTTACAACAAAGGAGGCTAGAATATACAATGGAGAAAAGACAATTTCTTCAATAAGTGGTGCTGGGATAACTGGACATAAAAGAATGCAATTGGAACACTGCCTAACACCATATACAAAAACTAACTCACTTGGGATTAAAGACCTAAATGTAAGACTGGAGGGACTTCTCTGGTGATCCAGGGTTAAGACTCAACACTCCCAATGCAGGGGGCCTGAGTTCCATCTCTGGTCAGGTAACCTGATCCTGCATGCCACAACTAAAAGAACCCACATGATACAAGGAAGATCCTGCATGTGGCAATAAAGAACCTGAGTGCCACAAACTAAGACCCAGTGCAGCCAAATATATTTTTTTAAAACTGGAAATCATAAAATTCTTAGAAGAAAACATGGGCAGAACATTTTTTGACATAAATCACAGCAATATATGATTTTGATCTCCCTCCCTAAAGCAGAGGAAATAAAGCAAAAATAAACAACCGTGACCTAATTAAATGTAAAAGCTTTTGCATAGAAAAAGGAAACTGTGGGAAAAATACATTCACTGAAAGAGAGAAAATATTTGCAAATGATATGACCCATAAGGGATTAATAAACAGTTGCTCAACATCAAAAAAATCAAACAACCTAATTTTAAAAATGAGCTGAACACATGAATAGACATTTTTTCCAAAGAAGAATTATAGATGATCAACATGAAAATATGTACAGCATTGCTTATTAGCAGAGAAACGCAAATCCAAAGCACAATGATAAATCACTCACACCTGTCAGAATGCCTATCATGAAAAAGAACACAAACTAATTTTGAAGAGGATATGGAGACAAGGGAGTCTTCATACATTATTGGTTGGAGTATAAATTAAGGCAGTCAGTGTGGAAAATAGTATGGAGGTTTCTCAAAAACTAAAACTAGAACTACCATAGTACCCAGCAATTAAACTTCCTGGATATTTATCTGAGAGAAACAGAAACACTATTTTGAAAAGATACATGCACCCCAATGTTCATAGCAGCATTATTTACAGTTATCAAGATATGGAAGCAACCTAAGTGTCTATCAATAGATTAAATGGATAATGTATGCATACATACAATGGAATACTACATAGTCATTAAAAAGAATAAAATTTTGCCATTTGCAGCCTGGATGGAATTGGAGAGGATTACGCTAAGTGAAATAAGTTGGACAAAAAAGACAGATACTCTATTATACCACTTAATGTGAAATCTAAAAAATAAAACCAACCAATAAACATAACGAAATGACTCACAGAGAACAAACTAGTGGTTACCAGTGGGAAGAGGGATGGGGGAGGGTCAATATACAGGCAGGGGATTAAGGAGTAAAAATTACTGGATATAAAACAAATATTGTGTTGAATTACATAGTTTAAAGCTTAAAATCTTATTCACAGAAAATAAACATTTAAGAAATAGTCATTCAATTATATTGCTATAATTCTACACTCAATGTTTAAAATCATAATGAAATATTTTGTTTTAAAACATAGCTCTTTTAGAATTTTTTCACATCTTTTTTACTGTAATAAAATATACATAAAACAAAATATACCATTTTAACCATTTTTGAGTGTTCAGTTTAGTAGCATTAAATTCATTCACACTGTTGTGCTCCTATCACCACCATTCGAGAACTTTATTCGTCATCCCAAACTGAAACCCTGTACCTATTAGACAGTAATTCCCCATTTTCTGTTCTGTGTAGCCCCTGTTAACCTTTATCCTACTTTCTGTCTCTAAGAATTTGATGACCAGAAAAGGCAAAAGTAGGAAGACAGTATAAAGATCAGTGATTCCCAGGAGTCAGAGAGGACAGAAAGTAAATATGCAGAAAAAAATAAAACAAGTGTAGAATGAAGACACTACTGCATATTAGAATATCATATACAGAAACATGTCACTGTACAGTTATTCAAACCCATAGAAGGTACACATACAAAGAATGAATCCTAATATAAACTACAGATTCTAGGTGATGATGTGCAAAGGTTTGGTTCATCATTTATAATAAATGTAACACTCTGGTAGTTCAGTTCAGTTCAGTCTCTCAGTCGTGTCCGACTCTGCAACCCCATGAATCGCAGCACGCCAGCCCTCCCTGTCCATCACCAACTCCCAGAGTTCACTCAGACTCACATCCATCGAGTCAGTGATGCCGTCCAGCCATCTCATCCTCTGTCGTCCCCTTCTTCTCCTGCCCCCAATCCCTCCCAGCATCAGGGTCTTTTCCAATGAGTCAACTCTTCGCATGAGATGGCCAAAGTATTGGAGTTTCAGCCTCAGCATCAGTCCTTCCAATGAACACCCAGGACTGATCTCCTTTAGGATGGACTGGTTGGATCTCCTTGCAGTCCAAGGGACTCTCAAGAGTCTTCTCCAACACCACCGTTCAAAAGCATCAATTCTTCGGCGCTCAGCTTTCTTCACAGTCCAACTCTCACATCCATACATGACCACTGGAAAAACCATAGCCTTGACTAGACGGACCTTTGTTGGCAAAGTAACGTCTCTGCTTTTCAATATGCTATCTAGGTTGGTCACAACTTCCCTTTCAAGGAGTAAGCGTCTTTTAATTTGATGGGTGCAATCACCATCTGCAATGATTTTGGAGCCCCCAAAGTAAAGTGTGACACTGTTTCCACTGTTTCCCCATCTATTTGCCATGAAGTGATGGGACCAGATGCCATGATCTTAGTTTTCTGAATGTTGAGCTTTAAGCCAACTTTTTCACTCTCCTCTTTCACTTTCATCAAGAGGCTCTTTAGTTCCTCTTCACTTTCTGCCATAAGGGTGGTGTCATCTGCATATCTGAGGTTATTGATATTTCTCCCGGCCATCTTGATAGGGATGTTTAAAATAGCAGAAGCTATGATTGTATTGGGGCAGTGGGTATAGAATAATCTTTGTTTCTTCTGCTCATTTTTACTGTGAATCTAAAACTCCTCCAAAATAATTAATTCTACCAAGAAAAAGAAAATTCTGACATATGCTATAACATGAACGAACCCTGAAGACATTATGCTAAGTGTTATAAGCCAGACACAAAGACAAATACATCATGATTCCTCTTATGTGAGGTAAGTAGAGAAGTCAAAGTCAGAGAGATAGAAATTTTTTTGAAATCTTAACTCTTTTTAAAAAAATTAAATGAAAAGTTTAAATTATTGTACAATGTAAGAGATATTAAAGTACCGTTTCTAATGCAATATTTTAATTCTAGTATAGCTATTCATATCAACACATTTTTGAATATTGACAATTATATACTTGGCAACTTAAAATGTTGTAGTCCAGTCTCTCAACTCTACTTGTTCTGCGCCTCCTTCATTTCATAATAATCTACTCATAATATTAGAATTAATTATGTATCTACTGTTATATAATTTTATTTTCATTTAATATAATTAATAACTTAATCATTCACTTATTAGAGCTTTTTCTATTTATATGTTTTGATAGCAAAACCAGTTCAATGATCATATTTATGCCGACACATTTCTCTCTTCTTTTAGAAGCTTTCTTTTAAAGAAACCTCTCTAAATTTGTATTTATTATATAATCTTGTTCTAATTCATAGCATGTATCCCATGTGAAGTCTGTGTGTGTGGGGACGTGCACCTGTGTGCAAGTGTGATGGTTCTCTTCCCTGACTATAATGCTTGTTTACTGAGCACAGGGCTCCCCTTGTGGCTCAGCTGGTAAAGAATCCACCTGCAATGAGGGAGACCTGGGTTCGATCTCTGGGTTGGGAAGATCCCCTGGAGAAGGGAAAGGCTACCTACTCCCGTATTCTGGCCTGGAGAGTTCCATGGACTGTATAGTCCATGGGGTTGCAAAGAGTTAGACATGGTTGAGTGACTTTCACTTTTCTGAGTACAAGGACTTTCCCAAATTTCCATTATTATATCCTCAAGCACTGTTACATTGCCAGATGTATGCTGCATATTTATAAATGTGTAGGAAATTAATAAAGTAATAATTGAATGAAAAGCTTTGTACAAGCAGTAGTCATTTCTTCACATCTCACAGTAATATTTGACATCAATATTTAGAAATTTTTCTAAACTAAAATCTGAAAAAATTTAAAATAAAACTTATCTCTAAACCTTTCATAAAATAATCTAATATTTGGAAAATAGCCAAGGAACAAACCTCCACATTCCCATAATTCAAAATAAATACTGAGCTTTTCATCAGCTTTATTTCTGTATTTTTGTTCATACAAATTTACATGAAATTATGTTAATTAGCAAACACTACATACACAAACTGAATTTCTCAGCATATTTCTAAAATTTGTAAGCATATTTCTAGTCATGGGTCTGATATATTCACAAAGAAACATTTTGAAGACTGCTCTTACATTAGATATAAATAATATTATATACATCTTATTGAATTTATGGTTTACTTCTGCTGCACTCAGGAAAATATGTGGAATGCATCATGTTACCAATAAAGGAAGGTTAAAATGCTAAATATGGAGAATGTTATTTATAGACATTTTAATTGTTGTGCAAAGCATAACCATAAATCCACATTCTACACTGAAAGCTTTATGAAATGAAAAGGCTTTTAAATGCCTATTTCAAGGTTGACAGTGTCACACTATTTCAACCAAAATATCTTTTTGTGTTCAGAGTGTAATGCAAAGATGCCAGTAAAATCACTGCCCCGCCCCCCCCCAAAAAAAAAGAAAAAAATCAGGGGGAAAGATAATATATCAGCTCTTAGAAATCCAGTCTCTCTAAAATTATGAGCAAACAAAAATATCCAATGTCAATATTCTCTGTTTGCTAGGGAAATATTTTTAGAAGTTAAAGGAACATTATTTTCAGTTATTGTCTATGCAACAGAATAATTCTGTGGTAGAGAAAGAGCAATTCTTGAAGTCAAACCTTCAAACTCTAGCTTGGCTATCGAAGAAAGTTATTTATTTTTCCAGGGCCCAGCTACCTCACTCCTAAAATTAAAATCACTTTTCTCATGAGCTAATTATGAGAATTAAATAGAAAATGCACTCTGGGGCCTCCAAGACTACCTGGCACATGATAAGCTTTCTGTAACTGGCAGTCTCAAAAATAACAGTTCTGGAGCCTATTCATGAGCTTAGAGGAGAGCCACCTTTATCCTATGCGGCCTGCTTTATCCTGTGTGTTATCAAGAGAAGACACGCTATCACACAAATATTTCTTTGGGAAGCTATATATTTTCAAGGGACTCAATGTTTTCTATTAGTAACACTGACATTGAAAAGAACAATGAAGAAAAACTGTCCAAAACAAGCAAGTTTAAAACTAAAAATAGTTGATTGACTCAATAAGCTTTAAATTTCAGACACAGTTCTTTCTTTAAATATAGCTTAATTAGAGGGTCAAAATCTGGCATCCAGAGAGAAAATGTCTTTGTCCTCCTTCTCCCAAACTCAGCACTTTAGTAGATTTGTTATTTCTGATTAGCTTGAGATGGAGCCACATACCCATTCCTGGACCACTCACTGTAGCCTGTGATGTGGTGGACTCTGATTGGCTCATCTCAACCCACATATCTCAATTAGAACTTCTTGGACTGAGAATGATACAAATATGCCATACTTCCTTACCTCTGTCAAAGCTCCCCTCAGGAGCAGGAGTCTAACCCTTTTGGTGGCATAACAATACATATCTACACAAATTACCTAAAGCTTCTAATGCAGATGGAGTAGGGACTGTGGAAATGTATTGAGATTCAGATCCATAATGAATTATACTTCTGTTTTGATGAATACTCAATAAACCCATCAGGAATCCATCTGCAGCATTTAGTAAAGACTAGAAAGCATTATATTCTCAGAAAAGACAAACAACAGTAAGCATTTCTCACTATAATATGAACCACTCACTTGCTCATTCTGCCTTTTCCTATCTCTATTCTTTAATTCCTCTTTTCTCTTTATATCTCATCATTCTTTTCTTTCTGAAACATTTATTGATCACATCTTAGATATGACCCTCATATAAATTGATACAAGGCATCGCTGTCCCCAGTGAAATTTATGATCTAGTTCAAAGGTATTTCAAAGGGAAGTGTGCTGTGTTGTAACAAAACAAAAAGAAAACCAACAAACAATAAAAACTAAAACACTCCTGGATAGGATCATACAGCTATAATTTTGGAGTATAGTTATAATGTCATAATGGAATTAAAATATAGCTTGGAATGAAAAGCCCTAGATTGTATTTCTAGCTCTGCCTCTTCCTAGCTAGGTGGATTTTGGAAAGTCATGTAAGCAATCTGAACCTCAGGGTTTTCATCCCTGTGGCAGAGATGATGCCGCCTGCCTCACAGCAATGTTGTAAGGATCAAATGAATGACATATGTGAAAGTACCAATAGCATCCTCTGACACATGACTGGCATCACAGCATTTCAAGATAAAGGGTTGTGAGTTTTCATAAGGAAGAGAAATATTTTAAGCTGCAGGAATCAGCAGAGACTTCATTGGGATGACTTTAAAAGTGATAGAAATCTATAGCACATATGGAAAGAAAGACTGCTCTGGTATCAGGGGGAAAATAAGCAAAACAATGAAAACAAGAAAGCCTGTTTTATATACATATAACAAGAAAAAATATATATGTAAAATGGGCTTTCTTATATATAAATATGCATACATATATGTATGTATATTTATACATACATATATATATACATACATATATATGTATATATATATGAGAGAGAGAGAGGGAGAGAGACAGAGACAAAGAGAGACACAGAGAGAGAGCGGCCAATAAAGGAGGAGTCCACATTAGCCAAAATAGTGATATTTTATTTAGTTATTTGTTTTTGTTGTAGAACTCTTGTCAATGAAACTTTTGTACGCATTTAATATATAAAATAGTTAAAGGGTCTGCTTGCACTGAAACAGGTGTGATAAGACTGCCTACCCCACAATCCCAGATACCTGCACCTAAGGAAACCTCAGTTTAGTTCAGTCACTCAGTCGTGTCTGCCTCTTTGCGACCCCATGGACTGCAGCATGCCAACCTTCCCAGTCCATCACCAACTCCCAGAGCTTGATCAAATTCCTGTCCATCAAGCTGGTGATGCCATCCAACTACATAATCATCTGTCGCCCCCTTCTCTTCTGCCTTCAATCTTTCCCAGCATCAGGGTCTTTTCCAATGAGTCAGTTCTTCATATCAGATGGCCAAAGGATTCGAGCTTCAGCTTCAACATCAGTCCTTCCAATGAATATTCAGGACTGGTTTCCTTTAGGATGGACTGGTTGGATCTCCTTGTAGTCCAAGAGACTCTCAAGAGTTTCCTCTAACACCACAGTTCAAAAGCATTGATTCTTCAGCACTCAGCTTTCCTTATGGTCCAGCTCTCACATCCATACATGACTACTGGAAAAACCATAGTTTTGATTAGATGGACCTTTGTCAGCAAAATAATGTCTCTGCTATTTAATATGCTGTCTAGGTTTGTCATTGATTTTCTTCCAAGGAGCAAGTGTCTTTTAATTTCATAGCTACAGTCACTATCTGCAGTGATTTTAGAGTACAAGAAAATAAAGTCTGTTACAGTTTCCATTGTTTCCCCATTGTTTTGCCATGAAGTGATAGGACCAGATGTCATGATCTTAGTTTTTTTAATGTTTTAAGCCAGTTTTTTCACTCCCCTCTTTTACTTTCATCAAAAGGCTCTTCAGTTCCTCTTCACTTTCTGTTATTAAGGGTGGTGTCATCTGTATATCTGAGGTTATTGATATTTCTCCCAGCAATCTTGATTCCAGCTTCTGCTTCATCCAGTCTGGCACTTCACATGATGTACTCTGCATATAAGTTAAATAAGCAGGGTGACAATATACAGCCTTGATGTACTCCTTTCCCAATTTGGAACCAGTCTGTTGTTCCACGTCCGGTTCTAACTTTTGCTTCTTGACCTGCATACAGATTTTTCACAAGGCAGGTAAGATGGTCAAAATCCACAGCTTTAAAACCAATGCAGTATTAACAGAAAACAGGAAGACTGGGGTGAGGATCAAAGACAGCAGTCAGTAACTGACAACATACCTAACCTGTAGTTTCGTAAGCCACACTCTCTCATCTTCCAAGACTCTCTTCTTGGAACACATCCCTCCTGAATTCACCTTCTTCTTGTCCTCTAAGATTCAGTCCAGCAAAGCTTCCCTTGATCTTCCTTGTCCATTCTTTAAGCCTCCTGCTGAACTAAGTGCTAATTCTCTGAGCCAGTCGCCAAATCCAACATATATATATATATATATATATATAATTCTTTAGGGACATTAACTGATTTGCTCCTTATTAGGCATCTTTTCTCTTTATTTTGTCAAATTGCTAACAGCTTTATTTAGGCATAATTGACATATAATAATCTTCACATACTTAAAGTGTACAATTTATACATTTTAACACATATATGCAAATGTGAGAACACAACCAGAGTCAGGATAATGAAAACTACATTCAAAGTATCAGTATGTAAATTTGTAATTCCAACCCTAGTCAACCACTGGTCTACTTTCTGTCATCAGAGTGTTTTGTATTTTCTAAAATTCTATGTAAATGGAATAATCATTTTCATTTTATTTCTCTCAATGAGCATAATTATTTGGAGAATCATCCATGCTGTAGCATGTAGCAACAGTTCATTCATTTTTTTTTTCCAATAAGTACTTAATTGCAAGGATGTGCCCCAGTTTGTTCACACATAAACTTGTTGATAGGCATTAGCATTAGTTCTGATTTTTGGCTATATAAAGCAGAGATGTTAAGAAAGTTCATATACAATATTTATATGGATATACTTTTATTTCTCTTCTAAAAATACCAAGGAATCGAATTGCTGGATTATAAGGTATGTGTGGGGCTTCTCTGGTGGCTCAGATGGTAAAGAATCTGCCCTCAATGCAGGAAACCCAGGTTTGATCCCTGGGTCAGAAGATCCCCTGGAGAAGTCAATGGCTGCCCACTCCAGTATTCTTGCCTGGAGAATTCTATGGACAGGGGAGCCTGGCAGGCTACAGCCCTTAGGGTTGCAGAGTCTGACACAATTGAAGTGACTTAGCATGCAGATAAGATAGGTGAATATGTAACTTTTTAAGAAATTTTCTCCAAAGATAGTACACCAATGCATAATATCTATTTTTATCAGTTAGTCTTTTAAATTTTAACCTTTCTAATAGGAATGTAAAACAAAACTGCATTTACCTAATGATGAATTAGGGCTTCGTGGTGAATCAGTGGTAAAGAATCCACCTGCCAATGTAGGAGATGCAGATTCAACCTGTAGGTTGAGAAGATCCCCTGGAGAAAGAAACGTCAAACCACTCCAGTATTCCTGCCTGAGAAATCTCATGGACAGGGGAGCCTGGTGTGCTGCAGTCCATGCAGCCACAAAAGATCTGGACATGACTGAATGGCTAAACAGCAACAAACAGTGATAAATTTTGGTGCATATCCTTTCACGTGCTTATTTGTTTCCATGTTGTCCTTGTTGTCTTCCCAATCTTTTACGTTATTTACTGTGTTTTCTTTTATTATTTTTTTGAGGGTTCTTTATTCTAAGTTCTTTATCTGATATATGATTTGTAAATGCTTTTTTTCCAGGATGTCTGGTCCTTTCTTAACAGTATCTTTTGCAGACAATGCAGCTTTCAGATTTGATGAGGTACAGTTCATCATTTCATGGATTATACTTTTGTTTCTGTGTCTAAGAAAACCTTGCGTAAGCTATGGTCATTAGGAGCTTATGCTATTTTTTTTATTAGAAATAGATATTAGTTTTATGTTTCACATTTAAGTAACGATTCTAAAATCATAGGCATTTTATTTATGTGATATGAGATATAGATTAGAATTATTTTGTTCTTTGTTCATTTTTTTGCAAATGAATATCCAGTAGCTCAAAAAATCAGTTCCTCATATGTTTCTGGACTATCTACTCTGTTTTATTGATCTATTTATCCATCTTACTGTCAATACAAACTCTTTATTACTTAAGTACTATCTGTTTATAATGTCTTAAAATATGACATTAGTATTAGTCCTTTTTTAGTTATTTTTCAAAAATCTTTGAGTTTCCATGTTACTTTTAGAGTAAGTTTTTAAATTTTAACTAAAAATGTGGGATATTCATTGAAAAGACTGTTACCAAAGCTCCAGTACTTCGGCCTCCTGATGCAAAAAGTTGACTCACTGGGAGACTCTGATACTGGGAAAGATTGAGGGCAGGAGGAGAGGGGGAAAAAAATGGATGAGATGGTTGGGTAGCATCACCAACTCAATGGACATGAATTTAAACAAACTCAGGGAGACAGTGAAGGACAGGAAAGCCTGGTGTGCTGCAGTCCATGGGGTTGCAAAGAGTTGGACACAACTTGGTGACTGAACAACAAGCTCTGCCTGAATTCCTCTCTCTACACCATAGCCAGAAATTACAGGTAATAAGTAGGGTAATAATAGTCTCCCTGCATGATAAATTTAGTGCCTGATATCCCATCCTAGCCAGAAGCCAAAGACTAGGTCCTCTTCCTTGTACAAAGATATGCTTCAGCACTCTTCACAATATCCAGCTCTTAACAAGGATATTTATGCTTCAAGATTAATCAACAAAATCTCTTCATGAGTTGTAAAACAGATGGATCTGAGATATTAACAATATGTTGAGGACTTTTATAAAATCATGGGGTCTCAAATAAATAAGATTTATTTTTAATCTTTAGTCTAAAGAATTACATTGGAAATGGAGAAAATGAGGGATTTTTTTTTTTAATCTTGCTGCATTAAAACAAAAGTTCATATGTCTCCTGGTTGGACTTTCTGAAGAGAAGCAGAAGAAAACCACTGAGCTAAATTTTTATACCGCGCCTCAACAGAAGAGATACAAATCAGATTCCATTAAAAAAGAAAAGCATATGAAACATTCAGGAAGATAAAGAAAATCTAGTATCTGGAGAATGGCAAGTTCTATAACACTGCTTGCTGCACAAGTGGGAGAGTATATACAGGGAATAGGAAGAACGCACTAGAAATTGACCTACCCTTTGTCGATCATGACTTGCAATGAAATGGTATGTAAGTTTATCCTATAATCCACTGGTTCTCAACCCTATCTGTATAACAGATCTAACCTATATGAAGATTTGAAAAAAGTATAATCCCAAATATAAATTTTGTACAGTTATTTATATAGTAGTTCTGAGGTGTAGTCCCAAGCCTGACATGTGTTAAAATCTTGACAGGTAGGCCCTGTACACAGTTAAATTTTTATGTCAAAGCAGCCACTATAGGTCAAAGTCGCTATGAAACTAATAACAATATGTTCGTTAACATTCATATTCTGTGACTTTTCTAGCTCCTCTAGAATTATATAGTTGAATGAAACATAGAAAACCTGTCCAATACACAAATGGTCTCTAAAATATCCTAATAGTCTAGTTATATAAAACAATCATTGAGTACTGTATGTTCTGAGTACAATGCTGACAATTTGTCCCCTAATGATAGGAAATTTTTCAGTCACTAAATCGTGTTCTCACAGCCAGTCCCTCTCATCAGGAAGCTTTCAGAAGCCTCTTATCCTTATCCATCAGAGTACAGACAGAAGGAACAAGAACTACAACCCCACGGCTTCTTGAATGAAAACTACCATCATAGAAAACAAACCGAAATGATCACATGGGTCACAGCCTTGGGTAACTCAATGAAGCTATGAGCCATGCCATGCAGGATCACCCAAGATGGACAGGGTCTTGGTGGAGAGATCTGACAAAATGCGGTCCACTGGAGAAGGGAATGGCAAACCACTTCGGTATTCTTGCCTCGAGAACCCCATGAACAGTATATTATGTGTAATTATAATTTTACTGTGGCAGACACGACACAAGGACTCTGAGGAATAAAAGGCAGAACCCTCTGCTATCAATATCTCCAAACACAAGAAGACTAAGAGGCATGGTCACATAGGCAGTTGCACCTGAGGACAGGGTGCCAGCCATCTGGAATTGCAGGAGCTGGTTTATGGAGAGCAGGTGGGTGGGATTAGCTTGGTTTCATAGCCTCTTGGGGACTGGGTATTTTGAAGAATTTTTCCCCTTTAACAAAGAATGGGCCTTCCCTGGGCATCTCTGGTATGGGTTTGTGTGTTTTATAACCTAGAGTGTTAGCCTGATCAGCAAAGTATTTGGTGTCAGGGCTTAGCAAACTGCCCATGAAAGGGAATTAAGAGTGAGATAGCACTTCAGAAATATTATATTACATCATTAGTAAGTCTTATATTAACCCAAGGATGCAGGAAGTGTCATATCTAGCAACTGACTTTGGGAGGTCTAGTAATTAGATTTTTCTGTATTGGGGATTTCCCCACTATTCACATATTGGTGAGAGATAAGCCCAATACTCACTTTTCTCCACCTTCTGGCAGCATATTCATGGCATGCAGTTGAGATTTAAGCAACCAGAGGTTCTGGCCTAAAATTTTGAACCTTGCCAGAATGACACAGAAGTCTAACTAGAAAATAATACATTTCAGTTGCAATTGCTAATCAGCGTCCAGAGTAGGAGGATCAACAGGGGAGACAGTACTGTATGTGGCAAGTGTGCCCAGTGGCACTGGCATCTGCTAGTTCCTATGGTGTGATTTTGGCTGTGGTTCTAGACCTATTTACTCTAGGCTTTCTCTGTCTCTTAATTTTGCTCTGCTACATTTCTGTTAATTCTGTGAATTATTCAACATCATCCACAGATTCCTTTTCTACTTGAATCAACTAGAATTGATTTCATAAGAAATTTGACAGATAAAATTGCATAAAGTGTATAACAAATAGGAAGCTCTACAAAGATCATTAGCATGCTAAGGCCACACTCAACAACTAGCTCTTAGCAGCTGATGGAACTAGAATTTAATCCCAGAAGATTTTAACTTCAAATATTATCTCTTTCAACTTTAACTTGCTGTGAGGCACTACTGAAATATATCTAGATATTGAGAAGTCACTGTGACCAAATGAATATATCTTCCTGGGAGGACTTTTTGTAGATTGAGAGGAAACCTACCTTTCTTCAGTATATATTCTTAGCCCACAGTTTTGTCATCTGATGTCACAGAGAATAACTCATTTTCTCTATGTGGTAGTCTATAAAATATTAAAGTCATGTCTTGTGTAAAACTCCATGTGTAATTCACATGTTCTCAGAAAAGACCAGTTAGATACTAAGATTGAAGATGTGTACTAGATACATCATCACAGATGAATAAGACAAGCTATCTACTCATGTATGTGAAACAAATATTTACTTCACCATATAAGAAAGATTTTGCAAACTGTCAGTTCAATTAGCTGGCTAGAAAAGGCTTTCTAGGGAAGTTTAGTTTTCCCTGTATACTATGGCACAGATTATGCTATATGTTTACTATATCATTTCTTCTTCAAGTGTAGACAGAAAAGCTACATTTCTCAACATGTTTTTATGGTTATTTTGTAAACGTGACTGAGTCTGGCTCAAACAGTGTGGACAGAAGGGTTTTAATCTACTTTCAAGTTTGATTCTTAAAAATATGCTTCTCCATTCTACATCCACTACAACAGTGACAGATGGTAGAGTCCCTGTTTGGGTTAAAGTTTCTACTGAGAGACACTCAACCTGCATTAAATTTTGCATGACCAAGAAATACATCCTGACGTATTTAAGTCATTGAGACTTAAGAGTTTGTTACTGCAGCAGAGACTACCCTATCCTAATACAGACACACAGAAATTCAGTTCAAAACATTTCTCTTTGTTTGTTTCTATTAGATATTTAGCATTCTGTGGAGGTTAGAGAAACTTAAATGAATGAGTCTCAAATGGCTCAAAGAGACTAAATGATATTGCCAGGATGGCTAAGTTGTTAGATTCTTGATCGGATCTGCCAAAGTTCCAAAAACATGAAGCTTTAACTTTGCTTTTAATTTAGTGTTTCAAAAAACAAACTGAAATTGGTAGAAAAATCCAATGAGTCACTCAATACACACACTACTACTAGTATTTAAATTTTGTAGTGAGTGTTCCAAGATTCAGACTTGCCTGGTGGCTCAGATGGTAAAGCATCTGTCTACAATACGGGATATTAAACAACATGCCCAAGGTTACATAGCTTATAAACAAAAGATACTGAATACCGAATTTGAACTCATGTCTATCTGGCTATAAATAATGTCTTAAATTACTGTGATGTAGTGAATCTCTTGTAAACTTACAAAATAGTAAGTCCAAAATCTAATCTTTTTCATACAAATGCATAGCTAAGCTACTGAGTTTTTCTCATTTCCTTAGTTCATATCTTTAACTCTAAAAATTCAGTATGTTCCCTAACACTGAGATGTTGACACTAGAGCAATTCCTGAGTATTGAAGAATACTCTACCAAGTTATAGAAACTTCATTTTATTAATTAAAATGATCACAACCTTAAAAACACATAATTAATTTTATTATGAAAACTCTGTTTCATATACTTATTACCTCATCCTACTCATATAGGTACATATTTTAATAGTAGAAAAATAAAACGTACTATTACTTTAATTGATCAATTTTAAATCTACATTTACAAAAAAAAATCCATTTAACAAATGTATTATATGCAATAACTACTGATGTACCTATCCTTCTTGATCTTTCTATCAATCTTCAATTTCTCTGTTGAAATAGGCAGTGTTTTCAGATTACTTAAAAAAAAAAAATGAGGAGAGATATCAATGTATCATGGTTCTTACTTTTTTAGCTATAACTTTATGAACAAAACAATTCAGTCATATTTAGTCTTGAGGTTTTGTTTTATCTTTTGAGCGTTTGCTTTTAAAGACATCAGTCTCTATTTGTTTAATTTCAATTTCAAATCGTGGTAAGGTTGATACATGGTTTTTGTTACCGTGGTGACTCTCAAGATAAGTTCCTGAGGAAAATGGTAGCTCACAGAAAACCTAGAAAAATGTTCCCTTAAAGCACAGTTCTATTCATGTTGTGGAGGTTCCTGTTTTGTTTTTCTTCGATTCTTTCCTTATAAGCAAGAACATTTGCACAAAATACATTTCTTGCTGAGAATGCAAGCTACCCTTCATGAGGAATCAAACAATGATATTAATATACTTTCAAAAGATGAAAAAAATTGGCAGATGGAAATATTAGAATAAGAATATAGAAAGTTAGAGATTAATAACTCTATATTAATAAATTTATATTAATAAATCTACATCTTCATTTTAATTATTATTGAATCTAGAATTAAGCTATACAGATCTAGATTCTGCTGTTCTGTAACTCTAAGGATCTAGAATTCCAGATATATCTTTAAACACAGTCTACATTCTTACAAAACTAGAATATATATATATATACACACACACACATACACACACACATAACAAACATATTTATCATTTTACTATGTGATGCATAATTAACTTGTATATATGTAAACATATATTTGGGCTTCCCTTGTGGCTCAGCTGGTAAAGAATCTGCCTGCAATGCAAGAGACCTGGGTTCCATCCCTGTGTTCCCTCATAGCTCACTTGGTGAAGAGTCTGCCTGCAACACAGGAGACCCAGGTTCAATTCCTGGGTTGGGAAGATCCCCTGGGCAAGGAAATGGCAACCCACTCCAGTACTCTTGCCTGGAGAATCCCATGGACAGAGGAGCCTGACATGCTACGGTCTATGGTTCGCAAGGGTCAGACACGACTGAGCGACTAAGCACACAAATATATTTATGTATTTACATATATGTGTATGCATGTGTATACTCATACATATGCAAAAACACAGCACACATACAACTCCTATTTAATGCCACAGCATGGATAAAATTGTGCTAAAATTATATACTACATAAAAAGGCTCCTCAGAAAATTACTCCATTTAGAAATATAAACGCTCATAGGAGTACATTTAAAAATCTTAGAAATGAAAGGATATGTTATCAAAATAGCTAATGAAATTTTAAACAAAGGTTCTATTTTCACACCAATACCTTTGATGATAGAGAACCAGAAAGAGTAGGAAAACCAACTATAATAACAAGAGGCAGCAACACTGATAAGCAAATCCATTTAGCCTAGAGGCAGGACTGAACAAAAATACTGCACTGCAAAGTACAAGAGAACTGATTTCAAGTTGCTCTGATGTTAATTTATATGATTCTCTCAACCGTAGTAACCGTATCTTTTTGCTTGAGTTATAATGGATGCCCTTCCTTTTTGGTATCTGTCTCCAGCTTCTGCAACTGGACAAGGTATAGCTAGACAATGGAACAAATACACTGTCTTTACAAATCTGAAGATCCTTTAGTTTTTCACCACACAAATATCAACAGTCAACCTTTTTAGCCTATAGAGCATTCACACTTTACCTACAGCCACTGTAGAGAACAGTATGCTACTAAGTCACTTCAGTCGTGTCTGACTATGTGTGACCCCAGAGACGGCAGCCCACCAGGCTCCCCCGTCCCTGGGATTCTCCAGGCAAGAACACCGGAGTGGGTTGCCATTTCCTTCTCCAATGCATGAAAGTGAAAAGTGAAAGTGAAGTCGCTCAGTCGTGTGCAACCCTCAGCGAGCCCATGGACTGCAGCCCTCTAGGCTCCTCCATCCATGGGATTTTCCAGGCAGGAGTACTGGAGTGGGGTGCCATTGCCTTCTAGGTTCCTTAAAAAGTTGAAAATAGAACTACCATATGACCCAGCAATCTCACTACTAAGCACATGGGCATATACCCTGAGGAAACCATAAGCCATAATTCAAAGCAACACATGTACCCTGGTGTTCCTTGTAGAACTGTTCACAACAGCAAGGGTATGGAAACAACCTAACTCTCCAACAACAGATGAATGGATAAAGAAGATATGGCTGGAATGTTGCTTGGTCATAAAAAGGAATGGAACCGTGCATTTGCAGAGATGTTGATGGACCTAGAGTCTGTTGTACAGACTAAGTCAGAAAGACAAATATTGTATATTAAAGCATATATTTGTGGAATCTAGAATAATGGTACAGATGAACCTATTTTCAGGGCAGTAATAGACACACAGACGTAGATAATGGCCATGTGGGCCCAGTGGGGGAGAAGGAGGGTAGGGCAAACTGGGAGAGAGGATTGACATACATACACTCCCATGTGTAGAACAGACAGCTGGTGGGAACCAGCTGTGAAGAACAGGGAGCGTGGCTTGGTGCGCTGTGATGACTTAGATGGGGGGAGTGTGGGGTGGTAGGAAGGAGCAATCCCAGAAGGAGGGGGCATATGTATACATGTAGCTGATTCACTTGTTTGCACAGCAGAAACTAACAAAATGCTGTAAAGCAACTGCATTTCAATAAAAATATTAATTTATTGAAAAAAAACTTTGGTCTGATGTCCTGTTGCTTTCCTCACGCGGTTCCTATGTCCAGCTACTCCCAGGTATAATGCATGGATTACATGGTGTTGCTTCAGGTCGTCCTGCTTCTTTCCTCACGCGGTTCCTATGTCCAGCCACTCCCAGGTGTAATGCATAGATTACATGGTGTTGCTTCAGGTCACAGTGCCTTTGCACATACAGTGTCCAAACCCTGGAACAATGATCTAACAGGCTCTCACTCTGCCTTTAAGACCTAATGCAGAAGCCATTCGGAGAAGGCAATGGCACCCTACTCCAGTACTCCTGCCTGGAAAATCCCATGGACGGAGGAGCCTGGTGGGCTGCAGTCCATGGGGTCGCTGAGGGTCGGACATGACTGAGTGACTTCACTTTCACTTTTCGCTTTCATGCACTGGAGAAGGAAATGGCAACCCACTCCAGTGTTCTTGCCTGGAGAATCCCAGGGACGGCAGAGCCTGGTGGGCTGCCGTCAATGGGGTCGCACAGGGTTGAACACGATTGAAGTGACTTAGCAGCAGCAGCAGCAGCCATTTCTTCTGTGAATCCTCTGTGAGGAAATCCTCCTCATTTCCCTAAATTTTCTCTCAGCATTTTGACTCAATATTTCCAAGGCAAATGTAGAACATGTGTTTGGAGATATAAAACCAAATACTTAAACATGGATTTACTACGTATTGAAACAGGGACCATACTCAAACTATTTACTTATAGTTTCAGTTTATTTACAAACCAGGCATGATAAAATTAATGTTACAGGTTTTTCAGGAAGACTTAAGGATATGCACAAATTCACATCCCTATCAAGAGATAGTCTCTTCCTTCATTCTTTTCCCCACACTCCCTGTGAGCTTTCACAAATCAAAGTAATTCATCCTATTTTCCATATACATATATACTGACCTCCTGGTCATTAGCAGTTTGATGGAACACCTATGAGTTATTCATCTTTGTACCCTCAAACCCAGCAAGACAATGTAGGTCTTCAACAATATTTATTAAATGTATCAAATAAATATCCCCCTTTAACTGTTTTGGGTTTTATCCCATGCTGCTGCTGCTGCTGCTAAGTCACTTCAGTCATGTCCAATTCTGTGTGACTCCATAGACTGCAGCCCACCAGGCTCCCCCGTCCCTGGGATTCTCCAGGCAAGAACACTGGAGTGGGTTGCCATTTCCTTCTCCAATGCATGAAAGTGAAAAGTGAAAGTGAAGTTGCTCAGTCATGTCCGACTTTTAGCGACCCCATGGACTGCAGCCCACCAGACTCCTCTATCCACGGGATTTTCCAGGCAAGAGTACTGGAGTGGGGTGCCATTGCCTTCTCCTTTATCCCATATGAATGTACAAATTTAATATAAAAGAATGAAACCACAGATATCTTCAAACTATGCTTTTATTTTATCTTAATAATGTATTGTCCATTTTGTTCCATAATCCTCTTAATTATTGCTTGTGATGAGTACTTATTATCTCATCATGCTGAGTGATGCACCATAAATTCATAGCCTCTCAAATATTGTTAAATAACCAGGCTGCTTCTTATGTTTTACTATTAAAATGACACTATAATAAGCATCTTTATGGATTCATTTTTTTCCTTCAAAATATAATTCATAGTGTGCATTATAGAATGCACTGATAGGTCAAAGGAGGAGTGACTGCTCCCTTGGTTCTTGAAATGATTTGCCAAATTACTTTCAAAAAGATTTGTGCCAGTGGTCTACTCTATCACCATTCAGGCATGTGCATGTCAACTGTACCAAAATCTAGTGAAATCTATATTTACTCTTTCAGCAGACACCTACTATTTCATCTGCCCTTCATTCCACCCACCCTTCTACATAATATACTCCAATTATGTCCTTCTCTCGGAAGTTATTTGATAACTTTAAATTATGTCCTTCTCTTTAAAATTATTTGCTATTTTATGAGACAGAATTAATTACTTTAATAATAAGTAACTTGACTGATATACTTCATTGAAAATTTTCAAGTTAGTAATGAGATAGTGAGTCAATCTCTTTCTTAGGCTAAGAAGTAAAGGTTGTAAAGTGGAAGCCTTTGCATTTCTCTCCTTGATGAGTGTAACTTCATATGGTTGCCTCCTTCCCTCTATCCCCCATTGCTTTCTAGTTATTTTTTGTGGTACTACTTATATTTTTATGTGTCACATGTATCCATGCTCAGTTCTGTCTGACTCTTCATGACCCCTACTCCTGTAGCCCGCTAGGCTTCCCTGTCCATGGGATTTCCAAGGCAAGAATACTGGAGTGGGTTGCCACACTCCAGGGCATCTTCCCAACTCAGGGATTGAACCCTTATTTCTTGCATCTCCTGAATGAAAAATCTCCAGGCAGATTCTTCACCAGCTGGGCCACAAGGGAAGACCCATGGGTCAGGTATAAAATCATTTAGGGTTCAGTTGCTTATTTTCTCTCTCCATATCCTCCTATTCCTCTGTTCAGCTCAGTTCAGTCACTCAGTTGTGTACAACTCTTTGTGACCCCATGGACTACAGCATGTCACACTTCCCTGTCCATTAACAACTCTGCTCAAACTCACATCCATTGAGTCAGTGATGCCATCCAACCTTCTCATCCTCTGCCGTCACCTTCTCTTCCCACCTTCAATCTTTCCCAACATCAGGGTCTTTTCTTCAGTTCTTCACATCAGGTGGCCAAAGTATTGGAGCTTCAGCTTCAGCATCAGTCCTTTCAACGAATATTCAGGACTGATTTCCTTTAGGATGGACTGGTTTGATCTTGCAGTCCAAGGGACTCTCAAGAGTCTTCTCCAACACCACAGTTCAAAAGCATCAATTCTTCAGCACTCAGCTTTCTTTATAGTCCAACTCTCACATCCATACATGACTACTGAAAAAATCATAGCTTTGATTAGATGGATCTTTGTCGGCAAAGTAATGTCTCTGCTTTTTAATATGCTGCCTAGGTTGGTCATTGCTTTTCTTGCAAGGAGCAAATGTCTTTCATTTTCAAGGCTGCAATTCCTCTGTAGTAGAAGATAATCTTCATGAGGCCTCTTTGTTTCAAACTTATTCACCAACGCACCCCTAGCACCTGGGAAAGTATTTGGTGTAGAGTAGTTTCTCAAGAAGTAATTTTGAGAACCTACTCTACGTTGCATTAACACATGATATAACCAGGATCCTGTCAATAAGCTGAAACCGAAGTTAATTCATGTAAGAATTCCGGTTGACATAGATCTAAGTTTTGAATCTTGCTCAAAGACAGCATCTGCTTTTGTTTCCTTACTTGTTCATTGCATAAAATCTAAAATTCAGAGTATGGAATAATATCACTTTGTCCAATGAAGAATTTATGGAAATACGTACAGAAATAACAAATTCTCTTGTAATCAAAGCCTCTTGTCAGGTTCTACCAGCCATTTGTCATGTCGTTAATTCTCTGCCCAATTTCCTATGTAGGAAAAGGGTTTTACAACAAGAGCTCATTGCAGAAATTAAAACTCAAACTGGCTGTCCCCTGTTCATTTGCCACACGACATAGGTTTCTGGTGACATTCAGCTAATGAATTTCCTTCATGATTAACTACCCGTTATAGGTGGCCATTATAATGGATACATATTCAGCCTGTGCTGCACCCTTACAAGCCAGGTAGTTGTGGAAAGGGTCATTAATATAAGTGAGCTGGGATAGTCTTATTTTATGAAGTCAGAGAAAAATGGAGCTTGAAAAATATTGCTCACAATCAAACAAATTGCTGAAACAAAAAATATGCTCTGCTGAACTGTAACATCTATTCTTTTTTATTGGGATAGAAGGCAAAAGACATGCAAAATTAGTTGGTATATGCAATAGGGGCATTCTTTCTTTCATTCTCCAAGGTACTTTGGAGAAAAGGCAGAAAGAAGGAAAAAAGTGAAAGCAACTGCCAGACTATTTTTCTTTAAAAATTAACATCTTCTGTATTTGCTTAACTTGTCAAAAGCCTCTGTAGACTTTATGCTGCAGGAAGCCTCTCACCATTGCTTAATCTGTAGTGACATCTGGTGGCCCAAATTACTCAAGTAGTTGGAGAAAGCACACATCTTCATTATACAACGTTTAAGACCCCTTAGTGGATACGCAGTCACCAGTAAGGATGAGTCAACCCTTTCTTGGATTCTAAAGCCAGGTGTATACCCATGATGTGGGAGAGAATTGGTGGATAGCAAAAGCAAATTTATAAAGACAATAATAATGCCTTATTCTGGGATTAAAGTGAAATCTCACTTTGTTTATTATTCTTTCTCATTTTTTTAAATTTGTATTTTTAATTGCAGGATAGTTGCTTTACAGTGTTGTGTTGGTTTCTGCTATACAACAATGCAAATCAGCAGTAAGTATGTATATATATCCCTTCTCTCTTGAGCCTCCCTCTCCTCCAGATTCCACCCCTCTAGGTCATCATAGAGTGCCAACCTGAGCTCCATGTGCTGACAGCAGCTTCCCACTAACCACTTATTTTTCATAGGTGATGTATGCATGTCAATGCTTCTCTCTGAATTGTTCCCACCCTCACTTTCCCCTACTGTATCCACAAGTTCAATCTCTACCTCTGTATCTCTATTCCTGCCCTGCAAAAAGGTTCATCGATGCCATTTCCTTTCTCATTTTCAAATTATTTGTTTTTATATATTATTTTGAACTGAATTAACACATCAAATATTGAATTCTTACCAGTCCTCCAACACTATGGATACTTCACTTTTTTGAACTATCACTGATTTATCAATTAGATTGAGCATCTACTATGGACTACATTTGGAGAAGGAGATGGCACCCAACTCCAGTACTCTTGCCTGGAAAATCCCCTGGATGGAGGAGCCTGGTGGGCTGCAGTCCAGACCCGACCTGGTGGGTCGCAGAGAGTCAGACACGACTGAGCGACTTTATTTTCACTTTTTGCTTTCATGCGTTGGAGGAGGAAATGGCAACCCACTCCAGTGTTCTTGCCTGGAGAGTCCCAGGGACGGGAGTCGGACACGACTGAGGCGACTTAGCAGCAGTAGCAGCAGCATGGACCACAGTATTATAAAAAATTATTTGCAAATAGATGTAATCATCCTGATTTTATCAGTGGAAAACTAACATGCAATTTTTCATTTTGTGATCAACACATGACTTTTTAGCATGTTTTTACATTTTTGCAATCCTCAGAATATTAAGTGTGCTTTGGGGCATTTAGCAATTTTCCAAGGTATGCTTGACAACTGAATGTCTTTGACTACAGACATATTGTACATTTCTCATATTTCATTGATCATGAATAATGAAGCAACACCTTCTTCTACTCCTATTCTCAATAAATTGCTACCTAGTTATCTAGATAGTTTCATCTAGTTACACAAATTAAGAACCTAGGAGATATGTTTGATCCCTCTTCTTTCTACGGCTTAAATATGATTCATCACCAATTGCTGCTGATTTACTTACTGAAGAGATTTTATATCTGTTGAAATCTCTTCATTCCTCATAGCCATAGTGTGAGTCCCCATTCCTATTCTCTCAACAGGAATACAAACTGGACTAACTAATCTCTTCACGTTTACTTTTATCCTCCTCCCAATCTTGTCTATCCTGCAGCCAGAGGCATCTTTTCTAAACAAAATCTTTTTGTCATCTCCCTGCTTAGAATCCTCCTCTGACTTCCCCATTGCTCTGACGAAATGACACAAGTCTTTAACCATGTACTGTGTTACCGAGTTTTATACCTTCAATCTCAACACACAAAGGGTTCTTTGAACCCCTTAAACAATTCATACCCTTCCAAGTCCCATAAACTTTGTGAACACTGCTCCTTCTTAGAATACTATTCTTATCCTACTTTACCTAAGAAACTCCCATTCATTTTTCATGTACATGTTTACAAGTGTCTTTTTCATTAAAAAAAAAAACAAAAACAGAAACCTAAGTTGGACTTCCTGTCCATATTACCTCCATCCCCAAACACACACACAGAATATATGAGCATTTACCTTTATTTTCACAATTATTACAATGGTAATTTCACATTTCTTTGATAAGTGGATTAATATTTGCCTCTATTCTTAGACTATAATCTCTAAGAAATGGAAATATGTTTGCTTTTACTAAGAATTGCATTCTTACCACCTAGGCCAAGATCTGGCATACTCATTGCAATTGTTCATTAAGTATCGCTAAAAATACTCTTTCTCCATATTTTCTATACATATGTGTGTGTGTGTGTATATATACACACACATATATAAACACACATTTGTGTGCATGTGTGAGTATATATATGTGTGTATATGTGAGTATATATATGTGTGTATGTATGTACACCAATGATGACCAGCAGCTCTACCTGAGAAGAGTGTAGGAAGGAGAAGGAACAGTAAGCAGGTGAACTGTGATTTCACACATATACCCAGACACATATGTGTGCGCATCTGTGTGCTTGTCTTCACTTTTGGCAACCATAAAAGCTTTAAGAGACATCAACTATGGATAGAGGATCTGCTAAGGAAGAACAGATGGTGCCCTTTAAGAATGGAGGGCTTTGGGACCCTGAAGACTACTAAGAAGTATTCCCTGAAGAGACACACCAACAAAGAGGTCAGAGGGTCCCAAGACAAAAGTGGATGACAAGGGAACAAGCTACACACTCAGGTTTGATCATAAGATTAGAGACCAGGGGCAGGGGAATCCCTATCCGTTTTCTAGTGATTCCTTACTTGTGCAAAGATATATGTATGTAATAGTAGTACATTATGTGTGAATTATATTTCTTGTTTTCCTGTAAGATTATTTTCCTTGTCTTCTGCATTGTGTGATAAAGAACATAGTTTAATGAAACATATAACTGGGTACTTAGAAATACATAGCAAATATATAGAAGGGTAATATCTTGGTTATATTTTTTTAAAGTGCTGAGTTTTTCTTCTTCTCACCCTTCACTTCTGAGGGATTATTCCTGGGATAAGCATATTTCAAAAGCATATTATAAAAGTAGAAAAGGATAAAAAAAAAAAAAACTTGGAAGCCCCAGCAATATACCAGAGGAGAGAGGAAGTGTAACATACTGATTTGGCAATTAACAAGTAGCCATGTTTTTTAATTCAGTGGGTACAACAAAAATACATCTCTGAACCCCAAACTTTACCACTTGAAATTTTTTGTATATGTTGTATATACACTTAGTGTATATATAGTATAGTTATTTGCTATACTATATTTATTGGAGTATAGTTATTTACTATGGATATGAGAGTTGGACCGTAAAGAAAGCTGCACACCAAAGAATTGATGCTTTTGAACTGTGCTATTGGAGAAGACCCTTGAGAGTCCCTTGGACAGCAAGACAGCAAGATCAAAGCAGTCAATCCTAAAGGAAATCAATCCTGAATATTCATTGGACGGACTGATGCTGAAGCTGTAACTCCAATACTCTGGCCACATGATGCAAAGAATTGACTCACTGGAAAAGACCCTGATTCTGGGAAAGGTTGAAGGCAAGAGAAGGGGATGACAGAGGATGAGATGGTTGGATGGCATCACCAACTTGATGGACATGAGTTTGAGCAAGCTCTGGGAGTTGGTGATGGACAGGGAAGCCTTGTGTGCTGCAGTCCAGGGGGTTGCAAAGAGTTGGACACAACTGAGAGACTGAACTGAACTGATAGTTATTTACAATGTTGTATTAGTTTCTTCTATATAGCAAAGTGAATCAGTCATACATATACATATACCCACTCTTTTTTAGACTTTTTTTTTTATAAGATCCCCATTCATTTTAAGGAGCAACGTTGTTTAAGAACTCAGAAGGGGACTTTCCAGGTGGTCCAGGGTATAAGACTCCATGTTCCCAATGCAGGTGGGCCTGGGTTTGATCCCTGGTCAGGCAACTAAGATGCCTCCTACTGCAATAAGCCCCTGCACCACAATTAGAGAGCCTGGACATTGTAACTAGAGAAGCCCCATGTACAGCAAGGAAGACCCAGAGCAGCAAAATAATAATAATAACAACTCAGAAGTATAGATGAGGAGCAAAGAGTCTAGGAGAGGTTATTCCACTAACATTTTATTCTGTACATTCCAAACATGTTATGGTTTTTCATTTCTTCATGTTTTTCCCTTGATATTTGATCAGTCTTAGCAGCTATTCTGTTTTCTTCTTACCAGAGCTTTAAAGCATCCTTTCATGTAAAGTTTGCCTATGTTCTTCAATCAGAATAAATCCCCAACCTTCCTTCAAGTCCCCATCGCTCTCTCAGTTTGATTACAATAATCATTTCACTTAGCCACACAATACTTAAGCTCATGTTCTCTTTTTAGTTAAAAAGCCTATTTAGGTTTATAGCCCACCCAGCCCTTTGCATAGAGTTTTGGGCACACAAAGTGCTTATTTGAATGAACGTGCTATTTAAATGAATGAAAGAATTAATTGAGTGATTATTTTAAATTTCAAATTGACATTCAAGAAAGTATGCCATAGTGGTCTAGATGTTAGACTAAGAAATCCTAACGTCTGGGGACTTATGTTAGTTTGGCCATTTATTTAATAACTCAGTTACTCAGGTTTCATATCTTGAAAAACATTATAACAGCACTTACCTAAAGGGCTATTAGAAATATTAAGCATTAGCATATGGAAAATGCTTAAATGGACATCTGGCATGTAGAAATTGTTCGGTAATGCTGGCTATCTTGATGGTACCATCTATCAACAGAAACACTTCTCTTTCACAATCAAAGCAGTTTGAGAGTATTTGCTGTTTCTCCCTTTTCTCTGGTTTAAACTACTTTACAATAAAGTAAAATCTCATATTGAGTTGATACAGTGTCTTCTCAAGTTTTCCAACCATTTTCTAGAGATGTATTAATCTTAATATATTCTGTGAAACATTATCATAATATTTATCAAGCAACCCAGTGTGGAAGATACAGCATACGAAAGACAGATAACTTGAATTTGTAAGAGACAAGTCTAATATTTTCCTACATCTGCATTAATAGGATCCCCATTCTATTAATTCTATCTACATCTGGCATTTTAATCAAGCATTTCAATAGACATTCTCCTGAGACTTTTCAGAATCGATACAGCTTCTATAACTGACAAAAGTTCTTCACATGTCCCATCTAAAGTAATTTGACAGGAGGCTAGAGGTAATAGCAAAAGTCCAAGTTGCATGAAAATGTTTCTGGGTTTGAGATCCAGATGTAAAAGTTGGGAGTATAGTTTGAGCAAGATATTTCACAACTCCGGGCTCTGACTACTTTACCTCTAAAACTGGAATTACAATACCTACATGGAAGAGTTTGTGCATGGCAGATATTAAATGTCACAGTTATTAGCTTTTCAGTCAGTTAAAAATGATTTGCTTGAAATGTCATTATGTTTCCAAGATCCAATGTTCTAGGAACTTATCCTAGGTTAGCAGACTTACTTAAATATTTGCATGGAGAATTTCAGGTGCTCAGAGTCACAAAATTTCATATTGGTCATAAGAACTGTCAGCAGCTCCACAAAAATCAACTTCAAAGCCCTTTGCATTAATAGCATAGAGTGTGGTTATGGTTTGAGTCTGATGTGTCTCTCATCCATAACAAATGACCTTTAGGGCAGAGTAGAAAAATTGTCCTTACAGTCGCTGGCTTTGTTAGGTGACTCACCTTTCTGCTTCAGAGATTTCTTTACCAATGCATATTTAGAGGAATGAGGACTGTAAAGAACATGAAAGCACATCAAATATTTATCTCCAGAGTTTCATTTTCTAAGGAACAGGAAGTGTGTCACACGATTTCTCAGAGGGGTAAACACCCCTAGGCCTCTCCTAATATTCAGGAGATAGAAGGCATAGAGTATGTAGTGTGGGATGGACTGTTGCTGTTTTTCAGTCACTAAGTTGTGTCCAACTCTTTGCAGCCCCATGGACTTCAGCATGTCAGGCTTCCCTGTTCTCCCCGTCTCTTGGAATTTGCTCAAATTCATGTCCATTGAGTCGGTCCTATGCCACCCTCTTCTCCTTTTGCCTTCAATCATATCCAGCATCAGGATCTTTTTCAAGGAGTCAGTTATTCACATCAGGTGGCCAAAGTATTAGAGTTTCAGTTTCAACCTTAGTCCTTCCAATGACTATTCAGTGTTGATTTCCTTTAGAATTGACTGGTTTGGCCTCTTTGCAGTCCAAGAGACTCTCAAGAGTCTTCTCCAGCACCACACGTAGAAAGCATCGATTCTTTGGCACTCACCTTCTGTATGGCCCTACTCTTACATCCATACATTACTATTGGAAAAATCACACCCTTGACTATACACACCTTTGCTGGCAAAGTGATATCTCTGCTTTTTAATATGCTGTCCAGGTTTGTCATAGCCTTCTTTGTTTGTGCCCTACCAGAGAATCTATAACTTTGACTATATGGACCTTTTGTGGCAAAATAATGTCTCTGCTTTACAATATGCTAAGTAGGTTTGTCATAGCTTTCTTCCCAAGGAGTAAGCAGCATATCCATGGATAAATTCTCCATTTAGAGACATTGGGTCCAAGCAGTACATTTCTTACAAGACTAGAAGTCTCAGAAACAATCAAATTGTTATGAACGAAACAAAATAGGAAACTCCTATAGGAGATGGTATTAAAAATGGACTCAATCTACACTACCTTTAAATCACACTGTTGCAAACCAACCAATGATGGGCTCTATCTGAATCAAACTCCTCTCTCTGTCCTCTGGCCTCCACCCCGCCTCTGGTACCTGCACTTCTGCACATTCATAACACCCAGAAGCCAGATTTAGCACGGTGCCACTGCTGCTTCACTTTGTTTATTTCTTTCTGCTATTAAATCAGGCCAGAACCCAAATATCTAAAAAGCATAATTAGTGTACATGAAAGTGTCTCAAGTGCAAAGTGCTTTGTAATTATTATTTAACCAAGAAAATTTCCTTTCCCTTAAAGTCTCTCAAACATATTTTACCTGGGGGTTTTCTTCAAATAACAATTTTAATAGGTAGCATTTCCTGAACACTTAACCACTTACCAGGCAGTATCCTAATTGCTTCCTATTTACTGATTTATTTAACCATCAGAATTTTATAAGGTTGGATTATTATCAGTCTATCATTATTATTATTGATGAATAAACTGAGTTAAATTAGCTAGTGAATACTGAAACTAAGTTTTTTTTCTTTAAAATGACAGCTGTACTGAGATACAGTTTGTATACCGTAAAATAAATCTGTTGTAAAACTATAGTTTGATATTTTAGTAGATTTATTGAGTTGTGTAATTATCACCCCAATCCAGTTTGTGTTTTAGTTAAGATATTTTTTGAAATAATTATGGATTCACAGAAAGTTGCAAAAAGTCCAAAAGAAAGTCCAATATTCTTTACCCAGCTTCCTCCAGTGGTACTAATTTTCAAAGCTACAGTACAGAGTAAACCAGAAAACTAATATTGGTACCATCTGCATAGGTTATGAAGATTTCATCAGTTTTACCTTGACATGCTTATGCAAGTCACTTATGTGTGAGTGCACTTTGCATGCACTCACTTATGTGTGAGAGCATAGTTCTGTGCAGTTTTATCCCATGTATCTATGTACAAACTCACCTCCACACTCAACATACAGAATGCTGCATCACCACAAAACCCCATCATGCTGCTCCAGTATAACCTTTTGAACACAGTCTAGAAAGTTTACTCGTAAGTTTCTAGAAACTTCATTTTTAAGATCACAAACATATAATAAAAGAGGAAAGCAGAGAGGCTTTGGCAAATAGTTATAGAACCTACTGTGAGCCACACTATCTGTTAATCATTAGAAGTAGGGGGGTGAGTATGCCTTTGTTTGTATGAAGCTTGTCCTACAGTGGGGAGACAGACAATAAGACTGACCATACGCAAGGAGAAAGCAAAAACGGAGGAACTGTAATGATCAACTCTGGATTCCTATTCTGTACCCCAGTAATCTCTAACATGACATAGGGCCCCACCACTCATCAGGTTGTTCCTTTCTCAAGTTGATGACTCAAATTGAACCAAAATTCTGTCAGCTTGACCTTCAAAATAGATTTCCAATCTCTCATCAGTGCATCTCTAACACCATTCGAAGTCAGGACACACGGTCTCTTACTCAGGCTACGGCCCCAGTCTCCCCACTATTCTTCCCACTTCTCCTTTCCCCTCTTCTCTCCAGCGTGTCTCTATCTGGGGGGACACTAAACTCTTGGTTCTGCCCTTGGACTCATTCTCAATCTGCACTATCACTGTTATTGCCCTAATTCAGTTTCATACGCATCAGACACGGTCAGTGCCAAGCCTTGAATTATGGAACACGAAGAAGCCCTGGAGTCATTGTAAGAGGTCTTTGGAGACATATAAGCACATACAACTGAATGTAATTTCCATTAAGGACAAGTATAGATACCATCAATTGGGAATATGGAAAAAAAACGTAATGGACTTCCACCTTGAAATAGTTAGGAACCACTGACTTAGACCTCTTGACCAATGACCTTTGGCTCTTGTTTTGGCTACCATTTTATATGCTACATTTTCTTCACTCCCAGCACTGTTCCTATCAAATGCATAGATCTGAGAATGTCACCATCACGCTAAGCCATTGACATCTTCTCTTGGGCCAAGAGAAAACATCTTAACCCCTTTGTCTATGGTTTGGCATCTCTTTGGCACCACTCTCTCCTTGCACCTGTATCTTTATTACTATACCTGTTTACTTGATGTTCCTTAGATATAAAAATATTCATAGCTTCATATTTTAGTTCAAGATTCATTGATGTTTTGGCTCTAATATCTTTTTTTTATCCTTTATCTTATAGAGAAAATATTTTAAGTATAAGCTCAATTGCCATTTCTGCAGAGCTTTTCTTATTCTTTCTATATAGAATAAGTTAATCATTCTATCAGATATGCTTCTATAGTCTTATGAAGAAGTAAAAGGTTCGACATCATAATTTTTACCCTTGATCAGATGACATAAGAGCAAGAACTTTAAAAAAAATCTAGCATATATTCTGGTGCATAGTATGCATGTCTATATTTGTGTGTATGAGTAGTATCTTAATCCATATTATATAATTTCAAACTGATAAAATATGCAAACTATGTGTTTTCAAATATCATCCTATTTTCAATCCTTGCTTACAAATTTTAGAAGCAAATATATCCATATTTGTTAATATTAAAACCATAACAGGTCTTGATTCATAATCATACTTAATTAGGTTGAAGAGGCTCCGTTTGTTAAGTTCACTTCTATCCCAGTTCTGTGTTTGCTGTATAGTCAGAGAGCTATTTTCAGAATCAGAAGTTTGCCTGTTTCTCCCTCACATGACAAACTCTTGCATGTCCCAGATAAAATCCAAACCCCTTTGCATGGTTTGACAGATCTTCCCTTCCTGGTCCTTACTCATCTCTCCAGTCTTGTTTCTTCCCACGGTCCATTCTATCTACTGACGTAAACCTCTAAAACATCACTCTATTCTTCAGTCATGCCAAACTCACTTTAGTTTCCCTTTATCACATGCCTTTTTGACTGTTGCTATTCTAGACCTCTGCTTATATATCTTTCCCCTATCACTTATCCTCCAATCCTTGGGTGTACTTTGGGCCTAATATTTGACTTAAAAGTCAACTTGCCCATCACCTTTCCTGACCATCTCTATACCTTCCTCTCCAGCAATACCCAGTAGCTATCTTTCCTCTGTCTCCTATTGTACCCTGTCATTTTTTCTGGCCCCTGTCATGGCATTTACCAGGGTTTAATTTTACTTCCTGTTTCTTTGTCTGCACACCTCAATAAATTTCAGAATCTTTGAGTTCTTGAACTAGTTTATCCATCACAGTGTCTCCATAACCTTGCACAGTCTCTGACACATAGTAGATATTAAGTAGATATTTATTGAATGGATAGATGTGAATTATTGTTTAGACTTTAGGCTCAGCCAGAATCTCAAAAGCAAAGTGGGATGTTAGAAAATAAAATAACCCCAGTTAGTTCAGTTGCTCAGTTGTGTCCGACTCTTTGTGATCCCATTAATTGCAGCATGCCAGGCTTCCCTGTCCATCACCAACTCCCGGAGTCCACCCAAATCCATGTCCGTTGAGTCGATGATACCACTTAACCATCTTATCCTCTGTCGTCCCTTTCTCCTCCTGCCCTCAATCTTTCCCAGCATCAGGGTCTTTTCAAATGAGTTAGCTCTTCATATCAGGTGGTCAAAGTATTGGACTTTCAGCTTCAACATCAGTCCTTCCAATGAACACCCAGGACTGATCTCCTTTAGGATGGACTGATTAGATCTCCTTGCAGTCCAAGGGACTCTCAAGGGTCTTCTCCAACACCACAGTTCAAAAGCATCAATTCTTCTGCCCTCAGCTTTCTTTATAGTCCAACTCTCACATCCATTCATGACCACTGGAAAAACCATAGCCTTGACTAAACGGACCTTTGTTGGCAAAGTAATGTCTCTGCTTTTGAATATGCTGTCTAGGTTGGTCATAACTTTCCTTCCAAGGAGTAAGCCTCTTTTAATTTCATGGCTGCAGTCACCATCTGCAGTGATTTTGGAGCCCAGAAAAATAAAGTCAGCCACTGTTTCCACTGTTGGAAGTTCCATGAAGTGATGGGACCAATGCCAAAGATTCTAAGTGAGTAAGATTCTCAAGCCAAAGGTAATACTGATCCTTTGGCTTGGAGAAAGGGGATTTATCCAGAGGGAAAGGAATGCCCATGGTGAATTAGTCCTTGAAGAACCAAATCTCTGTTTTTAATAAGTCGTAATCATTTAAACTGAAAATCTGCTTCCCCCTAGAAAAACTGAGTGGTAGATGTTGGTTTCCTTTCTAAGAAATAAAGGAGAGAAGACAGATCTGCAAGACAGGAAACAAAGATTATTTATGTGAGTTGGGCATGTGACCTTGAGCAAATCATTTCTCCCCTTCTGTCCTGTTTCAACCACAAAATAAGCAAACATGTTGGGTTTTTACTCAGGATTCCTGGTAAGTGATTTCAGTTTAGTGAGTCTAGAAAACAGCCTTTGTCCTCTATTATGTTACCTCTAATTGCAAAATCTCCCTATTGGTGTACTGTTTCCTCTTCTGATACATTCTCTACATGACCAAGCACGTTATTTTTATTTATTTTTTTTACAATATTGTATTGGTTTTGCCATACATCAACATGCATCTGCCACGGGTGTACACATGTTCCCCATCCTGAACCCTCCTCCCACCTCCCTCTCCATACCATCCCTCTAGGTCATCCCAGTGCACCAGCCCCAAGCTTCCTGCATCCTGCATTGAACCTGGACTGGTGATTTCTAAATAAAGGGAAATTATATTGCCCGTGGTTTATGTATTTAAAACCATTCCTTGATGTTCAGTCTTGAGTACAGACTCATGCGCAAATCAATCAAATAATTCATCTCCTCCCTATCATATTTGCCCATGAGCCATCAGCTTAAAACTGTGGCCAAAGCAATTTTAAAAAGAGAGGATGTTTTGCCATGGATTTTGCTAGACTTGTAGAATATCAGTCTCAAATGGTAGCTCTGTATATGGCTAGAGCCAACCTGTAAAGGAAGATGGTACAAAGGAGAGTGAGGCAGAGGAGGGATGAGGATAAGACCTGTTCCTCCTGCCACTATTTGAGTGCTGGAGTCCAGCCAAATGCTAGTGCTGCCTTTAGTTTTCAGTTACTGTGAATTGGTTTTTTATCATTTCAATCATCATACTAAAGTTAGGCTTTCAGGTAAATCCCAACAACTGTGTTTAACAATGAGAAAATGTCACCTCTTTTAAGGCTGCTTTTCAAATAGTATATGAGAAATTAAAGAGCCTCTTGATGAAGGTGAAAGAGGACAGTGAAAAAGCTGGTTGAAAATTCAACATTCAAAAAATGAAGATCATCGCATACAGTCTCATCATTTCATGGCAGATAGATGGGAAAATAATGGATACAGTGAGAGGCTTTATTTTCTTGGGCTCCAAAATCACTGCAGATGGTAACTGCAGCCATGAAATTAAAAGGCACTTGCTCCTTAGAAGAAAGGCTATGACCAACCTAGACAGCATATTAAAAAGCAGAGACATTACTTTGCCAACAAAGGTCCATCTAGTCAAAGCTATGGTTTTCCCAGTGGTCATGTATGGATGTGAGAGTTGGACAATGAAGAAAACTGAGTGCCAAAGATTTGATGCTTTTGCACTGTGGTTTTGGAGAAGCCTCTTGAGAGTCCCTTGGACTGCAAGGAGATCAAATCAGTCAATTCTAAAGGAAATCAATGCCAAATATTCATTGGAAGGACTGAAGCTGAGGCAGAAACTCCAATACTTTGGCCACCTGATGCAAATAAGTGACCAACTCATTAGAAAAAATCCTGACACTGGGAAAGGCAGGAGAAGAAGGGGACGACAGATGATGAGATGGTTGGATGGCATCACCAACTCAATGGACATGAATTTGAGTGGACTCTGGGATGTGGTGAGGGACTGGGGAGCCTGGTGTGCTGCCATCTATGGGGTCACAAAGAGTTGGACACGACTGAGTGACTGAACAACAACAAAATGAAAAAGTATACATTATAATATGTTCACTTACTAGAATATAAAATCAGATTGGACTGGTAGGTGGAGAATGTTGGAAGATAAGTTTAGAGACATGGGTTGGACCTTGACATTGGATGTCCTCGAAAGCCAAGTTAAAGAGTGAGGTATGCCGACAAGTAAGCAGGAAGTAAAATTAAACCCTGCTAAATGCTATGATAGGGTCAAAAGAAGGGTATGATGGGAGACATAAATGTCACCTTTTCTCTCTTCTATCTATTCTCTCTCATCACCTCTTTCTGTCTATCTGTCTCTTTCCCTTCCCTCCCTCATTCCTGGTTGTTCTCCTATCCTTCCCATGGTAAGCAAAAGTACCTTTTACATTATGAAATAAGTGAGTTCAATATGCAAGGCAAAATGTTCAGTTAAAATGTAAACTGGAAAGCTTATTTATGTGAACAAGGAAAGATTTCAAGCACTGGATGTATGCTTGGGCTCTGCATTCTTTGAATCCTTATAGTCTATGTTGCTGATTGCGTTTATGCTAATTATCACAGTTAAACCTCACAATAACCCTATTATGGAGGTTTGTTAGACCCATTTTCAGATGACTGAACTATATTGGCTTCATTGCATTTTCCATCTTCTAGAGATGGCCTGCATCCCTTGGCCTCCTAGTCCTGCCTACTGCTTCTGTAATGTCATACCCATCTCTGACTCACACTTCTTATAAGGACTCTTGTGATTACACTGGGCCCATCCAGATAATGCAGAATAACCTTTCCATCTGGGTCTTGAGTCCCTTTTAGTAAAGTCCCTTTTAGCATCTCAAGTGACATATTACAGATTTCAGGGATTAGGATAAGGATATCTTGTTAGGGAGGATTGGGCATTATTCAACTTTCTATATATACACCAACTTTTATAGAAATTAAAAGATATGCTCAAAGCTACACAGATGGTTACTATGAAGATGAGCTTCAATTCCAGCCAGGACTAATTCCGAAGTGTGTGCTCTTATCTATTATGTCTATGATATACAGGTACTGTTTCATGTTCCCCTGTATGATGCTATAAAATGTGTAAACTAGTGTGGATTTACACTATCGTCAGTCCCAAGAACAGTTTGTTTGGTCCTGCCTGAAGCCTTTTTTCCCTCCATAAGCTACAGAAAAGTGAATCTGTTGCTTGGAAAAGTGCATCTGTGTGCTTCTTCCAGGCAGTTGCAAGACATTCATGTCTTTCTGATTTACAGTGTATACAAATCCAGGCACCCAGTTAGTTTCCTGTTGGCAAAGTGACTCCACTATATACATCATTCTTATCTCAAATGTTTGTGAAAGTCAGTCAGTCAAAAAACATTTATCGAGTGCCTAAAATAGCATTTCACATAAATCAATGTGCTGTAAGTCAGTAAGATAATCACTCAAATGCCACTAATAAAAGTGTGCTTTTTTGTGCTTAGTCGCTCAGTCATGTCTAACTCTTTGTGACCCCGTGGACTGTAGCCCACCAGGCTCCTCTGTCCATGGGGATTCTCCAGGCAAGAATACTGGAGTGAGTTGCCATGCCCTCCTCCAGGGGATATCCCAACCCACTGAACCCAGGTCTCCCACATTGCAGGCAGATTCTTTACCATCTGAGCCACCAGGGAAGTCCCACTAATAAAAGTGGTGTTCCTCAAATGAAGATTTCCAGAAACATGTGTATATTATGAAAACACACACACAAAAAGTGACCGTGGCAAAATCATTTTTAAACATCTAAAAACTTAGAAGATACATAAATGTCTTTGTGTCTTTTTACCCTCCATCCCCCCTTTCCTCACCTCCTTCCCTACCTATCCCTCTAATACGAATACATACACACACACACACACACACACACTCACAGAAACAGCACATATATATCTGCTGCTGCTGCTGCTGCTAAATCGTTTCAGTCGTGCCCAACTCTGTGTGACTCCATAGATGGCAGCCCACCAGGCTCCCTCATTCCTGGGATTCTCCAGGCAAGAACACTGGAGTGGGTTGCCATTTCCTTCTCCAATTCATGAAAGTGAAAAGTGAAGTCGTTCAGTTGTGTCCGACTCTTTGTGACCCCATGGACTGCAGCCTACCAGGCTCCTCCGTCCATGGGATTTTCCAGGCAAGAGTACTGGAGTGAGTCGCCATTGCATTCTCCAACATATATATCTAAGTAACTAAGATCATAGCATCCGGTCCCATCACTTCATGGCAAATAGATGGGGAAACCGTGGAAACAGTGGCAGACTTTATTTTTCTGGGCTCCAAAGTCACTGCAGATGGTGATTGCAGCCATGAAATTAAAAGAGGCTTACTCCTTGGAAGGAAAGTTATGACCAACCTAGACAGAAGATTAAAAAGAAGAGACATTACTTTGCCAAAAAAGGTCCATCTAGTTAAGGATATGGTTTTTCCAGTAGTCATGTATGGATGTGAGAGTTGGACCATAAAGAAAGCTGAGCACCGAAGAATTGATGCTTTTGAACTGTGGTATTGGAGAAGACTTTTGAGAGTCCCTTGGACTGCAAGGAGATCCAGCCAGTCCATCCTAAAGGAGATCGGTCCTGGGTGTTCATTGGAAGGACTGCTGTGGAAGGTGAAAGTCCAATACTTTGGCCACCTGATGCGAAGAGCTGACTCATTGGAAAAGACCCTGATGCTGGGAAAGATTGAGGGCAGGAGGAGAAGGGGATGACTGAGGATGAGATGGTTGAGTGGTATCATCGACTCAATGGACATGGGTTTAGGTGGACTCCGGGAGTGGGTGATGGACAGGGAGGCATGGCGTGCTTCGGTTCATGGGGTTGCAAAGAGTCGGACATGACTGAGCGACTGAACTGAACTGAACATAATGTAAGTGAATAAAGATGATCATTTCTTTAGATGCAACACCTAACACTGTGATACAGCCACAATAAGTAATTTATTAAAAAAAAATTCAAATTCAAATCCAGGCACCCAGTTAGTTTCCTGTTGGCAAAATGACTCCACTATATACATCATTCTTATCTGGACTAATAGGTACTGAAATGAAGTAAAGTAAAAGTCACTCAGTCGTGTCCTACTCTTTATGACATCCTCTTAGAGACCAGGATGTTGAACTATATCCAGCTCCATGGATGTATACTAGTCATATTTAAGGGTTCTTTAACCTGATTGGGATTTTCTTTTCCAACCTCTTTACCTAGTTGGCTCATACCAACACCTCAATTGTCACCTTCTCCAAAGCACCTCTCGTTCTCCTACAGTGAATTAGATGTCCTATTAGCATTTTCTGCTGGTACTCAGTACTGGTCCTGTGGTGATACAGATTATTATTCAAATTAGTTGACTTTTTTAATTTTTTTAATATTTTATTTTTATTTAAAACAGGTTTTTTAAGAGCAGTCATGTTCACAGCTAAATTGATAAATTTTAAAGATATCCTGTACACCCTCTGCCCACGCATATGCACAGCCTCTCCCATTATCGACATCCCCAACAGAGTGATACATTTATTACCACTCTGATGGACCTACCCTGACACATTATCGCCACTCAAAGTCCATAGCTGACATTAGGGTTCACTCTTGGTGTGGTACATGCTAGGGTTTAGACAAACGTATTCATAATATGCCATCAGACAGTATTTTCACTCCCTTAAAAATCCTCTGTGCTCTTCCTATGCTCCCTGCCCCTACCTTCACCTCTGGCAACCACTAATCTTTTCATGGGCTCCATAGTTTTCCCATTTCCACAAAGTTATATAGCTGAAATCACATAGTATGTACTCTTTCAACATTGGCTTTTTTCCACTGAGTAATATGCATGTAAGGTCTCCCCATGTCTTTTCCTGGCTTAGTAAATCATTTCATCTTAGGACCAAGTAATATTCCATTGCCTGGGTATACCACAGCTTGTTCATCCATTTATCTACAAGAGGACACCTCAGTTACTGCCAAGGTTTTCAAATTAGCTGGCCATGGATCTGTGTTGTCAAGTGTGCCATGACTCCATGAAAACCAGACTGTACCTCATTTACTGTTTTGTAGCCCCCAACCTACAGCCTGGATCATAGTAGAAAGAAAATCCTATGGGAGCAAGAAAATGAAAATCCTCATATTGTGTAAAGATGGTTTTGAAAAGTTTTCTGCAGCTAGATAGACCTCTCAATACAACTACTCAGAACTACATTCCCACTTTCCCTAGTTAATAAAATCCTTTCACTGTCCCTGACATTAGTTCAAAAGGCAGGAATCAAGTTTTCCCTTAAATGGAAGCCTATAGATTATATAATTCTTAATGGATGGTAATGAAAATATCAGTTATGTAAGGATTATTGCCCAGTAAAAAATGAAACCTCTCCAGTCAGCAAGACTCCCCTATATGTGGACAGTGTCGCTGGCAGATGCATGCCACCTGTCACTCCTAAGGGACTTGGGCACCGAGGGAATGCTACTGAAATCTGCTCCAGTTCTGGGTGATCAAACTCATTCCTTATAAGATCCTCTATCCTTGATTAAATAAACTGAGAATTTAGTCTACCACTCTGCCTTGTGTGTATGTGTGTTTGCGTGTGCATGCATTTGCTCTGTTAAATGTGAAATTACACAGAAAGTCAGGTAAAGCTTTATAAAGGAAATAAGATTTTGAATAAGGAAATTTATAGAAGGCTAGAATTTTGTCCTGTGCAGGAGTAGGTATAAGAGCCTTTGAGGTAGACGCAAAACATACAAAACTACAGTGGGGTTCAGGAAAAAAAGAGAAAAAAAGAGATCGCTGGGATATAAATTTGGACTGGTACATGAAGACTGCAGGAGGTAAGGTTGGAGAGGTGTGTTGGGCCATGACATTGAATGCCCATTGAAACCAAGTTAAAGAGTAATGATAGCAAGAAATGATGTACAATGTTATTGATTTTTAAATAGGAAATTTAGTTAGTAAAGTAAGTAACATTTAAAAGCCATTTATAGTTATTGCTATTTTGTTGCTTCTCTAAGCCTCTTTAGTTTAACTGCTCTCTACTGTTCCTCTTCCCCAGAATGTTGTCCTTGCAGTTTTTGGATGCTGACATGTACACAATAAATTTCACAATAATGTGGATTCATTCAGGGCCACTCTAAAGAGCTACCTTATTCACAGAACAATTCCAAGTTCTCATTCATTAAGTATTCCCAAGTAATCTTTCTGTTTCAAGTTTCTGAAAGATATCATACTTTATAGCATTAGAGTTCGTTTTGTTCTGTGTTTTTCCTACTAGAATACAAACCCACTAACCACAGAAGACAGGTCTAACTTCTAACAACAGCCACAATAAAAAACAGTAATAATATTCACTAATAACTACACTGTGCTTGCTTTGTGATGGGAACATCTTTAAGCACAGGATAAGAATTCACACCTCAGTACCTGGAGATGATGAAAATGTAACAGAGAGAGACATAGGTCACATATTTTGTATGGCTTTAATTATCAGCCAGAAATTCTAGATTCAGAGTCCCTGATCCTCATCATAGGGAATTTGTTGTTGTTGTTCAGTCACTTAGCAGTGTCTGACTTTCTGACCCCGTGGACTGCAGCATGCAGAGCTTCCCCCTTCTTCACCATCTCCTGGAGTTTGCTCAAACTCATGTCCATTGAGTGAGTAATGCCATCCATCCATCTTATCCTCTGTCATTCCCTCCTCTTCCTGCCTTCATTTTTTGCCAGCAACAGGGTCTTTTCCAATGTGTCAATTATATGCTTCAGGTGGCCAAACTTTTGGAGATGCAGCATCAGCCCTTCCAATGAATATTCAGGACTGGTTTCCTTTAGGACTGACTGCTTTGATCTCTTTGCTGTCAAGGAGACTCTCAAGAGTCTTTTCCAGCACTATAGTTCAAAAGCATCAATTCTTTGGCCTTCTTTATCGTCCAGCTCTCACATCCATACATGACTACTGGAAAAACCACAGCTTTGACTGTACGGACATTTGTTGGCAAAGTAATGTCTCTGCTTTTCAATATGCTGTCTAGATTGTTCATAGCTTTTCTTCTAAGCAACAAGCATCTTTTAATTTCATGGCCGCAGTCATCATCTGCAGTGATTTTGGAGCCCAGAAAAGAAAGTCTGTCACAGTTTCCGTTGTTTCCCCATCTATTTGCCATGAAGTGATGGGAGCAGATGCCATGATCTTCATTCTTGAATACTGAGTTTTAAGCCAGCTTTGTCATTCTGTTTGTGACTGCAGCATGCCAGGTTTCCCTCTCACCTTCCTTATTTAACTTATAAGCAGAGTATGTCATGTGAAATACCAGGCTGGATGAAGCTCAAGCTGAAGTCAAGGTTTCCAGAAGAAATATCAATAACGTCAGATGAGCCGATGACACCACTTTTATGGCAGAAAGTGAAGCAGAACTAGAGGCTCTTGATGAAAATGAAAGAGGAGTGAAAAAAGATGACAGGATGAGATGGTTGGAATGCATCACTGACTTGATGGACATGAGGTTGCGTAAACTCCAGGGCTTGGTGATGGACAGGGAAGCCTGGCATGCTTCAGTCCATGGGGTCGCAAAGAGTCGGACATGACTGGGCAACTGAACTGAACTTTCACTCTCTGCCAGTATAGTGAATACTGTTCCATTATCAAAACCAAGGTGCTATTTCGTGCGTGCTATAATTAAACAGTAATAATACTAATACTTTCTATTTACCCAGAGTCTTGCCCTCCAAAATATAACCAATTTATTTACTAAATTAAAAAATATTTATTAAGGTTCATTGGTAAACCAGAGTCTCTATCCTCATAGACCTTACAGCCGTGAGATATTATAGAGCTACAACATGTGACAAATAAACCTTTACTCATTTAAGATAGGTCTTAACAACCAAATTATGTCTTTAGTCATAATTTTAAGAAAAAATGTTAACCTGAAACAGTGCTGATTATTTTAGTGAATTTATGTATCCTTTTGGACTTTTTATTGATATGTGGTATTATCAAGAAAACACATTTTAGTAAGAGTGTGTGCTTGGGAAATGTTAACAAATTACTTAAGACAAATGATTTCCTTGTTCATCAGGGTTTAAATATCAGAAAGAATATCCAAGCCAGTTAGCAATTCTTACATTACAAGAGGGAGTCATTTTAGACCCGAGAGTAAGACTTTGATACAATAGTTCTTGACATGTGAATTCATCATGTTATAACTGTTTGGGAAATAACTGTTTTCCTATAAAAGTTAGACATACACTTTCATCTATATGAAGTATTTGAATCATATGTATCAGTTTCTTATGTTACCAGTTTAGTATTACAAATAAGTCATTCTTTTTGTCCTGATTTAAAATACATATTTATATACTCCTTATGAATGTGTTACTGCGGTACCAAATAAAATACAGAATACAAGTACTAAATCTAAGAGGTGAGAGGTAAAGGATTCAAAACCCAAGGCTTCTTTTTTGGACCCATTATATGGCTACTCAATTTCACCAACATGGTTAGTTAATGACAAGTTCTTCCCAGAATAAATTTCAAGAAATACTTTACAGCATTTTTTTCTGCAGTCTCCTACACTATGGTTCCCTCTAATGTAACTGCCAATCAGATAATACCTAGCAAAAATTTCAAATACATGTGACATATTTTCAAGAAAGATGAATCAACAGGTTTCATATACTTTACTTAAAAACATTAAGATAAACTAAACAACCAAACATATCAACAAAGGCCCTAAGTTTCTACTTTAAAGATAGAATTTATTTCTACATTAAAGATAGAATTTTCACATCAAAAAGCACTAATTTGTATAAAATGCTGTGGCCTTTCACTTTGCAATGTCTATGTTTTATATTTATTGACTTAATTTATTTCCATTCTCCTTTTATTCATTCTAATTTTTCTAGGTTTTCACAGTGAGTTTTTAAAATTCATATGCTTTTATTTCAGCAGGTACTCAACTGATACTTAGAATGTGGGTTATAATTCCACAACATTATCATATTTGCCTGTGGTCATATCAGACAGCACTGTCTGACTTGTAAAATAAATATTTAAAAGAGAAATGCTATGGGAGCAAATCAACATTATTGTAAAATGATAACAAGCAGATTAGGGGGTATAGTATAAGCAATATTATATTTTGACTCATAATATTTCCTCCTGTATTCTCAAAGAAGATTATTAAAATATCTATCCAAAAGATAAATATCATAAATAGATATTATAGAGCATGTTTAAATCATAAAATTATATGTAATTGTATTTCCAATGATTCTCCCAACATATATTGCATTATTCAATGAGAATAGTGAGAGATTCAATTAGAATAATGAGAGATACAAATATCAATGATTCCTCTTTAAAAACTCATCTGATTTTTATACATGTAAGTCAAAAGTAAAATTCTTCCTGTTGTACTGCTTCTCAACTAAGCTACATAGACCCATAAGGAGCATAGATCCACAGAATATCTACATTATTTGCTAAGAAAGAAAATAGATTTCCCAGGTTCATCATAAAGCCACTGGCTTCACAACTATGGTTATTCCAACTTGAATGCTACACGAGTAACAACAAAAAATACCAACTGTCATTAAAATCATTAAATTAATGCTAAAAAGTACTCAGTTTGAAATTACATCCCAGATAAAATTAACAAGCCCTTGTAAACTTTATTATTAAGTGTGCATGTTATGATATTGGCAAATCTAACATTTTCTTGCAAGAGTTTATTACTTTGTTGCATAAAAGAAACAATACTTCATCCTATTTGTATTCTTGAGCAAGACCAAATCATTCTTTCCATATTTCTAAACCATATATGGGAAGACAGAATTTCAAAGACATTCTGTATTTTTTATGGAATGCTAAGAAGTTTACAAATATAAAATCCATGCAAATTACATTGTTTATAGAAAGTAACAACTCACTGTTCTTCTCAAGTTAGTTTCCCTATTTTTCTTCTTTTCCATTATTTATCTGGATCCTTGTTTTCCTTTAAAGCATAATTTGTGTCATGATGACACCAACATCATTGTTCTCCAAACCATTAATTCAATTAACTTTTGTTACTTTGAAGACTGAAAATATACTTATGAAATATAGGATATCCAGTGAAGCAACCAGACCAAAAAAAAAAAAAGAAAATAATACTTCATCTGCATACCTGCAGGAAGAAAACAGACTATTCCAATTCCTATAAAGCATGGCTCTTCATTTATAGCTTTGAGGACCAGGATACCAGATTATTTATTGTTTTTTAAAGCATCATATTAAGAAACATGATGTCACTTACCAGTCAGTTTACATCTTTGCATCCAACTTCAAACATAGTCAACACTGAAAAAATAATAATAATTAAAATGTGAAAGTAAACATATAAAAACTGAGTATTCCATAGAAAATTTAGAAATTATATTGTTAGAGCTACATGAACACACCTCCAAGTAAGTGTTTTTTAAACAAAATGCATTGCAATGATACTAATGACCATAGATAAGAAAGTATATACAAACTGATCTTAAAAATTTATGCAAAGAAATAAATTTAGTAAATATTTTAAATGCATCAACTAGGATTAAAATGAATTAAGGATAAAAAATTGTTACAGTGAGTCTATGTCCACTTAGATATTGTCTAACCAGATGTGATAAAAATAAATATTGCCATATTTATTGTAGCCTTTTTTCATAACATAGGGATTGACAAGCTTCTGGAAAGAAACAGCAAATATTTTACCCTTTCTAAGCCTGCAGTCTCTTCTTCAACTACTCAACTCTGTGTATGTAAATTGATAAATATGGCTGTGTTCCAGTTCAACTTTATTGACAAAATCAGCCTGTTGACAAAGATTTGGTTCCAGGACACAATTTACTATCTCTTGGCAAAACCCATTGAGAATTCCCACTCAGGAATAACAGTCCTTGCAAGTGGCAGACAATGAAATATGGAGAATCACAGGGCTGATTAAGTAGACCCCTTAGGTTCATAATAAGTGGTATGACTTAAAATTTCCCTACAAAAAACTGACATTCTCAGTCCTAGGACATGATGTATGAGACTCAGAGTAATTATTTTTCAAATTTACAGTAAATATCAAAAGTATATTTCTCATACAAGGTAAATATCTAAAATGTGATAGCAAACAGAAAATTTTATATATTTTTTTTCTAATTTTATTTTTAAACTTTACATAATTGTATTAGTTTTGCCAAATATCACAATGAATCCGCCACAGGTATACATGTGTTCCCCATCCTGAACCCTCCTCCCTCCTCCCTCCCCATACCATCCCTCTGGGTCGTCCCAGTGCACTAGCCCCAAGCATCCAGTATCGTGCATCGAACCTGGACTGGCAACCCGTTTCTTACATGATATTTTACATGTTTCAATGCCATTCTCCCAAATCTTCCCACCCTCTCCCTCTCCCACAGAGTCCATAAGACTGTTCTATACATCAGTGTCTCTTTTGCTGTCTCGTACACTGGGTTATTGTTACCATCTTTCTAAATTCCATATATATGCGTTAGTATACTGTATTTATGTTTTTCCTTCTGGCTTACTTCACTCTGTATAATAGGCTCCAGTTTCATCCACCTCATTAGAACTGATTCAAATGTATTCTTTTTAATGGCTGAGTAATACTCCATTGTGTATATGTACCACTGCTTTCTTATCCATTCATCTGCTGATGGACATCTAGGTTGCTTCCATGTCCTGGCTATTATAAACAGTGCTGCGATGAACATTGGGGTACACGTGTCTCTTTCCCTTCTGGTTTCCTCAGTGTGTATGCCCAGCAGTGGGATTGCTGGATCATAAGGCAGTTCTATTTCCAGTTTTTTAAGGAATCTCCACACTGTTCTCCATAGTGGCTGTACTAGTTTGCATTCCCACCAACAGTGTAAGAGGGTTCCCCTTTCTCCACACCCTCTCCAGCATTTATTATTTGTAGACTTTTGGATCGCAGCCATTCTGACTGGTGTGAAATGGTACCTCATAGTGGTTTTGATTTGCATTTCTCTGATAATGAGTGATGGTGAGCATCTTTTCATGTGTTTGTTAGCCATCTGTATGTCTTCTTTGGAGAAATGTCTATTTAGTTCTTTGGTCCATTTTTTGATTGGGTCGTTTATTTTTCTGGAGTTGAGCTGTAGGAGTTGCTTGTATATTTTTGAGATTAGTTGTTTGTCGGTTGCTTCATTTGCTATTATTTTCTCCCATTCTGAAGGCTGTCTTTTCACCTTGCTAATAGTTTCCTTTGATGTGCAGAAGCTTTTAAGGTTAATTAGGTCCCATTTGTTTATTTTTGCTTTTATTTCCAATATTCTGGGAGATGGGTCATAGAGGATCCTGCTGTGATGTATGTCGGAGAGTGTTTTGCCTATGTTCTCCTCTAGGAGTTTTATAGTTTCTGGTCTTATGTTGAGATCTTTAATCCATTTTGAGTTTATTTTTGTGTATGGTGTTAGAAAGTGGTCTAGTTTCATTCTTTTACAAGTGGTTGACCAGATTTCCCAGCACCACTTGTTAAAGAGATTGTCTTTAATCCATTGTATATTCTTGCCTCCTTTGTCAAAGATAAGGTGTCCATATGTGCGTGGATTTATCTCTGGGCTTTCTATTTTATTCCATTGATCAATATTTCTGTCTTTGTGCCAGTACCATACTGTCTTGATAACTGTGGCTTTGTAGTAGAGCCTGAAGTCAGGTAGGTTGATCCCTCCAGTTCCATTCTTCTTTCTCAAGATCGCTTTGGCTATTCGAGGTTTTTTGTATTTCCATACAAATTGTGAAATTATTTGTTCTAGCTCTGTGAAGAATACTGTTGGTAGCTTGATAGGGATTGCGTTGAATCTATAAATTGCTTTGGGTAGTATACTCATTTTCACTATATTGATTCTTCCAATCCATGAACATGGTATATTTCTCCATCTATTAGTGTCCTCTTTGATTTCTTTCACCAGTGTTTTATAGTTTTCTATATATAGGTCTTTAGTTTCTTTAGGTAGATATATTCCTATTTTTAAAAGAAGGAAGACAATTGTTGATTTTCGTGTATGCTTAAAAAAATGCTGAATGATAGCAAGTTTCCTAGGACCGATAGATCAAGGAGGCCAAATACTAAATGAGAAAAAATAAGAGATTGAAATTAGCCAGAGAGATTCATCATGCCAATTTTACAATCCTTGGATGTTAAGTTGAAAAGATGAGTCTCCAAAATGTTCTAAAGAAGTATCTGATGTCAGTTAGAGAACCTCACTGATCGACTCCCTGCAACGGTATCATTATTTGGTTCTTAGTTACCTAATATGTTTCTTATTAGAAATAAGAGGACAGATTGCATTGTCCATACACACACAACTCTTTAGAGGAAAATTAAGTTTATTATTTTGGGCAATATGGGATGAACTCAAAACTGGTAAACAGATTATGCAGGAAAGAAAGAATTCTATTTCTGACAGAAAAGGGTCTAGTAAAAGGATATAGCTATTATTTCACAGTTATAACTTCTCCAATTTATATTTATTTTTGGATTTTTGAAAGTGACTCTGTGTACCTCAAAGTATATTTCAACATTTAGTGAACACCTACCCCCACCCACACACTCATACCATCACTTACATTCCACGTGGAAATTTTTTAAATTAAACTTTTTATTTTGTATTGGGGGTATAGCCAGTTAACAATACTGTGATAGTTTCAGAAGAACAGCAAAGGACTCAGCAAAGGATTCATGTATCCATTCTCCCCCAAACCCCATCCTGTCCAGACTGCCAAATAACATTGGGCAGAGTTACATGTGCTCTGCAGTAGGTTTTGTTGGTTATCCATTTTAAATATACCAATGTGTACATGTCCATACCAAACTCCCTAACTGTCCCTTCCCCTCACCCTCCATAATTCATTCTCTAGGTCTGTGAGTCTCTTTCTGTTTTGTAAATAAGTTCATTTGAGTATTTTCCATTCTGAACAGCTGATTGTCCTAGTAAGTTTATACCAAAAGAATGGCTCTACTTATGAGAATAAAGAAATATCAAGATAGCATGGTGCTCCATGCTTGGAACTGAAGGAAGAACAACTGACTGCAGGGGGAAGGGGAAGGAAGACGACTTGCTCTAAGTGGCAGTTCTCCATTTTAAGGGGAGCTATAAATGAATCTTAAAAATGTAGCTGAGGGCTGCCCTGGTGGCTTGGTGATAAAGAATCTGCCTGCCAGTGCAGGAGACTCGGGTTTGATTCCTGATCCAGGAAGATCCCACATCCTGCGGTACAGCTAAGTCAGTGTGCCACAAGTACTGAGCCTGTGTCCTAGAGCCCTGGGGCCACAGCCGAGCCCACGAGCAGCAACTTCTGAAGCCTGCATGCTCTGGAGCTTGTGCTCTGGACAAGGGAAGCCGAAGCAACGAGGAGCCCGTGCACCAGAACTACAGAGGAGCCCCAGCTCGCTGAAAATAGAGAAAACTCGCACAGCAATAAGGACCCAGCACAGCCAAAAATAAAACACATAAATAATTTTTTTTAATTAAAAATGTAGCTGGTGTCCACATGATTAGAAACAACATTGCCCCTCTTTGGGTAAACTGCTACTTCTTGGCTAAACTCCAGTGCCCAGATGTTGGAATTCCAACTACCATGCAACTGTCAAAAATGAAGGTTGTTTCAAGAGATCTTGACAGTCTGCTCTTCATTCAGAGAAAATGGGGGCTCTTAGCCACTAATTTGCTCAAAGTCACAAAAGTAGCAATTTGTAGATCCTGCATTCATTACAAAACCAGATTGGTCTTTTTCCAAATTTTATACAATATGGAAACTCTGCCTTCATAAGCAGTTCATTCATTGGTTCAACAAGAATTTATCTGCAGACACTCTTCTTACTGTTTAGGATACAAGAGTCAATAGCACAGACTAAAGAACCTACCTCCTTGAGTTTATTTTCTAAAAATGGATGATGGACAATAAATAATACGTCACTACATTACATGATTTGTTATCAGATTAAAAGACTTGGGCAAAAAGGAAAAAGCAAAGTAGAATAAAGGGCCTGAGGATTGTAGGGTAGAAACTGACTTGGGGCAACGGAGGAGGGAATTTTCAATCTTACACTGGGTGTCAAGGCAAGCTCACTGACATTTCAGCAAACAGCTGAAAGAGATAAGGGAAGTAAACATTTCCATTAAGGTTGACTCCAGGAGAGAATTTCAGTACAAAAGCCAGGCCTTAAGCTTGAGGACCAAAACCTACCTTGTTTTGATAAATGGCAAGGTGATCAGTGTGACTGGAGGAGAATGAATGAAGGGGAAAACAGTGGGAGAAGGAGCCAAATGAGAAAAGGGGGACAGAGATCTGATTAGAGAGAGCTTTGCAGAGCATTGGAAAGAGACTGCACTTTACTCCATGTACACTGCAGAGCTGGTTTTGACCAAAAATTAATCCATACTAAAAGGACCACCCTGGTTGCTCTCATGAGCATTAGATCCAGGTTTTAAGTAATGTATAAGCAAGGAAATGAGCTAAGTTACTACAGTTATCCTGCTGAAAGATGGTGTTGGATTGGATCATCCTAATAGTGATGGAAATGGTGAGAAACAATTAATTATTGATGAATTTGAAAGATATTATAATCTGAGAGTAAACGGCATATCAGATATGGGTTCTGAGAGAAGGGAGAGAAATCGGTTATTTCAGTAAGAAAGCTTTTTCCATTAAGGTTTCTGTTCTATATAAAAGATGTTGTATGAGTGATGGAGCATTGCCTGTGAAGACAGACAAATCTGCTGGTTGATTTCTGGTTCTATTATGTACTAGGCCTCCCCCTTTTGAACAAAACAGTGCTGTCATTAAGAGCTCAGGTCTGAACTCTTGTGACCCTTTCTGTGAATCTGGTTCTTTCACTTACTAATTTTAAGCAGCTGACGTTGACACTCTAGTCTTCACTTTATAATTGGGCTAATGAACATATTTACCAGAAAGGAATAGAGAAAGAAGTAGAGAAGGGAAAAGAGAATGTGTTACATCTGCTAAAGCATGTGAAGCAGAATCAGCTAAGTGCCAAACACATAACAGGTATCGTACATTGAGTCAATGGTTTCGGTTCCTCCTCCCTCCCTGTAGCCACATCCTTTGCTCTGTAACTTTGCAATTGCTTCTTTTCCAACATAAATAACATTTTCATTAAAAAGAAATACTATATCTTCCAAAACATATGAAGGCAGTGTAATGAGTGGCACTGTTTTATATTTTTGCAAATCTCTTGAATATCTATCTCACTAAAAAAGAGCTACAGTCACATAGGCTTCTGCTCTCAGCTTTTCTCTGATATACTATTTTGGTTGAAGAACTTAAAAATATTGAATATCATCTTATTTGATATTATATCCCAAATTTACAAGTGATCCTTCCTTAAGTTTGGTTGCAAAAGAAATCTTAAACCTGATCAGTTGACTCCAATAATCTTATTACCATTCATAAAATTTAAGCTTTTAAACAAAAACCTAGGATTTTGAAAAATTTGCATGCATCACTGTGAGCTTAATAGCTTCCTAACAAAATTTTTCTCATTAGTGATGATATAGACAAATGAAACTATCTGATATTCTAGAAGTTCCTTCTAAAGAGAATGATTATACTTACCCACTCCTTGAGTTCAGGTTGAGCCCTGTGACTTACTTTGGCTGTAGAAAAAGACAGAGGTGAGAGCTTGACAATTCCAAGCCTCGTTCTTATGTGTGCTGCATGCTAAGTCATTTCAGTCGACCCCATGGACTGTAGCCTGCCAGGCTCCTCTATCTATGGGATTCTCCAGGCAAGAATACTGGAGTGAATTGCCATGCTCTCATCCAGGGGATATTCCCGACCCAGCAATTGAACCTGCGTCTCTTACCTCTCTTGAGTGCTCTTTACCATGAGCACCACCTGAGGAGTCCTAATGAGGCCTTGGGTATTACTGCTTTTGTGAGAGCTCCATCCTAGCTCTACATTGCCAAGAGGATGAGAGCTGCTGCGGCAGAACCACTTCTGTTGACACTTGACCTGAAGCTGCAAGCGGAATTACCCAAGAAAGCACAGAGGAACCAACCCAAAGACTCACGAGGGAGACTAAACCGCTTGTCTTCTCAACCACTGTGTTTGAGGATATTTCGTTGCATAGCAATGAAGGGTAGGCATTAAATAATACTAGCTTATTTCCTTAGGATTTTGGTTAAAACAAAATGTGAAGCCAACAACACTTTCCACCCACTTCCAAAAAACTTATATTAAATGATTTCCCTTTGCTTTATAGTTTTTTGAATAATTTAATGCTGAGAGAGAGAGAAATTTAAGACACAGGTCAAATTCTTCAACACAAAATATCAAATTTTACACTAAGCCTCCAAAATGTCACTTAACTCCTTCCTCTTTAAGTTACAGGGTACCTTGGAGAGTTGCATAAGTGCTAGAAAGCTTCAAATGGGATCAGAAGCCAAAGCCAGTCAGTTTGAGCAGTATCCTTGACTGTGTAAGAACACTGTTTCATATTCATTGCAAATCTAATGGAAAAATGAGCTGCTTTAAGCTAATTCTTTCCAAACAAAATATGCCTTAAACATAAAACATTCTTTATTGGCGAGGGTATATTGCTATTACTGAGGATATTACTACATTTTAAGTAAATTGTAAGTGATATGAATAGTGTGTCTCTCTTCATTATTTGTGGATTCAGTATTTAAAAAAGTATGTACCAGCTAAAATATATTTGTTGCTCATGTGATATGCACAGAGTGGTGGAGAGTTAGGACCACCTGGCATGCCTGTTACCAGCTGAAGTCAAACAAGGAGATGCTCTGCTTTCTTGTTTAAGCTCATACTGAAAGCAAGTGTGCTTTTCCTGTGGTCTATTTAATGCTACATTTTTCTCATATTTCTGCTTTATTAATACTGGTGATATCACTATTTATAATGGCCCCCAGGTACAGTGTTTAAGTGGTGTCAAATGTTCTAAGCTCCAGAAGGCTGCAATGTGCCTTATGCAGAAAACATAGGAGTTAGACAAGCTTTGTTCAACATTGAGTTATAGTGCTGTTGACTGTGAGTTCAAGGTGAAGGGATCAACAAAATAAAATCAGTAAGATGTATTCAAACATCAAATAAGATCACATACTTACCAGTTGAAAAAAATGTGACCAGGTTAGGTTAGGTTCATAGGAACCTAACCCTGTATGTTTCTTAAGAGTAATGGGTTAGTTTTCCTTAGGTTAGTGTTTGTGGTAATTTTAAAGACTATAACAACTTCCAATAAGGAGAATGGACTGTGTGTATATATGTGTATATTTGTGCATTTCTATACACAAATCTATATATTTTTCTATATATATGAGACGTCTCCTTTAGAAGAGCATTTTAGCTATATTCCCCATTAGCTTCAGTCACCAAACAATTCTGTACAGAAAGAAGCCACTAGTTTCTCTAAAGCAAGCCAAGGACCTTGCATGAAAAGATGATGATGAATAATATTTCTAACTATATTAGTCATTCAGATTTGTATCCTTTTATGCTTCTTAGGTTATTACATTTAAGTGAATGAGATTGTTACTGTGAGATTCAAAAAAAAAAAAAAAGTGAATAACTGCCCCAAACTTACTCAGAAAGCAGCATTTTGAAAAGAATATTTCTAACTCAAACATCTCATTAAAAGTAAGAATAAGAAAAATTTCATGAGAAGTACTAGGGGCAACTGTTTATCCCCAAAATAACCATTTTGGCACCAGATCCCCCTTCCAATTACAGTATCTTCTATCTACCTCATTATTGTGCCTGAACTCTATCACAATGGTCATTTTGCCTTTGTATTATCTTTGACCCCCTCCTCAACCATTTTCAATGCAGGTAGTAAACTATAATTATGGAGTTTTATCATCACTCTACACTGGGGTGCCTACACATTTTTATACTTATGTATATGTGTGTGCAAGGAGGACATGGAAACCCACTCCAAAATTCTTGCCTGGAGAACCCCATGGACAGAGGAACCTGGAGGATTATGGTCTATGGCATCACAAAGTCTCAGACATGACTGAGCAACTGAGCACAGCACAGCACAAACTACCCTGAAGGTCTTCCCCAGTGGCTCAGGAGGTAAACAATCTGTTTGCAATGCAGAAGATGCAGGTTCAGCCCCTGGGTTGGATAGATGACCTAGAAAAAGGACTGGCTACCCACTCTAGTATTCCTGCCTGGAGAAGTTCAAGGACAGAGGAGCCTGGTGGGCTACAATCCATGGGGTTAAAATGAGTTGGACACGACTGAGCAATGACACTTCCACCTTCAAACTAAAACAAAACCACAAATTCTATTTCACACTCCATAGGAATTTCCAACCTTCACCTCAGTCTAAGCCAAAACTAGTTGTAGGAGGTCATGTGTCCTGTTGACACATGAGCAGGACCCAGAGAATCAGAAACTCCCTACCCCCTCCTCTGTCCTTGGAATATAGGATATCCACCCATTGTTCACATGGTCAGGAAGTCATTTCAAGGACACGACCTTGGGAGAGCAAGGTGCCATTGAAACTATCTGGAGTGAATGCATGACTAAACCATATTAGGGCCTCCATATAAATCTGTAAGAGTCTGGCAGGTGTAGAGATCCAGTCATCTTGGGGACACCTAAGATAAGTCTTGTATGCAAGTTCTTTTGCTGAATTCAATTGCCACCTGCAAATCTGGAGCATTCTGTCTCTTTCTTTGATCTTTCTTTGTCCTCTGCATGTCGGGGCAAGTTTGCAAACCAACATCAGCATAGCAGAAAGAACATGATTTTTATTAAAATGTGACTTGCATTCTGACTTGACCACTTAATTGTGGAACATCCAAACAGCTACAAAACTTTCCTAATCTTCAACCTCTTTACATGTGAAATGGATCATAGACTCAGACCACTTAGGAGATAGCTATGAGAATTGTGCTAGATCTTACATGAGAACACGCCTGGCATAAAGGGTCCACTTCACACGTTAGTTTTCTTTCCTTCAAGATCTTACGTGCATATCTTGAAATAGTTCAGTGACAAATCTGCTTCTTATAGAGATGAGAGTTGCTGTTGTTTTAATTTTCAGAAATGTAAGAATCTGGATACAGCTGGAGAGCTGTGAATTATCAAAAAAAAGCCTCAGCTATAGGCAATAATTTTAATGTTAATTAACTCCATCTGGAAGGAAAAGCAGGTGTGGAAATTGATCACTTAAGTACAGAAAGCAAGGGCTGTTTACTAAACTCCCCCTAAATTAATTTGGCTGAGCTTGTGGTTAAATTGCTTTCAAGTCACTTTTCTATAAATGCCTTATACCAAGTGCTGAAATTGGAAAAAGAAGTAGACCAAGCAGATTTTAATGAAATGTAACAAACTGGACTGAAAGGTTACCTAAAAATAAAAATTACATTTTAAAAATGAAAAACAAAATGCAGCAGTTTGTTTTGCTTCAATAGCAGGTGGAATTTGAGCAAAATCTTAATTTATTCCCCAAATGTTCTTCAGAAATCACCTGAATCAAAGCAAAATGGGTGCAGGAGAAAAGGCAGTATCTGTGGTCTCTGTCAAATATAATGCATCAGATGTGTCTGTGAGGCCCAGAGATCTACAGTTAACTACTCAGCTGATTTGTATTCTCCCTAAAACTTAGGATCATTTTCCTAAGGACAGAGAAATACCAAACCATGGAACAGTGATGCAGGGTCCTAGAAAGTTGACAAATTAGGACAATGGTTGTATGAAAAAGTCAAAGATAACAAATAAGTTTGGAAAATAAGAATCTGGATACCAAAATCAAATCTATATTTATCATTGAAGAACATTTTGATATATTGGTGACAATCGTTTAATTTTTACCTTCTGTCATTACCAATAGAAAACCCAGATTCATTAAATGTCTTTCCAAGACCTTCCATAGTCTGATCTGATGGTCTATGCCACTCCAAAGTCTGATCCCAAAACAGCAACATCTCATAACCCAGACTTAGAGCATCAAACAGTCTGCTGCTGCTGCTGCTAAGTCGCATCAGTCGTGTCCAGCTCTGTGCGACCCCATAAACGGCAGCCCACCAGGCTCTTCCGTGCCTGGGATTCTCCAGGCAAGAACACTGGAGTGGGTTGCCATTTCCTTCTCCAATGCACGAAAGTGAAAAGTGAAAGTGAAGTCGCTCAGTTGTGTCCGACTCTTAGCGACCGCATGGACTATAGCCTACCAGGCTCCTCCGTCCATGGGATTCTCCAGGCAAAAGTACTGGAGTAGATTGCCATTGCCTTCTACGATCAAACGTTCTAAGGGTGTGCTAAGTTGCTTCAGTCATGTCTGTCTCTTTGAGACCCCATGAACTATAGCCCATCAGGCTCCTCTGCCCGTGGGATTTTCCAGGCAAGAATACTGTAGTGGGTTGCCATTTCTGCATCCAGAGGATCTTCCCTACCCAGAGACTGACTCCATATCTCTTAGGTTTCTTGCACTGGCAGAAGGGTTCTTTATCACCCTGTCACCACTAGCACCACCTATCAGACATTCTATGGATGGAGACCAGTGATCTGTGTTTTACCAAGGCCTCCAGGTGATTCTGATGCACAAAAGTGAGTTACTGTGCACCCATCATGATTCACCATGACCCAGCGGACTTTACTCAGTTTCTCTGAACGAATCATTAGAGCTGAGACTTTAAAGTAGGAAACCTAATTGGGTCTGCTTTTTTCCCTTTCAAATGGAAAAGAAATTGCCAGAGCCTGATAATGTGCCCAACCATGAATGAACCAACGTGCATGCACGCTCCGTCCTGTCTGACTCTTTGTGACCCCATGGACTGTAGCCCACCAGGCTCCTCTCTTCAGTGGGATTTCTCAGGCAAGAATGCTGGAGTGGGTTGCCATTTCCTACTCCAGGGGATCTTCCTCATCCAGGGATAGAACCTGTATCTCCTGCATTGCAGGCAAATGCTTTACTGCAAAACCAGACACCTGAGTATTTACTGCATGTAAGTGACTTTTCTGAGTGTTTTACATTTATTATCCAGTTAATCCTCATTAGAACCTAAGGATATAAGTTTGATTATTATCACTGTTTTGCACTGTGATACTGAGATACAGCTGCTGCTGCTAAGTCACTTCAGTCGTGTCCGACTCTGTGTGACCCCATAGACGGCAGACCACCAGGCTCCCCCATCCCTGGGATTCTCCTGCTGCTGCTAAGTCACTTCAGTCGTGTCTGACTCTGTGCGACCCCCATAGACGGTAGCCCACCAGGCTCCCTCGTCCCTGGGATTCTCCAGGCAAGAACACTGGAGTGGGTTGCCATTTCCTTCTCCAATTCATGAAAGTGAAAAGTGAAAGTGAAGTCACTCAGTCGTGTCCGACTCTTAGCGACCCCATGGACTTCAGCCCACCAGGCTCCTCCGTCCATGGGATTTTCCAGGCAAGAGTACTGGAGTGGGGTGCCATTGCCTTCTCCGTGGGATTCTCCAGAGTTGAGCAAAAACCGCAAGGCCACATAGCTACCTAGAGATAGAATCAGAAATTGAACTTAGCCTGTCTCTTGTACTAACGTCCTTCACTACTCTGTACACCACTTTCAGGAAATGTTAGCATACTCTAACACAACCTGAAGGATTCTCAACCTTGGTCTAGACAAAGACAAGGAAAGGAGCCCAGACTTAGGAAAGGAGTACAACTGAATCTTCTTGACTATTTCCAAGATCGTAGGTGAAGATACTTTGACACTTGGAGTAACTTGGTTCTCAATATGCCTCCTTTTGTAAATTACCTCAAAATCTGCTTATTTTAGGTTTCAATTGAAGTAAGTTAGACAGTGAAAGACAAATATCATATGATATAACTTATATGTGGGATCCAAAAAGTGATACAAATGAACTTAGTTACAAAATAGAAATAGAGTCACAGATGTAGAAAACAAATTTATTGTTACTGGAGGTGGGGGGGAAGAGGAATAGAGATAAATTGGGAGGATGAGATTGACATATACACACTGCTATATATAAAATGTGTGTGTGTGTGTGTGTGTGTGTGTGTGTGTGTGTGTGTGTGTGTTAGTCACTCAGTCGTGTCCAGCTCTTTGTGACCCCATGGACTACAGCCTGCCAGGCTCCTCTTTCCTTGGAATTTTCCAGGCAAGGATATAGGATAAGAACCTACCATATAGCAAAGGGAACTCTTCTCAATAATCTGTAATGACCCACATGAGAAAGTAGTCAAAGAAAGAGTATAACTGATTCACGCTGCTGTAGAGTGGAAACTAACACAACATTGTAAGTCAACTGTGCTATAATAATATCTTAAAATAAAAATGTGACTTTATTAGAAAGAACTCCAGCTATGTGAATTTGAAGCAAAACACAGTATCAGAGACTATGTTTCCTCATCAAAAAAACTGAAGATAATAATACATAACCATGGAGGAATAATAGGAAAAGGGGATTATATGTGGACATGCGTTTTTAAATTTTGAAACATAATTATATGCTTATAATGTATAATATTTTTTACAGAGGACTTCAGGTACCTATTGATTGGAGAATGTCTCCTTGAATGATCATTTACACCACAACCAGCATTGTCTTTATAGATGGGGTGTACAAAGTGATTTTATTTTAGCAACTTACTCATCAAATCTTAACTTTCACCTCCCACCCCACAGTAGAACCATTTTTCAAACTTTCCTTACTATAAGCTTAATCAGAAATGCTTTTTATAAAGCTATATTCTCTAGTATTTCACCTGGGAATTGTATTTATTTTGTTCTTATATGGGACCCAGGACACTATATATTTTAAGAAACATCGTAAGTATCAAGTTTGTATTGTGAATTTTAAATCATTATAATTAGGCTCAAAGATCTTTATCAATCAAAATAGAAACCATTACAATCAACACATTTTTGCCAATGAGACATAAGTTTGTTTATTCCTGTAGTGTAAAAACCCATGCTTTGGGATTCTATGAACTCTTGGAAAGTATTTTCTAACTCCTGCTGGTTGTGGATGCATTTTTCCTGCAAAAAGTTGTTGATTTGCTTGAAGAAGTGATAAGTAGTTGGTACAAGCTCAGGTAAATATGGCAGATGACGCAAAACTTCAGAGCCCATTTCATTCAACTTTTGAAGCATTGCTTGTGTGATGTGTGGTCGACTGTTGTCATGGAGAATTGGGCCCTTTCTGTTGACCAGTGACTATCTACAGGCATTGCAGTTTTCGGTGCATTTCTTCAATTTGCTGAGCATGATTCTCTGATGTACTAGTTTTGCTGGGATTCAGGAAGCTGTAGTGGATCAGATGGGAAGTAGACCACCAAACAGTGACCATGACCTTTTTTGGTATAAGTTTGCCTTCAGGAAGTGCTTTAGAGTTTCTCAGTCCAACCACTGAGCTAGTTGTCTCCTGTTGTCATATAAAATCCACTTTTCATTGCACATTGCAATCCCATTGAGAAATTGTTCATTGTTGTTGAGTAGAATAAAAGAAGATGATACTTCAAAATAATGACTTCTTTTATTTACAGTCAGCTCATGAGGCACCCACTTATCAAGCCTTTTAAGCTTTCCAGTTTGCTTCAAATGCCAAATGGCCATAGCATGGTTGGTGTTGAATTCTTTGGAAACTTCTCATGTAGCTATAAGAGGATCAGCTTTGATTATTGCTCTCAATGTGTTGTCAACTTCTGCAGGCTGACCACTATGTTCCTCAAATTCAAGTCTCTCATCTCCTTTGTAAAACTTCTTGAACCATGAATGCACTGTACTTTTGTTAGCAGTTCCTGGGCTAAATGTATTGTTGATGTTGCAAGTTGTCTCCCCTGCTTTAAGACCTATTTTGAACTTAAATAAGAAAATCACTTGAATTTGCTTTTTGTCTAGCATCATTTCCCTAGTCTAAATATAAAATGCACAGCATGTCACTAGCAAAAAACATAAAGTAAGAAACCTACATTAAAACAATGTATAGCATAATCATATTTACTTAAGAATGTATTCTTATATCAAATGACAAATTTCAACAATGCAAAAACCGCAATTACTTTTGCACCAGCCTAATAATTATGAGTATGGGAAGTACTACAGTAAATTCTAAAATTCTTTGGAGATTTAAAAACACATACTAGATAAAGTCATGTCACTTTTTAAATCTTTTAATAGCATAAAGATTATTTGGGGGCATAGATCTATTCATTTGTTCATGTAGTTATAAAAATATTTATTTTTCAATAAATATAGGTTATTAGTGTTTACCCCAATACATCTGTCAGAAAGGATAGAGTTTTTTTGTTTTTTTTTTCTGTTTTCCTGTAAAGAGGGTTTTAGAAAGTATTCACTTGGAAAGAGTAAATTAGGAGAGCAATATATTAGATATTCCAATTAATCCTCACTATAAATACTATAGTATATTACAATAATTAAATCCAGATCATTCTTAGTGCACGTTGATTGAAGGTTAGTAGAGTTTGGAACAAGATAGGAAAACTTACTCCATGTGGTCACTAAGGGAGCAAGACTGATTTTCTCCTACCTTACGGTTATACAGTCTGGATAGTCAAGAGAGAGGAAGGGAGAGACCATACAGCTAAACATGGTGAGTGACACACAGCACTCAGCCCTGAACACCAAACTGTTCTAGTCTAAATAAAACGGGGCTTGGAAATGCAGAGTAGCGAATGCAGTATTTCACAAGCTTTACTATTTCTGCCTCAGTCTACTGTAAATTCAATGAGTACTCTAAAATAATCACCTAACTTTAAGCAATTTAAAGTTCTGAAGCAGTGTGGGAAGAAGAGAAACTAAATAAATCAGTCTGTCACCACAAAACTTTTAAATTTACTTAATTCTTTAGGAGAGTAAATTGTTAATTATAAGGAGCATGCATTTAAAAAATAACATGTGTGATATATGCTTTCATTGCAAAAAAAAATGGATACTTTTGAAAGCAAAGCATCATAAAAGAGACTGGGTAAATTAGAGCCATAGATTTAGAAAAAATCTGGGAATATGCATGCATATCTTAGACTTTGAGGGGATCATGTTTATAACAATATAAGCCATGGTTATGTAATAACTCTTGGGATAAATTGTGGAATTGAGCACATTAATCAAGAAACTACAGTATAACTCATCATAGGAAGAGAAGAAAAACAAAATATTTTTAAGAACCTTCCATATGCAAGGACTATGCTAATGCTTTACCTATGATACTTCTATTGAATCACCACCAAAACCTCTCAGAAGCGAGGATTATTCCCATTTTACAGATGAAATCATAAATAAGATGCAACTTGGCACCCCACTCCAGTACTCTTGCCTGGAAAATCCCATGGACGGAGAAGCCTGGTGGGTTGCAGTCCATGGGGTCGCTAAGAGTCGAACACGACTGAGTGACTTCCCTTTCACTTTTCACTTTCATGCATTGGAGAAGGAAATGGCAACCCACTCCAGTGTTCTTGCCTGGAGAATCCCGGGGACAGCGGAGCCTGGTGGGCTGCCGTCTATGGGTCACACAGAGTCGGACACAACTGAAGTGACTTAGCAGCAGCAGCAGCAACACTAACATTACACAACTAGTAAATAGCAGAATTAAGATTCAACTCCATGACTGTAGGTCCAAGCTTATATATGAGGATATGTATATTTTTTCCATTATATTAAGTGATGCTATACTAACCTAGAATCTTCTTTACTAAAACCCTGTCTTTCTGAAAAAGAAAGAATACAGATGTCCCTTGTTTTATGATGGGGTTATATCCCAATAAATGCATTGCCTGTTGAAAATATAATGTCAAAAATTAAATTTTTACCTACATCACAGCTGAGCATCTACCTTCAATACCCTCTGAACATTTACATCAGCCAACAGTTTGGCAAAATCATCTGCCCAAAGCCTATTATATAATGGTGTTGAATATCTCATGCAATGTATCAACTATTGTAATGTACATGAAAAATGGAATGATTGTATGTGTATAGACCAGTTGTAAGGGTATTGATTGTGATCATTTTGCTGACTGGGAGCTGAGGGCCCACTGCCCCTGCCCAGTTCATGAAAGATTATCACGCTGCATATCACTAGCCCAGCAAAGGACCGAAATGCAAAACTTGAAATATGGTTTCTAAAAAGTGCATATTGTTTTTGAATCATTGTAAATTTGAAAAAGCCCCACCAGCATAAGTCAGGGACCATCTGCACTTATCGGCCTCTACATTAGTAATTTTTAATGAAGTTCTAATCTGTCTACATCCATATTCAGTGAGCCTGTGTTAACTTGATGTATAATATTTCTGTACTACAGGACTATGGACATGTGAAACAAATAGACGAGATCATTGAGGCATATTCCTTTGAACAGTCCTTCTAAATTGTACAAGAATTGGCAGCTAATTAGCAACTCATTAGCAGCATTGATAAACCATGTGAGAAAAACAAATGCTGTGCTAACAGAAGGAATAGGGCTTTCCAATGAATATGAAATAGAGTACAGGATAAAAGCAAATTGTTTAACAGAATGTCTTGTGTGTGTTAGTCACTGAGTTGTGTCCGACTCTTTACGATCCCATGGACTGTAGCCTGTCAGGCTTCCCTGTCAATGGAAATTTCCAGGCAAGAATACTGGAGTGGGTTGCCATTCCCTTCTCCGGGGAGTCTTCCCGACCCAGGGATTGAACCTGGGTCTCCAGCATTGCATTACATTCTTTACCATCTGAGCCTAGATTTCTAAATGATTTCTATTTTATGTTTTCTTAGTCATTCATACATTCAAATATTTATAAATCAACATCTTCAAAGCAATATGTTAGTTCATTGGAGATGAGAAATATGTGTTGAACGCATTCCTTGCCTTCAAGAAGTTCACAAAACAGCAAGATGATTATGGAATTGACACATTTCTTCTTTTTGTAAGCGACCTTCATCAAGCCTGAAAATGGTCTTTTTAGGTAAAAATTGGCATTACATCAATGTTTACACCCATGTACATCTGACCACATATCTGCTTTGTAGACAGACGGCTGTTAAAGTAAGCATAAGTTCAGGCTAAGAAATTCATGTCTGTGAGATTAGGAAAATTTTTTGATGTATACAAGAATTAGATCTATGAGATTAAAGTATTTTGAATGACCAGACTTAGTTTTCAGGCCAATCTATTCTTCCAATTAAAAGAGAACATCACATATTAATGCACACAAGTGGAATCTAGAAACATGACATGATCTTATTTGCAAAGCAGAAATAGAGACACAGATGAAAGAACAAACATATGGATCCCAAGGGGGAAACGGGAGGTGGGAGGAATTTTGAGATTGACACATATATACTATTGGTATATGTATAAAATAGATAAATAATGAGAACCTACTGTATAGCACAGGGAGCTCTGCTTAATGGACTGTGGTGATCTAAATGGGACAGAAATCCAAAAGGGAGGGGATATCTATCTATCTATATATATATATATATATATATATGTATGTATATATATGACTGATTCACTTTTCTATACAGTAGAAACTAACATAAGATTATAAAGCAGCTGTACTCTGCTCAGACAGTAAAGAATCCGCCTGCAATGCGGGAGACCTGGGTTCAGTCCCTGGATTGGGAAGATCCACTGGAGAAGAGGACAGCCACCCACTCCAGTACTCTGGCCTGGAGAATTCCATGGACTATATGGCCTGGTTGGCTACAATCCATGAGGTCACAAGGAACTGGACATGACTGAGTGACTTTCACTTTCATACTCTGCTAAAAGTTCATTAAAAATAGATTTTTAAAAAGCATACCATTATTCTAGATTTCTGCTAAAAGGAAATTCTAACTCCTTAAAATGGTCCACAAGATCTTGACTTATCTTTCCAGTCCTCCTGTGTTCTATCCTAAACTATCTGGGTTTCAGAATATGCCACTCTAGATCCTATCTGTGTTATTCTTTTATGTTGAATGACTCTCACCCACCGAACCAACTCCGTCTATCTTTACAATTCCTTCTCATAGATCAAGATGCAGGTAACATCATGAAACCTAGTAAGAGTGAGATTTGCAACCCTTTCTATCTGCCAGCATTGAATGTGGCATACCATGTAATATGTACCTTATTTGTCTTCTATTTTCCCTTTGGACTTCTTGAGAGCAAAGTCTAGGTCTTTTCATGTCTGAATCTTTAGTGGCTAATACTGGGCAGGGATATAGTATGAAATTAATAAAAATATTTGAATGATTAAATTAATTAATAACTATGTACTATTTCAATTCACATCTATAATATGCACATTCGAATGCTGAACCAGTTGGTATCATGGTCACAGGAGACTCTAAACTACAGACATGGATAAAAGACAAAAGCATGTATAAATATTTTTCTCTTAAAAGAACTAATCCAGCTATTTCAATAAAGTAATTAAACATATAATCTTATAGAACAAAGCTTTAAAGAAATAAATGAAAAAAATTTTATGGTTCCTCTCAATGACATTTATTCCTGTTTTGAGCATAGCTTGGTAAAATAATTCTATCTGGGAGATTTGATTAGAATTATAGAACACAGAATTCTCTCCTTCAGCAGATAGAAGATATTATTATATTGTGTGAGTTTTCTTTACAACTTGCCTTTGCAAAAGATCTAACACTTAAAACAAGTGTGTCTTTCTCTCTCTCTCTTTTTTTAACTTTCCTTAAGTACAAACAGAACAGAAATTTTAAAAAAAAGTTAGGTTCATACAACTATAATGAATGTAATTTAAAAACTGAGTCCCAGGTATTCATGAAGCAAATAAAGAAACTGAGGAATGAAAATAGGAAATGACTTATGAAAAGCCAGCCAGTGAAAACCACAATAAGAATTGGTTATCTTACTTTCTACTTTAGTGTTCTGCCCACTAAACCACCTTTCTCATTTACTTTATCTATTCTGAGAGTAAATTTCTTCACTGAATTGCTAGGTACTTATGACTAAGGGATTCAGGCCAATAAAAGCAATTGATTTACACCTAATTTAAAATGGCAAGTAACTACCAGCTTTAAGATGGACAACTTTTGACAAAATGAAGAAAAATGAGATATCGATTTGAGAGTATGGTGGTCAACTTGTGCTTTGTCTCCTGGAAGAGATTAACCTCTCTTACAGAAAAGATGGAAGAAATCCACCTCATTTTAGTATTCCATTAACTTTGAAATCTAGGGTCCATTAAAGTCAGAAAACTGTTGGTGGTTACAGTAGTGGTAGTTTTGAGTGTCAGGGAAAAAAGAGCAGTAGGGAATGAGAGATAGTGCAATTTGGTCTAATAAAGCCACAACAAATGAATTTCTATGATAGGGACACATGTATGATTGCCTTCCAGATGTGAAAATGAGACAGAGTTCCACGAGAATTAAAATATTTGGATAGAAGATTTAACAGCAAATTCCCAGACCCTTTCTTTTGGAAAACTTCAAGTCTGTATATCTTCTATCACTGGTTTTATTTGGGTTAAAAAAAATAGAATAAATTCTAAAATTTAAAAGCATATGTATTCTAAGCAGAGAAACATAGACTTTAAGAAAAAATAGAATTTTCAATAGAAGGTAAAATGGCATTGTTTTGTTAAAATAGGATAAGAAAACCAAAAATTAAAAAGAGCTTTAAAAAGAACACAATATTTTTTCTACTTTCAAAAAATTTCCTAGAAAAATAAGCAACAGCATCAAGCTAATTTGAAAAAGAGTACAAAAAATGTAAAATTGTATTATCAGTGTACAAAAACACATGTAAAGCTATAAGAAATTTAGTTAATAGTGCAAAGAAAGATTGAGAAGTCTCTTGAGAATACAAAACAAAAGTGTGACAAAGATTAAAGTCATGAGAGAGATAGATACAGGAACCAGTAATAATAATATAAAATATTGAGATCTTAGGATTTCAGGACAAATGAAATTTTATAATAAACAGTGACAAAGTTGAAATCTCTCAGGAAGTAAACATATGATTATCTTAAAATTTTTAAGGCAAAACTGAAGAGATATGTTCAGAACCAAGATGAATTTTGAAAACAAAGGTTGACTTTCAGTGATAAAGATTTTAAAAGACCCAAACATTAAAATAGTATCCAAAAGTATATGGAATTATATGGATTCAATCATCCCTAAGACAATAAATGGGCTTCCCTAGTGGCTCAGATGGTAGAGAATCTGATAAATCCTCAAAAACCTCTCATTAGGAGAGTCTTTAATTCTCATTTATCTAATTATTAATATACATATTTATTGTAGGAAACACTTCTTAGAGAGAAACATGCTCGTGTACATACATATGCATGTGTTATGTGTATATACAAATGCACACACACATATTTAAAGCAACTCCAAAGCATGTTAACCTTGCATACTTTCTAGTGTGTGGTACCTAAGCCACGGTTACGTTCTGTGCGTGTGTGTGATTGAATCTTAATGACTAATCGATGTGATGTTAAAAAGCCCAGGTCTTTTTCCTCAATTGTGATCTACTCTTAAAGGCCTGACCAGCTCTGGAGCTCCTCATGGGAATTGCTAATACATCTGTTGCAACATCCTCATTCAACCAGTCCTGAATCCCTACTCCTGATGTGGTATCCATGAGACATTTCACTCCCACTTCCACCCAAAAACAAACAAACAAATCAATCTACCTTAAACAAATCTCTTGCTCATAATGTTTCCTGAAGGAACAAAAATCTAAAGCAGAAAGAAAGCCTCCTACTCTGCTACTGATGAAACTGCTATTGCAAGGTATGGATGAGATGTAGCATGCTCACAACCCTGCTTGAAAACAACACTCGGGTTGAATATAGCTGACAAAGTGTTCTTTATAATAGCTTTAGCCATCACAGTAGTTTTACTTTCTTCAATATCTTTCCAAGAAAGATAAATCAAAATTCAGTTCAGTTCAGTCAGTCACTCAGTCATGTCCAACTCTTTGCAACCCCATGAATCGCAGCACGCCAGGCCTCCCTGTCCATCACCAACTGTCAGAGTTCACCCAAACCTATGTCCATTGAATCGGTGAAGCAATCCAGCCTCTGTTGTCCCCTTCTCCTCCTGCTCTCAATCTTTCCCAGCATCAGGGTCTTTTCCAATGAGTCAACTCTTCACATGAGGTGGCCAAAGTATTGGAGTTTCAGCCTCAGCATCAGTCCTTCCAATGAACACCCAGGACTGGTCTCCTTTAGGATGGACTGGTTGGATCTCCAATTAGGTATACTTAAATTCTGATATGACTATAAATGAATATGTGTATATCTTCAACAAGAAAGAGAAGTGGATGGGAGGTTTCAAGTTTCAAAATACCAACTCTCTTGTTTCATAATGATGCAAGTGGAAGCTGCTGGCCCAAAATAAACCTGTTTCAATATCCAATGAGTTGACCTGAAGTCCTTTCATAAACACTTTTAGGTATTTTTCTCGTCTTCAAACAAAATTCAGAAAGGTATCCATAGTCATAGGAGGAGAAAATGAAGCTTGAAGAGCTTAAACAACTGAATCGAAGTCCCAAAGCATCAAGTGATGAGACTGGGATTTGAACTAGCACAGTTGCTTTCAAAGTCTTAATTATTTGACCTCTTTTATGAAATAACTGTTCCAAAATATGATTTAGAGATCACTTAATTTACTGGGAGAATGGAGGAATCCAAACATCAGTATCTGCACTCATAAATGATTACTTTCCTTGAGGAATCAGGATCAACATATGGTATGCATGAAAGCCTGTATCAAGACATCTGGGTTCAAATTTGGACTTTTCCTCTAAATGGCTGGGTAACTTTGGCTAAGTTACTTGATTTCTCCAAATTTCACCTGATTTCCTTCACCTGAATATCTAGCAATAACATGCTGCCAGCATTTATGTGGGAATAAAATGCGGTGATAAATTAAAGTGCTTAGCACAGTACTTGGCACACAGTAAGCACTCAGTAAGTGTGAGCTATTACCATTCTAACTTGTCTAGATAAAACATGTGAAAGAACAATATGGAAAGATCATTTGATTTTCTGTTTTTGATGTGGGATAATATGACATTGTAAATCTCAAAAGCTGACAAGGTATTTCAAGGTCAAACATTTAACAATAACCAATTAATTATATTTTCCTCTTAGTGAATCATTATTGGAAGAAATCATTAGGTGACCTTTTTTGGTTACAGCAATCCAATAAAAAATACATTAGCCAGTGTTTCAGGAACATTAGTCTAATGTGCTTTTAGAGATCACCTTCTCTGAGCAGTATAATAAGTTTGTGTGAAAAGCATAAAGCATGTAATATATAATAAGATTTGGACTTTAATGAACCATCTTGGCAAACTGACTGGTACAATAATTCAAAGGTGAGCTTTCCTTAATTAATGAATTAAAAAAGCCAAGAGTATGCCCTAAACGCTACACTTGATTATGCTTTCACTTATTTTCCATTTTTAATCATATACCCCTGATTTGTTGAGTAATATGAAGTAAATCCTAAGTGACCTTGGCTATGAAAATAATAGGGAAGAACTGAAACTTACAAAGAGATGGCATGAGTAGCAGGTTGTATAGCTTCCAAAGCATACTTTTTATCCTTAAAAATATTAGCAAATTTAACATATTTAATTTTGAATCAGCTCAGATATTTTTCTGAAACTACTCCCTACCAGATGTTTAGTACAAAATGGGTACTACTAAGCCACTAAGTCAGAATTAGGTAAACGTTCACATTGAAAGATTTTAAGAGCAAAGACTAGTAGATCATTTCAAATAGTAACTTCATCGCTCTTAATCCTATAGACTTTGAAAAAGAGTGAAGACAGTTTACTGTATTGTGTATCTAACTATCCTATAAGGTAGTAAGCCTCCTAACAGTAGAAACTTCTCAGAACTGCATGGTATTTATGATATTTAGCAAATGCCTAGGAAATTGTCTAGAATGCACTGAATGTGTGATTGCTGAAGACATGACTGAATGAGAAAGTGATAAATAGCAAGTAAACATCTTCATTTAGGTTAAAAGTTTCCTATTAATATATCATAATTTATGTAGCTATGGCCAGAAGTTAGTTATGCAAACATAATATTTCAACAGATCTAAGGTGCCATGAGTTATAACAAGAACTGTTCATTTATATGAAATTAAGAAAGAAAATAAAAACACTATTAATTTATCTGTGATATGTCCTCATTACTAAGACATCGCCAATTTTCATTGATATAAAATTTGTATTAAAATTTTACAATTAATATTATTTTATTTTTTAAATAATTTTATGTGAATAAGCTTTAAAGTTTATTAAAAGTGTTGACTTTAAAAAATGTACAACATATAAGTTGTGAATTGAGTTTTATTTGGGGAAAATGGGGGACTGAAGTCCAGGAGACAGCATTGCAAATTGCTCTGAGAAGCTGCTCGAAGCAGGCAAGGGGAGGGGCTAGGATATGTAAGAATTGCAACAATGGACAGGCGATCCTGAGGGAGTTAACTTAGACTGATAAGGAGTCCAAGCCTAAGGCCCCTTTAGGAAGGAGGTAAACATTGTTTTTTGTTTTTATTTAACATTCTTTTACCTTAGACACGTAGGTCTAAGTACAGCAGGCAGCAGTATCTCTTGTTCAAGAACATGCTTTTCTGCACTCAGAATGTATGCTATGGAGGTCTGGGTAAAAGTTCCACAGCCTTGAGCTTTGGGTTAACCTGTTCCTTCTGACTAATCTCATTCTGATGTCATCCCAGGATGTAAGTTACAGGAAAGGGCCTGGAGGAAATTTTCAGAGCCTTGAGGTATTTCTTTTTCCATTCTTAGCAGCTAGCAGAAAAGTATATAATACCCTGCAACCTACCAGGATCCTCCGTCCATGGGATTTTCCAGGCAAGAGTACTGGAGTGGGCTGCCATTGCCTTCTCCATGCTTAAAACTAGCCAGGTGGATAATCTTTCTACCCTCTTCCAACGTCTGTGTCAGAAGCTTTTTTCCATCACTATCACTTTAATAAAATTTCTACTACACAAAGCTCTGAATGACTGAGACTGTCTTTGGTCCTGGAGTTAAATCTTCTTCGGAGACCATGAATCTGGTGAAACACCGTAATCTTTCATCTATCACTTTGGGGTAGTATCTGGGATCACAAGACAAGGTATAAGCTATCAGTCAGAACATCATTAAGATTATTGTTAAAGAATCCCGATATGTCAAGTTAAGGAACTTAGCACTTTTCTATGTATGAGAAGATGCATGAGTCTGGATCCACTAAAATCATTCATTTGATATTGCACCCCGCCTATCTGGGGCCAGTATCCTGTGTTTGCACATCCTGAGTGTCCTCAGGACTCACCATGGAGAGTGGCTGCAGTCTGATGACTGCTAGATGGCAGGTTTTCTTCTCCTTCCAAGTTCCTTCAGGCTCACAAGCTCGCCACCCATGATGGCTGCAATTGTTGATGACTATGGCATCCTTTGTTTACCGATATGGCAGGAAATAGTCTATTGTAAAAAATTATTTAACACTCCTTGAAGAGGAAAAATTAGTTGAATAAAGCCACTGAGGAAAGTATAGATAAATCTATGCTCTTCAAATATATATATATATATTTCGGGAGCTAATTCAGCCAAGCTGAAGATCTAAAACTTTTCTGCAGGAAATTGAGCTTTCTGTTGTATTTATATCCAAAAACTGTTAGAAGAACAGTACTATTTTTCTAGGGTTGTTGTAAGGAGCTACAGCATGGAAACAACAAATGTAATAGCTATTTCAGCACTCCCCCACTCCTCCCGCCACGAGATATTGTACTTACTATGTAATAGAAAGGATTTAGTTCTAGAAAGAAGACTATAAATTTCAGTATGTTTAAGATAATTTACATCTGGTACAACTAATGACAGCTATAACTTTTAAACTTTCACTGTTTCCTAAGCTAACCATGCTGCATTGCCTTCCACAACTGCATAAATCATATAAACATAGATAGTCATAGAGTTACAGCTTATGCCTTCTATTTTAAAGTAAATAAAGAGAGATGAACACATATTAGAAAGCTTCATCTTTTTGGAACTCTGGTGTCAGGAAACCAATTAATTTGAGGCTCTGGAGAATTGAATGTGCCTTGTGACTTTCAGCCTTAGCTTAACAAAACCAGATAACAGCATGATAAGCCACCAACTATTTTAAATATTACGGAGCTAATTTAGTTCATTATATTGGAATAAATAAATGTCTAAGGCATTGCGTTATTTTCTTTTATATAAAGTGGGGCTTCTTCTAAAGGGAGGCATTCTGGTTTCACCTATTTTCTTCTCGAAGAGGGGATTTATTTTATGTCTATACCCTTTCATGATAAACCTTAGATTAACTAGAGACTGAGTTAATAGTTTTGTACAACCTTCTAGAATCTTCATATCCCTTATCTGTAATAAAAGAACATCTGCCCACCTCCATGTAATATGCTGAAAATGAAACAAGGTTGAGACATCTGTCAGGCAAGGGCTCCTGCCTCTCTCTAACTTCCCTGTTAGCTGACAGTAACAATGGTAACAGTGTTATAACTGAACCCTCACAACTTTAGATTGCAAGGAGATCAAACCAGTCAATTCTAAAGGAAATCAACCCTGAATATTCATTGGAAGGACTGATGCTGAAGCTGAAGCTCCAATACTTTGACCACTTGATACAAAGAGTGGACACATTGGAAAAGACCCTGATGCTGGGAAAGATTGCAGGCAAAAGGAGAAGAGGGCAGCAGAGGATGAGATGGTTAGATAGCATCACTGATTCAATGGACATGAACTTGAGCAAACTCTGAGAAGCAGTGGAGGACAGAGTATTGCAGTACATGGGGTCGCAAAGACTCGGACATGACTTAGCAACTAAACAACATAATAACACAACTTTAGGTCATGATATGGTTCCTCCTGAAAGTATCAACTAAACTGCCTAATTATAAAAATCATAAGATTTTAATAAAGGGATGCGTTTTTTAATCTCTATATCCTCCAGAGCCCTTTGGAGTAGGGCTCTCCTGTCTCTTGCCAGGCTAGTTCGCATCTTCCTAGCAACCATGGAGCACAACGATGCTATCCTCGTTGACCAGAGGCTGAGATATTCATGGCTCACCTCTTGTGGATCTGGTTAAACTGCTTTACAAAGACTTGGCCATACTCATTCTGTATATTCAGATAGTAAGCTTTTTTATACCTCCTCTCCCTATGGGAGTAAACACACCCAAGCTCACACTGCCTAGACCACACTAAGACCACACTAAGAATTGTCTGCTGCTGCTGCTGCTAAGTCGCTTCAGTCGTGTCTGACTCTGTGCAACACCATAGACAGCAGCCCACCAGGCCCTGCTGTCCCTGGGATTCTCCAGGCAAGAACACTGGAGTGGGTTGCCATTTCCTTCTCCACCACACTAAAAATTGCCCGTTTCTTCCACTTGAATGTAGGTTAGCTTAGTACCCTGACAATGCTTGTTTGTGATTGCCTGGTAGTATTTTTGTGATGATCAAATAAGTCAATAGATACAAAATGGTTTGAAAAGTGTCTAGCCCTAGGATGTTTTTAGTAACTATTGACTAACATCACTACTGTCATTATCATTGTTGATAAATGGACCTTTGAATAGCCACCATATCTCAGGCTTTTTAGATTCTATGGATCAGGAAGAAAGAGTCTCATTTTGCCTTCTAAATGCAAATTTATCTACTAACAAACTTTGCTAACATCATTAGCACATTATTTCTCATTTGTCTTTCATCCTAATGAAGATGATTCGTTGGCCTGGAATCTAAGTGTAGGTGGATGGTAGAATGTTCACACACCAAAAACTCTAAGAAGTCTTAACCAGAGTGATTATTTTTTAATTCCTAAAAATATTTGCAAAAAAAATCCCTAGATTTTATCAGCAACTAACAATTGCTACTGCCCAAAATAAATAATCAATACTCTGAGACTGTGGTCTTGTATTCTATGGATTACATATTTGTAAATATAGCAATAGATAGCTCCATATGCATAACAATGAAAGTTGGGGGGGACATGAGGAAAGAAATTTTCATTTGAAATAAGAATCTAGGATAAGTGTCTACCTCACTAGTTTTGTGGCTTAAGCAAACTATTTAATATTGCCAAATCTCAGTTTGCCTGTATGCAACATGGAATAAATATCAGCTGCTCTTCTTGCCTTTAAATTGTACTTTCAATTTGATACCTCCAAAGAAGTAATACATAAGAAAGTCTTTTGTATGCTGAAAAGTAGTATGCATATGTAAGGGTTTGTTAACTGTAAAATAATATGATAAACACTGAAGTTAAACTTTATAGATTGTGTTGCACTGAGGGTGCAGACATCTGTCTCTTCCCCAAACACTAATCCCATTTGTAGTACATAATTGCACAACTTGGAAAGAAAAATGTTATGATAATCCCAGGCGGTTCCCATTCACCTTCACGAGTTGTTTCTACACTTGCCCCAGAAAACGAATTGTTAATGTGTGTGCTACAAATAATGGCATAATAATGACTGTGCCAAAGAAACAATCAGCGATTATCCATGCACATTTTATAATAGTCACTTCCAAGTGCGAAATGTTTGGCAACTTAAAGGAAAAAGTTGAACTTGTTAATTTTCTAGCAGGAAGGTTAAGTAGAGAGGAAGCAATTCAAACATATGTGAGCAGCCGGGCTCCCTGGCACTTGAAATCCCTCAACAGCTGGTGGAGAGGGCCTACTGTTGGGGATGCATAAGGGCTGGAGGGGATGGGAAGAAAAGGAATGGGCAAGAGAAGACATTGCAGATGTTTTCTTGCAGATTTGTTCTATGTTACTGTCAAAAAAACTTTTCCAATTACGAGCAAAACTTCTGTAATGGTATAGATAATGATTTCTGAAAACCTATATCATATTAGAAATTATTATTACATGTATATGTTATTATTATTATATGTATATGTAATAATCTCATTTAATCTCCACAAACCATGAAGACAGAAAGATGATACCCATTCTGTAATTTGTATAAATGGAGTTTAGGAGTTTTAAGTGATTTAATCAATGTCAGTGATAGGATCAGTATTCCAATCTGTGTCTATCTGGCTCTGAAGCCCCCATTCTTTATATTGTAAGCGGTTGCCAACTTGGCACTGGGGACAGTTTTCGTGGAAGGCAATTTTTCCACGGGGTGGTGGTAGGGTATGGTGTGGGGATGATTCAAGCACATTACATTTAGTATGCACTTTATTCCTATTATTATTACATCAGCTCTACCTGAGATTATCAGGCATTAGAGCCTGGAGTTTGAGCACCCCTGTTTCATAGCACTCCACTCTCTCTTCAGATTAGGCATATGAAGAAAGGGTCAAGGTGAAGGTGAAAGTCGCTCAGTCGTGTTCGACTCTTTGCAACCCCATGGACTATACAGTACATGGAATTCTCCAGGCCAAAATACTGGAGTGGGTAGCCTTTCCCTTCTCCAGGGGATCTTCCCAACCCAGGGATTGAACCCAGGTCTCCCACATTGCAGGCAGATTCTTTACCAGCTGAGCCACAAGAGAAGCCCAAGAATACTGGAGTGAGTAGCCTATCCCTTCTCCAGAGGATCTTCCTGACCCAGGAATCGAACTGGGGTCTCCTGCATTGCACACGGATTCTTTAACAACTGAGCTATGAGGGAAGCCCAGAAAAGGCCAAAGAGACCTTCAAATGAATAAGGTTTCCACACTTGCTATCACACACCTTCATGGCAACCAAAGAGAGGCATTCTGTTTTGTATCAAATTTTAACATTAGGCCACAAAATAGACACAGATGTATAGAACAGTCTTTTGGACTCTGTGGGAGAGGGCGAGGGCAGGATGATATGGGAGAATGGCATTGAAACATGTATATTATCACATGTGAAATGAATCACCAGTCTAGGTTCGATACATGACACAGGGTGCTCAGGGCTGGTGCACTGGGATGACCGAGAGGGATGGGATGGGGAGGGAAGTGGGAGGGGGGTTCAGGATGGGAAACACATGTACACCCATGGCAGATTCATGTCAATGTATGGCAAAACCAATACAATATTGTAAAGTAAAAAAATTAATACATTAAAAAAAATTAGACAGTGTGACCATCACAGTGACAATTTCACATAGTTCAAGTTCATATATGAACAAACACTTCATCTTCTATGCTCCAACCTAAAGTGAATCCTCTCTACTTTGACTGTCTAGCCACACTTCAGTCTTTCACTCTACTGTCCAAGTTCCAAAAATCCTTTTAATCCATTCAGACTTAGCTCAAATGTCACCTCCTTTAAGCCATTCCTCAACACCTTTTATAGAAAAAAACTCTTAATGACCTTGAATAGGAAATTCTTTCCATGTGCTCTTAAGATTCTTCATCTGAAGCCTTCTTAGAGCATTTTTTTACTTTAATTATATTAATATTTTGGGTCCATATTTCATAATAAATAAAAGATTGTAATCTCAAGGGAGTAGACCAGGTGTTCATATTTTAATCCTTTAAGACAGGAACTATAGTATTCAATAAATGTATATACAAATAATGATGCCAAATATAAACTACACATACCTATATCTTATTAACTTTCATATTGCTTTGAAGATGTCTATTTATAATGTACTTGACTCTAGCACTTAAGTAGGGGGACCTTGCTTTATACAGATCTTCAAAGCACCCAAATCTATTCTAGAGCCAAGCACTTAGGCGGTGCTCATTGATGCACATTCCATATACAGTGGGCTCCCATGCCCACTGCTGGAACTGGAGTTCCAACTGCACCCAGTAACTAGGATGGATGTAGCTTTTGTTTCTGTTCATCAGCTTTGTGTGTACTTTGGTGTCATGCTCAGCTTCCATAGCTCTTACAGTAAAATTTGGTTCACCAGTTCATTCTCCAATAAAGTGCCTTATGCACAAATGGCAGTGATCCTGTTTCCTTGTGAAAAGAACTCTTGAGATTTACTCTCTGAACATCTGTCATATACAACATAAAGCAGAGTATATGTATGTATTATATGCATCATATTTTAGATTACATCCCTAATATTTATCTTATAGCTGAACATTTTTACCTTTTGACTGCTTTCATCCAGTCCCACCTCCCCAACCCCTATGCCTTAGATAATCACAAATCTGATTTCTTTTTCTATGAGTTTGTTTGTTTGGTCGGTTGGTTTTGAGGTGTAATCGATCTGTAACACTATGTTAATTCCTGTTACACAGTATAGACAATATAGTGATTCCATATGTCTATGTCTATAGGTTATAAAATGATGACCAAAGTAAGTTTAGTTTGCATCTGTCACCGGTTATTAACTGTAGTTACTGACTACATTCCTCCCACTGCACACTTCATTCTAATAATGATTCATTTATTTTGCAGCTGAAAGTCTGTCCCTCTTAAATTCCCTCACCTATTTCTTTCCTCCCCTCCATTTCCCACCCTTCAGGCAACCACCTGTTTGTTTGCCTTCTCTATGGATCACTTTCTGTTTTGGTTACATTTGTTCACTTGTTAGGTTTTGTCTATTCAGATCCTTTCCCCATTTTTTAATTAAGCTGTTAGTTTATTTGAGGTTGACATGTACGAGTTCTGTGTATATTTTGGATGTGTGCATGCATGCTCGGTTGCTCAGTCGTGTCCAACTCTGTGACCACATGGACAGTAGCTCACGAGGCTTCTATGTCCGTGGAATATTTCAGGCAAAGGTACTGGAGTGGGCTGCCATTTTCCTCCTCCAGGAGAATCTTCCTGACCCAGGGATGGAACTGGCTCTTGAGTCTCCTGCATTGGCAGGTAGATTCTTTACCACTAGTGCCATGTGGGACCCCCCCATATTTTGGATATTAACCCCTTATTGGATATATCACTTGCAAATATGTTATCTCATTCAAGAGGCAGACTTTTCATTTTATTGATAGTTTCCTTTGCTATGAAAAAAACTTTTTCGTTTGATGGAGAGTTCAGGCAAACTAAAACTAAAAGAATTTATCACTCAAAACTAGCTTTACAAGAAACGTTAAAAGGGCTAATATAAGTAGAGCAGCAAAGGCCATAAATACTGAAATATGAAAATTCCCAGAGGAAAAATCTCATGTGTAAAGGCAAATAATACAGTAAAGTTAGTATATCAGCCACTTATATAAAGTTAGTAGTAAAAAGACAAAAGTAGTAAAATCATCTGTAGCTACAACAAGTAGTTGGATACATAAAAAGATGCAAAATATGACAAAAAAACTATAAACAAAGGGGGAGTAAAAATGTAGGATTGTTAAAATGGTTCAAACTTAAGATATTGGCAATTTAAGAGTGGCATGAGGCTTATCTTCATGGGATTCTTTTATCTTATCGTGTTTCACCATCACCTTGAAGCAGCTCATCTGACAGAATTGTGAAATTGACTTTGAAAAACTCAACTACAGACCTGAGTGGCAACATCTTACAGGCATGGGACAATGTCTTTCAGTATGTGGCTTATGAGCTAAATCAAAGACCAAGAATTCCTGACCTAGGGAGAAAGTTAATGGATAGATCATTAAAGCTTATGATTCTAGATACTGCAGGGATATACACATTATTTCATGTTTCCAAGAGACCAGCTTCAGATTCCCGGGTCAGAGATAAGATTACCCTGACCTGGGGAATCTAGATGACCATAAATATAGGATGAACATATTCCTTACTCAAAAAATAAAACAAAACTGTCCTGCTAGGTATTCTGTTATATGCTGCTCGGTGGGGAAACTGGCTGGCATGGACTTTGTTGCACTTGTTCAACTACTTATATTCGATACATGCTATGTTCTTGTTCAGTGGCCAAGTCGTGTCCGACTCTTTGTGACCCCTTGGACTGCAGTCAGTGTATGCTATACGTGATTTATTTGCTAAATGTGCCCTGTCAATGCCTATCATAAATTCTTACAGGAAAGTAATAATTAAAAGTGAGAGACTTAAAGGAGGATTTTTCTATGAAAGAGAGAGGTACCCACTAAGGCCTGCAATTTACTCCCTGTGACATCTCTGCAGTCCTAAAACACAGAGAAAAAAATGCAGTCCCAAAACACACACAAGACTTACACTTGGAGTCTGCCACCTGTTAGCTGGGTGACTTCAGGCGAGGCACTCAACTGCCCCAAGTCTCAGTTTTCTGGTCCATAATATAATGGCATGATAATACTGATCTGTGGCAGGACATCAAGGGGACTGCATTTGAAAATGTTGCAAAATCTGGACTCTGAAATTCTTGCTTGCTGCACACTGAAGTACTCAGTAATATGGTAGCAGTAGCTATAATTATTTTATCAGACATCCAGATTTACAAATTAAATGCTGTCATGATTTGTTACATCTGGAACAGAAAACACACTAATTATATACCAACATTTTTTTAACCTATGAACAAAACTAGAAAATGACAAGTAACTGCTCAAAACTATGCATATAAGTTTCACAGATTCTTCAGAAAGACTGCCTCTTTCTTTTCAACTTGCAAACAAAGGTAATCTGTTTTCCAAATGTTTTGCCTCTTTCCCCCATCTTTAGCAGTGCCTTATTTACCGGTGTTCTAATGACTTTCTGCTGCTTTTTTCATCAGGTTGTCGCATCTGGAAAAAGAACATATGTACTGCAGGCCCTAATTAAGGCTAACAAAATTATCTCTCACTTCCTGTTTAATCCAATCTGCCAGCAATCAAGAGAAACAGCTACACAATGGCAGACTCACTGTATCTTGGCTGCCTTGCTAACACAGGACATGGTGCCCATGTCAAGCGTGAAACCAAAATGATACCAGATGAGAATGAAAAATGACAATCTCTCACACAATGCACCGCACTTCCTAATAGCAAACAGTAAGGCACTGGCACCCCACTCCAGTCCTCTTGCCTGGAAAATCCCATGGACAGAGGGGCCTGGTAGGCTGCAGTCCATGAGGTCGCTAGGAGTCGGACACGACTGAGCGACTTCACTTACCCTTTTCACTTTCATGCATTGGAGAAGGAAATGGCAACCCACTCCAGTGTTCTTGCCTGGAGAATCCCAGGGGCGGGGGAGCCTGGTGGGCTGCCGTCAGTGGGGTCACACAGAGTCGGACACGACTGAAGCAACTTAGCAGCAGCAGCAGCAGCAGCAGCAAGCAAGCATTTAGGAAAGCCACAGAAAAAATATTAGAGAGAAATTGGAAAAATAGAGTCCTTTGAAAGTAAGAAAATGGGTAACTTCCTGTTAGGTCACTTCCACTTCTGTTCCCTCCAGACAGCTTTCAAATTAAATCCAACTTGAAGAGAGATTATTTAATTTGACTGATTGATGTCCTGTTTTACCAAGAAATGAGTTAAGATGCTTAATATGGCTTTTCTGACGTTGCTTCGGCTCTCAGAGGTTTCCTTTTGAGTCAGTACTTGGACATATTATGTTTCTTTGTTTTTTGTGTTTTAATTCATGAGGACTCTTTAGTCATTTTTGTGCCTCTCAGAACCAACTTTGAGACTCAGATTCAGCAAGTTACTTTGTCTGCACCTCTTGGCTTCCCTGAAAATCCGGCCATCCCATGCTTCCCTGTGGTGGTAGGTCCCTGGAATGGCATCTGCTCGGCAACCACTGAGACAGAGGCAGTGATTTCTCAAGAGGGGCTGCCGGGATAGTTCCTACCTCCCCATGCGCATGTGTCCTCGCCCTTTTCCTGCCGCTCGGTTTTATTCTTCTTTACTATTTTTCAACCCTCCTCCCTAAAAGTCAGAGAATTCCCTGTGGCAGGATAACTAGGGTCTTTTCCTAGATGATTCATGCCCTTCATCACTGAGGGTAGACGGAAACAGGATGGGTGTTGGATCCAAACAGACCTTTGCTCACCTCTGTCTTCCTGTATTCTTTTCTATGTGTTCCTGGGAAACTTCCATTTTTTTTCAGTCTTCATGCTATCATATGAGCTTTTGCTTTGGTTTAAAACATTATATAATACTATAGAATGGTTGGGGATTAAGTGATAAAACATGATTATAATACATAAGGCCAGATATATAGTAGGCACGTAACATATATTTTCCTTTATTTCTCTCATATTATATTTAATTGTGTGAAATGGGAGTCATATCATTCAGCCATCTTCCAACCTGACCAGCAATCACAACCTCCAAAAGGGCAAGACTCCTAGTTCCTAATTTGCGTTCAACTACCCATGACACTTAGCTGCAACAGACTAAAGCCCTGCTGCTCTATCAATGGTTATGAATCTACTGCCCTGGTCACATCCTTTTGCACCAAAGAAAAGGCAGAGTTGTAGCCCCCAGAACAATGTCAGAGCACATTAATTTGAAGCTAGAAAATTCCTAAGTCATTGAGCACCTTTGAGGGGCTCTACTTTTTTATTGTTATAATTATAACACAATATTAGATTACTTTCAGGTGTACACCACGGCTTTTTGATATTCTTATACATTATAAAGTGATCATCATTGAAGTAAGACCAATTACCATCCATCATCATAGAAAGTTGTTATAATATTACTGACCATGTTTACTAGATGTACAAAATTTATTTAACTTGTAAGTGAAAGTTTGTACCTCATGATCCCTTCCCCTTATTTTGTTCATCCCCCAACCCCCTCTGGAAACTACTACTTTGTTCGCTGTATCGGTTTTGTTTTATGGCAGTTACTCAAAAGACAAGAAACAAGTGTTGGGGAGGGTATGAAGGAAGGGGAGCACTCCTGCGCTGTTGGTAGGAATGCACACTGGTGCGGTCACTTTGAAAAACAGTATGAAATTTCCTCAAAAAGCTAAAAATAGAACTACCATATAATCTGGCCATTCCATTCCTGGATATTTACCCAAAGAAGCCAAACACTAATTCAAAAAGATATATGTATCTCTACATTCACTGCAGCCCTATTTACAATAGCTAAGACATGGAGGCAACCGAAGTGTCCCACAATAGATGAATGGATCAAGAAGATATAGTATACATAAGCGGTGGAGTATCTGTTGTGGGTGTTTGGTCACTAAATTGTGTCCAACTCTTTGTAGCCCCATGGGCTGTAGCCCAGCAGGCTCCTCTATCTATGGAATTTCCCAGGCAAGGATACTGGAATGGGTTGCCATTTCCTTCTCCAGGGGATCTCCCTGACCGAGGAATCAAACCTTTGTCTCCTGCATTGGCAGGTAGATTCTTTACCACCAAGCCATCAGGGAAACCTGTAATGGAATATTGCTCAGTCATAAAACAAAATAATGAAATCTAGTGATTTGCAGCATCAGTGGACCTGATAGTTATCATGCTAAGTTAGTTGTCGGATAGAGAAAAAAAAATATGTGTGGTTTTACTTATATGTAGAATCTGAAAAACAAATGACCAAACAGAACAAAACAGATTCAATTTACTTTTTGCTTATAATAAAGTTCATTCCCCTGGGCATCATATAAGGGCATGTTAAATACCTGCTTCTCACAGACCTCTTTCTGCTCATCTTCAATCAGAGCCCACAGCTCTGAGTCACTCACATCCACTACAAACTTTCATCTGCGTCTGCATGTATTTCTCATTGCACCACCCTTCCCATCTTCTTGCCTTCTCATTTCTCACAAGACTCAAATCCAAGATACTTTAAAAATTATTCATTAGAAATTCTTTAAGAACAGAAGATGATATTCTGGCCTAGTACCAGACTTATCACACGATGGACAATTAGTATTTGTATACTGAGCAAACCAGGTAGATAGCTACACAGATATTTAAACTTCTCTTATACAAAGCTATACTGCCAGGTAGGTGAAAAGGATGGAGCCACACAGGGTGAGAGACTCATGGACTCAGTTATCTTCATAGGAAAGGCAACGACTTTTGATTTTATTCATAACAACAAATTTATATTTCATTGAACTCTGGGAGATAGTGAAGGATGGGGAAGCATGGCATGCCAAGTTCATGTGGTCACAAATGGTTGGACATGACTCAGCATCTGAACAACAGCAACAATTTGCAAGGCAATGTGCTAAGAGGTATATATACATTAGCTTATACAATCAGGATTAAAACTCTATAAGGTAAGCATTGGTATACTTAGAGGGATTGGTGGGTTATCAACATACAACTCTAGAGGCTGATGAAGCTGGAAAGAGAATCAAGTCTCTATGAAGCCAAAGCCCAAGCTATCAACGATCTGTTTTTCTGTCCAACAGTACCCCTATGGATGATAACTTCCTTCCAGATTGTCACGTGTAGAGTAACAATATGAATGCTCTTAAAGGGATACTCTAACAGTTTATAGAAATGGCAACAGCAAATGAGTGAAACATTCCTGGGGAGAAATTTAAACTTCCAAACATCTGGTGCACTGTGCCCAAACCAATACGGTGGGGCAAAGCTTGCAGCACGGTCGTATTGTGTACCATCAGACTGCTGTGCGTGGTGATGCCGTGAAAAGGTGAGAACAGAGAATGCCCATCATATTTAATCACCATGATAACTTTATGATGTGGGGCATTAAATTTCATTGATTAGCAAATTAACTCATTCCGCTATGGTTAGACAATTTTTCAAAATTTAATTTCTGCCTTGTTCTAGCTGCTATTGAAATAAATAAAATTTTATATCATCCCCCCTCTTGCTTCAGTTCTTGTATCAACGTAGTGGTGGAATAGGGATTAATATCTTGTTTCATAGAGCACGTCAAAAGCCATTATCGCTATGCCCCTAATGGTCTAGCCCTTTGATTAGTTGGTATGGTGGCTGGAAATTTGAGAAGGACAGGGTTACCATTCAACCAGTGAGAAGAGAGTTGGCACCCCATAACCTGGGAACACTGAATGTTATGAGTTCTTAGAAGTGTTCTCTGGGTATCATTCAGCACCCAAGAAAGTAGAAACTTGAGGCACATTGATTCCACAGGTGTTTTTAGAGACTGGGACTCAATAAGCCCAGCATAGGACTCCTACGTCCAGCATAGGAGAGTGAAACAACACATCTTTCAATGGCTGATATGGGCTAGTGAGCCCATATACTGGCACTATGATTAATTTAAAACCAAGGATACTTCTTTAGTTATTCTGAACTGTCAGAGCACAAAGATTCCTGAATGATCTCTCAGAAAAGAAAAAAAAAAAAAAAGAAAACAACTTCTTGATCCTTCTCAAAAAATTAGATAACTGATGTTAGATTTCCAGGCAACTCTAAATTGTAGAAATTACTCCTTGTATAATTAGATACACAGCAAAAATAAGTTAGTCATTTCCTGCAGCCTGAATGTCTTGATCTATAGTTATGTTCACTAAATACTTATTTGACAAATCTATATTAATCACCAGGCTTCCCAGATGGTGCTGGTGGTAAAGAACCTGTCTGCCAGTGCAGGTAGACAAAAGAGACAAGAGTTCAATCTTTGGGTCAGGAAGACCCCCTGGAGGAGGGCATGGCAACCCACTCCAGTATTCTTGCTTGGAGAATCCCCATTGACATAGGAGCCTAGTGGGCTACAGTCTACAGGGTGACAAAGAATCAGACATGACTGAAGCAACTTAGCATGTATGCACATATTAATCACCAATATAATTTAGGAATTCTGTAATTGTACATGCTCAGTCACTCAGTCATGTCCAGCCTTTTGTGGCCCAATGGACTGAAAACTGCCAGGCTCCTCTGTTCATGGAATTTTCCAGACAAGAATACTGGAGTAGGTTATCATTTCCTATTCCAGGGGATCTTCCCGACCCAGGGATTGAACTCTCATCTCTTATGTTCCCTGCATTGGCAAGCAGATTCTTTACCACTAGTACCACCAGAGAAGCCCGGTGATTAATACAGATTTGCCACAGCTTCCAATTTTAAAGGCTCGGTACTGGGAAGAGAAAAATAACTGGTGAATATAACATAGCACAGAATACTTGGATCTACAGTAAGTATATGCAATTGGTTTTAAAGAGTAATAAAAGAGAGGCTACTGATTTCATCTTTCAAGATCAGGGAAGGCCTCCTGGAAAGGGGTCGGGGAGTGGGGGCAAGCTAAGCAGAGATCTAAAAGTCAATGTAAAATTGAACAGGTCAACAAAGGTCGAGGTGAATTGGTAAGCTTACACATCTTAAAAATGGCAGTGCTTCGGTCCAAAGTCTAGCAATTTCTGCTAATGCACACTATTAGAAGGCGGCCTTCATCTAATGAAAACAGGAGTGGATCAACCAAACAAAAAGAAAAGAAAGGCGGACGTCAGCTACTAAGGCCAACACAGACCTCCTTATGAGGCTCCATCCGAGGTCCAATTTCTGAAACCAGATGAGCAGACCAGATGTGCACAGTTAGTCTTTCACCTTACTGGTTCAATAATTCCCATTATAGCGATGGCAATCAAATGCTGGTAGGATCCAAGGCTCAGAGTCTCTCTCTCCCCCTCTAATTCAGGGACATGAAACAGAGTTGCAACTGAATCTCCAGAGGAGAAAGGAAATGCTACTTCCTCTCTGGATGGTCCCCTGCTGATACATTGACTAGAAGATGCTAAGACGAAAAAAGAAGTGTTATAAGTCCCCCGACTTAACATATGCATTGTGTGAAGCACTCGGGAGTCACATATGCAGAGTAAAATACGTGCTGTGCTGTGGCAGTGGTGGCAGCAGTGCGGCAGCCATGGACAGCTGGGGTACCGCCACCATGAATTTGCATGAGATGTAATTTTATTAGATGGATGGGCCAATTTGATTAATCTTAGCAACTGGTGGGAAACAATATATGCATAGAGCATCTCTTTTCCATCCCCGCATCCATTGGTATGTGAGACATTCAACAAAAAGCTGTTAGGAAATGGGCATCAGGCACATAAAAGGTTTATGTTGTTTTTACAAACAAAATTGCTGTTTACAAATATCACACAGCAGGTTCTCTGTTTTATGGACAGAAATAATTCACTCTCAAGCTATAAAGGTCCCAGAGAAATGGGTTTGCTAATATCTATCCCATTTTAAATTACAAAAGACCCATGCCACCATCCCAGAGACTCATACCTTCTTGGCCATGCCTTGAATATTCACACACACCAGTGTCTAATGATGAATCAGAGCTGGGGAGCCTTACTGGCCACAGTCCATTTACAGCACATTAGATAAACATCATTATTCTTTGCAAAGTGCAAGGAAACACAGTTTCTTTAGCAAAATAGCCTTACTCTTCATCTTCCAAAAAGGGATATGTTTCAGGTGATTTCAAGAGCACAGAAAAACAGATTGCAAGCAAATAAAAAGTAATTCCCATTGTAAAGCACTTGTGCAATAGTCTTCTCAGACAGTTTATTTATTTATTTTTTTAGAAAAGATTCTAAAGCATAAATACTTGCTTTGGCCTATTTTAAGTTTTTTCCTCTTTTTTTTTCCTTTTTTAATTCTCTTTCATTTGACACACCCAACTGCCTCATTTAGGTTGGGATTCGGTTTCAAACTTCTTATTTGTATCATTAATTTATATCATTAATTCCGTAATTTAGCACTCTCCTCTTATGTCCAGTATTAAAGGCATTTATAGAACTTCTTGTTTGAAATGGCAACTAAGCACACATTTGGCCTTTCATCTGTAAAAGCATCTTACTGACGAGAAAACATCACTACAATAAGAGCAGCAAAGAATAAAATTCACCAGGGATGAAAACTTCTGAAAGTATTGACAAAAATTTTAGGATTAATGAATAACTATACAAATAAAATCTTATAATAATTATAGAATAGAATATAGGCATCATAAAAATTTTAAAATGTGTTGGAAGAAATGAAAAATAGTAGAAAAAAAGTTTAAATGTTAACTTTTAAAGATGAAGTCATCAAAAACTAGACTGTGATATGTTAAGTTATAATGCCAATAATGCTAATGTTTGTTTGTTTGTTTTTGTCCTCACCGTACAGCAAATGAGATCTTAGTTCCAGGACCAGGGATCGAACCCATGCCCCCTGCAGTGGAAGCACAAAGTCTTAGCCACTGGACTGCCAGGGAAGCCCCTAATGCTAAGAGTTTTAAAGGGGCAGGAATGCAGCAGAACTTTGTTGTCTCTGCTTCTGCGACAATGCTGGGTGAGAGTTTTTCCCTCTGTGGTAAGTGAACACATTTGGCTCTGCTAGGTAATAAGGCAAGTATAAAAGTTGTGAACGTGTCTGTGGGACCTACACAGAGCAATTGCATGGCATATAGGAACTACTTTTCACACCCTCATGTCCCCCACCACAGTCTACGCTCTGCAAGGGGCCTCATGTTTGCTCAACACCCACTGGACCCTAGAGAAGCTCACCTCTTCTTCATCATCGTCAGATCAAATGGTGGTAGGTGAGCATGCCCTGCAGATGCCTTCTCTCTCTACCCGCCACATCACGCTGCATCCCATGCTCGTATCATCTCTGTACAAACATCCATTTCAGATGAGCAAACACGCGGCATACACAGGGACTCATCCTGGAATTGGAATACCACAGCACTCCTCAGGCACATGGCTGATTGTCTTAGAGCCCACCGCACTTGGATTTAGGGAGAGGAAATCCTCTCGGGAGGAAAACTGCACTTTGTACACCAACACTCTCCTATAGAATCTTTTCCCAAAGTCATTCTGTTATAACTGAGAAAAAGAAATGTTTTGTAATAGAAGTGGTTCTGCCCTGGCTTCTCTGAAAATGTTGGGATTTGCATATAGCCTCAATGGCAGGTGACACCTTAACTTTGGAATGAGGAATGCTCAGGCCTGAGAGAACAAGAAAGACCCCTCTCTTTACATCTGGTTACAAGAAGAGCTCATTCCAGCAGTTATTACGATGTTCTCATTAAAATATTATAAAACTCGATTAGCGTGGAAGTTATAGCAGGAATTCTGATGACATTTATGAGATAAGGTAAGTGGGCCATCTGAAGAATCCAAATGCCAGTGAGTGAGAGGGACAAAGAGAAAGGATCCAGAGAGTCTCCAAGGATGTTGACTTGAGCATCTCCATAGGTCACTAGCCTAGAAGGCAAAAGGGAGGACAGGTTGAGGGGAACAAAGATTGTGATCACGCTTTGTGAGAAATTTCAGTTTGATTTATCTGTAGCACACCCTGAAGAAGGTGCTGATCAGACAGTTAGTCTGAAGCTCAAGGTGAATGATCAGAGCTGCAGTAGTATTTAGGAAGTGTCATGTATACCTTTTGGAGAAGGAAATGGCAACCCACTCCAGTATTCTTGCCCGGAGAATCCCAGGGATGGGGGAGCCTCGTGGGCTGCCGTCTATGAGGTCGCACAGAAGTGACTTAGCAGCAGCAACATGTATATCTTTGGTGAATAGGACCAGAAGAAAAGATGAGGGCAACTTTTTTCAGAAAACAGAGAAAAACTAGTCTGTATTATTCCATAACATTTTTAGAAGTTCAGTTCAGTCACTCAGTCATGTCCGACTCTTTGCTACCCCATGAACTTCAGCACACCCTGTCCATCACTAACTCCCGGAGCCTCTCAAACTCATGTCCACTGAGTTGGTGATGTCATCCAACCATCTCATCCTCTGTCACCCCCTTCTCCTCCTGCCTTCAATCTTTCCCAGCATCAGGGTCTTTTCAAATGAGTAAAAGAAGTAAAGTAGTAAATAAAGGATGTCTCTTTCTTTCTTTTTTTTTTTTTAAGATTTAAACTCAATTGAATGTTGCCAGTTATCCAAGAGTCCAGTACTTCTACCAGATGTACTGAAATAGCTGCTAAATAAAGAATAAAGCTCTTTGAAGGCAGCTGCTGCAGAGGAAAATCCCATGGACAGAGGAGCCTGGTAGGCTGTAGTCCATGGAGTTGCAAAGAGTTGGACATGACTGAGTGACTTCACTTTCACTTTTCACTTCATGCATTGGAGAAGGAAATGGCAATCCAGTCCAGTGTTCTTGCCTGGAGAATCCCAAGTACAGGGGAGCCTGTTGGGCTGCCATCTATGGGGTCGTACAGAGTCGGACATGACTGAAGTGACTTAGCAACAGCAGCAGCAGCTGCAGAGGTGCCTGACACCCTTCTTTGACATTTTTCTAGAACAGCAACAAAGGTATGATATAGGGAAGAGCAAAGCTGACTGGTGCTTCCCTGGTGGCTCAGTGGTAAAGAACCTGCCTGCCAATGCAGGAGACACGGGTCCAATCCCTGGGTTAGAAAGACTCCCTGGAGAAGTAAATGACAACCCACTCCAGTATTCTTACCTCAGAAATCTCATGGACAGAGAAGCCTAGCAGGCTACAGTCCATGGGGTCACAAAAGAGTTGGACACAACGTAGTGATTAAACAACAAAGCTGACTCCATATTGGATCCATTTCTTTTACTTGAACCTTTATTCTATTGTTTTTGCCTCAAGTTAAGAATGCTGCCTATCACCTGAAATACATAGAATAGCCCATGCCAAGGATAGCCTTCTGAAAATGAAAGGTATAACACTTTTCCATTCATATAGAGATAAAAAGTTAAGATCAGAGAAGAAATGTGTCTTGTTTTAGGTTATGGGAACATTGTAACATAGAGGAACAGCTGCAAAAATGAAGGATTCTGACATTAAGAAGTGTGTAACCATCAACCACACCCACTACCCACTCCCCGTTTAGTATAAAAGAGGCTTGAATTCTAATTCAAGTAAGATGGTTCTTTGGGACACCAGTTTACCATCTTCTTGGTCTTCTGACTTTTTGAATAAAGTCTGATTTTCTTGACCTAATGACTCATGTCTCAATTTATGGGCCTTTCATGCAGAGAGCAGTATAATCTACTCAATAACAGGTAGGATGGTATGGAAAATAGGACTCCTGACTTTGGATGAATAAAAACTTTCCAAATACTATTTCAAATGTTATTAAGAACATTTCTAAGTTGGAGCCTATAAAATGCTATTTTCTTGCACTCTTTAGTTGAATCACTAAATTCATCCTGATCCTACCAGAAGAAACTTAGTGACAGAGTTAAGCCATGGTTTTGTCCTAATGAATGATTATAGGCAGGAAATTTTATTAGAAAATTAGAATTTCATTGCCACCCATGCAACAGCCTCCAGGGCCAAAATAACAGGACGAAGCTTTTAACATCTCTAACATAATAGTTTAGTGGCTGAAAGAACTGATATCATCACATACCTTTAATCCACAGATCAATAAATTATTATCCTGTCATATGGCATCATGGGGGATACACAGAATATAAGTTGACTGTGATAACTCAGCTTAGTCACTATAAAGTATTGAACATAGGTACTATGTGATACTTTTTTGCTAATTCAGATGCTATCCTGACTTTTTTGGAGTGTAGAGAATCAATCAATAAGTATCTGTTTGTTAGCCAACATTTTCCCTACTCTCTCCTTCATCCTGTCCTCCATAGCCCTCTATGGAATGTTCCAGAATCACAGTGGGACAGATCAAGAAACCAAAGATAAGATGTTCACAGCTTAGTTATGAAGCAGGATTAAAACAGTTAAAGAAGAGGAGGTGTGTACCAAGTCATTTCAGTCGTGTCCAGTTATTTGTGATGGTGTGGACTGTAGCCCTCCAGATTCCTCTGCCCATGGGATTCTCCAAGGCAAAAATACTGGAGTCGGTTGCCATTTCCTTCTCCAGGGGATCTTCCTGACCCAGGGATCAAACCCATGTCTATTATGTTTCCTGCAGCGGCAGGCAGGTTCTTTACCACTAGCACCACTTGGGAAGCCCAGAGAAGAGGAGGTGTGGATATCAAATTCTACAGTCCAGACTGCAAATTTCCTGGAGAAGCTGTTCCATAGGCAATTAGGCAAGTAAACAAGGTCTAAGAAGTAATAATGCCCTTCATGGATTCTGAGTTACATCCTGAAGGGCATAAATGATTTGAATAATCAGAGAGGAGTAGAAAGATAATCTCCGACTCAGAGAAAACAGGATGAATTGATGTTAAAGAGCTTTTATCTTTTAATAATCATCTGAGTTTATAACTTTGTTCTACTTTACATAACAATGAAAATATTGTTGTAGTTTTAATACAAAATAATAATAGATTTTCCAAGAATGCAACAGGTGTATAAATCAAAAGAAAAGTTATAGTTTTTTTGTTGTTGTATTCAGGAAAGTACAAAACCTTGTTTATAATTTCAGAAAATTATATAGCTTGGCAAAACTGCTCTGATTCTCTGGAACAGGTAACACATTTCTATGTATATACATCTGTAACACTGTCATTCAAATAATGCTACGTTTCCTGTGGGGCTGCTCATTATGGAGCTTCCCCGGTGTTTCAGTGGTAGCAAATCTGCCTGCTAATGCAGGAGACACAGGTTCCATCAGTGGGTTGGGAAGATCCCCTGGAAAAGGAAATAGCAATCCACTCCAGCATTCTTACCTGAGAAATCCCATAGACAGAGGAGCCTGGCGGGCTACAGTCCATGGGGTTGCAAAAGAGTGGGACATGACTTAGCAACTAAATAACAACTGCTCATTAAGGAAGATGGTTTTACCAGATGAGAAATTTCCCAATTATTGACTATATACTCTTTGAGAGTTTGTTCTTCCCTTGCCTGTATTGTGATGCTTGATTTCTCAGAATGTATTGAAAGCCTCTTTTGACTTAGTATAATTACTTCTTGTAGGTTCCTATCTACTCCCACAACTTCAACTACCATATTTATTTTCATTATTCCCAAATCTGTACCACAAAGATGGACTTTCTGTGATGTTCCAGACCCATATTTCTAACTGCAATTCTCTACATGGATACTTCATTCTATATCTAGGTCATTTGTGTAAAAGGTAATTCGTTGTCTTCTCCGCCACTATTTTGTTATCAATAAATTTATAAATGACTATAAAAACCACCCAGGGCTTTCCTGTTTGGCTCAGCTGGTAAAGAATCTGCCTGCAACGCAGGAGACCTGGGTTCGGTACCTGGGTTGGGAAGATCCCTTGGAGAAGGGAAAGGCTACCCACAGCAGTATTCTGGCCTGGAGAATTCCATGAACTGTATAGTCCATGGGGTCGCAAAGAGTCAGACACAGCTGAGCGACTCTCACTTCACATACCGACCACCCAAATGCTCAAGTGAGTAACCTGAATGTGATTCTTGACAACTGCTTTTTTCACACTGTGCATTCAGTGACTGTGTCCTGATAAATGAATCTCATATTAATGCAAGTGAAGTGAAGTGAAGTCGCTCAGTCGTGTCTGACTCTTTGTGACCCCGTGGACCATAGCCTGCCAGGCTCCCCTCTCCCTGGGATTCTCCAGGCAAGAATACTGGAGTGGGTTACCATTTCCTTTACCAGGGGATCTTCCCCACCCAGGGATTGAACCCGGGTCTCCCGCATTGGAGGCAGACGCTGTAACCTCTGAGCCACCAAGGAAGCCATATTAATGCAAACTTACTACCAATTCTGCATTCCCAAGACAGTAACCTATTGAGTTTACAGTCTAATGGTAGCCTATTGCTGTAAAATAAAACATAAGCACACCACTTTTTCCTAGGACAAAAATATTAATAAGACAGCTATTTTGGTTTATTTTGGGCCCTTGGATTGGTATGAAAATCATGATGCTAATAATTATCAATATTAAACAAAAACAACTGTTATTAATGATGTGTGTGTGACTCAGTCATGTCTGATTCTTTGCAACCCCATAGACTGTGGCCTTCCAGGATCCTCTATCCATGGAATTTTTCAGGCAAGAATACTGGAATAGGTTGCCATTTCCTACTTTCCAATCCAGGGATCGAACCTGAGTCTCATATGTCTCCTACATTGGCAGGCAGCTTCTTTACCACTCCACCACCGGGGCAGGCATATTATTATTAATAATAACTATAATTAATTCAGCAATAAGCACTGAGTGCAATTCCAAACGTATTATATCTGAGTTCGCAAAGCAAAAAGTATCATGAGAATGAGTTGGAAGGGATTGGCACAGAAGACTTTTAAGGGAAAACTTTCAAGCCTTAATTAACAACTAGCAAGGTGAAGAGAAAATGATGCAAATAAATTTTTGAGGAATTCAATTCATGCTGTAAGACAAAGAGGTGGTAGAACTATAACTATCTTTTTAATTAATGTTTATTTTTAAATATATTTTATTGAAGTAGTTGACTTACAATGTTTCAAGGGCACAGCAAGGTGATTCAGTTATACAATACACATATATTATTTTTGAAATTATTTTCCATCAGAAGTTATTACAAGATATTGACTATAGTTCCCTAGGATATACAGTAAACCTTCATTGCTTGTTGCATATCTATTTTTTAAATTAGAAATCTAGCATTCTATTCATACTAAGTCAAACAAATAGAATCAAAGTATCATAACTTTTTTAGTTAGGCAAAAATTCATACATTTTCTCAAATATGTAATTATATATGTGTATGTGTGTGAGTGTACAAAAGCTTTTCTACTACACTTGATAAAAGCATGAGAAAGAACATTAAAAAAAGTAGAGATGGAGAAATTGGAAAACATAAACTAAATGAAATGGGAGTACTGAATATGAAATAGAAAAAGTGAAACAAACTGAATAAAAGTGAAAGAACATCATATAATATGGTTGTTTTTAAACATGATGCTCACTAGAAACATCTGGAGCTCTGGAGGAAAAAAAATACCTGAGCATTTGTATTTTTCAAAAAATTTCAAGATAATTCTGATGTGCATCTGGATTTTTAAAAAGTGATTACAGATGATCAGATCCTAGTTTTGGTGATGTAGAGTCCTTAACTATTTATCTTGAAAGAAGAATAGTCTCTTTATCTCTGAAATGGAGTCCTGAAACAATGAAATGATTCTAAGATGAAGGGAAACAAAATTTTAGCATAAGGAAGGGATTTAGTGGTCAAAGCTATCTGAAAATGGAGCAACTGTCTTAGGCTGTAGTTCTCTTCCACTGGAGAAAATGATCCAGGAGCTGCTCAATTACAAGGCAAGAAGACACTCAGGAGATTCAAACATGGAGAGGTACACCTTGAAGATCATCCAGTACAACTCTGCTGTCTCTGACAAATATGCCCCAGACGTTCTCACTTTCTTGCCACCAGTGTGAAAATTTGTATAAATATATAGTACTCCAGGTCTTTCCAAATCACACAGAAGTTGCACTCAAGTACAGATCTGTATCCCTGCTGAGAAGAAAGGAGACCCATTCCCAACTGGGAACTTCAAAGATGAACACATATTCTTCGTGGTGTTAATAGATTGCCTGTTGATACCTCTTCCCCACATGCAATTTAAAAATAGCTCAATGTATTAGTCTTACTATTGAAGAGGATATTTTGTGTGTGTGTGTGTGTGTGTGTGTGTGTGTGTGTGTGCAGGAGAACACATGGCTGGTAAAAACCAGCACTCTGTCTTAGTATAGTGAACCAGCAAACAGCTGAACTGAACTGTGACTCAATAGCATCCAGACTGAAAAGATCGATTAATCTTCTCCTCTAGAGCAATTTCAAGATTTCATAGACCATTCACAGACATAAAAAATGAATAGGACACAGCCCAATCAGTCACTTATTTGAGAAAAGAAGACACACTGAACATCTACTGTGGGCTAGCAAACTTGTGACTGAAAAAGATGAATAAAATGGTCACTTAGAGAAACTCACAGCATATTGAGTCTAATAGGTATATAAAAATTTCAGCTGCAGCCTGATTTGCTGTAGATTGCATAGTCTTATACAAATCTAGGAGGAATGATTAACTCTGTCTGAAGAAAGTCAGAAATATTTCACAGAGATTACATTTCAACTGGGCTTTACCAAAAAGTCCATTCATTCGTTCACTCACTCATTGGTCTACATTTTTATTTGGCATTTTCTATGCTCCAGGCATGACCTTGGGCAAGGAAGATAAAGACTTTATAAAACATTTTTGATTCTGAAGAGCTCATAGAAATGAAAATATAATTTAAATGCCAAACAAATGCTCTAATGATATAGAAGATAGATCATATAAAGGGAGAAACATGAATTTCAGAGGGAAAAATTGGCATATGGTTGGTGGTAAAGGACCAGTGGCCTCAGGTGACGGGAGAGGAAAGGGAAAGGATGTTCTTTACATGGATAAGAGAACGTAGATAGGAAAGATGACGTAAAAGAATAACTGGGTGAAAATGGCCAGGTGTGATGAGACTAGAAAGGAAATTTTGACTTAATTCTGAGAGTCCTTTAATGTCATGCCTAGGACTTCAAATTGAAAATAACGACATAAGCAGTATTTTGTTTGTTCTGAGATTTTTGCTTGTTTGTATGTTTGTTTTTAGCTTTTTGCCTTTCAGATAGACTTGGTGGCATCTTGGAAAATGAATTGGTGTTTCATGACAGGGAAGAAACTAAAGACAGACTTTCAGGTTTTCATGTGTGGACCAACTAGGACCACGTATCTATCTATTCTCTCTGTGCATCATATTGTTGCACCCTACCTCGTGGAAACTGATGACTTTGGGTCAAAGTTATAAAGCTTGTAAACTCAGAAAAATAAAGGACATAATACAGATAAGATTTTAAAGGAAACTTATAGTGTCCTGAAAGGAAAAATGTTTTCCAAGATGTTGACAGCAAATTTCAAATAAGCAGTAAACATACTGATTAGATAGGTTTCACCTGTATATCCAAGCATCAAGTCTGTCCACTTTCTTACCAATTGAAATACATGTTTTAGACTTAGTGAGAATTAATTCCTTAACATGACACTTGCCATTTAAGACCTTTGTAAGTTCTCATTTTTCCTTTAATTTTAATGACTGATAATAATATGTAACAATGGCCAAAGATGCACACAGATGGACAGCCATCAGTTCATCAGAAGATTGATAATGACCAACTGCTCAAATTCAAAGGCAAAACTATGAACTAAGGTATGAACTACATTAATTAGTTCATACCTTAAATCTTTAAGAAAAATACCATAGTAAATATAGAAGACTTTAAATAAAAAATCTCCAGAAAAGAGTCACTTTCATAAGTATAGGATCATCAGAAATAATGTCAAAGAATATTAGAGGTTTTGATAAAAGGCCAACACATGCACTAATTGGATGCAATGTAGCTTGATACAGAGAAGGCAATGGCACCCCACTCCAGTACTCTTGCCTGGAAAATCCCATGGATGGAGGAGCCTGGTGGGCTGCAGTCCATGGGGTCCCTAGGAGTCGGACACGACTGAGAGACTTCACTTTCCCTTTTCACTTTCATGCATTGGAGAAGGAAATGGCAACCCACTCCAGTGTTCTTGCCTGGAGAAACCCAGGGACGGGGGAGCCTGGTGGGCTACTGTCTATGGGGTTGCACAGAGTCGGACACGACTGAAGCTACTTAGCAGCAGCAGCAGCAGTACCTTGATACAGAACCTACTGCCAAAAATGGTGGCATGCAGTGACTTGACAAAGATTTTTGCAGAATGATGTCATATCAAGGGGTCAAGTTTTTAATAAGAAATATAGGTTCAAATGTAATTGTCAATCTTACTGTTTTTAACATAGATATCAATATGAAGTAGAAAGCACACCAACTTTACAAATGAAAAAAACTGAGGCTCGGTTATAAATAACAGGTTCAAGATCCAGATCACATAGCTCATGAAACTCTACACTTAAAAAACATGTACCGTATATTGCTCTTTTTATATATCAGATGCTGACCTTAGGGTTTTAGTAATGATATAACCATATAACAGCTCCATGAGGTACATACTAATGATGTCCATTTTAAAGATGAAGAGATTGAGGCACAGAAATGTATTAGCTCATTTAATTCACACACACAAAATACCACTGATATCATAAGAACCTTTGTTATTCTCCTTTTTCTGATGAGGAAATTGTGGCGCAGGCAAAGTTGAACCATCACCTCAACACAACATGACTGCTGCTGCTGCTAAGTCACTTCAGTCGTGTCTGACTCTGTGTGACCCCATAGACGGCAGCCCACCAGGCTCCCCCTGGGATTCTCCAGGCAAGAACACTGGAGTGGGTTGCCATTTCCTTCTCCAATGCATGAAAGTGAAAAGGGAAAGTGAAGTTGCTCAGTCGTGTCCGACTCTTAGAGACCCCATGGACTGCAGCCTACCAGGCTCCTCCGTCCATGGGATTTTCCAGGCAAGGGTACTGGAGTGGTTTGTCATTGCCTTCCCCACACAACATGACTAATAGATGACAAAACCTATTAGAGTGCAGACTAATCCCACAACCAGGCACGGCCCCAGACAACCAGTGGTGCCCAAATACTAGTGTGCCAACAGCTATCAGTAGCATCTGCATGTAACATCTTCTAGGAATTCCATAATTTTTTAAATATATTTTCAAATAATGGAGAGGATCTTTTGTTTTTAGAATTCATGTGATTTGTTTATATGCTTTACTTTGTCAGCAAGGCTTGTCTAAATTATACTGCAATGCTGCTGGGCTAGTTCATTTGTTATATTGCATTTTTTAAAAATTAAGTAGCTTATACTTTACATCTCTTATATACCTTGTCCAGAGGGTCCTACCTTTTATCTTTATGAAAGCTTCTTCAGTCAAGTCTTTGATATGAATCCAAAAATAGCAAGGTCCCCTTGGAGCTTATCAGACTGCCTTCTAAGCAGCATCTTGCATGTTACTTATGTTAATGCCTAAGGACTTTAGGTATAGAAGGATTTACAAAGCATAGCATGGGATGGTGTGAGGTGGAGGGTAATTACTAAAGCAGGGTTAAGCTTAATGGTAGAGTTGTAAGTGGACTGGATGACTAGATATTTGGTTGAGATACCATCCTCATAACTCATATCTCTAATAATAAGTAAGTCACTTTACTTCTCTGAGAGTCAAAAATTTTCATTTATGAGTGGACACTTAACTCTATCTTATACAATCTTATAAGGATTAGAGATAATGTATGTGAGATGTCTCCTAAGGCAAATAGCAAAGACTTCAAGGATTTTTTGATCCCTGGTGGTCTGTGTCTCAAATTCAGAGTGTTATAAACTTGTACAGAAAAAAAAGTTACATCCTTACTTTTACTATTACCAACTAAAATTTAACATTTATTCGATTATATATGTAGCTAATATAGGTAACAGATGACATACTTAACAGTACCTGTGACTATATTACTAGTAGGGATCATTACAGGTATTTTAATATAACATTATAAGTATTACAGATATATTAAAATATCAGTTGCAATTATCACTACTTTGAAATTCAGATATAACTGAAATATTTTTCTATGTAATGAGCTTAAAAGGAAAACACATTATTAATAACTTTTTAGAAAATATCACTCTATTCATTACATTTTAGAAAATGTATCAGAAGGTAATCAATTAAAATATGCATTTTATGTATGAGTTTATAGACATTTGCAAAATTCTTCAGAGAAAGAGCTCATGAGCTCTTTGAGATTGCCAAAAGTGTTCACGATATAATAAGGGTTCAGGACTCAACTTTTTGCTGTCTTTTCATAGTCTGTTGTACTTAGAAGTCTTAGTCCCTAACAGTTCATCATTATAGACTTGGGGACCAGGATGAGAGTCAGTAGGAGAGAAGCAGAAAGGCTTCCTAGCACTAGGAGGGCTCTGAATGTCTGATCTAGAAATTTAAGATGAAGTTGGAATTGTTTACTTCACACCTGTTCTTATTATCTGTTTCAGTGCCAAGAAACAGACAAAACTGCCAATCTTCAAACAAACAGGCTTCCTCATATTCAGGAATTGAATTCTCCTCTGAGTACAGCTGCTACTTCCATGGGTTCATGATTTCACATGAATCTTTCTTTTGACCCCATTAGCTCAGTTGGTAAAGAATCCACCTGCAATGCAGGAGACCCCTTTTTGATTCCTTGGTCAGGAAGATCTGCTGGAGAAGGGATAGGCTACCCACTCCAGTATTCTTGGGCTTCCTTGGTGGCTCAGCTGGTACAGAATCCACCTGCAATGTGGGAAACCTGGGTTCTATCCCTAAGTTGGGAAGATCCTTTGGAGAAGGGAAGGGCTACCCACTCCATTGTTGTGGCCTGGAGAATTCCATGGACTGTATAGTCCCTGGGGTCACAGTCAGCCACAACTCAGCGACTTTCACTTTTGTCCTACCACATGTTGTGTGATTTGGAGTGGGGACACGTATCCTTACATAAACTCACACCGGTCTCATCTCCCACTCAATCCTACTGTGAATCACCTTCAGTTAAATAGGGAAGCATTTGAGGTACCCATTCATTAGGAAGTCATTTGAGGCACCCATTATTCATCAAGGCACTATCATAGTGAATAGCAGATGCGATCAGACATATCACACAGCTCTGAGTATAACCCTCTCCTCCACCATTTATGGATGCACATCTAAGGAAGCCACCTAAACCCCTGAGCCTTAGTTTATTCATCTGCAAAGTGAGAATACCAATTCCTATTTCTCAGGGTAAAGAGTGAATAGATACTCAACGATTGTTAGTTCCATTGAAGTAAAACTTAGCTGTACTTGAGCTGTTCTCAGATAAACAAAGCACAATCCTAAGTACAGCTAAAGGTTTACTTCAAAACCCAATTATGTTATTTCTGAATAATCCATTTTTTTCCCTTCAGGTTTGTTTACTTTATCAGGATTCTTACTTTCTGATCACCTCTGGGTTCATGACTGTATCAAGTTTTTCCTTTCAACAATGTTGGGAAAAGCTGATGCACTTTTGAGTTAGTAACCCCTGAACTTAAATTCCAAAACCAATATTTGCTGGATTTGGCAATTTGGAAATTCATTCACCTTCTTTGAATCTCTGTTTCCTTACTAGTGAATTAGCTTTAAAATGCCCTAGACAGGCAGCTTTTGTGAAGGTTAATTCACATATGTGTAAGTATCTGACACATAGCAATTTTCCTGGTTTTAGAATGGCAGTTATCAGGAGCCAGTTTTATGTATGAGAGGAGGAGAAATGGATCAATGTTTAGATCAGTTTTCTCTGATAAAATATATAAGTAAATATAGATAATATGATATGTTTCATCATAATGCAGTCTAAGAGAAAACTCAGAAGAGATATACTGTTACTCAAAAAATATCTGATTATATATATAATATATATATATATGACAATAAACAACAGAAATGGTATGGACCTAACAGAAGCAGAAGATATTAAGAAGAGGTGGCAAGAATACACAGAAGACCTATACAAAAAAGATCTTCATGACCCAGATAACCATGATGGTATGATCACTCACTTAGAACCAGACATCCTAGAATGTGAAGTCAAGTGGGCCTTAGGAAGCATCACTAAGAACAAAGCTAGCTGAGGTGATGGAATTTAGCTATTTCAAATCCTAAAATACGATGCTGTGAAAGTGCTGCACTCAGTATGCCAGCAAATTTGGAAAACTCAACAGTGGCCACAGGACTGGAAAATGTTGGTTTTCATTCTAATCCCAAAGAAGGGCAATGTCAAAGAATGTTCAAACTACCACACAGTTGCACTCATCTCACACACTAGCAAAGTAATGTCCAAAATTCTCCAAGCCAGACTTCAACCATACGTGAACCATCAACTTTCAGATGTTCAAGCCGGATTCAGAAAAGGCAGAGGAACCAGAAATCAAATTGTCAGCAACCACTGGATCCACACAAAAAGCAAGGGAATTACAGAAAAACATCTACTTCTGCTTTACTGATTACACTAAAGCCTTTGACTGTGTAGATCACAACAAACTGTGGAAAATTCTTAAAGAGATGGGGATACCAGACCACCTTACCTGCATCCTGAGAAATCTGTATGCAGGTAAAAAAAGCAAGAGTTACAACTGAACACAGAACAGACTGGTTCCAAATTCAGAAAGGAGTACATCTAGGCTATATATCATACCCGGCTTATTTAACTTCTATGCAGAGTACATCAGGCAAAATGCCGAGCTGGATGAAACACAAGTTGGAATCAAGATTGCTGGGAGAAATGTCAATAACCTCAGATATGCAGATGACACTGCCCTTATGGCAGAAAGTGAGGAGGAACTGAGGAACCTCTTGATGAAAGTGAAAGTGGAGAGTGAAAAAGTTGGCCTAAAGCTCAACATTCAAAAAACTAAGATCATGGCATCTGGTCCCATCACTTCATGGGAAATAGATGGGGACACAGTGGAAACAGTGTCAGACTTTATTTTTGGGGGCTCCCAAATCATTGCAGGTGGTGATTGCAGCCATGAAATTAAAATACGCTTACTCCTTGGATGGAAAGTTATGACCAACCTAGACAGCATATTCAAAAGCAAAGACATTACTTTGCCAACAAAGGTCCATCTAGTGAAGGCTATGGTTTTTCCAGTGGTCATGTATGGATGTGAGAGTTGGACTGTGAAGAAAGCTGAGTGCCAAAGAATTGATGCTTTTGAACTGTGGTGTTGGAGAAGACTCTTGAGAGTCCCTTGGACTGCAAGGAGATCCAACCAGTCCATTCTAAAGGAGATCAGTCCTGGATGTTCTTTGGAAGAATGATGCTAAAGCTGAAACTCCAGTACTTTGGAGACTCTGATGCTGGGAGGGATTGGGGGCAGGAGGAGAAGGGGATGACAGAGGATAAGATGGCTGGATGGCATCACCGACTCCATGGACATGAGTCTGAGTGAACTCCGGGAGTTGGTGATGGACAGGGAGGCCTGGCGTGCTGCGATTCATGGGGTTGCAAAGAGTCGGACACAACTCAGTGACTGAACTGAACTGAACCTAATATAGTTTTAATCGTGTTCTTGTTGATCAATCTCCAAATCATACTTGATTCTTCACAACCCCAGGGACTGTAACATGCCAGGATTCTTGATACCTCATCATCTCCCAGAGTTTGCCCAAGTTCATGTCCATGGCATTGGTGATGGCATCCAACTACCTCATCTTCTGTTGCCCTATTCTTCTGCCCTCAATCTTTAATACTAAGCTTATTTTAATAGAAAGCACTTTATCATGAAATATTTGAAATGTTCCTTTTTGACACATGTTTTACATGTCTCAAAATATTTTTTTTTGAGACACGTTTTACATATTTTACATGTAGCACTGTATTTATGGAGAAGAGCTTCTCATCTAATGAGGGCAATGAAAACAAATTATATAGGTGAACAGGAGAATTATCTGACAAAAGTGTCAAGTGCTTGAATGAGATCGATGTTTAGTAAATTTAAGAGGAAAGAAAAATATTTGTTAGGATGTGCACTAGCCAGAAGATACATCCAAGTGATATCCAGTCTGAAGACAAATTTTAACTTGCAAAGAACCAAAGGAAACACTTCCCAAAAAAGTAAGAGAGAAGGAAAAGTGATGCCAGCTTCATAAAACTGAATTAGGCTAATTTAATCATCCTATCACTAGATTTAAATGACTAAAAGTATATTTAGTGAAAGTATTAGTTCCTCAGTTGTGTCTGACTCTTTGCAACCCCATGTACGATAGTCCGCCAGGCTCCTCTGTCCATGGGATTCTCCAGGCAAGAATCCTGGAGTGGGTTGCCATTCCCTTCCCCAGAAGATCTTCCCAATCCAGGGATCAAACCCAGGTCTTCTGCATTGCAGGCAGATTCTTTACCCTTTGAGCCACTGTTTTAATGTTACCTTCACTCTTATATTTATTAGATCTGTCATCCAGCTTTCCAGCCGAGTGTCCTTAGGTATACAATGGTTCCTACAAGGACAGATAATCACAAATGGTCTGATTATCACTGCTGGTTGGGGAAGAGAGGAGCATTTGCTATTTTCTCATTAATATGAAACTGTAAAGGAAGAAAAATTTCCAAATAGAAACTACTGGACTTAACTGTGTTTGAAGTACCAAACAATGGCAATTACTCACCTAGATTCTGTGTCCCTATCAAACTGAGAAAATTGAACAACATCCTTAGCGTGACTGATACAACCAGCTTCAAGCCTGCCCCTCCAAATCTCAACAGTGTGAGTGCATGCTATGTCCCTTCAGTCGTGTTTGACTTTTGCGACCCAAAGGACTATAGCCCACCAGGCTCCTCTATCCGTGGGACTGTCCAGGCAAGAATATTGGCATGGATTGCCATGCCCTCCTCCAGGGGATCTTCTTGACCCAGGGATCTTACCTGCATCTCTTATGTCTCCTGCATTGACAGGCAGGTTCTTTACCACTAGCGCCACCTGGGAAGCCCAACTCTCAACAGAGGATGAGACTAATACTTAGGAGACTCACAGCACAAGTTTCCCATGATTTCATTTGGGGTTTATGACAACTCATGGTGGTGAGCTTTATTATACTCATTTTGTAGAAGGATAACAGGCTCAAGAGGCTAACTTATTAACCTAAGGTTAAAAAAAAAAAAAAAAACAGTGAAACTAATCTCAAACCTGCAGACACTAAAATATGTATTCTTCCTCACTTTACAGCAGTGCCTGGGCAGCAAGGCTATGTCATAATTTCTTACTATGCAGATGTGCAATTCTTACTTTCATTTTATACTCTTGTCTCATTTTCCTCCTGTTTATTTTCTTCTTTTCTAGCTCTTGGTTCAATTCCTTACATGAGGTCCTCTATAAAATAGTCTCAACCTAAGGGAAATATTTGTTACAATGTTTTGGTTATTTCTGTGGAACTGAAACATTTTTTACCATTAATATTTAATACTTTGTACAATGGTAAAGAATCTATCTGCCAGTGCAGGAGATGCAAGAGATATCGGTTCAATCCCTGGATCAGGAAGATCCCCTGGAGGAAGATATGGCAAGCCACTCCAGTATTCTTGCCTGGAGAATCTCACAGACAGAGGAGCCTGGTGGGCTACAGTTCACAGGGCCACAAAGAGTCAGATACGACTGAGTGACTGCACGCGTGCACACACACACACACACACACACTGTCAAAAACAGGGTTCAACCTGATATTGAGACCCAGGACATGTTCCAATGGGAGAAAACCCAAAAGGACTTTGCCCTGCTTTGGACCTGATGAACTGCTTCAGTAATGAGCGCAGAGTACAATTAAGTTTAAGTACCTCCTCAGGCGCTTTGCAAAAGCCGATTCTGATGTAGTTAAACCCATCCACACAGGGAGGGGTAAATTGAATCATGTGAAAATAGAGTTTTGGTTTTTATAAAGTTGATCCACCCCCACTGTTTATTACCCACCTGAAGTCATATGCTTGTGCTTGTGATACCCTTGTGCTTGCTGTATAAATGATGATTAATGTAGAAAATAAGATGCACAAGCACCTCTTTTCCCCCACACAGGTGTTACTAGCAACTGAGGAAGAGCTTCTAAGAATGGGGAGAGATGAGGATGAGACTCACGTCTTTTAATGGCATATATCCTCAGACAGGCTCTGTATTTTAAATGAAATCAAAATCTTGAGACCTCTCTGTTGTAGATCACTGGTAATGCCCTGGTGCCCCAGAAGAGCCTCATAAAGAGGCAATTCAGCAATCAGTGACATAGTCTGACACTTTGCTAGAAGGAACCTCATCTACTTAGTTTTTTTTTTTTTTTTAAATCTCATTCTCCATATGATGGCAATTTTAATAAGGAGTGAAATTCAAAGTATTTGCCTCAAGTCACTAATTATTCCAACCCAGAGTATATTCCCCAAAGTCCAATTACAGCAATGCCCCAGAGAGTTAATACTGATGTAAGTATATGGATCAGCCAGTGTATCAGCTCCTGGCTTTGTCTTCATTTTGGATAGATTTGATTATTTCACTAGATACTTTACCTAACTGTTAGCTCTACTTGTTTGGCCAACCTTTCCTGCAATATTCACTCATTTGTTCAAAATACGGATTAAGTTACCACCACATGTGAGGCAGTATGCTGGGGTGACACAGAGGAAGAAAACATTCTCCTTAGAAGGAATTTAACCTTCAGTTGTGTGCTTGTGCTCAGTAGCTCACTCATGTCCGATTCTTTGCAACCCCACGAACTGTACCCCGCAAAGCTCCTCTGTCCCTTGAATTTTCCAGGCAAGAACAGTGGTGTTGGTTGCCATTTCTTCTCCAGGGGATCTTCCTGACCCAGGGATCGATCCTGTGTCTCTTGCATCTCCTGCATTGGCAGCAGACTCTTTACCGATAGCACGACCCTGGCAGTCTAGTAACAGGGACATTGAATACGATCAAGCATTGAGATGTTTGACAAGTGTGACATGGGACAGTGTGCCGTAACAGGGAGCTAGGATGGTGGGGAAGTTTTTTCCATCTAAGCAGAGAAAGTTAAAAATGGCATCTTAGAGAAGCTAACAAAATTTTAAGCTGAACAGTGAAGATGGCTGTCTGTTCAGTATGCAAGTGGGAATGAGGAATGCAAATAAGAGTTCTTTCCTGACAGAGGAAATAAAAAGCTCAGATGTATGCAAGTGCAAATTGACTTGGTTTGTTAGGTAGTGCTGGGTACACGCTGAGAAATAACAATAGCTATTATTTATCTGTGTATCCCAGACATGGTTCTAGGCACTATATGTATTCATCCATTGAAAATTCACATGCTTCTTATGATGTAGATACTATCATTTGACTTTTAGAGATGAGTAACCAAGGGTTAGATGACTTGCCCAAGATCATACTGTGAGTAAGAAACAGAAGCAGAATACAAGTCAGCTTGTCTTATATCAGAAAAAATGATATCCACCATAATGCTAAGTATTCAGGATGAAGCTTACAAGTCATGCCAAGAATTTTGCCACAATCCCATTTGTGGTTTTAATCACAAAGATGCCACCATCCAATTTTCATTTCAAGGGGAAATATCACCAACACTGCAGGATAGCATGAAACACTAGTCAAGAGACAGATTATTTCCATAATCCAGACAGAAACTGATAAAAACTACAGTTATAATAATAGTAGAAAGGATGGAGCAGGACAGATTTGATAATATTAGCAGGAAGAATGGGGCATGACAGATTTGTGTTGAGGTAAAGGGGTAAGACTGAGGATAGGTTGTAGAGAATGAGGGTAAAAGGGAAATGGAGGTTGGCACACAAGTTTCTGGATTAATTTTCAAATGCAGCAGTTGTAGTCTTTATGATATTCTCAGAATTGATGAGAAAACAGTCAACAACTCACCTTACATCTTAACTCGTAAAGATACCTTAACGCCTATGGTATAAGATTTAAGTACTTCACACATCTGGAGAAACCCATTCTCTATGCATCAAGTTCCTTTCACCACACTGAATTGAACAGTTTGTCTTCCACCCCCCCCCCCCCCATAATATATACAGAAAAGAGTTCTCTCTCATCAATCTCGCAAAACCTGGTCATCATGCTTTCAGCTCTACGATGACCTTTTCTTATTGCCTGAGTAATGCCTGCCTAGCCCATTTTGTAACAAATACAGATTGCTTTCCTTCTCTTTCTGTCTGGTGATGAGCTGATTAATAGCAGCACAAGTGGCTGCTCCTTGAGACTAATTAATCACCTGTCATAATTGTTCAGCAGTTAAATAACTATTAATCTGGATGCTAGTCAGAGTGAAGGTTGACAGGGTTAGGAAACAAAGGAAAGTTCTTGGCATGAAATTAAAGCTCAGGTTTTTCTAAGATGCTGCTTTTAAAAATCAGAAGTTGCGCTGTGTTTGAAGAAAAGTCTCTTAAGGACTTTGTACATATGAAAGATTAAGGGACTGCAGGTCATTTCATGCTTATTATTTAACTACTATAGTCTGTCATATGGACTAGTATTATAATTAGCACCATGTGAATAAGCAGATGGCAGTCATCTGAGAACTGTGGGTCAAAGCTTTATCTGGAAGGTATCAAAGAAAGGAGCTTCACTGAAGGCATGGAGACTAGGGGAAACATAACAAAATATTTTGCTTTCCAAAATACATGCTGCTATTGCTGCTAAGTCGCTTCAGACATGTCTGACTCTGTGTGACCCCATAGACGGCAGCCCACCAGGCTTCCCTGTCCCTGGGATTCTCCAGGCAAGAACACTGGAGTGGGTTGTCATTTCCTTCTCCAATGCATGAAAGTGAAAAGTGAAAAGTGAAAAGTGAAAGTGAAGTCGTTCAGTCATGGCCAACTCTTCACGACCCCATGGACTGCAGCCTACCAGGCTCCTCCGTCCACGGGATTTTCCAGGCAAGAGTACTGGAGTGGGGTGCCATTGCCTTCTCCTCCAAACTCTTGCCCATATACAAGACTGGAATAGGTGCAATTACAGTCATTCAGGAACCTCGGCACATAGATGAGATTTGCTTCTGGGTCCCAAAAAGACTGTTGCTGCCCACCCAGAGATCTAGCCTCCACAATTATGAGACAGTACGCATTCACTCTTCTAAATCACCTAATTTGTAGTACTTTGTTATGGTACGCTAGTGAACTAAGACAATGTTATATTATTTTCTTTCTATATATTTTATGTCTTTCTCAAATATTATTCTCATTTTCTATCTGCAGATTTTTTTCTTCCAAATACATCTCAAACATCTCTTCTGAAAACTCCCAGGAAGTACTGTTTACACTTTTCTTTATTATATATCAAATGGCAAAGTTAAGACTGAAGTGAGAGGATTCAGGACATTAAGAAAGTTTTCTAGTAAACAAATCTTCCTTTTATAGAATATTAATGCGTATTATTTGAAAGAATTCAGTTCAGTTAAGTCACTCAGTCGTGTCCGACGCTTTGCGACCCCATGAATTGCAGCACGCCACGCCTCCCTGTCCATCACGAATTTCTGGACTTTACATAAACTCATGTCCATCGAGTCAGTGATGCCATCCAGCCATCTCATCCTCTGTCATCACCTTTTCCTTCTGTACACAATCCCTCCCAGCATCAGAGTCTTTTCCAATGAGTCAACTCTTCACATGAGGTGGCCAAAGTATTGCAGTTTCAGCTTTAGCATCAGTCCTTCCAATGAACACCCAGGACTGATCTCCTTCAGGATGGACTGGCTGGAACTCCTTGCAGTCCAAGGGACTCCCAAGAATCTTCTCCAACACCACAGTTCAAAAGCATCAATTCTTCGGCGCTCAGCTTCTTCACAGTCCAACTCTTACATCCATACACGACCACTGGAAAAACCATAGCCTTGGCTAGACGGACCGTTGTTGGCAAAGTAATGTCTCTGCTTTTCAATATGCTATCTAGGTTGGTCATAACTTTCCTTCCAAGGAGTAAGCGTCTTTTAATTTCATGGCTGCAGTCATCATCTGCAGTGATTTTGGAGCCCCGAAAAATAAAGTCTGACACTGTTTCCACCATTTCCCCATCTATTTCCCATGAAGTGATGGGACCAGATGCCATAATCTTCGTTTTCTGATGTTGGACTTTAAGCCAACTTTTTCACTCTCCTTTTTCACTTTCATCAAGAGGCTTTTTAGTTCCTGTTCACTTCCTGCCATAAGGGTGGTCTCATCTGCATATCTGAGGTTATTGATATTTCTCCCGGCAATCTTGATTCCAGCTTGTGCTTCTTCCAGCCCAGCGTTTCTCATGATGTATTCTGCATAGAAGTTAAATAAGCAGGGTGACAGTATACAGCCTTGACATATTCCTTTTCCTATTTGGAACCAGTCTGTTGTTCCATGTCCAGTTCTAACTGTTGCTTCCTGACCTGCATATAGGTTTCTCAAGAGGCAGGTCAGTTGGTTTGGTATTCCCATGTCTTTCAGAATTTTCCACAGTTTATTGTGATCCACACAGTCAAAGGCTTTGGCATAGTCAATAAAGAAGAAATAGATGTTTTTCTGGAACTCTCTTGCTTTTTCCATGATCCAGCAGACGTTGGCAATTTGATCTCTGGTTCCTCTGCCTTTTCTAAAACCAGCTTGAACATCTAATTTTTTTATTTCACACATAACTGTCCAGTCTCCCCAGCACAACTTATTGAAAAGACTACCTTTTCTCCATTGTATAGTATTTCCTTTTTTTGTTGTGGATATTTTTTGGGGCTCCAAAATCACTGCAGATGGTGACTGCAGCCATGAAATTAAAAGACGCTTACTCCTTGGAAGGAAAGTTATGACCAATCTAGGAAGCAAATTCAAAAGCAGAGACATTACTTTGCCAACAAAGGTCTGTCTAGTCAAGGTTATAGTTTTTCCTGTGGTCATGTATGGATGTGAGATTTGGACTGTGAAGAAGGCTGAGCGCCGAAGAATTGATGCTTTTGAACTGTGGTGTTGGAGAAGACTCTTGAGAGTCCCTTGGACTGCAAGGAGATCCAACCAGTCCATTCTGAAGGAGTTCAGCCCTGAGATTTCTTTGGAAGGACTGATGCTAAAGCTGAAACTCCAATACTTTGGCCACCTCATGCGAAGAGTTGACTCATTGGAAAAGACTCTGATGCTGGGAGGGATTGGGGGCAGGAGGAGAAGGAGATGACAGAGGATGAGATGGCTGGATGGCATCACTGACTCGATGGACGTGAGTCTGAGTGAACTCCGGGAGTTGGTGATGGACAGGGAGGCCTGGTGTGCTGTGATTCATGGGGTTGCAAAGAGTCGGACACGACTGAGCGACTGAACTGAACTGGCCGTTAAGTGTGTAAGTTTATTTCTGGACTCTCTATTTTGTTCCATTGATTTTTGTTTCTGTTTCTGTGTAATTATCATATGGTTTTGATGACTAGTTTGTAGTATAGTCTGAAATCAGGTAGTGCGATTTTTCTAGTTCTGTTCTTCTTTCTCAAGATTTCTTGGGTTATTCAGGGTCTTTTGTGTTTCCATACACATTTAAAAAATATTTCTAGTTCCATGAAAAATGTCACTGGTAGTTTGAAGGGACTGCATTGAATCTATAGATTCCCTTGGGTAATATGGTCATTTTAACAACATTAACTCTTCCAGTCCAATGACGTGGTTTATCTTTCAATCTGTTTATGTTGTCTTCACTTTCTTTCATCAGTGTCTTAGTTTTCTGAGACAGGTTTTGCCTTTTTAGGTAGGTTTATTTCCAGGTATTTTATTCTTTCTGATGTGATGATAAATTGAACTTTTCCTTAATTCCTATTTTCTGATAATTAATTTTAGCATAGATTTCTGTATATTCATTTTGTATACTGCAACTTTACCAGATTCAGTGGTGAACTTTAGTAATTTTCTGGGGGTGTCTTTAGGGTTTTCTATGTATCATATCATGTCATCTGCAAATAGTAACACTTCTACATTTTCCTTTCCAAATTTGGATTACTTTTATTTCTATTTTTTCTGTGATTGCTATAGCTAGGACTTGCAAAACTACGCTTAATGAAAGTGATGAGAGTGAGTATCCTTGTCTTATTCCTGATCTTAGAGGAAATGCTTTCAGCTTTTTACCATTGAGTTTGATATTATCTGTGGGTTTATCATACCTGGCCTTCCTGATGTTGAGGTATACTCTCCCTATGCCTACTTTCCGGAGTTTTTAACCACAAACTTATGTTGAATTTTGACAAAATTGTGATTAATTTGAATTGTGACTAAATCAGGATGGCCATATGGTTTTTGTTATTCAGTCTGTTACTGTGGAATTTGATATCAATTTATTTGTAGATACTGAAAACATTTTATATCCCTGGGATAAATCCTACTTGATTATGATATATGATCCTTTTAACGTACTGTTGGATTGGGTTTCCTAATATTTCCTTGAGGATTTTTCTTCTATATTCATCAGTGACACTGGCCTGTGATTTTAACACCACATCTATTTTAACATCTATTTACAAAAATAAATTCAAAATAGGTTAAAAGCCAACTATATGACTGGAAACCATAAAACTCCTAGAGGAAAAGATAGGCAGAACACCCCCTTTCACATAAATCATAGGACTATTTTTTGGATCTGTCTTCTAAGATAAAGGAAATAAAAGCAAAAATAAACAAATGGGACCTAATTAAACTTAAACATCTTTGCATGCCAAAGGAAACCATTGAGAAAATGAAAAGACAACCTGCTGAATGAGAGAAAATATTTGCAAATGACATGACCCATTAGAGGTTAATATCCAACATATATAAACAGTTAATGAAACTCAACATCAGAAAAACAAAAACAGTTTTAAAAAATAAAGCAGAAGACCTGAATATGCATCTTTCACATGCAGATGGCATGTGAAAAGATGCTCAACATCACTAACCATCAAGGAAATGCAATTCAAAACCACAATGAGATATTACCTCACACCTGTCAGGATGGGTATCAACAAAAGGACATAAATAGCATGTGAGCAAGGATGTAGAGAAAAGGGAAACCTTGGATGTTGCTGGTGGGAATGTAAACTTGCATATCCACCGTGAAAAACAGTCTGGAGGTTTCTCAGAAAACTAAAAACCAGAAGTACCATATGACCCAACAATTCCATTCCTGGATGTTTATCCAAAAAAATTAAAAACTGCTAATTTGAAAAGATACATGCACCTCAATGTTCATAGCAGGTTATTTTCAATTGCTAAATATGGAAGCAACCTAGGTTCATCAAGAGATAAATGGATTAAGAAGATGTGTGTCAGTGTGTGTGTGTGTATATATATATATATATATATTCCAACATTCCATTGGAATGGAATGGAATATTGCTGCTGCTGTTGAGTGGCTAAATTGTGTCCAACTTTTTTGTGTTTCCCTGATAATTAGTGATGTTAACCTCACAGCCTGTAACTGGCCAGGCTTCTCTGTCCTTGGGCTTTCCCAGGCAAGGTTACTAGAGAGGGTTGCTATTTCATTCTCCAGAGGATCTTTTGAATGCAGGGATCAAACCTGCATCTCCCACTCGGCAGGCCTATTCTTCACCAATGGGCCACCTGGGAAGCCCCACAATGGAATACTACTCAGTTATTAAAAAAAAAAAAATGAAAATTTCCACTTGCAGGAACATGGGTAGATGTGGAGGGTATCATGCTAAGTGAAGTAAATCAGACAGAGAAAGAAACTACCATATGATATCACTTTTATGTGCTGTGCGTAGTTGCTCAGTTGTGTCCAACTCTTTTCGACCTCATGGACTGTAGGCTGCCAGGCTCCTCTGTCCATGGGCATTCTCCAGGCAAGAATACTGGAGTGGGTTGCCATGCCCTCCACATTTTCCCAACCCAGTGATCGAGCCCAGGTCTCCCACATTGCAAGCAGATTCTTGACCATCTGAGCCACCAGGGAAGCCCATCACTTATATGTGGAATCTAAAAACAACAGCAAACTAATGAATACAACAGAAAAGCAGAAGATTCACAGAGAGAACAAATTAGTAGTTACCAATGGGGAGAGGGAAGAGCAGAGGATCAATAAAGGGGCAGGAGAGTAACAGGTACAAAGCGTTAGGTATACACCATTAGAAAGCTATACAGTGTAACTGGGAAATAAGGTCAATATTTTATAATAACTACAAATGGAGTATAACCTTTAAAATTGTGAATCACTATATTGTACACCTGTAACTTATAAAAGATTGTACATCAACTATGCTTAGGCTTCAGCAATACATGAACCATGAATTTCCAGATATTCAAGCTGGTTTGGATCATGGAAAAAGCAAGAGAGTTCCAGAAAAATATCTATTTCTGCTTTATTGATTATGCCAAACCCTTTGACTGTGTGGATCACAATAAACTGTGGAAAATTCTGAAAGACATGGGAATACCAGACCAACTGACCTGCCTCTTGAGAAACCTTTATGCAGGTCAGGAAGCAACAGTTAGAACTGGACATGGAACAACAGACTGGTTCCAAATAGGAAAAGGAGTATGTCAAAGCTGTATATTGTCACCCTGCTTATTTAACTTCTATGCAGAGTACATCATGAGAAACGCTGGGCTGGAAGAAGCACAAGCTGGAATCAAGATTGCCGGGAGAAATATCAATAACCTCAGATATGCAGATGACACCACCCTTATGGCAGAAAGTGAAGACGAACTAAAGAGTCTCTTGATGAAAGTGAAAAATGAGAGTGAAAAAGTTGGCTTAAAGCTCAACATTCAGAAAACGAAGATCATGGCATCTGGTCCCATCACTTCATGGCAAATAGATGGGGAAACAGTGGAAACAGTGTCAGACTTTAATTTTTTTGGCTCCAAAATCACTCCAGATGGTGATTGCAGCCACGAAATTAAAAGATGCTTACTCCTTGGAAGGAAACTTATGACCAACGTAGATAGCATATTGAAAAGCAGAGACATTACTTTGCCAACAAAGGTCCATCTAGTCAAGGCTATGGTTTTTTCCAGTAGTCGTGTATGGATGTGCGAGTTGGACTGTCAAGAAAGCTGAGCGCTGAAGAATTGATGCTTTTGAACTATGGTGTTGGAGAAGACTCTTGAGAGTCCCTTGGATTGCAAGGAGATCCAACCAGTCCACCCTAAAGGAAATCAGTCCTGGGTGTCCACTGGAAAGACTGATGCTAAAGCTGAAACTCCAATACTTTGGCCACCTCATGAGAAGAGTTGACTCATTGGAAAAGACTCTGATGCTGGGAGGGATTGGGCGCAGGAGGAGAAGGAGACAACAGATGATGAGATGGCTGGATGACATCACCAACTCGATGGACATGAGTTTGCTTAAACTCCAGAAGTTGGTGATGGACAGGGAGGACTGGCACGCTGCGATTCATGGGGTCACAAAGAGTCAGATACGACTGAGTGACTGAACTGAACTGAACTGATGCTTAGGTTAAAAAAAAAAAAAAAAAAGCTATAAGTTGTTGGAGGTCTCTGGTTCTCTGCACTGAAAGGGTTTCCCCTCTCTGCTTTGTCTTACCTTGACCCCAAAGAATCTCATGCTATATAAAATTTGAGCATTTATAGATTCCCAAAAGGAGAAGACAATGGCGACCCACTCCAGTACTCTTGCCTGGAGGATCCCATGGATGGAGGAGCCTGGTGGGCTGCAGTCTGTGGGTCGAAGAGTCAGACACGACTGAGTGATTTCACTTTCACTTTTCACTTTCATGCACTGGAGAAGGAAATGGCAACCCACTCCAGTGTTCTTGCCTGGAGAATACCAGGGATGGGGCAGCCTGGTGGGCTGCCGTCTAAGGGGTCGTGCAGAGTCGGACACGACTGAAGCGACTTAGCAGCAGCAGCAGCAGATTCCCAAAGGCCAGTTTCTAGGTATACAAGAAAAGGAAAAATTAAATCTGCCTTTGTATGGCTATTTGCTTAATGTGAGCCAGCCAGGGCTGAAATCCATTTGAATTATGACAGATGTCTCCTCATCATATTTAAGCTTATTAGTGAACTGCAGATATGAGAAATGCATTTTTCATCAATGCCTCAGTTATTCTGAACCAAACATTTGTGAGACTTGACCTATAAATTACACTCTCAAGAACACAAGGATTCAACAAAGGAATGTATTATGATTAATGGTCTGCTGCCAATGGAATTAATGATTTTCTATTAAAAAATACTATACTCATGAGTCTTGGTCATGAATGTATGAGAGATTTCATTAAACCATTTACTCCTAATAAATTTCTTTTCTATATATAAGTGTGGGTCCTTCACATGTGAACTGAACCTGGATTTAGAAAAACTTTCCCAACATGCTTTAACAGGTATCAAGCAAGAGGGATTGACAATTTTTATATACTCTCAGTTGTCTTCAATATAAAGTCAAAATTCCTTAAAATGGCTTTATGTCGTGTCCTCTGCCTGTTTTACCAACCTCATGTCTTTTAATCTTTCCACTGTGTAGTACTACAGATATTACGAGCTTGATTATTTTATTGAATGCCATTCTGTTTCACATTTATGGACCCCATAATTGCTGCTTTCCTGCCCTAGAACATTCTCCTGCTATTTGTGTGCTAAGAAATTACCCCGGCAAGTCTGTGTGCTCTTTCTCTTTTTTTCTTTCTCTCATCTTATAGACACATTCATTCCAGCACTGTAGTTATTCTTTATTCACCTACTTCTTCAGTGGACTGAAGGCATCCTGTGGACAGTGATCTTGTTTGGACCATCTTTCTGTGCTAAACACTTCACATGGTAACTTGCATAGAATGATCCTTCAGTTTATGGTTCTTTTTTTCATTTTGGGCTGTTGTAACAAACTATCATTACTTGTGTGGCTTAGACAACGGGCATTTATTTCTCACAGTTCTAAAAGCCATGAAGCTCAAGACCAGGAGCTGAAAGATTTGGTTTATGGTTAGGGCCTCTTTCAGACAGAAGCATTCTTGGTGCATCTTCAAATGGCAGAAAAAGGGAGCCCTTCACTCTGTATCCTCTTATAGTGGTACCAATCTCATCATGAGGGCTTCATCCTCATTACCAAACCCAAACCCAAACCTAATCAACTCCCCAAAGGTCCTGTCTCCAAATGCCATCAGTAGGGATTAGACTTCTAAATGTGAATCTTTCAGGGAGATATTTTGTCCATATCAATGTGTGAGTGACTGAGTTGATGAGTGAGTGGAAGAGAAAATTACTGGGAAAGCTGATAGTTTCCTTTAAATTAATGTTTGTTTTTCTTTTCTTTATATATATATATATATAAATAAAACACATTCAACTGTGGTTATATTGGTGGGACTGTCAGAATGGACCCAATACTATATGTACAGGGAGTTTTATTGAAGTTATAAGGAAAGATTTTGTCTAGATCCAATTCTTTATGCAAATGGTGGTCTCTATGAATGGCAAGAACCAAAGGGCAGGGCCTGAGTAAAACTGGATTCTCTCTCTCCCTCTCCATTTTAGACACGACTGTGAAGGTGCCAAAATGACTGATCAGAACTCTTGGGGGTGAGTTCCATGCTGATTAGTGTCAACACATTTCTGGGAAATAATCTCATGCTAGGAAGTGAGGGAATTTAAAATGCAGTCTGTCTGCTCTTTGGAGTTGGGATAAAATATGATGGCCTCATTAGCACTGGAAACAATTTGGTAGGAAATACAAAGGTATACTTGTATGATAGACTATTATTGGCTCTTAATTTTTCACATGTTTCTATATTTATCTTTAAGTTTTTGATAATGACTTTTGAAAGTTATAGATTATCTCAGCTGTTCAAGGGGATCTAAGTGGATCCTTGACCTATAAGATTTCAATGTAGAAAAGCTTAGCTCCTTGAGCTGAGCCCAAGAGTTTTATTAAATTGATGAGAATATAATTAAATATTATTGGTCTAGCCCTCTTCAGTGTAATTGTCTCTGTTCAGAGCTGTGTATCTAGGTTTTTATATCTCAAGAAAAGTTGTATCTACTAACCTTTGCCCCTAAGGTTACACGGACACAGTGGCTGGTAGAATGTAGGCATTCATTAATATAAGTGAATGATAGCCATGGTTATGAAATTCTGGAGAACTTTTTCAGCTATCCAAGAATTAACAGATATTTCTTTAAAAAAAAAAAAACCTTTTAAATAATAGTAACTGCCACTCTCCATAGGATATCAAGGACAAAAGAAAAAAAAACATTAAAATTACTAAATCATTGTTAAGAGTTCTGACCCCAATATTTTCCAAGTTATTATGGCTAATAACTTAATATTTCTAAGCTTCCATTTGATTAAATAGAGGAGGTAAAATTTATTATGCCTACATTAAAGTTTATTGTGAGAATTCAATGGGATAAATTAGCACCTTAAGCTAACAATAAAACAGGTTGTTAAATTAACACTTGGAGCAGAAATGGCTAACTCACCCCCAAAATTTATGCTCCTTTTCTGTAATGTAGAGATATTCTGGGATTTAATTGCCCAAACAAGAACTACAGATCCTAGTCCCCTTATATCAAGGTAGGATTAAATGAAAACTATAATTATTTGCCAGCAGAATGTGAATGGAAATGATTTATGTCACTTCCAGGCCCACAGGCTTAAGAAACAGATACAACTACCCCAGCATTTCATCTCTGTCTCTGTCAGCCTGATATCAATGTCATTGTCAACCTTCAAAACCACTATCTGAAAGATATTACAACTTCCATCATTCTGGATCACTGAATGATTATCTACCACAGAGTCCCATAGCTTTCTAGGACCGCTCAAATTAGATAAGTGAGGGGGAAAAAAAATTGTGTTGAGCTCCTGAAACTTGGAGATGATAAAAGCAGTTTCGTTACTCTAACTAGCCTGTCACCTGAGATGCAGTGCTAGTCAACAAGCTGCATGATATTGGCTTATTGGCTAAATGGTGGGCATCAAGCAGGTAGACAAAGCAGTTTGGAAAGAAAAAGAGTTCTGTTTTACTGTGACAAAATAATCAGTAAAACAATTTGCCAGCAGGTCCTATAGGTCAAGGGAAAATGGCTAGATTGAGTCAGAATTTAATGTGTGTGGCCTCTATTGGCTGTCCAGAGTATTCTAAAAAGAAATGAACTCAAGCAAAGATTGGATGATTTTCAAGCAGAGATCAAAGGAATTAGAGAAAGTGTAGAGATTAACAGCCTTACAGGTTGGAAAAGTTTCCTGCTTTGGGGCTCACAAACAGCAAGATATCAGGTTGTTAAAGACTTTGTGCATCAAAGAATCACTAAATCTCCTCAAATTAAACAGAGAACTTCAGCTGTGTTGCAAATATCACATTAACAATGTTATATCCCATTTAAGTCTGCTCTTTGAGATGGTTTCTAGATAGGATGTCAATGAGAAAGCCAAGAGATAAAGCAGATTTAAGAAACGTATATAGGAAACTATGTTAGACGTGATCACTTGTCCATGGAATTGATTACAAACAAATTGTTGAAAATATTCTAAATATTTAAAGGGATCGCACTGCTAAAGGAACCATAGCACAGATTTAAAGTTTTAAAAATACCCTTGGCCCTTTGAACTTTCATAGTCATAGAGGAGGTTGTGAGAATTTCAGATATGTCATGAAATATAAGAAGGAAGTTCAAGACAGTGAACCTAGCAACAATTAAGGACAATAGGCAAAATAGTTTCTCCCAAGGAGCATATCACCATCTAATCACAGAAATCTCCCAACCACAGGACAGAGGTCCTTACAATGCTGTTCCTGGAGGATCTCATTATTGCTATAGACTAGGGACCACCATGGGCTTCCTAGGTGGCACAAGTGGTAAAGAATCTGCCTGCAAATGCAAGAGATATAAGAGATGTTGCGCAGGTTCTATCCCTGAGTCAGGAAGATCCCCTGGAGGAGGCCATGCAACCCACTCCAGTGTTCTTGGCAGGAGAAACCCATGGACAGAGGAACCTGGTGGGCTCCAGTCCATAGAGTCGCAAAGAGTCAGACACGACTGAAGTGACTTAGCACGCATAGGATTATTATTAGTAGTAGTAGTATTTTATTTCCAAAAGGGAGTTTTCAATTTCATATTCTGTCCTTGTGTTCTGTATTACACACTGAGTGTGATAGTTACTCAGTTGTGTCAGACTCTTTGCGACCCCATGGATTGTAGCGTGCCAGGCTCCTCTGACCATTGAATTCTCCAGGAAGAATACTGGAGTATTCTTTCTTCAGTATTTCTTTCTCCAGTATTTCCTTCTTCAGTATTTCCTTCTCCAGTATTACACATTGGGTAATGAATGAACAAGTTGTCTTAAAATTCATAGCTTTAAGAATAATGAGGAGTTAGATTTGATATTATGTAGAGTATTTTGATTACCCAGAGATTCAGTCCATGAGATGAGTAAAGTATTCATAGGTAATTTGAGATTCTCTCCTTTGTGGAAGGTAACACTAGTGTTCAAGAACTCCCCTGCCAATTCAGGAGACATGAGACACAGGTTTGATCCCTGGGTCGGGATGATCCCCTGAAGGAGGGCATGGTAACTCACTCCAGTGTTCTTGCCTGGAGAATGCCATGGACAGAGGAGCCTGGTGGGATATAGTCCCTATGGTCACAGAGGGTCAGACATGACTGAAGCAAACATGCATGCATGCATGCATAAAGAGAAAGGTCATGACTATAGTCTATGCTTGGGAAGAAGGGTGAAATTTGATGACCAGAAGGGTAGATCTTAGTAGAGATGGCAAACTGTCCACCAAAGATCTATATTCTCTTCTATAAAGTACATATTTTATTTATTTATTAATTTTTGAGAAGCAGGTCTTCAATCAAAAAATATATTTTCCAGAAGATGGTTGCATAAAGACAGGGCCATCAACTTCCTGGTAAGGAATTCTAAGCATAAGTGATGTGAGCCACTTCTGGTCCATGGTGATTAAGAAGAGTTCCTTCATGCCTTCTCTTATTCTTCTCTTATCTGTAATTTAAAAGTCATATGGTAGGGACTTCCCTGGTAATCCAGTGGCTAAGACTCTGCACTTTCAATGCAGGGGCATGTGTTCCATCCCTGTTTGGGGAACTAAGATCCAGTAGGCTGTATGGCATAGACAAACAACGACAACCACAACAGCAAGTCATATAGAAAACAGGGCATGACACTGAGTCCAGCACTTGGTGACAACTGATCAATCGCCCAACTCTGAAGATGCAGATTCAGCCCTCATGGGGTCTTCTTAAGCTATATCAACTGCATTCCCTTTGGTCCAAACACCTGTTTCTTTCATGCTTTATTTTTTTTCATATTTTCGTATCTGGCATCATTTCCTGGAGGACAATTTGAAATTTCAGTGGCCAGTTTTGGAAAATTTTGACATGAAGGAGGCATTCATTCTAGACATACTTGAGAACAAAAGGAAAACAAAAAGGAAAATTAGAAAATGGAGAAAAATCTTATGAAGAGATTCATTGTCCTATCTGCCAAAAAGAAAGATGACTTTGCATAATACATGAGATCTCCCTCTTTCAGCTCCATGCCCCAGGGATTGAAAGAAAAAGTGAAAGTCTCTCAGTCGTGTCCGACTCTTTGCAACCCCATGGACTATACAGTCCATGGAATTCTCCATGAATTTCAGGCCAGAATCCTGGAGTGGGTAGCCATTCCCTTCTCAGGGGATCTTCCCAACCCAGGGATCGCACCCAGGTCTCCCACATTTCAGACAGATTCTTTACCACCTGAGCCACAGAGGAAGCCCCTCCAGGGATTAATAAGTACCAATTTATTGACTGGATAATTTAATGAAATAATCAAGGAACTGAGTTACTATTAAATCAGTTCTAGAAAAAACTCTTTTTTTGGGTATCTGTCTTAACATGGCTTTTCTAAAAGTCAGCCTTCTCCTTTCCCTGCAGAAGGAAGAAAATGTACCTTTTAAGGTGATAATTTTATATCCCAAAATGGTAACTGGGAAGAAAACACTTCCTAGTTATTGGACAAGAAGTTAAATACTTAGAGCTTTTGAAGCTATTTCAAGAATATTTTAAGATTTGATTTATGTATGTATTACTTTATAAATCATATTTTATGTTATTTTCCTGACAATGAAATAATCTATGAACCGACTCAACTGATTTAATTTAGTTTAGAAAAAAAACATATAGAATAGTTACCCAAAGTATAAGATAGTGAATACGATCTGCCTGTTTGTTTATGGTTTATTAAGATGATAAATTAAATATATGTGTTGTTGTATTACATATGTGATAAAATTAATTTTGTTTTCACTCTAAAATTAAGAAGGGTTTAGTTTTGGTTTTTATTTTTTTAATTGGAGGATAATTGCTTTACAATATTGCGTTAGTTTCTGCCATACATCAGCATGAATCAGTCATGGTGTATATATGTGTTCCCTCCCTCCTGAATCTCCCTCCCACCTCCCACCCCATCCCAGCCCTCTAGGTTGTCACGGAGCACCGGGTTTGCGCTCCCTGCATCATACAGCAAATTCCCACGGGCTCTCTATTTTACATATGGTAATGTGTATGTTTCGATGTTACTCTTTCGATTTTTCCCTCCCTCTCCTTCCTGCACTGTGTCCACAAGCCTGTTCTCTATGTCGATGTCTCCTGTGCTGCCCTGCAAATAGGTTCATCGGTACCATCTTTCTAGATTCATGTATACGCATTAACACATGTATTTTCTCTTTCGGATTCACTTCCCTCTGTACACTAGGCTCTAGGTTCCTAAAACTGACTCAAAGGTGTTCCTTTTTATGGCTGAGTAACATTCCATTGTGGAGAAGGCAATGGCACCCCACTCCAGTACTCTTGCCTGGAAAATCCCATGGATGGAGGAACCTGGTAGGCTGCAGTCCATGGGGTCGCGAAGAGTCGGACATGACTGAGCGACTTCACTTTCACTTTTCACTTTCATGCATTGGAGAAGGAAATGGCAACCCACTCCAGTGTCCTTGCCTGGAGAATCCCAGGGATGGGGGAGCCTGGTGGCTGCCGTCTATGGGGTCACACAGAGTCGGACACGACTGAAGTGACTTAGCAGTAGCAGCAGCAGCATTCCATTGTATATATATGCTATATATAGGTATATATACAACTTCTGCCATTTAGATGTGTGTATATTAATGTTCTTAGACTGCCGTAACAAAATACCATAGACGGTGTGGCTTAAGTAAGAAAAATTTATTTTCTCTCAGTTCTGGAGGCTAGAAAATCCAAAATGGAAGTTCCAGAAGAATTCTGTTTCTAATGAGAGCTCTCTGTCTGAGTAGGAGATGGCTGCCTTTTTGCTGAATCTTTATGATGATTTCATGGTGGAAAGAGAAAGCAAGCTCTCTGGATTTCTCTTTAAGGACAGTAGTCCTTTTAGATTAGGGACCCACCTTTATGACCTCATTTAACCTTCATTACTTTCTTATTCCAAATATAGTTGCATTGGGGGTTAGGGTTCCACTGTAGAAATTTGGAGGGGCACAATTCAGTCTAAAACAATCTGACTATATGTGAATAAAAATAAGCTGATGAATGTCTTATTGTATATTGTTAAATGGACAATCTCCATATGAAGTAAAATTAAACTGTTTCTGCATAATGATTACATTAATCTCTGCTTGGATTGCAGAAATATCACACACTATGTTATATGTCTTTTGGCATAATCTTGAATCATTCTAACAACAAAAATCTTTAGTTTTGAAAAAAGTTAAAAGTTCCTAATGATCACGATTTCAATGCTACATATTTTAAAAATATTCCCTAAAACTGTATTTGCCTTTGGATATTACTGGCATGTTCATGCATTTTCTCCTTCAACAAATTATTTCTAATGGCAAATGCAGAATAATAAAATGGTTAAGATATCTTTTATATCTAGACTTTCTTTGTTAGTACAAAGATTTCCTACTTACTTGTAAAAAAAAGGGACAATATGAATAGTTTCTCTTTCTCCAAATTTTTATTTACTAAAAATTATTGTGACAGCTCTTTTTATTTACCCACTTACAGGAAATAAATGTCTGACAAATCAGTAGAGAAATTCAATTTTCTTAGGTTAGTTATGTATAAGTAAAATATTTCGATATAAATATTTGTTGTTGTTTAATTGCCAAGTCATGTCCAACTTTTTGTGAACCCATGGCCTGGAGCCAGACAGGTTCCTCTCCCCATGGGATTCTCCAGGTAAGAATACTGGAGTGGGTTGCTGTGCCCTCCTCCAGGGGATCTTCCCAACCCAGGGATCAAACCCACATCTCCTATGTCTCCTGCATTGGCAGGTGGGTTCTTTACCACTAGCACCACCAGGGAAGCCCCAGCATATATTCTGCTGCTCCTGCTAAGTCGCTTCAGTCATGTTCGACTCTGTGTGACCCCATAGACGGCAGCCCACCAGGCTCCCCCGTCCCTGGGATTCTCCAGGCAAGAACACTGGAGTACATATTCTGCTGCTGCTGCTGCTAAGTCACTTCAGTCGTGTCCGACTCTGTGTGATCCCATAGACAGCAGCCCACCATGCCTCGCCATCCCTGGGATTCTCCAGGCAAGAACACTGGAGTGGGTTGCCATTTCCTTCTCCAATGCAGGAAAGTGAAAAGTGAAAGTGAAGTGGCTCAGTCGTGTCCGACCCTCAGCGACCCCATGGACTGCAGCCCTCCAGGCTCCTCCATCCATGGGATTTTCCAGGCAAGAGTACTGGAGTGGGGTGCCATTGCCTTCTCCTGTACATATTCTACTTGCCTGTAATACAAAGCTGACAGAACTTTAAAGGTGGAGCTGAAATCTTGATGATGTTTGATTGCTTACAATCAAAGGATTTTATATTATTTCCCCAGATAGGCCAAAGATTTGTTTAGGTTATTGTGTATCTATTCTCAAGAGAGAGGAAGGCTTTTCTTTGTTAGAAATCCACAGCTTTCATAGTACAGCAAAGAAAAATAATTGCCTAACTTTCCTTTCTTACCTAGGCCCAAGCTATCTAAAGACAGAAGCACTCATTTTACTAAAGTTGTTTTTAAGGAAAAAAAAAAATTATCAAGCTTATGTTAATAAGCATACACTCAAAAGAATTGCAAACAGGTATTCATATAGTGCTATTTATATGAATGTTCATAGCAGCATTATTTTCAATAGGCAAAAAGTAAAAACAATCCAGTATCCATCTATGGATGAATGGATAGCCAAATGTGGTATGTATGTCCTTACAATGAAAATTATTCAACTACAACAGAAATTAAATTCTGATTCATACTACCATGTGAATGAACCTCAATACAATTAAGCAAAGTGAAAGAAGCAAGACATAAAAGGTCATATATGATTCCATTTATATGAAATATATAGAATAGATGAATCCATAGAGACAGAAGGCATATTAGTGGTTGCCAAGGGCTGAGGAAAGGGGGAAGGAGAAGTGATTGCTTAGTGCTTAATGTATATAAGGTCTCTGTTGGAAGTGGTGAAAATACTTTGAAGCTAGACAGAGGTGATGGTTCTACAACACTGTCAACATGTTGAAACTGCTGAACTGTTCATTTTAAAATGGTGACTTTGGTTGTGTGAATTTCACCTGCAGATGCACAAAAATATAATGAGTCAAACTTTCAGAAACTCTTGAACTTCCTTGGCCTAAAGTTCATTTTGACTTTAATGACCATAGCATCAATTCTACTGGAAGTCCATCTACTCTTTTCTTATGAACTAAGAATTTCCGCTCTCTTGAAGTACTTCGATCATTCCTGGACACTCCCTTATTACAGGCTAACATGTTATCATTACAGAGGACCCTCTCGGTGCACTCAGTCTTATTACCAAGACATACAGTTTTTTCTCAACATCTTATAAAAAAAAAAGAACAAATAAACAAAAACAACTCTTCACAATTTGAAACCCAGAGATTTCATCTTTTCTAAAAAGCCTCAGAGAAAGATTAGCCTGGAGCTTCAATGGAAAGGACCTTCCAGGGACCGTGGTTGTTTAGTTGCCAAGTAGTGACTCTTTCTCAGCCCCACAGACTGTAGCCCACCAAGCTCCTCCGTCCATGGGATTTCCAAGGCAAGAATACTGGAGTGGGTTGCCATTTCCGTCATTCAGTTTTGGAACCCATTGTGCTTATTCTTAGATCTAGGTGTCTCAATTATAAAGTGATGTTAAGTTGACATCTAGTCACCAAAGGACTGTTTCAAGTGACAACCTCAAACTAAGGATTCTTGCTGCTGCTACTGCTAAGTCACTTCAGAAGTGTCCGACTCTGTGTGACCCCATAGATGGCAGCCCACCAGGCTCCCCTGTCCCTGGGATTCTCCTGGCAAGAACACTGGAGTGGGTTGCCATTTCCTTCTCCAATGCATGAAAGTGAAAAGTGAAAGTGAAGTCGCTCAGTCGTGTCCGACCCTCAGCGACCCCATGGACTGCAGCCTTCCAGGCTCCTCTGTCCATGGGCTTTTCCAGGCAAGAGTACTGGAGTGGGGTGCCATTGCCTTCTCTTGCTAACGCTTAAAACTGTTTTAAGTACACAGCTCTTTCCCTGCCCATTCTACCAGGGGAATGCAAATCAAAAGTACAATGAGCTATCACCTCACACCTGTTAGGATATCTACTATCAAAAAGACAAAATGTAAAAAGTGTTGGCGAGGATGTGCAGAAAGGGCAATGCTTATACACTGTTGGAGAGAAAGTCAATTAATACAATTATTGTGGTAAATGAGTATGGAGGTTGCTCTAAAATTAAAAGTAAACTACCGTCTTATCTAGCAATCTCATTTGCTGGCATATATCCAAAGGAATAGAGATCAGAATCTTGAAGGGCTATCTGCACTCCCATGTTCCTGGCAGCATCATTTACCATGGACAGAATATGAAAGCAACCCTAATTCCATTTAACAGATGAATGACTTACAGCATGTAAGAGATGTATATGCAAATAAAGAAAACTATCAGTTTTTTTTTTTTAAAGGAATTCCTACCATTTCCCACAACATGGATGGAGCTGGAAGATATTATGCTAAAGGAAATAAACAGAACATAGAAAGAGAAATATTCTATGATCTCACTTATATGTTGGATCTAAAATAGTCAAATTCATAAAAGCAGACAGTAAGATAGTGGCTGTCTAGAGCTTGAGGGAATAGGTTATGACACTACATTTTTGGTCAAAGGATACAAAGTTTCAGTTACAGGAGACAGATTAAATTCTGGAGATTTAATGTGTAGCTTGGTGAGGACAATTCACAATATGTATTGTATAATGGAAATTTGCTAAACTTAAGATCTTAAATCTTGTCACTACACACATATATAACACACACAGAAATGCTAATATGTGAGAAGATGGATATGTTAATTAACATTACTGAGTTAATCATTTCACAATGTATATGAATTTTAAAACATCAAGTGATATACTTTAAATATAGACAATTTTTATATGTCAGTAAGACCTTAATAGGGTTTCCCTGGTAGCTCAGCTGATAAAGAATCTGCCTGCAATGTGTGAGACCTGGGTTTGAGATCCCTGGGTTGGGAAGATCCCCTAGAGGAAGGCATGGCAACCCAATATCCTTACCTGCAGAATCCCCATGGACAGAGGAGCCTGGCAGGTGACAGTCTATGGGGTCGCAAAGAATTGGACACAACTACAGTCTATGAGTCGCAAAGAGTCAGACAAGATCTTAATAAAGCTGGGCATTATAGTTTTGTATACAGTTGAAATGCAACCAAACTGAATAAATAATTCCACAAAGTGTGCAAAATATTCAACTGACAACCCACTATACCAAAATGTGGTGCCGACCAAAATATCACAAGATTAGTAGTATTTGATAAAAATCTCAACCCCCCCCAAAAAAAAGTATTAATTTGGCCCATTCCCAACCAATAGCTCTATTAAAATATTCACCTTATACCATTCAAGTCAAGACTTCCAGGCTGTATAAATGCCCTCCTTAATGTCCCCAATTCAGAGAGTAGTAAGACCTTGCCCAAGTGCTATTCTCATTTCTGACACTATTGTTTAAAATAACTCAGCTTTGCTTGACAGACGGATTTCACTGGTGTCTTATGTCATAGCCTACCACCTATGCACCAGCTACACTTAGATGACATTTTACATTTAACACGCCTACAACAAAATTCTGTTCAAACCCACCTGTCCTCCTCCACCCCTTTACATCTCATCCAAGTCAAGAAGCACTTCATTCTTTAAGTTATTCAGGTTCCAAATCACAAACTTACTTTTGGTCCCTTTATTTCCATTATGCTCTCTAGCCAATTATTTCACCAGTCCTCTCAGATCCTGCTGGAACATGTGCTGTGCTTAGTCGTCCAGTCATGTCTGACTCTCTGCGAGCCCATGCACTATAGCCCACCAGACTTCTCTGTCCATGGGCATTCTCCAGTCAGGAATTCTGGAGTGGGTTGCCATGCCCTCCTCCAGGGGATCTTCCCAACCCAGGGATCGAACCCAGGTCTCCCTTATTGAAGGTGGAGTCTTTACCATCTGAGCCAGCAGGGAAGCCTGCCCTAAACATATATAGTGCTGTTATGAATGTGACCACTTCTTCCCATTTCTGCTGTTAACATCCAGTTCCAGGCAACCATTTCTCTTACTTGAATTATTATCATAATCTTGCCGGATCACCGTTGTCTCTGCTCCCAGTGGCCTGTTTTAAGTACATTGGCCAGAGCTCTCTTGTCGGGTCATATCAAGTCTTGGCTAGAAACACTCTAGTGATTTCTCAGCTTGTTCAGAGTTTCAGACAGATTTCTAACAGGAACTTGCTTCATCTGCTTCCCCCGCTTTTACTCTCAGGCTTTATTTCCTTAGCCTTTCTCCCTGCTCATTCTGCTATGACCACATCAAACTCCTCGGTGAGCAAAAACAACAGGCTGACTCAGTTTGAAGAATTTGTTCTTCCTGTTCCCTTTAATTAAAATGTTTCCTGAGATATTTATGTAGCTTTCTTACCTCCTTCAGTTCTTTCCTTAAATGCTCTGAAGATGTAAAATCTTCAAAGGCTACCACATTCAAATGGGGGACCCACCTCCCCTCACCTTACTTTGACTACTTTGCATTTCTCTTTAGCACTTAAAATTATCTAATATTTTTTGTACATAATGAGAAGGAGTTTGTCTCTCTCTTCTTTTATTTTTTTTTTTACACTGCTATCTTCCCGGAATATAAAACAGTGTCAATAAACAAGTGTTATTGCTTATTAATCTATACACACCATACTATATTAACACATAGGGTGGGCCAAAAACTTCATTAGGATTTTTCCATAACATCTTATGGCCAACCTATACATTCTGGAGCCCTGACTGTAGGCATTTGTCCTCAACCTGTAAATTCTGATTTAGACTGTCCATTGCTGGTGGTCTTTAACAGAGCGCCTCTTGATTTTGTTTTAGAAAGCAATGTTGGCTCATCTACTCAAATTTTTTTTTTCCTTTTTTTAAAATTAAATTTATTTATTTTAATTAGAGGCTAATTACAATATTGTATTGGTTTTGCCATACATCAACATGAATTCGCCATGGGTGTACACATGTTCCCAATCCTGAACCCACCTCCCACCTCCCTCCCCATACTATCCCTCTGGGTCATCCCAGTGCATCAGCCCCAAGCTTCCTGTATCCTGCATCAAACCTGGACTGGCGATTCGTTTCTTAATATGATATTATACATGTTTCAATGAATTCATCACCCTTGAATTATCATTGCTGTATTCCTTGTGCTTTGCTTAAACATTACATCATTAATGATTATGACTCGAAGATCCCCAGTACTGTCATATAACTGAATATATCAGCCTATATACTATCTAGGTAATATGTGTTATATACTGCCTTGTAGCAAGATCAAGTTCTCTCCTCTCCTTGCCCTTCCTTATTTTGCCCCTTCATATGTTGAACCTGTTTCTCCCAAGTGGGTAACACTTTGAACATCTGACTAAAATGTCTGGAACATGATGCTTTCTTTGGAAGTATGTGAGACTATGGGAGAATACTGCTATAATTACCTGCCTTCCACCTTGCTGAGGCAAAACCCATGTTATCACTGCAGAAACATTTACCCTGTGGGCTTCTCTGGTGGCTCAGACATTAAAGAATCTAACTGAAATGTGGGAGACCCGTGTTCGACCCCTGGGTTGAGAAGATCCCCTGGAAAAGGGAGAGGCTACCCAATCCAGTATACTTGCCTGGAGAATCCCATGGACAGAGCAGCCTGGCAGGCTACAGCCCATGAGGTCACAAAGAGTCAGACACAACTGAGCAACTAATTTCCTGCCTTTCACCTTGCTGAGGCAAGACCCATGTCATCACTGTGGAAGCATTCACCCTAATTTCCCCTAATGCAACACCTAATACATAAATAGGTTCCAAGCAAATCTATATACTCTTTATAAACCCTAAATCAAGTATTCAAAGTGAAACCTCTTCAGTTACTTAGTGTATATTCCCCTGGGTCCTGTAAGATACCATTGTAATACCTGGAATATCTTGATATTCTTCCTATATATCTCCGTGTATTATCTAAAGCTGAGTATGTTCTATAGGAAGTAAATGCGGCAACACCTTAATCTCTTAGACTCTGCTGTTTTTGCTTTAATCTGCTTGCTATTATATGTGCACAGGTATGTCATTTTATCTTTGTACCTAAATTCAAACTAAAACCTTCCTTGAACTGTCTGCTTGACTTTCAGTATCACTCTACATGGAAATGCACAGTAGTCTGTTATTCTGTTCTTAACCCACTGCCTTAGGTTTCTCTTTGTTAGTTAAGAGGTTTAGATAAATACTCAGGGTTATCTGCAAACATGTTACCTTTGGAAAATATTCACTTTGATATTATACATGAGGGTATAAAAACTGTTCACCAAGAGACAAGCTCCCCCATACAATGAATTTGTATTTAATTCTACTACCAAAATGATACTCCTGACCTTTCTAGACTTATTATATACTATTATCACTCACAAATGGTGTTCTACTTTGGCCAGCTGATGCGAAGAACTGACTTATTGAAAAAGACCCTGATGTTGGGAAAGGTTGAAGGCAGGAGGAGAAGGGGATGACAGAAAATGATAAGGTTGGATGGCATCACCGACTCAATGGACGTGAGTTTGAGTAAGCTCAGGGAGTTGGTGATGGACAGGGAAGCCTGGCATGTTGCAGTCCATGGCACCACAAAGAGTCAGACACAACTGAGTAACACAACTGAACTGAACTGATAAACCACATCAGGTAAAAGACATTGACTTTGTAATAGAATGCAATTATTTTCTACTTGCTTATTACTTTGTAAATATATCTGTTTTACAGGAGGGAAAAAAAGAGCTTCTGGCCAATTTTCATAATAATCAATCCCAACCCATCCCTAACCTCATCCAGCTCATGGATTTAACTATATGGCCTCATAAAAACATAGAAAATTAACAATATCATTCAACTCTGTCCCACATGGAGAACTCAAAACAAAGATCCATGGATCAGAAATGCAATATAATTATAGCTCACACTACCCAGAAACCTGAATATTGGGGTATAAGCCTGTTTTGGGACCCAGACATAACCAGAAGCATCCAGATTCCTGAGAATAATTGACTACATAGCTAATTATGTCCCCACTGATACATAATCTGAGTAAATCACAAATAAGAGACCTATCCAAGAATTCACAAGTAATCTCAATATGATTAATTTTTCTTTTTTAATCCATGGAAGAACACCAGGAGTTCAGTTAGAAATGTTATCCCCCTGGTATTAAGTTGGGTGATCCTCTATAATGACTATAAGAGAAAAGAGATGATATTCTAAAGAGAAGCTATCAACATCAAACAAAACAGCCTAACAGCCTTAATGTGGGGTTATTATGTTCAGTGGTCCCTTTTGTAATAAAAGTATTAAGATACAGAAGATTTATCTCAGAGAGAAATACTGCTGCATTGTACATGTAACACCATTGGTTTTATGGACATAGAAAAAGAAGGGCTTTCAAATCTGGAGACCACAAAACCTCTGTGAACCTGGTGTGCACTGCCTTAGACAGAGAACTTGGATCTCGTCAGTGTATAGATTTGTTGGGTAGAGTAGTATAAATTTATACATAGAGAAGTAACTGTAAGCATAAATTTCCAAAAATAGTGTCCCAATTTTTCCATGACTTTTTCCCACATTACAGATTGTCCCCATCTTCTACAATACTTTTTTATGAATCTCTATATCCCAGCCAAATTACACCATTCACAATTTCCTGACAGTATTTGTATCTTTCATATGTTTTATGCTCTGCCTCAGTCACAAATGTTCCTTTTCATTCATTCTATCAAAAATATGTTCAGTCTCCCTAAAGGCAAATGTAAATGTGATATTGTCCATGAAAAATTCCTAATTACCCTAGGCATAATTAATTTTTTCTACATTTTCACAACAGGGACATTACACTTCTGTCTATCTACATTATACTAAATTATTTATATTACCTCTAACTTAATTCTGAGGACCATTGAAAGACTCTTTTTCTAACTCACCACTGAACCTTACATAGCATCTAGCATACTGTCCACTATATAGTATTTATTTAAATATTTGCATCACAGGAAAACAAATGAGATTTTTAGAAGTAGTTAAGCAAGTGATAAGAAAAGGGAAAAAACATATTTCAGTTGTCTAGCATATTATAGGTGCTATAAAAATTTCTCAGTTAATATTCAGAACTCCATGAGTATGTATCACTCCTTGGTTATTTAGAAATGGGAATGAAACATAAGAGAAATATACCTGGACAATATACTTTGCCCAAGATCATATGGGTAGAACATGGCTGAACCAAGTTTCAACTTGAGTGTCTCTTACTCCAAGACATGCCTTACTTCTTGTCCATCACACCAAATCTTTGCTCCCAGCCTTTCTGTCCTGTATTAAAGGAGTGGAGCAATGACAGTTCAGTTCAGTTCAGTTCACTCACTCAGTCATGTCCGACTCTTCATGACCTCATGGACTTCAGCACACCAGGCTTCCCTGTCCATCACCAACTCCTGGAGCTTACTCAAACTCATGTCAATTGAGTTGGTGATGTCATCCAACCACCTCATCCTCTGTTGTCCCCTCCTCCTCCTGCCTTCAATCTTTCCCACCATCAGGTTCTTTTCTAATGAGTCACTTCTTCATGTCAGGTGGCCAAAATATTGGAGTTTCAGCTTCAGCATCCTTCCAATGAATATTCAGAACTGATTTCCTTTAGGATGTACTGGTTGGCTCTACTTGCAGTCCAGGGGACTCTCAAGAGTCCTCTCCAACACCACAGTTCAAAAACATTAATTCTTTGGCACTCAGCTTGCTTTATAGTCCAAGTTTCACATCCATACATGACTACTGGAAAAACCATAGCTATGACTTGATGGAACTTTGTTGGCAAAGTAATGTCTCTGCTTTTTAATATATTGTCTAGGTTGGTCATAGCTTTTCTTCCAAGGAGCAAGTGTCTTTTAATTATTTCATGGCTGCAGTCACCATCTAAGTGATTTTTCAGCCACCCCCCCAAAAGTCTCTCACTGTTTCCATTGTTTCTTCATCTAGTTGCCACAAAGTGATTGGACCAGATACTGTGATCTTAGTTTTCTGAATGTTGAGTTTTAAGACAATTCTTTCACTCTCGTCTTTCACATTCATCAAGAAGCTGTTTAGTTCTTTGCTTTCTGCCATAAGGGTGGTGTCATTTGTGTATCTGAAGTTATTGATACTTTTCCCGGCAATTTTGATTCTAGCTTGTGCTTCATGTAGCCTGGCATTTCACATGATATACTCTGCATATAAGTTAAATAAGCAGGGTGAAAATATACAGCCTTGATGTACAATGAAAATTTATGTTCAAAATAATATCAATTAAATCATCCAAGAGCATAGGCTGGAAATCTATTTGAGTTATTAATTTATGGAATTTTCCAAGGACACATTCATAGCCTGAAACAAAGGGTAATTTGATACTCAATGACATTGGGCAAACATATTCCCTAAGAGCTCAGAAAGGAGATAGAGCCAAGTGCACTTGAATGAAAGCCCTTGAATGTTAGTTGAAATTTAGGAAAATAAGGAGGCCTTTATGTGTCAGGCACACGATTAGGTCTTCTACCAGAGTAAGAGATATATTCAACCCCATCTGAGTATTTGGATCTAGTCAAGTATTGAAATATCTCACATGGATCTTACACCTTCTAATTTAGGGTAAATTTTGCCAGAGGTTATATTTTATTATCTTTACAACCCTGCCGTGAAGGTAGTAAGGGTGACATACACTTATTCATCTCTTCATCAGTTCATTCATTCATACATTGACTCATTGATTATTTTATCCACAAAGGAAATTACTGATGATTTGCTTTGTGATAGACATAGTTGTAGGAACTGTAAGATACAAATATAAAATAGTCCTTGGTGTTTAGTATCACTATTCTTATTTCAGATTGACAATTTGAGTTCATGATAAAAGAACTGATTTACCCAACTATATAGAATGATTTAAGAGCAGGGAAGAAATTGTAATCATATTGTCTAATTACCTAGGAGGTCAAAGAAAATCCTAGGCTTGCTAAAAAAGTGTAACAAAATTAAATAAATAAGTATAACGACTACAAAATTGGTAGCTATATGAACACTATTCCAATCTTATCCGCTATTTTATCCTCTTTTATTCAACCTTTCTCTCAGGAGTCCTGGATAGAGCTCTTCTGTCCTGGACTATTTTGTCCATAAGACTCACTAGACTAAACAAAATATTTTAATTAGGTTTTTGTTAATGCAAAGGTGAGCACACAGAGGCAAAGGCTGAGTACTGCAGAGTTGGAATTTGTCACCTATCACACAAATTAAGTTGCTGATAGATTCAGTATTAGGGACTGGAACCTTCCTTCTAAATTCAATGCTCTCTTAGCTATACCCAAGAGTCATTTAGGTTCAATGCAAAGACACTCCTAAAAAGATACAGTGTTGTCACATATGCAAAGGATACTTAGCAGGCCTCCTTCATATAAGCATTCCATTTAAATAGAAAGATACCAATGATTCTGTTACAACATACGGGCTTGCCATTATACACGGGATAACATCATAGCATCTATTTGAAGAGTTTCAGGATAATGACTTGTTCAAATTGTGACTCCTTCAAGCCTATCTTTGATGTTTGATATTCATCATTTCATTATGCTGGGAAGGAGAAAACATGTATTGATCATATACTGGATATATATATTACCCAATTAAAAAAAAATCTCAGAACAGTACTATCATTATTATGTGTCAACTAGGGTTTCAGAGTCATATAAATTATACATAAAATAAGCATAATTTGACTTGTTTATTGGGTCACTTTTGTTGTTGTTCAGTCACTGAGTCATGTCCCACTCTTTGTGACCCTGGAGACTGCAGCATGCCAGGCTCCTCTGTCTTCCGCTCTCTCCAAGAGTTTGCTCAAAGTCAAGTCCATTGAGTCAGTGTCGCTATCTAACCACTTCATCTTCTGCCACCCCTTTCTTCTTTTGCCTTTAATCTTTCCCAGAATCAAGGTCTTTCCCAATGTGCAAACTCTGAGTCACCGTATTCATCCATATAATGGGGCCTATTATTATTAAAATAAGTTTTCCAACCAAAAGGATTGTGAAGAAATAAGTTTTCTAAATTATAAACTGATACACAGTTCAGGGTAGGTTTTTTTTTTTTTTTAAATGTTGCTTGATTCCAACAGCAAATGGGCCTGCTTCCAAAGGTGGATCAAGGGCATCATAAGGCCCACTTTAATTTCAGTAGTCGCTCTGACTGCCTTTTCCAAGATAAGTAGTTAGCATTGAAACATTTCTTTCTTATTGTCTTATTGTCTTTATTAAAAGGGTATGTTTCCCATGCCCATATTCACAATATTAAATAAATAATCAGTCTTGATAAAAGCTATTAAATAGTCTAATATTTTAAAGTTCTTACAAATGCAAAAATCCATTGGTGTCTATCTGAATGTTTTTGCAGATGTTAGTAGTATATAATGTGCATGGTACAGAAATCTCTAACGCATCAGTTAGAGCGTTATACCTCAGGGACTCATTCATCTAGCTCAAGGCACTTGGTGATATTTAAATAGCTGAGACTGGATCATAAAGTTATGAAACATGTCTTTTTTTTCTTTTCTGTTAAATTAACATAGCATAACAAAACAAAAAAATTCAAGTTTATTAATTTTGATTCATATTGATCAGGGTAAAGGGAATGAATGTGTTCTGACCCACTTGTTGAGTGGTTACTACATGCTATCACAGTGCTAGTTATTATAAATATATGTGATTTATTCCTTATATATAATTTGTTCAGAAAGAGAAATCAAGGTGAAGAGATATTGAACGAATGTCAAAGAGCACACAGAGAACAGACCTGAAGCTATGATGAAAACCTAGATCTATCTGTCTCTACTTAGCTGATACCTAATCTCCTTTATTACATCATGGACCACAAAGTATGAAAGCTTTTGTCATCAAGAGCACCTGTATTTCTTAAGCAATTATTTTTTTCTTTTATAAGTAAATAAAAATATAATAAACCAGTCAGTACTCTTCCAGTCAGTACTCTATAAATCAAAATATAATAAAACCAGTCAGTACTCTGATCAGCCTAAGATAATCCAACTCCACTGCAATGAAAATTTGGCAAAATAATAGTGAATAAATAATCTTCATGTCTGTTTCCCTGATAGCTCACTTGGTAAAGAATCCATCTGCAATGTGGGAGACCTGGGTTCAATCCCTGGGTTGGGAAGATCCCCTGAGAAGGGAAAGGCTACCCACTCCAGTTCTGGCCTGGAGAATTCCATGGACTGTATAGTCCATTGGGTGGCAAAGAGTCAGACACTACTGAGTGAATTTCACTTTCACTTTCTGTTTATTCAGTCTTAGAGTAGAATTAAATGTCTGTGATGCTTCAAAAATTAGAAATAGTCAAAAACTAATGTTCATATATTTTGAGAACTAGAGGTTTTAGATTTGGGAACCAGTAAATTAAGCATAGTATGCTAAGTTCAGAATGCCCATAGGTAACTCAGTGGAAGACTCTTTTACTCAGTACTGAATGGAATGAACTAGAGATGAAAAAGCATATACTACTTGAAATCAGTTCTTGGCTTTCCCCATTTTCAAGGGTCCTGAGACTGAGCTAGACTAAGAAGTAGGTTCTGAGAGATTCAGGTTCAAGCATCACTTTCCATTCTATACCTAAAGATATTCCTTTCCTAGTCCACCCTCACCCCATTATTCCTCGCAAGTGTGCCTGAGCAATTAAGGCTTTGCCCCAATTCGTATATAGTCTTCCTTTTAAAGGTGAGTTTCCACACTGAATTTCTCTTTCTCTCTGAATATCTATAGCATTTATCATTTAGAATTTCTACATTTCACTTGGCTGATTATGGCTCACGATTATAATCATTTTCCTAATCTCATATACCCAACTCATACCTTCCGATCAGCAGGAAGCACTGTACTTTCCATAGATCTTTTAAAATATCCAACTCTTTATGAGATTATCAAACATAATAAATCTTCACATCTCAAATATTTGCCTTGAAAGCAAATTGCCTTACTGAAAGGGTTTAAGGAATATTTGAGATGTGAAGATTTGTTATGTTTGATAATCTCATAAAGAGTTGGATATTTTAAAAGATCTATGGAAAGTACAATGCTTCCTGCTGATCGGAAGCACTGTATATTATATTATCCATACCTGGACACTTTTGAGAGTGAAAGGAGGCTCTCACCCCATGAGACAACAGTAACACCTGTGAAAACTGAGGCTGTATGAGCAGGCTGGTAATTATGGTCACCCTCTCTCCCCTGGGGTTCCCAAGAAGCTCAGAGACAGTGTCGTAATATTTTTACCTGTCCCTGATAGGCAGGCAGAGCCACAGCTACTTCCCATTCCACATCAACTCTCAACTCACATCAGCACATCAAGGGCCCTTGTTGGCTTTTCTAAGTCTGTGGACTTTGATTCCTGGGATGCAGTTATTCCTCAGTGGAGAGGGTGGAGGAACACTGTCCCGATGGAGAAATGTCCAGCCTCACGTTTTCTCTCTGACTCTCAGATCCTATTACTTAGGCCCTTCAATTCAGCATAAATTCAGTCTACCCTTCATGAGGTGATTTTCTTTATGGCCCTGCAGCCCTGTGCCTCCCTCGGCCTTCAGCTCCACAGTTTGTGAGGCAATAGAGCACATATCTGAACTACTTTTAGACATGGTTCAAATGCTTCCCCTCTTAGCCACCTAGAACCCATTCACATGCCACTGAAAATTTTATGAGTTAACTTTCTAAAATACTCTTTGACTGTTAGAAGGATAGTCAGTCAACGGTTAAATCCACATTTGAGAGAATTTTACCTCAAGCTCGGTCAACAGAGCCTGTTATAGCATTGTCATCTGCACCATACAGCCTAGCTCATAGCCGTTTCTTCACCAGCCTTGGGTGTATTTCCAAAAAAGATTTGGTGTTAGTCTCACAAAGAATTTTTTAAAGTTCTGTTCTCTTTGAATATTTTGTCAGAGTCATTTTCTGTTCTTCCTATTCCCTCTTTATCACATCATTTTAGTGGTATTACTGATACCATCAGTAACAACAGAGGGTAACTTTAAAAAGCAACTCTAAAAGCTTACATACTCTGATTCATTTTAGATACATAGATGCACAAAGTCAGTAAGAATTCTTTATCATTTCCATTTTGCTGCAGAGAAAACTGAACTTCCGAGAATTTTAAAGTATTTCCAGGGTCTAAGAGAAAGTGACTGAGTCATGTTACAGAGTCTGTATCTGCTGGAGCCATATTTTGTACAAACACTGCAAGTTCCTCCTTACAACAACGGTTTGCGATGACCTTCCCTAGCACCAGTGACAGGAAGTTGAAAGAATGGGTGAAACACGGAGGTGAATGCCAGTCACTAGCCAGCAGCCCCTGTTCATAAAATGCCCCTTTATTTTTCTGCTTGATGGATCTCTGTTTGCAATGGTGTCAGCTCTCTTTTTCTGGCAACATATCCATCTGGTTTGAACACTTCAGCTTTGACCTTAAGTTTATGTTCCTTTATATTCTCATCGATGAATGAGATCCCTTGGGACATATAAGGGGTTGCCTGGTACCTTTTAATCATTAGTATTGCCTTTTGAATATCTTGTATCATTCTGCTGATGCTAGAAACATCAGTGCCTCATTTTACACAGGTCAGCAACACTGTGTACACCAGTTTAAGTTACTCTGCCTTTGTGTCAAATAGTATTGCACTCATTACCCTCACGTGGGCTTCTCTGATAGCTCAGTTGGTAAAGAATCCACTTCCAATGCAGGAGACCCCGGTTTGTTTCCTGGGTCAGGAAGACCACCTGGAGAAGGGATAGGCTGCCCACTCCAGCATTCTTGGGCTTCCCTTGTGGCTCAGCTGGTAAAGAATCCTCCTGTAATGTGGGAGACCTGGGTTTGATCCCTGGATTAGGAAGAGCCCCTGGAGAAGGGAAAGGTTACCCACTCCAGTATTCTGGCCTGGAGAATTCCATGGACTGCATAGTCCACTGGGTCACAAAGGGTTGGACACGACTGAGAGACTTTCACTTTCACTTTTACCCTCCTAGCTGAATTCAGTTGCATCTTAAATTGATTCTTCAGATGTAGAAAATGTACTGCCAGTGTTGCATCAGGAAAGGTCAGACATGTTTTGATATATATCTGTAATGTCTCTGATCAGTATTAAAATATGCAGTATATTGTGGTGCAGAATAAGGCTTCAGATTTGGCTTGAAGGTCTAACTCTATCACTAATCTGTCTGATGATGAGAAGGTGACTAAATGGTCCTGAAGCTCATTTTTCTCATCTAATGATCATTATGATTTCGTATCATTTTTCTTAAAATGCCTGAGACAGTTTAATGGCTGAATAAATAGTAACTCTCGTTAAAATTAATAGTAATGACTCCTACTAAATCAGTAATTAATGCATTATTTTTTTGTTTTGTTTAAAGAAGGTGACAGTAAGTCTTAGAAGCTGTAATAGGTATCGTTGAGATGGTACCTCAAATACAGGGGATAAGGTATGGGGAGTGTTAAAAAGTAAACCAGCTCAAAGACATGTGGGCTTTGGCTGGAAAAGGCCTGAGTAGATTAAAATCACTTCACCATAAGACTCAATTCAGAAAAACATAACTCTTTCCTAAAATGTTTTACTATTTCCATTCAAGTGATTAACAGAGTTGTTTTTATTAGATAATTGATCCTTAATACTTGCTTGTACACTTTTTTTTTTTTTTTTTGGTTCCAGACTATTTTTTCAATCATACTCTCATAACTGAATCCTCTGCAGTGCAATGAAAGAATCATTTAACTCAGATATCCATCTCTGGTGGGTGGCATTTTATTTAATGAAGTTGGAAATGTAAATTCATTGAGGGCACCAAGGGATGGCATTTTTATGAGAAGAACATTCCTCAAGCAGAAAGGTCACACAGGACAGAAAAGAGAACATAACTGGAACTGGAAGACCAATCATTAACAATGTGTGACCTTGACAACTGAGTGAATTCCTCTGGGGTTAAATCTTCTCATCTGTTAAACAAGAAGATGGTGTATTTGATGAGCTGTGATGTTCTTTGTTGAGTTTTAATCATTAAACCTTAAGACGGACTTTCAAGGAATTTTTGTTTTCCTTCTTTGTTTGAAACTCACATGCAGTGAATTAAATTAATCAGAAAATTCAATTTATAGCTCTGTCAACACTGAGGCTTATTACTATTTTTATAGTTTTTGTGTTTGTTTGTTTGTTTGTTTATCTCTTTTCCAATCGTCTCTGATATTCACATTCATACCGTCTCCACCACAGGAACCTGCTCTAATAAATTAATGTTTTTGGATGATTGTTAGACACATATTTTTTTATCACATAAAGAATATCATGCTATACATTTCGTTCTATTACATATGTTTGCCCTAACACTATGTTACTGTTTGTATTTCTAGTTCATTGCTTCTGAATGCCAGTCAATGTCTTCCATAATTAGCTATTCCCCCAGCACAAGACATCTAGGTTATCTCCATCTAAACATTGCCCCTGGTGGTTCAGTGGCAAAGAACCTGCCTGCCTAAAACCTTACCTATAAAGGTAAAGAATGTAGGAGACACGGATTCAATCCCTGGGTCAGGAAGATCTCCTGGAAAAGGAAATGCTAACCCACTCTCGTATTCTTGCCTGGGAAATCCCATGGAAAGAGGAGCCTGGCAGGCTACAGTCCATGCAGTCACAAAGAGTTGGACACAACTGAGTGACTCAACAACAGCAACAACAACTATTGCCCCAGATATTCACATTTTGCCAGGATAATTCTTAAGTATTATAATTTACAGTTTTGTTGGTATTATGAGCAGTATCCTTTTTGCCCATTCCAAATCTTTTTCCAAACTGCTTCTATCTGGTAATGATAAACATTGATTTTTCAGTATCTTGTATTTGAACATCTTGCTTACTTTTCTTACTGATATTGATGGTGTATAAGTAGATTCTGTTTGATTTTTTGATAGATAATATTCTGTGCAATAGATGTTTTATTTCTTTGTTTCCTATTTTTATGCATTTTATATCTGTTGCTTTTCTTGTAGCAATTGTAGCAGGTTTCTCTCCTTCATAACGGAGACAGCAATGCAGCCCACTCCAGTACTCTTGCCTGGAAAATCCCATGGACGGAGGAGCCTGGTGGGCTGCAGTCCATGGGATCGCTAAGAGTCGGGCAGGACTGAGCGACTTCACTTTCACTTTTCACTTTTGTGCATTGGAGAAGGAAATGGCAACCCACTCCAATGTTCTTGCCTGGAGAATCCCAGGGACTGGGGAGCCGGGTGGGCTGCCGTCTATGGGGTTGCACAGAGTCGGACACGACCGAAGTGACTTAGCAACAGCAGCAGCAGCAGCTCCTTCATAATCTTAAAGAGAATGAGTAAAAGTTTGTCCATTGAATTCCATGTTCTTTGTATTTTTTTGATATATAACCTTGACTGATTTAAGGAGGCTATAGTTCATTATTAGCAGTAAAAACATCTCAATATAAATAAGTAATAAGCTTATAAAAATAAATACTTTTGCTACATCTATTCGTAATCATGTAATTTTTTCTCTTTCAGTTAATTAAAACGGTATTCATGTTGACAGATTTTTTTTCTCTTTTAAAAAAATTTATTGGAATATAGTTGAGACAGATTTTGTGATATTCAAAGATTTGGTATTTCTTGGAAAAACTATTTTTCATACACAGATATAGTAGTATAATATTTAAATGAAATGAGACCCATATTTTGCTTTATAAATACTGGGTTTATTCTATTATGGAACCAAGGTTAAACCAGTCCCATGAAAAGCTTCAAGACTTTCCTTAATTCTTATTATGAAACTGACTGTATAAAATTATCTCCTTAGAAAGTATTCTTAGCACTCTTGTATGATGTTACTGAAACTTTTATCTTCTTTTAGGGTGGGGACTGTTGAGATGCTTGGCTTGATGATGATTTCAAAAACTTTAATAGTTATTAACCTATTCAAATTTTAAATGTCTATTTGTGCCAGTTTTATCATTATATTATCTTCTGAGAATATACTCATTTCATCTAGAGTTTTCAAAGTCAAATTTCAAACGTCAATCATATATCTGGCATATATGTCCACATCATTACTATTTAATAATATTTTCAATCTCTATTCTGTATTTGTGGTTGTCCCCTTTTCCGTCTGTATTTTACTTATTTGGGCATTCTTTTCTCTAACAGAAAAACAACTTTTGGGTTTCTGTAACTACATGTATATCCACATAAACTACATATCCATCCATCACAGTGTCAGGTTTATGAGAGACCATAAATATTTCCTGAAAGAATAGCAGAGTTATTGCTTCCACCTTAGTAAGATCTTGGAAATGACCAAGAATTTGGTAGAAACAATATGCTACTTGTAGTTAAGAGATCTGGATCCAAAAAGGGATAAAAATAATTCTTATCAGTGTGATTCTGATCAAGTTACTTAACATCATTACTTAAGACTTAACAACATTACTTAAGACTCAGTTTCCTCTGCATAAAATTTTTCCCATATAGTCATCGTGGGGATTAAAAATGCTGAGTATGAGAGTACTTTGTAAACACCAATGAATTATAAATAATTAGAGAAGGAAGAAAAGAAGGAAAAACAAAGAAAAAAGAAAAAGAGGGGCATAGCTTTACCTAACAATAGCACAGAGAGAATTCTGAGGATAATAGCATCTTCTATTCTAAGTAAAACAAAACCAGGATTTGATGCCAAAATATGGGATTTTGGCCCCCTACTGATTCTATTTGTTTGATTTTAGATAAATCTCTAACTTTTCAAATATAAAATTGGAGATTACATTTAACGCATAGGATTCCTAGAGTTTCAAACAAGACGATAAATTTTTAAAATTATGTAAACTGAATAGTGTTTCTTATAACGATTAATTTAAATAGACATGCACTAGAAATATGTCCAAATATTGTTAGAAAACCAGTTTTTTGATGAAATTTTTCAGACTGCCACTAAAAGCCTTTCTACATTTCATTTTTTTGAGTGACTGCCATACTGCTTTCGTAGTAGCTGTACCCATTTAAATTCACATCAGCAGGGTAAGACTGTCTCCCTTTCTTTATAATCTCACCAATACTTATCGCTTTTCCTTTTGATAATTGCCATATGAAAAGATGTGGGGTGATAATTCATTATGGTTTTGTGTTTTCTCTGATATTAGTGACTTTATACCTTTTCAGATACCTGCAGATCAGTGTATATCTTCTTTGAAAAATGTTTATTCAAATTCTTTGGCCACTTTTTTGTCAGATTGTTTGATTTTCTTGTTATTTATTTTGTTTCTGCTGTTGAGTTGTAGAAGTTTAATATATATTTTGAATATTAACTCCTTATCAGGTATATGGTTTGGAAATATTTTCTCCTATTTCTTAGGTTACCTCCTATTTTGTTGTTTTCTTTGCTGTGCAACAGCTTTTTAGTTTGATGAGGCCCTACCTGTTTATTTCTGTTTTAGTTGCCTGTGCTTTTGGTGATGCACATAAAAAAATTTACTGCCAAAACCCATGTCAGTGAGCTTTGTTCCCATATTTTGTTCTAGGGGTTTTATGATTTCAGATCTTACAAATAAGTCTTTGATCCATGTTTAGTTAATTTAGCAGCTCATGATAAAGGTCTAAGTTCAATCTTTTGCATATCAATATGTAGTTTTTCCCAACACCATCTATTAAAGAGAATATCCCTTCTGCATTGTGTATTCTTGGCACCCTTTCAAAAACAAGTTGACTGTGTATGTGCGGGTTTATTTTAAGGCTTTCTATGTGTTTCACTTGTCTATGTGTTTATTTTTATGTTTTTATGCCAAAATCCCATGGGCGGAGGAGCCTGGTGGGCTGCAGTCCATGAGGTTGCGACTGAGCGACTTCACTTTCATTTTTCACTTTCCACTTTCATGCATTGGAGAAGGAAATGGCAACCCACTCCAGTATTCTTGCCTGGAGAATCCTAGGGACGGGGGAGCCTGGTGGGCTGCCGTCTATGGGGTCGTACAGAGTTGGACACGACTGAAGTGACTTAGCAGCAGCAGCATACCAAAACTATGCTGTTTGATTACAATAGGTTTGCAGAGTGAGTCCCACAGGTTTGTTCTTATATAACAAGATTTCTTTGGCTATATAGGGTCTTTTGTGGTTCCATACACATTTTAGAAATTTTTTCCTATTTCTGTGAAAAATGTGCCTGAAATATTCATTGGTATCATAGTGAATCTGCAGATTTCTTTGGATAATATGGATAGTAAGAAAATAAATAAATAACATTAACCCTTCCAAAGCATGAGTACAAGATACTTTTCACCTGCATGGGTCTTCAATTTTTTTCATCAATGTCTCGTAGTTTTTATACAGACCAATGATCACACTTCTAGGTGTACAGTCAAATGAAGTAAAATCAGTATTTCTAAGATATATGTGTACTCTTATGTTCACTGAAGCACTATTCAGAATAGCCAAGGCATGAAAACAGCTTAAGTATCTATCGGTAGATGAATAATTAAAGAAACTGTCACACACACGCACACATGGAATTTTATTCAACCTTGAAAAGGACAAAAGATTGTAGTTTACTACAAAGTTGGTGAACCTAGAGGACATATGTGCTGATGTGCTCAGTCGTGGCCGACTCTTTGCAACCCCGTGGACTGTAGCCCACCAGGTTCCTCCATCCATGGAATTCTCCAGGCAAGAATACTGGAGTGGGTTGCCATTTCCTTCTCCAGGGAGAGGATGTATGCTAAGTAAAATAAGGCAGACAGAGAGTGACAAGTACAGTATGATCTCACTGATATGTGGAATCTAAAAAATGTCAGATTTACAAAAGCAGAGAGTAGAACAGTGCTTACAGGGACTGGTGTGGGGGTGGAATAAGGAGCTATTGGTCAAAGGGTACAAACTTTTGATTACAAGATGAATAAGTTCAGGGATCTAATGTACAGGACAGTGATTATAGTAATAATACTACATTGTATACATAGAATTTGCTGTCATTAGATCTGAAGTATTTTCACTACACACAGTAAAAGAGTCAACTATGTGAGGTGATGGGTGTATCAACCAGTCCAATTGAGTAATCATTTCACGATGTCAACATATATTAAAACAAAATATTTTACATACTAAATATAGATCCTTGTTCTTGTCAATTTTATCTGAACAAAGTTGAGGGGAAAAATCCAAACTTCATCTGCTAGCTATATTGCAATAAAGCTGGAGGAAGAAAAAGTCCCTTTCTATCAGATCCAAAAGAGACAGTATTTTTTTTTTTTTTTTTTTTGCTGATTTCAATACTAAATTGTCATATACATGCAATTGCTCAAGCAGTATGTGTTTCCTTCAAAGACAATTGCTGAACATCTACAATCCGCACTAAACTAAACAATGCAATGATTACAAAACTCACCAGAGCGAAATGAACATTTAAGAAAGAAGATTATGAATGTAAGTAAGAGCAACACATAATGAAACATGCCAAATTTATAAGCAAAGGTGAGAGGAAAAAGCTGTGATTTGAAAGGAAAGGAAGCCAATTCTTAACATAGGGGTGTGGAAAGCTGAAGGGTTAATATATAGAGGAATCTGTTTAAAATGGGTCATTTTCATATGTGTTTGGAAGTGTAGGTGAAAAAAGACATGTTCAGAAGAGGAAATGAAACACAGCTATGAACTGGGGAGAACTCAGGCTACACTGAGAAATTACAAATTTCCTGGAGAGCTTAAATGGAAGGGTTCGTGGGTAGGAGCTCAGGGATCATGGAGAAATTATGGTTTGTGTAAACTGAAGTCTGATACACCATGCTAAAGGATGTTGAGTGTAATCAGAAGGCAATCTGAAATCACAGAGGATTTTCAACAGAAATGTAATGTGATCAGAATCAAATTTAAAAAAAATGATTGAGAGTCCCATGTGTAGGTCACTGAAATAATTCATATCCAGCAAATGAGTTATGGATAGGAGGTAGTGGTTTGGGGAAAGAAAGGGCACCGATGTGAAAATATCATGCAAAGTAGAATTAAGAGGAGTAGTCAGATTGTAGTCAAACTACTGATATCTTCTTTCTCCATATTACATACAGGTATCTATATCTATGTGTATATACAGGACTTCCCAGGTAACACAATGGTAAAGAATCTTCCTGCCAAATCAGGAGACACAGGAAACATGTGTTCAATCCCTAGGTCTGGAAGAGAGCCCGGAGGAGTAAATGGCAACCCACTCCACTATTTTTGTCTGGAGAATTCCATGGACAGAGGAGCCTGGCGGGCCATGGTCCATGGGGTCACAGAGTTGGACACGATTAAGTGACTAACACTCCGCTACTATAGCACAGACACACACAGAGCTACATGAAAACCAAGGCCTTGAAAGGGACGCATGCAAGTGAGGGACCTAGCCATATGCACGCTGCTAGCTTTGTGATAAAATTGTCTCTGAACATATAATAAAGCCATATTTTGTGATATTTTCTCATAAACAGGAGTTCTACTCTAGAGTGGTTGAGGGTGAGAAGCTGGCAGCACATCTAGGGAGAAATATCTGTGCATGATAATTATACATTGGTGATACTGGAGGCAAAGTAGACAGAAAGGCAACCATCCTTGGCAAGGTAGTCGCTGGGGGATACTAAATAATTGACTATTAAGATAACACACAACACAATCTCTTTAAGGGAGATAAATTTGAAGGAAAGGCACACTAATGAACTGTGTCCAAAAGTATACAAACAGCAATGGCAATGTGGCATGGGGCTAATTTCCTCTCCACTGTGACCATTTGCTTGCTGGAGGCGTTAATGGCACTAATTGCTTGGGGACGGCTCTGTGAAGTCCATTTCATCTGCTTTGCTGAGAAATATCTGAGAAAACAATAAAATCTCAAGATTGCTGTTTGCAACCCTTTCACAAATCAGCTACAATTTATCCTAGTAGGATTTGATATTAAGAGAAAAGCCTACTTCCCATCTGTATGGACCCGATAAATCTCCCTTCAACCCAGGAACAAAGGTCTTCCAAATTAACTCTTCATGGATGGGTTGCTTGTTGCCATTTCTGCGTCAACACAGATGGGTATTCGTGCTGTAATTCTGTTCCTGAGCCCAATCCTCTGATTACTCTAAAACAGCAAACAGTGAAAGCAAGATGACAGGCAGAAAATGAAAGACTTTAGGTACATAGAGAGTCCCTGAACAAAAGTAAATCATTGTTGTTTTATTTTTAAGTAATTGGCTATTAAGAAACTTGGGCTTGGCACAATTAAATTATCCAAGTAAACTAGAAATTGTGTTTACCCGCAAAACACATGTAAGATCATGGTAATTAGGCATGGCCTAAATAGCTGACGGCTAAGCAGAAGACCCCATATGATTCTGAAGTACCATAGAAAAGAAGATACATGGAATAATGGGAAAAAATGCCCTTCTCCCTAACCCCAGAAGTCAGAATTAGCTGTCACTGTTGCAGAACATCTCGAGAGAAGCGAAATCAATGGCAAACCTGCAAAGATGTGAAGGCAAGAGAAGAAAAACTGAACTGTATTTTTTCCTCCCTCTGTCTTCTTTTGTAATTGTCAGTGATTGTCCCTGTATTTTGCAGGATTCAGGATAGTAATTATGGCTCCACTATAAAATTTTGAGCATTTTTTTGCATTCTATAGTGGCTGGAGTGGCAAGTAGAGCATGTTGCAGAGGTTGAATGGTTAAAAAATACCCCCTTGCAATCAACCACTGTGATCAAGATGGAGGACTTTACTGTTACCATCTTCACAGCTTCCCTGGTGGCTCAGACGGTAAAGCATCTGCCTGCAATGCGGGAGACCTGGGTTCGATTCCTGGGTCGGGAAGATCCCCTGGAGAAGGAAATGGCAATCCACTCCAGCACTCTGGCCTAGAAAATCCCATGGACAGAGGAGCCTGATAGGCTACAGTCCATGGGTTTGCAAAGAGTTGGACATGACTGAGCGACTTCACTATCACTATTATCTTCACAGCCAGCTCGTGACATTATGATACTATGCATCAGTGTGACACTCTCTGAAGAGAATATACAGGATGTCATCTTCAGGGGAATGAAAACACTACCTGGTTTAGCATATTAGACATTTCTGCAACATGCTGCTACAGAACAAAGTTGAATATTCTTCTACTGAAGTCATCAGCTGAAACTCCCATGGCTTGTAGCTACCAGATAGCAGGTTACATGTTTAGTGCTCCTACTAACAATTGGTGGTAAAATTTACATGCTCATAAACAACCAAGAGCAGACATAGAATTGATATATCTAGCAATGATTTTGGCTGTCACACATGGACGTTCAGGTAGTGTCCTGCAGAAAAGTACCCCAAAAGAGGTGGGCAAATGGAGTGCCCAGTGGGTCTGCCTCCAAGGGGGCACTTTTGCAAATTTGCTCTAAGACCTTGGCTTTAAATACATAGTCATCTCGTAGATTGTACATGAATGGGTTGTTTCAGCCTAAATCACCCAGAGCAGCAATTTTTTATGTTGAGGCAGCCCAAAAGGACCTCATGGTATGTGTGAGACTTTTCTCCTGTTGACAGCTCCCCTTCTTCTTAGAACCATACCACCAGGAGAATTGTGGGCAAGAGTTACACTTTTAAGTAATATAAGTAGGCTTAGTTCCAATCACAACCACTTCTGCCATTCAGGGATGAGTAATCCGAGACAAACCGTTTAACGTCTCACAGTACAAGTTTCTGTTTCCTCACCTCAACTTTCAGAACTGAAGTCTTCTTCAAGGAGTCAAAACACAGCAAGTAGGAGCAGTGAATTTTTGGACTCTGTCTGCATTGGTGATGTTGTCAGTCTAAACTGTCTCTCCTCCATTTTACAGTAATTCTATTTTTGGCACAACTAGTATACTTAGGCGTTCTAATTGAGCAGCACTTCTGTTTGACATACTTTGGTCAAAACTTTTACTTGGAAATTGCATTTTTCAATAGAACTATTTAAAAAAATCCTGGCAATCATCTTTCCTCTAGCTAAGTGAACAGTTGGGGCTAGAGGCAGTTCCACAATTTGGCAGCTTCTCAAGAGATAAAGAAAGTGCATACAGAATAATTGGTAACATTTCATTTTTCAAATTCAGGATTTATCATCCAAACTACTTCAAAATTCACATGTACTTAAATATATGTTTATTCCTCTATGGAAAGATCTTCCAAGAAATACCAAGTGACCCCTCCTCTCAAGATGCTTCTGCTCCAATGAGGGGAAAAGCCATATAACTAAGGGACTGTAGAGAAACTCATTCATTGATTGGTGGATCAGTTCACTCGTTTATTCAACTAATATTTGTTGAGCATTTGATGTGCACGAGAAACTGTTAATGGGTCTCCCACACAGCAGGCAGACTCTACATCTGGGGAGCAGGGAAGCCCTATTAGAAACTGTACCAGATGCTAGTGACAGTGAGATGCACTGGATATCCTGCCTAAAAGGAGTTCACAGTCTGAATGGAGAGAGACATAGCAATGCAATCATTACATTCCTGTGTGAAAAGTAGTAACCTGTGTAGAGATTTGTAGAACAGGGCTAAGATCTTTATGGGTTAAAGTATGGAACTGTGTTACCACCAAGACTCTAGTATGAAACCCCTCATGAACATTGGCCCAGTGTTAAGGATTCTCACACTTTCTTGTTTTTCTGTTTCATCTGGCCTGAAAGGTCATCCAAGGCTTCTCCTTGATAGAATTCTACTCATTCTCAAGGCTTTATTTTTCAATTGAGATTGAATTGACATATAGCATTAGTTTCAAGGATGCAACATAATGGTTTGGTGTTTGTATATATTGTGAAAAAATCAGCTCAATAAGTCTATTAATGTCTGTCAACATACACAGTTACAATTTTGTTTTTCTTGTGATGAGAACGTTTAAGATTTATTCTCTTAAGATGATGAACAGGCGAGCCCTCCATTCCTCTTCTAAGGACTCTAATCTCTGTTCCTGCGGTTTGTTGTAGTATCAGGAAGCAGCACACCTGGGCTGGATCACCTCTGTTCCCAACAGGAATGCTCTCATTGAGTTAAAAATTTAGTGTTATGCTTTAGCCCTTATGACATTCAATAAAAGAACTGTCTATTGATTCACCTGAATCTATCACAACAATGTTAGTCAGTTATACACTAATACAAAATAAAATAAATAAATACAAAGAATGGTTTATTGGAAAAAAAAAAAAAGATTTACTCTCTTAGCAACTTTCAGTATTACTAACTGTAATCACCATCTTATATTTTATACCAATGACATTTATTCACAGCTGGCAGTTTGTACCTTTGATTCCCTTTACCCATTTTTGTCCATCCAGCTTTAGTAGTGGTAGTAGTGGTTTAGTCGCTAAATCGTGTCCGACTCTTGCGACCCCTTGGACAGTAGCCTGCCAGGCTCCTCTGTCCACAGGATTCTCCAGGCAAGAATACTGGAGTGGTTTGCCATTGTACCCACTTCTCTGTATCTGAGTTCATTATTTTATGTTTTTTGTTTGGCTTTGTTTTCAGAGTCTATATGTAAGTGGGGTCATATAGTATTTGTCTGTCTGACTTAGACTCAACTTCTGTCACAACTTCTGCTATGAAACAGTCAGGCAGAATTCATTGCTCTGCCCAGCATAAACCCATATGCAGTTACAAAGATAGCAGTTAAGTCTATTTTATTATGGTCTTAAATAAAGTCTTATTTGTTCACATTACTGTTTTCCCTATTAGGCTGGGGATCCCTGAAGGCTGGCTCTCCTTCCTTCTGGATACTACAGATATCTAGCATGGTATCCAGTGCATGCAAGTCTTAGAGATGGCCTACTGAACAAATTAAGGGATGAGTTTTACTGAGACCTTTGTAGATAGGGAGTCCAAGTGTAGAGTTTTCTCTAAACACTTTGAGGATAACTTCCATTGCTCACAATTATACATAAATGATTGGAAATAATTAGATAGGTTATCATTCCTAAATGTAAATATAGTTTTAACAGTGCTTTTCTAGAGAAAATAACATGGGTTTGGGGAGGCCACCAACACAGTATGAATCTGTTTTTCATTTATCCTTATGCTTTTCTCCAAGAATCTTAACTATTTTGAACCTTAGTCTGCCTCATACCATTTTTAACAATTAAATATTAACCTTCTACTTCATTCAACTTAAAAGATTGGCCTTGCTGAGATATACATATTTGAAGATTCTAACAAACTTGGGTAACACATTGTTGTAACTCTGCAATGCAGTGTTCATCTATTTGGGATTGCCCATTTCATGACATGCAGCAAACCTTGTGTATTTTTTGAGGCAAGTTCATTTCCTAAGAAATGACTTTCAGATCCATGATAAGATTACACTCCACATGCTGCCAGTGTTAAAGGAGATGTCACCTTGATGGCAAGGTGACAAGGAAGGTAATAGCATGATAGAACCCAGTATCAACAGACCTAGGAAAAAAGATTATTTCTCAGTTTTCTTTCAGCATTTTAAATCTGCATTCATGAAATGTAATCACAGAATGACTGTAGCTCATGGCAAATGGAATATTCAATGTATAGCCTCCTGGAGCCCAGGGAAAGCTTGTGGGGCAATGATATATTAGGCTTGGAAAAGTCAACAGAGACCTTCTCATACCTGAATTTCTTATTACACAAATAACACATTATTCTGCATTGATTCCCCTGTCTCCCCACACCAGGACTTACTACATGTCAGCCACATTTCCCATCATTGCGTCATTCATTCTCTTCCACCAAAAACCTTGTATCTCAATGCACTTCATTTTCCTTGTGTTTGGGCATTTGACTTTCAAGACTTAAACAGTTGGAATTCCTCCTGGAATCTTCCTCCTAGGCTTCCAGACTGAATGAGGTGGACCTCTCTCGTATGTCTGTTTCATCATAGTAACATCACATTTACTCTTTCACATCACATTTACTGTGTACTGAAGTACACATTGCTGTTTTTCTCGTTCACGGTAATGGCTTTGCTTCACTCGTCTCCACATCATCCGAATTTAGGAAAGTGACTGACAATAATAGACATCTATTAATGTCTTATCTAGGAAGCCATGAAGAAAGGAATGAGATTGTAATTGAGTAAGAGTTAGTGAATTTGTAACACTGTATCCATGTGCTGGACTACTTGTCATCACCTAATATGTGATTAACTATCTCTTATGGAAATGAATTAATGAATGAATGAAAGAAGGAAGGAAGGAAGAAAAGGAGGAAAGAAAGAAGGAAGGAAAGGAAAAAGGAAATAAAGCAGGCTAGAAATAATAAAATTATATTCTGCAGTTCTGGAATAGACTCTATTTTGCTCTTTGATTCCTTATGGAGTCATGTTAAAGACTTGCTTAAGTATGTCCATGTAATTGGCTGAATTGGAGTTGACTAAAGATTTTTCCTTTATTTTGTTTTTTTTCCCCCAGAATCAATATAAACTATATATATATATATATATATATACACACACACACACATATACACACATACATTGCATTTTCAGTATAACTAATTCAATCCACCAAGAGTTTATGGGGCATAAACATAATATACACTAAGCAAGGCAAGAAAAAAATTTGAGCAAGTCATGTTCTCTGTATGCAAAGGAAGAAAACTGAGTGAACTGACCATAAAGAAGGCTGAGCGCCAAATAATTGATGCTTTTGAACCGTGGCGTTGGAGAGGACTCTTGAGAGTCTCTTGAGCTGCAAGGAGATCAAACCAGCCCATCCTAAAAGAAATTGATCCTGAATATTCATTGGAAGGACTGCTGCTGAAGCTGAAGCTCCAATACTTTGGCCACCTGATGCGAAGAACTGACTCATTGGGAAAGACCGTGATGCTGGGAAAGATTGAAGGCAGGAGGAGAAGGGGATGACAGAGGATGAGAGGTTGGATGGCATCCCTGAGTCGATGGACATGAGTGTGAGCAAGCTCCGGGAGATGGTGATGGACAGAGAAGTGTGGCATGCTGCAGTCCATGGGGTCACAAAGAGTCAGACACGACTGAGTGACCGAACAACAACCACAGTGTGCCATGCAAAAGTTTTGTATGAACATGTACAGGAAAGTGTGCGCCCACATATTTAGATGCTCTAGTCTGTGTCCCAACCTCACACAGCCTGCCACATGGAGGAGAGAAGGGCAGCATATGAGCGGGCTGCATTTCCACAGTCTACTCTGGACAACAGGCAAGTCACCTTGAACGAGTCCTCCCTTGCTCCTGATTTTCCAGTGTGCCAGAAGAATAACATAAGTTTGTTTTTAAATGCAATGGGTTGGATTTTATATTTCAGGAAGATCTATGGGTGTGTTTAGGCAGGATATTTTAGATGAAAGTCTTCATGCTATAAAAAGAGGAAAAACTAACAATGTACTTCTGAGATTAGATGGGTAATTTAGAACACCGAGTCATTTCATGTCCCTGGGGTGGACAGAGCCACATAGCCTGGCTCTCAGAATCAATAATCAAAACAAATCCTACCCCAGCAGGACATGTGGATCTGTCCAGTTAATAAAAGCTCAGGCTCCTATTTTTAGATTTATCCTCACACTAGGGAGACAACAGTAACATAAAGGAGTTTTGTTCAAAAGCCACTAGGCCTTTTCAGAAGCGAGTTTCTCTTTAAACAGATTTATTTCCTTCTCTTTCTTTCCTTTCTTCCCTGTTCTAATTAAAGTGGGTTGTGAGGAGGAGTTCCTGTATCTGAAGCCAGATTTTCTGTTTTGAGGCCTGGCTCTGAGCTTCCTATTTGATGAATAAACCAGGCACTTTGAAGCCTTGCTAAACAAAATAGTGTTTGCTTGTTTTCCTGAAACCTCAGGGATATAGGAATTTTAGAATCAACCTCTATGAATTCCTTGCCACACCCCTGAAGGTCCCACTGTTGTTTTGGAGAAGTAAGATTGGGTGTCTATGGTTAAAAAAACTCTCCCAGAGTTTGGGTAAAATAACTATTCCTTGGACAATTGAGATCAAATGTGGCAAGCAAGAGAATGAGACTTGGCCAGCAATGTAGGAGCATAGAGAAAATTATAGAATCCAGAATGAGTACATTTCCCATAAAGGTGTCTCCTCAATCCAGAACTCTGCTGGGCTGTCCATGGCTTCTGGGGTTTGGGAGGAACTCAGATAACCTTCTCTAGTTCACAACTAAGCTTCCACTGTAAAAGTCTTCCAAAAATCACATATTCAATGTAATCCATGTGTAGCACAAATCTAAAATGGACAGAACATAAAACTGAATAGACTCCAGTGAGATCAGCTTCCTAATCACAGAATTGATCCTAGAAGAGAGTCAAAGGTGACAGAACATGATTTGACATCAGACTACATGGCTTCAGTCTTCATCTCCGCTACTCTCTGGGCCACACAGAGAAAATTATTTCATTTCTTTGAGCCTTGGGTGACTCATTTTTAAAGTAATACGTATGCTTCGCTCACTGTGCTTCTCCTATGTCAGGGCTTGTGCTAAGATCTTGACTAGTATTACCTCATTTGATCCTTCAAACAGCTCAAAGGGATAGAAAATATTATTCCATATCTAGTTTCAAATGAAGAAACTGAAGCTTAGAGAGCTCAAGAAGCTAAACTGTCAAGTGGGACTACCTAGCAAGGGAGTAGTTAAAATACTAAGAATGAAATATGTAGAGTTTTTGGTGTGAAGCAGCCTCGGCGATGTTCGTCTTGCTGAGGGGGCTGGTGATGGCGGTGGTGGAAGTTCTGGAGGTGGAAACCATGAGCTGGTCATGGGAGGCTAAGGAGTGAGGGAGCTTCCCAGGTGGTTCTGTGGTAAAGAATTCACCTGCCAGTACAGGAGATACAGGAGACAAGGGTTCAATCTCTGGGTCAGGAATAGCCCCTGGAGTAGGAAATGGCAACCCGCTCCAGTATTCTTGCCTGGACAATTCCATGGACAGAGGAGCCTGGCGGGCTAGTCCCTTGGGTCGCAAAGAGTTGGACACAACTGAACAACTGAGCTTGCATACAACGAGTGAGGATCCAGGAGGAAGGAGGTTTTGGAGTTCCATCAATCTCAGCTTAGTGCCCTGCATGGGGTAGCTACACAACAAGTATCCATTGGCTGACACACCCAGGATTATGAGGTGTTGACATTTCCAGGACTAGGTATCCACCATCAAGATTTTGGACGCTGGATACAGGCATTTTTATGAAGCACATGCCTCGAGCCTGGCTTATCTAAACTGTGTCCTATCAGAGCAGATGTGTACAGATTTCATAAAGACAGATCTGTGATGAGAGGCTATGGATCTCCACAGAAGGTTCTATATGGGTAGCATAATAACACTTTAGGAAACAGGTTTTCCATTTTTCATAAATTTTGCCTTAAGCAGCTGGACTGTTTCAAACTCAGCTTTCAATAAAACTCAAGCCATCTGGACTTCTTCAAATTCAGGCTTCAATATTGCCCAAACTGCCTATAAAAATGCAAGCAGAGTATTAATATTAAGCTTCTGTGCTTGTTAAGAATAAATGAATTGAATATGAACACTTGGCAAATGTATCGACACTGGTTATACGCTTATAATTGAAAAAATAGGCCCTTAAATGACATTCATTGTAATATGAGGTTGCTTGTGTATTAAAGTACAAACTGCTTCAGGCAAAGACGTTCAGGGGGCATTTGATGTTGGAGTTAGATATCTGGGGAAAAAGAGGTGAGCACTATCTTCCCAAGATGATCAGGTGTCAATACAATATAAAGTATTAAATACCTATTAGGATCTTTGCCTGGATTCCCTGGTGGTACAGTGTCAAAGAATCCACCTGTCAATGCAGGAAACAGGGTCGGGAAGATCCCCTGGAAGAGGAAACGGCAACCCGCTCCAGTAGTCTTGCCCGGAGAATCCCATGGACAGAGGAGCCTGGCGGTCTAAGCAGTCTACAGGGGTCTCAAAAAGTCAGACACGACTGAGTGACTGAGCATGCACACATGATCTTTGCCAATGTCATTTAGTTTAATCTCACAAAACCTCTGCAGAACAAGTACCTATCTTCCCTTTTGAGATGTTGTGCTTGGGAAACAGGGATTTGACGTTATTGAGAGGTTCCTCGGGTCTGCAGAAGGGCTGTGATGAGAATGCAGGCTTAAGCACAAAACCTATGTTCTTACTGGTAAGAAACAGTGAACAAACCAGGGCAATCCTCTAGCACTGGGTACTCTGTACAGTGCATTTGCCTTGCCCTGTTGTTCTCCTGGGCTAATTCTAGGCAAATTGTCTCTCCAACTAGGATCTTTCTTTCCAAGCCTGACTGCCTTGAGGAGTGTGGCATCTTCTCCAACCTCCACTCTTGTATCTGGAATGGTATCTAGAAAAAAATGTGGGCATCCCCTGAGGGCTATGGACTTCCCTAGTGGCTCAGATGGTGAAGAATCTGCCTGCAATGCAAGACTCTGGTTCGATCCCTGGGTCAGTAAGATGCTCTGGAGAAAGGCATGACTACCCACTCCAGTATTCCTGCATGGTGAATCCCATGAACAGAGGAATCTGGCAGGCTGCATGTCATAGAGTCGCAGAGTCAGACATGATCCAAGTGACAGCATGCACACAAACATGTGCACACACCCACACACACCCCCCCACACACACTGAGGGCTATATTGTAAATTGCCTTTCCTATATAAGATAATAACAATTATAATCCACCAATATCAAATTTGAAGATTTCCAGAAGACCCATCTAACTGGGAAAGACAAATGCCATCTAATTGGAGGGGATCCTTTCCCTTCAATCATTCAGGACCCACAGAGAGAAGTAGTTAACAAGCAAATATTCATTAAACACTGCAGTGAGGAAACATGATGGCACTATAAGAAGAAAGAGAAGAGGCACCTAATCCAATCTAGGACTGGAGGGAGGTGAGTTCTGAAAAGGGGGTGCCTGAAATTGACCTTGAAAGTGATTGTGGGTTAGACATCAGAAATGATGAGTGGTAGGCTGTGGGGAGACAGTGGCAGAGAGTACAGAATAAACAATCGTTAAGGAGGCAAAAATCACAGGAACTTCAGGTATTTCTGTGTTGTTGGGACATCAAGTGTGATGTGGGTGGTGACAACGCATATGTGAAATGAATCACCAGTCCAGGTTCGATGCATGATACAGGATGCTCAGGGCTGGTGCACTGGGATGACCCAGAGGGATGGTAAGGGGAGGGAGGTGGGAGCGGGGTTCAGGATGGGGAACATATGTACACCTGTGGTGAATTCGTGTTGATGTATGGCAAAACCAATACAATATTGTAAAGTAATTAGCCTCCAATTAAAGTAAATAAATTTATATTTTTTTAAAAAAGAAATTTTACACCCAGCAAAAAAAAAAAAAAAAAAAGGAGAGATAAGTCGTGGCCTGAACATGAAGGGCCCTGAATTCATGATACAGAGCTTGGACCTCCACTTCTGCAGGACAGAAAGCCACTGAAAGGTACAGCAAGAAAGCTGATTCTCAGTTCTGTATTTTAGATTATGGCTGAGCCCCTCTGTTGTTCACCTGAAACTACCACAGTATTTTTAATCATCTGTTTTTCAGTCTCCCAGTTATGTCCAACTCTTAGTAACCCCATGGACTGCAGCATGCCAGGCCTTCTTGTCCCTAACCATCTCCCAGAGTTTGTGCAAGATTATGTCCGTTGCATCCGTGATACCATCCAGCCATCTGATCCTCTGACTCCCTCTTCTCCTGCCCTCGATCTTTCCCAGCATCAGGGACTTTTCCAATGAGTTTTCTGTTTGCATCAGATGACCAAAATACTGGAGCTTCAGCTTCACTCTCAGTCCTTCCAAAGAGTATTCAGAGTTTACTTCCCTTCAGATCAACTGATTTGGTCTCCTTGCTGTTTAAGGGACATTCAGGAGTCCTCTCCAGCACCACAGTTTGAAGGCATCAGTTCTTTGGTGCTCTGCCTTCTTTATGGTCCAGCTCTCACATCCGTACCTGACCACTGGGAAGACCACAGCCTTGACTCTTCGGACCTTTGTTGGCAGAGTGATGTCTCTGCTTTTCAACACACTGTCTAGGTTTGTCATAGCTTTCCTGCCAAGAAGCAGTCATTTTCTGATTTCATGGCCTAAGTCACCATTTGCAGTGATTTTAGAGCCCAAGAAGAGGAAATCTGTCACTACTTCCATCTTTTCCCCTTCTATTTGCCATGAAATAATGGGGCTGGATGCCATGATCTTAGTTTTTTTTAATATTTAGTATTTTTTAGAATTTAATATTAATAATTAATAATAGGCTATGACCCAATACAAAATGTTTTTGGTGTTAAAAATTAAAATTTTGAAAAGCATACTAAGAAAAAATGCCTATATAATATCAATATTAATATGACTGATTATAATGCTGTGGTTTCTAGGACTGAAGTTCTTTTCAGATTTTTTTATTACAGATAGATACCTTGTTCATGTTAGCCTGGCTGGCTCATCACTGCAAACACAGTCTCTCAACATTCCAGATGTCTCTCTGGAGCTAAACTAGTTCCTTTAGCCATTTCCTTACTTCGCTAGGACCTTATTGTATACAATGAATGAATACTGGAGTGGGTTGCTGTTTCCTACCAGGGGATCTTCCCAACCCAGGGACTGAACCCAAGTCTCCTCCTTCTCCTGCATTGGTATGCAGATTATTTACCACTGAGCCACCTGGGATTACCCTCTCTCCTTTATGTTCTATAAATTTAAGACTCCAAAACAGCACTTTTAAAATGTAGGTTGTATCTACCAGTATTTACCATATTAGATACTAAAGCTTATATTTGAAATTTATTTGCTCATTTAAAAATTACAGTATTATATTCTTAGATATTGGCATACACTATTTTTATGAAAAATAATATTTTCTAAAACAGAAAGATTTAATAAAGAGAGTAGCATTATATATTTTTCACAAAGTCTTAATGTCTGGCTTAGTTGAAAACATATATATTCACATATTTGCTTCTGTATCAAATCTGTTTTCATTCATACATATATATGTATATACACACACATATATTTTTGATTGACATATGAAGAAATCTGCACAAAGATATGTAGTTAGAAAAACAGAGGTCCTTATAGATCTTCTGAAGGATCTCAGGGACCCCCCCAAGATGGACCTCAGTTTTATTAAAAGCACAAATTCCTACTACCCTTTTCCCCACATGTATCTTGTTGATAGCTGTAAAGAAAGAGTATCAATCTGAAGAGTTAAGTACTCAGTTAATGATTATGTCTTGACTATGGATTAAAGAATCGGACACCTGAGCATTCTTCTCTTCCTCAACCTCATGATGGAATTGGTAGTTTATCACTTTGTATGCCAAGACTGGCTCTTTCTCTTCCCCTAATTTGTACTTCGAGCCTTTATGAAGGCTATGGACATTTCACTTCAGCTTGGGAATTGAGAAAAACAGTGCATACTCAATCAAAATAAAACTTTGAAGAACTTGAAAATACTCTGTTATCTAGAATGAAATGTCATATAGGAAATAGGAAAACAAAACAATTTCAACACCAATTTATTCATTAAAATCATCCATACAAAGTTTTTCTCTCTCCCTTTCTCATTCTCTTCCCTTCCTTTTCTCTCTCTTTCTCTCTGTATGCATAATGTTCCCATCTGATAGCTTTATTTTTATTTATAATAATAGTGTTTAAAAAACAGAAAGACATTCATCAATGGAACAAAAAGAAGTTCTAAATGTTAGGAAGATGAGGTCAAATTTATGGTAGAGAGAGAACAGAGGAAAACAGGCCCAAAATGAGAAGCAAAATGTGTTCTTTACAACAGAGCCCTGGGGAAACTCTAAGCCCAAGCTCATCAACTGCATTATTTAAAGATATATATTTGCAACTTTTAGCAAGTTAGATCTAGCCCTATTTTCTCTTAAATTCAATAGAATTTTCTGTGGCAATGGAATCCTCTGTGATCTGGACTGCTCAATAAGGCAGCCACTAGCTACATATAGCTAGTAGAACATTTAAAATATAATTGGTATAGTTGGGAAATTGCATTTTTAATTTAATTCAAATTACATTTTAAAAGTGAAAAGTGGCTAGTGGCTACTATACTGAGTAGTGCAGATTTAAACAAAAGGAGAGGATATCTTCACATAAGAAGTGTTTATTTTATTCAAATATTGGAATTCAATGCTGTTGTTGGAAAGAATGAGGTAAGTCTATTAACTGACAGAAGAGATGTTTACAATTTGGTATATTTTGTGTGAAAAAAAATTAGTTGAAAAATATTAGACAGTATAGTATATATTCATAAGAAATTTCTGAAAGCATATATATCCCCTTCAGGGGAAGGACTGGACTTTTTCTTCTATATATTTTTAGTGTTTTAAACAAATGGTACAGTATACAGAAAAACATAAGCATGAAGGGAGAAGTTAGTCATAATTGTACACCTACAGATAACTATTATTAAGAGTTAAAGATATTTCCTACTGCTGCTGCTGCTAAGTCGCTTCAGTCGTGTCCAACTCTGTGCGACCCCATAGATGGCAGCCCACCAGGCTCCCCCGTCCTTGGGATTCTCCAGGCAAGAACACTGGAGTGGGTTGCCATTTCCTTCTCCATATTTCCTACTAAATATGTTCAAGTAGATAGTTTAAAAGTTAGATATGGAGGTTGAAACATTTAAAATAGAAAAAAATTAATTTACCTCCTTTTGATATGTGAGAATTATTTTTAAGTATTAAAAGAGTGGGAAAAAATAAATCCTAAGAAATAGTTCAACATATATTTGAAACAAGAACTTTTCTATTTTATGACACATGCAAGGGAAATTAAATTCAAAGAAACTCAGTAAAAGTATCTGCCTGCACAATGATAAACAGGACAGTGTGGTGGTAGGTAGGCATCCTCCAGGTCTTATTCATCGATGTGTCCAGGTCACTGAGTAGAGTGGCCAACAGAAAGCTGGCCCTGTACAGATATGTGTAAAGGAAGAAGGCATTTTAAACACTAGTAAAGGACATGAATTCGGAGAAGGCGATGGCACCCACTCCAGCACTCTTGCCTGGAAAATCCCATGGATGGAGGAGCCTGGTGGGCCACAGTCCATGGGGTCGCTAATAGTCGAACACGACTGAGTGACTTCACTTTCACTTTTCACTCTCATGCATTAGAGAAGGAAATGGCAACCCACTCCAGTGTTCTTGCCTGGAGAATCCCAGGGACGGGGGAGCCTGGTGGGCTGCCATCTATTGGGTCGCACAGAGTCGGACACAACTGAAGCGACTTAGCAGCAAAGGACATGAATGAGCAATTCATATGAGAGGAAGTAGAAGCAACTAGTACAAATATGAAAAAGTTAAATTTTACTAATAATCTAATGTTAGTTGCTCAGTTGTGTCCGACTCTTTGCGACCACCAGGCTTCTCTGTTCACTGAATTCTCCAGGCATATATGTGCAAAGGGAAACAAGATTTATACACAATCTTTTATTTTCAGAACAGCTAGGGCTCAAATAATGCTAGAGAAACTATTGTAACAATGCCTTAAGTATTGAAGTTTACATATGTGTCAGAAATGGTTATGAAACTTCCTCTGGAAAATTGTTTAAAATGAACTGGCTTATGATACTTAAAAATAATTATGTTTGATCAAAGCATTCTTTATAATAGCCAAAATAGAGGACAAATTAAATATGTGACAATATTAAAATGGTTATCTATGTGATGGTAATTATATACAATGGCATAGAATATCATCATAAATATTTTAAATAATTTTACATGGCATAGAAACATTTTTTAAAATTAATTTTACTTCATGTCTGTAGTTTTCAACATTTTTTGGAACAGACCCTTTTCCACTGAAACTTTATATAGAAACATAGTATGTAGCGACCCCGTGGACTGTAGCCCACTGGGCTCCTCGGTCCATGAGATTCTCCAGCCAAGAATACTGGAGTAGGTTGCCATTTCCTTCTCCAATATGTAATATATAAATCACTAAATTTCAGTTAATATTCTTGCATTTTTAATTTTAAAATCACATAATTATAGTACTAACATTTTTCCATGAACTCAGGTGTGCTAAATGGCATTTGCAATTATATGCAAGCTTCTACATTAAAACAATTTGTTATTTAGATTATATTATAAAATTGTTATTCTTCTACAATTTTAAATTGTAAACCTATTTTTCAGTAAATTTTCAGTAAAGTCATCTTGCAGATTAAATTGAACTTATTCAAAACTTTGAACGAAGAGTAGTAAAACTGTGATTTTAATGATATGATATTAATGATATTTCATTAATGATATTAATGAAATGATATGGCTTATATAGCTTATAGATATTAAAGTCAGGGGGAAAAAAAACAAAATTTATACCTAGTACTAGAACTCTATAAAATGTGATATGATCATATAAGATATACATTTCTCACTACAAGACATATTATCTAACTCTGGAGAGACCAAGCTCTGTTCAAAATTTGACCTGACATGTTGGGGTGATGTATAGGTGCTGTAATAATGACCTTATCTTGAACCCTGTGTAGTGAGCCATGTTCAGGCTCCATTTATTTAAAGACACTCATACATATCTTTAAAGTTTCCAATTAGTTGCACATAAAAGAATGTAAATTATAGCTTGAGAGTAGAAAAAAATTTCCAAGGTCTTCCTAAAATAGTCTGACACATTTGAATATGGTGGCATTTTTGTATGCTAATTTTAAAAATGGATAAAGTGCATTTTAAAATAAAAGTTTAAATAGCTAACCTAGAGCACTTTCACAGAACACTGCAAAACAGAAAGATAATAATTCTGCAGAATAGATAATACTGTTATCACTTTCAATGTAGATATATATACAGAGGTGTAATACAAAGATATGCACAGGATAAAAAACAAAAAGCACCGAAATATTGATAGTATGCATTGGTTGTTATATGAAAATGTGTTTTCACTTTTAATTTTCTTTAATATCCAAGTTGTCTATTATGAATATTTTCATATTCCCAAAATTTGGTATTATAGTTAAAATTTTTTTTTCTTCTCAAAACTGTTTATTTATATGAGCCATGATATAATTTGAAAAGAAAAACTATGAGCTAACGGTTTTGATAGATATAACTTCCATAGATTTTAATTGCCATGAGTCTTTTATTTCATCGAATTTTCATGCTTTCACTGATTCATCATTATACAAGTAGTTTTTTGAGAACACACTATATTCCAAGAATGGGGTATTGCTAAGGAAATTTTTTTTATCCAGGCCTTAGGGCTGGCAAATAATTTTGAAGTACATTAATGGTGATACTTGTTTTGGTATTATTGTAGACAAGAGATACTTAAAAGCAACTTGCATAGAAAACCATATACTGAACTTTGTGCATATAAAAGCATGGATAACGTGTGTGTTGCATGTTCACTCCTTGTGTGTCTGCCAGCGAATTCTTTGTATTAAAATCATTCAATTTTAAAAATTTGAACAAATATCTTACATATTAAGTTTGAATTTCAGAGTTACTAATTCATTCATTATTATTCTTGCTTTTAACATGCCATATGCTAAATATTCCTGAACACATTAAAACAATCTATCACTTGAGCAAGGCAAATGAAATTATCTTATTTCCACATAAATAAAAATACATATTTTCCCAAATGTAAAACTAAATTTAAGGAATTTTACACTGAATGTCATGCATAAAATACGGAGTCTCTTTTAGGGTCAAGATGTGCTTGAATGCAAAAATGCCATTTAGAAAAGGCTAACGGAAACAGTGGAAACAGTGTCAGACTTTATTTTTCTGGGCTCCAAAATCACTGCAGATGGTGACTGCAGCCATGAAATTAAAAGACGCTTACTCCTTGGAAGGAAAGTTAAGACCAACCTGGATAGCATATTCTAAAGCAGAGTCATTACTTTGCCAACAAAGGTTCATCTAGTCAAGGCTATGGTTTTTCCTGTGGTCATGTATGGATGTGAGAGTTGGACTGTGAAGAAGGCTGAGCGCTGAAGAACTGATGCTTTTGAACTGTGGTGTTGGAGAAGACTCTTGAGAGTCCCATGGACTGCAAGGAGATCCAACCAGTCCATTCTGAAGGAGATCAGCCCTGGGATTTCTTTGGAGGGAATGATGTTAAAGCTGAAACTCCAGTACTTTGGCCACCTCATGCGAAGAGTTGACTCACTGGAAAAGACTCTGATGCTGGGAGAGATTGGGGGCAAGAGGAGAAGGGGACGACAGAAGATGAGATGGCTGGATGGCATCACTGACTCTATGGACATGAGTTTGAGTGAACTCCGGGAGTTGGTGATGGACAGGGAGGCCTGGCGTGCTGTGATTCATGGGGTCACAAAGAGTTGGACACAACTGAGCGACTGATCTGATTGATCTGATCTGAACTCATAATGAAGAAGAATTTAAAGTCTTAGGGAAAAATACCTCCTGAACATACTTGCCTGAGATCATGAGTCAATTCACACCAAACTGATGGACCAAACCATAAACTATATTTGATGTGTTTATTTCTGAGACATTCAGAAGCTTTCTGATTTACAAGCAAAGTTTGTAGCCATTCATTCCACTGGTAGATTTTAATAAGCCTCTAGATGTGTTATCACAGCTGAACATAAGAATGAGTCCTAGAACTAATTCTGGGAAAGATATGTCAGAAGCTATTAGTGAGCTGAATCTGTAGCATAATATGTCATTCACTGAAGCTTTAAAGGCATCATTTTGTCCCCAAGAGCCCGATGAATGTATTCCTCCTCCTCTCTGTACATGTTAATTCCACCTCTGGGCCTTACTAGGATATCATAAAATTTGGATTATATTTCAGCTAAATCCATGTACAATATATGTGTGTGTGTATATATATATATACTACATTTCTTTTGGTAATGTTAATTTCTTTTCCCCAGCAGATACCAAATCTTCAGCTGACAAACATATTTTACACTAAAAAATCTAGCTTCTTTATAACAAGGTTATAATAATGTAACATTGATTCTACCTATTCCTTTAGAGAGTTTTAAAGCCTTATAATTAATGCATTGAATTTTGCTTAACCGTATCTATTATCTTGTATTTTTGATACGTTTATCTATAACATACTGGTTCCTTGGGTTTATTCAATGTTTTTAAAGGTGACTGTTTTATTTTAAATTTTATCTGTTTCTTTATTTTCGGCAATGCTGGGGCTTCATTGCTGCACAGGTTTTTCTCAAGCTGCAGTGCACAGAGGCTGCTTTTCGTTGTGGTGCTCAGGCTTCTCGCGGTGGTCGCCTCTTTTGTTGTGGAGTACAGGCCCTAGGGCACACAGGCTTCAGTCGTTGTGGCACGTGGACTCAATCGTTGCAGTTCCCAGGCTCCAGAGCACCGGCTCAATAGTTGTGACCCAGGGGTTTAGTTGCTCCATGACATGTAGGATCTGCCCAACCAGGGATAAGACCCATTGGCAGGCAGAGTCTTTGCCACTGAGACACCAGGGAATCCCTCTCCACCTTTATAACTTTATAACTTTGTTTTTCACATATTTAGTGTTTGTGCTAAGTTTGTGATCATAGGTTTTACTTTTGTTGAAGAGCTAGCACTGAGTCTTCATGTAAAACTGCAGAAATCTTACATGCTATAAAAATGAACTTTCAATAAAGTACTTACAGGGAAAAACCAAATTCTATTTAGTTTGCCCTATTATACAACTGGCTGTTTTTAGATGAAAAACTTCAATGTAAAGTGAGTTCAGAGAAGTCTGCCGATGTTGAGTTAACTTGGTTTTTTAAAAAGTTAGATGTAAAAGACTATATTTTTAGTAATGACATTCTGATAGTACTCCTTGATTTTTATTTATTTTTTTATCTTTTAAACAAGTTTCTAGTTTCTTTGGAAATAGTTTAAACAGTTTCCTGATTTTTTAAAAGTAAGTGATTAAATGCTAAACAAACAAAAAAAATGGAGAAAGAAATGGAATTGAAAGGCAGAACAGAAACCTATAAAAACTGGCATTTTTCAAAAGATTAGTGTTATTAGGCACATTGCTCAGGTAATTAGGAAATACTGTTTCCATTTCCAATTAAAATGTAAATAGTTTTGGAACTAGATATAGGCTCCATAGGATTTGGAGCCAAAACATGTAAGCTAAAGCTAAACAAGTTTTGTGGTCTTAGAAAAGTTAATCTCTTTACTTCCTTTTTTTCACATAGGAAGAAAATATAGGCATGGGGAAAGTAGTATTAAATTTTTAAAAAAGAATCCAGTGAAAGCAAACTAATATTATTCTTATAAGAATTAAATAAGATAATATAGGTGGTGCAGTGGGAAAGAATCTATCAGTGCAAGAGACGTAACAGACGTGGGTCTGATCCCAGGGTCAGGAAGATTCCCTGGGGTGGGACATGGCAACCCTCTCCAATATTCTTGCCTGGAAAATCCCATGGACAGAGGAGCCTGGTGGGCTACAGTCCAAGGGGTCACAAAGAGTCAGACATGACTGAGCACACATGCATAAAATAAAATAAATACTGTGAGCACCACGCAGCTCTATGCTGTCATGTTATGGTATTTTCTCTGAATTGCTGCTGCTGCTGCTAAGTCGCTTCAGTCGTGTCCGACTCTGTGCGACCCCATTGACAGCAGCCCACCAGGCTCCCCCGTCCCTGGGATTCTCCAGGCAAGAGTACTGGAGTGGGGTGCCATTGCCTTCTCCGATTTTTCTGAATTAACCTACTGTATTTTGGAAGGTGACCAAGACCGCTACAGGGATGAAACCTGGTAGGAATTTAGCCTAACACTGTGTGGGGCATATTAACAGGCTTTCAACATTACGTAACCAAGAAAGAGAGAAAAGGATTATATAAGCCCCACATTCTTTTACAACAAAGATAGAACAAACATAGGACCACATACATTCAAGTTGTAGGCTTCAATTAGACGTGAAAGTCAATATACAGCTTGTTTTTATATTATATATTTACCTTCTTAGTGGCAAATGACTACTGTCATAGCAACACTAACAAAATCTTAAAGATACAGACTTTGTTTAAAATGAAGGATTATCATGTTTCGAGTGCTTCTGTAGAGTAGAATACTTCAAAAATGTTTAAACATATTTTTACCATTTTTAATTGGGTTCCTGACAGTTCTATTATACTTTTTCTACAGAAAAGTACCCTGAGGCAGATTATCAACACTTCTTCACAAAATCTGGAACATTTAGTATTCACTAAGGAGAAGTTGAAAGCTTTAATAATTTGAAGCAATTAATTTACCTTGAAGTTATTATTCTCCTTTGGAAATTGCAATAAATGAGAAAATTTGCTTTTGAATAAATTAGTAAGTCATTATCTCAAATTTGTAAGAAACTCTTGAAAATAATATTTGTTATGATAAAAGAACATAGAAACAAAACCAAACCAAGAAATTGCTTAATGTCATCTTTTTTGTTTGTTTAAGGAAAAGGGATTATTCTGTTTATAATAAAAAGAAAACAGCTTGAAATTATGGAAATAAAATAAAAGGAAACTATCAATTCTGCTGTCCCCAGGCAGGGGAGTTTGAGTTATTTACTAAACACCCCACAGGTTATGCTAATTTCCCTGAGATTGTGGTCAAGCTAATTCCATTATTTAGATGATTATAAAATTTAAATGCTGACTCTAATCTGGATTGCCTTCCAGGGTCCTGGCTACACACCTTTTTGCATTAATTTTCACAAAATAGATGTTTAAACTGAAAAAAAAAAAAGGATTATCTAAATTGGATTTTCTGTGGGCACTGGACCAACTTCTTGCAAATGAAGAATAGCATGATCTATCTTAATACATTATATCTATCTTTAAGTCAAGACCTTGATATTTGACAAAGCCTGCAATCTCAGCAGCTCACTGATCTTTGAAATCATTGCACTGAATGGAAAAGAAAGGCTTCCAACTGATGGAATTATGACACTTTTCTCTGCCATATTTTTAGTTATAAAGCAATATACAGAGTACAGGCCCCTGTGTCTCTACTTCTTCTAGACTTCATCAGTGATGACTTGCCTTTGAGGTCTAAACACCTATATAAGTAATTACTTGTGTGTCCATGTCTCAATCGAAACTCAGCCACGGACTTGCTGAGTCACCAGCTGGCAGGATCTAAAATTGGTTGCACTTTCATCAACATAATATTCATGATGACAGAAGCATTTTAAACCAGCTTCATTTCTCTCCTCACCCTACATTTTCTGTGTTGCCAAGCTCTTTATCAGTTCAGTTCAGTTCAGTCGCTCAGTCGTGTCGGACTCTTTGCGACCCCATGAATCGCAGCACGCCAGGCCTCCCTGTCCATCACCAACTCCCGGAGTTCACTCAGACTCATTCATGTCCATTGAGTCAATGATGCCATCCAGCCATCTCATCCTCTGTCGTCCCCTTCTCCTCCTGCCCCCAATCCCTCCCATCATCAGAGTCTTTTCCAGTGAGTCAACTCTTCACATGAGGTGGCCAAAGTACTGGAGTTTCAGCTTTAGCATCATTCCTTCCAATGAAATCCCAGGACTGATCTCCGTCAGAATGGACTGTTTGGATCTCCTTGCAGTCCAAGGGACTCTCAAGAGTCTTCTCCAGCACCACAGTTCAAAAGCATCAATTCTTCAGCGCTCAGCTTTCTTCATAGTCCAACTCTCACATCCATACATGACCACAGGAAAAACCATAGCCTTGACTAGATGAACCTTTGTTGGCAAAGTAATGTCTCTGCTTTTCAATATGCTATCTAGGTTGGTCATAACTTTCCTTCCAAGGAGTAAGCATCTTTTAATTTCATGGCTGCAGTCACCATCTGCAGTGATTTTGGAGCCCCCAAAAATAAAGTCTGACACTGTTTCCACTGTTTCCCCATCTATTTCCCATGAAGTGATGGGACCAGATGCCATGATCTTCATTTTCTGAATGTTGAGCTTTAAGCCAACTTTTTCACTCTAGTAAGAACAATTTACACAGACTACAAAGTATTGCTTTTATCTTACCCATGTAAAATACCAAGCACTTGACATGTGGCATGCAGCATCTGTTCTTCCTATCGCCAGTGTTGGTGTAATTTTCATCATGTAGTAGAACTACATAAATTGAAGCGAGGTTTTGGTAAGATTAGGTAACACTGAAGTTACAGTTCAAGGGACTGGATTTCTCTCGTTCTCTCTATTCACCAATTAAGAATCTTAGCCTTCTTATGCTAAATTACCTCTTATAATTTGACCTTTTCCCAGTAAATATGAATGATATAACTTTATGATGCCATGATACCACCATCTCATTGTTCTCTGAAAATATAAGAACAATTTCTAACTCTGTTGCTGCTGTTTTTACTGACTGGACCAGCCTCCACTTGGAGAGCTCTTTCCCAAAGCACAGTCCTTTAAAACACAGTTCATACCCATCAGGCCCAAAAGGTGTTCTACAATTTATTGGTTTCAATTCTGACATGAGAACTTTGAGATCCTGGCTATGCTGACTTTATCTCTTACAGTTCTTGGCTTTTACTTTATGCTCCAGCAACGTGAAGCCACTGGACACAAAATGTATTTTCTTATATTTTGGTGTTTCTGCTTATGCCCTGCCTGGGATGTTTTCCTCAAAATCTTTTTTCAGTGAGCACCTATTGTCATCTACAAATCAAACTAGCTTTTACTTCTTATGGGCTTCACTTGTGGCTTAGATGATAAAGAATCTGTCTGCAATGCAGGAGACCCAGGTTCAATCCCTGGGTCAGGAAGATCCCCTGGAGAAGGGCAAGGCTAGCCACTCCAGTATTCTTGTCCAGAGAATTTCATGGACAGAGGAGCCTGGTGGGCTGCAGTCCATGGGATCACAGAGTCAGACACGACTGAGTGACTAACACACACACACACACACATTACCTCTTACAGTGAGCCTATTCTGATTCTTAAGGTCTAAATTTCCATAGTGATAGTCTGTGCTTGCTCCTTAACTCACTGAGCACCCTACTGTGGTAAAGTTATTCCTTTATATGTCTTTCTTACAAGTCAATGTCTTGCTGCTAACACAGCAGCTTATCTATAGCCTGACACATCTGTAAATAAGTGCATGAAAAGAATATAATGAAATCTGTCTTATAAATTAGTTATTTCTGTATGTTTCTGTTCCAGGTTATTAATTTATCAATCAATAATAAACATGACCTAGGCCAGTGATCAAGAAAGGAACTGTCTAAAGATTGGATCAAATCCTGGCTCAGCCAAATGCTAGGGGTAAGATCTTGGACAAGTTATTTAATTTGTCTCTGTCTTTGTTCTCTCATCTAAAAATAGAGATAAGTATAGTTCCTGTCCTTAGCAACAACCAGAACCAAACTATCAACCATGTGAGGGAGTCACCTGGGAAGTAGATCCACCAACCCTAATAAAACCTTCAAATGACTGCAGCCTTGGACTACAATCAGAACTATTCAGACTGCCTCATGAAAACTATAATTGATAAATATTATTTTTGCTTCATGCTACTGTGATTGGGATAATTTTTGATAAGTAATGAAGCTATAAACTCCTTTGTTGACAATGTTTTGCTTAGCTTCATTTCTCTTTTTTAGAACTTGTAAACATTATTCTCAAATATTGTATTTACTTCTCATGTACCTCTGTGGGAAGAGATTCTTTGTTCTATTATTTTTTTCTTTATTCTCCTTTACCACCATTTTTATAAACCAGACTTATTTGGAGGTCCTGACACCCTAACTGACTATGTCAATAGCTTCTTCAGTGAAATCTGATTAAATTATAATTTAAGCTGGCAAATGCCATGATGAGGGTCAGAATGTTAAAAAGACCACACGCAAGAGAATGAAAACACAAAATAATGGTAGGAATTAGGTAGCAAGGGTCTTCAACTTAGTCAATAAGGAGTATGGCCAGGAGCTATCAACAAGAATGTGATAGATGGTAGTGTAGCGGGGTCTCAATAAAGCCAAACTTTTTACAAACCTATGAAGGAATGGTTATTTGGAATAGCAGTGAAAGTATGGATGACATGGAACTCACTTCTGAATTCCTGAGTAGGTAAGATATGAAAATAAGGAAATTCCTCTTGAAAGAACTGCAGGGTAAAGTCAGCTTCACAGAAGGGGGAAAAAAAAGAAAAACATGTGAAGGTATAGAAAATATTCAGTGCAAAATTTGAAAAAGGTAGAGGATGGTAGTGGTTTTGAAATGGATCATTCATATGGCATAATAGGGGCTTCCCAGGGGGTGCTAGTGGTAAAGAACACGCCCGCCAATGCAGGAGACATAAGAGACATTGTTTTGATCCCTGGTTCGGGAAGAGCCCCTGGAGGAGGAAATGACAATCCACTCCAGTATTCTTGCCTGGAGAGTCCCATGGACAGAGGAGCCTCATGGGCTACAGGCTTTGAGGTCACAAAAAGTTGGAGACTGAGCATCTGAGCACATGTAACAGAGGAATATAGGGGTCCATTGCTTATGGGAAGATAAGGAAGTTAGGTCAGGATAGAGGAATTAGAGAGAAATATACGGGTGAATTTATAGTAGAGAACAGATGATCAGAGACATTCATCTGTTAGGTAGTGGCCAATAGTAGGGTGATGTGAGCCATGATATAATAAATAACCACAATATTTTATGGAAGTATCAGTGCTTAGAAGCCTCTAACACATCATACAGTATCTGACACAGAGAAGGCACTTAATAGAGTTGACCCTTAAACAACATGTGCTTGAACTGCAAGGGTCCACTTGTGCAGTAATTCTTTTTCAAAAGTAAATATGACAGTATCATAGGAACTGTGGTTGGTCGAATCTGTGGATGTGAAACTGTAGATAGAGAGGAACCACAGATACAGAGGGTTGTTTATAAATGATACAAGATTTTCCACTGCACAGAGGGTCAGTGCCCTTAAACTCTGCATTCTTCAAGGTTCAACTGCACATTTATGGTAAATGAGAAATCTCTGGGCAGATGGAAGAAATTTGCAATTTTATTAACCTAGAGATTATAATTCAAACAATTGCCCAAGGGAACCATAGTGAAATTCATAGAGTCAGAAACCTCCTGGGGGAGGTAAGTAATATAAATGTATATTTCAGAATATTAATGTGCCTAGTCACTCAGTCACATCCAACTCTTTGTGACCCCATGGACTGTAGCCGGTCAGGCTCCTCTGTCCATGGGGATTTTCCAGGCAAGAAGACTGGAGTGGGTCACCATACCCTCCTCCAGGGGAAATTCCCAATCCAGGGATCGAACCCAGGTCTCCTGCATTGCAGGCAGATTCTTTACCATCTGAGCCACCAAGGAAGCCCCAATATATTAATGTATACTTACATGCATATAATATATATTATATATTAATATATACTTACATGCACTGCTATGGAGCATGCCTTATCTAAAGATACTCAAATATATATCACAACCATTAATATGGAAAGATACTTTTAATGAAGAAATATGATTAACTTATTTAATTATTCAGCACACATTCATTCTAAACATGCCATGCTATATCTGAGAGCAGTAGTTAGACCCTGCTGTGTCAGTGTGACCTGGGGAGTTGCTAGAAATACCAGTGCTTTGACCCAACCTGAGTTACTGAGTCAGACATTAGAACTGGAGCCCAGGCATTGACTCCTAAATATATAATTTAAATGTTGCCTTACACCTTGTCTAATAAGCAAGGCTATGTGTATACCTTAGACTCATGGTCAATTCCACTTGGAAAATACTTGGTGTACTTGAGGACAGCCCCTTCTTCCTCCTCACCCTGCTGCAGGAAAATATCTACATCATGTCTGACAAATGATTATTATAACTTTAAAATCATGTAAGTGATGCAGACCTGACTCTTCCAAACAGATCATCTCATACTTTAATATTCTTGATTTTACAAAGTTATTCCATTTTTTGAATTCATATTTGACTCTAAGAACTCTTGCTTTTACATACTTTTAAGAGTAACCTTGGAAAGGTTATTTAATTCCTCAGAGTCACTCAGGATGCTATAATAAGTCAGAAGAGAGATATCTAGTCAACTGTGGGGAATGATTTGTGATTCTAAATTCCTCAGCACAAGACACGTTTTTTAACCCCATGTGGAACTAAACTTTTAAATACAACATACATACATGTACACACAGACACACTCTCTCTCTCTCAGAAAGGAAACTGTATATCAATAATTGTGTCATGCATTTACCATGTAAACATATCATCTTTAATTCTTTATCTTTTATTCTCTTAATTTAATTCAAGTGAACTCTTTAAAAATGATTATGCAAAAGCTGTTTCTATGTACATATGCATTCATAAATATAGACTATGCTAAAATGAAATCTTTCCTAATTAACTGCATTTAAATATTTGTATACCATATTTCCTATTTATAGTCAGTTTACATGAAAACAACAGCTGCCTTAGAAAAAAAAAATTGCTGGGAAAGAACCAGGGTATAACTAAGCAACTATGGACATTTTCTGGTGAAATAAATGTATTTGATTGAAAGCAACTCTGCATGTTGAAATGGGAATATAAAAACATCTATGGGCATGTTGCTCCTTCTTCAAGGAGAATCAGATTTCAGGTTTAATTAGATATCTATATTTTCCATCTGTATTTAATAAAAATACATTAAAAAAATAAATTACCAGGCTTCCATGATTCTCACAGTGCACATGAAAAGAACTGATATATATGAGTATGGAAACAAGAGAGACTGACCCTAAATTACATCTGTACACTAATTTGATCAGTCAACAAGAGTATTAAATGATTGCTCATTAACTGTAACTTCCTTGAACCCTATATTTGTTTCATATGTTTTATTGACTTTAAATCAGTCTTGGTAAGTCTATTATTTGCCAGTTAGTGGACTAAAAGAGGCAAATCCTTTTTTAAGTGGAACTGAGCCTAACGCAGGCTTCCACTGTGGTTCAGTGGTAAAGACTCTGCCTGACAATGCAGGAGACACAAGAGATGTGGGTTCAACCCCTGGATCAGGAAAATTCCCTGGAGAAGGAAATGGCAACCCACTCCAGTATTCTTCCTGGAAAATGCCAAGAACAGAGGAGCCTGACAGGCTACAGTACATGGTGTTGCAAAGAGTGGGACATGACTGACAACTGAGCATGCACTTATGCACACACAAGCCTAATATAGGGAATGTTTACATAACATAATATCAATACATATTTGTGTTAAATGGGTCAGTGGTAGGATGAATTTGGTTGCTAGAAACTAAAACATTTCTACTTGTTGAATTTTGCCTTGATTTTTTTGATTCATTTGTCTCTAAACTTTTGTTTTAAAATTGTTTATTAAATGATCTTTTAAAATATATATGATAAAAAATAAACTTCAGTGCTATGCAGTGAAAATTAAGTATCCCTTCCCCTTTAGATTCTCTGCCTCAATCTTCTGTTAATAGTATTCTTCAAAGCATTTTCTTTCCTCATCCCTTTTCCTTCATGTAGCACATAGTAGACAATTAATATTTGAATAAATGTACAAATATCTATCTACATATGATACTATAAAAATAATAGTCATTATATATTCTGTTCTGAACTTTGTTTTTGCTTTGTGGGTTGGTATGTATGTTCACTTAGAGATGCTTGTAGAATATATAGATCCACTTTTACTCTATAAGAAAATCCAAGTGTTCCATGATTAGGTGTTGTGAATCAGTCCCAGTTATGAGGCAGTTAGTGTCTGAATTTTTAGTGTCACAAATAATGTTCCCACAAGCACATTTGTATGCATTTCCAGAACATCATGATGTGCATATCTGTAGGACAGAGTGTAAAAATGGAGCTACTGTGTTAAAAGGCCTATGCATTTTAAATTTTGATAAAAACTGATAATTTGTCCTCAGACCCAAAATAGATTTAAAATAGGACTGTACTACTGGTTTGTTTGTTTAGTCACTAAGTCATGTCTGACTTTTGTGACCCTGTGAACTGTAGCCCAACAGGCTCCTCTGTCCACGGTTTCCCAGGCAAGAATACGCGAGGTGGGGGGTGGGGGTGCCATTTTCTTTTCCAGAGGATGTCCCTGGCCCAGGGACTGAACCTGTGTGTCCAGCATTGGCAGGTGGATTCTTTACCACTGAGCCACCAGGCAAGCCTGTATTGCTGGTAGTTCAGTTCAGTTGCTCAGTCGTGTCCGACTCTTTGCTACCCCATGAATCGCAGCACACCAGACCTCCCCGTCCATCACCAACTTCCGGAGTTCACTCAGACTCATGTCCATCGAGTCAGTGATGCCATCCAGCCATCTCATCCTCTGTCGTCCCCTTCTCCTCCTGCCCCCAATGCCTCCCAGCATCAGAGTCTTTTCTAGTGAGTCAGCTCTTCGCTTGAGGTGGCCAAAGTATTGGAGTTTGAGCTTTAGCATCATTCCTTCCAAAGAACACCCAGGACTGATCTCCTTTAGAATGGACTGGTTGGATCTCCTTGCAGTCCAAGGGACTCTCAAGAGTCTTCTCCAACACCACAGTTCAAAAGCATCAATTCTTTGGCGCTCAGCTTTCTTCACAGTCCAACTCTCACATCCATACATGACTACTGGAAAAACCATAGCCCTGACTAGATGGTCCTTTGTTGGCAAAGTAACGTCTTTGCTTTTGAATATGCTATCTAGGTTGGTCATACCTTTCCTTCCAAGGAGTAAGTGTCTTTTAATTTCATGGCTGCAGTCATCATCTGCAGTGATTTTGGAGCCCCCCAAAATAAAGTCTGACACTGTTTCCACTGTTTTCCCATCTATTTCCCACAAAGTGATGGGACCAGATGCCATGATCTTCGTTTTCTGAATGTTGAGCTTTAAGCCAACTTTTTCACTCTCCTATTTAACTTTCATCAAGAGGCTTTTTAGTTCCTCTTCACTTTCTGCCATAAGGGTGGTGTCATCTGCATATCTGAGGTCAGTTCAGTTCAGCTCAGTTGCTCAGTTGTGTCCGACTCTTTGTGACAATCGCAGCATGCCAGGCCTCCCTGTCCATCACCAACTCCCGGAGTTCACTCAGACTCATGTCCATCGAGTCAGTGATGCCATCCAGCCATCTCATCCTCTATCGTCCCCTTCTCCCCTGCCCCCAATCCCTCCCACCATCAGAGTCTTTTCCAATGAGTCAACTCTTCTCATGAGGTGGCCAAAGTACTGGAATTTCAGCTTTAGCATCATACCTTCCAAAGAAATCCCAGGGCTGATCTGCTTCTGAATGGACTGGTTGGATATCTGAGGTAGATCATTCCAAAATTCAAAATCTCCCTTATGCATCCACCACTCTCAGTGATTCCAAATAAACACAGACTACAGGTTTATTTTAAAAAATAAATCTGCTGTTCAACCAGTTACTAGACAAGTCCTTTTTCTCCAGTGTCCCTACATTATCACATAAATACATAATATAAGTAAGAATGTCATATCTGGCAGGCAAGCATGGCTTTAATACACAGCCCCAGGCCCCTTTCCAATCATATTGTCACACCTCATCCCCCTGCTCCAAAGGTGTTGAATCAAATGACAATCGTGCCAACAGTGATTCTGAGCACTTATTTATTCACAGCCTTGTCAGCATTGCCTTTTCTCAAATGTGTTAATATTTGCCAATATGTCAGGAAAAATAAAGGTGTCTCATTATTATTTTATTCAGCATTTATTTTATTATAAAAGTAACTGAGTATCCAACTCATTTTATTAAAACTTGAGATTTCTTTATAAATTTACTAATCATTCTTCATCAAGAGCTAGACTAACTTTCTCATTATTGACCCAATATTACTACATGACTTCTCAATTCAGTACCCTAGGCCAAGTGATTTGCAAGGAAGTTTTATATTTAGACAGGCTTTTCTATAGAGAGAGGGCTGGCAGCTCAGACAGTAAAGAATTTACCTGCAGTGCAGAAGACCCAAGTTCAATCTTTGGGTTGGAAAGATCCCTGGAGGAGGAAATGGCTACCCACTCCAGTATTCTTGCCTGGAGAATCCCATGAACAAAGGAGCCTTGTGGGCTAGAGTCCATGGAGTCGCTAAAGAGTCAGACATGACTGAGTGAGTAACACACATATTTAGAAGGTCAGAAGCAAGTTCCTTCACGGATGGTAGAAGTGTCCCTGTGCACAAGTGAAAAGGCAGAGGAATCACTGGAACAGCAACTAGACACAGGGAAGGTGCAGTCCAAACCCTGAAGATGCGAGAATGTGGCAAAAAAACAAAACTATCCATTGATCTGCTGCAAACAATTAGCTACTGTGCTGGATGGTTTCCCTACCTAGACATTTTAAGGCTGTAGCCTTACAGAGACAGAAATGGAACCTCAGATACTCACCCAGCCGATGGAGAATTCAAACCCCCAGTATGTCTCTTTCCACACCTGAGATTCTCTTTATGGTATCATACTAGATTTTATCAACATGAAGATCCGATAAGACTCAGAAAAGAAATTCAAAAGAATTATAACTACAGAGATTTATAGAACTCCAAGAAGAAATATGGAGGGAGATGGTAAAAGGAAGCTTCCCAAGCAGCACTAGTGGTAAAGAACTTGCCTGTCAGTGCAGGAGACACAAGAGACATGAGTATTATGGCTGAACATGTTGATATTGGGTAGAAACAACACAATACTGTAAAGCAATTATCCTTCAATTAACACTAAATACATATTTTTTAAAAGGGAGACATGAGTTTGATCCCTGGGTCAGGAAGATTCCATGGAGGAAGGCATGGCAACCCACTTCAGTGTTTTGGTTGGGCTTCCCTTGTGGCTCAGATGGTAAAGAATCTGTCTGAAATGCAGGAGATCTGGGTTCAATTCCTGGGTTGGGAAGATCCCCTGGAGAAGGGAATGGGGAGACAGAGAGACAGAGAAGGATAGAGAGAGAGAGAGAAGGAGAGAGAGAGAGAGATAAGGAGAGAGAGATAAGGAGAGAGAGATAAGGAGAGAGAGAGAGAAAAAGAGAGAGAAAGAGAAGGAGAGAGAGAGAAAAGGAGAGAGAGAGAAAGCTGTCTTTTGCATTTTGCATCTTCTACACAAGAAAGGTTATTGACATCTTGACTTCATGAACTGTGCTCCATATTTCACCCCCCCCTTTTTTTTTCCAGATTTCAACATCTGCTTCTCTCATTCATTCCAGGCAATTTCAACGTAGCAGTAGGTCAGACAATAGTTTATATTCTCCCTGAATCTGAGTTCATTGTAAGTGATTTAATGTGACAGGAGATAGAAAATTGTATTGGCAGACTGTTACTAAACTTAATTACTCACCAGATCCAACCCCAATCAATTAACTGCAGCATTAAACAACATAAATTCTGCATTAGCCACAATGAGAAAAGTTGCAACTCCTGTTTCTTCTCAGTTAATAACTTCACTCCTTTCATTTACTATGCAGAGTCAGAGCCACTAAAGCTGTGTCAATTTATAATAACTGTGCCTGATATTTATATGACAATTGCCATTTTCAAAGCACTTTCATATCTACGAACTCATTCAGCTCCGTCATTCAATAACTCATTAATGGAAGCAGGTAACATTATTGCCACTTTTCAGGTCAGGAAAATGAGAGTTGGAGAGGTCAATGGCTCACCTAATATGACAAGCTTAAGACATTTCAGATGTCAGACAAGTCACATAACCCTTGGAGGTTAGCAACTCTAGATATACTTTTTCAGAAAACTCCTAAACAGAACACATGAGGAAGCCAATGCTCCCTAAGTGCTCTATTTCTTCTCAGTATCTCCTTGCCCTCATCTACCATTGCCAGGAGCTTGGACTTGTGTTTATCAGTCACTCTGCCACCCTTCTCAGCCAGGCAGCCTCACATACTTTCAATCCAACAGTATATACTTTTATCCCCAATGATTTTTTTTTTTCTGTGCCTCTAAGCTTCTCATTCAACACTCATTCTTACTCTGTGAACTTTACCCATCATATTTGTCCCATTTCTAACTTTGAAAAACATTCTTATCTCACTTATTCCAATATGTCTGCTCAAACTGACCAGTTTATTTTGATATTTCTTATTTAAAAACGCCTAAATCACACCCCTGTTGTAGAAAATGAAAAGTGTGACTAAAAAATAAGATAGCACCTACAGTTTGTCAGGCACCCATCAGAGACCTCTGCAAATGCTATTCTCATTGATCATCACAGAGGCCGTTTTTGATAGAACCAGAAATGTTAAATGAATTGGCAAGTTCCACTAATTCAGCCACCTGATGTGAAGAACTGACTCATTTGAAAAGACCCTCATGCTGGGAAAGATTGAAGGCAGAGAAGGGGATGACAGAGGCCGAGATGCTTGGATGGCATCACCAACTCAATGGACATGAGTTTGAGTAAACTATGGGAGCGGGTGACGGACAGGGAGGCCTGGCGTGCTGCAGTCCGTGGGGTTGCAGAGAGTCGGACACGACTGAGTGACTGAACTGAACTGACTAATTTAGTGTTAGTTTTAGAAACCAGATTAAAACACTACTACATCTAAAAGTAATAATAACCTTGACAAAATTACTGTTAATGTTTTTCTCATATATCAGAGAATGATAACTGACTTATACTCGTTACAGAATTTTAAAATCACAATGCGTGTTCAGTTGCTCAGTCATGTCTAACTCTCATGGTTGTATGGACTATAGCCCACCAGGCTCCTCTGTCCATGGAATTCTCCAGGCAAGAATACTGGAGCAGATTGCCATTTCCAACTCCAGGGGATCTTCCCAACCAAGGGACTGAACCCACAAATCACAATAATAATCATAAATAACACTAACCCCACTTTATACACAAATAAGGCACAAAGGAGTTAATCACACTACTCAAAGCTTTATAACTCGTGTGTAGTCAAGCTTGAACTTGAACCAGACCAGATGATTTTATAGCTCTTGAACTTTTAATCATGTTCTTATACTTCAGAGAACATATATGTGGCAGTACACCATGATTTATTATCAAATTTATTATCTTCTAGCTAATACATTCTGTCACACATTCCTGAAAATGGAATAGCCTTGAAACTTAATACTTTAAAACTGTGTTGGAAGTCTCCTAAAATAACACTAATTTATGGAATAACTTGTAAGTGCCAAGTCTTATATATGCATATTATATCAAATCATAAATTCTGTGATATAATTTTGAATATTGAAATTTTATAAACAGAAAAACCAAGGTCTCTAATTACACAGTAATAAACGGTCAAACCACAATCTAAATCTTGTTCTATTGCTTTCAAAGTCCCTATTGTTCATTCACTATTTCTCACAATCTCTCTTGCATTCAGTTCAATTCAGTTCAGTTGCTCAGTCGTGTCCGACTCTTGGCGACCCCATGAATCGCAGCACGCCAGGCCTCCCTGTCCATCACCAACTCCCGGAGTTCACAAAGACCCAAGTCCATCGAGTCAGTGATGCCATCCAGCCATCTCATCCTCTGTCGTCCCCTTCTCCTCCTGCCCCCAATCCCTCCCAGCATCAGAGTCTTTTCCAATGAGTCGACTCTTCGCATGAGGTGGCCAAATCTCTTGCATTAACACATGGTTATAACATTGTTGGCAACTGATATATACTTGATAGTGGAACTTCAGTCTGATTTTGCTGAAACTGAAGAATCCTTCTTGTATGATAACATTTTTCCTAAAGATGAATTAGAGAAAGTTGTGGGGAAAGCCTTTTCTCTACCCATGATTTGTAATTCATGTTAATGAAAAATCCTACTGGGTATAAAATGAAAATTACAATTAATTATCTATTTGGAGACTTACTTATTTTGAAAATAGATTATGCAACATTAAGATTCTCTAATAAATGTGAGGACTATGGCCATTATATGCTCAGCAGCCCAAGCTTGATATTATAGAAATGATTAATGAACACATTTTACAAAGTTTAAGGAAGATAGGAAGAAAGTTCCTACTAAACATTTGTTAAATAAGGAGTTAAAATATTCTATACACTCAGTTTAACAGTCCATGCTAAACTGATTAACATTCCTGCCTTTAGCATTTCACCATATTTAAAAAATAAAATTCAACAAGCATCTCACATTTTTTCAAGGCAATTTTCTCTTTTTCATTTAGTAAATTATTAGCAGAAAAATGACTAGGTGAGTCCAATTCTTTGTGTCTCTCTCATTATCAGAAAGTAACTACATTATGGAGAAGAAAAACAGATGGAAATAATACAGGATGCACTTTGTATCCTTGTATTTAATATTTATAAAAATCCTGCAAAGTAATTATTATTATAATAAATTAACATTTCATGAAATTGAGCCTTAGAAGTGCAGTAACTTGTCAGACAATGAAGTAGTGGTAGAGTGGAATGGGACTCCAGGGACATCTGGTTTGGTGACAGTGATACGCCCTCTCTTTCAAAAGGAGTTTGAAATGCAGGAGACCTTGGAGAAGGGAATGGTTGGTTACCCACCCTAGTATGCTTCCCTGGAGAATTCCATGGATAATAATGTAGTGTAAGTGCATCAGTTAACCATGTTCAGAAAATGCTGAGTAACAGATCACTCCAAAACTCAGGCTTAAGACAAGAATCATTTATCTTCAAACATCTGCAGAGTGGCTGGTCTCAGCAGCTCGGGCCTGAACTTTTCTGTAGCAAATGCCTTCCGAAAGTCTCTTATCCCCCTTCTGGAAGGAGCAGGCTAGTATAGGCATGTCTGGTGATGGTAGAAGCATATGCATTAGTAACTTAGTTTTACCAGTGCTTTGCACCATATTTCTAATATCCCATTGGTCGAAGCAAATGCCTCTGGTGAGATATTACATGGCACACATAGTTGTAGGCACTGTAAAATCACTTACCAAATGGCAGATATAGAGAAAGATGGAGAATCAGAGTCCAGGAATGCAATTTACCACAGGAGGGGATAAACACTTTTACATCAATAGTCCACTGCAAGAATGAGTCAAGAACTCCTGGAAAGCTTGCTAAAACTACAAAGTTTGGGCTACCTCCAGAGTTTAAATTCCTTTAAATATTTATTTTAACAAGTATGCCAGTGATTCCCAAGCCAGGTGTCCATACTCTGAGAAATGTTTCTATATTCAGCCCCATAATAGTTCTCACAGAAATGTTTTATTCAATGTACCAACCCAAGACCCGTTCACCTAAAAATGTCACATTTGTGACTCAATAATCAGAAACTCAGTTTCCTACTCTAGGTCGAGAAATGCCATTCTTTAAATACTTTAATTTATTTGTTTATTTGTTGTTTATACTTTAACGATATTTTGATACCATTCCAAATACAACAGTTGGTTGTCGAAGATCTGGTAATAGCCAATCTGAAAAGAATTATCAATATGCAACTTGACTTTGGATTGCAAGGTAAGACAATGAGAAGAGACACATATATGAAGTAATCAATTGACAGATTTCTCTTTCTACTTATTCTGACGCTTTCATGTGTAAAACACCCTAACTTCTCTGTTATATTGATAATGAAAAAGAAAAGAAAAAAGACTGGCCAAAATAGAATTTGATAATAATATGAAACAGCAGGTGCTTAAATTTCTTCAAAATTATTTCTGAAGCTCTCTCTTTCAACAACCCCTTTTAATTCTGTGATTTTATGAGGAGGTATGAACTATGAGGTGCTAGTCTCTAATGCTTTGTATCTGTTAGACTTTCCTCCAGAAAATTGCAGGTTTGTTGTTGTTGTTTCCTTTTCAGGACAAGAGTCAACAGGGGTGGCATGAATTGATGATGAGCACTGAAGCTGACCCTTTGTCCCCAGTTCTTCAGGCACTCTGTCTATCAGATCTAATCCCCTGAATCTATTTCTCTCCCACTGTATAATTGTAAGGGATGTGATTTAGGTCATACCTGAATGGTCTAGTGGTTTTCCCTACTTTCTTCAATTTAAGTCTGAATTTGGAAATAAGGTGTTCATGATCTGAGTGATAATCACACAGATTTTTGAGCTCCAAAGTCACTGCAGATGGTGACTGCAGCCATGAAATTAAAAGATGCTTTCTCCTTGGAAGAAAAGTTTTGACCAACCTAGACAGCATATTAAAAAACAGAGACATTACTTTGCCAATAAAGGTCTATCTAGTCCAGGCTATAGTTTTTCCAGTAGTCATGTATGGATGTGAGAGTTGGACTATAAAGAAACCTGAGCACCTAAGAATTGATGCTTTTGAACTGTGGTGTTGGAGAAGACTCTTGAGAGTCCCTTGGACTGCAAAGCGATCCAACCAGTCCGTCCTAAAGGAAATCAGTCTTGAATATTTATTGGAAGGACTGATGTTGAAGCTGAAACTCCAATACTTTGGCCATCTGATGTGAAGAACTGACTCATTTGGAAAGACTCTGATCCAAGGAAAGACTGAAGGCAGGAGGAGAAGGGAACGACAGAGGATGAGATGGGTTGGATGGCATCACCGATTCAATGGACATGAGTTCGAGTAAACTCTGGGAGTTGGTGATCAACAGGGAGGCCTGGCATGCTGTAGTCCATGGGGTCCCAAAGAGTAGGACGTGACTGAACTGAACTGAAGCTGAAGTAGTTTCAGAAAGCAGAAGGAGAGGAAACTATGATGTATTGGAAGTCTCTTCTACAGAAACAGTCAAACCAAACATTTATATCTGACCTAAACTGAGAGAGGTAAATTAAGTCTTCTATTTTTCAAATGTTTTATCTATTTTGTTTTGTATTTCCTATTTTTCCCATTTCCTGAAAGCTCTGGCTAAGACTTTTGTCATGGAGAAATTGGTGACTATTCTATTTTTATTGCCAATTGTGATGTGTGCTTTAGAATGATAAAATATCCCTTATATATGTGTTTTCTTCCTTATATATTTTTATTCCTGACCTCACTTTTCTAATACTATTCTGTAATCTCTGTTTTTCTTTTCTCTTTGTTTGCATTTGTTTATACTTTTGCTGGTAAAATAGGCAAAATATTACTGGATGTCTCACCTAGTATATTCTTTTCTGTTCTTCATACCATTCATTGCCTCTGAACTACTTTACAAACTGATCACAAGGTAAATGATTCTTGTATATAGAAAGCAAAATAAAAAAAGATCAGTGAAGATGTAATGGATTATTTTCTTATAGATAATGACCAGCTTTTCACCTATATATAAATTCATTTCAATATTCCTGATTGCCCCTGTATGTCTGTGTGTGCTTTTGAAATCTACTTTGAAGCAATTATAACATCTTATTGGCTTCCTCATTAGTTAATTACTTAAATAAAATATTTGGTATATGTTTATTTTATATGTATAGGTCTATCAAAAATAATTTTCCTTCATCACTTTTATTTCTGGACTTTTTGAATTATGTTGTTTCAACTGTATATTTTGATACAGTATTTATTTGGTTTTGTTTTTTGATCCAGTCTATATTTTCTTTTGTATTTACATTTAACATTTTAATATAAATGATAAATTTTATCTTTGTTGAATTACATGTATATTATTATTTTTATTTTAACCTACACTTATTAATGTATAATAAAATATTTTACCGTGTTGTCTTTTCCTATAGATGTCCCATTTTTCCCTTGTTTGTATGGAAGCTAAATAATTTCCTTAAGAACAGCTAATATAAATAATAGAACTGAGAAGCAGAGGAAAGACAACAGTCCTTAAGCATGTTAAAACAACAACTCACTCCCCTTATTTTGAGAGAAATGCTAAGTACAGTCACACTGAGAAAACAATTTTCACCTATTGTGTTGGTGAAAATCCAACTTAGACAAAAAAACTCTGAAAACTGGAAAAATCAGCTCTTCATATATTGTTGATGTGAGTTGAAAATAAAAACATATATACGGCAACTTGTAAATATCTGTCAAAATTGAAAATGCTTTTAATGTTTAACCTAGCAATCCCACCTCTTTTTATCTTAAAAAATACCCACACACATTTGACAGATGGACAAATTATGTACTGCAGCACTGTTTTCAAATAACAAAATAACAGGCACAAAACCAATGTTCATCAACAGAGGACTAGTTACATAAACCAAGGGGCATTCATACAGTGTGATACTGAGCTTATCTCAAAAAATGATTAAAAAAATCTCTGTATATATTAATGGGGGAAAGTGAAACTCGCTCAGTCATGTCCAACTCTTTGCGACCTCATGAACTATACAGTCCATGGAATTCTCCAGGCCAGAATACTGGAGTGGGTAGCCTTTCCCCTCTCCAGAGAATCTTCCCAATCCAGGGATTGAACCCAGGTCTCCTGCCTTACAGGTGGATTCTTTCCTAGCTGAGCCACAAGGGAAACCCTGTTAATGGGGGAAAGGAACCCAAAACTCAAGGACTGTCAAGTAAAAAAATAAAAGTATTAGTATGGGATATACAGTGTGCTACCTTTTATAATTAAAGGGGTAAACAATACTAATATAGACCCATATTTACTTTTACCTACTTAAGGAAAAGTTATACACGGGGAAAATATCAAAAATATTACTTCTAAACCTTCCTGACTTCAGGTTATACTACAAAGCTACAGTCACCAAGACAGTATGGTACTGGCACAAACCAATGGAACAAGACAGAAAGCCCAGAAATAAACCCATGCACCTATGGTGCCTTAGTTTTGACAAAGGAGGCAAGAATAGGCAATGGGGCAAAGACACCCTCTTCAATAAATGGTGTTGGTAAAACATGTAAAAGAATGAAATTAGAACACTTCCTAACACCGTAAACAAGGATAAATTCAAAATGGATTAAAGACCTAAATGTAAGACAGAAACTATAAAACTCTTAGAGGAAAACATAAGAAGAACACTTGATGTCATAAAATCAAAGCAAGATCCTCTATGACCCACCTCCTAGAGTAATGGAAATAAAAACAAAAGTAAACAAGTGGGACCTGATTAAACCTAAAAGCTTTTGCACAGCAAAGGAAATGATAAGCAAGGTGAAAAGACAACCCTCAGAATGGGAGAAAATAATAGAAAATGAAAAACTGACAACAGATTAATTTCCAAAATATACAAGCAGCTCATAGCTAGAGCACATGCAATAAAATGAATGATTTTATACTTCCAGGAATAACATGGGCTTATCTATAAAAACATAGTAATTAGCTACATTCTTCACATATTCTCTCTGTTTACACAATGCTCTAGATTTTTCTAGGGCATAATTTCTAAAAATGTAGACCAAACTTTTACTCCTCCTATAACACTGCTCACAAAAATTGCTCAGATCAAATGTATCTTTAAGTACTATATTCTATGTCCTTTAGAAAATCAAAACTATTGGCATCTCAAAACCTCTAAGGATTCCTGAACTAAAGAAATCAATTAAGGTTGTTTGAGATGTCTCCTTAATAAATCATATAAGCATAGAATTATTTATTATTATGACAGTATTTCATTGAAAATTATGTTTATGTTCTTTGCAAACTTTTCTAACTAAACTTACAAATCCAATCAGGACTATGCAGTCAATTTAGCACTGATTATGACCAGGTAGCAAGGATGTCCATCATTTTCTCCAAATAACTGTAGTCCTCAATGCTTTCATGTTTATCAATTTAAAATAATTCAGTCATTTTAAATTTAAATTTTAGGCAATGGTTTGCTAAATAAAAATCGCCTAAATAACGTGGTCTTAAACATATCCATTCTACAGCTGCTCTGCTACCTCAACTTTATTTTCAAAACAGGTTATGAATAAACAAATGATTAAAAGTAAGCAAAAAATTTTAGAATTAAAGACAATATACTATAGTAGAAAATGCTTAGACTTTGGGTCTAGACACTTCTGGTTTTCAATCTTACATGTGTTACTTATAAACTATATGAAAATTAACAATTATCTTTTCTACATTTCGATTTTCTTATCCATAAACACGTGGACGTGCAACTTGCATGACTGTTATCAGAACTACGCAAAGTGTGTGTTAATCGCTTGACATGATATCTGTCATATCATGAGAATCAAGTTATATTTCTTCCTTCTTCTCAGGAAATTTAAGCAGCAATGAGTTATCCCTTATTAATTTATGATTAATTATAGAACATACAAAGTTGTTAGGACAGCCACTGGTGGAAGCAAACTGGCTTGAATTTAAAAGAAGGGGAAAAAAAAGAAAACAATTAAAAAGGAAAAGATGTCTTGAGGGCTAAATATTTCTCTGGGCATAAAACAGGCTAACAAAACTTTGCAGCTATACTACCAATATGGACCCTTTCTTACAGAAAAAGAAGCAGGAATATGGGGCAGGGCCAAGAGCCCCAAAGTGAAGTGAAGTCACTCAGTTGTGTCTGACTCTTCGCGACCCCGTGGACTGCAGCCTACCAGGCTCCTCCATCCATGGGATTTTCCAGGCAAGAGTGCTGGAGTGGATTGCCATTTCCTTCTCCAGGGGATCTTCCGGACAAAGAACTACACAAATAGGTAAACTAGGTTCCTAATAAGCGTATGCTCTCTGCTGGGGAACAGAGGATTTAGAGCATCTATTTTTTTCTATCCCTTTTTGATTGAGAGTGTCTATTGGGGTCATTCCATCACTATCCCCCAACTGACTTGTTTATTAGAGTAGATAACTTTCTTCTTAGACTGCAAAAAGCAAACAAACAAACAAAAAACACGTGAAGCCAGCCCTTCGGAGCCTCAATCACACCTGGACATGCTATTGAAACTTTTGAAACTGTGTACCTTACACCTGAACTTGATGCTGTAGCAAGATACAACTTGGTTGTCTTGAAAGAAGGGGCTAGTATATTTTTACATCTCTGATGATATTTTTACATCTCTGATATATTTTTATGATTTTCTGACCAAAGGGCAGATTGTAGTGGACTCAAGTTGGACCAAATTTGCTGTCATTCCCCATTTTTAATCTAACCTGGCCTGAGATTAGCTGTGCTTGGTAGGATAAGACAAAAGCAACTCTGTGTAACTTCTTAGAGTGAACAGTAAATGGGCTTTTAAGAAATCGGCAGTGCACCTTTTTGTTTCTCTCTTCCATGATCGGCTTCCAGGATCTAAAAAGCACAAACCTTGCAGGAGGTCACCTGGAGGAGAACTGAGATGCTCTAGTTAACGGCCCCAAATGACGGTCAGCGCTAAGTATCAGCCCTGTGAGGAGGTCTCCCAGGCAACTACAGCTCCAGCCAACAGCACAGAAAACAGAGCTTTCCAGCTAAGCACAGCCAACCTTAGTCATCAGAGACAGTAAAGAGCTATTTTTTTTTCTTTCAAATTACTAAGTTTGGTGGTATTTTTCTTTATATCTAGAGTCATAGCTACGTAGTCATAATATTTGTTAAATGAATCCTAAGGGTAGAAAATATATTTTTCATAACATATCTGTGAATTTTCAAAAGTTAAAGACTTCTCAACATGCTACAAATTCTCCTTTTGTGGTCTATCTCCTGAAAAGTAGCAAAACTGTAATAGCTTTTAGAGTAACATGTGTTGGTTAAGAGAGAGTTATATGAAATGAAAAATACCTGAGCTTGGAACTTAGCCTAACCACTTATTAATAGTGAAAACTGATTAAACTATTTACCATTTTAGAGCCTCTATTGTCACTTTTTAAAATAAAGATAATCATACCCATTGTACAGGACATGTGTGAGTATTACATGAAATAAGACATAAAAATCACCCATCAAGAATTCCATAAGAACAGGAATTTGCTTTGTTCAATACTGTTAACTGATACTATTATTATCCGACAAGAGAGACAGTGGCTCCTTGTGTTGGGGCCATAAAATGATTCTTTTTCTTCCACAGCAGGAGAGGGAGAATGATAGGAGTTGTTGTTACGAGGTTTCTCTGGTAGCTCAGATGATAAAAAATCTGCCTGCAATGCAGGAGACCCAGGTTCAATCCCAGGGTCAGGAAAGATCTCCTGGAGGAGGAGGAAATGGCAACCCACTCCAATATTCTTGCCTGGAGAATCCCATGGACAGAGGAGCCTGGGGGTTTACAGTCCATGGGTTGCAAAGAGTTGGACACAATTGAGCTACTAGGCACATGCACATTGTTACAGTAACTTAAATGAAGAATGTTGAGGGTTGTTCTCCTGGGGAGGATTTTACTTTTCCATGACTAGTGAACACTCTTGGAAATTTCACCAAACAGTTTCTTGGCACCTGGAACTGGGGAAGTCATTTTATAAAGCCATGCATGCACATCCCTCCATCCCAGCAGGGGATGTGTTAATGGGTACATGATGGCAGAAAGGGTGCATCTGACTCCTCTAAACCCTGATAGATGGGTTCCTTGTCTTAGTAGCCAGACACTCACTAAATCAATACAAATCCTAGCTCTATTTCACTGGCATACGCTGTGAGGGATAAGCCATGATGATTAGCCATCCAAGTATCAAACAATAGACAGCTCTTCACTGTTTACCTCCTAAAATAAATACAAATTATAAGTCTAAAACATTCCAGAGGAGGAAAATAGTAAGAGCTAGAAATCTGATAGAATTGTACAAAGCATGAGAATTCAGTTGTGTATTTTGTCAGTGCCAAATATAGTCTGCTTGTTCCGCAAACGTTAATAAATTGACAGGGGCATCTTTTCAGAACCCAGTCCCCTTGTGTATATGGTCTATGACATGTCCCATAGCCCTATCTGATCACTTTATGCCTGTGTGAAAAATGGATTCAGATCCACTGTAGTCTAGTGCTTCTCCTAGGGGCAGCACTTTGAAATCTATTTCCGAGTGGGGATGAAAAGTACTTAAGGGCATACGAAGAGTTGGGAAGGTTTAATGCCTGCAGTGGCTTTCAAAGTGTGATCCCCAGGCAAGCAGCATCAGCATCTCCTGAAGCTTGTCAGCAATAAAAATTATCCACCTGCTAATTCAGAAACTCTGGGAATGGGTCCAGTAAGCAGTGTTTGAACAATCTCCCCAGGTTATCCCTAACACTTGAAGTTTGAGAACTGTCAGTGCAATGGACTTAGGTAAGGAAAAATTCAAAAATAAAACCAAAAATACCATGATCTCTTAGAAATATGACTTTCGAGATTGATTCTATCAAATAGCAAGGAAAAGCACAAGTGTCAATCTATATTGAGAGTTAAAAAGAGTGCTCTACTAGAATCAGAAAGAACTGAGATTAAAGCATGACTCTACTCTTCTCTGATTTTATTTAACTTTTCTGGATGCAACCTTATGGTCTGTGAAATGGAAATAATAATGTCTCCCTTAGTACATATGATTTCAAATAACACATATAAAATGTCTAGTATAAAGCTATCTAGTATTCATTCAATTCATTTCAGTGTTTGCTGAAGATACAGGAAGCAACTTCAACTCAAGAGAACTATAAGATGTCTGCTTCAGGGTGGATAGAAGGATATGAGGAGCAGAGATGCAAAAATGAAAGAAAAATATAGGCATTGATGAGTTTGCTGATTTCTTATCACTCAGGCAGCTTCTTCACAGACTAGCATGGAGAGGTAGATTTACCTGTGGCAGAGGAGAGCCTGTGTTCATTTGCTGAATTTAGGGCCTCATTCTTTTCAATTATTGAATGCCTGCCCATTAAGGAACTGTGCCAGTAAATGAAGGTGAAACAGGTTATTGAAAAAGAGGCAGCACAGGATAATAATTAAGAACTAGAGCTTGGAACCAATCTGCCTGGTTTTGAATCCAAGCCTATTATCTATCTATTGTGTGACTTCAGGGAAGTCACTGAACCTCTGCGGCCTCTGCTTTTTCATCTTTATTATTAAAAGGTGGTAATAATATCAAACACCCTGTAGGATTGTGGTCAGAATAAAATGAATTAATATACATTAAAAATGAGATGAGTATTCCAGCAGCACAGGTTCTTAATAAATGTGGATTATGGTCAGCTCCTGCCAGGCTGGTAGAATTCAGTCCTTGACAGGCTTTTCCTAACATCCCAGTGTCTTTGAGATTAAGTCCAGAATTCTAGCCTTGCAGATCTCTAGTCTGGCGCTTCTCAATCTTTAATATGAATAGGATCACTGAAAATTCATATTAAAATGCAAATTCAGATTCAAGAACCCGGGTAGGGCCTGAGTTTCTGCATTTGTAGAATTTGGCTTAAACCAGCTTCCAGGTGAGGTCCATGCTATTGAAAACAAACCTCAAGTTCTTTGCAAAACCACATTCTAATTCCAACTTTGAATGTAGCCCATTGCAAAGCTGGAACAACATTTTAATAGCAGCCCCTAAAATAGCTGTGAGAAGAATGACTAATCTTGCTCACTTAGAAATCAGGCAAACTTATAAGTAGGTCTTGGTGATAAGGAAAGATAAACTCGAAGACAAGAGAAAAACTTAAGTGTCTTCTGTGTTCTGACTTTGATGTCAAGGGCATAGAGCTTGAATCTGATCTCCACAGTGGCAGGAGACAAGAGCAGAGACTGAGAAGCAGAATTGATGAGTTGCAGGGTAGGGAAGAAAGCTTTTACTAACTGCTGTGCTGAGAGCTCGACCACAGAGATGGGAGGAATACAATTCATGGGCATGGAGTTACAGTAGCAGGAAGTAATTTTTACAGATTCTTACACATCTTACATTGAATTGTGGTGGAACATTATTGCAATACATGTTGGCTGAGCAGAATTCAATTTATTTTATTATGTCATTTTATTTTAGTTTTAGAAATAGTATTTGTGGCAGTTATTATAAAGATGAAATGAATTAATAGTTATAAAGTTTTGAGAATAGAATTGTTCAGGGTATGCAATACGTGTTAGTTAATATTAGCCATTATTATTACTAAAGGATTTTATCTTAGATAAAATGTTTATTATAAGAAAAAAATAAAAGATAAGTTCTATGTGTTATTTATTTTAATAGTACAGAAACTTTAATAAATTAAGATAAAACAGGTAAAAGGCATTGCTCAAAGCCACATTATGTACATGAGGTATAATGGGATTGGATTTTATCTGTCCAGACTCACAGGCACAGAAAACAGAATTATGGTTGCCAAGCGAGGGTGGGAAAGAAGAAGCATGGAGTGGGACTTTGGGGTTAGCAGATGAAAAGTATTATAGAGAGAATGGATAAACAACAAGGTCCTACTGCATACCACAGGGAAATATAGTCAATATCCTGTGATAAACCACAATGGAAAAGAATATGAAAAAAGAATTCATATGTATGTATAACTGAGTTATTTTGCTGTACAGCAGATATTAACACAACATTGTAAATCAACTATACTTCAATAAAATCAATTAAAAAAAGCCCACTCCATCAGTCCAGATTTAAAAGTCTACATGCTTCGACAACTGCATGCTGACGGGTGTAAGCCAAATGATTACATTTTAGGCTATAGTTTTCTCATCCATCAATTGAAGATATCATCCTTAAGCAACTAGGGGATCATTTATATATCAAAGTATAAATGTATATTAAACATTTTATAGATATAATTGAGTTCATGGATCAGTTATACTTGTCTTCAACTACATACACATTCTCAACAACTATAATATTTTTTAATTAGATATATCTCATAAATTAATTGTACTATATATTACAGTTACCTCAACAAGCTAAAAAGAGGAGAAAAACACATTTAATTAATATCTATGTCTTTCAACTCATGCAGCAATTATAACAAGAATAAAACTACTGCAAACAGTAAACCCAGACATATTAGCCTTCTTGCAGTTTCTCTAAGATGCCATACAATTTCCCAATTTATGATCTTTTTGGTGTTTCCTTGCCTGGAAGACTCTATCCTGGGGTCTGGATGTGGGTAACTCCTGAGTTTTTTTATCACCCATGTCCTAGCTACAATGTCATTTTAAAATATTTCTTGGGCTTCTTTATCATTAATCTTAATTCTCTGTCTTCATCTTTACATCTAAATGTTCCATACCTGTGTATGATATATACCATATCAATCTTTTGAATGCTCATCACTATCTTAAATCTTGTTGCTATGTTTTTTCTCTGCTCATTGAATGTTTTCTTCTAAGGAGTGGTGGTGGTTAGTCGCTAGGTCATGTCCAACTCTTGTGACCCATGGACTGTAGCCCACTAGGCCCCTTTGCCCATGGTATTTTTCAGGAAAGAATACTAAAGTGGGTTGCCATTTCCTTTTCCGGGGATATTCCCAACCCAGGGTTCAAACCCATGTCTCCTGCATTGGCAGGCAGATTCTTTATCAATTAAGCCACCAGGTAAGCCCTCTTCCAGACAGTGAGTATCAGAATATAAGCATCCAGGTTCAATGCACGTCCAGGTTCAAAGCACGTCCAGGTTCAATGCACGATACTGGATGCTTGGGGCTAGTGCACTGGGACGACCCAGAGGGATGGTATGGGGAGGGAGGAGGGAGGAGGGTTCAGGATGGGGAACACATGTATACCTGTGGTGGATTCATTTTGATATTTGGCAAAACTAATACAATTATGTAAAGTTTAAAAAAAAAAAAAAAAAAGAATATAAGCATCTTAAGAGCACAGACTTCCCTTCCCTGCCAAATTTGGACTGTAGTCCCTGAGCATGGACTTGACACATAGCAGACCCTCAATAACCATCTCTCTAATGAGTAAAAATAAGTAAGACATGACCCCTGACATCATGAATCTCAAAACATCAAAATGTTAACAACTCCTAGACAGACTTAGAATACTTTAAAATGCTATTCTTTGCAGGCAGAGACAATGCCCTGTTCCAAAATTAGCAGCAGTTAAACATTTATTTTTACAGCACTTTTAGGTTTGTGATGACATTTTTGCTACATAGCTTTTGGCATATAAGAATAAGGTGAGACAAGGACCTACAATAAATGACATGACAGCCTTGTATAGGTTTTGCTGAGTGTAAGTCCATTATTCTGAACACAGAAGTTATGTGTTCAGAGCTTTAATTTTAGACAGCCCTTGTAGCTATGAGTGAACTTGGAAGTAATGTTCCATCAGTATTTTTTCACTTAAATTATGAGTAAAATTGAATCAATCTTAAAAATAATTTAAAAATAGAATCAATCTTAAATTGAATACAATGGATATACATTTTATGTGTCCTTACTCTATATGAGACAATAATGCTGTATATTATCCTCCAATAAAAAATTATGCTGTATATGAAATCAACTTTATTAACTATGAACTTTCTAAATGTTGCAATCCACTTAATTTATCATATTCATAAACCTAATGTTTTCTCTAAGTTATCAGCAGGAGAGAAATGCTTGTCAGGAATGGAGAAGGGATTTATTGGAGAAAAAAGTCACAATCTGGTATTGCTATGACTCTATATATCGTGCTTATAGTTACTCAACTATATTCCTATGAAAAGATTAAGTCAAAGGATATATAGAATTTATTTTCAGTTTTGTATTTGAAAAGAAAAATATGTTTTGTCAGAAGTCCGAGTCTTAGCACTGCTTTTTTCACATCAAAGTACTTCATTTTTGAAAGAAATGTTCAACTGTATCAAGCCTCTATATATAATAATAAACTGTGAAAACAGAACTGCAGAGATGATGTGGTATAAGAATGGTCTGTCTACAAATAATTTTTGATTGCCAGTAAAAATGATAAAGCAGGTTTAATGTTAATACCCATACATACTGTGCAATTAATAACTGCACCTGAAATTAACAGAATGTACTTTTATGTTTCAGGGTTCACTTTTAAATTTTACACATATTGTTAATATTTAAATCAAAAGTACCCCTCTTCTTATTCCTTCCAAATGTGTCTTTGAATCAATGGTTCTATCTTTCCTTTAGGGTTATCTTATGCCCGTGTTTTTGTCAGTTATCAGCAAAGAAATAAGATGCTCTGTGTATTATTCATCTCAGTTTCCAAACATTTCCTGAATACTAAATCTGTTCAGATAAAGATTTGTATAAGGTTCTAGGAAGGGAACAGAAATGACTGAAATATGGTCCTCTCCTGTGAAAGACATACACATTGCTATGAGAATACTGTGAATAGATGAAAGAATAATTCACCTAAGAAGTAACATTTGAGATATGTTCCTTGGAGAGTGGGAGGAATTTTGATATATGGAAGGTAGTTTAGTGATAATGGCAGATAAGCTAAATCATGGAACATAGGCAGAAAAATTCATAGTGAAATTTAAAACTTTTGAAAAAGTGATATGGGATGGGATGTATTAGGATTGCCGAAAAGTTTGCTTGGGTTTTTCCATCACATCAAATACAAAAATCCCCAATGAAATTTTTGGTGAACCCTATAAATACAAGGCTGAATGTTAAGTTTGAGGGAAGATAACAAAGAAGCACTAAGTTTTTTGTTTGTTTTTCCTTAAAAAACAATTAAAACTTCTGAGCTGGAGAGTGGCAAAATTAATTATTTTCTTGACTTTATCTTTCTTTTCCTTTTCTTGTAAATCAGCCTCTAAATTTCCTCATGTTAATATTTCTTCCATCTTAGACTGCATGTTTTGAATCCTTTTTCTCTTCTCTGATACATCCCAGTTTCCTAATGCCTTAATTTGATTTACAAAAATTCCTCCTATAGCTATCCTTTTTCAATTCCAATCCGTTCTCTATGCCACAGCCAATAGCCTTTGTAAAATGTATACTTCCCATGCCACTTCTCTGCTTTGAAAATCTGTACTAGTTCCCCAATATTCTCGAGACTCCTGAACATGATTTATGAGCCTTCACATCCAACCCTTTATCCTCCCAGCATCTCTTCTGCAAAGAAATCTCTCCCACTCACCTCGAAAGCTTTTGCCTCTCTTCTTCTGTCTGAAGTTCATTTCTCTGACCCTGGTCATCTTTAGAGCTCACTCCTCCAGGAAGCACTCCTCATTAAGCATCACCTCCTCTGTACTCCCAGTACCCTCTTTGTCATACTACGGCAGAAAATTTACACGGCTAACCCACTCACACAAACCTACATAGTCCATGAGGCTCAGCCATGTTCACCTTGCTCATTGCTAAATTTCCAGGAATAAGTATACTGCCTGACAAGTGTATATGTGTAGGTTTTAAATATATATGCATGATCTAGATGCATACAGAAAATATAAATAATGTGGAAACTGAATAAGTGAGAAGCAAACAAAAGATGAAGATATGCTTTTCTAATCGTGTATTACTGAAAAGTTTTAGATCTTGAAATTAATGAACAAATTATAAATATATACATATATACCTACATATATATATATGTCAAACACTATGCCAAGTGACAGATAAAATACTCCCTGTATTGATTTGACACTTATTTGTGGCTCAATAAGTAGCAGTTATTATAATTATTATTTACATAATTTATTCATTAGTTTACAAGATCTAAAATTCCTGTGTTGTTCAGTCACTCAGTCGTGTCCAACTCTTTGAAACCCCATGGACTGCAGCATGCCAGGCTTCCCTGTCCTTCACCATCTCCCAGAGTTTGCCCAAACTCAAATTCATTGATTCTGTGCTGCCATTCAATCATTTTGCCCTCTGCCATCCCCTTCTCCTCCTGCCTTCAATCTTTCCCAGCATCAGGGTCTTTTCTGAGTCTGCTCTTCACATCAGGTGGCCAAAGTATTGGAGCTTCAGCTTCAGCATCAGTCTTTCCAGTGAATATTCAGTATCTATACTGAATTCCTTTAGGATGGACTGGTTGGATCTCCTTGTAGTCCAAGGGACTCTCAAGAGTCTTCTCCAACACCAGAGTTCAAAAGCGTCACTTCTTTGGCGCTCAGCTTTCTTTACAGTCCAACTCTCACATCCATACATGACTACTGGAAAAATCATATCTTCTATAAATTGGCTTCCCTGGTGTCCCAAATGGTAAAGAATCTGCCTGCAATGCAAGAGACCTGGATTTGATCCCTTGATTTGGAAGATCCCCTAGAGGATGGCATGGCAACCCACTCCAGTATTCTTGCCTGGAGAATCCCCAAGGACAGAGGAGTCTGGTGGGCTATAGTCCATGGGGTCACAAAGAGTCAGACAGGACTGAGTGACTAAGCACAGCACACAGTACACACGCGTGCACACGCACATGTGCACGCGTGCACACACACACACACACACATACATATATATATATATGGAGAGAGAGAGATCTATCTCTATATGTGTGTTGATTAACTGAATGTTATCCTCATAACATCCTAGAAATGCAGTTACTATTATGTTTTCCCATTTTATACACAAGGAAACTAATATTCAATGAAAATAAGTAATTTCCTTCAGGGATCGCAGAGAGTCGTACATGACTGAGCAACTTCACTTCTCATGAATCAGGCTGTTTGCCACTTCTTGCTGTGAGCTCACCTGGCAGTATGTTTCATCTTATCAGGGTAAAACCAGGCTTGGCCATCCACATTCACAGAGCAGTCTCCACTGATTGCACAATAGCATTGCCTATATATAAATGTTCTGAGTTTTCAATTATGCCCGCATTTCTAACATTTTTAAATATTAAAATCTTTTTCCCCCTCCCACAAATAAAGCTTATCTATAACTCCAGTACAAGAGGCTTTTGAAGATGAACCTACTGTGGGATGGGGAAGTCCATTCCTGCTGTCCCTTGCACACTAGTGGGTCCCTGAGTAATCTCCAGGGATGCCTATAAGATATACAAAGCATTTAATACTTTAGGGGCTCACTCCTTGCTGCCTGCCATTACACGAATAAGGTCTCAGAGCAGCAATATTAAATACCTCAAGTATATTTTCTTTCAACTTCTCTGCCAATATATTTGCCATATAATGCAAATATTTGCCTAGGTCCAATGGAGGCCTAGTTATTATATCAAAAAGTGAATACATGGAGATATACTGACCTGGAGCATAGCCCAGCAGTGTTGAAGTTTGACATTTAATATTCTCCAGGAATGTAAAAGAATCTGGGGGCAGAAGTTAGAGCCAGGGTTTGAGGGGGTGGGGGGTGGTCTATGAAAGTTAATGATACGGTTGTGTTGGGGCTCAAAGACCAGAAAGGTACTAAAGAACTATGCAGATACAGATTAATATCTGAGATGGACTTATTTTTTTGTATTCGAGGCAGTGTTTTCCACCTGACACTATGATCAAGAAAAACAGCTTTAGAAACAGATAGATCTGAATTTACGACTTAGCCTTGATAGCCTGAGAAAGTAGCACTTACTTAAGACTGTCTCTAGTAGGTGTTTATTTTGGGAAGTGGCCCCAAGAACAGGAATGAAGGATTAAAAGACTGAAATAAGGAATAAGGAAAAATCCATCAAAGTGCACAATACTGCTTCCAGCAACTAGGGATCAATTTACCCCAGGGCATCTCTAAGAGCTTGAGTAGCATGGTTAGTAGCATATGTTTTGAATTTGTCTGCATTTTATTCATGGACGTGTTGTTTGTTTGAATTACTCTCTGGAAAGTCATCTTGAAACTTATTTATAGAGTCCTAGACCACAGCATTTATTGGAGTTCAATTAACACTTAATTCAAAAGTAATTAAATAAGTGGTGTCCTTTTTTGATCTCTAAGGAGAAAGAGAGACATAAGCAGAGAGAGAGAAAGAGAAATTAGGTAAAACACAACTGAATTTCAGTTATTTTCTTTGAAAGACTTAATAGTCTACCTGAATTGAACCATTTTCAAGATTTAAATTTAGTGAAAATTCAATAGCAGAATGTTGAAAATTCAATAGCAGAAGTGGACATAATTCTGGCATTTGTCCATATGAGGATTCTGTGAATAATCACGGCCATTCACAGAAAGATTTGTGCCCACATATACCTTTATTGCATGTGGAAGTCAACTCCATTTTTCCTGACCATAGGAATCCTCCTGTGAAATAGGATAGAAGGCTTAGATTGGGGAAATTATCTTCTGCCTTTTTCTCTACCTAGTAAAAATGCAGAAAGTAACAATTCTGTGTAATGTACTTTAAACATTAAGGCTGCCCTTTGGAAAATCATGATTCCAACCTGCACTTGCAGATCTCTGTAAAAACCAAGGGGATAAAATATATCCTCTGATGCCTATAATGAACCAAGCAGTTTACTGTGAGGATTTAGGAGAAGCTTCCAGGGAACAGAACGCTTTGGCCAATTTTGGAGAAATTTAGAAAAGCTCCAGACATACCTCTGGAGATTTTAATTGAGAGCAGAATTATGAAGGAAATTAAGAGTGAGAGCCTTAGCATCATGCAACCTCTCTTCTTGGAGGACAGACCCAGGTAATGGGGCACTAATCCCAGACTTACAGTGTGGTCCTGCCTCACTCTCTTTTTGGGTACAATTGAGATCCCTCTTCTGTGAACCAAGGGATATGTATCCTTGCCAAGGAACACTGGGATGCTATAACACCAGAAGTTTCCTTACAAGCCATCCAATCCAGTTCAGTTCAGTTCAGTCGCTCAGTCGTGTTTGACTCTCTACAACCCCATGGACTGCAGCATGCCAGGCCTCCCTGTCCATCACCAACTCCTGGAGTTTAATCAAACTCCTGTCCATTGAGTCAGTGATGCCATCCAACCATCTCATCCTTTGTTGTCCCCTTCTCCTCCTGCCTTCAATCTTTCCCAGCATCAGGGGCTTTTCAAATGAGTCAGTTCTTCTCATCCAGTGGCCAAAGTATTGGAGTTTCAATTTCAGCAAGGGACTCTCAAGAGTCTTCTCCAGCCCCACAGCTCAAAAATATCAATTCTTCCACACTCAGCTTTCTTTATAGTCCAAATCTCACACCCATACATCACTACTGGAAAGAGCATAGCTTTGACTAGATGGGCCCTTGTCAGAAAAATAATATCTCTGTTTTTTATATCCTGTCTAGGGTGGTCACAGTTTTTCTTCCAAGGAGCAAGAATCTTTTAATTTCATGGCTGCAATCACCATCTGCAGTGATTTTGGAGTCCACCCCAAAATAAAGTCTGTCACTGTTTCCATTGTTTCCCCATCTATTTGCCATAATATGATGGGACCAGATGCCATAATATTAGTTTTTTCAATGTTGAATTATAAGCTCACTTTTTCACTCTCCTCTTTCACTTTCATCAAGAGGCTCTTTAGTGTTTCTTTCCTTTCTGCCATAAGTATGGTGTCATCTGCATATCTGAGATTATTGATATTTCTCCCAGTAATCTTGATTCCAGCTTGTGCTTCATCCAGTCTGACATTCCACATGATGTACTCTACATATAAGTTAAATAAGCAGGGTGACAACATACAGCCTTGACGTACTCCTTTCCCAATTTGGAACCAGTCTGTTTTTCCAAGTCTAGTTCTAACTGTTGCTACCTGACCTGCATACAGCTTTCTCAGGAGACAGGTCAGGTGGTCTGGTATTTCCATCTCTCCAAGAATTTTCCACAGTTTGTTGAGATCCACACAGTCAAAGGCTTTGGCATAGTCAATAAAGCAGAAGTAGATGTTTTTCTGAAACTCTCGCTTTTTTGATGATCCAACAGATGTTGGCAATTTGATCTCTGGTTCCTCTGCCTTGTCTAAATCCAGCTTCAACATCTGGAATTCCACAGTTTACATACTGTTGAAGCCTGGCTTGGAGAATTTTGAGCATTACTTTGCTAGCGTGTCAGATGACTGCAATTGTGCAATAGTTTGAACATTCTTTGGCATTCCCTTTCTTTGGGATTGGAATGAAAAATGACCTTTCCCAGTCTTTGGCCACTGCTGAGTTTTCCAAATTTGCTGAAATATTGAGTGCAGCACTTTCACAATATCATCTTTTAGGATTTGAAATAGCTCCAATGGAATTCCATCACCTCCACTAGCTTTGTTTGTAGTAATGCTTCATAAGGCCCACTTCATTTCACACTCCCGGATGTTTGGCTCTAGGTAAGTTGATCACACCATCATAGTTATCTGGGTCATGAAGATCTTTTTTGTATAGTTCTTCCGTGTAGCCTTGCTACCTCTTCTTAATATCTTCTTCTGTTTTTGCTTCTGCAAGCTCGAGTTTCTCATTTAAAATGGAGATCTAAGTCACTAATTTCAAGATCACAAATCCATTTCTTAGTCTATAATTTATTTACCTATCAGAAGCATTTGATACAGTTGATCCCTTGCTCCTTGTGTAAGCCCTTTCTTTATCTATCTTCCAGTAAACTTCTGTGGCCTCTCTCTGACTCTTGTGAGGGTTAAATGAAGCAATGTATATAAAGCATTTAGCACAATAACTGAAACTTAATAAATGAACAGCAAACCTCCGCCTCTATCATCATCATTGTTATCATTATCATCCTCATCATCATTTATAATCCTGGTATCATGAATCTCCAGATTCCTTCTCTAGGCAAAATTATGTCCTCCTTATAGTGTGTGTATTTTAGGAGCTAAAGATACAGCAATGGGGAGAAAAGAGCAGTAATGCTTGCCTTCACAGAACTCACATTCTACTGGGAGTAGTAGGATTCTCAACAATGCATACATACATAAAAGAACATTATATGGAAGGTGAAATTTTAAATTGGAATCTCTCAAAAAACTATTTTATTAAATTTTTAAAATATATTTGAGCATGAATCATTTGGACATTAGGGTGGAGCATATTGTAGTCAAAGTAAATAACAAGTATGACAGTCCTGAGACAAGGATGTCCCAGAAAGATAAATGAGCACCTTGATCTAAGGGGAGGGTCATAAGAAATGATATACGAGAGTGCTCGTCAGCAGTTGTCAGGAACCTAGCTCAGCTCTTGTATGTGAGATAAGAAGTCATTAGAAGGTCTTGCACAAACATCTAGCAAAATATTTCTGATTGCCATGTAGAAAACAGACTATGGGGAGCCAATGATAAAAGCAAAGAATAAGTTAGAATGCTATTGAAGTAATTCATAGGAAATGCTAGCTGTTGGACCATAGAGGTAGCTATGAAAGTACTTGGAATAGGTTACATTTTTTAAAATATATTTTGAAGATTGAATTGATAGAATTTACTGAAGAAATAAATGTGGTATTTAAGAAAACAATACTCAAGTCAAGAATGAACTCAAGATTTTTGTCCTGAGCACCTGGAAGTATAGACAGCTACCTGCTAATTCTATGGAAAAATGGAAAAAACAAACAAAGAATTTTGAAACAATGTGCTCAGTTGCTCGGTCGTGTCCAACTCTTCCCAACTCCATGCACTGTAGCTCTCCAGGCTCCTCTGTCCAAGGACTTTTCCAGGCAAGAATATTGCAGTGGGTTGCCATTTCCTACTCCAGAGGATCTTCCTGATCCAGGGAATGACCCGTGTTTCTTGCACTGGCAAGTGGATTCTTTTTACCTCTGAAACCACCTGGGACAGGGTCTATTTAGGGGCATGTTAAAGCTGAATCTACTAAAGATCAAGGTGGGAAAGACAGCTAGGCAGTTGGATGTGTGTGTCTGAAGATTAAGGAGTTTCAGGTGGAAAATATACATTTGGGAGTTGTCATAAATCCCTAGGACAAAATTAGGTCACAGAGAATGAGGATAGAGAGAAAAGGGAGAAGTCTAGGAGGTGAGTTCTGGGATATTCTAATATCTTAAGTACAGGAAAATTGAGGAGTAAACAGCAAAAGAGATTGTAACTGAGCAGGCAAAGGTAGAAAAAACAGGAAACTTTCCCTGAAATGAAGAATGTGCTTCAATGAGAAGAAAGGGATCAATGATATCAAATTCTATTGATAGGTCAACTAAACTAAAGACTGAGGAATTAATTAAGCACTTGGAAGTTTGAGGTCAACTCTGTTCTGTTACTGTATCTTATTCAACATTTTCTTCAGTTCAGTTCAGTCTCTCAGTCGTGTCTGACTCTTTGCGACCCCATGAATCGCAGCCCACCAGGCCTCCCTGTCCATCACCAACTCCCGGAGTTTACCCAAACTCACGTCCATTGAGTCAGTGATGCCATCCACCCATCTCATCTTCTGTCTTCCCCTTCTCCTGCCCCCAATCCCTCCCAGCATCAGGGTCTTTTCCAATGAGTCAACTCTTCACATGAGGTGGCCAAAGTATTGGAGTTTCAGCTTTAGCGTAAGTCCTTCCAATGAACACCCAGGACTGATCTCCTTTAGGATGGACTGGTTGGATCTCCTTGCAATCCAAGGGACTCTCAAGAGTCTTCTCCAACACCACAGTTCAAAACCATCAATTCTTCGGCACTCAGCTTTCTTCACAGTCCAACTCTCACATCCATACATGACCACTGGAAAAACCATAGCCTTGACTAGATGGACCTTTGTTGGAAAAGTAATATCTCTGCTTTTGAATATGCTATCTAGGTTGGTCATGACTTTCCTTCCAAGGAGTAAGTGTCTTTTAATTTCATGGCTGCAGTCACCATCTGCAGTGATTTTGGAGCCCCCAAAATAAAGTCTGACACTGTTTCCATTGTTTCCCCATCTATTTCCCATGAAATGATGGGACAAGATGCCATGATTTCGTTTTCTGAATGTTGAGCTTTAAGCCAACATTTTTACTCTCCTCTTTCACTTTCATTAAGAGGCTCTTCAGTTCCTCTTCACTTTCTGCCATAAGGGTGGTGTCATCTGCATATCTGAGGTTATTGATATTTCTCCCGGCAATCTTGATTCCAGCTTGTGCTTCTTCCAGCCCAGCGTTTCTCATGATGTACTCTGCATGTGTTAAATAAGCAGGGTGACAATATACAGCCTTGACATACTCCTTTTCCTATTTGGAACCAATCTGTTGTTCCATGTCCAGTTCTAACTGTTGCTTCCTGACCTGCATATAGATTTCTCAAGAGGCAGGTCAGGTGGTCTGGTATTTCCATCTCTTTCAGAATTTCACACAGTTTATTGTGATCCACACAAAGGCTTTGGCATAGTCAATAAAGCAGAATTAGATGTTTCTCTGGAACTCTCTTGCTTTTTTCATGATCCAGCAGATGTTGGCAATTTGATCTCTAGTTCCTCTACCTTTTCTAAAACTAGCTTGAACATTTGGAAGTTCACGGTTCACATATTGCTGAAGCCTGGCTTGGAGAATTTTGATCATTACTTTACTGGCATGTGAGATGAGTGCAATTGTGTGGTAGTTTGAGCATTCTTTGGCATTGCCTTTCTTTGGGATTGGAATGAAAACTGACCTTTTCCAGTCCTGTGGCCACGGCTGAGTTTTCCAGATTTGCTGGCATATTCTTAGTGGTAGTCAAATGGTTACTTTTTAATATAAAGCTAAAATATTTTTGTTCAATTCTGCTGAAACTCCTATGGAGGCTCTTGAATCACAATAGGTTTTAAAATAATTAACATATTGTTTAATATTGCTATTTCCACTTAGGAACATTGCTTATACAACCATTCAATCATATTTCCTTGATTTGTGTTCCCCAAATTTTTTATAATTTATTCACATATATCCCATTTCTGTTTTTTTATTCATTCCCAAGTATTTTAGTTTTTCACAATTGTATAACGAGTTAATTTTTTTAAATTTATAACTAGCATTGTTGGCATAAGGAAATCTACCAATTTTGCATATATACTTCTATTGTCAGTAGTTAATGCATTATTCTATTTACTAACACTTGAATTGATATTGGGCTATTGGAAAATAAAAATAGATCAAAGCTAGGTAAATGAGTTTATATAAAGCATTCTGTAATCTCTAAATGTTCGTTTCTTCTACTGTAAAATAGGGATGATACAATCTACTTTTCCCAGTAGTGCTTAGTAAGTTCACTCAGTGTGCATTTCTTCATCTCTTTTGTCTTCCCATTTTCTCATGGATTTCTATAGCTTCATTATCACCAATGTTTTAAAGTCAAATCTCTTAACTGAGGTCTTTTCAATATAATGTTGGAAAGTTGTATAAAAGTGAGCAATGAACACATACGAAACTTAAATTCAAGTCCCTGAGTACAATGTTCATAGCTCTCCCCCCCCCTTTTTATTATGATTCCCAGGGTATTTCTTTGACTCAGTGTTCTATCATTACCATAGAAGGTGTTCTTAAAGTGAATGTCATTCCCACACCACAAAACTCCTTTTCACTGAAATGTTCTCCTTGCCCTTTCCTCCCCTTCTTGACTGAACTATTTTTTTCCCCTGACTAAGTCATTCATTCCTTCTCTGTTGTTAAAAACAACAACAACAAAGTCTCTGTTGTTAAAAACAACAACAAAAAAAATTTTAAGGTAAGAGGTGTTTCTGGAATAATATAGCGACTCAAAAATATTTACAGAGGGATTTGCCTTTCTTTGTTAAATTGGTAAATGATGCAGTTTTCATTTATCTATTTGCTCAAAAAGAAATCTAATCTCCTATAAGCGTTTTCCACCCTCACAAATAAAACTTCAAAAATAGTCAAATTCCAAAGAAATCAACTGGATAAAGTTAGAACTCATGATTCAAATTTCAACTCACTTTGAATTTTTTAGTAATGTGTTTGCCATATTTGCTTTTTCTAATTTCCTATTCTTCCATTTAATGAGTATACAGAATAATTTTGTTCTAAAGCTACATTAATATAAATTTACTGGGGTAACTCTGGGCATATTCTTACTTAGAGGTCACAGTCATTCATTTTGTTTCAATGAGGTCACCAATGTCAATTAAATTGATGTAAGCAATTCCACTGAGAATCTTTAATTTTGTTCCATGAACACAGTGACTTTCATTGAGAAAAAAACATTTCATAATCAATCATGGGAGGTAGGTTTTCTTACAAACAGAAGACCCTAAAAATATTCTGGATTTTTTCAATTTAAATTGAATCTAATCACTTAAGCTTAGTTCATTTTATATCACTTCTGGGCATAAATTCCACATATGAAATAAATATTTAGGATTTCATACTGAATTTTTCACTTTTCTAAGATGAATACTCAAGAGGAATATTTGTTATTTGTTACAATATCACTATTATTATTCCTATCATTTAACATTGTTTATACGTAAAGTTTTCACATATATCATTTGAACCATACAACAGTTATTTAACAAGAAGAGCAGAAGATCAGGAGTAATAATAATAATTGTTGTTGTTATTGTGATTTATTACCATCATTATTATAGATATTGAGCTCAGAAATATCTAGGGACTTGTCCAAGGTTTTAAAACATGTTAGCAATGGATCTTCAATCTGGTATTTTCTGTTTACATGGTTTATAGCTATTGATATTTCCATATTAAAAATTAAAATATGTAACTATATAAAATAATTGTCTTTAAATCATTAAAAAATAATAATCACATGTTCATACGGACAATGCATGTTATAAAAATAATTTATATTTCAAAAGATAAATTTAGTATGATAAGTCTCATTGGTTTATATTTTTATAAATTTCTTTAGCTTCACTAAGTAAAAGTGAAAGTCATTCATTTGTGTCCTACTCTTCATGACCTCATGGACTGTAGCCTGTGAGGCTCGTCTATCCATGGAATTCTCAGGCAAGAATACTGGAAGGGGTAAACTGTGCCTTCTCCAGGGGATCTTCCTAACCTAGGAATCAAACCGGGGTCTCCTGCATTGCAGGTGGATTCTTTACCATCTGAGCTACCAGGGAAGCCTGTACCTTCAAAAAATGCAGCTGAATTCGTATAACTGCTGTTATATTGAATCTTTTAAAAATATCACATGTAATATAGCCCCTGGAAAACATTCACTTTACACTTATGAGAGAACAAGTGTGAAAAGGGCAAATATTATCTTAGTATTATTATGAAAATAGTTTTGAAGCTGACAGAGTCCCTGAAAGGATGATGGGGACCTGCTATGGTCCTAGACTACACTTTCAGAAAAGTCTTAAAAATTCACGGTTTATCCTGCTCTTTCTATTCTACCCATATAAGTGAGTATACAGGCCCTCTGATAGGATCACAGTCTTCTATATCTGACATCTAACATACAGTATAAGCAAATTCATGAAACACAAATGAGGGTAACTCACTTACTCCTTGGAAGGAAAGTTATGACCAACCTAGTAGCGGATTCAAAAGCAGAGACATTACTTTTCCAACAAAGGTCCATCTAGTCAAGGCTATGGTTTTTCCAGTGGTCATGTATGGATGTGAGAGTTGGACTGTGAAGAAAGCTGAGTGCTGAAGAATTGATGGTTTTGAACTGTAGTGTTGGAGAAGACTCTTGAGAGTCCCTTGGACTGCAAGGAGATCCAACCAGTCCATTCTGAAGGAGATCAGCCCTGGGATTTCTTTGGAAGGACTGATGCTAAAGCTGAAACTCCAGTACTTTGGCCACCTCATGTGAAGAGTTGACTCATTGGAAAAGACTCTGATGCTGGGAGGGATTGGGGGCAGGAGAAGAAGGGGACGACAGAGGATGAGATGGCTGAATAGCATCACCGACTCGATGGACGTGAGTCTGAGTGAACTCCGGGAGTTGGTGATGGACAGGGAGGCCTGGCATGCTGTGATTCATAGGGTCGCAAAGAGTTGGACACGACTGAGCAACTGAACTGAACTGAGATGCGTCTGAAATTTGAATTATTTTGCATTATGTCAGAAAGAACTTTTAGTAAGGCAAAAGTGTCTATTTTAAATAATTATAGGGCATGAAACACATGACAAGAAGTATAAAAGATAGCTTTTGGGGACTTAAAGATGTGCCAAGACCTAGAGAAATTACTGGGAAAAAATGTTTTGTTTTCTGTTTCAAGTTTTTTTTTTTTTTGCACAACTTTAAATGACATAGCCAATCCTGTATCAATCAGCACAATGAAAACATTTTTCTAAGGTGCCTGAAACAAGAATGTACTCTGTTTCGTTAACTACTTGGAAAACTGAAATGTTAAAGCCTGTAAGAATTAAATAGAAATTGTGCAATGGACATGGGCCAGAATTGCTGGCTGAAACTGTATACAAATGTACATCAATGTATATTTTTCATTCCTCTTTTTCAAGTGGTTATGAGGGTATATGCTGACCCAGTGTTGCCTTCTGGCATCACTTCCATAAAAAGAAATGCAGTATCCAAGTAATACTACATTTGACCTCCTTGGTTAATATTCAAAGTGATGGTCAAGAAGGTTATAAGCAAACATCAGCTTTCTTTCACACCTCTTAGCTCATTCTGCAAATTACTAACATCATCTTGGGACCATTCAAGACCCTGGATAATGAATGTTAACAGCAGTTCCTGTTGGCTGCATCTGAGGATGCATTTATTTTTCTCATTATCTTACACACAGTCTTAAAGCTATTGTCTGGCACTGCTGCTCACTAAGGAAGCCACAGAAAGTGCTAAAGATGTCAAGAGGCAATAAGCCTCATTTATTTTTATGGCCTTCATCAGCAGTTTTTTTTCTCTTCTGTCTCTCACTTTTTTTTTTTTTTTTAACTTAAAGGCCTATAATAGAATCTGCTGATTAGAATCAAAGCTGTATCTAAGGATAGATATGAGAGACCTTTCTGAAAGTGATGGGCTATGGAAGGGCATTTTACCTATATGATACGTCTGGCAGATACTGTATCTAAAGTCAATTGGTATTTCTTTCTTCCTTCTTGGCTACGTTCTAGACATTTTACAATTGATAATACTATTAACATTATGAAAGTGAGTAAATAAAAGACTTGGAGGAATAAAACATAATAAGTGGATTGAAATATTGCCAGCAGGGATATTTTGGAAAATATTATATGCAAATAACTGGAAAGCAAATATACTACACTTCTGTAACTATTAAAAGGTCATGTATTATTAGAAAATAAAGTGCAAGCAAATAATGACCATAAAGAAAGATACGATAAGATTAAAAATACAATTTTATATTGGAATGGAAACCATGCTGAATTAGTCTGTGGGCCTTCCTGGGCATGTAGGCTATAGAACTGGGATAAATTTATAATTCATGGAAGTTCTTTTCTGTAATAATTGAATATGCAGTCAGGGACACACATTAGAAGTCAGTTTCTGAAGGAGAAGCAAATCCAGATGTAGACAAAAAGTCTCAAGTTTCTTGTCAATCGAGAAGATAAATGGACAGAAGAAGGTAAGATACTAACCTCAAAATGATAGAGAGTAACCATAAAGCAAATCCTTTGGATAATCAATGCAGGCAGAAAAATGACAAGCCTGGAAGAATATCTCAGGCATGATGGAAGTTTAGGATTTACAATCTTTTAGGATGGGATGATGGTAAAGGTGGATTTGAAGTATTTATCTAATAATTTGGTTAAAACTGAGAAAACTTTAACTGTCTATATCAAAGCAAGTAGGTACTGGTGAATACTGGAGAAGGAAATGGCAACCCACTCCAGGACTCTTGCCTGGAGAATCCCATGGACAGAGGAGCCTTGCGGGCTGTGGTCCATGGGGTCACAAAGAGTCAGACACGACTGAGAACACACACACTGATGAATATTATTAACTGACAGTTCCATTCACTTTCTTGTCATGATCATTCTTCCTATCACATGTCTAGAATAAATCAGAAATTGAATAGGCATGATGTGATGGTTTGGGGTATTATAGATTTTTCTGGTAGAGATAGAAATGAAGTGGCTGTTGCTGAGGGCAGGAGAGACAAGTGTTACTGAGAAAGACAAGAACTGACCAAATTAGATATGGATGACTTCTGTCACGAATACGTATTGCCGCCCTTTGCTGGAGACATTTTCAAAATGTAATCTACACTACCACCATTTTCCTACTTTTGCACTGTGATTTGGCTACTTGATTCCTGCTAGTATTAGTTTTTTGGGGTTTTTTTTAATCCATTATCAAACTATTCTGGGCTATTCTGAATAGCCATAGCCAGCTGAAGCTGAATTGTTTAGCTCACAGGGAGATAGCCTGACCCTGCTCCCCGGTGAGGGGCTGTGTTATTCTTGAGTTCTTTGTGTGGGAAATGGAGCCCCTTGTCTGCTGCTTACCAGCATGGCTCAGAAATTCACCTTTGGGGGGCTGGAATTGAAGACAGCTGTGGCATCTTTGTTTATTGATATGACAGGAAAGTTTCCATTTCACACCACCCCTGAAATGACTGTAAGGAGGTGAAACTAACACATGCCCTTGCCTGAGGCTTGCCTTTCTAGGAGATATTTGCAAGGATTAAATGGTCTTTTTATTTTGCTACTTCAGGGCAACCCCCCCAACTCCGCCCCCGCCAGTCTCTGATCTATAAAAGAATCTGGCATCCAGGGCCTGACAAATGATTATTTTGAGACATTATTATGCCATTTTTTCAGTGTGCTGGCTCTCCAAAGTCATATGCCTTGCCTCAAAACTGCATCTCTCGGATTTATTGGCCTATCATTTGATGAGCGGAGAAGGCAATGGCACCCCACTCCAGTACTCTTGCCTGGAAAAACCCATGGACGGAGAAGCCTGGTAGGCTGCAGTCCATGGGGTCTCGAAGAGTTGGACATGACTGAGCGACTTCACTTTCACTTTTCACTTTCATGCATTGGAGAAGGAAATGGCAACCCACTCTTTTCCCAGGGCTAGTATAGATATCAATGAGCCTATCTACAAACAGCTTTTGACAAGTACAGAGAATAAAACACAATTTCATTCAAAGCATTCTGTCATAATTTACATGACTACATGACCAATAGGTTCCTGAAGTGTAGTGAATGTAACAATAATCTTCATTTGCCACCCCCTCCACAATATAAGATGACGTCCATTCCACTTCTCTAGAACAGTATACTGTGTTCATTTCAGATTCCATCCAATGGTGTTTATGATAGTGAGATGAGTAGGTAGGGGGATTGTAGAGGGCCTTTCTGTGAGTCACTTTCGATACAGGGTGATAATACAAGCTGATGTCTTCAATTAAGACACTGAATGGCTCTACAGGGATAAGCTGAATCATCTTTAAAAAGTTAATGATCTCAGTTGCAAGTCTTCAGTAGAAGTTAGCCTCTGTAACTCACAGGAGAATAAAATAGGTAGGGAAACCAAAGAAAGAATTTTAGAGATGCAAAGTAAGCGATTTTCACTTCACTTCACTTTAAAGAACAATGAATACTTACTTACTTGTCTAACTTTTTAACAATAAACTTGGGCAAACAGATGTTACAGAGTTGGACCGTTTGAACTAATCATTACTCAAACTGGAACCAGAACTCATATTTTGCTAACACTTGTCATCCACTGACCTTGCCATTTTCTCCCATTTACATGTTTTTGTGACTGTGATTATTAAAAGAAAAGTTCTAATTTTTCTTTCTGCTCATATTTAAATCCTTGTTATATTTGGGTCAATTTTCTTTCTCCTCACAGTTTGAAATCTGCATACTTTGCAATCCTGTAAATTTAGTGTCATTTGGCATTCCTATTAATATGCCGTTTTCTCCACCATTCTAGATCTTTAATAAAAATGTTAAATAAGACCAGCCCTAGCATTTGTTACTTTTTGTTTATAAGCCCTTCCTCAATTCTAATCTGACTGATTTTCTTGTCATCTAAGCTCATTTAAAACAAATTTGCAAGTAAAATATCATCAGACATAGTATCAGATGTTTTGCTAATGACTAAATATATCACATTTTCCTCCTATTCATTAATTTTAAGAATTTATCAAAGGAAGGAACTCGGCTTGTCTACCATGAATTTTCATTTATAAACTCCTGCTGCTCTGGGTCTGTAAGCCTATTTTAGTCGTTCAGAATTGTTCAACTAGCTTATAAAGTAAAGTAATGCCATACAGTCTTAATATGAAGAATTCTCCTCTAATATCACAGAAAAAAAAAATTGGGATTAGGGGTGAGAGTAACACCCTATCAGTATATGAAATTTCTAAATAAAATACTATACATCAAAGGCTTGATAGCCTTAATAAAATACAGTGTAAGTTCTTGGTGGAACTCTGGTCTTTCAGTAAAAGCTACTGAATCTATAATTATGAATTATGAAAGGTTTTGGTCTATGTAAACATTTATAAATCACATTTTCCATCAATTCAGTATAAGTAATAGTCTTACAGACTTGAGTTCTCTCTGTGTTATTGCTCTTGCCTGGATTTAGACCTTTACCCTCTCTTAGCTGAACTTTTCTGACAATTTCTAAGCCATCTGTTTGAAACTCTGATCCAACCTCCTCAGCATCACCAGATATTCTTCCAAAAACATTAGTCATTTATATATCAGTATTTCTCATTTTCTATCGTACCAAGTTTAAACTCCTTTATAATATGACCCTTTAAATATGACCCAGATTCTCTCTCCTTGCTCACCAAGCTCCTCATTCCTTTCTAACCTTGTTCTCTATCGTTTGATGCTTCTCTAGGAACCCAGAATGCCCCTTCTTTCCTTCGCTGTTGAACTATGCTGTGGACCCTACTCTTTGGTGAAGTTTTTCTCAACTTCCTGAGGCAATCAGGACCATCTTTTGGACCACCCGGTATGTCGCTAATTTTTCTCCCACTTACTCCTCTCATTGTGTTATAATTGTTCCTAACAGAGCTCTGAGCTTCTTTAAGACAGAGGGTTCTTCCTTATTATGCCTTCCCTATTTGCCAACAGAGAGTGAGCATTAAAGATGTGGATTATCATGCAAATGCTCTAACACTTTTCAACACAGAAGTAGACTGCATTTAGAAAATGGACACCTCCCAGATGCCTTTTGTTTTCATAGTTCAATTTTATATTTGCTACCCCAAGATAAAACAAATTGTCCTCTCTATAAGCCCAATGCTATTTACTCTGAATACTGAAAACATTCTTATATAGCTTACAAAATCAAGCCCCAAAACTTCAATGAGAGAAATTCTGTTTTAACCTTCTCTTTATCAATAAAGGTGCTAAGATAATCTACTCTTTTTAAATTTGAGTTTATTGTAATTTCCCTAATGAGCATCTAGTGTGAATTCCAAAGCTCTTAGTTTTCCATATTACAGTACTGATGACTATCACGTTTTCAGAATATTTTATTCTCTTTTTGTTCTAAACAGTCTCCCTTTGCTAAGATTGATTTGTGTGACCTTGTTTGTCTAGCAGTCCTTGTTAACTCTAATCTCCTGCAAAAGCTTAAGACCTTCAGCTTGTAGGATCAGCCTTACTTAGTATGTAAGTTATTCCTGGGCATGCCCTGTCCCACTAGCCTTTGGTGTCTGAAATTGATTTTGCTACTCATAACTCAATATCTATTAGGGTTGATGTGAACATTTCTGATCCCTCCTACATCCACAAATCTACAACAAAACAGCGATTTCGAGTTCACAGCATGGTCTTATCTGGAACTAAAGTCAAATCCTGAGCCAATTTTCAGTTCTCATTTCTTAGGTAGTGATATAGACTGAATGTTTGTGCCTCTGCTCAAATTCATATGTTGAAATCTAGCCCTCTATGAGGTGGCATGTAGGGCCCTTGGGAAGTGACTGGACATATGGGTGGGGCACTAATAAGTGGGATTTGTGCCTTATAAAAGGGCCATAGAGTTCCCTGTAAAAGTGAAAGTGTTACTCAGTTGTGTCTGACTCTGTGCAACCCCATGGAGTATAGCCTGCCAGATTCCTCTGTCCATGGGATTCTCCAGGCAAGAATACTGGAATGGGTAGCCATTCCTTTCTCCAGGAGATCTTCCTGACCCAGGGATCAAACCTGGGTCTCCTGCACTGCAGACAGACTGTCATCTGAGCCACCAGGGAAGCCCAGAGAATTCCCTAGTCCCTTCCAACACATGAAGACACAAGGTGAGGAGACAATCTAGGAACAAGGAAACAGGCTCTCATGAGATACTGAATATGTCAGCACCTTGGTCTTAGACTTCTGAATCATAAGTCAACCAGTTTGTGATATTTTTTTAATAGTATCTCAACTGATCAAGACAGGGGGGAAACTCAGTCTTCATATTTCTACTCACCAGACAGGTCTGATTCAAACAAAGCAGATCCTTCCCAACTGTCGGCTACTAAAAATGTGTTACATTCATGAGCAGTGTGTGTGTGTTAGTCGCTCAGTCACGTCCAGTTCTGTGCAACCCCATGGACTATAGCCCACCAGGCTCCTCTGTCCATGGGATTTTCCAGGCAAGAGTACTGGAGTGGGGTGCCATTTCCTCCTCCAAGGGATCTTCTCAACCTAGGGATCAAACCCATGTCTCCTGTGTCTCCTGCATTGCAGGCAGCTTCTTTACCCGCTGAGCCATCAGGGAAGCCACAACCAAGTAGCATCCATGAGTTTCTCTCATATATTATTGCCTTCAGTTCACACAATTTGGTGAGAAAGGCAGAGTATCAAAAAGAAGCACATAGTTTTGCTTTGTTTTTGTTTAAATCATTTCCTAATTCAGTGTGAAGTTCTCTATATTCAGTGCATCAGTGGTGGATTCTGGAATTGGTCTTACAGCTTAACCCTGATAACCAGTGTCCTCTAGCTGCTCTAGTTAAATCCCTGAAAGTCATTCTTGACTTCTCCCTTTTCCTATACATTCAATTAGTCACAAGGTCATCAATTCTATTTTTTTTTTTTTCTGTCCTTCAATGCTTTTTTTTTAAATTTTATTTTATTTTTAAACTTTACAAAATTGTATTAGTTATATCCTTCACATCTGTCAATCTTTCTCCTTTCTGGTCCAAGCCACCATTACCTCTCCCTCCATGTCTTCAAAATATGCCTAATCTTGTAGTCCTTCATATCTCATCCTCTATAATTCCTTCTGCATGCTACCATACCAAATGCATTTTTCTGAAATACAAATCTGATGTGTTGTATCTCCTTTTAAAACTATCCATTGGGTCCCATTGTCCTTGGGATCAAACATGAACTCCTTAACCAGGCATTATAGAATTTTCTTTAATTTTACTTCTTTAATATATATCTTGTACCAATCTCTCTGTCTTTCAATCTTATTCTAGACATTCTAAAAATTCTTTCAGTCTCTCACTTATGCTTCTTTTCTCTCATCACTGGGTCTTCATGCATTATTTTCCCTTTTTCTGAAATATCCCTCTCTGTCTTCTCCCCATTCCAGTGCTTACTTCTTGCTTTCTAGGACTCATCTTGAAGAGTCTCCTTTTCTATGAAGCGAGTCCCAGCCTCCTGGATTAGATGTGCTTAACACAGGAGTCCATAGTGCCTCACATTCATTGTGTTCATCATTGAATATTTATTTCTCACTAGCCTGTACATGCTGAGAAGACAGAGACTTTACTCTCATTCACTATTTGTTCCCCTGGGCCTAACACATAGTTAGTGCTCTGTAAATATTGGTTGTTATTCAGACTCTATTTCTGTCTCCTAGGACCACATAGTTCATGGCTACCTCTCTACAGTTACTCTCCAACATCTCCCATCTTCTCTGTTCTAGCTCCAAATAAAAGATATATTAGTTGTTCTCTTTGCTGTCCTGTAAAAGGGGAGAAGAATTTGGACAAAATAGTCATAAAATGCCTAACAGTTTTTCCTCACAAGAATGATAGGCCAATTTCTGACTAGTTATGACTCATCCTGTAATTTAGCTATCTGTCTGTCTTTATCCAAGCTCTACAAAAGATCTGTAAATTACCCTGTCAAACCTGAATGCAAAAGTTCTCATTCTATCTATATATACTTTTTGCTCCTTAAGTGATTTTTCCCTCCTAATGATGTAATAGAAAAAAAAAAAAAAAAAGTGAGACATTTCAGGATTCTGTTTTTCTTTTCCATGGGTACACTTTTCTCTGTTTCATTGTTATCGTCAAATACTCTCTCAAATAAGTGGTAAGATGAGTTAGTGATTGGATAAATAAATACAAAATGGTTTCAGGTTTCTAAATTACAATTAAAGTACTATTTAACCACAATGAATAGTTCTTTAAAGAAAACACAGTATTTGAATATCAGGTAGAAATGAAATTGCTCAGAAGATAATTCTCAGACATTTTGGTTTAACTCCTTTGATAATAGCCCCATGCTAGCTGATCCCATCTCAGTCCCTTTGAAGTCTTGGCTACTCCTTTTATCTGCACAGGCATATTATTCTTAAAAATTCAGTGTGAGGTTGACATTGGAAATTGCTTCAGTTGTTATTTGTTATTTATTTATTGTCCAACTCTCGCATCCATACATGACCATGGGAAAAACCATAGCCTTGACTAGATGGACCTTTGTTGGCAAAGTAATGTCTGCTTTTCATATGCTGTCTAGGTTGGTCATAACTTTTCTTCCAAGGAGCAAGTGTCTTAATTTCATGGCTGCAGTCACCATCTGCAGTGACTTTGGAGCCCCCAAAAATAGTCTCTCACTGTTTCCATTGTTTTCCATCTATTTGCCATGAAGGGATGGGACCAGATGCCATGATCTTAGTTTTCTGAATGTTGAGTTTTAAGCCAGCTGTTTCATTCTCTTCTTTCACTTTCACCAAGAAACTCTTTAGTTCTTCACTTTCTGCTATAAGTGTAGTGTCATCTGCATATCTGAGGTTATTGATATTTCTCCTGGCAAACTTAATTCCAGCTTGTGCTTCTTCCAGTCCAGCATTCCTCATGATGTACTCTGCATAGAAGTTAAATAAGCAGGGTGACAATATACAGCCTTCTTATACTCCTTTCCCAATTTGGAACCAGTCTGTTGTTCCATGTCCAGTTCTAACTGTTGCTTCTTGACCTGCATACAGAGTTCTCAGAAGGCAGATAAGGTGATCTGGTATTCCCATCTCTTGAAGAATTTTTCACAGTTTGTTGTGTTCCACACAGTCAAAGACTTAGGCATAGTCAATAAAGCAGAAGATGTTTTTCTGGATCTCTCTTGCTTTTTTGATGATCCAGCAGATGTTGGCAATTTGATCTCTGGTTCCTCTGCCTTTTCTAATCCAACTTGAACATCTGGAAGTTCACAGTTCATGTAATGTTGAAGCCTGGCTTGGAGAATTTTGAGCATTACTTTGCTAGTATGTGAGATGAGTGCAATTGTGTGGTAGTTTGAGCATTCTTTGGCATTGCCTTTCTCTGGGATTGGAATGAAAACTGATCTTTTCCAGTCCTATGGCCCCTGCTGAGTTTTCCATATTTGCTGGCATATTGAGTACAGCACTTTCATAGCATCATCTATAGCATCATCTTTCAACATCCAGTTGAAATAGCTCAACTTGAATTCCATCATCTCCACTAGCTTTGTTCATAGTGATGCTCCCTAAGGCCCACTTGACTTTGCATTCCAGGATGTCTGGCTCTAGGTGAGTGATCACACCATCGTGATTATCTGGGTCATGAAGATCTTTTTCCTATAGTTCTTCTGTGTATTCTTGCCACCTCTTCTTAATATCTTCTGCTTCTGTTAGGTCCATACCATTTCTTTCCTTTATTGGTCCCATCTACATGAAATATTCCCCTGGTAACTCTAATTTTCTTGAAGAGATCTCTAGACTTTCCCATTCTATTGTTTTCTTCTATTTCTTTGCACTGATCACTGAGGAAGGCTTTTTTTTTTTTTTTTTTATTCTCTCCTTGCTGTTCTTTGGAACTCTGCATTCAAATAGGTATAGCAAGATGGTAGGAGTGGTGAAATCACATTTAGAATCAAACTCCATATCTGTCAGAGACATTCAAAGGGCTCAAACATAGCTTGTGCACACCAGGACCCAGAGATCCCAGAGAGACTGAGACAGAACTGTGTTTGAGTGTCTCTGTGGAGGTTCAGGTCAGCAGTGGACTGCCACAAGGGGCAGAGGCTCTGGGTGCAGCAGACCTGTGTGGCATAAGCCCTCTTGGAGGAGGCCACCATTAACCCCACCATAGAGCTTCCAGAACTTACACAGGACTGGAAACAGACTCTTGGAGGGCACAGACAAAACCTTGTGCACACCAGGATCTATGAGAAAGGAGAAGTGACCCCACAAGAGACTGACCCAGACTTGTCCATGTATGTCCAGGAGTCTTCAGTCAAGGCGTGGGTTGGCGGTGGCCTGCTGCAGGTCAGGGGCACTGAGTGCAGCACTGTATGCATGGGACCTTTTGAAGGATGTCACCATTATCTTCATTACCTCCACCATAGTTTGGCCTCAGGTCAAATGACAGGGAGGGAACACAGCCCCGCCCATCAACAGAAAATTGGATTAAAGATTTACTGAGCATGGCCCCACCCATCACAGTAAGACCCAGTTTCCACCTCAGTCAGTCTCTCCCATAAGGAAGCTTCCATAAGCATCTTATCCTTCTCCATCAGAGGGCAGACAGACTGAATATGTATATATAGATAAGCTCTTCTTTGGATTTTTCTTCCCACTTAGGTCACCAAAGAGCACTAAATAGAGGTCCCTGGGCTATACACAAGGTTTCCATTTGCTATTTTACACATCAGATCAGATCAGATCAGATTAGTCGCTCAGTCGTGTCCAACTCTTTGCAACCCCATGAATCGCAGCACGCCAGGCCTCCCTGTCCAACACCAACTCCCGGAGTTCACTGAGACTCATGTCCATCGAGTCAGTGGTGCCATCCAGCCATCTCATCCTCTGTCGTCCCCTCTCCTCTTGCCCCCAATCCCTCCCAGCATCAGAGTCTTTTCCAATGAGTCACCTCTCCGCATGAGGTGGCCAAAGTACTGGAGTTTCAGCTTTAGCATCATCCCTTCCAAAGAAATCCTAGGGCTGATCGCCTTCAGAATGGACTGGTTGGATCTCCTTGCAGTCCAAGGGACTCTCAAGAGTCTCCTCCAACACCACAGTTCAAAAGCATCAATTCTTCGGCGCTCAGCCTTCTTCACAGTCCATAGTGTATATATATCAGGGCTTCCCTGGTGGTTCAGACAGTGAAGAATCCGCCTGCAATGCTGGAGACCAGTGTTTGATTCCTGGGATGGGAAGATTCCCCTGGAGAGGGGAATGGCTACTCACTCCAGTATTCTTGCCTGGAGAATCCATGGACAGAGGAGGCTAGTGGGCTAAAATCCTTGTAGATGCAAAGAGTCAGATACAACTGAGTGACAAAGCATGCATGCATGTCAATCCCAAAACTGGGAAATCATTTTTAAGAAAATGCATATTTGAATTAAGAACTATAGGGGATCACCCAGAGCAGTCTTTTTAGTTTTGGTCTTTGTATGTGGGTGTTTTCTAGAAGAAAGTCCTTACTGAATTGCAGTACCTCAACAGCCTTCTTAATGTTGTCAGCTTTTGACTAGTGGTTCCTGACCTTGGTTACATATGGGAATCACTTGGGGAAATTCAGAAATACAAAAGCATATGCTCCAATTTCAGGGATTATGATGTAATTTGTTTTAGGTAAATCCTGAGCATCAGAAATTTTAAAAACTTTCCAGGAAATTCTGTCAAAGTTGAGAAACATTACTTTAACTTTATTAACTTGTATGCTGTGTGCTTAGTCATTCAGTTGTGTCCAACTCTTGGTTGTAGCCTGCCAGGCTCCTCTGTCAATGAGATTCTCCAGGCAAGAATACTGGAATGGGTTGTCATTTCCTTCTCCAGGGGATCTTCCCAACCCAGGGATGGAACCCAGGTCTCCTGCATTGCAGTCAGACTTCTTTACTGACTGAGCTAAGAGGGAAGCCCTTTATTAAATTAGAGTTGGAGAAAATGATGCCTTCTAACAGCAGGATTTATCTCATCCATTCAGTAACTGAGTCAAGCACAACCAGTCACAGCTCACAAGCAGTTTCCTTACTGATCTGGTCTAAATGTTTATGCTACCTACCCCTGCTGAATTTGCATGTTATAATCAAACTCCAAAGATAATGTATTAAGTAAAGGGGCCTTTTGGAGATGATCAGGTCATGAGGGCAGTGCTGTTCTGAAATGGGATTAATGTCTGCTGGCTGAGAAAACTCCCTTGCCTTCTTCTACCTCTTGCAAATACAAGAAGAATTCTGTGACCCAGAAGAGAGCCGTTGCCAGACTAATGCCAGCATCCCAAACTCAGACTTCCAGCCACCAGAATTGTGAGAAATACATTTCTGTTTTTATAAGCCACCCAGACTGAGGTATTTGGTTACAACAACCTAAATGAACTACGACAGTTGCCATCTCACTTTACATTATGCATAGATTAAAATACAGGTTTCTTACCAAGGCATAACATGGGTCAGTCAGTAAAGAATCCACCTGCAATGCAGGAGACCACCTGCAATACAGTTCAATCCCTGGGTTGGGAAGATCCCCAGTAGAAGGGAATGGCTACCCCCTCCAGTATTCTTGCCTGGGAATTCCCATGGACAGAGGAGCCTGTCGGAAACTACAGTCCACGGTTTCACAAGAGTCAGACATGACTTAGCAACTGAACCACCACCACTATTAAGGCATAAAAGGCCAGGCATGAGCTGCTTACATTTTAAAATCTATCTCATATCATCCTCTCCTCTACGCGTTATGCATTAGCCACACTATTTCCTATCTGACTGTCACTGTGCTTTCTCATCCTTGATTGCTCATGATTTTCTTTGCTGGGGACACTGGGTTGTTCTCATGATTTGGATAACAGTTCAGGCATCATCTCTTCAAAGTAGTCTTCGGTCAGCTGACCTTATCCAGTTACATTTTATCTCACCACTTAATCTTGATTTTTAATCGCATAGAAAATGTGACTTTCTTGTCTGCTTATTTAATATTTTATTGTATCCCTTTCCCACACTGTAAGGTTTATGAGAATAGATTTTTGTCCCTGTGTGTTCATCACTTATCCTAGGACCATGCCTGTCACATAGTAGAAACAATAAAATGTTCCATTAATCGATAGCTTCATTCATTAAGTGAATAGACCAATAAATGAATGAAAAATGAAATCAACAAACCAGTTTCAAAAATTCATAAGTACCCTGATAGTATCTATGCAAACTGCTCACATTTCATTTCCTTATCTATGGATCAGATATGGTATTTTGTTAGGAAAAACATGATTTTGAGATTTTCTTTCCACACTTCAAATGTGACATTATATTTTCAGTGTGTTTTCATTGTTTCTGTAGAGAAATTAGCTGTCAGCTTTATTTATAGTCCTTTGTATGTGATGTGTCTTAGTGGTCTGGTTGCTTTCAAGATTTGTATGTGTCTTTTTTTTTTTTTTTAAACATATCTACATGTTAATTTCTTTTTATTCATTCAAAGGTTGTAAAGATGTGCTTGTTCTAATTTTGAAACTATGAATGAATTCTTCAAAGTTTCATCAGTTTGGAAAAATTATTGACCAGTGTCTCTTCAAATATTGCTTTTGGAATTTTGTTGTAACCTCGCAAGGCATACAAACTATAGTTTTGTTAGACATTTTCACCATACTTCAGTCTTGATATTTTTACAGACCTGTTTTTTTAGTTCACTAATTTTCTTTTTTTGCTCTAATCTACTATTAATTCAATCTATTATGTTCTTAATCTCACTTATTGGCCTTTTCAGCTATAGTGATTCCACCTGATTATTTTTAAAACAGATGTCTATTTCTCTGGTGGAATTCTCCCATTTGTCCTATTTTTGGTTTATGCATATTATAAAGACTTATATGATATTTACAGTATTTAGATTACCTTTAGATCCTTCTATATTTTTTTTTCTATTGCTTTGAGACCATTTGATGTTATCTTAGCACTCCTGTATTTTTTAAATTGATAACTGGACATCATGTAAAAAATTATTCTTCTACAGACATTTTTTTTCTCCTTCCAATGACTTAAACATAACTTAGACACATAACCTTCATTGAAAGAAAATTGAAATAATTATACTGAAAGTCAATGTATTCATTAGAGGCTCTAGTCTTCGACAAACTTTGAACACATGTTATTGTCTCTCCAGCAATATGAGATCACCAAAATCGCACTTAGTTTCTTAGCTAAGATCTTATCTAATATTTCTTAGTGACTTCTCATCCTCCAGATGCAAGAGAAATCAGAAAATAGAAGTCAGAAAATGCATGAATAGAACATTTCTAAAAACTGTAAAGTTCACTTACCAGTTATTGCTTAACAACAACAACAAAAAAAGTTGGTTTTTTCCTCTTAAGGTTTCACTGCTTTGGTAATCCCAAACTCCAGCTTTTGTCTCTCCTGCTCATTTTCTACTGAAGGTTGTAAACCACCATTTTCTTTTCATTCTCTCATTTTTGCACTGCTTGTGAAGGAGCAGATATGTCAAAGCTATACAAAGGCAAACAGTATCAAATTCTTGGACACTAGAATCTTCACATCCTTCACATTCAAAATCCAGTGTTTTGCATTTGTCAAGCTATTCTAGTTGTGTGTGTCTTTTTCTTCCCTCAAGAGTGCTTGTCTGATACAGCTATTCCATTATAGCTAGAAGTTAACATTTTGGCTTTTCTCTGTTTTAGAATCAAATGAGATGTTTCAAAAGTAGCTACTAATCTTGACATCCAGTATTTTTTGTTTCCCTCCTTCCAAATTTCTCCCCAATGCTGAATACTTCATACCTAAACTTTTGTGGCTGAATCCTCACTACCAAGTTTGGCTAATTTGAATTTTTACCCTCAGAAAACTAGACCATATTTCTCAAGTTACTGCCAAAGTCTTACTGATAATTGATGTTGGAAGCCATATTCATTTCAAAGGATATTTGGCTAGACCAATTATTAAAGAATTTGCAGAGACATCTAGATTGCTCCAGAGGCATCTAGAGCATTCTGTAAATTTCAGTTGGCATCCCCTAAATTATTACTTGAGTATTACCAACACCATCACTGCCCTAGCCACATACCTCACAAAAATGAATATTGAATCTCTGTTCCTAGTAGATATGAGATTTTTTAAATATATATTGTCTAAGTTTAATATCTCTGCAGTCCATGCATAAATCTTTAGGATACCATTATTGATTATTACATGGGGAAAAAAGGCATATTTCAAGATAAAGACTGGTATGTACCTTTTTGCAATGATCTAATTTTCATGGCAGAAAAAAAAATGGCAAACCGAAAATGAAAAGATTCAACACTGTGTTCCAGAAACAAAAAGTAAAGCAAAAACAAAAATAAGCAAACAGAAACGAAGCCATGTAAAAAAGATCAAAGAAAATGGACAAAAACATGCTCAAGTGATAGGACAGAAATACCACTGAGAATCCCATCACATTTTCTAAGGAGAAATCACCAGAACACAGCCAGAGAAGGTACAAAGCCTAAGAAGTCGAAAAATATGGGCAAAGAATTTTAGCTCCCAATGCATTTGAGGATGCTTTTGCATGTCTGTTGCCAAAATGCATGCTTTGCACTCTACCCTTAAAAAGAAATAAGCAATATGCATTTTTAATACTCAATTTCTACTCCTGTCTTTTCATCCTCTTGTGACTCATCATTGGCTCCAAGATTCTAAGAGAAAGAGAATGTATGTATTTCATAATACAGGTTTTCATCAAATTCCAGTTAGCTACCTAGTTATAAATTATTATTTTCTTAATACAGGCACAATATTTACATTTTCAAAAGTGCTTAAAATGAGTCTACTCGAAAGTGGTGACAAAGTCACTCTGCTCATCTTAGTATCAATTTCCTCAAAACAAATGCCATGAAATAATGCTGGTTATGTCAACTACACAAAGATGTTTATGAGGCCACTATGACAGGTGCAAGTAATTTTAATTCTAAGAATATTATAAATTATAAATATAATATATATATATTATATATATATGCTCATCTTAGTATCAATTTCCTCAAAACAAATGCCATGAAATAATGCTGGTTGTGTCAACTACACAAAGATGTTTATGAGGCCACTATGACAGGTGCAAGTAATTTTAATTCTAAGAATATTATAAATTATAATTATTATATATTATTATGTTATATTTATAATATATTTATATATATAAATATATATTATAAATATAATAAATATATATAAATAAATATAATATATATAAATATTATATATATAAATATATATATATAATATATTTATAATATATATTGCCACTATGACAGGTGCAAGTAATTTTAATTCTAAGAATATTATAAATTATAATTATATATTATTATAGTATATTTATAATATTTATAATATATATTTATATATATATAAATATATATATTTAATAATAATAAATAATAATAATAAATATATAATATATATTATAAATATAATAAATATATAAAATAAATATTATATATATTATATAAATATATAATATATTTATTATATTAATATATTTATATAAATATAATATATTTATAATATATAATTATATATATTATAAAATAAATTATATGCATTATAAATTAGCATATTAATTTTTCAAATGCATTTGTGTATAATTCTATACATTTTCCACTGATATCTAATGTTATTTTACTTTAACCCCAAATAGATTTCTAAAAAAAAAATGATATTGGCATGAGAACAGAGGGGTTGACTTAATATTATGATTTGTACATAATGCTCTTGATTTTTGTGGAATTAAAAAATTTAAAACTCATTCCTTTAAAAGTCTAGTATCATCTGGGTATAAGATAAATTCAGCTTGGCCAACTTTAAATCTTATTTTAGGAAGCCTCAATGTACAAACTGCCAAACTACAGAAAGAGCAAAAAAAGTTGCTGATGTCTAAGTCACTAAATTGTGAGTGATTTTGTTATACAGCAAAACCTTACTAATACAGGTATTATAATATCTGAATTTCAATTTAATTCAGATTGAATTGGAATGAGTTATCCTATAAAACAGAATTTTATTTTGTCTAGTGAGGTGGTTATAACATAATTGATGCTTCATGTAATTTTACTGGAAAATTTTGATTATCCAAATATAAAATTAAGAATGTTTAATATGGTTAGAAGAAAAAAAATACTGAAAGATTCTCTAAAACATAATAGCTTACCCTTTAGAATTTTACTTTAAAAATGCTTTTACTAAATCCTTAACAAAATTATAGCAAACAGAATCCAACAACATATTAAAAAGATCATACATCATGACCAAGTAGGCTTTATCCCAGGGATGGAAGGATTCTTCAATATCCACAAATCAATCAAAGTAATACACCACATCAACAAATTGAAAGATAAAAACCATATGATTGTCTCAATAGATGCAGAGAAAGCCTTTGACAAAATTAAACATCCGTTTATGATAAAAACCCTTCAGAAAGCAGGAATAGAAGGAACATACCTCAACATAATAAAAGCTATATATGACAAACCCATAGCAAACATTATCCTCAATGGTGAAAAATTGAAGGCATTTTCCCTAAAGTCAGGAACAAGACAAGGGTGCCCACTCTCACCACTACTATTCAACATAGTTTTGGAAGTTTTGGCCACAGCAATCAGAGCAGAAAAAGAAATAAAAGGAATCCAGATTGGAAAAGAAGAAGCAAAACTCTCACTGTTTGCAGATGACATGATCCTCTACATAGAAAACCCTAAAGAATCCACCAGAAAATTACTGGAGCTTATCAATGAATATAGTAAAGTTGCAGATTATAAAATTAACACACAGAAATCCCTTGCATTCCTATACACTAACAGTGAGAAAATGGAAAGAGAAATTAAGGAAGCAATTCCATTCACCATTGCAATGAAAAGAATAAAATGCTTAGGTATATATCTACCTAAAGAAACATAAGACCTATATATAGAAAACTATAAAACACGGGTGAAAGAAATCAAAGAGAACACAAATAGATGGAGAAATATACCATGTTCATGGATTGGAAGAATCAATATAGTGAAAATGAGTATACTACCCGAAGCAATCTATAGATTCAACGCAATCCCTATCAAGCTACCAACGGTATTCTTCACAGAGCTAGAACAAATAATTTCGCAATTTGTATGGAAATACAAAAAACCTTGAATAGCCAAAGCAATCTTGAGAAAGAAGAATGGAACTGGAGGAATCAACCTACCTGACTTCAGGCTCTACTACAAAGCCACAGTCATCAAGACAGTATGGTACTGGCACAAAGACAGAAATATAGATCAATGGAACAAAATATAAAGCCCAGAGCTAAATCCATACACCTATGGACACCTTATCTTTGACAAAGGAGGCAAGGATATACAATGGAGAAAAGACGATCTCTTTAACAAGTGGTGCTGGGAAAACTGGTCAACCACTTGTAAAAGAATGGAACTAGAACACTTTCTAACACCATACACAAAAATAAACTCAAAATGAATTAAAGATCTAAATGTAAGACCAGAAACTATAAAACTCTTAGAGAAAAACATAGGCAAAATACCTTCCTACATAAATCACAGCAGGATCTTCTATGATCCACCTCCCAGAATATTGGAAATAAAAATAAAAATAAACAAATGGGACCTAATTAAGCTTAAAAGTTTTTGCACAACAAAGGAAACTATAAGCAAGGTGAAAAGACAGCCTTCAGAATGGGAGAAGATAATAGCAAACAAAGCAACTGACAAAGAATTAATCTCAAAAATATACAAGCACCTCCTGTAGCTCAGTTCCAGAAAAATAAACAACGCAATCAAAAAATGGGCTAAAGAACTAAATAGACATTTCTCCAAAGAAGACATACAGATGGCTAACAAACATATGAAAAGATGCTCAACATCACTCATTATCAGAGAAATGCAAATCAAAACCACAATGAGGGACCTTTCACACCAGTCAGAATGGCTGCTATCCAAAAGTCTAACAAGCAATAAATGCTGGAGAGGGTGTGGAGCAAAGGGAACCCTCTTACACTGTTGGTGGGAATGCAAACTAGTACAGCCACTATGGAGAACTGTGTGGAGATTCCTTAAAAAACTGGAAATAGAATTGCCTTATGATCCAGCAATCCCTCAGTGTGGGCATACACACTGAGGAAACCAGAAGGGAAAGAGACATGTATACCCCAATGTTCATTGCAGCACTGTTTATAATAGCCAGGACATGGAAGCAACCTAGATACCCATTAGCAGACAAATGGATAAGAAAGCTGTGGTACATATACACAATGGAGTATTACTCAGCCATTAAAAAGAATACATTTGAATCAGTTCTAATGAAGTGGATGAAACTAGAGCCTATTATACAGAGTGAAGTAAGCCAGAAAGAAAAACACCAATACAGTATACTAACACATATATATGGAATTTAGAAAGACGGAAACGATAACCCTATATGTGAGATAGCAAAAGAGACACAGATGCATAAAGCAGTCTTTTGGACTTTGTGGGAGATGGTGAGCATGGGATGATTTGGGAGAATGGCATTGAAACATGTATATTACCATATGTGAAATGGATCGCCAGTCCAGATTTGATGCATGAGACAGGGTGCTCAGGGCTGGTGCACTGGGATGACCCTGAGGGATGGGATGGCGAGGGAGGTGGTCAGGATGGGGAACACATGTACACCCATCGCTGATTCATGTCAATGTATGGCAAAACCACTATAATATTGTAGAGTAATTAGCTTCCAATTAAAATAAATAAATTTATATTTTAAAAAATGCTTTTGCACCTGTCAGGGAAAAATTAGAGTAAGATTGTCTCTCAATTAAGTTTTGCTACTATTTATGATTAATGATTGTAAAGTGATTTCACAAATGTAGTTGACTTGATATGCTGCTGCTACTGCTGCTAAGTCGCTTCAGTTGTGTCCGACTCTGTGCGACCCCATAGATGGCAGCCCACCAGGCTCCCCCATCCCTGAGATTCTCCAGGCAAGAACACTGGAGTGGGGTGCCATTTCCTTCTCCAATGCATGAAAGTGAAAAGTGAAGGTGAAGTCGCTCAGTCGTGTCAGACTCTTATTTCAAAAACTAATTCCCATTGACAATAAATGATTTGCTTGAGTAAATTTATAGTTTTGACATGGCAGAGACAGGATTTGAATTCAGATGATTTTGAATGTACCCCATGTCATCATTGGCTACAGTGCTTAATAGCTAAATTCAAACATGCATGGATTTCAGTTGTCAGTTTTCCTCTCTCTAATTCTGTGGTCTTAGGCTAATTGATTAACTCTGTAAAACTTGTTTTCTTATCTGACATCTGTTATGAGGACTGTGAAATAATCCAAACTTATTCAGGGGAATATTTCTAATGTAAAAAGTATAAGCAATGATTTTATTTAAAAAAAAAAAAATTCTTTAAAGACCATGGAAAGTACAAAGTTGAATCATACAAAATCTTTATATCCCTAAATAATTTAGAATTTAACATAGACGTTCTGAACATAAGGTATACACATTGATAGAATTTGGAGGTCTACAAATTTGTGTAAAATATTGTATATTTTCATGAATTTCTTCCTGAAATTTAGCATCTCCTTCAATTAAAAATATGAGCAGGAAATCTCAGTAGTAATAACAATCTCTATAACTTTTTATCATTAGAGATTAAAGATATTTTAGAGTACACTTTATTAAAGGTATCTGAAAATGTTTTTGCCCAGCATTATTTTGCAATTATTTATATTATATTTAATACAAATTAATATGGGCAAATTCAATGAATAATATTATTTGATTATTTAATGAAAATCTGATACCTTTACAATCTTTAATGTACTCATTGAATTAATAATTCCAGATATTATGTCAAATTTTCAAAACACAAAAATGAAGCTCTATTATTTGGGAGAGATTCAAACAGTCTGAAAGTTCTGTGATTTTGGTAATGCATGTGATGCAATAAAAGTTCGAAGAAGCAGTAACTAATCCAGATGAGGAGAGGGAAATGTCTTTTGAATGAAATCGTACCTGAAATATAAATTTTCTTCTTCTAGAAAAGGTGGTTGTGTGAAAAAAGGATGAATTTTATTTATGGGTAACAAAAGACAATGAGAGAATGTAATGGAGCCTGCTGGCTACTTACAAATGGTTTCCTCTTTTTGTCATGGGGTCTTTAGTTAGACTATATTTCCCAGACTCATTTTCAGTTCTCTGGGTCACAAGGCCAGTTCTATTCAGTATGAGGGTCACAGAAGTACTAATGCATGTTATATATAGGTCTGTTTCAAAAACTCTCCTACTGATAACCTAACAAGATGACTTATAAAATTAATTTAAAAAATATCTCAATCATTTCAGTGATTCAGAATTCTTGTCAGCTTCTGGGTACTCAACTATCTTGATTATCAACAGTTAAGCAATCAAAATAGGAAATCTGAAGAACTGCATGGGTACAAAACATGGGTACAAAAATCCTGACTGAGATCAGGATTTTCAAAGCAGTATGAGAAATCTCATGAGTTCTCATGAAATTGCTTATGAATGACTCTTCTTGTAGAAAAGAAGTATAAATGCCCAAGTAGGGGTCAGATTCCGGTCACCTATGGGAAAAATTGGACATTTGAATTAACTCTCTGTATCTTACTTTCTTCTTTTATAGAAATAAAGATATTTATATTTTATATTATTTTTATGATTCCTTACAATATAGAGAACATACAGCTTTGTATCCAATATAGAGGAGACACTAAATAAAAATCACTTCCCTCTGCTAAATATATAATGCTGTCATTATGATGAAAATTTATTGGTTTTTCTGATTAGTATGATTTAAGCTAAAACATTCAAGTTCATCTTGATTTTTTATATTTCTACAAGCAAATACTTTCAAAAATGACTGCATGAAACCAAGATTGCAGTCTATAAAATATCTTTTCTCGATGGGAAGGGACCATCTTTACTCACAACATGCATTAATAAAGCACACTGGATTACTTTATTTTAAAGTGTAATTACCTGTTTGCCCAGTATTGTAAATAGAATTTTAATGAAAAAGATTGGTCAACTTGAGATAAATTACATTTCACACAGCATGTACTTAATACAATGTGGATTTAAAAACTCTCGGGTAGAAGTTATGTCTCCAGTATTTTATCTAGTGCTAAGTATATTGTCGACAATCTCAATAGATGATGATCATAATAATTCAAAGGCATTTACAGTTTAATCAGAATTCAGAGATTATTTACTCATTTTGCAGTTGTCAGATTAAATGAAATATAGGTGAACCTACAACTCCACAGTTCTTTTCATTTTTAAAGGTATTTTATGCATGAAAAATGCAGCCTTCATTTGCAAGTGTATAGATATGAGCTGCATTAACTAAAATATCAGTACTAATATTATTTTCAAATTCTTGAGGGAAATAAAATATATACTGTGCTGTTCTCAGTCATGTCCAGCTCTTTGTGACCCCATGGACTGTAGCCCTGTAGCCCACAAGGCTTCTTTGTCCATGGGGATTCTCCAGGCAAGAATACTTGAGTCGGTTGCCATACCCTCCTTCCAATGATTTTTCCAATGCAGGGATCAAACCCAGTTCTCCTGCATTGCAGGCGGATTCTTTACCAACTGAACCACCAGGGAAGCCCAGGAATACCAGAGTGGTTAGCCAATCCTTTCTCTAGGGGATCTTCCTGACCTAGGAATCAGACCAAGGTCTCCTGCATTGCAGCTGGATTCTTACTACCTAAAAGCTTAATCCTGACCACATACCAATGTCATACTGAGGATCCCTACAGCTTATAGCCAGACACCCTGCCACTAAGAGTGAATGAATATCAGCCTCAAAATATCACAAATGCCTCCAAATATAATCCTCCCTTTTATTTTTCCACCTAGGACAGAACTGTCATCCAAGACTTTATGAAAATTTTGGGAGCCTCTCACTATGTTTAATCAAGACAACACTGTGGTTTAACAAACTATAGAAAGTACTTCTTACTGCATGAAATTCAACTTCTACGTTCTCCAAACTTACGTCTCTCAGACTCTGAGTTCCAGCTTCTAATTTCTAGTTCTCAGAGGCAGAGTGTTGACCTCTTGATATTTGACCCCTCATTTTTCGTCCATGTGTTTCCTTTCACAGCAAAAGGAAGTGTGTCCGTAGTTACATGTACTAACCAGCCAATTTTAAAATGAAAAGATTATTCTAGATTTTGGGGAGAAATAAATTATATTCTAGTGCAATATAATCATATAAATCCTTAAGAGACAAAGGAGGAAGACAGAGGAAAAAGTCAGAGAGTTTCAAAATATGAGAAACACGACCATGTTGCTGACTTAAGATCAAAAATTCATGTGACAAGAACAGGACAAAAATTGATTTCTACTAACCAGCAATGAGCATGGAAGAAGGTCACAAGCCCCAGGTGAGAACTACAGTTCAGCTGATACCCTGAATTCAGATTTATGAGCTTTAGGTTAAGAATCTAGCCAGACTATGTTGGACTTAGCCTACAGTATGAGATAATAATTAGGAGCCTTATTAAACTACTAAATTCTGGGTAATAACAATTAAAAAAAAAAAAACACACATTTTGTTGTGTGAAATGGTGAGTATGCCTATACCCTAGCATATCCATAATAGTAGTATAGACTTTGAATACACATAGGCTCTGTCCTGAAATCTGGCTGGAAAATCTTATGATGCCTGGAATCTCTTGCTTGTCCTCCTTTGTGTGACTCTCTCCTGGGCTGTTTTGATCCTTTACTGATTATTTAACCAGAATTTCATGTTAGTTTGTTCATACACATGTACCACTAATGTATATAGTCATCTTGAGGTCAATTTTTACCATGCGATCACACTGGACCTATTTCTGTCTTTAGGAAACAGCCTATACAATAGCCAGCACCTATCTTAAAAAAGGTAATACTTGCAAAGGCGAATTATTTTTCAAGCCATAAAGGAACAATAGTATGGAACATAAATAACTGAGAATGTGGATCATGGTAACTGATGTCAGCCAACTAGTTTATATTCAGCATCATTTATCTCTTGGACATGACAAACCTTGGTAGCAGAAGGGAATAAGTTCCAGATAATACACTTTTGAAGTAATGAATAACCCTTCCTATGAAGTACTTTAATGACTCTTCTCATCAAATTTATGATTTTATTATTAACATTAAAAATGGAAGCTCAAAAAGATACAGTTGCAAATCAATTTCACTGTGCCTTCATAATGAGTCCCTAATTGAACTCAATTTCTGTTACAGTTGTGAATTTCCTTCCATACTTAATTTTAATGACATGTATAGAAGGATTTAGTGACTGGGAATAAAAAAAAATTATTTAAACTCTATTTTTTATGAGTTTAATAGGTGAAATGTAAATCATAATCACATTAATATGATAATTGAGAGTGTATTTATGCCTCTTTACAGGTTAGAGAATGATCACTTGGTTAAATTAGTGTTTCAATTAACTCATTAAAAATAGATGATAAGTAAGAAGAATACTTTCGCCACCTGATGCGAAGAACTGACTCATTGGAAAACACCTTGATGCTGGGAATGATTGAAAGCAGGAGAAGAAGGGGACAACAGAGGATGAGATGGTTGGATGGCATCACCAACTCGATGGACATGAGCCTAAGCTCGGAGAGTTGGTGATAGACAGGGAAGCCTGGTGTGTTGCTGTCCATGAGGTCAGAGAGAGTTGGACACAACTGAGTGACTGAACTGAACTAAACTGAAGAATAATCCCAAATGCTAATGTTCATTATGTAAGGAACTATGGTAGAATATTTACATTATAATTTTTAACATCTAATAAAATATTAGTCCTTTAAAAAACTGATTCTTTGATTGGCTTGTCTCCTTAATCCATTACCTTGTAAAGCTGGGCTACAGCATCTAACTTTTTTCCTAGCATGAATTAGTGGAAATAGGACAGGCCTTGCTATCAAATAAATCTTACTTTTGTTACAGACTCTAAACCTTGCTAACAGCCAGCCTTGAAAAACTAATCTGAATGTCTTGATTTTTTTTCATATGTACATAAAATCTGCAATGCAATTTCTATATCTCGCTTTATATTTTTAAATTATAATTGCTATCTTATCATTTCAAAGTTATATATTTTATTTCCCTGACTGAAATGTCAACTCTCATTGACAAGTTTTACTTTGACTCATTGGAACTGATAAGTCATGTTATTACTTAAAACTTCTTGACATGTAATGTTGCTGCTGCTGCTGCTGCTAAGTCGCTTCAGTCATGTCCGACTCTGTGCAACCCCATAGACCTCAGCCCACCAGGCTCCTCCATCCCTGGGATTCTCCAGGCAAGAACACTGGAGTGGGTTGCCATTTCCTTCATGTGTAATGCCTATAGGTAAATAGTTAATGACTGAGAAGGCAAACAGATTGATGGGTGAAATTAATGACTTCAGATGACAAAATAGAACTTTATGCCCCTTATCCTTTTTTCTATTTCAAATATGTCAAAATTCAGAATAATAAGCCAGAGATTCTTTCATCATTTATCATTATTTTTAGCACACTCCACCTATATTCTCATCTCGCTTCATTCAGATTTCTACTCCCTCTGTCCAATCAGAGCATTTTAACTGTTCAAATATTTATCACCTTCTCTGTATCAGACGCTGTCACAGGATGAAAGGCTACTGCAGTGAACAAACCACCTTTTCTGCCCTCACGAAGTTTATTGACAGAAGAGCTGTGGGAGATTGAGACTCCACTCTCAAAGACCTCACACTCAGACTCTCTTACTCCAAGTCCTAGCACAGAGGTCAGAGCCTGAAAAATACCTGGGTCATGCAAGAAGGAGATTCATTAAATTCAGGGGCGATAGCTCAAGGGGCAAGGATCTGGTGGAAATATACCCAGGGGCTAAAGTGCTGGTGGGTGCCATTTTTTTACTCCCTTGCCCCTTAGCAGGTTGAGTCCTCAGGGAAATGCGAGGGCGCCGTGCACAATGTTAGCTAGATTAATGCAGAGTGACAGAGATGGGGCTTGTTAACACCGAATCTGCTAAGGGGGAAGGGAGTAAAAAAATAGCACCAAGATCAAGAGTAGTAGCATTCACCTTATAGGGATTCCAGGGAAAGACGAAAGAGAAAAGGGCAGAAAAATTACTTTAAGAAATAATGGCTGCAAGTTTCCCTAACCTGGGAAAAGAACCTTGGAAACATCCAAGTCCAGGAAGCAGAGAGTTTCAAATAAAAGTCCAATATCAGGTGGCATGACAGGTAAAGTCTATCAAACATTTAGAGAAGAGTTAATATCTATCCTTCTCAAAATATTTCAAAAAACTAAATAGAAAAGAACATTCCCACATTTATTCTATGAGGACACCATCACCTTAATACCAAAACCAGACAAAGATACCACAAAAAAAGAAATAACAAGCTGGTAAATCACTGCAGATGGTGACTGCAGCCATGAAATTAAAAGACACTTACTCCTTGGAAGGAAAGTTATGACCAACCTAGACAGCATATTCAAAAGCAGAGACATTACTTTGCCAACAAAGGTTCGTCTAGTCAAGGCTATGGTTTTTCCAGTGGTCATGTATGGATGTGAGAGTTGGACTGTGAAGAAGGCTGAGCGCCGAAGAATTGATGCCTTTGAACTGTGGTGTTGGAGAAGACTCTTGAGAGTCCCTTGGACTGCAAGGAGATCCAACCAGTCCATTCTGAAGGAGATCAGCCCTGGGATTTCTTTGGAAGGAATGATGCTAAAGCTGAAACTCCAGTACTTTGGCCACCTCATGTGAAGAGTTGACTCATTGGAAAAGACTCTGATGCTGGGAGGGATTGGGGGCAAGAGGAGAAGGGGACAACAGAGGATGAGATGGCTGGATGGCATCACTGACTCGATGGACGTGGGTCTGAGTGAACTCTGGGAGTTGGTGATGGACAGGGAGGCCTGGCGTGCTGTGATTCATGGGGTCGCAAAGAGTCGGACACGACTGAGTGACTAATCTGATCTGATCTGATCTGATCCCTCATAAAAATAAATTCAAAAATCTTCAACAAAACATTACAAAACCAAACTTGACAATATATAAATAGGATCATATATCATGATCAAGTGGGGTTTATTCAAAAATAAATATCATAAATCAATCAATGTGATATATCACACTAACAAATAAAGGATACAAATAATATGGTTTTCTAAATAGATGCGTAAAAAGCATTTGATAAAATTCAACAGTCATTTATGATAAAAATTCTCAAGAAAGTGGGAATAGAGGGAACATATCTCAATATAATAAAGGTCATTTAAGAAAATCCCACATAATAAAACCCCACATAACATAATACTCTAAATGATACCCCACACAACATAATACTCTAAATAAAAGTTGAAACTTTAAAACTAAGATCAGGAGTAAGATAAGGATGTGTTCTATCACCATTTTCACCATTTTTATTCAACATAGTATTAGAAGTCCTAGACATAACAGTCAGAAAAGATAAAAAAAGAAAAGCCATGCAATTCAGAATAGAAGGAATAAACCTGCATTGTTTACAGATGGCATAATATTTTATATAAAAAACCCTACAGACTCCACCATAAAAACTATAAAAACTAACACAAAAATTCGGTAAACTTACAGTATATAAATAAAATCAATATGCAGAAATATGTTTTGTTTCTATACACTAATAATGAACTATCAGAAGGAAAAATTAAGAAGACAATCTTTTTTACAGTTGCATCAAAAATATTAAAACATCTAGGAATAAATTTAAACAAGATGTTGAAGACCAGAACTTTAAACTGTAAGATATTAATGAAAGAAATGGAAGATGAAACAGATAAATAGAAAGATATACATGCTTTATCATATTTCTTTGTTTCTGCATTAATGATTTAATAAATTTAATGAATTCCTGTATTTTCATTCTGTATTTGTAGGAGAGTCTTTTTTAAAAATATTTGAAAATTTATTTGATAATATTCTTTACTGTAGTAAACCTCCTCAATAACTTATATTAGAAAGCCTATTTTACAGGGATGCAAACTGAGGCTTGAGAAATACAAACAACTTCTCTGAGATGAGATGGCTTCGTGATGTGAGCTCTAGTGATTTCTCATGTCTGGTTCTGGCACCATCTTCCTGTCCTTTCTATGCTAGATTCACGACAATCCCCTGGTTTGTGCAAATTTTTCTGTCTCACACGACGAGCTACAGGAAGGGAAATCCTGTAAATATTCCTTTCATACCAGTGTCCCTAAAGGGGAGATCCTGCATATAGATGCTTTTCAACAAGCATTTTGCAATTTCAGTACAAAATAAGAAAAATCAATTCTATGTACTTGATGGAGGTTCCCAGAATCAATCTTTAACTTGTCAGGAAACACTTTATTGTGGTTGCTTAATATAAAACTCTCTAACCTCCGTGAAGAATGCAAAAAGAAAGATGACAAAGTATTAAACAAACACATTTAGAGATGCCTGGGGCTGGAATCTGGACTAAATAGATTTAGCCAACCTTGATGGAACATGAGAAAATCAAATGTAGGAAAAAAAAAAAAAAACGTCCAGGCATCTGTTATCTTTCCTAGGGACCTTAGGCTTGAATTAATACTGACTGTTATGAATTAAAGTTGGCAATAGACTGGAGACACAGGGAGTCTTATTCATTTTATTTTATTTTTAGTGTTATTATTAGGAGAACTAGAAGAAATATGAATGTTCTTCTGTGGTAAAGGATCCTGAGAGAGCAAAGATCTGACACTTTAAAAATGATCAAGCCATTTGTATGTAACTGCTCTCATCTTTTATAGGAGCAAGTATGAAATGAAGTTTCTGAGTCTTGGAAACCCCTAGTTTTTATCACTTATTGTGTAATGAAAGAAGACACCATCATATAGACAGGAGGGAATGGTTGAAAGGAGTCATTTGTGACATTTTGTAGTATAGAATATTAAGCTTTGCCTGGAGTTGGTTCCCAAATATTGTGGCTGTGGATACAATAATTTACAAATACAAATTCTGGGGGGCCTTGTCCTCACTTAATAATCAGAGCCTTCTAAGAATAGGATGGGGAACATGTATTACAATCAAAAGAAAAGGGTCCAGTCCGCACAAATAATAAATCAAAGTAAAAGCAAGCAAGCAGCTGACCAATCACAAAACAAGCCGAGCACAACCACCACCTTGTCAAGTCTCATAATAAACCAGGCATGACATCCTGGAGTAGCACAATTCTGAGGCCAACGGCAAGGCACGTTTTACTAAGTTCCAGCGCTTACAGATGAATGAAATAATAAAAGCAAATATATCCAAAGTTATTTAGGATTATCTTTACAATAATGTTGCTTTCATCTTACTTTCAATTAGAGAAACCATATTAGAAGAGAAAGGGCTGAAGTCACATCAGGAGGTGTGATAATGCACATTATTGCAATCTGGCTTGTGTGTGTCATGTCCTGTGTCTGCAAAACTCAGCAGAACATTTTGTAATATACAAACCGTGTAAGTCTTTGTATAACTTTCATGTGAGTTTCATGAAATCCTATTCAGAAAGAAAGAGACAGAGGAAAGGAGAAGGAGGAAGGAGGAGAAAGGGGTGGGGTGGGGGAGAGGCAGAGTTATGCTGCTTTTCCAAATTGTAGGATTTATTTGAAATCTCTTTTTTCCCCACATGTGTGTGTACTCAGTCATGTCCTACACTTTGTGACCCCATGGAACGTAGCCTGCCAGCCTCCTCTGTCTGTGGATATTTCCAGGCAAAAATACTAGAATGGGTTGTCATTTCCTCCACTAGGGGATCTTTCCAACCTAGGGATCAAACCTAAGTCTCCTGCATTGACAGGCAAGGTCTTTACCACTGAGCACCAGAGAAGCCTGAAATCTCTCATCTCTTTGAAGGCTATGGAAAAGAGTAGAAGGATGACATGAGACAGGATCTCATATCTAACATTACCTATGTGAGCTCATAGGTTTTTTTCTGCCAACATCTGCTGGATCATAGAAAAAGCAAGAGAGTTCCAGAAAAACATCTATTTCTGCTTTATTGACTATGCCAAAGCCTTTGACTGTGTGGATCACAATAAACTGTGGAAAATTCTTCAAGAGATGGGAATATCAGATCACCTGATCTGCCTCTTGAGAAATTTGTATGCAGGTCAGGAAGCAACAGTTAGAACTGGACATGGAACAACAGACTAGTTCCAAATAGGAAAAGGAGTTCATCAAGGCTGTATATTGTCACCCTATTTATTTAACTTATATGCAGAGTACATCATGAGAAACGCTGGACTGGAAGAAGCACAAGCTGGAATCAAGATTGCTGGGAGAAATATCAATAACCTCAGATATGCAGATGACACCACCCTTATGGCAGAAAGTGAAGAGGAACTCAAAAGCCTCTTGATGAAAGTGAAAGTGGAGAGTGAAAAAGTTGGCTTAAAGTTCAACATTCAGAAAAGGAAGATCATGGCATCCGATCCCATCACTTCATGGGAAATAGATGGGGAAACAGTGGAAACAGTGTCAGACTTTATTTTTCTGGGCTCCAAAATCACTACAGATGGTGACTGCAGCCATGAAATTAAAAGACACTTACTCCTTGGAAGGAAAGTTATGACCAACCTAGATAGCATATTCAAAAGCAGAGACATTATTTTGCCAACAAAGGTGTGTCTAGTTAAGGCTATGGTTTTTCCTGTGGTCATGTATGGATGTGAGAGTTGGATTGTGAAGAAGGCTGAGTGCCGAAGAAATCGATGCTTTTGAACTGTGGTGTTGGAGAAGACTCTTGAGAGTCCCTTGGACTGCAAGGAGATCCAACCAGTCCATTCTGAAGGAGATCAGCCCTGGGATTTCTTTGGAAGGAATGATGCTAAAGCTGAAACTCCAGTACTTTGGCCACCTCATGCAAAGAGTTGATTCATTGGAAAAGACCCTGATGCTCGGAGGGATTGGGGGCAAGAGGAGAATGGGACAACAGAGGATGAGATGGCTGGATGGCATCACTGACTCGATGGACGTGAGTCTCAGTGAACTCCGGGAGGGAGTTCGTGATGGACAGGGAGGCCTGGCGTGCTGCGATTCATGGGGTCGCAAAGAGTCGGACACGACTGAGCGACTGATCTGATCTGATCTGATGTGAGCTCAAAAAAGTCAATCACCTGTCAGGATATGTTTCTTTTGTTGCAAAATGGAAAAAAAAAAATAGGATTCCTGTAGGGGTGATGGATAAGGAAGCCTAGCGTGCTGCAGTCTATGGGGTCGCAAAGGGTCAGACATGACTGAGCAACTGAACTGATTTGCTATGTATCAGGAACTCTGGTAAACACTCTGCAAAACGGTCTTATTTATTTATCATGTCAAAACATTAAGGACATAAGAATCGAGACATGAATCATGTCTGTCTTATATTAAGCACACCGGCTCAGGAACCAGGTTACTTGCATTTGTCTCCTAGATCTACCCCTTAAAAGCGTAGAGCCCTTCGATAAGCTACATAACTACTCTGTGATATGAATTTGCCACCTATAAATTAAAAATTACAAACTGCTACTGTCACAGGATTGTTGAGGACTTTTAATAAATGAGTACATACAAAGTGCTAAGGATATTGACTAGCACAGAGTAAATGCTCAACAGCACAAGCTATGAGAACTATTAGCTATTGTCATTATTATTCAGTAAGGAAAGCATCTAAAGACCCTCTCAGATGATTTTAAAGGTACCATACAGAGTCTTTTAGCATGAGCAGCACAAAATCTTATAGCCACTCTCTTGTCAGACCAAACTGACATGAAACGCTCAGTAAAGTAGTTAACAGCTCTAACGATAGGAAGAGAGTCAGCATTTCTGGGTCCGATTCCAAATCATAGCATTTTATGTATTTTTAAGTAGCCAGTCACACCTACTTCACGGAGGTAAACTGCTCGGGGCAAGGACTGGAGCGTTTACTTGGCTGGCGAAGTGCTACAAAACCTTGATTGTTGGCAAGAGCTTGTTCTCTAGAAATTGATGGGGTGGCTGAGGTAAGCCTTTAAGTAATTTAGATGGAGCATTTTAAAAGCCATTTAGAAGCTATTTAGGGAAGTATGAGTCTGAAGTCAAAGTTGAAGCTGAAACGTCCTGCGAGGCCTGCAGGCAGAGAACCACAATCGATAAAGGCCATTATCCTAAATAAGTCCAGGACACCACAGCCCAGCTGAAGGTTTTAATTCTTGACTGCCAAAGGAGTCAAGGCAGATAGAAGGAGACAAAGGGCCCAGGGGCTCAGAGGCTGCAGAAGCCGAGTCAACTGTAATTCTGCCAACAGCTTTCTCTGTATTTAGCAATTTTTTTCCTTGCCTTTCCTCCCATGTCTGGCTCTCCCCCCTGCTATTTTGGGTCCCTATACTTACCCGAAGAATTGATGCTTTTGAACTGTGGTGTTGGAGGAGACTCTTGAGAGTCCCTTGGACTGCAAGGAGATCCAACCAGTCCATTCTGAAGGAGATCAGCCCTGGGATTTCTTTGGAAGGAATGATGCTAAAGCTGAAACTCCAGTACTTCGGCCACCTCATGCGGAGAGGTGACTCATTGGAAAAGACTCTGATGCTGGGAGGGATTGGGGGCAGGAGGAGAAGGGGATGACAGAGGATGAGATGGCTGGATAGCATCACTGACTCAATGAACGTGAGTCTGAGTGAACTCCGGGAGTTGGTGATGGACAGGAAGGCCTGGCGTGCTGTGATTCATGGGGTTGCAAAGAGTCAGACACGACTGAGCGACTGATCTGATCTGATCTGATCTGATACTTACCCATGCCCTTCTCAATGGATCTATCTTAGCAAAGCCTCTCAACTTATTAAGACTGAAACAGAAAATTGTCTCCTCTATAAAATCTCGAGAGAGAGCTCTCTTTGCCCAACCAGTGGTTCTCAAATAATGGCTACACACACTGGAGTCATGCAGGGCAAATTTACATGCCTGGCATTTAGCTCCCAAGACTTATATTCAATTTGTGTAGATTGGAGCACTGGCTATAGATCTTTTTCTTTTTTTTTCAAAGGTTTCTAGAAGATTCTAATACATGGTTAGATTTGGATGCCACTTTAGAATGATACATCTTTTCTTTTCACTCCACCTTTTCCTTGTAACACTCTATTGTACTTAGGTATTTCCTAATTTCAAAATTACTTCTTAGGAACTTCATGAATTTAGAGGCCTCTCTTTTTCTTTATTTGGTGAGGAGGGGACTAAAGCTTATACTAACACATTTATTGATTTGTGAATTAACTCCTTTTTTCACTTCATTTACTCACATTTTTAGTTATTATATTCTGCCATCTATGAACTTACTCATTCATTTACTGATGCATTCTTCACCAACAATGTGTCTTACATGACTCAAACAATGTGTGGATGACTGAATACATGAATAGATGGCTATTTATATTCATCAAAGTCTGATGCTGCATTTGGGTAAAAGTACTAAAAAGATATGCAAAAGAAAACCTACTATAACTTTATATGATTTGTACATACAACAAAATGTACATAACCCACATGCATATACATTTATGAGTTTATGTTCTTCAAGTTACAGCTCTTGAGACCAGACTGCCTGAGTTGATCCACCAGGTGTAACCTGTTCACCTTACCTATCTCTCCTTCTGTTTCTTTCTTTATGAAGTAGAAGCTACCTCTTATGAAAGTTGTGAGGATGAAATGCATCAATTCATGTAAAACAACAATAAGCTATATAAGGTTGGCACAAATTTTTTTGCCAGTTTCTCCTTCATATTTTGTGCTAGTTCATATTTATGTACAGTCTTTCAGGGTTGGCTAAGTGAGGCTGGGACAGACTGACAGTCTCAGATCATTTATATCACCAACATGCCAGAGTTAGAGTTCTAAATGATGAGCCTGTCATTTTTCCACAGTGAATTGCTTGCATATTTCCATGGAATAACTGCTGACATAAAAAAAAAAAAAAGGAAAGGTAAAAGAAAACAAATGTGTCTTGTCAACCTGAAGTCTTCCAACCATTTGAAATAATTGCTATGAATTAATATGCTGTCTTCTCCAAATAGCAGTTAACATCTGTGCTCCCGACAGATGTTCACCATGTTTTGTAGGACTGTTCCCCAATTATCCACATATGCTTTATCCTCTTTGTGAATTCCATATAGCAAATTTTCACCCAAGTGAGGTTTTTTTTCCTTGCTCGCTACTACTTCATGGTCAAAAAATACACATACAACTCATTTTTTAACAGAATATCAACAACCACAAAATACTAAAGGAAAAATATACATCATATACGTATTGTAATATATTGTGCAATGTGACTTTACTATAGAATGGAAAATATGCATATCATGTGTCAATACATGATTCAGTAAGAAATAATTACTGTATAAAATATTATTTACACAATTAGAAGTACTTATTTTACTTTCTAGTCTAAGTTTTGAGACTCAAGAGTTGTTTCTTTATGAAATCTTTCTGTTTATAAATCTAAGATTCATCCTTTAAACATCAGTACATCTCAAATTTGATACTAGTCTTCATCATACATTTCTGAAATTGTCTAGAAGATGTTATAACAATAGCTGACTGCAACAAATCTAAAAAAAATCATTCTTGCTTCTTAATATAATCATGATTATCACTGGAAAATGTTCACATTTACAGTAAAGATTTTGCTTACTGATTTTCTGCCTCTGGGTAAATAAAATAATTATTTGAAAATAAGATAATGCAATGGAGTGCCAGACTCCATTATTTCTTAACCTTATGTCTTAATTGACAGACAATTCTCATGCTAAACTCTCTCCATGCACTTACATTGTGACCCAGGGTTAGTAAAACAATTTCTCTCAGACACAACGTTTTCATCATTAAAATAGAGTAATATCTTAAGGACCGTTTTCTAGTTTTCTACCCCTGTGTGTCCCATGTTTAGGACAATGCCTAGAACAGGGTTATTACTTAATAAGGATTTTTCTTAAAAAAAAAAAAAAAACTAAAAAGAAAGCAGTAAGCAAAGACTCCTCATTTTGCTTGCTTTGGCAGCCTTTAGTCAGAATCAAGTGAAATAATTGGAAACCACAAAGTGTCATGCCGACATAAACATCAGCTCCCTCTCCAGTGCACCATGCCGATCCTCCTCCTCCCCCACCATTCATACAGTAGACCCCATAGGATGCTTCTCTGTTACTGTGAATGTAAGGATTTCATCATGAAGTAGAATTTGGGTTAGATGATTGCCCAATACTCCAATAGAAGTAGCCCATTCTAGTGAATATATTTCAAACATTAGTATATATCATCTAACCATCCATTTACTCAACATGCATTGAAAGACCATCAGGTTCACAATCTGTGCCAGGATTAGAAGAGTACAGAAAAAAATGAAACATAGCTCTTACTAAAATATTTCACAGTTTAGTCTGGAGAACTTAACCACTCAATAAATTCAAATATTGAAGGGAAGAAAATTATAAATTCAATGAAAAAAAATGATATGGAGATTCAGAGGAAGAAAAACATTTTTCCAATGGACAAAAATATGAAGGACTTCATGAAAGTGTAGTTCTAGATCACAAATGATGATCATAAATAGACATTTGTAAATCCAACATTTTGACAAATATTGACTGTATTTCTAATCTGGTGGTAGGCCTTATAAAATTCTGATATGAAAGATCCCTGCATTCAATGAATTTACAAACTAGGGATGATAAGAAAACATAGTATAAAAATTAAGTACAATGACACAAATATATTCATGGATATCATGAGATACTAAGGGTCCTTTAGGGGAAAATTCCCTGAAAAAATATCAGCTAAACTGAAACTTGAAGGAGGAAAAATAGATAATGGGGTCAAACTTTTGTGAATGGGAAATTATGGAAAGAAGATTGGTATTCTGGATAAAAGTAAGATGAAGATGTCTAAGCACATATGTCTGACATTGTAAAAGGACTTTTATTGCTTCTACTACATATCAACAACCAATATATAATACATATGTCATGTCCAAGTTAGCAAGATGGACACACTTTTGTATATTGAATATCATCAAGGAATAAGGGATGAGAAAAAGGTAGAATAAGTTTATAGAGTGATTTATATACTATATGGATTTTATTCTAAAGATGGTTAACAGTATTACTTAACATTCATAGAGCACTCTGACTATTCAAATGCCAATAGCCAGAGATGAAGATGATGTCAATATTGCCATAGACAATCCAAGCAAGGGCACATAAACAGGAATATATGAAGAATTGAGTAAGTATCTTGCAGTCTAGGAATGGGTGAATGAAGGGGATTAATGGTCTGGATCAGGACTAGACTATTGAGGATCTTGACACCATGCTAAGGAGTTAACACTGTGTTCTGTGCTTGATTAAGATTGATGCAGTTGTCCAATGTAGGATGGAGTAACGGACAAAAAGCCCAACAGAGGAAACCAGGTTGGAATTGTAAAAAGAGTAAAAATGGGAATTTAAAAGTCTAGAATTAGGCTAGTTGAATAGAGAGGAGATATGAATCACATTTTGATGGTAAAATCTATATTTAGAAAGTTTGTCATTTCTGGTTAGTCTATTCTTGGTTGATGTGTTGATTACCATCAAGAGCATAAGCAGGCTCAGTGATAAAGTATCCACCTGCCAAAGCAGGAAAAGTAGGTTCAATCCCTGAGTTGGGAAGATCCTGTGGAGTAGGAAATGACAACCCACTCCAGTATTCTTGCCTGGAGAATCCCATGGACAGAGGAGCCGGGAGGGCTAAAGACTATGGGGTCACATAGAGTTGAACACAACTGAGTGTTCTTGAACACATGCTTTAATTAGCAAGGGCATCCATAAGCATTTACAACAATTACTACAAATTAGAACCAAAAAACAAATCTCTTCAAAAAAATCTAGTAAGCCAGTTGAATTAAAATATTTTCATGCTAATCCATACACAAATCAAATGTGCAAAATTTTACCTTTCAATTTAATTAACTATACCATAGCAGTAATTTTTAGACAATAATAAACTGCTTCCAAACTTCTGGGTGGATTTCATCCAAGCTGAGGACATTCTGCTTGTCATGCATCATTTTAGAGTTTTTTAGGTGCTGAATGGTGAATTCAACAATGTGCAGCTCTAGGGAAAGCCTAGAAGAAATAATTTGCTCCAGAGAATGGAATTTATTTATTTTGGTCTAGATGTGATATTTTTAGTTGATCAGCTCAAAGTTGGTTTAAATTATAAAAAGCTTTGAGTCCTGGTAAATTTTGGGGGTTGGTGAAAAAATATACTGCAAAAATATTGCAGGCTTCATATGTCACTTTGCATTTGATTTCTTTTAGGTCATCTCAAGAGACAGTTAGCAAGAATTTTATACAGTGATATAACATCCTTGTCAATAGAGCATAAACTTTACTGACATGCATCTCAGTGTAATCTTATTTCCTCTTATTGGATAGAATCTTTTTTTTTTTTTCTTGACAAAAACAATATCTCCTCAGATATGTTACTTAACCAGGAGGAAAAAATAGAAAAAAGAAAAAAAAAATGGGAACTTCTTCCTAATCTACTTTTATAGAAACAATTCATAAAGAAGAAATAACATAAAATATATGTCTATCTAGAATATAATAAAACAAACATATAAACCCAGAAAATGCCCATTCTCTGTAATTCTAGTAGCTCTGATCACTCTAGCTAGCTTGCTGCTGCTGCTAAGTCGCTTCAGTCATGTCCGACTCTGTGCAACCCCTTAGGCAGCAGCCCACCAGGCTCCCCCGTCCCTGGGATTCTCCAGGCAAGAACACTGGAGTGGGTTGCCATTTCCTTCTCCAATGCATGAAAGTGAAAAGTGAAAGTGAATTCCCTCAGTCGTGTCCGACTCTTAGCGACCCCATGGACTTCAGCCTACCAGCCTCCTCCATCCATGGGATTTTCCAGGCAAGAGTACTGGAGTGGGGTGCCATTGCCTAATACAGAATATATGATTTTGTTTCCACAGACAAATCTGAGAAGTACAGTCAATAAAGATACTCTAGAGAGGAAACTTGGTTGTGGTGAGTGCTTAGTAAATATTTGTTGCTAATAATAATGATCAATTCTTTTCAATGAGTATGAACCAAGAACAATAGTCACTGCACTGTACTACATTATACAGAAGTGTTATACTGCTTTTGTATAAAAGTCTGAAGCTAGTCAATATATGGGTCTCATTTAATCCTCTCCCCAAACTCTGAGAGGCTTCCCTGGTGATTCAATGGTAAGAAACCTGCTTGTTAATACAGGAATTGGAGGTTTAATCCCTGGGTTGGGAAGATCCCCAGGGGAAGGAAATGGCAACTCATTCTAATATGCTTTCCTGGAGTATCCTATGGACAGAGGATCCTGGTGGGCTACAATCTATGGGGTTATAAAACAGTCAGATACAACTTGGTGACTAAACAATGACCAAAAACACAGAAAGGAATAATGCTCTTTTTACCTCTTGCTTAGGAAGGAGAAAACTAAAGTCCACACAAGAGTCACTCACTAGTGATTATAGTGACTATGATGCACATTTTAAAAACAGCAAGCAGAAAGTTCATGATTAATCATTCACTCTCATTTGCAAATGAGGAAAGAGCTCCTTATGGACAAGCATTGCTGATGCAAGATCCTAGAGCATTAGACTTCCATCTGTCCTCCTCACCTTTGGATTCCAAGTGCCTCATATTACACAGTCTCAGGTACATAGTAGGCGCTTAGTATATGTTTCTTGGATAGATGAACAAGTGGAAGGTAATTCCCACAGCAGGCATGTGTTTGGGTTCAGGATGAGCTGCCCCAAAATATGCCACAAAGGGATACTGATTATTTTGAATTAAAATTACTTAAGAAATGGCCCATGCAAGAGGGACATGGTGACCCTTCTTTCTGTCTCCCTGAAAGCAGGGAATAAATCTCTTATTTGAAAGGTGCTTCCCTGGTGGCTTAGACAGTAAAGAACCCATCTATAATGCAGGAGACTTTGGTTCAATCCCTGTGTTGGGAAGATCCCCTAGAGAAGGGAATGGCTACCACTCCAATATGCCCGCCTGGAGAATCCACAGCAGAACCTGGCAGGCTATAGTCCATGGGGCTGCAAAGAGTCAGATGTGACTGAGCCATTAACACTTCACTTTCACTTGAAAGGCACACCCTGGCAGTTGGAGATAGAAGGACATCCTTATCACCACAGTTAGGCAATTCAGGGTGAGAAGCTTGTAAAAATAAACCTTGTAACTTCTTCAATTTACTACCTCAAGCCTAGACTCTGTTTAGATTCTTCACTAATTGATCACTCAAAACCTGAATTTCCTTGTCTTGTCAATGTCACACAAATTTGTTTCTTCATCTGCAAAGTATAAAAGCTACCTGATTTGGCCACTTTTTAGGTCCCATTTCTATGACAATACCATGCACATGAATTAAAATTTATTTTTCTCCCATTAATCTGTGCTGTGTCAATATTTTTAACTAGTCCAGCCATAAGAACTCAAGAAGGATTGAGGGGGGAATTTCCCTCTCTGGAACCTATGCATTGAGAAATGGAACAAAGATCAACATTGCATTAGATTAGACTTAGTAAGACAGAATACATCAATAAGTGGTTTTTTTTATATATATTGACGTTATCCTTTATCTGTGGTACATGTTAGAGAACAGCAGGACCCTACTTCATGATAATATGACGGAAGAAGAGAAAGATCATTACAAATGTGTACATTGGCAGGTTTGGTGTTAAGATACAGAGAAGGCTCCCATCTGGGGATGTCTATATATGTCATTTGAAAAGAATGCTAGAATTTGTGCAATAAGTTTGTAAAAACAAATGTATGAACCTATATAGCCAGCCCTTTCCCTCATCCTTCAAGATGCAGCTTGCTTGCCATCTCCTACAAGGCCAGCTTGTGCCAAGGACTTCCCTAGCCACAGTGTCTAAAGTACCACCTACATAGTATTAACCTCAGTCCCAAGAGCTCAGTGATCAGATGGCTTCCTTAATAGCCTTCACCCTCATGTGCAATTATTTTACATATTTGTTTATATGCTTGTTATTATTTGTCCTAGTAGTTGGTTCCATCAGACAAAGGATGCTGACCATCTTATTCATTGTTCTTTCCACAATCTAATAGAACTTCAAGAAATATAATGACTCACTATAGGCTGAAAGGTAAAACAATACGGAGCAAGCCTCTCTCTTGATTAAAGGATAGGGATCAGAAGAAAAGGAAAACATGTGGGGAGGAAGAAAAAAAAATTTAATTGGGGTATAGTTGCTTTATAATGTTGTGTTAGTGTCTGCTGTACAACGAAGTGAATCAGCTATATTTATACATATATCCCCTCCCTCTTGGGCCCCTTTCTTCCCCCATTCTACCTCTCATCCAACCCATTTAGGTCGCCACAGAACACCAAGTTGAGCTCCTGGTGCTATACAATAGGTTCCCACTAGCTAGCTATTTTACACGAGGCAGTGTACATGAAGTAAGGCAGAAAGAGAAAAACAAAACAAATACCAAGATTTTAGTTAAGTTACACAATGCGTAAGGGGAAAAAAAGCCAAGTGAAAATGGCATCCAGAATTCAATTGCACAGTCTGGCCGATGTTAACTGGGGTAGGCAACAATCACTGTGAGCCTTTGTTTATTCTCAAAAGAGAGGATCCAGGATACAGGTGAGTTTCCTGGTGGCTTTCCTGCTGGCTCAGCAGTAAGGAATCTGCCTGCCAATGCAGGAAACAAGGGTTTGATCCCTGGGTCAGAAAGATCCCCTGGAGAAGGAAATGGCAACCCATTCCAGCATTCTTGCCTAGAGAATCCCATGGACAGAGGAGCCTGCGGGGTTACAGTCCACAGGGTCACAAAGAGTTGGACACGACATAGCAACTAAACAACAAGATCTCTCTAACGTTTTAAATAACATGAAATTTCTCTATCCTCAGTGTTTTCATTGGTATAGATAGATAGATATCCCATTGATATATAGGATAAAGCAATGGTTGCTTTATCCTTGCCTTATATGTAGAAAGTACTTGATTGTTTTTTTCTTCATGACTATAATAATTCAAGCACATGTGGGAATAGAGTACTTCAAATTCTAAATTTTTTGTTTGTTAGCAGATTTGAAGTAACATATGGCCTGCTGCGATTATGTAAAGGTACGGTACTAGACAGGTATTTTCACGAACTGCTGGACAAGAGTTATTCTGGTCCGTTTCTTCCAAACCACCCACATCAAATTGTTTCCATACTCTTTTTTTTTAAAGAGTAATTTTTATGACTTTCTAAATCTTTTCACTTGGCTGCCACACGTTTGAGACAGATAATACATTTTCTTCTTTTTTTCACTTTCCTGATCTAAATGACCAGGCTGCAGGAGACAATGAAACAGGCTATGAATTCCTGAGCTGGTTTCCATTCTTAGGAGACATTAAGCTCCACAAGATTGATCAGATTTCACATCTCTAGTCCCAGTAGCCCTGGCAGTACTTCAGATAATTATTTAATTTACAGCTGTAAATCACATTTGGATCATAAAATTCCAGTCAGATGAATGCATGGAGCAAACATGTAATTAAGATTAGAGTGCCCCAAAAGGAGGGGACTATTATTTATGGTCATTATCACCCTGACACTGTAGAACAAATTGAAGATTCAGGATTGTTGAATAGTTTTTCAGGTCTTAGGGTAATTGAATATTCATTAATAAATCCAGATAAATTATTAACAATTCTTGACATTGACCATAAAGCTGCAAATTCAAGAAAATGGTATGGTTGCTGGTAACATTTTTGGAGTTTAAAGTGATAATCTGAATGTAAAATGTATATAAATGCGTGTTAAGAGCATATTTATATTGTTATCCTAATAGATATGATTGAAAATAATCGATGGCATGTTCCCTTCTGTTTCTACATGTCTTTTTCTCACACGAAACTTTGGGGGAGGGGGTAGCCCTTTCTCATCCTTTTAAGCCCAGTTTTAGCACAGTGAGCTTCGTAGATACTGAGGAAATAATCATTAATTGAAATTACTGGCATAAAATGTTCTCAGTGGGAGATTAGGCAATCCCACTAAAAGCATATCACAAACATTTTAAGACTGTGAAAAATGCTTGGTTATAAAATTATATATTAAAGTGAAAGAATGTGATCACAACCATGAAATAAACTCTTTATAATGTGGGTATCTTTGCTCTAGGTGATGCAATTACAGTATATTTTGGTTTCCTTCTTAGTCTTTATTTTTTTGTTTCAAATTATACATTGAATATTCATAGCTTTAGGACATTAAAACAAAAAACACTTTTAGAAAATCAACCTTTACTGAATGCATGAACCTACAAATCTGGCTTGTGAATACTTTGGACATAATATTATTATATAAATTAATAAAGTACATCAATTAGTTATTATTTATTTGTCATTGAAGGCACAATCCTTATGAATGTGAATATAATATGTATTCCCTTCCATATTTGCCCTGAGAAAATAAATAATGCATATCAAAGTTTTCTAAACCTGACAAAGCTTAGCTTTGCAAAGGAGGGAAAAAAATAAAGCAGAAAACCAAACAAACCTAAATCATTCCATATCTCTCAGTTGATTTTTCGCAAGTCATAGGTGAAATGAGCTCCAAATCACCTCTGGGTTTCCATGTGATCATCGCCACTGGTAATTTTCCACTTAGAATATCTACATGCAGTAGTCTATCTCAGAATGTTGCAGTAGTCAAACCCTGTTTGTTGCACAAGCCCTTCAATGGCATGAAGCTAGTTCTGATGGTATTCCCATTTTGCAGATGAAGAAACAGAAATTTAGAAAGGTTAAGTTACTGGTAAAGTAAATGGTACAAGAGGAAGAGGATCCCAGTGCAGTGATTAAGTATCCAAAGCTGGATGTTTAACTACTGCACTGCACTCTGGTGGAAGTATGAGAGAGTATTAGGCAAGATTGAAAGTAAATAACACAACCTCTGACATATAGAAAGAGCTTCAACATTACTTGCTGTTGATTTTAATACTGATGATAACTACAAGAACTGGAATTTGTATAGCTCTTCTAAAATTTCAAAGTACTTTCATGTAAGTTATTGTCCGTATTCAAGTATGAAGGTGTCTTTTAGAAATCTAATGTATTTTAGGTAAAAATGAAGGAAAATAAAAATTAATATATATTGAGCAACTGCTACTTGTACTGATATTATATTGAACAACTTTTCATATATTATCTCTTGGCATACCATGATACACTTAAAGGTAATTGCTATTTCATTTGGTAGGGAGAATGGTGCCCTAAAGATGCCCATGTGCAAATCCTTAGAACATGAAAATATCTTATGCTACACAGCAAATGGACGTTGTAGATTTGGGTCACAGACCTTAAATGTGAGAGAGTATCCTGGATTATCCAGGTAGGTCAAGTCTAAACATCTGAACCTTTAAAAGCAGAGAACTTTCTCTTGCTGAAAGCAGAAGGGATGCAATGGTAGGGAAACTCAGAGGTGTCCCAGACGTGATAAGGATTCTATGTGCCCATGCTGGGTCTGAGATGTAAGAAGCCATGTGTACAGACCAGTGACAGGCCTCCAGGAGTGAAGGACAGTCAAGCAAGGAAAAAGTGACCTCAGTCCTACAACCCGTGGAACTGAATTCCACCAACAACCTGAATGCAACTGGAGACAGATTAATCTCCAGAGTATCCAGAAATCCCAGGCCAACAATACCTTGACTTCAGACATGTGAGATCCCAACCAAAAACACAGTCATTCCAGGCCAGACTCCTGACCTATTGAAAGTGAAAGTCATTCAGTCATATCTGACTCTTTTCCACCTCAAGGACTATACAGTCCATGAAATTCTTTAGGCCAGTATACTGGAGTGGGTAGCCTTTCCCTTCTCCAGGGGATCTTTCCAACCCAGGGATTAAACCCAGGTATCCCATATTGCAGGCAGATTCTTTACCAGCTGAGCCACAAGGGAAGGCCTCTGACCTATAGCAATTGTGAAATAATAAGTAGGTATTGTTTTCAGTAAGGAGATTTGAGTTAATATGTTACAGTAGCAATGTAAAACAGTTAGATGTAATCACTTTATGAATGAAGAGACTTCTGAGGCTCAGAAAATTATTTACTTACAATCAAACAGCCAGGTACAGAAGAACTCAGTTTCACAGCAAGACTTGGATATTTTCTATCACACAATAGTTACGTAGGAATTATAAAGGATAAATCATTTTCTCTGCCTGCATCTTAGCACACAGCCTAATATGTTGAAGGTGACAATAATCATCACAATCATAATAACACAAAACACCATTGCTTAAATGGTTGCCATATGTCAGGCATTTTCAAGCCCTTTACACACCCTATCATACTGAATGTCTAAAGCAATGGGATGAAGCTGGTTCTAATAACATTCCCATTTTGTTGATGAGGAAACAGAAATTTAGGAAGGTTAACCTACTTCATTAAAAAAAATGTTACAATAGGAATATGTACCCAATGAAGTGGTTAATATCCAAAGCTGGTTATTCAACCACTGCATTGCATTCTCGTGAAAGCCTGAGAGAGTGATAAAATTAGTCAAGAAAGTAAGTAATACAATGTCTGACATATACCAATAGATTAAATGTTACTTGTGGTTGATTTTAATATTGATAAAATAGACACTTTCTGAGCTCTGACTTTTTGCCTAATACCAGACATTAGTCTAAATATTTTACCTATATTTAGTCATTTGTCTCCAGTCACATGCAGTAGACATTTTGTCCATTTAAAACTTAAGACAATAATAGTTTACAGAATTTAAATTACTTCTCTCAAGCCACACAGCCAGGAAATGGAAGGGCCACATTTAAACTCAGGTCTATGTAGCTTTAAAGACTCTGTTTTTAAATGTTCAAACCTTAATTTCAGACATTAATCAGGATAAGTAGAGGATCGCTACTCCTTCTTAAGGGTCTATGAAGGACATGTTAGAGCTGGGGGTCAAAGCCAATCTAATCTCATCTCATGACATGAGTTTGGGTAAACTCCAGGAGTTGGTGATGGACAGTGAGGCCTGGCATGCTGCAGTCCATCGGATCACAAAGAGTAAAGTCAGACACAACTGAGCAACAGAACTGAACTGAATCTCATCTCAAACACCAGTTGCTACTCAGAGAACTCTAGGTTTCCAATTGTGTCTATCTTTTGTAAAATAATGTACTAGAAACTAGCCCACGACACTTTCTTGAGGTAAGTTTTGCAATCTTGTTCAGAGTCTGCTGTGGTGGTAGAGGTTGTATCTTTATTAATATTATTAAGTTTTTAAATTTGTAAATGCACTTTATCAAAATTCTTTTAGCTAAATCAAGCATGAAATACACTTGTAAAACCATTATTTTCTTGACTGGTGCACCTTATGACCCACCAAGTATTGACCGATAAATGTAATCCTCACAAATCTGTGGCCCATGTAAACATGTCAGCACCATTCCAGGAGGAAATTGAGTCTGAGGAGTTTTAAGCTGTAAGTCTGAGATCCCACAGAGAGTGAGGGGCGATACCAGGTTCCGCGTCCTTGCCTTCACAGTTCCAAAGTGAAAATGTTAGTCACTCAGTCATGTCTGACTCTCTGTGACCCCAAGGACTGTAGCCTACCATGCTCCTCTGTCCATAGAATTCTCCAGGAAAGAACACTGGAGTGGGTACCCATTCTGAATCTCGTGCTAATTTCACAAACCGTAATCAATAAGCAACTAAAAACAAAGTCCTGTTCTTTACTGAATTCCCATATTTCCTATAGTGTCTCTCTGAATTTTAAGAGCTTGGGCCATGATACTGTTATTGTTATTTTTGCATTAGATCCATATAATATCTTAGAAGAAATTGTCTCTTTGTTCAATGTCAGGAAGCATTTAACAGAAGGCTTCCTGTGTGCTGTTTTGGATCTGTCAGGAATTCTCTGTTCCTTATTAATTCCTGAATATTCAGGAATTAAGAGGAGAGGCAAGCCTCTCCCAGGGGCTGAGGAATCCAGGCATTTCCTTCATTAGTTTTTCTATACGGTGATAAGTACCCTCTTCCTTTTTATGAACCATATGGTAAAAGTGATTATTTACAACTCTCTCTCTCTCTTTAATATGGATCGTCTATGTTTTGTAAGTCTGGAATTTTAATCTTTATCTTTGCTGAGAATAACTACAGTATATATGCCCACATAGTGTTGATTAAAACCCCTCTGCTCCATCAGAGCTTTGGTCCCTGTGTCTTGCTTTCTCTCTCTCTCTCCCTCTCTCTATTTTTCAGGCTGATCCCCTGGAGCTCAGAAGCTCTCTGAGTTCACTTTCCTGCCTGGGCTTGCTCTGTGCCTTCACCCCATCGAGAGGGTGCCTGAGGCCTCTGTGAACAGAGCAAGCCCCATGCCAGGGGCTTTATTGGCTTTCTGAGAAAACCAATGAATATCAGCCTCTTTCTCTCTCCTTTACTTTCTTCTCAATTGACTCCGGACCACCAGGTTCCCGTCCATTAAAGGACCTCAACAGTTCAACACATCCTTTGCTTGTAGAAACCCTGGATAATTTACACATCAATATAATATCCTTGCAAAACAAAACAAAGCACCCCACACACACACACACACACAAAAGAACAAAACTCTGCTCCTTGCCCTAATTACACATATTTCTCTGAGTATCTGAGAAATGTTTATGAAGAGTCAAAAGCCTTTTACTTTTTCAGAAGAACATATTGTCACTTCTGGGGGGAAATGCTCAAAATATATGCTATTATGGGGAATTAATAACTTCTGATTCCAATTTGACTGTTTCCACATTAAAGTATACTTTTATGATCAAAATAGCATACTCAAATTGCACAGTTAGAGTAATCTTTCTAAAACAATGATTCCTGCTTTTAGCCATTTAAAATAATTGGCACTTTTATTTATCTAGAACATCCTTATTTACTGTCTTTCATCTATGTAACTCCTACTTAAAATTTATGTTAACTCAAATTTCATCTCCACAAGACCTTTCCTGATTCATTACTCTGATATAGCTGCCTCTATACTATGTCCCCAAAGCAACTGTTGTATAAATGTATCACAGTATTTGGTTATCATTATTTTACTGGAGTAGAAGCCTCTTATGCAGCTTTTTGGTTTTGTTTTCTTATTCATATTCCCAGAGCTTAGCAGAATCATAATATTATGTATTCAGCAAATTCTTACTGAATGAAATACATAGCTGAACATTTTAAAACTTATACTAGTTTATTGGTAACTGGGATTTTAAAAATATTTTTCTGTAATTCGATATGGAAGAATGATTTTCAACCAAGAGGATTTCATGTTTTTTTTTTTTTTTTCCACAAAAGATTTTGATAAGGGCAAAAAAATTGATCTTTGTAGATAAAAACTTAGACTAATTAAGGAATGAAGGAAAGAACTTAATAATTACCCATAAAAAGTGATTATTCACTATTGTTGATATGGATCCAGATGACAATTTGGAATATAAATGATATGTCTGTGAGTGTTATGACTGTCAGCCTGGAATTGTACTTGGTGATTCAGGGAAGGGTAAGCTACAAAGAAGTTAATCAAACAACTCTAGTTCCCTTCTGACCTCATGTTATTGTAACAATGCACAATGACAGGTTTTCAGTTAGTATTGGTATATAAGACCTTGAGAAACGTATATGATAGTCTCAGAAATGTGAACAGAATGTCAGTTATGCTTTAGCATAATAGATGCTGCCATACTGATACAGACAGAATGCTCTGGGGGCACAGGTGATAGGTCCAAGTTTTGTGGCACTTATATTGGCATAGTTCATTCTCCATATTTTGGAGTTACTACTGCACAAGGTCTGGTGAACTGCAGGCATTCAGTACCGCTTAGTTCTCAATCTCCTCTCTTTTTCTATTTTTTGTATGTTTGTGTATGTGTGTCATCAATAAATATATCAGTCTCCTTATTTTCTTCCCTTTGACCATCACTGATTTGCTCATTCTCAGATGCACATTAGGGATAAAAGAGATGGCTCTATGAAAATATCAGAGTGATATCCCTTTAGAGTATACCTGTGTTTGCTTCTTTTAATAATAAGTGAATACTTTTTTTTGCAGTTGATTTGGTCAACCTTTGGCTTAGATATATTTTGTCAAAAATATATCTATAAGTCAAATCCCAGTGCGTTCTCAGGTGTCTGGTAATCAGAGAGATGCTGTGCCAAATAGACTGAGGCCGCAGAGCTTCTGTTAGGGCAACAGGCTTGAACACTCTGGGGAAAAGCCAAGGGTGAGAAAGGGCAGCCCGTGAACTCACACTTGGAACTTGTGTAAAGATGTCCATGCTGTCTTCCTTGTTCAGGATACAAAGCGCATCCAGAGATCTCCCTTTCTCCAGCCTGCAAAGAAACCTCTGAAGATCAGAGAGGAGCCGTGGGATACAGCTGGCTCAAATGGAGCTCTTCTCCACACAGAATAGCTCTGTCTGTACCCACTTGCAAAAGTATGTATCATTTTGTAAATCAAATTATCCAGAAAAGTTAATTAGATGTCCCCATGATTCAACAGGCCTGTGAGGGAAGTGGGCAAACATTTAAAAAAAAAATTTAAAGGGTATCTCCAATATTTAGCTATAGTTCTTAGAGTAAAAGAGAACAGCTACTAAAGAAAGGGAGAACAGCTCATTAGTTGACTGTATTATACCCTGGATGAAAAGGAACTACCCATAAGCCTCTGTGCCTATGATAGCCCAAGTCTGAGGATATTTCTATATACATCAAGCAAGCTGTCTTAATTATTTGTGCTATTTCTTCCCCCTTTAAAAACTGTTTTAGAATGTAAAATCCTATTGCAAATACGCTATCTGATTATCTCCTGCCATATGGCTATTCAAAGAACTCAAGGATTTGTGGTCTATTCGAGCATACGTATGGTGTGATGCCCTGGTTTTCAAACTGTGGTCCAGAGAACTCTACGAATATCCACAGATATGCAGCAGGCGTCCTGAAGGGGGAACGGAAGGGGGTTTGAGTGTGTAGCCTTGGACCCTCACACCTGTGCCAAACAGAGAAGCACAGCTTTAATATGGTTAAACATAAGCTTCTGTGAAAAATTTTATTTGGAACAAAAAAGTGTTCTTAAGCTAAAAGTATATTTGAAGACCATTAGTATAATGTAAAGAATGTAAGCTATAGAAATAAATGGGCTAATGCTTTATACTGAAACTCTACTACTCGCTAAGGATATGATCCTATGAAGACCTTATAATTTCTTTCATCTTAATTTCAATTACCTAAAAATAGGGCCACTCTCACAGATTTTACAAGCGATTCTGTGTATTAGGTGGAAGGGAACTAACGTTTCTAGAGGCATTAATAATTACAAGGCTCTGAAGAGAAAACTATTCAATACGTTCTGTATTCCTTTCTGCTCTCCATACCACTCTGCCATGTACAGTAAATACACTAAAAACACACGTAAAACATATGTTTGATCCATGCTGGCATATTTTATATTATCATGTGTTCTGCATTGCAAGAACCTTGAGCATCAAGGTGAAATAGCATATTTTGTGAGAACTTCAACAGTTCAAAGAAAAGGATTTCATTGTTAATCCTTTGCCATCCTTTGTCTTCTTTTTTAAATGGTAACAGACTAAATCCTTGTGGGAACAATCACTGCACTTCATCCCAGGGTCACACCCACTGCACTTCACAACATCACCCTATAGACACTTCATTACTATCTAGTTTCTTTCAATCTCTACACTTTTAAAGGTAATCAACTCTAGCTTTCTCTTAATCGCCCAGGAGATGAAACAAAAACAGACAAACAAATTAGCTAATCCTGCTTTTCTTGGCAAACCATTAAATCCTCAAACCAAATACCCTATAAAATGTTCTGAAGAGAAAAACTTTGCCGGTGGAGATATGGATGAATGGATAGATAGATAATAGATAGACAGGTATGCTTGTGACAGAATGCACTTATTACATTTTAAATGTAAAAGAAAACATATATAGATAGGAATCAGTGAGACCTAAATTAAAGTATCTGTACTTAGTATTAGGTCAATTTATGTTCTCAAGAAGTACATAATAAAGAAAATGATTTAAGAAGATAATTATAGCAACCACTTATTGAGAACTCTCTAAGACTAGACTTTGGTAGCTGTTTTATGTATTATGAGTTTAATTTTCACAGTGTTTAAATAGTAGATATTATTAACTCCATATAGCACACTAAAATACTTGACAGTAGATATTATTGTTTCCATATACTACATTAAAATATTAAATCTTGGGAAACTAAGTAAAATGAGTTTAAGGTAGCATTCAGGATGAGTGAAAGATGGAGGTAAGAAAATTGAGACTTTTTAACAGAAATTTCCATTTCCTTAAATTAGCCCACTTTTTAAATATTTACTTTAAGCAGTGGTACTATGACTGGATGGCATCACCAATTCAATGGACATGAACTTAGAAAACTCTAGGAGATGGTGAGGGACAGAACAGGGAAGCCTAGCATACTGCAGTCCACGGGGTTGCAAAGAATCAGACTTGACTTGGCAACTGAACAACTATCCCTGTGGGGCTTCCCTGGTTCAGTTCAGTTCAGTTCAGTCACTCAGTCATGTCCGACTCTTTGTGACCCCATGAATTGCAGCACGCCAGGCCTCCCTGTCCATCACCAACTCCCGGAGTTCACTCAGACTCATGTCCATCGAGTCGGTGATGCCTTCCAGAGGATGCTCTGTCATCCCCTTCTCCTCCTGCCCTCAATCTCTCCCAGCATCAGAGTCTTTTCCAATGAGTCAACTCTTCACATGAGGTGGCCAAAGTACTGGAGTTTCAGCTTCAGCATCAGTCCTTCCAATGGACACCCAGGACTGATCTCCTTCAGAATGGACTGGTTGGATCTCCTTGCAGTCCAAGGGACTCTCAAGAGTCTTCTCCAACACCACAGTTCAAAAGCATCAATTCTTCGGCGCTCAGCCTTCTTCACAGTCCAACTCTCACATCCATACATGACCATTGGAAAAATCATAGCCTTGACAAGATGGACCTTTGTTGGCAAAGTAATGTCTTTGCTTTTGAATATGCTATCTAGGTTGGTCATAACTTTCCTTCCAAGGAGTAAGTGTCTTTTAATTTCATGGCTGCAATCACCATCTTCAGTGATTTTGGAGCCCAAAAAAATAAAGTCTGACACTGTTTCCAGTGTTTCCCCATCTATTTCCCATGAAGTGATGGGACCAGATGCCATGATAATTGCACTCATCTCACACGCTAGTAAAGTAATGCCCCAAATTCTCCAAGCCAGGCTTCAGCAATACGTGAACTGTGAAATTCCAGATGTTCAAGCTGGTTTTAGAAAAGGAAGAGGAACCAGAGATCAAATTGCCAACATCTGCTGGATCATAGAAAAAGCAAGAGATTTCCAGAAAAATATCTATTCCTGCTTTATTGACTATGCCAAAGCCTTTGACTGTGTAGATCACAATAAACTGTGGAAAATTCTGAAAGAGATGGGAATACCAGACCACCTGACCTGCCTCTTGAGAAATCTGTATGCAGGTGAGGAAGCAAAAGTTAGAATCGGACATGAAACAACAGACTGGTTCCAAATAGGATAGAGTACGTCAAGACTGTATATTGTCACCCTGCTTATTTAACTTATATGCAGAGTACATCATGAGAAATGCTGAGCTGGAAGAAGCACAAGCTGGAATCAAGATTGCTGGGAGAAATATCAATAACCTCAGATATACGGATGACACCACCTTTATGGCAGAAAGTGAAGAGGAACTAAAAAGCCTCTTGATGAAAGTGAAAGAGGAGAGTGAAAAAGTTGTCTTAAAGCTCAACATTCAGAAAACTAAGCTTCCCTGGTGGCTCAGTGATAAAGAACCCACCTGCCAAGGTAGGAGACTCGGGTTCCATCTCTGGGTCAAGAAGATCTCCTGGGGTAGGAAATGGCAACCCTACCAAGTATTCTTGGCTTGGGAAATCTCATACATATAGGAGTCTGACAGGCTACAGTCCATGGGTTGCAAAGAGTAGGACAGGACTTAAAGACTAAGCATGCACATGCATTATTACTATGACAAATGCATTCCCGTAGGGAATTACATAAATAAATATTTAGAACTGAGTATTGGTTAACAGCAAAATCTTTGATATCAAACAAAAGAATAAATTATGGCTCTAACACTAACTGTGAGAACTTGGATTAATCACAGTATATTTCTGGGTCTTAATTTGTTGTTTAAAATATGTTGAACCACCTGCAACTCACACAATTGTGTTGCGAATCATTTAACTAATGTCCATGTAGTTTGCTTTGGATGTAGTAAGTGTTCATCAGTTTGTTGACAGAATCGAAGGTGTTTTTAGCTTTCCAAATGACCAAAATTCCCCATTTCCCCTTTGAGACATTCATCTTTCCTCATTTTGTACTGTGAACTTGAGGCAAAATTCTCAACTAGATAATACAGCTATAAATGTTCACATCCAGATATCTGTCATGTGAAGTAGATCTGTTTCAACTCTAACTTTTCTCACTATCTTGGACTGATAGCTTCCTTACTCCTCCATAGTCTTAGATGTCTGAGATTTAAAGGAAATAAAGAGAAATGCAATCAATCTTTGTGAAGCTATTATTTAAGAAAGGATTAAATAATATAGTCAATAAAGCAGGAATGCATTTATCATGCACTTCACAAAAATCATTTAGAAGTTATATTAAAAATTTAGGTAAATCAAAATAACTGGATCCTTTCACTTTCAATGTCTGAAGTACTTTCATAGATCTTCATTTTAATTTTATGCTTTTGTTTCATTATAACCAAATTGTCCTTGGAAGAACATTCCTGTATATTTCTTACAGCAACCATCAGGCACACTCTTTCATATAAGATTATGCACCCAATATATAATCTTACATTAAGAAATGCTTACAAATCTGAATTTAAAAGGTGTTTATTTCTTTTGACACTAGTGTCTATCTGCCTGCTTCTCCCAATAATGGCCAGCAATGAAATGTTTATTCTCTATTCACCAAAGCTAGCAGCAAGTACAGGACTATATTTAATGGTCACACATTTCTCCCCTGATATTAAATGTGTACATTCCTCTTTACATCTACAGTATAAATCTTGAACTTCCATTTCATGTAATTAAAATATATATATGCCCTTTAATGTGCATTAAAACTGTTTAGAAATTACTTGTTTAGAAAACAAAAGTAAAAACTCCCAGCCTTGAAAATCAAAGGAAAGCAAAAATATTAGCCATTTAGTAGGAGAAAAGGCATCAATGGCAAGGCCTTGTTTCTGATACTAACAATAGTGCCTTACAAGAGTAAATCTTATTTTCATGACATTAATCAACTCCGCATTGACTATTATGGCAACTTCAGGTTCCTCAAAGACAGGAGGTATTTATCTACTGGGCTGTTCCTTCGTGGCTTTGTGCTCTGATTTAATTTTCCTCATGTACTTGATATGGATTTAGAAGTGTACCAGTGTCAGAACTGAAAAGAGAAGCAAAGAAACCCAGGAGAATTCAATGTATCATCGTGCATTTTCATTCCCTTCTCCTCTCCTTTCAGGCAGTTCTCACAGCTGTTGATTTCGTACAAGCTTCTCAGCCCACAGTGACACTCAGTGGTAGTCGAGCAGACAACAGCAGCAGTTCAGGGAACAGAACCTCAAAGAAGGCTCATCTGGTGTGTGAGGAGCTTGGGCATCTTGCTTGACTGAATCAAGACACAACTGTCTTTTCAAGGAGAGCGCTCTTAGTTTGTAATGACTATAACTTTTAAAATGCTGACTCATCATCACAATTATTTTCACCGGGCATTTTACCAAAGAAGAAAATTAGCCTCTTTATTGGAAATGCATAAAAGATAAACATCTTTTTATCAGAATGTCCTACCTTCTATAAACTCAGAAAACAACAAAAACAAGAACAAACAAAGCACACTCACACTCGTTTCCCAGTCTTGCAGGCCGGTATGGTAGCAGGTAGTCACATGTGGCTATTGAGCCCTTAAAGAGTGGCAAAGGTGAGAAAATGAAGTTTTAAATTAATTGAATTTAACTTTAATTAAGTTCAAAGAAAAAAGCAGGTACAAGCTTACCTTGTGTAACCATGCTTTGTTTTATTGCTTTTTACAGATTATAGCGTTCGTAACTAATTGCAGGTTTGCAGTAGCCCTGTGTGGGCCGAGGCTGTCGGGTCATTTCTCCAGCAATATGTGCTCACTTTGTGTCACTATGTCACGTGTTTTTAATTCTCACAATACTTAGTACTGTTTTATTATTAGATTTACAATTGAGATCTGAGATCAGAGGGGTCTTTGAAGTTGTTGGAAATTTTGTACATATTTGGAACAACTTGAGCATGTAAATTTTTTCAGTTGTAAATTTTATGAAATTTGGATAAAATAAACTATTCTCAATGAAAATTTTGCTTACAAATTGAGATGAATTATAAGTATAAAATACACATTTGCCTTTGAAAGATATAAGAAAAAATAATATAAAATATCTCATGAATAATTTTATAATTATTTAATAGTAATTTTATACTGATTTCATATTGAAGTGATATTTTGTATATAATGAATTAAAATGTGTTATTAACATTACATCCTCCTGTTTCATTTTATCTTTATTGGCACTGCTTCAAAATAAATTAAAATTAAATATATTACTGATGTTATATTTGTATTAGGCAGTATTGCTTTAGATGGTGAATTATTCAGGCTCTTCTTTCAAATCTACTTAAAGAACCAAATTTAGATGTCTTTGATTTCTGATTTTTCCTAAGGTTAAAAATTTTTAATGGGAATAAACAGTAAACAAACAAAAAAAGAAAAAAGAAATGCACTAGGAAAAATAAATGCAAAAAGGCAAAATGGTTATTTGAGGTGGCCTTACAAATAACTGAGAAAAGAAGAGAGGTTAAAGGTAAAGGAGAAAAGGAAAGATATATAAATCTGAATGCAGCTTCCAGAGAATAACAGGGGGAGATAAGAAAGCCTTCCTAAGTGATCAATGCAAAGAAATAGAGGAAAACAACAGAATGGGAAAGACTAGAGATCTCTTCAAGAAAACTGGAGATGCCAAGGGAACATTTTGTGCAAAGAAGGGCTCAATAAAGTATGGACCTAACAGAAGTAGAAGACATTAAGAAAAGGAGGCAAGAATATATGGAGGAACTATACAAAAAAGACCTTAATGACCCAGATAACTAGATGGTGTGATCACTCACCTAGAGCCGGACATCCTGGAATCTGAAATCAAGTGAGCCTTAGGAAGCATCACTACGAACAAAGCTAGTGGAGGTGATGGAATTCCGGTGGAGCTATTTGAAACCCTAACAGATGATGCTATGAAAGTGCTGCATTCAATATGCCAGCAAATTTGGAAAACTCAACAGTGGCCACAGGACTGGAAGAGGTCAGTTTTCATTCCTTTCCCAAAGAGGGGCAATGGCAAAGAACATTCAAACACAATTGCACTCATCTCACACGCTAGTAAAATCATGCTCAAAATTCTCCAAGCCAGGCTTCAGCAGTATATGAACCTAGCGAGAACTTCCAGATGTTCAAGCTACATTTAGAAAAGATAGAGGAACCAGAGATCAAATTATCAACATCCACTGGATTATCAAAAAAGCAAGAGAGTTCCAGAAAAATACCTACTTCTGCTTTATTTAACACCAAAGCCTTTGTATGGATCTCAACAAACTGTGGAAAATTCTTCAAGAAATGGTAATGCCAGACCTCCATCCCTGCCTCCTGAGAAATCTGTATTCAGGTCAAGACGCAACAGTTAGAACCATACATGGAACAAAGAACTGGTTCCAAATCGGGAAAGTAGTATGTCAAGGCTGTATATGGTCACCCTGCTTATTTAGCTTATATGCAGAGTACATCATGCGAAATGACAGGCTGGATGAAGCACAAGCTGGAATCAGATTGCTGGGAAAAATATCAATAACCTCAAACATGCAGATGACACCACTCTTATGTCAGAAAGCAAAGAGGAACTCACGAGCTTCTTGATGAAAATCAAAGAGGAGAGTGAAAAAGCTGGCTTAAAACTCAACATTCAAAACACAAAGGCCATGGCATCTGGTCCCATCACTTCCTGGAAAATGGATGGGGAAACAATGTAAACAGTGAGAGACTTTATTTTCTTGGGCTCCAAAATCACTGCAGATGGTGACTGCAGCCATGAAATTAAAAGATTCTTGCTCCCTGGAAGAAAAGCTATGACCAACCTAGACAACATATTAAAAAGCAGAGACATTCCTTTGGTGACAAAGGTCCATCTAGTCAAAGCTATGGTTTTTCCAGTAGTCATGTATGGATGTGAGAGTTGGACATAAAGAAAGCTGAGCACCAAAGAATAATTGCTTTTGAACTGTGGTGTTGGAGAAAACTCTTGAGAGTCCCTTGGACTGCAAGGAGGTCAAACCAGTCAATCCTAAAGGAAATCAGTCCTGGATATTCATTGGAAAGACTGATGCTGAAGCTGAAACTCCAATACTTTGGCCACCTGATGCGAAGAACTGACTCACAGGAAGAGACCCTGATGCTGGGAAAGATTGAAGGTGGGAGGAGAAGGGGATGATAGAGGATGAGATGGTTTGATAGCATCACTGACTCAATGGACATGAGTTTGAGCAGGCTCCAGGAGTTGGTGATGAACATGGAAGCCTGGCATGCTACAGTCCATGGGGTGGCAAAGATTGGACATCTTGAGTGACTAAACTGAACTGAAGCAGTAAACATGGATAACATAATAAACAGAGCCCTGTGTTTTCTTGTTTTGCAAAAAGACATTCTTCCTAAATGCAAGATTTTGCTGTAATCATTTTAACAGAAATCTATTAGTGCTCACTCTTTTTCTGACATTGTACTAGGCCTTGGATAAACACTGGGGAATAGAAGACAAATGGTTCACAACTTATGAGTCTTATAAACTAGTAACACAGACAAAGAGTGAACAAGTAGACAAATATATAAAGGAAGATTGGACTGAGTACCATAAAGAAATAGATGGGGTTTTGTTGTTATTCAGTAGCTAAGTTATGTCTGATTCTTTGTGACTCCATGGACTGTAGCTCGTCAGGCTCCTCTGTCCTCCACCATCTCCCAGAGTTTGCTCAAATTCATTCCCATTGAGTCTGTATTGCTATCTAACCATCTCATCCTCTGTCGCCCTTTTCTCCTTTTGCCTTTAATCTTTCCCAGCATCAAGGTATTTTCCAATGAGTCCACTCTTCATATCGAGGTGGCCAAAGTATGGTAGCTTCAGCCTCAGCCAGTCCTTCTGGTGAATATTCAGGGTTGATTTCCCTTAGGATTGACTGGTTTGATCTCCTTGCTGTCCAGGGGGTTCTCAAGAGTCTTCTCCAGCACCACAATTTGAAAGTATCAATTCTTTGGCATTCAACCTTCTTATGGACCAATTTTTCACATCCATAAATATATGAAAAAAATGGGGTTTAGGGGCAGAGAATAATAAGGCTGGAGGAATACCTATGTGGGTTCACAAAGCAAGTGTTTTCTGAGGCTGTGACTTTCAAACAAAGGCTTGACAGAAGAGTAGAAACTGGTCAAAGAACCAGGAAGACAGAATTCAGTGCAGAATTAGAGCATGTGAAATAACTTGGGGAAGAAAAGATCTTAAGGTATAACACTTGAGAAATGAGAAAGGTCAATGAGACAGTAGCTCAAGGAGTGAGTGTAGCCATGGCCAGAGCCATGAGGCTGGAATAGTTCACCAACCTGAGTCTTTTGGTACCTGGCAGGCCAAGGCAAGGAGTCTGGATTTTGTTCAAAGTGTAATATGGTAATATCTTTAAGCATAAGAGAAATAGTATAGTTTCATAACTCTGTTACTTAGAGATTAGATTGGTGAGAAGAAAGATGGTAAGAAGGGAGATTCAGAAACAGGATGTAATGAATTTTCAGATAGGACATGGTGATGTCCTGGAATTAGGGAATGGGAAAGTATAAATGGAGAGGTTGAAACCTTTGCTATGTATGTGTATATACACCACTCCCCTCCCCTGCCAAAGACTGTTAACTCATTGAAGATTTGAATCATGTATAATTCACCTTACACAGATATATCTTGGTCAGAGCTAACAATAATTGATGATTGATAAACATTGAATTTTCTTTTTTTAATAGATTAAAAACTATTTTCAAACCTTACACACTTTCTATGTCTCTGTATTACTTAGAAAGTGAAGTCCAAACTTCTTAGAATGGCATTTGAATTGCAATAAAGTATGACTCCAAGCTATTTCAACCAATGTTTCTTCCACCATTTTCAGTACTCACTTGAGACTCAATACCCATACTCTCATGGGTATTGAGACTCACTTGCAATACCCATGTCTCTTTCTTTACCCAGCCCCAAACAACTAATTTAAATCCCACCAAGGATAAGCACTGATCACTTGACATCAAGAGTAGAAGCCAGAGCTCACACTTTGACTTTTGGCTCTAGCTCTGGCAAGATACATGCTGTATCTCAGGCACTTGCTATATAGGTGATGGTAAACTCAGATGATACCAAATGATGATGTCACCCTTCTTCTCCTTAATGCTCTCACTTTCTCCATGATGAAATCCTAACAACCGTAACTTTACAGTCTTTCATGAAGGAGAAGGAAGGCTCTATATCAGATTCAAGCTAAAAATCTGCTTTTGAATAATCTTGAAAAATTGGTATCCATCATGTCTTTCTGGAAGCATCTACCAAGGTCAATGAGTAAAACTTCATGTGTAACATCTGGCCATGAGTTTAAGAATCCAGAATGTAGTTATTTTATTGCTACAGCCCTCTGCTTTATCTTAATTGGGCAGAAAGAAAGATTAGTCAAATAAAAGTCAATTCTGATAATATAGTCCAAAATTCTGAAGAAATGTATGGTTTTCCAGAAGGAACTAAAGCCTCTTCAGACCACAATAGTATATTTGTTGAAGTATCGTTAGCAACTTTTTTTCACTCTTACACATTTGTCAGTTACTTTTTTTCAACAAAAACAATGTATTAGATGGATAAAATAATATAAAATATATCAAAGATAAAACATTTGATAAAATGTTGCATCAGAAAAACTTTGTGAAAATTAATTTGACAATGTAGATAGTATGTAAGAATTAGAGGATAGATAACCAACTGGTGGTCATGTATGGATGTGAGAGTTGGACTACAAAGAAAGCTGAATGCCAAAGAATTGATGCTTTTGAACTGTGGTGTTGGAGAAGACTCCTGAGAGTCCCTTGGACTGCAAGGAGATCCAACCAGTCCATTCTAAAGGAGATCAGCCCTGGGTGTTCTTTGGAAGGAATGATGCTGAAGCCGAAACTCCAGTACTTTGGCCACCTGATGCAAAGAGTTGACTCATTGGAAAAGATTCTGATGCTGGGAGGGATTGGGGGCTGGAGGAAAAGGGGATGACAGAGGATGAGAAGGCTGGGTGGCATCACTAACTCGATGGACGTGAGTTTGAGTGAACTCCAGGAGATGGTGATGGACAGGGAAGCCTGGTATGCTGTGATTCATGGGGTTGCAAAGAGTCGGACATGACTGAGTGACTGAAGTGAACTGAACTGAACCAACTGGTGAATAATCAATCAATGCTTACAGTCCAATGGTTTTATATATATATATATTTTTTCCTATGACACTTTCAAGTCAATATTATCCCATGAAAGTGTTGTATTTTCTGGGATACACTTTGATTTCTAAAAAAAAGGTTATCTTAAAATTGATTTGTAATTTAGATTTGCAAAATTTTTTCACAAAATTGCATTGCATCAATCCTGAACAAACAACTCATCAGGAAGGGCCAATAAACATAGTGTGATCCCACTATTGAAAAATGAGCTTTGCCATAGCCAACAATTAACATGGGGATGGTAAGCTCATTCCAAAACCTGTCGGAACATATGGGTAATTATTGAAGAATGATGACACCAATGTATCATCAAGCAAAGCTGGTATTCTCTACTTTAGAGAATGGACTGTTTCCTACTAAATAGTGTTTTGCTGCTTAATGATACTATATGAATACAATAATCAAACATAAACATAAAAAACCTAGACTGCTAGGTTAGAAAATGATGAAGATACACTGACCCAGAATAGAGGTGAGGTAGAAGGTGTCTCTGTCAATAAGATAATCAAAACACAGACCTGGATTATGAGAAGGACAGAGACGTGGAATTTCATTCCAATATGATCCTGGGTGGTTGAGTCCATACTTTGGTGAAAGGACCAAGCTTCTTTACCATTAACATGATACCCACAGGCTCAATGCTCTTTATTCTCTCTTGATGTCACAATCTCTATAGTACATTTTCATCCTAGGACTATCTTGATTTTCAAGACCTCAGCAAAAACTTCTTTGCTGACTCCAACATTTCACGAGTCCATGAATGGTCAAGGTCCCCACCCATGACCCCTTAATTTCAAGAGCATTTGTGGTCTAAATTATATAATTTATCAACTTTCCATGAAACACCTGTGTTTGATGTTACATCATTAGTGTCCATTTCACCTCCCCAGATATATTTTAATTAAAAAAAATCAAATTACACCTTGTTGTCCCTCTTCCCTGCCCCCTAGATTATGAAATTGTGAAGGTTTAGGTATTAATTCCACTAGCTATCTGACTGAGGCGAAGTGAGTAAAATATCACCCCCAATATTTTAGTCTCCTTGTCTTTAAAATAGACATAGCAATGTCTATCTTGGACTCTCATAAGTACTGAGCACATAACAAACGCGAATGTACTTTGTGTAGCTCTACTACTCAATGGATATGTCTCCTTTGTCCTTCTTCATTATCATGATCTAGTGCTGTGTTGGGGCTATTGTAGAAACTCAATAATGAGCTGACTTTTCACTTAATCTTCCTAATCCTTGCTCTGAAATGCTTCTTATTCCATCTTCTTTTAGCTTCAGGGCTGATGAAGATATATCACTGAACTGGCATTAAAAGGTCAAAGAGCTTTATGTGAAACAACTCAGACACTTCAACGTCAAAGTACCTTGAAATACAGAACAGCAACACAGTTCTATGTGTTCACTCTTGCAAGAGATGGAAGAGGGAAGATCTGGGGGAAACAGAACTGACAGAGCTTCCTAACTTGCTCCACTGTATTTTTCCAATATCTCCAGGATATGAGAAAGAGGTATACTGCCTTTCTCTTTCGGCAATATTCCCCAGTGATGAGAGAATTAATGAGAGCCATTCAGGAGGCAGAGATGACACTGTATAAGAGAAGAGACTATGAGCACAATATCCATACTTTGATTGGGAAGGCCCCTGCAAGGAGATTACATAAAGTAGTAATTTACCTACATCCGTCCCTTCTCTTCTGGGCGTGTGCTTTGGAGGTACACTGGTACATGGGTGGTGCCTTGTTTGCTGTCATATCCCAAACACAGAGCATGCTCTAGTAGACACTAATTACATATTTGTTGGGTGGGGCTATTTTGTCTGCTAAAATGGAAGAAAGTTAATCTTGCTCATGCCAAGCTTCCAACTTCATTTCTCTTCAATCTCTGTCACACAGAGGAGACAATAAATTGTAATGGAAAAAAGCAGATAGACCTACATTCAGATGAAGGATAGATACTTACTAGCTGAATGACATTGAGTCATTAATGAAATAAACATTGTCTTCTTCATTATTAGCATTATACACATCAATGATTCTGACTTTGCAGAATTAAGCAGTTACTTCTCTGATACATAACTACTTTAAAAAAAATTACCAATCATGCTAGGGTTATAGGCTTAGGTTTATGCTTAACAGTCTATCAAGTGTTTAACTAGCTGCCCTGCAGACACTGCAAATCCATTACAAACAAAATCGAACTCATTATTTCACAACTAACAATTTATTCCAGTGAAAATTACCACTTACCAAATTACCACTTAACAACTTAGGGTCCATCAGAAACCTGGGAGTCATATTCAACTTACTCATCTGAATACTGCCAACTCTTCTTGCTTTTACTTTTATTTATCTATTAGTCAATAAATTAATAAACAAATAAATTAATAAGCAAGCTTAAATAAAGTAAATAAACAAATAAGCTTCTATCATTTATTATTTATCTATTTATTAGTCAATCCAGTCCATGTTTCCCTCTCTATTTCCATTCCTTCTAGCTCTGATGTAATTGTCATTCTTTCCTGGATTTCTCACGGTCTGCAAACCATCTTTTCCACATTTCAGCCAAAACCATCTTTCTAAAATCCAATCAGTTCTGAATATTATTCTGTTAAAGTTTCATATGTTTTTAATGTAAAAATTATAATAACAATAATAATAGGAATTTACTGAGCAGTGACCATATATCAGGAACTTTGGAAAAGAGAGAAGGAATACAAAGCAATGAGAAGAACAGATACTAAGACACTCAGGCACTAATAAAAATGACAACTCAGAGACTGGAAAATACTTGGTCATGACTATGGCACAGTGGGTTTGAGGGAATTGTAAGAACTGAGTGTGAGGAAGTGGATGGAGGTAGATCATGAAAGGCTTTACTGCTAGGGGGTGTGTGGGTGTGGGTGTGTATGTGTATGCTTATTTTCTTTATTTTTATGTACTGGATGCAATAGAACTGAGCACCATCTTTGCCATCAACAAATTCTGCATTTTTATGAAAGCAGTCACATAGCAACGTCTAAAGAGAAGCCAAATTTCTTAAATAAAACAAACAAACAAACAAAAAAACCCGTCAGGTAGAAACAGAGAACTCTATGCTGGAAAGGGTGTGGAAAAAAGGGAACCCTCTTGCACTGTTGATGGGAATGTAAATTGATATAGTCACTATGGAAAAAAGTATGGAAATTCCTTCAAAACTAGGAATAAGACCACCATATGACCCAGCAATATCACTTATATGCATATACTCTGAAGAAACCAAAACTGAAAAAGACACATGTACCCCCAGTATTCATTGCAGGACTATTTACAATAGCTAAGACAAGGAAGCAACCGAGATGTCCATTGACAAATGAATGATAAAAGAAGCTGTGGTATATATATATATATATATATATATATATATATATATATATATAAAATGGAATATTACTCATCCATAAAAAGGAACATATTTGAGTCAGTTCTAATGAGGTGGATGAACCTAGAGCCTATTATACAGAGTGAATTAAGTCAGAAAGAGAAAAACAAATATCACACAAGAAATGCATATATATGGAATCTAGAAGGATGGTGCTGATGAACCTGCTCACAGAGCAGCAATGGAGACATAGAGAAAAGACTTATGGACAAGGGTGGAGGAGGAGAGGGAGAGGTGAGATGAATGAGAGAGCAGCATGGAAGCAAGTACAATAACATATGTGAATAGAGAGCCAACAGGAATTTGCTGTATGACTCAGGGAACTCAGACTGGGGCTCTGTAATAACCCAGAAGGCTGGGAATGGGCAGGAGGTGGGTGGGAGATTCAAGAAGGAGGGGAATATGCAACCCTATAGTTAATTCATGTTGATGTATGACAGAAATCAAACTAATACTGTAAAGCAATTATCAATCAATTAAAAATAAATATAGTTACCTATATATAGGTCTTTAGTTTCTTTAGGTAGATATTGCCAACATCTGCTGGATCATAGAAAAAGCAAGAGAGTTCCTTCCAAAAAAATATCTATTTCTGCTTTACTGACTATGCCAAAGCCTTTGACTGTGTGGAACACAATAAATGGTGGAAAATTCTTCAAGAGATGGGAATACCAGACCACCTGATCTGCCTCTTGAGAAATTTGTATGCAGGTCAGGAAGCAACAGTTAGAACTGGACATGGAAAAACAGATTGGATCCAAATAGGAAAAGGAGTTTGTCAAGGCTTCATATTGTCACCCTGTTTATTTAACATATATGCAGACTATATCATGAGAAATGCTGGACTGGAAGAAACACAAACTGGAATCAAGATTGCCAGGAGAAATATCAGTAACCTCAGATATGCAGATGACACCACCCTTATGGCAGAAAGAGAAGAGGAACTCAAAAGCCTCTTGATGAAAGTGAAAGTGGAGAGTGAAAAAGTTGGCTTAAAGCTCAACATTCAGAAAACAAAGATCATGGCATCCAGGCCCACCACTTCATGGGAAATAGATAGGAAAACAGTGGAAACAGTGTCAGACTTTACTTTTCTGGGCTCCAAAATCACTGCAGATGGTGACTGCAGCCATGAAATCAAAAGACACTTACTCCTTGGAAGGAAAGTTATGACCAACCTAGATAGCATATTCAAAAGCAAAGACATTACTTTGCCAACAAAGGTCCATCTAGTCAAGGCTATGATTTTTCCAATGGTCATGTATGGATGTGAGAGTTGGACTGTGAAGAAAGCTGAGTGTCAAAGAATTGATGCTTTTGAACTGTGGTGTTGGAGAAGACTCTTGAGAGTCCCTTGGACTGCAAGGAGATCCAACCAGTCCATTCTGAAGGAGATCAGCCCTGGGATTTCTTTGGAAGGAATGATGCTAAAGCTGAAACTCCAGTACTTTGGCCACCTCATGGGAAGAGGTGACTCATTGGAAAAGACTCTGATGCTGGGAGGGATTGGGGGCAGGAGGAGATGGGGACGACAGAGGATGAGATGGCTGGATGGTATCACTGACTCGATGGATGTGAGTCTGAGTGAACTCTGGGAGTTGGTGATGGACAGGGAGGCCTGGTGTGCTGCAATCCATGGGGTCGCAAAGAGTCGGACACGACTGAGCGACTGATCTGATCTGATCCCTAAGTATTTTATTCTTTTCGTTGAAATGGTGAATGGAATTGTTTCCTTAATTTCTCTATTTTCTCATTATTAGTGAATAGGAATGCAAGGAATTTCTGTGTGTTGATTTTATATCCTGCAACTTTACTATATTCATTGATTAGCTCTAGTAATTTTCTGGTGGAGTCTTTAAGGTTTTCTATGTAGAGGATCATGTCATCTGCAAACAGTGAGACTTTTACTTCTTCTTTTCCAATTTGGATTCCTTTTATTTCCTTTTCTGCTCTGACTGCTGTGGCCAAAACTTCCAAAACTATGTTGAATAGTAGTGGTGAGAGTGGGCACCCTTATCTTGTTCTGACTTTAGGGGAAATGCTTTCAATTTTTCACCATTGAGGATAATGTTTGCTGTGTGTTTGTCATATATAGCTTTTATTATATTGAGGTATGTTCCTTCTATTCCTGCTTTCTGGAGAGTTTTTATCATAAATGGATGCTGAATTTTATCAAAGGCTTTCTCTGCATCTATTGAGATAATCATATGGCTTTTATTTTTCAATTTGTTAATGTGATGTATTACATTGATTGATTTGTGGATATTGAAGAATCCTTGCATCCCTGGGATAAAGCCCACTTGGTCATTTGTATGATATTTTTAATGTGTTGTTGGATTCTGATTGCTAGAATTTTATTAAGGATTTTTGCATCTATGTTCATCAGTGATATTGGCCTGTAGTTTTCTTTTTTTTGGCATCTTTGTCAGGTTTTGGTATTAGGTTGATGGTGGCTTCATAGAATGAGTTTGGAAGTTTGCCTTCCTCTGCAATTTTCTGGAAGAGTTTGAGTATGGTAGGTGTCAGCTCTTCTCTAAATTTTTGGTAGAATTCAGCTGTGAAGCTGTCTGGACCTGGGCTTTTATTTGCTGGAAGATTTCTGATTACACTTTCAATTTCCATGCTTGTGATGGGTCTGTTAAGATTTTCTGTTTCTTCTTGATTTAGTTTTGGAAAGTTGTACTTTTCTAAGAATTTGTCCATTTCTTCCACGTTGTCCATTTTATTGGCATATAATTGCTGGTAGTAGTCTCTTATGATCCTTTGTATTTCTGTGTTGTCTGTTGTGATCGCTCCATTTTCATTTCGAATTTTATTGATTTGATTTTTCTCCCTTTGTTTCTTGATGAGTCTGGCTAATGGTTTGTCAATTTTATTTATCCTTTCAAAGAACCAGCTTTTGGCTTTGTTGATTTTTTCTATAAACCAAAATGACACTAATAGATGGAGAAATATACCATGTTCATGGATTGGAAGAATCAATATAGTGAAAATGAGTATACTACCCAAAGCAATTTATAGATTCAATGCAATCCCTATCAAGCTACCAATGGTATTTTTCACAGAGCTAGAAAAAATAATTTCACAATTTGTATGGAAATACAAAAAACCTCAAATAGCCAAAGCAATCTTGAGAAAGAAGAATGGAACTGGAGGAATCAACCTGCCTGACTTCAGGCTCTACTACAAAGCCACAGTCATCAAGACAGAATGGTACTGGCACAAAGACAGAAATATAGATCAATGGAACAAAATAGAAAGCCCAGAGATAAATCCACGCACCTATGGACACCTTATCTTTGACAAAGGAGGCAAGGATATACAATGGATTAAAGACAATCTCTTTAACAAGTGGTGCTGGGAAAACTGGTCAACCACCTGTAAAACAATGAAACTAGAACACTTTCTAACAACATACACAAAAATAAACTCAAAATGGATTAAAGATCTAAACATAAGACCAGAAACTATAAAACTCTTAAAGGAGAACATAGGCAAAACACTCTCCGACATACATCACAGCAGGATCCTCTATGACCCACCTCCCAGAATATTGGAAATAAAAGCAAAAATAAACAAATGGGGTCTAATTAAAATTAAAAGCTTCTGCACAACAAAAGAAACTATGAGCAAGGTGAAAAGACAGCCTTCAGAATGGGAGAAAATAATAGCAAATGAAGTAACTGACAAACAACTAATTTCAGAAATATACAAGCAACTCCTGCAGCTTAATTCCAGAAAACTAAATGACCCAATCAAAAAATGGGCCAAAGATCTAAATAGACATTTCTCCAAAGAAGACATACAGATGGCTCACAAACACATGAAAAGATGCTTAACATCTCTCATTATCAGAGAAATGCAAATCAAAACCACAATAAGGTACCATTTCATGCCAGTCAGAATGGCTGTGATCCAAAGTCTACAAGCAATAAATGCTGGAGAGGATGTGGATAAAAGGGAACCCTCTTACACTGTTGGTGGGAATGCAAACTAGTACAGCCACTATGGAGAACAGTGTGGAGGTTCCTTAAAAAACCGGAAATAGAACTGCAACCACCAGCAATCCCACTGCTGGGCATACACATCGAGGAAACCAGAATTGAAAGAGACACGTGTACCCCAGTGTTCATCGCAGCACTGTTTATAACAGCCAGGACATGGAAGCAACCTAGATGTCCATCAGCAGATGAATGGATAAGAAAGCCATGGTACATATACACAATGGAGTATTACTCAGCCATTAAAAAGAACACATTTGAATCAGTTCTAATGAGGTGGTTGAAACTGGAGCCTATTATACAAAGTGAAGTAAGCCAGAAAGAAAAACACCAATACAGTATACTAATGCATATATATAGAGTTTAGAAAGATGGTAACGACAACCCTGTATGCGAGACAGCAAAAGAGACACTGATGTATAGAACAGTCTTTTGGACTCTATGGGAGATGGGGCGGGGGGGGGATGATTTGGGAGAATGGCATTAAAACATGTATAATATCATATAAGAAATGAATCGCCAGTCCAGGTTCGATGCAGGATACAGGCAGCTTGGGGCTGGTGCACTGGGATGACCCAGAGGGATGGTATGAGGAGGGAGGTGGGAGGGGGGTTGAGGATGGGAACACGTGTTACACACGTGGTGGATGCATGTTGATGTATGGCAAAACCAATACAATATTGTAAAGTAAAAAATATATAAATACATAAATAAATAATAAAATAAATATAAGTATAAAAAAAGAAACAGAGAACTTTATGATCTTTACCTTCAATCATATTGATTTTAATACAAATCATTATTGCTCCTCTAAACAATTGCCACTTTTTTCATCCAAAGTAAGCCCATCAAACAATAGTCATATAGAAAGTAACAGGTACATATGCATGTATTTAATAGACAATAAGTTCCTCATGACTATTAGGTTAGAGAGCTTAAAATCAGAGAAGCATTGTACAGGTGTCTTTCAGGTGGTGAATTAAGGCCCAGAACATAGATAAATCTCACTAAAATTCATATAGCAAAAAACAATAAAATATTCATTTTCTTCTTGATAAAGAAAATTGAAATCAGTATTCTTGGTACCCCTGCATATTCTGTAAGTTTACTGATTTAATTCTTTGATGTCAGAAAAACCCATGTTTTTTTGTTTTTCTTTCTTTTTCCGTTTCTATCATTAGAACCCAGTCCAAATTACCACCACTTTAAAGATGTTCTCCATTCAGAAGCATAGTATTCTTTCTCAGCTTATAACCCTTCTAGAAGCCCCCTATTGATCTTAAAAGTAAAAGTGTTAGACACTCAGTCATGTCCTACTCTTCATGATCCCATGGACTGCAGCCCACCAGACTCCTCTGTCCATGGGATTCTCCAGACAAGAATACTGGAGTGGGTTGCCATTCCCTTCTCCAGGGGATCTTCCTGACCAAGAGATCGAACCCAGGTCTCCTGCATTGCAGATTCTTTCCCATCTGAGCTATCAGTGAAGCCCTGTTGATCTTAAAACAGCAACCTAAATTCTCAGGCTCTCCAGGCTCTTGGCTTCAGCACTTCTGTAACTTCACTGCTTCTGGTCTCCCTCACTGTGGCCAATGCCTCTCTTCCTTTCTTCAGGGTCCTTTCAAGGACTATCCCTTTGTGGAGATGCCCTCACCCCAGTCTCCTATTAATTTATTTGGGTATATCAGTCAATCACAATAACAGTTTCCAAGAAGCTTAATTAAAATAATTATTACTATCAATGCATCAGTTTCTAATCTTTTTCTCCTGGTATTGTAAAACAATTGTAAATATTTTTATTGAACTAGAAAATATACATGGGAAAATGTACATAATGTGAGTGTGCAACTCAAAAAAAATTCACAAGGTAATGCTGCCATGCTTTATTTGATTTTTGATGCAATTAATTGGGATTCTGATTAAGCATTTGCCCTGTGATTTGAAATATGCTCAGTCTGTGAAGGCAATGGCACCCCACTCCAGTACTCTTGCCTGGAAAATCCCATGGACGGAGGAGCCTCATAGGCCATGGGGTCCATGGGGTCCATGGGGTCCATGGGGTCGCTAAGAGTCAGACACGACTGAGCGACTTCACTTTCACTTTTCACTTTCATGCATTGGAGAAGGAAATGGCAACCCACTCCAGTGTTCTTGCCTGGAGAATCCCAGGGACAGAGGAGCCTGGTGGGCTTCTGTCTACGGGGTCGCACAGAGTTGGATACGACTGACACGACTTAGCAGCAGCAGCAGCAGCAGTCTGTGAAGGATACAAACAAATCAAAGAAGAACTATTCTTCATCTTCACGGACCTTTTGATGAGATCTACACAATAGGACCATTAGGAATGGGACAGGCTAGAAACGATTAATTCATCCATTCAGTCATCTAGTATTTATTGTTATTACTGGGTGCAAAATCTGGAACAAAAATGATGGATTCAGTCCCTGTCCTGATTGAGTTCAACTAAGTGAATAAAGTGTAAGTCGTGTGACAGTGAGTTCTATATGCTATGGATGTTCATGTGAACAAACGTTATCTGCAGTTTGCGAAGCATGGGGTTGGGGTGTGGTCATACAAGGGAACGTTTTCTAAAGGAAATCAGAGTGAAACTAAGACTTGAAAGTTAAAGGGCAGCTAGTCAGCAATGGGAGGTAAAGGGTGAAGCATCTTGCAGGCAAAGTCCAAATCATCTGATTTTTCATCTGACTTTTCCCCAGAGAAGTAAAAAGAGCTTACCATATTTGGAGAACTGAACACATTTCAATATGGCTAGGTCATAAGCAAGTTGGAGAAAGTGCCTATCTGATGACTGAGTTAGAAAGAGAAACTGACAAAGCCTACTTTCACAAATATGTTTATTTCTATAGTACAATATAGACTTGTCTCACAGGATATTTTTTTAATCAAGTTATAAAATCTGTTTGAAACTGCAAGTTAGATATTCTGAACACCAAAATGTAAGATTCAGGCATGGAACCAGAAAGGCTGCTTGGACTGGTCTCTAAGGATTGTGTGCAATTATCTAAAATGAAAGGTAGAATGGGAAGATACTGAGCAGGCAGGACTCACTGAATGCAAGAGGAACCAGCCAGGTCATGATTGTTGTTATTATTGTTCAGTCACTAAGTCCTGTCCGACTTTTTGTGACCCGATGGACTGTAGCCCTCTAAGCTCCTCTGTCCATGGAATTTTCCAGGCAAGAACACTGGAGTGGATTGCCGTTTCCTTATACAAGTTATCTTTCTGATCCAGGGACTGAACCCACATTTCCTGCATTGGCAGGTGGATTCTTTAAGACTAAGCCACCAGGGAAGTCCCAGATCATGATTGTGGAGTCAATAAAGCTGTTCCCAGGGCAGGATTTACTATGTGTGTAAAAAGCAGTCAGTATAGAGATGTTCCTGTCACTGTAAGCCAAAGAGAAAACTTCTAAGAAAATGAAAGATAATCATCTATTTGCTGTACTTTACACATTAGCTGTAGGCTTTGACTTTTCTATCAACTGAGGAAAAGTAGATGCAGAGGACAGGGAGCTACCGCCTTACATCTAAGAATCAACTAGATGTTGTTATCAGTGGGCCTAACAATTCTGATACTTCTTACCCACTCTTCCTAGGAAACCATGACTGAGCCCTTGCTACTGGCCTGATGCAAGCACTAGGAGCATGGTGAAGAATAGGAGATTCTGGATTTCTCTAATGAAGCCTATGTTGCTAAAATAGAGACAGAAAAGGGTGACTAAACAAACAAATAAGATGACTTCAATTAGTATTACTCAAGGAAGAAAAGAAACTACTTTAGATGGCAGTCAAGGAAAGCTCTTGGGAAAGATGTTTGACCTGCAACCCAATGAAAAAAGAAATATACCAGGAGAAAGAACTTGATGACAGATGAAACTTCAAAGGCAAAGACTCTAATACAGGAATGAGTTTGGCTGGCTGCAGTGACGTAAAGGAGGGCAGTGAGATAAAGGCGGGCAATGTCAAAGGAGCATCACCGATCTCTAGACCATCCAGGATATCTACACCAGCTCTCCAGAGCACTTCTAGAACATCTGGCTCTCTAGAACAATAACAGGAAGAATGCTAGAAGCTGCATTCATGGAAGCCAGCAGCTGCAAGGTAACTGGGGCCATTATATGTCAACAAGTGTGGATTTTATTCTAAGAAAAACAATGACTTATTTTTCCTAGCTGTGTTATAGCTAAACTTTTGTAAAGAAAGTCATTCATGGAAGCATGGAGGCAATAATCTAGGTAAGATCACTGCCTAGTTTCAGCAAATTGTAGATGGTGATGTTGATTAGCCATGAAACAAGGTTTTTATCTTCAATGGATGTTAAAGGTAATTATTAGATAATAGTAAGCCTCTACCACAGTATATTCCACATTTAATTATAGGGGAAAAGTTCTCATCATTTGAAAGATGAGAAGGAAGAGCTATGAGGGATAGTACAAGAACAGTGGGAAAATGGGTTTCCTCTCACTGGCTAACTCCATCTGCCTGGAACTGGCTGTCTAGAACACTGGTGAGAAAGAGTCAGAAACCCCATCTGGCTTATCTGGAAATACTGCTGACTTAGCAAAACCAGTTGTGAAAATAAGGAGGGAAAGGTTGACACACCCACCATGTATCTCTGAAAGTGAAATACAGTGGGATACTATTGCACTTAGAGTCGGGCAGAACATGGGTTAAAATCCCTTAGGTAAATTACTTAATTCCTATGTCCCCCTCTCCTCATCTATAAAGTGGGGATATAAATTCAAATCTTACATGTGTATAGAGAAGACTGAATGTAATAGAGTCTGATATTTAAGAGAAAATGAATACTATTTCCTTACTAAGAAAACTAATTTGCATATATTATATCTCTAGTTATATCTACATCTATCTAATCTTCTGATGGATTAGAGGATTCAATAAACCAGAAACACATAAACAAATAAATTCCTCCATCTTATTTTCTCTGTCACTCTCAAATCTCTAAGATTGTTGATCATTACAGATGGAGATGAATCCAGTTAAGATCGGGTTTAGCAGCTATAGAATTTTAACTTCATTGTTTGATGTACTCTTCCTTCTCCCAAATGATCTTAAGCCTTCAGATAAATTAAAACAATTGATGATGATGATGAAGGTGATGATAATGATAGAAATAGTAATAGGCTTTATCCACTCATGTGTCAATGAACACTTAGGTTACTTCCTTGTCTTGGTTATTGTAAACAGTGCTGCTATGAACATAAGGGAGCATGTATCCAAAAAATGGTGGTCTGTATACATATACAATGAAGTACTACTCAGTCACAAAAAAGAATGCAATAATGCCATTTGCAGCAATATGAATGGACCTAGAGATTATCGCCCTAAGTGAAGTAAGGCAAAAAGAGAAAGACAAGTACAGTATGACATCACTTATATGTGCAATCTAAGATATGATGTAAAGGAACTTATTTACAAAGCAGAAACAGACTCACAGACACAGAAAATAAACTTCTGAATACCAAACAGAAAAGTGGTGGGGAGAAACAAATTAGGAGTTTTGGATTAGTATATACAAACTGTATATGAATCAGATAAACAACAAGGTCCTACTTAGCACAGGGAACTATATTCAATACCTTTTAATAGCCTATGGTAAAAATAATATGAAAAGAGTGTGTGTGTGTATATATATATATATATATATATGCTGCATGCCAAGTGGATGCTAAGTTGCTTTAGCTGTGTCCGACTCTTTGCGACCCTATGGACTGTAGCCTGCCAGGCTCCTCGGTCCATGAGATTCTCCAGACAAGAATACTGGAGTGGGTTGGCATGCCTTCCTCCAGGGGATCTTCCTAACCCAGGGATCAAACTCGCATCTCTTACGTCTCCTGCATTGGCAGCTGGGTTCTTTACCACTAGAGCCACTTGGCAAGACCACAATAAAATGAATAATAAAAGAATATATATATTCTTTAATAAAAGAATATAAAACTGAATCACTTTGCTGTATACCAGAAACTAACACATTGTAAATCAATTATACTTCAATTAAAAAAAATCAACAACAAAAAAGTATAATAGTAATAGCCTTCAAATTAAACAGAGATTTGGCAGGCAGCTGGAAGAACAGACTTCGAGCTCTCAGACAGGGACAGGATAGCCAAGGTCCGCACATGGGTTTTACATCAGTTTAATATAGCTCTGCTTGATTAGGTTTGGATTTTTTGTTTTTGTTTTTTCCTTCTCTTCTGATTTTAAGTTGATGGGGGAGATTAGCACAATAAAAGGACTCTACAATATCAACTAATGTTTTTTTTTTTTTTACTGAACTTAACTCAGGGGTGGACTGCTTAAAGTCACATCCTGTCTTATCTGCTCAAATTCCTTTAGAAACTTCCTGGCTCATTCAGAGTAAATGCCAAAGTGCATGCTGATGTCCTGAAAGGGCACAGATGACTATCTCCCCTTAGAAACTTCCTGGCTCATTCAGAGTAAATTCCAAAGTGCATGCTGATGTCCTGAAAGGGCACAGATGACTATCTCCCCTTTACGCCTGCACCTCGCCTCCTTCTACCCCTTACTCTGCCCTAGGCACACAGGGATTGTTTTTCTTCCCATACCCTGAGCTTGTCCCCTCTCCTCTTGGGATTCTTTGCACTTTCTAGGCCCTCCCCTGAAATGGTCTCCATCAACTCACTCTCTAGGCTCAACCCTTCATTTTCCTCCAGGCTTGATTTAAAAGGCCTCCTCTCCATGATGTCTCAGCAATTGTAGCCATTGGAAGCATAAGATTCTAACTACGTGTTTTATGATTTTCAGTTCACAGAGAGCCTCTGTCCAGTTTGAACAAACTGGGAGGACTAGTATCCTTGGAATAAATTAAAGAATATCTAAAAATCTTTCACACCAATGTGCTGACTAAACCATTCTCACCCTAGCCTTACAGGCCCAAAAAGATATGACAAATTGTCACTCACTTAAAATAAAAAGAGGGGTGGTCAGTGGATAGGCATTTTTGATGCTACTACAAAGAGAGAAAAAAAAAAGAGAAACTGTCAAAGTTCAGGCTATAATTATTCTCAAAAGTGTTTATGAAATACAGAATAGAGGATGAATTTATACACAGAGTAGTGAAACATTTTGAAGCTATTTGTATGTTTTTGTTTATTTGAGGCACATTCAAATAAGAGAAACCATAGTTGCACAAACTAGAAAAAAGTAAATCAAATAAATTCCATGCACTGAATATTATCTGCTTTGCTTCTGTAGCCCTGAAATGGACCAGATAAATAATCGTGGACTGGGTGTCAGGGCACTTGCTTTCTTGTTCTGGTTTGTAAGTCAACAACTACTTGAATGTGAACAGGATTCTTCACCTCTTGACACTGCCCTTAGTAGAATCTTTTCATAGAAAAATAGAATAAGGGGAGAAGTTAACTTTTATAAGGTTTAAGTATAAGATAGGCATTTTCAATCTAAATTTTAAAAAAGCTTTCAGAAAGCATTCTATTTTACTTCAGTTCAGTCGCTCAGTTGTGTTCGACACTTTGTGATCCCATGAACCGCAGCACACCAGGCCTCCCTGTCCATCACCAACTCCCGGAGTTCACTCAGACTCACGTTCATCGAGTCGGTGATGCCATCCAGCCATCTCATCCTCTTTTGTCCGCTTCTTCTCCTGCCCTCAATCTTTCCCAGCATCAGGGTCTTTTCCTCAGGGTCTTTTCCAATGAGTCAGCTCTTTGCATCAGGTGGCCAAAGTACTGGTGTTTCAGCTTCAACATCAGTCCTTCCAATGAACACCCAGGACTGATCTCCTTCAGAATGGACTGGTTGGATCTTCTTGAAGTCCAAGGGACTCTCAAGAGTCTTCAACACCACAGTTCAAAAGCATCAATTCTTCAGCACTCAGCTTTTTTATAGTCCAATTCTCACATCCATACATGACTACTGGAAAAACCATAGCCTTGACTAGATGGACCTTTGTTGGCAAGATAATGTTTCTGCTTTTTAATATGCTCTCTAGGTTGGTCATAACTTTCCTTCCAATGAGTAAGTGTCTTTTAATTTCATGGCCGCGATCACCATCTGCAGTGATTTTGGAGCCCCAAAAAATAAAGTCTGACACTGTCTCCACTGTTTCCCCACCTATTTGCCATGAAGTGATAGGACCAGATGCCATGATCTTAGTTTTCTGAATGTTGAGCTTTATGTCAGCTTTTTCACTCTCCTCTTTCACTTTCATCAAGAGACTCTTTAGTTCTTCTTCACTTTCCGCCATACGGGTGGTCTCATCTGCATATCTGAGGTTATTGATATTTCTCCCAGCAATCGTGATTCCAGCTTGTGATTCTTCTAGCCCAGCGTTTCTCATGATGTACTCTGCATATAAGTTAAATAAGCAGGATGACAATATACAGCCTTGATGTACTCCTTTTCCTATTTGGAACCAGTCCGTTGTTCCGTGTCCAGTTCTGTTGCTACATGACCTGCATACAGATTTCTCAAGAGGCAGGTCAGTTGGTCTGGTATTCCTATCTCTTTCAGAATTTTCCATAGTTTATTGTGATCCACACAGGCAAAGGCTTTGGCATAGTCAATAAAGCAGAAATAGACGTTTTTCTGGAACTCTTGCTTTTTCAATGATCCAGCAGATGTTGGCAATTTGATCTCTGGTTCCTCTGCCTTCTCTAAAACCAGCTTGAACATCAGGAAGTTCACGGTTCACATATTGCTGAAGCCTGGCTTGGAGAATTTTGAGCATTACTTTACTAGCGTGTGAGATGAGTGCAATTGTGCGGTAGTTTGAGCATTCTTTGTCATTGCCTTTCTTTGGGATTGGAATGACAACTGACCTTTTCCAGTCCTGTGGCCACTGCTGAGTTTTCCAAATTTGTTGGCATATTGAGTGCAGCACTTTCACAGCATCGTCTTTGAAGATTTGAAATAGCTCAACTGGAATTCCATCACCTCCACTAGCTTTGTTCATTGTGATGCTTCCTAAGGCCCACTTGAATTCACATTCCAGGATTACATTATTACTAATATTAGTATGGCCGTTGCAGTTCTTATCTGGGCTCTACTATTGCCTAGCTATGTAACTTTGGATCCAATGGTGAACTTGACGTCTGTGTCTTGTTCTCATTACTATAAGGAGGACTGATTGTCAACTGTGCTTGGTTGCCAGGTGAATCAGGCATCCTGCAAGCTAAATTCCTAGCTTGTGTAATATGTTCAATAACTAGAGATTGAGGTTATCACTTTTGCTCCAGATTCCTAATTTTCTCATTTAATTATCCCAGGGTGTAGGCAGGGTATAGGACTTTTTTCAATGGAGAATCTATTCCAGGACATCTAGATGCTATGATGCCTCATTAAGGTTTGACACTGATGTTTGAAGCTGTACAGCATAAGCTGTAGAGTTAAAGGGACACTGATGTGACCTCCTTTCCCTCTGTTGATATCACCGAAATTGCCAGTAATGAAGGAAGAGTGATCCAGAAACACCAGCTTCAGAGGCTAGCAAAGAAGAGGAAGCCCTGTTGAGCACCCCTGCCAAGGACATGACTGTGGGAATGCTGAAAGGTTGGAAGAGTGATATGGTTGATCATCTATTCTAGAGCCACTCCTTCTCCTCAAATCCTCTATTTTAGAGAAGCCCAAATATTTTGAGATAAAATATGTGTGTTGTCATTTCAATTATTTTAAATTAATCCACCAAGGCCGAGAAAGTGGATGCTGAACTCAGGCAAAAAGACCAATATTCATCTGTGGCACTGCTTCATACGCTAAGACTGTGAAGCCTATGCTGTGGCTTAGTCACCATGCTCTGCTAATCTTCTATAAGCTCTCACATCAGGGACCCTTCACTCCCTCCATGAAAGCACACATTTCAACACAAACAGTTGTGTAATAAACAGATGCATATTCATTCTTCACAACCCAGAAATAGTGACTCATTTTGTTTTATATTATTTTTCCCTTTCCCTTGCCGCAGGGGAAATTTGATAATCACTCCCATTTTTGCTATTACTATATCTGGTAGCTCAGCTGGTAAAGAATCCATCTGTGATGCAGGAGACCCTGGTTTGATTTGTGGGCCGGGAAGATCCACTGGAGAAGGGATGGTCTACCCACTCCAGTATTCTTGGGCTTCCCTGGTGACTCAGACAGTAAAGAATCCACCTGCAATATGGGATATCTGGATTCAATACCTGGGTTGGGAAGATTCCTTGGAGAAGGGCATGGCAACCCACTCCAGTATTCTTAACTGGGAGAATCCCCACGGACAGCGAGCCTGGTGGGCTGCAGTCCATGGGGTTGCAAAGAGGCAGACATGACTGAGCAACTAAGCAGCAACATACCTTCTATTGACTCTGTTAATGTGGATGGACCTAGAGTCTTTAACATAGAGTGAAGTAAGTAACTCAGAAAAAGAAAGCAAATATAATATATTAATGCATATATGTGAAATCTAGAAAAATGGTACTTTATGAGCCTATTTACAGTGAAGGAGCAGAGACACAGGCATAGAGAATGGACATGTGAGCACAGATGGGGAAGGAGAGAATGGGACAGATTGGGAGAATATTATTGACATATATACACCACAATGTGTAAAATAGATAGCTAGTAAGAACCTGCTACATAGTATAAGGAACTCGGCTTGGTGCTTGTTAATGACCTAGAAATGTGGGGTGGGGCATGAAGGAGGGAGGGAGGCTTAAGAGGGAGGGGACAGTAATATACTAATAGCTGATACACACTTTTGTACAGCAGAAACTAACACAACTTTATAAAGCAAATTTTCTGCAATAAAAATAAGCAAATAAAATAAAATATTTACATCATGTCTTATAGTTATCTACTTTCAAGTCTGTGTATAAGTGAGTGGGAGTTCCTTGCAGATGATTTTACTCATACATTTGTTATCTGTCTAAGTTTCTCTAAAGTTATTCATAATGTCTATCTCATATTGGGGTGCTAAATAATTGTTGGTTAAAAAACTATATGATTACACACCACAAGGTTAGATGTAGAAGATGGTTTTGAACAGGAAAACAATGAGAAATGAACAACTGTATAAGCCAATCTCACCATAATTCATATACTTTGTCTCAAGAACCTAACATAAATCTTAGCACATTTCTTCTTCTGATAAACTGCAGATGACTTGACAATGAAGTGTGGTGGTTGCACAGTCACATACTTATAGTCACGTTTCTATGGTTCTAGTTTTATCAGATTCTCTATTTGAATTTTCACATTTATAGTGTATTATTTTCCTAAAGGAACAGATACATTTTAATTGCAAGATGAATCCAGATTCATCAATTTGCTTGGAGGTCAGTTGGATAGAGATGCAATGCTGGTGAGACTTGGAAGCAGATCCATAAAATTTATGCTGTGGTAGATTTCACGCACTGCTTAGCCTCTGGTGCTCCATTGAATCCCACTTTTCCTAATTGCAAAGTCTCCGGTGAGACTGCTCCTTGGTTATACCTATTACATTTGCAATTTGACACATGTTTGTGGAACTGTCTTAGTTGTGTCCTCTCCAACTAGACTATAAATTCCTTAAGGGAAGGAAATGTATTACTTTTCCTTATCATAGGATATATAACATCTGTTGCATGCTTAGTAAATAATAAGTGATATATAAAAATAATGATATCTTCCAATCATTGAAGTGATGATTGCTCCAGTAATTGATTGGGAAGCAATATAAAGCACTACATCCCCAAATGAGGTGCTACAAAGTGTTGCTTTGGGTGCTTTCTATAAATGCATCTTTGGTCAGACTTAGAGCAATAATGAAGTTAAGAATAAAAACAACGGCAACAACAAACCACAGCATCAAAAACAAAAGTGAATTAGCAGTAGTAATAAGGATGATGGCTATAGTGTGAGGGCCCACAAGGTTCTGAAGGTGATTTCATATAACATTTCAAATCAATACCACAAAGTCAAGATTGGTTGTAAGTTCTGCATTACAGAAAGACAACTTAATGTTGGAATCCAGACATATTTGACTTTATTTTGTGTCATTTTAGTTTAAGACACTTCTTCAACATTTCATCAATATGAACATTTCTTTCTTTTTAATTTATTTATTTTAATTTGAGGCTAATTACTTTACAATATTGTAGTGATGGGGGACACATGTACACCCATGGCTAATTCATGTCAATGTATAGCAAAAACCACTACAATATGAGCATTTCTAAGCTCAGTTTAGACACAAAAAAAGGTAGGCATTATCGATAGTTTTGAAAAGACATCTGTAATGTTATACAATGATATAATGGATTTGTTCATGAGTCATGAGGAGAAGGGGACGACAGAGGATGAGAGGGTTGGATGGCATCACTGACTCAATGGACGTGAGTTTGAGTGAACTCTGGGAGTTGGTGATGGACAGGGAAGCCTGGCGTGCTGCAGTTCATGGGATCGCAAAGAGTCGGACATAACTGAGCAACTGAACTGAACTGAACACCATTATTGATATAATAGTGCTTGATAAGTGTTTGTGAAAGTCAAATTTAACTGTTTCTATCATCTTCTCTTAAAAATGGATGGGATTCATTCAAGTAAAAGATTACTGACTTGTTTATGATGATGGAAAATGTAAAAGAATTCACTACACCTGTTTTCTAAGCTCATTTATTCTCATCACATATCTACAAAGTTCTGAAGATGAAAAAGTCCAGCTTGGTAATATTAATTTGTGTGCTCAGTTGCTTAGTCATGTCCAACTCTTTGTGACCCTATGGACTGTAGCCCACCAGGCTCCTCTGTTCATGGATTTTCCAGGCAAGAATACTGGAGTGGGTTGCCATTTCCTTCTCCAGGAGATCTTCCCAATCCAGAAATTAAACCCGCATCTCTTGCATCTCCTGCATTTCCCAGTGAACCCTAGAGAAGCCCAATATTAACTTATTGATATTTAATTATTTTATTAGAGGTTATCCTTGTTATAAAACTTATCATTTAAAAATGGATGATTTAGTGATTTTTCACATTAGATAAGTTTAATTTTATTTACAAATTATGGAATCATAATTTAGAAGTACTATTCCATTGGCAAAGTCAGTCTCTGTAAGATCTTTCATTGTCTAAAACATGAATGTTAACAAATTGAGGAAAACTGTGGTTAATTTTTGAGACTGTAAAACTTAGTGCTCTGAGATGTCTTGGCTGCTCCTTGGTTTTTAATTCTTTTGTCAGAAATCATTCAGAACACTCAGAATCTGTACATACTTATGATGAGAAGGAAGGGGGAGGGAAGAGGACCATTAAGCCTACCCACTCTTGCTGCTGCCACTGCTTTCCAAGCATTTCCTGTCATAATTGAAAGCCTGATTTAACCATTGCTGAGATCTTCAGCCTTATTGAACCCAGAAGAATCTGCCTTCACAATGAGTCATCAGAGTGAAATATATGAGCATGGAGTTTGTAGTCTTGATTTCCTTTCAAGTGCCAGCTCTGTAACTTACTAAGTTTAATATTTGAGGAAAATAATTCATTTTTACCTGAGCCTCTGTTTTTTCATCTCTAAAAACAGGGCTAAGAATCACACTTCATAGTATTGTAGGGCGCTATCAATAGCTATGAAAAGTACCTTACAAATTATAAAACATAGATTTACGAGTTTGTGTTTTGAAGTCAAGAGACAGAGGAGAAACTTTCTAAGGTCCCTTCAGTTATTTGACTACTGAACACTTTTAAGGTCCAGTTAAAAGCAAGAAAAATGTTTCAGTGTCTTCCAGGTCTGAGCTCTATGGTTCTGTTATGGGCATGCATTCTTAGCAAGTTACTTCACTTTTAAGATCTTTAATGTTCTTATCTGCAAAACGGGAAGGAAATTCTCCACAGGTGTATTTGTAAGGATCTGGTAATAAAGGATAGAAATACTAATAATACACATCTATTTTTAAAAAGACACTTTTTTGCTTTATGCTGGCAATTTATGCTAGGCCCTGTAGAAAACTTACTGGATTCATGATTAATAAAAGTAAAATAAAAATCAAAAGGTAAAATTAAGAAAAAAGGTACAGTAGGAAACAATTCTAAAGATCGTGAGCAGCATCTTTATAGTTTATGTAGGAATAAATTGGACTTGAATTTAATGTGTTTCCATGACAATCAAATATTACTTTTCTATCCGATGAGGACATTAAACAAAAAAGAGATGAAATACAGAGCACACACTGGCATCCCTCTGGGGGAATTTGTGGACTAGTCATGTCTTTGGTGTAGATGAAGGGCTGAGGGAGATAATTGGCTGACACATTTCATATTTTCAAGAACATGATGAAAAACCAGCTTGCTTGTCCCTTTGGAAGTAAAATGTTAAACAAATAAGTGGAAATATGGCACTGCACCATGCATGATTGGGGAATGATTTATAGCCTTCGATACATCCTGATTTCAGGACAAGATCTTGGCAATTTTCTTCTCTGAACCACATTTGGACAAGTGTGCTTTTAAAGATAACTGTAATAAAATCTTATGTTTCAGGTCATAAACTGTTTACTTCTAGAACCCTGGAGGAAGACATGTTTTTTCTTGGTACTTTCCTTGAAAGATCCCCTTTATGATTACCTTCTCTGGGTGGTCTCTGACCCCAACTCAGGGTCAAGGACTCACTCCCAGGCTGACTGAAATGCCCTCCTGTACACACACATCATACATTCATCATTGCCATAAACACAAAGTATTGATGTTCCATGGCTTCTCTTTCCTCCATCAGAATATTAATTTTTAGGGCATTCACTAAGCTCATTTTTTATCTTTGTGTTCCCAGAACCTAGCAAATAAGTAAGATAGGAGCTTAGTTAGAATTTACTAGATAAATGAATGCTCATCTATATCCATGCTTATCCTTCTTAGATATGTTGTGGCTTCATTGTCACCAGAGGCAAGTTCTCAGAGAGAGCAACAGACAAGTATTATGTGGGATTGTAATCATAATTTGTAAAAATCCCCTTTGAATGCCCTTAAGTATAGAGAACTTGGAACATCTTTCTTAGCTTTTTGGTTGTGTGATATTCAAATTCTAAGATTATCAAAAATCAAGATATACCTCTCAATTAGTCTAACTTGAATCCTCAATCAGAGAATGCAATAGTGTAAACAGACTTGAGATGGGAAGATGATGTTTTTCTTTTTTTTATTTTCATTATCCTAAAGGAAATCAACCCTGAGTATTTTTTGGAAGGACTGATGCTGAATCTTGAATACTTTGGCAATCTGATGAAGAGCCAAGTCATTGGAAAAGACCTTGATGCTGGGAAATATTGAGGGCAAGGGTAGAAGGGGGCAATAGACGATGAGATAGTTAGGTAGCATCGCTGACTCGATGGACATGAATTTGATCAAACTCTGGAAGACAGCAAAGGACAGGAAAGCCTGGAGTGCTGCAGTTCATGGGGTAGCAAAGAGTGGACACGACTTAGTGACTGAACAGCAAGGGGATAGCAAAAGTTAAACTCACAGGGTATGTTGAGAATACAAAGGAGGGTTAAATGTCAAAGTTACAGTTCAGTACCGAGCACACAGTATATGCTTGTTTCTGTTATTGCCTTACTCCTATCCCAGCTTATAACTTTTGCTGTATAACATATCCTACACTAGAAGTTGCAGTAGGTAGTCTAAGACATCAAAAGGAGACCTGGTTTATGGGCAGGCTCCATGGAAACTTCTAAAGAAAGTAAAGATCCCTTTCATGTAAAAAGATCACTTGCTCCGAAGGTAATGTCAAGCTTAGAGAAGGTCTATCTCTAGTACTGTATGGTAGCCTAGGCTTTGGAAATGTGAAGTCCTGGAATTACATGGATCTTAATCACTGTCCATAACCCTACATCCTGGCACTGTACTCAACATATAGTAAGTTCTTGATCCTTATATCTGGAGTTAATAAACAGATGGGTTTGCTTACATAAGCTTCTTTATGCCTTAACAAACTCAGATTGAAACCCACAGAGTCCTTACTGGTACAGAAATTACTTCAACTCAGATGAGATTAAATATATTTTCTCAGAATACTGCCTGCTTGCCTAACCACCTCCTTGGCTTGTTCACAAATTGACCTTAGCCTCCAGGCTAATTCTACAACCAGCTTTAAATGTTTTCCTATTTTTAATGTTCATCTAAAAGGCAATCTACTCACAGAAACTTTTCTCTCCATCACCTTGATGTGTCTGTGTCTAGTAAATCAATCTCCCTCTTGCCTTTCCCAATTCTCCACCAAAAATTGCTACATAATCACCACTACACTTTGTACAGAGTGCCATTATTATATAGCATACACAGTCTATTGTATAGACTGTTATTTTATAAGCCTATACAATATTGTAATCCTGCACTTTCTTATTTATCTCCCACTCTAGCATGCGGGCTAAGTTGCTTCAGTCATGTCCGACTCTTCATGATGGACATGAAGTGGACTGCAGCCCACCAGGCTCCTCATGATGGACATGAAGTGGACTGCAGCCCACCAGGCTCCTCTGTCCATAGCATTCTCCAGACAAAAATACTAGAGTGGGTTGCCATGTCCTCCTCCAGGGAAATCTTCCAGACCCAGGGATCAAACCCACATCTCTTACGTCTCCTGCATTGGCAGGCGGGTTCTTTACCACTAGTGCCACTGGGAAGCCCTTTCTACTCTATACTATTTTTTTATTCTAATGATCCAGAATGTGTTAATCCTTGACTGTCAATAAAAGTTCAGTGACTGAAGTTTTCTTAGGAGACAACATCCACCCCCCGCCAGGACAGAATCTTGTTGCTTTTCATCTCTTTAAAGTCAAAAAACAAACAAAAAGCAAAAAATAGTCCTTATGGTAAAACCTCATAGTTGTCCTCAAATATGTGTTCTGTCTTCCATGATAATAGAAAACTAATTTTTAACAACGCAGAAGGGTAGCCAGACTAAAACTACACTATAAAGTAGGTGCATGTGGTTTAGTTGTGTCCAGTAGGTTGGGGAAATTATGCTATTGTAATTTCCAGGAAATTCTTTAAAAGACATCTCCAAGTACATTTTACCTTCTTTACCTCTGCCTTAATCTTGCTGCCTGGAACACGAAGATGATGGTTGGAGCCCTAGCTGCCATTTTAACCCAAGAGAGAATATCCTGGGGTATAGTAGTAAGCTAGGTTGAGCTGTAGTCTCTTTCTGGAGTCGAATTGCTATATCATCTTGGACATCACATAAAGTATTTTACACTGTGAAAGTGTAACCATTGCTTAACCATTGTTATCCTCATAACTTATAAGCAAACTTAAATAATTTGTGCAAACTTTTTTCCTGTATTAAATTATTTTCAGAGTTTATTCTTATTTATACATCTTTCATCATGCACATTCCTGGGAAATGTTTAGGGATAAAGTAGAAATCTAGCTTACCAATAGTTCTTTAGAGGACTGTAGTGAGGAAAGCATAGTCCAAGAAACAATCAAAATATTGGAATTAATCAAAATGAAATGCTGTATTTTCCACTATGTTATCAATAGTTTGCAATTGGGATAGAAAATAGATTAAAAACTCAGTTTTTTACTTTGCCCTCTCCATTCACAGCACAATCAATTGAGGAATGGAAATCCAGACAGATGTAAAATCCTTTCTAGATCTGTTATCCTGTGGGATACAGACTAAATATACTGGGATTCAGAGAAGGAAAACAGAATTTAGGTCTTTGTCAGTGAAGGAAAAGAGTCTGCATTCTTCTACTTGTAATACTCAGGGTGCTTTGACTAACTATTTTAATATTCTGTGTGAAACCATTTGTCATATCTGATGTTGATTATTCTGATAAGTGAAAGAACATAAGCAAAGATTGCAGATGGGAATAAAGGAAGCATGTTTAAAGAATATGGCTAAACATGAGTAGGGGATATACTCTGTGGGAGAGGGCGAGGGTTTGATGATTTGGGAGAATGGCCTTGAAACATGTATAATATCATATATGAAACAAATCGCCAGTCCAGGTTCGATGCATGATACAGGATGCTAGGGACTGGTGCACTGGGATGACCCAGAGGGATGGTATGGGGAGGGAGGTGGGAGGGGGGTTCAGGATGGGGAACATGTGTACACCCGTGGTGGATTCATGTCGATGTATGTTAAAACCAATGCAATATTGTAAATGGCAATCCACTCCAGTGTTCTTGCCTGGAGAATCCCAGGGACGGCGGAGCCTGGTGGGCTGCCGTCTATGGGGTCGCACAGAGTCGGACACGACTGAAGTGACTTAGCAGCAGTAGCAAAGTAATTAGCCTCCAATTAAAATAAATAAATTTATATTAAAAAATTAAAAATTAAAAGGCATACTAAAAAAAAAAAAGAAAGAAAGAAAGCATTACTGATTTAAAAAAAAGCGGCGATATTACCTCTAGAGGGTAAGGGTATTTATGTTCTTAGAATCAATGATGTGATCCTTGCAAACTTCTTTTCTTCAAAATAGGCCACAAACTCTTTCCTCTCATTTTTGTCTGATGATTTTAGTAGCCTCTTGATCCCCAAAGAGCTTGGCACTTACAATCTAGATGTGAAAACACATATACTATCTCTAATAAATTATAATAAGAACTATGATAGAAACATGTACAGAGTACAGTGGGACTAGGGAAACAAGAACCTCTGAGTCTACTTGGATAAAGAGTAGTCAGGAGTGAGTAAAAAATCAGTGATTAATCTTATGGCAAAATTAGTTCACAAAACAAAAGGTAGGCTAAGAAGAAATGATAGCAGAAATAATAAAAACTCTTGAAAATGGTTGTTGTTAAATATCAAGAGGTAATCTCAGGTGGAAAAGAGTAAGCCACATGCAATAAATAACACAGAGAAGGAGAGAATTAGACTAGATGGGATTTTTTTTTAATTTTAGCACAAATTTGCTTCATTAGAAATTTTCTTTTTTATCTACGGGTGACTAGGCTTGTTTTTGGAAATTGTAGGGTCAAAACACTCCACTTTGCCATTTTGGGGGAGCAGTCTGTTTTACTTTCTAATAATTTAAATCAGTATAAAATTAAAATCATCATCAGTATTGGACTTAAATATGCCTACCTACAACTTGGTAGAGTTTAAATATTTGGACTTTGGTGCTAAATGAGTTGGCTCACATCTCAGTTTTACTACTTAGCTAAGTAGTCCTTTTATAGTTGCTTAACATCTCAGAACTTTTTACCTCAACTATTAAATATAGAGATATATATAATTGTATTCTAACTATCACACTGTATTTGAGTTAAATAGATGCTATAAAGAACCTAGCACACAGTGGGTTCTAAAACCTGTTCAGTTCAGTTCAGTCACTCAGACGTGTCCAACTCTTTGCGATCCCATAAATTGCAGCACGCCAGGCCTCCCTGTCCATCACCAACTCCCAGAGTTCACTCAAACTCATGTCCATCGAGTTGGTGATGCCATCCAGCCATCTCATCCTCTGTCGTCCCCTTCTCCTCCTGCCCCCAATCCCTCCCAGCATCAGAGTCCTTTCCTTTTTTTTTTCTCTCTTTTCTTTTTTTTTTTAATTTTATTTTATTTTTAAACTTTACAAATTGTTCCAATGAGTCAACTCTTCACAGGAGGTGGCCAAAGTATTGGAGTTTCAGCTTTAGCATCAGTCCTTCCAAAGAACACCCAGGACTGATCTCCTTCAGAATGGACTGGTTGGATCTCCTTGCAGTCCAAGGGACTCTCAAGAGTCTTCTCCAACACCACAGTTCAAGAGCATCAATTCTTCAGCATTCAGCTTTCTTTACAGTCCAACTTTCACATGCACATATGACTACTGAAAAAACCATAGCCTTGACTAGATGGACCTTTGTTGGCAAAGTAATGTCTCTGCTTTTGAAAATGCTATCTAGGTTGGTCATAACTTTCCTTCCAAAGAGTAAGCGTCTTTTAATTTCATGGCTACAATCACCATCTGCAGTGATTTTGGAGCTCAAAAAAATAAAGTCTGCCACTGTTTCCCCATCTATTTGCCATGAGGTGATGGGACCAGATGCTATGATCTTAGTTTTCTAAAACCTGTTAGTTACTCCTATTTTATCTTCCTTTAAGTCTCATTGTAGGACCTTTCAATCAGCTACTAATATTACTACATTATCTTTCTTTTTAGTTCATCATGATATCTATTTTTCAATATGAAGCTGATATGCAAATGAGTTTTCTTTGTGCTTTTGCACAGGGTTTGGATAAGTTTAAATAAAGGCATCTTGTCATAGCCACTGCACTTCAAATGATTAACCGATCAAGCCTCTGGCTCAGCTGGTGGCCATGCTTTTGAGTAATTATTTTATTCATTGGCACTGCTTTTAATAGCTTGCTACATGCTATGAGGAGAATCCATCCCAATAAATTTAAATGAAATACTTTATGGAAAGACCAATAAACAGACAACAGCAAGCTGGTTCAAAATAATAATTAATATATTATTGACTCCCTCAGTAAGAGCTGGGTTTCTCGTTTTAAAGATACTCTCTGGATTCTGCTTAGAGTCCTAAATATCTAAGTAACTCTTCATTTTTGCTTATAAAAATAATGTAGGTTTCAAAGCATACATTTCATTTGGTTAAAAATGAAGGACTCCTGGCTTGCAACATCCAACTTTTTGTTTACTGCTATACTTTGCAGACTTATGACATAATGTGGATGTTGATAGAAAAATCATCTCCAATAAGTATTACAGTAGAACTTGTCTTCCCAGTGAAGCCCATTTTATCTTTCAAGATTCAACTTAAACATTGTCTGTGTGATAAGACTTTCCCTGAAGTCTCCTCACTCCTGCCAGGTCAGGCCCACACTTCCCATCCTTGGTTACTTCCAACCTACCCCAAATTAGATCTCTCACAGTGCCAGTGATATTGTGTTTTGGTTTTGCTTTATATTCTTGTCACCTGTGACTACTAGACTCTGAAATCCATAAGGGAAAAGACAGTTTTAAAGTCATATCATATTTCTTTCTTTTTTTTTGTTAGCTCTTTATTTTTTATTGGGTTATAATCACTCTACAAGGTTGTGTTAGTGTCTGCTGTACAATGAAGTGAATCAGCCACGTGTATGCATATATCCCTTCCCTCTTAAAACTCCCTCCCACCCCCACCATCTCACCCCTCTAGGACAACTCAGAGCACCAGATTCAGCTCCTTGTGTTGTAGAGCAGCTTCCCACTAGCTCTCTGTCTTACACACTATAGTATATATATGTCAGTTCTACTCTCCCAAAGATGGTACAGATGAAATTGTTTGCAGAGCAAGAATAGAGAAACAGACACAGAGAATAGACATGTAGACATGGGAGGGGGTGAGACGAATTAGGAGAGTATGACTGACATCTTATTTCTGATTACTAGAAAAATTCTGGGGCAATGCAAATGTCTATATTTCACATAAATACATTTTCCCATTTTCAAGTTAACATGTACAATTTGTTGATGACTGCCCCACTGTGTATATTGTCCTGGAATAAGGTTGATAGATTAAATATAAACTAGATACTTCATCAAATTTGAATGTCAGATAAACAAACAGTAATTGTTTAGTAAAAGCATGTCTCAGATGCTGCATTCAAATTTAACTGGGCATCTGGTATTCTTTCCTAAACTTGGCAATCCTTTCCCGAGGCGGAGAAAATTGGTATGATTTAGGTGAAAGAACAATTTTAGATGTACTTTAGTGATGTATTTAACTCCATTTTACCAAAGAGAAGTCCCCCTGGTTCATGAAAAATTTCTTAAGTGCCTCTGCGAATGGAAGGGAATGCTAAAGACAGCTTTGCTTCATGAGGCAACTGACGCCAATACACCGCTTAGGAGGAATTCTGTAGAATTTAGAACATATCTGTAATCTGACTGATATAACAGGACGTGGATCCTCTTGTTCCAAATTTGAGCAAATAGATAAGAACTGAGTTACAAACCAGATGAATTTCACACTCTCTTTCATGGATCTAAATGGCAAGCTGCTTTCTGGTTTACCTTCCTTCCTTCTCTCCATGTCTCCTTTACTGCAACTGTTAATACTAACAACTGAAATTTTTTACAAATATTCAAATAAGCACCCAAGACACTTTTACAGCTGAATTTTATATCAACTATGTAATTATTAATGATATTTAGTTTTCCCCAGCTTATGTGTGAAAAGGAACTCATCACTTCTAGAGCCAGAACTTACATCTTGGAGAAGAAAATTGTTTAAAAGCCTTTCCATTAACATTAGGTAGAATGTTGCCTTCCTATAACTTATATCCATAATACCTAGCTATGATTTTTGGAGCTACAACAGTGATGTTTCACCCCACATTGTATCATTTCAAATAACACAAAATATTTATTTTCTGTAACCATATCTTCTAAAATATACTTACCCATAGTTCAAAGAGCTGAACAGATGCTCTCTTGACATTATTTTATCTCCAGTACCTAGCAGAGTACCCGATGTATTATGGTAGCTCAATAAGCATTTGCAAGGTATACGAATAAACCTTTCCTCTCCTGGCTCAGGGGGCTTCCCAGGTGGCTCAATGGTAAAGAATCCACCTGCAATGTAGGAGATGTGGGTTCAATCCCTGGGTCGGAAAGATCCCCTGGAAAATGAAATGGCAACCCACTCCAGTATTCTTGCCTGGAAAATCCTATGGACTAAGGAGCCTGGCAGGCTAGAGTCCACAGAGTCACAAAAGTATCACCTACAACTTAGTGACTAAACAACTCTTGACTTAGAAACTTAAAAGTGAAAAGAAAACTCCATGAGGTCAGTAAATCACATGATCATATTTAGATAGCATTCATTCAGTTAATCATTCACTTAACAAAAAATTTTTGAGCACTTAAGCTCTCTTTCAGGTAGGGATCTGTCTCCCAGGGAGTGTGGTGGTAAATAAGAGAGACAAGGTTTCTACTTCAAAGTTATGATGCTTTCTGTCTAAGTCCTCAAGGATCTTCTCAAGGCAGTCAAAATTCACAGTTATTTTTAAAGTCTATTTAAGAATGCTACCGGATCAGGAACAATACATCAAACTATGGTAGGTGAAAACTAGACTTAGATTGTTTCAAGCCACTGGTTATTTAAAAGTTTTCTGTTTATGCAGCTAGATTTACTTTTATTAAGCAGATATCATGTCTTTCCCCTGTTATAGACACATGACAGATGACCCAGAGGTATCATTTGATTATTCTGTTTTGGAACATGTGATTCTTTTTATCCATTACAGTCTTGATTTCATACTAGGAAGATAATCTGGTAACGCTTCATGTCCTTCCCCTGCTGAGACCTCACCCATCTTAAGTGCCTAATTGTCCACAAAAATTCCCTTTGTCCTTGTTGTGTCCAGGCCAGGATATCAGTTTCCTTTCAAGTCTTTTCCTATATCTGATACCTCAACATAGAATTTTGTTGATCACGCCCTGTATCTGTGGCTGAGGGTCAAATGAAATCAGCGGGCAGAAATAAAGGGCTTGCCAAATAGGGCCCAGCCATGCAGTAATTGTGCGGCAGCCCTTGCCAGGCTGTCGGCCATGATATAAAGCAAGAGGCCTGAGACTTTGCATCAGAAGACCAAGTTCTATCCCTAAATCTTTCGCTTTCCACCTGTGGAACCCAAGTCACTAAACTGTGACTCAGTTTATTCCTGTATAGAATTGGAATTCTGTCCATTAAGATTAATGAAATAATTCATATTTCCTTTAGAAGTCCTAGCAAATAGTAATTTTTCAAAGCATGTTGGCCCCCTTTTCCCCTTCACATGGTATTTGAGAGATAAAATGAGAATTTATAAGCACAAAAGCTTAGTAGAATAATAACACACACAGGGAATCCATTCACATGCTTATCCCCTTCCTCTTTATATCCAAAAGGGCTCAAAGTATAGAGTGTAGGTTTTGAGTTTTATTCAAAACATTGCTAGAAGCCTGCAGAGACCCCAGGATAGGACTCTAGGGATCAAGAGATTATAGACAGGTTTAATAAGACCTATCTCCTACTAAACTTCAAAATGCATTGTAAAGCTTAATTCTGTGTTTTCCAATAGTCGTTACCTTATGAGAATATGCACTAATATGTCAACATTTTTAAAAATATAATTATGGTTTAAGAAAATCTCATGATGAAGTCAGTGGGTAAAATTATTTCAATTAATGAGGTTGGGAAGAACTAATCATAGTCCTTAACACTAGTAATTTTGTTAATTCTATACAAATGCTTCAAGTTAGGTCTCATGATTATACACAGTTGATTTGCTTGTTATCTATCTGTGTTATCCAATATGCTGAGAAATAGAAGAAGCTGTCATGGCCAAGTCTACTGTTCTGATATATTAGACCCTGTAAATATCAGGAGCTTGCAGTAAGGATTAATTATGCATTGGTTTCACAGAGATTGTCAAAATGTTCACGGTGAAAAAGCTCTTCTCTCAAAACCACTAAAAAAATCCCATTTTCCAATAACTTTTTTTTTTCTTTTTCACTCCTGGAGAGAAAAATATAGGCTTTGATATTAGAAACAAAGGAGGCTTTTGTCATTAGAGTATTTTCTTTGTGCAAAGTATTCTGTAGAAATAATTTCTTTGTAAAGAAACGTTTCTTCAAAAATTTCCATTGGATTTATCAAGACAATTGCTTTCTTATTTTAAAATAAGAACACATGGCACCTACAGCCATATGCATTTTAACTCTATTGACAGAAATATAATGTGCTTTCTAGAACCCAATTAATGGGGAAAATCATTTTAAGATAAATAGAATATCTTTATGAAAGCATTATAAAATTCTAAATAACATCCCCTCCTCCCCACAAAACTTAAAAGAGCTCTTTTGTCTCTGGATTGTATGCAATGAATAATGTCATCATAAATCACAAATACTTGACTGGGTTTTCTTGCCCAAGAATAAAAGAAAAAGAGAGAGAGAATGAGAAAGGTAGGTCTGAAATTTTCAATGCTCTTTTATTAATGTATCAATATTCTCAACTATAAACCAGGATCCTACTACAAGTCATGCTTTGAGCATCAGATGAGGTAGTTAACTCTCCAACATGGTGAACACATAGAATTTGTTAGCAGCAGCAGCATCATGTGGTTACTATGTATCCATATTTTAGATTCAGGGTTTTAAAATCACAAACTCAAAATTCTTCTTGGTAACCACATACAGAAATCATCCATAGAATTATTAATAAGGAATTACCTTTCAGAATAGAAATTGGTTAATCATATTGGAAAAAAAGTCAGATTTTTAGTCTAGTCTTCAGCAATAAAATAGCTCATAAACCAGTAAGTAAAAATAAGTGATAATTACCATGAAAGGATATTTTATTCTGTACAAAGTGGTTTCATTTATAATAGTTCACTTGATTCTAACAACCAACTAGCAAAATCATTATTATTAGCAAGCCAGATTAACTGATAAAGATAACTGACTAATTCAAACACACAAAAATAACACTCATTCAAACACAGACAGATAACAGATGCTATTACTAAACTTGAGTTGCCTGACTCCTGAACTCCAGATTTCATTTATGAACACCATTGAAGAATTCTGAAAGGATCCTAATCAGTGCTGAGTTATTGAAACGCTCTGTTTTGCAAATATCCTGGAGTCTAGTTTATGTGTAAAAGAGAAAGAAGAAAAGGAGACAAACAGTGGGCTGAATCCGCTCCTTGAGGTGACCCAGAGGATATGCTTAGATGGAGTGATGCTAAGATAAGGTGGTTTCGTTGTTATTTAGTCACTAAGTCATGTGCAATTCTTTGAGATCCCATGGATGATAACCTACCAGGCTCTTCTGTCCATGAGATTTCCCAAGCAAGAATACTGGAATGGGTCGCCACTCAGTTCAGTCAGTTCAGTTCAGTCGCTCAGTCGTGTCCAACTCTTTGCAACCCCATGAATCGCAGCACGCCAGGCCTCCCTGTCCATCACCAACTCCCGGAGTTCACTCAGACTCACATCCATCAAGTCAGTGATGCCATCTAGCCATCTCATCCTCTGTCGTCCCCTTTTCCTCCTGCCCCCAATCCCTCCCAGCATCCTAAATGATCATATCCTGGGTATTCACAAGGTCTAATTCAATCATTCACCTAGCAATTATGTGAGAAGCTGTGGATTAGTCAGGGAATATAATTTTTTTTTCAAATATTTATTTACTTATTTGACTGTGCCAGCTCTTATTTGCAGCATGCAGGATCTCTCTCTCTCTCTCTTTTTTTTTTAACGTATGGTAGGATCTTTAGTTGCAGCATGTGGGATCTTATCTCCCGACCAGGGATCAAACCTTGGCCTCCTGTTTTGGGAGTGCAGAGTCTTAGTCACTGGACTACCAGCAAAGTCCCAGGGAATATAATTTTAATGAGAAACTGTTCCTACCATCAAAACACGTGCCATCTTGGGAAGAAGACAGACAGATAAACTAAACAGTTGAATTTGGTCATAAAGTTCAAGGCTCTGGAAAGGGACACAAGGTCAACAACAGCTTAGCTGTTCTGGAACTGAGGATGAAAAGAAGACAGTGTGTGTGTGTGTGTGTGTGTGTGCGCGCGCGCGCGTGTGTGGTGGTAAGGGGAGCCTGAGGTTCCAATACAGTTATAGTAAGTGGGACTGGTTGCCCAGGGCTGTTTTTTGGGTGGCAGTTTACTAAATGAAAGTATTGAGTCACTGCAGAATTTAGAATGTTTTCTAGAAAAAATTTTGACTTTATAAAAACAAATGAAAAGACGAAAACCTTAGAATAAAATATAAAACTTATCTTAACACACACACACACACCCACTACCTCTTCTCTATCCTTACTATACCTGGTGAGTTGTTTGCATGTTAAAAAATATCCTGAGGCATGAACACGAGCTAACAAGTATATAAAATAGCAATGGAACAATGAGCTACATATTTATACAACTGAAATAAACCTCTCCAAAATGGACACATTACTGCTCACACATGAAAAATGTGAAAATACAAAGCCAAAATAACGTGAGGAGCTTCTGCACATCAAAGGAAACTATTAGCAAGGTGAAAAGACAGCCTTCAGAATGGGAGAAAATAATAGCAAATGAAGCAACTGACAAACAACTAATCTCAAAAATATACAAGCAACTCCTACAGCTCAACTCCAGAAAAATAAATGACCCAATCAAAAAATGGGCCAAAGATCTAAATAGACATTTCTCCAAAGAAGACATACAGATGGCTAACAAACACATGAAAAGATGCTCAACATCACTCATTATCAGAGAAATGCAAATCAAAACCACTATGAGATACCATTTCACACCAGTCAGAATGGCTGCGATCCAAAAGTCTACAAATAATAAATGCTGGAGAGGGTGTGGAGAAAAGGGAACCCTCTTACACTGTTGGTGGGAATGCAAACTAGTACAGCCACTATGGAGAACAGTGTGGAGATTCCTTAAAAAACTGAAAATAGAACTGCCTTATGATCCAGCAATCCCACTGCTGGGCATACACACTGAGGAAACCAGAAGGGAAAGAGACACGTGTACCCCAATGTTCATCGCAGCACTGTTTATAATAGCCAGGACATGGAAGCAACCTAGATGTCCATCAGCAGATGAATGGATAAGAAAGCAGTGGTACATATACACAATGGAGTATTACTCAGCCATTAAAAAGAATACATTTGAATCAGTTCTAATGAGGTGGATGAAACTGGAGCCTATTATACAGAGTGAAGTAAGCCAGAAGGAAAAACACCAATACAGTATACTAACGCATATATATGGAATTTAGAAACATGGTAACGATAACCCTGTATACGAGACAGCAAAAGAGACACTGATGTATAGAACAGGCTTATGGACTCTGTGGGAGAGGGAGAGGGTGGGAAGATTTGGGAGAATGGCATTGAAACATGTGAAATGTCATGTATGAAATGAGATGCCAGTCCAGGTTCAATGCACGATGCTGGATGCTTGGGGCTGGTGCGCTGGGACGACCCGGAAGGATGGTGTGGGGAGGGGGGAGGGAGGAGGGTTCGGGATGGGGAGCACATGTGTGCCTGTGGTGGATTCATTTTGATGTTTGGCAAAATTAATACAATTATGTAAGGTTTAAAAATAAAAAATTAAAAAAAAAAATAAATAAAGGGAAAGTAGCTTCAGCAAGCTGTTTCCCAACACATTTACAAGTTATTGTGACCCTCTAAGATCCAAAGAAATTAAATGATTCTTTAAAAGTTGCATAATCTTAACCTACTAGTCTTAGTCATGCCACATATTAGACTGTAGGAACTATATATATTACTTGCCCTATAATTTTGTTGAAGAAAAGCATAAGGTAAATGCATATTCATTCATTCAGTACTTATTAATCATCTACTATATACTATTGACTGTGAGAACTCCTAGAGGTATAACACAAATGTCCATATTCCACTGAAGGGAGAGACATAATCAGAGAACTACTCATACAACCTAAAATATGACACAGACGTATTTATGAAACAGACTCACAGACATAAAAACATACTGGGGTTGCCAAGGGGGGAGAGGGGCAGGGGAGGGATGGTGTGGCAGGTTGGGGCCAGCAGAGGCGAATACTATACTCAGCACAGGTAGACAACAAGGTCAAGGCTCCCCTGGTGGCTGTGGTAACGGACCCGCCTGCCAGTGCAAGAGACATGGGATCCAGAAAGAGCCCTGGAGAAGGAAATGGCAACTCACTCCAGTGTGCTTGCATAGAGATCCCCATGGACAGAGGAGGCGTGCTATATAGTCCAAGGGGCTGCAGAATCAGACATGACTTAGAAACTGAACAACAGCAACCTACCACTGTATACAGGGAACCACATTCAATATCTATGATAAACCATAATGGAAAAAAAGTATATGTGTATACATATATATAAATGAAGTCACTTCACCATGCAGCAGAAATTAACAACACTGTAAATCAACTATACTTCAATCAAATATTTTTTAATCACACATATAAATAACAATTATAAATCTGTTATTACAAAAGCATGTTGCATTGTGCACACATTGTATAATAGAAAAGCAGCCTCCTTGAAGGAAGCAATAAGTAAACCACAATATGAAGATATGTGAGAGTTGATTAAAAATTTGGAAAGGTGAGTGATTAAGCCAGCAAGGGAATCTCCAAATTTTAGGGAGCTAGGAAAGGAAGTTTGTGACCAAAAAACAGGCAGTAACTAGGGGTCGTCAGGGGATAGGTCATGTAGTGACTTGTAGGTCAAGTTCAGCCTCTGCTATCTTTTTTCCCTCAGCAAAATCAGAAGTCATTAAAAGTTTAATGTAAGAGAAATGATTTGATCTGATTTGCTTTGCAAAAAAAAAGCATCTTGATTGAAAAGGACAAGAGTGAGTGGATGCTGTATGATAAAGCAAGTTGCAGGAGCTTGTGTTGAGGACGATAGATGTATAATTCTGTGTATCACATATGAGGGTGAGAAAGATGGAAGCTGCAAGTGAGATTCTGTGCCTTTAGATTATAAAATTAAGTGAAGCAATCATGGAGTTGGAGAATAATCAGACTGGAAATTGGGGAAGGGTGGGATGCAGGTAACCCTGTGTTATCTAAGCTGTTCTGAGTTTGAGGCATTTGGAACTAGACTTCCGAGAGAAGATGTTGAGTACATAGATGGCTGCAGGGGCCCCATGCTCAGAGACGCTTCATATGTCTAGATGTCTGTTCAGAGGGGGCCAGTCACATAATAAAATATCTGTGCAAGTTTTTGCCTCAGCTGAACATTTACGGCTGGCCCCATAATTTGTCAGTTCTAGGGCCAAATGTGAGTGAAGGGCTCTGCCCGAGGGTGGGGAAGTGAATCTCTCCTCCCCATGGGCCCACTGCTTCAACTCAGGGTAGACGGATGACCCTAAGGGATTAAACCTCTCCTCTGTGTCCAGTACCCAGATTAGGGGGTGGACGACAGCTCCATGCTGGCACACCTGCTGAATGTGTGACGTCCCTGCCAGCCAAAGTCAGGGGCGTCTGCCATGCTCCCCAGCCTAAGAAACTGCACAGGGTATGCCTGACTCGAAGTCTTTCTCTCCATGTGTCCACATCAGGCATTGGCAGTGCACTGAAAGAATGTGGACCTCCCATTCCTGTTCAAATTGTGGCCCTAGGTAAGGGTGGCACCAGTTGCAGGGCAAGGAAGAGGAAGCCAGGCAGTTTGGGGCCTGGAGTACTAGGGAGCAGAGGGCAAATATCAGAGAATCCAACCTTAGGGATGTGGAAAGGAGATGGGAGGAAGTATCACACATGAACCAAAGCCCCTTTCCCCGAACCATCTTCCACTGTGCCATCAGAATTCACTTACAAATTCAAAGATCAAATAGTTAAGAATTTCTAGATGGTAATCACTGGACTTTACATCTCAAGCAAAGTGCCTTTCCGAGCGCCAAGCTGTGAGCCCTGTCCTGGTCACCTGCTTATGAAACCAGCTCTGCTAACCTGCAAAATAGAGTGTTATAAGCCCAAAGTCATAGAGACACCAGGGTTTTTCCTAAATGTTGAGTGTCGCATATGCACTGTGGTTTTTGAATTATTCCTGTTTGGTTTAATCATCTTGACCTTCAAAATTCCAGCCGATGCTAATAATATGGGTTGCAGTTAAAAATTAGGACATGTTTCCAAGAATCCTTCTCCTATGTCAAAGAAGGAAATATTTATGAAGTACTTACTAAACACCAGATATTATTATAGATAAATTCATACTAAATCATAACGTCTTCCTTCTGAAGTGAAATTATCACAATTATTAATTCAGTGGCTCTTTACCAAATAATGCATATTGAGTATCTACTACATTGCAGACACTGAGGTACTAGTTTGTCCCTGCCCTGTACTGGGCATATAATTTCATTTGATCCTCATAACTCAGCAAAGTCACTATTTTTGTCTCCATTTTTCAGATGGTAACATTTGATGTTTAAGGAGATTGAACAACTTGCCCCAGTTCTCACAATACATAAGTATCAGAGGTGGGACTCAAACCAGTGTCTCTGTGTGACTCTGAACTATAAATCATTCTCATTAGATATCTGTATCAGATGTAAGGCTTGGAATTGTTCTCCATTTCAGCTTTGTAAATTTTCCTTCTTAGATAATGCCATTTTTATTGAAAGACAGAGGAACAAAATTCCTGTTGTTTGGTGACCCTGGATACTGCTCTGTAATTCTAATCCAGCGTGCTCTTCAATTTGACCAGTGAGGTAGGTGGTCAGGACAGGGGAGAGAGGCTTCCACCCACTTTGGTGTCTGGCTTAGATATATATGTATCTCTCTAATTTAACTGGTTACTTCAGTGGCTTTCAATTACTTACACAGATTTCATTTGCTTCTTTTTTATTATATTCATTGCTCAGTCTGAATTAACTGTTCCTTTGGCTGGTTTGGTTTACTTATGATATAGATGTGTGCATGTGTTCATGCTGTTGCTCCAGTTGTATCCAACTCTTTGTGAGACTGTAGCCCGTCAAGCTCCTCTGTCCATGGGATTTCCCAGGCAAGAATACTGGAGAGGGTTGCTATCTCCTACTCCAGGGGACCTTTCCAACCCAGGGATCGAACCTGCAGCTCCTGCACTGGCAGGCAGATTCTTTACCACTGAGCCATCTGGGAAGCCCTATAACATAGATGGTTTTACTTTAATATCCACATTGGTAAATATCTTCAATACGTCCCCCACCCTAAAACAAGAGGTAGGAGAGTTTGTGCAAGAGAAGGAGATGTTTGTTTACTGAGAGATTCTACTGTCCATGGAAGGTTCTGTTCTTATCTCATTTAATCCTCACAACTCCTTTAGATATTGGGTATCACTATTTCCATTTTATATGAAGAAACTTAGAGGAAAAATGACATAGCCAAAGATATCTATTTAATTAACACATAATAAGCATCTACTTTGTGTCATGTGTAGTGTTACTCAGTGAACATAATGACATATAAAAGTGATACCACTAATAAGCAACACATGGGGTCCCAAATGCAAAGCTCTCTGGCATCAAAGCTCAGTCTTCCTCCCAAACAGAAGGGTGAGTGCCATTCATTTTTAAAAGTTTTGCCATTGCTTAGCATGCTGTTACACACATGGTAGATGTGCTATACTTAAAGATTATTTTCCAAACTCCAGTTATTAAATAAGGAGTACTTTCTTACGTTTGCAGAGATTGAGTTCAGACTGAGCTAGCACAGAAAAACAAATTGAACAGACATCCTAATGTGGAGGAAAGACCAGCTGCAATTGTCCCTGGATGTCACTGGCCTCAGCACATTGCTAATGAGAGCCCCGTCATCTGTTTGATGGCTTGTGTGGTCCCCTTACTTTTATGTTCTTCTGTGGCCAGAGACTATACCCCTCACCCCAGCCAGCTGTCTCTGCAATTTATTTTGCTGATGATTAGGAAGTCTAAGCCAAAAAGTATGGTTGGATTCACTTAGCATCACAGACCTTCAACACAGAAAAGGCTTTAGAGATTATATAGTTCATCATAATATTGTAAATGAGGAAACAGACAAAGGTTATGGGAGTTTTTCAAAGACACATAGTCAGGCAGTAGCAGAGCCAAGGTTAGAGCGTGTATCTCTTCACTACTGTATAAAGCCATACCAGGAACCTGACCACAAAGACAGGTTGTAGTCTCCTCTTAACATCTATTATTGTACAACTTTTAATGATACTCTTCATTCAGATAATGATTTGTAGTTTAGAAAGTTCTTTAATCTTTACAGTAATTTGGGGGTGTGGTTAGGGAAGGTATGATCATTTCAATTTTATAAATGATAAAACTGATATTGACTTTCATCTGGTTAGAAGCATCATTAGGTCTGTGCTAGGGCTCTAATCCACCTCATGCGAAGAACTGACTCATTCGAAAAGACCCTGATGCTGGGAAAGATTGAAGGCAGGAGGAGAAGAGGATGGCAGATGATGAGATGGTTGGATGGCATCACCGACTCTATGGACATAGTTTGAGTAAACTATGGGAGTTGGCGATGGACAGGGAGGCCTGGCGTCTTCCAGTCCATGGGGTTGCAAAGAGTCAAACACAACTGAGCGACTGAACTGAATTGAACTGAGGGCTCTAATTCTCACCCTCTGAATTTTTACCTATTGCTCTCCCTTAATACCATGTTCCTTGAGTAGGTGATATTTTTAAGTAATCAACAAGATTCTAGGAGATTATTTGGAATCTAGTAATCCTTTCTTCCAGATAGTCACTATCATGTAATTGACAGAGACTGAGAAACAAACAAGGAAGAGCTTGATTCTACCCGTGATGAGCTGGGTGATCTCAGCCAAGCCATTTAACTTCTCTTTTTATACTCTAAAATTGAATTAATAATATAATTGCTATATTTAGCCTACAAATAAAATTATCTATACAAATCCTATAAACACAGTGCTTTGTAATAATTGTAGACTCAGGGATATTTGTAAAGTCTCTGATTTGAGAGCCTAAGTAGCCATGGCTACTTAGCTCAAAGTTCTACTTAATACCAAGTTCTTCTGGGATAATTTGTATGTATCTTTTTCTCTCTAAGACTTTCTTTATTTTTCTTGACTTAAATTGTTTCAAACAAATTTGAATATATCAAATAAATTCTTTATTTCTTTATAGAAATAAAAAATATGAGATAAAATTTAAATCTGATTGCCATATAATTATAATTACATACAAATATGAAATTGCTAAATACACCATTACTTGATGGTAGTGGTTTAGTCACTAAGTCATGTCTGACTCTTGCAACCCCATGGACTGCAGCTCCCCAGGCTCCTCTGTCCATGGGATTCTCCAGTCAAGATTATTGGAGTGGGTGGCCATTTCCTTCTCTAACAATGTCACTTAAATATATAAAAATAAAGTATTAGGTTTAAAAAATATTGTTTTAATGTTGAGTCAATTTCTTTCCTTCAAATAGTAAAACAGTTTAAACAATGTGATGGAAGAAAGGGAATAAAGATGTGATATGACATGTGACAGTGAAAATAATTAAGTCAAAAATAGAATAAGAAAATATTAATTTATTTTTCCAACGAGCAAATGTTTGAGGAACTATTGCTTGCCAACAATGGTGTTTTTCCTTAAGGTGCCTCTAGTTTAAAGAGAAAAATAAGCAAGAGAAGAGATATTTGCCAAGCAGAGTGATGTGACATAAAGCAGGAGAATGGCATTTGCTGAACAAAGGAGAGGTTGATTCAATGTGCTTGTGAAGGGCAGGGAAGGTTTCACAAATAGGAGACATCTGAGCTGATATTTGAAGAATAACTATTTTCACCAGACAGGTAAAAACAAAGATAGTCAAGGACAAAAAAAAAAAAAGCATGTGCAAACTCAAGGAAAAATAAAGCAGCATAGAAGAAACAACATCAGTGGTTTTTGCTTTAGATGTTTTTCTGAAATTCCCTACTTAGAATTTTCTTCCCATCTTATTTTGTTTGGGGACAGCATTTTCATTGTTCTTTTACCTTTTTTTTTTTTTTAATTAAAACATAGTTAACTTACAATGTTGTGCTAGTTTCTGGTGACAGCAGTGATTCAGCTCTATCTATATACACACATCTATATATATATATTATTTTTCATATTCTTCTCCATCTTGATTTATTGCAAGATAGTGCATACAGTTCCCTGTCGTATGCAGTAGGACTTTGTTGTCCATCTATTTTACATATAGGCTCTTTCATTCTTTGAGACTTATTTCACAGATCAATCTTTGAATCCTCAATTTAAACTTAATGTCTCTTCTTTTCCTCCCATAGTATCCTGTTTCTATCTCTATAACTGGGAGCACTGTATTAAATGTATGTGCTTACCTGTTTGTTCCACTAGTATCTTAGCATCTCATATATGGGGATTACCTCATTCACTTGATGCTCAGATTACACACCACTGTTCTTAGAACATGCTAGTACTTCAAATGTTAATTAAATCACACGTGATAAAACTGTAACAATCATTTTTCCCATGCGTGAGAGGGAAGGATTTTTTTAACGTCAAGTTAAAAACTCCATTCACATCAATTTCAAATCTAAGAGGGAGTACAGAACTTTTTTTTGCTCTGTTCTCTACAGAGCTGTTTTTAACCAACTACAAGCCCAACCAGGGAAGGACAAGAAAATATCCTGATGAGCTGTAAGGTTTTCAAAACAGTTCTTAACAATTAACCATCCCTCACTTGTTATAGCCTTTAACCAGTACTGCCAATTTCTCCTGCCATTCCCACCTAACCATAATAGCATTTTAATTTAAAAAAATCATTATAATCTGTAGGTTTTACAGTTACCATGGAAATATCTTTTTTCTCATCTATATCATTACACATTTAAAGCTGAACAGAATTATTTGTTTTAAAACCAGAGCTATGAAAATAGTTTTCATCAATACAAAAGCAGTAATCTTGTCCTTAAAATTTACCATCAAGGATAAATGCAGCAACACAATGTCTATAAACACCTCCATATCTGTCTCAGAATAAAGTGCTCTTTTATTTCCATCATGCTGAGATCCTCAGTCTTTGATATAGTAATGGGAAGAAAATAACATCGAGAAGGTTAAGAATCACAGTTCCACAGCAATGTTATGGAGTCTCTTGTGATTCAGTTGAGTCGCTCAGTCGTGTCCAGCTCTTTGCGACCCCATGAATCGCAGCACACCAGGCCTCCCTGTCCATCACCAACTCCCAGAGTTCACTCAGACTCACATCCATTGAGTCAGTGATGCCATCCAGCCATCTCATCCTCTGTCGTCCCCTTCTCCTCCTGCCCCCAATCCCTCCCAGCATCAGAGTCTTTTCTAGTGAGTCAACCCTTCACATGAGGTGGCCAAAGTACTGGAGTTTCAGCTTTAGCATCATTCTCTCCAAAGAAATCCCAGGACTGATCTCCTTCAGAATGGACTGGTTGGATCTCCTTGCAGTCCAAGGGACTCTCAAGAGTCTTCTCCAACACCACAGTTCAAAAGCATCAATTCTTCGGCGCTCAGCCTTCTTCACAGTCCAACTCTCACATCCATACATGACCACTGGAAAAACCATAGCCTTGACTAGATGGACCTTTGTTGGCAAAGTAATGTCTCTGCTTTTGAAAATGCTATCTAGGTTGATCATAACTTTCCTTCCAAGGAGTAAGCATCTTTTAATTTCATGGCTGCAGTCACCATCTGCAGTGATTTTGGAGCCCCAAAAAATAAAGTCTGCCACTGTTTCCCCATCTATTTGCCATGAGGTGATGGGACCAGATACCTTAGTACGTGACAATACAGAGACACCAGTCTTCAAGTCCTTAGTTAAATATTTATTGAGCATCCACTATCAAACTCATGGTGAGAACTAAAAGGAAAAATAATGCAGTTTCAATTCTTCAATGTTTCTTATTTTATATTAAAAAGACATTCAAAATTACCTTTCATATTTTTAAACACTCAACAAGGAATAGGTGTGATGACCATAGGTGTCTACTGAATGGGCATCTCCTCTGCTTCAGCCTCAGTGATGGATCCTCTCATATATTATCACATATAATATTTAAGAGCTTCCCTGGTGATTCAAGCAGTAAAGAATCTGGCTGCAATGGAGGAGACCCAGGTCCTATCCCTGAGTCAGGAAACTCCCATGGTGAAGTAAATGGCAACCCTCTCCAGTATTCTTGCCTGGAGTATTCCATGGACAGAGGAGCCTGGCAGGCTATATAGTCCATGGGGTCACAAAGTGACCACTGAGTGATTAACATTTTCACTTCCAGAATATTTAAAACTAACCACAAGGTGTAGCTTTTCCCCTTTCCATGGAATTTGAAGATTCAGGGAGTCTAAGAAAGTTGTTTTATATCAAGCAACCAGTCAGAGCAAAGTGATCATTATATCCAGTGCCCAAACTCCTGCATACTGCCAGCTTTTTATGAATAATTCTTTTGGAACTCAGTCGCACTTATTCATTTATTTATTGTGTGTGACTGCTTTTGCACTAAAACAGGTTTGCATAGTTGCGATGGAGGCTATGTGTCCAGAAAGGCTTAAATTGCTTCCCTCTGGCCATACTGAAAGAAACTGCTGAATTATGCTCTAGAGCATAAAATAATGAAGGGGAATACATTTATTCAGCACTGCTACACTATCCTATCTACGTCTAGGCCTCTATCAATACTCAAAATATAAGCTCTTGGGTCCTTTCTTGAAGGACTTCACAATTTATCCAACTGGTAAAAGATATAAAAATGTAAGATAACCACATAACTATTTTGTATCAATTATTTACCCTCTTCTTCTTCCTACAGAATAAAAAAAAAGATGCTTTATACATAAATTTATTTTTACTGACCTGGCAACCTTAACATTCGAGAAACGGTCAAAGGAAACTGTGACAGGCATAGATAGTCACAGACATTTATTCTTTTATTTTTCTAACATATCACTAGACTACATTTCACAGCTTCTTTTGCAGTTGTGGGCTTCCTTGGTAGCTCAGATCGTAAAGAATCTGCCTGCAATACACGAGACCCAGGCTCAATCCCTGGGTCAGGAAGATCCCCTGAAGGAGGAAATTGCAACCCACTCCAGTATTCTTGCCTGGAGAATTCCATGGATGGGCTATAGTCCATGGAGTCACAAAGAGTCAGACATGACTGAGTAACTAACACTTTCATTTTGCAGAACTTAGCCATGTGCCTGAGTTCGAGTAAACAGGTTATGAACAGAAGTAGTATGTATTATTTTGAGGCCAAGATTTTCAAGAGTTGTCTGTGTTCCCTACATGCCCCACACTAGCGGCCCTGAGAGAAAGGGACAATGATGACAAGACCATAGAAGATGGTGAACCCAGAACAAGACAGATCTCTGTAAGAAGAGAACACCTTACAGTGAAGAAATCGCCACCTGAGGCTGTAGTTTGAGCCATTATACATTTTAGGCCTATTTATTATTGCAGAATATCCTATGCTAAATAATAAAAAATCAGTACCTTGAAGTTACTTGTTGTTGTTGACAAAAATATAAACGATGTGGTATTGGAAAGTGATAAGGAGGTGTTAACTGGAGCCTGGAAAGGTGGAGATTCATTTAATTTAGTGGTAAAATGCATGGTAAAGCTTTTACCTCTAATAATTTGAAAGGCAGACCAGATGCCAGTTTAAGTCTCTAGCTCAACTGGATAAAATGGAAAACCAAAATACTAGTATGTGTTAGCTATCATGTCACCATGATAAGCAAGATATTAAGCAAAATAGATGAGCTCCATCAAGAATTGGTTACATTGAGAGCATACTGGAAGGAAACAGAGAACCCAGAACAGAGAATTTGCAGAGTTAGAAAAGTTTATTGTTTTGGGATTTAAAATATTGGGTTGGCCAAAAAGATCATTTAGGTTTTTCAAAGAACTTTTTGGCTAACCCAAGAGTAGGAATGAGATTGACACATACTTTGAGTAGTAGAAGACTATCAACAATTCTAAATTAAACAGAGGATTAAATTGTTTGGTAAAAATCAAATGAAAAATGGGAGAGAAAGGGATGGGGAGGGAAAGAGACAGAAACAGAGAAGGGGTATATATGGCGTTAAAGCAGCAGCAAAGAAATACACAGATATGAGATCTTTGTTTATGAAAGAGATTTGGTTGTTTTAACTGAATATATGTTAACATGACACAAGAAAACCAATGGATTAAAATTCCCTCATAAGTTATCAAGGAAGTTTATATCGCCCCAAAGCCCTTGATTCTAAAATGGTTCTCAGGCCTCTAAATATCCACTGAGAAGCAGTAGTCTAAACGCTTTATCATGTAAAACCCACTTCCGATCTCCATTCAGGACACTGGGCAAGAAAGAACTCTCCAGAACTGAGAAGCAGGAACCAGGCAGAAATGCAGAAAGGGAATTATCTCGGAGAGCACATTCAGTTTCTATTTAACAAACTGTTTCTACTTCACTTTTTCATACAAATCAAGTATCAAGATTCCATCAATGTTGTGGACCAGTGACTGCTGTGGTTTCCACGTTCTTATTTTTCTAAAGATGAGTTTTTTAAGCGTGGGTGCCCTGTCTTGTACCTACCATTGCATAGTCTGCAGCACACATGTGTTGACAGGCTTCTAGAAGACAAAAGTCCTATCCAAACCCACACAATAAGTTTGCACACTTGCACACTACCCAAACACCCTAGTCTTTGAGATAGAAACTTTAACTCGATGGGAAAGATGACTATGAAAACACCCATTGACTTCTGTTTAAGATACGTGGACTAGCAAGGTCATGGTTTCTCAGAATCCGATTAGTAGAGATGTCACTACTAAGAAGAGTCTGATATAATTTATGTAAATTCCTTCTTTTCTAAATAAACACACTGAATGATACAGACCCCATGTGCCTTAGGCATTTACTTAATAGATATCGAGTTCCTACTAAGTCAAAATGCTCAGGAAAGAGGTAAGAAGGGAATTACCAGTGGATAAAGATCTGTGTGTAAGAAACTGTACTGGAGATGAATCCACTTCTGAACAACTGTCTGATTACCTTGCTTTCAACTTTCACTTTTTTTTCATTTCTTTCTATGAAGGCAGCTTCTCTTCTGTATTTTCAAACTATCTAAGCTCTATTTCCTTCCACATTTCAAGATCCAAATTCTTTTCTAGGCTATTTTCCCACTTGTCTTTTGAAAAATATCAAATTTCTTAAAGACTTCAGAAAGCAAATCAGTGCTGCATTTAAATTAATTTCAGTTGTTTTGCAATACTTGGTGGCAAAGATATGGGAAGAAACTTGCGCCTGTTGATTGATGAGTACTAGCAATAAATCCAAAGTGAGCCTCTATAGGATTAAAGAATTTAAAGTAGTAAAGATTTTTAAAATTGATTGCAGGAAATTATTCAGAGTTGATACATCCCATGTAGTTAAACAGAGTCTTCTTTAAAGTGCTTCTACATGCAGATGATTAATTACACTGCAAACTTCCGTGGGATTCCTTACAAGTCTTTTATGTTGAAGCTACTTATCCCTCCCACATATACCCCCTCCTAACTAGAATATTGTTAGTTTTTATCAGTAACATTATTTAATTGTGTCACTATTCTTTAGATTTCAAATGCCACTTCAAATCAGAAATAAAGAGCTGTCAATCTCTAAGGCATATATTTTAGTTCACTGATTCCTAGAATGTCGACATTCACTCTTGCCATCTCTTGTTCGACCACTTCCAATTTGCCTTGATTCATGGACCTGACATTCCGGGTTCCTATACAATATTGCTCTTTACAGCATCAGACCTTGCTTTTATCACCAGTCACATCCACAGCTGGGTATTGTTTTTGCTTTGGCTCCATCCCTCCATTCTTTCTAGAGTTATTTCAAATCCTGAAAGATGATGCTGTGAAAGTGCTGCACTCAATATGCCAGCAAATTTGGAAAACTCAGCAGTGGCCACAGGACTGGGAAAGGTCAGTTTTCATCCAATCCCAAAGAAAGGCAATGCCAAAGAATGCTCAAACTACCGCACAATTGCATTCATCTCACATGCTAGTAAAGTAATGCTCAAAATTCTCCAGGCCAGGCTTCAGCAATACGTGAACTGTGAACTTCCTGATGTTCAAGCTGGTTTTAGAAAAGGCAGAGGAACCAGAGATCAAATTGCCAACATCCGCTGGATCATTGAAAAAGCAAGAGAGTTCCAGAAAAACATCTATTTCTGCTTTATTGACTATGCCAAAGCCTTTGACTGTGTGGATCACAATAAACTGGGGAAAATTCTTCAAGAGATGGGAATACCAGGCCACCTGACCTGCCTCTTGAGCAATCTGTATGCAGGTCAGGAAGCAACAGTTAGAACTGAACATGGAACAACAGACTGGTTCCAAATAGGAAAAGGGGTTCGTCAAGGCTGTATATTGTCACCCTGTTTATTTAACTTATATGCAGAGTACATCATGAGAAATGCTGGACTGGAAGAAGCACAAGCTGGAATCAAGATTGCTGGGAGAAATATCGATAACCTCAGATATGCAGATTACACCACCCTTATGGCAGAAAGTGAAGAGGAACTAAAGAGCCTCTTGGTGAAAGTGAAAGTAGAGAGTGAAAAAGTTGGCTTAAAGCTCAACATTCAGAAAACGAAGATCATGGCATCCAGTCCCATCACTTCATGGGAAATAGATGGGGAAACAGTGTCAGACTTTATTTTTCTGGGCTCCAAAATCACTGCAGATGGTGACTGCAGCCATGAAATTAAAAGACGCTTACTCCTTGGAAGGAAAGTTATGACCAACCTAGATAGCATATTCAAAAGCCAGAGACATGACTTTGCCAACAAAGGTCCATCTAGTCAAGTCTATGGTTTTTCCTGTGGTCATGTATGGATGTGAGAGTTGGACTGTGAAGAAGGCTGAGCGCCAAAGAATTGATCCTTTTGAACTGTGGTGTTGGAGAAGACTCTTGAGAGTCCCTTGGACTGCAAGGAGATCCAACCAGTCCATTCTGAAGGAGATCAGCCCTGGGATTTCTTTGGAGGCAATGATGCTGAAGCTGAAACTCCAGTACTTTGGCCACCTCATGTGACAAGTTGACTCATTGGAAAAGACTCTGATGCTGGGAGGGATTGGGGGCAGGAGGAGAAGGGGATGACAGAGGATGAGATGGCTGGATGGCATCACCGACTCGATGAACTTGAGTCTGAGTGAACTCTGGGAGTTGGTGATGGACAGGGAGGCCTGGTGTGCTGCGATTCATGGGGTCACAAAGAGTCGGACACGACTGAGCGACTGAACTGAACTGAACTGAAAGGTATATATTAAAGACTATATATGGAAACCATGACAGGCTGTTAAGCCTAGAAATATTATAGAGGTCGATTTTTTTACTAGTAGTGAAGGAAACTTCTAGATATTTAAATCTATCTAGTAAATAATACTGCTATTCTTCAGTATCACACCATTAACAATATTATTTTTGCCATTGGCATCTTTTCTTCAACATTCTTTACCTAAAATAGTGGCTCCAGTCAAAACAAAGAGTACTTCTAGGATAGTTAACACATGTTAAATATCGAGTTAATATTTCAGTCTTTATGCCTGACATTCATAGATTTAAATTTCACCCAAAACTAATACAAACAGTCACAGGAGACATAGAAACAGACAAGTAGTTTTGAGAACTATATCATACATACCCATAATTCATTGACTGCAATTATAAATTAGAAAGTTAATTACATTTATTTAAATATTGAATCATTTCATTATAGATTTGAAATGGCATTGTCAATTCTTCACTGACAAAAGGGATGGTATTTTCTTATGATAGCTTGATATCTTGTCCTTTTACATTTTTGACCTTGGTGAATTCATTTCACAACACTTGTTATCAGTTCCCTCATCTGTAGAATAAATAACTGAAATTTTACATTCTAATATAAGTCTTTTAGGTCAATGTTAACATACAAGAATTTGGAGTTTTGGTATTTTAAAATATTCAGTAATAAACACTCAGAATTATTTTGTAAGCACCTTTGGAGTTACACACAGTAAGTTCTCTTAGGGACAAACTGATAGATTATATGACATTTGATCTAAATTGTCTTATCCAAGAAGCTTATATTAAAAGGAGTGGTCCATCCTTCTGTGATAAAAGACTTCAGATGAACCCAGTCCCCAAAAATGATCATGACAAAAGTCAACAAAGACCCCTTCCTTGCTCTATGTGTCTACACCATAGTGAATATGTCTACTCTCACAAGTGTCTACATTACCAGAAAGTACGACTCTTACCTATACATATCCTATCAGACTGCATGGTCTTTTCTAGGTGCTTGATACATGCTGAGTAGGTTTATCTAAATCCAAACTATATAGTTATTTCAGCTTTGTTTGAAATCAAAATATGATAAACTGCATATGCCTACATGTCTACACATTTGCAGATATGTGGATATGGATTCATGTATGTGTATAAGCAGAGCATATTGAATGTCTATCATCCTGTAAGAAAACTTGATTATTTCTTAATTAAAAGAGAATGAGAAAGAGAGGCTTAATTTTTAACTTGAACTGAAAAAGTAAGATATGAGGGAGGGGAGCTTGAAAAGTGAAGTCACTCAGTCGTGTCGACTCTTTGTGACCCCATGGACTGTAGCCTGCCAGGCTCCTCCGTCTATGGCATTTTCCAGGCAAGCATGCTGGAGTGGATTGCCATTTCCTTCTCCAGGGGATCTTCCTGATCCAGGAATCGAACCCAGGTCTCCAGCATTGCAGGCAGACGCTTTACCGTCTGAGCCATGAGGGGAGCTTGGTATAGTATAAACTGAAAAGCCACAAAATTGAGCTCCTACTCTAATCTCATGAGCATCTAGGAGGTGGCCTGAGGTGAAAGTGAAAGTGTCACTCAGTCAGGTCAGATTCTTTGCAACCCCATGGACTATAGTTTGGACTATAGATTCTCTGGGCAAGAATACTGGAGTGGTGTGCCATTCCTTTCTCCAGATCAGAGGTAAGTTGCTTAAAATCCCTAATCCTCAATGCCCTCATGTATAAACCAAATTGCAAAGATTACTGTGAAGTGCAAAATGCATGTAAAAATGGTTAAGAAAAATCTATTTATTAGTGTAGATTATGTCTGAAATTGCAAATGTGCAGAGAACATATAGTTATGAAAGTCAATGAACAAAAATCTAATGCATATCCGTAAGGGACTACTAATTAACAAATATGTTTAAGCACTCATGCAAACATATGCCTATAGATGGAAATATATATACCTACATAGCACGCAGATGCATTCACTAAAAACACCACCATAAAACACACATCAATCTATTTATGTCTGTAGGTACAATTATTCCTAAGAAAAACTCCTCCCAAAGAAGAAACTCATACAAAACTAATTTGTTCTTTCATCTAATTCTTTATTTAATAAAGTCAAACGCCATTCAGTAAGGTTCCCTGCTTTGATCAGACATTCAGACAACAAGTAAAACTTCTTAGAAAAAGGTACAAAATGTATTTAATTTAGCCTCTTTAATAGTGATAAGCATTGGCATCATACCCACCTCAATCAGGCAAGTATTCAAGCTGCCCTCAAATGAGAAGGTGCCCTTCCAGACTCTGCGGGTCTCTGGTATTGACCTACTGCCCCATTCTCATTCAAGATATTAATACAAGATTTCTGCTCCAATTAGGTAATTTTTGTAATCTTTTGACACATTGGCTCTACTCTTTTCACACCTAGCATATTATAACCAGGCTTCTTTTATCCAACTTTTTTGCAATTGCTTCTGCTCAATTATGTCACACAAAACTCTGTTGCCCAAGACAGATCACATTAAGTAACAAGCCATAGCATCCATTCTTTGTTCGGAGGGCTTTCTCTTTACTATTTCATTCAATACCCTAAGAACCCTTCCCGTGGGGCAGGCACTATTATTTCCATTTAATAGATGAGGGGATTGAGGTTCAGAATGGGTCAAATTACCCAAAGTAATTTTCAGATAATTTGGTAAAGCCAAAATTCAACTCTCAGAGAGCCAAGAGGTCTACTGCTCTGTTAGGAGAACCGTCTTGATCCTTGTAACAATCCCTTTACCTGTGGTGTTTTTGTCAGGGTTAATGGATAAAACTCTACTAAGAAAGGTACTCAGCACATTGTCAGCATGTAGCATGAATTCCATAATGTTGAAGGACTCCATAATGTTAACAGGAGTAGTGTAATATCCTGCTACTAGACTGGTAGCAGTAGTGATAACAGGCGTAGTAACAGCAGCAGGAACCTAGTACAACTAGTGAGTGGAAGCTCATAAATACTTTATTAGATTCTCAGAGTGTCTTCTGTCCTAAACATGTGTCATTTGTAAGTTATCAAATGAAGAACAAAGATGTAAGTAATTCTGACTAAAGATATGTAATTATCTATTTAAAACAAAGCTCTGGAATTGCCTGCATAAAAGGAAAGACAGTTTAAACAGTTCTTCACATCTCTTTCTGCCTTAGGCATTTAGTGTGATTTCATTAATGGCAGACAAAAAAAAAAAAAAATCCCTTCCTAGGGATTATATCCTTATCTTAAAGCTCTCTTTGGGACTAATTTCAATGTTTTATAGAATCTTTTGATTTAATGATATCTTGAAAAATCTATGTGATATGTGTTCAGAGAAAAGCGTGGATCCACATGGAAAATAGGAAGCTTCTAGTATTTTTGTGAAATAAAGCTTTCAGTAACAAAAGCAGCCTGAGCTCTTTTGTGGTACAGTCCAGGTCATTTTTTTTTTTTTTTTACCTTTATTTCCCCAGGAGCTAGAAAGGAAGCACATGGCTATTGAATTCATTCTCAATGCTTCCCACCCCCTCTACTTCTGCCAATGCTTTTTGAATAGTTTATTCATCTAACCTGTTTCTTTGGAACCAGCATCAGGAGATGCCATGGTACCACTGAAAGACCGAAAGCATGTATGTCTGAGGTCAGTTTCCTCCTAAAAAGACACTCATGCTTTTCAAGGCCAAGTAAGAGTTAAAATGCCTACTTTCTGAGAATTCTTCTGTGTGAGATGAATAGAAGCCTTCAAAAATGACAGAGTAGTGTTTAAATTCTGACCCCACCACTTTGTAGCTATCTTACATTCACCCAGTAAGTTTCCTTCCCTAAACCTCAGTGTTTTTTATGTGCCAAACGAGCATGATACTATCTATCTTTCTCCATGGCTATGTAGATTAAATACACTGGAAGCAAAGCTCTTAGAATGTTGCTTCGTATATACTTAAGGGGAGGGGCAGGGATTAGTTGCTTCTACTTTGCCCATCTTTGCACTTCCCAGGGACACATGGTAAGAAGTTACTCTTGACCAATCAATAGTAATAATAACAACAATCTCAATACCAGCTAATACTTACATAGTCCTTCCTGTGCCAGACATTTTTCTATGCAATCCTATTCAACACTTACATTAAGCAGATAAGGTAATTTTGGCACAAGATTAAGTAAATTTGCCCAAACCACTGATTCTTTACCAGCTGAGCCACAAGAGAAGCCCAAATGACAGGTTAGACGTGTGCGATCTGGCTGCAGATATGACTCTTTTATATGTTACCATGGGAATGTTGATAGGCAGTGAGAAAACTGCACTGGAAAGGGAATGAATGTGAGCTTTGTATAGTGAACAGCTACACAGTTTCCTTCAATGGGCCTGCTCTTCCCCAGCACATGTCCTGTTACCGACATGGAAAAGTCCTGCTGAGGTCTTCTACCCACTGATGCCCGATATGATCTAAATGATCTTCAGTTTCCTTTTCTGTTCCTGCAGATCTTTGCAGATCCTGTTGTCAATTTCCCTGCCTCTCTTTCCCAAATCTGAACCTGGATGTCTGCAAGCTGTTCTTGCCTAAGTGTTTTCCCTTTGCAGAATTGTTCAAGATCGCGTTTCCAGTTTGAACTCTGACTTTGTCTTTGAGATGGGATGTTACTTCCTCCTCTTGACTGTATATATTTTGAAATCGATAGCCCTGGGGAAAAGCATCCTGCCTTTCTTCCCTAATCTCCAAGTACTCAGCCTGGTCTTCTAGTTTCAGCATAATCAGAGAATGACCATGTCATCAGTGTGACCTTTGACTGGGAAAGTGTCTAGAATTATAAGCTGGAAAAACCTACACTCTTTTCTTTGCCTTTCTCCTGGGCCACAGCATTGTAATCCAGGAAGATCTTTCATGTGTGCCCTTTTGATTTAACAAAAGCAGACAAAGGTTGGAAGCAAGGTGGGAGAAGATTAAGCCTGCTAAAACCAGGTGACCCCTGCTGGCTATGGTGCTTCTTCCTAAACTGGGAGAAAACTATCCCAGGAGGGAATTTAGATATATCATTCTAAGTCAAAGAGAACCAGACATCGGTGTGTGAAACAGTCAGGTATAATGCCATCTAGTGGACAGTTACAATTAATTCAAAAGTTAAAATAGTGGCTCCATTTACTGAGTCAGGCATAGTTTGGCTATAGTTCTGAATAACTTCACCTATCCACTATATTCTCCAAGGAGTGACTGAGGACACAGGAACATCCATCTTAGGATGCAATTAACTAAAAAATTCTAGAACTCAGGAGCCCAGACAAGTTAGACTTCAGAGGAATACCTATTTCTAATGGAGGAAAGGCCATGAGAAATATACTTGGACAAACAATAAAGTAAAGATGAATCTCAGTCCTAATGACAGTGCAACACCACTAGCTCTTGGGGAAAAACATGGTGTAAACAACCCTTAAAAAGGCCCATATAGTACTATGTAGACCATAGGTTCCCAATCCAATTCTCATCAGGTCAAGAAATATGTGAGCCATGAAAACCTTCCAATTCCTGGTAGTGGAATCCCTGACAGATAGTAATCACTCCCTGGATTAGGACCCTGTGGTCTGCATGATGCTGAGTGCTTTGACTTGAGGTTGGACAAGTCAAGTCTGGAGAATGGAGTTGGACACGACTGAGCACATATGGAGGATGAGGCAAAACTTTGTACTCCAATTCATTCAACAGTTGAAGTGTTGGCTGTGTGACATGTGGTTGGGCATTGTCTGCAGAAGAATTGGGCCCTTTCTATTGGCCAATGCTGGCTGCAGGCATTGAGGTTTTCAGGTTTTCGGTGCATCTCATCAAGGTCATGGTCACTGCTTGTCTGATCCATGACAGCTTTCTGAATCCTAGCAAAACCATTAGTAAATCCGAGAAGTATGGAGGCAAGGATCTTAAAAGAGGCAGATAAACTCAAAGCGTTCTCTCTAGACTCTGAATCTTTTCATATAGCCACTGAAAATACTGTACTGTCTTTAAAGTTTTAATAATACTTGAATTGCATCTGCTTTATGATTTAGACTTTCTTAATATTTTTATTTTTATATAATATATCCAGATCCTGTACTGCTTATTTTTGAATATCCATATTCCAGGTTTCTTCCTGAGAATTTTACAGACCTAACAGAGTTTCCTGATCCCAGTGTCATGGAAAGAAACTCAAGAGCTTTGAAGTATGAACATTCCAGGTAAGGTGCTGATCTTTACTAGCTTTAGTACTTAACACTCCTGGTTCTTAGACCATTCGTATGTTAAGTAGGGCTAATAACACTTATGGGCTAAATGAGAACAGAAAAAAAAACTTCAATATGTTTGTCAAACAAGATTTGGATAAAGATAATTTCCAATATTGTTATATCATTCAGTTATTATATCTACTGCTCTTGATGTTCATACAACAGATGTCTCAAATGTAGTATTTAAGCATAACATACATAAGTTTCACAGACTAAACAATTCACCCAGTGCCCAGGATAGCAAACAGAACAGTTTTGTCATCCTGAAAGTTCTCGTATCCATGTCCTCTCCTCTTTTAGGCAGAAACCTTGTCCACAAGAGCAGTCCCATCATGAGTTCTAACATACTGATGAGTTTTGACAGTTTTTGAACTTGACAATGACCTTCTAAATCCTCAAATCTGTCTGATTAAGTTAAGAACTTAGAGATGGAGTAAGTGACCTAGATTATTCAGATGAGCCCAAATGATCACTTGAGTCTTTAAAAGCAGAGAAATTGTCCTGGATATGATTGGTAAGGGAGAGAGAGAAGGGAGAGAGAAAAATAGAGGGAAAAGGAGAGACAGAAAGAGATATAGGTAGAGAGAGACAAAGAAAGATGACAGAAAGACACAAAGAGAGAAGGATAGGCAGAGAGATAGAGAGACAGACACAGAGATAATGAGGGAAGAAGGGTAAGATAATTCCACATTCCTGGCATTGTCACCTACAAACTGGTACTTGCCATCTACCTTTATGAGAATCAAATTCTGAGCCTCTGCAACTGCTGACCTTCAACACATCTGAAAAGAGTTCAAAATGGAGATCAGGAATAAGGTACACTGGGTTCTAGGAAAAACCAGCAGAACAGGTGTTTAGATAGTTTTTAGGAGAAGATTTTATGAGCCTAATTCTTGCATTACCTCGTATCTAAAAAAGCACTAAAATCCTTCTTGGTGACATCTGCTCCTCATGACTAGCAGTAACCTTCATGAGAGTACCAATAAACGTCTGCAAAAATGTGTGTCTGATTGCATGTACATCTCTTCACCAACATCATATATACACTCACCCGACCACAACCATCATTTTGGAGAAGTTTCTCAGAGCTACCTGAAATGCTGTCTCTGAGTTAATAGTCCTCACAACTGACAGCTCTCATGTGTGTGTGTTTTGTTCTGTCAGTCGACGCTGCACACTATGAGTGAGAGTCCCTTCTGAAACTACTTCCAGCTTCTAGAAGCTTCCTGCATTCCTCAAGTCCTGGCCTCTTCCTCCATTATTAACAATAAAGGAAGAAGGTAGGGCCGGAGGAATGCAGAAAGCTTCTAGAAGATAGGAAATGGTAAACCACTCCAGTATTCTTGCCTTGAGAATCCCATGGACAGAGAAGCCTTGTAGGCTACAGTCCACTGGGTCACAGAGAGTCGGACACGACTGAGCAACTTCACCTTCACCTTCTAGAAGATAGGAATGACTTTAGAAGGGACTGTCACCTACAACTTACAGAAAGGAACATTAGACACTTTATTTTAGCCCAAAGAGACCTGATGAGTCTTTTGTTTTAAAGAACTGTGAGATAACATATTTATATTGCTTTAAGTCACTCAGTTTGTGCTGATTTGTTACAGCAGCAATAAGAAACTGATACAGGTTTATCCATGGGCTGGAACTGCTGAGTCACAGGGTAGGCGTTCACTTAACTTAATTGGAAATTGTCAAACACTTTTAGGTGATTTTACCAGTCTATACTTCCACTAAGAGTACATGAGAATTCCAGTTCCTCTAGAATTCATTTGGAATTTTCTTTTGTCATTTTCACTTTTCTAGGAAAACCATACATACTGCCGTTCTATTTTGCATTTCTCCAATAATAAATGAGGTCAAACACTTTTCATGTTTATGGGACAAGCAATGATATCCCACCTTGTGATGACTGGCAAATCTTTCATCTATTTTTAATGTTTGAAGTGAAGGTGAAGTGAAGTCGTTCAGTCATGTCCGACTCTTTGTGACCCCGTGGACTGTAGCCTGCCAGGCTCCTCTGTCTACAAGATTCTCCAGGCAAGAATACTGTAGTGGGTTTGCTATTTCCTTCTCCAGGGGATCTTCCCAACCCAGGGATTGAACCCGGGTCTCCTGCATTGCAGGCAGACATTTTAACCTCTGAGCCACCAGGGAAGCCCCGATTATGTTTACTCCTTACACAATTCTAAGAGATTTTTTAAAAATATTCCAGATATGAGTCATTTTTCAAATGCAGTATCATCAATATCTTCATGTTTTCTTCTAGTCTTTTCATTTGTCTTCTACCATCTTACTGGTTGATGAAGACAAAACAAAAGATTAATATGTTCTTAACCTCTTTGTATACTATTAAAAGAAGTTTTTCCTATTCCAAAATCATAAAGATTTTTTCCTATGATTTTTTTTCTAAGTGCTTTATTTTTTAACTTTTATGTTCAGATATGCAACTGTCTTTAAGACAAAAGTTATTTTTAAAAATCAGAACAGCATTTTAAAGGATTTTTTTTTAATGTGGACCATCTTTAAAGTCTTCATTGAATTTGTTACAATACTGCTTCTATTCTTTATGCTTTGGTTTTCGATCATGAGGTACATGAGATCTTAGCTCCTTAACTTGGGATTGATCCCACACGCCCTGTGTTGGGGGGTGAAGGCTTAACCACTGGACCATCAGGGAAGTCCCAAGACAAAATGTTTGAATATATATATATATATATATATATATATATATATATATATATTTGCAATTGAGAAAGGTCAAATGGGGTATGGAGATTTAAACATCAAATATAAAACAAGAGAAGAGAGTAAATTTTCATCTTCTGCTATCCTGGTATACAAACACTACTTCATCTACTGGCCTCAAGAAGTCTTCCCTGATATTCCAAAGTCAAATGAATCATTCCCTTTCTTAGACCTAGCATTGCTCAACATCACTCATGAAATGTACTTCATAACAATTGGAGATATTGTATGCAGTTGTACTTGGAGTCTTCTCTGCTGGATTGTTAGCTTCTGTGATCAACGGCTGCATCATTATTCATCTTTACGGGTCTCACAGAGTTAGCCCAGCATAAAACTGCTGGTGCACCATTATATGGTTGTTAAAAGAAAGGAAGGATAACCATAAATGTCTCTGCTTTACATCTACAGTTTGCATGGTAGCAGTACTCACTCAAAAAAGTAATGAAAGAAAGTGAAAGTGAAGTCACTCAGTCATGTTCAACTCTTTGTGACTCCATGGACTGTAGCCTACCAGGCTCCTCTGCCCATGGGATTTTCCAGGCAAGAGTACTGGAGTGGCTTGCCATTTCCTTCTCCAGGGGATCTTCCCGACCCAGGGATTGAACCCAGATCTCCTGCATTGTAGGCAGACGCTTTCCCATCTGAGTCACCAGGAAGTCAAAACATGTATTACAGTTCAAGGGACTTTTGTTTTTTATTATTTATTTATTTTGACCACACCACATGGCATGTGGGATCTTAGTTCCCAGACCAGGAATTGAACATGTGCCCCCCTGCATTGGAAGCAGAGTCTTAACCATTAGACCACATGGGAAGTACCCCCCTGCCCCCCAAAAAAATGTAATGAAAAAATTTACTTTAAAATGGTATAAAAATGATCTAAAACAAAAGTCTTAGAGAAAAAGAGGTGTTTTTTAGGTAACCATTTGAACAGACATGTTAACATTTTATAGTTTTCTGTCCTCAGGTTTGTCTTGGGTGACTTTTACTTAAATTAAAATGCATATCAAGTTAATGGAGCCTATAACGTTGAATTACATTTTTTAATGAATTTATTTTTTATTGATGGATATTGCTTTACAGAATTTTGCTGTTTTCTGTCAAACCTCAACATGAACCAGCCACAGGTATACATATATCCCCTCCCTTTTGAAACTCCCTCCCATCTCTCTCCCCATCCCACCCCTCTAGGTTAATACAGAGCCCCTGTTTGAGTTTCCTGAGCCAATGAGAATTTGTTGAACTACATTTTATGTTGTCAGCATCTCTAGTCAATCCCTTTACAGACTCAGACTGCCATCAGAGAGCCATATGTGTTGGCTGAAAGTGCCTTCCTCTGTATTCTTTCTCATTGGTTCTTTATCAAGTTCATAAGATGTGCTTCCCTGTTATCTGGTATATTTACTGCTTTTTTTTTTCTCCCTAAATTACTGGTCCCATAACCATGAAGTTTTCTATCATTTAAAAAACACACTGATAATAGTGCTTTGGGATATGTTTTAATTGTCCTTTGTCTTACTTCATTAACTTGTTAAAGTCCACACGATACCTGTACAACAAGATGAATTCAATTTACCACTTAGACTCACCCATTTCTACACTCACACATTCTTGGTGTTTTAAGGATTCCTACTCTAATTGTTCTTCTACTGGGATAGTGGAAAAACCAAAGATTTGAAATGTGAAAAGCACTGATTTAAATTCTAGCTTTCTCACTAACTAGCTTATATCCTTGGACAAACTTACTTAAACTCATTTAACTTCTATTTTTTTAGTAAATGATTATTATGAAGACACCCCCCCCAAAATGCTTTTTATTTAGCTCAACGTCTATAAAACACTCTGTGTTTAGTAAATACTAGTTCCTTCTTCCTTCCTGGGGAAATAAAGTTAAACGTAGATAAAGGACCCTGAATGACATTTCAAGATGTATAGGAGGCTAATAGGAACCAATTAGGATTCTTGAGAAACATATTAGTTTGATAAAATTTGAGAAGAGAGGGAATACTCCAGTGACAATGAAGGCTAGAGACAGTAAAAGAAAATCTTTATAGAGTTTACTACCACTGACTAGTAAAGAAACAGGGAGTGTTAGAGTAACGGTGCTCTGGAGAAGGCATGCCCTGCTTGTATGTATTGACATTCCAGTGATCAGTGTTAGAATTCTTTCCTGACCAAACGAAACTTGGGTGATTAAATTTGCCCTGGTGGCAGAGGAAGTTCTTTATCCCCCAGGATAGAGAATCTAGGGCATGCGTGCTGAGTCGCTTCGGTCGTGGTGTCCAACTCTTTGTGACCCTATGGACTGTAGCCCGCCAGGCTCCTCTGTCCATCAAATTCTCCAGGCAAGAATTTGCCATGCTCTCCTCCAGGGGATCTTCCTGAACTGGGGCTAGAACTCACATCTTTTGCATCTCCTGCATTGGTAGGCAGGTTCTTTACCACAAGTGCCACCTGAGAAGCCCAGAGAATCTAGTGGACACCAGATAAATTCAAGACATGGAGTGTTAGACTCTTATCATAGCACTCACAGTAAGAAATTACCAAGACCTAGAAGAGAACACCTGCTGTCACAGGGATAAAGAGGCAAATTCCTATCGTGGCCAAAGGAAATATAACTGAATAAATTAGTTGCATTAAAATTTAAACATCATAAAATAATTTCATCACAAATACTTGCATGGAGTTAACTATTGAAATATCTCTTTGCATATGATAATTAACCCCAAATACATTTCTTGTCTAAAATCCTGCTTTACAAGTATTAGAGCCATGAAGGATATCAGTCCTGGGTGTTCTTCAGAAGGAATGATGCTAAAGCTGAAACTCCAATACTTTGGCCACCTCATGCGAAGAGTTGACTCATTGGAAAAGACTCTGATGCTAGGAGGGATTGGGGGCAAGAGGAGAAGGGGATGACGGAGGATGAGATGGCTGGATGACATCACCAACTCTATGGACGTGAGTTTGGGTGAACTCCAGGAGTTGGTGGTGGACAGGGAAGCCTGGCGTGCTGCGATTCATGGGGTCACAAAGAGTTGGACATGACTGAGCGACTGAACTGAACTGAACTGAACTGAAAGTCACTATAAATATGCATGCAGTTTCAAAAACATTTTTACATGTATATATTAAGTGAACATAATTATATTATGTATGTTGTATAAATTCTAGACAAATCAATTACTTTTCATTTTATTTATTTATTTTTTACTGTTAAGATTGTTCTCAGCTTTCCCAATGGTATGGCAGCATTGCCTTACTAACCCCTCAAAAGAAGAAGGCAGATTCATTAAGGGACTTTCTTGGTGGTTTGGATGATGCTGTAATTATGAATGGATTGCTGTTGACTCATCAAAGCAGTTTTAGAGATGGCCTGATGGATGAAATCCAGGTCCTGGGTATATAAGTTCATTAAGGAGTTCATTTTGCAAGCTGAAAGAGGGTGTATTTCCTCAGCTAAAATTCCATTCAACTCATTTTTATTCCTGCACTTTTTAAAATAAATACCATTTACATGGAACCAACTTTGTATACATAGAACCAACTGGAAAAGGTTAGTTTTTCATTCCAATCCCAAAGAAAGGCAATGCCAAAGAATGCTCAAACTACCACACAATTGCACTCATCCCACACACTAGCAAAGTACTGCTCAAAATTCTCCAAGAAGGCTTCAATAGGACATGAACAATGAACTTCCAGATGTTCAAGCTGGATTTAGAAAAGGCAGAGGAATCAGAGATCAAATTGCCAACATCTGCTGGATCATCCAAAAAGTAAGACAGTTCCAGAAAAACATTGACTTTTGCTTTATTGACTATGCCAAAGCCTTTGACTGTGTGGATCACAACAAACTATGGAAAATTCTTCAAGAGATGGGAATACCAGACCACCTTACCTGCCTCCTGAGAAATCTGTATGCAGGCCAAGAAGTAACAGTTAGAACTGGACATGGAAAAACAGACTGGTTCCAAATCAGGAAAGGAGTATGTCAAGGCTATATATTGTCACCCTGCTTATTTAATTTATATGCAGAGTACATTATGAGAAATGCTGGACTGAATGAAGCACAAGCTGGAATCAAGATTGCCGGGAGAAATACGATTTCTGGGAGAAATACGACTTCTGGGAGAAATATCAATAATCTCAGATATGTAGATAACACCACCCTTATGGCAGAAAGTGAAGAAGAACTAAAGAGCCTCTAGATGAAAGTAAAAGAGGAGAGTGAAAAAGTTGGCTTAAAGTTCAACATTCAGAAAACTAAGATCATGGCAACTGGTCCCAAAATTTAATGGCAAATAGATGAGAAAACAGTGGAAACAGTGTCAGACTTTATTTTTTTTGGCTCCAAAACCACTGCAGACAGTGACTGCAGCCATGAAATTAAAAGACACTTGTTCCTTGGAAGAAAAGCTATGGCCAACCTAGACAGCATATTAAAAAGCAGAGACATTACTCTGCCAACAAAGGTTCCTTCTAGTCAAAGGTATGGTTTTTCCAGTAGTCATGTATGGATGTGAGATTTGTACTGTAAAGAAAGCTGAGTGCCGAAGAATTGATGCTTTTGAACTGTAGTGTTGGAGAAGATGCTTGAGAATCCCTTTTACAGCAAGGAAATCCAACCAGTCCATCCTAAAGGAAATCAGTCCTGAATATTCATTGGAAGGACTGATGTTGAAGTTGAAACTCCAATACTCTGGCCACCTGATGTGAAGAACTGACCTCTTGGAAAAGACCCTGATGCTGGGAAAGTTTGAAGGCAGGAAGAGAAGGGGATGACAGAGGATGAGATGGTTGGATGGCATCACTGACTCAGGACATGAGTTTGATTAAACTCCAGGAGGTGGTGATGGACAGGGAGGCCTGGCGTGCTGCAGTCCATGGGGTTGCAAAGAGTCCAACCTGACTAAGTGACTGAACTGAAGTGACTGAACTTTGTATAGCTCATTTTTGCACACATCACTTATAATCTTTGTAACACTGCTCAAGATGGCACTTCCCTGGTGGCTAAGAGGGTACAACGTCTGTCTATAATGCAGGAGACCTGGGTTCGATCCCTGGGTCAGGAAGATTCCCTGGAGAAGGAATCTCCACTCCAGTAATGTTGCCTGGAAAATCCTATGGGCAGATGAGTCTGGTAGGCTACAGTCCATGGGGTCGCAAAGAGTCGGACACAACTGAGCTTTCTTTATTCCTTACAGAAAAATAAATGTATGGATATTAGTCAACTTGACCACACTCATAGTTAGTATGCATTAAATGCATGGTTTAAAATCTAATGGCTTTTCCACATAAGCCTTGAGCATTTGCTGTACCACATAAAAAGTTCTGCTTCCTTACTTACAAACATTATTTGAGGTCTATGATACCAAAGTTATAGTTTATCTGTGTACACAGGGTTGCAAGGTAGCATGGGCAGTAAGTAGATAAATACAGATAGAAGTCATTTTCACTAGATGTACAAAAGTTTTCTTTAAAAACTTTCACAATATGTATCAAAATAATTTTAGAATAGCCATAGTCCCTGAAATTCCACATATAGGAAACAATTTAAGAATATCATCAAAGATAAATATGGTTAATAATACTGTATTGTATATTTGAAAGTTGTTTAAAGAATAGATCTTTAATGTTCTCAGCACTAGAAAAAAATATAACTATGTCCAGTGATGAGTGTTAACTAGAGGTTGTGGTGATCCTTGTGCAATATATATATACACAAAAAATCATGATCTTGTATACCTGAAATTAATATATGTCACTTATCTCTCAGTAAAAAAAAAAAAAGAGATGAATACAAAGTTGAGCATTCAGATTTTTTTTCACATATTTTCATGCATAAACTCAAAAAATTAGAAAACTTAGTTAAGAGAAAAATTAGTTAAGAGAATTGTCTGGAACATATCTGTATGATATGGTATTCTAAACACTAAATATTTATAAATAATATACAAAGAAGGAATTATAAAATAATGTTACGCAAAAAGAAACAGAAGGCAAAACCGTGTACATAAACTGGTGAGTATTTTATATAATATGTCTGTTCATATCTTTGACCTATATTTTTTATTTATCTTCCTCCTCCATTTCTTCCTTTCTTCATACCTTCCTTCTCTCCTTCCTCTCTTCCTTTCTTTCTTTTCATCTATTCGTCCAGCTATTCATCCAGAATATCCATCCATCCATCCACCTTCTGACTATGGCACATATCAAGGATAGTTGTCAAAGAAAATGAAATACTTTTTTAATTAAATTATTGTTTATAATTTTACTTTCCACTTTAAACATACTTTGTTTTCTGTTTTAAGATAAAATATACCATACCATTAAAAATAATAATGTCTGCTTGTGGTGTAGTAAAAAGTCTTTCTTTTCACAGTTTTAAGATTGTTATAGCCTGGATCATACTTGGCTAAAGTAGAAAAACGCTTATCCTGACTCGGGCAAATAGGTACAAAGACTGGGAGTAGGTAGAAATGAGGATACGGAACTGAAGGAAATTTAAAAGGAAAAAATGACAGTAGGTGGTAATAGGCTTCTTTGAATGAATAGATAGTTCTTCTTAGAGGAACAGGGGGTGGGGAATGATAATTTTGATAACTATAACTAAATAAGGATTATATGTATTGTGTTAGCTCTATAAAAAAGAGTGTATGCACACTATACACTTTGTACTGAGAATTGCTGCCATCAGGTAAATAGTATTCCCTATTTAAAAATTTTATAAACCTCATTTTTTCATTGAAAGTATACTTAATTTAATATACTATACTAACTTTTAATTGAAGTATAGTTAATTTACAATATTATATATTAGTTTGAGAGTTCCTTGGACCACAAGAAGATCAAATAGTCAGTCATAAAGGAAATCAATCCTGACAATTCACTGGAGGGACAGATGCCAAAACTGAAGCTCCAGTACTTTGGCCACCTAACGTGAAGAGTCAACTCACTGGAAAAGACCCTGATGCTGGGGAAGATGGAAGTCAAAAGAAGAAGAGGCTGGCAGAGAATGAGATGGTTAGACAGCATCACTGACTCAATAGACAAGAACTTGAGCAAACTCTGGGAGGATAGGGAAGCCTGACGTGCTGCAGTCCATGGAGTCGCAAAGAGTAGGACGTGACTTAGTGACTGAACAACAATGTTAGTTTCAGGTGTGCAACACAGTGATTAAATATTTTTATAGGTTTTACTCCACTTAAATTTATTATACAATATTGGCTGAATCCGCTGTATTATAAATATAACCTTATAGCTCGTTTATTTTATACATAGCGGTTTGTGCCTATCTGGCCACTCTCTCTTCCTCCCCCGACTGGTAACCACTAGCTCATTCTCTATATCTGTGAGTCTGTTTGTTTTTTGCCATGTTCATTCATCATTAATTTTTATATTCCACATGGACCATGTTTTTCCCTGGGTATATGCTCGGGAGCGGGATTGCCAGGTCATACGGCAGCTCTATTTTTAGCTTCTTAAGGAAACTCCATAGTGTTTTCCATAGCAGCTGCATCAATTCACATTCCCACTAACTGTACTAGGATTCCTGTTTCTCCATATCCTTGCCAACATTTATAATTTGTAGACATTTTGCTTCTAGTCTTTCTGATAGGTGGAAGGTAATATCTCATTGTGGTTTTGAACTGACTATTTTTATTATTATAGTACTTTGATGATTATAGTTTTGTAATATAATTTGAAGTCACAGAGTGTGATACCTCCCACTTTATTCTTTATTCACAAGATTGCTTTGGCTATTTGGGTTCTTTTGTGGTTCCATATAAATTTTATTTTATTTTATTTTGGACTTAACCTTTATTTATTTATTTATTATTTATTTTATTTTTAAACTTTACAATATTGTATTAGTTTTGCCAAATATCGAAATGAATCTGCCACATGTGTTCCCCATCCTGAACCCTCCTCCCTCCTCCCTCCCTTACCCTCCGTCTGGGTTGTCCCAGTGCACCAGCCCCAAGCATCCAGTATCGTGCATCGAACCTGGACTGGCGACTTGTTTCATACATGATATTATACATGTTTCAATGCTATTCTCCCAAATCTCCCCACCCTCTCCCTCTCCCACAGAGTCCATAAGACTGATCTATACATCGGTGTCTCTTTTGCAGTCTCGTACACAGGGTTATTGTTACCATCTTTCTAAATTCCATATATATGTGTTAGTATACTGTATTGGTGTTTTTCTCTAAATTCCATATATATGCGTTAGTATACTGTATTGGTGTTTTTCTTTCTGGCTTACTTCACTCTGTATAATAGGTTCCAGTTTCATCCATATAAATTTTAGAATAATCAGTTCTACTTCGTGAAAAATGTTATGGGTGTTTTGATAGGGATTATATTATATCTGCAGGTTGCTGTGGGTGGTATGGATATTTTAGCCATATTTGATCCTGGACTTTTGTTTTTTGGGAGCTTTTTAATCACAGATTCAATTTCAGTACTTGTATTTGGTCTGTTCATATTTTTTTTTATTTCTTCCTGGTTTAGTCTTGGAGGACTGAACCTTTCTAAGGATTTGTCCATTTCTTCTAAGTCGTCCATTTTATTGGCATATAGTTGCTTGTAGTAGTCTTTTCCAGTTCTTTGTATCTCTCTGGTGTTGGTTGTAGTTTCTTCTTTTTCACTTCTAATATTTTTTGATTTGGGTTTCCATAAAAGGAGCTTTGTGCTTCCTGTACCTAGATATCTGTTTCCTTCTTCAGATTTGGAAAGTTTTCAGCCTCAATTTTATGAAATGCATTTTGATCTTTTTCACTCTCTTATTCTGAAGCCTCTATAATGCCAACATCGATGCACATGATGCTGTCTCAGTGGTTTCTTAAAGTGTTCTCGTTTTGTAGACTTGTTTTTATTTTCGCTGTTCTGATTGGGTGATTTCCATTATTCTGTCTTTTAGATCACTTCTGTGTTCTGTATCACCATTTGCTATTGTGTACCTTCTATTGTCTTTCTCACTTCAGTTATGATATACTTAATTTCTGATCTTTAAAAATATTTTCTAGTGCCTTATTAAAATGCTCACTGTGTTCATCTAACTTTTTTCCCCCAAATTCAGTTAGTATTGTTATTACCAATGCTTCGAACTTTTTATTAGGTAAATTATTTATCTGTTTCTTTAGTTTTTTCAGAGTTTCTCTCTTGTTCTTATATTTAAAACAATTTCTCTGTCTTCTCATCTTGCTTAACATTCTCTGTCTTTATGAAATTATGTAAAATAGTTTCCTATCCAGGTATGAAGGTGTGTCCTCGTGTGGGAGCATTCTTATACAGTCTTTCTATTCCCAGTTGGTATTGTGGGAGAGCTGGATCGGACAAGAACACAAGTCCCATCTGCCTGCAGGGGGTGCTAGAAGCTAAACCCTTGGTAACAGCTGTGGCTGGAGAAGCAGGGGCTAGACCAGATGGATGTGTGAGCCAGGGATTCTCAGCTGCTCAGTGGCCAGTACCCACCTACAGGGAGGCAGGGATGGGTTCCCAGTTACTGGAGCAAAAGCCCTGAAAGTTGGGTCCAAGTGGCTCCATTTCCTTTGTTCTGCTCGCTTACTGCACTGGCACCTTTACCCTAGAGGGTAGCAGTTCTCAAGCATGAGGAGCCAGAACCGGTGCCTGGTACAGGCCAGGGCCCATGCTGGGCTACTCCTGGCACACACCGGTAAAGTTTCAGACCACTCCCAGCCTGCCATCTCCATGAGTGCCAGCAAGGGTGGTCCTCTCCCCATTTGGATGCCATGCTGGGTTTTACCCAGCTCTGTCCCCCCAAACTGCACACTCTCCTTGGCATCAGTGGACCTTGCCCTGGTGGGAATCTGTCCCACAGAGCAAAAATGGTTGGCATAGGCACTTGGCGCAAGCCGAAATATGCCCTAGGGTGGTCGTAGGAAACCAGCCAGAGTCCTAGTCCACTTCAAACTGCTTCCTTAGCTTTGTGTGGAAAGTAAGCAAGTTTGCGTGTCCTCTTCAGGACTTCCTGGTGGCTTAAATGGTAAAGATTCTGCCTGCAGTGCAGGAGATCTGGGTTAGATCCCTGAGTCAGGAAGATCCCCTGGAGAAGGGAATGACAGCCCACTCTAGGATTCTTGCCTGGAGAATTCCATGGGCAGAGGAGCCTGGCGGTCTACAGTCCATGGGGTGGCAAAGAGTCAGACATGACTGAGCTATCAGCTAATAAGAACCAGTTTTAACATTTTCAGGTATTTTGTGATATGATTGATAAGCACAGAAATCACTAAAATTAAATTTTATACTCAACAGTTAAATAAGTTACATTACTAACAAAAGTAATAAGTACTCAAAAGTCATGTCTTCTTAACTATTTTAATACATTTTACTCTCAGCTATGCTCTTGAAATTATTTATATCTATTGTATCCATTGGAGAAGGGAATGGCAACCCACTCCAGTATTCTTGCCTGGGAAATCCCATGGACAGAGGAGTCTGGCAGGCTATAGTCCCTGGGATCACAAAGAGTTGGACACGAATGAGAGACTAACAACACAATTGTATCCATGGTTTGGATATGCTATTCAATGGTGTGCTACTGCAAATCTCTTTTCAGCTCCAACTTCAGTGATGCCACAATGCAACTAGAAATCAATAATTGTGAAAGTGTTCATACCATGGAAATAAATCAACAAATTCGAAAATAAGACTTTCATGTGTACCTTTCATCCCTGGAAATCTGGTTGTTAAATATTTACCAACAACCACTGAACATATTATTTCTTTACAACTTCCTCTTTTTTCTCAAAGACATGTCCAAATATAACATATAACTGTATTTGTCTATCATCCATTTTTCCATGATCGTGGAAAAATAAAAGAAAAATCTATCACAATCTACCTATTCCATATTTACTGAATGATAATAATTTTGGTATCATCCAGTGATATTGATGCTGTGGAGGATACAAGTAAGTAGTGAAGTCACTCAATCATGTCTGACTCTTTGCGACCGCATGGACTGTAGCCTACCAGGCTCTTCTGTCCATGGGATTTTCCAGGCAAGAATACTGGAGTGGGTTGCCATTTCCTTTAAGAACAAATAAAATATAGTCCCTGCCATTATGGAGGGGGCATAGATAGATATTCAAGTATACACTGCTCCAGTATTGAAGATAATGCACATTTATATAAGACTGCTTGGGGCATCCCAGACGGTGCAGTGGTAAAGGATCTGCCTGCCAATGCAGGAGATACAAGAGACATGGGTTTGATCCCTGGGTTGCAAAGATCCCCTGAAGTAGGAAATGGCAACCCTCTCCAGTATTTTTGCCTGGGAAATCCATGGACAGAGGAACCTGGCAGGCTACTATCCTTGGGGTTACAAAGAATTGGATACGACTGAACACAACACATCCAAGATTGCTTAATGTTTAAAGTGTCTTTGTAAGCAATCTTCCTCATTTGATTCTCACAAACCTCAGGAAGCAAACAAGCAAACAGGTACTGTAAGTCTCAACAGAGATCAAGAACAACGCAGAGATACAAGTAAAATCCAATCTACCTCCTTTAACTATGTGACCTGTGCCATTTGTATTCTCGACTGCTAAAAAAAATTTTAGGGAGGATTTCCAAATTTCATCTACTAGACTCAATAAAACTATACCTGGATACACTGAGCTTTTCCAAGAAAACCTCAAAGGCCTATTATGGCAATCTTAAAATTATCAGTCTATTTTACAAAGTACAAGCACACAACGATTCTCTAACTCTGGATTCTCACAGCAGGGACCGGTGGATTGACAGAAGACACACACACGGCTACCCTTGAATCTGACTGTGCTTCAAGTATCTGGACACTGATGGACACATATAGTCTCCAGTCCCGAATGAAAAGCTATGAGGTGAAAAACAGTCTTTCAAACAGGACTGCTAAAAGAGACAAGATGCATCTAACAGGAGTGAGGAAGAGACAGGCTGTAACAGTGTGAAGAGAACCTCAGGAAGAAAATAATGCTTGAGAAGCCAGAAGCTCAGTCAGATCAATGATTTAAAATTGGAAAGGGAAAATATGTCACTTGCAAAAAATTGAATCAATCTGTATTTTTGTTTTTAAAGAATGTTCAGTATATTTCTGTGGGAAAAGTTATACAAAGGCTCAAAGAGACATGGTTGCATAGTCTCAGACCAAATCAATCCAAATATATTCCAGATAATTTAGTATAAGTTGATTAATGCCACTGTAAATGTGAATGCAATAAATAGAAAATTCATACAAAGGAAAAATGCAGTCACTGTTATTCTTGTTTTTATTTTGTTTTGGTTTTTTTTTTTTAAATGTATCCTTATCCTCTTTCTCCTTTGGTAACCTTAACTTTTTAAACCTTATCTCTTTATTTGATCATTATATAGAACATGACTGTAAAATATACTTTAGTTTCTAGCTGACTCAGTATCCAAGAGATTATTGGACATATGCAGCAAATATGTCATGTTATGACATCAAAACATTTCTTTTCTCCCCAGCTTAAAAAGCAATTGATAATCCAAGTCTATCAATAAGGAAGATGAGGTTTTTTCATGGACTCTCCAATAAGTTTTCTCTCCTTAGACAAAATACTTAAGAAATTTCACTTGATGGGGAGGAAGGGAATGCAGTATAAAAAGAAATGTGAATGAGATAATATAAGTAATGATATCTGTTTGTAGAGTATCTTTATTTTGTCCTATTTCAGTCCTTCTTCTATATCTGTATTATCATCCTCTTTTCCTTTAGCTCCAAAATTCTGCTTCATAACCTAAAGAGTATATGACTTCATTGAAAATTATGCCAGGAATGAGCCAATACTAAAGTGGTTAGTGGATAGACTCTCTCAGGGGTGTGGGAGCAGAATGAAACATTGATAACTACATAGGCATATGGGCAGCAAGCCTGCAGAGCATAATGGGGAAGCTCAGACTTTGGAGCCTGTCTAGTCAAGGCTATGGTTTTTCCAGTAGTCATGTATGGATGTGAGAGTCAAACCATAAAGAAAGCTGAGCGCCAAAGAATTGATGCTTTGAATGGTGGTGTTGAAGACTCTTCAGAGTCCCTTGGACTTCAAGGAGATCCAACCAGTCCATCCTACAGGAAATCAGTCCTGAACATTCATCGGAAGGACTGACGTTGAAGCTGAAACTCCAATACTTTGGCCACCTGATGTGAAGAACTGACTCATTTAAAAAGACCCTGATGCTGGGAAAGATTGAAGGTGGGAGGAGAAGGGGACGACAGAGGATGAGATGGTTGGATGGCATCACTGACTCAAAGGACAAGAGTTTGAGTGAACTCCGGGAGTTGGTGATGGACAGGGAAGCCTGGCGTGCTGCAATCCATGGGGCCTCAAAGAGTCAGACACGACTTACTGACTGAACTGAACTGAACTAAGACTACCCTTATTTAAATCTGTTTCCTCATCTGTAAAAAAGGGCCAATAAGTGTACCAATTTTAGGAGGATTAAATAGTTAATACCTATAAAAAATCCTATAACTGCCAGAACATAGCCAATTCCATATAAATGATATATAGTAATATATATACACACATACACACATACCAGTTAATGCCATATAAATTATATATTTATATAAATAATGACATGTAAATTACATATGTAGATATAAAAGTCAATCATCATACATATGTATATGGATAGTCATGTAATTTGCAATAAGCATTTAAAATGAAAGTTGAATTTAATCAAATCAGTAATTTTGTTTTAGAATTAGGAGAGAAGTAAGAATTTAATGATATTTGCCTCATCACTTTTAGAAATTAATATCCTGACCTAGAGGCTATAGGAGGCCATAAGCTTTAAACAAAATTCATGAAAACTTTTCAAATAATTCTTTTATTAGTTTTATTCTTTTATTAGCCATTAATTCTTTTATTAGTTACCAATGATGCATAAAAATGACCTAAAAACTGCGACTTAACCATAATCATTTCTTACCTCTCACAGTTTCTATGGGTTAGATATTCAAAATCAACCTAGTTGGATCTCTAATTAGGATCTCTAATTAGCAGATAGTGAAATGTCTGCTCAGGCCGAAATCATCGGAAAGCTAAGCTGGTGCTAGGAGCCCACAGGTGGTTCACACGAGGATGGCAAGCTGGTACAGGTGTGGCTTTCAGTTCCCCTCCTCAGGGGCTTCTCCGCAGGGCTACCTGAGGAACCTCAGGCCATAAGTTAGCTTCTAGACATAGCAAGAGCCTCAGAAGAAATACGCAATGCCTTTTAAGGCCACATTTCAGAAGATACATTGTCATTTCCTGTCACATTCTATTACTCATATGGGTCAAGTAGGTACAGTGTGTGAGGGGCCTACACAAGACCATAAATAACAGGAAGCAAGGGTCTTGGGAGCTATTTTCTAGGATGGCTATCACACTAATAATCAGTTCTCCTAAGGGCTGATTTAGACATGTGATCTACCCATCTGGTCTGTTTATACTGTAGGACAATATATTCATTTCTGAATAAACATTTATTGAAGACTTACATGTCAAGCAAAATGTTACATATTTGGTTCCATGAACCAAAGAAAAGAAAGATGCAGGAGTGTAGAGAAGCCAGATGCTTTTATAATAATCAGCAGAGTTGACACAAAATACTGGACCGTACCAGTAAAAAGTGGAGATATCTTGCTTGTTATCTCATGACTTTGGTTAGTTTAAGTTAGTCCTTCAGATTTTCAGTGATTCTAAGTTAAGGTATAAAGTTTAGAGCCTGGTTATAAGGAACGAATCATTCTATGGGATAATGGTAATCCCACCAAGTCAGAGATACATTCTGAGGCTTGGGCTCGAAACTCAGAGAACAACCAATGTGTTCATACTAACCTACAAAGAGTAACAACCAACCGTGACTAAATTCACCAGGGTGCCATATGCAGGAAGTGAAGGAAAAATAACTTACATTTTTGAGGGGTTATTATATGGCAGGAAAAAGGAACTATAAGTCACATGGAGATGGATTTCTGTTCAATAACGATAGTCTTAAGGTGATTTGATTGGCTATAGCTTACATGGTTGCCTTATTTGGAAAAGCCTAGCTGGCTGTTTGTGATCAGTTGTTCTTAAGTTTATTTTTATGATTCAAGTGCCTTGACATTGGCTTGGGTTTTGATTTGCTTATGCAGACCACCAAAGTATTAAAGACAACTCAGTTGAATGGTCTCCTTATTTAATCTTTATGTAATTCTGTATATCATCTATCTAAATGTGTATATACATTATATATTATATATATATAGAGAGAGAGAGAGAGAATAGATATATGTCCCTTGCATGTTCCCTGTATGTTCCACCATTTGTTTTAAAAACAATAAAATGAAATTTAAGTATGCATTATGAAAACTATAGGAGCTGAGCTTCTTATGACAATCAAGCCAGTTCTGCAATGCATTCAGAGATACATACTATGTTAGTGAAATAAAAAGCTTCAGAAAACTTAAGTGGCACAAGTTTCATTTACAATAAAGATTGGACTCCCTGCCAAACTTGTCTTTCAAAAATCTAGTAAATGAGACAAAGACGTCTCCAAATTCTCTGACACCAGGCTTACACAGTGTCTCCAATTTCAGAAAGGGGAGAGAGGGTAGAGTTACTTGGATTGCAGCATAGCTGCTAAATGGACTTGAACTGCAATCATCTTCTAATTAAATATCATTAGCACATTTCAAATGGGAAGATACCTAATATCACTGCACAATTCTTATTTTAATTACCTTTTTCCCCCTCAAAATTCTAATGAAATGATTTTGCATTTACATATCTTTAATGGTGTTTCAATCATCCATTATAAATATAGGCAATTTGCAACTTTTATTTAACATACTCACATGTGCACTGTTTATGAATTCCAACGTTTATTAGATAATTGACTAATTAAATCTTGTTTAGAGCTGAATTTGTTAAGCATGCCCCATAGACTTCATTTTTATTCCACTTCAATTCTGAAAGGCCTCCATGTTCTCTACTGTAAAACTCTGAATAAAAAGCCCTTATCCTCTAAGAGTTGTGGATTCCCACCAAGTTGATAAATGCATTTATCCTATTTCACTAACATCCCATGGGTAATAAATACTAACAGCAGTAAGTCTTCACAGGATATTTGACGTCACCTGGGTGTTATCATTTACTGACTCTTGGGATTGCAATGGTAAGAGGGCAATTAAATGTTGCTTTCTCCCAGGCCACTACACCAGAAGATTCTGGTTCATCGTTTAGAAATTCCTTTATTTAGCTTATAAACACACATGACATTATGACAATCACTGTGACATTATGACAATCACTTAAATATGTAAGATATTTAGAAAGATAAGAAGGCAAGAGTCTTTGGAGAAATAAGTCTGAAAGTGCTGTGGTTTCTTTGCTTTGCTTTTATAGAATATAAGATTCCATATTTATGTAAGTATTAAGGGGAATTTGTCAAGCTTGGATAACTAATTCCATATTTAAACATATTTAATTATCCAATACACAGCTGATTTTCTAAAGTGTCCACACTGAATTTGCTGAATAAATGTTACAAATGAACTATATGAGGAATGATTGAAGTATTTAAAAATGCAAATACTTTCATATCTTGAGAGAAGAAAAAGTGAAACTGGAAACAATAATAGAGTTTCTTAATAGTTTTCTCCTGAAACTTTGCCTGCTGATTAGACTAATGACATCAAGAGACATCACCAGTGACTACCTATCACTTAACACCAGTCTTTTTCTTACCAGCTGAAATGGCTTTTACAGAGAGAAGACACAGTGTTTTTTGGTCACTGCCAAGTAACATCAGGGTCACATCAAAGGTTCATCTGGGGCTTTGAATCCTCTTAAGATTAGATATACATTTTCAAACAGTATCAGACTTCCAACTTCTATTAATTCTTTTCTTTCATAAATGCTATATTCCCACCAACTATATCAAGCCATAATAATTTCAGTCACTGTCATTTTTTTAGACATGTTATCTTCTAGAGTATTTATATCTGCCAGTAGATATTGTGAATAATTATTTTGAAGGACTCCATGTGAAATGGGATCACGGGTAAAGACAGGGACACATCCACTTAAGATCATGTTTATGTTAAAATGTGAGAAATAATTGTCTGATAAGCCATGTGCCCTCAGTAGTCCTTGAGAATACACCTGAATGCCTCAACCAGTTTGTAGAATTTGTTTTTATTTATTTTTAACTTCCTTTATAATTAATGCTTTTTTCCAGTTATCCATTATTACTGGATCTGGTGGGCTGCATCTATGGGGTCACACGGAGTTGGACACGACTGAAGCGACTTAGCAGCAGCAGACATCTTATGATTAGTTCAAAGTTTTTGACACTTTAAGAATGCTTACCACAATGTAAGCAGAGTTGCTTTTGTTCACTATCTGTAGTACTTGATTTACTTATATCAACTTTTTCTTTTCCAAATGAGAATTCTTGCTCTAACTCTAGAACTTCAGAAGTGATATGTTATTAAATGTCTCTTTATGGGAAACCTTATAAAACTATAGTTAATTATCCTCAAATATCTATTTGTATACCTCAACAATATCTCCACTGGTGTTCAGTGAGTCAATTCTACCTTATTTAAAATGTATGTTTATTTTTCCTTTTTGATAATCTATAAAATATTTAATGTGTGTTACTTGCTTAGTCACGTCCGACAGTTTCCATGGACTGTAGCCCACCAGGCTCCTCTGTCCGTGGAAGTCTCCAGGCAAGAATACTGGAGTGGGTTCATTTCCTTCTCCAGGGGATCTTCCTGACCCAGGGATCAAATTCAGGTCTCCTGCACTGCAGGCAGATGCTTTACCACCTGAGCTATAGGGATATAGTAGTCCTTCAATAAATATAAAAGCAAACTAAACAGTTCATCTAATCTCAATAACTTCATAGTCTAAAATGTAAAAATAAGTATAATAATTCTCAGAAAAGAAAATATATCTTAAGTACATATAGAGTCAATGGGAAATCTTCCAACTTCTTGTTCCCATCTGAGAAAATTAGGTAAGAACACTGGAATATTCAGCTTTTAGATGTAACATCTTAGAAGTAGAAGGCTTAGTCAAGCCATGTATCAGGAAAAAGATCCTTTCAGGCAGAGGGTACATAAACTGGGAATAAACATAAAGTAAGAAACTCACAACAGAGAAGTTGTCTGTAGTATAGTTGGATATTGTTAGACCCAAGATGATGGCATCCTGCTGCTGCTGCTGCTAAGTCACTTCAGTCGTGTCCGACTCTGTGCAACCCCATAGACAGCAGCCCACCAAGCTCCCCCATCCCTGGGATTCTCCAGGCAAGAACACTGGAGTGGGTTGCCATTTCCTCCTCCAGTGCATGAAAGTGAAAAGTGAAAGTGAAGTTGCTCGGTCATGTCCAACTCTTAGTGACCCCATGAACTGTAGCCCACCAGGCTCCTCCATCCATGGGATCTGAGGAATGCAAACTTCAATCAACCTTTTTTTGTCTTGGTTTTGTGAACAGAATGGGAACTACTACTCACAAAACCCTTTGTGAAAGATGTTCAGAGATTAAGAGAAATAATGAATATATGAGTATATATATATATACTCACATATATCTATTTATAGATACATACATTCATATATATACACACACATATATGATATATACATTCATATATATGAATATACATATTTATATGTGAATATATGCATATATACACAATGTGTATATATATGTTATATATATATAATTTATAGTAAATCATTTATGGTTCAGCAAAAGCAACTGAAGAAATTAACTCCTAGGTGCATGCAAGAATCATGCAAGAATATCTCTGAAACACTAAAGCATTGTAGAACTTCCTTTTTGAAAAAGGTAACAAGTTTAGAGGAAACATATCAGCTTTCTTCCCTTTATAAGAGCATCATAACTGTTTATGGAAACTTTATTTCTGCCCTGTATAAATAACTCTTTGTGCTCATTTATAGATTGGTTCCACAAATTTTTCTTAAGTATCTACAATATACACTGCATACTTGTGAAAACAGTTATTAAACACACATGCACAACTGAATATAATACATTTTGAAATAGTTTGCAAAACATCTTGGAGAGAGAAAATCATGGAAAAATATACTTGAAAGAAATAAGATTTATATGAGTGCTATCCTGAGTGCCTGAGAGAGTTCAGTTAAAGAAGTCATTTCTCTGCTGGGAGATTAAAATGAAGTCATGAATGAGAGGTTCTACAGACACTAGTTGTTGCCATTGTAATTATTGTACATTAATTCATGCTTCAAAAAGACATCTACTGATTCCTATCAAACATATGTATTCTTTAAGTATTTTTATGATCTTGATTAAAAAAAAAAAAAGTTCCTAAAGTATTTCCCCTAAGACATACTTCTCTTCATATCAGATCAGATCAGATCAGTCCTTTAGTCGTGTCCAACTCTTTGCGACGCCATGAATCGCAGCACGCCAGGCCTCCCTGTCCATCACCAACTCCCAGAGTTCACTCAGACTCATGTGCATCGAGTTAGTGATGCCATCCAGCCATCTCATCCTCTGTCGTTCCCTTCTCCTCTTGCCCCCAATCCCTCCCAGCATCAGAGTCTTTTCCAATGAAACAACTCTTCGCATGAGGTGGCCAAAGTACTGGAGTTTCAGCTTTAGCATCATTCCTTCCAAAGAAATCCCAGGGCTGGTCTTCTTCAGAATGGACTGGTTGGATCTCCTTGCAGTCCAAGGGACTCTTAAGAGTCTTCTCCAACACCACAGTTCAAAAGGATCAATTCTTCGGCACTCAGCCTTCTTCACAGTCCAACTCTCACATCCATACATGACCACAGGAAAAACCATAGCCTTGACTAGACGAACCTTTGTTGGCAAAGTAATGTCTCTGCTTTTGAATATGCTATCTAGGTTGGTCATAACTTTCCTTCCAAGGAGTAAGCGTCTTTTAATTTCATGGCTGCAATCACCATCTGCAGTGATTTTGGAGCCCAGAAAAATAAAGTCTGACACTGTTTCCACTGTTTCCCCATCTATTTCCCATGAAGTGATGGGACCGGATGCCATGATCTTTGTTTTCTGAATGTTGAGCTTTATGCCAACTTTTTCACTCTCCACTTTCACTTTCATCAAGAGGCTTTTTAGTTCCTCTTCACTTTCTGCCATAAGGGTGGTGTCATCTGCATATCTGAGGTTATTGATATTCCTCCTGGCAATCTTGATTCCAGCTTGTGTTTCTTCCAGCCCAGCGTTTCTCATGATGTACTCTGCATAGAAGTTAAATAAACAGGGTGACAATATACAGCCTTGATGTACTCCTTTTCCTATTAGGAACCAGTCTGTTGTTCCATGTCCAGTTCTAACTGTTGCTTCCTGACCTGCATACAAATTTCTCAAGAGGCAGATCTGGTGGTCTGGTATTCCCATCTCTTTCAGAATTTTCAAAAGTTTATTGTGATCCACACAGGCAATGGCACCCTACTCCAGCACTCATGCCTGGAAAATCCCATGGATGGAGGAGCCTGGTGGGCTGCAGTCCATGGGGTCGCTAAGAGTCGGACAAGACTCAGCGACTTCACTTTCACTTTTCACTTTCCTGCATTGGAGAAGGCAATGGTAACTCACTCCAGTGTTCTTGCCTGGAGAATCCCAGGGATAGGGGAGCCTCGTGGGCTGCCATCTATGGGGTCGCACAGAGTCGGACATGACTGAAGTGACTTAGCAGCAGCAGCAGCAGCAACACAGTCAAAGGCTTTGGCATAGTCAATAAAGCAGAAATAGATGTTTTTCTGGAACTCTCTTGCTTTTTCCATGATCCAGCGGATGTTGGCAATTTGATCTCTGGTTCCTCTGCCTTTTCTAAAACCAGCTTGAACATCAGGAAGTTCACAGTTCACATATTACTGAAGCCTGGCTTGGAGAATTTTCAGCATTACTTTACTAGCGTGTGAGATGAGTGCAATTGTGCGGTAGTTTGAGCATTCTTTGGCATTATCTTTCTTTGGGATTGGAATGAAAACTGACCTTTTCCAGTCCTGTGGCCACTGCTGAGTTTTTCAAATTTTCTGGCATATTGAGTGCAGCACTTTCACAGCATCATCTTTCAGGATTTGGAATAGCTCAACTGGAATTCCATCACCTCCACTAGCTTTGCTTGTAGTGATGCTTTCTAAGGCCCACTTGACTTCACATTCCAGGATGTCTGGCTCTAGGTCAGTGATCACACCATTGTGATTATCTGGGTCGTGAAGATCTTTTTTGTACAGTTCTGTGTATTCTTGCCATCTCTTAATATCTTCTGCTTCTGTTAGGTCCATACCATTTCTGTCCTTTATTGAGCCCATCTTTGCATGAAATGTTCCTTTGGTATCTCTGATTTTCTTGAAGAGATCCCTAGTCTTTCCCATTCTGTTGTTTTTCTCTATTTCTTTGCATTGATTGCTGAAGAAGGCTTTCTTATCTCTTCTTGCTATTCTTTGGAACTCTGCATTCAGATGTTTATATCTTTCCTTTTCTCCTTTGCTTTTCATTTCTCTTCTTTTCACAGCTATTTGTAAGGCCTCCCCAGACAGCCATTTTGCTTTTTTGCATTTCTTTTCCATGGGGATGGTCTTGATCCCTATCTCCTGCACAATGTCACGAACTTCAGTCCATAGTTCATCAGGCACTCTATCTATCAAATCTGGGCCCTTAAATATATTTCTCACTTCCACTGTATAATCATAAGGGATTTGATTTAGGTCATACCTGAATGGTCTAGTGGTTTTCCCCACTTTCTTCAATTTCAGTCTGAATTTGGCAATAAGGAGTTCACGGTCTGAGCCACAGTCAGCTCCTGGTCTTGTTTTTGCTGACTGTATAGAGCTTCTCCATCTTTGGCTGCAAAGAATATAATCAATCTGATTTCGCTGTTGACCATCTGGTGATGTCCATGTATAGAGTCTTCTCTTGTGTTGTTGGAAGAGGGTGTTTGTTATGACCAGTGCATTTTCTTGGCAAAACTCTATTAGTCTTTGCCCTGCTTCATTCCGTATTCCAAGGCCAAATTGCCTGTTACTCCAGGTGTTTCTTGACTTCCTACTTTTGCATTCCAGTCCCCTATAATGAAAAGGACATCTTTTTTGGGTGTCAGTTCTAAAAGCTCTTGTAAGTCTGCATAGAACTGTTCAACTTCAGCTTCTTCAGCGTTACTGGTTGGGGCATAGACTTGGATTACTGTGGTATTGAATGGTTTGCCTTGGAAACAAACAGAGATCATTCTGTAGTTTTTGAGATTGCATCCAAGTACTGCATTTCGGACTCTCTTGTTGACCATGATGGCTACTCCATTTCTTATGAGGGATTCCTGCCTGCAGTAGTAGATATAATGGTCATCTGAGTTAAATTCACCCTTTCCAGTCCATTTCAGTTCACTGATTCCTAGAATGTCGACATTCACTCTTGCCATCTCTTGTTTGACCACTTCCAATTTGCCTTGATTCATGGACCTGACATTCCAGGTTCCTATGCAATATTGCTCTTTACAGCATCGGACCTTGCTTCTATCACCAGTCACATCCACAGCTGGGTATTGTTTTTGCTTTGGCTCCATCCCTTCATTCTTTCTGGAGTTATTTCTCCACTGATCTCCAGTAGCATATTGGGCACCTACTGACCTGGGGAGTTTCTCTTTCAGTATGCTGTCATTTTGCCTTTTCATACTGTTTTTGGGGTTCATACTTCTCTTATTCCATACTGTTCATACTTCCCTTATTCCATCTTAAATTTCACACACCTCAAATCCAGAGTATCCACACAGTTAACTTCCCTAAAGGGATCAACAACTATATTAACTTGACAAAAGTCAGAACAGATATTCAGACTCATTGAAGCCAAATGAAAACAGCTCTAAATGATTGCTCTCCTTCTAGCCACCATGGACAAGCCCTGTTGCTATGAAGAAAAATAAGTGTAGCCCTCTTTCTTCAAGCAAAAACTCCATTTAAAATCCAATGATATAGTTTTGGTTGGGTCCCCACTGATGGCTCAAGCCTTTCCCAGGAAGTTCTAGGATTCTAAATGCAAATTGCCGTGCTACAGAAAACATATTAGCATCTGCGTAGTGGAATTCTAAAACAAGCATATTTTTTTTCTTCTCTTCTTTGACAAATGATATATTAGAGAGGGAACTAAAGGCTATGCTATAAGAAAAAATCTTTTTTCAAGAGAAAGTCCATGTGACAACTGTTTAGTATTCTTAGCAAAATGAGAAGCTTTGCATATTTAGACAACTGGTCGATCCTCTAGGATACTTTCTTCCTGCTGCCTATAATTTATATGTTGCTATAATGTATTAATGTCCAATGAAGTGATGGACACAGTCATGGGCAGCTCTTGATATCACTAATCTACCTTTTATAGACAAAGAAACTGAGATTCAGGGGTTTTGGATGACTACCCTAACAGCAACTAGCAGAAGTTAGTGGGGCCTTCTCTGGTGTCTCAGTGGTAAAGAATCCACCTGATCATGCAGGAGATGCAGATTCAATCCCAGATCCAGGAAGATCCCTTGGAGAAGGAAATGGCAGCCCACTCCAGTATTTGCCTGGGAAATCACCTGGACAGTGGAGCCTCTGTGACCATGTGGTCACAAAAGAGTTGGACACAACTTAGTGACTAAACAACAGCAAGAGATCAGAGGAGGGGATTTGGTACTAAGTTGAAATTTTCATACTGACAGTCCATTGGAGTATCCTGGTGAACCCCCACTTTACATCTTTTAGCTGTCATCCTTCCCTTCCCGAGTGTGTTACTGTGAAAAATCTGCTTAACCAGGCCCTGTGGAATAAGAAAATCAAAGAACCCTGGCTTTACAATTCACCCATCTGGCCTAGTGTGGCATGTAAACCTTTTGGATTATACCCCGCTACACCCAACAGAAGCAGTTCTTGGCACAGGCCTCATGAGACAGCTTTGTAGCAGCTACACATTTCATATTAGGAAACAAAGTGAGAATGGAGACTTTTTCAGGTATTTTGGAAAACATTATCTTTATAGAGAGCTCTATCCACATTGCCCACCACAATGTAGGAAAGGTTTCTGTAGGTTCTTTCATGTGGGATGGCAAAAAGGCCTTCCCCTCCGAGAGGACAGCATGGAAAAAGCCTGGATGCATGAAAGGCCTTGTCCCAGAGATGACGACAGATTTGTTTTTCTGTATTGAAACATGAGGTACTGTTAGAGATCTGGCAAAAAAGAAAATAGGGGTCATTTTGATCTTTTCCACCTATCTAAAGGGGGGCTGGCTTAAACCTGTGATTAATGCGTGGTATGTATGTATTCATAGCTGAGCATCACCGGTTTTTAAGAGTAGCATGGCCTCATTTGCTTTGGAGAGAAAAGTAAACTATGTACTGCAGGGACTAGGGAGATGGATGTAAAAATAGAGTTTGGGTGTTTTGTGGAATTTGTGCTTAAGCAACTATGACTCTACAATTTGCCAGGACTAAAAAGAACTAATGGTTTTTTTTTTTTTTTTTTTTTTAATCTGTCAGAGAAGCATGCCATTAACAAACTTTGCTAGAAATTTATTTTCCTTTTTTACCTCCTGGAAGTCTTTTATACCCTAACATCTTTCTTTCCTTTCCTGAATGTAGTTTAATGCCAAAAATTGGCATTAAACTTAGGATGTTTCAACATTTATTTATGTCATGAGCATACCAAGGTTTCTGAATTGATAAATGGAACCTCTTTATCTGTTTGGGTTAATCATATCTTGTTAATAAGAGTTAGTTAGGTGTAGGAAATTTTCAATTATAGAAGATAAATCTATATTCTGGAGATTGAATCTCCTCACTATAGAGTCTCATCCAATGGTATAAGTTTTCTTGGCCACATAATCAGCATACCTGCTTATAGAAAAAATTGAGATCTACACCGTGAAATTGGAACATAATTGGTAAAATCAATTTCTTGAGTAATGTCACAGGAGGATAAAGATCTACCAAGGAAGAAGAAATGTGATTCAATAGTGCAAGTATCCATGATATTTCCTTAAAAAAAAAAAAAAGCTAATACATGGACTGTCAGTGTTTAATTAAAACACAGTGAAACAGTACATAACTCTTTATAACAATTTTCTCATGGCAATTATTTCCCTTACATAGGGTCAGTTGTACATCTTAGGTAAAGTCTTACTCAGAAATTCAATTCTAGAACTATAATACAATTTGCCATACTGCAGTTTACCATTTAACAACATAATTTATCTGTGGAAAATAAAGACATTCTTTACTTGTTCTAAGTCACTATCTCCATATGGCACATGAAAACCATATTATATTGAAATTAGGACACATAGGATAAAAATAGTGACTCTGACACTAAAGTTCTGCTTGTTCTGAGAAATACAATGCCCCACTCTTTCACTCTTTCCTCATATCTTTTGTTTTAGCCATTACAAATCGTTTGTAAGTCCCAAACACACTCATAGTTGACTTCCTACCTTTGTATGGGCTGTCCCAATTTCTTGACACAGTCCCTTTAATTGGCTAACTCCTACCCACCTTAGAGTATTTATCAGCAACCACCTGGCTGAGGCACACCTCCTTTCATTTTTAGCACGCCATGTTAGACCTAATCTGATAACTATTCAATATTATAATTCAGATTACCTCATTTGTCTCCACTTTCAGATTTAAAAATATTTAAAAGTAGAGAAAAACTTAATTTTACTTCACCTAGAGTTTTTCTTCACAGTAAGCATCAGTTGAATCCATTCCAGTATTCTTGCTGGGATAATCTCATGGACAGAGGAGCCTGGTGGACTACTGTCCATAGGGTCACGAAGGGTCTGACATGAGTGAACGACTGAGCACACACACATGAGTCAGGTGACTGAATAAATGTATAAAGCAACTGACAGGAGTGAAAGCATGAATAAATAGGTGAATATTAACTTAGAAAAAATTCACAGTATATTTATTGGCAATCTCATCTCACATTTAACATAAGCTGTGCTACTGACAAGAATCCTTAATGGTCTTTATTACCAGTCTAACCCAAGTGCAAACATAGTAAGCATTGGTGTATATTTCCATTAAATTGCACCTTGTTGGTTTTAACATATTATCCCAGATAAGTGATAATTAAACTTTAATCTTCACAGGAATCACTTAAGTAAAAATGTTAAATCTCATATTTGTGGCCCTCCCATTATGTTCCCTAACTCAGTTGATCTGGGATATGCTCAAGAATCCTGGAGGAGTAAATGGTAACCCATTCCAGTATGCTTGCCTGGGAAAATCCCCTGGACAGAGGAGCCTGGTGGGCTATAATCCATAGGGACGCAGAGAATCAGACACAACAATGACAGAGCACACACACATGAATGGTCAATAATTCCGACTTTAAAAAAAAAGATACTTCAAGTAAACCTCATATAAGTGATCCAAAAGTCTTATTTTAATAAAGATTCTTCTACCAAATCACCTTAATTCACATTTTTTTGCATTTACTGTCATGGCTGAACTTATTCCACCCTAAAAATATGAGTGCACCCTGCATTTTCTTGTACAAGACACTGATTCCACATAAGAAGTTATATATAATTATATATATATATATATATATATATATATATCACACACATATGTGCATATAATTTTAATCCTCACAACAATAAATCCTTTGATTTAAATCCTCTTTTAAACTTAATAAGCAAAGCACTAATATTTTCATTCTTTAAATAAGAAATCAGAGAAATTTAAATTCAAAGAAATAAGTAGTAGAACTTGATCTGGGGTAGTCTACTTCCAGAGTTTGTGTCCATTCTTCCATTAGATCCTTGGGAAAGAGAAAGTGTTAGCCACAATAAATCTGTGTCTACTGACAGTACCCCTGGAAGCCCTATTATTTATAATAGTCAAAAACATACCAAAATGAATCAACTGATGATGAATCTGAGGAGCACCGCTTTGAACAAATGCCCTACACATATGCATATGCCCTTGGTCAATCAAGGCAGAGTGTTGTATGTGCCCAGTGAGACAACACATGAAGGAACTTCTTGGCACCTACAATGCATCAAACCTTGGTCTTACCAACAATGATCTCATCACTGCAGGCATACAAATGATAATAAGACATTGTACTTGTCTTCATCACTTATAACCTGTTAAGGAAGAAAGATGAGTAAACAAGACATATTATCATGACTGCAAATATGAGGTCCCACATGGACCTTTAGAGAACCCAGAGATTAATACCAACCAGATAGATCAGGATAACTCCATGAAGAAGACAGTATATAAACACAACAGGAATGGTAATAAAGTAGCAACTCCACTTTATTCAAGTCCATACTCTGTGAATCTGTGAGGTTTTCTGTCTAGTGAACTCCCTCAGCAGGATGAAGCTAAGGATTCAATTTCATTTTAATTGCATTAAATCCCAGAAGACTAGGAAAATTGCAAATTCAGTCCCTGAAGTGAAAAGACTGTACTAGTATCAGTCTTCATGCTTAACTGAAGCAAATACAAAATCCACTAATTAGCAGAGGCAAAAAGAATAATTTAAGACTTTATTTAATTGAAAGCTCATAACTTACAACACAACAATTATTTAATTAGATCATCCTTATATTAATCTCTCTCCCTCATACTTACAAATTCCATCAAGTTAGCTCACCATACTTAGGGATTTAATAAAGTTTTCTGAACTCATTTTTGTAGGAATAACCATTGTTCTATATATTTAGGAATTGAGTTTTACAGATTCTACTTTGAGTACCCAATATAAAGGGAAAAACTGAAGGACAATTACATAAGGGTAAAACGGGATTTCAATATTTGACTGCTATTTATTCTTCCAAAACGTCCTATCCTCAACCTCTTAACTTTTGTAGAGGAATTATAAGTTATTTGAACTCTAATTGTTAAAAATATAAACATATTTTCCAACAGAGGGAACTTCTCTGTGCCCATAAATACCTGAAGTAAAGTCAAAGTTGCTCAGTCATATCCGACTCTTTTCGACCCCATGGACAGTAGCCTGACAGGCTCCTCTGTCCATGGAATTCTCCAAGCCAGAATGCTAGAGTGGGCAGTCGTTCCCTTCTCCAGGGATCTTCCCAACCCAGGATTGAACCTGGGTCTCCCACATTGCAGGTGTATTCTTTACCATCTGAGCCACCAGGGAAGCCCTAAATACCAGAAATATATACGGAATTATCTTTAGTGACCTTTTGCATAGAGAATGTTCCAAGGAAAAGCAACTTCTCTGTAACATATGGTACATTTGCCAAGTTCTTTGATATTCAGTCCACTGTTGGTGCTCTCCTGCATGTCCATGTTGATATTTCTTATGTTTTAACCATATACTAGTGAGCATTTGCTTCTCAGGTTGCGCTAGTGGTAAAGAACCTGCCTGCCAATGCAGAAGACACAAGAGAGTCCCTGGGGTGGGAAAATCCTCTGGAGGAGGGCATGGCAACCCACTCCAGTTTTATTGCCTGGAGAATTCCATGGACAGAGGAGACTGGCAGGCTATAGTTCATCGGGTCACAAAGAATCAGACACAACTGAAGCAACTTAGCACACATGCACGCACTCAGTGAACATCTGTATGTACAAACCAGTGTGTTAGTTGCTCAGTATAACCCAAACATAGTTATACTTCTTTGATGTTTATTTTTCTACAGTTACAATAGTTTTGATTATTTTTGCCCCATCATTATCACTTTGTAACAGCAAGCATTTTGCCATGGCCTTTGCAGAATTTTTGTCTTCTTTTACTCACATAACTCTGTCTCGTTCTCTCTCTCTGAGAGGTGTTTGGGATTTAACAATGATCCAAAGATTAATGATGCATAATTATGAAGTCAGTAGGAGGGACAGGGAATTTCAGTTTGCAGGACATTTCAACCAAATATGATAATCATGATGATTGAGAGTTTGGTTTCAGAGAAGATGCCTGAGAAGAAATGTTGTCTGGGATGAGAAATAATAACTGATTCAAAGAGGTGAAAGGATGGGAGAATCTGGCGGGTCAAAATGAAGCAGCCCAGTATTGCACTACACTCCAGGAAAAAGAATGAAGTCTAGAAGTGAAGTTTGGCTTATTTGAAAAACCGAATTAAAAAAACCTCTGTGATCGGGGAGGGAGGCCTGTAAGGGAGGGGATATACAGAGAGGGTTATGACTGATTTGTGTTGTCATATGGTAGAAGCCAACACAACATTGTAAAGCAATTATCCTCCAAGTTAAAAAAGAATCTCAAAATGTGCATAGAACGTAGAATAAATAAAAGTGATGCCCAGCAAGAGACAAAATACACAAATAAATAATGAAGAGATCAGAAGACCAAATCATGGATGACTTCTTACGAGTTTGGACTTGATACTAAGCAATGCGAAAAATCTTCAATGTCTCTGTAGTCCCCTATTAATTATGTTTCTCTCTTGTTCTATTTGTGTGATAGTTATTTGTTGACAAGTATTATCTCCTTTATGCAATATACTCTCTTTCAAAGTATGATTTATACCAGATTCATCACAGTTTTCATCTGCATAGCACAAGACTTATGATACATACATTTCTCAATTCACAGTTGAACTTCACAGGTGTTATCTCATTAAATTCTCATCATAACCTTTTGAGAATGGCTTACTCATTGCTCCCTATCTTCAAATAAAGTAACTGAATTACAGAAAAATTAAATCACTGATAAATGGAAAATCTAGGATAGGAAAACTAGGAATTCTGTTGGCAACTTAGAAATGCTTTATATCTATATCAATAATTTAACCACTAGCCACAAATGATTATTAAGCTCTTGAAATGTGGCTAGTGCAACTGGAAAATAGAATTTTAAATTTTATTTAATTTAAATCAAATTAAATTTAAATAGCCCCCTACCTAGGAACTGCCATATTGGACAGCAAAGCTCTATGTCATGATGTCTCGTCACTATTGCTTATTAAATGGGTGCTGAATAAGCACATGTGTAAACTGGGGGATTATTCCATCATTTTGCTATTTATACATTATTTTGGATTCTATATCAGTTACAGCCTTAAAATATTTTGTTTATAGACCTCAGTGAAACCAGTATAATTTTTTACTATGCCAAGCCAAAAAAAAAAGGTTCTTTCATAATTGACTTTCCTCATGAAGACATATACGCCTCAAGTTTTTAGAGCACTGTTGTAACAACAATTTAATGTATTTGAAATGAGTTTATTATATGTCAACTATAAGTTTTTAAAAATTAATAATATTCTTATGAATGGTTTTGTTTTTTCTTTAAGTTAGCCAGAATATCACATTCTCCATGCATTCTATGACAAGTAAGTAAATAAATACATGCTGAGTATATTAGTTTGCTGTTGCTGCTGCTGTTGCTGCTAAATCGCTTCAGTCGTGTCCGACTCTGTGAGACCCCATAGACGGCAGCCCACCAGGCTCCCCCATCCCTTGGATTCTCCAGGCAAGAACACTGGAGTGGGTTGCCATTTCCTTCTCCAATGCATGAAAGTGAAAAGTGAAAGTGAAGTCTCTCAGTCGTGTCCGACTCCTAGCGACCCCATGGACTGCAGCCCACCAGGCCCCTCCGTCCATGGGATTTTCCAGGCAAGAGTACTGGAGTGGGTTGCCATTGCCTTCTCCGATATTAGTTTGCTAGGGCTACCATAAGAACCTACCACATATCCAGTGATTCAAATAACAGACATTTCTCTTCTCAGAGTTCTGGAGGCTGGGAGTCCAAGACCAAGTTGTCTTCAGGGTTAATTTCCTTAGAGGCTTCTCTTATTGGCTAGTACATGGTTATCCCTCTGGGTATACCATTTCTGATGTCACTCTGTATGTCTTTATCTCCTCTTCTTATGAAGATGGAAACTCATTGTAAGACACCTCTTCAAAGACCCTAACTCAAAATACAGTCACATCTGGGGTTGATTAACTCAAAATACAGTTTCTGGGGTTGCTTAAGTCTTCAGCATAAGAATTTGGGGAATGGGACACAATTCAGCCCATCACATCATCCTTTTGGATCCTCTAGATCTTTGTTTTTTCCAGGCACCTCTGAACAGGGGTCTGAGAACAAAATTAGAGAGCATTAAATCATTTTTATAATGATTATGCACTTTTTAAGTGTATAGTCTAAAGCAAGAAGTGCTTGATTCAGACAAAGTACTTATCTTCTTCAAATCTTTATATGAAGAAAATTAGTGGAAAATGCCAGAGGCCAATCATTAATTTCCAACAAGCATTTTAGAGTACAATGGCCTGCAATTTTTTATCAGGGTTTTTAAAATGTTAATCATTTTATTTTCTATATTAAAAATGCAATTATCATTAAAATTAATCCTGCAGGCTAAACATTTTTAAAGTATATTTCTCCCTTCAAATGTACTTCTGATTTTAACATTTGCTTTCTTAGCATAAGTTTAAACCCATGAAATAATGGAAACTTCCTTTCTATGCAAGTAGTGTTTTTGTTTTTTTTTTTAACTTTTGCAAACTTAAAAGGCACAGGTTGGTAAGTAATGCCATAAAAGACTGGCTTCATACAACACTGCTGCTGCTGCTAAGTTGCTTCAGTCGTGTTCGACTCTGTGCAACCCCATAGACAGCAGCCCACCAGGCTCCGAAGTCCCTGGGATTCTCCAGGCAAGAGCACTGGAGTGGGTTGCCATTTCCTTCTCCAATGCATGAAAGTGAAAAGTGAAAGTGAAGTCGCTCAGTCGTGTCCAACTCTTAGCAACCCCATGGACTGCAGCCCACCAGGCTTCTCCGTCCATGGGATTTTCCAGGCAAGAGTACTGGGGTGGGTTGTTAGCTCTGGCTTTAATATCTCTTCTCCCTGTGAACAATTAATATGCCTATCCCATGCACTTATCAATTCCTAACTAAAGTTACATTGTTTTATATATCTTTTTAAAATTTCTTTCGGAGGGCTGAAGAAGGGACTCTCTGCTGCTTATCTTTATTTATTTATTTTTTTACAGAAAATTTATTTGATATTTATTAAACTTATTTTCTCCAGCTATGGTTTGGCATTATACAAAGCATCTTAATGACACAGTAGAGTTAAAAACATCTTTACAAATCGAAGTGTGATACCCTTATCTCCAAATATTTTAATTGCCATAAATTTGTTTAAAAATACACATTAAATGCATGTTTGACACTCAAAATGTTCTATAATCTTAATACCACAAAATACATATACTATACAGATGTGGAAAAATCTAGTTAGTATATAATACTTTGCTCACCATTAACAGCTTTATTATGTGAAATGCACATACTGACTTAGAAATCCTAGCTTTTGAGCCCCAAAGTACCTCTGAAATTTTAATGTATGCAACAAATAAAAATCATAGTATATAATTGAAATTTTGGTTGAAAATGTCAGATGCCTAAATATTTTGGATAGAAGCAATGTAAAACAAAGATTTGGATCATGTATAAAACAAAAGCATCCTATCAGACACTAACAGTACCTTTCTGCAGAATCAACAAGGCTTTTAATTTATCAGTGGCATTACCACCCCTCCAAATATGTATACCCATGGCTGATTCATGTGAATGTATGGCAAAAACCACCACAGTTTTGTAAAATAATTAGCCTCCAATTAAAATAAATAAAATTTAAAAAAGAATGAATGAATAAATAAATTCAGATTGTTTATGATGCCATTTAAATGCTCCTATTATAAGAAAAGCTCTCTAGTAAACTCTGCTGATGTTCTTCTATAGAAAAGATTTGTTTTATGAAAATGAAGCAGCGTTTCTATTTTGAACTTGCAAAGAAGGCTTGAGAAACATTATTATTTGTTTCTTTGGTGTATATAAAACAGTCTGAAGAACTAGTGCCTTCGAAGCTGAAATCTTTTAAGAAGGAAACTTGGAAACAAAAATAGCATTCCTAGCATTCAGGTCAGCTTGACTCAGATGATGTTTTTCTTTCAGTTATTTAGCATCCATCATTGGATGAATGAAATTTTTCCTTTCTAATATTTAATTAGTATCAAGAGCAAATTCCTCCTCAGTAAAATGATGGCTGTTTTGTCAGTCTTTGAAGCTTACTTGAAAGGGGCCTCCTGATAACTCAGTTGGTAAAGAATCTGCCTGTAATACAGGAGACCCTGGTTTGATTCCTGGGTTGGGAAGATCCCCTGGAGAAGGAATAGGTACCCTCTCCAGTTTTCTTGGGCTTTCCTTTTGGTTCAGTTGCTAAAGAATCCGCTTGCAATGCAGGAGACCTGGTTTCGATCCCTGGGTTGGGAAGATCCCCTGAAGAAGGGAATGGCTACCCACTCCAGTATTCTGGCTTGGAGAACTCCATGGACTGTATAGCCCATGGGGTCTCAAAGAGTCGGACACGAATGAGCGACTTTCACTTTCACTTTGGATACCAACACTTCTAAGTTGCTATTACAGGTACTGGAAATACAAAAGTGGTTAAAAGACAAAATTCCTTTCCCAGTAGAGTGTACATTCAAGTCTGAGGAAACAGAAAATATTCACAAAATAAAATTTAAAATATTTATATGTGATATAAAAGTAACAAAGCAGAGTGAGGGAATAAGAAATGTTGTGAGGCATTATTTTAAATAGAGTGGAGAGATAAAGTCTTTTTTGGGAGGAGACATTTCCAACCAAAACTTTAATAAAGTGAGGGAAGAGCTGAGCAGATATTGAAAAATAAGTACTATGTTTTAAAATAGATAAAAATAAATGTAACAAAGGAGTCCTCTGAGAAATTGAATTAAATGCAATGCATTAAAAATGGTGTAATTTATGAGAGAGATACATATTTACATTGTATATTAGTTTCTTGGGGCTGCAGAACTGGATTACCACAAACTGGGTGGCTTAAAAAAAACAAAACTTTATTTCCTTACAGTTTTGGAGCCTAGAAGTCTGAAGTCAAGGTATCAGCATGGGCATACTCCCTTTGACACCTTTCCAGTGATTTGCTGGCAATCTTTGGTGATTCTTGGTTTAAAGCTACCTAAAAGTTCAAACTTTACATTTTCCCTGTGGGTCTCTGTCTTCATATGGCGTCTCATAAGGATGCCAAACTGCATTAGGGGCCCACCCTACTCCAGTAAAACCTCATCTTAGTTAATTACATCTGCAATGACATTTTTTTTTACAAAATTAGGGGCACATTCAGAGGTACCTTAGCATATCTTTGTGTGTGTGTGTGTGTGTGTGTGTGTGTGTGTGATGGAGGGACATGACTCAATGAATAGCATGGTGTTACTGAAAGGGATTTATCTGAAAATATACGCGTTTAGTTACTTTTTATTGGCATATAGATGATTCACAGTGTTGTGTTAGTTTCAGGAACACAGCAAAGTGAATCAGTCTTGCATGTATCCACTCTTCTTTTAGATTCTATTCCCATATAGGTCACTACAGAGTCCTGAGTAGAGTTGTCTGTGCCATACAGTAGGTTCTTATTAGCTCTTCATCCTATATATAGTACTGTGTAGGATTTCTTACTTTGAGAGTCTTTTTAAAGGGAAGTCAGAAGAGTTTGGGATGGATAACAGAGGAGATTAATGACTATTTTTCCTTTGGGGGAAATATCTTTTCTGTGTGTGTTAAAAGCAGAATTCTAAGAGGCAAAATAAACATAGGTCTTCCATAAGTTTTAAGTAAAGTTCTGAAATGATTTTTTTCCCTCATAGGATTAAAAGAAAAGAAGAGCTGTTTTAATTCTGGCCTCTAGATCATTAGAAGTATGTCAAATGAAATATTTTTAATTTGAAATGTAAGGTTAATTGGCTTCTCTGGTAGCTCAGCTGGTAAAGAATCCACCTGCAATGCAGAAGACCCAAGTTCGATTCATGGGTTGGGAAGATCCCCTGGAAGAGGGCATAGCAACCCACTCCAGTATTCTTGCCTGGAGAATCCCCATGGACAGAGGAGCCTGGCGGATGACAGTGGGGTTGCAAAAAAGTCAGACATGACTGAGTGACTAAGCGTAAGGTTAGTTATGGTAAATTGAAAGAAATAGTCTTCTTATGCCTGAAGTCAAAGATGAGATTAAATTAAATAATGACTGAGAATAATTAAAAACCAAGAATGATATTAAATTATACCTAAATTGCTGGCTTATTTTTTTTTCAATGCTTTATTTCTTTTTTTATTTATTTATTATTATTATTATTTTTTTTTTACTTTACAATATTGTATTGGGTTTGCCATACATCAACATGCATCCACCATGGGTGTACACGTGTTCCCCATCCTGAACCCTCCTCCCACCTCCCTCCCCATACCATCCCTCTGGGTCATCCCAGTGCACCAGCCCCAAGCTTCCTGTATCCTGCATCAAACCTGGACTGGTGATTCATTTCTTATATGATATTATACATGTTTTAATGCTGGCTTCTTTAAAAGCACATTCATGGACTATCTATAACTCCCTTTTAAGGCTCTATTTTTTATTAAAATTTGACTTTTTTTCTGTTTTTGCATGGAGTGTATGCATGTGTATGTGTGTGAGTGCCTCTGTGTGTGTGTTTTCCAAATAGAAAAAGGTGAAAAATTATAAGATTACTTTATGAAGTCATGACTATTGAAATATTGAATCTGGTATGGAAGAAAAGTTTGGATACTTGGAGCCAGAAAGTATCAGTTTCTATTCAGCCACCACATATCTGTCTGTTCTTGGAAAACTTAGCTTATCCTCTGTAATTAAATCATCCATTTGTCAGGACTGGTCAGAGGATTAAATGATAACAGAAATACAGCACCTACCCCTAATGTAACTTACGTAAGTCATGAATGTTAATTCTCTCTCTAGTAATATTTTACTCTAATTATAGCCAAATTGCCAACAAGGAAATGACTAAGCCAATGTAATCATATAAGAAATTGATTATAAGCCATCTCTGTATATTTCAAACTGCCTAGAAAAATTCTCCATTTCAGTTATGTGTTGAAAGAGTGAATGATTAAACAGAAACTGACTCCAGCAAAAGTAGGTCCCTTATCCATTCATCTGCTGATGGACATCTAGGTTGCTTCCATGTCCTGGCTATTATAAACAGTGCTGCGATGAACATTGGGGTACATGTGTCTCTTTCCCTTCTGGTTTCCTCGGTGTGTATGCCCAGCAGTGGAATTGCTGGGTCATAAGGCAGTTCTATTTCCAGTTTTTTAAGGAATCTCCACACTGTTCTCCATACTGGCTGTACTAGTTTGCATTCCCACCAACAGTGTAAGAGGGTTCCCTTTTCTCCACACCCTCTCCAGCATTTATTGCTTGTAGACTTTTGGATCTCAGCCATTCTGACTGGTGTGAAATGGTACCTCACTGTTGTTTTGATTTGCATTTCTCTGATAATGAGTGGTGTTGAGCATCTTTTCATGTGTGTGTTAGCCATCTGAATGTCTTCTTTGGAGAAATGTCTATATAGTTCTTTGGCCCATTTTTTGATTGGGTCATTTATTTTTCTGAATTTGAGCTACAGGAGTTGCTTGTATATTTTTGCGATTAGTTGTTTGTCAGTTGCTTCATTTGCTATTATTTTCTCCCATTCTGAAGACTGTCTTTTCACCTTGCTTATAGTTTCCTTTGTTGTGCAGAAGCTTTTAATTTTAATTAGGTCCCATTTGTTTATTTTTGCTTTTATTTCCAATATTCTGGGAGGTGGGTCATATAGGATCCTGCTGTGATGTATGTCGGAGAGTGTTTTGCCTATGTTCTCCTCTAGGAGTTTTATAGTTTCTGGTCTTACTTTTAGATCTTTAATCCATTTTGAGTTTATTTTTGTGTATGGATAAAAAAGCTGTGGTACATACACATAATGGAGTATTACTCAGCCATTAAAAAGAATACATTTGAAGCAGTTCTAATGAGGTGGGTGAAACTGGAGCCTATTATACAGAGTGAAGTAAGCCAGAAAGAAAAACACCAATACAGTATACTAACGCATATATATAGAATTTAGAAAGATGGTAACAATAACCCTGTATACGAGACAGCAAAAGAGACACTGATGTATAGAACAGTCTTTTGGACTCTGTGGGAGAGGAAGAGGGTGGGATGATTTGGGAGAATGGAATTGAAACATGTATAATATCATATATGAAACAAGTCGCCAGTCCGGGTTCGATGCACAATACTGGATGCTTGGGGCTGATGCACTGGGATGACCCAGAGGGATGGTAAGGGCAGGGAGGAGGGAGGAGGGTTCAGGATGGGGAACACGTGTATACCTGTGGCGGATTCATGTTGCTACATGGCAAAACCAATACAATATTGTAAAGTTAAAAATAAAATAAAATATTAAAAAAAAGGAAAACAAATTTGCACAATTAAAAAAAAATCAAAAAAAAAAAAAGTAGGTCCCTTATTCCTCAGGGACTTTTAAAAAGTCTTCCCAACCACATACCAGAATCTCTCTACTATTGTCCTGCTCTTAAGTCATCACCTTTCCTCACCTTGTCATCTGTAGTGGTTCCATTCTTGCTTTCATCTAATTAACTCTCTGCATCATACCCAGGCTTAGTTGTTAAAATACAAATTAGTTGTCATCACTTTCCTCCTTACAAACTGCTGAAGATTTCCTGTTGCCATAGAGTGCAAAACAAAATTCTTTTCACAGTCCTCAGGGCTCTATGCATGCAGGCTAAGTTGCTCGACTCTTTGTGACCCTGTGGAGCGTTCCAGGCTCCTCTGTCCAAGGGATTCTCCAGGCAAGAATACCAGAGTGGGTTGCTGCACCCGGCTCCAGGGGATCTCCCTGACTCAGGGACTGAACCCACGTCTCTTATGTCTCCTGCACTGGCAGGTGGGTTCTTTCCCACTAGCGCCACCAGCATTTGCTTACTGCCCTGCCCTCACTTCACATCACTGGTTCTCATGTTTGCTGGCCCCTGTTCCTAGACTTCAGACACAAGATCAGTTCTGCTTTGGCCCTTTATTTATGTTCTAACTTGGCTTTCTCTCTCCTAGATCATCCTGTAATTTCAATTACCCACTCATTCCCTTGCTGCTGCTGCTGCTAAGTCACTTCAGTTGTGTCCGACTCTGTGCGACCCCATAGACGGCAGCCCACCAGGCTTCCCCGTCCCTGGGATTCTCCAGGCAAGAACACTGGAGTGGGTTGCCATTTCCTTCTCCAATGCATGAAAGTGAAAAGTGAAAGTGAAGTCACTCAGTTGTGTCCAACTCTTCATGACCCCATGGACTGCAGCCTACCAGACTCCTCCGTCCATGGGATTTTCCAGGCAAGAGTACTGGAGTAGGGTGCCGTTGCCTTCTCCAACTCATTCCCTTACCCATTGATAAAAAGCAAATATTTACTGAGCATCTCTTATGTGTTAGGCATGATTTCAGGAGTTGTTGACACAGGTATAAACAAAACAGACAACAACAAACCCCACTCATGTGGCTTTAATCTTTAGGGGAATATTAATGATACAAATACACAAATAAAGAGCCCATAGTAGGTGGTGAGTGCTATGGGGGAAATTAAGCAGGAAAGTAGTTTAAAGAGAACTACAAAGGAGGTATTCATCATTTTACTATCTCAAATGAATAATTTTAAAAACTTTGACAGGAAAGGGCTCCTTGGTAAAGGGAGTAAAGTTCTGAAAGATATGACAGAGTAAAGCATACTGATATTGGCAAGAATATCACCAATACCGTTCCTGGCAGAGAGAACTGCTAATGCAAAGGCTGAGGTAGGAGCTTGATCAAGGTACATTGATTGGAGCTTCATAACAGAGGTATAAGGGAAGGAAGCTCAGTCAAAGGCATAATGGTATAGAGACGCCTCTGCCTTGTGTAGGACCTTCTGACAACTTTGCACATCATTCCAGGTAAGATGAAGAGCCATGGGTGAGTTTTGAAACTGGTGAGATTCTTTACCAACTGAGTGATCAGGAAAGCCCTAGAGTGACTAACAACAACTAATGTTTGCAGACTGTAGGATGGTTCTTCCTTATCATGATAAACACTTGTTGAATGAATGAATACAGTTAATGGATTGTCTTAAAAAAAAAAAAAAAGCTAACACCTATTTTCCTATTATGTAATATTGAAGCAATAAAATAAACCCAATCCACAAATGCACTATTGAATCTTGGAAAACTAACTTATTTTTAGTGAATGCATGTAAAGCATCTAGGAGTTAACTTGCTGCCTGTTGCTCCTTTGTCTTTTCCAGGATTAACATGCTAAGTACTAAGAAGCTAGACTTCATAAGCTTTTGTTTCTAATTGCTGTGTTCACTGTGAAAATGACACCAAATCTCTGAAATAACTACCGCTTGACATTCTTCTTCATAGCAATGTTTGCTAAAAGATTGAGAAGACCTAGGCAGTGTAGAAAATCCTTACTGTGTGTCTTTTTGTTTGTTTCTTCCACTGAGAATAGGGGCTTTCAAATGAAGAATAGCTCTGTTTCTTCCTGAAAAGAAGCTAAGTGATATCTCATCACACCTCTGATGTTAGCATTTCAAATTTAAACAACTCTGCTTTTCTATATGGTATCCAAAACAGTCTGAATCTATTCCATTATGTAGTTAAAACAAACAGCAATAAAAAATGAAACATAGACGATTTGGTATTTAGTGCAGTGGGAAGAGACAAATGGGCTCTGGAAACAGATTTTTGTTTGAATTCTTGTTTTGCCACTTACTCATGCTGTCATAATGGGCAAGTTATTCCCACTTAAGAGCTTTTTTATCTAGAAAAAAAGAGTAAGTAGTGTTTGTTGATCTAACGATACAATGTGAGTAAAGCACTTAATATAGTCCCCATCACATAGGTTTTCAGTAATTGTTGCTTACTCTTTCTGTAGTTAATGGTGGTGGTAGCCCAACTTTTCCCAGCTATCCTTTCTTGAGCTTCACCTTGATTCTTTTACTTGCATTGAGGAACGGGTGTCCCCACTTTTCCAAGATTAGTTTTATGCCACTGCAATGGCACCCCACTCCAGTAATCTTGCCTGGAAAATCCCATGGACGGAGGAGCCTGGTAGGCTGCAGTCCATCAGGTCGCTGAGGGTCGGACATGACTGAGCGACTTCACTTTCACTTTTCACTTTCATGCATTGGAGAAGGAAATGGCAACCCACTCCAGTGTTCTTGCCTGGAAAATCCCATGGACAGAGGAGCCTGGTAGGCTGCAGTCCATGGGGTTGCTGAGGATTGGACATGACTGAGCGACTTCACTTTCACTGTTCACTTTCATGCATTGGAGAAGGAAATGGCAACCCACTCCAGTGTTCTTGCCTGGAGAATCCTAGGGACGGGGGAGCCTGGTGGGCTGCCAGGCTCACAGAGTCGGACACGACTGAAGTGACTTAGCAGTAGCAGCAGCAGCTTTTATGAAAGACCTGTGTTAGTATCCTGTTTTCAGAAAAGTAACCAAATTCTTCGGATTTCTAACCAAGTTCTTTAGATTTCACTAAATAAATCTAAAGATGCTTTTGCTTTTATGGAAAAAACAAAGCTAATTTCTTCTTTGCTTTACACTGTTTCAGTTATGAAAATTTTCATAGGAATGCTCTATTTTCAGAGATCTAGAGAGACATGTATCTTGCAACTTCACCAGAGAAAGATACCTGTCCACAATTATTTCTTCTATTAGATATAAGATAGAACATAGTAATCACATAATAGAAAATACACAGTCATGGGTAACCACAGAGTGATATCTTTCCATCCAGGAAAGAGGGAATGGTTTTAGAGAAGTTACTTGACCCATCTATTCCTCAATTAATAAAATAAAATTAATAATGATACCTACTTGTCAGTCTGAAATGAAGTGATACATATACAATTGCTTTTAAAAAGTGCCTGATACATCATGTGCATATGTGTGTTAGTCACTCAGTCGTGTCTGACTCTTTGCAACATCAAGGGCTGTAGCCCATGGAATTCCCCAGGCAAGAATACTGGAGTGAGTGGCCATTCCCTCCTTCACTGATATATCATATGTGTTGCATAATTATAAGCCTTTTTCTCTGAGAAGTTTCTCACAGGTTGACTGTGCTCCAGAATCAGTAACACACAACAGATGCTGCTTCCCACTGTCTCAGGGAAAATGCTGCTTGTTTGTTGTTGTTGTTTTAATTCAAAATATGAGACTGAAAAAAGAGTGAGCCTTTGTTTTATTTTCATAATGTCTTTCATTTAATCCTCTCTTCTCCTCCCATCTGGCATGGCATATACCCATCCTTTTGCTTCAGCATCAGGTGAGGATCTGCAACCCGAGGGCAAATAATCTAGTAATCCTTCACACAATAGGCAACTTTTATTTAACATTAGATTTAGAGATTCCAAAAGGGAAATTTGTAATGGGTAAAATAAATTCTACTTCTTTGAATATCAGAAATACCATTTTAAGAATTGCTGAGGCTGAATATATGAAAGACTGAGTACATGATGAGAAACTTTTTGGTATAAACATAGAATTTTTAACCTGGTCATATTATATAAGTATAATATGTAGTGTTGCTATTTACAACACATTAAAAAAAAAACAGCTATATTTGAGTTGCCCTACCACTCTATGCATACCAAAAGCATTGAATCTGAGTCATAAAATAACAACGGTGGAGACTGTGCGGTTAATAATTATGTCCAAGATAGTGGAAAGTGCAGAGTGATAGAGGCTTCTAAGTCAGAAGCTATGAATTTGAATACTGGAAGTTTTACTCATTTTCTGAAGTTGAATGAGATAACATTTCTGGGGATTGACTTCTTCATGCAAAAGCTAAAGGCAAAAACAGCTACCAAGTTGTATAATTATGAAGATGCAGATAAAATACATTTGTTACAGTAAGATTTACCTGAAGTTATTTGAATCTTAACCTGACTGTGCCAGAGGTTATTATATATCCTTGGACCAACCTAGACTCAATTTTTAGGAGGCTGATTTAGATTGTAAATATCAATCTCTAGCAGACATTAAAAAAAAAAAAAAATCTAGGGGATATGTTTAAAATACAGGTTTCCAAATCCTATCCTCAGAGATTTGGATCAGTGTGCCAAATATATAGGTTGATATGCCTTGCGTGTGTCCTAGAAGCCCATGCTTAAGAAATCCTCTGGAGACTACTCCCAAAGATGGTCATAAGTCATGCTTTGGTAAATATTGGATGAAATGATCTCTAAATTTCTTTTTGGTTCTAAAAAGGCATCATGTATAAAAGTACGTTTTTAAAATGTTAGCCCATGTTATATTTTCAATAGTAAGCTAATTATTAATCTAATTAATATCTAATTAATTAATTAGATTAATTAGATTAATTAATTAATTAAAAGTAATCTAATTACAAAATGTGAGCAACTTTTAAAATTTTATACTTTTCGGGGGTACAACGTATATACAATAACATTCATTAGCTTTACGTGTGTGACTCAATGAATATTTACAGATGCATAAACAATGTACTCATCACTTAAGCCAAAATATAGGGCACTTCCAGAGCTTTAGAAAATTTCTTGATGGCTCTTTCCAGTCAATACCATAACCTACTCATCCCAAGGTAATCAGTTTTCTGACTTGTGTGTGTTAAGTCACTTCAGTTGCGTCCAACTCTTTGTGACCCTATGGACTGTAGCTCACTAGGTTCCTCTGTTCTTGGATTCTCCAGGCAAGAATACTGGAGTGGGTTGCCGTGCCCTCCTCCAGGGGATCCTCCTGGCCTAGGGATTGAACCTGTGTCTCTCATGTCTCCTGAATTGGCAGATGGGTTCTTTACCACTAGCGCCACCTGTGAAGCCCACAAAGCACACACTGAATTCATATACATCACTTACCTGTGTGCACCCTTCCTCAGTTGTGTCCACCTTTTTGAAAGCCTGTGGACTGTAGCCCACAAGACTCCTCTGTCCATGGAAGTTTCTAGACAAGAATATTGGAGTGCGTTGTCATTTCCTACTCAAGGGAATCTTCCCTACCCAAGGACTGAACAAGTGTCTTCTGCATTGGCAGGCAGATTCTTTACCCACTGTGCCGTCTGGGAAAACTTGTAAGGTGATAATACATGTCGGAAGTATTATTTATGATTTCTTTCACTTAACATAATGCTTATGAGATTCATTAGTATTTTGTGTGTAGTTTTATTAATTTTAAAAATTTTTGGCAAAACTAATACAATTATGTAAAGTTTAAAAATAAAATAAAATTTAAAAAAAAGAAAAAATTTTTTTATTGAAATATAGCTGCTTTAAAGTCTTGTGTTAGATTCAGGTATGCAGCAAAATGATTTCATTATAGGTTATTATATTGAGTATAATTCCCATTCTATATAGTAGGCCCTTGTTGGTTATCTATTTTACATGTAGTAGTGTGTATATTTTAATCCCAAACTCCTAATTTATCCTTCATCACTCCCCTTTCCCCTTTGGTAATCATACATTTGTTTTTTACCTGTGAGTCTCTGTCAATTTTGTAAATAAGTTCATTTACACATTTCTTAAGATTCCACATATAAGGGATATCATATTAGTCTTTCTCTGATTTACTTAGTAGGATAATCTCTAAGTCCATGTGTGTTGCTGCAAATGGCATTATTTCGCTTGTTTTTGGCTGAGTGACATTCTATTGTGTGTATATATATACACCATGTCTTTCCTATCAATTCATTTGTTAATGGGCACTTGGGCTGCTTCCATGTCTTGGCTATTGAACATAGTGCTGTTATGAATATTGGGATCCATGTATCTTTTTGAATCATAGTTTTCTCCAGATAAATGCCCAGGATTGGGATTGCTGAATCATATAGTAACTCTGTTTTTAGTTTTTTAAGGGACCTTCATACTATTCTCCATAGTGGCTGCCCCGATTGATTGTGACAGTTTAAAGTCCTGTGATAGATGACAGATAGATATATAGATGATAAGATATATAATATGTCATATGTAATATCCAACTGTTACTTCATATCTTTACCAACACAATATTTTCCATCTTTTTATATTTGACCATTTATTTTGGCTGCATAAAAGTACTCAACATGATTTTAATTTCCACTTCCTTGACAAGACATGATGTTGAATATCTTTGGCACATGTTTAGAGAGCATTTGAAAGTGGCCTATAAACTAGAAAACACAGTGTTGTAAAGTGACTACTTAGTCTTGTACTCATATTTTCCATGTTTCCTTATATCGACTTGAGCATTTTTTAATGTATTTTGAAGTTTTCTTTTCTATATATAGGGATATATATATATATATACACACACATGGATATATATACACACACATATGCTGCTGCTGCTAAGTCGCTTCAGTCGTGTCCGACTCTGTGCGACCCCATAGACGACAGCCCACCAGGCTCCCCCGTCCCTGGGATTCTCCAGGCAAGAACACTGGAGTGGGTTGCCATTTCCTTCTCCAATGCATGAAAGTGAAAAGTGAAAGTGAAGTCGCTCAGTCGTGTCCAACTCTAGCAACCCCATGGACTGCAGCCTATCAGGCTCCTCCGTCCATGGGATTTTCCAGGCAAAAGTACCGGAGTGGGGTGCCATTGCCCTCTCCAATACACATATATACACATGTATACATATATGCAGTATAGTCTCCCAACAAGAAGCTTGCATTTTCAGGCTATTAATGTTGTATTTTTAAAAAGGGTTTTGTTTTAATCTTAATAAGTTCTATTCATCAACCTCACATTTTATGATTAGTGAATTTTGTTTATTGTTTTAAAAATTGTTGAATGCAAGATTGCTACGATATTTGTCTTTATTCTAGGAGCTTTATTTTTTCAGGCTTTACCTGTAGGTCCATAGGCCATCTTGAATTAGAAGTTATGAATGGTCTGAGGTAGGAGTAACAATTTACTTTTTTTCCATACAAAATACCCAACTTCTCTGGTACCATTTATTGAAAGTGCTATCCTCTTCTCATTGAATTGCAGTGACACTGTGTTGTAAGTGACTTTTAAAGTGTATATCTTCAGACAGACAGACAGACTGACTGACAGACACACGGACAGAAAGAAAGAAAACTATTCTTTTTGTTGATCTAAATTTCTATCTCTGTGCCAATACTAGACTCTCTTAATTATAGTAGAAATGAAATATGGTAATGTAAGTTCTTCAAGATTGTTTGATGCTTTGTCTTTCAATATAAATGAATTAGAAATAGCCTGTCAGTATTCAACACATACATACCCTTCTTCTTGCATTATGATTGAGGTCAATTTGAGGAGAATTGACATCTTTACAGTTATAAAGTCTCTCTACAATTCCTGAACATTGTACATTTCTTTGTTATTTTGGATCTTATTTAAGTTTTCTCAGCAATGGTTTTTGGTTTTCATAGTTTATAGTGCTTACGCATCTTTCATTAGATTTTCCAAAATATTTAGCAGTCTGGAATGTTTATATAAATTTTATTTTAAATGTCAACTTTAAATTTTCATTTTCTAAATTTTGATTAAAATTAGCAATTGTGATTATCGTTTGCACATAGTCATTATTATGGTCAAGAATAGCTATCTTTAATCCAATCACCATGCCAATTTATTGCCTTGTAGGCTTTTACTTTCATAAGATTCTGAATTCTTAAAACATGTCTAGCATTTACGCAGAAATCACCCTTTCAGTACACGCAACTATATACATGCAACATGTTCTAGTTCATTCTTATAACGTAAGACTTTTCAAGGTCCATGAGAACAGTAGTCAACGATTTGTGTTTCTCAAGATATTTTGTGCCTGAACTGACACAATTTTGAACATGTAATGATATTCTCGAAGTCCTTAGATTGTCTACATCAGACATAAGGCCTGATGTCCTCTTTCGTCAACCAGAGCAGGCATATATGTATATTTTTCAAATACAACATCTTATCCTACTGAGAGCAGATGGAATCTCAGACTCTATGCCAAAATTCTTTCTAACAATTAATTCAGTTGGCACATAAGAGAGAACCAATTTTTAATCTCTAATTTAAACCTTCAATAAAAATTCTACAGCAAAATAGAGTGAACTTTAGCTATTGTTTCTATTTTCTGTAGCTGAACTTCCCTATTTTCTCTGGCTGGCGCTTCTCTTTACAAGTGAGTGAACACACTCTATCATAATTAGGGTTATCTACAAAATGAAGAGTTTTCAGTTATTATATACATATATGTAATATACTTATATGGGGTTTCCCAAGTGGTGCCAGTGGCAAAGAATATGACTGCCAGTTCAGGAGACGTAAGAGAAATGGATTTGATCAATGGGTTGGGAAGTTCCCTTGGAGTAGGACATGGCAACCCACTCCAGAATTGGCTGAGTTGCCAGGAAAATCCAATGGACAAAGGAGCTTAGCGGACTATACAGTCCATAAGGTCACAAAGAGTCAGACACAACTGGAGCAACTTAGAATGCACACACATGAAAATCTTGAATTTCAAACAGATTGGATTTACCCAGTCTTGAAATCTGTGTATCTTGAACAACATTTAGAGAGTAAAGTGCATATTTTAACTGAGATATTTATTAAGATGACTAAAATCAAAGTTTGAAATCTACTCCCAAATAATTACACATATTTTTGCGTATCTGCTATTTTAATTCATATTTAATGGTACTAATGCTCTAAGGAATGATATCAATATCATTCTCTGGTTCCTAATATTAAAGGAGCTAGAATAATTTGTCGCTAATCTGCCCGGCGCAATTATATTTGAGCTGGTTCAATCTGACTTTTCCTAATGATGTCATAGTGGTGCCACTTTACAGAGTTTTAATGGGATTTTAAATTCTCATCGTGAAACCTTTATGACTCACTGTGTCTTTTTCTTATTCACTTGTTCCAAATACAGTATTGGCGTTCTCAGTCCGTAATACATGATTTTTACACAGGCTTTGCCTGGTTTGCTTTTTAATTGGAGGATAATTGCTTTACAATGTTGTGTTGGTTTCTGCTGTAAAACATCAACAATGAGTATACACATGTCCCCTCCCTCTTAAACCTCCTCCCCATCCCACCACTCTAGGTTGTCACAGAGTACTGTGTTGAGCTCCCTGTGTTATATAGTAACTTCCCATTGGCTTTCTATTTTACATGTGGTAATGTATGGCACCCCACTCCAGTACTCTTGCCTGGAAAGTCCCATGGACGGAGGAGCCTGGTAGGCTGCAGTCCATGGGGTCACTGAGGGTCGGACACGACTGAGCAACTTCACTTTCACTTTTCACTTTCATGCATTGGAGAAGGAAATGGCAACCCACTCCAGTGTTCTTGCCTGGACGATCCTGAGAACAGGGGAGCTTGGTGGGCTGCCGTCTATGGGGTCACACAGAGTCAGACACGACTGAAGTGACTTAGCAGTAGCAGCAATGTATATGTTTCAAGGCTACTGTCTCAATTTGTCCCACCCTCTCCTTCAACCACTATGCCCACAAGTTTGTTTGCCACCTCTGTGTCTCTATTCCTGCCCTGCAAATAGGCTCATCAGTACCAATTTTTTCTAGACTCCACACGTATGCATTAATATACAATATTTGTTTTTCTCTTTCTGACTACTTCACTCTGTATAACAGTCTGTAGGTTCATCCACTCAGTAGAACTGACTAAAATCAGTTGCTTTTTATGGTTGAGTAACATTCTCCAGCCATCCCACTCCTGGGCATATACCCTGAGAAAACCATGACTAAAAAAGACACATATATCCCAGTGTTCACTGTAGCACTGTTTACAATAGTCAGGACATGGAGGCAACCTAGATTTCCACTAAAAAATGAATGAATAAAGAAAATGTGGTACATGTACACAGTAGAGTATTACTCAGCCTTGTTTTCTTGCTATATGATCTTTGAAATTTGCCTGTGACTCAGGATGCCATAGCTGTCTATCCCTGACTCAAGACCCTTCTGTGTTTCTCGTACATTTCCATTGGTTCTCTTTCTCTGGTGGTACCGTCTTTACTATTTGCACTGAAAAGAGGGGTGTTAAACCCTTAGGCAGAAAAAATATCACTTTTTGCTTATATTTAAGTTTGAAAATAAATTGATCCTTTCTTGCAATGACATGACACTTTCCCTGTGGCATCCCACAGGGAAACCAGTTTTAGCTTGAATGTAAAATTTTAACAACTTCATATGCAACAAGGTGTTCACAAATCCTCTGTGTTAGTTCACTAAAAACAAAGACCAAGCAATATATCTACAATCAGAATGACAGACTCTGGTAGGCTGGCCTGATGTCAGTCTTACATATAAATGGCACATTGAAAAACACATCATAAGTTTCATTGCAGTAAAAGTCCCAATTTCTCAATTCCAGTCCCAACTTTTTCCTGAACTCACTGTGTGATGTACCTTATTAACCTCTCTGGACTTCAATTTCCTTGATTAAAAAGGAAGCATTTGGTTTTAAATAACTCTAATGTTGTATCTAGTTCTCCTTGGGCCATAATGGTATTTCTACAATAAATAATTTTTATCTTTAATTCATAACTGGGGACTTATTAACATATAAGCTTTTTCATTTAACTTCCAGTCAGAACTATCTCGCTTATGTCTAATCTATTTCTGGGCACATTTTGAGTGAGAAGACATCTACCCTCCAATTATAGGAGCCTGGAGCCTGACTCAGAAACCTTTGAAGCTTTCTTATATTCCCAGTAAAGACACATTTTTGAAACCTGTAAGATAGGGCGACATTTGTAAGGTTCAAGGCAGTGTGAACTTTGGCACTGAACATATTATACTATTCAGTTATACTTCCTGAAGTTTATACTTAATGTAGGCTTTATGCTGCTATTGTAAAACATACCTTTGAATCAAAGAAGAAAGAGGAAATATCTCAGTAAAGGTAATTTTGACACAAAGATGTCTATTGTTACTAGCAGAGCTTCTGAATACACTGGAACAGTTCTTGGCAGTAAAGAGGTTTTCATTATTTATTTTCCATCACATTCTAACAAGTAAGAAGGGGAAAAAAAGAACAATCACTAAACGTCTATGTTTTTTGGCACTGTGTCAAGAAATAGGAAAAGAAAAATGAATCTCACAGTAAAGAATGGGATAGTATTTTATTTTTGTAATCAGCAGAGATGATTTTATTTCTTTTACAGAAACGTCTCTATGAAAAAGTGTTAAATAATGTCTCGGTTAATACATTTTAACTGAGTAGGACAACTATATTCACTTATTTTAGTGAATCACTTATTTAGTGAATTCACTTATTTTAGTAGTTGTTTTAGAGTATCATGTAATTGATGCTTGTTCAAAGAATTTTCAGGATCGCTTGAATCAATGTGTGTATTTTACAGAGGTCACGATGTAGTCGGGGGTTGCTTTTGAATCCTTGGTTTCATTTCCCATTTGTGAAATGTTGGTTAAGAGACTCTCTGACCCTTAGTTTTCCTCATCTATGAAACCTGTAGAATATAATCATGGTTGTAAGTAGCTGGGTAGAAATATTTGCCCAAAATTGCATAGTAACTACTAGTGTTAGAGCTACATTAGACACAATGTATCTAAAATTTGAAATCCATTCTTTGACTTTTGAAATCCATTCTTTGATTTTTGAAATCCAGTCTTTGACTTTTTTTGTTATACGGATTTACCTCCCTCCCAGGTGTGCTAGTGGTTAAGAACCCGTTTGCCAGTGCTCGTAGATGTAAGAGGTGCAGGTTTGATCCCTGTGTCAGCTAGATCCCCTGGAGGAAGGCACGACAACCCACTCCAATATTCTTACCTGGAGAATCCCATGGACAGAGGAGCCTGGAGGGCTACAGTCCATAGGGATGCAAAAAGTCAGACACACTGATGCGAATTAGCACGCACCTCCCTCCCAGAAAATATAATGTGTGTATGTTTTCCTCATGCTTTCCAGATGTACTAATATGATATATATATAATCACATTACTATATGTTATATATATAGTATATATATAGTATATGTGTTGCTTATATATAATGTATAAGATCTATATCATATGTGTTACTTACATAGAATATATTATATATGTATATATATATAATATATATATATACGTATATATATATAATATGTGTGACTATGTGCCAGTCATTTTATCTATTTGATCCTCACAAAAATCATATGATACAAATATATCTTCTCTAATGTAGATATTTTGATGTAGCAATATCAAATTACTTATTCAAAGTCACAAGCTATTTAGTTTGAGACAAGATTTGAATCCTAGTGGTTTGGTTACTACTATTTGTTTCTATACATTGTGATTATTGAGTTCCTTTTTTTTTTTTACCTTGAAATTTATTTATTTATTTATTTTTTCTTTTTTTTAAAATTTTATTTTATTTTTAAACTTTACATAATTGTATTAGTTTTGCCAAATATCAAAATGAATCCGCCACAGGTATACATGTGTTCCCCATCCTGAACCCTCCTCCCTCCTCCCTCCCCGTACCATCCCTCTGGGTCGTCCCAGTGCACTAGCCCCAAGCATCCAGTATCGTGCATCGAACCTGGACTGGCATCTCATTTCATACATGATATTTTACATGTTTCAATGCCATTCTCCCATATCTTCCCACCCTCTCCCTCTCCCACAGAGTCCATAAGACTGTTCTATACATCAGTGTCTCTTTTGCTGTCTCGTACACAGGGTTATTGTTGCCATCTTTCTAAATTCCCTATATATGTGTTAGTATACTGTATTGGTGTTTTTCCTTCTGGCTTGCTTCACTCTGTATAATAGGCTCCAGTTTCATCAAAATGGATTAAAGATCTAAACGTAAGACCAGAAACTATAAAACTCCTAGAGGAGAACATAGGCAAAACACTCTCTGACATACATCACAGCAGGATCCTCTATGACCCACCTCCCAGAATATTGGAAATAAAAGCAAAAATAAACAAATGGGACCTAATTAAACTTAAAAGCTTCTGCACATCAAAGGAAACTATTAGCAAGGTGAAAAGACAGCCTTCAGAATGGGAGAAAATAATAGCAAATGAAGCAACTGACACTTAATCGCAAAAATATACAAGCAACTCCTACAGCTCAACTCCAGAAAAATAAATGACCCAATCAAAAAATGGGCCAAAGAACTAAATAGACATTTCTCCAAAGAAGACATACAGATGGCTAACAAACACATGAAAAGATGCTCAACATCACTCATTATCAGAGAAATGATCAAAACCACTGTGAGGTACCATTTCACACCAGTCAGAATGGCTGAGATCCAAAAGTCCACAAATAATAAATGCTGGAAAGGGTGTGGAGGAAAGGGAACCCTCTTACACTGTTGGTGGGAATGCAAACTAGTACAGCCACTATGGAGAACAGTGTGGAGATTCCTTAAAAAACTGGAAATAGAACTGCCTTATGATCCAGCAATCCCACTGCTGGGCATACGCACCGAGGAAACCAGAAGGGAAAGAGACACGTGTACCCCAATGTTCATCGCAGCACTGTTTATAATAGCCAGGACATGGAAGCAACCTAGATGTCCATCAGCAGATGAATGGATAAGAAAGCTATGGTACATATACACAATGGAGTATTACTCAGCCATTATTTATTTATTTTTGAACATTTTTTTTATTGGTTTTGCCAAACATCAAAATGAATCCACCACAGGTATACCTGTGCTCCCCATCCTGAACCCTCCTCCCTCCTCCCTCCCCATACCCTCCCTCTGGGTTGTCCCAGTGCACCAGCCCCAAGCATAAGGGCTTCTGACAGCATTGGAGCAATACTTAGTTTAAGTTTAATCTTTTCTACTGTATTTCCAGGAGACATAGGGAAATGCTTATCCTATGGCAAAGTGTTGTTGGTAGGACAGAAACTAACCTATACCATATAAATACAATGATGTAAAGCTAAACATTACAAAATTATAAACACAGTTGGGTTAAACTAGTGAAACTTTGGCCATTTTACTTTATAGCATTTTCACATGTGAAAGGTGATTCTCATGACTATGGAAGTTAGATTAGCGAGGGAATTGTCTGGCTGCTGGTTAGAAGTTATTATAATTGTTCAAATAAGAGGCCAAAGAGACCTGAACTAGGAGAGACCTGGAGCCTGAGTAATTAAAATGAAGCTGTAGTTTATTAGCATTATTGGTACTAAGCTGTCAAAGGCAAAATACAAAGTAAAGGACCAATTTTATTCTATTATATCTATTTGGCCATTTTATCTATTGCTGCTCCTCTAACTCTCCAGACTGGGAAAGAATCTCAGTGCAAAAATGCAGACACTTTAGCAATATTTAAACTATGTCATCTCAAGATTTCTAATGCATTCCCTTACACCCCATCCCACCTCCAATTCTGATAGCATTTTGCCTACCTACCCCCATCTCCTGCTTCTTTCCTGAAACAAATTAAGATAAGGTTAAGAGATTATTTATGAAAGTAGGAAGTCATTTTTGACCTCAGATAGAACAGTTTCAATAGAGAAGTGAGGCTAAAGTCAAATAGTGGTGGACAAAGGAGAAATGAATGCAGGAAGAAAGTGGAGATTAAAAGGAAAAGACTGCAGACACAGGAGAGAGAGAGAGAAAGAGAGGGTGAGAGGGAAGGGTGGGGGAGAAAAATACAACACCTAACACTCCTGGTAACTTATAGCAAGAATCCAATATGTTGAAAGAATCCAATCCAAATGAAAGCTAAAGGAGAGAAAAGATGCTTTTAGCTGATGAATTTGTATACTAAAGTCAATCATCAAAAAGATAGTATTTGAATGACTTCCTTCAAATGTGATTTTTCTTTCTTTTTCTACTCAAGTATATTGTATACATCATAAATATAGGTTTCAGGTCTTTACTCGTCTAATGTAGAACTCAACCTAGGTTTTTGCTCCCAAACTTAATAGTTGACATAATTTATCTGTATTTTGTCATGTAATTCATTCCAAAATATTTAAAGTCAGGTAGAAAGAAAAAATAGGAATTATTTCTTAGTCATTTATGCTTAGAAATGGTCCAGCCATTTTATGTGGATTATTTCATATAACCCTTCAGTTCAGTTCAGTTCAGTTGCTCAGTCATGTCCGACTCTTTGAGACCCCATGAATAACCCTTACAACAATCCAAAGAATTAAGCATGATATTTACTTGGTAGGTAAATAGAAGCTAAGAGAAGATTAGTGACTTGTCAGATGTTACACAGTTATTTGCAGAACTGGAGGTTGAATCAGGTGTATCTGATTTTAGAAATTATTCATATTTCACTGGAACATTAAGGTGACTATGAGATAAAGATGTCACTTCTTGAACCAAAAGTAAAAATTATGTACAAATCAGCACCGTGTTTCCCTTAGGGGCAGAGTAAAAGATTTCTGATATTTTAGGCAATTATGTTACGCATCTAATATTTCTGTTGTCACAACCAGGCATGTTAAAAATATACTTTACTTAAGCTCATTCCATTTCTAGCCTCTTTGAGCATAAATATCTGATCCATATAATTTGTTTCAGTTTCTCAGATTACATCTACCCCAAGATGTTTTAGTTGACAATTTACTATATAGAACAAAAATGCTATTTTCTAAATAAAAGAAAATAAGTTTATATCAATAAGGAAATAACAGTTTGTATAAATAATAAACTATTATCTTTTCGCTTACTTATGTGTCTATATATGGATATAGGGGCTTCCCTGATAGCTCAGTTGGTAAAGAATCCACCTGCAATGCAGAGACCCTGGTTCGATTCCTGGGTTGAGAAGATCTGCTGGAAAGAGGATAGGCTACCCACTCCAGGATTCTTGAGCTTCATTTGTGGCTCAGCTGGTAAAGATTCCACCTGCAATGTGGGAAACCTGGGTTCGATCCCTGGGTTGGGAAGATCTCCTGGAGAAGTAAAAGGCTACCCACTCAAGTATTGTGACCTGGAGAATTCTAGGACTGTATAGTTCATGGGGTCTCAAAGAGTATGACATGACTGAGTGACTTTCACTTACGCACACATATGTATATATGTAAGAAATCTGAGATAAATATGCTTGATAAAAATCTCTAGGGAAAGATGAGTCTTTCTGAGTATTTTGTAACTTGCTTTCATTTATTAAATTTTGAGTTGATTTATTCCACTTAAGCTAAACTGATTCATTATTCATATTTACTGAAGACATAAATAATGTTGATTTTTACAATATATCCAAAAGCTCGTTTTACAAATTCACTAGGAACTAGGCTATAACTCATTGCCAATGCATTATCAACTCATTAGAACATGAAATTTATAAGAATCTTTGTTCAGCTCAAGGGAGAAAGGGTATAACATTTTATCACAGGTTAGGTAAATACTAAATATACCACAGACTGACTAGAATGGGGACAAACTATCATGTACTCAATATTAAAAAAAAAAAAAAAACCTCTTGAAATCTCTTATAGGAAGTTGTTCCACTGCATTTGAACTCTCTGCAAACTTGACCCTTAGCATGGAACACTTTATCTTGCAAAATAACTATGTCAACATGATGGCTGGAAAAGTAACCATGTTTCCAACATTCTCAGTGATATCTGCTGTATCAAGGCCTTTCACTTTTCTTATCCAACATCCAAACATCAGGCCCTTCCATGGTATCTTTAAAATGGTCATGTGTTAGGAAAATGGTGAGAAAAGTCATTCATTCTCCAGTCATTCAGAGTGATGTTTACTGCCTCGTTAAAATAATCTACTGTGGTCCGTTTGGGAAATGTCTAGGGAGAGGAAAAAGAAAATAAGGAGACTTATAGCATCAGACAAATACAAAGCTCCAATCAACCCTGTATTCATTTTGCAAGCATTTATCTAAAACTTACTCTGTGATGGGTGCATTATAGTTACTGTAAATACAGCACAGAGAGAAGGATGCAGATCTTGTGCTCAGACACTTATATAACTAACTACAAAATACAACCATGTGATTGTAGCAGTATGTTACTTAATAGCTATAGCTCAAATAACACAGTGCATGGTACATGCAATGCCTTCAATAAATATTAGGGCATTGTTATATATACTATAATATGAAGATCATAGGTACATCATGTATACATATGTACCACATGTATTACATATATTTATATGCTATATATGAGTTATTATTATTTAAAAGTACTTTTTTTATATTCTGGAAAGGAAGTAATATGTCATTGTTAGGATAAGGAAGGATAATCACAAAAGCTTCCATTGAAAGTTTGACAAATTAGGTTGATCTTGAGAAATAAACTAGATCATATTAACAGGAAAATAAGGAGCAGAATTTTTTTTTTTTTTGGCTATGCTGGGTCTTCATCGTTGCACGTGGACTTTCTCTAGTTGTGGTGAGCTGGGGCTACTCTCTCATTGTGATGCACAAGCTTCTCCTTGCGGTAGATTCTCTTGTTCGGAGCACAAGTGTGGGCTTCAAAAGTTGCAGTGCATGGGTTTAGTTGCCCCACAGTGTATGGAATCTTCCTGAACCAGGGATCAAACACATGTCTCTTACATTGGCAGGTGGATTCTTAGCTAATGAACCACCAGGAAGTCCAATGAGCAGAATTTTGAACCAGACATATAAGCAGTAATTTCCTTACACCTGGGAAAGAGGTGCTTATGTATTAAATCCTGAACTTTAGAGGATCAACCTCCATCCTTTCTCAGGTCATGTTACTCCTCCCCCAGAGCCCATAGCACACCTTCTAGACCATGCTCTAGATACTCAGGTCACTTGAGTTCCCAAGTATGTGCAATACTTTTTTCCAGCTTTAATCTTCTGAGTGCAGATTGCACTGTATTGTCATAACAATACTACTGAATAGTGGCCAAGACTTGGTTGATTATCAGGAGTGTGGCTGGAGCTCAGAATAATGGGCTGGGTTGTTCAGATATGTAGGTTTCAGAACATAGACCATTGTGAAGCCTTAGGGTAATTTTCTTTTGTGCGGCCACATTCTGGAGTAGAATTCTGAGGGAAGAAGACAATTCTATATTTGAAGTTAAGTCTTCAAGACCATTATCAAGGTGTACTTGACACAGTAATAAGATGGAATCCATTTATTAGTTTGATAGTTGATTTGCAGTTTTTGTCTATTTATATATAAGGTAGGTGGACCTCCATTTGGATGTTTGTCCCAGATTCTAAAAATACAAGGGATGGGCTTGTAACCTAACCAGGGAAGTAAAATTGCCCCAATCACAGTATATGGATCCATGTGACAGAATTATAGAAAAGAAGAATGAATAATGGGGAGGAAAAAGTGACTAGGAAAGTGACATTCAAGTCAGATCACAAAAGACTGATGCTAAGGATATGAGATTTATCCTAATGGTGGTTTGGTCATGGCTTCCAAGGTTATCCATGTACAAATTTTTAGAACCTGTGAATATGTTATGTCATGTGGCAAAAAGGATTTTGAAGATATGATCATATTATAGATTTGGAGATGATGTCTGAATTATCCAAAGGGTTCTAATCTAATTCCATGATTTCTTAAAAGCTGAAACCCTTTCCCAGCTATGTTTAGAAAGTGAGACATGGGGGTAGAAGAAGAGTAAGAGAGATTCAACATTACTGACTTTAAAGCTGAAGAAAGGAAACGTGAGTCAAGGAAAACAAGCGGCCTCTAGGAGCTGGGAAGAGCAAGAAAACAAATTCTCCTCTGGAGTGTCTAGAAAGTAATGATGCCTTGATTTTAGCACTGTGAGACCTGTGTCAAACTTCTCACTTTCAGATAATAAATGTGTGTTATTTTAAGCCTCTAACTTTTTGTTAATTTATTACAGCTCCAATGTAAATGTAATAGAGGCAGCATCACTGAAAGTGTTTCCAGGAAATCTTGTTAGAAGTTAAACAGTGATAAATTCCTGCTGTAACCTTTAGGAATTATTTTGTCACAAATAATAAGATAATCTGACAAATAGTGTTTTACATAGGCAATGTATTTTCCTGCTTTAACCAGAAGTCCAGAGGTAGGAACTCTGGGCTAGAGCAGCTGTGCTAGGACCCAGAATTCCTCAGCCTTTCTGCACTCCATTCCAACAATTCAACCTGTGTGCTCATGGTCACAAGATGCCTGTTGTAGGTTTCACATCTGTGTCTGAGAAAGGAGGAAGAAAGGGGATGAAAACATAGGAAGCATGCCAACAGAGGAGGATCTTCCTTCAAAATATTGTTTCCAGAAGCTCCACCCAATTCAATTACACTTAAATTTCATTGGCCAGGACTGGTTTACTTAACCAACTTCTGGATAAAAGGAAGTCCCAGATATGAGGGTTTTATGCGGACACATTGCCAGAGCTCTGATAGTAGGAAGAATTAGGAGAGGGAAACTGGGAAGATAAAACAGGTTTCTGAATTTTGGGACTTATCAAAGGTTCTAAAATGTTAGTGTGTATTGTCACTCTCCAAGAGGGTGACATACAGTGTTTTCCAACTTTATCTGAATAAGGACACATAACTTTATTTTCATACAGAGGAAGATTTCACCAGGCTAGTAGACAGCACAGACTGTAAAACATTGTTATAAACAAGGGTAGCTATCAAAGGATTCTGAACAATTCTGAATGGGGAACAGCCTGATCCAATTTCACTCTGATAGCAGGGTTGCCATGGTGACAGGGAGGTATCACTTTGCATAGCCTGTTGCTCCTGCTCCATCCAAAGTGCAAGATCAGTGGATACAGGAGGGGCACTAAATACTCCATACCATTAGGTTAAGACAGTAAATGCTTTAAAGTTCTCAGGATCTTATCTCTTAAACTTTGTACAAGTGTTCAACAAAACAACTTATTAATTGAATGATTGATGCAGTTTCCAAGAATCTAAGAAACTGATTTAACCTTTGCTTTAATTAAGTAGATATACTGGAAAGACTTTAGGAAGCTAACAGTCACATCAAGGTTTTGCTTTTTAAGTGCAAAATACCATCAAGAGTTTTGAAGGAATCTGTAGTAGTACTGAATCCAGAGTAGTACTGAAGAGAATACTCACACCAGAGGTTAGAGAAACTACCATCACACAGCTGTCCACTGGTGATCTTAGGGCAGAAGCCCAGTTCTCTCATTATCCAGAATAGGTTTTTTCCTATTATTTCATGAGACTATTGAGCAGTAAACTTTTACCTGATGTAAGCATTAAGTTTCAGGGGATAGGATTGGAATGCAGTATATGTGCATGTATAGACCGCTTTTCCTTCTATAAAATAAGACTATCATCTTCTACTTTCCACTGCTTCCCAGGAGTTTAAATAAACGAGTTTTGGCGATGCCTTTATGATGATAATCGGGTTCTACTTTATTTCAAATATATTCCTGTTTGGAATTAAACAGAAAATCACCTCACTGCTGCAACTAAATTAACATGTATAGACATAGCTGTAAATTCAGTAATATATTTTAATATAACTTGCTAGGTTCATCACACATTATTGAGTTAAGAACACAGCCCTCTGCTGGGGGATGAAGATACAGGGATATAGGACACACGCTTGTGGTCCTCGGAGAGTTTTTACTTTGGGTAGAGAAGAAAAAGATTCAGAAACTGGCAACTAAACCTGCAAGACAACCAAGGCTGAGGAAGAGAGATGAGATTTAAGCAGAGGCCACATCATTAAAAAAACTCTGTTTACTACAGACTTGGGAGGCATCAAATGCTGTCCAGGCTTCAGAATTACATCACTGGGACTCAAGAAGAATCTCAGAGTACAAGCTTGGCTTACAAAACAAGAAAAGACAAAGAAAACGAGACCTTCTCTCCCCCTGCTACTCTCAACTGCCCCTCCTCTGTGTTCTGGTAATACCAAGGGCACATCCCTAGCTTCAGCAGTTGTTTCCATACTTTGCAATACTGTTTATCTGTGGGTGCAACCAAACGTTTTCTGATCATCTATAGGTAATTGATCAATGTGCTTCAATACTTGCCTCTTCCATGCCAAGCAGGGTGCCAGGCTTAAGTCCTGGGTCAATGCTGATTAGATTAAATATTAAGTTATGAAAACATTCCTGGAGAAGGGAAAATTCCTCCTCCATATTTTTATTCCTTTGAATATAATACATTTATAACTTGCAATACACAGTTAGTAATTAAATAATAAGTTTTATTCAATTTATCAATACATTCCAACCCTCTTGAGCTGTCAGAGAAGCACCCTGCAGGTCTGGAAATGTACTGGTCAGCAATGTAGAGTCAGCACATTCAAGTACAAATTCCATTTCTGCCACTTACTATCCTTGGACTTCGAGGCAAGTGATCTGACTTTTCTAAACCTCAGTTTCCACAGAAGAATAATGGAGGTAATCCATTTAACAGATGACCACTTCATGTATATAGATTTTTAAAATACAAAGATTTTGTTGTAAAGATAAAATTACCTCATGCCTGTCATAGTGGACACCCTTTGAAGTTGAATGATATCCCCTGGCATCATTTGATGTGGCTGGGAAGCAGAGAGTTCCATGCAAACTCAGGTTCACCTTTTCTTCTGGTGACCCACGCCAGGTAGAAAGGGTCTATCTGTCTCTCTTTCTGCATCACACAAAGATATAACCTAAGTATAAACTACTGAATTTAGTTAATAATAATGTAGCAATATTGGTTCATCACTGGTAAAGATTTTAATCATAGGGAAAAGTATAGGGAGATGTTGAATTTCCTGCTCAGTTTTTTTTTTTTTTTTTTAATAAACCTAGAACTGCTCTAAAAAGAAAGCTAATTAATTTAAAAAAATAACAATCTAGTGCACATATGCTTATTTCTGATCTAAAATTTCAGCATATTGAATTTTGTGTGTGTAATGCATTTCAAGGGTTCATTTCTTAATCCAGGAATAGCATTCTTACCTTTGAATATATAAAGTGGTTCACTTCACGACAATGACACACTTTCCTTGTTACTAGGGTGGTTACTTGTCTAAAAATCTAGACAAGTGCAACTAGAAACCATTTAAAGTGATAATATAGTTGCATATAAGCTTTACAGCTAAAGGAGGCACTGTTATTCTGCTTTTACAGTTGAAGAAACAGGCTGAGAGATCTAAGATCAAATATCACACAATCAGGAAGCAGTCAGTCAGAATTCAAACCCATTCATTTTTCTTAGCATCCATGATGCCTTTAGTATTTAGTATCTTCCTCTGTCTATATATAATTATATATCTTGGCCCTCTACAAGAAAACTTGAGCCTAATTCTTCAGTTACGTGACAAACAGCATATCTTGCATCCACGATATGCCACTGAACCATCTTTGTCCTCAAAATGGTAACTTAACTAGTAAACAATATTTTTTTTTCCACAAGATTACCATTAAAATAAAGAAAGCAATAAAGTGACGGATACATTTCTGGATAAAATATTTTGTTAATTTCCTTTGATTTATTCACAGGCTTCCCTAACTAATATTTATACCAGAGAGATTCCCTTTCCAAATAAGCAGTTAGTATTCTAGGAATTGCCGGGAGCCGGCATATTGCATATTGAGTGCATATTGCATATTGCATATTGAGTGCAGCACTTTCCACAGCATCATCTTTCAGGATCTGGAATAGCTCAATTGGAATTCTATCACTGCCGGGAGCCAGCGTGAGGAACTCCGCCCATGGCAAAGGTCATGAGGAAGGAGGCTCGGCATACACAAAGGCGAGATCGAGCTTCAGGAGTCCCCCTGGAAATTCTCGAGCATCTACCCCCAAAACCAGAGTCTGCCTACTTTCTGCTTTGTGCTTTCACCTACACCTCTGACTTTACGGGGGGCTGTCCCCCACTACCTCTCTCTGAAAAAAGAGTTAGCTTACAGTTCCAGTTAATAATTCCTGGGTGTGACAGTGTTTAACCTACAAACTCCTTTGGAAATCCTCTAGCCTGCCTGAATAGGTTTTCCGGCCACATGTGATTGTTCAGAGCCTCCCAACTGTGAGAGGCAGGAGACGTTCTAAACTGTCTAAACACAGATTCTTTTGAGTAGTTAAAAGATTGATTAGAAATTGTATTGGTGAAGGGATTTTCACTTGTTGGGCCAATGTTTGCTGCTAAGTTTCCATATCCCTTACCTGCTGTGTCCCTGGCAGTGTATTGATTAATATAATTGGTGTAAGTAGTAGCTTTAATGTTTGTAACCTGGGACCCTTGGGTTAATTCTTTTTCTTGTTATAGACCACCACACCTTTGCTCTGCAGGAATGTAACTTTATCTAATGCTTTTGGAGGGTGGCTCCTGACCAATCACCTTTAGAGAAAAATAAGTTTTCTGAAGAAAGGGTCTTAAAATGTTAACAGGCCTCCGGGCCAGAAGATGAGGCAAATCACCCAAGCTTTTGCATATGATAAGTTTGCAGGAAGAAAGCCTGGCTTGCTGCATGACTCTACCCCTTCCCCCATTATCCTCTATGCATAACTTAAGGTATAAAAACTACTTTGGAAAATAAAGCGCAGGCCTTGTTCACCGAAACTTGGTCTCCCCATGTCTTTCTTTCTTTTACCTTCTAGCTGAATTTTTCCTCTGAGGCGGGGAAGCTCGTCAAGCCTACTAATTTGCCTGGGCTTCTAAGATCCGACCAGGGAGGCCTTAGTGTCTCCTGTCCTTTGGGAGAACGGGAGGACGCCTGCGGCCTTCGTAGGTGATGTAAATTCCCTGCTTTGGAAGTTTATTCAGCCTCTTTTCTCCACTGAATTTCCTCACTGAGCTATCCTCATCCTATTACTCTTTACATCTTTGATAAAATATTTAAATAAATAGGTCGCCGACGCCGTCCCCGCTTCGAATACCCTGGATCAGCCGGGGCTGGACCCCGGCAAGGAATAACTAGCCAGTTGGTTTCACTGAGCTCAGCACAGAACCTTGGATATCACAGGGCAATCATATAGAGATGTATGATCCGGGTAAGATTGCAACAAGCAATCCTTCAGAGAGAGTAGGACTCTCTTCCTCCTAACTTTGGATATGACATTTAAAAAAAATATTTATTTGGCTGCATCTGGTCTTAGGTGTAGCATACGGGTTTCTCTCCAGGTGTGGTATGCAGGCTTAGAATCCCCTCAGCAGGTGGAATCTTAGTTCCCAACCAGGGATCGAACCCAAGTCCTGTGCATTGGGAAGGCAGATTCTTAATCACTGAACCACCAGGGAAGCCCCTGGATATGACATTTTTTGACATACTGAATCTTTCCTTACTCAACTCAATGCTTGTGTGTTGTAGGTGCAATGCTTGTGTATTGAGGCCCATATGTCCCTGAGGTTCATTTGTGTTGATTTTTGCATGCATCTTTAAGGACAGGGACTGTCTTCTTCAGTGTACAAGTATTAATACCACTACCTCAATATTGTTGAAAGCATTGGATCATTGACTCAGAAAGCAGAAAAATGGTTAAAAGCAAAACAAAACAACAGCACAATAAGAACAAAGCAGAGATAGTCCCAAGATAATTAACATTGCATCTGCAGGTAAAAACATTACAACCCTAACTTTATGAAAACAAATGCTTTTGTTTTATCTACTTTATGTTATTTTATTTTACTGGTCTCTTTCCTATTAAAGATATTACAAATCAATTATGTATATAGCAATGAAAACTGCAGGTATAATCTCTAGGCCACAGATCCTGGGACATCCTTTGTACTTTTTGTGGTTTATGTTAAGATAGCATATAAATCATAAATCTTTCTTTTTCCTTTATTAAAGACAGTAAAAATCTAATATTATTGTTGTTGTTATCCTTATAAATGAATATTTTCGATGCTAAATGCTAAGTGACTTCAGTCGTGTCCGACTCTGTGTGACCCCATAGACGGCAGCCCACCAGGCTCCCCGTCCCTGGGATTCTCCAGGCAAGAACACTGGAGTGGGTTGCCGTTTCCTTCTCCAATGCATGAAAGTGAAAAGTGAAAAGTGAAGGCGCTCAGTCGTGTCCGACTCTTTGCGACCCCATGGACTGCAGCCCACCAGGCTCCTCCGTCCATGGGGTTTTCCAGGCAAGAGTACTGGAATGGGTGCCATCTAAAGTCACTTCTGGGATCCACACTACCTCTTTGTACATTCTTATTAAGAATTCCTCAGATACATCATTTAAACTTTTTGACAAATTGATCAAACACCGTTTTCTCACTTTAAAAATTAATTAACATTGCAACGTATCACCTTGAGAAAATTTCCATATCTAGAATCACTACTTTCAAAACCCTTTTCTACTTATCTCCTTCCTGCATACTGACCACATGCTGTTCAACTCCTGCTGGACTGAGCACCACCAGCTGCACGGGCCTCGCTCACACCCAGGGCCCCACAGCTTCACTTCCCAGAAGACTGTTTCCTCTTCCTCACTGCCTTCTTGCCCTAATTATTCTACCTGCCAGCTGTTATCCTTTCCTCTTCACAATTGGCTAATTCAATACTCCTTCATCTTTCAACACCACTCCCAGAAATACCTGTTCTGTTAACTGTCGCTGCTGCTGCTGCTGCTGCTAAGTTGCTTCAGTCGTGTCCGACTCTGTGCAACCCCATAGACGGCAGCCCACCAGGCTCCGCCATCCCTGGGATTCTCCAGGCAAGAACACTGGAGTGGGTTGCCATTTCCTTCTCCAATGCATGAAAGTGAAAAGTGAAAATAAAGTCATTCAGTCATGTCTGACTCTTTGTGACGCTATGGACTGCAGCCTACCAGGTTCCTCCGTCCGTGGGATTTTCCAGGCAAGAGTACTGGAGTGGGGTGCCATTGCCTTCTGCGGTTGACCATCTCTAGTTTGAGGTTTATACCTAAGTGGACACACTTAGATCCTGCTCAGCATTCTTCCTCTACTTTAATCTTTCTAACACAATACCGGTTTCGTCCTCTTCGTATTGTTTTTCTCTGTTTGCTGCACCTTGTTATTTCAGGATGAAGATCTTTGAGACAGAGCAGGAAGGAGAGATCTCAGCTGGTAAGGTGATATAGTACACTAGATCCCCTCACTGGTCTGGATTACTGGCATGGGGAGATCTGGTTTCAAATTTCGACTCTGCAGGTTACAGGGTGCACAGTCTTTGACAATTTTACTTTTCTGAGACCCAGTTTTGTAATATTACAATGAAGATTGTCACATCACTTTTATAACATTATTATGGGGATTAATTTATATTAAAGGCCTAGGACAGTTGTTGGCACATTGTAGGTACTCAAAAAGAGGGAAATTTTATATATGGAGTTATAGATAAACACTCTTCTGTGTAGAATACTGGAGGTGCTTCCAATGAAACTTCAGAATCCTTTAGCTATGTTATTTAACTTCCCTTGCTAATCTTTACATTATTGTTTGGACATTTATATATCTTATATGTACATATATACATGTGTGTGTGTGTGTGTATATATATATATATATAGTAGTGAAAATCATTCAGTCATGTCCAACTCTTTGCATCCCCATGGACTGTAGCCCACCAGGTTTCTCTGTCAGTGGAATTCTTCAGGCAAGAACACTGGAGTGGGTAGCCATTCCTTTCTCCAAGGGATCTTCCCAACCTAGGGATCAAACCCAAGTCTCCCACACTACAGGCAGATTCTTTACAGTCTATGCCACCAGCAAAGTCCACATAACATACATACATATATATATATATAATTATTCTATGTGTAATTATTTATAGAATGATATATACATTCATATTTCCTTTATATGGTCTTTCTCTCTCCATACACACACACACACACTACACACACACACACACACATATATATATATATATTATACTTATATTTCTGTAACCAGAAGAAAATATAGATTGTAGGGAGAAGTGTAGTGAAGTACAAGAAGCTCCAAACCTGGGTGAAAGGGATTTGAATTCTGAAAATCTATGTACAAGCAATGTACAGTGTGTGTGTGTGTGTGTGTGTGTGTGTGTCTGTGTAGTATGTTTTCCTAGAAGCAATAGTTTGAGTATTTATCAATTCGGTGTTTGTGATGGTTTCAGAGAACTGACACAATAATGGGAACTAATCCTATATATTTGTACTTTTATCCCCTTTAGGGATGTTATTTACTTCTGTATAAAACACTGTACTCTGACAAAGCCTATTGTATAATGAATACTTGATTCATTTTTACAGAAAGCACAGAAGGAACAGAGGAATGGAAAGAAGAGAGGAAGAAGACAGCAGGGACTGAAGCAGGGATGATGTCAGGAGATTGCTTCGACACTCATTACAGGGCAGACTCATGGCTGTCTAATGACTCTTTTCCCATCAAAATTTGACTGCTAAATTTTCACAGAAATGTTCCTTTTTAATGCCTTTCATGCTTGACATCTGGACTCCCTATCAGCTCTCCTGAATGCCAAATATACCTCCACATGCTTTTCATTTTTCTTCTCAAAAGATGTGCCACCATTTATAGCATCACCTTTTTCATCTGGGTCATCTGTTTTTGGTTACACCAAGCTCTTGCTAAATCTGTAAATGAGCTCAGAGCATCCCTTCTTTTGGAGGATTCTTCATTTTTCTCCCTCTACTCTGTACTTCATGCTGGGATTGCGTGTGCCTTGTCCACATGTTATTTTTCTTTCCAAGTAAGCTGAGACAGGGACTAGTGGAGCAATTTAACAAGAAGTAAAGCCATTTTTGATCTATTGGAAATCTTTGACTATAAGTGATATTAACAATATTCCTATGAGTAAAATGAGATCTACTGGCCAGGTAACATACTGGGCCTATTCTATACTGTCATGGGCCGAATGATTTCCCTGTGAATTTTGCAGGTTAAAGTCTTAACCCTTAACCTCTAGTACTACATAAGAAAATAGTATTTGGAGACAGAGCCTTTAAAACAAGGTAATTAATGTAAAAGGACTTCCCCAAGGGTTTAGCAGTAAAGAATCCACCTGCAAACGCAGGAGGTGAAGGAGACATGGGTTCAATCCCTGGGTCAGCAAAGAGTTGGACTCAGCGATTTAACAACAAAAACAATTACTGTAAAATGAATTAATAAGCATAAGTCCTAACTCAATATGACTCATATCATTAAGGAAGGAAAGATTAGGACCCAGAAATGCACAGAAGAAAGATCATGGAGAGAGAGAGGGAGCTGGTGTTCCCTGGTAGCTCAGAAGGTAAAAGAATCTGCCTGAAATGCAGGAGACCCTGGTTCAATCTTTGGGTCAGGAAGATCCCCCTGGTGAAGGGAATGGCAACCTACTTCAGTATTCTTACCTGGAGAATTCCATGGACAAAGAAGCCTGGTGGGCTACAGTCCATGGGGTTGCAAAGAATTGGACACAATTGAGCAACCTAACACTTGCCTTGACTTGATGACCACCTAAGGTCGAGAAGGGTCCTAGAAGAAATCAGCTTTGTTAACACCGTGATCTTTGAATTCTAGCCTTGGGGACTATTAGAAAATATATTTCTGTTCTTTAAGCAACAGGCTGTTATACTTTGTTGTGGAAGTCCTAGAAAATTAGCATTTATATATACTTCATTCCATTTGTTGCCCGTGGTATCCTATGAAGAACAAATAACTATCACTTTCCCCTTTTTATAGAAGGTGAAAGTAAGACCCAGAAATAACATTTGAAGGAGAAAATCAAGCCACTGATCAATGTGATTAAATACAACCTAAAAAGGCAAATATAATCCGAGGCAATGGCTTTGTAGCCTGATACTCATATATTAAATATATTTCCAGTTACCTGTGTCATTCAGTAAACTAAGTTTAATTGTTATCTTTTGTGTCAAGCATTGTGATCTGTGTTGAGGATGCAGAGAAATAAAGCTTGGTTCTTCCTCCAAAAGCTCTTGGCCTTTAGAGATAAGGCACACAAAATAGATTCCTTTAATGTGTTGTAATGGACACCCATCTAATTGTCAGAACTCTAGACACAGACATGATTGTTGAGGATCAAGAAAGCCCTTTTAGATGAAATGATGACTCATCTGAGCCTTGAAGCATGAGGTTGTCAGAATAATGGCCAATAATAGCATGTCAGATGAAAACAATGTCGCATGTTATTATTTAGTTACCAGCTGGGCAGATAAGCAGATGACCAGAGAAATGCGAACTGAGGCACGCCTTAGCCATTTAAGGTTTTCATCTGGACCAGCTGCGCTCAAAAATTGCTCCCCTGAGCACAGCCTGGCTACCCCCAGCTCAGCTACCTGCAAATTGTGGAAAACCCATCAATCCTGATGATAGACTGACTAACTAAACAACTGCCTTATATCTGCCCATTTATTTTTAATCTGGGCTGATAATACTACCAACCTCTTCCCTGCAGAGTATATATGAAGATAAATGAGGTAATTTATGCCATAAGGTTCCAAATTCCTTAGAGAAAAATGTTCAAATAAATTTACAGTCATATTATATATTCTTTAATAAATATTTTATTGGATGTGCATAGAATATCCACAATCCCTTAAGATTTAGGGGGAAGATCCTAAATCTTCCCCCTAAAGAAAAGACCCGTAAGCCTTAAACTGCCAAAATCCCAGAAGATAATTTAAACAATGTGATATGTAAGTAAGTTGACCTATTTCTCATTTTAAAGGCAGAAATAAAATTACTATTCATATGTAGGAAAAGGTTTCCTTCTATGCTAAGTATGAGTAATATTAACATAAAGCTTTCTCTTTCTTGAGAAATACTTCTAAGTTGAGCTAATTTTGCATGAAAGAAACTCAGACAAATACAAAAGCATAACCAAGAACAGTAATCATAGTAGCAGGTCCTTGACTAACAAATCTAATCAATCCCTTCATGCTGCTCCTGAGATGTTGGGCACGAAAAAGCAAGGGTTTTGAAGTCACGAAGACCAGTGTTTCCCTCCATTTTCTTCCAATTATAAGCAAGTGGGTGGCACAGTTGGTAAGAATCTGCCTGCCAATGCCAAGAGATGCAAGAGACACAGATTTGATCCCTGTGTTGGGAAGATCTCCTGGAACAGGAAATGGCAACCTACTCCAGTATTCTTGCCTGGGAAATCCCATGGACAGAGGAGCCTGGCGGGCTACAGTCCATGGGGTTGCAAAGAGTCAGACAGAACTGAGCACTCATGCACAGCTTTGGACAGGTGACTTAAACTCTTTGTACCTTGACTTGCTCGTCAATCAAAATGGAGATATTAATAAGCAGTGTGAAGATGTGTTGCATGCATGCATGCTCAGTCACTTCAGTCATGTCTGACTCTTTGCAACCCCATGGACTGTAGCCTGCCAGGCTCCTCTATCCATGGGATTTTCCCAGCAAGAATACTGAAGTGGGTTGAAGATTTGTTTCAAGCACCCAATAAGGTAACTTTAAAAACACTTAGTACTCTTGTCAAGGTATTATAGGTGGTCACCAACCATGATATATTGTTCTTTCCACAAAATGTGTGGTTTCCAACAGGCATGGTGTTAGACTAAACTTTAGGACTTAAATGACAACTTATTAAAAGATGACTACTATTATCTTATTTAATACTCAGTAACCTCCTGAGAGTCCCTTGGACTGCAAGGAGAGCCAACCAGCCCATTCTGAAGGAGATCAGCCCTGGGATTTCTTTGGAAGGAATGATGCTAAAGCTGAAACTCCAGTACTTTGGCCACCTCATGTGAAGAGTTGACTCACTGGAAAAGACTCTGATGCTGGGACGGATTGGGGGCAGGAGGAGAAGGGGACGACAGAGGATGAGATGGCTGGATGGCATCACTCACTCAATGGACGTGAGTTTGAGTGAACTCTGGGAGTTGGTAATGGACAGGGAGGCCTGGCATGCTGTGATTCATGGGGTTGCAAAGAGTTGGACACGACTGAGCGACTGAACTGAACTGAACCTCCTACAGTAGAGATGCTAGCACTATCAGTATTCTATAGGTCAGGAAACTGGACTTTAGAGAGATTAATGCACTTACCAAATTAAAAACATTCATACACGGCAGACACGGGACTGCATGCCAAAATCAGTAATGGGAAGACTGTGCTCTTAAAATCATCAAAGGTGCCTTCTATAGAAGAAGCAACTGGTGTGTGTGTGTAATTAACTCAATGTAAGCAAAGATTTAGTCTTGTTTCTATGGAATAATGATATTGATTATATCTCAGATTTCTACAGCATATTTATATTTTATCAGGATGTGTGTGTGTGTGTGTGTGCATAAAAGACAACCTTGCAAAGCAGGATTGAAGAAATCTTCCTCATCTTTTAGGGGATAAAAGAAATTCTTAGAGAATGTAAGTGATTCTATTTTATGTATGTGTGTAAATACACACACATATGTATTAAAAAGGTGTCATTTTGCTTTTGAATAATTAACTACTCAACTCTCTACTGGGCTTCCCTGGTGGCTCAGATGGTAAAGAATCTGCTGGCAATGCAGGAGACCTGGGTTCGATCCCTGGGTCAGGAGGAAGATCTCCAGGAGAAGGAGTAATTCTCCGGTATTCTTGCCTGGATAATTCTACAGACAGAAGAGCTTGGAGGGCTACAGTCTGTGGGGTCACAAAGAGTCAGAGATGACTGAGCATACATGCACAACAGAGAAAGTGTTATATATCACCCACTAGCATTGCATGCAGGAGGTTATTTCTGGACTGTGGACAGAAAGCCCTGGCCAGTAGCTTCATCTGAGTGTCTTATTAATCTTGCAGACTTAGGAAAATCATTTAAATATGCTCAGTGTCACCTTGTTAGCTAAACATGGATATAAAACTATTATTTCAGTTTCTTACTTCACAGGGTGAAGATTACTTTGCTCTATCAGTAGCAGGGATGACTCCTCAGGACTCCCTCGGACTCTTTCAGAACTAATTTAGTCCTCTCTCTTTCTAATCCCAATGCCTTGCATTTAGAATTTCCTGCCCTATCATTTAGGACTGATTACTCAGTTAGACTCTCTTCACAGGTTGGTTTTCATTTCTCCTCAGCTACTCTGCCTTGGCTTATTCTTCTCAAGGTCATGTTCTACAGACTGGGGACATTTGCCATTCCCTTCTCAGCTCAGTCCTGAGGAAAATATACGACAACAAACTCAGATGTCTGGGCTGCTTCTGGTTTGAGAGAATGATCTGGACATACTATAAAATAGATGAGAGAAGGGAAATATGGGGAAAAGAGCAAAGTTCTGAAGTTAATAATAGAAACCAAGGAAAATGCGGGTGCAGGTTGGCTGTACACTCTTCTGGGGAGAAGGTAAAAGCAGAATTTTCAGGAAGCAGATGTGCTTTCAAAATCTCGTGTGACCCAGACATTTCCCATCCAAGCAGCCCAAAGATCATGAACAGACTTTGTGAGAATTCCTGAAATGTCACTGTCTCCCGTCTTCCTCTCCTCGTGTCTATAATAACTGGAAAAAAATATAGTGGTGGTGGAAAGGGATTTGTTTAAAGAGAAATCTACTTTTCTCCCCCGAAAAAGTTTCCCAGGTCTTAAAACTGTAATTATTACCAAGACCTAAATACAATGCCCTAGAAATTCTTACCTTTTTTACTTGAGTGGCCAAAATATAGGGAGATTCTACTTAAATTCAGATAACCCACTAATCATGGATGGATGTGAGAGTTGGACTATAAAGAAAGATGAGCGCTGAAGAATTGATGCTTTTGAACTATGGTGTTGGAGAAGACTCTTGAGAGTCTATTGGACAGCAAGGAGATCCAATCAGTCCATCCTAAAGGAAATCAGCCCTGAATATTCATTGAAAGGACTGATGTTTAAGCTGAAACTCCAATACTTTGGCTACCTGATGCGAAGAGCTGACTCATTCGAAATGACCCTAATGTTGGGAAAGATTGAAAGCTGGGAAGAGAAGGGATGAGGATGAGATGGTTGGATGGCATCACCACTCAATGGACATGAGTTTGAGAAAACTCCAGGAGTTGGTAATGGACAGTATTATAGTATGGACTGGTGTGCTGCAGTCCATGGGGTCACAGAGTCAGACACGACTGAGCGGCTGAACTGAACTGAACCCACAAGTCACTACATTCCCTGAGAGGAAACATCTCAAGGGGCAAGGCAGGGTTTTGCACGTCCTGTCTCCTCATAACCCCCTCTTGGGATAGAATGTTGAGAATTGTCCTAAGTAGTGGGTTGTGATGACAGGCAAAAGGGGTGGTTAGGAACAACTGCAGACCTGCAGCTTCTAAGCTCATTCCCACCCCATTCTGTGCCAACACAATTATATTTACTTGCTCCCTTGGCTGACTGTACCTTAGCTCCCACTTTCTCCAGGATGCCAAATGCACTAGCTGTGTATGAATGACATATCTTGTGCATTTTAACTATTTTTTTCATAATATAAATATTCAGGTTTTTTATTTTTGTGTATTTTAATCTAAGGCCCTCATTCCTGCACTGTGTTCTCAGGTACGTGGGCAATTTCAGGGATAAGTCAGTAGCAGCTCCGGGTCTGCTCGGCAGGAATGTTTTTTGTTGCTGAATCACCAGAGAGAACTATTTGGAGTGTAGAGCCTATTAAACTACCTCCTTTTTGCCAATTAGAGCCGACTTTTCTGCCATAGTGTCCTGCTGAAACCCCTCCATCTTCAGCATTTCATGAGAGACTAGGTTCTAACTGGGTTGCCCCATGGCTTGGTCTCCTTCCTACTGAAAGATTGGAAATTGGTCTGAACAGAAAAACATGTGCATAGAGGTTAGGAGAGGCTGGGCCAGGTAAAAGGTGCAGAGAGGGGAAGCCAAGATTAAGCAAAGGTCATCTGTATGTGTGCTAAAGGATTCCTGTTGCAGAGCTATAATCCCAGAGCACAGGATTCATTTTATACACCAGATCCATCTTTCATCTAACTGAGCTAGGCTGACCATGGACAACAGGGTGTATGTGTTTATCAAAAAATTTAAGTTGGTAAGGAAAGATTTTAAAAACGATGCCTCCATACCCATCTTGAGCTGCCCAGGGATGGATATATGAAGCAAGGACAAGATCCTTAACCTTTAACAGTTCTAGGCTTTTCTTCCTTGGCTTCCAGACAGACCATCAGCAATGGCTTCTCTGTGGTTCCCAGAGCAGGGGCCTGCCCTGCTGCAGCAGTGATTAGTATCATGGTAGCTAAAGGAGAAAGGGGAGGGGGGATTTCATTTACATGCTATGAGATCATTGCAGACCTACCTCACTGTGTTGCATGGAGCAAATGCCATAGAACACACTAGATGACATGTGTCTGATCCTTGTCTCTTGCAATGCTGCCCCCCTCTAGTTATTATATCTGTCTGGGCTTTGTAGGACTTCACAAGTAGCTGATTTGGGGATTGCTAGGTGGCCTAATTTGTGTAAATATGTTGTTGGTCTTCTCCATGTTCTTTTGGGGTTTTATTGTTTACAAACTTCTTTTTATATTGATAAAAACAGCCAAAGCATCTTTGACAAATGTTCTGCACCAAACAAAAGGATCTGAAACATAAGCTTCGGGGCCCCTCTTCCTGAAGTTGGCGGAGGGGGGTCTTGAACACCTTCTTTTGTGTTCCCCTTCTTCTATTTCCTCTATTTCCTATTTCAAACAAGATCTTCTATCCTAAAAACTAGATTCCTACCCCTTCTTTCCACCTTCATGCCCCGCAAAATAGACCATACACCTATATGTTTAATTTGTGGGGTATCTATGATTAAATGATTTGTGCAAAAAATCCTGTCAAAGCTAAGAACTCTCCATCCCTTGTTCCCAGTCTTGAGTCATGCCCATTCCTTGATGTGATGCATGCTAAAGGGACTGCTGTATTTGGATGGATTAAGACCTACTTTAATTTCTAATTCAAGGATAAAGAGGAGCAATCAGAGTCCTTCCATGTAGAAGGTGGGGCAGGGAGACCACAAAAGGAAAGATGAATGTATAGCCAAGTCACTCAGAAACTTGTTATCCCAAAGCACTCATCTCACACGCTAGCAAAGTAATGATCAAAATTCTCCAAGCCAGGCTTCAACAGTACATGAACTGTGAAATTTCAGATGTTCAAGCTGGATTTAGAAAAGAGAGAAGAACCAGAGATAAATTGCCAACATCCATTGGATCATCGAAAAAGCAAAAGAGCTTCAAAAAAATCTACTTCTGCTTTATTGACTATGCCAAAGCCTAAGCCTTTGACTGGGTGGATCACAACAAACTGGAAGATTCTTAGAGATGAGAATACCAGATCACCTGACCTGCCTCCTGAGAAATCTGTATGCAGGTCAAGAAGCAACAGTTAGAACTGGACATGGAACAACAGACTGGTTCCAAATCAGGAAAGGAGTACATCAAGGCTGTATATTGTCCCCCTGTTTATTTAACTTCTATGCAGAGTACATCATGAGAAATACTGTACTGGATGAAGCACAAGCTGGAATCAAGATTGCCAGAAGAAATTTCAATAACCTCAGATATGCAGATGATACCACCCTATGGCAGAAAGCGAAGAAGAACTAAAGAGCCTCTCAATGAAAGTGAAAAGGAGAGTAAAAAACTTGGCTTAAAACTCAACATTCAGAAAACTAAGATCATGGCACCTGGTCCCAAAACTTAATGGCAAATAGACAGGAAAACAGTGGAAACAGTGACAGACTTTATTTTGGGGGGCTCCAAAATTACTGCAGATGGTAACTGTAGCTGTGAAATTAAGAAATACTTTCTCCTTAGAAGAAAAGTTATGACCAGCCTAGACAGCATATTTAAAAGCAGAGACATTACTTTGCCAACAAAGGCCCAGCCAATCAAAGTTATGGCTTCCTCAGTAGTCAAGTATGGATGTGAGGGTTGGACTATAAAGACAGCTGAGCGCCAAAGAATTAATGCTTTTGAACTGTGATGTTGGAGAAGACTCTTGAGAGTCCATTAGACTGCAAGGAGATCCAGCCAGTCTATCCTTAAAAAAATCAGTCCTGAATATTCATTGGAAAGACTGATGCTGAAACTGAAACTCCAATACTTTGGCCCCCTGATGTGTAGAACTGACTCATTTGAAAAGACCCTGATTCTGGGAAAGATTGAAGGCAGGAGGAGAAGGGGATGACAGAGTATGAGATGGTTGGATGGCATCACCAACTCGATGGACATGAGTTTGAGTAAGCTTCAGGAGTTGGTGATGGACAGGGAGGCCTGGCGTGCTTCAGTCCATGGGGTCGCAAGAGTCGGACAGGACTGAGTGACTAAACTGAACAGAACTGAAAGAAGCTTATGTCAAAGTAGCCACAAAGTTGTTTAATAGGAGACAGATGAATGTAACTCCATATATACTGCTAGAAACCAAAGCTTTGCATGAAATCTTGAATTTACGGGGAGGGCAGGGGGTTAGAAAAGCAAATACCCATCTGTTCTTCCTCTCATCCCTTCTTCTCATTCATGAATTTCAGGAGATACAGCCCCTTAGGCTTTGGTGGCCCCATGGGGGCAGTATTTATTTGATGGCTGATTTTGCTGTGCCAGTTATTTCCTTTACCATTTACTGTCATTTTGTAAAACACACTCTGACCCTTTTCCCTTCCCTTTCTTTTTCTTGGCAATACACAATGAATAAAAACATATTGGTAGTGAAAAAAAAAATGAGGTCTGAGTTTCAAACAAAGCTAAGGAAATGGTAATGAATGTAGGTTTAATGTAGTTGTGGTTCAAATTTGATGAGAATAAGCAAGGAAATTGATGTATCTGTAAAACATCACTTCTTTTGTTCAGTGTGATTTTGCGGCAGTCAACTCAACATGTTTTATAAGTTCTTCTAAGATGTACATTTTTATTTTTTTATGCTTCTGAAATTGGGATGCATTTTAAAGCAGGCCACTTGAGTTACTTTAATTGGCATCTTTTTTTAATGGCATAAAATAGCAGTGCCTGTTAAAACTAGCAGTATATTAGAGTTAATGAATTATGCTAATAAATGTATGGTGAATAAGAGTTTAAATTGCACAGAAAGAGAAACCCTTACAATTCATTTTAAGGTTTCCAAGTTTCAGTCAGTAGTTCTCGAACTTTGATGTGCATCAGAATCATTTGGAGAGCTCATTATAACAAAATTACTACCTCTTCCCACCAATTTTGGATTCAGTACATTTACATTTAATGCTGATACTGCTAGTGTGAGAGCAACTGCCATAGGTAATTTGAAAAAAAATTAATTTTTTAACCTCAGTGTTTAGTACCATTAATTTAAAAATTTCAGTTAGACTTTTATGATGTCACACCTAGAAAATTAGCATTGCCTTCTACATTTTCTCATTACTTCCATTCTCTTCTCATTCAGAACCATCTTTCCTATAAAAAATAGTATTATCTGTTAGTACTTATCTTCTCAAAATATACACACACACACCTTCATTTACAATTGAAGACCCTTTAGGGTCAGACCATAATCTTCCTGAGGTAAGGCTACTCCTTCAATGGTTTGACCTAGATTTAGCCCAGGAAACTTCTGTCCACTAGTTCCCCTGTATGTCAGCTTCTTCCCAACCTTTGCACTGATTTTTTGTTGCTCAACATAAAACTCTACATTAGTCCAACAGACAACCTTACAGACTCAGCACTAAAACCACCTCCTTCATTTTCCCATGACTACACTGAAAGAAACATTTATTTCTATTTTTTTAAGACATTTACTTGTTAATATAAGATCCATTAACATTATTGTATAGTGCGTATTACATAGTCATTATGTGAGTTTGCTTATTTCTTCCCTCATTTGGACAATATCATTTCATGCTAAGATCATGTTTTATTTTATTTCATTATTTTCTTGAATGTTTAACAGAATCCTTGGCACATAGATGGGATTCAATAAATGCTGTTACATGGAATCATATTGAAATGAAGCTATATATCCTATTAAATTAGTGCTTTGGGGCTAACATGGATGCAAGTGGTCATTGTACACATATGGTTCTATTTAATTTAACCGCAGTTTACTAAACAGTATGTGGAAGTTATTATCTGAGACACTGAAAAGAATAGAGGTGGAAAAATACACAAGATCAATTAAGCAGTGCATGTATTTATTGAACACCTATAACATGTTGAGTACATCTGAGAACCTTTCAGAGTAAAAGGCTAATGATATTCTACCAAGGGGCAATGTTTGGAAGAAGCCTGTAAAACATTCTATTGAGTTAGAGCCTCAGTATCGCTTCTTGTAGTATTCCGCTGAGGTTTAAATAAAGAGCTATCCAAAAAGAATTAAATCATACTCACTGGGGCCAGAGGAAAGATGGTCCCCTCCAGAGCTGAAAGGAAGCAAGTGCATTTCAGAAATAAATGACTTTACATAGACACACAGGCCTCTTGAGGATGGAGCAGGCACTTCAGCTGGAAAGCTCTCAGACTAAATCAGATAGCAAAAGGTCACAACTGACAAAAAGGTAATCTCTTCTATTTTTTTTTTTTTAACATATCTCAACCTTAAGAAGAAACTACTTTAAGCCTCTTAATGACTAACTCAGTTTCAAGTGTAAATTGAAAAACGATAGGCCAAGATATTGCTTTGGTTCAGAAATCTGGTAAACACATACTTGGCTTCAATACTAGCATGGTTAATTAAATAAAGTATTTTGTTTTAAAACTGCACAGGAAGAAGGAAACAATAAAGCTTAAGGCATATTATCTGCTGCTCCTAACATCTATCAAGATTCCTAGATGAATTTTACATGGCAGAAGCTCTCAAGTAGCAACAAAAAAGGGGACTCTATGGAAATGGAAAATTCTAGACATAGCTTTTCTAATTTATGTTGACCTAACTCACCTTCCAGGAATCACTGTGTCTACTCTCTATTGTACAAAAGCTTATCAACTAATAATATTTGAGATTAAGAAAATTCACAGAGCCAAATAATGGAAGTGTACATACGCAAACCTACTTCTCCCAGTGGTCAATTCTCTTTATCTGCCGGTCACCCCACCCTAAACTGCTAAGCATCACTCTTCTGCATGTCTTCAACATCGAGTTATTTATTTTAAAATCTGTTTCTTCAATTAGGTGAACTAAATGCTTCACTTGAAGAAATGAGTCTTTATTAGGTTTCCAGAAGAGACCCTTCTGAGATTATGTTATAATTCAGAGGATATCACAGTCCTTTGATGAATCATTTAAATTATTATTGCAACTTGTACTCTACCCTTGTAAATAAATCTCTACCAACAATAACTTTAAAGTCAAAGGAATATGAAGTATGACTGTTAAAGATTCAACACAGGAAACATATCAGAGTTAGAAAAAATTAAATTTTTATCTATCCCCCTATCTTAGCCCTTCATTCAAAATTAAATGCAACTATAAATTGTTCCAGGTAAAGTCAATGTTTTACTCCTCACTCTGAGAAATATGAAATAAAAATTAATTCAACTGAAAAATCATCACTTAGATTTGGTTTTCTCTCTTAGAAATGGAATTGCCTTATAATCTTTTGATTGAAAGGGAATATCACTTGAATATTAGACATGGTTTCTAGAACCATTTATATTTTCATAAAACTAAATGTCTCCCATATTACAACATATAAAAATTGACCTAAAAAATCCCTACATTTCCCTATTTCTATCAAGAATAGAATGCAACTTGATGGGTTCATTTGTGGGTGCTTTAATCTTCCACAGTAGTAAGCCTTTCATGCATGGTTCTAAACAGTGAGGACAGAATGGAAATTAAGAATATGAGTTCTGGTCTCTGATTATTGGGGTTCAAATCCAACTCCACCCCACTTCCTGCATGTGTGACCTTTGCAGTAAGGTACTTATTCATTTTGTGCCTCAATCTCCCAGCCTGTGGTATGGAGATAATTCTAATAGTACTAATCAACAAAGGATAAAAATAATTGATTACCTTTTTAAGATACAATTTTCAAATTACATGTGACATAAATCACTTACAGTTAGCCCTAACACAGGACAAGGGCTTAGTAAGTGGTTTCTGGGCTTCCCAGGTGGCTCAGTGGTAAAGAACCCACCTGCCAATGCAGGAGCCACAGGAGACAAGGGTGTGATCCCTTGGTCAGGGAGATGCCCTGGAGCTGGAAATGGCAACCCACTCCAGTATTCTTGCTTGGATAATTCCACAGACAGAGGAACCAGGTGGGCTACGAGGAGGAACCATGGGGTCATGAAGAGTTGAACATGACTGAGCACGCATACTTGCAGGCAGATTGCTTCTATTTTTGTTGAAGTTTGCATTTATCTGGAAGTCTGAGATTCTTGTATGATCCAGTTCTCTACCCCTCAGTAACAATGAAAAGGGTTTTATTCATTCAGCAAATGTGAGAATATATAATGTTCAACAAAAATACAATTCCTGACCTCAGGGAATGTATAGGTTTTATGGGATGACAGACCAGAAGCGATAACTCAGTTTGTAAATTTTCATTTCTCCATTTACCAAAAAAAGAGTTGACCTATATTTATTTTAGTTCTTTTTCTCCTCTAAAGGGCTAGATTTTATAAACTAAGTTTATGTGTAAGTAAGATTTCCCTGGTGGCTCAGACGGTAAAGCGTCTGCCTACAATGCAGGAAACCCAGGTTCAACCCCTGGGTCAGGAAGATCTCCTGGAGAAGGGAATGGCAACTCACTCCAGTATTCTTGCCTTGCCCACCCCCCACCCAAAATAGGGGCTGTGAATAAAAGTTGTAGTTTTGTCCGTCATAAATCTGTACCTCTGGGAATAAATGTGAGCATGAGTATGAAAATCTTTTCAAAGATATCCCTTTGGATTAATAGTAGAAATTTATTATCAATATAAAATTCTATTATTTTTAATGATTTTAATTAACAATAATTATAATTTAATTAGATCTACCATTAATATAGATTTTAAAAGTTATTCACTTACATAAAATAATAAATTCCACATAATATAAATGGAGTTATAAAACAATATGGGCTTCCAAAGAGGCGGTAGTGGTAAAGAACCTATCTAAATGCTGCAGACACAAGAGAAACAAGTTTGATCCCTGGATTGGGAAGATCCCTCGAGAATGAAATGGCAACCCACTCCAGGGACAGAGGAGCCTGGGGGGCTACAGTTCATGGGGTCACAAAGACTGAGATATAGAGTAGAGGATAGAGTGGAGTCTTATAAGACAATATAAGACTACTATATTAGGGTCTATCAGCTCAGTTCAGTTCAGTCGCTCAGTCATGTCTGACTCTTTGCAACCCATGAACCGCAACACACCAGGCCTCCCTGTGTGTCAATCACCAACTCCCAGAGTTTACACAAACTCATGTCCATTGTGTCGGTGATGCCATCCAGCAATCTCATCCTCTGTTGTCCCCTTCTCCTCCTGCCCTCAATCTTTCCCAGCATCAGGGTCTTTTCAAATGAGTCAGCTCTTCTCATCAGGTGGCCAAAGTACTGGAGTTTCAGCTTCAGCATCAGTCCTTCCAATGAACACCCAGGACTGAACTCCTTTAGGATGGACTTCTGTCCAAGGACTCTCAAGAGTCTTTTCCAACACCACTGTTCAAAAGCAACAATTTTTCGGTGCTCAGCTTTCTTTATAGTCCAACTCTCACACCCATACATGACCACTGGAAGAACCATAGCCTTGACTAGATGGACCTTTGTTGACAAAGTAATGTCTCTGCTTTTTAATATGCTATCTAGGTTGGTCATAACTTTCCTTCCAAGAAGTAAGCATCTTTTAATTTCATGGCTGCAGTCACCATCTGCAGTGATTTTGGAGCCCCCAAAAATAGTCTGACACTGTTTCCACTGTTTCCCCATCTATTTGCCATGAAGTGACGGGACCAGATGCCATGATCTTAGCTTTCTGAATGTTGAGCTTTAAGCCAACTTTTTCACTTTCCTCTTTCACTTTCATCAAGAGGCTCTTTAGTTCTTCTTTGCTTTCTTCCATAAGGGTGGTGTCATCTGCATATCTGAGATTATTGATGTTTCTCATGGCAATCTTCATTACAATTTGTGCTTCCTCCAGCCCAGCATTTCTCATGATGTACTCTGGATAGAAGTTAAATAAGCAGGGTGACAATATACAGCCTTGATGTACTCCTTTTCCTATTTGGAACCAGTCTGTTGTTCCATGTCCAGTTCTAACTGTTGCTTCCTGACCTGCATTTGGTTTCTCAGGAGGCAGGTCAGGTGGTCTGGTATTTCCATCTCTTTCAGAATTTTCCACAGTTTATTGTGATCTACACAGTCAAAGGCTTTGGCATAGTCAATAAAGCAGAAATAGATGTTTTTCTGGAACTCTCTTGCTTTTTCGATGATCCAGCGGATGTTGGCAATTTGATCTCTGGTTCCTCTGCCTTTTCTAAAACCAGCTTGAACATCTGGAGGTTCATGGTTCACGTACTGTTGAAGCCTAGCTTGGAGAATTTTGAGCATTACTTTGCTAGTGTGTGCGATGAGTGCAATTGTGTGGTAGTTTGAGCATTCTTTGGCATTGTCTTTCTTTGGGATTGGAATGAAAACTGACCTTTTCCAGTCCTGTGGCCACTGCTGAGTTTTCCAAATTTGCTGGCATATTGAGTGCAGCACTTTCACAGCATTATCTTTCAGGATTTGAAATAACTCAACTGGAATTCCATCACCTCCACTAGCTTTGTTCATAGTGATGCTTCCTAAGGCCCACTTGACTTTGCATTCCAGGATGTCTGGCTCTAGGTGAGTGATCATACCATCGTGGTTATCTGGGTCATGAAGATCTTTTTTTGTATAGTTCTTCTGCATGTTCTTGCTACCTCTTCTTAATACCTTCTGCTTCTGTTAGGTCCATAAATTCTGCCATTCCAGTCCATTTTAGTTCATGGATTCCTAAAATGTTGATGTTCTCTCTTGCCATGTCCTTTTTGACATTTCCAATTTGCCTTGAATCATGGACCTAACATTCCAGATTCCTATACCATATTGTTCTTTACAGCATCGGACTTTACTTCCATCACCAGTCACATCCACAACTGGGTGTAGTTTTTGCTTTGGCTCTGTCTCTTAATTCTTTCTGGAGTTATTTCTCCTCTGAACTCCAGTAGCATATTAGGCACCTACTGACCTGGGGAGTTCATCTTTCAGTGTCCTATCTTCTTGCCTTTTCATACCGTTCTTGTGGTTCTCAAGACAAGAACAACGAAGTGCTTTACCATTCCCTTCTCACAGACCACATTTTGTCAGAACTCTCCACAGTGACCCATCCGTCTTGGGTGACCCTACACAGTATGGCTCATAGTTTCATTGAGTTAGACAAGGTTGTGGTCCATGTGATCAGTTTGATTAGTTTTCTGTGGTTATGGTTTTCATTCTGTCTACCCTCTGATGGATAAGGATAAGAAGTTTATGGAAGCTTTCTGATGGGAGAGAAGACTGAGGGGGAAACTGGGTCTTATTGTGATGGGCGGGGGCCATGCTCAGTAAATCTTTAATCCAATTTTCTGTTGATGGGTGGGGCTGTGTTCCTTCCCTGTTGTTTGACCTGAGGCCAAACTATGGTGGAGGTAATGAAGATAATGGCCACCTCCTTCAAAAGGTCCCATGCAGGCACTGCTGCACTCAGTGCCCCAGACCCTGCAGCAGGCCACCACTGACCCACGCTTGTGCTGCAGACTCCTGGACACTCATGGACAAGTCTGGCTCAGTCTCTTGTGGGGTCACTGGTCCTTTCTGCTGTGTTCTGGTGCACACAAGGCAACCTCCTCCAGGAGGGCTTACACCATACCCAGGTCTGCTGCACCCAAAGTCACTGCCCCTGCGGCAGGCCACTGATGACTTGTACCTCCACGGGAGACACTCAAACACAGTTCTGACTCAGTCTCTGTAAGGTCTCTGGGTCCTGGTGTGCACAAGGTCTGTTTGAGCCCTCCAAGTGTCTCTGATGGGTATCGGGTTTGATTCTAAATGCATTTCTGCCCCTCCTACCATCTTGCTGGGGCTTCTCCTTTGCCCTTGGATGTGGGGTATCTTTATTTGGTGGGATCCAACATTCTCCTGTGGATGGTTGTTCAGCAGTGAATTGCACTTTTGGAGTTCTCACAGGAGACTATGCGCACACGTCCTTCTACTCCGCCATCTTCCTCCCACCAGGGTACTGAATGAGATTTTTGCTGTGCCATTAACTTTGAAAGCTTGTACAGTGTTATCCAGAAGAAGGATGTTACAAACCACCTCTGTATGCTGTCTATCTCAGGCCAACTCTGATGCGCACATTGTAGGTTCTGCCAGCAGGCAATCGGAAACATGAGGTCATTATGGTCCACACAAGGTCTTTGTGTCCCAGCTGAGTCCTCTGGGCTGGAGAAGAAAAGCCTGGAGGCCCAGCTGCACCGCCCCCGGGACTCCATCAGTGTCTGCCCAGCAGCCTGCGTCATGGCCCCGAGCTACAGCACTGCCTCCTGCACCTCCTTCCAGGCTGAGCTAACCAGCCCGAAACAGTGTCACAGGGAGCCCTGATCCTGCCCCGGGGACCCCAGAGTCCTGAGAGAATGGACTTCTCTGGTTGCTCAGTGGTAAAGAATCTGCCTGCCAATGCAGGAGATGTGGCTTTGATTCCTGGGTTGGGAAGATCCCTTGGAGAAGGAAACAGCCACCCACCCTAGTATTCTTGCCTGGAAAATCCAATGGACAGAGGAGCCTGGTGGGCTATAGTTCATGGAGTGACAAGAGTCAGACATGACTTAGTGACTAAGCCACCACTGTTACTTACATTGTTGGTGTAAATTGGTACAGCCACTATGGAAAACAGTACAAAGTTTCCTTTAAGAAAATAAAACTAGAGCTACCATATGGTCCAGCAATCCCACTCCTGTGTATATATCCAAAAAACCAAAAATTCTGATTTGAAAATATAGATGCACTGCAATAATTATAGCAGCATTATTTATAACAGCCAAGACAGGGGCATAACCTGAATGGATAAAGAAGATGTGGTATGTTTGTATGTATGTACATATATAATGGAATATATATATATAATGAAATACTATATATCCATAAAAAAGAAAGTATGGACCTAGAGATCATCATATTAAGTGAAGTAAATCAAAGACAAATGTCAGATACTAGTTACATGAAGAATCTAAACAAAATGATACAAATGAACTTATTTAGAAGCAGTAACCGCAGTCCATGGGCTAGAGTCAGACATGACTGAGCGACTTCACTTTCACTTTTCACTTTCATGCACTGGAGAAGGAAATGGCAACCCACTCCAGTGTTCTTGCCTGGAGAATCCCAGGGACGGGGGAGCCTGGTGGGCAGCTGTCTATGGGGTCGCACAGAGTCGGACACGACTGAAGCAACTTAGCAGCAGCAGCAGCAGCAGCACAAGCAATAACAGACTCTCATACATAGAGGAAAAAAAAAAAAAGACTTATATTTCCAAAATGAGAAGGGGAGGGAGATAAATTAGGAATTTGGAATTAGCAGATATTAAACTACTCTATTAGATGAGCAATAAGATCCTAATAGCACAGATAGCTGCATTCAATATCTTTTAATAATTTATAATGAAAATAACCTAAAAATTATACATATATGTATAACTAAATCACTTTCTTATATACTTGAAACATTGTAAATCAACTATATACTTCAATAAATAAATAGCTAAGTCAGTTTAAACAAATAACAGTGATAGACAGTAATACATATGATTCACTGACATTCACATGCCTCGTTTTTATAGGAACACAAAACAACATTGAATTTAACCTTTGTTAGCTCAGCCTTTGTGACCTTTAACATAACACACACTGGCCAGCCCACAGCTGTGGATCTACCTTCCTATGGCCCAACTTCTTTTTTTTCCCCCCATCGTAATGGTGGCCAATATCTCCCCAAAAGCCTTAGGGGTGTCTATGAGTTCCCTATACTCGCTTGAGAGCCCCCATTCATCAAGGCTAACCAAAACAGAGCCCCACATACTAGTGGATAGGCACCCCCAGGATTTCCTCTGCAACTTTCAGGATCACCCTACAACCTTATGGGCCCTCATTAGCAAGTGGCTGCCCTGAAGTTACACCCGTACCTTTCAGGCCCCACACGTCAGTGGACGACCTGCAACTTTCCATCCCTGTATCATATCCCGACATGTTGGTGCTCACGGGAGTTTCCTCAGTCTCCTGGCTGCTCTGCCACTTGCTGAGCTGCACCCTACAGGCCTGCAAGCCCTGGGCTGGCCCAGCTTTAAGACCAAAGAAAAGCCCGGAGTCAGTGACAGAGATGTCAGTGGTTAATGGATGGGAGAGCTTACCTGTCTTAAAGCAAGGTCCTGAAATGGTGGTGTGGACACTGGGCAGGACATGGCAACAGGCTTTGCCTCTGGCTAGAGGTGGTTACGGGAGAAGACAATGGCACCCCACTCCAGTACTCTTGCCTGGAAAATCCCATGGATGGAGGAGCCTGGTAGGCTGCAGTCCATGGGGTCATGAAGAGTCGGACACAACTGAGAGAAGACTTTCACTTTTCACTTTCATGCATTGGAGAAGGAAATGGCAACCCACTCCAGTGTTCTTGCCTGGAGAATCCCAGGGACGGGGGAGCCTGGTGGGCTGCCGTCTATGGGGTCGCATAGAGTCGGACACGACTGAAGCAACTTAGCAGCAGCAGCAGAGGTAGTTACCGGTTATAAGGGGAACTGACATCAGGTTGGCTCATTAGTTACCAGGGAAACTAGCAAAGGAGCACGCTACTCACTGCCCCTTTGACAAGCTCTCCAGGTCTACCTGGGGTAGAAGCAAATGTGTAGGAAGGTCAGTCGTGTGAGTATGGTGGGGGTGAAGCAGGCACTGGTCCACCAGGGGATGTACAGAGATTAAGATGTACACCCTTCTTGGGTGGCTAGATCATGCAAATTTAAACATAAATCCCAGTGAGGGTAATTTCAATATCTAAAAAATAAGGAGAAATCTAGAGAGGTCTGCAAGAATCATTTTATACAAACTGCCAATGTAAGATGAAAACAATTTTCAATCAGACATAGTAAGAAGCTGAAGTTGGATGTCATTGTGGGCTCACTTCTGATTGCACATTTATCAGACTACTTAGCTAATCCACCCAACTTTGTATCTTCTAAATATAAAGTGAATGAAGTCACAATCAGGAAATACCTTTACTCAAGATTTTTTTTTGTCTTTCTCTTTGTTTTTAGCCTTATTTCATTTTTTGCACGAAATATTAACCTAAAACAATTCAGAGTGTGACAAAAAAGTGGAAGCAGTCTATAGGGATCAATTATTCATATTTATTCTTTTAGACTCTTCATGAACATGTTTTATAAAATATGTGAAAGAATTAAAGAAAAAAAAAGTAATTTTCTCCAAACTTGAGCAAATATTTCTGAATAGATAACTATTCTTTAAATTTCTCTATCCGCACTACCATCTCTAATTTACATAAATAGAGCTTTTAATAATTTTTCTTAAACCACAGTTCTGCTAAAGTGATGCATTTGCTCAGAAATCTGCAATCTCCCCCATCGACAATTTTCAACTAACCAGCCTATTATTTATCTCCCTCTTTAACCTGTCTGTAACCCAAATCTTCGAACTCATTTCCTCAGGTGTCTTTTTTCTGTTCTGCCTGAATCACTAGCTCTGTCTACACTTCCTGTCTTTCTCACCTCAAAGCCTCGGGCCCACACAAGGAATGCTTTCCCCTCCTTTTGCCAGCCCTTGAAGTCCACCTAGCTCCTGTTGTCTTCCTGAATCCCTTCCTGATTTATTTATTCAAAAGTAAACTTTCCTTCCCAAAGAAAGGCAATGCCAAAGAATGCTTAAACTACCGCACAATTGCACTCATCTCACACGCTAGTAAAGTAATGCTCAAAATTCTCCAAGCCAGGCTTCAGCAATATGTGAACCGTGAACTTCCTGATGTTCAAGCTGGTTTTAGAAAAGGCAGAGGAACCAGAGATCAAATTGCCAACATCTGCTGGATCATGGAAAAAGCAAGAGAGTTCCAGAAAAACATCTATTTCTGCTTTATTGACTATGCCAAAGCCTTTGACTGTGTGGATCACATTAAACTGTGGAAAATTCTTCAAGAGATGGGAATACCAGACCACCTGACCTGCCTCTTGAGAAACCTATATGCAGGTCAGGAAGCAACAGTTAGAACTGGACATGGAACAACAGACTGGTTCCAAATAGGAAAAGGAGTACATCAAGGCTGTATATTGTAACCCTGCTTATTTAACTTCTATGCAGAGTACATCATGAGAAACGCTGGACTGGAAGAAACACAAGCTGGAATCAAGATTGCTGGGAGAAATATCAATAACCTCAGATATGCAGATGACACCACCCTTACGGCAGAAAGTGAAGAGGAACAAAAAGCCTCTTGATGAAGGTGAAAGTGGAGGGTGAAAAAGTTGGCTTAAAGGTCAACATTCAGAAAACGAAGATCACGGCATCTGGTCCCATCACTTCATGGGAAATAGATGGGGAAACAGTGGAAACAGTGTCAGACTTTATTTTTCTGGGCTCCAAAATCACTGTAGATGGTGACTGCAGCCATGAAATTAAAAGACGCTTACTCCTTGGAAGGAAAGATATGACCAACCTAGATAGCATATTCAAAAGCAGAGACACTACTTTGCCAACAAAGGTCTGTCTAGTCAAGGCTATGGTTTTTCCTGTGGTCATGTATGGATGTGAGAGTTGGACTGTGAAGAAGGCTGAGTGCCAAAGAATTGATGCTTTTGAACTGTGGTGTTGGAGAAGACTCTTGAGAGTTCCTTGGACTGCAAGGAGATCCAACCAGTCCATTCTGAAGGAGATCAGCCCTGGGATTTCTTTGGAAGGAATGATGCTAAAGCTGAAACTCCAGTACTTTGGCCACCTCATGTGAAGAGTTGACTCGTTGGAAAAGACTCTGATGCTGGGAGGGATTGGGGGCAGGAGGAGAAGGGGACGACAGAGGATGAGATGGCTGGATGGCATCACTCACTCGATGGACATGAGTCTGAGTGAACTCCTGGAGTTGGTGATGGACAGGGAGGCCTGGTGTGCTGTGATTCATGGGGTCGCAAAGAGTTGGACACAACTGAGTGACTGATCTGATCTGAAACTTTCCTTCCACTAGTATATACACATTAATTACTATATTTCAATTAAGTAATTTTTATATTTAAGCTTCTGTTTTATTTTATACTTAGTTTACCTACCCTACAAAATGGAAAGGAATAAAAAGAAAATGGCATGTAAATGTCATTTTTAGATTCTATGTATATCATAAACAAGGAGAAGGCAATGGCAACCCACTCCAGTACTCTTGCCTGGAAAATCCCATGGGTGGAAGAGCCTGGTAGGCTACATCCATGGGGTTGCTAAGAGTTGGACACGACTGAGCGACTTCACTTTCACTTTTTCACTTTCATGCTTTGGAGAAGGAAATGGCAACCCACTCCAGTGTTTTTGCCTGGAGAATCCCAGGGATGGGGGAACCTGGTGGGTTCTCTGGGGTCACACAGAGTCGGACACGACTGAAGCAACTTAGCAGCAGCAGCAGTATATCATAAACATAAGCTGGGCTTGTTTAATTCTCAAACATAAAAATAATAAAACTGTTATAAAGCCATTACAACAATTTACAGATAAGGAGACTGAAGTAGAAGTAAAATATCTGAACTTTGTTTTGAATTAGAAATTAGTAAAGCCAATCTGGGCTTCCCAGCTGGTACCAGTGGTGAAGAACCCACCTGTAATGCAGGAGATTTAGGCGCAGTTTGATCCGTGGGCAGGAAGATCCCCTGGCAGAGGGCATGCCAACCCACTCCAGTATTCTTGCCTGGAGAATCCCGTGGACAGAGGAGCCTCGTGGGCAACAGTCCATAGGGTTGCAAAGAGTTGGACATGACTGAAGTGACTTAGCATGCACACAAAGCCAATCTACAATGCTCTCTATATGATCTACTGTATCACAGTACTTTAGTTTTGAGAAATATATATAAAAGTAATGCAAAACTTAAAGGACCATTCAATTCAATGTATTATTATTATTTTTTGACATTTTTATTCTTTTTTATATTTTTTATTGAATTATATTTGATGTGCAATATAAGTTTCAGTGGTACAACAGAGTGATTCACAATTGTTTTAATTTATATTATATTTATAGTAATTATAAAATATTGACTATATTCCCTGTGTTATGCTATACATCTTTGTAACTTATTTATTTTATACATAGTAATTTATATAAATGTATATATTATAAATTATTTTAAAATATTATATATATTATATATTATTGTATAATTTATATAAATCACTATGTATATTTAAATTTCTATAATTTGTATAAATTATAATTAATCCATACCCCTATCCTGACTGCCCCCCACACACAGGTAACCACCTCTTTGTTCTCTGTATCCATGAGTCTTTTGTGTTTATTTGTCTTGTTATTTTATACTCCACACATAAGTGAAATCAGCTGGTATTTTTGTTTCTTGCTCTGACTTACTCCACTTAGCATAATGTACTCTAGGTCCATCCACATTGTCCCAAAGAGTAAGATTTCATTCTTTGTGTGGCTCAGTAATACTCCATCGTACACATTAGATTGCTTCCGTATCTTGGCAATTGTAAATAAAGCTGTTATGAACACTGAGGTTCATGTATCTTTTCAAATTAGTGGTTTTGGGTGTTTTTGTATGAACAAAACCGGAGGGGATTTTTGAGTGATCTGGTAGTTCTATTTTTTTTTTAGTTTTTGGAAACACTTCTATACTGTTTCCCATAGTACCTTCCCCAATTTACACCCCCACCCACAGCGTGTGAGGGTTCCCTTTTCTCCACATCCTTGCCAACACTTGTTACTTGTGGTCTTTTAGGTGCTAGTCATTCCGACAGGTGTGAGGTTTAGTGGGTTTAATTTACATTTCTCTGATAATTAATCAAAATGAGGGTCTATTCATATGCCTATCGACCATCTGTTTGTTCTCTTTGGAAAATTGTCTATTCAGGTCTTCTGCCCATTTTTCATCCGGTTCTTTGTGGTTTTGATGTTGATTAATATGAGCTGTTTGTATATTTTGGCTATTAATCTCTCACTGGCCATATCCTTTGCTTCTCCCATTCTATAGGTTGTCTTTTTGTTTTGTCTATGGTCTCCTTTTCTGTGCAACAGCTTTAAGTTTAATTAGGTCTCATTTGTTTAGTTTTGCTTTTGTTTTCTTTGCTGTAGAAGACAAAACAAACAAAAAAAAAGCATTGTTACAATTTATGTCAAAGAGTGCCTGCTTTTGTTTTCTTCTACAAGATTTATGGTTTCTGATTCTTTAATTCATTTTCTGGAAGGTATATTTTTTAATTAAAATTTATTTATTTTTAATTGGAGGATAATTGCTTTACAATATTGTGTTGTTTTCTGCCACATATCAGCATGAATAAGCCATCAATGTCCATACAGCTCCTCTCTCTATAACGTCCCTCACACCCCATCCCACCCCTTTAGGTTGTCACAGAGCATCAGATTTGAGGTGTCTGAGTCATACAGCAAATTTCCGCTGGTGATCTAATTTGCGTATGATAATATAGCTGTTTTAATGCTACTGTCTCAATTCACCCCACCCTCTCCTTCCCCCACTGTGTCCATAAGTCTGTTCTCTACATCTGCGTCTCCATTGCTGTCCTGCAAATAGGTTCATCAGTACCGTCTTCTTTTTAGATTCTCTCTACATGTGTTAATATATGATATTTGTTTTTATCTTTCTGACTTACTTCATTCTGTAGAATAGGCTCTAGGTTCTTCCACATCATTAGAACTGAGTCAGGTGCATTCTTTTTTATAGTTGCGTAATATTCACGACTGAGCGACTGGACTGAACTGAACTGAACTGAATATTCCATTGTGTATATGTACCACTGCTTCTTTATCCATTCCTCTGTCAATGGACATCTAGGTTGTTTCCATGCCCTAGCTATTGTAAATAGTGCTGAAATGAACATTGGTGTACATGTGTCTTTTGTAATTACAGATTGCCTAGGATATATATTGGAGAAGGCAATGGCAACCCACTCCAGTACTCTTGCCTGGAAAATCCCATGGACTGAGGAGCCTGGTGGGCTGCTGTCTCTGGGGTCACACAGAGTTGGACACCACTGAAGCGACTTAGCAGCAGCAGCAGCATCAGGGTATATATGCCCAGTACTGGGATTGCTGTCTCATATGGTAGTTTTATTCATAACTTTATAAGGAATTTCCACACTGTCTTCCATAGTGGCTATATAAATGTAGAGTTTATTTTTGTATACACTATCAGAGAATAGTCTAATATCATTCTTTTACATGTAGCTGTCCAGTTTTCCCAGCACCACTTATTGAAGAGACTGTCTTTTCTCCATTGTATATTCTTGCCTTCTTTGTAGTACATTCAGTTCAGTTCAGTCGCTCAGTCGTGTCTGACTCTTTGCGACCCCATGAATCGCAGCACACCAGGCCTCCCTGTCCATCACCAACTCCAGGAGTTCACCCAGACCCATGTCTATTGAGTCAGTGATGCCATCCAGCCATCTCATCCTCTGTCGTCCCCTTCTCCTCCTGCCCTCAATCCCTCCCAGCATCAGAGTCTTTTCCAATGACTCAACTCTTCGCATGAGGTGGCCAAAGTACTGGAGTTTCAGCTTTAGCATCATTCCTTCCAAAGAAATCCCAGGGCTGATCTCCTTCAGAATGGACTGCTTGGATCTCCTTGCAGTCCAAGGGACTCTCAAGAGTCTTCTCCAACACCACAGTTCAAAAGCATCAATTCTTCGGCACTCAGCCTTCACAGTCCAACTCTCACATCCATACATGACCACTGGAAAACTCATAGCCTTGACTAGATGAACCTTTGTTGGCAAAGTAATGTCTCTGCTTTTGAATATGCTATCTAGGTTGGTCATAAGTTCCCTTCCAAGGAGTAAGTGTCTTTTAATTTCATGGCTGCAGTCACCATCTGTAGTGATTTTGGAGCCCAGAAAAATAAAGTCTGACACTGTTTCCACTGTTTCCCCATCTATTTCCCATGAAGTGATGGGACCAGATGCCGTGATCTTCGTTTTCTGAATGTTGACCTTTAAGCCAACTTTTTCACCCTCCACTTTCACCTTCATCAAGAGGCTTTTGAGTTCCTCTTCACTTTCTGCCATAAGGGTGGTGTCATCTGCATATCTGAGATTATTGATATTTCTCCCAGCAATCTTGATTCCAGCTTGTGTTTCTTCCAGTCCAGCATTTCTCATGATGTACTCTGCATAGAAGTTAAATAAGCAGGGTGACAATATACAGCCTTGACGAACCCCTTTTCCTATTTTGAACCAGTCTGTTGTTCCATGTCCAGTTCTAACTGTTGCTTCCTGACCTGCATACAGATTTCTCAAGAGGCAGGTCAGGTGGTCTGGAATTGACCATATATGTATGGGTTTATTTTTGGAATTTTTATCCTGTTCCATTGATATATGTGTCTGTTTTTTTTGCCAGTACCATAACTCCTCTGATAACTGTTGCTTTGTAGTATATTCTGAAGTCAAGGAGTGTGAATTGTTAATTCTGTTCTTTCTCAAGATCGTTTTCACTATTTGGGTTCTTTAATGTTTCCATAAAAATTTTAAGATTATTGGGAAACTGTTCTTGGTATTTTGTTAGAGATTGCATTGACCATCCGTGTTTGGTCTATTTTTCTCCATTGCTTTTTATTTCATTCACCTGTCCTCACATCCCTATCTTCTTTTTCCTCTCTTTCTGTCTCTGTCTCTCTCTCTATCCCTTTCAATACCAAATGTGGATATTTCAAGATCACCACCTTTCCTTTCTTGAACTTTAGAAATTGTCTTGTGTTTAAACTTTGAGACATACACATGAAAATCTCCCTTTATCTTTCCTCACCTCATTGACAAACTGATCATCTCAATTCAAACTCCACTGAATACTTGTAGGATACTTGACACTGACTTAGACCACTACTGTTGAGGGACATGTTGGTTAGGTTCTGTAAAGGATTTGCTAAGAGCAGAGTTTTGTGTGAGCAAGACCACGCCTTCCCTTTACAGCAGCACAGCACTCCTTCCTTAGTTCCTGGAATATATCCACTTCACATTTCTTTCTTTTCAGTGTATCATCATTCTATCACTTTATATCCCTTTTCTCTGGTCTCTAGTCTTTTTTCTCCAGTTTGTCTGTCTCCTCTGCCACCTCCTGGCTCATGCCATTCATCAACCAACTTTACTGGTTCATTCTCCATCCTTGTTCACATTCATTAGTCTACTGATGGTGGCCTAGGATTTGAGAAGGACTCAGTGTGTTCCAACAGAGCTATACTAAAGGCTGACTTTTTCTGATTTCAATCACTGCTCAGATGAGGAAATTTTGAAACCCACTGAATTTACCTATCATCACTGTGGTTAATAATTACTTCTTTTCTCAGCAACAGACTTGTGTTATTTCTGTTGACAATATCTGAGGTCCACACATTATGAAGTCATATTACTGTTTAGATGGTGGAGAAATTGTCAACTTGTTTGGGTTCACACATACTGTGGAAGGAATCTGTGTGAGCACTGGATTGATAGCTAAAACAATTGATCTCAAATTCCTGTTTTATCCTGTGTAATCTTTCAGAGCCACCATGTTTTAATCTCTAAAATGGAATTGCTATGAAAGTCTCCCTTAAAGGATTACTGTAAGGGCTGAACTGATACAATAGATCTGAAAGCACCTAGGACAAGGTCTTGTGTTTTACTTGATTCTCTATATCTTCCTAACACTCCTTCTCTCTAAATCTGTTTTCCAATAGTCTGCCCAATACAGAGAAGATCTTTGACATTCTCAGAATATATGCATGTTTTCAGATCAGTCATTAGAATATATTTTAGAGGAACTTACATTTTAGGTTAAGAAATTGCAGCCCTATTCTATAGCCAATATATGATTTTGCCCTATTGTAATTATTGTAGTTGTATAAATGTTAACTGCTAGGGCTCTAAAAATTAACTCAAGAAATTTGTCTATATAAACCACATGCATAGAGTATCTAATATTTAGTAAATAAACATATATATAAAATTAATTCATATTCAATAGGCGACATAGGAATGACTTGTACTTTGAATTAACAAGTGATTTATACTCCAGTACTCTTGCCTGGAAAATCCCATGGATGGAGGAGCCTGGTAGGCTGCAGTCCATGGGGTCGCTAAGAGTCGGACACGACTGAGCAACTTCACTTTCACTTTCATGCATTGGAGAAGGAAATGGCAACCCACTCCAGTGTTCTTGCCTGGAGAATCCCAGGGACGGGGGAGCCTGGTGGGCTGCGGTCTATGGGGTCGTATGGAGTCGGACACAACTGAAGCGGCTTAGCAGTAGCAGTATACTTTTATACTAACCTCAAAGAACTTTAATTACATAAAGGATCTTCTCTCTATCATTGGACTTTATACCATCTGACATAAGCTTTGTATACAGTAGATTTTCAAAAATAAATGAAAAAAATGAATATCAAGATTGCTTATAATAGCCCTAATACTAAATAAGTCAGAGAGTTCAGTCTTCTTAACACAGCTTTTCTTAAACTCTGCTTCCAAAGAAGAAATATATTCATTTTCCAAAGATTTTTCTATTCCTTAAGAACAAATATCTAGAGTTACCTTTTTTCTCCACTTACTATAAAAGTCAAGATCTGTCCACATGGGTAAACCGATTTACAAGTCCTAAAACACTAAAAACATGCTTATTATTGCTATTGTTGTATGCAGTGGGGTATGCAATGCCTTAGAGTGGGAGATAAGATAATCAGCTTCAGCTCCTGCTTTTCCACAAGCCAGCTGTCTGATCTTGTGAGACTAATTTCACCTAGTTTTGTAACTTTGCTAATTGATTGAGTTGAGTCCAATCATTCTAAGATAGTTTTCTCCTCCAATATTTATTAGTAATCCATAGTATGATACTATACTATATAACAGTATATATTATAAGCTTAAATAATTAGGATGGATGCAATTTACATTTCCTTTTCCATTTATTTTCCTTATATGAGCTGTCAGACAAATACCGAATCCAAAATAAAAATGAACTTTCTAATTGTAAATATAAATGTTTTTCAGATGATCTAGGGATTTTTTTCAAAAAATCTCCCATGAAAAAATATCAGGTATATTTCTCGATTCTTTAATATATCTACATCACTCATCATGTTTTAAATATCCATCTGATGTTTTAGGGGCTTCCCAGGTGGCCCTACAGGTAAACAGCCCATCTGCCAGTGCAGGAAGATATAAGAAACGCAGATTCAGTCCCTGGGTTGGGAAGATCTGCAGAAGGGCATAGCAATCCACTCCAGTATTCTAGCCTGGGGAATCCCATGGACAGAGGAGCTTGGCAGGCTACAGTCTATAGGGTCGCAAAAAGTCAGACACGACTGAAGTGACTGAACACACACACACACACACACACACTGGTGCTTTAGATACCTCTTCATGTTTTTAGATGTCTCTCTTGATTTCTCACATTGAAAAGATCCTTTAGTGATGTATGGTACTGACTTGTCTTTCATATGGATGATACCAGAAAGAGAATAACACCTTCCAAAAATATAATAAAGTTCTTTACAAATGCAATGTTGACATCTTGATTTTTCATATAATATAAATAATTATTTTTTGACTTTTACTATGTGCTGAATCAATTGCTGAAGATACAATAGTGAATAAGGCATAAGAATGTGCCATTTGGTAGATGAGAGAAATAATAAGCACTCAACTGCAAGATCTTGAGGACACATGATGATGGAGATATACAGAGTGATCAGAGTGTATAAAGCAGGAGGAAGTTGTTTACCATCACAATGATCCTCAGGAAAAATTACTCTGAAGGAAGCGATCCCTAATATCTGGTGTGAATAGTTTGAAAGATACAGTGGTAAGAAGTGAAACCAGAAATGTAAGAATGGGCTGTGTAATATGTGAAAGGCTTTGGAACCCCCAGTTATGAAAATCAGACTTTCTCCTGATTGTATCAGAGTTTTTCTGTGTGTGGAAAATAACTGCCAGAAGCAAATTTGAAGGGAAATAGATTATACAAATCATAACTCACTAGTGCAAACATATGAGTATGTAGAGGACTGAAAATGGTCAAAGATAGGCTGAGCTGTGGAATACACTTAAATTTTTTTTCCTCTGGTTCAATCTGAAATTGAATCTGGTTTTACAAAGATAGCCAGAATATTTCAAGAGTTAAGATATATTATATATTTCAACTTACAAGACCCAGTTTCCCCTTCAGTCAATCTCTCCCATCAGGGAGCTTCCATAAGCCTCTTATCCTTATCCATCAGAGGGCAGACAGACTGAAAACCACAGTCACAGAAAACTAATCAAACTGCTCACATTAACCACAGCCTTGTCTAACTCAGTGAAACCATGAGCCATGCTGTGTAGGGTCGCCCAAGACAGACGGGTCATGGTGAAGAGTTTGGACAAAACGTGGTTCACTGGAGAAGGGAATGGCAAACCACTTCAGTATTCCTGCCTTGAGAACCCCATGTATGAAAAGGCAAAAAGATAGGACACAGAAAGATGAACTACCCAGGTCAGTAGGTGCCCAATATGCTACCAGAGAACAGTGAAGAAATAACTCCAGAAAGAATGAAGAGATAGAGCCAAAGCAAAACCAACACCCGGTTGTGAATGTGACTGGTGATGGAAGTAAACTCCAATGCTGTAAGAACAATATTGCATAGGAACCTGGAGTGTTAAGTCCATGCTGCTGCTGCTGCTGCTGCTGCTGCTAAGTCGCTTCAGTCGTGTCCAATTCTGTGCGACCCCATAACGGCAGCCCACGAGGTTCCCCTTGTCCCTGGGATTCTCCAGGCAAGAATTCTGGAGGGGGTTGCCATTTCCTCCTCCAATGCATGAAAGTGAAAAGTGAAAGTGAAGTTGCTCAGTCGTGTCCAACTTGTAGCGACCCCATGGACTGCAGCCCATCAGGCTCCTCTGTCCATGGGATTTTCCAGGCAAGAGTACTGGAGCGGGGTGCCATTGCCCTCTCCGCATTAAGTCCATCAGATCAGATCAGTCGCTCTGTGTCCGACTCTTTGTGACCCCATGAATCGCAGCACGCCAGGCCTCCCTGTCCATCACCAACTCCCAGAGTTCACTCAAACTCACGTCCATCGAGTCGGTGATGCCATCCAGCCATCTCATCCTCTGTCGTCCCCTTCTCCTCCTGCCCCCAATCCCTCCCAGCATCAGAGTCTTTTCCAATGAGTCAACTCTTCACATGAGGTGGCCAAAGTACTGGAGTTTCCGCTTTAGCATCATTCCTTCCAAAGAAATCCCAGGGCTGATCTCCTTCAGAATGGACTGGTTGGATCTCCTTGCAGTCCAAGGGACTCTCAAGAGTCTTCTCCAACACCACAGTTCTAAAGCATCAATTCTTTGGTGCTCAGCTTTCTTCACAGTCCAACTCTCACATCCATACATGACCACAGGAAAAACCATAGCCTTGACTAGACGAACCTTTATTGGCAAGGTAATGTCTCTGCTTTTCAATATGCTATTAAGTCCATAAATCAAGATAAATTGGAAGTGGTCAAACAGGAGATGGCAAGAGAGAACATTGACACTTCAGGAATCAGTGAACTAAAATGGACTGGAATGGGTGAATCTAATTCAGATGACCATTATATCTACTACTGTGGGCAAGAATCCCTAAGAAGGAATGGAGTAGCCATCATAGTTCACAAAAGAGTCTGAAATTCAGTGGAAGTGACAAATAGATTCCTTGTTCATAAAATTGCAAATTTCTATGTGGCAGGAGATTCGCATTAAGTAGATTTGTTGCCCATGTAAAGCATTTCTTACATTAGCTTGGGGATTCTTCAAGGGCACAATGGTACTTTACCTTTGTTTTTCATCCATCTGCTTAATCCAACACCTGAAAAAAATGGGCTTGCAAAAAAATGTTGAGTTGAAAATATGTTTCTGTAACAGAAATAGTTTTCTTTGAGATGCTTGCACTACTGCATATTAAGTTTTTAAATGACAGTGGGTTAGCATTATTTACTAGTATATAGTGTCCTTATGCAGAGAAGGCAATGGCACCCCACTCCAGTACTCTTGCTGGAAAATCCCATGGATGGAGGAGCCTGGTAGGCTGCAGTCCATGGGGTCACTAAGAGTCGGACACGACTGAGCAACTTCACTTTCACTTTTCACTTTCATGCTTTGGAGAAGGAAATGGCAACCCACTCCAGTGTTCTTGCCTGGAGAATCCCAGGGATGGGGAAGCCTGGTGGGCTGCCGTCTATGGGGTCGCACAGAGTCCGACATGACTGAAGTGACTTAGCAGCAGCAGTGTCCTTATGTGTAAACGGCAACAAAAATGGTAAAGTGAGATTTGGATGATTTTATCAAGATGACTAAGCAAAGTCACTTAAAAAAAAGTTCTACTATTTGTAAGGTGGGAAAAGAGATGCAGACTTAGAGGATGGACTTGTAGACACAGTGGGGGAAGGAGAGGGTGTGAGGAATTGAGAAAATAGGATTGACATATATACACTACCATGTGTAATCGGCCAAACTCAGCTCCGTGCTCTGTGATGACCCAGAAGGGTGGGATTTGAGTGGTGGCATGGGAGGGTAATATATGTATACATAGAGCTGATTCACAAGGGCGTATGGCAGAAACTAATACAACATTGTAAAGCAATTATGAGATCAGATCAGATCAGTCGCTCAGTCGTGTCCGACTCTTTGCAACCCCATGAATCGCAGCACGCCAGGCCTCCCTGTCCATCACCAACTCCCGGAGTTCACTGAGACTCATGTCCATCGAGTCAGTGATGCCATCCAGCCATCTCATCCTCTGTCGTCCCCTTCTCCTCCTGCCCTCAATCCCTCCCAGCATCAGAGTCTTTTCCAATGACTCAACTCTTCGCATGAGGTGGCCAAAGTACTGGAGTCTCAGCTTTAGCATCATTCCTTCCAAAGAAATCCCAGGGCTGATCTCCTTCAGAATGGACTGCTTGGATCTCCTTGCAGTCCAAGGGACTCTCAAGAGTCTTCTCCAACACCACAGTTCAAAAGCATCAATTCTTCGGCACTCGGCCTTCTTCACAGTCCAACTCTCACATCCACACATGACCGCAGGAAAAATCATAGCCTTGACTAGATGAACCTTTGCTGGCAAAGTAATGTCTCTGCTTTTGAATATGCTATCTAGGTTGGTCATAACTTTCCTTCCAAGGAGTAAGCATCTTTTAATTTCATGGCTGCAATCACCATCTGCAGTGATTTTGGAGCCCAGAAAAATAAAGTCTGACACTGTTTCCACTGTTTCCCCATCTATTTCCCATGAAATGATGGGACCGGATGCCATGATCTTCGTTTTCTGAATGTTGACCTTTAAGCCAATTTTTTCACTCTCCACTTTCACTTTCATCAAGAGGCTTTTGAGTTCCTCTTCACTTTCTGCCATAAGGGTGGTGTCATCTGCATATCTGAGATTATTGATATTTCTCCCGGCAATCTTGATTCCAGCTTGTGTTTCTTCCAGGCCAGCGTTTCTCATGATGTACTCTGCATATAAGTTAAATAAACAGGGTGACAATATACAGCCTTGACGAACTCCTTTTCCTATTTGGAACCAGTGTGTTGTTCCATGTCCAGTTCTAACTGTTGCTTCCTGACCTGCATACAAATTTCTCAAGAGGCTGATCAGGTGGTCTGGTATTCCCATCTCTTTCAGAATTTTCCACAGTTTAGTGTGATCCACACAGTCAAAGGCTTTGGCATAGTCAATAAAGCAGAAATAGGTGCTTTTCTGGAACTCTCTTGCTTTTTCTATGATACGGCGGATGTTGGCAATTTGATCTCTGGTTCCTCTGCCTTTTCTAAAACCAGCTTGAACATCAGGAAGTTCACGGTTCACATATTGCTGAAACCTGGCTTGGAGAATTTTGAGCATTACTTTACTAGCGTGTGAGATGAGTGCAATTGTGCTTCAATTTAAAAACTTAAAAAATAGTTTCTAGATTCCTTGAATTCTTGCTTTGTCTTCAGACCATACTGACTTGTTTTTATCTTTCCTAATCTATTTGATTTCTGCTGGTAATCACTATCACTGTCAATAATATTTGTTACAAACAGGGCATTTCTTCTTCGTCCAGTTACTTATGTATTTTCGGTCTCGAAACAGATTTTAACAGGAGACTGCTGAATCAAACTGAGTCATGTGATTTTTCACAAATGTCAACATCTATTTTCATAATGGCTTAATGCTAAGATTCTACACAGCATACCAGGAAGAAAATGAGATATCCAGTTCTAAACCTAGCAAAATAAAATTTGCCAGACCATTTTAAGTTAATTTTCCCAATGGAAATCCAATTTCATTTCCTTGCTCATAAGTAGACCATTTTTTGAGAGTATAGATTCAAATACTAACCAATATTCAGTGATCTAGAATAGGGCATCTATTTCAAGTTCTTAATATAATTTTGAGGTCACCTTTGAAGTACAATCTTTTAAACCTTTATTCTTTCATCATTTTAAATCTTTAAAGTGAATGTCATTCTGTTTTTCTTTTCCTCTGTGAGACTAACATGAATAGAAGTGTATTTTTAATACTCTTTTGCATAGTTTTAGTTAGAAAAGGCTGATCTTATTGCTGATGAGGTTTATTTATAAGGTTATTAGTGCACTTGAGATGTTGTCATTAAAAAATAGGTTCTTAAAAATGTTGTCATATAAGAAACGAATCGCCAGTCCAGTTTTGATGCAGGATACAGGAAGCTTGGGGCTGGTGCACTGGGATGACTCAGAGGGATGGTATGGGAGGGAGGTGGGAGGGGGTTCAGGATGGGGAACACGTGTACACCCGTGGCGGATTCATGTTGATGTATGGCAAAACCAATACAATATTGTAAAGTAAAAATAATAATAATAATAATAAAAGAAAAAAATAGGTTCTTGATGTGAGATGAATAAAAATCAGAGAACAGATTCAGAGTACAATTATATGGGCAATGCTTTTTAGTATCTCTGTTAATAAACCTTCAAATTGAGAATGTACTTCTATACAGATAACAACTTCCACAAAGGAGTATGGAACATATACACACATTGTTGTCATGCTTCATAGAAACCTTCCATTCGGGCAGCAGGACTAATTATTTCACCTAAATATAGAACCCTTTTATAATAGGAAGCATAAGAATACGGAAGATAATAAAGGTAGTTATAAATATGTATGGAGATCCTTTACTCTTCATGCGTTAAGCTAGTCACATGCATTGCCCATAATCATCACAATAACCCTAGCTGGTGTATATCTTTAGCCGTGTGTTACAGGTGAATAAACTTAGTTGGTGGCAGTGGTGGTTTAGTCACTAAGTCATATCTGATTCTTGCAACCCATGGACTGTGTAGCCTGCCAGGATCCTCTGTCTGAGGGATTCTCCAGGCGAGAAGACTGGAGTGGTTGCCATTTCCTTGTCCAAAACTTACATTCAGTTCAGTTCAGTTCAGTTCAGTCGCTCAGTCGTGTCCGACTCTTTGCGACCCCGTGAATCGCAGCACGCCAGGCCTCCCTGTCTATCACCAACTCCTGGAGTTCACTCTGACTCACGTCCACATTAGACATGATTTTAAAAATTGCCCAGCATCACACAGGGAAGAAGTGAGGTTATCAGGCTTAAAATCCAATTTTGTTCATCTCCCAAACCCATCACTTTTTACTGCCACCGAGCTACCCATTTATAAGTTATATTACAAATAATCTATAAAAACACAAAGCATCATTATTGTTATGCCAAGTTCTCCATTCAACCACAGCACCTAAATTCCCAGTAAATGGCCCAGGGGCTCCCATTGTAAATGAGCATTTTTTCTTTTATGATTGAATTCTCATAAATTAGACCCCTAATCCAGGTTGGTCAGTCTAAATGTAGATTCAGATTCAAGAGACCCTTTGTATCGCTATAATTTTCAAGAGCTTGGCATAGTCTCTCCTGTATTATTTTTATTTGTTTAATTTGTAAATCTTGGGCTATATCAATAACTTTGGGATAAAAGTTAACAAAGTTGGGCTCTTCGTCACAATCCCCAGGCTACGAGGACTCCTTGACCATATTCATGAAGACTATGAGAACTGGAATGTGTATAGAAATGTTTACAGCACATGGCATACCTTTTCCATAGAATAAAAAGATATACAACATTCTGATTTCTCAGAGGTGGTTGTAGAGCAACTGTGACAGTTGCCAGCCAGTCTGCGGCCATGCTTACATACTGAAGATAGTTGGCAAGTGAAATAAAAATCAGAGTAGTAGCATGTCAAGACACTCCTGTCCCAAACAGGAATTTAAGAAGCAGCATAGATCCACTATGGTAGTGTTGGTCATATCCTCATACATGCACTTATATTGTAAGCCTCACAAACATGGCAAATACATGTACACACGATACACACATCACACACAGCACGAAATATCAGTAGCTGAGTGTGCAAGGCAAAGTGGATGATGTTAACATGTGCTTCCTATCCAAGACAGTATAAAAGTAAACGAGTAATAGAAGCTGTTTTCCACTTCTGCCCTTAGCAATATATATTAAATTGGGCATGCTTGTCATGTCTGAGTCTGTAGCATCTGTCAAATGGGCATAATACCGCCACCCATGATATGGCTGCTGTGAAGATTTCAGAAGAACATACAGGGAAAAGCTTGAGACACACACAGAACAAAGTCCAGTAGTGAGCACACTTCAGTGAATAAAGGACCAAAATGTGTGGTAAAATTAAATGATTGCATGCCTATTGTACCAGGGTCTAGGCCAGGTACTGAAGTCTAGAGATGAATAAACTCAGTCTCTTTTCTTGAGCACCTCATGATTGAATAGATGGTTATTTCCACAAAATGAGCATTACTGGAAAAGGAATCAACACAGACATAAAAATACATATTATATGTACAGGGAAGAGAAATAATTTAAAACTTCACACCATGAAATGTAAGATAAAGCATATCAGGTACTAATATAGGGAAAAAAAGGCAGACTCTTGCATCTCCAAGGGCATTTTGGGCCATGTTAAAATAAAGTAAGTTAACCTATTATTTTTTCCTTTTCTCTTTTACATGCTATAGTTTATGCTCAGATTAAGAAGACAATAAATATTATTGAGATGAAATATTGTTGTCATGATTTGAAATATAGCTAGAAACCCATTTGTAACTATAACTGGATATTTTCTTACTTAAGATATTCAATACATTTAATTAAGAAATATATATTGATAACAACCATGTACATGGTATTCTACAAGCCCTAGAACAGATGATAGAGACTGAAATGGACAAAAGAAGCCTGACTGATAATATCAGTCTAAAGTGGAAATGCACAATGTTTAGCATGTTAAACTGGCAACCCCAAAAAGGAGGCTTTAGTTCTAGCATGGTCACACAATATTAACAGATGACATTGGCTACAGAATTAGAAGCAAGTTGCTTTAATTTCTGAGCCTTCTTCCTCTTTTTCCAAGCAGAATAAGAATTCTCAAATTGTCAAATCACTTCAGTCAGTTCAATTCAGTTCAGTCACTCAGTCGTGTCCGACTCTTTGCAACCCCATGGACCTGTCCATCACCAACTCACATTTATGTCCATTGAGTCGGTGATGCCATCCAGCCACCTCATCCTCTGTTGTCCCCTTCTCCTCCTGCCTTCAATCTTTCCCAGCATCAGGGTCTTGTCAAATGAGTCAATTCTTTGCATCAGATGGCCAAGGTATTGGAGTTTCAGCTTCAGCATCAGTCCTTCCAATGAATATTCGGGCTGATTTCCTTTAGGATTGACTGGTTGGATCTCCTTGCAGTCCAACAGAGTTTTATTAAGGTATAAAAGAGATAGGAAAAGCTTCTGACATAGACATCAGAAGGGGGCAGAAAGAACGCCCCCTTTCTAGTTTTTTAGCAAGGTGTTTTTTGTCAGTTGCTGCTGCTGCTAAGTCGCTTCAGTTGTGTCAGACTCTGTGAAACCCCATAGACAGAAGCCCACCAGGCTCCCCCATCCCTGGGATTCTCCAGGCAAGAACACTGGAGTGGGTTGCCATTTCCTTCTCCAATGCATGAAAGTGAAAAGTGAAAGTGAAGTCGCTCAGTCATGTCTGACTCTTGGCGACCCCATGGACTGCAGCCTACCAGGCACCTCTGTCCATGGGATTTTCCAGGCAAGAGTGCTGGAGTGGGGTGCCATTGTTAGCAAGCTATTAATCAGATAAATAAAACACCTCAAGGCTGAGAGCACCAGGTCCCTCTCCCACAATATGCATTTTTGAGATAGAATGGCACAGTATGTCATCCCTGGCCATAAAACAATTGACATGAATACTGAGCCATTCAAATACTCAGCCATTTGCTGAGCCATTATCAGCCCAAGGTTTCAGAAAAGAAAAACAAAAACAAAGCAGATTAGTATTAGGTGGAACCATTTTGAAGAAAGACAGATTCCAAATTGTCAAATGTATAAGCTTAATTTATAACTATGACAGTGGATGTGAAAGTCCTTAGTACATGGTAAAACTCATATACTTAGAAAAACGAGATAGATATTAAAAACCTCCCAGTAGGAGTCTTTTACACGGTTTATCTCATTTAATTCTCATAACAACCTAGGAGGTGGTACTATTATGACCCTCATTTCACAGATGAGAAACAGAGGCTCCAAGTGTTTAAATAACATCCTCAAATCCACATAACTCACAACTATCAGAATTATGATTTAAACCCAGGAAAAAATCTGGTGGCTGATCTTAAGTCTCACAGTCCTCCTCCCTCTCTACTTTGTACCAAGTGGAAGTGCTACCAGCCTACGTAACCAAAACAGAGTCTGGTGAAAGAAAGAAGAAAAATTGAAATGACAAACTGAAGTTTAGCATTATAAAGAATACAGTTAGTTAAGACTCACAGCATGTTAGAATTCTGGTGATGACTTGAGAAAGTCAGAGAATTGTCACCACCACCCAGACAGTGTCCCAGGCCTCCGATGAGAAGAGATATGATGAGAAAGAAGTGAAAGGGAAGAGGAGGCAGATAAGTATTCATCAGCCAGTGTGGGCCAGAGCATCATCAGGCCCGCAAGCAGCCAGAACAAGGCAGACCAAGAACAAAGCACTGTCCTGTAAGGAAAGAAAGGCCCGCTGCACCCGGCGAGAGGAAAGGATGCAAAGGCCGAGAGACAAAGGCACCAAAAAGAAGGTCAAAAAAGCCCCATGGAGGACAGAGGGAGGAAGAGGCTTTAATTATCCCATAAAACGTCATCAGAAATGCCACCTTCTCTCTGTAGAAGCGAGCTCACCCCACTGCCTGTGGCTGTGAAGAAACTTGATGCATTCAAACTGCGTGCGTCTCAGGAAAGATGTTTTGTTCTCTGCAGGCCTTTGGACTGCGGGGATCATGAAAATGCATTTTACCAAAATAGGTTTGTAGGACATATTTGATTTCTTCTGTGACAGCTCCAAAACTAATCCTTAGAACAACAAAAAAAAAAGATGGAGGAATGTAAGGAAAACTCATGTGACAGGACAATAAAAATATCCTCACTCATGACAAAGAGAATAAGTGAAGCTGAAAAAGAATTAAAGAATAAAGCATCTAAGTATGGGGTTGGAAGAGGACGTCAAATCTAGGCTGTGATCTGAGTCAGTGTCACTGCCTGATCCTCACTCCTCAGGAACTATTCCTCCTTCTGCTGCAAAGCTTTCATTCTTAGTCCTGTGGAGATGTAACAATAATACAATGAAAGTAAAAAAAAAAAAAATCCTGGAATTTCTCATCCTGTTTCTTAAAAGACAGTAGAGACATCCTGAAATGAATGACTCGTGGAATTTAGCAAAAGTATTAAGATAGATGTATGGATGTGAGAGTTGGACTGTGAAGAAAGCTGTGCGCCGAAGAAATTGATGCTTTTGAACTGTGGTGTTGGAGAAGACTCTTGAGAGTCCCTTGGACTGCAAGGATATCCAACCAGTCCATTCTGAAGGAGATCAGCCCTGGGATTTCTTTGGAAGGAATGATGCTAAAGCTGAGACTCCAGTACTTTGGCCACCTCATGCGAAGAGTTGAGTCATTGGAAAAGACTCGGATGCTGGGAGGGATTGAGGGCAGCAGGAGAAGGGGACGACAGAGGATGAGATGGCTGGATGGCATCACCAACTCGATGGACGTGAGTCTGGGTGAATTCCGGGAGTTGGTGATGGACAGGGAGGCCTGGCGTGCTGTGATTCATGGGGTTGCAGAGTCAGACACGACTGAGCGACTGAACTGAACTGATTAAGATAGAAGTGTTTAAAGTGCCAACCTCAGGCTAACCGAGGAGGAGGAGCTTTCTTAGCTTCAGGTGGACTACACCGTATGGTGTAACTTTATGGTATAACTTGAGAATGTGGGCTACACACTATGGTATGATTGAGTCCAAATCCTGGCTTTGCTGTTTTATAGTTTTGTGAAAGACAGGCACATCAGTCATCCTTTCTGAGCCTCAATTTCTTTACCTGTGATGATACACTCTGTGTTTCTGTGAAGGTTAAGTTAAATTTTATGAGCTTTTCTTTTTCTTTTAATGCTGTACCTTGCAACATGTGGGATCTTAGTTTGCTGATTGAACTCAAGACCCCTGAATTGGGAGCGCAGGATCTTAACCACTGGCCTGCCAGGTAAGTCCCTATGAGCTTTTTTTTTTTTTTTCCCAACAGCTGGCACAATAGATAGTTAAGTATTGTTAGTTCTCTCTCATGTTTTTGTTCAGTTGTTCAGTCATGTCTCGACTCTGTGCAACCCCATGGACTGTAACCCACCAGGCTCCTCTGTCCATGGGATTTTCCAGGCAGGAATACTGGAGTGGGTTGCCATTTCTTTCTCCAGGAGATCTTCCCAAGCCAGGGACTGAACCATCCTCTCCTGCATTGGCAGGCAGATTCTTTACCACAAGAGTCACCTGGGAAGCTAGATAAAAATTAAACTTCTGAGTCCTGGTTAAGCCTACAGTAACCATTTTATAAATGGAATTCATAAATATAAAAGAATTAAAATTGATTTTATTTTGAGTAGATTTATTTCCATGAAGGCCTGCGTGTCAGTATCTTTACATTCCAGTGGAATCTCTGTACAAAATCTTCCCTGGTTCCCCTCTAAAGAATTATTTTCAGAATCCATTTTTTTCTTTAGAATTTAAAAAGTAGTTTTGGGTTCACAGCAAGGTTAAAATGAAGTACAGACCTTTCTTATATACCCCCCTGCCTGGCCCCTCCACTTGCATAGCCTCTACTATAAGCAATATACCCCACCAGAGAAGTACCTGTTACAACTGATGAACCTGCATGAACATAACTGTCCAAAGTCCAGAGTTTACGTTAGGGTTCAGAACTCCTTTTTAATGAATACATGTTTATGAAATAGATGTGAAATATTACTAAAACAAAAAAAAAATCCAAACATGTCCTTTAATACCATTTTCTATCATTTGCCCCGCCTTTTCACTATAGCACCACAAGATGGGAACATGATATTAAAAACAGGGAGCCTAATGTACCTGATTTGAGTAAAAAAAGAATTGGACATGAGTGTCCATTATGCCACATTTATAGAGACAAAGACAGCAGACATTTTAAAAGAGAAAAATAGAAATAAGAAATAAAATGTGTTTTGTTTTTTTTTTTGCTAGATTGTTCAATTTCCTAGCCATCTGGTGAATGTCTAACAGATTTTGCAAAATTGTTTGCCCTGGTTCACTAACACCATAGAATTAGAAATCTGAAATGATTTATGGTGGTGCCTAAACTGTAGATGGTGGAGGATCATAAACTCAACATTCAGTTTATTCAAAAGCAGACATTGCTATGAGGATTTATTGACTTTGTGTAAGTTCTTTAAACCTTTACTTTTTTTCCTTTAAAAAAAATTTGTGTATATGAAACTGTAAAGATTCTATATCTCCCTTGAAATTATTTGCAAAATGTTCTGTGAAATCTATGTTTGCATTTTTGGGGGAAAAGACCTGGAGAGACTTTATAAATTTTTTTAATAGGTAAGTAAACTGATTAAGAAATAAATTGTTTAATTCAATTTAACAAATGTTTATTCATTGTTGATATTTATTGAAGTTTGGTATGTAATATTTCTGTATACCTACTATAATTTAGGTACAATATTTTGTTTTGTTTCAGTTCAGCTCAGTTGCTCAGTTGTGTCCAACTCTTTGTGACCCCATGGACTGCAGCATGCCAGGCCTCCCTGTCCATGTTTTGTTTAGTAACGTGTATTCAGTAAAATATTGATCACACCTGGGCCTATTTAGCAAATATTACAGCATATATAGAGGGGAAATGGAATGACACTCTTCCTGCTGAAGTAACCTTTGATTTCATTGTATAAAATTAATTGCTACAATGGATATAGCTTGATATGCCACTTGGAGAGACATCAAGTTCTGTTGAACCTGGTGTTTACATTTGGGCAAAATATCCAGAAAATGAAAGAAACAAAGAAAAATATGTCTTCCCAGATACTCAATAAAACAGTATCAAGCAAAGGTACCTAATTTGGACAATAGAGACTAAAGACTTTGCACTAAAACTCACAGTATAAGGAAATCAAATATTCTAGACATCAGAAATGTAAAATCAATTAAAGAAAAACTGGTGCCCTATAATATGTTTTTGTAGATTCTGTCTATGGAATCAACCCAGGAAGAAATTGTAGTCCTTCTTTCAAAGTTATTCAAATCAAATTGATGTCACCATATATGCAAGTTTAGTTGAAATCCAGCAGCAATTTAATTGGCTATATTCTTTGTTTCTAAAGGGCAATTGTGTGTGTGATATCTAGGTGTTCTCTGTTGGCTATTGCATTGACCTTTAGAGATTCTTAGAAACAGTCTAACAGGTTTCATGCCATTTTTTTTCCCACACTGAAAACAGCTTATTAAATTGTTTCCTCCGAGATAATAACATCACCATTATAAAGACGTGAATATGGAGAGACCAAGGTTGTGTCAATGATATCCCAAGTACATTTAAATATAACTGAATTTAGGTTATGGACTTTTAAGGGTTTTTTTTGCTTAGTTTTAGCTTTTCATCATGTTTCCTTTTCTTTTCTCACAAATGTGAGATGATCAATTATGATAGAGATAGTTAATTGGCAGACAATGCATAAAATAGTTCATGTAATGAAATTCTCTTTGTAAATGATACAGAAATCTCAGGAAGTAAAAACTGATGTTGTTTGAAATCCATAGTGTGCCAGACCTTTATTTTCTATTTAAAAAATTATAATTAGCAGAAAGAACTCAAGTAAATTGACCACACAAATATTTAGTAATTGATCTGATTTAAATCTGAATCATGAGATTCAATAAGAGTATTTTCTTCTTTCTATTATTTAATAATGCCACCTCAGGAAAACATCATAGCTACTCTAATTACTATTGCTTATTAACACTAAACTATATAATCAGATTGCCTTATGATTGCAAATCATCAGTATATCTTATATATTAGGCCATAAGTAAATAACTGACTAATGGAGAACCTTGAAAGATAAAGTCTCTGACCTTCAATGGGTTAGTATATCTCTCCTTGGATTATCTTAGATGCTGAAAGACAGCTGAGACTGCTGACACATGAAAGTTAGGGAAAGTGTAAAGTTCGTTTGCATCTGTGACAACATGATTAGGAAAACAGGATTCTGAGTTAGATAAAAAGATTTTAAAGTACTGGTTCCCACAGTATTAATTGTATGAACTAGGGCTAATCATTTAGCTCCCTTCATTTAAATGTCCTCATTCACAAATTCAAGGTAGTAACATCTAAATCTAAATTGTGTGGGTTTTGTGAGATTGAAAACTGTGAATACACATGAAGCTTGGACTACCTTCTAGCATGTGGTGATTACTCAAATATTAATTATATCAGGATATCAGGAAGAATGTCTTCAGTTTAAAGGTATAGAAACCCAAACTATCTTAAGATAAAAGTGAATTTGTGACTTATGCATTGAGGAAGTCTACAGAATAGCACTAGCTTTAGGCATAGATGGATCTAGGGGTCATATGATATAATCAGAATTCTGTTTTTCTCTCTCTCCCAGCTTTTTGTCCTCTGGTTGGCCTTGTTTTCAGAAATGCTCTGTCTATGCCTCCTCACACTGTTACTGTCAGGCCCAATCTACCAATAGCCATACAATTTCCATATCCAGAGAAAACATAGGCAGGCCACCATGGAGATCTGGTTAGTCTAGCTTAAGCTCTGTGTTATGACTCCAGTAATCACTATGGTTGAATGAAGTTCTGATTAGCTAACCTGAACCACATGCTCAGCTCACCAGCCCCTGTAATTAACTAAAGCTGGTGAGGTAATGTTACTAGAAGAAAGAAGGGATGCTGGGTATCTACATCACACACATACACAAACATACAAGATACACCATAGTTATTCATTATTATCACTATCATCCCTTAATGTTACACATTCGCTTTCCTGGAAGAAAAGAACATTGGCAGTTTTTTTTTTTCCTGTGTGCATATCTGATTAGTCATGTCCAACTGTTTGCAACCCCATGGACTTTAGCCTGCCAGCTTCCTCTGTCCATGGATTTCTCCAGGCAAGAATATTGGAGTGGGTCACCATTTCCTTCCCCAGGAAATCTTCCTGACACAGGCATCGAACCAGTGTCTCCTGTGACTCATATTGGCAGGCAGATTCTTTTACCGCTGAGCCACCTGGGAAGCTCCAATTTTTTTCTAGGTTAGGAAAATCTTTGCATAGATATTCTTTACTTAATTATAGCTTATTTATGGAATGAACACATTCTTCATTTTATAGGAAGATATTCAGTTCAGTTCAGTTGCTCAGTTGTGTCTATATTAGTCTAGTGTAGCATTCATTCTTCAGGAAAAATAAGCAAAATAACACTAGAAAATGATTTTTAAAACACATTTTTTAAACTTTTAATTAGTAGCATTATTGATTTTGAAAAAATCACCTAACCTGTTTGTTAATACTTTCCTTCTATGAAGTGGGTATATGATTGCCCATGAAGGTATATAAAGGAATGTACAGAGAGAGCTTAACAAACCAACTGTACTTAGTAAGATTTCCGATATATATCAGTTAAATTATTAATGGTATAAAGTTCTAAGGCTCCCTTGATAAATTATAAATACTTAAAATATTTTTCAGCATTGATTAAAAAAAATATGGCTCAGCTGCATTTCAATGTGTCTTGAAATCTTATAAACTCCAGTCTCTTTATTCTGTGATTTAAGCTAAAACCTTTTTTCCTTTTTTGATGTATAGTTGATGTACAATATTATATGTTTAAGGTATACAACATACTGAAAGTGTACAATTTGCACTGAAATGTGTACAACATTCACAAAGACTATACTCAATCTATAGTAATTATAAAGTAGCAGTTGTATTCTCTGTACTGTGCAATATATCCTTTCATTTTATTTTAAACATAGCAGTTTGTAGCTTTTAATCCACTCTCCTAATCTTGTCCCTCCCCTAATTCCTCTCCCTAATGGTAACCACTAGTTCACTTTTTATATCTAGGAATCTGGTTCTTTCTTGTTATATTTATTAGTGTGTTTTATTTATTACTTTTCATATGTAAGTAATGACATACAGTATTTGTCTTTCTCTATTATAGATCTTGGTTTGTGGTGACTATAAGGTTTTTTATAGCCATCCATATATGTGACTATCTTAAATTGCTGATCTCTTAACTTTATTTTATTTATTTTATTTATTTATTTTTTTTTACTTTACAATATTGTATTGGTTTTGCCATACATCAACATGCATCTGCCATGGGTGTATACATGTTCTCCATCCTGAACCCCCCTCCCACCTCCCTCCCCATACCATCCCTCTGGGTCATCCCAGTGCACCAGCCCCAAGCTTCCTGTATCCTCCTGCATCGAACCTGGACTGGGGATTCATTTCTTATATGATATTATACATGTTTTAATGCCATTCTCCCATATCATCCCCCTCTAACATTAAATGCATTTTAACACCTCTGTATTGGTACTCTCCTCCCCTCATGATTACCGATTTTTACATCATGTGCAGGCATACTCAGTTGCTTCAGTCATGTCTGACTATTTGCAACCCTATGGACTGTAGCCCGCCAGGCTCCCTGTCCATGGGATTCTTCAGGGAAGAATACTGGAGTGGGTTGCCATGACCTCCTCCAGGGGACCTTCCCAACCCAGGGATCGAACCTAGCTCTCCGGCCTTTCATGTGAATTATTTACCACTAAACCAGTGGAGAAGCCCTTTGACATCATATGTTATGTCTAATTGTTTTGTGTATCCCTTACCTGCTTATTGTGGATTTTGATGATTTCACTACATTTGTCTTTCAGCCTTCCCACTAGCTTTGCACATGATAGATTCCCATCTTTACTGTCTTTATCAACAAGCTTTTGTCTTTTGTAATTTCCATGTTTCTAAATTGTGACCTTTCTTTTTTGCTTAGAGATGTTCCTTCAACATTTCTTTAAAGCTGGTTTGGTGGTGCTAAATTCTTATAGCTTTTGCTTGTCTATAAAACTTTTGATCTCTCCATCAAATCTGAATGAGAGACTCACTGGGTAGAGCCATTCTTTGTTATAGATTTTTTTTTTTCCCTTTCATCCCTTGAAATGTATTGTGCTATGCAATCCCTTCTCTAATATCTTCTCTTTCTGCTGAAAAGTCAACTATTAGCCTTATGGGAGTTATATACATGTCCCTTTTATGTAAGTTGTTGCTTTTCCCTTGCTGCTTTTAATATTCTATCCTTACATTTAATTTTTGTCATTTTAATTATAATATATCTTGATGTGCTCCTCTTTGGGCTGATCCTGTGTGGAACTCTGTGCTGCCTGCAGTTGGGTCTCTTGTTTTCTTTCCCAGATATGCTCTCTTCCCCTTTCTCTCTTTCTCTTTTCCTTCTGGAGCCCCTAAAATACTGTTAGTACACTTGACTTTGTCCCAGAGGTCTCTTAAACTGTCATCATTCCCTTTCTTTTTCTTTCTTTCTTTTCAGCATCAGTAATTTCCATCTGTCTTCCAGCTCACTCATCTACTCCTCTATATCATTTAGTCTGCTGTTGATTCCTTCTAGTGTATTTTTCATTTCAGTTATTCTATCCTTCATCTCTGTTTGGTAGTTCTTTATATTTTACAACTCTTTGTTAAAATTTTCTTACCTCTTACTCTATGCATCCATTCTTTTCCTGAGTTTTTTGATAATCTTTAATAGCATTACCCCAAACTCTTTTTTGAGTAGATTGCCTGTCTCTGCTGCACTTACTTCTTCTTGCTATGGTTTTATCTTCTTCCTTCATTTGGAACATGTTCCTCTCTCATTTCATTTTGCTTGACTTGCTGTTTTTATTTCTATGTTTCTTGCAGGTTGGTTACATTGAAAAACCTCAGATAAGTTGCCTTTTGTACATGTCTTATACATTCCAGCAGCACACTCCCCTCTGGTCTCCAGAGCTACAAGCTCTAGAGGTGCCTCCTATATAAGATATACACAGGTGCTCAATACAGATGTGTATAGGTAGATTGAAGCTTGTCCTCCCCCATAAGAATGGAATGGCATGTTGCCATCTAAAACCATTTTGAGCTAGATGAGTCATGTTATACACTACTGGCTAAAATGTGTTGCATACAGTTTCTGAACCAAATTGGTTAATGGTGTAAGAGCAGCTACAATTTATTAAAATATTATCAGATTCCAGACATAGTGGGACTGCCCCAATAACTTGATGACCACAGTGAAAGTTAGGGGATGAGGCTAAGACTAAGTACACAGTGCAAAAGTAGATAATAAGTGTTAATCTCCCACCACCTCTTACAATTTAATTTTACTTTGTATTTATTATTTTCAGTAGTGTAGAGAAATACCATATGCCATTTTACTGAATTATGACCTTACACTAAGTATGAGAGATGGACAACTGGAACTTTAAAAGTTATCTGATGTTTTCAGAATAAAAACTGCACTGTTTATAAACAGGAAATTAGGCTACAGGTTACTCATTTACTTGGATTATAGGATTAGATTTATTACTACAAAACTTTAACAAATCACAAAAGCTTGTTCAAACCTGTTCTTTTTTTTCCCTCTGTGAAGTGAGATTGGAGAAACTCATAAATTCCTTGATGTTATAAGTTTGTCAGAATCTTCCACCTGATTGCTGTTTTTTTAAAGGGAGAATGATGTTCCTGCTGTCATTCACTCGTTTACTCATTCATTCTTTCAACCAACAGTTTAGAGCCCTTTTATGACTAGGAAATACACTAAGAAACAAGATAAAGAGAAGCACTAGAGTAGCATTAATACTAGTAACACTAGACTAATCTCACTTTTCCATTTAATACCTCCAGATACTGAATAAGACCAATGAAAACACATTGTATAATGGTTGTTGTTCTTGTTTAGTTGCTCAATCATGTCCAACTCTTTGCGACCCCATGGACTGCAGCATGCCAGGCTTCCCTGTCCTTCACCATCTCCTGGAGCTTGCTCAAACTCATGTCCATTGAATTGGGGATGTCATTCAACCATCCCATCCTCTGTCTTGCCCTTCTCCTCCTGCCTTTGATCTTTCCCATCATCAGGGTCTTTTCCAAAGAGTCGGTTCTTTGCATCAGGTGGCCAAAGTACTGGAGTTTCAGCTTTAGCATCAGTCCTTCCAATGAATATTCAGGAATGATTTCCTCTAGTCTTGATTGGTTTGATCTCTTTCCTGTCCAAGGGACTCTCAAGAGTCTTCTCCAACACCACAGTTCAAAAGCATCAATTTGTTGGTGCTCAGCCTTCTTTATTGTTCAACTCTCACATCCATACATGACTGCTAGAAATAACATAGCTTTGACTAGACAAACCTTTGTTGGCAAAGTAATGTCTCTGCTTTTCAATATGCTGTCTAGGTTGGTCATAGCTTTTCTTCCAAGGAGCAAGTGTCTTTTAATTACATGGCTGCAGTCACCAGCTGCAGTGATTTGGGAGCCCAAGAAAATAAAGTCTGTCACTGTTTTTATTGTTTCCCCATCTATTTGCCATGAAGTGATGGGACCGGATGGCATGATCTTATTTTTCTGAATGTTGAACTTTAAACCACCTTTTTCACTCTCCTCTTTCACCTTCATCAAGAGGCTAGTTACAAAAAGGAACAAATTGGATTCAGTTGTTGAGAGGTGTATGAACTTAGAGCCTGTTATACAGAGTGAAAAAACTCAAAAAAATGGTACTGATGAACATATTTTCTGGGCAGGAATAGAGATGCAGAGACTGTGGACACGGTGGGAGGAGAGGGTGAGACAAATGAGAGAGGAGTATTGAAATATACACAGCACCACATGTAAAATAGATAGCTAGTGCAAAGATGCTGCTTAACCCAAGTTCAGCCTAGTGCTCTGTGACAACCTAGAGAGATGGGATATGGCAGGGAGTGGGAGGGAGGTTCAAGAGCAAGGGGACATATGTATACTTATGACTGATTCACATTTTTATGTGCCAGAAATAACACATATTGCAAAGCTATTATCTTCCAAATTAAAAATTTTTTAAAGTACGTTGTATAGTTTACATAAAAGCTATTGCTATAATTAATTACATAAAACAACATGATTTTTAAAAAAATTAGTTCATACTCATTATATTTTTAAGCAGGTAATCAAAATAATTTAAAAATAATTGTGCTGCAGTTCCACCTTCAGGATGTTTTGTGATTCTTCTTTCAGTTCATTTCAGTCGCTAAGTCGTGTCCGACTCTTTGTGATCCCATAAATCACAGCACGCCAGATCTCCTGGTCCATCACCAACTCCTGAAGTTTACCCAAACTCATGTCCATCGAGTCAGTGTTGTCATCCAGCCATCTCATCCTCTGTCGTCCGCTTCTCCTCCTGCACCCAATCCCTCCCAGCATCAGAGTCTTTCCAGTGAGTCAACCCTTTGCATGAGGTGGCCAAAATATTGGAGTTTCAGCATCAGCATCAGTCCTTCCAATGAAAACCCAGGACTGATCTCCTTTAGGATGGACTGGTTGGATCTCCATGCAGGCCGAGGGATTCTCAAGAGTCTTCTCCAACACCACAGTTCAAAAGCATCAATTCTTCGGCACTCAGCATTCTTCACAGTCCAACTCTCACATCCATACATGACCACAGGAAAAACCATAGCCTTGACTAGACGGACCTTTGTTGGCAAAGTAATGTCTCTACTTTTCAATATGCTATTTAGGTTGGTCATAACTTTCCTTCCAAGGAGTAAACGTCTTTTAATTACATGGCTGCAATCACCATCTGCAATGATTTTGGAGCCCAAAAAAGTAAAGTCTGACACTGTTTCCACTGTTTCCCCATCTATTTGCCATGAAGTGATGGGACTGGATGCCATGATCTTAGTTTTCTGAATATTGAGCTTTAAGCCAACTTTTTCACTCTCCTCTTTCACTTTCATCAAGAGGCTCTTTAGTTCCTTTTCACTTTATGGCATAAAGTGTTGTCATCTTCATATCTGAGGTTATTGATATTTCTCCCGGCAATCTTGATTCCAGCTTGTGCTTCTTCCAGCCCAGTGTTTCTCATGATGTACTCTGCATAGAAGTTAAATAAGCAGGGTGACAATATACAGCCTTGATATACTCCTTTTCCTATTTGGAACCAGTCTGTTGTTCCATGTCCAGTTCTAACCGTTGCTTCCTGACCTGCATTTGGTTTCTCAAGAGGCAGGTCAGGTGGTCTGGTATTCCCATCTCTTTCAGAATTTTCCGCAGTTTATTGTGATCCACACAGTCAAAGGCTTTGGCATAGTCAATAAAGCAGAAATAGATGTTTTTCTGGAATTCTCTTGCTTTTTCCATGATCCAGCAGATGTTGGCAATTTGATCTCTGGTTCCTCTGCCTTTTCTAAAACCACCTTGAACATCTGGAATTTCGCAGTTCACATATTGCTGAAGCCTGGCTAGGAGAATTTTGAGCATTACTTTACTAGTGTGTGAGATGAGTGCAATTGTGCGGTAGTTTGAGCATTCTTTGGCATTGCCTTTCTTTGGGATTGGAGTGAAAACTGACCTTTTCCAGTCCTGTGGCCACTGCTGAGTCTTCCAAATTTGCTGGCATATCGAGTGCAGCACTTTCACAACATCATCTTTCAGAATTTAAATAGCTCCACTGGAATTCCATCACCTCCACTAGCTTTGTTCATAGTGATGCTTCCTAAGGCCCACTTTTGACTTCACATTCCAGGATGTCTGGCTCTAGGTGAGTGATCACACCATCGTGATTATCTGGGTCGTGAGGATCTTTTTTGTACAGTTCTTCTGTGTATTCTTGCCACCTCTTCTTAATATCTTCTGCTTCTGTTAGGTCCATACCATTTCTGTCCTTTATCGAGCCCATCTTTGCATGAAATGTTCCTTTGGTATCTCTTATTTTCTTGAAGAGATCCCTAGAGTCTCCCACTCTGTTGTTTTCCTCTATTTCTTTGCATTGATTTGAAGGCCTTCTTATCTCTCCTTGCTATTCTTTGGAACCCTGCATTCAGATGCTTATATCTTTCCTTTTCTCCTTTGCTTTTCACTTCTCTTCTTTTCACAGCTATTTGTAAGGCCTCCTCAGACAGCTATTTTGCTTTTTTGCATTTCTTTCCATGGGGCTGGTCTTGATCCCTGTCTCCTGTACAAAGTCACAAACCTCCAACCATAGTTCATCGGCACTCTTATCAGATCTAGTCCCTTAAATCTATTTCTCACTTCCACTGTATAATCATAAGGGATTTGATTTAGGTCATACCTGAACGGTCTAGTGGTTTTCCCTTCTTTCTTCAATTTAAGTCTGAATTTGGCAATAAGGTGTTCATGATCTGAGCCACAGTCAGCTCCTGGTCTTCTTTTGGCTGACTGTGTAGAGCTTCTCCATCTTTGGCTGCAAAGAATATAATCAATCTGATTTCAGTCTTGACCATCTGGTGATATCCATGTGTAGAATCTTCGCTTCTGTTGTTGGAAGAGGGTGTTTGCTATGACCAGGGTGTTCCCGTGGCAAAACTCTATTAGCCTTTGCCCTGCTTCATTCCGTACTCCAAGGCCAAATTTGCCTGTTACCCCAGGTGTTTCTTGAGTTCCTACTTTTGCATTCCAGTCCCCTATAATGAAAAGGACATCTTTTTTGGGTGTTAGTTCTTAAAGGTCTTGTAGGTCTTCATAGACCTGTTCAACTTCAGCTTCTTCAACGTTGCTGGTTGGGGCATAGACTTGGATTACCATTATATTGAATGGTTTGCCTTGGAAACGAACAGAGATCATTCTGTCATTTTTGAGACTGCAACCAAGTACTGCATTTCAGACTCTTTTGTTGACCATGATGGCTACTCCATTTCTTCTAAGGGATTCTTGCCCACAGTAGTAGATATAATGGTCATCTGAGTTAAATTCACCCATTGCAGTCTATTTTAGTTTGCTGATTCCTAGAATGTCGATGTTCACTCTTGCCATTTCCTGTTTGCCCACTTCCAATTTGCTTTGATTCCTGAACCTAACATTCCAGGTTCCTATGCATATTGCTCTTTACAGCATCAGACCTCGCTTCTATCACCAGTCACATCCACAACTGGATATTGTTTTTGCTTTGGCTCCATCCCTTCATTCTTTCTGGAGTTATTTCTCCACTGATCTCCAGTAGCATACTGGGCACTTACAGACCTGGGGAGTTCCTCTTTCAGTATCCTATCATTTTGCCTTTTTATACTGTTAATGGGGTTCTCAAGGCAAGAATACTGAAGTGGTTTGCCATTCCCTTCTCCAGTGGACCACTTTTTGTCAGATCTCTCCACCATGACCCGTCCGTCTTGGGTGGCCCCACACAGCATGGCTTGGATTCATTGAGTTAGACAAGGCTGTGGTCCATGTGATCAGATTGGCTAGTTTTCTGTGATTATGGTTTCAGTGTGTCTGCCCTCTGATGCCTTCTCACAATACCTACCGTCCCCTTGGATTTCTCTTACCTTGGACGTCGTGTATATCTTCACGTCTGCTGCAGCAAAGTGCAGCCGCCGCTCCTTACCTTGGAGGAGTTGCCCCTCCTGACCTTGAAGGTGGAGTAGCTTCTCTCTGCCCTCCTGTGCCCACGCAGTCGCCGCTCCTTGGACATGGGGTAGCTCCTCCCGGCCGCTGCCCCTGACCTCCGACATGGGGTTGCTCCTCTCAGCCGCCGCCCCTGACCTGATTCTTCTTCAGTATGAATTACATTCTAAAAATATTCTATGAATATTTTCAATACTTAAACTGAAAAATAAAAAATTTCTTCTGTAAATCTTTAGTTTCCCAATTCTTCCTGAAGATAGATAGATAGATAGATGCTGCTATTGCTGCTAAGTCACTTTAGTTGTGTCCACTCTGTACGACCCCATAGAGGTCAGCCCACCAGGCTACCCCGCCCCTGGGATTCTCCAGGCAAAAACACTGGAGTGGGTTGCCATTTCCTTCTCCAATGCATGAAAGTGAAAAGTGAAAGTAAAGTCGCTCAGTCGTGTCTGACTCTTAGCGACCCCATGGACTGCAGCCTGCCAGGCTTCTCCATCCATGGGATTTTCCAGGTAAGAGTACTGGAGTGGGGTGCAATTGCCTTCTCCAAGATAGATAGATAAAGGACTGATAATCTAGTATCCTTTGACAGTTGTTCACTGAAGGAAACTTCCCAGAAAGAGAGCAGTTGAATGTCTATATTTAGTGCCAAATATTAAGCAACTATCAATTAACATGTGGAGATAAATTGTCAATATCCATTTATACTTGACCAAGGTTTACTATCATAAATGAGAAATGGGAAAGTCTCAAAATAGTCTCAGAAGTGGAGACAAAAGACTTTTGACCTGGACATTATCATGTAAAACATGTTACCATTTACTATGTGATTTCCTGGTGGCTCAGACAGTAAAGAGTCTGCCTGTAATGCAGGAGACCTGGGTTTGATCTCTGGGTCAGGAAGATCCCCTAGAGAAGGAAATAGCAACCCACTCAAGTATTCTTGCCTGGGAAATCCCATGGATGGAGGATCATGGCCGACTACAGTCCATGGGTCACAAAGAGTCGGACATGACTGAGGGACTTCATTTTCACTTTCAGTTAGTATCCCAGCTATACCACAAATCCCATAAATTTATTGATTCCCTGGAAATAGAATCACTGTTCATATCGTATTTACTCAAATATTACATTACTCACTCCCCAAGTCACTGTCTTCTCCAAGCAAAACTGAAGCACATATACTGTGACCCTCCTTTATCCACAGCTGAGCTTTCCACAGTCACAGTTACCTCTGTCAAACACGGTCTGAAAATATTAAATGGAAAATTTCAGAAATAAACAATTCATACATTTTAAATTTGAGTAGCATGAGACTATCTCGCTCCATCCCACTCTGCATTACCTGAGGACAGATCCCTTTTCTTGTGTAATCTGCCCTTTGGACACTCAATGGCCACCTCGGTTACACAGATGACTGTCATCGCATTGCAGTGTTTGTGTTCAAGTCATCCTTATTTTACTTAATAGTGCCACCAAAGTACCAGAATCATGATACTGGCAGTTCAGATATGTTGGAGAGAAGCCTTAACGTGGCTCATTTAAGTGAAAAGGTAAAAATCCTTAGTCTAATAAGGAAAAAACAAACAAACAAACATATGCTGAAGTCACTGAAGTCTATGACAAGAAGGAATCTTCTGTGAAATTGTGACTAAAAGCAGTTCATGCTAGTTTCGCTGTCATACCTCAAACTGCAAAATTCATGACCCTTTTTACAGTCTTGGATGTATGAGGTGCATAAGTGCTTAGTTAAGATGGAAAAAGCATTAAAATTTTACAGTAAGATATTTTGAGAGAGAGACCACATTGACAGAACTCTTGTGACTGTATCTTGTCATCATTGTTCTATTTTCATCTTGATTGTCATTGTTAATCTCTTACTGTACCTAACTTATAAATTAAAATTTACTCTATGTAAGTCTAGGAAAAACCTTAGTACACATAGAGTGTGGTACTATCCATGGTCTCAGGCATCTGCTGGGGATCTTGGAACATATCCCCCACAATAAGGGGGGCTACTATAGTGAGCAGTCCATTCTTTGGGCCTCAGACTCTGCTGACCAAGACATGACTCTGTCCCAGTTACTTCTATCCACTTCCACACATAGCTCTTTAAACACAAAGAGGAGCAAGAGAATGAGATAAACTTTCTAGCTGTCACAGTTGTCTGTGAGAATTTAAGGAAGCCCTTAACATTCCCTGTGCCTTAGTTTTCTCATCTATATATGGAGACAGTAGGATTTCCAAGATAAGCTTTCCAATTCACCATTCTCCAAGGCCATGGCTAATGCCACAGATTGCACACTGGTCTCCCTAAATTATCTTCTGCTGACTTTTCTACTGGACACTGATATCTTCCAGCCAAAGCATTTCCTACAGGGACTCATAGTGAGATTTCTTAACACAAGTTGCAGAGAATACAGAAAGCCTTATCTCACCATGCTTCTTATTCAGTGGGCAAATTACACTCCATCGATATTTCTTACAGCCAGCAGAGGCAACGTGATACTCTGAACTTCAGATGTGAATATGAACAATCAAGATATACTCCTTTCTAAAAAGAGAATCACCCTGAATCTGTGCTTGTTTGGTCTTTGAGCCTAATAAGTTTCAGGAAAGCTTTCACTACATTAAAATGTTAACAACAGCCTTCTCCGGGAAGGGAAGAAGACTTGTGGATGCTTTTTCAAAATTTTTATTACCATGTACTTGTCTATATTTTAGTCCACAGATGTGCATTTCTTTTGTAAATATACAATTTATAAAAGCTAAAAATTTCATGTAATCAGCAAAAGAAAACCCTCAGGAAGGTAGCATTTTTATGTGTTTTACTTTATCCATAATAGTTAATGATGCAATTTATTTTTATTTCTCTTCAGCAGTTATTATGAAATAGTATTAACAATAGGCCTAAATGCGTTTAGGCCTATTAATTTTAGCAAAGAACTTTTGCATCTCATCTCTCATTCTATCTTTACAGAATTCTGCCAGGTAGTCAGGTCCATTACTATTATAAGTATACTACAAATTGAAAAGGGGAAAAAAAAAGGGAGTGACCCCAAAGGTCACTACTAGTCCTACTAATTTTCATTTTATGTACTTATTCCTATATTAAACAATTGACTCAAAATAAACAATAATAGCACAGAGAATTTATAAAGGCACAGAAATGCAACTTGAGTTACTTTTGTTCCATCATTCATTCTATGTGGTCACTTGAGTTTTATATTTTTGTTTAAATTCTTTCAGTGATAAAGACATCTGAAGTTTTTGAAGTCTATTATTAAGAAATAAAATACAGATAGTACCGAAATTCCTTGAATTCATTTTAAACTGGGATATGTTGTATATTTCTGCCAGGCTCTCCTCTCTTCCATCCTTCCCACATTTATATATATATATGTGTGTGTTTGTGTGTGTGTGTGTTTGTGTGTGTACATGTATGAAATATATGTAAGTGTACATGCATATTATGCAAAATAAATGTATATATAATATGAAAGTATATGTATATCATGTTAAAGATATTTTTCAAAAATTAATATAAAGTATTTTCTGATCAACAGTGTACAGAAGCAGATTGACAGATCAGATCTGGTGATACTGGCAATCAATCACAAATATTGGACCTTGATATTCATTGGCAAATTTATAAAAATTAGGGCTAGAAAACAGACGTGGCAATACAACTCATTGCTATGCTAGTAGTATGCTGGTATAAGGAGTTTTTCTCTTTTCCTTTTTCTAAAAAGATATATTAACCTAAAAATACATTCAATTTTCCTTTTGTAAAAACTGTAATTTTCAACTTGCTTGGCAAGATTATATTATCTATAATCTAATAAAAGTTTAATAAAGATAAATTTTCACTACGTTTCTTCTCTGTCCATTAGCATTATTTACTTTATTACATGATTATTCCTAAAAGTAAACATGTTAAAATGATCTATCTTGGATTTTAAATATACAGGGTACATCACTGCAATAGATATTTTCTCAGTAACACATCTTGATGTTTTTGGTATCGGCAGTCAGTGGGAAATGCTGTGCCCAATGAGGAAAAACAAACATCCATCAAGGAAGCGTCTGCAAATTGCAGTGCCAGACCACTGCCTAATCTCACTCAGCATCTCTTGGAACCTGCAATTCCATTACCTGGTCCTTGATCTAAATCCAATATAATGGATTTCAATGTGTTTAAAAGTCAAATAAATAACATTCCTCTGTCTTATTTCAATAGCATGTCCTGTGTGATATCTTATTTTCATTAAATCATTCTGTCTGGTTGTTTTTTAATGGCCTGAATGATTCAATTCTGTTTTCACACCAGTGTGCAACATGAGTGCAGTCTTCCCTCTTGTTTTGGGGATATCCAGATACCTTTTCCCAAATTAATATATTTTCTAAATTAGCCATATGCATACCTATATCATATAATATGGAGTTTAAGGGTCAAATGCCCATATTTGAGAGAAAAGTAATGCTATATTAATGAATTGTATTTTTGAATAACATTTTATTTTCAAGAATACTTGAAAATTTGAATTATGTATCTTTGATTAGAACTACTTATCCAACAAATATATTCATTAAATCACTCCTAGTATCAAATAGTGAAAAAAAGAAGAACACAAGAAAAGATGATGACTAAAGATCTAGGTGGTTATAAGACAGATTCTCTTAGTCTAACTAACAGCTGGCTTGACATGATGCATGCAAAAGCAGCAACCTTAAAGTTACTCTTCGGTTGTTGATTGCATATTAAAATGCAAATTAAATAAATACTAGTTACAATGTTCAAAAGAAAGAAAGAAAGAAAGTGAAGTCGCTCAGTCATGTCCAACTCTGCGACCCCATGGACTGTAGCCTACCACGCTCCTCCGCCCATGGGATTTTCCAGGCAAGAGTACTGGAGTGGGTTGCCCTTTCCTTCTCCAGGGGATCTTCCTGACCCAGGGATCGAACCCAGGTCTCCCTCATTGCAGGCAGACACTTTACCATCTGAACCACCAGGGTAAATGTTCAAGGTATTAGTCATTTCATGCTTCTGCATTTTTACTCTTATAAAAATCTTCATTCTGTAGATAATCAAGATTTGAAAAGATTTCAACAAATGCTAATCATTAATTTGCAAATCTAGGTAGAAAGCATACAGTTTGTTCATTTTAGGCTGCATTTAAAAAGAATTTGGTCAACTCCCAATTATTAACACTAATGAAGGGGCCAACCATCAGAATAATCTAAATTAACTAATTTTACAAAAACAATTTATATGGTTAACATTTATTTCTGCACCTGTTTTAAGATAAAGTTTCATAGTTTGTACTTTGTGTTTAATAAGAAGACAATTATGTCAACCAGTAAAAGCTCATTAAATTATAGAAATTCTCCTTGTGCCTGAAACAATGAAAGATCATATAATTAGAGTTTTTGCTGTTGTTCAGTTGCTAAGTCATGTCCAACTCTTTGCAACTCCATGGACTCATTTGAGTTTACCTGATATTAAACCTTAGTTCAAAACCCATCCTCTTCTCAAAAAGTTTTAGGGAATTCTCTTCATCAGCTTGGGCAGCTATAATAAAATATCACAGACTGGGTGGCTTAAACAACAGACATTTATTTCTCATCGCTCTGAAGGCTGGGAAATCTAAGATGTAGATGCTGGTGGATATGGTTCCCAGTGGAGTACAACTTCCTGCCATCTTCTCTCTTTGTCCTCATGTGATGAAGAGACAGAGAAAGTTGACTCTCTTTCTCTCCTTAGAAGGACATTAATTGAATTGTGGGAGCCCCATCCTTACAAACATCATCTAAATATCCGAGGCCTCATCTCCAAATATCATCATATTGGAATGAGGGCTTCAACATAGGAATTTTGGGAGGGTGCAAACATTCAGTATATAACAGGATGTTTTGAAATCTAGAAGCAATTTCTTTCAGTTTATTTACATATATCTTCCTCTAAAAATTAAATTAGATGGACAGAACCCAGTGGAAGTGTTTATTCCAATGGTACAACTATGTTTCCAAACTACATATTAGATCATCAGATTCATCTCACTCCTTTATGTAGCAGTTTCCTGCAGATTGCCTCTGCTCTGAATCTAAGACATGATACTGTTACACATTGGTCACCGCCCTCTTCCAAGCTCATCCCTGCTATTCCTAGATGAATCGTAGAGGTTCAGATGTGTGAAGAAACTTGCTTAAAGTCAAGGGCAAGGTAGTAGCCATCCCCCAGATATATACCTGATTTCTAGAGCTTTTCCAATACCCCAAACATTTAATGATCACCCCCAAATTACAGATACAGGCCAAGTTAGCACCTGCAAAACTTCGTCCACTGAGCAAACAATATGTCTCTGATTGCATTTATTTTGCCTGTACTGGGGAATGAGTTTCCAGGTTCACATAAATGCATTTAGGAATTGTCTTCAGCCTAAAAAGGCTTTATTATACCCTGTGGCTTTCTCATCTTGAGGGTTCTATCAATATATCACTGATTTCATAAGATATGTTGCTATCAAAGCGAAAGTGTTAGTCGCTCAGTAGTGTCAGACTCTTTGTGACCCCATGAACTGTAGTCCACCAGGCTTATCTGTCCACGGGATTCTCCAGGCAAGAGTACTGGAGTGGATTGCTGTGTCATCCTTCAGGGGATCTTCCCAACCCAGGGACCAAACCAGGTGTCCTACACTGCAGGTAGATTGTTTATTGTTTGAGCCACTACTTCTATGAAAGTCTTTCTAAATTTACAGCTACACACTTTGATCTTTTAGCTATATGAATTGTTCAATGATTTACTAAACAATCAGATTACATCCTGAGAGATGCCCTAAGGAAGAAACAGAACAAAGGAAAGAAACTAACAACTACTTCAAATAAATATTAGTTTCCTGAAGTAATAAGGCATTTTTCACCAATTTTACTCCATTTATCTCTCCAAGAACTCTACAAGGGGATTACTATGCTCATTTTACAAATATGAGAACTAAAGCGTGGAGGTACATAAAAAATTTCCCATGGTCAGATAGTCACAAAATCAGAGCCAAGATGAAGCCCTTTAATCGGGAGAACTATTCTCAATCCTTTCATGACACTGGATCAGATACATCCCTTTTCATTTTGGGTATATGTTAAGACCAAACACAATGGATGTTGAGATCTGTGGGAAATGGAAAAAGTCGCCAAAGCCCAGTCTTTTTAGAGTTACCTTGCCCGTGAGCTCTCCACTGCCCTGCAGCCCTTGAGTACTAGCTCATCTGCCTTGAAATAGTTAAGACTGAAACTTTGAGATCAGAACTGTTGATTAGCTCTCCCTCACTCCACCCCACGCTATTGCTTCACACTCTTCTGAAGGTCATTTAATTCTGGAAATCACCTCCCTCTCAGAAGAATGCAATACCTGTTCTCTCTCATATTTCACCTGAGCACCAAGTATTTGCTCGGGCCAAGGTTGGTCTCACAGATGCACAGCCAGAGCAGTCACACAGGTCTCCATAGCCAGAGGGTTCTATATTTAGGTTTAACATTCTGCGGTCACTGTCTTGAAAGTCTTAATATCTTTGTGTTTTGGAAGTAAATTCCAGTGGGGTAACGGAGCGGGCTTTCGGGGTTTGAAGACTCAGCTCAAGGACATCCCTTCTCTGGCAGCCTACATTTCTCTCCCCTGCAATGAGTTTTCTAGTGACTGTTCCTCTGCTAGCTGGCATTTCTAGGTCCCATACAACCTGCCCTCTCCCATGCCACTCAGTAACCTGGGCTCCTACAGGGAGAGTCAAGTTTAAGTATGTGTGCTCCGCAGCCATACTTAAGTATAAGTTGAAGCATTACATCATCCTTCCTTGCCTTTAGCTAAACACAGTTCAGCAGACGACCCTCTGCCCATCTCCTAGTCAGGTATATGTCCCAGAGCAGATCACTGGGGATGGGTGGGTGGCAACAGATCCATGGAAAGGGGAGATGCCGTCTCACTCAGCCTGAGCATGGCTGGTGAGAGGGGAGATCTTCCAGCTGGTGGGCTGGGCACATGAACTGATTTGCAGGGTGGAGCCAGGGAGCCTGGGAAGTTCTACCTATGCCCCCGGAGCACCCCTAGCCTGAAGGAGTATACCATTAATGGCACATAAAAAACACCGTGACAGGTTGAGAAAGAGTCCCTGGAAGAAAAGGAAAGTTTTATATTTTTAAACAGAGGTCAGTTTTCACATTTTCATTCTGTACTGTGCATTGTAAATAATGCAGCCAGCCCTGACACTGATACAAAGAGATTGGGTCTCTGTGACTATAAAATAGATCAGTGAGCATACCTGAGCCAATTTCCTATCTTTCACCTACTTCTTTGCCTGATGAAATCCTGGGAAAATATCTGACCCTTCTCTAGCCCTATAATACATTTGCTTTTTCAACTGTACAGCAAATGTGTCCTGCATATATTAAAAAAAAAGTCTCCTATATTATACTTTGGGTTTTTGAAAGAAAACATCCACATATTTTTGAATCTGTGTACTGTTGCTGAAACAGAAGGTAATAAGTGAGCACGGGGTACTGTGTTCCTGAAACCTAAGGAAATGCTGTCCAGTTCTACCTTTCCTCCAATTTACTCACTCAAAAATCAGTCTTATGAAAACAAGCTAAACAAACTATAGCAATTTCTTTAAGAAAAATGAATTCAAATGTAGCGCTGTTCAGGCTTGAACTCTACTCTTCCCTTTGCATTAATTTACCTGTGTGGTGGTCAGACAACTTATTCACTCAACAAGCACTTCCTAAGAGAATACTGTATATCTTTTATTAGCTCCAAAGGAAAAGAGTGACTTAAACTCACACTTGATTGGGAAACTTCTATGTGCCAGGCAATCTGTGTATCTTCCATCATCCAATCGCACAACAAATCAAGAGGTGGATATTTTTGGCTCCATTCACCAAACAAAGGCAGTTCCACTTGTTAAGATAAAATGACTGTTTTCATCTAAAAGTGGGAAGTCCATTCATTTGTGATGTTAATAACAAACTGATCTTTCACAGTGATTATATTTTTTTATTGATCTCAATATGCTATGTTCTAATGGACCTGTCATAACCTCCCATGTATAATCTGAACACCTAGCAGGAATCAACAGACCGCAGCTCTCAGCCTGTTCACACAGTTCCCTTTACAATGAATGATGATGCTGAGAGAGCACATCTCAGCGCACAAAGTGTTATTCTCAGCAGCTTGTAATCGAAGCCCTTCCTATTTCTATCAGCATTTGTCAATTGGAGGGACTCTTCTCTAACATCCAGGCATAACAGTCATTGAGAACCCACTCCTGGTGAGGAAAGAGCCAGCTGTGTTTGTCCTACAAAAGGACAAAGATGCTTTTCACTAGCCTAGCCACAGCTCATGCTGTGTCTTGCTTGGAAAAATCTTTGCCCATGTCCAAGTCTGGGTTCACAGGGACTCTCTTGTATCCTTACCTCGTATGGCTGACATGATTTACCCCAGAAGTCACTTTATATTTTACAGAGTTTTTGAGGAAAAAAAAAATCTAGTAATGCTAATTAGTTAATATACAAACATTAATTAACCAATTCTCAAAAGAGATATGGCTTAAAAAAAAGTAGGCTACCTTATGCTAAACCAGTGATGAGAAAGTTCTAGATAAATAACTCAGTCTATCAAGGTCACAATTTATGTCAAAGAACTAGGAAAGATAGATTTAAAAAAAAACAAAAATGACCAAGCTGGCTGATGGCCTTACTGAGCAAAAACACAACTCCTGATGCATTTCAAACAGAGGTCTTATTTTTGTGCCCCTGTTTCCCTCGTCCAAATCTATGTAACTCCACCTCTGAACCTGCCCCTTATATTCCAGTTCGCCTGGATAACCCCCCAGCAGGTCCTCATCTATATCACTTACATTGGTTTGTACGTGTTATGTAATTATGAAATATCTACCTTGGTTATTTTCCCAGACTGGTATTTAGGAAGACAGAGAGAATAGCTACCATGATTTGGGAAAGCTTCTATACTTAGATGGTAGAAAAAATAGTTGTGCTGTGTGCTAATTTGCTTCAGTCGTGTCCGACCCTTTGTGACCCCATGGACTGTAGGCCTTCTGTTTCCAGAGATGAACCTCAGAGGAGCTGACCAAGAACCATCTGGACACTGTGAACAGCCTTTGGAGTTCAGTTCAGAGGCTAGAGCTAAGAAGCTATAGAAGTATATGAACAGTCTTGTAGAAGGTAACAGAAAAATTACATTCAGGTGCTTGCCCTTTTGTGCCTTTTCCATTTTCATATGCCTGTGAAATTAATCATTCTGATTTCATCAATTGGATCTTATCAGTCAAATAACAAGCACCAGTTTTTCAGAGGCCATCAAGTCCTAATTCCAGATATTCAAATGACTGTGGGGTAAGTGTTATCCTTCCCATTTTACAGAAGAGATAGGCTACGCTTTCTAGTATTCTTGGGCTTCTCTGGTGGCTCAAATGGTAAAGAATATGCCACAATTCAGGAGATCTGTTTTGATCCCTGGGTTGGTAAGATCCCCTGGAGGAGGGCATGGCAACTCACTCCAGTATCCTTGCCTGGAGAATCCTCATGGACAGAGGAGCCTGGCAGGTTACAGTCCATAGGGTTGCAAAAAGTTGGACATGACTGAGCCTATCTCTTATCCAGGGAATATTCCTGACCCTGGAATCAAACCAGTGTCTCCTGAATTGCAGGTGGATTCTTCACCAGCTGTTAAGAATTATATTTTATTTATTATATTTTATTATATTTATTATATTATTATATTTGCTACCTTGCTAAGAGAAGTAAACCTAGTAGACAATGTACCTTTCTTCATGGATCTTATAATACAGTAAAGATAAGCAAATATGTAGATTTATGATTTGTATTTGAGAAAGGTGTATAAAAGCAATATCTTGCTGTTATAGAAGAAATGTGGGACTTTGGGTGGAAATGGTGTGAGGGTCTAGAAAGGGTGCTCAGGAAAGGTCAGATTTTAACTTGAAGTATGAAGCATGGAAAGGACTTTTCCTTGCCAGGAGCTGGTGGCAGGGTCATCTAAGCCTGAAAGTGAAAGTCGCTTAGTCGTGTCTGACTCCTTGCGACCCAATGGACTATACAGTCCATGGGATTCTCCAGGCCAGAATACTGGAGTGGGTCGCCATGCCCTCCTCCAGGAGGTCTTCCCAACCCAGTGATCGAACCCAGGTCTACGGCATTGCAGGAGGATTCTTTACCAACTGAGGCATAAGGGAAGCCCATCTAAACCTAAGGGACAAAAAACAACATTTTTGACTCAGAAGAGATTTTGATATGTTAAAAAATTGAATATGTCCAGGTGGCTGTCAGCTTGAATGAAGAGGAAATGATGGGAAAAGATGACATGTTAGAACATGGAGGGGAAGATAAATGAAGAAATATTCAAGAAGTTTGGCAAGCCGAGGAAGAATGGAATAGAGACATGGGAAGGGGCTGATAATATCCCAAAGCTACCTCTGAGCCACCAGGGAAGCCCAAGAAGAGGAGGAGCCAGAATCTGAAGTCAAGTCTTCTTACACTCAAACCCATATGGTTGACCAGCTCACTTCTACACCTCCACCACTAACTCACAGCTGGATAAAGGTGGTTAGCCTAGCCTCATGATTATATGGCAGGCAAACACCATGGCGTTTAACCAGGAGAACTTGGAGTCCACAGAAGTAACATTCCAGAGTTACAAGGCTAGTCCAGATCCTTAAGAAATTGAGTGGGCAGGAAAGGGAGGGATGTGGAGAGGATGAGAGAGAGAAGAGAGAAGGGAGAAGAGACAGGAGAGAGCAGAGAATGACCCAATCATAACATCTTAGAGTAAAAACAGGCCCTTTGCTCCAACTTGACCAAAACCAAGGATTCAAAACCATCTTTTAATCTAAGAGTTTCAGGGCTTGGCCAAGACTGTACAAGTATTTTGAACATGACCAGACTAGAATCCAGTTGCTCTTATGTTTGGGGATGAACGTGAACATGTGAAAATAACAAAATATAGCAGATTTTGAAGATGCATAATGGGTTTTGTAATAATCCTTGTTAAAATGTGACTGTAGGCAAGGTGGGAATCCAGAAAGTAACTATATTTGGAATTAAGGTGGGGAAAGCTTTAATTATCTCCACTGTGAAATAATTTGCAGGTGATTTGCAAGTGTTTGAAGTACAAAGTAAACACATTTCTTCTGATACAAGTGATCTGTTGTTCCGAATGGTAGATTTTCATTGTTCTTTTTATAACAGCAAAATGTTAGCCTAACACACTGTTGAAAAGTTTAAAAAGTATTAGGTTGGCTAAAAAGTTTGTTCAGGTTCTTCTGTCCAATGTTGTGGAACAGTATCTCATTTAGGCTTTGTTACAACCACTAATACAAAGATGATTGCTCACATTTTATAGATCAATAAACTGGCCTCAGAGAATTTCCAAAATCTACGTAGTTGCCGAGTAGCAGTGCTGGTGATGGGAGCTTCCAGGTGGTGCTAGTGGTAAAGAATCTGCCTGCCGAAGAAGGAGATGTGCATTTGATCTCTGGGTCGGGAAGATCCTCTGGAGCAGGGCATGGGAACCCTTTCCAATATTCTTGCCAAGAACATCCCATGAACACAGGAGCCTGGTGGGCTACAGTCCAGGGAGCGGTCACAAAGGGTTGGACATGACTGAAGTCACAGCATGCACAGCTGGGGACAGCTAATTCTGGTTGACTCTTCAAGTCAAACATAAGTTCTCACTGGACCAGAGATATGGTTCAGTTCAGTTCAGTTGCTCAGTCATGACTCTTCAAGATCCCATGGACGACAGCATGCCAGGCCTCCCTGTCCATCATCAACTCCAGGAGTTTACTCAAATTCATGTCCATTGAGTCGGTGATGCAATCCAACCATCTCATCCTCTGTCATCCCCTTCTCCTCCTGCCTTCAATCTTTCCCAGCATCAGGGTCTTTTCAAATGAGTTAGCTCTTCGCATCAGGTGGCCTAAGGACTGGAGTTTCAGCTTCAGCATCAGTCCATCCAATGAACACTCAGGACTGATCTCCTTTAAGATGGACTGGTTGGATCTCCTTACAGTCCAAGGGACTCTCAAGAGTCTTCAACACCACACAGTTCAAAAGCATCAATTTTTTGGCACTCAGCTTTCTTTATAGTCCAACTCTCACATCCATACATGACTACTGTAATAGGTTCTAAACACCTGAGGCTGTTGATTTCACTGGATCTCAAAAGGAAAAGGTATTTTATAACTTTGGGGGGAGCATAACTTGTAGCTTATAAGTCTCACTATGAGGAAAATAAATATAAGTTCATAGTAAGAGTCACAAATAGCATTCCCTGAATTCTCATTCATTTTATGGAATTTTCTGGCCCTTAATGTTTATTTTAAATAATCCTGATAACCAGTAGAGTTTTCACATGTGTTTTAGAACTAATTTGCTTATCATTACATAATGCTTATCTCACCAAAATTGTCTTCCTTTGTGGTTCAGGAAGGACTTTCCTGGTGGTCCAGTGGTTAAGATACCACCCTTCCAATGCAGGGGTGCAGGTGTGAACCCTGGTAGGGGAGGTAAGATCCCACATGCCACAAACAAACAAACAAAAAATGAATACAAAAAAGAAATACAAAAAAAAAAAAAAAAAAGCAGAGACATTACTTTGCCAACAAAGGTCCGTCTAGTCAAGCCTATGATTTTTCCAGTGGTCATGTATGGATGTGAGAGTTGGACTGTGAAGAAAGCTGAGCACCAAAGAATTGATGCTTTTGAACTGTGGTGTTGGAGAAGACTCTTGAGAGTCCCTTGGACTGCAAGGAGATCCAACCAGTCCATCCTAAAGGAGATCAGTCCTGGGTGTTCATTGGAGGGACTGATGCTGAAGCTGAAACTCCAATACTTTGGCCACCTGATGCAAGAGCTAACTCATTGGTAAAGACCCTGATGCTGGGAAAGATTGAAGGTGGGAGGAGAAGGGGACGACAGAGGATGAGATGGTTGGATGGCATCACCAACTCAATGGACATGAGTTTGAGTAAAGTCCCAGAGTTGACGATGGACAGGGAGGCCTGGCATGCTGCAGTTCATGGGGTCACAAAGAGTCAGACACGACTGAGCGACTGAACTGAACTGATTATTCAATCAATCCTGATTGTTAAGGATTGAAAAGCAAATAAACAAGTCCATGCGGTTAAATACTTTGGTGTGAAAATTACTGCTAAAGGTCAGGGTTGAGAGCTCTGCTACTTATGTGAGGGCCTCTGGCCTCTGTGCCATTCTCTTCCTCCTCAGCCAAAGTTATTGGCACCAATCTGCAGGCTCTTATATTTCAAAAGTCCCATAAAGATTGTAGTGAAACAATGCTATCATTTTCACTACTACTTTTATTTCAGGTTTCAGATGTCAGTTCTAGAGATTTGGCTGGGAGATCCATCCGATAGGTCGATACTATACTCTTAGTTGTGGTCAATCTCCTCTAGGTTCCATCTAGATACAGGGTAGAGTTACCCTTGTTTGTCTTCCAAATGAGCCTGAGATATCAGAATGGATCCCCATGGAACTCTCCATAAGCTTGAATAAGTGAAAAAAGTCACTCAGTCGTGTCCAACTTTGTGACCCCATGGACTATAGCCCACCAAGCTCCTCTGTCCATGGGATTCTCCAGGCAAGAATACTGGACTGGGTAGCCATTCCCTTCTCCAGGGGATATTCCCAACCCAGGGATTGAACCCAGGTCTAACGCATTGCAGGCAGATTCTTTACCCTCTGAGCCACCAGGGAAGCCCCAAAGTGTGACTAGAAAAATAATATATGCTCACAATCATTTACAGAGAATTTGTTAGTATTAATAACAAGTTATTGTCTAATGCTTTGTAGTTTCCATGACAAAGAAGACAGGCAAAGTCCCCTGCTAAATCGTTTCAGTTGTGTCTGACTCTTTCGCAACATTATGGACTATAAGCCACCAGGCTGTTTGTCCATGGGATTCTCCAGGCAAGGATACTTAAGTAGATTTATTCATTAGGTTATCACTACATGCAAACTCAGGTTTGATAATGAAGAATACCCAAAGGCCATCTTAGGTCTATGACTAAAATTTTAATTTTCAGAAAGAAATGCAGACATCAATTAGTAATCAATGGTGGCATTTAGAAAGTATTTCACGTATGTCAGCAACTGCTCAATGTTTATTCATACACTTTAATTCATTTACGTTTCAAAATCCCTTGAGAGTTGGCTTTTATTAGCTAATTTACTAAATAAGATCAAGTTGAGGTGTAGAAAAGTGAATACTTCAACTTTGTAAATTACTAGTTTAGGCCTCTAGAAGTTCTCAGCTTTAAAATTAGTGTGCCGTTTCTTTGTACATATTGTTTTTTCTTAAAAATAATACGAAACTGTACTAGATATATAAGAAAGTCAACTAATAACCATTTTTTCCCCATAATCACTTTTTTCCTAGAATAACAGATATAATTTCCTAAAAGAATAATACTGTTGCTGGTACCCAAGCATGTCCTTAGCAGGCCTATTCTGTTAGGTAATACAGTACCTAATGGCAAAGTTAGAGTACAACACAAGCCACGTGCTTTCTATATCATTCTTTAATATTGAGTGTGACTTGGAGTTTGGAGTAATGATGTCACAGGATGGGAAGGGGGCATTCCCAAAAATCAAACATTAGAAGGGCTAAGAATGGCTACTTACCATAGGAAATATTCTTCACATTGGATAAGTAGAGGCATTTGCTCCTTTTGAACAATTACAGAGCATTTTCAAAGTGCAAAATATTCTGATTGACTTCATGGACCCAGAAATGAATGTGACATGGAATTTGCATACTATTGAAAAATGATTGCAGACAATGACAAGGCACTTTGAAAGAATAAGGAGAGATAAAGATAATGGTATCTAATCCAGGTAAATATTGTCAAAGAATACTTTGAAAAGGTGATGATGCTTGAGCAATGCTTAAAGGAAAAGATGGAGCCTAAGAAGGAAGAAATACCATAGATTAAAAGGCAAGAGACCATGGCCTTGGGAGAAAATGTGGGAAACTTCCTATGGTAGAAACATAGTTGATCATGGGAAAGTCATAGAATATAAACCCAAAAGTCAGTACAACCAAGACCAGAGAGAGACTGATGAACCCTAAAGAGCTGGGGCTTCCTTCTGAATTCAACAGTATGCCACTGAAAACATTTTGAATGAAAGGGCCACATGATCCAATTTATATTATAGAAATTTGAATCTACCATGTGCTTAGTTTGGATTCTAAAAGCTGTCAGAAGATTTCATAGCAATTGTGTGTTTTTCACACTGTGACATTATTCTTATATCTTCTTCCTACGCTATTTAGACTTCAAACATCTTAGAAATAAAGAGGCAAATGGTCCTTCCAAGTCCTGGAGCACTGTTCAGAGGAAATGTGTGGGTGTGTGCTAAGACCAAGTTGCCAATAAAGATGTACATATTCTGGAGTCAAGTAGCTGTGTGGGCAGGCCACAGACATCAAACAGATGTCCTTCAGCTCTAGCACACACAAGGGCTGAGGAGTGGAGTCAAGATCCCATACTAGGTAAGAAAGGTGAGTGTTTTGTAATAAACCTGATGGAATTAAATCAGTAATCAATGTAACTTGGTGTAATTTGTTATCCAATATTTAACTCAGATGACCATTATATCTACTACTCTGGGCAAGAATCCCTTAGAAGAAATGGAGTAGCCCTCATAGTCAACAAGAGAGTCCAAAATGCAGTACTTGGATACAATCTCAAAAACAACAGAATGATCTCTGTTCATTTCCAAAGCAAACTATTCAAAATCAGAGTAATCCAAGTCTATGCCCCGAAAAGTCATGCTGAAGAAGCTGAAGTTGAATGGTTCTATGATGACCTACAAGACCTTCTAGAACTAACAACCAAAAAAAGATGTCCTTTTCGTTATAGGGGACTGGAATGCAAAAGTAGAAAGTCAAGAAATACATGGAGTAACAGGAAAATTTGGTTTTGGGGTACAAAATGAAGCAGGACAAATGCTAATAGAGTTTTGCCAAGAGAACGCACCGGTCATAGTAGCCCAATCATAGTAAACACCCTCTTCCAACAACACAAGAGAAGACTCTACACATGGATATCACCAGATGGTCAATACAGAAACCAGACTGAAAATATTCTTTGTAGTCAAAGATGGAGAGGCTCTATACAATCAGCAAAAACAAGACCAGGAGCTGACTATGGCTCAGATCATGACCAAATTCAGATATAAATTAAAGAAAGTAGGGAAAACCACTACACCATTCAGGTATGACCTAAAACAAATACCTCACAATTATACAGTGGAATTAACAAATAGATTCAAGGGATTAGATTGGATAGACAGAGTGCCTGCAGAAATATGGACAGAGGTTCATATTGTACAGGAGGCAAGGATCAAGACCATCCCCAAGAAAAAGAAATGTAAAAAGGCAAAATGGTTGTCTGAGGAGGCCTTACAAATAGCTGTGAAAAGAAGCAAAGCAAAAGGCAAAGAAGAAAAGGAAAGATATACCCATTTGAATGCAGAGTTCCAAAGAATACCAAGGGGGGATTAAAAAAAAAAAAAAAAAAAAAAACCTTCCACAGCCATCAGTGCAAAGAAATAGAGGAAAACAATAGAATGGGAAAGACTAGAAATCTCTTTAAGAAAATTAGAGATACCGAGGTAGCATTTCATGCAAAGATGGGCACAATAAAGGACAGAAATGGTGTGGACCTAACAGAAGCAGAAGATATTAAGAAGAGGTGGCAAGAATACACAGAACTGTATAAAAAAGATCTTCATGACCAAGATAATCACAATGGTGTGATCACTCACAGCCAGACATCCTGAATGTGAAGTCAAGTGGGCCTTAGAAAGCATCACTATGAACAAAGCTAGTGGAGGTGATGGAATTCCAGTTGAGCTATTTCAAATCCTAAAATATGATGCTGTGAAAGTGCTACTCTCAATATGCCAGCAAATTTGGAAAACTGGGCAGTGGCCACAGGACTGGAAAAGGTCAGTTTACATTCCAATCCCAAAGAAAGGCAATGCCAAAGAATGCTCAAACTAATGCATTATTTCATTCATCTCACCCACTAGCAAAGTAATGCTCAAAATTCTTCAAGCCAGGCTTCCACAGTACATGAACCATGAAATTCCAGTTGTTCAAGATGGATTTAGAAAAGGCAGAAGAACCAGAGATCAAATTGCCAACATCTGTTGGATCATCAAGAAAGCAAAAGAGTCCAGAAAAACATCTATCTACTTCTGCTTTATTGACTATGCCAAAGCCTTTGACTGTGTGGATCACAGCAAACTGTGGAAAATTCTTAAAGAGATGGGTATACGAGACCACCTTCCCTGCCTCCTGAGAAATCTGTATGCAGGTCAAGAAGCAGCAGTTAGACCTGGACATGAAACAACAGACTGGTTCCAAATAGGGAAATGAGTTCGGCAAGGCTTATTGCCACCCTGCTTATTTAACTTATATGCAGAGTGCATCATGAGAAATGCTGGACTGGATGAAGCACAAGCTGGAATCAAGATTGCCAGGAAAAATATTAATAACCTTAGATAGGCAGATGACCCCATACTTATGGCAGAAAGTAGAGAAGACTCAAAGAGCCTCTTGGTGAAAGTGAAACAGGAGAGTGAAATAGTTGGATTAAAACGCAACATTCAGAAAACTATGATAATGACATCTGATCCCATCACTTCATGGCAAATAGATGGGGAAACAGTGGAAACAGTGTCAGACTTTATTTTTCGGGGCTCCAAAATCACTGCAGATGGTGACTGCAGCCATGAAATTAAAAGACGCTTGCTCATTGGAAGAAAAGCCATGACCAACCTAAACAGCATATTAAAAAGCAGAGGTGTTACTTAGCCAACAAAGTTCCATCTAGTCAAAGCTATGGTTTTTCCAGTAGTCCTATATGGATGTGAGAGTTGGAGTATAAAGAAAGCTGAGCACCAAAGAAATGATGCTTTTGAACTGTGGTATTGGAGAAGACTCTTGAGAGTCCATTGGACTGCAAGGAGATCCAACCAGTCCATTCTAAAGGAATCAGTCCTGAATATTCATTGGAAGGACTGTTGTTGAAGCTGAAGCTCCAATACTTTGGCCACCTGATGCAAAAAGCCGACTCACTGGAAAAGACCCAGATGTTGGAAAAGATTGAAGGTGGGAAGAGAAGGGGACGACAGGATGAGATGGTTGGATGGCATCACCAACTCAATGGACATGAGTTTGAGCAAGCTCTGGGAGTTGGTGATGGACAGGGAAGCCTGGTGTGCTACATTCCATGAGATCACAAAGAGTCAAACACGGCTGAGCAACTGAACTGAACTGATACTCAAAATTGACTATAAAAAAAAAATTGATAAAGAACCGTTGACAAGGCCTTAAAGAACATAAGGATAACAAATTCTATCACAGTGTTTCACATTTTCCTTTGATGGAACCCTTTATACTTTATATTTTGGAGAAGGGCATGGTACCCCACTCCAGTATTCTTGCCTGGAAAATCCCATGGACAGAGGAGCCTGGTGGTTTATAGTCCATGGGTTCGCAAAGAGTAGGACATGACTAAAGAGACTTAGCTCCCACACACGCACTTTATATTTACCAGATAATATACTTAACAGTTGGGACAACCCAAACAATGAATGGAGGAAATTAAAGTATATTTAAGTGACCTAGAAGTATGACAAAATAGACTTGATTTTCTCAAAACACATGACATAATCAGCTTTTGGTTAATTATCAAACTCTATTTTTTAAAATGCAGCAATATTTTCTTTTTTGTTGTTGTTTTTGTTTTTTGTTTTTTCTAATTTTATTTTATTTTTAAACTTTACATAATTGTATTAGTTTTGCCAAATATCAAAATGAATCCGCCACAGGCACACACGTGTTCCCCATCCCGAACCCTCCTCCCTCCCCCCTCCCCATACCCTCCCCCTGAAAGCAAAACCCTCATCTTAGCCTTTTAGTGTGCTAATCCATCTTTAGGAGGTATCATTGTATCTGTGGAATACAGCTGAAGGATGAAGTGTCTTAATCCTCTGCATTCCTTCCTTTGACTAATGTCAGAAGTACAATGCAATGTAGGCAAATACCACCTTATATTGAAAGAGGATGTTATCTAGGACTCTCATAGCTAGAGAGGAGAAGTCATTGCCTGCTTCAAAATTTCAAAGGGCAGACTGACTCTCCTGTTAGGGGCTAATGCAGCCAGTGACTTTATGTTGAAGTCAGTGCTCATTTACCATTCTGAAAAGCCCAGGGCCCTTAAGAATTATACTAAATCGACTCTGTCCATGCCCTGTAAGTGGAAAAACAAAGTCTGGAGGACAGCACATATGTTCATATGATTTACCAAGTATTTTAACCCCACTGTGAGACTGACTGCTCAGGAATAAAGAGTCCCTTCAAAACGACACCATTTATTTACAATTAATCTGGTCATCCAAGGGCTTTGATTGATACATAGAATGAGATTAATGTTTACTTCATGTCTGCTAACACAACATCCTTTCCACATCCTATGGATCAAGGAGCGATTTCAACTTTCAAGTCTATTTGTAAAGTTTAAAAATAAAATTAAATTAAAAAAAAAGATACAGGCAAAAAGAAAAAAAAAATAAGAAATACATTTTGTAAGGCTATAGCTACCATAGTGACCCTTATGATGGGTCTGGGGAAAGTAAGTTGAAAACCTTTTGGAAAGGATTCATCATTCTACATGCCATGACAAATGTTTGTGGTTCATGGGACTAGGTCAAAATATCAACATTATTAGAAGTTTGGAAGAAGTTGATTTCAGCCCTCGTGGATGACTTTGAGGGGTTCAAGACTTCATTGGAGGAAGTAACTGTTGATATGCCAAACACAGTAAGAGAACTAGAATCAGAATTAAAGCCTGAAGATATTGGCTGTAATTTCATGATAAGACTTGCTGCTGCTGCTAAGTCGCATCAGTCGTGTCCGACTCTGTGCGACCCCATAGACAGCAGCCCACCAGGCTCCCCCATCCCTGGGATTCTCCAGGCAAGAACACTGGAGTGGGTTGCCATTTCCTTCTCCAGCGCAGGAAAGTGAAAAGTGAAAGTGAAGTCACTCAGTTGTATCCGACTCGTAGCGACCCCATGGACTGCAGCCTCCATCCATGGGATTCTCCAGGCAAGAGTACTGGAGTGGGTTGCCATTGCCTTCTCCAGGAGTTGCTTAGAGATGGGCAAAGAAAGTGATTTCTTGAGATAGAATCTATTCCTGGTGAAGATGGTATGAACACTGTTGAAATGACAACGAAGGATTTAGTTGATAAAAGAAACTTAGTTGATAAAGCAGTGACAGGGTTTGAGAGGACTGACTCTAATTTTGAAAGAAGTTGTACTGTCAGTAAAACACTATTAAAGTGCATTTCATGCTAAAGAGAAACCACTTGCAAAAGGCACAGTTAATTAATGTGGCAAATTTCATTGCTGTCTTATTTTAAGAAACTGTCACAGTCACCCAACTTTCAGCAACCACCATTCTGATCAATCAACAGTCATCAACATTAAGGAAAGACCCTCTACCAACAAAAAGATTAGGACTCTTAGGACTCACTAAAGGCACAGATGATGATTAGTATTTTTTAGCAATAAAGTATTTGTAATTAAGATATGTACTTTTTTTACACAAAGTGGCATTGAACATTTAATAGACTATCAGATCAGATCAGATCAGATCAGTCGCTCAGTCGTGTCCGACTCTTTGCGACCCCAGGAATCACAGCACGCCAGGCCTCCCTGTCCATCACCAACTCCCGGAGTTCACCCAGACTCATGTCCACTGAGTCGGTGATGCCATCCAGCCATCTCATCCTCTGTTGTCCCCTTCTCCTCCTGCCCCCAATCCCTCCCAGCATCAGAGTCTTTTCCAATGAGTCAACTCTTTGCATGAGGTGGCCAAAGTACTGGAGTTTCCGCTTTAGCATCATTCCTTCCAAAGAACACCCAGGGCTGATCTCCTTCAGAATGGACTGGCTGGATCTCCTTGCAGTCCAAGGGACTCTCAAGAGTCTTCTCCAACACCACAGTTGAAAAGCATCGATTCTTAGGCTCTCAGCCTTCTTCACAGTCCAACTCTCACATCCATACATGACCACAGGAAAAACCATAGCCTGGACTAGACGAACCTTTGTTGGCAATATGCTATCTAGGTTGGTCATAACTTTCCTTCCAAGGAGTAAGCATCTTTTAATTTCATGTCTGCAGTCACCTTTTGTATGCATTAGGAAACCAAAAACTCCGTGTGACTTGCTTTATTACAACATTTCCTTTATTATACTGATTTGGAACCAAACCACGATATCTTTGAGACACACCTATATTGTACCATAGCCCCATCTTGGACTTCACTTGGTACTAACCTGCTGTATAAGTTTGGGCTGTCACTACCTGGCCCTAGTTAAGGGAGTTGACCTAAAGGAGTGGTTCTTTGGCTCCAGACCATTATCATTATCATCATTTTAGAACTTGTTAAAAATGCAAATTATTGGTCCCCACCTAAACCCACTGAATTAGAAAATAGGGGAGTGGGCCCCAGAAATCTATATCTGAACAAGGCCTCTTATGTGTATGTTATATACACTAAAACTAAGAACCACTGCACTAGATTTTCTGCAAAGTGTTCTCAGCATGAAGATTCTCTGGTGACACAAGTTACTTTACAAAATAGTTAAGTTCCTGGCCCTCTATCTGCAGGTACTCGTCTAGCATCTATGTAGCTCCAATGACTTCAACTAGGAGAGTTACTCATGAGAAAGTATTATGAGTCAAATATTAAGAAGTTGTATGTATTAGAGGAGAAGGCAATGGCACCCCACTCCAGTACTCTTGCCTGGAAAATCCCATGGATGGAGGAGCCAGAGTCGGACACAACTGAGCAACTTCCCTTTCACTTTTCACTTTCCTGCATTGGAGAAGGAAATGGCAACCCACTCCAGTGTTCTTGCCTGGAGAGTCCCAGGGATGGGGGAGTCTGGTGGGCTGCCGTCTCTGGGGTCGCACAGAGTCTGACATGACTGAAGTGACTTAGCAGCAGTGGTAGCAATGTATTAGAGGAGGTTATTAATATTTTAGATTTAGAATTATGTTGTTTGGAAGGCATAAAAAATGAGAGACATAGTCTCACAAAAAAAATCAAAGGTTAAAAAATACAACATATTATTAATTAAGGAATCAATCACAGACTTGAGATACTGGGATAGGAGAGTAAGGAAAAAATCTGATCAACTAATTTACTCCAACTGTTTCATTTTGTTAATAAGAAATCTGAAGCACAGATAAGAGAAATAAATTGTCTCAAGAGTCAGTTAGTGAAAAGACAAAAACATTCCGAATCTTCACGTAGTAGGTGATTTGAAATATTTGCCGAACTGTATCAAATGCATTAATCGAATAGAGGTAAGACAAATTAGTTTCTATATGTACACGATTCTGCGGTCTTCACTGAGCTTTATATGGATATAGCTTTAAAACATTCATGTAAGAATATATTTACTATGTCATTGCCTAGAGACATTTTTGGAACTTCAAGGACTAACTTTCAACTCAAAATTATCTGGAAATGAGTCATGGTTGATCTATTCCATCATATCTTGACTTTTCATTATACCATGAATCAGAAATTTGATCTCACATCTTTCTACATGGTTGCATCTTATGTAACCTTAGCTACAGCTAATAGCAGATGTGGCCTCATGCCTGAAAACAAAGCAAAACAACAAAAACAGAGGTTTCCAATGATTATCATATATAGTTCCATTTAATTTCTCATAAAAATGTTACTGAAAGATGACACAGTTAACCTGTAATCAGTTTGGTATGGTGCTGAAATATGATTTAAAAATAAAACATCTTTGAAAATGTTTAGTCATTGAGGTAAACAGCATGGATTACATGCCATGTGATTTAATAAGGCCAAATAGTCTTTTCTAATGTACACCAATTTTAAAAAACTCATTCAATATACAGTTTTCACTTAGGATGAGTATGGTCAAGGTGCCACACCTTGAGAATATAAAGATGAGTAAGACAATATCCATGTCTCAAGGAATTCATAGTCCAAGACATCAGGAAAACATATTATCATTGTAATAAAATTACTTTTTAAATCTAATTATATATAGAGTTCATCCATTCATTTCAGTGACTAAATCTATGATAATTTAATTCAGAATTTTTAAGGTGAGGTAAATTACGAATAGTTGTAGCATCACTGCATATTTAAGCAAACCATAATTAGGATCAAGGACCAATTAATGTTTGAATTGTTCTGATATTTCAGGTAGATAATTCATTATACTAACATTATTTCACTTCTTTTGCAACAAATTTATAACATAAATATTACCTATGTTTTGAAGATAAGGAAATGGAAGGCGAGAACTTTTAATGACCTTTTAAAGGCACATATCTAGTCAATGAGCGATACAGGATTCATAGCCAGGTCAAATCCTGAGTGAACGTTTTTTCTACATAATGAGAATACTGTGTTTTTACGGCAAAAGAAAGAAACAGAGCAATGGTGATGAAAAGAGAAAGAAAGAGAATGTGGACATGAAGTCCTTCATATATAGGGAAAAGCAAGTGATTTAGTCAATCTGATAACCCAATAAATATGTGACAACCTAGATATCACCAAATTTCCAAGAACAGGAGTTTTAGCCAATATAGGAATAAAAAATGAACTATTTTTTATTCTCTTCTATTACTTTTGTAGCCTCAAGTCATCTGGAATATATTATTTTTATATTATATTACTTTAATTTTAATAATTGTTTAAAAATGATGCCCCAGAGAACAGGATAGCCATGGGAAGTAGTGAGCCCCACTATCCACAGAACCAATTTTCAGACTCTAAATAAAGTTGGAGTGTTATTAGTGTAATCTACTATTGAAAAAGGATAGAATAATTTATCACTTGCACACACTGGCTCTTAGTAACCATAATGATGAATTTTGTAACACCTCCTTAGAGGAATCTTACTCTTTGTCAGTTCAAAATTATTCTTCCCTTAATGTCTCTTTCCCAACAGAGAACCCCTAGGAGCATATATGGAGAATCACAACTATAGCCACAGAAAGAATGGTAACATTTTATTCTTTCCAATAAGATGAAATCCAATTATTTTTAATTTTAGAAAGATGATGTTTTTTGGAAGACTGACATCTTTGCCATCCTTGCAATTAATGTTGCCACAGTGCATTATTGCTTTTTGATACCTTTGAGCACTATGTCCCTCTCTGGCTTAAAAATTCACTAAAACCTTCTTAGTATGGGATAAAAATTTCGCTACATTTTGGTACTTGTTTGCCTCTTGCAATATCATATCCTTGCTCACATCCATCTTTGCCCTGCATTTATTTCCTACCCATTCTCAAAAACAAAACAAGACCAAAAAAAAAAAGAAAACAAAAAACCAAACTATTTGTTCTCATATCTCCATAAATGTTGTATTGTATTGGTCCTAGGGCCCAGAACACTATTCATTCACATTTCTGACATTGTGAATTTCTCCATCAAAATCAAGGTCAAAAGTTGCAACTTTTGTGCAAATGTCTTCCAGCAGAATGGGTACTTACTGCCATGGTATCTTAGTTGTTATAACACCTGCCAAACGTTTTCAAAGTATTTTATCACTTGTTCAAGCTCCTGAGCTTAGGGACCATGCTGTAGTCTTCTTCACAGCCCTAGGATTGCAGGCGGAATTTGAAAACACATCTTTGTCATCTGCTCTAATAGAATAAAAACTTATATGAAACACAACAGAAAGCAAAAAGCAAAAGTCTGGAAGCTATGAGATTTTTTTTCATTTATTGAGATGGAAACAGAACAAAATTATCCTAACAGAAAGTACTCACTATGTGTCCAGAACCATGCTAAGTGCTTTATATATCTATGTGGACATAATTAATCTTCACATCAGCTTCATCAGGAAGACAGTATTATACCACTTTAATACTGTATTATGTTAAGTAGTTAAGAGGTTAAGTAACTTACTTAAGGTCACTCATTTGGAACACAGAAATTCGATATGAACCCGGTTTTTTAAATCAAACACCACACTCTATTACTTTTCCAAGGCCCCAGGAAAAGGATCTAGTAGTTTAGAAGTAGGCATTCACTTAGTTGCACTTGCTATAGTATTAGCTAGAAAATGGTGAGCTGGGGGGTAGATCAAAGGATAAAGGAATATACAGATTCTGGTCCTAAATATATTACCAATTATCAGTGAAGCCAAGGTCTCCCAGTTAAAATTTCTGTGATCCTTTCATAACGCCCCAGGGTTTCAATTTCCTCATATCTGAGAAGGAACTAATCACAGACTTCATCTCCTGGGACTGGTTTGAAGACAAATTTAGACAACACTCATGAAAGGCTAACCACGGAATCTGCCACCAAAAAAGGTAGAGTTCAAACCAAACAACCGAAAACACGGGCCCGCCCCCTGCTGATTTTTGTCTGCACTGCCGCGTTTGACTGGGCAGGAGTTCACAGGGCAACCATGGCGACAGAGGGGAGATGCAGTGAACTGCGAAAAAGTGGAAGGCGAGGCGTTGTGCTCTCTATTCTTACAGGCCTTTTTTAATAAAAAATAACTTGAGTACCAAGCCTGTGTGAGGCAGTCCTACGAATTCCTTGTAGACTCTCTGTATTACCTCTTTCCAAGGCCGTCTCTCAGACGTCATATTAGCCCAGTGATTCACATCCTGTGACTCAGGATGCTGTGTGAGCACTTTGTTCTGAACATGGACGAGACCCCTGAAATCTGACCCTGATCTCAATTTCTTCTGCTCCTGCAGGGAAGGCAATCAGGTACTGAATTCTTGAATCACAATCTTAGATATTTTCTCTAAGCTTAAGATTTTCTTCTTCCCCCCTAAACTCTCATCTATTATATTCAATGCTTTTTCCTCTACAAAAGCCTAGCCAAGCAAGAGCTTTAAATTATGCACAACCCAGCAACAGGAAAATGAAAGCAAGCGAAAGACACTTCCCTGACACACTCATCCTCTGCTCCTATGACACAGGCCTTAGGTCGGAACCATACAGAACCTTTTGCGCCTTTTCGCCTTCCCTTCCCTGAGTAAAGGCTCCTAATTAGAATTCTCTTATTGGATTAAGAGAAAGAAATCCCTCTGTGGCCACCAAAGTCAGGATACTGGTGGCCTTTCAAAATTCCCTAAAGAGTAAATTTAATACAAGCTAAATTTACTGTATCTTCCCCACAGCTTATGAAAACATGTTAAGCTGACTGTTTTACTGTGTGAGAAGGAAATACTTATACTAGGAGACAGATTTAGAGAAAATGGTTTGTTTTTACATAGTCAAGTAATATTCAACGTCTTAGTCTATGTAACAGTGACTCAAATTCCCTTGATGCTTTCCTACCGTGTCCTGAGTCTTCCCTCCCTAAAGCAAACTGAAAGTACAACTAAAAACAAATCAAATATTTATCAACCTAAAGATCTCCTCTCTTGTCCCCAGGGAATAGCCACAGGGAGAAATGAAATAACGTATTTTTAGAAACTACTCAATATACAATACAGTAACACATTTGTAGTCCATCTTGGATATATACCAATAAGAGGTAGAGATGTTGTACCTCTTTTTTTTTTTCCTTTTCAGATTCTTTTCCATTATAGGAACGTTTATTAAGCATGATGCTCACCAGCTATGACAGTAAAACTGCTGTTGGTAATTATTCAAAAATCTCAGAGAACAGGACAGTTTCCTGAAGATGGAAGATGAGGAAAAGTGAATTTGTAAGTTTGTCACCAACTCTACAACACAATTCTATAATGGATTATTATGCAGAGTTTGTAAAGATTAAAAAAAAATTAGTGATTATTAGAAGCCTACATGGGTTTATAAGAAATTGGGTCAACAAAATTTCATTTTAATCAGATTGCCTTAGGTGTTATTTTAAAGACAGTAAGTCTCAACTGAGGCAGATCCTTACTAATAGAATGAAAGCATGTAGAACAGAGGATGTATCGTTAGATGGCTTTAAAGTTTAAGCACAGACCACAGATAACATGAATCATTGCTTCAGTGCCAAACTAGAAGGAGACTTCCGGCAGGTTGTTGAACTCCATCCTGTTCAACACTTTAGGTAAAAATGCAAAAGATATAGAAGACAGAAGACTCACTATTAAACTCATTGATGATACTGAGCAAAGTGGCTAAGCTAATTAGGTTGGATCACTGATTCAAGGTTTAAAAAGGCATCATTGGGAAAGAGCTAATTAGGTGTCATTTAGTTAATTTTTTAAGTGCCTACCATATGCAAGACACAGTGGAACACACACAGGTCTCTCTCAATGTCTGCCAATCTTTTACAATTGGAATTATACAAATTATTAGCTAAAAATACTAATTTTGGTATGCCATTCTAGAAACCCTAAATGAGAATAATTTCTGTAGGCAGTTATAGGAAAGCTACTGCTCTTTTAAAGCATTTCAGGTAATTTTTATCATGGTAAAGATTTGTGGTAATACTGTTCTATGGAAAATAGTTGTTAACCTCAAGAAATTTGCAGAGGGGAAGAGATGTAACTCATAAAATATTTGTGAAAGTTTTGCATATATTAAATGGCTATACACATTACACATTAAATCGGCATACACATTAAAAAGTCAGAATACAGAAAGGATTCTAAACGTTAAAAAGTGATTTTTCTTGGAGATGTTAACAAAGACAAAATTGCAACTGCTACTTAAATCTTTTATTTTTAAAAAATTTATCCCCATATCTATTTTAAAGGTAAATGAAAGTGGCTGATGTCACACTTCAGGTGGGAGACTGTGTCCTTTTAATGTTCATCTCAGTGGTTTTTCTTTTAACCTAAATATGTGGTTAAAGGATATACTCATTTATTGAACCAAAACCAAAAGTAAAGGTAGTCCAGATGATCTGAGACACATCAGTTACACTTTACTACAACTGTGAAATCTGTGTGAACATAGGAAAATTTGGATAAAAAGGCCAGGTGGTCAATGAACGGAGAAGGCAATGGCACCCCACTCCAGTACTCTTGCCTGGAGAGTCCCATGGACGGGGGAGACTGGTAGGCTGCAGTCCATGGGGTCTCTAGGAGTCGGACACGACTGAGCGACTTCACTTTCACTTTCCACTTTCATGGATTGGAGAAGGACATGGCAACCCACTCCAGTGTTCTTGCCTGGAGAACCCCAGGGACGGCGGAGCCTGGTGGGCTGCTGTCTGTGGGGTCGCACAGAGTTGGACACGATGAAGCGACTTAGTAGTAGTAGTAGTAGGTCAATGAAATCAGATAAAATGACATGAAACTATCATTCTTGTGCCCAAGATGACACTCATCTGAAGTCTGAAAATGGAGATACACCCAAGTCGGTGAGTCTGTAAAGTGGTATGGCATTTCCTGTTCTCCTTGGCTGATTAACTTTATTTCTCAAGTCCTGAGCTACAGACTCAGGACTTCCTTGGGTATTCTCGGTCAATCCTCTGAATCAAGGACAGGATCAGTCATCAGATTCAGCAGGTCTGACTGAGCCTGCTAAGACTGCTGTTAACACAAAATCTCCTCCCTCTAGAGTCAGGACTGTTATTTGGATTTACCCAGCAACCATCTTCAATCCAATCCCTGTAAATCAAAAGCCCAGAGTGTGAGGTAGCATTGGGCACATGGCTTTCTTTTGTGTAAGGGAAATATGGTTTTTACATTGTTATTACAGTCAAGAAGCATAAAAAAGGAGGCAGAAAACGGTGATAATAGGGGAGGAACAAAAGAAGAAAAAGTAGTCGTTATGATGAAAAAATACAGATTGGAAATTTTCAGCCCCAAACTAAGGAAAACCATGCATATAAGATGTAGTCAGTGTTGTCGGGTATTTGAAAAGATAACAGGATAAAATGGTCTGACAATCTTTTTAACCAAAATATGTAAGACAGTTAAGTAGTTCTAAATGACACATTTATTTAGAATTATTAAGCACCATCTTATTACTTGAGTTTTCAATAAGACAGTTTACAATCACTTTGAGAATGCTCTGTACACATTTAAGGATGCATTTTGGATCACTGCATAGAGAGAAGAGTGGGATGGTTTTATGAATTATTGTTTCTAATTAAATAATAATGATGCCACTAAATATTATTATAAAAGCAAATATATAAACCTATTCGTAAATAAACATTACCTTGGAAAAGCAGCCTAGAAAAGTAGAAAGTTTACATTGCCACACCAGCTCAGTCACAGCTTCAACTGACACAACAGAAGTATAATAATTTTTTTATTAAAGTAGGGAGTAAACGGAAGAATATGTTCTCGGAAAAGAGCGCAGGCCGTCTGCCCCTGAAGGCATATACCGGAAGGCAGCAGCACTGAGACGTCCTCAGTCTCTGAAGCAACTGAAGACGGTCCAAAAATATCCTGCTGCTTAAACACGTTGATTTTTTTTTTTAACCTGGTGTGATTTATGCAGAGAATCATCAAAAGTCTAATTTACATACATTTAAAGGACACTGTGGAAAATTATTAACCAAACACATTACAATGCAGAGAGCGGATGTTGGCTGAGGATTTTTAGATCCTTAAATGGAAAACTAGGAGGTTAAATAAGTATCTTGGGTTGATAGGAGAAAATGGAAAACAAGAAAGAAGAAAGGAGGGAGGGAGGATGGGAGGGAGAAACCAGAGAAAGCGTGTGTTTGGGGGGTGCTTTCATTGGGATGCTTCATATCCAAGTGTTGTGAGTCGCTCAGTCGTGCCTGGCTTCTTTGCGACCCCATCGACTGCAGCCCACCAGGCTCCTCTGTCCATGAGATTTTCCAGGCAAGGATACTGGAGTGGGTTGCCATTTCCTCCTCCATCGTATCCTAAAGTCATGTGAAATAATGAGTTCTTTATTCCTTTTTCTCTATTTTTTATGAGTGAATACGCATGTTGCTTACTATCCATCATCTTGAAATATGTTAAAATGATTACAGTACTGTGTGCATGCTGTAACATGTATCACCGAGCTCTAGTTTAGAGAGTTACAAGGAGAGGAATGCTGGCCTGAGAAATCACACTAAATTCCAATCAAGACTGCACTTCCCATCACTGATGCATCACGGGGGAAACCTCAAATGAAAAGTCATAGATAAATCACACATTTTTAAATAACTTACAGGAATACCTAATTTAGTGGAAATTTTCTGGAGGTTTGAATATTCAAGGTCATTACCTGTTATATTGAAACTCTTTTAATATACTTTTTATATTTCCTCACAATGACTTAGGAGTTGACTCTTGATGAACGGAATCATTTTGTTCTACTTGATTATACTTCAAGGACAATAAATAGAATAAGACATATGGATTTGGGTTTCAAACAAGTGGAGCATTACTTGATAACTTCTTGAAATTAAATCAGGAATCATTCACTTATGTTTGTATTCTTCCTTCAAGCTATAGATAACTTCCTTAGAAGGAAAATTCTCAAAACAATATCTTTCCGCTATTTGTTTTAAAAGAATGCACACAGAGAGTTACTAGTTAATACTGGCTGAGTGTCCCAGTAAATGAGTTAAAGAACAGAATGGGTAAGACGGGGGGCTGCCTAGGAGACTGGATTCAAGACCTAGAAAGCAAATGCACACGCTTGATCATAACCAAGATGTTCTCTAGATAGCACCATTGTTCAATTGTAATTGACAGTTTTAATCTAATTACCCATCATTGGACTTCTTGGATTTTTTGTCTTTTCACTCAGAATAGAATGCAGTTAAGACAAATGCTAGTTTAGCAAGATCTCCCCTACCTGTTCCCAGTTCTTCCAAATTGCAAATAATCACCTGTAATACTTATTTGCCGGAGAAGGAAATGGCACCCCACTCCAGTACTCTTGCCCAGAAAATCCCATGGATGGGGGAGCCTGGTGGGCTGCCGTCTATGGGGTGGCACAGAGTCGGACACAACTGAGCGCGTTCACTTTCACTTTTCACTTTCATGCTTTGGAGAAGGCAATGGCAACCCACTCCAGTGTTCTTGCCTGGAGAATCCCAGGGACAGGGGAGCCTGGTGGACTGCCGTCTATGGGGTCGCACAGAGTCGGACACGACTGAGGTGACTTGGCAGCAGCAGCAGCAATACTTATTTGCATAGTACCTTCACATTCCTGTATATATTTGAAGAATTCCATTTCCCGAAGGCAAACCCTCAGTCACAACCTATCCAAAGAATTATTTCCGGCTAACAGCTAGGCCTCCTATAATAATGCCAGTGCTGATCTAAAGTACAGAGAGAGCTAAGAGCTAAACTAAAAAGGACTAAGGAAATAAAGCATGGGCTGTTGTAGCCTTTATAACTGACAGGCTAGATGCGTCTTAAAAAGTTATAGGAAATGACACCTAATAGCCGTATTTTGATAGAAAACAGTGGCATACATTGAAATGCATATATATTTGTCTTTTATCCTATTCTATGTTTATATTCAAAAATATAAGAATGTTTTCTCAAGCATAAATGTGTAGATATATTAACCTATTTTTATATACAAGCTAGTCAAAATACAATGTAAATACCCTACAGAAACATGTCATTTTATTGCTTCTTTATAAAGTATTTTCTTTATTCAAGTATCATTATACTTCAACATGTATAATGTATGCATTAATAAATATAAGAAAAATAACATAAGTACATTTTTAAGATATATGCATATAAGAAGCAAAAATGTAAGGCAAAAGATTATATATATATATATATATATATATAGGTCACATCAGTTTAGAAGAATCAAGCATAAAGTGAATAAAATTGTATTATAACTGGAGGACTGATTTAGAAGCAGAAAATACTATTAAAGGAAGCTTTCACAAAACCAACACCCTTTTGCAACATAATAGAAAATTAGCAAATACCCTGTCCATCAATTTGGAAGGCTTGGCTAATATTAAAATTACTTCTCATCACCACTAGGTGGCTCACTCTCTGTATTTATGTCTCAGCAGAGATGTCTCTGTGGCCCCTGGAGGTTAGAGGCAATGAGATTCTCACTAGAGAGAACAGAAAGGAGAAAAAAAGGATCTCTTCAAAGCAAACTTAAAGTTTTGACAAGGAAATAATCTGGGCTACCCGCCCCCATAAATTTCCATCGGAATTAACTTTACATAACAGAGTAATTAGAAGAGTTGTTCTTAGACTAGAGACATTTAGAAAGCCAGATGGAAACCTAATAACGAGTCTACACCCATGTCCAGATATTCTCATATACTTTTCAAATACATTCAAACTCTGAGGAAGATACCCAGCAGGAAAAAAGGAGTGAGAGAGAGAACGAAAAGTACCACTTTAAAGTTTAAAAAAATCACATTATTTACTTTTAATTGTATTTGAAATATGAGTGGAAGAAAAGTTAAGAATTGGGGAAATAAAAATAAGCCAAGATAGGAAATTTAACATGGAGAGGAAATTCACTTTCCTAGCTTTGCAAGATGGCTCTTTGCAATGAATTTCTCCATCGAACGGCATTTTAGCAGAGAGAATATAATAGGACGGTAGCCACAGTAGCTTGTAACACCATCCAAAGTATTGCTATAAAAAGCTTTACCATCTGGATCCTAATTCTATTCAATATTGAAACTGTAGAGCATTTTCTTCTCCTCATTCTAATTTACAGCTATCACTCTGTGCAGCCCTGAAGGGTACATACAATATGCCATTGTTAGAGCTAGTGTATAATCCAAGGCAATTTGGAGAAAATCAGCTTGTGCATATAACTATGTGGTTTTCTTGCTATTTAGCACCTGTTTGCATTTCATGAAAGCTTATAAGTTTTGCTTGTATTTCTTTTCCCTTCTCTTTATTTTGCCTTGGTCAGTATAGGGCTGCAAAGTCATCATGCATGTTTAGAAATGTCTGTGGACAGCACCATCCACTGTACCCCACTGACTGCTGAGAACTGAAATGCATGGGATGTGACAGCACTGAACATTCACCTGCTTCTTTGAATTAATCTATAGTGTTCATCTGGCCTTTATTTTTGAAAATCTCCCAAGACACTGATTCACCAGGCTACCCAGGAAAGGCTATCAGATACAGAGGAGGAAAAAAGTGTTTTAAAATTAAGAAGCTTCGTGACGAGGAGCCAGCAGTGACAGAGGATCATCACCTCTGGCTCCAAATAAAATGAAATTGATTCCCTCTCAGCAGAGACAGCTCTGAATGGTGATCCATAATGTGCAAGCAACTGGCTAACTCTTTACCTGCCTCACAAGGCTATGTGAGAAAGGAGGTGGGCTGGGGGAAACCAAGAATGAAAAAAGATATCTCAACAACTGATTTAAATTACCTTTCACCTTCTCAGAAGGCCTGGTTAAGATCCCATCTTTGGATCTCTTACGTTGCTTGTTGAATTGGGCATCGCTGGCAAAAGAAAAACAAAAAGAGAGGGTTCTCTTCCTCCCTCCAAGATTCCATTCCAAGGACACACCACTCACATGACCTGAAAAAATGTAAATATATATATGGTGTCCTTCACACCCTTGCTGCTTCTGATCGCCTGACTTTCCTAGGGTAATAGCAATACCTTGGGCTGAGCCATCCACCGCCAGAAGCAGCATGGAAAAAGTAACATGACGGGTTTATTCCAAGTTTGAATATGAGTCCAAGAGTGAAGTAGCAAAAGTAAAGTCCTGCTTTCCTGGTGCATTTGTTACTTGATAGCACCTTGTAGGATCTATTTTCCCAAATTACTTTAAGAGCAGTCAATGTAAACACCATCAATATTATGGGAGCCGAAAACAATGACAGGAAAGATATTGAAGTATTTGTCACAAACTAAAAATCTCTGTTGAGCACTTCAGAGGAATCAGTTGCCTTAAACATTAATGACGGGTGAAGAAGGCGATTCTGTTTCCCCTCTGCCTTCAAAAGAAGCAGCAGATAGTCTCAAACGTGTTTTGTGTGTTTTTGCTTGGTAGGCTTTGGGTTTGGGGGGGGGTGTTTTTGTTTCATGGAGTGGTTTGTTAGTTTGGATTTTTCTCAAAGGATTATCAAAGGAAAGTATTTGGCTGGCCAAGCTTGAAAATTCCTGAGCCCACATGGGATCTTTACTTTCAAGCATAAACTTAGGTCTGCCTAAAGTCATGCGCCATGCTCCCATATAAAAAATGAGGCCATCCACATTAAGACAGACATGACATCAAGACATGAGGTAGCTTAGTAGCACTTTCCAGAGGGTAATAAAACAGAGACAAACTTTTATAAGTGCAGAATACAAAGCACTGTGAAAACAGTCACAAAAACTCACATTCTCTAATTTTCTGCTTATACACAAACTCCTTTCAAACCTCACTTTTGAACTCAATGATAACTCAGAGGTATTGTGAGCCTTCTTTGCATATAGGATGCCTGTCTCCTAAAAAACATTTTCCTTATGGTTGTTTCAACTCAGTTGCCCAAATTATGGCTCATATTCTCTCACAAAACTTCCTGTGGGATGATGTGCATGAAACTAGTAAAATGAATATTAAGGGATGGAGATGTTGAAATTTTTCTGTTAGTTTTTTTTGTTGTTGTTAAGAATTTTGGCTAACAAAACAAGTCAAGAAATGTTAAGATCAATAACCTACAGATGAATATCACTAAGATGAGGGTATTCAAATCAAGATACCACAGTCGGGTTTGAAGTTTTACAAAGATAGATCTGTTAGGTTTAGAATGCTCTCCTAGAACCTGAGCTCATTTTAGGAGAAGAAATCTCCTCCAGTTAATTGTTTACCTTGTCAAATAATTAATTTCCCCAGCTTATCACAACAGACAGATTTATCTCAACCCAAAACTCTGGGCTTCAAAGCCGCATTACCCCAATATGTATAAGAGCTCAGAAAGATGAAAAGACATTTGCTTCCTGCCTTTCTCTCACAAATACAGCAATTTGCATGAATATTAAACTTCTGTGATTCAGCAACTTTCACTCCTGTCTACATCACTGAATGTTAAATGCCGGGGAAGAGTTTGAATCACTTGGCTTTTATTTTTGAAGACTAAAGTATGTTTTTCACAGCCAGAAAAGAGAATAAAGGTTTTTAAATCACACATGCAAAGTTGCATAACAACAGTCAACTAACTCAAAAGATGAGAAATGCTCACGTGCTCAATGTACATTGAGTTCCATATTTGCAGAATATCCTGCAAGGGTGGGGAGACAGTAGAGTTACCATCTGCATCCAAACTTTAATCAGCAAAACCACTCCTGAACTATCAAGCCTTTACCGTGCTGCTTCCCCTAGTGAAACAGTCTCAGAGTAAATGCTGTGATTGAGAACGTTTTGTAAAAGAAGAAATTGCAAGCGCCTACCTGAACGCGGTGGTGAGGTCGCTGGCACATTAGGAGAGATGACTAGGAAGCGGGCTTACCTTCTGCAGGGAGCAGCCTCCTCCCCGGGCTGCCTGGCTTTTGGAAGAGGGTGTCCTCTTGCCAGGAGCTGGGGAAGCAGCAGGGAAGAAATAGCTGTCACTAGTTGTGACAGCGGCGTGTCACCGGGTCCCTCGGAAACTGGGCTCCAGGGTCCTCTAACAAACCAGCCAGTAGCCGCTGGTCCCCAGCCTAGGATGCCGGGACTGCAGTTACTAACGCCGCCTCACTTGAGGGGAAAGCGCTGCTGCGTGTGTGTGTGTGTGTGTGTGTGTGTGTGTGTGAGAGCACTAACTGCCAGCTCCAGGCTGAGCCACTGTGTTCTGCATACTCAAAATGCTCCTGCAGGGAGGAGGCTCCTCTACCAGGACCCCATCCTCCCCTGCCGGCTTGAGGAATCACTCCACTGACCTTGCTGCTGGGGATGCTGGATGAACTACTCACTCATCAATAGATTTAACAATCCATCAAATAAAGGAGACGGGATCAAGTCTTAGAGACGGGTTCTTTCCTCATAAACACTGAGATTAATAACAAAAAAGATATCTCTATTCAACATTTTAGAGTTGATTTTTGTTTTCCCCTTCAAGCTCCTGTGTTTTGAGCGTAAAGTCTAATGGATGAGTTCACACGTTAAAAAACTTTTTAAAAAAAAAGTTTAAAAATCAAAAAAAAAAAAAAAAAAAAAACCACTTTCCAAGTTGTTTCCCTAAGCAGGATTAGGCTCTTACCTAGAAGGCAATTCAAAATATTTATCACACAGAGACCTATCAGATGCACTTGGATTTGTAAAAAACCAAATCATGATGGTTAAAACTAATAAAGTACTTTCAAACTCAGGGATTCTATGTCATGAGTGTTAATGTTTCAGACTAGAGGCAGATTCTGAGTTCCAATCCAACTCCAAAGCTAAAGAAAACTTTAGGTTTTCTTTTAAACACTAATCCAATGCCAAGTATGGGGAAAGTCTTGTGCTCTGAGCTAGTTACTTAAAGTGCACATGTAAATATTTTTAAACCATAAAGGGTTAACTGTAAACCGTAAATTACAGATTTTTTTAAATTGCCAAAAAATTGCACAAGGCTTATGAGACACAAAGGAGCTTTCCAAGGGTCTAACCTCTAAATGATATAAAAGGTCTCATTGCTGAACTTGGAGCTATTCTCCTTGATTTCAGATTCTAGAACCAATGCATCCATAAAGGCAGAACGGAACTTGCCCTTGAATATATATTGCTCACCATGCCCTCTATCTGCAAAAAGGAATGAAAGGCTGGAATTCTCTTCCCTCAATTTAGAGTCTGCCCTAGCAATATTAGACCAAACTCACATCAAGAAATGCAACACAGGAGAGAAAAGCAGAATCAAGGTACTCAGCACCAAGCTGATCTGCATGAAGTCTCCTGATCCCTGAGCTTTGGACTCTCACAGTGATGATAGGAATGATAATGATGATGGCCACCACGCCACCACCGCCACAGCAAACACACAACGGAAGCTAATATTTACTGAGTGATTTTTTACTTACCAGGCACTTTCTAAGCATTTTGAATTTTTAAATATTTTTCATCTTCACAGCAATATTATGAGGTAAATGATAATAGTATGATCCCCATTTTATAGATTAGGATGGCAAGACTGAGAACTGGAAAGCAAAAAAAGCTTACCTTTAAATTTGAGAATAACTTCAAACATGCAGGAAAGTCACAGGGGGGAAAAGAATAATACAAAATACTTGAATGTCCTTTGCTTAGATTTATCTACCATCAGCATTTAGCCCATCTGTTTTATAATTTGATCTATAGACAGAAAGAGAGAGATAGACAGGAGATATTTGAGGATAATATACATATATCATGCCCCTTTAGTCATTATTTCACTGTACATTTTATTAGTAGTGATATTTCTCTATATAATCAAGGACTTTCATCAACCTCAGTAAATTTAACACTAATACAGACTTAATCTAATTTATTATCCATTTTCCAATTTACCACTTGAACTAGTCATTTTCTTCATAGAATTTTCCCTCTAAATGATCCATCTGGGGTCAGTTGTTGCATTTAGCTGACATGTCTTTTTGGTTTCCTTTAATCTAGAAATTCCATAACTGTTCTTTGGCTTTCATGGCATTTTGAAGAATTTCTCTCTTTGTTTCTTAATAAACTATTCCCAATTTTGCATTTGTCTTATGTTTCCTAATGATTAGAGTCATGGTATATCTTCTTGTTGGACTGACCTTTCATATAATGTCCAAATGGCATCTCTTTGCAGTCTTTTTTTTTTGTCTGCTTTCTGGTATTTTATAGCTCCCCCAAGCTTGCTTCTGGTTTCCTTTTGCATGGACTGTTTTTATCTATCCCTTCACTTTCAGTCTGTGTATATCCTTAGAGCTGACGTTTTCCACGGGCAGCATGTAATGGGTTTTGTAGTTTTATCCTTTAAGCCACTTTTTATTTATCCATTGAAGCATTTAGTTACTTCAATGTAAAGTAAATATGTATAGGTATACACCTACTGACATTTGATTGTTTAGAGGTTGTTTTGTAGTTATTCTCTGTTCCTTTTTCTCTGCTCTCTTTCCTTGTGGTTTGATGCCTTTCTTTCGTGTTGCATTTAGATCCAATTCTCATTATTATGTGTATTAACTACAGATTTTTACTTTGTGGTCACCATGAGGCTCACTTATATCAATTGTATATGTAAAAAGGTTTAAGTTGATAATAAGTTAGGTTTGAACCACATTCTAAAACTGCACACTTTTGGTGCCCTTCTCTCACATTTTATCTTTTATGTCACATTTTATTTCCTTTTTATTTAGTGTATACCTTTACTAATTAGAGAAGAAAATGGCAACCCTCTCTAGTGTCCTTGCCTGGGAAATCCCAGAGAAGCCTGGTGGGCTACAGTCCATGGGGTTGCAAAGAGTCAGACGTGACTTAGTGGCTAAACATACACACACCTTTACTAATTGTTGTAATTATAGTTATATTTAGCCACTTTTGTCTTTAACCTTAATATTAGCTTTAAAATTGATTAATAGCTATCAAACAACACAGTAACTGAACTCCTGGACATCCCAGAGAAACAGACTTACGTAAACACAAAAGTGTGTACATGAGTGTTTATAAAAGTTTCATATATGATAGTCAAAAATTGGAAACAGCTGTGATGTACATTAACAGACAATAGTTAAATTATAGCCCATCTCATAGTGTATTACTCAGAAATAGCACTGAGTAAAATTGATATATGAACTATTTTAATGGATTAGCTTAGAATTATGATTCACTTGGAGCTTATAGTTGTGTATAATATAAGGAATGGATATAATTGCACTTTTTTTCAAATGGCTATTCAGTTGTCCTAACAACAATGATTAAAATTATATTTTTATCTAGTGACTGAGATATCAAATTTGTCACATACTGTATTTCTAAATACGCTTGTATCTATTTCTGAATTTGTCATTTTATTGCATTAGTCTGTCTAATCAACTACCTGTACTATAAACCTTTACTTACAAAGGCATTATAATGTTTTTAACAACTTGCATTTTCTTTTTGCCCAAAAATTGTTCAGTAGAAAAATTTTAATTTTCACACGATTCATTTTTAATATTTTTACAGTCATAATTATTTATAGTTCATTTATAATAAATTGGACTTCCCTGGTGGAATTACATTTGAAGTATAAAATCTGAAAAAAATCTGATGATACCAGTGGAAACCATCACCTCAGTCAAAAAAATAAGTATATCCTACACCCATCCTTGAAAAGTTTCTTGCAACTCTTGTATTTCCTGCATCCTGCTTTCCTCTGTCTGCAATTCCTTCCATCATCAGGCAAATACTGACCTGATTTCCTTCACTAGAGATGAGTTTGCATTTTCCAAGATGTTACATAGTTAAATTTATACAACATGTATTCATTTTCCTGACTTCTTTCAAGGGACCTAAAGGCTTTTGAGATTTAAGCATAGTGTTGTAGGAATCAACCACTCATTTCTTTTTATTGCTAAGTAGCATTGTATTATACGAATATATCATAAGTTATTTTTCGGTTCACTGGTTGATGAACATTTGGGTTGTTTTGGTTTTCCCTCATCCTTTGTATTTTACATTATGAGGGGGAACCAAATAGAAAAAGTAATGAAAGCATATGGATGAGAAGGGATGTGTTAATACCATCCTTAATCTCAGACATGATTGTTTACATAGAAAGTCCTAAAGATTAACAAAGAAATTCCTAAAATTAATAAGCCAATTTACAAAGATCCAGAATGAAAGTTCATTTTTAAAAGATCAGTTGTATTCTACACACCAAAAACAACAAACAGTTGGAAAATATTTTTTTTTTTTTACATTCAAGATGGCTTCAAAATGTGTAAAGTACAGTGAAATAAATTTAACAAAGGAGGGGGAAATTATTACACCAAAAAATACAAAATACTGCTTAGCTAAATTAGACCCAAGTAAAAGGACAGACAGAAAGTGCTCATGGAGTAGAAAGCTAAATATGACTAATATGGAAAATCACCCATAATTAATCTATAGGTTTGATGCAATCTCAATAATAATCACTGCTGCATTTTTAATAGGAATTGATAAGCTAAATCTAATATGAGAAGGGAAATGCAAATAACAGAATCGACCAAACAGATGAAAAAAGAATAATAAAGCTCTAGGACAAATACTATTTGACTTCAGCTTTTCAATGAAGCTACAGTAATCAGGATAGCTTTGCACTTGTATACAATTATAAAATAGATAAAACTACAACCAAATAGAGAATCAATAAACAGATCCACACTTGTAATTTGCTCAAAGGTATCAATCAACTCAAATTGAAAGTAAAATATTTTTGATAATAGATGTTAAAGAAGGGGTTATCATTACAAAAAGAAGGGGGAAAAAACTCCTTACTTTCTCACAGGTATACTAAATTAAATTAAGATGGATCAGACATCTAAGTGGAAATGCCAGACATAAAATTTTAGTAGAAAGCATGAGATGACCTATGGCAAGGCGAAGATTTCTAGGTGAACCACAGAAAGCAATAACAACCACAAAGCACATGCTGTTTGTGTTCCTCTAAGAGACATCTTCCTTAAGACAGATTCTTAGAAGTAGAATATGGTTCAGAATAGGATGCACATTTTAAATAAATATGCTATTTCAGTACCCTGGAAATTCTCCCCATAAATACCCAGAGGATTTGGAACTTAGGACTTTCTCTTACCTCATGACTATGAATGAGGTATTTAAAGAAGGACAACTGATGACAACTATCTCTGGCCAGAGAGCTAGCAGGCATGGCAACAGTGAACAGTGGGACTGACTACAATTACCAAATTTATAATTAAAATACTTCAATCAACTTACATGAAATAGTGAAGTGGCACAGGATGGAAATGAGGTATTTGTGGCATAAGAAAGAACAAGAGCTCAGCTAGTGACACTCATGTCAGGATGAAAAGTAGGTGCTTGTGAAGAGAAATACTGCAGTGAAGTATGAGTGAAGTCGCTCAGTTGTGTCTGACTCTTTGCGACCTTGTGGACTGTAGCCCACCAGGCTCCTCCATCCATGGGAGTCTCCAGGCAAGAATACTGAAGTGGGTTGCCATTTCCTTCTCCAGGGGATCTTCCCAATCCAGGGATCAAATCCTGGTCTCCTGCATTGCAGGCAGACGCTTTAACCTTTGAGCTACCAAAAAAGAAAAGAAGGAGAGGGAAGTTGGTTGCTGCCATAAAGAAGAAGAGAAGAATATAAACAATAAATACAGGGTAAAGGGATGTGCTGTGTTTTGTTCATTGATATATCTACAGGAATTAGCTGGAGTCTAGCATATAGTGGGCACTCAATAAATTTTTGCTAAGCAAAGGAGACACAGATATAAAGAACAGAATTTTGGACTCAGTGTGTGGAGGTGAGGGTAGGATGATTTGAGAGAAGAACACTGAGACATGGGTATTACCATATGTAAAGTAGATGCCCAGTGTAAGTTTGATGCTTGAAGCAGGGCACTCAAAGCCCATGCTCTGGGACAACCCAAAGGGATAGGGTAGGGAGAGAGGTGGGAAGTGGGGGTTCAGGATTTGGGGGGACACATGTATATACCTATGGCTGATTCATGTTGATGTATAGCAAAAACCCATCATAATATTGTAAAGAAATTATCCTTCAATTAATAAATAAATTAAAATTTTTAAAGAAAATGAATTAATGCAAAGGAAATAAACAGACCTTGCTGCTGCTGCTACTGCTGCTAAGTCGCTTCAGTTGTGTCTGACTCTGTGCAACCCCATAGACGGCAGCCCACCAGGCTCTCTCATCCCTGGGATTCTCCAGGCAAGAACACTGGAGTGGATTGCCATTTCCTTCTCCAATGCGTAAAAGTGAAAAGTGAAAGTGAAGTCGCTCAGTCGTGTCCGACTCTTTCCACCCCATGGACTGTAGCCTACCAGGCAAGAGTACTGGAGGGGGCTGCCATAGCATTGAGCACCGCAGGTATTGAAACTCTATTAATTCTCTCAAATTAAGAAACAATCATGCATGGTTAAGAACAAGTCATTTTACTTTAAACCTGTTAACAGTACTACCATCAATGTGACCTCAGTTACAATAATTCCTCTGAGCTTCTGTGTGTCATCTGGAAAAATGAAGACACTAATAACAAAATGGTGTTGTTACTATGGGACTTCCCTGTCGGCTCAGTGGTAAAGAATCTGCCTGTGGTGAAGGAAACATAAGTTCAATCTCTGGGTTGGGAAGATCCCCTAGAGAAGGAAATGGTAGCCTACTCCAGTATTCTTGCCTGGGGAATCCCATGGACAGAGGGGCCTGGTGGCCTACAGTCCATGGGGTTTCAAAAGAGTTGGACACGGCTTAGCAACTAAACAACAAAAATATGTTATTATAATGGTTTAAAAGGTTATCTAAAAAAAGCACATAGCCATTTGTTACATAGAATAAGTTCTATATAAAACTGGTAGCTATTAACTTTATTAAAATATTCTACTTCATTTGGTTAACCGCTTGGTATTTATTGAGTATCTAATGTGTGCCAAACATTATGATACAGATGCAGGAAGAAAAGGTCAGGCTTCCTCTTTATGGCTTGACTGTGAGTTAGTAAAACTAAATTCTCTGAGTCATGGAATGTTCCTCCTTATGACTTCTGTGTCATGAATGTACTCTTCAATTTTTCAGTGTCTGTCACATGTTAGCTACCTGGTAAATATTTACTCTTGAAGTCAGCTCAGTCGCTGAGTCGTGTCTGACTCTTTGCGACCCCATGAATCGCAGCACACCAGGCCTCCCTGTCCATCACCAACTCCCGCTGTTCACTCAGACTCACGTCCATCGAGTTAGTGATGTCATCCAGCCATCTCATCCTCTGTCGTCCCCTTCTCCTCCTGCCCCCAATCCCTCCCAGCATCAGAGTCTTTTCCAATGAGTCAACTCTTCGAATCAGGTGGCCAAAGTACTGGAGTTTCAGCTTTAGCATCATTTCTTCCAAAGAAATCCCAGGGCTGATCTCTTTCAGAATGGACTGGTTGGATCTCCTTGCAGTCCAAGGAACTCTCAAGAGTCTTCTCCAACACCACAGTTCAAAAGCATCAATTCTTCGGCACTCAGCCTTCTTCACAGTCCAACTCTCACATCCATACATGACCACAGGAAAAACCACAGCCTTGACTAGATGGACCTTTGTTGGCAAAGTAATGTCTCTGCTTTTGAATATGCTATCTAGGTTGGTCATATCTTTCCTTCCAAGGAGTAAGCGTCTTTTAATTTCATGGCTGCAGTCACCATCTGCAGTGATTTTGGAGCCCAGAAAAATAAAGTCTGACACTGTTCCCACTGTTTCCCCATCTATTTCCCATGAAGTGATGGGACCGGATGCCATGATCTTAGTTTTCTGAATGCTGAGCTTTAAGCCAACTTTTTCACTCTCCACTTTCACTTTCATCAAGAGGTTTTTTAGTTCCTCTTCACTTTCTGCCATAAGGGTAGTGTCATCTGCATATCTGAGGTTGTTGATATTTCTCCCAGCAATCTTGATTCCAGCTTGTGTTTCTTCCAGTCCAGCGTTTCTCACGATGTACTCTGCATATAAGTTAAATAAACAGGGTGACAATATACAGCCTTGACGAACTCCTTTTCCTATTTGGAACCAGTCTGTTGTTCCATGTCCAGTTCTAACTGTTGCTTCCTGACCTGCATACAAATTTCTCAAGAGGCAGATCAGTTGTTCTGGTATTCCCATCTCTTGAAGAATTTTCCACAGTTGATTGTTATCCACACAGTCAAAGGCTTTGGTATAGTCAATAAAGCAGAAATAGATGTTTTTCTGGAACTCTCTTGCTTTTTCGATGATCCAGTGGATGTTGGCAATTTGATCTCTGGTTCCTCTGCCTTTTCTAAAACTAGCTTGTACATCAGGAAGTTCACAGTTCACATATTGCTGAAGCCTGGCTTGGAGAATTTTGAGCATTACTTTACTAGTGTGTGAGATGAGTGCAATTGTGCAGTAGTTTGAGCATTCTTTGGCATTGCCTTTCTTTGGGATTGGAATGAAAACTGACCTTTTCCAGTATCTCCTAAGATGTGAGCTGAAGACACTAAAGTTAAATGGTTCTATGAAGCCCTGCAAGACCTTCTAGAACCAACACAACAAAAAAATATCCTTTTCATTATAGGGGATTGGAATGCAAAAGTAAAAAGTCAAGAAATACATGGAGTAACAGGCAAATTTGGCCTTGGAGTACAGAAAGAAGCAGAGCAAAGGCTAATAGAGTTTTGTCAAGAGAACAAACTGGTCATAGCAAACACCCTTTTCCAACAACACAAGAGAATACTCTACACATGGACATCACCAGATGGACAATACTGAAATCAGATTGATTATGTTCTTTGCAGCCAAAGATGGAGAAGTTCTATACAGTCAGCAAAAACAAGACCAGGAGCTGATTGTGGCACAGACCATGAACTCCTCATTGCCAAATTCAAACTTAAATTGAAGAAAGAAGGGAAAACCACTAGACAATTCAGGTATGGCCTAAATCAAATCGCTTGTGATTATACAGTGGAAATGACAAATAGATTTAAGGTGTTAGATCTGATAGAGTGCCTGAAGAATTATTGACAGAGGTTCATGAAATTGTACAAGAGGCAGGGACCAAGACCATCCCCAAGAAGAAGAAATGCAAAAAAGCAAAATGGTTGTCTGAGGAGCCCTTACAAATATCTGTGAAAAGAAGAGAAGTGAAAGGCAAAGGAGAAAAAGAAAGATATACCGATTTGAATGCAGAGTTCCAAAGAATAGCGAAGAGAGATAAGAAAGCCTTCCTCAGCGATCAATGCAAAGAAATGGAGGAAAACAATAGAAAAGGAAAGACTAGAGATCTTTTACAGAAAATTAGATATACCAAGGGAAGAGTTCGTGCAAAGATGGGCACAGTAAAGTACAAAAATGGAATGGACCTAAAAGAAACTGAAGATATTAAGAAGAGGTGGCAAGAATACACCAAAGAACTATACAAAAAAAGATCTTCATGACCCAGATAACCACAATAGTGTGATCATTCACCTAGAGCCAGACATCCTGGGATGTGAGTCACATGGGCCTTAGGAAGCATCACTACGAACAAAGCTAGTGGAGGTGATAGAATCCCAATGGAGCTATTTCAAATCCTAAGAGATGATGCTGTTAAAGTGCTGCACTCAATATGCCAGCGAATTTGAAAAACTCAACAGTAGCCACAGGACTGGAAGAGGTCAGTTTTCATTCCAATCCCAAAGAAAGGCAATGCCAAAGAATACTCAAACTACCACACAATTGCATACATCTCACATGCTACCAAAGTAATGCTAAAAGTTCTCCAACCAGGCTTCAACAGTACATGAACTGTGAACTTTCAGATGTTCAAGCTGGATTTCAAGAAAAGGCAGAGGAATCAGAGATCAAATGGCCAACATCCGTTGGACTATTGAAAACAAGAGAGTTCCAGGAAAGCATCTACTTCTGCCTTATTGACTACACCAAAGCCTTTGACTGTGTGGACCACAAGAAACTCTGGAAAATTCTTAAAGAGATGGGAATACCAGACAACCTGACCTGCCTCTTGAGAAATCTGTGTGTGGGTCAGGAAGCAACAGTTAGAACTGGACATGGAACAACAGACTGGTTCCAAATCGGGAAAGAAGTACCTTAAGGCTGTGTATTGTCACCCTACTTATTTAACTTATATGCAGAGTACATCATGAGAAATGCTGGACTGGATGAAGCACAAGCTGGAATCAAGATTGCCAGGAAAAATATCAATAACCTCAGATATGCAGATGACACCACCCTTATGGTAGAAAGCTAAGAAGTACTAAAGAGCCTCTTGATGAAAGTGAAAGAGGAAAGTCAAAAAGTTAGCTTAAAGCTCAACATTCAGAAAACTAAGATCATGGCATCTGGTCCCATCACTTCATGGCAAATAAGATGGGGAAACAGTTGAAACAGTGAGACTTTATTTTCTTTGGGCTCCAAAATCACTGCAGATGGTGACTGCTGCCATGAAATTAAAAGACGCTTGCTCCTTGGAAGAACAGTTATGATCAATCTAGATAGCATATTAAAAAGCAGAGACATTACTTTGCCAAAGGTCCATCTAGTCAAAGCTATGGTTTTTCCAATAGTCATATATGGATGTGAGAATTGGAGTATAAAGAAAGCTGAGCGCCAAAGAATTGATGCTTTGAAACGTGGTGTTGGAGAAGACTCTTGAGAGTCCCCTAGACTTCAAGGCGATCCAACCAGTCCATCCTAAAGGAAATCAGTCCTGAATATTCATTGGAAGGACTGATGCTGAAGCTGAAGCTCCAATACGTTGGCCACCTGATGCAAAGAACTGATTCATTGGAAAAGACCCTGATGCTGGGAAAGATCGAAGGCAGGAGGAGAAGGGGACGACAGAGGATGATATGGTTGGATGATTTCACTGACTCAATGAACATGAGTTTGAGTAAACTCTTGGTGTTGGCAATGGACAGGGAAGCCTGGTGTGCTGCAGTCCATGGGTTTGCAGAGTCAGACACGACTGAGTGACTAAACTGAACTGAAGATGTGAACAGCGCAAGGTCAGTAGTTGTGTCTGATTCAGCACTGTTTTTCTCAATGCCCAACACAGTGCTTGCCATGTGGAAACTTCAATGTCTGTGTGTGTGTGCTCTGTCACTTCAGTCATTTCTGATTGTTTGTGATGCTATGGACTGTAGTCCGCCAAGCTCCTCTGTCCATGGGATTCTCTAGGCAAGAGCACTGCAGTGGGTTGCCATGTCTTCCTCCAGGAGATTGTCTCTATCCAGCAATTAAACCCACATCTCCTTGCATCTACTGCATTGCAGGCAGATACTTTACCCACTAAGCCGCCAGGGAAGCCCCCAGGGTCTGTAAAGGGAGCTGAAATCTCTCACATGCAAGAGTGAGAGCTGGAAGCTTGACTTACAGATGAATTCAGTGGAGATCATAAAATAAAGTTGCCATAGGTGGCCAGGCCAAGCAGAGGTCAGATGTATGAAAGAGATATCATAACAGTATAATAAATTTAAAAAAAAAAAGAGTTAAATCCATGCCCTCTAAAGCCACACTATACATTGGGTTTGGACTACAGTTGTATGGGTAACTCATTTTGCAACCTGGGTAAGAATCAATATTTCAGTCTTTCCACCTATAAAATGAAGACAATAATTGAAACTATATCTTAAATTTGTTGTAAAGATAAAATTAATTAGTATATAAGAACATCTCACACATACTGTATTATTGTTATCATCACCAGCTGCCTCTTAAAAATAAGTTCTCCTTACTCAGAACTTATTTTTCCAGCATATAGCATCCTAAGTCAAGCATTAGATTGCTCTCTATTTTCCTCTGTGCTGCTTGCCTATAAATGAAAGATACAATCAAAAATAGTATTTGAAGAAAATGTGCAATCAAATAAAGCAGGCAGAAATTACAAGGCAGAAAGAAGAAATTAGACCAAAATCAACAAGAAAACCAAACAAAAGAGATTTTTCAAAATGAAAGGTGGGAGGCAAAACCTAGAGAGATGAACCCCATGATGTCAAGGATGATGTATATTGTCCAGTGTTATATTTTGATAGTAGATATTAAAAGAACATGGTGAATGAATTAATTCCTTGCATAATAAAAAGGGGGCTTCAGGAGAGGTGGGGGAACTTAGAAAGGTGTTAGGCACAAAAAGTGGGAAAAATAAAGGTGTTTATCTGACACTTATTAAATTTGATCTATTAAATAAAAATCTTTGATCCCATAATTCTAAAACTCCAAATTTTATTATTACATTTGGCTCCAGGAGCTATGCCCCTTTTCATACTTCATCCTTTACTTGGACTTTGTACTGCTTAGTGAATCCTGGTCTACCTTGGTTCACCTGACTCCATGGTCCCCTTATTGATACAGGACTCTGCCCTTCAACTCTCACCACAGGACTCAGGCACAATGCAGCCCCTCAGCCTGCATACAGATGCTTCAACCCTGGTGCTTCAACATGATGAAGAAGGATTCAGAATGTTGCCAAGCAACAAGGTCAGCATCCAAAGCCTGCTCTTCTAACACCATACCAGTGTCATGTTCTTGGAGAAAATGCGCTGTGCACACAGATGCACACAGAGAAACATGCAACACATATATATTTATATATTACATGTAATTTAATTTTTATTTAATACATATTAAATTACCATACAATCGCACAGATTTCACATGCTAGGAGGGCTATGCTCAAAATCCTTCAAGCTATGCTTCAGCAGTGTGTGAACTGAGAACTTCCAGATGTACAAGGTGAGTTTAGAAAAGGCAGATGAACCAGAAATCAAATTGCCAGCATTCATTGGATCATAGAGAAAGCAAGGGAATTCCAGAAAATCATCTACTTCTGCTTCATTGACTATGCTAAAGCCTTTGACTGTGTCAGTTCTTTTCAGTTCAGTCCCTCAATCGTGTCTGACTTTTTGCCACCCCATGAACTGCAGCACACCAGGCTTCCCTGTCCATCACCAACTCTCGGAGCTTACTCAAACTCATGTCCATTGAGTCTGTGATGCCATCCAGCCATCTCATCCTCTGTCGTCACCTCCTCTTCCTGCCTTCAATCTTTCCCATCATCAGGGTCTTTCTAATGAGTCAGTTCATTGCATCAGGTGGCCAAAGTTGTGGTCCATGCAGTCAAAATGAAGTCTCTATTTTGCTCCTTGGAAGGAAAGCTATGACAGACCTAGACAGTGTATTAAAAAACAGAAACATCATTTTCGCTGTGTGGATCACAACAAACTGGAAAATTCTTCAAGAGGTAGGAATACCAGACCATCTTACCTGCCTCCTGAGAAATCTGTATGCAGGTCAAGAAGCAATAGTTAGAACCAAACATGGAACAACGGACTGGTTCCAAACCAGAAAAGGATTATGTCAAGGCTGTATATTGTCACTCTGCTTATTTAACTTATATGCAGAGTAAAATATAAGAAGTGCTGGACTGGATGAAGCACAAGATGAAATCAAGATTGCCAGGAGAAATACCAATAAGCTCAGATATTCAGATGAGGCCACTCTAATGGCAGAAAGTGAAGAGGAACTAAAGAACCTCTTGATGACAGTGAAAGAGGAGAATGAAAAATCTGGCTTAAAACTCAAGATTCAACAAACAAAGATCATGGCACCCAGTCCCATCACTTTATGGCAAATAGAAGGGGGGAAAGTGGAAGCAGTGACAAATTTTGTTTTCTTGGGCTCCAAAATTACTGCCGATGATGACTGCAGCCATGAAATCAAGAGGCTTGCTCCTTGGAAGGAAAGATATAACAACACTAGACAGTGTATTAAAAAAAGCCAAGACATCATTTTTGCTGACACAGATCTGTATTTTTATCAAACACCTATCAGTGTTTCCAGTAGTTGGGTATGGATGTGAAAGTTGGACCATGAAGAAGGATGAGCATTGAAGAATTGATGCTTTCAAATCTTGGTGCTGGAGAAGGCACTTGAGAGTCCCTTGGACGGCAAAGAGATCAAACCAGTCAATCCTAAACTAACCTTGAATATTCATTGGAAGGACTGATGCTGAAGCTAAAGTTCCAACACTTTGGCCACCTGATGCGAAGAGCTGACACACTGGAAAAGACCCTGTTGCTGGGAAAGATTGAAGGCAGGAGGAAAAGGGGATAGCAGAGGACAAGATGCTATATAGCATCGCTGACTCATTGGCCATGAAACTGGTCAAACTCTGGGAGACAGTGAAGGACAGAGTAGCCTGCTGTGCTGCAGTCCATGGGGTTGCAAAGAATCGAACATGACTTCAAAACTGAACGACAATATAAACATGTAAATGTATATATGTATACATATAAATTAACAGATATATTTAAAAATACTATACAAAATCCATAAGCATTATAAGCCACTAGTCATCAAAAATCACTACAATTTAAACATATTTTTCTGTCATTCCCCCCCTTATACACACACACACATACACACACATATACAATGTCTCCATGAACCTGAAATTCTTAAGTTCATGCAGCTTTGTAGCCAGCACTCTCACATAATTTATTATGAATGTCTTTCCTTGACATTAAATATGAATGCATTGCATTTTTATTAGTAGTATTATATTCCATTATATGGATGTGCCATAGTTAACCAACCTTTTACTTTTATGTTATTAAATCATAACAAATTTATTTCTTAATATAAATAACTGTGCAGTGAATATCCTTACATATAAGTCATTCTTTCCTTCAGATGTGCTGCTAAAACTGAAATTACTAGCAAACAACATAAACATGTTTAGATTTCACATTTGTCATTTATTTGCTGTCATTCTGCCTCTTTATGACCCTGTGGACTGTAGCCTGTCAGGCTGCTCTGACCATGGTAAGGAAAACTGGAGTAGGTTGCCAATTCCTCCTCCAGGGGATCTTTCCAATACAGGGATTGAAACTGTATCTCCTACACAGGCAGGCCAAACATCAGTTCAGTTCAGTCACTCAGTCCTGTCCAGCTCTTTGCGAACCCATGGACTACGGCTCTCTGTTCATCACCAACTCCCAGAGCTTACTGAAACTCATGTCCATTGAGTCAGTGATGCCATCCAACCATCTCATCCTCTGTCGTCCCCTTCTCTTCCTGCCTTCAGTCTTTCCCAGCATCAGGGTCTTTTCAAATGAGTCAGTTCTTCGCATCAGGTGGCCAAACTATTGGAGCTTCAGCTTTAGCATTTAGTCCTTCCAGTGAATATTCAGGACTGATTTCCTTTAGGATGGACTTGTTGGATCTCCTTGCTGTTGAAGGGACTCTCAAGAGTCTTCTCCAATATTACAGTTCAAAAGCATCAATTCTTTAGCACTCATTTTCCTTTATAGTCCAACTCTCACAACCATACATGACTATTGGAAAAACCATAGCTTTGACTAGATGGACTTCTGTTGGCAAAGCAATGCCTTTGCTTTTTAATATGCTGTCTAAGTTGGTCATAACTTTTCTTCCAAAGAGCAAGCATCTTTTAATTTCATGGCTGTAGTCACCATCTGTAGCTATTCTGGAGCCCAAAGAAAGTAAAGTCTCTCACTGTTTCCCCATGTATTTGCCATGAAGTGATGGGACCAGATGCCATGATCTGTTTTCTGAATGTTGTCTTTTAAGCCAGCTTTTGCACTCTCCTCTTTCACTTTCATCAAGAGGCTCTTTAGTTCTTCTTCACTTTCTGCCATAAGGCTGGTGTCATCTACATATCTGAGTTTATTGATATTTCTCCCGGCAATCTTGATTCTAGCTTGCACCTCATTCAAACCAACATTCCACATGATGTACTCTGCATGTAAGTTAAATAAGCAAGGTGACAATATACAGCCTTAATGTATTCCTTCCCTGATTTAGAACCAGTCTGCTTTTCCATGTCTAGTTCTAACTGCTGCTTCATGACCTGCATACAGATGTCTCAGGAGGCAGATCAGGTGGTCTGATACTCCCATTCCTTGAAGGATTTTCCACAATTTGTTGTGATCCATACAGTCAAATTCTTTGGTGTAGTCAATAAAGCAAAAGTAGATGTTTTCCTGGAACTCTCTTGCTTTTTCGATGACCCAACAGATGTTGGCAATTTGATCTCTGGTTCCTCTGCCTTTTCTAAATCCAGCTTGAACAACTGGAAGTTCACGGTTCACATACTGTTGAAACCTGGCTTGGAGAATGTTGAGCATTACTTTGCTAGTGTGGGAGATGTGTGCAATTGTGTGGTACTTTGAGCATTTTTTGGCATTGCCTTTCTTTGGGATTGGAATGAAAACTGACCTTTCCCAGTCCTGTGCACTGCTGAGTTTTCCGAATTTGCTGGCATATTGAGAGTAGCACTTTCACAGCATCATCTTTAGGATTTGAAATAGCTCAACTGGAATTCCATCACTTCCACTAGCTTTGTTCGTAGTGATGCTTCCTAAGGCCCACTTGACTTCGAGTCCCAGAATGTCTGACTCTAGGTGCATGATCACACTATTGTGGTTATCTGGATCATGAAGATCTTTTTCTGTATAGTTTTCAGTTGTATTCTTGCCACCTCTTCTTAACATCTTCTGCTTCTGTTTGGTCCATTCCATTTCTGTCCTTTATTGTGCCCATTTTTGCATGAAATGTTACCTTGATACCTCTAATTTTCTTGAAGAGATCTCTAGACTTTCCCGTCTATTGTTTGCCTATATTTCTTTGCACTGATCACTGAGGAAGGCTTTCTTATCTCTCCTTGCTATTCTTTGGAACTCTGCTTTCAAATGAGTATATCTTATCATTATACAGTGGAAGTGACAAATAGATTCATAGACTTGGATTATGGTGACACTGAATTGTTTGCCTTGGAAACGAACAGAGATCATTCTGTCATTTTTGAGATTGCATCCAAGTACTGCATTTTGGACTCTTTTGTTGACTATGCTGGCTACTCCATTTCTTCTAAGGGATTCTTGCCCACAGTAATAGATATAATGGTCATCTTAGTTAAATTCACCCATTCTAGTCCATTTTAGTTCACTGATTCCTAAAATGTTGATGTTCACTCTTGCCATCTCCTGTTTGCCCACTTTTAATTTGTCTTGATTCATGGACCTAACAGTCCAGGTTCCTATGCAATATTGCTCTTTATAGCATCGGACTTTACTTCCATCACCAGTCACATCCACAACTGGGGTGTTTTCAGGAGCATTGTCTCCTACCACTTCCAATTCTCTTCCCACTACAACACAGCTGCCTCTGCTGCTAAGTTACTACAGTCGCGTCCGACTCTGTGTGACCCCATAGACGGCAGCCCACCAGGCTCCTCCATCCCTGGGATTCTCCAGGCAAGAACACTGGAGTGGGTTGCCAGTTCCTTCTCCAATGCATGAAAGTGAAAAGTGGAAGTGAAGTCGCTCAGTCGTGTCCAACTCTTATCGACCCCATGGACTGCAGCCTACCAGGCCCCTCTGTCCATGAGATTTTCCAGGCAAGAGTACTGGAGTGGGGTGCCATTGCCTTCTCTGACAGCTGCCTCTAGGAGACACAAATAACAGAGCAAGATATTAAGGACCTGAGAAAAGAGAAAAAATTCCATTTTAATAGTAACATTGTTGAATATAACTAACAAATGGAAATTGCCAACAGAGATAGTAGCATATTTTATTCAGCATAAAATATTTTTTATTTCCTTCAGAAAGGCAGTAGATATAAGACTCATAGGAAATAATAAAGGGATACCAGAATCCTTGCATGAAAAATGAGATTTTTAATCTTGAAACAAATTTTCTTTTTTATCTCACTGGTATGTTGTAGTGAATATACTTGCATGGGAATAAATGGGTTATAATCATTTTTATTTATATCCAATAAGATTTTCAAACTCTCCTGCTGACCTATTAAAATAAATATTTAGGCTCAGATATTACCCTTACCTAGAAAAAAAGTAGAAATGTGCAAATAACAGTTTTATTATCAAAATGACAATTACATAATGTCTTCTCTATCCTGCAGTGACTTTTGTGGTAATATGTATAGCCAACAGTGTTAGTTCTATCCTGCAGCTATTTTTCCCATGTTCTACTCTAGCACAGTTCAGATTTTGACTAACTGAGTACCCATTCCTCCAAACGACTAGCTCAGGCCTGTTATGATGTTCATTCCCTTTCTCAGTGATCTGTTCCAAGCTTGGCATGAGATACAACTCCTGCCAATGAGCTGTGAAGAAAAGTGAGTTGGGGTGTTTATGGGAAAGATTTTTTTTATCAGTATGCAAAGGGACTGGATGTTTTCAGGTAAGGAAAGTGGAAAAGATATTTTTAGAAATAAAATTATGATAAGCAGGTGTACAGATTGTGTATTCCGAGTAGTAAATTGGTAGATGAATTTGCTAAAAGAAGAGACTCAGTATATAAAAGTCTTACATGCAATGCTAAAATAAGCTTGAATTTTCATTCTCTCAAATGTATTTATTAAGTATCTGCTATATGCCAAGAGTTTTCTGAGTTGGGGACAAAAATAAAAATAGAAGCAAACAATATGATTTTCTATAGTATTGAGTGCTATGACGACACTAAACCAGGACAAAATATAAAAAACTGACAATAGGCTGATACTTGGGCTGGATGACCAAAGTGAGCAACTTAAAAGATATTAGACTAAGACCTCATCAATAAAGCAAAATTAATCATAAGAAGTTGTGAAGAATGGAACTTCAAGCAAGGAAAAAACTACAAATTCAAAGGCTTGGGCACATAAGAATTTTGTTACCAAAAAGTAAAGAGTAATGTTTATATGCACAAGCTGTATCATTTGAGGGCATCAGAATTTGTGATGAAAAGTTAATGCTAATTCTAAGTGAAGTAAGAGATAAACAGAGAATTTTAAGCTGGGCAATCATAAAGTCTAATTAATTTTTCAAAGATCTCCCTCTGTTGGTTGAGTGAAGATTAAACTGAAGAATAAGATAGAATTGTCCAGATTAGAAATAACAGCATCACAGGCTAGGAGACCAGTGGATTAGTAGGAGAACTGAAAATACAATGGGAAGGACCATTAACAAAGCTTGTTCATGTTTTTAGTACAAGGTGAGGTAAAGGAAAGAATGATTCCAGTTTTTCATCTAAGTAGCTGTGAGGGCTATGATACCATATACTAAGATATAAGAAGACTGGGGAAAGAAACATTGGAGATGGATAGCAAACCAATAATTCTTTGCTGGACACACTAAATTTGAGATCCATTCTTCTTTCAGTTTCTGGTAGCTGCCAGCGTTCATTGGCTTATAGCTGAATCTCTCTAATCTCTCTCTGGTCATGTGGGCTTCTCCTGTGTTTGTGTTGTCAACTCTCCATCTGCCTCTGTCTTATAGAAACACATACAGTTGTATTTATGAACCACTTGGATAACCCAGGATAATCTCATCTCGATATCCTTTACTTACTTACATCTGCAAAGACAAAACCCAGGGATTAGAAGGCAGATATCTTTTAGAAGGCCATTTACTATCTATCATAAATAGGAATTGAAAATTTAGAAAGACACAGAAAATAATAAACATCTGAAAGTGGTTTTTTGGTGAAATAAAAAAGAAAAAAAAATGAAAGTAGCAGCTGAGAGGTAGGAGGAGGCATGTAGCTTATTTGTTTGTTTGTATGTTTTATGTATTAAGACAACAGATGCCAAAAAGTTTTTGTCTTGATGGAAAGAGCCAATGGAGAAAGACAAACAGTAATGTAGGAGAGGATAATTTGGCTCATAGCTGATGAATTTATTTTGAAGTTTTAAGCAGGGCTATGATATGGACATGCTAAGTATTTTATACAGATCGCGTTGGGAACAGTGAGGACAGATCAAACATCTTATCATTATCAGTCTTCATTTTCCTTTATAATTTTAGATGTAAAATTTTCAACTGGTCCTGGGTTTTTTAAAAGTATATCCCAAAAACCATAGGATAGAGTATAAGCCATTAGGATCTAGTAACTGCTGAGCTCTCCAACTTCATAACCTACCATACTTTAAAAAAATTCTATTAAGTGGTTTAGAGCTCCTAAACACATTCAGCTGTTTCACGCTGTATGGTTTTGTACATGTCTTTTCACCCAGGTAAATGTTTGTCTTTTTACAAGTTCCTTGCTTTTCTGACAAAGTAATGTTTAACTATCAAATCCTACCTCAAATAGCGTAAAATACATTACACGTACTTTGTATACTTGAATGTCATGTATTTATCTGTTCTCTTCAGGGTATTATCTTGGCAGCTTTTGCATGGGTTCATTGCTCTATTTGTAAAAATATGATATGACTGATTTCCTTAATTAATCATGAGCCCAATAAGAGCAAGTCCAGTGTCTTGCCTTCTACAATCCTGCTCTCATATGGAGCCATGCTCAGAGGAGGTGTTCAATAAACATTTGGCTAAATGTATGAAATACTTTGAATTTGTTTATTTGTTTTAGCTTAGATATTCTAATTTATGAGGATACAGAAAATCTTTACTATTTCATTAAATAATTATTTATTTACCCACTCTCTTATCTATTTATCTAAATTGAGCAAGCTTATTTGGTATGCTCAATATCCTTTGATTTGTATAACTTTTCTATGTTTATAATTTCCCCCCAGCCTTTCCTAAGTGAGATATTGCTGAAAGTATTCTTCTCTGGGAGAAGGCATCAATTCTGGACAAGGACTGAAGATTTGGCTTAAGCTGAAAGAAGGGCCACTTGGGGGAAAAGGAAACTAGCAGAGCCTTTGATAATCACAAAGACTGGCAAAAAGTATTTGAATCTAGAGAATCCCCAAAATATAGCCAGATTTCTCCATGAGAAACATGCTGAGGCCTGAAATTTCATGTAGGAAATGGTGGGAGTGAAATCTAAAGCCGCATAGTGCTTAGGAGATGATGCTCAATGAGAGAAAGAAGACTCCTCTCAAATACAAGACCAGGTTTCCTCTGAAGATATTTAACATATCTGAGTCTCTACGGGATGAGAGTATAGAATGAAATACCTATTATATATGGAATGGAAAAACAAAAAGTTCCTACTATATAACACAGGGTTAGGGTTAGGGTGGATGGAAAAGTATACTAAAAAGAATACATGTATCTAAATCACTTTGCTGTACAGCAGAAATTAATACAACACTGTAAAGCAACTATATGTGTGTGTGTTTGGTTGCTCAATCATGTCCAACTCTTTGTGACTCTTTGGACTGTAGGCTTCTCTGTCCATGGGATTTTTCAGGCAAGAATACTGGAGTGGGTTGCCATTTCCTCCTCTAGGGGATCTTCCAGACCCAAGGATTGAACCTTTCTCTCCTGCATTGCAGGCAGATTCTTTACCAGCTGTGCCATCACAGAAGCCCAAAGCAACCATAATTCAATTTAAAAATTTCAACAACAAAAAAAAATGAGTGAAATGTCAAAGCATTGAAAGAACAGATCTGAACACCTCCCCATCACCCCTTCAACACACACACACACACAAATCTCCTAGGTGTGAGAAGACAAACACTGCTGTGTTCTCAAATGAAAATTTGGTAGATCTTTATCTAAAGAATTAATGCTAAAATGACTCTTTACTAAACTGTAACTCAGCTCAGCTACAACAAAATTGTCTGTAAGAATTAGTTAATCATTCCAACTGATTAAAAAGCAAAGTGGAATCTTTCCCTGGTGAAAAATACCATAAAGCAAACATCATAGTCCTGTCATACAAAATGCCAGGCATATAATAATTCTATCAAAGTAAACTGCATACAAAAAGGGAAGAAAACATGACCAATTCCAAAGAGAAATACAAAAACAAAACAGGAAACTTAACACCAATTTGTAAATTGTAAATATGTAGATCATGTAAATTTGTAGATCATGTAAATATCATAAAAGCTTTTAAACATTAAAACTATTAAAACTAAAACATTTAAAAAACAGAATATTATATAAAAAATACATAAATACAAAAAGATGTCAAAATAAAAACATATAAAATAATCTAATGGAACATCTAGAACTGAAACATACAATGGCTGAAACTAAGAACTCAATGGACAGAATTTTGTAAGATCAAATTAGAAAATTCAAAGATCATTATTAGAAGTTTTCCAAAATGAACACAAAGAAAACAATAATGAGAGAACAGAAAGGACCATGAGAAACACATGCTACCCAGTATAACAGACTAAACATAGTTGAAATTTCATTCCCAAAAGAAGTTAAAATTGCAGGATATCTGAAGTCAATAATTGGCTGAAAATTTCTAAAACTGAAGAAAAATATCAACCATGAGATTCAAGAAATTAAAAAAGACTAGACAGATCAAAGATACAAATAAATCACATATAACCACACCACAGTGAAACACTTTTTAAAAAATGCAAGGCAGAGGAAATGTTAAACGCAGATTAAAAATTTTAAAAGACATATTCAAAGAAGAAAAAATGGAGAGTAAGCTTTTTCTGTTTTTTTAAATGTTTATTGACACTTACTTAAATTTATACTTTTGATGAAAATATATTCACATTTTATATACTTTGAATGAAATTCAAATATTTTAATCCTTAATTCATTAGTTTCAATAGAACAAGACAACTCTTGATTAATGTAGTGGGCCAATCGGTGACCTGAAAGATATCAGGTTCCAATCCCTGTTTACCTTATTTGAGAAAGGGTTTTTGCATTTACAGATGTGAACAAGTTAAGAACTTTTCTTAAAATTCAGGCTGTGCATGTAATTTTTTAAAGGTGTAAGACAAGACTTAATATATGTACACACTGTGAAGTGATTACCACAATCAAATTAATTAAAATATTCATCACCTCACAGAGTTAGCTTTTTTGTGTGTATGGTTAAGAACACTTAAGATCTACTCTCAGTGAAGTTTAAGTATACAAGATAGTCTTGTTAACTTCAATCATCATGATATACATCAGATTTCCAAAACGTATTCATCTTATAACTGAAAGTTTGTAACCTCTAACCAACATCTTTCTATATCTGCCCCCTTAACCCCTAGTGCCTGGCAACCATCATTCTACTCTCTGGTTCTATGATTTTTTTAATGATGAAAGAATTTGAAGATAAAATAAATGGAAAGATATGTCATGCTTATGAATGGAAAGAATTATTATTGGTAAAATAGCCATACTACCCAAAGTGATCTACAGATTCAAGGCAATCTTTATCAACATTCGAATAGTATTTTTCACAGAGATATTAAAAGAAACCTAAGTATGTGTTTAAGTACAAAAGTTCCTGAATAACAAAAACAATTTTCAAGAAAGAACAAAGCTGGAGGCATCACACCTATTTCAAACAATATTACAAAGTATAGTTGTCAAAACAGCACGTATGTGTGTGCTAAGTTGCTTCAGTCATGTCCAACCCTTTGTAACCCTATGGACTGTAACCTGCCAGGCTACTCTGTCCATGGGATTTTCCAGCCAAGAGTACAGGAGTGGGTTGCCATGCCCTCTTCCAGGGGATCTTCCTGACTCAGGGATCGAACCCATGACTCTTATGTCTCCTGCAATGGCAGGCAGGTTCTTTACCACAAGTGCCACCTGTGAAGTCCATCAAAACAGCATAGCATTTACATAAAAGCAGGTACATAGATTGATGGAGCATAATTGAGAGCCCAGAAATAAACACATGTATATATGGTCAATTAATTATTAACAAAGGAGTCAAGAATATACAATAGAAAAAGACAGTTCCTTCAATATACAGTGTTTGGAAAACTGTACACTCACATGGAAAAGAATAAAATCAGACCCTACCTTATACTAAACACATAAAAGCAATTCAAGATGGATTAAAGACTCAAATTTAATACCTGAAACTATAAAATTCCTAGAATAAAACATAGTGGGTAAGTTCCTTGACATTAATTTCAGCAAATAGTTTTTGCATTTGACACCAAAAGTAAAGGCAACAAAAGTAAAAATAAATAAGTAAAACTACATTATACTAAAAAGTTTCTTCATAGCAAAGAAAAATACCTTCACAAAATGAAAAGACACCCTATGGAACAGAAGAAAATATGTACAAATCATAATCTGTTAAATTGTCAAAATCCAAAACATGTAATCTATGCAATCAACAACAGGAAAACAATCTGATTAAAAAGTGGGCAGAGGCTCTGAATAGACATTTTTCCAAAGAAGATATAAAGATCTGCAACAGGCACATGAAAAGATGTTCATTAGCACTAATTATTAGAAAACTGCAAATCAAAACAGCAGTGAGATATCTCCTAACACCTGTTGGGATGGTTACCATCAAAGAGATAAGAGTGATTATCATTTTTCAGGTCTCACTTCCACTGCCTTTCTTTGAGTGAAAATGTGCAGGCTCTAGTTGCTTGGGAGTACAGTGCAAAGCCAACTTCTCACACCCATCAGTGCAGCCAATTTATTGAACGACTACTATGAGCCATGCAAAGCTCCAGGCACAGGACACAGCAGGTATAGCACAAAGGAAATCTACACAATTTCTGCCCTGGTCACACTCCAATGGGAGATGAACAGCAAACCAGGAAACAAACATGACATCTCATTAGATGACAGAAGAACACAAGTAGATAACATAAAAGATAAAACACATTAAAAAAGGATGCTGCCGAGACAGTGAAAGGCAGGGCTTCACCTGGCCTAGACCAGAGAGGGCAGCAGCAAGTGGGGCCCAATGCAGAGCATGAGGGAGACACCTGAGGTCAGGAAGAGGGCCGAGGTGCTGTCACGGCCCTGGACACGGCCAGGTCCCCTGGCAAGGCCATGCACTGGTGGGGTTCCCCATGGCTCCTCCTGCGGAGAGTGCGGGATGCCAGTCAAGTGGTTAGGGACGGGTCCATCCTCCCTGCCTCTCAGGCCTCCCTCTCTCTGCTCAAACCAGAACCAAAATCAAAATTCTCCCTGCTGAGACATATACTGCAGTTCTCACAGTATCCTGAGACCTTGGTAGACCCTGAGGGGTCCCATAGCCACGCGCTTTCTGACCCTGGGAGGGTATCCATATCCTGCCCAGCTCCTTTCTGATGGGCGGAACAGGCTGCGGCCAAGGAGGCAGTCATCCTCCAAGGTTTCACCTGAGTCTGGTTTCACCTCCAACTCTCTGGACTCTCCATCTCTCTTTATTGCCTTCCGATGGAGTCAGATATTTTAGATCAGTGGGGAGTCATCTCAGAGAGCCCAAAGCACCCACAAAGTAAACTGTGAAAGAGGCTCAGGGCAGGTCCAAGCACAGACTCCCACAGCCTAGGAAAGAGGCTGCCCTAAGCCAGGCTGCCCATCCGGGGAGTTCTTACCAGTTAGAAAATCCCAGTGCTCTCCTGTCCACCGGAGCGCTGGGGAGCTTACCTTGTACCCCATACACGTGTCAATGTGCGTGCACACACTTACACCCTACACTATCCCATGAACACATACCCTATCATGGGGTACACATGCATACACTCACACACATGCTCTAACACACGCTCTCACTCAGAGACCCACTCACACACATACACACAATCACACATATATACTCAAATACACAATCTCACAGAAAAAAAAAAAAAGACAAGAGATAACAAGTGCTGGCAAGGATATGGTTGAAAGGGAAAACCTGTGCATTTTGATAAGAATGTAAAAATCAGTGCAGCCTCTATAGGACATATTATGGAGGTTCCTCAAAAAATAGAACTGCCTACTACATGACCCAGCAATCTCACTTCTGGGATTGTATTCAATATTGATTTCCCACATATATCTTGGAAACCAACAAGGTGATTCATCCATTGACAGACATTTAGGTTGTTTCCAAACATTGGCTATTGTGGATAATGCTGCAATGAATGTGGGATTACAGGTATATTTTTGAGATCCAATTTTCCCATTTTCATATGTATTCAAAGGAAATGTATATTTCCATACATATCTTGGAAATCAACAAGGTGGATTTAAAGTTTATATGAGGGGTATCCCTGGTGGTTCAGTGGTAAAGAATCTGCCTGCCAGTGCAGGATACATGAATTCCATCCCTGATCTGGGAAGTTCCCACATGCCGTGGAACAATGAAGTCCGTACCCAACTGTTGAGCCTGTGCTCTAGAGTCTAGGATCCACAGCCACTGAGCCCACATGTTGCACCTACTGAAGCCTGCAGGCCCTAGAACCCATGCTCTGCAACAGCAGATGAGAAAGCTGCGCATTTCAACTAGAGAAAAGCCCCCTGTAGTAATGAAGACCTAACACAGCCAGGTCCTTATTAAATTAAATAAATAAAATTATTAAAAAAACTAAAGTTTATATAAGAATGCAAATGACTTAGAAGGGTCTAGATCTTATATCTTGAAAATAAATGAATTAAAAAACTTGTAACACTGAATATTAAAATGTGCCATAAAGCTACAGTAATTAAGACTGTGAAGTAACAATGCAAGGATAGACAAATGGAGCAATTAAACCAATGAAAAAAATGCAGAAACCCCCATAATTAAACATGCACTTGACTTGACTGAGGGTAAGGAATGTAGAGTTTGTCTAATAAACGTGCTGGAAAATTGGATATCTTTATAACAAATAGTGAACCATGATAGTGATCTCATTCTATATACATAAGTGGATGAAGTTGACATGGATCATCCATCTAAATGTGAAAGATAAAAGGCCAAAACTTTTAAGAGAAAATAAAATACATTTTCTGACCTTTGAGTAGACATCAACTTCCAAAATAGGACACAAAATTTACTACATATAAAAAATGATTTATAAACTGGCTTTATTAAAATTAAGAACATCTGTTTATGATGTAGGATCAGTTAGGATACAAGTCAAGCAGAAGACTGGGAGAACATAGTATCAATGCAAATGTCTGACAAAGAACTAAAGCTGAAAATATACAAAGAATTATTAAACATAGAAAGACCAACAATTTAATAAAAATATTGGGCAAAATAAATGAAAAAAGTTATTCTTAAAAAATAATGTGTAGGGACTATTGTATAAAAAAGTGTACAACACAGTAGACTTCATGGAAATGCAAACTGAAGCCAAAATGATATCAGAATATACACTTTTAAAAAGACTCACACTATCAAGTGTGGGCAATGATATGAAGCAAATGGAAGTACCATCCATTGAGTGTACATTGATCCAACTATTTTTGAAATCAGTTTCATTTAAGCTTAATGTATGCCTACTTTATGATCCTACATTTCCAATATGTAGGAAAATATTTAAGGAAAATGAGATTGTAAGCCCACAGTTCGCAAAAGACATTCTAAATAGATTTATTCATAAAAGCTCCCCAATAGAAACTAACTAAATTCCCATCAACAGTAGTATGGCTAAACAAAATGAATAGTTATACAATGGAATATTACACATTAGCAAAAAGATCTACTGGTATACTTAATAAAATTGATGAAACTCACAAAAATATCAAGTGAATGAAGCTAGTCACAAAAGTATATGTATGGTATGAATTTATGTAATTGTAAGTATATTTTTTTCCAAGTAAAACAAATTCATAGTCAGAGAAGTCAGAACAATGGTTACCTCTGTGCAGATGGACTGGTAAGGGGCACCTGTGGGTTGTGTCTGGTAAATGTTCCAAATCTTATATTAGGTCACAGTTAATTGGCAATAGACAAATACAAAAATTCATGTCTTTACATTAAGACTTATGCACTGTACTGTTTGTATATTATACACCAGTGTGAAGGTCACAAAAACAGGATTTTACAGAGGTTATGAAATCGGTACAAATTCATACTGCTCATAGTTGGCAGAGCTTGGCAGCCAAACCAGGTTGGCCTGACTCCAAAGTGCATGTTTTTCATATTCATTCTTTCTCTCATACAGATTCTTCCAGACCATAGACCTTCCCTTTTTTTTCTCTTCTCAAAACCTAAAGTAACTTTATTTGAGGCCCCAAAAGAAAAGCGTAGTCACTGAAATGATAGGGAATATGATTTATTGTTCTTAATAGCTTCTATTTTAATAGCTATTAACAGTTTTCCCTGAAGGGACTGCATGCCTAGCCTTTCACCTGGAAATACCCAATGACACCAATCACATTGAAAATATTAACCTGGTTTTTAAAAAGCAGAAGCATGGATCTTTTGTCCTGGTTATTTAATTTAGCCACTCCTTAGAAAAAATCATCAACTTAAATAGGTGAGTTTTTATACATCAACCATTTCTCCTCAGCACAGTAAGTTTATGCTGCTAAACTGCTAACACACACACATACACACACACACACACACATGTCTTGTTTTTACAAAGGGGTTAGTAATAACAAATATATATGAATAGATATAAATATAAAACACATAGGAGTAGAAAATCAGGGTCGGACAGAGGTAAATGTCAACATGGGCCAACCATAAAGATAAACGTAATTTAAGTGACTGAACTTTACATTTGTTTTTGGGCTTCCTCATAGCCAAAGCAAAATACTAAATGAATCGAGAGGGAAAATATCTCCATTAGTCAAGGAAATAACATCTTTTATATGTCTGAATTCCAAAAGATTTCTTATCTATGGCTTTATAGAGAACCTAACTGATGAAATAGCTGCAATAACATGGTTATTGCTCTTGAAATAGAGCATTTATATTGCTCATTCTGGTAGTGACTTTCAATGAAACCCAAGGGCATAATGTTAAAATGTAACTTAGTGAAGTAAACTACCTTAGTTTAAATGTAAAACATCTTGAAAACCTAGAATGATCGATAGATAAAATTCCTGGGAGAGCCACTGGATGTATTTTATATATATCCTGGAAAAATAAGTCCAGTGGTTCTTCCAGGAATTTTATCTATCGATCATTCTAGTTCTACGTATATAGAACTATATATAGAACTATGTATGTATAGTTCTATGTATATAGAACTAGAATATATATATTAGTTCTGTATATCTATAACTATATATATATAGATCATTCTAGTTCTCTCTCTCTTTCTATATACATATATATGCACACATATATATTATACATGTATAAAATCTAAACTGCATTCCTAAGAAATATGCTCTTTACAATGATTTCTCCAGTAGCACAACTCTCTGAATAAGAAGACACCTGCAACGGAGCTACAACCTTGAATAAGTAAGAACCTAGAACAGAATCACCACCAACCAACCACCTAGATGTAAAATGAAAGATAAATAAGTCTTTGTGAATATAAGCTCTTGAATCTGGGGACCTGTTTGCCCTTGAATAAAACCAATACATATAGAAATTACATTGATAAAATGCTTTAGAAAAATGAAGTGAACATCAGGATTGGTATTTCATTAAGACTTAGAAATAAAGTTATTTTTCTCATCCAGATGAAGTACCATCTTATCTCCATAGAAAGATGAGGGGCATGTATACATAAAGGGAAGAAAACTAGTTTGTTGCTGATTATATGCTATGGATTCTCCTAGACATTTTATACACATTCTCTAAAGTTCTAAAGAAATCTCTGAAGGAGTTATCTCCTTTTATGGGAAAGGAATACAGACAAAATTTCATATAGTTCATACAGTAAAGTGGCTGAAATGAAATGTGAACCCATGTTGTGCTGATTTAAAAAAAAATAATCTAGTTCTATTTATATGTCACTTTTTAAAGGCATTTCTTTTCTCAATAAATAATATAGGGTTCATGTCAGTGCACAAACAAGTGATTAACTAAGTTTGAATATTTCTACTTAATAAAATGGCCAAAATAATTCTACCCGAAAAGCATCTACTACAAAACCTGCTAAAGTTTACATCTTCTCATTGGATTCACAGAATATGGAATGACTGAAAACATCATGATAAGTATATGCGATGTATACTTACCATATTGGCATCCTTGTTTGTAATTTAGTCTAATTGTCTAACAGAAGATATAAAGTTACAGAGAGAGGACATGGAATTTTGTGTCCAGAACACATGAGCGAAAGTCTTCTAGTCTTCACCCTGCTTCCTTATCTCAGGAAACTTGAGCAATTCTCTTGACTTTCAAAACTTCAGATTCTTCTTCTCTTAATTAAGAATAATAACTATATGCCAAGTATATTTTGAACTTTAAATAGGATATCTCATTTTCAAAAATAAAATAAAAAGATGGACAAGTTGCTCTCTTAATATGTTGGTAAATTTAAATTTTTGAATAAAGTTTATTTTACTCTATGAAAGTCTATCTTATTTGCCTTACTGTATCCCATTATCTGAATCTCACACTGGAATATATAAGGTAAATTATAAAATGAGGCTTTCATGTTACTGAGAAAAAAATTGTTCATTTTTAGGTTGAAAGTTTAATTTCTGGGATAACATTCATTTCATAAATATAAACACAATGTATTTATGAAAGGAATGTGAATTTATGAAATAAATGTCATTCCATAAAACAGATTAATTGCATTCAAAAATCATAACTATTTAAAATGTTAATGTTTTGGGGGATCATAAATTACAGAAAACTGGATTTCAACATTGTTGGGGGTCATAAAATCAAGGGCCAACTCTGGACTATACCATTCTGAATGGGAAGGCAGTCCAAAAGGGAGGGGATATACATATAGGCGGGACTTCCCTGGTGGCTCAGTGGTAAAGAATGTGCCTGCAATGCAGGAGACCAGAGTTCAACTCCCCAGTCAGCAAGATCCCCTGGAGAAGGGCATGGCAACCGACTCTAGCACTCTTGCCTGGAGAATCCCATGAACAGAGGAGCCTGGCAGGCTGCAGTCCATAGGATCACAGAGTGGGACACAGCGGAAGCAACCAAACAGCAGAGGCATATGTACACATGCAGCCAATTCATCCTGTTGTACAGTGAAACTAAGGCAACACTGTAAAGCAACTATACACTGACAAATGTTTCTTTCTTAAAAAAATGTCCATCAGCAGATGAATGGATAAGAAAACTTTGGTACATGTACACAATGGAGTATTACCCAGCCATTAAAAAGAATACATTTGAATCAGTTCTAATGAGGTGGATGAAACTGGAGCCTATTATACAGAGTGAAGTAAGCTAGAAAGAAAAACACCAATACAGTATACTAACGCATATATATGGAATTTAGAAAGATGGTAACAATAACCCTGTGTACGAGACAGCAAAAGAGACACTGATGTATAGAACAGTCTTATGGACTCTGTGGGAGAGGGAGAGGGTGGGAAGATTTGGGAGAATGGCATTGAAACATGTATAATATCATGTATGAAACAAGTCGCCAATCCAGGTTCAATGCACGATACTGGATGCTTGGGGCTGGTGCACTGGGACAACCCAGAGGGATGGTACGGGGAGGGAGGAGGGAGGAGGGTTCAGGATGGGGAACACATGTATACCTGTGGTGGATTCATTTCGATATTTGGCAAAACTAATACAATTTTGTAAAGTTTAAAAATAAAATAAAATTTAAAATTAAAAAAAAAAAGAAAAAAAGGAAACTCTCTACCTAATATCAGCACCATCAAAACCAGAGTTCACAGTTAATTCTATTTTATCTGTTACTCAAGATGGTCCTCTTTGGCTGCTAATGTCATTTGATTTCAAAGGTCACGCGATCATTTTTTTCCTTTCCTTTTTTGCCCTTGCATTTGGCCTTTCTTGCCCTTGTCAAATGATCTTAGTTTCCAAACTTGGCCTCAGTACTTTCTAATCATTTTGGCTTAGCCTCAACTCTCTAGTTCATGCATGCTTGTCTCAAGTAGCATATCTCCAATCTAGATCTAACTATTCATATCCTTAATAATAGTAATAATAATTATAGGAAAAGTAGTTATATTAGGTGTCTACTATGTGCCAGAAAGGAAATTAAACACATGATGCATATAATTTCATGTAAACTTCACACCCAGAAAGATAGGTGTGATTATGTTCACCACTACACAGATGTTAAAACTAAAATGTAATAAACATGATCAAGTCTTGCATAGTAAATGATAAAGGTGAGATCAGAAACCAGATACAATATCAAAACTCATTAGTTTTCCACTAAAACATAGTTGCTTCTGGTCTGTATGGCTAAGTTACTTAAATTCTCTTGAGTTTTTACCTGACTTGAGTATAGAAAGAGAGAGTGAAGAGGATTTTCTATGCACCCTACTCTAGGTAACAGCCTATGAAGTTTAGTCCTGGCATAGATGAAGCCAAAAAGTATTCACCCAAATGTAAATACTTGTTTTTAAAAATATGTGCATGAAAGGGGATATTTCTTGCCAAAGACAAATATAGTTCAGTTCAGTCGCTCAGTTGTGTCCGACTTTTTGCAACCCCATGAATCGCAGCACGCCAGGCCTCCCTGTCCATCACCAACTCCCGGAGTTCACCCAGACTCACGTCCATCGAGTCAGTGATGCCATCCAGCCATCTCATCCTCTGTTGTCCCCTTTTCCTCCTGCCCCCAATCCCTCCCAGCATCAGAGTCTTTTCCAATGAGTCAACTCTTCACATGAGGTGGCCAAAGTACTGGAGTTTCAGCTTTAGCATCATTCCTTCCAAAGAACACCCAGGACTGATCTCTTTTAGAATGGACTGGTTGGATCTCCTTGCAGTCCAAGGGACTCTCAAGAGTCTTCTCCAACACCACAGTTCAAAAGCATCAATTCTTCGGTGCTTAGCCTTCTTCACAGTCCAACTCTCACATCCATACGTGACCACAGGAAAAACCATGGCCTTGACTAGATGGACCTTTGTTGGCAAAATAATGTCTCTGCTTTTGAATATGCTATCTAGGTTGGTCATAACTTTCCTTCCAAGGAGTAAGCATCTTTTAATTTCATGGCTGCAGTTCTACATAAAAAACTACCCCTACCCACAGGGTAATACCACCCACCCCTCCTACATACTTGTCAGCCAGGGTTATGAGCTTGTAACTGTGTATCTGAGATGTAATAAAAGCTTGGAAAATCAACACTTTTTCATCTGAGTACATAGACACATTTCCATCAATCTGTGTGAATAAATTACATTCTGTTTTAATTTTAGGGAACTATCTAACCCCAGTGTAATTAAAGATAAATTATCATAGAAACACTATCATATTTTTTCTTGAGAATAAGCATAAATAAAATAAAGTTTATCAAGCATTCATTTTATCTTCAGTTGGTAGTACTATATTTCAATCTTTCAATCAACGCAGTCCTAGAAAATAAACATGAGGCATGTTGATTTACCTTTTCACTCAGCTGATGCAAACATCATCTACAAAAAGTAGGGTCAAAACCAGCTACTTTGATTTGTTTGAAATCCTGCCTGATTTTCCTATTTGATCATTTTTGACATAGTTTTGCCTCAGTATAATCAATTCTTCACATTGAAGTCAACGAAACTTTTTCAAACGTTTCAGTTCAGTTCAGTTCAGCCATTCAGTCTTGTCTGACTCTTTGTGACCCCATGGACTGCAGCAAGCCAGGCTTCCCTGTCCATCACCAACTCCCAGAGCTTGCTCATACTCATGTCCTTTGAATTGGTGATGCCATCCAACCATCTCATCATCTGCCATCCCCTTCTCATCCTGCCTTCAATCTTCCCAAGAATCAGAATCTTTTCCAGGCAGTTGGCTCTTTGGATCAGGTGGCCAAAGTACCGGAGCTTCAGCTTCAGCCTCAGTCCTTCCAATGAATATTCAGGACTGATTTCCTTTTGGATTGGTTGGATCTCCTTGCAGTCCAAGGGACTCTCAAGAATCTTCTCCAACACCATAGATCAAAAGCATCAATTCTTCAGTGCTCAGTTTTCTTTATAATCCAACTCTCACATCCATACATGATTGCTGAAAAAAACCATTGCTTTCACTAGACAGACCTTTGTTGGCAAAGTAATGTCTCTGCTTTTTAGTATGTTGTCTAGGATGATCATAGCTTTTCTTCTAAAGAGCAAGCATCTTTTGACTTCATGGCTGCAGCCACCATCTGCAGTGATTTTGGAGTTCAAGAAAATAAAATCCATCACTGTTTCCATTGTTTACCATCTATTTGCCATGAAGTGATGGGACCAGATGCCACAATCTTTGTTTTTTGAATGTTGAGTTTTAAGCCAACTTTTTCCACTCTCCTCTTTCACTTTCATCAAGAGGCTTCTAGTTCTTTCTCGCTTTTTGCCGTAAGGGTGGTGTCATCTGCATATGTGAGGTTATTGATATTTTTCCTGTCAATCTTGATTCCAGCTTGTGCTTCATCCAGCCCAGCATTTCACGTGATGTACTCTGCATATAAGTTAAATAAGCACAGTGACAATATACAGCCTTGGCATATACTCCTTTCTCAATTTGGAACCAGTCCATTGTTCAAAGTCTGGTCCTAACTGTTGCTTCTTGACCTGCATACAGATTTCTCAGGAAGCAGGTCAGGAAGTCTGGTATTACCATCTCTTGGAGAATTTTCCACAGTTTGTTGTGATCTATACAGTCAAAGCTTTGGCTAGTCAATAAAACAGAAATAGATGTTTTTCTGGAACTCTCTTGCTTTTCCAATAATCCAATGCATGTTGGCAATTTGATCTCTTGTTTTCTGCTTTTTCTAAATCCAGCTTAAACATCTGGTAGTTCTTGGTTCACATACTGTTGAAGCCTGGCTTGGACAATTTTGAGCATTACTTTGCCAGTGTGTGAGATGAGCGCAAGTGTATAGTAATTTGAACATTCTTTAACATTGCCTTTCTTTGAATGAAAAATTATCTTTTCCAGTCCTGTGGCCTGTCCAGTTTAAATGTTTAAGTGCCTTATTTTAAATTTTCCAAATAACTCACTACTGTAATTAGAATAAAGCTGAAACACCTTAATATGTCATTTAAGAGCTATCAAGACCTGTCCTCTGATTACAGCATTCCCACCTGCCACCAGTTCATTCCATCATATTCTACACTTCATTCATGTTGAACCACTGTCCCTGAAACATGTTAGTAAACATATGCAGATCTGAGAAATTAACTTTCAGGAAACAATTTTGATCAAATGTGAGTTCTTCCCCAGTAGATAACCTTACTTTAGAGACTAATTACTGTTGATAGTCAACCTTTATATTATTCCCTGATAATTGAAGCAAATATCTCTTTAAAGGTTAAGTGACATATTTTCTTTATGTTAGTAAGCAAGCACAGAGATGGAGACTGATAACGAATGTGTATGTGTATCTTGCATACAAGGTATCTACATCATTTAGAATCTTTGATGCCTTGCATTAGATAATAAAGAATTTAGCCATAGTCCACGTGAAACATTAAAAAAGTAAGAAAATGCCATTTAATACCAGACATTTCTCTTACTTCATGGGGAATATTATTTAAAATTTTTCACTTCAAAAATTCATAAGCAGGACTCCCCTGGGGACACAGTGGATAAGAATTCGCCTGCCAGTGCAGGGGACACGAGTTCAATCCCTGGTCCAGGAAGATTCCACATACTGCAGAGCAACTAAGCCCATGCACCAGAACTTCTGAGCCCGCGTGCTGCAACCACGGAAACTGTGCCACAACTACTGAAGCCCATGCGCCTGGAGTCTGTGCTCCACAACAAGAAAAGCCTCCACAGTGAAAATCCTGCATGCCACAGCAGAGTAGCCTCCTGTTCACCGTGACTACAGAGAACCCCTGCAAAGCAATGAAGACCCAGTGTAACCACAAACATAATAAAAATTCACAGGCAGAATTCCAGTTTTGGCTCCAATATACAAGGATAAGTCATAAGTCCTATCCTTTCGGGCTTCCCAAGTGGTTCAGTGGTCAAAGAATCTGCCTGCTAATGCAGGAGGCACAGAAAATGCTGGTTTGATCCCTGGATTGGGAAGATCCCTGGAGAAGGAGGTGTCAACCACTCCAGTATTCTTGCCTAGAGAATCCCATGGACAGAGGAGCCTGGCGGGTCCCAGTCCATGGGGTTGCAAAGAGTCAGACACGACTGAGCATGCACATGCCTATCCTTTAACAAGAATAATGCTGAGCAAACTGAAAAGCAATGCTTTTTCTTGGGACTATCAAAGAACAAAGATTGCGGAGCACTGCTACCTCAGAATCTGAAGAGAGAGGTGAATCCAGAGAGTGAAAGTCAAAGTCTATTTACCTGGATCAGAAATGGCTAGAGACACAGATCAGACACCAATAAGAATATGTGGGTGGTGATTTTAATGAATTGCTAGAAGCTGAGTATGGAGCAGTGTGAATTTGAGAAACCCCTGTGAGCTTCAGTCTCGGGAAGTGCTTCCCATTTCACTAGCTTTTGCCATCAGGAACCCCATCAGCTCTCACTATGAAGATCTGATAACTGGCCCTTTGTGGTTCAGGCAGAGGGCAGGAGACAAGAATCATTGTGAAATGAGCCCAGAATAAACTCCATAGCGAACATCTACTTTCTCTACCAAGGAAGAAGAGCTTACCAGAGTCTTATCCAAATTAACAAAAGGGCAATATTTTTACTTCCATTCTCACTAACATTCCTGTTTCTAAAGAGAGAGAGAGAAAAAAAAAAGAGTAAACTGTAACGCTGGGGAAACACTGGGGAATGTTACAGTCCCAAGTATCAAGGAGACTAAAAGAATGAGAGTTAACCATAGGATTATAGAATCCTCCTCCTGCAAACCTTCCCACCAAACCGACAGGGCTGCAGCATAATAACATAAATTACACAGTGCAAACTCTATTCAAGGAGAAATACATAGGAAGTCCAAAGACAAAATTAGTGATATTAGAGGAGTTTGAAACCTACAACAGGCTTTAAATATAGCCCAGCCAATCAGAATAACATAAATCTCAGTAAATGTCTATTTACTTCAGCTTCTAGTATCTGACATACACGTATGGCTTTCAACAAAAATTATCAGCTTGACAAAAGACAAACACTGACAACCAGAAAAACTCACAGTCTGAAGGTACAAAGAGGCAAAGAAGCAGCACTCAAATATAATGCAGATGTTGGAATTACCAGACTGGGAATTTTAAATACCTACTGATTAACTGAAATAGTCGGAGAAGGCAATGGCACCCCATTCCAGTACTCTTGCCTGGAAAATCCTATGGCGGAGGAGCCTGGTAGGCTGCAGTCCATGGGGTTGCTAAGAGTCGGACACGACTGAGCGACTTCACTTTCTCCTTTTACTTTCATGCATTGGAGAAGGAAATGGCAACCCACTCCAGTGTTCTTGCCTGGAGAATCCCAGGGACGGGGAAGCCTGGTGGGCTGCCGTCTATGCCGTCTATGAGTCGGACACGACTGAAGTGACTTAGCATAGCATAACTGAAATAGTATTAATATGTGTTAATACTGTTAATGAAAAAGGTAGTAAAAACATGTAAGAATGAATGGATAAAACCATCAGAATGATGGGTACTCTAAGAAAGAATCAAAATAAAATGCCAGAAATAAAACAACATTGTAACAGAAAGGGAAAATGCCTTTGTGCACATTAGCAGATCTGACACAGCCAAAGAAACAATCAGTAAACTTGTACATATGTCAACAAAAATTTCCAAAGCAGAAATAGAAGGAGAATTAAAAAAAAAAGAAAACAGAGCATTTACATAGTGTAGAACAGTTTTAAAAGGTATAATATATGCATCATTGGAAATTTTTCAAATAGAGGAAGAAAAAATGAAATAGAAAACATATTTGAAGAAACAATAGCTATTTCCCAAAATTACTAACAGACAACAAATGATATATCCAGGAACACAGAGAACAAGAAGGATGATAAATATGTTATTTATATTTATAGTAATACTAACCTCTAAAAGTGAAGGAGAAATACAGATATTATCAGGTACACAAAATCTGAAAGAATTAATTAACAGCAGACTTGATCTCCAAGAAATATTTAGAGAAATTTTTCAGGGAGAAGGAAAATAAAATAGGACAGAAATTTGAGTCTACATAAAGAAATGAAAGGACTAGGAGAGAGGAAAGAGAAAATAAGATATTGTATTTTTCTTCTTCTAAATCTAAGAGATAACTTTATAAAGCAATAGTAGTAACAATGTGTTGATGACTAAAACAGATACATGAAATAAATGAGAAAATTATTATAATAAAGAGTGGAAAAGAAAGATTGAAAACCCTTTGCTATACACAGGCAGAGTGTGATGTAATTTGAAGGTACATTGAGACTAGTTAAAGTGTTGTAAATTCTAATGTAACCACTAAAAATAAGTATAATTAATACATTAATATATAAGAGGGGGGTAAAATTTAAGAGTATAAAATGTTCAGCAAAAACCAGAGCTGTCAATAAAAGAAAGGAAGGTGAACAAAGAAGTACAATGATGAGAAAATAATATTATATATGATAACTCAACTGTATCAATAATCTCTTTAGATGTGAATGTTTTAAATATACTAAGACAGAGATTGTCATAGTGGATAACAAGTGAGTCTGAATACTTTCCATATAAGTTTAAAGCAAAGAACTGGAGAAATACACAACATTGACACTAATAAAATGCAATTTGGAATAGTATGTTAATTTCAGGCAAAACAAACTTCAAAATGATAAATATTATTAATGAAAAATAGGAGAATTACATGATGATAAAAATTCAATTCTCTGAGAAAATATAACAATTCTAAATATATATGCATCTAGCAATAGACCATGAAACTATATGAAGCAAAATTGATGGAATTAAAAGAAAAAAACATAAAAATCTGCTCTAGGATAGAAAGTTCAATATCCCTCTCTCAATGATTAAACAGTTGGTCTTGTAGTCCCCCAAATTATTAACAATATAGTTGACCTGAATACCACTATCAATCAAGATCTAATTGACATTTATAGAGTTTTCCATCTTACAACAGCAGAATATATATTCCCTTCACCTTAATACAGAATATTCATCAATATAGACCAAATTCTGGGCCATAATATGCCTCAACTAGTTCACAAGGATAGAAATCTTTCAACGTATGTTTTCATGTCAGAATGAAATTAAATTAGGAATCATAATAAGATAGAAAATCACCAGATATTTGGGCTTCCCTGGTGGTTCAGACAGTAAAGAATCTGCCTACAATGCAGGAGACTCGGGTGCGATCCCTGGGTCCAGAAGATCCCCTGGAGAAAGAAATGTCTACCTACTCCAGTATTCTTCCCTAGAGAATTCCATGGACAAAGGAGCCTGGCAGGCTACAGTCCATGCATTCACAAAGAGCTGGACATAACTGAGTGACTAACACTTTCACTTTTTAAACAACAACACACTTCCAGGTAAGACATGGTTCAAAGAAGACTCAAGAATTTTTAAATGTTTTAAATCAAAACAAAACCACAACTTATCAAAATTATTAGGATGCAGCAAAAGCAGTAGTTAGTGGGAAATTTATAGGATAAAATTCATATTTAAAAAGGAGGAAAGATCTGAAATCAGTACCTGAATCAGTCTCACTTTTAAAAACTAAAAAAATAAGAACACTTTAAGCCTAAAGCAAGCAGAATAAAATGAATAATAAAAATTAAAACAGAAATCAATGGCACTTAAGAGAAAAATAAAGAAACAAAACCAAAAGCTAATCTTTGAAAAGATAACAAAAATGATAAACGTCTACGTAGCCTTACTAAGAAAAAGAAAAGACATACTTGACAAATGATAGAAATGAAAGAGGAATCATCAGTACTGGAGAATATAAAAATGTTTATAAATGAATGTTACAAGTTTATGCCACATACTTGATAACTTAAATGATATGGAATAATACTTTGAACTGCAAATGAACCTAAACTCATGCAAGAAAAAAAAGTCAACATAATTGACCTGCTACTACTACTAAGTCGCTTCCATCGTATCTGACTCTGTGCGACCCCATAGACGGCAGCCCACCAGGCTCCCCCGTCCCTGGGATTCTCCAGGCAAGAACACTGGAGTGGGTTGCCATTTCCTTCTCCAATGTGTGAAAGTGAAAAGTGAAAGTGAAGAGTGAAAGTGAAGTCGCTCAGTCGTGTCTGACTCTTCGAGACCCCATGGACTGCAGCCCACCAGGCTCCCCTGTCCATGGGATTTTCCAGGCAGGAGTACTGGAGTGGGGTGCCATTGCCTCCTCCGAATTGACCTGCATCTATCATACAAATTGAACTGATAATGAAAAACCCTCCCCACAGTGAATGCACTATCTCAAATGGCAACACTAGTGAATTCTACCAGATATTTATATTTTAATTCTATCAATTTTGCTTCATATAGTTTCATGCTCTATTGTTAGATACATATATATTTAGAATTGTTGTATTTTCTTGGAGAATTGAATTTTTTAGCTTCATGTAATTCTATTTTTCATTAATAATATTTATCATTTTGAAGTTTGTTTTGCCTGAAATTAACATACTATTCCAAATTGCATTTTATTAGTGTCAATGTTGTATAAATCTCCACCATCTCTTTCAGAATATGGAAACAGAAAATATTTCCTAATTCGTGGAAGCAAACATTAGCCTAATACCAAAAGCAGATATACATAACCAGAACTGATTTAACAGAACAATATCTCTCATAAATAAGAATGAAAAAACCCTCAACAAGACACTAGCAAATCAAAACTGACAAAGAATAAAAATAATTCAGTGTCTTGGTTGATTCAAATTGAATAACGAGGTGAGAATAATGTGTATTCGGAACAATGAGTAACCGTGTGTTAGTTACAATGTGGTGGAGGTGTTTCTATTATTTTTATCATGATTCTGTTGTATGATTTGAAATATATATTACATGCTCCTATAATCCTGTATACACACACATATACAAACACTTAATAAGTTGAGAAACTAGCCATGTATTCCTATTTTCACAATTTTTTCTCAGAAATTAAGTGTATTTTTTTAAGATATTTTATTTTATTTCATTATTTTATTATTTGTTTATTTTTTTTACTTTACAATATTGTATTGGTTTTGTATTACAGTAATACACATAAGGCCACATATTTTATAACATTGATAGTTCTCAATTACTGGACTAAAACCTACTAATTTTTGCTTTTTCTTTCAGTGTAACGCCGCATTATACTTGTTATAAATTTTAGGATTTTTTCCAGTTAATTAAGATCTTTTTTTCAGCTTTATCCTGGTCTCTTCATTTCAAGGTTGAGAACTTTCCCTCAATAATATTGATTTATTCCTAGCACCACAAGTACTTCGCTGGTGGTTCAGTGATAAAGAATCCACCTGAAATGCAGGAGACCTGGCTTCAGTCCCTAAATCAGGAAGATTCCTGAGAAGGAAATGCAACCCACTCCAGTATTCTTGCCTGGGAAATCCGGTGGACAGAGGAGCCTGGCAGGCTACAGTCCATGCGGTCACAAAAAAGTTAGACAAGACTGAGTGAATAAATAGCAACAACAAAAGCCACCACAAACGAGAAATGCAGCTATTTCCATCACAGAAATCTCTCTTTTATCCAGAGCAGCTATAAGGTGCAGTTTCGCATCTTTGAGTTCAAGTGTGAACTGTAATCCCTTAACTATAGAAGATACAATCCAAGCTCCCCAAGTGGTACCCAGGAGCCTTTTTGCTTAGGTTTGCAGTAAGAGAAAGCTTCTGCATGAGCCCACATATATAGCAACAAGGTAAATTTCATTTTTAGATACATATAAACAGTTCATATTAACTGAACAAATAATTTTTTAGAAGACAGGAATCCAACAAAAAATAAAATATAACTGAAGATCATGAAGGAAGGAGGCTTGTATGCATGTTCAGTCACTTCAGTCATGGCCAAGTCTCTGCCACACTATTGACTGTCGCCTACCAGGCTCCTCTGTCCATGGGATTTTCCAGGCAAGAATACTAGAGTGGGTTGCCATCTACTTCTCCAGGGACCTTCCCAACCCAGGGATTGAACCTGGGTTGAACCGCAGTGTCTCCTGCGGCTCCTGCATTGCAGGATTCTTTACCACTGAGCCACTGGGGAAGCTCAAGGAGGTTTATATGTGCTTAATAAAAATATTCTCAGCATTTATTTTTAGGTGATAAAATAGTATGTATTTTACATACACATTTATGAATTTGTATATATGTATGCATATGAGTATGTATCTTGGCAAAGAAAAATTCTGGAAATGTATATAACATAATGCTTACAATTACTTCTGAAGTGTTTAAATTGAGTAAGTGTTGAGAGACATGTGTATTGTTTACACTTTTTTATACTTTGTGGCTCAGCTGGTAAAGAATCCACCTGCAATGCAGGAGACCTGGGTTTGATCCCTGGATTGAGATCCACTGGAGAAGGAAAAGGCTACCCACTCCACTATCCTGGCCTGAAGAATTCCATGGACTGTATAATCCATGTGGTCACAAAAAGTCGGACACGATGGAGCAACTTTCACTTTCAGTATATTTTTCAAAATATTTTAATATTGTGCATATATATTATTTCTTCAATAAAATATGTAATGTTTAAAGGCTGAAAATAAAGATCTAAAAAGTAGTGAAGCATTTTGTCTAGCTAAGAACATTACAATGTATAATTTTAATAAGATAATCAAAAATATGTGTAACTATCTTAGCTGTATGATCTAAATTTCAATTTGTAAAATAATTTATTCTGAAAGAACTCAGTTGAGATCCTGCCCTGAGTTTCCTTCATTGTTATGTAATCTTAGTTGACATGTATTGAGTAACATCAGCCAGGAAATCAGCAGAGTACTTAACAGGCATTACCTTATTTAATACCACACCTTTCGAAGTAGTCACATGAATGGTTATGGTTTATAGATGATTTTTAATATCAAAGTATTATTTTTTCAGAGATGTTCATTAAACTTTAAGTCAACTATTTGCCTTCTGAATCTGAGCTACTATGTCATGCCTTAGTGATTACAATAACTGTCATTGCAATTTATTTTTATTTTGAAACAATTAAAAAAAAAGACACAAAAAACAAAGTAAAGAACACCTGTATATCATTTGCCGCAAACATTTCACTTCCTTTCCCCAAAGAATCCTTTAGAGTAAAAACATCCAATCATACATTCCAACCCGCATTCCATGTATTTCTATTTTCCTATGATCAGACAGAAGTCATGCACTTTGGTCCTGCATATCCCAGAAGTGATTCTAAGTCCTTCACTGCATCCTCTTGAATGGCACACATATGGAAATGTCCCATTAGCGGTGCTTCATCATAATGATACCTTTGAGATTTTCCAAACTAAATGGACATTTTTATCCCATTTGAAATCAGTGCATCTTTTGTGGGAATATGCTTTGAGACCATGCAAAATCTTGTTCCTATTCCACATTCACCTACTAGTTTTAGCACCTAATAGATTGTTTTGTTACTATGATGACTATTAAACAGGGATTTTTTTTTTAATGAGGGTGAAACTTACATAACAAAAATAATTCTTTGAAAGGGAAAAAAATAGTGGTATTTAGAACATTCACAGTATTCTGAAAACAATAACTCTCCCTAGTTCCAAAATATTCTCATTAGTCCAATATCAAAGTTCCATACTCATTTACCAGTTACTGTCCATGTTCTCCTAGCCCTTGGCAACCAGTGGTGTGTTTTCTGTCTCCATGGGTTTGCCTATTCTGGATATTTCACACAGATAGAGCCATACAATATTTGACCTTTTATGTCTGATTTCTTTCATTTATATATTTTCAAGGTGTATTCACATTGTGGAATTTACAAATATTTCATTCATTTTTAATGTTGAATAACATTCCACTACATAACTAGCATCCAAGGACCCTAATGGCTCAGATGGCAAAGATTCTACCTGCAATCTACTAGGTTCAATCCCTGGGTCAGGAAGATCTCCTGGGAAAGAGAACAGCAACCCACTCCAGTATTCTTGACTCGAGAATTCCATGGACAGAGGAGCCTAGTGGGTTATACATTTCATGGAGTCACAAAGAGTTGGACACAACTGAACGCCTAACACATCATCATCCATCATCATCACGGATATATTCCACATTTTAAAATCTATTCATCTATTAATGCACATTTGTGTTTTTTCTTCCTTTTGGCTATTGAGAACCTTCCTGCTATGAACATTCAAATAAAACTACCTGTGTTAGTCTCTATCTTCAGTTCTTTTAGTTATTTTTTTTCTCACCATTCTTGAAAATAAAATCCAAGATCAAGGTGAAATGGAAGCTCCAAAAACCAGAAAGAATTATAAATAGATGGATGCTGGAAAAAAGAATAATCTAAACAAAGAAAGGACAATAAGAGAGCCCATGGTACACTCAGGGAACTATTAACAGCGTGGGATGTTTATGGTAGGATTCTCAAAGAGAATGTATAGGACATGAAGAGAAGGACATGCCCTGGCTGCTACCAATACTGGAAGACTGTATGATCCACAAAGTAATTTAGGTTTATCTTCACGGCAGTGGAGAAACACTGAATAACTTGAAGGAAAAGAGTGAAATCATCCAATTACATTTAGAAGATTGCTCACAGACAGTGTGGAGGATGAATTAGAAGGGCATGAGATTAAAAGCAGAAAGTTAATGCAGTTCCACAGATATAATAGAATCAATCAGAGTAATATCAGAGTGGAATATTTTTTAACCTTGTACAACATTCTACATAATTCACAGTATGGGAACATATAAGCTGTGCTTGTAGAAAAAATAAAGTGATATTTTTAACAAATAAATAATGACATAAATCCAAATAAATAGATATTTTCATATAGGAATGTATATAAGCTTGCACTTATTTTAACATCACTCAAAAACATTTCTAACTCTTCTTTTACACTTTCCTTCAGAGTTAGTTTATGTCATATTAAAAATGTTTATTGCTTTATAAATCATTGTCTTGAAGTTGTTACCTGAAGATATTTGAAAAGATACCATCGCCTTATGAAATCTGACATCTTGTTTACAAATACCATTGCCACTTCCCTAAATTGAAGGAAAGCAATTTCGGTGCATTTACAAGACAAATATGTAGGGCTTAAAATGTCACAATTCTTTGTAGATCCTTTGTAGAAGCCACGTCTTTTATAAAGAATATGTATTCTTTCTCTGATTCTAATATTTTTGCTGCTCCCTCCTCTACTCATTCAATGTATTTGCCTGAACTGAAATCCTAAAGGTATTTTATTTTCTTACCTCAGTTTCTCTTCTGGTAAAGGATAATTAAATCTGTCTTTCAGATTTGCCATGAGGATTCATGTGAAATTAAAAACAAGGGAAGCAGAGTATTCAGCTTTGCATCATTTTAAATATCATTTTTTAAAAGTAATTGTTAACCCAAGAGGGAGAAATGAATAATCTGTTTTAATTACCCAAGTTCCTAGATGACCCAGGTTGATAACCAAAAAAAACAAGAGAGAGCGAGAAAAAGAATTGCATAGATGGATATTATTACATTAATATTACACTAAACAGAACTTTATATTTGGATGCTTTATTCATAATATAGTTTGACAGAAGCTTTAGGTCTTGATTTGGGACATCATTATTTTATTACCTTTGACTTTTAATGAAAAATGGAAATATTAGAATGTGAGACATTGTAACTTTAGCTTGTGTATTTATACTAAAGAAGAGTTATTTCCAAAAACTGTACTAAAAGTAAATCTTATTATCCGAGCTTATTTAGGACAAATCTGTATATATTTCAACTTCTACTTGAGAAAAGTCAGATTTGTTTTCACAGTGTATGTTAGAATTAGCCAGTGAATTGTGTTGAGCAGTTTTTTCCTCATCCCATACTTTTATCCTCTTACAACTCTTGAGTTTACTATATTTTTTTTCTTAACAGCTGTTGCTTATTCCACAGACATTTACATACTTTCAGAATGACTGTAACCCAAGAATACACTTTCCCCTTCATTATAGATACTTCATCAACTCACATCAATATATTCAATTTACATCAGTATATTCAATTTGTGAACTAAGGAAACTTCCAATTAGAAGAGGCTTATAGAATAGATATGAAACCCAACCCATAGAAATATCAAGATATGGAGACTTCTCTACTTATAGGAATGTCCCTTATGATTTTGTATAATTTCAACTCTTAGAAATATTATTTATAGTTTTCTTCTCTGATTTCCAACTATTAATTCATTCAATTAATAATTCATATTTTAATCTTACTACACTTTGAAGAAACTGAAATAAACTAGACTGGCTTATTCCTTATCTTCAAAGTTTATACAAACTAGAAGGAAAGAAAATGAATATATTTATAAGGATACTGGATATCATGAAGGAATGTAATGAGGTATTATTGAAATGTATAATAAACTAGTCTGAATTAACAGAAAATATTTTGCCTCTCTCATTCATATAGAGATTATTTAAGAAGAGGGATTGTCTTATTCATGATTGCATTCCTTATATCAGGATAATATCTGATTTACATTTATATTTTTATTGTTATGGGTTGTTTTCATTGTTCCATTTTGTCTTGATCTTTTAACAATTTTTATTAAAAAAAACATTTAATTTTTTATTATATGGAAATGTATCAGACATTCAAACATAACAATATCATAAAATTCAAACAACAATAATGAATGCTGCTAATTCTATTCAAAAGTTTATTTTAATAATGTGAGTCCATTGCTAATCTAGGTTCTGTGGAAGATTTTTATTGTATAATATTAGACAGTCTACTTATCTAAAACTGTGCTTACTAAAAAAGGGATTTTGATAGCTTGTGGCTACAGGTAGTAACAGAAGATTTTGTATCTTGTTGCTAAAAGATAGCTTCTCCCGAAGCACTTATTTGTTTTCATACATTTGAAAGTTCATTCACCACTAAATATTTAATATTTCAGCACGGGCACTCCAAAATTAAGCAAGGGCATATCCATAATATCTAATACAATTTATACATTTAAGAAATTTAACTAACATTTAATATAGGCATCCCATACTGAAATTCTTCACTTTTTCCAAAATCTTGCAAAGTTAATTGTAGAAGTTCTATTATAAATTACATATCTCCCGTTCCAATTTTGCTTAAAGATTTCAAAACAAATTAAAGTTGAATTTTATCTGAATCAGCTAAAATTAAAGGTTTTTCCCCTCTGTTAACTGAATAAATAACATCAATTTAGATTATTCAATGTTTTAATTTGAAAGTTTTCTACTGACCTATATGCTAGTTTCATAATTCTTTTTTTTTTGCAAGATTATTCTTTTTTTTTTATTAAATTTTATTTTATTTTTAAACTTTTCAAAATTGTATTAGTTTTGCCAAATATCGAAATGAATCTGCCACAGGTATACCTGTGTTCCCCATCCTGAACCCTCCTCCCTCCTCCCTCCCCATACCCTCGCTCTGGGTCGTCCCAGTGCACCAGCCCCAAGCATCCAGTATCGTGCATCGAACCTGGACTGGCGACTTGTTTCATACATGATATTATACATGTTTCAATGCCATTCTCCCAAATCTTCCCACCCTCTCCCTCTCCCACAGAGTCCATAAGACTGTTCTATACATCAGTGTCTCTTTTGCTGTCTCATACACAGGGTTATTGTTACCATCTTTCTAAATTCCATATATATGTGTTAGTATACTGTATTGGTGTTTTTATTTCTTGCTTACTTCACTCTGTATAATAGGTTCCAGTTTCATCCATCTCATTAGAACTGATTCAAATGTATTCTTTTTAATGGCTGAGTAATACTCCATTGTGCATATGTACCACAGCTTTCTTATCCATTCATCTGCTGATGGGCATCTAGGTTGCTTCCATGTCCTGGCTATTATAAACAGTGCTGCGATGAACATTGGGGTACATGTGTCTCTTTCCCTTCTGGTTTCCTCAGTGTGTATGCCCAGCAGTGGGATTGCTGGATCATAAGGCAGTTCTATTTCCAGTTTTTTAAGGAATCTCCACACTGTTTTCCATAGTGGCTGTACTAGTTTGCATTCCCACCAACAGTGTAAGAGAGTTCCCTTTTCTCCACACCCTCTCCAGCATTTATTGCTAGTAGACTTTTGGATCGCAGCCATTCTGACTGGAGTGAAATGGTACCTCATAGTGGTTTTGATTTGCATTTCTCTGATAATGAGTGATGTTGAGCATCTTTTCATGTGTTTGTTGGCCATCTATATGTCTTCTTTGGAGAAATGTCTATTTAGTTCTTTGGCCCATTTTTTGATTGGGTCATTTATTTTTCTGGAGTTGAGCTGTAGGAGTTGCTTGTATATTTTTGAGATTAGTTGTTTGTCGGTTGCTTCATTTGCTATTATTTTCTCCCATTCTGAAGGCTGTCTTTTCACCTTGCTAATAGTATCCTTTGTTGTGCAGAAGCTTTTAAGTTTAATTAGGCCCCATTTGTTTATTTTTGCTTTTATTTCCAATATTCTGGGAGGTGGGTCATAGAGGATCCTGCTGTGATGTATGTTGGAGAGTGTTTTGCCTATGTTCTAAGACTCCACCAGAAAATTACTAGAACTAATCAGTGATTATAGTAAAGTTGCAGGATATAAAATCAACACACAGAAATCCCTTGCATTCCTATACACTAATAATGAGAAAACAGAAAGAGAAATTAAGGAAACAATTCCATTCACCATTGCAACGGAAAGAATAAAATACTTAGGAATATATCTACCTAAAGAAACTAAAGACCTATATATAGAAAACTATAAAACACTGGTGAAAGAAATCAAAGAGGACACTAATAGATGGAGAAATATACCATGTTCATGGATTGGAAGAATCAATATAGTGAAAATGAGTATACTACCCAAAGCAATTTATAGATTCAATGCAATCCCTATCAAGCTACCAACGGTATTCTTCACAGAGCTAGAACAAATAATTTCACAATTTGTATGGAAATACAAAAAACCTCGAATAGCCAAAGCGATCTTGAGAAAGAAGAATGGAACTGGAGGAATCAACCTACCTGACTTCAGGCTCTATTACAAAGCCACAGTTATCAAGACAGTATGGTACTGGCACAAAGACAGAAATATCGATCAATGGAACAAAATAGAAAGCCCAGAGATACATCCACGCACATATGGACACCTTATCTTTGACAAAGGAGGCAAGAATATACAATGGATTAAAGACAATCTCTTTAATAAGTGGTGCTGGAAAACTGGTCAACCACCTGTAAAAGAATGAAACTAGAACACTTTCTAACACCATACACAAAAATAAACTCAAAATGGATTAAAGATCTCAATGTAAGACCAGAAACTATAAAACTCCTAGAGGAGAACATAGGCATAATTCTTTAACTAGTGTTTTCTAACCTACTGGTAAACTTATTCATTGACTTTTTAAATTGTAATGTTATTTTTAAATTCAAAAATTTCTATGTTAGCCCTTTTTATAATTTTAAGAATTTAACTGAAATTCTTTATCTGAATTTTTTTTTTCAGTTTCATTTCTTTTTGTTTTTACAGTTTTTATTGGAGTATACTTGATTTACAATGTTCTGCTAGTTTCAGGGGCCCAGCAAAGTCAATCAGTTATACATATCATATTATCCTGAATTTTTTCTGTAGCATTTAGTTCTCAGAACTCATCATTTTCTATATATCTATTTCAATGCTTTTATATTATAAATAAATGTTCATTCAATTTGTCATTACCTAAATATTCTTAGAATTGTTCTACGGACATACGCATGTCCGTTTCTGTACTCTATTTACTGAAACCTTGCTTGTTTATCAAGCTGCAAGTCAAACTTAGACTCCGACTAAAAGAAAATGGTTTTTCTACTTCAGGCACTTCTGAAACCAAGTCTATATGAATTTTCTACACCAAGAAATGCTCTAATTCTCTGTGGACACGAACTGGGTGTTGTTCTCCTTTGATTTGATTCTGGCATTAGCTACTTTGAATTACACAGACCCCACATGTTAAAGGCTCAATCCTACAAAACTGTGCCCCACACTTCAGTACCCACTCTTCTGTCTGACTGGGCTATCAATAAGGGGTACCCACAAACTACTCCTCATGTTTCATAATTTGCTGTAATGGCTTACAGAAGTCAGGAAACAGGAAACTGACCTATATTTTCTGATTTCCTTATAGAATATTTAAAGAATACATTTTAATAGCCAGATAAAAGAGTAGATAGGCTGGGTCCTTGAGTGCAGGAGCTTCTGTGTCCATGGAGTAGGAGTGTACCGTCTTCCAAGGTTGCACCAACTGGAAATTCTCTGAACCCTTATCACACCTTGGTCTTTCTGGTGGCCAGTCCCTATCCTGAAGCTATCTAGGAGTCCAACACAAGTCACCTCATAGAACAAAAGATGCTCCTATGAGCCAGGAAATTCCAAAGGATTCCGGAGGTTTACAGAAGATGCTCCTACCATCCCCAGCTGAGGAAATTACAGGTGTTTTAGGAATTCTTTGTCAGTTCCAGGGGCAGAGACAGAATAAATGTAATTTTTAAAGTCACAGCTACCTAAATTTGTCCTGATGTGATATATAAGACATATATCTTGGGTTGGCCAAACTATTCATTTGGGTTTTTGTGTAAGATGTTATGGAAAAGCCCAAACGAACTTTTTGGCCAATCCAGTATTTCCTCATGGAAGACTTTTTCTGTTATTTGTTAGACATATTATATATTGTATGTTTTATGTTTGTGTATTTTTTTGTGCATTCCAAAATCTTTGTAAAGACTAGGCAAGCTCATATGTTTTTGGTGCCTCCACCATTACAAGAAGTATGGTATCTTAACTATAATAATTTTACAATGAATACAAGCTAAAAATTATACTGTGGTGGTGGTTTAGTCACTAAGTTGTGTCCACCTCTTGCGACCCATGGACTGGAAACCTACCAGGCTCCTCTGTCCATGAGATTTGCCAGGCAAGAATATTGGAGTGGATTGACATTTCCTTCTCCAGGGGATCTTCCCAACCCGGGAATCAAACCTAGTCTCCTGCATTCCAGGCAGATTCTTTACCAACTGAACTACCAGGAAAACCCAATGATATACTATATATGGGGCTTCCCTTGTGTCTCAGACAGTAAAAAATATATCTGCAATGCAGGAGATGAGGGTCTGATCCTTGGATCGGGAAGATCACCTGGAGAAGGGAATGACTACCCATCCCAGTATTCTTGCCTGGAGAACTCAATGGACAGAGGGACCCGGAGGGCTATAGTCCTTGGGGTCGCAAAGAATCGGACATGACTGAGTGACTAACACCTGTATAACTATATATACAATGTACTATGAAATAACATAGCCAAGTGGAAAGAATATGAGGTTGAAATGAGAATAAAATAATGGGTTCAAATTTCAGTTCTTCCACTTATTAGCTGTATGATATGGATCAATTTACTTTAACTATCTGAGACTTAGCTTTTCATCTAAAATTTTGGAATACTGTTAATAGTATAATCTATATTTGGGAGACTGTTAAATTAGAAAACTACATATGAAAACAATCATGTAAGCACATCATAAATATTAACAACATTTTGTATTTTTATGGACCTCTGCTTCTATAGTCAAACAGATAAATGTTTGTGAATAAAACTTAACAGATTATTTTGATGTGATCCTACTCAAAGCTTAGGCTGCTCCATGGCATGCTGGGGAAGCAACTCAAGTGAAAATTTACTGAAAAAATAGAATACAGGCATTAGCTGTATTTTAAATTTCTCCTTTATTCTCCAGAAACAGATTATTTGATTTCAAATGAAAAGCTGGCAGCAGGATACACAGTAAAAGAGATTCTCAACTCTCAGTAGTCTGATGGGATGCTATTTTTAAAGGAAACAGAACAAACCCAATCATATTCTGCAGCTCTGCACCACACTCCAACCAAATATCTTCACTGAAACTTTTTCATATGGAAAACAAAAAGATTCAAGAAGTGCTTATTTGGAAATTTTTCTTTGAAGATTTCTGACATTTCAATATTTTCTCACTTTCAATAATTTGACAAAAATTATTTTATACTGATTTTTTGTCTGGCATTTTTTTATTTTTTATTTTTTTTGCTACTAAAAAAAATAAACTGGACTGGAGAAGGTGATGGCACCCCACTCTAGTACTCTTGCCTGGAAAATCCCATGGACGGAGGAGCCTGGTGGGCTGCAGCCCATGGGGTCGCGAAGAGTCAGACACAACTGAGCGACTTCCGTTTCACTTTTCACTTTCATGCATTGGAGAAGGAAATGGCAACCCACTCCAGTGTTCTTGCCTGGAGAATCCCAGGGATGGGGGAGTCTGGTGGACTGCCGTCTATGGGGTCGCACAGAGTTGGACACGACTGAAGTGATTTAGCAGCTTAGCAGTAGCAGAGATTTTGAAAAACAACGACAGCCATAGAAAATTGTTTACTGATGACTCTATCAGCTCATCTGGAATATTTTATAAAACCCTGGTAGAAGTTTATTTTTTCTTTTGTCTTGGACCTTGGTGGCCTAAGCATTGTCAATAGATTTCTTGTCTTTTCTCAAAGATAGGAACTATGTCCTGGCACAAGACAGTCACAGAAAAAAAAATCTGATTAAATAAATATTGTTGATACAAGATTAAAATTTAAATGACTGAATGATGGATCTTTAATATTTAGAAATAAGTCACAATTAATAAAGTAAATTCTAAATTTTTTCTGGGCTTATCTATTAACTAAAGAGAATAAGACAGTAAACCAACAATGCACATACAATGTCTTATATGTTATATATAGCTTTCCACCACTTATCTGATGTAAGCTTCTGAGAAATTCTGTGAAGTGGATATTTCTATTATTTAGACTGAGAGAGATTAGGAAAATGTGGCAGTGAGACTTGTTTGATCAAGTTTATAGGTGGTTGATGGATTGGTCAATGGAATGGGTTCCTTGTAATACCTTCTTGCATTAGCCATTACACTATTACCTGAATAAAATTTTCTTTCCATTACTATTCCCATGCTGACTAAATGGAACAAAGTACCATATCTTCTCTGATTTCTCCCTTCTCTTATCACAGAGACCTTAAAAATCTATACCATTTATATTAATGTTTGACTTCATTTGATTATACATAGTCTTCTATTATCAAGTACCATGTTTTTTCCCCAAAAGACAATAATTTCTTCAAGATAAGAACTGAGATGTGTAGTTTAATATAGAGAAGAAAGAAACATGTAATGAGTACATACAAATGTTTAAATGAAGCAAAATTCAATATCAAGAATGTGCAAACAACTGTCAGTCAAGTTAGTAAAGAGGAGTTGGTGCTCTGAATAGCATTTATTTGTATACCTAAATAAAAATAGAAAAGGTCAGTTTTCATATTTCAATCCCCAAGAAAGGCAATGCCAAAGAATGTTCAAACTACCACACAATTTCATCTCACACACTAGCAGTAATGCTCAAAATTCTCCAAGCCAGGCTTCAACAGGATGTGAACAGAGAACTTCCAGATGTTCAATCTGGATTTGGAAAAGGCAGAGGAACCAGATATCAAATTGCCAACATCTGTTGGATCATAGAAAAAGCAAGAGAGTTTCAGAAAATAATCTACTTCTGCTTTAGTGACTAAGCCAAAGCCTTTGACTGTGTGGATCACAATAAACTTTAGAAAATTCTTCAAGAGATGGGAATACCAGACTACCTTCCGTGCCTCCTGAGAAATCTGTATGAGGTCAAGAAGCACCAGTTAAAACCAGACATGGAACAACGGACTGGTTCCAAATTGGGAAAGGAGTACGTCAAACCTGTATGTTGTCACCCTGTTTATTTAACTTATATGCAGAGTACATCACATGAAATGCCAGGCAGGATGAAGCACAAGCTGGAATCAAGATTGCCAGGAGAAATTACAATAACCTCAGATATGTAGGTGACACCACCCTTACGGCAGAAAGCAAAGAGGAACTGAGGAGCCTCTTGATAAAAGTGAGAGAGGAGAGTGAAAAAGCTGGCTTAAAACTCAACATTCAGAAAACAAAGATCATGGCATCCAGTCCCATCATTTCATGGCAAATAGATGGGAAAACAATGGAAACAGTTTCAGACTTTATTTTTTGGGGCTCCAAAATCACTGCAGATGGTGACTGCAGCCATGAAATCAGAAGATGCTTGCTCCTTGGAAGAACAGCTATGACCAACCTAGACAGCATATTAAAAAGCAGAGGCATTACTTTGCCAACAAAGATCCGTCTGGTCAAAGCTATTGTTTTTCCATATATGAATGTGGGAGTTTGACCATAAAGAAAGCTGAGCACTAAAGAACTGATTCTGTTGAACTGTGGTATTGGAGAAGACTCTTGAGAGTCCCTTGGACTGCAAGGAGATCCAGCAAATCAATCCTAAAGGAAATCAGTCCTGAATATTCATTGGAAGGACTGATGTTGAAGCTGAAACTCCAATACTTTGGCCACCTGATGTGAAGAACTGAGTCATTTGAAAAGACTCTGATGCTGGGAAAGATTGAAGGTAGGAGGAAAAGGGGACAACAGAGGATGAGATAGTCAGATGATATCACCAACTCGATGGACATGAGTTTGAGCAGCTCTGGGAGCGGGCAATGGACAGGGAAGCCTGGCGTGGTCTGTCAATGGGGTCTCAAAAAGGTGGATAGAACTGAGCGGCTTAACTGAACTGAACTGAAACAAAACTGAATTCATGATTTCTTTTGCCAGAAATGTTATTGGATAAACACATCTGTCCATTTCTAAGGTGTTTGTCTTTACAATGCTTAATACACAGCAGTGCCAAAGGATCGTGAGCTTTCACTTCCCGTTTTTAAATTTTATCACCCTTGTGATGTTGGCAATGTAGGAAGACACATCAGCCATGAAACTAAATGAAAACATGTTACATATATACACACATATATATACATATGGGAGAAGGCAATGGCACCCCACTCCAGTACTCTTGCCCGGAAAATCCCATGGACGGAGGAGCCTGGTAGGCTGCAGTCCATGGGGGTGGCTAAGAGTCGGACATGACTGAGCGACTTCACTTTCACGCATTGGAGGAGGAAATGGCAACCCACTCCAGTGTTCTTGCCTGGAGAATCCCAGGGACGGCGGGGCCTGGTGGGCTGCTGTTTATGGGGTCACACAGAGTTGAACACGACTGAAGCGACTTAGCAGCAGTAGCAGCAGCATATATACATATATATATATATATATAAAATTGTGCTGTGTTTCCCAATAAACAGTTAATTTTCTCAAATGAGCAAAATAAAGGAAAGAGAGAAATGGTAGTCAAAAAGTGTGAAAGGCTATCCAAGTAGACTTCAGTTCAGTTCAGTCGCTCAGTCGTGTCAGATTCTTTGCGACCCCATGAATCGCAGCACGCCAGGCCTCCCTGTCCATCACCAACTCCCAGAGTTCACTCAGACTCACGTCCATCCAGTCGGTGATGCCATCCAGCCATCTCATCCTCTGTCGTCCCCTTTTCCTCCTGACCCCAATCCCTCCCAGCATCAGAGTCTTTTCCAATGAGTCAACTCTTCACATGAGGTGGCCAAAGTACTGGAGTTTCAGCCTTAGCATCATTCCTTCCAAAGAAATCCCAGGGCTGATCTCCTTCAGAATGGACTGGTTGGATCTCCTTGCAGTCCAAGGGACTCTCAAGAGTTTTCTCCAACACCACAGTTCAAAAGCATCAGTTCTGCAGCACTCAGCTTTCTTCACAGTCCAACTCTTACATCCATACATAACCACAGGAAAAACAATAGCCTTGACTAGACGGACCTTTGTTGGCAAAGTAATGTCTCTACTTTTCAATATGCTATCTAGGTTGGTCATAACTTTTCTTCCAAGGAGTAAGCAACTTTTAATTTCATGGCTGCAGTCACCATCTGTAGTGATTTTGGAGCCCCCCAAAATAAAGTCTGACACTGTTTCCCCATCTATTTTCCATGAAGTGATGGGACCAGATGCCATGATCTTCATTTTCTGAATGTTGAGTTTTAAGCCAATTATTTCACTCTCCTCTTTTGCCTTCATCAAGAGGCTTTTGAGTTCCTCTTCACTTTCGGCCATAAGGGTGGTGTCATCTGCATATCTGAGGTTATTGATATTTCTCCCAGCAATCTTGATTCCAGCTTGTGCTTCTTCCAGCCCAGCGTTTCTCATGATGTACTCTGCATAGAAGTTAAATAAGCAGGGTGACAATATACAGCCTTGACATACTCATTTTCCTATTAGGAACCAGTCTGTTGTTCCATGTCCAGTTCTAACTGTTGCTTCCTGACCTGCATACAAATTTCTCAAGAGGCAGGTCAGGTGGTCTGGTATTCCCATCTCTTTCAGAATTTTCCACAGTTTATTGTGATCCACACAGTCAAAGGCTTTGGCATAGTCAATAAAGCAGAAATAGATGTTTTTCTGGAACTCTCTTGCTTTTTTGATGATCCAGTGGATGTTGGCAATTTGGTCTCTGGTTTCCCTGCCTTTTCTAAAACCAGCTTTACTCTGTGCTTATGGATTGAAGCGACTTCACTTTCACTTTTCACTTTCATGCATTGGAGAAGGAAATGGCAACCCACTCCAGGGTTCTTGCCTGGAGAATCCCAGGGACAGAGGAGCCTGGTAGGCTTCCATCTATGGGGTTGCACAGAGTCAGACACAACTGAGCAGCAGCAGCAGCAGAGGAAATAATAATTTTCAGGGCTTTTCAGGTATCCTATTCTAACCAGTAATTCTACGCTACTCACCAAGCATTTAGCATTTATTACTTAACAGATTTTTACAATTATTTTTTTCCCAAGTACACCATTCTCCAACCAGCTAATCATTTTACTTTATACTTTTTATTTAATTTTATTTATTTTTATTCTATTTTTTTGTTGAAGTATAGTCGACTTACAATATTGTGTTAGTTTCAGTTGTACAGCATATAGTTAACTAGGAAAAACAGAGAGATCATTAGAAGGGGATTTCTTTGTCTTCCACCAATCAACTGATAATTTACTAGTATCTCTAGACTATACTATTTGCTTTTCTTCTTGTCACTAGAAAGTCAGTCTTTGTACTCCATCTGTGCTCTATAATCAAACCAAAATTTTCACTTTCTCACCATTGACAATATTAGCACCCTGGATCCAGCCCCTCTTAACCATTTCTTGGACTACTGTGGAAGATAACTTTCTTGTTATCTTATAAGCTATCTCTCTTAACTCACTGATAACTCTCTTGTCCCCTTAAATGCACTTCTCCACAGAATCAAAAATAATCTCATTTAATGTATCCATCCATTGATGCATTTGTTTATTCATTAATCCACTCAACAAATATTTATTGAGCACTTACTCTGTGTCAGGTACTATTTCAGGTACTGAGGATAATAAACAAAACCAAGCACATTGTGGTTATACGTTAGAGGATGAGAAACAGAATCACTGAATTCAATGTGTCATATATAACATATGTTATTTACAGCAATATGTGGTATCTGTCCACACTTACATGTAAATCTACATCTGTATCTGTGCATGTATGACACAAGAAAAAGTAAAGAAGGGAAAGAGGATTTTTTTTTTTTTGGTTTAAATTTTAGTTTGGATATCCAGGAAAAGCTCTACAGAGAAAGTGATTTTTTATTTAAGGTCAGATGATGGGGAATTTATCTGAGAGAAGAGTATCCTGTGAATACTCTGGCTGCAGGGGGAGAGGCAGGGAGAACTTTTAAGAGGCTATATATAGCTAGAATTATAATGGCTCTGTGGTCCAGAGTGGTGGTGATGAAAGTGACATGAATTGGTCAAATTCTGGAGATATTCTGGCAGAAATGCTATGCGTTATAGAGAGAGAGAGAAAGGAAAAGAAAGAAAATAAGAAAATCATGATTTTTAACCTGGTCATCAAAAGTATACAGTTGCCTTTAACTAAAATGAGAAAGACTACAGGAATGGCTGGTTTGGGAGAAAATATCAGTAACTCAATTCTGAACAGATTTAAAACTATACTAGGGGTTCAGCAGCTGGGTATATAGATTTGGAATTTCTGGGACAAATCAGGACTTGTGATGAACTTAATGTTTGATCCCTTTTCTCCCAGTTCAAAGACTGAACTAAAATAAAGTATATAAGTGATTGTGCAACGATATATGGTAGAAAGGAATCTGAATAAAATTAATTATGAAATAAAGTACAAAGAACAGCATTTATCCACTGAGTTGCCTTTCAACAATAACTGTGCTCCTTGCTTCTGAGACTTGTTGAACACTTCTTTCAATTTTTTAAGGATGACTTCAAGGAGAATCACAAAGATGAAGTATATTAATGTTCGTGTCTTTATACTTTATCTAGCGTTTGACAGACTATATTTATGTCGTCCTGTTTTAAGTGATGGGGTCTTTATCCTAAGGGCATGAAGCATGTACCAGCTATTCACACCTAACAGTTAGAACCGCCTTATAAAAGAACACTGTTGTTATCTTTTAACTGGTGATCTAGAAAATTTTACCATAAATTTGAAAGATAACCCTTACCTAGAATCATTATTTACATTTTGAAGAAAGAACATTAATTGAAAAAATAAGTTGGTTAAAATGAAGTCAGATAAACAAACATGACTTCTAAGTACCAAAATCCAAGCTCAAAAATAAAAAGGAAAACATTTAAAAACTCAACTGCAAATATCTTTCATTAACTACCTATTTTCAAATTCTTAGATATTTGAAAATTTTTTAAATTAATTGTATATTGTCCTTTAGCTAATATTTATCATTTTGTAAATATAAGGCAAAACTAACTTTTGGTTTCATTTTTATTTTTAAGCTTCAAGCCTCATTCTAGATGACAACTTTTGTCATTTCTATCTCTATGGTGTTAAAATTCAGAGGCATATCATCCAAGAGGCTGGCTAATGAGGAAGCACAAAATTTCCCCCCGCCTAGATCAATGACAGCCTCTCTGCTACCCACTAAATGAGGCCACCACATAACAGAATGAATACCTAGCAATGACAATTGGGTCACAAAAACAGGGCATCTATGTAAAACTATTACGTGGAAAAATGTGAAAAGCTGGCAAAGTTAGACATTTTTCATGCTACAACTAGAATGAACATTTGATTTTATAATGAGTGCTAATACAAAATAAAAATATGACCCAATTTGGTGAAGCTTTTTTTTTCATTAAAAGTGGAATATTTCTTGATTATGACATGAAAATGTCTTTGATGAAAAACAGTCTCTTTGTACATTCCTTGAAATGTCTATCTTCTCAAAATGCCATTTCTTTCATTAAATTACTAATTTGGCAACCATTGCTGTACCTTAGGCAAATAACTGTATGTCTGAGTCCAAGTCACTTCTGTGAAATTGTTTCGAGAACTAAAGTGTGTGTGTGTGTGTGTACTCAGTTGCTCAGTTGTGTCCAACTGTCTGTGGCTACATGGACTGTAACCCACTATGCTCCTCTGTCTGTGGAATTTTCCAGGCAAGAATACTGAACTAGGTTGCCATTTCCTACTCTAGGGAATCTTCACAACCTAGGAATCAAACCCATGTTTCTTGAGTCTCCAGAATTGTCAGACAGATTCTTTACCACTAGTACCACTTGGGAAGCCTTTTTGAGAGCTAATAGAAAAAACTAAACACCTAAACACATAAAAGTTATGATAAACCTAGACATCATATTAAAAAGCAGAGATATCACTTTGCCAACTAAGGTCCATCTAGTCAAAGCTATGGTTTTTCCAGTAGTCATGTACAGATGTGAGAGCTGGACTATAAAGAAGACTGAGAACCAAAGAACTGATGCTTTCGAACTTGGTATTGGAGAAGACTCTTGAGAGTCCCTTGAACAGCAAGATCAAATCAGTCAATCCTAGGGGAAATCAATCCTGAATATTCATTGGAAAGGATTGATGCTGAGGCTGAAGCTCCAATATTTTAGCCACCTGATGAGAAGAGCTGACTCATTGGAAAAGACCCTGATGCTGGGAAAGATTGACAGCAGGAGGAGAAGAGGGTGACAGAGGATGAGATGGTTGGATGGCATCACCGACTCAATGGACATGAGTTTGGGTAAACTCTGAGAGATAGTGAAAGACAGGGAAGCCTAGCATGCTGCAGTCCATGGGGTCGCAAAGAGTCTAGACATAATTTAGCAACTGAACAACAATAACAACAAAACACCCACGTGTATATGTGTATTTGAGTGTGTGTGTTTGTGATTGATAACACCATAATGAACATAGTGTCTAGCATATAGTACAAGGTAAATAAATGCTAATCCCCATAAAGACTGTCTTTAACAGTTGGTAAAGATCAATTCATTTCCAAATATTTTTGTCTGAACACAGACATGATCTAATTTTGGAACATCAGAGCTGTGAAACATGAGGCACTTTATATTCCTTAAAATAAATTCCCTGAATCAATTTAAATTTATTATCAAGTGTTTATTGAAGGTCATCGGGGCTTACAATGCAGAGTAATTGAAGATTACTTATTTTGTAAGAGAATTCTGGTCAGTGGTGACTCCTAGAATCTTTTGCTCTATGTTTCACTATAATTTATGTTGCTGAAGCACAGTTACTGAGCCAGACTACAATCTTTCCATGTGAATCATTAAAGACACTCAATGCTTAGCTTAAACACATGATGAGATTGAATCTGCTAAAACATGATGGTGCACTCTCTAAATTGTTTTAGGAAACTGCTTAACAGAAATTATCCCCCAAATTCAACCTCAAACAGGATGAGCTAATCCTAGATTTAGGATAAGCAAATGTAAAGATTAGTAGAAAATATCTAGATATAAGCTATAATTCAAGAGAAATCAGACTATATTAAAAAAGAACATTAATGTTTATTTCATGGGTAGAAGTCAAACTCAAATTCTGGATCCATAAGTTCCACTTTGTTGAGTGAAATGTACTTTAAATTTACAAATTTTCTCCTCAAATAACTTATTTTCACTTGTCCGAGATACTTCTACCAAATCATGAAAGGAACTGTTTAAAGAAAGTATTAATCTAGAAAAAAAAAAAAAAAAAAAGATCAGGATGATGCTCAATACAGCAACATTACTACTGATCTATGTGGCTGAGTCTCTAAGAGAGCACAAGAATGAAAATACTATTTGTCACAATCAAAGCTATGGTTTTTTCCAGCAGTCATGTATGGTTGTGAGAGTTGGACCATAAAGAAGACTGAGCACTGAAAAATTGATGCTTTCAAACTGTGGTGCTGGTGAAGACTCTTGAGAGTCCCTTGGACAGCAAGGAGATCAAACCAGGCTATCCTAAAGGAAGTCAACCCTGAACATTCATTGGAAGGACTGATGCTGAAGCTAAAGCTCCAATACTATGGCTACCTGATTTAAAGAGCTGACTCATTGGAAAAGACTCTGATACTGGGAAAGACTGAAGGCAAAAGAAGAAGAGGGTAACAGAGAAAGAGATGGTTGGATGGCATCATCGACTCAGTGATGAGCAAACTCCGAGAGATAGTGAAAGACAGGGAAGACTATAATGCTGCAGTCCGTGGGGTTGCAAAGAGCAAGACACAACTTAACGACTGAACAACAAGAATAATAATAATAATTTCTACAAAAGGAAACATGAGTAAACTAGGCAAGTAATACGTATTCTACTAGTAGAGGGATACAAGAATAAGTTAGATAACCTGGGCCCAGACTGTACTAGTCAAGTAGTCTGTGGTTTATGCGCAGTTCTTCAGAGAACGATAGATTAGCAGCAGCAATATTAGATAGATGGTTGTACACTGATCGAAATAGAATACTATCATGAAAGAATCTCTTGATGGATATTAGCATTTTTAATCTGCTTTATGATTCTTAGAAAGATCATGAAGTATTTGGAAGAATGCACATTCTTTATGAAGTATGACACCCCATATATTCATCTTTCGTAAGGATTTAAAGAAAGTAGATGTCAAAGAAAATTTAAAAATAAGCTACAAGGCTTAGAAGATATTGGAGATGGTTGCCTAATCCTTCAGAAGAGATATATATGATGATGATTTTCTGGGTAAAATTAAAACAAGACGATTCTATAAAAGACACTATTGCATTCAATTTAACAAATATTTAAAATCAGAAGGAAATGACAAATGCAAAGAAAGCAACATGCTTCTTTAGTAGTGTCATTTCCCTGAGACTGCATTTAAATAACACTCACATTTCTGAGTTTAGATTCAGTTGTTTAAAGAATGATTAGACCTCTCTGGAACTGTCAGTAGCCCAGGAGGAGTTATCAAATTAAGAAGCATCAAACTCATCTTCCCATGGTACTGACAAGCACTGGGTATCACAAAAACATACGCTATTTATAGCAACACATTATCCACAGTTTACAGCAAAAACCACAACTCATTTAACACAAACTGTGATTCATTATCCTTTTCCAGTTCTCCCAGTTTTTAATTTCTGCCTTGCTGTTTTGTTCTGACTAAATCTCAGTACATATTGTTCTTTTGAACCTCAATGCTCCACTTTATGTTTGACTCTCAAAGATATCCAACCAGTGTATTTTTGCTATTTTTGGTACTTTAAATCTTATTAAAGGTCTTAGACTTTTTATGACTAACACCAGTTTCCATTGGTCTTGTAAGTAAAATAAGAACAATATTGGGTAAAATGTATGAATCTTTGGGAAAATAATTATACATATTCTTCAAAGTCAAGAAGTCATTTAAAAATAATAATACTTGACTTTGACATAGGGGGTAACCCACCATGTGAGTCTTGCTTTTAAAATACCACCAAAAGGAGCATGCAAAAATTCAATTAAAAATACATTTATGAGTGGTCAAATTGATATCATAGTTAACTCACTAAACCTGATGAACTTAAGAACCCCTTTAAAGCATATTTACTGATGTTATAAATGGAATTCTAACGTGTCTTACTATTTCATTGCTTTGAAAGTGATAAAGAAGACCCAAAAATTCTAACAAGCATTGATAATAGTCAGGAAAAGATGAGACATAATGAGTTATTTTTTTTTTTCCCCCAAAAAGGGCGCAGGACTCCAAAATGAACTACTCTGGAGCTATTTAATAAATTTGATTAAATTCCTTAAAAAGTTACCCATTGCACTCAAGAATGAAATGCACATATTGCTTTCCTGACAGTAACATAATCTACCTTTGGCCCACATCTTTGAGCTTATTCATAGCTTCCATCTTCTTATTTCCACCCTGCTTCTTCCTCTTTATCTCTCTCTTCCTCCTAATTTTTTTCATTACATGATATTTTTGCCTAAGCATATATCACTGTCATTTATGAGTTTCTCCTTTATCTCTTCTCTTCTCCACTTTCCATGAAATAAAATGTCAGCTTCATAGGGACAATAGCTTCTTTTAACTTGCTTTTCTCTTTTTTTTTTTTTTCAGAGCCAAGAATAATTTCTTTATGAATTATGTAAACAGAAAATAATGTGTCAAAGGAAAAAAATGCTCCCAATAGCCTTACAGACTGTAGAATATTTCAGACTATGACAATCTTTAAGTAGGTTGATTTTTGAAAGTGAACTTTTTATTTAGAATAGTCTCTGATTTACAAAAACAAAATTACCAGTGAGAAAAGAATTCCCATGTACTCCCACCTAACTCCCCTACTTGTTAACATCTTATGTTAGTATTGTACATTTGTCACAACTAAACAGGCAACATTAATACATTATGCTTCCTTGCTCAGTCGTGTTCGACTCTGCAACCCTGTGGACTATAGCCCGCCAGGTTCCTCTGTCCTTGGGGATTCTCCAGGTAAGAATACTGGGGTGAGTTGCCATGCCCTGCTCCAGGGGATCTTCCCAACCCAGGGATTGGACTCAGGTCTTCCACACTGTGGGCAGATTCTCTACTGGTTGAGCCACCAGGGATTATTATTAACTAAAGTTCATACTTCACTCACATTTACTGTTTTTACCTAATATCCTTTTTCTGTTTCACATCATATTAAATTTAGTTACTGTGTCTTCTTTACCTTTTTGTGATAGTTTCTCAGACTTCCCCTTTTTTGATGACCTTGAGAATTTTGAACATTACTGATCAGGTATTTTGCAAAATTTCCTTGAAGAAGAATTTGCTGATATTTTTCCTATGATCAGGCTGAAGTCTGAGTTTTTGTGAATAAAACTACAGAGGTAAAGGTTATTCTCATAATATCATGCCAAAGGCATATGCTATCAATAAGAAATCATTTTGGATATTGGCTTTGAGAGATTAGTGGAGGTAGTCCTTTTTCGTTTCTCCATTATTTGATTACTGTTTCTCCTATCAATGCAGTATACCTTGGAAGAAGGTCACTCTCCACAGATCATACTTATGAGGTAGGAGTCATGTTCCACCTCCTTGAAGGGGAAGTATGTATATAAAATATTTGAAATTCTATACAGCAGATATTTCTATTCTCCTCCATTTAGGCATTTATTCAATCATTTACTGTCATTTTTATCCTTGGTATTTATCTATTTTGCAATATAGCTCACATTATTAATTTTGATGCTCAAATTGTTGCAGCGTGGCCATGGGGAGTTCTTTCAGTAAATTGTTTATCTTTTCTATTAGTATTCTGAACCTACTTATTATAGGTAATGGAAATTCCCTGACTACCAAAATCCTCATCATGTGTATATAAATTTGAATTTTTTTCATCCTTTCAGAGTGTTTTTTATTTTTTATTTTTTGGTATCTTTTTTTATTCTATTTTATTTTATTTTATTTAACTTTACAATATTGTATTGGTTTTGCCATATATCAAAATGAATCTGTCACAGGTATACATGTGTTCCCCATCCTGAACCCTCCTCCCTCCTCCCTCCCCACACCATCCCTCTGGGTCATCCCAGTGCACTAGCCCCAAGCATCCAGTATCGTGCATCAAACCTGGACTGGCGACTCGTTTCATATATGATATTATACATATTTCAATGCCATTCTCCCAAATCATCCCACCCTCTCCCTCTCCCACAGAGTCCAAAAGACTGTTCTATACATCAGTGTCTCTTTGGCTGTCTCGTACACAGGGTTATTGTTACCATCTTTCTAAATTCCATATGTATGCGTTAGTATACTGTATTGATGTTTTTCTTTCTGGCTTACTTCACTCTGTATAATAGGCTCCAGTTTCATCCACCTCATTAGAACTGATTCAAATGTATTCTTTTTAATGGCTGAGGAATACTCCATTGTGTATATGTACCACTGCTTTCTTATCCATTCATCTGCTGATGGGCATCTAGGTTGCTTCCATGTCCTGGCTATTATAAATAGTGCTGCAATGAACATTGGGGTACACGTGTCTCTTTCAATTCTGGTTTCCTCAGTATGTATGCCCAGCAGTGGGATTGCTGGATCAGAAAGCAGTTCTATTTCCAGTTTTTTAAGGAATCTCCACACTGTTCTCCATAGTGGCTGTACTAGTTTGCATTCCCACCAACAGTGTAAGAGGGTTCCCTTTTCTCCAAACTGTTTTTTGAATTGCCATTGTATGTTTCAATTTATTGTTGGAAGCAGAAGACGGTATTTAGAGATGGCATTTCAAAATGGTATTTCATCGTTATTTTTAAGTTTTATGTTTATCTGGCTAGTGCTGCACTGTGATTAGGTTTTGCTACAGCTGTAGGTTCTAGAAGCTTCAAATTCTTCTAGAATATTTGCTGTTTTTTACAATTTGTAAAATTTAAAAGTAAAATAAAATTTAAAATAATTTTTTAAAAAATCTCCCAGTTACTGTTTTTACAGTGCTTGATAACTCCTTCAATAGAGTCTATATCCTGCAACCCTGTGAACTTTAATCCTCTGTTAGTATCGTTGTTGCTATTCAGTCACTCAGTTGTGCCTGACTCTGCAATCCCATGGACTGCAGCACGCCAGGCTTCCTTGCCCTTCACTATATTCCAGAGTTTGCTCAAACCCATATCCATTGAGTCAGTGATGTCTTCCAACCATCTCATCCTCTGCCACCACCTTCTTCTCCTGCCCTCAATCTTTCCCAGCATTAGAATCTTTTCCAGTGAGTTGACTCTTTGCATCAGCTGACCAACATATTGGAGCTTTTGCTTCAGCATCAGACCTGCCAATGAATATCCTTTAGGATTGACCACTTTGATATCTTTGCTGTCCAAGGGACTCTCAAGAGTCTTCTCCAGCTACCATAGTTCAAAAGCATCAACTTTTCAGCACTCAGCCTTTTTTATGGTCTAACTCTCCCATCTGTACATGATACAGGAAAAACCATAGTTTTGCCTAGACAGACCTCTGTCAGCAAAGTAATTTCTCTGCTTTCTAACACTTGTCTAGGTTTGTCATAGCTTTTCTTTCAAGGAGCAAGCGTCTTTTAATTTCATGGCTGCAGTTACCATCTGCAGTGATTTTGGAGCCCCCACAAATAAAGTCTCTCACTGTTTTCATTTTTCCCCATCTATTTGCCATGAAGTGATGGGACCAGATGCCTTGATCTTAACTTTTTGAATATTGAGTTTTAAGTCAGCTTTTTCACTCTCCTCTTTCACTTTCATCAAGAGGTTCTTTAGTTCCTCTTTACCTTCTGCCATTAGGATGGTGTCATCTGCATATCTGAGATTATTGATATTTCTCTTAGCTATCTTGATCCCAGCTTGTGCTTCATTCAGCCTAACATTTCATATGATGTACTCTGTGCATAAGTTAAATAAACAGGGTGACATCATACAGCCTGGTTGTATTCTTCTCCAGTTTTGAACCAGTCTGTTGTTCCATGTCAAGTTCTAACTGTTGCTTCTTGACCTGCATAAGGGCTTGTCAGGAGGCAGGTAAGGTTGTCTGATATTCCCGTATCATTAAGAATTTTCCACAGGTTGATGTGATTCACACAAAGGCTTTTAGCATAGGTAATAAAGTAGGAGTAGATGTTTTTCTGGAATTCTCTTGTTTTTTCTATGATCCAACAGATGTTGGCAATTTGATCTCTGGTTCCTCTGCTTTTTCTAAATCTAACTTGTACATATGAAAGTTCATGACTCAGAAACTGTTGAATCCTAACTTGAAGGATTTTAAGCATTTCTTTGCTAGCATGTGACATGAAAGCAATTGTGTGGCAATTTGAACATTCTTTGGCATTGCCTTTCTTTGGGATTGGAGTGAAAACTGATCTTTTCCAGTCCTGTGGCCACTGCTGAGTTTTCTAAATTTGCTGGCATATTGAGTCCAGCACTTTCACAGCATCATCTTTTAGGATGTGAAATAGCTCAGCTGGAATTCTATCAGCTCCACAAGCTTTGTTCATAATAATGCTTCCTAAGGTCCACCTGACTTCACTCTCCAGGATGTCTGTCTCTAGGTGAGTAATCACACCATCATGGTCATCCAGGTCATTAAGACTTTTCTTGTACACTTCTGTGCATTCTTGCTTCTTAATCTCTTCTGCTTCTATTAGGTCCTTACAACTTGTGTCCTTTATTGTTCTCATCTTTGCATGAAATGTTCCCTTGGTATCTCTAATTTTCTTGAAGAGATCTCTAGTCTTTCCCATTCTATTGTTTCCTCTATTTCTTTGCATTGTTCACTGAAGAAGGCTTTCTTATCTCTTCTTGCTGTTCTCTGGAACTCTGCATTCAGTTGTGTATATCTTTCCTTTTCTCCTTGCCTTTAGCTTCTCTTCTTTTCTCAGCTATTTGTAAGGCCACCTCAGACAACCATTTTGCTTTTTTTCATTTCTTCTTCTTGGGGGTGGTTTTCATCACCACCTCCTATATAGTGTTGGTATACTAGAGCTCTATTGGTGGCAGGAAGGCCTGGGGGAGCCTCAGTGCTTTATTATCTTATGACTGAATCTCAGTTCTGTAGAGGAACTCTGTACCTGGATAGTGACCTTAACAAGTATATTTTAGCCTTTCCGTTTTCTTCTTCAGTGAGACAGGCAAAGTAGAAGGGGCTGGAGTTTGAGAAATGGCAGTCTCTCAGGTTAGATAAGGTTCTGGTAGAGCAGTTTCACCTTGAATGTTGGTCTTTATTATGGAGAATGCTCTAGAAGTATTAAACAGCTTTACTTTTCCCCTCCCCTTGCCACAGCCTCAAGGGCATAATTTTTGTGTTTTCATCCCCCAAACCAGGTGAGGTTTCTGGAGGTAAAAGCCAAGAATGAAATGAATGGGTAAGGGCTGACTGAGACCACCCCTCCCCCCCCCCCCCACCCCACCGTTTCTCACTTTTACATCAATCCACACTTGGCATCCCTCAATTTGTCACTATGAGTGTTTAAATGTTCCTTCCAGTTTGTGACTACAGCAGCCAGGTGGCCAGAGTTGTTTCATGTCTTTGCCAACATCCCTCCAACCCCCAACAGGCAGCAGGAGTGTCCTTCCTCATAACCTGCCAATCCCCCCACCTCGAGCAAGAGTTAACATAAATCTTTAAGTTAAAGGGTCCATAAATAAGACAGGAAGCTACAGACAAACGGACAACAAATCCAGTTGGACCGGCTGGGACCAAGATTGTGTGAACAGACTCTGAGTCTTATTATACACTAATTTTACTACATTAGCATATTAAGTGACACATCTATCAGTGGCCAGGACCAGACATTAAGGACCAATAAAAGGACAAAAAGGGGATGGCACCCATGCCCTTGAGAAAAGCCCTGCCCCCTCCCCAGTAGAGTAAAGCATCTGCCTCCGCATCATTATCCTCACTCCTGCCCCGTTTGTCTTTACTCTAAAACTAAATCAATCCTCACCAAGTGGGAGAATTTGACCTGTGAACTTTAGTTCTGAGAGAGTTAATTCTTAGGTAGGTTGATAAGAAGTCCAGGGTCCCTGAGGAAGAGGAAGGGGTCTGGGGCTCTCAAGGAAGAGAAAAGGACAAATGATTTTTTTCTACATTCCTGCATCTAGTCACATAAGACATTTTTTTTTTTCTTTCAGCCCAGTGCTAATGATTACACAGCAAAACAACTCATCTTGCTCAAGGATATATTTTTCCTTAAATTCTGGGAAATGATTATATAAGAATGTATCCTGCTCAAGAACATGTTTCGCCTTCTTAAGAACCTTATAACTAATCCTGTCATCTTAAAGGACATGTTGTGGGAGGGGTCTGGTAAGATCTTTCTATTGTTAGTTCTAATCCCGTTATCTTAAAATGTAAATTGTGGGAGTGGGTCTGGTAAGATCTTTACAACCTTGAGACATTCCTTTGATTTACTGTTAACAGCCAAGTGAAAAAGTATATGGCTCCTATGGCTCCCTTGCTAAGACTAGTGACAGGGCACACTCTGTCCCCCTTATGAGGTCTATGTCAAAAGATTTCTCTGTCCTTTTTTACTGTAATAAAAATTCTGCCACACAAAAGCTCTGAGTCATCAAGCCTGGTCCCTGATCCTGAAGCTAAATCTTTTTCAGAGATCATGAATCCAACATCATTCACCGTAAGCTATCAGTTCCCGCTTTTCCATTCTTTGATCACCTAATAAAGCTTGTGCTATATTGATCTCAGCTTTGGTTTTGCTATTTGCCTACTTAAAAGAATAGCTTCCCTGGTGACTCTGACAGTAAAGAATCAGCCTGCTGTGCAGGAGACCCAGGTTTGATCCCTGAGTCAGAAAGATCCCCTGGAGAAGGGTTTGGCTGACTACCCACTCCAGCATTCTTGCCTGGAGAATTCTATGACAGTGGAGCCTGGTGGGCTATAGTCCATGGGGACACAAAGAGTTAGACATGACTGTGTGATTAACACTACTTAAAAGAACTTTATTCTACTGAAGTTGAGAACCTTGGTTAGGCTGGGACCAGAGTGAGGTCCTATGACAATTTGCTGAAGTTTCACCCTAGATAAATTGATCTCAACTGTGACTCTGTGTTCACCCCTGTCTCCAGATTTTAGGTGCGATTTGCCTTGGTGATCTTAGTTTTCTGATGGGTCCAAAAAAAGACATTAATGTTCAGTTTGTTCACTTTTTTTTTTTCTCATTGTAAGGACAAGAATGACAACTTCCAAAAATATATTTTGGAGTTGAAATCAGAAGTCTTGACTTTGTTTTGTAAGTTTTCTGTATTTCTGTTTTAGCTTTCTCCTCCCTTAAAGGAGACAGGAAGGCTGGTGCTGCTGGAGTTGGGAGTAATACCCTACCCCATCTGGGATCTGGTTTCAGAATTGTATTCTATTCAAGTCCTTTCTACTGAAGTATGGTTTTCGTCTGTTTGTTTGTTTTAATACATAAGTCTGGGTATTTAGCAATGTTTACTCTTTCTCTCCCTCTCCTGAAACTGTAAGGAAATCTTTCTCATATTCTTCCTATGAAAAACTGATGGTGTTTCTGGATGAAAATCCCATATTAGTGTAAGGAATTTCTAAACCATGGCCCGAGGACTTTCTTACCCTTACACTAGTCCACAATCAGTTTTCAGAAATTCCTTAAAATTACCATTTAAATGTTCCTCCAACAATTTTTTGGTCCAGGAGATCTCTATCCAATCTTTATTATCTACTTGGGTCCATCTGAAACAGGAGGTAAGAGGGCAGGGCACAGCCTTTAAAAGAACAACATAACCATGGGACGTAACAGAGACGGGTTAGAAGCAAATGAGTCCACGATGGTGGAAGATTTGACTTCCAGGAGACCTTGAGCCTCAGTATTTGCTCACTGTAATTCGTTAGCTAAATAATACACCCACAAGCGCCATGACAGTTCTGAAAAGTTAAAGTTGCTCAGTCGTGTCTGACTCCTTGCGACCCCTTGAGCTATACAGTCCATGGAATTCTCTGGGCCAGAATACTGGAGTGGGTAGCCATTCCCTTCTCCAGGGGATCTTCCCAACCCAGGGATAGAACCCAGGTCTCCCACATTGCAGGTGGATTCGTTACCAGTTGAGCCACCAGGGAAATCCATGACAGTTCTGAGGCTAACCTTAAATGGTCAAAGAGTGGGCAATGGCCCAATTCCTAGAAATCTCTGCCCCTTGCCTAAAATAATCAGAATAATCTTCCCACTCATCATCCTATGATACCCAGCCCATAAAAATTAACTTCACCATATTCTGCAGCTCTCTCATCTTCTGAGATCACCCACACTCTGTCTTGGATCTGTTTTTCTGTAAATAAATTCACTTCTTATCTATCATTTTGTCTCTGAAATCTTTCACGATGAAGCAAGAGGCTTAACACATCTGTCTCTCCAGATTTCAGGATATTGGTTTGCCCTCTCCCCTCAGTCCTCTCCTGTATCCAAGAAAAGTCATTGATCCAAGAAACGTCACTGATACACAGTTTTCCTATCTTTTTTCTTGTTGCAGTGTTGGGAGTAAGAACTTCTTAGGACTTTTGATGTTAGAGCTAAAACCAGAATTCTAAGGTTGATTTTTCAATTTGGTTCTCAGTCACTTAGTATAAACAAGCACATGGGTGTTGTAGGGCCATCCATATAGTTAACTTTATGCATTTTTACATTTTTTGTGTACTTTCCACTCTGTTTTTATATATATCAGTGATGCTTTGTGGTCTTTAGCTCAGTTACTTTAGCGTTTACTTATTCTCTCCTTCCCTGCTCACGAGGAAACACTAATCTATAATTGATAACCTCATTTCATCAGTCTACAGCAAATTTTATAGATGAGAAATTTTAAGACCTAGAAATATTCAGTAATTTTCCAAGATTACCCATCTAATTTATGACTTAGAACTGAAAAAAAAAGGAAGAAAAAATATTCCTTAATTTTCTTTAAAATCTTATCATATAAAACATATGTCTCCAAGAATAGACTATAAATTGATTACCTCTAAATTATTGGAATCTTTCACAATGTATGCAACCACATTCAAGATTTGGGTTCATTAAAGTTTGTAGGTAATAATAGAAAACCTAAGCAAAGCAATATAGAAATATAGTCTTATTATCTCACAAAAGGAGAGGTGTGGATGAAGGCAGTACAGTGGCTCAAAGGTGCTATCAAGAACCCAAACTCTGTAGCTATTACTCTGCCAGTCTTAGCATTTAAGTCTATCCTCAAGTCAGTAAATTCTTAGTCCATAAGTGGTCTTTGAGTTTTACATCTGAGTTACAAAGAATACATGGAAATGGTGAAGAACAAAAAGTGAGATTACATCTTTTAATTCACGTGATTATCCTCATAGATCAGAAGTGAAATGATGTCTTACAAATACAAGGCAGAGTAAAAGCCAAGTGTTTTGATTTTGAGCAGTTATAGTAAGCAGAGGGGCAAGGGAGATAGGTATTGAACCAACAACTTCCACATCCTATTAAAGGTGTCTGAGAAATGTTTCTTGCGTGTGGAAATACACTGTCTCTATTTTACCTCTATCTTTTCTATATGGTTTTTTCATGAAAGGATGTCACATTGTCGTCTGTTAGCGTCACACTCCTCTCCATTCTCCTTGCATGGTCCTAGAGCTGAGATTGTGCAAATCACATTGTCTTGCCAGCTGTTCTGTTTGGCTTTGACAGTGGGACAGTGCTAGAGGGAAATGAAGACGCTGGAAAGGGGAGTCCCTGCTTTCTGTTTTGCTTCCTATGAACACCAGTACTGTTCTTCTTTCCTGTGTTAACACCTGGATCCATTTCTCAGGATATTTTTTTCTCCATATTTCGGAACCAGTCTTATCACACCCTGCAAGAATGCCAGCAGCAGGTGGCTGATATCCAACTTGGTTGGAGTCCTTGTACAAAATGCTGTGGCCCTACCTAGCACCAGGAGGACAACACTCTCCTCTAGATTGGAATCCCAACTCTGCAGGACCCCTTCTCTAAATCTTTAAGTTCTTATGACCTAGTATCTTCCTTTTGTTCTCTAACTCTAAAGATGAAAGCTGCCTCCTGCAGTTACACTCTGGTGTTGACAAGGTTTGCTCCCCAGTGCTGGTAAACAATTTGCATTAAACTCTTTTATATTCCTAACTCAGATTAAAATTGATACCAGGAGGGCCCCAAGACCCAGACAATCAATGATAGGCTTTTTGTAATTGGTTTGACTGTAGTCTTGGACTTAACAGGAAATTGAGCTTTTTGAAAATGAGAAAGAGGACAAAAAGGAACCAGGTCATGCAATGACATCATAATTAAATTATCATCTCTGGCTGATGGTGATAACGTCCTTATTGAAACAAGTTCCTTGAGGGACCAAGAAACTATTATGCTGTTAACTACTTTGGGAGAAATGACTACAAGGACAGCAGAATGAGATACTTCTTTTGATTGCCCTAAAACTCTAAGTGAGAAGAATAAAAGGAGTAATGAAAGTAAAAGCCATTCGGTCGTGTCCAACTCTTTGCAAAGTCATGGACTGGGATTCTCCAGGCCAGAATACTGGAGTGGGTAGCTGTTCCCTTCTCCAGGAGATCTTCCCAACCCAGCAATTGAACCCAGGTCTCCCACATTGCAGGAGGACTCTTTACCAGTTGAGCCACCAGGGAAGTAAGCTCAGGTCTTTAAACTCAGCTTCAGTCTTGGTCAGGAAACTAGAAATTTTCTATGGTGGCTTTAAGGGAATCTCTTAGTTAGAGAGCCTCAAGGCCAATCTCATCAAAACTGTAATTGTGTGTATTATGTAAGATGATTTCTGTGGTAGATGCGGTGATGTGCCACCCAAATCTCTCTTAAGGAATGGAGACCTGATTCTCCCAGCAGCTGTAAGTGCTAGAGGAGGGACCCCAGCTGTAGCATTCTCTTGGAAAATACCTTGACTGAAGGAAAATGCCTTTCCTAAGGTAAAGCCTTATTCCAGAGACATTCCACCTCTCCAGGGACTGACTGATGCTGTAGTATAAAGACCAGGTCATCTTATCTCCAATTGGTATAAAACTGAAGAGATATCCCAGCATCAAAGCTCCTCATAGGTTAACTGAGGCACAGTCTGGCTTCTTTCCATTACTTCCCATAAATGTTGATGCCACAAGCATTCTGTAATAACTACTGCATGGTGATCCCCTTTTGAAACTTTGCTTCCCATGGAATCCAACTGATGACGAATTCACAGCTTCACTAATCCCCTAATGTAAAAAGCAAGGTGAAAAGGAATTGACTGGGAAAGTTTTGAAACTATCGTATTTGGAATAAGAACATCCAGATGAACTTAGATTAAACATAATGCTGAACTCCTGGGCCCCCTGAGCTCCCTTCTAACCAGAAGCATACCACCTTCCTGTGTCTGAGTACACTAGTCTTTTCTTCTTTTGATATTCTGCAATAATCTGTGGCAGTTATCTTGTAAGGAGATACCTACTCTCTTCTGAAGTCAACACAAATTAATTCCTGCCACTAGAATCTTACCTAGAGTCAGATTTAAGTATGTTCCAGGGCAGGGAAGAATACAAAGTCTGACTCTAGAAGAAATAGTTTGTATCCAAAAATAATTAAAGTATTCCTTCTAAGGTGTTATATTGTCACAAAATATACAGTATTATACAAATCACATTGGCTAGATGCGGGGAGAGATTCTAAGAGTCCAAGGAACATAGAATATTTACATTGAATTGGACCAAATTTGTTCATGATTGCACTGACCAGAGATTGTGGGTTTTGTGTTAGATTGTATAGATGGAAGTTTGAAAATGAACATGGACAGCAAGAGATGCCACCATAGAGGTTATCCATGATGCCAAAGGCGCTGTGGAATGGCAGAGACCGAGTGTCAGTGAGCCCATCGGTGCCACTGGCATAGTTGTCACATTTGTCATCGTGGGCAGCAGAGACAAAGTGGTCATCAGAATGCCTTGAGTCACTGAGATGCTTAGCCATAACTAATCAATTACAGTGTCCCTAGGAATGAAAAATGGGCATTTTTTGAAGTATTAACTTGATGTATTCATTAATTTCTCATTGCTGCTTTAACAAATTATCACAGACTTGGTGACTTTAAGCAATTCATATGTATTTTATTAGAGTCAAGGAAGTCAGAAGTTTTAACATCAAGGTTTGTATTTTTGGTAGGGGCTCTAGAGAAGAATCTGTTCCCCAACTTTTCCAATTTCTACAGTCCACCTATAGTGTGACTCATGACCCCTTCCTCCATCTTCAAGCCCAGAAGCATAGATTCTTTGAATCTCTCTCTCTGCCCCACGCCCCACCCTCTCCTTCCCCGGTCTCTGATCTCTGCTTCCACCATCACATCACATCCCATCTCTTTCCGCTTTCATGGTCCCATGTCCTTCTTTGACTCTGTTCCATCTCCTTGGATTTGCCCAGATAATTCAGAATAATTTGCCTATCTCAATATTCTTAAACTAATCACATATACAAAGTCCCTTTTGCCAGATAAGGTAATATAATCCTGGATTCAAGGGATTAAGACACAAAAATTTTGTAGAGAGGGTGTCATTTAGTTAACAAAAGTCAATACAGAGACTTATGTCTGTTCCACATGCAAAACACATTCACTTCATCATAATATTCCCCAAAGGATCAACTTCAAGTCTAAGAGCTTAAACTTAAAGTTTACAATCTCATCTAAATATCATTAACCCCTATGTTTCAACAACTAGACCATCAAAATCAGGTGAGGATGAGAATCAAGAAGGATCCAAGCTTAGGCAAATTTCTTCTGGATCTTTAAAGCTGTAAACCTAGAGGAGTTATCTGTTCCAAGTGAAAAGGCTAAATAGACATAAGATAAAAATTATAAACATTTCTGTTTAACTTAAAAGGAAAAAGTGAAAGGACAAAAGGAGTCATCATTCTCAAGCAACTTTGAAATCCAGCCAGGCAAACTCTATTAGGCTTCAAAGTTTGAGAATAATCTTTTTTGAATCAGGGTTCTCCCATCTGGGTCTGAGGGTCCAGTTTCAGAGTCATTGTCTCTGTTTAGTGAGGGATAGTAGATGTTTGAAACTGCCTGCAGAACACTGAGTCTTGCATCCTTTCATTTTATTTTCTCTTCGTCTCTTTCACTTTTTTTTTTCTAATTTTATTTTATTTTTAAACTTTACATAATTGTATTAGTTTTGCCAAATATCAAAATGAATCCACCACAGGTATACATGTGTTCCCCATCCCGAACCCTCCTCCCTCCTCCCTCCCCATACCATCCCTCTGGGCCGTCCCAGTGCACCAGCCCCAAGCATCCAGCATCGTGCATCGAACCTGGACTGGCAACTCTGCACATCAAAGGAAACTATTAGCAAGGTGAAAAGACAGCCTTCAGAATGGGAGAAAATAATAGCAAATGAAGCAACCAACAAACAGCTAATCTCAAAAATATACAAGCAACTCCTACAGCTCAACTCCAGAAAAATAAACGACCCAATCAAAAAATGGGCCATCTCTTTCACTTTAACCTGGCAGCGTTACTGTTGTTAGAAGATTCTTAAGAACTCTGAGTCACCCATGTATGTCATGGGATTCATCCTAGTAGACACAAGGATCCTTCACAGATCATTCCTGGATAATTTCATCTCTATCACTGGCTTCTGCTGAGACAGTTTTGGGGATCTCTGGATCACATGCCTAATCTCTTTAGATTGAATGCTTTGACCTATTGATTGTTCTGAGGCACTAGCAAGGAATGTTTCATCTATACATTTGCCTTTCTCTGAAGAAAACACTCTTCTAACAGTGAATCTTTTAATTTTCATATCTTTGGCAATCTGTAGAGGCTAAGAATTTCCCAAATCATCGAGTGCAGGTTATTTATCACTTAACAGTTTTTCCCTCTATTTCTTATCTATAAGCAGCAAGAATAATTTAGAACATTTCTTCAACATTCTACATATAAATCTTCTTACCTAAATATCCAAGGTAATCACTAACACGTTTTGTTTTTCACATAACCGTAGGACACAATTCTGCTAAGCTTTCGGCTACTATATAGCCATAAACTTATTTCTTCTATTTCTAATGGCATGGTCTCCATTTACTGTTGAATGTCTACATTTCAACCAATATTGTATTTACGACAATTTCGACCTACCACAATATATAGAAGCATTTATCAATCTGAAAGCCAAATGGAGATTTCTGGCTTTTAACTCGGATCACAGCCATAATTAACCTTGCCTGAAGAGTGGGGTCCATTGAAAAAAGCCCTTCAAAAGTGTTTCAACATTGTACTTTAAAGCTTCCCCCAGGAAGTCTCGGAAGGGAATTGTAGCCATTTACTGAGGTGACATGACAAAGAACTGGAAGAACTTAAACTGATACTAAACGGGACAAAGCCTTGCAAACCCACAATGCCATGCTGGCACCCTGGTCAATACAAGGTTTTCTGGCAACCCCACGATAGAGTTTCATGACCACATTTAAGTCACAGCGGGTCTACAGACTCATCCTGTAGTTATTTTCTCAGTTGCTAAGTGCATAATTGAATTTCCATGTACCTTATACTTTCCTCTCACTACAAGATGAAAATCTAATAGCAGGTCCCAATTCTACTTGATATAATGAAGCCATAAGTCAGGGAGAGGTATTCAATGGCAAGAATAATAATAAAGAATTGATTTTTTTTTTTTCAACACTGTCAGTAACTTAATTTGGATATGAAATGAGGTAGCTCTTTTAAAAGCACAATGAAAACCATAAATGCTGCTAGGAAGAAACACAGCTTCTATATCAAGGGCCTTTTCACTGACCTTCAGTAAAACAAAGAAACATCATACCAATAAAGACTATGGAGAATTCTCAGGAAAACCTTTCTTTTTCAACTGAGGCAACTGTTGCTATGTGTGGAAAAGAAAATTGTCTCAGATAACATACCTTGTGCATGACAAAGCAGGGGCTTTAATATCATATTTTGATCTAACACAATGCAGGGTCTATTTTTCATTATTGTGTCCCCAGCACTCAGTCTGTGGAATAAAGTGGTACACTAGCTTGAATCAATTATCCACATCTCAATTCTCTTCTATCTTACTATATTGCCCTCTTTACCTTTATATTAGAATATTTTCTCCTTTCCTTTCATTTACAATTCAGCCCCAAAACCACTAGGGAGTCTGAATAAGATAAGTGCTCAGACCAAGGCAGGAATAGAGAGCCAGGTGTTGGACCATGATCAAGTGTGGAGGGTGTCCTCAAGTAGAGAGGGGAGAGGGGACAAAGTATTGGTGAACAGGGCAGGAGAAGGAATGCTTTTGTGCAGGAGAAAGACCAGCATGGGATGTTAGAAAAAAGAGTCTGATAAGATGTAGGATGCTTAGTTACTTTTTAAAAAAAGGAATGCTATCAAAACATGCTTACTAAGTACAAAAAGTAATTTTAAAGTGGAGAAGCCTGGCAGAGAGCCCCTTCATCAAGTGAGCAAAGTGAGCATCAACTGCAATGAGAAAAAACAAAATTATGTGCACTCTTACAGAATGTAATGAGAATACACACCATTAGCTGAGGTCTTCCTCCAAAAGACAAAATAACCAAATCTTAGAAGACATCAGACAAGACTTAAATTGAGAAATTTTCTATAAAATAAGTGATCTGTAATCACTTAATCACCAAACAAGGAATGAGGTGTCTGTGTTGAAGGAGATAAAGGAGGTTAAGGAGATAAAGATAACAATGTTACTTAGAATTATATGCTTTTCCTATAAAGGATATCATTTGAATGCTTGGTAAAACTTCAATGGAGAGGTATTATATATCCTACTGTATAATGTTCTGATGAAGAATAAATGAAAAAGCCATCATTTAGGTCAGAGACTAAACCCCCTATCCATGTAAAATATATGCAGTTTAGTTTTGTTCATTTGTTTATATACGGTATAGACTGAGTATTTGTCCCCACCCAAGATTCATATCCAAGAAAACCCAAGAAAACATACTCCCCAATGTGTTAGTGTTTGGAAGTAATTAGGTCATAAAAGTGGAGCCCTCATGGATGAGATTAGTACCCTTATAGAACAGACTCCAGAGAGTCTTCTTTCCGCTTCTACAATGTGAGATAAAACAGCAAGGAGGAGGCCATCTCTGAACCAGGGAGCAGGTTCTCACCAGACACTGAATATGTTGATGCCTTGATCTTGGACCCCTTAACCTCTAGAACTGTGAGAAATAAATTTATGTTGTTTATAATCCAGGTTATGATATTTTTGTTGTAGCAACCTGAATGTACTAAGTCAATATGTATTTTTCTAAATTGTATGATTCTTTTATTAACCATGGATTTTTCTTTCTTCACCACACACATGAGGGGAGAACAGCCTCCACACTGGCCCCAACACTCTCTAAACCCTCTACGTGAAAGAAGGACTGACCTAATTGCAGAGATGGGGGCAAAGCTGTAGTTTGGCCCCACACTCCGAGTAGAAATCTGTCTCTAAGGATTGAGACGTTATGAGTCAGAACTCTGTGTGGTGAACTGGATATATGTTTAAATTTAGGAAGACAAAGAAAAGTTCCAGTTGGGTCCAGACCTTGCCACCATCTTAAATCCAGGTTTATTATTTAATAAAACAGATATTAACATTTAATGTTCTTTAGACTCCAATGTGATACGACTGAGCGACTTTACTTTCACTTTTCACTTTCACCCATTGGAGAAGGAAATGGCAACCCACTCCAGTGTTCTTGCCTGGAGAATCCCAGGGACTGGGGAGCCTAGTGGGCTGCCGTCTATGGGGTCGCACAGAGTCGGACACGACTGAAGCAACTTAGCAGCAGCAGCAGCAGACTCCAATGTATGTATTTCAGTGAGCTTCATAATGCAGAAGGAAAGAGGGATTTTATTCAAGGTCATTCTGAAAAGGCCCAGTTTATGGTCATGAAACAAAAACTTCCTACAAAAGAGAAGTAGGCACTTGAGGTTCAATAATAGAGATTAAAGTTTCTGGAGCAGATCTGACTTCAGTAATCTTAGATGTTCTTATGAAGGTCTTTGAATTCGATATGTTGTTGCAGGTATTACTGTGGTTGGTGTTGATATCCATACAAATTTGTTCAATGATGATAAACAAGCAAATCTCTTTAGTTCTTGTATTAATTTGCTAGGACTGCTATAACAAAGTACCACAAACTAGGTTTCTTAAGTAACAGCTTAAATGTATTGTCTCACATATCTGGGGGTGAGCAACCTGATATAAGCAGTTTGATGAGGTCACAGCCCCTCTGAGGGCTGTAAGGAAGAATCTATTCATTGCCCCTCCCCTAACTTCTAGTGGGTTACTGATAATCTTTGTCATTCTTTGACCAGCAGATACATCACCTCAGTTTCTGCTTTTATCTTTTTATGGTGTTATCCATGTTTGTGTCTGTGTCCAGTTATTTTTCTTTTTATAAGGACACTGGTATAATTGGATTAGGGGCTGACTCTACTTCTATATGATTACATCTATAGGATGTATATATACATCCTATATATATATATATATAGATAGATGTAATCATATGACCCTATTTCCTAATAGGAAATCCTAATGACCCTATTTCCTAATAAAGTCACTTTTTGAGGCAGTGGAGCTTAGGACTTCAACATACATACTGGGACCAACCCCTAACAGTACTATTTTGTCAAGAATTAAAATGCTAAGCAAATCCTGGACACAACTGGATTTGAGTCCAACTGTGGGTTCATCCCACAGTGAAAACAGATTTTATTCATGATCAAAAATGGGCTTCTTATTTTAGTTGAAAATGAAATTTTCTTGGGTTTAGGTATGAAGTTTTAAAATTACTACAAAAGCTAAAGTGGATATTTTAAAGATAGATTTTTTAAAGTGTGTGCCTATTTCTATTAATGTGGTTGGCTCACAGAGTCACCTCAAAGAGAACTCAGGTTGGTTTTGTAAAACAGGTATTTTTTTTAAGTCAGTATGAAAATAGTAAGGCATTAGCACCCTCCTCCTAAAAAGAGGAGAAGAGGGTAGGCCTTTTAAAATTATTATTAGTTTACAATTGCTACTATAAGAGATAACCATGAAAGTTGGTCACTTAACCCAACAAGTTTATTAGTTTATAGTCTGTAGGTCTCAGTGGACTAAATTCAAGGATTCAAGGGAGTGGTATCTGATTCTGAATACTCTAGGGACATCCATTTCCTGTTTCCATTTTCTTGAGAACAATCCACGTTCCTTAGCTTCTGGCCTCCTTCCTTCATCTCAGCCTCAATAATGTTACATCTTTCTCACCAACCTTTCATCACATCTCTCTCTCTCTATGTTCTTTTGCAATACTTTTCCACTTTTAAAGACCCTTGTCTTTAAAGGCTCATATGGATAACCCAAGGTAACTTCTTCTTTATAAAGTATGCAGATAGGTAACTTTAATTCCATTTGTCACATAACATAATACATTTCTGAGAACTAGAACTTGAACCTCTTTCTAAACTCTGTCTATATCTCTATCTTTATAGCTTCCCACTCTCTTTCCCTCTCTCTCTCTCTCTCTGCTTCCTTGTATAAGCCTAACAAGCACAGGTTGCTCATGCTGTCTTGCTGGAAGTAGAACCCACAAGGGATTGCTCCCTCACCATCCTGTTGGGAAATGTGAAGGGTACTTTTATGCAAGGGATCTGGCTAAGTGGGGCATCCTAGGATAGTTAAAAAGAGTAGAAATTCATGACCATCCAGTGAGTGTGCATATGGGAAAGGTAGCCTAGGATTCTTAAAACTCCCTCAATTCCTGTATGGTGGATCCTGGTTTGAAAGTGTGTGGTTTGTCAAGGCATTCTCTGAGGGAGCAAGTAGCGTAACAACAAAACAAATTTGGGATAATCTTCGAGTACCAAATCCAAAGGAAGATACAAATGACATAGCAACGAGTACCTACGACAGAAGCTCAGCAAAGGAAAACAGCAAGATGGGTGTCCTCAAGCTTTGAACAAAAACAGTCATCTAACTGTACAGAAGTTTTAGATCTTAGCAGAATATACCAAAGGAACTTCAGGATGGGACCAGCAATGTCTTAGCAGTCACCACCCAGTGGACACCCAAGGAACTGTGCAGGGCCAAGTGTGGCATTTCATGCAATTTTTACAGTTGATTAGTTTAAAAGAGTTATACACTATACTATGATCAGGGTATCAGGAAAAGTTAAAAAAATATGTATGAAGATATTTTTAAAGCATTAAACTATGATTTAAAACTGAGAAGCCTTGCTAGATTTTACATTAGAGATTGGTTATAAATTCCTCTTTAAGAGTAATATACTCTTCTAAGACTTTTCTCATCAGCAAAAGTCAAGTCATCTGAGTCAGTCTCATCTTGAGATTACCTTGTATAAGTCTCAAAAAGCAAGTAGCCTAGGGCATACTGAACTTCAACCCATAGCAAATCCCTTTTATTCCATCGCTCCTTTCATTTTTTTCTTTGTAAAATTAATTGCTTCTATGTACAGGGAGTAAATTTGGACCTGTGGGCTATAAAGATTGTCTAGAAGTAGTTAGGAGAGAGATAGTTAATATGGATTCAAGCCTTTTTCACTTTTTACTCAGGAAAGAAAAATTGAAGAACAGGTATTTGACATAGTCACAACATGATCATTGAAAAAAATAGACCATTGTGAAGACAGTACAAGGATCTATTATAGAAGGATATTTTCTATACTGTCTCTTTATGACTTATTCTGTTCATACAAATTTGCTAATGTTTTCAATATGTTTCCCTGTACCTACCACCCATCAAGAAAGAGTTAGGTTTGGTAATCATCAAGCTAATTGGTCAAGAGGACTGGACCGTGAGGTGTACGAGGACCCAAGGAGCACTCAGAGTTCAAAATGGTCAAAATAAATTCATTTTTGAAATAAGAGTTTAGAAGCATGGAAATTAAAATTGGAATGCTTCTCTGTGGAGATATAAAACTCTTATTTCTAATCATGTCTTCATCATCGCATTGTCTACATTCAGAGTTTGTGTATGGGGCTGTGTGAATAGGGAAAAATCCAAGAACATTTTCCAAATTAACATTAATAGAGAAGAATATGAGCAAGTACTCTTCTCTAGAGTGTACATTTAATATACTCAGTCTTGCTGACATTTTCAAGTAATAAAATATAGCTATTTTGGAAGCTTTGTAAGCATCAGTTATACAGAAGGAAGGTTAAATTATGGCCCAGAAACTATGTCAGAGAAGGCAAGATAAATGTACAATGGCCCCAAGATGAATGTGGTTTTAAAAGCAGCTTACACGTCAAGAGACTATTAGTTCACACAAGAGATTCCATCTAAAGAAAGAAAAAATACAGCAAGAAGACCAAGTCAAAATGTTACATATAAAGAATATGGGAAATTTAGATAAAGGAGTAGGGAGTATTTTTTTTTTTTGCAAAAGTTCCAGGCATTTTATTTAGAGGAAACTGTGAAGGGACAAATCTATATTATCAGAACAATATCTTTCCTGTCTTCTCTTAATATATTGACAGTCTTAAAATCATTCCCAGTCACTAAGATTATTCACCTAGCAAACTAAAGAAGCATAATTATAAACTGCAAAGTCACTCTCAGTGTGAGCAAGTAGACCTTCTCTGTATGCGCACTACAATTTAGGGGTCTCTATATACATTTATTTTTTTCATTTAAAAAATCTTGTTTTTGTAATTGCTTTAGTAATAAGAAGATACAGATTCTAATTTTGACCCTATCACTATAAATCTCTAATGTTGGACCTGTCAATTTTAGTAATCCTGTGCCATATTTCTTCTGTTTCAAAAAGGGTAGAAGATAGAAAAAAATTTTTAATTGAATATCAATGTATATACATTGCAAAACAGTGCATGACAAGGGACATAAATATAGAAAGGTGATCTCTGCTCTCTGGTTGGTCTAGAGTAATACATTATACAAAGGATGTAACTTACCTCCAACGTTTAAAAGGTGATATGAAGCTCACCTAAAAAGAGAGAAAGATAGACTCACATTGAAATACATTCATTCTTATAACTTGATCTTCATAATAACCCAAATCAGGCAAGCAAACAGCAACATCTACATCTATAAATGAGGTAATTGAATTAGGTAACAGCAAGTCTAAAAAGAGGTAAAGCTGGGCATGGAGCCCCAGAAGTCTTTGCACACCTCACTGCCTGGCCCACCATTTTCTTTTTTTTTTTTTTCTTTAATAGAAGATTATTTAATTAGTATACATGTGTTCCCCATCCTGAACCCTCCTCCCTCCTCCCTCCCCACACCATCCCTCTGGGTCGTCCCAGTGCACCAGCCCCAAGCATCCAGCATCGTGCATTGAACCTGGACTGGCATCTCATTTCATACATGACATTTCACATGTTTCAATGCCATTCTCCCAAATCTTCCCACCCTCTCCCTCTCCCACAGAGTCCATAAGACTGTTCTATACATCAGTGTCTCTTTTGCTGTCTCGTATACAGGGTTATCGTTACCATCTTTCTAAATTTCATATATATGCGTTAGTATACTGTATTGGTGTTTTTCCTTCTGGCTTACTTCACTCTGTATAATAGGCTCCAGTTTCATCCACCTCATTAGAACTGATTCAAATGTATTCTTTTTAATGGCTGAGTAATACTCCATTGTGTATATGTACCACTGCTTTCTTATCCATTCATCTGCTGATGGGCATCTAGGTTGCTTCCATGTCCTGGCTATTATAAACAGTGCTGCGATGAACATTGGGGTACACGTGTCTCTTTCCCTTCTGGTTTCCTCAGTGTGTATGCCCAGCAGTGGGATTGCTGGATCATAAGGCAGTTCTATTTCCAGTTTTTTAAGGAATCTCCACACTGTTCTCCATAGTGGCTGTACTAGTTTGCATTCCCACCAACAGTGTAAGAGGGTTCCCTTTTCTCCACACCCTCTCCAGCATTTATTATTTGTAGACTTTTGGATCGCAGCCATTCTGACTGGTGTGAAATGGTACCTCATAGTGGTCTTGATTTGCATTTCTCTGATAATGAGTGATGTTGAGCATCTTTTCATGTGTGTGTTAGCCATCTGTATGTCTTCTTTGGAGAAATGTCTATTTAGATCTTTGGCCCATTTTTTGATTGGGTCATTTATTTTTCTGGAGTTGAGCTGTAGGAGTTGCTTGTATATTTTTGAGATTAGTTGTTTGTCGGTTGCTTCATTTGCTATTATTTTCTCCCATTCTGAAGGCTGTCTTTTCACCTTGCTAATAGTTTCCTTTGATGTGCAGAAGCTTTTAAGTTTAATTAGGTCCCATTTGTTTATTTTTACTTTTATTTCCAATATTCTGGGAGGTGGATCATAGAGGATCCTGCTGTGATGTATGTCAGAGAGTGTTTTGCCTATGTTCTCCTCTAGGAGTTTTATAGTTTCTGGTCTTACATTGAGATCTTTAATCCATTTTGAGTTTATTTTTGTATAAGGTGTTAGAAAGTGTTCTAGTTTCATTCTTTTACAAGTGGTTGACCAGATTTCCCAGCACCACTTGTTAAAGAGATTGTCTTTAATCCATTGTATATTCTTGCCTCCTTTGTCAAAGATAAGGTGTCCATATGTGCGTGGATTTATCTCTGGGCTTTCTATTTTGTTCCATTGATCTATATTTCTGTCTTTGTGCCAGTACCATACTGTCTTGATAACTGTGGCTTTGTAGTAGAGCCTGAAGTCAGGTAGGTTGATTCCTCCAGTTCCATTTTTCTTTCTCAAGATCGCTTTGGCTATTCGAGGTTTTTTGTATTTCCATACAAATTGTGAAATTATTTGTTCTAGCTCTGTGAAGAATACTGTTGGTAGCTTGATAGGGATTGCATTGAATCTATAAATTGCTTTGGGTAGTATACTCATTTTCACTATATTGATTCTTCCAATCCATGAACATGGTATATTTCTCCATCTATTAGTGTCCTCTTTGATTTCTTTCACCAGTGTTTTATAGTTTTCTATATATAGGTCTTTAGTTTCTTTAGGTAGATATATTCCTAAGTATTTTATTCTTTTCGTTGCAATGGTGAATGGAATTGTTTCCTTAATTTCTCTTTCTGTTTTCTCATTATTAGTGTATAGGAATGCAAGGGATTTCTGTGTGTTGATTTTATATCCTGCAACTTTACTATAATCATTGATTAGTTCTAGTAATTTTCTGGTGGAGTCACCATTTTCTGTGCACTGGAATATCTAGTCTGCCAGCCAACCTGCTGCCCACTTTTATAAATACAATCTCACCAGGGCACAGCCACACTTATTTGTGTGAGTATTTGTTGTGACTTCTTGTTCACAACAGCATCTGAATAGCTGTGACAGAGACCATAAAGCCTGTATTTACTCTTTGGTCCTTTGGAAAAACATGCTGACCTCTGCTGTCATTTTATCAGTAGTACAGGTGACTTGACTTTTCCTGACAATGCTTGCCTAGGATTATCTGGTTTTCGGTACATGTTTATTTCAGGAAGGCTGAAAGGATGAATGAATGAAAGGAAGGGAATGACACCTGAGCAAATGTCTAGATTTGACAGTGTCTAACATTTTCAACACAGGCATTTTTATCACTGAGCTCACTAGCCATAATTTTACTGATGGAGAATAAGGAGGCAAGTTAAAAAATGAATGAATGATCTGCCATTCTTTGGTCACCATTTAGAATTTCTTTCTTTCCTTTTTTTGTTTGTCTATTTCAAGAGCAGATGAAAAGTCACCTTAGCTAGATCACTTTAGGAAAAAGAAGGTAACCCCTAGGTTAACTTCCAACTTCTGTGTGAAACAGAACCACAGCCTGGCTTTTACATTGGCAAATGTGGTGTGAATAAACGTTCTCAGTTCCTGTGGACAACTTTAATTATTTAGCTGCCCTCACTTGATATCTGCTGGTTGTTTGGCATACAAGTAGAGTTTTATTTTCAGTAAAACTCAAGTTACACACAAACTGTACTTTAAAAAAAAACAATCCAGACATGTTCAATTTGAATTTCAAATAGTATCAATGAACAATTTTACAAAAGATTTTTAGCATTTTCTAAAACTACCTGCATCCAGTTTGGAACTTCTTTCTTTGATTAGACTTACTTTTCAGCTCCAAATACATAATGTTATTTTTCACATTATGCTGGGTACTCAAAAACTGCAACAATTTTCCTGATCACTTTAGTGGTGGCGCATTAGCATGTAAATTCAAAGTTGAGACAATGAATGTGTTAAGGAGACAATTTAACACCTTCCAACTTTTTTTTTCCCCTTCAGCTGCATATCTTGGAAAATCAGCAGTATTTTTGCAAACATATGTTTTACTTGTTAAGCTTTAGTCCACTGGGTCTTGCTTTGACCTTCAATTAACATTAGAAGCTACAGTCCCCAGAAACGAATCTTGAAAAAGGAATATGGGCCAGGGACTCTTCAGAACAGTTTCAATTATTAAACTCTTTAAATTTTAAATTATTTTCGTTTGTCTTTGTGTCTCCCTGAGTTTGGCACGAATAGGCAGCCAATTTGTATGAATGAATGACTACTGAAGGTTAGAAATAAACCAACATGATCACCAACAAAGAAAGCAAAGAATAACGTACCCCCTCCTCATCTCCCTCCAGCAGTTTGCACCCAGACCCAGAAACACTTCGAAGTTACAGTGGTTTTCACTGCTGCATGGTGATCCATTTAAAATCACATCTTTAAGAAGCCCACATTTTCCTCTTTTTTCATATTCTGGGTGAGAATGAAACATAAAACAGATTTTTCAGAGTTGTTATTACACTGACACTAAAGCTGAAAAACACATAAAGCATGCTAGTTGGAAACCTTGGAAATTTTGCAGTTATTTTCTGTTTTAATTTTTAAGCCTCTGCATACCCAAGTTATTTTCTAATGACTTGGTGAATGCCACTGCTGTTGTCTGTAACTACCCACTATTGAATATTTTAAGTAGGTATATAAACTAATGGGCTTCCCATGTTGCTCAGTGGTCTCTCCAATGCAGGAGACAGGGGTTTGATCCCTGGGTCAGGAAGATCCCCTGGAGAAGAAAAGGTAACCCACTACAGTACTCTTGCCTGGAATATTCTATGAATGGAGAAGCCTGGTAGGCTACAGTGCCTGGGGTCACAAAGAGTTGGACATGACTGAGCTTTCACTTTCACTTTCTTTGTTTAAATTGTGATGAGAAATCACACTTTCCTTCATTTTAGTTGCTGCCCTTCACAGTCCCTGCCCTCTATCTTCCTTTAACCTAACAGATGACTAGACTAGCTCTCATCCTGCCATTGCATTTGGTGACACGTCCATCAGATCTCAGTCAGTATCACTAGGCATTCATTAGCCTTCAGACCAGTTGGATCCATGAAATAAGTTTACTCTTAAAATCACTTACAAAGCACCAGAAATATTTAATGTGCAATAAGCTATCTGCCACAGAGACCTCCTGCAATTTACTCCACTCTATCATGTGACTTTTTCCCCAGATGATTCAGCACCTATTACCCCTTCTCTACAGAAACTTTCAGGGAAGTTAACCACTTCATTCTACTCCCAAAGTGCTCTTGAATGGATTTAGATGTCCTCTTCCTTCTGGGAATGAATTCCCGGAAGGGCTGAATTCTGTCCCTCCAAAATCTATATGTTAAAGTTCTAACATCCAATACTTCAGAAAATGAATGTGTTTTGGGATACAAACATTAAAGATGTAATTAAGGTTCAACGAGGTCACTGGGGTGGAATCTAAGCTAATATGACTGGTGTCCTTGTGAGAAGAGATTAAGACACAGACAGGCACAGAAAAATGACCAGGTGAAGACAGAGCAGAAGACGGCCATCTATAAGCCAAGAAAAAGGGCCTGAGGGAATGTCAGTTTTGATCTTAGACTTCCAGCCTTCAGAACTACAAGAAAATAAACTGCTGCTTAAGCCATTCAGTCTGTAGTATTTCATTATAGTAGCCCTAACTAACTGAGAATAAATATTTTGGTTAATAAAGTTTAAAATTGATTTTGGCTGTTTTCTCTGGTTCCTTCTTGGTTCAGCTGGCATGATTTCACAACTCTTATCCTTTTAAAAAATTTTAACCAATCACAAATGTGTTGCTGATAAATTGTTGGGTGCAATGTTAGAACAAAAACCAGCTTTTCAATCAGAAAATGTCAAGGATCTGCTTTCATCAGGAAAAGACAAAGCAAAGAGATAATACGAGTACTTCATATGAGGGTCAAAATCTAGAAGAGGAGGGAAAAACAGCAATATATTACAAGGTTAAATTGTTATATGATTCCTGTCCCAGTTTTGAGAGTTTAAAATATGATAGGTGACAGAAGAGAAGTGGGAATGTAGGCTACTAAATTCTACACAGTCAATACCCTCCCCAATTCATTGTTGTACAGTTAGAAAGAGTTTTGTTTAAAAAATACCTTAAGAGCTTGCTTGAAAATGAGAAAAAAGGAAGAAAATTAAACATGAAGGAATAGGGGAACAGAGAGAGAATTATATCTCCACACTGAATATACAATAATTACAAAATTAGCAGGAGATTCAAAAGATTCACAATATTCCCAGACTGTCTTCCGTTAATGACATTTTGATTTCGGCCCTTGAATGCAATGAATTTCCTATCGGTTTTCATCTGTCAAAATTCTTATTCAACAACAAGATACTGTTCACATGGCCTTGCCTCCATGGAACTTTCATAAATATATCAGAAACTTGTCTCATCATTTCCTTTTCCACAATACTTTGGACATACCTATCCTGGCATCTTCTAAACTACTTCACAATTACTGGTTTACATGCCTTTCTCTCCCATTAGACTATAAGCCTAAGGGTAAAACTTAAAGTCTGAAATAACAATTCAGGAAGTAAATGTCAAGAATGACAAGTTAGGAATATAGAAAGCAGGTATCTTGAAAGCCCAAGCAGAAGGAAAAGATCATTTTTTTGAACACTTTGGGATGGAAGTGCATTTGTACTGTATTTTGAAATAAATGTGACAAGATTGAGTGTTACTTTGGAGCACACATTGATTCAACAAATATTCAGTGAGAGCCTGTTAGATCAGTTAAGCATGGGGAGTTATTTGGAAGTAAAATTATACAAGGCTATTCATTTTTTAGTTAGGAAAGAAAAGAGGAGGAAAATATTTTAAAAGGGAATTCAAAGAAAAATTCTATTCTCACTATTGTCTTCAGTGCATACTTTCTGCCTCATTTTATCATGCTATGCTTCCAAAAGAGGCAAGTACTAAATCAATGCCAAGCCCAACACTAAAGTAATTCAGTGGGTGGTGTACAACTGAGGTTTAAGATAAGATATTTAGGAGCCACAGTACTACTAAATTAATGACCCTTAAGTGGTCATGTATGGATGCGAGAGTTGGACTGTGAAGAAAGCTGAGTGCTGAAAATTGATGCTTTTGAACTGTGGTGTTGGAGAAGACTCTTGAGAGTCCCTTGGACTGTAAGGAGATCCAACCAGTCCATTCTAAAGGAGATCAGTCCTGGGTGTTCTTTGGAAGGAATGATGCTAAAGCTGAAACTCCAGTACTTTGGCCACCTCGTGCGAAGAGTTGACTCATTGGAAAAGACTCTGATGCTGGGAGGGATTGGGGGCAGGAGGAAAAGGGGATGACAGAGGATGAGATGGCTGGATGGCATCACCGACTCAATGGATGTGACTTTGAGTGAACTCCAGGAGTTGGTGAAAGGACAGGGAGGCCTGGCGTGCTGCGATTCATGGGGTCGCAAAGAGTCAGACACGACTGAGTGCCTGAACTGAACTGAACTGAACTGAAGGTTCTTTTCTTAAACCTGAGGTATGCATGCACACATTAAAATTTTATATGTGCATGTCTACCATAAATGTTTTATGGCTTATTAGAAAGCATGATTATAATGATCCTTGACTTAATAAATTTCCTAGGGAAGTGTCATATTATCATTGCATTCTTGTTTTTACATTATGAATATTCAGTTCAGTTCAGTTCAGTTGCTCAGTCATGTCCGACTCTTTGTGACCTTTGAACTGCAGCATGCCAGTCCTCCCCATCCATCACCAACTCCAGGAGTCCACTCAAACCCATGTCCATTGAGTCAGTGATGCCATCCAACCATCTCATCCTCTGTCCTCCCCTTCTCCTCCTGCCCTCAATCTTTCCCAGTATGAATATTATGCTATATAAAATAAATGCTGGATTAAAGTACAGAATATTAAATATGTGCCTTTTGGGGAAGAATATTACATCTTCAAAGCATAGACCTAAACTCACTCTTATAATTGTCCTTATCAAATAGAGACCATTATCTCAATATTACAGTTGGAAAAACAAAGATAGAAGTTTGATGACTTTCACAAATTCACAGAGCGCTTCACCACTGCACTTGTCAAGACACAGTGTAATTCATTTTATGTTTTGTTACTGCATTTTATTAAATGGATGAGTAATAATTATTCTTCTATTGTTGTGCATTCACTTTCCCTCAGTTGTTTGCTATAAGAGCACTGTTAATATATTTGACAGTGTATTTTTGCTGTGATTTATGTCAGAGAGTGTTCTGCCTATGTTTTCCTCTAAGAGTTTTATAGTTTCTGGTCTTACATTTAGATTTTTAATCCATTTTGAGTTTATTTTTGTGTGTGGTTTTCGAAAGTGTTCTAGTTTCATTTTTTTACAGGTGGTTGACCAGTTTTCCCAGCACCACTTGTTAAAGAGATTGCCTTTTCTCCACTGTATATTTTTGACTCCTTTGTCAAAGATAAGGTGTCCATAGGTGCATGGATTTATCTCTGGGCTTTCTATTTTGTCCCATTGATCTATATTTTGTCTTTGGGCCAGTACCATACTGTCTTGATAACTATAACTTTGTAGTATAGTCTGAAGTCAGACAGGTTGATTCCTTCAATTCCATTCTTTCTCAAGATTCCTTTGGCTATTCAAGGTTTTTTGTGTTTCCATAAAAATTGTGAAATCATCTGTTCTAGTTCTGTGAAAAATACTGTTGGCAGCTTGATAGGGATTGCATTGAGTCTATAGATTGCTTTGGGTAGTATAATCATTTTCACTATACTGATTCTTCCAATCTATGAACATGGTATATTTCTCCATCTATTTGTGTCATCTCTGAGTTCTTTCATCAGTGTTTTATAGTTTTCTATATATTGGTCTTTTTTGGTTTCTTTAGACAAATTTATTTCTAAGTATTTTATTCTTTTAGTTGCAATGGTGAATGGGATTGTCTCCTTAATTTCTCTGTTTTCTCATTGTTAGTGTATAGGAATGCAAAGGACTTCTGTATATTAATTTTATATCCTTCAACTTTACTATTCATTGATTAGCTCTAGTAATTTTCTGGTGGAGTCTCTAGGATTTTCTATGTAGAGATTATGTCATCTGCAAACAGTGAGAATCTTACTTCTTCTTTTCCAATCTGGATTCCTTTTATTTCTTTTTCTTCTCTGATTGCTATGGCTAGAACTTCCAAAACTATGTTGAATAGTAGTGGTGAGAGTGGGCACCCATATCTTGTCCCTGATTTTAGAGGAAATGCTTTCAATTTTTCACCATTGAGGATAATGTTTGCTGTGGGTTTGTCATATGTGGCTTTTATTATGTTGACATATATTCTTTCTCAAAGAAGGCAATGGCACCCCACTCCAGTACTCTTGCCTGGAAAATCCCATGGATGGAGGAGCCTGGTGGGCTACAGTCCATGGGGTTAATAAGAGTGGGACACAACTGAGTGACTTCACTTTCATTTTCACTTTCATGCATTGGAGAAGAAAATGGCAATCCACTCCAGTCTTCTTGCCTTGAGAATCCCAGGGATGGGGGAACCTGGTGGGCTGCCATCTATGGGGTCGCACAGAGTCGGACATGACTGAAGTGATTTAGCAGCATGTTCTTTCTATGACTGCTTTCTGGAGAGTTTTTTTTATCATAAATGGGTGCTGAATTTTGTCAAAGGCTTTTTCTGCATCTATTGAGATAATTGCATGGTTTTTATTTTTCAATTTGTTAATATGGTATATCACATTGATTCATTTGTGAATATTGAAGAATTCTTGCATCCCTGGGATAAAGTCCACTTGGTCATGCATGATGTATGATCCTCTATGATCCACCTTCCAGAGTAATGGAAATGAAAGCAAAAATAAACAAATGGGACCTAATTAAACTTAAAAGCTTTTGTACAATGAAGGGCAACTATAAGCAAGGTGAAAAGGCAGCCTTCAGAATGGGAGAAAATAATAACAAATGAAACAACTGACAAAGAATTAATCTCCAAAATTTACAAGCAGCTCATGCAGCTCAATACCAGAAAAATAAATGACCCAGTCAAAAAGCAGACCAAAGAACTAAACAGACACTTCTCCAAAGAAGACCTACAGATGGCTAACAAACACATGAAAAGCTGCTCAACATCACTCATTATCAGAGAAATGCAAATCAAAACCACAATGAGGTACCATCTCACACTGGTCAGAATGGCTGCCATCAAAAAGTCTACAAACAATAAATGCTGGAGGGGTGTAGAGAAAAAGGAACCCTCTTATACTGCTGGTAGGAATGCAAACTAGTACAGCCACTATGGAGAACAGTGTGGAGATTCCTTTAAAAACTTTAAAGTCCTTTAAAAACTGGAAATAGAATAGCCATAGGACCCAGCAATCCCACTGCTGGGCATACACATCAAGGAAACCAGAATTGAAATAGAGACACATGTAACCCAATGTTCACATTAAGACTATTTACAATAGCTAGGACATGGAAGCAACCTACATGTCCATCGGCAGACAAATGGATAAGGAAGTAGTGGTACAAAGAATATTACTTAGCCATAAAAAAGAATGCATTTGAGTCAATGCATTAGCCAATTCTAATGAGGTGGATAAAACTGGAGCCTATTATACAGAGTGAAATAAGTCAGAAAGAGAAACATCAATACAGTATATTAACACATATATGTGGAATTTAGAAAGATGATAATGATGACCCGATAAGCAAGACAGCAAAAGAGACACAGATGTAAAGAACAGACTTTTGGACTCTTTGGGAGAAGGTAAGTTTGGGATGATTTGAGAGAATAGCATTGAAACATGTATATTACCACATATAAAATAGATGATCAGTGCAAGTTCAGTGCATGAAACAGGAACTCAAAGCTGTTGCTCCACCCAGAGGGATGGAGTGGGGAGGGAAGTGGGCGGGGGGTTCAGGATGGGGGACACATGTAAACACATGGCTGAGTCATGTTGATGTATGGCAAAAACCACCACAATACTGTAAAGTAATTAGCGTCCAGTTAAAATAAATTAATAATTTTATAAAAGTGCATTTTTAAAATACTAATACATATTAATATTCTTCTTGTGACAGTCCAAGAAAAGTTGAGAAGAATTCAGTGTTTCTGGTACATACTTCCCAGTGTCTTCTCCATTAGCAGTTCTCTGGGGTTTGGGATTTTTTTTTTTTTTTAATGTCTCTTATACCCCAGTATTTATTTTATTTCTAACTCCTTTGAATAAACTTAAAAAAAATCATGTCTTGGCATCTAATTTGAATTTCTTTTACTATTATATATTTTTAAAGTATATTGACCTGCATTTCTTAAGTGATTGACTTGCATATGTGGTTTGGAAATGTTTTTGTATTTAGCTTTTTTAATTTTTTAGATTTTTTCATATGATAAAAGGCAATAATTATCTGTCATATATATCATCTAAAATTTTTTCTTAAGGGAAAAATATTGATATTTTCCTTCCCTCTAGTTGATATTTACAAACTAATGCTTAGTGCTCAGTTGCTCAGTCATGTCCAACTCTTTCCAACCCTTTGGACTGTAGCCTCCCAGGCTCCTCTTTCCATGGGATTCTCCAGGCAAGAATACTGGAGTGCATTACCATTTCCTTCTCCAGGGAATCCTCTCAATCCAGGGATTGACCCCATGTTTCCCGTGTCTCCTGCATTGTAGGTGATTCTTTTACTACTGAGCCATCAGTGAAGCCCCCATACACAAATTAAACCCATTTTAATTCTCTGCTGTTCTAAAAAAACACAAATTTTTGTAAAAGGCATAGCTAAAATTCAGATACATAGAAATTAAGCCAGTATGACATATGTGCTATTGGATAATATTAGTTCTTTTATTTTCCTATTTCTAATTAAAATAAATCCGTATTAAAAATAAAGTATTTCATGTTATGATTAACTTACGTTTTCTCATTTTGTTTTCCCTTATACTGCCAGCAATTCCACATTTAAAAAATTCCTATCATAAATTATTTTCTTGACATTTCTTAAAACTCAAGCACATCCTTTGGGCCAACCTTTCCTCTCTGGGCTCCCCAGTGTAGTCCTCAAATCTTCACTTAGTAAAGTGAGAAATAGTAACAGTGGCTGGAGGTGGTTTTAAATAAAGTGCAATGACTTTCTTATGACTTTCTCTTTCCTAAGAATTCTGTATGTTGTATATTATGTATTTATTCACTTATTCAGCAAATACTTTTAGAATACTTTATTCCATACCCTTCCTGCATCTTTTATTCCATAAATGGGGTTAAGACAGGCTTACTGTGAGAAGTGTATGATTGAATGTAAAGTGAGAATAATGAAACTCTAAAAATGGGATGCTTGGCTTGGTAGACTTCTTCACCAATTAGCTGAATCCTCTCTGCATCTCAGCTTTGAAGCTTATGGCATATTGTCCTGGCTAGAATTACAAATGAGCTTTATTTAAATGCATTTAGAAAAAAACTGAACACTGTGTCATCAAGATTCGACAGTATTCTAATTCATAAAAAATGAATGAAAATATGCATACATCCTAAAAAAAATCTTAAGTTTTAAAGTACAATGAAATTATGGAACTAGCAGCTGAGTATATGAGGTGACAATCCTTCCCCAAGCTAATACAAACTGTATGACAAATCAAGATTTTTTTTGAGCAGATCTTTATCCAAAAGACAAATCCATCATTAAATATTGAAGCCAAAATTGCCTTTAGCTACATGTGCATGCTAAGTTGCTTCAGTAATTTCCAACTCTTTGCAACCCTATGGACTGTAGCCTGCCAGGCTCCTCTGTCCAGGGGATTCTGCAGGCAAAAATACTGGAGTGAATTGCCATATCCTCTTCCAGGGGAATCCTCCCGGCCCAGGGATCAAACCTGCATCTATCACATCTTCTGCATTGGCAGGCAGGTTCTTTACCATGTCACCACTTACATGAGCAGTTCATTAACTGCTAAAATTATGTATTTAGCTTTGTCTTGCTAAGGATCTAGTATTTTCAGAAAACTCAACCTTAGTTTAAGTAAACAGTAGCATTTTGCCCAGGAGTCTGTCCAGCAGAAGTCTATTGAAGCTAAAAGGCATTGGCCTAAAGGTTGAAACTATACCATTGTACATAAAATGGCTTATATTTGAAGATGACTCTGCAGACATAAGTCTTCTCTGATGGCTTAGTGGTAAAGGACCAGCCTATAATGCAAGAGATGCAAGAGACATGGGTTCCATCCCTGGGTCAGGAAGACCCTCTGGAGGAGGAAATGGCAACCTGCTGCAGTATTCTTGCCTGGAGAATCTCATGGATAGAGGAGCCTAGCAGGCTAAAGTCCACGGGGTTGCAAAAGCTCGGACACAGCTGAACGACTGAGCGAGTACAGTACAGACACAAAACGCCGCCTCTGTCGGTGTTAGGCTAGAGCCAACGCTGAGGTTAGTGCCTAGTCTGTCCTCAGCGCTCTCAGTCTCCTTGCAGGTGGCACAAACCGCCTCTTCCTCTGCTTGACTTCAGCGAAGAGCTGTGTTCCCTGGTCACTGCTGGGCCACTGGTGATGCTCCCTGATAATCTTCATCTCCTCTGGTTGTTTTCACTTACCATTCCTAGTCTCTGTGGCCTTTTTCACTTTCAAAACCCTTAATCTTGACCTATCCTTGCTCATATGTCAGATCACTCTAATTTTTCTCTCAGAAGAAAACAATTTTTTCAACATTTATTAAGGCAAAATATGTACTAAGCACTGAGCTCGACACTGGAGAAGCCAAGATTAATAAAACATTGCTCTGCCCTCAAGAGGTGCTAGGTGGAAAAGAGGGGAAATATCATATACATAGAATGCACAATGTACTAGGCATAATGCTCCAGGCTTCACGTAAGTAATTTTTTAATCTGAAAATTGGTTTATCTGACTCCTCTGATCTCCCTTTCCCCATTCAGCTATTTGTAAAATTAAACCTTTTGGTTACCCATATGCCTGTTTATTTCTTTGAAAGTGTTGAGTGAGAAAGAGAAGGAGGAAGGGAGGAAAGAAGAAATAAAAAAGAGAAGAAGAAAGAAGGAAGGGAGAGAGGGCAAGAGAAAAAGAAAGAAAGGAGGGAAAGAGAGAGAGAAAGGAGAAAGGCAACTCTGTTGGAAGCATATAATAAGGTTAAGAGTGTGGACCAGTCAGTCAAAGTGCCTCACATAATTTTTAGCATGGTCTTGAGGAATTAAGGATGAGATGGCTGGATGGCATCACCGACTCGATGGACATGAGTCTGAGTGAACTCCGGGAGTTGGTGATGGACAGGGAGGCCTGGTGTGCTGCAATTCATGGGGTCGCAAAGAGTCGGACATAACTGAGCAACTGATCTGATCTGATCTGAGGAATTAAATATTTTTAAATGAATATATGCCAATAAGTATTTTTATGAGTGTCAGACATGACTGAATTGACTTAGCACATAAAAGGTTAGTTATTCAAATAGTGTTCTCTGAGACATTTCTTAATAAAATTCTTCATCTATCTCTCCTTCTCTCCTTCCAAGAGTTCTCTAGATTTGAAATTTGGGATATCATTCCCAACTCTATCCTAGGGCTTTAAGTTCATCAGTAATTATTAATAAACCCATAGGAACAGCAATAATCATCCTGTCCTCTCTTTATAGAGCTCAATAGCCCACAAAGTGCTACTACATACATCATCTCCAGTTGGAGACCATGGTGTATATATAATTTAACTTCATCACTCAGAATCTTTCAGTAAGGGAGACTTGAAAAATGGATAGTAAGTCATACAATGGTGCCTATTTTAAAAAATTTTTTCAAAACTTCAGTATTTATTTTCTCTAATATCTGGTACTTCCAGGCTGTTTGAATTTTCTGATATACTTTATAACCTAAGCCTACCATTTTCTCCTTGGTTTCATCAATTCAGAGCTTTTGCCAGACTGTGAAACAAAGACACAGTAAAGCTACTAAGGGGATGGGGGGAGGAATTGCATATTTTTTAAAGGCACTAAAAGTCCAAACCATAAATATCTGAGACTAAGAAACCTTTTAGGCCAGTGATGCTGCAGTCTTCTGAAGGTGGAGCAGTAACTGAACCAACAGAGCCAGCTGCTTAAGAATATAATGCCTATTAATATCCATTTAATATCTTTGCCCTGAAAACACAATTTGCTTTTGCGTGGATGCTGTGGTTGTTCCCACTGAAAAGTAAATAATCTCTCCTCTTTGGAAACATGCACTTAATAGAGAAGAATCCCTCCTATGGCTGAAGTAATGTGTCTCCCCACACATCTGTAGTTCTACAGCTAATAAAAAGGATTATCAGGCAAATAGAAATATAGTTTATAGTTGCAATAGCTCACATCATTACCTTTTACCTCAATACGTAAAATTAAGCATTTATGCCTGAAAACTACTTAAAAGCCAGCTTTTCAGATTCCGTATTCCTCTGACATTGTATAATGAATATTTTGTCATAGCAAGTAACAGATTTTATTACAGCTCTAATGCTTAAAATTCCATCTGTTTCCACAAACAGAACATGAACACAGGAAAGCAACCATTAATCTTAAAAGGCACTAAAAAATTCTCCTAATAAAGGGATTCTAAAAAACCTTTTAAAGTATTCAAAGTCTGCTAATTATGGGATGCTGTGTGTCTGACACCTTGGTTTCCATTCACTGGTCCCTCAGAGCCCATCCATGTTAATTCTATAGATTTTTAAGGCAATTTCAAAGCAGGAAACTGCCTAATTTGGCAGTAGGATAAACAAGTTTCATTTGCTATTTCATCTACAGTTTTGCAAATGCAAGACAGCATACAAGGGACTTGGGCCACAGAGCCATGCAATTTATTTTTATCAAGATGCTCATTCCTTCATATATCCTTCAAATATTTATTGAACACCTTCTATGTGTTGAACACTCTGCCCTGAAAATTTTTAAATGAAATTCATAGCCTCTGTTCTAAACTAATTCATAGTTAAGTGGATGGTTGGCAGTAAATATGATACTCTCTAATGAGAAGGAAATCAAGGACTATTTCTCCAAATAGGTAGCATATGGGGAAAGTTTTAAATAATGAAGAGGTTTTAACTAGACAAAAACGATGGCTTCCCAGGTGGCTCTGTGGTAAAAGAATCCGCCTGCCAGTGCAGGAGACACAGGAGACTCAGGTTTGATCCCTGGGTTGGGAAGATCCAGTGGAGAAGGGAATGGCAACCCACTCCAGTATTCTTGCCTGGAAAATCCGAAGGACAGAGGAGCCTGGCAGGCTACAGTTCATGAGGTCACAAAGAGTCCGACACGACTGAGCGACTGAGCGCACACACAAACAAAAAAGAAGATAAGAACTATATTCACAATTATCTAACTCAACTCATATATCCTCTGCCATTTAAAAATGAGAATACAAAAACCGAAAAAAGTTAAGTGATTGTCATAGGGGTATTCTGTAAATCAATCTGCAATAGGCAATATTTAGCCCACTGTTAGCACATTCTGTTTTTCATACACACAAACACACACACACATGTATACGTATATATGAATATAGATTACTAATTAATAATATTACTGGCAATTGCACTTTTGAAATATTTGTTTACAAGTTTCTCAATCAAATAATTAAATTATTGGAGTTATGATTCTACATTTTGGGGATGTTTTTAATTCTCAATTATAATTGAGAGTCCCACTTAGCTGAGACATAAAATTTGTAAATGATGTTATTTATGCTTTTATTTCAGAATTAAAGAAATAAATAATTAGCCAATGAAATGGGAGATCATGAACTTTTTAAGGACATTGTCATTTGTGACATTTGTCATTTAACCATATCTTGGTTAAATAACAATGGCATGAAGTGATAAATGCAAATAAAATGTATGCAAGACATAATCATCTCACTTCTGTAGCAGATGAATTCCTGGACTACTTTCATGCATCTATTTTCTACTTAGAATTCTCTGAGATGTTAGCAGCTAAGATATAAAATATATAAAATATGCATCCAGAGTATACAAGTATATGTTTAACAACTTGCTTTCAGGGCAAAATGCTCTGATTTGTAGCATTTCTCAATTTTGTAATATAAATACTCATGGTGACTGATTTTAAGCCACCAATATAACATGAAGCACAAGTTGGAATCAAGATTGCGAGGAGAAATATCAATAGCCTCAGATACGTAGATGACACCACTCTTATGGCAGAAAGCAAAGAAGAACTGAAGAGCCTCTTGATGAAAGTGAAAGAGGAGAGTGAAAAAGTTGGTTTAATACTCAACATTCAGAAAACTAAGATCATGGCCCTGGTCCCATCACTTCAAGGCAAATAGATGGGGAAACAGTGGAAACAGTGACAGACTTTATTTTTGGGGCTCCAAAATCACTGCAGATGGTGACTGCAGCCATGAAATTAAAAGATGCTTGCTCCTTGGAAGAAAAGTTGTAACCAACCTAGACAGCATATTAAAAAGCAGAGACGTTACTTTGCCAACAAAGGTCCATCTAGTCAAGGCTATGGTTTTTCTAGTAGTCATGTATGGATGTGAGAGTTGGACTATAAAGGAAGCTGAGTGCCAAAGAATTGATGCTTTTGAACTGTGGTGTTGCAGAAGACTCTTGAGAGTCCCTTGGACTGCAAGGAGATCCAACCAGTCCATCCTAAAGGAAATCATTTGTGAATATTCAGTGGAAGGACTGATGCTAAAGCTGAAACTCCAATACTTTGTCCACCTGATGCAAACTGACTCATTTGGAAACACCCTGATGCTGGGAAAGATTGAAGGCGGGGGGAGAAGGGGATGACAGAGGATGAGATGGCTGGATGGCATCACCGATTCAATGGACATGAGCTTGAGTAAATTCCAGGAGTTGGTGGGGACAGGGAGGCCTGGCGTGCTGCAGTCCATAGTATCGCAAAGAGTCAGACATGACTGAGCGACTGAACTGACTGACTGAATATAACATTATAGAATTCAAACTGGAAAAAGATACACAGAGAGTACTGAGCTGAGTTCCCTGTGCTATACAGATGCTTCCTGCTAGCTATGTTATTTTACACATATTATTGTTCAGTTGCTCAGTCGTATCTGACTCTTTGAAATCCCATGTACTGAAGCATGCCAGGCTTCCCCATCATGTATATAAACATTATATAGAAATGGTAGTATATACATACTACCATTTTACACGTTATCATATAGTAAAAAAATATACATAATTGGTTTTTCAATGCCAAATAACTCGTTTAGCCCACCAATAGAAACATCCTAAATATATTTTAAGAATTCCCCAAAGCAAAAAATAATAATAATAATTAAGTTAAACATTGAAAAAATCATAGGGTATCACAAATTATATAGTCTCATAGCTTTAAGACAATAGTTCTCAAAGTGTGTTCCGCCAAAATTTAGGGGACCCCAGATCCCTTTCAATGAGTCAATGAGATCAAATCACTTCAATAATAATTTTGGAAAGCTGAAACTTCCCTGGTGGTCCAATGGCTAAGATTCCATGCTCCCAATTCAGGAAGCACAGGTTCCATCCCTGGTCAGGGAACTGAGTTTGTATGCTGTAATTAAAGATCCTGCATGCTGTAACTAAAAAGAAAAAAATATCTCACATGCAACAGGAAGATCTTGTGTGCTGCAACTAAGACCTGTCACAGCCAAATTTAAACAAAACAAAACAAAATGATATACATATATATTTAAATATTAAAAAAAATAATAATTTTGCCATGCCATTTGTTTTTTGAGTGCTTTTCAGGTGGTGCAATGTAAAGAATCTGCCTGCCAATGCAGGAGACACAAGAGACTCAGATTTGATCCCTGGGTTAAGAAGATCCTCTGGAGAAGTAAATCAACCTGATCCAGTATTCTTGCCTGGGAAAATCCCATGAAAAGAGGAGCCTTGTGGGCTACAGTTCATGTGGGCGGGAAGAGTCAGACATGACTGAGCAACGGAGCACACACACGCACGCCGAAGTGTCCAAACAACAAATCCTTTCTATTTAGGACCAAGGCCTAAGACAGACACACACCCATTTTATTATTTTCCTTCCACCCACCCCCACTTCAATTATATCAAAGTTTCAAAACACTAAGTAATCCAGGTTGAAGATCTCTGCACCACTCTCTGATAGAACTTTACAGATATAAGATAAATACTCTGGAACCAGGGAAGCATGGCTGATAGTACATACCCTGATGAACTTCATAAAGCAGCCAATTTGTGCACTGATTTTCTTCACACATATATTTCTACTATGTGGAGATTTCATTAAATGGCCCTACTCTTTTCTGGGTACCATATTGGGCCACTCTCTAATAAAATTCTTGCACATATGCTCGATAAATCTTAAATTTTTATTAATTTGGACTATAACATTCAGCAACTTTATCACTAACAGGCAATTTACAGTGAGTAAAACAATTGGTGTTATAACACTGCTCAAGGCTCTGGCACCAGATTGAATGATCAGTTTGTGTTTTTTAATGCCAGTAATTTTTGTATATTTTAATGAAATATGTCAATATTTGGAAGATCAGTATAATGTAGGAAACCACTGATTTCCAAATGGCAAATTAATATTGTTACAAAATAATACATAGGTAAGAGATCCATTCAAAATATAATGTAAACTTCTTTGTTAAAATTTATTAATCTATCAATTTTAACAAAGAATAAAAAGTTTACTAATATGGAATCAGATTCCATACTGCAGCTAAACTTTAAGAAATTTCCACTGGTTAAGTTTTGGTGTATTATCTACGAAGCATACTTACTACTATCTGAATATTTTTAATTTTTTTGACCAAAAGAACACAAGCCACAATTTGAACACAGAACAGTTATAAGAATTTAACTGTCTTCTATTATCATTTCCAGTTTTATTGAGAATCAGTTGACATACAGCACTATACAAGTTTAAGGTGTACAGTATAATTATTTGCCTTACCGCATGGAAACGATTACAAATAGTTTAGTGAACATCCAGCATCTTATGTAGAAACAACATAAAATAAACAGAAAAAATGTTTTTCCTTGTGATGAGAACTGTTAGGATTTACTCTATTAACACTTTCATCTATAATACATAGTAGTGTTAGTTACATTTACTATGCTGTACATTACATCCCTAGTATTTATCTTATGACTAGAAGTTTGTACCTTTTGACTGTCTTCATCCAATTTATCCTCCCACTATATCCCACGTCTGGTGACCTGATCTCTTTTCTATGAATTAGACAGTTCGTTTGTTTTTGAAGTAAAATAGATCTATGACTCTATGTTAGTTCCTAGTATGTAACACAATCATTTAGTATTTTATACATTTCAAAATGATCGCCATGAGAAGTCTAGTTACCATTTGTCACCATCACACATATTACATAATTATTGATTATATTTCCCACACTGAGCATTTCATACCATGATTTCACTTACTTTGTAACTGAAAGTTTGACCTCTTAATCTCCATCATTTATTCCTCCCCTTCAACTACTCTCCTCCTGCATGGCAACCACCTGCCTTTCTGTATCTATGACTCTTCTGTTTAGTTATGTTTGTTCGTTTGTTCTGCTTTTTAAATTACACATATAAGTGAAATAATAAGATATGTGTCTTTCTCTGTCTGATATATTTCACTTAGCATAATAGCCTCTAAGTTCATCTATATTGTTGCACTTGCCAAAATTTCATTCTTTTTTTTATTTATGGCTGAGCAATACTCCATTGTATATGTACATACATACATACATATATACACACATATATTATATATATATATATATATATATATATACACCACATCTTTTGGAGAAGGCAATGGCACCCCAGTACTCCTGCCTGGAAAACCCCATGGACAGAGGAGCCTGGTAGGCTGCAGTCCATGGGGTCGCTAAGAGTCAGACACAACTGAACGACTTCACTTTCACTGTTCACTTTCATGCATTGGAGAAGGAAATGGCAACCCACTCCAGTGCTCTTGCCTGGAGAATCCCAGGGACAAGGGAACCTGGTGGGCTGCAGTCCATGGGGTCACACAGAGTCGGACACGACTGAAGTGACTTAGCAGCAGCAGCAGCAGCAGCAGCATACCACATCTTTAACCCATTCATCTTTTGCTGGGCACTTAGGTTGCTTATATATTTTGGTTATTGTCAATGATGTTGCAATAAATTTAGGAGCATATATATCTCTTCATATTAATGTTTTTGTTTTTTTTTTGGATAAATACTCAGGAGTGGAATTGCTGGCTCATACAGTCATCCTATTTTTTCTTTTTTTTGAGGAATCTCCCTGCTGTCTTCCATAGTGGCTGTTCTGATTTACATTCATGCCAACATGCATGAGGGTTGCTTGTTCTCCACATAATCACTAACACTTGTGATTTGTTGTCTTTTTAATAATAACCATTTTGACAAGTGTGAGGTGATAGATCATGTGGCTTTGATTTGCATTTCCCTAATAATTAGCAGTATTGCACATCCTTTCAAGTGTCTGTTGGCCATTTGTATATCTTTTTTGGAAAAATGCCTATTTTTCAGATCCTCTGCCCATTTTTAAATTGTTTCATTTTTGGTATTGAGTTGTATGAATTTTTGTATATTTTGGACATTTACTGTCTGTCTTGCAGTATAATATATATATATATATATATATATATATATATATCTTTTTGTTTGCAAATATGTCCTTCCATTCAGTGGGTAGCCTCTTTGTTTTTTTTTCCTTCACTCTGCAAAAGTTTTTAGTTTAATGTAGCCCCATACATTAATTTTTGCTTATGTTGCCTTTGCTTGAAGTGATACATCCAAAAAATATTACTAAGACCAATGTCAAAGAGCATACTATGTTTTCTTCTAGAAGTTTTATGATGTCAGGTCTTGCATTTAAGTCTTTAAACCATTTTGAGTTTGTTTTTGTATATGTTATGAGATAGTAACTATCTTCTATTAAATCATACTTTAGAACAATTTATAAAAATATAAAACAATGCAATTATTTTTAGTATTTCTTGTTTTGGAAAATATAATTTTTTTATTAAAAATGTCTTAACATGTAGTGGGTTTATTTTTTGTGACTTTCAAATACATATAATTTGTTTAAGTTTTTAAGTGTCCATTTTAATTATATGTATATGGTATATACATATATATCACCTATACAAAAGCACTTTGTAGTTCTCAACAATCTTTAAGAGTATCAATGCATCCTGAAACCAAATGTTTGAGAACCATTGTTCTAAGAAAAGAATATATCAAAAGTACCTGCTAGTTTTAGAATACACACACACACACACACACACACACACCATAGAAATAACTTTAGAGGCCTCGTATATGGTTTGAACAACTAAAACAAACATTCTAGGTAAGACTTGTTTTTCTCAAGACATTAGCTGTTAAAATTATGTGAACATGAATTTAAATCAGAGTTCTAAATTTCACCCACTTTTACCATTTGGCAATAATTGACGTCTTATCTGTTAACTATGTCTTATTTGTAACTCAGGCAAGTTATTAACTATTTTTAAACCTCAGCTTTCTCATGTTTAAAATCTCCTGAAGAAATAGCTATAAATTGTATCATCTCCTATGGTTGCTATACTGATTAAATGAGGAAGGTGTCTATCTTTTAACATACATTGGTTGAACTATTTTTATTATTTTCCTTTTATGACCTTATTAATTTTTATTGTTGTTACAACTGTTTCTTTGGAAGTGGTCCTATAGCTTAATTTATCCATTACCCACAATGGAGACTACAACCTTCCCAAGGTAGAATATTCTATACTGTATGAAAATTTTTTTATTGTTTACCAATGTTCCTCTGAACTTTCAAATTTCCCTTAAAGCCAAAATTCTTTTCTGAAAAAAGTGCATTAGAGTCATATAGACTTATTCTTGAATATTGTTTTGTCACAGTTTAATGTTGTCATTAGTAAACCACTAAAATGTCAGTTACTTCATCTATAAAATGGACACAATTGGTGAAACAGATTGCCAGTCCAGGTTCGATGCATGAGACAGGGTGCTCAGGGCTGGTGCACTGGGATGACCCTAAGGGATGGGATGGGGAGGGAGGTAGGAGGGAGGGTCAGGATGGGGAACACATGTACACCCATGGCTGATTCATGTCAATGTATGGCAAAACCCACTACAATATTGTAAAGTAATTAGCCTCCAATTAAAATAAATTTTAAAAAGTAAAATTTAAAAATGGACATAATTATACTTTCTCCTTTCAGAGTCATATTGAAATATAGAAGAAACAATGTATGTTAACCACATAATGATGCATGGCCATTCATACAATTATAGCCTAGTACAGGCTTCCCTAGTGGCTCAAACGATAGAGCGTCTGTCTGCAATGCAGGAGACCCGGGTTCGATCCCTGGGTTGAGAAGATCCCCTGGAGAAGGAAATGGCAGCCCACTCCAATACTCTTGCCTGGAAAATCCCATGGACCCGGAGCCCGGTAGGCTACCGTCCATGGGGTCGCAGAGTCGGACACGACTGAGAAACTTCACTTTTCACAGGCTTTATGTGGAGAATGTCTTAGCAGCTAAATGGGCAATTGTGAAAGAGACATATGCGTGCCTGGCACTCATAGAATTTTGGGGCCACAGAGTATTTTGTATAAGTGGGAAGAATCCTATGTGCTTTTGTTTACAGCTTTCCAACTGAGTGCAAGTGCTGGGAAAAACCATTCATGCATTTTACATTGAGCCGCTTGCTGCTTCCTGTATTATGCTGATACAGAGTGAAAAATCCACATTTCCTTGCTTTTCTTTGAGACTGCTTTTACCAATCACTATTCTCCACCTAATATTCTTTCACCTATACTGCAAAAAGGAGGACCAACAGAAGAATCCACTCTGGAATAGAAGAACTTTTCTTCCTGAAGAACCAGAATTTGTTTCCTGTGGTAGAATGCAGGTCAAAGACACTGCAAACGGAAGTGCCAATTGTCTTTCATTAGACATGCAAGCAATCAATTCAAAGACAGTTTTTAAATCCTAATCCTATCCCCAGGAGTTTGTTGCCACTGGCACACACTGATAGACAATGGCTTTAAAGAGGTAATTAACAGATAATTAAATATTTATACTTTGTATAAGCAAGGGCCTAAAGTGCTGTGGTAGGAGGGGAGATTCAGGATTTACTGACTTACTTTGCATAGAGATACAATTGACATAGTCAAAGAGCAGAGAGTAATTAACAGAATCCTGTCTCCAGATTTTGGTCCCTGATCCTCAAGAATGTCAATTATTTTTATCTTCTCTTCTGTATTTAAGGAAAAAAATTTATTGGGTGTCTGTTTTATGCTTCTGTGGGACAAAAAGATGGGTTAATAAATAATCTTACTTTCAGGAGTTTGTATTCTAATGCGGTATAAGAAACTATTGACACAAAAATTATATAAACTTCAAATTAAAGTATCCGCTAATTTTGTTGAAACAGTCATATTCATCTGTCTGTGCACTGCCTCTGGCTGTTCTCACACTACCACTAATGAGGTGAATAGTTGCAATAAAGACCATATGGACTGCAAACCCTAAATATAAAAATATTTAGTATCTGGCCCTTTACAGGAAAAGTTTGCTAACCTTTACTTTAAAGAGATTAGGCAAGCATTAAATGTTTCTTGAAACATGGAGATAATGAGAACTGTGATAATGATGATGCAGAGGAGGAGGAGCCTGCGGATCATTATCCTGTTACTTTGAATTTTTTTCTACCTGACTGCAGGCTTGGACCATGTGTTGGCAGGACAATTTCAGTAAAAAGTATATCCAATCATCTAGATAGTGATTCTATTCACTACAGTTCTAGAAAGGCAACCTTTCCTCAATCAGAGTCATCCCTAATGTTTTACGATGTTATGCCTTAGTTCGGTGAGTCTGGTAGACATTGTTGCTCACACACCCAACACCCTGCTTTCCCACCCTCCCTTTCTTACTATGTGCTAAAAACTAAGTTGCTTCAGTCATGTCAGACTCTTTGCAACCCCATAGACTGTAGCCTGCCAGACTCCTCTGTCCATGGGATTCTTCAGGCAAGAACACTAGAGTGGACTGCCATGCCCTCCTGCGGGGGAACTTTCCAACCCAGGGATTGAACCCAGGTCTCCCGCATTGCAGGCGGATTCTTTACCATCTGAGCCACCAGGGAAGCCCCAATTCTTACTATGAGAATAGCAATTTTGTTCAAGTTTCAGCATTGTACAATCTCAGGAATAGAATACGCTTAATCTAATCTAATCAGCCTGCTTCTACTCCTTTCATCAATTGGTAGGCTTGGGTATCAGTTCAGTTCAGTTCAGTTCAGTCGCTCAGTCGTGTCCAACTCTTTGCAACCCCATGGACTGCAGCATTCAACGGCTCCCTGTCCATCACCAACTCCCAGAGCTTACTCAAACTCATGTTCATGGAGTCAGTGATGCCATCCAAACATCTCATCCTGTCGTCCCCTTCTCCTCCCGCCTTCAATCTTTCCCAGCATCAGGGTCTTTTCCAATGAGTCAGCTTTTCGCAACAGGTGACCAAAGTATTGGAGTTTCAGCATCAACATCAGTCTTTCCAATGAATATTTAGGACTGATTTCCTTTAGGATGGACTGGTTGGATCTCCTTGCAGTCCAAGGGACTCTCAAGAGTCTTCTCCAACACCACAGTTTAAAAGCATCAACTCTTTAGCTCTCAGCTTTCTTTATGCTCCAACTCTCACATCCACACATAACTACTGGAAAAACCATAGCCTTAACTAGATAGACCTTTATTGGCAAAGTAGTGTCTCTGCTTTTTAATATGCTGTCTAGGTTCATCATAACTTTTCTTCTAAGGAGCAAGCATCTTTTAATTTCATGACTGCAGTCACCATCCACAGTGATTTTGGAGCCCCACAAAATTAAGTCTGCCACTGTTTCTCCATCTATTTGCCATGAAGTGATGGGGCCAGATGCCATGATCTTAGTTTTCTGAATGTTGAGCTTTAAGCCAACTTTTTCAGTCTCCTCTTTCACTTTCATCAAGAGGCTCTTTACTTGTTCACTTTCTGCCATAAGGGTAGTGTCATCTGCATGGCTGGGGTATATTATGTGGCAATTCTCTTAAAACATATATGAAGTCATATCTGCCAGGGAGAGATACTTCCTTATTTTTGACTAATGTTTTCAAAACAAAAGGCAAATATATCTTAAAATTATAACTGTTTATGAAATATGCTACTCGCCACATCAGTGCTCTCCAAGGTGCAGCACAGAATTGAGAGAAAGTGAAGAAGTTTAGGTAAGAAAAAAGATAAATTCTTTAAAGTGACAAATCTTTCTCAAGTATTAGTAATGTTACAGATTCCTGCACTTAAAAACCTGCAACTTCAGAGTGGTGTCAAAGATCCACCTCCTAGTGTCTCTTTGTGCCCTAATTTGTGATTCTAAAAGCACATAAAGTCTAGTGTGGCATTCCCAGTGGTTGTACATGGAAGCTGAAGATCACTGTACAGTATTAAACAATTCATACATTCCCAAAACGTGTATATGCAAATCTATACATACCATACCTGAATGATGATATTTATATTGGCAAACGATATTAATTGAATGCTAGGAGTGTGAAAACTTTTATTTTATATAAGTACTAATAAATTTTAATTAAATGGTTAAGAATTGAATAAAACAGCATTATTGCAGTCATTTAATATGTTTTAAAATTTATTTTAAATGTTATTTGTATTTAGCCTTTTGTATTCACTAGACATTCTTGAAAACTTGGACAACAATAATTTTTCATAAAACACATTTAAAGAGTAATATAAATACTTTATTCTTATATTTATTGTAATTTATATTTATAATATACACTCACATTTTATATATTGAGTACAGCTACATTTAATTTTATTTTTTAAAATTTTCTGTGGAGATAATGAAAGAATTGTGACTACTGTATACTTGTCACTGAGCCTCGAAAATCCTTCCCTATCAATCATCACTTATTCTCCAATATTTTTTGAAATAAATATAAATCATATCCTTTCCTCCATTAATATTTCAGTTTGTAATACTCAGTTCAGTTTAGTCGCTCAGTTGTGTCCGACTCTTTGTGACCCCATGAATCACAGCACGCCAGGCATCCCTGTCCATCACCAACTCCTGGAGGTCATTCAAACTCATGTCCATCGAGTTGGTGATGGCATCCAGCCATCTCATCCTCTGTCGTCCCCTTCTCCTCCTGCCCCCAATCCCTCCCAGAATCAGGGTCTTTTCCAATGAGTCAACACTTCGCATGAGGTGGCCAAAGTACTGGACTTTCATCTTTAACATCTGTCCTTTCAATGAATACCTAGGACTGATCTCCTTTAGAATGGACTGCTTGTATCTCCTTGCAGTCCAAGGGACTCTCAAGAGTCTTCTCCAACATCACAGTTCAAAAACATCAATTCTTCAGGGCTCAGCCTTCTTCACAGTCCAACTCTCACATCCATACATGACCACTGGAAAAACCATAGCCTTGACTAGATGGACCTTTGTTGGCAAAGTAATATCTCTGCTTTTCAATATGCTATCTAGGTTGGTCATAATTTTCCTTCCAAGGAGCAAGTGTCTTTTAATTTCATGGCTGCAATCACCATCTGCAGTGATTTTGGAGCCCCCCAAAATAAAGTCTGACACTGTTTGCAGTTTTCCCATCTATTTCCCATGAAGTGATGGGACCAGATGCCATGATTTTCGTTTTCTGAATGTTGAGCTTTAAGCCAACTTTTTCACTCTCCTCCTTCACTTTCATCAAGAGGCTTTTTAGTTCCTCTTCACTTTCTGCCATGAGGGTGGTGTCATCTGCATATCTGAGGTTATTGATATTTCTCCCAGCAATCTTGATTCCAGCCTGTGCTTCTTCCAGCCCAGCATTTCTCATGATGTACTCTGCATATAAGTTAAATAAGCAGGGTGACAATAAACACCCTGACGTACTCCTTTTCCTATTTGGAACCAGTCTGTTGTTTCATGTCTAGTTGTAACTGTTGCTTTCTGACCTGCATATAGGTTTCTCAAGAGGCAGGTTAGGTGGTCTGGTATTCCCATCTCTTTCAGAACTTTCCACAGTTTATTGTGATCCACACAGTCAAAGGCTTTGGCATAGTCAATAAAGCAGAAATAGATGTTTTTCTGGAACTCTCTTGCTTTTTCATGATCCAGCAGATGTTGGCAATTTGATCTCTGGTTCCTCTGCCTTTTCTAAATCCAGCTTGAACATCAGGAAGTTCACAGTTCACGTATTGCTGGAGCCTGGCTTGGAGAATTTTGAGCATTACTTTACTAGTGTGTGAGATGAGTGCAATTGTGTGGTAGTTTGAGCACTCTTTGTCATTGTCTTTGGGTTTGGAATGAAAACTGACCTTTTCCAGTCCTGTGGCCACTGCTGAGTTTTCCAAATTTGCTGGCATATTGAGTGCAGCACTTTCACAGCATCATCTTTCAGGATTTGAAATAGCTCAACTGGAATTCCATCACCTCCACTAGCTTTGTTCGTAGTGATGCTTTCTAAGGCCCACCTGACTTCACATTCCAGGATGTTTGGCTCTAGGTGAGTGATCACACCATCGTGATTATCTGGGTCATGAAGATCTTTTTGTACAGTTCTTCTGTGTACTCTTGCCACCTCTTCTTAGTATCCTCTGTTTCTGTTAGGTCCATACCATTTCTGTCCTTTATTGAGTCCATGTTTGTAATATTAAAGGAGAAGAATTTTTAAAAGGATTATATCTAAAATATCTTAACAGTACTGACTTTACATCATAAAATTCCCAGCTAGTTTTCAAAATTTCAATGGGCTTCTAAATGTTAAAACTTGTCATTCTCTTTACAATTCTTTTGAATTGGATATGAATAAGTTCCACACCTCATAATTGTGGGGTATATCTTATAAGTTTTGTTTCTGTCTCTTTTTCTCTTGTCCTCCCCTCCCTCCTTTTATTGACTTTGTTTTATTCGCTTTCTTACTGTTGCAGAAATAGATATAATTTATATCTATTATATAATTCTGAACAGTTTAGATCAGCACTAGTCAACAAAATTTTCTGAGATGAAAGAAATGTTCTAGCTGCTTCAGTATGGTAGTCACTGCTGCTGCTGCTGCTGCTAAGTCGCTTCGGTCGTGTCCGACCCTGTGCAACCCCTTAGGCGGCAGCCCACCAGGCTCCCCTATCCCTGGGATTCTCTAGGCAAGAACACTGGAGTGGGTTGCCATTTCCTTCTCCAATGCATGAGAGTGAAAATTGAAAGTGAAGTCACTCAGTCGTGCCTGACTCTTAGCGACCCAATGGACTGTAGCCTACCAGGCTCCTCCGTCTATGGGGTTTTCCAGGCAAGAGTACTGGAGTGGGGTGCCATTGCCTTCTCCAATGGTAGTCACTAGCCACATACAACTATTGAACTCTTTAAAATTGTGGACAATGGGGCCCATGAACTGAAATGTTTTGGTTTCTTTTAATGCTTAATTTTAAATAATTACATGCACTAATGCCTTGTGGTAGCCGCACTGGATAACACAGCTCTCGATTTTGTTGGTTACATCACTGTGGTCTATATCTCTGCTCTTTCCAGTTTCTCTGAATTGTTGGTTGTACCCAAACTCGAGACTTAATGAGCTCCAACTGCTTTTTGCTGTCTATTTTGTTCATTTAAAAGAATTCTTCATAGATGGATTTATGTTCTTCCTCTTGGAGGCACATAAACCCTGACTCTCTATTTATAATTTTAGCTGGTTCATATGTTCAAAATTTCAACATTCAGAAAATGAAGACCATGGCATCCAGTCCCATCACTTCATGGGAAATAGATGGGGAAACAGTGGAAACAGTGTCAGACTTTATTTTTCTGGGCTCCAAAATCACTAAAGATGGTGACTACAGCCATGAAATTAAAAGACACTTACTCCTTGGAAGGAAAGTTATGACCAACCTAGATAGCATATTCAAAAGCAGAGACATTACTTTGCCAACAAAGGTCCGTCTAGTCAAGGCTATGGTTTTTCCTGTGGTCATGTACGGATGTGAGAGTTGGACTGTAAAGAAGGCTGAGCACCGAAGAATTGATGCTTTTGAACTGTGGTGTTGGAGAAGACTCTTGAGAGTTCCTTGGACTGCAAGGAGATCCAACCAGTCCATTCTAAAGGAGATCAGTCCTGGGACTTCTTTGGAAGGAATGATGCTAAAGCTGAAACTCCAATACTTTGGCCACCTCATGTGAAGAGCTGACTCATTGGAAAAGACTCTGATGCTGGGAGGGATTGGGGGCAAGAGGAGAAGGGGACGACAGAGGATGAGTTGCCTGGATGGCATCACTGACTTGATGGACGTGAGTCTCAGTGAATTCCAGGAGTTGGTGATGGACAGGGAGGCCTGGCGTGCTGTGATTCATGGGTTTGCAAAGAGTCGGACACAACTGAGCAACTGATCTGATCTGATGTTCAAAATTTAGGTTTATCAGTTCATTAAGGGTTGCAAAATGGCTATATTCTAATTCTGCATTTTCTTCTTAACTTACTACATCTATGCAGAGGTTAGTGGCAGAATAAATGGTGATTCTTTCCCTTTACCAGTTTTCAAAAAGTGATTTGGATATCTAACATCTTCCATAAACATTATTTTAGTATCATTTAAACTCACGCTTTTATTAATATTTAATATATTTTCACTTATTATAATTATTATTCTTGGAGATGTTTCTAATTTGGTCAGTGAAAATCTTTTCTAGTTGCTTCTTGAATCCCTTTGAGATAACCTTAGCAATATCTGATAGCTTTCATTTTATTTTTAAATCCTTTAGCTCATTACTCTCAATAAAACACAAATTAAGTGAAAAATTCTATGGTAGCCACATTATCATGTCTATTTTATTCCTAATTCAAGTATCATTAGCCCCAAAAGAATATCTAGTCCTGTGAAAAACTACATTCAGATATCTCTCATATTGAGTTAGCTTTTGGTTATACAGGGACTGTAACTTTATCTATATATTTTCATCTTATTTTTATCTTTTTATTTTTATCTTATTTTTATTTTATTACTTTGAAATTATATTGCCAAGAAACAACATCTAGTTTTTTGGTTATATCTTAAGTATTTAGACATATTAACTTTCATTTCTACTTTTGTCCCAAAAGTCAATAAATATCAGGGGTTAGCATCTTAGTTGCATAATTTAAGATAAAGTACAAATAAATCCACATTTGTGACATTGAAGGAATCTATACTTAATCCTTATCACAACACATGCTATAAGTAAAATTTATAATCCTGATTTTCGGTGTAAACAGTGTCTCAGAGATGTTAAAAGGCTTTTCCAAGACAAATAACTAGTAAATTGACAAATCAGGACTAGATTTCAGGTTTTTAATTCAGTCATCTTTCCACTATACCAAGAATAAGAATTTAGTGTTTTAAGCCATCTCTACTGCAAAGCATTCAAGTGACAATTAAAATTTCATCAAGAGTACCATTAATTCTAAATAAGGTATTTTTAAAATAAAAATTTAAGTACATAACTTTTAAGTAAAATCCTTTTCCCCCAAACTATAAATCAATCAATCTCTATCATCTTCTCTCTGAACTATCTTTAGAGTCTTACAATTTTTTTTTCTTTTCTTGACAAATATGTGGTGCTACATTATTTTTCAGAATTAAGGAGGGACACTTTTGTGGGGGGACTGACAAAAGCCTTCCCTGGTACCTGCTACCTTCCCTGATAGCTCAGTTGGTAAAGAATCCATCTGCAATGCAGGAGAACTGGTTCAATTCCAGGGCTGGGAAGATCCCCTGGTGAAGGGATAGGCCTCCAGTATTCTTGGGCTTCCCTTGTGGCTCAGCTGATAAAGAATCTGCCTGCAATGTGGGAGACCTGGGTTCGATCCCTGAATTGGGAAGATCCCCTGGAGAAGGGAAAGGCTACCCACTCCATTATTCTGGCCTGGAGAATTCCATGAACTATACCGTTCATGGGGTCACAAAGAGTCGGACACAACTGAGTGACTTGCACTTTCAGCTGACAGAAGCAGTGAATACTGGATTTCAGATATTTATGAACTCTGTGAAATCCATTTCTTTGGCTTAAGGTACACAACATACCATCATCTCCTTTCTAAGTCAGAGAACTCCTTTATCTTCCTGTGATGAAGTAAAACTCAAGAAGATGATTCCATTTTATCTGTGTTTTCCCAGATGTGGGATTTGCATCATTCAGTTTCTCCTGCTAGGTGACATCAAAAGTTCAATTTGGAAACTTATCCCCTAGGATTTCCCTCCAGTCATTCTGTGTTTGTGTCTCATAAGCCATTAGTCTTGCCAGAGTAATGCCCACAATCATAGTAATGAAGTGACATGAAACATTTTCAGCATCTTCTTTATGGCAGGCTCTTTTCATATATGGCAGGGCAATTTAATAAGTGATTAGTGTATATATGTCTTTATTACTATGTAAGAATCAAAAAGAATAAATTAAATGTCTTTCTCTGTGTTTTACTACTAGTCTACCACTCTACAAACTTTTTCAGAAAAGTCTGGGTCCTGCAACATCAAGTTTGTCTTTCCCCCAATGAAAAATAAATACCAATATACCAAAATTCATAACATAAGAACACTAGCTGTGGTTTCTTTCTTTCTTTTTTTTTTTTTTGGAGGAATGGTTAATGATGGTGGGGGGAGGAAAGAAGCAGTATCTCAGATGTTATGAGTGGAGAAGTAGAGATGGATGAGTTATTCTCTCATGTGAAAAACACACATTTCTGAGATACATCTCAGTGAATAATACTGACCTGTATCCCACTTTGACTGCATTGTAAATGGTGAATAAGATCTCTGCTTGCAGGCATGTCTGGGTTAGGAATTCTGTCCCTTCTAGTGATGGCCTTGGAAAGTTCTGAGCAATGACATTTTTTACTTCCATGAGGAGATCTAACCCTAAAAACACACCCATTGAAAAGGCTCATATCTCTAATTCTCTACTTTGCGGATTGTGCTGCTCTTAGAGAAGGTTTGGCTGGTTCCCTAGGCACTCTTTGCTGGTATACACAGGACTTCATCATCCAGGGATGCCATGATCTAAAGCCAAGTGTTCCAACTCAGTTTATTTCTAGAAACAAAGGTAATATTATGGTTTTATCTTTTGTCTTTTCAATGATGTTGTCAAAAGTGTGCCGGAATTCTGGCTGAGAAAAGGGGTGTAACTCATGAGCCTCTTTGAATCACAACAGTATTTATTCACCTATATGATATTTTTTATTTATTAAGTTACTACTATATACAAGGGATTTCTCTAAGTGCTAACAGTACCCTTTCCAACATGTAGCTTTAAAAGAACTGTGTGAGTTTCTTTTCCATGATAAATGAGCCAGATTGAAAAGGATAAGGGCTGATATACTGTTGTATCTTTACAATGTTTTCCTCATTCATTACTTTATAAACTGTAAGCTTTTTAAACCATTAATTGATGAAGGTTTTATAATAAATATGTATCAAATGAATGAATAAGTTAGTAAGTGTTTGGAGTGGAACAGAAATGTAAGATACAATAGTCTCCACTTATTATGAGCTACTAGATCCCTGGCGCATGACTGAAACCACAAATATTAAGACTATCAAGCCTTATGTATATACTATGCTTTTCCCTGTTTTGTCCCTAAACTAACATAAGCTTAAAGCATGGTTCAAGGATATGTGGGATATGCTTTAAGGATATGTTGGACAAGGATGATTCGCGTCTGAAGTGAGATGGAGCTGAGGTGCAGGCCGGCTGAGATTCCATGGTGCTACTCAAAACAGCCACAATTTAAAGCTCATGAATTGTTTTTTTCAGAAATTTACCATTTAATATTTTAAGACAAGAGTTGACTGAGTAACTGAAATCATGGAAAACAAACCATGGATAAGTGGGGACCACTGAGATCAAACTTCTTTCACAGGAGAGTCTTGAGTCCTCTCTGTGAAGGCAGAGAGACAAAATTCAAAGCCTCAGCTGGGTCACTTACCAGTAATTGGACCTTCTCTGCACAAGTATGTAACCTCCACAAGCCTCAACCTTAATATCTGTAACATGGGGGAAATAGTATATAGCTTAGAGCATTATTGTAACTTTTATAAATAACATGAAATTCTTAGAGAATAGCAGGCACTGGGGCACCAAATCAGAGCTATTTGATAGACTGTTTCTGAGTTAAGCTCAAACCAAATGCATTCATTTGGTTCAATACTACATGCCTCTTATTTGAAACCTCACACTGTGAAGACACAGGGGAAGAGACAGTAAATGTAATATTTATCACTCACATCAGTAGTCTTGGACCGATCAAAGGAAATACATTTACCAGTTGACTAAAAAGCAGAGTTTCATCCCCGTTCCTTGAGAATGCAGCCTGAAAGGAAGAAAACATCTTAAGCCTGAATCCAATCAGAGCTCATTAATTTTGTGACAACAGAACTGTTTACTTTGAAGCCAGAGAAAATGAAAATATTAACACAGGAAGACAAATAGGTATTTGCAAAAGAATTAATTGATCTCAGAAAAGAATAAGGGTGATTTAGTGATTAAGCTTCTGTAAAATTTCAGCAGTTTTTATGCAGTGACACCACTAGAATAAACTTGGCTTTCATTTTACTTCTACAGCATAAGCAGTTACACAAAATTAATAACATGGAGCAAAAATAAAAGTGGGGACAAGGAATTTGCAGAAAGATTCTTCAGTTGATGAAACAATGCCTCAGAAAGCATTTAAGAATTTAATCTGGAACAGTCAACTGGGGGAGACACATTGATCACCCCTATCTAGAGAGAGGAATCTAGAAGACCTATTAACTATATAGGGATGGGAGCGAGGCAACATTCCCTAGAAGGGGGAGAAAAGTCATAGTAAAAAAATAAGGGCAGAAGAGCAGAAAATGCAAAGAGATATGGGGTTTACCCAACTGATAATGGAAGAGTTAGAAATCAGTTAAACAAGGCAAATTTTGGATAAGGGAATAAAAAGGGATGTATAAAAAGGAAAGTATGGATAAATAATATTGCAAGACTAATCTCCCTAACTCATCCTGTATTCCTCTGTTCTTTTTCTCTGATCTGGATTTTGGCAGGGTTGATGGAACCAGGGACATGTCTCTAAAGCAGCAGAATAACTTTCAGAACTTGGAATCTGAGAAGGAGCTGCTGTGATTTCAAAAGGGCCTGTGGGGAGAGTGGGTGGTGGCCTAAGTCGCCATCTGCTGTTTGTTTCCCCCCCCCCACCCCCCGCCCCTTTTTTGGCTCTTTCCCCGTGCTTCAGAAACTGACTCATTCCTAGTCAAAACCAAGTGCTGTTTGAAATAAAGAACTTAACGTGAGTTTTGACACAATATATTGGCTCTAACGCTTTACCATCTAACTTCTTTTTAATGAAATATATGTTATTGTCCACCAGGAGTTGTTGCAAATACCCTATAATCCAAAGTCAATTTAACCAATGTTGACTGAATTTATTCCATGCATCAGTTTAATATCATTTGCATATTCCAGGCTAGAAATAACCTAAGAACCCAGTTCTCAAACAGTCCAGTGGGAAGGATTCTCTATATGTAGGTAGCCAATGACTTACCTGTTATGGATGTATAGAAGGGATTAAGGCATCAGATACTTGGTCTAGCTTGGTGGTCACATGCATCCTGTATTCAAGAACCCTGATTTCTAAGCCCTCAAGTGGATCTGCCTAAGGCCTTTTCTGTGCTTCTCTTACACTATAGCAGACAAGTATAGAACACTAAAACACCTAGAATTCCCAAAGTGCACTGCCAGAAATGGCAAAAGAGAAAAACAAAAACTCTAGAATGTCATATACAATTTAAGGTACTGGTGCAAGAAAAGTCTCCTTTAATCAAAGCACTGTAATTCATGCATCATATTTATATAAAAACATTTCCAAAAATTTAAATTATTATTTAATAATTACTAGAGTTTAAGTTATTGGATTCAACTGTATACTCTTATAAGTGTAACTTCAAGGTATTCTAAAATATTTGTTACACAAATTTGAGGAAAATAAAGATATATATTTGAGTGCATATTTATGTTGTAGAATATGATAGTGTAACCCATAAAAATACAAATATTCAAGTATACAAAGGTATTACATTGGGACAAAATTCAGAGGGACAAGTGGAATATAAAATATTATATATAATACAATATATATAATATATAATAATATATATTATATTACATATAATATAATATCAAGGAGAAAAAGAAGTAAAATCTTGTCCTGATATTTTTAAAATGAATTTCAATTCATTTAAAATGAATTTTCAATTCATTTAAAATGAATTTTTCTGGTCATCAATTTCCTGTAATATTTGGATTGCTTTAGATACATTTAATCCATGATCACCTGCCCTGCCTCCTGAGAAATCTGTATGCAGGTCAAGAAGCAACAATTAGAACTGGACATGGAACAACAGACTGGTTCCAAATAGGAAAAGGAGTATGTCAAGGCTGTATGTTGTCACCCTGCTTATTTAACTTTTATGCAGAGTACATCATGAGAAATTCTGGACTGGATGAAGCACAAGCTGGAAACAACATTGCCGGGAGAAATATCAATAACCTCAGATATGCAGATGACACCACCCTTATGGCAGAAAGTGAAGAAGAACTAAAGAGCCTCTTGATGAAAGTGAAAGAGGAGAGTGAAAAAGTTGGCTTAAAACTCAACATTCAAAAAACTAAGATCATGGTATCTGGTCCCATCACTTCATGGCAAATAGATGGGGAAACAATGGAAACAGTGAGAGATTTTATTTTGGGGGGTTCCAAAATCACTGCAGATGGTGACTGCAGCCATGAAATTAAAAGACGGTTGCTCCTTGGAAGAAAAGCTATGACCAACCTAGAGAGCATATTAAAAAGCAGAGACATTACTTTGCCAACAAAGGTCCATCTAGTCAAAGAAAGTGAAAGTGAAAGTGAAGTCACTTATTCGTGTCCGACTCTTTGCGACCACATGGACTGTAGCCCACCAGGCTCTTCCATCCATGGAATTTTCTAGGCAAAAGTACTGGAGTGGGTTGCCATTTCCTTCTCCCATCCTAGAGATCATCTCAACCTAGGGATCGAACCTGGGTCTCTAGTTAAAGCCATGGTTTTTCCAGTAGTCGTGTATGGATGTGAAAGTTGGACTATAAAGAAAGCTGAGCGCCAAAGAATTGATGCTTTTGAACTGTGGTGTTGGAGAAGACTCTTGAGAGTCCCTTGGACTGCAAGGAGATCCAACCAGTCCATCCTAAAGGAAATCAGTCCTGAATATTCATTGGAAGGACTGATGCTGAAGCTGAAATTCCAATACTTTGGCCACCTAATATGAAGCTGATTCATTGGAAAAGACCCTGATGCTGGGAAAGGTTGAAGAAGGGAGGAGAAAGAGATGACAGAGGATGAAATGGTTGGATGGCATCATCGACTTAATGGACATGACTTTGAGTAAACTCTGGGAACTGGTGATGGACAGGGATGCCAGGCAAGCCCCAGTCCATGAGGTCGCAAAACGTCAGACACGACTGAGCAACTGAAGTGAAATGAACTGAATTGATAACTTATTCAATGATCTTGTTTACTTGTAGGAGTGCTTGTTCTCTTAGAATTTCCTTTATCCAATAATGATAGGGTTGCACTGTCATTATTTGGTAGATTTTTGTTTATCTTGGCGTTTTTATTTCTCCATTCAGTACTTTCAAATCCTATATACACTTATGTTTATGTGTTTTTTTTTACATGTATTTGTTTAAGATCAATTTGGCAACCATTATATTTTACTTGGAGCATACAGGTAGGCAATCATATTTAACTTGATTATTAATTTAAATAGATTAAAACTGTATCTTAGTATGTTTTGTCTATCCTGTCTAGCATGTGATATTTTTTACTCCCTTTCCTTGCTTTCTTTTAGATGCTTTTTAATTACTCAATTTTCCATCTTTGTTTAGAAAGATAAACAAAGATAAACTCATTTGTTAATCTTTTAGTGATTACCTGACAGTTTCAACATGCTCCTTTCTTTATCAGGATAGTTAACTTTCTTCCTAGGCAATATCAAAGAAGTTTTGGCAGGAAATCTCCATTTACCTGGTTTCATCAAACTAGTTTCTCTTCCTCACTTTAGCCTTTAGTGCTAACTCCACTTCCTCAAAGTAGCCTGTCGTAATACACTTTCCCTTTAAACTAAACACACAATTTAAAAAAATAAACAAACCCTGCACTAATTTCCAACTGTACTATATGCTTTTCTCCAAATATCTTACCATAATTAGTAATATATTTCTTCTGGATGGTATTTAAGTCTTAGTCCTCCTTTGTTGGGGCTGGTGCACTGGGATGTGGAGAAGGCAATGACACCCCACTCCAGTACTCTTGCCTGGAGAATCCCATGGATGGAGGAGCCTGGTGGGTTGCAGTCCATGGGTCGCTAAGAGGTGGACACGATTCAGCGATTTCACTTTCACTTTTCACTTTCATGCACTGGAGAAGGAAATGGTGACCCACTCCGGTGTTCTTGCCTGGAGAATCCCAGGGACGGGGGAGCCTGGTGGGCTGCTGTCTCTGGGGTCACACAGAGTCAGACGTGACTGAAGTGACTTAGCAGTAGCAGTAGCACTGGGATGACCCAGAGGGATGGTATGGGGAGGGATGAGGGAGGAGGGTTCAGGATGGGGAACACATGTATACCTGTGGCGGATTCATTTTGATATATGGAAAAATCAATACAATATTGTAAAGTTAAATAAAATAAAATAAATTTAAAAAAAAGTTACATATAATGAGATGAGACATTTTAATTGTGTATGTGGTATATCTCTGCACCTGGATTTTTGTAGACAATAAATTGCTCATTTACAACATGAGTCCTCCTACCATGAATGATTTCAAGCTATGAACTAGATGTCACTAATGCATATTTGGGAAGATACGTAGCACATGACTGAAAGTAGGATTTTTGTCACTTGCATTAGAAATTGCTAGAAAACTACTAAACCAAAATTGCTAGAAAACTACTAAACCAAAACTACTAGATCTAAAATTCCCCTCTTTTTATGGTCTAAATTCATATTTGAAAAAATGCTTGACACATGGAATATTTTAAGATAACTTATCTTGGAATATATATAGTCTTGATTATTACACATATTTATTTTTTCCAAATCATTTGAGCATTCTGTTTACATTAATATATGTGTTTTTGCTAAATAGGTATGTCACATAACCAGATTATTAGCTTCTTGATCCATTTGAATGAAAGTTGCTTTAACTAATAACCTCAGCATATTTGGGTTCAGCAAATGAATAAAATACACAACATACATATATCTACTACCTTTGCTGAAGACAGTGGTCTGGTTATATTTAGTTAAACATTTAGCTCAACCTGCACAAGATTCTAGATAAGCACAAGCTTACCCAATGTATTTCTATGCATGCACACATGCATGCTGAGTCGCTTCAGTCATGTCCAACTCTGTGCGACCCTATGGACAGTAGCCCACAAGGCTCCTCTGTCCATGGGATTCTCCAGGCAAGAATATTGGAGTGGGTTGCCATTTCCTTCTCCAATGTATTTCTATAAGTCTACCCAAATTCAAATCTCCCATTTAAAATAAGACAAGGAGAGATAGAAAATAAACACAGATCACTGGTATGTTACTAGGCTAAAGGATTTCCTGCTAAGAAATCCAAGGATTTATCTACATTAAAAATGTGATTTATTCCAGGAAGAGAATAATTAAACACTAGTCAATAGCTAAGGCATTTTAGTTGGTATCTTTCTAACAGCTGAAAGTGCATTAAAAGACTAAATCCAGACCTGAGAAAAGCTTCATTAATTAAACAAAAATCCTTTTTCTTCACACTGGGAAACTGTCAAAATGTTTTCTAAAGTGGGTATCAAACGAAACAGATACACAGCTACACACAGAACAACTCTGAGTTCATACGGGTCCTAGAATTTGGAAACATTAGCCATCTGATGAAATCAAACTGGGAGAAGAGCTCAGATTCTATCAATGTCTTACATATTATCAAAAGGAATTAATTAAGCACAGCCTGTCTGGAGGGCTCCCTCTATACCCAGCTAACCGCTGTGGGCACTATTATGGACTTTTGAAAATTACTCCCTGACTTCAAGGTTCTTCGACCTGGATTTGGCAAACAGGACAAAGACAAGTGAAATCATAAAAATGTTAAGTACACCCTGTTTGGGTAATACCGCATAGCTAGTGTACAGAGGAAGGAAAAATAAGTATGAGCTGTAATATTCAGAGAACGCTGCCTAGATAAAACTCTGTGTGTGTGTGTGTGTGTGTGTGTGTGTGTTTATGCATTGAGTAGGGTAGACACTGTTTTTAAGGTTTTAAGAGTGGATAGAATTGGAAAATATTGGAGGGTCATAGTTCTTTTGAGGGAATAGTCTAAATGAAAAAAAAAAAAAGATCAGATGCATACTAGGACTAATGAGATATGTAGAATATCAGTCTGATTTCCTTCACTCTTGTGGGCCAGTGGAGCTGAAAAGCTGCATCAGCACCTAATGACCTTTGGAATACTGCTGGAAAAATAATAATGATATAATAGTAAGAGATGGCCATGTGTAAGCCACACAGATGATTTAATTTTTACAATAGCTCTAAGCATGTATTGTTTCAGTTTACAGATGGGAAACTGATTTTTAGGAAGAATAAGTTGGCAGCCCAAATCTCATACTAATACGTGGCAGAGTTGGGTTTCAATTGACTCCAAAACTGATATTCCATGTCCTGTGCCAACACAGGCAGAGTTAAAGGAAGATCACAAAATGCCTTAATCCCTGCTCTCTAGGAGGGAAAAGGGAATCAGCATTAATTGTACATTTAAAAACGGTCACTGGAGAGGAGATCAAGATGGTGGAGGAAAAGAATGTGAAACTCACCTCCCCAACATGAACACATGTACTTCTACTTGAACACATCTGCATCTACTTGAAAAACAATCTCATTGAAAACAAACTGGAAACTGGCAGAAACACTCCTGTATAACCAAAGCTAGAATAACGGTTCACACAGAATCAGGTAAAAAAGGAGAAGTAATCAGGTTGAGATCTGTGCCCTGAAAAGTGGACCAGAGGAAAAGGGAGATTACACAAGAAGAGAGATCCTCTCTGGGGGGGGTGACTGGTTTGAGCCACATATTAGTGCCCTAGTCTTGGGGTCTGACAAAGGGAAGACAAGCCCCCTTGGCTGGCTGGAGGGCCTGTGGGAATAACAGGAGGGCTATGGGAAAGCCTGGACTCTCCTCCTGAGGAATATGCATGCCACTTGCTTATTCCTGGAATAGGGCAGAGAAGGCAGATCACACAGGTGACTGACAGGTATCCTATGACCGCCCTAGCAGGCACCACAGCCTAGGCCAAGGGAGCACTCCAGCCCACTTGCTTCACTTCAGAGTTCCACACTGGAGTGAGGGCAGAGGAAAGGACTGAGGACGGAGGAAAGAGTTCAGTCATCAGATACAGAGGCTGCTCCATCCTATAGTGGTGTCTGAGCACAGTGGAGGCAGTCCTTACTGGCACTTACACTGGCACTTATACATGATCCTTATAAAATACTCATGATGTTTTTTCACAGAACTAGAACAAGTCATCCTAAATTTAAATGGAACTACAAAAGATCCCAAATTACCAAGGCAATCTTAAGAAAAAGAAAAAAAAAAAAAAAAAGCTGGACATGTTATGCTCCCTGACTTCAGACTATACTACAAAGCTACAGTAGCTGAAACAGTATGGTACCGTCACCAAAACAGAAACACAAATCAGTGGACCAGAGTAGAGAGCCCAGAAATACATCTATACACCTATGATCAATTAATCTATGACAAAGGAGGGAAGAATAGAGAGTGGAGAAAAAAGTCTCTTCAATAAGTGGTGCTGGGAAAACTGGACAGCCATATGTAACAGAGTGAAACTAGAATATTTCCCCATACCATTTACAAAAATAAACTCAAAGTGGATTACAGATCTAAATATAAGACCTGAAATCCTGAAAATCCCAGAAAACAAATAAAACAGTCTGACATAAATTGTAGCAATATTTTTTGGATCTTCCTCCTAAGGCAAAAGAAATCAAACCAAAAATAAGCAAGTGGGACCTAATTAAACTCAAAAGCTTTTTGCACAGCAAAGGAAACAATAAACAAATGAAAAAGACAACCTACTAAATAGGAGAAAGTATTTGCAAATGATATAACTGATCAGGGGTTAATATTCCAAAATACATAAATAGCTCTTTCAACTCAATATCAAAGAAACAAACAATCCAACTTAAAAGAATGAACAGAAGACATTTTTCCAAAGAAGTGATACAGATGACAAACAGGCACATGAAAAGATGCTCAACATGGCTAACAATTAGAGAAATGCAAATAAAAACCACAGTGAAATGTCACCTTACATCTGTCAGAAAAGGTATCATCAAGAAATCTGTAAACAATAAATGCTGGAGAGGGTGTGGAAAACAGGGAACCCTCATTTACTGTTGGTAGGAATGTAAATTGGTATAACCTCTAATGGAGAACAGTATGGAGGATCCTCAATAAACCAAGAATGCAACTACCATCAGATCCAACAATTCTAACTCAGGGTATATATCTGAAGAAAAAAAAAACATTAGTTTCAAAAGATACATGCACCCGAATGTTCATAGCAGCACTATTTATAGTAGCCAAGATATGGAAGCAGCCCAAGTGCCCATCAAGAGATGAATAGTTAAAAAATGTGAGACATATATGTGTACTCTATATACATATCTATACATGGAGGGGCCTGGTAGGCTGCAGTCCATGGGGTCTCTAAGAGTCGGACATGACTGAACGACCTCACTTTCACTTTTCACTTTCATGCATTGGAGGAGGAAATGGCAACCCGCTCTAGTGTTCTTGCCTGGAGAATCCCAGGGATGGTGGAGCCTATTGGGCTGCCGTCTATGGGGCCGCACAGAGTCGGACACGACAGAAGCGACTTAGCAGCAGCAGCAGCATACACTACTATGCCATACAAAGAATGAAATTTTGCCATTTTCAACAATATGTTTGGACCTGTACAGCATTATGCTTAGTGAAATAAATCAGATAAAGACAAATATTATAAGTTATCACTTATATGTGGAGTCTAAAAAATAAAATGTATTTATATAACAAAACAGAAATAGGCTCACAAATATGGAGAACAAACTAGTAATTATCAGGGGGCATGACTAAGAGAGGCATATAACAAACACACAACTGATGCTGTTTATTATTGTCTCTATTTTGCAGACATGAAAACTGAGGACAAGAGGTTACCAGCCAACGTTCACCACTCATAACAAACAGTCAGTAAATGAATAAATAAACAAATTAGCTAGAAATGATAACTATGTAAAGTGTGACATTATAAAGGATTATGAAGGATGTAAGGTGATGGGGATGCAATTTCCTAGAGCTTAGTGAGTAAAAAGTGAATAACAGGTGAGATCTGAGTATTCTCTAGAACTATATTGCATACAATCTTGTAGGTCATAGTCAAGAGTTTTAATTTTTTGTGGAAGTTATTGAGAAATTTTAGGGAAATGGTTTCATCTGATTAAGCTTTTAATAGGTTACTTTCACTAGTGTAGAAAAATTGGAGGGGCAGAAGTAAATAGGTATATCTCCTATTATGTCATTCAGACAACAGAAGATAGTGGTTTCAACTAAAGTAATAGCAGTGGCTATCTATTCCTTATAATCCTAGAAGCTTCTGTATGACTCTTTTTCCCTAAAATGTTCAAGGACAAAGAAGTTGGTCACTTTAAGTTTCTGTATGATTCTTTTTTCCTAGATCATTCAAAGACAGAGAAGTTGGCCACTTTCTGGCTCTGACAAACTCATTCCGTCAAAATCTGTTGTCTACATTAGCTGAGCATAAAGGGACACATGTGTCCCTGGGAAGCCTTTGGTCTGTTCCCGCCTGGCAGCCCTCCTCAACCCCACTCACATATAGGGAAGATGGGTTTCTCTCTGTGTCCCCCAAGGAAGTTCTTTTGCTTTTTTATATCTTTACCTGCCCTCATTTCTGAGGTATTTACTTTTAAACTCTGACATCCAGAGAGGGAAAGAAAGATAAGAGCCACATGTTGTAATGGTAAAAATGAAAGAGAGTTGAAAAATATATCATACAGTTATAGATCAGAAGAGAGTCCAGCAGAGTGGTAAAGACTATGCAAGCATTCCTACTGCCTTTTGCTTTCTTTGATTCAGATACAATTTGCTGACCTTCATTTGCAGGTTGACCAGGACACAGGGGGACATGCTGTACACAGGAGATCTCAACAGGCATCAATGTTTGACCAGGGACCAACAGCTGAGAACAGAGTTGCATAACTTCAGATGACAGATGAAAACAAAGCACAGCCACAGCACTGGAGGAGCTGGAGTGCAGCCGAGTTACTGCAGCACACGCTTAACTTGCCAGGTAGCTTGACCCCATATAGTGTGGTGCACGCCCCTTAGCACACAATTCCAAAATCCGGAGTTCGTGGATATTTTCCTGGACCTCGCCAGTTTATTTCAGATATGCTTCAGTATTTTAATTTCTCTGTTCTCATTATATTCCTTTAATTTCTCAACTTAAGTCCTCACCAAGGACTCTGGATCTAATTTATCATTGGCTATTTCTACTTAAGGAATCTCAGTTCATGTACTTCCCATAGCAGAGTCGCTCTGAATCAAACTTCTCATATCTCCAGCTGGTCGGTGCCCTTGTTTGCCCTCCTAGTATTCTATTCAAGGAGAAATAGGAGGATTCACATATTGGGATGTAGGCACACACACAAAAAGAAATACACCTTGTTTTTTTGAATTGGCTCCAGGAAGGGTACTTCTCAAAGAGCACGTCATGTGTCTAATCGTTAGAGTTGAAGCACAGGATCCGAAAATGACTCTTCTTCAGGCTAATCTAGTTTTCCTGAGTTGTCTGTTTTATGACCAGACCAGAGAACTGATCATAAAACTTAAAATGAGGCTAAATCTGTTTCAGGAATCACCTGGCAGCAGATGTGGAGAGTTGGGCAATTTAGAACTTTTTTTGGTGGACCATTTTTTTTTTTTCTTTTTTTGTCTTTATTGAATTAGTTACAACATTTCTTCTGTTTTGTTTGATCTTTTGGCTGCAAGGTATGGAGGATCTTGACTCCCTGATCAGAGATTGAACCCATTCTCTCTGCAATGGAAGGCAGTCTTAACCACTGGACCACAGGGAAGTCCTGAGCTGGGCAATTTAGAAGGTGGAACATGCAGAAAGTTTACTTACATTTGTGTGTTACTGCCTCTCATTTTCCACAGGAGGGCGAATAGGCTTGGGGAGACAACACACTCACAGAAAAGGTACTAGTTAAAGGAAATCTTTCTTTTCATATTTTTATTATCTATGATTTGTAGTAATGTTTAAACTTATAATGAAAGGACTGCTGCTGAGTCACTTCAGTTGTGTCTGACTGTGTGTGACCCCAGAGACAGCAGCCCACTAGGCTCCTCTGTCCCTGAGATTCTCCAGGCAAGAACACTAGAGTGGGTTGCCATTTCCTTCTCCAATGCATGAAAGCGAAAAGTGAAAGTGAAGTCGCTCAGCCGTGTCTGACTCCTAGCAACCCCGTGGACTGCAGCCCACCAGGCTCCTCTGTCCATGGGATTTTCCAGGCAGGAGTACTGGAGTGGGGTGCCATTGCCTTCTCCGAATGAAGGGACAGTACAGCAATAATAAATTAATAACTTCAAATAATCATTTTAAAACCTCAAATTCTAGAACATAAGCTTTTTTTTTTCTTTTCTTTTTTTTTTTTTTTTTTAAATTTCATCTAGTTAGAAAATTGGAGAAGGCAGTGGCAGCCCACTCTAGTACTCTTGCCTGGAAAATCCCATGGATGGAGGAGCCTGGTAGGCTCCAGTCCATGGGGTTGCTAAGAGTTGGGCACGACTGAGAGACTTCACTTTCACTTTTCACTTTCATGCATTGGAGAAGGAAATGGCAACCCACTCCAGTATTCTTGCCTGGAGAATCCCAGGGACAGAGGAGCCTAGTGGGCTGCTGTCTCTGGGGTCACACAGAGTCAGACACAACTGAAGTGACTTAGTAGTAGTAGTAGTTAGAAAATGGTCTGTGTATAGATTTGTGTATTTTTTGCATTTGTGTGTGTGCATGTGCACATATGTGAAAAAGAGAGGAAGAGAGAGTATGTGTGTTTGTGTGTGCTTGTATTCTGCCATTTCATAAAGAATATCAGCAAGGACAGTTTATATTTTTCCACAAAATCTTCAGATGTCTGTTAGTTTCCTTTTACTTCGTCAAATTACTGTAAATTTAGGGCTTCACACCATGTAAATTTATCATCTCACAGTTCTGAAGGTCAGAAGTCCCAGGCTGGGTTGATTCCTCAGCTCTAGTTCTTAAGAGCATCAAAACCAAGGTGATGGCAGGGCTTACTTCTTACTGGAGACTGGAAGAAAATGCTTCCAACTTCAATCAGCTTGTTAGCTGAATTCAGCACCTTGTGGTTGTAAGACTATCACATGCGTTTCCTTACTGACTGCTAGTGGGAGGGCATCCTTAGTTCCTAGAGACTTCTCTCTGATCCTGCCTGGAACGTACGTATCTTAGAATAAGGGCTGTACTGTGTTTAGAATAAGGGCTGTACTGTGTTTAGTAGTTCAGTTGTGTCCATCTCTTTGCAACCCCATGGACTATAGCCTCCCATGCTCCTCTGTCCACAGGGATTCTCTAGGTGAGAATCTCACCTAGGATTCTAGGTGAGAATACTGAAGTAGGATGCCATGTCCTCCTCCACGGGATCTTCCCAACCCAGGGATCGAAGTCAGATCTCCCCATGCAAGCGGATTTTTTACCATTTGAGCCACCTAGGAAGCCCAAGAATACTGGAGTGGGTAGCCTATTCCTTCTCCAGGAGATCTTCCCAACACAGAAATTAAACCAGGGTCTCCTGCTTTGCAGGCAGGTTCTTTACCAGCTGAGCTACCAGGGAAGCCCTAGAATAAGTGATGCCGTGTCAAATTCTTCTTACACTCAGAATCTCTCTGCTTTCCTCTTCTGTCACCTACCTATCTTCTACTTCTGCTGATGTCTCTCTCACTTCAGCTAGAGTTTTCTCTGATTTCAAAGGCTTTTGTGATTAGATTGGACCTGTTTAAATAATGCCAAATGATCTTCCTTCTTAAGGCTGTGATCATACTTACACATGCAAAACCTATTTTGTTGTGTAGGGTAATATATTCACAGGTGGACACTCTTATTTTGATTGGGAGAATTATACATCCTATCAGTATATACATCATCTGTAGCAATTTCATAGTCTTTTAAAAATAGCTGTGTTTTGGGTTTGGTTTTTTTTTGGCTACACTGTCTGTCCTGTGGGATCTTAGTTCCTCAACCATGGATTAAACCCATGTCCCCTGCAGAGGAAGCACACAGTCTTCACCAATGGATTGCCAAGGAATTCCCAGTAACTTCATAATTTTAATGTAACAGAGTATTAAATAATATTTTCTTAGGACATATATTTGTTCTGATTTTTGTGTTTTGCAATTATAAATGATACCTTCTTACCTAGAACTTTTGCATTATTTCCTTAATCAAATACCAAGGAATGATATCACTGTGTTGTACACAGAAGCATGTTTTTTTTTTCAGATTATTGCTGTATTGACTTACAATAAGTTTATAACAATTAATAAAGTTCAGCCCTAAAAATTTACCATTTTATAACTACCTTCCCAGTATTGAAGGATAAATAAATTTAGAGGTATATTTCAAGTCAAAAACTGCTGGTAGTATTAAAACTTTGTCAGATGTATATTATGATTTCTGTGACCTCCTTTGTGAAGTACCTTCAGTACTATTTTCTTAATTATCTTTTGGCATCTTGATGCTTTATATAACCTACTTAAAATTATAGCAATCATCCACTCATCTGTCATCCATAGAAAAATATTTTCCTATGTAAGTTATTATTCTATTTTAGCTTAACATTTTTCAATGTAGATAGTATAATCCTTTAAAATATTCAAATTTATCATCTTTTCCTTTGGCCTGATAATTTTTTATTCAAATCTGGATAAGTTATTAATTCTTCACCGATCCTATTTTTTTTTTTTTTATTTTAGTTCTTTAAATCATCTCTTACTAGTGTAGGTATACTATTTTGATCTACCTTTCAAGGATTGATTTGCATACTTGGCATTTTTCAACAGAGGGCAGCACTTTGCATTTGTTCTGCCTTGTGGGTGCGTATTTCAACCACAGAACACCAAATGTTCTGAAATCTTGCTCCTGCACATACAGTGAACAGCATGTACAAGAGCATTTCTATGGAAACAAAGGATGTATTTTCTTATCATAGAACTTCTGGGAGATTCTTAAATCTACTTTGAAATGCAATAAATGCTCTTTAAATCAATAATTTTGGTGAAAATAATAAAGAAAGAGTGCATGTTACAAAAAAAAACTGAATCAGCTTTGAAAGAAGATAGCGATGACTGATTTTACCCAAACCTTTTAGACAATCAATTCTGGCTGAATGACTAAACCAATAAGGCTTGAATCTCCTGCAGATAATGTAACCAAATTTTGCAAGAATTGCAACTAAAGCTTTATTCTATATATGATTTAATTTTAAAAGTCTACATTATGTTTTTAATCTTCGTAATAAATTCAGATCAGTTTCATAGCTCACAAGGTCTTTTATATTCTAGTCCCGGCCTCAAGATTCAAACAAGTATTGTCTATTTTAGTTTCCAGGCCAAGGAAGTGCTTCCCACCCTTGTATCCTCATTCCGTTTTCTGTCTGTGTGTAACTTTCTTGTTATACCTCAGGCTCTACCAGGACCCATCTTTGCCTTATTACCTCTACACACAGAACTTGAGCACATCAGAAAGCACATAATAGGCATTCATTAAGTAAGGAATGAAGAGATAGTGAGATTTAAAATCTTATTCTTATTACCTTGGTAATCCCTTTACCCTCCTAATATTTTTAATATTGTCTAATATAATATATATGTACATAATCCTGACTTTGTTTCGTTTCAATAAAAATTATATTAGTGAATGATGGGCCTTTTCCTTTGGGGGATTTTATGGAATTTAGATGATTTTGTAAGATATTTTGATATTGTTGATTATAATAGATTAATGGAACTTGAAACTATAATTCCATTAGAGGCCTAGGGCTTAAGGTACATTGACTCCTGATTTTTAAATGCATCACAATTTTAGGTCCACTAAGCCTGGAGGTTGTGAAAGAGGTTAGGAATTTTGCATTTTAATAAGTCTGATTACTTGGGTTGATTGAAAAGAAAGATAATGTACCACACCCTTCTGCAAGGTGGCACAAGACAGAATTCATAATCTTGTCAAAATGGCCATGGAGTGACAAGAGATCTGACATTTATCCAATGTACCTAAACAAGGATAAGAATATTATAGAATCACTACTGAAAATCCTATCTAAGGGTAAACATTTCCACTGTGGCTTCTCAGGGCTGAAACACTTTGAGTGAGCACAAAGTACTTGAACTCAGCTAACTGAACATTTCTTAATGCCTCCCATGAGCCAAGGACTCCACCAGGTACATGCGATACAATAAAAGATGAGATAGTGTATCTGTATAATGGGCCCAGAGTCTTAGGATAAAATTGTACATCAGAAAGTTTAGACAATTAGAGATCTGAACAACTTGTGTCTATAAATGCTCTATCCTCACTTTCATTGTCAAATCTCTTTAAACCTCATTTCTAGGATCATCTTTACCTAAGCTACAAGAAAGATCTTCAGGACCCAGATAATCACGATGGTGTGATCACTCACTTAGAGCCAGACATCCTAGAATGTGAAGTCAAGTGGGCCTTAGAAAGAATCACTATGAACAAAGCTAGTGGAGGTTATGGAATTCCAGTTGAGCTATTTCAAATCCTCAAAGATGATGCTGTGAAAGTGCTATACTCAATATGCCAGCAAATTTGGAAAACTCAGCAGTGGCCACAGGACAGGAAAAAGTCAGTTTTCATTCCAATCCCAAAGAAAGGCAATGCCAAAGAATGCTCAAACTGCTGCACAATTGCACTCATCTCACACGCTAGTAAAGTAATGCTCAAAATTCTCCAAGCCAGGCTTCAGCAATACGTGAACCGTGAACTTCCTGATGTTCAAGCTGGTTTTAGAAAAGGCAGAGGAACCAGAGATCAAATTGCCAACATCCGCTGGATCATTGAAAAAGCAAGAGAGTTCCAGAAAAAACATCTATTTCTGCTTTATTGACTATGCCAAAGCCTTTGACTGTGTGGATCACAATAAACTGTGGAAAATTCTGAAAGAGATGGGAATACCAGAACACCTGATCTGCCTCTTGAGAAATTTGTATGCAGGTCAGGAAGCAACAGTTAGAACTGGACATGGAACAACAGACTGGTTCCAAATAGGAAAAGGAGATCTTCAAGACTGTATATTGTCACCCTGCTTATTCAATTTATATGCAGAGTACATCATGAGAAACACTGGGCTGGAAGAAGCACAAGCTGGAATCAAGATTGCCAGGAGAAATATCAATAACATCAGATATGCAGATGACACCACCCTTATGGCAGAAAGTGAAGAGGAACTAAAAAGCCTCTTGATGAAAGTGAAAGAGGAGAGTGAAAAAGTTGGCTTAAAGCTCAACATTCAGAAAACGAAGATCATGGCATCTGGTCCCATCACTTCAAGGCAAATAGATGGGGAAACAGTGGAAACAGTGTCAGACTTTATTTTGGGGGGCTCCAAAATCACTGCAGATGGTGACTGCAGCCATGAAATTAAAAGACGCTTACTCCTTGGAAGAAAAGTTATGACCAACTTAGATAGCATATTGAAAAGCGGAGACGTTACTTTGCCAACAAAGATCCGTCTAGTCAAGGCTATGGTTTTTCCAGTGATCATGTATGGATGTGAGAGTTGGACTGTGAAGAAATCTGAGCGCCAAAGAATTGATGCTTTTGAACTGTGGTGTTGGAGAAGACTCTTGAGAGTCCCTTGGACTGCAAGGAGATCCAACCAGTCCATTCTGAAGGAGATTAACCCTGGGATTTCTTTGGAAGGAATGATGCTAAAGCTGAAACTCCAGTACTTTGGCCACCTCATGCGAAGAGTCAACTCACTGGAAAAGACTCTGATGCTGGGAGGGATTGGGGGCAGGAGGAGAAGGGGACGACAGAGGATGAGATGGCAGGATGGCATCACTGACTCGATGGACGTGAGTCTGAGTGAACTCCAGAAGTTAGTGATGGACAGGAAGGCCTGGCGTGCTTCGATTCATGGGGTCGCAAAGAGTCGGACACGACTGAGCAACTGAACTGACTGACTGACTGACCTCTAGTAAAAAGCATACTTCAAATATTTCCTCTGGACTCCAGGGTGCACTTGCAGATTATGGAGCCTGCCTAGAGAACAGCCTCTGTTTCTTATTCATCATTTGTTCCTGGCATCAGGCCTAGCACAAAGTGTAGAATTGTAAAATGAATACATGAGTAGAAACATGGATGAATAAATGAGTGAATAAATGAATGAATGAAGGGTACTTTGTTAACATATATTTGCTTTGTATTATAAAATGTTTTAAACAGTTGGAGGATAAAAATGTGCTCCCACTCCTCAGACTAAAAAATGTAAATATTTTCCACATCACCTTTAGATGTTTTTTAAAAGAGAAATAAATTATTACAGATGGAATCTCCGTACTAACTTTTCACCTCATTTCTCCTTCTCCATCCTCAAAGGCAAAAATCTTCTTGAAGTTGATGTTTAATCTTCTCTCCCATGTTTTTTATTTCAAGTTTGAATGTATTGTTCCATAAACAGCCTATAAAGTTACTTTTATTTTATTAAACATAACTGTTAATAAGGCTTATGAATTTTATTGCAAGTTATTTTATTCTACAGTATGTTTTCAAAATGTATGCTAATGAATAAACACTATTCTAAGTGCTATGTAATTTATGAATAAAATACAAGGTATTCATTCTATTACTAATGGACATTTTAGAAGAATTCAATCTGTTGCTATGATTAAAGATGCTGATTAGTCTTTTTGTGTTTCCTTGTGCAGAATTCCAGAATGTCTCTAGGAAACTATAGTTTCAGATTCATTCAATATATACTTCCTCAACTTTCCTATATTTCTACATTGTTCAAAATATTGTAAACATTTGCATTTGCATAAGCAGATTAAGAGTTTTCCTTTTGATTTAAATTATCATCACACCTCACTTCTATTCCATTCATCCATTTTAATTATTGGGGAAATTTTACACTTTTTAAAAATCACTTTAGATTTATAACTCCTTAATATCATGTTAGTACATCTCTCATTTCTTAAAAGTCTCTCAAAATTGTCTTTGCTATTCCTGTCCCATACTCTTCAATACTAATTTCAGTTTCAACTTATCAAGGTATGAGAAATTCTATAGTGAATTGTATCAGAATTAAGTTGAATTTGTTGATTAATTTGGGGACAATTGGTATCTTTATGATATTGACTCAAAATTCCTGACATGATTTATAATATTTTGTAATTGTCTACAAAGACCTTGCAAATATTTGATACATTTGTAGATATCTTCATATTTCCTTAACTTGCAAACAGTATTTTTGATATTTTTTTGTCTGCCTTAGCTACAGTTTTACTAGCTTCATAAAATTAACAGGGTAGCAGTTTCTGTTTTCTATTAACTAAAATCAAGGTTTAAATATCACAGAGATTTTCTTTTGGGAGCAACAGACTTATAAGTTCATCTTACTGAACTTATTCAGTTCATTAAGAGATCACTGGGTCAGCTTTTGTATTCTTAAGCAGTAATTATGCTGTTCTTTTCCAAATTTGCTGGCATACCGAATGAAGCACTTTCACTGCAACATCTTTTAGGATTTTATATAGCTTATCTGGAATTCCATCACCTTCACTAACTTTGTTCGTAGTGATATTTTCTAAGGCCCATTTGACTTTGCATTCCAGGATGTCTGGCTCTACGTGAGTGATCACACCATCGTGGTTATCTGGGTCATGAAGATCTTTTTTGTATAGTTCTTCTGTGTATTCTTGCCACCACTTCTTAATATCTTCTGTTAGGTCCATGTCATTTCTGTCCTTGTTGTGCCCATCTTTGCATGAAATGTTCCCTTAGTATCTCTAATTTTCTTGAAGAGATCTCTAGTCTTTCCCATTCTATTATTTTCCATCATGTGAAATGCCAGGTTGGATGAAGCACAAGCTGGAATCAAGATTGCTGGGAGAAATATCAATAACCTCAGATATGTAGATGACACCACCCTTATGGTGTCATAAGGGTGACACCTTATGACAGAAAGTGAAGAGGAACTAAAGAGCCTCTTGATGAAAGTGAAAGAGGAGAGTGAAAAAGTTGGCTTAAACCTCAATATTCAGAAAACTAAGATCATGGCATCTGGTCCCATCACTTCATGACAAATAGATGGGGAAACAATGTAAAAAGTGACAGACTTTATTTTCTGGGGCTTGAAAATCACTGCAGATGGTGACTGCAGCCATGAAACTAAAAGATGCTTGCTCCTTGGAAGAAAACCTGTGACCAACCTTGACAGCATATTAAAAAGCAGAGATATTACTTTGCCAACAAAGGTCCATCTAGTCAAAGCCATGTATTTTCCAGTAGCCATGTATGGATGTGCCTATAATGAAAGCTGAGTGCTGAAGAATTGATGCTTTTGAGCTGTGGTGTTGAAGAAGACTCTTGAGAGTCCCTTGGACTGCAAGGAGATCCAACCAGTCTATCCTAAAGGAAATCAGTCCTGAATATTCATTGGAAGGACTGATGCTGAAGCTGAAACTCTAATACTTTGGCCACCTTATGTGAAGAACTAATTCATTGGAGAAGACCCTGATGCTGGGAAAGATCAAAGGAAGGAGAAGAAGGGGATGACAGAGGATAAGATGGTTAGATGGCATCAACAACTCAATGAACATGAGTTTGAGCAGGCTCCGGGAGTTGGTGATGGACAGGGAAGCCTGGCATGCTGCAGTCCATGGGGTCGCAAAGAGTCAGACATAACTGAGCAACTGAACTGAACTGACGATGTTCTTTATATTTTTTATGAAAGTTAAGAAATTCAACTGAGTTTAAAATGTATTGCTTATGATTTTTAAATTCTCTTTTAAATATACTTATATTTTTATTTTTTTGATATTATTGACTTTTCTTATCTTTTTCTTAGACCTGTTCAATTTTTCTAGAACTTGACTTTATATTTTCATTTTATATTACTTTAATATTTCTGTAACTAATTTGTTTCATTTATCAGGATTTGTCATTTTATCAACTTCTTTATTTTGTTTTTCTCTTTATTTGTCAGGAAAATTTACTACCCAACATTTTGCTTTTGAAAAAACCTTATAGCAGGGGGTGCATATTCAACAGAGAATAAGGAAGAAGAAGCTCTTGTACCATAATTTAGTATGACTTCTTTGAAAAAGAACAGATCCTGTCTTTAAGATTTCTGACCAAGGAAAATTGAGCCATTCCCATGCACGGAAATCCACAGGATACATGCTGTAGCAAATGTACCTCTCCTCCACCATCTTAGAAAGCACAGCCTGGAGGCACACCATTCCCACGCCTGGGGGCACTGTTCTGCAAGCCACTGCCCTTCCCAGAGGGGATCTGCTTCTTTCTTTCAAAGTCAGCCTGGATATCAGGAAATTGACTTTTCACCTCATCCTTCTATGCTACTGAACTGTCTATCTTTTCCAGGGCTGGTCCTGAGAGCCTGGATGGCTCTCTCTGAAGTCATTTTCCATATGGTGTCATCTACTTTTCAAGGATCCTGGGAATATCTGCACTTTTTACTATAATTTAAAATCAGCATGGAGACTTAGGGGCAAGTTGACTCCTCCATAGCCTTCTTTTTTTTTTTTTCTTGGCCACACTGTGGCATGTGGGCTCTTAGTTCTTGACCAAGGACCAACTCACGATCCCTGCATTGGAAGCGCTGGGTCTTAACCTCTTCATAGTCAAGAAAGTTCCCACAGCCTTTTTTGAGCTTCAGGGCATTTTGGAATGATGGCCAGCCTGCCTGTTAACCTAACCCAGGGCTTTCCAGGTGGCTCAGTGGTAAAGAATCTGCCTGCCAGTTCAGGAGACAGGTTTGATTCCTGGATCGGGAAGATCCCCTGGAGGAGGAAATGACAACCTACTCCAGTATTCTTGCCTGGAGAATTCCACGGACAGAAGAGACTTGAGGGCTACAGTCCATGGGGTCTCAGAATCTGACACGACTGAGAGTGATTAATACACACACACTAGTTGGAAGGCATAGGTTTTAGTTATTTTTCAGTGATTTTCCTTAAGTTTTGAAGATATAAATTGGCCTCAACTTTTGTAACAAATTTAAGGAAGTCTTTTTCTATCACACTATCAAATATGTGAAGCATTTGCATGTTTAATTACATATTTAACACACCCTCTTCTGCTATCATTATTGTGATAGAAAATTTGTTTTCATCATAACTATTAAAAGTCCCTATTACTTTGATGCATATCTAATAGTTGACTTTTCTAGCATATCATCAACGTCTGTGGTTACTGGTTTCCCCAACAACTTACTTCTGCATTTATTTTTCTCATCAATGTATATTTACATTTTTTTAGAAGTTGCAAACAGTTCACAGGGTTGCAACGAGTCAGGACACGACCGAGCAACTGAGCACAAAAGCAAGGGACGGTTGGGCCTGGGTAGGCAGGCTAGGGGCTCCCTATGCCCAGAGGAAGAAAGAACAAGATAAGCTCTGCTTGAAGGGCATCAGAACGCAAGAACAGAAAACACCAGACCCTTCCGCCATGTTGCAGTTGCTGCAGAATTTCTGAACCCTCCCAGACAGCTTTATTTGTCCCTTTTTGTCTCATATGAAGAAAGGTATTTACACTGTTCTCCTCCCAGGTATAAAGACAGTATACGTACATCATCCAATCAGCAAATGACTTGCAAAATTTCTGTCCTGTTCCATTGTTTCCCGGCTATAAAAACAGGAAGATGTTCCATGTTCGTGGTCGGCTCTTGCTTGAGCCTTCCGCTGTTCTAACAGCATCTCCCGCTCTAATAAACTCTATTCTCTTTCCTTCTGTCTCTTGTCCAGAAATTTTTTTTCCAGCCCCTGCACAGACCACGACAGGGCTGACTGGGTGGCTTGGGAGGGCAGCGAGGCACAGCGCCGCGCCCGTGGCAGGAAAGAGAATCCAAGGTCAGTGTCACCCTGAGACCACACGGCACCTGCACCATCACATGACCTTAGTGGATCTCGCGAGAATGTGCGAACTCAGGCGTCCTCCCTGCGACACTTCAGTGAGGAACTTGGAGTGGTGAAGTCCCTTAGTCTTGGTAATAGGAAAATGAATTTATTTTCTTTTCACTCCTATTTGGCAGGTTACAGAATTCTAAGTTGAATTCTATCTTCAGCATTTTGCATATTATTCTGTGCTTCGTCACCATCTTAGAAATTCTCTCACCTGGTCTTTTTTTAAATTCCCTCTCCTCGTCTATTACTCCTTGTGTTGGATATGAAACTCCGTCATCTTGCAGGAAGCCACAGAGAATGAAAAAAAAAGAGGAGGTATTGGAAAACGGATGAAGGTAGGCAAGGTGCTGACGGCCCTGCCGTTCATCAATTTTTAGTGTCGAGAGAGGGGAGCGGAGAGAGACAATCGCTTCACATTTGGGCACTTTCAAGCTGGTGTGGCAGAAGGATGAGTCAAGTTTGTGAGCGGAAAATTCTGCCTGTAAAGGGTTAAAAGACCTAATTCTGATTCAGGAGAGAGAAAAGTGAACTCAGAAAAGGAGTGATTTTACAGATTTATGTACTTTACTTCTGTTACCGAACCAAGCTTGGATCCCTTTGTCTGTGGGCAATAAAGCCAATCTACCAACAGTAGGTTCTGGTGAAGGAAAGTGCAGTGTTTATCTGCTGGGTGCCAGACAACCAAGGGGTCTAGGTAGCTAATGCTTAAAGGCCTTTCCCCCAAGGCTTTCAAGGAAAGATTTTTAAAGACAGGGTAAGAGATGGGTGTTGTGGGCTGTGTGATTGACTCATGGGCTTTTTTCTGGTGAGTGATGAGGTAATCTGGAGTCAACATCGTCCATCTTGTTTCCAAGCCATCTGGAGTCCATGTGCTTGTGAGCAGCACAGAAATACCTGCAAAATAGCTCAGAAGATATGGCTCAGAATATTATCTATAGCCCTTGAGGAGGGACTAAATGTCCTTGACCTTTTTAATGGCTAAACTATTATAACTTTGTCTTGTTTGACTCTTTCCTTTCTTTCTGCATTTTCTCAGTTCTCTGATTAAATTTAGTCTTTGGAACTCCTGGAACGTCTAGGAGGCTAAAGTTTCTCTACAGACAAGAGTCAGGAGGAGGATGTAGTGGTGGGGAGTTGGGGCTCTCTCACAGGAACGTCCCATTGAGCCCTTCTTGGTTATACTTATAGCATCTTCTGGTTGACTCCACATTAAGAAAATCCAGTGCTGAGAAAATTTAAATTCCTTCAATTATCTGGAAACTTTGATTTTCATCTTTATCCCTGGTTCAGCACTTTCGCCCCCATGGAGACTACTCACTGCAGGGATGACTTGATCATTCTCTATGGGCTGCCTTTGATCTCCACCCATTGGATCCAGTTGGAAACAGACATTTTGACTTATTTCCTCAAAGAGTCTTGATACCACTTATCCCAGTGTGAAATAGGTGTGACTAAATTGGGGGAAGACAGATGGTCATGTTCACCATAGTAAAAACTAGGATTTTTATTACTAGGTAAATATATTCATATTTTTAAAAGCAAAAACATATAAAACTCAAAAAGAAAGTTTTTACTTCTTATTTCTTCAGCTCTGGCTCTGATATACCCAGTATCATAGTAATTCTTAAGTATCTTGTAATTCTTAAGTAATTCTAAGTAATTCTTAGTATATCTTGGTAATTCACTCACTGTTGGGTCCTATCAATCTCTCAGTTGATTCTCTCCTTTCTGCTGCTGCTGCCAAGTCACTTCAGTCATGTCCGACTCTGTGCGACCCCATAGATGGCAGCCCACTAGGCTCCCCCGTCCCTGGGATTCACGTACCCTATTCTCTAATCTTTGTATCTCGGTAAGAAAGAGACAGGTTAACTCATATTCTTTTGCATTGGAAACTCCAGACCCTACCACCAAATAGTTAAAGCCCTCAGTTTACCAAGGATATGGCCAAAACTCTGATGTTACAGACTTACAGATTGTATTGTTATTCAGTCCCTAAGTCTGTCTGACTCTTTACAACTCCATGGACTGCAGCATGCCAGGCTTCCCTGTCCTTCACCATCTCCCAGAGTTTGCTCAAACTCATGTCCACTGAATCGATGATACCATCCAACCATCTCATCCTCTGTCATCCCTTTATCCTCCTGCCTTCAATCTTTCCCAGCATCAGGGGCTTTTCCAGTGGGTTGGCTCTTCACATCAGGTGGCCAAAGTGTTAGATTTCAACTTCAGCATCAGTCCTTCCAATGAATATTCAGGACTGATTTCCTTTAGATTGACTGATTTGTTCAGGTAGCCCTAAATAGTGTCCAACTGAGGTTTCTTCCTCCAGATTCTCTACTTGCCAGAGCACGGAGAAACATATAGAGTTACACTGAGTAGTTATTAATTTCGGAGAAGGCAATAGCACCCCACTCCAGTACTCTTGCCTGGAGAATCCCATGGATGGAGGAGCCTGGTAGGCTGCAGTCCATGGGGTCACTAAGAGTCGGACACGACTGAGCGACTTTACTTTCACTTTTCACTTTCATGCATTGGAGGAGGAAATGGCAACCCACTCCAGTGTTCTTGCCTGGAGAATCCCAGGGACAGGGGAGCCTGGTGGGCTGCCGTCTATGGGGTCGCACAGAGTCGGACATGACTAAAGCGACTTAGCAGCAGCAGCAGCAGTTATTAATTTGTCTACCAGAATTATACCAAATTTTATAATATGATTAATAAAAATGTAATTGAGTCCCTTTACATCTGTTTATAGATAAAACAAACAAACTTACACTAGCCTGAGAGACTACAGTGACATGAAATCAATATATTTTACACCAAAGTTCTGATTAATGAATAACTATGAGAAAGAAAAATCATATCTGAAACATAACTCAAACCACGGGATCAATTTGCACAGAAACTGAATTACAATGAATTTATGGAGAGAAAACAGTGAGATATACTTTTATTACAGTCATTAATGTAAAATAATTACACAGAATAAAAATGTACTCTTTTATACCATTGGCCTTACAGAAATTTAACTTTTTGATGCATCTGTAATGAGAACACAGAAATAACCATTTACTTCCATGTTTGCTTTGGGCCAGATGAAGGAATTCAGATTCTATCCATTAATGACTGTGACTTTGTAAGTATCTAAACCTTTTCCAAATTTCATGTTTTTCTGTAAAATGTGAACTAATATATAATTTCTAAGGCTACTAGGGATATGCAGGAAAACAGTATTTGTGAGGATGTTTCTACAAATATAGAAAAAGTATTTAATTCTAGTTCTTAAATTCTATGTTGTCTTTAAAAGAGTAGCTCATAGATGTAATTTACAAATATGAAGACAAAAAAGTTAAAACAAAACTAGAAATTGCATATTTGAAGAAAATAGTTACAAAGATCAGGATTTATTTTCCCCTAAGACTTTTTGCTTTTGTTTTCCCTGTCCCCAGATTTTTACTGTTCTCATACCACTGCTTTCGGCTCTAAACTAACACCTTTCAAATGATGTAAACCAATGTGATGTGGAAATTACTAGAAAGCAAAAGGAATCAAGCACAGAGGAACAATCTTTATTCCTTTGAGAGAAGCAGTTGCATAACTACAGATGGAAATTACAGAAGTCTTATTTACCAAGGCGTTTTCCCTGTTCTTTCAATATTGGAAATGAAATCACTATCAAGAGAGCTCTCAGATCCTACATATTTCAAATGACACAGTCACTCTCATTCTTTATCTTCTTGCCCAGACATAATGCATTTTCCACTGTTTCTAATTCCATTAATGAGGAAAAAGACATGCAAATAAATTCCTGTTATAAAAATAATAATGCTATTCAGCAAACATATGGGTTGAAGACAAAATATGATTAAAAACAAACCATTTTCAGAAGATTCGAAGGATCTCATATGTAAAGTGGGTCACCAATAACAATAACAGTTTCATTCTCTGATGAGAATTAACTAAAGTTAAATGCAGACATATATCATATGGAACTAACTCAAGTTATATTGTGTAAATTGCTTCTCATTTTAAGTTATATGATTTTATATAGTCCAGGGTTAGATGACTTCAGGCAATCATGAAGTTTAGTTCTTCCTGAGATAATAAGATACTGATCTCCATATTAATTGCTCAGAAAGGTTTTGGGAACAGCTTAAATTATAATATCTCCACAGCTAGTGAGTGACAGAGATAGTAAGAGCTGTTGGGTGAGAACTCAGATTCTACATCCAAATTGCCTTTGTTTAATCTGTGTGACTGTGAGCAAATCATTTACATTTCCATGCCTCAGCTTCCTCATCTGTATAATGGAGAATAAAAATGATAAAATACCATATAATAGGATTTTCATAAGGATTGGATAAGTTACGTGTATAAATAACATAGAATAATGTCTGGCACAAATAAGCACTTAACATTAGCTGTGGTTGTTCCTAGGCCTTGACGGGCTCATACCTTAAGATCTACAGTTTATACTTTGCACCTGGCTATTCCAGATTAGCAGGTTATTCCATAGGTATACTGGCTATATGTCTCCCAGAACAGGTAAGAATGGTCATGGGTGCATAAGACTACTCACCCTCACCCCTGAATAGTGCCCAGACTGCGCTTCTGGGCCCTTGGGAAGGAAGCTTCCTTCACTCAACAGCTGGTTGCCATCCATATTCCTCTTTTCACACTATTAAGTTGTAACTTTCATAGACAAAGAGGAATTGTATCATCTATATCATTTTAAAATCAGTGCAATCTTTCCATTAACCACAGTCATCTCATATTTATTTCTTTCAGTTAGGCAGAACCCAACTCAAACAACAAGTGTAAAATGTAAAAGACACAACTGAGTCAGTGTTCAAATGGTATCACCTAGACTCTTGTTCTCTCAACTCAGCTTTGCTCTGGGTTGGCTTCACTCTCAGATAGGCTCAGGCAAAGGAGACCACGCACAACTCCAGACTAATGTCATCACAGCTGGTAATAGCAAAGATGTCCTTTCTCTCCTGCTCTCCAGGTGAGTCTGAGGCCTGAGCAGCTCTGCATGGGACAGATACTATCCCAGCAACAATCTAAAGGAAGTGACTGGGGAAATGGATTCTCTGGTCAGTGAAAGTCGCAGTGCCACCCCTGTGACAAAGGATGGGTGCCTCAGCTCTATCTAAACTATATGGAAACAAAGGCTGTGTTGCCACTGTAAGGGAAAAAGATGTTAACAGGAAAAAATAGCATATTCATCACATTCTACATTTCTCTTGCTAACTTCTTTCAATGGTAGTAGTCTGTCAAACATAGCTTCTCACAAGTTTGGAGTAATATAATTTTAAACTATTTTTTAAAAAATAATTTCTGTATGCATTTGGCAAAATTGAACAGATAAAAGTGTTAAATAAAAAGTCAGATTTGTGTATTCATTAATCTTAACTTTCTGTAAAAGATTTAGGACAATGTTTCCTAGCAGTCATAGTATCTTATTTTTATTTGCCTCTCACATGACTTTAAATACTACAGTCCTTCACACTTATTTTCAAAGTTTTTAAGTTTCCTAATTTTTAAAAGATTTTATTGGCTCTACTAATAATTTATTATTTTTTTTGATGAATATTTATTGAGCATTTCCTTTATGCTTATCACAGTGATCAGTATTGGCTCTCTTATATGTATAAATGATATATCTATATATCTACATATATTCCTTAGTCCTCACAACATCCTAAATCATTATTATTTTATATAGTTTTAAGTATAGTTTGCCTTTGTGTGTTTGTGTGTGCTCAGTCATATCCAACTCTTTGCAAACCCATGGACTCTGGCCCCCCCAGGCTCCTCTGTCCATGGGATTCTCTAAGCAAGAATACTGGAATGAGTTGCCATTTCCTTCTCCAGGGAATCCTCCCAACCCAGGGATCAACCTATGTCTTCTATGTCTCCTGCACTGCAAGCAGATTCTTTACCACTGAGCCACTGGGGAGTTGTAGCTATTACTATATATATTTTATGTGTAATTATTAGGAAATTATTAAGAATTGTATTGTCTTAATTAAATAAATTTTATTTTGAAGTAGTTTTAAATTTACTGAAAAGTTGCAGAGATACTAGTACATTGTTTTTCCATTTATCTCACTCTCTCTCTCTCTCTCTCTCTCTATATATATATATATACACATACATACACACACACACACACATATACACACCACATTACTCTGATTCTGGCTTAATAAATATTTCTATTCAAACATCAGGTTTATATCAAGACCAACCAGTTCTGCTGGACTTTCACTAGGTAGAGAATTTGGAACTGAGTTTGGACAATTGCCCTGTTTAATTTTATCCTTTTAATATTATTGTGGTTATTATTATTAACTGTAATACTAGGATATACTCATATTTTCTCCTTAGAGAACACATACAGAATAGGGGGAAAAAAGTAATCATTACCAGAACATTAGCTTTGGTTTGTTATGGATGTCTTGAGCAAAAACCAACAACAAAGAGAATATCATTGGTTTTAACTAAATGAAAGATGTTTATCAGAAACAAAAAAATCATCTGAGAATTTATAATGATACCATCATAAATTTGGAATGGACCCAAGACATCATTCAGTCTACCTCCCACACTTTATATATAAGGAAACATGTTCAGATGTGTTCAGTGACTTTTAGAAAGGACGATGTGCCTATTAAGAAGCAATATTGGAAATAAACCATGGCCTCTAAGTCCAGAACTTTCTCACCTATTCCAAAATAAATGGTATATTGCTAACCACTTAGGCAGTTCTTCTGCACTAATTTTTTAAATAAGAATGTGAATTTCATCTCTTTTAATATATTATGAATATTATGAGACTCTGTCATAGTAAACAGTAGCATCATGATCTGGTTTGCATCTGTTTTAATACTTAACATTGCTAGTTTTGAATTCTGCCACTGCCATTACCAGTGATGTGGTAATCATCAAATTAATCTAACAAAGTCTTAATTTTCCAAGATATATATAGCAACTCTGAGGATCAGACTGGGTTTTGGCTTGAAGAACTTGCTTTGGAGCCTGGCATATAATAGGTCATCAATTAGTATTGCCTCCTTTCTTCACCACTCCTGTGAAGAGGGACTCTTTTTTGAGGAGATAAAAAAAAGGTTTTAAAAAAGGCCTGAATGTGGCAGGCTTTTAGTACCCAGTTATAGCCAGTATAACCCAGTATAACTGGGTTCTTCCTCAGTTAAGCAGGGATAGTATCTGTCTCATGTGATGTGATGAAGATCAGATGTCTGGAATACAGTAAGCAGTCAGCAATTGTTCTATACGTTCTTTCATTTCCTGTATTAACTACCATTTGACACTAATATGAGATTCACTGGTTTTTTGTAGTTTTTAAAATGAGTTAAAAATTTGTTGTAAAATATTTTAAAAGTATCAACCTTGTTGATAATTTGCTCCAGAGAGTAAAGTGTCTATTGCTCTTTATAGACCTGTTTCCAAGGAAAAACTATAATAAAAAATTCCTAATAAGAATATTTCCTGGAAAAAATGCTTTATAAGCCATCTGGATAATGTCTCTTAGAATATAGCAGCAATAACCTATATTCCCATTTATATATAATATAGATACTATATTGAGTATAAGGAGAAAGATAATAATAGATAAATGTGTTTTGGGTGCTTTATATAGTATCTTAAATCTTCAAAATAACTCTCTGCATTAGTAAATTCACAGATAGGGAAACAAGGTTTCTAGAGAGTTAAATTATAAAATGCTCAGCCTGCCACATTTAGTAAGGTATTGATTCTAGATTTGAATCCAGATATGGTTGCCACTGAAGACCTTTCTCTTTCCAGAAAGTTTACTGCTCTTAACTTCCAATATCTGAAACACTCTATCTGCCTGTGATGAAGATAAGATGTAATAAACAAGTAAAACAGAAAAGTATAGGAAAATTGAAAACACAAAAAGAACAATACTAAAGCTGGAAATTACTTTCCAAATTACTGGCTTCCTATTCAAAAGACAATAATATGCACAAATAGCCGCACCCATAGTTGACTGTTTCGGTTGGCTCCAGGAGAAATTAAAATAGACCATATGCAACCTCTCCTTTCCTGGATACCAGTCTTATAATTAATGATCCCACTCTTTCTACTAGAAGTAATTAAATTTTGTTAGTTAGAAATTGAAACTGAAAGTAGTAACTTGAGAATAATATGCTTATACTGTGGTGGAATTTATAAACATCACATCAATGGTTACATTCTGCATAACTTTTATAATGCATAATTCATCAGGTCAGTGGTTACATTCTGTATAATTTTAATGCATAACCTAAAAATTGGGGATATTTCCTGCAAGCAGAAGTTTTGAATAGAATATAAATTGCCCTTCACAGTTTATGACAAGATAAAACCTACTTTTACTTTTACATCCTCTACATCTGGGACACTGCTCTCTTCTGGCCGCTATGCACTTTCCTCCTGTGCAGTTTGGAATCATGGTTCTTGGACAGCAGTGTGGAGGTTGACACCTGAAATTGCATGTCAGCTTCACCTCTTACCACACACATTTCAGAAAAATACTCATCCTAGTTTTCAGATTTTCCCCCATTTGTAAAACGAAAATAGTCTTTCAGCTCCATTTTCAGATTTGTTGGAAAATCCAAATGACAAAACATTTGAATACATGTTTGTTTACAAATTGTAAATGGCAAATGGAAAGACCCTGGTATTCAGAATGTACAAGTGTGCTTGAGTGTGTGTGTGTGTGTGTGTGTGTGTACCAAACTTTACCATTGCTACAAATCCTTACAACCTGCTCTTTCGCTTGAAATCTTCCTTTTTCTAAAAGGCTTTGCTTTGCTTTTCTTTCAGTGGTAAGCATTCTCCTCTTTAGAGTTCCTGCCTTCCTCTCTCCCCCACTTCCTCCCTTCCCTCTTTTGCCTTCTACATACATAACCTTCCATATAACTGTCTTTCCTAGCCATAATCATAAAAATACCAACATTATTGAAGGCAAAGGTAATACCTTTTGTTGTTGTTTAGTTACTAAGTTGTATCCAACTTTTTTGCAACCCCATAGACTGTAGCCTGCCAGACTCCTCTGTCCATGGGATTTCCCAGTTAAGAATACTGGAGTAGGTTGCCATTTCCTTCTCTAGGAGATCTCCCTGACCCAGGGATCAAACCTGAGTCTCTTGCATTGACAGGTAGTTTCTTTACCACTGAGTTAAGACCTGTGCATGCTTACTTTCTCAACTGCTCAGGCATGTCCAACTCTTTCCAACCCTACGAACTGTGTCCCACCAGGCTCCTCTATCCGTAGGTTTCTGCAGGCAAGAATACTGGAGTAGGTTGCCATTTCCTACTCCAGGGGATCTTCTAGTTTTTACTAAATACTTATTTTGTGTCAGGCATTGTTCATAACACTTTGCATGCTTTATCTCAATATTCAGAACATCCTTATGAAGAAAATACTACCATATTCATCTTGGAGACTTCCCCTGCATCCATCCCATCCACTGCTTGTGGATTTTTTTCAAAATAAATTTCTCTCTCCTTTCTTTTCTCTCTCCTTCACTCTGTGCCTTTTCTCTTTCCTTCACTTTCTGCCTATTCTCTCCATCTCATCTCCTGTTGCTCCAACATCAAATCTACTACATCTAAGCATTACTTCTCATGCTCCTAATAAAAGTACCACTGATTATAGTAGAGCTGTGGCTCTAAAATTCACTTCATTCCTAATTTCTGCTGATTATAAGCTGGAATCAACTGTTTTCTTTAGAAGGATCATCATTCATGCAGGTGCAGTGTCACTTCCTGCAAGACTCCTCTTAAGATCAGTTCTCTCAGGGCAAAAAACAAAACAAAACAAAAAAACAAGACACTGCTAAGTTGCTTGACATAAATTCCTTGTGACATTTTAATGTCTTTTCTAATGGTAAAAGAATGGGAGTTGAAGCAGAAATTCCAAAACTACAGAATCATCATTCTGACCTCATCACCACCGTGACACAGTAACTGCTATGTACACATCATTTCATTGTTTTCTCACATAAGCTCACTTCCCAGGTGGCTCAGTGGTAAAGAATCTGCCTGTTAATGCAGGAGATGTGGGAGACATAGGTTTGATCCCTGATCTCCCAGTCAGATAACCCGGAGTAGGAGGAAATGACAACCCATTCCAGTATTCTGGCCTGGGAAATTCATGGACAGAGGAACCTGGTGGGCTACAGGCCATGGGGTTGTGAAAGAGTTGGACACAACTGAGCGACTGAGCACAAAGGCGCACAAACATGTACCCTCATCTTATTCTGACTTAGCCAGTTTGTAAATCCAGTGAGTAGCTTTCTCCCCATATCCTGAGGACTGGGAATGCTAAGGGAAAATATGATCCTACTCGTGATGTTGAGCTAATACAGTGGTGATTTGTTTTCTTTGCTTCGTGTGTTTCCTTTTGTATGTGAAGTCCTGGGTACTTCACATACAGCTCAATATCAGAAAGCTCATTTTCAGTAAAGTTCTTTACTCAGGGTTACTGAGGTTTAGTCCTTTGCCCAAGGATCAAGGGCACAATCAGAAATATAGCACAGGCCTGTTGGCTTTCAAGGCCAACATGCTCTCTGCTCTATTTGGTTGCTTCACTTTCTTCTGAAAGGAAGGTGATGTTTGTACATTTAAAGTCACATTCTTATCATTCACAGACAAGTCCTTGATTTTCTTGGGCAATGTTGGGCACAGTTCTAACTCTTGGGACAGTAGTTCCCTCCCATTTAGGATATTAAAAATATAATGTATTGAATTATATCTTGGCTGTAACAAAGGTAATATAACTTTAAAAAGTTTTTCTAAGTTTTAATCAGGAAATAATTTTAGCCTCTGAGAAAATCTTATTCAGTAATAACAAAGTGGTAATAAAATATGTAATTTCACCATCTTAGATATGAAAGACATTAATGGGACTTTTCTATCGATCCAAGCCTTTTCTCAAAATTTGGGTGCTGTGAAAACATCCCTTAAATCAATTGAGCCATTTATTTCCTGGTGTTCTCATCTTTCTCTTACACTTGATGATTCTGCCTCTCTTGAATAACTGCAGATTGCAAATCATTTTAATGTTTATTCCTCCAATTGACTTTCCTCTCAGATGTGAATAATTCATCTACACTTCTTTCTGTCAGTCTCCAGTGCCAAATCCTATTGTATGAAATGCTAATGTAATCTTGATGATTTTTGTGAGCAAAAGTAGATAAAGAAAAGCAAATTCATCTTTGAAAAATATATAGCCTTCATTGAATTTTATATGAAAAGAGAAAAGAAGTTAGTTGAAAAGACAACAGATTTGTGTTTATTAAACACTATGTATTAAACTTTGGTGGCACAGTATTTGGTATTTATGTTATGGGCTAAAATGTAAACAGCAATTAGTTTTATGTTACAGGCAAAAATGGTATCTTTCCACTGATTATATCATGAAATAAAATAGTTTTGAGTTAGAAGACAGTCAAAGACGTAAGGATAATAATAAAATGTGTCTTGGCTTAATAAAAGTTGACAGATAATGGATTTGTTATTAGTTTTTCTTTTGAAATAGGTCCCAAAATTCTGTTGTTTCTGCATATTTTGAGGGAATATTTTATATTTTATATATTTTGTAAACCTCAACATTTTGGTACTGCCAAAAGGAAAGAATACCAGAATTAGAAGACAAGAATAAGGAAGATGATGTATTTCTAAATGGTTGCATGTCATGATTTACAAAGATGGCATGATCTTCTTCTGAAAGACTAATGTATTCTTTCTTTACACCTGATGAAGCTGTGGCATATAGCGGGTAATAGTGTTACTGGAGATCAGCAATACCAGGAAAGGAGCCTGTTTTGACCACCCCAAATAAGAAAAACATAAATACATGGAGCAGAATCTAGAATGATAAATTTGATTAGGAACTGAGTGAATAATTAAAATGAGCTTTTACTGGCTAATTAACCTCCTCTACAATGAGCTTTCTAGTGATTTAGCTTAGAAGTTTGTCCATGGACCACTTTCTTTCATCTAAACTTTGTATCTGTCACTTGGTAAGAACACCAAAGAAATATATGCCAGACCGCGTATTTACTATGAAGAAGGACAAAGCAAGCGTGTGTAGGATGGGTATACTGCGAAGAGCTCATTTGTGTTGAGCACTGTGCTTTGGGTTGTATGTCATCTCTGCTAATCTTCACAACAGCCCTACAAATATTGTCATTATTAACTTTAATTATACCTAAGGAAACAAGATAGCATCATGCACTCAGTGGACATGAATCTGAGCAAATTCCAGGACACAGTGGAGGACAGAGGAGACGGGTGTGCTGCAGCCCATGAGGTCACAGAGTCAGACATGAGTTAGTGCCTACACAACAACAAAGAAACAAGCAGTATCTAACGCAGATGGGCTAAACTTCAAAGCACGAGCCTGTATTCCTCTCTGTGCACTATGTACACCTGACCTCAGTATTCCCTGTGTATACCATAGAGTTTTTAAAATTTAGAAAGACTATACTTTGAATCCAGAAAGTTTCGATTGGTAAAAATAGAATACCTTTCAGATATGTCTAAAACTACTCTTTTTAATCTAAAATTATCTTCCTTTCTATGAGCTGTCTTTGAAATCCCTACTTATCTTCCTAGACCTAGCTCAAAAGTCACCTCCTCTGTGAAGACCTCTCCGACAACCTAGATGTCATAGATGATCATCTTTTTCTTGTTTGCCATAATGACTTGGACATTCATAATATTTTTTATGTCTGATTATTATAATAAATTTAATATTTATTGATCATTATAATAAATGTAAAATATATCATTATAAGTATTATAATGATTTTAAAGTATTTAATTATAAGCTTCTTATTTTAATGGCCTATAGGCCCCTTGAAGGAAAGTACCAAGTCTGATTTATCTTTTAATTTCCACAAAATATAAAATATAGACATTCAACAAATACTTGAGTGAAAATATAAAGCACATAAAGAGCTAAAATGATTGATTTACATGAACATGCATAACTGACCTATGTAACTTGAATATCTCAATGTATCTAAACTTACTGTAAGGAAGTATATCCAGAGAAGGAGATTTCAAAGAATTATATATAATGAGTACTAATATTCATATTCATAATTTTCAAATCTTTTCAAAGGCCTCAATAGTGTCCTCCATCTATAACCTACTTCCAAATCATCAATTTGTCACAACCCTCATATTCCCCTGATGTTAATGGAAATACCACCTCTGCCTAAAATGACCCACACTATTCTTTTTTCTATTCATACTTGCATGACCTAGGTCACACTTTACCTTCTCTAAGCAATCTTTGTAAATACAATTCTGGTCTTCCAGCCCTTTTTTTGTGGGGAGGTGGTGCACGGGGCAGTTAGATTCAGTTTTTATAGGTGTATTCTGAGAGTGACCGCTGCTTATCCTCTGGAGATCTGGTAGCTGTGAGTGGCTGAGTTCAGTGTAACTCGTCCCCCTGGAAGAAGCAAGGGAGCCCCAGGTTCTAGCTATTGCTTGCCCAGGAAACCAAGAGGCTGTGGTACTTGGTTGATTTTGAACAATTGAACTATTGCACTATGGTACCTAAGTGGTTATGGCACATATAAATCAATGTTTAAATTTGATTCTGAAGGGATGAGTCCTGGGTACATTCTTTGCAGAAAGTAATCCACACTGGGTAAGTAAGTTCTTAGTGTTTCCTTCATATCTTCTGTGTTTCAGTTCATACCCCAAAGGATATGCTACCAGTTCCAAGAGTGAGCTGTTGTTGTTCATGGCTCATGCTATTTCTTCTATCTTGACTTTCCTTATCTTTTCTTCCTCAATTTGAAGACTCCATCTTTAAGACTTAGCTCAAATATCAACATATTGATGAAGTTTTTACTCCCTCCTCTGAGCTGCAGCGTGCCTGGGACTAGAAACTTCATTGCTGCTCCTGCTGCTGCTAAGTCGCTTCAGTCGTGTCCGACTCTGTGCGACCCCATAGGCGGTAGCCCACCAGGATCCCCTGTCCCTGGGATTCTCCAGGCAAGAACACTGGAGTGGGTTGCCATTTCCTTCTCCAGTGCATGAAAGTGAAAGTGAAGTCCCTCAGTCGTGTCCGACTCTTCATGACGCCGTGGACTGCAGTGCACCAGGCTCCTCCATCCATGGGATTTTCCAGGCAAGAGTACTGGAGTGGGGTGCCATTGCCTTCTCCGAGAAACTTCCTTACAGTGTCACTATAAGGATTGTGTTTTATATCCTTCCCTGTTAGCTTTGGAGAATGAGACACTTCTAGATTTCAGAAAATCCCTAGCTCCTATCTCACTGTTTGAATTTCAGTCGTTTTTATTGAGTGATTGTTAACAACAAAAACAAAAACCTAACTCATATGTAAAAGGAATAGAAAAGTAGAATTGTTTCTTTTTTTATTAATTTATTTTAATTGGAGGCTAATTACTTTACAATATTGTAGTGGCTTTTGACACTACATGACATGAATGTTTCTTTATGGACAACTATAAAAGCAGATAATTTGGATCTTTTAGTATTTTTATTATTATTTTGTAATTTTAATATTACTGAAATATTTTAGATATTGAAATACAATGTTATAGGGCAAAACTTTACATTTTAAAGTAATAAATTCATAGCAGGAGGTTTTGTAAATGCTTTATTCTGGGTATGGAGCAGAGACTGTCCAAATCAGTGTATCTTGGCATGCATCTCATAAAAGGCTTACTTGAAAAGCTTAATGCACATACTTTGCCCAGTCATTTTTATTGCAACCTGCTGATAATTAAACAGAAATGCTTACATGTGCCCAAGCCTAGAGATAGAGGTAATTAGTATGGGCAGTCAAGACAGATTAAGATGAGATTCAGTCTTAGGGAAATAGGTTTGTGCTCTCAGTGCAGCCAGCTAAGCTACGAGTACCTGTCTTCAGCATGACGGAATGGATCCTGTATGGTGACAAGCAGGCTGTGCTCTTTTCATGTCTCTGAGCCTTAAGAAAGGATCCCCAGCCTGCAAAGCATTCTGAGATATCTGAGTCAGACTTTTCTAAACACAAAGCTTGAACAACAGCTTTGAATGAAGATGCATGTTTCTCTTTTGTCGGTTTAATAAATAGTGTTTGAGTTGCCATGTTAATCACTTACGAGCTAGACATTAAAATCAAGCCCCAATGGTAAGAGATGAAAACCCTGGGTGAGGTGAGGAAAGAGAAAATGAAGAGACATAGAAGGGGCTAGGGAGAAAAGCAGATAAAATTAATGTAGTTTATTTAACATATAGGTAATTGGTTTCAGAAAACTGTTTTTTGGGATTGTGGGAGAAGCAGTGGTTTAAATCTGTCGCTTGGTCACTGTATGGCTTTAAGTGAATGACAGCTACGTTAACCTCCAATGCATGATTAAATTGATAGTAGCATCACTTTGATTTGGAGGATTAAATAAAATAGTATATGCAAAGTGCTTAGCAAACAGACACTTAAGTAGATATCAGGTTTTTTTAAGTCACTATTTTCATGAAAATCTGATCTTGTTACTCACTTGCTAAAATCCTTTCTCTTTGGTTTCCTACTGTGATCAAAAACAAATCCAGCTTTTACCTGACACTCAGGTTCCCTCACTCTCCATCTCTCTGTGATCTCTCTTGCCTCATGCTGTGACTCTTTTTTCTTAGCCCACAGTGTTTCACTCTGACCCACCTCCAGCCCTTCCAAACAGGTAAATTTCAGAAGACTGTTTTTCTTATCTGACAGGGACATTTTTCTGCCAGCAAATTTCATACATAGCCAACCTCTCTTAGTCCTTTGTTCTTTTACTAAATGTTACCTCTATAGAGGGGCTTCCCTGGTGGCTCAGTGGTAAGGAATCCACCTGCCAATGCAGGAGATATGGGTTCAGTCCCGGGGTTGGGAAGATCCCTTGAAGAAAGAAATGGCAACCCACTCCAGTATTCTTGCCTGGGAAATCCTGTGGACAGGGGAGCCTGGAAGGCTGCAGCCCATGGGGTTGCAGAGTCAGGCACTACTTAGCAACTAAACAGCAACAATGGACCTCCACAGAGAACTTTGCTTGGTCACCCTATTTATGTGACATCTGCCCTCTTAAATACACAAGCACTTCTAGTTCTCTATGACTGCACTGTGATTCTTTAATTGTGTACTTTCAAAGTTTTAATTATATTTGTTCATTTACTTTTATATTATCTGCCTCCCTAGCTACACTTTAATCACCTTGAAAATAAAGACCAGGCATGTTTGCTTTAGATGCCTGAACAATGTTTGTTACAGGAGGTCAGGGAGAGGTAGAAAGAGTAGTAATATTTTTTTAAGTGCTCAGTGTAGAAGCAGATCATTTTTAGGTAGCAATTTAGTCACAGGAACACTATAAACTATAGTTAAAGAACGAATTTTTAAAAAACACTTAGGATAATTTTCTCTTACTACAAAGCAGTAAAAGATGAAGAACTCTATGGCACATATAAAGAGACAAGACAGTGACAAATAATGGACACTGAACAGCACCAAGGCAAGGAAAATATCTTTACATAAACTTTGATGAGACTTTCACAAATTTTCTAGTAAAAACAGAAACTTGTAGCTGAATTCTACTCCATGCTATTTTCAGATTGTGACTATTTGAAAATGAGTAGTTCATTTGAATGAACATGTCAGTATTTTAGGCAAGATCTCAGTTGCCAGTTATGCACTTTTGGTGGGAATACAAAGGTTACAGTCATTTCAAAAACTGTCATTTATAGATAGCTACAAAATTCACATGCCATTAAGCCTAATAATGCTACCTCTGGGCTCTGTAGATAATAATACAGAATACCAAAAAAAAAGATTTTTGCACAAAGAAGTCAATGTTATTTATACATCAATGAAACAGAATAATCATCCTAAATGCATTCACATGATAACTCTTTTGTAGTATATAATATTCTGTTTTCAGAAAGCTTGTAATGTTATGGGAAAATGCGTACATCATATTTTTTGTGCAAACAGATGAATTTAAATATTAAAATAGTAATTTCTATCTGCCATTTTAACAAAATTTTGAAAATGAGTGTATATTAGTATATCAGGTAAGGTTCAGCCACATAAAGAGAACCACTAATATATTTATCTATATATGGCATAAGTCAATTATATTAAATATATTTAAAGTCCTACAGAGTTACCACTTTGTGGACAAAGATCCATATAGTCAAAGCTGCAGTTGGTCTTTCCAGTGGTCCTGGACAGAGAGTTGGACTATAAAGAAGGCTGAGTGCCAAAGAATTTATGCTTTCAAATTGTGGTGCTAGAGAAGACTTAAGAGTCCCTTGGACTGCAAGGAGATCCATCCAGTCAATCCTAAAGGAAATCAATGCTGAATATTCATTGGAAGGACTGAAGCTGAAGCTCCAATACTTTGGCCACCTGATGCGAAGAAACAACTTACTGGAAAAGACCCTGATGCTGGGAAAGACTGAAGGTGAAAGGAGGATGGGGTGGCAGAGAATGAGATGATTGGATGGCATCACTGACTCAACGGACATGAGTTTGAGCAAACTCTGAGAGAAAGTGGAGGACAGGGGAGCCTGGTGTGCTGCAGTCTATGGGGTCACAAAGAGCCGCACCTGACTTAGTGACTGAATAAGGACAACAACAACCGAAAGCCTGAAGTCCTTAGGGTAGGTATTAGGAAGGGAAGATCATGAGCAGCCTGTAATTCCATGGGCATGAGCTGAAGCTTGTTATCCATAGGTAGGAATGAAAATCCAGGAAGGAAAAAGAGAAAGTGATGCAGATCCAGTTGTTTGATGTCCATCAGCTCAGGGAAAGCCTATCCCAACTTTTGTAAGTTTTAATTAGATTAGACTCATCCAAGCAGTCTCCTTTTTGATTAACTTAAACTGTATTGATTACGGGCTTTAATTATACCTGCAGATGCCTTCACAGCAGTATATGAATTACTGTTTGTATTGAATAAGTGGAGAACGTGTGTATGTTTGCTACAAAACAGCTGCTGTCTCCCTTCCATCTCCTAGCTCTCTGGAAGAATATCCCTGTAGGGAGCTCTAAGTGAAAACATGCTAGAAAAGCAATTTGGGGGACTGTAGTTTAGAACAACCAAGTTGACACATCACAAGGCCATCACGTTCCTTTTATAAACAGAGAAAAAAAATAAACTGATTATAATCTTAATGCTTTTATTAATAATAGAAATAAAAAGAACATACCATTGATTGCAACCTGCTATGTACCACTTACTTGGTATATGATGTCATTTAATATTATCAAATATTTATAATTACTTTGTTTCACTTATCAACTGGAATGAAAATTATGCAAAAGAAGAACTTAAATTTGTCTTGTGAAGTGTTCTATTCCCAATGCCTGGAAGAGGTTCCAGAACTTGATCATTACTTTCTAAATAAATAAAGAAGCAGACCAACCAATAAAGAATTTAATGTGTCTACAACAAGATTATAAAATAATTATCCTCATTTTATAAATAATAAAAATTTAAATAACCTGTCCTAGATATGAAACAGATAAACAGTAGAAACAGGTTGCAAATCCCTAAAACTTTTAGTTTCAAAGTCTGAATTTTTTGTATACTGCTATCATACCCACTAAATGTATTTATTTATTCTTACATAAAGGCCTATGAACTGTAAGATGTTATCCTAATTAAGGAATCATCACCTTCATTTTATTATTTAAGATAAGAAGAAGGAGAGGAGAAGAGAGGGAGGAAAGCATGAGGAGGTACACTTGCATCCATGGAAAAGGGGATGTGAAAACAGAGATCCTGGGCCGTGACAAGTGAGGTCAGTGGAAGGCCATTTGGTCTGGAAAGAGCCCCTGTGGAGGGAGCCAGGCTCTAAGACAGACAAGATCAATATGAAAATCAAAAGCATTATCTTTGTTTACATCCCAGGTACTGGAGTGTGAGAGTCTCCGGCAAGCAAGGGAGCAGGGCTGTAAGTGATGAATGTCCCACTTAAATGACACTTTGCAAAGCCTTCATCATGTACTGGCAGGAAAGTCACAAGAGAATAAATGACTTTCTTTTAAGTTCCAAGAGCAGGACAGAGGAGACAGACAGTGTGAATGTCACAGTCCCCATTAAATTGATTTCTCAGCTGCTCATACTAAAAAGCAATGTCCCAAGGGAAGAGAAACAAACACACAGACCCAACCAAATTTGAGTTGTCTGTAATGAAACCCCACAAATTTATTTTATTTATTTTTCAAGAAAACTTTCTACAGAAATGTAACACAATGCCAAAGGAAACCAAAGGAAAATTAATCATTATTTATTTCATCACACCTACAATTTTTTTCAAGTTGTCCATTTTAACTTATGAGTTTCAGGTTTAAGTTTACACATTAGCAAACACTTGCAAATCATATAGTTATGCTTCATATTAATAAAACCAAATATATTAAAAGGAAAATTAATAAACCACAAAAGAGAATGAAAAATCGTTTGGAATTTTCAAGTATTACTTGCTCATCTCATGGCCTCTGTAAAAATGTATTTTCCTTATGCATACATACTGACTGTAAAATTGAGAGAAATGTATAGGGTGGAGGATCCTATTAGCAGTATCATTTCAACTAAACTATAAAAAGTAACTGGTGATTTTTTTCAACAATCTGAAATGAAGGTAGTTACATCATAGATCTAAGGGAAACTAGAATCCAAATTTTTTTTTAAAAAAGAAAAGAAACCTTAACAGGGACACATCTAGACTATAAAATGAGCAATCCCTGTCCCTTTGAGAATCAGTCATCGGTTTACAAAGAGGATGAGTCCCTCAGTAGGAAGTCAGTGAAGTCACCCACAAAAGCTAGGAAAGGCCAGTTGCATAAAATAGGATATTTTCTCTGGAGTATATTCCTCCATTCATTCTTTCATCTCTTCAAATATTTTGATATTTATTGAGCATCTATTCTGAGCCAAAGACTGTCCTAGGAGTTGGAGATTCATTGGTCAGAAGATTAAGGTTTCTGATTTCAAGTAGTTGATAGATTGGAGAAGCCACATGAACAAGGATTCTCAATTCTACACAGATAACTGGTGTTATAAAATGATTGATAAGATGGTGCGGTAGACTCACTGGAGAAACACCTCGATTCTATTCAAGACTTTATATGTTTTTCAGAGGAGTCAATGCCAAAGGTGAGACTTGAACAAAAGAGCAGAAATGAACGGGATGGAGAGAGCACAGTGGAGGTGGCCAAGAGGGAACAACAAACACAGAAACAGAGACAGGGAAGACCATGGTTCATGTGTGAGCATGCTCAGTCATATCCGACTCTTTGTGACCCCATGGACTGTAGCCCATCTGGCTTCTCTGTCCACAGGGATTCTCCAGGCAAGAATACTGGAGGGGGTTGCAATTTCCTCCTCAAGGGAATATTCCAAACCCAGGGATCAAACCCTGCACCTGTCTCCTGTGTCTCCTGAATTGGCAGGAGGATTCTGTACCACTGAGGCACCTGGGAAGCTCAGTTTAGGAATGTGAAAATAGTTTAGTGTGATTAGAGTATAGCAGTGAAGAAATTGGTTTCAGGTGATGCTGAAGAGAGATGCAGGGAGTAGATCATGAAGAAATTGGTAATTCAAGATAAGGCGTTTCATTTGTTATCCCAAGAGCGAAGGGGATGTCATTGTATTTTAATCAGAGGAATTAAGTCTTTCAATTCCAGAGGGATGCAGTGGTTTCATAGTTTCAGACTATCTGCTCAGACATTATCAGGACATAGGAGGGTTGGATGAGAAGCCCTACTAAATAGACCCATTCCTCTCCCCATCCCTGGAATCTCCTCTGAGTATCTGCATAAATGAACTCTGTTTACTATTTGAGGAAGCCCACTGGAGCAATAGCCAAAAAGCCTCTGGAAAATACTCTCATTAAGATTACACAAATACAGATCTATTACCAACCTAGAAAAACAAAATTATAGCCATAGATCTGTGTCCTAAGGATTTCAGTGACACTAGTTGTAACACCTTTACCCAATTGGCTTTGGAATTCTAATACAACACACTCCATTTTTTTTTTTAGCTGTAAACCAACAGATTGGACAACACCATGAGAACATTTGTCTGTATTTATATTGTATTAAGAGCCTACTCAGAAACATGTGATGCCTCATCCTCCTGACAGCATCTCTGTTTTATGATTCCTGTACGGAGGATGATGTGCGAGGTATAAGTAGTCTATATCCAATGAGTCCTTGAGTTACACTCTTAAATCAAATTATCCTTAACTGTAAATATTTTTACCCCTTACAGCAGCTTACCTGAACTATCCATTTCTGTGACTGATGCTGCCAAAAAACCTCCTTTCTCTTTATACTCTGTGTAGAACTCTTGAGGAGAAGGCAATGGCACCCCACTCCAGTACTCTTGCCTGGAAAATACCATGGATGGAGGAGCCTGGTGGGCTGCAGCCCATGAGGTCACTAAGAGTTGGCACAACTGAGTGACTTCTTTCACTTTTCACTTTCATGCATTGGAGAAGGAAATGGCAACCCACTCCAGTATTCTTGCCTGGAGAATCCCAGGGATGGGGGAGCCTGGTGGGCTGCCGTCTATGGGGTTGCACAGAGTCGGACACGACTGAAGCGACTTAGCAGTAGCAGTAGCAGCAGAACTCTTGATGAGAGTGAAAGGGGGAAGGGAAAGAGCTAGCTTAAAGCTCATCACAAAAAACTAATATCATGGCATCCAGTCCTATCACTTCATGGCAAAGAGAAGAGGAAAAAGTGGAAGCAGTGACAGGTTTTATTTTCTTGGGCTCCAAAATCACTGTAGATGGTGACTGCAGTCGTGAAATTAAAAGATGCTTGATGTTTGGAAGAGAAACTATGATAAATATAGACACTGTGTTAAAAGAAGAGACATCTCTTTGCTGAAAAAGGTCCATATAGTCAAAGCTATGGTTTTTCCAGTAGTCATGTACAGAGTTGGACAATAAAGAAGGCTGAGTGCAGAAGAATTGATGCTGTCAAACTGTGGTGCTGGAGAAGACTCTTAAGAGTCCCTGAGGCAGCAAGGAGATCAAACCAGCCAATCCTTAAGGAAATCAACCTTAAATATTCATTGGAAGTACTGTTGCTGAAGCTGAAGCTCCAACACTTTGGCCGTCTGATGTGAAGAGTCAACTTATTGGAAAAGTCCCTGATGCTGGAAAACACTGAAGGCAGAAGAATGGGATGACAGAGAATGAGATGGTTAGATGGCATCATTGACTCAATGGACATGCTTTCAAGCAGACTCCAAGAGATAGTGAAGGACAGAGAAGCCTAGCATGCTGCAGTCCATGGTATCATAGAGTCAGACATGACTTAGTGATTGAACAACAATGGCAGACCTCTATTAGAGATCATTCTAAATCATTCCATTAGAGATCCTCTACACCAAACTCATCACCTCTGGCCACTCCTGTTGGATTGCGGGCTACTGGAGCGCACAGGCTGCATCGCGTTCAGAGTAGAGCCTCAGGGAGTGGGAATTTAATCTCTCCTCAAAGAGCAGGAAGAGAGGGAAGTTGGGCTGTTCAAGTAAGGTCAGATTCATCATGGTGGCAGACCCTGAACTGAGTTAGCCTTAACATCTCTGGTGCCCGAAGCCTCTTTATTTTCCATCCATTCTTCTCTGCAAGCAATTCATGACACCCCTCACCAGTACCACCCCTACCTCCAGCCCCTAGATGGTTTCTTTCTGCCTTCTTCCCACCTGCCTCTCGCTCTATGTTTTGTCTTCAGATTGAAAAATCAACTAAAGCCTGAATAGCCTGCAGATATTCTTCTGTGATTTCTATCATCTGACAACTGCAGATGACATGAACATCAAGAAAATTATGGTGAGGAAAAGATATTTGAAAAGAAATACCTGACAAATGGGGCTTTTACATTTTTGTATGAGTTCAGTTCAGTCGCTCAGTCGTATCTGACTGTTTGTGACCTCATAAATTACAGCATGCCAGGCCTCCCTGTCCATCACCAACTCCTGGAGTTCACTCAAACTCATGTCCAGCAAGTCAGTGATGCCATCCAGCCATCTCATCCTCTGTCGTCCCCTTTTCCTCCTGCCCCCAATCCCTCCCAGCATCAGGGTCTTTTCCAATGAGTCAACACTTTGCATATGTGGCCAAAGTATTGGAGTTTCAGCTTTAGCATCAGTCCTTCCAATGAACACCCAGGACTGATCTCCTTTAGGATAGACAGGTTGGACCTCCTTGCAGTCCAAGGGACTCTCAAGAGTCTTCTCCAACGCCACAGGTCAAAAGTATCAATTGTTTGGCACTCAACTATCTTCACAGTCCAACTCTCACATCCATACATGACCACTGGAAAAACCATAGCCTTGACTAGACAGACCTTTGCTGACAAAGTAATGTCTCTGCTTTTGAATATGCTATCTAGGTTGGTCATAACTTTCCTTCTAAGGAGTAAGTGTCTTTTAATTTCATGGCTGCAGTCATCACCTGTAGTGATTTTGGAGCCCCCTAAAATGAAGTCTGACACTGTTTCCACTGTTTCCCCATCTATTTCCCATGAAGTGATGGGACCAGATGCCATGATCTTCGTTTTCTGAATGTTGAGCTTTAAGCCAACTTTTTCACTCTCCACTTTCACTTTCATCAAGAGGCTTTTTAGTTCCTCTTCACTTTCTGCCATAAGGGTGGTGTCATCTGCATATCTGAGGTTATCGATATTTCTTCCAGCAATCTTGATTCCAGCTTGTGCTTCTTCCAGTCCAGCGTTTCTCATGATGTACTCTGCATATAAGTTAAATAAGCAGGGTGACAATATACAGCCTTGACATACTCCTTTTCCTATTTGGAACCAGTCTGTTGTTTCATGTCTAGTTCTATCTGTTGCTTCCTGACCTGCATACAGGTTTCTCAAGAGGCAGGTCAGGTGGTCTGGTATTCCCATCTCTTTCAGAATTTTCCACAGTTTAATGTGATCCACACAGTCAAAGGCTTTGGCATAGTCAATAAAGCAGAAATAGATGCTTTTCTGGAACTCTCTTGCTTTTTCAATGATCCAGCAGATGTTGGCAATTTGATCTCTGTTTCCTCTACCTTTTCTGAAACCAGCTTGAACATCTGGAAGTCCACAGTTCACGTATTGCTGGAGCCTGGCTTGGAGAATTTTGAGCATTACTTTACTAGCGTGTGAGATGAGTGCAATTGTGCAGTAGTTTAAGCATTCTTTGACATTGCTTTTCTTTGTTATTGGAATGAAAACTGACCTTTTCCAGTCCTGTGGCCACTGCTGAATTTTCCAAATTTGCTGACATTTTTGTATAAGGAACTACAAAGCTCAATGCTAAAAACAACCCATATAAAGTGACAGGGTTAAATGACCAAAATAGTGTATGACTTCTGGGTTGGTAATGATTTTCTATTTGTTTACTTGGGTGCTTGTTATATGGGGAATATTCCTTTGTGAAAATTCATTTAGCTGTTCACATATAATCTGTGCATTTGGGATTTAACTTTGATAGAATGATATAAAATGAAAGGGAGTTGAAAGTATTTTTATATAGAAAATTGCCTTGTGAAGTTTCTGGCCTACACTAATTATTTGAAAATCTATTTTTAATAGAAAAGGCAGATAATCAATCAATAATAAGTAGTTAATAAATAAGTCTTTTCTAAATTTCCAAAGGTAAACCCATGGAAATTCATATGTCTGTTACCAGTATAAGCACTGACGTTACTTTTTTCTGAAGGAAGCAGTACACAAAGATGCAAGAAAGCATTCTTTTCTGTTCTACTTATCAGCATAGTCTTAAATGTAACTTTTTAAGTTGGTACTTGATTGATTGATTCTATACAGTTGCTCCGCTTAATCTTCAAAATAAGCAAACAATTATAAGCATCAATTAATGGGCTAAAGATTTTTCTATTTGAGACCTCAATTCTATTTAATTCTAAAGGCACATTTTCCAGGTATTATTTCTTATCCTTTTAGAATGAGGAAATGGAGGCTAGTGGTATTCTAGAGCAAGCATGCTCAGTTGTGTCTGACTCTTTGCAACCCCATGGACTGTAGCCCACCAGGCTCCTCTGTCCATGGGATTTCCCAGACAAGCACACTGGAGTGGATTGCCATTCTGTCTTCCAGGGAATCTTTCCAACCCAGGGACTGAACCCGCGTCTCTTGCATCTCCTGCATTAGCAAGTGCATTCTTTACCGCTGCACCACCTGGGAATGCTAGCAAATTCAGGTTCTCCAATTTCACCAACTTGTCTTAATTGTAGTTTTTTTTTATTATAAATTTATTTATTTCAATTGGAGGCTAATTACTTTACAATATTGTATTGGTTTTCCCATACACCAACATGAATCTGCCACGGGTGTACACGTGTTCCCATCCTGAACCCCCCTCCCACCTCCCTCCCCATACCATCCCTCTGGGTCATCCCAGTGCACCAGCCCCAAGCATCCTGTATCCTGCATCGAACCTGGACTGGTGATTCATTTCCTATATGATATTATACATGTTTCAATGCCATTCTCCCAAATCATCCCCCCCTCTCCCTCTCCCACAGAGTCCAAAAGACTTTTCTATACATCTGTGTCTCTTTTGCTGTCTCTCATACAGGATGGTCGTTACCATCTTTCTAAATTCCATATATATGCATTAGTATACTGTATTGGTATTTTTCTTTCTGGCTTACTTTATTCTGTATAATAGGCTCCAGGTTCATCCACCTCATAATTGTAGTTTTAAAGAGGTGAGGATGGGAGTAGCAGTGGAAGATTTCTGTTTATCGGTTCTAGTTAGTTTCTAAGTGAATTTGTTTCTTCAGTACCCCAGAGAGGGGCTCATGATCTCTTACCATAGGTGTCCATGGCAACTCAAATTGCCAGAAGAATGTGAGACCTCTTTTGAATTCGAGAATGGACCTATGAGATTCTCTTGATAACAATGTAGCAGCTATCTTCATCCCCCTTTTATTTTGTAAAATCTTCACTCTATAAAATGACTAAGAAGACTCTTAATGACTTAACATCAGTTTTTTTGTTGTTTGTTTTTTATATCCCTACATCTCACACTAAACATTATTAGAGTGTCTGTAGATCTATTTACTGACTTGCAGGGGATTGGTGAAAAGGCATACTGGGTTGACTTTGGGGTACAGGGTTTATATAAACAGAAAACATAGTGTATTAGAAAGAGCATAGATTTAGAAGAAAATATTAATTAAAGAAATACTGTTTAAGGAGTTCTTACTATGTGTCAGGTGATTTAAACACATTATTGTATTCTCACAGTATGTTGAATATTTCTGCCTTGCACTGTGGTAGCTCACCTTAGCAAATGCCTCACCAATTCATGGAATTAAGCCATTCACACCAAGCAACCCATTTCAGATTCTTCTGACAGCTCACCTGTCATATGAAAGCTACCCCAGTGACAGACTTGCTTCACTTCATTTTTCTTGCTTTTCCCTTCTGTTTCTAAGGATACAGTCACTAGCTTAAGCCAGGGCAAAACTCCGTGACTGAGAGAAAATTGTATTATAAAGAATATACTTTCCTCCTTGACTTGAACACCTCCCCTTCTCCTCTCTTTAAACTAGAGCCCACTCTATCCTTCCTCCTCAAATCTAGGTCACAGATTGTCTTGCTTTGATTTACTTTCTTCATTACACTTTATTACTACCCTGTTATAATTAGTAAGGCCATGCAGAAGATTTATCTTTTAGGAAACAGGAGATCTAATTTATAAACAGCTCTTCCTCACACCTGCCTAGTCCAACTCTTGTGACTTCTGTCTGTTAACAGGGAGTCTCCTGGGTCCTTCTTGTTCTGGCTAGAGCCTCTACTTCTTTTAGGCTTCTTAACTGTTCTCCGTATTCATTCAATTTAAACACATATACAGAGACTATGTATCCATACTTTTAGTAAAATTGCACTCAAGAGTGACAAGGGAACAAAACTGGACTTTGACATAAAGCTACCAACTAAATTATATATTCCTCAATTTACAAGGGAATTACAGGGTATTTGGCTATGAAACAGTTAAGAAAACTGAATAAAATCACATAATTACAAGAGACAGACTCAGATTTCTAAATTAGATCTCCTTAGAGAATCCAAATCCTAGGCTTTCAACCCTGACTCTTGACTGACAAAAAGATCTTACATTGTATGCCTTATTAGTCCCATTGAGCTTCAATTTCCTCATTTTCAAAGTGAATATTTTAACATTATATATATATATATATATATATGCATATATAACTTGATGATTATGAAAACTAGCCTTACATTTCTCATAGCAGCGTAACAGGTAAAAACAGTATCCAAATATTATCTACTCTTGTTATTCTCTTTTTAAACTTATGTTAATGTTCCACTATATGATTTAATTATTGTTTTTGCCTGATTTTTTTTTTCTGTAATCTACATCAGAGTTTCTGCTCTCAAAGTCTGAAATGTTAGAGAAATTCCCAGAGACAAACATTCAAGAGATATGAAATAGTTCTTTAACTGTAATTACAGTCCCTGGGGATTTTACTTTTAATTTTTTTCCTCCTAAAGAATTTGTCCTCAGTTCTTTCATGTTAAAAGATGAATGGATGGTTGATTAGTTAATATGCTCTTCTTCTAAAAACTTCTTGAAAAATTACAGCCTGAAAAAAATCAATACCTTGAATCATTGTCAGTTATGTGAAATATCAAGCAGTAGGTAGCCAGAGTAATTGAAGAAATTATGCATGGATTTCTGTGTCTGTGTCTGTAAGCCATGCTGGATGTCTTGAAGCTGAAACAGGCTGAATCTGAGACTATCAGCAGTGGGCAACTATAAATAAAAGGAATTTTGCTTTCTCTATATTGTGTTTAGTAGTCTGTCATACTCATGAATAACTCATTATATTTTGCACTCTGTGCTAAGTTGCTTCAGTTGTGTCCAACTCTGCAATCCTATGAACTGTAGCTCTCTAGGCTTCTCTGTCCATGGGATTCTTCAGGCAAGAATACCACAGTGGGTTACCATTTCCTTCTCCAGGGAATCTTTCTGACCCAGGAATCAAACCTGTATCTCATATCTTCTGCATTGGCAAGCGAGTTTGTTACCACTAGCTCCACCTGGAAAGCCCATTATACTTTTAGTGTCCCTCTAAAGTCAAAAAGGACACACAAGTCCAAGAAATACATATGAGACAGCCATTTTAGAATTGGCATATGTATATAAACATCTTAAAAATTTTTAAGATTATCCTCTAATTCAGTTTTTAAAGCTTCTTGATGAATACTATGTTGTGAAATTATATGTATATATATATCAGTTCAGTTCAATTCAGTCGCTCAGTCATGTCCAACTCTTTGCGACCCCATGGACTGCATGCTTCCCTGTCCATCACCAACTCCTGGAGCTTGCTCAAACTCATGTCCATCAAGTCAGTGATACCATCCAAACATCTCATCTTCTGTCGTCCCCTTCTCCTGTCTTCAATCTTTCCCAGCATCAGGGTCTTTTCCAATGAGTCAAATCTTCGCATCAGGTGGCCAAAATATTGGAGTTTCAAGTTCAGTCCTTCCAATGAATATTCAGGACTGATCTCCTTTAGGATGGACTGGTTGGATCTCCTTACAGTCCAAGGGACTCTCAAGAGTATTCTCCAACACCACAGTTCAAAAGCATCAATTCTTTGGTGCTCAGCTTTCTTTTTTTTTTTTTTTTTTTTTGATCACCACAAGTTTACTGAATATCCATCATTTCATATAGATACAAAATTAAAGACAGAAAATTTTTTTCCTGTGCTAATGATTCTTAGGATTTACTCCCTTAACAACTGTCATACATAACATACAGCAATGTTAATTATAGTTATCATGCCATACATCACATTCCTAGGACATATTATTCTTTTTTTTTTCTGTTTTATTTTACTTTTTTGCTGTTGTTTATTTTTTTTTCTTTTTTCTTTCTTTTTTTTTTAAATTTTTTATTCCTTTATTTCTCATGTGTTCCCCATCCTGAACCCTCCTCCCTCCTCCCTCCCCATACCATCCCTCTGGGTCATCCCAGTGCACCAGCCCCAAGCATCCAGCATCGTGCATTGAACCTGGACTGGCATCTCGTTTCATACATGACATTTCACATGTTTCAATGCCATTCTCCCAAATCTTCCCACCCTCTCCCTCTCCCACAGAGTCCATAAGCCTGTTCTATACATCAGTGTCTCTTTTGCTGTCTCGTATACAGGGTTATCGTTACCATCTTTCTAAATTCCATATATATGCGTTAGTATACTGTATTGGTGTTTGTCCTTCTGGCTTACTTCACTCTGTATAATAGGCTCCAGTTTCATCCACCTCATTAGAACTGATTCAAATGTATTCTTTTTAATGGCTGAGGAATACTCCATTGTGTATATGTACCACTGCTTTCTTATCCATTCATCTGTTGATGGGCATCTTGGTTGCTTCCATGTCCTGGCTATTATAAACAGTGCTGCGATGAACATTGGGGTACACGTGTCTCTTTCCCTTCTGGTTTCCTCAGTGTGTATGCCCAGCAGTGGGATTGCTGGATCATAAGGCAGTTCTATTTCCAGTTTTTTAAGGAATCTCCACACTGTTCTCCATAGTGGCTGTACTAGTTTGCATTCCCACCAACAGTGTAAGAGGGTTCCCTTTTCTCCACACCCTCTCCAGCATTTATTATTTGTAGACTTTTGGATCGCAGCCATTCTGACTGGTGTGAAATGGTATCTCATAGTGGTTTTGATTTGCATTTCTCTGATAATGAGTGATGTTGAGCATCTTTTCATGTGTTTGTTAGCCATCTGTATGTCTTCTTGGGAGAAATGTCTATTTAGATCTTTGGCCCATTTTTTGATTGGGTCATTTATTTTTCTGGAGTTGAGCTGTAGGAGTTGCTTGTATATTTTTGAGATTAGTTGTTTGTCGGTTGCTTCATTTGCTATTATTTTCTCCCATTCTGAAGGCTGTCTTTTCACCTTGCTAATAGTTTCCTTTGATGTGCAGAAGCTTTTAAGTTTAATTAGGTCCCATTTGTTTATTTTTACTTTTATTTCCAATATTCTGGGAGGTGGGTCATAGAGGATCCTGCTGTGATGTATGTCAGAGAGTGTTTTGCCTATGTTCTCCTCTAGGAGTTTTATAGGTTCTGGTCTTACGTTGAGATCTTTAATCCATTTTGAGTTTATTTTTGTATATGGTGTTAGAAAGTGTTCTAGTTTCATTCTTTTACAAGTGGTTGACCAGATTTCCTAGCACCACTTGTTAAAGAGATTGTCTTTAATCCACTGTATATTCTTGCCTCCTTTGTCAAAGATAAGGTGTCCATATGTGCGTGGATTTATCTCTGGGCTTTCTATTTTGTTCCATTGATCTATATTTCTGTCTTTGTGCCAGTACCATACTGTCTTGATAACTGTGGCTTTGTAGTAGAGCCTGAAGTCAGGCAGGTTGATTCCTCCAGTTCCATTTTTCTTTCTCAAGATCACTTTGGCTATTCGAGGTTTTTTGTATTTCCATACAAATTGTGAAATTATTTGTTCTAGCTCTGTGAAGAATACTGTTGGTAGCTTGATAGGGATTGCATTGAATCTATAAATTGCTTTGGGTAGTATACTCATTTTCACTATATTGATTCTTCCAATCCATGAACATGGTATATTTCTCCATCTATTAGTGTCCTCTTTGATTTCTTTCACCAGTGTTTTATAGTTTTCTATATATAGGTCTTTAGTTTCTTTAGGTAGATATATTCCTAAGTATTTTATTCTTTTCGTTGCAATGGTGAATGGAATTGTTTCCTTAATTTCTCTTTCTGTTTTCTCATTATTAGTGTATAGGAATGCAAGGGATTTCTGTGTGTTGATTTTATATCCTGCAACTTTACTATAGTCATTGATTAGTTCTAGTAATTTTCTGGTGGAGTCTTTAGGATTTTCTATGTAGAGGATCATGTCATCTGCAAATAGTGAGAGTTTTACTTCTTCTTTTCCAATTTGGATTCCTTTTATTTCTTTTTATGCTCTGATTGCTGTGGCCAAAACTTCCAAAACTATGTTGAATAGTAATGGTGAAAGTGGGCACCCTTGTCTTGTTCCTGACTTTAGAGGAAATGCTTTCAATTTTTCACCATTGAGGATAATGTTTGCTGTGGGTTTGTCATATATAGCTTTTATTATGTTGAGGTATGTTCCTTCTATTCCTGCTTTCTGGAGAGTTTTTATCATAAATGGGTGTTGAATTTTGTCAAAGGCTTTCTCTGCATCTATTGAGATAATCATTTGGTTTTTGTTTTTCAATTTGTTAATGTGGTGTATTACATTGATTGATTTGTGGATATTGAAGAATCCTTGCATCCCTGGGATAAAGCCCACTTGGTCATGGTGTATGATCTTTTTAATGTGTTGTTGGATTCTGATTGCTAGAATTTTGTTTAGGATTTTTGCATCTATATTCATCAGTGATATTGGCCTGTAGTTTTCTTTTTTTGTGGGATCTTTGTCAGGTTTTGGTATTAGGGTGATGGTGGCCTCATAGAATGAGTTTGGAAGTTTACCTTCCTCTGCAATTTTCTGGAAGAGTTTGAGCAGGATAGGTGTTAGCTCTTCTCTAAATTTTTGGTAGAATTCAGCTGTGAAGCCGTCTGGACCTGGGCTTTTGTTTGCTGGAAGATTTTTTATTACAGTTTCAATTTCTGTGCTTTTGATGGGTCTGTTAAGGTTTTCTATTTCTTCCTGGTCGAGTTTTGGAAAGTTGTACTTTTCTAAGAATTTGTCCAAATCTTCCTCGTTGTCCATTTTATTGGCATATAATTGTTGATAATAGTCTCTTATGATCCTTTGTATTTCTGTGTTGTCTGTTGTGATCTCTCCATTTTCGTTTCTAATTTTATTGATTTGATTTTTCTCCCTTTGTTTCTTGATGAGTCTGGCTAATGGTTTATCAATTTTATTTATCCTTTCAAAGAACCAGCTTTTGGCTTTGTTGATTTTTGCTATGGTCTCTTTTGTTTCTTTTGCATTTATTTCTGCTCTAATTTTTAAGATTTCTTTCTTTCTACTAACCCTGGGATTCTTCATTTCTTCCTTTTCTAGTTGCTTTAGGTGTAGAGTTAGGTGATTTATTTGACTTTTTTCTTGTTTCTTGAGGTGTGCCTGTATTGCTATGAACTTTCCCCTTAGGACTGCTTTTACTGTGTCCCACAGGTTTTGGGTTGTTGTGTTTTCATTTTCATTCGTTTCTATGCAAATTTTGATTTCTTTTTTGATTTCTTCTGTGATTTGTTGGTTATTCAGCAGGGTGTTGTTCAGCCTCCATATGTTGGAATTTTTAATAGTTTTTCTCCTGTAATTGAGATCTAATCTTACTGCATTGTGGTCAGAAAAGATGCTTGGAATGATTTCTATTTTTTTGAATTTACCAAGGCTAGCTTTATGGCCCAGGATGTGATCTATCCTGGAGAAGGTTCCATGTGCGCTTGAGAAAAAGGTGAAATTCATTGTTTTGGGATGAAATGTCCTATAGATATAAATTAGGTCTAACTGGTCTATTGTATCGTTTAAAGTTTGTGTTTCCTTGTTAATTTTCTGTTTAGTTGATCTATCCATAGGTGTGAGTGGGGTATTAAAGTCTCCCACTATTATTGTGTTATTGTTAATTTCTCCTTTCATACTTGTTAGCATTTGTCTTACATACTGCGGTGCTCCCGTGTTGGGTGCATATATATTTATAATTGTTATATCTTCTTCTTGGATTGATCCTTTGATCATTATGTAGTGACCTTCTTTGTCTCTTTTCACAGCCTTTGTTTTAAAGTCTATTTTATCTGATATGAGTATTGCTACTCCTGCTTTCTTTTAGTCCCTATTTGCATGGAAAATCTTTTTCCAGCCCTTCACTTTCAGTCTGTATGTGTCCCCTGTTTTGAGGTGGGTCTCCTGTAGACAACATATGTAGGGGTCTTGTTTTTGTATCCATTCAGCCAGTCTTTGTCTTTTGGTTGGGGCATTCAACCCATTTACGTTTAAGGTAATTACTGATAAGTATGATCCCGTTGCCATTTACTTTATTGTTTGGGGTTCGAATTTATACACCATTTTTGTGTTTCCTGTCTGGAGAATATCCTTTAGTATTTGTTGGAGAGCTGGTTTGGTGGTGCAGAATTCTCTCAGCTTTTGCTTGTCTGAAAAGCTTTTGATTTCTCCTTCATACTTGAATGAAATCCTTGCTGGGTACAATAATCTGGGCTGTAGGTTATTTTCTTTCATCATTTTAAGTATGTCTTGCCATTCCCTCCTGGCTTGAAGAGTTTCTATTGAAAAATCAGCTGTTATCCTTATGGGAATTCCCTTGTGTGTTATTTGTTGTTTTTCCCTTGCTGCTTTTAATATTTGTTCTTTGTGTTTGATCTTTGTTAATTTGATTAATATGTGTCTTGGGGTGTTTCGCCTTGGGTTTATCCTGTTTGGGATTCTCTGGGTTTCTTGGACTTGGGTGATTATTTCCTCCCCCAGTTTAGGGAAGTTTTCAACTATTATCTCCTCAAGTATTTTCTCACGGTCTTTCTTTTTGTCTTCTTCTTCTGGAACCCCTATGATTCGAATGTTGTAGCGTTTAATATTGTCCTGGAGGTCTCTGAGATTGTCCTCATTTCTTTTAATTCGTTTTTCTTTTATTCTCTCTGATTTATTTATTTCTACCATTCTATCTTCTAATTCACTAATCCTATCTTCTGCCTCTGTTATTCTACTATTTGTTGCCTCTAGAGTGTTTTTAATTTCATTTATTGCATTATTCATTATATATTGACTCTTTTTTATTTCTTCTAGGTCCTTGTTAAACCTTTCTTGCATCTTCTCAATCCTTGTCTCCAGGCTATTTATCTGTGATTCCATTTTAATTTCAAGATTTTGGATCAATTTCACTATCATTATTCGGAATTCTTTATCAGGTAGATTCCCTATCTCTTCCTCTTTTGTTTGGTTTGGTGGGCATTTATCCTGTTCCTTTATCTGCTGGCTATTCCTCTGTCTCTTCATCTTGTTTAAATTGCTGAGTTTGGGGTGTCCTTTCTGTATTCTGGCAGTTTGTGGAGTTCTCTTTATTGTGGCTTTTCCTCGCTGTGTGTGGGTTTGTACAGGTGGCTTGTCAAGGTTTCCTGGTTAGGGAAGCTTGTGTCGGTGTTCTGATGGGTGGAGCTGTATTTCTTCTCTTTGTTCAGTCGCGCTGTGAGGAGGGAGGGAGGGATGCTGCAAACAAATAACACTGGCGTGCGCTCGCAGTGCCTCAGCCACACTGGGTCTGCCCGCGCTCACGGTGCGTGTAGCCTCCCTGCCCACACTGCTCGGGCTCTAGGTTGTTCCGCCGGGAACAATCCGAGGCTGGCCCTGGGTTGCATGTACCTCCCAGGTCCAAGCCGCTCAGGTTCAGGCACTTGGGTAGTCCTCAGAGGCACAGACTCAGTTGGGCCTGAGTTTTGTGCTCTTCCCAGGTCCAAGCAGCTCAAGTGATGAGGTGTTTGGCGAGCGCCAATGCTGCGACTTATCGCCTCCCCACCACTCGGTTATCTGGGTGTAAAACCGGTGCACCTTCTCAGGCAGATGTTAACCGTCCAGACCCCCAAAAAGTTTTAGTTAGCAAAGAAGCCTGCTTACAGTTTTATAGATAATGTCTCTCTGGGGCTGCGATTGCCCCCTTCCGGCTCTGGCTGCCTGTCACCGGAGGGGGAAGGTCTGCAGCCGGCTATCTCTGTTCAATTCTTTGTTCCGTGCGCGGGCCTGGCGGTCTTAGGTTAGGGCTGGCTTTTCGCGTGGTAGATATCCCACAGTCTGGTTTGCTAGCCCAAATTATTTCGCTCAGATAGTGCTCAGGGTATTCAGGCCAGATTCTTACTCTAAGCGATGCAGCCCGCGCTGCGCCTCCCTGCCCAGCCCCCGCTTGTTAATGGCGCGTGCAGGCGTCTGCACTGCTTCTCCGCTGGGGGAGTTACCGTAGGACTCGCAATCTTCGAGTTTTAATTGTTTATTTATTTTTTCTTCCTGTTATGTTGCCCTCTGTGCTTCCAAAGCTCGGCACAGATTCGGCAGTGAGAAGGTTTCCTGGTGTTTGGAAACTTCTCTCTTTTTAAGACTCCCTTCCCGGGACGGAACTCCGTCCCTCCCTCTTTTGTCTCTTTTTTTGTCTTTTATATTTTTTCCTACCTCCTTTCGAAGAGTTGGATTGCTTTTCTGGGTGCCTGATGTCCTCTGCCGGCATTCAGAAGTTGTTTTGTGGAATTTACTCGACGTTTAAATGCTCTTTTGATGAATTTGTGGGGGAGAAAGTGTTCTCCCCGTCCTACTCCTCCACCATCTTGGCTCCTCTGGTGCTCAGCTTTCTTTATGGACCAGCTCTCACATCCATATACGACTACTGGAAGAACCATAGCCTTGACTAGATGGATCTTTGTTGGCAAAGTAATGTCTCTGCTTTTGAATATGCTGTCTAGATTGGTCATAGCTTTTCTTGCAAGGAGCAATAACCTTTTAATTTCATGGCTGCAGTCACCATCTGCAGTAATTTTGGAGTCCAAGAAAAGAAAGTCTGTCACTGTTTCCATTGTTTCCCTATCTGTTTGCCATGAAGTGATAGGACCGGATATCATGATCTTTGTTTTTTGAATTCTGTGTTTTAAGCCAACTTTTTCATTCTCCTCTTTCATCAAGAGGCTGTTTAGTTCCTCTTTGTTTTGCCATAAGGGTGGTATCATCTGCATATCCCAGGTTATTGATATTTCTCCCGGCAATCTTGATTCCAGTTTGTGCTTCATCCAGTCCAACATTTCACATGATGTACCCTGCACATAAGTTAAATAAGCAAGGTGACAATATACTGCCTTGGCATACTCCTTTCCCAATTTGGAACCAGTCTGTTTTTTATGTCTGGTTCTAACTGTTGCTTCTTGACCTGCATACAGATTTCTTAGGAGGCAGGTCAGGTGGTCTGGTATTCCCATCTCTTTACGTATGTTCCACAGTTTGTTGTGATCCACACAGTCAAAGGCTTTGGCATAGTCAGTAAATCAGAAGTAGATGTTTTTCTGGAACTCTCTTGCTTTTTCAATGATCCAACAGATGTTGGCAATTTGATCTCTGGTGTTCCTTTGCATTTTCTAAATCCAGATTGAACATTGGGAAGTTCACGGTTCACGTACTGTTGAAGCCTGGCTTGGAGAATTTTGAGCACTACTTTGCTAGCATGTGAGGTGACTGAAATCTCTCTCTCTCTCTCTCTCTCTCTGTCTATATATATATATATATATATATATATATATATAGCTCCCCAGGTGGCTCAGCAGTGAAGAGTCCACTTGCAATGCAGGAGTTGCAAGTTCAATCCCTGGATCAAGGAGATACTCTGGAGAAGAAAAGGGCAACCCACTTCAGGATTCTTGCCTGGGAAATCCCATGGACAGAGGAGCCTGGTGGGCTACAGTCATAAAGTGACAAAAGGGTCAGACAGTAGTTACCGACTAAACAACAACAAATGTACATATGTGTTGTGTGCATGTATATTTGTATATATGAATATATATGTGTGTGCGTGTATATTTGTTTCTGCCCCTGGTAGTAATTATTTGGTCCTTGATCCTAGTTCCTGACACAGTTCCTAATATCCTTCTAATTTCTTGAATGATTGGGGTGTCTTACACAGAGATCCTAAATCCCTTGGAATTTCCTGGATGACAGAAACATCTTTTGTTCTAATCGGTGATGACTCTTGGTGGACTTCTAGATGGGGGTCTCACTAGGAAAATCAATCCATGATTAGAAATTTGGAACTTCCAGCCTCCATTTTTCAGAGAGGGGAAGAGACTGGAAAACAAAGTTGATAATTGATTTAATACAATATTTAATTTAATATAATAACTTTTAATATAAAATAGTTGTTTAAAAATCATATTTATCATTATCTGTATTAAGGCAGGATGGAAGTTGTTTGCAAGTTGTCAAGATGACAATGATAACTACAACTATTACTATCACTATTATATTTATTTATTTTTTTAATTTTATTTTATTTTTAAACTTTACATAATTGTATTAGTTTTGCCAAATATCAAAATGAATCCACCACAGGTTCAATGGGAATATGACAAACATTGTGTTAAACCCCAGGGACACAATATGAATACATGTAACATTTGTTATCCAAAAGCTCAGAGTAAAGTTGTCCATCTGTGACACTGTGACATTTACTCCTCTCATTTAACCATCACAGAATATCTTTAGGGTAGGCATTATTCCTGTATATCATTTTTCAAAAATAGGAAAACAAGGCTCAAAGACGTTATTCCACTTATCCATATTTACACAGGTAGAAGGTGTAAGATTAAAATTCTCTTCCCTAATACTGAAAAAAAAGTTTGTTTTGTCACATGTCAAGCATCATTACTAGAGATTTTCAGCAGTTGTGAAGTGTTTAATGGAACTAGAGCTTAAAGTAATATAATACAGTTGGGAAATAAAGAGAGAAATGGGCATTCCAAATAGCAGAAAAGATTCCTGTAGAAAGATGTGAAATTACGATATGGCCAGCTAGACCATCCGAGGAAGACATTAAATGTTGACAGTGCTTGTATTAAAGAGCCATATTGAACTTCTGGCTGAAGAGGCAAATAAGGAAAAAATTATAGGATGTGATATTGTGTTAAACTGAAAGACCATTAGATGTTTTGAAGCAGAAGAGGAGCATGGTCTAATTTTCATATAGGAATTTTTTTCTATTCTTCTTACTAACAGTGATAATAGAAAATTTAGTAGTTTTGTCTTTGAATCTGAAACTAAACAGAATTGTATAATCCTTTCAATTTGTTCAGTACTGTCAGCGTGAGTAAATTTCCTGGTGGAAAGATAAATGTTAATAAAATTTGACTTTATACCTTCCAGCAATACCTAGTTTGATATTTAAGAAACTTGTCATGTTCTAAAATTGAAATAGTTTTTATCAATATATGTTTGCTTTAGGCATTTCATCATTAGTTGGCATTCTTGACTTTGAACTGACATATCTTATTAGTATGACCCATGGCGCTTATTTTATGGTTACTTCTAGTGCCACTATAAATTAATAGAATACTTGTGCCTGCAGCATGGATTCTATATGCAGAAGAGCAAATGGAAGACAATGGATGGCTTCTCTAAGGATGGGGTCTTCCAACGTTTATTCTGTGTTATGTGGGATATTTATAAGCTTTAAGTGAATTTACCAAAGACTATCTCAATATTTTTAATATGTTTATATTTCTCATTTCTCAAATTGGTAATATTAAAACACATTGGTCCAGGGACACTTATTTTTCCCCCAAGAAACTTGAGTCCATCTGTCAGGAAAATTATGTTGCAATGATGATAATAACAGTACAATTTATTCAACATCTACCCTGGTACTAGCATTCTGCTAGGAAATTATGTAATTTCATTGAATGTAACCCTTAAAGTAGTTCTGTACAGTAGGCGTCTATTTCTATTTAACAGTGAGAAACTGAAGATTAAATATAGCTAAATGCACATAGTTATTGGCAGACCTGGTATTTGGAAGTTAGTAGGTATATCTCCTAAACGTATGTTGTTGTGAACATGTCATGTCATACATCAAAGAAAAGGGGGGGGCATGCTCAGTCGTTCAGTCATGTCTAACTCTGTGATGCCCCCTGGATTGTAGCCTGCCAGGCTTCTCTGTCCATGCAGTTCTCCAGACAGGAATACTGGAGTGGGTTGCCATTTCATCCTCCAAGGAATCTTCCCAACCCAGGAGTTGGACTCACATCTCCTGTGACTTCTGCACTGGCGGGTGGATTCTTTGCTACTTGTGCCACCTAGGAAAAGGAGATGGGACAAAACCTGGGGAAAGATTGACCAGTTGACAGAAGGGGTTATACCAAGGGCACACACCTGGAGAAAGGTCAGTAAGAATAGAATGTCTACCTCTGAGTGTCTGACAGAACAATAACGTCTTGCAAGGCAAGATGTCAGAATATTTATATTGGCAGGCAAAAGACCCACTTCTAAGAGGGAAAGAAAGAGAAAGACAGAGTAAGACATTTTAGGACTTGAACAGTTAAGTGAGGAAGGCTGGACCCTAGGGAGAAACTGGATTCCAGCACCAGAACTGTAGAAGTAATAGGCCTTGTGAGCACTTGTATCTGAAATCATGGTGGTACTCAGTTATGGAGGAAGAATTATAAAGAGGGTAGAGTTTTCATTTTGAATATAGGTAGAGACCTATATTCAAATCTGGATCTATCATTTACTAACTTTAGTTAACCTGTTTAACCTTAGTTGGTGAATCACAAAATGAGAATAATATCTCCTTACTACCTAACACTCCAATACTTTGGCCACCTGAGGCAAAGAGCCAACTTACTGGAAAAGACCCTGATACTGGAAAAGATTGAGGGCAGAGAAGGGAGCCACAGAGGTTCAGATGGTTGGATGGCATTACCAACTCAATGGACATGAGTTTGAGCAAACTCCAGAAGATAATGAAGGACAGGGAAGCCTGGTGTGCTTCCTTCCCTTGGGGTCACAAAGACTTAGACACCACTTAGCGACTGAACAACAACAATATCTAATACTATTAAGACTGGATATAAGTTTATAAATTCTTTGAATAAGGAACCTGGTAGTTAAAAATAAAAGGAAATCATGAAAATAACATTGTATTAAAGAAGCATTTATATGACCAAAATTGTTGCATGCAGCCTCATCTGCTAGTTAGTAACACGTTTTTCTTTGCTTTGGAACTGATCATTATTCTGTATAAAAACTAATAAAAGTGCATTTTATATCTTTCAGACCATATAGAGTTGTCACCTCCTGTTTGCAGTTAATACAGCTGGCTTATTATACTTAAGGTGGGCTTTTTTATACTGTCAAGCCGCATTTCTGATCTAAGTATTTCCTAACATTTAGGATGGTGTCTTGAGATATTGGGATGGGAGGGGAAAGCTAGTGTTGATAGAGACATATCCCTATGCTGCACACTCCATTCTGTTATTATTTTTCAGTTTTTTCCCCTTAAAAATTCTATACAGTAAGATGCACATGTTTTTATTAGGTTTGGCAAATACACTCATCCACTCCGTCAATATACTGAATATCTCTGTCACCCTAAAAAGTTGTCTTATGCTGCTTTTCAAGCAGATTCCCTCAGAAATACCACTGAATTCAATTCCCTCGCCATGGAGAAGCTTTAACAGGTCTATTCTAGAATATTCTAGAACTAGCTGGAATATATGTATTATATATTTTCCCATAACATTTCTTCACTCAGCATGGTAAATTGATTTCACGCATTTTGTATTCCTTCAGCAATATGTGGGGGTTCTGATTGTTCCACATCCTTTGGTTTTACAGATGTAAACAGCTCTAAGAAGATGCTGGTGTCTTAGAATAGAATCCAACCATCCTGAATATTTGATGGGGCAGAAGTAGGAGAGCAAATGCCAAGAACTAACCAACACTTCCCTCTCATTTTTCCTAATGTTTTTATTCCAGCATACCTTTTCTAGTAACTTTATCTAATCTTTGTGAACATCAGCCTCAGATGTCTGAAATTTCTGTTGTCTAAAGACAGCAGAAGCATACCCAGAGAAAGCTGGGTTCCAACTACTCTTCTCTAGTTGATTCTTTCACTTTTTCTCAGGATGTTTGCAGGATTCCTCATCACCCTACAAACTCTTGATTTCAAACAGCTTTCTAACTTAGCAGTGTTTTCTCAAATTTACTTTTGCTTACTTATGCTGCTTTCATGTGGACATTATTTCCCTAATTTCATGTTTCCCTCTATCAATTCTCTTAAGATTGATTTTGCAAGAGGGAAGTCTGCAGCTTATATTAAATTTGATTCTTTGTAGGCACTTCAAACAAGTTGTTTGTTACATTTGCATCCTTAGTATTTTGTGTGGTGCCTGGGTCATAGAAAGGTCTCAAAAAATATTGCATTTTGAAGCCTCTAGACTTCGGGAAAGCAAGTTATCCCTTAAAGATGAGATAATTTATGACTCAATGACTTAATAAAGACTTTTTAATCTTTATTAAAGATTAAAAGTGAAGTGAAGTATATATCTAACACTTAACATAGTGGATAGTTTTATATATACATCTTTATTTTGCTTACTGCCACAGTAAGGTTCTAATTAGAGATTAGCAAAGAGAAGCAGGGGAACCAGAACCCAGATGGGTCTCCCAGTTCTGTGTCATACCTTGCTGGAGGCACTGATTTTAGCCCTCTAAATTTTGCTTATAATTTCAGGGTCATTCTGTCAAATGAGGAAATTTATTTTGTCTTGTGTTAGTTGCTCAGCCATGTCTGACTCTTTGTGATCCCCATGGACTGTAGTCCACCAGGTTCCTCTGACCATGGAATTCTCCAGGCAAGAATACTGGTGTAGGTAAACATTCCCTTCTCCAGGGGATCTTCCTGACCCAGGAATCGAACCCAGGTCTCCTTCATTGCAGGTGGATTCTTTACCATCTGATCCAATTAGTTCCCAAATACAAATATTTTGTAGACATCAGCTGACCACTCACCCTAGAAATCTAATCCATAACAAAGGTATATAATTGACTTTATTTTATATCACCTTTTAAAATGCATATGAGCAAGCAAGAATCTTAAAAACGGGCTGTCTTCACTACTCTGCCTGTTTATCATAATGACAGAATGTAAGACATTTTAAGGTGAGGAGCAAATAATGGATTGAAAACAAGTCTGCAAGCCATAACTTTTGATAGAATAAATTAAGGAGACCTATCTGCCAAGCTATGAAACCAAATTGAGGGGTGGTATCCCTGAAACAAAAAAATCACAACTCTTGGAAACCAGTAAAACTGGTATGGTTGTATATCTGTCACATAAAAATCAAGAAACTGCTTATAATGTCTTCAAAAGGCCAACTTTATGGAAATTATGGTTGAAGTTATTTAAAATAAACACTGTTAAGAAAAGTAATACATTTCCCTGAGTTCACCTTCACCAAATAACATGAATGGAGTTCTTCCTATCTAACCTAAAACTCTGTTAGATTCTACCCAAACTGCTTTAATATCTTGGATATTTTGAATAGAAATTAAAGAGGCATAATTTCTTTTGTGCTGAGAATGAGTGTAAAAACGGCTATCTCTGTGTTTGAGGGGTAGGGTATTTGGGAAGATGGAAGGGAAAAGACATGCCTCTCTGGACTAAGATGTCAGGTTGACCTCTTGTGTTTGGAGGACTGAGGTAGTTTGAATAAGATCAAATGTAGAGATTTTTATTTCACACATTTAGGTATACTTTATAGAAAATACAAAGCACATATCTTAAGTGTTAATTTCCATGAGCTTTGACAGCCAGTCACAGAAGACATCGACAATTTACTTCACTACTGGAGTCAGTCCATCCTTTCAGTCCATCCTCACCCACAGGCAGACTTGTTCTAATTTATGTCAAACAGGTTAGTTTTGTCAACCATAAGTTTCATGAAAATAGAACCACACAGACTTCTGCTTCTGATTAAGAAGTACTAACTAAGAATAGGTCTATCCTTCCATTTGAAAGAAGTAAAAAAGTAGGAAAATATGTGAAAAAAATTATTATTATTATTATTTTTTACTTTACAATATTGTATTGGTTTTGCCATACATCAACATGAATCCACCGCAGGTATACACGTGTTCCCCATCCTGAACCCCCCTCCCACCTGCCTCCCTGTACCATCCCTCTGGGTCATCCCAGTGCACCAGCCCCAAGCATCCTGTATCCTGCATTGAACCTGGACTGGCGATTCATTTCTTATATGATATTATACATGTTTCAGTGCCATTCTCCCAAATCATCCCACCCTCTCCCTCTCCCACAGAGTCCAAAAGACTGTTCTATACATCTGTGTCTCTTTTGCTGTCTTGCATACAGGGTTATCATTACCATCTTTCTAAACTCCATATATATGCGTTAGTATACTATATTGGTGTTTTTCTTTCTGGCTTACTTCACTCTGTATAATAGGCTCCAGTTTCATCCACCTCATTAGAACTGATTCAAATGTATTCTTTTTAATGGCTGAGAAATACTCCATTGTGTATATGTACCACAGCTTTCTTATCCATTCGTCTGCTGATGGGCATCTAGGTTGCTTCCATGTCCTGGCTATTATAAACAGTGCTGCAAAGAACATTGGGGTACACGTGTCTCTTATATTGGACATCAGGTAATGATCTCTGAGACATAAGAAACCAATGAAGTGAGGCTTAAACCTGTCCCAGCTTATGGTCATAAGTGAAATTCAATGTAGCTGTATAGAGCTAGTGAACCCAGGCAGAGCTGGAAACACTGCTGAATAAAGGACATAGTACTGAATCCAAGGAGATGAAATCAGCTGGAGTGTTCTAGAAAAGAAAGAGCTGCTCAGACGCAGGATGTGGGAGATCTACACGGGATCCCCCTCATGTACTTACAGAGTACTAATCAGAGCATATGTTTGAGTGGAAAATGACTAAGAGACAGTAAATAACCAGTATAGATAATTATAAGAAAGAATGTTTTGCACTCACACAGGACCATGAAGAGTGCCAGGCATTAGCCAGACTGGAGAACTTCGTGTTTAAAGAGCACTGGGTGGAGTATTCTAAAAGATCTTGCCTCGGTAGGAAGAGATAATCATGCCTAACCTAATGAGTAACCTTTGCCCATGTGTTAAGTCACTTTGGACTTGTCTGACTCTTTGTGATCCCATGGACTGTAGCCCACCAGGCTCTCCGGGATTCTCCAGGCAAGAATACTGGAGTGGGTTGCTGAGCCTTCTGCCAGGGGATTTTCCCGACCCAGGGATCCAACCATGTCTCCTGCATTGCAGGTGGATTCTTTACCACTGAGCCACTTGGGAAGTCTCCCATTTCCCCATATAACATATCTTAAGTGCAAGACCAGAAAGACTCAAAATGTCTCTGAGTATCATAACTGTTTCCCAGGAAAAAAAAAAAAAACACAAAACATCAGGCAGTGAATAATCTAAAATCCAGAATGTGTGTGTATGTGTGTGTGTGTGTGTGTGTGTTTGCACGCGCGCGCGCGCACACACGCTCAGTTTCTCAGTCGTGTCTTACTCTTTTTGACCCCATGGACTGTAGCCCGCCAGACTCCTCTGTCCATGGAATTTTCCAGGCAAGAATCCTGGAGTGGGTTGCTGTTTCCTACTCCAGGGGATCTTCCTGACCCAGGGATTGAACACAATCCTCCTGCATCTCCTGCATTGGCAGGCAGATTCTTTACCATTGTGCTACCTGGGCAGGCCTGAATGTCTAGCATCCAATAAAAATGTTATTAGGCATGCAAAGAAGCAGATGTATATGATGCAAAATCAAGAGAAAATTAATCAATCAAAATCGTCAAATAACTAGCACAGATGTTGGAAGTTTAGATCAGGACATTAAAACAGTAATTTATAACTGTATCAAATATGCTGTAAAAAGTGGAAGAAAAAGTTTAACATGTAGAGACATGAAATATGCAAAACTAGAGACAAAAACTACAGTGCCTGAGGAGAAGATAGCCATGTCTTTGGGGAAATTCTTCTGTATCTTTATACATATTACTTACTTTATTTTCCACTAGATTCCTTAGAGCTTTTGCAGTGCTTTTGTTGTTGTTGTTGTTTATTTGTTTGCTTAGTTGGCTTTATCCGCCAATCACTGCCACATCTGGCTCATCTCTGACCACTTCCGGTGATTCTTTAATGAATGTGGATCACATTTTATTTTTCATGTATTATGATTCTGAATTGAGTATTGAATATTTTTTTGACAACTCAGTAGAGGCTGAAATAAATTATATCCATCTTCAGAAAGTGATATTTCTATTCTTCTGTCAGTTTGCTGGAGTAGGAGCTGGGTTGATATGAAGCAAGATTGAACTGTTTGAGGTCTATTGCAGGCTTAGTTTGATTTAGTTTCAAAAGAGGGATAAAAAATTATTTTCCAGCAGAGACTAGGATCTTAGCAGTGGCAAGGTTTTTGAAATCTTCTCTTGCACATCCCAATGCCTAGTCCCTAACCTCTGGGCACTCTCTACTGCTGTGTCACTAGCATGTCATTTTTGTAGAGTCCTTTCTCTCTCTCTGGCTTCCCTGGTGGCTCAGCAGTAAAGAATCTGCCTGCCAGGATACTTGCAGGAGATACAGGTTTGATGCCTGGGTTGGGAAGATCCCCTGGAGAAGGAAATGGCAACCCACTCCAGTATTCTTGCCAGGGAAATCCCACGGACAGGGGAGACCGGCAGGCTATGTTTCATGGGGTTGTAAAAGAGATGGACATGACTGAGCTACTAAACATTAACTCTCTCTTTCTAGTCCTACCTGCAGTTTTCGGTCTTGTTCTTTTTGCTGATACTTCCCTGCTTTCTATGATGACTGGATTTACTTTGTAGGAACTTCTCTCAGCTCTTTTTCCCTGCCCTGTCCTGAGTCATATACTTAAAGTGTATGATAGGGATTTTATACATATACACAGACAATTTAATGCTTACATACATAGTGTCTTTCCTGAAGTAGATTCAAATTAGTTATAATGTTTTCTTTTTAATTACACTATGGAAATATTTCTGTGGCTGTACAAGATATTCTAAATATCTGGATGCATTGATTTGAAGTGACTTATTTTTTTGGACATTTAAATCACAAAGTTGTTTTTTTTTAATTACTGAAGTGTTGTAATAAACAAAATTACATTTTTTGTTTCATTTTCAAATCATGGGGATTTTGTTTTCTTCTCTCTAGAACTATATGAGTTATAAATAAAATTTAAGATTACAGCCTTCCTTACAGAAAACATGTTATAATTATTTGCTTCTATATATTTCATTAGTCCATAAGCTCATCAAGAAAAGAGGTTGTGAAATTCAACATTCACGTGTGCCCTATGCCCTAGTAACATACACATATACACACACACACAGAAATATATATATATACATACATACATATATATATATATGTATATAAAACTATTACTCTGTTCTTGTTTAGAATCAGTACAATGTGATTTACTGTTTTATTCGATCTTACTGAGATTTTACTCATTAACCTAAAATGCTTTGGGAGTATAAAGCCAAACTCTATTACAAGTCATAATTATTCAAATATATCATGCCATGTTTCACTTTAAGTCCCTGTCCCAAAGGAAGTTCTTTTCTTAAAATATTTTTATTCTTTCCTTATAATGAAAATTGTATTTGCTTTTGACTTATAACTTTTAATACCTCTTTTTTTTTTTCAGATATCTTTGCTTAACTTTCAAAGAATCAGATTAATGCAATTTCTTTCATTACAACTACAAAGTCCAAGTGACCTAGTCCAGCCAGAATTACATGGCTAATGATCAATATCTAAGCAAAAACAACCATTCATCCTCAAAAGTCTGAAATTACATATTCCTGGGACTAAATGGGAATTTGTTTTAACCTCAGACCAAATTATTGTTTGTCGGGAGAAATTTATTGCATTTTAAAGTACCAGAAGATAAACATATTTCAATATAGACTGCCATTTCTTTTTTGCAAGCCAGTATTTATTTAAGACTATTTTTTCCTCTATGCATATTTCTGGCTTTTCCCTCCCAAGCCGTTTGCTGTTTTATAGCAAATGAAAATATGTTTGCGGAAATTGCATATAAAACTGTTTATTGAGACTTAAATCTTCTGTGGCAGTTTTTGTTTTTTCACCAAACCTCACAGTTGCAGTTCCTCTCCCTCCCTCTCTCTCTCTCCCTCTCCCTCTGACCCTGTCTCTCTGCTTCTCTCCATGCCCTTTCTCAACCTCAACCTTTCACTCTCTCTCTCCAAGAGACTTTGTATAATTAAAATCCTGTATCTTTTATACCCTCTGTCTGTCCTTCAATCCAGTAGTTCGGCTAGGACACTGTAAGGTAAAGTTCAACTATTTAATGCCACGGAGCAGATGAGTACAGAATGGATAGTCACATGCCTAGGATCCCAAATGTTTATATTTTGCATTAAAATGTACGAAGGTAATTTTTGCATATCATATTGGTTAGAGTTTTGGTTTGGCTCCATAAAGAGACTCCATAGTGGCTTAACAAAAGCAGAAGTATTATTATTTTTTAAAGATTAAATCCAAGTATAAAGAGGTTAATGCTAATCTAATACTGCAGGGCCATAGTGGTCTATAAGCAGGCTGCTTCCAATTTTGCTGCTGTGCTACCCTTGGGATGCAGTCCAAAGAGCTGAACAGAGAAAAAGAAATTTGACCCCACCATTTACACATTAGCTCCAAAAGATGCACATATCTCTTTTCCTTCTTATATTTATTTGACTGGAACTAATTAAAGGAGCTTACCTGGCTGCTAGGGAGGCATAAAAAGATGACATCTATGTTTGATGGTCACAAGCCCACCTAAATGTAAAGATTCCATTGCTGAAGAGTAGAAATTAGCAGTCTCTGGGGATTCATCAGATTATGTTTAAAAGGGAATCGAAAGACAGTTTCTACAAAGGGCAGAGAAACAGTGTAATAACAAAATAAGATGTGGAGTGGAAAAATGTTCTCTATGTGAGGCTAATATTCACTATTTTTATGCTGAAGGGGCTGAATTATTAAAAAGGGGAAATCTGTTGATTTAAGACAGAGAACAATTACAGGAGTAGAGCTCTTGAATGCTTGATATGAAATGGAATAAAAGAATCAAAGTAATCAGAAAAGAGCAAATCTCTATGACCTCATCTACATATCAGTTCAGTTCAGTTGCTCAGTCATGTCTGACTCTTTTCAACCCCATGAACTGCGGCATGCCAGCTTTCCTGTCCATCACCAACTCCCAGAGCTTACTCACTCATGTCCATCATGTCAATAATGCCATCCAACCATTTCATCCTCTATCATCCCCTTCTCCTCTCACCTTCAATCTTTCCCAGCATCAGGATCTTTTCCAATAAGTCAGTTCTTTGTATCAGGTGATCAAAGTATTGGAGTTTCAGCTTCAACATGAGTCCTTCGCATGATTATTCAGGACTGATTTCCTTTAGAATGGACTGGTTGGATCTCCTTGCAGCCCAAGGGACTCTCAACAGTCTTCTCCAATGCCACAATTCAAAAGCATCAGTTCTTCGGTGCTCAGGTGTCTATAGTCCAACTCTCACATCCATACATGACTACTGGAAAAAACATACCTTTGACTAGATGGACCTTTGTTGGAAAAGTAATGTCTCTGCTTTTTAATACGCTGTCTAGGTTGGTCATAGGTTTTCTTCCAAGGAGCAAGCTTCTTTTAATTTCATGGCTGCAATCACCATCTGCAGTGATTTTGGAGCCCCCCATAATAAAATCTCTCACTGTTGCCATTGTTTCCCCATCTGTTTGCCATGAGGTGATGGGATCAGATATCATGATCTTCGTTTTCTGAAAGTTGAGTTTAAAGCCAACTTTTTCACACTCCTCTCGCTTTCATCAAGAGGCTCTTTAGTTCTTCCTTGCTTTCTGCCATAAGGGTGGTTTCATGCGTATCTGATGTTATTGATATTTCTCCCAGCAATCTTGATTCCAGCTTGTGCTTCATCCAGCCTAGCATTTCGTATGATGTACTCTGCATATAAGTTAAATAAGCAAGGTAACAATATACAGCCTTGACATACTCCTTTCCCAATTTGGCACCAGTCTGTTGTTCTATGTCCAGTTCTAACTGTTGCTTCTTGACCTGCATACAGATTTCTCAGGAGGCATCTATATATGGAATCATAAAAAAAAAAAAAAACCTATAGAAATAGAGAGCAGATTAGTGGTACCAAGGGATGGGGGTGGGAAGGGTGGGACAAAAGAATGAAGGTGGTCAAAGGGTACAAACTTCTGCTATTAAAATCAGTAAGTTCCAGAGCTGTAATTGTACAGCATGGTGACTATAGTTAACAACACTATTGTATACTTGAAAGTTACTAAAAGAGTGGATCTTAAAAGCTCACATCATGTGCAAAAATATGTGAGATGATGCATACGTTAACTGGCCTTATTGTGGCAATTGTTTCGCAGTATATACATATATCGTCATTATTTTGTACATATTGAATGTATGCAATGTTAACAATCATTTATATTTCAATAAAAATGGAAAAAATAAACAGTGCAAATGTTAAGCAAGAACTGAGGCAATTCAGTAGTTACAATAGGAGGGAAGAAACCAAAAAATTTTAATCCACTTCTTGGGTGGCAAACATGGCAATTCTTTTCATGTTGCCTCTATTTACCCAGTCAAATAAGAAGCTAAAACATTAGGTAAGTTGGAAAGATGGCAAGAATGTTGGATGCTGGAAGTTTAAAGAGGGAGAAGATATTTATATAGTTTTTCAGAGAATCAGATGGTGAACCAAGTGACTGAGGAGCTATAGACAACTGTTTTTAAAAGTCCTAGCAATATAAAGTCATAAATTTAACACAACGTGTCAGTGGTAGCATATTTCCTGGAAATATATTCAACCATTCAGCGGTAGATATAGGATAGTCACAGAGCTGAGAATTATGATCGTTTGAATTTTACCAGACAAGTTTTCAAAGGGAAGAAATACACAATGAGAGGACAGTACTGTTTAGAATCAAAAGCATATGATGCTTGCTTGGTATGAAAGAAGTCAAGATGGGCGGGGAGTAATAGAAAAATGATGCAGTCAAAAATGAAGACTATGACAGAGTTGGAGGATCACTGGAGTGTGTGGCAAAAACCACTACAATATTGTAATTAGCCTCCAATTAAAATAATTAATTAATTAAAAAGAAAAGAATCACTGGAGTGAGGGTACAGCTGGTGTGAGATGAAAAATTAGGAGGTTGTGGTCAAAATCATTTGTGGACCTTGAGTGTGGCTATGAAAATGCTTGGCTGAAGTGGTTAACATCAGTGAAAGAAGGGGGTCAAAAGAATGTTGCTGATGACAGTCCATGTGTTTCAGAGAGCTGAGTGGAAGGAGCTGTGCCTAGGATATCTAAATCATAGTAAGGAATATATAAAGCATTGTAGGGATCAGAGATGATCTGAAAGGCTGAGGTTCTTGTGGTAACAGAATCAAAAGGATGTGTGAGAAGCAAACACAATTCTTCAGACACCTGTTCAAATACCTTAGTGCAAACATCAGGTCAGGAGTGGTCATAATCAGGAGAATGTAGAGGAGCTGACACTTTTAAGCCGTGAAAATATCTACTACTATGTTATATAAGGCCTTGGCTAGGTGGTTCAAATTTTGAAGAATTAGTAAAAATTATTCAGATGAGAAGAAGAAGGAGATCTTATCCCAAGCAAGAATATGAACAAAGGGAAATTTCAAAGGTGCAAATGAACACAGAAAACTTTTGGAACAATGATCAGAGTTTGGCATGTGACTAAAATTTAGGCTACGAGTGTGCATGTGTGTCTAACTTTTGGGAGTTTAAAAGGGCTGAATATATATAAAAGTGAGTCAAATTTAATTCTAAGAAATTTGAACTTTATCCTGAAGGCATTAAGAAAGTATTAAGCACTTTTTTTTTTTTAAGTAAGGGACACTTAAATTTGTGTTTTAGAATTATCCCTTTGGAAAGAGCATGGATGATTGATTAAAAACGGTTAATGGTGAAGGGAGGAGATGGCTGCAGTATGTTAAATTGCTTGCATTGTATGTTATTGTTCAGTAAACATTAAGTCTGAAAAGCCAAGTGTTAGTTGCTCAGTCACGTCTGACTCTGTGCAACCCTGTGGAGTGTAGCTTGCCAGATTCCTCTGTCCATGGGATTTCCCAGGCAAGAATACTGGAGTGGGTTGCCATTTCCTTCTCTAGGGGATCTTCCCGATGCAGGGATCAAACCCAGGTCTCCTGCATTGCAGGCAGATCCTTTACCTTCTGAACTACCAAGACCCTTTGAAAAGCCATAACAGCTATTGTTGGCATTTCCCAGATATGTGATTTGATAAACAGTTCTCTCTCAACCTACAAGTTAAATTGACTAGCTATAGGATATCATAGTAACATGATTGTATATAGATAAAGATAATCCCTAAATAAGACTCAACATGAACAAATGGCACATAACAAGAGTTTAGGAATGCTGTATAATGCAACTGGCATCCCGTGTGTGGGAACAAGAGAGACGTGTGAAGGGGCTCAGCAGAGTGAGCGAGGGGCAGATGCCAGTCTGAGAAATGAAGGTTTATGCCACACTGCAGCTCCACAACTAATCTGCAAGGCTGCTGAGAAACCAGCCTGTGATTCTCCTGTCACTTCATTAGGAGACATATGCCATATATCATCAAATATTACACCCCAAATGGCAAGATGCTATGAGACAATAGCTCTCGTTTGTTTTTTTTTCCTAAACTCACATACCGGTCCATGTGAAAGATCCTTAGTGACTGGAAATGAAAAAGAATTCAATGAAGAGGGATACAAAATCTGGGGAAACAAGAAAGCATCCTTTGCTCCTTTGAGATGACTGTGTAACATTGGTGGCACTAGTGGTAAAGAACTCACCTGGCAATACCTGAGATGCAAGAGATGCTAGTTTGATCCCTGGATGGGGAAGACCCCCTGGAGGAGGAAATGGCAATCCACTCCAGTGTTCTTGCCTGGAGAATCCCATGGACAGGGGAGCCTTGCAGGCTAGTCCATGGGGTCAGAGTTGGATACGACTGAAGGAACTTAGCACATAAAACACGGGATACCAGAAGTGATACCTTAATTGCATTATTTTTAAAAGAAATATTAAAATCATGCTTCCTGCCAAACCTTGTAGATAAAAGGATAAATAATGTAGAGCCTTGAACTCACAATTCTCTAGTAAAGGGTACAGTATAAAGATCCATATAAAGAAAATTCAGTTCAGTTCAGTTCAGTTCAGTCGCTCAGTCATGTCCGACTCTTTGCGACGCCAGGCCTCCCTGTCCATCACCAACTCCCGGAGTTCACTCAGACTCACGTCCATCGAGTCAGTGATGCCATCCTGCCATCTCATACTCTGTCGTCCCCTTCTCCTCCTGCCCCCAATCCCTCCCAGCATCAGAGTCTTTTCCTATGAGTCAACTCTTCGTATGAGGTGGCCAAAGTACTGGAGTTTCAGCTTTAGCATCATTCCTTCCAAAGAACACCCAGGACTGATCTCCTCCAGAATGGACTGATTGGATCTCCTTGCAGTCCAAGAGACTCTCAAGAGTCTTCTCCAACACCACAGTTCAAAAGCATCAATTCTTTGGTGCTCAGCCTTCTTCACAGTCCAATTCTCACATCCATACATGACCACTGGAAAAACCATAGCCTTGACTAGGTGGACCTTTGCTGGCAAAGTAGTGTCTCTGCTTTTGAATATGCTATCTAGGTTGGTCATAACTTTCCTTCCAAGGAGTAAGCATCTTTTAATTTCATGGCTGCAGTCACCATCTGCAGTGATTTTGGAGCCCCCCAAAATAAAGTCTGGCACTTGTTTCCACTGTTTCCCCATCTATTTCCCATGAAGTGATGGGATAATTACAATATAGTATGTAGTGTCTCTTAACAAAGATGTGAACAAAGAACCATGAGAGCTTGGTAAAGGAAGTGACTAGCTGTGCTTTAGGGCAAAAAGAAACATTATGACAACCATGTTCCAGACACTAAAGAAGGCAATTTGCATATGCTAAGTATCAACTCCACGTGAAACAGCTGTTACTTAGATCTGGATTTCAAATACAGCCTCCAGCCCTGTGTACTTCACACTGCTTCTGTTAACTATGGTATATTGAGTTATAGGATTTTATATGAGAAGAGATTAACCTTGAACAAGAGAAACCCCAGAAGCACAGGTGTTCCAATTTCTAATTTACAAAGAAACTTCATGTACATAGAATAGGTGTAGAACCAGTGGTTGGAATTATACTTGGCAGTGACAGATTTTCTCTTCTTGGGCTCCAAAATCACTGTGGATGATTGCAGCCATGAAATAAGACAATTGCTTCTTGGAAGGAAAGCTATGACAAACCTAGATAGCATATTAAAAAGCAAAGGCATCACTTTGCCAACAAATGTCCATCTAGTAAAAGCTGTGGTCTTTCTGGATGCCATGTATAGATGTGAGAGTTGGACCATTAAGAAGGCTGAGCACCAAAGAACTGATGCTTTCAAGTTGTGATGCTGGAGAAGACTCTTGAAAGTCCTTGGACAGCAAGGAGATCAAACCAGTCAATCCTAAAGGAAATCAACCCTGAATACTCACTGGAAGGACTGATGCTGAAGCTGAAGGTCTAATACTTTAGCCACCTGTTGTGACTAGTCAACTCACTGGAAAAGACCCTGATGCTGGGAAAGATTGAAGCAAAAGCAGAAAAGGACAGCAGAGGATAAGATGGTTGGATGATATCACCGATTCAATGGACATGAACTTGGGCAAACTCAGAGATAGTGAGGGACAGAGAGGCCTGGCCTGCTGTAGTCCATGGGGTTACTAAGTGTCAGACATGACTTAGTGACTGAACAACCACCACAGCCCTATGAGAAAAAGTTTCAAAGAGCTAAATTTAGAACAGGAAGAGGAACCAGAAATCAAATTGCCAACATCCACTGGATCATCAAAAAAGCAAGAGAGTTCCAGAAAAGCATCTACTTCTGCTTTATTGATTATGCCAAAGCCTTTGACTGTGTGGACCACAAAAAACTCTGGAAAATTCTTAAAGAGGTGGGACTACCAAACCACCTGACCTGCCACTTGAGAAATCTGTATGCAGTTCAGAAAGCAACAGTTAGAACTGAACATGAAACAACAGACTAGTTCCAAAGTGGGAAAGGAGTCCATCAAGGCTGTATATTATCACCCTGCTTATTTAATACTTATATGCAGTGTACATCATGAGAAATGCTGGGCTGGGTGAAGCACAAGCTGGAATCAAGATTGCCGGGAGAAATATCAATAACCTCAGATATGCAGATAACACCACCCTTATGGCAGAAAGTGAAGAAGAACTAAAGAATCTTTTGATGAAAGTGAAACAGGAGAGTGAAAAAGTTGGCTTGAGGCTCAACATTCAGAAAATGAAGATCATGGCATCTGGTCCCATCACTTCATGGCAAATAGACTGGGAAGCAGTGAGAGACTTTATTTTGGGGGGCTCCAAAATCACTGCTGATGGTAACTGCAGCCATGAAATTAAAAGTTGCTAGCTCTTTGGAAGAAAACCTATGACTGACCTAGACAGCATATTAAAAAGCAGAGGCATTACTTGGCCAACAAATATGCATCTAGTCAAAGCTATGGTTTTTCCAGTATGGATCCATATCATGTATGGATGTGAGAGTTGGACAATAAAGGAAGCTGAACACTGAAGAATTGATGCTTTTGAACTGTGATGTTGGAGAAGACTCTTTAGGGTCCCTTGGACTGCAAGGAGATCCAACCAGTCCATTTTAAAGGAAATCAGTCCTGAATATTCATTGGAAGGACTAATGCTGAAAGTGAAACTCCAGTACTTTGGCCACCTTATGCAAAGAACTGACTCATTGGAAAAGACCCTGATGCTGGGAAAGATTGAAGGCAGGAGGAGGAGGGGACAACAGAGGATGAGATGGCTGGATGGCATCACTGACTCAATGGACATGAGTTTGGGTAAACTCCAGGAATTGGCGATGGACAGGGAGGCCTGGCGTGCCGCAGTCCATGGGGTTGCAAAAAGTTGGACACGACTGAGTGACTGAACTGAACTGAACAGTCACAAGCATCAGCTAATTAACACATCTTTCTAGTGTCAGAATAAGTTTTCAGAGATGGGATGACTGGTAAGTCAAAGATGTAAATAGCTTCTAAACACCCTTCCAATTCTGTTATAACTGTTGTCCACGAAACATGCAAAGGTATTGGGTTGGCCAAAAAGTAGGTTCAGGATTTTCTGCAACATCTTATGGAAAAATCCAAATGGACTTTTTGGCCAATCCAATATATTTGAGAAACTTTAAGGCAAGCTCCAAAACAGTGTATAGAAAGAAGCATCAGATCAGATCAGATCAGTCGCTCAGTCGTGTCCGACTCTTTGGGACCCCGTGAATCGCAGCACGCCAGGCCTCCCTGTCCATCACCAACTCCCGGAATTCACTCAGACTCACATCCATCGAGTCAGTGATGCCATCCTGACATCTCATCCTCTGTTGTCCCCTTCTCCTCTTGCCCCCAATCCCTCCCAGCAGCAGAGTCTTTTCCAATGAGTCAACTCTTCGCATGAGGTGGCCAAAGTACTGGAGTTTCAGCTTTAGCATAATTCCTTCCAAAGAAATCCCAGGGCTGATCTCCTTCAGAATGGACTGGTTGGATCTCCTTGCAGTCCAAGAGACTCTCAAGAGTCTTCTCCAACACCACAGTTCAAAAGCATCAATTCTTCAGAGCTCAGCCTTCTTCACAGTCCAACTCTCACATCCATACATGACCACAGGAAAAACCATAGCCTTGACTAGACGGACCTTTGTTGGCAAAGTAATGTCTCTGCTTTTGAATATGCTATCTAGGTTGGTCATAACTTTCCTTCCAAGGAGTAAGTGTCTTTTAATTTCATGGCTGCAGTCACCATCTGCAGTGATTTTGTAGCCCAAAAAAATGAAGTCTGACACTGTTCCCACTGTTTCCCCATCTATTTCCCATGAAGTGATGGGACCGGATGCCATGATCTTCGTTTTCTGAATGTTGAGCTTTAAGCCAACGTTTTCACTCTCCTCTTTCACTTTCATCAAGAGGCTTTTTAGTTCCTCTTCACTTTCTGCCATAAGGGTGGTCTCATCTGCATATCTGAGGTTATTAATATTTCTCCCGGCAATCTTGATTCCAGCTTGTGCTTCTTCCAGTCCAGCGTTTCTCATGATGTACTCTGCATATAAGTTAAATAAACAGGGTGACAATATACAGCCTTGACGAACTCCTTTTCCTATTTGAAACCAGTCTGTTGTTCCATGTCCAGTTCTAACTGTTGTTTCCTGACCTGCATACAAATTTCTCAAGAGGCAGATCAGGTGGTCTGGTATTCCAATCTCTTTCAGAATTTTCCACAGTTTCTTGTGATCCACACAGTCAAGCATGGCAATATCCAAATGAAGAAAGTCTTAGAAATCATTAAGTTCAACTCTATCTTTCATTGTACAGATAAAAGAGCAAGATGTAAATATGCTGAAAGATGTGCCAGTGGACAAGTCTTATCAGCACTGTCACAGGCAAAGTCTGGACATATGAGACAGAAAGCTTTCAAAAATTCAATTGAAAAATAAAATCCAGAGCTAAAGGTATCTTTTGTAAGAAGGCTGGATGTGGGTAAGAGTTGGATGGGGGTATCAATACAGTGAGGATTCTGGACAGACCAGGTTTAATATGAAGGCACTTGGTACCTGGGTATTAATTAAAGAAAAGAAGGGAAAAGACAAATAAAGGAATATAGTACTCATAAATTAACATCTTTAAAAATTAGCTAATCCTTACCAAGCCTTTTGACCAAGTAGTCCTTGTATTTAGAACTCAGTATACCAGTGTGAAGGCAGACAAAAGTGATGCTTTAATTTACATGCCATGAACAGCTCTCTATTAAAGTGGATATAGGGTATCCATATATTAAACAAATGTATGAACAATCCTGCCAAAAACTAGTGAATTTCATAGATTTTCTTTAATGTTAAAATGTCTCTGGTTCAAAGCCAGGGATTTCTGTAGATATAATAGATAATGTGCAGCAACTCATGATATGTATTTGGATACAAAGCTAAGGACTATAGTATTTTCATATGTTTTATTTCATTTACTGTTTGGGTTATGCATTTATTAGGAGAATCCTATTCCAAGTACAATTATATACCAAATCCAAACAACTGGAACAGTATATTAGCAAATAATTTATTAGGTTGATTTAACATAATACTACTTTGTCATTGACTGCTATTTTTTTTAACTTTGAGCACATTTTTTAACCTTTGAATTTTTTTTCAGTAACATATATTTTACTTGCCTAGTATTGTTGCTGAAATCAATCAATAAGACACATTTTTACTATTCTTTGATATATTTGTTTACTCGTTATTGAGCCATTGAATTTACCACATTTTGGAATAGACATTTGGGACATAAAAATGAATAATACACATGTTACCTGAATAAATGACCCCAACACAGTGTAAAGGAGCTATTGAGTCCTCACAAGATTTTAGCTGTGATTCATATAACAGATTTTGGGTAAATATTTGCTATTTGGATTTTGAATTTACAATGGCAATCATCTTATTATAAGAATATTATAAAATTTAAAGATAAACAGAGAAAGAGGTCAATAATTGATGATTAAATTGTATATACTGGTTTACCATTCATTGATTACTATCTCTTACATTATTACATTTGCTACTCACAGCCATCTTGTGGGATTAATGTGATTGGGTATTATTATAATTCCTATTGCTTAGACAAAGAAACTGAAGTTCAGAGAAACAGTGTTTTCACTAAGTGGGTCAACAAAACTTAGCTAGTAAGATGCAGACATTGTGTTATCTAAATTCAAAAGCCAATTCCTTTTTTGCTAATTCAAATTGTCTCCATGTAAGCAGTGCTATACTCAAATAAAGCTTGGTGCAGGAAGATGGGACTTAAATGTTTCTGATTTGACACAAGATGGGGGAGAGTTAAAAGGGATTATTCCAGTTTATATAATAATTAGAAATATTAACTAAATAGTAACTATTTCTGATCTGCAGTTATTTGTTGTGAGTTTTCAACTTGCCTTGAGAACTAAGTAAAATTTTGCCATTAGTGTCTTCTACCCATTTGTCTTAATTATACTCAAGGGAGTAACTGTGTAATGGGAGATGATAAAATGTTTACTTTAATTTTACTGATTTGGGGTAATCAAATCTGGCACCAAATGCATTTGTAGGTCTGTCTTTAATCACTCCCACCACAGAAGATCTCCATTTCGCTTCATCTCTTTTTTGTTAAGACCATTAAGGTGTTAAGTGCAAAGTTACCTCTTGATGGAACAAGGCTCCAGACAGTCTGAGTTGAGAAAAACCAGCACTGTGACTTAGCTGCCACAAGATACTGTTGATCAAACATTATGTAACTGGGATGGTATTAGATTAAAGAGAAAAAGTCAATGAAGGAAGAACAGTTAATACTTTAAAAATGATATTCCAACACAAAGTTTCAACAAAGTTATTGATATTTTATTCAAGGTTTTAGAATATCATAATTTTGAGAAAGGTCATAATTAATAGGATAAAGAAAAAAGAAGAAATATTTTAGGTCATATGAATGAAACAGTTTATTTGTATACCCTTTTAGAAAGGAGACATCTCACTTAAAATTACACATCTAAGAGTTTATACATTTTAACATACTGACTTGATATTAAAATTCTAATCCATCACTAAAAACTTACAAAATGTTGATGGAAAATATCTTGTTAGATATACTATTAAATATAAATTTATAGTAATTTTTTAAAGTTCATATTTCAAAAATGTTGTTTTCTGTATTCCTAAATTGGAATTCAGAGGTCGGCATATTTTCAGTAGAAAATCTCTTTTGTAATTCTTTTAGAAAGTCAATTGAGTTTATCTGTTTCCTTGTTATTTGAAATTCAGAGGAAACACTACCATGTTACCTGGAAAGTTGCTGAGGACTCTATTTGAGGGGTTTTTTTGGGCAGATATAAAGCTTCAGGTTTTCCATACCCATACCCTTTCCACCCAAGAGAAGAGCCATCCTAGACAAGAGCTCTGAAGAGAATTTTGAGATGAGCTGGACAGAGCAACTTTTAAATTCCTCCCAAAGGATTTGGTTTCATTAAAAAAAAAAAAAAAAATCCTCTAATTTGAAAAGATAAGCCTTTTACTCTTAGATGGCTCCTGTGGCTGGGAATAATATTGGTACCAAGAGCTTACTACAAAAAGTTACATCATTTGGGGATAAATCAACTGTTGAGGTGAAGTTCAGCCTTTTCCTGTGGGCTCAGTTCTAAAAGCTGAGTTTTCAAACAAAAAAATGAAGAGAAGTACAACCTAGATCTGGTTTGACTGAAATTGAATTTCTGTATCCACAATCTCTAGAACTCCAAACCTCTATCATTTCTTAACAGTTCTCATATTAACTTTCCTATGGCTCTTCTGAGCTCCATATTTTGTATTAATCATGTTCTTCCACAACAAACCTGGCACAGAATTAAGTTTGCTACCCAATTTATACCACAAATTCTTTCAGACCTTGCACATCATGATAATTATACTTTATAGATGTTTGAAAGGATCATGGAGAAGAACCAAATCAGTATCATATAGCCTTTGCAGTCTTTGCTGGATTCCCTTCTCATTACAGTTTCTTTCTTTCTTTGGTCACCTGATAAACCTAATTTGAATGACTTGGAGCCTCCAACCACCAGAACACTGAAAGAACCAGCATTCCATAGCCCCATAATCCTTCTGAGCTTTAGCAATGGGTACAGATATGTGCTTATTCAGATTTGGGCTAGAGTCTCTGCAGGAGACTGGTGTGGTTATGGAAGAAGGAGGAGAAAGAGAAAAACAATGGCTTCATTTGCATGAAGGAAGAAAATATTAGAGCATATCTCTAGATATCACTTCTCCAAAACACTTAATGATCACAGAATTTTGGAGTGACAATTGGACATATTACATTTACATCTTCAGTTGAGCCCTCTCTTCTGAACCCCAGCTTCCTACTAAATGTCTCCACTTGCTTGCAGTTTTCAAACTCAGTCTATACTACACTGATGGGCTTCCTAGGTGATGCTAGTAGTAAAGAACCTGCTTGTCAATGCAAGAGACAGAAGAGACGTGGGATTGATCCCTGGGTCAGGAAGATCCCCTGGAGGAGAGCATGGCAACCTACTCCAGTATTCTTGCCTGGAGAATCCAATGAACAGAGGAGCCTGGTGGGCTACTGTCACGAAGAGTTGGACTCGTCTGAAGCAACTTAGCACATAAGCACACATACTACACTGATATGACTTTCCTAAAAATACTTTATCTGCAGCGTTTCCTGACCTCACAGAATGGTGACAGCAATGATCCAGCTGCACAGACCAGAACTCAGAACTGCTCTTTCTCCCTCCTCACTCTTAAACTTCAGTACGTTACTAAGCTCGTTCTATTCTATGATTTTCTTTAATACCTCTACATGTATCCATCCCTTTTCCAAAAATAAGCAAAAGCTCTAATTTGCCATTAGCTCAACTGCTAATACAGCTCTTCTTTGCTCTCTCTCCATCTATGCATCTTATACCATTTCCCACAATACAGCCATAGAAAAGAAAGAAAGTGAAGTCACTCAATCATGTCTGACTCTTTGCCACCCCATGGACTGTAGCCTACCAGGTTCCTCCATCCATGTAATTTTCTAGACAAGAGTACTGGAGTGGGGGAGTGGGTTGCCATTTCCTCCTCCAGGGATCTACCCAACCCAGGGATCAAACCCAGGTCCCCTGCATTGCAGGCAGATGCTTTACCATCTGAGCCACCAGTTATCAATATCAATATATATAAAAAAAGATGTATGACCATGCCATCCATGGATTGAACATCTTCTTTGACGTTCCATTGCTCTAAGATGAAGTCCAAGATCACGTGGATGGCTTACAAAGACCTTCTCAGCCTTGTTGTTGACTAAACCCTCATCTGATTTCCCTATGTTTGTTACCATCTAGCTCTGCTGGACTTTTATCCCCTTCATCAAATATGCCACACTCTTTCACTTACGATAAAGAATGATAGACCATTATTCACCATCTGGGGAGAATAAAAAAGAAAAGAACTAGACGTGTTGCTTTCTCTAGCAAGGGAGACTTATGTAGCTTAGACATAATTTCTCTGAGCTGAACAGATTATTGATGTTATATAGAGTTTTAGGAATGTGTAGATTTCAGGGATTGGTGGATTTTCAGGCACCTGTATTAGACCAAATTGGTCGGTTGGATTTTCAGTGAATCATATTATGAATATTTAAATACTTTAATGGAGAAATTTTTGATTGGTTGGCACATAAAAGACTTTTTACTGGAGTGTTTTCATTCCTGACTGGCTGACTTACATGTGAGGAACTGTCAATGATTCATCAAGTTGTAAGAATACATTCATTAAGGTGAGTTGTCTTTGTTGATTAAATGAAAGAGTTTAAAACATATTTCAGGGGCTACTTGTTACCAGGGCTATAGGAAAAATGAGTCCTTTCTAGGAGTATGAAGATGGGACTTATTCTCATCTGCCCACTACTTTTCTTTACTTGCTTAGCATCAACTTATCTTTAGCATTCAGCTTTTTGTTACTTCCTCAGGGATAGTTTTTGTGACATATTGATCACTAAACATCACCATTTAATCCTACACTTCCTGTTCCTGACACACATCAAAGTGTTAACTACTACTTCTCTTCCTATCTTGCCTGCTAGACTATATCTCCATAATGAGAGGAGCTATATTTTTCTTGCTTACCAATATATATTTCCTTCTTTGTTGTTCAGTTGCTAAGTTGTGTCTGACTCTTTGTGATCCCATGGACTGCAGCTCACCAGGCTCCTTTGTCCTCTACTATCTCCCAGACTTTGCTTAAATTCATATCTGTTGAGTCAGTGATGCCATCCAACCATCTCATTCTCCATCACCCCTTCTCCTGCCCTTAATCTTCCCCAGCATCAGGGTCTTTTTCAATAAGTTAGCTCTTTGCATCAGGTGGTCAAAGTATTGGAGCTTTAGCTTCAGCATCAGTCCTTCCAGTGAATATTCAGGACTGATTTACTTTAGGAATGACTGGTTTGAGCTCCTTGCAGTCCAAGGGACTCTCAGAGTCTTCTCCAGCACCACAGTTCTAAAGCATCAATTCTAAGGCACTCAACCTTCTTTACAGTCCAACTCTCACATCCATACATGACTACTGGAGAAACCATAGCTTTAACTATATGAACCTTTGTCAAAGTGACATTTCTGCTTTTTAATATGAGGTCTAAGTTTGTCATAGCTTTCCTTCCAAGAAGTAAATGTCTTTTAATTTCACAGCTGTGTCACTGTCCACAGTGATTCTGGATCACAAGAAAAGAAAATCTGTCACTGCTTCCAACTTTTCCCCTTCTATTTGCCATGAAGAGATGGGACTGGATGTCATGATCTTAGGTTTTTTGAATGATGAATTTTAAGCCAGTTTTTTCACTCTTTTCTCTCCCCCTCTTCTTTCACTTTCATCAACAGGCTCTTTAGTTCCTCTCCACTTTCTGCCATTAGGGTTGTGTGTTTGTGTGTGTGTGGGTGTGGGTGTGTTAGTCTCTCAGTCATGTCTGCCTCTTCACAACCACATAGATGCTACCCATACAGGCTCGTCTGTCCATGGAATTCTCTAGGCAAGAAGACTGGAGTCAATTGCCATTCCCTTCTCCAGATGAGCTTCCCAACCCAAGGACTGAACCCTGGTCTTGAGCACTGCTGGCAGATTCTTTACCATCTGAGCCACCAATGAAGCCTCAGTAGGGTGGTGTCATCTGCATATCTGAGGTTATTAATATTTCTCCCAGCAACCTTAATCCCAGCTTACAATTCATCTAGCCAGGTGTTTTGCATGATGTACTCTGTATACAAGTTAAATAAGCAGGGTGACAATATACAGCCTTATCAGACTCCTTTCCCAATTTGGAACTGGTCAATTGTTCCATGTTGAGTTCTAACTGTTGCTTCCTGACGGATATACAGGTTTCTTAGGAGACAGGTAAGGTGGTCTGGTATTCTCATCTCTTCAAGAATGTTCCACAGTTTGTTGTGATTCACACAGTCACAGGCTTTAGAGTAGTCAATGAAGCAGAAGTAGATGTTTTTCTGGAATTCTCTTGTTTTCTCTATGATCCAACGAATGCTGGTCATCTCTGTTTCCTCTACCTTTACTAAAACCAGCTTTTATGACAGGAACTTCTTGGTTCACATACTTAAGGCTAGCCTGAAGGAAACTGACCGTAACCTTACTAGCATAAAAAATGAGTGCGACTGTATGGTAGCTTGAATGTTCTTTGGAATTGCTCTTCTTTGGGATTGAAATGAAAACTGACCTTTTCCAGTCCCATGGCCACTGCTGAGTTTTCCAAATTTGTTGACATATTGAGTGTAGCACTTTAACAACATTATCTTTTAGTATTTTAAATATTTCAGCTGGAATTCCATTACCTCGACTAACTTTGTAGTAATGCTTCTGAAGGCCATTGACTTCACATTCAATGATATCTGGCTCTAGGTGAGTGACCACATCATTGTAGTTATACAGGTGTTTAAGAACCATTTTTGTATAGTTTTCCTCTGTATTCTTGCCACCTCTTCTTAATTTCTTCCTACCCATAGGAAATTAAGGTTGGAAAAATTCTATAGTTAGCCTACAATTATGCTCCAGGTCACATAGACTGTAAAAGACAGAACACTCTTTCAATCTAGCATTTTGTGGCACTAAAACCAATGCTTCTTCCACCATCCTCCAGATACCTCCCTCAGACAAAAATAAGAAAATGACAGGAGTCCCTGAAACCTTGTTTAAAAAGTCACCCTCAGTTCTATTTCCAGTTTTTTAAGGAATCTCCACACTGTTCTCCATAGTGGCTCTACTAGTTTGCATTCCCACCAACAGTGCAAGAGAGTTCCCTTCTCTCCACACCCTCTCCAGCATTTATTGCTTGTAGACTTATGGATTGCAGCCATTCTGACTGGCGTGAAATGGTACCTCATAGTGGTTTTGATTTGCATTTCTCTGATAATGAGTGATGTTGAGCATCTTTTCATGTGTTTGTTAGCCATCTGTATGTCTTCTTTGGAGAAATGTCTATTTAGTTCTTTGGCCCATTTTTTGATTGGGTCATTTATTTTTCTGGAGTTGAGCTGTAGGAGTTGCTTGTATATTTTTGAGATTAGTTGTTTGTCAGTTGCTTCCTTATGATCCAGCAATCCCACTGCTGGGCATACACACTGAGGAAACCAGAAGGGAAAGAGACACGTGTACCCCAATGTTCATTGCAGCACTGTTTATAGTAGCCAGGACATGGAAGCAACCTAGATGCCCATCAGCAGATGAATGGATAAGAAAGCTGTGGTACATATACACAATGGAGTATTACTCAGCCATTAAAAAGAATACATCTGAATCAGTTCTAATGAGATGGATGAAACTGGAACCTGTTATACAGAGTGAAGTAAGCCAGAAAGAAAAACACCAATACAGTATACTAATGCATATATATGGAATTTAGAAAGATGGTAACAATAACCCTGTGTACGAGACAGCAAAAGAGACACCGATGTATAGATCAGTCTTATGGACTCTGTGGGAGAGGGAGAGGGTGGGGAGATTTGGGAAAATAGCATTGAAACATGTATAATATCATGTATGAAATGAGTCGCTAGTCCAGGTTCCATGCACGGTACTGGATGCTTGGGGCTGGTGCACTGGGATGACCCAGAGGGAGGGGAGGGGAGGGAGGAGGGTGGAGGGTTGAGGATGGGGAACGCGGGTATACCTGTGGCGGATTCATTTTGATATTTGACAGAACTAATACAATATTGTAAAGTTTAAAAATAAAATAAAATTAAAAAAAAAAGTCATCCTCATTTTTCTGCTGAGATTTGGGTAATTTTTCTTCATTCTATAACAAAGCTTCTTTAGAGCAGAAGAAAAGCACCCCTTATAAAGCTTTCAGCAGGGAGTCGCCACTATGTCTCTCCAATACACTAAATTATGATCACATTGTAGCAACAATGAGAATGCCAGGGAGTGATGGAATATGAACGAGCTTCTACAAACAAGAAGTATATACTCATATTCTGTGAAAGAAGTCAGTCAAGCAGAGACTTTTCAATAACTGGCAGTGTACCAACCCTCAGTGAAAGCTGACTGATAGACTTGTGATATAATTTAGAGGGTAGTGTGAATATATTTTCAACTTTATTATTTTCATTTGTGGTAAGGGAATTTAGATCTGAAAGATGTAATGGAATTGTGTGTTATTTGAACAGCTAATAAGCATCTCTATCTACTATGGGTAATGTTGATAATGAACTCAAGGCTCTGTGCAGGGTGGGTTTATTTTTATCGAGTACAACTTTGTTATCCTTTGTTTAAAGGCAGGGCTCCAATTTATTTTAAGATAGCTAAATACTTCATTCAGGACTGCTCAAAAGTGCATTATCTGAATATTTCTAGTCTTAGGGTGCAAGCTTCAATTTCTACACGGTACAGGTTTTGATATGCTAAAGCTCAAGTTGACGTACATAGACATAAAATTGCAAAACAGCCCAAGAAACTTCATCAAAATAATAATAATAATCCTTGCAGATTACAGAACCAAGAATGTAAGTTGTGAATAAAAGCAAGTTTTGCTGTGAAGAGAGAAAGAGATCTTATTTAATATTTTTTTCTAATGGAGCTTTTGGAGGGTGACTACGTAAAAACTGCAGAATTATATGATAATATCTATTGTCGTGTCTATTACATTTCAGTTTCCAGGGCCCCAATTTCATCTAGTGGTAGGTAACTTTATGGAAATAACCTTTGTGTTAAAACAACATAAACATATTGAAGAGCATGAGATACGCTATAAATGTTTGGGTAAAATGTACTTTCACAGTCCTCTGCTGTTTTACCTGAGTGGAGCACAGTGAAAAGCAGTGAAGTACAGGTTGGTGTTTTCTCTTCTTCTTTTCCTGTTCTTCTTTGTTTTTCCTTCCATCTTACCTGTGATCTTGAATTTTGTGTGAAAAGATCTATATTTCTAAAGTCTCAAAGAGGTCAGGGACCCAAGAAAACATTTCACTAGACTGGAAATAAGTAGATTTTTTTACATTAAAGACTGTTAGAATCTATTGGAACACATTTTGAAAATATTTGGTGCTAAACAATTAAATGATACTCTCACAGACACTGAAAATGAAAAGAAACAGTTTACCAATGGTTGTTAAAATGACAGGTATCAATAAAAGCCAGAAATGTTATGAGCAACAGTGTAAGAAAAACTCCATAAGGATTTTCTGAGCTGACAATGGAGAGCTTTGAGTTTCTCTAAATCTGTAGTTGAGAATGAAGTAAGACCAAAAGTTCTTTTTTCCTCAGCTTTATTGAGGTATAATTGATGTTTAAAATTGTAAGATATTTAATGTATACATTGCAGTGATTTGATATATGTTTACATCGTGAAGGCATTTTCCCCATCTGCTTAATTTTCAAATCCTGTTACCTCACATATTTACTTATTTATTTTTTGGTGAGAACATTTAACTTCTATTCTCTTAGCAAATTTCTATTATGCCATACAGTCACCATATTTTACTTTCGATTCTATGACCTGTCAGGATCTTTATTATGCTCCACCCCTTACCCCTGGCAACCACTCTGTTTCTGAGTTAGCTTGTTTTTATCCATTTTTCGAGAGCAAAGCATCTTTGTTAAAGTGTTTTCTTAAGACAGTATTTCTGGAGGGGTGAAGCTTGAAGTGTTACATGTACAGACTGAAGAATATGAAATATCTCTTTTGTAGACTACTGGTGCTAACATTGTGACTAGTGCTAAGGTAGATATAGACTCCTGGATCTGTGCAAGCATGAATGATTATGGGTATTTCATTCAGATTTGTGGGAACATGGAATTATTTAAAAAAAAAACAAGTTCAAATAAGAAAGTATTAAGATATTTTATTTATTATTTTTTTTCTAATTTTATTTTATTTTTAACTTTACATAATTGTATTAGTTTTGCCAAATACCGAAATGAATCCGCCACAGGTATACATGTGTTCCCCATCCTGAACCCTCCTCCCTCCTCCCTCCCCATACCATCGCTCTGGGTCGTCCCAGTGCACTAGCCCCAAGCATCCAGTATCGTGCATCGAACCTGGACTGGCAACTCGTTTCTTACATGATATTTTACATGTTTCAATGCCATTCTCCCAAATCTTCCCACCCTCTCCCTCTCCCACAGAGTCCATAAGACTGTTCTATACATCAGTGTCTCTTTTGCTGTCTCGTACACCGGGTTATTGTTACCATCTTTCTAAATTCCATATATATGCGTTAGTATACTGTATTGGTGTTTTTCCTTCTGGCTTACTTCACTCTGTATAATAGGCTCCAGTTTCATCCACCTCATTAGAACTGATTCAAATGTATTCTTTTTAATGGCTGAGTAATACTCCATTGTGTATATGTACCACAGCTTTCTTATCCATTCATCTGCTGATGGGCATCTAGGTTGCTTCCATGTCCTGGCTACTATAAACAGTGCTGCAATGAACATTGGGGTACACGTGTCTCTTTCCCTTCTGGTTTCCTCAGTGTGTATGCCCAGCAGTGGGATTGCTAGATCATAAGGCAGTTCTATTTCCAGTTTTTTAAGGAATCTCCACACTGTTCTCCATAGTGGCTGTACTAGTTTGCATTCCCACCAACAGTGTAAGAGGGTTCCCTTTTCTCCACACCCTCTCCAGCATTTATTATTTGTAGACTTTTGGATCGCAGCCATTCTGACTGGTGTGAAATGGTACCTCATAGTGGTTTTGATTTGCATTTCTCTGATAATGAGTGATGTTGAGCATCTTTTCATGTGTTTGTTAGCCATCTGTATGTCTTCTTTGGAGAAATGTCTATTTAGTTCTTTGGCCCATTTTTTGATTGGGTCGTTTATTTTTCTGGAGTTGAGCTGTAGGAGTTGCTTGTATATTTTTGAGATTAGTTATTTGTCGGTTGCTTCATTTGCTATTATTTTCTCCCATTCTGAAGGCTGCCTTTTCACCTTGCTAATAGTTTCCTTTGATGTGCAGAAGCTTTTAAGGTTAATTAGGTCCCATTTGTTTATTCTTGCTTTTATTCCCAATATTCTGGGAGGTGGGTCATAGAGGATCCTGCTGTGATGTATGGCGGAGAGTGTTTTGCCTATGTTCTCCTCTAGGAGTTTTATAGTTTCTGGTCTTACGTTTAGATCTTTAATCCATTTTGAGTTTATTTTTGTCTAAAGATGGATGATTTATGCCAAAAGAATAATATTCAAGAAATTATGGTTACCTACAAGAATAGGACATATTTGGGTGATTACAGATAGTTTAGTATGATGATTAACATTTTTGAAAGATTAGTAAAGAATGAGAAGAGTTGAGAAGGTGTAATAGCTATTTATTACTGCATAAGAAATTACCCTAAACTTAGTAGTTTAAAACAACAGATCTTTATTATTTTGTATCAATAGTTTCTGAGGATCAGAAATTTGGAGCAGCTTAGCTGGTGATTCTGGCTCAAGGTCTCTCATAAGACTGCAATGAACCTGCATCATTTAAACTTGGACTGTGGTTGGAGGATTCCCTTCCAAGGAGGTTCACACACACGGCTATTATCTGGAGGTCACTTCGTTACTACTTGTAGGCTGTATACCTAAGGTTTTTTGTTTGTTTGTTTTTTACCATGTGATCATTTTCAAAGAAGTAAGAATGAAAGAGAGAAAACCCAAGGTGGAAGCTCAGAAATCTCAAGCTTTTATACCCTAATCTCTGAAGTGACTTTCCATTACTTCTGCCATATTCACACAAACCAAACCTGCTACTCTTGTGGAAGGAGAGGAAAGGAGGGTGTGAATTGAAGGAATTGGATATCATTGGAAGTCATTTTGGAGGTTGCTATCACAGAAAGTAACAAGCGATAAAGAGAAAGCCATAAAAGATAATTATAGAGTCAGGTACACATAAAATATAGTTTGAAAATAAACAGTTTTCACCAAATATACACATTTGCCTTTCCTTTCTCAACCTACCCAAGATATGCATGCTAGACTTTCATATCTCAAAGTCACACTTAGAGCAATTTTATAAGAATAGAGCAATTTCATAATAATAATTTCAATAGCAATTTCATAATAAAATTAGTGAAAGAATTTTTCTTGAATTCTGTCTTATTTAGTTGAATTGTGACAAATTGCTTTTATTTCTATAGAAACACAGTGCTTAAATGGATAATAATTTCCTAGTACATGTGAAGATACTGAAGTCTATGTGTGAACTGGTTTCCCCAAGGCGTCACAGCTTATTAACAAGCTGTATTGAGAATAAATTTCATCCTTAGTCTCCCCCCTCTCCTTCCTCTGCCTCCTCTTGCTGTCTCCTCTGTGGCTAGATATTATAGTACAGTTCAACCAAACCTGTACATTTCTCATGGTCTTTAGCTGTGTTTTCCAATATGGTAACCACTAGCTTCAAGTGATTATTTAAATTTGTAATTAAATTGTTAGTCACTCAGTCATGTCTGACTCTTTGCAACTCCATGAACTGTAGCCTGCCTCTCTCTGGAAGCAGCTTCCCTGGTGGCTCAGACAACAAAAAAATTTGCCTGTAATTCGAGACCAGGATTTGATCCCTGGGTCTGGAAGATCCCCTGGAGAAGAGAGTGGCAACCCACTCCAGTATTCTTGCCTGAAGAATTACATGGACAGAGGAGTCTGGCAGGCTATACAGCCCATGGGGTCACGAAGAGTTGGACACGACTGAGAGATGAACAACACTTTCACTTTCAAATTAAAACATATAATATTAAAAACTCAATCTCTTAGTTGTACCAGGTCCATTTCAAATGCTCATTAGCTATGCACAACTAAAAGTAAGTATATTATCAGCCAGATAGAACATTTTCATCACCATCAAAAGTTTTATTGAAAAACACTGATCTGTGGTATATCTCTGATTGCCTTTTGTTCCCTCTGTGAGGTGTGAATATCGGCTAGATACTGTGATTCACCCAAATCCAAACATTATTTTTCCTAATATCTAAATATCTGTGTTATAGGTTGGTCTGTGGCTTTTAACAGGTAATTAATTTTGAAAGGCCACAATGAAAATTTTAATTGGTTGTTCCACATCCTTTACAACGATCCCTACAATATTTAATTAAATATCTATCAGAGAACAATTAATTAATTAGGCCACAGATGTAGGGAAACACCTCGTCAGTCACAGAACTCTGTTTTTTTTTTTTTTCATATTCACTTTTTTTTTAGGTTAAAAAACCTAATCACTAAAAGAAATCATATAGAACATTTTCTTCAGGCCAGACTCTTAAATCTGTTAACTAAGGTTTTATAAAAGCCACTTATTTGGTTTCCCTGCTTCATACCATCTCACTACCAATCACCCATACCATCATCAGAGTCTTCTTGCTAAATGTTGGCTTAATTCAGTTCTTCCCTTCTTAAAGATGTTTTTAATCCTTGACAAACCCCAACTCCTTAATGTGCTTCATTAAGGCCCGTATAATCTGTGATCAACCCACCTCCCTGTATTTGTCTCCTAGCATATCTTCAGACTCATCCTTAGTTTTTCTCCATTTTCTAAATTCATAAAGCCCTTTATTTCTTTTAAGGTTTTGCAAATTTTATTTTTACTTCCTTTCTCCTCTTGAAATGCCTATTTATTCTTTAAGGCTCAGCTATAAATATCACCCCTTACAGGTTTTATTGGTCAAAGTTAATAAGCTGTCCTTTGTGCTCTGACAGCTCCAAGGGATATACTACGAAATCATTATAGTACTTTCTAACTTGTACCAAAATGTCTATATCCTCTGCCAGTCTTTATGCTTTTAAATGACCACGGTTGCGTCTCAATGATTTTAGATAGCATTCATGACAGTTCTAGCCATCAAACATAGTTTGAGAGTGAATAAATGGATGAATAGATGATTTAATGTTTTGAGTGAATGAAGGAATGAATGAATGGATACATGAATGTTGACAAAAAAGCAATCCAAAAGAAATTATCTAGGGTTCTTCATAGCTCTTTCTGGGTCCAGCAGTGAACATCAATTGAATTTTTCTGCCCACATTTTTCTGTGAATAGCATCTACTTCAAACTTCATGGTGACAGCCATGAACTCTTGAAAGCAATGTTCTAAAAACATGACTGAACCTCATTGGTCCAGCCAAATAAATGTAAGTGGACATCTGGTTTATGTTAGCTAAATTAGCTCTTCCAAATAAACTTGGATCTGAAATTCAGAGATCTCATCCTCAGTTGTTTAAAAATAATAACAAAGAAAGAAGATAGATACATTATCAAATGACGCTAGAATTGGTTTTATTACAATCAAAACAAGCCCAAATAATATGGCATCCATTTAAAGAGATGAAGCACTAACATACAAATTTCTTCTGATACTTTAATTAAATGATCCTCAGGAGCAGTCTATAAGACATCTCTCCTCTATTGTTTTACATCAATATTCTCAAATTCAATCTAACTTGCATTTTCTTCTTTTAAAGCGACATTATTTATTTCTAATTATTTCCCTATATTATCTCTGTCCAATCTTCCATCTCTTGATACCTTTCTTATGCCCAGTTTTATCTGTAAGTGGTCTGTAACTCTAGTCAAGAAACGTACTGCTCAATCTTGTATTAATGCAACAATCTGTGTTCTTTATTTATATCCTTGCAGGTATCTGGCAAACTACTAATCACCCAAAAGTGCTGAATTATTATAGTTACAAGTATTTAGCAGAAATCATATATTGTCTGATTGAACATGGTTTTCAAATAGTTTCTTTCAACCCTACTAATATATTGGTTACTATTTAGTTTTTAACATATATTTCTGTATTTTCTCTGCCTGTGTGCGAGCTCATCTTGGCCTGTCAGCTCTCCTAAAATATCAGTATAGTTCACTTGATTTAATGGGCATTTATTGAGGGATTATTATTTATCAGTCCTTATATTAGTTGTCTTTTTTCAACTGGTCAAAACTTAGAAAGAGAGCTGTATATAAAAGTAGGCAATCGTAGTAAAGTCTACTACTGAGGTGTGCATTATAGGCAGATCAATCAGCATGAACAGAAACATCAATCTGGTGAAATGAGTAATGGAAACTACAATTATTTTCTGTAACTTGTGCACTTGTGGCAATATGGATAAGGGTAGAAGACACTGGATAGGTAGGCGAGTGTACAGTTTATGAAGGCCTTGGTCTTTACCCTGTAAGTACTGGGTGTTCCTTTAAAGGTTGTCACTAGTACCACTGAAGCAACTTAGCAGCAGCAGCAGTACTATTAGCTACATGTTTCGTCCCCCTTCACCCCTGCCAAAAGTCCTATGTTTAATCCTAACATTCAACATGTGGTTATTTGGGTGGATAGTCTTTTGGAGGTGATTAATTCACGAAGGTGGAGATCTCATGAAAAGGATTAGTGCCCTTATAAAAGAGACCCCAGAGAGATTCCTCTTCTCTTCCACTACGTGAGAACATAACACAAAGACATTCATCTGTGAACCAGGAAGGACACTGAATCCAGCAGGCCTTGATCTTGGACTTCCCAGCCTCTAGACTATGAAAAATAAATTTATGTTGTTTATAAACCACCAACCTATGTAATTTTTTAGGAGCTTGTATAGACTAAGACAAACAGAAATAATATATATTATCAGATATGTATTTATTGACATTTTTGCTTATTTTTGTGAAAAAAATTGCAGTAATCTGATACTTATAAAGACAAATGTTCTGCAATCCCACTCTTTATTATAAAACAGTCTTATGGACTCTATGGGAGAGGGAGGGGGGGAGATTTGGGAGAATGGCATTGAAACATGTAAAATATCATGTATGAAACGAGATGCCAGTCCAGGTTCGATGCACGATACTGGATGCTTGGGGCTAGTGCACTGGGACGACCCAGAGGGATGGTATGGGGAGGGAGGAGGGAGGAGGGTTCAGGATGGGGAACACATGTATACCTGTGGCAGATTCATTTTGATATTTGGCAAAACTAATACAATTATGTAAAGTTTAAAAATAAAATAAAATTAAAAAAAAATAATCACTGGTTAATAGTTTAATATCAGTATTCAACATTTCCCTATATACTTAATAGATAATAAACATATTAAATCTTGATGCACATACATTTCTGCAATTTCCTTCTGTCATTTAACATATTATAGAGTATTAAGAATGTCAGTACAGTACAATACAATATTGAGAATACTTCCTGCCTTCTTTTGTAATAGCTACAGAGTATATATTTTATTTTTTGTATGCTACATACTTTATTTAACCGTGTCTCTTTTAGTAAATATTTAAATTATTTCTATTAATGTATTCAAATTTTATTTACACATACAACTCCCTTTACATATCTGGTCTGTTTGCATTTTCTCCTCTGGGATAAGGTCTGGAAATTCAGGGCAAAGTCAGGGCTAGCACATTGAATGATTTCAGAAGAAACATTCTCATGATTTGTGGGAAGGATGACCCTGAAATTAGGTAGAGCATAGTTTCCAACTTCCCAATCCACACTTTGAATGCTATTTTTACAATGCCCTTTGCTATGCACCAGATGTTCTAAGTACTTCACATGTAAAAACTCATTTATTTCTAACAACAGCCCCATGTAGTAAGTATTTTACATATGAGAAAATGGAGGCTTACAGAGGTGCAGTGATGTATCCATGGTCTTATAAACCTTCGGTGAATGACAAGTGAACTTGTATAGATAAATACAGTGGATTGTCAGTTTTGGATAATCAGGGATTACAAAATGGCCTTCAAAATCCAGGGTTAGAGCACTTTTCTAAAGGCAAAGGAATCAACACTGAGTCAACAAAAATTACTGTTAAGAAAGACAAAAAGGCTGATGAAATTCCCTTCTGCAACTCCCCTGAATTCACCATATCAGAGAAGTGGAGCGGAATTCTCTGGCCAACACTGGAAGCTGTAAATCTAGGGCTTGTGTCGTGGCATTAAATTATAGTGTCAGAAATAAGAATCTAAAGCCCGTCAGTGGTATAAATAACTGAAAAGAGATTACAGTCTAAAACGGGCTGCATACATATTTAAAAAGTGCTGTGTATACCGCTTGGGAAAATATATGATGCTATATCTAATAGCCCCATCTTGCTTCCCAGCTCTTGAGCAGTAATTTAAAACCTCAGCATTTTGAAGGAGGAAGAAAAGGACTGACTATCATGAACACATGTAAGTTAAAATGCACTAATGATGGCCACGGTGTAAATGAAGGACTGGATCTCAGATCCAGGTTACTCTTTATTATGTAATAAATGTTAAGTTAAATAAATTTGTTAAGTTAAATAAATATGACGATCCTGCAGTGGTCAGATTTAAAACATAATCTTTTGTATTGCATGTGTTTCTACCCTCATTTTACCTTTTCTGGAGGGTGTAAGAGGGGAATGGATGAGACACTTAAAATGTGTTTCAGGCTAAAAAGGACAATATAAAAGCATATCCACATAAACTTTTAAAAACATTTTACAATATACTATAGCAGGTTAATTTATTGGTGAAATATTTGCCCCTAATATCATCATATTTTATTATGGAGAAAAAGATATAGATTTTAATTAGTTGCTTTTGGCATAAAAATGATAAAGATGTACTTTTGTATTAAAAGAAGGCAGAATCATGAAGTATTAATTTCATCTTGCTTATTGGTGCTCATTAAAGTTTCCTGAAAGCATATTTTTAAGAGAAATTGAGAGAAACCTGACCAGTAAAGAGGATTCATTTTAAAGGTTCTGTATTTCTCATGTGATCTGTGCCATTTTTATGAGCAGTGAATTGTAGATACTCTTAGTTGATAAGTTACAAACTTCTAAATATCACCTTTAAACATCCAAAAATTATTTAGTAATTTTTATCATGAATAGTTTTGTTGCTGACTCTGGGGAAAATTATGTTAGATGGGAGAGCTCTGAATCTTCCTAAAACATCACTCCTCTTGTATTTTCCCCTTGTTAAGAATTGACAATAGTTTTCCTTGTGGTCATCAAACTATGTTCAGGATGCTCATTGCATCATTGGAGACTCTCAGACATAAGCCCCGTCAAGAGGCTAGAAGAGGGACTTCCCTGGTGGTTCAGTGGTTATGACTCTGCACTTCCAATGCAGGGGATGCAGTTCTATCCCTGGTTGGGGAACTAAGATTTCACATGTGGCACAGCCAAAAGATTTAAAAAAAAATAGGCTAGAAGGAACTGAATGTGGGCAAATACTGGATTTCAGCAAGGAAAGGGAAGTGGATACTTTATGTCAGTCCTGCCAGAGGATAGGTACATGTGTAGAACTCTATTCACTTGACGTGTAGTCTAAATGGTTAAGAAGGACTAAGTATCATGAACTACAATCTTAGTATTGGTCTTTCCCCCACTACATCATGTTTGCCTTCTCTGCTGCCAGTTCTGATTATATTATCTGTTGTCAGTTCTTCTTTAAAAATTGATCCCTGTTGAATCAGAATTCTGAAAAAAAAATATATGTCCCACTCAACAAATTAATTGCAATTGTTTAAAGATGGAGGCTTCCCAGGTGGCTCAGTGGTAAAGAATCTGCATGCCAGTGCAGGAGATGCAAGAGACCTGGGTTCAATCCCTGAGTGGGGAAGATCCCCAGAGAAGGATATGGTAACCCACTCCAGTATTCTTGCCTGGAGAGTCCCATGGACAGAGGAGCCTGGTGGGCTACATTCCCTGAGGTCACAAAGAGTCAGACATGACTGAGCATGCACACACACACACACACACACACACAAAGATGGAATTGTTTATAAAGACACAGAGAGAGATAAGAAGATCCACAAGGGCTGGTTAGGCATTCAAGAACTAGCTACGTTAAGGTGCACAGTCACCCAAGTGGATGACCGAAAAGACAGAAAAAGGGAACAGAGTTTCTCCAGTATGATGGCAGCTGTGGCCACTGGAGTGTAAGCATTTGCTAGGAACTGTGGTATATTGTCACCCTGCTTATTTAACTTCTATGCAGAGTACATCATGAGAAACGCTGGACTGGAAGAAGCACAAGCTGGAATCAAGATTGCCGGGAGAAATATTAATAACCTCAGATATGCAGATGACACCACCCTTATGGCAGAAAGTGAAGAGGAACTAAAAAGCCTCTTGATGAAAGTGAAAGTGGAGAGTGAAAAAGTTGGCTTAAAACTCAACATTCAGAAAACGAAGATCATGGCATCCGGTCCCATCACTTCATGGGAAATAGTTGGGGAAACAGTGGGAACAGTGTCAGACCTTATTTTTGGGGGCTCCAAAATCACTGCAGATGGTGACTGCAGCCATGAAATTAAAAGTTGCTTACTCCTTGGAAGGAAAGTTATGACCAACCTAGATAGCATATTCAAAAGCAGAGACATTACTTTGCCAACAAAGGTCCGTCTAGTCAAGGCCATGGTTTTTCCTGTGGTCACGTATGGATGTGAGAGTTGGACTGTAAAGAAGGCTGAGTGCCGAAGAATTGATGCTTTTGAACTGTGGTGTTGGAGAAGACTCTTGAGAGTCCCTTGGACTGCAAGGAGATCCAACCAGTCCATTCTGAAGGAGATCAGCCCTGGGATTTCTTTGGAAGGAATTATGCTAAAGCTGAAACTCCAGTACTTTGGCCACCTCATGAGAAGAGTTGGCTCATTGGAAAAGACTCTGATTCTGGGAGAGATTGGGGGCAGGAGGAGAAGGGGCCAACAGAGGATGGGATGGCTGGATGGCATCACTGACTCGATGGACTTGAGTCTGGGTGAACTCCGGGAGTTGGTGATGGACAGGGAGGCCTGGTGTGCTGCGATTCATGGGGTCGCAAAGAGTCGGACACGACTGAGCAACTGAACTGAACTGTGATCACCGAAAGGAACACAACCACTGTCTGTGTGAAGTCACTTCTCTCACATGGTTAAGCAAGGTAGCTGCACCCCTATGCTCATTGCAGCTTCATTTATTAATACAATAGCCAAGACTTGGAATAAACTTACATGGTCATTGATAGATGACAGATAAAAGAATATGAAAGGAAATGTTTTTTATCTAGCATATGTATAATTAGGCCTTAAGAAATAAAATTGTGTCATTTATAAAAATGTACATGGACTTTGAGGACATTTTTCTAAGTGAAATAACTCAGAAAGAGAAAGATACATACTGCATGATCTCACTTACATGTGGAGTCTAAAAAAAAACATTCATGGAAAGAGAGATGAGATCGGTTTTTGTCAGAGATGGGGAGGGAGGTGGAATAATCGGGTAAAACCCACTCCAGTGTTCTTGCCTGGAGAATCCCAGGGACAGCAGAGCCTGGTGGGCTGCTGTCTATGGGGTCGCACAGAGTCGGACACGACTGAAGCGACTTAGCAGCAGCAGCAGCAGCAGCAGTCATAAAAAACACAAACCTGTAGTTAGATGCCCATCAGCAGATGAATGGATAAGAAAGCCATGGTACATATACACAATGGAGTGTTACTCAGCCATTAAAAAGAATACATTTGAATCAGTTCTAATGAGATGGATGAAACTGGAACCTATTATACAGAGTGAAGTAAGCCAGAAAGAAAAACACCAATACAGTATACTAACGCATATATATATATGGAATTTAGAAAGATGGTAACAATAACCCTGTGTACGAGACAGCAAAAGAGACACTGATGTATAGATCAGTCTTATGGACTCTGTGGGAAAGGGAGAGGGTGGGGAGATTTGGGAGAATAGCATTGAAACATGTATAATATCATGTATGAAACGAGTCGCCAGTCCAGGTTCGATGCACGGTACTGGATGCTTGGGGCTGGTGCACTGGGACGACCCAGAGGGAGGGTAGGGGAGGGAGGAGGGTTCAGGATGGGGAACGCGGGTATACCTGTGGCAGATTCATTTCGATATTTGGCAAAACTAATACAATATTGTAAAGTTTAAAAATAAAATAAAATTAAAAAAAAAAAAAAGGTAAGTAACTTCTAGGGATGTAATGAACATGATAACTAAAGTTGACAATGACTGTAATGTGTATTTGAAAGCTGCTAAGAGAGTGCATGGGCTTCCCAGGTGGTACTAGTGGTAAAAAACTTGGCTGCAAATGCAGGAGATGCAGTTTCGATCCCTGGGTCAGGAAGATCCCTTGGAGGAGGGCAGGAAACCCAATCCAGTATTCTTGCCTAGAGAATCCCATGGACAGAGGAGCTTGGTGGGCTACAGTCTATAGACTTGCAAAGAGTTGGACACAACTGAAGGGACTTATTAGCACACATGCATGCAAGAGAGTACATCTTAAACTTTCTCATCACAGGAAAAATAGTTTATAACTATATGAGCTGATGGACGTTAACCAAACTTATTTTGGTAATCATTTTGCAATGTATACACATATCAATATCAAATCATTAGATTGTACACCTTAAACTTACACACTGTTATATATCAATTACATCTCAATAAAACTGAGGGAAAATGAATCATGAAAAATGCCATCTGGACCAACAAATCCATTTTCCCACTCATTATCCATTCTTGTCATTCTTTTAGATTAAAAAACAAAAAACAAAAAAAAAAAAAACAAGCAAAAAGCCCTGTGTTACCACCAAGGGAATCAGAGTCCTGTCGGCTACTCTATCACTGTAGGGTGATCAGTTAGTCCTACTATTACTGGAATGTCCATTGTAAAACTAGAAATAGTCTGTGCTCTACATGTAGGGAAGAAGAAGAGACTGTATGGGAATGGAGCGGGCTTGGGGACAATTAACCAGGTGTGGTCTCTGCTTTTTAAACTGGCTACAGGAGTTAGACTGATAATCATAGAACCTTACTCTAACTTATTTTTCTCTGTTCCTCTTATATTTTGCTAGATCATAGCCTATAGAGGTTTTTTAACCTAATGGGATAACCTTCACTGCTTGTAGCTCAAAGTCCTCAGTGATGTTTTTTTTATTAGATTGCAGTTATTGATGTACCATTATTTTTGGTTAAGAAGTAGTGATGTGTACCAATGAGCCTATGAATTCCAGGTAAAAATTTCATTTCTCCATTGAAGAACAATCAACTTTCCCTTGGACAATAGGATTCATTCTCCCTTAGGCACTAAGACCTTAAAGTCACCAAGTCCAAGATTTTAAGAAATGGAAGCAAAACATCCTTAAGTAGAAAATACTGTTAAATGCATTGTTGAAAGGCCTCTCGGTGTCAATGGTTTGGGGTGACATCCCAATGCTGCCCCTATTTGGGTGGCATTGGTAAGTTGCAATGAATCTCTGAACCTCAGGTTTTCCATCCGTAAACCCAAATACTATATAATCTTGAAGACTGTTGTAACCCTAATCTCTGATTCTTTCATTATATGATTATAATGCTAATTCATTTTAATCAAAGACATCTAAACTTATCAGCTCTTTCAACAAAGAAGGTAAAGAGAGATAAAACAATAAAAAATAATATTGCTATCAGTGACTACTCATAGAGAATTTATTTTGTGCACTGTACCATGCCAAATCATTCATTCTCTGAATCTTCAAAAAAACAAAACAAAAAAACCCTTGCATAAGTACTATTTTTATCATATTTCACTTGGGTTAACCAGCCTAAGGTACTAAATTAATTATTTAAATTTAGAAAATGAAATCTAGTAATCAACCACAAAATGTTTTAGAGCTAAAATTAATTGCCTTTTGTAGGCTATAAGGTAGGAAAGAATTAATGACTCAGCAGTCTTTGTGCTCATTAAGATATCCAAAATGTTATTACTAATAGTAAACTATTCAACCATGCTTAACCATGTGAGCAATGCACCTGGATCTTTCTTCTTTTTTTGACTGATCCAGTATCATGTTTTCTAGATACCTTATTGTTGTTCAGTCCCTAAGTTGTGTCCAACTCTTGTGACCCCATGAACTGCAGCATGCCAAGCTTCCCTGCCCTCACTATCTACTGGAATTTGCTTAAACTCATGTCCATTGAGTCAGTCAGTGATGCCATCCAACCATTTCACACTCTGTTGCCCCCTTTTCTCTTGCCTTCAGTCTTTTCCAGCATCAGGGTCTTTTCCAATGAGCTGGTTTTTCATATCAGGTAGCCAAAGTAAAGCTTCAGCTTCAGCATTCAATATTCATTCCTTCCAATGAATATTCAGGGTTGATTTCCTTTAGGATTGACTTGTTGTCCAAGGGACTCTCAAGCACATGATTGTTAACGAAAATTTCAGAAATGAAGACCTAGTTGAAATAAAAAGGTGTTTATTTGGAGTTTATTTGGACTACAGCCCAGGAGATACTGATTTTAGAACTACTTGAATTGTGTTATACCTGACTGCAAAATGGAGGAGACCTATAAAGGCAAATAATGTAAGATTTCAGTAGTTACATGGATTGTCTGTCAAGAATTATAATAGGAGATTGCAAAAACTCAGGGTGTTTGTTAAGTGAGGAATTGTTGGGATTTGAAATGGTTGCATAGTTACATGGGGAAATGTTGAGACCATTATTGCATTTGGCAAGTGTTATTTTGAAAGCAGCTGATGGTGTCCTTGGGTCTGGGAAAGAAAAGAAAGTTCAAATTATCAGTAGGACAGAGTCATGTCTGGGACCAGACCTTCAGTTCAGTTCAGTTCATTTCAGTCACTCAGTCCTGTCCAACTCTTTGTGATCCCATGGGCTACAGCACACCAGGATTCCCTGTCCATCACCAGACCTTCAATGGCTGCCTAATTACAATTTTGTATGCATGGATTGTGATTACTCCATTATAATTTCAGTGAGTCATCATAATGTATGCTAGGGAATTTCCCTGTAGTGTTGCTCATGTCACATGTAATTGTTCTTGTTTAGTCACTAAGTCATGTCCAACTTTTGCAACCCCATGGACTGCAGCATACCAGGCTTCTCCATCCTTCACTATCTCCCAGGGTTTGCACAAATTCATGTCTCTTGAGTCAGTGATACTATCTAAATATCTCATCCTCTTTGTCACTCTCTTTACCTTCTACCTTCAGTCTTTCAAAGAATCATGGTCTTTTCCAATGCATCATGTGGCCAAAGTATTGGAACTTCAGCTTCAGTGTCAGTTCTTCCAACAAATATTCAGGGTTGATTTCCTTTAGAATTGACTGATTTGATCTCCTTGCTGTCCAGGGAACACTAAAGAATCTGCTCCAGCTCCACAACCAAAACCACCCATTCTTCAGCACTCAGCCTTCTTCATGGTCCAGCTCTCACATCTGTACATAACTACTGGAAAAACCATAGGTTTGACCATATGGACCCTTGTCAGCAAAGTGATGTCTCTGCTTTTCAATGCACTGTCTAGATTTATCATAGCTTTCCTTCCAAGAAGCAAGTGTCTTAATTTCATGGCTGCAATCACTGTCCACAGTGATTTTGGAGCCCAAGAAAAGAAAATCTGTCACTGCTTCCACTTTTTCTCCTTCTTTTTGCCATGAAGCAATGGGATCAGATGCCTTGATCTTAATTTTGTGAACATTGAGTTTTAAGCCAGCTTTTTCACTCTCCTCTTTTACCCTTATCCAGAGGTTCTTTATTTCCTCTACACTTCCTGCCATTAGAGTGGTATCTTCTGTATATGTGAAGTTGTTAATATTTCTCCCAGCAATCTTAATTCCAGCTTGTGATCCATCTAGCTCAGCATTTTGCATAATGTACTCTGTATATATATATATATATATATATATATATATATATATATATATTAAATAAGCAGGGTGACAATATATAGCTTCATTGTACTCCTTTCCCAGTTTGAACTAGTCAGTTTTCCATGTAAGGTTCTAACTGTTGCTTCTTGAGCCACAAACAGGTTTTTCAGGAGACAAGTAAGGTGGTCTGGTATTCCTATCTCTTTAAGAATTTTCCACAATTTGTTGTGATCCACATAGTCAAAGCCTTTAGCATGGTCAATGAAGCAGAAGTAGACATTCTTTCTCTATGATCCAATTTGATCTCTGGTTTCTCTGCCTTTTCTAAAGCCAGCTTACACATCTGGAAGTTCTCAGTTCACATATTGCTGAAGCTTAGCTTGAAGGATTTTGAGCACAACCTTGCTAGCATGAGTGCAAGTGTATGGTACTTTGAACATTCTTTGGCACTGCCCTTCTTTGCAGTTGGAATGATAGCTGATCTTTTCTAGTCCTTTGGTCACTGCTGTGTTTTTGAAATTTACTGACATATCGAGTGCAGCATTTTAACAGCATTATCTTTTGCAATTTTAGATAGCTCAGTTGGAATTCTATCACCTCCACTAGCTTTGTTTGTAGTAATGCTTCCTAAGACCCTCTTGACTTCACACTCCAGGATGTTTGGCTCTAGATGAGTGACCATACCATCATGGTTATCCAAGTCATTAAGACCTTTTTTGTATAGTTCTTCTGTGTAGTCTTGTCACCTCTCCTTAATCTCTTCTGCTTCTCTTAGGTTCTTACCGTTTCTGTCCTTTATTATGTCCATCTTTGCATGAAATTTTCCCTTAACATCTCCAATTTTCTTAAATAGGTCTCTGGTCTTTCCCATTCTATTTTTTCCCTCTACTTCTTTGCACTGTACATGTCACATCCAGAGTTATATAGAATAGTGATCACCAGCTCCATTTTATATGTGAACAAATGAGACTTCTAGAAGATTAATAACATGTAGCATTTCCTACATCTGTAAGTAATGGATTCAGAATTGTCCCTGAAGTCTAATTTAACCTGGAAGCCTATATTGGTCAGTACTGGACTTTTCTCCATTCTCATACAGTGTCTATCATTGAGCTATCACTGGAAGGAAAGAAAGCTCTACCTTTGTAAATTGAGGGTTTTCTATAAGCAGGATTGATAAAAGACACAAATCTGAAAGAGCAGCAGTCCAGACAGGAGGTTGCACAGTCTCTATATTGTTGGCATTTAATCACAGAAATATTCTCATACTTTTGAAGGAAATATGGATTTTTTTTAATGCCATTTGCACATCTTATAATTTGGGCATAATTGATTATCTGTTGCATGCAAGATCTGGAGCCATAGGCTTGGCCATTCACTGATTATGGTAACTTAGTCAAGGTCCTCAAACTCTCTGTGCCTCATTTTCTCTTCTCCATATGTAAGAGGTGGGCAATAACTCTACCTACCTGACAAATATTTTAATATCAAATGCACCCATTTATGTGAATTACTTATCACAGGGCCTAGCATGTAATATATGTGGTATAAATGATGATTCTTACTAAGGGTAAGCAGTTTGTCTTGCCTTTGGAGAATGATCTGTCCTTTTCATGGCAAGGTTAACAGGTATGACTTCATTTAATCCTAACAGCCCTATAAAGTATTTCATTTTTCATATGTAGAAACTGAGGCACAACAAAGAGACTAAACAACTTCTACAAGGTGACAACTCTTAACTACCAGATCTTGTGACTATTGGCGGAGTGTCATTTCATCCCTCCTCATTTCTAAACTTTCAGGAATTTCATGCAGACATGGCTTCAAAGTGCAACATAGTGCTCCTTTCAGAAAAGAGTATCTTTTTTTTTTTTCTCGTTTCATACATGTTATTCTACATGTTTCAATGCCATTCTCCCAAATCTCCCCACCCTGTCCCTCTCCCACAGAGTCCATAAGACTGATCTATACATCAGTGTCTAGAAAAGAGCATCTTGTCGATTCACTCAGAGGGCTCACGGATCACACAAAGGCCCCTCAGCCTTCAGCATGGATACAGAACTTCCAATAATTAGCAGGCCGCATCTTTGTTTTCTAGTTAAGATATCTAAGCAATTTCTTCTCTCCAAATCTTTTGATATGGTAATACATCAGGGTCACTTCCAGCTGAATTTTTATGGATATAATTACCTGGAAACACAGGTGACATAGTTTCTCTTTCCTGCCTGATTTCTAAATCAAAGCTTCCGCTCAACTGGGACATCAAAGATGTAATTTAACCTTTCAGATACTACCTTTTATTCTTAAAGAAAAGAGAAAAGCTCAAAAAAATCAGTTTTTAAATTACCTTTTTATTCAATTTCATTAAGCTTTGGAAACAGATTTTTTTTTTTTTAATGCAGTCACTCAGCTGAACAGTTTAATGAGCAAGCCTTGCCAGCAGATGTTTGGGAAATTAGTGAAAACACAGTTTTATGTGAATCTGCCTAAAAATTCATCCAGATTGTTTGAGTGTGATAACATATAGATCCTCTCTTCCAACTGACCTGCCTCCTCCCTGATTCCCATGTAAACATTCAAAGAATTCTAAGTACCAAAAACAACTGAATTCACTTGAAAAATGTGGTTTATTTACTAAATGATGCTATGACAGTCAGTTAATCATTATTCAACAAAAATACTTGAGGCCTACCTCATTCTACAAAACCATAAATTCCAAGTGAACTTAAGAATTAAATCATTTAATAAAACAATAAAGAAAACAATAAAAGTAAATGTGTGCTGGTATGCTGTAGAGGGAAGTATTTGCTAGCTTTAAAGCAAAAGAATGTAAATCATGAAGAAAAATTGGAAAAAAATATAAAGTTTCTGAGCCAAAAATATACTGTAAATAAAATTTAAAGATAAAGAACAATATAAACACATGCTCACAATTCTAAATATAGAACAAAATTCAATGTCTGGTAAAATAAATGCCCCAATAAAAGCAGCAACAAAAAGTGGACAAAGGAAGAAAAGAAACAGAAACGATCAAAAGTTATGAAAAAGTTCAGTTTCATTAGTACCAAATAAATACCATTGTATTTTTATCTATCATGAAAGTAAGTGGAATACAGGCAGCATAAAAATGAAACAACAACAATAGAACTACTCTGTTGTTATATTTGGAAAATAATAAGAGTGTGATCTCAGGTTAGTGATATTATTGATTTTAATTTTTCATGTTTGTTTTTCAAAATAACTGACAAATATTTTAATAACCAGAAGAACACACATGTTATTATAAATTTTCATACAGATAACACTCTGAGTATTTCCACTAAAAGGCCAAATGCATATTTTCATGATGATCTCAGTGATCACCAAGTTTCAGATCCATCTCAAACTGACAATTTCATGAGATACTGGTAAGCAACTTGCAACAGCTCTACCATCAGACTTTTATCAACAGCATTATACAGAAGAGAACAAGCAATTGGGACATGATAAAAGGGTGGAACTGGCTTCAGGGTTATCTCTAGCTACCCTCAGAGGAAATAGTTTAATATGACTTTGAAAAACTTCCATCTGGCTGAATTTAGCTCTGGAACTCACATCTGGTCAGTTAGTATTCTATAAGACCTATTAATATAGACTATGTGAGTTCAGAACTAGCTTAAGCCCTACCTTTTCTTTAAACTCTTCTGGCTAACCTACCTCTTTGTTAATTAAGGTGATGTCCTGGGCTCACAGGCCACACTGTGTCTCCCTTTACCCCAGAACATATGGCATTGTCTTATTCATCATTTACTTTTTTTTCATATGAGATGATTATGACTTTGAGTATAAAGTTATGATGTATTGTCTTATTTATCTTTATATACTTAATTTATATAAGAGTATTAGATCTGTAGTAGTTGAACTGTTATTTGTTATCCCAAGAATCAGTCTTATCATTAAAGAAAGATGCTGTCTAGAAACCAGAACTTCCTTGAAAGGGCATAATATATATTTGGGTAAATATTTAGCCAGACTCTCTTCTAAGTGCTCTCTACTTTTTTAAAACTTGTTTAAACATATATTATTTTTCTTTTTTAATATTTATTAACTTGGCTGCATCAGGTCTCAGTTACAGCACTCATATTTAATCTTCATTGCTGCATGCAGGATCTTTAGTTGCAGTATTTGGGATCTAGTTCTCGGACAAGGGATCCCCCACATTGGGAGCTCAGAGTCTTAGCCACTAGACTACCAGGAAATTCTCTAAACATAAATTCGTTTTTAAAAAAAATTTATTTTGTATTGGGGTATTCAGTTCACTTCAGTTCAGTCACTCAGTCGTGTCCAACTCTTTGCAATCCCGTGAACCGCAGCACGCCAGGCCTCTCTATCCATCACCAACTGCCGGAGTCTACCCAAACCCATGTCTATTGAGTCAGTGATGCCATCCAACCATCTCATCCTCTGTTGTCCCCTTCTCCTCCTGCCCTCAATCTTTCCCAGCATCAGGGTCTTCTCAAATGAGTCAGTTCTTCACATCAGGTGGCCAAAGTATTGGAGTTTCAGCTTCAACATCAGTCCTTCCAATGAACACCCAGGACTGATCTCCTTTAGGATGGACTGGTTGGATCTCCTTGCTGTCCAAGGGACTCTCAAGAGTCTTCTCCAACACCATGATTCAAAAGCATAGCTGATTAGCAATGTGATGGTTTCAGGTGAATAGCAAAGGGACTCAGCCATACCTATACATGTATCCATTCTTCCTCAAACTCCCCTTCCATCCAGGCTGCCACATAACTTTGAGCAGAGTTCCCTGTGCCTAACCATATATTATTGAATGAAATTTAAAGTCTCAAAGACTTAATATTTATTGATAAGGCTAATACGTTGTCAATTATGGGGTGGTCTAATCAAGAGCATTGTGTGTATAAGTGGCTGAGAAGACAACATTATAAGAGCAGTATATGATGGAGACTAGCAAATTAATAAATAAGCAAATATGGGCTATATTAAATGGGCATATATGTTGGGAGAAAAATAAAGCAGGAAAGAAAGTGAGCAGGTTTAAAGGTGGAGGGGGCTGTTTATTAAGGTTTATTTGCATTTTATTAGATTTGTTATAATGAGGTGTATCAGGCAAGGCATACTATACTTCACATTCAAACAGAGGACAGAGGAAGTAAAAGAACAGTCACAAGTACATTATGTAAATGTTCCAGAATGAAGGTCTTTTCATCTGATACACTTGAATAGTCTTCTTTCTAAGAATAGGGACATTTCAATACTTCAAAAAGGCATCTAAGAATGAAAGGCTATTTTTGCTCCTTTCATCAAGGCATAGATTCATCATAGGCCCTGTATGACAAGCCTTAACCGTCAGCACATTGTTATCTTGTCTTAGTCACTCATCTTGGCTCTGAGCAACATGTATTGTCTTCCTACTGCCTCAGCATTAGCTCTGGGAACCCTCGCAGGGCTAGGGCTAGAGTACCTTCCTGTTAAGACCACCAATTGCAGAGAACTGTTGCATGCTTGCTCAGTTATGTCCGACTCTTTGTGACTCCATGGACTGTAGCCCACAGGCTCCCCTGTTTACGGGATTTCCCAGGCAAGAATATTGGCATGAATTGTCATTTCCTTCCCCAGGGGATCTTCCCAACCCAGGGATTGAACCTGCATTTACTTCATTTCAGGCAGATTCTTTACCACTGCACCACCTGGGGAATGCCTTGCAGGAAACAGGACCTCAAATTCTGTTTTGTACTCCACTCCTGGCCTGAACTGGGCCTGAACCAAGTGGCCTATTTTTGGACTTTGTCTCTGGAGGCAATTTGTCAGAAAGGAAAAATTGTGAGTTGTGGAATCAGGCAGACATGAGGCTGGAATCCATTTTCATCCTTGGTTGTATGTGATCAGGCAGTGACTAAGTCTGTCTGCACACTGATTTTCTTCAGCTGATAATAATGATTGTGATTTTTCACTTTTAGGGCCTCAGAATCATCAGGAGGACTGGTAAAAATGCAGACTGCTTGACCCATTTCCCAGAGTTTCTAGTTAAGTAGGTCTGAGGGTGGAGAGAAAATTTCACATTTATAACAATCTGCTAGATTATGCTGCTGCCATTCAGTGGGCTGCACTTTGAAAATCACTGATATAAAATTATGAATATTGAAGTAGATCATATATTTACTCTATTTTCACAGACTCTGTACAGGCAAATGCCTCTTGGAGTGGTTTTCCTCCTATGACCAGTCCAGGCCATGATGACTCAGTACCCAAATCTTCGACCTCAACTTAGGCCCCGAGTCCAGCTTCCTTGCACCTTTGTTAGAGCTCACAGCTTAAAGGGACCACCAGACTCTAAATTGCTTATGTGAACCTCTCAACCACAACAGGCTCGCCCGTAGCATTGTTATTAATGCTCTTATATTCTTTGACCTTCAGTTATCACATTTATTTTCCTTATAATATAGATGTTTTTATAAATAAACTTGACTCTTAATGAAATTACCTTTTCTAAAGGACAGCAAGCCACAAAGCTATGCACAGCTTTCAAGCTGTTGGCATCATTTTATATTAAATTGCTAATTGTTATTAATTACCCTGGCATTTCTGGGAAGAACATTAATCTTGGCAGAGTCATTTTGTATTTCAATAGGAGCATCATTTACTTCCCATCAAAAGGAATTTCTTTCTTGAGGGCTATTCATAAATGTGTCATTTATTGTAAATCACCACTTATGGGAACGAAATATAACATCTGGAGGAACATTGGTAAGGTCAGAGATGTCAGGGCTCATTTCAGCCCCCTTATATTTAGATCATTACTCTGTTCCCTTGCAGCACTATTAGAAGAGGAATATGGTTAGAAGAAGGGAGCAAAGTATTTCAATACTGGAAAACTAAACGGGCGTAAATGCTGTTAGTGATAATGTGCGTGCTCAGTCGTGTCCGACTCTGCAACTGTAGCCCGCCAGGCTCCTCTGTCCATGGAGAATTCTCCAGGCAAGAGCACTGGCGTGGGTTGCCATTTCACACTCCAGGAGATCTTCCCAATCCAGGGATCGAACCTGCATCTCCTGTGTCGGCAGGTGGATTCTTTACCTCTGCACCACCTGGAAAGCCCATCAATAATAATAATAACAATAACTGGTAAAGGCATTGACTCCTATCATACGCCTGACAATATGATTAGTGCTTTACACACATGATCACTTTTAATCTTTACAATACAGTGAAGTGGGTATTACTATTAATCCCATTTTACATATGAGAAAATTGAATTTTAGAGTAAATAAATTGTTCAGCATGGATCAACTGGTAAGTGAAAAGGCTGGGACTTGCATTTAGGTCAGATTTGAATTTGTCAATTTTTGTGACAGAACCTGAGTTATTAATTGCAAATATGACATACTCCTTTGAAAAGTTGAGTTTCAATAGAGGAGATGATAGACATGCATGGTAAAGTGCAAGGCTGATTATAACATTGATATACTATTCTCAAAATAACAGCTGAAACCAGGATAAATGAATTAATTGATTACATGGGGAAAATCTGGGAAAGTCTAGAATTTGAGCAGAAGCAGTTGAGTGTAAATTTTCTAGCACATGCTTTGTCACAACCTTATTTAGCCGGTACTTGCTAACTGCCTTGAAACTAGCACTTAACCATGTCTTACTTTTTCTAAAAACGTATATTGATGACATATTTCCTACACTGTGTGATGAGGATTAGAGTATGTCTGTATAATCAGGCCACTCAAGATGGCTGTTCTCTTGCTCTCTGGACATTCCCTGATGTTACTGCCTGCTTCACCTGTTCACATGACTGACCTTCCTACACACTTGGCCCTGCTTCAGTCAGTGATTGTTCTAACCTATTTATGTCAGAGCATTTTCACCTGGAGGGTTTATCAAAGAAGCCGTGAGGGATGCGCCCCCTCTTCTGGTTTCTCTGGTAACAAACGAGCCAACCTGATGTCCATTCCGCCTCTAATTAGTAACCTCCCCCCTCGACCCTAGGAGCTAAGGTGGCCGCCATGTCCTGTCCGCTGTGGGTCCTACTCGGTGAGATGTCGCTCCAGGACCGTACTTCAGACAGGTAAGCTCCCTCTTCCGTTAATCATTGGCGTCTCAGTCGCTGACTCCAGGCTCTTTCTTTGGTCTTAGAGCTGGGCCTGCACAGGGTTTACAGGCCTGCAGGGTGCAGCCGGGCAAGCGGCCAAGGAGCTGGGAGACTGAGGAAACTCCCATGAGGGCAAGATGTCGGGAAACGAGGTCGGGATGGGAAGTTGCGGGGTCGTCCACTGACGTGTGGGGCTACAAGTTACAGGTGTAACCTCAGGGTAGCTGTTGTGTAATGTGGGGCCAGAAAGTTGTGGGGTGATCCTGAGAAGTTGCAGAGGAAATCCCAGGGGGCGCTAACTACTAGAATGTGGGGCTTTGTGGTGGCTTTCCTTGATGAATGGCTGCTGTTGAGTGAGTATGGAGAACTCACAGACCCCCTAAGGCTGCTGGGGAGGTGTTGGCTGACATTACAATGGGAAAGCAGTTAGACAATAAGGCAGTAGCCACAGCTGTGGACTAGCCAGTGCGTTTTGTTCTAAAGGCCACAGAGGCTGAGCTCAAAGGCAAGGCAAAAGTTAATTTGAAAACGGATTCATGTTCCTATGAAATTGAGGCACATGAATGTGAGTGAATCATATGTATTACTATCCTTGTTATTTGCTCAAACTGAATTGGCTTTGTATTTAATTATTTTTTTGGTATATCTTTCCATCTGTGAGTTAACTATTTAGAAACTGAAAAAAAAAAAAAAAATCCCTGAAAATGGCCAACATGAGAACCTTGACATTCTAAAATTGTTTTTTGCATTTGCCATTAAAAGTTAGCTTTCTAGAAGGAAGTGGTACTTCTCTTCTTGTGCCTTGAAGATGTAAATAATCTACTTGGGCTCTCAGGGAATTAATTTCTTCTGAGTTCACTCTCAGGAAAAAATGAGGCTTTTTAAATCTCTATCAGGAAAACTGTGAGATCTCTGGTTCTACACAGGATATATGTTGTCTGTGTGTACTTTATAAATATGAAGTGTCTCTTCAAAATGTCATTGCCAAGATTAGTTCATGGAGGAGATATGTTTAATTGACTTAAATTAAGCTATCTGATTCTTATTAAAGAAACTGGCTCAAATGATTTTCATGTTTATATAATCCGGGAAATATTCAGTACTGAATAATCTGGTGTTGAAACTATCTTAACTTTGTTGATTTGATTAATATAGACATGATTTTAGAGTCATCAGTGTTAAATACAACACTTCTGTTGTACCTAGGTTTACTGAAGGTCAAATACAATCTTATTATATCTGCTGAAAATTTATCATCAAGGAGAATAGCTTGATGAAACTTTAAGTAAATGTAATTGAGAGTTTTAGGTAAACTCTATAGGAATAAATGTTTTAGAAATTTCTTTTTTTTTAATTTTATTTTATTTTTAAACTTTAATATATTGTATTAGTTTTACTAAAAAAAAAAGTCTCTTGAGATTTTAGCAACCTGAAACTAACCTAAGTTAAATGAAGAGAATTCATTGACTGAGTCATTTTAAATATGAATAATAAGGAACATTGGAACATTAATTGCTGGGCAGGCCTGAATTTACCTATGTTTGCCTTCTTCAGAGAGGAAGACTAAAGCATAAGTTCTCCAATAAAAAAATAAGGTATGACAAATAGTTACATTGTAATTAGGTGTTTAACCATGCCTTTTAAAGTCGTTTGTCATATATGTAGGTGGTTATTGTATCCTAATACATTTGTGAAAGTGCTTCATCTTCAAGAAGATTCCTAGGAAGTTCCTTCTGAAAAGTACAGGTCTCTGATCAATTTCAGATCATACTAGATAAGAAATTAAAGAATTCTAATAGAAAACCTGATGGCTTCATAAAATAAGAAGTAGAAAGAATTGGTTACCAAGTGAAATGGTGAATACAGTTAGCATTTGTATGTATTTTGTCTGGAATATTAATGGTTTGATCTGTGTTCTTCCCCGATTAAGTTTAGTTATGACTTCAGCAGTTTGGTAAATTACAACTAGAAGTAAAACATTTTTCTTTCTCTCTGGTCCCTCCAGGAATTGCTCTTGGCTTCTGAGCAGCTTTATTAGGCTAGTGGGAAAGACTGTCTCTTGGCATGTGTGGTAATCTTTATTTTAGGGACCTCTAGAAGAGGTCCACTGAGGTAGAGTCTGATGGCAGGCCTCTGGAATGGCTTTCATGCTTTTGAGAAGCCTTTTGGGAATTCAGTCTGAGGCTGAATTTCACCACAATTAGGTTGGAGAAGCCTATGTGGTCAATTGAGCAGACTTATTTTGCATACAAATTAGCCTTGATTTGGTATCTTGGGTGGTGATGAGGATACTTTAGGGAGAAAAATATTATGTTTTGGTGGATATTGACTTCTACACATGTCTACTGAAATCTATATGTATGAAATCTATTGTGTTAGCCACACTTTTGCCCTGATATTCAGAAAAAAAAGGTTATCTATTGGAGTTGTCACAATATAACTACTTATGATGTATCACTACTTGCTTCAAGTCTGCCACTAAAAGCACATGTACAATGTTTGTAACAATTTGGTGTAAGCCTATAAAATACTTCCCCTTAACATACCTCTGAACTTATTCACAATTTCTGATCAGTTTTCCTCCAAGATGGATAACTAGGAAAATATGAAGGAAGCCTAGTACCAAGGATCATGATCTGGATCCAGGGCATGCAGCATTCACTCTGGCTTCAAGGTATGTACACTTGGTCTACTGAAAGATTTGTAATGAAAATGGGAAAATCATGGAAAAAAATTTTCATATGCGGAGGTATTGAGTAAGTCATTCTGGTCTATAAATGATTTGGCTTAAACTTTACAGTGACCTGTTTTGTGGCATATGGAACACACATTGTATATCTGCTTTGGCCATTGTGGAAAGGAATACATTTGAAAGTCAAAATGTTGTACCTGTGGTTCAGACATCCAAGGTAAAACTAGGTGGTCATTATAGATGTGATTTTTGTACAAATTCCTGTATTATTGAAAACGTGAGTTTTCTGAACTGTATTGCAAACCAGGACAAAAATCATAGGCAGGTGTGGTATCATCCCTGAATGCATTACTGCTTGTATTTTGCTTGTCATGATCTCCCCTGTATTGTGCCTGTTAAATGTCTTACATTTTATCCCTAGCTTGAGTGATGGAAATCCATTTGAGGACTGGGTAGAAACAATGGCTTCACAGTGAAATAAGTCTAATTGCTGGGGTCTACAGTGAGATGCCATTGTCGTCTTCCTCTGGACTTCAATGAAAAATAGACCTGGCTAATGTGACCATATGGGGACAATTGATAATGTGGGGGCTGGGGAGAGGGGAAGACCCTTACCTTCTCTCTGTCCAGAATGCCAATATAGCAGAAGGATCTCATAGATAAACATTACTATACAACACATCATACACTTTGCCAGGTTGACTGCCCATAAGCCCCTGGGCTATGCTGTGTGGAATGGAATAAGCTGGCTTGTGGACACACAAGGCCACCTAGTGGGATTAACTGGTTTTCATTTAGAGAGAATGGGTCCACCCTAGTGGCACTCAGTACGACATGAAGTGGTAGACCTGTGCTGTGATTGCTGACTCCTGGCTAGGCCATCAGAATGTTTCTTTTAGAGCAGGACCTTCACTTCCTTATGGGCATAGCTCTTGAATTGTGAAAACCAGGGGTGGCCAGACTTTCCTTATAACTGTGCAGGTTGCTGCTGCAGTGGACTCCTCTCCATTGACAGGTAAGCACTTGGCTCCAGAATGTGCCCATGTCCTGGCATGTGACTGTTGTTAGCATGCTAGGTATCTTATTTATCATGCTTTTTGGCTGTTGTTATCTGTATTGTACTTGTGATATCTGATTGCAGTGCCTTTCTGCATACCTGACCCCAGTGATATCATGGAGACCAGGATTGTAAAGGGTTGCGCAGGTTATATAGGGGTGGGGTGTATCATCAGGCCACCCAAGATGGCTGTTCTTTTGCTTACACATCCCCTGCTCCACCAGTGCCTGCTTCACCTATGCTCACCTTACTGAACTCCCTACCTACTTGACTCCGGCTCCAGCTAGTGTTTGCTCTAATCTTTGGATCAGAATGTCTCCACCATGAGAGTTTACCAAAGAGGTGGTGAGGGCCATACCCCTCTGCTGGTTTCCCTGGTAACCAGTGAGCCAACCTGATGTTAGTTCCCCATATGACTGATAACTTCCCTTATCCCCTTGTGGGTGAAGGCTGCTTCCCTGTCCTGCTCCTGATCTGCCACATGTGTTGGGTGGTCACTTCAGAACCTTGTTTCAGGTGTAAGCTCCTTCATTAAACCACTGATGTCTCTGTTGCTGACTCTGGGCTCTCTCTTTGGTCCTGAAGCTGAATGTGTACAAGCCTTGCAGGCCTGTGGGATGTAGCCCAACAATATCAAATAAAACAACATTTTGAGACTAATGGTTGATTTGTTATGAGAATTATGTAAATAGTAACTTGTTTGAGAAAGCTAACAAGTGATGGGGTACATTTGATAGTAGTAAAATTCTGGAATATTATAACTTTGATAGATGGTAGTGAGAAAATTCCAGAATACTATATAGCTTAAACAACATGATTCAAGTAAAGGCTACCACACATGTTTGAGAAGGATTGCCCAGAATGAATGGAGCTTAGAGTGCATTGGGGTCTGTGGGAGGAGACATGTGGAAAGAAAAATGGTGAACTTTTTTGAAGGAACCTGTATGCCAAGTCAGAGAATGTACACTTTGTACGTAAAACTGAACAACTGAGAAGGTTGTAAAAGTGATACGTCATGATTAGAGCTACTCCTATCAAAATGTGGACTCAAATATAATGCATAAATTGGTGCAGAGAAAACTCACGGAGAGAAGTTGGTTATGCTCCTGCTCTAATGACATACAGGAGAGAGAACGGTCATCCATGAATTTGAAATGAAAATGGGTAGTTGGGAGTAGAAAGTCTGCATGAGGTGCTGGAACTTGGTGAACAGATTGGAAATGAAGCACAAGGGATAAAAAGGAGGCAAAGGTGATTAAGGTTTGTTATCTGAGTACTGAGCTTTGATTAGGAAAAGAACATCTTCCTTTCTAATGAAACTAGGTCCACGTAGCCTCTTTAGTGGAATAATGAAAATATTCTAGAATAATTTTTATTGGATGCTTACAAAGAACCATTTCATACACATTATAACATTTTAGCCTTATAAAAACCTGACAAAGTTGATATTGCTCTTCTCACTTCAGGTATTAGAAGGGTGAATGGTGTAATAACTTTCTCAAGAACATGCACTAACAAATTCTGACTGTAGTTTAGGATTACTTTATGTTAGAACTTAATATTCTTTCTAATACCCCATTGTGCATCTCAAAGAATAAAGTGTAGCATTTTGCAGATAAGTGTTTCCCTGCAGGTCTGAGTGAATATATTGAGGAGATTATCCTAAGGACAATGGAAGTCATAATTTTCTATGATATGTTAAGTTCCCCCAAAGCATTGTCATAATTTTAATAACTCCTATATTGATAATAATATTTTGTAATTTAAAAAGATTGTTTACACTTATAGCAAAGCAGGTAGTATTATCAACATTTTGCAGGGGATAACACTGGGGCTTATAGAGAGATGACAAATAACATCCAAGTTCGTGCATTCAGAAAATAGTAACATTGAATCTAGAAGTCAGTCTCTAAACCACTCCCAATGCCATTTCCTGTATTTCAAATAGTTTTAAGTAAAAGACAGTAACTTACCCTGTCACCAAAAAAAAAAAAAAAAAAGCCAATAAAAGATAGAATTAATATCAGAAAGAATTTGTAGTTGTTCAGTCTCTAAGTTGTGTCCAACTCTTTGTGATCCCATGGCCTGTAGCATGCCAGGCTCCCCTGTCCTCCACTATTTCCCAGGATTTGCTCAAATTCATGTCCATTGAGTCAGTGATGTTATCTAACCATCTCATCCTCTGTTTTCCCCTTCTCCTTTTGCCTTCAAATCTTTCTCATCAGGGTTGGAAGGCATAGATATTCTTTATACATAGCATTTTGACAATAATTTGGAGGGGATATGACATGAGCCATTTTTCCTTTCTGTGTTGCAGTACTCAGACTCCCGTGCTCTTGGCATCAGTGGTCAATGCCATTATATTAATACCTATTTGGGGAGATTTCTCCTTCCAGTTAAAATAGGGTAACAAAATTAGATTTATCTTTCTTCTCGGAACAATCAGCACATTTTCAGAACTCTGAAAATGAAGGATAGTGATATCTGAGAAATGGAAACAAATGATATGAGCTCAGCTTAAAGTCTTGAGATAATTGTTAAGCTTCTGAGTAGTGAAAGGATACTGAGGCACAGCCCAGGAGACTCTGTGAGTTGAGGAGATTGGAATAAGAGTGTGAATTCACAGGATAAAGTGTGAAAGAGGAGAAAACTTCAGAGTGAGAAATACAGATTTCTTACAGGGTAACTCACAAGAAATCAATTGAGTACTGATTAGGGCATACGTTGTGAAAAAAATATACAAAACTGGGAAAAATTATCCACAATCTTAGTGCCTGGCATTGACAGAGAACCAGGAATAATGCCAGTTCCCATCAGACTCATTTGGTTTGGGGCGGAGTACACAAATGAGACTTGGCTGCGTAGTAGGGAGAAATCAGCTGTAGGATTGGCAGTGTTTCAGTCCTACCTAAAGCGCAATAGCAAGATGTAAAAGGATAAAACTACCTACAACCTAATTAGATGTGTTCTAGAACAAAGCTCAGAATATTTATGTGACTATATAAATTATCCAGGACCAAAAAGGTAAAATAAAAAAAAAAAATAAAAAGAAAAAAAATAAACAAAAAAAATAAAAAGAAAAAGAAAAAAAAAAGGTAAAATCGCATCCAATTAAAAATTATCAGTTGCTCAAAAGAAGCAGAAAAATAGAAGCTTTCATGAATAACTAAGTCAACCATAACTGACATAGCTATTAGAATTAAGAGAGAAGGAAACTCAAAGAGTTTTATAATTACATTACAAACTTAAGTTTGAAAACTTAAGAGACTTGAAAGATAAATATGACCAAGATTGAATTCTGGTTATGAAAACTGCAATGTCTGAGATGGAAATCTTACATATAAGATTAATGGCAGGTTAATGTTGAAGAAAAGATTAGTGAACTTAGAGACATAAAAATAAACTACCCAAAATAAATTAGAGAAAAAGGAATAATAAAAGCAAATAAGCAGACCATCACTTAGCTGCAGAATGATGTGAAGTAGCCTAATACATGTGCAATTAGAATCTCTTATAGGAATGTCAAAAGATATTTGAAAATATAATGGCCCAAAATTATACACCCATAAATGCAAAAAACTTAATGACCTTAAACACAAGAATGTTAGGAAAAATTTTACCAATATATATCATAATCAAATTAATCAAAACCAGTGATTTAAAAAAAACCTTTAAAAAGAACTTAAAAAAAACATAAAAAATAAAAAGAACTTAAAGAATATATTTAAGTATAGAGGAACCAACATAAGGATATAGAATTACAGCATATTTTCTTATCAGAAATAATGAAAGTGATAGAGAGTGGAGCAAATCTCTGAAAGTTATAGCCACTTAATAAATATATTTTAAAAGGTGTACAAACTGAAGTAGAAGTAAAAACTCTCTATTCACAGATGACATCAGTATTATGTAAGGAATCCAATATAAGCCCCAAAAAATTTAGTAGACCTAAAAAATTAGTTTAGCAAGGTTGCAGGATATAAGATCAATATTAAAAACACAGGTATATTTCTGTACAGTAGCAAAAATAATTAGCTGAATTTTTAAAATTTAAATTTATTTATTTTAATTAGAGGCTAATTACTTTACAATATTGTATTAGTTTTGCCATAGATCAACATGAATCTGCCACGGGTGTACACGTGTTCCCAATCCTGAACCCCCCTCCCACTTCCCTCCCCATACCATCCCTCTGGGTCAGGACTGGTAGCTGAATTTTTAAAATACAATTTGCAACAGTATTGAAAATTTGGAACACTTATAGATAAACATGATGAAAGATGAAAAACCTTTTCAAGTGAATTCTATAAAACTTTGCTAAGAGAAGCTGAATAAGATACAAGTTGAAGCAGAGCTATATCATTTTCATGGGTTTAAAGACTCAGTATTGTTCAGATGTCAGCTTCCCCTAAATTAAAGAGTCTATGCAAGACGAATCAAAACTCTAGTACTTTTTTAGAAATTTTTGAACTAATTTTAAGATTCACAAAAAGATGCAGAAGACCTAAATTAGTCAAAACAACACTACAGTCAAAACAAGAGTCCATAAATACTCTCACTTACATGTGTAACATATTTTCAAGGAAATTTTGGCAGTGATGGTGTGTTCGTACTAGTTATCATGATCATTTTCTCAGTGTCAGATTTATCAAACAGTTATACACAGCCTACTTTATCAATTATAACTCAACAAGCTGTTAAAAGTATATGCCTTTCTGTACATAAAGAAGACAACACAAACCATAATTTCGTGTCTGAATATTTATTTTCCTACGCTTCTCCCTCTAGGCCTCCTCCCTCCTTTCTTCCTTTTGATCCTTCATCCTCCACTGAAGCTTCTTTTTCTTCATTCTGTACCCTCTGAAAAAGTTGAGAAGATTTCATTTGGTTCCTTCCTGTTGCTGCTACAGGTGATTGTTCCCAGAGCTCACAAGGCCTAAAGGAATAAGCACAGGCTTTGGGATTTGGATGGCAGTGAACTCAAACCCCTGCTTTGTCTCTTCCCATCTGTGTGATTTGAAGCAAGTCACTTATTCTCAATTAACGTCATCTGAAAAAGAAGAATATTTATAGGTATCTGTGAGGATGATATATGGTTTACACCTAGATATTATGTCCCCTGAAGATTCTTTATCTCCTTGAGCCTCAGTTTCCTAATCTGGGGGAAAATAAAGGACATAGGGGAAAGTCCAGCTATTCTCTTAAAGACAATATAGGGATTAAATACAGATAATGCATGCTAATATTTCTGGCTCTTAATTCTAAGTATCATAACTTATCTTCCTCTTTTTAAAGAAGAGTCTCTCCATTGAGTCTCTCCATAGAAGATATACACTAGTGTTCTCTTTTGTGCAAAAGTAGAGTTATACGTTTAATAATGTTAGAGTTGAAAGTTAACTTAAAGATAATTTGGTTTCAAAACTCGTATTTCCATGATGGTAAAATGCTACAGTGCACAAAGCCCCAGAAAAGGAATTGGATAATTCAAGCCTGCCTGGAAATTTCTGTGGCTCTCAAACCATTATTCTTTCTGCCATGAATTGTGTGTTGGGTTGGCCAAAAACTTTGTTGAGGTTTTTCCCATCAAATGTTACAGAAAAACCCAAATGAACTTTTTGGCCAACCCAATATAATTAGTAGAAACCTCCTTTGCTGTACAAGAGTTCAACTGTCCTGATTCTTCAGGAAAGCTGTTTACTATTCTTAGGCTATTTCATTATTGTTCCTTGCCTTGAGAAGCCAATTCTGTCTCTCCTGCTGCTCTTTGCCAGTCTGACTGCTCAGAGTAATGAGGTCCAACTGGAAGCCCCAAGTTTTTCCTGTCACTGTAACTTTTTGTGCCTTTGCATGAGCTACCTTTTGTCAATAGAAATCAAGTTGAGAGCCATCCTTTCCCAGCAGCCCAGCCAGGCTCTACAATTTTAATGACATCATTTCACCAGGAATTGAACAGATCCCTGATTGGGCTGGATAAATTGTCAAAATAGAGTTGAACTTTTGTCACAAGTTGATGCAACCTGCTGGGGCACTCTTGAGGGGGAGAACAATGACTCTGCTTCCTACAGGGATCCAGAGTCAGGCCTATAGAAGAGCAGGCCTTGGTCTCCCTTCTCCTGAAGTTAGAATCTGCATAACCCCCTGGGACCTCTCACCATCTGGAATTACATAGGCATCTTCAGCTCTGCACAGCCTAAAGAAAGCATATATCTTCCCCTTCAAACTTGTTCTCTGACATCTCATTACCACTATCTCAAGTCCTGTTACAGGGAAAGAAGAGATGCTGAAGTCTGTGTGGGCAAATATAAGGGGAAGAAATCGTGGAAGGGAAAAGTGAAAGGGTCTTGTCTGAATTAAGACTGGTTTGGAGACTTAACAATTACAATATCCCTTAATCATTGAACAGTCCTTTGAGATACCATTATTCCTATTCCTCAAATAAGGAAACTGAGTTTTAGAGCAGGAGTCCCCAAACTCTGGGGTTTAATGACTGATGATCTGAGGTACAGCTTATGTAATAATAATAGAAATAAATACACAAGAGTTGTATGTGCTTAAATCATCTCAAAGCCATCTGTGGAGAAAATGTCTTCCATGAAATCAGTCCCTGATGTCAAAAAGGTTGGGGACTGGAGTTTTAGAAAACTTACATGACTCACTGAAAGGCACAGACCACATGAAAGTAGAAATAATTGAATTTCATCTCATGAATGACAATGTAAATATATATTCATTGCCAAATACATATTTATTAATAGGTGCATTGTTAAACACAGTGAAGGACAAATGTTAGCATGAAGTTCTTCTATATTTAAATTATCTTTCTAGACATGATCATTATAATGTCTTTAACAGCCTAACAACTTGACTTTTTTTTTTAAATCAATTTAGTATCCAAGCAGTTCATTTAAGGTTTTTCATGTCCCTTCATTCTCCCAAGCTTTAGATTTCCAGTTGCTTCAAAAGTTCAAAACAATATCAAAGCTGAATTTAGGAACTGACAGGGAAGACTATAATGGATAATTCAGAATAAAAATTCTTCTTAATTGAAATAACCAACATTTATGTAGTACATTACAAATTATCAAAACTACCCTTCTAGGTGATTTTATTCATCCTTACAAAAGAAATTCTATAAAAGAATATTTTTTTAATGGTTGAAAGTGAAGCATTAGAAAGGAAAAGTACCTTCTAATATATCTAACCCTTACTGTTAACAAAGTGATATTGGGTACTTATAGAATTTAGTCACTCAGCCAATAGACAACTAAGCAAGACGCCTACTGGCTTGATCTGACTCCATCCATGTTCTTTCTGCTAAAACATTTTGCCTCTTTTAAAGCAATCAACTGACTAATGCACCACTATTAATTTCTAAGCTCTCTACAAGCTTCATAAAACCTGGACTATACCCCCTTTGGATTCCTTTCATCATTGGAATCATTCTTGCCACTTAAACTTAGCTAATATCATTAGCTGACATATTTCAATTATGATCAACATAGTTTGATCAATTTGTGATAGAGATTATAGTAAGACTGCAGAAATAGCCACAGATTATCCCTTATCTTCCATGGCCTTTGAAAGTACCCTCTCACACTGATACTGGGGTGGCCTTGTCACCTGTTTTGTCCAGTGGGACATTACTAGAGTGAGCAAACAGACTTACAAAGCACTCATATGTGAGGCTTACTGCTGTGGGAACTCTGCCACTACCACAGTATGAAGGATACTTAGCCTGTGAATTATCCCAGGAGGCTCTTTCATCCTGAGCGTCTGAGTACCAGACTGAAGTGAGGTCATCCTTGATCATCTAGCCACCAGCCAACTGTCAGTTGACTTGAAATAGATGAGTAAGTCCAAAAGAGATCTGCCAAGTCAGACCAGAACTGCCATACGCCGCACAGATCATGATTTATTTAAGCGGTAGTTGTTTCAACCATTAAATTGAAGAGTGTTTGTTAAATGTCAAAAGTGAACTAATATGAAATGTCTCTACTTACAACCCCATATATATTTGCTACTAAAGGGTGCTTACATTTTGAAGCCCTCTCAAGTTTGAAGCACAGGCTAAGTGGGTCACTGGTCTCCTCCTCCTAACATTCTTTTTGGAATTCTTAAAGAATATAAATCTGTTGATTCCAGCCCTCATCTATTTTCATTGTCACAGAAAACTAGACTGTGCTATGTTGATCTAAACTGTGCTACAGTGTCCTTAATTGTTGATTTTGAGATTGTATGGTGTTTCTTTGACTCTCACCTCAAAGCTTTTGACTTCAAATAATATGTACTCATACAGCTATATAAATTGCTCTTTGTTTATGTGTTATGTGAAAATATATAAGTTTGTTTGGGGAGGTTTGTCCAACATGTCTCAAAAGTCAGTAGTTTTGCTCTATCAACTTATTTGCCTGGGTACTATGGGGTAACTCAAACCACAGGTCATCTCTTAGAAAACTTGCTACTTCTTACTTCAGTTCAGTTCAGTCGCTCAGTCGTGTCCGACTCTTTGCGACCCTATGAATCACAGCATGCCAGGCCTCCCTGTCCATCACCATCTCCCAGAGTTCACTCAGACTCACATCCATCAAGTCGGTGATGCCATCCAACCATCTCATCCTCTGTTGTCCCCTTTTATTCCTGCCCCCAATCCCTCCCAGCATCAGAGTCTTTTCCAATGAGTCAACTCTTTGCATGAGATGGCCAAAGTACTGGAGTTTCAGCTTTAGCATCATTCCTTCCAAAGAAATCCCAGGACTGATCTCCTTTAGAATGAACTGGTTGGATCTCCTTGCAGTCCAAGGGACTCTCAAGAGTCTTCTCCAACACCACAGTCCAAAAGCATCAATTCTTTGGCACTCAGCCTTCTTCACAGTCCAACCCTCACATCCATACATGACGACTGGAAAAACCATAGCCTTGACTAGATGGACCTTTGTTGGCAAAGTAATTCTGCTTTAGTTTGCTCCATGATGACTTTTAGCAATTATTTATGTTTGGGCAGGCTAGTTAATATATTCTGAATCTACTTTCAACCGCAGACTAATGTCTTTATTCTCAAAACTTGATAAGCAGCATGAAACATCATCAGTAGCCTAGCATTGTGCTTAAGGATGTGAGACTTATGTCTGCCTAAGATCAAGTGAGTCATCACCTCCCTGGTGATTTCCTTAATACATTATATTAATAACTATCCCCTAGTGCTGCTGTGAATGTTCAGTCAGACAGTGATTATAAGTTGCATAGTTTGCATCTGATATAAAGGAAACCTGGGCTTGTGGCTCAGATAGTAAAGAATCCTCTTTTCAGTTCTGTCACTCAGTTATGTCTGACTCTTTGAGACCCTACAGACTGCAGCATGCCAGGCTTCCTTGTCCATTTCCAACTCCCAGAACTTACTCAAACTCATGCCCATTGCATCGGTGATGCCATCCAACCATCTCATTCTCTGTTGTCCCCTTCTCCAGCCTTCAATCTTTCACAGCAACAGGGTCTTTTCAAATGAGTCAGCTCTTTGCATCAGGTGGCCAAAGTATTAGAGTTTCAGCTTCAACATCAGTCCTTCCAATGAACATTCAGGACTGATTTCTTTTAGGATGGGCTGGTTGGATCTCCTTGCAATCCAAGGGACTCTCAAGAGTCCTCTCCAACACCACAGTTCAAAAGCATCAATTCTTTGGCGCTCAGTTTTCTTCATAATCCAACTCTCACATCCATACATGACTACTGGAAAAACCATAGCTTTGACTAGACAAAGCTCTGTTGGTAAACTACTCTCTCTGCTTTTTAATATGCTGTCTAGGTTGGTCATAGCTTTCCTTCCAAGGAGCAAGCATCTTTTAATTTTGTGGCTGCAGTCACCATCTGCAGTGATTTTGGAGTCCCCCAAAATAAAGTGTCTCAATGTTTCCATTGTTTCCCCATCTAGTTGCCATGAAGTGATGGGACTGGATGCCATAAACTTAGCTTTCTGAATGGTGAGTTTTAAGCCAGCTTTTTCACTCTCCTCTTTCACTTTCATCAAAAGACTGTTTAGTTCCTCTTCACTTTCTGCCATAATGGTGGTGCCATCTGCATATCTGAGGTTATTGAAATTTCTTCTGTTAATCTTCATTCCAGCTTGTGCTTCATCCAGCCCAGCTTTTGGCATGATATAGTCTGCATAGAAGTTAAATAAGCAGGGTGACAATATACAGCTGTGAAGTACTCCCTTTCCAATTCGGAACCAGTCGATTGTTCCAAGTCTGGTTCTAACTGCTGCTTCTTGACTTGCATACAGATTTCTCAAGAGGCAGGTAAGATGGTCTGGTATTCCCACCTCTTGAAGAATTTTCCACAGTTCATTGTGATCCACACAGTCAAAGGCTTTGGCATAGTCAATAAAGCAGAAATAGATATTTTTCTGGAACTCTCTTGCTTTTTTGTTGATCCAGCGGATGTTGGCAATTTGATCGCTGGTTCCTCTGCCTTTTCTAAAACCAGCTTGAACAACTGGAATTTCTTTGTTCATGGACTGTTGAAGCCTCACTTGGAGAATTTTGAGCATTACTTTGCTAGCGTGTGAGATGAGTGCAATTGTGCAGTAGTTTGAGCATTCTTTGGCAATGCTTTTCTTTGGGATTGGAATGAAAACCGACCTTTTCCAGTCCTGTGGCCACTCCTGAGTTTTCCAAATTTACTGGCATATTGAGTGCAGCACTTTCACAGCATCATCTTTTAGGATTTGTAATAGCTCAACTGGAATTCCATCATCTCCACTAGCTTTGTTCATAGTGATGCCTCCTAAGGCCCACTTGACTTCATACTCCAGGATGTCTGACTCTAGGTGAGTGATCACATCATTGTGATTATCTGGGTCATAAAGATCTTTTTTTGTATAGTTCTTCTGTTTTTCCTTACCACCTTTTCTTAATATCTTGTTTCTTTTAGGTCCATACCATTTCTGTCTTTTATTGTGCCTGTCTTTGCATGAAATGTTCCCTTGGTATCTCTAATTTTCTTGAAGAGATATCTAGTCTTTCCCATTCTAATTTTCCCATTTCTTTGCACTGATCACTGAGGAAAGCTTTCTTATCATTCTGTGCTATTCTTTGGAACTTTACATTAAGATGGGTATTTCTCTCTTTTTCTCCTTTGACTTTAACTTCTCTTTTTTTCTCAGCTATTTGTAAGGCCTCCTCAGACAACCATTTTACCTTTTGCATTTCTATTTCTTTGGGATGGCCTTGATCACTGCCTCCTGTACTTTGTCATGAACCTCTGTCCATAGTTCTTCAGGCATTGTCTATCAGATCTAATCTCTTAAATCTATTTATCACTTCCAGTGTATAATCGTAAGGGATTTGATTTAGGTCATACCTGAATGGTCTAGTGGTTTTCCCTACTTTCTTCAGTTTAAGTCTGAATTTGGCAATAAGGAGTTCATGATCTGAGCCACAGTCAGCTCCCACTCTTGTTTGTGCTGACTGCTTAGAGCTCCATCTTTGGCTGCAAAGAATATAATCAATCTGATTCGGGTATTGACCATCTGGTGATGTCTATGTGTAGAGTCATTTCTTGTGTTGTTGGAAGAGGGTGTTTGCTATGACCAGTGTATTCTCTTGGCAAAACTCTGTTAGCCTTTGCCCTGCTTCATTTTCTACTCCAAGGCCAGACTTGCCTGTTATTCCAGATATCTCTTGACTTTCTATTTTTCCATTTGAGTCCCCTATAATACAAAGGACATCTTTGTTTGGTGTTAGTTCTAGAAGGTCTTGTAGGTTCTCATGGAACCATTCAACTTCAGCTTCTTCAGCATTATTGGTTGGGACATAGACTTGGATTACTGTGATTTTGAATGGTTTGCCTTGGAAATGAGTAGAGATCATTCTGTCATTTTTGAGATTGTACCCAAGTACCTAATTTCAGACTCTTTTGTTGACTATGAGGGCTGCTCCATTTCTTCTAAGAGATTCTTGCCCACAGTATTAGATATAATGGTCATCTGAATTAATTTGCCTATTCCAGCCCATTTTAGTTCACTGCTTCCTAAAATGTCAGTGTTCACTCTTGCTATCCCATTTGACCGCTTCCAATTTACCTTGATTTATGTTCCAGGTTCCTATGCAATATTGCTTTTTACAGCATCTGACTTTACTTCCATCACCAGTCACATCTGCAACTGGGCATTGTTTTCACTTTGGTTCTGTGTCTTCATTCTTTCTGGAGTTATTTCTCCATTCTTCTCCAGTAGCATATGGGACACCTACCGATCTGGGAAGTTCGTCTTTCAGTGTCCTTCCTTTTTGCCTTTTTATTCTGTTCATGGGGTTTTCAAGGTAAGAATACTGAAGTGATTTGCCATTCCCTTCTCCGGTGGACCACATTTTGTCAGAACTCTCCACCATGACCTGTCCGTCTTGGATGACCCTACACGGCATAGCTCATAGTTTCATTGAGTTAGACAAGGCTGTGGTCCATGTGATCAGTTTGGTTAGTTTTCTGTGATAGTGGTTTTCATTCTATCTGCCCTCTGATGAATAAGGATAAGAGGCTTATTGAAGCTTCCTGATGGGAGAGACTGTAAAAAAACTGGATCTTGTTCTGATGGACAGGGCCATGATCAGTTCAGTTCTTTTCAGTCACTCAGTCATGTCCGACTCTTGTGATCCCATGGACCACAGCACGCCAGGCTTCCCTGTCCATCGCTAATACCCAGGGGCTTAAATTCATGTCTATCGAGTTGGTGATGTCATCCAACCATCTCATCTCCCGTCTTCTCCTTCTCCTGCCTTCAATCTTTCCCAGCATCAGGGTCTTTTCCAATGAGTCAGGTCTTCACATCAGATGGCCAAATTTTTGGAACTTCAGCATCAGTCCTTCCAATGAATATTCAGAACTGATTTCTTTTAGGATTGGCTGGTTGTATCTCCTTGCAGTCCAAGGAACTCTAAAGAGTCTTCTCCAACACCACAGTTTAAAAGCATCAATTCTTCATCACTCAATTTTCTTTATGGGCCATGCTCAGTAAATCTTCAGTCCAATTTTCTATTGATGGGCAGGGTTATGTTCTATCCCTGTTTTTGGCCTGAGGCCAAACTGTCAACCCATGCCTCCATAGGAGACTCTTGAACACTTACAGGCAAGTCTGGCTCAGTCTCCCACTGGCCTCCAAATTCAAATTACCTGGCGTTCTCAGTCCCTTTGCCAAGCCCCAGGTTGAAACATCTGTTGTGGGTCCTATAACTGTCTTAACAGTGTGAGAATTTCTTTGGTACAATTGTTCTGCAGTTTGTGGGTCATCTGCTCGGTGGGGCTAATGGCAACCTCTTCGCAGAGGGCTTGTGACCCAGGTGTGCTGCAGACAGAGCCCTGACTCAGCAGCATGCCACCGCTGACCTGGCCTCTGCAGGAGACACTCATAAGGCAGGTCTGGCTCAGTCTCTGTGAGGCCTCTGGGTCCTGGTGTGCATTAGTTGGATTCATTATCTATTCTGTAGTTGAGGACATTGGAAGAAAGTAAATTAGTCAAAAGGATGATCTGAAGCACTCTTTCAGGAGAACTCTCGATTCCTTTTTATCCCACCTATCAGACAAAACTCCAGTTTTGGTTCATATTTAGTCTATTGTCTCTTGGCTCATCATTAGTCTATAGTCTCTGACAAGAGTCCAACCCTCAATGTGAACTGGTCAGTGTAGGGTAGAGATTAACACCATAGGCTCTGAAGTCAGACCACTTAGGTTTAAATACTGACTCAAGCACTTGGTCATTATTAACTCTGGGAAAATTAAAATATCTGTGATAATTTCTTTGTCCTTAAAATGGAGATATAATAATACGTTTTTCACATTCTTGTGAAAATTAAGTGAAAATATAAATGTGAAGTGTTAAAATCAGTACTTGACATACAGCTAAGCACTCAGTTGCTATGAACACAATTAGACCCTGGTTGCTGATGCTACTGATAAAATTAACTCAAATATCACAAACTGTTGCAGAGCCAAGCATTCCAAATTCATTTGGATGAAATAATTCTTCTCATTTTACTTAACTTTCTCTAATTTTCTAAGAATTAATCCAATAGCCTCATGAAAAAAATATGGATTAGTTAGCCATGGATTTATATCCAAGCTCTCTCATTTTGCTGGATGTGTAAGTTTGAACAATGTAACCTCCATGTGTCCTACTTTATTCATCTGTAAAACTGAGTAGTAAAATTGAAGTCTTTGGATTACCATTAAGGAGTAAGTAAAATATATATAAAATATCTGGCACAGATATTCTCAACAAATATAATGCCTTCAGTTTTAGTTAGATCTTCTTTTGATATTCAACAAGTTAAAAATTTAATAAAGTGGTAAAAATTTGATAAAGCTTTATTTTAATAATAAAACTCTTCACAAGTTTGTGGAAAATGGCTTTCTATTAGTGCGAATCAGATTGGTAGTATTAGTGACTAGTGTCATGGTAACCATAGCCTAGCAACAAGAAAAAGAGATGAGAATACCTGTTGTGCCATCATTATGCTGCTACATTTACATTTTCACTCAGTAGTAATCCGTTCACTCAGTAATATTTCAAGATTTCTGCTAACTAGATCAAAATGGTGGTTAGAATTAAGACAATACTGCTTTTTAGCCATAATGAATTGCTCTATTGTTTATAATCCTCTACTCCCCCTGATTTTATTTTAGTAAAAGTAGCTATTCTCTATGTCTATATTGCTAGTGCTCAACAGCCCCTTTCCAGAAACACCTGACTATTCTGTGTCACATTAAGAGTGCTGAGCTCTGGGGACAGGTAGCAATTTCTATAAATGTAAATATCATGGCAGCAGGGTCAAAGGTAACTGAAAAATCTATGAGGTCTTTTAATCAGCATGGGAAAAAGAATGTTGCTATCTAAAAATTATTAAGAGGCATAAAAGGCATGATTTTCCTGCTTGAAATATATCCATTTTCATACTTGTCACACGTAGTTACATGGGCTCCAATATCTAACAAAGTTTTTGATCTTATTCATTTATTCACTCTTGCCAGAATCTACTATTTTGCAGACTCTTAGCTGGACTTGTTAAAAGGAGATTGATAAAAATATTCAAATTATAATTGTCATTCTTTAACAAATTAAATAATCAGGAAACTATGAAACATTTTTTTCAGTTATAAAAGAGCACGTATCATTATAAATATTCAAATAAACACATACAATGATTAATATTATTTTGTACACCTATGAAAAGTACTCTTCTAAGCACCTTAAAAACTAACTCATGAATCCTTCTAAAGATTATATGGGTACTATTTATCCTTACTTTATAGAATTATGAATATTATAACTAACCCCATTTTGTAGGTGAGAAAAGCAGAGAGCTTAGATAACTTACCCAGAGTTACACATCTAGTAAAATAGTGAAAACAAGGTAGTAACCCAGGTGGTCTGACCACAAGGCTCACATGCTTCTTCTTAGTCCATATAGACCTTAGAATATAGGAGTTACTCAACCAGTGGCTCTCATTCCCTAGTTTAATGCCCAATGATCCATGGTTGATTATCTCTAGTTACACAGAAGCATTTAATTTTCAAACTGGAAAAAGCCCAGAGAACACCCAGTCTTACTTTTTTATTGTGCACATGCAGCAACTGAGACACAGACAAATGTAGTTTTCTCAAAGTTACAACATGGTGGCAGAACTATGGCCCCAATTCTGGCCTCCAGACACCCATAATGCACTGCTTCCATTATATGATACCCAGCTGCTACCCTCAATCATGCCCCTTGTTTTAATGCATAAAATTCAGCAAAAGTCATGAGTCCAGAACAGAGGATACAACATTTTCAATCTTGTTTTGTCTGTATATTTATCCTCAAAAATGCATTCAGTGTTACATCTCAACTGCCAAGTTCATTGCTTTTGAGTGGTGCTGATTTCAACCTGGATCAAATTTAGTGACATTATCTGCAAACCAAGAAAATAAATTATATCAAAGGGAATGACCACTGGATCCTTAACCACCACACAGCCTCCAAATACCCCTGTGTGTCAGACTTCTGAGCACACCATGAATTTGATTCATCCATCAATGGAAAGCACATTCATCACAATTGCCATTCTAAGGCTCTTTATTATACAACTGCTTTCTTGTTTTTGCTCATTTTGATTTGAGAAGGTACTTTATTCTTCTCCCATTCTGCCTTTATAAGACCTTCACCTTCTGTGCAGCTAGCTCAAAACTGAAAATCCCTATGGTCTTTATTTGCCCTCCTCCTAGGATACCAATAAATTCTCAATCTGTGTTTTAAAAATTAATATTGGTAGGCAGATTGAGTGTAAAAATGTTTCTAAACAAGTTTAAAATAAATCTTAGTGATTCCATTAAATCTTCTTAACAACCCCATCAAGCCAAACCCCATGTTCTCAAAGAAGATGACCTATAGTATTTTTCCCAAATAAATATTTGATTTTTTTAAGGAAATAATATAAAGCAAAAAAATTAGACAATTACTTTAAGACCAAATTATTTAAGATAAACTGACTCAGTTTCTTTGTGTAGCATTTAATACATGTGAATATTTTAACATAGAATAAGGAATCTAACTTTGGAGACTTGTTCTGCAAATCATTGATTCAGATTCACAAAAGAATTCTGTTTCCTAGCTCAAGAGTGATCTTTAAAAGTTGCAAGTTGGAAAGAAGTGATAATCTGGGGTTTGAATTCTGCTGTCTGGTGATTGTAATCAAAATCCATGAACAGAACTGTCAAGAATCTATAGACATCTGAAGGGCTAAGAATCTTCATGGATTGTTCACGGTTTTTCTACAATGGGTACATTTAATCAATGGATGAATTGAACCTTCCTTATCTAGGTTTTAGTATGTGAAATATTTAAGTAGACTTTTATAGAAAGTTTTAATATGTGGAATATTTTAAATATACTTTTATAAAAAGTCATCAGCAATTCACCCATGTCATTTTAGATCATTTTACCCAGTGAATATTTCAGAGTAAAATGTGAAGATAGACCCAAAGAAAAGTGATAATAACTGGAGGAACTCACTCTAAAATTTCTGGCTTTCCTTCCGTGAGGATATGGAAGATTTTCTTTTCTAATTAGGAGCAAAAACATTGAAATGCTGTGTGTAAAAATGGAGAAAAAATGAAATAACATAAAAACTAGAGTGGAGAAGGCTGAGTATAGATCAGTTCAAGAAAAATTTACTTGGCATTTATATCACACCTGGCATAATCCTCTGTGTTAGGCATAGAGAATGTACAGTTACTGAGGGCAACAGAAATCTAAATAATTATGATTCAGTATAACCAGTACTATGATAAAAATGTATATAAAATGCTGAGGGAACACACAAAGAAAAGGACTCACTCTGCCATGATAGAACTCATGAGAAGAGGTAATATTTTAGATCCTCTTTAAAAACATACTTTTACTTTTAACAAGTCCTTTCTTTACCATCCCTACTTTGAAATTCTATTTCTAGGGACTTTCAAACTTTTCAACAGTCTCCTCTGTTCCTAACTTTATTATTCTAAATACTACTGTGTGTGTGTGCTTTTTTTAAAAAAATTTCAGTACAAATTGAAAGATTTCTGTTCATACACTATTTTATTTTATATAGGTAAAACACATTTTTATGACTCTAAATGTCTGAAAGATACTGAAGAATCCAATTGAAAACTGATGAAATTGCATTTCTTTTGTTTTCTTTTTTGGGGTTAATTTTTCATTGAAAATGCTTGTCTGGATTTTGCACTTCTTTTGTTTGTTTTACACTTATCAAGTTATAAAATTCTTTGAAATGTCCCTTAAGAACTGTAAAACATTTGTTAACATTATTTTCTAAATATTCTAATTCTTCAGATACACTACCAGATTTTTGTTGTTATTGTTGTGTTTGTTGAGTTTGTCTGTTTCTTTATCTGTTCAGTTCAGTCGCTCAATCATGTCCGAGTCTTTCCCACCCCATGAATTGCAGCATGCCAGGCCTCACTGTCCATCACCAACTCCCGGAGTTCACTCAGACTCACGTCCATCGAGTCAGTGATGCCATCCAGCCATCTCATCCTCTGTCGTCCCCTTCTCCTCCTGCCCCCAATCCCTCCCAGCATCAGAGTTTTTTCCAATGAGTCAACTCTTCACATGAGATGGCCAAAGTACTGGAGTTTCAGCTTTAGCATCATTCCTTCCAAAGAAGTCCCAGGACTGATCTCCTTTAGAATGGACTGGTTGCCTATAATTCTCCCCAAATTCTCTCTCCTCCTGCTTCAGTGTAGACTTCCTGCTGTGTGGACAGCCATTCTTCTGATCTTCTCTTTAACTTCACCCTAAGACTCCTCTTCTCTGCTTCCTAATATTAATCTCCATGTGTAGTGAACATTTGTGATTCTTTTGGGTGCTAGTATCTAAACCTTTCCTATGTAGGTGAAGTCATACACTTTTTGAGCCAGACTCTCATTATAGAAGTTGAAATTGGTGGATAAAGAAGTCTTTAGCCTCCTTTGCAACAAGGATACGATCACTCCACCTGGTTTCCTGAATCAGATCCACCTCTTCTGGACCTTGAATCGGAAGCTTTGACCCAAATAAACAGGAACCGGTTAGTTCCATCCAGTTGTGCCCATGGCAGCAATGACAGGAGTTGTGTGATAACTATTGCAAAATGTGTCTGTCACTGATTGTCTTGGCAGTACAGTCTGCAGTGTTTCTATGCCCAACCAGCTGCAGCATTGTGTTGTCACAGAGCAGCTTGGAGGACTGGTCATAGGCATTATTTTTCACTTGTGCTTACCTTTCTGAAACTTCTGTTAGTATAATGGTGAGTCACCTAATTTTCTTTCTGTCCAATTTTTGGTATTTTTTTTTAAGATTGGGGAGGTTCTGCTTTCATAGATTTTTCTCAACTTCATCCTCCAACCTTTCTACGATTTATTCTTTAACTTTCACCACTTTCACTTTTTATTTTCAAACAATGCTTTTTTGGTTTCTCATTGTTCCTTTATGATTAATACCTTGGTGTTGGTACCATGGTAATGGTTTATGTATATGATTTCTTCCCTTAACTCTCTAATAAGTGTCTTATTTATAGTTTATTTCATTTAAATTTTTTCTGCTCCCCTACCTTGTACCAGGGACCACAGGTGGGCTCAGCTTTAGGGTCTGCAAGCTAGCAGGTCTAGGTTCACAGACCCTGGCAGGCCTGGAGAGAAGGTCTGCAGTGAAGTCTGACAGTCACTGGGCTCTCTGACCTTCATAAGAGAACTCTTGGTCCTGTGCTGCACAGGCTTGGAGGAAGAGCGATGCAGACTAAGTAAAACTGGGCTTCCTCCTCTCTCTACCATGTCTTTTCTCATTTCTGTGCTATTTTCAAATGCTACACTCTCTCATGTGGATTTCGGTGCTCTAGTGAAGGTATTTGCTCCATGAATGGTTGTCGAATTGGTTTCTTAAGAGCAATGAGGCCTGGAATATCCTATCCCACTATCTTACTGACATCACTAGCTGATCCATTTCTATATTGTTACCTTATTTAAGTATTTCATACCTTATCTTTCAGTTTTTTTCCCACCTTTCTCATCTTCAGATATCATATATCATTATTTATATAGAAAAATAAACAAAACATAAATGTGTGTATGTATATGTATGCATGGGCTTCCCTGTTGGCTCAGACAATGAAGATTCTGCCTACAATGCAGGAGACCTGGATTCAATCCCTGGGTCATGAAGATCTTATGAAGAAGGGAATGGCAACCCACTCCAGTATTCTTGCCTGGGAAACCCCATGGACAGAGGAGCCTGGTGGGCTACAGTCCATGGGGTCACAAAGAGACATGACTGGGTGACTAAGACTTTCACTTTCATATATGTATGTATGTGTGTGTGTGTGTGTGTATATATATAGTCTTTGTCATTCTCTTTGTACAAACCTTCAAAATATTGAGTTTCTAAGTGCTAATCTCTCTTTTCATTCCTACACTATCTAGATTTTCTGTTTAGTATGGTCATCAGTAGCTACATGAAGTTAACTTTTAAAAACATGTATAATATCATGTATGAAACGAGTCGCCAGTCCAGGTTCGATGCACGATACTGGATGCTTGGGGCTAGTGCACTGGGACGACCCAGAGGGAGGGTATGGGGAGGGAGGAGGGAGGAGGGTTCAGGATGGGGAATACCTGTGGCGGATTCATTTCGATATTTGGCAAAACTAATACAATATTGTAAAGTTTAAAAATAAAATATAATTAAAAAATAAAGTTCCTCAGCCACATTAGATATATTTTACGGACTCAACAGCCACATGTAGCCAGTAACTACTGTATTAAACAGCAGAGACACAGAACAATTTAAGCATTACAGAGGTTTATTCAAAAGCACTGATCTAGACACATCAATCTCATTCACTTCTATTTAAATATCATATGCAGAAGATACCCAAATCTGCTTCCTCTGTTATGGCAGGTTGTATAGGTAGTCTAATTCAATTCAAAATTCCATTGCCTTTCTGTCCTGTCTATCTCTGTTTTAAAGGCCATAGAAGCAAATATTTACTTTCCAACCTCCGATTCAACTAAAGAAATGGGGAAGACAATATGCTACAGTTTTGGCCAATGGGACAAACCTAATCCACACTGCCCCCTTCCCTTTTTTTCCCCTGCTTTGTCAGTAGGTCAAGGCTTGAACTGCGTCCACCATCTGGTATTCATGAAGAAAGATAATAAGTCACATAGATGCAGACCCTGAACCAGAGCTGAGACTTAGCTACTCACATCATTTTGTTATATGAGAAATAAGCCACTATTTAAGCACTGTAGTTTTGTTGTTCCATTGTCTGAAGCCAAAGAACATTTCCATACATATTCCAGCTAAATCTGCTATATAGTAATAAGTATTTTTCAGGAAAAAAAAAACTATTTCTCAATCCTACTACCTAAAAATATTTTTCTACACCACCTCAGGGATAATCAGTCATAGAAGTGGCACTGTTTCTGTCCTCTCTGGAATGTCGGCTGCATGACCTGATCTGTTTTCTCCATCTCCGTATATGCAATCTCTAGAATAATGTCTAGTAGTTAGTACTCAATAAATATATCTTTAATAAGTCTAAATAAGATGCATATTCTTAGGAGACAAAATAAATCCAGACATAAAGACCCCGAGGAACATAGACTGTGAAATTAACCTCAGATGAGTCACTCAGCTAAAACCACTTCAAAGAAAATGGAAATGTCCTGTCTCCTTTAGGCTAGGAGATGATGGTTGTACCTATGAAGGACAGTGGTGAAACAGTCTTCTTCCATGCCTTTGTGAATTTCAGGAGACATGCTTTTGTTTTATTGTTTTAAATTTGTTTGACCTAACTGGTGGAAATAATAGAGGCTGTTCTAAAAATGATAATGTCTAATAGAATCTCTGCCCTATAAATGTTCCATCTCTACCTGCCATAACATTTTGACTATGATTAAAACAGTAATTTTCCTCATAAGTATACTGACATGTTGAGAATTTGTGCACTATTTATGTACAATAATATTTACAGCCCTTTAGAGGCTGTGCCAATCCTGGGACGAATCATTGCCCAGAGGATGCAGTTTTATTAGTCTCATGACATCAAAATATGCATTGCAAATTGTTCTTTATGACTACAGTAAATTCACATCTTTCCTCAGAGGCTGAAATATTTTGAAGATCAGAGCTAGAGAGATACACAGTTGAAAATGTTTGTCCTGTTGTACTCTGATTTACAGTAAATTATTATAGTTTTCCAGGTAGTCATAATTTTGCAATTTGTATGATATAGTGAAACTATTTAGTTCTCTGTGATGGGGAACTGATCTATTGCCAAATGTTAGCTGTCACCTGAGTTTCCCAGTTTATCTGTCATCATTAGTCATCCTGTTTGTGTTGGCACATGGCTCAAAATCTAGTACACACAAAATTTTAAATTACTTCTTAGACAGTAACCTTATTGTGTATTGCTTTTAAATGTATTGTGTGTACCTTTTAATTTATCTACCTGTCTATCAAGATAAAAAGACATAATTCAATGGAAATACACTTAATTCAGTACTTGCCATGAAAGATCCTCTAAAAAATGTTGCAACAGGAAGCCAAAATTTAATAATTGCTCTCTACCCACTTCCAGCAAAAGGAATCAGGTATAGAGGAACAAATAAAACTATGCTACAATGTAAAATTGTATAGCCAAGTAAATATAATAATTTATTTCTATTATAGAAATATATATGATTTCTCATCCATAAAAACTTTTGATGGTTTATTTTGAATGAAATTCAGGTGTGTATATATATATATATATATATATATATATATCTGTGTATGTATTAATGTGTGTATCTATATACATACTTACATATAGACACAGATACATTTCCCAGATGGATATTACAGGTTTTCCATCTGGGGATCATTTTTCAAAGGTTTCATGGGAGAAAAACTGTAAAAGTAGTCCTTAAAAGATATGACACACAAAATTGAAACAGAGAAGTAATAGAGAGGGGTATAGCCCTTGTAGATAAACAGATTTGGGTTTAAATAGAACACCAGCCTCTTTTGGGTTGTGAGATTTGGGTACAACACTTGATCCCTGTGATGTTGTTTCTTTACCTTGCAAAACAGGAGATAATACTTGTCAAACAAAGTAGTAAATAGGTTAATTTGTGAGAAATGTATAACACAGGTCATAGCATTGTCATTTTTAATAATTGGTTAAAAAAAAAGGCTAGTTACAGAGGAATATTGGGCAGAGATAAAAGTCTGCAAAATATGAAATGTCATTTTATTCAGATTTGTTGATTCCAAAATTATGTGGAAAAGTACATATTTCATTGTATAAATAAAATTCAGATTATTGATCTAGTCCACTTGGGTTGTTTCCAGCTTTTTGCTATAGCGAATATTGGTGCTCTGAACATGAACTTCTGGTGCATGTATCCTAGTGTTTTGCTAAGAGGGGAACTGCGTAGTCATTGGAAATGCATATCTTTGACTTCACAAGATAATGCTTAATTGATTTCAAAGTGGTTTAATGATTTGTATTTCTGTCATTAGTGTCTAAAATTTGTATTTGTTTCTTAGTTACACAAGTGTCTGGTTTTTGTCTTGCTTTTTAATTTTGGCCAATCAGGAGGGTATAAAGTGCTATTACATTTGATTTTCATTTTTATTTTCTTCATTACTGTTACATAAAAGTATTTTATTTATTGAATATCAAGGCTTCTCCTTCTGTAAAAAACACTGTGTATGACCTTTGGCTATTTTTCTATGAGGTTATTTTGCCCCTTTCTGAAAACTTACATTTTGAACATAGGTATGTATCTAAATACAAATCCTTTGACAGTTCTATTTCTATAGGCTGAAAATTTGTGTCCCCCTTAATGTTCATATTTGAAACCTTATATCCAATGTGACGTTGATGGTGATGGGCCTTTGGGAGCTAATTGGATAGCATGGGTGGAGCCCTCCTGAATGAGATTAGTGCCCTTATAAAGCAGACCCAGAGAGATCCCTCCTTTCTGCCACAGTGAAAAGATAGTCATCTGTGAAGCAGGAAACATGCGGGCAGCAGCCACACCACTGAATTCGTCAGTGCTTTCATCTTGGATTTTCCAGCCTCTTGAACTGTGAGGGATACATTTTTATTGTTTTAAGTCATTTAGTCTATGGTGTTTTGTTATAGCAGCATAAATGGCCTGAAACACATACATTGCAAACATCTAACTAGAAAGTAAATTCTACAAGGGGGACACAAAAAGTTTTATTCGCTGATGTGTCCATAGCCTCTGGCGCAATGACTGGAACAGAGTACTCAAGGAGAATTTGTTGAGTTAATAAACAGAATTTTACATTATTGCATCCCTTCATGGGTTGTGCATTTGAAATCTTGTAATGAGAAGTTCTTCATTAGCCTGAGGTCATATAAATAGTTATATATATTCTCTTCAAAAAAGTTTACTTTTCCTCTTCACATAAGTTGTTATTTTCTTTAATCCACCTAGAATAGAATCATGTACATGATAATTAATTGTCCAAGCATAATTAATTTATAAGCCTATCTTTCCCCAGTAATTGGCAAAACAAAACTTTTTTATATATCAAGCTTTTATATAATGCTGAAAATATTCTTGTGTTCTATACTATTTTATGTGGCTCTTTTCTCTTCCCATGCCAATTATTTCTAATTCTTAAGTAATATTTTAGTTACTGTATTTTTTTTAATTTATTTTTGATACCATGATGGATATATATCTTCCACTTTCTTCTTCATTTCTTTCAGAAGAGTTTGGTGTTTCTAACAACATTCTTATTATATAATCCTTAAATAGCCCTCAAGTTTCTTTTAAAGAAAAACTTTGAAAGTGTTATTAGAATTTTATTTAAACTAATGATTCTGGATATAAAGAAAAAATATGTCAGAATATTGAGTTGTTTTATCCAAGAGCAAAGTATATTTCCACACCTCTTTTGGTCTCTTCATAAATACCCTTCAATATTTGTTTTTAAATTTTGAGGTTCAGTCTTGTACTTCCTTCATTATATATGTTGCTGTGAATCTCACATTTTGTTACGATTTAGTAAATCGTATTATTTTACAAACTACAATTTGCATTTGTGGCTGCTGTGCAATATTCCCATTGATTTTTATATATTGGTTATGTATCTAGTTATTGGAGAAGGAAATGGCAACCCACTTCAGTGTTCTTGCCTGGAGAATCCCAGGGACGGGGGAGCCTGGTGGGCTGCCGTCTATGGGGTCGCACAGAGTCGGACACGACTGAAGTGACTTAGCAGTATGTATCTAGTTACGTTGGCAAACATTCTTCTTCATTCTAATAACTTGCAGATTCTTTGAAGTGTTTATTTTAGATAATTTTGTCTACAGATATGCTTGTGTTTCTTGTTTCATGATCTGTAAACATTTAACTAAGTTTTTTCCTTATGCATACTCCAATGACAAGAATCTCAGTCCAACAGAAACCATTCATGAGCATCTTCTTTATTTTTAGTAACCAACTTTGCTGTAGGATTTTGTTAAATAATATCTAGAAGACTGAGGAAATCCTTTCTATTTTTATTGTTAATAACTAAACATCTTGAATGAATGCTTACTAATATCAGTTACTTTTCTCTGCATTATGGAAAACTTTTTTCCCCTCTTTCAATCAGTTAATGTGACAATCTTCATCATTAGATTTTTCAGTGTTAAACCCACCTTGCTTCTTACAGATAAGCTTTACTTGCTCATGAGTTATGATCTCTTTTATATATTGCTGAATTTAGCTGGCTCATATTTTACTGAAGGTTTTACAAATTTATTCACGAGGTGATTTACTTGTAACATTCCTCTTTTATACTACCATGCCAAAGTTTGTTTATCAAGATTATATTGGCTTCATAGATTTAATTGAAGAGAGTCCTTTTTTCCTATGCCTTAGGAGATTTGTTTAAAATTGCAATGATCTGTTTTATTAATGTTTTGTCATATAGTCCTTTAAATCATAAAGCTTGGTATTTCTCTTTGGAGAATATTTTGAACCTCTATAAGAAACTTAATTCCCCTGATGGAATTTTGGTTTTCTCCTCTTTAAAGAGCATTTCTAGAAATTTGTTGTGTGTGTGTGTGTGTGTGTGTGTATATGTACACACATATACACACATATGACATGTATGTGTATATATATGTATGTATATACACATATATTGATACATATATATAGTATGTAGTAGTATATAAATATGCAAAGTATTGGCACATGTTTCTTAAAGGTATGCTCTTATTTTTTTTAATTTGCCATTTTCATTTTCTAATGTACTTTTATTTGAGCATTTCTGTATTTTATTCACTTTCTCTTGCCCAAAAGTGGCATATTTAACTCTTTTAAAGTAACTTTTCCATTTATTTTTAATCTTTACTTTAATTTCTGTTCTTGCCACTGTTTTTCCTACTTTTTTCATTCTGAATTTGGTTATTGGCTCATTAATTTTTAGTAGTTTATCTCCTTAATATAACATTTAAGGCTATACATTTATCTTTAATATTGTTTGTCTCATCTTCATGCTAAAATTTTTAAAATAGTAATCAATTCTGTTCTAAGCATTTAAATTTTTATTATGATTTCTCTTATGAACAGAGCTTCCCAGGTGTCACTAGTGGTAAAGAATTTGCCTGCAAGTACACATGGGTTCAATCCCTGGGTCAGGAAGATCCCCTGGAGTAGGGAATGGCTACACTCCTGTATTCTTGCCTGGGAAATCCCATGGACAGAGGAGCCTAGTGGGCTGCAGTCCATGGGTCCAAAGAGTCAAACATGACTGAGCACAAGCTCTTATGAGCTACAGATAATCAGAAGTGTCTATGATAATGTTCAGATTGATTGGAGGGTAAAGGTATCCCATACTTGCTGATTTCTGATTTAACTGCATATTGTTTCTTTAAAAAGTTGAATATGTATGCAAAATGTCTTGCTCTGTTGACATTTTATGACTGGGAACACAAAGTATTTTGTATATATTTTATCATGTTTACTAAGAATGCATTTTCTCTAATTTGTTATTTATCATTCCATATATTTCCTTTAAATCAAGTAAGCTAATTGTGTTGTTAATTTTTTTAAAATTCACTAGTGTTTCATCTGTTTTCAGATCAAATCAGATCAGTCGCTTAGTCATGTCCGACTCTTTGAGACCCCATGAATCGCAGCACGCCAGGCCTCCCTGTCCATCACCAACTCCCAAGTTCATTCAGACTCATGTCCACTGAGTCAGTGATGCCATCCAGCCATCTCATCCTCTGTCGTCCCCTTCTCCTCTTGCCCCAGTACCTCCCAGCATCAGAGTCTTTTCCAATGAGTCAACTCTTCACACGAGGTGGCCAAAGTACTGGAGTTTCAGCTTTAGCATCATTCCTTCCAAAGAAATCCCAGGGCTGATCTCCTTCAGAATGGACTGGTTGGATCTCCTTGCAGTTCAAGGGACTCTCAAGAGTCTTCTCCAACACCAAAGTTCAAAAGCATCAATTCTTCGGCGCTCAGCCTTCTTCACAGTCCAGCTCTCACATCCATACATGACCACAGGAAAAAACATAGCCTTGACTAGACAGACCTTTGTTAGCAAAGTAATGTCTCTGCTTTTCAATATGCTATCTAGGTTGGTCATAACTTTCCTTCCAAGGAGTAAGTGTCTTTTAATTTCATGGCTGCAGTCACCATCTGCAGTGATTTTGGAGCCCCAAAAAATAAAGTCTGACACTGTTTCCACTGTTTCCCCATCTATTTCCCATGAAGTGATGGGACCAGATGCCATGATCTTAGTTTTCTGAATGTTGAGCTTTAAGCCAACTTTTTCACTCTCCACTTTCACTTTCATCAAGAGGCTTTTGAGTTCCTCTTCACTTTCTGCCATAAGGGTGGTGTCATCTGCATATCTGAGGTTATTGATATTTCTCCCAGCAATCTTGATTCCAGCTTGTGTTTCTTCCAGTTCAGCGTTTCTCATGATGTATTCTGCATAGAAGTTAAATAAACAGGGTGACAATATACAGCCTTGACGAACTCCTTTTCCTATTTGGAACCAGTCTGTTGTTCCATGTCCAGTTCTAACTGTTGCTTTCTGACCTGCATACAAATTTCTTAAGAGGCAGATCAGGTGGTCTGGTATTCCCATCTCTTTCAGAATTTTCCACAGTTTATTGTGATCCACACAATCAAAGGCTTTGGCATAGTCAATCAAGCAGAAATAGATGTTTTTCTGGAACTCTCTTGCTTTTTCCATGATCCAGCAGATGTTGGCAATTTGATCTCTGGTTCCTCTGCCTTTTCTAAAACCAGCTTGAAATTCAGGAAGTTCAAGGTTCACATATTGCTGAAGCCTGGCTTGGAGAATTTTGAGCATTACTTTACTAGCGTGTGAGATGAGTGCTATTGTGCGGTAGTTTGAGCATTCTTTGGCATTGCCTTTCTTTGGGATTGGAATGTAAACTGACATTTTCCAGTCCTGTGGCCACTGCTGAGTTTTCCAAATTTGCTGGCATATTGAGTGCAGCACTTTCACAGCATCATCTTTCAGGATTTGGAATAGCTCAACTGGAATTCCATCACCTCCACTAGATTTGTTCGTAGTGATGCTTTCTAAGGCCCACTTGACTTCACATTCCAGGATGTCTGGCTCTAGGTCAGTAATCACACCATTGTGATTATCTGGGTCGTGAAGATCTTTTTTGTACAGTTCTTCTGTGTATTCTTGCCATCTCTTCTTAATATCTTCTGCTTCTGTTAGGTCCATACCATTTCTGTCCTTTATTGAGCCCATCGTTGCATGAAATGTTCCTTTGGTATCTCTGATTTTCTTGAAGAGATCCCTAGTCTTTCCCATTCTGTTGTTTTCCTCTATTTCTTTGCATTGATCACTGAAGAAGGCTTTCTTATCTCTTCTTGCTATTCTTTGGAACTCTGCATTCAGATGTTTATATCTTTCCTTTTCTCCTTTGCTTTTCACTTCTCTTCTTTTCACAGCTATTTGTAAGGCCTCCCCAGACAGCCATTTTGCTTTTTTGCATTTCTTTTCCATAGGGATGGTCTTGATCCCTGTCTCCTGTACAATGTCACGAACCTCATTCCATAGTTCATCAGGCACTCTATCTATCAGATCTAGGCCGTTAAATCTATTTCTCACTTCCACTGTATAATCATAAGGGATTTGATTTAGGTCATACCTGAATGGTCTAGTGGTTTTCCCCACTTTCTTCAATTTCAGTCTGAATTTGGCAATAAGGAGTTCATGGTCTGAGCCACAGTCAGCTCCTGGTCTTGTTTTTGCTCACTGTATAGAGCTTCTTCATCTTTGGCTGCAAAGAATATAATCAGTCTGATTTCGGTGTTGACCATCTGGTGATGTCCATGTATAGAGTCTTCTCTTGTGTTGTTGGAAGAGGGTGTTTGTTATGGCCAGTGCATTCTTTTGGCAAAACTCTATTAGTGTTTGCCCTGCTTCATTCCGTATTCCAAGGCCAAATTTGCCTGTTACTCCAGGTGTTTCTTGACTTCCTACTTTTGCATTCCAGTCCCCTATAATGAAAATGTTCATCTGTTTTATCAATAACTAAATATTACGTTGGATATAGTTTGCCTCCAATATATACATATTAATTTATATATGCATATATCTATAAAATATGCATTCTAAGTGTATTAGGCATATGCATATTATATATACTAGAAGTAGTATTTATAAATATGTAAATAAATTTACTTATTTGAGCCTATCTTATTAGGTTCATAAAAGGGAATACTTGTGTATTCATCCTGGCAATTGAATTTGCTATTTTTTCATATAAATTTATTTATATGAAATATATAGTGATGTTTCTTCTAAACAAGTATTATTTTACACCAATTTTAGATATCCAGAAAAATTGTGAAGATGATATGAGTTCCTATATTCTATAGCTAGTTTCTCTTATTATTAAAATTTTGCATTAGTATGGTATATTTTTGTAATTAATGATCCGGTATTTATACAGTATTATTATCTGAATTTCATTCTTTATTCAGAGTTCCCTGGAGTTTGCCTAATGTCTTTTTTCCCCTTTCCAGGATCCCTTCCAATATACCGTATTAGGCTACTCTTAGCTGTGACATTCAGTTTTCCTTGTTTGTGATGACCTTGACAGATTTGAGGAATTCTTATCAGATATTTTGGGCCTATTGGAATTTGTTGATGCTTTCCCATAAAATGAATAGACTAGGGTTATGAGTGACTGGGATGAAGACTAGAAAGAGAAATGCTATTTTCATCATATTATTGTCATGGGTTCATTTGCTTTTAGTTCAGTTAGTCGCTCAGTCATGTCCAACTCTTTGCGACCCCATGAACCGCAGCACGCCAGGCCTCCCTGTCCACGACCAACTCCTGAAGTCCACCCAAACCCATGTCCATTGAGTCAGTGATGCCATCCAAACCATCCAGGCCACGGGACTGGAAAAGGTCAGTTTTAATTCCAATCCCAAAGAAAGGCAATGCCAAAGAATGCTCAAACTATCACACAATTGCACTCATCTCACATGCTAGTAAAGTAATGCTTAAAATTCTCCAAGCCAGGCTTCAGCAATACGTGAACTGTGAACTTCCAGATGTTCAAGTTGGTTTTAGAAAAGGCATAGGAACCAGAGATCAAATTGCCAATGCCTGATGGATCATTGAAAAAACAAGAGAGTTATCATGGGTACATAATATCAAAACAGCATATCACTGTTGATCTTGGTTACCTGGATGAGGTAGTATTTATCAGTTTTCTCCATGTTAAAGGTGCTTTCCTCTGCACTTTGCATCTGTTGCCGAGTCACTCAGTCATGTCCAACTCTTTGCAACCCCATGGACTGCAGCATACCAAGCTGCCCTGTCCTTTACCATCTCCTGGATCTTGCTCAAACTTATGTCCATTGAGTTGGTGATGCCATCCAACAGTCTCATCTCCTGTTGACCCCTTCTCCTGCCTCTATCTTTCCCGGCCTCAGGGTCTTTTCCAATGAGTCAGCTCTTCACATCAGGTGGCCAAAGTATTGGAGTTTCAGCTTCAGCATCAGCCCTTCCACTGAATATTCAGGGTTGATTTCCTTTAGGATCGACCACTTTGATCTCCTTGCAGCCAAAGGGACTCTCAAGAGTCTTCTCCAACACCACAGTTCAAAAGTATCAATTCTTCTGCACTCTGCCTCCTTTATGGTTCAACTGTCACATCCATACACGACTACTGGAAAAACCATAGCTTTGATTAAATGGACATTTGTCTGCAAAGTAATATCTCCGCTTTCTAATATACTGTCCAGGTTGGTCATGGCTTTTCTTACAAGAAGCAAGCATCTATTAATTTCATGGCTGCAGTCACCATCTGTAGTGATTTTGCAGCCCAAGAAAAGAAAGTCTGTCGCTGTTTCCATTGTTTTCCCATCTATTTGCCATGAAGTGATGGGACCAGGTGTCATGATCTTAGTTTATTGAATGTTGAGTTTTTAGCCAGCTTTTTCACTCTTCTCTTTCACCTTCATCAAGAGGCTCTTTAGTTCCTCCTTACTTTCTGTCATAAGAGTGGTGTATCTGCATATCTGAGGTTATTGATATTTCTCCCAGCAATCTCGAGTCTAATTTGTGCATCATCCAGCCCTTTCCATAGTGTCATCTTTGAAAGGAAATTGTTTTGTGCATCCAAAGGAGATACACTCTACCTTTTGAAGGGAAAAGTATCTACATATATTATTTGGAAGATAACAGATTTGTGCCTACTCTCTCACTTCTTTAATTACTCATATATTAGTATGAACTCTGGATATTTATTTTATACTTTGGGATGTAATTCAACACTGCTTTACTAGAAATATTTGCTCAATTTTCTTTTCAAATTTGACTTTTGGAAGCTCTTTCAGTTATCTACTGTGTCTTTTGGACATACTTCTATCATTGTGGATATTTTTGTTTGGTTAAATTTATTTTTGAATGCTTCCCTACTTTATTGCATTTGAAAATGTCCCTGGTTCATATATATTTTTTTGCCCCAGTCCTAATATCAGACTTTTTCCCAAGCATCCCTCTTTCTTTTTATTGAATAATGATATTAGATGTCAGGATCTTATACTTCTTAGTGTCTCTGCTCTAGTCCTCTGAACTGACAGAGCAAGGGACTCCATGTTTGTACTAACCAGTGAATATATACATGCCTATACATATTTCTGCTTCCCAGGTGGCTCCGTGGTAAAGAATCTGCCTGCCAGTGCAGGAGATGTGGGTTTGATCCCTGGGTCAGGAAGATCCCTTGGAGGAGGAAATGGCAACCCACTCCAGTATTCTTGCCTGGGAAATCCCAAGGACAGAAGAGCCTGGCAGATAATAGTCCATGGGGTTGCAAAAGTGTTGGACCTGACTTTGGGAACAAATCTATACTTCTATGTGTAACTATTCAGCGAAATGTGAGTTTATACCAGTGTTTCTAATCCACTACCATGTTGATCGCTGTATCCTGTTCCTTTGTCTATTTTAACATCCTACTCCAAAATGAGAATCCTGACTCAGTCATGAATTATCCACTTACCTAATTGTCCAAGCCAAGGATACATGAATAGTAATGTTAAAATAGTTAATTCACACCTCCAACCTCATACAGTTTTACCTGTGTACAATTTCTTATTCTGCTTTCATAGACTTCACGTATTGCCCAGTCTGCTTAGTTCAGCATTTCTTCCCAGCCCCTTCTGTGAGATGCTAAATGTATTTGTAATACAGTTTGATTACTTGTCATAGTCTGCTCTCCATGCTTGTATCCACTGACCTCCTAAATGACCCTTATAAAATTGCATAACTAAGGGTTCACACTTCAGTAAGGTTTGTGAATTTTTGAAAATACGTAGTGTGATATATCCACCGTTATATCATATGTAATATTTTCACTGCCCTAAAAATCCCTGTGCACCTCCTATTCAGTTCAGTCCAAAGAGGAGAGGTGTGCAGCTGAGTGATTGCAATGACTACAAATGGAATTTAAGTCTGTTTCTAGGTTCTCACACATATTTTGAATTTTATATATTTTTAATTTTTTAAATATTTTAAACTTTGTTATTTTATATTCTATGTCTGATCATTTAATGCCTGTAATCTTTGGTGATCTAAAACAGCTGTTTGCTATTACTGCTCACTCCTATTCAGAATAGTTTATTTCACCATGAATGAAGTAATTATTATTATTTTGTATTGTTAACTTGTTTTATCTGTGGGGTCCTGAGGAGCTTGAGTGACACATCCTTTCCTCCTGCAAATTCTGCATTTATTTGCTTTGCCAGCAGATGCTACATGGCTGGAACTATTTTAATATAATGAATATGTTGGAGATTTCCCAGACTTCACAGGCTGTGCATGTTTGAATTCCATATCTGATTAGACCAGGTCAATGATTGCAGTTCTCCACAGGTGAAACTTACTATATCATGTACTATTCACTGCTCTCATTTTGTTAAGATTCCTTTTGGAGGGAACACTTGGGCTATTTCTTATTTTGTTCATCAAAAATAAATGATTTTAGAGTTTTGGGGGGAGACATTTTTGTCATTTACTTAGGATCAAATTATACTAAATTAGGGGAGATAGATACCTAGAATATTTTTAATGACATATTTCCAGAAGATATCCCATTAGTTCAGTTTTAGTCATGTGGATGATAATGAAGCCATGGAATATTTAAGCTATCTTATCTAGCAGGCATAACAAAATAAAAATCAGTCTGAAGCTCTAATTTTGAGAGTAATAAGCACATAGATGAGAATTGGAGCTATATAGTTCAAAGTGATCACTCAAGGGACATTCAGACTACAGGAAAGTGTGGAGGCTATTCAGTGTCGCATATACAACTAAATATATGTGCTAGGTGAAATGGGGACATAAAGTTGGTTTATCATTTTCCCCAGGGTGAACAAATCTTTTTTGTGTTTTTGTTTAATTTTTATTAAATGACAACAAATCTCTATCAAAATATGTCAGTTACCAATGCTTATTGCCAAAAGGACACGTTGTGATAATAGTCTTCAAACTGTCATAAAACTATGTACATCTTTTAAGTTTTGTATGACTTTTAACATGACTTCTAAGAAAATATTAATTTTAATGTTGAAAAAGACCAATGTTGTCTTCCATATTAAGTTCTTTGTTCCCTTTGAACCATTTCCAGTCTTACTTATTTTTTTACTAGCTTTCCCTTTACCAGAGTGCTTCATGCATTCATTTGTCCTTGGACATTTGGGATTGTTCTTACATATTTATCTGAGTATTCTGACCCACCCTACAGATATAAACCCTCAATATCCTCTCAGGTAGCGAGTTTCCACATTCCCTTTGCTTACTTGCATTGTATTTTACATAAATAAATTCTACTTCTATTCTGTTTGTATGTTTCCTGCTCTGTGAGTTTATTCTCCAATGGCCAGGACAGTATATAGGAATTATATTAAGCAATAAATACTTGGGGATTGGAATGAATGAATGGAGATATATATATATATATATATATATATATATATATATATATATGATTAAACTTTGCCATACCGCTTAACCTGTAGTGCTAAAGAAGCTCAGGATAAAATCAAGGCAGTTAATATTGGGTTGAACTATACAAAGTGAGTGACATCAAGTACTTTGTGGTCAGAAAGTGTCAGTATCTGAACACCCAATGTGATTCCAGTGACAATAGGAAATAGATACATTTGGGAGGTCTTGTCTCAAAGGGCTGAATTAGGGACTGCTTTCAGGAAGGTAACCATGGAAAGAACTAATGTCCTGAAACTGGGAAAACAGACTATGTGCTAACACTTGGAGCCGTGAGTAGCAATGTTTCTTGGCAATTTAGGTAGACACAGTTTATCTGACTAAGGAGTATTTTTAAAGGGCTCTGTTTTCTTACTAGTTTGAGCTGCATTTCATCTAAAATGTTCCACATAGTGCCTGACATAACCTAACTGTCATAGTTTCCCCAGTGGTATAATAAGAACTTCTCCTAAAGGAGAAAGAACTTAATATTCAGTTATAGTAAATACTCCCTGAGCTTTAATGAATTAATCCAGATGATAAGAGCATTTTGAAAAGGAAAAAATATATTTATTGCTTTGTACGAGTCACTATGATGCTCACACCAGATATTTGATATTTGAATAAAAGTAAAGATATTTGAATAAAATAACAGATATTTGAATAAAAGTAAGGCATGGTGTTTAACTTAGTAACAGACCAGGACTGATTGAGAGATGCTATTACCCTGCACAATCCTACCCTGGGAAACATATCTAACATTCACTTAATTCTCTACACCACAAGATGGTTCTAAAAACTTTTTATCTACTGAAAATAAATCTTAGACAGTTTGGTAGCATACCCTAGGATATACAGCTTGCAAATAACTTAAATTAGAATCAATTATGTGTATTTCTTCCAAAGCCCACGATCATTTCTGCAAATGTTGACAGTCCAGTTGCCGCTGAGAGATAAAGGTGGGAACTAAGAAAGAGGGCAATGCATTGAGCGATCAGAAGTCCTCTAGACACCTTTTGAGAGCCTAGTTATACCACTAAAGAAAGGATGTTAAAACATTTCCAAAAGATTATAGACTGTTTTATAGAAAGAAATCGTCCCTGGCCCAAATATATAATAATGATGTCACTTCTTACAGCATTTGAAATCCTTTTTTTTTTTTTTTTGAGTAAAGATTTCAGTGTTTTAGAAACCACTAGAGCACTATCCTGACACCAAGTGATTTGTTTAACACTTTTAGACATCCAGAAGAAGCATGGAGATGTTAAAAGTGTCCAGTGAGGAGATCGTGGCCCTCAAATCTGGCCTTGGGTCTCAAGTTTGAACTCTGAAAACATTAGGCATGAAAAAAACCAACCTGATAAATGGTAAAACAGGCTACTTGTGTTATGAAGACAGCCTGGGTCTTGAAAAGTTTGTAGAGCCAAGAATATGTAAGAGAAGCCTTCATATTGTTTACAGAAGTAAACCATCAAATGAGAAAAACAATCATAGACCATAGCATTAAAAATGGTAACCCTGGAGACCAAATGGGAAAGGATTCATGTGTCATCTCTGCAGAATCAGATCGAATCTGACAAGTGGAAGACAGATGTCTTAAGCTTTCATTCATCCATAGATATCTGACTTCTGCTTCTGTCTCCTAAGCCAGATCTGTAGCCTGGTCTCCAGATAGCTCATGCAGAATTTAAAAAAACAAAAACAAAAACTGCTTTATCTATTCTGTTGACAGTTGTAGGCTGCTCTTTCACCATGTTTTATGAATTTTCCTTCTGCCATTGCTGTCCATGATCACTGGAATCAGAATACTAAAGTTCTATGTGGTATGTGAGCTATGGCAAGTTAGTTCTTTTATGTCATCTATCGAATGGAGATCATGGCAGATACTGTGCCCAACATGTAATACATGCTTGATAAATATTTTTGAATGGTTTCAAGAAATCACTTATGAAAGTATCCATTCAAAAATATTTATCAGGCATGTATCACATGTTGGGCACAGTATCTGTCTTGATCTCTATATGATAGCCAAAATGGATCAAATTAAATGTAAAAGCTTTTGCACAGCAAAAGAAACCATAAGCAAAACAAAAAGACAGCCCTCAGAATAAAGTATTTGCAAATGAAGCAAGTGGTAAGAGATTAATCCCCAAAATGTACAAACAGCTCATGCAGCTCAATATTAAAAAAAAAAACACCCAATCAGAAATGGACTTCAAATTTAAATAGTCATTTCTCCAAAAAATACAAAAAGCACATCAAAAGATTCTCAACATCTCTAATTATTAGAGAAATGCAAATCAAAATGGCCATCATCAAAAAATCTGCAAACCATAAATACTCCAGTAGAAAAAAGGGAACCCTCCTACACTCCTGGTTGGAATGTAAATTGGTACAACCACTATGGAGAACAATATGGAGGTTCCTTAAAATACTAAAAATAAGATCACCAAGTTACCCAGCAATCCCACTCCTGGGCATAAACCCACAGAAAACTGTAATTCAAAAAGACACATGCACCTCAGTGTTCACTGCAGCACTATTTACAACAGTCAGGACATGGAAGCAGCCTAAATATCCATCAACAGAGGAATGGATAAAGAAGAGGTAGTACATATATACAGTGGAATGTTGTTGTTGTTCAGTTGCCAAGTCTTGTCCAACTCTCTGCAACCCCATGAACTGGAGCACATCAGGTTTTCCTGTCCTTAACTATCTCCCTGAGTTTGCTCAAAATCATGTGCATTGAGTCAGTGATGCCATCCAGCCATCTTATCTGTAGCCCACTTCTCCTCTTGCCCTCAGTCTTTTCCAGCTTCAGGGTCTTGTCCAGTGAATTGGCTCTTCACATCTGGTGGCCAAAGTATTGGAGCTTCAGCTTCAGGATTAGTCCTATCAATGAATATTCAGGGTTGATATCCTTTAGGATTGACTGGTTTGATCTCCTTGTAGTCCAAGGGACTCTCAAGGGTCTTCTCCAGCATCACAGTTTGAAAGCATCAATTCTTTGGCATTCAGCCTTGTTTATGGTTCAGCTCTTCATATCCATACATGACTACTGGAAAAACCATAGCTTTGACTATATAGACCTTTGTTGGTAAAATGATATTTCTGCTTTTTAATATGCTGTCTACATTTGTCATAACTTTTCTTCCAAGATGGCAAACATCTTTTAATTTCATGGTTGCAGTCACCATCCACAGTGATTTTGTAGCCCAAGAAAATAAAATCTGTTACTGTTTCCACTTTTCCCCCATCTATTTGCCATGAAGTGATAGTATACCAGATACCATGATCTTAGTTTTTTGAATGTTGGAATATTACTTGGCCACAAAAAGAATGAAATAATTTCATTTGCAGCAATGTGGATGAACCTAAAGATTGTCATACTGAGTTAAGTCAGACACAGAAAGATAAATATCATATGATATTGTTTATATGTGGAATATTAGAAGAGGTATAAATGAACTTATTTATGGAACAAACATAGAGTTACAGAAGTAGAAAACAAACATATGGTTACCAGGGGATGAGGGGGAGGGATAAGTTGGTGATTGGTATTGATATATACACACTATTATGTGTAAAATAGATAACCAATAAGAACCTGCTGTACAGCCCAGAGAACTCTACTCAATATTCCGTAATGGGGTATATGGGAAAAGAATCTTAAAAAAAAAAAAAAAAAAGAGTGGATATATTAATAAGTATAATTGATTCAATGCAAGGAGACACAAGAGACGTGGATTTGATCCCTGGGTCAGGAAGCTCTCCTGGAGGAGGAAATGGCAACCCACTCCAGTATTCTTGCCTGGAGTATCCTATGGACAGAGGAGCCTGGCAGAACCAGAGGAGTCCTTAGGGTCACAAAGAGTCAAACATGACTGAGCACGCACATAGCTGATTCGCTTTAATGTACATCTGAAACAAACACAACATTGTAAATAAACTATACTCCAATAAAATTTTTAAAAAGTATAAAGTGAGTAATAAAATGTCTTGTGCTTATTAAGTGCTCAAAATGATTGTTTGTTAGTGTTAATAGTTTAAATATAGTAATGCAGTAAGAGAAACGACATTATGACAAAACTGCCTCATTCAGTAGTTTTAAAAATGATAAAAAGATGAAGACATAGTTATGCATATAAAAAACAAGAAAGTTACATCAACATCTGATTTTGCATCAAAAATAGGTTGTTCTTTCCTCTGTAATTTTTATAAATAATGACTGTAGCCACATACTCTTAACTCTCTCATATATCAGGGAAACTTGCAGTTCAAAGAAAACTAGGAAATGGTTAGTCAGGTATAGTATCCTTCATATAGCCCAAGAAGAAATGGGGACCCTAAGACACTGAGTAATGTTCCTCATGATACATTGCCAGTTAGAGTTTTCTCCTAAATACCTAAGCCTGGTGCAGCTTGCTGCTGCTATCTAAGCTTGTCTTGTTGATAAGATTTTTCAACTTTCAAATATCCCAGTCCAGTGAAACTGCCATTAATTCAATGGTCTTAAAATCAACTGAGGATATCTCTGGCCTATACTTTGATGAATACAGCATGCAGCATTTTCAAAGTGATTCTTCTCCTTGATTATGTTTTTGGAGATTATTTTGGATATATAACACCATTCTCTCAAAGAGAGGGAGCTTGCATTATGCAGTTAACTGACAAGAAATGATTTTAAATTGCCTCATAACAAGCAATTTAAAAGGAGTTATTTTGAATACAATGAGCTTTTCAATAAGGGTTTGGTGATATAAAATGAAAAGAGAAGCTGTATATTGATTATATATATAGGATAAAGACAAATCAGGTATGAAAAACATATCTGATGTTCTTGAAAGAATCATCTTATTTTAAAAATATTATTTGGTTAATGTTTTTAATATGAAAGTCACTCAAATATATGTAATTAAGTGATCTACATAAACAACCCTAAGGGGCACTGTGTTCATATTTTTATTGTTGTTTCTCCCACCAGCTCCCACCACCAAACCTGTAATATGTATTTTCCCTGGATTTCTTAAGAAAACAAAGTATAGTTTAATGACTAGAGTTTTATATGTAATAAAAAAAAAAAAAAAGGATTCTAGACGGAGATAATGTGAATTTGTGCCCCAGAATCGCCATTTTCTCTCTCTCTCTGTTTGTTTTTTTTTTGTTATAGGTTACAGTAAACCTATAACATTGTTTTGGGTATACTGTATAATGATTTGATATTTGTGTATGTTGCAAAATGATCAGCACACTAAGTTACTGTTAACCAAGTCAGAAAGTGAAAAGTAAAACAGAAGTGGGGGTGGGGAATTAATTTGGAAGCATTTTGTATTGAGAGTTTGGGACATTTAGGGGACATATAAAATGGAAAACTTAAAATTATCAGTGCAGCGTAAATTGTGAGTACTAAAATTGAACACAGGGAAGTCATGATCAGATTTGCATTTTAATTCCTGGGCACTTGGGAGAGACTAAACTGGCACCAGAATTCAGGAGGCAGAGATGACTGAAGCAAGTGGCCTCAGTGTCGTAGTGGTGATGGAGATGCAGAAAACCTTGGGAGTTATTAAGATGTCATTGAATATTAAGATAAAGTGTTATAGATGAAGACGTTACAGTCACTGTTTCAGTAACAAAGGTAAACAAAAGGGACAGGAATGGCCTGCGTGCAAATTGCTACTTTAGAAGGCTGGGCAGGGATGGTATTATAAAAGAAGGCAAAATAGGAGAGGGAGAATCAATTAGTCAGAATATGTAGTTACACGTGCAGAAACCTCCCTTTAAACTAGCTTATACACATACACGAATAAGATAATTCATTGGAAATGTACTGGAGTCTTTGACAAAACCAAAGGAAAAGCTATGGGAAACATGGTATCTCGAGATACTTCAAAGATTAGAACTGGAGATTCAGACACTGTCATCTCAACTTGATTCCTTCTTTATTTGCTCCTATTGAATTAAAAAATATATATGATTAAAAGCATAGGTCCAGGAATTTCAGGTCCAGATATACTTCCTTCCATGATTCACTGGGGCAAGGAATTTTCCTCTCCCAGTTTGTAGGTGAACCAGCCTTGCTCATATGCCTGCTCTTTGAACACATTTCTGAAACTAAAGATAATTATGAATAGTGAGTGCTGTGTGGGTTGAATGGCCCATACCTCTAGTGGGGTTGAGGGGCCTGTGATCCAGAGGGAGTAAGTGCTAGACAGACAAAACAAAGATTGTCAACTGCAAGGTTTGTGAAATAGAGATCAAGAATTCTGACTGAGAAATGCTGAGACTAAAGGAGTAGTGAGATAACTGAGTAGAACTGTGCGAAGGTGGTGGAATCAAGAGAAGGAAATGTTGGCCTTGTACTCAGGGAAGAAAGTGACGTAAGATGTAGTCCCCTGGATGCACTAATTATATCCTTGATGATTTCTGTGTAGCGGACCGCTTGACACAACTTTGCATTAAGAACATGGATCTCTGTGTTAGGTGTTAAAAAGGTTATATGAGGGAACGAATGGAGGCAATTGAGGAAGAGTTAGAAGGCCATCAGTGGTGTTTTTTAGCAGGCAATGTGCTGATTTAGCAAATTCATTATCTTCAAAGCATCTCATTACGAGTCCTATCCCCAAATGGAAAGGCCCATCCAGATAACTTCTGAAACCTGCTTTCAGGAAATCTGTGTTGTTTCCACGTCCATGAAGCAAGGAACAGCAGACCTGTTCTTTGGAAGATATTGTACTAAAGCAGTGCTAAATTTTACTTGAAATTTGACAAGTTAGTCCACTTATTTTCAGGACCCTCAATTCATCATTTGTGACAAATATCTTTTACTCTTTATTTTATCCCTACATTTTTTAGTCAAGCTCTAAACCAGACTGTAAATTCACTGTCTCTCACACATTACTAAGAATGTTATTTCTACACAGTTGCTACTCTTTCAGTGGTGGTGTTTGAATACTAGGGTCATAGAATTTTTAATTATCATTGAATTCTTTCATGACATTCTGCTGTCTAGTCAAAACAAAAGATTTGAAAGCATAGTAGTATTGGACTAGAGGACTTGTTAACTAACTCTCTCTGTTCAGTGAATAAAGTGTCTCCTTTTATGATAGATGTTGTGTGAGAAATATCCCATAAATATGTGAGAAAATTAATGACTTGCCCTGTTTGAATATCTTTGTGGTACTATTTGAGCCTGCCAACCAAATTCTAGCCAGTTTCATATCGTAGATAAGTATCTTGGTACTCAGAACACAAGGAAAAATTACTATAGTGATCTTTTTATGTACTTTTATATTTTCCATACGTCAGTCTGCTGGACTCTGGAGACCAGCACACACTAGATCGTCTTGAAAATGCGCACATATTTGAGGAAAGACTCTTGCATCAGAATAATGGAAGAACAACACAAAGAAAGAATGTAGGAAAGAGAGAGAGAGCCTCAACCAAAGAATTACTCAGACATGAGGAAAGAGATAAAGAATGGGACCCATACCTTAAAAGAGACATGGGAAATTTAGAGTGAGCTCAGAATTTTTAAGACTTTTGTAAAAGCAGTTACAGAGTATAGCTAACCAAAATCACAATAAATTAAATATCTTATTGATACCATTCTAAAACTATATGAAATGAATAATACTAATTAGATTCCTATACTGTTGTCTTTTCAAAATGTTTTTTATTCAGTATTCATGGATTCATTTATAGGCTTCACATGTTTGAAGCAAAATCTCCTGAGATGTAATGTTAAAAATGATAACAATAACATCCTAAAGAAAATAAAGGAGATGGTGATAGTTTCTGAAGCACCATTATTGAAAACAACTGACTTCTTTCTAGGCATGCAAGAATATGGAAAACTCAACAGTAATTTTCCAAATGCTGACTGCAATCTAACAAGTAAAACTTATTTTACCAACCGATACATATTCTTATTTCTTTGCAGACCTAAATATCTATCCCATGGTTAATACCACATTTATAATTAACTTGAAAGTAATAAAAATGTATACTTGTGTGAAGGAGATACCATTTTATGACAGAAGAGTTCATTTAAAGCCTCCAGATACTACGTGACTCTCTTTAATACCATTAAAAATTAAATCAATAAATCATGTTGTCATTCCCAATCATAATAATCATATGATATAACAAAAAGCCTTCTTTAAATTCTGAGAAAATTAATATTTTATGTCTTAATTCATACTGTATTATGTTCTTTACTAAAGTTCTGGTTTGTACGTTTATTTACTTAAATTGAAGATAACTTTTTGGTGTTAGATTTTTTACCAAAAGAGAAAAGATTTAAAGAGGACAGTGCAGGATATTCCAACGTTAAAATTATATTAGATTTCAAAGAGCTCTGTAATTTTAAAAAATTATAGTAAAACTTTTAGTATTTGAACATTGATGTTTCAAGATAAACTTATTTTTTAATTGATGTATATTTGATTTATGTTGTGTTAGTGTCAACTGTGTAGCAGAGCAAAATCAGTTTTATGTACACATATATATACATACTTTTAATATCGATAAAAATGTATACTTTTCAGATTCTTTTCCCTTATAGATTATTACAAAATTCTGACTATAGTTCCTAGTGCTATATAGTCGATCCTTGTTGTTTGACTATTTTATATATAGTAGTATATATATGTTAATCCCAAATTCCTAATTTATCCCTCCCTTCCCTTTCCCCTTGGTAACCGTAAGTTTATTTTCTATGTCTGTGAGTCTGTTTCTGTTTTGTAAATAAGTTCATTTGTATCATTTTTTTTGATTCCACGTAAAAGTGATATATGATACTTGTCTTTCTCTGTGTGATCGACTTCACTCAGTATAATAATCTCTAGGTCCATCCATGTAGCTGTAAGTGGTATTTTTTATGGTCAAGTAATATTTCATGGCTTATGTATACATACCACATCTCCTTTATCCATTCATCTGTTGATTGAAATTTAGGTTACTTCCACATCTTGAGTATTTTAACTAGTTCTACTGTGACTATTGAGGTGCATGTGTATTATTTTAACCCCTGTCCCATCCAGGCCGGCACATAACACTAAGCAGAGTTCCACGTGCTATACTATAGGTTTTTGTTGGTTATTCATTTTAAATATAGCAGTGTGTACATGACCTTCCGAAAGTCTTTTAACTGTCCCTTCCCCCCAGTAACTATGACTTCACTTTGTAAGTCTGAGTCTCTTTCTGTTTTGTAAGTAAGTTCATTTGTATCATTTCTTTTTAGATTCCAGATATAAGGGACGTCGTATGACATTTCTGCTTCTCTGTATGACTTCTTTCTCTCAGTATGACACTCTCTTGATCCACCCATGTTGCTGCAAATGGCCTTATTTCATTCTTTTTAATGGCTGAGTAATATTCCATTGTATATATGTGCCACATCTTCTTTATCCACTCCTCTGTTGATGGACATTTAGGTTGTTTCCATGTCTTGGCTGTTGTAAACAGTGCTGCAAAGAATGTTGGCACACATGTATCTTCCAGGACGTGTTTTTTTCTTGGATATACACCCAGGAGTGTAATTGCAGGGTCATATGTTAGCTTTATTTTTAGTTTTTTTTAAAGGACCTACATACTGTTCTCCATAATGGTATACCCATTTACATTCTCACTGACAGTTCAGGAGGGTTCCCTTCTCTGCAGCATTTGTTGTTTGTGGATTTTTTGGTGATAGGCATTCTGACTGGCTTGAGGTGATCATCTCATTGTAGTTTTCGCTTGCAGCAAGGAAATCCAACCAGTCCATCCTAAAGGAGATAAGTCCTGGGTGTTCATTGGAAGGACTGATGCTAAAGCTGAAACTCCAATACTTTGGCCACCTCATGCGAAGAGTTAACTCATTGGAAAAGACCCTGATGCTGGGAGGGATTGGGGCCAGGAAGAGAAGGGGACGACAGAGGATGAGATGGCTAGATGGAATCACTGACTCGATGTACATGGGTTTGGGTGAACTTCAGGAGTTGGTGATGGACAGGGAGGCCTGGCATGCTGTGATTCATGGGGTCGCAAAGAGTCAGACAGACTGAGCAACTGAACTGAACTGAATAGTGATGTTGAACATCTTTTCATGTGCCCATTGGCCACCTGTATGTCCTCTTTAGAGAAATGTCTATTTAGGTCCTCTGCCCGTTTATAGAGTGGGTTTTTTATTTTTATGCTATTAATTGTCATAAGCTGTTGGTAAATTTCAGAGACATCCCTTATCAGTCACATCATTTGAAAATATTTTCTCCCAATCTGTGGGTTGTTGTTTCATTTTGTTTATTTATTTTTTTACTTAATTTTGTTCTTTTTAAGATTATTTTAATTGGAGGATAAATTACTTTACCCATTAGTATTGTGATGGTTTTTTCATACATCAGCATGAATTGGCCACAGGTAAACATGTGCCCCTCATCCTGACCCCCTACCACCTCCTTTACCACCCTGTCCCTCTGGATCGTCCCAGAGCACTGGCTTTGGGTGCCCTGCTTCGTGCATCAAACTTGCACCGGCCATCTATTCTACAAATGGTAATGTACAGATTTCCATGCTATTCTCTCAAATCATCCTACCTTTGTCTTCTCCCACTGAGTCGAAAAGTCTGTTCTTTACATCTGTGTCTCCTTTGAATCCCTGCATGTAGGATCATCATTACCATCTTTCTAAATTCCATATACATGTGGTAAAATACAGTATTTGTCTTTCTCTTTCTGAATTGCTTCACTCTTTATAATAGGCTCCAGTTTTATCCACCTGATTAGAACTGACTCAAATGTGTTTCTTTTTATAGCTGAGTAATATCCCATTGTGTATATGTACCACAACTTCCTTATTCATTCATCTGCCAATGAACATCTAGGTTGCTTCAATATCCTAGCTGCTATAAATAGTGCTTCAATGAACATATGGTGTACATATGTCTCTTTGTTTTGTTTATTGTTTCCTTTGCTGTGCAAAATCATTTCAGTTTAAGTAGGTCCCATTTGGTTATTTCTTCTTTTTTTCTTTTATTTCCATTATTCTGGAAAATGCATTGAAAAAGATGTTGCTGTGATTTTTGTCAGAGTGTTCTGGCTATGTTTTCCTCTAATAGTTTTATAGTGTCCAATCTAACGTTTAGGTATTTAATCCATGTTGAACTTATTTTTGTGTGTGGAGTTAAATGATCTAATTTCATTTTTTTACATGTGGATATACAGTTTTCCCAGCACCATTTGTTGAATAGACTGTCTTTCCAACATTGTGTAGTCTTGCCTCCTTTGTCATAGATTAATTGACTATAGGTAAATGCACTTATTTCCAGGTTTTCTGTCCTGTTTCATTTATTTATATTTCTGTCTTTGTGCCAGTACAATACTGCTTTGATGACTATAGCTTTTTCATGTAATCTGAAGTCAGGGAGCCTGATTCCTCCAGCTCCATTTTTCTTCCTCAAGATTCCTCTGGGTCTTCAGGTCTTTTGTGTCACCATCCAAATTTTGAGATTTTTTTGTTGTAGCTCTATAGAAAATGTCATTGGTAATTTTATAGGGATTGCATTGAATTTGTAGACTGCCTTGGCTTGGGCAGCATGCCATTTTGACAATATTGAGTCTTCCAATCCACAAACATGGTGTGTTTTTCAAACTATTTAAATCTTCTTTGGTTTCTTTCATCAGCATCTTATAGTTTTCAGAATATAGGTCTTGTGTCTTCTTCAATAGGTTTATTCCTAGTAGGTTTATTTTTGATACAATGGTAAGTGTAATTGCTTCTTGAATTTGTCTTTCTGATCTTTCATTGTTAGTGTATAGAAACGCAACAGATTTCTCTGTATTAACTTTGCAACCTGCAACTTTACCAAATTGATTGAGATCTAGTAGTTTTCTGGTAGCATCTTTAGGATTTTTTGTTTATAGTATCATGTCATCTGGAAACAATGACAGTTTAACTTCTTTTTTTTTTTTAATCTCAGTTTTATTTATTTATTTACTTATTTTACTTTATAATATTGTATTGGTTTTGCTATACATTGACATGAATCCGACATGGGTGTACATGTGTTCCCCATCCTGAACCCCCCTCCCATCTCCCTCCCCGTACCATCCCTCTGGGTCATCCCAGTGCACCAGCCCTGAGCACCCTGTATCATGCGTCGAACCTGGACTGGTGATTCGTTTCATGTGTGATAATTTACATGTTTCAATGTGATTCTCCCAAATCATCCCACCCTCACCCTCTCTCACAGAGTCCAAAAGACTGTTCCATACATCTGTGTCTCTTTGGCTGTCTCACATACAGTGTTATTGTTACCATCTTTCTAAATTCCATATATATGCATTAGTATACTGTATTGGTGTTTTTCTTTCTGGCTTACTTCACTCTGTATGATAGGCTCCAGTTTCATCCACCTCATTAGAACTGATTCAAATGTATTCTTTTTAACAGCTGAGTAATACTCCATTGTGTATATGTACCACTGCTTTCTTATCCATTCGTCTGCTGATGGACATCTAGGTTGCTTCCACGTCCTGGCTATTATAAACAGTGCTGTGATGAACATTGGGGTACACGTGTCTCTTTCACTTCTGGTTTCCTCAGTGTGTATGCCCAGCAGTGGGATTTCTGGGTCATAAGGCAGTTCTATTTCCAGTTTTTTAAGGAATCTCCACACTGTTCTCCATAGTGGCTGTACTAGTTTGCATTCCCACCAACAGTGTAAGAGGGTTCCCTTTTCTCCACACCCTCTCCAACACTTATTGCTTGTAGACTTTTGAATAGCAGCCATTCTGACTGTCATGAAATGGTCCCTCATAGTGGTTTTGACTTGCATTTTTCTGATAATGAGTGATGTTGAGCATCTTTTCATATGTTTGTTAGCCATCTATATGTCTTCTTTGGACAAATGTCTATTTAGTTCTTTGGCCCACTTTTTGATTGGGTCATTTATTTTTCTGGAATTGAGCTGCAGGAGTTGCTCATATATTTTTGAGATTAATTCTTTGTTCTTTGCTTCATTTGCTATATTTTCTCCCATTCTGAAGGCTGTCTTTTCACCTTGCTTATAGTTTCCTTTGTTGTGCAGTGCTTTAAATTTTAATTAGGTCCCATTTGTTTATTTTTGCTTTTATTTCCAATATTCTGGGAGGTGGGTCATAGAGGATCCTGCTGTGGTTTATGTCAGAGAGTGTTTTGCCTATGTTCTCCTCTAGGAATTTTATAGTTTCTGGTCTAATGTTTAGATCTTTAATCCATTTAATTGAGTTTATTTTTGTGTATGGTGTTAGAAAGTGTTCCAGTTTCATTCTTTTACAGGTGGTTGACCAGTTTTACCAGCACCACTTGTTAAAGAGATTGTCTTTAACCCTCCTTTGTCAAAGATAAGGTGTCCATAGGATTGTGGATTTATCTCTGGGCTTTCTATTTTGTCCCATTGATCTATACTTCTGTCTTTGTGTCAGTACCATACTGTCTTGATGACTGTGGCTTTGTAGTAGAGACTGCAGGTTGATTGCTCTTTTCCAATTTGGATTTCCTTTACTTCTTTTTCTTCTCTGATTGCAGTAGCTAGGACTTCCAAACCTATTTTGAATAGAAGTGGTGAGAGTGGACATCCTTGTCTTGTTCCTGATCTTAGAGGGAATGCTCTTATATTTTATTGAGTATGATGCTAGCTGTAGGTTGTCATATATGGCCTTTATTATATTGTGGTATGTGTCCTCTATGACCACTTTCTGGAGAGTTTTTATCATAAATGGGAGCTGAATTTCATCACAAGCCTTTTCTTCATCTATTAAGATGATCAGATGGTTTTTATTCTTCAGTTTGTTGATATGGTGTGTCACATTGATTGGTTTGTGAATGCTGAAAAATCCTTGCATCCCTGGTATAAATCCCACTTGATCATGGTGTATGATCTTTCTAACATATTGTTAGTTACAAATTGCTCATATTTTGTGGAGGATTTTTGCATCTATGTGTCATCAGTGATATTGGACTGTCATTTTCTTTTTTTGTGGTATATTTATCTGGTTTTGGTATCAGGGTGATGCTGCTAAGTCACTTCAGTCATGTCCAACTCTATGCGACCCCATAGACGGCAGCCCACCAGGCTCCCCCATCCCTGGGATTCTCCAGGCAAGAACACTGGAGTGGGTTGCCATTTCCTTCTCCAGTGCATGAAAGTGAAAGTGAAGTCACTCAGTCGTGTCTGACTTTTAGCAACCCCATGGACTGCAGCTCACCAGGCTCCATGGGATTTTCCAGGCAAGAGTACTGGAGTGGGGTGCCATTGACTTCTCCATCAAGGTGATAGTGGTCTCATGAAATGAGTTGGAAGTTTTCCTTCCTCTGCAACTTTTTAGAACAGTTTCAGAAGGATAGGTGTTAACTTTCTATAAATGTTTGATAAGATTCACCTTTGAAGCCGTCAGGTCCCAGACTTTTGTTTGTTGGGAGGTTTTTAATCCCAGTTTCATTTTCAGTGCTTGTGATTGGTCTGTTCATATTTTCTATGTCTCCCTTATTCAGTCTTGGGAGACTGTACCTTTCTAAGAAGTTGTCCATTTTTTCCAGATTGTCCATTTTATTGGCATACAGTTGTTCACAGTAGTCTTATAATTCTTGTTATTTCTGTGGAGTCAGTTATCTCCTTTTTCATTTACAATTTGACTGATTTGAGTCCTCTCACTTTTTTTCTTGATGAGTCTGCCTCATGGTTTATCCGTCTTGTTTATCTTTTCCAAGAACCAGCTTTTAGTTTAATTGATCTTTGCTATTGTTTTCTTTGTCTCTCTTTCATTTCTTTCTGCTCTGATCTTTATGATTTCCTTCCTTCTACTAACTTCAGGTGGTGTTTGTTCTTCTTTCTCTAGTTGTTTTCAGTGTAAGTTTAGGTTGTTTGGGATTTTTCTTGTTTCTTGACATAAGATTGTATTGCTATAAACTTCCCTGTTAGAACTGCTTTGCTGCATCCTAAAAGTTTTGGACCATTGTGCTTTCATTTTCATTTGTCTCAAGGTATTTTTTAAATTTCGTCTTTGATTTCTTCAGTGATCCAGTGGTTGTTTAGTAACATATTGTTTTCGCCACATTTGTGTTCTTTTTTTTTTTTTTTTGGAGTTTATTTCTATACTCATATAATTGTGATCAGAAAAGATATTTGCTATTATTTTGATTTTCTAAAATTTACCAAGGCTCGTCTTGTCGCCCACCATGCAGTCAGTCCTGGAGAATATTCCATGTGCACTTGAGAAAAATATGTAGTCTGCTGCTTTAAGATGGAATACTCTATCAATTAAGTCTAACTCATCTAAATTGTCATTTAAGGCCCCCGTTTCCTTAATTGGTTTTCTGTCTGGATGATCTATTGATGAAATGGAGTAGTGTCCTTCTTTGTCTCTATAACAGTCTTTGTTTTAAAGTCTACTTTGTCTGTTATGAGTATTCCTGCTCCAGCTTTCTTGTGATTTCCATTTGCATGAAATACCTTCTCCCATCCCGTTACTTTCAGTCTGTAAGTGTTGGTAGATATGAAGTGGGTCTCTTGTAGACAACATATATATGGGTCTTATTTTTGTATCAATGCAGCCAGCCTATGTCTTTTGGTTGGTGCATTTAATCCATTTACATTTAAGGTAATTATCAATATGTCTGATCCTATTATCATTTTGTTAATTGTTTTGAGTTTATTTTTCGTCAGATCTTTTCCTCCTCTTGTATTTCCTACCTAGAGAACTTCCTTTAGTATTTGTTGTAAAGCTGATTTGGTGGTGCTGGATTCTCTTAACTTTTGCTTGTCTGGAAAGCTTTTGATTTCACTATGACATCTGAATGAGAGTCTTGCTGGGTAGAGTATTCTTGGTTGTAGCTTCTTCCCTTTCATCACTTAGAAATATATCACGCCATTCCCCTCTGGCTTGTAGAGTTTCTTTTGAGAAATCAGCTGATAGCCTGATGGGAGTTCCTTTATATATTATTTGTATTTTTTCCCTTGTTGCTTTTAATAATTTATCTTTGTGTTTGATTTCTGTCAGTTTGATTACCATGTGTCCCTCCTGCCTGGCTCCCTGTATGCTTGCTGGATATGGCTGAATGTTTCCTTTTCCATGACAGGGATGTTTTCAGCTATTATATCTTCAAATATTTCTCGAGTCCTCTCTCTCTCTCTTCTTCTGGGATACCTATAATATGAATATTGGTGCATTTAATGTTTTTCCAGAGGTCTGTTAGGCTGTCTTTATTTCTTTTCATTCTTTTTTCTATATTCTGTTCTGTAGCATTGATTTCCACCATTATGCCTTCCAGGTCACTTATCTGTTCTTCTGCCTCAGTTAATCTGATACTGATTCCTTCTACTGTCCAGTTCATCTCTGTCTGTTCTTTAGTTCTTCTAGGTCCTAGGTAAACACTTCTTGCATGTTCTCAACCTTTGCCTCCATTCTTTTTTCAAGATCCCGAATCATCTTCAGTATCATTATTCTGAACTGTTTTTCTGGGAAGTTGCCAATCTCCACTTCATTTAGTTCTTTTTCTGTAGTTTTATCTTGTTCTTTGATCTGGGACATAATCCTATTTCTTTTCATTTTGGATAGCTTTCTGTGATTGTGGTATTAGTTCTGGAGGATGATGGGATTGTAATTTTATTTCTTCTGTCTGCCCTCTGGTAGATGAGAATAAGAGGCTTGTACTAGTTTCCTGGTGGGAGGGGCTGGCTGTGGGAAAACCTGGGTCTTGCTCTGGTGGACAGGGCTGTGCTCAGTAAAACATTAATCCAATTGTCTGCTTATGGGTGGGGCTGTGCTCCCTTCCTGTCAGATTTTTGGCCTGGCGTTTGAAATGCAGTGCTTGGGTGCAATCTCAAAAATAACAGAGTGATCTCTGTTCATTTCCAAGGCAAATCATTCAAAATCAGAGTAATCCAAGTCTATGCCCCAACCATTAATGGTGAAGAAGCTGAAGTTGAATGGTTCTATGAAGACCTATAAGACCTTCTAAAACTAACACCAAAAAGAGATGTCCTTTCATCACAGGGGACTGTAATGCAAAAGTAGAAATCAAGAGATACCTGGAGTAACAGGTAAGTTTGGCCTTGGAGTACAAAATAAAACAGGGCAAATGTGAACAGAGTTTTGACAAGAGAACACACTGGTCATAGCAAACACCCTTTTCCAACAATACAATGTGTAGGGATGACTCTACACATGGGCATCACCAGATGGTCGGTATTGAAATTCGATTGATTATATTCTTTGCAGCCGAAGATGGAGAAGCTATATATAGTCATTAAAAAGAATGCCAGAAGCTGACTGTGGCTCACATCATGAACTCCTTGTTGTAAAATTCACTATAATTGAAGAAAGTAGGGAAAACCATTAGATCATTCAGTTATGACCTAAATCAAATCCCTTAAGATTATACAGTGGAAATGACAAATAGATTCAAGGGATTAGATCTGATAGACAGTGCCTGAAGAACTATGGACTGAGATTTGTGACATTGTACAGGAGGCAGAGATCAAGACCATCCCCCCAAAAAAAAGAAATGCAAAAAGGGAAAGTGGTTGTCTGAGGAGGCCTTACCAATAGCTGAAAAAAGACAAAGCACTAAAGGAAAAGGAGAAAAGGAAAGATATACCCATCTGAATGCAGAGTTCCCAAGAATAGTAAGGAGAGATAAGCGAGCCTTCCTCAGTGATCAATGCAAAGAAGTAGAGGAAAACAATAGAATGGGAAAGACTAGAGATCTCTTCAAGAAAATTAAAGATACCAAGAGAACATTTCATGCAAAGATGGGTACAGTAAAGGACAGAAATGGTATGGACCTAACAGAAGCAGAAGATATTAAGAGGTGGGAAGAATACACAGAAGAACTATACAGAAAAGCTCTTAATGACCCAGATAATCACAATGATGTGATCATTCACCTAGAGCCATACATCCTCGAGTCCAAAGTCAAGTGGGCATTAGGAAGCATCACTATGAACAAAGCTAATGGAGGTGATGGAATTCCAGTTGAGCTATTTCAAATCCTGAAAGATTATGCTGTGAAAGTGCTGCACTCAATATGCCAGCAAATTTGGAAAACTCAGCAGTGGCCACAGTACTTGAAAGGTCAGTTTTCATTCAAATTTGAAAGAAAGGCAATGCCAAAGAATGTTCAAACTGCCACACCATTGCATTCATCTCACACTCAAGCAAAGTAATGCTCAAAACAGTATGTGAACTGAGAATTCCAGATGTTCAAGCTGGATTTAGAAAAGGTAAAGGAACCAGAGATCAAATTGCCAACATCCACTGAATCATAGAAAAAGCAAAAGAGCTCCCCAAAAAATCTACTTCTGCTTTATTGACTATGTCAAAGCCTTTGACTGTATAGATCACAACAAACTGTGGAAAATTCTTAGAGACTTTGAAATACCAGATCACCTTACCTGCCTTCTGAGAAATCTGTATGCAAGTCAAGAAGCAATAGTTAGAACCAGGCATGGAACAAGGGACTGGTTCCATATGGGAAAGGAGTTCAACAAGTCTTTATATTGTCACCCTGTTTATTTAAATTCTATGCAGAACACCTGATGCTAAATGCCAGGCTAAGTGAAGCACAAACTGGAATCAAGTTTGTGGGAGAAATAGCAGTAACCTCAGATAATCAGATGACACCACCCTCATAGCAGAAAGTGAAGAGGAACTAAAGAGCCTCTTGATGAAAGAGGAGAGTGGAAAAGTTGGCTTAAAATTCACCATTTAGAAGACCAAGATCATGGCATCCAGTCCCATCACTTCATGGGAAATAGATGGGGAAACAATGGAAACAAAGAATTTGTTTTGGGGGGCTCCAAAATCGCTGCAAATGGTGACTGCAGCCATGAAATTGAAAAGATGCTTGTTCCTTGGAAGAAAAGCTATAACCAATCTAGACAGCATATTAAAAAGTAGAGACATTGTTTTGCTGACAAAGGTCCATCTAGTCAAAGCTATGGTTTTTCCAGTAATCATGTATGGATGTGATAGTTGGACCATAAAGAAAGGATAGCACCAAAGTATTGATGCTTTTGAACTGTGGTGGTGGAGAAGATTCTTGAGAGTCCCTTGGACTGCAAGGAGACCAAACCAGTCAATCATAAAGGAAATCAGTCCTGAATATTCATTGGAATGACTGATGCTGAAGCTCCAATACTTTGACCACCTGATGTGAAGAACTGACTCATTGGGAAAGACCCTGATGCTGGGAAAGATTGAAGGCAGGAGGAGAAGGGGATGACAGAGGATGAGATGGTTGGATGGTGTCACTGACTTGATGGACATGAGTCTGAGTAAGTTCTGGGATTTGGTCATGGACAAGGAAGCCTGGTGTGCTGTAGTTCATCAGGTCGCAGAGTCAGACACAACCGAGCGACTGAACTGAACTGACTGAAGGTTGTCTTTTTGTTTATGGTTTCCATTCCCTGGTGGCTCAGACGGTAAAGCATCTGCCTACAATGCAGGAGACCCTGGTTCGATCCCTGGGTCAGGAAGATCCCCTGTAGAAGGAAATGGCAACCCACTCCAGTACTCTTGCCTAGAAAATTTCATGGATGGAGGAGCCTGGTGGGCTACAGTCCATGGGGTCGCAAAGAGTTGGACATGACTGAGTGACTTTACTTTCACTTTGTTGTGAAAATTTTTAATTAGGTCCATTTTTTAAAACTTTGTTCTTATTTTCATTACTCTAGAAGACAAATCATAAATAATATTGCTATGATTTATATCAAAGAATGTTCTCCCTATATTTCCAAGCATTTTATGGTATTAAGTCTTACATTTTGATCTTTAATACATTTTGAGTTTATTTTTGTATATGGTGTTAGAGAATATTTTAGTTTCATTCTTTTACATGTAGCTGTTCAGTTTTCCAAGCATCATTTATTTAAAAGCGTCTTTTCTCTGTTGTATGTTCCTGACTTCTTTGTTGTAGATTAGTAAGCCATAAGTGCATGGATTTATTTCTGAGTTTTCTGTCCTGTTCCCTTGATCTGTGTCTGTTTTAGTAATACCATACTGTTTTGATTACTGTAGATTTGTAGTATTGTCTGAAGTCAGGGAGCCTGATTTCTCCTGCTCCTGATTTCTTTCTCAGAATTGCTTTGGCTGTTTTGGGTTTTTTGTTTTACCATACAGATTTTAAATTTTTTTGTCTAATTCTATGAAAAATGACATTGGCAACTTAAGAGGGGTTGCACTGACTCTCTTGATTGCCTTGGGTAGTATGTTCATCTGAACAATAGTGATTCTTCCAATCCGAGAACACTGTATATATTTTCATCCGTTTGTGTGGTCTTCGATTTCTTTCATCAGTGTCTTATAGTTTTCCAAATTTAGGTCTTTTATCTCTTAAGGTAAGGTTTATTCTTAGGCATTTTATTCTTTCTGATACAGAATAATTTATTCTAAATGTGTAAAAATTTTTAATTGTAGGAAATAATGATCATAATACATGAAATTTGCAAAAAGCTTTACACTTTTCAAAGGATTGAGGGGCATTTTTCATTGTTCTCAGGAATGTCATTTATTTATACATGTTCTTAGATCTGGCAGGAATAGATATTTTTCAGGTGAGGAAAGAGCTTGTATCGGTTATCTGACAAACCAAGCTGCAGACAAGTTCTGCAACTCTGAATTATCATTTCCTTATACTATATGTTTATATAGCTTTTGAGTTTAAAAAACAACATTTGATCTGAATTATATTGCTAAAGATGCAATGTATTCTTTGTTATCCTGAACATTCTTATTTTTAAAAGATTGTAAAATATTTCCTGTCTCAAAAACATGGACATTTCCTCTGTTGTCTTCCTCCAAAATCCTTGCTTTACTTTGTGGCCACATTCAAATCGGATAATAATTAGTTGTTTACATAGTTTCTCTCTTGCTAAAAGTAAGATATAAAAGACTGCAGCCAGATTCCTACTGATATCATTGTGATAAACAGGAAAATGCCATGTATACTTAAAAAACAAAACACAACAGTTGATAGTACTCAAACCCAAGATGACCTTGATATTACGATAGACATGATTTAAAAACAGGTATCTTTGATGTCTCAGTGGTAAAGAATCTGCATGCCAATGCAGGAGACATGGGTTTGATCCCTGTATTTGGAAGATCCTCTGGAGAAAGAAATGGCAACCCACTCCAGTATCCTTGCCTGGGAAATCCAACAGAAGAGCCTGGCAGACTACAGTCCATGGGATCACAAAGAGTTGGACATGACTTAGGGACTAAGCAACATCAATTATAAATATAGTTAGAAACTTAAATAAACAGAATGAGTTAATATATAGGTAATTTTACCATAGAAACCATAGAGAGAAGGCAAATGGAAAATCTAGAACTTGGAGGGTACAACAACTGAAAAATAAACCAGTTGATAAGGGTTAATGGAAGACAGAAGAAAGTATACTTGAAAATGTGTGCTTGGGTGCCAGGTCGCTTCAGTCATTTCTGACTCTTTGCAGCACTGTGGACCAGACTGTAGCCTGTCAGGCTCCCCTGTCAGGGGGATTTTCTGGGCAAGAAAACTGGTGTGGGCTGCCATGACTTCCTTCAGGGGATTTTACCAACCCAGAGATCGAGCCTGTTATCTCTTAAGTGTCCTGCATTGGCAGGCGGGTTCTTTACCACTAGTGCCGCCTGTTGAAAATAGGCCCATAGAAAATTATAAATCTGAGCAAAACAAAGAGGAAAATGGTAGACAATGAGCAGAGTGTCAAACATGGGGCATGATATCATGTAAATTAACATAAATCATAGTCTCAGAGAGAAGGAAAAAATAAAAGCCCTATATTTTTTGAATTTTGAGAAGGGAATCAATTTCCAGATACAAAAACCTAGATGATAGCTAAGAAGAAGAAAGAAAGAAACACACATACACACACTCAGGCACATTGTATACAAATTATGATTTCAATAGTGCAAGTCGCTCAGTCGTGTCTGACTCTTTGCAACCCCGTGGACTGTAGTCTATGAGGCTCCTCTGTCTGTGAAATTCTCCAGGCAAGAATACCATACTGGAGTGAGTTGCTATCACCTTCTCCAATGGTTGCAGTTGGCTATTGTTATTGATATCTAGATGAGGTCATTATAAAACTGTAAGACAATAGAATGGTATTTAAAAGTCTACTATCTACCTAACGTAAAGCCAACATGAGTTCAATGGTAGAGTGTTAAATAAACATTTCAAAAAGAGAGGAGAGAGAAAAGGACATATCAAACCACTAATTTAAGAAGAAAGATATGTTAAAATAGGGAATTAGGCCCTTAAAATCACCTCAAGGCTTGGAGGCATCAGATCAGATCAGTCGCTCAGTCATGTCCGACTCTTTGCGACCCCATGAATCACAGCACGCCAGGCCTCCCTGTCCATCACCAATTCCTGCAGTTCACTCAGACTCACATCCATCGAGTCAGTGATGCCATCCAGCCATCTCATCCTCTGGCGTCCCCTTCTCCTCCTGCCCCCAATCCCTCCCAGCATCAGAGTCTTTTCCAATGAGTCAACTCTTCGCATGAGGTGGCCAAAGTACTGGAGTTTCAGCTTCAGCATCATTCCTTCCAAAGAAATCCCAGGGCTGATCTCCTTCAGAATGGACTGGTTGGATCTCCTTGGATGCCACAAAACATCAGAGTTAACATATAGTGTTGACAGTGCTTTCCTGAAGTCAGATCTCAAGAGAATCCAGGTTATATTAATACAGTAAAAATGCTTAACAAGTTAGTCAACTATTCCCTATGATAGGAAGCTTATTCACTTAGACTGGATTATGGCATTCTCACTACTGTGATAGAAAAGTAAACTCAACTTCATCAATCAGTATGTTAATTGGGGAGGCAATATAGTGTTGGGTAAAGTATAATTTTTGGTTATAGACAATAGATGTAAACGTCAGTAATATCACTTCCGAGCCCAGTGATGTGGTACAACAAAAACATCAAAATAATATAGAAAATAATAATCTTTCTTGAGTAAGGCACTGTTCTTTTTTATTTAATAATTTTAATTTTGTTTATCTTTTGACTGCACTGGGTCTTCATTGCTTCACAAGTTTTTTCTAGTTGTGGCAAGTGGGGGCTACTCTCTAGCTGCAGTGTGTGGGCTTCTCTTTGTGGTGGCTTCTCTGTGGAAAAGGGCTCTGGGGCATGCGGGCCTCAGCAGTTGTGGCCACTGGGCTCTTGAGCACAGGCTCAACAGTCATAGCACATGGGCTTACTTGTTCCACGGCATGTGGGACTTTCCTGATTCAGGGATTGATCCTGTGTCTCCTCAATTGGCAGGCAGACTCTTTAAAACTGAGCCACCAGGAGAGCCTCTAAGGCTCTGTCCTTAGTGTTTATGTATACCATTGTATTTTATTTTGTCAGGGAGAGGGAAATTCTCCACCTCTACCCATCTTGTGGTTAGACTGATAATAAAATTGATAGAAGACAGATTAACAGGAGAAAAAAAAAAGTTTAATTAGTGTACCCAAAGTTCTCATGGAAATAAGACCTAAGTGGCCAAAGGAGGCAACTTTTATATTTCTTAGACAAAGAAACAATAAATTTGAGAGAAATTGAAAAGGCAAACAATTTTGGGTGCTCAGTTAGTAAGGAATTTAAGCAAAGTTTGGACTTGGGTTGAAAATTAGTAGAGAGGTTTGTTTATATAATGAGATTTGTTTATATAATGAGGTTTGTTTATATAATGAGGTTTGTTTATATAGGTCTCTCAGCTCTGCTTTCTGTCTCTCTGATAATGCCTTTCTGCCTCCCAATACAGGAAGGGCACCTTTCATGAGGGAGATATATTTTTTGCTTTCAGAGAGAGAGAGAGATCAGGGTCAAATGTCCTTCTTTGATCAGTCACTTCTTAAGTAATTTTAATTCAAAATAATCAATATGTATTGAAGCATATTTTGAAGTGGCTGCCCTTGGCCCTGTTTTCATAAAAACTGTATGAGATTTTATTTTGTCCTCGGAGTATTTTTCTTATTTCCATTTTGCTGTTGGAAAACAGACAATTTAAAATTAATTCCATTAAATTTAGGGACCTTTATCGATCATTTCTACAAGGTTGGCATTAGGGAAACATGAGGTATTAGCACCAATATTATTACCACCAGTCTCCCTATATCCTTTAATAATACTCCTTTATGATTAGTGACTCAAGAGCAATGACTACTACTTTTTACTATAACTGTAACTACTACAACAATCACTGTACTTACCATGTGCTAGGCATTGTGACACACACTTTTATAACAATTTCAATCATTTAGTCTTTATAAAAACTCAATGCATAAGTTCTATTGTTATTCTCATTTTATTATTCAAGACCTGACTAGGTAATTCCTTGATGTTCTGCAGATAATAAATGCTAGAGTCAGGGTTAAACCTCTATATAAATTCATCTGTATTTTATTAATGAAAGGTCTCTGTGGTGATGAGAATGATGATGATAATGAAGATGAGGATGAACATTCTACAAGGTTTTTACTGATGATAGAATTTTCCTGCTTCAATTCCTGAACTTAAAGTCAAGAACCCAACAATTACACCCATCCAGTATGGAATTAATAGTTGAGATACTAATTTGTAAAAGTAACAAAATCCATGCCATAACTTTTAAATACTTTTGTCAAACTTCATTCAATGCTTATTTACTGCATATTATTCTAACAAACTGAATTATAACATTTCTCTATACACATAATAGATTAAATTATTAGTTTGTATTGGAGAAATACATGGCTTCCCTGGTGACTCAGTGGTGAAGAATTTGCCTGCCAACGCAGGCACACAGGCTCAATCCCTGGGATGAGGGAACCCACTCCATTATTTTTGCCTGGAAAATCCCACGGACAGAGGAGCCTGGCTGGCTACAGTCGATGGGGTTGCAGAGTCAGACACGACTTAGCTAGTAAACAACATTGATGCGGTTATTGTAATGTCAATAGAAAAAGAAAATGGCAATCTCACAGAAAGGAAATAAAATACAATTGCCAAAATTTATAATGCATCACAATGTATAAGCCAATACCTTCAATTAATTTAGCCATCAGTGAGGTCATCACAATAAACCAATGATCATGCATAGTGTCCAAGGTGAGACTTCCCGGAATAGTTTAAAATATGTATACATTTTAAAATATGTACACATTCTAAAATTTTAACACATTTTTAAAGAACACAACTCACACAAAACACTCAGGGATTTATCTTTCTATTGGCTAATTATTTTAGCATTAAATCTTAACATGGTTTTAACACAGATAGCATGCTATATTGGGCAAAGAGTGAAAAATTGAGTCTCAGTCTACAGTTTCTGACAACTATTGCTATGTGCTCAGGGTTTGTTCTCAGTTGCTCAGTCAACTGAGCAACTTTTGTGACCCTTCAGGCTATAGCCCACCAGGCTCATCTGTTCATGGAATTTTTCAGGCAAGAATACTGCAGTGGTTTGCCATTTCCTACTCCAGGGGATCTTCCCAACTCAGGGATTGAACCCCCATCTCCTGCATTGGCCCTCAGATTCTTTACCACTGTGCTACCCGCGAAGCCCCAACTATTACTATAACTTTAGCCATAAATACTTTAGTAATCTTGGGCATAGATTAAACTCACTTTAAAACATCTTGTCTCTGATACTTTATATTTCTATTGTACTTTTAGACAATGCATAGAGATAGGAGACTTTATTTAAAGCTTGTTAGATAAATTAAGAATCTATGTGTAAGATAATGGCCATACTCTAATGTATTACTATTGTGGATGCAATAAAATAATCTGATATATTTCCAATTATTCATCCATAGAAATTTATAGATACAGCAAATAACATTCTAGGAATCACTTCAGAAGAGGGGATTAAAAATGTATTTCTTCAACCTTAATGCCTTTTAACATTATGCCTTAATCTCAAGGTTGTTGTGATTATCTATGTACCTATTTATCTATTTATTTACTTATTTATCTGCTGTTTTCTTTGTAAATATGGGCCTGTTGCATAGCCTCCATACTCATTTATAGAAAAGATTAAAACTATAAATCATCACAACTCATAAGCTGCCTACTTAGAGCTGAACAGCAAGCATAGCACCAGAACTGATGGAGATTTATGAATCTCAGACAGCTGCTCTCACCCAACTTCAAGATGATAAAGGGAAAGGAAAGATGTCGAATTAATTTGGTGTCCATGGATAACACTTATGTAAACAGATGGGATCAGCTACCTGGAGGGCAAAACCTCTAGGAAAAGGAGGATACATGAAGAGAGTGTGTATTGACCCTTGTCTGTTCTACATGTTGAAATCCCAGGTCTGTATGAGACCTAATTGAAGACATTTGCTTTTTTGAGTTTTATCCAACCAGGTCCCTGGTGGTTCAGTGGAAAAGGATGCCTGCCAATGCAGGATACCTGGGTTTGATCCCTAGTCTGGAAGATCCCCCTGGAGAAGGAAATGGCAACCCATTCTAGTATTTTTGCCTGGAGAATTCCACCGAGGCTGGCGGGCTACATTCCATGGGTTCGCAAGAGTCAGACATGACTTAAAAACTAAACAACAAAACCAGCCAATAATAATTTTCTATTCTTCTAATCTCTAGTAGATATTATGCCTTATACCATACCCAGGCATATATAACAGGTCATACCTTTTGGTGCTTAAATAAAATTTCAAGCCTTTTAGAAAGAATTAGGAGTTTTACTTTATTCGCCTAGCACACAGTATCTAGTTGTTCCAAACATTTTTTAGCCTTGCTGAGTCTTGTAGAGGGGAGATGACTTTTGAAAACAAGTCACTCAATGGTTTTCTATTGCATAGAAAAGTGATTTAGATTTTTTTTCCTTAAGTAGGTATTTTTTCTCTAAAAAATCCCTTAGAAAACATTTGATTATATGAAGTAGATAAAATTATACTAAAATAAATAGACTTGAAGTTTAAAAACACTGAATGCCTACATTTGTATTCATGCAGTTTTTAAAGAGACAGAAAAGAGAGATGGTCTTCAACAGCAGTTGATCAGAGCTTCTTAAGTTTATGTGAAACAAAGAATTTAGCTCAAGGTAGAGAAGGAAAAAGAAAAATAACAAGTTGATTTAAGTGGAAAATGAAATAACAGGTTAGTGCTAAGTCATAAAACAGGCATAAAATATGAGCTATACTATTTACCACATTTGTTACATTTATTACCAAACATGTCTTGTGTTTGTTTACCTATGTGCTATACAAATATGTATCTTTTTAATTTCAAGGTGGTAAAAAACAAAACAAATTGGAAACAGAAGAATTGTTATCATTTTATAATATATATTGGGAAAGAAAATACAAGACCTATTAATCATTGTAGAATAAATATTATAATTTAATAATTTTGCTTCAACTTGATAAACCAGCTTTGTCCTACTGGGTTAGAAATATTCTGCAGTTTTCAATATTGTTAACAACGGAAAACAAATGAATGACAAAGTATTTGAGAAAGCAAAATATATCTTAAGGTCTTGGATACTATAGATGGGATTAGATATTTTAGAGGAAAATTTATGATATCTGGTCATGATGACCAGATGATAAAAAAAAGGTAGCAAAATAATCTGCTATTATTTCTAAAGGGTGCATGAAATTGGCTTCCCTATTGAAAGTGACAGTTAAAAGCAGTTAGAGTTTTAGTAAAGACATGATGAGGAAAACAAATGTCCTTCCCCAGGCCAGAGTAAGAGAATGCCACAGACTCCTACCCGAAATGATATGCTTTCTCAGGTGTAAAAATGAAGTATGATATAAACCTTCATGGAAGAATCTTGGCATAACATGGATATAAAATGTGGCACTGTAAAATGTTAATCCATAGTACAGAATTTAGCTCACATCATAGTCACAGTATCGTTCAATAGTGTGTCCTAGTATAATGTAATAAACACAAACAATCATCTATGTCGCATTCTTGCCAAAATGTTTATCATGAGTCTGTTCAGAAGGAAACAACGGACGGATCCAGAATTTGCCAAGATAACTACAGTAATATGACATGAGCCAAGATTAGCAATGTGATTGATTTAAAAAGCTGAGTTCATTAGAACTTAGAGACATAATAACTAAATGCAAACGGGTACATACTGATTAGATTCTAGATTTTTTTAAAGGGCTATGAAAGATATCTTTGAGAGAATGGCAAAATAAGCTTTCAAAAATGGATTTCATTTAGATAGTCCATCAAATTGTTAATTTTCTTAGGTCTGGTTATGATAGTGTGGCTATGTAGGAGAATGCTTTTATTGTTAAAATATGTATTTTGAAGTATTTAGTGATGAAGTGTTATGAAATTTGAAATTCTTAATGGTTTAGAGCAAAAAATGAGAGAGGAGAGGGGAAGGAAGACAATATGGAAAGGATGAATGGGGAAACAGAGATAACACATGTGGAAGTGTAGAATTATGCTCATTGGTAAATCTAAGTAAATGTATTTCCTTTCTATATTCTTCTACATTTGAAGAATTTGCCAAGTTAGATGAGATTAGATATTTTAGAGGAAAACTTATCACATCTGGTCATCTTGATTTAAAAAAAAAATAGATAGCAAAATAATCTGTGTAAATGTGATACGAAAGTTTGTGAAATTACTGTTTTCCTAATAAAAAATGAGTGATTGTTTTATTTATAACTGAATTTCTCAGTTCAATAGTGTTAAATATGCCTCTTTTTTTAAGGGCAAGAATGGGTGGAGTAGAGGAACTTGGAGTTAAATAGCTCAGTGGTGGCTTTAATAATGAAAGTTAATATTTAATATGTACTTATTATGCACCTATAATAAAGGTTTTTGTATAGATTTGGTACCAGGAATGGCTCTTGAGAAACAGACTTTTAGGATGAGTCTCCTGAATTTGTTCTAGGGGCTATGGAATTGAATCTCAAATGTGACTTGATTTAAAGATGCCAGTGATTCTATTTCCAGTAGTAAAGAGAGCACGGGTAGTCCAGAGAGTGATCTGGCAGTAGAGCTGTGAAAAATATCACCATCATTTACTCCTAATCAACCACTTACAAGATGCAAATAGCCGAGTAATTGTAAATATATTTTTGAACGTTTTGTCAAACTGATGAATATAATGAGATTGGATGTGGCTGGTCAGTGTGGGAAAAGAAAAGGATGAAATCAGGGATTTGACTTCCCAGCTCAAACACTGCACTAGTGACCCACAGTCTTCTGTATGTAGGAGAACCTGTCTCCTGTAGCCAAAGAGCAAGATTGCTGAAAATCAAGCTGCGAATCTCATCCTGTCACTGGCTGAATATCAATGCAACTACAACTCCCAGCCTTTCAGGGTGTCTACTGTAAAGTGAGGCCATTGCCGAGGAGCTAACGGGATCCTGAAAGTTGTAATGAGATGTGTGGAAAGACCCTAATGAAGCTGGGGACACTGATCCTCTGATTTCTGCAGTCTTTTTTTTTGCAAGTGAAAGCAGCCTCTCCACCTTGTGTGGAAGTCTGGTTCTATTTCTCTGAGGAGCCCTGGCTGATACAGTTTCAAAACTTTTTATTGAATTCAATGGAATACTTTTCTTAACTTCTGTAGAAGTGATGAAAAAGATTTCCACATGTAACTCAGATGTTAGGTAGATTTCCTTGATTTGGGGAAATGTGGTTAAAATTGACCAGTGACCCAACTCTGTGCTTTCAGGGTTTACTTCTCTTTATTTCTGTCTCCCTCCTTGCTTCAGTTTTTTTCTCACAGTATCTTAATTTGGATCTGTGGCAAACCAAATGCAAAATTCAGTACATTTGCTTTTTTGTAAGAAATTTTACTATTACTTAGTAATTAAAGAGTTAAGGCTACAGAGAAATGAAACATATTTTCTAACACATCTACCACCTTTTGTGCTTTCCTTATGTTCCTATGATTTCTTTCTTATTCTGTTCTGCCCCAGTTGGTCCTAGGGGCTACACAAATAAAAATCTCCTCCATGAATAAAGATTGCATCTTTCTTCTTTGGAAACCTTGGCATGAATATCTTTCCAGGCACCAGAGGAATCACTTCCCAGTCAAAGCGTCTTTTAACAAAAGCAGTTGTCGTTGCTATTGTTCAGTTGCTAAGTCATATCTGGCTTATTGTGACCTCAAGGACTGCAACAAGCCAAGCTTCTCTGTCCTCCACTATCTCACAGAGTTTGCTCAAATTTATGTCCATTGAGTCAGTGAGGCTAGCTAAGCATCTCGTCCTCTACCACCCCCATCTTCTTCTGCCTTCAATCTCTCCCAGCATCAGGGTCTTTTCCAATGAGTTAGCCCTTCATAGCAGGCAGGCAAAGTATTTGAGCTTTAGCATCAGTCCTTCCAATGGGTAGTCAAGGTTGATTTCCTTTAAAGTAGACTGGTTTTATCTCCTTTCTGTCCAAGGGTCTCTCAAGAATCTTCTCCAGCACCACAATTTGAAAGCATTAATTTCTTTGGCATTCAGCATTCTTTATGATCCAACTCTCACTTTATGATCCAACTCTCACATCTGTACATGATACTGGAAAAATCATAGCTTTGACTAGAAGGACCTTTGTCAGCAAAGTGATGTCCTGTTTTTTTAAGCACTATTTTGGTTTGTTAGGTTTTAGTTGGTGATGGATAGGGAGGCCTGGTGTGCTGTGGTTCATGGGGTTGCAGGGAGTCAGACCTGACTGAGCGACTGAACTGAACTGATTTAGGTTTGTTATAACCTTCCTACCAAGAAACAAGAGTCTTTTAATTTTATGGCTACAGCCACCATCTGCAGTGATTTTAGAGCCCAAGAAAAGAAAATCTGTCAGTGCTTCCACTTTTCCTCCATCTATTTGCCATGAAGTGATGGGACTGGATGCCATGATTTTAGTTTTTGAATGTTGAGTTTTAAGCCAGCTTTTTCATTCTCCTCTTTCACCCTCATCAAAAGGCTCTTTAGTTCCTCTCCACTTTCTGCCACTAGAGTGGTATCATCTGCATTGTTGTTCAGTCACCCACTCATGTCTGACTCTTTGTGACCCCATGGTCTGCAGCATGCCAGGCCTCCCTGTCCCTCACTATCTCCCGAATTTTGCCCAAGATCCTGTCCATTGTATCAGTGATGCCGTCCTGCCATCTCATCCTCTGATGCCCTCTTTTCCTTCTGCCCTCAATCTTTCCCAGCATCAAGGACTTTTCCAATGAGTCAGCTGTTTGCATCAGATGACCAAACTACTGGAGTTTCAGCTTCAGCATCAGTCCTTCCAATAAGTATTCAGGCTTGATTTCCCTTAAGATTGACTGGTTTGATCTGCTTGCTATCCAAGGGACTCAGGAGTCTTCTCCAGCACCACAGTTCAAAGGCATCAATTATTCTGCACTCTACCTTCTTTACAGTCCGGCTTTCACAACCATACATGACCACTGGGAAGACCACAGCCTTGACCATCCGGACCTTTGTTGGCAGAGTAATGTCTCTGCTTTCAACACACTGTCTAGGTTTGTCATAGCTTTCCTGCCAAGAAGCACATGTCTTCTGATTTCATGGCTGCAGTCACCATCCGCAGGGATTTTAGAGCCCAAGAAAAGGAAATCTGTCACTACTTTCACTTTCCCCTCCTCCATTTGCCATGAAGAAATGCAGCCAGATTCCATGATCTTAGTGTTTTTTAATATTTAGTTTTAAGCCGGCTCTTTCACTTTCCTCCTTCACCATCATCAAGAGGCTCTTTAGTTGATCTTCGATTTCTGCCATTAGAATGGTATCATCTGCATATCTGAGGTTGTTGATGTTTCTCCTGCCTGTCTTGATTCCAGCTTGTAACTCATCCAGCCCAGCATTTCTCCTGATGTGCTCAGCGTATAGATTAAACAAACAGGGCGGTACAGCAGACTGCCCTGTTGTACCCCTTTCTCAGTCTTGAACCAATCAGTTGTTCCATACAGGGTTTTAACTATTGCTTCTTGACCCACATACAGGTTTCTCAGGAGACAGGTAAGATGGCCTGGTATTCCCATCTCTTTAAGAGCTTTCCACAGTTTATTATGATCCACACAGTCAAAGGCTTTGGCGTAGTCAATGAAACAGAAGTAGATGTTTTTCTGAAATTTCCTTGCTTTCTCTATCATCCAGCGAATGTTGCCAGTTTGATTCTTTTCTTTTTTAAACCAAGCTTGGACATCTGGAAGTTCTTGGTTCACATACTGCTGAAGCCTAGCATGCAAGATTTTAAGCATGACCTTACTAGCATGGGATATAGTGCAATTGTCCAATGGTCAGCACAATCTTTGGTACGACCCTTCTTCGGAATTGGGATGAGTATTGACCTTTTCCAGTCCTGTGGCCACTGCTGGGTCTTCCAATTTGCTGACATATAATACAACACCTTGAACGCATCATCCTTTAGGGTTTTGAATAGTTGGAATTCCGTACTGGAATTCTGTTACATTCACTAACTAGCTTTAGTAACCGAGTGCTTCCTAAGGCCCATTTGACTTTGCTTTCCAGAATATCTGGCTCTGGGTGGCTGACCACACCATCGTAGTAATCTGGTTCATTCATTTAGATCTTTTTAGTACAGTTCTGTGTATTCTTCCTATCTCTTTTTGATCTCTTCAGCATCTATTAGGTCTCTACCATTTCTGTCCTTTATTGTGCCCATCTTTGAGCAAAATTTTTTCTTGATGTTTCCAATTTTCCTGAAGAGCTCTCTAGTCTTTCCCCTTCTGTTGTTTTCTTCTAGTCTTATACACTATTCATTGAAGAAGGCCCCCCTGTCTCTCATCCGCATATCTGAGGTTATTGATATTTCTCCCAGCAGTTTTGATGCTTCATCCAGCCTGGCATTTCACGTGATGTACTCCACATAGAATTTGAATACACAAGGTGACAATATATAGCCTTGTCATATTCCTTTCTCAAGTGTGAACAAATCAGTTGTTCCATGTCTGGGTCTCATTCTCCCTAAAAATAATTCTGCTACCAGGGATTAAAGTATAATAATGGTAATGCCAGCTCATAGTTTATTTTTGATGTATTAATAGGAACTGTTGTGTTCATAGATAGTCTCAAATTTACCATTCATTCTTTGCTGGGATAAGCTCTTTTCCCCTATTAATCTTTCAGCTTAGAGCTGAACTGTATTCAGTGATTTTGATTGAAGATATTTGATGTTGATTGGCTGGAGCACTTACCCATTTACATTTAAAGTTATTATTATTCATGTTCCTGTTGCCGGTTTCTTAATTGTTTGGGGTTGGTTTTTTGTAGGTCTTTTTCTTCCCTTCCTCTTCTGTTGTCTTTTCTTGTGCTTCCCGCCTATGATATGAGTCCCAAATGATATAGAGACGCTCCTATATCATTTGCCATAAAACTGGTTTGGTGGTGCTGAATTCTCTTAGCTTTAGCTTGTCTGTAAAACTTTTCATTTCTCTATTGCATGTGAATGAGAGCCTTGCTCTGTTGAGTATTCTTGGTTATCGTGTTTTTTCCCTTTCATCACTTGAAATGTATTGCACCACTCCCTTCTGGCTTGCAGAGTTTCTGCTGAAAACTCAGTGGATAACCTTATGGGTATTCCCTGTGTATTATTTGTTGCTTTTCCCTTGTTGCTTTCAATATTTTTTCTTTGTATTTAATTTCTGTTAGCTTGATTAATGTGTGTCTTGGCATGTTTCTCTTTGGGTTTATCCTGTATGGAACTCTATGTGCTTCTTGGACCTGGGTCACTATTTACTTTCCCATGTTAGGGAAGTTTTTGACTATAATCTCTTCAAATATTTTCTTAGACACTTTCTCTTTTTCTTCTTCTTCTGGAACCCCTATAATTTTGAATGTTGGAGTTTAAATGTTCCAGAAGCCTCTGAAACTGCCATCATTTCTCTTCATTCTTTTTTCTTTATTCTGTTCTGCAGCAGTGTTTCCCACCATCATATCTTCCACTCACTTATCCATTCTTCTGCCTCAGTTATTCTGCTATTAATTATTTCTGGTGTATTCCATTTTTTTTTTTCATTTGGTGCTCATCATTGTTTGTTCATTAGCTCTTGTAGGTCCTTGTTAAATATTTCTTGTAACTTCTCGACTGATTGGGGCACACTTGCTTGCTCTGGGGGGAGGGCAGGAAGGTGGCAGGGACTAGGGCAGGAGTGCTTCCTCTGGGAAGAGCCCCTCCTCGAGCCTGCAGAGGCAGGGGCTGGAGCGTGGAGAGAGCTTGTGACTGTGACCTCACCCTTTGAGCATCACTCAACAATGCTGACTCACTGCTATGGCCATCCAGGCTTCTTTGAGGAGCATTCCTCACTCCCATACCCTCAGGCCATCTCTGCACAGCCAACAGCTGTCCTCTCCCTAGGCCCACTCTCCTAACCCCCTGTTCTGGCACCCAGCCCCTGCCAGCACTGATGGACCCCCCTCAGGCTTGGGCACACAGGGCTATGTCATGGACTGTCTGCGTAAGTCTCACTCTGTCCTGCCTGTCCTGAGTGTCTGCTGCACTTTCCTCTGATAGCCCCCGAAGCTCCCCTTCTATCGCAGCTGATCTCCCTGCCAGTGAGGGGGCCTCCCAGATGCTATAACCTCTTCTCTTTTTCAGTCCCCCAGCAGAGGTGAGAGTCCTATCCCATTTCCTCTTTTCTTTTCCTTCCCTTTCTCTTACTTGTCATACCCAATTATACAAGGGTCTTTACTTGTCCTGGTCGGTGTCTGAGGTCCTCTGCTAGTGTTCGGTAGGTGCTCTGTGCAAATTGTTCCACTTGTTGATGTATTCTTGATGTACCTGTGGGGAGAGATGAGCTCCAGGCCCTCATATTCTGCTATCTTGACCCCAACCAAGTAATTCTAGTCTGTATTTCTATTTGCTCTAACTTCCTATTTGTTATTCTGTTTTGCTATACTTTTTTCCTTATGGTTCTTTTACTAATTTCTTACAGTGTATACTTAGGTTTTTTTTAATACTTACTTTTTATTAATGGAGGTGTTTGGGGCTAAACATTTTCTTCTCAGAATAGCTCTTTCTGCATCCTGAGGGTTTTCATATTAAGCACTCTAATTTTTGTTTTGTTTTTAATGACACATAACATTCTCTTTGAACCAAGCTTTAGAGTAGTTATCTTTTTTTTCTTGACTTTTTACAATGTGTTTGTTATTTTATTGAACAATGATAGTAGAAACCCCCCACACTTTGTAGATAACTTAGTCCCCTTTGCATGAGTTCAGGGATAGTCTACAGATACACTAAATGTATATTTCTATTCCTTTTTCCTTTCTAGAAATAGGCCAGTGGTTACAATCTGCAAAATGAGGTATTTCCTCAACGGATGTGAATGTCCTTTTCCATGAAACTGGGATGTCTCACACATGGAAGTGGAACAGTGTCTAGGGTCCTGTGACTGCTGTATAGGTGCGGTAAAGGTACCAGGCTTGTGCTGCAGCAGCTCCCCTGTCTTTGTTCTCCAGGCTCTTTGCATCCTCTTTCCCTCAAAGCCACAGAGACTCAGTGTGCTCATTCAGCAGTTTCTTTTCTTTTGAGAGTCAGGACAAACCGGCATAGTCAGGCAAGTTTGATGAATTTTAATCCTGGAAGCTTTCAGAAATTTTTAAAGTACAGTTTTATTTCTGTATTTATTGCCATGGTGCTAATTTTCGATCTCTTGCCTGGTCCTAGATCATTTGTTTTTACCAAGACCCCAACAAAGCCTCATTTTATGTACACATACACTGTATATCTGCCTATGGCTGCCAAGAACACCTTTACAAATGGAAGCAAATAATTTGAGATTGGGTTGAAAGGTAGCAAAGACATTAAATGTATCTGCTTTTCTTTTGTTTCTGTTTCATTGATAATTTTTAGAGTCAATATTAAGATCTTTATAATGTTCATACTATTTTTCCTTTGACAAATTTTCTTTTACCTTTTGTTCTTGTTGTTCTGTCACTCAGTCTTGTCCAGCTCTTTGTGACCCCATGGACTGCAGGATGCCAGGCTTCCCTGTCCTTCACTGTCTCCCAGAAATTGCTCAAACTCATGTCCATTGAGTCGGTGATGCCATCCAAACATTTCATCCTCTGTCACCCTCTTCTCCTCTTGCCCTCAATTTTTCACAGCATCAGGGTCTTTTCCAGGGTTGGCTCTTTGCATCAGGTGGCCAAACTATTGGAGCTTCAGCTTCAGCATTAGTCCTTCCAATGAATATTCAGCATTGATTTCCTTTAGGATTGACTGGTTTGATTTTTTTGCAGTCCAAGGGTCTCTCAAGAGTCTTCTCCAGCACCGCAGTTCGAAACCATCAATGTTTCAGCACTCAGTCTTCATTATGGTCCAACTCTCACATTTGCACATGACAATTGAAAAAATTGTAGCTTTGACTATATGGACCTTTGTTGGCAAAAGGATGTCTCTGCTTTTTAATATGCTGTATAGGTTTGTTATACCTTTTCTTCCAAGGATCAAACATCTTTAATTTCATGGCTGCAGTCACCACCTGCAGTGATTTTGGAGCCCAAGAAAATGAAGTCTGTCACTGTTTTCATTGTTTCCTCATATATTTGCCATGTAGAGATGGGACTGAATGCCATGATCTTCATTTTTTGAATGCTGAGTTTTAAGCCAGCTTTTTCATTCTCCTCTTTCACCTTCATCAGGAGGCTCTTTAGTTCCTTTTTGCTTTCTGCCATTAGAATGATGTCATCTTAGAATCTTAGATTATTGATATTTTTCCTGGCAATCTTTATTCCAGCTTGAGCTTCATCCAGCCTAGCATTTTGTCTGATGTACTCTGCATATAAGTAAATAAGCAGGATAACAATATATAGCCTAATCATACTCCTTTCCCAATTTGGAGCCAGTCTATTGTTCCATGTCCGGGTCTAACTATTGCTTCTTGACCTGCATACAGGTTTCTCAGGAGGCAGGTCAAGTGGTCTGGTAATCCCATCTCTTTAAGAATTTTCCACAGTTTGTTGTGATCCACACCCTCAAAGGCTTTATCGTAGTCAATGAAGAAGAAGCAGGTGTCTCTGGAATTCTTGTGCTTTTTGTATGATCCAACAGATGTTGGCAATTTGATTTCTGATTCCTTTGCCTTTTCTAAACCCAGCTTGTACATCTGGAATTTCTTGGTTCACGTACTGTTGAAGTCTGTGTTGAAGGACTTTGAATATTACCTTCCTAGCATGTGAAATGAGTGCAAAGGCAAGGTAGTTTGAACATTCTTTGGCATTTCCATTCTTTGGGATTGGGATGAAAACACAACCTTTTCCAGTCCTGTGGCCACTGCTGAATTTTCCAGATTTCCTGGCATATTAAATACAGCACTTTAACAGCATCATCTTTTAGGATTTGAACTAGCTCAGCTGTAATTCCACCTGGGCTTCCCAGGTGGCGCTAGTGGTAAAGAACCCACCTGCCAATGCAGGAGACAAGAGAGGTGGGTTCATACCTGGGTTGGGAAGTTCCCCTGGATAAGGGCATGGCAACCTACTCTAGTCTGGTTGCCTGGAGAATTCCATGGACAGAAGAGGCTGGTAGGCTACAATTCATAGGGTCTCAATGAGTTGGACATGACTGATTCGACTTGGCATTTAAGGAATTCCATCACCTCCACTAGCTTTGTTCGTAATGCTTCCTAAGGGCCACCTGACTTCACACTCCAGAATGTCTTGCTCCAGGGGAGTGATCATGACATTGTGTTTTTCCAGGTCATTAAGACTTTTTGTACAGTTCTTCTGTGTATTCATGCCACCTCTTCTTAACATCATCTGCTTCTGTTAGGTCCATACCATTTCTGTCCTTTATTGTGCCTATCTTTGCATGGAATGTTCCCTCATTATCTCTAATTTTCTTGAAGAGATCACTAGTCTTTCCCATTTTGTTATTTTCCTCTATTTCTGTGCATTGTTCACTTAATAATGCTTTTTTATCTCTTCTTGCTATGCTTTGGAACTCTGCATTTGGATGGGTATATTTTCCTTTTCTCCTTTGCCTTTCACAACTTTTACTGAATTACCTAATACTTTAAATTTTCTCTAGGACACCTTTGTTTTAAAGAAAATTGTTTTGAGCATTAATTTACTTCTTTATTTTTCAATAAAATATAAAAACCTCTTATCAAATAATTGGCATAATCTGTTACAATATATTGTTCATTTTTAATACTAGTTTATAGTAATTTTGTGTATTGTTTTAAATTTTAATGTAGATATATTTTAGCATAAACACTGGTAATAATTCCTAGTTTTATAGTCAAATATAGTTTTCACATTTTAGAATTTGTGGGTCCTTTTGGCTAATTAGGGATAAAAATGAAAGTGTTAGTTGCTTAGTCCTGACTCTGTGACTCCATGGAATGTAGCCCTCCAGCCTCCTCCATCTGTGAATTTCTCCCGGTAAGAATACTAGAGTGGGAATCCATTCCCTTCTCCAGGGATCTTCCTGACCCAGGATCTAACCCAGGTCTCCTGCTTTGCAGTCAGATTCTTGACCATCTGCACCACCAGGAAAGCCCAATTAGGGATAATATTTCCCCCAAATATTGCATGCCTATTTAAAATGAGGTGGTAACCCCTGTAAAAGCTTTGACTCATTCATATTTTTCCTGTGTGTGTGCATGAATGTGCTTAGTCACTCAGTTGTATCTGACTCTGCAATCATATGGACTGTAGCCTGCCAGTCTCCTGTGTCAATGGGGTTTTTCAGGCAAGAATATTGGAGTGGGTTGCCATTTCCTCCTCCAGGGGATCTTCTTGACCTAGGGATCGAACCCATGTCTCATGTGTCTCCTATATTGCAGGCAGATTCTTTAATGGCTGCATCTTCAAGGAAGCCAATTAATGCATGTTAATTTAAATATTAATGTACTTATACAATATTATAAATATCTATATGTTTATTTTGGGCTTCCCTGGTGACTCAGATGGTAAAGAATCTGCCTGCAATGTGGGAGATCTGGGTTCAATCCCTGGGTTGGGAAGACTCCCCTGGAGGAGGGCATAGTAACCCACAGCAGGATTCTTGCCTGGAGAATCCCCATGGACAGAGGAGCCTGGCAGGCTGCAGTCCATGTGGTAGCAAAGAGTCAGACACTACTGAGCAATAAGCACATGGCATGTGTTTATCGGTATAATTTTCCCCTATGAATTTATTGCTTAATTTCTTAGCTTTTATTTTGTATACTTTGATATTACATATTTAATGTACAAGGATTTAATGCCATTTAGTTTGCACTATTGAGGGCCAATTTTAGAATTATAAAATGATCCTATTTATCTTAGCTAATGCTCTTTGCCTTAAATATTTCCTTGTTTGCTGCTAGCATTTCCATGCTCAATTGCTTTCTTTTGTCCATGCATGATAAACTTTATGCATCCTTTTACTTGAAATCTTTGTATGTCATTTTCTGTAGGTTTTAAAATTTGATTTAGTTTTGTTATTCTTCCTGAAAACATTTCCTTCCTAATAACAAAATAGTTTAAGGCAATTTCCTTTCCTGTTTTCACTGTTATAGGTAGCCTTAATTCTGTCAGTTTGTTTTATGTTCTCAGTTTTGTTTTTTAATATTTTTTTTGTCTTTGCTTCTTGTAATTTGTCATGTAGAATCTATATTTGCTTTTTACCTTCCATAGTGATGTGAAAGGTAATTATCATTTTTAATTCCACTGGTGGGTTTTTATACTTTTCAAAATAACATTTGACTAATTTTGTAACATAAAAATCAAGACTAATGTCACACTTAAAAAGCTACAAGTCCAACCTTTTGCAAAATTAATTCCTGTTTATAGAATATTCTTTCTGGTTAGCATTGGAGGGGAGGAAGAGATTTTCCTCTGTCCTTTTAAATTCTTTTGGTCATCTAAGAATTAAATTTACGTGAGTCAGATTAACAGGAGAAACTTGAAGTTTGATAACAGGTATATATGGGAAAGACTCAGGAAAACTGAGTAACCAGAATGGCTGAAGTTCTCACTTTCAGTACTATCTTCAGTACTAAAGAAACAGATGATATTTGGAAGCAGTGGTTTGGGATTTTAAAGAAGAGGATTCACATGGAGATGGAGGAGCCAATGTTTAGTATACAAATGTTTACTGGGTCATGCAGACTATGGGACTTAGATGATCTCTAGAGTTGACCCCACCACACCAAGCTCATATTCTTCACAGATAATGTCTGATAGCTATATTGTGAGAAGAGTCTCGTTACATAAATTCTTTTAGGCAGTTAAGGAGAAGGACAAGAAAAACGTCTTGAATTTTCTGTTTATTAAAAATATTCAGCCTAAATTAATCTTCATGAGGCATTTGGGGGTGGCAAATATTACTTCCCTACAGTGATTTCCCCTTTATTATATCATATGCTGTTTGCTACATTTATATTCAACTTTATGATTTCCCCTTTGTTGTTCAGTCACTAAGTCGTGTCTGGCTCTTTGCAACCCCATGGACTGCCACAGCATGCCAGGTTCCTCTGTCCTCCAGTCTCTCCCAGAGTTTGCTCAAATTCATGTCCATTGGGTCACTGATGCTATTTAGCCATCTCATCCTCTCTGTCGTCCCCTTCTCTTCCTGCCCTCACTCTTTCCCAGCATCAGGGTCTTTTCCAGTGAGTTGTCTCTGCATCAGGTGGCCAAAGTGTTGGAGCTTCAGCTTTAGCATCAGTCTTTCCAATGAATATTCGGGGTTGATTTCCTTTAGGATTGACTGGTTTGATCGCCTTGCTGTCCAAGGGACCCTCGAGTCTTCTCCAGCACCACAGTTCAAAAGCATCAATTCTTGCGTGCTCAGCCTTGTTGATGGTCCAACTCACATCCATACATGACCACTGGAAAAACCATAGCTTTAACTATAAGAAGCTTTGTTTCTGCTTTTTAATACAGGTTTAAATATAGGTCTAGGTTCATCATAACTTTCCTTTCAAGGAGCAAGCTTCTGTTAATAGCTGCAGTCATCATCCTCAATGATTTTGGAGCCCAAGAAAATAAAGTCTGTCACTGTTTCCACTTTTTCCCATTGCATTTACCGTGAAGTTCTGTGACTGAATGCCATATTAGTTTTTGAATATTGAGCTTTAAGCCAGCTTTTTCACTCTCCTCTTTCACCTTCATCAAGAGGCTCTTTAGTTCCTCTTTGCTTTCTGCCATCAGAGTGATGTCATCTGCATATCTGAGGTAGAATCTTGATTCTAGCTTCCGATTCATTCAGCTGGGCATTTCATATGATGTACTCTGCATATAAGTTAAGCAGGGTGACAATATAGAGCCTTGATGTACTCCTTTCGAATTTTGAACCAGTCTGTTGTTCCATGTCCAGTTCTAACTGTTGCTTCTTAGCCTGCATAAGGGTTTCTTAAGAGGCTTTATAATTTATGATGATCTTTCATACAGAGATATAGCTAGGCTGTGTTTTTTTATTAATTTTGATTTATATTATTAACCTATATTATTTATGTATATATTGGCTCAACTATGTATTCAGTGTGTTTTTGTTTCTGAGAAGTGTACACTGGTTGCACATTTTTGGAAATTTCACATATTTGAAAGTAGCTTTTAATGTTACATGTGAAAGAATTTTAGTCCTAGATAGAATTTTTTAGAAACTACATTTTTTTCCAGAAGTCACTAGAAACTGCTCTATTACCATTTTTCACACACTATGGTAAAAAATTCTTTCATGAGAACACTAAATGGCAGAAACCAACACAACATTGTAATTATCCTCCAATTAAAAATAAAATTGAAAAAAATACAATGATATCTACCTTTTAAACAAATTTTTAAGTACACAACACTGCACTGTTAAAGGGACTGTGTTGTATAGCATATCTGTAGAATTTATTCATTTGGCAGTCACTTTATATCCATTCTTTTCCTCATCCACCAGCCTGTGGCACTGTAACTCTACACTCTTGATGCTATGAATTTGACCTTTTTAGATGGCTCATATAGGTGGACCCAAGCAATAACTCCTGTTACTGGCTTAATTCATTTTGATTAGGATCCTTCAAGTCTACTTTGTTGTCACAAATGACAATATTTTAATGTATGTATATGCAACATCTCCTCATCCATTCGTCTGTTGATGGACACTTGAATCGCTTCCTTGTCTTGCTTATGTGAATGATGCTGCAGTGAACACAGGAATGCAAATATTTCTTTGAGATGCTGATTTCAGTTATTTTGGATATATACTCAGGGATGGAAATGCTTGATAATACGGTAGTGTTTTGTTTTGTTTTGTTTTTTTCTGAAAGATCTCCATGATGTTCTCCACAGTTGCTGCATTATTTTACACTTCCACCAACAGTGTGCATGGGCACAATTTTTTCCATATCCTCTCTGATAGTTACTCTCTTTGTTTTTTTCCCTTTGTGTTTTTTTTTTTTTCTTTGGTAATAGTATCCTAACAAGTTTGAAGTTATATCACATTGTTTGGATTTGCATTTTCCTAATGATTAGTTGAGAGGCTTTTCCTATACCTATTGGCTGCTCATATGTTTTCTTTGGAAAGATGGCTAATCAGTGTTCTTTGCCCATTTTTCAGTATGGTTATTTTTTTGCTATTGAGCTGTAGTTCAATCAAAAAATTCAACAAAGTTGATTTGATGAATTGAAAAGACAATGCGCAGAATGGGAAAAATATTTGCAATCCCTGTATCTAATAAGGGATTAATAGCTTCTAGTGTTCTTAACATCTTTCCTTCCTCGATCTCTGCCATTGTAGGTATTTACTAGTATCTAATAGGAGTGGGAAACAGGGAATGTTAAAAGTTATCACTATTTTAAGCTCCTGTACATGAATGAAAATGTCATTATTTTCTCCTATTACTAGCTGCTACTGATTCCTTGTCTCTGTTCTTCTTTGAAGCATTTCCCACTATAGCAACTTTCCTCTAGATAATCTTTTCCTGCTGCTGTACTCCCAAGTGTAACCCTAATTCAAATATAATTGCTGTTCATGGAAAGCAGCATCTTCCTGGCATATTATAGCCAAAGAGTGTTCCTTTACTAGATACGTTTTGTGGAGAAGGGCCAGGTTTATACATGTGCTCAGTCATGTATGACTCTTTGTGACCCTGTTATGTGCTATCACCGGCCATGCTCCTGTGTCCATGGGATTCTCCAGGCAAGAATCCTGGAGTGGGTTGTTGTTTCCTTCTCCAGGGGATCTTCCTGACTCAGGGATTGAACCCACGTCTCCTGTGTCTCCTGCATTGACAGGCAGATTCTTTAACACTGTGCCACCTGGACCAAGTATATGAAACATCTCAAATGCTAGGATGCTTTCCTATTTTAAGTAAACTTATGGGGTAAGAAATAGATTATTTCCTAAAAGAATAGATGAGTGAATAGCAGGAGCCAATTTATACTCAGATGTAAGTGTAGAGGAATAAGTGGATATATTGGGAGAGGCATAATGCTAGAGATGGGTTGTTAGCTTGAGGGCTTGAAGAAGGGAGCTTTGTTATTTAAATGTCGAAGATCCTTTCCTAATGACCATTCAGATCTTAATCCTGGCAGTCAAATAACAATAAACAGAGTCAACAGCATAAGCACTTGTTAACAATGCTGTCAAAGGAAAGCCAAATATAATATACTAACTTACAGGAGATACTAATGGTGTGAGTATGTTTCTTAATTGCTCATGAATTCCAAGATGCTTGGAGAGATTTACCTTATCCTCTAGTATGTGGCTCAGATGGTAAAGAGTCTGCCTGCAGTGTGGGAGACCCAGGTTCAATCCCTGTGACGGGAAGATCCCTTGGAGAAGGAAATGGCAACCTACTCAAGTATTCTTGCCTGGAGAATCCTATGGCCGGAGGAGACTCTGAGGCTACAATCCATGGGGTTGCAAAGAGTCAGACACGACTGAGCGACTTCACTTTCACTTTCGCTAGTATATACTTATCCTCTAGTGTAAGGTAAATTCCTCCAAGTGACAGGGAAGCCTGGCATGCTGCAGTCCATGGGGTCACAAAGAGTTGGATGTGACTGAGCGACTGAACAATAACAACTAGTGTGGTTTTGACTTGTGAATTATTCTTTTAGCAGTAATACTGAATAGCAATGATCTATGAACTGTACACTCTGTGCATGGTTGTATATATGTCCTTATGTGTTGTTTTACAGGAAGAATATTAGGCACTAGTTGAGATAGAAATGTAGAGGCTACCAATTCTAACTGATAGATCATTGTGACTGATTATAGAAATAAAATATGAAAGTCACATGTGTTTCTGAAACCATAATGCACAACTAAATACAGTAAAATGAGTCAGGAAAGAAAGTAGGTTTATGGAAAATGACAGTCTAGACTTAGAGCTTTTCTAATCACCACATGTAATTATGTTAATTATCCCTTCAAAATAAGTTCTTGTAGTCACATGTCCTTTTAATACATCCATCAGAATAATTGTTCTCTCCATAAAGAATTTAACAGATACCCCAAACCCCCTGAATGTGTGAAACAGCAGGTTACTCCCCAGTTCACCCCTGTATTTCTCCCAACATGAAAGTCAAGCAGTTTCAGGTGAGAGTTAGTTATTTTTGTTTCCAACGTCATGTTGCCACTTGTACTCACTATTAAGTAACACACTGCAATATGGGTGCAGAAATAGAAATATTATCTGTATATCAGTGGATGACTTTGATGAAATTTAAGCAACTAAAATGCTGGGGAATATGTTGAGATATTTATTAAAAATCTTTATTCTGCATTTAGATTTATTATACACCATGCTTGCTCTCACTTTATTCACCTTACGCTGTAATATCATTTTAAAGAATTGAAATGAAACTAGACAAGATCCACAGGCAAAAAAATAGACTGAGCTCCAATTATATGACTCATATTTAATAAAAAGTCCTTGCTGCTAAGCTGCTAAGTCACTTCAGTCGTGTCTGACTCTGTGTGACCCCATAGAGGGCAGCCCACCAGGCTCCCCCATCCCTGGGATTCTCCAGGCAAGAACACTGGAAAAAGTCCTTAGCCTCATAGTAATCAAAAAGTGTGAATCAAAGTGCATTTATATATATATATATATATATATATATATTTTAATTGGAGGCTAATTACAATATCGTGGTTTTTGCCATACATTCATATGTTTTAAGGTAAAATTTTTTGTATTCTGTATCATAGAATGTGATTCCTCATTTATTCAGTCTCTTCAATTAATGGGCCAAGTACTGTGCCTTATTATAGTGAATAGAAGATCTTCCATGTTATTAAATCGTCTTTGTTTGAGGAAATGGTTGCCCAGACTCACTCTGCCTCAGGAAAGACTTATTCCCTTCTTGTTAGCTCCAGATTTATTTTTTATGTGAAGATTTCTAACCTATGAATTGTTTTTCTCCAAGTCATATGGCATGGTGGAAAATGTTGGCAAAAGGAAGGTAGCGTGTCTACTCCTAACTCCCCTTCCCCATGTCCCTCAACTGGGCACCACAGTTTACTGTGTTGTTTTCAACAACTTTAGAGTGAAAGTATAAGAAATAACCTCAAAATCAAAAACATTGCTCTGACTCATAATAGTATTGAGATGGATTAGCAATATTGAAAGCTGTTGGTGAATTGTCATCCATAGCATAAAATTGAATTCCTTTTATCTTATGTGTGTGTGTATGTGTGTGTGTACTTTAGTTGCTTTATACACTACTCTGTCAGTTTTCACTGTATAGCAAAGTGAATCAGCCACACCTATAAATAAATCTGTTCTTTTTAGGATATCCTCCCCATTTGGGTCCCCACAGAGCACTGAGTCAAGTTCCCAATGGTATACAGTAGTTTCTCATTAGTTATCTATTTTATACATGTGTGTGTGTGTGTGTGTGTGTGTGTGTGTATGTGTGTGTGTGTGTGTGTGTGCGCGTGTGTGTATGTCAATCTCAGTCTCTTAATTTATCCCCTTGGTTTCCATATATTTGTTCCCTATGTCTGTGTCTCTGTTTCTGCTTTGCACATATGACCATCTTTACCATTTTTATAGATTCCACATATATGCATTTATATATATGTATTATTTTTCCTTTTTCTGACTTACTTCACTCTGTATGACAGTCTCTAGATCAATCCACATCTCTGCAAATGACACCATTTTGTTCCTTTTTATGGCTGAGTTAATACTCCATCACAGTATGTGCTACATCTTCTTTACCCACTCTTTTGTTGATGGACACTGAGATTGCTTCCATGTCTATTGTAAATAATACTGCAGCAAACCCTGGGGTGCATGTACCTTTTTGAATTTTGGTTTTTGCCGGGTACATGCCCAGTAGTAGGAGTGCTGGTCCATACTATAGGTTTATTTTTAATTTTTTAAGGAACCTCCATATGTTTCTCCATAGTAGTTTATCAATTTACACTCCCACCAGTAGGATAAGAGGGTGACCTTTTCTCTATAACCTCTCCAGCATTTAGTGTTTGTAGATCCATTGATGCTGGGCATTTTGACTGACGTGCGGTGAAACTTCATTGTAGTTGTGATTTGCATTTCCCTAATAATTAGCTATATTGATCATCCTTTCATATATTGATTATCCTTTCATATGTTTGTTGGCTATCTGTCTGTATGTCTTCTTTGGAGAAGTGTCTATCTAGGTCTTCTATCCATTTTTTGATTTTTTTTTTTAATTGAGCTACATGAATTGTTTTTATGTTTTAGAGATTAATCCTTTGTCAGTTTTTTCATTTACAAATATTTTATTCTATTATGAAGGTTGTCTTTTTGTCTTCTCGATGGTTTCCTTTGCTGTGCAAAAGCTTTTAAGTTTAAGTAGGTCCCATTTGTTTATTTTTTTTATTTTCATTACTGTAAGGAGGTAGGTCAAAAAAGAATGTGCTACAATTTATGTCAAAGAGTTTTCTGCCTGTGTTTTTTCCTAAGAGCTTTATAGTGTCTAGCCTTATGTTTAGGACTGTAATCCATTTTGTATTTGTTTATGTATATGGTGTTGAGTGTTCTAATTTCATTTTTTTACACATATCTGTCCAGCTTTGCCAGCCTGCTTATTGACAAGATCTTTTCTCCATTGTATATTTTTGCCTCCTTTATCATGGATTAGATGACCATAGGTGCATGGATTTATCTCTGGACTTCTTATCCTGCTCCATGGATCTGTATTTCTGTTTTTGAACTAATACCATACTGTCATGATTACTGGAGGTTTGCAGTATAGCCTGAAGTCTGGGAGCCTGAATCCTCCTACTTTGTGTTTCTTTCTCAAGATTGCTTTGGCTATTTAGGGTTTTAGTTTCTATACACTAAATTTTTTGTTCTAATTCCATGAAAACTGCCATTGGTAATTTAATAGGAATTGCACTGAATCTGCAGACTGCTTTGGGTAGTGTTTATTCTTCCAATCCAAGATTATAGTATATATCTATCTGTTTTTATCTTTGATTTCTTTTATCAGTACCTTAACAGTTTTCTGCAAACAAGTCTTTCCTTCTATAAGTAAGTTTTTCCTGAGTATTTTATTCTTTTAGTGACAATGATTAATGGGATCATCTCTTTTTCTTCCCTATCTTTCATTATTAGTATATAGGAATTAAAGAGATTTCTGTGTATTAAGTTTGTATCCTGTGACTTTACTAAATTCATTGATTAACTCTAGTAGTTTCCTGGACATCATTAGGATTTTCTATGTACATCATGTCTTCTGCAAACAATGACAGTTTTACTTATTCTTTTCCAATTTTGATCCCTTTTATTTATTTTTCTTCACTGTCATGGCCAGAACTTCCAAAACTGTATTGAATAATAATGGCAAGGATGAACACCCTTGTGTTGTTCCTGATCTTAGAGGAAATGCTTTTAGTTTTTCACCGTTGAGAATAATGTTTGCTCTGGGTTTATCATATATGGCTTTTGTTAACGATGAGGTAGAGTCGGACATGACTGAGCGACTTGATTTTCACTTTTCACTTTCATGCATTGGAGAAGGAAATGGCAACCCATTCCAGTGTTCTTGCCTGGAGAATCCCAGGGATGGGGGAGCCTGGTGGGCTGCCGTCTATGGGGTCGCACAGAGTCGGACACGACTGAAGTGACTTAGTAGCAGCAGGTTTCTTCTATGCCTTTTTTTGGGAGAGTTGTTTATTATTATTATTATTATTATTATTATTATTATTATCATAAAAGGGTGTTGAATTTTGTCAAAAGATTTTTCTGCATCTATTGAGATGATAATAGTTTTTATTGTTCCATTTTTTTTAATGGTATATCACATTAATTGACTTGCATATATTAAAGAATCCTTGCATCCCTGGGATAAATCCCCCTTGATCATGGTGTGTGGTCCATTCAGTGTGTTGCTGGATTCAGTTTGCTAGGATTCTGTTAAGGATTTTTGCATCTATGTTCATCAGTGATATTGGCCTGCAATTTTCCTTTTGGCGATATTTTTGTCTGGTTTTCATATCAGGGTGATGGTAGCCTTGTAGAATGAGTTTGGGAGTGTCTCTCTCTCTCCATTTTTTTTTTTTTTTGAAGAGTTTGAGAATAATAGGTATTACCTCTTTTCTAAATGTATTATAGAATTCACCTCTGAAGCCATCTGCACTTCTGTTTGTTGGAAGATTTTTAATTAAAATTTCAATTTTATTACTTGTGATTGGTCTGTTCATATATTCTGTTTCTTCCTGATTAAGTCTTGGAAGGTTGTGCTTTTTAAAAAAGTTTGTTTCTTCCGGTTTGTCTTTTTTACTGGCATATAATTGCTCATAGTAATTAATTACCATCCTTTGTATCTCATGGCATCAGTTGTAATTTCTCTTTCATTTCTAATTTTATTGAGTCCTCTCCCTTTTTTCCTTATTGAGTCTTGTTAAAGGTTTATCAGTTTTGTTTATCTTCTCAAAAAACTAGCTTTTAGTTTCATTGATCTTTGCTATATTTTCTTCATTTCTATTTCATGTATTTCTTCACTGGTCTTCATGATTTATTTCCTTCTACTAACTTTGGTTGTTTTTGTTGTGGTTCTTAATTCTCTATTTGCTTTAGGTATAAGGTTAGGATGTTAATTTGAAATTTTTCTTGTTTCTTGAGGCAGGATTTTGTTGCTATGTACTTCCCTCTTAGACCTGTCTAGCTTTCTTTATTTATAATTGGAAGATAATTGCTTTTCAATGCTTTGTTTCTTTCTCTCATACAACAACATGAATCAGCCATAAGTATATATATTCCCTCCCTCTTGAACCTCCTTCACAACCCCCATGCTATCCCACCATCTAGGTTGTCACAGAGCACCAGGTTGACACCCTGTGTTACACAGAAATTTCCCACTAGCTGTCTGTCTTACATCTGGCAATGTACATGTTTCAATGCTACTCTCTCAACTCGTCCCACCCTCACCTTCCCCTGCTGTGTCCACAAGTATGTTCTCTATGTCTGCTTCTCTATTCATGCCTTGCAAATAGGTTAATCAGTACCATTTTTCTAGATTCCTTATATATGCATTAATACACAATACATGCTTCTCTTTCTCATTTCTTTGTATAATAGGCTCTAGGTTTAATCATCTCACTAGAACTGACTCAAATTTGTTCATTTTATGTCTGAGTAATATTCTATTACTGTGGTATATATGTACCATGACTTCTTTATTCATTCATCTGTCAATGGACATCCATGTTGCTTCCATGTCTTGGCTCTGACAAATAGTAATTCAGTGAACATTGGGGTACATGAGTCTTAGACCTGCTTTTGTTGCATAACTTAGGTTTGAGGCCATTGTGTTTTCATTGTCATCTGTTTCTCAGTATGTGCCTCCATTCTATTTTCATGATTTTGGATCATCTTTACTGTCATTACTCTGAGTTCTTTCTCAGGTAGATTGCCTATTTCCTCTTCATTTATTTGGTATTGTGGGATTTTACCTTCCTCCTTCTTCAGCAACATATTTCTCTCTTTTCTCAATTTGTCTAATTTACTGTGTTTATGGTCTCCTTTCCACAGACTGCAGGATGATAGCTCCTTTTACTTTTATTGTCTGCCCCCTGGCAAATGAGGTTGGTCCAGAGGCTTATGTAGGCTTCTTGGTGAGAAAGAATGGTGTCTGTGCTCTAGTTGGTGGAGCTGAATCCTTTTCCTTGTGATGAGCGGGACTGCATTATGTGGTAGGAAGACTGTAGGTTGCCTGTCTGCTGATGGATGGCGCTGTGTTCCTATCTTGCTGGTTGTTTGGCATGAGATGTCCAGCACTGGGGCTGCAGGTAGTTGGGTGGAGCCTGGTCTAGGTGTTGAGAAGATTACCTCCAGGAAAGCATATGCTGATTAATATTCTCTGGTCCTGGGAATTCTCTGGTGGTCCAGTGTCCTGGACTCAGTGCTCCCACCTCGAAGACCCAAGTCTGATTTGGTCTGGGAGCCAAGATCCTGTAAGCCACACAGTGTGACCAGACAAAAAAGAAAGAAAGGGAAAAGAAGAAAAAAGAAAACACAAAACCCAAGACAAATAGCAAAAACAAAATAAACAGCACCACCACCAACAAATACACACATACAAAAAATAAGAATAAAGTAAATAAATAGACAAATCAAAGCCAAGATAGATGATAAATAAAAAAAACAAAAGAAAGAGAACAATAAAAGAACTTAAAATAGAAAACAATAAGGACTACACTAACAGAAAACAATGAGAAATGAAACAGAAACAGAAGGCAAGCTTAAACAAAAAAGAAAACATAAACATAAAAAATGATTTTAAAAGTAACAAAAACAAACACATAAAACAACAAAAATTAAAAATAGACACACTTTAAAACATATATTAAAAAATACAATAAATAATAATAGCACCATCAACAACTAAACAAATTTAAACAAACCAAAAAGAACAATAGTAATAAGAATATTTACTGCGCCACCATTTTCAGTCCCCTTCATGGATCACAGTCTTGTCACGGCAAAGGGGCTTGCACAGTGAATCTACGAACCATACCATGCAGGACCACCAAAGACTGCCAGGTCATGGTGAAGAGTTCTGACAAAACGTGGTTCCCTGGAGGAGGAAATGGCCGCATACTCCAGTATTCTTGCCTGGAGAACATACGAACAATATGAAAAGGCAAAAAGATATGACACCACTAGATGAGCAGGTCAGAAGGTGTCTAATATGCTACTGGAGTAAGAGTGGAGGAGAATTACTAATAAATCCAGAAAGAATGAAGAGACAGGACCAAGGCAGAAATGACATTCAATTGTGTATGTGCCTTGTGAAGAAAGTAAAGTCTGATGCTGTAATGAACGATATTGCATAGGCACCTGGAATGTTAGGTCCGTGAATCAAGGTAAATTATACATGGTCGAGCAGGAGATGAAAAGAATGGACATCTATATCTTAGAAATTAGTGAACTGAAATGGATGGGAATGGGTACATTTAATTCAAATGACCATTATAACTACACTACTGTGGGCAAGAATCCTTTAGAAGAAATGGAGTAGCACTCAGAGTCAAGAAGAATCTGAAATGCAGGATTTGAGTGCAATCTCAAAAATGACAGGAAGATTGTGGTTCATTTCCAAGACAAACAATTCAATAGCACAGTAATCAAGTCTATACCCCAACCCCTGATGCCAAAGAATCTGAAGTTGACCAGTTCTGTGAAGACCTACACGACCTTTTAGAACTCACACCAAAAAATAATAATAATAATAAAGTTTTCATCATAGGGGATTAGAATGCAAAAGGAGGAAGTCAAGAGATGCCTGGAATAACAGGCAAGTTTGGCCTTGGAGTACAAAAAAAAAGGGGGGGGCAGGGCAAAGGCAGAGTTTTGCCAAGAGAATATGCTGGTCATAGCAAATATACTTTCCCAAAACCCAAGAGATGACTCTACACATGGATATCACCAAATGGTCAATACTGAAATCAGATTGATGGTGTTCTTTGCAGCAGAAGGTGGAGAAGAAGCTCTATGCAGTCAGTAAAAACAAGACCCGACATTGACTGTGGCTCAAATCATGAGCTCCTTATTGCAAAATTCAGTTTTAAGTTGAAGGAAGTAGTGGAAGTCACTATGCCATTCAATTATGACCTAAATCAAATCCTTCTGATTATACATGGGAGGTAATTAATAGATTAAAGGGATTAGATATGGTAAAACAAATGCCTGAAGAGCAATAGATGGAGGTTCATAATATTGTATAGGAGGCAGTGACCGAAACCATCCTAAAGATTAAGAAATGCAAAAAGGAGAAGTGTTTGTCTGATGAAGCTTTACAAATAGCTGAGGAAAGAAGAGAAGTGAAAAGCAAAGGAGAAAGGGAAAGATATATCCAACTGGATGCAGAGTTCCTAAGAATAGCAGAGCAATAAGAAGACCTCCTTCAATAGTGAAAATAAGTAGAGGAAAACAATAGAATGGGAAAATCTAGAGATCTCTTCAGGAAAATTGGAGATACCAAGAGAAAATTTCATGTAAGGATCGGCATAAGAAAGGACAGAAAGGGTAAGGACCTAACAGAAGCAACAAGAGATTAAGAACAGGTAGTAAAAATAACTACAGGTGGCAAGAGGTATACAGAACTATACAAAAAAGGTCTTTATGAGCCAGACCTTGATAGTGTGGTCACTCACCTAGAGCCAGGCATCCTAAAGTATAGTCAAGTGGCCTTTAGGAAGCGTTATTATGAGCAAAGCTAGTGGAGGTGATGGAATTCCAGCTGAGCTATTTCAAATCCAAAAAATGATACTGTTAAAGTGCTTCTCTGAATATTTCAGAAAATTTGGAAAATTCAGCAGTGACCACAGGTTTGGAAAAGGTCAGTTTTCCTTCAAATCCCAAAGAAGGGCAGTGGCAGAGAATGTTCAAACTACCATACAATTGTGCTCATTGCACACGCTAGCAAGGATATGCTCAAAATCCTTCAAGCTAGGCTTCAGCAGTACATGAACCTAGAACTTCCAGCTGTACAATCTGGGTTTAGAAAAGACAGGGTAACCAGCAATCAAATTGCCAACATTTGCTGGATCATAGACTGATTTCAAATCGGGCAAGGAGTATGTCAAGACTGTATATTGTTACCCTGCTTATTTAAATTATATGCAGAATACATCATGAGAAATGTTGGATTGGATGAAGCACAAGTTGGCATCAAGATTGCCAGGAGAAATATCAATAACCTCAGATATGCAAATAATACCACCCTTACGGCAGAAAGTGAAGAGGAACTAAAGAGCCTCTTGATGAAGGTAAAAGAGGACAGTGCAAAAGTTGGCTTGAAACTCAACATTAAATAAAACTAAGACCGTGGCATATGCTCCCATCACTGCATGGCAAACAGAAGGAGGAAAAGTAGAAGCAGTGACAGGTTTTATTTTCTTGGGCTCCCAAATCACTGCAGACAGTGACTATAGCCATGAAATTAAAAGATCCTTGCTCCTTGGAAGGAAAGCTATTTCAAATCTAGAGAGTATATAAAAAGCAGAGACATCATTTTTCTGACAAAGGTCCATATAGTCAGGGTATGGTTTTTCCACTAGTCAGGTTAAGGATTTGAGAGTTGGACCATAAAGAAACCTGAACACCAAAGAATTAATGTTTTCATGTTGTGGTGCTGGAGAAGATGCTTGTTTCTTGGATGGCAAGGAGATCAAACAACTCGATCCTAAAGGAAATTGACCTTGAATATTCATTGGAAAGACTGATGCTTAAGCTGTGATACTTTGGCCACCTCATGTGAATTGCTTACTCCCTGGGGAAGACCCTGATGCTAGAGAAAATTGAAGAAAAAAGGAGTGGCAGAGAATGAGATGGTTAGATAGCATCACCAAGTCAATGGACATGAATTAGAGCAAACTTGGGTAGATAGTAAAGGACTGTGGAGGTATGCTGCAGTCCATAGGGTCAGAAAAAGTCAGACATAACTCAATGACTGAACAAAAACATTCTCTCAGTGTCCCACAGTGAGCCACAGCCAAACCCGCCTCTCCAGGAGGGCCCCCAATACCTCTAGATAGGTCCCATGACCTACTGTGGGACCAGCTCAGAGTCTGGCCAATCTCCCACATGGACTTGTCCCCAAAAGTCCACTGTTGGTAAAACTAAACTTGTCTCAGTTGTGGTAAGCCTCACCTCCACAGACGCTGGATTTACTATGCCAGTTCCAAGTATTTAATCTGTGGCTTATGCAGCTGTAGGAAGAGATTTCTGTTCCTCTCCCTTTGTCCCACCACCCCTGGGCCTTGGCTTTGGTTTGGGCTCTGTTTCTGCGTGGGCATCTCCTCAGGTGTCAGTTGCTAGCCAGGTGAAAGGGAGTGAAAGCTGTGGCTGCCTGGGGCACACTTACCTACTCAGACTGGGTAGGGGTATCCAGACCCAGCTTGGATGTGGCTGAAATGGCTACAGCTGCAGAGACCAGCAGGCACTTGCCACAGACTGGGACAAGCTCATTCTGGTGTGAGTCCCTCCCAGTGCCCTCAGAGGTAGGAGCTGGTGTGTGGGGGTGGTGGCGGCCCCACCTTTGCACACCACTCAACACTGGCCCCTCATTTGCCAGGTAAACTGCACTTCCTCTGGGGCATTCCTGGCCACAGAGTCCCTCATCCCATCCCCACCACTGTAACCTACACAGCCAACAGCAGTCCTTTCCCTGGGTCTGCTCAGCCCCATGCCTTAGCGCTCAACCCCTGCCAGCACTGGCGAATTTCTGTCTCAGGCAGGGGTGCTCAGGGCTGATTCTCGAGGAGGCTTTGGGATGGATGCCAGTCAGGACCTCAGAGTTCATGCAGGCAGATGAGGCCTGAGCTTGAGGAGTGGGCAAGCCTGATGAGTGCCCTTCCCAAGGCCTGAGGAAGCTGAAGCTGGTTGGTGGGGAAGGGGGTTACAATGGTTGTCTCCACCCTTTGCATGCCACTCAGCGATGATGTCTTCCTTCTATGGTGTCCTGGGCTTTTCCCACAAACCTTCCTGGTTGTGGAGCTCCTTACTCTTTTCCCTCAGGCTGTCTTTCAGCAGCCAAGAGCTGTCCCCTCCCTAGGTCCATGCTCCAAACTCCACCTTCCAGCACCCAGACCCCCTGCACAGCAGGAGACACAAGACTCAGGCTGGGGCAGCGCAGAACTGCCACAGACCACGTGCACATTTCTTGCTTTGTCCTGCCTTGCAGAGGCTGTCCACTGTGTTCCCCTTTGATCCCCTGAAAGTCTCTTACTGTGCCAGCAGACATCCCCACTATAAGCTTTTTTGGATTTTTTTTTTCCCCTGATAGTAGGAATCCCTCCTCCCCTTCAGCTTTTCACCAGAATTGCTGGTTTCTTTTTTAGATTTCTCTTTTCCTCTTTCCTTCATCCAAGTGGTTGCAAGGGGATCTTTCTTACCCTTTCAGCTATCCAAAGCCTTCCACGAGTGTTCAGCAGGTGATCTGTGAGAATCGTTCCGTCTGTAGATGTATTCCTGATGTACTTGTGAGGAAAGACCATTTTGGTAATCCTCGTATTATGCCATATTGACTCCTCCCCCGAAATCTAATTTCTTGATCTGAACTGCTTTTAATACTAAATCTCACATTTGAGAAAAAGAATATTTTTTGGTCCCCCCAAACATTCACTAATTTTCATTTTGGCTACTAAAAGGATGGAACTAAAGAAATGCTCACCGATTGCTAATGGTGTTCGGACATTAAAATTTGGTCATCATGCTTTAAAAAGATAATGCTTTCTAAACATCCAAGAAAATTTATTTCATTTATAAATTTCCACTTCATTTTTAGGAACAACAAGTAAAAGGAAACTGTATTCTTTGCAGAATTTGAGAATCTGAGAATTTGAAAGATCTTATTTTTTTTAGGTAGGTTTTACATTCACCGATAGCTCAGATCCTAAATATATTCTTTAATCAGGTTCGATGACTGATGGGAAGACACATCAATTTAATTTTGATGAATAATATGAAGATACATAACATTTCACATGCCTCTTCCCAGACAATCCTCCTCCTAGAAAGACTAGTAATATGATTTCTTTCCCTATAAACCAATTTTGCCTATTCTTCAATTTGATATTAATGGGAAAATATAGCATGCATATTTTTGTGTTCTCTTTTGCTCAGTATATATTTTGAAGTTTCATTCACATTTTGTCATTAATCAGAAGTATGTTCCCTTTCATAAATTCATATACATCACTTCTTTTCTTCATTCTCATCCTTGTAGACATTTAGGATCTTTCAAGTTTAGAGCTAGTATGAACAACATTTTGTGACCTTTTTTGTATGTGGGTTTTGTTTTGTTTTTTTGGTGAACGTGTGTTTCTCTTTCTTTGATTATGTACATAGAAATAGGATTTCTAGGTAATAAGGCATATATGTATTTAACTTTTTAAGAAAACAAAATCTCTGAATTGATTGTACCTTTTGTGTTAGGATAGAAAAGAGCCCGTTCACTTCTAGGACCTAACCCTGAGAACTTGTGAATAAGTAACCTTATATGGCAAATATAACTTTGTCAGTGTGATTAGGTTAAATATATTGAGATGGAGAGATTTCTTAGTGTTATCTTAGTGGTTCAAACATAGTCATATAAAACCTTGAAAATGAAAGAGGAAGGCAGAGAGTGGGTCAGAAATGTGGCATTGGAAATAGAGGCAGGAAAGATTAAAAGTATGAGAGGAACTTGATCTACTTTTGCTGGATTTGAGATGAAGAGGTTCACAAGGCAAAAACTACAATCTGCTTCTAGAAGCTGAGAATAGCTCTCAGTTCACAGCAAGGAAATGGTGACCTCAGTCATAAACCACAAGAAACTGAGTTCTTCCAACAACCTAAATAAGAAGTGAAATGGATTCTCACTTAGGTCCCCCTGAAAGTAACATAGCCCTGCTAACCATATCAGACTTCTGACCTACAAAAATGTGAGATAATAAATTTGTGTTATTTTAAGCCCCAAATGTATAGTAATTTGTTACAGAAAAAAAATAGAAAAATATTAGACCGCTTTCAAAATCCCACCAGTAATATATAAAAAGTCCAGTTACTACAGATTTGATCCAACATTTGGTAGTGTCTATTTCTTTTAACTATTCTAATGAATTTATACTGGCATCTCATTTGACTTTAATTTGCATTTTCCTCGTGTCTGATAATTTTGATAATATTTTCATGTGCTTATTTGGCATTTGTCTTTTTTTAAATATAAATTTATTTATTTTAATTGGAGGGTAATTACTTTACAATATTGTATTGGTTTTGCCATACATCAACATGAATCCGCCATGGGTGTACACGTGTTCCCCATCCTGAACCACCCTCCCACCTCCCTCCCCGTACCATCCCTCTGGGTCATCCCAGTGCACCAGCCCTGAGCATCCTGTATCACGCATTGAACCTGGACTGGTGATTCATTTCACATATGACATTACACATGTTTCAGTGGCATTTGTCTTTTTTGTGAGATGTGCTCAAAAGTTTTGCTTGTCTTTATTGCATGATTCTTTTTTTTTTTTTTTAATTGAGGTATAGTTCTATAAAGGCTTCCCTGGTGGCTCAGTGGCAAAGAATCTGCCTGCCAGTGCAAGAGACACAGGTTGGATCTCTGGGTCAGGAAGATCCTTTGGAGAAGGAAATGGCAACTCACTCCACTATTCTTGCCTGGGAAATCCCATGGACAAAGGAGCCAGGTAGGCTACAGGCCATGAGTTAGACATTACTGAGCAAGTAAACAACATCAAAGTTTTGTAAATACTGTGGTTCACGTTCTTTATCAGATATGCTTCCCAAAAGTTTTTCCGTCTGTGAGTTATCTTTCATTCTACAACAGAATCTTTAGAAGAGTGGTGGCACTTTAAAACAAATCTGGATTTAAAGTAAGACAAGCTTTATTTCCCTATTGCAATAGGGAAAACACTGGAAATCTGCAAAGAACTCAACATCAAGAAGAAAAATGGCTTTTTCTTTATACAGTGAGGATAAGAAGTGACGGGAGGGGAAATGAGACAAAGTAGAGAAAACAATCAGCAGTACCTGATGGGGAATGTGTCTTTGCTGTGATCAGCCAATCCTTGGGATAAGCTCTTAATAATAAGGGGCTACATTCTCTTTTTAATATTTTCTCAGACTTGGGACCATCAGAGTTCAGGGAAATAAAAGGAAGAAAAAAGTCTAAGTGAAGTTTGGTTTTGAAAAGAAATGGGTAAAATATGGCCATTTGTGAACACTCAACCAGGATAAGCTTCCATAAGCCTCTTATCCTTATTGGTCAGAGGGCAGACAGAATGAAAACCACAATCACAGAAAACTAAGCAAACTGATCAGATGGACACAGCCTTGTCTAACTCTATGAAACTATGAGCAGTGCCTTGTAGGGCCACCCAAGATGGACAGGTCATGGTGAAGAGTTCTGACAGAACGTGGTCCACTGGAGAAGGGAATGGCAAACCACTTCAGTAGTCTTGCCTTGAGAACCCCATGAACAGTATGAAAAGGCAAAAAGATATAACACTGAAAGATAAACTCCCCAGGTCGGTAGGTGCCCAATATGCTACTGGAGATCAGTGGAGAAATAACTCCAGAAAGAATGAAGAGACAGAGCCAAAGCAAAAACAACACCCAGATGTGGATGTGACTGGTGATAGAAGCAAGGTCCGATGCTGTAAAGAGCAATATTACATAGGAACCTGGAATGTTAGGTCCATGAATCAAGGTAAATTGGAAGTGGTCAGACAGGAGATGGCAAGAGTAAACATTAACATCTTAGGAATCAGTGAACTAAAATGGACAGGAATGGGTGATTGTAATTCAGATGACCATTATATATACTACTGTGGGCAAGAATCCCTTAAAGAAATGGAGTAGCTCTCACAGTCAATAAGAGTATAAAATGCAATACTTGGATGAAATCTCAAAAAAGACAGAAAGATCTCTGTTCATTTCGAAGACAAACCATACAATATCACAGAAATCCAAGTCTATCACCAATCAGTAATGATGAAGAAGCTGAAGTTGAATGGTTCTATAAAGAACTACAAGATCTTCTAGAGCTAACATCCACAAAAGATATCCTTTTCATTCTAGGGGACTAGAATTCAAAAGTAGGAAGTCAAGAGCTACCTAGAGTAACAGGCAAATTTGGCCTTAGAGTACAAAATGAAGCAAGGCAAAGGCTAACAGAATTTTGCCAAGAGAACACACTGGTCATAGCAAACAGCCTCTTCCAAGACAAGAGACAACTTTACACATGGACATCACCAGATGGTCAACACCGAAATCAGATTGATTATATTCTTTGCAGCCAAAGATGGAGAGCTCTATACAGTCAGCAAAAACAAGACCAGGAGCTGAGTGTGGCTCAGATCATGAACTCCTTACTGTAAAATTCAAACTTAAATTGAATAAAGTAGGGAAAACCACTAGACCATTCAGGTAGGACCTAAATCAAATCTCTTACAATTATATAGTGGAGTAACAAAGAGATTCAAGGGATTAGATCTGATAGAGTGCCTAAAGAACTATGGATGGAGGTTCATGACATTGCACAGGAGGCAGAGATCAAGACCATCTCCAAGAAAAAGGAATGCAAAAAGGCAAAATGGTTGTCTAAGGAGGCATTACAAATAATTGAGGAAAAAAGAGAATATAAAGGCAAAGGAGAAAAGGAAAGATATACCCTTTTGAATGCAGAGTTCCAAAGAACAGCAAGGAGATATAAGCAAGGCTTCCTCTGTGATCAATGCAAAGAAATAGAGGAAAACAACAGAATGGGAAAGACTAGAGATCTCTTCAAAAAAATAAGAGATACTGAGGGAATATTTCATGTGAAGATGGTCACAATAAAGGACAGAAACAGTAAGGACCTAACAGAAGCAGAAGCTATTAAGAAGAGGTAGCAAGAATACACAGAAGAACTATACATAAAAGGTCTTAGTGACCGAGATACCATGATGGTGCGATCACTCACCTAGAGCCAGACATCCTAGAATGTGAAGTCAAGGGGCCTGTGGAAGCATCACTACGAACAAAGGTAGTGGAGGTGATGGAATTCCAGTGAAGCTATTCCAAATCCTAAAAGATGATGCTATGAAAGTGCCGCACTCAATATGCCAGCAAATCTGGAACACTCAGCAGTGGCCACAGGACTGGAAAATGTCAGTTTTCATTCCAATCCCAAAGAAGGGTATTGCCAAAGAATGCTCAAACTACCACACAATTTCACTCATCTCACACACTAGCAAAGTAATGCTCAAAATTCTCCAAGCCAGGCTTCAACAGTACGTGAACCGTGAACTTCCAGATGTTCAAGCTGGATTTCAAAAAGGCAGAGAAACCAGAGATCAAATTGCAAACATTCATTGGATTATAGAAAAAGCAAGAGAATTCCAGAAAAACATCTACTTCTGCTTTATTGGCTATGCCAAAGCCTTTGAGTGTGTGGATCACAATAAACTGTGGAAAATTCTGAAAGAGATGGAAATACCAGACTACCTGACCTGTCTGTCTCCTAATAAATCTGTATGTAGGTCAATAAGCAACAGTTAGAACTGGACGTGGAACAACAGACTGGTTCCAAATCAGGAAAGGAGTTCGTCAAGGCTGTATATTGCCACCTTGCTTATTTACCTTATACACAGAGAACATCATGAGAAATCCTGGACTGGATGAAGCACAAGCTGGAATCAAGATTGCTGGGAGAAATATCAATAATCGCAGATACACAGATGACACCACCCTGATGGCAGAAAGAGGAACTAAAGAACCTCTTGATGAAGGTGAAAGAGAGTGAAAAACTCAGCATTCAAAATATGAAGATCATGATATACAGTCCCATCAGTTCATGGCAAATACATGGGGAAACAATGGAAACAGTGACATACTTTATGTTGGGGCCTCCAAAATTACTGCAGATGGTGACTACAGCCATGAAATTAAAAGATAGTTGCTCCTTGGAAGAAAAGTCATGACCAACCTAGACAGTATATTAAAAAAACAGAGACATTACTTTGCCAGCAAAGGTCCATCTAGTCAAATCTATAGTGTTTCCAGTAGTCTTTTATGTACGTGAGAGTTGGACCATAAAGAAAGCTGAGCACTGAAGAAATGATGCTTTTGAACTGTGGTGTTGGAGAATATCCTTGAGAGTCCCTTGGACTGTAAGATCAAATCAGTCAATCCTAAAGGAAATCAGTCCTGAATATTCACTGGAAGGACTGATGCTGAAGCTGGTGCTCCAATACTTCGGTCACCTGATGTGAAGAGATGACTTATTGGTAAAGACCCTGATGCTGGGAAGGACTGAGGGCAGGAGAAGGGGACGACAGAGGATGAGGTAGTTGGATGGCATCACTGACTCAATGGACATGAATTTGAGCAAGTTCTGGGAGTTGGTGATGGACAGGGAAGCCTTGCGTGCTGTGGTCCATGCGGTCACAAATAGTTGGACATGACTGAACGATTGAACTGAAGATGTAAGAGTTCCAATTTATTAATTTTCCTTCTTCAATAATGTATCTTCTATTTTCTCTAAGAAATATTTGTCTACCCTAACATAGTGATAGACCCTACTAAAATTTCTTCTATGGACATTGTTTGATTTTTCACACTTATGTCTATGATCTGTCTTGGAATGATGACATGAACAGTTAGTTACCGGTCAACTTTCCTTTAGTCCACATAAATATCCAGCTTTGGTGCCACCAGTTGTTGGAAGTTCTGTTTTTTGCATTATTTTGGGAATCTTGTCAAAAATACCGACCATATTTGTGCTGATAAATTATAGACTCTTTATTATGTTTTACTGATTTTTTCCCCGTGCTTTTACCAATATGACAAAGTATTGCTATAGCTTTAAAATAAATCTTGATGTAAGTAGTTAGTGTAACTCTTAATGTTATGCTAGATTTTGAAGAAATGGTGTTTCTTTCTTTTTAAAGATATTTTAGCTAGTCTAAGTTCTTTGCCTCTCCAAATGAATTTTCCAGTGAGCTTGTAAATGTCTATGTTACTTGCTGATATTTTTATTGAGATTGTACCAAATATAGATGAATTTGAGGAAATTTGACCTTTCATCACACTGAGTGTTCTAATCAGTGGTATGTTCTATAACTTACAATATTTTTAGATCTTGTTTTGATTTTGCCCACAATCGAGGAAGAAATTTAACTTTTTATGATAGTCTGTGATATCAACTTTAGGTTTTTCCATTATTTATCAGATTGAAAAAGTGTCTTTCCATTAAGGTTTACTGGAAGTTTTAAACCAAGAATGTGCGGTGTTTCTTGCCAAATGCTTTCTCTGCAAATTTTAAAAGTGTGTGTGTGTTTTCCCCTTTTATCTCTTAATGTGGTAAATAAGATGGATTTTATTTCTTATATAAGCCAACCTTGAATTCCTGGAGTAAAACCCACGAGATCAGTGATTATTCTTTTTATTCACTGTTGGATTTGATTTGATAATATTGTACATCATGAAAAATATTAGGTTTTATAATTTTCTTCTATTGTATTATAATATTTTTATTTGCTTTTGGCATCAGGATAAGTGACTCAATAAAATGAGTTGTGGTATATTCTTTTCTCAGCTGGCATTGTATTCTCCTTACATGCTTGATGGAATTAAAGAGCAAAGTCATTTGGGCCTGGAGTTATCTTTGTGAAACCTTGTTACACTAACAGTTCCTTTTCTTTCCTGGCTGTTTCTATTGACTACTCTATTTCTTGATGGTAGAACAGATCTAACTCTTTGTGTGTTGTTTTTTTTTTCGTTGTTATTATTGTTATTTGGTTAATAATGCCAGCCATGAGTAGGAGACTGTGGCAGTTAATATTTAAGTCCTGAAACGTGCATGCTTCCACCCCATTTCTTTTGTGAGCCCATGGGGAATGGGAGTTTAGTCCATTTATTTTACACTTAACCTGGGGTTAGTGTTCCATCTTTGTTATTGTTATTGTTTTGGTTACATTCAGTGCTTTAAATTGCTCCTGTGATAGACTACTTAGAATAAGGCCTGCGGTACTTAAGAGTTTCTCACGGTCCTGCTTTATCTTAAAAAATCAAGAGGCTCTCCCTATCTGTAAAGGATCTCTTGGTGCTGACACCCTTTTTCCCACTGGGAGTCATCTCTTGCCTGGTACTTGATGCAAGGATATGAAGTCTTAAGTATCAGAGATTTAGAGAGGGTTTTTTCTTAATTTCCTGTTCTTTGAGTTGGATTCTATGTGCCTGTACCTCAGGGGTCAGGATCTTTCAAAGTCCCTGCCTGTGCTCCAGTAGCAGATGATCCCTGCTTACACTCAGGTGGAGCATTCAGGGAGTGAGCAGTTGTTCTCCTCCTTTTCCAAAAGCAAGCTCCCTCTGACTGCTCGTCAGTGCAGGGTCCAGACGAGGAATACTTTTCTCGTGTTTCCCCAAATGGAGATGGTCAATAGTTTGTATGTATGCAGTGCCCTACAAGTTTCTATTGATCTTCCTGCTTCACCCTCAAAGTTTGGAAGCACTGCCATGCTTGTAGCAAAGATGGGGTCTCACATGTCTAATACGACACTTTTTCTTATGCCAGGTTGTAATAGATTTTTACTGTGTTTGGGGAATCCAAAGAATTTCAAATTGTCACACCAGCCATACTTGTTCTTTAGTAATTTGCTGTAGTTTGGGCTGCTTTTTTTCTTATCCACTTTTATGCTAGCTACCACTGTTCTGTAAAAGAGGGATCAGTTCGTGTGTACCACTCTCCATTGGATGGCCTCAAAACTCTGGATGTGTCTCACTACCTTTCCACCTCAGGCTTCTGATGGACTCTAAAAGATACCATTTTGTAGGCTATTTGCCATTTTCTTGTTAAAAATCAAGCTATGTACTCCTGAGACTTAGTATTTTAAACTGGAACCTTGTGATGATCATAAACTTTTATATAGTTCAGATCTATTTTATTGCAGGACATGAAGCCCAAAGAGTATATAACTTGCTCCTGGTCACAGGGTGTGTCCCTAAGAGCTTATTTCAATACCCAGATATTCAAATTCCAACTCAGTATTCTTTTTCTTAAATCTGACTTACCTAAAGATCCTGTTCTTGTTTTGTTTTCTGTTCTTCCTCCAAGCCTTTTGCCTTTGTATGAAAAATCCATTTCCCTTCCTGAGCATTCACAACTACAGAGAAATTACAGCACCATAAACCTGGGTTTTAACTTCTCCCTTCCCACTAAGCCAACCAGTGTACATATAGGAAAAATTTCAAGCAACCAGGAAGGGATTGTCTTTGAAAATCATGTTTCCTCTATGAATAGAGGATGCATTTGCATTTTTCAAAGACTGCTGCTTTAAACCCAAAATAACTAGTAATAAATTGTTTATATGATCATGATCTCTCAGTGATATTATGGATCATTCTTGTACTAAATGTAATTAAACCAGTTTAAAAGCTATCAATGCTATTATTTATTTCCCTAGAAAGCTATTTCACTTTTCATTTTAATAAATATTGCCTTAGAATTAGAAATATGAAAATATACTCTATAAAAAAGTATAGTAATCTGCTAAAAAATGTTATTTGAGACAAATGTATATATGTAACATTTAACTTGAAAGACAGAATAACATATTTAATCATTCCATACTTGAATAGGTTTTTTTTTTTTTTCTCTACATCTTGTTTCAAAGGCTTGCAACCCACTCAGTAGCATAGACAACTTAGACTTGCCAAATTAAAATATTTATTTCCAGTTTAATCACTATCCCTTTTAGTTAAAATATTTTGTCACTTTGAATTTCATCTACTTATTAGTCTTGGCTTAAATCTTTGGTATGACTCAGTCTTTTAATTAAACTATAAGTCTTTTAAATTTTCCACATCTCGTCAATCTCTTGCTCAAGTTTGTGTCAGTACAGAGGAAGCAGAATTTTTCTTTCTATATGACAGTGGGGAAGAAGAACTCTTTAGGTTTACCTGGTTAAAGGAAACAAAAAAGATCTACTTGAGAATGAAAGAAAGGGCAAAATATAGGATTAGCATTATAAATGAGTACCGCTAAGTCGCTTCAGTCATGCCCAACTCTGTGCGACCCCATAGACGGCAGCCTACCAGGCTCCTCCATCCATGGGATTTTCCAGGCAAGAGTACTGGAGTGGGGTGCCATTGCCTTCTCCATAAATGAGTACAGATAGATCTATTTATCTGAGTCATGCAGAAAGCATTACCACAATATGAGGCCCAAAATTGTGAAGCTGGAAATCACCAAGGAGAATACACATTAACCTGATACCATCGAATGGACAAAAGTGTACAAATAGTGCAAATGCTACTGTGGAGATGCTATTAATGGAAAACATTGATAAAATGCTTGTTCTTAAAGTGAAAAGGCAATGAGATCTGTAGTTTCACCCCTACCATGTAAAGGGCTTGAGAGTCAACATTACATTCTTGCAACAGTTAAAAGCTGAAGAAACTGAACTGAAGATCAGTGACTTTTTGTGAACCTATCAAAAAACTGACATTGCAGGGAAAACTGTCACAGGAAAATCTGGAGAAGTCACTGGAGACAGAGGAGTTCTTAAATGGCAAATTTGACAAATAGATATTATCTGGGTATGGACTACATGAGAAACTCTTGGAGGCTTTAGTCTTAAAGGGACCTTACATTTTCATGGCTTTTATTTGCAGGTAACTCACCAGATAGTAAGAAACACCTTGTGAGGGAGAAGGAAAGAATCCTAACAGATTACCTCCAAACCGTTCTCCATTGAAAAAAAAATAGGTTCATTTTTGAGAGAAAAAGATTTATCATAGGCTTTTCCTAAAGCCATAGAAGAAGGGCATTTATTTTATTCCAGTCATTCTAGCAAGTCTGGGTCACCTAAGGAGAGGAGAGGGATAATTGAGAAATGCCTGTTAAGATCACAGTCCTGCTCCACAGCACAAAGAGATTAAATCACAAGATTATACAACAGTTTCCCACTCCCATATTTTGACACCACCATACAATAGTAGTAGATTACAGCTAAAAGAGCTGCAAGATGCAGTCTATTTCAAGAGTAGTTCTTAGGGAAATCCAAAGACAACAGCAGAGATAAAAACTGACGTTACAGGGATTTGAAGCCTCTGGCACATAGAGTTACAGGAAATATAAAATAAAACTCAAAGCATAGCCAGATTAATGTATAACCTGACAACTAGAGACCTATTAGCTCAGTTTTTATTATTCAATACACCATGCATGACTTTCAACAAAAAAGTTGCAAAGCATGCTAAAAGGACAAAAAATCACTCTCTGAAGAGGCAAAGCAAATATCACAGACTCAGCTATAACAGAGAGCTTAAAATAACTAAGACTTAAATGTTAAGAAATATATTGATAAAAGCTATAAGTAAAATACTTGTCAGATGGGTAACATAATCAAAGAGATGGAAGTACAGTAGAGAATCATAAGAAAATTATAGGAATCCAAAGCCTGTTAACATACGAGAAGACACAATTTCTTCTCTTATTCATAATTGATCTATAGATAATTGATATTAAAGTAATAACTGGCACAGTATAGTTGGTGGTTATAGCAGATAGATGAATGAATCACAGATTTCACAGGGACAGATGGAGGAGCTGGAGATGGTCTGTCATGAAGCACCTCCATTACGTTCAATATACTACGTAAATTGTATTATAGGTAGTGGACACAGGTTTATAAAAAATTTATTATAAACTTTAGGACAACCACAAAAATCATTCAAAATAAGTATAACTGATATGCTAAAAGAGTAGATAAAATATAATTATATAAAATGTTCACTTAAAACTAGAGAAGAAATAAAGGAATAAAAAATGCAATGAATAGAACATACTTAAGAATATGACAGTGTTAATCCAGCTACATCAACAATAAGTTTCATGTGACTGATGTAAACACAAGTTAAAGGAAATTTGTCAAAGTGGATGAGAAAGAACAAAGCCTCATTATAGGTTCACTATAAGAAACTCACCTTAAATATAAAATCTCATAGGTTAAAAGTAAGATGATGGAGACAGATATACCATGTTAACAATAATAGAAAGCTGCAGTAGCTCCATTAAATTTAGATACTGCAAGCTTCAAACCAAGGAAAATCAGGGGGGAAATGCATTACATAATGATAAACAGTTCCGTTTTCCAAAAAAGGCATAATAATCAGCCTAAATGTCTGTGGACCTAAGAATAGAACATAAAAGAACATATGTGCAACTAGAACTCAAAGAACTGAAAGGAGAAATAGACAAATCCACTATCATTGTCAAACTAAACCCTCCTTTGTCATTAACTGATAGATCAAATCAGCTAAAACCACTGAGGATGGTTCAACAACTTAATCAGTTTGACTAATTTTCATTTATAGATCTATCTGCAAGAGCAGAATATATATTCTTTGTAAGATCCTATGAAATGTTCATCAAGATAGGCCACATTCTGAGTCTTAAAAACCTAAGTTCATAAAAACAGAAATTAGGCAAATTATATTCTCAAACAACAATGAAATTAAACTAGAAACCAATAAAATAACTGAAAATCTCCAGCTAACCTGGTGATTAAACAACACACTTCTAAGTAACACACGACAAGATGTAACAAGAGAACTTAAAAACTTTAAATAAATGAACACTAAAAACAGCTTATGAAAATTTGAGGAATGCAACCTAAACAGTATTTGGATGGAAATTTATAGTTTGAAATATACATCTTCAATAAAAGTAAAGATCAAAAGTCAGTGAGATCAACTTCCACCATAATAAACCACAGAAAGAAAAATAATTTAAGCTTGAAGTAGATGAAAAGAAATAGTAAAAATTTTAGCAGATAGCAATAATTTAAAAAATAGAAAACTAGTAAAATTCACAAATCAGTAGCTGCATCTTTGGAAAAATATCAATAAATTTTGTAAATATCTCACCCAACTAATAAAAAAAGAGAAAAAAGAAATGTTATCAATATCAGGAATCAGGGTCATGATTATTGATCATGTGAATCTTAAAAGGATAATTAAGAAATACTATATATAATGTTATACTCATAAATTTATAACTTAAATGTACCAAAGCATTGAAAGACACATAAAGCACATGTCACACAAATACACAAGCCTCTTGATGAAAGTGAAAGAGGAGAGTGAAAAAGTTGGCTTAAAGCTCAACATTCAGAAAACGAGATCGTGGCATCTGGTCCCATCACTTCATGGGAAATAGATGGGGAAACAGTGGAAACAGTGTCAGACTTTATTTTTGGGGGCTCCAAAATCACTGCAGATGGTGACTGCAGCCATGAAATTAAAAGACTCTTACTCCTTGGCAGGAAAGTTATGACCAACCTAGACAGCATATTCAAAAGCAGAGACATTACTTTGCCAACAAAGGTCCGTCTAGTCAAGGCTATGGTTTTTCCAGTGGTCATGTATGGATGTGAGAGTTGGACTGTGAAGAATGCTGAGTGCCGAAGAATTGATCCTTTTGAACTGTGGTGTTGGAGAAGACTCTTAAGAGTCCCTTGGACTGCAAGGAGATTCAACCAGTCCATCCTAAAGGAGATCAGTTCTGGGTGTTCATTGGAAGGACTGATGCTAAAGCTGAAACTCCAATATTTTGGCCACCTGATGCAGAGTTGACTCATTGGAAAAGACTCTGATACTGGGAGGGATTGAGGGCAGGAGGAGAAGGGGACGACAGAGGATGAGATGGCTGGATGGCATTACTGACTCGATGGACATGAGTCTGAGTGAACTCCGGGAGTTGGTGTTGGACAGAGAGGCCTGGCGTGCTGTGATTCATGGGGTCGCAAAGAGTCAGACATGACTGAGCAACTGAACTGAACTGAAATAGGTCTATATCTATTAAATAAAATGAATCAATACTTTTTTACATATGTATGTATCCTTTTTCAGATTCTTTTCCATTATAGGTTATAATGAGATAGTATAGTTGTGTGCTATACAGTAGGTCCTTGTTGCTAACCTATTTTATATCGAGTAGTATATATGTTATATACAGTGTACATTTTATATATTGTGTGTATGCTAATCCAAAACTCCTAATTTACCAGCCCTCCTTGCTATTTCCTTTAGCAACCATAAGTGTGTTTTCAATGTCTACAGGTCTATTTCTGTTTTATAAATAAGTTTATTTGTTTCATTTTTTAGATTCCACATATAACCAATATCATATGATATTTGTCTTTCTCTCTCTGACTTACTTCAGAGATACTTCAGAGATATGATGATCTCTAGGTCTATCCATGTTGCTGCAAATGGCATTATTTCTTTCTTTCTTATGGCTGAGTAGTATTCCATTGTGTATATATAGCACATCTCCTTTATCCCTTTCTCTGTTGATAGACATTTAGGGGGCTTCCATGTATTAGCAATTGTAAATAGAGTTGCTCTGTACATTGGGGTGCCTGTATCTTTTCTAATTATAGTTTTCTCTGGATATATGCCCAGGGTGGGAATGCAAGATCATCTGGTAGCTCTATTTTCAGTTTCTTTTAAAATCTAAAATATAAAATGAATCAATAATTAATCATCTAAAAAAGAAAGCACTAGGACCAGATGGTTCTTTTGGTGAATTCTACCAAATATTTAGGGAAAAAATGATGTCAATTCCACACAAATTCTAAAAATTACAATTCTTCTAAAAATTACAGCAAGAGAAGACTCTTTTTCATTCTATGAGGCCAATGCACTTGTGTGTGTGTATGTGTGTGTGTATGTGTGTGTGTGTGTGTGTGTGGATTTGTTGGGAGCCGCGTTAGGCATTACTGACAAAACAGAGGCATGGCCCTAAACCCCCTCCCTTTGTTCTGTAGGCACAGACCCGGAATGAAGGAGTTAGGCTTTGTGATTCTGACTTGTTTTTCCCTTTCCTCGGGCTGAGTTGACTGAAGAGAATATTAAGGTGCTTATTGTTTTTGAGAGGAGCATGAGAAGGCATAAAGCCTTCTGCAGCTGTGCTCAAAGAATAATTCATAAAGTTAATCACTGACATTTGTTCAAGGACTTTTACAAAAAAGTGTTCCGGGGTGAGCACACAGGCCGCAGCTTGAGGCCATGGGAGGGATTGCTATCTGAAGCCCATTTGTGAGAAAAGTTTATGGCAAAGGAGTTTGCTGAATTTAGGGCTTAGAAATAATTAGTTAGAAGCTAAAGATTTAAGGATTGCTGTAATGTTAGCATATTCTACTATAGCTTATAGAAATTAGGGACTTTAGAGATATTATTAGGTAGAAGCCCTTTCTAAGAAGTAGTGAGCTTAGGATGCTAGGGGCAAACAGGACTTAGAAAGACAAGAAGTAAACTGAGGAATGTGGTATGCAGCCCAGACATTAGCATGAGTTAAAGTGTATTTACAAGGACACATGAGAAAAAGTAGATAAGAGAATCGCTGAGGAAGGAACTCCTTTTGAGGGGCAACAATGATTTTTGGAGAAAAATAAATCTGGGTCCATGGGAACTAAAAATATCAAGCCTCTGACCTAATGCTTTTGTAAAAGTATAAAAGAGAATCATAAGCTTGAAATAAACAGGCAGTCCAAGAAAACTGAGAGGCTGCCTCAGTTTCTCTCTCGCCAACACCGCTCACCCCTTCAGGTTGAATCCCTGGCTGCTGGAGCTGGACTCTGGCATGTTTTAGTCACTTGGTCATGTCCACCTCTTTGCAAATCCATGGACTGTAGCCTGACCAACTCCTCTGTACATGGAATTCTCCAGGCAAGAACACTGGAGTGGGTAGCCATTCCCTTCTCCAGGAGATCATCCCGACTCAGGAATCTAGCAGGGGTTCTCTGAATTGCAGGCAGATTCTTTACCAGCTGAGCTACCCTGCAATGCCCGAGACCTGGGTTAGATCCCTGGGTTGGGAAGATCCCCTGGAGAAGGGAACAGCTACCCATTCTAGTATACTGGTCTGGAGAGTTCCATGAACTGTTATAGTCCATGGGGTTGCAGAGTCGGACACGACTGAGTGACTTTTACTTTCATTTGGAAGACAATTTGGCAGTTGTTTACAAAGCTTAATATAGTCTTACCATACAGTTCAGAAATTATGTTCCTGGGTATTTACCCAAACACATTGAAAACTATATTCACACAATGTTTATTATAGCTTTACTCATACACTGGAAACTGGAGGCAAAAAAAAATGTACTTCACAGGTGAACAGGTAAACGAACGATGGCATATCTATTCAATGGGATCTATTCAGTGATTAAAATAAATGACTAAGAAGCCATAAAAAGACATGGAGGAAACTTAAATCTATATTGCTAAGTGAAAGAAGCCAGTCTGAAAAGGCTGCTTACCACGAAGTTGAATTCATACCACCATTCCTTTTTAATACCTATGAACTATACAGCACAAAGGAAAGGGCTTAACTTAGGCAAATTTTTAAAAAGTCATTTAGGAGGTCCAGATATCCCAGGATAAAATTAACAATGTGAAAAATATCTAAATGAATTTTTTTAAATTGTGAAACAACCTCACTGAAGGGGATGAAGTAAAAATTGCTGTTCCGACTACCTTTGGGAAAGAATCTGTACAACTAAAGACAAACAAAGTACTCTAGTGGATAAAGTTATTTTCCAAGCAAATATTGATTAATAATTCTTTTTAAGAATGTTAATTAATTAATTTATATTTTTTGATACGTTGTGTCTTAGTTGCTATGTGTGGGATTTTTCTAGTTTTGGCAAGTGGGGACTACTCTTTAGTTACAGTGTGCAGGCTTCTCCTTGGCGTGGCTTCTCTTATTGCAGAGGATGGACCCTAGGCAGGTGGTGTGGGCTTTAGTAGCTGTAGGAAGCAAGCTCAGTAGTTGTGGCACAGGGGCTAGGTTACCCTATGGTGTGTGATTTTCCTGGACCAGGATTCGAAGCCATGTCCCCTGCATTTGCAAATAGATTCTTAACCACTGAACCACCAGGGAAGTCCCTGATTTATAATTCTTACATCTTTAGACAAGTATGCTGGAATTGGACAATTAAAAAATGTTATAGCAGATGGTAGGAGCCTGGATTTTCATTATTGAAGTGCAAGGTTATAGATAAGAAAGGAGTGGAGGCTAGAATGAACCACATGGTAATGACCTGGAGGTTTCAGTGTAATACACTGAATCAGTACTGATACAGAGAGCTACATATAGAAGTATTTGTAGGTAAGTGAATGTACACCAGTTAACGTACACACATACAGTCCCCTTGCTTTCCTTGTTCCATCAGCGGGGCCTAGAAATAGTGACATCCAGTAGCAATGAGTATACACAGTGCTCACATTAACAATGTGTAGTAGGAGGGATTATTGGGGGTCATGACTGGTTCTAGGACTGTAGCAGAAAACAGACAAAAGGGGTCTAAAACATCTTGTCGTGGCAAAAAGCTAAGAAGTGCGTGTGCACACACACACACACACACACAGAGTAATGGGGGTATGTCAAAGAGGTACAAAGCAAGTGAAGAACTCTGGCCGAAGTTGGAGTAATTTAGGTATCATAGAAAAGGCATCAGATGATTAGAGTTTGACAAGCACTAACTCTACTGGGCATTTTGGTCAACATCAACAATGATAAGTCAGATTGATAGTATGTACTCTTGATAGGATGTGACAAAAACAGAATATTACCTTTCTGATCTTCCTGAAAACCAGAATTCCACTCTGATCATAGGAAAGACATCAGACAAACCTTAGTTGAGGGGTATTCTGCAAAATATCTGACCAGGATTCCCTAAAACTGTCAAGGTCATTAAAAGCAAAGTCTGACAAATTTTCACAGCTAAGAGGATCCTAAGAAGACATAGCAACTAAATGTAATATAATGTGATAACTTAAACAGGATCAGAAAAAGTAAACCTTAATAAACTATGTACTTCAGTTAATAATAATGTATCAATATTGGTAACTTAATTTTAATAAATAGACTAATGTAAGATGTGAATAATAAGGAAAGCTGAACATAGTGTATACTCTATATTATTTAAATTTATTTTTAAATCTAAAACAGTTCTAAAACTAAAAGGTTATTTAGCAACAAAGCAATGAATCATGTTGTATTATAGAAATGCAATGTATAGTAATTTAGTGGTAAGATCCCTGGACTAGAAGTGAAGAGACTTGTGGAATTATCCCTGTCATGTGGTAATTTCTCTGTGTATCCTTGAGCATATCACTTAACCTCTCTGGGCTTTTGATTTCTCACCTGCAAAAATATGAGTTTTGTAATAAAAGCTTTCTCTTGTTTTTAAATTATGTTTCTAATCTAACAACTCAGTTCAATAAACCTTTATAATACATGTTTTGATTTTTTTTCAAGAGGATTTTTGTCAGGAAGAAAATTCCATTACCTTTGTTTCATATGTGGGGTTCTCTTTCTATATATAAAAAATATACAATGACAGGGCAATTTCAACCCAATTTCACTGTTTCTGAAAGTGTTCATAGGAATCCAAAATGTGAAGCATGTTACCAACTGGACACTTTAAAATACTTTCTAATTTTTTAATACCCTTTTAAAAATTGTTGTTCTTGGTAAATTTGTGACAATAGTAAGGTCATGGAGCCTTAAATTAATCTAAAAGATAGCTTTACAAATATAATTTTATTATATTTCCAAATTAAAAGGTTTTAAACAACTTTATATTTGATATTCACAACACAGTAACCATCATTTTGTAGAGAAGAAAATGGAAGGAGATAATGGCTCTGTAACGGAATCAGTTTACAGCTAGTGAGAGGTACAGTTATAATCAGGCCTCAGGCTCCTTACTTCAAGTGGAGAGATATAATAATTTTATTCAGATCACAAAATTCCAGTTAGCATAAGACTTGGCACATGGTGGGGGCTAAAAAATATTTGTAGCATAAATAATTGATGCCACTTCTCTTCCCATTTAGGATATGGGCAAGTAGAAAAGAATATTCCTCCCAAAGGAGGAATGATGAAAAAGCCATACAATGTACAAAATCATTGTTTTAAGTCATCAGAGATCTGAGATTATAAGACAGCCAGGGTTCTAAAATATGACAGTTCTCTTTGAGAACAGAAAAGACCCACAAACTGATGTTGTCTTCATTGGAACTTGAAAAGATGGCAGTGATAAAAGGAGTAAGAGGAACATTGAAATTTAAACAAATTCCTGAAGTGCCATTGCTGGCTCCGTGTGCCAGTTCAGAATCCCTAGAGTCCCAGACAGAATGGCAGTCTGCAAGTGGGGCCAGAGGAGAGGGAAGGTCCCCCTCCGGTGCACAGGCTCAGCACACGGCCAGTCTCTGTGTTCCTTCTCTCACATAGTCCACAAGCTTCTCAACCCAATTTAAGAACATCTGCAAAAGTCCAACAGCTTACATCATACTTAATGGACAAAGACTGAATCCTTCCTCCTACAATTAGGGATAAAGCCAAGATGTCTACTTCTTAAACCTTTGTTCAACATTGTGCTGGAGCTCCTAGCAAGAAAAAGTAATATAGTACAGGAGGACTGGAAAGAAAGAAGTAAAGCTTTCTCTGAGTCCACGTGACCCCATCTACATAATAAATACTAAAATATTTTCAAATATTGATATAACAAATGTTATCAGTGTTTCAGAACACATTGTAAATTAATTTAAAAAACACAATTTTCCTAAGTGCAGGTAAAGGCTTTTAAACTAACATTCAAAATCCAGATGCAATACAATTAAATACTGATACATTTGACACAGTAAAAATTTAAAAATAAAAACTTTTGTGGTTAAAAACAAAATTAAAACACCATTAACATCTAGGACATATTTCTAATATGTATCACATGTTATAATCTAATAACACTAGTATAGAAACTAAGGAAATATTATAGATACAATAGAAAAACTGGCAAAAACACATGATCAGGCATTAAAGGGGTATAAAAGTGGATTTTAATATTTTACAATCTCTCTGGCAAGTAGGCAAATGCAAATAAAATTAGACAAAGATATACTTTTTTCTACTTAGATTGTTAAAATTTTAAAAGTGGTGAATGGTGAAATGGGTGCTTTTATCCTTTCCACTTTCACTTTCAAGAATAACACATACTGCACAAAGGCTATGGAGTGATAAAAACAAACTTACATGTACATTTTTAACAAAAATATAGTTTTAATTTTAAAATAGTTTTATAATGACTGAATAATTGTGAAGATAGTACAGGTTTTACATACTCAAATGCAGGTTCCCAGATTATTAGTAGGTGTCATTATTGTGGTGCATTTATCACAACTAGTGAGGCAATTTCTGACTCTTTGCAACCCCATGGACTATACAGTCCATGGAATTCTCCAGGCCAGAATACTGGAGTGGGTACCCATTCCCTCTCCAGGGGATCTTCCCAACCTAGGGATTGAACCCAGGTCTCCCGCACTGCAGGTGGATTCTTTACCAGCTAAGCCACCAGGGAAGATTTTGTAGGCTGTGACAGTTTCACGGACCTTCCTTGTCTTTGATAACCTTGACAGTTTTGAAGATACCAGTCAGGAATTTATAAACTGTCTCTCAGTTGAGATTTGTCTGATGTCATGTCATGATTAGAGTGGAGTTATGGGTGTAGGGTAAAGGTTACAGAAATAAAGTGCAAGGGTATATACTGTCAGCATGACTTATGACCATTGATGTTAGTCTGGATCACCTGGCTGAGAGCGTTTTTCAAATTTCACCCATTTATGGTACCTCTTTTCCTCTCTCTGCATTGTACACTCTGAAAAGAAGTCCTCTTGTACAACACACATGTAGGAGTGGTGAGTTATAGTCCACTTCCTGAAAAACAGAGTTAAATTAATAGGACTTTTCTGAAAAGTTGTGTCTCATTCTCCCACTTTTATTTATTTATTCAATCATTTGTTTATATTAGTATGGACTAATGGATGTTTATCTTACACTTTGGGTTATATCCTTATGCTACTTTCTATTGTTGCTTAAAGTTTCTCCTCTCTGGTCATTCAGTTCAGTTCAGTTGCTCAGTCATGTCTGACTCTTTGCGACCCCATGAATCACAGCACGCCAGGCCTCCCTGTCCATCACCAACTCCCAGAGTTCACTCAGACTCACGTCGATAGAGTCAGTGATGCCATCCAGCCATCTCATCCTCTGGCGTCCCCTTCTCCTCCTGCCCCCAATCCCTCCCAGCATCAGAATCTTTTCCAATGAGTCAACTCTTTGCATGAGGTGGCCAAAGTACTGGAGTTTCAGCTTTAGCATCATTCCTTCCAAAGAAATCTCAGGGCTGCTCTCCTTCAGAATGGACTGGTTGGATCTCCTTGCAGTCCAAGGGACTCTCAAGAGTCTTCTCCAACACCACAGTTCAAAAGGATCAATTCTTCGGTGCTCAGCCTTCTTCACAGTCCAGCTCTCACATCCATACATGACCACAGGAAAAACCATACCCTTGACTAGACAGACCTTTGTTGGCAGGGTAATGTCTCTGCTTTTGAATATGCTATCTAGGTTGGTCATAACTTTCCTTCCAAGGAGTAATCATCTTTTAATTTCATGGCTGCAGTCACCATCTGGTCATTAGGAAGTGTTATATTAGGACATTTTACTCTTAACTAGTTTCTGAGTTCCTTTGGAATATTTCATCATTGTGTGTGTGTTTGTGTGTTGAGCAGTTCCTTATTTTGCTTTAGACTCATCCCATATATTCCTTTCCCCAGCCTTAGAGTCAGCCACTTTTCCAAGGATCCCTGTCTGTTTTTACTGGAGAATGATGTCAGAAACTAAGATCGTAGCATTATATGTCTTTAACTGAGCCTGGAGCACCATTACTTCTAGGCATCACCATTTGAAAGGATAAGTAAATATTTGTGTATATTTACACATGTGTATTAGGAGAAGGTGATGGCACCCCACTCCAGTACTCTTGCCTGGAAAATCCCATGGACGGAGGAGCCTGGTAGGCTGCGGTCCATGGGGTCGTGAAGAGTTGGACATGACTGAGTGACTTCACTTTCACTTTTCACTTTCATGCATTGGAGAAGGAAATGGCAACCCACTCCAGTGTTCTTGCCTGGAGAATCCCAGGGATGGGGAGCCTGATGGGCTGCCGTCTATGGGGTCGCACAGAGTCAGACACGACTGAAGCGACTTAGCAGCAGCATACATGTGTATCCTTACATTCACACATCTATAAATATTTGTGTGACTAACTACATCTGTATTGAGCTAAAATATAAGATCACACTGACACTTCCATCTCTAATCCATTATGGCGGAGTTCACTCTAGCCTTCTCCCCTTCCTTATCTATAAAAATTGTTACTCTCAAAATGAGAACTTTCACTGCCAGAATCCACCATATTCTTACTTAATTTTTTATTTTCAGTATAATAGTCCCAAATTGTTAACATGTACCCCTCTGGGGTAAATTTTAGTAACTGGAGTACAGTCCTGATGTACAGTTCCTTTTGCTTTTAGTTTTATAGATTCCTTTCATTGCCAAATGTAATTGGACAACATATTTCCTCCATCCACTTAAGTTCTTCATGCATTTATAATCCATTTAGATTGTTCTGTCACCCTCTGTATCACATTTTGTGATCTCTCAGTCTTCTAATTTTTTTTTTTTTTTTGCTTTGCAAATATTTTTTTTCTTTTCTTTTTTTTTTTTTAAGATTTGTATTTTTTTTTTCTCTAATTTTATTTTATTTTTAAACTTTACATAATTGTATTAGTTTTGCCAAATATCAAAATGAATCCGCCACAGGTATACATGTGTTCCCCATCCCGAACCCTCCTCCCTCCTCCCTCCTCCCTCCCCATACCATCCCTCTGGGCCGTCCCAGTGCACCAGCCCCAAGCATCCAGCATCATGCATCGAACCTGGACTGGCAACTCGTTTCCTACATGATATTTTACATGTTTCATTGCCATTCTCCCAAATCTTCCCACCCTCTCCCTCTCCCACAGAGTCCATAAGACTGTTCTATACATCAGTGTCTCTTTTGCTGTCTCGTACACCGGGTTATTGTTACCATCTTTCTAAATTCCATATATATGCGTTAGTATACTGTATTTATGTTTTTCCTTCTGGCTTACTTCACTCTGTATAATAGGCTCCAGTTTCATCCACCTCATTAGAACTGATTCAAATGTATTCTTTTTAATGGCTGAGTAATACTCCATTGTGTATATGTACCACAGCTTTCTTATCCATTCATCTGCTGATGGACATCTAGGTTGCTTCCATGTCTTGGCTATTATAAACAGTGCTGCGATGAACATTGGGGTACACGTGTCTCTTTCCCTTCTGGTTTCCTCAGTGTGTATGCCCAGCAGTGGGGTTGCTGGATCATAAGGCAGTTCTATTTCCAGTTTTTTAAGGAATCTCCACACTGTTCTCCATAGTGGCTGTACTAGTTTGCATTCCCACCAACAGTGTAAGAGGGTTCCCTTTTCTCCACACCCTCTCCAGCATTTATTATTTGTAGACTTTTGGATCGCAGCCATTCTGACTGGTGTGAAATGGTACCTCATAGTGGTTTTGATTTGCATTTCTCTGATAATGAGTGATGTTGAGCATCTTTTCATGTGTTTGTTAGCCATCTGTATGTCTTTTTTGGAGAAATGTCTATTTAGTTCTTTGGCCCATTTTTTGATTGGGTCGTTTATTTTTCTGGAGTTGAGCTGTAGGAGTTGCTTGTATATTTTTGAGACTAGTTGTTTGTCGGTTGCTTCATTTGCTATTATTTTCTCCCATTCTGAAGGCTGTCTTTTCACCTTGCTAATAGTTTCCTTTGATGTGCAGAAGCTTTTAAGGTTAATTAGGTCCCATTTGTTTATTTTTGCTTTTATTTCCAATATTCTGGGAGGTGGGTCATAGAGGATCCTGCTGTGATGTATGTCGGAGAGTGTTTTGCCTATGTTCTCCTCTAGGAGTTTTACAGTTTCTGGTCTTACATTTAGATCTTTAATCCATTTTGAGTTTATTTTTGTGTATGGTGTTAGAAAGTGATCCAGTTTCATTCTTTTACAAGTGGTTGACCAGATTTCCCAGCACCACTTGTTAAAGAGATTGTCTTTAATCCATTGTATATTCTTGCCTCCTTTGTCGAAGATAAGGTGTCCATATGTGCGTGGATTTATCTCTGGGCTTTCTATTTTATTCCATTGATCAATATTTCTGTCTTTGTGCCAGTACCATACTGTCTTGATAACTGTGGCTTTGTAGTAGAGCCTGAAGTCAGGTAGGTTGATTCCTCCAGTTCCATTCTTCTTTCTCAAGATCGCTTTGGCTATTCGAGGTTTTTTGTATTTCCATACAAATTGTGAAATTATTTGTTCTAGCTCTGTGAAGAATACTGTTGGTAGCTTGATAGGGATTGCGTTGAATCTATAAATTGCTTTGGGTAGTATACTCATTTTCACTATATTGATTCTTCCAATCCATGAACATGGTATATTTCTCCATCTATTAGTGTCCTCTCTGATTTCTTTCACCAGTGTTTTATAGTTTTCTATATATAGGTCTTTAGTTTCTTTAGGTAGATATATTCCTAAGTATTTTATTCTTTCCGTTGCAATGGTGAATGGAATTGTTTCCTTAATTTCTCTTTCTGTTTTCTCATTATTAGTGTATAGGAATGCAAGGGATTTCTGTGTGTTGATTTTATATCCTGCAACTTTACTGTAGTCATTGATTATTTCTAGTAATTTTCTGGTGGACTCTTTAGGGTTTTCTATGTAGAGGATCATGTCATCTGCAAATAGTGAGAGTTTTACTTCTTCTTTTCCAATTTGGATTCCTTTTATTTCTTTTTCTGCTCTGATTGCTGTGGTCAAAACTTCCAAAACTATGTTGAATAGTAATGGTGATAGTGGGCACCCTTGTCTTGTTCCTGACTTTAGAGGAAATGCTTTCAATTTTTCACCATTGAGGATAATGTTTGCTGTGGGTTTGTCATATATAGCTTTTATTATGTTGAGATATGTTCCTTCTATTCCTGCTTTCTGGAGAGTTTTTATCATAAATGGATGTTGAATTTTGTCAAAGGCTTTCTCTGCATCTATTGAGATAATCATATGGTTTTTATTTTTCAATTTGTTAATGTGGTGTATTACATTTATTGATTTGCGGATATTGAAGAATCCTTGCATCCCTGGGATAAAGCCCACTTGATCATGGTGTATGATCTTTTTAATGTGTTGTTGGATTCTGATTGCTAGAATTTTGTTAAGGATTTTTGCATCTATGTTCATCAGTGATATTGGCCTGTAGTTTTCTTTTTTTGTGGGATCTTTGTCAGGTTTTGGTATTAGGGTGATGGTGGCCTCATAGAATGAGTTTGGAAGTTTACCTTCCTCTGCAATTTTTTGGAAGAGTTTGAGCAGGATAGGTGTTAGCTCTTCTCTAAATTTTTGGTAGAATTCAGCTGTGAAGCCGTCTGGGCCGGGGCTTTTGTTTGCTGGAAGATTTTTGATTACCGTTTCAATTTCCATGCTTGTGATGGGTCTGTTAAGATTTTCTATTTCTTCCTGGTCCAGTTTTGGAAAGTTGTACTTTTCTAAGAATTTGTCCATTTCTTCCACGTTGTCCATTTTATTGGCATATAATTGTTGATAGTAGTCTCTTATGATCCTTTGTATTTCTGTGTTGTCTGTTGTGATCTCTCCATTTTCGTTTCTGATTTTGTTGATTTGATTTTTCTCCCTTTGTTTCTTGATGAGTCTGGCTAATGGTTTGTCAATTTTATTTATCCTTTCAAAGAACCAGCTTTTGGTTTTGTTGATTTTTGCTATGGTCTCTTTTGTTTCTTTTGCATTTATTTCTGCTCTAATTTTTAAGATTTCTTTCCTCCTACTAACCCTGGGGTTCTTCATTTCTTCCTTGCTTTGCAAATATTAAGATCCACACTTTTGTACAGTAAGTTCTGTGTGTTTTGAGAAATTTATAAAGTCTCACATCCACCATTACAGGATCAAAATTTGCAACCCCCAAAAAATCCCCTGTGCTTCAGTACTTCCTCCTCCACTCCCCCGCCCAACCTCAATCTCCTAGGATTCATTCATCTATTTACCATCTCTGGACTTTTATCTGTTCCATTTTGTCATATACCTGGAATTATAGAGCATTTAGCTGCTTAAGACACGCTTTTATTACATATGCTTAAGATTCATTGGAAGGAGTGTTCATTGGAAGGACTGATGTTGAAGCTGAAACTCCAATACTTTGGCCACCTGATGTGAAGAACTGACTCATTTGAAAAGACCCTGATGCTGGGAAAGATTGAAGGCAGGAGGAGAAGGGGAAGACCAAGGATAAGATGGTTGGATGGGATCAGTTCAGTTCAGTTCAGTTCAGTCACTCAGTCATGTCCAACTTTTTGTGACCACCTGAACTGCAGCATGCTAGGCCTCCATGTCCATCACCAACTCTGGGAGTTAACCCAAACTCATGTCCAATGAGTCGGTGCTGCCATCCAACCATATACTCCTCTGTTGTCCATTACTCCTCCCACCCTCAATCTTTCCCAACATCAGGGTATTTTCAAGAGTCAGCTCTTCTCATCAGGTGGCCAAAGTACTGGAGTTTCAGCTTAAGCATCAGTCCTTCCAATGAACAACCAGGACTGATTTCCTTTAGAATGGTCTGGTTGGATCTCCTTGCAGACTCTCAAGAGTCTTCTCCAACACCACAGTTCAAAAGCATCAATTATTCAGTGCTCAGCTTTCTTTATAGTCCAACTCTCAAATCCATATATGACTACTGGTAAAACCATAGCCTTGACTAGACGGACCTTTGTTGACAAAGTAATGTCTCTGCTTTTCAATATGCTGTCTAGGTCTGTCATAACTTTCCTTCCAAGGAGTAAGTGTCTTTTAATTTCATGGCTGCAGTCACCATCTGCAGCGATTTTGGAGCCCCCCAAAATAAAATCAGCCCATTTCCAATGTTTCCACATTTATTTGCCATGAAGTGATGGGACTGAATGCCATGATCTTAGTTTTCTAAATGTTGAGCTTTAAGCCAACTTTTTCACTCTCTTTCACTTTCATCAAGAGGCTCTTTATTTCTTCTTCACTTTCTGCCATAAGGGTGGTGTCATCTGCATATCTGAGGTTATTGACATTTCTCCCAGCAATCTTGATTCCAGTTTGTGCTTCATCCAGCCCAGGGTTTCTAATGATGTACTCTGCATATAAGTTAAATAAGCAGGGTGACAGTTACAGCCTTGACGTACTCCTTTTCCTATTTGGAACCAGTCTGTTGTTCCATGTCCAGTTCTAACTGTTGCTTCCTGACCTGCATACAGATTTCTCATGAGGCAGATCAGGTGGTCTGGTATTCCCATCTCTTTCAGAATTTTCCACAGTTTCTTGTGATCCACACAGTCAAAGGCTTTGGCATAGTCAATAAAGCAGAAGTAGATGTTTTTCTGGAACTCTCCTGCTTTTTCGATGATCCAGCAGATGTTGGCAATTTGATCTCTGGTTCCTCTGCCTTTTCTAAAACCAGCTTGAACATCTGGAAATTCACGGTTCACGTATTGCTGAAGCCTGGCTTGGAGAATTTTGAGCGTTACTTTATTAGCATGTGAGATGAGTGCAATTGTGCGGTAGTTTGAGCATTCTTTGGCATTTCCTTTCTTTGGGATTGGAATGAAAACTGACCTTTTCCTGTCCTGTGGCCACTGCTGAGTGTTCCAGATTTGCTGATATATTGAGTGCAGCACTTTCACAGCATCATCTTTCAGGATTTGAAATAGCTCAACTGGAATTCCTTCACCTCTACTAGCTTTGTTCTTAGTGATACTTCCTAAGGCCCACTTGACTTCACATTCTAGGATGTCTGGCTCTAGGTGAGTGATCACACCATTTTGATTATCTGGGTGGTGAACCTCTTTTTTGTATAGTTCTTCTGTGTATTCTTGCCACCTCTTCTTAATAGCTTCTGCTTCTGTCAGGTCCATACCATTTCTGTCCTTTATTGAGCCCATCTTTACATGAGAAGCTCCCTTGGTATCTCTAATTTTCTTGAAGAAATCTCTAGTCTTTCCCATTCTATTGTTTTCCTGTATTTCTTTGCATTGATCGCTGAGGAAGGCTTTCTTATCTCTCCTTTCTATTCTTTGGAACTCTGCATTCAAATGGGAATATCTTTCCTTTTCTCCTTTGCTTTTCATTTCTCTTCTTCTCACAGCTATTTGTAAGGCCTCCTCAGACAGCCATTTTGCTTTCTTGCATTTCTTTTTCTTGGGGATGGTCTCCATCCCTGTTTCCTGTACAATGTCATGAACCTCTGTCCATAGTTCATCAGGCACTCTATCAGATCGAGTCCCTTAAATCTATTTCTCACTTCCACTGTTTAATCATAAGGGATTTGATTTTGGTCATACCTGAATGGTCTAGTGGTTTTCCCCACTTTCTTCAATTTGTCTGAATTTGGCAATAAGGAGTTCATGATCTGAGCCACAGTCAGCTCCCCGTCTTATTTTTGCTGACTCTATAGAGCTTCTCCATCTTTGGCTGCAAAGAATATAATTAATCTGATTTTGGTGTTGACCATCTGGTGATGTCCATGTGCAGAGTCTTTTCTTGTGTTGTTGGAAGAGGGTGTTTGCTATGACCAGTGCATTCTCTTGGCAAAACTCGATTAGCCTTCGCCCTGCTTCATTCTGTACTCCAAGGCCAAATTTGCCTGTTACTGCATATGTTTCTTGACTTCCCACTTTTGCAGTCCCCTATATAGTCCCCTATAATGAAAAGGACATCTTTTTGGGGTGTTAGTTCTAAAAGGTCTTGTAGGTCTTCACAGAACTCTTCAACTTCAGCTTCCCAGCATTACTGGTTGCGGCATAAATTTGGATTACCATGCTATTGAATGGTTTGCCTTGGGAACAAGCAGAGATAATTCTGTTGTTTTTGAGATTGCATCCAAGTACTGCATTTTGGACTCTTTTGGATGGCATCACCAACTCAAAACTCTGGGATATGGTGATGGACAGGGAAGCCTGGTGTGCTGCAGTCCATGGGGTCTGACACGACTGAGTGACTGAACTGAACTGAACTGAAGATTCATTGACACCCATGTGCCTAGATGGCTTTTCCATTATTCAGCGATAATAATTTCATTGAATGTATGTACCACAAGTTTTCTTCCATTCACCTACTGAAGGACATCTTGGTTGCTTTCAGTTTATGGCCATTATGAACAAAGATTCTGTAAATATGAGATTGCACATTTTTGTGTGGACATAACTTTTCCAATCATGTGAATAAATCCTAGGGTGTGGCTGTGGGATTATTTGGTAAGATTATGTTTACCTTTGTAGGAAACTGCCAAGCTGTTTTCCAGGTGGGTGTTCCCAACAGGAGGAAGGAAAGATCCTCCTCCTTTACATTTTTGTCAGCAATTGACATTGTCAATTTTTAAAATTAATTTTAGCCATTTTGAAAGTATATAATGGCATTACATTATTGTAGTAGTATGTATTTCCCTAATGAAAAATGATGTTTTATTATGTTTTGGTATGCTCACTTCATATTGGTGTATCTTCTTTTGTGAGGTGTCTTTCAAATCTTTTGCTTACTTAAAAAATGTATTCTTTCTTTTTTCTCCAATTTTATGGAAATATGTTTGACAAATATGACTGATAAATATGGTTGAACTGGATATATTACGGTTTTGCAATGTAAGTTTTAAGGCATATAATGTGATGATATAATATGTATGTATATTGTAAATGATTACCAAAATCAGGTTAGTTAAGATATCCGTCAACTCACACAGTTACCATTTCTTTGTGTATACTTGAGAGCACTTAAAATCTATTCCCTTAATATTCAATATGATGCTATAATTAATAAATTAATTGTAATAATGGTAATGTACATTAGATTAGCAGAATCTATTCATCTTCTAATTGAAAGTTTGTAACTTTGACCAACATTTCCCCAATATCCCCAACTTGTTTGACCAACATCTTCCCCAGTTCCCTCAATTCCAATCCCTGGTGACCATGTTCTACTCTTTAGTTCTATGGGTGTAACTTTTACAGATCCAACTTACAGTATTTGCCTTGCTATGTATAAGTATTCTACTTGGCATAATGTCCTCCACATTCCTCCATGTTGCTGCAAATTACAGGATTTCCTTCTTTTTTATGGATGAAAAATACTCCATTATATGTATATATCACATATAAAATGTATATATGTATACACATATATATATGTATATATCACATATAAAAATGGATATTTTCTTTATCCATTGATCTCTCCATGAAATCTTAGGTTGTTTCCCTATCTTACTTACTATGAATAATGCTATGATGAATACAAGATTGAATATATCTCTGAGAGTTGCAGATTTTACTTCATTTCATTCAATCCAGAAGTGGGATTGTTGAATCACAGAGCAATTCTTTTTCTGATTTTTAAGAAAACTTGATACTGTCTTCCATAATGGCTGTATTAATTTATATACCTAATGGTAGTAAGTACACTTATCTCTACTCTCACCAATATTTATTATCCTCTGCCTTTTTGATGACAAGCATTCTAGTAAGTGTGAAATGATCTTTCATTAAGGTTTTAATTTTCATTTCCTTGGTGTTTAGTGATTTTGAGCACCTTTTCATATACCCATTAGACATATGTATGTCTTCTCTGGATAAATGTCTATTAAAGTGCTTTGCCTATTTTAAAAATCAGATTATTAGTTTTTTGGTATTGAGTTGTATGGATTCTTAGTATATTTTGGATACTAACGACCCATCAGATATATGTTAATGTTTTCCCATTCCATAGTTTTTGCTTCTTCGTTTTATTTTTCTTTTGATGTGCAGAAGCCCTTTAACTTGATGAAGTCTCACTTGTGTATCTTTGCTTTGTTGCTGTACTTTTTGGTGTCATATTGAAAAATAAACATAGTCAATACAAATACAAAGGAGCTTTCCCCCTGTTTTCTTCTAGGAGTTTTACAGTTTCATGTATTACATTTAAGCCTTTAAAACATTTAAAGACAGTCTTTATGTGTGGTACAAGATAAAGATCCAACTTAATTCTTTTGCCTGTATATATCCAGTTTTTCCAATATCATTTATTAGAGATTATATTTTCCTCTTTGTATATCCCTGTCATTCTTCTCAAAAATTGGTTGGCTGAGTAAGTATGGGTTTATTTCTGAGTTCTCAATTTTGTTTCATTGATCTGTCTGTTTCTATGCCAGTAACATTATTGTTGTTTAGCCACTAAGTTGTGTCCAGTTCTTTGCAACTCCATGGACTGTGCATGGATTTCCCAGCACGAATACTGTAGTAGGTTGCCATTTCCTTTTGATTTTTATTGCTTTTCAATATAGTTTGAAATCAATTAGTGTGGCACATCCCATATGGTTCTTCTTTTCAAGATTGTTTTACTTTTTCAAGGAACTCTATGGTTCTTAATGAACTTTAGGATTGCTTTTACAGTTTCTTTGAAAATGCCATGGAATTTTAGTAGGGTTTGTATTGAACCTCTTGAGCTTCCTTGATGGATCAGACAGTAAAAAAATTGGTAGATTTGTTTGGGTAATATGAATATTTTAACAGTATCAATTCTTCCAATTCATGAATATATAAATATTTCCATTTATTTAAGTCTTTTTCAGTGTCTTATAGTTTTAATGTACAGATTTTATACCTCCTTATTTAAATTTATCACTAAATATTTTATTCTTTTTAATGCTATTGTAAGTTGTTTTGTTTCCTTAATTTATTTTTCAGAAAGTTTGTTGTTAGTTTATAGAAATAAAAAAGGTTTTTGAATACTGATTGTGTATCCTGCAACTTTCCTGAATCCATTTATTAGGCAATAGTTTTTGGTGAAGTCTTTAGGGTTTTTTACATATAAAATCATAAACAGAAACAATTTAACTTCTTTTCCAATTTGGATGGGTTTTATTTCTTTTCCTTGCCTAATTGCTCTGCCTAGGACTTCCTGAACTATTTTCAATAGAAGTAGAAAAAGTGGCCACCTTTGTCTTATTTTGATCTTAGAGAAAATGTTTTCTTTTTCAGTGTTGAGTATAATGTAGCTGTGGGCTTGTCATATATGGCCTTTATCATATTGAAAAATATTCCTTCTATACCTAATTTGTTGAGAGTTCTTATCATGAAAGTATATTGAATTTTGTCAAATCTTTCTTCTGCATCTTTTGAAATGATCTTGTTTTTGTCTTTCACCCTGTTAAAGTGGTATATTGAAATCTCTCACTATTATTGAAATAATTATCCATCTAATTATTATCCATCTGTCTAATTATCCATCAGTTTTTTAGTTATTTGATTTATATATTTAGGTGTTCTGATGTTGAGTGCCTAGGCTATATATTTACCTTTTTATATCCTTTGGACAATTGACTCCTTTATCATTATTTAGTGGCCTTCTTTGTCCTGTGTGCCAGATTTTCATAGAAAGTTTATTTTTCCTGTTTATAAATATAGCTACCCTTCTTTCTTTTCATTACCAAAGGGATATCTTTTTCCATTTCTTTACTTTTAGTCTATATGTGTTTTTAAGACCAAAACGAGTCTCAAGTAGGCAACATATTAGATTCTTTTTTTGTTGTTGTTGTTCCAATTGAGCCACTCTGTGGATTTTGCTTGGTGAATCATTCCATTTACATTTAATGTAACTGATAGGTAAGGAATTACTACTGTCAGTTCAGTTCAGTAGCTCAGTCATGTCCGACTCTTTACGACCCCATGGATTACAGCACACCAGGCCTCCCTGTTCATCACCAACTGCAAGAGTTTACTCAAATTCATGTCCATCGAGTCAGTGATACCATCCAACCATCTCATCCTCTGTCATCCCCTTCTCCTCCCACCTCCAATCTTTCCCAGCATCAGGGTCTTTTCAAATGAGTCAGTTCTTCCCATCAGGTGGCCAAAGTATTGGAGTTTCAGCTTCAGCATCAGTCCTTCCAATGAATACTCAAGACGGATTTCCTTTAGGATGGACTGGTTGGATCTTCTTACTGTCCAAGGGATGCTCAAGAGTCTTCTCCAACACCACAGTTCAAAAGCATAAATTTTTTGGTGCTCAGCTTTCTTTATAGTCCAACTCTCACATCCATACATGACTACTGGAAAAACCATAGCTTTAACTAGACGGACCTTTGTTGGCAAAGTAATCTCTTTGCTTTTTAGTATGCTATCTAGGTTGGTCATAACTTTTCTTCCAAGGAGCAAGCATCTTTTAATTTCATGGCTGCAGTCACCATCTGCAGTGATTTGGGGCCAAAAAAATAATAATAATAATAAAGTCTCTCACTGTTTCCATTGTTTCCCCATCTATTTGCCATGAAGTGATGGGACCAGATGCCATGATCTTAGTTTTCTGAATGTTGAACTTTAAGCCAACTGTTCACTCTCCTCTTTCACTTTCATCAAAAGACTCTTTAGTCCTTCTTTGCTTTCTGCCATAAGGGTGGTGTCATCTGCATATCTGAGGTTACTGATATTTCTGCTGGGATTCTTGATTCCAACTTGTGCTTCACCCAGTCCAGCATTTCTCATGTTGTACTCTGCATATGAATTAAATAAGCAGGGTGACAATATATAGTCTTGATGTACTCCTTTTCCTATTTAGAACCAGTCTGTTGTTCCATGTCCAGTTCTAATTGTTGCTTCTTGACCTGAATACAGATTTCTCAGAAGGCAGGGCAGGTGGTCTGGTATTCCCATCTCTTTAAGAATTTTCCACAGTTTATTGTGATCCATACAGTCAAAGGCTTTGGCATAGTCAATAAAGCAGAAGTAGATGTTTTTCTGGAAGTCTCTGCTTTTTCGATGATCCAGCAGATGTTGGCAATTTGATCTCTGGTTCCTCTGCCTTTTCTAAATCCAGCTTGAACATCTGGAAGTTCTCAGTTCACATACTGTTGAAGCCTGACTTGGAGAATTTTGAGCATTACTTTGCTAGTGTGTGCGATGAGTACAATAGTGTGGTAGTTTGAACACTCTTTGGCATTGCCTTTCTTTGGGATTGGAATAAAAACTGACTTTTTCCAGTCCTGTGGCCACTGCTGAGTGTTCCAGATTTGCTGGCATATTGAGTGCAGCACTTTCACAGCATCATCTTTCAGGATTTGAAATAGCTCAACTGGGATTCCATCACTACTGTCACTTCATTAATTATTTTCTGACTATTTTGTAATTCCTTTGTTGATTTTGTTCTTCTCTTTCTGTCTTGGTTTGTGATTGTTTTGGGGGTAGAGGTGATTAGGTTATACATTGATTCCTTTTTTTTTTTCCTTTTTTTCCCCTCTAATCAATTTTACCTTAAGTATGATGTTAGATTTACATTTTTATATATACATTTTATTTCATTAAGAAAGTTCCCTATTAATCCTAGTTTTAGGGGGAAGTTTTTATTAGGAATGTGTTTTAGGTTTCTTAAATACCTTTTTATGTCTATTTATATAGCCATGTTTTTTCCTATTCAGTATGTTAATGGGATAATTACACTGATGCACTTAAGGTTGAGCTAGTTTTCCGTTCATGAAATGAATACAATTTTATACTGATGCATAATCTTTTTTATATATCATTTTGCTTTCCTACTATTTTTTCAAGGAGTATTTTCTTTCTCTTCACAAGAGATATTGGTGTGTATTATTCTAGTAATCGCTTTAGCTGGTTTTGCTATTAAACTACAACTTGGTGCATAGAATGAATAAGTAAGTTACCCCTCTGCTTCACTTTTCTTGACTGTTGTGAAACTTTTAATCACTTATTTCTTAAATGTTTGATGAAATTCACTGGTAAAACTATTTGGGGCTGTAGTTTTACAAAATTATTAGTCTTTTATTCATTATCTTTAATAGGCTACTTAGGTTATCTCTTTTTGCTCATGTAAATTCTAGTAGTCTGTGTCTTTTGAAAATTTGAGATGTTTTATTGCAAGTTATGAAGTTTGGTGGCATAGTGTTGTCCCAGGTGTTTATTTATAATTCTATTAGTGGTCATGGGATCAATAGAAATCCCTTTCATTCATTTGTGATATTGGGGTTTTGCATCTTCTCTCTAAATCCTCATTACCCTAGCTAGCATTTTATCTATTTTATTGATCTGTTTGTTGTATATTTTAAATTCTACAATTAAGTGAACTACTTTGTAGGTGGTCAATAAACTGACATGCCAAACCCAAGAAATTTTATACTTTTAATCTAAGTGAGATAACAGGGGAACATGATAAAGAATTATGATGACTAGAAAATAAGAGGATTTTTAAAATTTCTGTAAGCATTGAAAGCAAAGTTTTATTTGACAATTTCAATTTTGTTTTATTTTTAGAAATGTTTATTCAGTGTCTACTGTCCTCATAAATAATGGTAGCATCTTTGATTAATATGAGTAAAGGTCAATGAATATATAACTACCCTGTACCAGACAGTGTTTTAATCATTTTATAGACTTTTCATTTCCTCCTCAGAAAATCCAAAATTTAACAGAAAAGAAAAATAAAGGACAGAACAGTGAAACAGTATTTTTTTTTTAATGTGGTAGATAATGAATGGAGGAGCTTGGGTTCTAACTCTCATGTTTCTGTTTCAAATCTTTGTTATTTCTAATGACTTTCTAAGGATGTTTCAGTCAATTAGAGGAGAAATAATAAAACAAAAGTTAGTGTATTTATGGCAGTATGAAGGTAACATAAGACATTGATGAGACTCAGGTTTGTTGGGCTCTTGAGGAGAGCCCAAATTTGGTTGAAAACTTATGGGGAAAAATCTTTATAGAGGAGATGATATTGAGATATTTAACAGTAACTTAGGAAAGATGGAAAATCTAGGAAGTATAAATAACTGAATTTTATCTCAATATCATAAATAGGGCCTTAGAAATCAATGATAGTAATTTTAAGAATCACATCATCAAAGAGAAGGAAAAATGATAGTATATTCATGCTCTTCATTGAAATAAGGATGGTGCACCATATATCTTGCATTTGGCTCTCAAGATCTGCTCTCCGCTCTTCTCATGTTGCCACCTATTCTGTGTTTTTCTGCCTTCCAGATGGATTTATCTAAGCAGATGATTTTACATGGCTCTCTTTCTGAATACTGGTACCAATAACTTACACTTATCCCTTTAGGCCCAAAGTTGGTAAATCCTTTGCACTGCAATATTTTTGCAGTATTCCCAACACTCAAATCCTGTAAATAATCCCTTTAAATAAACACTCCTCAAATAATCCAATTCAAGTGTGCCATCTGTTTCTCTTTGGAACCTTTCTTGACACAGATGGCTTTATGGGAAAAATGTCCAAACTGAAGAAAGTGCAGAATTCAATAAATTGGGGTAAGAAGAGGAAAGTCCATGTATGAATGTATAACCAGGGCTGTAAAAAAATATAACATAGTAAAAGCACTTTGAAAACTAAAAATATTATCCAAACAATAAAGAAAGAAGATGGTGATGACAACAGTGATGATGGGAACTATCTTGAGTTACCCAAGGCTATGACCAGGGAAGGAAATGATAAAACTAATACCGAGTTTGGAACCAGAAAAGGAACAGGAATTAAAATAGGGACCTTGAGAAAGATGATAGAAGGTTACTGATAAGTATCGTAAAACCAAGAGGGAATATTCTTAGTAGCTGACATAGGGGAAATATTTCTGGGTAGAAGGTATGAAATAAAATTTATATTTTATGGCAAGACAAGAAATGTTTAAACATAAAAATTTTTCTGTGCCCTTTTTCCTCCTTTCCCCCATCTACTCTGCACTGTGTAGCTGAATTTGCATCAGCCAAACCATCCATATCAGGAAAAAATACCTGCTCAACCATAAAGAAAAATATTATCTTCAGGCCAATAAGACAACTCCCTAAAAGATAAGCTTCCTTCTTGATCCTTTAAGGGGACACAATGATGCTTATATCTGGACTATATAAACTGTCAGTACATCATCTAAGGACAATGTTTAGTCTCAAAAAACTTATGCAACTGTGTGTTGCTTCTAATGGCTGGAACAGTTCTCAGAGCTTTCTGAGATGCTGCTTCCAGTTTATAATCCTCACTTTGGCTCTAATAAAATTTTCCATTTTGTTCTTAGATTGCTTAATTTTTTTGTCAACAGAATACTGACTTTTTATAAATTCTTCTGAGATTGGGCTTCCCTGTTAGCTCGGGTCTGCTGTCACCTTAGTAAGTCATTCTATTTTATGGCGCAGGATGGTGATGGTAAAGGCTGAATGGTAGAGAATAACTGTGATACTATGGTAGGATGGGGTGATAGTGGTGGTACAATTCAGAATGCTGGTAGAGAAAGCTGTTGTGTCAGGGATGAAAGGTATGGCAAGACTGGGAGAATTAGGAGAGGTATTCAGGTAGCTAATGTGGAACCAAGTTATAGAACCCCCGCCCCCAAAATGTACTTAAGTCATTTCTATTTCTTTATAATTATAGAATGATAGAAATACAAGCTGAGCATTCAGTTGAAAATTTACAGTACATTGACACTGATGAGGACAGTGACACTGAGCTAAGGTTATAGCCATCACTAAAGTCAAAAGACTTACGTGATACAGTTCCCAACACCTCATCATCTTATCTGGGTCTATAATTTCCTGGCTCTTCACTCAAAAGTGATAAGACACATCACACGCTGCACTAATGCTATTGAATGTGCTCTTTTCTGTTCAGCTGATTCAGTAGCTCAGACAACTTTTACTCTCTCTAGCTACGACTTGCTCAAAGAAACTTAAGACCTCCTTGGAAGAATTTGTTTTTGAACATAAAATTCACAGCCTTATACAAAATAACCAAGAATTTCAATTAGGTTTTAACTGTAGTATTTTTATAAGGTGACAGTTAAGAGTTGAAACACAATTTTCTCCAAAAAAGGAAATTAGCATTTAGCACTTACAATATGCATTGGCTGAGCTATTGACACTACTGGTACTATTTTAATCTTTTTAATACCTTGTTGTTGTGCAGCTGCTTGGTTGTGTCTGACTTTATGACCCCATGAATTGCAGCGTGCTAGGCTTCCCTGTCCTTCCCTATCTCCTGGAGTTTGTTCAAACTCATATCCATTGAGTCACTGATGCCATCCAAGCATCTCATTCTCTGTCATCCCCTTCTCCTCTTGCCCTCAATCTTTCCCAGCATCAGAGTCTTCCAAAGAGTCAGCTCTTTGCATGAGGAGGCCAAAGTGCTAGAACTTCAGCTTTAGCATCAGTCCTTCCAATGAATATTCAGGGTTGGTTTCCTTTAGGATTGACTGGTTTGATCTCCTTGCTGTCTGAGGGACTCTCAAGAGTCTTCTCCAGTACTACAGTTCGAAGCATCAATTCTTGGGCTCTGTATTCTTTATAGTCTAATTCTCACATCTGTACATAATGACTGGAAAAACCATAGCTTTGACTAGATGGACCTTTGTTGGCAAAGTGATGTCTCTGCTTTTTAAAATGCTGTCTAGGTTTGTCATATCTTTTCTTCCAAAGAGCAAGCGTCTTTTAATTTCATGGCATATCTGCAGTGATTTTGGAACCCAAGTAAATAAAGTCTGTCATGGTTTTCACTGATTCCCATCTATCTGCCATGAAGTGATGGGACTGGATGCCATGATCTTCATTTTTTGAATGTTGAGTTTTAAACCAGCTTTTTTACTCTCCTCTTTCACTTTCATCAAGAGTCTCTTTAGTTCCTCTTCGCTTTCTGCCATAAGGGTGGTATCATCTGCCTATCTGAGGTTATTGATATTTCTCCTGGCAATCTTGATTCCAGCTTGTGCTTCATCCAGCCCAGCATTCCATATGATGTACTTTGCATATAAGTTAAATAAGAAGGGTGACAATATGCAGCCTTGACATCTTTCTCAATTATGAACCAGTCCTGTTGTTGCACACCTAGTTCTAATGGTTGTTTCTTGACCTGCCTACAGGATTTTCAGGAGGCAGGTAAGGTGGTCTGGTATTCCCATCTCTTGAATTTTCCACTGTTTGTTGTGATCTACACAGTCAAAGGCTTTAGCAGTCAATGAAGCAGAAGCAGATGTTTTTTGGGGGAATTCTCTTGTTTTTCTTTGATACAGTAGATGTTGGCAATTTGATTTCTGCTTCCCCTGCCTTTTCTAAATCCAACTTGAATATTTGGAAGTTCTCAGTTCATGTACTGCTGAAGCCTAGCTTGAAAGATTTTGAGCATGTGAAGTGAATGTAACTATACAGTAATTTGAACATTCTCTAACATTACCTTTCTTTGGGTTTGTTATCAAAACTGACCGTTTTAAGTCCTGTGGCCACTGCTGAGTTTTCCAAATTTGCTGGCATATTGCATGCAGCACTTTTAGGATTTGAAATAGCTCAGCTGGAATTCCATCACCTCCACTAGCTTTGTTCATAGCAATGCTTCCTAAGGTCCACTTGACTTCACACTCCAGGATGTCTTGCTCTGGATGACTGACCACACCACTGTGGTTATCTGGGTCATTAAGACATTTTTGTACAGTTCTGTGTATTCTTATCACTTCTTAATCTCTTACGCTTCTGTTAGGTCCTTGCCATTTCTGTCCTTTATTGTGCCCATCTTTGCATGAAATGTTTTAATATTTAAATCATGTAATATTCATCAATAGGGCAACCATTCAAATTGGATAATCTTCATACTGTCCTGGCCATTAAAACTCTTGACAATTAACTGAAGCCTTTGGAGATAGATATTAGCTTCATCTTATTATAATAATAGTAAATTACAGAGAAGCTTAAAAAGAAAGATTTATGATTGAAGTAATCCATAAACATTCAGGCCAGCCCACAAAAGCTTATGTATCCTGTAGCATAGCTGAAATGTTGTCTTTGGTTTAAACATTAGTCTTTTACTGTTTCAAACACAATCCTAGGTGGGATAAATGGAGGTGAGAGAGAAACTCTGGCCATAGAAAATATAAAGTCATTAAGAACAAAAATAATTATATAATTTTTAGCTGTAGAGTGGATTAAATAGGCTTTAGAGTCTAGCTTGGAATAGTTATCCAATATCTCAGATTTTTTTTCTTTAATTTCAAGAGATGAAAGGACTAGGAAAACAACACTTACTAACTGTGGCAGATACTTTTATAATTTTATAATCAGTAGAATTGGACGAAGAATAATTTAGGACAGTGCTTCTCAAGCATGTTCATATTGTGGCACATAGGAAAAAACAATATTTATGTAACATATTTGAGAAAACTGGAAGGAGTTTGAGGGCATCTACATGGGGCTTGATTTTTTAACATGAACAGAAAATAAAATATTATAAAAAATTAGATGTTAAACCTCAACAGTTTTCACATTTTGATTAGAAACTTGAATATATTATTGTGTATATAACTGTAGGAGGTATTTATATATAAAGTTCTATAACTTTTTAAAACTAATTTTTGCATTAAATGGCTACATAAAATTTTAGATCAAACTATTTAAAATTAACTTTCTAAAAAGCTAAAGTATGTACTTGTAAATCAAATGATGCAAATGATTGTAAAATATACAATTGTTTTCGGACCTCTGTCTTCCTAGCACTCTGATTAGCTCTGCCAAAGTCAAGCTCTTTCAATTCTTTTAAAGTAATGTGCTTGTGTGCATGCTCATTCGCTTCAGTTGTGTCTGACTCTTTGCTACCCCATGGACCACAGCCCACCAGGCTCCTCTGTTCATGGGATTTTTCAGGCAATAATACTGGAGTGGGCTGCAATGCCCTCCAGGAGATCTTCCTGACCTAGGGATTGAACCTGCATCTCCTGCATTGTAGGTGGATTCTTTACACACTCAGACTTTAGAAATTATCTTTTGAATTCCTATTAAAGTATATGTGAATTTATCTCTCTTAAAACTGAATCCTTTTTGTTTCCCCTCTCCATTGTCCCAATATCATTATAATTTTTTTAATTTATGTCATCTAGGTGGTATTTACAAGGTTATCCTTACGGAGGATTATTCATAAATTGAGCAATGTAGTTTATTTGATTATAGTTCCTTTTGGTTCTGGGGAAAGCAAGTACTTGCCTTCTTATTTACTTGCCTATTTTGTTTGTCCGCCTTCTATGTGTGCTAAAGCCTGTCGGTACAATTTTCCACTCAGTCAGTCTTATTATGTAATCTGTCATTTCCTATTTTCTATTAGAGGCTTTCCTCTTAAAGATTCTCTTCTCAGGAGCAGGTGCTCACGAAGCCTGTTGCACAACTTGGCTGTCTTTTGATCACATTGATGCTGTCTGCCCTGGCCTCAGTTTGCACTGAGCTTGTGCTTATTCCTTGTCTCGTGCGATTACTATCAAGTAGGACATTATGACTAGTTCCTGTCTGCTGTCACTTGTTTCCTTGTGTATGTGTATATCTTTTTTTTCTGTGCTTATATTGCTTTCCTCCTGAGCTTTGTAAAGACAAAATAATGAACTCTTTATTTCGGTGTTTGGTATCAGAACAATTTTAGGTACTTTAGATTCAAAATGTTTATTTTATTGGGATTAAAAAACACTTTACATAAAAGGTAACATCTTAATAACTTCGAGTGTACAGTATGGTAGTGTTCCTATATGCACACTGTGGTATAACAGGTCTCTAGAATTATTTCATGTTGCAGAACTGAAATTTTATACCCATTGAACAACAACTTCCCTTTTTATCTTCCCCAAGCTCCTGCAAACCATTATACTTTTTTCCTGAGAATATGATTCCTCTAAGACCCTCATAAAATTAGAATCATGCAGTATTTGTCTTTTTTGTGACTGGCTTCTTTCACTTAGCATAATGGACTCAAGCTTCATGAATATAGCATACGACTAGTTTACTTTGTAAAGTTAAATAATAGACCATTGTATGATATACCATATATTCTTTAATCTTTTTTCCATAGATGGACAATTATTTTGCTTACCTCTCACCATTATTATTAATCATGTGTAACTGAGTCCAAGCTCCTCCTCTTCCCTACGCAATAAGCTAGGTGAAGCAACTTTATTTGGAAAGCCAGCCACATGAGAAAATGGTGGACCAGTGTCCCAAGAACCATCCTGCCAGGGTTTGGATGATAGTTTCTATTATAAAGGGCTTCCCTGATAGATTCCCTGATAGTTGGTAAAGATCTGCCTCCAATGCAGGAGACCCCAGTTTGATTCCTGGGTCAGGAAGATCCGCTGGAGAAGGGATAGGCTACCCACTCCAGTATTCTTGGGCTTCCTTTGTGGCTTAGCTAATAAAGAAGCCACCTGCAATGCATGAGACCTGGGTTGGGAAGATCCCCTGGAGAAGGGAAAGGCTACCCCACTCCAGTATTCTGGCCTGGAGAATTCCATGGACTGTATAGTGCATGGGGTGGCAAAGAGTGAGACACAGCTAGGCGACTTTCACTTTCATTTTCCTTTTTTTTTCCTATAATCAAAGAAGTGGGAGATGAGGAGAAGAAATTAAAAAGGCCTTAAATTATTGCAAATTGTTGTAACAGTTTTTGAGTATAAGTTTTGCTGGTTCTGGCCAGTCTCTCAAGGGGATATGTTAATTTCTTCTTTCCTGCAGCCATTCTCCTGTGAGTTTAAACAAAGGTAATTTACTTTAACACTCAGGCAATATCTGTTTAGTGATTAACTTGTAGCAGAAACATTAGAATACATCAGTTACACACCAGGCTTCCCTGTTCATCACCAACTCCTAGAGCTTACTCAAACTCATGTCCATTGAGTCAGCGATGCCATCCAACCATCTCACCCTCTGTTGTCCCCTTCTCCAGCCTTCAATCTTTCCCAGCATCAGGGTCTTTTCAGATGAGTCAGTTCTTCCCATCAGATGGCCAAAGTATTGGAGTTTCATCTTCAGCATCAGTCCTTCCAATGAATATTAAGGACTGATTTCCTTTAGGATGGACTGGTTGGATCTCCTTGCTGTCCAAAGGACGCTCAAGAGTCTTCTCCAACACCACAGTTCAAAAGCATCAATTCTTTGGCACTCAGCCTTCTTCACAGTCCAACTCTCACATCCATACATGACTACTGGAAAAACCATAGCTTTGACTAGACAGACCTTTACTGGCAAAGTAATATCTCTGCTTTTTAATATGCTGTCTAGGTTGGTCATGACTTTTCTTCCAAGGAGCAAGCATCTTTTAATTTCATGGCTGCAGTCACCATCTGCAGTGATTTTGGAGACATAAAAAAAATCATCTCTCACTGTTTCCATTGTTTCCCCACCTATTTGCCATGAAGTTATCAGCCCAGATGCCATGATCTTAGTTTTCTGAATGTTGAGTTTTAAGCCAATTTTTTCACTCTCTCACTTTCATGAAGAGGCTCTTTAGTTCTTCTTCACTTTCTGCCATAAGGGTGATATCGTCTGTGTATATGAGGTTACTGATATTTCTCCCAGCAATCTTGATTCCAGCTTGTGCTTCACCCAGTCCAGCATTTCTCATGATGTACTCTGCATATAAGTGAAATAAGCAGGGTGACAATATACAGCCTTGACATATTCCTTTTCTGATCTGGAACCAGTCTGTTGTTCCATGTCCAGTTCTAACTGTTGCTTCTTGACCTGAATACAGATTTCCCAGGAAGGAGTTCAGGTAGTCTGGTATTCCCATGTCTTTAAGAATTTTTTAGAGTTTGTTGTGGTCCACATAGTCCAAGGCTTTGGCATAGTCAATAAAGCAGAAATAGTTGTTTATCTGGAACTCTCTTGCTATTTCAATGATCCAACGGATATTGGCAATTTGATCTCTGGTTGCTCTGCCTTTTCTAAATCCAGCTTGAACATCTGGAAGTTCATGGTTCATGTACTATTAAAGCCTGGCTTGGAGAATTTAGAGCATTACTTTGCTAGCGTGTGAGATGAGTGCAATTGTGCAGTAGTTTGAGCATTCTTTGGCATTGCCTTTCTTTGGGATTGGAATGAAAACTGACCTTTTCCAGTCCTGTGGCCACTGCTGAGTTTTCCAAATTTGCTGGCATATTGAGTGCAGCACTTTCACAGCATCATCTTTTAGGATTTGAAATAGCTCAACTGGAATTCCATCACCTCCACTAGCTTTGTTCGTAGTGATGCTTCCTAAGGTTCACTTGACTTCACATTCCAGGATGTCTGGCTTTAGGTGAGTGATCATACTATCATGATTACCCAGGTCATGAAGATCTTTTTTGTACAGTTCTTCTGTGTATTTTTGCCATCTCTTCTTAATATCTTCTGCTTCTGTTAGGTCCATACCATTTCTGTCCTTTATTGTGCCCATCTTTGCATGAAATATTCCCTTGGTATCTGTAACTTTCTTGAAGAGATCTCTAGTCTTTCCCATTCTATTGTTTTCCTCTATATCTTTGCATTGATCACTGAGGAAGGCTTTCTTATCTCTCCTAAAGTAAAAGAAATAGATCCAATATAGTCACTTTTTTTTTTTCTATTACACATACTAGATTGAACATGGATAAGCAAATATCTCTTCAAGATCCTCTGTTCATTTCTTTTGAAAGTGTACTGGAAAGTGGGATTTTTTTGTCATATGGTTGCTGTTGCTGCTGCTAAGTCACTTCAGCCGTGTCCAACTCTGTGCGACCTCATAGACACAGCCCACCAGGCCTCCCCATCCCTGGGATTCTCCAGGCAAGAACAGCGGAATGGGTTGCCATTTCCTTCTCCAGTGCATGAAAGTGAAAAGTGAAAGTGAAGTTGCTCAGTCGTGTCCGACTCTTAGCGACCCCATGGACTGCAGCCCACCAGGCTCCTCCATCCATGGTATTTTCCAGGCAAGAGTACTGGAGTGGGGTGCCATTGTCATATGGTAGTTCTATTTTATTTTTTGGAGGAACATACGTATTGTTTCTCATAATGGTTGCACATTTGAAATCCCACTGGCACCATACAAGGGTTCCAATTTCTCTCCATCCTTGTCAACACTTACTTTCTTTCATAATGGCCATCTTAAGAGTATAGGTTTTTGTCTCATTGTGGTTTTGAGATGTATTTTCCTAATGATTAATACCATTGAGTATCTTTTCATATATTCATTGGTCATGTTGTCTTTCAAGAAATCAAGTCTTTTGCCCATTTTTCAATCAGATTATTTTGTTGTTGTTGAGTTGTAAGTGTTCTTTATGTGTTCTGGATATTAACCCCTGTATCATATAAACAACTTATAAATATTTCCTACAGTGTCATAAGTTGTCTTTTTATTCTGTTGATTGTTTACTTTTCTGTGCAGCTTTTAATTTGATAAAATCTCATTAGTCCGCTCTGTTTTATTGCCTGTGCTTTAGGTGTTGTATCGAAGAAATCAATGTCGAGTTTAATGTCAGGAAGCCTCTCCCCTCGGTTATATTCTAAGAGTTGTATGTTCAGTTCAGTTGCTCAGTCGTGTCCGACTCTTTGCGACCCCATGAATCGCAGCACGCCAGGCCTCCCTGTCCATCACCAACTCCTGGAGTTCACTCAAATTCATGTCCATCGAATCAGTGATGCCATCCAGCCATCTCATCCTCTGTCGTCCCCTTCTCCTCCTGCCCCCAATCCCTCCCAGCATCAGTGTCTTTTCCAATGAGTCAACTCTTCGCATAAGGTGGCCAAAGTACTGGAGTGTTAGTGTCACTCAGTCGTGTCCAACTCTTTGTGACCCCATGGACTGTAGCCCGCCAGGCTCGTCTGTCCATGGAATTCTCCAGGCAAGAATACTGGAGTGGGTAGCCATTCCCTTCTCCAGGGGGTCTTCCTGAACCAGAGACTGAACCTGGGTCTCCTTCATTGCAGGCAGATTCTTTACAATCTGCACCACTATTACATTTAGGTCTCTTCCATTTTGAGTGAACTCTTTTATCCAGTAAAGATCAGTATCATTCTTTTGTAATTAGATAGAGACTGTCCTTTCCCCAGTGTGTAGCCTTGGTACTCTTTACAAAGATCATTTGAACGTTTGATCGTTTGGGGTCTTATTTATGGGCTCTCTATTCTATTCCATTAATCAATACATTTGTCTTTATCCAGTACCATACTGTTATTTTTTATTGAGGTAAGCGCTTAGTCACTCAGTCATGTCCAACTCTTTGTGACCCCATGGACTCTAGCCTGCCAGGCTCCTCTGTCTATGGGGATTCTCCAGGCAAGAATACTAGAGTGGGTTGCCATGCCCTCTTTCAGGGGAAGAGCCCAACCCAGGAATCCAACCAGGATCTCCTGCATTGCAGGCAGATTCTTTACCAGCTGAGTTACCAGGGAAGTCCTATTGAAGTACAGTTGATTTAAAATGTTGTGTTAGTTACTGATGTACAGCGGATTATACCACATATGTTTTCATGTTTATATATAGTTTGTATATGTAATCTCACATTTCTCCTTTATCTTTCCCTCTGCTTTCCCCTTTGGTAACCATAAGTTTGTTTTCTCTGTGAGTCTGTTTCTGTTTAGTATATAAGATCATTTGTATCATAATTTTAAGATTTCACATATAGGCAATATCATATATTTGTCTCTCTGTCATACTTACTTAATAAGTAATCTCTAGGACTATCCATGGAGAAGGCAATGGCACCCCACTCAAGTACTCTTGCCTGGAAAATCCCATGGATGGAGGAGCCTAGTAGGCTGCAGTCCATGGGGTGGCTAAGAGTCAGACATGACTGAGAGCCTTCACTTTCACTTTTCACTCTCATGCATTGGAGAAGGAAATGGCAACCCACTCCAGTGTTCTTGCCTGGAGAGTCCCAGGGACGGGGGAGCCTGGTGGGCTGCCGTCTATGGGGTCGCACAGAGTCGGACAAGACTGAAGTGACTTAGCAGGACTATCCATGTTGCTTCAAATTGCATTATTTCATTCCTTTTAATGGCTGATTAATATTCCAATGTGTAAGTGTACACATCTTCTTTATCCACTCATCTGTCAACAACTTAGGTTTCTTCCATGTCTTGACTATTAAAAATAGTCTTGTCGTGAACATTGGAGTGCAGTATCTTTTCAAGTTATACTTTTTTCTGGAAATATATATGAATGGGATGGCTAGATAATAGCTTTTCTCTGTTTTTAGTTTTTTAAGGAAACTCCTCCATACTGTTTCCCATAGGGGCTGTATTCCTACCAACAGTGTAGGAGGGTTCTCTTTTCTCCACACCCTCCCCAGAAATTATTTATAGACTTTTTGATGATGGCCATTCTGACCAGTTCCAGGTGATAGCTCATTGTAATGTTGATTTACATTTCTCTAATAATTACTGATGTTGGGCTTATTTACATGTTCCTATTGGCCATCTACATGTTGTCTTCAGAGAAATGTCTATTTAGGTCTTCTGTGAATTTTCTGACTGGATTCCTCTTTTGTTGGCTTTTTGTTTGATACTGAACTGTAAGCTGTTTGTATAAAATTAAGCCATTGTAAGTTACATTATTTGCAAATATTTTCTCTCATTCCATAAGTTGTCTTTTCAATATTGTTTATGATTTCCTTTGTTATGTAGAATTTTTTAAGTTTGATTATGTCCCTATTTAAAAAATTTTTGCTTTTAGTTCTATTGGGAGACTTATTTAAGAAAACATTGCTACAATTTATGTCACAGAATGTTTTGTCTATTTTCTTCTAGGAATTTTTAATGTTTATGTAGAAGTATTGATATATAATTTGATAGGGATTGCATTAAGTCTGTAGATATCTTTGGGTAATATGGCCATTCTAACTATATTAATTCTTCCAATCCAAGAGCATGGGATATCTTTCCATTTCTTTGGAGTACCTTCAATTTCCCTTATCAGTGTTTTATAGTCTTGAGTAGTTATGTCTTCACCTCCTTGGTCATATTTATTCTAAGTATTTTATTCCTTGATATGATGCTAAAGGAATTTTTATTTCCCTTTCTTTTATATTATTGTATTATAAAGAATGCAACCAGTTTCTGTATGTTAATCTGGTATCCTGCTATCTTGCTGAGTTCATTTATCTGTTCTAGTAGCTTTTGTGTGGAGTCTTTAGGGTTTTCTGTCTCATGTCATCTGCATATAATGACAATATCACCTCTTCTCTTCCAATTTAGATATGTTTTCTTTGTCTTGTCTGAATGTTGTGGCTAAGACTTCCAATATTATGTTGAATAGATGTGGCAAAAGTGGGCCTCTTTGTCTTGTTCCAGATTTAATGCTTTCAGTTTTTCACCATTGAGTATTACATTGGCCGTGGGTTTGTTATAAATAGCTTTTATTATATTGAGATATGTCCCCTCTGTACCCACTTTGGTAAGAGTTTTTATTATGAAAGGATGTTGAATTTTCTCAAATCCTTTTTCTGTGTTTATTGAGGTGATCATGCAGTTTTTGTCTTTTGTTGATGTGTGCATCAGGTTACTTTGCACACGTTGAATCATCTATGTGACTCTGGGATGAATCCAACGTGATAATGGTGTATGATCCATTTTATTTGTTGTTGCAATTGGTTTGCTAATATTTTGTTGAGGATTTTTGCATCTACATTTATCAAAGATATTAACTTGCAACTTTCTTTTTTGGTGGTGTCTTTATCTGGCTTTGGTATCAGCATGATGGTGGTTTCATAGAATGCCTTTGGGAATGTTCTCTCCTTCTCAGTCTTTTGGAAGAGTATAACAAGGATTGGTTCAAGTTCTTTGTATGTTTGGTAGAATTCATCACTGAAGTCACTTGGCCCTGGATTTCTGTTTGCTGGGAGGTTATATTATTATTATTATTAGAGTTTCACTGTAGTGATTGATCTAGTCAAATTATTTCTTCGTGATTCAGTTTCGATGAGCTGTATTTTTCTGGATACTCGTCCATTTCTTCTAGATTGTCCAATCTGTTGGTACATAAATGTTCATAGTACTCTCATGATTTTTTGTATTTCAGTGGTATCAGTTCTTATCCCCCTCTTTTATTTCTTACTTTATGTGGGTTCTCTTCTTGGTGAACCAAGCTAGAGGTTTTATTTATCCTTTGAAAAAAAAAACAGCTCTTGATTTATTGATTTCTAAATTGCCTTTTAATCTCAATTTTATTTCCTCTCTGATCTTTATCATTTTCTTCCTTCTGACATTAGGTTTTGTTTGTTCTTATTGTTTTCTAATTATTCTAAGTGGTAGGTTAGGTTGTTTACTTGAGATATTTATTCTTTTTTAAGGAAGGCTTATACAGGCATTTAGGTTTGAAATTTTTCATGGTAATTCTGGTACCAAAACTATTCATACTTATATCATGTGGTTCTGCCATTCTTTAAGTCAGGGTGTCAAAGGCCAATTTCTTCTGTCACCTGCTTTTAGATGACTGATGACCTAAAAATGGGTTTGTTTCTAAGTAGTTGAAAAAATAACAAAATGAGAATAACTTGCTGATTAAATTATGACATTCATATTTTAATGTTGATAAAGCTTCACTAGAAAACCTATTTGTTACATATTTTCTATGCTTTTATGCTAAGGAGAGAGTTTAGTCATTATGACAGGTTGTCTGACCCTCAAATCCTAAAATATTTCTATTTGGTCCTTTACAGAAAGTACTTATTAGTCATTACTTTAGTGATTCAGAGTTTTAGAGATTCAGGAGCTAGCCTAGAGCTGCGCAATTTCAGATTGAATTGGGATGATCAAGTCCTCACAATATCCACCTAATAAAAGAAGAGAAAAGGAAAGATAGTTGATCTTTCACTTCCCAGGAAACCTTGGCCTCTTTATGCAAATCAATGCATTTCCTTCTAAATGACTATTTTCAAAACAGAGAGTTTAGGCAACAGAAGCCAACTTTAAGTCACAAAGTATAATTTTTCTCTTATCAAGGTCAAGGCAGCGTATTTACCTAAGGGGCTTATTTTCTGAGGAATGAAATCTGCATTAGTAAGAAACATGCTTTATGCAGACATGTTATTCTCCTTGGGCAAGTCAAATTGACTGTTAGATCTTGATGAATATATGTTTGATAGAATTGAGCAATCCTTTGAAGACTATAAGGGAGTTTGTATATATATACACACACACCCATATATTTATACCCATATATATATATACCCACATATATATATATATATATATATATATATACACCCATTATATTTTACTTTCTTAGATAATATAAATACTTACAAAGACCAAACTGTTATGTCTAACCAAGTAGCAAATCATCAACTAAGCTGAGAGGCTGTATGAAATACTTCAATGAATTAGACCCCATGGAAGTTGAGGAAAGCTAATGCATTTAAAGAGTTTAGACTCTGGATTCAGATGTGTCTGAATTCCAACCTTGCCTCTGATTTAATATATAGTTTTGGACCAATTTCTTAAAATCTCTGAACTTAATTTCTTTGTCAAAAGCTCTTGGCTTTCTTTAGAGCTACTGTGAGGGATAAATGAAATTATGAAAATATATAACACAGTACTTAGCACTTAACACATGTTTAATTTTTTTTTACTTCCCCTTCCATGGGCTATAATCTATTTCCATCTGCCTTTAGCCCTGTAATTATTTTCATGAATCATAACAGAAGTCTTAAATTGGTCAAATCCCTGAAATAGCCACACAATTGGAAAAGAAATGAAATCTCATGAAATGGATCTCAGATGCTAAAAAGAAACTTTCTGGATTCTGACTCATCCAGGATAAATAGAGAGTCAGGACACTAGGGTAATAGTAGCCCACAAATATACGCAAAATTAGGGCTGAGACAAGACCGGCACTTTGCTTCAAAAGTTCCACAAGTTTGAATAGCTGCCCTAGAGGAACCAGAGTAATTGGAAGTAAATTTGACACGGAGCTTGTGGAACAAGCCTTTTTTTTTTTTTAGGCAGGTGTGTTAAAGAATCCCCTGTGAGAACCAACTACCTCTATGCTTATAGATTTCAGAACTTAACCAACACCTCTGACAGGTTCTGTGACATGCAAAATCTCTCCAGGCCAAGAAAAGTTGCTGGACTTTTTCTTTCTCTTAATTGTACATTCTCATATTTTTACTCTAAAACGACAATATTTTTATAAAATTCAACTGAACAGTCTATAGCTCTAGAAAAAGTACTGAAAACAGAAAAGATCATCAAATAAAATACTATGAATTACTATTTGTGCAGAGCAATACAATTCACAAAACATGTCCCATATTTAGAATCTATATCTTGGAAAGGATACAATAGCCACATTAAGTATCATTGTCTTAATTTATATTTTAAGTAAGGAGACTGAAACTTGGAGAAGTTGAAGAAATTGCCACACTAGTAAGTGACAACTGTGATTCAAACAAAATCTAATTAACTCTGATTTTGGAATATTTTACTTTGTCCATTTAACTATAAATTCAGTAAATGTATTGATATTCAACTATATGCCAGGTTCTATGGTGGGTATTTGGAATATACAAATCAAAAGACATAGTCTTGTTTTTCAAAGAACTCATATTTTATTATATGGATAGAATTGGTAGTTCCAATAATGTATGATAGATTAAATAGAAGATTAGGTAATTGAGAAATGAAATGAATTAAATGAAAATAAAAAACCTTACTTAGAATATAAAAAACAATAGTTTATTTTTAATAATGGATGTTTAATATGATGTAGAGTTCTTTACAGGCATTGTTGTTGTTCAGTCACTAAGTCATGTCCGACTCTTTGTAGCCTCATGGACTATAGCTTGCCAGGCTTCCCTGTCCTTCACCAGCTCCCTGAGATTGCTCAAACTCATATCCATCAAGATGGTGATGCCATCCAACCATCTCATCCTCTGTTGTTCCCTTCTCCCCCTGTCCTCAATCTTCCCCAGCATCAGGGTCTTTTCCAATGAGTTGGCTTTTTGTATGAGGTGGCCAAAGTATTGGAGCTTCAGCTTCAGCATAAATCTTTCCAATGAATATTCAGTGTTGATTTCCTTTTTTTTTTTATTTAGGTTTTTTTTAATTTTATTTTATTTTTAAACTTTACAATATTGTATTAGTTTTGCCAAATATCAAAATGAATCCGCCACAGGTATACCTGTGTTCCCCATCCTGAACCCTCCTCCCTCCTCCCTCCTCATACCATCCCTCTGGGTCGTCCCAGTGCACCAGCCCCAAGCATCCAGTATCGTGCATCGAACCTGGACTGGCATCTCGTTTCATACATGATATTTTACATGTTTAAATGCCATTCTCCCAAATCTTCCCACCCTCTCCCTCTCCCATAGAGTCCATAGGACTGTTCTATACATCAGTGTCTCTTTTGCTGTCTCGTACACAGGGTTATTGTTACCATCTTTCTAAATTCCATATATGTTGGGGGCCAGAGTGAGGTACTCCGCCCATGGCAAAGGTCATGAGGAAGGAGGCTCGACATACGCAAAGGCGGGATCGAGCCTCAGGAGTCCCCCTGGAAATCCTCGAGCGTCTACCCCATAACCAGAGCCTGCCTACTTTACTACTTTGTGCTCTTACCTACACCTCTGACTTTACGGGGGGCTGTCCCCCACCACCTCTTTCGGAGAAGGAGTTAACCTAGAGCTCCAGTTAATAATAATTCCTGGGCATGATAAGAGTGTTTTAACCTACAAACTCCTCTGAAGGTTCTCTAGCCTGCCTGACAGGCTTGTCCAGCCACATGTGATTGCTCACAGCCTCCCAACCGTGAGAGGCACAAGATGCTTTAAACCCTCTAAAAACAGGTTCTTTAGAGAAGTTAGAAAACTATTAGTATAAATATAATGGGCTAATTAGAAATTGTGTTGGTGAAGGGTTTTTCATTTGTTGAGCCAATGTTTGTTGCTAAGTCTCCACATCCCCTGCCCTTACACACATTAATGAATATATAGAAGAAATAAGTATTAACCTTTGATATTAATCACGTTAGACCTTAGGCTAAGTAAATTCTTTCCTTAGCTAAAACCCACTACACCCTCACCCTGTAGGAATGTAACTTTACTTGGGTGGCGTCTGTTTTGAGAATAATCAGCCCTGGAGAAATAAGTGTCCTGATTGACTGACCGCTGTCACAAGGAGAGGGTCGTAAATTGTCAGCAGGCCCCCCTGGCCAGAAGATGATGTAACACCCCTAAGACCTCTGTATACATTTGTGTGAAGCACCTGACTTTAATAAAAGTCAGGACTGCTGTCCCCACGTGACTTTTGTATAACATCTCAGTGTATAAAAACAGACTCTGGAAAATAAAGAATTGGGATCAGTTTCTCAAAATACTGGTCTCCCCATGTCTCTCTCCCTCCGACTGAGTCTCCATCTGGAGCGCGGAACCCACCAAGCTTACTAATTTTGCCTGGGCTTCTAAGATCCGACCGGGGAGGCCTCAGTGTCTCCTCTCCTTCAGGAGAACGGAAGGACGCCTGCGGCCTACGTAAGTGGTGCGAGCTTCTTGTCTTGAAGTTTTATTGGTCCCCCGCATAAACCAAGCAACTCAGCCTCTTTTCTCCACTGAATTTTCCTACTGAGCTATCCTTATTCTATTACTCTTTATATCTCTAATTAATATCTAATTGAAACTATCGTATCCTGACCCTCGCCGACGCCGTCTCTCCTTCGAGTACCCTGGATCAGCTGGGGCTGGTCCCCGGCACATATATATGCGTTATTATACTGTATTGGTGTTTTTCCTTCTGGCTTACTTCACTCTGTATAATAGGCTCCAGTTTCATCCACCTCATTAGAACTGATTCAAATGTTTTCTTTTTAATGGCTGCGTAATACTCCATTGTGTATATGTACCATAGCTTTCTTATCCATTCATCTGCTGATGGACATCTAGGTTGCTTCCATGTCCTGGCTATTATAAACAGTGCTGCGATGAACATTGGGGTACACGTGTCTCTTTCCCTTCTGGTTTCCTCAGCTTTCCTATGGTCCAACTCTCACATCTGTACATGACTGCATGAAAAACAGTAGCTTTGACTATATGGACCTTTGTCGGCAAGGTAATGTCTCTGCTTTTTTAAGACGCTGTTTAGGTTTGTCATAGCTTTCCTTCCAAGGATTAAGCACCTTTTAATTTCATAGCTGCAGTCACCATCTGCAGTGATTTTGGAGCCCAAGAAAATAAAATCTGCCACTGTTTCCATTCTTTCCCCATCTATCTGCCATGAAGTAATGGAACCAGTTGCCATGACCTTACTTTTTTGAATGTTGAGCTTTAAGTCAGCTCTTTCATGCTCCTCTTTCACTTTCATCAAGAGGCTCTTTTGTTCTTCTTCTCTTTCTGTCATTCAGTTCAGTTCAGTTCAGTCGCTGTCATGTCCGACTCTCAAGAGTCTTCTCCAACAATTAGAGTGGTCTTATCTGCATATCTGAGGTTGTTGATATTTCTCCCGGCAATCTTGATTCCATTTTGTGATTGATCCAGCCTGCCATTTCTCATTATGTATTCTGTATATAAGGTAAAAAAGCAGGGTGACAATATATAGCCTTGCCATACTCCTTTCCCAATTTGGAACCAGTCCATTATTCCATGTCCAGTTCTAACTGTTGCTTCTTGACCTGAATACAGGTTTCTCAGGAGGTAGGTAAGGTGGTCTGGTATTCCCATCTCTTTCAGAATTTTCCACCATTTGTTGTGATCTACATTGTCAAAGGCTTTAGTGTAGTCATTATTTCATATCAGTTCAGTTCAGTTCAGTCGCTCAGTCGTGTCCGACTCTTTGCGACCCCATGAATAGCAGAACGCCAGGCCTCTCTGTCCATCACCAACTCCCGGAGTTCACTCAGGCTCATGTCCATCGAGTCAGTGATGCCATCCAGCCATCTCATCCTCTGTCGTCCCCTTCTTCTCCTGCCCCCAATCCCTCCCAGCATCAGAGTCTTTTCCAATGAGTCAACTCTTCACATGAGGTGGCCAAAGTACTGGAGTTTCAGCTTCAGCATCATTCCTTCCAAAGAAATCCCGGGGCTGATCTCCTTCAGAATGGACTGGTTGGATCTCCTTGCACTCTCCCTTGGACTCTCAAGAGTCTTCTCCAACACCACAGTTCATAACTATATCTTATATATTAGTAACTTTTTCCATTCTTATTAATGATCAAGAAAAGTGACAATAAGCCCACGTTTGTACAACTAATAAGTACTGGGGACCATATATGTTTGTATCCAAACCTCCATCCCATATCCATTATATACATTATCTCTAAGATAACTTACCAGGAAGAGATGTCCCATCTTGGTGCTCAAGACTGTAGGTGTTCGTCCATTAGACAACCTGGGAAGCTATTTCTGAAGAAAAGATTAGCCAGCATCAAAGCCTAGAGGTATGAAACCAGATGTTGAGCCAAGGGAACCATGTGTAATCCAATGGTAGCTGTACAGTGTCAACTTTGGAGAGGGCTAAGTTGTGAGGTTGAAAAGAGGGCCACTGAGCACAGCAGTCTGTCCCAGGTACTCTGCTAGGGAAGGTCAGTGTGTGCTCAGTTGTGTCTGACTCTGTGTGGCCCCATGGATTGTAGCCCACCAGGCTCCTCTGCCCATGGAATCTTCCAGGCAAGAAAACTGGAGTGGGTTTCCATTTCCTATTCCAGAGGATCATTCCAACCCAGGAATCAAATCAGCACCTCTTGTGTCTCCTGCAAAGAAGATTATTCATCACTAGCACCACCTGGGGAGCCCAGGGAGGGTAGCAATTCATAATCACTGAAGAAGGTTCAGCCACAAAACTCTTACATAGTTAAGACTGGCACTTTGGAAGAATGAAATTATAACTGTGATCCATTTTGCCATTCTGTAGCTAACCAAAAATTTATCTAATTAAGTATGCATTCCTACATTTCTTAAAATATGTACAGAGTTGAGTAGGATAGAAGTTTAGTGGAAAGAGGAGAAGCCAGGCTTAGGTCTCAGATAGAGAAGACTTTCTACCTCCTCTAATCTGTTTGCTCCAGTTTACAACATGGGTAATGAATACAATGTGCACTGCTTAAAAGCAACCATGAGGATCACATGTGGCTTCGTTTCTTAAAGTACTTTATTGAAATAGAGTTCACATAAAATACAAGTTTCCCATTTAAAGTATACAATGCAGTGGGTGTTAGTATATTCACATAATAGTGCAAGCATCAAAAGCTTGTTTTTACTTTCACAAACACTCTGAAGAATGACTAATACTATTATAATAACTTTACCAAGCCAGCAGAGTCCAGGAAGTTTAAATGACTTACATAAGAACAAAAGTCTTTCAGAAGTAGAGCCACAATTTAAATTTAGATTTTCTTGTTGCAAAGCTTTGTCTTGTGGACAAAAATTCTAAACGTGATTGCCTTTGTTGTTGTTGTTGAGTTGCTCCGTCATGTCTGACTCTTCGCCACCCCATGGAGTGCAGCACGCCAGGCTTCCCTGTCCTTCACCATCTCCCAGAGCTTGCTCAAACTCATGTCCATTGAGTTGGTGATGCCATCCAATCATCTCATCTTCTGTTTTCCCATTCTCCTCCTGCTTTCTATCTTTACCAGCATCAAAGTCTTTTCCAAACACTGGTTCTTTGCATCAGGGGCCAAAGTATTAGAACTTCAGCTTCATCATCAGTCCTTCCAGTGAACTTTCAGGACTGATTTCCTATAGGATGGACTGGTTGGATCTCCTTGCAGTCCAAGGGATTCTCAAGAGTCTTCTCCAGCACCACAGTTGGAAAACATTAATTCTTCAGTGCTCAGCCTTTTTTATGGTCCAACTCTTGCATCCATACATGACTACAGGAAAAACCATAGCTTTGCCTACAGGGACCTCTGTCAGCAAAATGATATCTCTGCTTTACAAGATGCTGTCTAGGTTTGTCATAGCTTTTCTTCCAAGAAGCAAGTATCTTTTCCTTGTAAGAAGACATGAAAAATATACTGTAGTTTTAGTTACCTATAGTATATTATCACCCATGCCTATATGAGTGTGTCAGTTGATGGATGATTCAAAGATCACAGCGTAATCATTGTTGGCTTTTTAGGAAGGCATGGAGTACTCACTATAAACAGTCTACAAGTAGGAATTTTCTACGCTATAAAAACTTCTCATTCAAAATAAAATATTTATTGAGCAAAGATGAACCAGTAACACTGTTTTCTAATTTCAGTGATTATAAATAACATTTTATTGAACCTTTTTGTATTTTAGAAGTTTTCCTTTTAAATTCGTTACTATGTAGTAGCAACTTGATACACAGTAAAGTGCTGTTCAAAAAGCTTTAATGTTAGAGACATCATTAGAAGATGACAATATATTTGAAAGAACTAAATTAACAAAAAGGTTAGAAGTTTTTTTGTGGCAGAAGTATGGAAATGTATCTGTATAAAAGGTGCTATAAAAAGTAGGAAGCTCTGCAATATGCTCTTTTTAATTTTTTTTTGAGTTATAGTCAGTGTGCAATATTGTATGCTTTAGGTGTACAGCACAGTGATTAACAATTTTTAAAGGTTATACTCCATTTATACTTATTATAAACAATCAGCCATTTCCCTCTCTTGTACAACCTAGCCTTGTAGCTTACTTATATTTTTATTTAAGTATAGTTGATTTACAATGTTTTGCTGCAAAGTCGCTTCAGTCGTGTCCGACTCTGTGTGATCCCAGAGACGGCAGCCCACCAGGCTCCGCAGTCCCTCGGATTCTCCAGGCAAGAACACTGGAGTGGGTTGCCATTTCCTTCTCCAATGCATGAAAGTGAAAAGTGAAAGGGAAGTCGCTCAGTCATGTCTGACTCTTAGCAACCCCATGGACTGTAGCCCACCAGACTTCTCCATCAATGGGATTTTCCAGGCAAAAGTACTGGAGTGGGGTGCCATCGCCTTCTCCGTTACAATGTTTTAGGTATATATAAAGCAAAGTTTTCAGTTTTATGTATATATATATATGTGTGTGTGTGTGTGTGTGTATACACACACACATAGAGAAACAGTGGAAACAGTGTCAGACGTTATATTTTGGGGCTCCAAAATCACTGCAGATGGTGATTGCAGCCATGAAATTAAAAGATGCTTACTCCTTGGAAGGAAAGTTATGACCAACCTGGATAGCATATTCAAAAGCAGAGACATTACTTTGCCAACAAAGGTTTATCTAGTCAAGGCTATGGTTTTTCCTGTGGTCATGTATGGATGTGAGAGTTGGACTGTAAAGAAAGCTGAGCACTGAAGATTTGATGCTTTTGAACTGTGGTGTTGGAGAAGACTCTTGAGAGTCCCTTGGACTGCAAGGAGATCTAACCAGCCCATTCTGAAGGAGATCAGCCCTGGGATTTCTTTGGAAGGACTGATGCTGAAGCTGAAACTGCAGTACTTTGGCCACCTCATGCAAAGAGTTAACTCATTGGAAAAGATTCTGATGCTTGGAGGGATTGGGGGCAGGAGGAGAAGGGGACGACAGAGGATGAGATGGCTGGATGGCATCACGGACTCGATGGACGTGAGTCTGGGTGAACTCCGGGAGTTGGTGATGGATAGGGAGGCCTGGTGTGCTGCGATTCATGGGGTCGCAAAGAGTCGGACACGACTGAGCGACTGAAGTGAACTGAATAAATGTTCTAATTTCATTTTTTTTTTACATGTATCTGTCCAATTTTCCTAGCACTACTTATTGAAGACACTCTTTTCTCTATTGTCTATTCTTGCCTCCTTTGTCATAGATTAATTGACCATAATTGACCATAGGTGCGTGGGCTTATTTCTGAGTTTTCTAACCTGTTCTATGATCTGTATTTCTGTTTTGTGTTAGTATCATACTGGTTTGATGACTGTAGTATTGTATGAAGTTAGGGAGCCTAATTCCTCAAGCTCTTTTCCTCAGGATTGCTTTGGCTATTCTGTGTTTCCATACAGATTTTAAATTGTTTTGTTCTAGTTCTGTGAAAAATGCCATTAGTAACTGATAGGGATTGCAAGGCAATGAATAGACTCAATGCAATCCCTATCAAATAACCAATGGCATTTTCCACAAAACTAGAATAAGAAATGTTCAAATTTGTATGAGAACATAAAATAATTGTTCTAAACTCTCAAGAGCCCTCAGGTGGCGGTGGTGGGCACACTAGTAGGAAAGTGGCGGCAGATACAGGCCCTAGTCTCAGATGATCTGAACAATTTTTATGGGTCACTCTCTCACCATACAAAGTTGAATATCTCCCTTGAATCTGAGCAACAATTGCTTCATCTAATAGGTAAAGTTATAATACGTCGACACCTCTCTGTCATCCATGAGGTGAACACGGTGTAAATATTTAGTACTTTTGTCTAGGCTCTGTGGTCTATATCACTGGAAACTTTACAAGTTTGGATGGTTTTTAACTGTTGGTCATCAGTATACTCTGCTAAATCTCCTAACCCTTACTCCTGTCTTCCTCTGCAGCTTCCTCTCCCTCTTTCTAGACACAGAACTACTCATTCAAATCAAAATTTACGTTCACTCAACTGTGCCATAGTTTGTTTCCCTCTCTGGAATTCTCCTTCCTTTTTTGCCTTACTGGCTAACTCCTAATTTTCTTTCAAGTTACAACTCAAATATCCACTATTCTGTGAAACTTGCTCTAACTCATTTACCCTTTTTAGTAATGTATTCATTCTCTTTACAAGATAGGTATATGTTTGTGCCTTTCTCCTATTATCCAACCTATGATGGAGCATTCATCATTGAATTCATCCTTCCCAACTTGGGATCTCATTAAAGAAATGCCTCATGCCTTATTTATACAAGTGAATAAATGCCAGCGAACAAATGAAAACGTGATAATTGATAATTACCTTATTTACTGAATAAATAATTTAAAAATGATATTAAGTGGGCCTATCTACTTCTTGGTCACAGTTTAGCAACCCTCGTATCTTTCAATTTTCCCCTAAATGTTGATTTTATTGTTGTGATAACCTCATGCATCTGAAATGAAAAAAACCATAATGATGGGGCTTTTCAATAAATGTGACTTGTCCAGAACATGTCTGTTTTTGTTCTCTCTGAATTTTTAAAGTGGGTGGCATACTTTCAGCCAAACATGATGAACTCCAAGATCTTTAAGATTCCATTCACATGTACCCTATAACTAGATTTCTTCTTGATCGTGCAGACTCATTTAAGAACTTTTTCCCTAAGTGCTAGAGTAAACATATATCTTGTGTTGTAGCCAGGTTATAGAGAAATTGTTGAATCACATTTTGTCGTCTTGTCTGTCTCTCTTCCTTTTTTGTTATTAAATTAGAGTTGATTTACAATATTGTGTTAGTTTCATGTATAAAGCAAAGTGACTCAGTTATGCAAGCATATCTTTTTTTTTCAGATTCTTTTTCCTTACAGGTTATTATAAAATACTGAGTGGAGTCCCCTGTGCTCTGTAGTTGATCCTTGTTGGTTATCTGCCTTATGTTTTGAATTATACACTACTTTTTTTTTTCCTTTTACACATTTCTCATTGTTAACATTATCAAGTATATATCAGCTGCTCTTGGCTACTGACTCTTGCTTCCCCTGCTAATTTCGGCAGTGCTCATTCTAGACCTGTCTAAAAGTTTGTAGTCTTACTTCCATGCACTTATCTATGGGACTTCAATTGGTACAACCTGCTCTGCTGTAGGTTCACGAATACATGTTTTCCTGAAAGATGTAAAAGAACTCATTATGCTCATTTTGATTTCATCCTCACCAAACAGACTTGTGTTTCGCTCTAGCTTCCATTCTTATGTCTGTCTGCATGGGCAAGTGCCCATTCATACTGACCTCTTTACTTTGATTTTTTTGTGGGATTATGAGCTTAGTGACTGGGAATCAGTCCCAGTGGGATGGCTTTGTTCACAGTGTGCTGGCAAAAGCAGTATTCTGAGCCTAGAAGATAACAGAGAGAACACAGTGAATTTTCACCTAGCCATGTTGAAGTGTATATTCATGTTAGAGTAAGTTTTTGAAAAATAATACTAATTTTGTAGTTAAACTAGAAAATCAGTATGAACTCATGGTCTTAATGATCACTGTTTTCTAGAACTCTCAGTAATGTCTGGCATATGTAGAATACATTTTATAGTATCCTGAAGTTGATCTTTAAAAGTATATTCCATTCAAAGGAATTGAGACTTATTGGAGATGATCTCATCCATTGAAATAGGCGGGAAAATTGAGATGAAATAGCCTGTTGTTGCCAGAAGTCAAAGATGCTTTTAAAATGTTCTGAGTGGTATCTTAAAAGGCAAAGGATTTAACTAAATGTGGTTTCTAATAGATACACTGTAATAATTTGTATATCTAAAAAATAATTATAATTAATAACATTGAATTGCATATGTGAAAAAACATGAGATTGTAATTAAGTATATAAACTTTAAAATAAAATTTAGAGTGTGAAAATTTAAGTAGGGCGAGTATACTAAACCATGATAAGTATTTAATTAGGCTTATAATTAGGGACATGGTGATTTCACTTAAATACATGTCGTATTTAAAAATTATTGTATGCATTTTTATATGTTTTAACAAAAGGGGTGATTTCAGAGAAGAGTGAGTAAGTCACATCGAATCCAACAACCTGTGACAAAATGATAGATGATCTGCATAACCCTAATGGAAAGTTGTGTGTATAAACTCAGTCTCTAATCTCCTGAGGCCTGAACCTTCTGGATATCCTACTAATCATGAAATGATAATAGGGCACATTCAAGTAAAAAGAATTGGAGGTGGATCACTCTGTAACCAGTATATCAAATGGCATGGAAACAAATCTCGATCTATACCACACTGTAAAGTGCAAACTTGGAAGGTACAATGCCTCTTATTTAACATGTAAATGTTCATCTGAGAAGAGGCCCAGCCCAATAAACACTGACTCAGGTTTCAATCTACTAGATGTAACCAGATCCCTTGCCACCATGAAGAATGAATAGGTTAATGAAATAAAATCTGAAATATCAGCTAGTTTATAATGTTTGATTTTCAGGCTGATAAAATTACTGTGCATAAATGAATAAAACCATAACCCCAGGAATATATAAAATCATATGAGTATGTAGATAATAGAGACAGACCCACAGGATTAACGTTTTGAGGTAGATATGCTAATAAATTTTAATAACTGTAATGTTTTGTGTAAATAAAGTATTTTGAGCATTTAAAATAATTTGATATGCTAGATTTGTGACTTTATTGAATTTTTTTTTTGCTTTTTTCATTTCTCATTTTATTTTTATTTTATTTTTTAACTTTACAATATTGTATTGGTTTTGCCATATATCAATACGAATCCACCACAGTTATACACGTGTTCCCCATCCTGAACCCTCCTCCCTCCCCATACCATCCTTCTGGGTTGTCCTAGTGCACCAGCCCCAAGATCCAGTATCGCCAGTCCAGGTTCAATGCATGATATTGAATTGTTTTGAGGTCTAATTTTATATTTAATATCTAAATGGTTAAGGGATTTTGATTTATACAGGGATGTTTAAACTTATGAATTATATGAGCAATAACATTGCTCACTAGATATACTATCTTTAAAAGGGATTCATTAAAGGATGCATGGAAAAGTGCCCTTCTTTAGCCACTGAGCCCCTTAAGCTTCTAAGATTCTACCCGAGAGTGTATTGACAGATCAACCAAGCATGAGTGATCTTCATAACGCCTGGAGCTACCTTTAGGCCATTTATCCTCTCTGGTTGGTGAGGTAGCTGGGACATGGAATTATAATTTAGGACTGTAGCCCACCAGGCTCCTCTGTCCATGGACTTTCCCGGGCAAGAATACCAGAGTGGGTTGCCATTTCCTTCTCCAGAGGATCTTCCTGACCCAAGGATCAAAAGAACTCGGGTCTCCTGTATTGCAGGTGGATTCTTTACCAACTGAGCTACCATGGAAACCTTTTAAATAATTAAGTCTGACTATTAAATAATTAGAAACTATCTCTTAAACATACAGATTTCCCCTATGTGGTCATTTCAGTGAACTTTTTGTTTGGATTTTTATCCAATCAAAGTGATAATCATTTATTTCTTGGACAAAAGGAGACTAGTAAAATACGAAACTTTATACTTCTACGCTTAGTGACATAGATAAAAGATAAAGCAAAATTTGAAATCCCCTAAACCAGAATCTCTTGTGCTGCATCACAGGTTCTTCCCAGTGAATGGCCAGTCTTCTGTATAGTCTATTAATGGGCTTCCCTCGTGGCTCAGATGGTAAATAATCTGCCCACAATGTGGGAGACCTGGATTTTACCCCTGGGTTGGGAAGATCCCCTGGAGAAGGAAATAAACACACTCCAGTATTCTTGCCTAGAGATTCCATGGACAGAGGAGCCTACAGTCCATGGGGTCACAAAGAGTCAGACCTGGCTGAGCGATTAACACTTTCATAGCCTATTGAGGCAATTTCCCATGATCCTGTGTCCACATGACCCAGACTGATCAGTTAAGTTCCATAAAGCCAGTAAAACTAAGACATGTAAGTTATCTAGACAAACCATATTCCCTCTTGGACATCTCTTGTAGTTCATGGAACCCAGGATGTGAAAGGTATTGGGGTTTCCAACCCTTCCTTAATTTGTTTCCACTCAGTTCACTCAATCTCATTTCAGTCATATCCATCTCTTTCCATCTCCACCATATCATGCTCACTCCCAGTCCCATGGCTTTGCTATTACTTGTAATTCTCTCTTTATAAATTTTCCCAATTCAAGTTCTTCTCCTTTGTAAAATTTTCCATGCCTATTCCAAGTCTTGCTCTTTATTAACTTTCTAAAAAGTAACAGTTTTCACAGAACAATTTGATGAGAGTAAGCAGGCAATTTTCAAATCCTTAAAGACCAAAAACTAGGAAGCACTCCAATCTCAGAAATACATGACATAAGCTTTAAAGTCCCAATAATCCTAAACCTTTCCCATTGTTTCACAAGCCTTAGAGGTGGTAGTTGCCTCATTCATTTATTACCTCTATGTTATCTCATGAAAAGGCATTTAGAAAACAGAAAAGTGGAAGCTGATTCAAAGAGGTAACAGATGTAGGCTGAGTTTTTATGACCTGTACAAAGTAAGAGGTATTCATGCATGGACTGTCATGAGCATAAATAAAGGTTTCAGATACTTAATACATAAGAAGCCAATAAGCAGCCTTACAGTGAGAACAGAGTAGCTATTAATACTTTCTTTTCAAAGATGAGAAAATTGGGCCTTGGCAAACCTCAGTTTTCCCTAGTCAGTGTTTCATTTTTTCCCTGTTAGTTTACCATACTAGCCTATCCAATTGCATATGTTAAAATTTCTCTGCTAAAATAACCTGTATGACGTAACCTGTCTGGATCCTAACTGATATGTACAGTGTTTGGAATAGTGAATGAAGCCAATGTAGATGTTGTCCCAATCTTGTCAATTTCAAGGGGACTCATTATTTGTGGAATTAACTTTTAAACTAATTCTGGAAACATTAACCATATAGAGTCTTGAGGAAGAATAAAAGCTTACCAAACATTTACTTTCACCTTCAAATTGTTTTCTTAAGGGATGTATGTGCATCTAAGGGAGACATTTTTAAATTTTGTAAATTCAAGCTTAAATCTCCAGCACAAGACTGAAATAACACACCTAAAACGTACAAATGACCGAGATATAGCTAAGATCATCTTGTCAATGAGCCACCCAAATTTTTCTCAGAACCAAGTGACAACTATATAAGACAGGAATTCAAATTCCATAATGTTTTTTATGTTAAAATTAAACAAGGGCAAGTTCTCATACCTGGATGTGTTCCCATTTGGGCATACTCCCAACACTAGTAAATAATTTATGTACACTATTTCATTTAATATTGGTGAACACTCTTGCAAGCTAAATACTATCAGAAGTTTATGGATAAGAAAACTGCACAACAATTGATTCAGCAAGTGATCCCAAACTTCACAGTAAGTGCCAGAACCACAGGTCCAATAAGGTCTGCGCTATTTCCAGTATTTTACTTTGCACCATTCTGATGAACCACAGGCTTGGGAGTAGGAATAAAGAAGGAATGGTTCATTCAGATCTAGAGAAGAGATTAGCAATCTAGTTGACTGCTGTCCTGAGGAACAAAAGAATACAAAGTCATCTGAATTAATAAAGGGAGCCATAAAAAAGTAAATGTAATTACAAAGGGCCATGAAATGGCCATTCCTGTTGAACAGCCTGGTATAATATAATAGGCCTGGTCTTTGGCTTCAGAAAAACTTGAATTCAAATTCACCTATCAAATATGTATGTCTTACTTTAGAGAAGTCACCTAATCCTCTTAGTGATAGGCGCTCAATTGTGTCAAACTTTTTGTGACCTCATGGACTACAACCGGCCAGGTTCCTCTGTCCATGGGATCCTCCAGGCAAGAATGCTGGAGTGAGTTACCATTCCCTTCCCCAGGGTATCTTCCCAATCCAGGGAATTGAACCCAGGTCTCCTGCATTGCAGGCAGATTCTTTACCAGCTGAGCCACTAAAGAGTTAAGAGTTAAGAGTAAAGAGTTAAGAGAGATACAAATATGGTAGATACTCACTAAATGTCAAATCTCTTCGGACTTGATAAACTCGTGTTTACTGTTTTCGTCATTTATCACCACTTGTACCTCTGTCATGACTAGTAACAGAATATCTTTAAAATTAAATTAGCCTATCTGAAATAAGAATAAAAAGGGGCTTTGAGCACTCTTTGCAATATTTTATAAACAACTATTGGTAAAGAAACAAAAGGACAGAAAATTAAAAGCAGATTCAAAATTGTAATACACATAGGCTGAGCACTATCCAGGAAGACGTATTCTTAGGCTCCCTGTACTGGTTTCAGAGTCTAGATACAAAAGAAACAATGAGCAGTGATCTAGCAATTATCCCATTGGTAAAAGGTGATTTCATTTTTTTCATAGATGAGTAAGCAGGCTTAGACAAGCCAAAGTATCTCATAGCTCATACAGGTTAGAAAGCTAATCTGAGCCCAGGTATTCTAATTCCAAGTCAAATGCTGTTTCCAATATGCTGCAACATTATAAATCAATTTAATTCCCTATATTTCTATTCCTGCTTGTGGAGTTATAAGTTTTCCCATTTAATAAAGGAAAAAATGCTGCCCTTATTAGAAAAATTTAGAAGCAGCAAGGAGACACGTACACCACCACTGTCTCTCTCCAACATAATCTAGATGTTTCCCAGTTAGAAATCCAATGGTCAGAGTATCATTGCTTGCCGAGGGTGCTGCTGCTGCTGCTAAGTCGCTTCAGTCGTGTCCGACTCTGTGCAACCCCATAGACGGCAGCCCACCAGGCTCCCCCATCCATGCGATTTGCCAGGCAAGAGTACTGCAGTGGGTTTCCATTGCCTTCTCCTGCCTAGGGTGCAGTGATCTCCAAATGCAAACTCCATCTAATAGGCATTCTGGATGCTCTTTGTCAAGCACTCTTATTTTCTGGAACATAATTGTTTTATTCAATCAAAGTGTCCCAACCACTGTGGATGGGAGACCTCATGATTTAGTTGCTACCAAAACAATTCTGCCCCAAGTGGAGAAGCTTGCCTGATTTAAATGAATATCAACAAAAATGATGATTTTACACTTTTCAGGGAAACAACAGTCCCAAAAGTTCTCGTGTATTTCCAGGGACCTTAACGGAGCCTAACAGATTTATGGTCTCATTACTGCCTGAAGCAATAAGTCTTCCAATAGGTAATTTTTATGCTGTGGGACAGCAGAACATATGGGAATAAATGTTCTTGAATAACGGAACTGGCTGTCAGGGTTTTCAAATACAGCAGTTACTAAAACAATAGATTTTCACAAAGAAATGAATTTCTTTTCTCCTTAGCTTCTCACCTGTGTTTCACCATTAATCCCATCAGAAATGCTTGTCTCTTTAACTAGTGGAAAATGTTACATAAAGAATTGGAAAACATGCTGATGTATGGCAAAACCAATACAATAGTGTAAAGTAAAAAAAAAATTAAAAAATTAAAAGAAGAAGAACTGGAAAACAATAATACAAACCTGTAACATCATTTCAATTAGTATTTTAATAATATACTTTATGTTCATAATACAGTATAAATTCTAGTAATAATATATTAATATATCCTACTTCAATTAATAAGAATTCTAATCTATATGATGCTTTGCCTATTCCCAGTCTCAAACATGACTCAATGGACCACTAATAAAAGTTATAAGAAATGTGGTTTCTTTTATCAGTGCATATATTAAAACAGATTGAATGGCTATGAGTGAGCATGATTTTGGAATTAAAAGGAAGACTTTAGGATGGATTCATATATTAGATAGGGGTTGTCATTATATATCATAGAATGTTAGGGAGGGACCTGTGTGAACAAATAAAAAATTTTAGAGACCCATGAAATTGAAGGCCGTAAAATGAAGGAAACAAATCTTTGTCATATATTTGTTTTATGCTAGGCATTTTGCCAGCTACAGTTTTTCCAAATGTATAAATAGGAAATCTGAGAGTTTTAATAGGAGAGTTTTAATGGGAATGAGACGATCAACCTTAGAGAATGTTTCAAGTGCACTTTCCTAATCCTACATAGAAATATCAATAAACAACAATTTTAAAAATCTAACACTATGCCAACATTCAACTTTAATAAGTTAAAGGGAATAAAAGATTTAATTAACAAACAACAATGAAAAATTTTCCAAAGATTAACTTTAGGTTACACTACAGGACTGTCAGTATCTCAGGGTAGTATTCTAGCTCCGCTTCGTTCTAGGCGCTATCCCATCGCTTGCTACAGTGTCCGCATAGCACTTATCACTACATGGAATTATATTTTTATTTTGCTACATATTCACTGCTGCTTCTTCACTTCTACTCTGATGCTCCAAGTGCTAAGGTAGTTTTACCACAATAGAATTAATGTAGACGTCCACATTAAAAAGGTACTAATCTATGAAAGAGGCTCTCCAGGTGGAGGTGGTACAATGGTAAAGGACCTACCTGACGGTGCAGGAGATGCAAGAGACATGGGTTCAGTCCCTGGGTTAGAAGATCCCCTGGAGGAGGGGCATGGCCACCCACTCCAGTATGCTTGCCTGGGAAATCCCATGGACAGAGGAACCTGGCGGGCTATCGTCCGTGGGGTCACAAACAGTCAAACACGACTGTGCATACATGCACAGCTAACAGCTAGATCTATGGAAGAGGCAAGACTGCACACTGGAAGGAAGGCATGTCTGAAGTCAGTTCACTCACTGATGCCAAGTCCATTGCCTGATCTAATCTTCACATCTTCAGTGTGAGGGAGACAGCGTTGTCATTCTGAGTGTTAAGAACAATGACAAGGCACCTAGAGAACTAGAGTGAATTTTACAAAAATAAGTATAAAGTGGAACTAAAACACTTAAGTCTGAAGGTCAGGAGAGCCGTTTTCCTTTACTGTTTTCCTAAATTAAACCAAATAAAACTGCATAGGAAGAGGGTTAAAAATGTAACAAGAAACACAAAAATTATAAAAGAAATCATGAGAGTGTTCAACCGATAGTGGAGAGAACATTTCAAGGAACACTGGAAAATGTGGCTAAGTAGGAAAGTAGTGATAGCTAATGGAGGACTACATATATGTAGGGATAAAATAATTATCCCTAATACTTTGATATTATACAAATATATAAAATCCATATTTATGTATGACTAATAAGAGTTTTTGAGTTGGGAATCTTGACATCTGTCTTACCTCGAAACTTTATAGGGCAAATTTAAACTAAAAAATGGAAACTGAGGCAATCAACTCTTTTTCTTTTTTATTAAACTTGGTATGATGTGTGGTGTGGCATTGTGTGTGTGTGTGTGTGTGTGTGTTGTATATGTGTGTATAGTGGGTTGAAAAGAACTGACAGATTGATTTTGTACCTTCATTCAGCTCAAGCTGCAAATTCCCAAATATAGGATATATTTCTGAAAGTCCTCCATACAGTACTTAGCAAAAAGGTTGATGGTCAAATAAAATATGAAGAAAATGGAGGAAAAAAATTAATAAGAAGGAAATTAGGCAAAATGAAAAAATAAAAAAGGAAACAATTATTTGCCATCAAGAAGGAAATGCAGTCTATAGTGTTATGTGTAAAAAAGTGTGGTCAGGACCTGTGCTATGGTTAAATACATTGAGATAAACCTGAGCCAAACCACCCTAAAGGTTACTGTAGACTCCTAACAGGAAATTGGTATATAAAATTAGAAAAGACAAAAGACTGTACAAGCACAGTAAGGGCACAAAACCAAGACTGATTTATTCTATTATGTCAATTTGTAATAGCCAGTTGGAATTATCATTATTATGTCAGTTTTGAAGGGGACACTTTTACTTTCTACTGATTTTCATTAATTTTTGTTCATTATTTTTGAATGCCTAAAATATTTCATCTTTTTAAAATTTTGTAGAGATACAGTGCATATAAGTTTCTCCAATTTTAAGTGTATAATTAATGAGTTTTGACAGATATATACAGTTACAGTGGAAGAATCACCAAGACAATCATGGTATAGAATATTTCTATTTCCCCAAAACATACCCTCCTGCCCCCCACCATTTTTTTAGATAAAACCGATATATTTGTTTCAGGTGTACAGCATAATAATTCAATAGGTCAATTATATTTTGATATTAGATGTTTAAAAGATATATTTCAGTGTGGTCCAGATTAGAGTTTATCAGCTGTTTCAGCTGTGGATTGTGATGTTCACCATCTAACAGAGTAATTCAAACAACAGAGCTAGAGCTCCTAAACCTGTGTTATTAGTAATTTTCTGGAGTAGTTATAATGTAACTACTACATTATAACAGTAGTTATAATGCTGATAGAATCTATGAGGAAGCTAATTGCTAAAAATTAATGCCAAACACACATACACACACATTCAAAATTGCATCACTGTAATTAATTATTTTAATAGAAGCTAAACCAATTACACATAATTACTTACAAACTTGAGGTTAAAAATATTGATGTAAAAACTCTGTAGCTATGTAAATGCACTAATATAATGTTTTAATTATATCCACATATCTATTTAAATCAGATAATTCCCTTTTATCCACAAAGCACAAAATCCTTTGTATTTGAGCCCAAATCATATGCTCTCGTTTACTGAAAATTTTTAAAATAGAGCATCTATTGACAAAATAAAGTTGTGATTGAAAACCACTCCAATGTATTCAAATTTATTTAAATTCAATTTATTCAAATCAGTGAGGGAAAAAGTCAGGCTGGTTATTTGATATCATGGAGAAAAACAAAATGTTGATTGACAGGATGATTTTTGAGATAAAATAGCTACACTTTGTTGAAAACATGTAAAGATTCTGACTTTTATATCTGATGCCTACCTCAGTATAGAGGAAAGCGCATTGACTATATGAAACATCTAGGTTCAAAGTCAACCTAATGAATATACTAGACTTTTCTGAAAAAACGCATATTTATCTGATAAATCTGGTATTTGACAACTTATATGAAAAATAGTAGTTAATACACAATAGGTGTGGATTTGGTGTAGGTAGAAGTGCGTGCATGCTAAGTCACTTCCGTCGTGTCCAACTCTTTGTGGCCCTAGAGTGTTAAAGTTACTTTCCAAATTCATAGGATTATAAACAGATCCTGCTTTGTATATTGTAAAGCACTTCACAAAATGTACAATTGCAGTCATTTGCTCCTGCCATGCGTCAGTCTCAAAAGTGACACATACCATCTCCAGATGATTCTCCCTCAAATGCGCTGAGTCTTGATTTGTCACCTAAATGATCAGGCATTCCAGAGACTTCCACATAAGGACTTAGTACCTGTTAGGTTCACCAGGGAGATTGTGTTAGGAGAGTACTGGGGATTCTAGGATGGACCCTTTGCCTTCCAACTTCATGATCTTTCCTTATCAGGGTCTCAAAGACCTTCCACCTGCTGACCCCGAGTTAGGAATGACTCCAAACATTTGAAAATAGGACTCAGCTGAGGACAGAAGCCATTTGCCAAAAACAATATATCCAAATCTCATTCCTGTACAATGGCATATTACAGTATTGCGTGTGTTATTGTTTGAAGTAGAGTGCTATTCTCTCCCTGCTCCTTTGATTTCTATCAAGTCCTATAATAAGATTGGAGGACAGATAACAACAAAGGTCCTACTGTTATAGCTCAGGGAACTATATTCAATATCTTATAATAACCTCTAGTGAAAAAGAATCTGAAAAAGAATATAAATATACATATAATCACTTTGCTGTATGCCTGAAACTAATACAACATTGTAAATTAGCTATATTTCATTTTTTAAAAAAAGATTATAGGACAGATTCCATATTAAATAATAATTCTAAGTTTATTACAAAATGGGTCCAGCCTAGAATTGCTGAATTGTGAGAACATATGTTTAGTGAGAAACAAGGAAGATTTCTATAAAATATAAGTGAAAGAAAAACATCTTTTAGCCTCAGCAAAATATCCCCACATTTTCAGAAAGTGTGAAATTTTCACTTCAAATGTACGTGAAGCTATCATAAAATATCCCAGTATATGTTGAAATCTTTGCCTCAGTTCCTAAGCACCTTCTGTTTTCTACACCTAGTATAACCCTGTAATCTCTCTTCCAAAGCAAAATATTTTGTAAGAAGTGTGATACAATTTTGTATTTGACTTGTAAGCCATTTTCATAACTAATTTATACGAACTTATTATTTTTTAGAAATATTTAAAGCAAATATATATTTCAAACTCCCATAAGTTTCTTACCTAAATAATAGTAATGGCAAAGGGATAATTATCTTGATATATATTCATTCATATACTTTAATCATTTTCTTAATCACATCTATTTTTAATACTCTGCAATAGATTTTTTCTGAAATAAAAGGGAATTTTTTTTTTCTTTTTAATTGGAGGATACTGCTTTACAATGTTATGTTGGTTTCTGGCATACAACAATGCAAATCAGCCATAGGTATACATATGTCCCCTCTCTCTTGAAACTCCCTCCCTTCCCCCATATCATCTCACCCTTTAGGTTGTCGCAGAGTACAGGGTTGAGCTCCCTGTGTTATACAGCTACTTCCCACTAGCTATTTATTTTAGATATAGTGATTGCAGCCATGAAATTAAAAGATGCTTACTCCTTAGAAGGAAAGTTATGACCAACCTAGATAGCATATTCAAAAGCAGAGACATTTCTTTGCCAATAAAGGTCCATCTAGTCAAGGCTATGGTTTTTCCAGTGGTCATGTATGGATGTGAGAGTTGGACTGTGAAGAAAGCTGAGCACCGAAGAATTGAACTGTGGTGTTGGATGGAGAAGACTCTTGAGAGTCCCTTGAGGGACTCTTGCAGTCCTTAATCTGCAAGGAGATCCAACCAGTCCACTATAAAGGAGATCAGTCCTGGGTGTTCTTTGGAAGGAATGATGCTAAAGCTGAAACTCCAATACTTTGGCCACCTCATGTGAAGAGTTGACTCATTGCAAAAGACTCTGATGCTGGAAGGGATTGTGGGCAGGAGGAGAAGGGGACAACAGAGGATGAGATGGCTGGATGGCATCACCGACTCGATGGACATGAGTTTGAGTGAACTCTGGGAGTTGGTGACGGACAGGGAGGCCTGGCATGCTGCAATTCATGGGGTGCAAAGAGTCGGACACGACTGGGCGACTGAACTGAACTGAATATATATGTTTCAGTGCTACTAAGGGAATGCTTTTTAATAAGACAATCTTATTAATTGAAACTTTGTCATAAACCTTAATACAATCTTTATCATTGCATTTCATAGTATTTCAACTTACTCATATTAATATTTTTGCTTAAATATTAATATAACATGTTTATTTAACATTTATCTATTTATATAATATAACAATTTTCATTGAAAAGTATTCTTTCTGTGGGTGCCGCGTTACACAGTCAACTGAAAGAAAGTTCTGCTAAGTAGATGTTCTAGTTTTAAAATTTTGCTAATTGAAATGTACAAATACATTTGCTCAAATATATTCAGTTATTTTTGCCTTCACTTAAAGATTTTGTACTGTCATAGTTACAAGAAAAACATCACCATATAAGTATTCTTTATAATTGTTTTTAATGTCTTGTCAAATTTAAACCTTTAAATTTTAGGCTTTTTTTTTTTTATCTTTCTTACATTGTAGCCAAAAGTATAAATATATATGATTAAAATAGGATATCCAATTTAAGAAACAAACTTCCCCTTAATTCCAACTTGTTTTATAATTCCAGCTTAATATAAAATTATCTCTGTTGATTTATATGTAAACATTTTGACACCCCCAGTTTATACTTTTATCAGCTTTTTAAAATCTGATCAAGCTGCCACATTTAAAGAAGTTTAAATAAATTCTTCAACATTGTGATGTACATAATATCTCTTTCTAACAAAAGCTGACAAATTGTGTATCAACACCAGTTATGAGTACATACATTTTCCTTAAGTTTTTAAATTTAATAATTTAGTGACCAGTGGAATCTAGTCCCCAGGTTTCCAAACTTAGTAGTTTAGTGATGCTCAAAGGAACTTTATATGAAACATCACTGCAGAAAAATTTTTATCTTCATGTTTAACTTCTTAACTGAATTTATAGAAAAATTCAAAATAATAGCAGGAATTTCCCTTTTAATAGAATGAATTTCCAAAACATTGTGTTAATTCCATAACTGGATAAAAAATTATGATTGGTAACAGATTCATTGATTTTCTGTTTGAAACCTTGGAGACAACTGATGTAAAACTGACATCATGTTTAACTATGTATGAAGTTCTTCTGAAAATAGAACCAACGGATTACTAGCTCTTACTATACCTTATATACATCCCAAGAATACTGAAAACAAAAATGAGCAAAATTAATTTATAAAAACGATTGAGGTCACTGAGCGTTATACCTCACAGAGTGATGGGAAGGGCACCTTCTCCCACTGTATGTATTAAACTGGTGTTTTCAAACACAAAACAAATTTTGAAAAAAATTCTAAACTAAAAACAAATTGTAAGACCTAGCTAGGTCTTCTGGCTTTCATGTGGCCTTTGGTATTATTACTACAACCCTATGGTAGCAATTTAGGACCTCAAAATATTTTGTCAAAATTATATTTCATTATCGGGTTTTTGAAAGAAATTTTAAATTCTTAACACAAATTATTTTGCCTTTTCAAGCTAATTACTGCTGAAAATATTTACTTAAAATTTTGATAGTGCTATCAAGTAATAAAATGGTTACAAACATAAGTCATTCAATGAATGACAAAATCATTATAACAGGAACATCCAGGTAAATCTCTATTCTCTATAGCAGTAGGGCTCAGCCTCAGTTTCCTGACATATTTAACTTTTCTCATGTTTCTCAGTTAAGCTACTAATTGGTAGCCTTTGACTTTCGTGATCCCTGGTCCAAGACACTGTGTGTCCATCAAAGTCAGAACCATCAAATACCACGAAGGGAGACTAGAAGGGGCTGGCTGTCTCCAGTGTCTGCTTTTTTAGTGTGCATCATTTTTATCCACTTGTAGTCTGCTGACTACCTTTAAAATTACCCTGTATCTAGAAAGGTTGAGGAAAAGAAAGGCTATTTGGGGGTCATCTTTCAAATTTAATCATATGTTAGGGTGAGAACTCCATATGCTGCCCATGTATTTTATACACCATTATATCATATCATGGCAGGGCTCTGAACTAACATGTCAAAAACTATCCAATCATCCTGGGTAATTCTAATGCAGCCTCTATGGTAATGCTTTGTTGAAATAATTTTGGACCTGAGAAAAAGGCTAGGCTGAATATCCAAATACTAGATGTAAGAAGGGGCTGATGCAACTAAGATTTTTATCACTCCACCTAAATGACAATGCTGAGTTCTAAGTGTTGTATAATGCTTTTATGGGAGTTAGGCCTAAATCAGTCAGAGTTTAAGTTTTACAAAAAGTCTTTTTTTAAAAAGGTTGTACTCCATTTATAATTATTATAAAACTTTAGCTATATTCCCTGTGCTGTCCAATACACCCTTGTATTAAGAACTTATTTATACATAGACATTGCAACTTCTAATCCCCTAGCCCTCATTGGCTCCCCTCACTGCTTCTCTCTCCCCCTGGTAATCACTACTTTGCTCTCTGTATCTGTGAGTCTTTTCTTTTTTGTTATACTTACTAGTTTGTTTTATTTTTCTGGATATATGTGATATTATGTAGTATTTATCTTCTCTGTCTGATTTATTTCACTAAGCATAACCCTACAGGTCCATCCATGTTGTTGGCAGGTTCCTTCTTTTTTATTCCTGAGTTAGTAGTCTAAGAAGTCTTAGAGCAATTTGGCATATAGTATACGTTTCAGAGTCAGAAGTTTTGCATCCAAATTCCAGCTTACTGCTTTCCAGCTGTGTAACTTTGAACAATTTAATCACTCTCTGCTCTACTAACCCTGTCTACACTCTAGGGAGAAAAATAGTATTGACCTTAATATTTTGTTATGAGGATCGAATAATATATGCCAAGTGGTTAGAGTAGTACTTCACAAGCAGTAAGAACTCAAAAATAGTAGCTGTTTTCATTATTACATAGTGTATTGAAATGATCAGTTTATATCACCCTTTGCCATTAAACCATAAGCACTGAAAGGATAGACTGTATCTTACTAATTTTTACTGTGACAACACCCAGCTGGGCTAAGTGCATAGTGGGCATTTAATGAGTATGTGTTGAACAAATTTGAGAAAAACATGAACTGCTTCTTTTGTAGCGCTTAACCTATGGCGTTACAGCTGATTGTTTCCTTTTTAAACCCCACGACATAGTGAGCACCATAATGTAAGTGGTCTCATTGAATTCATCTTGTATACCTAGTGCTCTGTATGTAGCGGGGGCTCAATTAACATTTGGTGAAATGGAGAGAGTTCTAGTGTCCTGTCTTCCAGTTGAATAATATTTGGAAAGTCATTTCTGTATCTCAATTTCTTCATCTTCAAAACATTAGTACTGTGGGGGATGGTTTGGAAAAGGAGGAGAAGAGAACCGCTTCAGTCTGTTTTAATAGATTAGGACAGCACGTTCCTAAGTCACCCCAGAATGGGGACTTCTCCTGTGTGAAGCCACAGGCTCTCTAGAATGATGAAAAGCTAATGGTAGAGATGTTGTTGAAGTCACTTGTCCCTGACATTGCTTTATTCCCCTGGAGCAGGAGGTGATCTTGCTGTTACCTAGATTATTTATGAACTGGGACAGTCTGAGGTTTGTACACATTCCCATACACTAAAGTTCATAAATTAATTGGTTACGTTCTTTAAGAATAGTAACACTGATTTAGAGAATTAAAAAGTGTGGCCCCGGAAGGCATGCGCTTTCAGACCTGAGGAAGTACTGCCTTTCTTGGGTGGTGTCATAGGCCGTAGGTCTCCCACTGCAGGCCTACCCTTTCTCTCTCCTCTCCACCTTCTTAAAGACCAAGAGAAGTTGTGCTGATACATGTAAATTAGCTGTTAGGTGTGTACATCATGTTTCTGATAAATGTCTATATTCTTGGTAAAATTCAGGAAGAGTACAGAATGTTCATACCTAATATATACATATTTTTCAAGTTTCCATAGTCAAATATTGATACATTTGGGAAACCCAGGTTTCAGCAAGGTTAAAATGTCTGTGTGTGTTTAACTGCAGAAAAATGCAAAACCTTTATTATGCTAATACGTGCTGTGAATCTCCAATAAGGAAATAGAATTTGCAGTATTTGCCAAACTTATCTGATCACAGAAAATTCTCTAGGCCTAGTATAATATGAAACGCACTCTGAGAAAAACTGAGCTAATCAAGATATAATCAGAGCCTGAAACATAGTGTTTACAGCACTTAAGATTTAGAATTAAATATTCTCCCCCTATTGCGAGACTTCAGTTTGTCCAAAGTTAGGTACAGATCTTTTAAAGTTCATTTAGATACTTCATTTGCAGTTTCTTTTTGGACAGATACCCACAGAAACACACATACATGTGTGTGTGTGTGTGTGACATATACATATAAAGAAATGACTATAAGAAATTTGGAAAAATAATAGTTGGTAAAAAAGTATTTCATATTCATCCTATTCATCCTTTAAAATATAATTCCTGTTACACATCTTTGCACTTCACTTTAGTGTTTTTGTTTTGTTTTATATATTGGAGTTTAAATATTTGATTTTAATGGTTGCATAATGTGCCAATCCTGCAATTAACATGTTGGATCAAAAAGCTTTTACATGTGTCACATTAATTCCTTGGGATATGTTTCAGCAATGGAATTGTTGAAACTAAAAGTCTGAAAATATGGTGGCTTTTGCCATGTATAATTTCATCATTTTACCTGAGGATAGAGGGGTGAGGAGAGGTTAGAAGGGCGCAAGTACTTCTCAGTACTTGCCAAGTGAATCAGCTTGTTGTAACTGTTGTGGTTGAAGAATGGCTTATTATATAAAATAATAACTAATATAGTGGTATTATCATTAATGTAGCAACATTTACTGAGTTCTTATTATGTCCCAGAAACTATACTAAGTACTTTACATTTATTATCTCAATCTTCAAGAAATTCGCAGGTACTTCTCTCATTATTCTCATTTTAAAGATTAGGATTTGAGGCACATAGACGTTAAGTAATTTACCCAAATTCACTCGGCTAGCCAGAAACAGAGTCCACAAACAAACTCAGGCAGTCAAACTTCAGAGATTCCTTTCTTAACCGTTGCTCTTTAGCAGTTGACAGAAAATATATACATCCACACAGCTCAACCACAAGTGGTTACCTACAATACAGCTTTGAAATTAACCATCCTCCTTGCATTATCAGAGTATGAAAGAGCCTCAGGATTGTGGGGAATGGTTCTTAGATGCCTTTGTCCGTTCCTTTCTCAGTTGTATTTATTATCATCATTCATTCTGCAGTCTACATTACCTACTTTGACATTCGAGCCTTGGCTAGATATTGTCCTAGAATCCCTGTTAATATTGTCAAGTTAGAAGCCAACATTATTTTTATAAATATGAGATCTCAGGGTAGATATCAAATAAGAGTTACAGGGGAATTAATTATACTTTCAATGGACATACTACTTGGAAAACACAGAGTCACACACACATGTGTACACAGATTCCTGTTCATGGCTCTCACTATCCCATCAAAGTGGCAAGTAATGCTTACAGGCAAGCAGGCATTTTCATCATTGTTTGAGTGGAAAATCTCAAAAGTTCCAATTCTGTCTTTCTTATCCAAATCCTAGCAGCTTGCCTAGCTGACACTTATATTTCCTAGACCTAAATAATCCTTTTTCCCAACCTTTAGCTTTCATTCCATTTTGAAATATTAGAATGGGTTCAGTATTCCATTAAGTGCCAAACAGATATTTCTAATTTTTTTCTGGCAATATTTAGGAAATACAGTTATTTTTAATTTACTTTAAGAACTGATCAGCATAGGATAGGATCTGGCATATCCATCTCATTTATAGAATAAGTCAATCAAGTAAAATTATAAATATTACTCTTGTACCCATAATGACTTCATAACGTCATAACCCAAGGAGACCTCTCAATTCCTGAAATAGGTCCCCCATAAATTCCTGCCTTAGCTATGTAAAACTTCCCTTTTGCTAATTTTGAGTTTTTAATTTTAATTTTGCCTAAATATTCAGAATTAAAGAACTTAATAAATAAGTTCACTTATTTTATAATTCTTTGTAGCATTTAGTGTAATAAGTGTCTGGCACATAGTGCTTCAAAAATTTTGCACTGAAATGCAATATCAATGAGGAAGGAGTTATATATTATTCCATAAGAAATTATATAGAGCCCTGAAAACTACATCAATTATTGCCTTTTTTGTGTCACACTTGATACATTCCCAAAATTATTCCTCCCCAGTTTCACTCTTGGTCAGTCCCTAGAATCACAATTTTAAGACTGATATGACCTTTTCACTTTTGTTCACTTATTCAAAGGGCTAGCAGTGCAAAGCTCATTTACCGTAAGATACCTTGTCTTGAGATTTAGAACACTCTAGCTTTGGTCCCAGTTCACCAACTACTTCACAGAATTTATTCAACTTCTTATTCTTGGTCTCCTAGTGTACTCAACATATTCAACTGGAAGAATAGTATGATCTATTTTTAATCAAAGATAGCTTTGAGATATCTAATAAATACGTTAAAGGAAAGTTTTAAAGTTTGTAAGGTGCTGGGAAAATGTAAATAAGTATGCGGGCAAAAAGCTGAAACTTAATGCTCAGTATTTTGCCTAGATTTTTCCTGAATTACCCTGTTCTACAGCTGTGTGTGTGTGTGTTTCTTTTAAAACTAAGAATCCAAATTTCTAATAGCCATATTTATATATATATAAGAACAGTAGTGGCTAACATAGGGTACTTACCATTTAACAGACACTGGTTAAGGTACTTAATTCTTACAATTATGTGAGGTAGATTCTCATTTATCTACACAATAGACAGGGGGAAATTGAAGCTTAGAAAGGCTCAGCAACTTGTCCAAAGACAAATAATTATTATGTGTGGGAATCCATATTCAAAGCTAGGAATGAATGACCTCAAAGTTCATTTGATTAACCAATTTGCTGCCATGCCCATCCCATCAACTCTGCATGCACATCCTCCTTTACTCCTCTCTCTGCATCTGCCAATATGAAAGTGGCAGATGTGAAAGCTTATGGGACGTCTTCGTCTGAGAAATTGAGAACTCAGAGAGAAATGAAAATTAGGCCACAAATTTAACGTAAAACAGAGGTCAGACTTGAGAGGCCTTATCTCCTGAATAGCAGCCATTTAAATAGCTTGAAAGTCCCTTCTCACCCGGAATAATCTCTGCAAATTCAATTCAGTTACATCAATATGATTATGAACTATGTAATGACTTATGGAAATTTAAATTTAGGAGCAAACAGATTGATTTGTGCTTTGCTGACCAGAGCCTATTCAGTAGAGACGGGCACAAATTTTATTTTTATGTAAATCACCTCAAAAGCAGTTCTTTCTTCTAAATTATATGAAACTGGCATTTACCCATGTGCATTATTTCCTGGGCAGCAGGAACCTTGGCTGGCACCTGAAAGCCCCATGCAAATCCAAATGCGGGTGTGAGGAAAAAGTATCAGGGGCAGAAGCAGTTTTCACTGTCAGTTCAGAAACGGACACACGCTTTGAGGTTTCATGTCCATTTAGCGTGATCACAGATGGTGAAGAATCTGGGTTCGATCCCTGGGTTGGGAAGATCCCCTGGAGGAGGGCATGGCAACCCACTCTAGTATCCTTGCCTGGAGAATCCCATGGACAGAGGAACCTGGTGGGCTACAGTCCATGGGGTTGCAGAGTTGGACACGACTGACACGACTTAGCACAGCACAATAGGAAAGTTTGGATTAGAAAGAAATGGGTTCTCATTTGATATGGATGATTTTTGCCCTCTATGACGTTGGCCTCTCTCACTTCTTGTGTCTATTTCTTGTTCACTTTTTCAGCAAATATTTATTGAGAACTTCCTACATGTTAGTCACCTGGGTAAGACTGTGGGAAATGAGCTACATAGAATTCCTTCCCAACATAGTTCCTTCTTTAAAGACAGGTAACTGAATTTAATTTGTAGTAAAGGTCATAAGCTCTCCCATACTGGAGTAAAATGGTGTGGAGGAGAAAGGAGAGGAACCATTAAAAAGAGTCATCAATTTTACTTCAGTATAAGAGGCTTCTGAAAAAAAAAGATAACGCTTGAGAAATGCATCTTTATAAATGGTTGCTGCTGCTAAATCGCTTCAGTCATGTCCAACTCTGTGAGACTCCATAGACGGCAGCCCACCAGGCTCCCCCATCCCTGGGATTCTCCAAGCAAGAACACTGGAGTGGGTTGCCATTTCCTTCTCCAATAAATGGTAAATAAATAAAGATAATTATATGCATTTAAAGGGCTATTGTTAAGAATAAGTACAACAGTATATGGGAGGACTGATCCTAATTGTCTACATCTGAATGCTGGTTGTTTTTTTTTTCATATAGTAATTGCACAAGTGTAAAACCAGGAATTAGCTCATACTTTGCAAAACCTGCTCTTCTGTGTTTAAACAAACAGATGAGTTATTATCAGTTAGCCTTATTTTGTACCCGTAACTGATTCTCGCCAGCCTGAAACTCCCATAAAAGGCACAAAAGCATTCTGGACACTAGATCCCAATCTAAAAGGTACATTTTATCTCTTTGTTGTTGCTGTTCAGTCATGTCTGACTCTTTGCGACCTCATGGACTACAGCAATATATCTCTATTTTATTTTATCTGTATTTTCTTTTATCTCTAGCAATATAAATACAGTCAAGCCATTCATTTGTACTTGCCACACACTAAAAAAGCAAGTACTGGAGTTAGATCAGGGCACAAGAAAACTGCCCATGTCCTCTTGGATCAATTATTCTAATCCTCATCTCCCCCTATCCCTCAAGCCCCAATGCACAGGCTCCTGCTTCTCTACTCAGGTCTGTTTTTGTCTCCTTATTTTGCAAAACATTAGAATCATTGAATCTAAAGCTGTTTGCTCTGGACACACAGAACATGAAGGATTTATTTACCAGATGTCTTTTTAATTTAAATGAGTATGAATATTACTAAAGCTTAAGAGAAATAGTTCTAGTCTGTGCTTCTCTCCACCCATTTCCCAGGTATGTAGGCCCTTCAAACCTTTAAGAATATGATTGATACAGAAAAGGAAAATAAATCATAAAGGTAGAGTTTGATGAATTTTCACAATATGAACATATATCCATGTCAACTTTATACACATCACAGATAAAATACTAAAAACACCTCAAGAATATCCTATCTTCCTTCTCAAAAGTAATCACTATTCTAATACCTAACACCATAGATAAATTGTGATGTTATTTAAATATATAAAAATGAGATTATGCAATTATATTATATATATATATATATATACACACACACTCTTCTACTTCTGCTGTCTTATACTCAATATTATGAGGTCCATTCCTTTTGTAAAATGAGGCAGTGTATTCATTCTCATTACTGCATATTACTCCACTGTAAGACTACACCAATATTTTATTTATGAGTTCTATTAGTAGACATGTGTTATTTCCAGATTTTGTTTTTTACAAATAATACTATCATGAAAATTTTGTATATATTTTGTGAACTTTGAAAATATATCTAGAATGTGAATTGGTGGACTCTTGGATAGACATCTTCAACTTAAGTGAATACAGACAGTGAGTACAGAATACTCACAAACACTGGATCAGAGTTTCGGTTGTATTCTCAGCAACACAATACTTTTGGTCTTTTTAATATGAGTCATTCTGATGGGTGTAGAGTAGCATTGATTTATGAATTTAATTTGCATTTTCCTTATCACTAAAGAGAATGATTCATTTTTCATACATTAAGTAACTATTGGGATATCCTCATTTGTGAGGCTCCTGTTCAAATCACTGTCTCGTTTTTCTTACTGGGTTGACTGCTGTGATAGGTAGAAAAAGGGACTCCAGAATGACCACATCTTGATGTCAGGACTTGTAAATATGTAAACATGTTACCTTACATGGGAAAACAATAGATGTGCTTAAGGTTAAGGACTTTGAGATGGGAAAGGTATCCTGAATTATTTACGTGGGTCCAGGTTAAGATCTCATTGTTATTGTCGTTCAGTCTTAGCCGTGTCTGACTCTTGGCGGCCCCAGGGACTGTAGCCCACCAGGCTCCTCTGTCCATGGGATTCTCCAGGCAAGAGGACTAGAGTGGGTTGCCATTCCCTTCTCCAGGGGATCTTCCCAACCCAGAGATCGAACTTGCGTCTCCTGCATTGGCAGGCAGATTCCTTACAACAAAGACACCTGGGAAGCCCTAAGATTTCATATGAAATCTAAAAAGTGTAAGTAGAAGGAAAATAAGTCAAGTCAGAGTGGTGACAGTGTGAGAATGAGTTGACATTTTGTTGCTGATTCTGGAAGTTGTCTTTAGGAGCTGAGGGCAGTCTCAAGTTGACAGCAAGGATGAGGAGATCTTAGCTCTACAACTGCATGGAACTGAATTCCAACATCTGAATGGGCAAGGAAATAGATTTGTCCCTGGGGCCTGCAGAAAGGAATGCAACCCTGCTAACACTTTGGTTTCAGCCCACTAGGACCTGTAACAGATTTCCTACTTGCAGAACTGCAGCATAATACAATACTATTGTTTTAAACCCTTAAGTTTGTGGCAAGCTGTTATAGTCATGAAAGAAAACTAATACAACAGTCTTCTCTTATTAATTTGTGTAAGTTCTTCGTAATTTTGAATAGAAATTAAACATTCCAAAGGCCGTATCCCAATGGGTGATTTTCCTTTTCTTTTCTTAATGGAATATTTTGATAAAAAGAAGTTCTTAATTCTAATGTAGTTCAATTTATCAATCTTTCCTGTATGGTTCATTGTGTGTCCTGTTTGAGATTTATCTGACTGTCCCAAGCTACTGAAGATATTCTTTCAATCCACTTAGCTATATCTTTGCATACGGCATGACATGAATCCAGTTTCATTTCTTTTCATGTGGGTATCCAAATGGATACTTCACTTATTGAAAAGGCTACTCCCCCTCCATCTCTTTTCCAGTTTACCTTTGTCATATATCAAATGTTTCTATATGTCTCTTTTTGAACTTTCTTTTCTTTGCTATTTTTTCTTGCTTTGTGCCAATCCTATACAATTTAAATCAATAGTACTTTTTAAAGTCTTGATAACTGAAAATAAAAGTCATCCAAATTTGTTCATATCCAAGTCTACATGGAGTTTTTTTCAGCCTTCTGTATTTTCTTTTACATGTTAGAATTCTATATTCCCCTACACACACACACACACAGATTCCTGCTAGGATTTTAACTAAGATTTCATTAAGCACATACATAAATTTGGGCAGACTAGCATTTTTATGGTATAACATGCCAATCTATCAACATGGAATTGTTCCTTTCTTTTCTTTTAGGCCTTCTCTCAACCATTCCTTTTATGCCTTCTCTATTTTCTTTTAATTATATGTAGTAATCTATGAAACTAGTTTGCATGTTATTAATTAGCTTTATTAGTGTACATTTGATATTTTCATTATTAAAACTTGTATCTTACATTTTATTTTCTAATTGTTCATTGCATATAATAATTGAAGGATATTTATAAAAGACTTGCTGATAGAGATTTTTCTAAATCATTTGGATGTCTATAAACTATATTGTGTTTTCCACATATATAATAGGTAGCATTTTTGAATTACAGGAGTTTTATCTACTTCTCCCTTTATAATTATTTTGCCTTTTAGTTACTTTTAAATTTTAGTTCTGGATAGACTATCCTGTATCCTATTGAATAGAAATGGCAATAGTAGGCTTCCACATCTTATTATTGATCCAAGGGAGAAAATGTCAGTATTTTATAATTAAGTATAACATTTACTGTTAGAATTTTTTCTATAGATACCTGATATAAAAATTTTAAAAATTGTCTACTTACTTGTATTTTCTTAATAATTTCTATTATGAACATGAGTTAAATTTTAGCAACTGCTTTTCCTGTAGTTATTGAGGTACAGTAATCAAAACCTTTTCTCCTTTATTCTGATAATATGGTAAATTACATTGATTGACTTTCAACTGTTAAACTAATCTTATATTCCTGGGGAAAAAAACAAACTTCATCATAATAATTCAGCATTATCCTTTTACTTATTGATGAATTTGGCTAATACTAGTATATTTAGAATTTATATATATATATATGAGAATGGGCTAGATTAGACAACTGATAACACAGCTTTGAAATACACAGGAAAAAACCTGATAGAACTACAAGGAGAAACAACATGGTCATCTCAGTAGATGCAGAAAAAGTATTTGCAAAATCCGTCATCTACTCCTAATAACACCTCATTATGAATACAATGGAGCTTCCTTAACTTCCTAAAAGGAATTTATTTAAAAAAAAAAATCCCTACAGCCAAAGACTGAGTCAACTTGTCTCCCAAAGTCAATGATGCTTGTCCTCACCACTTTGGTTTATTCAAATTTGTACTAAAGGTTAGCCAATGCTAATAGGCAAGGAAATAAATACAAATGCTATCCAGATTGTAAAGAAAGATGGCATAATCCCTGTGTGTATAATCCTATGAAATTTACAGGAAAACCTTCTAAAAGATTTTACACCATTGCAAAATATAAGAACAATATATGGCAATTATATTTCTGTATACTAGCAGTGAACAATCACAATCACAATTAAAAAACAACACCAGCTATAATATCATATTATGAAATGTATAGGGGTGATTCTATCAAAAGATATACAAACTACATAGAGAGAACTTGTACTCTGGGTGGTAATGTGTCTTATCTTTTTCCTATCTATTGAACATTGGAAAAGATTTGTTTGAGCTCACGTTTCTCCATCAGTAAACATGGAGTGAGTTTTTCGCATTCTAAGTGATAATGTAAAGATTGAGATGTACTGTATGACAGTCATTAGTATGATACCACATAGAGGGACTTCAATATGTAACGATTGTTATTTGAGACTTAGTTTCAAACTGAATTTCACTTAAAAGGATCTCTTTGGAGAAAATTTTACAAAGAAACAATTAATAGAGGAGTGCTCAGGGCTTAGAGAGGTCAATCTTGTCAAAGAGGTATGGTGTCGAATGGGCAAGAAAAGGAAATAGTATTTCTGGAGCTCAGTGAATGCTCTTACCACAGAGCAGGAGGGGGCCAACAAAAACATGGAGTGACTCAGCCACTACCCCAAGTGTGGAGGCACGGAATTGGGGGAAGAAACACTCATGCAGCATTATGATGATTGATTATAACTCATCAATACTCTAGTATTAGTCGCTCAGTTGTGTCTGACTGTGACTCCATGGCCTGTACAGCCCACCAGGCTCCTCTGTCAGTGAGATTCTCCAGGCAAGAATACTGGAGTGGGTTGCCATTCCCTTGTCCAGAGCATCCCAACCCAGGGATCAAAGCTGGATCTCCTGAATTGCAGGCAGGTTCTTTACCATCTGAACCACCAGGGGAAGCCCCATACCCATCAATACAGGCAAGTGGTTCAATGGAAAAATTCCAGATGAATAAAACATAACCCATTTTGCATGATGGTACCTGACTGGAACATGTGGCTGAGCTGATCAAATAGTGATCCAAGTTACTCTTATTTACACGTGTCCCTTCAAATGGGTGCTTTTGCACACACAACGTCCTTCTATTTAAAGCACTATTTGCTCTCTTTGTAAAACGATACCTTGTCCCTTAGAAGGCACTTTATACTGTTCCTCTTTTGTATCATTTTCCATCTCATCAGTAACTTCATCCTATTGACTACACTCCTTTATTTCATAAATTATTTCCTATTCCTTCCCTCTGTCTATAACTTAAATCTGCCAACACAATCTCTACTCTGGACTCTACAATATACAGTCATCAATAAAATTCGACTTATAATTTTTTGACTTTATGATAGTGTAAAAGCAGTGCACTTCCAGTAGAAACCGTGCTTCACAGGTTTTGAGTTTGGATCTTTCTCCAGGCTACCAATATGCAGTACAGCACTCTCCCATGATGGTGGGCAGCAACGGCAGCCACAGCTCCCAGTCACACAATCATGCCAGGAAACATCCGACACATTTACAACCACTCTGTACCCATAAAACAATGTTATTTTTCACATTCAGTACAGTAGTCAATAGATTACACAACATAGTCAACCCTTTGTTATGACATACATGTCTTTGTATTAGATAATTTTGCCCAACCGCAGAATACTGTGTTCTGAGTATGTTTAAGGTAAGCCAGGGGAAGCTACCATGTTTGGCAGGTTAGGAGTGTTAAATGAATTTTTAAACTTACTCTATTTACAACTTTTGTTGAATTTATTAGGATATGACTCCATCTTAACCTGAGGCAGTTCTGTATTCTTAACTGGTCTTCATCTCCTCATTCAAACCTATTTTCAACAGCAGACAGACTTTCCTAAAAACAGCAATTAAACAATATCCAAAACTTCCCAGCTGCAAATCCTTTATGTATTTCATTAGGAAAAGATTCACAGTCTTTCAAGAATCATCCCTGACTTCATCGCCTGCCACCTTCCAAAAGCTCTTAAGCTTCATGACGGAAGCTACAGTATTTAGTTTCCTCAATCAGCCAGGTTTTTCTTAGCCCAGGGTTTCCCTGGCGACTGAACAACAAAGAATCTGCAAGGCAGGAGGCCAGGTGCGACCCCCCGAGTCAGGAAGATCCCCTGGAGAAGGGAATGGCAGCCCATTCCAGTATTCTTCCCAGGGAAATCCCATGGACCCAGGAGCCTGGTGGGCTGTAGTGTAGAATCACACAAGAATCAAACAAGACTTAGCAACTAAACAACATCTGTTAAAATAATATGTATCTGAAAGATAGAATGTATCTGTGTGTAGATGCTTTATCACCTGCTTAACTCATTTTCTTTTCATAGTAGTGCCCTATGTCTGGCAGTTAGGCAAACTACTTTTCTCAAAAGGAATTATCATTCAGAGAGGATAGGAAATCTGCCTGCCCTGGATCACATTGCATACCAGAGGCAGGTTTCAAATTCAACTGTAACTTAAGACTCTTCTTATTCACCTTATATATGTGTCGCAAATAACAACAAAAAAGCAACAATTTTTTTAAAAAGCCATAATGTATTTGTGTGAATACAAGAGACATGTGGAATTCAAAATGTTCATTTTAGTTTCATCTAGCTTCCACTGAGAGATTCAAATAGAATTTACAGCTCCTTATATTAAAAATCCCTACAAACTAAACATTTTAATTGTTCTTATAACAACCAATAAAAGTAGATAATTTTGCTATCATCCCCATTTCATTGTAAAAGAAACAAACCCAAGAAAATGAAATGACTTGCCCAGTGTCACACAGCCAGTATTTGGCACAAGAATCTAGCCTTTAAAGGCACTGTTCTTTCTTCAATATATTCTATCATGGTTTTTTTTTTTAAATTGTGTAATATATAAATGTCTATCCTTTTCAAATATTTTAAGCAAAACACTTTTTTTAAATTCATTTTTCAGTTATATAATTAGCTATAAAGTAATTTTTTTTTTCTTTCTATTGGCAAGCAAAAGATCCTCAAGCTCATATAACAGTTGTTAGCCTTAAAATATGTAATGAGTTCCAAATTATCTAGCCAAATGAGTTCAGCAACAAATGCCCTGATGGTCATAACATTAATATAATCATAAAAGTACCATTACATTAATTAGAACTTTGTAAATGCTGTAATTAAGATATTCCGTGACAGCTGTCTTTCCTGTCCCTGAGCGTTCCCAAGAAATCTCCCAACACCACTTATTTCTGAACCATCATCTGCCTAGAGTTGGGAGAAGCCATCTGTTAGTGTATTTGAAATGTTAAGTGACAAAGGGGTTTCAAACCATTATATCCCTTAGAATCCTTAATGGGGGAGGGGGCGGGGGGAGAAATACTCAGGAACCATTTCAAAGTGATTTTTTTGCTAGACGTGGAAGGAAGGCTAACTTAATTTACTTATTTTTAATCTTGCATGAGGATTAAATAGTGGAGACATTCTGGAGTTCTGAGTCAGGTAGATCCGACTTTGCTAAGAAAAGTTTCTTAAACTCTCTGAGCCTCAGTTTCTTCCTCATTATAATAGAGAAACATCAGAAACAAGAGCAGACTTATCTATTTTTATCACTGTTAAGAATATAAAAGGATAAATGTCATGCCTGGTGTCTTATAAAATTGTCACTGAAGGCTAATTGTATCTCAAAATATCATTAGAATGACTTTAACAATGATACACTGCTGGTCTTTTTCCATCTATTTTATGCAGCTTTGGAAAATGTGATTAGTTTAGTCCTCAGAACTACTTTTTACGGTGGTTATACTTATTTTTTACTAAAACTAAGAGGTTGCATAAAGAGTCTTAAAGTGTGACAAAGAGGTGTTCCATTTCTACTATAATCCACCACTCATTTGATTTTAAGCAAATCAGTTCACTGGACCCCAGGGTAGAAATGAAGGGAAAATGAGGGATAGCGTATAGTTTTACTGTTAGGAAAATAAATTAAAATAGGAATAATAATCTCTGACATTTTCCCCTTGTTAACCTCATCCTTTGTATTGTTGTTAGTCTCATTTTTATGAGTGTTCTGTAGGGCAGCACTGCCCATACCAGGCTTAATTTCACTGTATTCCTTCATCCTCAAAAGCAGTTCTGTGAAGTGAATACTGTCACAGAGACCATTTTGGGAAACAAGGAGACTGCGTCTACGGTTAAAACAGAACCTAGCTCATACTAAAACTAGCTCATACTGAGGTATATGTTCTAAAACTTTTCTGCTAGTGATTAGCAATTTTGGAGAACACCACCTAAGTGACAAATATTAGTTTCCTAAGATAAGAAATCAATGATCTGATTGATACTTTTAATCTCTGCCTAGTATAGAAAGGAATTTCTCACTGTTAGGAAAAATTAGTAAAGATTTAAGTAAGACCTACTATGCGTTTCACAAAAAAATTACTCCAGCTTCCTGATGCAACAAGGCAGTTATTGTGACTCTCCTCATTTCTGTAAAAGAGGGAGAAAGTTTGAATGTCTTGCCCAAAGTCACACTATTACATGGGAAAGTGGGATTCTGATTCAAGTGGTCTGAACTGCTCCACCATGTTGCCTTAAGAATCATACAGATGTGTTTTCTCTGTGCTGCTTTTTATTAAAATAAGAAACTACTCCATGTGCCAGTCTCTTTACACATACAATTTCCAATGACCACTATCCTGAAATTTGAATTATTTCTCTTTCCCTCCTATCTCCTCCCTCCTCTTCTTTCTCATCTTCTTTCTCTTCCTTTTCCCTTCTTCTTGTTCTACAATGCAAAGTAACTAAGTCCCAGAGATGTTCCATGGTTTGACCAAGATTTCAGAGCTAATAAATAGCAGAAGTTCAAAAATCTCAAAAAAATAAATAGCAGAAGTCTTATTTGAACCTATCTTAAAATAATCTGAGTGATTCTAAAGTCTGAATTCTTTCTGCTACATCACACTGCTTATAATTCAGAGATTTCCTAGGTTTTAAAAGTAGCTATGAAAAGTAGCCATTTATCAAGATTGTAACAAAGCTCTAATTGACAAAAGGATGAATATTTTGTGATAAGACTTAGATAGTAAAGACAACTGAAATCTACCTTTGGGAGAATTTTAGAAAAAACATATTGCTTCCTTTTTCTTGCATAAGAGATCTTAAGAGATTGTAACTATAGGATATAAATGTAGATTTAGTATCAAGGGATTTTTGACAAGCATCTCCCTTAAGGAAATAGACACTATTATTTTAGGTGGACTAATTATGTGAGTTTAGGCAAAATTGGACTTTCCTTGTGACTCAGCTGGTAAAAAATCAGCCTACAATGCAGGAGACTGGGGTTCAGTTCCTGTGTTGGGAAGATCCCCTGGAGAAGGGAAAGGCTACCCACTCCAGTATTCTGGCCTGGAGAATTTCATGGACTCTATCAGCCATGGGGTTGCAAAGAGTCAGACACAACTGAGTGACTTTCACTTTCAGGCAAAATTGAAAACTTTTTCTCATCTGTGTGTCTGCAACTTAGCCATGAGGACAAAGGCCATAGTCAATTAACTTATGTACATTTCAATAGCTGTCATCTCTGAAACATATGGTAGAGTGTTCTACTTGAGGGAAAACAACTGTAGATAAGTCTTGTCAACCCTATTTACATTATTTTTGAAGGGTGATCTACTTAATTATAATCACAAAGGAAGACAGTTATAATTGAAAGGGCAACAAAGGTAGCAGTGAAAGCCTAAGTATTTACTGTTATATATTCATAGAAGAGTTATCATCCAGAACTACTATTCAAGAGAGAATTCATTGTTCAATCTTTTCCACATCTCTGCCCTCAATTTAGTAGACAAATCTCAGATTGACAGTTAATGCTGGAGGCATACTAGATGCTTACTGTTAACACTAATGATGTCTTTCAGCTCACACTATTTGACTACTTAAAGCTCTTCTGTATAGAATACATTAAGCTTGGGGCTAGAAGCCCTATGTCTTAACTTATCATTCATCTTTATACTTTCGAGTGGGACCTGATCAACACAAACATGGGGTCAAGGGCAACTTACAAGGTTTATGTTTTGTCAAACCTAGGTCTATAGGGACATCTACTTGGGACTGTATTTGCTTGCTCTTGAGTTATATGTAACTAGTGAAAAAAAAAAAAAAAAAAAGAGGTGTAAATAAAGAGAAAGCAAATAGCCTACAGGTTCAGATGAAAACCAAATCATTGAAAGTTATTTATTACAACTATAACATACAGAAATTCATAAGCAAATAAAAAGCTGGATTTTAAAAAGTCAGCAGCTTGAGGTGAAAGGGGATATGAAGAGATTAAAAGGATGAATGGGAAATTTTTAAAAGTCAAACTCAAATATCAAAATGAAAATCTGCATTACAGTTAGTAAATACCAAAGGTAATTTGGTTGAAAATTAAATCAGAATGTGAAGGATAGATTTAATACTTATAATAAACTCATAAAATGATTAAGAGTATAAAAATAAAGAACAATGAAAAAACTGAAAATGAAGAGCCAACATAAGATTTCTTGTTTTCTTCTCAAATGGAAACAAGAATAATTGTAACAGAAACAAAAGTTAAAAACATAATGAAATAAAACTTTACTTAATAAATATACATGCAGATAAAATGGAAGGGCTCTCCCAAATCTAAAGAAACCTAATTGCTCTTTTTATTAAATTTACACATAGTTGGCAACTATATTGCCCAAATTCATGAGAGTATAAATACCTCAGGACTATATTGGAAGAATCTCGAATCTAAAATGAGACAATGTAGGAAAAGGAAGAGAGAAAAGATACTATCTAGAAACTTAGACCATTGCTTATTTTTAACCAGAACTGTAATGATAATTATTTGTTTAGCTTTTAAAAAGTAATCTATCACTTCATGGCAAATAGATGCGGAAACAGTGGAAATAGTGATAGACTTTATTTTGGGGGGCTCCAAAATCACTGCGAATGGTGACTTCAGCCATGAAATTAAAAGATGCTTGCTCCTTGGATTAAAAGCTATCACCAACCTAGACAGCATATCAAAAATAAACAAATGGGACCTAATTAAACTTAAAAGCTTCTGCACAACAAAGGAAACTATTAGCAAGGTGAAAAGACAGCCTTCAGAATGGGAGAAAATAATAGCAAATGAAGCAACCGACAAACAACTAATCTCAAAAATATACAAGCAACTCCTACAGCTCAATTCCAGAAAAATAAATGACCCAATCAAAAAATGGGCCAAAGAACTAAATAGACATTTCTCCAAAGAAGACATACAGATGGCTAACAAACACATGAAAAGATGCTCAACATCACTCATTATCAGAGAAATGCAAATCAAAACCACTATGAGGTACCATTTCACGCCAGTCAGAATGGCTGCGATCCAAAAGCCTACAAGCAATAAATGCTGGAGAGGGTGTAGAGAAAAGGGAACCCTCTTACACTGTTGGTGGGAATGCAAACTAGTACAGCCACTATGGAGAACAGTGTGGAGATTCCTTAAAAAACTGGAAATAGAACTGCCTTATGACCCAGCAATCCCACTGCTGGGCATACACACTGAGGAAACCAGAATTGAAAGAGACACGTGTACCCCAATGTTCATCGCAGCACTGTTTATAATAGCCAGGACATGGAAGCAACCTAGGTGTCCATCAGCAGATGAATGGATAAGAAAGCTGTGGTACATATACACAATGGAGTATTACTCAGCCATTAAAAAGAATACATTTGAATCAGTTCTAATGAGGTGGATGAAATTGGAGCCTATTATACAGAGTGAAGTAAGCCAGAAAGAAAAACACCAATACAGTATACTAACGCATATATATGGAATTTAGAAAGATGGTAACAATAACCCTGTATATGAGACAGCAAAAGAGACACTGATGTATAGAACAGTCTTATGGACTCTGTGGGAGAGGGAGAGGGTGGGAAGATTTGGAAGAATGGCATTGAAACATGTATAATATCATGTATGAAACAAGTTGCCAGTCCAGGTTCGATGCACAATACTGGATGCTTGGGGCTGGTGCACTGGGACGACCCAGAGGGATGGTATGGGGAGGGAGGAGGGAGGAGGGTTCAGGATGGGGAACACATGTATACCTGTGGCAGATTCATTTCGATATTTGGCAAAACCAATACAATATTGTAAAGTTTAAAAATAAAATTAAATTTAAAAAATAATAATAGAAAATTTAAAAAAATAAAATAATGCATTAAGATGAAAAAATAAATAAATAAATAAAAATCAGAGACATTAGTTGCCAACAAAGGTCCATCTAGTCAAAGCTATGGTTTTTCCAGTAGTCAGGTATGGATGTGAGAGTCAGAGTATAAAGAAAGCTGAGTGCTGAAGAATTGATGCTTTTAAACTGTGGTGTTGGAGAAGACTCTTGAGAGTCCCGTGGACTGCAAGGAGACCCAACCAGCCCATCCTAAAGGAAATCAGTCCTGAATATTCATTGGAAGGACTGATGCTGAAGCTGAAACTCCAATACTTTGGCCACCTCATGCGAAGAGCTGACTCATTTGAAAAGACCCTGATGCTGGGGATGATTGAAGGCGGAAAGAGAAGGGGATGACAGAGAATGAGATGATGGGATGGCATCACTGGCTCAATGGACATGAGTTTGAGTAACCTCCAGGAGTTGGTGATGGACAGGGAAGCCTGGCATGCTGCAGTCCGTGGGGTCACAAAGAGTCAGACACAACTGAGTGAATGAACTGAACTAAACTGATCCTGACTACATTCCACAGAGAGTCTAAGTTTGTCAATCAGGCCATCATCTGAGCAAGTGCTCAATTACTACAGGTGTTTATTTTTTTTTCCATACATAACCCTGTTTGGGGAAATGACAAGAATATGACAATAATATCATAATTGGATGCCTCTAATATGGTAGGTGTCCTATATTATCACTTTAAACCTTTACAATTCTACATTATATAGTAATCACTCTTATTTTATGGATGAGAGAACTGATCCTCAATGAAGTTAAAAATTTTATATAGTATATCCAAAGACTTTACTAAATGTACCCAATACCTGTTTTGATATAGATATTATTCCTCTTACAGATAAGAGGTTAAACAATACCTCCAAGATCATCAAGTAAGTACGTATTGGAGCCAGTATGCAAAGATTTTTGATATTTAATTACATCTGTAGAGTCAAGTGGAGAAGGCAATGGCACCCCACTCCAGTCTTCTTGCCTGGAAAATCCCATGGACGGAGGAGCCTGGTGGGCTGGAGTCCATGGGGTCACTAAGAGTCAGACACGACTGAGACTTCACTTTCACTTTTCACTTTTATGCATTGGAGAAGGAAATGGCAACCCACTCCAGTGTTCTTGCCTGGAGAATCCCAGGGACGGGGGAGCCTGGTGGGCTGCCGTCTATGGGGTCGCACTGAGTCGGACACGACTGAAGCGACTTAGCAGTAGAGTCAAGACAAGGACCTAAGCTGTAGTTCATCCTACTCAAAAAACTTCACTTTACCTTTTTAATAAATAATTCAGGAAGTGAGAAGGCGATCTTGAGAAGTTTAGTTTAACCAAGCATAGATAGCCTAAAAGACTGTGGCTAACGTTACCACTTGTCAAAGAGTGAGGTTACAAACTGGTATTGTACGAGCTGCAGGTTTCATGTTTGTAGATAGAGCAACCATATTTTGTCCTCAAAGTTCAAGTCCCTTTTTATCATTTTCTTTCATTTACTTAACATCTTCCCCATGAATATCGGAAATAGATGTGGGAATTTTTTTTTAAAAATTCTCTGTAAATTATAAAGGAACTATAAGGAATGACTTTATCAGCGTGCTTCAGTGAACTAATAACTATGTTAATTATGCAGTGGCTAGAATATGCCAGGAAGCTCTCTAAATATTTAAACGATAATAGAAATAGTAGGAAGAAAAATATAGTATAGTACTTTAGAAAAAGTACTGGAATTGGTTTCAAAAGGTTGAGTTTTTGTCTCAAGAGTTACAAACCACAGAAACATAACTGAATCTCTGACCATTGGGTTCCTTATTTATAAACTGGAGTAAAAAAACTGACCTCACGTGGTTGGTGTGAAATAGGGAACGATCCAGTTGTTTCTCTCTTTCAATAGATTGTTTATCTCTTTCAAAGAGAGATGGTTTCTGTCTTTCCATTTCACTTCTCTCTTTCAGTGTTTCGGGAATATCCAGTCTGAGCGAGCTTGTGATATAGTTAACTGTCTTCAATCACTATTCATTCATTAAGTTCAGTTTGCATTCATCATGTCTCTCCTGTGATAAAGGGAATCCCCCATTTTGTACAATATGCTTGGCTAAACAATTTATCTGCAACGTGTCCCTAAGCTTTTAAAAGTGTTCCTCATTAAGAGGGAACACTTAACGCTGAGCCCAATTCTACCCTGGACATCATAGGATGTATTTGTCTGGAAACAAGAGATGAAAGTTTGCTTCCAGCCTTCCTACCAGAGTTGAGAGATTTGCAAATTTTGCTACAGAATAAAAAGATCCTGAACATCCAGAAGATAACTTCACTTCTCAGAGGACTAGTATCTAAAAAAAATTAACTTGTTCAAAGTCACATACATATGGCTAGATCACCAAATTAAACCGGTATCTCCTCTCTTTTAGTTCATGTGTTTGTCCATACTGCAAGAGTTGAACTTGATCAGTAAAAAATGACAAGCCATGATGCTACTTATTTGAAAGTCCTACTCTACTTGTGTTTCATAATTGATTTGAGAGTTTGGGTTAAGTGCAAAAAATGCAAACTTCTTGAATATCTCTTGGATCCCTCAAGCTCACATGCTTGTAAACCTTTATAGGCTAATCTTTATCATATCTTTTAACACTCCTCCTAAGAACTTAAGGAATTATGCCAAGTCACTGCAATTGCATTTATAATTCAGATATCTTAAGTGTAAATTATATTTGCCCTTTCTGTCACCAATCATTGCTCCGTTTTTAATAACTCATTGGATATTGATCCATGTCAAGGTCATCCACCTTGAATAATTAGGCAGTTGCCATCAGATCTCTGAATTCTGTCAACAAAAATGGCTTATGTTCAAGCATGTAAAATGCGGTTGAAAAGAAGGACAAAGGATTTTGTGCCTCAGAACATTCAAACATGAATATTCCCACACTGATGGGTGACGAGTTTCAATACAATGTATTTCTGCCTTGAGTCAGTGGACTGGATAAGAATTCAGGAACTTTTGGTAGAATCAGTCAAAAACCCTGTAACCTCTGACTTCACTCTAATATCTTTAGAATGATATCACTCTTTATCCATGCATCTCACCAGTTGATGAAGGAAGTTCATAGGAGATAGTGGATTTTTACTTAAAATCTGTAAGAAATGGCTTAAGGCTAAAGGTAAAGCCAGTGAAAATATTGTCTACTTCTTTTCAACAGCTATAGATGTATAGTAATAATATTGTGTATGTGTGTGCGGGCTCAGTAGTGTCTGCCTCTTTGCAACCCCATGGACTGTAGCCTGCGAGGCTCCTCTGTCCATGGGATTTCCCAAGCAAGAATATGGGAGTGGAGTGCCATTTCTTCCTCCACGGGATCTTCCCATCCCAGAAATCGAACCCGTGACTCCTGTATTGGCAGGAGGATTCTTTACCTGAGAAGCCCATACTATTGGTCACCATTTATTAATAATCCACAATGTAGTTTACTTACTTGACATGTAGGTCAGAGCTAATGATTGTGAAGTCACACAGCACTAAGGTCTCAGCCGCTTGCTGTTTATATCTGGGAAAGTCACCTAACTGTTCTATATTTTGGTTTACGTATCTTTAAAATGTGAATAATACCAAATTCATGAGCTTGTTGTGAAGATTAAATTAAATTATTTATATAAGAAATGTTGCCCAAGCTCTAATTATAACAGCATAAATATTTCTCTATTGCTACTTATTTTTATTTGCAAATTGGTCTGAAGATTACCATCATCCTACCCTCTGAGAGATTATTGTCTCCAGATTGCACAGTTAGTAAGTGGTTAAATCACAGTGTTGTGGGAACTTCCTATGTGTTAAAAAAAAAAAAAAAAAAACTTTGTGGTTTTGTCTGTTAATATTGACACAAAGCAATATGACATAAAATGTAACTGTCTTCTTCAAAAGATAAGCATCAACTTGGAAACATAATTAACCTAAATTTATTCTAATAATCACGGCATCATTTGTGTGTCAAATAATGTTGACAAGTAGGTGATTCGATGTGTTTTGTTCAAATTTTGTAGGGTCCCTCAAATGATAATCTGCTGCTCTCTCCATGCCCCAAATCTCACAATGACTTTCACTGTGAGATTTCACTGAAATACACTGAATTTGTTATAAATAAATAAATAAATAAAACTGAAAAAGGTACATTGCCTACCCTCAAGGACCTAACGTTCTAGTGATAAAGAGTGGCAGTTAAATAATTCCATAAACACAGCAAGTCTTATGGTAACAAAATGCCGAGGGTAAATGTAAGGACAGAGAAGGACTCAAGTCACACTTAGGTGGCAAGGTTACAAGAGGAAGAGGGTTACCAAGAAAAAAGGATCCTAAGAAGAGGTACTGACTTTAAAAAGTAGAAAAAGGAAAGGAAAAAACCAAAGTCTCCCTCTCCGGTATCGCGCAATTAGCAAAAGAAATGCTTAATCATTTGGGATGGTTCACAATGACTGAAAGCCAAACAGTTCTGGACATTGAAAACAGCTACAGTTCACTTAATGCCAGCACAAAGACAGTGTAGTAATATTGCCCTTGCATATTTCAGCAGTTTAATAATTCTGTTCAATTTTCTTAACTTGATCTTTATTGGCGTAGGGCAGCTGGCTTAGCATGTGGTGGTAGGTGCTTTTAAATTTTAAAATACATTACAGAGCAACACCTTAAAAAATCAATAAAGTTATTGTATATCCTGACTCATCATGTCCTTGTTTAGATTAGCAATGCATATTTTTACATATATTAGAAGAATATCTGGGAATGTAAAACCATGGAATCAGACAATATGGACATGGACAAATGTAAAATCGACAAAAATCACTAGGTGAACAAATTCTATGGGTCACATTTGAGTCATATTTCTAACATATATCACATGAACAAAGTATCTCATCAGAGAGCCTTAAAATTTCATAGCCTTTGAAAGCTAATGTACTTTCACAAATGACTCTTCTTTAAGCTGTCCACCTGGTGGCGCTAGTGGTAAAGAATCTGCCAGTCAATGCAAGAGATGAGCGTTCCATCCCTGGGTGGGGATGATCCCCTAGAGAAGGAAATGGCAACAACCCACTCCTGTATTCTTGCCTGAAAAATCCTATGGAGAGAGGAGCCTGGAGAACTACAGTCCATGCAGGTGCAAAGAGTTGGACACGACTGAGTACACACATACACATCATATAAGGTATATAAAACCTTATAAAAGATGTCTCATCTCCTGTTGGTAGCAATATACAGATTATGTACCTGAAAGTATCAAGCTATTTAAAACAACGTATCATTGAACCATGTTATTCTTCCCAGGGGTTGAATTCCAGCCACCAAGAGAGATGTAATAGGGTGACGACAGACTAGGAAGTCACTTTAATCCAACACACCTCAGGAACATTTTGACTGAAAAAAAAAAGTGGCGGGGGACTCATTCTTGCAACAAGGATTTACTAAATATATACTACAGTACAAAAAGAGGCTAGTTGTCAGAAATGCAACAATAAAAATACAGGCATGATCCCTCAAAGAGTTTACATATTATTTGGGGGATGAAGCAATAGAAATAGATGAGGAAATACAGGATACTCTGACAGCACACAGAAGAGAGACAAAAATTATTTTAATTCCTCTTAAAATGCTTGCATTTTATTTTAAAGACAAAATAAAGCTCTTCGAAGGGCTTTTGCAGAAAAGTAAAACTTAACTTGTTTCTAGAAAAGCCATCAAAGCTCCTCAAACTGATACACTTTTAAATGGTTAAGGAAGAATATTCAATAGGACTTCCTTATTTGATGGTGTGAAAGTTTATAAGGAAGAAGGAAGCGTAAGATGACCCTCAAGTTTTCCAGCTTGTAGGCCTGAATGAAAGGTGATTTTATTTTCTTAAGAAAATAGGGACTACCTCTATTTCTTTGCCAGTAAAATTTAAAAAGTGCTTTTTTACATAGAATTGTTTAAACTGTTATTACATTACTGATACTTGTTTTTTTCTCCTCCATTTTGAGATTAGGGGCTTTTCATGAATTTTAGTAGCCCTAGAATTTAGCTGATATTCAATAAATGTGCATAGGATAAACAAAAGAATGGATAAATGAGTTAATGATAAATTGTTGGATATTACCTCATTTGACATTTACATCATCTGTGAGAAGGAAAAGTAGAGGTTTTTCTATTTTATGGATAAGAAATAACAAAGGATGCATTGTAGAAACTGATCAAGGTTACCTAGCAGGTAAGCACAAAAACAGCAGCTGAAATACAGTTCCTTTCACTCACATTCCAGTGCTCTTCACTGCATCAGCCTACTTCTCACTTATTACCTGCTTTTTCATTGTCTCAGTCCTAATGAAGAAGTCCACATGAGTTATGTGGTCTCCATTTCCAAATTAACCAGAAAGAAGTGCACAGAATTTCCCCTTAAAAAATGACTATATATCATGAGGCATCTCATAATCTACCAAATTACCATAATTAATAAGGGCATGTAGTTGGTGAGTGGAACCATCAAGCTGTTCCAAAGTTTTGCACAGCAGGTAAAAGATCAGATGCAAAGACTAATTATCAGCATCCCATGGTCCGTTTGAGAAATACACACACACACACACACAGATACACACAGCAGAGGGCAATCTAAAAAAACAAAACTTATGATTACTGCGCTGGGTGAATGTGATTGACAGAATCAGACCCAGGAGGTAAATTCAGAGTCATAGGAATTTTGTACAGAGTTCCTGAAATCTCTGTAAATACTTTTCACAGGGCACTTGGAGAAATTAACTAAAGAAAACTGAGCATTCCAACTTTTTAAAATGACATAATGAACACGAAAGCAATGGTTTCTAAAACATTTTAAAACTAACCACTGTTAGGAGATTCACCTTAGCCTTTCAGGAGCTTCAGAAACATTGTTCAGTTTGAAAAGTTATTAAGCCCAAACTAAGTTTAGACTATCCAGGAGCTTACAGAATAATACAGAAGATGGGAGAGAAATCACATAATTAAAATGCATTCGATACTAACAGAGGTGTCCCAATCAATGTGAAACAGGGTCAAGTCAGAAAGGTGACCGTGTGAGTCCTGGCCAAGCTATTATAAAGTTTTGTAGACTAAAGAAGTCATAAACCTCTTTGAGTCATACTGCCCACATCTGCTAAAAGAAAACAGTCATAGATTTTATTTGACATGTTATTAAAGACGGAGTTATTTACTGTTGTGGAGGAATCTGCCACAGTTTGAGACTGTAGATGAGGTTCTCAGCAAGTTTGGGGGAATTACATCACAATCCCTCAGGCAGCTGCCAGAAGGGAACATTCTGGATAAAGGGAACAGTGATGTACAAATTGGTGACAGCGTCTGTCAAACAGTCGAGAGTCAAGTAATTCAGCAGATGCTCTGTCTCTCCTCACCCCCAGCTGCATCCTAGCTCCTCCTTTCCTGCCCTAGGAAACTGAACTATCAATAAATGATGGAGGAGGAAATCTGTGGCGTCTGCCCTCTCCCTACCTCTTATGTTATACTCCACTGTTCATGCCGTCCATGCCATCCAAGATTAACAGCAACTGGCAAACAAAGACAAACACCCCAGAAGAAATGCCCCTCCTCTCTGAGCCTCAGTTTACTCATGCTGAAGGCCCACATACGCTTAAAAACATTCCTGGGATACAAACTCTGGTCAAAAAGCCTGAAGTCCTGTCAGCTGTCAGTTTATTCCCTTTCCACTCTAATCTTCCTCAAACTAGTAGGCATGTTGCCGAAGGCAGTCAAAGACAGACATCAGAGAAATATGCAAAGAGTAGGCATTCCTAAATATTGTGCATTTTCTAGATTAGTACAATTCTAAATGAGAAAAGAGTACAATAGAAATACCAGTCTCTTTGATTAAGATAAGTATCTTCTGAACTTGTCTGAAAGCACTCTGCTATTAATGTACACAGTCTAATGCCAATGACAGAGAAGTAAACGCACAGCAAACAAATCAGCTTAGAAAATGAGGCAGAAATAATGCAATAAATGAGGAATACAGCAAACTGATAAGCAAGAATAATCACGACCTCAGCGATCATATACATATGTATATTCATATATATATAATATGCACACACATATATATAGTGTGTTGACTTGTGCATTAATTATGTATTAAAAAGAGCTTATAATACCTTAAGAGAGTATAAAATCAAAGTGAATTCACACATGAATAAAATGCTATACTAATTCTATAGAATCATATGTCCTTGAAGAAGAAAGACGTGGAAATAACAGTGCTGAATGTACAGTCAAAATGACTTCTTCACATATCTGCTCATTTATACAAAATAAATACAGACAGGATAGGCCAGAAACTAATGAGATTGGTTACTTACAGGAGGTATATTAGGAATAGGATGAAAACAGTAAACAATAGAGAGCAGGAGAGTGGTATGGCTCTGAGTATACACCTCACTGTATACTTATGACTTTTGGCTCTAGGCTAAGATTTCCCATACTCTGATCAGTTATTCAATCAATCAAATCAAAGAGGGGATAAACTTTAAAATAGTATCCAAACATAAACCTTGCATATTGTAAATCAATAACCGCATTACAAAGGTGAAAAATGATAAAGGAAAAAAGGGATTACTTTTTTGTACCCAGAATTTTGATTTTATACCCTCAGGCTGAAGGCGAAAAGAACTGTAAATAAATTGTGAATGCTTGTTGGAGTTGTTTTTCTCAGTGGTATGTGTAAGCAATTCTGAAACTACTTTTTGTGTATTCAAGACTGATAAAATAAGAACTTACCTAGTAACAAGTATAGCTTTAGGTTTCTCATGGCTGGGGAAAGGTGTTACAATTTGAAAGGGAGAAGAGAAGGATGAATTCTGTGGCGCTGGAATGGAATTGGAGGTACCCCCATAGGCAGTTTTGAAATATAGAAAGGTAAAGAGATATACAGATAGATGCATAGAAATGCGTGTATGTGTGTGCATCTATGCCCGTCTCTGTTTGTTGAAACTGGGAGCAGTGACAACATAACAATGAGACCACCAGGTACAAAATCATGATTTCTAAACTAAAATCTCTATTAAAAATTAAACACAAAAACAAAGATTCTGGAGAAATAGTTAATTCCAGAACTGAGACTGTAAAAGGATGACTCGTGATCATCTTGTGGGTAACAGAAAATCTTCAAATAATCAGAGGGACATATCTAAAAGAAGTAAGAGCCAGATTGAAGAAGCTCCCACTGGCCAAATCTGCGACAGTCTGAGCATCCCAAATCTGAGCTTACAATCTCGGGAATACATAAGGATGCAAGAGCAGAAACAGATGTAAGTAAATGAATAAGTAGATAAAGAGGAAAATACCAAGTGCTAATTGAGAAAAGAATGATGAAATTAGAAAATGACCAAATAGCAACAATCACAGTAATAACTGATTCCACTATAAATCATCACAGGATGCTAGCGCTAGTGAATAAGAGTTTGAAGAGTAACAGGATATTCACAGTCACAAAGAATCTTCTCCTAAGTTACCCATCATCAAAAAAAAAAAAAAAAAACCAAAGTTAAAATTGAGGGATATAAAAGATACCATATTAAATAGGTGATCATTGTTAATGTCAACAGCAATCATACAAATTAACACATTATATCTGCTATTATAATGCTAGAAGAAGGAGAAAGAGGGGCAAGAGGAAGGGAAAAACTTCTGTGGTAATTCTGCCAGATAATATAAAATTAACAGTTGATCATAGGGAACACCAGATAAACCCAAATTGAGGGCTATTTAACAAAATAAGTGCCCCACACTCTTCAAAAATGTCAAGGTCAAAAAAGACAAAGGAAAAAACTATTCCAGGTTAAAATAAACTAAAAAAATTGTGACAACTAATTACAATGTGTGATAGAAGATTAGACCTTAAACAAGGGGAAAAAATGTACACACACACACACACACATTCATGCGTGCACATGCACTTACATAGAGGACATTACTAGGATAATTGCTATAACTAAATAAGGTCTATGGCATTAATTTTAATTTCTTGATTAGATGATTGTCCCATGAGCACGTAGATCATGTTTTTTAAGAAGCACATACTAAAGAATTCAGGGGTAAAGAAGCATCAGGTATCTAAGTTGCCCTCAAGTAGTTCATGTGTGTGTAAAGACACAACTTTCATGTGTGTGTAAATACACAAGATGAGCAACCACACTCCTGTGATCTGCAGGGAATGGAGCCCAGAAGGGCCAAATGGAGAGTGTATTGACACACACACACAAAATGACTAGTGATGCAGATTATTCAAACACATTATCCTCCTAAAGGAGATGGGTCTAGACCAAGCACAAAAGAGTAAGTCAGTACCTGAGCAACAGCTCCTGGACAGATTTCCTGGAATAAGGTTTATACTGCGTTAGGTTTTTATATAGTTCATTTAGTCTATTTTCTTGAACAGGAAGACGCCATTTAAAGCACCTCTCCCTAGAAGTTAGACAGCCATGTGTAAATCTATGCCCTTAGAACACATCATCACACCATACACAAAAATAACCTGAAAATGGCTTAATACTTAAATATAAGACATGACCCCATAAAACTCCTAGAATACAACATAGGCAAAACATTCTCTGACATAAATTTCTTAGGTCAATATAAATAAAAGCAAAAATAAACAAATGGAACCTTATCAAACTTAATGAACTTTTGTACAGCAAAGGAAACCATAAATAAACTAGAAAGACAACCCATAGAATGGGAGAAAATGTTTGCAAAAGATGTGATCAATAAGCATTAATTCCTGAAATATACAAATAGCTCATACAGCTCAATTACAAAAAAAAAAAATGAACAATCCAATTGAAAAATGGACAGAATCCAAAGAAGACCTACATATGGCCTATAAACATGTAAACATGCTCAACATCACTAATTATAGAGAAATGGAAATCAAAACTAAAATGAGGTATCACCTCACACCAGTCAGAATGACCATCATCAAAAAAATCTACAAACAATAAATTCTGGAGAGGGTATGGAGAAAAGAAAACCCTCTTGCAATGCTGGTGGGAATGTAAATTGCTAGTCACCATAGAGGACAGGGGATTCCCAGGTGGCACTAGTGGTAAAGAACTGCCCGCTAATGCAGGAGACGTGAGAGATGTGGGTTCCATCCCTGGGTTGGGAAGATCCCCGGAGAAGGAAATGGCAACCCACTCCAGTATTCTTGCCTGGAAATCCAATGGACAGAGGAGCCTGGTGGGTTACAGTCCATAGGGTCACAAAGAGTTGGACATGACTGAAGTGACTTAGCATGTACTATAGAGGACAGTATGGACATTTCTTTAAAAAACTAGGAATACATCTACCATATGACCCGGAAACCCCACTACTGGGCATACACCCTGAGAAAACCACAATTCTAAAAGACATGTGTACAAGACATGGAACCAACCTAGATGTCCATTAACAGATGAATGGATGAACAAGGTGTGGCACATATATACAATGCAATATTACACAGCCATGGAAAGAATGAATTTGAGACAGCATATTAAAAAGCAGAGACATTACTTTGCCAACAAAGGTCTGTCTAGTCAAGGCCATGTTTTTTCCAGTGGTCATGTATGGATGTGAGAGTTGGACTATAAAGAAAGCTGAGCACTGAAGAATTGATGCTTTTGAACTGCGGTGTTGGAGGACTCTTGAGAGTCCCTTGGACTGCAAGGAGATCCAACCAGTCCATCCTAAAGGAGATCAGTCCTGGGTGTTCATTGGAAGGACTGATGTTAAAGCTGAAACTCCAATACTTTGGCCACCTGATGTGAAGAGCTGACTCATTGGAAAAGACCCTGCTGCTGGGAAAGATTGAGGGCAGGAGGAGAAGGGGTGACAGCAGATGAAATGGTTGGATGGCATCACCGACTCGATGGACATGGGTTTGGGTGAACGCTGGGAGTTGGTCATGGACAGCAAAGCCTGGCGTGCTGTGGTTCACGGGGTCACAAGGAGTCGGACATGACTGAGTGACTGAACTGAACTAGTGAGGTGGACGAACCCAGAGCCTATTATACAGAGTGAAGTCAGTCAGTCAGTAAGAGAAAAATTAATATAGTATATTAACACATATATATGGAATCTTGACATTGGGCTTCCTAGCTGGCACTAGTGGTAAAGAACCCACCTGCCAATGCAGGAGACACAAGAGATGCAGCTTTGATCCCTGGGTTGGGAAGATCCCCTGAAGGAGGGCACGGCTTCCCACTGCAGTATTCTTGCCTGGAGAATCCCATGGACAGAAGAGCCTAGCAGGCTACACAGAGTCAGACACGACTGAAGAAACTTGGCATGCACACATATGGAATGTGGGAAAATGGTATTAATGAACGGATTTGCAGGGAAGGAGTGGAGACACGGATGTAGAGAATTGACTTGTGGACACAGCAGGGGAGGGAGAGAGCGGGATGAGTGGAGAAAGCTGCATCAACATGTACACATTATCATGTGTAAGACGGATGGCTGGTAAGCTGCCGTGTAGCACGACGAGCCCAGCCTGGCACTCTGTGATGACCTGGAGGCTGGAATGAGGAAGCGGAGGGAAGGGATATACATATCATTATGGCTATTTCATGTTGTTGTATGGAAGAAACAAACACAATATTGCAAAAATTAAAAAACAAAAAAAGAAAAAGAAATGGATAGAAAACCTAAATAAACTCTTCCCCAAACAAGATGTATAGATGACCAATAAACACATGAAATGATGCTCAACCTTGCTATTCAGTTCAGTTCAGTTCAGTCACTTAGTCATGTCTGAACCTTGCTATTAGAGAAATGCAAATCAAAACTACAATGAGAGGACTTTCCTGATGGCCCAGTGGTTAAGAATCTGCCTGCCAATGCAGGTGACACAGGTTTGATCTCTGGTCCGGGAAGATCCCACATGGCACTAAGCATCTAAGCCTGTGTACCACAAATACTAAGCCTGTGCTTGAGAGGCCACACGCCACATCTGCTAAAGCTCAAGCACCCTAGAGCCTGTGCTTCACGGCAAGAGAACCCATTGCAATGAGAAGCCTGTGCACCACAGCAACAAAAGAAAGCCCACACTCAGCAAAGAAGACCCATATTTATTTAAAATATTTAATTAAAATAAATTTAAATTTATTTATTTAAAATAAATATTTTTAAAAACTACAGTGCGATACTACATCACACTGGTCAAAATGGGCATCATTTAAAATTCGATAAACAATAAGAGCTAGAGAGGATGTAGAGAAATGGGAATCCTCCTACACTGTTGGTGAGAATGTAAATTGGTACAGCTATTATGAGGATCAGTACAGAGGTTCTGCAAAACACTAAAAGTAGAGTTGACATGATCCTGCAATTCCACTCCTGGGCCTATATCCAAACAAACTATAATTTGAAAAGATACATCCACCCTAATGTTCATGGCAGCAGTGTTTACGATAGCCAAGATATGGAAGCAACCCAAGTTTCTATCAATGGATGGATAGATAAAGGAGATGTTGTACATATATACAATGGAATACTACTCAGCCATCAAAAGAATGGAATAATGCCATATGCAGGAACATGGATAGACTTGGAGATTATTAAGTAAATATGAAAGAGAAAGACATGATTTCACTTCTATGTGGGATCTAAAATATGACGCAAATGAACTTATCTACAGAGCAGAAGCAGACCCAGAGACCTAGAGAAGAGTCTTGCGGTTGTCAAGAGGGAAGGCAGGCTGGGGCGAGATGGATTGGGGGTTTGCAATTAACAGATGTAAACTATATATACAGAATGGATAAACAAGGCCCTGCTGTATAGCACAGGGACTATATTCAGTATCCTGTGATAAACCATAATGGAAAAGATAATGAAAAATAATGTGTGTGTGTGTGTGTGTGTATATATATATATATATATATATATATATATATATATTTAACCGAATCACTTTTCTGTACAATAGAAATTGACACAACATTGTAAATCAACTATACTTCAATAAATAAAGTTTTAAAATAAAGTATCTCTCCCTGGCCAAAATTTGTTATTTGTAGACTTCTTTCCTTTATCTATTATTATTTCTTTACAGTAGGTCCTTGTTGATTATTTTAAGTATAGCAGTGTAGAGACTTCCCTGGTGGTCCAGTGGTTAAAAATCCCCCTGCCAATGCAGGGGGACACAGGCTCAATCCCTGGTCCAGGAAGAACCCACATGCCTCAGGGCAACTAAACCCTGTACCACAACTACTTGGCCCACGTGCCACAACTCCCAAGCTTGCGAGCCACAACTTCTTAGCCCGTGTGCGGCAATTAATAAAGCCTGTGTGCCTGAGACCCCTGCTCCACAACAGGACAAGGCACTGAAAAGAAAAGCTCATGCTGTCACTAAAGAGTAGCCCCTGCCCACCACCACTAGAGAAAGCTTGTACACAGCAATGAGGACCCAGCACAGCCAAAAATAAAAAAAACTACACACACACACACACACACACACATATATATATATATATATATATATATATATAGCAGTGTGTGCATGTCAATATCAAACTCCCAATCAGTCCCTCCTTTCCTGCCCCCGTAACTACAAATTCATTCTTTAAGCCTGTGAGTCTGTTTATGTTGTTTCTGTTTTTAAAAAAGTTCATTTGTATCTTTCTTTAGAGTCAGTATATAAGAAATATCACATCATATTTATCATTGTCTGTCTGACTTACTCCAGTTCAGTTCAGTTCAGTTGCTCAGTCATGTCCGACTCTTTGCGACCCCATGAATTGCAGCAAGCCAGGCCTCCCTGTCCATCACCAACTCCCGGATTTCACTCAAACTCACATCCATCGAGTCGGTGTGCCATCTAGCCATCTCATCCTCTGTCGTCCCCTTCTCCTCCTGCCCCCAATCCTCCCAGCATCAGAGTCTTTTCCAATGAGTCAACTCTTCGCATGAGGTGGCCAAAGTACTGGAGTTTCAGCTTCAGCATCATTCCTTCCAAAGAAATCCCAGGGCTGATATTCTGGCCCCCCCATGTTGCTGAAAATGGTATTTTTTTTTTCAATGGTTGAGTGATATTCTCTTGGATATATGTATCACATATTCTCTATCCATTCATCAGTTGATGGAAATTTAGGTTGCTTACACATCTTAGCTGTTATAAAAGTGCTGCAATGAACATTGGGATGTACATATCCTTCTAAATCATGTTTTTCTCAGGATATGTGCCATGAGTGGGTTGATGGATCATATGGTAGCTCTATTTTTACTCTTTTAAAGGACCTCCATACTATTCTCTATAATGACTGTACCAGCTTACATTCCCACTGACAGTGTAACAGGGCTCCCTTTTCTCCACATCCTCTCCAACATCTATTGTTTGTAGATTTTTTGATGATAGTCATTCTGACTGGTGTGAGCTGATATCTCATTGTAGTTTCAATTTACATTTCTCTAATAATTAGTGATGTTGAGCATCTTTTCATATGCCTCTTGGCCATCTGTAAGTCTTCTTTGGAAAAATGTCTATTTAGGTCATCTGCTCATTTTTTAACTGGGGTACTTGTTAGTTTTTTATATGGAGTTGTATGAACAATTTATATATTTTAGATATCAACCTCTTGTTCTTCATATTATTTGTAAATATATTCTCCCATTCCATAGGTTGTCTTTGCTGTGTAAAAGCCTTGTTTAATTAGGTCCCATTTGTTAATCTTTGCATTCATTTATTTTGCCTTTGGAGACATGTACAGAACAATATTGTAGAGAAAGTGTACCACGTGTACACTCTTAGCGGGAGGGTAAATTTGGTGCAGCCACTACAGAAAATAGTATGGCACTTCCTCAAAAATCTGAAAATAGAACTACCATATGACTCAGCAAACTTGCTCCAGGGTATATATCCAGAAATAAAAAATGAAAACACTAATTCAAAAAGATACACATACCCCAATGTTCATAGCAGCACTGTTACAGTATCCAACATATAGAAGCAACCTAAATGTTTGTCCAAAGCCAAATGGATAAAGAAGAAGACACACACACACATACACACACACACACAATTACACAATGAACTATTACTCAGCCATAAAAAAGAATGGGCCTAGAGAATATTGTGCTTAGTGAAATAAGTCAAACAAAGACAAATACTGTGTGAGATCATTTAAATTTGGAATCTAAAAAAATAATACAAACAAATGTACATAGTAAGATAGAAACAGACACACTGATGAAAAAAACAAGCCAGTGGTTACAAGTGAGGAAAAGAAAGGGAGGAGGGTTATGGGATTAAGAGAAACAAACTACTGTGTATAAAATAGGTAGCAACAAGGATATATTATGTAGCGTAGGGAATTATATCCATTATCATGTAATAGCTTTTAATGGAGTATACACTGTAAAAAAAACACCAAATCAGTATGCTATACACCTGAAACTAATATAATATTGTAAATCCACTATATTTCAATACATAAATGATGAACATTTTTAAAATGAGCAAAACAAAATGTCTCCTTCCCTGAAATAGGATTTTCCCTGTGAAAGATACTAATCCCACTATGGCATGTTCTGAGGTAGAGGGCAGGTTTCCACACCTGTTTCCACCAGCTTTCCTTTTCCTAGTATTAGATCAGGTACTAGAGCTGTCCAAGGAATGGTGTTAAATTTAGCACTGATGTCACATCTAGAATTGCCAGAGATCACAGAGACACAGGATGGATAAAGGGTTCCCCTTGAGTTTGATTAATTCAAAAGTGATGGAAAGAAAACTGGCATGAAATAGGAAAGACAGTTGGATTTGGGAGATGATGCCTTGAACCACTTTGATTATCCTCAAGGATGCCACAATGAAGCCCTCAGGCAGTCACATTCTCAATAGTGGTAGCAAGAGAATCCATGGCTACAAAAAAGCATCTACTTCTAATGGAAATATTTTCACATGCGATGGAGTTAGAATTGTAGTCAACCCAAGAGGGAAACACATGGAAAGTCTCTCAGAAACTAGAATATAGAAAAGCTATTTTTCCTATTTTCTTTTCTAGATAGGCAGAGGTGAGCTGTGAAAAACTTGCTGTTTAGGATTTGACCTTGTGAGAGAGCATTTGTTATGGATTATATATAGAATTGTGTGTCCGTGGAAGCTCTTTAGTGGGGCAGACAAGGAGATAAGGCATCAAATTGTATTATCAACATTCAACATTTTAGGGAGTCCTTACATCTTGATCAGCCTGTTTGATGTTTAATTAGGTTTTGATCTATCTTTCCAAGTTAAGTTGACTTTTTAAAAATTCCATTCTGCCTTTAAATTAAATGGGACCCAAAAAAGAAATCAGTCACCTTGCCAATAAGATTGCAGACCAATGCAACTTTCTGAAATTTAGCTGTTCTGATGTGACATTTATTCATTGATATTTTGTCAGTAAAATAGTTAATAAATGTTATTATTACTCCATTAATGGCCTTGAAAGGGTGTTGTAAAAACTTTTAACCAAGAGATTGAAATTTAGAATGGATCTTTGTTGTAAATGTACAATTATTAAAAATTTCTAGAAAGCAATATAAATATTTTTCTCAGATATTTTCTCATTGCTGAAATAGAAGTATAGTACACTAAAATGTAACTTAAATGTGTCTTGCAATTCTCAGCTTCATTGCTATAATTAAAAAGAGGGAAAAGAAAAAAAAGAAAGAGAATAAAAATTTCTTGATGTGTGTAAAGATGCTTATAAAACCAGAGAGGTGAAGCAGCTCATAGTTTGCTTACGATCGTAAAATAAGTCAGCAATGCGACTAGGAAGGAATATGCTCCCCTGGCCCTGATTTGAATAATTTAAAACATACTCCATTCATATGAAAGTAACAAAATGTTATAAAAAATAATATTTTTGAATCCTATTAGAAGTAGTCTGCATCATTTAGTAATTTCTTCAAACAAAAAAATCTGTAAAAACAACAAAGAATCCTACCCATTTTCAAAGAGACTGAGAAACCCTTATAAAAGGTTTCTTGTGTGCAAGTCCTCTGATGAACATGTTTTTAAGAGTCTCAGAAGGAGGATAAAATCAATGAAATAAATATTTACAAAGGATTAAGTCCTGCAAATCACGTCCCTTCTTTAGAACAACGTTCCTGGCAGACTTTGGTGTCATGGATTGGTGCACTCTTTACTTCTTTGGATTTACAATCAGTCTTCTTACACAGAATCAAAGTCATAAAGAGCTTAAGAAGTTTACATACCATATCCACTCCCATTTATTGACTACAGTCATTGAGATACTGTTCTGAGTGTTTTTATGTGTATTACCTGATTAAAAATTTGCATAATGCCTCTGTGTGGAAATAAGTCATTCATTCATTCACTCAGAAATAGCTGGTGGCTCAGATAGTAAAGACTCTGCCTACAGTGTGGGAGACCTGGGTTGTATTCGGGGGTTGAGAACATGCCTTGGAGAAGGGAATGGCTACCCAGTCCAGTAGTCTTGCCTGGAGAATTTCATGGACAGAGGAGTCTGGCAGGCTATAGCCTATGGGGTCATAAAGAGTCAGATATAACTGAGCAAAGTATCATTAAGTTGATTAAGCACGACTATGTGGAACTGTCCAAGGTACTAGATCCAGAAATTAAGTTCCTTTCAGTGCAGTTCAATCACTTAGTTGTGTCCAACTCTTTGCAACCCCATGAATGCACGCCAGGCCTCCCTGTCCATCAGCAACTCCCGGAGTTTACTCAAACTAATGTCCATCGAGTCGGTGATGCCATCCAGCCATCTCATCCTCTGTCATCCCCTTCTCCTCCTGCCCCCAGTCCCTCCCAGTGTCAGAGTCTTTTCCAATGAGTCAACTCTTCACATGAGGTGGCCAAAGTATTGGAGTTTCAGCCTCAACATCAGTCCTTCCAATGAACACCCAGGACTAATCTCCTTTAGAATGGACTGGTTGGATCTCCTCGCAGTCCAAGGGACTCTCAAGAGTCTTCTCCAACACCACAGTTCAAAAGCATCAATTCTTCAGCACTCAGCTTTCTTCACAGTCCAACTCTCACATCCATACATGACCACTGGAAAAACCATAGCCTTGACTAGACGGACCTTTGTTGGCAAAGTAATGTCTCTGCTTTTGAATATGCTATCTAGGTTGGTCATAACGTTCCTTCCAAGGAGTAAGCATCTTTCAATTTCATGGCTGCAGTCACCATCTGCAGTGATTTTGGAGCCCCCCCAAAATAAAGTCTGCCACTGTTTCCACTGTTTCCCCATCTATTTCCCATGAAGTGATGGGACCAGATGCCATGATCTTAGTTTTCTGAATGCTGAGCTTTAAGCCAACTATTTCACTCTCCTCTTTCACTTTCATCAAGAGGCTTTTGAGTTCCTCTTCACTTTCTGCCATAAGGGTGGTATTGTCTGCATATCTGAGGTTACTGATATTTCTCCCGGCAATCTTGATTCCAGCTTGTGCTTCTTCTAGCCCAGCGTTTCTCATGATGTACTCTGCATAGAAGTTAAATAAGCAGGGTGACAGTATACAGCCTTGACGTACTCCTTTTCCTATTTGTAACCAGTCTGTTGTTCCATGTCTAGTTCTAACTGTTGCTTCCTGACCCACATACAGGCTTCTCAAGAGGCAGGTCAGGTGGTCTGGTATTCCCATCTCTTGAAGAATTTTCCACAGTTTCTTGTGATCCACACAGTCAAAGGCTTTGGCATAGTCAATAAAGCAGAAATAGATGTTTTTCTGGAACTCTCTTGCTTTTTCCATGATCCAGCGGATGTTGGCAATTTGATCTCTGGTTCCTCTGCCTTTTCTAAAACCAGCTTGAACATCAGGAAGTTCATGGTTCACATATTGCTGAAGCCTAGCTTGGAGAATTTTGAGCATTACTTTACTAGCGTGTGATGTGAGTGCAGTTGTGTGGTAGTTTGAGCATTCTTTGGCATTGCCTTTCTTTGGGAATGGAATGAAAACTGACCTTTTCCAGTCCTGTGGCCACTGCTGAGTTTTCCAAATTTGCTGGCATATTGAGTGTAGCACTTTCACAGCATCATCTTTCAGGATTTGAAATAGCTCAACTGGAATTCCATCACCTCCACTAGCTTTGTTCATAGTGATGCTTTCTAAGGCCCACTTGACTTCACATTCCAGGATGTCTGGCTCTAGGTGAGTGATCACACCATTGTGATTATCTGGGTCGCAAAGATCTTTTTTTGTACAGTTCTTCCGTGTATTCTTGCCATCTCTTCTTAATATCTTCTGCTTCTGTTAGGTCCATACCATTTCTGTCCTTTATTGAGCCCATTTTTGCATGAAATGTTCCCTTGGTATATCTAATTTTCTTGAAGAGATCTCTAGTTTTTCCCATTCTGTTCTTTTCCTCTATTTCTTTGCATTGATCGCTGAGGAAGGCTTTCTTATCTCTCCTTGCTTTTTTTTTGGAACTCTGCTTTCAGATGCTTATATCTTTCCTTTTCTCCTTTGCTTTGTGCTTCTCTTCTTTTCAGAGCTACTTGCAAGGCCTCCTCAGACAGCCATTTTTCTTTTTTGTCTTTCTTTTCCATTGGGGTGGTCTTGATCCGTGTCTCCTGTACAATGTCATGAACCTCCGTCCATAATTCATCAGGCAATCTGTCTATCAGATCTAGTCCCTTAAATCTACTTCTCACTTCTACTATATAATCATAAGGGATTTGATTTAGGTGATACCTGAATGGTCTTGTGGTTTTGCCTACTTTCTTCAATATAAGTCTAAATTTGGCAATAAGGAGTTCATGATCTGAGCCACAGTCAGCTCCTGGTCTTGTTTTTGTTGACTGTATAGAGCTTCTCCATCTTTGGCTGCAAAGAATATAATCAGTATGATTTCAGTGTTGACCATCTGGTGATGTCTATGTGTAGAGCCTTCTCTTGTGTTGTTGGAAGAGGGTGTTTGCTATGACCAGTGTGTTCTCTTGGCAAAATATATTATCCTTTGTACTGCTTCATTCCGTATTCCAAGGCCAAATTTGCCTGTTACTCCAGGTGTTTCTTGACTTCCTACTTTTGCATTCCAGTCCCCTATAATGAAAAGGACATCTTTTTGGGGTGTTAGTTCTAAAAGGTCTTGTAGGTCTTCATAGAACCGTTCAACTTCAGCTTCTTCAGCATTACTGGTTGACTTAGCCCTCAAGAAATCTACTCTTGAGTAGGAGGCAGACTAGTAAACAGGTTATTTCAAAACAGCAAAACAGAACTCTTCAGAAGGAAGCCCAGAACTCTACAAAGGTAAATAGAAGTAGCACAGAAGCTAGGCACAGGAAGATCAGGGTCTTCTAAGGAAATGTTGCTGAGCTGAAGGGTAAGATTACCAAAGTAAAGAGCCCAAGAAGATATTAATATTTGTATGTGCATTTTCACTTGAGTAACCTAAACTTGGAGGATTGAATAAATTCCTTAAGGTCACATAGTGATTATATGCATATATGTTAACTGCTAATAAATTTATATGCTTATACAATATCCAAAGTATGTGTTTGCCTGGTATTAACTAATATGAATCCTTTAACTGTCTTTAACCTTTAATTGAGGCTGTTTTATATGTTACTTTTACATCTACTCAATACTTCAACATCCTTCTGATAATGTGCTATTATCTCTTCTATTGCATTGATCAGGATTCTCTGGAGAAATAGAATCAATAGGTGATATGTGTGGAAATTTATTATAGGAATTTGCTCACTCACTAATGGAGAATGAGCAGTTCCACAATTTGCACTCTGCAAGCTGGAGAACCAGGTAAATTGGTAATGTAATTTAGTATGTGTCAGAAAGCCTAAGAACCAGGGGAGACAATGGTGTAACTCACAATCTGGGGCCAAGGCCTGAAAACCAGGAGCTCCAATGTCCAAGGGTGGGAAAAGATGGCTCAGTTCAAGAAGATGGAGAGGGGAAATTTGCCTTTTCTTTGCCTTTGTTCTACCTGGCACTTCAACAGATTACATGATCCCTGCCCACATTGTTGAGGAGGATCTCTTTACTCAGTGTACTGAATCAAGTGCTGAATCTCTTTCTAAAGAAAACCTTCAAAGACACACCCAGAAATATTTTTTACCAAATATATATGCATCCCTTAACCTGGTAAAGCTCACAAATTAGCTATCACAACTATCTTTTTCCTTTCTGTATTCTATGAGAATTGGGGAAAATAAAGACTAGACCAGTGCATTATTCTAGTGGATGCATTAAAAATGAAAGAGTTGTAACATCACTCTTCCCAGTGAGGCGATACATATATCAAGAACAAGAGATGTGTTTAAGATTCCTAGGAATAAACTAAAACACACATATGTTTAGGAGTAAATCCTGAAAGTTGTCAAACGCTTCATTTTATAGCAGAAATCTCACGCTGTCTTCACAAACAACTCCACTGCTTTTCTGAATCCCCTTTTACAGAGAACGTCAACAGCTTTCTACTGGTCCTTCTGATCCAGCCATGTCCATACTTAGGATAGCATTAGGGAGTCACTGAGAATCATAGCGCTGACTTCACAACAGTGTGTGCATGCATACATATGCATAAGTGCACACACACACATATACCGTTCTTTTGTTTCTCTACTTGGCATAAAACCATTAAATCTGTGCTTTGGACTACAAATCTCTCTGTGATCTACCCACTACTTCCTCCTCCAAACTCATCTCAGATTAATTTGTTTCCTGAAGTGTCAAGCTCTTATCAGCCTCAGGCTTGTAAACATGTTGATTTGTCGTTTTTTCTTACTTTCTCTCTCTCTTTTTCTTTAGCTGCTAATATAGCTGACTCTAATTCATTCTTGAAGTGTCAGCCTACATGCTGAGAGAGACCTTCTTAATTCCCTTGGTCTTAATTAATTTTGCCCTCTTACTCTATTCAAAATAATACTCCTTCCTTTTTAGAACTTTATATGTATATTGGCTGTTTCTTGGTGATCTATAATCTTAAATATATGTGTATTTTATAAGTTTCTTGAGGGCAAGAAGTATGTTTCTTTGGGCATTCAACACTCAGGATTCACATCATAATTTGTGGCATCAAGTGCAAAATGAAAATGTAGTCCCTTATTCAAAATGTATTAAGGTGAGATCCTTAACAGCATTCAGCACTGAAATAAGCATGGCATCCCTTGAGGACAGAACCCTGTGTGATGGGTCACATCACGAGGAACATGAAGCCGGCCCTGTTCTCACTTTACATCCAGGGTCTACCACAATACCTGGTAAAGAAGAACTCAGCAAACACTTACTCCACGTCACAAATCCGTTACTTGTGGATGCAAATATAGTGACACATCTGCACAGTAGTATGTGAATGAATTATTCGGGATCTTCCCAAGGAACACATTTTGAGGAGAAAAGTGAACAGAACATAAAACACAGAGAACCAAAAAGAAAAGGGAATGAAAAGCAGGAAGCCAGAGGCACAAAAATTCATCTTCAAAGTTTTCCTTGACATCATTTTTCCTCCATTAAAAAAACTGAAAAAGATTCTCAGAAAGTAAAATAGGAATTTGACTTTTTAGGTAATACGAAAATAACATTTTGAATACATAGGAAGGATTGTTTCCCATCTATAATTTCATTTTACCTTTCTCAACAACTGTCAAAGTTTTTTTTTTTTTTTTTCTTTCCTTACCTGTGTTGAAATCTATAGTTCAGAGAGGTAAGACACTTTACCTAATTTTACAAAGTAGATTATTTTGAGGGCTGGAAAAAATTTCAATACCCCGGACAATATTGTCATTTTGTTCTCACAATTTGGGTACATTCCTTGAAATTCTCTAGATCCTACTTTTGGCTATAAGACCAGTTGGGGCTGGCAGTGCCATCAGGGTAGAACAGCATGAACCTGGGACCACTTGATCCCAAGGTTTTTCCTCTGACTTTCTATGTCCACCTTTAAGCATAGGGTCAACCAGTTTTGAAAAGTCAAAAAATGAAAAAGAGATTCAATATAATGCCCAAGCCTTTTGATCCAGCAATCCCTTTCCTTGTGACATAGCTGAAGGAAACGACTCCACAGTGGAAAATGAGTCCAGATTTCTTAGTCATTGTAATATTTTCTATAAATGTGAGAGAACATGTTTTTTTTTAATATAAATTTATTTATTTTAATTGGAGGCTAATTATTTTACAATATTGTATTGGTTTTGCCATACATCAACATGAATCTGCCACAGGTGTACACGTGTTCCCCATCCTGAGCCCCACTCCCTCCTCCCTCCCCATACCATCCCTCTGGGTCAGCTCAGTGCACCAGCCCCAAGCTTCCTGTATCCTGCATTGAACCTGGACTGGTGATTCATTTCTTATATGATATTATACATGTTTCAATGCCATTCTCCCAAATCATCCCACCTTCTCCCTCTCCCACAGAGTCCAAAAGACTGTTCTATACATCTGTGTCTCTTTTGCTGTCTCGCTTACATGGGAGAAATGCAAATCAAAACCACAATGAGGTACCATTTCACGCCAGTCAGAATGGCTGTGATCCAAAAGTCTATAAGCAATAAATGCTGGAGAGGATGTAGACAAAAGGGAACCCTCTTACACCGTTGGTGGGAATGCAAACTAGTACAGCCACTATGGAGAACAGTGTGGAGATTCCTTAAAAAACTGGAAATAGAACTGCCTTATGACCCAGCAATCCCACTGCTGGGCATACACACCTAGGAAACCAGAAGGGAAGGAGACACGTGTACCCCAATATTCATCGCAGCACTGTTTATAAGAGCCAGGATATGGAAGCAACCTAGATGTCCATCAGCAGAGGAATGGATAAGAAAGCTGTGGTAGATATACACAATGGAGTATTACTCAGCCATTAAAAAGAATACATTTGAATCAGTTCTAATGAGGTGGATGAAACTGGAGCCTATTATACAGAGTGAAGTAAGCCAGAAAGAAAAACACCAATACAGTATGCTGCTGCTGCTGCTAAGTCACTTCAGTCGTGTCCGACTCTGTGCGACCCCATAGACAGCAGCCCACTAGGCTCCTCTGTCCCTGGGATTCTCCAGGCAAGAATACTGGAGTGGTTTGCCATTTCCTTCTCCAATGCATAAAAGTGAAAAGTGAAAGTGAAGTCGCTCAGCCGTGTCCGACTCCTAGCAACCCCATGGACTGTAGCCTACCAGGCTCCTCCATCCATGGGATTTTCCAGGCAAGAGTACTGGAGTGGGGTGCCATTTCCTTCTCTGACCAATACAGTATACTAACGCATATATATGGAATTTAGAAAAATGGTAATGGAGAACACGTTTTATCTGTCTCATTGTCTGACACTAATTTGGTGAGAAGTTCAGGCAAATGGAAAATACAGAAAGGAAATGAATAAATTCTAAACCAGTAAGTGCTAAAAGACAGTACTTCCTAAAGTGTGGTCTAAAGACCCTATATTTCAGAAACACCTGCTTATTCAGCATGCAGATTCCCAGGTCCCATCTCATGGTCCATATGTGGCCCTTGGACTTGACCAAGCCCCCTGTGTTGTGTAGGACTCTCTCTCTCTCAGTGGTCTGAATTCTGACTGCAGTAGTGCCCCTGGTCTTTAGCAACCAGCAGTGGTAGGCATGGCGTCCAGGATTCCTTTCACCTTGCGCATGCCCTGCCATCGGCACCCAAGTGGTCTCCATGCTTCCTCAGTAGGCTCCAGGCCATGTGTCTATCAGGTTCCTGAAGATAACTCCACCTATCTTCTCAGCAGAGTCAATTGGCTCTTCTGATTAACATTCTCTCTTCCTTCTAATTTATTCTGTGGGGAGCTGCTCTCCCAATTTGGTCTTATGCTTTGTCAAATGAGGGAGTGGCAGATATTTCTTGCTCAATTAGGACCACTTTTCTTGTCCTCCTGCAGACTCTTGCCTATCTGCCCCACTGGTATTAGTATGCAGAAAGTAGCATTATAGTTAACACTGAACGAGAGAGTGAATGAAAGTGAAAATTGCTCAGTCATGTCCAACTCTTTGGGACCCCATGGACTATAGAGTCCTTTGAATTCTCCAGCCCAGAATACTGGAGTGGGTAGCCTTTCCCTTCTCCAGGGGGTCTTTGCAACCCAGGGATCAAACCCAGATCTCCTGCATTGCAGGAGGATTCTTTACCATCTGAGCCACAAGGGAAGCCCAAGAATACTGGAGTGGGCAGCCTATCCCTTCTCCGGCGGATCTTCCTGACTCAGGAGTTGAACCAGGGTCTCTGGTTTGATTGCAGTGCAGCTAGATTCTTTACCAACTGAGCTATCAGAACAAAATCTATATAAGAATCCAGTAAAATAAGAGTTCAACTGGAGACACAATTGGAAGAATTTTCTCTACATTTATACTATAAAGTACCAAATAATATGCTTAACGTGATCAGAAAACTAATTATGATTCACAGGCACTGTATACTCTGAGTAAGACTTGCACTTGTGCTCACCATCAGTGAGGCACAGAAGCAATTTTTGAGAATCTCTAGGCCAGTATTCACAGGCAGCACAAAGAGTAATGAATGCGGTGGATGATGCAGCATAGTGAATAATGGTATAACCAACAAATAAGAGGAATTAGGGGGATTTTCCTGGTAGTCCCACGTGGCGCTCATGGTAAAGAATCAGTCTGCCAGTGCATGAGACTTGAGAAGTGCAGGTTCGGTCCCTGGGTTGGGAAGATCCCCTGGAGGTGGAAATGGCAACCCACTCCAGTATTATTGCCTGGAGAATCCCATGGACAGAAGAGCCTGGCAGGCTACGGCCCATAGGGTCACAAAGAGTTGGACACGACTGAGTGACTTCACACAGATGCATCCTGGTGGTTCAGTGCCTAAGACTCCAGGTTCCCAATGCACGGGGCCTGAGTTCAGTCCCTGGACAGGGAACTAGATCCCACGTGGCGCAGCTACGTGTTCACACGCCACGACTAAGGATTCTGCAACTGAAAGATCCTGCATGTCAAAACTAAGACATGGTGCAGACAATTTTTTTTTTTTTTTAAGGAATTAGGGAACTGAAATGCAAAATAAATCTACATTATTTTAAGAAAATAAGTCCTGAAAAGCCATGACATTTTGAGTAATTACAGCATTGCCACCATTTTCTTATGGTAAGAGACGAAATTAGCCAGGGATGACACATTTGACAATAAAAAACAGAAAGACTGGACCCGAATAGGAAGGGATGCTGGAACTGTGAAGAATCCTCAAATGCACTCAATGGAAAATAAAAAATATATATGAGTACTTCTTCTCTACATATTCATGTTCACTTTTCATTGATAAATCACAATATTCCACATGGTCCTATGAATTGTGTATTATATTTTTAAATCACACTGTTTATACTAACAGAACTAGGCCTTATAAAAATATTTGTCCATTAGGTATAATATCTGTCCAGTAGGTATAAACCCAGCCCTTTAGAGAAGCAGCCATACTCCTTACAGTCTATAAAGTCACCAACATAGCAGAGAAAGTAACACACATTTGACTTTTGAATGCCTGGGGAAACATGTGTTCTCCAATGTGAAAGGAGAAAATCAAGCACAATATTTATTGAACAATAAAAGGCAGCTTTTTGTGAGGGAAACTGAATTACCTTTAACCAGCAAACTGTGTTTAATATCACAGAAGATAAATCTTCGGCTTAAAAATAAGAGACAGGCTATCTAGAGGCACCCAACTGTGTGGATAATTACAACAGAGAGTTATGGTTATTAACTGGGCAGTTTGGACCAGTGCTCCATAGCACCGAAGTTAAAAGGAGGAGCAGTTGCTGTGTGGAGGTTTGTTCCCTGGGTCAAGAGGTGTTAATGTTTAGGCCCCACTAGTTTTGAGAAGCATTTCAAAAGCCATTACGCAGTGACTTGGCATTAAATGTATTCTCCCACGGCCAGCATGTGGCCATGCACCAAGTCATCCAACACCTTTGAGCCTCACTTGGCTTATTTGCCAAATGGAGAGAATGAAGCTCGCAGAGTCGAATCACTGCACAGAGCCTTGAGCTGGTACCTAGTGGGCACTAACAGCCTTTATATCTAGCCTTTCAATATAACCAGAGTCCAAACTGTTTAATGTCCTCTCTAACTTCTTTTTAAACCTCAAGACTATACTTTTTAAGTCCTCTGAAAAATCTGGTTTTAGGCACGATTAGGTGGCAAAATGTTTCATTACAGCTATTGTTTTAGATTCTTCCTCCACCCTGGAATCTCAGAGGCATCAAGAGATGTATATAATGTCTGCCTGGGAAAAAAATGGTTTACAATATATCCCTTATGAAAGTTTTGGAGTCTATTCCAATGATTTTTATTACTGTGTACTGGATTTAGCCTGGATATCTTTCAGAGACTACCAGCTTATCTGTAACCCTCACCATCTAAGTTCCTGTGGGACAGGAAATGGAATACTTCCATCCATTCAACACCTACCCCTTTCCACCATGAAAAGAGAGCTATTTTCAGGCTCAGGAAACTTAGGCCTATTGTCCAGGTTTCAGAACTCCTCCCCTGACACTTCTACTCTTTTCAAAAGAAGATTTTGTGAAGTGATTGACAAGATTCAAAGCTTTGCTTGCCCTCTAAAGTAGAAGATAGAGAAACAGGAAGAATGAGTGACTTAACTTTGCTTGTCTTTCTGAAATAGCAAGAATAAGCACAAGTTAATACTTCCCTTAAAGAACCAGAAGCCCAGCATGTAATCTGCAACTCTGTCTTCCTCACCTCAACACTCATTCAAACACCACATCCTACAGATTCCACTCCTCCAGTAAGTCCCAACTCCTCCCACTCCTCCCCAGTCTCCACATATCCAAGGTCAGGCAGCCACCAAACCTGCCCTGGGCAATTGCCACAGCCTGGTAAATGGTCTCCTACTCCACTGTTAATCTGATCAGATTGCATCTCCAAAGAACACTGAAAATGATTTCTCCAGGATGTTAACCTGTATATGTTGACAGCCCTGTTTAAAAAATTGTTGCTTCTTGTCCCTCAGATGAAATTTAAAAAGATGGTAACAATAACCCTGTATACGAGACAGCAAAAGAGACATTGATGTATAGAACAGTCTTTTGGACTCGGTGGGAGAGAGAGAGGGTGGGATGATTTGGAAGAATGGCATTGAAACATGTATAATATCATATATGAAATGAGTCGCCAGTCCAGGTTCGATGCACAATACTGGACGCTTGGGGCTGGTGCACTGGGATGACCCAGAGGGATGGTATGGGGAGGGAGGAGGGAGGAGGGTTCAGGATGGGGAACATATGTATACCTGTGGTGGATTCATGTTGATATATGGCAAAACCAATACAATATTGTAAAGTTTAAAAATAAAAAAATAAGGCAACAACAACAAAAAAAAAAAACAAAGAAAAAAAAAAGAAATGCAAGCCCCCTACCATGGCCTTTCTTGATCAGATACTATTCCATTCAGTGCTCCCTCTTATTGCTCAAGTTCTTTCAACCAAATAGAAATGCTTCCATTCTTTCAGTTACAGTAGACCCTTTCTCCTCTCAGCCTCTGTCAGAGTTGTTCTGCAGGCCAAGTCATACTCTCTGCCTAGATAAGTTCTCCCTAGTTCTTCAGTCATCAGCTCCCCTAACCCTTCATCTGAAAGAATGTTTGGGACTATGCAGTGGGGTGCATGTTGTATCAGTTATTCTGTAGTGTCAAATATTCTCTTCACCTTTTATAATTACTTGTTTAATATCAATCTCTTCATTAGCTTATAAATGTTATGAAAAAAGGAACCATTCATTCTTGTATGTCTACTTTAGTTCTTAACATTGTTAGTATTACAGAAATATCCATTTAATGAATATATAATGGAACAAGTACTAGAATTCTTGATATCCTAATTATGGCCTTGGAGGTGTTATAACCAATAGTCAACTTGAAGTCTGTTGTGACTTGTCCATTTATTTTAATAGTGTTTCAGTTTCCGAATTAAACTACTGAAGCCAAAAAAAGTCATTAGAGTTTTCGGTCAAGAAGAAACAAAAGACAAGTATTCTGTACTCTTTTTAAATATCTTTTTTTGAGTTATTTTTTGGATTAAGTAGACATATCAGACTCGAACAGCCCTGTTATATGGACAACTGTGTCAAAGAATAGGCTACAAAAATGGAAACATATAAGGAGCACAGTTGTATGGAGATGAAGCCTTTGACCAAATAGTGAGACAAATCTGGAATGAGTTTGATATAAGCTACCTGAGAAACCAAAAATTGAAAAAGTGACTTAAATTGTCAGGAATCAACACAATTCACAAGGCTCTGCTCCTGTAGTCCCCCGCTTTGGGAAGGAAGTTATTCAATGGTTGAAAATAAAGCAAGATTTAGTATAACTTGTAACATTATCAATAAATGTAAAGGACATATTTTATCAATGTCATTATCCAGCATGATTCTGTGAGACTTTCAATAAGAATTGACTCACTGAGTGAGTGAGAAACTAAAGTTAATGGAAATTTTGTAATGAAATCCATAAATTATAATATAGTGAGCATAAAAAATAGTGCTTCCCAGAATTTCATCTGCAGACCTCTTATTTCAGAAGCACCTGCTTGTTAAATATGCAGATTTATGGGTCCTAATCCACAACTACTGAAATAGAATCTGAAGACAAAAAAATGTTTTTCTTAATGTGAAACTCATTTTTCTTAATTATTATGGAAAAAATATTTGAAACAACTATTTTAGAATAGTATGAACAAAATACTATAAAAACTAAAGACTTGATCCTGGTCTACACAGATGTATGAATAGAATTGATAAGATAACATTCCCTTTTGAATCTTATCTGGTACAAACCTACAGTGAAACATTCTGAAATATGGAAACAAAGGCATGCGTTTTAGGGACTTTGGGATGGATATGTACACACTGCTATATTAAAAATGGGTAACCTACTGTGTAGCACAGGGAACTCTGTGCAATGTTATATGGCAGCCTGAATGGTGGGGGCGAGTTTGGGGAAGAATGGATACATGTATAGGTATGGGTGAGCCCTTTGCTGTCCACCTAAAACTATCACAACATTGTCAATTGACTATAGTTACTAGTGTTAGTTGCTCAGCTATGTCTGACTCTTTGTGACCCATCAGGCTTTCTGTCCATGGAATTCTCCAGGCAAGAATAGTGAAATGGGTAGCCATTCTCTTGTCCAGGCGATCTTCCCAACCAGGGCTCAAACCCAGGTTGCCTGCATTGCAGGCTAATTCCTCACCATCTGAGCTACCAGTTCAGTCCGTTCAGTCACTCAGTCATGTCCAACTCTTTGTGACCCCATGGACTGCAACACACCAGGCCTCCCTGTCCATCACCAACTCCTGGAGCTTACTCAAACTCATGTTCATCGAGTCAGTCATGCCATCCAACCATCTCATCCTCTGTCGTCCCCTTCTCCTCTCACCTTCAATCTTTCCCAGCATCGGGGTCTTTTCAAATGACTCAGTTCTTTGCATCAGGTGGCCAAAGTATTGGAGTTTCAGCTTCAGCATCAGTCCTTCCAATGAATATTCAGGACTGACTTCCTTTAGGATGGACTGGTTAGATCTCCTTGCAGTCCAAAGGACTCTCAAGAGTCTTCTCTAACATCACAGTTCAAAAGCATCAGTTCTTCGGTACTCAGCTTTCCTTATACTCCAACTCTCACATCCATATGTGACCACTGGAAAAACCATAGCTTTCACTAGACAGACCTTTGTTGGAAAAGTAATGTCTCTGCTTTTTAATATGCTGTCTAGGTTGGTCATAGTTTTTCTTCCAAGGAGTAAGCATCTCAATTTCATGGCTGCAGTCACCATCTGCAGTGACTTTGGAGCCCAAAACATAAAGTCTGTCACTGTTTCCGTTGTTTCCCCATCTATTTCCCATGAAGTGATGGGACCAGATGCCATGATCTTAGTTTCCTGAATGTTGAGTTTTAAGCCAACTTTTTCACTCTCCTCTTTCACTTTCATCAAGAGGCTCTTTAGTTCTTCTTTGCTTTCTGCCATAAGGGTGGTGTCTTCTGCATATCTGAGATTATTGATATTTCTCCTGGTGTCTTGATTCCAGCTTGTGCTTCATCCAGCCTGGCATTTCTCATGATGTACTCTGCATATAAGTTAAATAAACAGTATGACAATATACAGCCTTGACGTATTCCTTTCCTGATTTGGAACCAGTCTGCTGTGCCATGTCCAGTTCTAACTGTTGCTTCCTGACATGCATACAGGTTTCTCAGGAGGCAGGTCAGGTGGTCTGGTATTCCTATCTCTGCAAGAATTTTCCATAGTTTGTTGTGATCCACACAGTCAAAGACTTTGGCATAGTCAATAAAGCAGAAGTAGATGTTTTTCTGGAACTCTCTTGCTTTCTTGATAATCCAACAGATGTTGGCAGTTTGATCTCTGGTTCCTCTGCCTTTTCTAAATCCAGCTTGAACATCTGGAAGTTCAAGCTTCACGTACTGTTGAAGCCTGGCTTGGAGAATTTTGAGCATTACTTTGCTAACATGTGAGATGAGCATCTGAGCCACCAGGGAATCCTAATTGGCTATACCCTAGTACAAAATAAGTTTTTAAAAAGACATAAAGTTTAATCAACTCGAATTAACTTATGTTTAAGTGTGACCTTAGAGTTTTTACATCACTTCTGAGCTTCAGAAGCTACAAGTACAAAATAAGGGAAATAAATTCACCTCACTTTTCATAAGATAATGTATCTATAGAAGAAATGTACAGCTAGTAATTGAATGGAAGAATCTATCCAAGGCTCTGAGGTCAGAGAGATCTATGCTTAAGTACTAGATCTCATTTAATAGGTATGCTACTTCAACATATTTCATTCTATTTAGTTATAAAATTAGGTCCAATGTTATCTAAATTATAAGCCTATCTGATTAATTACATGAAATGACATTAGTACAGTTACTTGGTGAATGTTAGGTATTATCTCTCTGAAAATGGAAGGAATTCCTTTATCCTCAGCCTTGCACACTTAGAATTCAAGGACAGGAAACCAGAGGCTCAGATTTAGCTGACACTAAGGATACTAGGCTTTCTAATTACATCATATTGAGCATTCATTCTAATGCTTTATTCTCAAATATTTACATCTTAAAAGAAGAAAATGATATCTATTTTTCTCTGATGCCATGAATATCTTCAAATGCTTTTTCACAGTACTTTGCCCTCTGAAAAGCCTTCATCATGCTTTTCTTTAGAACAAAGTATGCATTTTAAAAAAACACCTTTTTTTAAGGTTTTCTTAAGCTGAACTGCCTTAAACTTGTCTATCTAGATGTAAGTTGTGTTTTAATTTGTAAAGTAGATGATACACACCAGGGATGTAGCACTTGTGGGCAAATCCTTCAAAGAGTAATTGTGAGCCCTAATTGGTCAAAGTCAAAGCAGCATAGGATGTAGACATAATACCACCTAGTTATGCTGACCTTCTTTCAAGAAAAACCTCTTAGTTGCTAAATGATTATATATAGAATGGATAAAGAACAAGGTCCTATTGTATGGCACAGGGGACTATATTCAATTCTGTAATAAATCATAATGGAAAAGAATTTTTCCCTTCAGAATTTTGCCTCATATTTCTTTTGTTTTTAATTTTAAATTTGTTTATTTTTAAATTGAGGGATAACTTTTTACAGAATTTTGTTGGTTTCTGCCAAACATCAACAAAATTAGCCATCAGCATACACAAAAGCTCTTGGTTTGTCCACTGTTCATGAGAAGCTTGAGTAAAACCCAGATAATACAGTTAATAAGAGATTCATTGAAGAGGCTCCTCAGTAGGCTACTACCTATGCCCATGATTCTTATATAAACCATACAAGAAAAGGCCCTACCTGCTCAAGGTGATCCCTGAGGAATTACAAAGAGCAGAAGGACCACATTATATTTAGAAGGACTCTGTACGTCACCTGATAATTGAGAATGTCCAGAGGAGGGACAAAATTTGCACACAATCAAACAAATCTTTTCAGTAACATACACTTCTGGCTATGGGTTTGTATTCCTTCAATGAATTCACTTAAAAATTATATATTCAGTGTCCATATATCTATCTCCTTATTAGAGAACTTGCATTCTAGCAGACTTTATTTTAATGCTTTGATAAATGTTTCAAAGAAAATATACAGGGTGACATCACAGAGAGTAAAAGGAACATGGAAGGTGGTATCTCAGAAAGACTGGTCGGGAAAAGACTCTTGGAAAAGAGTGTGAGCTAACACCTAAATTTGAGAAGAACCTAACTGTGTAAAGAACTAGGGAAAATAATCTTCCAGGCAGCAGGGCACTCAAGTGAAAGAGATCTGAGGCAGGAACACAATGGAATAGAAGGGAAGAAAATTGCTAGTGAGGTCAGAAAAAATATCACTGCTTAAAAAACTTCAACTCCCACCCATTACTGGTGGGAATGCAAAGTGATACAATCCCCTTGGAAGACAGTTTGGCAGAGTCTTACAAAACTAATTATAATCTTGCTATACAATCTAGCAGTCACACTCCTCAGTATTACCTGAAGACAGCTAAAATCTTGTCTGTACAAAAGCCTGCACATGGATATTGATAGCACATTTATTCATAATTGCCAAAACTTGTAAGTGGTCAAGATGTCCTCAGTAGATAAATGAATCAACAAATAGTGGTGGATGGAATATTATTCAGCACTGAAAAGAAATGAGCTATCAAACCATGAAAAGATACCAAGGAAATTGAAAGCATTTTACAAAATGAAAGAAGTCAACATGAAAAGGCTACATATTGTATAAATACACTATACAACATTTTGGAAAAGAAAACTATGAACAATTTAAGAAAGAAGATGAGGAGTTAGGGATGAGGTAGGTATGAATATGCAGACTACAGAGGATCTTTAGGGCAGTGAAACTATTCTGTATCATTCTCCAATTATGGATAGATGTCATACAACATTAATTAAAACTCATAGACTGAAAAATACCAAGAGTGAACTCTAATGTAATCTATGGATTTTAGGTGATTGTGTGTCAGTGTACATTCATCGATTATAACAAATGTATCATCTGGTGGCAGATGTTGATAGTGATGGAGTGTGTGTGTGTGTGTGTGTTGTGTGCACATGGGCATGTGCAGAGTGAGTGTCAGAGGATGTAGAAAAACTCATTTTGCTCTCTTTCACTCTTTTTGTGAGCTGAAAACTAGTCTTATAAAGTCAATTAAAAGTGAAAAAAAATTATCAGGTCATCTGGTTGATAGACCTGGTGTTATTATCTCCGCTTGGGGTGATATGAGAGCACAAAATCATACAGCCAAGAGGTGGTACAGCTGAATTAGAGCTAAAGGCCTGTGACTTCTGAGCAACTCCTCTTTCTACACACACACACACACACACACACACACATACACACATACAATCTATGCCCCCAAAATTAATAGATAGTCTTTACTATCTAGAGGATGACCCACATTCCCTGTTGAACTATTCAAAATTTCATGAACAGTAATAGAGTATTAAGGGCTTCCCTGGTGGCTCAGCATTAAAGAAGAACCTGCCTGCCAATGCAGGAGATTCAGGTTTGATCCTTGGTCAGGAAGATCCCCTGGAGAAGGAAATGCCAACCCACTCCAGTATTCTTGCCTGGGAAATCCCATGGACAGAAGAGTCTGGTGGGCTACAACCCATGGGATCACAAAGAGTTGGAAACGACTTAGCGACTAAACAACAATAGAGGGTTAATAGAGTCTAGAAACATGGGAAACCTGGGAACTAGATAATTTTTTAAAAGTGGACAAAGGGATTTGGCAGGGACAAACTCCCATCTAACTTTCTTCCTCATCAGATGAAAGGTCTGTATTTCCCATCCTGCTTTGTACTGGGTTCGTCAAAATCTCATTTGGGTTTTTCTGTAAGATGGGATGGAAAAACCCAGGTGAACTTTTTGCCCAATGCAATAGCTCAGTGGGACCATGTGATCAACTACTAGTCAGTGGAATGTGAAAGTGAGGTATTTTACTAACACACCCTGACCCTTAAACTCTTTTCTGTGACTCTCAAATTCACTAGCCATTGTGAGCAATCAACGTTTAATCCAGTGGAGGATGCTGAGCCCTGGTAGATAGGAAACCTACTGTACTGAGGATACCTGGGCCTGCAAGACATTGTGAGGAAGACTACTTACCCAACCCCACAGAGAATGGGACCTGAGTGAGTATTGAGCCTTAACTGGTTAAACAACGGAGATCTGGAGTTTTCTCACAATAGTTGACACACCATACAGGGATTATCATATACCATATGTGTTGCTGCCTTCAAATTCAAAGATATTAATATTGATCCTGCACTGGATGGTTAACCATCCATTTTGTTTTCCACTTCAGTCTTCAGAATACTTTTAAAGTGGCAAAGGAATTTCTTTACATGGATCAGGGTTCAGTACTCACTACTGTGCTTTCACATAAATGCTCAATACATAAAGTGGTACAAAATGGAAAATGTTGAATTAAATATCCAAGAAATTTGCACAAGCAAATGGACCATTTGGAAAAGAAAAACACAGACTTGGTGTCTAGTTTGAACACGCTCTATGTGACTTCAGATCAATTGGAAATTTCACTGGGTGGGATTGGACTAATACATCTATGGAGGCACTGCTAGTTCTAAAACAAATATATGATGGCAACCAAAGGCTGCTTTGTTCCACTCTGAAAACTTTCATCTCAAGTTTGTCAGTGCTTCTAAAAATATTTTTCATTAGAATTTTAAAGCACTCAGAGCACCTGTTATTCCCATCCTGTGGGTGAGCCAATCATATGCAATAGATATCATTTTGCCTTTCCAGGTCACGATTAATTCATTATCATGGTGAACACAGAAGGCTCTGACTTTCTCTCACTAGCTTCTCCTGAGATTTATAATGGAAGGTATTTTTTAGAATAAATTCCTTAACATCTGCCTAAATTTAGTATATACAATCATTAGCTGTCATTACAGCTAATCAACATCTAATCCTTATTAAAATAACATATTAATGAGATAAAATGGGAGTAAAAACCCAGTAATGTTTAATGTTCACTTCCTTTGAATAATCTAAGCAGGAGAAAATTTTCAGCCTCTTGAAACATGGCTCTAAAAGAATGTGGCCAGCCTGTTAATTTTAAGACCCACCTTGAACTTTTCATTAGTAGCCACTGGTGACTCAGATGGTAAAGAATCTGCCTGCAATGAAGGAGACCTGAGTTCGATCCCTGGGTTGGGAAGATCCCCTGGAGAAGGAAAGGGCAATCCACTCCCATATTCTTGCCTGGAGAACTCCATGGATAGAGGAGACTGGTGAGCTACAGTCCATGGGCTCACAGAGAGCTGGACATGACTGAGCTAACACTTTCACTTTCCACAATAAACGGGCACCTTGAGTCTCAACCACAGCACAATTACATAGTATTCACCCGAGTGCTGATGTGTAGAATGAATCTGTCTCTCCTAGGTCAAGCAAATCAGCATCTTACAAACAATAATATTTAATTATTTCAGCCTTTAAAAGCAGTATTTTTACATTATTCTTAATGGCTCTTATATGTGTAAATTAGCTAATCATTTCTGTTAGGTCAAAATTTTAAAGGGTGTAATTTACATCAGTACCTAGGATCTGTATGTTTCTGAAACTGAATGATTTTTTTTTATATTGTGAATAGAAACTACCAATATCTAAACAATTTCAGCAGTTTTCAGAAGACACAGAAATAATCTGAACTATGTTTATAACACTAATTTAAGTTTCCTCTCATCAGTATTCCAGTTATAATGACCAAATAACATAAAAACATGCAGAAGTAATTACTCTCTGCATCAAATTTCTTCCCAAATTTTATAACGTCTTTGGTTCAAGACAAGTAGATACAGTGGACATGACAAATAGATTCAAGGGATTAGATCTGGTAGACAGAGTGCCTGAAGAATTATGGATGGAGGTTTGTGACACTGTACAGGAGGCAGTGAAGAAGACCATCCCCAAGAAAAAGAAAGGCAAACTGGTTGTCTGAGGAGGCCTTACAAAAAGCTGAGAAAAGAAGAGCAGCTAAAGGCAGAAGGAGAGAAGGAAAGACATACCCATTTGAATGCAGAGTTCCAAAGAATAGCATGGAGAGATAAGAAAGCCTCAATGATCAATGCAAAGAAATAGAGGAAAACAATTGAATAGGAAGGACTAGGGATCTCTTCAAGAAAATCAGTGATACTGAGGGAATATTTCATGCAAAGATGGGCTCAATAAAGGACAGAAATGATATAGACCTAACAGAAGCAGAAGATATTAAGAAGAGGTGGCAAGAAACACAGAAGAACTGTACAAAAAAGCTCTAAATGACCCAGATAACCACGATGGTGTGATCACTCACCTAGAGCCAGACATCCTGGAATGTGAAGTCAAGTGGGCCTTAGGAAGCATCACTACAAACAAAGCTAGTGGAGGTGATGGAATTCCAGTTGAGCTATTTTAAGTACTAAAAGATGTTGCTATGAAAGTGCTGTACTCAATATGCCAGCAAATTTTGAAAATTCAGTAGTGGCCACAGGACTGGAAAATGTCAGTTTTCATTCCAATCCCAAAGAAAGGCAATGCCAAGGACTGCTCAAACTACCACACAATTGCACTCACATCACACGCTAGTAAAGTAATGCTCATAATTCTCCAAGCAAGGCTTCAACAGTACATAAACCATGAAATTCCATATGTTCAAACTGGGTTTAGAAAAGGCAAAGAAACCAGAGATCAAATTGCCAACATATATTGGATCATCAAAAAAGCAAGACAGTTCCAGAAAATCATCTACTTCTGCTTTATTGACTACGCCAAAGCCTTTGACTGTGTGGATCACAACAGATGTGGCAAATTCTTAAAGAGAGGGGAATACCAGACCACTTTACCTGCCTCCTGAGAAACATGTATGCAAGTCAAGAAGCAACAGTTAGAACTGGACATGGAACAGCAGTCTGATTCCAAAGGAGTACGTCAAGGTTGTATATTGCTTATTTGACTTATATGTACAGTATATAATGTGAAATGCTGGGCTAGATGAAGCACAGGCTGGAATCAAAACTTCCAGGAGAAATATCAATAACTTCAGATTCACAGATGACACCACCCTTATGGCAGAAAGTGAAGAACAACTAAAGAGACTTTTGATGAAAGTGAATGAGGAGAGTGAAAAAGTTGGCTTAAAAGTCAACATTCAGATAACTAAGATCATGGCAACCAGTCCCATCACATCATGGCAAATAGATGGAGAAACAATGGAAACAATGAGAGACTTTATTTTGGGGGGGGGCTCCAAAATGACTGCAATGGTGACCACAGCTATGAAGTTAAAAGACACTTGCTCTTGGAAGAAAAGCTATGACCAATTTAGACAACATATTAAAAAGCAGAGACATTACTTTGCCAACAAAAGTCTGTCTAGTCAAGGCTATGGTTTTTCCAGTAGTCATGTATGGATGTGAGAATTGGACTATAAAGAAAACTGAGTGCCAAAGAACTGACGCTTTTGAACTGTGGTGTTGGACAAGACTCTTGAGAGTCCAGCCAGTCAATCCTAAAGGAAATCAGTCCTGAATATTCATTGGAAGGACTGATGCTGAAGCTGAAACTCCAATACTTAAGCCACCTGATGCAAAGAGCTGACTCATTGAAAAAGACCTTGATGCTGGGAAAGATTGGAGGTGGGAGAAGGGGACGACAGGGGATGAGATGGTTGGATGGCATCACCCACTCAATGGAATGAGTTTGAGCAAGCTTTGGGAGTTGGTGATGGACTGGGAAGCCTGGTGTGCTGCAGTCTATGGGGTCGCAAAGAGTCGGACAAGACTGAGCAACTGAACCTATGTCTCTCCCTCAGAATCACTTTCTCTGTTTGCCCCTTATCCCAGTTTTCTTTCTTGGGATCTTTCTTCAGGCCTCCCACTGTACAGCCCTCATTCTATTTACATCATCTTTCAAAAACTCTCTCCATATATTTTTCACCTGTTTACCCACAAATGCCTGTTCCTCTCATATTTTAAAGGAGGAAACTATTATCACGGTATTTTCCCACTTACAGAAAGGCTAAGAAAAGACTAAAACTTCTACAAAGTAGGAAAATAAAGATGATGCTATACACTTTTGCTGAAAATTGTTTTATTTACAAGGGAAAATGGTCTTAACTTTTGACCATATATATAAAGAAGCATTTTACCATCCAGACTTTCACAAATTTGAAACATTCATTGGAGTTTAAAATTTTTATTGCCATAAAATAATTGTTGTAAGCATTTGGCAGAGCATGTTTCTGAAATGAACTTCATATACGCTGATACTGTTATTCAGAGAAGGCTTTTAGAGAGATGGCAGATGGATGGAGAGAGAGAGGAAGAGAGAGAGAAAATGGTTGGATAGACTGTATAGGGCTCAGAATTAAACACATTGGCATTGTTATAAACACAGATTAACATACAATCACTTAAACAAGCTAAAGTGAAAGTCGCTAAGTCATGTCCGACTCTTTGTGACCCAATACAGTCCATGGAATTCTCCAGGTCAGAATACTGGAGTGGGTAGCCTTTCCCTTCTTCAGGGAACCCATGGATTGAACCCAGGCCTCCCACATGCAGGCACATTCTTTAACAGCTGAGCCAGAAGGGAAGCCCAGGAATACTGGAGTGGGTAGGCTATCCCTTCTGCAGTGGATCTTCCCAACCCAGGAATCAAACCAGGGTCTCCTGCATTGCAGGTGGATTCTTTACCAACTGAGCTATGAGGGAAGCCCTAAATACGCTAAGCATCAGTTAAATAAGGAAACTAGAGTAAAACACTCTAATCCCTCTTAAAATTTTAAATTCCCAAATGCCAACCATGAGTTTACCTTTAGTTGGTGTTACAGAGACACGATATACGCAAATTATTGTAATTATACTTCTTGCATATAAGCAACCTCTACATGTGAGATATGACAAAAATAATATATTATCTTATTAGGTAGCATCATTGTTCTTGGTTGTGAGCTGAATGGTTGATTGTTCTGTGTACTTCACGGCCACAAATTATTCACATTCCTCCTACGTGTAAAGTATACTTGCTCCTATTCCAGGACCTCAAAAAGTCATTTCCCATTAGTACATCAGAATTGAAATCTAGAATCTAATCCTCTCAGTCTAGACGTATAAAGGATTCTAACATTTCATCCCTGTGGTAAGAGTTTCTATGATCCAGAGACCTTAAACGTCAAAGAGCAAGTTATATGATGTACAAACAGCATACTTTGGTAAGACAGTGGCAGATAATGATAATAGATGTGCTCATTTAAAATAGAAGCATAACAAGCATATGAAAATCACTGGTTCATGGAATTTCTGAACTCCACCTGGACACATTACCGGATCACCCTCTTCCACAAGCAGAAAATGTTACTGGATTAGGGCCCCGTTCTGCTGCTTGGCAGTACACCCTAGTCCATTGTTCTCCAATATTCTTGATTTTGCCCTCTAACATATTCTTTCTTTACTGTAAGAAATGGCCTATGGTTGCCACTAAGTAGTTTTCTCCATCTGCTTCATTCCACAGAAAATTGGGAGTCCAGAGACCTCCATGTAATTTGAACTATCTCAGTACCTTTTAGTCTGGGCCCATAAGTCTTTGTGGGTTTTCTTTTTTTTTTTTTTTTAATTTTTTTAAAATTTTATTTAATTTTTAAACTTTACATAATTGTATTAGTTTTGCCAAATATCAAAATGAATCCACCACAGGTATACATGTGTTCCCTATCTATCAGATTGTACCCCTCTATTAAAGTATTATGTTATCTCTAGACTTACTTATAGTTATTTTAGGGATAAGATTTCTAGGGCCATGACCTTGAAGTCTTTAAACGTCTTTTTGTTCCACTGAGAAGATTTTCTAAATACCATCTGAAAGGCTCCAAAGAGTCTTATACCCACCTTTGATTTATCTTTACCCTGAGATTAAGTCATATGCAAAAGGTGAAGAAACCACAGAAAGCACAAGAGAAATAAGAGCAGCCACATCTCTAGAGACATCATGTTCAACTAAGGACTATAATGAACCTCAAACTGAGAAATCCTCTGAGAAAGGATAATTATGCAGATTTTGCAGACTATGCAAAATTTTCTCAATTTATATGACCAAGGAGAAGAAATTTTTGTCACTAATGTTAATTAATGAAATTTTGTAGGAACAACTGTTTTTCATTCGTAAAATCTTACCCTGGCACAGAGTAGTAAGTATTTTCCAGAAATACTTTCTAGAAAGACTCCTTCAAACACAATAGATAGGAATGCTATATTTTGTAATTTGAGGACAACGAGGAGACATATAGATACACTACTGCTTCTGCACATACTCCAATACATGTTTACTCATTCTCATTAAGTATTTAATTGCTTTTTCAGGGATTTAAGTCTTCTGTTTGTGACACATTAAAGTATAATACTGAAGTATATACTGAAAGTATAATACTGAAATGAGTGATAATCTGACAAGCAGAAGAACCAGATTTCTTTATAATTTTTTGTGAAATGCAATTTCATCCTTGTGTCTTAAATTGTGTTCTGTGAACCAACTGCATCAGTATCACCTAAATGCTTATAAGAAAGTATTCAGACTCAGATCTCAACCTACTGAATCAGACTTTCCATTTTAATAGTATTCCAGGTGATTTTATGATTTTATTTCATTTAGTTTGAAGATCTGAGAGGCACTACTCTAGACACCTAAAATGGTAATACAGAGTAACTAATATGTAACATCTGTTCATATTCATACCTTACCTGAACTCAGATTTTGATGGAAGTAAATTAAGGGAGAGGAAAGAGGAAAACTATTACTTTAAATGTCATCCATGCTTATTACCTACTGCTTATTACAAAGAAAAGAATATAGACACAAGTACATAGATAAGAGAGAGACACAGATCTGCAGAATCATTTAGCCATTTCCATTCACAAGTGAAGAGGGAAGTTTGCTTTTTGAGGGCATCTTTATGGATGAAAAATCCTAACAAAACAATGGTAAAAGTTTGCTCATCTCCCCCAGATGACTCTGAGATGTGTGGGAAATAAATACTTATTTTTGAAACCCACTGAGATTTATAACTATTTCCTATGTGGCAATTGCTGACAGATCAAGCACAAAGATGGAGACAGAATACTAAGGACCATGAGACAAAATGATGACATTCCAGAAAATAGTTCACAGAAAAATAAGAGCATAAAGTGACCAGAAAGAGAATGCACTCTCACCCAGACTATTCATCAATAGTTAAGGATTCTTAGTTCTTCGTGCAGAAGACCATAGGGGTTCATTTCAGAACCCACCATTTATCTTGTATTTCACTGTATTAACACATGTGTAAATAAATTGTGCTCATTTCTTCAGTCACAGGGAGGGGTCAGCCACTCTTAATCTACCCTAGTTACCTTTATAAAATGCTAACTTAAGGACCTCTCCAAATATACACCACTATAAAATGAATGTATAGAAGAAGGGCATGGAAACCCACTCCAGTATTCCAGTATTATTGCCTAAAGAATCCTCAAAGACAGAGGAGCTGTCTGGTGGGCTACGGTCCATGGGGTCACACAGAGTCGGACACGACTGAGCCACTAAGCACATACAATGAATAAGCCTTTCCTGAATATTAGAGGTAAGATTCTGGTATTCAGAGAGAGCAGGTATACAGTCCTTCTGACAGATAGGACCTTCACTGGGATTATGTCACGCTATGCCACACCTTTCTAAATTTTCTGAGAAATCTTCTCTCTATTGTGTCTGAACCCAGTGCTACACTTATGGGTATTATAAGTACAGTTCCAAAACGGTTGGTTATCATTCACAAAAATTATGTTCACCATGATTCTCAGCTCACGTTTGTCAACATTTCATCTCTCTCTCCCTGGGGGTTCCCCAGAGCGCTACCCTTGAGGTGCAGGTGATGTCTTACTTGGAGGTACCTGAAGTTTATGCCACACAGCCTTCCTTAACCAAAAATGATCAATGATCAGCCTAATTGAGGATACCAAAAAAGACCCCCAAAATCTTTCTTTCCTCTAAGCAAATCAACACACAACAAAAACAAAGAAACCTCTGTGATTCAATATACGTTGTAGGACTCTTAGCTTTGCTTCTTTGCCTCCCTTAACTGGCCTCCCTCACTTCCTTAATTTCTTGTGCTGCTGCTGCTGCTGCTAAGTCGCTTCAGTCGTGTCCAACTCTGTGCGACCCCAGAGATGGCAGCCCACCAGGCTCCCCCGTCCCTGGGATTCTCCAGGCAAGAACACTGGAGTGGGTTGCCATTTCCTTCTCCAATGCAAGAAAGTGAAAAGTGAACGTGAACTCGCTCAGTCAGTCATGTCCAACTCTGTGCGACCCCATAGACAGCAGCCCACCAGGCTCCTCTGTCCATGGGATTTTCCAGGCAAGAGTACTGGAGTGGGGTGCCATTGCCTTCTCCGATAATTTCTTGTGAGACACTGCCTAATAAATTCCTTATACAAGAAAATCTTCTGATTCTACTACTAGAGACTAAACCTAGGAGACTTTAATCCTAGGAAACCAGCTCTGAGGAAGAGAACATGGAACCGGATTACTCACTGACTGAACAGCAGTAAAGTCCACTGCTGGGAATAGGAAAGTATAGGGTAAGTCCTGGTGCATTCCAGAAGTTCTATCATTGAGATTTTCACCTCGGGGGAACGGAATGGAATACTGGTGGAGGAGATGTTATGGTTTACGAAATATAAGTGACATTTAAAGGTGTGGGAAAATAGCATTCATATCTGTGTTGATTAATTAAAAAGAGAATACCATAGGCTAAAGCTAATATTTATCAAGTTTAATCAAAGATGCCACAGGGTAGAGGAAAAAAAAGAACAGTATTATGCTGAGGCCTTGGGACGTAGGCAGAGATCTTCAAATATTTTCATGGCTAGATTTTAAAATTGTTTTGCATCAGTGACTCCTTTGTGTTTTCCCTTTGAAGCAGAAATATTCAGAGCGATTAAGCCTCCTCTATCATTCTGTGTTGAGGAGGGACAGATAACTAGTCTGATTTTACATCTTCCCTAAAACCAATTCATGAAACTACATTTCCATCTCAATGTTACAGAGGATATTCTGTTCTACCAACCTTAGAGTAATCATAGACTTCTGAAACTTCACCATAGCTTACTTCTAACTGAATAGTGTACCATCTTGAGCCTCAGATACGTTTCTCAGAACATTAGGGCTAACACCACACCATAGCCATGTTACTTATGACGTTAAATTGAACAGAGTTACCCTCACAGATAAAGTGTACTCCTGGTTAGGTATACATGGATAACCATGGTTATTTCACACCTGCTACATGAGACCTATATGCCTCTGGAGGCTTTTCAAATTTCTAATTATTTTTTTTAATTTGGAGTTTTATCAAAACATTTTTATTTTAATTGTTCTCAAATTGAAACACAGAAGAGCAACTCTGACTCCATGTTGGATCTGTTCCATTTACTTTAACCTTTGTGCTCTGTGGCCTGTGTTTAGTCATGCTGGCTCTACACATTTTGTAAAAAAATGTTGCATATAGCCTGAAACCACAGGATAGCCTATTCTCAGGGCTCTGACTTTTAAAAATCCATTTAGAGAGAAATAAAAAGTTTCAGAACAGAAAAAACAAAAAGCACTTGTCTTGTTGGAGGTTTATAGGAACATATGTGGACAGCTTTTAAGAACAAAGGATCCCTGCACCAAGAAATTTGCAATGATCAACCACCTCCCCTCCCCTTTTTAGTAGAAAAGAAGCCTAAATTCTGACTAGGGTAAGATGGTTCTTTGGGACACTAGTCTGCCATCTTCTTAGTCTATTGAATTTCTGAATAAAGTCCTTATTCCTTCCGCCAACATCTTCCAATTTACTGGGCTTTGTGCAGCGATCAGAAACAAGTTTAGACTTTGCAACAACCTCAGAACCAAAAGTCCGTTATGCATTTTTTTTTCATTCTTTCATAATACTCAGTTTTTTCCCTAGAGTCCTCTGTCTTGTTTATATGAGTCATCCATTAAGAAGGTCATCTTAGTAGCAAAAGTGAATTCATGTGTAACCCTTTCCCATGGATTTCTCAACAATCAACATGCAAAATCAATCTAATCTGATGTTCAAGCACATGCTACATTGGTCTATGAATATCTGCTTCAGGTGAGTTTTCTTGTTAAACTTGGTAATACTTGAATGCATTCATTATATGATTTCTCCAGGCAATTAATTTCATGAAATGTCAAATCACAACATCCAAATCTTCCTTCACTAGCACTTAGGGGAATATCTAAAGACTAGGATAAGCAACTTCTATGCAGTTACATTTTAAAATGTTAGGGAAATCTAATAAGCCCATATGGACACAAATATACCAAACACTAGTTTGAATAATGAAATTTAAAATCTTTGAGTAAAAAATTGAAAGCATTTCCTCTAAAGTCAGGAACAAGATAAGGGTGCCCACTTTCACCATTACTATTCAACATAGTTTTGGAAGTTTTGGCCACAGCAATCAGAGCATAAAAAGAAATAAAAGGAATCCAAATTGGAAAAGAAGAAGTAAAACTCTCACTGTTTGCAGATGACATGATCCTCTACATAGAAAACCATAAAGACTCCACCAGAAAATTACTAGAACTAATCAATGAATATAGTAAAGTTGCAAGATATAAAATCAACACACAGAAATCCCTTGCATTCCTATACACTAATAATGAGAAAATAGAGAAATTAAAGAAACAATTCCATTCACCATTGCAACGGAAAGAATAAAATACTTAGGAATATATCTACCTAAAGAAACTAAAGACCTATATACAGAAAACTATAAAACACTGGTGAAAGAAATCAAAGAGGACACTAACGGATGGAGAAATATACCATGTTCATGGATTGGAAGAATCAATATAGTGAAAATGAATATACTACCCAAAGCAATTTAGATTCAATGCAATCCCTATCAAGCTGCCAATGGTATTCTTCACAGAGCTAGAACAAATAATTTCACAATTTGTATGGAAATACAAAAAGCCTCGAATAGCCAAAGCCATATTGAGAAAGAAGAATGGAACTGGAGGAATCAACCTGCCTGACTTCAGGCTCTACTACAAAGCCACAGTCATCAAGACAGTATGGTACTGGCACAAAGACAGAAATACAGATCAATGGAACAAAATAGAAAGCCCAGAGATAAATCCACGCACATATGGACACCTTACCTTTGACAAAGGAGGCAAGAATATTCAATGGATTAAAGACAATCTCTTTAACAAGTGGTGCTGGGAAAACTGGTCAACCACTTGTAAAAGAATGAAACTAGAACACTTTCTAACACCATACACAAAAATAAACTCAAAATGGATTAAAGATCTAAACGTAAGACCAGAGACTATAAAACTCCTAGAGGAGAACATAGGCAAAACACTCTCTGACATACATCACAGCAGGATCCTCTATGACCCACCTCCCAGAATATTGGAAATAAAAGCAAAAATAAACAAATGGGACCTAATTAAACTTAAAAGCTTCTGCACAACAAAGGAAATTATAACCAAGGTGAAAAGATAGCCTTCAGAATGGGAGAAAATAATAGCAAATGAAGCAACTGACAAACAACTAATCTCAAAAATATATACAAGCAACTCCTACAGCTCAATTCCATTTCTCCAAAGAAGACATACAGATGGCTAACAAACACATGAAAAGATGCTCAACATCACTCATGATCAGAGAAATGCAAATCAAAACCACTATGAGGTACCATTTCATGCCAGTCAGAATGGCTGCTATCCAAAAGTCTACAAGCAATAAATGTTGGAGAGGGTGTGGAGAAAAGGGAACCCTCTTACACTGTTGGTGGGAATGCAAACTAGTCCAGCCACTATGGAGAACATTGTGGAGATTCCTTAAAAAACTGGGAATAGAACTGCCTTATGATCTAGCAATCCCACTGCGGGGCATGCACACTGAGGAAACCAGAAGGGAAAGAGACACGTGTACCCCAATGTTCATCGCAGCACTGTTTATAATAGCCAGGACATGGAAGCAACCTAGATGTCCATCAGCAGATGAATGGATAAGAAAGCAGTGGTACATATACACAATGGAGTATTACTCAGCCATTAAAAAGAATACATTTGAATCAGTTCTAATGAGGTGGATGAAACTGGAGCCTATTATACAGAGTGAAGTAAGCCAGAAAGAAAAACACCAATACAGTATACTAACGCATATATATGGAATTTAGAAAGATGGTAACAATAACCCTATATATGAGACAGCAAAAGAGACACTGATGTATAGAACAGTCTTTTGGACTCTGTGGGAGAGGGAGAGGGTGGGATGATTTGGGAGAATGGCACTGAAACATGTATAATATCATATGGGAACGAGTTGCCAGTCCAGGTTCGATGCACGATACTGGATGCTTGGGGCTGGTGTGCTGGGACGACCCAGAGGGATGGTATGGGGAGGGAGGAGGGAGGAGGGTTCAGGATGGGGAACACATGTATACCTGTGGCAGATCCCTGATATATGGCAAAACCAATACAACAAGCAATAAATGCTGGAGAGGGTGTGGAGAAATGGGAACCCTCTTACACTGTTGGTGGGAATGCAAACTAGTCCAGCCACTATGGAGAACATTGTGGAGATTCCTTAAAAAACTGGGAATAGAACTGCCTTATGATCTAGCAATCCCACTGTGGGGCATGCACACTGAGGAAACCAGAATTGAAAGAGACACGTGTACCCCAATGTTCATCGCAGCACTGTTTATAATAGCCAGGACATGGAAGCAACCTAGATGTCCATCAGCAGATGAATGGATAAGAAAGCAGTGGTACATATACACAATGGAGTATTACTCAGCCATTAAAAAGAATACATTTGAATCAGTTCTAATGAGGTGGATGAAACTGGAGCCTATTATACAGAGTGAAGTAAGCCAGAAAGAAAAACACCAATACAGTATACTAACGCATATATATGGAATTTAGAAAGATGGTAACAATAACCCTGTATATGAGACAGCAGAAGAGACACTGATGTATAGTACAGTCTTTTGGACTCTGTGGGAGAGGGAGAGGGTGGGATGATTTGGGAGAATGGCACTGAAACATGTATAATATCATATATGAAACAAGTAGCCAGTCCAGGTTTGATGCATGATACTGGATGCTTGGGGCTGGTGCACTGGGACGACCCAGAGGGATGGTATGGGGAGGGAGGAGGGAGGAGGGTTCAGGATGGGGAACACATGTATACCTGTGGTGGATTCATTTTCAATATTTGGCAAAACCAATACAATATTGTAAGGTTTAAAAATAAAATTAAAAAAAATAAAATTAAAAAATTAAAAAAATAAAATATTTGAGTAAACTTTATTCATATACCCATTCCCACATGTAAATTCTAATACTTTATTCTTTTCCTGCACAGAATCAAACAGTCTGTTTAACATATAGCCCCCATCATGCAATTGTTTCCGATTTATCCTATGAAATTATAATGTTAGCCACCTTCTAAATATCATGAACAGGGTAATCCTCATCAGCTGCCAATTCTCATCATTTGACTTGATTTAAGATCCCTGCAATTTCTACTAATTTTAGTAGATTGGAATGGAACGTAGTTCCATTTTGTTGACAATTCCCTTATCTTTCTATTTATTCCTCACTTTCTCACGATTTCTACACACTCCCTTTCTCTTTGCACTTTTACTTTTTCTTCTTCCAGACTCCAAGATGTTTCTACTGGTAGCTAGCTCCTCTTATTTTAATAAAATATGTTGCAGAGTGGTTTGGTCAGTCAAGACTGACAAGGCTATGTGGAAGGTACAAACAGCTTCACAATTTCAGAGGCTTATTGCAACAAAATTTAATCTATCATCTCTGCTACCCGCCCAACATAAGCCATTATAGTCACTCAAGGAGCAGAGTTGACAGCAGCTAAATTTTAACCTTTATCCAAGATCACTATTAAAATAGGAAGAGTATGCCCCAGGGAAATGAACAAGTTTCACCACTCTAGTGACACATGTCCCGGCTGCTTACATTTCCTTGACTGAACAAGTCATGTGTCTAGGCCTAATTCAGATGAGTCAGGGCAATTCTGGCCTCTAGGAAAGTGATTAAATTGTGAACGGCTAATGATGATCATAGGGATTAAGTGAAATCAAACAATGCAGTTTCAAAATTCAGCTGCAGCAATTTTTATTTTTGTGATCTTAAATATATTACCTAAAAAAAATATATTACCTAAAACTTTAATGCCACAATTTCTTAATCTAAAAAAAAAAAACCAAAAAACTAAATAAGAGTATCTACATCACAGGTCATTTAAAGCAAAACTCAACTAGTAAATTTGAAGATCAGATTGGTTTTATTCAACAATTCGTGAATCTGGAACTATCCCACCTAGCAAATAAAAAAAGAGCTCTAAGGAGCCATACAGAATGGAAAGCTTTTATACATAGAAGCTGGCAGGAATAAGGAAAAGGTGGATTACCTCATCCTTCTATGGGGGATGAAAGGGGTCAGTCAGGCAGATTACTTCACTACTGCTGACCAGGAAATTTCAGACTGACTGTTTAAGCTACATCCCCAAAATAGGTTGAAACTGAAACTAGGTTTGGTATTAAATTTTGGTCTGCTGATGTGCCACTTTAGCACAAGTGACTCTGTTTGGGGCCTGTTACTTCTTTTCAGCAAAGCAATCATGAGAATTCAGTGATGTAACACAGTGCCTAACTTAAACTATGCATAATAGATATTAACATCCCTGACGACTCATCCTTACAGCACAGCCACAGGAAACATATCTGAACTGCCAATCTACCACCAAAGTGAAGAAAGAGTTGTTAATACTAAAGTAACTTGTAATATTTCCTAAAGCATAACACCTCAATAAACTCAGGTGTGTGATTAAGTTTGTTCTTCAGTAAAAGATAACTACAAAATTAAAAAAACATTCACTCGGTCATTTATTCTTCTAACGAGAATAAGATTTTAATGAAGGTAAATAGTCTCAGAATGGTTTTGTTTCAGAAGAGTCTCTCTACAGAAATACAGTAAATTTTATGAATAGGAGATTTTTTTCCCAAGGTGTTGGATATTTGGTGGCACATATCACAACTTTCTTTGTTGGGATAAATTTCTGGGTAAATGCAAAATTCTCAGATAGTGGACTCCAGTCTTCACAGTGGAGATAAATGGGTTAATAGCCAAATTAAGACAAAATTTTAAAGATTTCCTATGTTTTTCCTGCTTTCAATACACTTCCTTGTGAGAACTGGGGGAGAAATTTCACTTTTCCAAAGATGATATTTTGTCTGTAGGTATGTTTTCTTTGGAGAAAGTTCTACTCAAGTTCATTATCCTTTTTTTAAACTGAATTATTTGTTTTTTTGCTATTGAGTTGTAGAAGCTGTTTATATATCTTAGATATTAGCCACTGTAGCCTGTAGCTTCCTTTATTCACAGGGAAGAGTGGAAAGAGGCATCTGGCTGGGATACATATGTTTCTAGATGCTTGAAACATTTTTGCTTGTGGATTATACTTATACCTTCCTGCCAAATAATGCTTCTTTCTATTTCCTTCTTTCTCCTTTCCCTTTGCTCTATCCTATCTCTCCTTTTCCTTCCATCCTTTCTTTTTTCTTATCCTTTTCTGGACCCTTCTATCTTCTGTTCCTGTATCTTTTTTTCCCTTCCCTCTGTCATCCCCTCATTCCTCCCAGCTTTCCTTCCTCCAGTGTTTATGCAATTTCCCAGGTGATGACTCATTTCAAAGCCATGTCTTTAAGTCTCAGCTTATAAGGGATAAGTCTTATTATAGGGATTTGCCACACACACACACACACACACACACACAAACCCTTAAATATGTAAGAGATCTAAAAACAGTGAAAAACAAAAACTAAGGTGAGGTCTCAACTAAATTGAGGCTAAACATTATTATACTAAATAGAAATCACTAAATTTTGCTAGTCTTGTTACTAGGAACACAGCTGTTTTATGACTAGTAAGTCAAGGTGTACACACACACAAACTACTAAATTCATCAGAAAAGCTAAAAGATTGGAAAATACAAGTATAACTTTAATGGAGCAGGATCCTATGGGGCCTTCCCAGGACAGACCACCCATCCACATGACCTCTGCCTGCCTCTTGTTTTAGAAAAACTTTTTAGCTTCCTAGGCCTTCCTGGAGTTCTAAAGAATAAATTTAATCAGAGAAGTAAGAAAATGCAGAAAGAAAGGAAAACAGTCAAGCAAGACAAATAGTTTAGCTATTGAACAAAGTCAGGGACCTTTAGTTCCTCCTCAAGGGGCTTCCCAGCTGGCGCTAGTGGTAAAGCACCAATTTGCCAGTGCAGGAGACATAAGAGACACTGGTTTGATCCCTGGGTTGGGAAGACGTCCTGGAGGGGGCTTGACAACCCACTCCAGTGTTCTTGCCTGGAAAATCCCAATGGACAGAGGAGCCTGGCAGTCTATGGTCCATAGACTCACAGAGTTAGAAACATCTGAAGTGACTTAGCACAAGGGCTATAGACAATATTCTGAGTTATATCCTTTGAGCTGTTTTGCAGATACTGAAACCTTCACCAGGTGGAAGAAGTTAACTGTATGCTGTCCACAAGCATGTAGATCCCAGGCTTGTTGGAAGCAGAAGGTTAATGATGTTGACTCCGTATTACCTCACTACCAACCAATTGGAAGAATGGCCATGAGCTGATCACGCATCCCACAACCCTTTCCCTCACCTTTCCCTGAAATCCATTGAGGGAATTTGCGTCTTTTAATCCAGTGGGGAATTGGACCCCTTGCATGGCATCCTTCAGTAAACACTGCACTTTCCTTCACCATGACTGATATCAGTAGATTAGCTTTACTCATGGGCAAACAGAGCTAATAGATAACATGATTAGCTATTAATATAAACATAGCAATGATTGCATACTTGCAACTCTTAGTCTAATTATACATTATAAAGTCCTCCAATCTACTCTGAATGATAAATCCGATCTGTTTGGAAGAGTTTGTTGTTATTGTTGTTCTGTTTTGTTCTTGTTTTATATCATTTATCTCTTATTTTTTTAATATACCTAAGCATGCCACAGGAAAAGGTTTAGTTTTTGCATTAATGTGCCCACCTCACTATATTCACAGAAGGTTTTCTTAATCTTTGTTTTTGTTCTTAAGATATCAGAGCCAAAAAACACTTTAGAAATAATGCCATCTTGTTCTCTCAGTTTTCAGATTATGATAGTAAGATTGAGAAAATGGGAAAAAATTTTTTCTGCAATAAAAATGACAAAGTGACAGAGATAAAACTAGCACCAGGTATTCCAGTTCTGAGTTTAATGATTTTTCTTGTAACACATCAAAGCTTTTTTATGAATGGGTGTGAATCCTGAGATTGGCTAGAAAGGTGTGTCCTATGTAAGTCAAGATATTGGTACTGATGTCGTGACTTGGTCTCTATTTCATAAAGTCACACAGCATATATAATGAGGGATAGTAGTATTCCTTGTTTTTGGTAGAAATCAAGGGAAAATTTTTATCACAAGAATATATTGTTATTTAATAAAAACAATATGTTGAAGTTATTAAAATGTCTCATTTGTCTTTGAAAGATCATCTTGTCTGTATCAGTTAGAACACTGCTTTTCATAGAAAAGGTTGGTTGTATTAAATTGTGTTAGCTGAAAAATAATAACACTTGTCAAAATGTGACCAAACTTTTCATTGGAAGGAATGTAGTCCTCCTTGGAAATACTGATCTTAATCATAAACACCATGTGTTCACTTAAAACACTCATCAAATGAATCATCTATTCTTACAACTAGGTTACTGCAATGAGGTTTCCTCATATTGCTTATCATAAGGAAAGTAATGTGCGTAGAAGAAGACTCTAGCTTTGGATAAATCTGAATTTGAATCCCAGAGCTACTTATACGCTATCTTTGGAAAATTACCTAATCCCTCCGAGGCTTTGTTTTTCTATCTATAAACAAAGATGATAATTCCTACTTTCTAAACTCAGATGAGATAGTCTATGGAAATCTCTGGACAACATAGATGCTTCCCCTGCCCTTCTGAATGCAGGTTCTTGCTCTGTGTCACTTCTATAAATCATATTTGAGATCAATGAGTCTATTATTATATAATATATCTGTATAAGGGCTTCCCTGGTGGTTCAGACAGTAAAGCGTCTGCCTGCAATGCCGGAGACCTGGGTTCAATCCCTGGGTCAGGAAGATCCTCTGGAGAAGGAAATGGCAACCCACTCCAGTATTCTTGCTTGGAAAATCCCATGGATGGAGGAGCCTGGTAGGCTACAGTCCATGGGGTTGCAAAGAATCAGACATGATTGAGTGACTTCACTTTTCAAATAGCTGTATAATGGGAACACAATAAAAGCTACTATTATAAACCGGGACATACTCTGACATAAACAAATTGTCTCCTTAACCATTCCCTGTGCCTGTCCCATGGTCTCTTTTTCCCTTTTACTATTCATAGGCTCCTATTTTGCTAAATTTTGTCATTTCCTGAAGTCAAGTTATAGCAGAACCTCTCTTCTCAACATGGCTACATCTAAATCCTGTTCTTTGAGAGATTATGTCGATTTATTAGGCTGCACATGATTTGATATATTCCCTTAGGAGAATTTTTATTATTAAAAAACTACTAATTGCTAAAAATCATTCTTTAGAAGGGACACAGAAATATGATGAGATTTAATTAAGCTGAGTAAATTAAAGAAAGATTTTCAATAAAGAAGAATTAGCTATTTCTCTGTTTATTTAACAGGAAAGAACTTTTGCAAATAAAATCTTTTAACTGTGATTGGATTTTATCAATTAATCTTCTAATACAGCCATCCAAAGGAACCTATAAAAATTGTGTAGCACCTCTTTTTATATCTACCTGTTCCTACATTGTGTGAGACCCAGATAAAGCAGTATAGTTATGATTATGTGTGTGCTTGATTAATAAGTAAAACATAGGAATAATAATCATTTACATTTTACTAAACTTTACCATTTTTAAGGAACTTTTAACTGAATTACTACATTGAGTAGCATAACAAATCTAAGATAAGTAATACTACCCTCACATAACAGATAAGAAAATGAGTATCAGAGGCTAAGTGACCAGCCTTTATAATTCGTCTCTCTGACTCTATGATTTTAAAGTAAGTACATCACATAATACGTTACAAACATCATTTTATATTTTTCCACCCTCAAGATCTTAAACTGCATTGGACAAAGCTCAGTTTCACACTCAGTTCTGTAAACCTTAGTGCCTAGTTTAATGCCCAATACACAGTAAATATTCAATTATTTATTTAGAAGATTTGGTTGTTGCTCATGCTGTGCTTAGTCGCTCAGTCGTGTCCGACTCTTTGTGAGCCCATGAACTGTAGCCTGCCAGGCTCCTCTGTCCAAGGGGATTCTCCAGGCAAGAATACTTGAGTGGGTTACCATGCCCTCCTCCAGAGGATCTTCCCAATCCAGGGATCGAACCCAGGTCTCCCATATTGGAGGTGGATTCTTTACCATCTGAGCCACCAGGGAAGCCCCCGTTGTTGCTCTAGTTCTAATCTAGTTACTCCAGTCACTCAGCCTCTTTAAGCCTCAGTTTCCCCATTTATAAAATGATGAGATTTAGGGACTTCCCTGGTAGTCCAGTGGTTAAGAATCTATCTTACATTGCAGAGGATGCGGGCTCGATACCTGGCCAGGGAACTAAGATTCTACATGAGGCAGTGGGAAGGGGGCAACTGAGTCCACATGCATAAATAGTCAGCCCACTTGCTGGAGCCCCTGTGCCACACTAGAGAGTCCGCACCACAACAAAAAGATCCTGCCTGAGGCAAAGATCCCACATGCTGCAACTGAGAATGGACACAGCCAAACACATAAGCAAACACAAAAATAAAATATTGAGAATTAGATAGTATAATCTCTGAGAAACTTGCCAGCCCAAATACCACACTAATCTCTTTCTTGGAGGTTAGAACAGCAGTTTTCTAAGTCTCAGCACAGCAGATAAAATTCCTACAGTAGAATCATCAGAGTCCAACAAGCACTGATTTCAGGATTCACTGGAAGGCCTGTACTTGATATGGTGGATGCTTTCCTCATCAAGGTACTGCTGCTGCTGCTGCTAAGGCACTTCAGTCGTATCCAACTCTGTGCGACCCCATTGACAGCAGCCCACCAGGCTCCCCCATCCCTGGGATTCTCCAGGCAAGAACACTGGAGTGGGTTGCCATTTCCTTCTCCAATGCATGAAAGTGAAAAGTGAAAGTGAAGTCGCTCAGTCGAGTCCGACTCTATGCAACCCCATGGACTGCAGCCCACCAGGCTCCTCTGTCCATGGGATTTTCCAGGCAAGAGTACTGGAGTGGTTGCCATTGCCTTCTCCGCATCAAGGTACTACTAACACCTAACTCCCATATAAATAATGGGAGCATGTTTTATAAATTAGAGAAGAATGATAATGGGAAAGACAAAATAAAGCAAATGTTTCCTCTACATAAATAAATATTTAATCCAGATAGGAAAGACTTTGGCAGAAGGGGCATTACAGGTGGGATTGTCAGCTGTCTAGAAAAGAAAACAAAACATTTATTTGCATCTAATTTGTTTGGTCATGAAAAAGTTTGTCCTTTAAAATTATATATGAAAAGATTTCTATCTCCTTGTCCCTAACGTTGTATCACATTATATTCCCTATAAAGACAACCTCATTGGAAGGTAACTCTATTTCAAAAAAATAGATGGGAAATTCAGGATCCATGGAAGGTATTAGGGGGAAAAGGAAAAGCTGTACCACTGCAGGAATGATAGAAACTCCTGTGAAATCGCTCACAGGCTGAAAAAGCAAAGCTGAAGAGAAAAATCTTGAAAACAGCAAAAACAAAATGGTTTATCATATAAAGCATGCATAGCAATAAAATTAATGGCAGAATTCTCATCAATTTAATGAAAGTCAGAGACAGCAGGATGGCACTGTTGTTCAGTCACTAAGTCCTGTCCAGCTCTTCTGTGACCTCATGGACTGTAGTGTGCCAGTCTCCTCTGTCCAGGGATTTCCCAGGCAAGAACACTGGAGTGGGTTGCCATTTCCTTCTCTAGGCAATCTTCCTGACCCAGGGATCAAACCTGTGTCTCCTGCATTGCCTGACCCAGGGATCAAACCTGTGTCTCCTGCATTGCAGGTAGATTCTATACTGCTGAGCCACCAGGGAAGTCCCCAATTAATGGCAGAATTCTTATTAAAATAATGGAAGCCAGAGACAGCAGAATGTCATACAAACAGAAAGGGCATACAAAATGAAGCACAATATTGCCAACTAATCACCTGGTATACTATAATAATTAGTATATCTACTAATACTGTCATTTTGAAGAACAGATGAAATAAAAATATTCTTAGATGAGCAGAAACTTGGAGAATTTTACTTAGCAGAATTTTCCTATGAGAAACACTAAAGGAAGACCTTTAAGTTTAAAGGAAATCATAGCAGATCATAAGCAGGGTGAACAAAAGAGAATGGAGAATAGTGGAAATGATAAATATATAGATTAATATAAAATATACTTAGATACTTTCCTCATTTCTTAAATCCTTTAAAAATATAATTATAAAATTCCATACTTGCATTTATAACATATATATGAAATATATGTGAAACAGTACAAAGGGAAAATGCAAAACTTATATGAGAAAAGTTGGCTTCCCAGGAGGTACAAGTGGTACAGAACCTGCCTGCCAATACAGGAGACATAAAAGAGCCGGGTTTGATTCCTCGGTAAAGAAGATCCCCTGGAGGAGGGCATGGCAACCCACTCCAGTATTCTTGCCTGGAGAATCCCGTGGACAGAGGAGCCTGGCAGGCCACAATCCATAGGGTCACAAAGAGTCAGACACTACCGAAGCGACTCAGCACACATGCATATGAGAACTGTAGCTACATTTTTATCAGAATCAAGCCAGTATTAATTTGAATTAGAATGTGAAGATAGATAATATGCATATTTTCATACCTATCATAATAGTTAAAAATTCAACAGAAAAATTAAAATAGCATATTAAAAATATTGATTGAAAAGAAAATTAAAAAGAAAACCAGAGAAATCTACCTCTCAAAAAATAAAACACACTCATACATGGAAAACAAAAGGAAGGTGTAACTCCTAACATAACAATTATTATGTCACATACGGGTGAAAGGAGACTTATAGAGGTGTCTTCCTTCATAGCTCAGTTGGTAAAGAATCCGCCTGCAATGCAGGAGACCTGGGTTCGATCCCTGGGTTGGGAAGATCCCCAGGAGAAGGGAAAGGCTGCTCAATCCAGTATTCTGGCCTGGAGAGTTTCATGGACTGTATAGTCCATGGGGTCACAAAGAGTCTGTTGCTACCAAGAGACTTTCACTTTTCAGACATTTACAGATAAAGCAAGGGAATTACAAGATTCTAAACAAAACACATGACTATGAAACAAATTTCAGACTTAAAGACGTCGTGTCCAACTCTTTGCGACCCAATGGACTGTAGCCTATCAGGCTCCTCCGTCCATGGGATTTTCCAGGCAAGAGTACTAGAGTGGATTGCCATTTCCTTCTCCAGGGGATCTTCCCTACCCAGGGATCGAACCCAGGTCTCCTGCATTGTGGGCAGATGCTTTATCCACTAAGCCACCAGGGAAGCCCATAGACTTTAAATATGATGATAAAAAAGATACATCACAAAAACAGCAATCAAAAGAGAGCTGGAGTAGCTGTATAAATACAAAACAAAATAGATTTTAAGACAAGAAATATTACTAAAGACAAAGAATAATGTTTCACAGTGAAAAGGCAAATATACCAGAATGATAAAACAAATATAAATAAAAATGTGCCCAACAACAGGGCTCAAAATACACAAAACTTTAATAACTAAATTTAAAGGAAAAATAGACTATATGATCATTATACTTGGAGGTTTGATACTCCTCTGTTAGTAAATGAAGATATACAGTTCAAAAAGAACAGAGAAGAATGAAATAAAACAAACATAAAAAAGGAAACAGCTAACTTTACATGAAAAATGTTTATATTAATATATAACACTATACCCAAAAATAGCAGAATGCACATTATTTCCAAGCAGACATGTACTATTCTCTATGATAAACCATATGCTAAGTTATTTCCTCAGTACATTTAACAAGACTGAAATGAGGAAACAATAAAAATGTTCTCAAACTACATTAGAACTGATATAGAAATCAGTGACAGAAATTCAGATATAGAATTCAGTGACAGAAATTCGGGAAATGCCAAAATGTTTGGGAATTGAATATGCTTCTAAATAACTCAGAAGTTAAAGAAGATATCACAAGGAAAATTTTAAAAAATAAAACGGAACTAAATAAAAATGAAAACGCAACATTCAAAGTTTGTAGGCTGCAGCCAAAGCTTTAAGCAAGGCTTAGATGGAAATGTATAGATTTAAACCAATGTTAGAAAAAAATAAAAACCTAAGTCAATATTCTGAACTTTTACTCAAGAAGCTAGAAAACTAAGCAAATCAATCTCAAAGTAAGTTGGAGGAAAGAAATAATAGTAAGGGTGGAAATAATTAAGAGAAATACTAATTTAGAAGTTATTATTAAAAATATTAACAATATCAATAAACTATAAACCAGAAAAACTTTCAAGAAAATTAATGAAACCAAAATCTGACTCTTGAAAATGACAAGAACCTATGGCTACTTTCATACTTAATAGTCATTGACTATTGTTTTCTCTCTAAGATCAGGAATAGGGCAAAGAGGCCTGTTTTTACTGTTTCAATTAAATGCCTTTCCAAGGGGTCAAGCCACTGCCAAAAGCTAATCAATAGCACTAAGATTGGAAAGGGATAATTAAAATGCCTTCATCCACTGTTGAAATAATCTCATAGGCAAAAAATTCTAAGGAATCGACCAAAATTCAAAATCTTACTAAAACAAATAAGCTTAGTAAGGTCACAGAATATACAATCAATACTCAAGAAAACTGATTCATTCTAAATGCTATCATGAAAAATTCAAGAGTCAAATTATCACTTGACATGGAATAAAAATATTGTATATAGCTAACAAAGAAAGTGAAATACTTGCACATTTAAAAATTCAAAACATTGATTAAGAAATTAAAGGGGCATTAAAAACCAAAGCAGAATACTATCTGTAGAGATTTCATAATTTTAATATGTTCTCTTCTCCAAACAGATATGTAGATTCAACATAATCTCTATCAAAATTTCAGTGGCAAAAGTCATTACCTCTTCCTAAAGTATAAACAGCAAATGGATTCCAATAGCTAAAACATTTTTGAAAAAGAGGACTATAATTATAGGATGCATACTATTATTAGATCTAAATATAAAATTATTAATCTTTCTGAAGAAAACATAGGAGAAAATCTCCATTACCTAGAGTCATATTAAGTGTTTTCAGACATGACACTGAAAGCAAAATACAGAAAATATCAATAAATAGGAATTTATCAAAATTAAAATATATACTGGATAGAAAAATAGTTTAAGAGAAAGAAAGAATTAGTCAGCCACTGAGAGAAAATATTTGCATATCACGTGGCCAACAATGGGACTGTATCGAGATTATATAAAGAAATCTGTAATCGCAACAGTAAGAAAATACACAATTCAATTAGAAAATGAGCAAAATACTTAGTAGACATTTCACCAAAAAGGGACATATGGATCGCAAATAAATACGTGAAAATATGATCAACACCACATCAACATTAAACACTAAAGAAATACAAACTGAGCTTAAAGATATACCACTACGTCTCATTTATAGAATTGCTGCAATAAAAATTCTTACTAAGTACTGTTGAGAATCTGGAGCAACTGGATCTCTGAGATACTGCTGAGGAGGATGTAGAATGTAACAGCCACTCTGGAAAACAGTTTGGTTGTTTCTTACAAAATCAAACGTGCATATGTCACAGAATCCAGCAACCCAAGTTTACTCCAGAGCAGAGGCTGGCAAACTTTTTCTGTAAAATGCCAGGCAGTAAGTATTTTCAGTTTCAGAAGCCAAATTCCAACTCTATCATACATTCTTCATTTTATTTTTTTCAACCCTTTAAAAATGGTAAAATAATTTAACATTGTATGAGCATATGTTTTCATTTAATGTGGGTAAATATCTGGAAGTGAAATTGGTAAATCACACGGTAAATGTGTACTAATAAGTACACATTTAGAGACTGTCAGATGGATTCCATAATAGTCCCACTTGACATTTCCATCAGTAAGTAACATTTGCAAAGTATGAAGGCTCTAGTTTCTCTTAAACACTTTCAATACTTGGCACTATGGTTTTCCGTTACAGATACACTACTGAGTATCAGTATCACAAACCTCGTGGGTTTTACGAAAACAGGCCATGGATAAGATTCTTCCTGCAGGGCACACTGTGTTGGCTCATGCCCTAGAGAAAGAAAAGCTGACATTCACACAAACTTTTATACACAAATTTTTTTTTCTTTTTTTTTTTAATTTTATTTTATTTTTAAACTTTACATAATTGTATTAGTTTTGCCAAATATCAAAATGAATCCGCCACAGGCATACATGTGTTCCCCATCCTGAACCCTCCTCCCTCCTCCCTCCCCATACCATCCCTCTGGGTTGTCCCAGTGCACGAGCCCCAAGCATCCAGTATTGTGCATCGAACCTGGACTGGCAACTCGTTTCTTACATGATATTTTACATGTTTCAATGTCATTCTCCCAAATCTTCCCACCCTCTCCCTCTCGTTTATACTAGCTTTATTTATAAGAGCCAAAACTGAAACCAGCTCAAATGTTCTGCAATGTTTTCATGGTTAATTGTGATGTATTCATAAATGGAGTGAGACGAAGAAAAATATAGAACCATGGATATACATAACAACCTACATAGATCTCAAAAGCATCCTGTTGAGTGAAAAAGACCTATTCAAAAGGGTGCCTGGTGTATGATTCTGTTTACATAACATTTATGAAGTGGCAAGATTACAGTGATGAAGACCAGATCACTGGTTTCCAATGGTTGCTGCTGCTGCTGCTAAGTCGCTTCAGTCGTGTCTGACTCTGTGCTACCCCAGAGACGGCAGCCCACCAGGCTCCCCCGTCCCTGGGATTCTCCAGGCAAGAACACTGGAGTGGGTTGCCATTTCCTCCTCCAATGCATGAAAGTGGAAAGTGAAAGTGAAGTCGCTCAGTCGTGTCCGACTCATAGCGATCCCATGGACTGCAGCCTACCAGGCTCCTCCATCCATGGGATTTTCCAGACAAGAGTACTGGAGTTCCAATGGTTAGGGTTATTTAGAAATATAAGAGAGTAAAATAATGTAATAGTTCTGTCTTATGAATATCAGTTCAGTTCAGTCACTCACTCGTGTCCGACTCATGATTATAGTGATGTTTATATCAGTTTTCAGTTGTGATAAAATTTTATATAACAACATTCTAAAGAAGAGTGCATATAAACCTGGTAATATCCAAATAAGATGCGTGGATTAGGTAATCATATTGTGCCAATGTCCTTCATAGTTGAGACGTAGTTTTGTATGGTATTTTATTTGAGGAGGTTAAGTTCACATTTTTTGTAATGTCTATGTTTTCCTAAAATTAGTAAAATAAAAAAATTTTAAGTGAAAAAAATGACATTCCATACACATTCAGTAGAATGTCTATATTCAAAAAGATTCTCAATGCCATTCTAGAGTTACAGAATGGCATGATTCGAATTCTATTTAGGAGAAACTAGAACCTTCATACATATATTACTCATGAGACTGTAAAATGAGACAACCACTTAAGAATCAATTTGTCGTTTTCTTAAACAAACATATATTTACCAAATGACATACTAATTCCACTTCTAGATATTTACCCAAATTAAAAGAAAACATGCTTACACAGGAATATGTATGTATGCATGCTAAGTCGCTTCAGTAGTGTCTGACACTTTGCGACCCTAAGGACTGTATAGCCTGTAGGCTCCTCTGTCCATGGGATTCCCCAGGCAAGAATACTGGAGCAGGTTGCCATGCCCTCGTCCAGGGGATCATCACAGGAATATACATAACATACACAAATATATATCATCCAAAACCTGAAAACAATAACAATCCAAATGTGAAACAATAAATGAATAAACAATATGACATGTCTATACATTGGAATGGGATTTCCCTGGTGGCTCAGATGGTAAAGCATCAGTCTGCAATGCGGGAAACCAGGATTCGATCCCTGGGTCGGGAAGATCCCTGGAGAAGAGAATGGCAAACCACTCCAGTACTCTTGCCTGGAAAATTTCCATGGATGGAGGAACCTGGTGGGTTACAGTCCATGGGGTCGCAAAGAGTATGACACGACGGAGCAACTTCACTTTCTTTCTAAGAGGAGAGTGAAAAAGCTGGCTTAACTCTCAATACTCAATAATATATATACTGGAATATTATTCTGCAATATAAAGAAACTCCATATGCATACAAATGTAATCAAATATCCAACCATCATACACGTGAAAGAAACTAGATACACGTATTTTATGATTCTTTTTAAATAAGATTTTTTAAAAAGGAAAATCCATTAGGATAGAAAGTATATAGGCATTTTGTTGGAAAGAGAGAGTCAGCTACGGATAAAAATGAGGACAATTTTATAATAATGCAAGTGTTCTAAAACTGGACTGGGGTAATGGTTACATAGATGTATACATATACAAAACCTCAACAGACTGTACAGTTTCAATAGGTATGTTTTATGATATGTAAATTATATAACAGTACAGCTGTAAAAATAAATAAATAAATAAAAGCCAAACACCTAGATTCAGAGAATAGATTGGTTGGCTGCCAGAGGCAAGGGATGAGGAACAAGCAAAATGAGTGAAGGGGGTCCAAAGAGAAAAACTTCTAGTTACAAAATAAATAAATCATGAAGATATAATGTATAGCACGGTGACGGTGATTAAAAACATGTATTCCATATTTAGTGTTGCTAGAAGAGTAAGTCTTAAAAGTTCTCATCACAAGAAAAAATTTCAACTATGTGAAAATGGATAATAATGACACTGTGGTCATCATATCCCAACATGTACAATTATCAAGTCATTATGTTTTACACCCAAAATTACTATAATGGTATATATCAAGCACATCTGAACTTTTTAAAAAAGGAAAAAATTCTGTTCATATAAAATTTTTCATTTTGACAAAAGAAAAATATATCAATAGATACACAGAAAGACAATGAATACCATTCCATACTATTTGTGATTTTAAAAGGTAGTTTTAATAAACCAGGAATAGAAGAAATCTTCCTTGATATTTTTTACTGTATCTACAAGCTCTTATGAAAAAATATTTGGGGAATTCTCTTTTAAAAAAAAGACACACCACCACCTCTGAAAACATCAAGTTGAAGGTCATAGGAAAATAGGTATGAGTGAGACAGCAGTAGAGCTGTTTTTTCATCCATAAACCCAGTTTTCTAAGAGCATCCATCCTGCCACCATTTCCCCTGTTTCCTCTCTCTGTCCTAGCTGTCAATTCTCTGTCTATATTTGGGTTCTTTGCTGCAAGTGACCAAAAAAAAAAAAAAAATCCAATTAAAATTAGGCCAAAAAATATGTGTGTATGTGTGTATATATGTGTGTGTGTGTTTATATATATATATATACATATATATAATATAAATATATATGCTGCTATTGCTAAGTCACTTCACTCATGTCTGACTCTGTGCAACACCATAGATGGAAGCCCACGAGGCTCCCCCATCCCTGGGATTCTCCAGGCAAAAACACTGGAGTGGGTTGCCATTTATTTCTCCATAAATATATATATATATATATGTGTATATATAAACGTATATATGTATATAATATAAATATACATATACACATAATATATACATAAATATATGTGTGTATATAAATGTATATGTGTATATAATATAATTATATATATGTGTGTATATATATATGTAGTGCTTTACTTCTAATATGTGAATTTTATATGTTTGAAATTTGATTCTATGAACCTGTCAGGTCTCTGATATTTCTCATTACTAACTATTCAGCAAGAAGCTTTTGCAGTAACCTCAAATAAAAATATCACTGCAAAATGCAGAGTGTCTTAACTATTTTTACCCCACTTTATATATAACAAAACTCAGGCTAGAAATAGATATTAAACAATTTGCCAAGACCACGTGCTGCATTTCTAAGGTCACTCAGGTAAGAACCATGGCCAGGATGAGGGCCTACCTTCAACAACTCTTTCCTACCCAGTAGAACCAGGCAGGTCCTCCAAGTGCCTAGTCACTTCGGTAGTGTCCAACACTTTGAGATAGTTATGAACTATAGCTTGCCAGGCTTCCTTGTCCATGGATTCTCCAGGCAAGAATACTGGAGTGGCTGCCATGCCCTCCTCCAGGGGATCTTCCCAATCCAGGGATCAAGCCCACATCTCTTTTGATTCTTGCATTGGCAGGCAAGCTCTAGTGCCACCTGGGAAGCCCCAAATATCCAACTAGAATTAAAGCTCCTTTTAATCCATATAGATCTGAACCTATCTACACTAATACTAGACATAGAAAGGTTAATCAACATTAGTTTCATGAACTTTGCTGCCTGTTGGGACATTGCATACCCACCCTTGGAAAGAGTAGGCCTTCAAACAGCTTTTCTATTACCTGGGAGTCAGTATAAATAATAACAGTATAAAATGTCAGAATTTAAATTTACAGAGAGGAAATAGCCTAATTTGCAATTTCTTCATCTCTGATATCATGATGCATCAGTGCACCCATAATTGGTTTGACATTGAATTTCATAACAGAAAGCATCTGGGCTCACTCCCATGGTGACCAATGAGAGCAATTTCTGAAGCTGGGACAAATTATCCCCTTTAAGAACAACAGCAGCTGTCTCAGTGATCTATAAATGTGTCTTCCCCTTTAGCCTGGGAGAATATTCATGTTGCAAGAAAGCAGGAACAAGGGCATTATGGGAGGGATGGCTCTGGTGGAAAACCAACTGTTCCCCATTTGCTTTTTGGTGGCCAATGAGCCTTTATGCACCGCATAACTGCTCCTTCCCATCCTCCTGATTAGACACCCCTGCCTACTGTATACATGCCTGATCATTAAGTACATTTATCAGTATGCGAGAAGTTCCCTTTCACATTGCATCTCTGTAGCCTGAAGGGGAAACCCTTTTCAGAGAATCAGCATAAGGGCAAATGCTTCAGTAAATGAAATAAGAGTCAAGAAGAAAAACCCCTGGACTTGAGCCTCCTTTTTATAAATCTAAGACTAAAAGCTTAAAAGGAGAGGGATTATCTGAATGATTTTACCACTCTAAATTCACTCTCTTTTGCTCCTCCTAATTTTATATTGATAACAGCAAAGACCATAGTAAAATATAACTATCAGAAACATCCTATTATATTTAATAAAACATTTTAAAAATGTAAATGTCTCTGAAATATGACTGTGGCTCAGATCTCTCTCCAAATTTCCTGAAAGAGTTATAACATCATGCCCTTTAACTTCACAAATATATCATAAAATATCTTTCCCCACAAATATTGAGCTTTCAAGTCAGTGTGCTTTCAATGTTTTTTTTCCCCCTAAATTTAACAAATCACTGAATTAAACCACTGCTACTTTTCCAGCACCAAGATGGTTATTTTGGTGGATGTGAAGTGAAGTGAAGTCATTCAGTTGTGTCCGACTCTTTGCAACCCCATGGACTGTAGCCCACCAGGCTCCTTGGTCCATGGGATTTTCCAGGTATGAATACTGGAGTGAGTTGCCATCACCTTCTCCAGGGGATCTTCCCATTTCGGTGGATCAGATCAGGTCAGATCAGTTGCTCAGTTGTGTCCGACTCTTTGCGACTCCATGAATCGCAGCACGCCAGGCCTCCCTGTCCCTCACCAACTCCCGGAGTTCACTCAGACTCAGGTCCATCGAGTCAGTGATGCCATCAGCCATCTCATCTTCTGTTGTCCCCTTCTCCTCCTGCCCCCAATCCCTCCCAGCATCAGAGTCTTTTCCAATGAGTCAACTCTTCACATGAGGTGGCCAAAGTACTGGAGTTTCAGCTTTAGCATCATTCCTTCCAAAGAAATCCCAGGGCTGATCTCCTTCAGAATGGACTGGTTGGATCTCCTTGCAGTCCAAGGGACTCTCGAGAGTCTTCTCCAACACCACAGTTCAAAAGCATCAATTCTTTGGCGCTCAGCCTTCTTCATAGTCCAACTCTCACATCCATACATGACCACAGGAAAAACCATAGCCTTGACTAGATGGACGTTTGTTGGCAAAGTAATGTCTCTGCTTTTGAATATGCTATCTAGGTTGGTCATAACTTTCCTTCCAAGGAGTAAGCGTCTTTTAATGTGTCTTTTAATTTCATGGCTGCAGTCACCATCTGCAGTGATTTTGGAGCCCAGAAAAATAAAGTCTGACACTTTCCACTGTTTCCCCATCTATTTCCCATGAAGTGGTGGGACCGGATGCCATGATCTTCATTTTCTGAATGCTGAGCTTTAAGCCAACTTTTTCACTCTCCATTTTCACTTTCATCAAGAGGCTTTTGAGTTCCTCTTCACTTTCTGCCACAAGGGTGGTGTCATCTGCATATCTGAGGTTATTGATATTTCTGCTGGCAATCTTGATTCCAGCTTGTGTTTCTTCCAGTCCAGCGTTTCTCATGATGTACTCTGCATATAAGTTAAATAAACAGGGTGACAATATACAATTTTGGTGGATAAGGAATAATAATTGGTAATCACTCTTTTTTTTGAATTTACCTATGAAAATCTGAGCTCTTGACAACAAAAATATCCTCTCCTTCAATCCCCTCCCTCAACACTACATCTCATGTCAACTCAGGTGGATAAACATAAGGTTCACAGTTTTTCTCACTTCTGTGTTCACTAAATTTGTGCAGAATTCAAGATATATGTCAAAATTAAATCTTAAAGATTGTACACAGTAGAAACTAAACATATGACCCTCAAGAGACTAACTTATAATCAATTTATGATTTGTATGATTTTGTATACAATTTGATAAATTTGAACAAATGTGTATAGTAAGGAACTACCACCATGATGAAGATACAGAACATTTCCATCACCCCAAAAAGCTTTCCTGAGAGCCTTTCTAGTCAGTTCTCTCCTTTCGCCTCTTGTCCTTGGAAATTGCTGATCCCCTTCTTCATCTATAGTTCTGACTTATATAGAACTTCATATGAACGCATTTTTCGATGTTTGATGTTACACTTTTAAGACTTATTTATGTTCCTGCCCATGTCAGTAGTTCATTCAACTTTATTTCTAAGAAATATTCTATTTATGGATATAACACACTTAGTTTATCCATTCATCATTTGATGGACATTTGGATCATTGTCCAGTTTGGTAATATTATAAAACTTCTGTGAATTATAGAATGCAAGTTTGTGTTAAGATATATTTTCATTCATCTTCAGTAAATGTCTAGGAGTGGAATTGCTGGGTCATATTGAAAGTACATGTTTATCTATAAGGGACTGCTAAATTGTTTCCCAAGGAGGCCGTAGACTTTTGCATTCTCACTAGCGAATATGATATCCAATTGCTTTATGAACACCAACATTTGGTGTCATCTTTCTATTTACTTGTTGCTATCCTAATGATATTTAAAAAAAAACACATTGTGCTTTAATTTTCATTTCTATGATAACTAATAATATCAACCTTCTTTCAACATTTTTGTCATTCCTACATCCCCTATGTTAAATATCTCTTCAAAATCCTTGCCAGTTTTTTAAGTGAATATTTGTTTTCTTATCACTGTTTTTTCCTTCAATGTCTGAAAAATGTTTCTGTAGTCATACACAAAAAAGTGCTAGTATTGGATGAGAGGCACACCATTCTTCACTTTACAAGATAGTGCCAACTTGTCTTTTTCACTTGTTTTAATAATAGATGTTTAACTGAAAATATTAATATAACATATTAAAATATAGAGTCTGATAAGTTTTGAAATATGTGCACACCCTTGAATCATCACCACAATCCAACTAATGAACACATTCAAATTCATGAAAAAGTTTCCTTGTCTACATCTGAAATCCCTCCAAATTCTCCCAACTATCCACACTCCCCAACCAGAGGCAGCCATTGGTTTTCTTTCTGTAACTATAGTTTTAGTTTTCTTTTTTAGTTTTAGTTTCTGTTTTCTTTCAAACTATAGTTTGCATATTACAGAATTTCATATAAATGGAATACTATATATACATACATGTCTATGTACACACCCACACACACACGTACTCACATACACATGCATGTGGCTATTAGCATAACTGATAATATCTTTGGCAGTTACAGTTTCTCCTATCTTTGTTACAGTTCTCCTATCTTAAGCTGACCCTATCCAGTACTGTGCTGTAAATGACTTCTCTGTAATCAAAGACTTTGTCATTAATACATGTTATTAGACAGTTTACTTTGTCTTAAAACTGATAACTAGCCCGAGGGGAGATATTTTACAACAATGCAAATAACTTTCGCTTCATCAAAATTTCCCCCTAAATTTACCAATAGGCACTCTGCATTCTAATGCAAACAAGAGGCATCCGATCTTTTTTTTTTTTTTTAATGTATATGCTGATCTATTGGTTTGAGCTCAAAATTCTTATTTTCTAACGTCTTATGTTTCATTATGGTACTTAATTATTTTGATACACAAATTGTGATTTGATCAATGGAAGTATTTTCAAATTGGTTTCTGTGTTCTGACTCATCTCCATTTGTTTTTCAAGCACTTTCTTCTTGGACTAAAAATAAGTTCCAAAATTATCTTTTACCAACCCTGCCACAGCATTAGAATCAGTCATTTATCCAAGAAGCCTAGGCTCTTATTAATGGAGATGACTTGAGCATTACGTGTTCTTTGCTACTTCATAGACCTCTCATAGAGAAACGCTAGGAAATATATGTATGTATATACACATATACATATGTGCATATATATACATATACATAATATTTCTTTACATGTATATGTGTCTATATGTATATAGACATATGTGTGTATACAGACATGTGTAAAGTGTTCATACTTATACATGTGTACATGAAATAAATATATATGGGAATACATATATTTTAGAAATCCTAACTTCACAGCTATACTTTGATTTTGAGGCACTACTTACTTCCCTGGTGGCTCAGATGGTAAAGTGTCTGCCTGCAATGCCAGAGACCCGGGTTCGATTCCTGGGTCAGGAAAATCCCCTAGGGAAGGAAATGGCAGCCCACTCCAGTATTCTTGCCTGGGAAATCCCATAGACAGAGGAACCTGGTGGGCTACAGTCCATGGGAGAGTGGGACATGACTGAGCGACTTCACTTTCACTTTCTTTCTTTTTTTTTATTTTTATTTTTTTTCTTTTTGTATCTAATTTTATTTTATTTTTAAACTTTACATAATTGTATTAGTTTTGCCAAATATCAAAATGAATCCGCCACAGGTATACATGTGTTCCCCATCCTGAACCCTCCTCCCTCCTCCCTCCCCATACCCTCCCTCTGGGTCATCCCAGTGCTCTAGCCCCAAGCAACCAGTATCGTGCATCGAACCTGGACTGGCAACTCGTTTCATACATGATATTATACATGTTTCAATGCCATTCTCCCAAATCTTCCCACCCTCTCCCTCTCGCACAGAGTCCATAAGACTGTTCTATACATCAGTGTCTCTTTTACTGTCTCGTACACCGGGTTATTGTTAGCATCTTTCTAAATTCCATATATATGCGTTAGTATACTGTATTGGTGTTTTTCTTTCTGGTTTACTTCACTCTGTATAATAGGCTCCAGTTTCATCCACCTCATTAGAACTGATTCAAATGTATTCTTTTTAATGGCTGAGTAATACTCCATTGTGTATATGTACCACTTTCACTTTCTTTACAGGCTTCTTTTTTGCATTTCTTTATTCTATATTTCTCTTTATTTCATAAAGGAAACCTTAGGTCTGAATTAATACACTGACTCAAGAGTTCAACACTCCTCCACTCATTATGACCAGCAGGTTCTGTTCAGGTTCTTTCTCACATCACTGCAGTCTGAAAATTCATCTTCTGAAATAAGAAAGGACAGCCTTAGGGTTCACTTCATGTTTATTCCTTCTTTTTTATGCAGGCTTTCTATTGATTCATATACTTATTTAAAGGGGTAGAGTAAATTTCACCCCTGCTACCACATAATGAATAAAAGTAAATGTGTCCTGCAGAAATTAACACAATATTGTAAATCAACTATGTGTCAATAAAAAAAGAAAAGAATGTTTGTCATTTATACTTGAAAAATAAGTGAATGTGTCCAACAGATTTTTCAATCAAATACCTATGGGATGGACAAATCTGTGTCTTTGTTAATAAACTCATAAACCCTTGATCAAAGTTGAAACCTGATTGCTACCCTTCCTCGTAAGGAGATTAACAAGTTCCGTCCAGAGTATCTGGGACACACTCCTATATCCAACCTCTTCATCCCTTTCCTTATTTCTAAACTCCTACTTATTGTCTTATAACCCCTCTCCTTGTATTATAAAGGAGCCTATTAGCCAGTTTCCCAGTCTCTTATCTGTGTGCTTTAGTTGCTCAGTCATGCCCAACTCTTTGAGACCCCATGGACTGCAGCCCACCAGACTCCTCTGTCCATGGGGATTGGGCAAGAATACTGGAGTGGTTTACCATGCCCTCTTCCAGGGCATCTTCCCAACCCAGGGATCAATCCCAGGTCTTCCTGTATTACAGATTCTTTACCGACTGAGCCAGAGGGGAAGCCCAAGAATACTGGAGTGGGTAGTCTAACCGTTCTCTGGGGGATCTTCCTGACCCAGGAATCAACCCGGGGTCTCCTGCATTGCAGGATAATTCTTTGCCAGCTGAGCTACCAAGGAAGCCCAAATCCATCCACCACAGCTAACCTTAAGACTCAGTTTTGAACATGCTCCTTCCACTAGGCAAACATCTTTGGTGGTTTCATCCTGCTAATGTGATGAATTTTACTTTTATATCAAAGTATACATGGAGCACAGAACTTTGTCATTTCTTTCCCTCTTTCATCCATTCACCCAATACTCAAGCAGTATAAGATTTGGATGTTTACTGATACCTAAATGTGTAAAATATATTCACAAGTGCCAAGAGCACAAAATTTCACATCAAATAGGCTTTCCTACTTGATTAAATCTAGACAAGTCTCCAGCATCCATGAAAGTCACTTCCTTTTCTATAACATAAATGTAATAATAGTAATTATCTCAACGTATTCCTTAAGAATCAAATAATATGTTTCGATCAGTAAGAAAACAGTAAAAATTTCCTATGATAATCTTGATGATAAAGATGGTGACAATGATAATATATATGTTGTTCCAATCACTTTAAATGTTTAATTCTTCTCCAAGCCTAGAAGTCCAATGTATTCTCTAAGATACTTTTCTTATTCACTTACACATATAATCTAGTCAGTTTCACTAATCCTGGAAGGTGATCTTGCTTGAAGAATGGAGAAATTATTGGATTTGCTCAGCATTAACCAGTCAAGGCTTGAAGGAACGTCTACATAGCACAGTGTATGGTGGCAATACTCTGCAGAGGCAGCTGCACTACCATTGGTTCCTGTTTCGCAGAAATCTCTGAAGCATTGTCGCTATTATGTGTATAGTTTAGGAGTGAAAAAGCTCCCTTTTCTATTTGGATTCTGCTTGTCTCCAAATTAAATGCCTTTTTATCACATATTTAGGTTGATAAAATCCATGTTTTAAGTTTTAAGTTTCAATCCCTGAGTCAGGAAGATCCCCTGGAGTAAGAAATGGCAACCCACTCCAGTATACTTACCTGGAGAATCCCATGGACAGAGGAACCTGATGGGTTACAGTCCATGGGATCACAAAGAGTTGGATACAACTCAGCACACATGTTTTAGAATCATTCCTTAGGCAAGAATGGAGATTACAAGATCCTAGAATAGTTAGTCCAAGGAGTGGTGGCTGCGTGCCGGTGCAGGAGGGCCTAGAGGAGCTATCCCATGCTGAAGGTCAGGAAGGGCGGCGGTGAGGAGATACCCCTCATCCAAGGTAAGGAGCAGTGGCTGCACTTTGCTGGAGCAGCCGTGAAGAGATACCCCACGTCCAAGGTAAGAGAAACCCAAGTAAGAAGGTAGGTGTTGCAAGAGGGCATCAGAGGGCAAACACACTGAAACCATACTCACAGAAAACTAGTCAATCTAATCACACTAGGACTATAGCCTTGTCTAACTCAATGAAACTAAGCCATGCCCATGGGGCAACCCAAGACAGGCGGGTCATGCTGGAGAGATCTGAGAGAATGTGGTCTACTGGAGAAGGGAATGGCAAACCACTTCAGTATTCTTGCCTTGAGAACCCCATGAACAGTATGAAAAGGCAAAATGATAGGATACTGAAAGAGGAACTCCCCAGGTCAGTAGGTGCCCAATATGCTACTGGAGATCAGTGGAGAAATAACTCCAGAAAGAATGAAGGGATGGAGCCAAAGCAAAAACAATACCCAGCTGTGGATGTGACTGGTGATAGAGGCAAGGTCTGATGCTGTAAAGAGCAATATTGCATAGGAACCTGGAATGTCAGGTCCATGAATCAAGGCAAATTGGAAGTGGTCAAACAAGAGATGGCAAGAGTGAATGTCGACATTCTAGGAATCAGCAAACTCAAATGGACTGGAATGGGTGAATTTAACTCATTATATCCACTACTGCGGGCAGGAATCCCTCAGAAGAAATGGAGTATTCATCATGGTCAACAAAAGAGTCCGAAATGCAGTACTTGGATGCAATCTCAAAAATGACAGAATGACCTCTGTTTGTTTCCAAGGCAAACCATTTAATATCACAGTAATCCAAGTCTATGCCCCAACCAGTAACACTGAAGAAGCTGAAGTTGAACAGTTCTATGAAGACCTACATGACCTTTTAGAACTAACACCCAAAATAGATGTTCTTTTCATTATAGGGGACTGGAATGCAAAAGCAGAAGTCAAGAAACACCTGGAGTAACAGGCAAATTTGGCCTTGGAATACGAAATGAAGCAGGGCAAAGATTAATAGAATTTTGCCAAGAAAATGCACTGGTCATAACAAACACCCTCTTCCAACAACACAAGAGAAGACTCTATACATGGACATGACCAGATGGTCAACACCGAAATCAGATTGATTATATTCTTTGCAGCCAAATATGGAGAAGCTCTATACAGTCAACAAAAACAAGACCAGGAGCTGACTGTGGCTCAGATCGTGAACTCCTTATTACCAAATTCAGACTTAAATTGAAGAAAGTAGGGAAAACCACCAGACCATTCAGGTATGACCTAAATCAAATCCCTTATGATTATACAGTACTAAGTACTAGTTGCTCAGTTGTGTCTGACTCTTTGCTACCCCATGGACTGTAGCCTATCAGGTTCCTGTGTCCATGGGATTTTCCAGGCAAGAGTGCTGGAGAGAATTGCCATTTCCTTCTCCAGGGGCTCTTCCCGACCCAGGAATCGAACCTGGGTCTGCTGCATTGCAGGCAGACGCTTTACCGTCTGAGCCACCAGGAAAGCCTGCTATGATTCTACAGTGGAAGTGAGAAATAGATTTAAGGGCCTAGATCTGATAGATGGAGTGCCTGATGAACTATGGAATGAGGTTTGTGACATTGTACAGGAGACAGGGATCAAGACCATCCCCATGGAAAAGAAATGCAAAAAAGCAAAATGGCTGTCTGGGGAGGCCTTACAAATAACTGTGAAAAGAAGAGAAGCGAAAAGCAAAGGAAAAAAGGAAAGATATAAGCATCTGAATGCAGAGTTCCAAAGAATAGCAAGAAGAGATAAGAAAGCCTTCCTCAGTGATCAATGCAAAGAAATAGAGGAAAACAACAGAATGGGAAAGACTAGAGATCACTTCAAGAAAATTAGAAATACCAAGGGTACATTTCATGCAAAGATGGGCTCGATAAAGGACAGAAATGGTATGGACCTAACAGAAGCAGAAGATATTAAGAAGAGATAGCAAGAATACACAGTAGAACTGTACAAAAAAGATCTTCACGACCCAGATAATCATGATGGTGTGATCACTGATCTAGAGCTAGACATCCTGGAATGTGAAGTCAAGTGGGCCTTAGAGAGCATCACTACGAACAAAGCTAGTGGAGGTGATGGAATTCCAGTTGAGCTATTTCAAATCCTGAAAGATGATGCTGTGAAAGTGCTGCACTCAATATGCCAGCAAATTTGGAAAACTCAGCAGTGGCCACAGGACTGGAAAAGGTCAGTTTTCATTCCAATCCCAAAGAAAGGCAATGCCAAAGAATGCTCAAACTACCGCACAATTGCACTCATCTCACACGCTAGTAAAGTAATGCTCAAAATTCTCCAAGCCAGGCTTCAGCAATACATGAACCGTGAACTTCCAGATGTTCAAGCTGGTTTTAGAAAAGGCAGAGGAACCGGAGATCAAATTGTCAACATCCGCTGGATCATGGAAAAAGCAAGAGAGTTCCAGAAAAACATCTATTTCTGCTTTATTGACTGTGCCAAAGTCTTTGACTGTGTGGATTACAATAGACTGTGGAAAATTCTTCAAAAGATTGGAATACCAAACTGCCTGACCTGCCTCTTGAGAAATCTATATGCAGGTGTAGAAGCAACAGTTAGAACTGGACATGAAACAACAGACTGGTTCCAAATAGAAAAAGGAGTTCGTCAAGGCTGTATATTGTCACTCTGCTTATTTAACTTATATGCAGAGTACATCATGAGAAATGCTGGACTGGAAGAAACACAAGCTGTAATCAAGATTGCCAGGAGAAATATCAATAACCTCAGATATGCAGATGACACCACCCTTATGGCAGAAAGTGAAGAGGAACTCAAAAGCCTCTTGATGAAAGTGAAAGTGGAGAGTGAAAAAGTTGGCTTAAAGCTCAGCATTCAGAAAATGAAGATCATGGCATTGGGTCCCATCACTTCATGGGAAATAAATGGGGAAACAGTGGAAACAGTGTCAGACTTTATTTTTGGGGGCTCCAAAATCACTGCAGATGGTGTCTTCAGCCATGAAATTAAAAGACACTCCTTGGAAGGAAATTTATGACCAACCTAGATAGCATATTCAAAAGCAGAGACATTACTTTGCCATCAAAGGTCCGTCTAATCAAGGCTATGGTTTTTCCTGTGGTCATGTATGGATGTGAGAGTTGGACTGTGAAGAAGGCTGAGCACCGAAGAATTGACGCTTTTGAACTGTGGTGTTGGAGAAGACTCTGGACAGTCCCTTGGACTGCAAGGAGATCCAACCAGTCCATTCTGAAGGAGATCAGCCCTGGGATTTCTTTGAAAGGAATGATGCTAAAGCTGAAACTCCAGTACTTTGGCCACCTCATGCGAAGAGTTGACTCATTGGAAAAAAACTCTGATGCTGGGAGGGATTGGGGGCAGGAGGAGAAGGGGACGACAGAGGATGAGATGGCTGGATGGCATCACTGACTCGATGGACGTGAGTCTGAGTGAACTCTGGGAGTTGGTGATGGACAGGGAGGCCTGGCGTGCTGCGATTCACGGGGTTGCAGAGTTGGACACGACTGAGCGACTGAACTGAACTGAACTAACTGAGAATAGTTAGAGGACTGCAAGAACAGTCGTGACCAAAGCTAATGGGTACCTGAACAAAAGCAGAATGAAAAACTTATTCTTTGAGACTGCTACTATGAACCAACCATCGTATCAGGCAGACATCAGGAAGTATCTCATTTCAGAGATGAGAAGGCTCAAGAAGAGTCAAAAATTTTTCTCCAATATCACAAGCTTGCTTGTGTTAAGAAGTAGGATCTCTGCTTCCATATCTTGAAGTTTTAATTTGTGGGTTCCTCAGGGATCCTGATATCATCACCTAATAACCCCAAACACATTCACAAAAACACAAAGACTTATTCCAATGATGCCTTGAAGGGCCACTGTATTTGGGTGAAAAATTGAACCCTCAAAAAGAGGAGTAAGGTATTGGGAAGAACATAAAGTGACTTGAAATAGACCTGAATCTTGGCTCAGGTTCTTCACCTCCCCGTAAAGAGTAATGGACTGAACCTCTATAAGCCTCAGTTTAATCACCTGGTAAATTAATACCCCCTACAGTCTTATTTTAAAGGCTAAGTAAGATTGGAAGGACTGATGCTGAATCTGAAGCTCCAATATTTTGGAGAGAAGAGCCAACTCATTAGAAAGGACTCTGATGCTGGGAAAGATTGAAGGCAGGAGGAGAAGGGGGCAACAGAGAATGAGATGGTTGGATGCCATCATCTACTTAATGGACATGAGTTTTAGCAAACTCTGGGAGACAGTGAAGGACAGAAAAGCCTGGCGTGCTGCAGTCAATGGGGTCACAGAGTCGGCTACAACTAATTGACTGAAAAACAACAAAAGATCATAAATACATAATCACTGGTCCTGTGTCTCACAAAAAGTTCTGATGTGTCATGCCATTTGGAATGCTTCATCAGGATATCACGAAGTAGCATCCCTGCTGAAAAAGAAGTTGGTTATTGGTAAGAGTGAGGTCTATTCTAGATGTCCATGTCCTCTGCTTAAGAAAGCAAGCAGGGACTTCCCTGGTGGTCTAGTGGCTAAGACTCCATGCTCCCAATGCAGGCAGCCCAGATTCCATCCCTGGTAGATGAATGAGATCCCACATGCCACAATTAAAATATTCTGCATGCCCCAACAAAGACCAAGGATCCTGTGGGCTGCAGCAAAGACCTGGTGTTTGCTGGGTCCTCCTCAGCACAGCCAGTCTAAGTCTTAGAACTTAGATGGCCCTTAGTATGCTGCTGCTGCTGCTGCTGCTAAGTCAATTCAATCATGTCCGACTCTGTGCAACCCCACAGATGGCAGCCCACCAGGCTCCCTTGTCCCTGAGATTCTCCAGGCAAGAACACTGGAGTGGGTTGCCATTTCCTTCTCCAATGCATGAAAGTGAAAAGTGAAAGTGAAGTCACTCAGTTGTGTCCGACTCTTCGCGACCCCATGGACTGCAGCCTACCAGGTTCCTCCGTCCATGGGATTTTCCAGGCAAGAGTACTGGAGTGGGGTGCCATCGCCTTCTCTGGGCCCTTCGTATAGCAGACAGCAAAGATACATGGGAGATAGAAGTGCATTATTCAGAAAGACAAGAATTGCTTATAAATTTGGGAGGGACTACAGCTACAGCAGAGGATGCTTAGAACAATATGGAGATATAATGAGAGAATAAAACAATCTTCTTTTATTGGTATGATTTGTTCTAGCATATGGAGGGAAGGGGAAAGGAAAATTTTAGGAGCACATACCTACATGCAAAGCGCTAGACACTTGACACATATTTTCATACTTAATAAGTTAGAAATGATAATCCCCACTTTTGAGGGGACAAATTGAGTCTCTTAGGTAACTTTGCTATGCCATTAAGCAAGGAAATGGCAAAACTCATGTTCAAACCAATATGGCTTATTCTAAAGCCTGTGCTCTTTATATTCCATGTTAGCCCATGGGGAGTTTCTGCCTCTTATTTTCTGTGAAGTGAAGGCATGTACCTTCAGGCATGAAAATTCAAATGAAAAGGAGGTGTACTGGCAAGGATCCCAGCAAGAAAGAGATGGCCTACTCAAAGGACACAATTTTAGGAGTGTTTAATAAAGGATATGTACAAGGTACGGACAGGATTAAGGGAAACCAGTAAGGAATGTGGAAGCAGCATCAAACTAGCAGTAAAATGAGCAACTAGTATTCTACATCTGAAGGGATCAAGGATGGAAACAGGAAACAGAACCCATATAGAAAAGTATGGCTGGAGAGAGGAAACGCCCAGAAGAGGTAAGCCCTTCACTTAGGAGTGCAGCCACTGCCAAGCCCTGGCCCAACAGGAAAAGGGTCAGGCGAACAAACTGCACTGAGCTCACTCTCCTCCCATCTTCTAGTGTTCCTCACTAGTCAAAGCACCTGCAACCCAGAACTCAAGCAACCTTTCTGATGCAGTCTCAAATTATCTACAACTGGAGAACTGGCTTAGTGGTAGATCACATGCTTTGCATGTATGAGAACCCAGGTTTGATCTCAGGGCACCTCCACTTGAGCTAAACTTTGAAACAGGAGTTCCAATTCATATTGTCTTGTTTCTTCCTAGTAGGTCTTTCTTCAAATATTGTAATAAATGAGTCGGCTACTGGATACAAAATTGTCAACTTCCTAGGACAAAGAGCAAGATGGAGAATAACGAACCCAAATGGTACTTCCCTGGTGTCTCAGCGGTAAAAAAAAAAAAATCCACCTGCAACGCAGGAGATGCAGGAGATGCAAGTTCGATCCCTAGATGGGGAAGATCCCCTGGAGGAGGGCAAGGCATCAGATTCCAGTTTTCTTGCCTGGAGAATCCCATGGACAGAGGAGCCTGGTAGACTATGGTCCATGGGGTCACAAAGAGTCGGACACAACTGAAGCGACTGAGCACACATGTAAGCACAATGGACTCAAATGGCAAAAAGGTAATATCCATATTTGTTTTCTATGTCTGTAATTCCTTCTGTTATGGTTACCAAAGAGGAAACCAGCTGAGGGATAAATTAGGATGTGTGGATTAATAAATACACACTCCTATATAAAACATCAATAACAAGCACTTACTGTATAGCACAGGGAAATATACTGAATATTTTGTAATAATCTCTAAAGGGAAAGAACATGAAAAAGAGTGTATATAAAACTGAATCAATGTGCTGCACACCTAAAACTAACACAGCATTGTAAATCACCTGTATTTCCATTTAAAAAAGCAAAGAAATAAATATATAAGAAACAAAAGAAAAAGAAAGAAAATATTCAACAGCTGAACATGAATTATACTCATGAGTATAGAGAATTGAAGCACTTTCACATACCCAGGCCAAAGGTGTGATAAACAAGAAGCAATATGTCTTATTCTCAAGGAAGCTTTAGTCAACAAGAACAAAGAAACTAATCAAACACAGTGCGGGCTGAGCTGTCAGCATCTGGGGGGTTGCTTTAGAAGAATGAAGAAAAAAGTTTCTAGAAGATGACTTTAGGTGTCACATGAAGGATCAATTTAGTATCAGGGAGTTCTAGCAGAGGTAATAAAGTAATACTAAAGGCAAGCACATACCAGTCATTTAAATTAGCCCCTTAACTCCAGATTTCATTATCATTTCTTTAGAGAAAATCAGTATCTCTCTTTATTTTTCATTCTTCTTCTTCTCTCTCTTTTTTTTTTTCGCTTTTGTATTTATATTTAAACTGTTTGGTCTTTTTATTTTCCATTTTAAACTAGTAGTTGACCATAAAGAAAATCTGGAAAACAAAGAAAACTTGAAAGACGAGATCTATAAGCCATGATTCTACTTCTAAAACAATCACTACAGTCCCAACTCCTTTTCTTGGCACAATTCTACTTGCTCGATGGTTTTTCTAGGTATCATGTATTAACTTATTTTACACACTTATAACCATCCTTTAGATCAGCAGTTCTCAAAATATGGTCTTGGGGCCAGCAGCAGGGGCATCACCTAGAAACTTGCTAGAAATGCAAATTATTGGGTACCGTTCCAGACCCACTGAAATAGAAACTGATGCTGAGACTCAGAAACTTATGTTTAATAAGCCCGCCAGGTAACATGATACACACTGAAGTGTAAAAACCATTTTATATTCAAGAACTATTTTATATTCTATAGTTTGCACTCAAAATCATCATATTCGTACTTTCTATATGATGATTAACACAATCATTTCAGTAATTGCTTGGGATTTACAATCTTGGAATTATAATTTAAATGTATAATCCTGGAGTGGATAATTTTAAACAAATATTCATTTCTCCATTTATTTTGTAATATATACTGTGTACCTTCTACACAACAGATAGTGTTCTATCTGTATTCTAGGTGCTTGGGATATAATGTCAGAGTGAAGAATATTCTACTTAATCATTGATAACTTTGGTTATTTCCAATTTTTATCATTAAAATTAATGCTAAAATGAAATACCTTTTTTTAGTGTAAAGGCTTCCCCTGCCTGTTTATTTTAGAAAGAAGAAATGAAAGAATATCTAAATTAGTATGACTTTGCGAATATGTGCATGCTAAGTTGGTTCAGTCATGTCCAACTCTTTGGGACTCTATGGACTGTAACCTGCCAGGCTCCTCTGTCCATGGGATTTTCCAGGAAAGAATACTGGAGTGGGTTGCCATGCCTTCCTCCAGGGGATCTTCCCAACTCAGGGATTGAACATGTGTCTCTTATGTCTTTTGCATTGGCAGGCAGGTTCTTCACCACTAGCGCTGCTTGAGAAGCCCTGGTATGACTTTTAAGTACCTCATATTTTCACCAAAAGAATACCTTTTACTTTTCCATGATTCTCTTCATTAAAATAAAAAATATTTTGTCATCTCAGGAAGGTTAATAGTCCAATTCTGTCTTTCCCTGCTTGCGAGAGATGCATTAGAAACTTCACCTAATTCTGAGTAGGAATCCATTCTCTGCTATTATTATTGAAAACACATGGTCCCAACTATTTGATACAATTCTTGTCTCATTCAATCATGGTTATAGCATTTTCAACACTGCTGGCTAGCAACAATCTTTTATTTCTAAGTAAGAACTATCTAATTAAGCAATAATCTTTTATTTCTAATTATTTCATATCATTCTCTAATGATATTTCATATCATTCTCTAATGCTCTTGTCCACTGTGATCCCCAGTGTGTGCCTAGGCTCCCCACATGTCCATTAATTTGTATGTCTTCACACACTGTCCACATGGCTGGATATGAAGACATCTTATAAGCCAGAGATGGTTCCAGGAGAATAGTATTTCTCTCAGACCCTTTAGAAAGAGGTTGAGCATGTTTGATTCTCCCCTTCCTTTCTGTGAATTTCTATCCCTTCTCTTCCAGCTGGTTGATCTAAGACAGGACTAACTTGGCCATCAAAGACATATAACAATGTTGGATCCCCAAATGGAAGCAATTCAATCCAGTTCACTCTCTTCCTAAAAGTCTGTCTGCCCTTTTGACAAAAAATAAAGGGCACAATCTATTAAGCAAAAATCAAGTAAATATATGTCTATCTGCTCAAATACTGAAGGTTAATTACAGCTACAAAACTGAAAAGGGGCATTCTAAACTTAACAGCCTATTATCCAGGATTGTTAGATATCTGCTTCAATAAATATAAACATGTTTAAATATTTTCAATGCCTTAACAAATATGTGTCGAGGTTCTAGCCACTAAATCATTCATCATACCAAAGCAGGCAAAAAGTCATGCCATTTTGGAACTTAGTGCTGATGGAAAACACGGATACAAACCAACTGAAACAAGTTACTGAAGTCTCAAAAAATAAAGTGATCTAGCCAGGGACGGGGGAGACTGGTGGGCTGCCGTCTATGAGGTAGCACAGAGTCGGACACGACTGAAGCGACTTAGCAGCAGCAGAGATCAAGAAGGTAGGGAACATGAGGAAGCCAACTGTGATTTTAAATATGATCCTCTGGAAAGGTTTTCCTAAGAGATTACATGGGATCTAAGTCCCAGAGGAGTTGAGGGAGTGACCCCATGGTTATTGGGGAAAGCAAATATGGGATCACCTTCCACCCAACACCCGGAACTCCACTGGGCAGCGCTCAGGCAGAAGCGGGGGTGGGAGCGGGAAGACTTAAGGAAGGACTTCCTGTTGAGGTATTGTGGGGATCTGGGTTTGTGGATCACATGACCTGCTCTACCATGTGTGTCTGGGGCTCCAAGAAGTTCTTGAGGTTGGAAGAGAGGAAGAGCCTGATGTGTGGGAGAGAAGGGAGGAAACTGAGGTGGGGTCCCACCCCCAAATCTGTCTCTGTGGTCATTCTCTACTGCATCCAGAATTTGAGGTATAAGTGATCTTGATGTGTTTAGTAAATCCTAGGATCCTTGCATCTGAGGCAAAGCTGCACATGGCAAAATCTTAAATTTAGAAATTTGTTACACCCTGAAGAACCAAAACAATAATTTCAAGTATAAAATATAGAAAGAAATGAATGTTTCAACCATAATCTTTTTATTGATTACATGCTAAAATTATAATATTTGGGATAAGACAGTCAATAAATAAATAATAAAATATTCATTTTACTAATGTTATTGTTTTAACATTAATAAAATTTATTTAAATATTTAAATTGTTACCCATTTTTTAATTGTGTTTAATGTGGCTTTAGAAAATTTTTAATTATATTAATTTCTGTGGATAGAGTTGTTAGCTAGTGCCAAGGTGGCAACTATACTGCAATATATAAATGTATCAGAGCAACACAAAAACCTTAAGCTTATATATATGTCCAACATATCTCAAAAACATTTTTTTAATGTTTTATGTTTCAAATTATACTTCTAATGGATAGCACTGTTTTAAAAGCTTAACAATAGGCCCCTTTGAACCAAAGGGAGAGGGATATATGTTATGTATACTTGTGGCTGATTCATATTGAGGTTTGACAGAAAAAAAAACAAAATTCTGTAAAGCAATTATCCTTCAATAAAAAAAAAAAAAAAAAAAAATAGGCCCTGCTCACTTGAGATCATCCTCATTTTGTGGAATATGTCTCTCTAAATAAATTTGCTTTCACTTTAATAAAAAAATCTTAATAATTTATTTTTAAATATTCACTACTTTTAATTTATTTTTATTTTAAATTTAATTTAATTTAATTTTTAATTTATTTTATTTATTTTTAAACTTTACATAATTGTATTAGTTTTGCCAAATATCAAAATGAATCCGCCACAGGTATACATGTGTTCCCCATCCTGAACCCTCCTCCCTCCTCCCTCCTTCCTCCCCATACCATCCCTCTGGGTCGTCCCAGTGCACTAGCCCCAAGCATCCAGTATTGTGCATCGAACCTGGACTGGCAACTCGTTTCTTACATGATATTTTACATGTTTCAATGCCATTCTCCCAAATCTTCCCACCCTCTCCCTCTCCCACAGAGTCCATAAGACTGTTCTATAAGTTGCAAAAATAGTACAGAGGAGTTCAGTATACCTTTCACCCAATCTTGCTTATGTAAATATAGTAAAATATCAAAACCAAAAAATTGACATTGGTATAATGTTTGCGTATTTTAGTTCTATGCCATTTCCTAATGGCTCAGTGAGTAAACAATCCACCTGCAAAACTAGAGACAAGAGTCGAGATTCCTTAAAAAACTGGAAATAGAACTGCCATACGACCCAGCAATCCCACTGCTAGGCATACACACTGAGGAAACTAGAATTGAAAGAGACACGTGTACCCCGATGTTCATCGCAGCACTGTTTACAACAACTAGGACATGGAAGCAACCTAGATGTCCATCGGCAAATGAATGGATGAGAAAGCAGTGGTACATATACACAATGCAGTATTACTCAGCCATTAAAAAGAATGCATTTGAATCAGTTCTAATGAGGTGGATGAAACTGGAGCCTATTATACAGAGTGAAGTAAGTCAGAAATAAAAACACCAGTACAGTATACTAACACATATATATGGAATCTAGAAAGATGGTAACAATAACCCTGTATGCGAGACAGCAAAAGAGACACAGATGTATAGAACAGTCTTTTGGACTCAGTGGGAGAAGGTGAGGATGGGATGATTTGAGAGAGTAGTGTTGAAACATGTATATTATATGTGAAGCAGATCGCCAGTCCAGGTTTGATGCATGAGACAGGGTGCTCAGGCCTTGTGCACTGGGATGACCCAGAGGGATGGGATGGGGAGGGAGGTGGGAGCGGGATTCTGGATGGGGAACACATGTGCGCTCATGGCTGATTCATTTCGATGTATGGCAAAAACCACTGTAATATTGTAAAGTAATTAGCCTCCAATGAAAATTAATTAATTAATTAATTTTAAAAAAAAAAGAGTCACAGGTTCCATCCCTGGAGAAGGAAATGGTACCCCATTCTAGTATTCTTGCCTGAAAAATCCCATGGACAGAGGAGCCTGGTGGGCTACAGTTGACAGGGTTGCAAAGAGCTGGACATGACTGAATGATTAAGCACGCACACAGATTTGTGCAACTATCAAAATCAAGATACAGAACGATTCTATGACCACAAGGGCCTCTCTCAAGTTACACTTTTATAGTCACATCCAACCCCTCATCACACCCTGTCCCCTGGCAAGCACTAATCTGTTCTCCATTTTCATAACTGTGTCTTTTTGAGAACATTACATAATGGAATCACAGCATGTACCTTTTTTAGCTTGTTATACTTCACTCAGTATGCCATCATTTTTATTTCTCTTTTATTTTTGGTTATGTGTTTGTTAGAAAAAAATACTTTTTTATTTTATTTTATTTAACTTTACAATATTGTATTGGTTTTGCCATATATCAAAATGAATCCACCACAGGTATACATGTGTTCCCCATCCTGAACCTCCCTCCCCATACCCTGCCTCTGGGTTGTCCCACTGCACCAGCCCCAAGCATCCAGTATCGTGCATCAAACCTGGACTGGTGACTCGTTCCATATATGATATTATACATATTTCAATGCCATTCTCCCAAATCATCCCACTCTCTTCCTCAGTGTGTATGCCCAGCAGTGGGATTTCTGGGTCATAAGGCAGTCCTATTTCCAGTTTTTTAAGGAATCTCGACTCTTGTCTCTAGTTTTGCAGGTGGATTGTTTACTCACTGAGCCATTAGGAAATGGCATAGAACTAAAATACGCAAACATTATACCAATGTCAATTTTTTGGTTTTGACATATAGTGGCTGGACTAGTTTGCATTCCCACCAACAGTGTAAGAGGGTTCCCTTTTCTCCACACCCTCTCCAGCATTTATTGCTTGTAGACTTTTGGATCGCAGCCATTCTGACTGGCGTGAAATGGTACCTCATAGTGGTTTCGATTTGCATTTCTCTGATAATGAGTGATGTTGAGCATCTTTTCATGTGTTTGTTAGCCATCTGTATGTCTTCTTTGGAGAAATGTCTATTTAGTTCTTTGGCCCATTTTTTGATTGGGTCATTTATTTTTCTGGTATTGAGCTGTAGGAGTTGCTTGTATATTTTTGAGATCAGTTGTTTGTCTGTTGCTTCATTTTCTATTATTTTCTCCCATTCTGAAGGCTGTCTTTTCACCTTGCTTGTAATTTCCTTTGTTGTGCAGAAGCTTTTAAGTTTAATTAGGTCCCATTTGTTTATTTTTGCTTTTATTTCCAATATTCTGGGAGGTGGGTCATAGAGGATCCTGCTGTGATGTATGTCAGAGAGTGTTTTGCCTATGTTCTCCTCTAGGAGTTTTATAGTTTCTGGTCTTACGTTTAGATCTTTAACCCATTTTGAGTTTATTTTTGTGTATGGTGTTAGAAAGTGTTCTAGTTTCATTCTTTTACAAGTGGTTGACCAGTTTTCCCAGCACCACTTGTTAAAGAGATTGTCTTTTCTCCATTGTATATTCTTGCCTCCTTTGTCAAAGATAAGGTGTCCATATGTGCGTGGATTTATCTCTGGGCTTTCTATTTTGTTCCATTGATCTATATTTCTGTCTTTGTGCCAGTACCATACTGTCTTGATGACTGTGGCTTTGTAGTAGAGCCTGAAGTCAGGCAGGTTGATTCCTCCAGTTCCATTCTTCTTTCTCAAGATAGCTTTGGCTATTCGAGGTTTTTTGTATTTCCATACAAAGTATGAAATTATTTGTTCTAGCTCTATGAAGAATACCATTGGATACCTTGATTTAGCTAACCATATTGATTAGTTTTCCTTTGATGGTTCTGCTGGTTTAAAGATGAGAAAGCCCTTGCACCTCCAGAGTTTCAGTAAAAATACTCTTTTATTTTCTTCAAGCTATATTATAGTTATTTTTTTGTTGTTTCATGTAACTCAAGGCAATTTGAGACTTATTTTAGTTTTTTTCAATAAAGAAACAAATTGTTGCAAAACTTTGCTTTAAAAAAAAGTTTTATATTACGCATTTGTTTTTGATCTTCCTGAAATACTAAAGGCCCTCAGTAAATGCCTTCACCATAACCTGGGCTTGGTTTTGGAAACAAAAAGTTGATCACATGGAGGCTGAAATTACAAACCACTGGAAGCGATTTCACTGTAATGCTCATGTCCATCAAGTTCTGTCTCTAAATTTGCCTCTTTCTGTAATCCTACTAGTCAAGCATGTAGGGTACTGAATGCAAGACAGAGCTGCTTTGGGTCACAATCCAGGACAGCAACAAACACCAGACACAAGATACCTGAGGATTGAGCCAGAAATACTGTCAAAAATTCCTCCTGCAAATTCAGGAGGAATCTTCTTTCCGACCAGTGATATTGGGAGGAAAAGTCTATACCTACTAGAACGAGATTACCTTCCCATCTGAAACATTTCAGAATTCAATTATTTAATAAAATTAAATATTTAAAGAAACACAGAGAAGAAAATAAACTACCCTTATTGCAATATTTATTTTCTTAGGCTCAAAAATCACTGCAGATGGTGACTGCAGCCATGAAATTAAAAGATGCTTGCTCCTTGGCAAAAAAGCTATGACCAACCTAGACAGCATATTAAAAAGCAGAAACATTACTTTACCAACAAAGGTCCATCTAGTCAAAGCTATGGTTTTTCCAGTAGTCATGTATAGATGTGAGAGTTGAACCATAAAGAAAGCTGAATGCTGAAGAATTGATGCTTTTGAACTGTGGTGTTGGAGAAGACTCTTTAGAGTCCTTTGGACTGCAAGAAGATCAAACCAGCCCATCCTAAAGGAAATCAACCCTGAATATTTATTGGAAGGACTGATGCTGAAGCTGAATCTCCAATATTTTGGCCACCTGATGCGAAGAACTGACTCATTGGAAAAGCCCCCGATGCTGAGAAAGATTGAAGGCAGGAGAAGGGGATGACAGAGGATGAGATGGTTGGATGGCCTCACTGACATGAGTTTGAGCAAGCTCCAGGAGTTGGTGATGGATGGGGAAGCCTGGTGTGCTGCTGTCCATGGGGTTGCAAAGAGTCAGACACAACTGAACAACTGAACTGACAGTAAGATCTGTGAATTGTCAGGTCAGTGTTTCCTATAACTCTTAAAATCTTTGATGGGCTGCCTAGGTCAGCAGATAAGAGAAGATACCAGGGGCTGAGGTCGGGAAACTTACTATGAGAAAGGGACAAATATATATATATATACACACACATATATACATATACATATACATATACATATACATATACATACATACCATGACCTAGGATGTAAGAGGAAAGAATTAACTCTTGATATAGTTTGTAACTTGTGGAGAAACATCTCTGATCCTCTGATCCAGTTATACAAATGCTTTGGCCCAGGAAAAAGAAAGAAAGGCTGGGTAAACAAAGGTGAGCACCGTATTACAGATTTAATGAATGAGGCTGGGTATGGACAAATGATCACTGAGTTCATTTCCAGTGTCCAGTTCCATACATATTATTGAGCTTTCCTTGGTGAGCTTGACCATGTGAAAATTACAGGCATTCTATATTCGAGTCTTTAGAACAACAGCAACTACTTTGCCAGTGAAATGAAGGTCTTCCCCAGTGGCTCAGCAATAAAGAATCTGTCTGCAATGCAGGTGACGCAGGTTTGACCCCTGGGTCAGGAAGATACCCTAAAGAAGGAAATGGCAATCCACTCCAGTATTATTACCTGGGAAATCTCATGGACAGAGGAGCCTGGCAGGCTACAGTCAAGGTGCTGCAAGAGCTGGACAAGACTTGGCAATATGTATCTATTTTTCCTAAAATTATATTCATTTATCCCTTCTCTCCTACTAGAATGAGACCATGTTTCTAAGGATAGGAACTATAACTTACTATTTTTCTATCTTTAATTTCTACCATGGTATCTAAGCCTCAAACAATGCTTAATGAATGTTAAACTGTATTCAAGTAATCATAAAAATAGAAATATTATTAGGTCCCTTTGCTCACCTGAAAATATCAGAATATTTTTAATCAGCTATACCACAATACAAAATAAAAATGTAAAAATAAATAAAATTATGAAGAATATAAAATACAAAATAAAAATAAAAAAGTATTATTAGGAAATACACATACTGTTACCTCAATACTATCCAATGCAGTATTTAAGAATAAGAGCTCTGGAATCATAAAGAGCTGGGTCTTGAGGCTTTGATATACTACTATTTATATGTGTAGACCTAACAGGCATAATAAAGGACAGAAATGGTATGGACCTAAACAGAAGCAAAAGATATTAAGAAGAGGTGGCAATGATACACAAAAGAACTATACAAAAAAGATCTCCATGGCCCAGATAACCACGATGGTGTGATTCCTCACCTAGAGCCATACATCCTGGAATGCGAAGTCAAGTGGGCCATAGGAAGCATCACTCTGAACAAAGCTAGTGGAGGTGATGGAATTCCAGTTGAGCTATTTCAAATCTTAAAAGATGATGTTGTTAAAATGCTGCACTTAATATGCCAGCAAATTTGGAAAACTCAAGAGTGGCCACAGGACTGGAAAAGGGCAGTTTTCATTCCAATCCCAAAGAAAGGCAATGCCAAAGAATGTTCAAACTACCACACAATTACGCTCATATTAGACACTAGCAATGTAATGTTCAAAATTCTCCAAGCCAGGCTTCAATGGTACATAAACCGTGAACTTCCAGATGTTCAAGCTGGTTTTAGAAAAGGCACAGGAACCAGAGATCAAATTGCCAATATCCATTCTATCATCAAAAAAGCAAGAGAGTTCCAGAAAAACATCTACTTCTGGCTTATTGACTACACCAAAGCCTTTGACTGTGTAGAAAGTGTAGAAAATTCTGAAAGAGATGGGAATACCAGACCACCTTACCTGCCTCCTGAGAAATCTGTGCAGGTCAATAAGCAACATTTAGAAGTGGACATGGAACAACAGACTGATTCCAAATAGGGAAAGGAGTATGTCAAACTTGTATATTGTCACCCTGTTTATTTGATTTATATACACAGTATACCATGAAATGCCAAACTGGATGAAGCACAAGCTGGAATCAGAATTGCCAGGAGAAATATCAATAACCTCAAAGTGAAGAAGAACTAAAAAGCCTCTTGAAAAAAGTGAAAGAGGAGAGTGAAAAAGTTGACTTAAAGCTCAACATTCAGAAAACAAAGATCATGGCATCCGGTCTCCATCACTTCATGGCAAATAGATAGGGAAACCATGGAAACAGTGGCTGACTTTATTTTTTGGGGGCTCCAAAATCACTGCAGATTGTGACTGCACCATGAAATTAAAAGACACTTGCTCCTTGGAAGAAAAGCTATGATCAACCTAGACAGGATATTAAAAAACAGAGACAATACTTTGCCAACAAAGGTCCATATGACTTGTATGGATATGAGAGCTAGACTATAAAGAAAGATGAGCACCAAAGAATCAATGCTTTAAAATTTTTTATTTAATTAATTAATTGGAGGCTAATTACTTTACAATGTTGTGGTGGTTTTTGCCATACATTGACATGAATCAGCCAGCATCAGCCTTTGAACTGTGGTGTTGTAGAAGACTCTTGAGAGTCCCTTGGACTGCAAGGAGATCCAACCAATTAATACTAAAGGAAATCAGTCCTGAATATTCAAACCAGTCCTGAATATTCATTGGAAGGACTGATGCTGAAGCTGAAACTGCAGTACTTTGGCCACCTGATGTGAAGAACTGACTCACTGAAAAAGATCCTGATGCTGGTAAAGATTGAAGGCAGGAGGAAAAGGGGATGACAGAGGATGAGACAGTTGGATGGCATCACCAGCTCGATGGACATGAATTTGAGCAAGCTCCAGAGGTTGGTGATGGACAGGGAAGCCTGGTGTGCTACAGTCCATGGAGTCACAAATAGTTGGATATGACTGAGTGACTGAATTAAGACCTAAAAACTTTTCTAAGCACTTATCAGTCTTAATTTCCTCATTTTAATAGAAGCATAATGATAGTACTCATTTAGGAGTGATGATAGAAATATTTGTCAAAATAACGTATAACATGTTTAAACATAATGTCTAGCATATAGTATATATTCAGTGGTGGTGGCAGTTTAGTCACTAAGTCATGTCCAATTCTTGTGTAAATATTTGTAATTCTTTAGGTAAATGGAAAATAAGATAGAAAACACCTATTAGTAAGTACAAGTTTTAAGTGGAGATTCAATTTAATTAGAGTAAGTACACAATCACTGTAAAGTTATCACTGTAACTTTAAACTCAGGAAAGAACTGAGTAATTTATTCACTTGGAGATGAAGAGCAGTATTTAAGTGAATTCTAAAGTCAGCCTCTGGAGAATTGATTGTGAACTTCACTCGTGACGTGATTGCTAAATAAATAATTACTTATTAACTGCTGCCTGGAGGTTCCCATTTTAATCCCCTGAACCCGTGATAAAGTGAAGATTTGATGTGGAGGTTGAAAATCAGGCGGCAGATAATTTGCAGCTAAGGTGAGAAAGGAACAGGAAGCAGGAAGGCTTGGGTCAAATGGCAAACACATTTTAGTTGTTGACCAAGGAGATGGGCTGAGGAGACGTTTTTGAGGCGAAGATCACTCGGGCACTTGGGACAATTCACAGATGGATGATTGAAACGTGCCTCAGTAGCATTTAATGATTCATCCCCTGAAGGCACTACCCTTCACTGCACTGCCTTCCCCTGATTTGTCCTTTCCTTTCCATTGTGGGAAAGAGAGAGGATGAGATGGCTGGATGGCATCACTGGCTCAATGGACAGGAGTTTGGGTGAACTCCGGGGGTTGGTGATGGACAGGGAGGCCTGGCATGCTACAGTCCATGGGGTCACAAAGAGTTCGACACCTCTGAGCGACTGAACTGAACTGAACTCCCATTGTGGGAGCAGTACACAATTACTTGTGTTTTTAATGTTGACAATGTACAGCTTACTCAATTGATACTTTTCTGAGGGCTGTAGAAGAGGAATGTTTTCCACATTACACATTCCAAATGCACATGTTGTGAAGAGAAAATTCTGACAGAAAACAATCAACTCTCAAGTATCAGGTCCAAGCTGGATATTGGTAATAGAGTAAAATCAGATAGTCTGAGGTCTGTACTTGGTCACCAACTGCAGTTGATCCTTGAAAAACAATGGTTTGAATTGCACAGGGGTTTTTCAAATTTTTTCAAAACTAAATCCTATAGTACTTCATAGTCTGCAGTTAGTTGAATGTCTAGAAGGAGAATTTATCCAGAGGGCCAACTATAAATTGTACTTGGATAAGTGTCACATTGTTTAAGGGTCAATTGTCATAGGATAACTTTGGACAAGTTCCTTCACCCCTATCACACCCCATTTCTTTATTTACAAGTTGGGAATAAGAGCATCAACCTCAAGAGGATATAAGTAGTCAGGATAGGGGTAGGAGATTAAGTCTTTTTTTGTATCTGTGCTTATTACTCCATTTATAATTAATGCTCCATTAATCTCCAAGAATTGGCAATACAAATAGTACTTAGCAAGGACAGTTTTAATATGAACCCCTCAGGAATGTCCAGGATCTTAAAGGAACATTTCTTAGAGTCTTTATGTGATCCTTCTATTAAGTCCTTAGAAGCACAATTGTATCACACAAGTTCAACTGTGCCGTTGCCCTTCCAAAGGAGTCCCCACCTCAACAACAACAATTCCAATTAAGAACTGGTGGAAATCCCAGAGATATCCTAAAGTACTCTGTCACTGCCTTTGCTTTGTCTTCCTCAGCTATTAGTTTCTGATGAGTCCTTTCCATTAAATCTGACAATGTCATTGTTTTTATACTCTGCTGCCATCAGAGGCAGAGAAGGCAATGGCACCCCACTCCAGTACTCTTGCCTGGAAAATCCCATGGACAGAGGAGCCTGGTAGGCTGCAGTCCATGGGGTCGCTAAGAGTTGGACACAACTGAGAAACTTCACTTTCACTTTTCACTTTCATGCATTGGAGAAGGAAATGGCAACCCACTCCAGTGTTCTTGCCTGGAGAATCCCAGGGACGGGGGAAGCCTGGTGAGCTGCCGTCTATGGGGTCGCACAGAGTCAGACACGACTGAAGTGACTTAGCAGCAGCAGCCATCAGAGGACATTGACCCAAAAAGTATCCATGATGACTGCCCAAAAAATATTTCTTGACTTTAAAACAAATAAAAAATGTTTAGAACCTATTCTGCAAACCAGTGTTTTTCTGCCAAATTGCCCAGGGCATTTTGAATCTTTGTTCATTTGTTCAACATCAGATAAGGCACATTCATCCTGCCACAATCACTGATATTTGACAAATATAAGATTTAAATCTTATACAATAAGATTAGCTAAGATTTTCTCAATATCCCTTAATTTTTCTATTTCTGGCAAAGTGATTCTCTCAGGGTGTTCATAGAAAGTTACAGTGCAAGTGGAAAAGGCTCCTTTTTTTTTTTTTTTCCAGCACTGCTTAACTTTTACAGAGCCAAAGACACCACTGTGGAGAAAGAATGCCTTACTACATATCACACTAAATAGATTAGCTTTCCTTTCAAGTTCTACTCCCCTTTTCTGGGGCCAGGAAATTACAATGGCAAACATAAATGTCTGTCAGCTCCATGCCCATATGCACGTGCAACAGAAAGCATGCCCCTCTAAGACACATCTATGTGCAGACCCAACACAAAAGGAGTGCCTAAATGTTGCTCTCCAACATGTCAGGACTGGCAGTTAACTCATGGGAAGGACTAGATTTGATCCTAAACAAAGCATCTCTGTCAATTAGCCACAGGTAGTGCATCTCATGAGGCTGACTGTGATACCAAAGACATACCCTTTCTTTCCACCTCTGGAAACCTCAACATCAACATGAGGTTCTCTTGTTATCTTGGCTTTAGGTTATATTTAGGTTATATTGAACCTAGGTTTTTGAGGACTAAGGCACATCACAGCATGAATAAAAAAATGAGAAGTTTTTATTGGAAATATTCTAACATAAACATAATGTTAGAAATATTTCTCTCCTTTCTGCCAAACAACCAAAAAGTTAAGTTACTAGTTCCCCATGTTTTGTGACCTCATGTTATTCAAATTAAAAGAAACCACTAGTAAAACACCAGGGCTTATTCATTCTGTCATTCTGTGACCTCAAGGTCAGCACTTCAAAACTTGCCTTAGGTTTCAGTTTTGCTGATGTTGTCAATGTTGCCAATGTTTTGTTGTTTTTTTTTTTTTTCAACTTTTTCCTTCATTTTCCACTCATGATTCAATAATTCTTATCTTTCAGTAGCTGGCAGTATTAAAAATGTGGAAGCAGGCGTTGCCCTATCACTTGTACTGAGACGTCATACAAAAGCCTGGATCTGAATAGCCCCAAAGATTGGTCCATTTGGATACATCTATTATAATGATTCCTATTACGATAATCCCATTGCTCATGAATCTAACTTCCATCTTCAGAAACAACCTGTCTTTCCTTTAAAGTTTTTTTTTTTTTTTTTTTTCCAGAACCATCTATACACCACCTAACACTGGGGTCCTATGGGAAGTCAGGCACCAAAGCTGACAGCAACCTACCTGATCTCCTTCAAATACTAACCCATCTAGATGCCTTGTACATTCTTGGGTTCATGTCTCTTCTTTCCATCTTTCAAAGCCAGCGGTGGGGCATCTTCAAATCCCTCTCTCTTTCCCTCTGCTACTATCTTCACCATCACACTATCTTATGTCTAGCTCTAACTACTTCTGCATACCTCTTGCAGGATAACCTTTGGATTATATCATGCCCACCTAGAAAATTTATGATAATCTCTCCATTTCAATATCCTTAACTTGATCATACCTGAAAAGTCCTTTTTTTCTTTTTTGCTGTAAAAGGTATAACAGTATTTGTAGGTGCTGGGAATTAGGATGTAGACATCTCTTAGGGTGCAATACTCAGTCCATCATAGACAACTACATCCTTCCCATAGCCATTTATCACTTTGCTGACAAAATTTATAGTAGTCAAGTATGGATGTCCAAGTTGTTCCATAAAGAAGGCTGAGTGCCGAAGAATTGGAAATCAACCCTGAATATTCATTGGAAGGACTGATGCTGAAGCTGAAACTCCAATACTTTGGCCACCTGATGCAAAGAGCTGACTCATTGGAAAAGATGCTGATCCTGGGAAAGATTGAGGGAAGGAGGAGATGACACAGCATGAGATGATTGGATGTCATCACCGACTCAATGGACATGAGTTTGAGCAAACTCCAGGATATAGTCAGGGACAGGAAAACCTGGCATGCTGCCGTCTGTGCGGTCACAGAGATACATGACTGAATGACTGAACAACAGCAACAAACCAGTCAATCCTAAAGGAAATCAACCCTGAATATTCAGTGGAAGGACTGTATTTTGGCCACCCAATACAGAGCCAACTCATTGGAAAAAATCCTGATGCTGGGAAAGATTGAAGGCAAAAGAAGGGGGCAGCAGAGGATGAGGTGGTTGGATGGCCTCACTGACTCAGTGGACATGAGTTTGAGCAAGCTCTGCTGGATAGTGGAAGACAGAAGAGCCTGGTGTGTTCCAGTCCACGGGGTAGCAAAAAGTCGGACACAACTTAGTGAGTGAACAATAACAAATGAGTATATAATCAGGAGAGGAATTCACAGCAACTTTCATCATCATCACTTGGACTCCATACCCCTTCCTACCAAATGAGAAAAACAAAGCAATATTGCACCAACAGGGAGATTATCTGAGATTCTGAATATTAGTCATGCACTCATTCATGACTCAAAACTGGGGTTCCGATTCAGAGACAAAGCTAACACAAAGGAGATGGCAAAATTAAATAAGTGTGAAATAAATATTATTGAGAAAGCCCCCAAATCTTAATAACATGTGCAGAAGTTTAACAAGGATACAAAAAATGGGAGAGCATATAGTTGGCAGGGTGTGCGAATATTCATTACTAATGGATTTCTTTATATACTTGAGAAAATCCCCACCTATTTGCCTATACCCCGTGCTTCTGACTGTCCTGCAAGTCCTTTCCATAGCAACGTGACACAATACTCATCTCAGTCATTTTAACTGAAAAGACCTTTTAAAGTTTAACAGCTTTGCAGAGAATGGATGTTTTTACAATCTGCATATTTTGTGGCATTTGATTTAATTTACAGCTCAATGAACTTGTCTCTGACTGTCTGAAACTGACACTTTATATTTACTTCTTTCTCTTCTCTGCTTCCTATTAACAATCTTGAACAGTAATAAAGTTTTACAAGAGTTGTGACTTCCTAACAGAGCATAACATTGTTCGCCAGTGATAAAGCAGAAGGGGAGTTGTCTACCTCAGGACCACACTGAATCTTGTAGAAGCAACACGTATTTTAGTTTCCATTTCTTTCCATTATTTTCAACCCATTGTTAATATTTTAACAAGTTCAAATAATTTCAACTATATATTCATAACAGTCTAACTATAGATTCAAGTTCCAAAATCAAGTTATCACCCTTAGACAGGCCCAGGTATATAACCCACTATGAATCAAATAGACAAAGAAAAGCAAGATAAAAAGGAAGATAGACAAAAGAAAAGCAAAAATACTTTCTGGATCAGATTTAGACCAATTATTTAAAAGGTTTGGCAAAACTAATACAATTATGTAAAGTTTAAAAATAAAATAAAATTTAAAAAAAATTTTAAAAAGTGATGAAGGGAAAAGGAGGCAAGAGAGACAGAGATGGTGAGAGAGAATAAGAGAGAGAAAATAGGATTATCAGATCATTGAATTTCATTCTATTGGGACTTTGACAAGTTCTCTGGATAATACAAAAGTACACCCAGGCAGATGGATGCTTTTACTCTTTAACATCTTGCTGGGGATACGGCTTCAGTGCATTTTCCAGGTAAGATAGTCTAAGCCATTGATTACCAATAAAGACACATTTTATATCCTGTCCTAAGGCTAACTTCAAAATCAGCATGGTTATTAGTTCTTTCTATCTAAACCATCCCATTTTGTTTTGTGCCTTTGGTATCTTATTACTCAGCAGGAGAGAATTAGAAAAACAAACACTCTGCCTACAGCATGCAAGAGAGAACCAATTCTAAGAGCTTAATATTTATACTCAAAACCCCTTTCACCTTTCCCCAGTTGACCAGAGCTTCAGTTTTAGTGCTAGGGACAGTGAAGGTGTTTGCCTTTCCATCTAGCCCACCCTTACGGGAAAGGTGGGTGTGTGTGTGTGTGTGTGTGTGTGTGTGTGTGTGTGTGTGCATGCACGGGCATGCATGCACGTGCACATCTAAATGGAAAGCTCAGAGGCGTTACTGAGGAGCAGGACCAGACTATCATGGAAATGATGGTCACACTAGGTTCAACACAGCATAAATGAAAAGCAGGCACTGAAGATATCAGAATCTTCTGCAATGCAAAACGTGCAAGTGTAACATTCTTTAAAAAATAAAAAAAATACAAATTCAGAATTGTGTAAACCTACAATGTCCAGCCAGTCCCTCCCACCAGGAAGATTCCACAAGCCTCTTATCCTTATCCATCAGAGGGCAGACTGAAATAAAACCAAAATCAGAAAAAACTATCTAAACTGATCATACAGACCACAGCTTTGTTTAACTCAATGAAACTATGAGCCATGACGGGTAGGGCCACCTAAGACAGACGGGTCATGGTGGAGAGTTCTGACAAAACGTGGTCCACTGGAGAAGGGAATAGCAAACCATTTCAGCATTCTTACCTTAAGAACCCCATGAACAGTATGAAAAGGCAAAAATATATGACACTGAAAGATGAACTTCCCAGGTCAGTAGGTGCCCAATAAGCTTCTGGAGAAAAGCAGAGAAAAAGCTACATAAGGAATGAAGAGGCTGAGCCAAAGCAGAAACAATGTCCAGTTGTGGGTGTGTCTGGGGGTGAAAGTAAAGCCAGATACTGTAAAGAACAATATCACATAGGAACCTGGAATGTTAGGTCCATGAATGAAGGTAAATTGGAAGTGGTCAAATAGGAGATGGCGAGAGTGAACATTGACATTTCAGGAATCAGTGAACTAAAATGGACTGGAATGGGCGAATTTAATTCAGATGACTATTATATCTACTACTGTGGGCAAGAATCCCTTAGAAGAAATGGAGTAGCCCTCATAGTCATCAAAAGATACCAAAATGCATACTTTGTGCAATTTCAAAAACAACAGAATGATCTCTGTTTGTTTCCAAGGCAAACCATTCAGTATCAGAGTAATCCAAGTCTATACCCCAACCACTAATGGTGAAGAAGCTGAAGCTGAATGGTTATATGAAGACCTACAAGACCTTCTAGAATTAACACACCAAAAAGAGATATCCTTTCATCACAGGGGACTGGAATGCAAAAGTAGAAATCAAGAAACACCTGGAGTAACAGGCAAATTTGGCCTTGGAGTACAGAATGAAGCAAGGCAAAGGCTAATAGAGTTTTGCCAAGAGAACACACTGGCCATAGCAAATACCCTCTTCCAACAACACAAGAGACAGCTCTACACATGGACATCACCAGATGGTCAATACCAAAATCAGATTGATTATATTCTTTGCAGCCACATATTGAGAAGCTGTATACGATATGCAAAAAAAAAAAAAAAGAATGGAAGCTGACTGTGGCTCAGATCATGAACTCCTTACTGCAAAATTCAAACTTAAATTGAAGAAAATGGGGAAAACCACTAGGCCATTCAGGTATGACCTAAATCAAATCCCTTAAGATTATACACTGGAAGTGACAAATAGATTCAAGGGATTAGATCTGAAAGACAGAGTGCCTGAAGAACTATGGATGGAGGTTCATGACATTGTACAGGAGGCTGTGATCAACACCAGCCCCAAGAAGAAGAAATGCAAAAAAGAAAAATGTTTGTCTGAGGAGGCCTTACAAATAGCTGAGAAAAGAAAAGATGCTAAAGGCAAAAGGGACTGAATGCAGAGTTCCAAATAATAGCACAGCGATAAGAAAGCCTTTCCTCAGTGATCAGTGCAAAGAAATAGAGGAAAACAATAGAATGGAAAAGACTAGAGATCTCTTCTAGAAAATTAGAGACACCAAGGGAACATTTTGTGCAAAGATGGTCACAATAAAGGAAAGAAACAGTAAGGACCTAACAGAAGCAGAAGATATTAAGAAGAGGTGGCAAGAATACACAGCAGAACTATACAAAAAACAACAACAACAACAACTTAATAACCCAGATAACCACGATGGTGTGATCACTCACCTAGAGCCAGATATCTTGAAATGCAAAGTCAAGTGTGCCTTAGTAAGCATCACTACAAACAAAGCTAGTGGAGGTAATGGTATTCCAGCTGAGCCATGTCAAATCCTAAAAGATGATTCTGTGAAATAGTATCTTTTTCACTATGATTTGGCACTCAATATGCCAGCAGATTTGGAAAACTTAGCAGTGGCCACAGGACTGGAAAAGGTCAGTTTTCATTTGAATCACAACGAAGGACAATGTCAAAGAATGTTCAGACTACTGCACAACTATACTCATTTCACACGCTAGCAAATCAGTGCTCAAAAATTCTCCAAGCCAGGCTTCAACATATTGTGAACCGAGAACTTCCAGATGTTCAAGCTGGATTTAGAAAAGGCAGAGGAACCAGAGATCAAATTGCCAGCATCTGCTGGATCATAGAAAAAGCAAGAAAATTCCAAATAAACATCTACTTCTGCTTTATTGACTATGCTAAAGCCTTTGACTGTGTGGATTGCAACAAATTGTGGAAATTTTTAAAGAGATGGGAATACCAGACCATCCTACCTGCCACCTAAGAAACTTGTATGCAGATCAGGAAGCAACAGTTATAACCAGACATGGAACAACAGACTGTTTCCAAATTAGGAAAGGAATATGTCAAGGCTGTATATTGTTACCCTACTTATATAACTTATATGCAGAGTACCTCATGTGAAATGCCAGGCTGGATGAAGCACAAGCTGGAATCAATATTGCCGGGAGAAATATCAATAACCTCAGATATGCAGATGACACGACCCTTATGGCAGAAAGCAAAGAACTAAAGAGCCTCTTGATGAAAGTGAAAAAGGAGAGTGAAAAAGCTGGCTTAAAACTCAACATTCAGAAAACTAAGATCATGGCATCTGGTCCCATCACTTCATGGCAAATAGATGGGGAAACAGTGGAAACAGTGAGAGACTTTATTTTGGGGGGCCCTAAAATCACTGAATATGGTGACTGCAGCCATGAAATTAAAAGATTCTTGCCCCTTGGAAGAAAAGTTATGACCTACCTCGACAGCATATTAAAAAGCAGAGGCATTACTTTGCTGACAAAGGTCCATCTAGTCAAAGCTATGGTTTTTCCAGTAGTCATGTATGGATGTGAGAGTTGGACTATAAAGAAAGCTGAGCACCAATGAATTTATGCTTCTGAACTGTGGTATTGGAGAAGATTCTTGAGAGCCCCTTTGGCTGCAAGGAGATCCAACCAGTCCATCCTAAAGGAAATCAGTCCTGAATATTCATTGGAAGGACTGATGCTGAAGCTGAAACTCATTCAGCTGAAGCTGAATACTTTGGCCACCTGATGCAAAGAACTGAGTCATTTGAAAAGACCCTGATGCTAGGAAAGATTGAAGACAGGAGGAGACAGAGAAGACAGAGGATGAAGTGGTTGGATGGCATCACCAACTAAATGGACATGGGTTTGAGCAAGCTCTGGGAGTTGGTGATTGACAGGGAGGCCTGGCATGTTGCAGTCCATGGGGTCACAAAGAGTTAGACACGACTGAGCAACTGAACTGAACTGAGTGACTGAACTGAACAGAACTGATATAGGACTTGCCAGCTATTAGGCACTATTATAATTATATATATTAAGATTAACAATATTGACAATAACTCTATGATAAAGAGAATATTATCATCTTTGTCTTATATAGATAATAATAGCCATTAAAGGTTATATCAAGAGAACAGAAGAACCATGAATTGATGTCAGTGTCCCTATTCTGTCATCTTGAACAATTGCCAGTGAAGGTCTGTGAACCAATTTGTAGAACTATATTTAATTACTTGTGGTAAATTAATTACATTTACAGCTGTAGTACTCTCACTGAATTCACATCAACTGCTACGGAAGTAGAGCCCTGCTAGTCTGACAGGACATGTAACTTGCTCTGGCCATTAAGTTTTAGGTTTGAAAAATGCTTGTGTTATTGGGTTTACCAGAGTATCTTTTTTTTTTTTTTTTTTTTACATTGGTGTTCCCGGTTTGAGAACAGGGTTTTCTGGCAAATACATTATTCATTTGTTGTTGTTCAGTCACTAAACCATGTCTGACTCTTTGCTGTCCCATGGACTGCAGCACACCAGGCTTCCCTGTCCTTCAATATCTCCTGGAGTTTGCTCAAACTCATGTCCATTGAGTTGGTGATGCCATCCAACAATCTCATCATCTGTTACCACCTTCTCCTCTTATCCTCAGTCTTTCCCAGAATCAGGGTCTTTTCCAATGAGTCAGCTCTTTGCATCATCGGCCAAAGTATTGGTGCTTCAGCTTCAGTTCTTCTAATGAATATTCAGGGATGATTTCCTTTAGGATTGACTGGTTTGATCTCTTTTCTACCCAAGGACTCTCAAGTGTCTTTTCTGGAACCACAGCTTGAAAGCATCAATTCTTTGGTGCTCAGCCTTCTTTATGGTCCAACTCTCACATCTGTACACAGCTACTGGTAAAACCATAGTTTTGACTATATAGACCTTTGATGGCAAAGTGCTGTATCTGCTTTTTCATACACTGTCTAGGTTTTTCATTGCTTTTCCTCCAAGGAGCAAGCGCCGTTTAATTTTGTGGCTGCAGTCATAATCCGTGGTGATTTTGGAAACCAAGAAAATAAAATCTATTACTGTTTCTACTTTGTCCCCAACTATTTGCCATGAAGTGATGGAGCCAGATACCATGATCTTAGTTTTTTGAATGTTGAGTTCATTCATAGACAGATGATAGGTAAATAGGCAGGCAGGTAGGTTGATTGATAGATGGATGAATAGACAGATAGATAGACTGACCAATAGTCGTGCTTAATCCCATCAGTTCTCAGATGGCACAGAGGTCAGGCAGCAGGGGAGGGAAATGATATGTACTAAGCACCTATGGCCTGGCGTGCTGCAATTCATGGGGTCGCGAAGAGTCGGACATGACTGAGCGACTGATCTGATCTGAAGCACCTATGTACTATGTGTTGGTTATTTTTAATGTATTGTTCCTTTTAACTTTACCACCCTGGGAGATACAAGATAGTCATCTATTTTTTTTTTTTTTTTTTTTTGGCCATGGCCACACAGCATGCAAAGACTCTTAGTTCCCTGACCAGAGATCAAACCCAAGCCTGGATCACCAGGAAGTCCCCATCTAAATTTACTCAAAAAAGTTAAGTGTTTTGTGTTCACACAGCTAGCATGAGACAGAATTGTCACTGTTTTTTCCTAGCATTTCTACTACACCAAGGGAAAGTGATTTCCTTCCATTTCCACATCAAGTTCCACATCAAGAATTAAAGGAAATCAGTCCCGAATATTCATTGGAAGGACTGATGCTGAAGCTGAAACTCCAATACTTTGGCTACCTGATGTGAAGAACTGACTCCTTGGAAAAGACCCTGATGCTGGGAAAGATTGAAAACAGGAGAAGGGGATGACAGAGGATGGGATGGTTGGATGGCATCACCAACTCAATGGACATGAGTTTGAGTAAGCTCCTGGAGTTGGTGATGGACAGGGAGGCCTGGCGTGCTGCAGCCCATGGGGTCACAAAGAGTCAGACATGACTGAACGACTGAACTGAACCACATAAAGTTGAATTTAAGAATCACAGTTAAGGAACTGATGTCTCATGGCTCCATGTGTAAAGGTTGTTCTGTATCTTACAAATTCCAGATAAATGGTGAAATGAATGTGGTGCCTGCAAAGACACCAAAACACGTAACAGAAATAACTGGAACCAATTAAAAGCACCAATTTCAAAACACCTCTTAATATATAGGAAGATAAATAGCATCATAAATACTAACATATTGCCAGCTTCTTTTGTTTGTTAGCCACAACTACTAGTGAATTCCACTCAATAAGCTTTTACAGTCATTAATTCAACAATGGACTTATCCTAAATCACAATGAGAAGCCATAGTTCTTTTATAGTCTCAGCAAGCCCCAGCCAGGTAAACAAAGATAAAGGAGCACAGGAAAAAAAAAAACATAAAGAGCATAATTACAAAAAAAAACAAGCTTAAATATGGACCATATGCCGAGTACAGGGCTATTATATTTATGTATAATTTTATTTGAACTTAATCACAACTCCTTCAGTTCAGTTCAGTCCCTCAGTCATGTCCGACTCCTTAAGGTAAATTTATTAGTTCTGTTTTGTGTATATGAGGAAACTTCATCAAAGTGCAAAACTAGTCCGTGTGAATCCATAAGTTGGCTCTAAAACATACTTTTATTAGCTCTGAACCTGGTTAAATTACTTATTTTTTCTGAACTAAATTCCAGATTTCAAAAAACAACATATTACTTAACCTTAAGTGTTTCTTTGGAGGATTAAGCGATATAGATCAAGTCTGTTTTCTAGTCCCCAGCAATAAAAGGAACATAAAATAAGAATAAGTTACTAGTAATGATATTATCATTTTTCATCAATATTATTTGAATCCCTGAATAAATTTTATAATTCCTCTGAAGTTGTTTATTTTTATCCACTTAATGTCACTTGCTCACCTCCTGCCTCTGCTTTCACCACTTTTACAGCTCTGCCCTGGTTCTCAGTGCCTTAGTTTGGGGCCCTCTCCCACTCTGGCCCTGCCTGCCTTCTTCCCAGGCCCTTATGTTGAATTCACTCCCTCCATTCTCCATCACCAACAGCATCTGTCAAGAGTCTATTTGTCATTATCATGAAGGTCATACCTAGCAGTCCAAGGTTCACAGAGAAGAACGTAAGCTCTAGAATCAGGGTATCCATGGTGGTGACTAGCAAGCACACTGGAGAACTCCAATTCTTGACTGTCTGACAAAGACTGAACACACAACAAACAAGAATCGGGCACTAAAGCTAATCTATAAACCAGTAACTAGAGATTCAGCTAAAAGGTAAGAAGCACTTGATTGTCGGAACTAGTATACAGATTTGAGGTGGACTAAGACAAAAGGCTTATTTTTGAAAACTGCAGGGCAGTAAGTCAGGCAAGAACATGAGAGGCCTGGGAGACTCCTAGGAGGAAGACATTCCATAGGTATTTGAAGTTAAGTAGAAGAGAATTCTCAAAGAAGGCAATGGTACTCCACTCCAGTACTCTTGCCTGGAGAATCCCATGGGCGGAGGGGCCTGGCAGGCTGCAGTCCATGGGGTCATGAAGAGTCGGACACGACTGAGCGACTTCACTTTCACTTTTCACTTTCATGCATTGGAGAAGGAAATGGCAACCCACTCCAGTGTTCTTGCCTGGAGAATCCTAGGGACAGGGGAGCCTGGTGGGCTGCTGTCTATGGGGTCGCACAGAGTCGGACACGACTGAAGAGACTTAGCAGCAGCAGCAGCAGCAAGACAAAGGCTATTTCGTGTTCACACCAAGAATGTTTTCTTGGAGCTTTTAAAATCTGTTTCTAGGATTGGCCCTAGGTTTTGAGTTGAATCTAAGCTAAGAGTGTTTTCAAATACATCCACATATAAGGAAGAACTTAAGACAAGCAGGGCCTAACTCCATATTGCCTTTTTTCTCCAATTGCTCCATTTGGAATATGTCCCTTGCCCACCTCAAGGTATGCAAAAGATCACAGCACACTATGTATGAGTAAGGGCTATAAAAAGTATAAAATTTGCATCTTAACTGGCTTTTTTTCACAGCACTTATAGACTTCCAAAAATCTTTGCATTCTGCTTATAAATTATGTTGATTCATTAGTTTCTGTGCCTCCTTACCAGATTCTGAGGTCCTGGAAGGTAGGAATCTGCATTTGTCTTGTCCATTGACCTGTCCCAAATATATATCCATATAGAATGTTTAGTATATGTTGTATAAAAAATAAATAATTGTTAAATGAACAAATATGTTAATGCTTATTATCTTAATTGTATTGGTTAAGACTATCCATTTCAGTTGATGAAGTTGTTTCTATAGCAACTTTCTAGAGATGTAACTTTAACTCAAGGACTGGCTGCAATGGTAAGAATATCAGATCTGGGACTTCCCTGGTGGTTCAGTGGTTAAGACTTCGCCTTCCAATGCAGAGGGTACAGGTTTAATCCCTCGGTGGGAAGCAAAGATCCTACCTGCCTCGAGGCCAAAAAAAAAAAACAACAACATAAAACAGAAGCAATGCTGTGACAAATTCAATAAAGTTTTTTTTTAATGGTCCACATCAAAACATATTAAAAAAAAAATCTGACCTGATCTGATGCTGATGCTAGAGACAGACTTGTTTCTGGACTGCTAAACCCATAGAATTTGTCAAATTATGTAAAGTGGACAACAACTTATCTGCCTAAGAGGCTCGCTGGCCTCAGTTACAGCAAAAAATACAGAATTTCCAGGGTCCAAATGGCTTCTTTATTCCTAAATCCAGTGACAGCATGCACACACAATTTCACTTAACTGAAATAATTTTAAACATGATTAAATTCAGCCAAACAAATGTCTATATTGGACCAATAACACCAATTCCCTGAATCAGCTCTTTCCAGCTGGTCGATTTGGCTGCACACAATTACAGACTAGAGGAGATTTGGATGGGAAATTAGCATGTCATTGCTCCAATCTCATTGTTTAGGATTGGGCTTTCAATTCCCTCCCTTGTGGGTTACAATCTGCATTTGAAACAAGTACAAATAGATGTTTTTTCAAGAAGACAATAAAGCACATAATTTGACTGTTTAAGGATTAATTAAATGAGAGTAATAGAGATCACCTACATAAGCACTTCATTCATCCATATATCTATCCACCCAATATTAGTGATGAGTTCACAAAGAGACAGATCTATGACAATCTATAGCCTGGAGTCACGAATGGCTTCTATGAAAAAGTGGTACCTTAAAGGTATCTTAAATGATGAACAGTGAACTTGATGAAGAGAGGACAAGAGTTTTCCAGCAAAGAGAACAGCATGTGCAAAGGCCCAGAGGTGTCAGAAAGAGTATTACAAATCCAGGGAAACACAGGTGTTCATCATGGCGAAAGAATAGGAGCATGCCAACTAATGCAGGACTTGCCTGTCATTGAGAGGCACTGCACAGCTATCCTAGGGAGCTTCATAGTTTCTGAGAACATGACAAGCCTTAAGGTGTTCCTTTAAAATAAAAATAGCTGATATTTACTGAGGATGGACTGTGCCCTAACACAGAGGGTGAGGAACTTGCCCCAAGGTTACATAGCAAAGTGATGAAGCCAGGATGAAACTCAGTAGATCTGGCTACAAAGGCCACATTCCCATCAAGTACATGCTGTCAGAGGCCCCAAACCTGAAGCCTGTGAAGGATCACTGCCATAGTGGAAAGGCACCTCCCTGGGGTTATTCTCAGTGTTAATCTCTTGCATGGGTAGAAATGTGATATATGCTCTTCCCCCAAAGGGCAGAGTGCACTGTCTTCTCTGTGGGCATGTGGCTGCATGTAAAGCCTTCCCAGTGGCTGAGCAGATGTCCTGCCAGATGGTAGCCACTTGGACCTGAGCCCTCCTGTGGCAAGCGGCCAGGACAGTCGCCTTGTAATGGTTGTAAATGTCATCATTCTCACAGACCGGACAGCTGGACAGAATGTCCAAAGAAAAGCAGGTGGTGACCATATAGTACATGATTTTGCTGCCCAAAGAGAAGAGAATCACAGTGTTCCTGTGTACATCCAAGACTATGCCTTTAGAATAGTTTTCTTTACTGCATCAAACAACAGGCTCCATTATATGTGGGAAGTCAAAGAAACATCAAGGGAAAACGTTATTATTCACAAACATTTCTGCTGACATCAGCCCCTTGATTATCCAAGCTTTCCTGATTTACCTCCTGCCTCTCTTCCTCTCTATCCTTCTATGTTCGGTATGTCTTCCTCTGTGAAGGCTTCCCTGGCCTTGTCTAAAGGTAACTAATAAACAGGCTTGTCTTCTGGATACTCAGACTGGTAGGGGAAAAAAGACGTGTGACAAGCTGCAAACACAAAGTAATATGTGGAAAGTCCTACATGGCCCAGTGGAGAAAATGACAACTTCCATAGCAGATTCACAAAAAGCTTCACTAAGGAAGAAATGCTTGATTTGGGTCTCAAGCTTATAAGGAAGAATTCAGTAGGCAGATGAGAAACTAAAGGGAATCAAAGTAAAGAATTACCAGAGCAGAGTTTTCTGGCTTTGAGTAACATTGAGCAGTTGAATTAGGCCAGCATGTGGAGAACTTTATGGAAAATGTATCAGTTCACTTTTGCTGTGTAACAAAACCCAAAACTCAGAGGCACACCACAGTAAGTTGCAGGACTCTGGTTGTGTCATCTGGGCTTACTCACTCATTTGCAGAGGCCTCTGCACAGAAAACTAGTCAATCTAATCACACTAGGACCACAGCCTTGTCTAACTCAATGAAACTAAGCCATGCCCGTGGGGCAACCAAAGATGAGTGGGTCATGGTGGAAAGATCTGACAGAATGTGGTCCGCTGGAGAAAGGAATGGCAAACCACTTCAGTATTCTTGCCTCAAGAACCCCATGAACAGTATGAAAAGGCAAAATGATGGGATACTGAAAAAGAAACTCCCCAGGTCAGTAGGTGCCCAATATGCTACTGGAGATCAGTGGAGAAATAACTCCAGAAAGAATGAAGGGATGGAGCCAAAGCAAAAACAATACCCAGCTGTGGATGTGACTGGTGATAGAAGCAAGGTCCGATGCTGTAAAGAGCAATATTGCATAGGAACCTGGAATGTCAGGTCCATGAATCAAGGGAAATTGGAAATGGTCAAACAAGAGATGGCAAGAGTGAATGTCGACATTCTAGGAATCAGCAAACTCAAATGGACTGGAATGGGTGAATTTAACTCAGATACCATTATATCTACTAATGCGGGCAGGAATCCCTCAGAAGAAATGGAGTGACCATCATGGTCAACAAAAGAGTCCGAAATGCAGTACTTGGATGCAATCTCAAAAATGACAGAATGATCTCTGTTCGTTTCCAAGGCAAACCATTCAATATCACAGTAATCCAAGTCTATGCCCCAACCAGTAATGCTGAAGAAGCTGAAGTTGAACGGTTCTATGAAGACCTACAAGACCTTTTAGAACTAACACCCAAAATAGATGTCCTTTTCATTATAGGGGACTGGAATGCAAAAGCAGAAGCCAAGAAACACCTGGAGTAACAGGCAAATTGGCCTTGGAATACGGAATGAAGCAGGGCAAAGATTAATAGAATTTTGCCAAGAAAATGCACTGGTCATAACAAACACCCTCTTCCAACAACACAAGAGAAGACTGTATACATGGACATGACCACATGGTCAACACCGAAATCAAAACGACTATATTCTTTGCAGCCAAAGATGGAGAAGCTCTATACAGTCAGCAAAAACAAGACCAGGAGTTGACTGTGGCTTAGACCATGAACTCCTTATTGCAAAATTCAGACTGAAATTGAAGAAAGTAGGGAAAACCACTAGACCATTCAGGTATGACCTAAATCAAATCCCTTATGATTATACAGTGGAAGTGATAAACAGATTTAAGGGCCTAGATCTGATAGATGGAGTGCCTGATGAACTATGGAATGAAGTTCGTGACATTGTACAGGAGACAGGGATCAAGACCATCCCCATGGAAAAGAAATGCAAAAAAGCAAAATGGCTGTCTGGGGAAGCCTTACAGCTGTGAAAAGAAGAGAAGTGAAAAGCAAAGGAGAAAAAGAAAGATATAAACATCTGAATGCAGAGTTCCAAAGAATAGCAAGAAGAGATAAGAAAGCCTTCTTCAACGATCATTGCAAAGAAATAGAGGAAAACAACAGAATGGGAAAGACTAGAGATCTCTTCAAGAAAATCAGAGATGCCAAAGGAACATTTCATGCAAAGATGGGCTCGATAAAGGACAGAAATGGTATGGACCTAACGGAAGCAGAGGATATTAAGAAGAGATGCCAAGAATACACGGAAGAACTGTACAAAAAAGATCTTCACGACCCAGATAATCACGATGGTGTGATCACTGACCTAGAGCCAGACATCCTGAAATGTGAAGTTAAGTGGGCCTTAGAAAGCATCACTACAAACAATGCTAGTGGAGGTGATGGAATTCCAGTTGAGCTATTCCAAATCCTGAAAGATGATGCTGTGAAAGTGCTGCACTCAATATGCCAGCAAATTTGGAAAACTCAGCAGTGGCCACAGGACTGGAAAAGGTCAATTTTAATTCCAATCCCAAAGAAAGGCAATGCCAAAGAATGCTCAAACTACCGCACAATTGTGCTCATCTCACATGCTAGTAAAGTAATGCCCAAAATTCTCCAAGCCAGGCTTCAGCAATATGTGAACCGTGAACTTCCAGATGTTCAAGCTGGTTTTAGAAAAGGCAGAGGAACCAGAGATCAAATTGCCAACATCCGCTGGATCATGGAAAAAGCAAGAGAGTTCCAGAAAGGCATCTATTTCTGCTTTATTGACTATGCCAAAGCCTTTGACTGTGTGGATCACAATAAACTGTGGAAAATCCTTCAAGAGATGGGAATACCAGACCACCTGATCTGCCTCTTGAGAAATCTGTATGCAGGTCAGGAAGCAAAGGTTAGAACTGGACATGGAACAACAGACTGGTTACAAATAGGAAAAGGAGTTCATCAAGGCTGTATATTGTCACCCTGTTTATTTAACTTATATGCAGAGTACATCATGAGAAACACTGGGCTGGAAGAAGCACAAGCTGGAATCAAGATTGCCGGGAGAAATATCAATAACCTCAGATATGCAGATGACACCGCCCTTATGGCAGAAAGTGAAGAGGAACTCAAAAGCCTCTTGATGAAAGTGAAAGTGGAGAGTGAAAAAGTTGGCTTAAAGCTCAACATTCAGAAAACGAAGATCATGGCATCCGGTCCCATCACTTCATGGGAAATAGATAGGGAAACAGTGAAAACAGTGTCAGACTTTATTTTTCTGGGCTCCAAAATCACTACAGATGGTGACTGCAGCCATGCAATTAAAAGATGCTTACTCCTTGGAAGGAAAGTTATGACCAACCTAGATAGCATATTCAAAAGCAGAGACATTACTTTGCCAACAAAGGTTCGTCTAGTCAAGGTTATGGTTTTTCCTGTGGTCATGTATGGATGTGAGAGTTAGACTGTGAAGAAGGCTGAGTGCCGAAGAATTGATGCTTTTGAAGTGTGGTGTTGGAGAAGACTCTTGAGAGTCCCTTGGACTGCAAGGAGATCCAACCAGTCCATTCTGAAGGAGATCAGCCCTGGGATTTCTTTGGAAGGAATGATGCTAAAGCTTAAACTCCAGTACTTTGGCCACCTCATGCGAAGAGTTGACTCATTGGAAAAGACTCTGATGCTGGGAGGGATTGGGGGCAGGAGGAAAAGGGGATGACAGAGGATGAGATGGCTGGATGGCATCACTGACTCAATGACGTGAGTCTGAGTGAACTCCGGGAGTTGGTGATGGACAGGGAGGCCTGGCGTGCTGTGATTCATGGGGTCGCAAAGAGTTGGACATGACTGGGAGACTGATCTGATCTGATCTGCTCTTGTGAGTGCTTGGCTGAGGCAATTTCGCTGGAAAGCTCTGTTCCATTTGTTCATCATCCTTTCCCAGGACCAGCAGGAGAGGCTAGGAATCCCCTTCTCTTGGTGATGGCAAAAGTGCAACAGCAAATCAGGCCAACCATTCAAGCAGTTTTCAAGATACTGCTTACATCACATATATTAATATCTCTTTAGTCAAAGCATGTCACATGATGGACATGGAGTCAAGGAGTAGTGAATGCTCAGTAGGAAGACATTTTATTGCATGAGTACAGAAAGCATAACAGCATTGGAGAACCAACATACATAGGAAATAACCAAGTTATGGGCCTGGGGAGGCAGGTATGAACTAAATCATAGGATACACAGTAAATAATCTTAATAGAATTTTCCTGTAATCTCATCTTGTAGACAAAAGACACATTATTTTAAATAAAGAAATGACATGATTATATATGTATTTGAAGATGATCCCTTTCATCTCTATGTGGAAGATACGTTGAACGATATTTAAAATAGAGACAGAGAGAAGCTAAGAGTCTTAAAGTGAAGGCTTAAAGTAAGGCAGTGGTAGAGGACATAGTGATAAGGAGACTGAGGTGGCAAACAAAACAAAACAACAACAACAAAAAAATGGTACAATATGAGGTATTCACAGATGGGTATCAAGGCAGTGGGGACGGAAAGAGGGGAGCTTGAGAGCTCAATCTTATCTGCTCTGGCTAAAGATGTTGTTGTTCTTTAGTCACTAAACTGTGTCCAACTTTTATTGAGACCCCATGGACCGTAGCCCACCAGGCTCCTCTGTCCATGGGATTTTCAAGGCAGGAATACTGGGGTGGGTTGCCATTTCCTTCTTCAAGGGATCTTTCTGACCCAGGGATTGCACACATGTCTATTGCATTGGCAGGTGGACTCTTTATCACTGAGCCACCAGGGAAGCCCTGGCTAAGGATCAGATCAGATCAGATCAGTTGCTCAGTCGTGTCCAACTCTTTGCGACCCCATGAATCGCAGCACACCAGGCATCCCCGTCCATCTCCAACTCCTGGAGTTCACTGAGACTCATATCCATCGAGTCAGTGATGCCACCCAGCCATCTCATCCTATGTCGTCCCCTTCTCCTCCTGCCCCCAATCCCTCCCAGCGTCAGGGTCTTTTCCAATGAGTCAACTCTTCACAGGAGGTGCCCAAAGTACTGGAGTTTAAGCTTTAGCATCATTCCTTCCAAAGAAAGCCCTGGGCTGATCTCCTTCAGAATGGACTGGTTGGATCTCCTTGCAGTCCAAAGGACTCTCAAGAGTCTTCTCCAACACCACACTTCAGAAGCATCAATTCTTCGGCACTCAGCCTTCTTCACAGTCCAACTCTCACATCCATACATGACCACAGGAAAAACCATAGCCTTGACTAGACGGACCTTTGTTGGCAAAGTAATGTCTCTGCTTTTGAACACGCTATCTAGGTTGGTCATAACTTTCCTTCCAAGGAGTAAGTGTCTTTTAATTGCATGGCTGCAGTCACCATCTGCAGTGATTTTGGAGCCCCCCAAAATAAAGTCTGACACTGTTTCCCCATCTATTTCCCATGAAGTGGTGGGACCGGATGCCATGATCTTCGTTTTCTGAATGTTGAGCTTTAAGCCAACTTTTTCACTCTCCACTTTCACTTTCATCAAGAGGCTTTTGAGTTCCTCTTCACTTTCTGCCATAAGGGTGGTGTCATCTGCATGTCTGATGTTATTGATATTTCTCCTGGCAATCTTGATTCCAGCTTGTGCTTTTTCCAGTCCAGTGTTTCTCATGATGTACTCTGAATGCAGAGTTCCAAAGAATAGCAAGAAGAGATAAGAAAGCCTTCTTCAGCGATCAATGCAAAGAAATAGAGGAAAACAACAGAATGGGAAAGACTAGAGATCTCTTCAAGAAAATCAGAGATACCAAAGGAACATTTCATGCAAAGATGGGCTCGATAAAGGACAGAAATGGTATGGACCTAACAGAAGCAGAAGATATTAAGAAGAGATGGCAAGAATACACAGAACTGTACAAAAAAGATCTTCACGACCCAGATAATCATGATGGTGTGATCACTCACCTAGAGCCAGATATCCTGGAATGTGAAGTCAAGTGGGCCTTAGAAAGCATCACTGCGAACAAAGCTAGTGTAGGTGATAGAATTCCAGTTGAGCTATTCCAAATCCTGAAAGCTGATGCTGTGAAAGCGCTGCACTCAATATGCCAGCCAATTTGGAAAACTCAGCAGTGGCCACAGGATTGGAAAAGGTCAGTTTTCATTCCAATCCCAAAGAAAGGCAATGCCAAAGAATGCTCAAACTACCACACAATTGCACTCATCTCACACGCTAGTAAAGTAATGCTCAAAATTCTCCAAGCCAGGCTTCAGCAATATGTGAACCGTGAACTTCCTGATGCTCAAGCTGGTTTTAGAAAAGGCAGAGGAACCAGAGATCAAATTGCCAGCATCCTCTGGATCATGGAAAAAGCAAGAGAGTTCCAGAAAGGCATCTACTTCTGCTTTATTGACTATGCCAAAGCCTTTGACTGTGTGGATCACAATAAACTGTGGGAAATTCTTCAAGAGATGGGAATACCAGACCACCTGATCTGCCTCTTGAGAAATCTGTATGCAGGTCAGGAAGCAACAGTTAGAACTGGACATGGAACAATAGACTGGTTCCAAATAGGAAAGGGAGTACGTCAAGGCTGAATATTGTCACCCCGTTTATTTAACTTATATGCAGAGTACATCGTGAGAAACGCTAGACTGGCTAAGGATAGCCCTATTCAAAATAATCAGAGGAGGCAAGAAGAAAATAAGTTATGGGAGGAAAGCTGTAGGGCAGTAAGTCAGGCAAGAACATGAGAGGCCTGGGAGACTCCTAGGAAGAAGCTATTCTGTAGGTATTTGAAGTTAAATAGAAGAGAATTCTTGGCGAAGGCAATGGCACCCCACTCCAGTACTCTTGCCTGGAAAATCCCATGGACAGAGCAGCCTGGTAGGCTGCAGTCCATGGGGTTGCTAGAGTCAGACATGACTGAGCGACTTCCCTTTCACTTTTCACTTCCATGCATTGGAGAAGGAAATGGCAACCCACTCCAGTGTTCTTTGCCTGAAGAATCCCAGGGACAGGGGAGCCTGGTGGGCTGCCGTCTATGGAGTCGCACAGAGTCGGACACGACTGAAGCAACTTAGCAGCAGCAGCAGCAGAGAATTCTAATGTGAAAATACAATTTAAGACCAAATGGTATTTACATGGTATTGAATGTTATAAGCATGATGGTGACTGCTCAGAGAAAAGTAATATTGTGGAATGAAAACTATAGGAATTCAAGTTTGTTATTAGAGACTATCTTTGGATGTCTTTGAGGTTCTGAAGCAAGTAGTGAATTCTCTCCCAGAAAAACTACAGAGGCACACATAAGTCAATTTTTGGATACAATTCCAGGTAGCGTGTAGGTTTCATAAAGTCTATCCAGGGATCCTTAAAGGACTGTATAAGCCAGATTACAAAGCCCTCACTTAAAGGATGAGTGGGAGAAAACGGCAAATTAAAGACATGAAAAGGAAGAGAAGATTTGATCAGAGTAGAGAGACAAGAGCTCCTGGATCATGAACTAGAGTTCACTAAGTGCTGAAGTGCTAGTCACATTGAAAAGTTTAGAACAGACCTTCAGTAAAGAGGAAAAAAAAAAAAAAAAGGAGTGGAGGGCAAAGAACTGAAGACAAAAGACAAAATTAACAAGACAGTGGAAAACAATGATTTTTTCAGTCAGCACCCAACGCCACCTGAGGCAGATGTGTGTGAGTCATCGCTCAGTTGTGTCCGACTTTTTGCAACCCCATGGATTGCAGTCCGCCAGGCTCTTCGGTCCATGAGATTTCCCAGGCAAGAATACTGCAGTGGGTTGCCATTTCCTGCTCCAGGGGATCTTACCAAACCCAGAGATCAAACCCGGGTCTCCTGCACTGAAGGCGGATTGTTTACTGTCTGGGCCACGTGTGGGCATGGAGTAACTGCACCACCTGACTTGGCGGCACCAGCACAGGATGCAGCTGTGAAACCAACCAGGAGGAGTCACATGTCAGTAAATAAGGGCCACCTGAAGAGACCAGGGAAGGCCCAGGCTAAAAACAGAGACCTGGTGCAGGGTGTTTAAAGCTACCGTCAGTAGTCACAATTACCAGGGATTCCTGTGGTGGAAGCTGGACTCAGAAGTTTGCACAATAATCTTATCGGGACTGAAAGAGTCTATTAAACCCCTAATTTCTTAGAGGGCAAGAAGTAGCTCTTGTTTACTTCCCAGCACCTGGAACACGATCTGGCAAACAGTATGAGTGAATACGGATCACACGAATGAATGAGGACAACTCTTTCCAGGTGGCACTAGTGGTAAAGAACCCACCTGCCAATGCAGGAGATGCAGGAGACTTGGGTTCAATCCCTGGGTCGGGAAGATCACCTGGAGGAGGAAATGGCAACCTACTCCAGTACTCCTGCCTGGAAAATCCTATGGAAGAGGAGCCTGGAGGGCTATAGTCCATAGATTGCAGAGAGCCAGACAGGAATGCAGCGACCGAGCATGCACGTTATTGAGCACCTGAGAGCTCCCACTCTTCAGGTCTACAAATGCTGCTCTTCTGAAACACGTTGGCTGCTCTCATGATCAGCCTGTTGTCTTTCTAGGAAAATACTTAGTCCTCTCTTATTAATTCATTTTACTGTTTGTAGTTCATCCCAAATGTGAAACAATTAAAAAACTCAGATACAACGCAGTGTTTTGTTATTATTTTCCAGTTCTCTCTGGCACCAAGCAAATTTGGTTCTAAACAAAAGCTAATAAACCCTGATTTTAAAGCTATAATGCCTCTAGTGTGTGTGCTAGAAGTACAACAAGATGATGCAATACCTCAAGGCCCTGTTTTAGTTAAAAGTCATGCTAATGATTTCATCCTTCATAGTGCCCAAAGAACCCTGAGAAAGAAACCTTCAACTCTTACATCGTTTTTTGTCTTAAGGGTAATGAACCATATGTGTAGACAGCTGCACTGTCTGTAAACTACGGTCATTAATTAGACAGCAGACAGGACACTTCCAGGGAAAGGCGGGTGAAGAGAAAAGAGTGAGACTTTGAAAAGTCACAGTGATTATTAATATCAGAAAGGGCAGGGAAAAGGGTAAAATGCTTGTTCTCCATATTTCAAATATATTACATTGCCCATAGCAATGAAGCAGCGGAAAGGTCTGGAAAGCACGGTGAGAGTTTGGGAACTATGCATGAGTCCAAAGTTAACCAGGCAGGTTCTACAGGCAAAAAGCCATACAGAGTCATCTATAGAACTCCAAAGAAAGTGCCAAGTCAGTGAAGCTTATGCCCACATGAAGCTTATGAGCTTAATGGTGCACTGATAAAGAATCCGTCTCTCAATGCCAGAGACATTGGAGATGCAGGTTCAATCCCCGGGTTGGGAAGATCCCCTGGAGTGGGAAACAGCAACCCACTCCAGCATTCTTGCCTGGGAAATCCCATGGACATAGAGGCCTGGCTGGCTACAGTCCATGGGGTTGCAGAGAGTCAGACACACCTTAGCACACACACATCTGCCCAAGAGAAAAATGATAACTTAGTCTTCAGCAGATACAATTATATTGTACAAAGCAAACCAAAGAAAGAAATGAGTTTTCCCCTGAGCATCAGGTATAAATCCCTAACCAAGATGTACATCCCTAACTGGGATGATTGGGACTACAAAGTATGCGGCAAGAGTTCAAGTTATGTCAAGGCAAGCAAGAATGAAGGCTGTGACCACACAGACCTTGTAGCTTCCCAGATCCAGCCTATGGAGGCAGGGTGTGTGCCGAGAGTCCCAGTTATTTTAGCAGATACATTAGCTATCTCTGAAAACACACCAAGAAGCAGAGAATATCTGGAAGGTGTATAAGCACCCCTGTGTCTTGAATCTTTAGTAATTATTACTAATTACTATACTCATTCTGGCAGAGGCTCGGGTCTGCGATAAGGAGCTAGTACATAAGCACTCATGGTTGTAATTTCTAGAAAAAGCACAGATTTAATGAACTAAAGGAACTAAAGCATATATGTAATGTAAAATGGAAATAACCTATCTATAAAAGACCCCAGAGAAGTATGAAAGAGAGAATGCTAAACTAAAAGGCCAGGTATGATTCAGTGATGATGATGTATCAATATAAGTTTAAGAACTGTAACAAATGAACCGCTGGTGAGGGATGTTGATCATGGGGGAGGCTGTGGGTATTTGGGAAAGGGGTCTAGGGGAAACTTATGCACTTCTGCTCAATTTTGCTGTCAACTTACAACTGCTCTAAAAAGTGAAGTCAATTTAAAAAAAAAATCAGAGAGGTGTGGATGAGAGTGACAAAAACATGATTTTTGCTTCTGCTCTACAGAATGGCAATAACAAGAAAGCTTATCAGAGCAGAAGAGAGCACTAGCATAGGAGCACCAGATACACTGACAAAAAGAAGGACCATTTAAAGAAGCAATGAAGAAGCCTGTACAGGAGAGTGGCGTGATCAGATTTAATGGTATAAGGATTCCTCTGGCAGTTGTACCATGGTTGGTTTAGCTGGTGTTATACTGTGCACTCCAGTGTTCTTGCCTGGAGAATCCCAGGGAAGAGGGGAGCCTGGTGAGCTGCTGTCTATGGGGTCGCACAGAGTCGGACATGACTGAAGTGACTTAGCAGCAGCATACTGTGCTCAGTCGTGTCTGACTCTTCACGACCCCATGGACGGTAGCCCATGGGGTCCTTTGTCCATGGGATTCTCCAAGCAAATACTGGAGTGGGTTGCCATTCCCTTCTCCAGAGGATCTTCCCAACCCAGGGACTGAACTCAAGTCTCCTGTACTCCAGGCAGATTCCTTACCTTCTAAGCCACCAGGGAAGCACACCAGGGTTTAGCTAGTAGAATAAGTCAAAGTAGGAAGACCATTAAGACAACCTGTAGATTGTCTTAGATACTATATATATATATATATATATATATATATATACAGCTAGATATAAGATAGTATTGATAAGTACGTGACTTAGGATTGTGAGAATAAAGGGGAGGGGACAGATATTGATATCTGATACTGGTAAAACTGATCTGACTTTGTGACACTTTTGGTTAATAGGATAAGGAGGAAAAAATCTAGGGCAGTTTCCAAATTGCTAGTTTTATAACTACAAAAGTTGTTTTCTTAAATGCAACATTTATAAATGTTTCATGAATGAGCAAGCAAACATGCACATTCTTGAAATTATTGTCATAAAAACTGTGGTGATACAACAGCCAAGACATGGGAGAAAACTAAATGTCCATGGGCAGATGAATAGATATAAAAGATGCGGTACATATACGTGATGGAATATTACTTAGCCATAAAAAAGAATGAAGTAATGCTATTTGTAGCAACATGGACGGACTGAGAGATTGTCATACCAAATCAGAGAAAGGCAAATGCTATATGGCCACACGTATACATGGAATCCAAACTATGACACAAATGAGCTTCTCTAGGAAACACAGACAGACTCACACAGAGAAGAGACATGTGGTTGCCAAGGGGGAGGTCAGGTGGGGAGGGGGATGGGTTGGGAGCTGGGGATCAGCAGACGCAAACTATCATGTACAGAATGGATAAACAACACAGCCTACTGCTTAGCACAGGGAACTACATTCACTGTCCTGTGAGAAACTAATGGAAAACATGATGAAACAGAATGTATATAAATGTGTAACTGAATCACTTTTCTGTACAGCAGGAATTAACACATTGTAAACCAACTTTACTTTGATAGAATTAAACCTTTTAAAATATGTGGTGACATGTTTATGCTCTTTTTTTTTCACCCAGGCAGAATTTGTTGAGAACCACATCACTACTGAGTTAACTGCTGAACGAGGTTGAACAATAAATGAAAGGGGAAGGAGAAAGCACTGTGTAGATTATAAGCGTGGGCTGCATTTCGGGGGCTGCTCTACTTCAAACTTTCCTGTCCCACTTTTTCCAAGCAGATTAGGACCTGTCAGACATAGTCCTGATTTTGGTTCATAAAACACTGACCCTGTGATGGTGAAGAGCAGCTCTCAACCGTGTGATTGAATAGGCCTCACAGGCTCCTGTGCCAATGAATCTGTATCCCTGCCCCTTCTGAAGCATCAAGGATACAGGCTGGGTTATCAGTGTTGGAAATCCCCTTCACCAAACATGTGGCAGACTGCCCCTTAGATTTATCTCCAAATTAAACCCCGTGGAGAAGGCAATAGCACCCCACTCCAGTACTCGTGCCTGGAAAATCCCATGGACGGAGGAGCCTGGTAGGCTGCAGTCCATGGGGTCGCTGAGGGTCGGACACAACTGAGCGACTTCACTTTCACTTTTCACTTTCATGCATTGGAGAAGGAAATGGCAACCCACTCCAGTGTTCTTGCCTGGAGAATCCCAGGGACGGGGGAACCTGGTGGGCTGCCTTCTATGGGGTCGCACAGAGTCGAACACGACTGAAGCGACTTAGCAGCAGCAGCAGCAGCAGCAGAGAACATTGAATCATGTCTTTCCTCTTTTATGTCACTTACTATTATCTGTATCTTACTAATCTCTATGTCTTAACATCCTTTAATAGAATGAAAGATCATAGGGAACCTTTAATATCACATCTATTTAACATTTCCCTCCCCCACCTTTTAATACATGAACTCCTTATACCTCATTTTTCAATCTTAAGTTTCAACCATTTGAGAAAATTGTATGCTTATGAAAATAGAGGAATCATCCTACTATTAAAATTATCCCAATAGATTCTTCAACAATTCTGCTCTTTAATTGCACCTTAATTAAAGAGCTTGAACATTAACAACTTTACTTATCATTAATAGAATCTGTTCTTTAAAGTCCAGCTTAACTAAATAAGCATGCATTGAACATTTATTATATGGGACTCAGGTGTTGGCTACTGTGTCTTTGAGAATGATTAAAGCATGGATGGGCTACCAAATTTTGTCTGAGAAAACAAATGTAAATAAACAATGCATAAACTGACAATACAATGAATTAAACATATGCAATTTACATGCAATTTATAGGTAAACCATAAATGTGGAGGGGAATGTCATAAGACTTGGATTTTGAAAATGAAATGGGAATCTGTGGCAGGTCCTTCCAGGAAGAGAGAAACAGTCATGCAAAGAATCAATGTGGTAAACATAAGATAGGATTTAAAACTAGGGTCTATCAAAAGGAGAAATAATGAAGAAAACACTTTTTTAAACATGCAGAAAGCCATCCTTATTAATCAGATCAGGATTCAAAGTATCAAATATTTTCCTGTGCACTCAGATATGTTCAGATTCCAATATCTGGGTTTGTAAAGAAAAGATGATCCTTTATGGTGGTCTTTCCTGGATGTAAATAATCAGAAGTTACAAAGTATAGTAGTCACGTATTAAAAACAAAGTACCTATTTGAGAGCTAAACCCATGCATAATCAGCCAAGACTAGAATTATGCTTGAGAGAGATTAGATTTCAACAAAAGCTAGAATAAGAATGTTAGGTCAAATTTATTGAACACTTATTGCATGACAAGCCTTGTTCTGGGGCTTCCCTGGTGGCTCAGATGGTAAAGAATCTGCCTGCAATGTGGGAGAACCAGGTTTGATCCCTGGGTCAGGAAGATCCCCTAGAAAAGGGAATGGTTACCCACTCCAGTATTGTTGCCTGCAAAGTTTCATGGACAGAGATTACAGTCCATAGGGTCACAAAGAATTAGACACTACTGAGCAACTAACACTTTCAAGCCTTGTTCTAAGCATGTTGTTACATAAATGGATTCACAGAATATAGAAACCAGAGAAAATGCTGAAGATTCCTACTATTATTCCATTTTTACAAAGAAATGGAAACAGGTTATGTAATTTTTCCAAGTTCAAAGAAAACACAGCAAAATCAAAATCTTACAGACAACTATCGTGTAGGGTGAAAGTGAAGTGAAGTCGCTCAGTCGTGTCCGACTCTTCGCGACCCCATGGACTGCAGCCTACCAGGCTCCTCCGCCCATGAGAGGTGGTGTTGGTACTTTTTTCATCATTAAATAAGATAGAAACTCTAGGACGTGGCATAAGACATTCTTTGGAATGGATGGTTTCAGTTCAGTTCAGTTCAGTCGCTCAGTTGTGTCCAACTTTTTGTGCCCCCATGAATCGCAGCACGCCAGGCCTCCCTGTCCATCACCAACTCCCAGAGTTCACTCAGACTCACATCCATAGAGTCAGAGATGCCATCCAGCCATCTCATCCTCTGTCGTCCCCTTCTCCTCCTGCCCCCTATCCCTCCCAGCATCAGAGTCTTTTCCAATGAGTCAACTCTTCACATGAGGTGGCCAAAGTACTGGATTTCAGCTTTAGCATCATTCCTTCCAAAGAAATCCCAGGGCTGATCTCCTTCAGAATGGACTGGTTGGATCTCCTTGCAGTCCAAGGGACTCTCAAGAGTCTTCTCCAACACCACAGTTCAAAAGCATCAATTCTTCGGCGCTCAGCCTTCTTCACAGTCCAACTCTCACATCCATACATGACCACAGGAAAAACCATAGCCTTGACTAGACGACCTTTGTTGGCAAAGTAATATCTCTGCTTTTGAATGTGCTGTCTAGGTTGGTCATAACTTTCCTTCCAAGGAGTAAGTGTCTTTTAATTTCATGGCTGCAGTCACCATCTGCAGTGATCTTGGAGCCCAAAAAGATAAAGTCTGACACTGTTTCCACTGTTTCCCCATCTATTTCCCATGAAGTGATGGGACCGGATGCCATGATCTTCGTTTTCTGAATGTTGAGCTTTAAGAGGTTATTAATACATACGAGTTTTTGCAGTAGCTATTGGAAATGAACATTTGGATGTCAAAGAGAGGGTTCTACACGTGGGAGGTTCTGGGACAAAGGGAATGAGAGGGAATGGTTGGAAATCTTTTGAAGAGTTATTTAATCCATGAGGAGGAATACTCATAGAACGCACATGTGTTTAACAGTTACTGTATGACAGTGCCATATCTCAGCTTGGGGAAATAAGAGTAAATAATGCAGAGACATGAAAAACCTTTAGAAAGTTCCATCCAGGACAGAAAATGGTATAAAATAATGATGAACAAAATGATGAGTGAGTTTGGTTAAAATAGCAGCAAATGCTCGCACAATGCTTATGATGTAACCTATGTCCTCCTGAGGGCTTTGCAAGTATTAATTCCTCAATCCTCACAACCCTAGGACAGAGGGACTACCATTACCTCCACATTCTACAGGTGAGGAAACTGTTGCCTAAAGAGATGGAGACATTTGCTTACGGTCTTGCAACTTGTAAATGACAAACCTGATATCTGAAGACAGGCCAGCTAGCTCTTAGCATTACATTAAGGACTCTCCCTTCCTATGGCTGGTGAAGGGTAAGAGGTGATATAGAGACTGTAAGTGCAGATTATTCATCAATTTTTTTCATTCATTCACCAAAACACTTATTGAGCACCTATTATGTGCCAGACACTATTCTAGGCAGCCTGGGTATAGCAGTGAACAAACAAACGAGACACGTCCTTGCACTTAAGACACGTACATTCATGAAGAATTGCTGTGGCAAATTAAGAAAAGTGCTTAAGCAATAGAGACACAGACATAGAGAACACACATGGATAACAGGGGAGGAGAAGGGGTGGGACGAATTGGGAGACTGGGATAGACATATATATACTACTGTGTGTAAAATCGATAACTAATGAGAATATACCCAGTGCTGTGCAGTGACCTAAGTGGAAGGAAATCCAAGAAAGAGTGGATATAGGTATACGTATGGGTGATTCACTGTACTATAGAGTAGAAATTAACACAACATTGTAAAGCAACTATACTCCGATAATTTTTTTTTAAGTGCTTGAATGTGTTGGGCCACATCCCATATCTAATTTAACCCTCACAACCCTTTGAAATCTGTACTACCATCATCCTCATTTTACAGATAAGAAAACCAAGTCTTGGGGGCATTAAATAAAGTCACAGATTGTTAAGGACAGATGTAGAAACTCAGACCTAGATCTGCCAGATTCCAAAGCTCATACTTAAACCAGCTTACTTTAGCACTTAAAGAAGAAATAGAATCAAAGGAAGTATTTTTATGATGTAGTATATGAAAATTATTTTCAGCCTTAAGAATGAAAAGATTGGAGAGTAAAAAAAATGTGATGATATAGATGACATTTTAACTGGAGGCCAAGAAAATTATAAAAGATCATCAGCATGTTTTAAGCTGGACTTTCTCAAATGCTTGATCATAAAGGATTCAGTGCCATAAATGGAAATCACTGCCGTGTGTATTTTCTTTTTCAAACAAAAGTTTTCAAATACTGACGTCATCCCAGAACCCTCATAACCCCATAGCTAAGGACTGAAAACTTACAAAATGTGTTTTATACAATGAAAAAAAAAAAAAACAGCAAATCTCTGGTGATTCAACATACAGAAGATAATTTTTTTCCTGGAAGAATAGAAGCAGGATAAGACTAGGCTGAGCTATCTTTGAAGGATCCACCTTTTCTCCTTTTGAGTGAGGCTCTTTCTCTCCCCACCCCTCTGCACCAGAAAGATGCCTTTGTATCATCTGTTATCAAGAGAGACCACGCTGTTTCAAAGGCATATGATGTGTCAAAAATACCTGCTGGATGTCCCAATTCGGCTCTGAATTCCAGCTGCTGCAGTCTTTGTTCTAGGCAGAGAGAATACTCAGCACCGGATTAATAGTAATGTGATCATTTAAAAATATTATCCATCCCTGTGATAACGTCTTTTGGGCTGTTGCCATGTCAAAGTGATGGGTCAGTGCTATTCTGATCACTGGTGCCACCCCCACTCAAAAGGGATTTCAAACTGGGCGTTTAAAAATAAGCAGACAAGCTTGTGAATCCACAGTCTATTGCTATTCTGTGCCTTTTTCTTGGTGAAATGTCTTGAAGTCTTCACAACTATCTCTTCATACCCAGCAAGGGTACAATTGCTTTTAATAAGTCAGATCTTAATGATAGCATAGTAATCTACCACCTACCCAAGGAGTGAAGTTTTCTAACTGAAGGAAAAATAAAATCTTGTTTTTCATGCTTCTTAAACACTTTCAAAGTTTGAAATACTCTTTTATCTATGTCACATTTGATCATCAAAGCAATCCTATATGAAAGGCAAGGAGAATGCTATTATCCACATTTTAATATATGGAAACTGAGACTCAGAGCAAGGATGGGAATCAGTCTAATCAAAAATAATAAGACAGTGACAGAGCTTAGGTTTCAATGTAATGTTCCCTTTCCTTCTTTTTTTTTTTTTTTTTTCCTGAAGTCAAATTTAGTTCTGTATTGACACCGTGGAAAAAGTATATATAACAAAGCATGAAAACTTAGGGAGAAAAGTTTAAGAAAAATTATCATCAGTCACAGACTCTCTCTCTCTCTTATAAATACATGTGGTTACATAAAAGCCTAACTGCTTGCAGCATCTCACTCAAGTATATTTCATATCTGAATGTCAAATCTTAATGATAGGGATACAGAGAGAAGTGGCCCTGTAACCTGGATCAGCCTGAAGTTGAATACTTTTGGACAGATACAGTTTTCTCCATACCTAGGCAATTTCAAACATATCTTCTCCTTGGACTCTTTTGTGAAACCACGCTTATTGGCATTTGTTCCATTTTATTTCTAGGAAATCCTGCGCACATGAATTTTCATCACATCCTAAATGTGATGTTTGTTTGCCTCTGATGGATTCTCCTGATAGCACAATCTTGAGGAAGACAATGGCTTTCAGACAAATTCAGTAGCCCTTTTCATTTTCTTAGTCACACTGAGGCACAGAGAAGAAGTCTTCTCCAAGATTCCTTGTCAATAAAGTCTTTATGTATGGGACACAGATTATATGCCACAATCCACTGACTTACACATACTAACAGAATTCTTTGTGAAACATAAACTTACAAATTATTTTACCAGGCCAGAACATAACAAAATACTTCATTTGTTGTCAAAATAATGTACATTCAAAAATGATGTACTGTTTTAATCTACCTGATTAGCAATTTAAAAAAGAATTAATTTTGCCAATTGTGGCATAAAATGTTCATTAACAGAGAGAGTATAAATCTTTACAACATATGGAGAAGTATTTTGGAATATGTATTTAGATCCTTTAACAAGTTCATATAATAATTAGCTTGCAATTTCTTCTCTAGAAATAATTTCACACCGAATAACAGATAAAAACTAGATTAACATTTATCTGCCAATACATTTACTGATTAGCTATCTATGTTACAGATAAATAGGAAATGCTTTAAACTTTCCCAAAATAGAAGAAAGATTAAAGTAAAATATGGTCTATCTATATCAGAATATGATACACAGCTCATGTTTTCAAATAATGGTTCAAGATATAAGAAAAAGATCATAGTAAACTTTTAGGAGAAAAAACAGCCAGATACCAAGTTATCAAGTAAAAACACAAATGCAAGTGGTTTAAAGAAGGAAGAAACTCAACTCTTGAGTTTGATTATGTAAGAACTTCTGGAACTTCTCAAATTTTATGGTGACACTTCATCTTTCAATAGTATATAAAATCAGAGACTGAGACTGTTCTACCTAGATACAAAGGGAAAGAATGACATCTGGCATCTGAATGTGTTGATGTTAGTTTGGTTACTTCGGGTTTTTTTCCTTTGCAATAGAAGTAGAATAATTTTACTACCTGTCATATTCTGGTTTTCTGTGACATTTTCAAATGATGACAATTCATAATTTAATTATGACCTGATATATTGCCTTTACTGATTCATTCTTTCATTCAAATCATTAAGCATTCACGTGGACCTATGCCAACCATGAAAGTGAAAGCATTGGAGAAGGAAATGGCAACCCACTCCAGTGTTCTTGCCTGGAGAATCCCAGGGACGGGGGAGCCTGGTGGGCTGCCGTCTATGGGGTCACACAGAGTTGGACACGACTGAAGTGACTTAGCAGCAGTAGCAGCAGCATGCCAACCATGAAAGTTATGAAAAGCTCAAATATTGAGAGATTTATAAACACAGAAAATTATGTTTTTTTAGAATCAATAAAAATTACTTGAAATATGTTTTGTACTATTACCAAATATAAAAGGAAGCTTTGAATATTTTGTAATTCACAGAAAATTGAAGCTTCTACTTCAAGTAATTATAGGCTATGTCACTTGGAGCAACCCTTGCACTGAAATATTGTTCAAAGGTGAATGAAATTCATGTTGATGTATGGCAAAACCAACACAATATTGTAAAGTAATTAACCTCCAATTAAATAAATTTATATAAAAAAAAGCACACCTTTCATTAAAGTATCAAGAAGCTAAACAAACACTGTGCAGTTAGTAAGGTCAAGATCCAGGAGACACCACAATCCCAAGAGGAGGAGTCGGACTCTGAGAGTCACTTTAGTCCTCAAAGCATTTGGCTATTACTGTGACATTATTATTATCTATGGGGTTGTTCTGTGCTCTGGGGCGGCCTGCAGTGGCCAGGGGGACAGAAACTGGCATCTCAGCCCTGACAAAGGTATGCTAAGTCACTTCAGTCGTGTCCATCTCTGTGTGACCCCACAGATGGCAGCCCACCAGGCTCCCCCGTCCCTGGGATTCTCCAGGCAAGAACACTGGAGTGGGTTGCCATTTCCTTCTCCAATGCAGGAAAGTGAAAAGTGAAAGTGAAGTCGCTCAGTCGTGTCCGACCCTTAGCGACCTCATGGACTGCAGCCCACCAGGCTCCTCCGTCCATGGGATTTTCCAGGCAAGAGTACTGGAGTGGGGTGCCATTGCCTTCTCCTGACAAAGGTATAGAGCCTGATAAAGAATCTAAGTTTTATGATGGGACCAGAAAAGGCTCTGTGCCTTGTCAGTAAAGATAAACCATAAAAAAAAAAAAAAAACAAAAAACAGGAAAACCCACACACCCTACCCCTTTTGTTCACATTATTTAAATCATGAGGAAAACTTTAAAGCTGTAACTTGGAAACATGGTTTGCACACTATCCTTGTCTTCAGGCACCCTGTGGACTTAAACACAATATAATCCCTCTTTTCTGGAGGAGGAGAATATCAAACTGTGCTCAAATTAATTTTCAAGTAAATTTTCAAATACAAGATCAAAGTCAATTCATGAAAGCTGGGTAACAGGTAACTGGAGGTAAAATCAGCAGGGGAAATATAAACAAGTAACATAAATAGACTCGGATATTGTAATTAGAAGATATATTTCATGAAACTTTTAGGCATGTTATGCTCAAGGAGTTAAAAACAAGCATAACAACTTCAGAAGGTAACTAGAAATTATATACAATGATAATATGTCAGAAAAAAGGGACACATGAAATGTGAGAACAGAAAATATATGGCTACTGAAACAAAGAACTCAATGGGTAAATTTAAAGCAGATTTAATTTAACAGGGGAAAAAAAGAATTATTGTACTGATCTATATCTTTTCACATCATTTTCCTTCTATGCATATCTCTCACTGGGTCCAAATTTCCTCTTTTAATAAAGACATCAGTTATATTGGATTACAGCCCACTCTAATGACCTTATTTTCTTAGCTAATTACATCTGCAGCAACCTGACTTCCAAACAGCCACATTTTTAGGCACTTGGGGTTAGAACTTCAACATTTCGATTTTGGGAGGATGCAATTCAATCCATGCCCATAACCACTTCCGCATATCTGTCTAAGAAAGTGTAGAAAATCATTGCTCTTCGGTGTCTTCTCTTAAACACGATTTTTCTATACAGCTATCAGTCAACTCCAGTCTAAAAGCTTTATAAACATCACATAATAATAAAGATTATTCTTTATTCTTTAAGAACTACATAGCACTCTTCAGTATTAATCCCAGAGGAATAAAATTTTATTTTCATATATAAAATGTATTTATGAATATTTGTAGCAGCTTTAAGCATAAAGTCAAAAGCTGTAAATAACCCAGTGTCCTTCAGCAGATGGAAAGTTAATCAAACTATGGTTACATCTGTATTATGGAATACTGCTTAGTAATAAACACTGATACATGCAAAACCTGGATGAATCACCAGAGACTTACTCTGCATGGAAAAGCCTATCCAAATGACTCCATAGAACATTTTTGTAATGATAAGATTATAGAAAGAGATTTGTGGCAGCGAGTTTAAGGAGACAGAGAAGCAGCTGAGGTGTGGCTTGGCTATAAAAGGGCACTGAGAGAAAGTTCTGTGATGCTGGGAATGGCCTGGGTCTTGACTGCAACCATGTTGATACCCTGGCTATCATACTGGACTATATAGTTTTGCAAGAAGTTACAATGAGCAAAACTGAATAAAGGGACACAGCACCTCAAAAAAAAAAAAAAAAGAACTACATAGCAGAACCTTTCACAAATGCTTGATCCCGCTCTGATTCCCTCAGTATATTCCCCTCTAGCTTGCATTTTTACACCCTAAAGCTATAGTAGCTAACTCAACATATGCAAAATTTTACACATCCTCTATAATTAAGTCTATTTTCTTATGTGTTCTTGTAATGTTTCTTGAAAAATCTTCCCTGAAACATATTTCTTTCCATCTGTTTGTCTGTACTTGTAGCAAGGATTGGCATTCCATGACTTTCCAAGATGCTGATGAAAAGCCATTTTGAAAAGACAGACCAGCCTTAGATAAGAATGTGACAATCAGATCAAATTCCCCACAAACTCAGATCAAATATTTACTTTTTTGGCTGCGCCAGGTGGCATGTAGGATCCTAGCTCCCCAACCAGGAATCATATCTGTGTCCCCTGCATTGGGAGTGCAGAATCTTAACCATTGAACCAAGGAAGACCCTCAGATCAAATATTTCTAAAGATGAGTCTGGACCATAAAAATCAAATTGTGTAAGTTTGGCCTTTGGAGTCAGACACAGCTGAGTTACTCATCCTGGAGATGGAGTTTAGAATCTTTCTAACTCACAAAATGAGAATAATTAGATCTATTTCACAAGAGTTTTGAATGCATTGCATGGAATAATGAAGCACAAGTGAGCATCTGACAGACAGGAGATACTCAGTAAATGGTCTTTCCTTCTCCTTGTGTGTAACTTCTCCTCAGTCACTAAGTCATGTCTGACTCTATGCAAACCCATGGACTGAGGCCTGCCAGGCTCCTCTCTCCATGGGATTCTCCAGGCAAGAATGCTGGAGTGGGTTGCATTTCCTCCTCCAGGGGATCTTCCCCACCCAGGGATGGAACCCATGTCTCCTGAGTCTCCTGCATTGGCAGGCTGATTCTTTATCACTGAACCACTTGGGAAGCCTTAATTACATATATGAATCAATCTCTAATTTAGGGAAGGTAAGTGTGTGCTCAGTCATGTCTGATTTTTCGAGACCCCATGGGCTGTAGCCTGCCAGGCTCCTCTGCCCATGGAATTTTCCTGGCAAGAATACTGGAGTGGGTTGCCATTTCCTACTCCGGGGATCTTCCCCACCCAGGGCTTGAATCCGCATCTCTTGAGTCTCCTGCATTGGCAGGCAGATTCTTTTACCCCTAAGCCTCCTGGGACTAAAAGTCCACAGAAATGAAATGAACACCTTATTATATCTGTTTTGGAATATTCTCCTGTTTGTGGAGGCTTGCAGCCCACCTCGAAATCAGACTCTGATCACAACCCACGTCTGTCATCCCAGCCGTGGTTTTCATCAACTGTGATGGGTGTCAGGATATAAACTTCCTAGTTGTATATTAATAGTTCACCAGGAGTACATGCTTAGGCATACTGTTTGATCATTATTACTTATGAATAATTAAAAATCAAAGCCAGTAGGTCTTTCCACTTACTTTGTTCATTTAAATAGGTCCTGTTTTCATTTTTCAACATGATTTATGATATTCGGGAGTTAACATTGTTTTCTCCTTCCAGGAGAATATAACTCCAAATTCATAATATCCTGAGTAACAAACCAGGATTGTCAGTACAACAAGCATTGGTTCCACTTTCTTTCACAACAGAAGCATGAGTTTATGTTCTCTTACAGAGGACACATCTTTCATGGAGGGCAAGATACCTTCTAGCCCCAGAGTGTGAATCTTCGTCATTCAAGCCAAACATGCTAAACTCACTGTCCTTGCCAGCTGATCTGTTGAGGCAGAAAAGACTGACTTTCATGAGCATATTTAGAAGGGCCTCACGCTTGGTTTGGGCTTCCCAGCTGATGCTAGTGGTAAGGAACCTGCCTACTGATGCAGGAGACATAAGAGATGCGGGTTCAATCCCTGAGATTGAAAGAAGATTCCCTGAAGGAGGAAATGGCAACCCTCTCCAGTATTCTTGCCTGGAGAATCCCATGGACAGAGGAGCCTGGCAGCCTATAGTGCATGGGATCACAGAGAGTTGGACATGACAGAAATGGATTGGCATGCACGCATACATGTTTGGTTTAGTCCTTTGTCATCTTCATCTTGAAATTCTTAACTTTTAGCAAGGAGCCCTGAACTTTCATTTTGACTTTGGCCTTGCAAATTAAAGAACTGGTCCTGCAGGCACAGGCTTGTGACCCAAAGCTGGGTCATGAGATATGATGGAAAGACTGATGGGACACTCTTAGGGGAGTTAGGGTGGGGGGGTAATTCTTCTCAGCTTATGAATAGAGCAAACATCTCCTTTTTTCCCTCTGGAAATGGAAGTCTGCACATGAAGTCTGGAAATGAAACCCTGTGGAGAATTGCCCAAGTGAATATGCCAACATTGAGGGTAACACAGCCATGCTGAACTCTAAACTACCATGTCCAACTCTTTGCAACTCCATGGACTATACAGACCATGGAATTCTCCAGGCCAGAATACCAGAGTGAGTGTTGTTCCATTCTCTAGGGAATCTTCCCAATCCAGGGATCGAACCAGGTCTCCCACATTGCAGGCAGATTCTTCACCAGCTGAGCCATGAGGGAAGCCTCAACTACCATATTGACATTTATTGATTGATACCTGTAATACAAAAATAGTCTACTGCTGGATTCACTTTTAGTTATATTTCCTGCTATTCACAGACAAAAGTATCAGTTTATGGTAAACTTTTTCATTTTTCATGCAAAATCCATCTCTCCTCTTTCCTTAGTAGGATGATTCATTTTATTTGAGTCTGGGATGCATCTAATTATTAAATTCATCAGCCTCTCTTACCACTACTGTTGAACATGACAAGTTATAGCCAATGATATATGAATAAGAGTTGTATGGAATTTCTAGGAAGATTGTTTCAAGAGAAATGATTCAGTTGTGGGAAATGCCTTCTCCCTTTCCTTTCTCATTCATTCTGTTCAGAGGCCGTGTGCCTTTTGTCTTCAGAGTTTTGTGTAGCCTTCTCTATCTCTTAAGTTGCATGCCCTCCATATTAGAGCTTTTGGTTGTGACTGGAGAGTTTCTATGGAGATAGAGTCAAGGAATAATGGAAGATCATGTGCCAGGAGCCGGCATATTGCATATTGAGTGCAGCACTTTCCACAGCATCATCTTTCAGGATCTGGAATAGCTCAACTGGAATTCTGTCACTGCCGGTAGCCAGCGTGAGGAACTCCGCCCATGACAAAGGTCATGAGGAAGGAGGCTCGGCATACGCAAAGGCAGGATCGAGCCTCAGGAGTCCCCCATCTACCCCCAAAACCAGAGTCTGCCTACTTTCTGCTTTGTGCTTTCACCTACACCTCTGACTTTACAGGGGGCTGTCCCCCACTACCTCTCTCTGAAAAAAAGAGTTAGCTTACAGCTCCAGTTAATAATTCCTGGGTCCTTTGGAAATCCTCTAGCCTGCCTGAATAGGTTTTTCCGGCTACACGTGATTGTTCAGAGCCTCCCAACTGTGAGAGGCATGAGATGTTCTAAACTGTCTAAATACAGATTCCTTTGAGCAGTTAAAAGATTGATTAGAAATTGTATTGGTGAAGGGATTTTCACTTGTTGGGCCAATGTTTGCTGCTAAGTTTCCATATCCCTTACCTGGCAGTGTATTGATTAATATAATTGGTGTAAGTAGTAGCTTTAATGTTTGTAAACCTGGGACCCTTGAGTTAATTCTTTTTCTTGTTATAACCCACCACACCTTTGCTCTGTAGGAATGCAACTTTATCTAATGCTTTTTTGAGGCTGGCGCCTGACTTTAGAATAATCACCTTTAGAGAAACAGGCCTCTGGGCCAGAAGATGATGCAAATCACCTAAGCTTTTGCATATGATAAGTTTGCAGGAAGAAAGCCTGGCTTGCTGCATGACTCTACCCCTTTCCCCATTATCCTCTATGCATAACTTAAGGTATAAAAACTACTTTGGAAAATAAAGTGCGGGTCTTGTTCACCGAAACTTGGTCTCACCATGTCGTTCTTTCTCTTACCTTCTGGCTGAATTATTCAGCCTCTTTTCTCCACTGAATTTCCTCACTGAGCTATCCTTATTCCATTACTCTTTATATCCTTAATTAAAGTTTAATTAAGCAGTTGTTTCCTGATCCTCGCCGACGCTGTCCCCGCTTCGAATTCCCTGGATCCACCGGGGCTGGACCCCGGCAATCATGAAAGACAGTCTTTAAGTCAGGGAGCTTCCGGGCTGGAGAGCCACTGATGCTAAACTCCAAGGATTGGCTCTCTGCAAACTACTCTTAGAGTTCTGCAGTGGGGTTGTGGGTTGAAAGGTTGAAAAGGCTGGAGCTCCAGTAGCCATAACGAAACAGGAAGTATTCCTAGTTTTGCAGGTCAGCACCAGGGTAGTTGAGCAGAAAAGCAGAAGGAGACCGGGGCCCTGAAGATTGCAGCTGCTGTATCAGCACTAACCTACATGCTTCTGGACCTATTTTATGTGAGAGAATAAATTCCTATCTTTTTTGTATTGACTTTTCTGTTTTGTACTATCAGAACTCATCCTAAAAGATATATTATATACTTTTTTCAAAACACAGATATTGACTTAACTGTCAAACCATATCCACATATCCACCCAAAATAAATTCAGATTTTTTAAGGAATACTTCTATTTTTCATAGTATATACCTATAAAAAGCATAATGCCACTTTCTCTCTCTCTCTGAACTCTCACTGCAGTGTTGTCCAATGTACACTTATGCACACATTAGGGCATTTTAGATTTGTAACCTTAGTTTGAAGACGATGTTTGGCATCTATACAATATAGGTCAGAATAGGAAGAAATGTGACCCAGAAAACTGGTTTTCAACAGAGGTTGAAAGATCTTTGGATTTCAAACCTGGTCTGAAATTGTATGGAAGACTAATTTCTCTTTTTCACACATGGATTTTTCCTCTTGAGAAATCTTTATTGTAAATAAATACAATATCTATTATTCCCCTCAAAGTAAATTGAGAGGTCCAAGTGAACAATCACAAAGCGAGGCAGATGTTTGAGAAAAGGCAGACAAATTCACATCTACTCTACTACGTAATGGGCTTCCCAGGTGGCTCGGGAGGTAAAGAATATGCCTGCCAAGGCAGGAGACACAGGAGACGTGGATTCGATCCCTGGGTCGGGAAGATCCCCTGGAGGAGGAAATGGCAACCCGCTCTAGGACTCTTGCCTGGAAATCCCATGGACCAAGGAGCCTGGCCACAGTCCTTGGGGTTTCAAAGAGTCAGAGACTGAGTGACAGAGCACACACCCTAATACATAATAGTGTATCAAAAAATACTCTGAGGCCGAGCCCACGCTTAATTTGTCAATCTAACCACTATCTTAAAAACTAAATCTAACTGCTAACTCCTCGAAAGCCAAGTGCATAAGTGCCAGCATCCTTCCTTTATATAAACTATGAAATGAAACGTCACGAAAGTTCTGTATACTAAAGTATTCCCTCAAATTGTGGACTGGTCCAAATTACGTATATAACCAGCCCTATTCAATCTGCTCCCATCTCTTACTAGTTCCATATGTCCAATTTTTTCCACCTACAATGGAATATTCTTCTGTACTCTTACAGCTTCTATCACTAACACAAGAGCACTTATTATTCAATACAGAATTGCTGATTTACAACCTTTTCTTGACAATCAGACAATGACCTCTGTGAGGATAAGGAGTTTGCTTTTTTTTTTATTCACTATTATTGATTAAGGTGTAACACAGTGCCTGACAAAACAGACAATATTTGTTGATGGAAAAATAAATAATTTAAAGAATCATTAAGGCAATCCAATGTTTCATTGTTTCTGTCTATATATTCAGTTCTGTTCAAATCTAAACCTGCCAATACATCTTGTACATTGTAGGATATTAATACTATAAAACCTTGGTAACAGGCTCAGAAATATTTTATATTAAAATGGTATATGATGGGCAATTTAGCTCCTCTGCCCAGCTCCCATTCTTAAATAGTGGTAGGCTAATATTGTCATCTTCAGAGATAGGAATGGAGGAAAGGCATAGAGGAAAAGGCCAGGCAGGAAAGTGGGTCCCCATATTCCCATTTTTTTTGTGCCTCCACTTCCCCATATCAGGATGGAGAAACTGTGCCAACTACCTCTGCGATCCCTGAAGTTTGCTCCCTCCATTCTAGAAATACCAGCAGCCAGGAGACCCAGCATCTTCCCAATAAACACTTCAGCTTGAATGAACAACTACAACCCAGCCGCAAGATACTGTTGAAGACTAACGTGAATTTGGATAACACACAGACAGCACCAAACTCTTGGTCCAGTGGCCTGACAGACCCAGCTTACTCATGCCATTAACCCGGCAATGCTATGAGTTCACATTTTATGCAATTCAATTATTTTGACTCTGATTATCATGTTACAGTGGGTTTACATATTAATTAAACTTAAAAGATGAATACAAAATAGAATTAAAGAGTCACATAATTAATTAAACCCACAAATCCATGACTGGCTCTGAAAATACTTCTAGATATGGTTGGAACTATGTAAACAAGTTCAGAAATAACAAACGTTGCTCATAGGGCTAAATTTTAAAAGACAAATATCTTAGTTTCTATCACCAGGAAAATATAAAAATCTACATAATCTAGGTAATATCATGTTTTCCAGCTATTTTCTCCACAATATGCTTTATGAATACAAAATGATAAATGTTCATTAAAACATATTTTTAAAGTTCAACAATGGGGGACTAGGAAGCGTACCAACTAACCAGCCATTAAATTATAGCCCATGAATTTTAATAAATCTGTCTGTATTCAAAATATCAGAGCTATTCAGTGAATCACAAATTAATTGTGTGTGGAAGAGAATTTTGCATACTATAAATTTGGAACCATTTTTTAAATGGTCTCTGGTTTTAAATATAGAAATATTAACCTTTTCTAATTTAACAACATAATTATAAATTTCATAATGACAAGGAGATGAAGATATATACTGCACTTTTCTTGGTTTTATAAAGGATGAAAGATGAAAGAATATTTAAAGTATCCCTTTAGGAATGTAACTGAATAAAATCAGGAATTTGATATCTTCAAACAAAATGCAAACCATGCCATGAATATAATTCGAATACAATAAAGTCTGAGCCCATATACATCTAGAACATAAATTGTCTAAAACACTATAGTCTTTTATTTTAAAAATAATAATATCCATTAATAATAATGTAAAACTCAAAAATCATGAAAAATAAAAGGACTCTGAAGAAGAAAACACTTGTAATTTTCCAAAAGTTATTCCATTTTGGAGTAGTTTCTTCTGATTTTCTATGTACTTTTCACATAGTTACAAATATTTTAAATCGATTTTTTTGTCCCAGCTTCACTCTTACTATTACATTAATTATTTTCCATGCTAATGAGCTCATCGAACTAAGTCATTTTCCAATATCCTTCATTAAAATTCAAGATGGTTGATACCAAAGATTGTTTTAATATCATTAAAATTCAACAGTTTTTGACCAAGAACTCAATATGTTTATCAATTAACCAACTAGACTCATTTTCCATCAAAATATTAATTTGCTAAATTTGTTATGGGTTAGATTCCCATTAATAATAAATACTAACACATAATAGTAACCACCAATATTATCAAATACTGATTTCTTACTATGCTGCTGGTATTAGACTAGGACTTCATTCATTCATCCCTGGGTGCATTTGTCCATGGAGGCCTTCAGCAAATGCTGGAGTGACATGGTGAGTGAAACTGACGCTGCTTTTGCCCACATGGCGCTTTCAGTTCCGTCATAGTCAGGAGTGCATAGTCATGAGTTTCATATATATTTGTGGTAATCACAAATCAATACTATAAAATAAAACTATTTTGCCGTAGTGATTTATGCAAAATAGAACAAACTCCTCAGAAAGCAGACTTTGAGAAAGAGACTGGCATTACTGGGACGTTTATTAGGATGAATCCTTGGGATCAACACATTTGGAGACAAGTTAGTAGGAGTGAGCATGGAACAAAGCTACAATACAGTTACAATTAAAGTCTCAGCTGATCTTATAAAGAGTTATGGAGCTAGCATGGCCCTGCCTGCCAGAATCACTCAGCCTTGAGGAAAACTGATCAGGACGCTACACACTTAGGTTAACCAGTCATTGGAGGTAGACTGCTCTTGGGGAGAAAGTGACATTGGGCAAAACTGCTCCATTTAGTGAAGATAAATTCATGAGAGGGACTCAGCTATGAGCAGCCACCATCTTCTCTGCAGCATCTACAATCTCTTGTGTGCTTTATATGATAATTTCTGGAAACAATTTTTCCCAGATTCTGGTTGGTCTCTTTCCCAGGAGAAAATGTTTCCTTAGGAGAAACGCGAGTGAGACAATCTGTGTCGCTGCAGCTGGCCTTGAGTCTGCGCTGACACTCATCAGCTTCTCCCTCTGTTACTCATACTGGTACCTCTATTGATCCAAATGGCTTACCTGGTACAGAGACCCTTCATCCTTGAGAATTCTTAACTCTCAGTGATCATGCCCTTCTTAGACTCTGGGCACTATCCTTGGTTAAAATTGTATAAGAGATTCCCCAAAGATGCCTCAGTGGATTATCTCGATGTCAAATATATTAACTTTTGTTCTCACCATGTATCAGTAGCCCTAACTCTTTCCAATAGGGGAGTCATTACCATGTACCCATATCATAGTGTTTCGGGATCTTTCTTCCTGGGGGTTATGCCTCTTCTGTGGTCTGGGACATTCAAGTCTGAACTATCTCAGATCCAAAAACTAGGCAGGGGAAAACAACATATCACCGATGCATCTGCCCTCAGCTTCCTGATCATCCAACCTTGATATATGTTGATTATATAACTTGAGCATAACTGTTTCAATTTTTAATATATCTTGCCCCTAAGGGTGCTGTGTTCTATTAGCCATCTCCACATTTCTTCAACAGTCAGTGTGCCAAACCCTGCAGCTACCACTACAATCTTAGCATTCATGAGAGTAATCAGAGCCACTTTGTTAAACCCGGCCCCCAAGCCTCTATTATTTCAGGATTTTGTCACTGTCATTCTTATCAAGAATCCCAATTTTACCAAGTACTACTATTAGCCCTTGCCTACAACAGAAGGAAATGGCAACCCACTCCAGTATTCTTGCCTAGAGAATCCTGTGGACGGAGGAGCCTGGTGGGCTGCTGTCCATGGGGTCACACAGAGGCGGACAGGAATGAAGCGACTTAGCGTGCATGCATGCATTGGAGAAGGAAATGGCTACGCACTCCAGTGTTCTTGCCTGGAGAATCCCAGGGACAGCAGAGCCTGGTGGGCTGCCATCCAGAGGGTCACACAGAGTTGGACATGACTGAAGCAACTTAGCAGCAGCAGCAGCTGCACAACAGACATGGGGCTTCCCAGGTGGCATTAGAGGTAAAGAACCCACCTGCCAATGAAGGAGACATAAGAGTTGTGAGTTCAATCCCTGGGTTGGGAATATCCCCTGGAGTAGGAGATGGCAACCCATTCCAGTTTCTTGCCTGGAGAATCCCATGGACAGAGCAGCCAGGCAGGCTACAGTCCGCAGCATCACAAAGAGTCGGACATGACTGAAGTAACTTAGCACACACGCACAAAAGACAGAGCGCCACCTCCGACTTCGGAGTGTCACGGGCGCCCTCTCACCTGCGCTGCTCCGGTAAGCAGAACGCATCTGTGTGCTCAGCTGTGTACGACTTTGCAATCCAATGGACTGTAGTCCACCAGGATCCTCTGTTCAAGGTATTTTCCAGGCAAGAATACTGGAGAAGGTTGCCATTTCCTACTGCAGGAGATATTTCCCACCCAGGGATGGAACCTGTGTCTCCTACATTGGAAGGCGCATTCTTTACCACTGCACCACTTGGGATGCTTTAAGATGCATCTGTGCGTGTGTGTGTGTGCGTGTGTGTGTGTGTGTGTGTGTGTGCTGAGTCACTCAGTTCAGTTGAGTCTGTCAGTCATGTCCAACTCTTTGCAACCCCATGGACTGCAGCCCACCAGGCTCTTCTGTCCATGGAATTTTCCAGGCAAGAATACTGGAGTTGCCATTTCCTTCTCCAAGGGATCTTCCTGGCCCAGGGACTGAACCTGCATCTCCTGTATCTCCTATACTGCAGGCAGATTCTTTACCACTGAGCCACTGGGGAAGCCCAAGGATGCAGCTAGGCTTTCTCAAAGAACACAGAACATTCAAGTGTTACATCTGCTCTGACATAAAACTCACTTCTCTTCACCTTCTGATCTCTTTTCATAGAACAGAATAGGATCATTGAGGCACTTGTGTTTCACTTCTAGGGGCCATCACTTTCTCCAAACTTCTAAGAGCCATCCTAGCAATGGGTAAGTATCATCTTCCTACGTATTGCCTAGCATTTTAAGCAATGTAGCTTGGAAAAGTATTCCCATGAGCAATTTTTCTGTAACTCTCCCTCATTCCAATTTATTATTCCATCTCCAGACCCAGCTGTCTCAGAATACAAGCCTCAATATACCCCTGGATCCTGCTAATAGAAATTAACTAGGCTCAGCAAAATCTTGTCCCTTTCCTCCCTCATGGCTCCAGCACTTTCCTGTATTTGGTGGTGACTTGACTGTCGTCTTGTCATCAGAGGAGAACACATGCAGACTTGCAAGATGAAGGTGTCGGCATTGTTTGCAAGCTGGGAAGGACTAGCGTCTAACAGCGAGTAACTTCCATGGCGCAGAGTTCAGGGTGATGTGGCGTTTCTAGATTCTCAAGTACATCCACTGTATAACCGCACCCTAAGTCTCAGCACCCCACATCTTTTATCCAGGGCTGTGACCCTGACTAAACTTGCTGGGACTAAAATTTCAACCCTTTCGGAGTTCTGTCACTCTCATAATTAATTCCCTCACCTGCCCCTTAGCTTTTTTTGGACTTCAATAGATAAAAGTCACTCATATGTTATTTAAGAGGCCCTCTGGCTTTCGCCCTCTGTCTTCAGTTGGAGATTAATCACCCACACTCTTTCATTTAGTTTCTCCAATGCATCAACATCACTCAGCCGGAGCCGTATAAATTCCATTCCCTGAATCTTCTTTCAGCTTTCTAGGGCAATTATATACCTTCTGCCAGAAGGAACTTGGGGGTAAATGCTTGCTACTGAGTTTTCACTCTAACTGAAGATTATGCCAGAAGCTTCTCACCGACACGCTTAAAGATAAGGAGTTTTTATATCCTTCACTTTCTGTTTTCCTTTTGAGTTCTCCCATCTCCCCTTGTTCAATGCCCATATCCCATTCTTTAGATTCTTTGCACTTACCTAATTGTTAGTAGCATTTGAGAATGAAGTAAGAGTTTGGCAGAGAGAGTTTGGGGGGTTCATCTCTATCCTCACTAAAAACTTTCTGCCTCTAAGCAAATCTCTAACCATTTCCCATCCTAAGACTTTCCCCTAGAGACTTTTACTCTATAACCCAAAATAATTATTTGATCATACCTGAGGCTATGATTTCTTTATTGGGAAGACTTTCATGATTAGGGACTCAACATAATCATTCAGATAGAGAAGAATGAAATATTAATAGTAGAATTCACAATCAAAAGCATATGTGTTTCCACTCCCCAACTGAGCAGAAAGTCATTCACCTAGCAGCAATTATTAGCAAAACCAACATACAACTTGGGGGCATAGCCTCTGTCCTAGGGGTGTGCTTTCTTATGCTAAGCAAAGTTATATCCAGGATAACTTCCCAGTAGACTTTCTAACTTTCTAGTTTTTTACCTCACAAATGAAGGAAGGAGAAGCAAAGATCTTTTTTAATAAGATATTTTCAATATCCACTTATTGAATTCTGCTCAAGGTACATTTTGAACTTTTTGCTCATATACAGTCATCTCATTTGACTTTTGGAAGAACAAAAGCAGATGGTCTTATTTCCATTTTGCAAGTGAAAAAAAAAGCTGAATTCGACACAGTTTGATTTTGACTTCTCATTTACTATCTGTCCTTTCTTTAGACTATCTACTCCAAAATGGCAAGGTTTGGGTGTGTCTCATGAACATGATTCCTGATACACAGAGACATTCAATGAATTCTTCTGGAATAGCTAAATGAGCAAATACATCTAGATCATCCCTGGAAAGGAAGAATTGAGCAAACAAATTATTGGTAAGAATATTTTTTTAAAGTGCATTGGTTCATTATAACTGTAAAGCTTTATGCAAATTATTACCTTGAACCATCCTTTGAAAATATTAATTCTTATCATGCATGTGTATATACATCTATATGTATGTATATAATATGGCTAATATATACATGTATGCATAAAGTATATTACATAAACTTCTGTAAAAAGTCCAACATGTTAACATAGGCCATTTCCTTGACTTTAAATCTAAAATGAGACTTAATGCACAGCATCAAAAAGTGTCTTTATTTTTTTTTCTGTCTACAGATTTATTAGACATAATTTATTACAGTAGAAGATATGGACAAAGTATAGTTAATATTTTTTATTTGCCCCGATCTAGCAGTTTTCATTTCTCCTCAAATTCCCAAAATGTTCTTTGTCAAATCCTGTATCTTGATTGGTTACTCAGACAGCCAAGTACCTGAATCTATTTTTTAAGAATCTCAATCACATTTATGGAAAATTTACTGAGTGTACGTTTCTCATTGCTCTTCAGATAAATGTGATGGCTTTACTGGTAAGGCTGACCCTGGCCTCTTATCTGATGCTACCCTATTTCTCTACCTCACTTGCCTCAAATTAAGAGGATCCACAATCATAAGAAAGAACCCAGCACCCTGCATGAGCAAGTGGCATCCACTCAGTATTCTGGTGTCTTCCTCACTCATAGCTCACTGCCCTTTTCCACTTTTCCCAACCACTCCACAAATATGAAGTCTGACTTACAGAATGTTATGATCCTTCTACTTTATAGTATTCATGAAGTTTCTTAACTTCATAAATTTCAATGAAAATTAATGTATAAATGCCCATACTGTTATATGGCTTTAAATAAAACAATCCAGTTGGTGGATCTAGATATCTGTAGAACAGAATATAAACCACTGGCCAACAAATGTTCTTAAAAAAAAAAAATGCTTTTTGTATGGGATTCTGGAGAGTCTCACACTTCTACCCAATCAGGAAGACAGTGACACATGAAAAGAGCGCTGGATTGGGAGTCAGAGAAACGAGGTCTGGCCTCAGTTTTGTTTTTTGGCTGTGCTAGGTCTTAGTTGTGGCATGGAGGATCTTAAATTGCAGCATGTGGGATCTAGTTCCCCGACCAGGAATTGAACCCTGGGCTCCCTGCATTGGGAGCACAGAGTCCCAGCCATGGACCACTAGGGAAGTCCCTGTCCTCAGTTTTAACCTCAATCTCCTCATCCGTCACAAGCTGACCGACAGGCACCAACTGTGACTTTCCACATTATTTTTACTTCATGTCCTTTCTATCTGCTTTTTATTTGTTTTTCTTCAGTGCATTACCTAAAGACACAATTTAAACCATAAAGACACCTGATGCCTTTCTGATTTTACTCCTGGACAGAGGAAGGACAGGAGTGCAGCGACGTGAAAGGTAAGTTAAGAGGCTAGAAGGCCAGCTCTGCTCCATCCTGGCACTGACAGCTATGGAGGAAGTGGGATAAGTGACCGGATCAGGGGCCTCTACTAGATCTGAGAGGGGGCTGTGCATCAGACCTACTGGAGTTCTGCAAAAGTAGCCAGGCACACGGACTCAGTCATGTCCAACTCTGTGCGACCCCATGGACTGTAGCCCACCAGGCTCCTCTGTCCATGGGATTCTCCAGGCAAGAATACTGGAGTGGGTTACCATGCCCTTCTCCAGGGATTGTCCCTACCCAGGGGTCAAACCCAGGTCTCCCGAATTGCAATCACTATATATTAGTGTCCACTTGTTAGTTTAGATCTTTTCAATTTTTCTCTTTCAATTTTTATTCACTTAGCAAACACTGAGCTCCTAATATGCACATAAGAGATGCTCAATAAATGTGAGATGAAGGAAAAATACACAGAAATTTAGAAGTCACTCCTGCATTCTAGAAAACATAAACCTTCAAGCTCTCCCCTTCACCATCCTTGGCCCCACCTCTGTTCATGTCACAGTCACTAAATGTTCATGTGAATAAGTCCTCAAGCACAGTATGACATGGCTGTGCCTAGTGCAGATGTCCATCTCACTTACAGCTTGTCTTCAAAGCAGATACTTGTCTTCAGCCTGAAACCATGTCACTGGGTCTTCAGTTTCATCTGCGGATACGCCACAGTGATGATGCCTGCTACAGAGGACACGAGGCCTCCGAGGCCTATGATGCCAGGATTGGATTTATAGATCCCCAACTGGTCCAAGGGGTTCAGGATGTCACAGAAGTTCTTCACTGTGTCCAGAAACAAGGGAGGATGCCTCTTCAGAGAGTGGAATAAGAGAAGAAGAAGGGACTGGAGCCACTCTGTCTCGTCGTCAGCCACACTGTACCCGAGGGTATCCTGGGATGGTGACTTCTCCCTCTTTGCCCTGTCGTGTGCAACCTGTTTCATCTGCAGGGAGACTTCGTACAGATCTCTGACCAGGCTCAGCAGAAGAGAATAGTAGTAATAGCGGGCAGCCCACCTTCGCCATTTCTCTTTGTTAACACCAGAGGCGAGCCCTGTACTCCTCACGAAGAGGACGGTGTCACGGATGAAATAAATCACACGGTTCAAGCTGGCTACTGTTAGGCATATGCGGGGCACCAGGTCAGTGGCACGAACGCTCTGCTGTGTCGCCTGGAGAGCATGCACCACATTGCCTAGTCTGAACCATTTACGGCCAGTGCTCACACTGGATTCCAGTTTCTTGAGCTTCATTACAACCTTCTCATTGTCAGCTTTAGGCTCTAACAAATATCTAAGCAACGTGCATGTGTACTGAGTGGCTCTGAAGAGTCGGTCCCGGCCCTGGGTCTGGTTGGTGAAGCGGATGAAGGCGTCCATGGCACCCAGCCCAAGGACGTGCGTCACACCAGGCTCTGTCACTAGTCCTCAGGGGCGGCCAACTATTCCCCGCGGGAGCGTCAGTCTCTCCACACCCGAGGGACCAAGTCTCCCCGCCCCCACGGGGGCGTGTACCCCTTCCAAAGAGGACTTAGTGGACCAAAAGTGTCTTTAATTAAAGCACCGAGAGAGAGAGAGAGAGAATGAGCCTCACTTTGTTTTGTTGAAAGTTGTATTTTATAGAAGCTCTCATTTCTGAATTAAAATAAAAACACAAGCTAACACTTCAAAGCTCTTGTATAAACAACGGACTTCAAAAAGCCAAATGTGTGTGAGCTCTGCTCTAAACCTGCTCCTTAATTACGTCCCACTTTGTCTTCAAAACCATGCTTGTGTCACTTGAGTTCCGTTTCTTTCACCCTTTTGGGAGTATTATTCTCGAGTTTATTTTCAGGCTTTCTATGAATGATGACATTTTTTGATCAATGAAAAGGTTGGTGTTGTTTCTGAAAGTAATGGTATGTAGTAAAGCTGTTCTAGTTCAACAATTAAAAACATTTTATTATGTAATAAAATGGATTCCTTTTCTCTAGCTCTAGCTACACAACATTAATTCAGACACTAATTTGCACATGAATATTATTGCTAGTGCTGTAGGAGCATTTATCAGTAAAATGTATATATACACATATACGTATTAGATTATATATAGATGTAAAATATACATATCCAGTCTCAGCAAGTTTTTATTTCAATATACAGAGAATTTTTTTTTCCTTTTGTAGGTGTAAGCCTGCAAATATAAGTCCAAAATCAGAAAAATAACTTAAGGTAATTTCACAAGGTGAAAGTATTTTGGAAAAAAAAATGTAAGCCAAAGTTGAATAAGACAACTTGGACATCTAATCTACAGGACTTTGTGCTCAAAAGTTTGTTAGTTGCGATACAAACACAAAGTATTATTTATAAGTTTTCACACCAATTCAAAGCACTGAACTAGAAGCTAAAACACGTGAGGTTAATCCTGGCTCTGACAAAATGTAATCGTTGCTCAACCTGGGGAAAGTCATCTCTCTTTAGAAAATTTCCTCCCCTGTTCAATGACAGGTTTGGGCTCAAAAGCTTCTTTTGGCAATGACATTCTCTGAATCTCAGAGAATCTGAGAGTTAGCTGGGTTACTCTTTTTTTTTTTTTTTAATTTTTTTATCTCAGCTTTATTTATTTTTTTTACTTTACAATATTGTATTGGTTCTGCCATACATTAACATGAATCCGCCACGGGTGTACACATGTTCCCCATCCTGAACCCCCTCCCACCTCCCTCCCCATGCCATCCCTCTGGTCATCCCAGTGCACCAGCCCCGAGTACCCTGTATCATGCATCAAACATGGACTGACGATTCGTTTCACATGTGATAATTTACATGTTTCAATGCCATTCTCACATATCATCCCGCCCTATCCCTTTCCCACAGAGTCCAAAAGACTGTTCTAAACATCTGTGTCTCCTTTGCTGTCTCACATACAGGGTTATCATTACAATCTTTAGACCAGAAACTATAAAACTCCTAGAGGAAAACATAGGCAAAACATTCTCTGACATAAACCACAGCAGGATCCTCTATGACCCACCTCCCAGAATATTGGTAATAAAAGCAAAAATAGATAAATGGGACCTAATTAAAATTAAAAGCTTCTGCACAACAAAGGAAACTATAAGCAAGGTGAAAAGACAGCCTTCAGAATGGGAGAAAATAATAGAAAATGAAGCAATGGACAAAGAATTAATCTCAAAAATATACAAGCAACTCCTGCAGCTCAATTCCAGAAAAACACATGACCCAATAAAAAAATGGGCCAAAGAACTAAATAGACATTTGTCCAAAGAAGACATACAGATGGCTAACAAAACATATTAAAAGATGCTCAACATCAGTCATTATCAGAGAAATGCAAATCAAAACCACAATGAGGTACCATTTCATGCCAGTCAGAATGGCTGCAATCCAAAAGTCTACAAGCAATAAATGCTGGAGAGGGTGTGGAGAAAAGGGAACCCTCTTACACTGTTGGTGGGAATGCAAACTAGTACAGCCACTATGGAGAACAGTGTGGAGATTCCTTAAAAAACTGGAAATAGAACTGCCTTATGACCCAGCAATCCCACTGCTGGGCATACACACTGAGGAAACCAGAAGGGAAAGAGACACGTGTACCCCAATGTTCATCGCAGCACTGTTTATAATAGCCAGGACATGGAAGCAACCTAGATGTCCATCAGCAGATGAATGGATAAGAAAGCTGGAGTACATACACACAATGGAGTATTACTCAGCCATTAAAAAGAACACATTTGAATCAGTTCTAATGAGGTGGATGAAACTGGAGCCTATTATACAGAGTGAAGTAAGTCAGAAAGAAAAACACCAATACAGTATGAAAGTTAAGTCACTCAGTCGCGTCTGACTCTTTGCAACCCCGTGGACTGTAGCCCGCCAGGCTCCTCCGTCCATGGGATTCTCCAGAATACTGGAGTGGGTTGCCATTTCCTTCTCCAGGGGATCTTCCCAACCCAGGGATCGAACCCAGGTCTCCTGCATTGCAGGCAGATGCTTTAACCTCTGAGCTACCAGGGAAGCCCATATATGGGTTATTCTTTATTAGAAGAATATATATGGGTTATTCTTTATTAGAGGTCTTACTGGTCATGTGCATCAATGATCAGGGTTGTAAGCTAATCCTTCTGCTTTATGGTTATCAGACTGAATTGCTCTGCTCTCTTATGTGAAATCCATAAGTTGAAATTTAAATGCCGTCTCGTGACACACCATGTGTTAGTGACCTGCCAGATGCCTAATTCTGCAGCTTCCTTTCATGCCCTCCATCTCTGTGGCCCGGCGCTACTGCTGTTCCATGCTCCACTTCACTAAATCTATCAAGTTAGTTCCTGCTGCAGTTCCTTTGCACTTATTAACTCTCCTTGAATGTCTTTCTCTCCATTTACTGTCTCCTTCGTATCTATTCTTCAGTTAAGACTTTAGCTATTCAAGTAAATATTTATTTCACCACGTATAGAATTATGAGTAATATGCACTTCAGTTTAGTTGCTCAGTCGTGTCCGACTCTTTGCAACCCCATGAATCGCAGCACGCCAGGCCTCCCTGTCCATCACCATCTCCCGGAGTTCACTTAGACTCACGTCCATAGAGTCGGTGATGCCATCCAGCCATCTCATCCTCTGTCGTCCCCTTCTCCTCCTGCCCCCAATCCCTCCCAGAATCAGAGTCTTTTCCAATGAGTCAACTCTTCGCATGAGGTGGCCAACGTACTGGAGTTCCAGCTTTAGCATCAGTCCTTGTTGTTGTTGAGTCACTAGGTTGTATCCGACTCTTTTGGGACCCGGTAGACTGTGGCCCGCCAGGCTCCTCTGTCCATGGGATTTCCCAGGCCAGAATACTAGAGTGAGTTGTCATTTCCTTCTCCAGGGGATCCTGCCAACCTAGGAATCAAACCTATGTCTCCAGTATCGGCAGGCGGATTCTTTAGCTCTGAGCCCCCAGAGAAGCCTCAATATGCAGTACAGGGAAACTAACCACAAAACCACCTGAAGAGTTGTTGAAAATGTAGACACATAAACCCATCTTGACTTCCCAAAATAAACTCAGACTAGGACCTGAGAATGTATTTTACCAGTGTCCCTAAGAGTCAGACACGACTGAGCGACTTCACTTTCACTTTTCACTCTCGTGCATTGGAGAAGAAAATGGCAAACCCACTCCAGTGTTCTTGCCTGGAGAATCCCAGGGACCTGGGAGCCTGGTGGGCTGCCATGTATGGGGTCACACAGAGTCGGACACGACTTGGGTGACTTAGCAGCAGCAGCCGTTAGTCTTAAACAACTATTCAATTAAGGACCATTTAAGAAATATTGGCTATAACCACCCAGTCTGTGATATTTTGAGTTACGGCAGCATGAGCAGACTAGTACACTAAAAAATTGGTAAGCAAAGTCTTGAAGTAATATGTTATCATGCTAAATCCCTTACCTGTAATAACGGGGTATCAAAAAATAGTTTCTATTTATATCTGCTACTGTTATGATGGTAACTACCATAAAAAATAAAGTAGAAAATATTAAAAGAAATTGGGGACAGTATATGGTAAAATTTTTACTTTCATTTTTCATCCTTATATAAAAAGTGAAAGTGAAAGTCACTCAGTGGTGTCTGACTCTCAGTCCATGGAATTCTTCAGTCTAGAATACTGGAGTGAGTAGCCTTTCCCTTCTCCATGGGGTCTTCCAAACCCAGGAATTGAACGTGGGTTTCTCCGTACTGGAGGCAAATTCTTTACCAGCTGAGCCACCAGGGAAGCCCAAGAATACTGGAGTAGATAGCCTACCCCTTCTCCCATGGATTTCCCTGATCCAGGAATCGAACCAGTGTCTCCTGCATTGCAGGCAGATTCTTTACCAACTGAGCTATCAGGGAAGCCCCATCTTTATATAGTTTTTCTAAAACCATGTATTTTACTTTTATCAATCACTTTGAAAGTTTAGAGTAATTTTTAAAGAAAAATGAGGTCAGACTTTCTTTCCTAAATTTCACTCATTTGCATTTACTTTTATGATATTAGGCAATTTTCAATCAACTTTTTAAACTTGTATTTATTTATTTTCTGAGTAACTTAAGTTACTCAGAGTTATATTTACATTTTTTTCTGATACACATTAAAATATATAATTATTAAAAATGTTCATCCATGTACCACTTCAAATCATCTCATGTTCCAGGAGTGGTACAGAGGTCATAATTTGCAAAACATGGCTAGATACAAGACTGAATTATCTATTATGGTGGCATAAAACCATTTTAAACACATATCAGAAATTTTTTTTAAAAAGAAACATAGGTTATAAGAAACTTAAAAAAAATTTTCTGATATATGTTTAATATGGTTTCATGCCACCATGATAGATAATTCAGTCTTGTATCTAGCCATTTTGTCAGAGTCTTTTCAAATGAGTCAACTCTTCGCATGAGGTGGCCAACGTACTGGAGTTTCAGCTTTAGCATCATTCCTTCCAAAGAAATCCCAGGGCTGATCTCCTTCAGAATGGACTGGTTGGATCTCCTATCTAGGTTGGTCATAACTTTCTTCCAAGGAGTAAGCGTCTTTTAATTGCATGGCTTGCAGTCACCATCTGCAGTGATTTTGGAGCCCAGAAAAATAAAGTCTGACACTGTTTCCACTGTTTCCCCATCTATTTCCCATGAAGTGATGGGACCGGATGCCATGATCTTCGTTTTCTGAATGTTGAGCTTTAAGCCAACTTTTTCACTCTCCACGTTCACTTTCATCAAGAGGCTTTTGAGTTCCTCTTCACTATCTGCCATAAGGGTGGTGTCATCTGCATATCTGAGGTTATTGATATTTCTCCCGGCAGTCTTGATTCCAGCTTGTGCTTCTTCCAGTCCAGCGTTTCTCATGATGTATTCTGCATATAAGTTAAATAAGCAGGGTGACAATATACAGCCTTGACGTACTCCTTTTGTTGCAGACATAGAAAAGAAACAAGGCCAACTCAGTCTCTGCTCTTACTAGGATCTCTTATATCTGATGAAAAAGACATCACAAATTACTTATATAATTATTTGCTTAATTACAATGGTAATTAATATCATGAATGACTCCCCAATAGTCTCTGAGAGTGACTATCAGTGAATCTGAATTAAATCCTAGGTTAGGGATACTTTCCTAATGTATTTGAAAAAAAAAAAATCACATTGATGAGCAGGAGTGAAATAGTCTATAGGGATATAAATATACAGACATTTTTAAGGCACAGTAAAGAAAAATAAGTTGACAATGGAATTAGAGATGCCAAAGACCTTGACATTTTGCACAATCTCTCCAGCTCCGGGATAGCTGATGTCTATGCAGTATATTGTTTTACCGTCCTTTTCAATTATTGGTACCTTGAATCTAATTTTCTCTCATGTAAGCAACATATAATTAGTTTTTTTTAATTCAGTCTGACAATCTCTGTCCTCTTATTCGGTTCATTAAGTCATTCACCTTAAATACTTTCTCAATATGTTTGGATTTGCATCTGCCGTTGTGGTTCTTATTTTCTTCATGTCTCATGGTGGTGGTGGTGGTTTAGGCACTAAATCGTGTCCAACTCTTCGGACCCATGGACTGTAGCCCACCAGCCCCCTCTGTCCATGGGATTCTCCGGGCAAGAATACTGGAGTGGGTTGCTATTTCCTATTCCAGGGGATCATCCCAGCCCAGGAATCGAACCTGGGTCTCTTCAATGCAGGCAGATTCTTTCCCAACTGAGCTACAAGGTCTCATGACTATTTTGAAACTCTGTTCTTCCTTTACCGCCTTCTTTTGCATTCAGTTCAGTTCAGTTGCTCAGTCGTGTCTGACTCCTTGCGACCCCATGAATTGCAGCACGCTAGGCCTCCCTGTCCATCACCAACTCCCGGAGTTCACTCAAACTCAAGTCCGTCCAGTTGGCGATGCCATCCAGCCATCTCATCCTCTGTCATCCCCCTCTCCTCCTGCCCCTAATCCCTCCCAGCATCAGAGTCTTTTCCAGTGAGTCAACTCTTCACATGAGGTGGCCAAAGTACTGGAGTTTCAGCTTCAGCATTATTCCTTCCAAGGGACATCCAGGGCTAATCTCCTTTAGAATGGACTGGTTGGATCTCCTTGCAGTCCAAGGGACTCTCAGGAGTCTTCTCCAACACCACAGTTCAAAAGCATCAATTCTTCGGCACTCAGCTTTCTTCACAGTCCAACTCTCACATCCATAGATGACCACTGGAAAAACCATAGCCTTGACTAGATGGAACTTTGCTGACAAATAATGTCTCTGCTTTTGAATATGCTATCTAGGTTGGTCATAACTTTCCTTCCAAGGAGTAAGCGTCTTTTAATTTCATGGCTGCAATCACCATCTGCAGTGATTTTGGAGCCCTAAAAGATAAAGTCTGACACTGTTTCCACCGTTTCCCCATCTATTTCCCATGAAGTGATGGGACCAGATGCCATCATCTTCATTTTCTGAATGTTGAGCTTTAAGCCAACTTTTTCACTCTCCACTTTCACTTTCATCAAGAGGCTCTTTAGTTCCTCTTCACTTTCTGCCATAAGGGTGGTGTCATCTGCATATCTGAGGTTATTGATATTTCTCCCGGCAATCTTGATTCCAGCTTGTGCTTCTTCCAGCCCAGCATTTCTCATGATGTACTCTGCATGTAAGCTAAATAAGCAGGGTGACAATATACAGCCTTGACATACTCATTTTCCTATTAGGAACCAGTCTGTTGTTCCATGTTCAGTTCTAACTGTTGCTTCCTGACCTGCTTATAGGTTTCTCAAGAGGCAGGTCAGGTGGTCTGGTATTCCCATGTCTTTCAAAGTTTTCCACAGTTTATTGTGATCCACACAGTCAAAGACTTTGGCATAGTCAATAAAGCAGAAATAGATGTTCTTCTGGAACTCTCTTTGCTTTTTCCATGATCCAGCAGATGTTGGCAATTTGATCTCTGGTTCCCCTGCCTTTTCTAAAACCAGTTGGAACATCTGGAAGTTCATGGTTCGTGTATTGCTGAAGCCTGGCTTGGAGAATTTTGAGCCTTACTTTACTAGCTTGTGAGATGAGTGCAATTGTGCAGTAGTTTGAGCATTCTTTGGCTTTGCCTTTCTTTGGGGTTGGAATGAAAACTGACCTTTTCCAGTCCTGTGGCCACTGCTGAGTTTTCCAAATTTGCTGGCATATTGAGTGCAGCACTTTCAGAGCATCATATTCCAGGATTCAGATCAGATCAGATCAGTCGCTCAGTCGTGTCCAACTCTTTGCGAACCCAAGAATTGCAGCACGCCAGGCCTCCCTGTCCATCAGCAACTCCCGGAGTTCACTCAGACTCACGTCCATCGAGTCAGTGATGCCATCCAGCCATCTCATCTTCTGTCGTCCCCTTCTTCTCCTGCCCCCAATCCCTCCCAGCATCAGAGTCTTTTCCAATGAATCAACTCTTCACATGAGGTGGCCAAAGTACTGGAGTTTCAGCTTTAGCATCATTCCTTCCAAAGAAATCCCAGGGCTGATCTCCTTCAGAATGATCTCCTTGCAGTCCAAAGGACTCTCAAGAGTCTTCTCCAACACCACAGTTCAAAAGCATCAATTCTTCAGCGCTCAGCCTTCTTCACAGTCCAACTGTCACATCCATATATGACCACAGGAAAAACCATAGCCTTGACTAGATGAACCTTAAGTGAATATTATTTTGTACACTACTTTAAGCCCTTTAACAAATTTTAGCTCAGTTTTAGGTTATTTTCTTAACAATTGCTCTAGACCTTATAATATACACCACATCAGCATCTACTTCTAATTCACACTAACTCCGGTAAGATGTAGAAACATTACTTATGCAGAGGTCCATTGTCTTCCCTTTTCCTGTGTCATCATTATAATAATACATATGAATCTTACATATGTTAAAAACACCCAAAATATGTTGTTTAAGCATTGTTTTATATAATCAAGCATTTTAAAGAGGCTAAGGGAACAAAGGAGGATTCAACAATATTGAAACAAAGATTAACTTTCTTATGTATCATCTGCAGTTCTCTTTATTTACCCCGGTAGATTTGAGTTACCATCTGTTGCTGTTTTCTTGTTCCAACATAGCTTCATCCCATTCAATCCTCTCTATGCTGTTATTATCAAGTGTATTAATATTCCTATATGTCTAAAGTCCAAACAACATAATTGTGTAAATATTGTTTTATGTGATTTATTTCCTAAAAACTGTACATTGGGAATATATTTATGCATATTTTATTGAAAAAGGAAACTAGATAGGTAATTATGCTTTTTGTGTTATTATCTTTACCAAATCTCTGGATTTTCAAGCAGATTTGAATAGTTGACCGGTGTCACTTCAGATATTTTCCCTTTGTTTTTATCCTTAGCATCGCTTCCTAGGAGTCACCTGGTTCAGAATATACCATTTATGCCTATACAACAAGGTTGTGCTTAAGCCATCTGAGCCAGTAAAATTTCAGCCTTATTAAATCTCTAGGGGATTTGAAGATGGCTTTCACAGTTCAGGGAGTTTACCTTTTGCTTGCATTCAGCCAAAGTCTAACAGTTTAGAAGTTGCCTGAACTAATAGTTCAGGAGTCTGGCTGTTCCAGAGAGTGTTCAGCTTAGGGCTTTATGGCCTTCTGGACCATCAGCAATAAGTTCAGTTGTTTTTTAAATGTGTGTGTGTTTTTTTTTTTAAACTTTACAATATTGTATTAGTTTTGCCAAATATCGAAATGAATCTGCCACAGGTATACCTGTGTCCCCCATCCTAAACCCTCCTCCCTCCTCCCTCCCCATACCCTCCATCTAGGTCGTCCCAGTGCACCAGCCCCAAGCATCCAGTATCATGTATCGATACTGGCTGGACTGGTGACTCATTTCATATATGATATTATACATGTTTCAATGCCATTCTCCCAAATCATCCCACTCTCTCCCTCTCCCACAGAGTCCAAAAGACTGTTCTATACATCTGTGTCTCTTTTGCTGTCTCGCATACAGGGTTATTGTTACCATCTTTCTAAATTCCATATATATGCGTTAGTATACTGTATTTATGTTTTTCCTTCTGGCTTACTTCACTCTGTATAATAGGCTCCAGTTTCATCCACCTCATTAGAACTGATTCAAATGCATTCTTTTTAATGGCTGAGTAATACTCCATTGTGTATATGTACCACTGCTTTCTTATCCATTCATCTGTTGATGGGCATCTAGGTTGCTTCCATGTCCGGGCTATTATAAACAGTGCTGTGATGAACATTGGGGTACATGTGTCTCTTTCCCTTCTGGTTTCCTCAGTGTGTATGCCCAGCAGTGGGATTGCTGGATCATAAGGCAGTTCTATTTCCAGTTTTTTAAGGAATCTCCACACTGTTCTCCATAGTGGCTGGACTAGTTTGCATTCCCACCAACAGTGTAAGAGGGTTCCCTTTTCTCCACACCCTCTCCAGCATTTATTGCTTGTAGACTTTTGGATCGCAGCCATTCTGACTGGCATGAAATGGTACCTCATAGTGATTTTGATTTGCATTTCTCTGATAATGAGTGATGTTGAGCATCTTTTCATGTGTTTGTTAGCCATCTGTGTGTCTTCTTTGGAGAAATGTCTATTTGGTTCTTTGGCCCATTTTTTGATTGGGTCATTTATTTTTCTGGAGTTGAGCTGTAGGAGTTGCTTGTATATTTTTGAGATTAGTTGTTTGTCAGTTGCTTCATTTGCTATTATTTTCCCCCATTCTGAAGGCTGCCTTTTCACCTTGCTAATAGTTTCCTTTGTTGTGCAGAAGCTTTTAAGTTTAATTAGGTCCCATTTGTTTATTTTTGCTTTTATTTCCAATATTCTGGGAGGTGGGTCATAGAGGATTCTGCTGTGATGTATGTCAGAGAGTGTTTTGCCTATGTTCTCCTCTAGGAGTTTTATAGTTTCTGGTCTTACGTTGAGATCCTTAATCCATTTTGAGTTTATTTTTGTGTATGGTGTTAGAAAGTGTTCTAGTTTCATTCTTTTACAAGTGGTTGACCAGTTTTCCCAGCACCAGTTGTTAAAGAGATTGTCTTTAATCCATTGTATATTCTTGCCTCCTTTGTCAAAGGTAAGGTGTCCATATGTGTGTGGATTTATCTCTGGGCTTTCTATTTTGTTCCATTGATCAATATTTCTGTCTTTGTGCCAGTACCATACTGTCTTGATAACTGTGGCTTTGTAATAGAGCCTGAAGTCAGGTAGGTTGATTCCTCCAGTTCCATTCTTCTTTCTCAAGATAGCTTTGGCTATTCGAGGTTTTTTGTATTTCCATACAAATTGTGAAATTATTTGGTCTAGCTCTGTGAAGAATGCTGTTGTAGCTTGATAGGGATTGCATTGAATCTATAAATTGTTTTGGGTAGTATACTCATTTTCACTATATTGATTCTTCCAGTCCATGAACATGGTATATTTCTCCATCTATTAGTGTCCTCTTTGATTTCTTTCCCCAGTGTTTTATAGTTTTCTATATATAGGTCTTTAGTTTCTTTAGGTAGATATAGTCCTAAGTATTTTATTCTTTCCGTTGCAATGGTAAATGGAATTGTTTCCTTAATTTCTCTTTCTATTTTCTCATTATTAGTGTATAGGAATGCAAGGGATTTCTGTGTGTTGATTTTATATCCTGCAACTTTACTATAATCATCACGCTGCTGAATAACCAACAAATCACAGAAGAAATCAAAAAAGAAGTCAAAATTTGCATAGAAACTAATGAAAATGAAAACACAACAACCCAAAACCTGTGGGACACTTTAAAAGCAGTCGTAAGGGGAAAGTTCATAGCAATACAGGCATACCTCAAGAAACAAGAAAAAAGGCAAATAAATAACCTAACCCTACACCTAAAGCAACTAGAAAAGGAAGAAATGAAGAACCCCAGAGTTAGTAGAAGGAAAGAAATCTTAAAAATTAGGGCAGAAATAAATGCAAAAGAAACAAAAGAGACCATAGCAAAAATCAACAAAGCCAAAAGCTGGTTCTTTGAAAGGATAAATAAAATTGACAAACCATTAGCCAAACTCATCAAGAAACAAAGGGAGAAAAATCAAATCAATAAAATTAGAAACGAAAATGGAGAGATCACAACCGACAACACAGAAATACAAAGGATCTTAAGAGACTACTATCAACAATTATATGCCAATAAAATGGACAACGTGGAAGAAATGGACAAATTCTTAGAAAAGTACAACTTTCCAAAACTGGACCAGGAAGAAATAGAAAATCTTAACAGACCCATCACCAGCATGGAAATTGAAACTGTAATCAAAAATCTTCCAGCAAACAAAAGCCCAGGTCCAGATGGCTTCACAGCTGAATTCTACCAAAAATTTAGAGAAGAGCTAACACCTATCCTGCTCAAACTCTTCCAGAAAATTGCAGAGGAAGGTAAACTTCCAAACTCATTCTATGAGGCCACCATCACCCTAATACCAAAACCTGACAAAGATACCAGAAAAAAAGAAAACTACAGGCCAATATCACTGATGAACATAGATGCAAAAATCCTTAACAAAATTATAGCAATCAGAATCCAACAACACATTAAAAAGATCATACACCATGACCAAGTGGGCTTTATCCCAGGGATGCAAGGATTCTTCAATATCCACAAATCAATCAATGTAATACACCACATTAACAAATTGAAAAATAAAAGCCATATGATTATCTCAATAGATGCAGAGAAAGCCTTTGACAAAATTCAACATCCATTTATGATAAGAACTCTCCAGAAAGCAGGAATAGAAGGAACATACCTCAACATAATAAGAGCTATATAGGACAAACACACAGCAAACATTATCCTCAATGGTGAAAAATTGAAAGTATTTCCTCTAAAGTCAGGAACAAGACAAGGGTGCCCACTTTCACCATTACTATTCAACATAGACTTGGAAGTTTTGGCCACAGCAATCAGAGCAGAAAAAGAAATAAAAGAAATCCAAATTGGAAAAGAAGAAGTAAAACTCTCACTGTTTGCAGATGACATGATTCTCTACATAGAAAACCCTAAAGACTCCACCAGAAAATTACTAAATGTATGTTTTTATTTTTAATATTTATTTTTTTCTCTACACTGGGTCTTTATGTGTCATATGGGATCTAGCTCCCTGACAAGGGACTGAACCCAGGCCTCCTGTATTGGGAATGTGGAGTCTTAGCCACTGAACCATCAAGGAAGACCTCAGTTTTTATTTTTGAACCTGGCTTCCTTAAAGTCATCTTTGAGCCAGTGTTTAGTTGTTCAGTCATGTCCAACTCTCTGTGATCTCATGGACCGTAGCCTGCCAGATTCGCCTGCCCATGAGATTTTCCAGGCAAGACTATGGAGTGGGTTGCCATTTCCTTCTTCCAGGGGATCTTCCCAACCCAGGGATAGAACCTGTCTCTGGCATTGGCAAGTGGAGTCTTTATCACTGAGCCACCTGGGAAGTCCTTCCTTGAGTCAAAGTAACTTACTATACATCCTACATTTGATCAAAGGTTGTGCTTAGATCCCTTAAGATAGTAAGACTCCTGCCCTCTGCTCATGAATTTGTTGTGAATGCTTTCCACTCTTTCTGCTCTGATTATCCCAACCTTCCAGATCACCAGGCATGAATGTGACCCCAGGAGAGCCTTTCTCAGACACCTCTTTCCCTGGCTTAGGCATGAACTTCTCCATGCCCTGTTCCAAGCAAAGTCCAGGCTTTCAGGCAGAACCATGCACTCAGTAGTCCTTAAGTCCTGCGTCTTACCTTGGTTAGAACCTCAGCACAGGTATTAAGGCTGGGGACAGGGACAGCAACCTGCTTGTGCTGGAGTGACACCTCTACTCTATGAGTGGACACTGAAGTAAATAGGAGCCTCTGGTCTTCTCAGTTTGCCCCTCCTGGCATGAAACTTCAACCTTTAAAGCAACCTGGTAAACTCATGACTTTTAGCTGAGAACGCTAAGTTGCTTGCTTAATACTCACAATCACTTAGAGGTAAAATTCAAGTCTCCTGACTCCTACTTTGTGACTGTTCTACTACAGCTGTGTTTATTGTTCTGTTTCACAAAGAAAAGTCACAAGGAATCTGGTAATATAATGATACCTGCAATTACTTTAGCCTTCATTAATTTGATATGTATTGTTGCCCTGCTGAGGGTCTTAAATTTGAAGTATAGAATCACCAACAGCTAAAAATTCAGATCTCATCCCAGAGTTGGAGAACTTTTGAAAAACTGAAAGTTTGACAGGACTGGTTCCCCTTAGCAGTAACTGTCATAAACTAAGTATCGATTTCTCCCTTTATAAAGGGTCATATCCTCCAACTCCCCATAATTAACATTGCTGCAATTTTTTTCTACATTGGATTGATTTCATCCACTTAGGGATAATGACTAGTCCCAATAAGCATTTGCATTTGTGCCTAAAGACATATCTTACAGAAGAAGCTAGGAATAAAACACAACAAATAGAGTGAAAGACAGCCTTGCTCAAAGGCACAGTCTTAAAGCTGCTACTCTAGTCCACCTAGAATGGCTCTCCTTCTCATCCACACCTTCTCTACACTCCCCATCTTCTCTCTCTCTGGATAAGTTCCACTAATTTTTCCATCATCTCAGCAATCCTTTTGTGCAGGAAAACATCTCTAAATACCCAGAAGGTATTCAGGTTTAGACAGGTGCCCTTCTTGTGCTCCAATAGCATGCTATGTTCCCTAGAAGACAGAACCTCTATCTTACGCTATAACCTCTTTATAATCACTTGTATATGTGTCCATGTCCTTACTACATCAGAGACCACAATTCATCTCTGCTGCTGCTGCCACTTCAGTCGTGTCTGACTCTGTACGACCCCATAGATGGCAGCCCACCAGGCTCCCCTGTCCCTGGGATTCTCCAGGCAAGAACACTGGAGTGCGTTGCCATTTCCTTCTCCAATGCATGAAAGTGAAAAGTGAACGTGAAGTCGCTCAGTTGTGTCCGACTTTTAGCAACCCCATGGATTGTAGCCTACCAGGCTCCTCTGTCCATGGGATTTTCCAGGCAAGAGTACTGGAGTGGGGTGCCATTGCCTTCTCCAACAATTCATCTCATCATCCATCAAAACAAATAGCTGGCATGTATTGGACTCGAAGTAAAGGTTAATCAACAAAACTTGCTGAACTCAAGTTTTCAAACCTCTGGACTAAAGAAAATGGGGCAGGGAGGACATGAGGGTTTGTTAGTTCTAATCTGCACTCTGTAATTAACTCTTTGAGTGACCTTGGGCAAATCATATTTTCTCTCTGGGCTTCAGTTTCTCATATGGAAAATGGATAAATTTGTTAGACTTAAATTCTCTTTAGGGTCACAGTCTGTGATTCATCAATGATGCTCAAGCATCAGTGATGCTCCTCGTCAGGAGGTACTTAACACTATAAATTGACAGGGATGTCTTTAAAAGTCTCTCAAGATGATTCCAGCTACAGAACTATCTTGCCAAGTGTTCCATCAGAAACAGCACTATACTGAAGCCGGTCATGATTATCTGCGGGTGGTTATAATAATGCATAACCATCAAAGGAGACATTTTGTTCGCACCAATTTTCATGTACACATAAACCTTTAAGAGGGCGAATTCTAAGGAAACATAAACTAGCCACAGAGCCGCCCACTTGCAAATTAGCCCATCAGTGGCCTCTAGAGGCCATTCTATTTTTTACAACAATATGAGAAATGAAGAAAACATTCAAAATCTATACATTCATTCTAGTGGAAGGTTTCTAATTAAGTTTTCCATTTGGAGAAAGGGAAATTGATAGTCTATACTTACACAAATTTCACATAGGGTAAAAAATAATCTGATGTTTTCTTAGGTTAGACTTTTAATCAGCTCTGCCTAGGTTGAAAATGAGGTAAGATATACAACATTGCTCCATTAGTTCAATAAAAAATTTAAATAGTGCAGGCAGTATGACTTGAGGGATTTTCTAAAGTCACTCACCTATCACCTCCAACCGCACACCTCCAGGGTTGTCCTTGTATCCTCACATAGTTTTGTAAATATCTCTGTGTGTTATCTTCTCTAGACATTTTTTTTCCTTTTATGTTTCCCCCTTATTCCTGTCTCTTTCCACTTTTGTTTGCTGTCCACATTGCTTCAAAATGTATTTTTTAAACTTTTTATTTTATATTGGAGTATAGCCAATTAACAATGTTGTTATAGTCTCAGGTGGACAGTAAAGTAACTCAGCCATATATATACATGTGTCCATTCTCCCCCAAACCCCGCTCCCATCCAGTCTGAGCAGAGCTCCATGTGCTACACAGTAGGACCTTGTTGGTTATCCATTTTAAATATAGCAGTGTGTACATGTTGATCCCAAACTCCCTAATTATCCTTTCCTAGCATCATTCCCCACTGGCAACCATAAGTTCATTCTCTAAGTCAGTGAGTCTGTTTCTGTTTGCAAATGAGTTCATTTGTATCATTTCTTTTTAGATTTCACATATAAGGGATGTCATAGGATATTTCTCCCTCTCCCTCTAGACTTTCAACTATTGAACAGTAGGTATTAGCTCCACAACTCCAGTGCCAAACACAGTGCTTGTGTTAGAGGAGATTTTCAAAAGCAGTGACAACAATTCCTGTTCCAGAAGTCTGCCATGAGGACAGCACTGACTGAGGCGCTGCATGTGAGGCACTCAGCACATGAAGCGCCTCTGTAAGGCACTGTCCAAGTGCCACTGCAGGTCACCGTCTATCCAGCTGGTGCACTCTGGGAAATAGAGGCGCCTCATCAAGAGCATCAGCAGCGTCTGTGGAAACAGCTTCTTGCGTGGTGCTGAGCTGGTCTAAATGTACCCCTGGCTGTAGTCAGAGTTCAGGTTGGGCAGACAGGATGCCAATGGTACCAGAAAAAAAAAATGGAGATTGAGAAACCATGAAATTGATTAGAAAGGATTTGTTTTCTCTTTGGGTATTAGAAGTTCTGTAAAAGATGTATCTCTCCTACTGCCACAAGTCTTCATGAAGTTAGAATGTCTCCTTGAGATTTTTGTTAGAGTATTGTGTTTATAGCTTGTGGAACTCAAGCAACGCCTCATTAAATTCAGAATTGGGCACTAAGAATCCTCTAACAGACTTATGTGTAAACAAACTTGTTTAGAAAAAGGTAAACAAGAACAACCAGTTTAGGATCAAATACAAAGGAATGAGGAACCCACATTTATTGGTATGCACACACGTGGCTTACATCGTAACTTAACTCTGGATTTCAGAAACCTTTCTGAACATCTCAACTTGAATGTTCCACACACATTCCACACTGGTCACATCTAGTATGGAGGCATCATTAACCAAAACTGGCTTTTGTTCTGGAACATCCTACTTCAATGACAGATTCCATTCAGTCACCAAAGTCAGAAACATGAGTCATCTTCATTTCCTCTTTACATGTGACATGAAAAATTCTTGCATCCCTTCCCATTTCACCACCATATTTTTAGTTAAGGTCCTCCTTACTTCTCTTCTGGATTACTGACATAGTCTTCTAGTTGTTTTTAATTGTTTTCAATAACTAGCTACCCACCCCTTTCAATACACCTACTCAATTGCTGCCAGAGCAATAGTCCAAGAAACCAAATTTGCTCGTTTCTGTCTCATAAATATCCTTCAAAGTCTCATAACAGCTTACAGGACTACTCATAAACGGCTTAGCTGGGTGTATAGTGAAGTCGCTCAGTTGTGTCCGACTCTTTGCGACCCCATGAACTGTAGTCTACCAGGTTCCACCATCCTTGGGATTTTCCAGGCAAGAATACTGGAGTGGGTTGCCATTTCCTTCTCCAGGAGATCTTCCCGACCCAGGGATTTAACCCGGGTCTCCCACATGGTAGGCATTGTAGGCAGATGCTTTACTGTCTGAGCCACCAGGGAAGATCTACTGGGTGTATAAGCCTTTTGTCATTTGAACCTTTTCTCATCTCTCACCATGCCCTGATAAGGATCTCTTTTTTCTCATCTGTTCAGTGTTTCCTTTGCTGTTTTATGGCTCTTTGCCTAAAAGCGTGTTCTATTCTTTGTTTGGAATGTCCTCCCTCCCTTCTTTTCCTTGATAATTTGCATTTTCCTTGCGCATACACTGTGAGTTTCTCTTAAACGTCATCCCTGACCTTTCACCCCATGGGACTGTTCTAAATCTCCCATCTCCATGTTTCTTTAGCATGTCCTTTAAACCTCTAACATCACATGTCACATCATACATGTGTGCATGCATGCTCAGTCGTGGCCAACTCAGTGACCACGTGGACTAGGACCACCAGGCTCCTCAGTCCATGGAATTTTCCAGGCAAGAATACTGGAGTGCATTGCCATTTCTTCCAGGGATCTTCAACACGTTTTCTAAACTTCTAACATAAACATAACACTGTCTTGCAACTAGTTAACTGCCTGCCACTCATTCTCTTTCAGAAGCGGTTGATTTTTTTTACCAGGCACTTTATGGATGACTCCCTGATGTCCTCAGGATAAAAATTTTAAAGAAACCTTAACACATTTTTGGACTTCCTTCCTATTCAGATCACCACAAAGGGAGGGGGTGTATGTCTATGTATGGCTGATAAGGACAGGGAAGTCTGCAGTGCTGCAGTCCATGGGGTCGCAAAGAGTCAAACACGACTGAGTGACTGAACAACAGTGCTGTACATTTTGCTATACAGTAGAAATTAACACAACATTGTAAAGCAACTATAATATATTACAATAAAAAAGTAAGTTAAAAGTAATCTCCAGGATGAGAAATCTTAGCACCACATACTAAGTCCTTTATAATCGTTCTCCTAATGTTCTAGCATCATTTCCTAATAAACCACCCGCAGATTGGTCACACCCTATCCCCCAAGTCTAGTGAACCATATTCAGTTCCCCAAATAGTGTCTGTCTCTGCACATTCTCTTAACTCTGCCAGGAACACCATTTTCTGATTCTCTCTATTCAGTTTTTAAGATTTTGCTCAGCGACTTGTCAAGAACCTTTTCTTCTCCTGTACCCCAAATCAACAGCTCTCCCGCCAACCATGGTTCTCATTACACTATATAGAAATCATCGGTTTCTCTGGCTGACCCAGTGAACCTGAAGGCACTCCTGGGAGGAACTGGCTGTGTTGAGGTCAGGATCCCCAGCACCTACTCCCAGCACTGCTGGCCAGGGAGCCCAGTGGTTAAGGCTCTAAGCCATAGGTTTTGGAGTTCAACAATGTCCAAGTTCTTCTCTGGCACTACCTAATCATGTGATCTTAGTGGATAACTGGAGTAAACATGTGTATCTCATAATATTTTTTCAAGAATAAACAAACTATGGTTTATTAATTAATAAACAAAACTAAGGCATGATTCTTGCACCTGGCACTTACCAAGTACTAACAGAATGATAGCATGTGTTATGAAGGGCATTCAGTGACATCACTGAATGAATGAAAGACTGAGTGAGCTGTAAGAACAGACAGTGATTGGTCAGCTGTGCGTCCAAATCCAGAAAAGAAGGGGGAAAGATACTCCAGATGAGAAAAGCACATGAAGATGTGAAGGCAGGTCATACAGAGAGAGAGAGACAGCTGGAAAGGAGGAGTAAGCAGTGATCTGAATGCATGATACTGATGACAACCTCACCTTACTCTTCAAATGCAGCCTGGGTGCTGGACCACACCAAGGGTCTGGATGACCCCCCGAGCTTATTGATACTGAAAATCTAAATACTCATTCACAATGCTACCAGATTTTTGTTTTCTGATCACTCCAGAATTTTTAATAGCTGCTCCTCAATTTTCCTTCTCCTTTTACTTTTCACTGCAGTCCCAGGAGGACAGTCTCATGGACTGGCTGGGTTCCCATGGTTCGGATCACCTATTGCTCACTCCCCTGACTGCAGTGGCACTTCCCGTACCCTCCATGGGACAGACAGACCAAAAGGTAGTTAAGTGGAATGATGTTGTTTTGCAGAGGTGTTGTCTAAGGAAGAGGTACTCCTGGTCATAAACATCTTATATCTGTATCCTGAATGGCAGTTTTGAAGAAGAAGAAAAAAATTCAGCAAGATCCAAAGATTCTTATTTAGCTACTGGGCATCTCCAGGGTCAATCACGTGGGTATATTTTTCTCTTTCTCCTCTTTCACTTTTTTTTCTGTCCTTTATGTAGTTTCATCCTTTATGAATTAACAGGATTCACTTTGCTATCGATTGCTTGCTCAGTTCTGTAGACCTGTCTCTCCCGTTTTTCACTGTTACATCAGCAGTATAGAAATTAGAAGTGGAGCACAATATTACAACCCAGCGCGCACATGCACACACACACACACACACACACACACACACGTGTGTGTGTGCAATGTCCAGGGATGCTCAAACCTATACACACTTTCAGAATCTATTGTTAGTCTGAAATACTGATCTTACTGAAAAGCTGGAAATGGACTGAACTGAAGCATTAGAGACTCTAGCCCACACAAAATGTACATGAATGATCTATGAAAAACGAATTGTCTTTTTCCCATTTCTTATATACTGGACCCTATGGAAGATGACAAAAACTTGTATCATGACCTCATCTGCTCCTATTGTGTGGAAGATGCCAAGTCAGCTCCTTCCTCAGAGCTGAGTGAACCAGCTGAACAAGGGAGTTATTTTTCCAAGCATCAAGGCATAAAGTCTCCATGTTTCCAGGAAAACATACTTTTCATGGTCCCCAATACTCTAGACCTCAACTTATATGAATGTCAGGATCTAATATTTTTCATAATGCATACTTTAAAAATATATATTTATACACTTCTCCACCCCAGACAGTGAATGCTCTGTGGACAAAACAATCTCATTGTATCCCTATTCTTTTTAATTTATCAAATAATCGCGTTATGTGCATGATGAGTTAGGCACTACACCAAGTGCTTTCCAAATACTGTAATCCATTTATCCTCATAACACCCTTATGATTTATAAACTTTTATTATCTCTATTTTTCAGGTTAAGAATTTGAGACACATAGAGACTAAGTAATTTGCCCAGGGTAATGAGCTAATAAAAGAAGGTGGAAATGAAAACTAGAAGCTGAGGCTCCATGACCTCTGCTTTGAAGAACTTTTCTTTGTTTTCTTTAATGACCATCGCTTACACCCTAAGTGATAGCAACAAGGACCTTACATATCAGGTATTCAGTAAGTGTTCATTGAACGAATCATGTATCTGTTCTGATCTTTAAGTTTCTCATGATTTAAATGTGTATATGTCTATTGCATGTCTTTCACTAATCTCTGAGCTCTCAGAGGGCAGGCATCTTGCCTGACTTACAGCTATAATCTCAGCTTCTGAAATTGTGCCTGGAGAAGCATTCAACAACTATTTGTTCAATAAACGGATCAGTGATTGTTTTAAAGATTTTTTTTTTTTAATGTGGACCAGTTTTAAAGTCTGTATTGAATTTGTTACAATAGTGCTTCTGTTTTATGCTTTGGTTTTTTTGGCCTCAAGGTATGTGGGGATCTTAGCTCTCTGACCAGGGATCAAACCCACACCCCTTCCACTTAAGGGTGAAGTCTAACTACCGTACCACTGGGAAGTCCTGAGTCAGTACTTTCCATTAAAAACACAGATTTCCATGGATAGAAACTAGGCCGCCATATCTCTATTGTGGTTTCTATTGCTGCTGTAACAGATTACGAAAAACTTAGTGGTTTAAGAAAAAAAAATACATCTTACAGTTCTGAATGTTAGAAGTACAACATGGATCTCATTAAACTCAAATAAAAACGCTGGCCTGGCTGTGTAGCTTTCTGGAGGCTCAGAGAACACCTGTTTCCACGCTCTTTCCAGTTTCCAGAGGTCACCCATTTGCTTGGCTTGTGGCCCAGTTCAATCTTCAAACCTGGCAATACTGTACCTTCCTGTACCTATCTCTATAGTCACATCTTTCTCTGGCTAATTCTCCTCTTCTGCCTCCCGTTTCCACTTTTAAGGGTCCCAGTGATTACACTGAGTCCATTTGATAACCCAGGATAGTTATTTGAAGATCAGCTGATTAGCAACCTTAATTCCATCTGCAACCTGAATTCCATTTTGCCATTTAAACTAACATTTTTATAGATCAGAGAAATTAGGGCGTGGACCTCTTTGGATGAGCATATTCTGCTTTCTGTATCTTTCCTCCTTTACAAATTTCTATGATTCAAAATGTGTATCCCCCTCCACTTCATCTACAAATAAATCCATCTCCTTAATTTTTTTTAACCTCTGCATGGTACTGATCTCTTTCCAAATTGTATTATCAGATCAGATCAAATCAGTCACCCATTCGTGTTTGACTCTCTGCGACCCCATGAATCACAGCATGCCAGGCCTCCCTGTCCATCACCAACTCCCAGAGTTCACCCAGACTCACGTCCATCGAGTCAGTGATGCCATCCAGCCATCTCATCCTCTGTCATCCCCTTCTCCTCCTGCCCCCAATCCCTCCCAGCATCAGAGTCTTTTCCAATGAGTCAACTCTTTGCATGAGGTGGCCAAAGTACTGGAGTTTCAGCTTCAGCATCATTCCTTCCAAAGAAATCCCAGAGCTGATCTCCTTCAGAATGGACTGGCTGGATCTCCTTGCAGTCCAAGGGACTCTCAAGAGTCTTCTCCAACACCACAGCTCAAAAGCATCAATTCTTCAGCACTCAGCCTTCTTCACAGTCCAACTCTCACATCCATACATGACCACAGGAAAAACCATAGCCTTGACTAGGTGGACCTTTGTTGGCAAAGTAATGTCTCTGCTTTTGAATATGCTATCTAGGTTGGTCATAACTTTTCTTTGAAGGAGTAAGCGTCTTTTAATTTCATGGCTGAAGTCACCATCTGCAGTGATTTTGGAGCCCCCAAAAATAAAGTCTGACACTGTTTCCACTGTTTCCCCATCTATTTCCCATGAAGTGATGGGACCAGATGCCATGATCTTCGTTTTCTTTTTTTTTTTTAATTTTATTTTTAAACTTTACATAATTGTGTTAGTTTTGCCAAATATCAAAATGAATCTGCCACAGGTATACATGTGTTCCCCATCCTGAACCCTCCTCCCTCCTCCCTCCCCATACCATCCCTCTGGGTCATCCCAGTGCACTAGCCCCAAGCATCCAGTATCGTGTATCGAACCTGGACTGGCAACTCGTTTCTGAATGTTGAGCTTTAAGCCAACTTTTTCACTCTGCACGTTCACTTTCATCAAGAGGCTTTTGAGTTCCTCTTCACTTTCTGCCATAAGGGTGGTGTCATCTGCATATCTGAGGTTATCAATATTTCTCCCAGCAATCTTGATTCCAGCTTGTGTTTCTTCCAGTCCAGTGTTTCTCATGATGTACTCTGCATAGAAGTTAAATAAACAGGGTGACAATATACAGCCTTGATGAACTCCTTTTCCTATTTGGAACCAGTCTGTTGTTCCATGTCCAGTTCTAACCTTTGCTTCCTGACCTGCATACAAATTTCTCAAGAGGTAGGTCAGGTGATCTGGTATTCCCATCTCTTTCAGAATTTTTCAGTTTATTGTGATCCACACAGTCAAAGGCTTTGGCATAGTCAATAAAGCAGAAATAGATGTTTTTCTGGAACTCTCTTGCTTTTTCCATGATCCAGCGGATGTTGGCAATTTGATCTCTGGTTTCTCTGCCTTTTCTAAAACCAGCTTGAGCATCAGGAAGTTCACGGTTCACGTATTGCTGAAGCCTGGCTTGGAGAATTTTGAGCATTACTTTACTAGCGTATGAGATGAGTGCAATTGTGCGGTAGTTTGAGCATTCTTTGGCATTGCCTTTCTTTGGGATTGGAATGAAAACTGACCTTTTCCAGGCCTGTGGCCACTCCTGAGTTTTCCAAATTTGCTGGCATATTGAGTGCAGCACTTTCACAGTATCAGCTTTCAGGATTTGAAATAGCTCAACTGGAATTCTATCACCTCCACTAGCTTTGTTCGTAGTGATGCTTTCTAAGGCCCACTTGACTTCACATCCCAGGATGTCTGGCTCTAGGTCAGTGATCACACCATCGTGATTATCTGGGTCGTGAAGATCTTTTTTGTACAGTTCTTCAGTGTATTCTTGCTATCTCTTCTTAATATCTTCTGCTTCTGTTAGGTCCATACCATTTCTGTCCTTTATCAAGCCCATCTTTGCATGAAATGTTCCTTTGGTATCTCTGATTTTCTTGAAGAGATCTCTAGTCTTTCCCATTCTGTTGTTTTCCTCTATTTCTTTGCATTGATCACTGAAGAAGGCTTTCTTATCTCTTCTTCCTATTCTTTGGAACTCTGCATTCAGATGTTTATATCTTTCCTTTTTTCCTTTGCTTTTCGCTTCTCTTCTTTTCACAGCTATTTGTAAGGCCTCCGCAGACAGCCATTTTGCTTCTTTGCATTTCTTTTCCATGGGGATGGTCTTGATCCCTGTCTCCTGTACAATGTCACGAACCTCCATCCATAGTTCATCAGGCACTCTATCTATCAGATCTAGGCCCTTAAATCTGTTTCTCACTTCCATTGTATAATCATAAGGGATTTGATTTAGGTCATACCTGAATGGTCTAGTGGTTTTCCCTACTTTCTTCAATTTAAGTCTGAATTTGGCAATAAGTAGTTCATCATCTGAGCCACAGTCAGCTCCTGGTCTTGTTTTTGTTGACTGTATAGAGCTTCTCCATCTTTGGCTGCAAAGAATATAATCAAGATGATTTCAGTGTTGACCATCTGGTGATGTCCATGTGTAGAGTCTTCTCTTGTGTTGTTGGAAGAGGGTGTTTGTTATGACCAGTGCATTTTCTTGGCAAAACTCTATTAGTCTTTGCCCTGCTTCATTCCGTATTCCAAGGCCAAATTTGCCTGTTACTCCAGGTGTTTCTTGACTTCCTACTTTTGCACTCCAGTCCCCTATAATGAAAAGGACATCTTGTTTGGGTGTTAGTTCTAAAAGGTCTTATAGGTCTTCATAGAACCATTCAACTTCAGCTTCTTCAGCATTACTGGTTGGGGCATAGACTTGGATTACTGTGATATTGAATGGTTTGCCTTGGAAACAAACAGAGATCATTCTGTCGTTTTTGAGATTGCATCCAAGTACTGCATTTTGGACTCGTTTGTTGACCATTTTGGCTACTCCAATTTCTTCTGAGGGATTCCTGCCCACAGTAGTAGATATAATGGTCATCTGAGTTAAACTCACCCATTCCAGGCCAGGAGGAGCAACCCCACGCCCGAGGCCAGGGGCGGTGGCCAGAAGGACCAACCCCATGTCCAAGGAGCCGTGGCTGCATGGGTGCAGGAGGGCCTATAGGGGCTATCCCACGTTGAAGGTCAGGAAGGGTGGTGGTGAGGAGATACCCCTTGTTCAAGGTAAGGAGCAATGGCTGCGCTTTGCTGGAACAGCTGTGAAGAGATACCCCACGCCCAAGGTAAGAGAAACCCAAGTAAGATGGTAGGTGTTGCAAGAGGGCATCAGAGGGCAGACACACTGAAACCATACTCACAGAAAACTAGTCAATCTAATCACACTAGGACCACAGCCTTGTCTAACTCAATGAAACTAAGCCATGCCCATGGGGCAACCCAAGATGGGCGGGTCATGGTGTAGAGATCTGACAGAATGTGGTCCACTGGAGAAGGGAATGGCAAACCATTTCAATATTCTTGCCTTGAGAATCCCATGAACAGTATGCAAAGGCAAAATGATAGGATACTGAAAGAGAAACTCCCCAGGTCAGTAGGTGCCCGATATGCTACTGGAGATCAGTGGAGAAATAACTTCCGAAAGAATGAAGGGATGGAGCCAAAGCAAAAAGAATACCCAGCTGTGGATGTGACTGGTGATAGAAACAAGGTCTGATGCTGTAAAGAGCAATATTGCATAGGCACCTGGAATGTCAGGTCCATGAATCAAGGCAAATTGGAAGTGGTCAAACAAGAGATGGCAAGAGTGAATGTCGACATTCTAGGATCAGCAAACTGAAATGGACTGGAATGGGTGAATTGTATTATACCTGTGTTCATATATATTATTCCCCAACAACAAAAATGGATTTTTGCAGGAAGATACATACAACTACATACCACACAGAATTTAATATAGTGAGAAATTTGTACACAGATTTACCAACATTTATCTGTATAGAAATATCATACAGTTTACTTATTTCAGCCACAATTTCTAAAAGATAAACCTGAATATATAATAGGCACTAAGTGGAAAAATATAATTGAAGGCAGAGGAACAAGGATACAAAAGCAGGGTAAGAAGGACATGTGTGCCAGGACATGGTGCTCTGTGTGACAGGTGAATTGTGTTGTGACAAAAAAAAAAAAAATGATAAGAATAATTTGCACAGCTGCCACTCTCTGTGCCAAGTTCTGCACTAAGACATTTAATTGCAATATCTGATTTAAATTACATAAATAGGTAGATCGGTATAGATTACAGAAACCGAAATTCAGAAAACTTAAAGACCAAGAAGAATACTTTGTGTAAATATACAATTTTTACATAAAATCTGACTCTTTTACTCATTTTATATCTGAATAAACTAAAATTCAGAAAAGTTGAAGACCACACCCACTTCCAGTGTCAGAGCCAGAATTAAAAGGTAGGTATTTGTAGCACAAAATAACGTATTCAGTCTGCCTCAGTGCTTTAGAGAATTGTAAGAAAAACTATTCTTGACATAAAGACGCATTAAAAAATGGAAGGCTGTAAATGATCGAACTTTTTAGTTTATAAATTCTGACAAGTTTATGATAAAAATGAACAATAGCTATATCCTAACCTTATTGGTAAAATGTTTTTATTATTAACATTCTATGAAGAAAATGTGACCATGCTTTGCATGATCCCTGAATAAATCAGTTTACAAAACAAATTAAGTAATCAATGTATCAATAAATCAGTGTGTATGCATATGTGTAAACATATGTCTGTGTATAAACATATAATACACACACACACATATGTGTGTGTAAATACATATAGAGTTCGTTTTTTAAATAACAGCTTTATTGAGATATAATCCGTATATTATAAAATTCAGGCTTCCCAGGTGGCACTGTGATAAAGAATCCGCCTGCCAATGCAGGAGACACAGGAAGACCTGGGTTCGATCCCTAGTTCAGGAAGATCCCCTGGAGGAGAAAATGGTGACCTGCTCCAATATTCTTACTTGGACAATTCATGGACAGAGAAGCCTGGTGGGCTAGTCTATGGGGTCACAAAGAGTTAAACACAAGTGAGCACACTCATACACATTATAAAATTCATTGTTTTAAAATATAAAATTCAATGTTTTTCAGTATGTTCACTAGTTTTGCAACCATCACCATGAATCTTGAAACACTTTTTACGCCAAAAGAAACTCCATATTCATTAGCAATCATTCCCTATTCACTGCCCAAACTATCAACTTCTCCCACCCCATCCAAACCATAAACATCCACTAATCTAACACATGTGGAGATATGCCTGTGTGCTATGTCACTTCAGTCCTGTCTGACTCTTTGCAAATCTATGGACTGTAGGCTCCTCTGTCCATTGGATTCTCCAGGCAAGAGTACTGGAGTGGGTTGTCATTTCCTCCTCCAGGGGATCTCCCACACCCGGGGATCAAAACAACTTCTCTTAGGTCTTCTGCATTGGCAGGCGGGTTCTTTACTACTAGCACCACTGGGAAGCCACCTAGATATGCCTAGTCTAGATATTTATAATGAATGGAATCATACAATATATGGTCTTTGAAAGCTGAATTTTTCACAGGTAGGTTTTTCAAGGCCCATCTATGTTGCTTTATGTATTAGTATTTCATTCTCTTTTATTGCCTCCAAATGTTTTATCAAATGAACGAGAGAGGGTAAGAGAAGGAAGATGAAAGAAAAAGAAGATGAAGAGAGGGGAATTAAGACAAGGGGAGGGAGGGCTTCACTCTTGTAAAAGAGGCAATATAAGATGCGGTTACAGATACAGGTGAGTGAGGAAAGTGACTGAAATACAGGAGTGTAGTCCTGAATAGGTGGAGAGAGAGAGAGGAACAGCTCATCTAACCAGAGAAAAGTAGATAAGAACTGCTGTGGAAGCAAGATGAGTTTGGCAGCAGAAGGAATTTAGTGGAATATCAACTGCCTGGTTCTTAATTTTCCTAATGAGACACATATAAAAGAATTGAACTTACTCAACTTTGCAAGTGTATATTGTTGACTTATGCCATTTCTAGATCTATTTGAAACAGTGTGAAAGATCCCTAAGAAGTGAAGTCTATGGCCCATGATATTTAACAGCATGTAGAATCATTAATCTTGTTTTCTTTTTTCCTGAAGCATTTGTATTTTAGGACTTATACAGAATAAGAAATTCAGTCTTGGAGTCTAACTTTCCTGTACACATATATGTGTTCCCTTCTACATAATTGGAGAAGGAAATGGCAACCCACTCCAGCACTCTTGCCTGGAAAATCCCATGGATGGAGTAGCGTGGTAGACTACAGTCCATGGGATCTCAAAGAGCCAGACACGGCTGAGCGACTTTACTTCTATATAATGCCTAGTGAGTGGGTTTTCAATTTGTGCTTGAATATTGAAGAGAGAGCAACTCTTTCCCTCCTAGGACAACTATCATAGGTACTAGGGGAACAGGTTTTGAAGCCATATATTATCTGGGTTCAAATGCTGTTTCAACCACTTAAAAGCTATGTGACCTTGCGAATCTTTCTGTGCTGAGTTTTCTCATCTATGAAGCAGGAATGATGAATATACTCAGCTCAGAGGACTGCTGTAAGGATTCAGTAAGTTAATATGTATGAAGAGTTTAGAATAGCCTGACATATATTGTGTGTTTTGTAAATGAGAGCTCTAGCTGTAAAACAGCAGGATCTATCTTTAAATTCTTTCTGATCTAGAACAAAATGTTGATCTATGTGGCTTCTAGCCATAGGTTCTAGTTCTAATTCTTCCTTCCTCAGCCCTGTAAGGTCTTAAATTTCTGTTTGATGTACACATATGAAATCCAAGAATTACAGTGTATCCTCTAACCTAGAATACCCTAATCTCCAACACTGACTTGGTGAAATGAGTTTATACTATTCATTTTTATACCCATTGAGTAACACTACAGAATTCTTTACAAAATATTTTAATAACTCAAAGTATTGACACATGTAGTTTTACACTAACTTGTGTGGTACTTTTTATTTTGGGAAACATAGTTTTTCACTTTTATTATAAATAAAGGCATTATTTAAAGGTTTGGCTCTCTGGTTGTTTTACCATTTCCCAATTGCTATAAACAAAATTATTGTCTAGGAAGGATACAAAATTATTTTCTGCTCTGTCATCACATTCTTACACACAATGAATTTTGTACAGTTCAATGGTTCAGTCATCTCCAACTCTGCGATCCCATGGACTGCAGCACATCAGGCTTCCCTGTTCATCACAAACTCCCAGAGCTTGCTCAAACTCATGTCCATCGAGTCAGTGATGCCGTCCAACCATCTCATCTCTTCATACTGTTCATGGGGTTCTCAAGGCAAGAATACTGAAGTGGTCTGCCATTCCCTTCCCTGAGTTTTGTTACTCTTCACTTATTTGAAGGAAATTTTAAATGATGTTTTATGTCTTTAAATTATGTATTTAAAAAATTGACCCAAATTTTTCAATACAGTTCGTCTTAGAGCTTCACTATGTACATTAGCAATATTAAAAGGGAAAGAGTTATATTTTCTATGTCCAGTGCAGCTGCCCATGAAACTGCCTTTTCTGTATATGGAACATATTTCAAGGAATTCAGTATCAGAGCATTGAAATAATTCTCCAGGTGCAAACAGCAGTTACTTTCTTTATTCCTGTGTGTGACATCATTTCCTAGGGGATCCTCAGATAAAATTTTAAGTTGTACAACAAAAAATGATGTTTCCTGCAAGGTAATGAAAACAAAACAATTTAACACCTCAGAAAAAAAAAGGTGGGAGGGATTTACCAGAAGATCTATGCTAATAAACACTTAAGGAAGTAAAAATTAACATATGCTGGAACAATTATGTCTTCATTAAATGCTTTCCACAGATCGCATGGGAATGCAACAGCATAAGAATATTAATAATCAGAAAACACGGGCACATTTAACTAGAATATAACAAAATTTTAAGGCAGACATTAAGAATACTGCAATTAAATGGTCTCTGTAATCATCTCACTAGTGTTGAAGAAATTTCACATATGAGACTGTATTCTGAATAACCACAGACAAATAGTATGGAATTTATGGAAAAAACAGAACAGGTGTGGTTAACCTTTTAGTTTAGCCACAAGTCCTGGTGGTTCAGTGATAAAGAAGTCCACCTGCCAATGCAGGAGACACACATTTGATCACTGATCTAGGAAGATCCCCTGGTGAAGGAAATGGCAACCCACATCAATATTTTTGCCTGAGAAATCCCAAGGACAGAGATGCCTGGCAGGCTACCATCTCTGGGGTCACAAAGAGTCGGACACTATTTTGTGATTGAACAGCAACAATTGCTGCTATGACCCTGGGCAAGTCTTTATAGGCTGTTTCCTCTTTTATAAAAAGGGCATTGTAGCAGGGATCAATGCCTTAGAAGAAGCATGAAAAAGTATGTCACATACAACTGCAAATTTGAGTAATTGCTATTATTTTCTGATTATACATGGAAAAAACTGGAAGAAAGTAAAGACTTTTTTCTGCATATTCAAAAAAATAGAATTCAAAAGGAAATAATTTCTTCATACTTTTTTTATTCTCTCCTTACTGGACCAAATCAGTATTTGCTCATCTGTATAAATTCAATTATGGAAGTATTTCTTGAACATTTTCTATGTGTTCAAATCTGGATTAATAACTGTCAAACAATATAAAAATTCTGTGACTTGTGTCAAAAAATACAGGTGTGACTCCTTTCTTTGATCTTTTGGGGCTTCCAGGTGGCGCTAGTGGTAAAGAACCCACCTGCCAATGCAGGAGATGCAAGAGACTAGGGTTTGATCCCTGGGTCAGGAACATTCCCTAGGGGAGAAAATGGTAACCCACTCCAAAGCAACTTAGCATGAGTACTTGCTCTTTTAAGAACTAAAGACATTTGGACAAGTCACTTTGTTTCCATTTTACTAACCTATAAAATAATTTTAATAACAAATGTTTCCCCGCAGTCTTCTTCAAGGAACAAATCAGATAATGTACAAGAAAACATTTCATAAGCTACATGATATTTTCAAATGTAAGTGATCATTCCAGGAAATTTGGGAAAAAAGACCAGTTTTGGTTCTAACATGGTTACCAAGTTCCTTTATAGTGAAATTGCTTAAAATCTAATTGGGAAATATTTTTCCTCCTGTTCCTAGAAGATGCTCACCCAAGCATGCAGTCCTTAGATAAGCCCTCACAGCTCCTTTTCCAGTCTGACTCAAATCTTTCTTGCTTCTTCTTTCATATCCATTAATCAAAACTGTGCCATCTCCTGTCTAATTTCTTCACTGAGTGATGCTGTTAATTGCTGTCATTATACAATATGTCATCCATGATAAAATTTTCCCCAGTGTCCCTGGATCAGAATAGTATCCACAGTGTTTGTACTGTGGCTTTGAAGTACCACTCATGCAAGGTGTAGGATATATTCCCTCAACCTGTTAATGTTGAACCTAAACCATATAACTTGCTTAGACGAATGACATGAGGAAGTTTCAAAATACCAATTCTGGCCAAGGTCTCAAAGGACAACATGTGTTCTTATTTTTCTTTGGGTTCTGTGATCTGCCACCAGAAAAACATGCTCTAGATACCTCTATTCCAAAGAGGACGTGGACCTGCAGAGGATGTTAGGAGTATGTTTAAATTTTAAGAAACTGTCAAACTTTTCTATAATGGTCACACTGTTTTATATTTTCCATCAGCAATATATGAGCATTTCAATTGCTTCATATTGTAGATATACAATTTCACATCTTTTTAAAATTTAGTCATAAAATGAATGTATAATAGTAGCTCATTTGTGATTTAAATTTTCATTTCCCTGATGACAAAATGTATGAAGTGAAGTGAAAAATCACTCAGTCGTGTCCAACTCTTTGCGACCCCGTGGACTGTACAGTCCATGGAATTCTCCAGGCCAGAATACTGGAGTGGGTAGCCTTTCCCTTCTCCAGAGGATCTTCCCAACCCAGGGATCGAACCCAGGTCTCCCACATTGCAGGCAGATTCTTTACCAGCTGAGTCACAAGGGAAGCCCAAGAATACTGGAGTGGGTAGTCTATCCCTTCTCCAGCAGATCTCCCTGACCCAGGAATCAAACTGGAGTCTTCTGTATTGCAGGTAGATTCTTTACCAACTGAGCTATGAGGGAAGTGTATAGTCCACGGGGGTTGTGAAGAGTCAGACAAGATGTATAGCAAATTCAAATATGCTTATTGGTCCTTTACATATCCTCTTCTGTAAGGTATCTGTCCAAATCTTCTGCCTGTTTTTCCTTACTTTGTTTTCTTAGTGAGTTGTATTTTTATGAATTCTAGGTACAGTCCTTTATCAGATATAGATTATACACACACAGATGTGACACATAAGTTGGACTCTACAGTCACAGATATCTGAAACTCTGCTCATTCTCTCAATTTGCTTTCTTTTCTTCAGATTGCTTGCTTTCAATACATTATTTTCATGTTCACTAATTCTCCCATCTTTAAGTTTTTGAACCATCTGATTTTTTTTTTTCAGTTATTGTACCTTTCAGGTCTAGGATTTCTTATTTCCTTTTTTAATAGTTTCCAGCTATCTGTTAAAATTTCCTACCTGCTCAAAAAAACCATTTTAACTCTTTATACATAAATCCCTTTAATTATTAAACATCTTTGCAACAGATGTCAAAGTCTGTCTGTCAATGCAACATCTGTGACCCATCTGAGTCATTTCAGAAAGTAGCCAACGCAAAAGTCTCCATTTAAAACAGCTGTTTTTCAAGGTCAGAGTCCTTTCTCACCTCTGCCTGATTTACATTGGGCCCCTAGTTTCCCCTTCATTTGCATATTATAAAGAAAGCAAGAGATTTAGGCAACATTTGTGCACAGATTTGGATTTTTCCCTCCTTTTATATTTCTCTTATTTCTAAGGCATTATCCAGTCCTGATCTCTGTCCTTGTCAACTCAAGTTGAATGAGCTGTGGTTTTCTGCTGCCATGATCAAGAGACTGTGTGACACTCTTAGCCCTGAATTGTTGCAGCTGAAGTTTTTTAAGAGTAAATGCTTTTCCTGGTTCTATCTGCTTTTTTATATTCCAGTGGTTAAATTTTTTTCTATTATAGAAGTATAGTTGATTTACAATACTGCATTAGTTTCAGGCATATAGCAAAGTGACTTATATAGATTTCTTCAGATTCTTTTCCATTATAGCTTATTAGAAGATAATGAACATAATTCCTTGTGTATGTGCAGTTGCTCAGTTGTGTCTGACTCTTTGTAACTCCATGGACTGGAGCTTGTCAGGCTCCTCTATCGATGGGATGGGATTATCTCAGCAAGAGTACTGGAGGGGGTTGCCATTTCCTCCTCTATGGGATCTTCCCAACCCAGGGATCGAACCCACATCTCCTATGGCTCCTGCAGTGGCAGGCAGATTCTTCTACCACTGAGCCATCTGAGAAGTCTACAGTTTCCTATGCTGTACAGTAAATCTTTGTCATTTATCTCTTTTATATACAGTGATGTGTATCTGTTAATCCCATGTTCCTAATTTATTCTCCCTCCATTTTCTTGCAGCAAATAAATATACAGACAAATAGAGAGTGGTCAATTAGCATCATGAGTAGAAAAAGTCTGGTCATCCATCAGTGGGTTTTACAGAGGATATGGAGACAGTTAACTGAATAGCCTACTTAAATGGAGGTCTATTAATAAGACATCCACTTTATTACTCCCTCCATTTTATCTGAAGAATATAAGGTTCAGAGTGACAGTTACCCCAAGTTCATACAACTGGCCTGTGCCCACATGACCTCTTTCTGATCCTGAGCTTCTTAGATAAATAATATTTTATTGAAAGACTATTTTGTATTCTGTGTCTCTTTAGGGGCACAAAATAATTTTTTCTAAGTCACTATGGAAAAACATGTCTGAGAAAATTCAAAAGGTTTTTTTTCTTTTAATATCTGGTGTTCAATTAGTAAACAGATGAAGTTCAATATATGGTAAATTAGATTAAAAAAAATGCACCAGGGACCCTTGTAATGCAGCTGAAAATTGCATTTACTTACATGAAGCAATTGACTGAATGACATGTTTTTCAACATAATATAGTTAAATCGAAATTATATCTTACAGACATTGGCCTTTCTATTTCTTTTGCTATATTGAAAGTCAGCCAACTGATTCATTTCCTCTCCTACTAAAACATGTATCTAAATGACTAAATACACACTGCATTTGACTGGATAATTATATGAATTTGACTTTAGAAAATGTAATACCAGCAAAAACATCCTCCTGAGTTACAAACTTTGCATTCATCTCTAAAGTCTATAATAATAAAAGGGTATGTATTTCTATCTGTATCTATCTATATAAATATCAGTATATTAAAACCAATCAATCCTAAAGGAAATCAACCCTGAATACTCATTGGAAGGACTGATGCTGAAGCTGAAGCTCCAATACTGTGGCCACCTGATGCGAAGAGCCACCTCACTGAAAAAGACCCTGATGCTGGGAAAGATCAAAAGCAAAAGAAGAAGAGGGCAGCAGAGGATGAGATGGTTAGATAACATCACCAACTCAATGAACATGAATTTGGGAAAACTCTTGTGAGACAGTGCAGGACAGTGAAGCCTGACATGCTGCTGTTTATGGGATGGCAAAGAGTTGGACGTGACTTAGCAGCTGAACAACAACAAAACTTTTAGTTTATTTTTGTACGATGACTATGGAGACTAGTTTATGATATAAGATTGATAGTTCTCTTCAACCAAATTTTTCCATTCTACAATTTTCACTTATGGTAAGGATCCAAGATTAATGGATACTTAAAATTAGAAGATATTTCAAACAACAACTAGTCCATTTGTTTCCAGTCTTGGAATCCCATATTTCTAGTGATCTTTTAGTTAGTACTTATATTCTGGAAGTGATTTTCAAATTTTCAAAAGAAATCTTGAAAATACTATATTTATTTCATTTAATGTCCATTAGGTAGGAAAAAAAATATCAAAAGAAAGTGAAAGTGTTAGTCACTCAGTTGTGGCTGATTCTTTGTGACCCCATGGACTGTAACCTGCCAGGCTCCTCTGTCCATGAAATTCTCCAAGCAAGTGTACTGGAGGGGGTTGTCATTCCCTTCTCCAGGAGATCTTCCTGACCCAGGGATCAAACCCGCGTCTCCTGCATTGCAGGCAGATTCTTTACCATTAAAGAATACTGATCTAAGTCCCTCATATCACTGTTAATTTTACGGATATAAACAGTGAGATAACACAATGACAACTACCTTCTCCAAGATTTAAAAAAAAATGGCAGTTCAAAATCTGGAGCTGCCTGTATTTGACATATTACCTGAAACTGTAATTGATTATCAGCAATTACTCTCTATGAGTACTCAAAAACTCACAAGTGGGCCACGAACCACTTGTTCCATGATGCCATGTATGTGAGAAGACTCCAAAGATTTTTGAGACACACACGTGCCGGCTTCCTTGATAACATGACATGAATTGAAGTGGTGATCTACCATCCTTTAGTCTAAACTAATATCCTTTGTCACTCGTCTATCCCAACTAGTTTTAAGGACCATGTTAAGATCATGCTATAAAAATGTAGAAACACCAATGCTAGAGGAGATGTTCACACATTTCCTATTCACCTAAGATTATCCCCTGCTTGCTTTATTTAACTTCTGTTATAGTTACTCATAGTCCATAATTTATGGCATATTATAACCATTGCACTCAGTATGACCTTAAATTGCATTTTCTTTACTTAAAATCCCAGGTTTCCATACATAATATCCTCCCTCACCACTTTAAAGTGCTAATAATAGCTTACACATATAAATGTATCTATATACCTTACATACTGCTGACAGAAGTATATGCATATTAATTATAAAAACTTCTTTGCCATACGACCCAGCAATCCCACTGCTGGGCATACACACTGAGGAAACCAGAATTGAAAGGGACACATGTACCCCAGTGTTCATCACAGCACTGTTTACAATAGCCAGGATATGGAAGCAACCTAGATGTCCATCAGCAGATGAATGGATAAGAAAGCTGTGGTACATATACACAATGGAGTATTACTCAGCCATTGAAAAGAATACATATAAATCAGTTGTAATGAGGTGGATGAAACTGGAGTCGATTATACAGAGTGAAGTAAGCCAGCAAGAAAAACACCAATACAGTATACTAACGCATACATATGGAATTTAGAAAGATGGTAACAATAACCCTGTATGTGAGACAGCAAAAGAGACACAGATGTATAGAACAGTCTTTTGGATTCTGTGGGAGAAGGAGGGGGGGGGATGATTTGAGAGAATGGCATTGAAACATTTATAATATCATATAAGAAACAAATCGCCAGTCCAGGTTCGATGCAGGATACAGGAAGCTTGGGGCTGGTGCACTGGGATGACCCAGAGGGATGGGATGGGGAGGGAGGTGGGAGGGGAGTTCAGGATTGGGAACATGTGTACACCTGTGGCAGATTCATGTTGATGTATGGCAAAACCAATACAATATTGTAAAGTAATTAGCCTCTAATTAAAATAAATAAATTTAAATTTAAAAAAAAACTTCTTTGTTTAAATATAAATTACATAAAGGAAAGTATCAAGTCACAATGGAATTATCACAAAATAACACAGTCATGTAATTAGTTTTACTATACAGCTCTTGAAATAGAACATTACTAGCAGTCCAAATGTTCCCTAATTCTCTCTTCTGATTTATACCTCATTTTCTTCTCCCCAAACCACCACTATCCTGAATTAAATCACAGTTTCATGCATTCATATGGGTTGAAAAATTTCCTAATTATAGTGAAAATTTCCTAATTATAATTTTTTTAATATTTATAGGATTATCCAGACTTTTTTTTGTAACTTTATGTCAGTTTGAAGAATTGTGCTTTCCTCAGAATTTATCCAGTGTATATAAATTTTATCTGAATGTAATACTTTATTCATGATATATAATTATTATTTTAATGCCTATCAGTCCTGTAGGAATACCCACTTTTCTGGAATGATGTTCACTTTTAATTTCTGATATTATTTTTAATCTTCTCTTCTTTATTTATTAATTCTTCTTTGCCCAGAGGTTAATAATTTATTTTGGTCTTCTCAAAGAATCAACTTCAGATTTAGTTAATTTTCTGTACTCTTAATAAATGTTTGTTTTCAGTTTCACTTAATTCTTTTTCCTTTGCTTTTTTGATTTTTATTATCCTTTGATAATTCCTTACAATGATACTTAGATAATTGATTCTCAACCTTTTTCATTTCATCACATATGCATTTTAAACTCCCTCTTAGTTTTATTTTACTTTCACCCTGTAAGTTTTTGATATGAATGTTTTAATCAACATTCAATTGAAACTATTCTCTTATTTCTACTTTAAGTGAACTACAAGTTATTTAGACACTTAATTGACAAATGCTTAGGGATTTTTATCTTCTCAATATTGATCATAAACTTATTTGCACTGTGATCAATGAATACTCTGTAGGATTTCAATACACAGAATTTGCTGATATTTGCTTTGTGGTCCAGGATATGGTAGATTTTGACAAACATTTCAAAAGCATCCAAAATATAAATATATATATATATACATATATATATATATATATATATATAGTAGATTTACAGATTTGAGATGGAGCATTCTCTCTGTGTGTGTGTGTATATATATATATATATATATATATATCAATTACTATGGCTTTAAATCACAGTTACCATATTCTATATGCAAACTGATGTTTTTGCTTATTTTATCAGTTATGAAAAACATACGATTAATTCTACACTACTACTCTGGACTTATTTTTACTTATGTTCCCATCAATTTCTCATTTTATATTTAAACCTATGTTATTACACCTACTCAAAAGTTTAATTGCTATATCTACCTGAAAATTGATTCTTTATAATTATAAAAGATTCCTTTTAACCAAAATAGTTTGCTTTGTATATTAAATACATTTTTTAATATACACCAAAATCAGATTTCTTTTGATTAATGATCACATAATATAACACTCCATATCCTTCAGCCTTTCTGTAACTTTATGCAAGGTATGTTTTTAGTAGGGGCTTCCCAGATGGCTGTGCGGGTAAAGAATCCATCTGCCAATGCAGGAGACTCAAGAGACATGGGCTTAATCCCTGGGTTGGGAAGGTCCCCTGGAGCAGGAAATGGCAACCCACTTCAGTATTCTTGCCCTGGGAAATCCCATGGACAGAGGAGCATCTGTGAACATCTTTGCATTAACACCCATTAATGGATCATTTTCAAATAAAAAATTACCAGTATATTTACTTTAAATACATTATCAAACTATTTTCTTTCTATTCATTACTCCTAATTTATGTTTTTCTTTGTCCTTGAATTACAATTTCATTTATCTTAAATCATATTATATATTAGATATTTGAGATTTTTTTAATTATTTTAGTTTTTATCCTAGAGTTTGGAACATACATTCTTGAGGTATTAAAATATAATCTAATTTAGATAAGAATCTTAGAATATGATGTCAATTATCTTCCTCCCAATGTGCTTTCTTTTGGTGTAGATCAATTCCATATATATATTAATATATTTTTTAAGTCTCACATTTTTTTAGCTTCACTCACATAATCACCTTTTCTGATGGTCTTCATTTTCTACTACATCTCTGAACATGCATAAAAGATCATTATACCCTTACCTGAAAAAATACCTTTTAAAAGTTTGTTTTATGCAGTTCTACTCATGATTAATACTGCCATATTTTGTTTGACTAAAGTATGATTTTGCATTAATTTATATATAAAATAATTGATGAGCATAGATTTCTACATAGGCAGTTATTTTCTTTATTATATTAAATATACTATTTCATTTTTTACTGGCATTCATTGCTCTTAGTGGGAATTCAGCTCTACATTTTACATTATTCTATTAAAAATATTTATATTTGTTTTAAAATGTTTTCTTTTTTTTTTTCAAAATAGCTTACATATCCATTTTTTATTTATCTTGATTTAAATTAATAGTAATTTTTTAGGTGTGCATTTTGATGCCCTTTCTAGTTTAGGAAATTAACAGCCTTTATTACTTCAAACAAAAGAAATAAAAAGGATTATAACAGAGTACTATAAAATCATATGCCAATAGATTGGATAACCTGTTGATAGATGAAATAGACAAATGCCAAGGAGCACAAAAAATTTACCAAAACTAAATCACAAAGAAATAGAAAATCTAAATAAGCATACATCAGTTACATTCAAGTAAAGAGATTCAATTAGTAATGAAAAGAAATCTCCCAACAAAGAAAATTCTTAAATCTGATTTCATGATAGGGAATTGTATCATGCATTTAAAGAACTAAACGCAATTCACATTTAACTTTAAACAAAACTGAAGGTCCATTTTCTTATTCTTTGAAAACAAAATTACTCTGATACCAAAGCCAGATATACTAACCATTAGAAAAGAAACTACAGAGCAATATACTTTACGGATATTGATACAAAACTCAACAAAATTCTAGCAAGCCAAATTCAGTTGCATATTAAAACAGTTACACAGTGACCAAGAAGGATTTATTCCCACAATGCAAGGACAATTCAACATAGAAAAATCAATCAAGGTAATTCACATCGAACCTGGACTGGCAATTCATTTCTTATATATTATACATGTTTTAATGCCATTCTCCCAAATCATCCCCCAATCCCTCTCCCACAGAGTCCAAAAGACTGTTCTATACATCTGTGTCTCTTTTGCTGTCTCACATACAGGGCTGGTGCACTGGGACAACCAGAGGGATGGTATGGGGAGGGAGGTGGGAGGGGGGTTCAGGATGAGGAACACATGTACACCCGTGGCAGATGCATGTTGATGCATGGCAAAACCAATACAATATTGTAAAGTAAAAAATAATAATAATAATAAATTAAATAAATAAATAAAAGTGGTTTTAAGAAAAAAAAAGGTAATTCACATTAACAGAATGAAAAGAAAAAATACATGAACATCTCAACTGATGCAGAAAAAACATCAGACAAAATTGAATACTTTTCATGATTATGAAACTCAACAAACTAAGACTAAAAGGAAACCACCTCAACCTAGTTTCTTTTGTTTGTTTGTTTAATGTATAAACATCCACAGCTAACAGTGTCCTCAATAATGAATGACTAAAAATTTCTCCTCTAAGATCAGGAACAAGGCATATATACCTATTCTTACAATTTCTTTTCAACATTTAGCAGTGGAAATTCTAGCCAGAACAAGTAGGGAAATAGAGAAAGAGAATGAAAGAAAGAGAAAGAGTATGCCAATCAGAAAGGAACAGCTAAAATTATTTGTTCACAGATGACATGATTTTATATGTGGAAAACTCAGTGCTCTACTAAAAATCTATTAGGACTAATAGGTGAATTCAACACATTGGTAGGATACAAATCAACATATAAAAAAATCAGTAATGTTTCATATGTTAACAGTAAACTATCTGAAGAGGAGATTAAGAAAAACATCCCATTTATAATAGCATCACAAAGAATGAAATACTTAGGCATAAACCTAACTAAGGAAGTGAAAGATTTGTACATTGAAATCTATATAACATTGATGAAAGAAATAAGATGCAAATGGAAAGATACCCAAGTTCATGGATTGGGAGGCTTCACATTGTTAAAATTATCATACAATCCAAAGCTATATGTAGGTTCAACATGGTCCCTATCAAAATCATAATTGCATTTTTTATAAATGGGAAAAAATCCTGAAATTTATATGAAATCCTTAAATTCAAATTCATATTGAATTCAGTATTTAGGATAAATATATCCTAGATACCAATACCATCTTGAGAAATGAAAACAAACCTGAAGGAAGCCCTTGCCAATTTCAAAACATTACAAAGCTACACTAACCAAGCAGTATGGTACTAGCATCCAGAGTGAAAAATATAAGAGAATAGAGCAGAGAAACAAAACTTATGGTCAAATGATCTTAGTCCAGGGTCCTAAGACTACACAATGGGGAAAAGATAGTCTCTTCAACAAATGGTGCTGAGAAAACTTGACATCTATTTGCAAAATAAAAAGTTTGACCCTTTACTTATACCATATAAAAATTAACTTAAAATCAATTAAAGGTTTAAATGTAAGATCTGAAACTATAAAATTTCTAAAAAAAAAAAAAAAACTTAGGGGGAAAGTGTCATGACACTCACATTAGATTTGGAAACGACTTCTAGGATGTGACACAAAATCACAGGAAACAAAAGTAAAAATAGGACTACATTAGACTTAAAAACTTCTAGGTAGCAAAGGAAACAGTCAATGGAATGAAAAAAAAAAAGCTACAGAATGGGAGAAAATATTTGCCAATCATATACCTAATAAAAGGTTAATAACTAGATTAATAACTAGAATATAAAAAGAACTCAGCAAAAAACAAATAACTCAGGTTTTTGTAAATGGGCAAAGAACCTGAATAGACATTTCTTCTGGAGGGCTACAGTCCATGGGGTCACAAAGAGTTGGACACAATGAAGTGACTGAGCACAGCACAAAGAAGATGTACAAATGATCAACAAGCATATGCAAAGACACTCAACATCACTAATCACTTGGGAAATGCGCATCAAACTCAAAATCACATATCCTATTGTCTCATTATTATCCTTTTATGGTGGCCGGTATCAAAATAGTGTTTTGATACTGTTGTGTTGGCAAGCATGTGGAAAAAATGGAATTCTTGCACACTGTTAATGAGAACGTAAAATGGTATAGCCACTACCACTTCAGTTCAGTTCAGACACTCTGTCAGGTCTGAGTCTTTGAGATCCCATGGACTGCAGCATGCCAGGCTTCCCTGTCCTTCACTGTCTCCCTGAGTTTGCTCAAATTCATGTCCACTGTTATATTATATACCTAAAAATGATCAAGATGGTAAATTTTATGTTGAATTTTTACTATAGTAAATGTTTAAAAAGCAGATGACTGGTTGCTAAGAGATGGGTTGGGAAGGAAGGAAAGAAAGGCACACAAGGAAATGTCCAATATATACATTAAGCCACTTAGCGGATTTCCCTTTTTGCTCAACAGTAAAGAATCTGCTGCAATGCAGGAGATGTGAGTTCAAGACGCTGGTTCAATCTATGTGTCAGGAAAATCCCCTGGCAAAGGAAATGGCAACCCACTCCAGTATTCTTGCTTAAGAAATCCCATAGCCAGAGGAGTCTGGCAAGCTACAGTCAGTGGAGAGTCAGACACAACTTAGTGGCTAAATCACCACCACCACACAGCAGAATTTACTTGAAAAATATCACTTTAAAATATTTTTTCAGATAAAGCTATCAAAGTATTAGAAGAAAACTTGGGGAAATTCTTTTATCTTCTTGAAATGGAGGAGTACTTTCTAGATAAGTCTCTTAGTTAAGAAACTATTAAATAAAGACTGATAATTAAACTAGCTGATTTTCTTTTCAATTACATGAACAAAAATGCCATAACCAAAGTCCAAAGACTATTTATAAACTGGGGGAAATGCCTGAAATTCCTATCACAGAAAAAAAAAGCTATCCTAATATATAAACACCTTCCAGAAATCTAGAAGAAAAGAAACACCCACTGAAAAAGAGTTTAAGAGACAAAGAGGCAGTTTACATAAAAATAAATATCAGTGACCATTAGCTGTATAAAGAGGAGTTCAACTGCACTCAGAATAAAAGATATGAAATTGAAATATTATTTTCCACCCTCAAATTAACAAGAATTGAAGAGTACCAACACATTGTTAGCAATGCTGGAGGACAAAGGAGCCAAGATATTACTTGCTTTGGGGAATTTGAAAAATGGAACGTATTCTATGCAAAGAAAATTGACAATAACTTTCAAATAACACTTGAATTTACCCTTTGGCAATGGCAATTCTTGAAATGTATTCTAAATATATGACCACTCATAAACAAAATATATGTATGAGGTTATATAGAGCAGTATTGTTTATAATAGCAAAAGGTTGGAAATATCCCAGTGTTTAGAAAGAGATAAACTATTCACCTCTCCTCCAAGATACACCCACAAACACACATCATAATTTACATGTCAGTTCCACCTTATCACCTCCTGTTTATCCTGATCAGATATTGTATCTCTTGAGACACCTTTCATAATTTCACAAACAGAATATCACTCAATTTTCACAAAATGGCTGTCAATAAGACCAATATAAGTTAAGACTTTCCTTAGCTTACTCTCAGCCTGCTGTTTCATTCAAAGTGAAATCAGAAGTCAAAAGTAGAGTCAAAGCAATTCACATATTTACTTTCATCTCTTACAGAATATGATATTCACTAACAATCTAGCATTATCTTGTTTATTTACTCTTCTGTAGGAACATTTAACATGAGAGGTACTCTCTTAACAAAAGTCTAAATATACTTTACTTACATTGACTACAGGTACAATACTGTATAGCATATCTCTAGAGCTTATTAATTTGCTTCACTGAAACTTTATGCCCACTGATTTGGTAACTCCCTATTTTCCCTTTTTTTTAGGCTCTACTAATCACATTTCTGCTCTTTGATTCTATGAATTTGATACTTTAGATACATCATACAAGTAGAATCATGCAGAATTTGTCTTTCCAAGACTGGCTTGTTTCACTTAGCATAGTATCCTCAAGGTTTACCCATGTTGCCACACACTGAAGAACTTTCTTGTCTTTCAAAGGCTTAATAGAGTCCCAATGCATGTATATACTACATTTTCTTTCTGTTTATGGACACTACTGGGTATTTATACAAAATAACTGAAATCCAGATCTCAAAGAAATATTATCACTCCTATAGTAATTGAAGCATCAGTCACAACAGCCAAGATATGGAAACAACTCAGCAGTAAATCTCAAAATTTGTTAAGACTATGAAGAAAAGTAAAGTAAGTTCAGAGCAAAGAGAATAATCAGGATTGCAGACTGGCAGACCTTTTCAGCAGAGAAGGCGGTGGCACCCCACTCCAGTACTCTTGCCTGGAAAATCCCATGGACGGAGGAGCCTGGTAGGCTGCAGTCCATGGGGTCACAAAGAGTGGGACACAACTGAGCGACTTCACTTTCACTTTTCACTTTCGTGCACTGGAGAAGGAAATGGCAACCCACTCCAGTGTTCTTGCCTGGAGAATCCCAGGGACGGGGGAGCCTGGTGGGCTGCCGTCTATGGGGTCGCACAGAGTTGGACACGACTGAAGCACCTTAGCAGCAGCAGCAGACCTTTTCAGGCAAGGTTGACTACCAAGACTATTTTTATATCATTCCTTCTTTTGAGAGTAAAACAAACAGAAGATGGTAAAAATCCTTCCCATTCTCTCTCTATTCCTCAAGCCTTCCAAGTATCCTTTCATGTGTCAAAATCTCTCTGATTCCCCTTATCTTGTGCCCCTGCCACAGAGACCACTCGAGTCTCTACTTCCACCCATGCCCAAGCAACTGTGCTTCTGGTATCATTAGTGGATCTTGGCTCTATGTTTTTGGGTTCCTCTCTGCAGTAAATGGTGGGCACCATCTAGGAGTCACTCATTATCATTTCTATAGACAATAAAAGTGCTTACCTGATTATCTTCACACTATGCCATGTCAGTCACCATTGATAACAATAGTTTACCACTGATTCAATAGTCGCTCCTTGAACACAAACACCCTGTCACATTTCTCTATATAGCCTACTATTAATACAGCAGTCTGTGCAAAGCAGAAACCTAAATTTCAATGAAAGACCAACTTAATAAAAATGGAAGACAGAAAGCAGAACAAAAGCATGAGATTCGTTTGAGTGACAGATACATTTCAGTATGGGTGGCAGAGAAGAAATATGATGAATTATCAGAAAACTGCTTTCTAAAGCATCATGGTTCAAGAGCGGATCCATGGGCACTTTTTAGAAATAGGATAGACCGAAACATTCATCTTCGAATAATTACTTGCCTCAGGGACAGGGATCTAAAATGGCTTTTGGAAGGGATCATTTCACTCAGAAGAGCAATGCTGGTTCATACCTCCACTTCCTTCTCCATTTTGTCTATTTCTACATATGTCAGGCCATTCTTCCTGTGATCATAGCTCCTAGACATACAGGGGAACTCAATAACATAGACTTGTGCTTAAAAAAAAGAAAAAAAAAAACATAATGGAAACATGCAGACATGACTGGGCAATCGGACAAGGCTTTACAATTAGTTCTAGAGAAAGGACAATAATAGTTATATATTCAGTTTCCCCAAACACTGAATCCGTTAAATATTGGGTTATAAATTCTAACATTAAAATTGTTAAAAATCAGTGAGGAAAAAATCATAGAAGGGTCTAGTGATATTTGTTATATTCAAATGTGTCCTTAAGAAAAACTAAAACATTATTTAACATTGCTTTTGTTTCATTATTACTCACTAGATTCAGTTCAGTTCAGTTGCTCAGTCGTGTCCGACTCTTTGCGACCCCATGAATCGCAGCATGCCAGGCCTCCCTGTCCATCACCAACTCCCATTAGCCTACCAAAAATTAGTCCATTTGTTTTACTCTTGTAAATCCTGAGAAATCTTTTCTGTATATAAACTGCACCAAAAGAAAGGAGCAAATTGCGTTCATGGTGGCTCAGACAGTAAAGAACCTGCCTGCAGTGCAGAAGATGCAGGTTCAATCCCTGGGTCAGGAAGATCGCCTGGAGAAGAGGCTACCCACTCCAGTTTTCTTGCCTGGGAAATCCCATGGACAGAGGAGCCTGGCGGGCTAAAGTCCATGGAATGGCCAAGAGTCGAACACGACTGAGCGACTAACACTTTCACTTTCTTTTTCATGCAACACTGTTTAACTGAGAATGCCCAATATTCTGTATCTTCAAGGTAACTTAAGAAGGTATTAATTCTTGTTGATAATTAGGTAAGATGAATAAAAACAAAATAGTAATTTGAAGTGAAATGTGATAGAACAGTGTGGTCAAAAAACAAATTAACTGGATATGACAATGTATGCCTACTAGTCACGTGAATGTTTCAGGGTAAAATGTACTGACCTAATTATTTTGAGGAATACAGTGCTGATTCAATGAAGGTAAAATAGTAAAAGGAAACAGCGTAATTTTCAGCAGCGGTTTCTCTCACATTTGTATTTTAAGATACCTTCATGTGTTTTATGTCTTTGATTATCCCAGCAACAGCGGGTAGTAATGATCATAAGCGTCCCTGTTTTACATGAATAGTATTAACACATACAGAAGTGAAGGTAACTAATACTAATGATGGCCATTCAAATTATAAGCCACTTGTGATGATAAAGCTTTTCCAGCACAATCTCTTGTTTTGTTTCACTTGAGTAAATTAACTTTGAGCCAAGAACTTACTAAAAGACTCTCATTACCCACCACATTCCATGTGTCTCATCGTTTTTTCATATGAGTATTTTTTCAGAAAAAATTAACAGAGTTGTAGATATTGTCATGTGTCTCCTTTGCCTTTAAGTGTATGTAGAAGACCAAACTTAGGGGGGCATGGTGCATTGTCCTTATTTCTTTGTACATTTATATTTGCATTCATTACATTGTACATTTCATTTATTTCATAGAATTACTGAACATCTAATATATACCTAATACCAGCTAAGATGGCTCCACATAAAGATGCAAATAAGAGACAATCTTGCTCCCTTGGGGCTCAAAATATGATGGAGGGTAACAGGTCCAGGAATATCTAAATTCATCAAAGCAAAATGGAGGTAGAAGTGAATAAAAGGAAGAAATTCATTCTTTTAATATCTGGGAGGAAACAGAAATAAGTAAACGTTGAAGAATGAGAGAAAATTTAAGTAGATGAAGAAGTTCAAGGGCATTTTAGGAGAAGAAACGGCAGAAACAAAGGTATTGAGCAGAATCAAAGCTTCAGATGAATACTTTTTTGTATCTATGGCATAAATGGCACAGAAGGCTGTTTTATAATCATAATTGCTATTCCTTAGAAGCTGTCTTTCATAAGTGTTAATTTTACTCTCAAATTTCATTGTTGAATCATGCAGTCTTTCAAAAATCCACAGCCAAAATCCTGCTCCAAATTGAATGGCATATGCAGAGAATTGCATTCATCTGTCTGAAGTCCAGCTTAACAGAAAGTATTATTTAATGATGGAGCTGAGCATAAATCTTGGTTGGAGGTGGGGAAGCAGTACTAATAGCTCTGTTCCAAAAGTTTTCACTGATGTTAGAAATTAGTATTTAGTTATCCACTGATAGAGAAATGGAAGCTGAATAAGATGAGTAAGTTAAAAGGATATTAATTTAATCTGTATATTTGAGAAAAAGGATTTGGGACTTTCATTTAAAATCAGTTTGTCCTTATTTCAATTTTCATGAATAAAATGCTCAGCCATTTTTATGAATGCAAGTCTTAGAAGAGTTTTTAAATGTGCCCTGGATTTTTTTTTTTTTAATGCACCGCTAACAACAGAGAAATAGAAGAGAGAAATCTCAGGGAGTAGGTCTCTACACTAGTAATAAGCAAATGAGTTTCAATATTGGGACAAACATGAACTAACAGAAGGAAGAAAACAACCAAAAACAATGTATCTTTGGTGGAGGAATTCATTACAAAGTTTTGCCAGGGATATGAATGAAATTAGACATGTATATAAAGTATATGCAGTACATTGAAACAAGAATACTATGATTTGAAAACCAAGAATTTTGATTCTTTTGAACAGGGATTGATCACAACATGATGGGCCACTTTACTTCATCCTCCTCTGCAAATATACCAAACAGTGTTTGACAATTTGAATATCACATTGTCAGAAAGATATAAATGAAACAAAAGACTTCAAAGGTCTGTAAGGGAAACCTACTGAACAAAGTGCAGCAAAAGAGAGATGATAAATAATAAGAATATACTGATTTTTTACATTGTGTAACAAATTGGCACAAATATTGAAAAACCCATTTATTATCTCGCTATTTCTGTAGATCTGAAGTCTACACAACAGAACTGAATTCTCTGCTTTAGGGAATCACAAGAATGAAAGGAAAATGGCAGCTGAGATTACGTTTACTTTTAGAGGTTGGGAGTTTGCTTTCAAGCTCATTCAGGTTGTTGGCAGAATTCAACTCCTTGCAGTTGTATGACTAAAGTTCCTACTTTCCTGCTGGCTGTTGGCCAGAAATTACTCTTAGCTCCTAGAGGATGCCCACAGGTCCTAGCCACATGACCAATTCACAATATGGCAGCTAAATTTTTCAAAGCCAGCAAAAGAATCACATTCTAGTAGTCAAGGTCAGTCACATATAATGTAACCTAATCAATGGGGTGATTGTTCCATCATAATCATAGGTCCTAACCACACTCAAGAAGAAGAAATGGCATGAGAGTCTTAGAAGCATTCTGTATGTTTGGCTTCATTAAAAAACAACAACAAAAACAAAAGCCAAAACTTATCCCAAATTCACTGTGCCATTATATACTCCTGTAAGCAATTTAAGTATTGATGGGTATTGAGTTTGGTTTTGGAATCTTTTTTTTTTCAAGTTGAGCCACTCTAGTGGGTGTGAAGCAACATCACACTGTGACCTTAATTTGCATTACCCTAATGATGAATTATGAGAATTTTAAAGGGATTATTGGCCATTCATATATCTTCTATTGTAGTTTACAAGTATCTGTTCAAGTTATATCCTCATTTTTCAATTGGATTATATGTCTTTTATTACCAAGTTAAAGAAATTCTGTATGTATTTTGTATAAAAACTTTTGCCAAATATATTATTTATAATATGCTATTCTAGTTTGTGCCTTGCTTATTTATTTTTAATGGTGTATTTCATGAACATACACTTTTAATTTTGATGAAATCCACTTTATGAATTTCTTCGTTTATGGTTATTGAAGTCCTTTAGTTTCTAAGAAATCTTTAACTATCCACAGATTGTAAAGTTATTTTCATATATTTTGTCCCAAAAGCTTGATGGTCTTGGCTTTTATGCTTTTTCTTTTTTCAGGTTTACCTAGGTAAAGTTGAGATACAAAATTTCATATATTTACAGTGTACAATATGTTTTAATACACACACACACATATAGTGAAATAATTGCCACAATCAAGCTAACTAACATATTTATTCCCTCATATAGTTTACATTCCCACCAACATTATACAAACGTCCCCTTTTCTGTACACACTCTCCAGCATTTATCTGTCTTTTTTTCTAATAGCCATTCAACTGGTGTGAGGTATATGTTGGATTTGATCTGCTCTCCCCTAATGATTACTGTTGTTGAGAATCCTTTCATATACTTGTTGAACTTGTGTTTATCTTTCTTGGAGAAATTTCTCTTAGTCATTTTCTAATTTTTAGAATCAGGTTATCAAGTCTCTTGCTATTAAAAGCCTCTTTGGTTGTTGTTGTTGCTGTTGTTAACCCATAGTAAAAAACATGTGGTTTACAGATATTTTTTGCCATTTCACACGTTCTTTCTTCACTTTGTTGAGTGTTTCCTTTGCTGTCCAAGCTTTTTGCTATGATGTGATTGCATTTGTCTGTTTTTCTATTTTGTTAACTGTGCTTTGGGCTCATATGTAAAAAAATCATTGCCCAGGTCAATGTCAAAGAGCTTTTGCATTTTGTTTATTTTTACTAGTTTTACAAACATGTCTTACATTTAAGTCATGAATTTATTTTGAGTTAATGTTTGTATGTGGTATGAGACTAGGTTCCAGCTTCATTTTTATGCATTTGGATATCCAGTTTTCCAAGTATCATTTAACAAAGAGAATATCCTTTCACATATGTATTCCCAGAAACTTTGTTAAAGATCAATTGATTGTATGTGTTTATTTCTGGGTTCTCTATTCTGTTCTGTTGGTCTATGTCTGTTTTTAATGCCACTAATACACTGTTTTTGTTAGCGTAGCTTCGTGGCATATTTTAAAAACAGACAGTATAATGACTCCACCTTTGTTCTTCTTAATCAAAATTGCCTTAATTACTCAGGGTCTTTTGCTAAAACTCCATATGAATTTTAGAACTTTTTTTTTTCCTATTTCTGGGAAAAATACCATTAAAATTTTGATATGGATTGCATTGAATCTATAGATTACTTTTGGTAGTATGGATATTTTAATAATATTAATTCTTCTATTCCATGAATAAGGGATATATTTCCATTTATCTGTCTTTTTCAATTTATTTCAATACTTTATAGTTTTCAGTGCACATACCTTTCAGCTCCTTAGTTAAATTTATTCATAAGTATTTCATTTATGAAATGCTTTTAATGCTTTATAAATGGGATTTAATGTATAAATATAAATGGTTTTAATGCTATTAAAATGAGATTATTTTCTTAATTTCTTTTTCAAACAGTCCATTGTAAGCATATAGAAATGTAACAAATTTTTGCATGTTGATTTTATATACTAAAATTTTACTCAATTTGTTTATTAGTTTTAACAGTTTTTTGGTAGTGTTCAGTGTTTTCTATACATAGTATAATGACATTTGCATAAAGATAAATTTTACTTCTTCCTTTGAGATTTGTATATCTTTTATTTCTCTTTTTTGCCTAATTATCCTGGCTAAGGCTTCCAGTACTATGTTGAATAGAAATGGTGAGAGCAGGCATCCTTGCTTATTCCTGATCTTACAGGAAAGCTTTTAGCTTCTCACCACTGAGTTAGCTGTAGGCTTCTCATATGGTTTTTACTATGTTGGGGTACATTCTTTCAATAAATAACTTAGTTTTTTTTTTTTATTATGAAGGGATGCTGTATTTCGTTAGATGCTTTTCTGCATCTATTGTGATAATTATATAATTTTGGTCCAGTGTAATGTATTACATTGATTGACTTGCCAATGGGAGCTGTTCTACATTTCAGGAGTAAATCCAACTTGATCACAGGATATGATGCTTTTAATATGCTGCTGAATTTGGCTTGCTGGTGTTTTGTTGAAGATGTTTGCATCCATGTTCATCACACATCTCAGCCTATGTGTTCTTTTCTTGTAGTACTCTTGTCTGGCTTTGGTATCAGGATATGCTGGCCTCATCAAGTTTGGAAGCGTTCCCTTCTCTTCAACTATTTTGGAAGGTTATGAAGACTGGCATTAATTCTGCTTTAAATGTTGGACAGAATTCACCAGTTCCGCCATCTGGTCCTGGGCTTTTCTTTATTGGAAAGGACAGATCCATTTCATCTATGGTGTTATCCAAGTCCACTGTTTCCTTACTGATTGTCTGTCATGATAATCTATCCATTATAGAAAGTGAGGTATTAAAGTACCCTACTATTACTGTATTGGTATCTCTTTCTTTCTTTAGCTGTATCAATGTTTGTTTATATATTTAGGTACTATGATATTGAGTACCTATATTTATAATTGTTACATCCTCTTGATGAAGTGACTCCTTTTGGATGACATAATGACCTTCTTTGTCTCATGTGATAATTTTTGACTTAAAGTTTATTTTGTCTGAGAAAAGTACAGCTATTCCTGCCCTCTTTGGTTACTACATGCATGGAGTATCTTCTATTCATTCCCTTCATCTTCAGCCTATGTGTGTCCTTAAAACTCAAGTGAATCTCTTGTAGGCAGTATACTATTGGATCTTCTTTTTTTAATCCATTCAACCACTTTGGTTAGAAAACTTAATTCATTTAAATTTAAAGTAATTATTGATATGTAGGGATTTACTCTTGCCATTTTGTTACTTTCCTGGCTGTTTTGCTGGTTCTTAGAGGAAAGAGTCAGAGAAGGCAATGGCACCCCACTCCAGTACTCTTGCCCAGAAAATCCCATGGATGGAGGAGCCTGGTGGGCTGCAGTCCATGGGGTTGCTAGGAGTCGCACAGGACTGAGAAACTTCACTTTCACTTTCATGCACTGGAGAAGGAAATGGCAACCCACTCCAATGTTCTTGCCTGGAGAATCCCAGGGACAGGGGAAATGGACCTCTTGAGCCATGTCCCGCACAGCTGGGGAAGCTGCTGCTGCTGCTGCTAAGTCACTTCAGTCGTTTCCAACTCTGTGCAACCCCATAGACGGCAGCCCACCAGGCTTCCCCGTCCCTGGGATTCTCCAGGCAAGAACACTGGAGTGGGTTGCCATTTCCTTCTCCAATGCATGAAAGTGAAAAGTGAAAGTGAAGTCGCTCAGTTGTGTCGGACTCTAGCGACCCCGTGGACTGCAGCCTACCAGGCTCCTCCATCCATGGGATTTTCTAGGCAAAAGTACCGGAGTTGGGTGCCATTGCCTTCTCCAGCTGCGGAAGCTAGGAGCTGACTAAACCCTCACGTGCCTCTTGGGAAATATCACAGGCTGAGGTCTCCCTTGGCACTGTGCTCTGCAGTCTTCAGGAAGGGGTGATGCAGGCAAAAGGAGACTGTTCTTCTTACCTTCTTTAATGAGCCTCTTCTCAGATTTTGTGTTTCAATAGGTTACTGAAATCCCTCCACTAGACTCCCAGGCTCCCAAAAAAGCACTCTCATCCATGGGTGGCTGTCAAAAATAGTTTTTTAGGGTGGGGAGGAATGATGGCCACAAATGCCTGGCCCACCATCTTGCTGACATTTCTGTGGGTTTCTTTCTCCCCCTCCCCTAGCTTTAAGGGGGCATAATTGACATGCAACCACTGTAACTTTCTTTTAGGCTTTGTTTATGGTAGAAGGGAGAGATTGAAGTTCATTTTTTTCTCATATAGATATCCAACTGTTCCTGAACCATTTGTCAAAAATAGCTTTTTTCCTTTGTCTAACTGCTTCTGTGTATTTGTGAAAAATCAGTTAAACAACGTATTATGAGTGTGTCTGTAAACCAAAATCTATCCCATTAATCTAAATATCTATCTTTTATACCTGTATGACAGTGTATTGATTACTGTAGATTTATACTATGTCTTAAAGTTAGACAATTTGAGTTCTCTATCTTTGCTATTTTTCATGATGATCTTGGGTAGTTTAGCTTTTGGCTTTTGCTTCTTTTGCATTTCAATACGAATATTAGAATCATAAGAGCCATCACAGACTGCTTTGGGCTGCGTTCCAATGCTTTCAGAGAGTGTTTGTAGAATAAACTTTAACCCAGGGTTTATAATTATTATGTGCAAGAAATTAATCTAATATAAGTTACTCTGCAATTAGAGATTTCACCTCTCAATTTTGTTTTTTAACTTTTTGACTAGGACTCTGTCACAGACCTAGCTCTAACCAGTTACTCTTACAGCAATTGAAAAAATAATAATAATCCAACAAATAAATTATTTATGTTTCTTTTCAAAAGTATTGCTCCCTTGAGAACTTCTATTTAATACAGTAACATAAGCAGGCTGCAGTCCATGGGGTTGCTAAGAGTCGGACACGACTGGGCGACTTCACTTTCACTTTTCACTTTCATGCATTGGAGAAGGAAATGGCAACCCACTCCAGTGTTCCTGCCTGGAGAATCCCGGGGACGGCGGAGCCTGGTGGGCTGCCGTCTATGGGGTCGCACAGAGTCGGACACGACTGAAGTGAATTAGCAGCAGCAGCAGCAGCAAGCAGGACCCAACCCGGCTTTACTGTTCTTTTTAGAACTGCACAAGGTGGTACTGAGATCTAACCATTTTTTTCAGCCCCCAAATACCCTTTTCTTTTATTAGTCCCCTTTCCATTATGCCTTACAATCAATCTTGCCCAAGTTATAAAAGCAATCATCAAAAGCCATGCAGTTTGATATAACTACTTAAACTATTATCTCCTCATGCTTAGCAAATTTTTGTCACCAGTAATAAAACACCTATATATACATATACGGTATAATATATATGGTAATTTATATTACTATATTATTTATTGAACTGCACAATACACTCAGAAAATCAGTCTACAATTTTCTCAATTCTTACCATTCCCTGTTTTCTCGTTCCTTTATTTTTCTTGCTCTGTCGACATGACACATACTATTTTCAAGTGTAATCCGACAGCTCTCCTCCCGTATCTGCCTCCTAATATGGGTAACTCTTCTACAAATTACTTTGCATACAGCTCTTTTTGTTCCACCCTGTATTTAGCCTGAAACCCAAGTACAGATTCTGTTAACGTTTATTCTCAACCTAAGTCCTCTCCCCTCCAGGCTTGTCTTACTCTTGGGAGGATAATCTTGACAGGAGCTGCCATTTCTGTTTTTCCTCTGAACTTCTACACTGGAAAAAATAGCATGTATAACATGTCTGGCTATACCAGTGGTTCTCAAAACTAGTTGAAATTCAGATTCCCAGGTTCATCTCTGAAATTCAATAACTCTGAGAAGTCAGTAAGTCTAGGTAAAGTCCGGCGACTGTTTTACAGAGGAAGTGTATCATGTTTTACTCCTGAGTCACCAATTCAAACTGTATACATCTAATACAAATTAGACCTTTAGTCATTATTTATTAAGTTAAATGATAATAAATAATTATGGTCCATGATTTAGAAAATATACTTCTCTTTGTTCCAATCATTAGTAAGTGCTGTTAGTTCTACTTTTAAAATGTGTTGACCTTTATTTTGGATTTCAGCAATGTTAGATAAAGCCATGATTATCTTCTCCATAGACTATGTCAATAACCGCCTAACTATTCTCCTTACTCCTGCCTTCCAATAGCTAGAGGAATGCTTTCCAGTGAGTAAAGCAGATGATGTCACCCACACCTTAAAGCATCAGCCTTGTCCGTTTTCTGCATCACTGAAGTCCCAGGGCCTAGAACAACTGAACAATCCCTCTCAGAGTAGGCACGCAGAAAACAAGTTTGCTCAGTAAGTAGAATGGAGAAAATAAGGGGAGGGAGGGAGGGAGGAAGGGAAGGGCTGGGGAAGAGACAGAGAGAGAGAGAGAAACAGACATGAGAGAGAGAATGATCAAGAGTTTATCAAAATCAAAATGTGTTCTTAAAGCACAGCAGAGTAACCAAGGAAAAAACATCATCCATTTGTGTCTTATAATTCATGGCCACTCAACCAATTTATAAGAATAGGCCTATTTGCAAATATAACCAGCTAAGCATTGCATCTTCGCTGTGGTACCATGTTTTCTAATAACGAAAAAGAAAAGTAAATATCACCATTTGTAAACACTTCCTGTAGCAAATAAAATATGGAGAAAGTGCAGTGATGAGAAAAAAGGATAAGACTTCAGATATGGATCAAAATGAGTTTGAATAAAACATTACTGAGGTTGTACTAACAAGTTTAAAGGCTCTTGTGTCTACACTGGAGAAGGAAATGGCAACCCACTCCAGTATTCTTGCCTAGAAAATCCCATGGATGGAGGAGCCTGGTGGGCTACAGTCCATGGGGTCACAAAGAGTCAGACATGACTGAGCAACTTCATGGTGTCTACATTACACTGAGTGTAATTTTTTTTTTTTTTTTTTTCCACAAGGCGGTTATGGGAATCAGATGGGACAAGGCAGTTTGAGAACACACATGAGAACCTGGCACCTGGTAGGACTAATAAAGAAGAGTTGCTTCCCTCCCCTACTTAGTCCTATGGTACATTAATACCTTCCTGATATGCAGATGGTATCACCCTAAAGGCAGAAAGTGAAGAGAAACTAAAGAGACTCTTGATAAAGGTGAAAGAGGAGAGTGAAAAAGCTGGCTTAAAACTCAATATTAAAAATACTAAGATCATGGCATCTGGTCCCATCACTTCATGGCAAAAAGACAGGAAAAATGCAAACAGTGGCAGACTGCATTTTCTTGGGCTCCAAAATCATGGAAGACAGGGACTGCAGGCATGAAATTAACAGATAATTGCTCCTTGGAAGAAAAGCTGTGACAAACCTAGACAGCTTATTAAAAAGCAGAGACATTACTTTGCTGACAAAAGTCTGTATAGTCAAAGCTATGATTTATCCAGCAGTCATGTATGGATGTGAGAGTTAGACCATAATGAAGGCTGAGTACCAAAGAACTGATGCTTTCAAACTGTGGTGCTGGAGAAGACTCTTGAGAGTCCCTTGGACAACAAGAAGATCAAATCAGTCAGTCCTAAAGGAAATCAACCCTGAAAATTCATTGGAAAGACTGATGCTGAAGCTGAAGCTCCAATACTATGGCCAACTGATACAAAGAGCCAACTCATTGGAAAAGACCCTGATGCTGGGTAAGACGGAAGGCAAAGGGAGAAGGAGGTAACAGTGGATAAGAGGGTTGGATGGCATCCATCACTGACTCAATGGATATGAGTTTGAGCAAGCTCTAGGAGATAGTGAAGAACAGGGAAGCCTATCTTGCTGCTGTCTATGGGGTCACAAAGAGTCAGACATGACAGCGACTGAACCACAACAAACACTCTGCAGAGTGAAAGAGTCCCTCCTCTACTGACACGTATAATAAATTGATGCTCAATTTATTAGAGCATCACTTCAACAACAAGAATGATATAGTCAAAGATGCACATTCTATCTAGGAAGTAGTGTGACTTAGTGGAAGTAATCAAGTTTAAAGAGTACATATGCACATTCAGGTTTCTCTATGGGTCTAATTCTTAATATCTGGAATGGCAATCCACTCCAGTGTTCTTACCTGGAGAATCCCAGGGATGGGGGAGCCTGGTGGGCTGCCATCTATGGGGTCGCACAGAGTCAGACACGACTGAAGCGACTTAGCAGCAGCAGCAGCAGACACCATGTGGCTCTAGGTTATCAAAAGGAAAATTTATCAGTCCAACCACCTGTAACTGAAATAAGTAGGAATTTATTAAGAGTTTGACTATTAATTAAAGACACTGTAAAGAGTAACACCATGCAGACATCATGGTAATATAGGTTCCAACTTTTCATGGCTTTAGCACTCTAGCAATACCTTATATAATACAGACTCCTTCTTGTTCATTCTATACAAATAAAAGTGATACAGCAAGAAAGAGAGTTCATTACCATGGCAGATACAACAGCTTTTCTAATTTCCTTTTCTAATTTTCTCCCATCATGTTTTAGTGCTGTTTGCACTATATAAATAAAATCTAAGAGTGTGTGCTCTTTCGTGTGTGCTCTGACGTCCTCAGCACAATGCCTATGAGATTCCGTTGTTTCTTTCTAAACGCTAAGTGTTAGTCCATGTTGTGAATATACTGGGAGGTATTTTTCAATTTTCCTGTTAATGGACATGTTTCCACTTTGGGTTTTCAAATTCATTTTTCCCATTGAATTGCTTTTAATTGTTCATATGACATCAACCAGTGGACAAGACTTGGCAACTGGACAAGAAACCAAATAAATGTTAGTCTGTTTCTTTCCATGAAATGCTACATTAAATGGATTTTTAAAAATTTTTGTTTCCCAAGTTATTACAACTCCATAGAAACACATTCTTTATAATAACCTCATATCTTGAGAACTTGTTAAATTTACTTTTCAGGACGTGTAGTTGTTTTGTATTCCTTCAGAATTTTCTACATAAAAATTATATCATTTCTGAATACAGATAGTTTTCTTTTTTCCTTATTCATATTTTGGCCTCGTATACCTTGCCTTATTGTAATGGTTAAGCTTCCAGTACGGTGTTGAATGGGAACGGTAGACACCTTCTTGCCTTGAAAGAATCTCTGAGAGAAAGTGTTCAACATTTCACTGTTAAGTATAAAGAACAGTTTTGGGGGGTTTTTTGTTTGTTTGTTTTCTGTCTAGATGTTCCTTACCAGGTTGAGAAAGTTTTCTGGTATTCCTAGATTACTCTGATTTTTCATCATACAGGCAGTGAATTTTGTTAAACACCCCTTTTGCATCTAATGACATGATGATATTTTTTCCTTTGTTGTTAATAAAGTACATAGTGCTGATTAATTTTCAAATGCGAAATCAGACCTGCATTCCCAGGGTAAGTTTTCATGGCCAATAGAGGTTATAGAATCCAAGTTGTTAACATTATAGTATGGGTCTTTGCATCTACATGTATGAGAAGTATTTTTCTATAAAAATACCTTTTCTTCTACTGTATTTTTAAGGTTTTGGTATCACAATTATGTTGGCCTTAAAAAGAAAGTTGCTTTCCTTCCTATTTCTGAAAGAATATTAGTATCATTGTCGTTTTTTCCTCCTCACATGCAGAATAGAATTGCCCAGTGAAGACGGTTTACACCTAGAGCTTTCTTTATGTCATGGGCTTTGATAAATAATTTGATTCATATTTTCTATTTTATCTTGGATAAATTCTGGAGAGTTGTGTTTTTCAGGAAATAGAAACATTTTATTGAAGTTACCTAAGTTTTTATCTTTTAAAGTTGGTAGGATCTCTAATGTAACTCTCTCTTTCATTCCAGATATTGGTAACCCTGATGTTTTCCCTTTCATTCCCAATCCTTTGTAAGGGAGTTTTATTGATTTTTTTTTTCAATGAACTAAATTTGGGGGTTATTTATTTTCTTTATGTTTTTGTGCTTTTACTTCATTGATTTCTGCTCTTATTTTTATTGCATTTACTTCTCTTTACTTACCTGGGCCTAATGTCTTCCATTAACTTAGATGGGAAATTATATCATTGCTTGTTTAAGCACTTATTAATTTTTCAATCTTTTTTCCTTTATTCTTTAGAATGAATATTTTCTATTGACCTATTACCAAATTCACTAACTCTTCTTTATGACTTATTCAATGTGACAGAAAAACTATAGCCAGGTGACATCAGCCAGTCTTTATGGACTCATGGTGTCATGATTAGAGAAAGCATAGTATCAGGGATAAAGACAAGGTATGGATTCAAGAATGACTCTCACTTGCCCAGGCTGATCTTGCAACTGACCTTGTCAAATATCCAAACTGCCATCAACCAACTAATGCTGAATTCCCAGGATGGCTACATGCCTCAAGGAGATCAACCACTTCGTCACAAATTCATTATACTGGGCTCCATCTGAACTGGACTAAGCACAAATTCACTATAACTAGAATCAAAACATATAAGGGGTATAATTTTGCTTTTCTTGCCAAAAGTGTCTCAGCCAGCACTTCTATTCAAGGGTACACACATAATATGCAAGTGATCTAACAACAATAGGACTTTGCATAATATTACATCATAAGGGGTTCACTTTACATCAAAAGAGACATGGTAGAGGGTTCCATTTAGATCCAATGGATCCACTGTTCCATCATCTGCCATACACCCTGAAGCTATCTGTCTGACCAAGCAAGATAACAGCTTTTTGAAAGTGTGGAAGTGTCAGTCGCTCAGTTGTATCCAACTCTTTGCAACCGCATGGACTGTAGCCCACCAGGCTCCTCATTCATGGGATTCTCCAGGTAAGAATATTGGAGTGGGTAGCCATTCCCTTTTTCACAGGATCTCCCTGTAATAGTTGAGGAAGTCGCTCAGTCGTGTCCGACCCTCAGCGACCCCATGGACTGCAGCCTTCCAGGCTCCTCCATTCATGGGATTTTCCAGGCAAGAGTACTGGAGTGGGGTGCCATTGCCTTCTCCGGTAGCTTGATATAATGGGGCTCTATCCTTTGGGGTGCAGAATATACCCTAAACAAATACATATTATACAATGTTATATCTCTAATAAGTAGAATATAAGTCTAGGAGCCAAACGATGGAATCAGAAGAGGTCATTCCCAATAATATATTGGTAAATATATACTGACCACTCCTGCATTTCTAATTTCTGTGGATCTATAGGTCCTGGTTCCAAGAGGAAGATTTACCTCATTATCATTTTTCTTGGGCTCCAAAATCAATGTGGATGGTGACTATAGCCATGAAATTAAAAGACGCTTGCTCCTTGGAAGAATAGCTATGGTAAACCTAGACAGTATATTAAAAAGCTAAGACATCACTTTGCCGACAAAGGTCCATATAGTCAAAGCTACGGGTTTTCCAGTAGTCATGTATGGTTGTGAGAGTTGGACCATAAAGAAGGCTGAGCCCTGAAGAATTGATGCTTTCAAAATGTGATGTGGAGAGTCCCTTGCACAGCAAAGAGATCAAACCAGTAAATCCTAAAAGAAATCAAGCCTGGATATTCATTGGAAGGACTGATACTGAAGCTGAAGCTCCAATACTTTGATCACCTGATGTGAAGAGCTGACTCACAGGAAAAGACCCTGATGCTGGGAAAGACTGAGGGCACATCTCTGTGCCAAGAGACCAGACGTCCAGAAAGGGAAGTTACTATCCTGGAAGGTGTAATTATCACCTATACTCAGAATGAAGTAAGTCTGCTGTTAAACAATGTGGGAGAAAATAAAACACTGGACACCCAAGTGATCAAGTGGACTTCCTATTGATAGCCTTCTGCCCAATTTTGATAGCATATCAACAGTGAAGAAGCCATAACCTGAATAAGACACAATAATCAGGAGCTCAAAATCCCTCAGAGATGGATGTCTTGGAAATACCACCACAAGAGAGGCTAATTGAGGGGTAGAGTAATCTAAAAGTACAGTAACAGGGGAAAATGATGACTATCAGTTGTAGCCAGAGTATCTGCAGCAGCAGAGGCTATATTTCATCTCACCAACCTTCCTCTAGTAAGGAGTTTGGGTTCTCCAGAAAGTGATCAAACAGAATCTAGGCAAAGCTGTTTCTAGATGGTGTAAGCTGATTTGCTTCAGTTGTGTACAACTCTGTGTGACCCCATAGATGGCAGCCCACTAGGCTCCTCTGTCCCTAGGATTCTCCAGGCAAGAACTCTGGAGTAGGTTGCCATTTCCTTCTCCAATGCATGAAAGTGAAAAGTGAAAGTGAAGTCGCTCAGTTGTGCCTGACTGTTAGTGAACCCATGGACTGGAGCCCACCAGGCTCCTCCGTCCATGGGATTTTCCAGGCAAGAGTACTGCGTGGGGTGCCATTGCCTTCTCCGATTATAGGAAGCAAGTGGATCCAAATGTACAAGGGAAAGGCTATTCAAAACCAATGCATTCACCACCTGGCTGTCATATATGTGGTCTGCTTATAGCTCACAGTTGAGTCCCTCCCTAGAAACTGCTTTTGTCCCAAAGAAGTAGCCTTACCCAGAGTTACACACTCAAAGGCAGTCTGCATCCAGTGAACTACTGAAGCAGTTGAACCAAGACCCAGATCTCTTGCTCCTATGTGAGACACCCTTGAAATGTGAGGCACTTGTGAAAAGCCATATTTGTGTGACAGCATTCCACAGGATCAGCTGAGGTCTCTGCTGCAACTACACTGTAGATCAACATGCTGTTCCGATAATCCCACTTTTCTTACAGGTGGTATACATAAGACCACTCCCCAATAAGCCACCTGCACTCAAAGTTCCATCTTAGATTCTGCTTCTAGGACAGTTCTATGTTTCTAGAGAAGTGCTTAATGATTGCTTTTCAGATTAACAAAGATGGGCACAATAAAGGAAAGAAATGGTATGGACCTAACAGAAGCAGAAGGTATTAAGAAGAGGTGGCAAGAATACACAGAAGAACTATACAAAAAAGATCCTCATGACTCAGAAAACAACAATGGTGTGATCACTCACCCAGAGCCAGACATTCTGGAATGCGAAGTCAAGTGGGCCTTAGGAACCATCACCATGAACAAAGCTAGTGGAGGTGATGGAATTCCAGTTGAGCCATTTCATATCCTAAAAGATGATGCTGTGAAAGTGCTTCATTCAATATGCCAGCAAATCTGGAAAACTCAGCAGTGACCAGAGGACTGGAAAAGGGTCAGTTTTCATTCCAATCCCAAAGAAGTGTAATGTCAAACACTGTTCAAACTACCGCACAATTGCACTCATCTCACACAACATAATGCTCAAAATTCTCCAAGCCAGGCTTCAACAGCATGTGAACTCTGAACTTCCAGATGTTCTAGCTGGATTTAGAAAAGGCAGAGGAACCAGAGATCAAATTGCCAACATCTGCTGGATCATTGAAAAGGCAAGAGAGTTCCAGAAAAACATCTATTTGCTTTAGTGACTATGCCAAAGCCTTTGACTGTGTGGATCACAACAAACTCTGAAAATTCTGAAAGAGATAGGAATACTAGACCCCTGACCTGCCTCCTGAGAAATCTGTATGTAGGTCAATAAGTGACAGTTAGAACTGGACATGGAACAACAGACTGGTTCCAAATAGGAAAAGGAGTACGTCAAGGCTGTATATTGTCACCCTGCTTATTTAACTTATATGCAGAGTACATCATGCGAAATGCTGGGCTAGATGAAGCACAAGCTGGAGTCAAGATTCCTGGGAGAAGTCTCAATAACCTCAGACATGCAGATGACACCACTCTTATGGCAGAAAGTGAAGAGGAACTAAAGAGCCTTTTCATGAAAGTGAAAGAGGAGAATGAAAAAGTTGGCTTAAAACTCAGCATTCAAAAAACGAAGATCATGGCATCCAGGCCTATCACTTCATGGCAAATAGATGGGGAAACAATGGAAGTACTGAGAGACTTAATTTTGGGGGGCTCCAAAATCACTGCAAACAGTAACTGTGGCTATGAAATTAAAAGACACTTGCTCCTTGAAAGGAAAGCTATAATCAACCTAGACAGCATATTAAAAAGCAGAAACATTACTTTGCTGACAAAGGTCCATCTAGTCAAAGCTATGGTTTTTCCAGTAGTCATGCATGGATGTGAGATTATATTGGATTATAAAGAAAGCTGAGTGCCTAAGAATTGAATCTTTTGAACTATGGTGTTGCAGAAGACTCTTGAGAGTAACTTGGACTACAAGGAGATCAAACCAGTCAATCCTAAAGGAAATTAAGCGTGGATATTAATTGGAAGGACTGATGCTGAAGCTGAAGCTCCAATACTTTGGCCATGTGATGCAAAAAACTGACTTATTGGAAAAAACCCTGATGCTGGGAAAGATTGAAGACAGCAAGAGAAGGGGACGACAGAGGATAAGATGGTTGGATGGCATCACCGACTCAATGGACATGAGTTTGAGCAAGCTCCGGGAATTGGTGATAGACAGGGAAGCTTGGCATGCTGGACTCCATGGGGTCACAAAGAGTCGGACACGACTGAGTGACTGAACTGAACTGAATAAATTCATGTCAATGGCTGTACTGCAAATTATTAAAGGAAGAGAAGAATGTCTAATGTTTCTCTTAGCCCAATCCCAGTTCCCTAACTCCACTATAGCTACTTTCCCCAAAAACCCTTCCCAGTAAATGACCTGAATATACATTTATGTCCCAGAGATTTTTTCCTGGGGAACCTTATCTAAGGCAAGCCCAAAATATACATTATTCCCATTTTACTCATTAGTGAATTGAGACTCAGGTAGGTGAAGGAATTTGCTCAATAAATCCACAGCAGTAATTGACAGGGCCACTAACTCTAACCCAGGTCTGGTTGATTCCAAAGCCCTATTCCTTGGACTATATCATACCCGCTACCCTCTCTTCCCCAAATGGATATTACTTTTTTAATAAAAGAATCTGCAGTCTTTTCTGTTTGCTTTAAAGTAAAACATCTCAAGCTGACAGGTCTATCAGAACTTGTCACTTACAGTTTAATGCCATGCAGCCTGGTTGATGCTTGTCAGACTGACAGTAAAGCCCGAACGGATACTATGCCATTATGCATTTAATGGACTACCCTCATGGAGCCAAACACCACGTTAAATACTTAATGCCAGTCAAATTTATTTACAGGATCAACTCTCTCCCCTTCAGATATTGCCGTTTATCCTTTAGGCTAAAGCCTCTGGGGCACTTTGGGAGTTGCTCGGCACTTTGTCTGCATGGGAAAATCCATCGCCAATGGTGACATTTTCCAGTCTAGGGTGAAAACTATTTAGGAAGAAAAATAGATCCCAAGGAACTTCAAGTTGAGAGAAAAGAGATGAGATACCAAAAAAGATATTGTTATAATGTAGAGCTTGTAGAAATAGATAAAAGAGCTCTTTTGTCCCATATCAAAATGCTATTTCTGCTGCCCAAAGCCATATAAAGACTGATTCCAAATCTATCAGCTTTGCTCCTTTTTCACCTTTTGAAATACTACTGATAGGAGGAGGGGAAGTAGAGAAGCTTACAGGATAGCGTCTGTCTTACAGCCTAGTAGGATTTCTGGGATTACTCCAATAACTCTTCAGTAGCCTGATATTTTTTGTAAAAGTTCAGCTGAAACTTCCTCTATCCTCTGTTGGGGATTCACAGACATTGTTTTTTCCCCTAACACACCTACATGACTTATTTCTGTGCTGCTGTGTTGTTAGGAGCGTGTGGAAAGGAGACAAAGCCAAGCTGGAGCAGGCCAAAGGAGAACAGAAAGAGGGGTGACAGTTTTGGGGTTCATGTCATGTGAGAAATGGCTCAAGGACCCAGAGACATATAAGGCGAGATTAAGAGAGGTCAGCAATGCGCTACCGTGGGGAAGGGCAGCTATCCTAGTCCTAACCCTGAGCTCGTCCTGCTCATCAAACTCTTCTCACATATCACTCCCTGTCCAGAAAAGCTAGCTTTTCATTATCCCTACCCCTCAGTCTTGTTAAAAACAACTCATTCAGGCTTCCCTGTAGCCCAGTGATTAAGAATCTGCCTGCCAGTGCAGGGGACATGGGTTTGATACCTGATCTGGGGAGATCCCACATGCCAGGCGGCAACTAAGCCCATACACCGCAACCACTGAGTCCTCACTCTAGAGCTCACGTGCTGCAACTACGGAGCCATGAGCCTGGAGCCCATGTGCCACAAGAGAACACTTTGCAACGAGAAGCCCCTGTACCACAGCTGGAGAGTGGGCCCGCTCACCACAACTAGAGAAAGCCTATGCACAGCAGTGAAGACCCAGTGTGCCATAAAATTGAAAACTAAATCTAAAAACAACTCCCTCTTTACTTCCCAATTCAAATATCATTTCTTCAGGAAGTGTCTTGTCCACCAGCACTACTTTGATGAGTACTACAACCACCAGAATTGGTTATTTTTTTTTCTGTTATATGATCTCACAAAACTCCTCTAATTTAACTTTATAGCACTTACTACAATTTGAAACTTTATACCTGTTATGTGATTTTGCAATCACTGTTGATTCACCCGCTATATTCCACATCCTATGTCAGGATAAAAAAGTACTATGTTGTTTTCTATTGCATCCTTGGATTTAGGAGGGGAGCTTGGACAGAATGGGAACTTGACAAATTGTGCAAGGAAAAAACACATCATGCATACATGAATGAATGACTTAGTATAAAGAAATAGATCTTAGAAATAGAAATGAAGGACAGCCACATGACATTTCAACAAAGAAAAAATTTTAGTGTAATCAGAGTTATTCAGCAGTGAATCTGCCTACAAATGAGAGCTTAGCTCCCTGCCAGGGAAAGTACTCAAGAGCAGAGACCAAAACTTGTTTTTAAAGTGCATGTATATATAAATTAAACTTGGACCCCATTAACTGCTACTTAACATTCTAGAGTTTTAAGATTCTATTAATGTTTTCCTCTTTCCTTTTGCTTCTCTATAAGTTCATTCATTTTTATTAAATTTTGATTGACAAGTTCAATGACTACCTTACAAATCCCTCAGCTCTCAGAGTTGTGGCAAAACAAACTTGCAGATCCCATCAGGAAACAGCAGAAAAAGTGGTTTGCTCTTTGGAAGTCTAATCTTTGGGGATTCATTTATGAAAGAGTAATTCCCTATGTCCTGTCCATCAATCCTGTTTCTTCTGGGTACAACAGATGGTTTTGTATATTGAATATTTAAAACACACTTTTTGATGATTTTTTTCCACTCCCCTGAGAATGGTTCACATAGTTATTAAAGTGAAAAACACAAATAGCAAACTCAACAAGCAATCAAGAGTGATTTCTAGGGGGAACTCTTATTTCCAAGCCAGGTTTGCCTAATGCACACATAATGAATAAAAAAGAAATAACAACAATAACAACAACAACAAACTAGGTGGAAAGGAATTTTTCAATATACTAATAAAAATATAACTAAAAATAAAAATTTTATAATCAGGGATGCAGATTTTGATCCACTGTGAGAAAATACTTTGTACATATTAAGCAATGAGTTTCCAGATGCTGAGTGTTTCCATGGAGGATGACAGACATTTGGCAGAGATGTTTCAGCTAGGATTCATATATTGAATTGACTATGAGTTATAATACTGTTTAAATATCTTTCCAATTCTGAGATTCTATGATTTGTACCTTAGTTTGAAGAAGAGATAGATAAACAATTTGGAACTAAGACTGGGCCTATATCAAACAACCCATCAACTCAAGTATTTTATCCAGTAAAGGATATGGTCATTCAGAGGAAATGATCTGCCTGCTGGTCTAGTTTAGAAATACTATTTTCTATTTAATAGATGAGGAAGCTGCTTCACAGACAAAACAAAACAAAAAAATCTTCCAAGGGGATATAGGTAATAAAATTCTAAAATTTTAACTCATGTGTTTCTGACTACAAAGAATAATGCTGTTTCCATTACCTCTAACTGAGTTTAGAAAGAAAATCAGAACTGGTAACAGAGGCAAATGAGTAGCAGTGTATTTATAGGGTATCAGACATGTCCAAAGCCTTTGACTGTGTAGACCACAACAAACTCTGGAAAATTCTGAAAGAGATGGGAATACCAGACCACCTGACCTGCCTCTTGAGAAATCTGTATGCAGGTCAAGAAGCAACAGTTAGAACTGGACATGAAACAACAGATTGACTCCAAATAGGGAAAGGAGTACCTCAAGGCTGTATATTGTCACCCTGCTTATTTAACTTATATGCAGAGTACATCATGAGAAACGCTGGGCTGGATGAAGCACAAGCTGGAGTCAAGATTGCTGGGAGAAATATCAATAACCTCAGATATGCAGATGACACCACCCTTATGGCAGAAAGTGAAGAGGAACTAAAAAGCCTCTTGATGAAAGTGAAAGAGGAGAGTGAAAAAGTTGGCTTAAAGCTGAACATTCAGAAAAGTAAGATCATGGCATTCAGTCCCATCATTTCATGGCAAATAGATGGGGAAACAATGGAAACAGTGGCAGACTTTATTTTGGGGGCTCCAAAATCACTGCAGTTGGTGACTGTGGCCATGAAATTAAAAGATGCTTGCTCCTTGGAAGAAAAGCTATGACCAACCTAGACAGCATATTAAAAAGCAGAGACGTTGCTTTACCAACAAAGATCCATCTAGGCAAGGCTATGGTTTTTCCAGTAGTCATGTATAGATGTGAGAGTTGGACTATAAAGAAAACTGAGCACTGAAGAACTGATGCTTTTGAACTGTGGTGGTAGAGAAGACTTTTGAGAGTCCCTTGGACTGCAAGGAGATCCTGTCGGTCAATCCTAAAGGAGATCAGTCCTGAATATTCATTTGAAGGACTGATCCTGAAATGAAGCTCCAATACTTTGGCCACCTGATGCGAAGAACCAACTCTTTTGAAAAGACCCTGATGCTGGGAATGATTGAGGGCTGGAGGAGAAGGGGACGACAGAGGATGAGATGGTTGGATGGCATCACTGACTCAATGGACATGAGTTTGAGTAAACTCCAGAAGTTGGTGATGGACAGGGAGGCCTGGTGTGCTGCAGTCCATGGGGTCACAAGGAGTTGGACACAACTGAGTGACTGAACTGAACTGAACTGAGACATGTATAACATAGGCTGGGGAGGGGAGGGAAGGGAAGTGATTTGAGAGCAGGATCCAAAGTCATGAAAGAGAGAGATCTCTTGAGGAAGGCAGGCATCCTTGACTCTGAGGCTTGGTAGGGAGGGATCCTGTATGACTGTTCTTTTTCTGGGAATCAGGGAGGGAGGTTGCATAGACCTGGCCAGGGGGTCATTAGATCAGGGTATTGCCATCTGCACTGAAGCAGAGTCAAGAGATAATCACTAACCCGAAGGGTAACTCATTGAGTCATCATCCCAAATAGGGTGGGTAAACCCTAACTGTTGGGACCCAAGCCACATGAGAGGAGGTTCGAAGTAGATGATGGGGAGAAAACAAGGGTTGATTCTGAAGCACGTGCAGGCTCCCGCAGTGGGACTCAGCTCTAGTTTCCATAGCCACAGACATGCCTATGTGGAGAAGGAAGGCAGGAGACACACTGGGGAGAGCTAGGCAGAGTAGCCAAGGCAGAAGGGAACTTGCATGGGGCAAATGGTGGCACAAGGGGGACTCACAAATGGTTTACAAAAACCAACCTTCTTTGTCACTGTGACCATGTCCCTTGAAACTTATGTTACCAAAAATCTGGGCAATACCAAAACTCCATATTCTATCATAAGAAAGGCCTGAGGCTGCTGAGCAATTGAAAAATCTACTTCCACACTGATCAGGACCCATTCAAGAACCAGATAAGCTGGATTTTCAGGGAGAGTTAGCAATGATTCCAGATGGGGACCACTGGGAAAGTCAGCAGCCATTTCCTAATGGAATAAAGGTAGATATATATACATTTGAATTATCATTTCTATTATCAATCTCAGCAATTAAGATATTTATTTCATTATAATAATACTAGGAAATATCATTGTAAGGTTGTGCATTTTTGTTTTCTTCTTGTTCAGTGATACTGTTTTTTTTAACAGAGTAATACAACAGAGAACAATGGCAGTTCATCCCAGCCCAGGAGAGAAACATTTTCTTCCAATCCTGGTACACGTATAACAGTGTTTTTGTTTGTTTGTCTATCTGTTTGGATTTATTTTGTGAGCCTGAATGTACATTTTCTACTTGATTAACTGTGCTTTGATTCTCCTGCAGCTGGAATAGGGATTGTGATGTCATAAAACATGACAAAATCAGAAAAGAAGAAAACAATGAACAAGCAAACAAACTCCGCTCGGGATCTGAAAGGAGGCATTATTAGTCACTAAAGATTGCCTGCTACATCTGCGCTCATTTGTTTGGGCAAAAGACTTTGTGTCCAGACAGAGATTCCTAACTATTGTCTCCAAATCAGCACTGGCTTGGCTTCACTACCAGAATGCAAATTATGTTATTTGCTGCCATTGTGTGTCAATTAATGATAAAATGTGAATTCCTAGTGCAATATGCTCCAACTGGCTTAACATCTGGGTTTACCTAAAATTCAGGGACCGGTTTCCAAAGATGTTCACTGCTTGGATGCAGAAGGTAGGAAGCGTTGGCTTCTCAGTGAAGCTGTAGAACATCTCTGGCAACAACCGAAGCATGGCTACTGGTGTGTGTTCCAAACGTGTTTTATAAAAGAGAACTTGTCTCTACTTTTCCCTGTTCTTCCTGTGGCATCTATGCTAATACTACTACTGTCTCCCCAATCACCAAGATTCATAGCTTAACACAAAATATGCTATTTCTCCCACTCCCTGTCCTGTCGCTCTGCTGTCTGATAAAACATTTCATGGATTCCCATTTGCTGTATCTGTTACTAACCTTACTTCACCATTCCCACAGATCCTGTCTGGATTCATATCTTCTATACCCACTGGCCTAAAATATCTTAATAAACTTCTAATTGGTCCCTCTTCCTCTGGCATCTCCTGTGACTGTTTTTCCCTAATATATCTGTATCTGCCTCCGGAAATGACCTTCTGATCATGGCACGCTCCTTCCCCCAAGCTTCCCATGGCTTCCCAAATTAAAGACACAATGCCATGAGCAGACTGTCTGTAATTCTATGTCTCTCCTTGCTGTCCACTCTTGAATCTTATTTTCCCTCCACAACTTCATTCTTTCTAGTAGTTGCTACTCATTTTTCAAGACAGAGCTCAATTATTTCATCATCTCCGAAGCATCCCCCTAAACATTCAAGAAGAACCATGTCCCGTTTTTGTCATTTATTTCATTTATACTAGCTATCTCTGTTGTTTCTTTTATCTCCTACTTTTCCATTGTTTCTCTCCATATTCATTTACAAATCATTATCACAGTGTGTTTTTGAAAATAATTGGTTCTTCAATTTTAATCTCTATCCTTATGACTTAGTACATAAACAGGCATCCAACAATGTTTTTGTAATGAATGAGTGGTAAATCAGTCATTAGGTGTATACTTAAGCAAATTTTGGGGGCTAAAGAAAACCACTATTGCCTCTAAAATATTTAGTTGACTATCAGATCAGATCAGATCAGTCGCTCAGTTGTGTCCGACTCTTTACATAATTCTTAAAATAACTTTATAGCAAATTCTACTGAGCTGCCTTAATCTTAGTCATAAAGCTGTATCTTGCTGATGAAGAAAATAATGTGAATTTGGGAAAATTTGTAAGCTTTCATAGTTTTATGCAAGCAACTAAATGATATTATTGTCGGTATATCCCTTAATGGAAAAAGTGAAATATAAAGAGACTTATAAAGTCCTGTTCTCCTTTAATGAGGTAATTTTGTGGTGTTTTCAGTCACTCTCTGACCAAGCGATTTTACTTGGATAGAGTAACTGCTATACAAATCAGCTCTTGACAATTTAAAATACTCTAGTAACAGGCTGACCTAATAGTGTTCATTCATCAGCATTTATTGGATACCTACTATGGAGACAACAGTTAGATGCTGAAGAAAAAATATAGGAAGTTTTGGTTTTAATCCTTGAGATTACAGTCCATTGGGGTAGCCTGACTTTTAATTCAATACCTACAATAGCAGAAAATGAGAGCTCCACCAAAGAGACGAAGAGCTTATTCAAGGAGCAAAAGAATGGTGAGATCAAGCCAAGCTGATAGTTTGGGAATGAAGGCCTAGGACATAGGTTTTCGGGAATAAATAGAAGTTTGACAAGCAGAACTGGGGGAATTTACATTTCAGGAACAAATTACCATCTTGGAAGTCAAAGGCATATGCATAAAGCCCTACTGGAACTCCCAGCTAAAGTCAGCATCAATCACCAGACAAGGGTTTGAGCCATCGTGGATATCCAATCCAATGCAGCTGACGGTTACACAACTGTAAAGTAGGAAAACTAGAATATGAATACAGGTCTTATGACTCTAAATCCAGTGCTCCATACTTTACTCCACTGCTGCCCATCAAATGGAACTAGATAACATCTAGCATAGAATTTCAGGCCAGTACAACAGAATAGTTAAGAGTTTGTAATAAGTCATCCAAGCTCAGACTAGAGCCTCAGCTCTGCCATTTATCAGTGGTGTGAACTTAGATGAGCTCATCACTACTAACTGACCTCAGTTTCTCCATTTAAAAATAGCATTAACAATAGTCTCTGTTCACCCCACAGGATCATTATGAAGGATAAATGAGTTAATGAATATAATACTCCTGGCACAGAAAAAATATTCAATAATATAAAGCTATTATAAAAAATAGTACCATCTTATGATTTTTTACCTTTAAACTCTGTAAACGTTGTCTCTGGCTCATTTTACCCCACTATGGCTTCAAAGAACATAAAGGCCTTCCATTATAAATGGACTAAAATGTTTCCTTTGTTCCTTGAACACACCATCACAGCCAAATGTATGAAGCTGACTACAGTAAAATATCCCAATGTTATACAAATTTCAAGAGACTGAAAATTCATCTAGATAATACAAAACCAATGTTCATTATAGCTTTAATTAAATTCCATTGTGGTGTTTTATCTACCCACTTATCTGTCTTTGAAGTCTCCTGTAAGGTCAGAAACTTTATCGGGCCATAAAAACTAAATAGATTTGGATGACTCTATCAGAAAACACTAATGTCATTTCCTTATCTCTGTGAAATAGTCTTTTCTCTATATACACCTCAAACAACTACAGGAAGCAACCTTGGTTGTATTATCTTCAATTTCCTTTGAGTACTTTCTCTCTTTATTTTTTTCTGTCAGTTTTTCTGCTAAAAATTTAATTTTGCCCTTTTAGTAAGTATATAATTTTTTAAAAAACATCAGTACAAATCTTTGTATTTCCTCATCCTTCTGGATATTGCATGAAATGTTATTTGTACTTAGAATGCTTCCTCTACTTGTAATATTTAATATTACTATCTGAAAACTTCTTCTGAGAACGAGGTAAAGGGTAGCTGTGTACATTTAAGCATACAACATATTTCATATTTCATATACCTGAGGAAGACTCTGAAAAGTCATGATTTTTCCACCCACGATTTGCTCAAGTCAAGACTAGCCGCAAAGCATCACTGTCCCTACCTGGAACCTCAATAACGTAAAACCCACCTCCTATTTGCTTAACTGAGACTTTAATCCAGAGAGCTGAGCCTCCCCTTTTCATATATCCAACTCCTGTTCTTCTCCAAAGCCCAGGTAGAGACCTACCATTGCTGAAATCCTTCCCTTCCTCTTTGAGCTACAGCAGAACTGCTCACAAGCAGCGCTCCTTGCCATTTGCTGCCTTGGACACTACTTGGCCAAATTTTTACCAAAAATCAACTGTTCTTTACGAAGTGTGCACAGTACTATATGTGTATAAGCAGACTGCTCCTTAGAATTTTGAGAATGGACCTTATTTTAAAAGCATGAAGTATTTTGTCATGGTGAAAAGAATATGAACTTTGGCATTGCCTAGAACTTCAGCTCAAAGCTAGCACCAAAAATGTGCAACGCTGAGAAACACAATTAACAGATAAGAAAGTGAATGTAACTTGCATCCCAGTAATGAGAGATAGGTCTGGGTTCTAAGATCAAGTATATCTAATTGCAAAGGTTTCTCACTTTTCACATATTACTAAGGAATCAGATGATAATAATAATAAATAATATTTTCATATCCATGTTCCTAGATTTAATATCATTCCTAAAATTCAGCTGGGCTTTCTTGGTGGCTCAGCAGTAAAGAATCTGCCTGCCATTGTAGGAGTTGCAAGTTCGATCACTGGGTCCGCAAGATTCCCTGGAAAAGGAAATGGCAACCCACTCCAGTATTGTTGCCTGGAGAATTCCATGGACAGAGGAGCCTGGTGGGCTACAATCCATGGGATCGTGAAAAGTTGGACACGACCTAGGGACTAAAACAGCAACAAAATCCAGCTACTTTCTCCAAGTTTTACCAGCATATCTTGTTGTCAAACTTAGCATCTCTGACAGTAATTTTCATCACAAATCCCAAGACAAATATCTGCCCAGCCGCTCCTACTCAGAACATATTTGATATTTCTATTTCCCTTACGATCTTCCACCCAAACTAATCAGCCATCAGTTTATTAATAACTGTCACACTATTGCTAAAGCGACTTGCAAAACTACCTCAATTTTGTGACTGCCCTGTTAAGCCCTCATTACATGGAGTCCTGACTATGGTCAGAGTCTTGTAACCACCTTTTGACCTCCATCCAATGTATCCTCCAGATGGTGGTCCATGCTACATTTATAAAATAATAAACTGGCCACATCAGGTTTCATGTTGCAATTATTCCCTTTCTACTGCTTTCAGAATAAAATCTAAATGATGCAGAATTCAAGTTTATTCACAAACCTCTTTGCTAGTGTCTTTTCCCCACACATATACTCACACATCCGTACCGAAACAACCAGCCCTTTCCTAAAAACACCTTATAGTTTCACATATTTCTGCCTTTGCAAATGCTATTCCTTCTTCCTGGAAGCTGCCGACGCTGCATGAAAGCCACATAATTATCCTTCAGAATCCATCTCCTATGCCACTTCTACTCAGAAGCTTTGCACAACTCGTCTTCTGGACAGAAAAAAATACCACTTATTCCATTTACCCAATGCATACTTTTCAAACTACATACAAAAATAAGCTCAAGATGGGTTAAAGACCTAAATTTAAGACTGGAAACTGTAAAACTCCTAAAAGAAAACATAGACAGAATATTTTTTGACACAAGACACACCAATAATTTTTTTCTGGATGTATCTCCTGAGGCAAGTGAAACAAAAGCAAAAATAAACAAATGGGAGCTTAAAGCAAAAAGCTAAAAGCTTTTGCAAAGCAAAGGAAATTAATGACAAAATGAAAAGAAAATCTACTGAATAGGAGAAAATATTTTCAAATAATATGATCAATAAGGGGTTAATATGCAACATATTTAAGCAGCTCATACAACACATCACCAAAAGAAAAATAAAACAACCCAATTAAAAAATGGAAAGGATTGAATAGACATTTTCCCAAAGAGGACATGCAGATGGCCAGCAGGAAAACATGCTCAACATTACTATCATCAGGGAAATGCAAATCAAAATCACAATGAGATGTCACCTCACCCCTGTCAGACTATCATCAAAAAGAACATAAATAACACATTATGGTGAGAATGTGGAGAAAAGGGAACCTTCCTATACTGTTGGTGGGGATGTAAACTGGTACAGTCACTGTGGAAAATATTATGGAGTTTTCTCAAAACACTGAAGCTAGAACTACCATGTGGGGCTTCCCTGGTGGCTCAGTGGTAAAGAATCAGCTTCCCAATGCAGGAGACATGGGTTCAAACCCTGATCCGAGATTTCACATGCCATGGACCAGCTAAACCCACACACCACAGCTACTGAGCCTGTGCTTTAGAGTCCAGGAGCCTCAACTACTGAGCCCATGTCCCACAGTTACTGAAGCCTGCATGTCCTAGAACGTGTGCTCTGCAACAAGAGAAGTCACCTCAATGAGAAGCCCATGCACCGCAACTAGAGAAGAGCCCCCTGCCCCCCATGACGCAACTACAGAAAAGCCCACACAGCAACGAAGACCCAGCACAGTCAAAACTAAATAAAAATATACATAAATAAAAACATATTAAAAGAAAACTATCATATGAGGCAGGACTTCCATTACTAGGTATATAACCAAAAAATACAAAAATATTAATTAAAAAAGACACATGCACCCCAATATTCATAGCAGCATCATTTACAACTGCCAAAATATAGAAGCACCCAGTGTTCTTGCCTGGAGAATCCCAGGGACGGGGGAGCCTGGTGGGCTGCCGTCTATGGGGTCACACAGAGTCGGACACGACTGAAGTGACTTAGCAGCAGCAAGTGTCTATCACCAGATGAACAGCTAAAGAAGATTGGTATACACACACACACACACACCCATACATAATGGAATATTAGCCATAAGAAAAGAATAAAGTTTTGCCACTTGAAATAATATGGATGGACCTGGAGGGTATTGTGCTTAGTGAAATAAATCAGAAAAAGACAAGTACTGTATGTGATCACTTGTATGTGGAATATAAAAGATAAAACCAAAGATAAACAGACTCACAGATACAGAGAACAAACTTGTGGTTACCAGAGGGGAAATGGAAGTGGGAAGGGGCATGATTGATGGGGTAGAGAATTAAGAGATATCATCTAGTACACATAAAATAAATAAGCTACAAAGTTACACTGTACAACATAAGGAATATAGCCAACATTTTATAACTTTAAATGGAATATAATTTATGGAAAATTTTGAATCAAAATGGAATACAATTTATAAAAACCCTAGGTTTCAAGGAACAGGGTATAGCTATCTTTAGAGGAAGAGCATTATTTTTTTTTGCCTACCAAGTATTCAAATAGGAATTACACTTTAACCCTTCTTTTCAGTTGTTGGAAAATGTAAGCAAACATTTAGCTATTGATCTGCTTTCCTCTGATGGTGCTTAATAAGATTATCTAGGAAATTGCCAGATGAAGCAGGAAAAATTTTCCAAAAACAAAAGTCTATTATATTGTTTTCAGATAGACAGAGTTAGATTCTAGATGGATGAGGAACACAGATTTCGGTAATATGAAGAGATGGGTAAAAGTGTAAAATAAACTGTAACATCGATACAGCCTGTATCCTTCACCCCATCCCAGCTTTCCTTTTTGTGATCTGCTGCACCCAATCATGAAGATGACTTAAATCTATACTGACCTGGCAACTGACAAGTCTCTTTCATCAATGCTACTATTACATCCTCAAAAAAGCCTGAAAAGCAAGAAATTTTTTATGAATTTCACTTCAACCACAGAACCTTAAGTTGTATAATCAAAATCCAAGGCCTGTGCTTCTGCACTATGCTGTGTTCCCAAGATAAACACTGTCATTTTTCTTCCATCTTCTCACATGTTTTTTGAAGCCTGAAAGTGAAATTCCACTTGTAGGAAGATGAAATAGGTATTTGTATTATTTCAGGCCTTTGTATAAATCTCAAGCCTTATCTAAAAATCGAATCAAAATGCAGCATTAACCATAAATGGAAAACATAAAAATCAAACTTAAAGAAAATATACAAGAAAATCTTCAAAATTGAGAGCAAGATATGAAGTTCTAGGCAAAGAATTCTTGCACTTTATACCAATAAATAACTAGTCATCTTCTAAATTAAAATCTCTTACTTTGTGAAAAATTCTATTAAGAAGCTTAAAATAAAAGTTACTGACTGGGAGAAAATATTTGCAAACCACATATTTTAAAAGGATCTCTCTGTTTAGTCACTAAGTAGCATCCTACTCTTTGCGACCCCATAGACTGTAGCCCACCAGGCTCCTGCCCATGGGATTCTTCAGGTAAGAAGACTGGAGTGGGTTGCCATGCCCTCCTCCAGAGGATAGTACCTAGATATATAAAGACCACTCAAAACTCAACAGTATTAAAAAAAAAAAGAGGTAAGAAAATAGGCAAGTGACATGTACAGATATTTCAACAAAGGGAACATATAGGTGGCAAAGAAGCATATGAATGATGTTCAACATTCAGATCAGATCAGATCAGTCACTCAGTCGTGTCTGACTCTTTGCAACCCCATGAATCGCAGCACACCAGGCCTCCCTGTCCCTCACCAACTCCCCGAGTTCACTCAGACTCACGTCCATCGAGTCAGTGATACCATCCAGCCATCTCATCCTCTGTCGTCCCCTTCTCCTCCTGCCCCCAATCCCTCCCAGCATCAGAGTCTTTTCCAACGAGTCAACTCTTCGCATGTGGTGGCCAGAGTACTAGAATTTCAGCTTCAGCATCATTCCCTCCAAAGAAATCCCAGGGCTGATCTCCTTCAGAATGGACTGGTTGGATCTCCTTGCAGTCCAAGGGACTCTCAAGAGTCTTCTCCAACACCACAGTTCAAAAGCATCAATTCTTCGGTGCTCAGCCTTCTTCACAGTCCAACTCTCACATCCATACATGACCACAGGAAAAACCATAGCTTTGACTAGACAAAACTTTGTTGGCAAAGTAATGTCTCTGCTTTTCAATATGCTATCTAGGTTGGTCATATCTTTCCTTCCAAGGAGTAAGCATCTTTTAATTTCATGGCTGCAGTCACCATCTGCAGTGATTTTGGAGCCCCCCAAAATAAAGTCTGACACTGTCTCCACTGTTTCCCCATCTATTTCCCATGAAGTGGTGGGACCGATGCCATGATCTTTGTTTTCTGAATGTTGAGCTTTAAGCCAACTTTTTCACTCTCCACTTTCACTTTCATCAAGAGGCTTTTGAGTTCCTCTTCACTTTCTGCCAGAAGGGTGGTGTCATCTGCATATCTGAGGTTACTGATCTTTCTCCCGGCAATCTTGATTCCAGCTTGTGTTTCTTCCAGTCCAGCGTTTCTCATGATGTACTCTGCATATAAGTTAAATAAACAGTGTGACAAGGAAGTGCAAATTAAAACCAAGATGAAATGGCACTATGTAAATATCAGGAGAGCTAGAACAGAAAACAGTGACAACAGCAAATACTGGCAGGCATGCTGATGAGAACATGAAATAGTTTAGCCATTACGGGAAAGTCCCATTTGTATATTTTGGATTTTGCTACCTTTGCTTTTGGTGTTATGTCAGATGAAATAATTGCTAAGGCAAATGTCATGGGGGAAGGGGAGAAATGAGCATGAAGTCTCAACTTTGCAAGATGAATAAGTTCTAGAAATCTGCTATACTATTACTAATACATTGTACCTAGAATTCACAATATTGTATTATACACTTAAAGATTTGTTAAGGTTAAGATCTCATGATAAGTGTTCTTATCAATAATTTTTTACAACTGAAATCACATGTCACTTTGCTTTCTCTCAATGTCCCCAACTTATACAATATAGCACATATTCTATTAGAGGAAATCTTTCTTTAATGAAACTGAAAACCTACTATTTTGTGGTGAGAGGCTTTATAAATGAAAAAGTCATAATGAGAATTGTTATGAATGATTCTTCCATGGATATACCATCTTAAAAGTAAGATTTCACTGCCTGAAACTTAATAAGACTGTATTTTCCAATTACAAAGTAATATATTTGAATCAAATTATATTTCATAATAATTATATAATTAGCAACTGGGACATCTTGGCTTCATGTAATTTTGATTACCTATGGACAGTCTATTTCCCAGAATATCTTTCCACTTAACATTTCTTGGTAATAATAGAAATGTCACATCTTCTGTTAAATATATCAACCAATGTTAGGCAAGAACATTAGGCGAGAACAGAAGATCAAAATTTCAAATCCATAATCAGTTACAGTCACACACAGTTTCCCAGGCCCATGACTTCTATCTTATTTCTTTAACCAAGAAAGACATATCAATAGAATTTTATGGAAACAACCCTCCTTATTATTAATATCTAGCCATTCATTAAGTAAGTAACCACTGATTTCTATGTGCCTAACTAAGCACTACAGGTTTCTCTGGTGGCTCAGTTGGTAAAGAATCTGGCTGCTATGTGATTCCTGGATTGGCCCTGGAGAAGGGAATGGTAACCCACTCCAGGATTCTTGCCTGGGAAAATTTGTGAACAGTGGAACCTGGTGGGCTACAGTCCATGGGGTCACCAAGAGTCAAACACGACTGAGCAACTAACACTTTCACATAACAAAGCACCAAAAGCTGAAGACATTATAAATTTCAAAAGAAATTCCCTGTGCTGCTTGAGTTGGTACCAGCCTAGAGTATGTCACTGAGACAGCTCTTCTCCAGACACATGCATCTGTCCTTAGCACCATTTCTACCCTTCTAAGCTCTTACTGGCCACAGATGGAAACCGGGAAAGCTTTTCTTCCCAGATTCTTTACTGCCAGCATTGATTGCACGGTTAAACTCTAGCTATGCAGAAGGCTTAACTTTGTTTATCTACTGGGGGTTTTGTTTTTTTTAATCTCAACTTTTTAACTTTTTATTTTATATTGAACTATAGTTGATTTACAATGTTGTGTTAGATTCAGGTGTATGGCAGTGTTTCGGTTATACATAAACATTTTGTGTTTTATATTTCATTGACTTCTGCTCTTATATTTATTACTTCCTTCTCCTTACCTATTTAGAGTTTACTTTGCCCTTTTTTTTCCCTAGCTAAAGGTAGAACTTTAGATCTTTTATTGTATAACTTTCTTGGAATACATAAACATTTAAAACTATAAATTTCTCTCCAAATTGCTAACATAAACATTTAAAATTCTCTCTGAAGTCTGATTGGTTACATACCACAGAACTTGGTAAACTGTGTCTTTACTACCATTCAGTTTGAACTATTTTCTAGTTTCCCTTCTGATTTCTTTAATCCATGAATTATTTAAAACAACATTGGTTAATACGCCAATACTTAGAAATTTTCAGAATATCTTTTTGCTTTGATGCAATTTATTTTATAGTATTTGTATTTTCAATATTTTTAAATGTATTGAGACTTTGTATGGCCTATCATAGGGTCCATTTTGGTGTATGGACCATTGGCTATTTTGTATATTTATTCAACTGCTGAGGACAATTTTTTCATATGTGTCTGCTTTTGGTTGGTCTCAAGTTCCTCTGTATCTTTTTTTTTTTTTTTTTAGCTTGTTTTAGTGTTTTTTCAGAGTTAATACTTGTCATTTGTGGAAGGGTACAAATATACTGGCTTTACCAGGATTTTGCATAATATGTGAACAGCAGGATCAGAGCTAGAGTTATTGTCTGTTCTTAAAATATATTTCAAGTTATTACTGCTTTGTAATAAAATCCTCAAAAGCTCAATGGCTACTATCAGAAGAGACCTATACCCACTTCTTTGGCTAAATACCCAAATGGCTGGCAAAACCCAGAGAAGAAATTGTCAGCTACTGTAGTATATTTTAGGCCAATATTGCCTGGACACTCTCAAGAGTAAAATCTATCATTATTGTTAAGTTTTTTCTACTGTGATCTCATGGGCAACTTGTTTTGAGAAGACAAAAAATGAGTGGCTGTTAATTTGCCTTTCTTATAGTAGACCCTGGATGCTATCTTCAGAGTCATCATACTTATACTCTGGAACCTTCGTGAACTCCTAAATTTATAAGTGGTGAATTTTCAGGCTTTCTCTTTTACCTCAAATTACATTTCTGTTGAGAGTAATGAGTTCCCTGGCACAGCTTCAAATTTTAACCACAGATCTCAACATTTACTAAAGTTTTATCTCTCCCTTGTCAGTAATATTTAATAAAATATTTTTACAAACTTAGGAGAATTTATAAGTATGTAAGGAGAAGGCAATGGCACCCCACTCCAGTACTCTCGCCTGGAAAATCCCATGGATGGAGGAGCCTGGTGGGCTGCATTCCATGGGGTCGCTAAGAGTCGGACATGACTAAGCGACTTCACTTTCACTTTTTACTTTCATGCATTGGAGAAGGAAATGGCAACCCACTCCAGTGTTCTTGCCTGGAGAATCCCAGGGATGGGGGAGCCTGGTGGGCTGCCATCTATGGGGTCTCCCAGAGTCGGACACGACTGAAGCGACTTAGCAGCAGCAACAGCAAGGAAAATGAGAGAACAACCCAGCAGCAGTGGGATGTGAAAGACTAACGTCATTCACTATCTTAGTAATTCACAGCTCAGTGTTCAGGTTTGTGCTTCAGAAAGGGAACAAACTGTTGGGGCAGCTCTTATCAAGCATTGTAATTAGATTATTTCTTTTTTGTATCTTCTACTGGATCATAAACTAAATTGTCATTTCATCACTAGTACCTACCATAGTAGGCCTTCATTAACATTTGTTGAATGAATTAATGGAAAGATCAAACTAAGAACACTAAAGCTTTACTGAATTTACATGATAAAAAAAACTCTGCTTTTCAATATTAGTGTCCATTATGAGAAAAAATATATATATATATAAAAATGAAGGTGGGTGGGTATATGTGTGGGTATGAGTATGTGGTTATGGATATGATGATTATTAATATTAGCTTAAAGCTCAACATTCAGAAAACGAAGATCATGGCCTCTGGTCCCATCACTTCATGGGAAATAGATGGGGAAACAGTGGAAACAGTATCAGACTTTATTTTGGGGGGCTCCAAAATCACTGCAGATGGTGACTGCAGCCATGAAATTAAAAGATGCTTGCTCCTTGGAAGGAAAGTTATGACCAACCTAGACAGCATATTAAAAAGCAGAGACATTACTTTGCCAACAAAGGTCCGTCTAGTCAAGGCTATGGTTTTTCCTGTGGTCATGTATGGATGTGAGAGTTGGACTGTGAAGAAAGCTGAGCACTGAAGAATTGATGCTTTTGAAGTGTGGTGTTGGAGAAGACTCTTGAGAATCCCCTGGACTGCAAGGAGATCCAACCAGTCCATTCTAAAGGAGATCAGCCCTGGGTGATCTTTGGAAGGAATGATGCTAAAGCTGAAACTCCAATACTTTGGCCACCTCATGTGAAGAGTTGACTCATTGGAAAAGACTGATGCTGGGAGGGATTGGGGGCAGGAGGAGATGGGGACGACAGAGGATGAGATGGCTGGATGGCATCACTGACTCGATGGACATGAGTTTGAGTGAACTCCAGGAGATGGTGATGGACAGGGAGGCCTGGCGTGCTGCAATTCATGGGGTCACAAAGAGTCAGACACAACTGAGCGACTGAACTGAACTGAACTGAACTGGACTGCAGTTGCCAGGCTTCCCTGTCCATCACCAACTCCCAGAGCTGACTCAAGCTCATGTCTATAGAGTTTTTGATGCCATCCAACCATCTCATCCTCTGTCATCCCCTTCTCCTCCTGCCTTCAGTCTTTCCCATCATCAGGGTCCTTTGTTCCCTGAAGGTCTCATCTAAATAACAATACAGTCAAGCTCTCCACCAAACAACTCAAACTCTTGGTGTGAGAGAGAGCTTGACTCTAAGGAAACAAGTGACCAAAAGGAAATAAACACTTATCAGTGTTCTTTAAAAGCTTCTGCTCACATCACAGATAACATTTGATAAATCTCAGGAGGCCATTAGTCACCTCTGGCTGTCACCAGAGGATCACTGACACAGTAGACACAGTAGACACAGCCTGCAGGCACTTTACAATTGTACCTTTTTTTACTTCTACTCTATGGAGCTAAATTTCTGAGCCAACTCATTCCACCATTGAATTATACCAATCTACAAAGCAGTTCTCCCACCAAAGGAAATGCTAGGGTTAACAGACTTTCTCTTGAAACCCAATCAATAGTAGTCTTATAACAGGTAACATCTATGTTCCCATTGTTAGGGTTCTCACTGAACCCTAACCCCAAACTACAGCTATAAAGCTTTTCCAGAAATCTCCATAGCAATGAGCTCACTTAATGAAGTTTAGGTATAGGTATATACCTAATACCAATAGGCCAAGAAGAGTTACCAATATGCAAAACTGGCTGGAAGGATTTACTGCTTGGTCAATAATTGATTAGATATTTGTCCTAAAGAATGGCAGAGTGGGACATTTATATTTTAAGCATTTGTATTCATTATCTACTCTGTTCAGGCTTAGACTAGACATGGGGCACAAAAAGGAGAACAAGACCCAATTGTTAACCTTAAAGACTTCACAGGTTAGTATCGAAAATAAAATATACCATTTAAATACACCATAATAAATACACCCATGTAGCATGACGGGTGAAGGCAGTCATAGAATCCTTAGGGGTTACCCAAAAAAGTATGAGTGTTTCTACTGAAACTGAAATAGGGTAGGAAGTGGTAATGGTAGAGGGTTTTGAATAGAGTGTTCTATTCAGAGGGAAAAATATGCGCAAAGTTTTAGACAGCGATACTCAACATGAGTAAGAGAAAAAGATACTGTCCTTAGGCAGCTCCTAGTCAGTGTGGATGAACTAAACCATGTCGAGTTAATTTTTATAAGAGAAGGTGAATAAAATTCAAGAGGTCTAACACTCCTTGGACTGCAAGGAGATCAAACCAGTCCATCCTAAAGGAAATTAATCCTGAATATTCATTGGCAAGACTGATGATGAAGCTGAAGCTCCAATACTTTGGCCACCTGATGCAAAAAGCTGACTCATTAGAGAAGACCCTGATGCTGGGAAAGATTGAAGGCAGGAGGAGAAGGGGATGACAGAGGACAAGATGGTCGAATGGCATTACCGACTTGATGGACATGAGTTTGAGCAAGCTCTGGGAGTTGGTGATGGACAGGGAAGCCTGCATGCTGCAGTCCATGGGGTCGCTAAGAGTCGGACATGACTGAGAGACTGAACTCAACTGCTGAACACTCATTGGAAAGTCAAGAAAAGTTTTATAGAACAAGAAAATAATATTTGACCTTGATCTTCAACCTTCAGATGTCCTGTTCCCAAGTGGGTTATTTTAGAAGCTAGACAAATACCTTAATGTTTCTAGCAAAAGTATCCTAAAATATCTTCAGAGTAAAAATGAACATGAACTGAACACTCCTTGGAAAGTCAAGAAAAGTTTTATAGAAGAAGAAAATAATATTTGACCTTGATCTTCTAGCTTCAGATATCCTGTTCCCAAGTGGGTTATTTCAGAAGCTAGACAAAGACCTTAATGTTTCTAGCAAAAGTATCCTAAAATATCTTCAGAGTAATATAAAAATGAGCATGAGTATGGGCACTTTCTAAAGTACGCTGAAAACAGGAAGAAAGAAGAGGTCACTGTTGAACCAAGAGAGCGAGAGTGAAGCATTTCTGTTGATGTCTGGGTCAAAGATGAGTGTTGGTGGAAACATATAAATATCAAATATCATAGGATCAGAAGTCCAATAAGAACTCAGTGCATTTGTTGAGTCATCAACTTATATTTAATGCATGCCTACTCCATAGGAATTTTGGACAAAGGGATACAGACATATAGATTAGAAAGACAGCACCTTATCTCAAGGCAGACATCGCTAGTAGAGGGAGTCATGGAAACATACAAAGTACAGTGGGATGAATAAGTGCCATGATAAGATATACAGAGGAGACTTAGAGGCAATTAAGCTTCCCTGGGGGAGAGGAGCAGATTTGGGAAATTAGGTCAGAGAAGGTTTTCTGTAGGAGATAATACTATAAAGGAACTTGGGGTTCTGCAATAGTGAACCAGATTTGAAGCTATCAAATAAATTCATCCCTTAATACAGTCAACATTCCTATATGGTGTTAACATGAAGTTAGGGAGTCAGTGATTAAGACCCAAGTATGTATTAAGATACATAAGGTTCTGCCTGAAGCAGGTGTCTTGTGACATTCCTTCTCTTGAAGAAAATGATGTACAAGTTTATTTTGATAGTCAGTGACAGGCAGTGAAAGCCAACTTTAGCAAAGGAATTCAAATCATATTTATGCGGCGGAAAAACCCCCTCCATGTTCTGTCTCTAGAGAACCTTAGAGAAATGACATTTAAAGACGTTTTAATTTCTGGTATTCAATGTTCTCAGTAGGCAAACTATGGAAGAAGCGACTGCTTAATTGGAGGTGTCTAAGGTATTCATGTAAGTGTAATTGGAAATATGAAATTTTATCTGTGGTATTCCCCCTAATTTTGTGCTAGAGACCAAGCACAAAATGAGATGACCACAAATTGGTATTTACCCAACACAAATGTTTCACTATAGGACTGCTCTGTGCTAATGTGAGAATATGGCAAGACTTTGACTTTCTCTTGAACCACAGGCTGAACTTAACCTTTTAACATAGAGAAAATTGATCTTTTCAAACAATATCTCATTTACATTGAACATAATTAAATATAAACTTACAGAACAAGAAAGAAACTAATATTTTCAGTTATACACTTATGTTTACATATATCTTCAAAACCATTCTATGACATAGATATTAGACCCCTTTTAAAGATATGTAAATGAGAAGAATAAGCCTCTGATAGGTTAAATGACTTGTAAAAGAACATGCAAATGTGAAATGACAAAACTGAGATTTAAATTGAGACTTGTCCCTAGCCAAAATTCAAACTGCTCCTTTAGTTCAAATGTCATCCTCCTAAAAAAAAAAAACCATCATAATAGTTTCTGGAGTAAGTAGTGACTGGGAGTAGAATCATAGTGTAAACATTACCAGCTTATCTTCTTAAAAAGTGATTGGTAGTGAAATTTAGGAAAACTAAAGTAGCAAATATATGTTACAAAATTTAAGAATATAAGATAATGTTACCACAGCAACTTCACACCAAAAATACTGCTGTCTGGGTTTTGGAAAAGTAGATTATTTCAACAAAATAAAAAGAAAGTCAAAGCAAAGTCATGAGTCTCTTCAAAAATTAGCCCAAACTAATACCCTAAAAATGGACATAGTAGTAGTAGTTTAGTCTCTAAGCTGTGTCCGACTCTTGTGACCCCATGGACTGTAGCCTGCCAGGCTCCTCTGTCCATGGGATTTTCCAGGCAAGAACCCTGGAGTGGGTTGCCATTTCCTTCTCCAGGATAAATGCACATAACAATATTCAAGATAAAGGGCTTTCTAAAACCAAATTTACTTAATCTCTGCAGCATTTGACTCTGTTGACCGCCTTCTCTTACATGAGACTCTCTCGTTCCTCTTGTCTGTGATAACACATTTGTATTCTCCTCTTCAGTCCCGGCCTATTCTTCCCTAATCTTCTTACTTTGATCCCCTCTGCCTCTTTCTGATCCTAAAGTGCAAGGACTCCCCTTAATTTCCCTTTGACCTATTGCTCATTTTACTAAGTAAGATTTTGTTAGCTAACCTCTACCATCAATGTTTTAACATTAAATGCCACGCTATTGTAATCCAAACTCCTATCTTCAACTCAAAGCTAGACTTTCAGTTCCTCTAACTCACCTATCTGTCCTCTTCTCAGTGCAGCATTATGTTCTTAGGTAAAACACAGCAGGTTGAGAATTCCAACTGGGAATCCTCAGACCACACTGGATTGTTGATAGGTGACTACAAAGCCAAGAAACCAGATAGACCAAGTACGAGTGTCGGAGGTGAGGGCCGCCAACATTAATTCAGTGAATCTAGAAAGATATGGTAGAGTTTGAATGTGTTTCTTTCAACTGCCAACTTCTTAGTCATTTACCCATCTTCAGCTGTGGCTTGTCTATTTTAAAGCATGAGCAATGGTTTCTAAGTGATCCCTTATCTCCCCTTAGATCTGTGAAAATCAAAGCAAAATGCCGCTGTCGAACAAATTTCCCTTCGCGTAGCCTATGTCTCTAATTCCCCATTCTCATTTTTCATCAAACCAATTTTCCTTTTACCGTCTGTCTCCTACAAATACATTTGAGGAATCTTTTCCTGCTGATTGAATTAGGCCCTGCAAATTAATACTCTGTGTTCCACTTTCTTTCACTTCACTTCTCTCTCAAAAATTTGTTCAGCTTATTTGCCTTTTGAATCTTCCCAATTCTTCCCATCACTGAAGAGCTGCGGTTTTCTTTTAAGGCATCCTACTTTCTAAGGCTTCTTTGTGGGGAATGTCAGAGAGAAAATGGTCTCTTAAACTGTTTTATCACCAAATATTAATATGCTTTTAACGAAAGTTCATAAATTTTGAACTTTCATTTCAGTGCCTTCAGCCCTACCATAGTTTAATAAATATCCTAGTCATTTATTATTCAAAAACCATTCATTTAATCTATAACATGCTAGAAACTGAATTAGATCTTAGAGATGTTAAGATGAACTACACAGGAAAACTTCCTCAAGAGACCTAGGATCTTGAGAAAAAATATGTATAGAGATACTGTATAATAAACATACTTAATAAAAAAAATTTTGTAGGTGATCACGTGAGAGTAACTATGAGAAATAGTTGGACAGAGATGATATCTTAGAAGTAACATTGGATGTGGAGTCTTCTGTGCAGATCAAAGGTAAAACTGCATTTAAGATAGCGGAAGCAGCATTCTAAGGTCACATATGTTCACAGTGGACCCTCTACAGGTGCCTGGACGGCTCACAACAATCCACTCTTGTCTAGGAAATATCTCCTTGATCTAGAATATTGACACAGATACGGATGGACCCCTGGAGCCAAGTTTAGACTTCATGATCCACACCACACTTCTGGCCACAGCTTCTTGGGCCAGAAATTCACTTTTAAATTAAGTTACACAATTTCTTTTCCACATATATTTTTTTTAATATTTACATGTTTGTTTTATTCCTAAACACTGCCATTGGGCTAAAATAATTTATGCAACTAACAAACATTAAAATATTATTATCCATGGATGTAATTCAAACAAGTGTATCACCTGTCAGTTGGGCCTTATGAAAACAAATTACAATTAAGACAAACATAGATTGATTTAATTTCTTTAAAATTTGTTCTTTTCCAAATAATTTTGATGCAGGGCCTTAGAAAAGGCCTATCACTCTTTTTATATAACTGGAACATTAGCACATGAAGTCAGCAGTTCTGAAATAGAAGCTCTGTCCCTCCATGTGGTCTGAGGTTACAATGGGAGAAAAAAAAAGTGAATTAGACATGGAGAATAAAGCAGAATAAAGATTAGGGACCTTTACTGCATTTTAAATATTAATTCCAGTCCTTCAGGGACAGAGATATATTCTAGCTCAAAGATTCTGGGAGATGCTCCTATAATAAATTTCTTCTTTCTGGTTTAGGCACCCCTGAGCTGGTTTCATTACTGATAGAAAATCAGTCTTTATAACCTAGGTACTCAAAAGTCTGAGCCAACCATTTCAAGTTCCCAGTGGCCAAAGCTGGAACACAGTGAGCAACAAAATAAATACTGTAGTACTGGATTATAATCCAAAGTAGAAAATGAATATACATAAGCTCATGCTGATATAAATATATGATTGATTAAATAAATGAATAAAGGAAAGGAGATAAATTGCATTTACAGAGGAATTCCAAATATACTGTTCCCTGGGGTGTGGGCTGACTTAGTGACTTACAAAGAATCAGGTACAGAAAGAGGAAACTAGTGGAGAAACCTGGCAAACCCGGTTTTAATCAAGAGGTCAAGGTTAACAGCACAGTGATAAGTCATGTTAATAGCATTTTCCCCTTGATACGATGTGATGAGCAGGGCATGTCACCTCTGTGGTAGACTTTACAGAAACCTGTAACTCCAGTCTAACCATGAAGAAAAACATCAAATAAATCCAAATTGACAGGCATTCTACAAAACACCAGCATTCCTCAAAATTCTCAACATCATAAAATACAAGAAAACAATCCGAGAAATGGTTACTTACCAGAGGAGACTAAGGAGATGTGATGATTAAATGCAATGTGGTGTCTTCAATAGGATCCTATAAGAGAAAAGGACTTTAGTAGAAAAATGGCTGCAACTCTCTACGTAAAGCAGAGTTTATTGGTGATTTACTAATATTTGTTTTTTGATTTTGACAGATATAACATGGTGGTGTAACACGCTAAGTACAGGGAAAACTGGGCAAGGGTCTATGTAGAAACTCTATTCTATCTTTGCAAAGTTTCTGCAAATCTAAAAAGTAGAGACAAAATATTATTCCAAAGTAAAAACGATTTATGTACGGCTACAGTGCAGAATTCATGTAAGGGCATGGCAACAAACACTGATATCAAAGAAGGGAATGCAGGCCAGACTGCAAAGCATAGTTTTTCCTATACAAGGTAATGAAAGCTCAACAAAGGAGTGAAACCATCAAACCTGTTTTAGAAACAGCATTCTGGCATCTTTCGCACAAGCTATATTTTTAAGGAGGCAAGGCTTGGAGAAGAAAGTATAGTTGCAGGGCCATTACAAAGTCCAGGCAAAAAATTTCAAGGACCTAAATTAAGATATCTTTGTTGATATGGTACTACTCATTGAGCAAAGTCCCAACTAAAAGTCCATTCACTCAACTCAGCACGCAAAGTCATAAAAAGCAATTTTACAGAGTACTGAGCACAGTTCCCAGTGCTATACAGTAGGCTCTTATTAGTTATCTATTTTACATATAGTAGTATGCATATGTAAATGATTTATACAGAAAAAGAATCTGAAAAAAAAAAGAGTTGATATATGTATATGTATAATTGAGTCACTTTGTTGTACAGCAGAAACTAACACAACATTTTAAGTCAACTATACTCCAATAAAATTTTTTTTTAAACAACTTTTAAAAAAGTGATTTTTCAAAGGCCAGAGAGACCTCTGATGTATTTAGGCAGGCTCTGGTTCTGAGACTGTATTACTGGTCTAAGATCATTAAAGAGCTTTAATTTTCTTTATTGATTTTAAAGAAGCACTTCAATTCACCTTTAAATATTCTTCCCCTCTTCCCCTTTACATTATAAAATTTCTATCAAAGATCCTTAGGGCTTTCCACACGTTCCTACAAAATCAACTTCCTTTAATGTTTCTTCCACTTAGCATTTAAAGTCTAATAATTCTGCGGTCACCGCCATTCCCCAAAGTCTAACCCATTATCATAGCTGGCTTTTTCCCTAGGATGCACTTAGAATAGCAACTGCCTACAGCCTAGGAAGAGCAGTCAGTTCTACCAGCATGCATCGAAGAATCCAGCCCTCTTCTCAAACTCTGCCTTCTGTAGTTGGTTTCCAGGTGTTTTGATCAATATCTGAGTAATTAAAATTTCTCATGATCAAAGTTCTGACCTTCACATTGGCCCTGCTTATCAGTAAAAACATGTCTTGATCTTGTCGGGAGCTGCCTAGAGAGTCATACAGAATACCTCTAAGCCCCTGTCTCTCTCCCTGTCCTTGACTTTGGTTCAGACTGTGTCTGCTTTGTCAGCCAAAATCATGCCCTTGGCTGCCTCAGGTAATCTTCAGCCAGTGCCAGTTGCCTTCCTTCTTCTGTAATGTCCCTCATACACTTTCTCAATCACTATTCTAAATCGTCTGATATTTTGCTGGTTCAGCCCTGTATTTGGTTAGTCTTCATTTTATAAAATCTTAAAAAAATGGAATTCAAATCCAATAATCCAATTTTGTATGCTCTGGGTATTTGTAAAGAAATATATTCTCCATTTTGCCAACAGAGATAGAGACAGTCCTCTCTGTTTTAGGAAGTACTACACCACTCTAAGCCTCCACTTTCCAGCCCATAAATAAGTAAAGGCTCCCTTCAATGTTGAAATCTCTTTGACCCCTGAGTAAGGTTATTAAACAATCTTATTTTACATTGCCCCACCAGCTGCTTACTGAGCGACTATCACTATGGAAGGTGCCTAGAATAAAGCAAGAAATCAGAGAGATATGGTCTCTGCCATCATGAGTCTTAAATTGGTAAATGAGCAATTGTAATGAAAGTTGCAGTTTAAACAGAGGATTATCTGCAGCTGTGTACTGGTATATAAGCACTGTCCACCCAAGACACAAAATTAGAGCCTTAGAGAAAGGTAAAGATTGAGCTGAGTTCAGGAAAGTCACTGCTATCCTGAGGTCAAAGATAGCCAGTCACTCAACAAGGGTCTGAAGGTCCCCTTTCTCAGATCTCAGGAGCATTGACATCATCTCTACATTATAGTCCACTTTCTACATTGGATTTTCGTGGAAAAAATCCAAAACCACTTCTCTGGCCACTTTCTCAATCCAAGACATAAAATAAACATGAAACCCTTCAGTGGATCAAGCATTCTTAGAAAACTAAAATCACCATGTGAATTCAGTCAGTCAGTTCAGTTCAGTTCAGTTGCTCAGTTGTGTCTGACTCTTTGCAACCCCATGGACTGCAGCATGCCAGGCTTCCCTGTCCATCACCAACTCCCAGAGCTTGCTCAAACTCATGTCCATCAAGTCCATGATGCCATCCAACTGTCTCACCCTCTGTTCTCCCCTTCTCCTCCCATCTTTCTCAGCATCAGGGCCTTTTCCAATGAGTCAGTTCTTTGAATTAGGTGGCCAAAGTATTGGAGCTTCAGCATCAGTCTTTCCAATGAATATTCAGGGTTGATTTCCTTTAGGATTGACTGGTTTGATCTCCTTGCAGTTCAAGGAACTTTCAAGAGTCTTCTCCAGGACCACAGTTAAAAAGAATCAACTCTTCAGTGCTCAGCTTTCTTTATGGTCTAACTCTCACATCCATACATGACTACTGGACTAGATTCTGCCAACATTCACTTCTAAGTATCAAGTGATATGGTAGTGTAACTATCTGGTTTCAACCCGAGTTATCTCAGACAGATTGGCAAGAGCTGCGCCAGGCAACACTGGTCTTCCCCAATCATCAACTCAGTTGGTCTTCCAATATATTCTTATTGACCATCTATCACAAATAGTAAGAGCAATGAGGTTAAGTAAACTTCTGAATCTGTCCATATAAAATGGCTAGCTTGATAATTCAGGACAATCCAAAAATTTTAATTAAAAAAAGAACTAATGGATATAGTTTTAAGTAAGTGTAGTCCACATGAGAATATTATAGAAAGAGCAGACCTTAGAGTTTACCACTCCTCCATCTAGCCTAGAGAAGAGAAAGTTGAGATCAAAGAATTTAACCAATATGCTCAATGTTGCATTAGTTAATAAGGAAGCTCAGACCGGAATCATTGTATCCTTGAATCTATGTTTCTACTGCTGCTAAGTCGCTTCAGTCTTGTCCGACTCTGTGTGACCCCACAGATGGCAGCCCACCAGGTTCCGCCGTTCCTGGGATTCTCCAGGCAAGAACACTGGAGTGGGTTGCCATTTCCTTCTCCAAAGCATGAAAGTGAAAAGTGAAAGTGAAGTCACTCAGTCGTGTCTGACTCTTCGAGACCCCATGGACTGCAGCCAACAGGCTCCTCCATCCATGGGATTTTCCAGGCAAGAGTACTAGAGTGGGGTGCCATTGCCTTCTCCGTATGTTTCTGAAGAACAATAAAAATCTTACAAGACTAGCCATTGCCAACATTTATGAAATGTTTTCTAGGTTCAAGACACTATCCTAAGGCTGCCCCTCCCTACTTTATTGTGCTGTGATGGATATTAAATGTAATAATGTATGTGAAGAGCAGTATAAGATCTTCAGCACTTAACAATTATAACAGTAATTGCAATATTTGAAACATTACATGCTCCCCCATTTCCATTAAGGTGAGATAAAACTAAATCCCCTGAAGATATTTAGTAACTGAAGGAACTAGTAAAACAGTAAGAGGAACACAAAACTTTATCATAGAAATAACTTTCTGAGTTGTCTATTTATATCTTTTAATTTTGTTTGCCCTCTTACTTCACTGTAATTGAGTAGACATTTTATTCACCTTTCTCACTCAGCATGAAACAGCACCTTGGAGCCTCATAAATAATATCTAGCAATATAATCATATCAAAGAAGAGTATACATCAAAGCCTAAAGAAAGAACTGTTGAGAATTGTGTATAATCAGATGCACCAGAGAAAAAGAATATGGAATAACTATGTTGGGAAAGGAGCTATGTTGTTCATACAGTGTTATATTCTACCTGCTAACTATCTATTTTATGTGGAATAAAATCACAGCATGTGAGATTTAGAAACATAATGAGAAATAATATGAACCAATCCCATAACTTTTTAAGATGGGATTTGGAGAAGTTAAGTGTATTTCCTGTCCTAAAAAGGTTACCAAATCAGTTATCCAAGAATGAACTCAAGTCAGACAGACTGGCTCCAAAAAAAAGTGCTCAAGGATACTACAAGGTTATAAAAAAGAAAGAAAGATAGCATTAAGTCATGTCCAACTCTTTCAACCCCATGGGCTGTAGCCTTCCAGGCTCCTCTGTCCACGGGATTCTCCAAGCAAGAACACTGGAGTGGGTCACATTTCCCTCTCCAATGCATGAAAGTGAAAAGTGAAAGTAAAGTCACTCAGTCGTGTGCGACTCTTAGCAACCCCACGGACTGCAGCCTACCAGGCTCCTCCGTCCATGGGATTTGCCAGGCAAGAGTACTGGAGTGGGGTGCCACTGCCTTCTCCCACCTTTACCCATTACCCAGTTCCAAATCCACTTTCACATTTTTTTGGTATTTGTTATAGCAACACCCTACAAAGAGAACAAACTTTTAGTCCTCTCACCCTTTCTGCCTTCGCACTACGTCCCACACATTTTATGCATATTACCAAATCTTACCAATTCCAGTTCCTAAATATCTTTCCAATCAGCCCACATTCCCCCATTTGGGTACTAGTAGCCTTGTCTTCAGCTTCCCAGGTGGCACTAGAGACAAAGAACCCATCTGCCAATGCAGGAGACATAAGAGACACGGGTTCAATCCCTGGCTGGGAAGATTCCCTGGAGGAGAGCAAGGCAACCCACACCAGTTTCTTGCCTGGAGAATCCCATGGACAGAGAAGCCTGGTGGGCTACAGTCCATAGGGTCACAAAGAGTCAGATATGACTGAAGCAACTTGAAACAGCACACAGCCTTGTTTAAGTTGCCATCAATTTGTGCCTGTGTTTGAGTTTCCTATGGTTGATGTGATAAACTGCCACAAACCTAGTAGCTTAAAGTAACATGAATTTCTTTTCTTACCATTCTATAGGTCAGAAGTCTGACAAGGGTTCCACTGGGCTCAAATCAAGGGATCAGCAGAGGTGTGTTCCTTTCAGTAGGCTCTAGGCAAGAATCCATTAATTTTCCTCTTTATCTTTCTAGAAATCATTCCCATTCTTAGGCTTGCTGTCCCCTTCTTCTATCTTCAAAGCTAGTAATCTAGTATCTCTCTGACCTAGCTCAGTTCAGTTCAGTTAGTCATGTCCAACTTTTTGCAACCCCATGTACTGCAGCACGCCAGGCCTCCCTGTCCATCACCAACTCCTGGAGTTTACTCAAACTCACATCCACTGACTGAGTCAGTGATGCCATCCAATCATCTCATCCTCTGTTGTCCCCTTCTCCTCCCACCTTCAATCTTTCCCAGCATGAGGGTCTTTTCAAGTGAGTCAACTCTTCGCATGAGGTGGCCAAAGTATTGGAGTTTCAGCTTCAACATCAGTCCTTCCAGTGAATATTCAGGACTGATTTCCTTTAGGATGGATTGGTTGGATCTCCTTGCAGTCCAAGGGACTCTCAAGAGTCTTCTCTAACACTGCAGTTCAAAAGCATCAATTCTTTAGCTCTCAGCTTTCCTTATAGTCCAACTCTGACATCCATACATGACTACTGGAAAAACCATAGCCTTGACTAGACGGACCTTTGTTGGCAAAGTAATGTCTCTGCTTTTTAATATGCTATCTAGGTCATAGCTTTTCTTCCAAGGAGTAAATGTCTTTTATTTCATGGCTGCAGTCACCATCTGCAGTGATCTTGGAGCCCCCAAAAATAGTCTGTCACTGCTTCCTCTCCCCCAATATTTTTCTCTAACAATAAACCAAGAAAAGCTTTCTATTTTAAGGGCCCATGTAACTAGATAGGGCCATTTGGATAATCATGGTTAATTTCCACATTCCAAGGTCCTTAATCACTTCTTCAAAGTCTTTTTTGCCACATACGGTAACATTCACAGGTTCTCAGTATTAGAACTTGGATAACGTTGAGGCCATTGTTCAACCTACCACTCTCCAGATTACTCAATTAGGCTTCTAATTGATATTTCCACATGTACACTTCCTAGCTCTAAAGTATCCCCAATGTGCCACCAAAATACTCTCCTACAGTGCAGATGCCTTTCTTAAACATCTTTTAATAACTTCCCACTTGTCTCCAGCCTGAGCACCCAGTTATGCTAGGTGAGTCCGACATAGCAAGAGGGCACCCAGGTAAGACAGCCATTTGTTCAGCCACTGTGCACATTTGTTTATGACCTCATATTGCTTTTAATCACCAAATGAGATTATTACCAGTTGTACTTTTATAAGATTATTACTCTTTCAGTGTAAACATTTTAAAGAGAATACAAATTTAAATATAAATGGCCTTGATTCAACACAGCTCAAAATCTTGGATTGAGCACTGTGGTGCTGAGAGAGCTCCAGGAAAATCCATCTAGCTCGAGGAAAAAGACCTGGAGGGGGGATCTTAACACACAGGAAGAATGCAAAAACCTCACATTTTTCTTTCTTCCCTCCATTGTCTTGTAACCCAGTTCCCAAGCAAGCTTGTAGAGGAGGGCACAGGGTAGAAGACAAGCAATAATGGAAACTCACAGGAGCCAAAATTTTAAAGGAAGGTAACTTTCCTTCCCCTTAAGTAGAGCTGCAGTTCCAACAGGATGGTACCCACACCTAAAGGAGAGCAATGGGGAACCAAAAAGTACTGCGAAGGTTACAGAAACAGAGGAGCTTGGAGAACTGACCCCATAAAGTTACTTATGAACTCTGGGCTTAAAGCCATGCCACAGATGCATGAATCTGATACAAATCAACAGCATACTTAAGACTTTGAGAACTGAACTAATGGATAGATCACTGCCCAGGTCCCAGGCTGTCCACTGGGTGGTGAGCACAGGAAATAAATACAAAGATTTCTATAGTGGTTTTGAAATCTAAATTGACTTTGAAATTTCAACCCGCAGAAGGAGATTTGGAAGTTGGCAGCATGAACCTTTATCAAGTGAATTACCTGCTAAAACAAAAACATCAACATTTCCCATTGACGTTAAACAAGACTCAGAGTCTCAGAACATATATTTTCAATGTCCAGAATTTATTTGAAAATTCTATGGCATTGGGAGACCCTTGAAAGTCTGAAGTCACCTAAGAAAAGGCATCTACTTATATCCATGTTAAGATGACACAACCATTGTAATTATCATTAAATGATTTTAAAGTATCTACTATAAAAAAGACTAATTGCAAACATTCTTGAAATAAATTTTAAAGTAGAAAAAATTATCAAAGATACTTAAAGCTAAACAGATGGAAATTTGAGAACTGAATGGATAAGAAAGCTGTGGTACATATACACAATGGAGTATTACTCAGCCATTAAAAAGAATACATTTGAATCAGTTCTAATGAGGTGGATGAAACTGGAGCCTATTATACAGAGTGAAGTAAGCCAGAAAGAAAAACACCAATACAGTATACTAACGCATATATATGGAATTTAGAAAGATGGTAACAATAACCCTGTATACAAGACACCAAAAGAGTCACAGATATATAGAACAGTCTTTTGGACTCTGTGGGAGAGGGAGAGAGTGGGATGAATTGGGGGAATGGCATTGAAACATGTATAATATCATATATGAAATGAGTCGCCAGTCCAGGTTCGATGCACGATACTGGATGCTTGGGGCTGGTGCAGTGGGACAACCCAGAGGGATGGTATGGGGAGGGAGGTGGGAGGAGGGTTCAGGATGGGGAACGCAGGTATACCTGTGGCGGATTCATGTTGATATATGGCAAAACCAATACAATATTGTAAAATAATAAAATAAAATAAATGCAAGTACTGAAATTAAAGAAAAATCCCACTGGGTGAACTCAATGGCAGAATGACAGTAACAGTAAGAAGAGTCGGTAAACTTAAATTAATAGATGTTATCAATGGAACCAACAGGTTTTTTTAAAGAGTTTTAAAAACAGTCCCAGGAGCTTGAGAGACAATAACAAAAGGTCTAGTATCTGTGTCACTGAAGTTACAGAAAAAGAGAATATGGCATAGAAAAACTGCATGAAGGAATAGTGACTAAAAACTTTAGACGTTGAATAAGGTAGAAACCCATGCATCTATACTGATGAAAGAAAGAGGGAGAGAGACGGAGACAGACAAAGAGACACAGAGAGAGACAGAGAGAAAATATGAGAAAGTTCTTCTGTAAAAGGCAAAACACTATAAGTAGAAGGAAAGATGGCTTTCAATAATCAACAAAGTGCCAACACTAATAAGAAAAAAGCTTAATAAGGAATCATCACTCACAAAAACTCCCTACAAAATGCTTTTTTTAATTACAAAGAAAATAATGCCAACTTTACAGTGGAGAAATTTGATAGAAAACTCTTTAACCAAGTCATTAACGTAACATCACCATAACTGGCATAATTATGACAGAGAAAAATTAAGAGAGAAAAACACCATTATCTATGGCACGTGCTCATCAGATCATTGCAAAACAATAAACCCAAACAGGACATCTAGATGTTCTTCCCTCTCACCACTCTTCACTTGGCAAAAAAAAAAAGAACATTCTTATAGAGATAAAAAAAGAAGTGTTCTTTCAGGGAACAGCAGAAGTGCCTCTTGTCAGCAGCTCTTAGATAAAATGCAAAATGAAGCTGAATGGAAAGAATTAGAATAGGGAGACCAGGTTTATATCTTAACTCAGTTACACACAGAGCGTCACTGTTTACATTATGAAGTGACTGACACTGTAATTTTTGAGAAACTAATGAAGTAAAATATGTAAAACTGCCAAACACATCACCTTTCATAAAGTTGATAAAGTAACTGAATTAGTTGGATATGGATACTGTGAACTATTTCCTCTGTAGGGATGAGCAGAAACTGTCATTTTGTAGGACTTGGGAAAGTTTCCATCAGTCATGAAGGAGGTTCCCTCTGGCCTTGGGAAGGATAATGTATTAACTAATTAAAGAGCAAGTATATGTGTCTGCATGCTCAGTCTTATCTGACTCTGATCCCATGGACTGTAGCCCACCAGGCTCCTCTGTCAATGGAATTTGCCAAGCAGGAATACTGGAGTGGGTTGCCATTTCTTCCTTCAGGGGATCTTCCCAACCTAGGGATCTGACCCGTGGTTCCTGCCACATCTCCTGCGTTGCAGGCAGATTCTTTACTGATGAGCCACTGGAGAAGCCCTAAAGAGCAAAAGTATGGAGGGAATAATGAAGATTTCCAGAACTTCAAGAATGAAGTCATTTCTAAAGATTGCAGTTCTAAAGCCTGTATTAATCTCCGTTCCCTCTTAAAACTCTACTAAAGTAGGGGTAAAGAAATGTTTTTGAAGCCATCCAACCATGAGAATAAAGATGTGAGGGGACCCGAGAACAATAAAACTATGAAATCTGAAAAACAGATGAACAAGGTAATATGGGCAGGAAACCTGAGAAAGCTACGTCCTGAGTTAAAAGTAAGCTAAATATAGAAGCAACCTAATTTTCCTTTCAGGACTCACAGAGGGCTCAAAATTTGGTGGCCCTATTATCTCTAGAAACAGAGAAAAAACAGGGCTGAAATCACCCAAATTGTCTGAAAATATATTTGATAAATTCAACTCCAAATCTCATCTCTTATTCTCCACAGCTAGAAAACCATTTATTTCCATCCCAACAAACTGGCATTTTTCTGAAAATATAATACAATACGTCTCCAAACTGGGGGAAGTGAAGTCACTCAGTCGTGTCCAACTCTTTGTGACCCCATAGCCTACCAGGCTCCTCCGTCCATGGGATTTTCCAGGCAAGAGTACTGGAGTGGGTTGCCATTCAAGCACAATTTAGGCTTGATTTCTGTAGTACAGAGAGTACTAAGTGAAAATTCCCATACTAGATTTTGATAACCATGCCTTCTTGTCTCATTCGACTCCCAGAATTCTGGCAGCAAAGTTATGTTCTATAAATAAGAATAAGCCAAACTAGTCTGTGGAACATCACTGGAGATATGCTAACATCAGAGTTCACGCAACAATCAGAGTACAAAGGTCACTTTAATATGGATCCCAGAGAAGCCAAGCTTGATTCATTTAGAGTTCAATCATTTCTCCGAGGGTTCCAATGATCCCAAAGAACAACATGGAGCATACAAATAATGAGTTTAACAATGTTTGGTATTTTACCAGGAAGACTGAAAAGTCAAGAAAAGGAAGTCATGAATATTTGTAAGGGAGCATTTACTGTGTTGGATGGTGAAAACCAAATTGCTCAAAATGGAAGTTAGAAAGTGAAAGGGTGGTACATAAGGAGATGGAATTAGAAGCCTCTAAGCGGCAAAAGCATATTAGAGTGAGTATACTGAAAGAAAGAAGCTCGAAAGGCAGGATACGGTAGAGAATAAGATCCTTAAAATTTTGGTTTGGGAAGTATTGTTGAGGGTGGTGGCATGTGATATGGCCATCGCCATGGTGAAGCTGGATTTCATGGGAAAGGGGAAACCATGGTTGTAGGTGATGAGGTCATGTTGCAAGCGACACATTTAACTATCTTAAGCAAACCCAAATATTTTAAGCAAAATATAGGCCATATCGTCTCATAACTGGGAAGCCCATGAATGCAACTAATATCCAGGAACTGTCCAATAAATGGCATTAAATTCAGACACTCTCTCTTTGCTCTGCTTTCCTCTGTGCTGAATTCATTCTCAGGCAGCCTACTCTCAGTAAATATGTATTGATTCAATGGATAAAAAATAAATTGTATCAACTCTCTTCTTCCCTTTATTTCAAAATGTCTTTTTCTTACTCTGTTGCTTTCTTTGTTTATCAAAGAAAGGGTGTACATCCCTTTTTCTTTCTAAGCTTAAATTCTACATGTGTAATATAAAGTCTCATTTCTTCCCAGAACCTCTAAAACTACCTTCTACGAATTACCCTACTGTAATCTAAACATCACTGCCTCTACTTGATCCTTCCTTGTAGAAACACACAAAATTTTATATTTTACTAACCTAAAAACAAAAACAATTTTTAAATACCTTAATTTTTTTACATATAAATTCATTTATTTTAATTGGAGGCTAATTACTTTACAATATTGTATTGGTTTAAGCTTCTTTCAAAGCCATTACTCCCTCACACTCCCATTCTCTCTTTTTCTTTGTCAAATTTCTGCTAAATTCAGTCTATATTCACCACTTTTCCCAAAAAACCTCTTACAATCCAACTCTTAATTCCAAGAGAGTCATGAAATTACTGTTTGAAAAGTCAATTATGATTTTCCACACGTATTCTATAGTCTGTCTGACCTTAGCTTTCATCTCATGACCCCAACCAGGCTTATAGTTTATTTCAAAATTTTATCCTTAATATCCTAGCAAATCTATTTCTGTATTAACTCACTGATTTCTGTCAGTGGTCCTCTCAATTTCCCAAGAACACAGATGGAAAGTCCAGAGTCAAATGGGAAGAAACCTTTGTCTTCCAACCTCTCCACAACTTACCAGTCACTAAACCATCTCATTTTTTGTCCCTTGCTGTCCCTCATTTTCCTTTCTCATTCCCAATAATTTACTTAAAACTCCTTGTGTAGTAACCAAACAATTTTATTTACCACACTTTTTCAGATCTAATTCGCTTTTCAATGCATCTTTCACAATGCCACAGATCTACATCTTTAAGGACAGTCAGTATTATATCATTCTTCTTTATAAAGGTCTTCCTTGGCTACCTGTGTCCTACAAACCAAAATTTCCAAACTCTAGCGAATAGTGTTTCTATTGTAATGGATTTTCCTCAGCTGAAATGAAAAGGTTATAGAAAGTGGAGTCAGAAGACCCAGTCTCAAATACACCTCTAACACTTTATTTTCAATAATACTTTAAAAATTAACATTGTATACATATAACATCTATAAAATATGCATAAGATTTGTAGCTCAGCTGATAAAGAATCTGCCTGCAATGTGGGAAACCTGGTTCAATACCTAGGTTGGGAAGATCCCCTGGAGAAGAGAAAGGCTACCCAATCCAGTATTCTGGCCTGGAGAATTCCCAATAGTCCAGGGGGTCTCAAAGAGTCGGACACAACTAAGAGACCTTCACTTTCACTTTCAAGAAAGACAATTGAGAGCTAACGGTTAATTTGCCAAGATCGATCACTTAAAGGCCCACTTGCCAGCAAAAGAGCTTGTCTCCTGCCAAGTCCCACAGAAGTTGACATGACCAAGTGCTTAAAATAACCAGTCTTGGTCAAGAACAAGTCTTATCTGTAATTCATCATGTGAGGCGAGGTGCTCGAGCTTTCCCAAACATGAATAGATGACAGGATAAGGCTGGAGACAAGGTTACACAGCATCACATCCTTATTATATCTCAACTTCTGTTCACTCTACAGAAAAGGACTGGGAATTCCCTAATCATGCGGCTTCAAAGCATCATCACCAAGGGTCAAGGTCCCTCTCCTGCAATTTGATGTCTGGCCCTGCCAGATGGCTCTGCACTGCCCGTAATGCAATGAGAAACATGGGACTGGCACACTCTCTGCTCTTCGGTCAGTATGATTCCTCCCAATAAAAACTGCCTCATCAAGTCTGATATGCCCTGCTTAGGCATCTTTCCCGACCGCCTGAAAGCCAGGCCATAAATACTTATATACTCCCAATTCTGTTCTAATGCTTTCCAGTTGGAATACTTCTGAATGTCACATAACACCTTTGGACTTCAATTTCCTTAGCACAGTAGAATAAAAATACATTTTTTTCTTTTTTTAATAGAATCAACTAGATTCAAAATATTGTGTTAAAGGGTATAGTACAGTGATTCAGTTATTTTTTTCTGATTATATCCCATTACGGTTATTACAAAATATTGAATATAATTCCCTGTGTGGTACACTAAAACCTTGTTGCTTATCTATTTAACACATAGCACTTTGTATCTGTTAATCCCATGCTTCTGGTTTATCCCTCCCTCTTGACCTCTCCTCTTTGGTAATCATAAGTTTATTTTCTATGTCTGTCAGTCTACTTCTCTTTTATTAATAAATTAATTTGTATTATTTTCTAGATTCCACATATAAGTGATACTGTATGGTATTTGTCTTTCTCTGTCTGACTTAATATGATAATCTCTAGGTCTATCCACGTTGCTTCAAATGGTAACATTTCATTCTTTCCTATGACTGAGTAATATCCCCTGATGTATGTTTTGCATACATACACATATTATGTCTTCTTAAGCTAATCATCTGTTGATGGGCACTTGGGTTGTTTCCATGTCTTAGCTATTGTAACTAGTCCTGCTGTGCCCATTGGGATGCATATATCTTTTCTAATTAGAGTTTTCATTTTTCTCTTGATACATACACAGAAGTGAGATTTACATATATACAATTTACCTATTTTTAGTTTTTAAAAGAACCTCCATACTGTTTTCCATAGTGGTTACACCAATTTACATTCCCATCAACAGTGTAGGAAGGTTCCCTTTTCTCCACACCTTCTCCAGAAGTTATTATTTGTAAACATTTTGATGACAATCTTTCTGTCATAATAAGGTATCATCACACACCAGTGTGAGGTGATATTTCATTGTGGTTTTGATCTGCATGTCTCTAATAATCAGTGATGTTGAGCACCTTTTAATGTGCCTATTGGCCATCTGTATGTTTGCTTTGGAAAATGTCTCTCTAGATCTTCTGCTTAGTTTTTATTGGATTGTTGGTTTTATTCAATATTGAGTTTTAAAATTAAAATGCTTTTGTGACTAAAAATTATAATGTATGAAAGTGCCCATTTCAGTACTTATTATAAAGTTAGATTCAAAATGATTTTTGGATTGAATAAAATCCAATTCTATAAAATATTTTAGGCTATCAATAAGGGAAATAGAGTTTAATCAAGACAATTAATGGACTTTTTAAATACAGGAGGTCAGAGCACACCACATTAATCAAAGGCAAAGAACATTATCTATCAAGGTTCTTACTTTTGCTGACATTAATATTAAAAAAAACCAAGGAATTACTTGTACTTATGCACAAGAGACATAATAAAAAGCTTTCTTTAAAACATAATAGAAGGTCATAAGGCATTTATGTTACATTTATTGTTCCACGTTCAGAGTTCTTATCTTCTCTAAGCATTGTTAAACCAAAGTGTCAAAATCATATGCTACCTGAATTAAAGAGCTATTTTTTATGAAATAAACATTTTTTTTTCATTAAGAACTACTGTCTGCATTGCCTGGGAAAAGGATTATGAGGGATACAGATATATAAGAAGGGTAAAATGAGTCATGCTCATGAAAAAAAATAGCATGGCTTTCCAACTTGATTTATAGACTCAATGTAATCCTAATTAAAATCCCAGCTAGTTATTTTGTGGATATTGACAATCTGCTTCTAAAGTTTATATGGAGAGGCAAAAAAACAAAAACAAAAAAAAACCCTCTCAGAATTGCCCCAGGATAGCCAACACAATATTGAAGGAGAAGAACAAAATTGGAGGACGGATAATACCCAATTTCAAGACCTACTGTGAAACCACAGTAATCAAGACAGTATGATATTGGACAAAGCATAAACAAATAGATCAGTGGAAAAGAACAGGGACCCCAGAGATAGACCCCATAAATATAACCAACTGATACTAGACAAAGGAGCAAGAGCAATGCAAGGGAGCAAAGGTAGTATTTTCAACTAATGGGGCTAGAACAACTGGACATGCACATGCAAAATAAATTAATAAATAAATCTAGACAGAGAATTTACAACCATCATAAAAATGAACTGAAAACAGATCACAGACCTAAATATACAATGCAAAGCAATAAAACTAAAAGATAAGAATAAGAGAAAACCTAAATAACTTTGGATATGACAATGCCTTTTTAGATATAACACAAAGACATGATCCATGAAAAAAATTAAAAATAAGTAGAACTTAAGTAAAAGTTAAAACTTTTGAAAAGACAATATCAAAAAAGCAAGCCATATACTGGAAGAAAATATTTACAAAAGACATATCTGATAATGGACTATTATCCAAATTATATAAATAAAGAACACTTAAAACTCAACACTAGGAGGGAATGGCAAGACGTACTTAAAGCGATGAAAGAAAATAACCTACAGCCCAGATTATTGTACCCAGCAAGGATCTCATTCAAATATGAAGGAGAAATCAAAAGCTTTATAGACAAGCAAAAGCTGAGAGAATTCAGCACCACCAAACCAGTTCTCCAACAAATACTAAAGGATATTCTCTAGATAGGAAACACAAAAAAGGTGTATACATTCGAACCCAAAACAATAAAGTAAATGGCAACGGGATCATACTTATCAATAATTACCTTAAACGTAAATGGGTTGAATGCCCCAATCAAAAGATAAAGACTGGCTGAATGGATACAAAAACAAGACCCCTACATATGCTGTCTACAAGAGACCCACCTCAAAACAGGGGACACATACAGACTGAAAGTGAAGGGCTGGAAAAAGATATTCCGTGCAAATAGGGACCAAAAGAAAGCAGGAGTAGCAATACTCATATCAGATAAAATAGACTTTAAAACAAAGGCTGTGAAAAGAGACAAAGACGGTCACTACCTAATGATCAAAGGATCAATCCAAGAAGACGATATAACAATTATAAATATATATGCACCCAACACGGGAGCACCGCAATATGTAAGGCATATCAAGTGTGAAAGGAGAAATTAACAATAACACAATAATAGTGGGAGACTTTAATACCCCACTCATACCTATGGATAGATCAACTAAACAGAAAATTAACAAGGAAACACAAACTTTAAATGATACAATAGACCAGTTAGACCTAATTGATATCTATAGGACATTTCACCCCAAAACAATGAATTTCACCTTTTTCTCAAGTGCACATGGAACCTTCTCCAGGATATATCACATCCTGGGCCATAAATCTAGCCTTGGTAAATTCAAAAAAATTGAAATCATTCCAAGCATCTTTTTTGACCACAATGCAGTAAGATTAGATCTCAATAACAGGAGAAAAACTATTAAAAATTCCAACATATGGAGGCTGAACAACACACTGCTGAATAACCAACAAATCACAGAAGACATCAAAAAAGAAATCAAAATTTGCATAGAAACGAATGAAAATGAAAACACAACAACCCAAAACCTGTGGGACACTGTAAAAGCAGTCCTAAGGGGAAAGTTCATAGCAATACAGTCATACCTCAAGAAACAAGAAAAAAGTCAAATAAATAATCTAACTCTACACCTGAAACAACTAGAAAAGGAAGAAATGAAGAACCCCAGGGTTAGCAGAAGGAAAGAAATCTTAAAAATTAGGGCAGAAATAAATGCAAAAAAAAAAAAACAAAAGAGACCATAGCAAAAATCAACAAAGCCAAAAGCTGGTTCTTTGAAAGGATAAATAAAATTGACAAACCATTAGCCAGACTCATCAAGAAACAAAGGGAGAAAAATCAAATCAATAAAATTAGAAATGAAAATGGAGAGATCATAACAGACAACACAGAAATACAAAGGATCATAAGAGACTACTATCAACAATTATATGCCAATAAAATGGACAACTTGGAAGAAATGGACAAATTCTTAGAAAAGTACAACTTTCCAAAACTGGACCATGAAGAAATAGAAAATCTTAACAGACCCATCACAAGCACAGAAATTGAAACTGTAATCAAAAATCTTCCAGCAAACAAAAGCCCAGGTCCAGACGGCTTTACAGCTGAATTCTACCAAAAATTTAGAGAAGAGCTAACACCTATCCTACTCAAACTCTTCCAGAAAAATTGCAGAGGAAGGTAAACGTCCAAACTCATTCTATGAGGCCACCATCACCCTAATACCAAAACCTGACAAAGATCCCACAAAAAAAGAAAACTACAGGCCAATGTCACTCATGAACATAGATGCAAAAATCCTTAACAAAATTCTAGCAAACAGAATCCAACAACACATTAAAAAGATCATACACCATGACCAAGTGGGCTTTATCCCAGGGATGCAAGGATTCTTCAATATCCGCAAATCACTCAATGTAATACACCACATTAACAAATTGAAAAATAAAAGCCATATATTATCTCAATAGATGCAGAGAAAGCCTTTGACAAAATTCAACATCCATTTATGATAAGAACTCTCCAGAAAGCAGGAATAGAAGGAACATACCTCAACATAATAAAAGCTATATATGACAAACCCACAGCAAACATTATCCTCAATGGTGAAAAATTGAAAGCATTTCCTCTGAAGTCAGGAACAAGACAAGGGTGCCCACTTTCACCATTACTATTAAACATAGTTTTGGAAGTTTTGGCCACAGCAATCAGAGCAGAAAAAGAAATAAAAGGAATCCAAACTGGAAAAGAAGAAGTAAAATTCTCACTGTTTGCAGATGAGATGATCCTCTACATAGAAAATCCTAAAGACTCCACCAGGAAATTACTAGAACTAATCAATGATTATAGTAAAGTTGCAGGATATAAAATCAACACACAGAAATCCCTTGCATTCCTATACAATAATAATGAGAAAACAGAAAGAGAAATTAAGGAAACAATTCCATTCACCATTGCAACAGAAAGAATAAAATACTTAGGAATATATCTACCTAAAGAAACTAAAGACCTATATATAGAAAACTATAAAACACTGGTGAAAGAAATCAAAGAGGACACTAATAGATGGAGAAATATACCATGTTCATGGATTAGAAGAATCAATATAGTGAAAATGAGTATACTACCCAAAGCAATTTATAGATTCAATACAATCCCTATCAAGCTACCAACGGTATTCTTTGCAGAGCTAGAACAAATAATTTCACAATTTGTATGGAAATACAAAAAACCTCGAATAGCCAAAGCTATCTTGAGAAAGAAGAATGGAACTGGAGGAATCAACCTGCCTGACTTCAGGCTCTACTACAAAGCCACAGTCATCAAGACAGTATGGTACTGGCACAAAGAGAGAAATATAGATCAATGGAACAAAATAGAAAGCCCAGAGAGAAATCCACGCACATATGGACACCTTATCTTTGACAAAGGAGGCAAGAATATACAATGGATTAAAGACAATCTCTTTAACAAGTGGTGCTGGGAAATCTGGTCAACCACTTGTAAAAGAATGAAACTAGAACACTTTCTAACACCATACACAAAAATAAACTCAAAATGGGTTAAAGATCTAAACGTAAGACCAGAAACTATAAAACTCCTAGAGGAGAACATAGGCAAAACACTCTCCGATATATATCACAGCAGGATCCTCTATGACCCACCTCCCAGAATATTGGAAATAAAAGCAAAAATAAACAAATGGGATCTAATTAACCTTAAAAGCTTCTGCACAACAAAGGAAACTCTAAGCAAGGTGAAAAGACAGCCTTCAGAATGGGAGGAAATAATAGCAAATGAAGCAATTGACAAACAACTAATCTCAAAAATATACAAGCAACTCCTGCAGCTCAATTCCAGAAAAATAAATGACCCAATCAAAAAATGGGCCAAAGAACTAAATAGACATTTCTCCAAAGAAGACATACAGATGGCTAACAAACACATGAAAAGATGCTCAATGTCACTCATTATCAGAGAAGTGCAAATCAAAACCACTATGAGGTACCATTTCACGCCAGTCAGAATGGCTGTGATCCAAAAGTCTACAAATAATAAATGCTGGAGAGGGTGTGGAGAAAAGGGAACCCTCTTACACTGTTGGTGGGAATGCAAACTAGTACAGCCACTATGGAGAACAGTGTGGAGATTCCTTAAAAAACTGGAAATAGAACTGCCTTATGACCCAGCAATCCCACTGCTGGGCATACACACTGAGGAAACCAGAACTGAAAGAGACACGTGTACCCCAATGTTCATCACAGCACTGTTTATAATAGCCAGGACATGGAAGCAACCTAGATGCCCATTAGCAGATGAATGGATAAGAAAGCTATGGTACATATACACAATGGAGTATTACTCAGCCATTAAAAAGAATACATTTGAATCAGTTCTAATGAGGTGGATGAAACTGGAGCCTATTATACAGAGTGAAGTAAGCCAGAAAGAAAAACACCAATACAGTATACTAATGCATATATATGGAATTTAGAAAGATGGTAACAATAACCCTGTATACGAGACAGCAAAAGAGACACTGATGTATAGAACAGTCTTTTGGACTCTGTGGGAGAGGGAGAGGGTGGAATGATTTGGGAGAATGGCATTGAAATATGTATAATATCATATATGAAACGAGTCGCCAGTCCAGGTTCAATGCACGATACTGGATGCTTGGGGCTGGTGCACTGGGACGGCCCAGAGGGATGGTATGGGGAGGGAGGAGGGAAGAGGGTTCAGGATGGGGAACACGTGTATGCCTATGACAGATTCATGTTGATATATGGCAGAACCAATACAATATTGTAAAGTTAAAAAATAAAATTAAATTAAAAAAAAAAACTCAACACTAAGAAAAAATTCAAATAAAATGGATCAAAAGCCCTAACACAAACCTCACCAAAGAAGATATATAAATAACATATGAGAAGAGGTTCCACAGCATATATTATCTGTGAAATACAAATTAAAATAATGATGATATACCACTGTGTACCTATTAGAATACCCAAAATCCATTAACACTAACAACATCAAAGCTGACCCAACATTTAGGGAAAAGAGTATGGTCATTCTTCAATTCCTCTTTCATTATTTCTCACTGCCTACAATGTCACAGCTGAAAAAGGGGGAAAGAATTTTTTTGTTGGTTGTTTTGTGTTTTTTCTATTAACTCACCTCCCTAGTTAACACTAACTGGCATCAATGCCAGTGTGTGTAGGTATTCATGTTTGATCCTTTCTCAGTTATTAGATGGGTTATTTGTGGGGTCTCTGTGGACCTCTGACCTAGATATCTATTTTATAGACTATTTCGTGTCTCATCTAGATTATTTGCAAGGGCACATTCAGGATGTCTCTAGCCTAACTAGTTTTCACAATGCTCACTTATCCTATGGAAAATGTCCTGCTCTTTACCATTCTGATCTGTACTGACACAGACAGACTCAACATTGCTGACAATTAAGGCTACCTCCAAAAGTCTCTACCTAAAGAATTCTCTAAATTGGATTCTCCAGGTATTTATATGTGTCCCCTAATCCAAAGAGCATATATTAACCTCTATCTAGACAAATTTCCAATCATGTCCCAAAGAGAATAACCACAGGGCTCTATTCATTAGCATTAAGCTATATAGTGAGAGGTCAATCATCCACTTTTTGCAGCTATTTACAACTGCTCTGAGTGGAATTCTTGAAAGACTCCTTACTTAGCTTTGGAAGAATATAAATATAAAGGACATTCTCTATCCCATTAATATCTTCAAATTCCTAATTGCCTCATATAATCTAATGGGGAAACTGTGGATGAAATTCATAAAAGTCTTATATACTAGTAAATTATGTAAGGTGTTATCCGAAAAATATGTATTATCTTTATAATGTTGTGGTACACTAATGGGGTGTACATTAGTGGAGGTACACTAATACTACTTTGAGTTTTAAACTTGAAATTTCACCTAAACTTCTGCAATCAAGAAAATCTGCATTCTACAGTTTATTTTTAAACTGTAAAATAAATTTATGTTTATGAATAAGAACAAGGATTAGATTTAATGATTGAAACCATAATGTAGACAAAAAATGGATACTTTATGATACAGTTAACTTGAATACAATTACAAAATATACATACTGCACTCCTGGTGTTAATTTCCAACTCCTTCACACTGAGAACAAACACAAACATATCCAAGCATAGTTAAGGGAACTGCCTCAATTCAGGTCTTTATCTTCTTAGGTAGCTACTATTTTGTACTCTAAATCATCACACAATGCACTCTACTTCCTCAAAAGATTTGCTTCCACTTAATAACCAGAGAATGATAGTACTAATGAACAATTATCACATCTAATTATTCTTGAATCAAGCTGTCTCTGCATCAAACATAAATTATGTTGTATTTCTCTAGTGCACCTAATATATTCCATATTCAATTAAAAAAAGAAAAAAAGACAACCCACTGTCAATTTGTCTGGCTTTCTTATTATCCTGGTCTGAGAATGGTATTTCTTTCTTATGTGACTCTTTTCCTCCAAAATATTTACTACTGATCTTCTCAGCACTGTATCTTTCCGTATTGTCTGAGTTTGAGGCATGGTCTTAGTCAATTTATGCTGCTATAAGAAAGATACCATAGACTGAGTGTTCATAAACAACAGAAATTTAATTCTCAGAATTCTAGAGGCTGGCTGAGACTTCTAAGATCTAGGTAGGCACCAGCACATTCAGCTCTGGTGAGAGGCTGCTTCCTGCCTCACAGATCGTTATCTTCTCATTGCGCACACATGGCAGAAAGGGAAGGGCGGGCTCCAGTGTCTCTTTTATAATGGCACTAATCCCATTCAGGAAAGCTCTACCCTCACGACCTAAAATCTTACTATAGGCCCTCCACATCCAAATACCATCAAAATTAGGGGTTAGAATTTCAATATATGAATTTTAGGATGACACAAACTTTCAGTCTATGGAAGATGTCTTTCACTCTGATTTTTGGTAGGAAAATCGTTTCCATTTGGGGGCTTCCCAGGTGGCACTAGTGGTAAAGAATCCTGCAGGAGATGAAGGAGAAACAGGTTCAATCCCTGGGTTGGGAAGATCCCCTGGAGGAGGAAATGAAACTTCAGTATTCTTGCCAGGAGAATTCTATGGACAGAGGAGTCTGGTGGGCTACGGTCCATGGGGTTGCAAAGAATTGGACACACCCGAGCATCCTAGCACACACACAGATCCCATTTAGACCTACTTGAAAACATCTCATCTCTGGAGAAATTATTTCCTGTCACTCTTTAAGAATTGCTTTTCAATACCTCCTCCTTAAATGGATCATTTTTCTTCATCCATCTGAGTTTTCCTAACTCATAAAGCCATGCTTATTATTTTAACTACTCCAGAGCTTTATAATATAATTCAGTTTGTAAGATATAAAAGCATGTGGAGTCTGTGATTGATTGCATAAATTTGAATAATCTGCCACCCTTTCCTACAGATACATTCTTTTGCAATAAGACTTTGAAGCTCTCCTCATTAAAAGGTGGTACCCATTTCTCTAATCCTTGAATCTGGCTAGGCTTGTTACTAGTTTTGGACATTAGAATTCTGCAAAAATAATGTTGTGCCAGTTCTGAGTCTAGGAACTATAAGGCTATGCATACAACCGCATTCTTTCTTAAGAACCTTCTGTACAGGTTAATCTGTTTTGTGATGAGACATGATAGTCCAGTCAGCTCCACAGGCCCAGATGACAGCAAGGCAATTAGAAGGTAAATGAGATCATCTTACACTCATGAGCCCAGCAGTAGTCTGGCAGTTGACTACTGAAAAATGATTAAAATTTGATGAGACCAGAAGAGCCCAGATTAGGAAAAAGCTCAAACTGCCAAATCATAGAATCTTGAGCAAAATAAATCATTGCTTATTTTAAGATACTAATTTTTGGTATGTGCTGTGCTGTGCTTAGTTGCTCAATTGTGTCCAACTCTTAGCAACCCCATGGACTGCAGCCCACCAGGCTCCTCTATCCATGGGGATTCTCCAGGCAAGAATACTGGAGTGGGTTGCCATGCCTACCTCCAGGGGATTTTCCCAACCCAGCAATCAAACCCAGGTCTCCTGTATTGCAGGCAGATTCTTTACTGACTAAGCCACCAGGGAAGCTCCAACAATATTCAAATAACCCATAGGAAGGCAGGAAAACTAAAACAAAGAAAGCAAAATGGTAACAACTAAAAAATATATAAAATAAAATGGAACAAATAGAGAAATCAGAAATAGACCACAGAAATATACATAACTGATTTTTTTACAAAGGTACAAGAGCAATTCAATGGAAGAACGGTAGCCTTTTCAGTGAATGATGCTAGAACAATTAGATATCTACAGGAGGAAAAAAGAAAAAAGTCCTACATGTTTTACTATAATTAATTTAAAATGAATCATGGGATTAAATGTAAAAGGTATAATTATACAACATTTTTTTAGTCACAGAAAGTCCTTGGAATCTGAGGTTATGAAAGGAATTCTTAGATTTGACACCAAAAGTACAAATCATAAAAGAAAAAACTATCAACTGGATTCATCAAAATTATCATCTTTTGTTCCAAGAAATAATAAGCTTAGAGGATGAAAAGACAAATAACAATAAGATAAATATTTGCAAAATGTTACCACTGAAAGAGATTGGGAAAAGGGCACACGAGACCTCTCTGAATTATTTCTCACAGTTGGATGCCATCTACAATTAGCTCAAGAGAAAAGCTGCAATATTTTAAAAGTCATAGAAGTATTAGAAATTGCAATCTAGATATAAGGAAAACTCTATATAACAGGAATATCCATTGTTATGGCAACCAGTTGATTTTGTGGCTCCTTTTAAGACCCCCATGCTCACTGTATTTGAACCTGTTTCATAGAAAGAGCTCAATCAACTAAAGCTGTCCTTCTCAAACTCTTGCTAACTATATGCTCTGCCACCTCTGTCCTCTTTGTTTGCATGTGTTGCTGAAGATAATTAGAAACTTCAATGGCCTCTGTGAGAAAACTAATACCGCCCCAAACTAGTTCCTCCAAGAAATTCCCTTCCTGTTGCTTCCACTCCTCCTTCTTTTGTTTATCAACTTTTATCTTCCCTTCATCTATGAATCTGTAGATTTGTCCCCTGGTCTGGGATGTGCTTCAGGAGCCCAGAGGAAAGAAGACGGGTAGAGTTAGGGAAGACTTCAGAGAAGTAGGATTTGATCTGCCTTTTGAAGAAAGGAAACCTGTGAGGAGAAGTGCCTGAACCAACATGGAGAGTCAATCTTATTGGAGAAGAGAATTTGGATAAGAAGGTAGATTAATTAAATTTCTTCTTCCTGTCCCTGTATCTCTTTTATATATGAAGACTCATCTTTTGTCATATCTTTTCTTTGTACATCAAACTCCCTCATATATTTCTCTCATCTTCCCACCCCCTTCCCCTCTGACAACCACCTGTTTGCTCTTTTCCTCTTTGTATATTCTTGCCTCTTTGTTGTAGATTCAGTTCAGTTCAGTCACTCAGTCATGTCTGACTCTTTGTGACCCCAAGAATCGCAGCACGCCAGGCCTCCCTGTCCATCACCAACTCCCGAAGTTCACTCAAACTCACATCCATCGAGTAGTGATGCCATCCAGCCATCTCATCCTCTGTCGTCCCCTTCTCCTCCTGCCCTCAATCCCTCCCAGCATCAGAGTCTTTTCCCATGAGTCAGCTCTTCGCATGAGGTGGCCAAAGTATTGGAGTTTCAGCTTTAGCATCATTCCTTCCAAAGAAATCCAGGGTTGATCTCCTTCAGAATGGACTGGCTGGATCTCCTTGCAGTCCAAGGGACTCTCAAGAGTCTTCTCCAACACCATAGTTCAAAAGCATCAATTCTTCGGCGCTCAGCCTTCTTCACAGTCCAACTCTCACATCCATACATCACCACAGGAAAAACCATAGCCTTGACTAGACGAACCTTTGTTGGCAAAGTAATGTCTCTGCTTTTGAATATGCTATCTAGGTTGGTCATAACTTTCCTTCCAAGGAGTAAGCGTCTTTTAATCTCATGGCTGCAGTCACCATCTGCAGTGATTTTGGAGCTCAAAAAAATAAAGTCTGACACTGTTTCCACTATTTCCCCATCTATTTCCCATGAAGTGATGGGACCAGATGTCATGATCTTCGTTTTCTGAATGTTGAGTTTTAAGCCAACTTTTTCACTCTCCTCTTTCACCTTCATCAAGAGGTTTTTGAGTTCCTCTTCACTTTCTGCCATAAGCGTGGTGTCATCTGCATATCTGATGTGATTGATATTTCTCCCGGCAATCTTGATTCCAGCTTGTGCTTCTTCCAGCCCAGCGTTCCTCATGATGTACTCTGCATATGAGTTAAATAAACAGGGTGACAATATACAGCCTTGACGTACTGCTTTTCCTATTTGGAACCAGTCTGTTGTTCCATGTCCAGTTCTAACTGTTGCTTCCTGACCTGCATACAAATTTCTCAAGAGGCAGGTCAGGTGGTCTGGTATTCCCATCTCTTTCAGAATTTTCCACAGTTCATTGTGATCCACACAGTCAAAGGCTTTGGCATAGTCAATGAAGCAGAAATAGATGTTGTTGTAGATTACTTGACCATATAAATGTAGGTTCATTCTTGGGCTTTCTATTCTGTTGCACTGATCTATGTTTCTGCTTTTGTGTCAGTACCATGCTATTATTTTGTTAACACTTTAGCTTTGCAATAAAATTTGAAATCAGGGAGCATGATAATTACATCTTTGTTCTTTCTGAAGATTGTTTTGGCTATTTGGGGTCTTTTGTGTTCCTATACAAATTTTAGAATATTTGTTATAGTTTTATAGGAAATGTCATTAGTATTTTGATAGAGATTGTACTGAATCTGTAGATTGCCTTGGGTAATCTTAACAAGATAATTTTTCCAATCCATGAGCATGGTATATATCTTTCCATTTGTTTGTGTCATCTTCAATTTCTTTCATCATTGTCTTATAGTTTTCTGAGTACAAGTCTTTTACCTTCTGAGTCAGATATACTTCTAGGTATTTATTGTAAGAGCTTAGATATGTGATATATTACAGTCTTTAATTTCTCTGCTTATGATATAATCAATTGTTCACTCTTATTGATAAGGTCATTTGTGTAATTGTCCTCTCTTAAAACAAAAGTAAATACTGTATAGGCTCAGAGGGAACATATTTTTTCAATAATATATTCAGCAAGTGCAATGTGAATCAAGTTATCACAGCAAGAGGAAATACATCTGTAAACACCAGAGTAAATAATGATTATTTATGAAGAATTACCAAGTAATTCATGACATTTCCCTTTAAGTTTACAAAAATCAGAGTATTTAAATTTCACTAAGAAAGTTAAATAAGACGCAAAATGTAAAATAAAAATATCCTGAACCCAACCAGTTAGGAGGCAGTTCAATTTAATAAAGAAGCATGTGTTTTTAGAGAAAATAATTAAACAAGTTTTCCCCTTTAAGTTCTTACACAAATTATTTAACTACTGACCTCCAGTTTTCTAATCTACAACATGGGGATAACTTCTTCATATAGGTTTAGGGAAGAATGAAAATAGGTGCACAAAGTTGCTAGTACATAGTAATTGCCCAATAAATAAATTTCCTTTTCCCTAAAATGCCCTAAAGTTATGTTGCATATTTAACCTAATTCAACAAATATTAATTTGACCATGAGTATCTGTAAAGCTTGTATTCAATGGTTTTCATATTATAAGGATTAAACTGCTATAAATCATGCCTTTAAGATTTTTGCATTGAGATAAAGATGGTACATTTACATTTCTGCGATTTCATATAAAAGTTCAAACAAGTTCTAGAAGTCGATTCATTCTGCCATTTCAGCCTTTTTATAGTTTCCGGTCTTGTATTATAGAGATGAGAAAAACAACATTTCTCAGACTCCGCTTCAGTGACAGTTACAATACAGCAGATGACTTAGTTTCTACCAATAAGACAGACACCACCATCATTTGGATGCAAACATTACCAAGCTGAAGTAATTAGTATTTGCTGATAATCATGACTGGAGAAGGAAATGGCAACCCACTCCGGGACTCTTGCCTGGAAAATTCCATGGATGGAGGAACCTCATAGGCTACAGTCCATGGGGTCGCAAAGAGTCAGAACACAGTAAGGCTCTTTAGATACTTAAAGATATCTAGTGTATCTGGGATGACTTAAGTTGAGTCCTACAATCTATTTGTCCTATTATAGATGAGGTTGGAAGTGACTGCAGCCACAGTCGAGTATTGTTCTTGACTTCTCTAGTTCCAGCTGCTTATTTTTCTTGGCCCATTTTAGGATTCTGTAAGGTAGTTAACATCCTTTAATATGAGATCTAGTGTTGTCTGTCATCCACAGGTTAGAAGCCTGACAAATACAAAAACGGTGTGTTTTATTGTTCCTTGCCTTTACTTAAAGCTCTTAGGTAATTACACATGTGCTATGGACAGTCAGAGGAAGCCAATATGAATTACTGTGCAATTCCATGTTCCCTTGTTTTCTAGATTCAGTATATTCGCCATGATATGGAATGAGGAGAGACTAAATTAGGCACAAAGGTATAATTGCCAAACAATATTCAGTGGTAAAAAGCAGAAAATGGTCTTATGGAACATTTTCAGAGTATGAGCAGGAAGTGAATATTATCGCTGGAAGAGCTTTGAAATACACTCCTCTCAATGCTCTGAGATTCAGAACCAGGGTTATGACTGAGAAAGTCAAAGATAAACAGAAAGAAATGTAAAGGAAGTAGAAAAGCATACCCAAACCTGATTTCAAACATTAGCTCCACCACACTTACTATCTGGCCATCCTTAGGAAACATAGCTTACCTTTCTGGACCTCAGTTTCATCATCTTCAAAACTAAGATAACGATGGTGGTAATAAGGCCTATCTTTGATTAAATGTAATAATACATATAAAGTATTTTTTACAAAGGCTGCCAAGTTTTATCATCTCATTAGTATTATGGTTATGACCACAAATTTTTAATAACTATTGCTATTCAAGGTACATGGGTATAAAAACTGAAATTATTTTCCATCACAAGTTCTTTTTTTTTTTATACTGTAAATTGTTGTGTTTATTTATTTGTTATTTTTACATGCTTTATTTTTTTTAATTTATTTATTTTAATTGGAAGCTAATTACTTTACAGTTTTTGTGGTTGTTTTTGCCATACATTGACATGAATCGGTCATGGGTGTACATGTGAACCCCTGTCCCAAACCCCTCAACCACCTTCCTGCCCATCCCATCCCTCTGGGTTGTCCCAGCGCACCAATTTTGAATTCCCTATTTCATGCAGGAAATGGAAGCTAATTACAATATTGTAGTGGTTTTTGCCATACATTCACATGAATCGGCCATGGGTATACATGTGTCCCCATCCTGAACCCCCTTCCCACCTCCCTCCCCATCCCATCCCTCTGGGTCATCCCAGTGCACCAGCCTTGAGCACCGTGTCTCATGCATCTAACCTGGATTGGTGATCTGTTTCACATATGATAATATACATGTTTCAATGCCATTCTCTCAAATCATCCCACCCTCACTTTCTCCCACAGAGTCCAAAAGTCTGTTCTTTACATCTGTGTCTCTTTTGCTGCCTCGTATATAGGGTCATCATTACCATTTTTCTAAATTCCATATATATGCATTAATATACTGTATTGGTGTTTTTCTTTCTGACTTGCTTCACTCTGTATAATAGGCTCCAGTTTCATCCACCTCATTAGAACTGATTCAAATGTATTCTTTTTAAAGTTGAGTAATATTCCATTGTGTATATGTACCACAGCTTTCTTATCCATTCATCTACCGATGGACATTTAGGTTGCTTCCATGTCCTAGCAATTGCAAAGTGCTGCAATGAACACTGGGGTACATGTGTTTCTTTCAATTCTGGTTTCTATGCCCAGCAGTGGGATTGCTGGGTTATATGGCAGTTCTATTTCGGGTTTTTAAGGAATCTCCACACTGTTCTCCATAGTGGCCGGACTAGTTTGCATTCCCACCAACAGTGTAAGAGGGCTCCCTTTTCTCCACACCCTCCCCAGCATTTATTGTTTGTAGGCTTTTTGATGGCAGCCATTCTGACCAGCATGAGATGGTACCTTATTGTGGTTTTGATTTGCATTTCTCTGATAATGAGTGATATTGAGCATCTTTTCATGTGTTTGTTAGCCATCTGGATGCCTTCTTTGGAGAAATGTCTGTTTGGTTCTTTGGCACATTTTTTGAGTGGGCCGTTTATTTTTCTGGTATTGAGCTGCATGAGCTGCTTGTATATTTTTGAGATTGTCAGTTGCTTTGTTTGCTATGATTTTCTCCCATTCTGAAGGCTGTCTTTTTGTCTTGCTTATAGTTTCCTTCGTTGTGCAAAAGCTTTTAAGTTTAATTAGGCCTCATTTGTTTATTTTTGCTTTTATTTCTATTACTCTTGGAAGTGGGTCATAGAGGATCTTGCTGTGATTTATGTCAGAGAGTGTTCTGCCTATGTTTTCCTCTAGGAGTTTTATAGTTTCTGGTCCTATATTTAGATCTTTACTCCATTTTGAGTTTATTTTTGTGTATGATGTTAGAAAGTGTTCTGGTTTCATTCTTTTACAGGTGGTTGACCTTTCTCAGCACCACTTGTTAAACAGATTGGTTTTTTTCCATTGTATATTCCTGCCTCCTTTGTCAAAGATAAGGCGTCCATAGGTGCATGGATTTATCTCTGGGCTTTCTGTTTCACTGATCTATATTTCTGTTTTTGTTCCAGTACCATACTGTCTTGATGACTATAGCTTTGTAGTATAGCCTGAAATCAGGCAGATTGATTTCTCCAGTTCCATTCTTCTTTCTCAAGATTGCTTTGTCTATTCGAGGTTTTTTTGTGTTTCCATACAAATTATAAAATTATTCATTTTAGTTCTGTGCAAAATACTGTTGGTAGCTTGATGGAGATTGCACTGAATCTATAGGTTGCTTTGGGAGGTATACTCATTTTCACTATATTGATTCTTCAGATCCATGAGCATGGTATATTTCTCCATCTATTTGTGTCATCTTTGATTTCTTTCATCAGTGTTTTATAGTTTTCTATATATAGGTTTTCTGTTTCTTTAGGTAAATTTATTCCTAAATATTTTATTTTTTTCATTGCAATGGTGAATGGGATTGTTTCCTTAATTTCTCTTTCTGTTTTTTCATTATTAGTGTATAGGAATGCAAAGGATTTCTGTGTATTAATTTTATATCCTGAAACTTTACTATATTCATTAGTTATCTCTAGTAATTTTCTGGTGGTGTCTTTAGGGTTTTCTATGTAGAGGATCATGTCATCTTCAAACTCCAAGAAGAGTTTTACTTCTTTTCCAATCTGGATTCCTTTTATTTCTTTTTCTTCTCTGATTGCTGTGGCTAAAACTTCCAAACCTATGTTGAATAGTATGGTAAGAGTGTGCAGCCTTGTCTTGTTCCTGGCTTTAGAGGAAATGCTTTCAATTTTTTGCCACTGAGGATGATGTTTGCTGTGGGTTTATCATATATGGCTTTTATTGTGTTGAGGTATGTTCCTTCTATGCCTGCTTTCTGGAGAGTTTTTGTTATAAATGGGTGTTGCATTTTATCAAAGGTTTTCTCTGCATCTATTGAGATAATCATAAACCAACTTTTCTATTTACTAGCTGTGTGCTTTGTGGCAAGTTAATTTCTGTGGTTCAATTGCCTGTAAAATGGGAATAATGATAATACCAATGTAAAGTCTACAGTGAGAAAACACAAATAAAAATACCAGCACAAAGTTCCAACTCAACAGCATTAGCTATTAAGATCATTTCATGATCTTCTGTACAACAGAGATATACATTATCTCCTCGGTTGTCTTAATTTGTGTAGTGGATATTATTTTCCTTGTTTACTAATTACCAGAAACAGACTTTCAGCAAGTATAAATTATTTGCACTATGTCACTCAGTCAGTAAGAGGGAGTATAAGATTTAAATCCAGGTCTCTAAATCCTCTTTGCACTCTAACCCAATGCAAATAATTATAATACTTTTAGATGGGATAAATATAGACCTGATTTTCTGCCTAGAAATCAAAGTTAATAGGCTCAACCTAAAATATTTTAAAAATCTAACTTTTATGAATTATCCATGCCCAAGAGTCTAATCACATCATCTTTACCTCACATTTTCCCTAGAAATCTCATTTAATCTTTATTACAGCTCTTTGAGTTGGGTGCAATTGGTATTATTTTACAGATTAGATAACGCAGTTTTATAACAGATTATCTACGATCACATAGCAGGCAATGATGGAGTAAGGATACGCATGTTTGCAAAGCTAACATTCTTTCCAATCCACAGTGATGCTTCAAGAGAGAAGATGATAACTTATATACAGAGAATGGTGTAACAGAAGGCTATCAAAGTGGGATGGGCTTCCCAGGTGGCGCTAGTGGGTAAAAAACCTGCCTGCCAATGCAGGAGACATAAGAGATGTGGTTTCGACCCCTGGGTAGGGAAGATACCCTGGAGGAGGTAATGGAAACCCACTCCAATATTCTCGCCTGGAGAATCCCATGGACAGAGGAACCTGGTGGGCTGCAGTCCACAGGGTCACAAGGAGTCAGACATGACTGAAGCAACAGACAGCACATCAAGGTGGGAAACCAACAAAGAGTCTACAATGTGAAAACTCGGTTTGGCAATAAGCCAGAAACCCAGAGTTTTAAAAGATTAACTTCCTTGTACAACAGAAACCCAGACAACATGGTAAAGCAATTATGCTCCAATTAAAAAAACAAAGTAGCACTCGTACAGAAACAAGTTCTTAATAAGTCAGCAGACTTTTCAATGTGATAGAGATTCCTGAGACTCCCCCTTGCCTAAAGCCAAAACTGTCCCTAGAAACTTGGAAAAACTTTTAAAAGGGTTGTAGATAATGGTTCAAAATGTTGTGGGAGTGTAGAGAGGCAAACTGTTGTATCAGAGCATCTGCAGGTCATCTGTGCCTCACAGCTTCTTCCAATTCTGTTATTCCAATTGTTTTATTATTCCTGATTCCCCAGGGATTGGGGAAGTGCCTGTAATATACCCATCACTACGTCAAGTGGTGCTAAGGAGACATACATCGAATAAAAACAGAAGACATTCGTAGGATAAAATAGAGCCTCTGTTCCATGGAATGATTAAACCCAATGTGAGAAAAAGACTACACATATGAAATGATCAGACATGAAAAATATAGTTAAGGTACAAAATTTTATAGAACAGATTATAAGCCTCTGGGGAACCAGATCAACCACCAACCAGATTGTTCTATAACTGCTGGACACGTTGAAAGGTTTTAAACAAATGATTGAGAAAATCATATTAATATTTCAAATAATTAAAACAAAATTTAATTAAAAAGTTATGTAGCTTGTTTTAAAGTTGAGTTCATGTATAATATCATGTATGAAACGAGCTGCCAGTCCAGGTTTGATGCACAAAATTGGATGCTTGGGGCTGGTGCACTGGGACGACCCAGAGGGATGGTATGGGGAGGGAAGAGGGAGGAGGGTTCAGGAAGGGGTACACATGTATACCTGTGGCGGATTCATTTTGATATTTGGCAAAACCAATACAATATTGTAAAGTTTAAAAATAAAATTTAAAAAAAAAGTTGAGTTCAAATATGATGATGACATTTTTGGCTTTGATGTGAACTGCCATTTTAAAACAGAAAAGGAACATAAACCTTTGAAATAAAATTCAATATTTCTCATTATTATTACTATTAAGTTTTCACTGCTCACTTATTTTCTTTGCAGTCACGAGGGTAAGCTGCTTCAGTCCTGTCCAACTCTTTGTGATGCCATGGACTGGAGCCCGCCAGGCTCCTCTGTCCATGGGATTCTCCAGGCAAGAATACTGAAGTGGGTTGTCATGCCCTCCTCCAGGGGATCTTCCTGACCCAGGGATCAAACCCACATCTCATGTCTCTTGCATTGGCAGGCAGGTTTTAAAAATGATGCTATTAATTAGTTTTCAAAACACTTTCATAAATTAACTTAATGCTTTTTCACTAAAACCCTGAACTTGGGTAAGATACCCAACCTTGAGAGTCCCTTGGGCTGCAAGATCCAACCAGTTCATCCTAAAGGAAATCAGTCTTGAATATTCATTGGAAGGACTGATGCTGAAGCTGAAACTTCAATACTTCGGCCACCTGATGAGATGAACTGACTCATCGGAAAAGACCCTGATGCTGGGAAAGATTGAAGGCAGGAGGAGAAGGGTATGACAGAGGATGAGATGGTTGGATGGCATCACTGACTCAATGGACATGAGGGTTGGTGATGGACAGGGAAGCCTGGCATGCAGCAGTCCATGGGGTCGCAAAGAGTTGGACATGACTGAGCAACTGAACTGAGTGATCCAACCCCTCAGGATTAGGTTGCCTATCATACTCTGAACAAAAGGGGTTAACAATAAAAAGCAGACATTACTGTGGATATTAACTATGTCATACAGAATAAAGTTCTCATCTCTCACATGGTAAGTAATTAGTAAACAATAGCTGACTCTAAATATGAATTCTCAGTACTCCATTGTTGGAGCTGAGGCTTTAATTGGCTCAGTCTCCTGACTTCTTTTCCAGAACCCCTTTCTCTACAGCACACTTGTCTGACAGTCATATACCAAAAAAGAACTGCTCCTCAAACAGCTGCTCAGTGTAAGTCGGGATGCCCCAGTGCAAGTATAAAGAAGGAACAGGCAAAAAATGCTTAAAAAGTCTTTTCTGATTTTCAGATTCAGGTGGGATATTAAATTATTTTACTTTGCATTTATTTGATTCCTAAGATAGTTGGTCACTTTTCAAAAATTTGCTAATCATTTGTACTTCCTATTTGGGGGATTACTGGGGTTAGCTTTTCAGCTGTGAAGGAAGCACCATAATTTAATAACAGTACTAAACAGAAGTGCTTCAAGGAATGTCATAAAAATAGATTCATGAAAGATGCTTGGGATTTGAACATGCACAGAAGACAGTGCAAAATATATTTTTATTTTTCCTTTCCTGTTCTTTGCTTTCATCATATCTGACTTGCACCGTCTCCTTATTTCCACTTCTCTTTTTTTCCACAGGTAACTAGCCTGTCTTCTATTTGTAGGCTAATATTTTTTGGACTTTATTAAGATGCATTGTAATTGCAGTCTCCTTAATTGCTGCCTAATTGGTTCCTTCCTCCCCTTGGTGTATTTTTCATGCATTATTAAATTCCAACTGGCTTTCCGGAACTCATTTCACATTCCTTCCAGACAGCTCTTCCAAAGTGAAGCTGTGTGTCTCTTCGTCTCTTGGTCACCCAGGAAAGAGCACTGGGGGAACTGAGAGGATCATTGGCAACTGCATGCTTCCTGCTATAACAATGACAGCAAGAGTATCTAGCATCCCAGTCCCTCACTGCAATTCACAAGTACTCTAACCAGTAGCAACTCATTCAGTCAGTTTCTTAAAGCAGGTGCAATTATTCCCATTCATCAAAAGAGGCATCTAAGGATCAAGGAGGTTAAATATCTTTCCCAGAGTCAAAAAGCTGTTTGGGGACTCACACCTATGTCTCCAAAGTCCTGTACTTATCCCACCATCATTAGCTGCTTGTGTACAAAACCAAGTGGCAGGTCTATACCCAACGAAACTCATCAGTTCCTCTACATATTGCTCAAGAACTATTTTTCTTTTCTATGAAGTCTTTCAACAGGGAAAATGGATCATAGAAAGATGAAGTAATCTGAAGTCAGAAGGTCTGATTTTTAGTCTAACCAGCTGCAAAGCTACTAAACACAGTTGATCTTCAGTTCCCCCATCTGTAAAGCTAATTCTTAGATTTATTATGTCTCCAATGTGTGTGAGTTATATTTATAAAAACAGTATTGCTATCTGACTTATAAGGCTCAGTGCTAATCTGGGTTTTATTAATCTCCAAGTATCTTAAAATAGAGTGCCAGCAGACTCTTTAAAGACTTAATGCCTTAAGTGTTTCAGCCGGAACTGCCATCTTCCAGTAATTCGCCAAAATGACCAACACAAAAGGAAAGAGGAGGGACACCCCCTACATGTTCCCTAGGTCTCTTAGAAAACATGGAGTTGTTCCTTTGGCCACATACATGCAAATCTACAAGAAGGGTGATATTGTAGATATCAAGGGAATGGGTACTGTTCAAAAAGGAATGCCCCATAAATGTTACCATGGCAAAACTGGGAGAGTTGACAATGTTACCTAGTATACTGTTGGCATCATTGTAAACAAACAAGTTAAGGACAAGATTCTTGCCAAAAGAATTAATGTGCATATCGAGCATATTAAGCACTCTAAGAGCCAAGATAGCTTCCTGAAATGTGTGAAGGAAAATGATCAGAAACAGAAGGAAGCCAAAGAGAAAGGGACTTGGGTTCAGCTGAAGCGCCAGCCTGCTCCACCCAGAGAAGCACACTTCGTGAAGACCAATGGAAAGGAACCCAAACTGTTGGAGCCAGTTCCCTATGAATTCATAGCCTGATGGGTGTAAAAATAAAGATCTGGACTGTACAAATGTTTCTCTTAATTGAGCAGAGGTGTTGTGTCCAGATTCAGTGGGAGACGTCTTTTCAAATTTAGTGTTTTTTCTTCCTGAAAGATGTAAGATAGTTTGTTGTTCAGTATGCTCCATTTTTTAATAAACTGCCAGATATTATTTATTTAAAAAAGACTTAATACCTGATATACTTTCTGGAAAAAATGGTAGAATTAATAAACTAATAAGTATCTCAAGCCAGCCAATAAACAATCAAGATCCATTCTGGAACTCTGGGGAATTTCACATTCTAAGGACACTTATTGTTTATTGTACTCACATATATAGGGGGTTGCCAGGTGGCCCAATGGTAAAGAATCTGCATTCCAATGCAGGAGACCCGGTTCAATCCCATTAGGGAAGATCCCCTGAAGAAGGAAATGGCAACTCAATCCAGTATTCTGCCTGAGAAATCCCAAGGACAGAAGAGCCTGGCAGGCTACATTCCACAGGGTCACAAAAGAGTTTGACATGACTTAGTGAGTGAAGAAGAACTAAAAAGACTCTAGACGAAAGTGAAAGTGAAGAGTGAAAAAGTTGGCTTAAAGCTCAATATTCAGAAAATGAAGATCATGGCATCCGGTCCCACCACTTCATGGGAAATAGATGGGGAAACAGTGGAAACAGTGTCAGACTTTATTTTTGGGGGCTCCAAAATCACTGCAGATGGTGACTGCAGCCATGAAATTAAAAGACGCTTATTCCTTGGCAGGAAAGTTATGACCAACCTAGATAGCATATTCAAAAGCAGAGACATTACTTTGCCAACAAAGGTCTGTCTAGTCAAGGCTATGGTTTTTCCTGTGGTCACGTATGGATGTGAGAGTTGGACTGTGAAGAAAGCTGAGCACTGAAGAATTGATGCTTTTGAACTGTGGTGTTGGAGAAGACTCTTGAGAGTGCCTTGGAGCGCAAGGAGATCCAACCAGTCCATTCTGAAGGAGATCAGCCCTGGGATTTCTTTGGAAGGAATGATGCTAAAGCTGAATCTCCAGTACTTTGGCCACCTCATGTGAAGAGTTGACTCATTGGAAAAGACTCTGATGCTGGGAGGGATTGAGGGCAGGAGGAGAAGGGGACAACAGAGGATGAGATGGCTGGATGGCATCACCGACTCAATGGACATGAGTCTGAGTGAACTTGGGAGTTGGTGATGGACAGGGAGGTCTGTCGTGCTGCGATCCATGGGGTCACAAAGAGTCGGACATGACTGAGCAACTGAACTGAGTGACTAAACAACAACAATTCATATATACATTAGTATATATTACATGAGTAAGTCCAAAATGCCATTAAATTCTTGTAGTTCATAATTAACAATAGAATTTTAAAACTACTTCAAAACAAATCTGAATCTACTAGTAATTCTTAGTTTTGCCAAGTCATGAATTTGAATTGCACATATGCTCACCCAAATGTCAGAGCAAGTTACTTAGGTAGCATGTTTAACCCCACCCTCATCTAAAATCAACTTTTTTGCATATGTAAATAAGAGCTTCTTTATAAGGAAAACCATATTCTAAACTGGTATTGAAAAATTTACAATTATCTAAGAACATATCTGGTGCAAATGTAGAGTTCCATTTATTGAGTAAATTTTACCACTGCCTTTTGCATGAAATGGAATAGAAATAGGAAGCTATACCAAGACTAACAAAAATGGAGGATCCATACAGATATGCTACAAAATTTCTTATTAGGAAGGTTAGTGGCAGTGATAGTAAGAATAACTATCCCCCTAGAGGAAAGAAAAATATATTAGAGGTTCATATGTAAATACGCCTCTTAGTATTGAAATTCACTCAATTATCTACCACCTTCCATGCTTCTCCATGTCTCTTGTTGATAAGATTCTCTCTATATATATTTTTTCCATTTATTTCTCTAAATACCATTTTTCCACTGTTTAAAAAAATGTTCTGAATTCATCCATCTTTACAGGCATTATACCTATTTCACCCTTAACTTCCTAGTTAACCTTCTGGCTCCAGCTAATCTGAGGACTTAAACTTTGTGTTCTCCAGAGAAAAAGACTGAATCCATTCCTATCAAACCAACATGGGCTTAAGAGGGATTTGGTACACTCCTGATTACCCATGGCCATTTCCAGATCATTGTTAGTCCACCTTTCAACCAAACTCATTGTCATTTGAAACTAATGACACCTCTCCTCATCCTGCACTCACCATCAACTTACACTACCTTAAGAATTCCTTAATTCAAGATTATTTGGTGCAGTTTTTCTTTCTATCCTAATTATTGCTTTCATCCTTGGGGATAAAATTAAAGTAACTGGATCAAAAAAGCTGCAGCTTTACCCTTAAGCCTCCTTCACCCCTATATATTCATCTCTCTGAACTTTAGCTGCTAATGCAGAGGAATATGCAATAAATAATATCATCTGTAGATCTGTTCCATCTTAGAAGCCAAACTGTTTTGTTACTGTGAAGTAACTGTGAGAATGACTTCCTAGCCTCCCATCTCTCTCACCCTCATTTCCCTTCCCCTACACTTTCAAAGGATGAGATCTGATAGCATGCCTGAAAAACTATGTTTGGAGGTTCATAACATTGTACAGGAGGCAGTGATCAAAACCATCTCCAAGAAAAAGAAATGCAAAAAAGCAAAATGGTTATCTGAGGAGCCTGACAAATAGCTGAAAAAAGAAAAGAAGCAAAAGGCAAAGGAGAAAAAGAAAGATATACGCATCTGAATGCAGAGTTCCAAAGAATAACAAGGAGAGATAAGAAAGCCTTCCTCAGTGATCAATGCAAAGAAATAGAGGAAAACAATAGAATGGGAAAGACTAGAGATCTCCTCAAAAAAATTAGAGATACCAAGGGAATATTTCATGCAAAGATGGGCACAATAAAGGACAGAAATTGTATTGACCTAACAGAAGCAGAAGATATTAAGAAGTGGTAAGAATACACAGAAGAACTATATTAAAAAGATCTTAACTGATAACCATGATTGTCTCATCACTCATCTAGGCCAGACAACCTGGAGTTCAAAGTCAAGTGGGCCTTAGGAAGCATCACTATGAACAAACCTAGGGGAGGTGATGGAATTGCAAACGAGCTAGTTCAAATCCTAAAAGATGATGCTGTGAAAGTGCCACACTCAAATGCCAGCAAATTTAAAACACTCAGCAGTGGCCACAGGACTGGTAAAGGTTAGTTTTCATTCCAATCCCAAAGAAAGGCAATGCCAAAAAAATGTTCAAACTACCACACAATTGCACTCATTTTACATGCTAGGAAGGTCACGCTCAAAATCTTCCAAGCTAGGCTTCAACAGTATGTGAACTGAGAACTTTCAGGTGTAAAAGCTGGATTTAGAAAAGGCACAGGCACCAGAGATCAAACTGCCAACATCTGTTGGATCACAGAAGAAGCAAGGGGATTCCAGGAAAACATCAACTTCAGCTTCACTGACTATGCTAAAGCCTTTGACTGCATGGATCACAACAAACTGTGGAAAATTCTTAGAGAGACCAGAATACCAACCACCTTCCCTGCCTCCTGAGAAACCTGTATGCAGGTCAAGAAGCAACAGTTAGAACAGACATGGAACAACGAACTAGTTCCAAATTGGGAAAGGAGTACCTCAAGGCTGTATATTGTCATTCTGCTTATTTTGCTTTATGCAGTGTACATCATGCGAAATGCTGGACTGGATGAAGCACAAGCTGGAATCAAGACTGCCAGGAGAAATATCAATAACCTCAGATATGCAGATGACACCACCCTTATGGCAGGAAGTAAAGAAGAACTAAAGAGTCTCTTGATTAAAGTGAAAGAGGACAGTGAAAAAGTTGGCTTAAAGCTCAACATTCAGAAAAAGAAGATCATGGCATCCAGTCCCATCACTTCATGACAAATAGATGGGGAAACAATGGAAACAATGACAGACTTTATTGGGGGGCGGCCTCCAAAATTACTGCAGATGGTGACTGCAGCCATGAAATTAAAAGATGCTTACTCCTTGGAAGAAAAGTTATGACCAACCTAGATAGCATATTCAAAAGCAGAGACATTACTTTGCCAAGAAAGTTCCATCTAGTCAAGGCTATGGTTTTTCCAGTGGTCATGTATGGATGTGAGAGTTGGACTGTGAAGAAAGCTGAGCACCAAAGAATTGATGCTTTTGAACTGTGGTGTTGGAGAAGACTCTTGAGAGTCCCTTGGACTGCAAGGAGATCCAACCAGTCCATTCTAAAGGAGGTCAGCCCTGGGTGTTCATTGGAAGGACTGATGTTGAAGCTGAAACTCCAATACTTTGGCCACCTGATGAGGAGAGCTGACTCATTTGAAAAGACCCTGATGCTGGGAAAGATAGAAGGCAGGAGAAGGGGAAAAGAGAGGATGAGATGGTTGGATGGCATCACCGACTGAATGGACATGAGTTTGGGTAAACTCCAGGGGTTGGTGATGGACAGGGAAGCCTGGCGTGCTGCAGTCCATGGGGTCACAAAGATTCAGACACGACTGAGTGACTGAACTGAACTGAACTGAAGACTAATTACTTGGCTCAGGCTTTGTGAGTGTGATTTATGCATTATAACATTTCCTTCACATATTGGTTTTAATACTCACTGATAATCTTTGCATAAAATTGCTCTTTCCCATTGGGGATTTCAAATGGCAACTTTCTCAATTATTTATTAGCAATAGTTCTACAAATTAGAATATTTTCTCCTCACTTTTCATTGCTCTATATTCCATCAGAAATAGTTTTTACTACAATTAGTTAGGGACCTGCTAAATGTAGCTAGGGCTGATACACAGGAATCACTTGTACCACTTACATAATGGTTTTTCCTAGTCTCCCAGTTCAAAGAGTAGTACTTATGCTGAAAAGTGAAAACAACAGTCAAAGTAACTTCACTGTATCATAAAATCAGAACTCCTAATCCTTTCTCTGTGTCTTTACTCATGCTGGAGCCCCTTCTACTGCTTTCTTTCTGTGTCCAGGTGTTATAAGATCTTATCAAAATGTGAATGTGTTCCCTCAGAGTGGGGAGTAAGGTGATCTGATATGATTATCAGTGATTACTATTTTATCATTCATTGGCAAGTAAATAGCAAGGCTTAGTCGATCAAAGTATACAAAATGGTTAAGTTTTGACCAGAAGGAGAGAGACCATTCTGAATAACTGAAATTCTAGTCAGGGTAATCACTGCAATAATAACCTTAAGATAACATTTACAAACTATGTCTGTGTTCCAGATTCTGGTATAAGCACGTTACAGACTTTAATTTATTGGGTTGGCCAAAAATTTTGTTCAGTTAGTGAACACATTGTTCAATAAAGCTCTTGGTAAAAATGAATAATGTGTCCCTTATTTCTACTTAAAACCTAATGAACTTTTGGGTCAACTCAATATTTAATCACAAAGACTCTGTGAAGTAAGTTTGATTATAATACACAATGAAGGATGAAGACAGAGGTCCTATAACAAGTGGTAGAATTGAAAAGGCACAGACAGTGGGGAGCTCTGAGCATTCGGCCCCAGTCTAGGAACCCGTTCCCTAATCATCTAATAAAAGAAGGAACCCGGAGGCAGTAAAGATGAAAGTAACGTCTCTTTCAGCTAAATTTAACTTTTTGCCAATTTAACAAACCTGCCACCAAAGCCTAGACTGTTAGCTAAAAGAAGAATGGACAATTTGTCTCTTCGAGAGACCTCTTATGAACTGAGGTTCAGGGAGGGGACATTACTTGTCACTGAGAGCTGGATCAGTGCCAGATCCAGGGCCAGAACCCAGCTGCAGTGAGTCCCCAGGCTTTGTACTTTGTACTTTCTACATTCTTGTACCCACTTTCCCAACTTTTGATATGCAATTTCCCTGTCACACTTCTGCAGTTCTTCTAATTAAGATTTATAATTCCAATGACCAGTGTAGTGTGGTAGGAAGAACAAGTCATTTAAGGCTAAGCAGACTTGTATAAGTCTAAGCAGATTCATATCATAAGGCTAAGCAGACTCATGGAGTGGAGGACAGCATGGCAATCCACTCCAGTATTCTTGCCTGGAGAATCCCAGGGACAGAGGCGCCTGGTGGGCTATGGTCTATGGGGCTGCAAAGAGTCAGACATGACTGAAGCAACTTAGCACACACAGACTCATATTTGTATGCCAGACACACAACCTCTTTGGATGTCCGTTTTCTCATCCAGACATAATGAGTTCCATCAGATTTTTATGAGATTTTAAGATATCTATATGGCTAGCATCTAGTTGGAACTCAATTAATGCTTTTTAACTTGCCCTTCAAATCTCAAGTTTTTCAATGAAATGAAAATTTTAACAACATATCCTCCAGATAATTCCTAAAATGAGAAAGAGACAGACCTGAGGCATGATACTTATTCTCTCCTGATCCCCGCTTAATATCTCTTGCATTTGGGAAGACGTTATGTTCCTGTCATTACCTGTATCTTATTATCCAGACTCATCTTTCGAAACGTCTTGGTGTTTATCTACCAGGAGAATTCCTTAACGCATGATACATTAATTGATGTCAAGTCTGCCATCCTAGTTTTGATTTCTAAATTGCTCCTTTATTTTCTTTGGAAGAGTTTAAGAACAGTAACAAAAAGTATTCTTCCTCAATTCGATTTTGTCATGAAATAAAGTTCCACACAAAATTCTAATGTGCTGAGAAAGATGATTTGACTTAAGGAACAAACTAGCTTCCTTTCTGCCCAGTGCTTAGATCTGAAGCAGCCCCCAACCCTGTGCCAGGCACTCATGACAGGTACCACATCACAAATCACTTGTAAACCAGTTCATCACTCTCATTCCACTCACTTCAGCCGGTTCTCCTTCCCCATGTTTTGGGTCTGTTTGTTCTCCTTACACTCAGCACAATTTCCCCAACTACATGTGACCTTGCCTTCTTCTTGCCCACATTTCACGTTCTGTCTTGAATGGCGGTGTAGACAATTTTAGTGCCTTTGCTTGGGACACTTCAACTGAAGCAGGAAAAATAATGCATTTATGTAAAATTCAACATAGATGAACTGAATTTCTCGGAGATCATTGCCCATGACACCTAGCTGCAGACCCCAGTTAAATTTCATTCATGCTCCTCTCTCAATTTGGAATGCCCTTCCTTCCTTTTTATTTACCTCACCAAAACTATTCATCACTGAAGATTAGGATGAATCATATCTTCTACAAAACCTTCCCCAAATTTCCCTACTCCCACAGATTGTATTAGGTAACCCACCTTTATACTTCATTAACATGTTGTTCATAATTATATTATGGAATGTAACATAATTCATTGTAATTATGCTTTCAAATAATTAACATAATAGTCATCACATTTCTTACACTGGACTGTGAACTCATTCAGGATAGAGACACCTATCTTTTATTCTTTTATCACCTTATTCTTTTTCACACCGTTCCATTTCTACCACATTACCCAGCACAAAGCAAATACTCAATTTATCAACTTGACTCAACTCTGGTGAAAGGTTCCTATGGAGAACTGGGACAGCAGGAAGGAGGTCCACAAACACACCAAATGGAAACAGAGATTTCCAAACTCCACAAAAACCTTACTTGATTGAAAAGTAAAACTTAAGAGAATGCTGGACATGTCTCATTTTAATTCATCTGTAAAATAGTTCTAGTGATGAATACCTTATACCCATGTTAATGACATTAAGGAAAACATAAGAAAGTAGAGTACGTGGCACAGAGTAGGTGCTCTGTGGTAGAAAATAACTGCAAACTGTTGTGCAAGCTAGAATTTATCCTATAATTTGTATTAAAACAGAAAAAATAGAAAACAAAAGTTGATATCTTTAAGATATATAAAAGTTTTATGAGGCTATTTTATTTCCCTTTTACAGCTTTACTGGGCTATAACTGATATACAACATTATATAAGTTTAAAATGTACATGATGATTTGATACATGGATATACTGCAAAATGATTAACACACTACCATTACTTAACACCTCCATTACTTTGCGTAGTTACCGCGCACATGTATGTGTGTGTGTGTGTGTGTGTGTGTGTGTGTGTGTGTGTGTTGAAAACATTAAAGATCTACTCTCTTTTTATGGTTGAATAATATTCTGTTGTGTGTATGTATGTGTATACCACATTTTCCATATTCCTTCATCCATCAATGGACACTGAGCTTGTTTTTAACTTTTGACTATTGTGAATAATGCTGCAAAGAACATGAGTGTGCAGCTATCTCTTCAAGATCCTGATTTCACGTCCTTTGGATATTCACCCAGAAGTGGAATTGCTAGATTATATGGTAGCTCTGTTTTTAGCTTTTGAGAAACCCTCATACTGTTTGAAAGTTGATATTTCTTGATCACAAATTTGTTTAACATATTTTGATCACCTATTTTGTGATCAACCATTTCTATGGGTGAAACTACTACACAGATCACATGATCTAATCTGTATCTCCTCTATGAACTCCTATCCTGAGCTCCAGAATCATTCATTTATTTCCTTCCAGATATCTAAAGGTAACTTAAGCCATGACCAAGAGGGAATATATCATTTTCTCTAAACTATTTCCTACTCTAGTATTCCTCTCAGTAGTAACATCAATAAATCACCAAGACCCAGACTCTTCTCATATATATCCTTTGTGTCCAGTTATCCCTCAGATCTTACCTTTTTAATATTCATTAATTCCAACAAATAATTAAATTCTTGTGCAAAGAACTATATTAGGCATTAAGTCTACAGTCGTGGTCAAAATAAGTAAATCTTACTCTAATAGATTTTACCTTCTGGAATCTTGATAGGTGAATAAATGCATGCATATATATACATATATGCATATATACTGTAAGGGGATGAATGAGAATGAAGAAAAATAAGTTAAGGTTAAAGGATGGAGAAAATTGGAGAAAGTTGCTGTTTGAGCAAAGTGGCCAAAGAATGGCTTTCTGCTAAAATAACATTTGAGTGCTGTGCGCTATTAGCAACTGGTGTCTGACTCTCTGTGACCCCATGGACTATAGCTGGCCAGGCTCCTCTGTTCTTAGGGATTCTCCATGGAAAGAATACTGGAGTGGGTTTCCATGCCCTTCTCCAGTGGATCTTTCCAACTCAGAGATCAAACCCAAGTCACCTGCATTACAGGCAGATAAATTCTTTACCATCTGAGCCAACCAAGGAAGCCCAAGAATACCGGAGTTGGTAGCCTATTCCTTCTCCAGGGGATTTTCCTGATCTAGGAATCAAACCAGGGTCTCCTGCATTGCAGGTGGATTCTTATCAGCTGAGCTCCCAGGGAAGCCCTAACATTTGATAGGGACCTAAATGAATTGAGAAGGAAAGCCAGCATGGCTAGAACAAGTGGGTTAAAGATTCATTTTGATATTTGGCAAAACTAATACAATTATGTAAAGTTTAAAAATAAAATAAAATTAAAAAAAAAAAAAGGGAAATGGCACTCAGTGAAATCAGAAGGGTGATGGCAAATAGATTACGGGAGCTTTATGAACCACGGTCAAGACCTTGAAACTTTTGTGATATTTCTGGCAGCAAGTATCCTGAACTGACTTAAATTTTAGAAGAATCTCTCCTGTTCTAAGCTCTTTTTTGAAGCTAACTTCTATATCAAATATTCAACCTGAGAGTGAGCATCTTCACTTGAATATCTAATAGTAATAATACACTTAGCTCTTGATTTCCTATGCTCCAAACTGTTTTTTTTTTTCATTATTCTCTACACACGCAAAAGCATATGGTTACTCAACACTCAACCTAGAAATCATCCTTAATCCCTATATTCTTTACTCTTCTCCCCCCCAACCCCAGTATCAGCAACTCATGTTAATGCCACCTCCAAGATGAATCACAAATCTAAATATCTCTATCTCTACTGCTTTCCTAGGTTTAAAGTCACCATAATTGCCAAAACTACTGCCTATTACTATAGTCTCTTGTCTTATCTCCCTGCTCTCTTGTCCACTTATGATTCATTCTCCACACAAGAAATATTATCTTTATAAAATGTATATTGGATCACGTCATTTCCTTGCTTAAAACTGCCTGGTAAGGTTTTTTGTTGAACTGCTCTTCGACTAACCAGGTCCTGTATGACTCAGTTTCAAAAAGCACCTTTCAAATAAGTGCTTATAACCTTGCTGCTATAACAAGTACCTATCAACCTGGTATTGGTTTCGGGCTTCCCTGGTGGCTCAGACGGTACAGAAGCCACCTGCAGTGCAGAAGACCTGGGTTCGATCCGGGTAGGGAAGATCCCCTGGAGAAGGACATGGCAACCCACTCCAGTATTCTTGCCTGGAGAATCCCCATGAATAGAGGAGCCTGGCCTGCTATAGTCCATGGGGGAGCAAAGAGTCAAACACGACTGGGTGACTAAGTGCAGCACATGTATGGAATTCAGCAATGGGCAGATGGTGGAAGAGTTTGGAGGAGCCTAACAGAATAAGTCTAGATTGCTTTGACTGTTGGTAGTAACACAGATTTTAAATACAATGGGAATGAGGGCTCAGAAGAAATGAGGATAGAACTTAAAGCCTGTTGAGTCTTAGAGAATAACTGAATAGTCATAAATAGACTGTTCATAGAAATATGAACACTAAAGAAGATACTGCTAGGGACTCAGAAAGAAATTCAGTTCAATTCAGTCACTCAGTCATGTTGGACTCTTTGTGACCTCACAGACTGTAGCACTCCAGGCTTCCCTGTCCATCACCAACTCCCAGAGCTTACTCAAACTCATGTCCATCACATCAGTGATGCCATCCAACTATCTCATCCTCTGTCATCCCCTCTCCTTCTGCCTTCAATCTTTCCCAGCATCAGGGTCTTTTCCAATGGGTCAGTTCTTCACATAAGATGGCCAAAATATTGGAGTTTCAGCTTCGGCATCAGGCCTTCCAATGAATATATTCAGAGCTGATTTCCTTTTGGATGGACTGGTTTGATCTCCTTGCAGTCCAAGGGACTTTCAAGAGTCTCCTCCAACACCACAGTTCAAAAGCATGAATTCTTCAGTGCTCAGCTTTCTTCATAGTCCAACTCTCACATCCATGCATGACTACTGGAAAAACCATAGCGCTGATTAGACGGACCTTTGTTGGTAATGTAATGTCTCTGCTTGTTAATATGGTATCTAGGTTGGTCATGGCTTTTCTTCCAAGGAGCAAGCATCTTTTAATTTCATGGCTACAGTCACCATCTGCAGTGATTTTGGAGACAGGAAAATATGGCTGAGGAATAGGATGGGGAGACCACTTTCTCCCCCACAAATTCACCAAAAGATCATTAGAATGCTGAGCAACTTCCACAAAACAACTTCTCAACACTAGTGGAGGACACCAGGCACCCAGATAGGCAGCCCATTCTCTTTGAAAGGAGGTAGGGGAAAATATAAAAGACAAAAAGAGAAACAAAAGAGTTAGGGACAGAGATCAGAAGGGAATTAGGGACATGTTATTAGAAATTGGAGGAAAAGGATCCTTGTTATCAACTGGCAAAAAAAAAAAAAAAAAAAACTCAGTATTTCCTACAGTTATGTGGAAAGCAGAACTTATAAGCATATGTGCTGGTTCTGAGTTTCAGAGCATTGAGAAGAGAGTACTTCAAGGCTGTTCCAGAGAAAATACTCACTTCCCGCTTGTACTCTGAATATGTCCCACAGGACCATTTTCTGCTTTTTCCCACTGAGTATTGTTTGGCAGCTGTACCTTGGTGCCTAATTTAGTCTCTCCACATTCCATATCATGGAGAATATACTGAATCTAGAAAACAAGGCAAAGTGGAATTGCACCGTAATTCATATTGGCTTCTTAAGAGCTTTAAGTAAAAGCAAGAAAATAAAACACACCATTTTTGTGTTTGTCAGACTTCTTAGCGGTGGATGACAGACGACACTAGATCTCATATTAACGGATGCTAAATAGCTTACAGAATCCTAAAATGGGCCGAATAAGGAACACACTTTGATATTTAGCCGATGAGGTTTCACAGCAAATTGGTGAAGAAGCAGCAGCAAGTTGCAGCCTGGTTTCCTCTCCCACCCAATGTAAAATGTGAAGGGAAAGATATAAACTAAGAGAAAGAGTGCTGAGCAAAAAGGAACCAGCTCCACGTGACCTGAAAAATTCTCAGCCTATCCAGATTTCAAAAGATGCCAAAATTAGCAGACTCATTGTCAGGGAAACATGCTCTGGGGAGAAAATCAAGGATGTGTCTGGATATTTTGCTAGTCTGGTGGTTTGGAATCCTCAAAGGCCAGAGTATTCAATTACACAGAGGGTCCTTTAAAGAAATTAAGCATGTGATTCATGGATCTCCTCAGCATCTAATGAGCAGCTATGAAAAAACATAAGACTATTCAGGAAATACTTATGGAGGAGCCTCTTGTCTAATGAAATAAATCCCTGAGGCATACATGAGAGACCTACAAGGCTTTTGAGAGTAGTCTACCAGCAGAAATAGTGCCATCTTAGACTAAAAGGACAGAGAAGAATGAAATGAAAAAGGTTGTTAGATTCTCTACAAACATAAAACAAGCTGATGAAACTACTCAAGTGCAAACATTTACTATCTTTTGTGAAAAAAGGATTAGAGGGCAGAGCCAGCAGCCCAGAAGACAAAACTGCCAAGTCCAGAGAAGAGAGCTATGGGCCAAGAGTTTACAGCAGCAACAGGAATCAAATACCAAGTCAAGAACTGAAATTATATGCATTCATTTGCCTGGTATCAGATTCCTTTTTCTCTTAGAAAGTAAGTTCCATGAGAATCAAAGATCTTGCATGTTTTATTCATTGTTATATCTCCAGGATCTAGAACAATGTTTAATATATTGTATAATTATAAATATTTGTCAAATAAATGAATTATATATTAACAGGATGCATATTAATCATGTAACTATGGAAAAGGGAAACAAGCTAAATTTCCATGCAATTCCCAGATCTAATACTAAGCATATTTCTTCATCTTTATAAAGTATAGCACAATGTACCACTAATATAGGAATACATATGAAACTAAATAATTTAAGAGAAATAAGTCATGTGCAGGTGTTAATATTTAATTATAAAAAAGTACTCAGCAGGAGGAAAAGGGGACGACAGAGGATGAGATGGCTGGATGGCATCACTGACTCGATGGACATGAGTTTGAGTGAACTCCGGGAGTTGGTGATGGACAGGGAGGCCTGGCGTGCTGTGATTCATGGGGTCACGACTAGCAACTGAACTGACTGACTGACTGACAAGTGTATTTGTGATATACTTTACAGTGATCTGGACACACTAGTGTGTCACAACACCAAATTTTAGTAAGATCTAAATTTCACTTCTGAGATGGTGTCAAAAGTCTTGGGCTTTCTGTAGTTATTAACTATCCTTGAACCAACTGTCTCAACAGAAAGAAAAAGGTTTTTGATAGAACTCTGCTTTTGCTCAAAAATCCCAATGTCATTTACTGTTGAGCTGTGGCTATCCTTAAAGATTTTATCAAAGGAAGGTTTAAAGGTTGGTGTGTCCCATTGTAAAAGAACCCAGAAATAATCTGGAAGTTGGATCATTTTAAAACTCTGTATAACTTCCACACAATGCAATGAAACTGGGTTCTCCTAAACCCAATTTGATTTTCCAAATCCAGTAGTTCCCTCTGTGGAGCATTGTTGAAATCTGCTGCTACAGTTTTGTTCACTGAAATCATATCAGCTGATACCAAAACCAAGCCCAAGAGTCATGTATGTATTTTTTCTATAAATGCTGGTTTATATAAATGGGCTCAAAATACACCTGAGACAAGGGTTGTGTCTCAAATGGCATGTTCACCCCTGGAGAAAATCATTTGACTATGAAAAATAATCTAACTGAATATTCCATTAATATATGGTGTGCATGGGACAATTTACTAAGTAGGTTGAGAAAGGCGAATTTTAATAAGGAACTGATTTTGATTTCTGATTGTATTTTAGATCATTCAGATTTCTTCACCAGGAACAGAAAAAATGAACAGAAATAAGCATTAGTAGGTATTTAGAAAGGGTTCTTACTAGCATTCTGAGGTACTTTCATACTAATTCTTATGGTTATTGTTCCTATTCTCTGAAAAGTGCTCATTGAGTACCTATCAAGTATCCTGGACTTAGAAATTCCAGATTAAAACCCAAGAAGACTGGGCTTTCTTCATCCTCTCTCTCTCAATGGCATCACTGTATTCAGCAATAAATCCCCACTAAAATTCCAGTGGAAAGAAAAAAGGAGTTCCTCTCAGACATAGATTTAAATTACAGACAATACAACGAAGGTTCTTGTGTTGATTACCTATGGTTATGTGACAAATTGCTTCCACATTTAAAACAGTAAACATTTATTATCTCATTTCTTTTCTGTGGCTCAGAGATCCAGATGTGGCTTAAATGAGCACTCTGACTCCCGGTCTCTCATAAGACTGCAGTCAACCTGTTCATCACTTGTTCACAACTTGCTCACCTGACTAGAGCGAGCCCACGCCCCCTTGGTAGGTATAACTCTGCAATAGCTATCAACTGGAGAAATGAGTTCCATACCACAAAAGCATCTCTATGAGACAACTCACAATAGAAGCTGTTTCCCTCAAGAGTAAGAGGCAAACGAAAAACACGACATGTACAATGGAAATCATGGTCTTTTTGTAACTTGATGTCTGAGGTGACATCCTATCACTTCCGCATTATTCTGTGTCTTATAATAGGTCCAGTCCACACGCAGAGGAAGAGTTTTACACCAGGTCATGAATAATAAGAGGCAGCAATCATTGGAGAGCGCTACAGAGACTGCCTACCACACATTCCTGCTCAGAGATTTGAGATTCTCATATTATGATGGTTCATTTTACATGTCAATTTGATTCAGTGATAATGACTAGCTGTCAAACACACACTAGTCTAGAGGTTGCTGTAAAGGTACTTTTAAAATGTCATTAACATTTACAATTTTTGACTTTCAGTAAAGCAGATTACCCACCACCCCCACCCCCCATAAGATATATAGGCCTCATCCAATCTGCTGATGGCCTCAAGAGCAAAGATTGAGAAAAAAGGAATTGTGCTACCAGCCTGCACCATAGAAACCCTGCCTGAATTTCCAGCTTTCAGACTCAAAATTGTAATATCAACTCTCACCTGAATCATCAGCCTGTTGTTGCCTTGCCTTACAGATTTTTGACTTACCAGACTCCATGATTATGGTACCTAACTTACTAAAAATATCTTTCTTTCTCTATCATCCCCTCCACCCTTCTCTCTCTCCTTCTTTCTCACTCTTTCCCGAGTATATAGACACAAAAGTCATACATACATACATATAGATACATACACATGTATATACATCCCATTGGTTCTGTTTCTCTGTAGGGCCACGACTAATACATATGCAATACGAAAATACTAGCACCTCATCCAATTATTACTCAAGATTCTTGTGAAGTTGAAACATAGTAATCCAGTATTAAAACAATATTGACTTTGGATTCAGTGAAACAGACCTGTGCTCAAAATCCAGCTCTCTACATAATCATCTTTTGACCTTACACAAACTATTTATTCTTCCTGAATTTGTATAACGCCCTGAAATAAAGATAATGGTACTTATACTGTAGAATCAAAATGAAATCATACAGGAAAAAGACAGCTTGAATATAAGCCATTTGACCAAAATTAGTTATAAACATTTTGTGTTACCAAATGTAAACTACATAACTAATATTTTAATATAACTATTGTTACTATTATCATCACAGTTTGCCATACTCAAATAGTAAAGACACCATGTGGATAAAAGAAGTTAACATCAGTTCTCTTTTCACTGTTTATGAGTTTCCTACCAACTGGAAACAAAGAAACAAAAAATAACAGCAAATAGGGCATTTACAGGTAGAAGGAATAAATCACAGTTTAAAACAGTCAATTAATCAGCTCATTTTCCTTGAAATCAATATGTTCTCACATTTGCCAGTGTGTTAATTATTGTGGCAGGGTTTTTCAAAGTTGCTTAGTAAATTGAGCCACATTTCAGCCCAGATGTGTGTTTGCCATAATATGTTTTCTATGTAAATATTGACAATATTTCTTTGGGGACTTTTGGCTGTGTAATGTTTCTGTTCAGTTTAACAGAGAATTTGGTCATTTTCCAGAGTGGATGTAAGCATTAACTTGTAATTCATGGCATGGTGTGATAAAAATCATGGATTGGGCAGAGAAGTGAGATGAAAAGTTCTTTACTTAGCCTGTTTAACAAGGGTGAACATTCTACTTGGAGAATATATTCATGATCCTGACTTAATGAGTATAGACGCCAAGTCTTCTATTTGGTATCTGTTCTCCATTAATACATATGACTCTTTATACTGTCCTCAGCATTTCTGGTAGTATACATGTACGGAAGATCAATGCAGTATTGCATGGTGCAAACTGCAGTGTTGTTGAGGCTCAAACAAGGATTGTACTAGTTTTCTGCTTGTAACCATGAGATTTTGAAGAAGTCATATAACCTCTCAGAGCTTTAGTTTTCTCATCTATGTAGTGAACCAGTCGGAAAACAATTCTTCCATGAGCCTAACTAAGGATATCATAAAACTTCAAATTCTTCCCTTTGGGTAAAATAGCAATTTTGTTTACATTCCAAAATAAATGATATTACCCCTTGCTTCATTTATCTGTAAGTCAATAATGACTCTAAGTTGAACAACAAATGGTTAGTTGTTGTTTATTTTTTAAACCAACTCTCAAGTTGGACTCTAGCAAAGCTCCAAGAAAACGAAAAACTAGACAGTTAAATGTAAATATAAAGGATGAATCAGGAAAATGCCAAATAAATTAACAAGTAATACAGTTCAATAATAAAGTATATATTTATCAATAATTATTTTATTATTATCATTAATAGTTGATTCAAGACTGAAATAATTTAATCAAGGTATCTTCATTTGCTCTTCCATCTCCTCTTATGGCAGTGAGTTTTTTTTTATTTTTATTGAAGTATAGTTGATGTATGATATCATACATGTTTCAGGTGAACAACATAGTGATTCACAATTTTTAAAAGCTACATTCCATTTATAGTTATTATAAAATATTTGCTATCTCCCCTATGCTGTACAATATGTCCTTGTAACTTATTTATTTTATACATAGTAGTGTGTGTCTCTCAATCTCAGACCCCTATCTTGGCCCTGCCCTCTTTCCTCCTCCCACTGGATATATGAAATGACTGGATGAAAACAAGTAAGAGAAGAGAGTCTTTAGTCCCACACTCAAGAACTGAAACTAAACGGAAACCTGTTTGAGGACTGTCTTTCTTCTCATCAGCTGTCCTAGAGACCACAGCATGGCTAAGAAGGCAGCTGCTACAGCAACATCAGGTGTGCAGGAGACAAAGGACTTAGCCAAGCACACAGTCTTGAAATGCAAATCTGACAATGTGAAGCATGGGATAAAAACCCATATGAACTTATTAAAAAATGCTATATTGGAATGATTTCCAAAACATGTTTCATAACTAACTACTCTAGTTTTAAGAACTAAAAAGAAGACAAAAATGTATTAGAATGTCTCAGTCCCATTGAGCCTCTCAGGGCATCCATTGAACATAATCCACAGCAGGTTAAAAATCTCCTGCAACACTGGATTTCTTCTGCCTTCTTACATACTACCCCCCAGACATAGTATGCGTCTTCTTTCCCTAGATAAAGAAACCATCTTCAATATTCTGATGCACAGTATCCATCATGAAAAAGGATTAAAGTTCATCATTGGTATATCCAGGGATATCTCCAAAAACATTGGTAATATTACCAGGTAGAATCTAATCACTTGCTGGACCACTGAAAGGTTAATATACACCTTGAAGTTTGCAGAGGGAGAGGGGAAGGGAGGGAGGGAAAAGGGGAGGAAAAAATAGAGGAAGGGAAGGGAGGAAGAAACGGAGTAGGAAGGAAGAGAGGAGAGAAGAAAAGGAGGGGTGGAAAGGAGATAAAGGAAGAAAATGCAAGGTGTATTTTCTGTATGTCTTGCCTTCCATACAGTCAGCACAAATGGGCAGTAAGCCCACGGGACCTTGAATATTCATTCTCTCTGTTCTAGACACCAGACTGTGTCACTAAATCAAGTCAGTTCTACTGTTGGCATTCAACCTCACAAATCATGAAAGGCCAAACAAGAGGAGAGAGCCTTGGATGTCTCCCGGCTTAGGTGTGCTCTGTAATAGAGATCCCAGAGAGTCCTGATTTGAGACTGCACTTTTCTTCTCAATTATAAAGTGAGACTGTTCTCTATTTGGCTCTAGTTTTTCTGGTGTGTACATGTTTGGCAAGAAACTAAAATGGGAGGCAGTAAGAGGCACAGAATTTTGGTAACAAACCTTCATCTGCTGCTGCTGCTAAGTCACACCTGTCGTGTCTGACTCTGTGCGACCCCATAGACGGCAGCCCACCAGGCTCCCCCGTCCCTGGGATTCTCCAGGCAAGAACACTGGAGTGGGTTGCCATTTCCTTCTCCAATGCATGAAAGTGAAAAGTGAAAGTGAAGTCGCTCAGTCCTGTCCGACTCTTAGCGACCCCATGGACAGTAGCCTACCAGGCTCCTCCGTCCATGGGATTTTCCAAGCAAGAGTACTGGAGTGGGGTGCCATTGCCTTCTACAAATCATCATCCTATACCTTTAAAATATCACTTACTCATACTTCCATAATACTGTCAAAGACACTCATTATATATTTTTTTAACCTTGTATTATAGATGTTTATAAAAGAGACTTTATCTAAATACTAAGGTTGTTTCTTGCTACTATACTGGGCTTCAGTGAGCCCTACAACTAGATGTTAACATTTAAAAATGAGTTAATTACAATTAAATATATTTCCTGAATATGCCCAATTCTCTGTACAACTCATTTACATTATTTATAGTAAACAGTGTCTCTAGCATGTTATTCAACCTTGTAGGCAGAATGGTGTTTCTGACTCAATCCTTTTGCTTACATTTTCAAAATAATAGGTTAATCGGTTGTCTCTTAATTTTAAATGTAAAATATAAACAACAATATTATACTAATTTGTTTCATGTTTTAGAGTAGTCATTCCCAATCACCAGACAAAAGACAAATGACTATCAAATTTTCAAATACTGCAAACTGAATTTTCAAATATTCAACTTATTGAAGGAGAAAAAAATAAAACCAGAACAAGGTGGTTTCCATTTTGGGTTAGGATGCAGAAGATTGAGAGACCTTTTCTCATATCATAATAATAAGAAAACACTGAATAAGATAGAAAAAAATCAGTGTTTGTTTTTATTATTCCATTAGGGAGATGATGATGTTAAAAGTATAAATGAACTAAATTCCAGAAAGGTATAATCCCTTTCAAGGAAACTCTTTACATTGTATATAGGGAACTTTGCTGATATAAGGAGAAACAAGCAAACTTTTAATGGCAATGCATGGGTCAGCATGTTATATATGAAATCTAAGGAGTTCCAGATTCAAAAAATCTATACGTGATTGCAAATTATTTCCCAAGGGGCCATGACCAAATGTACGGTGGCATATCAAACACTAAGAAAGATAAGAAGGGAGAGAGAGAGAGAGAAATCTCCCAAGGCTTAGAAATCCATGAGCAAAGTTAAAGAGCAAAGAGCTCTTCAAGCAGTCAACAGAGCTAACAGGTGAACTGTACAACAGACAGAACCACAATCCTCCTGATGTTTATATAACAAGCCCTGCTAATACGGGAATCCTGAAAATGCCTCCAAAACATTTATAATCAGTAGTGAACTGAAGCTTCTTAAAATTGGAACTCATCCCAGACTCCGCTCAGTATTAGATCAGATCAAAGAAATTAGCCCTTTAACCCAGCAGCCTCAGAGAGAAAACAGAAATCCTTTTTCTGGAAGTAAATATTAGATACTTCCATCTCTATCATTTATTTTTAAATGATGTCTAGCATACAATTAGAATAATGAGACATAAAAAGAAGGAAACTGTGACCCAAAATCAATATAAAATACTGTGCAGAAGCATAATCACAGATGAACCATATATTGAAATTAGCAGAAAAGGACTTAAAAACCAGTATTATAAATACATTAACGGATTTACCAAGAGGTGGACCAAAATACTTGAACACATAAGGAATTTCACCAGAGAAATACTAACCTTAAAATAAAACAAAAAATTTGATAAATGCAAGAAAACTAGAATTTAAAACACCTGGGACCTGCTACAACGAATATTAAAAACAGCCCATGTCCTAGCCAGATTAACATGAAATCCCACATTAAGAGCCTATTTACCTCAGTTTACATACACAATACATAACATATGGTTACAAACAAAAAATTACAAAGCATGCATAAGCACATGACCCAAAGCAATCAGAACTAGAATCAAAAATAGGACACACATGTTGAGAAAATCAGGCAGGGGATATTAACTATGACAAATGTATTAGAAGGTCAAATGTAAAAGGGAGAAAACATGCAAGTCTAGACAGGTGATGCAATTAGAGACATGAGAACTATAAGAAAGAACCAACAGGATTCAACAAATCAAAACCAGTGCAACAGAAGTGAAGAACACCTTTCATGGTCTCATCAGTATACTGGATGAGGCAGAAGAAAGAGTCAGTGAGCATGAAGATAGGTCAGTGGAAACTCTCAGACAGACAAAGAGAATGGATTAAAGAGAGGAAAAAAAGGATATTCAAAACTCATGAGACAGTTTCAAGTAGTTTAACTTATATATAATTGGAATACCAGAAGGGCAAGAGATAAAGGAGAATCTTTTTTGTAGAAAAAATTACTGATAATTTGAAAAGCATTGAGACATTCTATGACAGATTCAGGAAGCTCAGAAAAAGCTCAGATTCAGGAAGCTAAGCGCAAAAGAATGCTAATGAAAACTGTACTTAGTCATATCATATTCCAACTGCAGAAAACCAAAAACAATGAGAAAATACTGAAAGAAAACAGAGAAAGGGCAAAAAAAATTACTTCTAGAGGAACAATAAAAAGAATTACAGTACACTTTCACAAGGAACCATTTAAGCAAGAAGAGATAAGTGAAACATTGAAGGTGGTATAAGAAAAAATGTCAATCTAGAATTCAATATCCAAAACATTAAGCTTTAAATTGAAAGAGAATGGCTTTCTCAGACAAAAAAAAAAACAGGAAATCCATCACCAGAATGCCTGATGCATGAGAAGTGTTAAACAGAGTACTTCAGAGAAAAGGAAAATAAAATAGACCACAATTTAAGGTCCATATAAAGAAGGAAAGGAATCAAGGAATAAATGTAAAATAAAATATTTTATTTTCCCTTTCTTAACTTAAAGGTAACAGTTAAAACTAAAAACAATAACAATGAACTACTGGGTAATTACAGCACACAAATAAGTGAAGTGAATGACAGCAGTGTCATAAAGCGTGAGAAGGAGGAATTCAGAATTCACTGCACAAACTACCTTCACTACTAGGACTTCCCTTGTGGCTCAGACAGTAAAGCGTCTGTCTACAATGCTGGAGACCTGGGTTCGATCCCTGTTTCGGGAAGATTCCCTGGAGAAGGAAATGGCAACCCACTCCAGTACTCTTGCCTAGAAAATCCCATGGACGGAGGATCCTGGTGTCCATGGGGTCGCAAAGAGTCGGACATGACTGAGCAATTTCACTTTCACCTTCACTACTATTCACATGATGTGGTATGATGTTATTTAAAGGAAACTTATATTAGTTAAAAATGTATATTGCAAACTCTATAGCAAACACCAAGAAAAAGACTTTTAAAAAGAATAATTCATATATTAAGAGAAGAGAGAAAATTAAATTATATAAAATGCTCAATTGCAACCAGAGAAGGTAGGAAAAGAAAGGCAAAAATAATATTTCAGAAAGAATTAACATAATAAAAATAAAGCAACCACATAGATGGTAGATATTAACTACATCAGTAATCTAATTAAATATGAATGGTCTAAATTAACCAAATAAAAGATAGAGATTATCAGAGTGGAAAAAATAAAGCAAGACCTACCTGGATTCTAGGTACTTTAAATGGTAAGATTCAGATAAAGTAAGGAGACATACTATCAGATCAGATCAGATCAGTCGCTCAGTCGTGTCCGACTCATTGCGACCCCATGAATCACAGCACGCCAGGCCTCCCTGTCCATCACCAACTCCCAGAGTTCACTCAGACTCATGTCCATCGAGTCGGTGATGCCATCCAGCCATCTCATCCTCTCTCGTCCCCTTCTCCTCCTGCCCCCAATCCCTCCCAGCATCAGAGTCTTTTCCAATGAGTCAACTCTTCGCATGAGGTGGCCAAAGTACTGGAGTTTCAGCTTTAGCATCATTCCTTCCAAAGAAATCCCAGAGCTGATCTCCTTCAGAATGGACTGGTTGGATCTCCTTGCGCTCCAAGGGACTCTCAGGAGTCTTCTCCAACACCACAGTTCAAAAGCATCATTTCTTCGGCGCTCAGCCTTCTGCACAGTCCAACTCTCACATCCATACATGACCACAGGAAAAACCATAGCCTTGACTAGACAGACCTTTGTTGGCAAAGTAATGTCTCTGCTTTTCAATATGCTATCTAGGTTGGTCATAACTTTCCTTTCAAAGAGTAAGTATCTTTTAATTTCATGGCTGCAGTCACCATCTGCAGTGATTTTGGAGCCCAGAAAAATAAAGTCTGACACCGTTTCCCCATCTATTTCCCATGAAGTGGTGGGACGAGATGCCATGATCTTCGTTTTCTGAATGTTGAGTTTTAAGCCAACTTTTTAACTCTCCACTTTCACTTTCATCAAGAGGCTTTTGAGTTCCTCTTTACTTTCTGCCATAAGGGTGGTGTCATCTGCATATCTGAGGTTATTGATATTTCTCCCGGCAATCTTGATTCCAGTTTGTGTTTCTTCCAGTCCAGCATTTCTCATGATGTACTCTGCATATAAGTTAAATAAACAGGGTGACAATATACAGCCTTGACGAACCCCTTTTCCTATTTGGAAACAGTCTGTTGTTCCATGTCCAGTTCTAAGTGTTGCTTCCTGACCTGCATACAAATTTCTCAAAAGTCAGGTCAGGTGGTCTGGGATTCCCATCCCTTTCAGAATTTTCCAGAGTTTACTGTGATCCACACAGTCAAAGGCTTTGGCATAGTCAATAAAGCAGAAATAGATATTTTTCTGGAACTCTCTTGCTTTTTCCATGATCCAGCGGATGTTGGCAATTTGATCTCTGGTTCCTCTGCCTTTTCTAAAACCAGCTTGAACATCAGGAAGTTCATGGTTCACATATTGCTGAAGCCTGGCTTGGAGAATTTTGAGCATTACTTAACTAGCATGTGAGATGAGTGCAATTGTGCAGTAGTTTGAGCATTCTTTGGCATTGCCTTTCTTTGGGATTGGAATGAAAACTGACCTTTTCCAGTCCTGTGGCCACTGCTGAGTTTTCCAAATTTGCTGGCATATTGAGTGGAGTACTTTCACAGCATCATCTTTCAGGATTTGGAATAGCTCAACTGGAATTCCATCACTTCCACTAGCTTTGTTCGTAGTGATGCTTTCTACGGCCCACTTGACTTCACATTCCAGGATGTCTGGCTCTAGGTCAGTGATCACACCATCGTGATTATCTGGGTTGTGGAGATCTTTTTTGTACAGTTCTTCTGTGTATTCTTGCCATCTCTTCTTAATATCTTCTGCTTCTGTTAGGTCCATACCATTTCTGTCCTTTATCGAGTTCATATTTGCATGAAATGTTCCTTTGGTATCCCTGATTTTCTTGAAGAAATCCCTAGTCTTTCCCATTCTGTGTTTTCCTCTATTTCTTTGCATTGATCACTGAAGAAGGCTTTCTTATCTCTTCTTGCTATTCTTTGGAACTCTGCATTCAGATGTTTATATCTTTCCTTTTCTCCTTTGCTTTTCACTTCTATTCTTTCCACAGCTATTTGTAAGGCCTCCCCAGACAACCATTTTGCTTTTTTGCATTTCTTTTCTATGGGAATGGTCTTGATCCCTGTCTCTTGTACAATGTCACGAACCTCATTCCGTAGATCATCAGGCACTCTATCTATCAGATCTAGGCCCTTAAATCTATTTCTTGCTTCCACTGTATAATCATAAGTAATTTGATTTAGGTCATACCTGAATGGTCTAGTGGTTTTCCCTACTTTCTTCAATTTAAGTCTGAATTTGGCAATAAGGAGTTCATGGTCTGAGCCATAGTCAGCTCCTGGTCTTGTTTTTGCTGACTGTATAGAGCTTCTCCATCTTTGGCTGCAAAGAATATAATCAATCTGATTTTGGTTTTGACCATCTGGTGATATCCATGTACAGAGTCTTCTCTTGTGTTGTTGGAAGAGGGTGTTTGTTATGACCAGTGCATTTTCTTGGCAAAACTCTATTAGTCTTTGCCCTGCTTCATTCCATATTCCAAGGCCAAATTTGCCTGTTACTCCAGGTGTTTCTTGACTTCCTACTTTTGCATTCCAGTCCCCTATAATGAAAAGGACACCTTTTTTGGGTGTTAGTTCTAAAAGGTCTTGTAGGTCTTCATAGAACCGCTCAACTTCAGCTTCTTCAGCATTACTGGTTGGGGCATAGACTTGGATTACTGTGATTGAATGGTTTGCCTTGGAAACGAACAGAGATCATTGTGTCGTTTTTGAGATTGCATCCAAGTACTGCATTTCAGACTCTTTTGTTGACCATGATGGCCACTCCATTTCTTCTGAGGGATTCCTGCCTGCAGTAGTAGATATAATGGTCATTTGAGTTAAATTCACCCATTCCAGTCCATTTCAGTTCGCTGATTCCTAGAATGTCGACATTCACTCTTGCCATCTCTTGTTTGACCACTTCCAATTTGCCTTGATTCATGGACCTGCTAACACTAATTAAAAGGAAGTTGAAATACCTATATTAATTTCAGAAAAAATAGGTTTGAAAATGAAGTAAAATATTAGGGATAAACACATTATGTAATGATAGAAAGAGTAATCACCCCAAAGACATTGAAGTGCTAACCATGTAAGTACCTAACAATAGAGCATCAAAAATGCTATAGAACCAAAAGGAAAAACAGACAAATCACTATTACAGTTGGATACTTCAACACCCTTCACTCAGTAACGATATATCAAGCAGGCAGAAAAGAAGTAATACTAGAGCTGGCTTGAACAGAAACATCAATCAATTTGATCTAATTTATATTCATGAAATACTCATACAACTAGAACAAAATACACATTGTTCTCAAGCTCACATTGAACATTCATATCGATAGACTACACTCTGGACCATGAAACACACCTTGAAAAACTTAAGGAAATAAAATTATATAAATTATTTTTTTGATAATAATGGAACTAAAATAGAAATCAATAACATAAATTAGCTAGCAAATCTGAAATACACAGAAATAAAACAGCACATTTTTTTATAAACTGTTGGTGAAAGAAGTATGAAGTGAAATTATTAACATTTAAGTAAACAAAAATGAAAAGATAACATGAACATTTGTGCTTAGAGAGCAATTCATAGCTTTATGTATACGTATTAGCAAATAAGAAAGATCTAAAATCAGTTATCTGAACTTCGACCTGAAAATATAGAATAAAAACTTAAGCCTAAATAAGCAAATAAATAAATAAATAGCTAAATGAAACTGAAAAGGGTTGGGGGGAGGGAATAGAAGCAAAGTTAGTACTTGTAAAATATGCAAATTAATAAACCTCTAGCCATGCTAACCAGAGAGAGAGGGAGAGAAAAGACAAATCATCAATATGTGAAATAAAAGAGGGATATTACTACTAATTCTATTGACATTTAAAGGATTCTGAAAGAAGGAATTCTATGAACAAACCTATCAACATAGATTTGATAACTTGGAAGGCTGGACAAATTATTTAAAAGACACAAATTACTGAAAATCATTCATGCAGAAATAATCTGAATAGTTTACAATTCTTAAATAAAATTGAATGAGTTATAGTCTCCAAAAAAGAAAATGCCAATCACCATCACAGATAGTTCACTGATGAATTCTGCCACACATTTAAGGAAAAAGATGATAGCAATTCCCCACAATATCTTTCAGATAATAGAAGAGGAGGTAATATTTTCAAACTCATTCTTTGAAGTCAGCATTACTCTAATGCTAAACTAAGGAAAGACACTGAATAATATCAGAAAACTACAGACTAATATCTCTCATGAACATAGATGTGAAAACCCTCTTCAAAATATTAGCAAATCAATTACAATAAAATAAAAAAGGAATTATACGCTTTAATAAGAGGGATTTTTTTCTAAAAGTTGTTAAACCAAAAAAAAGGGGGGGGGGACTTCTTTGCTTGATAAAGAGTATCTACAACAACTCTACACCTAAAATTATATTTAGCAGTGAGCAAAAGGATCTTTTCCCACTATGAAGGGCAAAAGGACAAGGTACTCTCTCACCATTCTTATTTGACAGTGTATTGGAAGTCCTAACTAGTACAATAAAATAAGAAGACAAAAAGGGAACTAAGTATGTACACAACTGAGAAGGAAGAAATGAAACTGTCTTTGCTCACAGGTGACACCATTACCTATATAAAAAATCCCAAAGAATTGACAAAAAAAATTCTTGGAATTAAGCAAGTATAGCAAGTTTGCAGGATACAAGGGAAATATATGTAAGTCATTTGCCCATCTATATAACAGTTTAAAAAGAATTTGGCAAAACTAATACCAATTATGTAAAGTTTAAAAACAAAATAAAATTTAAAAAATAAATAAACAAATTTTAAAAAGAATACTACTTCAAAAATGAAAAATACTTAGCTATAAATCTAATAAAATATATATCATCTAAGTGTGAAAACTAAAAAACACTAATGAAAGAAATCAAAGATCTATAAATATGAAGAAATAGACCATGTTCATGGATTGGAACTCAATATTGTTATATTTCAAATCTTCCCAAAATGATCTGTAGAGGCAATGAAATCTCAGTCAGACTCCCAGAAAGCTATTTTTATAGATATCTACGAACTAATTCTAAAGTTACTATATAAAAGCAAGATATATAGAATTGCCAAAACATTGATGAAGAACAAAAAATTTGGAGGACGCATACTCCCTGATCTTAAGACCATTATAAAATTACAGTAATCAGACAGTGTGATATTGGCCAAACAATAGACGATGGTGCAGAATAGACATAGATCAGTAGTGCAGAATAGAGACACCAGAAGCAGATGCTCATGGGATTCTCCAGCCAGGAATACTGCAGTGGGTAACCATTCCCTTCTCCAGGGGATCTTCCAGATCCATGGATGGAACCCATGTCTCCTGCATTGGCAGATGGATTCTTTACCATCCAAGCCACCAGAGAAGCCCTAGAAGTAGACTCCACACAACTATAATTATCTGATTCTTGACATAGGATCAAAGGTAATTCAATATAGGTAGGCTTCAAAAACTTGTTCTGAAGCAATTGGAAGTCCAACAAATAAACAAACAAAATCTCACAACAACAAAATTATACACACCTTGACAAAAACATTTCACTTTTCACAGTAACTAACTTAAAATGAATCACAAGTCCGTACATACAACTCAAAACTGTAAAATTTATAGATGAAAACATAGGAGAAAGTCTAGATAAACAGCTTTGGCAATGAGTCTTCAGATATTAACATTAAAATCACAATCCATTAAAAATTTACTAAGTTGCAATTTGTTAAAATTTAAGAATTCTCTGAAAAATATACACTTAAAATCAAAAGATAAATCATAGATAAGAAGAAAATATTGGCAAAATGCATATCTGATAAAGAACTGGCTTCCAAAATATACAAAGAACTTTTAAAACCCAGCAATAAGTGAGGAAACAACCCATTTAAAATGGACAAGTGACCTGAAAATTACCTCAACGAAGAAAATAGATCTATGAAAAATAAGCACATTTAAAAAATGCTCCACATCAGTTATCATTACTACCACTACTACTAAGCCACTTCAGTCGTGTCCGACTCTGTGTGACCCCATGGACGGCAGCCCAGCAGGCTCCCCCGTCCCTGGGATTCTCCAGGCAAGAACACTGGGGTGGGTTGCCATTTCCTTCTCCAATGCATGAAAGTGAAAAGTGAAAGTGAAGTCGCTCAGTCGTGTCCGACTCTTAGGGACCCTATGGACTGCAGCCTACCAGGCTCCTCCGCCCATGGGATTTTCCAGGCAAGAGTACTGGAGTGGGGTGCCATTGCCTTCTCCATCAGTTATCACTGGGTAAGTGCAAATTAAAATAACAATTTTATATCACTACACAATTATTAAAATGCCTAAAAATTTTTACAAACTGACAATAGAATTGCTAGTAAGTATGTAGAGAAGTCAGAGCTCTCGGTCATTGTTAGTGAGAATGCAAAATTGTTCAGCCACTTTGGAAGACATTTTTCTAGGTTTTTTTTTTTAATATGTTAATTATGTGATTTCTTTTTTTTTTTTTAACTTTACATAATTGTATTAGTTTTGCCAAATATCAAAATGAATCCACCACAGGTATACATGTGTTCCCCATCCTGAACCCTCCTCCCCCCTCCCTCCCCATACCATCCCTCTGGGTCGACATTTTTCTAGTTTTTTAACAAAGTTAAACACAGTCTTACCTATGATCCAGCCACCATTCTCCTAGGCATCCACCTAACTAACTGAAAAACCATGTTCACACAAAATCCAGCATGTAAATCATTATAGCTGTTTTATCTATAATAGCCAAAAAATGGAAGCAATCAAGAGGTCCTATAATAGGTAAATGGGTAAACAAACTATAGTATATCGATAGAATTGAATTTTATTCAGTAACAAGAAGAAATGAACTACCAAGCCACAAGACATGGAGAAAGAATTATATTCTAGCTGATAATGTGTTCTCACAGAATATGGATCACTAATTCTCATACCACTATAGATGAATACTGAATTGAATGCAGGTGGTAACATCTAGGCTCCTTAGTGCCATGGAAATTTAGATAAGCAAAAGAAGAGGCTAGAATTATCCATGTGGTAATAAATTAGAACTGGAGACATGGGTATGAACTCATGCTTAGCTTCATGTAGAGACACATGACTCTGTATAAATATTCATAGATACATCTGTATAGTTTTATACACACGAGTTTGTTACTATACATACTTCCTTCCTGTGTCAGCTGTGTCTTTAGATACAATGTTAAATATATATATATATATATATATATATATATATATATGTTTGTTACTATACATATATTTCCTTCCTATGTCAGCTAGGAGAGCTAGAAGCAACAACACTCTAAAAACAGAAACATGTGTAGCAGTCAGCTCTTGGACTGTAATATCATTCTTCAATAAAAGGAACCAGAGGTCTTTGAGGACCTGTTGATTCTAGAATGTGGGGAGAAAATACACAAGATGAACTTGGAGCATCTTGTAGTGTCAATAAATGCTCAAAAATGTGCACGCACACACAGTCACCTCCACGAGCATGAGGATATGTCAAAGGAACACAAGAATCAAGTATAAGAGCTACTAGGTCTAATTATGGGCTTCCATAGTGGCTCAGATGGTGAAGAATTTGCCTGCAATGCAAGGTACCTGGGTTCGATCCATGTGTCAGGAAGATCTCCTGGAGAAGGAAATGGCAAGCCACTCCAGTGTTCTTGCCTGGAGAATCCCATGGACAGAGGAGCCTGGCAGGCTGCAGCTCATAAGGTCACACAGACAGACATGACTGAAGCAACTTAACACATACACACACACATACACACAGATCTAATTATGAAAAACATCTGGCAAATTTCAATTGATGGATATTCTACAAAATACAAGTACATCTCAAAACTTCCAATGTCATCAAAAGCAAGGGAAATCTGAGAAACTGTCACAATCAAGAGGAGACTGGGAGAGCTGATGACAAATGTATAGTATCCTGGATAGGATCCAGGATCATATAAAGGACATTTGGTAAAAACAGAGACATTACTTTGCCAACAAAGGTCCGTCTAGTCAAGGCTATGGTTTTTCCTGTGGTCATGTATGGATGTGAGAGTTGGACTGTGAAGAAGGCTGAGCGTCGAAGAATTGATGCTTTTGAACTGTGGTGTTGGAGGAGCCTCTTGAGAGTCCCTTGGACGGCAAGGAGATCCAACCAGTCCATTCTGAAGGAGATCAGCTCTGGGATTTCTTTGGAAGGAATGATGCTAAAGCTGAAACTCCAGTACTTTGGCCACCTCATGCGAAGAGTTGACTCATTGGAAAAGACTCTGATGCTGGGAGGGATTGGGGGCAGGAGGAGAAGGGGACGAGAGAGGATGAGATGGCTGGATGGCATCACTGACTCGATGAACGTGAGTCTCAGTGAACTCCGGGAGTTGGTGATGGACAAGGAGGCCTGGCGTGCTGTGATTCATGGGGTCGCAAAGAGTCAGACATGACTGAGTGACTGAACTGAACTGAAGGAAATCTAAATATAGATTAGTTACAACATATCAATAGTGTTTCATCAATTGTAACAAATGTGCCATTCTAATGAAAGGTGTTAATAATAGAGAAAACGGGTTGTGGAGTATTATGGGAATTTTCTGTACAAATTCACAGGTTTTCTATAAATCCAAAACTGTTGTAAAATTGAAAGTATTTTAAAAGGTAAATAAACCATTAATACCATGTAATTTCCTAAATTTTTGTCTCCTTATCTTTTTCTGACCTATGATATAAGCAAACCTGGGACTTCTATTTGAGACTATTAAGACCTCATACAAGCACTGACAATTCTGATGCTCGTAATAGCTCTCTGATATAATTAAAATAGCTCCTATTGTTATTCTAATTTTACAGGCTAGGAAAATAAAATCAAGACATACGTGCTTTTCTTACTGGTATTAGCAAGGAGTTATAAAGATAGATTTCTGGCTTTATTCATTCTCCCCTCAATTACACCATTCTGTTAAACACTTACCCTCACACCAAATTACTGATATGTTCCTATACTTATGATCACTACCTTACAGAGGGTCTGATTAATAACAGACTCAGTAAAGAATATGTACAGTAATAAATGCTTCACATTTAGATTTAAAGAAATTTATAAGTGGAAGAAAATTCAGGGGATAATCTTTCCAGCTCAAGCTCTTTCATTTTGAGATAAGGAAAATGAATGAAGCTCAGAAAGGTGAATTAACATGCCCAAGTTCTTTGTTCAGCTGGTTAGTATCTGTATGCACACATGCTCAGTCACTCAGTTGTGTCAGACTCTTTGCAACCTCATGGAGTGCGGCCCACCAGGCTCCTCTGTCCATGGAATTTCCCAGGCAAAAATACTGGAGCTGGTTGTCATTTTCGCCTTAAGGGGATCTTCCCAATCCAGGGATCGAACTCGCAAATCCTATGTCCCCTTCATTGGCTGGTGGATTCTTTACCACTGAGCCACCTGGGAAGCCCCAGTTAATATCTGGACCAGAGCTGAAATCCAGTTCTACCTGATCCTAGATCACTGGTAATTACTTCAACAGTATGCTACTTAATAGACCGTGGTACTAGAATTTTTTTTTTCCTCTATGGCAGAACACTTACGAAGCAAACTTCCAAAATAATTGTAATGTTCCTAAAAGTTCAAGAAAACTTCTAAGCAGATATTCCCCAAAGAGCAAGAAAACAAAAATTAATATAAACCAAGAAAGAACAGCTGTAGACGAATACTCCAGGGCATTAGGTTGAGCCATATGAAGTTGCTGATTTTAAACCTTTTCATGTGCAAAAATATCAGTTTCATACAGTTTAACTGAAGAGTTCCTGACAAGTGGATTAACAGAATAATAAAGGCCAAAGGTAAATCTGCCTATCATATTGGTATGCAAGTTAAATGGTACCAAAAATATATTAAAAATAACATTAATTCACCCATTCATTTAGTAAATATTTACTGAACATTTTCTGGGTAAGGCATCGAGCTTCATGTTGATAGGATTTAAAAGGTATACAAGGTAAAACCGAGCTGGAAAAGAAAGTTAATCTAGTCTTAGGACTAAAACATGAACATCATCATCATAAAACAATAGCTCCTCTTCATTAATCAAAATGTAAGAAGAACTATATTATCTCCTTATGCAGATATCTCATTTTAATTTTCTAATAATCTTCAGGTTATACAAATATCATTTCATTTTCCAAGTAAGGAATCTGAAGCTTCAGTCAGTCAGTCAGTTCAGTCGCTCAGTTGTGTCTGACTCTGCGACCCCATGAATCCCAGCACGCCAGGCCTCCCTGTCCATCACCAACTCCCGGAGTTCACTCAGACTCATGTCCATCGAGTCAGTGATGCCACCCAGCCATCTCATCCTCTGTTGTCCCCTTCTCCTCCTGCCCCCAATCCCTCCCAGCATCAGAGACTTTACCAATGAGTCAACTCTTCGCATGAGGTGGCCAAAGTATTGGAGTTTCAGCTTTAGCATCATTCCTTCCAAAGAAATCCCAGAGCTGATCTCCTTCAGAATGAACTGGTTGGATCTCCTTGCCGTCCAAGGGACTCTCAAGAGGCTCCTCCAACACCACAGTTCAAAAGCATCAATTCTTCGACGCTCAGCCTTCTTCACAGTCCAACTCTCACATCCATACATGACCACAGGAAAAACCATAGCCTTGACTAGACGAACCTTTGTTGGCAAAGTAATGTTTCTGCTTTTGAATATGCTATCTAGGTTGGTCATAACTTTCCTTCCAAGGAGTAAGTATCTTTTAATTTCATGGCTGCAGTCACCATCTGCAGTGATTTTGGAGCCCCCCAAAATAAAGTCTGACACTGTTTCCACTGTTTCCCCATCTACTTCCCATGAAGTGATGGGACCAGATGCCATGATCTTCATTTTCTGAATGTTGAGCTTTAAGCCAACCTTTTCACTCTCCTCTTTCACTTTCATCAAGAGGCTTTTTAGTTCCTCTTCACATTCTGCCATAAGGGTGGTGTCATCTGCATATCTGAGGTTATTGATATTTCTCCCAGCAATCTTGACTCCAGCTTGTGGTTCTTCCAGCCCAGTGTTTCTCATGATGTACTCTGCATATAAGTTAAATAAGCAGGGTGACAAAATACAGCTTTGACAAACTTCTTTTTCTATTTGGAACCAGTCTGTTGTTCCATGTCCAGTTCTAACTGTTGCTTCTATACCTGCATACAGATTTCTCAAAAGGCAGATCAGGTGGTCTGGGATTCCCGTCTCTTTCAGAATTTTCCACAGTTTATTGTGATCCACACAGTCAAAGGCTTTGGCATAGTCAATAAAGCAGAAATAGATGATTTTCTGGAACTCTCTTGCTTTTTCCATGATCCAGCGGATGTTGGCAATTTGATCTCTGGTTCCTCTGCCTTTTCTAAAACCAGCTTGAACCTCAGGAAGTTCACGGTTCACATATTGCTGAAGCCTGGCTTGGAGAATTTTGAGCATTACTTTACTAGCATGTGAGATGAGTGCAATTGTGCGGTAGTTTGAGCATTCTTTGGCATTGCCTTTCTTTGGGATTGGAATGAAAACTGACCTTTTCCAGTCCTGTGGCCACGCTGAGTTTTCCAAATTTGCTGGCATATTGAGTGGAATACTTTCACAGCATCATCTTTCAGGATTTGGAATAGCTCAACTGGAATTCCATCACCTCCACTAGCTTTGTTCGTAGTGATGCTTTCTACGGCCCACTTGACTTCACATTCCAGGATGTCTGGCTCTAGGTCAGTGATCACACCATCGTGATTATCTGGGTCATGAAGATCTTTTTTGTACAGTTCTTCTGTATATTCTTGCCACCTCTTCTTAATATCTTCCCCTTCTGTTAGGTCCATACCATTTCTGTCCTTTATTGTGCCCATCTTTTTTTTTTTTTAATTTTATTTTTAAACTTTACAAATTGTATTAGTTTTGCCAAATATCAAAATGAATCCGCCACAGGTATACATGTGTTCCCCATCCTGAACCCTCCTCTCTCCTCCCTCCCCATACCATCCTTCTGGGTCATCCCAGTGCACTAGCCCCCAGCATCCAGTATCGTGCATTGAACCTGGACTGGCATCTAGTTTCATACATGATATTTTAATGTTTCAATGCCATTCTCCCAAATCTTCCCATCCTCTCCCTCTTCCATAGAGTCCATAGGACTATTCTATACATCAGTGTCTCTTTTGCTGTCTCGTACACAGGGTTATTGTTACCATCTTTCTAAATTCCATATATATGTGTTATTATACTGTATTGGTGTTTTTCCTTCTGGCTTACTTCACTTTGTATAATAGGCTCCAGTTTCATCCACCTCATTAGAACTGATTCAAATGTTTTCTTTTTAATGGCTGAGTAATACTCCATTGTGTATATGTACCATAGCTTTCTTATCCATTCATCTGCTGATGGACATCTAGGTTGCTTCCATGTCCTGGCTATTATAACCAGTGCTGTGATGAACATTGGGGTACATGTGTCTCTTTCCCTTCTGGTTTCCTCAGTGTGTATGCCCATCTTTGCATGAAATGTTCCCTTGGTATCTCTAATTTTCCTGAAGAGATCTCTAGTCTTTCCCATTCTGTTGTTTTCCTCTATTTCTTTGCATTGATCGCTAAGGAAGCTTAGGAAAACTAAAAAGACTCAAGTAAATCACAGAGCTCATAAATGCCAGAGCCAGTGTCTGAACTCAGGTCTACCTGCCTCCAAAACCTATGTTGTTAATTCTAATAAATCGTGTTGATTTTGTCAATAAGATGAAGAAGGTGAGGCTGTTGACAAATGCTTTCACACTACTGAGAAGGATATAAATTAGAAACTCTTGGTAATATTTACTCAATCTGCAGGAATGTATATTCTATGACCCGAGAGTGGTACATTTTTCGTAACCAACTTTACCATAGGTTTGTGTAACCTTTTGTAAACCTTTTCAAAGAACCAATCTTTGGCTTTGCTTAACTTTTTTAAATTTGTCTTTTCATTACATTAACTTCTATTTTTGTTTTTATTACTTTACTTTTGGGGGATTGAACTGTTAAGCTTTTATAAATGTCTTCAACTGAATGCTTGATTAAAATTTTCAGTTTTTTTTCCTAGGTTAATATAAACATTTGTGGATAAAAATTTTCCTCAAAATAATATTTTGATTGTATCCACAAGTACTATTCGTGTTCAGTTCTAAGTATCTTCTAATTTTACTTAGGATTTCTTCTTTGACTTTGGATTAATATAGTAATGTGTTTTTGAACCTCTACCTGTTTGGGGATTTTTACTTAAATTGTTACTGATTTTTAAGTTACTTTCATCTTGGTCAAACAATACAGTCTAAATGGAAAAGTTGATACTGGAGCAATAAGAAATCCATGTCAGTGACCACATTTGGCTGACTAGTGTCATTAGGAAAGAAAGGCCATCTCAAAAAGAAAACAAAAAAAAAAACCAAAGAGGAGTTAAGCTACAGAGAAACAACCTAACTGTCCACAGATAGGTGAATGGATAAAGAAAATGTAGTATATGGATTGATGTAGCTATATAAGTGAATATTATTCATCCTTAAGAAATAAGGATATCCTGCCATTGTGACAACATGAATGAACCTGGAGGACATTTTGCCAAGTGAAATAAGCCAATCACAAAAACAAATATTATATGATCTAATTTATACGTGAAATCTAAAGGATGTCCAACTCATAGAACCAGAGAGTAGAATGGTAGTTGCCACAGGCTGGGGATAGGGAAAATAGAGAAGGGAACTTATACTCAAAGAGTATAAGTTCTCTGTTATAAGATGAATAAGTTCTGGAGAGCTAATGTAGAGATTGGTGATTACTATTAAAAATATTGTATACTTGAAATTTGCTAAGACAGATCTTAAGTGTTCTAATCATACATACACACACACACAAAGTTACTATGTGAGGTGATGGATATATTAATTAACTTGATTGTAGTAATCATTGTGACACACTGCATTACAATGTATATGCACATTAAATCATCATACTGTGCACCTTTAAAAATTACATTGTATAGCAGAAATTGACACAGTAGTATAAAGCAACTATATTCTAATAAAAAATATTACATTTTACAACCTAAATATATAGAATTTTTGTCAATCATACCTCAATAAACCTGAAGCAAAACAAATATATAAACAAACAAAAGAGAATCCTTTCCTGGAAAACTGTTGCAGAACTGTCTGAATTGTCCACCTCAATAGACTAATGGGAAGCATTTATCTATTGCCTGTACCCACCATGGTCAAGGGTAGCCCCAATGGCAGTAGCTCCCCACACTTCCAATTTGCATGTGCAAATTGGATGCAAAAGAGACTCTAGGCTGTCAGAGAAGCAAGTGAAAGACACAGATTCAGGCCTGAGCCAAGGTACTGATCCATTTCACCTGCAAAAGTCTGGTCAATAAAACCTCAAGATACCAGGGTAAGAGGTGTGGCTGAGAGGATGCTGACGTGCCACAACGCAGATGCCTAACGTACTCCAAATATTAACTAAATTTCACTTTATATCCTTGGTCTTCTTTGTGCTGATGATTTCCATGCTTCCTTAGGAGGAAAAAGATTGGTTAGGCCAAAGGGTTCAAGGATTCCTAGCTCCTCCGGTTAGTTACCTCTTAGAAATCCAGATGGAACTACGTCATCTCCCCACTTTAAACCATTTCGTGGCTTTCCGTGAATCTTAGAATAAAGACCAGGATCATTTAGAGCCTTCCTATCTTGGCCAAGCCTCGTTTTGTGCCAGTCTTCCCGTCTCTCTGTGTTAGTGACACTGGTCTTCCTTCTCATCCTCAAGAGCCATACTTCTTTCTCCTCAGGGCCTTGATACACAGTTTTGTCTTCCCCTTCTCCAGGTTAACCTCATTCATCTTTCAAATCTTATCTCAAACATCCAAGAATTCATTTCCGCTTTTACAGATGCTCCTAGGCCCTCCTATTGTTATATGCTTCAACACAATTTAATACCGTGTTTAGGTCATGCTTATATGTGACCCATGGCTATCTCATTCATTAAACTGTACACACCCTGAGGAAAGGAAGGGGGTTTATAATTCATTATAATATTCCAAGTGCCTTAAACTAACTTGTATGCACATCAAAGAAATAGAAATATTAATAAAATCAAAATTTTTTAAGAAAATCAAAGTCCTTTCCACCATTACTGGATATAATCTAAAGCTCTTGACACTTATCATTCAATAATCCTTTCTAGGAAGTTTCATGTATTTAGACTGCTTTCATTTTGGATTCCTACAACACACTTTGTTAATTATTTTCTACCTTTAAATCTTTCTGTTTCCTCCATAATTGGAATGCCCTTCCAAGGTCTACCCATCATGATTCTTGCACACTTTGTGACCAGGTCCGTGTTGCTCCCAACAGGCTCACATTCGAAATCTTCCCAAAGAACTTCTGAAATCACTTGTCTCGCTTCTGTTTTTTGTTGCAACTCTGGACCATCAGTTCTTGTGTCTAATAAGCACATGTTAGTTTAGGACCTACACCAGAGGTCTACAGTCCTCAGTCTACAGACTGGAGCAAGTCCATTTTATCTTTTCTTGAACCCAGAAAAAAACACTCTATTGACAAATGCCAAAATGAATAAAAATTGGCAGAAATACCTAATATAGAAAAATGAAGGTTAAATCAAACATGATTTACTTATTTAAATCGTATAAAATAAAATCAGCATAGCAGAAAATTAGCCAGAGTCTCCAACACAAAAAAACATATACAGATCCCAAAACCTCTCAGTTGCAGACAACAACATCTGTATGAGCAAGAATCACATCAGAACCCTTGAAAGCATAGCAGTCACCTTTACACATAAACTAATCTGCATATGGACCCAAGGCAACCTCATCTTGGTCTGCAGCACCCATCAGTCACACAGCTTTGCAATTCACAACATAAACTTGGGTTATACAATAAAGAGCCAAGTTCTCAAATATCAAGCTAAATCAAGACTGATCTGATAACATTCCAGAGGTCAGTGCTGCAGAATAAGAAAAGGAATCAGTTTGGCAGACATCTTTGGGGAATAAAAACAATCTCTACTCATTCTGTATGTGTGTGTGTGTGTATATAAAACTTTGGGGGGTTTATTATTGTCCTTTTAGTTTCTAACACCTAGAAGTAAGATACAACACACAAAAATTTAGATGTTCTGTTTCTCTTAACAATTCTGAAGGCAGCAATGAAGGACAAGCTTCCCTGAAGGATACAAAGTAGCAACAGTCCTTTTTAAAAGAAAAAAACGCATTCTCTGATGCATTTCAGAGAAATGAACTCTTATTTCCCACCATCTGCTGTGACTTGTCCATGAACAGCTGCCTTCATTTCTATTACCTATAGGCAATACAAATGCTTCAAAAAAAAAAAAAATCTGATCTAGACTGTAAGCTCTCTGTAGGCAGGGACCTTGCTTTACTGAGTTCAACTTTTTCCATGTCATTTAACACATAGTATTACCTGTAACAATGGAAAAAGTAGACTCGAGGTAAAAGCAGCGGACCTAGATTTCAAATCCCAGTTCTTCCCCTTGGCAGTTTTAAGGTCAGGGGGCAGTTTCTTTATTTGTCAGGTAGAAACATCTGTAACACCCATTTGATAGGGATACAGTGAATTAGATAACATTATGCAAAGAATCAGAAAGAGAGATTCTCACTTATCATTTTTATTTTTACTTGACTGATCATGGAAAACACGCAAAGAAAAGTGAAGATTAGATCATCAGGCCAGCAAGAAACACATTAAACAGATGGCAAGGCAACAAGGAGATGAGGTGCAAGAGAGCAATTTGAAGAAGTGAGGAATGGTGAGGTTTAATCAATATAGAAATGAAAGCACAAAAGGGCCTGGACAATGCTGAATACATTTTCTTCTCCAATAATGAGGACACAGCCACCCCAGCAGGCTGTGCAGATTTCCCAGTTTATTATACCAGGGTTGATCTTACCTTGTGTTATCCTGTAATTTACGCAGCAAATGAAAGTGGAGTCTGAGATAGGGACACAGAGACTGCCAAGGCTGATGCACTTCATAGGGTGGCTGACCCACCTGCAACATAAACTATTAATAATAGACTCACACCTTTCATATCTGTTCCCCTGAGGACAATTAGTGCAAACACAATAATTATATTTCTTTAGTTATTATCACTGTATGCACTGCTTATTCTAAATTATACTGAGCACTTGCTATGAGTTAGCTTTTATTTTAAATGCTTTACATATTTTGCTACAAATAATTCTCAATATGACTCTATAGAATAAGTTGGAATGTATACTATTGTTAGACTCCATTCATAAATAAGGAATCTCAGTTTCGTGGAAATTAACGAAAATTCTCCTATGGTTGGTAAGTGTTAGAGCCATGACTTGAACATGAACATGTCTGATTTTAGATATCTTGCTCTTATCAAAAAAAAAAAAGGAAAGAAAGAAAAAAGAAAATAAACCCTTTACTCCCTGGGAGAAAGATCCAGGGCACCCAAAGGCTAATTCTAGCTATTTATGAGTCATTTAAATTAAATATACTGATTTTCAAGACTAGATATTTATCATGTATACATAATTTTTTCAACTTTTTAATAAATTTATTTAATTGCAGGATAATTACAATATTGTGATGGTTTTTGCCATACATCAAGAATCAGCCATAGGTAAAACATGTGTCCCCCTCCAACCTGAACTCCCCCACTTCCCTCCCCACTCTATCCCTCTAGGTTGTCTCAGAGTACTGGCTTGGGTACTCTGCTTTATGCATCAAACTCCACAAAACCTTATAATCATTGATAGCATTGATGTCTTGCCATCATTACTGCTCACTTATTAAATTTAGTCACTAAATTGGTTTGTGATTTTCTAACAGAGAAAAAGAATGATTATAAATAAATGGCCATATGACTACACTGTCTTCCATCAGTGTTAATGGATATATTGTTTTTGGTATCATTTCTGTACCCTTTCCCCTAAAAAGGCTGGTAAAAAATCAGTTAACCTAAGGCCATCTGAAATAAAAATCCAGTCCTTTTGTCCATCTCTGCAACACTCCCACCAATATTCCTCCAACCATAACATTAACACTAACAGAGACTATACCACCTTCTAAGGCTAGATAGCCCTAGGAAGCTCCGACTTCTACAAAATATTTTATAAATTTGACATGGAATTTTTTCCCCATATAATGATCCTTAGTCTCTTTTCTAGGGTCTCATAGTTCAAATTTCACTGTACTGAGATAGAAGGAAGAGAAAATAAGTAAGCAGAATAAACAAAAAGGAAAAAGAAACACGTGCGTGCAGAAACTAGAACAATCTCTCCAAAATTACTATCTTTGGCAAATTAACCATAAGTATTGCATTAATGTATCAGTAGCCTTCTGCAGATACTCTGTAGGAACAAGCAAATAGTTATTTGGATAACCACTTTGAATTGTTCAATTTTGAAGACTTGTTTAGCCTATCAAAACCATGTTTACAATTCAACAGCATTCCTTTTTTTTTTTTTTTTTTTGCAATTTGTCCCAAGTACTGGTACCAATGCATTCAATATATCATTATTCCTTTCCTTTCCTGAGTCAATCTTGTAGTAAGCTCAGCAGTAGACATTAATTCAGTTATTAGCAAATATTTTTCAAGTACTGATAAGTGCCATGTTCTATGATAAGGGTCAACAATGAAGCAGTTAAAAAAATAAAAATATTGCCAATACTGGAGTATACATTCTAGAGGGTCAGACTAAAGTTAATAATACATATTTAATTTGATAGGTGCAACAAAGAAAAAGAAAATATGAAGAGATTGAGAATGAATGGAATGGAAATGCCACGTTATTGTGGTTTAATCAGGAACTTCCCTTGATGAGATGATATTTGGGCAAAGACTTGCAGAAAGAGAGGAAATTTCTGTGTATCTCCAGGCAGATGTATGAAAGATAAAGTGAGTACTTGAGTAAGAGGAAGAAGGAGTCAGCCACAAAGAGAGAGATGAAAGATACCTGAGTCAGGATGGGAAGAAGTGGGGACAAATCACGTTGCTGTTGTTCAGTCGCTCAGTCATGTCTGACTGACTGCAACCCCATGAACTGCACCACACCAGGCCGCCCGGTCCTTCATCATCTCCCACAGTTTGCTCAAACTCACGTCCATTGAGTCAGTGATGCCATCCAACCATCTCATCCTCTGTCATCCCCTTTTCCTCCTGCCTTCAATCTTTCCCAGCATCAGGGTCTTTTCCAGAGTCAGTTCTTCCTCTCAGGTGGCCAAAGTATTGGAGCTTTAGCTTCAGCATCAGTCCCTCCAATGAATATTCAGGATTGACTTCCTTTAGGATTAACTGTTTGATCTCCTTGCTAATTCAGGGTAAGAATTTTTTTATTTTATTCTGGGAAGCCATGAGAGGTTTTTGATGAGCCACTCTTGCTGCTGGACAGAAATAACTTGGAAGGAAAGCAGGGTTTTAGTTAAGATGGTATTCAAGTCATCCAAAAAAAAGTTGTAGTGACATTGGAATGAGAGGAACATAGGAGGTGGTAGAAAATGATCAGATTTGGGTTATATGTTTTCAATTAAAATCAAGAGAATTTGCTGATGGATTAGATATCATATTAGTTTTCCAAGGCTTCCACAACAAAATACCACACATCAGGTGGTTTAAATAACAGGCATTTATTTCTCATAGTTCTGGAGGCTGAAAGTCCAAGATTAAGGTGTCAGCAGGATTCATTTCTTCTGAGATCTTCTCTTCCTGACTTGTAGATGACGATCATCTCTGTGTCTTCGTGCAGCCTTTCCTCTGTGAGTGACTGTGCCCTAATCTCCCATTCTTGTAGGGATCCCAATAATGTTGAATTAGAACCTATCCACATGGCCTCTTTTTACCCTAATTACCTCTTTAAAGAAGACTCTATCCCCAAATATAGTCACATTTCAAGGTACCAATGGATTAGTGCTTCAAAAGATGAATTTTGCCAGGGCATGATTCAGCCTGTAACAGATACAGAACATCAGAGAAAAAGAGGATGCCAGAATGACCTTACATTTTTTTTTTTCCACTCTGAGCACTGAGATTAAAGTTACAATTTACTGATAAAAGGACACAAGGTGAAAAGCAGGTTTGAAGGTAAACTCCATCCAGGTGGCATGTTGAACAAGCAGCTGGATATGAAAGTAGAATCTAAGTAAAGGTCAAGGATAAAGATATGCTGGGATGCCCGTCAGTGAATACACAATATTTAAAAGCATGGGATGGTTGAAACTGCCTAGAGAATACATTTGGTTAGAGAATAAAATAAACATGCAGATGGAGAACTATGCCATTGCAATATAAAAAACTCCAATAAAAACCATTCTAAAACAATATAGGAAACAGAGGAGGAAAGACCACTGAGATAGAAGGAGGACCCTGAAAGTGTGCCCGAGAAGAACAGTGAATAAAATGTTTCAAGAAGGAGGGAAGGGCCAAATGCATCTAGGTATGAAAATAAGACAGTAACACAAGGTCTCAGAGTAAATCACTGACTTCTTCCACCCAAAAGGTTATAAATGAGTTTGGCAAAAGCAATGCTGGTGACATGATAGAGATGAAATCTTAATTCCCCACATATAATAGGTGGTTTCTGCGGTTACTTCTTCTACTTCACTCATGGTGTCCAGAGCATGCAGGGTGGACAACAATCACCTGCATTCTGACCTGGATCGAGTTATCTCCTGATTTCACTGTGACTTGGTCCTTCATTCGACCAAGGATCTGGTAGCTCACCTACCTCTTGCCACTTTATTCTTGCCATGGAATGAAGTCAACTGCTGCTTGGTGCCAGGTGGTGACAGTGGTAAAAAACTTGTCTGTCAATGCAAGAGATGTAAGAGACACGGGTTCAGTCCCTGGGTCAGGAAGATCCCCTAGAGGAGGGCATAGCAATCCACTTCAGTATTCTTACTTGGAGAATTCCGTAGACAGAGGAGCCTGGACAGCTACAATCTATGGGGTCGCACAGACTCGGACATGACTGAGTGACTTAGAGTGGAGGACGCCGCTTGGGATTCTGCTCCAAATTACATGAACCACAGTTTATCCACCCACTTCGAGCAAGTATCCCAGCTGTTTACCTAGAAACACCTGTTCCCACTGTAAACTCTCTCTACCAGCCAGTGTGTATCAGTGAGCTGATACTTCTGGAGAATTAGCTCAAAGTCATGCATCCAGAAAACGACTCTGGATACAACACATCTAGGAGGCTGAAACATTTCAAACTGCAAAGTCTCCTAAAAGAGATCTTATTTTCAAAATTGTCCATTTTATAAACTAAGTCTCTTTTAAAAATTAAATCATTATTTGCTGCACTGTGTGGTATATGAAAATAGTTAGATGGATGTGGTGGGGTGGCGACATGCACTTACTACCCAGTGGCTCAGTGGTAAAGAAGCCACCTGCAGTGCAGGAGCCACAGGAGACCTGGGTTCAATCCCTGGGTCAGGAAGATCCCCTGGAGTAGGAAATGGCACCCCACTCCAGTATTCTTGCCTGAAGAATCCCATGGACAGAGGAGCCTGATGGGCTACAGTCCACAGGGTTGCAAAGAGTCGCACACAACTGAAGCAACAGCACGTGCGCGCGCACACACATTTATGAAAATAGAACCACCAGCCTGTGAATAACCCACTGGTGATGGCATGGTGGTTAACAATTACATGGGTATGGTGATGTGGGGACATGTACACACTACTGTATCTAAAATCGATAACCAAGGAGGACCTACTGGGAACTCAACTCAATATTCTACAATAACTTTAACAGGAAAAAGAATTTGAAAAGGAATGGATACCTACATGGGTAGAACTGAATCAGTCTGTTGTATACCTGTAACTAATATGTTGTTGTTAATCAAATATACTCCAATATAAAATAATTTTTTTTTTAATTTTTAAAAATCATAGCAATGATTTCACACTGGTAACACACTGGTGGCTGGCAATTGTTAGTCATTTTATGTTTTGTCCAGTAAACTCTATTTTAAAAAATAAATTGCAATGATTTGTTAAATACAATATAATTATATAAAAATGATACGAATTTTGAACAAGTTAGGCCTACGGAATGCAATCAGAGGGAAGAAAGTGTTATCCTTTTCTTCCCCTTTTCCTGTTTATACATACAGGCCTATGTCATATCTGCTCCATGGATGCTGTTTCTAAATCATAAAGCAGTCACCACTTAGCAGTTCCTCATCCAAAGGTGTAAGAATAAAATAAATAAAATCTAGGCTTCATTTGGAGTTAAAAGGTCTGCCCTTTCCCAGCCTAGACCTGCTTTAAATGTTTGTGTTTGGTTTATTTTCTACTTCTCTGCTTCTATATGTCTTCTCCTATTTACCAGGTTGCTTCTGAAGACAGGGGATGTGCAAGAGGCTTGGAGGCAGGTCTGGAGTCAAGACATTTGACTGGCATGCCCTATGCTCATATCAGGGCTCTCTGGACTTAAGAGATTTTCAAGCTGATCTTTGTCTTGGGATGCTTTCATGGATTCTGTGGAGAAGCCCCCTCAATCAAGTGTTGTAATTTTCCTACATTCCCTAATATGGATATACACCTCCTTTCAACCTCTGGTTGTATGTAGAAATTTTCCCATATAATCTCTTATTGATTCTTGGTGTTTTAGCATCTCTCCAGGCACCCTGCCTGGACCATATCCCTTTAATATGGTCTCAGGTGCTCCCTCTCCCTCTGCCTTTCCCTCTCCTCCTTTCTCCTTTCTTTTCTCTCTTCCATCCTTTCTGTGTCTCTCTCTTTCTCTCTACCTTTCCCTCCATCCCTCCTCCCCCCACTGATAACACATACACACATACTTTTGATCCTCAGAAACCTCATCATTGCTAAGAGCACAGCACAAGCACTTCTACAATGGAGCTACCACCCTCCACTGTGTCAGGCAGGCCACTCCCTTCACTTTTAGACCTCCTGGTATAAGTCCAGTACCAGCCTCTGCATCTTCACAGACTCCAGGTGCAAACAATCAAGTTCTCCAAGTGGCCTCCTGGAAGCCCTTGAAGTTTCACTTGGCATAAAGAGAAGGGAGAATTTTCAACTCCACTGCCCCATGCGTCCACAGGACTACCAAACACCACTCTTGAACAAGCTGCAGCTCGAATTCCCAACCACTCTCTTCGTCTCTCCAACATCTTTCAGATAATTGAGGTCACAAGTGAAAAAAAATTGGAAAAAACAGTTCTTGATCACCTACTTTGTAAGTTCCATTCAGGTAGATTTGCACCTCAGTTTGAAATGTGGGATTATTTGCCATCTATTTCATTTATTTTCTGGAGGTTTTAGCTAATAATGACCAATGAACTTTAATATCTTGCTACATTAGCATTTAAATATATTGTGTAATCAAAGCATTCTATTGGGTAATTGATACTAATAATATTAGGGGCTTCCCTAGTGGCTCACATGGTAAAGAGTCTGCCTGCAATGCTGGAAGCCTGGGTTCAATCCCTGGGACAGGAAGATCCCCTGGAGAAGGAAATGGCAACCCACTACGGTATTCTTGTGTGGAAAATTCCATGGACGGAAGAGCCTGGTGGGCTACAGTCCATGAGGTCGCAATAAAACTCTATTAAAAATGCTCAGTCCAAATGGATCAGGTCATTGACAGTTTATGTAAAGAAACTTCTCCTGGACTTTAAAATGTGACCTACTTATACAATGAAATACTAGACAGCAGATAGAAAATGAACAAACTGGTGATTCACACAACATGGATGAGTCTCCAAAGCGCTACACTGAGCAAAGAAAGTCAGACACAAAACAGTACATACTGATGAGTCTATTTACATGAAACTCTAGAAACCAATCTAAACCTTTAGAGATGGAAAGCACATCATCAGTGGTTTAGATGGTGTGAGGGAGACTCAGGGCACAAGAATTTGGGGGGAGATAGAAATGCTTGTGGTGAATACATGCATATAGGAGTATACAAATTTGTCAAAACTCATCAAAAGGTACACTTTAAATAACAAGCTAAATTTTTTTTAAAATATATACATATACAGGTGTGTATATATTTAAAAACTTTTAATTGTCATTTAAAGTGAACCTAATTTACAGATATACATGGGCTTCCCTAGTGACTCAGATGATAAAGAATCTACCTGCAATGAGGGTGACCTGGGTTAGATCCCTGGGTTGGGAAGAGCCCCTGGAGGAAAGCATGGCAACCCACTCTGGTTTCATTGCCTGGAGAATCCCCATGGACAGAGGAGCCTGGCGGGCTACAGTCCATGGGGTCGCAGAGTCAGACATGACTGAGAGACTAATAACACATATATACATATATGTGTATATATAACTAATAACACATATATACATACATATATATAGCCATGTGTATATATACATAGACTTCCCTGCTGGCTCCGTCGGTAAAGCGTCTGCCTACAATGCAGGAGACCTGGGTTCGATCCCTGGGTCGGGAAGATCCTCTGGAGAAGGAAATGGCAACCCACTCCAGTACTCTTGCCTGGAAAATCCCATGGATGGAAGAGCCTGATAGGCTACAGTCTGTGGGGTCACAAAGAGTTGGACACAACTGAGCAACTTCACCTACCTACCTATATATGCATATATGTGCATTTGTATATGTGTATACACACACACACACACACACACACATTTATATTCCTAAATTACATATGGGAGCTAAACTCCTGGACTGCATCATGTTTGCCCTTGCAGAATTGCTTTCACTGAATTGTACTATATTTTATGCTTTGTCATAAGGCCCTCAAAGAGATAAAAATATAGTTTAAAAAAAAAGGCAGCCTCAATACAGGATGTATTTTCTGGAGAGATGCTTTTTAGTGTGTTGTTCACCATGTTATATATAATATCTTTTCTATAAGGAAAAACAAGAGAAATTTCAGTAACATGTGAGCTACCTGCAAACCATGTTTTTACCCTGTGGACACTAAATTGCATAATGAATCATTTTTTCCTTTCTCAAGTTACTGCTACCAAATTCAGAGCTTTGAAACTTCTGGGTTTCATGGCACCCATTCTGTATAGTAATGCATTGTTTTAGTTCTCTAATTTTTTTTTCTCATTAAGATTCAAGGCTCCTGAATTGGCATTGATTTATTATTGCAGAAAGGAATAAAGAAAGTAAGTAAAAAGCAAATTCTTGAAAACATCTGTCAACCAAAGAGAAAGACTATAACAGACTAAAAAGCAACCAGACTAATAATTAAATTCCAAATGCTAAAGACCTACCCAATCCCTCTTGTATACATGTAAGACACAAAAATTCATCATAGAATTCAGGTATATTTAAGGTAGAATCTGTTTTATGCCATGATCATTGCTGAGAAATCTGAGCTGTGGATCAAGAGGAGACAGTCTAAGGAAATAATGCTACTGGGAAGACTCTGAATCTCGTCTTACAAATCAAAGGAAAGAATTTTAAGAAAGTAAGTTCAATTCTATTAACTGGGAAAAAGGAGAATTAAAAAGTACTCATTTCACTGTGCTGTTTGCTGTTTTAAGTATTAGTTAATGTATGTAAGAGAGTCAGCTAGTGTAGGAGTTTTTCTTAAGTTAATAAAAGTTAAATTATACAAACAGAATCTAAGAAAAATAGTCGGTGGCCTGTCAGTGAGGAAGAGAAAGTAGAGTGTGTGGTGCCACACACAGCTGCTTCTCAGGCAATAGGGCTTGAGATGAAAAACAACATCCAACTAATTCAGTATTTTCCCCTCCTGGCAATTTCTGATTGTTATTGTTCTGTGTTCATTCCTTTTGCAGCTGTTCTCAAGTTCGCTAGTCATCTCCTTGTGTTTTATCCTGTCAACATGTTTCTCACATCTTCCATTTACCCTTCTCAAGCGTTCCCAGTAGAATCCCATACACACAAGAAACTCTCTTCACATTTTCCTTTTATTTCTAGTTGGCTCCCAGCATGTCTTCACAGAAAGGTGGCCAGCATTGCCAAGACTCTCTCCAGCTTGAGGGAGCAAAACTGTGAAGCATGCTCCAATTTTTCTCTCTTCGGGCCACAGGAGGTAATCTGTTCATCTACTGGCTCATTTGACAAGGAATAATTCAACACCTTCTACACGCTAACTGCTGTGTAACCAATGGCTGCAAAGTACTCACTTTGCACAAACACTGCCTGGACGACCCTCAGCGTCATCTTGACGCCTTATTCATGTCTCCCTCTCACAAAGGGAAAACTAACTGAGACTAAATATGGCAGGGGCAACCCTCCCAACCTACAGATAAGGCACATATCAGCCACTCTCTGCAGTAGGGCAGTTTCAAAGAAACGTCCCCTCACCCACCCCATGACAATATAGCTAATTCCTGAATGTACTGAAAGAAACTTTATAAAAAATTACAAATGCATAAGGAAGGAAGAGGGACGAAGAAAGGAAAGAATGAAAGAAAGAAAGGGAGAACAGCAGCAGCAACAGGGAGCTAAAACAAGATTTGAGGAAGACTGGCTGAAAGAGAACACAGAAACCAGGTTATCTCAGGATAAATGCTTATTATCAGTGTTGTGCTCTTTTGAGCCCACATGACCAGGTGGCGCTAGTGGTAAAGAACCTGCCTGCCAGTGCAGGAGACGCAAGAGATGCCGGTTCGAACCCTGGGCTGGGAAGATCCCCTGACAGACAGAAAGGCATGGCAACCCACTGCAGTATTCTTTCCTGGAGAATCCCATGGATAGAGGAGCCTGGTGGGCTACAGTCCATAAGGTCGCAAAGAGTCAGACACAACTAAAGCGACTTAGCACAGCACAGAGGTTGAAGAGAAGTCCCCTACTTTAAGCCCAGATCCTCAAAGAGGACTGATGTGGTACTACATCAGCAATGCCCATCAATTCCCAACAGAAACAAATGAAACCTCTAAAGGAAAGCATCCTCAAGTCATGCCATGAAGGTACATTCAGATTACACTGAACCAATAAAATATTAACAAAAAAGGAAACAGTCTACCATACTATTCAGCACATATGACAAAGAATACATTTCTTTAAATGACCCAAGATCTCAGATATCTATACCTCATTTTTATTTTACAAAAAAATTTTCCTTTGATATAGAATTTGTCAGGAGAAGGCAATGGCACCCCACTCCAGTACTTTTGCCTGGAAAATCCCATGGGCGGAGGAGCCTGGTAGGCTGCTGTCTATGGGGTCGCATAGAGTCGGACACGACTGAAGTGACTTAGCAGTAGCAGTAGCAGCAGAATCTGTCAACAGTTTTTTTCACCATTGTGATGATGTCATTCCACTGTCTTTTGTGATTCAATTTTTCTTATGACAATTCAATTTTGCTGTCCCCTTGTGGGTAAAGTTCCCCCCCCCGAATATCTTTGAGATATATTCTCTATCTTTAACTTTAAATTAGTTAGTTATTATATGGTTTTATTTGCACTTATCCTGCTCTATTTGTGCTTCACTGATTTTTTTTTATTTTTTATCAAATTTGAAAACTTTCTGGTGAATGATTTTTCAAGTAAACTGTCCTAGTAAATCTACTTTTAGGTAATAACCCAAGGGAAATGATAACATAGCTCCACAAAAAGAAAAAAATCATATAAGAAGCATTATAATAACAAAGATCTGAAAATAATCCAGATGTCAGGTAAATAGATAAACACATTATTGTTGCATACTCAAACAATGGAATGCTACTCAGAACAAAAATGAATGAAGTACTAACAGACAGAATAATATACATTAATTTGAAAAATATAATGCTGAGAGTAAGTATCCAGATATAAAATAATATACTCAGTATGATACCATTTATATAAAATATTAGAGCAGAAGAGACAAAACTAAGCTTTGGTTGTCAATATTAGAACAGAGTGGCCTGGTGAAGGGATTAAAGACTTGAAAGAGACATGAAGGAATTTAGAATTTACTGAGGTATGGAAATGTTTTAGATTCTAATTGCAGTGGTGATTACACAAAAGTGTACATCTGTCCAAACTCATCCAATCATCCTTAACATCTTTGCTTTATACCCTAAAGTCTTATATGCATCCCATATCTAAATCAATGTGAAGGTTGAACAACTGTTTAAACATATATAAAGACAGAATTTGAGAAATGGAAACGAGATCAGAAACTACACCAAGTGAAACACAGAGCAAGAAAAGGAAACTATAAAAGAAAGTTAAGAAACATAGACATTATTTTCTCTTTCTGTTAATTTTATAGGTCATGTATTTGTGTCAACTTTCTGCTAACAAATAGGTAAAGATTCAGGTTAAAATATTTTATGAATCTTCTAAATAGAATTGACAACAGACTTCGGAATTATTGCACCAAAATCTACACAAAGGTGGGACTCCAAGGAGATGAGTAATGAACTGACACCACATTAGATTTGATGGGTTTTGATGAACCTGTGAAAGGCTTAGATTTTTAGTCTCAGGGTTTAGAGTGAGAAAAGCTCAGGAGCAATTAAATATGTGCCTCAAAGGGCACTTCTCCCAGGTAGGAATGACCTAAACAAACCCATACAATCCTGTCCCAGTCCTAGGCAAATGCAAGGAAACTTGCCTTGACTCTGATGTTGATAAAGGTGGATGTCGTGTGGAAATGATTCTGCAAGAACTTTAGGCCAATAGGCAAACCTCAAGTTTTGTTGTTGTTGTCAGGTGCTGTCATGTCTGACTCTTTGTAACCCCAGGGACTGCAGCACACACACCAGGCTCCTCTGTCCTCCACTATCTCCCAGAGTTTGCTCACATTCACTTCCAATGAGTTGGTGATGCTATCTAACCATCTTATCTTCTGCCTGCCTCTTTGCCTTCAATCTTTCCCCACATCAGGATCTTTTCCAATGAGTTGACTCTTCACACCAGGTACCCAAAGTACTGGAGCTTCAGCTTCAGCATCAGTCCTTCACATGAGTATTTAGGGTTGATTTCCTTTAGGACTGACTGGTCTGATCTCAAGCTCATTTACATCTAAAATTCATATCATCTTTGTAAATCAAAATCTGAAGTAAAGGCAAAATAAAAGATAAGAAGGGCCCCTTGGTGCCTAGAATTAGCAAATTGAAAGGCTCTGGAGATAAAAGCAACTCATCCTAAGTCTCAAAGAATGCCCACAAATATTCCAGATATTACACAAAAACTCAAATGAACCTTTTGGCCCACCGAATACTCTTCTATGGACATTAAGCATTTCATAGCTAAAAATGACCCCAGGAGGAAACAAAGCACTATCAGGAGAATTATCAAAAAAGAGGAAAAAAAAAGATAAAAATAAATCAGCAGAAACAAATTTATACAAATTTCAAAAACTTTTTATAAGTTTGTAATTATCAAATGTAAATTATTTTAAACATATTTTGTAGTGTTTAAGAAAATAAAAGGAAACCTTTATAATAACTACAGGGAAAAAATAAACTGACTAGAAATTTTAGAAATGAAATTTACATATCCCAAAGAAAAAAATCAATGTACAGGCTTTATAACATGTTAGTCACAACTAAAAATAGAAATAGTTCAAATGAAATTATTCAGAAAGATTATAGAAGTGATGGAATATACAAGAGAGTAAGTAAGAGACACGGAGGAGAGGAAGAGAAAGCCTAATGGGTGTCTATTTCAAGTTAAATAATGAAAAGATAGATACAATGGAACACAGGCAATATATGAAGAGACAGTATCTGAGAATTTCCAAAATAGATAAAAATACAGTTTCTCAGATTCAAGAAGCCCATGGAGTATGGAAAAAGAGCTACAGAAACCCACTTCTATGTATATATCATGACCCTGACACACTAAAGATGAAGAAAAGATATTGACAGCCTCTTGAGAAAGAGAGAAAATAGATTACCTTCAAAGAAGCAGCTGTTAGACTGACCACTGACTTACCAAGAGCCACTTCAGGAGCCAGACTACAGTGTACTTATATCTATCTTCAAGAGGCTGAAAGGCTACATTTGCAACCTAGGATTCTATACACCACAAAAATATCTTCCAAATGTTTAAAGGAATTAAAAATATTTAAAACAAACAAGTATATATATATATTTTTTTTCCCCAGATAAACATCTATGTCTGCTTTATTGACTATGCCAAAGCCTTTGACTGTGTGGATCACAACAAACTGTGGAAAATTCTTTTTTTTTTTCTTTTTTTTAATTTTTTTTATTATTTTTTAACTTTACAATATTGTATTGGTTTTGCCATACATCAACATGTATCCACCACGGGTGTACATGTGTTCCCCATCCTGAACTCCCCTCCCTCCTCCCTCTCCATACCATTCCTCTAGGTCATCCCAGTGCACCAGCCCCAAGCTTCCTGTATTCCTGCTTTGAACCTGGACTGGCAATTCATTTCTTATATAATATTATACATGTTTTAATGCCATTCTCCCAAATCATCCCCCCCTCAACAGAGTCCAAAAGACTGTTCTATACATCTGTCTCTTTTGCTGTCTCGCATACAGGGTTGTCATTACCATCTTTCTAAATTCCATATATATGCACTAGTATACTGTATTGGTGTTTTTCTTTCTGGCTTACTTCACTCTGTATAATCAGCTCCAGTTTCATCCACCTCATTAGAACTGATTCAAATGTATTCTTTTTAATAGCTGAGTAATACTCCATTGTGTATATGTACCACAGCTTTCTTATCCATTCATCTGCTGATGGACGTCTAGGTTGCTTCCATGTCCTGGCTATTATAAACAGTGCTGCGATGAACTTTGGGGTACATGTGTCTCTTTCAATTCTGTATATTTTTAAAGTCTGGCACCATAGACCCTCAAAAAGGAAGCTCTATGGCACATGATCCAAATGAAAAGTCTGAGTTACAAGAAAGAATGAGAAGCAAAATAAGTTGTAAATATAGATAAATCCAAAAGAAGACTGACTGCATAATATAATTTTATAATGTTTCATAAAATAAATTAATTGAATTAAATATATAAATATACAAGCTGGAAGAAGAGAAATGAAGCTAAAGTAGTCTAAGACCCAATGTTGTACAGAAGAATGGTAAAGTTTTTGATTCACTTAAGATTTTTTAAGTAAAGGACACATGTGGTAACTCTCAGGATGACCAGTGGAAAATAAGAACAGCTTGTATAAATTATAAGCTAGTATAGTTCTGAATAAATGGCCCTGAAAGATACATTCTGAACCCTCAAACATATGAGTGTTATCTTATATGGCAAAGGGAATTTTGCATATATGGTTAAATTTAGGATCATGAAGTAGGAAGATTATTATGAACTGGGCTTTTATTTATGTATTTGGGCTATAAATATAATCATCAATGTCTTTTTTAAAGGTAGGACTCACAGATTTGAGTACAGAAAAGGAGAATGTAATATGATGATATTAGAACAAATGTAATAATGTGCTCTGAAGATGGAGTAGAGGCCAATGTAAAGAATACAGGTGAACATTTAAAAGTGAAAAAGGCAACAAAACAGATTATCCCCTCTTTACTTCCAAAAGTAATTATTCCTACTGACATCTTTACTTTAGACCAATGAAAGTGATTCCAGATTTCTAGATTCCAGAAATGTAAAAATAAATTAATTTTTTTCTTAAGCCACTAAATTTGTGGTAATTTCCTTTGGCAGCAAAGGGGAATAATACATATAGAAAACATGAAGTGATACAAGTTATTCAACCAAAAAAGAAAAAAAATAACAGGGAAAAAGAACCCATACAAATGGTGGAACAAAGAGAAAGGACAAAAAATGTAGATACAATCTCACATATATCTGTCATTATATCAACTATTAATGAATTATGCTCTTAAAAGATGAAGAATGTCAGATAATTTGAAAATATATCCACAACAAAATACAAGAACAAAAACAGCTGAAAAGTAAAGTATTGAGGAAGATACAGCATGCAAATATAAACCAAAGCAAATATTTAGCTATATACCAAATAGCAGAAAACTTTGCTAGAAATGAAGGTGACCATTCCATTATGATAAAATACAGTTCAGTGGCAACTCACTCCAGTACTCTTGCCTGGAGAATCCCATGGATGGAGGAGCCTGGTAGGCTGCAGTCCATGGGGTCGCTGGGAGTTGGACACCACTGAGCGACTTCACTTTCACTTTTCACTTTCACGAATTGGAGAAGGAAATGGCAACCCACTCCAGTGTTCTTGCCTGGAGAATCCCAGGGAAGGGGGAGCCTGGTGGGCTGCTGTCTGTGGGGTCACACAGAGTCGGACACGACTGAAGCGACTTAGCAGCAGCAGCAGTAGCAGCATCAGAAAGAAGCAAATTAAAAAATACTCAACATTGTTATTTAGGGATATGCAAACCAAAAACCACAATGAGGTACCATTTCACACACAATACAAAATAAGAAAATACATAAAACTGCTGGCAAGGATGTGGAGAAATTAGAACCCTCAAGCATTGCAAGTGGAAAGGTAAAATGGTGAAACTGCTGTGTAAAAGGTTGGTAGCTCCTCAGTAAATTAAACCCAGAATTACCAGATGACCCAGTAATTCTACTTTTAGGTGTACCCAAAAGAATGGAAAACAAGGACTCAAAAAGATATTTTAATGCCAGTGTTCACTGCAACATATTGATAAAATTCAAAAGCTAGAAACAACCCAAGTGTCCAACAATAGATGAATGAATAGACAAAATGTGGTGCATACATGGAATGGGATATTATTTAGTCATAGTAAGGAATGGAATTTTGACACCTGCTATGACAAATATTGAGCTAGTAATGCTCAAAATTCTCCAAGCCAGGCTTCAGCAGTACGTGAACCATGAACTTCCAGATGTTCAAGCTGGTTTTAGAAAAGTCAGAGGAATGAGAGACCAAATTGCCAAGATCCACTGGATCATGGAAAAAGCAAGAGAGTTCCAGAAAAACATCTATTTCTGCTTTACTGACTATCCCAAAGCCTTTGACTGTGTGGATCACAATAAACTGTGGAAAATTCTGAAAGAGATGGGAATACCAGACCACCTGACCTGCCTCTTGAGAAACCTGTATGCAGGTCAGGAAGCAACAGTTAGAACTGGACATGGAACAACAGACTGTTCCAAATAGGAAAAGGAGTACATCAAGGCTGTGTATTGTCACCCTGCTTATTTAACTTCTATGCAGAGTACATCATGAGAAACGCTGGGCTAGAAGAAGCACAAGCTGGAATCAAGATTGCTGGGAGAAATATCAATAACCTCAAATGACACCACCCTTTTGGCAGAAAGTGAAGAGGAACTAAAAAGCCTCTACATGAAAGTGAAAGAAGAGAGTGAAAAAGTTGGCTTAAAGCTCAACATTCAGAAAATGAAGATCATAGCATCCAGTCCCATCACTTCATGGCAAATAGATGGGAAAACAGTGGAAACTGTATCACTTTATTTTGGAGGGCTCCAAAATCACTGCAGATGGTGACTGCAGCCATGAAATTAAAAGACACTTACTCCTTGGAAGGAAAGTTATGTCCAACCTAGACAGCATATTCAAAAACAGAGACAGTACTTTGCCAACAAAGGTCCATCTAGTCAAGGCTATGGTTTTTCCAGTGGTCATGTATGGATGTGAGAGTTGGACTATGAAGAAAGCTGAGCGTCAAAGAATTGATGCTTTTGAACTGTGGTATTGGAGAAGACTCTTGAGAGTCCCTTGGACTGCAAGGAGATCCAACCAGTCCATTCTAAAGAAGATCAGTCCTGGGTGTTCTTTGGAAGGACTGATGCTGAAGCTGAAATTCCAATATGTTGGCCACCCACCTCATGCGAAGAGTTGACTCATTGGAAAAGACCTGGTGATGCTGGGAGGGATTGGGGGCAGGAAGAGAAGGGGACGACAGAGGATGAGATGGCTGGATGGCATCACCTATTCGTTAGACATGAGTTTGGGTGAACTCCGAGAGTTGGTGATGGACAGGGAGGCCTGACGTGCTATGATTCATGGTGTCACAAAGAGTCAGACACAACTGAGCGACTGAACTGAACTGATGACACATATGAACTTTGGAAATATCACACTAAGGGAAATTAGATAGACACCTAAGGACAAATATTATATGACTTTCAGTTCAGTTCAGTTCAGTAGCTCAGTCACGTCCGACTCTGCGACCTCATGAATTGCAGCATGCCAGGCCTCCCTGTCCATCACCAACTCCCGGAGTTCACTCAAACTCATGTCCATCGAGTCAGTGATGCCATCCATCCATCTCATCCTCTGTCGTCCCCTTCTCTTCCTGCCCCCAATCCCTCCCAGCATCACCGGGTCTTTTCTAATGAGTCAACTCTTCACATGAGGTGGCCAAAGTATTGGAGTTTCAGCTTCAACATCAGTCCTTCCAAAGAACACCCAGGATTGATCTTTAGAATGGACTAGTTGGATCTCCTTGCAGTCCAAGAGACTCTCAAGAGTCTTCTCCAGCACCACAGTTCAAAAGCATCAATTCTTCAGTGCTCAGCTTTCTTCATAGTCCAACTCTCACATCCATACATGACCACTGGAAAAACCATAGCCTTGACTAGACGGACCTTTGTTGGCAAAGTAATGTCTCTGCTTTTGAATATGCTGTATGCTGCTGCTGCTGCTGCTGCTGCTGAGTCGCTTCAGTCGTGTCCGATTCTGTGCGACCCCATAGATGGCAGCCCAACAGGCTCCCCCATCCCTGGGATTCTCCAGGCAAGAACACTGGAGTGGGTTGCCATTTCCTTCTCCAGTGCATGAAAATGAAAAGTGAAAGGAAAGTCGCTCAGTTGTGTCTGAGTCTTCACGACCCCATAGACTGCAGCCTACCAGGCTACTCTGTCCATGGGATTTTCCAGGCAAGAGTACTGGAGTGGGGTGCCATCGCCTTCTCCTGAATATGCTGTCTAGCTTGGTCATAACTTTCCTTCCAAGGAGTGTCTTTTAATTTCATGGCTGCAGTCACCATCTGCAGTGATTTTGGAGCCCCCCAAAATAAAGTCAGCCACTGTTTCCACTGTTTCCCCATCTACTTGCCATGAAGTGATGGGACCAGATGCCATGATCTTAGCTTTCTGAATGTTGAGCTTTAAGCCAACTTTTTCACTCTCCTCTTTCACTTTCATCAAGAGGCTTTTTAGTTCCTCTTCACTTTCTGCCATATGGGTGATGTCATCTGCATAGCTGAGGTTATTGATATTTCTCCCAGCATTCTTGATTCCAGCTTGCGCTTCTTCCAGGCCAGCGTTTCTCTGGGCTGGATGTACTCTGCATATAAGTTACATAAACCCTCTTTATCCTCCATGATATCTCAGTGATTGATGTGTCATAGTGAAAGACTTCCAATTCAGAAAGATCTAAGATTCGATCCCCAATCTGCCACATTTTAGATTTGGGTTGCTGACCCAATCAACTAATTTCTCCTAGATTCAGTTTTCCAATCTGTTAAATAGCAGTATCATCTACCTTGAAGGAACTAATGATAATTAGGGATAATATATGTGCCAGATAATACATGTTCCAAGGACCAAACCTAATATTGTATAGGTATGGAATAAATCATAACATCTAATATATTCTACTTACTTACATGTTGTTTTCCTTGGCAATCATAGAGTATCTCTATAATTCTATTTCCAGTTTCTAACATATATATCTGGAATATAGCAGGTTTAACTGTAAGTCTGATACTATTGATAGGGATCTTAAAACTATGTTTTAAGATCTGTTTTTTAATCTTAGTTTCTGCAGGTCAAGAATCTAGGTGCAACTCAGCTGGGTCTTTTGGCTCAGGATTTCTCACAAGGTTGTAATCAAGGCTGTAATGCAGTGATCACAAAACTTGACTTGAGGATTAATTTATAAGCTCATTGACTCCTACAATTCAATAAAAACAACAGCAAAAATAATCTATTTTTTAAAATGGGCAAAAGACCTGAATAGACATTTCTCCAAAGAACATTTACAAATGTTCAACAGGTGTGAAGATGTTCAAAATGATTAATTTTAGGGAAATACAAATAAAAACCACAATGAGATATCATCTCACACCTATTAGGATGGCTATTATCCAAAAACCAAAGAATAAATGTTGTGAAGGATATGAAGAAAAGACATCCCTTTTACACTGCTGGTGGAAATATAAATTGGTGCAGGCAGTACGGAAATCAATATGAAATTTCCTCAAAAAATTAAAAACAGAATTACCATTTGATCCAGCAATCTCACTTCTGGGTATATATACAAAAGAACTCAATCCAAATTTCAAAGAGATACTTAACTTTAAATATATCCCATACCTTGTCACCTATTCCATATCTACATTTTATTTATTTGGATAATAGCAAACAGTTTAGTTTATTAAGTTGGGATTCATATATCACCCTCCCTCATTCTCACCCAGAAGCAATAATAAATACAATACTTAATAAGAAGTCACTTAATTGTAAGGAATAATACAAGCATGGATTTACATAACACTATCAGAATAGTGCAAACCACACTGAATGCTGACGTTTCTTTAATATGCTAGCTCTTATATTTAATTTGAAGCTTTTTTTCCCTTCTTTTTCCCTCATAGTGTTTCTGTTTATTTTAATTAATTAATTAATTTAATTGGAGGATAATTACTTTACAATATTGTGATGGTTTTTGCCATACAACATCATCTACAAAAGCATATGGAATTTTCAACACAAATATATTTTGTTGAATTTGTTTAGTCAACAGAATTTAGCAAATCATAGGTCCCTTCAGTTTGCAGAGGGCAGGGAGTAGCCTAGGCATTGATCATGACTCAGTTCAGTTCAGTCGCTCAGCTGTGTCTGACTCTTCACGACCCCATGGACTGCAGATCATTAATCTGTACTTATACACTTACAAAGCTATTCAGTTTTAACTGTGATAACAGCTGCCTTTTTGCAATGTAAGAATGCTGTAATGTAAGTGCATACAGATCTAACGGAATTGAACCATAACCAAAAAATAAGAGCTAAATAATTTTACTATAAAAAATAAATGAGAGTTATCTGTACCCCCATGTTAACTGCAGTATTATTCACAAGAAATTTATGGAAACAATCTAAATGTCTATCAGTGACCAAATGGATAAAGAAAATGTGGCATATATAGCTATATACATATATATGTGTTTGTGTGTATATATACACACACACATACATGCATGCAGGGAAATATAATTCATCTTTAAAAAAACAGAAGGAAATCTTGCTATTTGCAACAATATAGTATGGCATGGACCCAGAAGACATTATACTAAATGAAAAAAAAAAAAAAAAAAAACACACATACAGAAAGACAAATACTACACAATCTCAAGTATATGTAGAATCTGATATAGTTCCTTCAATCTTAATTGCAGTACTCAAGCATTTTTATCACAAGCAATGTTGCTTCCTAATATCATTGACATTCTACCCTTTTCAAATTACCAGGAGAATAGAAAGCTCAATGTGGGAGACCTGGGTTGGATCCCTGGGTTGACAAGATCCCCTGGAAGAGAGCATGGCAACTGACTCAGTATTCCTGCCTGGAGAATCCCCATGGACAGAGGAGCTTGGCGGGCTTCAGTCCATGAGGTCGCAAAGAGTCAGACATGACTGAGCAACTAAGCACAGCACAGCATGGCCTGGTAACAGCTGAAAAGTGAAAGTGAAGTCGCTTAGTCATGTCCAGCTCTTTGCAACCCCATGGACTGTAGCCTACCAGGCTCCTCACTCCATGGGATTTTCCAGGCAAGAATACTGGAGTGGGTTGCCATTTCCTTAGACATATATAAGGGCATGGGCCCTGACCTCTATAATCCAATGTGCTCATACTTACTGAGCTTCTTCTATCTGTTAGACATTATGTTTGTAGTTAAAGAGAAAAAGATAAGTTAGAAACAGTCTCTGTACTCAACGTATTTATGAACACATGAAGTAGACCTAAAAATCATAACATACAAGGCAGAAAGTGGCAGATATGAGGCAGAAGAGGCAAAAAGGGACAAAATAACAGAGGGCTTTTAAATGATGCTAAGGAGCTGATGGAAAGTCACTCAAGGTTTTCACTCAAGGCACTGATATTAGAAATATAATCCTTGCTGCTGTGTGGAAGATGGTACAAGAGAAGTAAGACAGAACCGTTAAATGTTTGCAGAGAGGAAAAGGATCTGAATTAAAGCAAGGACAGGAGAATGAGTACTTTCTTTACTTCAGCCTCTGTTCACTGAGACATGTAACTCAATCTACCTGTGCCTCCAATCACTCATTATAAACAAGCATCACTGCCTTGGCCCTCTCCATGCTGCCCCTCTCTCTACTTCCCATTGATGGCAAGGTCCCAAACCATGATTCATCCAGGTAGACTCTTTGCCAGTGCCTGGTAAACAGTCGATACCCAAGACATTTGTTTCAGCTTGACCACATGAATCAGGGAAGCTGTGGACACATGCCTTGCCTCCTGTTTTGTTGGCTTGCTCCAAACTTGGCACAAGCCTGTGGCCTTGAGAAGAAGGGACTTGGGCTAAAAAACACTGAGGAGCATCTGTGCTCTCTGTACACAGCACTGTTTTGAAATCCCCTGTCCCTGCTTCAAGAGCTTGACAGCAGCCAGAACCAACTGTTTGGTCAATGAAACCACAAAGGCTAAAGCAAAAAGAAACCAAACAACCTGTAACTTCCTTTCAGAATATTCAGTGTTCAAATTGAACTGCATTGCTCAGAAATCCTTTCATTATACTGTTATTTCAGTACCTACTGCTTACCAGGTACTGTAAGGTCAAAAAAACAGAACCAGATGCAGGGCCTACCTTCAGTTCAGTTCAGTCGCTCAGGCATGTCCAACTCTTTGCAACCCCATGAACTGCAGTATGCCAGGCCTCCCTGTCCATCACCAACTCCCGGAGTTTACCCAAACTCATGTCCATTGAGTCAGTGATACCATCCAACCATCTCACCCTCTGTTGTCCCCTTTTTCTCCTGCCCACAATCTTTCCCAGCATCGGGGTCTTTTCAAATGAGTCAGCTCTTCACATCAGGTGGCCAAAGTATTGGAGTTTCAGCTTCAACATCAGTCCCTCCAATGAACACTCAGGACTGATATCCTTTAGGATGGACTGGTTGGATCTCCTTGCAATCCAAGGGACTCTCAAGAGTCTTCTCCAATGCCACAATTCAAAAGCATCAATTCTTCAGCACTCAGCTTTTTTTATAGTCCAACTCTCCCACCCATACATGACTACTGGAAAAAACCATAGCCTTGACTAGACAGACCTTTGTTGACAAAGTAATGTCTCTGCTTTTTAATATGCTGTCTAGATTGGTCATAACTTTCCTTCCAAGGAGTAAGTGTCTTTTAATTTCATGGCTGCAATCACCATCTGCAGTGATTTTGGAGGCCAAAAAATAAAGTCAGCCACTGTTTCCACTGTTTCCCCATCTATTCGCCAAGAAGTGATGGGACCGGATGCCATGATCTTAGTTTTCTGAATGTTGAGCTTTAAGCCAACTTTTTTACTCTCCTCTTTCACTTTCATCAAGAGGCTCTTGAGTTCATCTTTGCTTTCTGTCATAAGAATGCTGTCATAAAAAGACACAGTCGTGAAATTAAAAAACGCTTGTCCCTTGGAAGAAAAGCTATGACAAACCTAGACCATGAATTACAAAGCAGAGACGTCACTTTGCCAAAAAAGGTCCATATAGTCAAAGCTTCCCTGGTGGCTCAGATGGTAAAGAATCTGCTTGCAGTGCTGGAGACCTGGGTTTGATCCTTGATCAGGAAGATCCCCTGGAGAAGAGAATGGCAACCCACTCCAGTATTCTGGCCTGGAGAATTCCATGGACAGAGGAAACTGGCAGGCTTCAGTTCATGGGGTCAGAAAGAGTCAGACACAACTGAGCAACTATCACTTTTACTTTCATGGCTTTTCCAGTAGTCATGTATGGATGTGAGAGTTGGACCACAAAGAAAGCTGAGCACTGAAGAACTGATGCTTTCGAACTGTGGTGCTGAGAAAACTCTTGAGAGTCCCTTGGACAGCAAGGAGATCCAACCAGTCAATCCTAAAGGAAGTCAACCCTGAATATGCATTGGAAGGACGGATGCTGAAACTGAAGCTCCAATACTTTGGCCCCCTGATACAAAGAACTGACTCACTGGAAAAGACCCTGATGCTGGGAAAGATTGAAGGCAGGAGGAGAAGGGGATGACAGAGGATAAGGTGGTTGGATGGCATCATTAACTCAATGGACATGAGTTTGAACAAACTCTGGTAGATAGTGAAGGGCAGGAGAGACTGGTGTGCTGCAGTCCATGGGGTCACAAAAAGTTGGACCCAACCTAGAGACTGAACAACAATCCACCAACAACCTTACATGAGCTCACATTTCAATAAGGAAGAAAGATATGATAATTAGATGATAAATGATGATGGATAGACAGGCTAGATAGATGACAGAGAGAGAAATTGGTAAACATAGCAGGTTTTAAAATAAAAGAACTCTGTTAGTCAGAGGCTAGATCGTCAACTTGGCATGGGGCACAAGGAGAGCCTTCTTGGAACAGGGGCTGTCAGAGTTGAGTATTTGAGCATGAAGAAGAGTGTAACAGGGGAGAGAGTGAGAGGAAAGCGCAAGTTTGCTTACTAAAAAGCAACACAGTATTCAAGTGTACAAGAAATACAACTGGAATCAAGGAAACTGCAGGCCAGATTGTGGGAAATGATGGGTTTACCAAGATAACACCCTCCTGAGAGCCAAGGCCTTTCCATATGCTTTTATTAAGATACTGGTGTGGGTATGCATCTTTCATTTGTAATCAGCCAGTGTCTAAATTGGGCTCCCCTGGTGGCTCAGATGGTAAAGCATCTGCTTGCAATGCTGGAGATTCAGGTTCAACCCCCAGGTTGGGAAGATCCCTTGGAAAGGAAAATGGCAACTCACACCAGTATCGTTGCCTGGGAAATCCTATGGACAGAGGAGCCTGGAGACCTACAGTCCATGGAATTGCAAAGAGTCAAACACAACTGAGCAACTAACACAAATGGTGTCTAAATTATCAAGTACAGTGGCCTTGGTCTTGATTGTTCCTGTATTTTCAACCCATTTCTGGATCTTCATACTATTTGTTGGCTACTCCGAGTTCCCTAGAGAAAAGAATGAAAAACAGTGACTGAGAAACGGGATCTTTTTCAGAGAAAATAAAGTCTGGTTGTTTTAGGTGAATAGTGCATTCAATGGGGAGGGAACACAAGAAGTTTTCATCATAAAATCAAATAAAACCTTTTGCTTTTCTTTCATGCCATGAGCAACATTTCCTGATTCCTGAGGTAGAAGTTGTAATCAAATCTATGGCACAAATCTGGCAAACACAGTGAGGCCCCTACTGTGTGGGCGGTTCAGGACCTGCAACATACGCCTCCAAACAGGTCTTTGAGTCAAGCCACAGATGGTGTGACAGCTCTGGCGCCTTCAACTGACCGGCCGTGCGCTGAACGTAAAATGTAAATAACCACCTCTGTGATGACCAGAGAGTCCTTCTTTGGAATTCAAATGTACTGCAGCCCACTTAGCAATATGGCCATCCATGCTTCCTGAGATAACAGAAGCCTTTTGTAATTGAAAAGTTCCAAATCAGTAGTCATTATTTTACTACTACAAAAACAACTGAAAATTGTTCCAGTCACTTGGAAAGCAGGAAAAAAGTCAAGAGTGTCAAGCATCTCACACCCTAAAGTGAAGGGACAGGACACGGTGAGATGTTACAAAACGAGCCTGACAGCACTTGCCCCTCACTCACATGCAAGACACAAAGGGAAGTGAAGGGAACTATCTGGGAGGCTCTGAAGACCTTCTGTCCTTTGGGCATTTTCCCCAATGGAAACTGAAAATGTGCCTAGGCCAGTTGGCAGAATGTACCTTGCACTGCCATTAATCACATTCTTTGATGCATCTGGGGTTATCACCCACTGGAAGGGCCAAATGGGTGATGACTGATTTCTACAAGGGAAAGTGTAAGGAAAAAGAAAGAATTGAGCTTGTGGTATCATAAATTAAAAAAAAAAAACCAGAATCACTCCTAAAAAAATACAAGGAATATGTGTGGGTATTTGAGTTGGTAAAGCAATGGGTCCCATCTGGAGATCTGAGAGAAGAAAATAAAAATCAGGGCTTTCAACTACAGCAACAGGAAGGTGAGACAGTGACAATGGGCGCACATGGAAAGGAGGAAGCCTCTCTAAAATGGGGAGAGGGCTTCAGGACAGAGGGCTTGATAATTTTGAGCTTTGAAGGACCTGACTCCATCCCGGAAAGTCTGAAGAAGACAGGCAATGGTTAAATGATTATCTATATTTCCCCTGAAATATAGAATCAGGGATCCCCTTGGAAGGAGGACAGACAATCTATTTTACCACTGAAAGTGGAGCAAAGGTTTCAGATGAGAGTCAGGCTTGAGCATGCTCAGTGCAGCCAGAGGAGAGATGGGCCACAGCAGAGCAGTAAAACGCTGAAAGGCAAAGTCCACTGGGAAGTCATGAACAACCAGCATGAAGAGGTAAGAGACAGCAGGAGGGACGCTCCAGAGAACACAGAAAACACATCACGAGAAAAATCAGCTGTCAGCATCTTCTGTTAATGCATCCCACAACCACCGCGTCAGTTCTCAGTCCACGGCCTCTCAGTTGCCGAGTGCACCCTTTAATACAGGCTCTGGAATGAACAAGGAAATCCCTTTAAGCATGTCTTCTCTAAGATGAGAACGACGTTAAATTTTCTCAGTACAGGGTGCTGGGCGGACACTGCAGAAGGGGGACACCATCCTGCAGTTTCCACCACGGGTCGGGGTGGGAGACGTGGGTCTCAGGTTATCTTGTCGCTCACCAGCCCCGACCGTGGGCCCTGAGGGCAGTCCCTCTGCAATCTTGTTCCCTTAGCAGGAGATAAGCTCTCTGTAGCCCTCCAGACCTGCAAGCCAGCGTCCCATTCAGCCTACACACTCTCAAGACCTAGATTTGCAAGGGAACTTCACCGCACGCCCTCACCCCCACTGCTGTATCTTGCCATCCGGTCTGCACTCCAGAACGTTGCCTATTGCTTCCCAGCAACTCCCAACCCAGGTCTAAACTGGAAAAACAGGAAACTTTTTTTGTCATTCAATGGACTAAAACATTTCTTCCCCTGCAGGAAAGTCCAAAGTCTTCCATGTTCATCCTTTCTTGGGTACGCTCCCTAAGCCCTAAGGTACTACGTAACTGCCTTTCATCTTCTACTGACACTTTTATCATATTCAATAGTTCTTTATATTGAATTTTCTCTGTTTAACCTACTGTGCAGTTTCTTTCTCCCAGACCCAGATTTCTACTGTCAACAATGCAATTTTATAATTATACAAATCAGGTAAGACCTTCTTCCTTTGACCTCTGTGTTCAACCCAGCCCCCTCCAACTCTGCACAGTCAAATGATTCCAGTGAGGGGAGGTGGGGGAGATGGTGGAAAACAGACAACAAAGTTGATGAAATAAATAAACCACAAGATCCCTGCTCTGCTGCAAGCTTCTGGAATCACTGCAAGTACGATTCAATTCAATATACCCATTAAATTATCTTACTCAGAGATGGGGATTTCACAGAACTCTTAGACTTGTACTCTGCTAACCTGTAAGCTACATGTGTTATTTTCACCACTACATCATTTCAACTATTAGTCAAGAAGATTGTCAATTCCTCAGTAACATATATTTTAATATTTTTGAAAGAACTGTTATAGTCAAGGACTAAAGAAAGTAGAAAGAAAAGATAACCTATGGTTAGTCAGAAAAGAGAAAACTTATCCAGAAATAGGAAGGGTCTTAAAATGATCTAAATTCAAGTGAATTTTTTAAATTCAATCCCAAAGTGAAATTATTACAAATATATATTTTTCAGATTACAAAAATTTTTAAGCAGAGGGTATTCCCTGACAAAGAACAACAAAATTAAGCTATCCTCTGGTCCTTAACCATTTCTCTGAAATTTCAATATCCTTTGCAGCATCCCTGTAGCTTCTTTTTAAATAACCAGGAATAAGGAATCCATCCCTCCCAAAAGAGATCAACCCAATTTCAGAGATGACAAATGTTCAGAAAAAGCTTCCCTTAATTGAATCAGGAGAAGCACAAAAAGGTAAAGGCCCTTTTCCTAGTGACAGCCTTTCGATACCTGAAGGAGATTCTTATATCCCTGGAGATTTTCTTTTCTCTAAGCTAAACAGCCAAGACTTTATTTTCCATATGGCTTAGAGTTCTGTCACTGTCCTCTGAACACACAGCACTTATAATGTCTTTTTCCTATTTTCTTTGCACATCTCCCTCCATATGTAATGAGAATCTTATACTCCCATTGGCATACTATGCCGGGAGCCAGCATATTGCATATTGAGTGCATATTGCATATTGCATATTGAGTGCAGCACTTTCCACAGCATCATCTTTCAGGATCTGGAATAGCTCAACTGGAATTCTAACACTGCTGGGAGCCAGCGTGAGGAACTCCGCCCATGACAAATGTCATGAGGAAGGAGGCTCGGCATACGCAAAGGCAGGATCGAGCCTCAGGAGTCCCCCATCTACCCCCAAAACCAGAGTCTGCCTACTTTCTGCTTTGTGCTTTCACCTACACCTCAGACTTTACGGGGGGCTGTCCCCCACTACCTCTCTCTGAAACAAGAGTTAGCTTACCGCTCCAGTTAATAATTCCTGGGTGTGACAGTGTTTCAACCTACAAACTCCTTTGGAAATCCTCTAGCCTGCCTGAATAGGTTTTTCCGGCCACATGTGATTGCTCAGAGCCTCCCAACTGTGAGAGGCATGAGATGTTCTAAACTGTCTAAATACAGATTCCTTTGAGCAGTTAAAAGATTGATTAGAAATTGTATTGGTGAAGGGATTTTCACTTGTTGGGCCAATGTTTGCTGCTAAGTTTCCATATCCCTTACCTGCTGTGTCCCTGGCAGTGTATTGATTAATATAATTGGTGTAAGTAGTAGCTTTAATGTTTGTAACCTGGGACCCTTGAGTTAATTCTTTTTCTTGTTATAGCCCACCACACCTTTGCTATCTAATGCTTTTGGAGGGTGGCGCTTGACTTATCACCTTTAGAGAAAAATAAGTTTTCTGAAGAAAGGGTCTTAAAATGTTAACAGACCTCTGGGCCAGAAGATGATGCAAATCACCTAAGCTTTTGCATATGATAAGTTTGTAGGAAGAAAGCCTGGCTTGCTGCATGACTCTACCCCTTCCCCCATTATCCTCTATGCATAACTTAAGGTATAAAAACTACTTTGGAAAATAAAGTGCGGGCCTTGTTCACCGAAACTTGGTCTCACCATGTCATTCTTTCTCTTACCTTCTGGCTGAATTATTCAGCCTCTTTTCTCCACTGAATTTCCTCACTGAGCTATCCTTATTTCAGCCTCTTTTCTTCACTGAATTTTCCTCACTGAGCTATCCTTATTTCAGCCTCTTTTCTCCACTGAATTTCCTCACTGAGCTATCCTTATTTCAGCCTCTTTTCTTCACTGAATTTTCCTACTGAGCTATCCTCATTCTATTACTCTTTATATCCTTAATTAACGTTTAATTAAGCAATTGTTTCCTGATCCTCGCCGACGCTGTCCCCGCTTCGAATTCCCTGGATCCACCGGGGCTGGACCCCGGCAATACTATATGTGTTACATGGCAGAACAGAGCCAAACTGGCACCTACAAGGCTCAGTAAGTCTGTATTTCAATGAAAGTAACTGAGTCACTGCTTGTACTCTACTCATGTTCCCTGGGCAAGCTCATCAGTTTTGGGTGGTTTTAACCACCACAAACATGAACCCCTGGTGCCTGGTCCATATCACCAGCTCAGGCTTCCCCACAATGTCCTGATGGTACACTACTATCTGCCCATCATCACTCCTGGATATCCCAGAAATGCTTCAACCTCAATGGGCTGAACACTAAAATCTCCATTTTACCCTATAAGTGTGCTGCTCCTATATTCTCTGTCTTCAGTTAAGAGCACTACCACTGACCCACACACACAAGCTAGAATGCATGACGCAAAGCAAACGTTAATCCTGTATTTTCTCCTTGTCACTCTCTGAACATCTCTAATGCTTTTTCACACTCCCACACTGCTTCATGATATTGTTGCCCTGATCTCTCCTATTAATCCCCCATCTCATTATTTCCTATTCCTCATTCAGTAATTAACCAGGGTATCATCACTTTCAAGAAGCTCAGAAGAGAACAAAGTCAAGACCTTCTCAAAGTCTAAAATACATATATGGATAACTTAGTGATTTTTCTACCACACTCCCCTGAAAATCATCCTCCCCTGAAATAAATGCACAGTACCCACTTCTCTCACCTCACCCTAAAATGCAGTTGATTTCTTCTTTGATCTTAGACTTACTATTTTTTCTTTTCTTTTTCAAAAATTTCCTAAGACTTTTTACTTTAAAAAGCATGTGAAGTATTTCTTTATTACTTTAAAATGAGATACCCATACCAGCGGCTGCGACGGTGCATGAGCACGGCAGAGAGGAGCTACCCCACATCCAAGGTCAGGAGCAGTGGCTGCGCTTTGCTGGAGCTTCCATAAAGAGATACCCCATGCCCAAGGTAAGAGAAACCCAAGTAAGATGGTAGGTGCTGAGAGAGGCCATCAGAGGGCAGACAGACTGAAATCACAATCACAGACAACTAGCCAATCTGATCACGGGGACCACAGCCTTGTCTAACTCAATGAAACTGAGCCATGCCATGTGGGGCCACCCAAGAAGGATGGCTCATGGTGGAGAGGTCTGACAGAATGTGGTCCACTGGAGAAGGGAATGGCAAACCACTTCAGTATTCTTGCCTTGAGAACCCCATGAACAGTATGAAAAGGCAAAAAGATAGGACATTGAAAGATGAACTCCCCAGGTCAGTAGGTGCCCAATATGCTACTGGAGATCAGTGGAGAAATAACTCCAGAAAGAATGAAGGGATGGAGCCAAAGCAAAAACAACACCCAGTTGTGGATGGGACTGGTGATAGGAGCAAGATTCGATGTGGTAAAGAGCAACATTGCATAGGAATATGGAATGTCAGGTCCATGAATCAAGGCAAATTGGAAGTGGTCAAATGAAACGGCAAGAGTAAATGTCGACATTCTAGGAACCAGCGAACTAAGATGGACTGGAATGGGTGAATTTAACTCAGATGATCATTATATCTACTTATGTGGGCAGGAATCCCTTAGAAGAAATGGAGCAGCCATAATAGTCAACAAAAGAGTCTGAAATACAGTACTTGGATGCAATCTCAAAAATGACAGAATGATCTCTCTTCGTTTCTAAGGCAAACCATTCAATAGCAGAGTAATTCAAGCCTATGCCCTGACCAGTAATGCTGAAGAAGCTGAAGTTAAATGGTTCTATGAAAACCTACAAGACATTCTAGAACTAACACCCAAAAAAGATGTCCTTTTCATTATAGGGGACTGGAATACAAAAGTAGGAAGTCAAGAAACACCTGGAATAACAGGAAAATTTGGCCTCAGAGTACAGAACGAAGCAGGGCAAAGGCTAATGGAGTTCTGCCAAGAAAACACACTGGTCATAGCAAACACCCTCTTCCATCAACACAAGAGAAGACTCGACACATGGACATCACCAGATGGTCAACACCAACATCAGACTGATTATATCCTTTGCAGCCAAAGATGGAGAAGCTCTGTAGAGTCAGCAAAAACAAGACTGGGAGCTGACTGTGGTTCAGATCATGAACTCCTTATTGCCAAATTCAGACTTAAATTGAACACAGTGGGGAAAACCACTAGACCATTCAGGTATGACCTAAATCAAATCCCTTGTGATTATACAGTGGAAGTGAGAAATAGATTTAAGGGACTAGATCTGATAGATAAGAATGCCTGATGAACTGTGGATGGAGGTTCGTGACATTGTACAGGAGACAGGGATCAAGATCATCCCCAAGCAAAAGAAATGAAAAGAAGTAAAATGGCTGTCTGAGGAGGCCTTATAAATAGCTGTGAAAAGAAGAAAAGCGAAAAGCAAAGGAGAAAAGGAAAGATATAAGCATCTGAATGCAGAGTTCCAAAGAATAGCAAAGAGAGATAAGAAAGCCTTCCTCAGCAATCAATGCAAGGAAATAGAGGAAAACAATAAAATGGGAAATACTAGAGATCTCTTCAAGAAAATTAGAGATACCAAGGGAACATTTCATGCAAAGATGGGTACAATAAAGGACAGAAATGGTAGGGACCTAACAGAAGCAGAAGATATTAAGAAGAGGTGGCAAGAATACACAGAAGAACTGTACAAAAAAGAGCTTCACGACCCAGATAATCATGAAGGTGTGATCACTGACCTAGAGCCAGACATCCTGGAATGTGAAGTCAGGTGGGCCTTAGGAAGCATCACTACAAACAAAATTGTAGAGGTGATGGAATTCCAGTTAGGCTATTTCAAACCCTAAAAGATGATGTTGTGAAAGTGCTGCACTCAATATGCCAGCAAATTTGGAAAACTCAGGAGTGGCCACTCCTGGAAAGGAGTGGAAAAGGTCAGTATTCATGCCAATCCCAAAGAAAGGCAATGCCAAAGAATGCTCAAACTACCACACAATTGCACTCATCTCACACGCTAGTAAAATCATGTTCAAAATTCTTCAAGCCAGGCTTCAGCTATACATGAACCGTGAACTTCCAGATGTTCAAGCTGGTTTTAGAAAAGGCAGAGGAACCAGAGATTAAATTGTCAACATTCACTGGATCATTGAAAAAACAAAAGAGTTCCAGAAAAAAACATCTATTTCTGCGTTATTGACTATGCCAAAGCCTTTGACTGTGTGGATCACAATAAACTGTGGAAAATTCTGAAAGAGATGGGAATACCAGACCACCTAACCTGCCTCTTGAGAAATTTGTATGCAGGTCAGGAAGCAACAGTTAGAACTGGGCATGGAACAACAGACTGGTTCCAAATAGGAAAAGGAGTACGTCAAGGCTGTATATTGTCACCCTGTTTATTTAACTTATATGCAGAGTACATCATGAGAAACGCTGGGCTGGAGGAAAAACAAGCTGGAATCGAGACTGCTGGCAGAAATATCAATAACTTCAGATATGTAGATGACACCACCCTTACGGCAGAAAGTGAAGAAGAACTAAAGAGCCTCTTGATGAAAGTGAAAGAGGAGAGTGAAAAAGTTGGCTGAAAGCTCAACATTCAGCAAACGAAGATCATGACATCTGGTCGCATCACTTCATGGCCAATAGATGGGAAAACAGTGGCTGACTTTATTTTTCTGGGCTCCAAAATCACTGCAGATGGTGACAGTAGCCATGAAATTAAAAGACTCTTGCTCCTTGGAAGGAAAGTTATGACCAACCTAGATAGCATATTCAAAAGCAGAGACATTACTTGCCAACAAAGGTCTGTCTAGTCAAGGCTATGGTTTTTCCAGTGGTCATGTATGGATGTGAGAGTTGGACTATAAAGAAAGCTGAGGGCTGAAGAATTGATGCTTTTGAATTGTGGTGTTGGAGAAGACTCTTGGCAGTCCCTTGGACTGCAAGGAGATCCAACAAGTCCATCCTAAAGGGGATCAGTCCTGGTGTTCATTGCAGGGACTGATGTTGAAGGGAAACTCCAATACATTGGTCACCTGATGTGGAGAGCTGACTCATTTGAAAAGATCCTGATGCTGGGAAAGATTGAGAGGAGGAGGAGAAAGGGACAACAGAGGATGAGATGGTTGGATGGCATCACCAACACAGTGGACATGGGTTTGGGTGGACTCCGGGAGTTGGTGATGGACAGGGAGGCCTGGTGTGCTGCGGTTCATGGGGTCGCAAAGTGTCAGACACGACTGAGCGACTGAACTGAACTAAACCCACACTTACTTCACAAAGTCTGTCTCCTATCTTTTCTCTTGAATCAGAGAAACTGGCAACTTTTAGGACATGGAAGCAACATAAATGTTCATCAACACAGGAGCAGATAAAGAAGATGGGATACATATGTACATTAATATGTAATATTAATGGCCATAAAAAGAAACGAAATTGGGTCATTTGTAGAGACATGGATGGACACAGAGACTGTCATACAGAGTGAAGTAAGTCAGAAAGAAAAAAACATGGCTGATTCATGTGAATGTATGGAAAAATAACACTACAATATCATAATTAGCCTCCAATTAAAATAAATAAATAATTTTTTTATAAAAAGAATGAAACACTAAAAAAAGAAGAAACATGCTGTATATTAATGCATACATGTGGAATCTAGAAAAATGGTATAGATGATCTTACTTGCAAAATAGAAACAGAGAAACAGATGCAGAGAACATATGTACACCTGGGGGGAGGGGGAAGTGGGATGAATTGGGAGACTGGGATTGACATATACACAGAGAGCTGATTCCCTTTGTTGTACAGTAGAAACCAATACAACAATGTAAAGCAACTATACTGCAACAAAAAAATTTTTAATAACAAAAGAAAGAAACTGGCAACTTTCGACAACAATATTCTTAATAAATATCAGGCAGAAAGGGCCCCTTTCTCACATTATGGGAACTAAAGTCCTCGATTCCAAAGATTTTATAACACCATCATATGCATCAGCTCATCCAGGGATCAAGGAAAGATTTTTAAATAATCCAGAGACCCATAGCAAGTAGATAAAAAGCCCTTAGAGATTAGTGATTCTAACATAGACCCTCTCCTAACAGCTGAAGTCAAAATTCAGACTTTGGAATGACATTAACTGTGTTAGAGTACTGGATTCATTACTTAAAACTGTTCCTAGGCAAGGGTGTTAATTTCCATTTCTTCATGTATAAAATTAGGATAGTAATACTTCCTATCTCATAAGATTTTTTAATTGAAGTATAGTTAATGTATAGTTTTAATTAATACTGAACAAAGTGATTCAGTTTTATATGTATATATTTGTGTGTGTGTATACACACACATTCTTTTTTAAATTCTTTTGCATTATGGTTTATCACCAGATATTGAATATAGTCCCCTATGCTATATAGTAGGACCTTGTTTATCCATATATGTAAACTCACGTCTGCAAACTCCAATCTCTCATTCACCCTTCCCCCACCGACCTCCCCCTTGGTAATCACAAGTCTGCTCTCTAGGTCTGTGATTCTGTTTCTGGTTCATCAGTTCAGTTCAGTCACTCAGTCGTGTCTGACTTTGCGACCCCATGAATCGCAGCACACCAGGCCTCCCTGTCCATCACCAACTCCTGGAGTTCACTCAAACTCACATCCATCAAGTCAGTGATGCCATCAAGCCATCTCATCCTGTGTCATCCCCTTCTCCTCCTGCCCCCAATCCCTCCCAGCATCAGAGTCTTTGCCAATGAGTCAACTCTTTGCATGAGGTGGCCAAAGTACTGGAGTTTCAGCTTTAGCATCATTCCTTCCAAAGAACACCCAGGGCTGATCTCCTTCAGAATGGACTGGTTGGATCTCCTTGCAGTCCAAGGAACTCTCAAGAATCTTCTCCAACACCACAGTTCAAAAGCATCAATTCTTTGGCGCTCAGCTTTCTTCACAGTCCAACTCTCACGTCCATATGTGACCATAGGTAGGTTCATTTCTGTCATACTTTAGGATCCACATGTAAGTGACATATACTGTTTTATGAGGATTAAGTAAAACGTAAAGTATCAGTGAGAACTCAGAAGTGTTAACCATCCAGAATATTGAAGATCAAGGAACCAGTCAGGCATTTAACTGGGACTTCATCTCAAATCTTTCTATATCATATCCACACTATCTTTATAAGTACATAGTCTATTTTAAGAAACATGATATATGGTCAAAAAATGACTTTGGCCTGTTTTGTTTTTCCTTTTCTTGATTGTTTCAGCTACAATTTAAGACTTATCAAAATTTCCCAAGAAAATTTCCCAGTTAGAAATATGGTCTTAGGCTATAAAATATGGCACATACATTCTATCAAACTCTGAAATGGAATGAATCTTTAATGAAAATAAGCCTTCCTTCCTCCACCTTGGCCTCTTTAAGATGTAACTGTCAGAACAAAACCCTGCTGACTTAGACCTTTCTTTACCAGCCGAGCCACCAGGGAAGCCCATTCCTTATATTAGATGACTTCATATGTTTTGCCTCATATGAAAATTCAGGTTCTCTATGACAGTCTCACATTTTTTATTGAAATATAGTTGATTTATACAAAAATCAACTTTAAGAATACATGTAAGTATGTATATATATATTTTTTTCATATTCTTTTCCATTATGGCTTATTATAGGATATTGAATATAATTCCCTGTGCTATAAAATAGGACCTCATTGTTTATCTGTTTTATATATAGTAATTTTTATCTGCTAATTGCAGATTCCAAATTTATCCATCCCTCCTCCCCTTTGGCAACCATAAGTTTGTTTTCTGTCTTTTTCTGTTTTGTAAATAAGTTCATTTACAAAATCTAAATAGATTCTACATATAAGTGACATCATATATTTGTCTTTCTCTTGCTGACTTCACTTAGTATGATAATCTCTAGGTTCCTCCATATTGCTGCAAATGCTATTATTTCATTCTTTCAATGGCTGACGAATATTCTACTGTGTGTGTGTGTGTGTGTGTGTGTGTATACACACCATATCTTTTTTATCCATCAGTTGATGGACATTTTAGGTTGCTTCCATGTCTTGGCTATTGTACATAGTGCTGTTATGAATACTGGGGTTCAGGTGTTTTTTTGAATTGGAGTTTTCTCCAGATATATGCCCAGGAGTGGGATTATAGGATCATATGGTAGGTCTATTTTTAGTTTTTAAAGGAACTTCCATACTGTTCTACATAGTGGCTGCACCAATGTACATTCCCACCAACAGTGCAGGAAGGTTGCCTTTTCTCCACAAACTCTCCAGCATTTACTATGTGTAGACTTTTTAATGATGGCCATTCTGACCAGTGTGAGGTGGTCACATCGTTTTGACTTGCATTTGTCTAGTAAATAGCTATGTTGAGCATCTTTGCATGTACTTACTGGCTCTATGTATGTCTTATTTAAAGAAATGTCTATTTAGGACTTCTATATATTTTTAATTGAGCTGTATTTTTGTTATTGAATTGTATAAGCTCTTTGAAATTTTGGAAATTAAGCCCCTGCCATTTGCATTGCCTGCTAATATTTCTCCCAGTCAATAACTTCTTTTTCATTTTTTTTATGCTTTCATTTCTTGTGCAAAAGCTTATAAGTTTGATTAGGTGCAATTTGTTTATTTTTGCTTTTATTTCTATTAAATTGGGAGACTAACCTAAGAAATTTATGTCAGAGAATGTTTTGCTTACCTTATCTTCTAAAAATTTTATGGGGTCATGTCTTATATTTATGGGCACCCCATGTGGTGCAGTGGTAAAGAATCCGCCTGCCAGTGCAGGAGATGCAAGAAATGCAGGTTCGACTCCTGGATCAGGAAGATTCCCTAGAGGAAGAAATGGCATTCCCTTTTCCAGGGAATCTTTCCTACCTAGGAATCAAACCCGGGTGCCCTCCATTGCAGGCAGATTCTTTACCATCTGAGCCACCAGGAAAGATCATTGCTGCATGATAGTTTTAATTTAAAAATTGCATACAACTTTCAAAATGTGCCATTTGATCTATTTCAATTCCATAAACATTTGAACCCCCATTGTGTGCAATGACCTGTATTAGGTGCTGCACTTCTTCCTTGAGCCTGTATATTATTTGCTACAAAGGCAGGCTGAATGTGCTTCTGTTGATGTGATTAACACATAATAAACCTCAACAATAATAATACAATTAAATAATATAGGAAGATTCAGCTACCACTCAAAATTTTTTCAATCTAATAATGGAGAAGAAGACATGGTTTGTTAAATAAGTATTGTTAAATCAGACATAAGTTTGTTAAATAAGACAATCTTATAAAGGTGCAAGCAGCTATGGAAAGAAAACTGATGAACTTCATTTAAATGGTCAATAAAGAGAGAAGGAAATGGCAACCCACTCCAGTGTTCTTGCCTGGAGAATCCCAGGGACGGTGGAGCCTGATGGGCTGCCGTCTATGGGGTCGCACAGAGTTGGACATGACTGAAGTGACTTAGCAGCAGGAGCAGCAGCAAAGCCATCCTAAATGAAGTGATATTTGAAATTGGCCTGAAAGTTGAAAAAATTAGATAAGCTGATGGAGGTTAAAGCTCCTAAGCAAAAGGAATAAAATAAATGTAAGCCCATGAACTTGAAAGTATTTGAGACTAGTAGATGAATTAGGAGGAGACACCCTTATTGGCAGCCAAATCCCAGAGTTTAATATCATAGATCGATATTCTATTCATCTTTGGGTACCTGAAACCTCTCATATATCTAGCACACACCCCACAGTAAATGGTGAAGGGAAGTAAGCAAGAGAGAGGGGCAGAGAAAGAGAAGGAAGTACAGAGAGAAAAAAAATATTGAGAGTAAGCACTAACCAGAAGAGATATTTTAGAAATGGGAATTTTGTTTGAATCCTGGTTCAACCAGATCAACTTGCAAAAGAAAAAAAGAAAAGCAATACCTAGGAAATACTGTTGTTATTCAGTCATGATGTCATGTCTGAATCTTTGTGATCTCAAGGACTGCAGCACACCAGGCTCATCTGTTCTCCACAATCTCCCAGAGTTTGCTCAAATTCATTACCAATGAGTCAGTGATGTTTATTTAACCATCTAATCCTCTTCCATCCTTTTCTCCTTCTGCCCTCAACCTTTCCCAGCATCTGGGTTTTTTCCAATGAGTCAGCTCTTCACTCAGGTGGCCAAAGTTTGGAGCTTCAGCATCAGTCCTGCTTATGGATATTCACAGTTGATTTCCTTTAGGATTAACTGGTTTGATCTCCTTGCAGTCCAACGGACTCTCAAGCATCTTCTCCAGGACCACGGTTCAGAAGCATCCATTCTTTAGCACTCAGCCTTCCTAATGGAAAAACTCTCACATTCATACATGATTACTGGAAAAATCATAGCTTTGATTATACAGACCTTTGTTGGCAAAGTGATGTCTCTGCTTTTTAATATGCTGTCTAGGTGTGTCATAGCTCTCTTTCCAAGGAACAAGTGTCTTTTAATTTCATGACTGTATTCACTGTCCACAGTAATTTTGGAGCACAAGAAAATAAAATCTTTCACATTTCCCCTTCTATTTGCCATAAAGTGCTGGGACTGGATGCCATGATCTTAGTTTTTTGCCTGTTGAGTTTCAAGCCAGCCTTTTCACTCTCCTCTCTCACCTTCATCAAGAGGCTCTTTAGTTCCTCTCCACTTTGTGCCAGTAGAGTGGTAACATCTGCATATCTAAAGTGGTTGATGTTGCTCCAGCTTGTGAATCTTGATTCCAGCTTGTGATTCATCCAGCCCTGCATTTTGCATGATTTACCCTGCCTGTTGCTGTTGTTCAGTTGCTCAGTCGTGTCCGGCTCTTTGCAACCCTCTAGACTGCAGCACGCCAGGCTTTCCTGTTCTTCACCATCTCCCAGAGCTTGCTCAAACTTATGTCCATTGAGGCAGTGATGCCGTCTAACTATCTCATCCTCTGTTGTCCCTTTCTCCTCCTGTCTTCAATCTTTTCCAGCATCAGGGTCTTATCCAATGAGTCGGATTACTCTGCATAGAAGTTATATAAGCAGAGTGACAACATACAGCCTTGACATACTGCTCTCCAAATTTTGAACCAGTCTTTCCATGTCCAGGTCTAGCTGTGGCTTCTTGACCTGCATACAGGTTTCTCAGGAGACAGGTAAAGTGGTCTGGTATTCCTCTCCACTTTCTGCCATTAGAGTGGTATCATCTGCATACCTAAGGGTGTTGATATTGCTCCAGGTGATCTTAATTTCAGCTTGTGCTTCATCCAGCCCAGCATTTTGCATGCAGTACTCTGTGTATAAATTTAACAAGCAGAGTGACAAGATACAGCCTTGACATACTCCTTTCCCAATTTGGAACCAGTCCATTGTTCCATGTCTGGTTCTAACTATTGCTTCTTAACCTGCATACAGGTTTCTCAGGAGGCAGGTAAGGGGGTCAGGTATTCCCATCTTGAATTTTCCACATTTTGTTATGATCCACCCAGTCAAAGGTTTTTGTATAGTCAATGAAGCAGAAGTAGATGTTTTTTTCTGGAACTGCCACGCTTTCTCCATGATCCAACGAATGTTGGAAATTTGATCTCTGGTTCCCCTACATCTTCGAAGTTCCACTGTACATCTAGAAATTCTCAGTTCACATACTGCTAAAGCCTAGATTAAAGGATTTTGAGCATAACTTTGCTAGCATGTTAAATGAGTGAAACTATGTGGTAGTTTGAACATTCTTTAGCATAGCCCTTCTTTGGGATTGGAATGAAACTGACCATTTTCTGTCCAGTGACCACTGCTGAATTTTCAAAATTTCCTGACATTCTTTATGCAGCACTTTAACAACATCATCTTTTAGGATTTTAAATATTACAAACAAAGCAACTGACAAAAGATTAATCTCCAAAATACATAAGCAGCTCAATATCAGAAAAAAGAAACAACCCAATTAAAAAATGGGCAGAAGACCTAAACAGACACTTCTCCAAAGAAGTCATACAAATGGCCAATAAACACATAAAAAGATGCTCAATATTATTATAAAAATGCAAATCAAAACTACAGTGAGGTATCACCTCACTGCAGTCAGAATGGCCATCATCAAAATATCAACACACAATAAATGCTGCAGAGGCTGTGAAAAAAGGGAAACCTCCTGCACTATTGGTTAGAATTTAAACATACATTGCCATTACGGAAAACCGTATGGAGATTCCTTTAAAAACTAGGGCTAAATCTATCATATGACCCAGCAGTCCTACTCCTGGGCATATACTCTGTGAAAACCACAATTCTAAAAGACACATTTACCCCACTGTTCACTGCAGCAATATTTACAGTAGCCAGGACAAGGAAGCAACCTAGATGTCCATCAACAGATGAATGGATAAAGAAGCTATGGCACATTTATACAATGGAATATCACTCAGCTATAAAATGAACAAAATTGAGTCAGATGTAGTGAGGTAGAGCCTTTTATACAGAGTAAAGCAAGTCAGAAAGAGAAAAACAAGTATCATATATTAACGCACATATACGGAATCGAGAAACGTGGTACTGATGATCCTAGTAGAGAGCAGACTTGTGGACACAGTGGGGGAAGGTGAGGGTGGGAAGAACTGAGAAAGCAGCATTGACATATATATACACTATCAATCATGTGTGAAACAGATAGATAGTGGTAAGTTGCTAAATAACACAGGGAGCCCAGCTTGGGACTCTGTGATGACCTAGAGAGGTGGGATAGGGAGAAGGGAGACAGAGCGAAAAGATATATTAATATATATGATTGATCCACGTTGTGGTATGGCAGAAACCAATACAAAATTGTAAAGCAGTTTTCTACCAATTAAAAAATCTTTTTAAAAAATAAACTTTAAAAAACATAACAGATCTGCTGGATTCTGTCACTCCACTAGCTTTGTTTGTAGTAATGCTTCCTAAGGCCTACTGACTATATATAATTTTTTAAATTGCTAATTTTTATGATGATAATAGTATTGTGGTTATGTTTTATGTTTTAAAAGTCTCTATTTTAAGGAGATTCTTGTTGAAGTATCCATAGGTGAAGTAAAACAATGTTGGGTAGTACTTCAAAATAATCCAGTGGTGGAGGGTATAAATGAAACTCTATCAGCCATGTGTCAATGATTATTGAAAATGACTGATGGACACATGGAAGTTCACAACCTGTTTTCTTATGTATAAATTTGAAATTTTATAAACAAATATTAACAAAAATAATAAATGTCTCTAGAAGACATTTGATTCAAAAAGTTCTATACTAAAGAATTTTATTATGAAAAACTATTTATTATACAAATGACTTTATCCTTAACTTCAGTATTTTATCTTTATAGGAATATTTTCATGTATTTTACATAATAAACATTTAATTTTAGAAAATAAAACACCTAAACTGAAGTTAATTATTGTATCACCTTTTCTCCAAAATATTCTTCTACCTTCTTTATATATACTTTAAATTCATAACTAAGTTATGCTGGCCATAAGCAATTTTATATTATATTCTGGCCATAATCAGTAGTATTTACTCAATATTTATTCAACATCTCCTACTTGCCAAGTATTTGCATGATGTATGAATAACACGTAGCTCCTACCCTTAAATAATCCACCACACAATGGAAGTGCTTAGTGTTTATTAGAAATTTATAGATTTACTTATTTTAAGGACTGGATTGAATATGCCCCTAGATTCTTGCCAGTCTAACATGAAAATCTGGATTAACTGAGGTTAGTTATTAGAATCAAATGTCATCTTTTAGTGAAACTCATGGGTAGCAGTCAATCATTATCTAGAGAAACATTCTGAAAGCATATAGAGAGTAATTTTAACCTATAAAGTAAATTATACTTTAAGAGATATTTTAGAAACTTTTAGATTATTTCTTAGTTAGTTTGGTTTTATGTAAAAGGTGATATTTTACATCCAGCCAACTCAGACATCAATACAAGGACCAAAAATTAAACAATGAAGAATGCTACATTCCTAATTTAATTCTAACAGCTTTGGAAAATTTCAATTTTAGTTCAAGTACAATTGAAAGGAATTTTTTCACAGTCTTTCTAAAACAAACAAAAAAAAAAGAATAAAAACAAAGCCTATTTAACCTTTATTGTGCTAGTTACTCAAATTCTATACACAGAATTTAACAGTATGTCCCTGGCTCTTTTTGGGCTCCAAAATCACTGCAGATGGTGACTGCAGCCATGAAATTAAAAGACGTTTACTCCTTGGAAGAAAAGTTATGACCAACCTAGATAGCATATTGAAGAGCAGAGACATTACTTTGCCAACAAAGGTCCATCTAGTCAAGGCTATGGTTTTTCCTGTGGTCATGTATGGATGTGAGAGTTGGACTGTGAAGAAAGCTGAGCACCAAAGAATTGATGCTTTTGAACTGTGGTGTTGGAGAAGACTCTTGAGAGTCCCTTGGACTGCAAGGAGATCCAACCAGTCCATTCTGAAGGAGATCAGCCCTGGGATTTCTTTGGAAGGAATGATGCTAAAGCTGAAACTCCAGTACTTTGGCCACCTCATGCGAAGAGTTGACTCATTGGCAAAGACTCTGATGCTGGGAGGGATTGGGGGCAGGAGGAGAAGGGGACGACAGAGGATGAGATGGCTGGATGGCATCACTGACTCGATGGACGTGAGTCTGAGTAAACTCCAGGAGTTGGTGATGGACAGGGAAGCCTGGCGTGCTGCAATTCATGGGGTCGCAAAGAGTCGGACACGACTGAGTGACTGAACTGAACTGGCTCGTTGTCACTGCCCCCACCTTAGGAAAAAATAACCAGGGGTATTTTAGGTTTAAAAAAAAATGTCCTTCAACTTGTTAATTTGCAGGCACCACAATTCAAAGTGATTCATTGCAGCTGTGAATAAGGAATGTCACCAAAATAGTGAGACGGCCTGAACCACTTTAGAAATTAATGGACTGACTGTAATATACTGGTGCCTCCTTCATGCATCTATAATTGGAGTGCCAATTTATTTCTAATCATTTCAAGCACTGTAATTAGAGAGCATCATCGCTGCCTGTTTAACATTCATATGGGAAGCTGTCACATGAATGCTGGCCAGGGACCAATATTTTACTACTGAGATACATGAACAAAATATAAGGAAACAGAAAGAGGTCTGGTTTGTTTTTAAGGCCCAAGCCTTGGCCAAGGTGGGCAGAATTAAATGAGGCAGTAGAGGAGCTGATGGATTTTCAAATCACAAAAGTTTCTTTTATAAGTATCAGCATTCAACATGTGGTGAGAAAAAAAAAAGCAGAGAATGACAACAGGCGACTGTTGTTGCACAGATTCAATAATGATGTTTCAATAGGCATCCTCTGAGCAACTGCTACATGCCAGGCATTTTGCTAGACACAGGAGATGCTGAAATAAAATGAAACAACGCCCATTTACACACACATTCAGAAAGATGTTAACAGAGTGAGAGGTGGTTATACACTGCCCATCAGGAGGGTCCTTTTAAAATGGAATCTGCTGGATACTGTTGTTTTCAAGTCTGTTGATGCAAAGGCGTATTCTGCATAAAATTTTAGAAAAATTGTCTCATAATTCTGGAAACCAAATATGGTTTGAACTTCAAGTTTAAACAAAGTTTTAGCAAAAGAAATACTTAGACCTACCTACAAGCACTGCTGCCAGCTTTAGTGTCCCTTCATCTACTTCCATAATCACATGCTGTCTCAACCTCTATTAAAACACTTATATCATCATATTACCTCCATTTCACATAAAGCAAGGCAAGAAACATGTCTTAATCTCAATGCCAATCAGAGCTCTAGGCTGATACCAGGGACTCAATAATTGTTTTTTCCAAAAATAGAATAAATAAGGACATGAATGAAATTCCCTTTCACAACATCAGACACATGGATCAGGTCCTTTCCATCCCATTTAGGCAAGATCTTCAGCCTCACTGCCCTCTTGGCCTCTGTTCTCTATCTTGACCTTATTCAAAGATTAAATCTTTCCGAAACACCTTTGTGCATGTGGACATGCAAGTGGACAAAACTTTATCCACATCTCTCGATGATTCTTCATTATATGAAAAGTGAAATGTCATCTCCTTAGCCCGGAACTGAGCCCTCCACCACCTTGTGTAAATCTACCTCTGTAGGCTTATTCCTAATGTTACAGAATAAATGTTTTATAAAAATAAATCAATGTGTTATTTTTTGAATTACAACATTTGAAAACTTTAAACTTCAATTCATCAAATATTTAGTACCAATTTAAGTGCCAGTTTTTATACTCATTATGAAGTTGTAATTATGGGAATTTTATAAATTTTTTAAAATAAAAAATTTTATAAAATTTTTATGGGTACATAAAAATTTTAATAATGATAGCTACTTGAACAGTGAGTTAGAAAATAATTCTATGTTATTAAATCAATAAGGGGGAAAGCTTACAGGAGAGGGTATGAAATAGAGTTTGCCAGAGGATAAGCAGAATGGGGAAAAACAGAATTTCAACCAAATTTTATAACCAAAGCTCTCATTTCTTCTTAGAAGCAGTAAAATTGACTATGTGCTCTGGGCCCAATCATGGCTACTGGGAAGACAATAAACATTTCTTTTGAACTTGAAAGGTTATCATCAATTGTGTATTTCAGAGCCAAGCCATTAACATTGACTAGGTAGTGGTAGATTTATATAAGTAATTGAAACAGTGATTACTGACATCAATTTATATCAGGCATTTTATTATTGCCATTAATAAAGCACAATAGTAATTATGAAATATGATTAATATGAATAAAACTATTATTGAACTAATACCAATGGTCTAATTAGAAAAGCAAGTCTGAAGTTATACATTTGCTATGAGAAGGGAAAGAAAGGAAAACAACAGTTAGTTAGCCCACAGTTGCATTGTTTAGTCTCTAAGTCATGTATGGACTCTTTGTGACCCCATGGACTGTAGCCCACCAGGTTCCTCTGTCCATGGGATTTCCCAGGTAAGAATGCTGAAATGGGTTGCCATTTCCTTCTCCAGGGGATCTTCCTGATGCAGGATTGAACCTATGTCTCCTGCATTAGCAGGCACATTCTTTACCACTGCTCCACTTGGGAAGTCCCTTAACTCATAATGTGTTTCCCCAGTTCTGTTAGATACTTTGTATACATTACTTTATCTCACAAAAGCCCTAAAATCAGTATTATTATCAGAGATGAGTAAAAGCTAAATAATTTACCCAAGGTCAATCTACTAGTAGATTCAAAGCTTGCATTTGAATTCAAGTATCTCAGAATTCAAAGTTATGTGTCTCTCATTTCACTGAAATTGGGAGAAAATGAAAAACAACTGAGGAAAGAATTATAAAGTGAAAGGTGAACATCTCACATCTCATGCAGTAGCAAGTTCCAGGAGGTAAGTATTTTACAGAGTAAGCCTCATGTGGATTGTGTATTCACTGACACCATCACTGAAGTTTTCACCTGTTCCACAGACAACGCCAAGCCACTCTAAAAGAATGGCGGTAAAGAAGAACTATAAATGAATAAAGGGCAATTGTGTGATTAGATGTGGACATGAGTGTGAACGCGCCTCTGGATATGTGTGTGTGTGTCTGCACGTGCTCAATTGTGTCCAACTATTTTGCAACCCTATGGACTGTAACCTGCTAGGCTCCTCTGTCCATGGGATTTCCCAAGCAAGCATACTGGAGTGGGTTGCCGTTTCCTCCTCCAGGGGATCTTCCCCACCCAGGGATCAAACCCACGTCTCCTGCATCTTCTGCATTGGCAGGCAGATTCTTTACAACTGAGCTACCTGGGAAGCCCACCACCTGTGGATAAAAGCAAATTTAAAACAAAAAACAAAACAGACAAAAGAAAAACCCCAACTGTCTAAAATTAGAATTCTAAATACTAGGCCCTCTTCTTCAAAGTTCTGAATTCCTGAGGGGCGGTCCTAAGATGGCGGAGGAATAGGATGGGGAGACCACTTTCTCCCCCACAAATTCATCAAAAGAACATTTGAATGCTGAGCAAATTCCACAAAACAACTTCTGAATGCAGGCAGAGGACATGAGGCACCCAGAAAGGCAGCCCATTGTCTTCAAAAGGAGGTAGGACAAACTATAAAAGACAAAAAGAGAGACAAAAGAGGTAGAGATGGAGATCCGTCCCCAGAAGGGACTCTTAAAAAAGAGAAGTTTCCAAACACCAGGAAACACTCTCACCAGCAGGTCTGTGGCAAGCCTTGGAATCTCAGAGGGCGACATAACTGGGAGGAAAAATAAATAAATAAGTAAAGAATTAAAACCCACAGATTACAGGCCTAATGGCAACTCCCAGCGGAGAAGCAGTGCAGACTCTTGCATCCGCCACTAGCAAGTGGGAGGTGCTGGCTGCATTGCTTAGAGTAAGGACAGGGCCTGAATGCCCCGAGGGCAATTTGAGGGAACTAACTAGAGATAGCAACCCAGACTGTGGGATAGCTATCTCGTGAAAAGCCCTAACCTAAGAAACTGCCAGGCCCACTCACAGAACAAAGGACTGAGCAGAGCTAGCCAGCTGTGGACCAGCCCATCCCCCATCAAAGACAGGCAGGCGAGGGCAACCAGAGCTGGAAGGGGGCAATTGCGGCCCCAGAGAGGCATCCTCTACGAAACTGCAAGCAGGCTTCATTGCTAACCAAGACTTCCTCGGATTCTGAATGGTCGACATCTGCCAGGAGGGTCGCAGCCAGAGATCAGCTCCCCAGAAGAGACACACAGCACACCTGAGAAGACATGCCCATTGTACACCCAGAAATCCGAGCGGCTGGGACAGGGGAGGCGAGAAGACATAGCCTCCAACTGGAGGAAACTGTGCTCACCAAGCACCTGGTCATGTGAGCTGCTCGGACCTGGGACAGGCACAAAACGCAGGCCCAACCAAGTCTGAGTCTTTGTGGACTACCTGAGAACCTGAACAGCTTAGACCTGGGAAGTGCATGCAACCCAGGGCCCGCCTCAGACAGTTCCCAGCAGAGCAACCTAGAGCCTGGGCAGTGTAGAGAGGGAAAGCACACACGCTGTGAGCGGGGGCAAACCCAGCGTGGCCGAGACACTGCGAGCACTCCCCACACACGCCAGTGATATTTGTTTGCAGTGTTCCTCCCTCCCCACAGCACGACTGAACAACTGAGCCTAAAAAAAGTGATCACCACTGCCCCCTTGTGTCAGGGCAGAAATTAGACACTGAAGAGACCAGCAAACAGAAGCTACAATAAACAGAGGGAACCACTTAGAAAGTGACAGGTGCAATAGATAAAATCCTGTTGTTAGCACCGACTATATAGGAAGGGGCCTATAGATCTTGAGAAGTATAAGCCAGATCAAGGAACTATCTGAAAATGAACTGACCCCACAGTTTCCGCAACAGCTCCAGAGAAAGTCCGAGATATATTTTTACTATTATCATTTTTAAAATTTTTAATTTTTTTTATTTTTAAGTTCTCTATCACTCCTTTAATTTTCATTTTTATAACCTACTATTACCTTGCAAAAAAAAGACCCTATTTTTAAAGCAAGCTTCATATAAATTTGTATAATTTTTGTGACTTGTGTTTTTTTAATATTGTATTTTTGAGAATCTAACCTCTACTCTAGATTTTTGATTTTTACTTTTTGATATTTGTTATCAATTTTGTACCTTTAAGAACCCAATCTTCAGTACCCATTTTTACTTGAGAGCGAAATACTGGCTTGATTGCTCTCTCCCCCTTTTGACTCTCTTTTTCTCGACCAGGTCACCTCTATCTCCTCTCTCCCACTTCTCTTCTCTACCCAACTCTATGAATCTCTTTGTGTATTCCAGGCTGTAGAGAACACTTAGGGAACTGATTACTGGCTAGATCTGTCTCTCTCCTTTTGATTCCCCCCTCTATCTTCGTGGCCACCTCTGTCTCCTTTCTCCCTCTTCTCTTCTCTGTGTAACTCTGTGAACATCTCTGAGGGATCCCGACTGTGAACAGCACACAGGAAAGTGATTACTGGCTAGCTTGCTCTCTGCCCTTTTGATTCCCCCTCTTCTCCTCCAGGTCGCCTCTATCTCCCTCCTCCCTCTTCTCTTCTCCATGTAACTCTGTGTACCTCTCCAGATGTCCCTCACTGTGGAGAAACTTTTCATCATTAACCTAGATGTTTTATCAATGGTGCTGTATAGATGGAGAAGTCTTGAGGCTACTGTAAGAATAAGACTGAAAACCAGAGGCAGGAGGCTTAAGTCCAAATCCTGAGAACACCAGAGAACTCCTGACTCCAGGGAACATTGATAGGAGCTCATCAAAAGCCTCCATACCTACACTGAAACCCGCACCACCCAAGGGCCAAAAAGTTCCAGAGCAAGACATACCATGCAAATTCTTCAACAACACAGGAATACAGCCCTGAGCTTCAATATACATGCTGCCCAGAGCCACACCAAACCCACTTACATCTCAAAACTCACTAGTGGACAATTCATTGCACTCCAGAGAGAAGAAATCCAGCTCCACCCACCAGAACCCTGACACAAGCTTCCCTAACCAGGAAACCTTGACAAGACACCCATCCAAACCCACCCACAGCAAGGAACCTCCACAATAAAGAGGAACTACAAACTGCCAGAATATAGAAAGGCCACCCCAAACACAGCAATATAAACAAAATGAAAAGGCAGAGAAATACTCAGCAGGTAAAGGAACAGGATAAATGCCCACCAAACCAAACCAAAGAGGAAGAGATAGGAAATTTACCTGATAAAGAATTCTGAATGATGATAGTGAAAATGATCCAAAATCTTGAAAACAAAATGGAGTTACAGATAAATAGCCTGGAGACAAGGATTGAGAAGATGCAAGAAAGGTTTAACAAGGACCTAGAAGAAATTTTTAAAAAAGAGTCAATATATAATGAATAATGCAATAAATGAGATCAAAAACACTCTGGAGGGAACCAACAGTAGAATAACAGAGGCAAAAGATAGGATAAATCTTTTTGTAGAAGATAGAATGGTAGAAATAAATGAAACAGAGAGGAAAAAAAGAATTAAAAGAAATGAGGACAATCTTAGAAACCTCTGGGAAAATGTTAAACGCCAAAACATTCAAATCATAGGAGTCCCAGAAGAAGAAGACAAAAAGAAAGACCATGAGAAAATACTTGAGGAGATAATAGTTGAAAACTTCCCTAAAATGGGGAAGGAAATAGTCACCCAAGTCCAAGAAACCCAGAGAGTCCCAAACAGGATAAACTGAAGGCAAAACACCCCAAGACACATATTAATCAAATTAACAAAGACCAAACACAAAGAACAAATATTAAAAGCAGCAAGAGAAAAACAACAAATAACACATAAGGGGATTCCCATAAGGCTAAAAGCTTAGTATACCTGTGGTGTTTTTTTTATCTTTAAATTTTTAGAATTAAATTAAAAAAAAAAAAAGAAGAAATTCTTCAGGCCAGAAGGGAATGGCAGGACATACTTAAAGTGATGAAAGAAAAAAACCTACAGCCCAGATTACTGTACCCAGCAAGGATCTCATTCAAATATGGAGAAGAAATCAAAAGCTTTGCAGACAAGCAAAAGCTCAGAGAATTCTGCACCAGCAAACCAGCTCTCGAACAAATGCTAAAAGATATTCTCTAGACATGAAACACAGAAAGGGTGTATAAACTCGAACCCAAAACAACAAAGTAAATGGCAACAGAATCATACTTATCAATAATTACCTTAAATGTAAATGGGTTGAATGCCCCAACCAAAAGACAAAGACTGGCTGAATGGATACAAAAACAAGACCCCTATATATGTTGTCTACAAGAGACCCACCTCAAAACAAGGGACATATACAGGCTGAAAGTGAAGGGCTGGAGAAAGATATTCCATGCAAATAAAGACCAAAATAAAGCAGGAGTAGCAATACTCATATCAGATAAAATAAACTTTAAAACAAAGGCTGTGAAAAGAGACAGTGAAGGACACTACATAATGATCAAAGGATCAATCCGAGAAGAAGATATAACAATTATAAATATATATGCACCCAACATAGGAGCACCTCAATATGTAAGACAATGCTAACCAGTATGAAAGGGGAAATTAACAATAACACAATAATAGTGGGAGACTTTAATACCCCACTCACACCTATGGATAGATCAACTAAACAGAAAATTAACAAGGAAACACAAACTTTAAATGATACAATAGACCAGTTAGACCTAATTGATATCTATAGGACATTTTACCCCAAAACAATGAATTTCACCTTTTTCTCAAGTGCACACAGAACCCTCTCCAGGATAGACCACATCCTGGGCCATAAATCTAGCCCTGGTAAATTCAACAAACTGAAATCATTCCAAGCATCTTTTCTGATCACAATGCTGTAAGATTAGATATCAATTACAGGAGATAAACTATTAAAAATTCCAATATCTGAAGGCTGAACAACACAATGCTGAATAACCAACAAATCACAGAAGAAATCAAAATATGCATGGAAATGAATGAAAATGAAAACACAACAATCCAAAACCTGTGGGACACTGTAAAAACAATGCTAGGGGAAGGTTCATAGCAATACAGGCATACCTCAAGAAACAAGAAAAAAGTCAAATAAATAATCTAACTCTACACCTAAAGCAACTAGAAAAGGAAGAAATGAAGAACCCCAGGGTTAATAGAAGGAAATAAAACTTAAAAATTAGCGCAGAAATAAATGCAAAAGAAACAAAAGAGACCATAGCAAAAATCAACAAAACCAAAAGCTGGTTCTTTGAAAGGATAAATAAAATTGACAAACCATTAGCCAGACTCATCAAGAAACAAAGGGAGAAAAATCAAATCAACAAAATTAGAAATGAAAATGGAGAGATCACAACAGACAACATAGAAATACAAAGGATCATAAGAGACTACTATCAGCAACTATATGCCAATAAAATGGACAACTTGGAAGAAATGGACAAATTCTTAGAAAAGTACAACTTTCCAAAACTGGACCAGGAAGAAATAGAAAATCTTAACAGACCCATCACAAGCATGGAAATTGAAACTGTAATCAGAAATCTTCCAGCAAACAAAAGCCCAGGACCAGATGGCTTCACAGCTGAATTCTACAAAAAACTTAGAGAAGAGCTAACACCTATCCTACTCAAACTCTTCCAGAAAATTGCAGAGGAAGGTAAACTTCCAAACTCATTCTATGAGGCCACCATCACCCTAATACCAAAACCAGACAATGATGCCACAAAAAAAAAGAAAACTATAGGCCAATACCACTGATTAACATAGATGCAAAAATCCTTAACAAAATTCTAGCAAACAGAATCCAACAACACATTAAAAAGATCATACATCATGACCAAATGGGCTTTATCCCATGGATTAAATGGATTAAAGATTCTTCAATATCTGCAAATCAATGTAATACACCACATTAACAAATTGAAAGATAAAAACCATATGATTCTCAATAGATGCAGAGAAAGCCTTTGACAAAATTCAACATCCATTTATGATAAAAACTCTCCAGAAAGCAGGAATAGAAGGAACATACCTCAACATAATAAAAGCTATATATGACAAACCCACAGCAAACATTATCCTCAATGGTGAAAAATTGAAAGCATTTTCCCTAAAGTCAGGAACAAGACAAGGGTGCCCACTCTTACCACTACTATTCAACATAGTTTTGGAAGTTTTGGCCACAGCAATCACAGCAGAAAAAGAAATAAAAGGATCCAGATTGGAAAAGAAGAAGTAAAACTTTCACTATTTGCAGATGACATGATCCTCTACATAGAAAACCCTAAAGACTCCACCAGAAAATTACTAAAGCTAATCAATGAATATAGTAAAGTTGCAGGATATAAAATTAACACACAGAAATTCCTTGCATTCCTATACACTGACAATAAGAAAACAGAAAGATAAATTAAGGAAACAATTCCATTCACCATTGCAACAAAAAGAATAAAATACTTAGGAACATATCTACCTAAAGAAATAAAAGGCCTATATATAGAGAAAACTATAAAACACTAGTGAAAGAAATCAAAGAGGACATAAATAGATGGTGAAATATACCATGTTCATGGATTGGAAGAATCAATATAGTGAAAATGAGTATACTATCCACAGCAATCTATAGATTCAATGCAATCCCTATCAAGCTAACAATGGTATGTTTCAGAGAACTAGAACAAATAATTTCACAATTTGTATGGAAATACAAAACACCTCGAATAGCAAAAGCAATCTTCAGAAAAAAGAATGGAACTAGAGGAATCAACCTGCCTGACTTCAGGCTCTCCTACAAAGCCACAGTCATCAAGACAGTATGGTACTGGCACAAAGACAGAAATATAGATCAATGGAACGAAATAGAAAGCCCAGAGATAAATCCACACACCTATGGACACCTTATCTTCGACAAAGTAGGCGAGGATATACAATGGACAAAAGACAATCTCTTTAACAAGTGGTGCTGGGAAAACTGGTTAAGCACTTGTAAAAGAATGAAACTAGAACACTTTTTAACATCATACACAAAAATAAACTCAAAATGGATTAAAGATTTAAATGTAAGACCAGAAACTATAAAACTCCTAGAGGAGAACATAGGCAAAACACTCTCCGACATACATCACAGGAGGATCCTCTATAACCCACCTCCCAGAATACTGGAAATAAAAGCAAAAATAAAAAAATGGGATCTAATTAAACTTAAAAGCTTTTGCACAACAAAGGAAACAATAAGCAAGGTGAAAAGACAGCCTTCAGAATGGGAGAAGATAATAGCAAAAGAAGTAATGGACAAAGAATCTCAAAAATATACAAGCAACTCCTGCAGCTCAATTCCAGAAAAATAAATGACCCAATCAAAAAGTGGGCCAAAGAACTAAACAGACATTTCTCCAAAGAAGACATACAGATGGCTAACAAACACATGAAAAAATGCTCAACATCACTCACTGTCAGAGAAATGCAAATCAAAACCACAATGAAGTACCATTTTACACCAGTCAGAATGGCTGCTATCCAAAAGTCTACAATCAATAAATGCTGGAGAGGGTGTGGAGAAAAGGGAACCCTCTTACACTGCAAACTAGTCCAGCCACTATGGAGAACAGTGTGGAGATTCCTTAAAAGACTGGAAATAGAACTGCCTTATGACACAGCAATCCCACTTCTGGGCATACACACCAAGGAAACCAGAATTGTAACAGACACGTGTATCCCAATGTTCATTGCAGCACTGTTTATAATAGCCAGGACATGGAAGCAACCTTGATGTCCATCAGCAGACGAATGGATAAGAAAGCTATGGTACATATACACAATGGAGTATTACTCAGCCATTAAAAAGAATACATTTGAATCAGTTCTAATGAGGTGGATGAAACTGGAGCCTATTATACAGAGTGAAGTAAGCCAGAAAGAAAAACACCAATACAGTATACTAACGCATATAAATGGAATTTAGAAGGAGGGTAACGAGAACCCTGTATGCGAGACAGCAAAAGAGACGCAGACTGTATAGAACAGACTTTTGGACTCTGTGGGAGAGGGTGATGGTGGGATGATTTGGGAGAATCACATTGAAACATGTATATTATCATATGTGAAACTAGTCACTAGTCCAGGTTCGATGCATGAGACAGGGTGCTCGGGGCTGGTGCACTGGGATGACAAAGAGGGATGGGATGGGGTGGAACGTGGGAATGGGTTCAGGATGGGGAACACATGTACACCCATGGCGGATTCATGTCATGTATGCCAAAACCATAAAATATTGTAAAGTAATTAGCCTCCAATTAAAATAAATAAATTTACATGAATAAAAAATAAAGTTTTGAATTCCTTTAAAAAAATAGATCTTTACATTTTTACTTGACATGTACACATTATTCTAAATTTCAAAACGCAGACAAATAAAGCACAGAATGTCTTTAACACAGACTATGTGAAAAACAGAAAAAGCAATTAAGAATCACTTGTATTTTGAAAAACTATGTAAACGTGGTTGTTCCTGTGTTCACTAGAAAAAAGTTTTATTTGAAATGACCCTTATTTTGAAAGTGCCATGAACGCAGAGACAGGAAATACCTTTAGCTAGGTGATACCTACCAAAATGTTATTAAGACTCCCATGCCATATTGTTAATATGGTAATATCAGTGAACGAATAAAGAAAGAACCCATTTAGAGTGCTAATTAACATATTTATACTTAAGAGGACTACAAACATGTCTGGTTCTTTGCTGGTCATTTTTTAAAAACCTATCACTGGAAGAAAACTCCTGAAGACAAGATTATCAAATCAAATTAAAAGAATGCTACTGGGGACAATAGAATTAAACATCTCAGCAGCCATGTAAAATGGGCCAAATTACTATGATGAAATTTAATGAAGATAAATATAAACAATCCACTGAGACTCTAAGAATCAAATACACAAGTACATGATGATTAAGATATTAAGTAATTGCCATTTATGTAGAAAAAGGCCCAGACAGAAGTTCAATATGAATCAATATTGTGCCATGAAAATACCTAGTTTAGTCTCAGACTTTAGTACTGGAAGTGTAATATCCAAACAAGAGATGAAAACCCCCCTATGCTTTGGGCTGATCACATATTAAGTACTGCTTACACTTACAAACAAAAGACTGAGGCACACTGAAAAACAACACCTAGAAATAAGGTCAAAGGACAAATAATTGAAAATGCCCAAGAAAAATACTAAAACTGTTCTCACATATTTGAAATACGGTAACATAGATGTTATGTTACCCAATACCAGAAAGCAGCGAGCATGCGTGCTTGGTCATTCAGTCATGTTCGACTCTTTGCGACCCCACGGACTGTAGCCCACCAGGCTCCTCTGTCCATGGGATTCTACAGACAAGAATACTGGAGTAAGAATACTGGAGTGGGTATTCCCTTCTCCAGGGGAGTTTCTTGACTCAGGGATCGAACCCAGGTCTCTTGCATGGCAGGCAGATTCTTTACTTTTTTAACCACCATGGAAGCCCCAACAGATAGCAGACCTAAGATTTAAAAAGATATAAGACTGAAGTGAAATCTGGACATCTCACCTTCTCATATAATAATAAATTTGAGGAGAAAAGTATTTTATAGATAGGAACCTTGAAAGGAACAATTCCATGTGGACCTTGCATCAGCTGACACCAGCAAGACAAGGGAACCCAATATCACCAGACTCTACCCAAAAAAGTGAATTCCCAGAAATTAGCACAACAGGATAACCCTTGCTTTCCTTCACATGGTCAACTGACCTCATCATGGAAACAGTCCTGAGTAAACCATTTCTGCAGGCAGGCCTGTGTGTTCTATAGCTTCCTTACCCCATTTCTCAGCCCTGTTCTAACATCCTAGCTTCTCAGTACTGCTTCTAGTACTACTTTTAGTTCAGTCGCTCAGTTGTGTCTGGCTCTGCAACCCCATGAACTGCAGCATACCAGGCCTCACTGTCCATCACCAACTGCTGGAGCCTACCCAAACCTATGTCTGTTGAGTCAGTGATACCATCCAACCATCTCATCCTCTGCCATCCCCTTCTCCTCCTGCCCTCAATCTTTCCCAGTATCAGGGGCTTTTCAAATGAGTCAGCTCTTCGCATGAGGTGGCCAAAGTATTGGAATTTCAGCTTCAACATCAGTCCTTCCAGTGAATATTCAGGACTGATCTCCTTGCAGTCCAAGGGACTCTCAAGAGTCTTCTCCAACACCACAGTTCAAAAGCACCAATTCTTCTGCACTCAGCTTTCTTTATAGTTCAACTTTCACATCCATACATGACTACTGGAAAAACCATAGCCTTGACTAAATGGACCTTTGTTGACAATGTAATGTCTCTGCTTTTTAATATGCTGTCTAGGTTGGTCATAATTTTCCTTCCAAGGAGTAAGCGTCTTTTAATTTCATGGCTGCAATCAGTATTTGTAGTGATTTTGGAGCCCAAAAATATAAATCAGCCACTGTTTCCACAGTTTCCCCATGTATTTGGCATGAAGTGATGGGACTGGATGCCATGATCTTAGTTCACCAGACCTTAAACTACTGGAGGTTTATCAAAGCCTAAGTGACAGGAGGAAAGAGAAATACCCAACTCCAGCCAACTCTGGTCATTCTGACCCAACTAAGTGTGTGTGTGTGTGCTGGGGGCAGGAGGGAGGAACAAGTTTACGTATCAAGAGCACAGGCTTATTAAAAAACTGAGACTTATTCACAGGACTACAGAAGCTTCTCTTTCCCCCATACCTAACCACAATATGACTAAAGGTCAATATTCTACAAGTCCTTTCACCCCATACCTTAGGCTTGGCTTGTAACAAAAACTTACAAAGCATACTAAAAGGCAAAAGGCACAGTTTGAAGAGAAGGCTCAAACATCAGAACCACAAACAGATATGGCAGGGATGCTGGAATTATTAGACCAGGATTTTAAAACTGTAATTTAAATAATAATGGCTTTAATGAATAAAGCTGACAAAGTACAATGATAGAATGACAGTTTAAGCAGACAAATGAAATTCTTATGATGAAAAAAAAATTCTGGAGGTCAAAAACAACACTGTAACAGAAATAAAGAATAACTTTGATGGGCTCATTAACAGACTGGGCACAGCAGAGGAAAGATTCTCTTCCTTGAGAATGTCAATAGAAACTTCTAAAACAGAAAAGCAAAGAAAAAAAGGACAGAATATTCTAAAACTATGGGACAAAAAAAGGTATAACATATAAATAATGAAAAAGAGAAACATAAAATAAATATTGAAGTAATAATGAATGAAAATCCCCCCCTCCCAAAATCAATGTCAGACACCAAACTAAAGATGAAGATTAGAGAACACCAAGTAGGGTAAATGCAAAACAAATAAACAAACACTGCTGTTGCTGCTGCTGCGTCACTTCAGTCGTGCCCAACTCTGTGCGACCCCATAGACGGCAGCCCGCCAGGCTCCCCCATCCCTGGAATTCTCCAGGCAAGAACACTGGAGTGGGTTGCCATTTCCTTCTCCAATTCATGAAAGTGAAAAGTGAAAGTGAATTCACTCAGTCATGTCCTACTCTAAGAGACCCCATGGACTGCAGCCCACCAGGCTCCTCCATCCATGGGATTCTCTAGGCAAGAGTACCGGAGTGGGGTGCCATTGCCTTCTCCTAAAAAACACTACAATTAAGCATATTGTAGTCAAACTGCAGAAAATACAGCTCAACTCCAGAAAAATAAATGACCCAATCAAAAAATGGGCCAAAGAACTAAATAGACGTTTCTCCAAAGAAGACATACAGATGGCTAACAAACACATGAAAAGATGCTCAACATCACTCATTATCAGAGAAATGCAAATCAAAACCACTATGAGGTACCATTTCATGCCAGTCAGAATGGCTGTGATCCAAAAGTCTACAAGCAATAAATGCTGGAGAGGGTGTGGAGAAAAGGGAACCCTCTTACACTGTTGGTAGGAATGCAAACTAGTACAGCCACTATGGAGAACAGTGTGGAGATTCCTTAAAAAACTGGAAATAGAACTGCCTTATGATCCAGCAATCCCACTGCTGGGCATACACACTGAGGAAACCAGAAGGGAAAGAGACACATGTACCCCAATGTTCATCGCAGCACTGTTTATAATAGCCAGGACATGGAAGCAACCTAGATGCCCATCAGTAGATGAATGGATAAGAAAGCTGTGGTACATATACACAATGGAGTATTACTCAGCCATTAAAAAGAATACATTTGAATCAGTTCTAATGAGGTGGATGAAACTGGAACCTATTATACAGAGTGAAGTAAGCCAGAAAGAAAAACACCAATACAGTATACTAACGCATATATATGGAATTTAGAAAGATGGTAACAATAACCCTGTGTACGAGACAGCAAAAGAGACACTGATGTATGGATCAATCTTGTGGACTCTGTGGGAGAGGGAGAGGGTGGAGAGATTCGGGAGAATGGCATTGAAACATGTATAATATCATGTATGAGACGAGTCGCCAGTCCAGGTTCGATGCACCATGCTGGATGCTTGGGGCTGGTGCACTGGGACAGCCCAGAGGGAGGGTAGGGGAGGAAGGAGGGAGCAGGGTTCAGGATGGGGAGCATGGTTATACCTGTGGCAGATTCATTTTGATGTTGGGCAAAACTAATACAATATTGTAAAGTTTAAAAATAAAATAAAATTTAAAAAATAAAATAAATAAAAAATCTTCAGTGAAACCAAAGGGAAAAAACATCTCATCTATTGAGAAGTAAAGATAATAATTATATCCAATTTCTCCTCAGAAACTATGCAAGCAAGAAGAGCAAAGTGAAACATTAAAAGTTTTGAGAGAAAAAACAACCTAGAATTATGTATCCTATGATATTATCCTTCAAAAGTAAAAAAAGAAAATAAAATTTTTCTCAGAAAAACAAAATTTGGAGGAATCTGTTGCCAGTGGACCTGCCTTACAGAAAATGTTAAAAGAAGTTCTTTAGAGAGGAGAAAAATAATATAGTTCCAAAATTTGGATGTATATAAAGGAAGAGCACTGAATAAGGAGTAACTGAAGATAAAATAATAGCTTTTCTTTCTTATTCTTATTTAATGTAAACAGATCACAGTTTGTTCAAAATAATAACAGCAACAATATATTAGAAAAAATATATATAGATAGATTTGCTTATGTATAAATAAAATAAGTGACAGCAATGACATGAGAATAGGATGGAAGAATTAGAAATATTTTGTTATTATAATGTACTACTTGCAAAGGAGTAGAGTGTTATTTATTAAAAGGGAACTTGGATTATTTGTAAATGTATTTTGGAAAATCCAGAGCAACCATTTAAAAAGTATAATTGATATGAAAAGACAAGAGAGAAAGTTAAAGTGTATTAAACCTCTATTAAAACCACCAAAGTGTAGAAAACAAAATAGGAACAAAGAACAAGAGCAATGAATAGAGTAGCAAATACGACTGCTATTGATTCAAGTATATCAGTAATTACTTTGTCAATGATCCTAATACACCAATGAAAAAAGAAAGATTGTCAGAGTGGATCAAACAACAAGACCCAAATATAAGTTGTCTGCAGGAAATCCTCTTTGAGCAAAAAGAAGCAGGTCAAAAGTAAAGAGAAAGACATACAATGTGAACAGTTATGACCAACCTAGATAGCATATTCAAAAGCAGAGACATTACTTTGCCAACAAAGGTCCGTCTAGTCAAGGCTATGGTTTTTCCAGTGGCCATCTATGGATGTGAAGTTGGACTGTGAAGAAAGCTAGGCACCGAAGAATTGATGCTTTTGAACTGTGGTATTGGAGAAGACTCTTGAGAGTCCCTTGGACTGCAAGGAGATCCAACCAGTCCATTCTAAAGGAGATCAGCCCTGGGTGTTCTCTGAAACTCCAGTACTTTGGGCACCTCATGCAAAGAGTTGACTCATTGGAAAAGACTCTGATGCTGGGAGGGATTGGGGGCAGGAGGAGAAGGGGACGACAGAGGATGAGATGGCTGGATGGTATCACCGACTCTTTGCACATGAGTTTGAGTGAACTCCGGGAGTTGATGATGGACAGGGAGGGCGTGCTGCGATTAATTGGGTCGCAAAGAGTCGGACACCACTGAGCAACTGAACTGAACTGAACTGAACTGAATCCAAAGAAAGCTAGAGTAACTAATTTCAGACAACACATACTTTAGAGTAAAGAAAGCTATCAGAGGCAAAGAAGGTTATTATATAATGATAAAAAAAGGCCAATTCTCCTAAAAAGTACATCTTTATATAAAGATGATATATATATGTGTGTGTGTGTGTGTGTGTGTGTGTGTGTGTGTGTGTGTGTGTGTATACACCCAACAAAAAAGCATCAAAACACAAGTGGAAAAATCTAAGAGAACTGCAAAGAGAAATAGATGAATCCATGACTATAGTTGGAAATATCACCCTGCATAAGAAATGTGCAGATTCATTAGAAAATCAGTAAAGATACAGTTGAACTCAACAGCATCCTCAGTCAACTAAATATCATTGACATCTACAGACTCTTTCATTCAGCAATAGCAAAATAAACATTCTTCTCATTCTCCAGCTTACAAGGAACATCACCAAGACAGACCATGTTCTGAGTTATAAAATGCACCTTAACAAGATTAAAAGAATAGAAATCAGACAATAATTACTCTCAGACCATAGTAGAATTAAACTAGAAATAAATAACAGAAACATATAAATACAGATTTAAAAATAAATAGCAGAAAGATAACTGAAAAGTTCTAAAAATACTTGGAGATTAAACAACACACTTCTAAATAATGAATCAAGAAAAAATAAGAAATATTTGAACTAAATGAAAATGAGAATACAACATATCAAAATTAGTGAGATGCAGTGAAAGCAGGGCTTAGATGGAAACTTAAAGTATTGAAAGTCTATATTAGAAAAGAAGAAAGATCTAAAATTAACCATCTAAACTTCTAACTTAGGAAACTAGAAAAGAAGAGAAAATTAAACTGAAATTAAGTAAGAAAGAAGAAATATGTAAGTTAAATTTAAAAATCAATGAATTTGAACACAGGAAATAAACAGGAAAAAAAAACACAAAGAATCCAAAAGCTTGGTCTTCGAAATATCCATAAAATTGACATTTCTAGCCAGGGTAACTTTTTTAAATAAAGGAGAAAAAATACATATTACTAGTATCAGAAATGAAAGATGTAACATCATTACAGATCTCATGGACATTAAAAGGATAAACAATAGGCATTATGAGTAACTCTAGGCCCTCAAACTTGGTAACATAGATAACATAGACCAATCTCTGAAAAGACACAATCTGTCAAACTCACACAGAAAGAAATAGGCAATCTGAATAGGTCTTTACTCATTAAAGAAACTGTACCAATCATTAACAATCTTCCAAAACAGAAAGCATCATATGGGTTTGCTGGTGAATTCTACCAAACATTTAAGGAAAAAAATATATCAGTTTTTCTACAATCTCTCTCAGAAGATAGGAGAGGAAATATTTCCTAACTTTATTTATAAAGCCAGCATTCAGTTCAGTTCAGTTCAGTCGCTCAGTTTTGTCTGACTCTTTGCAACCCCATGAATCGCAGCACGCCAGGCCTCTCTGTCCATCACCATCTCCCGGAGTTCACTCAAACTCACGTCCATCGAGTCGGTGATGCCAGCCAGCCATCTCATCCTCTGTCATCCCCTTTTCCTCCTGCCCAAAATCCCTCCCAGCATCAGGGTCTTTTCCAATGAGTCAACTCTTTGCATGAGGTGGCCAAAGTACTGGAGTTTCAGCTTTAGCATCAGTCCTTCCAAAGAACACCCAGGGCTGATCTCCTTTAGAATGGACTGGTTGGATCTCCTTGCAGTCCAAGGGACTCTCAAGAGTCTTCTCCAACATCACAGTTCAAAAGCATCAATTCTTCGGCACTCAGCTTTCTTCACAGTCCAACTCTCACATCCATACATGACCACTGGAAATACCATAGCCTTGACTAGATGGACCTTTGTTGGCAAAGTAATGTCTCTGCTTTTCAATATGCTCTCTAGGTTGGTCATAACTTTTCTTCCAAGGAGTAAGCATCTTTTAATTTCATGGCTGCAGTCACCATCTGCAGTTTTAGCCTATACCAAACCCAAAGATATTACAAAAAAAAGTATAGATCAGTATTTCTCATAAATATAGATGCAAAAATCTTCAAGCAAAATATTATCAAATAAAATCCAACAATGTATTATAAGAATTATACAATACAACCAAGTAGGATATACCCGTTATGCTAGGCTGGTTCAACACTTCAAAACTGGTATAACCCATCACATCAAAAGACTAAAGAAGAAAAATCACATGATTGTATCAACAGATACAGAAAAGCAAAGCATTTGACAGAATCCAGCATGGCACCCACTCCAGTATTCTTGCCTGGAGAGTCCCATGGACAGAGGACCTGGCGGGCTACAGTCTATAGGGTTGCAAAGAGTTGGACACGACTGAAGCAACTGAGCATGGCACAGCAGCACCCATCCAAGATAAAGACTGTAAGCATCTTCCTCAACTTGACAAGGGATATCAGCAAAAATCCTACACCTAACATCATACTTAATGTGAGAAATTTGATGATCAGGAACAAGGAAAGATATTCCCTCACCACTGCTTTTCAACATCATACTGGTTAGTTCTAGATAATTATGCATTATGCAGTCATGGATGGGAAACAAAAGATGTACATATTGGGCAAGATAAAATAAAACTATCTTTGTTCACAGATGATGTAATTGTATATTCAGAAAACTAGAACGAATCAACATAAACACTCCTAGAATCAATACACAATATTGCAAGGTTGAAGAATTCAATTTTTTTAATACACAAAAATCAACAACTTCCCAATAAACTATCAATGAACAAGTGGAATTTGAAACTTAAAATATACTATTATATCAGCATCCAAAAATGAAATACTTGGATATAAATTCAACCTATATGTAGATAATCTGCATGAGAAAAACTAAAAAACTCTATTTTTAAAAAGTCCCAAAATTAAATATGTTCAGCCTTAATATCTACATGTTCCATTTTCACAGATTCAACCACCTATGGATCAAAAATATTTATTAAAAAATTCCATAAATTTTCTAAAATTAGAACTTGAATCTGCTGCACACTGGCACTATTTACATATCATCTACATTGTATTTACAACTATCCACATAGCATTTATATTGTATTTGGCATAAGCAATCTAGAAATGAATTAAACAGGAGGATGTACATAGGTTATATACTAACACTATGCAATTTTAAGATTCTTGAGTATCTATGGCTTTTGGTATGCTGGAACCAATCCCCAGCAGATATCATGGTACAACAGTATATGAAAAGATATTCCATGTTAATATATAGGAAGATTTAATACTGTAAAGATGTCAGTTCTCCCTAGCTTAATCTATAGATTCATTGTAATCCAAATCAAATCTCAGTAAGTTATTCTGTGGATATCAACAAGCTGTTTCTAAAGTTTATAAGGAAAGGGAAATGATCCAGAAGAGTCAACACAACATCACCGGGGAAGAAAGTTGGAGAACTGGCACTACCCAACTTCAAGACTTACTATCAAGCTACGGTAATCAAGGTAGCATGGTAGCGGCAAAAGGACAGACAAATAGATCAGAAGAGAGACCCCCAGAAATAGACCCACATAGATATAGTAGCCTCATATTTGACATATCAGTAAACTCAATAAAATGGAATTAAGACAGAGTTTTCAACAGCTGGTATTGGACCTGGAAATTCACATGGAAAAAAAAAAAAAAAAAGGAAAAGAAACTAAATAGCTTAATCCCTTTACTGTTCACCTGAAACTCACAACATTCTTAATCAACCATATCCCAATACAAAATAAACAGTTTAAAATAAAAAAGAAACTAAACTAAAAAGGAATCCAGACAGACCTTACACCTTTCACAAAAATTAATTCAAAATGGATCATAGACCTAAATATAAAAGGCAAAATTTTAAAATGCCTAAGGGATAGCATAAGAGAAAATCTAGATGACCTTGGACAAGGCAATGACTTTATAGATAGCAAAGGCATTATCCCTAATAGAAATAACTGATAAACTGAGCTTCATTAAATTTAAAAACTTCTGCTCTGTAAAAGACAATGTCAAAGCAATGAGAAGATACACCAGAGACAAGGGGGAAAAAAAAAAAAACATTTGCACAAGACATCTGATAAAGGACTATTATCCAAAATATATCTTAAAAATAAACCTTAAAATTCAATAATTAGAAAATGAACAACCCACCTAGAAATGAGCTAAAGACCTGGCACCTCACAAAGATATACAGATGTCAAGTTTTTATATGAAAAGGTGTTCAACAGAATACATCATTCGGAAGTTACAAATTAAAAGTGAGACCCCATCACAGAAGATTGAGTATGTGCTCAGTTATGTCTTTGTGAGCCCATAGACTGTAGCTCACCAGGCTCCTCTGTCCATGGAATTTTTCAGGCAAGAATACTGGAGTGGATTGCCTTTTCCTACTCCAGGGGGTTCTTCCCAATCCAAGGATCAAATCCATGTCTCTTGTGTAGCCTACGTGGACAGGTGGATTCTTCACCACTACGCCATGTGGGAAGCCCATCCTATAAGATTAGAATGGCTAAAATCTAAAACAGTGACAATGCCAACTGCTGATGAGTGTGTGGAGCCCAGGACTTTCACTGATTGCTCGTGGGGATGTAAAATGGTATAATCACCCTGGAAGACAGTCTGGCAATTTCCTACAAAAGTAAGCACACTTCTACCATACGATACAGCAATTGTGCTTCTTGGTATTCACTCAAATGAGCTGAAAACCAATGTCAACACAAAAACCTGCCCAGAAAATATTTATATCAATTTCCTTCATAACTGCCAAAACTAAGAAGCAATCAAGAATATCATTCAGTAGGTTAATGGATAAAAAACTGTGGTACCTCTAGACAGTGAAACATTATTCATCACTAAAATGAAATGAGCTATCAAGCCATGAAAAGATTCAATGCATATTACTAAGTGAAAGAACCCAATCTGAAAAGGTTACAAACCATATGATTCCAAAGAGATGAAATTCTGGAAAAGACTGTCAGGGTCTTTTCACTTTCATGCATTGGAGAAGGAAATGGCAACCCACTCCAGTATTCTTGCCTGGAGAATCCCAGGGATGGCAGAGCCTGGTGGGCTGCCATCTATTGGGTCGCACAGAGTTGGACACGACTGAAGCGACTTAGCAGCAGCAGCAGCAGGGAAGAAGGATGGATGTGAATAGGCAGAGCACAGAGGATTTGCAGAGCAATTAAACAAATTTGTGTGATATTATAATGGTGGATATATGTCATTCATTTGTCAAAGCCCATAGAATGAACAACACCAAGGATGAACTCTGGTGTAACCTATGGACTTTATGTGATAATCATGTATCCATGTAGGTTCATGGATTGTTAACAAATGTGCCTTCCTAGTGCAAGACCTTGACACTACAGGAGGCTGTGCACGTGAAGGATCAAAACTCTGGACTTGCTGCTCAGTTCTGCTAAAAACCTAAAACTACTCTAAAAAAATAAAGTTTACTAAGCTAAGAGTACTTTTTTCTTTAGGTTGCTGTGAGAATTAGATCTACTATACATCAAGTATCAACAGCAGGGTCTTGTTGGCACATCATAGTTGAAAGGTATGAGTATTAAATCGATCTTCAAACACCTTCTTTTGCCTCTTGATTCATATTTTATAGATAAACATCAAAGTCCCTTAAGAAAGTTTTCTCTGGACTCTGAGTTTCCCCCAAGCTAACAAGTATCCAATTGAAATTATGGTTCTTTTCCATCTTTATTAATGGACTCTAGTGGTAGTAAAAGCCCATAGCTTAACCCCTAACTGCAGAATTAGAATCCTTTTGTCTAGAATCCCTGCTTGAGAATTAGAAATTTTTTTTCATAATCTTGACACCTTAGTTATCACTGATTAAAACAACTAGATGCATTTTCCAGAAATCCCTCTAAGACCCTTGTTAGGTTATTAAATTCTAAACTTCTCTATACTCTGTTCTCCCCCTTTTGAAATGAGGTCGTGAAAATACTCTCAGGAATAAAAAACAAAGAGAGCAGTAGGACATTAAGTCCCTGTGAGACTCTGGAAGAGAGACTGAGAAAGTATCACCCAGGCCTGGTAACTCTAAGAGCTTAGCAGCTTAGTATAACATCTCTATGTCGTCATAAATTTCCCTACAGTAACACTGTCAGCTGCTTGTCTCTCTACAGTGTTTAGGAGCACAGCGCAGGGAAAAGATAATGTACTTTCAAGTTGACAGACGCATCCATTCCTGTGTGACTTTGGATACACAAATTCTTTAAGCACCAGGTCCCTTATTTCCAAGCTGATGATAATACCTACTCCCTTAGGTGTCTATGAACACTAAAGAAAAAATAATGTGGTTGAGTTACAGTCAATACCCAATATTTTTTTCCTGGATAATTAAAATCAGAGAATCTTCAGGTATGTTGCTCTATTTTTTTCAAAGAGATAAAAAGGAAGGAACCAAATGTTTAGCATGAAGACTGCAGTCAAGAGAAGACATTAAAAAAAAAAAAAGTGACTCCATTTCTGTATGAACTTTTTGGCCAACCCAATACATTTACAGCCTGAAAAGATCGTGAACTCTGGCTTGATCATGCAGATTTCTCCGAGCAGAAGGAATGTTCTCAATTGGCAATCAAGTGTGGAGTAAGAGACCCTGTAAAGACAGGAGAGGATGCTCTGTAAAGTTAGCCTGTGGTATGTAATTGATTTCATTTGTTTTATTTTAGCTGGAGCTTAATTTGAATTGTCTACATCAATAGAAGAGTTCATATTGATTTCTTTAAAATGTAAATGAACCTCCTGTGTACCTTCCAGGTTTTTTTTAAAGTTAAGATGAATATTGGTTTTTTATGTTTGCAATGAAAGGTACAAACAGTGAATTTGGGATTTTATAGCTTGAGGTTAAAATATGGTTTGCATGTGCAAATATTAGAAGCTAGTTAAATCTATTCACTCTTCCTCAGCACAATACTTGTAAGATCCAACTGCTTTGCACCAGCATGCAAGGCCTCTCACCATCTGAAAGATACCTCATATTTCCCTCTTCTTGGAATCCTATACCGTAACCTTTCCAAAAAGTTGAAGTTCCTCAATTGTATCTCGCATTTCTCACTTTCCTGTCTGCAAATACCATGCTTCCTCCTTGTAAAGTTTTCTCTTCCTTCCCTCAACCCCTCATTATTAGGACAGAGGATGCCTATTCATTCCTTAGGTTCCAAACATAAAGTGCCACCAACTTGATGAAGCTCCTATGAACTCTAGTTCAATACTTCCTCCTTTGTGTCTCACTGTGTACCACACACAATGCTGACTTCGGCTTCTCTTCCACTTAGTGCTGCTGCTGCTAATTCACTTCAGTCGTGTCTGACTCTGTGTGACCCCACAGACAGCAGCCCACCAGGCTCTTCTGTCCCTGGGATTCTCCAGGCAAGAATACTGGAGTGGGTTGCCATTTCCTTCTCCACTTAGTGCTATGGATTGTCAAAACACCACTAGCCAATAGAAGAGGCAGAAAAGGAAGTCTAAGAGGAAGGTTGCCACATGTAGGAATGGGCCATGTTATGTTTAGGGTTTTATAGAAAAATGCATTTAATGATGAATCACGCTGGTTGGCCCAGCAATGCATGTACTTGATCCCTTGATTCACGTAGTCCACTATTCTTCCAGTATCTTTGTTTGTTCTCTTACTCCATAAGTTTTTACTAACATCTACATTTCTCTTTTGCTTTAGATTTCCTAGCAATTCATTTATGTCTGCTAACACTGACAGCTGCCCCATCTCCTATAAGATAGAGTTTCCCACTGAATTCTTCTTTTGATCAGTACTATATACTCCACGTTTCTAAATTTTACATACGTTTCAAAGCTTTTCACCTTAATAAAAACACTATGTCATTACTTTCCAAATCTGTATGCTCTGATCAGAATTCCTCTCATTTCTCATTTGACCATTATTTCTGATTAATAACCAACCTGTTAGTCTAAAATCCAGCTTAAAACTCACAGAATTTAAGTTGGTCCACATATGGCATGTTTACACACAGTATTGGAAAAGCAATCTTTAGCTCATCTGTGTTAACATTGTTATTTCTGCTTTATCATGAATTCATGGAGCATTCACAAGATTCAGTTTAACTCCATTGACCGTAATTGTCGTTTCCTGTTTTCAAATGATTATGATTCAGCCACTAGGATCATATGGCAATTCTATTTTTAGGTTTCTGAGAAACCTCCATATTGTTTTCCACAATGGCTGCACCAATTTACATTCCCACCAGTAACATTCGAGGGTTCCCTTTACTCCGCATCCCAGCCAGCATTTGCTGTGTTCTTTGTGATGATGGGCGTCCTGACAGGTGTGAGGTGATACATCATTGTGGTTTTGATTTGCATTGCCCTGATGACTAGTGATGTTGAGCATCTTCGGTCTAATGCTCTCCTAACTGAGCTATTTCGGCCACCCGTCAATGTTGAGCATCTTTTCATGTTCCTATTGGCCGTAAACATGTCCTCTTTGAAAAAACATTTATTCAGGTATTTTGCCCATTTTTTAATTGGATTATTTGCTGTTTTGTTTGGTTTTGACATTCAGTTGTATGAGCTGTTTACATATGTTGGATATTAATCCCTTATTGGTCACGTCATCTGCAAATATCTTCTCCCATTAAACAGGCTGATTTTGTTTTGTCAATGGTTTCCTTTGCTGTGCAGTCATTTTTAACATTGATTCCCATTTCAGACGCACTGAGAATCACAATATCTAGTATCTGCAATGTTGCAAAATTATAATTTATTTCGCAGAGAGTGTGAATTGTCAGCAAAACTAAGACCACAAAACAAGGGAAATTTTTTAAATGTCAACAGTTTAGAGGTTAATGAAGTAGGTTAACAAAAGCTCTGACTTCGTTGATTGTTTTCCAAAAGATGCTTTTTAAAGCTGGTTCCAAGTCAAAATTTAACTGTTAATATTTTGTCATAAAATGTGTCTGTGTTAAATCTCTCTCCTTCCAGGCAACAAGAAGCCTTGCAATTCTCATTTGTACAAACACTGGAAACTAGTTGGATTTTAAAAAAATATTGTTTAACGGCTTCATAGTTGAATTAAGTGGGAACATAGCATTGTCACTGATAAGCTGTTAAATATCATTTAACTGAACTTTGTTTATAAAAGGTGTGTGGTTGCTGTGGTCTAGCTAGTGGTTGCACATGTGAACGTTTGTGAAATTAAGAGATTTACTGTTTTTAAGAAAGCTCATACTTCCCTAAAATACTAAATTGAGATGATCTTGGTATAATGAGGATATTATTATATGCCATGCCCTATTTGATGTCACAGTATTTTATTAATATGTTTCAAGCACACATGTGTATTATGAATAACAAACCTGCTGAATTAGAGCTAAGAGAGAGTAGGAGTGGATAGACAAGAAGAACAATAATTATCAGGGTTCTTATTCTCAAAACTAAAATTTTGGAAGAAAAAAAATTATCTCTGGGATAATTTTAGAGTTTTTAGAGTTTATCTGTGAAGCTGTGACGCCACCTCCCCTGGAGTCTCTTGCTCTTTCTTACCCTAAACTCCTCCATGAGGACCAGTAGTCCCAAGTCAGGGAGGCAGGGCTCAAGGAATCTGCCAGAACATCTACCTTATGGCTTATAGACTACCTCCCTGCTCTCATGGACACTGCCTGGGACTGTGTCAGCTGGTTTTTCATCCTGGGTTGATGACTACACTAAGAGGTCAAGACTAACAGGTATATATACTTCCTGGCCATGAAAACTTCCATAAAAATTATTCTCCCCTCCAGGGATGCTCCTTTCCAGTTGGTCCTCCTATACTTTCTCTTAGACTCAGCACAAGATCTTCTTGAAACTGGTGATGTGGACACTGGGCTTACAAAGATGCTATCAGTACAGTCAGCCCTGGCTTTCTTGTCTTACAGTAATTTTTGACTCATTCTAATTATCATATTGTCCAAACCTTGCAGACAAATCCTATTAACTTGCTGCCACCCTTCCCCACACTTTTCCATGTATGAGAGACCCTTCACTTGCTATCAGTTCAGTTCAGTTGCTCAGTCGTGTCTGACTCTTTGCGACTCCATGAATTGCAGCGCGCCAGGCCTCCCTGTCCATCACCAACTCCTGGAGTTCACTCAGACTCATGTCCATCGAGTCAGTGATGCCATCCAGCCATCTCATGCTCTATCGTCCCCTTCTCCTCCTGCCCCCACTTGCTATAAATAATTACAAATCTATTCACTGAATTAACTCTTTGCAGGTCTCTTTATGGATGTGAAAGCTACATGCATTTCCAAAACCAAATCTGTATTAAATCAAACATATATGGCTTGAGAGAGACTATTCCTATGAGAATTCCAGATGGAGTCATCCCTGAGATACCTGCACGCAAGTTAATTGCATCTCTGGCAGCTCCTGTTGGTTGAGCTGGGATAAGCATCTCTCCTCAGTGATCAGCTCACACCCTACTCAAACACCAAGTCAAGTATGCCATTATCTAATCATACATCCCCATTCAGATGATTTCCGTTTACAAGGACCAATGTAAGGGACAATGGGGTCAATAAAAGGCTGCTGATATCAATTATTTCCCGAGCAAATTATATAGAAGTGCCAACAAAGGTCCCCTAGTCAAGGCTGTGGTTTTTCCAGTGGTCATGTATGGATGTGAGAGTCGGACTGTGAAGAAAGCTTAGTGCCGAAGAATTGATGCTTTTGAACTGTGGTGTTGGAGAAGACTCTTGGGAGTCCCTTGGACTGCAAGGAGATCCAACCAGTCCATTCTGAAAGAGATAAACCCTGGGATTTCTATGGAAGGACTGATGCTAAAGCTGAAACTCCAGTACTTTAGCCACCTCATGTGAAGAGTTGACTCATTGGAAAAGACTCTGATGCTGGGAGGGGTTGGGGGCAGGAGGAGAAGGGGATGACAGAGGATGAGATGGCTAGATGGCATCACTGACTCGATGAACGTGAGTTTGAGTGAACTCTGGGAGTTGGTGATGGACAGGGAGGCCTGGCGTGCTGTGATTCATGGGGTCGCAAAGAGTCAGACACGACTGAGTGACTGAACTGAACTGAACATCAAGAACTGTTTAGGCTTTCTGTATCCTCAAGTCCATTCCAGGTACCAACCCCAATGGAAGGGATAGGCAAGAACACATCAATATATATTTTCTCTGACTTACTGACTCTCCATGTAACCAAATCAACGGGAGGAACTAAAAGCAGGCACTATTTACAGAGGCCTCCAGTCAGACAAGTTAACCTTTTAGTGTATCATTCACATTATCCCCTACCTATGCTCTGTGGCAAGTTTCTCCTAAACCTGTTATCACTTTTTATCAAAACAGTTTTCTTTAGCACATGCCTACGCTCTCTTGCATTCTTCACTGGCATCTCACCTGTCTTATTATAAGATTATCATCATAAGTTGGAGGACCCAGGGCCAGGGCAATCAGGAATTGTTGTAAAGGAAAAGAACAAAGCTGACTCCATACTAGATGTTTCTTTTACTTTAGTTTTTGCGCTCTATTGCTTTTGCTTAGAGTTAAGAATATTGCCTATAGCTTGAAATGTACAGGACAGCCCATTCTCAAGGCTCTGACCTTTAAAGGTAGGACACTTTTCCATCCATATAGAGATTAAAAGTTGCAGAACAGAGAACATTTGTCTTGTTAGAGTTTTATAGGAAAATTGCGATCTGACCTCTGTGAATATCTATAGAAACAAAGGATTCCCACACTAAGAAGTTCCCTACAACCAACCACACCACTCCCTCACCTTGCCTTTAAAAAATGCTTTCTTGAAACCCTTCAGAGAGTTCAGGATTTGGGGGGAAGCATGAGCCAACGTCTCCTTGCATGGCTCTGTGATAAACCCTTTTCAGCTCCAAACTCCAGTGTTTCAGTTGGTTTGGTCTGACCAGGCCCAAGAATTTCCACCGGGTAACATGGTGTATGATAGTTCAGAGATTATGGAATTCTTAATTATAGTCAGTAAAACTGCATGACCCTGTTCCCTTCAATCACACCGTTTGAAGAAAGTAAGACATCCTTCTAGCTTTGTTTTTATCTTTCTACCAGGTCTTATAAACCTGTTCATTTTTCATAACTTATTACTTTAATTCATTATGTTTCTACTGGATAAATTCAATGCCTTCTTTCCTACTACAAAAGAGATTCCTTCTCCAAATTTCCTCACTGATCAATATAGTACAGCCAACTTCTATCCTCAGTTGGGCATCTGTTACAATTTCTGTGTCTGTCACTGGTCTAGGAACACTTGAAGGATCATGCCTTATTCTTTTTTATACAAATAGAATAATTTTCAAAACATAATTTTAACGTATTAATTAATTAAGTGGCCAATTTTCTAGAACTGTGGGAATGGTACCAAAAGATCCTAATGTGAAATTTATACAATGTATAATATTTTCACAGTCCATAAATTCAGGAATGCAAAAACATTAAACTTTACTTTTCTATTTCTGACCTTGAAGTTTACCTCAAGGACACATTGGACTGAAGATAAAGAATGGCTTTGGTCCAGTTCTTCTTGTTTTACCCTTCAATGAATTCAGAATTTGAATGATAAGACTTCCTTCAATTCATTGAGTTGCATATAAGTGTGAGAGGAAAGCATGAGTCACTTTCAAATTAAGGCCCTGGAGGTGAACACTGACTGGACCTGAAAATATTCTGTCCACATGGATGTTCACTGAGATGTAGATAATGCGATTTTTTTTTTTTTTTTTTTTTTTGCCTGTTGTCATCTGCTCACTCTGGCATCTGCACATAAGAGTGCATTTGCATCTGCTCAATGGTTTTTAAGTTGACGCTTTGCTTCATCCTAACCAAGAACTCGCTAAGGCCACCAAAGCATAGCAGCCCATGTCTGCTCTACCCAGAGTTATAGAAGGTGGGGAAGGATTGGAAGGGACATCCGTGTTTAAGTCCCTTTTATATGGAGACAGACACCAGCCCCTAATGATATTCCTTTTTTCTTAGGAGGAAGAGAAAGAATAGGAGATGACAGTAGGCATTTCAAGGGAAAACCATCTTCTCTGTGCAAATAAATTTGTCAGCTTAACCTTTAAACAAAACTGAACAAATTTTCCTTACTTTTACATTGCTTAGAAGCTTTTAAATGCTGTTGTACATTATGAATCTCCCAAGAGGGGATGTATCAATGCAGCAAGTATCTAGTTTATTTGAGAAGTCCCTAGAAATCTATTTGGGAAACAGGGCTCCGACATGTCCTGCCATCACTGGCCTGTTTTGTTATTCAATCACCAACACAACTCAGGGTACAGACCAGGGTATGAAGCAGTGTGACACTGTCTTAAGAATCTAGCCTTTTATTTCAATTCAAAAGTCTCCTTTATACCACCTCAAACAATATGCACATGGGAACCTCCAGGGATAAATAAATGGGAATAGAGAAGATTGAGCAATGTCCAACTTCTTCCCTCTTCTCCTTTTCTGACTAACTGCTCATGTCAAGACAGAGTACTAGCAATAAGGCTGGAAGCAGGGTGTGTGGGCAAGAGTACTGGACGTGAAGTGGAGTGACCACTCCTGGTTTCTGTCACTAATTGTGTGGCTCTGGTCAACAATGACTTCACCTTTCTGGGCCTCCATTTCCTCATTTTGTCCTGAGGACTTTTGAGTAACAAAGGGAGAGGTTGGGATTAACTTTCCATCCTAATGATCCTCCGTCTAGTGACCACTGTCATTGTCTAGTGGATCTACCTAGAAGGCTGTCAGATAATCATCCCTCATACCGCATCTGCAGCAGGAGATGCGGTATTAACAACTTCATGTGTTTACACTGCACTTTATAGTTATTTAATCCCTTCACCACCATTACTTCATCTGATCCTTAGAATATCTGATATAGAACAAGAATTACTGTTCTTACAAACAAGGAAACCAAGCTTCAGATATTTATCCAATGTCATCTAACTGTTAGGGCTTCGCAGGTGGTGTCATGGTAGAGAATCCGCCTGCCGATGCAAGAGACATGGGTTCGATCCCTAGGTCCGGTCAAGAAGATCCCCTGGAGTAGGCAATGGCAACCCACTTCAGTATTCTTGCTTGGAAAATTGCACTGACAGGGGAGCCTTGTGGCTTACAGTTCATGGGGTTGCAAAGAGCTGGACAAGACTGAGCAACTGAGCACACACACACATCTAACTGTTAAGTGACAGAACTAAGCTTGAACTCTGACCTTTCCACTTAGAGTCCCATGAGTATTTCATGATGTGGTGTTTCCTTTCCACTCTGAAACTCCAGCAGCAAGTCATTTGCTCCATCCTCCATTGCTGCCAGACAATCACTCCAGGGAAAGTGGTATTCATTATTTTTCTGAAGGGAAAACACAATGTTAATTCAGACAACGTAATAATTTTATGGTCTGAATGAAAAAAAAATTTTGCTCCTGTCAAATTCAATTTATATCATAAGACTAAATAAAAATTTTATGCACTGGGTGAAGGAAAAATAGAGAGAAAATGTCCTCGGTGGTCAGGCTTAAATTATCTCCCATTTGAATGAGTTCATTTCCCAGAGAGTTTCATCAGGCTTTTTAATTAAGAGCAAAGTGTTCATCTAGAGGCAGTAATTTGCCAGTGACCTCTTCTTAGCACTCTGGTCTAAGGTGACATAAATGACAATGGGATTTTCAAATAAAAGACATCAAGCTCTTGCAAATACTGGGCCCTTCAGTTCAGTAACTGGGTCAGGGAAAGGAGGTGACCTAGGCAAAACATTGATATTTTAACCAAATTTCTCCCCTAAGTGTAAAGGTCTGAAGTTTGACAGAAAATGACATTGGAGATTGAAGACACCTGGTAACATGTATAAGCAAGAATATGTATGTAAATATACCTATAGATATAGATATATGTGTGTGTATACACACACACACACACGTGTGTTTATATAATATGAGCATGGAAAAAATCCAAAAAATACTTTCTAAGTTGTTAATATGATGTTATTATAGAAGTAGTTGAAAGTAAAGTGGAGGGAAGGGAACATGGGAAAAAGAGAGGAGAGCAAAAGAAAAAAAGAATTGAACCCCAAACAGAAAGCATGAATACTTAACTTTTATTCATTTAGTAACTTGTATATAAGCGTGTACAAATCAAAATTTAAGGAAAATAATGCAGCGGGAGATTGATGAGATACTAAAACATTTGAGAGCTCGGAAGAACACACACCATGTCAGGTGGTTGCAGAAGATGGAGCTGGAGAGCTGGGCAGAGGCCTGAGTAAATGGAAGTAAAAGTGAAGTCGCTCAGTCATGTCCAAACTCTTTGGGACCCGATGGACTGTAGCCTACCAGGCTCCTCCCTCCATGGGATTCTCCAAGCAACAGTACTGGAGTGGGTTGCCATTTCCTTCTCCAGGGGATCTTCCCTGACCCCAGGGATCGAACCCAGGTCTCCCGCATTCCAGACAGACGCTTTAACCTCTGAGCCACCAGAGAGCCTTGGGCATGGGTCTGATTAAGGAAGGCTAAATGAAGACTGTGAAGGAGCCAAGGCTTCCTCCTGAAGTCAAGGGAGGGCCTCCAGGAGAGTGACTGGTTCAAACTCAGATTTTACACAAGGCATTCTGTCAGTGGTGTCAGGATTAGATAGGGTGGGGAGGAGGGAACTAATGCTGTAAGTGAGAGGTGGTGAGTTCCTATACCAGGGCAGTGGTAATGGGTTTGGTTGGAAGTATAGAATTCAGGAAAAAAAAAAAAAAAATAGATGCTATAACCATCATTATTTCACCTAGTAATGCTTTACACATTTACTACTATTCCTACATTATTACTACCACTATAACTTAACTGCTACTATTTAATCACACTGTGTACTAGGCCCTGTGTCAAGAACTATATTTTTTGTTATCTTAACAACTTTAGCAGTAACCTTGCAAGACAGGAACTAGGCTGCTGATTTTTTTTAAGTTTTAAATAACATATTTTAATTATTCAACTACTAAATCAGAAAACGGATCCAATGATGACTAACAAAGGCCGGGTAAAGTGAGGGGAAACGGAGACTCACAAGATGGTGTAAATTTGTATACAATTTTATGTAGATCATTTTGGCAATATGTACCAAGTCTCAAACTATAAATTTCATTTACCAGTAATTCTAGTTTTAAGATGTTTTGAGGATATCACTAGTAGGCTGCCCATTATTATACAAAGAATCACTTGAGGCATAAGAAAGTGACCCTGGCAAAGAAAAGAATCAAACAGATACCACAATTTGCCAGACAAACATGGCTTGCAAACCAAGCCATGATGAGGGACAGAAACTACCTACACTCAAATTATTTTAACACAAACTCATTCATACCCAAATATTTCCCCCAAAGATCACTGTTCTACAGCAAATTCCCCAAAATTCATGTATTCCCAAGGTAAGATCCCAAGTTATTCTAGCAACTCACTTAGTTTACAAATCGTAACCATGCCCAGATATACATATTAGTTTATACCCTAAAACCTCTACAAGACTAACTTCAGCCTCTAAACTCCACTGAGTCCCATCATTTATCGTTAGAAAAATTCAAATCAAACCACTTATGTGATATCACCTCACACCAATTAGGATGACTATTACTGAAAAAACAAAAAATAATAAGTGTTGGTGAGGATGTGGAGAATATGGGACTCTTGTGCACTGTTGGCAGGAATGGAAAATGGTATGACCATTATGGAAAACAGTATGGTGGTTCCTCAAAAAATTAAAAATAGAATTACCACATGATCCAAAAATCCCAGTTCTAGGTAAATATCCAGAAAAATTGAAAGCAGGATTTTTGAAGAGAGATTTGTACACACATTTTCACAGCATTATTCACAATCACCAAGAAGTAACCCAACTGCCCATCTACAGATGAGTAAATAAACTGGAAAATAAAACACATACAATGGAATATTCAGTTCAGTTCAGTTCAGTAGCTCAGTTGTGTCCGACTCTTTGCGACCCCATGAATCACAGCACGCCAGGCCTCCCTGTCCATCACCAACTCCCGGAGTTCACTCAGACTCACGTCCATCGAGTCAGTGATGCCATCCAGCCATCTCATCCTCTGTCATCCCCTTCTCCTCCTGCCCCCAATCCCTCCCAGCATCAGAGTCTTTTCCAATGAGTCAACTCTTCACATGAGGTGGCCAAAGTATTGGAGTTTCAGTTTTAGCATCATTCCTTCCAAAGAAATCCCAGGGCTGATCTCCTTCAGAATGGACTGGTTGGATCTCCTTGCAGTCCAAGGGACTCTCAAGAGTCTTCTCCAACACCACAGTTCAAAAGCATCAATTCTTTGGTGCTCAGCTTTCTTCACAGTCCAACTCTCACATCCATAGATGACCACTGGAAAAACCATAGCCTTGACTAGACGAACCTTTGTTGGCAAAGTAATGTCTCTGCTTTTGAATATGCTATCTAGGTTGGTCATATCTTTCCTTCCAAGGAGTAAGCTGTCTTTTAATTTCATGGCTGCAGTCAACCATCTGTAGTGATCTTGGAGCCCAGAAAAATAAAGTCTGACACTGTTTCCACTGTTTCCCCATCTATTTCCCATGAAGTGATGGGACCAGATGCTATGATCTTCGTTTTCTGAATGTTGAGCTTTAAGTCAACTTTTTCACTGTCCTCTTTCACTCTCTTCAAGAGGCTTTTGAGTTCCTCTTTACTTTCTGCCATAAAGGTGGTATCATCTGCATATCTGAGGTTATTGGTATTTCTCCCGGCAATCTTGATTCCAGCTTGTGCTTCTTCCAGCCCAGTGTTTCTCATGATGTACTCTGCATATAAGTTAAATAAGCAGGGTGACAATATACAGCCTTGACGTACTCCTTTTCCTATTTGCTGCTAAGTCGCTTCAGTCGTGTCCAACTCTGTGCGACCCTATAGACGGCGGCCCACCAGGCTCCCCCGTCCCTGGGATTCTCCTATTTACTCAGCCTTAAAAAAGAAAGGGAATCCTAGCACATGCTACAACATGAATGAACCTCAAAGACATTATGCTAAATGACAAAACCCAGTCATAAAAAAAAAAAAAAACCAATTGCCGAATAATTTGCCTATATGAGATATCTAGAGTAGTGAAATTCACATAAAAAGGAAAATTGGTGGTTACCAGAGCCTGGAGGAGAGAAGGAATGGAGAGCTGCTGTTTCATGTGTATAGAAGTTTAATTTTGCAAGATGAAGAAGTTCTAGAGATTTGTTGAACAATGTGAGTGTACTTAACACCACTAAAGTACACACTTAGAAAGGGGTGAAATGGTACATTTCATATTATGTGTTCTTTGCTACAATTAAAAATTCAAAACACACTCTAAGCCCCTGTCTGTAACCTCCCTCTTTAGAGACACTACTGACACTATCAAGACGGTGCTGTCTCACTCACAACAAGTTCATAAACCCAGTGCTTTATCACCCGTGGCCCTCCAAAAAGTCTTGGAGGGGCTTTGACAGTGTGCTGAGCACACAGGCAGGTCACGAGTTCTCAAGTGGCAGGGGTCAAGAATATTTATCCCTCTCCCTCTTTCCCTTTTGGTACATAAGTTTGTTTCCTTTGTCTGTGAGTCAGTTACTATTTTGTGAATAAACTCATTTGTATGATTTTTTAGATTCCACAGGTAAGTGATATCATATGATTTTTGTCTTTGTCTGACTTACTTCACTTAGTATGGCAATCTCTAGGTCCATACATGTTCCCTTTAGGATGGACTGGTTGGGTCTCCTTGCAGTCCAAGGGACTCTCAAGAGTCCTCTCCAACACTACAGTTCAAAAGCATCAATTCTTCGGCGCTCAACTTTCTCCGAAGTCCAACTCTCACATCCATACGTGACCACTGGAGTAAGAGTATTTTAATTTCATGGCTGCAGTCACCATCTGCAGTGATTTTGGAGCCCAAAAAAACAAAGTCTGACACTGTTTCCACTGTTTCCCCATCTATTTCCCATGAAGTGATGGGACCAGATGCCATGATCTTCGTTTTCTGAATGTTGAGCTTTAAGCCAACTTTTTCACTCTCCTCTTTCACTCTCTTCAAGAGGCTTTTGAGTTCCTCTTCACTTTCTCCCATAAAGGTGGTATCATCTGCATATCTGAGGTTATTGGTATTTCTCCCGGCAATCTTGATTCCAGCTTGTGCTTCTTCCAGCCCAGCGTTTCTCATGATGTACTCTGCATATAAGTTAAATAAGCAGGGTGACAATATACAGCCTTGATGTACTTCTTTTCCTATTTGGAACCAGTCTATTGTTCCACGTCCGGTTCTGTTGCTTCCTGACCTTCATATAGGTTCCTCAAGAGGCAGGTCAGGTGGTCTGGTATTTCCATCTCTTTCAGAATTTTCCACACTGCTGCTGTTAAGTCACTTCAGTCGTATCTGACCTTGTGCGACCCATAGACGGCAGCCCACCAGGCTCCCCTGTCCCTGGGATTCTCTAGGCAAGAACACTGGAGTGGGTTGCCATTTCCTTCTCCAATGCAGGAAAGTGAAAAGTGAAAGTGAAGTTGCTCAGTCGTGTCCGACTCTTAGCAATCCCATGGACTGTAGCCCACCAGGCTTCTCCATCCATGGGATTTTCCAGGCAAGAGTACTGGAGTGGGGTGCCATTGCCTTCTCCAATTTTCCACACTACTATATATAAAACAGATAAACAAGGACCTACTGTATAGCACAGGAAACTATATTATCTTGTAATAGTCTCTAATGGAAAAGAATCTGAAAAATTATATATATGTGTGTGTGTGTGTGTATACATACAGATGTATCCATGTGTATAAAGCTAAATCACTTTACAGTATACCAGAAACCATTGTAAATCAACTATACTTCAATTTAAAAAAAATAATAATTCCACCAGTTCAAATTCTTGTCAAGAAGATAATCCAGAAACAAGAGTGTGACTAGCCTTGAGACTTTTCCTCTGCCTTCTCCCAAAAGAGGGAAGAAGAAAAAGAAAATGAACTAACTGGGAACACCATGCGAAACACTTGAATATGATCTTCCATCTTTCTTCATAGCACCTCTGCAAATGGAGGTGGTGTTACCACTTTCCAGATGATGGAAAGGAGGCCGAGACATCCTACAATCTGTCCCATGTCACACAGCTGCTCAGAGTAAGAGCTCAGGTTGGTATGACCTGAATCCTGTGTTAATTCCAATCTCTCACCCTCCTAGGAATGTGACAGCTCTTCAGCTGTAGGTGTTTTATTATTCTCAAATTCTTCAGGAAAAAGAAAAAAGACAGTTCCAAGAGTAATGTATTTTGGAGACACTTTTCTAAATTGGAAAGCGAGGACACACAGTGACAGAAAATCTTAAATTTGCAACATCCCAAGTTTTGTAACCAAATATTTCACAAAAGAAAAGCTATTATAAATATTGCAGCAAGTTAAACTTTCTTTCAGGATGGTTCTGAATTCCATGCCCATGAATATCTAAAACCTGGGAACTGCGAATTGGTACCCATATAATGTGTTAACAGTCACTGTTCATTCTGTCTCCTGCTTCACTGGTGGAAAAGATTAATATATCATTCAGTTAATACCAAGTATAATTTATTCCCGAAGTGGTATGTTTCCTTTACAACATCAAATCTGGCAGCTCTATGCTGTGCTGTTCTGTCAGCTGGAATAATGCCTTTAATGAACTTGTCTCTGGAATATCAAATGTGTAATCTGCTACATGACTTGCAGCTCTACTGCTCAGACCCTCGTCATCTGGCCTCCTGGCTCCCGCAATCAAGAGAAAGAATCTGTCCCATGACTCTGACCTTCAGTAAGCCAGAAAGCAGTTATCAGAATATGCAAGGTTAGTTCTAGTTTACTCATGGTGCAACTCTAAGCACAATAGTGAACACAAACTAGGCAGGAATATCTCACCAGCCATGAAGTGCTCTGCCCTGCACAGAGAATATTCTTCAGACCACTGAACTCACCTCGCCTCCCTTACTCCAAGAAGTTGAGCATGGTCACACGGGGTCCTAACACTCTCTCTCCTAGGGCCCTTGATACTCTCCTTGATGCTTGGATGCTCCAAAACCAACACTTTGGCCAGCAACTAGGCTTTACATTCTGCCATATTTCCCCAGTCCTTTAGGACAGTTTAATCCATCTCGCCATCATGCTTTTAAGAACCAATAAAGGCAAGCCAAAAATATATGCTCCACCAATATCAATAATTGCATATATTCATTCATTCATTCATTCATTCACTCCATCTGATCCTTTTCTCACTTGAATACCACCAGACCTCAAGATTGACCTGAGGTCCCAGAGCTTGAACTTTGTGTCTGATCTCCCCCAGTGAAAGCTCACGTTGACTAAAGAACTCTGTAAATTTGGCTCAACCAATTTATATAACAAAAAAAGTTATTGAATACTTGTATGTTCCAGCATTATTCTGGGTTGCAAAAAACAACAAAAAACAGGAAAAAAAAGAGCTGTTTATCTCATGGAGTTTTCATTCTGTGGGGTGGAACAGATCATAAATTAAATAATTAAGTTATATAAAGTGATGGATGCTAAACAGAAAAACTAATGCAGGAAAGTGGATGGGGGAGGAGAACTCAACTCCAAAAGGTATCCTCAAAGAACACTGTAAAGCAACTATACTCCAAATAAATCAAATATTAATAAAAAAATAAAATAAAAACATAAGGCCTCATTTGGGAAGTGATACTTTAGCAATGACCTAAATGAAATGAAGGAAAGGCTGCTAGTTGAGCTGCTTCAGGTAGGAAGCACTGTCAGATGGAAAAGTCATGGAGAGCAAGAGTTTTTGAGTCACGTGTCTCTACCACTGGCTAGTTTAGACAGGGTCAGCATATTGCATCTTCTCTGAGCCTCCATGCCCTCAACTAAAAATAGAGACAACAGCAGTTTTCTCAAAGGATTTTTGAGATTTCAATGTGATAATATACATAAAACATCTGTCTCTTCATAGTAGCTCAATCAGTGTTATAGGCAGATAATTCATAAGTGGAGAGATGGGCAGATTTACAATAGGATGTAATCCTCGAAGATACAATGAGATAGGACAGGATAAGATAGAAGAGGGGAAGACAGGACAAGACAGGATACCCAAAGATGAGCACACAGGTTTCTAGAGAGACAACAGATATCTAGGTCCACAAATTCCTGCTTTATTATTTGGCCTCTCCACAGCTGGGGCATCCAGGTATTGTACCCATAATTAGATTTCTGATCTATTCCCTAGACCTAGCTTTAACTTTAAAAATTAGTGTGACCTTGGACAAGTCACTCAGTGTTTCAGGATTTTACTCGCCTCATCATTTAAAGTGAGCAAGGCATACTAAATAATTACTACGCCTTCACCAGATCTCTTAATATAGGTTTCAATAAGGTCCAGAATTTGTTTTTATGGGCTTTACTACTTCTAAATAAAGAAGTCATAATTATTTATTCAAAAGGATGAAAGTTTCTCCTTTTCCTAAAAACAGTGAGCTACTTAATATTTATTGAGCACCAGCTAAATCTATGACCTCTTTGTAGGATAACAGGAAGAGTTAAAACAAAGAAATATGCAACAGTAAAAACAATTAAAAATTTTTAAACAAATATGCATGGTCCAAGATATTTTTGTTACATATTTACACTGCTATATTTAAAATGGATAACCAACAAAGACCTATTGTAGAGCACATGGAACTCTGTTCAAACTTATGTGCCAGGCTGGATAGTAGGGAGGTTTGAGGGAGAGTGGATACATGTATATATATATGGCTGAGTCCCTTCACTGTTCACCTAAAACTACAACATTGCTAATCAGCTACACCCCAATACAAAATGCTTTTGGTGTTAAAAATATTAAAATTTATAAAATAAAAGAAAGTCTATATCTTCACCTCTTGCATTTGCAAATTTTAGCATTTGGAAATATCTTCTATGTCAGTTTTGCATACATGTACAAGTGTAAAGTTACCTGAATTTCAAGTTTTTTAAGTTTACACTAGGCAATAAAAATTAATTCCACTTGATTATCTAATAATCACAAAAACCTTTTGAATGACCATCTAAAATATGAAACAAACAAATATGAAAAAATATGCCAGCACATTTCCCTTATCTCTGTAAGATGACATACTATAAATTATAAACTTATGACCATTCATTTATTCATACTTGGAAGTAATTACAGAGAGACTTTCAAATATGTCAAAGCTATGGTTTTTCCAGTAGTCATGTATGGATGTGAGAGTTGGACCATAAAAAAAAGCTGAGCACTGAAGAATTGATGCCTTTGAACTGAGGTGCTGGAGAAGACTCGAAAGTCCCTCACACAGCAAGGAGATCAAACCAGTCACTTCTGAAGGAAATCAGTCCTAAATATTCATTGGAAAGACTGATGCTGAAGCTGAAGCTCCAATACTTGGCCACTGATTTGAAGAACTGACTCATTTGAAAAGACCCTGATGCTGGGAAGACTGAAGGCAGGAGGAGGAGGAGATGACAGAGGACGAGATGGTTGGGTGGCATTACCAACTCGATAGACATGAGTTTCAGCAAGCTTCAGGAACTGGTGATGGACAGGCAAGCCTGGCGTGCTGCAGTCCACGGGGTTGCAAAGTGTCAGACACGACTGAGCGACTGAACTGAGAGACAAGCATGTAAGTATCCACATTCAGGGAACACAAATAAGCCAAGGCCCTTGCCTTGAGAAAGCACAGTTAATAGGAGAGGCGAGGAAAAAAAACTGCTAACATACTCAGTGATAAATGCATAACCAATGTGAATATATGATACAGGTTTACCATTAAAAAAAAAAAGGTTGATAAATCAGCCCATGGGCAATCAAAGATTTCACAGAAGCAATACATTCAAGAAATTCTCAAGAATTAGCTTGTCAGGAAGACAGTTTTTCAGCAAATGTGTATTACACTCAAAAATTTTTAAAAAGTGATAGTCATTATTTCAAGGTGATGGGAATACAGGTAATTATCTTTTCTCTTGGTCCTTTTTCCAGATTGTGTCCAAATCATGTTTTATTTCAGTCATCAGAAAGTGATGCAATAATAATGCAAAATGACTTACGTTCTGTTTTGTTTGGGGCCAGAGTGAGGTACTCCGCCCGTGGCAAAGGTCGTGAGGAAGGAGGCTCGACATACGCAAAGGCGGGATCGAGCCTCAGGAGTCCCCCTGGAAATCCTTGAGCATCTACCCCCATAACCAGAGCCTGCCTACTTTACTACTTTGTGCTCTCACCTACATCTCTGATTTTACAGGGGGCTGTCCCCCACCACCTCTTTCGGAGAAGGAGTTAACCTAGAGCTCCAGTTAATAAAAACTCTTGGGCGTGACAAGAGTGTTTTAACCTACAAACTCCTCTGAAGGTTCTCTGGCCTGCCTGACAGGCTTGTCAGGCCACATGTGATTGCTCACGGCCTCCCAACCGTGAGAGGCATGAGATGCTTTAAACCTTCTAAAAACAGGTTCCTTAAAAAAGTTAGAAAACCATTAGTATAAGTATAATGGGCTGATTAGAAATTGTATTGATGAAGGGTTTTTCATTTGTTGAGCCAATGTTTGTTGCTAAGTCTCCACATCCCCTGCCCTTACACACATTAATGAATATATAGAAGAAACAAGTATTAACCTTTGATATTAATCACGTTAGACCTTAGGCTAAGTAAATTCTTTCCTTAACTAAAACCCACTACACCCTCACCCTATAGGAGTGTAACTTTATTTGGGTAGTGTCTGTTTTAAGAATAATCACCCCTGGAGAAATAAGTGTCCTGGTTGACTGACCGCTGTCACAAGGAGAGGGTCATAAATTGTCAGCAGGCCCCCTGGCCAGAAGATGATGTAACACCCCTAAGACCTCTGTATACATTTGTATGAAGCACCTGACTTTGACAAAAGTCAGGACTGCTGACCCCGCATGACTTTTGCATAACATCTCAGTGTATAAAAGTAGACCATGGAAAATAAAGAATTGGGGTCAGTTTCTCGAAATACTGGTCTCCCCATGTCGCTCTCTCTCTCACTCTGGCTGAGTCTCCATCTGGAGCGCGGAACCCACCATGCTTACTAATTATGCCTGGGCTTCTAAGATCCGACCGGGGAGGCCTCAGTGTCTCCTCTCCTTCGGGAGAACGGAAGGACGCCTGCGGCCTACCTAAGTGGTGCAAACTTCTTGTCTTGAAGTTTTATTGGTCTCCCGCATAAACCAAGCTACTCAGCCTCTTTTCTCCACTGAATTTTCCTACTGAGCTATCCTCATCCTATTACTCTTTATATCTTTGATAAAATATTTAAATAAATAGGTCGCTGACGCCGTCCCCGCTTCGAATACCCTGGATCAGCCGGGGCTGGACCCCGGCACTGTTTGTGTTTAAGGTCCAAATTGTTATATAGTTAAAGCTAATTTTTCTCTAATTCATCTGAAGTAATAGCTGTCTGGTGACTAAAAAGGTAGAAATGTAATCTTTAGTTTCCAGGTAGAGAAGTAATACAGTATTAGGTAGTAGGTATTACCATGTACTAGGTAGAAAGCTGTCCAGAAACTTCTGCAGGTTCCGGTAAGTGCTATCCCTTAAAGAAGGTGAGACTTACACAGATCTAAGTCCCTGCTCATTCTCCATCCTAGGTCTTGCATCTTACCCAGCCCATGTACCTCATACTTCTATCATCTCTGAATATACTGTGCTGATCAGTGCTCTCTCCTGTGACTGCAGTTTTTAAATTGTTTCCCAAACTTCTACACATGCTTCAAAACCTACCTCCAACTTCCAAAAAGTGAAGTAGAAACAAGACATGTCTATTCACTTTCTTCCCATAAAGAGAATCAAAGAGCCTTAAGAAAGGGCAATTCGAACAGGGCTACCTCAGCTCACTGCCTTGCATTGGAGAGCCCTTTGGACATGTTACTCCTGCAACTCTGTTCCCCAGTGATCCCTCCTAATATATTGTGTGATTCAACTCTTGTCTTCCTTACTTTCTATTGAGGGTAAGTAAGCTACACTCTTCCTCTGGCCTGGCCTAAGGGATTCCTAAAATACCCACACTCCCTGTGAGAACAGTCACTGGGCAACTTAAACACAAGAATACCCTTTCTGTGTAGTGATATTGATTCTATCATACTGACTACAAGCTTTGTCTGACTAGAGAATAATTTTGTGATTTTACTTCAAGCTTTGTTATATAAGTCCTCAATAAAAATGGAAAAATCATAGTTATGATTCAACAAATACAATTTGTAAAACAAAAAGTATTTGAGACACAATCCAAATTTTATTGAATTCTTACTACATGCCAGGCATTATACCTCATGGAGTATGTGCTCTAGCGCAGGAAACAGAATAATTATTTACAAATAAAAAGGGGATTAACCATTGGATAAAGATCTGTCTCTGGCATGAAAAATGAGTACTTGGTGTCTTCTAGAGAAACTCCTCATAGTTTAATCCATAAATGTCATCCTGACAATACCAGATTTGGCTGAGCACCCCTCCACTATGCTCGCAACATACCCTAACCCTATTAACACATTTCTTGTTATTTTGAAATTATCTATTTATATTTCTATCTTTCCTGATATTATGAGCGTCTCATAGACAGGAGTCATATCTCATATGATTTTTAGGATTTAACACGTTAATCATCCAGCGATAGGTCGTTGTAAACAAATACACCGGCTTTCCCTGGTGGCTCAGTGGTAAAGAATCCACCTGCCAATGCAGGAGACATGGGTTCGATCCCTGATCCAGGAAGATCCCACACACAGTGGAGCAACTAAGCCAGTTGGCCACAACTTTAAGCCTCTCCTAAGAGCCCAGGAATTGCAGCTACTGAGCCCACGTGTCCTAGAGCCACTGCTCCACAAAAAGAGAAGCCACTGCAACCAGAAGCCCACACACCCCAATGAGAGAGTAGCCCCCACTTGCTGAAACTAGAGAAAAGACCGTGCAGCAACGAAGACCAAGAACAGCCAAAAATAAATTATAAAAAACCAAATACAATGACCATAAACTATCAAAACCATTTACAGTAGTAGGATCATGTCCTGACCTCTATAAAATGCCCATAAACCTCTACACACATTGATTAAACATGTAGCCTCAACAGACTCTGAAGAAAATACTTCAACACACACAAAAATGTTGGCAAATATTGATCTACATTATGAGAGCTGAGTAGAGATAAAATCCATCTGGGTCAGTTCTATTTGGTCTTCCTCTTTCCTATCAACTTTCAAACTGGGATAGGCTAGCTATAAAAATCTATATGAATATGCACGAGGAAGGGAAAAAAAATGCAAGGTAAACAGATGATTCATCCTATATCAAGAAAGCCATGTTAATTTCAAAATAGGTGTATTATTTCAGTAGAATTCATAGTTTGTGTATGTTCTGAAGATAAACCGAAGACATCTGAATAATGTACTGCTTTCATGGGATCATACTGAATAACATCCTTGAAAAACAGGATGGGGAGGATAGAAGGAGAGAAACGGGAAGGAGCCACACTATAAACCACCCTAGATAGCAGATTCAAAAGCAGGGACGTCACTTTGCCAACAAAGGTCCGTCTAGTCAAGGCTATGGTTTTTCCAGTGGTCATGTATGGATGTGAGAGTTGGACTGTGAAGAAAGCTGAGCACCGAAGAATTGATGCTTTTGAACTGTGGTGTTGGAGAAGACTCTCGAGAGTCCCTTGGACTGCAAGGAGATCCAACCAGTCCATTCTGAAGGAGATCAGCCCTGGGATTTCTTTGGAGAGAATGATGCTAAAGCTGAAACTCCAGTACTTTGGCCACCTCATGCGAAGAGTTGACTCATTGGAAAAGACTCTGATGCTGGGAGGGACTGGGGGCAGGAGGAGAAGGGGACGACAGAGGATGAGATGGCTGGATGGCATCACCGACTCGATGTACGTGAGTTTGAGTGATCTCTGGGAGTTGGTGATGGACAGGGAGGCCTGGCCTGCTGCAATTCATGGGGTCGCAAAGAGTCGGACACGACTGAGCAACTGAAGTGAACTGAACTGAGCTGAACACTATACTCTGCCATCAAAGAAAGTCTAGTGAAAAAGCTTAAGATCCTCTAGTCAAAATCCATCCCTCATTTGAGAAAGCAGATACATCATTTTACAATACCATAAATGACAATTATTTGATGGGATGGGATGGGGAGGGAAGTGGGAGGGGGGTTCAGGATAGGGGACACATGTGCACCCATGGCTGATTCATGTCAATGTATGGCAAAAGCCACTACAATATTGTAAAGTAATCAGCCTCCAATTAAAATAAATTAATTAATTAAAAAATAAAATCAATTTAAAACCAAAATAAATAAATAAATAAAAGTATACCAGCTCCAAGTAATATGATTTAAGTTCTTCAATAACAATTTCCTTTTTTAGAACATGAAAAGAGCCTCCAAGAGATAATATGGGATAGACCGGTTCTATCAAAAGAGAAATAAGAATAAATAACAAAGTCAACTGTTTTTTTTTTTTTTAATCTTGATACATTTAAAGAGAAATAGCATTCATAATCATACAATTTGCCCTAACCTGGTACTGAACATTCAAGGTTTTTTTTTTTTTTTCATATTTTCAAATATTTAAAGATCTAACCAAGAAAAAGAACAGCAAGGTTTTGTAAAAAAAAAAAAAAAAGTCTCAAGTCTTTTCCTTTTTATCATATATACTGTTCTTTTACATTTCACTCCACTTCCCACACAATATAAAAGAAAACAGAGTTTACACATCTCCAAAAAAGTAAGTGGGGGGGGTGCATGAAAAGAAAAATATTATTGTTTTTGCTTTGGTAACAAAGTTAAAACATGCATGAATTGAATGTACAACAATCTTGAAAATATTTTAAAATTTTTAATATTTAAAAGAATTGAGCGCTAAAAAATAAGAGAAGGAAAACAAAATTTAAATGATCTAACATTTTAAAAAGGCATAAAAGATAATCAATGAAAATATCAGCCTAAAACAATACTGGTCATGCTCTAATAGCAAAGTTTTCTTCCCCAAAGTTTCAAAAATACCAACTGTCTCCCTGAGTGTGCATGACAAGTCATGTCTGACAAATTATGCTGCCTAACATGGCAGCCAGAATTCTTAGCAGGCAGCTGTGTTAGGGTTGTCAGTACAAACCAAAGTCTGCCAAGTCAAATCTAAAACCATGCCAATTAAAAGATACTGATACTTAGTCTTTAATTATACATTAAAAAGTGAAAGTCATTTGTTCACAAGAATTTTAAAATGGATTTTATTTTTTTTTATTTCAAGCACCTAATACTTAGTTGACCAAGAGACCACAGCAACACTTCAAGTCTCTCTAATATAATCAAAAAAGGTCTTTATAGAGTGATTTTGTCAAATTTGCTTTTGTCCTCTATAGTGCTTTTCCCCAGCAGTACTTTCTACCTAGAGAACTCAGGAAACCCTGTCTGTCTGTTCAACCACATCCAGCTTCATCTGTGCCATTTATGCAGACTACCAATTAAATCAGCAATGGAGGATTAGTCAATTAAGACTGCCATCCCATGGTAAAACTGTAGGATAAATTACATTTCTCACAAAAATTTTATACAGCATTTTTTATAGTCTTCACAATAGTGCAGACTGTAAAGATGAGCAAGTCTATGAGTGAGGATTCTTTACATGGGCACAGTATAGTCAAAAAAGAAGCAGGACTTAGCTATCAAAAATATACCCCAGTGGCTAATAGGTTGCCTAGATAACTCTGTCTTGAAGTCTAATTCCAGACCCCAGGTACCTACACAAATACTCCTTGTTTATTAACTTATTCCTAAAACCCTCACTGCTAAGTGAAAAGCCATTAAATAAGAGAAAAAAAATCCCACTAATTTTAATGTGAAAATGTTAATGTTTCAACTCAACCAAAAATACTGAGACAATTTTCACATGTAGGAGATAAATTAATACAACCACTGAGCAATAAAAGCATTAAGTTGTTACCTGAAAAATTCTCTTTGTTGATCCCACCCTATTTCTGACTTGCTTCTATCATTATTCAGCTGCTGACATCTTGATTCTTCTCATGTCCTATTTGGGATGAAATTTCAGCAATACCCCTCCTTCCCTGGTTTAGCTCTGATTTCTAACTTACTGATCATTTTATCTCTCTTAACCCTTCACATTAGCAGAGCTGGTGCTGGTATGAATACTAACTTTTGAATCCCATTCTTCCTTCAAAAAAACCCAAATATTGCATCCTCTTTGAACATTTTACTATCAGTCCTGCATCTGACATATAATACATTCCAAATACAATGATAGGCACAACCCTTATATTCCCAGGGAATTATGTGGCTATCTCAGCACTTTTCTAACTTTATTTATGTGGCAGCCTCCATACCCTAGGTTAGGATCTCCTTGAACATAAAAGCAATGTTTTGTTCATTTTTATATCCTCAAACCTTTATACACAACTTTGTTATATTATTTATTGAGAGCTTACCATATATTCATACTCTAAAGTAGATGCTAGAAATAATACAGACAGCAAAAACATTTATGTGTTTGCTCTCATGAAGCTTACAGTCTGACAGGAAAGAAACATTAATCATATCACCTCAAAATTAATTGTAAGTTGCAACCATGAAGGAGACATACACGGAGCCATGCACCTATCATTCAAAGGCCAGACTCCATCAAGATGGCTTATTTGAGGGACTGACATGTCCACAGAGCTCAGAAAGATGAGCTAATTGGGTGAACAGATGAGAAATGAGCATCACAGGTGGAAAAGGCACAATGAGTGAAGAACTCGTAACAAGAGAGAGATGACTGCATATGAGGACTGAAAGAAATTCAATCAGGCTGGGGTGCTAGTACAAACTGAGGCTGGGGATGTAGGTAAGGGTCAGACATTGTAAGGATTTACAGATATGGAAGGATTTTTGTCATTTTTTTTTTTAAAGAAAATTGTGAAGTCACTGAAGTTTGGAGGCAGGAAGATAACATGATTAGATTAGAGGTGCATATATAATTGGAGAAGGCAATGGCACCCCACTCCATTACTCTTGCCTGGAGAATCCCATGGACGGAGGAGCCTGGTGGACTGTAGTCCATGGGGTCACTGAAGGTCAGACATGACTGAGCGACTTCCCTTTCACTTTTCACTTTCATGCATTGGAGAAGGAAATGGCAACCCACTCCAGTGTTCTTGCCTGGGGAATCCCAGGGACGGCGGAGCCTGGTGGGTTGCCGTCTATGGGGTCACACAGAGTCGGACATGACTGAAGTGACGCAGCAGCAGCACATATAATTGAGAGAGTCTTAGGAGGAAAGTGCAATAAGAATGGATAATGGGTTGAAGGCAAAGGTTTATGCATAAGGGGGTATATCAAGGATGATCCTGGTTTTTTAGCCTCTGCAACTAAAATGTTAGCACTGCCATTAGCTGACACTGAAAATAATAGAATGATGTTTGGAGGAAAATCATGAGTTTAGTTTTAGGCATGTTGACTTTGAGGTACTTGAGTGATACACAGGAGTTGGAAGTAAATGGTCAACAGATTATGAAGATCTAGAATTCGATGAATGGTCTTAGCTATAATTACAAATCTGTCTATCATCTGAAATCAGAAGGCAATTGAGAAGGCAATTGAATCTGTAGCTGTGAACAAGATAAAAAGTTATAGAACAAGGAGAACCACAAGCCTAAGAATGAGATTTCAGGGGCCCTGGTATTTTAGAGTACAGGACAGGAGTATTTAAAATAGTTATTACTGGGAGTATAAGAGCAAGATGACCAGAAAAAAATAATTGCCCTGGAAAGCCAAGGACCCATTTGTAAAGGCTGATGAACTTAAATTTATAAAGAAATCAATCTGTCTCTAGTGGGAATTTCTCTAGGAGCATTAGCTGCTCCGATGTAGGCATGGAGAAGAAGAAATGATTGGGTTGATGGAGTTTATCCAGGGCTGATGTTCTGCCAATGGGTTGTGATAAAATACAGCAGCACAAGGACATTTAGGTCATTATCAAAAGTGTTATTTAAATAATGACATCATAGAATCAAGCCTGAATGAGGAAGAAAATGAATAAAGGAAAGGTTTTATGGTTGGATGAAGGCAGAAGGGTCAAGGCAATGCAGATCTTTCTGAAGTTGAAGAATGGTTCTAGGGTGAGGAGGACAGGCTGGAAGCAGATAAGCTTGTGCTTAAAAAGTGGGAAATTTGAACTAACCATAGTTTTAGGTAAGCAATTATAGGTAATAGCAAGGCCCAAATTATTACCTTGTCATCATGGGCGTTAGAGTCCAAAGTGGAACAAAATAGTGGGCCACTGAAGATGAGAAGGTGAGGACAGGTCATCTGCAGAAGGACTGAAGTCATTGAGGATGGTGTTGGGCTTGTGCTAAAGATGTGACAAATGAGAGTGGGCTGAACAGCTTTGCTTTTGACTAAAATTTGAAAGATAAACCAAACAGTGGTTTTAACACTGAATAAAGTGAGACCATAATTTTGAAATTTCTAACATTCAATGTATATCTATCCTGTGAAAATAATATAGTTTTAAACATCACTATTAACCTATTTTTTAAGATGAGGAAACTGGAGTTTTGATTAACTTCTCCAAGTCACAAATACTCTAAATGAATGGCTGAATTGACAGTCCAACAAATCTAACTCTGGATCCTACAACCCCAAATCTAATTCAAACTTGATAGCCTCTAGACACTTAAAGGTACATGTCTAGCTCATTTAGTTCAACATTAGACTCACCCAGAACAATTGATGAATTTGGCCCCCACATTATGTGTGATACTTAGAAAAAGCATACAGAGCAAGAATGTGAAGTCCTTTCTAAATGAGATGTTCCATTTCAGTGACTTCACATGTCTTTGAGATGAGTAAGTTTAATAAGCTTGACCTTTTTCCACAGTCCTAGAAAAACTTAGGCCCAGACGTGTCTCCTGAGGTTCTTAATAATACAAGTGATAGTATCACGATGAAATATCCTCATAAACAGTAAATGTTGTAGAAACTTGTGTGTTACTTAATTTTCTGGTTATTCTTTGTCATCACACACTACAGAATTTAATTCTTCATTTAACTATTTTCAAGAATGTAAGTTGAAAAAGAAGAAATTTGATCTTGGTCCATTGACGAAAATGATTCTACACCCAGAATTAGATTCCTCACTTTGCATAAATCCTATTTTGTAAGAGTGAATTAATTATCCATAAAAAGAAATGAGTAGCTTCAGTTCTATTTTAAAGCTAGATATACCCTCACCAGAACTGGAAATTGAAAAGATCAATCTTGCAGCAAATAGGAAGTTGTCTTCAAGCCATAAAGGAGGTTTTTAGATTGACTGAGTAGCTCAAGGAGGCACAAGAGAGGAAAAAAAAAAGAATGGAATTTTGCAACAAATGGGCACTTGCCACATACTTTCTTGAGTCATGGTCTTCTTAAAAAGAACAAAAAAAAATTTTTTTTTCCCCCATTAATCTCCAGACTCTAGAGGCTTAAAAGTTACCATAGTTCATTTCATTCAAAGTCCTACCTGACACCATGACTCAGCACCTATTGGCCAACTAAACATCAACATTCTAGAGATGTATGCTGGATGAGGAAAACACAAGGATATGTTATTCTAAAACTGTGGTTTCAAGATGCTCAATTATCTTCAAATTTTAATCAGGGTATGCTGTGATTTTGAAGGCCACTCCCCTGTAAAATAAAACTAGGTAGGTGATTTAACCTCAGTTTCATCATCTGCAAAATGGGAACAATATTAGTATTCTTTCATGGAATTATTTTAAACTTTGACATTATATGTTCCACTTCTAGAACACCTAGAACAGACATATTCAATGATCAGTCGCTATTATTTCTTTTGGTCTGTATAGCTCCCCCATGTTGTTCATTAAATTACTCAAAAGTATCTGCTTCTCTACACTGGCCCCGAGCCTTCCACTAACTAGGTAGTCATTAATTGTCTACTGAGTGCATGAGTTAGTGAATAGTCTGTACTCTGACAGACTCAGTTCTTTTAGTCTCAAAAGTGTCCTTGTTTGGATGATTGTTGTTGTTCAATCACTAAGTTGTGTCCAACTTTTTGTGACCCCATGGACTGCAGCATGCCAGGCTTTCCTGTCCTTCACTATCTCCCAGAGTTTGCTCAAACTCATGACCATTGTATCAGTGATGCTATCCAGACATCTCATTCTCTGTCGTCCTCTTTAGATGGTAAGTTATAAGGCTTCCCTGATAGCTCAGTTGGTAAAGAATCCACCTGCAATGCCGAAACCCATAGGATAACCCTATTTATACCGTCCTTATTCTCTATTGCTAAGCCAATTTCTCCAGCTTTAATCTATGTAGGCTATCTTTTACTTGGCCTTCCAAGGACAGAAAGGAAACTTAATTAGAAAACTTAATTATCCTACAAATATTTTTGTCAAATACAAGCTAGCTTTTAAATTTTGTAAACAGGGGCAGATTTAGTGGTAGAGGATCCAGAGCAATGGATTCAGACTCTAAAAGACTTGGAAAGTCCTAGTCCCCTTTCTGTGAGACATTGGGCAGGTCATGAAATTTCATTTTCCTCGTTTGTAGTAAAATAAGATTAATAATCCCCACCCAATGATAATTTTAGAGTGTTTAAATGAAATAATGTGAGTGAAAGAGTGCTTTGAAAACCCTCTAACACTGTATCAATAAGTATGAATAGTGCTTTGAATTAATATGAGGAAAGGTCTTATTATCCTTTTCTTTCTACCTTGGATATAGTTGATCAAAAATTTTAATCTTGAATTGTTTCAAGAGTTGAAAAAGGGCATGGCTGAGTTTTAGATTTTAGTAAGAGTTTTATTATGAAATGGGAAAAAAACAGATGGAAAAAGAGAAATGACTTTCACAGATGCCATTCCCTGGATGTTTCCTCTCTGTAATCCACCAACCCCATCCATCCCCCCAGGCCCATGTGATGTTTGCCTGCGCACCATGAAACGTTTAGATCACCCATCATTCACTACAGAAAAACTTCCTTCCTCCTCAGAAAGAGCTGCCACCAGTTCTGTGAAGTCCTCATCGTATGTGGTGCTGTTTCTATGTTTGCACCTATTACAGTAAAAATAAGTAAAAAAGCACTTATTTGTTTTTTTTTTTTTTTTTTTTTATTCTTCCAATTTTATTTTATTTTTAAACTTTACATAATTGTATTAGTTTTGCCAAATATCAAAATGAATCCACCACAGGTATACATGTGTTCCCCATCCCGAACCCTCCTCCCTCCTCCCTCCCCATACCATCCCTCTGGGCCGTCCCAGTGCACCAGCCCCAAGCATCCAGCATCGTGCATCGAACCTGGACTGGCAACTCGTTTCCTACATGATATTTTACATGTTTCATTGCCATTCTCCCAAATCTTCCCACCCTCTCCCTCTCCCACAGAGTCCATAAGACTGTTCTATACATCAGTGTCTCTTTTGCTGTCTCGTACACCGGGTTATTGTTACCATCTTTCTAAATTCCATATATATGCGTTAGTATACTGTATTTATGTTTTTCCTTCTGGCTTACTTCACTCTGTATAATAGGCTCCAGTTTCATCCACCTCATTAGAACTGATTCAAATGTATTTTTTTTAATGGCTGAGTAATACTCCATTGTGTATATGTACCACAGCTTTCTTATCCATTCATCTGCTGATGGACATCTAGGTTGCTTCCATGTCTTGGCTATTATAAACAGTGCTGCGATGAACATTGGGGTACACGTGTCTCTTTCCCTTCTGGTTTCCTCAGTGTGTATGCCCAGCAGTGGGGTTGCTGGATCATAAGGCAGTTCTATTTCCAGTTTTTTAAGGAATCTCCACACTGTTCTCCATAGTGGCTGTACTAGTTTGCATTCCCACCAACAGTGTAAGAGGGTTCCCTTTTCTCCACACCCTCTCCAGCACTTATTTGATTAGACGCTCATCTGCCCAGCTAAGCTATAATCTCCTTGAAATAGGGAACTGTTTATTACTTCTCTTTGTATTACCAACAATTCCCATAGACACACACAAAAATAGTCTGAATTCATGTTTACTGAATTGAATGGAATGAGCACTTATTAATCACAGAGTGTGGATTAGAAAATATACTAGATGCTTTACATACATTCTCATTTAATACTTAAAATGACCTAAAAAAAAGACATAATTTTTACCACTTTAAAATGGAAAAAACTAGGGTTAAAACCACCCAAAGTTCATTCCATAATCTTTCAGATGAGCTAAGTTTAAAACCTATGCTCATTATTAAAAATATGAATTATAGAAGTATAATAGCTATTCATTTATCCTTATCACTATGACCTGCATATAACCATGGTGATTGATAAAGACCATTCTCAATTCTCTGAGCATGTCTAGACCTGTTGATTAGCTAGAAAAGAGAACTATCATTTATCAGATTTTGTGACACTAAATGTCTGATCATTCCCAACAGCACTGGAGGAGAGGTTCCTGAAACATTATAGCAAATAAATATAAGTATAGAAGCTTTATCTGAGAAATCTAAAAGCTAGTAATGCCCCTTATCTATGGGAGAAGAGCAGTAGTTAATAAATTTGAGCTAGGAGCTACAGGATCGACACTTCCCATAAAATAATGGCACCCTACAGTAACTGAACCAAGAATGAAGCATGGGGTAGTAAAAGATAAGGAAGACATATTCAGATAACAGGACTGTAATTATAACTGACTTTTAGCCTCAGTAAAATTAATTGAGAAACTTCTGATAGATGGTTAAGACTGAGCCCTAAATGACATTGACTGTGAGTTACAGCTTTCTGCTGAAAACTCTGAAAGAATTTCCCTGAAATGAGTCAAAGCTAGATCTATCCCAGTAACAATGCAGGAGATGGATCGGAAATGTGTCAAATGATGGATCAGATGCTTGACCACAGGGTTGCTGACTATAATTTTTAGAAACTGAAAAGCAGTTTTTACAAGAAATTGGGTTCTAAACCATACCATATAGGGAGGAAAAAGGCAGGCTGCAGAGAATAGATCAATCTCAGTGGGAGGTGATAAATGAGTCTCTGGATAATTTTTAAATTCTCCCATGATGACCAATCACTAGCTTCTGAACATCCCATCCAACCATCACATTGTCACAAGCAATATCATTTTCAAACACAGAGCTGCTCAAAATATTTTCGAGTTCCCAGTTTCCCCCAGGATAAAGTCCAACCTTCCTTGTGTGCCATGTATTATCCTTGACAATGTTGACCAGACTTAACATTTGCAGGGCTAGCTCCTTCATTCCTAAATCATTTTATACTCTTTCAAAAATATAGCACCTTTTGCATGATATTCCTGTAACTGAGATGCTCTTTCCCCTTCCTGCTTTGTGGTGAATCCTACATATTTCTCAACACCTCACTCAGGTGTTGCCTCCTCTGAGAATTCCTCCTCTCAGATCAGATCAGATCAGTCGCTCAGTCGTGTCCAACTGCTCCTAAATAGGACAGTGATGTCATCTGAACACTCATCTGTACAACATCATCCTGTCACCTTAAAAATTATCCATCCCCCCTCCAAATGCCAAGCAGAACCATGACTTAAAAGCCTTTGCTTGTACTTCAGGGTTTAATATTGGGGACTCTGACCATCATTATGTGCTCTAGGCTCCAGAATATGGTACTAAGAAAAACAAAGCCTTGCTTAATTTTACAGAGGTAAGGAAGAAGGAAAAGTATAAAGTTAAACAAATACATGCAAGATGACAATAGCTGCTATGAAGAAAAATAACAGAGGGTAAGGGGATAAAAGTGAAACGAGGGGGTTGTCAGCTTCACTTACAGTGTCAGGAAAGACAACCTGAAAAGTGATAGTTGGTACTTATCAGAGTTTTTCAGCAGAGACACTGAGAAAGTATGCCATCATCATCTGCTGCTGCTGCTGCCAAGTCGCTTCAGTCGTGTCCGACTCTGTGCGACCCCACAGACGGCAGCCCACCAGGCTCCCCCGTCCCTGGGATTCTCCAGGCAAGAACACTGGAGTGGGTTGCCATTTCCTTCTCCAATGCAGGAAAGTGAAAAGTGAAAGTGAAGTCACTCAGTCGTGCCCAACTCTTAGAGACCCCATGGACTGCAGCCTACCAGGCTCCTCCATCCATGGGATTTTCCAGGGAAGAGTACTGGAGTGGGGTGCCATTGCCTTCTCGGTGGTACCCAAATGGGGGTGTAACTGAAGAGAATTATCTAAGCTTCAGAGGAGCAAGAAAAGCTGGATGGAGAAAATAAGCCACATCCTATGATGGGTTAAAGGTCAAAGCTGAGGAACTGGTATAGCATGAGAGACTTGATTCTAAACTTCAGTCACCCAAGTTGGTATCTGTGTTTGAGTGTGTGTGTGTATCTGTCTGTCTGTCTGTGTTTGGAGAGACTGTGAACAGAGGCTGTGGATACTCCTTGAATTCTGAACTTCCAAGAGTCAAACTCAGAATGCAAATAGATTTGGATTACAAGCGATACTTTCATTTTCCTATAACCAGTGCCACAGTCAACACCACATGGAGATCTCAGGGTTGAGAATAAGTTAGCAGATCAGGATCCCTGGAGCCAAGGGTTTCTCAAGAGTGGCACTAATGACATTTTGGACCAGATGATTACTTGCTGAGGGGTGCCGTCCTGTGCATTGTGAGATGATTAGTAGCATCCCTGGACTCCACCCAATTTCCAGACATGCTACAGGTCTCCCAGGGATGGGGCAGGGCAGGACAACATCACCCTCAGTTAAGAAACATCGCCATAGACAAAGGGAACAGAGTGGAGAGAGAGGCAGTGGTAGCCACGAAGACACAATCACAGATAGTGAGTAAATAGGTCTGCAGAGTTTAAATCAAATTTTTCTTTTTTTTTTAATTTTATTTTATTTTTAAACTTTACATAATTGTATTAGTTTTGCCAAATATCAAAATGAATCCACCAAATTTTTCTTTGAATTTTCCTTTATGAGATAGTGATAACCAGAAATATCTTCATAACCCTGATCCTGAACTCTTGAAAATCTTAATTATCTATGAGTCAGCTAGCCATGCTTATTTTACAAACTAAATAGATATAAATAATTTATTTATTTTAAAAGAATTTTGAACAACCAGGTTTGAAGAGATAACAAGCACTCATCAAATCCTCCTTTCTGACATATTGCAATTAACTAAGATTGTGTCAACTTATAACAAATCTCAACCTTGTTTTTGTGTTCCCTAAGGACTAGACTCTTTCTGGAAGGTATTGCTTTTATTCCTTGATTAGACAAGCCTATATTGAACGATTACACTGTGTTCCTATATGGTACTCAATAGGAAACAGAGTTTTTGAACTTCAGGATACATAGTGAAAAAGACAGTTGTGTAAGTATTCTACTTCTGATTAGCTCATAATTTGGGAAGAAATAGCATGGGCTGTGCGTATGTGTGTGCACTGAGTCACTTCAGGCTTGTCTGACTCTTTGTGACTCCATGGACTGTAGCCCACTAGGCTCCTCTGTCCGTGGGATTCTCCAGGCAAGAATACTGGAGTGGGTTGCCATTTCCTACTCCAGGGGATCTTTCCGACCCAGGGATCAAACCCATGTCTCCTGCAGCTCCTGCACTGCAGGCAGATTCTTTACAGTTGAGCCACCTGGGAAGCCCACAGAATGGGTGCTGACTCTCTTTCCTGAATCCTAAAGATAACAAAGAAATGACAGGGAAGTTGATGGACCCTAGATACTAATCCAAAATCTATGAAAAACTCCTGACTAGACAGAATGGCTGGCCTAATATGGTGTGTGTCTGCCTGTCTGTCTGTCTTTGGGAGTGAGGGATAATGAGAGAATGCAAATCAAAACCACAATGAGGTACCATTTCACGCCAGTCAGAATGGCTGCGATCCAAAAGTCTACAAGCAATAAATGCTGGAGAGGGTGTGGAGAAAAGGGAACCCTCTTACACTGTTGGTGGGAATGCAACCTAGTACAGCCACTATGGAGAACAGTGTGGAGATTCCTTAAAAAACTGGAAATAGAACTGCCTTATGACCCAGAAATCCCACTGCTGGGCTTACACACTGAGGAAACCAGAAGGGAAAGAGACACGTGTACCCCAATGTTCATCACAGCGCTGTTTATAATAGCCAGGACATGGAAGCAACCTAGATGCCCATCAGCAGGTGAATGGATAAGAAAGCTGTGGTACATATACACAATGGAGTATTACTCAGCCATTAAAAAGAATACATTTGAATCAGTTCTAATGAGGTGGATGAAACTGGAGCCGATTATACAGAGTGAAGTAAGCCAGAAAGAAAAACACCAATACAGTATACTAATGCATATATGGAATTTAGAAAGATGGTAATGACAATCCTGTATGCAAGACAGCAAAAGAGACACAGATGTATAGAACAGTCTTTTGGACTCTGTGGGAGAGGGAGAGGGGGATGATTTGGGAGAATGGCATTAAAACATGTATAATATCATATAAGAAACGAATCGCCAGTCCAGGAAGCTCGGGGCTGGTGCACTGGGATGACCCAGAGGGATGGGATGGGGAGGGAGGTGGGAGGGCGGGGGGGAAGAGAGAAATCAAAATCTAGAGCAAAAATGGGTTGTGTGCAAAAAGATTTCTTCCTCTCTGCAGACAGACATTCCCTAACAAAGTAGCTAATACCTTCATGAAAAGAGGCATTTTAAAAAATAGATCATAAAACATTTACAGAATACAAACATTTTAAAAGAACAAAAAAACTGAACAACCTACATTATTTGAGCAATACTAATGAACCAATCAGAATAACAATTCAAAATAAGCATGATAAATATTCCCAAATATATAAAGGAAGATGCTGAAGAAAGCAAACAGGTACAAGAAAATTGACATTCAATTCAGTCACTCAGTTGTGTCCAGCTCTTTGTGACCCCGTGGACTGCAGCACACCAGGCTTCCCTGTCCATCATCAACTGCCAGAGCTTACTCAAACTCATGTCCACGAGTCAGTGATGCCATTCAACTATCTCATCCTCTGTTATCCCCTTCTCCTCCTGCCTTCAATCCTGCCCAGCATCAGAGTCTTTCAAATCAATCAGCTCTTCACAACAGGCCAAAGTATTGGAGCTTCAGCTTCAGCATCAGTCCTTCCAATGAATATTAAGGACTGGTTTCCTTGAGGATTGACTTGTTTGATCTCCATGCAGTGCAAGGGACTCTCAAGAGTCTTTTCCAACACCACAGTTTAAAAGCATCAATTCTTTGGCACTCAGCTTTCTTTACAGTCCAATTCTCACATCCATACATGACTATTGGAAAAACTATAGCTTTGACTGGATGGACCTTTGTTGGCAAAGGAATGTCTCTGCTTTTTAATATGCTGTCTAGGTTGGTCATAGCTTTTCTTACCAAAAGCAAGTGTCTTTTAATTTCATGGCTGCAGTCACCACTTGGAGTGATTTTAGAGCCTAAAAAAATAAAGTCTCTCACTGTTTCCATTGTTTCCCCATCTATTTGCCATGAAGTGATGGGACTGTATGCTATGATCTTAGTTTTCTGAATGTTGAGTTTTAAGTCAACTTTTTAATTCTCCTCTTTCACTTTCAAGAGGCTCTTTAGTTCTTCTTCATTTTCTGCCATAAGTGTGGTGTCATCTGCATATAGGAGGCTATTATTTCTCCCTGCAATCTTGATTCCATATTGTGCTTCAACCAACCCAGCATTTCACATGATATACTTTGCATATAAGTTAAATAAGCAGGGTGACAATATACAGCTTTGACGTACTCCTTTCCCAATTTGGGACCAGTCTGTTGTTCCATGTCCAGTTCTAACTGTTGCTTTTTGACCTACATACAGATTTCTCAAGAGCCAGGTCAGATGGCCTGGTATTCCCATCTCTTTAAGAATTTTCCACAGTTTCTTATGATCCACACAGTCAAACGCTTTGCCGTATTCAATAAAGCAGAAGTAAATGACTTTCTGGAACTCTCTTGCTTTTTTGATGATCTGACAGATGTTGGCAATTTGATCCCAGTTCCTCTGCTTTTTCTAAATCCAGTTTGAACATCTGGACGTTCACAGTTCACGTACTTCTGAAGCCTGGCTTGGAGGATTTTGAGCATTACTTTGCTAACGTGTGAGATTAGTGCAATTGTGCGGTAGTTTGAACATTCTTTGGCATTGTTTTGGGATTGGAATGAAAACTGACCTTTCCTAGTTCTGTGGCCACTGCTGAGTTTTCCAAATTTTCTGGCATATTGAGTACAGCACTTTCACAGCATCATCTTTTAGGATTTGAAATAGCTCAACTGGAATCCCATCACCTCCACTAGCTTTGTTCATAAAGATGCCTCCTAAGGCCCACTTGACTTCACATTCGAGGAGGTCTGACTCCATGAGTGATCACACCATCATGATTATCTGGGTCGTGAAGACTTTTTTGGTATAGTTCTTCTGTGTATTCTATCCACCTCTTCTTAGTTTCTTCTGCTTCTGTTAGGTCCCTACCATTTCTGTCCTTTATTGTGCCCATCTTTGCATGAAATGTTCCCTTGGTGTCTCTAATTTTCTTGAAGAGATCTCTAGTCTTTCCCATTCTATTATTTTCCTCTGTTTCTTTGCATTGATCACTGAGGAAGGCTTTATTACCTCTCTTTGCTATTCTTTGGAACTCTGCATTCAAATGGGTATATCTTTCCTTTTCTCCTTTGCTTTTTGCTTCTCTTCTTTTCACAGCTATTTGTTAGGCCTCCTCAGACAACCATTTTGCCTTTTTTCATTTCTTTTTCTTGGGGTGGTCTTGATCACCGCCTCCTGTACAATGTTATGAACCTCCGTCCATAGTTCTTCAGGCACTCTGTCTATCAGATCTAATCCCTTGAATCTATTTGTCACTTCCACTGTATAATCGTAAGGGATTTGATTTAGGTCATACTTGAATGGTCTAGTGGTTTTTCCCTACTTTCTTCTAATTAAAGGACATTAGGAAAACCATAATAGTTGAAATTAAAGTTCAACAGATTGGTTGAATCACAGAATGTATACAGACAATGAATTAACTGGGAAACTTGACTATCAGGATGAAGAACTCTACTCAAGGGCATCTAGATCATTTTTAAGAATTAGCTGCAGAAGGATAGAAAAAACAAAGGGGAAAATACTTTAATTACAAATTAGAATTTGATAGAGTGACAAAAAATAGTTTAAAATGTTGTACTAATTACAGTAAGATATAGAAAGATAAAATTATAGTTGGAGATTTTAACACACACCCACTTAAAATCTAATAGAATAGTTGGCAAAAATTTTTAAGAAACAATACTTGTGGCATTTAAAAGTAACCATAGACTAATGTCTTGAAAATATATAGCATTTCAGCCTAGCAAGAATACGGAAGAAAACTCAAAGGGAAAATAATGAAAGAGCTAAATATGTAATATTCACAAGAGAAACCTAAAAAGCTATAAGTAATGAAGAGATGCCACAGCACACCAGTGATCAGAGAAATTGCAATGTATTATCTTTCTTCACATTTCTTTCTAAAGCAATAGATTAAGGATATATACAACAATCTGGATAGACATTAAAGTCTAAACACACAGTGATAATGTAGGAAGATATATTTTAATACACTGTGAAATACATGAATTTAAAAATGTATAAACCAAATGACACTGTATAATCTCCTAAGGAAATAAATTCACCAGAATAACTGTGTTTGGTAGAAATTACCAGTAAGTAAAGAACTAGGATAGAGAATGGAATAATAAAGTGAAATAAAAGGAGAGGACTCAATGATCTGTGGTGACCAAAACGGAAAGAAAATCTAAAAAGGAGAGGATGTGACCATATATACAAAGTATGTGTATGTATAAGCGACTGACTTTGCTGTGCAGCAGAAGCTGACACATAAGCGGACTGTAAGGCAACTGCACTCCAATAACAATTAATTTCAAAGAGTAGAGGGCTGTTACATAGGCCAATGATGATTATACCCCCATGAATGAATGAATATGACTTAATCGACACTATGAACCAGATAAAAATAAATCACACTGTCTTGCAAAGACAAATTAGCAAAAAAAAAAAAAAAACTAGTTGTGTGGGAAGCAGTGGTAAATGCTTCCTAGAGGCAAAGACAACTAAACTGAGTCTTTCAAGGAGCTTCACCTCCTGTATGATTACAGGAGGTAAAGAATGCAGGGAGGATGTGATTTCAAGGTTAAGAAACCGCATACTCAAAGACACAGTCAAGCAAGAGATCATTATGTTCAGAGAAGAGCAAGTAGTCTGGTGGCTATAGATTGTAAGATTTGGTGGATGAGGGATGACAGCTGGAGAGATAGGAGACGCATGGATGGCTTAAGGTAAGTAATAGATCGGGTCCAAATTGTGAAAACCCTCATATGTCCTAGGAAACCATTGGAAACCTACAGCGCTGGGAATAAGGGATAGATTGACCCTTGGTCGCTCATGAAAGCTACATGAAGAATTTCCAAGCTGTCACAAACTAGCCAAGCTGTCAAGATTCCTGAACTAGAGAGTAGTAAAGCAGTTAGCTAAAATGAGGCTCCCGTGAAGAATGCCCCTGTCACTCTGTCTGGGGTGGCATCTGCCGTAACTGGAGACTGGCAAGTCAACAGACCCTTTGATCGTCAAATGATTTATGTCAGCCGTCGAGTGTTGAAGTGGCAGCCACACATCTGTCATCAGGACAATGTTGTATAAAAGCGATTTTAATTGCCTCTGGATTATAAATAAAAGAGCAGCGCGTCACAGAGATAAAGTATGCAATCACTGCTAATTTGCAGATTGTGTTGTGAAGGACAAAGTAAACCCCCGATGGGCCGGGGGTGAGGGTAGGAAGTTAATTCACTGATAGGAGGTGTAGGCAGGAGTGTTTTAATAACAAATGGCAACATTCGCTCCATGACAAGAGCCTTGATTCAGAAAAATGTCAAGCTGATGTATTCGTTTTCTGTCCTGTATTTAATCAACTGTAGAAGGTATTGATGGAAGATTCAGGCTAGAAAAAAAAAAGGACTTATGAATGTCAAATGTTAAAAGAAAGACTCACGTTTTAGGTCATCTCTGCCAATTTGCTATGCATATTAGCCACAATTAATGTCTCCACAACTGCATTTTACTTGCCTCTCTCTGACATTTCCCTCCCCTTCATCGCCTACTGCTTCTTTCCTCATGGAAACCCTTATCTTCCTCTGCCTCACTGCCTCTCTCTCCTGACACTGCAGAATGAATCTTCCCAAAGCAGCCTTCAGATAAGTCAAGTCCCTTGCCCAGAAACTCCTCTAGGATAACCACTGGTATTGATGGAAAATTCAGGCTGGAAAAAAAACGGACTTGTCAATGTCAAATGTTAAAAGATTCACATTTGAGGTCATCTCTTCCAATTTTCTATGCATAATATCCACAATTAATGTTGCCATATCTACTTTTTGCTTGCCTACAGAATCCAGTTCCCCCTCCTTTTCTTGAGGTCCATGATACCCACTCACTGATTTAATTCATTCTGTATTTGCTGAACACCTACCATTGTTCTGGACATGTAGGACATATTAGTGAACAAACCTGATCAGTACCCCTGCCCTTCTAGAATTTACATTCTGTGAGAACCACAACCTAACATTTCAAACCAATTTCCCATCAGACTTCTCAGAAAACACAACCTGGGTTACTCATAACCGAATATCATAAACCCCAAACATTTTTCCAACTTTTTACCTTTGCTTAATCTTTTATTTATGTATTCAATAAATACTTTTCTATGAAATGTGTCTTTGATGTCCATAAACAATCCTTCTAATTCTTTGAGCTCTCTTTTCCCCAACCTTTACTTCCAATATCCCTTCCTCCTCTTAATCCTCCTACACTGCTGGTAGGAATACAAACTGGTGCAGCCAATGTGGAAAACAGTATGGAGGTTCCTCAAAAAGTTAAGGTTGCCATATGATCCAGCAATCCCAGTCTGGGCATATATCCAGACAAAACTGTAAGTCAAAAAGATGCATGCACCCCAGTGTTCACAGCAGCATTATTTACAACAGCCAAGATGTGGCAGCAACTTAAATATCCATCGACAGATGAATGGATGAAGACAATGTGGTACATATATACAATGGAATATTACTGAGCCATAAAAAAGAATGAAATAATGCCATTTGCAGCAACATGGATGAACGTAGAGATTATCATATCAAGTGAATTAAGAAAGACAAATTTCATATGATATTACTTATATGGGGAATCTAAGATGACACAAATGAATTTATCTGTGAAACATAAACACTCTCTCAAACATACAGAACAGACCTCTGGTTGCCAAGAGGGGTGGGAAGTTAGGGGAAGGATGGATTGGGAGTTTGGGATTAGCAGATACAAACTATTCTAAATAGAATGGATAAACAAGGTCCTACTCTATAGCTCAGGGAACTATATTCAATATCCTGTAATAAACCATAATGGGAAAGAAAAAAAAATTATCTTAAAGTAGTAACAGACAAAGAAAATATGGAGGAAAAAAAAAAAATCCTGTCCTCCTCTCCACCTCAGTTACCATCTCCCATGGTCTTTTATTTGACTTCTCAAAACAGTACCCCTCTCAACTCTACATGTTATGCCCCTGATGGCCACCTTCTAATTTTCCAGCTCTCCTCTCTAGTGATCCAGCTTCAATAACTCTTTGACATCAACACTACTAATACATTCTTTTTTATTGTCAGTCCTCACCATCATGTCCTCACTGAACTCATTCAGATTTAAGAACACATTAACACATTTTTATATCACACCCTCATGTCTCCATCTCCTCACATGTATATTTTTGTCACTTTATCCCCAAGACCCAGAACAGTAACCAAAATAATAGCCACAACTAATCTTTTGAATATTTATAATGTGCTAGGCTGGGTTGTAAATGCTTTCATGTGTGAATATGTATTTAATTTTCACAATGACTTTACGATAGATTCCTTATTTCTCACCTATTTTACCAATGAGAAAACTACCATTTTTCAAGTTTCAAATCTTCTAATGGTTTCCCTAGAGATTATAACAAGAGGCCATGAAAAATTAAGTAAACTGCCAAAGTTCACACATGGTGCATGTGGCAGAACAAGAATTCAAAATTTAAACACAGAAATCCTAGTTCCAGTCCCATTTAGTTAACTACTACACTATCATGAAACATTATAAGTGCTCAATACATATAGAGAATGCGTGAATGAATGGTTCCCCCAGGTCTAAGTCATGCATTCTCTCTGTTTTCTGAAACCCTTTCAATCAGTCATGCCCCACGTTGACTGTTATGTTCTTCAGGGAGACTTACTTGGTAAGCCCTCCCCTCCCCCAATTCATAATGGAAAAAAATTTTAACAGCTGGATCATAAATATTACTTCATTTGAACCTGGAAAAACATCATATGAGGTGGATATTAGGTTTATTTCTAGATAACAACAACAGTAATGGTAGCAGCAAGCATTTTTGCATACCCACCATATTCTAGCATTAAGTTAATCCTAACTTAATTAAGAGCTCTGTATCTACTGACCCATTTAATACTCATAAATTTAACACTCATAAATATCTCCTAATATTCTTATTTGATACGCATTATTAAAGTTGGCTTAAAGCTCAACATTCAGAAAATGAAGATCATGGCATCTAGTCCCACCACTTCATGGGAAATAGATGGGGAAACAGTGGAAACAGTGTCAGACTTTATTTTTCTGGGCTCCAAAATCACTACAGATGGTGACTGCAGCCATGAAATTAAAAGACGCTTACTCCTTGGAAGGAAAGTTATGACCAACCTAGATAGCATATTCAAAAGCAGAGACATTACTTTGCCAACAAAGGTCCATCTAGTCAAGGCTATGGTTTTTCCTGTGGTCATGTATGGATGTGAGAGTTGGACTGTGAAGAAGGCTGAACGCCAAAGAATTGATGCTTTTGAACTGTGGTGTTGGAGAAGAGTCTTGAGAGTCCCTTGGACTGCAAGGAGATCCAACCAGTCCATTCTGAAGGAGATCAGCCCTGGGATTTCTTTGGAAGGACTGATGCTAAAGCTGAAACTCCAGTACTTTGGCCACCTCATGGGAAGTGTTGACTCATTGGAAAAGACTCTGATGCTGGGAGGGATTGGGGGCAGGACGAGAAGGGGACGACAGAGGATGAGATGGTTGGATGGCATCACTGACTCGATGGACGTGAGTCTGAGTGAACTCTGGGATTTGGTGATGGACAGGGAGGCCTGGTGTGCTGCAATTCATGGGGTCGCAAAGAGTCAGACACGACTGAGCGACTGATCTGATCTGATCTGATTATTGTTATCCCCATTTTATACACAATAAAACTAACAGTATCTTCAGAACATGGTGATAAAGAAGTCCAAATAAAATTATAGCTGAATGTGTGGTTAGTATAATTCAATCCCAATGCAATAGCAAGCCACATCCATTTGTGGACAGTCTTACCCACTCATAGCATTTGTGTTAGTAAGTATCAATATCTTTTGTCCACATCACAATCTTCCTTTGACTTCCACATAACTGGAGCAGGGTTGGCACCAAAACCATTATGAGAAAAAAAGTTATCCAAACTCCTTAAATGTAATTTGATTCTGGATCCAGCCCACACCCCAGACTACTGGCTTATATATGACAAGGTCACAGCTCAAAGACCAAAAATCATGATCAAAGATTGACCCAGAGAAGGCCCATCCTGCCTCTTGGGGGATGGTACTGACAAATACCTTAGTGACTTTGGGAATGGACCTCAACTCTTCCAATAATTCTTGGCTCCTGTAACTTGGTTTACTAGACAGTGCACATGAAGTCAGAAACCTAGAAGTAAAATTCTGGCTCTATTGTTTGTCCTCAGACAAATTCAACAGCATCATTCTTCTCTTCATCTGAAAAACATGAGACAAATTGTGTCTATCCCATAGAGTTATGGTCAGGACTATTTGAGCTGATATAGCAGCACTCTATAAACTAGGAAACGCTGTCACCATTTAAGAGATTACTTGATACTGACGTCAAAATTCTAGTCCACAGAAAAAACCACCTAGCCACTAATCCACCGAAAAATCCAACCAAAAAAAATTCTCAGTGAACCAAATCTGGAACAATGTGGCAACAAAATAAACAATGATGGTACTGGATTATAAGCCAAAAAATAAATATCCATAAGTTGATACTGACATAAATTATTAAATAAAAAATGGGGAGGAGGAACAAACCTACCTTAAAGAAGAATTACCAAAAAATAAATAAATAAAGGGAAAGAGGATAATAAAAATTACCAATGGAATATCACGGCAATCATTGTTACAAGTAAGATCCTCTGATGAGGCTTCCCCTGACCATCACCAACTCCCAGCGCTTGCTCAAACTCATGTCCATAAGGCAGGTGATGCCATCCAATCATCTCATCATCTGTTGACCCCTTTTCTTCCCACCTTCAATCTTTCCAGCATCAGGGACTTTTCCAATGAGTCAGTTTTTCACATCAGGTGGCCAAAGTATTGGAGTTTCAGATTCAACATCAGTCCTTCCAACAAATACTCAGGTCTGATTTCCTTAAGGATTTACTGGTTGGATCTACTTTCAGTCCAAGGAACTTTCAGGAGTCTTCTCCAGCACCACAGTTCAAAAGCATCAATTCTTTGGTGCTCAGCTTTCTTTACAGTCCAACTCTCACATCCATACATGACTACTGGAAAAAGTATAGTTTTGACTAGATGAACCTTTGTTGGCAAAGTAATGCCTCTGCTTTTTAATATGCTGTCTAGGTTGGTTATAGCTTTTCTTCTCAGGAGCAAGCATCTTTTAATGTCATGGCTGCAGTCACCATCTGCTGTGATTTTGGAGCCCAATAAAAAAATTCTGTCACTGTTTCCACTGTTTCCTCATCTATTTGCCATGAAGTGATGGGACCAGATGCCATGATCTTAGGTTTTTGAATGTTGAATTTTAAGCCAACTTTTTCACTCTCCTCTTTCACTTTTATCTAGAGGCTCTCAAGTTCTTCTTCGCTTTCTGCCATAAGGGTGGTATCATCTGCATATCTGAGGTTATCAATATTTCTCCCAGCAATCTTGAGTCCAGCTTGTGCTTCATCCAGCCCAGCATTTCTCATGATGTACTCTTCGTACAGGTTAAACAAGCAGGGTGACAATATACAACCTTGACATACTCCTTTCCCGATTTGGAACCAGTCGGTTTTTCCATGTCCAGTTCTAACTGTTGCTTCTTGACCAGCATACAAATTTCTCAGGAGGCAGGTCAGGTGGTCTGGAATTCCCATCTCTTTAAGAATTTTCCACAGTTTGTTGTGATCCACACAATCAAAGGCTTTGGCGTAATCAGTAAACAAATGTTTTTCTGGAACTCTCTTGCTTTTTCAATGATCCAATAAATGTTGGAAATTTGCTCTCCAGTTCCTTTGCCTTTTCTAAGTCCAGCTTGAACATCTGCAAGTTCATGGTGCATGTACTGTTGAAGCCTGGCTTGGGGGATTTTGAGCATTACTTTGCTAGCATGTGAGATTAGTGCAATTGTGCTGTAGTCTGAACATTCTTTGGCATTGCCTTACTTTGGGATTGGCTTAAAAACGGACATTTTTCCAGTCCTATGGCCACTGCTGAGTTTTCCAAATTTGTTGGCATATTGAGTGCAGCACTTCCAAAGCATCATCTTTTAGGATTTGAAATAGCTCAAATGGAATTTCATCACCTCCACTAGCTTTGTTCATAGTGATGCTTCCTAAGGCCCACTTGACTTCACATTCCAGGATGTCTGGCTCTAGGTGAGTGATCACACCATTATGGATATCTGGGTCATGAAGATCTTTTTTCTATAGTTCTGTGTATTCTTGCCACCTCATCTTAATATCTTTTGCTTCTGTTAGGACCATACCATTTTTGTCCCTTATTGTCCTCATCTTTGCATGAAATGTTTCCTTGGTGTCTCTAATTTTCTTGAAGAGATCCCTAGTCTTTCCCATTCTATTATTTTCCTCTATTTCTTTGCACTGATCACCGAGGAAGGCTTTCTTGTCTCTCCTTGTTATTTCTTGGAACTCTGCATTCAAATGGGTATATCTTTCCTTTTCTCCTTTGCCTTTCACGTCTCTTCTTTTCTCAGCTATTTGTAAGGCCTCTTCAGACAACCATTTTGCCTTTTTGCACTTCTTTTTCTTGGGGTGGTCTCGATCACTGCCCTCTGTACAATGTCATGAACCTCAGTCCATAGTTCTTCGGGCATTCTATCAGATCTAATCCCTTGCATTTATTTGTCACTTCCATTGTATAATCATAATCATAATGGATTTGACTTGGGTCACCCCTGAATGGAGTTAAGTCTGAATTTGGCAATAAGGAGTTCATGATCTGAGCCACAGTCAGTTCCCGGTCTTGTATTTGCTGACTGTATAGAGCTTCTCCATCTTTGGCTGCAAAGAATATAATCCATCTCATTTTGGTATTGACCCCCTGGTGACGTCCATGTGTAGACTATTCTCTTGCGTTGTTGGAAGAGGTGTTTGCTATGACCAATGTGTTCTCTTGGTGAAACTCTGTTAGCCTTTGACCTGCTTTGTTTTGTACTCCAAGGCCAAATCTGCCTGTTACCCCAGGTAGCTCTTGACTTCCTACTTTTGCATTCCAGTCCCCTATAATGAAAAGGACATCTTTTGGGGGTGTTCGTTCCAGAAGGTTTTGTAGATCTTCATAGAACCATTCAACTTCAGCTTCTTCAGCATTACTGGTCGGGGCATAGACTTAGATTACTGTGATATTCAATGGTTTGCTTTGGAAATAACAGAGATCCTTCTGCCATTTTTGAGATTGCGTCCAAGTACTGCATTTCAGACTCTCTTGTTGACTATGATGTCTACTCCATTTCTTCTAAGGGATTCTTGCCCACAGTAGTAGATATAATGGTCATCTGAGTTAAATTCACCCATTCCAGTCCATTTTAGTTCACTGATTCCTAAAATGTCAATGTTCACTCTTGCCCTTTCCTGTTTAACCACTTCTAATTTGCCTTGATTAAAGGACCTAACATTCCAGGTTCCTATGCAATACTGCTCTTTACACCATTGGACTTTACTTCCATCACCAGTCACATGCATAACTGGGCATTCACTGCTTTGGCTCCATCTCTTCATTCTTTCTGGAGTTATTTCTCCTCTGATCTCCAGTAGCATATTGGGCACCTACTGACCTGGGAGTTCATCTTTCAATGTCCTATCTTTTTGCCTTTTCATGCTGTTCATGGCATTCTCAAGGCAAGAATACTGAAATGGTTTGCCATTCCCTTCTCCAGTGGACCACGTTTTGTCAGAACTTTCCACCATGACCTGTCCATCTTGGGTGGCCCTATATGGCATGGCTCATAGTTTCATTGAGTTAGACATGGTTGTGGTCCATGTGATCAGGTTGGTTAGTTTTCTGTAATTGTGGTGTTCATTCTGTCTGCCCTCTGATGGAGAAGGATAAGAGGCTTATGGAAGTTTCCTGATGGGAAAGACTGACTGAGGGGGAAACTGGGTCTTGTTCTGATGGGCAAGGCCATGCTCAGTAAATCTTTATTCCCATTTTTCTGTTGATGGGTGGGGCTGTGTTCTCTCCCCTATTGTTTGACTTGAGGCCAAACTATGGTGGAGGTAATGAAGATAACGGTGACCTCCTTCAAAAGGTTCCGTGCAAACACTGCCACACTCAGTGCCTCCGACCCTGCAGCAGGCCACTGTCAACCCATGCCTCTGCTGGAGACTCCTGGATGCTCACAGGCAAGTCTGGGTCAGTCTCTTGTGGGGTCACCGCTCCTTTCTCATAGGTCCTGGTGCACACAAGATTCTTTTTGTGCCCTCCAAGGGTCTGTTTCCCTAGTCCTGTTTAAGTTCTGGAGGCCTATGGTGGGGTTAACGGTGACCTCCTCCAAGAGGGCTTATGCCATACCCAGGTCTGCTATAGGCAGACCTGCATCAGGCAATTGCTGACCCGTACCTTTGCAGGAGACACTCACACAGTTCTGGCTCAGTCTCTGTAGGGTCTCTGGGTCCTGGTGCACACAAGGTTTGTTTGAGCCCTCTGAGAATTACTGGCAGGTAAGGGGTTTGATTCTAAATGCAATTTTGCCCCCCCTACCATCTTGCCGAGGCCCCTCCTTTGCCCTTGGACATGGGGTATCTTTTTTTGGTGGAATCCAACATTCTCCAGTTGACGGTTGTTCAGCAGTGAGTTGTGGTTTTAGAGTTCTCACAGGAGAAGATGAGCACACGTCCTTCTACTCCACCATTTTCCAGGTTAGGCTGACACATATGGTTAGTTCTGTGCTTTTGTCAGAGTGTATCAGTCATATAGGCACTTTGAATCAGTGGGCTTTTAACTTTATAGATTTCTTTTGGGTATTTGGAATTTATATAAATGGAATAATATAGTATGAACTCTTTTGTGTTCAGTTTTGTTTATGCCACATTAAGTATGTGAAATTCATGCATGTTTTTGTTGTAGTAATAGTTTATTTATTCTAATTGCTATATAGTATATCATTGAGAAAATATACCACAATTTAAAGTCATTCTACTGTTGATATACCCGAGTTATTTCCAGCTTTTGGCTGGTACAAAAATTGCTTTGAACACTCCTAGTCAGGTCTTTTGATGACCATATGCACACATTTTTGTTGGGTAGATATGGAAGAATGATATTTCTATTTCTACCTTCTGAAAATAGATACTAAGAACATTAACCCTCAACTTTCTTTTCTATTATATGCATTTAAAGGCACTACTTCCTCTCAACCCATGGCTTTAGCTGCTGTCTACAAGTTTGGGTATGTTTTATTTTTATTATCATTCAGTTCAGAATATCATCTTTTATTATTTCTTCGACCACAGTTTATTTTGAAAAATATTTCTTGATTTCTACTATATTTTCTAGATTTTTTTATTTCTAGCTTTCATTTCTGTAGAGGGAAAACATACTCTATTTAATTTCAATCTTTAAAAATATGTTAATTGTTTTATAGTTCAGTAAAAGGCCAATTTTGTTAAAGTTCTATGGGTAGTAAATATATATATACTTTTCAGTGTGCTATATGTCAACTAAGTCATATTTATTCAAATGTACTTCAAATCTTCTCTATCTGAAGAAATCATTTTTGTCTGTCTGCTCTATCAATTACAGAAGAATTTGAATCTCTCTCCATATGACTATTAATTTTTTTTCTTTTAAATTTGCTGGATTTTTCTTTAAATACTCTACACTTATTTCATTGGGTGCTGACTCATACTGTAAAGAATCTGCCTGCAATTCACCTAGAGAAGCCATAGAGAGAGAGAGAGCAAGAGAGAGCGAGCGAGAGCGAGAGAGAGCAAGCGAGAGCGAGCGAGCGAGCACAAAGGATTTTTAGGGCAGTGGAAATATTCTGTATGATACTATAATGATGGATAGATATGTCATTCTACATTTTTAAGCCCATAGATGTACACCACCAAGAGTGAGCTCCAAGGTAACTTACGGACTTTTAGGTTCATCCTTCATAAAAATAATGTACCATTCTACTGAGTGATGTTGTCTAATGAGGGTGCACGTGTTGGGGGACAGAATCTATGAGGAAAATATCTGTACCTTCCTCTCAGCTTTGCTGTGAACCTAAAACTGCTAAAAATTAATATCTAAAAAAATACATGTATTTGGCTTCTTTAGGTCTTAACAAGCTCCTAGACAAAGCAAACTTTCCTAGGGAAAAGTGGTCCTGAATAGTAAATGATTAGTCCAAATTACCCATTCTGCCATTACTGGGAACTGCAATCATAAATTGCTTTTTATCACCCAATATATTATCTCAAATATATTCTCATATCAATAGCCCAAAGTTAATTGAACTAATGCACCTTCATTGCACACTTACATTGTTTCCTAATTTTTATTATTCTAAACCCTCTAAAATAATAATAATAATTAAAATATATGTGATTAAAAGGATCCATACATTATGCTAAGTGATTTATCTCTATTTTTTCTATTTATTCAAAACAACCTTATCCTACAGATGAAGTACTGAGATTCAGGAGAGGTAAACATACACTAGAAGGTTATAGGGTCAGATTTTTAGTTACCACTGGCTGAGGGACTTGCTGGAGGGAAAGGGAGGGCCCTGACAGCCAGAACACACACTGGTCATACAGTACCTGATTAAGGGGTAATTGCCACACAGAATGCAGCAGAAAGAGATCCTCTAAGAAAGGGTCTAAGTCTAAATAAATGAAATTTTAAGATTAGATATCAATCTAGACATAGATGTTGGTATAGATACAGAAGAACCTAAGAAGCAGCTAGAGCTAGTAATAAATGGTATCAACTGACACAGATATAAATGTATAGACCAATCTCTTGCAAAAGTTACACCAAATTCTCTGTCCTAGCAGTGTATATAGTGGCGATTTCAACATCTTCTTTCATCAGTTGAATTACCTTCCCTTTTTTTTTCAGTAGGAGTCTTAGTGTTTTCACACATCCTCATATATACAGTACCTTCCTTGAAGAAATAAAAACTGCTTTTTCACATAAATTGGCCTTTATAAGGAAGCCAACTGGCAGGAGTGATGATGGAAATGAAGACGCCTAGGAAATGGATGGATCTCAGCCAGAACATAGAAGTTTGAGATAAATCAAATAGCAGATGGCCTCATTTAATGGCAAATAAAAGCACATGAGGTTGGGGGAGGGGGAGATTATTCGTCACCAAGGGAGGAGGATAATGAGTTCTATCCTTGAAAACAGGAAAGTGATGGACTGAGTGGGGAGGGGATACCACGTCATCCAAAAATGGAGAAAGGCAGGGAGTCCAGAAGGAAGTAGAGCTAATCCAGTCCCATGTTAAAGATTAGGAATAACATTAGCTCAGTAATTTAACATTCCTTCAACTTTTTAGCAGCTTGAAGGACAAGTGTTTAACCACTACAAAGAAACAGAAAAAAGAGAAAGGCATTGTCCAAAAGACAACGGGAATCGTATCTTCCTCTTCCAAGGGATGAGAAGAGGAAATATATTTATTAAAGTGTGTATTTAAAATGATTAAATTGTATTCCATATAAAGTATCCCTCAATAAACCTCATTTATAAGATAAAAACTTCAGGGCTTCCCTGGTGACTCACTGGTAAAGAATCTGCCTGCCAGTGCAGGAGACACAGGTTCAATCCCTGATCCTGGAAGATTCCACATGCTGTGGAGCAACTGAGTCCAAGCGGCACCACTGTTGAGCCTGTGCTCCAGAGCCCACGAGTGCAACTACTGAGCCCTGAAGCCTGTGGACCTTAGAGCCTCTGCTCCGCAGCAAGCGAAGCCACCACGAGAAGCCGGCACGCTGCAACCAGAGAGTAGCCCCCACTCGGCACAACTGGAGAAAAGCCCGTGCAGCAACCAAGACCCAGAGCAGCCAAAAATAATCTTACAAAAATTAAAAATTAAAATAAAACTACAAATTTTTTTTAAATGTATGCAAAAAAATTAAAACTTCTGTAGCTTCATATCTGATCCAGAGTGAAACCCAAAATTCTTCAATTGTCTTCAAGGTTCTAGAAGATCCTGTACCAGCCCCTGTCTTTTACCCTGTCTGGTAATTCTCTGCTTCAGCACCCCCCACACTGCATTCCTGCCATGCCAGCTGTCTCCCTAGTTCTTGAACACTTCACACACCTCCCCGTGAGAGGGTAATAGGCAGGAAGGCCAGGGGTCTCCAAACAGAGGAAATAGGCTGCAAGTGTCAGACATTTTTCTCTCTCTTAAGGGGCAGGAGGAAACAAACTAGCGATATTTTTCTCCTTCTCTATACAAATTTAAAAGGAGGTTTCTCTTAAAATACTGTGTTGCCATAATGACACCTGGTTTCACCTTAAGTTAACTATTCTCAAACCTTGAGTTAACCAATGCATTTTTCTTATGGAAATGTTTGTCTTAAGCTATGTTAATGTACTATGCATTTACCCCAGACTCTGTCTTCAAGTCTGTTCCACCTAATGGCTCAGAACCTACTTGACGAACCAGTATGTTATACTCAGACATTGTTCCCCTAATCTATGTAAACAAAACTATTTGTATGGTAATCTGCCCTTCTACAAGATTCAAGTCAATCGTTTTATGGCCCAGGATGAATCATCTGGTGCCTAGATTATCCCAAAATACATCTTATGGATGAGGGGCCTGGTGCCATTCTGAGTTTTAAGACATTCCTTTCTTTCATTAACAGACTGCTGCTGCTGCTGCTGCTGCTGCTGCTGCTGCTAAGTCACTTCAGTCGTGTCTGACTCTGTGCGACCCCATAGACAGCAGCCCACCAGGCTTCCCCGTCCCTGGGATTCTCCAGGCAAGAACACTGGAGTGGGTTGCCATTTCCTTCTCCAATGCATGAAAGTAAAAAGTGAAAGTGAAGTCGCTCAATCGTGTCTGACTCTTCTCGACCCCATGGACTGCAGCCTACCAGGCTCCTCCATCCATGGATTTTCCAGGCAAGAGTACTGGAGTGCGGTGCCATTGCCTTCTCCTACTGCTAGTGACTATATAACATCCAGCTGAAGACTAGCAGGGGGGTACTCTTTCTGCCCCCTTCTGATGCCTATGTCAGAAGCTTTCTCTATCTTCTTTATACTCTAATAAAACTTTATTACACAAAAGCTCTGAGCGATCAAGCCTCATCACTGGCCCCGGATTGAATTCTTCTCCTCCGGAGGCCAAGAATCCCGGCATCTTTTCGTTAAGCAACAACCTTTCACCCACTCAGGGCCTCTTCAGCTATTTTCTTCCCCCCAACATCCAAAGACTCACTTTTCCCCTACTGAGGCCTTTACTTACCTGTTACCTGCACAGTGAGGCCTCCCCGGGTTACCATGTAAAATTACCTTCTCCTTATCCTGCTCCCCAGAACACTTCCCGTTTTCTGTACCAATTTCCTCCTTCAATCTTGTTATTCATATACTATTATATTTTTATTATCTTGTTTTGGTCTACATTTCCTTCCAGAATGTAGGTTTTTAACATAGATTTTTTTTTTTTTTTTCCTGTTTTATTCAACGTCCCTGGTGCCTGGAGCAATACCTGGCTCATAGTAGGCAACAAATATGCATTTCCTAAATAAATGAAATTAACATTCTTCTTTATTTTTTTCTCCAGAACTTCCCATCAGTTTCTTAAAAATTCAAGATGCATGAACCACTCCTTAATCTTGAGTCAAGATTCTCTCCACAAGACATCAGAATGCCTTGTCTGGATCCCTGCTAAAGGGTCAGCAGTTACTTAGAGAAGATCTTCCAGAGAGCAGAGCAAAAGGTCCTAAGTGTAAATTCAGAGGTCATTTTCAGTGTCTCCTGTCCTCAACTTTGAGCTTCACTGTTGGCTCAGACAGTAAAGAATCCACCTGCAATGCAGGGGACTTGGGTTCAATGCCTGGATTGGAAAGATCCCCTGGAGAAGGGAATAGCTACACACTCCAATTTTCTTGCCTGGAGAATCCCATGGACAGAGGAGCCTGATGGGCTACAGTCCATAGGGTTGCAAAGAGTCAGACATGACAGAGTGACTAACACATACACACACACACGTCCTTAACTTTGGATCCTACTGATCGTGTCTCAGCTCTCACACTTGGTACTTGGCCTTTGAATAGGCCTAAAGTAGGTTCACTTTCTCAGCAGCAACCTCCCTCAATCCAATGACTGCCTGCCTGCTGAACCTTTGTACTCCTGCCTCTGGATGCGTCTCCCTATCATCTGACGAGGGCAACATTGACCAGCCCAGAAAAAACACCTGGTGTAAGCCCTTCTTATCCCTCATGTAACATACTGAAGGATCCCTTTATGACAATCCACAGCTCCAAAAGGATGCCACTTTTTGTTAGAATACATATATAGATGTGCTATACATTGATATAGATATGCAAAATGTTGCATAGTACTAAGATATATTAGTGATTTATTATAGCAGAGGCATGTATGTTTGAGAGGGCATAAGACGTGACTACCAATGCATACAGAGGTTTGGGGGGACAGCAACGAAAATGGTCTAAACTTAGGTTGTGGAAATGGCTGAATGACCCTAAATATATTATACTAAAAATCACTTTAAATGGATGAATTTTATGGTAGGTGAATGATATCTCAATAAAAAATATTAATTTTTTACTCACTGAATAAAAGTGAATGTTAATTCACATTGTTGTTTGGTCACTCAGTCATGTCTGGCTCTTTGCGATACCATGGACTGTTCCTGTGTCTCCTGCATCTCTTGGATTAGCAGGCAAATTCTTTACCCCTGAGCCACCAGGGAAGCCCCTTGTCTCCTTGAATATCCATCAACTACTATTCTGATCTTTAGCTCCAAAGTACTTCTTCATTCATTCAGTAAATAGTTAGCAAGGGCCTGTTTCCCGTCAGATACCGTGCTAGGTACTAGGCATATAAAGAGAAAAAAGAAGCATGACTCTCACTACTACTTCTTACAATTTCTTAAGCAATAGATTGGGCATAAAGAGAATGAATGGGTTTCTGAGAGGCAGTATACAGAGGGCTATGTGTAAGCCAACAGTGGTCACTGGTGTAGTTACCATGGTGGTTATCATGGTGGTTACTCAATGAACCCAGAAAAAATGCCGGCTGTTTTTCTTCTCTCTTCAGTTCTTGGCACCTCCATACAGACACCTGGAAGTTGTTTCTGCTGCCAGAGAGCTGACATGGCCCACTGCGTGTCCAGAAAATACCCCCAGGCATAGTCTTTTCTATGGCTGACACATTACCTCCTGGCATCCCACAACACCTTAGATTTTTCCATGCAAAAGCTCATTATTTAAGAAGAATAATGCTTTCAGAGGATAATTCTTTTAAGTTCAGTTCAGTTCTATTGCTCAGTCGTGTCTGACTCTTTGCAACCCTATGGACCACAGCATGCCAGGCTTTCCTGTCCATCACCAACTCCCAGAGCTTGCTCAAACTCATGTCCATCCGGTCAGTGATGCCATCCAACTGTCTCATCCTCTGTCATCCCCTTCTCCTCCTGCCTTTAATCTTTTCCAGCCTGAGGATCTTTTCCAATGAGTCAGTTCTTCACATCAGGTGGCCAAAGTATTTGGAGTTTCAAAAATTACCTCAAAAAATCAAGCTCAGGGAATTCCCTGGTGGGCCAGTGGTTAGAACTCCACACTCACCACAGAGGGCACGGGTTGATCCCTGGTTGGGGAAAAAAGATCCCGCAAGCCATACAGCACAGTCACACACACACAAAAAAATCAAGCTCAAAATATCCTACATTGTTGCACCAACCAAATCCCCACAACTTGGCATGAGCGATTTCCTCCTGGCACTCTGCTTCAAAACAGCATTGACTTCCTGCTTCTGTGCTGAAAATATATGTTCTCAACAGAACGCTCATCAAACAGAATCTTTCGCTTCAAAGAGGATTAAAAGGCCAGGGAATTCAGGAATTGAGTTCTTCCAGAACAAATGCTACACTTCTGAGATTTGAAGCAGTTTTCAAACATGGGCATCAAGGTGCCCTTAAGTGATTTTCTTCCACTCCAGTTTGGGAGGGAAATCAGAATGAAGTCTCGTGTTGCCTCTCCAGCTGTGGTCAGCTGTGTGCCCTTAGTTGCGAACCTTTATAGCTGAGGTTTGAAACATTTTTTGTTTATTTCTTCTGTATTGGCTTCTTCTCAGCTGGAGCATATCAATGAAGAGAGGCTTGACAAAACCCTCAAGAAATTAAACACTGTTCAACTAAGCCACCCTTGCAGTCTGATTTACCCAAAAAGAGTACATGATTGTTTAGAGATTAAAGTAAGTTAAAAGAGCCAGCTATATCATAGCAGGAAAACACCTGGAACTGAGGTTAAAAGACCTGTGCTTGAGCCTGACCTGGGCAAAGCACTCTGGGCCTTAGGGAAAGGGTGGAGTAATCTGTAACACACTTGCAGATGGAAGCCTTTAACCTGAAGGTACCTTAATAATCAAAAATGCTTTGCTATTACTTCATGCTGATTTTCCAGCATTCCCATTACATACACAGAGCATCAATAAATATTCTCTTTTAAAGTTAAGCTCCTGGATCACAAAGTAAAGATAACCCCCTTTTGTGAGCTCCAAACTTGCCTCAGGCTCCTCTTCTACCCTGGTTAATCCAGCATCTTTCCCCACCCTACCCACCCACCCCACCACCTCCTCTCTTCCACACCTCCAGTGCCCCCGTTTGTTCTCATGCTGGTCCCCCTGCCAGCAATGCCTCCCATCTTCCTTGTCACATATCTTGCCCCCATTGATGCCTTCAAGTCCAAAATAGAGCATGCCCTATCCATGATACTTTTTCTATCCTCTCCAATAGATACCATTCTCTTTTTCTAACTCATTTGACAAAAATATCACACCCACACACACACATACACACGCATATCTTCGCAGGTCGCCTTCTGTTTGTGTCAGGTCCTTCAACCTCAGGAGACTAGGCTGCTCCTCGGAAGGCGTGGTGGGCAAGTCTGGGGAGGTCAGCTGGGATGAGACTGAACTCCAGGCCTCTCTAAGGGTCTTGGAAAGATTAGAAGATTTTAAGCAGAAGAGTGGCATGTCAGGGCCGTGTACAGGGAGATCAAAGACTTTAGGGACCAGAGGCTACTGCAGCAGTCTAGGCAGGAGATGATGAGGACAATGATGAGAAACTTGGCAGTGGATGTAAAGAGAGGTGAATGGTGAAAAGGCGAGGCATGAGGCCTGTGACCACGTCCAGTGGTCCTCATCTCCCCAAGAAACTTGCTCCTATTGAGGGCTCTCTGCTCAGGAACTTAGGCTATCATCCTCTCAATCACAGAAGGACAGGGAGCTCAGCTTGGTGCTCTGTGATGACCTCGATTGTTGGGATGGGAGGTGGGTCCAAGAGGGAGAGGGTGCATGTATACATATAGCTGGTTAATTTTGTTGCACAGCAGAAACTAACACTGTAAAACAGTTATGTTCCAATTAAATTTTAAGGCAGAAATCCAGGAGGCCTCCTTCTTCTACACGCCACATTCCATCACATCAGCAAGTTGTGCCAATTCAGCCATCCTTCTCTTCTCTCCAACCATTTGCCACCACTAGGACTAGGGCTTCAATATCTCCAACCTAGACTACTCCTCCCTGGTATCCCTGCTTCAAGTGTGCCCCTCCATTCCATCCTCCTAATCTCTTCAATAGATGGATCTACCTGAGCTGCTCCTCTGATCCTTTCATTATCATATTTAACAGATCAATGATGCCTTCCTGTCCAAAACATTTATTCCAGTTACCTTAATATGGCTGAAACATCCATGTGATCAAGCCCTGTGCCAGTCCCCCTTGCCTCTCTATGTTCTAGCCTTCCCTGAACTTTTCACACTTCTTAATAGGATCTAATCATGAACACTTTGCTCATACATTCCTTTTCCCCTTCCTCTTTTTCTCTCCCCCAAATTATTTTATAATTACCTCACTCTTCATGTATTCAAGAAAGCACTCAACCTTGGTTGGAAATCTTCCATGGCTGGCCTCTGTGTTCCCAAACCACCATGATGATGTCTGTTGACCTCAAAAACCCCAATAAATTGTAATTATCTTTATTGTGTTCTACTGGACTCAGTTCCTGGAGGACAAAGACTAGGATTCTCATCCTGTTATCCTCAGTAGTGGTTGTGATTTCAAGACACAGAGCTGACGAGTCATAAACATTGAACAAATCAACAAATCAGTGATTGTGTGACACTGTACACTCCCAAAATACAGAAAACTGCAAAAGCAGGCAAAGGCAGACAGCCCCAGATATTCATATCCTGACCAAGATCAAGATTCATGCCCAAGTCAGGGCTGGGCCTTCATCCAAGGTAAGAAATCTTGCTGAAACCAGTGACTTGGAAGCACATGAGAGCTGGTATCTGTCAAGCTAAGTTTATGAACTCAGTCATGCCCTTGATTTTGAAGGAGGAGCCATAGTGCTGAAGTGAGCTTAGCCCACTTGTTACGTGGCAGAAAAATCACTGGGCTTATTATCAGAAACCCTCGGTTCACTCATGATCCTGTCTCGTCAGTCAGTCAGTCAGTCAGTTTAGTTGCTCAGTTATGTCTGACTCTTTGCGAGCCCATGAATCCCAGCACACCAGGCCTCCCTGTCCATCACCAACTCCCGGAGTTCACTCAAACTCATGTCCATCAAGTTGGTGATGCCATCAAGCCATCTCATCCTCTGTCGTCCCCTTCTCCTCCTGCCCCCAATCCCTCCCAGCATCAGGGTCTTTTCCAATGAGTCAACCCTTTGCATGAGGTGGCCAAAGTATTGGAGTTTCCACTTCAGCATCAGTCCTTCCAATGAACACCCAGGACTGATCTCCTTTAGGATGGACTGGTTGGATCTCCTTGCAGTCCAAGGGACTGTCAAGAGTCTTCAACACCACAGTTCAAAAGCATCAATTCTTCGGCACTCAGCTTTCTTCACAGTCCAATTCTCACGTCCATACATACCATTGGAAAAACCATAGCCTTGACTAGACAGACCTTTGTTGGCAAAGTAATGTCTCTGCTTTTGAATATGCTATCTAGGTTGGTCATAACTTTCCTTCCAAGGAGTGTCTTTTAATTTCATGGCTGCAATCACCATCTGCAGTGATTGTGGAGCCCCAAAAAAATAAAGTCAGCCACTGTTTCCACTGTTTCCCCATCTATTTCCCATGCAGTGATGGGACCAGATGTCATGATCTTACTTTTCTGAATGTTGAGCTTTAAGCCAACTTTTTCACTCTCCTCTTTCACTTTCATCAAGAACTAGCATGTAAATGAAGCTTAGCATTTCTGTGAATAAATTTTATCCTCTTTAAATGGAGAGAGTAATCATTACTGCCTTACACAACTGACATGAAGTTTAAATGAGATATTTATACAAAGTGCCTGGTACAGTGGCTGGCTTCAAATGGAAACTATAATTATTACGATTATGTGAGAGTTCCAGTCACAATAAAAACTTTCCATATGTTTGTTTTAAAGGAGTTTGACTCCTCTCAAGCTTAACCCATATTAGAGACTCATCTTGATGGTTGGTGATCAGTGTACACTGTGCACCAGTTACGGAGCAATGACTACAGCCAGACACATTGCTTTCAATCTTCACCACAATGGTAGAAGGTAGATGATATTATCCCCATGTTACAAATGAGGAAAGTAATGTTCCAAAAAGTTAAGTAATGTGCCCAAAGTCACACAAAAGTGGAAAAACGAAGATTTGAAACTGTTCTGTTGGCTCCCAAACCCATGTGCTTTCTATTCATGCTGCTTCTTCCCTGAGCTTTGTTCTACAGTTCAGAAGGCAAAAAGTATATTTCATATACATCATGTCTTTTGACTTGACCCAATTCCCTATGAAATAACCAAATAAAGAAACTGAGACTCAGGACATTTAAGGTGCCTGTGCAAGGTCACAAAATCAGTAAACAGCTGCCCAAGAACTCAAACTCCTATCTTGCGACTCTTATCTGTTGCACAGTAATACAATGGAGTAACTGCTATTTGGCCAGATTGAAGATACAGAAATAATGAGAGAACTGCTTCTTCTTGAACCTAGTGTTATAAATTTACATAAGACTTTCTCCTGGTGGAGCAGTTAAGCTACACTTCTGTGAGGAAAAGATTATAATACATTATATGTAAATTTCTTCCCGACTTCCTCCTACTATCAGAAGAAATTAACCGATATATGCAATGCCATGCATTTACCAAAGAGTCCACCTGAGACTGAAGGAATTTGCTCCTAGATCATGAAGCCGTAATACTTTTAAAGTGGTTTCTATTTATGCAGAAGATGGGACTTCTCTAAAAACTACAGAGTTTTGGATGACAATGAAAACGTGTTAAACACGGTTTTAATTTTAGTGATCCTTGTTATATTAAATGAATTGAAAAAAATCTAATATTCAAACACAGCATCTATTCCATTTGGTTGACAAGTTGATCAAGTATTTATTAAGCTGCCTCTTCATCTCTGGGACACAGAGGTGATCAAAACACAGCTTCACCCTCAAGGAGCTTCTGATGCAATAAGTGACCCTGAACTATAAACAAATGGATATAATAAATTATGTTTTATTAGCCTCCATTATCATACTAGAAAGATGAACACGGTGCATGGAACAGCCAGTTATATGTGAAGATACAAATAGACTCTGCAAATAAGTGACACTTGGAATGGCATAGATATTACCAGGGGAACAAGGGAATACGACTGGCTGTCCTGGAAACTTCAAATCATGTCACAGAACTCGTGTTTAGGGGACAAGAGAAGAGATGTGGTAAGACTTAGAATGCAGACCCAGTAAGAGCCTAAACTACAGCAGGAGCAGTGAAGATGAACAGATGATACCTCACAGATGTCAAGGATGTAGAATCTTAGGCCTGTCTTTATATATGAAGGGTAAAAGAGAATGCTTTCTGCTTTGGTGGATGTCAATAGCAGAGATGCAGAATAGAGGAGGAGCATATATATGGGAAAAGATACCAAGTTCTCTCTTTGACAATTTTCTGGAGAGTCTATGTAACATCCACATGGAGATGGGAAATAAGTAGGCACTCAGCTAAATGAGACAGGATCTCAAAAGAAGATGAGATCATGAAGATAAAGTAAGTGTCAATCATATTTGGGTGGATGACAAAAATCACATGAATGAATGGTTTTGTCCAGAGAGGACAGGCAGAGTAAGAAGAGAAAAAGAGCTAAGGACAGAGTATTAGGTGCCAACATATAAGGTTTGGTTTAATGGTGAGAAAGATGAAAACAGGAGAAAAGGAGAAAAGGAAAAGGATAAATCATAAAAGGAAAAAGAAACCGACAGATGCAACATCACTAATTATTAGAGAAGTACAAATCAAAATTTCAGTATGGTATCACCTCACACCAGTCAGCATGGCCATCATAAAAAGTCTACAAATAATAAATGCTGGAGACGATGTGGAGAAAAGGGAACACTCCTACACTCTTAGTGAGAATGTAAACAGGTGCCGTCACTATGGAGAAAAGTATGGAAGTTCCGTAAGAAACTAGATTGCCATATGATCCAGCAATCCCACTCCTGAGCATATATCCAGAGAAGACAAAAACTCTAATTCAAAAAGATACATTCACCCCAATGTTCACAACTGTACAAAAACCAAGACATGGAAGCAACCTAAATGCTCATTGACAAATGAATGGATAAAGAAGATCTGATACATATATACAATGCAATATTACTCAGCCATAGAAAAGAATGAAATAATTCCATTGGCAGCCATGTAGATGGACTTAGAGATTATCGTACTAAGTGAAGTAAGTCAGACAGAAAGACAAATAGCATATGGTATCCCCTACATGTGGCGTCTAAAAATATTATACAAATGAACTTATTTACAAAATAGAAGTAAACTCACAAACGAAACAAATTTATGGTTACCAAAGAAGAAAGGAGTGGGGAGGGATAAATTAGGAATTTGAGATTAAAAGATACACACTACGTTATATAAAACAGATAAGCAAGGACCTACTGTATAGCACAGGAAACTATATTCAGTATCTGGTAATAAACTAGCACAGAAAAGAATCTGGAAAAAAATATATACACACTTTGCTGTACACCTGAAACTAACACAACACTGTTAAAAAAAAAAAAAAAAAACAAAGAGAAAGTGATTTCTTTTTTTTTTAATCTGCATTCTGAAATTTTATTTTATTTTTTTTAATTTTATTTTATTTAACTTTACAATATTGTTTTGGTTTTGCCATATATCAAAATGAATCTGCCACAGGTATACATGTGTTCCCCATCCTGAACCTCCCTCCTCCCTCCCCATACTATCCCTCTGGGTCGTCCCAGTGCACCAGCCCCAAGCATCCAGTATCGTGCATCGAACCTGGACTGGCGACTCATTTCATATATGATATTATACATATTTCAAAGTGATTTCTTAAAAGTCAATGGAAGACAAAGAATAAGAAGGGAGCAGTCAGCAGGTCCAATGTCACAGCAAGCTCAAGGAAGAAAAGAGTGAGCGAGAGAGGGCAAGTATTCTGCAGAAGAGAATTAAAACTAGCATTTAACAGACAGACAGAAGATAAGGAAGATATACATCACTACAAGAATGAAGGGATGATGGGATGATGAGAATGCAAGAAATAGAAGAGACCCAAATTCATGATGTGTCTTCAGTATTTAATGGGTATGAGCGTTATGAAGAGTCCAAAAATCTCCTCTCCAAAGTTTCTAGCTTGTGTGACACAATTTATCTAAACAAAGAACACAGAAGGAGTGAGTCTGGTAACAAAAAAACCTGAGCTAAGTTTCGGAAGCTTTGTGTTTTAAGTGTCGCTGGTACATCCAGCGCAGATTCTATGGAAATAAAAGGAGAAAAAGGCATTAATTCTGTTGAAACGAAAGTGAGTGGCTAGAAAGATGCACCAGTGGCCTAAGGGAACACACAAAGAACTGAAGTCATGAAGAGGAAAATACCAAAAGAAAATGCAAAGGAAAGAGGGAATGCAGAGCCGCAGAGATTACTGTAGTTTAACATTTCAGGAGTTGAAGGGGTACCCACAAAAACTACAATATGACTTTGGTTGTGAAACAGTGGGAATATGGAGAAAATTATTAGAATCCATGAGGTCAGGGTTGGGAAGATCCCCCGGAGAAGGGGACGTCTACCCACTCCAGTATTCTTGCCTGGAGAATTCCATGGACAGAGGAGCCTGGCGGGCTACAGCCCATGGGGTCACAAAGAATCAGACACAACTGAGAGACTTTCACTCACTCATGAGGTAAGTAGTTGGGCCATAGAGAAGGCTGAGCACTGAAGAATTGATGCTTTTGAATTATAGTGGTGGAGAAGACTCTTGAGAGTCTTATGGGCTGCAAGGATCAAAGCAGTCAATCCTAAAGGAAATAAACCCTGAATATGCATTGAAAGGACTGATGTTGAATCTTCAGTACTTTGGCCACGATATGAAGAGCCGGCTCATTGAAAAAGACCCCGATGTTGGAAAAGACTAAAGGAAGAAGCAGAAGGGGGCGACAGAGAATGAGACAGTTGGATAGCATCACTGACTCAATGGACATGAGTTTGAGCAGACTCCAGGAGATGGTTAAGGACCAGGAAAGCCTGACACGCTGCAGTCCATGGGGACACAGAGTCAGACATGACTGAGCGACTGAACAGCAACAAGTGAGGTCAGGAAGATTTGAGGCTAATACAGTTCATCCACTTGGGTATGAAAATTATCTAAAATGAAAACAGGAGCTGAAAGAGAAATGGAAAAATAATGGCCAGGAGTAAAAAAGTCCTTGATGAATAGGAAGAAGTAACTAAGAGGTCAGGAAACGAGAACCATCCAGAACTACAAAAGTGACATAACGACCAGCATGACCCTTACACACAGAGCTGTTTTATAAAAGGCAACAAACAGAACAAGAGTTTGTGCATCGTAGTGAGAAAAGAGAGGAAAGTTGACAACCACCAGAAACTTTCAGGCACATGATGGAAGATAACAGATAGGTCTCCCTAAGGAGGCTGCAGAAAAAAGTGTATCCATGCTGAAAGGCCAGAGTTCCAGAAAGAGTTTGAGAGTGAAGATCCCACGGAAAGAACAGGGAGGTAGACCCAGAAGGGAGTAAGCACTGTACAGAGGAAGATGGCAATATTTTTAGAAAGTAGGCTGAAGATAGAGGCTCTTGCCTTTTACTCACACGTCTCTAGGATAGGATGACAATAGCCTTCAAATGGGCAAGGGATGTTGGGGACTGATGAGGTTGGTGGTCTTCATTTTACATGAAGTACTCTTTGCAGCACTGTTTAGGTCCTCCTGAAAGGAGTCTGTAGTGACAAAGAGTACATGTTCTCTGGTCCCTGCCTCTGAGGAGCCCATGGAGAAGGAAGAAAGACAGCCTCAGAAGGCATACCTACTCTCACAGGGCTGCTCCTGCTATGGAGTCACTGTTGTGTCCAACTCTTTTTGCAACCCTGTGGACTGTAGCCTTCCAGGCTCCTCTGTCTATGGGATTTCCCTGGCAAGGATACTGGAGTGGATTGCCATTCGCTTCTCCAGGGGATCTTCCTGACTCAGGCATTGAACCAGGGTCTCCTGTACTACAGGTGGATTCATTACCACTGAGCTACCAGGGTAGGATGATGTAATTGCTCTGATAGATTCAAGAATTCTGTCCTCATCTGGTATCTCCTACCATGCTTCAGCACATGGAAATGTTGCCAGTCACAGCTTTCACCGTCCTCCCTTTTTAAAAGATCAAGTTCATGTGCGTGAGCAGTGAGGTAGGTAGCAGGGAAGATGGAGCATCAGGTGACAGTAGCAAGTGACTGGTCATAAAATACAGTTGCTATCACACCGCAGACATTTACCATCCTGGATGTGAAGTCATCGAGAGTGACAGCAGGAAATGGGACAGAGATGAAAATCACAATCAGGTGCCAAAGCCCTTAGGACCTGAAGTTTGAGAAATTCCGGTTCATTTCCCTTCCTTTGAAAAGAGAAATGGCACTTTTTGAGGGTCACTTTCGCAGTAGGGGAGAGGAGGTGGCAGCAGCGAAAACAGGTTCAGAGGCTCAGTTTCCTTATTGGAAAAATGAAAAATTATAAATTATATATCGCAGGGCTGTTTTGAGGATTTGATAATATGTATAAAAATTCTTGCCTTTCTTAACATGATGCCAAACGTGTTGCAGATTCTTGAACCTGATGAGGCAGAACATGTATTTTTATGTAACTCTTCTCTTTCACTTCAGTTCAGTCACTCAGTTGTGTCCAACTCTTTGTGACCCCATGAATCACAGCACGCCAGGCCTCCCTGTCCATCACCAACTCCCGGAGTTCACCCAAACTCATGTCCATCAAGTCAGTGGTGCCATCCAGCCATCTCATCCTCTGTCATCCCCTTCTCCTCCTGCCCCCAATCCCTCCCAGCATCAGAGTCTTTTCCAATGAGTCAACTCTTTGCATGAGGTGGCCAAAGTACTGGAGTTTCAGCTTTAGCATCATTCCTTCCAAAGAAATCCCAGGGCTGATCTCCTTCAGAATGGACTGGTTGGATCTCCTTGCAGTCCAAGGGACTCTCAAGAGTCTTCTCCAACACCACAGTTCAAAAGCAACGATTCTTCCGCACTCAGCTTTCTTCACAGCCCAACTCTCACATCCATACATAACCACTGGAAAAACCATAGCCTTGACTAGATGGACCTTTGTTGGCAAAGTAATGTCTCTGCTTTTGAATATGCTATCTAGGTTGGTCATAACTTTCCTTCTAAGGAGTAAGCATCTTTTAATTTCATGGCTGCAATCACCATCTGCAGTGATTTTGGAGCCCAAAAAAATAAAGTCTGACACTGTTTCCACTGTTTCCTCATCTATTTCGCATGAAGTGATGGAACTAGATGCCATGATCTTTGTTTTCTTAATGTTGAGCTTTAAGCCAACTTTTTCACTCTCCTCTTTCACTTTCATCAAGAATAGTTCATTTAAGTCCTACAGATGGGGTAGGATCCAAGGACTTGAAATGGTTTTAGTGGAGCTTGATAATCTACAAATCACTGCCCGTTTAGTTGACTTAACCATTCCCAATTTATCCTTATCTCTCTTTCTATTAACTCTAAATCTTTAGTTCTTTCTAGCTAACATTTGTATCATTCATTCCCCAAATTAATACATAAATGCTAACATGTATAACATAATCCATATGTATATATTAAAATATATGTGCATGTCATGGTAGGAAATTATTTTTCCTTCTGTAACCCCAAACTCATTTTTTTGCTTGTTTTCAATTTCCTTTGTTCATTGGATTTTTAAACCAGTTTACCGATATGTCATCATCATTCTAGAAAGTAAAAGCTTTAAAAAAAAAAAACTTTTTCTTACATGAGAATTAAACTTGCATCAGAAGTTTTGTGAAGTTTTTGTGATCTTTGAAGTTTTTTCAAAGGGATCATATAACTGCATAATTCAATGTTTATCACATGGCTGGACCTCAATATTATTATAAATATAATTACTTTTCCTCTTGAGATAGAGGCAGCATAAAGACAGAAGATACAGTATGAGTTTTGACCTCTAAAAAAACATGAGGTAAAATCAGGGCTCTGTCTTATCAACCACATGACCCTAGCCAAGTTATTCAACATCTCTAAGCCTTCTTCATATGGTCATTATGCAAATAAAATGAGACATCTGGAAATAGTCTGGAACAGTGCATGACACATTTAGTTGCTCAATAAAGCTGTTTTTTAAACAACTACACAGATTTCTAATGCATTTTTTTAGAGATTTTTATTCTTCATTTGAACCCTAAAGAACAGCAATTTAATCTTTATGATTAGGAGACACTGGCATTTCTGAGCTGTCACATTTCCAATGTCAAAGAAATTAGAGCCTTCTCAAGGTTTACATTTGTTTGGGGACTTCTGCCATTTCTCAATTCATTTCCCAAAACAAAGGAAACAAAACAAAAAAAAATAAACAAATTGGATCTAATTAAACTTAAAAGCTTTGGCACAGCAACACAAGCCATCAACGAAATAAAAAGACAATCTACTGAATGGGAAACGAAATTTGCAAATGACGTGAACAATAAAGAGTTAATATCCAACACATGTAAGCAACTCATACATCTCAACACCAAAAAAGAAAATTTAAAAAGGGCAGAACTGAATAGACATTTTTCCAAAAAGGAAGTGCAGATGGCCAAAAGGCACATGAAAAGATGCTTAATATCGCTAACCATCATGAAAATGAAAATCAGAACCACAATGAGTTATCACCTCACACCTGTCAGAGTGACTGTTGTCAAAAAGAACACAAACAACAAACGTTGGCAAGAATGTGCAGAAAATGGAATGTTGGTGGGAATGTAAGTTGGTGCAGCCACTGTAGAAAACAGTAAGGAAATTTCTCAAAAAACTAAAAATAGAACTATCATGACTCAGCATTTCTACTCCTAGGTATATATACAAAAACACACTAATTTTAAGAGATATATACACCCCAATGTTCATAGCAGCATTATTTATAAGTGCCAAAGTATGGAAGCAACTCCAAGTGTCCATCAACAGATGAATGAATAAAGATGTGGTGCATATACACGATGGAATACCATTCAACCACAAAAACGAAGGAAATTCTGCCTTAGTAAATGGATGAACCAGGCACTACACAAAGTGAAATAAGTCAGAGAAAGATAAATATTATTTAATTTCACTTATATGTGGAATCTAAAAAACACAATAAATGTGAATAAAACAAAAAGGATCACAGATAAAGGAACAATACAGTAGTGACCACCAGGGAGAGGGAAGCAAGGAGCAGCAATGTAGAGGTGGGGTTTGGGACTGGGGTGGGGTGTGGGGAGTGGGGCGGGGAGGAGGGTGCAGGGGGTTACACAATCATATGAAACCATGGGTGTGAAACTTTTGAAAATTGTAAAGTACTATAGAAATTAAAAGACGCTTACTCCTTGGAAGGAAAGTTATGACCAACCTAGATAGCATGTTCAAAAGCAGAGACATTACTTTGCCAACAAAGGTCCATCTAGTCAAGGCTATGGTTTTTCCTGTGGTCATGTATGGATGTGAGAGTTGGACTGTGAAGAAGGCTGAGCGCCAAAGAACTGATGCTTTTGAACTGTGGTGTTGGAGAAGACTCTTGAGAGTCCCTTGGACTGCAAAGAGATCCAACCAGTCCATTCTGAAGGAGATCAGCTCTGGGATTTCTTTGGAAGGAATGATGCTAAAGCTGAAACTCCAGTACTTTGGCCACCTCATGCAAAGAGTTAACTCATTGGAAAAGACTCTGATGCTGGGAGGGATTGGGGGCAGGAGGAGAAGGGGATGACAGAGGATGAGATGGCTGGATGGCATCACTGACTCGATGGACGTGTCTGAGTGAACTCCGGGAGTTGGTGATGGACAGGGAGGCCTAGCATGCTGTGATTCATGGGGTCGCAAAGAGTCAGGCATGATGAGCGACTGAACTGATCTGAACTATAGAATTTTAAGAGCCTTTTTATCAATCCTCCCGCTTGGCCCCTTTTAATCAATACTAATTCCTTACATAAGTATAGTGATTTTCATGTCTACAAAATGCTTTCAAACCATTCACGTTATAATATTCACAAAATATCCACTCAGTTGAATCATTATCATCTTCAGTCTATAGATGAGGAACTGAGGATCAGAAATGAATTCCTCAAAGCTAAACAGCTGCTAAGTGTCAGAGCAGAGATCTGAATCTGGTCTTTCTAGCTCCAAGGCCCATACTCTGATCACACAAGGAGTTAGAGTGACAGAGCCCAAATTAAAATTCTGTCTCCACATTCTAATTTCACAGATTGTTCTATTAGATCATAGCTGCCTCTCACATCAGTTAACAGTATTTTCAGAGGGCAAACTTTCCCTGTGTAACACCACTGAAATTAACAATTAATCTAAGGCATGGGCAATCCAAGGCATGGACTGTATGTAGCCTGGTGGGCCACATACAGTCCATAGAGTCACAAATAATTGTACATGACTGAGCACACATGCACACACACATAAAGTCACAGAAGGTCAAAAATGGAAGAGCCCATAAAAATCATCTAGTTCAATCTTAGGCCAAGAATTCCAACTCAAGAATGTTTGGTGACTTGTTCAAAATCATCCTTATTAATATCAAGTCACAGTCAATCATGGGTCTCTGACTCCTCTCCAACAGCCCTTGCAATCACTCTATACTGAGCTCTCAGAAAAAGACAAGAATGACATCAAATTTCTTTTCTTTACTAAACTACTTGTTTGCTTAGTATTCCTGAGAGAATTCTGTCTTCTATTAATTCAAAATTCGATTGTTAGTAGGGAAACCAGAAACTTCATTTAAATTTGTTGAGTATTCTCTTTAAGAACTGTTCAATATGCAAAGGAGTACTGCTCATTCAAATGTATCACTTTATTCTGTAAGTCCATATTTAAGTAAATACCCGTTTTAATTAAAAGGAGAAAAATGAGAGCAATTCTCTGTCATTCCTGAGGTTTAAAAGTATGTGCCTGAAGCAAATTTCGCTTCAGAAGTGAAATCTAGAGTACTTTGTCTTGATGCTGCAAGTAATGGAAAATTTTCCCAATTATTCTGCCATCACAAATGTGTTAACGAGACACATTTGACACTGTCATGATATATGATTACAATAGAACTATTAATACATCAGAATCTGTTACAACATTCCCAGATCAGCATTTATTTTATTTTTACCTTTCTATCAAAGCAATAGACCATTAACATAAAAATTCATTCTTTTCCACCTGCATCTGTGAAACACTAGTTTACAGAATTGTCCTTTCTTGTAAAGTTATTTTCTTGTGCTTGCAGAAAGCTTCTGGGACCTGACCTATACCATCCCTCTTCCTTTTGGGCAATTTAAACTTTAGAATTGCCTTAACACAAAACTGAAAGTTACAACTTATAAGTGTATTACTTGCCTAGGAGCTAGGATATATGAAGAAAAGTGTCAGCTTTCAATTCAGATACATAGAGGGTTAAGTGCTCACATACAAACTATATGACCTTGAATTAGCCTAATTTCCACACTTTCAAACTGTAGATAATAAAACCTATCTTAGATATAAATTGCAATTATGGAATGAGATAAGGTTTATAAAGAAATTAATGTAATATTTAGTACACATTCATAGCATGTGTGCTGTGCTCAGTTGCTTCAGTCATGTCTGACTCTTTGCAAACCCCTGGACTGTAGCCCACCAGGCTCCTCTGTCCATGGGATTCTCCAGGCAAGAATACTGGAGTGGGTTGCCATGCCCTCCTCTGGGGGATCTTCTGGACCCAGGGATGGAACCTGCATCTCCTGTGTCTCCTGCATTGCAAGCAGATTCTTTACCACTGAGCCACCAGGAAAGCCTTCAAGAAATTTGAAATAAACTAATGGTAATGAAAAACTAACATAACAAAGAAAAGGGCCACTAAATTGGAAACATGGCATCCAGACTATGCTGTCAGTTTGTATTACCTTTTCCTAAGTTTGAGGTAAATCATCCAAAAGAAGGGAGCAAATAACCGGGGATGTTGTCCCTATTCTTTAACTGCTCACTCAGTAGTGACTTAATGAGCATCTCCTAAGTCTAGACACTGCAAAACACAGAATCTAGAGGAGTGAGTTCTAAAATACTGTCCTCATGAAGTTCATTAAGTACATAGTAAGTAGAAAAAAATAAGGAACAGCAAAGTAAACATGAAGATATCTAGGTGGGCTTCTGTCAATAAGAGACACTGATAAGGATTTGAACGTGTCTGTTATTTTCAAGGTAAGAATCTTTTCTGCAGGCAGTTTTGCCATACAACTAATTGACAGTAAGACAATTTTGCCATAAAAGATTTACTGATGAAAATAAAAGAGGAACTAAATAGGACATGATGAAGCATGAAAAATAACAGAATTTTAAACTAAAAGATGAGGAATGCTGCTCTTTCTTTTAGTGTAAGTAGTATATATAACAGACAAAATATATCTGGATATTTAAATTTTCCCTCACATTCCCGGTCATTGTATGCTAAGTCACTTCAGTCGTGTCCGACTCTTTGTGATCCAAAGACAGTAGCCTGCCAGGCTCCTCTGTCCCTGAGATTCTCCAGGCAAGGATACTGGAGCGTGTTGCCATGCCCTCCTCCAGGGGATCCAACTCAGGGATTGAACCCACATCTCTTATGTCTCCTGCACTGGGTTCTTTATCGCTAGCATCTATTTCACTAAATCATCTAAGTCCAATTCTGTCCCAAATACCAAAATTCTGTCTACATCATGTTCTCTGCTTGTTTAGTCACTAAGTCCAACTCTTTGTTACCCCATGGACTATAGCCTGCCAGGCTACTCTGTCCATAGGATTTCCCAGGCAGGAATACTGGAGTAGGTTACCACTTCCTTCTCCAGTGTTCTATGCTAGCAAATACCAAAAAAAAATTGTACCATTTTTAAGAAACTTATATTCATTAGGAATCATGTAACCATTTCTTCTGGGGGGAGGTTGGAGAATCAAGAAGGACCTTGATTCTTTTGCCTCCAACTTCTAATACTGCATGATAAATTTGGTAAAGACAGCTTTAAAGAACAAGTTGTTGTATCTAAATTATCTAAAGAATCAATAATTAGGGTTCTCAAAGACTGTTGTGAATTACTAGCTGCCTGTTTCATATTTGCATAACTTGGCACATTTTGAGTTCTGATGTGCCAGAGGGATGATGGTACTGACCAAAGGATTTTGCAAACTGATTTCTTATCATTTTCTAGTAGAATCTGCAGTCTGGCTTTACACCTTCTTATTTCACACTTTCAGTAAGTTTTCTTATCATCACATTTTCTATCAAGTTGATATATATAGATGAAACCAAACTGTCAACCAGTTGTTTTATCTTCAAAGGCAAAATTGCCTTGAGACCAATTAGTTGTGCAGCAAAACTGCTTACAGCGAAGATTCTATGGTGAGAGAATCTAGAACCAGATTTGGGTACAAGTAGTTTATTTGGTATGTGATCACAGGAAACAAGGAGAGAGAGGGGGAAGGGAGAAAAGCCAATAAAGAATGCCTTAAACAATACTGTATTGTAAAGAAATGCAAATCAAAACTACCATGAGGTATCACCTCACACTAGTCAGAATGGCCATCATCCAAGAAAATCTGTAAACAATAAATGCTGGTGATGTTGTAAAGAAAAGGGAATCCTCCTACACTGTTGGTGGGAATGTAAACTGATACAATCATTATGAAGAACAGTATAAAGATTCCTGAAAAAAACAAAAATGAAGCTACCATATGGCCCAGCAATCCCACTACTGGTCATATATCCTGAGAAAGCCCTAATTCCAAAAGACACATGTACCCCAAAGTTCATAGCAGCACTATTAACAATAGCAAGGATATGGAAGCAACCTAAATGTCCATCAACGGATGAATGGATCAAGAAGATGTGGTACCTACATCCAATGGAATATTGCTGCTAAGTCACTTCAGTCGTATCCAACTCTGTGTGACCCCATAGACGGCAGCCCACCAGGCTCCCCCGTCCCTGGGATTTTCCAGGCAAGAACACTGGAGTGGGTTGCCATTTCCTTCTCCAATGCATGAAAGTGAAAAGTGAAAGTGAAGTTGCTCAGTCGTCTCCGACTCTTAGAGACCCCATGGACTGCAGCCCACCAGGCTCCTCCATCCATGGGATTTTCCAGGCAGGAGTACTGGAGTCGGGTGCCATTGCCTTCTCCGAATGGAATATTACTCAGCCATAAAAAGAAGCAAAACTGGGTCATTTGTAGTGATGTGGATGGATCTAGAGTCTGTCACACAGACTGAAGTAAGTCAGAAAAACAAATATCATATATTAATGTATATATGTATAATCTAGAAAAATGGTACAGATGAACCTATTTCCAGGACAATAATAGAGACATAAATGTAAAACAACAGACACGTGGACACAGAGCGGGGAGGCGAAGTGGCAGGTGGGATGAATTGGGTGTAGCACTGACATATGTACACTTCCATGTGCAAAATAAATAACTAGTAGGAAGCTGCTGTGTAGCACAGGGAGCTCAGCTCGGTGTTGTGTGGTGACCCAAAGGGATGGGATGGTGGAGGATGGGTGAGAGGCTGACGAGGGAGGGGATATATGTATACTTAAAGCTAATTCACCTTGTTGTATAGCAGAAACTATTTATAACACAATATTGTAAACAAATTACACTGCAATAAAAATACTGTATTGTATACTTGAAATTTGCAAAGAGCAGATCTTAAGCGTTTTCAACATATAACACACACACACACACAAAAAACGGTATGAGGTGATGAAAGTATTAACAAGCTTGATTGTGATAATCATTTCACAAATCATCACGTCATACATTTTAAATATATACAAGTTTTATTTGTCAGTTATATTTCAGTAAAGTGGGAGGGGTTTGTTCAACCTCTTCCCACCTCCAAATAAATGCCTGTGTGTATCTCCACGTGAGGGACTGGGGAACCTCAGAGAGGCAGTGTAGCACATACCTTGCATTGCTCCACCAAAAGGAGAGACAGCTAGGGTACATATCCACCAAATTCTGCTCCTAGCTGGTTGAGGGTTGCTCCTTCAGACAGTAACTCTAGTACTTTCAGCCCACCCCACCTACAAGCCAAGCAAACTCTTGTGGCCTGAGAAAACCTTCTTGCAGAGATACAAATAGAGGGAACAAGCTCTCTGCATGTACAGGAAACTGTCCACCAAGGCTGCAGAAGACGTCTGGGGTAGACTGAGAGGATGCGGATGGGGTCCAACAGCATTTCCTATAGATGGCCTGCCAGTGAAAATAGAGCAGTCAACTCGTCCTTTCTGAGCAGGAGAAGTTGGATAAAAGATACAAACAGAGTAAGGAAGTGAGCCACGCAAACATCCAGGTACAGAGCACTCCAAGCAAAGGGAAAACAAATTAAAACACCCTGAGACAGAAGTAAACTTAGCAGGCTCAAGAAAGCTTGGATGGCTGGAATAAAATGAGCAAGAGAAGAGTGCCGGGAGGTGAGGGTAAGCAATGATTCTCCAAGAGCCAGATCACACCTTGGAAGGGAGAGAGACCTTGCAGTTTATTCTAGATGAGATGGAAATCCATGGCAGACACAATAGGCCAAAGTGAGATATAAAGTAACTTACATTTTAAGGGTAAATTCTGGTTTCTACTTGGAAAATGGACTAGAGAGAAGTAAGAGTATAAGGAGGGAGACCTGTTAAGAGGTTAACATACTGCTAAGTTACTTCAGTCGTGTCCGACTCTGTGTGACCCCATAGACGGCAGCCCACCAGGCTCCCCCATCCCTGGGATTCTCCAGGCAAGAACACTGGAGTGGGTTGCCATTTCCTTCTCCAATGCATGAAAGTGAAAGTGAAGTTGATCAGTCGTGTCTGACTCTTCGCAACCCCATGGACTGCAGCTTACCAGGCTCCTCCGTCCATAGGATTTTCCAGGCAAGAGTACTGGAGTGAGGTGCCATTTTCACAAAGAAGATTTTAGAATTAGTGGAAACAGTGAAAAGAGAACAGATTTAGATACGTGTCATACAGGATAGCCAATAGATCTTTCTAATAAGAGTCAGAGTTCTATGACTGAAAAGTGGTCATAAAATTGAAAGTCAAAATAAGAATTTTTTGGTTGTTGAGAAACTGAAAAACTCCCATATTTGATGGAAGACCTATAGCTGCCTGTATCACACACTGTTGGGAAAAACAAGGAAGGAAAAAAGTCACAACTTTGCATCACAAATGCAAAGGGAGACAGCCATCTCTCCATATTAATGGCAAAGACAAGAAAGTTTGTCTTAAAACTAAACCACAAGAATGTGAAACTTAAAAAGATGTTTGGAAAGAGTAACAGGGAAACTGTCATTACCATATGTAAAATAGACAGCCAACAGGAATTTGCTGTGTGGCTCAGGAAACTCAAACAGGGGCTCTGTATCAACCTAGAGAGGTGGGATGGGAAGGGAGATGGGAGGGAGGTTCAAAAGGGAGGGGATGTATGTATACCTATGGCTGATTCATGTTGAGGCTTAATATAAAACAACCAAATTCTATAAAGCAATTATCCTTCAATAAAAAAAATAAAGAGAAAAAAAAAAAGTAATGGACAAAAAAAAAAACCAGACCATGAAGGATTGATTCCCAGTAAGTACCTAGGAAGAAATAGGATGGTAGGAACAAATAGGATGGAAGTAATCTGCCCTGGAAGAGAGGAGCATGTATCAGTGACAGTATTAGAACTGCTAGTCCATGGCGACAACAAAACGTAGTTTTATTAAAACTTTGCCAGTTTTATTACTGTCTGTGTATCCTTATTATGTATGCCTTTTTTGCCTGCACCAGGGGTGAACTGCTCACACCTATCCTCTGTGGTAGCCACTGCCAGCTCATTCCAGAAAATGGAAGTGTGTAATGCAATGATAATAACAGGTAACCTTTATTAAATGCTAACTAGGTGCCAGAGGCTCTAAGTGTTTTACATTTTTATAAACAATATCTAATACACTAATTAATTCTTATAATAACACTAAGCAGTAGATCCTGTATTCTCATTTCATACATGAGAAATCTACAGTTAGGAGAGCTTAAGAAACTGGACCAAATTCACACAATTGCCAAATGGCAGGGCCAGGGATACAAACCCAGGTCTGAGCAACTCCAAAACACGAGATCTAAACCAATATTTCTTTGAGAATGATACAGCCTGTTTGAACATTCATAGACTGAAAATCGTTTCAACTTTCCACAAGCGAGCCCAATGACTTGGTTACACTGAATGCTGTTGAGGCAGCAATTGAATCACCGGTCCCGTGCCTGAGACTGCGTCACGGTGTTCATGACTGAGCCTGGTCTCAGCCAGCGACCCCATCTCAAGGACAGGATGGTCAGCTTCGCTCATGGTTAATGAGTAAGTCGTGTGAAGTAACACCAACTTTTGCTTCTTTGTGGGGGCAAAAAAAAAAAACGGACTCTCAAAGAAGACAACAGCTTGTTATTGTCAAATGTTAAAAGGAGCTGAAAATATCCAAGTAAGTAATAGTTTACCAGAAAAGGAAAAATTTGAGTAGCTTAAAGCATGTATTGGGTTGGCCAAAAAGTTCGTTCAGGTTTTTCCATAAGATGTTGCAGAAATACCCAAATGAATCTTTTGGCCAACCCAATACCACACTGCGCCTAGCAGTCTTCACATCTAGGGTGGGAATAATTGCAGCCAGCCCTCTGAAATTGAGAGACATAAAGGAACTCGTCAAAGGCTAAGGAACTGTTAAGTAGCTAAAACAATTGCTCAAAGTTCCAGAAACTATCCAGGGCCACTGTATGTTAACAGAGCTACAGCCTGGCAGCAGGCTGCTTTCTACATCTATGAGTAAAACACCTCAGGCAGGCGTTAGCCCCGAAGAGGGCTCTGGGTCTCTCTCACACCTCCTCCACACCATCAGTCGATTAGCTGAGTACAGCTGAAGTCTACCAGTGTGGCTCAGTGGTAAAGAATCCACCTGCCTGTGTAGGAGACGCGGGTTAGATCCCTGATACGGGAAGATCCCCTGTAGGAGGAAATGGCAACCCACTCCAGTATTCTTGCCTGGGAAATCCCACGGACAGAGGAACCCGGCGGGCTATGGTCCATGGGGTCGCAAAAGAGTCGGACACAACAGAGCGACAAAGAGCAGCAACAAAAATATACATCACTCACATGCCCATGCAGCCAGCCAGAGGGGTGCTGAGAGCCTGGTTAAGGTCTCAAGCTGAAGCCGAACCCCCTACCTGAACATTACCAGAGGTTTATATTGGAGAATCAGGTACTCGTACAGCTAATGACAAAGCGGCACTTTGCTTCCCAACCTGCTAGAGTCCCCAGTGTATACAGCCCTCTTGGGAGCCTCACAGAAGCAACTACTAGCAACTCAGGATTTCCAGCATAATGCCATCAACATCCACCCCAAATGATGAAGCCAAAGTGGCAGGCTGTTTTCCAAGTTACTACCAAATGCCATATGTGAGTTAGTGATAATTACTACTTAGGATAACACCAACGGAAACAATGATAATTACACGGTGAGGCAACCGTGTTATCGCTCCCGCACCTGGAATACAATACCTATCATCACAGTGGCAACAAGAGGGATTAGGTTTCCCTCTGCTCCAAAGCTCTCATGGCGAGGTTTTCATCTACTAGATAACAGGGTTCCCTGTCATTTTAATAATACAGCTTGATGGGTTGTAAGCGTTACGGAAGAAGATGCTGGGCATTTTTATATCATCCTTCGATTTTAAAAAGGTTACAGTTGTTTTCTTTTTTTTTTTTTTCCTGAAGAGCAAACATAAGGAAACACAAAAATGATGACACAAGGGGGCCCTTTCTGTCTAATCTCAGGACTTGGGCAGACTGGTAGTGCACTCGGGCTCTGGATTTCAGGAAAAGTGACAGCTGTTCAATGTGTCCGACTCTTTGAGACCCCATGGACTGTAGCCCGTCAGGCTCCTCTGTCCACAGAATTCTCCAGACAAGAATACTGCTGTAGGTTGTCATTCCCTTCTCCAGGAGATCCTCCCCACCCAGGGATCGAACCCAGGTCTCCCACAATGTAGGCAGATTCTTTATCATCTGAGCCACCTTCAGTGAAATCTGCACTCCATCACCTGCCAGCTGAAAGACCCCGACAGAGAGCTAGAGGCCCTTGTCACCTCATGGCCCCAAGTCTTCTCCCTCAGTTATAAAGAGACACAACAATAACTACTTTCCAAGATTGCTGTGAAGAGTATGTGAGATTATGCTTCATATTGAAAAGCCTGACACAGAGTGGGCACTCACAGAATATTAGGTTACTATTACAAAAGCTTTGCTCTAGATCTTAAGGGAGACCCCCATTTCTCCTTTTCCTTGGTGCATTTTTTTCTTGTGTTAGTCACTGAGTCGTGTCCAACTTTCTGTGACCCCACCAGGCTCCTCTGTTCATGGAATTCTCCAGGCAAGAATACTTGGGAGGGTAGTCATTTACTTCTCCAGGGGACCTTCTCAACTCAGGCATTGAACCTGCATTTCTTATGTCTCCTGCATTGGCAGGTAGGTTCTTTTCTTTACCACTAGGACCACCTGGGAAGCCCTAGTATTTTCTTAAATTTGTATAAAATCTAAACACCCAAGAAGGTCCATCTGTGGGTTGAGGGGAAAGAAGACTAGAAGTTTGCTTTGTCTGCTCTTTAAAAAGTCCTTTGATCTGCCTCAGCAGCCATGAAAGGATTCCTCATGGTTCTGCATAGTTCATCTCAGCCCACCAGGAGGAACATGTGTACTGCAACTTGGAACCAAACTTGAGCTAATAATTACAAACACCCCCATTACCAAGCGTTCACTTGCCCCATGCAGCACCCCATAGCCCTGAGCAAGGGATCTGGGATCTCAAGCAACTGACATCCTAAATCACCATCCTACTGTTAACAGATGGCAGGTAGTTAGGTATGAGCAGAGAAAAGGGGGCAGGGAATCAGGCATCTTGTAAATAGCCAGAATCCAGGGGCAAAGAAAAACAGGACTCTCCAGATGGACAGGAAATCACACATTTTGGAAGATTAGTGTCCTGGAGACAGACAAAGAAAGGTGAGGAAAGGTGGAAATCTCCTGCATCCAAAGGCAACCCATTGTCCAGTCTGTTTTCATTACAATAAAATTACCCTTGCAGATAAGAAGTTCTCATCATGCACCAAAGCCTTGACACTTGTGATGTAACCTGAAAAAGAACAAGAATCCCTCCTCCTCCCCTCAGAAGATGAATCTGGAATGAAAATCAGAGACTACAACCCCCAAAACTCCTTCAGCTCCAGTGAACATTCCACTGCTTCATTGTATGCCCCTCATAACCAGCGCTCCTGATGGCTCAGACAGCAAAGAATCTACCTGCAATTCCGAAGACCTGGGTTTGATCCGTGGGTTGGGAAGATCCCCTGGAGGAGGGAATGGCTACCCACTACCCACTCCAGTATTCCTGCCTGGAGAATCCCATGGACAGAGGAGCCTGATAGGCTACAGTCCATGGGGTTGCAAAGAGTCAGGTATGACTGAGCAACTAACCCTTTCCTTTCCTTTTCATAACCAGCTTATCAAAGAAACCCAGGGCAGCAGTTCCTCACCTGTTTACCAGCTCTCCCTCTGAAAGCATGTTCTTGCTCCATCTCCCTTTCCTTTCTTAACCTCCTTTCCTCATTTCTGAATTCTTTCCACGATGTGGCAAGAACCTTAAATTCACTGAAAACACTACCAACATAATGCCTTCATTTATATGAAGTTACAAGACTGACAGTTAAACATTAGGATCCTCCTTTCATAGGGAGAAGGAATCTGAGACTCAGAAAAGTCCTTACACACCAAAGGCCACATCGTCAAGAAGCTGAGATTCAACCCAGGTCTTCTGTCTACAGTCCCAAGTCCTTCCTTTGCTGCTTGTCCACACGAGATTCACAGCACTGAGGATGATTCATTGACCAAGTCAAAGGGACTAGGTAATCTTCAATAAAAGCAAAGACACCGTTCCCTAAAAAAGCCACTCAAATTCATCATGTTTGTTTCTAATGGTCATCAAGCAAAAAAGTTTAAGTACAGCAGATTTAGGGCTCCCCTGGTGGCTCAGTAGTAAAGAATCCACCTGCCAATGCAGGAGACATGGATTTGACTCCTGGTCCAGAAGGATCCCCTGGAAAAGGAAATTGCAACCCACTCCAGTATTCTTGCCTGGAAAAGCCCATGGACAGAGCCTGGTGGGCTACAATCCATGGGGTTGCAAAAGATTTGGACACAGCTTGGTGACCATACCTCAACAACAAAGCAGGTTTTTAACACCCTCGAGCTAAAACATAGAAACAGCATTTAGCTCAAATAGTTACATCTATATTGGTTCTAGGAAGTCTATTTATGAGCCAAATCAGAGCAGCAGGGCGTGGTGACTGAAGCAGCATAATTGCCTCCTGTTCCCTTTTCATGGGTTTCCACTTTCCCGTCATCCAGCCTGAGCCCATGTCTCCTCCTCCCCAGAGAAGAGAATGATGAGCATTTCAACAAAGACCTTTCATATTTTTGTTATTTCTCCAGGCATTTTCTGTCGCTTTTATTAATATATATTATGCACCACTAGAATCAGCAACTGCATAGGTCACAGATACTGTCAAGGGAATGCAATGTTTGCTCAAAAGTGGACCAGATTTATCAGGCTAACAGGTGTAGATGGAATTATACAATTCTGGAAATGTCCTTAGGTACAGTCTGAACGGTTTTAAAAAGTGATACCATTTTCATTTCCTAATCCTTTCCTGAGCCTCTCTCCTCCAAAGCCAGCTCCCTGACACCCTGCTGACCCCCTGGTCGAAGGGGCCACCCTCTTTCAGATAGAGAATTTTCCTGCTCCTTTGTCTTATCTGCAGTCAGGCCTCCTACAGTTTTCCTGCCCATAATAAATGCCTAATAGATGTATGTGAAAAAAATATGGATGTGGATAAACATAGTGGAGGGAAATCAGGTTGGTGAGTGTGTATCTGGCAAATTTGCTAAAATTTGCTAAGACATATGTAGGCAGTTTTTAACAGACCCCTGGGCAAGGCTCAAGAATACAAAACTGAGGAAATGACGAAAAGCTCCCGACATTGATCTGCAGGTTCACAGATGGTAGAAGTTAGAGGGCAGGAATGGTGACAACGAGGTGTAAACAAGCATGACAGTGTAGTAAATGCCATACAGAATGATCTGTACGACGCCACAGGATTACAAAGAAGCACGTTACACTCCCTGGGGAGGCCAAGAGAGCCTTCACAGTGGAAGCGAACTGGGTTCAAAAGACTGCATAATATTTTTAAGGCAAACAAGGAGAGGCAAAGACCCTCTAGGCACATGGTACTCCATATGCAAAGAAGGAGTGGTCCTTAGAAAAGAAGAGTTCGCTGTATTTCAGTGAGACTTGAGCGTGAGGCATGAGGGAAAGGGAAAGACAGAAGAGAAACAGGTAGGGAGTGGTTCATGAGAGAGCTTGTATTGGGCTGGCTAAAAAGTTCATTCGGGTTTTCCACTGGCCGTGATGGGAAAACCCAAACAACCTTTTTGGCCAACCCAATATATCATCTAGAAGTTCGAACATAATGCAGAGTCCTTGAAAGGGTTCAAAGGTGCTCACCAATTGCTAGTGTGTAGAATCTGTGTACACACATTGGGGTGTGGTACCCGATCTCCCTCAGAAGATAAAGTAGTTCCTAGAAGGGCAATGGGTGAAGACACGAGGAAGTGCCATGGATTAGCCTAGTTCATGAAGCTCAGAGGGGAGCCTGTCCTTGGAGGCATGGAATAGGTCTGCAGTCAGACCCCGGAAATGTGCTACAAAGAGGACCAGAGCACTGAGACCCTAGCTGTCATGGAGAGAAGCAGCCTAGGAGAACGGGAACGGAGGACACCAGGGAGCAAGGATCAAAGGAACACATTAGTCTTCACCCTTCAAAAGCCTATCTTCAAGGTCCCTCAGCCAAGGCTTCCAAGAACATGATTCAAAAGAGGGCGCTGCTATTCACCAGCTGGCAACTGCATATAAAACAAGAAAAGGACATCAGAAACTAGAAGGGACCATTGTAGGTCATGTCCAGGATCTCTGCAGCATAGTTCATATCCAGATCTTAAGAAGTCTGAATTTGTTTTGTAATTCATATCTCAGGTCAAAGGTTACTTCCTCACTGACCCCTCAACATTTAAAACAGCCCCTACTCATCCTCAAGTCCCTTTCTGGGGATTTGCCATCATCTTCATGGTGAGAAATGAAAATATCAAGAAATGAAATATTTCCTGCCATACCAGTAAACAAGGATATCACAATCATCAGTGATTACAGCCTTCCAACGTGAGCTGGCGAGCCCTGAGGAAGCTCAGGATGTGAAACCACAGGGTACTGGCCCCAGAAGGCTGAGGTTCATATCAAGGGTAAGATTTCAATAAAACCAGAGTCTTGCATCTTCCCATACATAGAAAAGCACTAAATTTCTTATCTAACTTGATATATCTGGTTTCCTGGATTAATAGTAATCTATTGATGTTCCCAACTACCTGCCCTTTGTTGCAAAACTCATATCTATCCTACCTCCTCACCTTGCCTCCTTGGAGCAGTTTCCCAGAGCTATCTGAAGCACTGTCTCCAAGGCTGCAGTCCTTATTCTGCCCAAGTAAAACTTAACTCCCAATTCTCACGCTGTGCAAACTTTTTTCAACACTAGCACTCACCAGTATCTGAAGTTATTTATTTTATTTATGCCTATCTATTTCTGTCTCTCCTCACTAGAATAGTGACCACATCTGTATACTAATCCCAGGACTAAGAAAAGTTTATGGCATGTGAAAAGTACTCAAAGAATATGGAATTAATTAAGAGTTCAGAAGCACCTTCACCATGCAGGGCTACTTCTGATGAAGCAAGCATCATCAGACAGACAAGCAGTTGATGATGTCAAATTTGCCTTCTATTTGCAGGAAAATTACTTTTACTCAATCTTCTCAAGCTGAAGATAAGACAGCATCTACTTTTACAGCCTCTGCTGATTTTAATACTAAGCAGCAAGTGAAATAAACATCAGAGGAGGAAAACTGCAGCTTTGATTATTTGTTGGAACTGTCAGGGCACTGGACTATCAAAAGATGTTTAGCCAAGTTCATTCATTTACTGGGCTTCCCTGGTGGCTCAGTGGTAAAGAATCCACCTGCCCATGCAGGACACATAGGTTTGATCCTTGAGTCAGGAAGATTCCTTGGAGAAGGAAATGACAACCCACTCCAGCATTATTGCCTAGGAAATCCCATAGAGAGGGGAGCCTGATGGACTTCACAGTCCATGGGGTCACAAAAGAGCCGGCTTGGCGACCAAACAGCTATAACAACAAATTTATTCACTAACATCAAGAACGATGAGCACCTAGAATATGCTAGCCTCCGGGACATACATAGAACAAAGCATGAGTAAATAAATCCTGTTGGTGGTGGTGCTTAGTTGCTAAGTCGTGTCCAACTCTTTTGTGACCCCATGGATTGTGTAGCCTGTCAGGCTCCTCTGTCCATGGGATTTCTTCCCAGGCAAGAATACTGGAGTGGGCTTCCCTGGTGGTCCAGTGGTTAAGAATCCGCTTGCCAATGCAGGGGACATGGGTTCGATCCCTGGTCCTGGAAGACACCATATGCCTTGGGGCAGCTAAGCCTGTGCGCCACAACTCCTGAGCCTGCATGCCAAGAGCCCACGCTCTGCAGCAAAGAGAAGCCACCACAATGAGAAGCACATGCACCACAACCAGAGAAAGCCCAGGACAAAGACCCAGCACAGCCAAAAATTTTTTTAAAAAAAGAGCACTGGAGTGGGTTGCCATTTCCTTCCCCAGGGACTCTTCCTGACCCAGGGATCGAACTCTTATCTCCTGCACTGGCAGGCAGATTCTTTACCACTGAGCTATCTGGGAGGCTCAAACGACTACTACGCGATAACCAAATGTGACAAATGCCAAGGAGATTCAAAGATGGGAAAGGCAACTTCTAGCCACTGGGAAGAATTGAAAGACAGCATTTTCAAGTTGACATTGAAGGATAAGAAAGATTCCACTAGGTGCAAATTCAGTCATGCTTGCTCTCTTTAGACGAACATTTATTATTAATATCTTTCTATGTGTCAGACACTGGCTAGATCCTGGATAAAAACAGATTTTTTAAAGAACAGTCTTATATTCAATCAGTTCAAAAATTAATGGAGGGAAAAATACCAGAGAAAATTAAAACAGGATAAGATAAAAGCTATAGTAAATAGACATACGGTATATCATGGAAACACAAAAAGAGGGTAATGGGCAGATGATGCTTGATAGAGGGACGTTTTAAGTGAGTCTGAAAGGATGCAGAGCAGTTCGCCTGACAGAGAAGCAATCATCAAGACTGCATCCAGAATCCTAATGTATCCCAATCCCCCTAATGAGGGGGATGCTGTGAGCAATTTAGAACACCTGGAACCAACCTTGTAAGGAGAGTTCTGAAGAGTGAGGCTAGAGGGGCAGGTAGGCCAGATCAAGACCAACCTAGACAGTGTACTAAAAACCAGAAGCAGCACTTGGCTGACAAAGGTTCGTATAGTCAAAGCTATGGTTTCTCCAGTAGTCATGTACGGATGTGAGAGTTGGACCATAAAGGAGTCTGAGCACCAAAGAATTGATGCTTTTGAACTGTGGTGTTGGAGAAGACTCTTGAGAGTCCCTTGGACTGCAAGGAGATCCAACCAGTCCATCATAAAGGAAATCAACCCTGAACATTCATTGGAAGGACGGATGCTGAAGCTGAAGCTTCAAAACTTTGGCCACATGATGCAAAGAACTGACTCACTGGAAAAGACCCTGATGCTGGGAAAGATTGAGGGCAGGAGGAGAAGGGGAAAACAGAGGATGAGATGGCTGGATGGCATCACTGACTCAATGGACATGAGTTTGAGTAAACTCTGGGAGTTAGCAATGGACAGGGAGGCCTGGTGTGCTGCAGTCCATGGGGTTGCAAAAAAGTCGGACAGGACTGAGCGACTGAACAACAACAAAACAGACTGAGAAGAGAAAACCAGAAATGCAAGAGCACATAATCAAAAAGAGGCCGAGGGTCATTAGGAGGAGGAGGAGAGCCATCCTAGTGGAAGCAGCCTGCCATTTTAGGGGAGTCACATCTGGCAGGAGGGCAGAGAACTTGATTATGTAGGATGCCAGGCTACAGAGCACAGGGTTTCTTCACTAAGCAACGTCAGGGAAGCTACTGCAAGTGCGTTCAGCTTTCTTACTGCCCCTGCAGCAGCATGATAACATCAGTTGGCTTTATTCATGGCATTGGATATCTCAGTTATTTTGCTTTCCTGAGGGAAAAAAAAACACAGTTATGGTTTTATAGCCATTTATTTTTTCAACTGAAATTATCTTCCTGATTTTTTTTTTCCCCAAAGGTGAAATATGACAAAAGTTTAAACAGTTTTTAGCTCTTTACATATATAACTGTCTGGTGCTCCTTACCCTCAGCAAGAGTGTGCTTATTTCTCTAAATCTTAATTAGCATTGAGATGTACCATATATGCTTACTTTGTTAAATTAAAAGGTACACTTTAATGATATTTGAACTCATGCTTAGATATTAATGGTAAGAGAATAGATTTTTTCAATGTGATGGTATTCAATATTTTCTAAGTGAAGGCATCTTAGTGCTGAGGGAAGGTTATAGACACGTTATTCCAGGAAGGAGCCGATGAAGACGAGGGACACAGGTTGCCACGGTGTCCCCAGCCCTGGTTAGTACCTGCTCCCACGGGCATCGATCACTATGTGTCATGTTGATCAATGAACAGACCAGTGAAATGAATCTGTAGTTAGAAATAAATAAATAAAACTTCATTTTTATAAAATAAAACCAGAAACAAAACTTCATTTTCTGTGACTCTGTGCTCTTCAACATATTATTCAACAGGATATTTAGAACAGTGTTTCTCAGACTTAAACGTGCATATGCTTCACCTGAGAGTCCTGTTACAATTCAGATTCTGACTCTGTGGGTCTGAGATCGGGCCTGAAAGAGAAAGCAAAAGTCGCTCAGTCGTGTCCACCTCTTTGCAACCCCATGGATTGTAGTCCACAGAATCCTCCAGGCCAGAATACTGGAGTGGGAAGCCTTTCCCTTCTCCAGGATATCTTCCCAACCCAGGGATTGAACCCAGGTCTCCCACACGGCAGGTGGATTCTTTACCAGCTGAGCCACAAGGGAAGCCCAAGAACACTTAAGTGGGTAGCCTATCCCTTCTCTAGCGTATCTTCCCGATTCAGGAATCAAACCACCTGCATTGCAGGTGGATTCTTTACCAACTGAGCTATCAGGGAAGCCCTGAGGTTGGGACTAGGCTTCTATATTTCTTATAAGCTCCAGATGTCATCAACACTGCTGGTCTGAGGACCCCACTTTGAGGAGGAAGGCTTTAGAAGATCTAGAGAAGTAAATAAACATTATGTAAGCTGTTAGGTTGGGCTTCAGTCTCAGTGGTGACTCAGAAGGTAAAGAATCTGCCTGCAATTCAAGAGACCTGGGTTCAATCCCTGGGTCAGGAAGATCTCCTGGAGAAGGGAATGACTGCCTACTCTAGTATTCTTGCCTGGAGAATCCCATGGACAGAGGAGCCTGGCAGGCTACAGTCCAAGGGTTCACAAAGAGTTGGATATGACGGAAGCAACTTTCACAGGAATTCTACAGGAAACAGGAATTACATAACAGTTGCTGCTACATATTCAGTTAGTAGTTTTTTATCAGTTATGTTTTCCATATATCCAGCTTTCTATCTTTGCAATTTTTCTTTTATTAGATAATGGCTTGAAAAATGTATCTTCCATCCAAAGCTAGCATCATTATTTCACGTCCTTCTAGATTTTTTCTGGCTCTGAAAGAAATATTTAACTCTCTTATCCCCCTGAAAATTCTTAGCATATAAAATAAGGAATGAATTCAAGTTTATATAGTTTTATACTGATAGTCCAGTGCCCAAAAGTAACTTAATAATCATTTCTTTTCTCATTATTGTAATACTTTGGCTAAATCTTGAGGTCCCAGTCATATGAGTCTCTCTTTGATATGTTTAAACATATACTAAAGTAACAAATCTGTTTCTGAATTTTTCAAAATTTCATCTCCCTAACAGTTACTTTTGATACCTGTCATTTTCTAGAAAGGTTTAAAATCTATCTAGCAAAGACCTTGTTACTGCCTTAAAGTTTTTTCTTAAAAAGCTTTTGATACTTTTGCCCACCCTTATGTTAAGATTCACATTTCAAAACAAAATTTTTTTACAAAGTGGAATATCCTTGTGTTTTTGTATTTTGTCACTCAGTTGCGTCCTACTTTTTGTGACCCTCTGGACGGTAGCCCGCCCAGCTCCTCTTTCCATGGGGTTTTACAGGCAAGAATACTGGAGTGGGTAGCCATGTCCTACTCCAGGGGATCTTGCCAATCCAGGAATCGAACTCACATCTCCCGTGTCTCCTACATGAAGGTGGATTCTTTACCTGCTGAGCTACTGCAGAAGCCCCATGGAATACCCTGCAAAGATTCTAAAACTGCATGAGGTATAACACTGAACGAGGAGATATTACCATCTTTACAATAATTAGTTTTATTTGCCAGGAATAGAACATAGTTCTCTTTTTATTCATATCTTCTTTTGCTTTTCCCACTGAGACAACACAGTTTGTTTCTATGAAAAAAAAAAAACTATTATGTTTTAGGGAAAAATATAGAAAATAAACAAAGAACAATGTGAAAGTGTCTTTTCAGTAGTTTCCAAGCTCTACATTAATAAAAGATAAGGAGGGATGGCACGGACTGTTGCATATTTGTTGTATGTCTATGTCACTGCTATCAATAATTTTGGTTGAATGTTTAGGGGTATCACCAAGACACCTGCAAAAATGACTCGTTTCCTATAGTCTCTTCTTTCAACCACTGAAAACACTTTTGCTGAGTACCAAGTACACGCTAGACACAAGGGAATCACACTATTCTGTGCTACAAACAAAAGATGCATAAACAACAACAAAAATCAGCCCTCTGAATTCTCGAAAACCTGGAGAGGAAAACACAAAAGCAAGCTAACAACACACAGCAGAGGATGGTAAGGAGAGTTCCTTTTTAAGTATAGGACATATTTTCTGCAGCAAAGACATGACCAGCGTCTTGGACCAGCATCTGCAGGAGAAAGACTACCAGCTGTCCTAATACCAGTAACTTCCTATATCAGGCAGTGGCTTCTGAGGCCAACAGCAGTGAGCTGCAGGGGCCACTCTGGAAGGCCACAAAGATACTCCTTCAAGCCTGGGACACTCATCTCCCAGCCGCCAGGAGTGCTGGCTACTGAGGCCTCACTCGGGAGTCCCTCCACTAAAATGAGCTGTCTCTCCCGAGGTTATACCCCCTCTCTGGTTACCTCCCTGCCCAAATGAACAGCGCAGGGTACAAAAGTCACAATGCAACACGTCTCTGCAGGAGCACTGCAGCTCGACAGCGTCCAGCAGGTTTGACCACAGCCTCTATTGTAACAGCCTCCCTGTAATCTCCCCCTCTACTCAGTCTCACTCCCACACCTGGTCCTCCAGGCAGATCTCCATCCCAGAGCCCCTTTGGCGAGACTCTGATCTTTCCTAGTTCTGTATTTGTTGTTGTTCTGCCTTTTATTTATTTTTCCTCTTGCTTGCATTGTCTCCCCTCTGTTCTTGGAAGAAGGGCTCTTTGCTATCATTATACTTACATACCTCCAAGAAATGATACAGATGAACTTATTTACAAAATACAAACAGACTCACAGACTTAGAAAATGAAGTTATGAAAGGGGGCATGGGAGAAAGGGATAGGGAGTTTAGGATTAACATGTACACCCACTGCTCTATTTTAAATGAATAACCAAGAAAGACCTACTGTATAGCACAGGAAACTCTGCTCAATGGTGGCAGCCTGGATGGGAGGGGAGTTTAGAGGAGAATGGATATATGTATATGTATAGCTGAGTCCCTTTACTGTCCACCAGAAACTATCACAACATTGTTAATTGGCTACACTCCAATATAAAGTTACAAGTTTTTTTTTCTTTTTTTTTTAAATTTTATTTTATTTTTAAACTTTACAATATTGTATTAGTTTTTCCCAACATCAAAATGAATCCGCCACAGGTATACATGTGTTCCCCATCCTGAACCCTCCTCCCTCCTCCCTCCCCATACCCTCCCTCTGGGCTGTCCCAGTGCACCAGCCCCAAGCATCCAGCATCGTGCATCGAACCTGGACTGGCGACTCGTCTCATACATGATATTACACATGTTTCAATGCCATTCTCCCAAATCTCCCCACCCTCTCCCTCTCCCACAGAGTCCACAAGACTGATCTATACATCAGTGTCTCTTTTGCTGTACACAGGGTTATTGTTACCATCTTTCTAAATTCCATATATATGTGTTAGTATACTGTATTGGTGTTTTTCTTTCTGGCTTACTTCACTCTGTATAATAGGCTCCAGTTTCATCCACCTCCTTAGAACTGATTCAAATGTATTCTTTTTAATGGCTGAGTAATTCTCCATTGTGAGTGCATGCTCAGTTGTGTCTGACTTTGCAGGCCCACCAACTATAGCCTACCAGGCCCCTCTGTCCATGGGATTTTCCAGGCAAGAATACTGGAGTTAGTTGCCATTTCCTCCTTCAGGGGATCTTCCTGACCCAGGGATCGAAACTGTGTCTCCTGCATTGCAGGCGGATTCTTTACCATTGAGCCACCAGGGAAGCACTCGGCGTGTAGGTGTGCTCAGTCTTCCTGAGTAAACAGAAGTGGGCCCCTTCTTTGCTCTTTCCAGTTACACCAAAGGCTGGAGCCCTGCCTCTGAACTTCAGAGGGCAGCTAGGAGCGGCTGCCTGGCAGATTTCCTGGGTCTGACCGTCTACCACTCTGTGCGGACCTTGGGGCGTGGCCTGCTCCCCCTCCAGACAGCCCTCTGCTTGAGGAAATCATTACTTCCTGTTTGATCTCTCTGCTGCTGACAGCTGTCTGAACCTGAAGTTCGTGCCCTTCTCTCCAATTACCTTCTTCTTCCTCCTGCTTGTACTCCACTTCATCACCCAGAGTCAATTTCCTCCCAACTTACACCCACCACCGGGTAAGAGACAAGCCGAGGCAAGATTCAGATCCAAAGACATGGGAGTTCAAAATCAGGTTCCGTCTACTAACACGCTGCCATTCAAGACACAAAAACTGCAGCTGTTCTTCTAGAACCATTTGTGAGCACTTTACAGTTTAAAGGGCTATTATCTCACAGCGCGGCCAGTGCTAATGACATTACCTGCACAGCACACGTGCTTTGTTGTCCATGTCACCACGTCTACCCCTCCTGGAAAGAACTCACATTCCGGAAATCTCTCCTAACTACAAATCTACTTCAAGATAGATATAATTAAAATTCAGATATGAAAAGTAGCAATAATCTGACTTTCCTGGTGGTCCAGTGCTTAAGACGTCGCCTTCCAATGTGGAGGGTGTGGGGTCAATTCCTGGTCAGGGAGTTAAGATCTCACATGTCTCACAGCCAAAAAAAAAAATAATAATAATAATAACATAAAATAGTAGCAAGACTATAACAAACCAAGTAAAGATTTTTCAAATGGTCCTCATCAAATAAAAAATCTTAAAAACAGCAAAAAAAAAAAAAAAAAAACCAATCAAGTTGGTAGCATCACACAGACCCCAGAATGCTCCCTGCTAACTAGTCTTCCATCCACACCTTCCCTTTTCTGGACTCAGTTTGCTGAGGAGACAGGCAGCCTCCTGGATTCTCTTCCCAGAGCCCCAGTCTTAAATACCATCTAGATTCTTCCTCCCACCAGTGCCCCAGCTGCACACATGGTTTCTGGGTCTGTTTTTCAGATTCTGCTATTCTCCCTTCCTGTTCTCCTTGTAAAGGGAACAGGGGGTAATTGTAGTCTTTTCCCTGCTGATGCCAGTCTGTTGTTCCTAGCTCATTATCCTCATCTTTCTCCGCAGCTGTTTCACCCTCTCCAGACAGTCACCTCTGGCGTTCCTTGGCATGGTTTTTCCTAATGAGATTCTCAGCCTCTCCATTCACACCTCTGACATTACAGCCATGTTAGTCTCTATACACGGAGAAGACGATGTCACCCCACTCCAGTACTCCTGCCTGGAAAATCCATGGACGGAGGAGCCTGGTAGGCTGCAGTCCATGGGGTCACTGAGGGTCAGACATGACTGAGTGACTTCACTTTCACTTTTCACTTTCATGCATTGGAGAAGGAAATGACAACCCACTCCAGTGTTCTTGCCTGGAGAATCCCAGGGACAGGGGAGCCTCTTGGGCTGCCATCTCTGGGGTCGCACAGAGTCGGACACGACTGAAGAAACTTAGCAGCAGCAGTCTCTATACAGGACTCAGAAAAGTCTTCCAAGGTGCCTGGTGCTGCAATTATTACATATTGATTGGCATTTTCAAGAAGAAAACTAAGTCAGTGATTCACCCAAATTCACATCGTCACTAAGGAATGAACAGAAAACAGATCTTTTGGCCCAACCACTGGACCATCCTGACATTTAATAGCAACAGTATCAACATCCAGGTGGCACAGTGATATAGAATTTGCCTGCTGATACAAGAGAAGCGTGTATGATCCCTGAGTCGGAAGATCCCCTAAAGGAGGAAATGGCTACCCACCCCAGTATTCTTGCCTGGGAAATCCCATGGACAGAGAAGTGTGGTGGGCTACAGTCCATGGGGTCGCAAAGAGTCGGACACAACTGAGCAACTAAGCATGCAAGAACAACAGACATTAAAAAAAAATTGCTTCCTATGTACTAAACACTCATCTAAGCTGCTTTCTCATGCTTCCTCATTCAACCCTCAAAACAATCCTACTTCCATGGAATAGGTAAATTATATTTTATGTATTATCATCCAGTTTTACCAATGAGGACACTGAGGTTCGGACAGGGTAGATGCACTCTGCAGCCTGGTCACATAGTTAGGAAACATTGGAGCTGAGATCTGACCCAGACCTGGGTGATCACTCTATCATGGTTCAAAATGTAGCAGTTACTCTAACAGAAGTCATTCCCAGTTGTTGGTTTCATTCGTGACATTATGCCCACAGGATGGACTGTCCAGGGCCACCATGACTCATATGGTATTTGTCTCCCATCCTCACCTGTCATTTTATAAAACTTCAAATGCTTCATAAAAACACAGCTGCCTCCCTATTCTCACTTGTTTTCTCAAGTAATATTGAAACATTTATTTCAGACAAATTCTCACTTGAAAACTTACCGATATCCATAATCGTGAGTCATCTCCCATTTCTTCCTATTCAGCATGTTAAAAAGAGGAATGGAACTAGTATTTACTAGTTATCATAAGCCCATTTTATCAAAGAAGAACTAAGGTTCAGAAATTTTAACTCACCCAAAATCACACAACAAATGACAAAGATTTCCCATTCAGATCTTCCTGACTCCAAAGCAGAATGAGAAATCAGAGAATTACCTATTAAGCAACAATATAAAATTTCCACACTGAGTCTTATGCATTTCATCAGGATTTCCACTTCTTATTTATTTTCCCCAAGACCTCACAGGACCTCTTAGACATTTTTATCCATGAAGCAGAGGCATTCTGAATATTAATAATTTTTTAAAACTTAAATACATGTAACTCCTAAGTACCAGAAAGCAGACGTCTGAAGTCATCAAATTTGTTAGACTATTTATTACCTTGTACTTAGAGAATCATGTTTACTGTGTATATTGCTGGGGGGGAAGTAAAAAGATTTATTTTTTTTTTTTTATTGAAGGATAATTGCTTTACAGAATTTTGTTGCTTTCTGTCAAACCTCAACATGAATCAGCCATAGGTATACATATATCCCCTCCCTTTTGAACCTCCCTCCCATCTCCCTCCCTACTCCACCCCTCTGGGTTGATACAGAGCCCCTGTTTGAGTTTCCTGAGCCATACAGAAAATTCCCCATTGGCTATCTATTTTATATTTGGCAATGTAAGTTTCCATGTTACTGTTTCCATACATCTCACCCTCTCCTCCCCTTTCCCCATGTCCATAAGTCTATTCTCTATGTCTGTTTCTCCACTGCTGCTCTGTACATAAATTCTTCAGTACCATTTTTCTAGATTCTATATATATGCATTAGAATACAATATTTAACTTTCTCTTTCTGACTTAGGAAGTAAGATTCCAAAGTTAATTTCCCCTTGTAAATAATACATGGTAAAGTCTCACACACACACACACACACACACGGCAAAGCCAATAATACACACAAACGCGCGCGAGCACACCACATACACAGGCCTTCCCCTCCGCGGCATCTTTGGCCCGCTGGCGCCACCTGTCGGCTCTGTGCCGCCTGTAGCAGCGCCTGGAGCGGGGAGCTGTGGACGCAGCCACGGTCCCAGCACGCGGCTTGTCTGCTGTGATAACGGCTCTCCGGACCAGAAAAGAATGCAGCTTAATGTCACACCAGATGTCCTTTAAAGGGATTCATTTCAAAAGACTGCTCGTGTTTTTCTTCAGGAAGGATGTCTTGTTCCCAACAGATTGGCCATAAGGCGGGGAGATCTCTCCACGGAGGACAAGTACGATGAAGATGTGAGGCTACCACAGAAACACAAGCAGATAAAACAGGAGCCAGAAAAGAAGGCTTTGTCCAAGACACCCTATGAAATGAGTAAGAAAGGAAGGAGAAAGCAGGGTTCTGCCATGCAGCCAGCTCGAGTAGTAAATCCTGATGGAAAGAAAACTTGTTATCCAGCAGACATATGGGAGCTGTTTGCACATCGTCAGGGCTCTCAATCTCCTTCCTAGACGGGCTTCAGGAGTCCTGTGAACTCCCTGAAATTTCATGCAAAAGGACTTTTGGGTGCTTTTTTGGTTCTCAGTGGCAGATTTATAAAGTTCACTGTGTGCATGCTTCAGTCGTGTCCAACTCTTTGCCACCCTATGGACTGTAGCCCACCAGGCTCCTCCATCCATGGGACTCTCATGCAAGAATACTGAAGTGGGTTTCATGCCCTCCTCCAAGGTATCTTCCCAACCCCGGGGTCAAACCCATGTCTCTTATGTCTCCTGTGAGTTCTTTACTACCAGTGCCACCTGGGAAGCCCATTAAATTCACTGGTTTATCCAAATTGCAACATATCAAAAGGTTAAGAACCGCCACTGTTGCCACCGAAGACAAAACCAGGTAGACAAAGTGCCTGGGCCACAGGTGAACCTCCGCTGCTACCTTTTAGCTGTGCGACCTTGAACATGCACACACGGACACACAAATGCTCTGCCTCTCAGTGTCTCCATTTCAGAGAATGCAGCTAATCTGCACCTAGGGAAAGGGAAATGACTCGCCAGAGCTTAGATGTCAGTGGATGTTGGAGCCAGAGATCTAACCATGTGGTCTTCCCAAGCCTAGCAACTGTTTCACTGGTTTTCATTTCCTTCGATGAGAACTCTGTCCTGCCCTTCCTGGTCAGCACCAAAGGAGTGTCTCTCCAGGAAGATCAGATTCGTGGGCTCATAACCTGCACACTTCTGCAGGGTTCCAGGCTCAGAAAGGCCCCTGCACTTGGAGTTTAATGCTCGGTAGTCACCATCTTGAGGTTCTTCATAACTGTGTCTATGTGTGCTTCTTAAGTGATGTCTGATGAAATGGAACACGCAGAAGGGGAAAGGCCTGGAGCCTGAAATCACACAGCACAGACTCCTGCCTCTTGCCACCTCCCAAGGAGACTTAGGCTTCGTGCCCAGAAGCTTCATTGCCTCCTCACTCCCCAGCCCCGCTCCCTCCTTTCCCGCCCCAGTTGGCTGCTAACAGACCTCCACTCGGAAACAAACCTTCACCCAGGGCAACGATTACCGCATCTCAAGGCTTTGTTCTTTGGTCCCTTTTCTCCATCTCCTTTGAGGAGCCTGGGAACAGAGGAGGGGAGGGTACCAGGAGGGGCTGATCTGGGGGTGGGACAAAGCGATGCCCATTCCAAACCACAGTGAGTTTGGGGGGCACAATTCAAAGAGGGCCTCTCATCCAACCCCAATCCCAGTACCAGGCACTACATTTTCATTTTGCATTGAGCCCCACAAATCATGTTGCAGCCGTGTCCTTAAAGGAAAATATATGTATATTTTAATATTGAAGAATAAGTGCTAAGAGGCTGCTATTACTTGACCTCATACTTTAAACTTCTTCCTGCTGAATCCTCTATCTGCTGGCATTAGCACTCTGGCTTCACATTTATACATCATCAATTATTTGGGGATGAAAGTACAAACAAATAAAAAATTCAACTGTAGCAGAAAAGAGACTTATATATAACACTACATTAAGATGTCCTATCGTATGGAACCATATGGGATTTCTATTTTAAAAACTGAGGGGAGAGAAATGGGCCAGTTGGGATAATGCTAATACTTCTTTCTTGTCCTTGCCTTCTCTTTCCCACCACAGTTCTGCTCTGATAGTTAGCACTGACAGGAAGGCCTGCTGGGGATTAGTTCATTTTACAGACTAAAGAGCAAAAAGTCTTTCTTTCTTTTCCCATTTTTTTCTGGAGGAAATTGGCTGCAAGTTGTATTTTCTGGTCTCAGCCAGAATGCTCAGTGCATGGTACTTAAGAAATAACATGCATCCATTCACATCACAGGGAAAAGTCAAAGATGCACCTACTTTATTCTTTCTTCTTTTTTCCCAATTCACATCTCAAAGGACTTGTTCAAGCAAAATTAGCAGCACGGGAAGGTGTTTCGATGGCCTGGTTCTCCCAGTTCCAAGTCATGCATTTCTACCTCAGATCTTTATCTACATTACTACCCAAGTGACCACTTTAAAGACAAATATAGTCACCTCACTCGTGTGCCTATAAACCCAGTGGGACTCCTGTGCTTCAAGAATCTGCTACCACTAACAGAACCTTCCTGCCTCAGCCTTTGGGGTGTCCTGGAACAACTTACTAGGAGGTGAGCAGAATATAGATTTTATTAATTGCACAAATTCCATAGGAGCTAGACAAGGTCACAGTCCAAACCTATCTCAAAGATAAAGGCTTTCACAAAACAAACAATATGCTAATTCTGTGCCTCTCTGGAATCCATCCAACAAAAGGATCAAAAGGAGAGGTCTCTGACCCTATCTCTTCAATATCAGAGACATTAAACATCTTGGCTTTATTTTTCAAAGAGAAGGTAAACAAGTATCTACTGGGTTGGCTGAAAAAGTTTGAGTTTTTCCCATAACATCCCATGGAAAACCCCGAATGAACTTTTTGGCCAAGCCAGTACTTCAGTGGGCCCTGGTCCCTTGGTGGGAATACTAGAGATAACTAACACAGGCTAAGTAAAGCAATGATTAGCTGGAACAGCAGAAGGGCAAAAAGAGGCATCTGTGCACAAGTCTGGCAGGCTAGCCCTCCAGCCTGTAGGAGGACCAAGAAAGGAGGACAGCAAACGGATCAGCAGTGATGACAGCCAGCTAGGGACAGCCTGAAGGAACTCTCTTTAGTGGCTCCATTACAGTGCTCCTCATACTTTATTACACTAACACGTTCCACTGTCCGTCACCCTACTAGACGGTGGGTTCCTTCAGGGCAGACTGCTTACTTCTTTCTGCCCCCATGCCCATGAGAAGTGTGGGCTCTATTCCCAGCTGTCGGTGGGGGTGGAAAGAGCTTCCTTGGTGGTTCAGACAGGAAAGAATCTGCCTGCAATGCAGGAGACCCCAGTTCCGTCCCTGGGTCAGGAAGATCCCCTGGAGGAGGACATGGCAACCCACTCCAGTATTCTTGCTTGGAGAATCCCCATGGACAGAGGAGCCTGGTGGGCTACAGTCCATGGGGTCACACAGAGTTGGACACAACTGGAACTACTTAGCATGCATGCATGCAAATGAACCTTAGACGCTTCAACCAATTCTGCAGCCCTACCCAAGTATACATCCTCCACCATCAGAAGCCGTGTCCCTCCCTGATAGATGAGCTGGTGTATTTTATCGGCAACCAGTCTCCAACAGCCTGATTCCACCTGAGGCAGGCTATTCCGAAGAACAGGATGAATGGGGCATCAGCGAGGCACTCCTTCCCCATGATTTCTGCCCAAAATACCAATATAGACCAACTGTCCAATTTTCTATGATCCACACCACAACTGGGGAACATTCCACCGCCCATCTGTCACTTTTTTTCTGTCAGATTTCTTGCAAGGCAAAGGAAACTGATTGTGTTTTTAACATATAAATTAAACTGATACTGGTAATAAAAACACCTGACTGAGGTGTGCAGCTTCATAAAGGCAGCCTGTTTGGGATAACTGTGTCTGCAAGAGATGGAGTGGCCATCATCCATCAGGCATGGCAGGCCCTGCTGCCTGCCTACTCCCAGCCTGGGGCTGATCTCAGCGACCTTTGGAGTGTCTACCGTTCTCTCTGTCCTACACATCTGCTTCCTCTAGAGTATGGATGTCATGGGGATGCCAAACCTTGTCAAGGGCCCAGCCTCCGTCTGGCAGTGAATTACAGTGGGGAGAGCACCTGCTCTGGGGCCAGGCACAGCTGGGTACAGATCCCCACTGTCAAAGAAAAATACACACGAAAGCTGCACATTTTAAGTTTTACTTGGGGTCTTATTGAGATCTGTAGATGGATGGCTCTGAGCAACTGCTCTGAAGAAGTTAAGCGGTGGAGCCATGGTATATATGAATTTTTTGGCTAGGAGATACATGCAGTCAAGCGTGTGTGTGTGTGTGTGTGCGTGTGTGTTTTAGTCACTCAGTCGTGTCCAACTCTCTGTGACCCCATAGACTGCAGCCTGCCAGGCTCCTCTGTCTATGGAATTCTCCAGACAAGAATACTGGAGTGGGTTGCCATTTCCCTCTCCAATGTGAATTTTAGTAGTAGTAGTTTAGTTGTAAGTCGTTTCCAACTCTTGCGACCCCACAGACTGTAGCCTGTCAGGTTCTTCTGTCCATGGGATTCTCCAGGCAAGAATACTGGAGTGGGTTGCCATTTCCTTCTCTAGAAGTCAAGCATGCATCTGGGTAAAAGATTATTGCTAAGCATAAAGAACAACTATCTCAGGTTAACAATTTTAGTTCTTTTCCGTGTATGGGAAGATGCAAGAATCTGGGACCACTGACATTCTTCCCAAGATATGTATCTAACTATCTAGGGGACCATCTATCCAAAGCACAGAGTGCCTCATTCTGAATTCCTCTCAGGGTAAAGTGTAGGTGGGCGACTGCAGTGGGTTGCAACTAAACCCTTGTAGAACTAGATGAGAGTGATATTTATTATTTATTTTTGTTGTTGCTCACAACAACAAAATAGTAAGATGCAGTTAGACAGGTCACTGGTCTTCTCTAAGCCTTGGCTTCCTCAGTATGTGATTCAAGCTTTGCAGTACCTACCTTTGAAGAATTGTATGGGATTAGAAATAAGGTGTACAAAGCCTGTGGCTTGCTGTTGGCCATCCGTAAGTGGTAGCATAGTAGGCTGTAAGAAGTCATGTGCGTCAACTTCCACTTAAAACTACATCTGTATCGTCGTTGTTGCTGTTATTTTTAATCATTTTAGTATATCCTTTAGTAGTAAAGAGACTCTTCCAGAATAAGATTGGCAGGACTAGAATATAAGGGGAATAGCCACTTGATGGCATAAACTAAAGAATCATCACTCAGATATTATTCAAGCAGCCTTTCTCCTACGTTAGCTAGGTTCCTTTCATTCATTCCAATCGCCTTATCTACAAATGGAAATAAGGCAAATGGGAATCTTAACAGTAGAACCAGACCTCACCTAGAGGAGAACCTTGCTAAAAGCCTGAAGGTTCAGTCAAAAGTCAACAACCAAGCAATCAAGCTCTCCTGCCACTCCCTCAACAACCACTGACGCCAGGCCTCTGCCGCCACTGACTCAGCACTCCCCTGGGCCTCTCCTTTTGATCCCCTTATCCTAACTGACACCATGTTGCCCGTCTGCCTTTCTCAAGGTTTCTGCTCACACAGAGCTTCTACTCGTTCTCGGCTCTGGCTGCTCATGCCTCCAGCCATTTCACGAAGCCTGTTTATACACCTCATGATGCCCTCTTGGTGTTCTCCCCTCCGCAGACAACTGCTGGTTATACATCTCATGTTCACGCTCCCCAGTGGAGAGCAACTTTACAGTTCCGTTCATCACTGTCAAAGATAATCACCATCACCCAAGTGGGGAATAGCTTGTATCGGGCTACCTCAAATCAGATACCTACCAGCTTAGTGGACAGAGGAAAGTATCTGAATTGAGGCTGGCAGGACCTCTGAATCAAATTCTACGTATGCACAGGAACCCCTAGGGCTGCTTCCATCCACAGCAGGCTGCGGACTTGGCAGACAGTCAGCACAACAGATTTCTCTCCAAAACATCTCTTTCCTCAGGCATTTTTATTTCAGATAGAGGGCCTGTTACATGAAACAAAGAATTGATTACTGCACCAGAGATGCTACTAATTATACCGGATGGCTCGTTTCAGAAATTTCAGAGTAATCAGAACAACAAAACAGCATTCCTAAACCATGTCCTTTGGAACAGGGAGCTTTTGAATCATAGAAGATTTTGTATTTATTTGCAAATGCAACCAAGTTAATACAAAATCCATTTTCAGAGGTGGGATAGAAGGTTCCCAATATTATCAAGATAACTGGGAAATGTTCAAAACGCTGTGTCATAGCACCAGGGTGTGATACCTGACTTACTCTGATTCTCCATCCTAAACCGGCAGCTCCTCCATTTAGTAAGTACTTACGGATCAGAGACCAACAAAAAAGCAACTGCTTGCTGTTTCAATACCTATGGATGATGAGGGACAGTCTCAAAATAGCTTTGTGAATGCCAGGTGGTGAGCCTTGCACAAACTGTTAAAACAATGGCATTTCATGCCTGAAGTTCACACCTCTGTGAAGTTCCACTGCTCTATTTCCTGGCAACACATACTTAACTCATTCCCCTGCAGCACAAAAGACTCACAATTCAGCAAAACCAACTCTCAGTGCTTGTAATCTGGATGAATTTGTTTTGTTCTGTCAAGAAAGAGGTGTGAGGGAGGGAAGAAGAAGTTGGCCAAACCCGGAGCGTCTTTTTATTAATGTTTGGGAGCATCACATTGCACTTAACGGTAGTTCCAGGCAATTTGCATGACTTATTAAATGATGAAAAGCAAAGTAACATTGTTTTAAGAAAGGTCAGAGGACTCAAGAGAGATATATAGCAGCAGGAACAATCTCGCCTGTGAAATGCTGCTGAGGGCCATTACCCAGATGTCACTCTTGCAAAAGAATTAGTCCAACGATTTCATGTCTTACACCGGCTGGACAGGCCATATCTGAGCAGCCCCAGGGTGGTGCTTTTGTTATACAGAAGTGGTTGTATACAGAGCATGAAGAGGCTTAGCAGGTACCTTCATGGTATCCCAGGAACACAATCATTTTGCTTAGAAGGATAAATTGAAATGATCTATTTAAGGGGCTGTCACTCCAGTTAGAAGAAGGGAACCCTTCTCTATTGTCTCAATACCTAGTACAGAGTAGATAGTCAATGAAATCTTGTTGAATTACATGGGGTAGGGTTCACCCAGCTCAGACATCTCTTAGGAGGGGTTACCAATAATAATTTGAAACAAAAGCGTTAACTAAGCATGACTTACTGTGGTGAGTATATAGTTTCTCATAAAAGCATCAGTTCAGTTCAGTTCAGTCTCTCAGTTGTGTTCGACTCTTTGCAACCCCATGAATCGCAGTACAACAGGCCTCCCTGTCCATCACCAACTCCCGGAGTTCACTCAGACTCACGTCCATCGAGTCACTGATGCCATCCAGCCATCTCATCCTCTGTTGTCCCCTTCTCCTCCTGCCCCCAATCCCTCCCAGCATCAGAGTCTATTCCAATGAGTCAACTCTTCACATGAGGTGGCCAAAGTACTGGAGTTTCAGCTTTAGCATCATTCCTTGCAAAGATCTCCTTTAGAATGGACTGGTTGGAGACATATATATATATATGATTATATATATATATGATTATATATATATGATTATATATATATACATGATTATATATATATACGATTACATATACACGATTTTACATATCACATGGGCATGCTAAGTGGCTTCAGCCATGTCTGACTCTTTGTGACCCTATGGACTTCTGCCTGCCAGGCTCCTCTGTCCATGGGATTCTCCAGGCAAGAATACTGGAGTGGGTTGCCATGCCCTCCTCCAAGGGATCTTCCCGGTCCAGGAATCAAAACCAAATCTCTTACATCTCCTGCATTGACAGGTGGGTTCTTTACCACTAGTGCCACCTGGGAAGCTGTTATGTATGACATATGTACATATATACCACATATGTATTTACATGTATTTATATATACATATGGTTCCCCTGGTGGCTCTGTGGTAAAGAATCTGCCTGCTAATGCAGGAGACACAGGTTCAATCCCTAGGTCAGGAAAAATCCCTAGAGAAGTAAATAGCAACCCACTCCAGTATCCTTGTCTGGGAAATTCCATGGATAGAGGAGCCTGGCGGGCTACAGTCCATGGGGTCACAAAGAGTCAGACGTGATTTAGCGACTACACAACAACAGCAACACAGACTATAAAGTGGGCTCTCCTGTCACCAGGATGATTGAGTCTATTTGAGGCTCAGTCCAAACTGTCTCTCTGCTCATTTATTGTTGATTTCCTTATTATAGACTGTCCTATACTTGAATTGCCCCCAAACTGGCTTGAAATCTCCATCTTCAGCATTCCTAAGGATTGTTCCACTGTCACTAAGGTGACACTTTTCAACCTAACTTCTTAGCTCAAGAAGCTAAGAAGCTGGGTCTTTAACCAGGTCCTCCCAAAAGTACATCACGCAAAATGCCAGGCTGGATGACTCAGAAGCTGGATTCAAGGTTGCCAGGAGAAATATCAACAACCTCAGATATGCAGATAATGCCACTCTAATGGCAGAAAGCAAAGAGAAACTAAACAGCCTCTGAATGAGGGTGGAAGAGGACAGTGAATAACCTGGTTTGAATAACTCGACATTCAAAAAATGAAGATCATGACATCCAGTTCCATCACCTTGTGGCAAACAGATGGGGGAAAAGGTCCAGATTTTATTTTCTTGGGCTCTAAAGTCACTTTGGACAGTGACTGCAGCCACGAAATTAAAAGACACTTGCTCCTTGAAAGAAAAGCTATGACAAACCTAGACAGCGTATTAAAAAGCAGAGACATCAGGGCTTCCCTGGTGGCCCAGTGGTAAAGAATCGGCCTGTCAATGCAGGAGACACAGGTTCGATCCCTGGGTTAGGAAGATCCCACATGCTGTGGAGCAACTAAGCCTGTGTACCACAACTACTGAGCCTGAGCTCCAGGGCCTGAGAGCTGCAACTGCTGAAGCCCACTGCTCCACGAGAGAGCAGCCACCACTTGCCACAAGCAGAGAAAAGCCTGCACAGCAACAAAGACCCAGCAGTCAAAAGTTAATTAAAAAGTAAAATCATAAATAATTTTTTTACAAGAGATATCACTTTGCTGACAAAAGTCCATAGAGTCAAAGCTATGGTTTTTCCAGTATCAGGTATGGATGGGAGAGTTGAACCATAAAGAAGGCTGAGCGCCAAAGAAGTGATGTTTTCAAATTGTTGCTGGAGAAGACTCTTGAGAGTCTTTTGGACAGCAAGGAGATCAAACCAATCAATCCTAGAGGAAATCAACCCTGAATATTCATTGGAAGGACTGATGCTGAAACTGAAGCTCCAATATTTTGGCCACATGATACGAAGAACTGACTCGTTGGAAAACACCTTGATGCTGGGAAACATTGAAGGCAGGAGAAGGGAGCAAGAGAGGATGAGATGGTTGAAGAGCATCATTGAGTCAGTGGACATGAGTTTAAGCAAACTCCGGGAGACAGTGAAGGACAGAGAAGCCTGCTGTGCTGAAGTCTATGGGGTCAAAAAAAGTTGGACATGACTTAGCAATGAACAAGTCCACTCTAAGAGGTTGTGTAAAGAGAAAGTACAGGGCCTTGGAAAATACATAGTAAAGGACTTGTGTTCCTAGTTACTTAATTTCTTTACATTTCTATTTCTTCTTCTCTAAAATAAGCATAATAATAGTGGCTATCTAGTACAGGTATTGTAGAGATTAAGTTAGATGATATGTAAAGTACTGAATGGGGCTTTCCCATGGCTCAGTGCTAAAAGAATCTGCTTGCAATGCAGAAGATGTGGCAGGAGCCACAAGTTCAATCCCTGGGTCTGGAAGATCTCCTGGAGAAGGGAATGCCAACCCACACCAGTATCTTGCCTGGAGAATCCCATGGACAAAGGAGCCTGGTGCACTACAGTCCATGGGCCTCAAAAAAATCAGACACAACTTAGCCACTAAAACAAAAACAAAGCACTGAATAGAGTTTAGAGCATAGAGTAAACCATTTAAAAAAGAAAGTGAAACTGAGAGTCGCTCAGTCATGCCCAGCTCTTTGCAACCCCATGGATTATACCGTCCATGGAATTCTCCAGTCCAGAATACTGGAGTGGGTAGCCTCGTCCTTCTCCAGCGGATCTTCCCAACCCAGAGACTGAACCCAGGTCTCCCACATTGCAGGTGGATTCTTTACTAGTTCAGCCACAAAGGAAACCAAAACCATTTAAAAGCAGTAGTTATCTTTAATTACCATTTTTTCACATGATTTTCTTCTCTGAACATTCTGAATTATACATCATGGTGCTAAATCCCTTTCTGTTCTTCTGAGAGGGTGAGGTGAGCAACATAGCTACTTTTTCATTAGCAAGCAAATTAAAAACAGAGCCTCTTCCAGGCAGAGACCACCTGGTATTCCTTCTCTAATATTATGAAACACAGTTCCCATTCCTAATTGTGTAACTGCTTCAGACTCCGTGTGGTAGGGGTTACACTTAGAGGGCTCAGCAAACAGGATTGTTAATTGTTCATATGATCATGTAACTTGTAGATGAGAAGGAAAGGTCTTGAACTCTGACCCCTAAGGACAGTGAGCCTGATTCTCTTGTTGTTTAGTCCTAAACTGTATGACAGAGGACGAGATGGCTGGATGGCATCACCGACTCAATGGACAACTCCGGCAGTTGGTGATGGACAGCGAGACCTGGCGTGCTGCAGTTCATGGGGTCACAAAGAGTCGGACACAACTGAGCAACTGAACCGAACTGAAACTGTACTGAACTGAGCTGAAAGTGAACTGAACTTTTTGCCACCTCATGGACTGCAGCCCGCCAGGCTCCTCTGTCCATGGGATTCTCCAGTCAAGAATGCTGGAATGGGTTGCCATTTCCTTCTCCAGGGGATCTTCCCGACCCAGGGATCAAACCCACGTCTCTTGTGTTACAGGCAGGTACTAAACCACTGAGCCACCCAGGAACCCCCTAATTCTCTTTGAGTCAGTCTAAATCATAAATCTCAAGGACAGATATCCTCAGGCATTTCCTCAGGCAGATATTAAAGGAGTGCCCATTCTATGTAAAACACTGTACTGGGTCCTTCTCTGATGCCCCAGGTTGGGTCACCTGTCCTCCTCATGTCCCACAGAAACCAGGATACGGCTGCACGGACCTATCACATATGCTGCATCAGAACTGCCTGCCTACTTGTCTGACCCTCCTTCTGTAACAGCTCTTTTAATCGATCTCTACTTCATCAACTCTCAAGTTAAACATTCACCTCCACAGCCTGCTGAGAGAGGACCAAGACCACTTCCGACTGTTTGCATTGTGTTCACATAATTTTTGCTCCCACCATCTAGGCTGTGACTTTGCCAAGAGCCAGCGATGCTTGTTCCCAAATCTTTTTCTGTTTATTATAGTTGATATTGTAATACGTAATTTAATTAGCTGACATAAGCCCCTTAAATATGGGTTCAAAAAGCGAGCTGTTATACCAATAATACTAAATAGAATGTTTGGAAAGGGCTCAATGAAGTTGAGTCATCTTTGAAATGCTATTAGGTTAGCTATGAGAGAAAGGTTCTTAAAAAATGAGGAGGAAAAAAATGTACAAATTTTTTTAAAGACTGCTCATCTGGTTTGCTTGGCAAGCATATAAATTTTATCTGTACTTTAAACAAACAGAATCGGGGGGGGGAAGGAGGGGTTGGATGAATTGGGAGATTGGGATTGACATATATACACTGCCACTGGTAAAAGAGACAGCGAGTGGGAAAGAGCTGTTTAGTTTCCCGCTGAATAGCGAGCTCACCTGGGGGCTCTGTGGTTGATCTAGATGGGTTGGGGGCAGGGGGAAGAGGTTGGGAATATATGTGTGTATATAGCTGATTTACTTTGTTGTACATCACTGTAAAGCAACTATACCCCAATTAAAAAAAAAAAAAGAAATTGAATCTGGAAATTGTAAGCAATGCAATGTGGGTGGGATCTGTACATGTAACATGACAAGGACCTCCTATCAGTGGACTCAAAGAAAAAAGTGACCCTACACTAAAAGATCGGTGATTAAATATGCCCTTGACTGCTGTAAGTGAAAATAAAATGTTTTAGTTGTGTATGTATTATTTTAATGGTACTTTAAGCCATTGTTTCAATTAACTGAACAATAACTTCTGTGAATCTCATGGTCTCATACTACCTTGGTTATACAGTATATCCCAAGCCTAACATAGGAACTAAACCATGGAGGGCAGGGGTAAGCAAGTGAGCGAGAGAGAAAAGAGGAAGGGACAGAGGAAGGAAAGGGAGGAAGGGAAGGAGATAAAGGAGTGGCTTTGAGTGATTTAAGTGAAAAATTGGTTTTCAGGCTGCCAAAGTGACAGGTCAAGAAGAAGCAACACCTTGCAATCTCATCACAATGTGAAAGGGCTTAGTTTGCCCCCTACTCTTCCTGCCACCCCCACAAAAAAAAAGTTAAGTCAAAATCACTGCAGATGGTGACTGCAGCTATGAAATTAAAAGACACTCACTCCTTGGAAGGAAAGTTATGACCAACCTAGACAGCATACTAAAAAGCAGAGACATTACTTTGCCAACAAAGGTCCGTCTAGTCAAGGCTATGGTTTTTCCAGTGGTTGTGTATAGATGTGCGAGTTGGACTAGAAAGAAAGCTGAGCGCCGAAGAATTCATGCTTTTGAACTGTGGTGTTGGAGAAGACTCTTGTGAGTCCCTTGGACTGCAAGCAGATTCAACTGGTCCATTCTAAAGGAGATCAGTCCTGAATGTTTATTGGAAGGACTGATGGTGAAGCTGAAACTCCAATACTTTGGCCACCTGATGAGAAGAGCTGACTCATTTGAAAAGCCCCTGATGCTGGGAAAGATTGAAGGCGGGAGGAGAAGGGGACGACAGAGATGGTTGGATGGCATCACCGACTCAATGGACATGAGTTTGGGTAAACTCTGGGAGTTGGTGATGGACAGGGAGGCCTGGTGTGCTGCAGTCCATGGGGTCGCAAAGAGTCGGACACAACTGAGCAACTGAACTGAACTCAAACCAAACTCTCAAGAAGTTTGAAAAGATTCTCTCCAACTATGCTTCTCCTGCATTTACTGTTTATGCTCTTCTTCCAAACTCTTGCCAATGAGCCCGCTGCGTAAGCAGAAGAGTAGATTTTACACATCTCCCCAGGCACAAGAAGTTGAGAGCAGAGTCTACAACTAGCATAGGAGGATATAATCCTGACCTGACAACACCCAGCTCCAGAGGTGTCTAGGTTAGGAAGTTCCTCTTTATGCAGAATTGTTGGGATGACTGTCCCCAAAGAGAACAGGAAACTATGGGAAAAAACCCTGATTAAGCCTTACTGCACTCCAAGCCCTGTACCTGTCCTTTGCTTACTGAATCCTACAGCGATCCTTTGAGGGAGGCACTGTTACTCTACTTCACAGAAGAGAAAAAGGACCCATTGAAGTCAAGTCATTTGCTCAGGATGGCACAGCTGGTGAGAATGAAAGTGAAGTTGCTCAGTTGTGTCCGGCTCTTTGCGACCCCGTGGACTGTAGCCCACCAGGCTCCTCCTCCCATGGGATTCTCCAGGCAAGAATAATGGAGTGGGTTGCCATTTCCTTCTCCAGGGGATCTTCCCGACCCAGGGAAGGAACCCAGGTGGCACAGCTGGTAAAAGGAAGTAAATACCTGCACCTTCCCTGATCCCGCCTTGCTCCCCAGCCTCACCCCTGCTATGCTTGGGCCAGCAGGAACTGGTTTGCATTAAGTGCTGTGCCCAGAAGAAAGTCTAGAGGTTTAGTTTTGTCTAGTCATGACTCGGAGCAGAAATCTAAGGAAAGAAACTGTAAAGGACACCCAGGGTCTCTATCCTCATTGCAATGCAAGCAGCGTCACCGTCTGGCACTCCAAATTATGTGAGGCGTGAAGGAGCACTCGAGTACAGTGGAGGGCCCTTACACACATTTGGGTAATTAGGGCTGGGACTCTTCTAACCACTCAGTGACCAAAGCAGAAGCTTCTGCTCACACATTTTTGTTTTGTTTTTAAATCTACATGAAAATGATTTCCTGGGGTAAGAGTTCCACCTGGAGGATGATAGAAAATCTGGACCACCTTCCACAAAACTACACAGGAGATAAGCTATACAAAGGCTGAATGCAGAACAAACGCTCAAGAAACTGTGCTAAGTATGAACTTTATGCCATGAAAATACTGAATCTTGAATAATAACTCTTTGAGAGAGATACTACTATTATTCCCATTTTGTTGATAAGGCAAGTAAGGTTTCCCACACAGCCATTCATTTTTCTGAATTCACTCTGCTACTAAACACTGAAGAGGGAACTGAAACTCAAGAACCCAGGAACAAATGTTGGATTCTAAGGGACATTATATACTGCATATCCAAGCAATCGAAACGCTAAAAGATTGACTCCCAGGCTCAGAAGTCAAAATGTTATCCTTTCCCTCTAGCCCCAGTCCCAAGAAACTCTGCAGCCTGGATGTTTCCTTCACCCCTTTCGTGCACCTATGCTCTCCCTAGAAACTACTAAATTCCTCTCACAAGCCATCTGACTTAAGCCCATTCCCACTCAAGTGTAAATAAAGCTTAATCAATAAGGCTTAAGCTTTAATCATTCATTCATTTAAATTGATTATTTAAGCTTAACAAATCAAACTTAAGCAAAAATTCATTATTTCTTTACCTAGGCAATTAATTATTCACACCTAATTTAAGACAAACAAGGCTTCATATATCAGCCCTTGATAGAAGGCCCCCAGCAGGTCTGGGCTGGCCCTGGGTTCCCCTCCTCTCTGTCTCTGTGGTCTACTTTTCTCCTTTCCTCTAGACTACCACCGCCCATCCCATCCCTCAGGGGTCTTCTCCCCCAAGCCCAGCGCCAAGGTCGGACACCATGTCCCTAGCAAGCCCAGTGTTTGTAACTTTTGAGAGAAATTCACATACCCTTTGTGATTTAAGAATTTCCTTATGAGGTGTACAGGATAAATAAGCAGAAGGTATTATAACAAGGTAATGTGGCAGTTTTTATTATCTAAGATAGCCACAATATCTCCCAGCCCACAGACTCTTAACAAAATGTGACCAGGGCACTCTCTCCACTAAGCAGCAAAGTCTTGCGTCTACTTCTTCGAATATGAGTAGATCTCTGTGACTGCCTGACAAAAAAGAATGGTAGAGATGATGCTGTGTGACTTCCAATTAAAAGAAATGCCGTAAGTTTTCTTCTTGCTTAGGACAACTGCTTTCAGAACTCAGACACCATGCTGTCCATAATCCCAGACCAACCCATAGGGAATGGCCATACTGAAAAAGTCACAGGTAGGTATTCTGGTCAACAGGTCAGCCAGACTGTTCTTCTGTCCTCTACATTCTCACCGTCCATTAATGACTGTATCAGCAGACACTGTAATATTATTGCCTTCTCATCTCCCAGCAGGACTGAACTGATTGAAAGTAATCAGATTTAGACCCTAGTTCAATGTATATATAGTAGCATTGTTGAAATGCTTTATTTATTCAATAACTAAGTGAAATAGTAATTCTTCATTGTTGGTCAAAGAAGGCTACCTAACAAAGGCAAAATTTGAGCTCGGTACAGAAAAATGGGTTTCACTGGAATATTCTAAGGAGGGAATTCTGTTTGAGTAAAAGCAGGGACAGCAAAGTAATGGACACATAGGAGGGACAGAAAGGTATGTGAAGTAGGAACGCAGATCATATGGGAAGAAATAGTGAGAGAGTATGGTAAGGTAGAGTGTGATGAGTCATGCAGTGATATAAATCAGAGTCTTTGGAATATCACCTTCATTGGGTGGCCACTGGGAGACACTGAAAAATTCTAAGAAAGGGAATATTGGTATGTCTTCCCTAAGCCATGCTTCCAAAGTTTAAATCACTTGTTTACTACATAAGCATTGATCTAATTGATCATGTCTTACATAAATGTTTAGACACGCTGTTTCCATACTTCATAGTCAGTAACATTAGGATGCCTAGTCAAAATCATGTTCCTGAGTTGAATAAGTGCTAATCCTTCCCTTTCTCTGAGAACCTGGAGGTGTGTTTAGAGATAACTGGCACCTTTAGAGATAACTTCATGTCCCAGTGCAACGGAGCTCCAGATGGAATCACCAGCCAGGCCTCCCTGTATCTCCCCGAGCAAAAGTAATGTGATGAAAGAATCATTACCCAGAGAGAAGCAGTATTAGCTCCAGCCACACCTCAGACAGTTGATGTTTGACAAGTGCAGGCTGGAGTCATCTTCCCTTATTTCTGGCTCTAAAGGAAAACCTTGACTCATAATATGACTTCTAAATGATATGCCAGGATTATCACTAAAAACAGATGCTTCTTGTAGATCAATTCATGTGTATTCCAACATGTAGAGTAAATCTACTCTAAGCTAGCCATTTTATATACACTTCTTCATTTAACCCTTTCTTATGAGAAATGGGTCAGTTACAACACCAGTTTTAGAGATGATGAAGCCTAAGTTCAAGGCCAGTAAACAATTAGGCCAAAGTCACATAGTCAGCAAAAACTAGTTTCAAACACTAGCTGGCTATGTTTTTTCCTCCCTCATTAACCAATTCTGTCTCAATGTGACAGGAATCAGACTCATATTGGGAGTACAAAGGCAAATAAGACGCCATCCTTCCTAAAAAGGACCGTGCAAACTATGAAGGAGACAACAGGTAAGCAGAGAAGCAATAATTAAGAGCCAAATGGAAATATCAATAAACATTTTACAAAATGAGTGATTACTTCTAGTCACAAAAGATCCAGGAAGGCCTTAAAAGGAGAAAAATTCAACATGGATTCTCATGAGTGAATAGGATTTTGATTGATGGGGCACTAGAGAAGATCACTAATAACCATGCGTGGAGTTTTGAACTGGAACTGAGCTGTCAAACAGACCTGAGTCCAGAGAAATCTCAGCATCAATTCTAGACATTGGAGTTGTCAGATAAATATCCAAAGAAACATTTATTGTGCATAAACTGTAAAACAGTGTTTTGGAAGTAAAACTAGGAAAAACAATAGCACTAATGGTAAATTTAAAATCAAACAAAATTAGCAAACCCAATGCATCAATTCATAAAGAGGGTTAGAAAAGAAAAACCCAGCTAGCATGACTAATTTTCCTTTGTTCTAGGAATGCAAAAAGTCCCTTAACATAATCCACCAAACCTAAATATATACAGAACACTTTGAACTGCGGTGTTGGAAAAGACTTTTGAGAGTCCCTTGGACAGCGAGGAGATCAAACCAGTCAGTCTTAAAGGAAATCAGTCCTGAATATTCATTGGAAGGACTGATGCTGAAGCTGAAGCTCCAATATTTTGGCCACCTTATGTGAAGAACTGACTTATTGGAAAAGACCCAGATGCTGAAAAAGATTGAAGGCAAGAGGAAAAGGGAATGACAGAGGATGAGATGGATGGATGGCATCACGGACTTGATGGACATGAGTTTGAGCAAGCTCCGGGAGATGGTGATGAACAGGGAAGCCTGGTGTGCTGCAGTCCATGGGGTCACAAAGAATCAGACACGACCCAGCAACTGAACTGAACTGATACACAGAACACAATTTTAATTAATATTCCTTTTGATTAAAACTCTCAGCAAATTAGGAATTGAATCAGTTCAGTTCAGTTGTTCAGTCGTGTCCAACTCTTTGTGACCCCATGAACCATAGCACACCAGGCCTCCCTGTCCATCACCAATTCCCAGAGTCCACCCAAATCCATGTCCATTGAGTCGATGATGCCATCCAAACATCTCATCCTCTGTTTTCCCCTTCTCCTCCTGCCCTCAATCTTTCCCAGCATCAGGGGCTTTTCAAATGAGTCAACTCTTCGCATCAGGTAGCCAAAGTATTGGAGTTTCAGCTTCAGCATCAGTCCTACCAATGAACATTCAGGACTGATCTCCTTTAGGATGGACTGATTGGATCTCCTTGCAGTCCAAGGGACTCTCAAGAGTCTTCTCCAACACCACAGTTCAAAAGCATCAATTCTTTGGCACTCAGCTTTCTTTATAGTCCAACTCTCACATCCATACATGACCACAGGAAAAACCATAGTCTTGACTAGATGGACCTTTGTTGATAAAGTAATGTCTCTGCTTTTCAATACGCTGTCTAGGTTGGTCATAACTTTCCTTCCAAGGAGTAAGCGTCTTTTAATTTCATGGCTGCAATCACCATCTGCAGTGATTTTGGAGCCCAGAAAAATAAAGTCATCCACGGTTTCCCATCTATTTGCCATGAAGCGATGGGACCTGAAAGATGATGCTGTGAAAGTGCTGTGTATGCCAGCAAATTTGGAAAACTCAGCAGTGGCCACAGGACTGGAAAAGGTCAGGTTACATTCCAATCCCAAAGAAAGGCAATGCCAAAGAATGCTCAAACTACCACACAATTGCACTCATCTCACACGCTAGTAAAGTAATGCTCAAAATTCTCCAAGCCAGGCTTCAGCAATACATGAACCGTGAACTTCCAGATGGTCAAGCTGGTTTTAGAAAAGGCAGAGAAATGAGAGATCAAATTGCCAACATCCACTGGATCATGGAAAAAGGAAGAGAGTTCCAGAAAAACATCTATTTCTGCTTTATTGACTATGCCAAAGCCTTTGACTGTGTGGATCACAAACTGTGGAAAATTCTGAAAGAGATGGGAATACCAGACCACCTGACCTGCCTCTTGAGAAACCTGTACGCAGGTCAGGAAGCAACAGTTAGAACTGGACATGGAACAACAGACTGGTTCCAAACAGAAAAAGGAGTACGTCAAGGCTATATATTGTCACCCTGCTTATTTAACTTATATGCAGAGTACATCATGAGAAACTCTGGGCTGGAGGAAGCACAAGCTGGAATCAAGATTGCTGGGAGAAATATCAATAACCTCAGATATGCAGATGACACCACCCTTATGGCAGAAAGTGAAGAAGAACTAAAGAGCCGCTTGATGAAAGTGAAAGAGGAGAGTGAAGAAGTTGGCTTAAAGTTCAACATTCAGAAAACGAAGATCATGGCATCCGGTCCCATCACTTCATGGCAAATAGATGGAAACTGATAAAAGATATCTACCAAAACAAACAAAAATAAGTAGCACTGCAGCAAACATATTCAAAGGCAAAATGTTAAATGCATCCACCTCTAAAATCAAAACGACATTTTGTTGTGCAACAGAAACAACATTGAAAGCCAACTATACTCCAATAAAAATTTTGTTAAAAAGCTGTATACAAAATGACAAAGAGGAACTGAAACAATGCCATCAAAAAATCGCAATTATTGTGAAGAAATAAAATAAAATCAAGAAGATAACAAAGACACCTGTTATCAATGTTAATCATTGGTATTTCAATTAAGGAACTATCCAGAATAATGATGAAAGAAAGAGAAAGAAAGAAGGAAAAAAGATATATAAGCATTGCAATGAAATGTAAGAAACAAAACTATCACACCGCATAAGAAATTAAGGGGGAGCTCTAACATCCTGCCACAAGAGCAGAGCCCTAAGGGAAGAGAAAGGCCCCTTTCAAAGTCCTGGCAAGAATTCAGCCCTGGATTCTATTTACTATAACTCTCCCAACTTCCTTTCTCTCTCAAGAATTCTACTCTCCTTTTCGGCTACAGACTTGCACATGGCTCTTCATGGTTGCAGACCCCAAATCACAAATCCTGCTGATTGCAGATAAACCCTTTTCTTGTTGTCATTGTTGCTAAAAAAGTAACTGGCAGTCTGTTACTTCTAGATTTGAGATTATCTACTTAGAAAACTCAAAAGAAACTTCAGACACATTAGCAGCATGATTATTCTATTAATTTGAGAAGAACAGAAATTTGGCTCAATTTTTAAAATTTGACTCAATATTATAAAGTTGGTTTTCTCCAAAATTACCAAATTTTAATCGAATCTCAACAAGTTTTTCATATGACTTTACAAGCTAATTTTAAAATACTGGGTTGACCAAAAAGTTCATTTGGGTTTTTCTGTAAGACGTGACAGAAAAACTGGAACAAAGATTTTGGCCAACCCAATATATCTGGAAGAACAAAAGCTAAGAAACATTATCCTAGTATGCTATAGGAAAACAGAGTTGCATTATTACTGATCAGTAGGGAAAATGTAGGCAAAACTTTCTTACAACAAAACCCATGAACTACAAAATCTTACACAACAGTATTAATAAATTTGATTACATCATATTTAATGCATCTTACTCAAAAGAAGCTATAAAGGAAATTTGAAAATAAACTATGAACTGGCATAAAATATTTGTTCTAAAAAATTATCCAGAATATCAGGTTGAAAAATATAATACTGTCGTTTTTAGAGGTGAAGAAATGGTCACACATTAGCAATTCATTTGTTTAAATCTAACATAAAGAATTCCTCTGAGTCATTCAAAGAAGCTAAGCCGGAAGTGACAACAGCATCATGGCTTCATAAGGTGCCCCTCACTTTCTGTCCACTCACCCTTCCAACAAGTACCAGCATCTTTCTAGAAACAAAAGTGTCCATGAGGGAGGTGAGGCATTTAGTACCCTACACCCACAAACCCAGAGAAGTCTCACCCACCTGTGCATTGGGTAATAAGCCGAAAGACCTCGGCACCAGCTGTGAACCCTGAAAGGAACCAGCTGAGCCCCTCTCCACTAAAGTCCAGACCCTCGGAGAACCCTGCATGAGACAATCACCCACCGTGGGGCAGAGAGCCTTTGTGGAAGTCCAGGTTTCCAGAGAAGAAACAACAAAACAAAACAAAACAAAAACCCACTCCAGGAAGCAGTGGAGTAGGTAATGTAATAGGGAAAAGAAAACTTCTAACTCCACAATAGATCTGTTTATTTCACTTTCACCATTGTATTCTATTGCTTTTGCTTCCAGTTAAGAATTTTGCCTGTAGCCTGAAATATACAAGATAGCTCAGTTCCCAAGGCTCTGACCTTTAAGAATGTAACATTCTTCCATTCATATGGAGATTAAAAGTTGCAAAACAGGGTAACATTTATCTTACTGGAGGTTTATGGGAGCATCCTGAGCTGATCTACCTGGACAGCTGCAAACAAAGGATTCTGACACCAATTAAGTTTACAACCACCAACCTCACCCTGCCCTCTCTTTGCCTTTGAAAATGCTTTGCTGAAACCTTTAGATTAATTTGGGGTGTTTTGGGGCTCTGGTCTCTTGCTCTCCTCGCATGGCCCTGCAAAGACAACTTTCTCTGCGCCAAGCTCTGAAATTTCAGTTTGTTTGGCCTCATTGTACCTCAGCACATGAACCTGCTAAATTTAGTAAAAGAAACAGTCTGACTTGACCTACATCACCTCTCCCTGAAGTCAGCAGAACTTAGGACTAAGACATCTTCCTTGGCCCCTGATTTCTCCCCACGTGGGAAAGAGAGCCCTTGAGTAGCACCTGGCTTCCCCAGATCTGCAGATGCCACCAACCCACTGTGGACCCCAGAATCCAGGGAAGCTCAAGTCTCTTACATGAAATGGCAGTTACGCTTGGCTATCCGCATGAGAGGGTTCTGCATCCGTGGTTCCACCAACAGTAGATTCAAATTCAATTCAAGGTTGGTTGAATCCCCAAATGAAATACAAGCTGATACTGAAAACTGACTGCATTAAGTCAGGAGCGCCAGGTCTTGGGATGCGGGTTGCCAGGTGAAGCCTGGGAAAGTACTCAGGACTCTCATAGGGCATTAAAAGGACACTAAGCTTACTAAGTGTATGGAGGACTCCACCCAGAAGCCTGCCCCCAAAATGCTATAAGAGCCACCTGCAATCCCCCGGCAGATCCACCCACACTCCCAGCCCCCCTCATGCCTCGATCACACATACCCCAACTCTGCAGCGGATACCTGTGTGCCTTCCTGAAGGTCACGGCGCGGGAGAGTTCTAGGAATGACCAGCAGAGATCACTTGCAGAAAGCAGGCCCTCATCTGTGGGCAAACTTGACACCACAGAGCTGCGCTGTAGTTCCACCTATGGAAAACAAAAGAGGCTGTCAGTGCTGGCCTGTTGCAGGGTGGAGAGAAGGTATGCAAGGCTAAACATTCTGCCGCAAGCTTAAAACATTCAAGCCTAGAGCAGATGTAGCCACAGCAAGTCTAAGAAACCCCCAGAATCTCTAGCAGGGCAGATGGAAGATACTTCCTACCCCGAAGTCAGTAAAAAAAAAAAAAAAAACTGAAGAAGGTAACTACTAATTCAACTCTGAAGACAGTGGTGGAAAAGCCAAAGGACCATGAAACATCGAAGTAATGTGACAACAAAGGATCACAATAATCATTCAGTAATGGAACCCAAAGACAAGGAGAACAGCAACTTAAAAAAGAATTCAAAGTAGCTGTTTTAAGGAAACTCAATGAGTTGCAAGGGACAGGCAGTTCAGTGAAATTTGGTATGTATGTGGTACGTATAGACAATGGAGTATTATTCAGCCATGAAAAAGAAGGAATCCTTGCCATTTATGATAAATCTATGGACCTTGAGGGCAATATGCTAAGTGGAATAAGACAGAAAAAGACTAATAGTGTATGTTATCACTTGTGTGTGGAACCCTAGAAAGAGAGTAGAGTGGTAGATACCACAAGATGGGGCACGGGGGAAATAAGAAGGTACTGACCAAGGGTACAAACTTTCAGCTATAAGATGAAAATATTCTGGGAATCTGAAGTTTGGCATGGTAATTATAGTCACAGTATCATAGTTATATATTTATACTTGAAATTTTCTCAGTAGATCTCACCACAAAAACCTGTGCAATGTGTTGGGGGTGTTAGCTAGGTGGTAATGATTTTGAAATACATATCAATACACTGTACACCTTAAACTTACACAGTGTTATGTATCACTTATATCTAAATAAGATTGAAAAATGAAAAAGCTAAGCAGACTTATAGGAAAATGACTAACAGACAAAACCAGCATTTTACAAGAGTGTAAGCAATCAGCCAATCGATAACTGAACAGACAATAAACTCTAGAATCAGGAAAATGAAAATTAAACCTAGAACTATATGCAATCTCATATCCATTAGATTGGCAGAAATTATAAAATCTGACAATGCCAAGAAATGCAGGGTGGTCCAAGCCCTGCAGAAGGAATAGGACAAAGAGTATTTTCATTTGGTGCTGGTTTTCCATCTTGGAATTAGCCACCATTATTTTCCCTTGCCCACTTAATCCCATCACTCTCCAGGACAAAAGCAAGAAGAGAGGGAACACCTGGGCATTACACTGGAGAACTGAATTCTTGTAACCTTCACATTTTTTTCAGAGATAACACGAACAATAAAAATAAAATTGTTGGACTCTAGACAGGCAGTCTATATGGTAGGGCAGTGTCATGTACCAGAATCACCTGGAGAAATACACTGATCACGTGGTTCCATCCTCAGAATTGCTGATACAGGTGTTGGTGATAGGGCCCAATAATCTGCATTTCTAACAAGCCCCTAGGTGATGCCAATGCTGCAGTCTGTCATGATGACGAGTGTTCTGGGGACCACACTTTGAAAACTCTGGCACTGGAGAATGAACTTTGATGTATTATAGGCTAAGAAGAAGGGAATGATTCAATGGAAAGAAAGTAAGCCTTTGTTTGGGGCCCACTGTGTGCCAGGTAATGCGTTTTTAAGAAAGTTGCTTTAATAGTCACAGGAGGGCGTCCCTGGTGGCTCAGTGGTAAAGAATCTGCCTGCCAATGCAGGAGACGTGTGTTCAATCCCAGATCTGGAAATATCCCACATGCCTCGGGGCAACTAAGCCTGTGCACCACAACTATTAAGCCTGTGCTCCAGGGCCCGGGAACTGCAACCACTGAGCCCATGCCCCCTAGAGCCCATGCTCTGCAACAAGAAAAGCCACTGCAGTGAGAAGCCCACACACCCCAATTAGAGAGTAGCTCCCAACTGCCACAACTAGAGAAATCCATGTGCATCAACAAAGACTCTGTGTAACCAAAAATAAATAAACAAATCTTTTAAAAATATCACAGGAAATCCATGAAGGTGTTGTTAATCTCATCTCACAGATAAGGAAATAAGCCTCTCAAAAGTTAAGTAATTTTTTCAGCATCCCACAGGTAATATATGACAGAAAGGTGATTAAAATGTAGGTCTGTCTGACTACAACTCTGATTTTCTTTGCCCCATACTCCATGATGTTCAATGAGACAAAACATGCTCTACTATCAGTTGTTGTAGTTGATTAGGTGCTAAATTGTGTCTGACCCTTTTGCAACATCATGGACTGTAGTCTGACAGGCTCCTCTATCCATGGAATTTCCCAGGCAAGAACACTGGAGCAGGTTGCCATTTCCTACTGCAGGGGATCTTCCCAACCCAGGGATCGAACCCACATCTCTTGTGTTTCCTGCATTGGCAGGCAGATTCTTTACCATTGCAGCACCTGGGAAGCCCAGCTAACTCTAACTGTGAAGGGGCATACCAGGGAAACAAAAACTCTAGCCCAGCCCTAAGGGTGATCCTAATGCCAATGTGAAGAGGGAGAAAGAACATTTTAGACATTTTCTTAGATTTTTTCAGTTTTATAGAGATCTCTGAACATACGATTATGCTGATTTAAGCTATAAGCATAATTAATACAATTCATTTCAGTTTATGTTAATTTCTTGTTAGCAAATACTTATGTTATTTATGTAAAGTCTCGATGGATTGAAACAGAGGTTATTGAGAAGACATCCCTCATTGAAATGGACCCAATATCTTTATCCAGTCCTTCTCAAAATAAACTCAACTCTTAACTCTTAATGTCTCATGTTTCCACGAATATAAGCACTATGGAATACAATAAGGAGTGACTTTTTTTTTTCTTTTTTGTTTTGCAGCTAGAGGGATCTTAGCCCCCCAACCAGGGATTGAACCTGGGTTGGGCAGTGAAAGCATCAAGTATTAACCACTGGACAGCCAGGGAATTCCCAGGAGTGACTACTTATGCCAGATTCTTCAGATGCTTCTTAAAGACTCTTCTTAAAGTAGAAAGCCCTCCTCAGGGATTTTTGAAGTTGGAACTGCCAGCCAGAACTCTTTAGGGTGCCACGGTTTCTGAATAGGATTATACTACACCTTGTGTACATAACTAGCATTTCAGAAGAGGTAAGACATTAAACAATGCAATTACTATTTAAACTTTACATTTAACATCACTTACATCTCTGCAACTCTACAAAAACCTAAAAGGATCAAATAGCTCACTTGAATTTGTAGCACTTGGTAGCATGAAAAACATTACCTCTGTTATCTCTTTAAAAGCAGGAAAAAAGAAAATCTTCCTATGTGAATATAACCCAGACTTACAAGGAAACATAATACAGCGAACTGCTATTCAAATTGCTCTCATGGTCCAGGTACCGATGCAAAGGTAATCAGCTAATTACACTGTATATAGATGTTCTGATCAATTCCAGTGCGTCTTTTGAGGGGAGAGGGGGGCACAGTTTCCATACTAATAAGCAATGCTCAACACATTAGCTGGGTGTCCCATAATTCAACTCAATTCTGACACTATCCATTCAGAAATAACATCAGGTTACACAGGCTGAGGGCTGCCTCCCACCCACCCCTGACCAACACACGTACACACTCACACTTCGGGTATCAATAGCAAGTCCAGGCTAATACCTGTGTTTTTTGACCAACTGGCTATAGATCAGAGGTTCACACAATCTCAATTTAGTTGCTAGAGTAGCTCACAGAACTCAAGAAATTCATTTGCCTACTAGTTTACTAGATCACGGAGAAGGCAATGGCACCCCACTCCAGTACTCTTGCCTGGAAAATCCCATGGACAGAGGAGCTTGGTAGGCTGCAGTCCATGGGGTCACTAAGAGTCACACACAACTGAGCGACTTCACTTTCACTTTTCACTTTCATGCATTGGAGAAGGAAATGGCAACCCACTCCAGTGTTCTTGCCTGGAGAATCCCGGGGATGGGGGAGCCTGGTGGGCTGCCGTCTATGGGGTCGCACAGAGTTGGACACAAGCGACTTAGCAGCAGTAGCAGTTACTAGATCAACAAGTTATAAAAAGTTTTAATTCAGAAATAGCCGAATGAAAGATATGCATAGGATAAGGTATGGAGAAAGGTACAGAGCTTTCACGCCCTCTCTAAGTGCCATGTTCCCCAAATTCCCATGCATTCTCTCACCTAGAAGTTCTCCAAACCCTGTCCTTTGGAATTTTTATGGAGGATTCATTGTATAAGCCTGATGATTAAATCATTAATCATTGGATCATCAAAAAAATCTACAAACAGTAAATGCTGGAAAGGGTATGGGAAAAAGGGAACCCTACTAAACTGTTGGTTGGATTGTTAACTGGTAGAGCCACTATGGAGAACAGTATGTGGGTTCCTTAAAAGACTAAAAATAGAACTATCATTTGCTGTTGAAATTGTTGTTCAGTTGCTAAGTCATGTCCAACTCTGTGACCCCAAGGACTATAGCACACCAGGATCCTCTGTCCTCTACTATCTCCCAGAGTTTGCTTAATGTTCACTGAATTGGTGATGCTATCTAACCATCTCATCCCCTTTCTCCTTTTGCCTTCAATCTTTCCCAACATCAAGGTCTCTTCCAATGAGTGAGCTCTTCACATCCAAAGTATTGGAGCTTCAGCAGCAGTCATTCCAAAGAATATTCAGGACTGATTTCCTTTAGGATGGACTGATATGACCTCCTTGTAGTCCAAGGGACTCTCAAGAGTCTTCTCCAGCACCACACTCCGAAAGCATCAATTCTTTGGCACTTAGCCTTCATTACAGTCCAGCTCTCACGTCCATACATGACAACTGGGAAATCCATAGCTTTGACTAGATGGACCTTTCTTGGTCAAGTGCTGTTTCTGCTTTTTAATAATATCAGTTCAGTTGCTCAGTCGTGTCCGACTCTTTGGGACGCCATGAATCGCAGCACGCCAGGCCTCCCTGTCCATCACCAACTCCCAGAGTTCACTCAGACTCACGTCCATCGAGTCAGTGATGCCATCCAGCCATCTCATCCTCTGTCATCCCCTTCTCCTCCTGCCCCCAATCCTTCCCAGCATCAGAGACTTTTCCAATGAGTCAACTCTTCGCATGAGGTGGCCAAAGTACTGGAGTTTCAGTTTCGGCATCATTGCCTCCAAAGAAATCTCAGGGCTGATCTCCTTCAGAATGGACTGGTTGGATCTCTTGCAGTCCAAGGGACTCTCAAAAATCTTCTCCAACACCAGAGTTCAAAAGCATCAATTCTTTGGCACTCAGCCTTCTTCACAGTCCAACTCTCACATCCATAGATGACTATTGGAAAAACTATAGCCTTGACTAGACAGACCTTTGTTGGCAAAGTAATGTCTCTGCTTTTGAATATGCTATCTAGGTTGGTCATAACTTTCCTTCCTAGGAGTAAGTGTCTTTTAATTTCATGGCTGCAATCACCATCTGCAGTGATTTTGGAGCCCCAAAAAATAAAGTCTGACACTGTTTCCACTGTTTCCCTATCTATTTCCCATGAAGTGATGGGACCAGATGCCATGATCTTTGTTTTCTGAATGTTAAGCTTTAAGCCAACTTTTTCACTCTCCTCTTTCACTTTCATCAAGAGGCTTTTGAGTTCCTCTTCACTTTCTGCCATAAGGGTGGTGTCATCTGCATATCTGAGGTTCTTGATATTTCTCCTGGCAATCTTGATTCCAGCTTGTGCTTCTTCCAGCCCAGCATTTCTCATGATGTACTCTGCATATAAGTTAAATAAGCAGACTGACAATATACAGCCTTGACATACTCCTTTTCCTATTTGGAACCAGTCTGTTGTTCCATGTCCAGTTCTAACTGTTGCCTTCCTGACCTGCATACAGGCTTCTCAAGAGGCAGGTCAGGTGGTCTGGTATTCCCATGTCTTTCAGAATTTTCCACAGTTTCTTGTGATCCACACGGTCAAAGGCTTTGGCATAGTCAATAAAGCAGAAATAGATGTTTTTCGGGAACTCTCTTGCTTTTTTCCATGATCCAGCGGATGTTGGCAATTTGATCTCTGGTTCCTCTGCCTTTTCTAAAACCAACTTGACCATCTGGAAGTTCACGGTTCATGTATTGCTGAAGCCTGGCTTGGAGAATTTTGAGCCTTACTTTACTAGCGTGTGAGATGAGTGCAATTGTGTGGTAGTTTGAGCATTCTTTGGCATTGCCTTTCTTTGGGATTGGAATGAAAACTGACCTTTTCCAGTCCTGTGGCCACTGCTGAGTTTTCCAAATTTGCTGGCATATTGAGTGCAGCACTTTCACAGAATCATTTTTGAGGATTTGAAATAGCTCAACTGGAATTCCATCACCTCCACTAGCTTTGTTCGTAGTGATGCTTTCTAAGGCCCACTTGACTTCACATTCCAGCATGTCTGGCTCTAGGTGAGTGATCACACCATCATGATTATCTTGGTCATGAAGATCTTTGTTGTACAGTTCATATGATCTAGCAATTCCATTCCTGGGCATATATCCAGAGAAAACAATAATTCAAAAGAATACACGCACTCCAATGTTTATTGCAGCAACATTTACAATAACCAGGACATGGTTATTACATGTATATCAACAGAGGAATGGATAAAGAAGATGTGGTACCTATATGCAATGGAATATTACTCAGCCATATAAAATGAAATAATGCCATTTGCAGCAACAAATATATAAGCAACTGCTTATATGTAGAATCTTAAAAAGGTGCAAATGAGTCTATCTACAAAACAGAAATAGAATTACAGATGTAGAAAACAACTTCTGCTTACCAAGGGCAAGTGGGGGCATAGGAAAATTGGGAGATTGGGCTTGATATATACACACTGCTACATATAAAATAGATAACTGGTAAGGACCTACTATAGAGCACAGGGAACTCTACTCAGTACTCTATAATGGTCTATATGGGACAAGAATCTAAAAAAGAGTGGATACGTATATATGTAACCGATTCACTTTGCTGTACACCTGAAACTAACACAACATTGTAAATCAACTATACTCCAACAAAAATATTTTAAAAAATTATTGGCCATTTAATCACGTAGTTGGTTTTCCTGGCAAGAAGTCCCCCATCCTCAGATGACTGAGAGGCAGCCAGAAAGTCACTTCATTAACATAACAAAAATATCTTTATCACTGTGCACACTTAAGAAGTTCCAAGGGTTTTTGGAGCTCTGTGCCAGAAACAGGAGGAAGACCAAGTATTTCTTGTTATGAATCACAGTATCACACACTGTCATAACATGCAAGGATATAATATGCTGTCCACTGCAAACTACACAATTTTATTAGATTTGAGTTGAGAAGAATCACACAAATATTCACCTATTTAGACTTAACAATAATTGATATTCATCCAAATTTTTTCTTCTGTGGCCTAATCAAGTTTGGAAGCTGTTTTGGATATACTTTGCATATACTACACCCATGATAATGGCCTTTTCAAATCTCAGGGACTAATAGTGTTATTTGTAGGCATAAAAAAGAATATTGATGTTTAATTTGCATAGCCCTCATAACTTTATTCTTTTTTTGAAAATGAAGGAGGGATCCTGAAAGTTAGTCAGTTTCTCTTGAAAGTGAACCAAAAGTTCTTAAGAGAAAGCTGCTTGCCACCAAAACCACACTCCTTCAAATACATAAATTGGTCACCCCAACTTCTCTAAGATTCTTATGAGCTATTCTGAGAAATTTTGGAGTTCCTTTTTGCTTTCATTGCATTGCCTGACATGTGTAAATTATTCTTCCAGAGACAAAGTATTTTATTTTAATGCTGCATCATAATGCAGTATTTTTGAAGGCATTTAAACCAATAATTAGGATCCAAATTTAAGCTGAAAATGCAAACTCCCTGTAATGATACTGATATGAAACTTTCAACTAAATTATCAAGTGATTAAATAGCCTCCATGTGTAGACAAGTTCATATATCTCAGTCAACATAACAATTCAATAACTAACTCTTCTGTTTGGCCACTGACAGAATATATTAATTCTGAGACACATCTCAACCACAGAAATATTAATATATAGGGGAAAGTAGCTCATTGTCAAGGGAGTATTCATAAAAATAAGGAAGGGCAGCCACTTATTGAGCACTACTTGAAAGATATTTTGTAACCCTGTAATAGAGGTATTAGACCTTTATTACAGGTGATAAAACTGAGGTCAAGAAAGGTTATAAAATTTTCCCAAGATCCTCAATAACAGATCCGGTGTGACCAAAAAGTCTATAAATCTCTTTGTCCTACAACCATGTTTCCCTAATCTGAGGCTACAGGTGAGAATCACCAGTGAGTGTGGGTTTTGTCCAGGTGGACAGACCTACTAATCCTTCCTAAGAAACTGGCAGATCGTCAGAAGATCAGGCTTTAGGATCCACCAGATTGTCCCATGCTGGTAATAATTTGCCTGTGCCTTCTCATATGGTTGCTATAATCCACAGGAGTCTTGTTCTGCCAACTATGAAAGATTGGTTGTCTAAAACACAGGGTAATGAAAAAAAAATTTTTAAGAAAATCAAAAAATAAAACAGGGTAATCAAGAAAAATGTTCACACAATCTTAAATGTAGTGTGGGTCTACCTAACTTCAAAATAACTGTGATCCATGCAAATATAACATTCAGGTGATCTTTCAGAACTGAGCATTTAATCACAGCTAAGCATCATATCCCTTGAGCAGTGTTTTCAAAACACACAACCAAATAAACAGAAAATAAAAGAACAGATAAAAAGAAAGGCTAAGTTATTTGTTCAAGTTCAGAAAATTAGGGAGTGGATGATTCAAAACCAGATCTGTCTTACAAGACAGGCTGGCTTATATAGTATGCCAGCTAAAGTCAACCATTTTTATGAATGTGGATATAAAAATCCCAAATAAAATTGTGGCAAAGGGAATTCAGAATCCATCACAACCAAGTAGAATCTATATCAGGAATTTAATGATGGTTTAAAAATCAAGAAATCCATTAATGTGATTAATGTATTACCTGATTAAAAAAGATATGCCAGTGTAAGAGATGCTGAAGTTTTAATAAAATTTAATACCATTCACAAACCAACAACCTAAATGTTCAACAGAAGGAAAAAAGCTTACAAATTATGATCTATCCATTCAATAACTACAAGCAATCATTAATAACTCCTTTTTGGAAGCTATCTTTTCTGATAGAAAATATTCTATCTTAGAATTTCTATTTTCTAAAATAGAAAATGTTTAAGATATTTTCATTGGAAATTTTCATTGGAAAAGCCAGTGAATGAAATTGCACATAAGATGACAATTATACAAGGGGACAGCCTACCAAAAAAAAAAAAAAAAATTTTTAACACACAAGCCAAAATGCTAAAGGGATATGATCACATGCAAGCATTTTGGGTGTTTTTCTTCTTTTCAAGGTTTCAGTTCTAAAATATAATCTAATGTAAATAAAAATCATAACCATAAAAAAATGTGTTGAAGCCACTTTCATCTTTCTTCTGACTACTAGCATTTATTTTCTTCCTCATCCTCAGGGCAATCTGGTATATCATGTTTTCCAAGAATTGAAAATATTTCATTCTGTTCATTGCCTGTTTCATCACTCATCAGGGACTGCGTGCAATACAGGCACTATTTATGTTTATTGGGTTTTTACTAGTGGTCACATGGAGAACAGCACTTTATCTACTGGCATATGTAATCCATTCCAGAAACAAAACTGCATTCTGAATGTAGGATTTGCCAACTCTCCTTTGGATGGCAGAACAAGCTTCTTTAAATTAGTTTTGTTTTCGCATTCCAAAACTCAAAACTCTCCTGACCTCAGGATGTGTAAGAATAAAAAGTGATGTATTATTTGTTTTCCCATTTGTCAACTGCCTGTCTTTCCTCCTGCAGAAACTTACATGACACTTATTTTTAGTTTTTTTGAGAAACCTCTATACTCTTTTCACAGTGGCTGTACCAATGTACATTCCCACCACTAAAAGTATCTGGGTGTGTCCTTTCCTCCAAATCCCTGCCAACATTTGTTATTGTGGTCTTTCTGATGTGTTTTGATTTGTGTTTTTGATTTGTACTTCCCTAGATCACTGACCCAGAGCCAGACATCCTGGAATGTGAGTCAAGTGGGCCTTAAAAAGCATCACTACGAACAAAGCTAATGGAGGTGATGGAATTCCAGTTGAGCTATTTCAAATCCTCAAAAATGATTCTGTGAAAGTGCTGCACTCAATATGCCAGCAAATTTGGAAAACTCAGCAGTGGCCACAGGACTGGAAAAGGTCAGCTTTCATTCCAATCCCAAAGAAAGGCAATGCCAAAGAATGCTCAAACTACCACACAATTGCACTCATCTCACACGCTAGTAAAGTAATGCTCAAAATTCTCCAAGCCAGGCTTCAGCAATACATGAACCGTGAACTTCCATATGTTCAAGTTGGTTTTAGAAAAGGCAAAAGAACCAGAGATCAAATTGCAACATCCACTGGATCATGGAAAAAGCAAGAGAGTTCCCGAAAAACATCTATTTCTGCTTTATTGACTATGCCAAAGCCTCTGACCGTGTGGATCACAAGAAACTGTGGAAAATTCTGAAAGAGATGGGAATACCAGACCACCTGACCTGCCTCTTGAGAAACCTATATGCAAGTCAGGAAGCAACAGTTAGAACTGGACATGGAACAACAGACTCGTTCCAAATAGGAAAAGGAGTATGTCAAGGCTGTATATTGTAAGTCTGCTTATTTAACTTATATGCAGAGTACATCATGAGAAATGCTGGGCTGGAGGAAGCACAAGCTGGAATGAAGATTTCCGGGAGAAATATCAAGAACCTCAGGTATGCAGATGACACCACCCTTATGGCAGAAAGTGAAGAGGAACTCAAAAGCCTCTTGATGAAAGTGAAAGAAGAAAGTGAAAAAGTTGGCTTAAAGCTCAACATTGAGAAAACAAAGATCATGGCATCTGGTCCTATCACTTCATGGGAAATAGATGGGGAAACAGTGGAAACAGTGTCAGACTTTATTTTTGGGGGCTCCAAAATCACTGCAGATGGTGACTGCAGCCATGAAATTAAAAGACGCTTACTCATTTCCACTAAAGTCAGGAACAAGACAAGGGTGCCCACTTTCACCATTACTATTCAACATAGTTTTGGAAGTTTTGGCCACAGCAATCAGAGCAGAAAAAGAAATAAAAGGAATCCAAATTGGAAAAGAAGAAGTAAAACTCTCACTGTTTGCAGATGACATGATCCTCTACATAGAACACCCTAAAGACTCCACCAGAAAATTACTAGAACTAATCAATGAATACAGTAAAGTTGCAGGATATAAAACCAACACACAGAAATCCCTTGCATTCCTATACACTAATAATGAGAAAATAGAAAGAGAAATTAAGGAAACAATTCCATTCACCATTGCAATGAAAAGAATAAAATACTTAGGAATATATCTACCTAAAGAAACTAAAGACCTTATATAGAAAACTATAAAACACTGGTGAAAGAAATCAAAGAGGACACTAATAGATGGAGAAATATACCATGTTCATGGATTGGAAGAATCAATATAGTGAAAATGAGTATACTACCCAAAGCAATTTATAGATTCAATGCAATCCCTATCAAGCTACCAACAGTATTCTTCACAGAGCTAGAACAAATAATTTCACAGTTTGTATGGAAATACAAAAAAACCTCAAATAGCCAAAGCAATCTTAAGAAAGAAGAATGGAATTGGAGGAATCAATCTGCCTGACTTCAGGCTCTACTACAAAGCTACAGTCATCAAGACAGTATGGTACTGGCACAAAGACAGAAATATAGATCAATGGAACAAAATAAAAGCCCAGAGATAAATCCACGCACATATGGACACCTTATCTTTGACAAAGGAGGCAAGAATATACAATGGATTAAAGACAATCTCTTTAAGAAGTGGTACTGGGAAAACTGGTCAACCACCTGTAAAAGAATGAAGCTAGAGCACTTTCTAACACCATACACAAAAATAAACTCAAAATGGATTAAAGATCTAAACATAAGACCAGAAACTATAAAACTCCTAGAGGAGAACATAGGCAAAACACTCTCTGACATACATCACAGCCGGATCCTCTATGACTCACCTCCCAGAATATTGGAAATAAAAGCAAAAATAAACAAATGGGACCTAATTAAACTTAAAAGCTTCTGCACATCAAAGGAAGCTCTAAGCAAGGTGAAAAGACAGCCTTCAGAATGGGAGAAAATAATAGCAAATGAAGCAACAGACAAACAACTAATCTCAAAAATATACAAGCAACTCCTACAGCTCAACTCCAGAAAAATAAATGACCCAATCAAAAAGTGGGCCAAAGAACTAAATAGACATTTCTCCAAAGAAGACATACAGATGGCTAACAAACACATGAAAAGATGCTCAACATCACTCATTATCAGAGAAATGCAAATCAAAACCACTATGAGGTACCATTTCACGCCAGTCAGAATGGCTGCGATCCAAAAGTCTACAAGCAATAAATGCTGGAGAGGGTGTGGAGAAAAGGGAACCCTCTTACACTGTTGGTGGGAATGCAAACTAGTACAGCCACTATGGAGAACAGTGTGGAGATTCCTTAAAAAAACTGGAAATAGAACTGCCTTATGATCCAGCAATCCCACTGCTGGGCATACACACTGAGGAAACCAGAAGGGAAAGAGACACGTGTACCCCAATGTTCATCACAGCACTGTTTATACTAGCCAGGACATGGAAGCAACCTAGATGTCCATCAGCAGATGAATGGGTAAGAAAGCAGTGGTACATATACACAATGGAGTATTACTCAGCCATTAAAAAGAATACATTTGAATCAGTTCTAATGAGGTGGATGAAACTGGAGCCTATTATACACAGTGAAGTAAGCCAGAAAGAAAAACACCAATACAGTATACTAACGCATATATATGGAATTTAGAAAGATGCTAACGATAACCCTGTATACGAGACAGCAAAAGAGACACTGATGTATAGAACAGTCTTTTGGGCTCTGTGGGAGAGGGAGAGGGTGGGATGATTTGGGAGAATGGCATTGAAATATGTATAATATCATGTATGAAACGAGTCGCCAGTCCAGGTTCGATGCATGATACTGGATGCTTGGGGCTGGTGCACTGGGATGACCCAGAGGGATGGTATGAGGAGGGAGGAGGGAGGAGGGTTCAGGATGGGGAACACATGTTTACCTGTGGCAGATTCATTTTGATATATGGCAAAACCAAAACAATATTGTAAAGTTAAATAAAATAAAATTTTTTAAAAATATATAAATAAATAAATAAAAGACGCTTACTCCTTGGAGGAAAAGTTATGACCAACCTAGATAGCATATTCAAAAGCAGAGACATTACTTTGCCAACAAAGGCCCGTCTAGTCAAGGCTATGGTTTTTACAGTGGTCAGGAATGGATGTGAGAGTTGGACTGTGAAGAAAGCTGAGCGCTGAAGAATTGATGCTTTTGAAGAAGCATTTTGTTGGAGAAGACTCTTGAGAGTCCCTTGGACTGCAAGGAGATCCAACCAGTCCATTCTAAAGGAAATCAGCCCTGAGTGTTCTTTGGAAGAACTGATGCTGAAGCTGAAACTCCAGTACTTTGGCCACTTCATGCAAAGAGTTGACTCATTGGAAAAGACTCTGATGCTGGGAGGGATTGGGGGCAGGAGGAAGAGGGGACGACAGAGGATGAGATGGCTGGATGGCATCACCGACTCAATGGACGTGAGTTTGAGTGAACTCCAGGAGATGGTGGTGGACAGGGAGGCCTGGCCTGCTGTGATTCATGGGGTCGCAAAGAGTTGGACACGACTGAGCGACTGAACTGAACTGAAGGTTAGTGATGCTAAGCATCTTTCCTTATGCACAATTTTTTAAGTTATAATAAATTTACTTTAAACCTGAAGCCCATAGATTATATAGCCATACCATCATCCCAAAGAAATCGACTGACACCTTTGTTCTGGCTGACAGGCAATCCAAAGGCCACCTGCAGCCAACAGTTTGTCAACTGCTTTATTCCAGCCTTCTCCTATCTTGCCTTACCTAGTTATTCTCCTTTCCTCTGAATTTTTTTTCCTCATCTCCATAGACCCAAGAAGCCAATCCTCAGAGGTAGCATCATATTTGCAAAGTGTGGGCGATTCTCTAATCAGAGAGACAGAGGAGAGGCTGGAGCACTTACTAGCTGTGTGACTGTAAGTTGTGTCACCTCTCACGACATCATCAAGGGGAACAAGGTCTGCTCATAAGATTGCTGTAAGCATTGGAGAGGATCATCGACATGAAGCTTGCCCAGAGTGAGGGCGCAATTCATACATGCCAAATAGTAAGGTATTACTTACTGCATAGCAGGAGAAGTAAAATGAAAGAACTGGAAGAGTGTGATAGAAAAATTATTTGCCCCTTTGTCTAAATTTGGGTTGTAAGCCCTTCTCAGATACTAACTAACCATGTCACTTTGGGGCAAAGCATTGTCCTCTATTGATGCCAACAGGCCCTGTGAGGCTCCCAGCTACAGACGCCCTTTTTATCTCCCTTTCTTGAAGGCAAGACTCCAGCCTCCACGATCTTCTCTGAGTTCCAAAGGGCAGATTCAAAGTTGCTAATTAGGGGAGGAGCAGTCAGAAAGAATTGATGTTTTCGAACTGCTGTGCTAGAGAAGACTCTTGAGAGTCCCTTAGACTGCAAGGAGATCAGACCAGTCCATCCTAAAGGAAATCAACCCTGAATAGTCATTGGAAGGACTGATGCTGAAGCTGAAGCTCCAATTCTTTGGCCACCTGATACAAAGAGCCGACTTATTGGAAAAGACCCTGATGCTGGGAAAGACTGAGAGCAGGAGGAGAAGGATGAGATGGTTGGATGGCATCACTAACTCAACAGACATGACTCTGAGCAGGCTCCAGGAGATAGTGAAGGACAGGGAAGCCTGGTGTGCTGTAGTCCACGGGGTCACAAACAGCCAGACGATTGAGAGACTGAACAACAAAGCCAGGGAACCACCTGTTCAGTTCAGTTGCTCAGTCAGACTTCTGGTGAAACCACCTGAGGCAAGATTAAAGAGACTAGAGAAGTTCATCAAGATTAGGAGACCACCTGGGACCCTGCACGATCCCAATCTCATCAGCCACCCCACCCTTTTGAAACCTTGAAGAAGAAAGAAGAATGCTAGGCTGTTACTGCCTTCATCCTTACCACACACCCCAGCCTGACTATATCACCTCTCCCTATTCCCCAGGGGCATCCCAGGTGGCACTAGTGGGAAAGAACCTGCCAGTGCAGGGGATATATGAGACACAGTTTCAGTCCTTGAGTTGGGAAGACACCCTGGAGGAGGAGACCCACTCCAGTATCCTTGCCTGGAAAAGCCCAGGGGCAGAGGAGACTGGTGGGCTACAGCCCATGGAGTCAAGAAGAGTCAGACACGGCTGAAGTGACTTAGCACACAGGCATTCCCCAGGGAAGAGGGCACAGTTCTTGAGGCACCAGACTGTCGTGTTCCCCCTTTACCTGGCAAAATAATAAAGCCACTCTTTCCTTCTTCCCTATAACGGTCTCCATACTTCTGTTTGGCATCAGTGCACGGAGAGCTGAGATTTTGGCATCACTATGGGCACCAGTTTCTTTGCCTGTAAAGGTGCTGAATCAGACTACATGACCTCTTAGACCAGTGGTCCCCTACTTTTTTGGCACCAGGGACTAGTTTCGTGGAAGACAATTCTTCCACGGATTGGGGTGGGGTGGGTGATGGTTTCCGGATGATTCAAGCGCATTACATCTTTGCGCACTTCATTTGTATTATCATTCCATCAGCTCCACCTCAGATCAGCAGGCATTAGATCCCAGAGGTTGGAGACCCCTGGCTTAGACTCCTTTCTGCTGTAATGCTCCGTGTTCTTTTGTTGTCTTTCTTTTTTTAATCACACCGAGTGCACAGCTTTCAAACCCTGCTCATTTTCTTGAGAGAAATCCTCGTCTCTTTTCTTTTCACCTGATATTTTTTCGGCAGCTGTCACTTCCCACACAGAGCTACAGAAAGGGCTTGTCATAGCCCCGAGCAAGCATGGCTGTTTGGCAGCCAAGGTGCAGAACTGAGTGAACAGGGCAAATTTTCCAACCTTCCCACCTCCAACAGGGCAGCCACGCACAGCGTTTGATCAGACAAAGCTTCCTCCAGCCCTTCAGCCTGCAACTCCCTCTGTGTTCAACCAGGCACTCACATTCTTGTTACAAGCTCCCCACGAGCCAGCAGCAAGTTGGAGACAAAGGGTCTGAGTGCTCTGTGCACGTGGGAGTCTTTGCTGCCTGGCCATGCCCACCGACCTGCCATAGTTCATCGACAGCGATATGCGTGCCTGGTCAGGGCTCGCTGGGGAAGCTGCGGCAGACATTTTATCTGGGAACAAGGGAAGGGAGATCCCTGCTCACTGAAGCAAAGGCTATTCCCGCAAATGGCTTAAAAGGGTCCTTCCTCAAGCAGAGGAGCAGCCAGAGAGAACCCCAGGAAAGGGCAGGCAGTGGGGTCACATAACAGACAAGAAGAATTCTAAAGGAATAATTCAGTTGCATTGGAGAGCTGGATCCCAACATCAGTTTGAATCAATCAATCTGGGTTATTCTCCTATGACACAGAATAAAAAGTCACCCCTCTATCTGCTACTAGCAGAAGGCCTCACAATGCCCTTAGTAGTAATTGCTACCATTTACTGAATAACTACGATTCCATAACCACATGTGGTAGTTGATACAACCTTCCTTTTCCAGATGAGGAAAATGAGCTTCCTTGTGAGTGAATCACATTCCCTAAGTTGGCCCAGATGAAGTTCCCTCCTCCCGAGATGAGAATTATGTGCAAGTCAGTGGTGAAAGAGGGGCGCCCAGGAGAAACTAGGAACTGAGCTGGGAGTAGGGGTGGGGAGGATAGGCCAGAGGAAAGAGACAAACAAGGGTGGGATTTCAGACAAAATTCCAATCCAACGGGGAAAAGATGCAGAGTTGATTTTGTCTCAGAGTCACACCCCTCACAGCAAGGGAGCTGGACTGACATACTAGTCATCGGTTAAGGGCCTCCAGAGGGCTGTACCTTTCCAGCACTTGGCAATCCTCTGAAGATCACAGATGCAGGCCATTAGCAGCAAAAGCCTACCAAAGTGAGGAGAGGGGCAGGGAAATGACAGAAAGAACTGTGCTGTGGGGGCCTGGGTGACACTGAGTGTACCCTGCATAAGGAAACCAAGGAGAGCTCAGACCCAGCTCTGTCTTCATCCTCAGCCCCTTCATCACAGCTTCTTTTGTTCTTGACAGCTACTTGGGAAAAAAGACAGATCAGCACAGATAGATAGGAAAACGATGCTCAGCTTAAGTAACCAACCCAAGGTCATCTAGCTGGAAGGGACCAGCCAGCCCACAACCTGATTCTGACTCCAGATCCCCATTCTCTTATCACCACACTGGGCTGCTTTCCCGAGTAGAACAGAGAAATAGCCTGGCAGTGTCACAGGACGGGTACTTGAAGCCATTCTTGACACCAAGTGTTCCCCACCACCACCTCGGAGTGCTTATAAATCCACAATCAGGAAGGGATTCCTTTGAGCAAGCACTGCCTCTCCACGGGGTCTCTGTTGAAATGCCAGGAACTGCAGACAGTTCCCGAACATCCACGCCATCCCCAAGAAGCAGCAGACAGGGGCGAGATCGGTGCTGGAGCTCTCCACCCCTGCAGAGACACCATTTGTGTACAGAACACCGGGGGTTCCCTTAGGCCCTCCCAGTAGCCACACTCAATAGTTGGGTGAGGAGCTGTATCCTCATTTTGCAGTTGAGAAAATCGAGTCTGACAAAGGTGACTTCTCCAAGTTACAGAGTACAGAATAGGAGAGACAGAAGGGGAAGCCTTCCATGTCTTACCATCTTGAATACTGTCTTATCCATGAAATTCCTGAGTACAGTGTGGTATCTCTGGGCTTTTCCTGTGCAGAATTCTGTGTGTCTCTCCTATCTCTTGATCACAGCACCTACTTCTCTTTAAGGGACAACATTCCCCTCACATACAGTCTTGGAGGGAGTGGGAAATGGGCGGGAGAGGCACTTCACCTACCAAAGCACTGGGCTCCTGATCCCAGCTGTCCAACCGAGTACCCTATTCACACTCATCTGCTCACAAAAGGGCACGTGATCCAAGTAGGAACAATCAATGATTTGGAGAACAGTGATATGGATGCTAGGAGATGGCTACAATTATTGCTGAGATTGTAAATGCTAAAAGCCATGCAGATTTCAAGATTCCAAAACTATCTTTACAACTAAAAAAATAAAAATTACCTGTAAATAAATCCAGTGCAGAATAAAATAGAGATGAAAGAGTAAGTGATGGGAGGAGAAAAATAAGATGAGATGACAAGAAAGAGGAAAGGAAGGGAGAAAGAGGAGTATTGGAATCCCCTGATTTAGCCAAGGCTAAAGGGAACAGTAACCACCTTAGACGTTCTAGTTACATGGAACACTGAAAGCTCTTGTCTTCAGAAGTATTACATTCAGCTTCTGTCACTTCCAGCCAAAGGATTCTTACAAATATCACACTAAAAAATGTTTGGGTATATATCAATATATTCATATTATTGATATACAGTAGTAGATTTCAGTCAATATAAAGAAATTTTTTTATTTATTTTTACTTTACAATATTTACAAAAGTATTGGTTTTGCCATACATCAACATGCATCTGCCAAAAAGAAGCTTTTATTAAATCCATCCAGAGGAAAAATAACAAAGCAGGAGGCATAACCCTCCCATACTTCAGACAGCACTATGAGGCTACAGTAATCAAAATAGCATGCTACTGGCACAAAAACAGACATACAGATCAGTGGAACAGAGTAGAGACCCCAGAAGAAACCCACACACCTATAGACAAATTAATCTTTGACAAAGGAAGCAAGAATATACCATAAGAATATAAGACAGTCTCTTCAAAAAGTGGTGTTGGGAATGGTGGACAGAAGCATGTAAATCAGTGAAGCTAGAACACACCATCATACCATGCACAAAATTAAATTAAAATGGCTTAAAGACGTACTATAAGACACCATAAAACTCCTAGAAGAGAACACAAGCAAAACATTCTTTGAGAACATAGACAAAACATAAATTGTACCACTGTCTTATTAGGTCAGTCTCCCAAGACAATAGAAATAAAAGCATAAATTAACAGATGGGAACTAATCAAGCCTTTAAGCTTTACTCAGCAACCATAAAGTGAAAAGACAATCTACAGACTAGGAGGACACATGTGCAAATGATGCAACAAAGGTTTAATCTCCAAAATACACTAACAATTCATACAGCTCAATAACAGAAAAACAAACAACCCAATCAAAAATGGGCAGAGGACCGAAACAGACATTTCTCAAAAGACCACTGAGCCACCTAGGTAGCCCAAAGACGACATACAGAAGGATGACAGGCACATGGAATGATGCTCATCATTGACAATTATTAGAGAAAAGCAAATCAAAACGACAATGAGGTACCACCTCACACAAGTCAGAATGGCCATCATTAAAAAGTCTACAGATAATAAATGTTGGAGAGGGTGTGGAGAAAAGAGAAGCCTCCTACTGTTGGTGGGAATGTGAATTGGTGCAGCCACTATGGAGATTCATCAGTATGGAACCTCCAAACAATATGGAGATTCATCAAAACACTAAAAGAGAGTTGCCACATGATCCAGCAATCCCACTCCTGGGCACATATTCCAGAAAAACTATAATTTCAAAAGGTACATGCACCCTTATGCTCATAGCAGCACTATTTACAATAGCCAAGACATGGAAATGACCTAAACGTCCATTGACAGATGAATGGATATGGACGTGGTACCACGTCCATACAATGGAATACTGCTGCTGCTGCTGAGTCACTTCGGTCTTGTCCGACTCTATGACCCTATAGATGGCAGCCTACCAGGCTCCTCCATCCCTGGGATTCTCCAGGCAAGAACACTGGAGTGGGATACTAGTCAGCCATGCAAAAGAATGAAATAATTTCATTTGCAGCAACTTGGATGGACCTAGAGGCTATCATGCTAAGCAAAGTAAGGCAGAAGAAAGACAAATACTATATGGTATCACTCATATGTGGAATATAAAATATGATACAAATGGAACTTACCTATGAAACAGAAACAGACTCACAAAGAGAACAAACTTGCGGTTACTGAAGGGGAGGAGATGTGGGAGAAAGACGGACTGGGAGTTTGGGATTAGTACATGCAGAATATAAAAAAGAACACACACACATATATAAACACATAACTGAGTCACTTTGCTGTATAGCAGAAATTAAGCACAGCACTGTATGAGTCACTTTGCTGTATAGCAGAAATTAAGCACAGCACTGTAAATCAACTATACTTCAATAAAATTTAAAAATAAAAAAAGACTAGGAAAAAAAGAATCATTTATCCATATAGTGAGTAACAGACTGAGAAGCTGCTGACACTGCAATAGTAAACAGTTTTAGATGTGGCCTCCGAAGCTGCAGTTCCATCTTCAGCTCCACAGACAGACAGCAAACTTTATCTAAGAGCCAATTCAATCACTCAGGACCCCTGCACACTGACTCTCAGAGAGGCTAGAAGATTTGTCCAGTCTCCTTACCTGTGAAACAGGACATCTGCCTGTCTCTCTCATACACCAGAATTATTAGGAAATTATTAGGAAAAAGAATTATTAGGAAAAAGATAGAACTAAAGAATACTGTATAGATATGAGGGATTTATTAACTGAGGTTACAGACCTTGCTGAACTACTGACTCTTTGCTAAATTGTGTGTGTGTGTGTGTGTGTGTGTGCGCGCGTGTGCGTGTGTACACATGTGCATAGGTACATGTTGTCTGGTATAAATACAATCATATCTCAATGACCCCTCTCTTTATCTTTGGAGTAAGTACTTTGAGGAGTTGGTTGGTTTTCATGGATGCTTTTTGGGTGACTTCCCCCACCAGCATCACAGCAAAAAAAAGAAAATGGACTTTGACAGGCTCTGAGTTAAAGCTGTCTGGATTGCTCAATACAAAGTTCAAATTCTATATGGACTCTTTCATCCTTGAATGCAAATGCTCCTGACAGTCCATCCTAGTGGCTTTCAGAGGTTCTGCAAAATGCATGCAAGGCTCAGCCTCTTCAAAATCCAGGTTACTAAAATCAGTGCCCTGGGTGTCCCCTTCTCTCCCTCAACTCTGTATCTCATCAGTCCATCAGCCTTGTTGATCCACTTCATTCCTCCTGACCCAACAGCACTGCCGGCTCCGGAACTCAGCCTTCCTCCTGCCAGGGCCCCAAGCCCAGAATGACTTGTTTCTAAGACAACTACCTGACTATTGATGCTCCCCATCTAAAATCTTGTGAATAAGTTTCTATTACTTACTAAATCAATTATTAATATCTTAATTAGACTCATAATTTTTCCACCTCTATCTCTTCAGCTTTTCTCTTGCTTTTCCTCATATGCACCTTCTGTTCTAGCCATATAAAAATTTAACTTCAAATTTTCCAAACTGCCAAGCTCTCTCATATTTCTAGGCTTTAGCACTTGCTGTTTCCTCTCCCCAGAACTCCTCACACCCTTCCCAGCCATGCCTTGTCTGGAAATTTTCAAATTATTCAAAAAGAATTAACTCAAGCATCAGCTTCCTTGTGAAGCTATTTCTGGGCATGCCGGCATTTGGAGCCTTTTGGAGGCTCAAATCTGTACATTATTATCATCATTAAAAAGTGAAAGGGTTAGTCACTAAGCCATGTCTGATTCATGCCCCCATGGGCTGTAGCCTGTCAGGCTCCTCTGTCCATGGGATTTCCCAGGCAAGAATGCTGGAGTGGGTTGTCATTCCCTTCTCCAGGAGATCTTCCCAACCCAGAGATCAAACCCAGGTCTCCTGCATTGTAGGCAGATTCTTTACTTGTTTATAGAGCACTTATCATGTTCCAGCTACAACGCTAAGCACTTTACGTCAGCTAATCTCATTTAGTTTTCTCAACAACACTATGAAATGTATGTTGTTTTTATTCCCATTCTACAGATAGGGGAAATAAAACATGGGACTATTACTACCCGAAACTACAGAGGTAATTAGTGGTAAAACCAAGACTGGAATCCAGGCTGTCAGACATCAGAACTCATGTGCATAATTTCCATTATACCACACTACACTATTGGCATATTTGTATGGTAGCATTTATTCTAGTACACTTTATTAACATGCCTGTTTTGCTTTGAAAAAGCCTTGAGCTGACTGTGAATCCTTAAGATCAAGATGTGTCTTCATTTAGTCAATCTCTTGGTCATGAAGGCGATACCTGAAAGTGACAAATACAATACCACGTGGTAATGTATGATGAGGGGGATGAGAACGGGATGCTATTGGGACACAGAAAAGCAGGGCCAAGAAGAAAGGGAAGGCTTCTTAAGGAGATGGAACGGTGCAGACAAAGTCATGGAGTCTGAGAAACCGCGGAAGATTTCAGTCCTTTCCTGAATTTGCCCTGCAGTTGGCTAGTGGTTCAGTGAAGGTCAGGAATCCAGTGTGCTGCAGTCCATGGGATCTCAAAGAGTCAGACACAACTTAGTGACTGAACAACCTCCGGCACCCGTAATCCAGCCCTCAGGGTCTTCTGAGCAGCCCCTGGGAGAGGAAAGAGCAGCCCCAGGATCTGGGGAATAGGAACCACACCCTCTGGTGGAAGAGAAGAACACTCACTCGATGGAGTGCACAGTAGAGGAAGCAGTTGGCCCTTAGCACAGCCCAGACTGTGTCTTCCAGTCTGTCTTTATCAGTCATTTAACCTTAAAGATGTCACTTAACTTTCCTGAATCTGTCACCCCAACTAATTGGGACAGTCTTGCATGCTCTGTCTTTGGAAACTAAATTTGAACCTAAGCCAGGAAGGAGATCTGATCCTGATACACAGGACAGCACCCAGTAGGACTGGCATAGTGAGAATTTCATTCATTCGTTTGTCTGTTGATTCAAAATATGTATTGAGCTTTTTTCATTTTCAGGAGTTGTGCTTGGTCATGGGGCATAAATCGGAGACAGACAATGACCCATTGTTTGTCTTGAAACATAATGGGAAGACAGGCATTTAAAGAACAATTAACATTAAAGTATGTTGAGTGTTTTTGTAGAGATTATAGGGTACCTTAGAGTATTCAGCAGGTAGACTTGACCCTTTCCCAGGGAGTCAGAGAAGGCTTCCTTGATTAAGGAGATGTGGTCTGCATAAGCTGAAACCTGAAGGATGAATAGAACCAGCCAAGTGAAGGGAGGAATGGGAGAAACATTTCAGATACACGGAAAAGCATATAAAAGCCCAAATCCAGAGAAGACGTAGAACAGCATAGATTTCAAGGACACAACCCAGTATGCTGCTGCTGCCGCTAAGTCGCTTCAGTCGTGTCCAACTCTGTGTGACCCCAGAGATGGCAGCCCACCAGGCTCCCCCGTCCCTGGGATTCTCCAGGCAAGAACACTGGAGTGGGGTGCCATTTCCTTCTCCAATGCATGAAAGTGAAAAGTGAAAGGGAAGTCGCTCAGTCGTGTCCAGTATAACTGGAGCATAAAGTATGAGAAGCAGAGTAGCATAGACAACACTCAAGAGGGGAGTAGTGGTGAGATTTAGAAGGCCTTAAACCACGTTGAGAAACTGAGGTTTTAATATTAGAATAATGGGGAGCCATTGATAGATATTAATTAGAAAAGAGACATGATACATTTTGAGTATAGCTATATATGCACACACACACACACACATATATATATGATATTTATACTATATCTTAGGGCCCCTTTCATAGAATAATATCCAGGTCTTTTGAGATTGATCCCAAGAGACGAGTTCCAGGAGTAAAGGGAAAGCTGGAAAATGCCTCTTCTCTGAACCTGCCAAATCACTCTTACCTTCTCAATATTCCTCTAATGGCAAATACCACACCCTGCTGGCCCCACAAGGCACTGTTTCCCACATAATGGTCCAGCCCAGCTGGAACTAGGAAGGATATTTAAGCAACATTTAATTGAAAATGGACAATAATAAAAGAAATATGGTATTTACAAAGTGTAACACAGAACATGGACATCTGGCTCAAAAGCTCATCCTCTGTCGTGGAACCCCTAGGGGTCGTCACAAACTCCCTGTTCTTACCTTATTTCTCCCCACACTCTCCAGGCCTGATTTCGAGGTAAATTATACACACATGACTCAAAGCCCACGTCTCTGCCCCCTGCCTGCTCCCTAAACTACAGACTTGTATATTCAGCTCACATTGTTGAATCCTTGTTACCTCCTCAGTCTCCTACCTGACACCTTCAACCAGCTATCTAAGGAGCACCCTAAAATCAATAAAGTTAAATAGAAATGCTGATTCTACCTCCTCCCTAAAAAATGTTCCCCCTAGTCTTCCTCATCCCTCGAAAGACATACTATGATCGGATTTTGTCCTCATTTATCATCTATTCCTCGCCCCCGCAACTAGGTATAAGTCCATGAGAGCAGGGGTCTGGCTTATTATATCCTTACTCCGCATCCACAACTGTAGCTGGCACACAGCAAGACGCTCATAAATAGCTATAGAATGAATGCATGAATCATCAGATTAGGCCTTGGCATAGCATACTTCACCTACCAGCCCCTGGCAGCTTCCAAGTGACAGACTTTTTGCCATCACTTTACTATTTTTTTTAAAAGCTGACTTCACCCTCACAGTGACCTGACCATTCAGCTGGTTTGACCAGATGTGCCTACAGGTAGTCATCAGGGACTCAGGATTTCTTTTATTCCAGGGATTAAGGTCATTCACGTTAAGAAAAGGCTTATTTTTCATTCCATCTATTTAGACAAGGAACTAAGATGCCACCCCTGCACCCCTGGAACCCTGATTCAATTTAGAGAGACAGACACACACCTAGATGGCCCTCATAGGAAACAGTGGGTTATATGCTCTGACTGAGGTACAAACATATATAGGATTTAAGGGTAATTTTAATTGCACCTTGGGAAGAAACGGGAATCTAAAGGAACGTGGAATTGAGCTAGGTGTCAGGTAGTGGTAAGGACAGGGAGGAATTACAAATTAAAGCATGTTTATGAAGGATTCTCAGAAGCTTTCAAGGACAGTTAGTAAAGGTCTCTACCTTGAGCTCTGAGTACACAAGGTGAGGAAAAGTCAAGATGGTACATAAATTAGGTGAGCACATATTATGAACAAAGAATTTGTTATTATGTTATTATATGTTATTATGTATATATATGTTATTATATATATAACATATGTTATTAATATTCATAATATTATTATTATGAATTAATTCTCAGGGCACATGAGAATTAATAAATCACAAGAGTATCAACTTTGCCATCAGAAAATCTGGATTCTAATTCTGGCCCTATCACTTCCTATTTTTGTGACCTTGTGAATACAAATCAACCTCTCTAAACTATACCCAAAAATGAAATGGTAGTAATACCCATCTACTGAAGACCATTGCAAGAATGAAATGAGATAATAAATATAAAGTTTCTGGAACATAAGATCTTCATTTTTAACTTTAGGTATTTTTACTATTATCATTGTCTCAAAAACTTGCTTTCTCCTGGCTTTAAATTTGTTTCATATGCTTAGAAGAATCGAAAAGTTAAACTCTGTGATCTGTTTAATAAACTGCTTTTATTGAAGGTATAAAATGAAACTGAATACAGATTCATGTAGAAAATACTATATTTAGTGTGCAAGGAAGAAGAGGGAAGTGCATTGAAAGGTAAGAGTGGTGAAAAGCTAATAGCAACCCAAATCTTCTGAGCACTTATGATGCCTTGAAATATATGCCAAGCACAGGTAATTCCTGGTTCTTCATTGCCCCACGTTCCCTACATCAAGAATGAAGTGCAATTAAGCTTAAATCACAGATATTCTTCCATAATGTAAAGGGAATATCCCTTCCACTGATAATAGCCAGGAAAAGAGGAAACCAGAAACTTAGAGGTGTTTTTCCTCAAGCCCAAAGCAAAAGGAAAAGGTTATTCCTTCCAGTATAGGAAGAGAGTGGAATTTCTATTTAAGAGGAAGAAGGAGGCAGATACCATGTCAAAAAGCCAAAATCTCAGGGCAGAACATATGAGTGGTGCTCTGCTCTCCATTGGGAATTTGAGGACAGTGGTGAGAGGCAACATGCAAAGTAGTCCCTTTTCAACATGGAGTAAAAATGGTCACAGAATCATTTTAGGTGGACAAGAGCCTGAATCAGCATTTCTAAAGCTGCCTCAGCTTCAGTGTTGTATAGAATCCAGGATTTTCTCTCAGGATCATGGGCTATGCTGTGGCAACAGCACAGCAACCCTATAGATGAGGGCTACAGAACGGGCTGCCTTCAGAGTTCCCAGCCACATTCTCAGCACCAGTGAAAGGGGTGCAGCTAGAAAGGCGGCAGGGGGCCCACCCGCTGGAGGGCAGCCAGTCGTAAACTTCGGCCTCTATGCCAATGTCAAGGTGGAAGGAATAACAAAAAGCAAAACCAAAACCGTTTCAATAAAGTGGCCTGTGTGTGGGGAGCCAGGCCCCCCCTACCTGCTGCAACAGGTGCATCAATCCCAGTCTCTCAGACTTAGAGAACAGCTTGGACAAGAGCAGAGGAGGCTGGGTTTAAAAGAGGAGCATTTTCCAAGGAGACCCAATCACCCACAAGCTGGGTTTTTGGGGGGGTTTTTTGTGTTAGTATCCAGAGCAGACTTCAAATACGTGTTCATTTTTTTCTGAGAAATATGAAAACAATTTTGAACAGCTGCAGTAAGGCAAAAATCAACATACAATAAATTGGACGTTCAAAATATTCAAGTTGCTAAATTTTGACAAATGCATACATCTGTGAAATCAGTCTCACTTATAAGGGCCAACTTGCCCATTAGCCATACACATACAAAAAGGTTTCAGCTTATTCTTTTTTTTTTTTTTTTTACTATATGCAAAATAGATAACTAATAAAGACCTATTGTATAGCCCAGGGAACTCTACTCAAAATGCTGTAGTTGCCTATATGGGAAAAAAATCTAGAAAAGAGTAAATATATGTATACATGTAACTGATTCACTTTGCTGTATACCTGAAACTAGTACATTATAATAAATCAATAAAAAGTAAAAATTAAAAAAATAAAAGAGGTTATTTAAACTGGAGACAATTGAGATAATAGTAACTGGAAATTCTGAGAAGTCTCCCCCACAACCCTTCTTTCCAGCTTCCTAATAGCACAGGGCTTTTGAGGAAGATGAAATTAGTTATAAAAAAAATTAAGTCCTTCCTATGATTAATAGAATAAAATTATGACCCTAAAACACATGCAATATTGCATCTATTCTTGCAACAGTTTTATAAGACAGACACTAGCATCACCTTATTTTACAGACAAGTAAACTAAAGCTTAATGAGGTTAAGTAAATAACCCAAAGTCAAGGGCCTGAGGGAGAGAGATCAACAGGATGGAAACAGACACAGGGCTCACCTCCCCTCACAAACATATCAAAAGGACGACTGAATACAGAGCAACTCTCCCTGAAATCAACCTTGGAACTAGCAAGACAGGTCTTCTACAATGAAAGCTTTGAAGAAAGAGCCCCACAGAGTCCAGTAAAGGAGAAGTGATCTAGTTAGAGCTGCACCTCTAGCAGGGGGACACATGAGAAGAGGGGGATAACACAGGCTCAGGGGTCCTCCCTGGGCAGTGAGGGGTCCTAGTCACACATTAGGCACCCCAGCCCTGACATCTAGCTCCAAAAAAGATGAGCCCCCTTAGCCAATCTGAAAACCAGTGAGGCTTGCTGGAGGGCTGAAAGATGGCTCTTCAAGAGAGCAAGCACACCCCTGATTACTCCCAGTCATCAGTGCACACTTGGAGGCAGCAAAACTAGCTTCAAGGTGAAGACCACCATCAGAGTGTGCACACTTTGAGAGGAGCAGAGACACCGACCCTTCCTCTCCAACTCAGCCTCTAACCAAGGCAGGCACACCAGGGAGAAGTAAAATCAGCAAAGAAATGCAGATCCAAACTCTCAGGCCTTAGCCATGTCCAAAACCAAGGTGGAAACTGCCATCACACTCCAGAGATACCCATTCTCGCGGGGTTCCTACTCCAGCCTATTGAACCCTAGCCCTGCCCCTGATACTGACAGACAGTGAGTGTAGAAGCCCGGTTCACACCTGACTCTGGCTGTAGCCCTTCCAATTCCAGTGCTACCTCCCACCAAGGCAGCTGTCCCAGGGGAAGACTCGGGCTGTGCTCACTTCAGATTCAGGTCTCCCACCAAAAGCCACTGGGCACAAAGACTGCATAGGGATGCTCCCACACAAGGACAGCCCTTCAAGACCAGAGAAGTAACTGTTTCACCTAACGAAGATCAAGATATACAAACAATAAGAGAATACTACACAGTTATATCCCAACAAACTGAACAAACCAGAAGAAATGGATAAAACATATAATCTTCAAAGACTGAACCAGAAAGAAATGGAAAATCTGAACAGACCAGTTACAAGTATTAAAATTGAGTCAGTAACCAAAAAACTCCCAACAAAAGTCTAGGATCTGATAGTTCCTTGGTGGAAATTCTACCAAACACATAAAAAAGGAGTTAATATCTATCCTTCTCAAACTCTTCCCCAAAAAATGAAGAAAAGGAAACACTTTCAATTCTCTGAGGTTACCATTAGCCTGATGCCAAAAACCATACAAAAACACTACAAAAAAGGAAAAGTACCAGTCAATATCCCTGATAAATATAGTTACAAAAATCCTCAAAAATATTAGCAAAATATATTCAACAATATACAAGAAGGATCTTACACCATGATCAAATGAGGTTTAATCCAGGGATGCAAGGACTGCTGAATATTAACAAATTAATGTGACACAACATATGAATAAAATGAAGGATGAAAATCACATGATCATCTCGGTAAATGCAGAGAAAGTATTTGACAAAATTCAATACCCATTCATGATGTAAACTCAGAGTTGGCACAGTGGGAACATATCTCAACATAATAAAGGCTATCTGTGACAAACCCACAGCTAACATCATACTCTATGGTGAAAAACTGAAAGATTTTCCTCTACAATCAAGACAGGGATGCCCACTCTTTCTGTTTATATTTAACACAGTCTTGGAAGTCATAGCCACAGCAATCAGACAAGAAAAGGAAGCAGAAGTCACCCAGATTGGAAGAGAAAAAGTAAAGCTGCCGCTACTTTCAAAGGACAGGATATTATATATTAAAAAGCCTAAAGTTTCCATACACAAAAACCATTAGAACTAATACAAGAATTAAGCTGTAGGATATAAGATTAACAAACAGGAATCTTGCTTTTCTATACAGACATAATGATTAATCAGAAAGAACGCAAGAAAACAATTCCACTTACAATTGCATCAAAAATAATAAAATACACACACAAACTTCATCAAGGAAGTGAAAGGGATTGAAGAGGATATGAATAAATGGAATGATGCACGATACTGGATGCTTGGGGCTGGTGCACTGGGACGACCCAGAGGGAGGGTATGGGGAGGGAGGAGGGAGGAGGGTTCAGGATGGAGAACACAGGTATACCTGTGGCAGATTCATTTTGATATTTGGCAAAACTAATACAATATTGTAAAGTTTAAAAATAAAATTAAATTAAAAAAAATAAGTATACCAAAAAAAAAAGAATAAATGGAATGACATCCCGCATTCATGGATTAAAAGAATCAATAATGTACAACATCCTTACTTCTCAAAGCAATCTACAGATTCAAGGCAATATCTATCAAAATGCCTTTGAATTTTTTACAGAACTAAAACTAAAGTTTATATGGAATCACAAAAATCCCCCGTTGGGAAGTGCAGCGCAAAATAGCCTTAAAGGAGAAGGTCCTTGGGAAAATGGCAGAGGGCCAGAAGCACCCAGGCTTTGAGATAGCTGAAAAACATCTCCTGCTTTTAGCTGTGCTTGGCGCCAAGATTTAATAATATTAAAGACGTTGCTTGAGAAAATGGATCATGGGATAAACACCTGAGTCATTTAGAATGCGCTGTCCTTGAAATATCTTTTACTGATTATGTCTTAACCCTGTACGCGCTCTGCTGGCCATATACTCTAAGCTCTTTGTTCCTGCTTCTATAAAAAGGCTCGACTGCAGAAATAAATTTGTCAGTCCTTGCAAGAGACTGTCCCAGTGTTGTTCTTTCAGGTTCATCGTTTCCAAGTCCCGGGGAGAAAATCCCCACACCCCCAAATAGCCAAAGCAATCTTGAGAAAGAAGAACAAAGCTGGAGGTATCATGCTCCCTGACTTCAGACGATACTACTAAGCAGAATAATCAAGACAGGGTGGTACTGACACAAAAACAGACACAGAAGTCAAAGAAACAGAACAGGGAGCCCATAAATAAAACCACACATTTTTTAAGACCAATCTACAAGAAAGGAAACCAAAACACACCATGGGGAAAAGGCAGTCTCTTCAATAAATGGTGTTGGGGAAACTGGATAGCTACATATGAAACGATAAAGTTCGAACACTTCTAAAACCATATACAAAAATAAACGCAAAGTGGATTAAAGACCTAAATATAAAACCAGAAACCTTAAAATTCCCAGGAAAAAACATAGGCAGTACACTCTTTGACTTATGTCTTAGCAATATTTTTTTGGATCCGTCTCCTCAGGCAAAGGCAGCAAAAGCAAAACAGTGTTTGCACAGCGAGGGAGGCTATCAACAAAACTAAAGCCAACCTTCCAAATCAGAAGATATTTTCAAAAGATATCACTGATAAGGCATTAATATCCAAAATATAAGAGCTCATAGAATTCAACATCAAAACACAATCTGATTCAAAATAGGAAGACCTGAGTAGATATTTTTCCAAAGAAGTTATATAGATGGCCACAGTCACATGAAAAGATGCTCAACATCACTAATTATCAGGGAAATGCAAATCAAAACCACGAAGAAATCACCTCCCACCAGTCAGAACTGGTATTATCAAAAAGATAACAAGTAATAAACATCAATGAGAATGTGGAGAAAAGGCAACTGTTGAAAACAGTATGTAGGTTCCTCAAAAAACTAAAAATAGAACTAACATATGATCCAGCAATTCCACTCCTGGATATACATGCAAAGAAAATGAAAACACTAATGTAATAACATCCATGCACCCCAATGTTCATAGAAGCATTATTTACATTGGCCTAGATACAGAAGCAGCCTAAGTGTTCACCAACAGATTAATGGATTAAGAAGAGTGGTGTGTGGATAAAGAAGAGTGGTATGTATACCCAATACACCCAATATGTATACTTACATACATACATTGGAAATATTACTCAGCTGTTAAAAAGGAATAAAATTTTGTCAACAACATGGATGGACCTAGAGAATATTATACTTAGTAAAGTAAGGCAGACAGAGAACAAATATTATATGTTTTCACTTATATGTGGAATCTTAAAAAAAAATGAATATAGCAAAACAAAAACAGACTCATAGATAGAACAAATAAGCAGTTACCTGTGGGAGGAGAGGCAAGACAGTAGAAGGGGATTAAGAGGTACAAACCAAGAGGTATAAAATAAATAGAATCCAAGGATATAATGTACAGCACAGAGAACTATGTCTAATATTTTATAATAACTAAAATTAAAATCTATAAAAATATCAAATCACCATGTTGTATACCTGAAACTACTGTAACATTGCAAATCAGTTACTCTTTTTTTAACTATTTTTGATGGATACGCAAAAAAAAAAAAAAAAATTTGAACAGCCTGGAATCAATCCCATATCTGGCTAATGCCAAAGTCTCCTTTTTAATCACTATGCCAAAAGGAAAGTTAAAGTCCAGTTCTGGAATTTTTGAATATTAGTCTCTGAACTCTGAGCTTCACTTTATAGAAGTGGTGGGAAATAAAAAGTTTTGCAAGAGAGAAGCAGATTATTATACTTGAGATTTACATGAATCCTTCTCATGGTGATGCAAGAGGTTGAATGGCGGAGACTATTGCATGAAACCCAGATGAGAGGTTTACAAAAATTAGAATGAGAATTAAATTCCAGGTCTATCTGATGTAAAAGCCAGTGAATTTTCCTCTGGGCTAGCCTGCCTCACCAAGATAACCTCCCAAGTTGGAGACAGAGGGAATTCAAGTTCAAGTATGGTGTTACCATCTATTTAGTGATGGTAGTTGTGTCAGTAAGAAAGAAAATATAATATTAAAATTTGTTTTGGATATGTGCCTTCCCTGAATAGTAATCTCCTTGAAAATAAATAGGATTCCATAAATTCCAAGAACCCATTTTCAAACCCCTTGATACTTGAAAAAAGAATCATCATTATTTCCATATATGTCTCAATATTTTCTCAGCAGGACTCTTTGCTGGTATTGCCTCAATCACTCTAAACTTTAACATAGTTCATGAATTTACTGGAAGTTTCTGTAAAATTATCATCACTTTGGAAATGTAGAAAAATATATTTAACAGATAGATGACCTAGGTAAGTCCTAGGAAATGATCCTTTGACTTTTTAATAAAGTCAACACACCTACAATTAGAATTATAAACAGGAATGTAAAGACAGTAATAAGTTAATCATTTGGTTCAATTCAATCCAATTAAATAAACTGTTATTGAAACTATTATTACAGTGCCCCTACCAGGGCAGTCCGCTAGGTAATAGGATTACAAAAAGGCTTGACATAAAGTTGCTCTTTCCTAGGACTCAGAAGTCTCTCTTGCAGAAACAGTATGGCCTTTACAGTCACAATGTCTTGGCTTTGAACCCTGGCTCTGCCTTGCAGTGGTTCATATCCTGGCGTAAATCACTCAAACTCACCAAGTTCCCACTTATTCCCCCTTAAAGCAAAGTACTAAGCTGTATCTAACTTTCACAGTTGCTGTTAAGAATTACTAACAAAGTAGGAAATCCCAAAAAACATGAGCTATTAGCTTTAGTAGATACGACTAGTTTTTAAATGACTGTAACAAACAACACTGTAATAGAAATTTATAGTATAGAGAAACAGAGTGATGAAGCTGAGAGTTTGAGGTTTTTTTTTTTTACTTTTTTAATTGAAGGATAATTGCTTTACAGAATTTTGTGGTTTTCTGTCATACACCAACAAGACTCAGCCATAGGTACATCCATGTCCCCTCCCTCCTGAACCCCACTTCCATCTCTCTCCCCATTTTTAAGAGAGAGATGTGGATAGAAGTGAAGCTTTCTTCAGTTATTCAATAAATGTTAGATAGCAGATAGCCCAACTGAAAAAGGAAACCAGACATTTACCAACTCAAGCACATTCTGATGTGTTACATTATTTAATCCTAACCACAATCCCATCAGATCAGATCAGATCAGTCGCTCAGTCATTTCCGACTCTTTGCGACCCCATGAATCGCAGCACGCCAGGCCTCCCTGTCCATCACCAACTCCCAGAGTTCACTGGGACTCACGTCCATCGAGTCAGTGATGCCATCCAGCCATCTCATCCTCTGTCATCCCCTTCTCCTTCTGCCCCCAATCCCTCCCAGCATCAGAATCTTTTCCAATGAGTCAACTCTTTGCATGAGGTGGCCAAAGTACTGAGTTTCAGCTTTAGCATCATTCCTTCCAAAGAAATCCCAGGGCTGATCTCCTTCAGAATGGACTGGTTGGATCTCCTTGCAGTCCAAGGGACTCTCAAGAGTCTTATCCAACACCACAGTTCAAAAGCATCAATTCTTTGGTGCTCAGCCTTCTTCACAGTCCAACTCTCACATCCATACATGACCACTGGAAAAACCATAGCCTTGACTAGACGAACCTTTGTTGGCAAAGTAATGTCTCTGCTTTTGAATATGCTATCTAGGTTGGTCATAACTTTCCTTCCAAGGAGTAAGCGTCTTTTAATTTCATGGCTGCAGTCACCATCTGTAGTGATTTTGGAGCCCAGAAAACAGTCTGACCCTGTTTCCACTGTTTCCCCATCTATTTCCCATGAAGTGGTGGGACCGGATGCCATGATCTTCGTTTTCTGAATGTTGAGCTTTAAGCCAACTTTTTCACTCTCCACTTTCACTTTCATCAAGAGGCTTTTGAGTTCCTCTTCACTTTCTGCCATAAGGGTGGTGTCATCTGCATATCTGAGGTTCTTGATATTTCTCCCGGCAATCTTGATTCCAGTTTGTGTTTCTTCCATAAGAATGTATTATTTTGTTAATTTTACAGATAAAGAAGCAAGACTCAGATTATGTCTAAGATTGCACAGCTAGCAAGTAGAACTAGAACGCAAGCTTCTATGTGCCCTATGTCTTGCATGCTTGTACCACTCCCAGCCTATCTGGAGATGCCTAAACAAAGGACTGTAGCACTCCATGAATGTTTGCTCATCTGGGTGGAGTTGAAGGAGTAAGCTGGATATAAAAGGAGCACAGGGAGATGTCTCTCTAGAGGGGCTGCTGAACTCAACAGGATTTTGAGATCTTTGGGATAAGGAAGGCAAGGAGTTACCAGGTGCAGAGATAGTCATGAATGGAACCAATCCGTCTCCAAGTTCTTTTTGGAATGTTGGTAAAATGATGTTTCTGTATACCCTCTTTCCAAAAGGCAAAAAAGAGTGTAAGATTTATTAGTACAAGTCTAGTTTCTTCAGATGTTTCTCAGTGGTCACCATCTAGGTTTTTCCCCCATGCCAATTTACCTCTGAACATGCTCCTTCAAGAATACGTTGTATCCTTAAAATCACAAATCACAGAGATGAATGCAATGACCCAAGTTGTGGTCAGTTTTTAAATGGGTTGAAAAGCACCATAACCTCCTTCACTGCGAATACTATCAAAATTAACGTGGCCCAAGACAGTATAGTTATTTTGTTGTGTTTTTAGCAACCATGGACCATTTAGTGACCATTGTAGTCTATACAAGTTTCATCTAAGAAATGCATATTTTTAATTGACAAAAAAAAAAGCCATCCTGGTGTTTATCAAAGTCTTTAGAAGGTACTCAACAAGAAGACTTCCTGTTTCAGACTGTGACTAGGTATAAAGAGGTTTCAGAATCAGAGCACCATTTCCTAAGTAGAGATGACACCTAAAATGTGTCACTTTCAGGAGTCAAGAGGAGCTAAGCGACCACCTGAAGCACAAGTCCATCCTTGGTGGCAGCTCTTTTCTTCCCCATTTGCTTTCTGTCTGCATCACAAACTGCATACAGCTTTTAGGGGCAGGTTCTCTAGGAAAGAAAATTGATGAACATGGAAAGGTTGGCCAAAAAAGAAATCCCTGTATTCAAGATAACTTTTTTCCTAATAAAAATAAATGAATGAATTACTCCATGGTTCTTCATCAATGGTTTCACATTTCTGGACTGAGGCTTTCTGAGAAGTTTTTGTCAAGGTTTGTGAGAAGGCTTTGATGTATGAGAAAGATGTCACCCATATCGACTGAGGCTTCTTCGTAGGATACTGCCTTAGTAACAGAGAGAACAGGGTGCCCCTTGGCCCCATCCGGGATTTCTGCAGAAACACACTATGAACTAGAGTATTACATAGAACATAAGCATCATGATCTGTAAGACCAAAACCAGATAAAAGAACCTAAATGCTTGTGCAAGAGAATTAATTTAAAGTTTTATTAGTAGGCAGAAATATGAATAAGTTGGAGAAGACTCTTGAGAGTCTCTTGGACTGCAAGGAGATCAAACCAGTCCATCCTAAAGGAAATCAATCCTGAATATTCATTGAAAGGACTAATGCTGAAGCTGAAGTTCCAATACTTTGGCCACCTGATGCAAAGAGCTGACTCATTTGAAAAGACTCTGATGCTGGGAAAGATTGAAAGCAAAAGGAGAAGGGGACGACAGAGGACAAGATGGTTGGATGGCATCACCCACTCAAAAGACATGAGTTTGAGCTAGGTCTGGGAGATGGTGAAGGGATAGGGAAGCCTGGCATGCTGCAGTTCATGGGGTTGTAAAGAGTCGGACACAACTGAGCGACTGAACAATATGAATAAATAGAGGGAAGAATATAATTCTTGAAGAATATAATTCTTAAAGTAATTTAATAGTTATATTAAATGAAAAAGAGAACCAAAAAGCAGCTTTTCCATTTAAATTCAGAATTAAAATAAATATTAAAAATATTCTTTAACTAGACTAATCGTGCGGAGAAGGCAATGGCACCCCACTCCAGTACTCTTGCCTGGAAAATCCCATGGACAGAGGACCCTGGTAGGCCGAAGTCCATGGGGTCGCTAAGAGTCGGACACGATGGAGCGACTTCACTTTCTTTCACTTTCATGCATTGGAGAAGGAAATGGCAACCCACTCCAGTGTTCTTGCCTGGAAAACCCCAGGGACTCAGGAGCCTGGTGGGCTGCCGTCTATGGGGTCGCACAGAGTCGGACACGACTGAAGCGACTTAGCAGCAGCAGCAGCAGACTCATCATGTGCTGATTTCTCTTCTGATCCTGTTTTCAAGAATTACACATTTACTGAGAACCTATTCATTGCCAGGTTAATAACTAAGTATTGGGAATCCAAAGGAAAATGGGACAGTTTCCTGACCTCTTGTAATGAGAGCTCTCATTTCAGAGTGGTATAAAATGACAACACAGCACATTGGCCAGTAGGTTTGTCTTGTCCCAGAGTCTCTTTGCATGAAAAATCTGTGTAGTTGTCTTCGAGCTTCTCTGCTTTTCCTTTTATGTAATATTTTCCTGTTCTCAACTATCACCTTACCACAGACTCCCAGAGCTTGTAATTGCTAACATGAGGAAATCTGACCACTCATGAGCAGATATCAAATTTGCAATCACAACTCCCAGACCCTAATCATGGATTTACATACTAATAAGCTGTGTGAGTCTGGGCAAGTCATTTCTTTTCTCTAGACCTTCATTTCCTCACTTATAAAATAGAGAAAGCATCTGAAGAGTCTTCAGGGCCCTTCAAGGTCCAATGTTCCATGGTAGGCTCTCCACCTACCAGGAGCTTTTGAAGAAAAAAAAAAGTCGTGCTTAACCAAAAAGCAGCATGGAGTGATGGAATTTCAGATACTGTGCTGCTCCCTGGGGAGATAGAGAGGCTCAAGGCTGAGGGTATCAGGTCCATCTGTTCCCAATCAGTGCAACCGGCATGTGACGAGGGTATGCTATGGCCAGGTGAAGAAAATAGCTCCTGACTTCCAGGAGCTTTGGTTTTGATGGCAGAAGTAGACTTGCAAAGACAATGATCGTGTAGAAAGTTGAGTGCCACAAGAGGAGATGGCACAAGACAATGGGTACAAGCCAGAGTACCTAAAACCACCTAGAGTTTCAGGAATGGCCTCTCAAAGGCCATGACAAACAAGCTGAAGCAAGAAGGACAAGGGAAAAGGTCTTACAGAAGGAAAAGGGTGGGTGGGATTATCTTCCAGACTCAGAAAGGCTTAGAAGGTCAAATGAGCAGGATGCCTTCAGAAACTTGGAGGTGCTCAGTGACGCTAAAGCACAAGGTCCACATTGCAAAGAAGTAGTGCCTAAGTTTGGAGAAGGCAATGGCACCCCACTCCAGTACTCTTGCCTGGAGAATCCCATGGACGGAGGAGCCTGGAAGTCTGTTGTCCTTGGGGTCGCTAAGAGTCAGACACGACTGAGCGACTTCACTTTCACTTTTCACTTTCATGCACTGGAGAAGGAAATGGCAACCCACTCCAGTGTTCTTGCCTGGAGAATCCCAGGGACGGGGGAGCCTGGTGGGCTGCCGTCTATGGGGTTGCACAGACTCGGACACAACTGAAGTGACTTAGCAGCAGCAGTGCCTAAGTTGAATATGGGAAAGAGGGCAGGAGCCAGAACCCAGGGGCCTTGGGTTTCATGCTAAGGAGTTTAGCCATTATCCTGTGGATCTCAAGGGAGACAAAAAGGTTTAAGTGGACATGGATGATCCATAAAAAACTCCTCCTTCAACCACATCTTGGACCAGCTTGTCTGCCTCAGATAAACCTCCAATTTGGGATCTGTCTGCCTACCTTTTCCAGTTTGTTCTTGAAAATCTCCTAAACTGCACCTTCTACACCCATACCGCTAATATTCCCTGCTCTGCAGACCCCAGGAGAATTCATGCCTTACAGGCTAAACATTTTTGCACTGGCTGCTTCCCAAGCAAGACAGCCAAAAGCGGAGCACAAGCCCCAAAAAAACTCGGCAGCTCCTGCATTATTCAGGGCGCTATTAAAATGAGACTCACAACTCACAAGGCAAATTAATTTTAATTTTTAAACAGGCAACATTTTAAACTGTTCATTTCCTTGAAATGTATCCATCCTGGCATTTTTATCATCAGAAGAGTAAGTAAAGCTCACAGCAAAAAGAAAAAAGAACTGGCATGTGTGAGACTGGGACTCCCTAATAGCCAAGAAGGAGCCCTACAGAAAGAGCTGGTCACATCTGTTCTCAAAGAGCGTGGGTCTTGATAATCCAGCATCGGGCTTTCCTGGTGGCTCAATGGTAAAGAATCCACCTGCCAGTTTGGGAGACGGGTTCACCCCTGACCTGGGAAGATCCCACATGCCATGGAGCAACTAAGCCCGTGCATCACAACTATTGAGCCTGTGCTCTAGAGCCCAGGAACCGCAACTACTGAAGCCAACTCACTTTAGAGCCCATGCTGTGCAATGAGAAGCCACACACCCCAACAAGAAGGTAGCTTCCACTCACCACAGCTAGAGAAAAGCCCATGCAGCAACAAAGACCCAGAGCAGCCAAAAACAAATAAATTTACATATATATATATATATATACACACACACACCTATATATAAAGAAAATCCAGCATCAGTCTAAGAAATTCAGTTCTAGAAAATTCACTTTCCTCTTGCTTTTGTCAGAATAATGTGTAGTCAGTAGACTGCAAAATCAACACCCTCAGCCCGAGGGCTGTAACTCAGCAGCTGATTTCCACGCTGAAGCAAAAGGAGAGCCGAGTCAATGGCTTATGGAATTAAGACCTAAGCGCATGCTTCTGAACTGTAATCTTCTCTCTAGAACAAGGACTGTGTGTTGCCATCCTTTGTTAGGCTCTCAGCACCTAACACACAGTTGTGCAGTTAAGTTTTACTCCACTGAACTGAAAATTCACATGGGAAAACCTTGTCAAACACAGGATGTCTTTCATGTTTTTCCTTTTCTTAGGAGCTACCTCTATTCTTAGACTAGGCATTTAAGTGTCCTCAAGATGCAGTGGCCCTGGGAACAAAATTTAGTACCATCACTGCTACCTAAACTTTGCCTTGAAAATGACCAAATTGTCCTTCAGACACCCAGGAAGATCAGGGTGGCTGCCACAATTAAACTGAAAGGAGGAGGCTATGTTAGGAGGACAAGACTGGTCCCCAGGCTTTATCCTTTCCAACTCAGGGCTTTTATCATCATACTCCATGGCCTGAAATTCGGAGGCTTCTCAGACACTCAACCAACTTCCTCCTCTACTCTCTCCTTTCCTGACTGCTGGGAATCATAGAATTAAATGTGAAGCAGAAAAAGAAAGAAAAAAAAAAAAAAAAGCGTTGCAAACCATCTAGTTCTACATGGATTTAATCTCAACCCACCATCCAAAAGTGCACCCTGAGAGGAATTCAGGATGAAAAACAGGATGAGGCACTCTGTGTTTGGATAAATAAACCCCCAGATAGTAAGATACACATCTCAGGAACAACGATTTCAATGACTCCAGGTTCGTGCATCTTCTCACATATAGAAAAGCACTAAACTCATTACCTTGAGATATCTGTCCTTTGTGCTTAGCAGTAATCTTTCACCAAGAAGTACTCTTCACTACATATATTCCACAGCTAAAAACATTACATATATACAGGTTCCCCTCTACCTCTTCAGAACAGTTCCTCAGAGCCAGCTCTGGCCTGTAGTCCTAAGTGAGACCCTGAATAAAACTTAAACTCACAACTCTCCGGTTGTGTGTCTTTTTTTTTTTTCAAGGCAAAAGAAACTAAGTGAATGTTTTGAGACTTCTTCACTACAGGCCCACCAACCTGACAAGCAATTTATATACAATCTAATGTTATTTAATCTTTTCAATAAGTCTTTGAGGAAAAATTAATTGGCATATAATTGACATATAACATTGTGTTCGTTTTAGGTAGAAATACTAGCATGATATGTTTATGTTGTGAAATAATCACAAAAAGTTTGATTACTGCTAAATCACTTCAGTCATGTCCGACTCTGTGAGACCCCATAAATGCAGCCCACCAAGCTCTGCCATCCCTGGGATTCTCTAGGCAAGAACACTGGAGTGGATTGCCATTTCCTTCTCCAAAAGTTTGATTACTATCTGTTAATATTCATCAACACACATAGTAAGGTTTTTTTTTCTTGTGGTAAGAACTTGGACTGCAAGGAGATCCAACCAGTCCATTCTGAAGGAGATCAGCCCTGGGATTTCTTTGGAGGGAATGATGCTAAAGCTGAAACTCCAGTACTTTGGCCACCTCATGCGAAGAGTTGACTCATTGGAAAAGACTCTGATGCTGGGAGGGATTGGGGGCAGGAGGAGAAGGGGACGACAGAGGATGAGATGGCTGGATGGCATCACTGACTCGATGGACATGAGTCTCAGTGAACTCCGGGAGTTGGTGATGGACAGGGAGGCCTGCCACGCTGCGATTCATGGGGTCGCAAAGAGTCGGACATGACTGAGCGACTGATCTCAAGAACTTTTAAGATCTACTTTCTGAAGAGATATCATATGATACCCCTTATATGTGGAATCTGAAAAGAAATGGTACAAATGAACTTATTTACAAACTGGAAACAAACTCACAGACTTGGAGAAGGAACTTATGGCTTATCGGGGGGAAGAATGTGAGGAATGGATAGTTTGGGAGTTTAGGATGGACATGCACACACTGCTATATTTAAAATGGATAACCAACAAGGATCTACTGTAGAGCACAGTGAACTCTGCTCAGTGTTATGTGGAGCCTGGATGGGAGGGGGCTTGGGAAAGAATGGATATTTGTATACATGTGGCTGAGTCATTCTGTCCTGCACCTGAAACTTACATAATATTGTTAATTGGTTACACTCTAATACAAACAAGCTTTATTAAAAAAAAAAACACTTTCTGAATAATTTTCAAATATATAATACAGAATTGTTAACAATAGTCAACATGCTGCACATTACATCCCCAAGACTCATCTTCTAACTGGAAGTTTGTAGCTTCTGACAATCTCTATCCATTTTGACTACGCCTGACGCCTCACTTTAGGCAATCACCATTTTTTTTTTTATCTATGAGTTCAGTTTGGGGGTTCTTTTTTTTTTTTGGATTCTACATAAAAGTGAGATCATATGGTATTTGTCTTTCTCTGACTCATTTCACTTAGCATCATGCCAGGAAGAATTTTTTTATACCTATCTTGTATCCAAGAAAATCTGAGGTTCAACAGGATTAATTAGTAAACCTAAGATTCCACAGAAAACCAGTGGCGAAACTAAGATTTTAATCCATGTCCATCTGATTCCAAAGTTCTTGTTCTTTCTACTATACTGAGGCTTTAGGAGGGGTGGCATCAACTATGAACAAGTGGGGAGTCCTTTTCACAGCCCCAACTCAGGCTCACAGCCTACATGAGATTTCTTGACACCAGTGTTCTCTCAACCCTATGAAGACAGGATTTTTCATTCCCTGCCCATCTGGGTCTCATCACAGTTTCTCAGACTCGCCAATGCCCCATCCATAGCACCACAGGACTGTCACTAGTATTTTGGGAAAGGCTCCAGTGTCCAGAAATGCAGTTCTGACCTACTCTGGGTGACCTACTCTATTCTACCTACTCTCAGCTATGCTCTCTGACACTGTCTTAACTAAAGCCTCATCAGCTCTTGTACTTGACAGCTTTTCCTCTTGGCTGCTTGGGCTCTGTCTCCTGTCTTTCCCTCTTCCCAGACACACTCCACACTGATTTCAAAGGTGTGGCTCCAAAATAGAAATATAAACAGGTTATTCACCTGCTTAAAAACTCAGACCTACTTTCAGTTCAGTTGCTCAGTCCTGTCTGACTCTTTGCGACCCCATGGACTGCAGCATGCCAGGGCTCCTGTCCATCACTTGATCATGTGCAAATCTTAAGCATGGAATATAAGATCTCCATGTTCTGGCTTCTTCCTTCCTTACTACTCTCCCTCCCTTAATGTTTATATTCTTAAATATGTTTCTTAATCCTTATGTTTCAGCCATATTAAAATACTTCCAGTTCCCATTCTGCAGCCTACCTGTCAGTCACACATAGATTGCAACACACACATACCCCAACACCCCTCCCCAACTAGTCATTCCTCAAAACCTAGATTAAGTGTGGTTCTTTCATGAAGCTTCCCATGGTGATTACAGTTTATCACTCATCATTGGGCATCCACTGCTCTTTGTACAGCCTTAAATTGTAAAACCTATTCCGTGTCAATCTGACATTTTAGCACTATTTTCTTTGTTAGACATGTTCCTTAAGAAAAGCTATGTCTTATTTATCTTTGGTCTATTTAAACTGGGATTCAAACACTAAAACATTTGAAGAATCAATGTATTGACTAAATGAAGAGCTTAATAATTAATATAACAAGGAATGGTACCAGAATAATCCTTAGTTTTCTTAACAATTTTGTGTCATTGATTTTCTGTATAATTGTGTTGTTCCCCATCTAAATCATTTTCTGTATTTAAAAAACAAAACAAAACAAGAACACGCTGACCAGCTAACACTCAGTTTCTACTGACTCTTTTGTGACCACATGGACTGTAGCCCACCAGTCTCCTCTGTCCATGGGATTCTCCAGGCAAGAATACTGGAGTGGGTTGCCATTTCCTTCTCCAGGGGATCTTCCTGACCCAGGGATCGAACCCATGGCTCCCGTATTGGCAGGTGGATTCTTTACCCCTGGGCCACCAGGGAAGCCCTTAGTGGACACTAAGTCTTAAACTTGCTCATTATAAAATAGAGGATTGGATTAGATCCTGAATCACAAAGTCAAATGTCTGCCGTTAACCTAAATGAGTGAACTCAGCAGGGTGTCAGATCAAAAGAAGCTTGGTTGCATCTATGCCGATCATAATCCGTCATGATTTCTACCTAGTTGCATTGTCCATTTAAACCAAAGACACCAAAACAACAACCATCAACCTTGTATAGCCATCAGGCACCTGATACAGAAGCTCTTGTTACCCTTAGGACCATAATATGAATTAAGACTATGATACTGTGGCTGCCATTTCTATGACCTTCATTCTTTCTTCATTTATTCATGGGATAGGTAAGTGTTGCACTTCCAGAACTTCCTCAGCTTCTAACTGGAAGTTTCTCCTCTTTGACCAACATTGCCCCATTTCACCCAGCCCAAAGGCCTAGAGTTCATTCTATTCTGTTTCTACAAATTTGGCTTTTTCAGATTCTACAAGTGATATCATACAGTGTTTGACTTTCTCTGTCTGACTTATTTCACTTAGTATAATCCACTCAAGGGAACTCTGCATTCAGAAAAGAAAAGATATACCCATTTGAATGTAGAGTTTCAAAGAATAGCAAGGAGAAACAAGAAAGCCTTCCTCAGTGATCAGTGCAAAGAAATAGAGGAAAACAACAGAATGGGAAAGACTAGAGATCTCTTCAAGAAAATTAGAGATACCAAGGGAACATTTCATGCAAAGATGGGCTCAATAAAGGACAGAAATGGTATGGACCTAACAGAAGGAGAAGATACTAAGAAGACATGGCAAGAATACACAGAAGAACTGTACAAAAGAGATCTTCATGATCCAGATAACCACGATGGTGTGATCACTCACCTAGGCCAGACATCCTGGAATCCCAAGCCAAGTGAGCCTTAGGAAGCATCACTATAAACAAAGCTAGTGGAGGTAATAGAATTCCAGTTGAGCTACTTCAAATCCTAAAAGATGATGCTGTGGAAGTGTTGCAATAAATATGCCAGCAAATTTGGAAAACTCAGCAGTGGCCACAGGACTGGAAAAGATCAGTGTTTATTCTAATCCCAAAGAAAGGCAATGCCAAAGAATGCTCAAACTACCACACAATTGCACTCATCTCACACACTAGTAAAGTAATGCTCAAAATTCTCCAAGCCAGGCTTCAACAGTACATGAACCATGAACTTTCATATGTTCAATCTGGATTTAGAAAAGGCAGAGGAACCAGAGATCAAATTGCCAACATCTGCTGGATCATCAAAAAAGCAAGCGAGTTCCAGAAAAACATCTACTTCTACTTTATTGACTATGCCAAAGCCTTTGACTGTGGGGATCACAACAAACTGTGGAAAATTCTTTAAGAGATGGGAATACCAGACCACCTGACCTGCCTCCTGAGAAACCTATATGCAGGTCAGGAAGCAACAGTTAGAACTGGACATGGAACAACAGACTTGTTCCAAATCAGGAAAGGAGTATGTCAAGGCTATATATTGTCACCCTGCTTATTTAACTTATATGCAGAGTACATCATGAGAAATCCTGGACTGGATGAAGCACAAACTGGAAGACTGCTGGGAGAAGTATCCATAACCTCAGATACGCAGATGACACCACACTTATGGCAGAAAGCAAAGAACTAAAAAGCCTCTTGATGAAAGTGAAAGAACAGAGTGAAAAAGTTGGCCTGAAACTCAACATTCAGAAAACTAAGATCATGGCATCTGGTCCCATCACTTCATGGCAAATGGAGGGGGACACAATGGAAACAGTGACTTTATTTTGGGGGGCTCCAAAATCACTGCAGATGGTGACTGCAGCCATGAAATCAAAAGACGCTTGCTCCTTGGAAGAAAAGCTATGACCAACCTAGACAGCATATTAAAAAGCAGAGACATTACTTTGCCAACAAAGGTCCATCTAGTCAAAGTTATGGTTTTTTCCAATAGTCATATATGGATGTGAGAGTTGGATTATAAAGAAAGCTGAGTATTACTCAGCCATTAAAAAGAAAACATTTGAATCAGTTCTAATGAGGTGGATGAAACTGGAGCCTATTATACAGAGTGAAGTAAGCCAGAAGGAAAAACACCAATACTGTATACTAACGCATATATATGGAATTTAGAAAGATGATAACAATAACCCTGTGTACGAGACAGCAAAAGAGACACTGATGTATAGAACAGTCTTATGGACTCTGTGGGAGAGGGAGAAGGTGGGAAGATTTGGGAGAATAGCATTGAAACATGTAAAATATCATGTATGAAACGAGATGCCAGTCCAGGATCGATGCACAATACTGGATGCTTGGGGCTAGAGCACTGGGACGACCCAGAGGGATGGTATGGGGAGGGAGGAGGGTGGAGGGTTCAGGATGGGGAACACATGTATACCTGTGGCGGATTCATTTTGATATTTGGCAAAACTAATACAATTACGTAAAGTTTAAAAATAAAATAAAATTTTTAAAAAAAGAAAGCTGAGCGCTGAAGAATTGATGCTTTTGAACTATGGTGTTGGAGAAGACTCTTGAGACTCCCTTGAACTGCAAGGAGATCCAACCAGTCCATCCTAAAGGAAATCAGTCCTGAATATTCATTGGAAGGACTGATGCTGCAGCTGAAGCTCCAGTACTTTGGCCACCTGATGGGAAGAACTGACTCATTGGAAAGGACCCTGATGCTGGGAAATATTGAAGGGAGGAGGAGAAGGAGACGACAGAGGATGAGATGGTTGGATGGCATCACCAACTCAATGGACATGAGTTTGAGTAAACTCTGGGAGTTGGTGATGGACAGGGAGGCCTGGAGTGCTGCAGTCCACAAGGTTGCAGAGTGGAACACGACTGAGCAACTGAAGTGAACTGCATTCAGAGGCTTATATCTTTCCTTTTCTCTTTTGCCTCCTTTATCTGAAAGGGGGTCAGAGAAGAATAAATTAGGAGTTTAGGATTAGCAGATACAAACTACTATATATAAAATAGAAAAACAATAAGGTATTACTGTATAGCACAAGAAACTATATTCAATAGTTTATAGGAAACCGTAGTGGTATAGCGTCTGCCTACAATGCAGGAGACCCAGGTTCAATCCCTGGGTCGGGAAGATCTCCTGGAGAAGGAAATGGCAACCCACTCCAGTATTATTGCCTGGAAAATCACATGGACAGAGGAGCCTGGTAGGCTACAGTCCATGGGGTCGCAAAGAGTCGGACACAACTGAGCAGCTTCAGTTTCATAGTGGAAAAGAATATGAAAAGTAAAGTGTATATATATCTGAAATATTTTGCTGTGCAACAGAAACAGAATATTGTAAATCAACTCTACTTCAATAAATTTTTTTAAAGCTGAAACAGAGAGGTTAACTGGCCTAAAGTCAAACAGCTAGTAAATGGAAAAGGTAGCATTTGATTTCAAGTCTATTTAAGTTGAAACGTATGGCATGGTGTCTGTTGTCTGTTGCTCTTAAGTGCTAGGGGTTTATGCAGAAAAAAGAGAACTGGTTAACAAAGCAGAAGACAACTTCCCTGAAAGACATTGTCTGCATTTTAAAGCCAGTATCTGGTAGAAATGAAAACACCTGAAACTGAGACTTCATTACCCAGTGAGGAGCTTTGCCTGGATCATTGCCTGTCGAGCAGTGAACCTTGAAGCCTCAGGGGCTCCTTGGGTGGGGGAAGTCCAAGTCACTGTACTCCCCCATATTAATCAGCTTTGTTGCTCTGACAAACAGCGCTCAATCTCCCAACAACAAAGGCTTATACCTCACTCACCTTGCATGTGGTCTGGACTATGACATTGCCGGAAACTGTATCACCTCTAAAATTATAAATTCAATCTCCTACTCACCAACTATAAACTCCTACCACTTTCCCAGCCTATTTGGCCTAGCACCTCCACATCAGTTATTCTTCAGCCTCATTTGAGATCCCCAGTCCACTGACCCCTCCACTTAATATATATGTATAGCTTTGTTCATTATTTGTTCATCTATTTTTGGCTGTACTGGCTCTTCGTTGCTGCGTGGGCTTTCTATAGCTGCAGTAAGCCTGGGCTGCTCATTGCAGCGGCTTCTCTCATTGCAGAGCAAGGGCCCTAGAGCACAGGCTCAATGGCTGTAGTGAACAGGCTTGGTTGCCGCACAGCGTGTGGGATCTTCCTGACCCAGGGATCGAACCCTTGTCTTCTGCATTGGCAGGCACATTCTTTACATTCTTTACCACGGAGACACCAGGGAAGCCCTGACCCCTCCATTTTTTATCTAATCACCAGCCTTCTATCACACAGACCCCAGGCTAGAACCATGGCCCATGGTTATTATTATGAAGGTCATATTAGCATCCCTAACTCCTTTGTCCATATCTACCTCAATCATCTTCACACCAACCCCGAATGAGCCTGACCTTCTGCCTTCTCACTCACTACCTCATTCACATAGCTGAGTTTGCTGAAAGGTATCACTTAATCAGGAAAATTGCTTTCAGCCTACATTCACTCATGATCAACAAGCCCAAACTCAACACTGCCCGGCAAAGAAATTAAAAGTCACTCAGTCATCTCCAACTCTCTGCAATCCCATGGACTATAGCCCACCAGGCTCCTCTGCCCATGGGATTTGCCAGGCAAGAATACTGGAGTGGATTGCCACTCCCTTCTCCAGGGGATCTTCCCAACCCAGGGATCGAACCCAGGTCTCCCATGTTGCAGGCGGATTCTTTACCACCTGAGCCACCAGGGAAGCCCAAGAGTACTGGAGTGGGAGGCCTATCCTTTACCCATATTGCTTGTTATTTTACATGGGAAGAAAAAGAGAAGCCACCTGACAGGAGCTGCCACACTTTTAATCTTCCAAAATACCTAATCTGCAGCCTTTCCTCCTTCCCTGTTTTAAACATGAAATGTTCCTTCTACTAACAACAGTCTCTCTCTCTATCCTTTACATATGCTCTGAATTTCACTCTCTCGTGGCCCCAGTTATCCTTTTCTCCCTTGTATCTTTTGTCTCACTTCTTGTTTATTTTGACATCATAAAAATTATCACATCCCCCATACTAAATAAAAAAAAAAAATTCTCTTAGCTTCCAAATCCCCTCTACTGTCCCATTTTTCTGCACAGCAAAACTCAAAAACATTAAAACATGATATATGCCACATTTAAATGAGAGTCACGAACAAAGCAACTTTAGCCATGCCTAATTTATGTCAGATGCTCAATAAATGATAGTATTGGTAATAAAACACTAACAAAAATAATAATTGCAACTGACACTGAAGTGTTCTCAAGTGGGAGCACAGTCCTTAGCACTGTAAGCAGATTATCTGTTTGCTCTTACAATAACCCAGTGAAATAGGTATTAACTTTTTACCACTTTTATAGATTATGTATCTGAAGCTTAAAAAGGTTCACTGACCCAAGGTCATAAAGTTTAGTAGAAAAGATGACTAGAGTTTCCCTCCAAATCCATCTGACTCCATGACCAAAAATGACCACCCTCTACATCACCCTCCTCTCTGTTTCTCCAGCACTCTCCACATACCTCTGTCTCCTAAGGTCAGAGATAATATTTTCCCCAAGAACAGAGGAGTAACCGTCAGGACATACCTTTGTGAAGCTGGACCCTGCTGGCATCCCATCCAGACTGCTGGAGGGAGGCATCCATCCATGAGCAAATCCACTAGGAAAATGCCAAGGAAAGCGTTTTGTCTAGTGGAACACCAGGTTTAACTCATAAGCAATAATGGGAGAAACACCTGTGCATAGTTAGGATGCTAAAAAGAGTTTCTAATACGAAGAATCTGAAGTCTAGGGAGGAAGCAAGCTCTGTGAGTCTATGTTGGGGAGACACAGCATAGGAGAGAACAGATAATACCAAACATGCACTAAAGCTGGATCCACATTTTTGGGTGGTGATGAAGTCTTAGTTACAATGGGAATGGTGGACCCCAAAGTTATTAAAGGATTTTAGACTGTGAGCTATCTGTACCCAGCTAATTATGACCTTGGTTCAGGGTTTTAAACGGCTCACTTGAGTTCATTTAGGTAAAGCACCCAGCACACCCCTGATACACTGTATAGATCAGCAATGCTGGCTGCTACTGTTATTGTTCAGGATCTTCACATCGTGTTTTTGAATAAATGCTAGCTTCTCTTTTTATAGTAAATTTTTAAAATTGCATATTAGTAAAGTTCCCCATGCACCAGAGATGAGTAAAAATAGCTAATACTTTTTAAGCACCCACTTTGCCAGGCTGTAAAGTTAACTCATTTAACCTTTTCAATAATTCCTTAAAGAAGATGCTATCATCATTTCCATTTTACAGAGAAGCTAAGTAGCTTGTATAAGGTCACAAATTGAGTAGCTGTTAAAGGTAAAATTGAACCTATTTCCTTGAGTACCATCCCATAATGATCAATATAGGAATGAGACAACCCATTTGTCTGATGCATATAATACTGGACTAGAAACATGAAATATATATATACGTGTGTGTGTGTGTGTGTGTGTGTGTGTGTGTGTAGCAAAATATCTAATGTCAATTCCCAACAAAGAGAATCCTTGGAAACCTGTGTTAAATCCAGCTCAACGCAGAGGGAAGGAACTATGACGAAGAAGCAGAAAGTATTCAGTGGGTGAGGTGCTAATCCTCTCTACATATTAGACCTGGAAGAGTTGGAATGTTCTCAAAGATGTTCTCAATCAATAGGGAAATGTCAAGACCAGAGGGAAAAGCTGATTGAGAATGGATGCATCAGAAGTGCTTACGATTAGATTACAATAAACCAAGTGGGAAACGCTGGAGGTTAGGACACACTGATTGCAAAATTAGTAGCAATATGAAATGTATAACCTTGAATGCCTCAAAGGCCAAAACAAAAATCTGAGGAAAGTATGGGAGACAAGTAAAACCAGAAAAAGATGGAGGAAAAATACATTGTAAAGGTGGGGGGAGGGTTGCCTAACCGACTATGGGCCAAGCACTTAGTTTTGGTATCCAGCCTTTAGGATACATATAAAATTTCCATTTCACATGAGAACACTGACGTTTAGAAAAGCAAAGTGAGTTTCCAAAGGTTATCCAAGTATAATGCAAATTTGGAGCACAACTACTGAAAATCAGAATTGAGCTATCCAGACTTACAAATGCATGATCTTTTCATTCCCAGGGATTGCCTCTGAAGCGAGAACTGTAACTGTATGGAAAGCATGTCCAAGAGGTTTAACTTGGAGAAGTAAATGCTGTGCAACCTTAAGCCTTTTCTTTCCTACCATCCAAATGGGATTTCTCATGCTTCAGAATCTCCATTGTATTTTGAGAGCACCAGTTATGGGTCACTCAGATTGTCCCAGCTTTGTATGAGTTACTTGTAGATCCTGTGTCTTTTTACCATTTTTGTGGTTTTCATGGCACCAAGTACAAGGTGAGCTGGTGAGTGGTAGAGTATGAACAAACACCAAAAGAAACACACATTTCCTTATTTATTTAGCAAAGGAAGCCAAAGGGAGGCAGCAGAGTGGAGCAGTTAGAGCTTGTCTCATCACAACTTTTCTGACAGGGGCTCATGATCACCAGTTATATTAATCATGTAAAGTAACATCTTTCTGTAACCGATAAGCTTAATTTTAGGCTGTGCCACATCATTTTATATTTGAAGTTCATATCACTATTCTGGAAGAATGAAAGCCCTTTAAGGGGATATTTATGGACATTGGGAAGTCACGATTCTCTAGCTATCCCTAACAACTCCAAACTTTTAGGGTCTGTTCCTTGGAATATCTCATTCCTAGCACCAAATTAGTTTTCAGCTAGGGTCCTTTGGGTTGCAATCAATGGAAAGCCCAACTCTGAATAACTTAAGCAATAAGGAAAATTTATCATCCCATAGAAGCATTACTGTAAATCCTAAATAAGGTGGCTCCTGCAGTGGTCAACTCAGTTACTGAACATTATCGTGGACCTTGGTTCTTTCATCCTCAATGTGTAAGCTTTATTCTCAAAGAAACTCCTCTAATGACTGAAAAATGCTTCTCTGTTTCCAGTTTCCCAAATAAGCACAACTACACCATTCTTGTCTGTTATTAAAAGGAGGAAAGTCCTTTCCAGAAGCCCTTCATCAGACACCCTGTTTCACCTGAGTGGCTTTGCCGGGCTCACATGCAATTTGAAAAATGTAAACTCAATGAGAGATGATGTTTGTCTTGTTTATATCTGTATTCTCAGAACTCAGAACCATATTTGATACCTGGATTATTTAAACAACCTATAGAAACCTATTTCATTTTAGAATATAGTAATAACAATAATAAAGTCATAGCAGTCTATAGCATAGACTATGGACTATAGAGCCAAATGAGCTGGGATTTTTTTTCTCTCTTTTTGGATGAACAAAAATGGATTCATCATATTCCTACATTGATGACACATTCTTATTGCTCCATGTATGGCTTGTTTATTCACTTAATTTCTAATAATGTCATAGAACCTGATGAACTCACTTCTCAAAACAAAAGTTAGGGTCTTGACACTAGCCTACCTCTAACTTTGACCATTCACATTCCATATCTGCCACACTCAAGACAATTGTCATAATTCATTGTGTCACACTACTCCTTTGGCTTTCTTTTTTTAAGTTTATTACAACTGCATGTATTTTAAAAAATATTTTATTTAGTTGTTTTCAAATTCATAGGTAATTTAAATGTACCAGCTTATAAGTAATTTTGAGATTCACTTTTTTACTTAATATTATATTTGTTAATATTCACCCATCTTTTTGCATGTCACTGTAGTCCATCCACTTTGATTGCTCTATAATAGTCCATTCAAGGAATAGACCCCCATAGATTCTCTTATTTTCCTTCTGATGATTATTTGAGCCATTTGATTTTTGCTATTGTGAAAAAAGTTGCTATAAACATTCTTGCAGAACTCCTGTTATACACATGCAAGAGTTTCCCTTGAGTATTTATGTGTCAGCGTGGATTTGCTGGATCATAAGGCACATGAATATTTAAATCAAGTAGATAAAACCAAACTGTTTCCCAACGTGGTTGACCCAGTTTACATATATAATAGCAACATCTAAGAGAGCTTGTTTCTCCATATTCTCCAGTATGTGGGATTACTGTTTCCCTGATTTCACTTTTTCTATTAAGTTATTTGTGCTTTCTTTACTGATTCATAGAGTGCTGCACACACACACACACCATATTCTTGCCGCTGCTGCTGCTGCTAAGTCACTCCAGTCGTGTCCGACTCTGTGCAACCCCATAGACAGCAGCCCACCAGGCTCCCCCGTCCCTGGGATTCTCCAGGCAAGAACACTGGAGTGGGTTGCCATTTCCTTCTCCAATGCATGAAAGTGAAAAGTGAAAGTGAAGTCGCTCAGTCGTGTCCAACTCTTCACGACCCCAGGGACTGTAGCCTACCAGGCTCTTCCATTCATGGGGTTTTCCAGGCAAGAGTACTGGAGTGGGGTGCCATTGCCTTCTCTGTCACATTCTTGATACAGTCCCTTTTTTGTCTATCTCTTATATCTGATACAAGAAATATAATCTATCTGTGCCTTTGTTTTTCACTCTATAAAAAAAGGGAAATATGTTACCTGCCTGATTAATTTTATGGGCTGACTTGACTGAGCTAAGTGATACCCAAAAAGCTAGTAAACATTATTCCTGGGCGTGCCTGTGAGGGCGCTTCTGGAAGAGACGAGCATGTGAATCAATGCACCATGTAAGAAAGTCACCCTGACCAATGTGGGTCGGCAGTGATTCAATCCACTGAGGGCCTGAATCGCTCCCTGCTTGAGCTGAAACATCCATCTTCTCCCACCCTCAGACATTAGTACTCCTGGTTCTCAGGCTTTCAGATTCAGACTGGGACTTGTACCATTGGTTCTCCTGACACCTCAGGCCTTCAGGTTTAGACTAAAATTACACTGGCTTTCCTAGGCCTCCAGCTTATGGATAACAGATCAAGGGACTACTCATCCTCCATAACCACATGAGCCAACTCCTCATAATAAATCTCTTTCTATATATTTCTATCTCTTTCTCTATGTCTATCTAGCTATCTATCATATGGGTTTTGTTTCTCTCTCGAGAACCCTGAGTAATACACTACCTAGTAAGACTGTATTAAGAAATGTATTATTTAATATATTTGGATTAATTCAAATATTATCTGTTACATAGTAAATACAATTAAAGTATTAGCTTTTATTATTATATGGAACTTGCTATGTGCCAGGCATTATAATAGCTTATCTAATTTAATCTCATAAAATCCTATGAGGTATCAATGTTATTATTCCCACTTTACAAATAAGCAAGTTGAAGCTTAGAAAGGTTAAATAATTTGACCAAGCTTATACAGCTAAGATATAGTAGGGCTAGATTGTATACCCAAACTGTCTGAAACAGAGTTTCTGTTCTTAACCCGTCTACCATACTGATGCTTTTTACATCATGAAACTGAAAAACTCTTACAAAAATCTTCAACAAGGCAAGACAATGGAAAATAATGCTTTGACTGCTATGGTCATTACATATTTAGAAAATGTAGTTCCTACCTTGCAAAATAATTAGTAGAACTCAGAATGATCAATATAATATATATGTATGCATAATATCTAGCATATAATAGGTGGTTAATAAAGGGTAGCTATGACTATGGAGAAGGCAATGGCACCCCACTCCAGTACTCTTGCCTGGAAAATCCCATGGACGGAGCCTGGTGGGCTGCAGTCCACAGGGTTGCTAAGAGTTGGACAGGACTGAGCGACTTCACTTTCACTTTTCACTTTCATGCATTGGAGAAGGAAATGGCAACCCACTCCAGTGTTCTTGCCTGGAGAATCCCAGGGACGGGGGAGCCTGTGGACTGCCGTCTATGGGGTCGCACAGAGTCGGACACGACTGAAGCGACTTAGCAGCAGCAGCTATAAATATTATCTCATAATATCTCACAAATACCGTGTGACAGATCTTTCTCCTCATTTTATAAATAGGAAAAGTAAAGATCTAAACTAAAAGGGTGAGTTGCCCAAGGTTATATGCTGCAGAGTGGTTATAGACCATATGCCTGTCTAATTGTAAAGACTGTGTATATCTGAAATATGCTATATCAGACTACTAAAAAGGCTGAATTTCTCTAATCCAAAAGACAAGCACTATATACCATAAATGGGAAAATGTGAAGATGGACATTGTTATTATTAAGAACTGTCCAGCATGAAAAGATACTCAACATTACTACTTATTAGAGAAATGCAAATCAAAACCACAATGAGATATAACCTCACACCAGTCAGAATGACTATCATCAAAAAGTCTACAAATAAATGCTGGAGAGGGTGTGGAAAAGAGGAAACCATTCTACACTGTTGGTGGGAATGTAAATTGGTGCAGCCACTATGGAGAACAGTATGCGGGTTTCTTAAAAAACTAAAAATAGAGTTACTATACAATCCAGCAATCCCACCCCTGGGCATATATCCAGAAAAGATGAAAACTCTAATTTGAAAAGATACATGCATCTCAGTGTTCATAGAAGCACTGTTTTCAATAACTAAGACATTGAAGGAAAAGCTATGACAAATCTAGACAGTGTATTAAAAAGCAGAGACATCACTTTGCTGACAAAGGTCTGTATAGTCAAAGCTATGGTTTTTCCAGTAGTCATGTATGGATGAGAGTTGGACCATAAAGAAGGCTGAGCACCAAAGAATTGATGCTTTCGAACTGTGGTGCTGGAGAAGACTCTTGAGAGTCCCTTGGACAGCAAGGAGATCAAACCAGTCAATCCTAAAGGATATCAACCCTGAATATTCACTGGAAAGACTGATGCTGAAGCTCTAAGTCCAATACTTTGGATACCTGATGCAAAGAGACAACTCACTGGAGAAAAACCCAATGCTGGGAAAGATTGAGGGCAAGAGGAGAAGGGGGCGACAGAGGATGAGATAGTTGGATACCATCAGTGACTCAGTGGACATGAGTTTGAGCAAACTCTGAGAGATAATGGAGGACAGGGAAGCCTGGCATGCTGCTGTTCATGGTGTCGCAAAGAGTTGGACACAACTGAGCAACTGAACAACAAAGACATGGTATCCACCTAAACGCCTGTTGACAGATGAATGGATAAAGATGTGGTGCATATATACAATGGGATATTACTCAGCCATAAGAAAACAATGAAATAATACCACTTGCAGCAATATGGATGGTCTTTCATACTAAGTGAAGTCAGTCAGTGAAAAATAAATATCCTATGATATCACTTATATGTGGAACCTTTAAAAATGATACAAATGAACTTACAGAAGAGAATAGACTCACATAGAAAATAAACTTAAGGTTACCAAAAGGGAAAGGGAAAGAGCATAAATTAGGAGTTTGGAATTAACAGATACACACTACTATATATAAAATAAACAACATAGATCTACGGTATAGCACTGCTGCTGCTGCTGCTGCTGCTGCTGCTGCTGCTAAGTCGCATCAGTCATGTCCAACTCTGTGCGACCCCATAGACAGAAGCCCACCAGGCTCCTCTGTCCTGGGATTCTCCAGGCAAGAACACTGGAGTGGGTTGCCAGTTCCTTCTCCAATGCATGAAAGTGAAAAGTGAAAGTGAAGTCGCTCAGTCGTATCTGACTCTTAGCGACCCCATGGACTGCAGCCTACCAGGCTCCTCCATCCATGGGATTTTCCAGGCAAGAGTACTGGAGTGGGGTGCCATTGCCTTCTCTGACTGTATAGCACAGGGAACTATATTTGCTATCTGGTAATAACCTCTAATGGAAAAGAATACATACATATGTGAAAATGAATATATATATATATATGTATATATATATATAGCTGAGACATTTTGCTGTACAGCAAAATTAAACACAACATTGCAAATTAACTATAAGAAAATGTCTTAAAAAGAATACACATACACATACATGAACAACTGAATCATGTTGCTATACACCTGAAACTAACACAACATTATCAATCAACTACACTTCAATTTAAAAAAAAACAAAATGGTCTACCAATAATAGAAAAGGATTAGTTAAAATTTCAGGCAAATCAATCTGCTTAAACATTTAACTATAAATTTTTACTCTTGAGAATCAGATCACTGTTTCATGATGCAAAGAAGGAAGACATTAACATATATTCAGGGCACATCAATAAATACATATACACTATAGTGACTATGATAAATATCAAGAATGGGAAACGTTAGAATATCAAATCCCATTGTATAACATTAATTTTCTAATGATCTACTTCATCCTCTTTACCTCTACCTACGTAAAAAATATGATAATCATCTCCAAATACATGAAAGTCTTTATGACAAATGATGAATTAGATTTGTTCCATGTGGCTAAGACTCTAGTGGTCTAGAATGTATAATGAGAATAATTTTCTTAACAATAATAATAAGATAATATTTATTAAGCTTTTATTATCTAGCCAGCACTGTATTAAGTACTTTATGTGATCCATCTCATTTAATCCTGACAATGCACGTGTAGGGCTCCTTGCACAGCTGAGGAAACAGAGGCTTGCTGCTAAGTCGCTTCAGTCGTGTACAACACTGTGCGACCCCATAGAAGGCAGCCCACCAGGCTCCCCGGTCCCTGGGATTCTCCAGGAAAGAACACTGGAGTGGGTTGCCATTTCCTTCTCTAATGCAGGAAAGTGAAAAGTGAAAGTGAAGTCGCTCAGTGGTGCCCGACTCTTAGCGACCTCATGGACTGCAGCCCACCAGGCTCCTCCATCCACCGGATTTTCCAGGCAAGAGTACTGGAGTGGGGTGCCATTGCCTTCTCCAAACAGAGGCTTAGAGAAGTTAAATAATGAATTAAATAATTTATGACTGATGAGCAGTGGATAGTAACCTAGGATTGCTGGAGTCTCAAATGCATATTCTCCACCATAATAGTATATGCTTAATAGAAAAACTTTGACACTCAGTCATGTCCGACTCTTTGAGACCCCATGGACTATACAGTCCATGGAATTCTCCAGGCCAGAATACTGGAATGGGTAGCCTTTTCCTTCTCCAGGGGATTTTCCCAACTCAGGGATCAAACCCAGGCCTCCCACACTGCAGGCAGATTCTTTACCAGCTGAGCCACAAGGGAAGCCCAAGCTTAATAGAAAGAAAAAGTTTGAAACAACATTTCACAAGTGCAGTAGAATCCCTATCACTGGAGATATAAAAGGAAGGGCTGAGAAAACTCTTGATCAGTTTCTTACTGAAAAGACTCATGTGTTTGGGGCTTCCCAGGCAGTGCTAGTGGTAAATGACCTTCCTGCCAAGGCAGGAGATGTAAGAGACTTGGGTTTGATTCCTGGATCGCAAGATTCCCTGGAGGAGGGCATAGCAAACCACTCCAGTATTCTTGCCTGGAGAATTCCAGGGACAGAGGAGCAGAGTCAGACACAACTGAAGTGACTTAGACACACACATAGAAGTCATGTCATTTTAAAAGTTAAGGATTAGATGAAAAGCAAAATTGTTTCAGGAAGGTAGGTGTAAGTGTGAGGTAGAAAACTGAATTGAATAATTTTTTAGATTCTCTAGCCACACAATTCTGTAACTCTGTATTTCCCTTGTTCCAAAAAATATCAGCAGTTCCTAAAGCAATTAAAACAGAAGTAGCTTCAGCTACCTGATTTTTCTCTTTCCCAGTGTCTTTAGTCCCTCTCCTACTCAATATGCTGATTTGAATAAGCTTCGATGCCACTCAAAACTGAGGCATGAAATGCAAGCGTTCCCACCGAGCTCTTTACAACTGGTGCTGAAATCTCAAACCATGATGTAGCATGAACCCATCTCCCAAGTATATCGTATGCTCTACCTACCATTTCATCAGGGAAAGAAGATCATCTATTTTTCTGCTTGAAATGATTTAATTTCCTACCTTCAGCTGGATAATTTATCCATTTCAATAACAAAAGATATAGATTTCACTTCTGTTTATTCTGTCTACCAAATACTGAGACATTCCATCCACTAATTACTGAAAGGAGTAAGACAAGTACCAACTGAAGATACAGTCATTCTTTTTCTTTTTTAATTGTGGTAAGAACACTTAACATGAGATCCACCTGTGTAACAAAATTTTGAGTGTGCAATACATTATTGTATACACAATACATTATTGTAGACAACCTACCTGTTGTACGGGTAGATCTTTAGAACTTATTCATCTTGCATAACTGAAAGTTTGTACCATTTAAACGATAAGACCCCATTGCTCCCTCCCTCCAGCCCCTGGCAACCATCATTCTACTTTCTGCTTCTGTGAGTTTGACGATTTTAGAAACCTCATAGAAATTGGAAACACGCACTGTTTGTCCATCTCTGCACATGCACGCATGCATGCCCAGTTGCGTCCAACTCTTTGAGACCCCCTTCTATGACTGCTTATTTCATTTAGTATAATGCACTACAGGTTCGCCCTTGTCATCACATACTGCAAGACTTCCTTCTTTTTTTACATGTTATATCATCAGAAAAAATTCATGCCTGATTTTGTGAACTTTTTCAAAATTGTAATATATTGTAAATCTTTTTCTCATCCTAAATATATATTGGTTTCCATGCCTCAGTAAAAGAACTTCAGTACCTGATTCTTTCATAAAAATCTATTGAATTATTCAATTCTATACTTTGGGAAGATTTTTATAACTAAAATGGTTTTAAAAGAAATCACTCATGGCCATTTTCACATTACGCAGCTTCTGGCAAGGTTACTTCCACAGAGAAGGTGGATTCCATAGTCACCAGATTCCACTTATCCTGCATAGTTGAATGGAAAATGTCAAATAATTATTACAAGCTTGGATAGTAAGCATTACAATCCAATTCGTGTTTTATGAGACAGGAGTATGTCATCCAAACAGTAGAAAACCAAGAGAATACCTTGTGCAACAATGAAAACGCTTTAAACTTTCAGTGGTGCCACTGTTCCCTGAAGTGGCATTGCATCAGATTGGTCCACGGAGCTTTGAAAATAACATATACTAAAGGGTCACATTTGGACTTTCTAATTCAGGAGGCTTAGAGAAAGCCCAGAAACCAGAACTGATCAGTCTGACGTGTGCCTCCCCAGTGGAGAAGCACTGATTTGCCTGGTAAAGTCCAAAGTTTGAAGTATGGTCACTAGAGTCATGATGACTGGCTCCTGCTCAGAACCATCTCCAAACTACCTCAACACTTAAGCCTAAGAACTAGTGAGCTACTGGGGTTTCTTGGAAACACTGTGCCTTTGCTCATAATGTTCTTTTTCCTGGAATAAACTTTTCCCCTTGTATAACTGGAGCATTCTATTCCTATTTCAAGACAAAGCCCCCAAATCATCCACTTTCTCACACTTCCCTAGCGACCCCCAAGAAAAATTAATCACATTCTATTCTAAGCCTCCAGCCTAGTTTGTATATATATTTATAACATATAATATATTATATACATATATACATAATAAAATATAATATTGGAGAAGGAAATGGCTGCCCACTCCAGTATTCTTGTCTGGGAAATTCTGTGGACAGAGGAGGCTGGCAAGCTAGAGTCATGGGGTGGGAAAAGAGTTGGATATGACTGAGCAACAACAAATAATATAATAGATACATTGTTATTGTTGTTTAATTACTAAGTTGTGTTCAAGTCTTTTGCCATCCCATGGACTCTAGCCTGCCAGGCTTCTCTGTCCATGGGATTCTCCAGGCAAGAATACTGGAGTGGGTGGCCATTCTTTTCTTCAGTGGATCTTCCTGACCCAGGGATCGAAACCAGGTTTCCTGCATTGCAGGCAGATTCTTTACCATCTGAGCCACCAGGGAAGTCCTCTTTTGGGCTCAAGTCATTACAATTGCTGACTTCTCTGTCTTCCCCAGAAGGCTAAGAAATATTGTAAGAAAGAGACTCAGGCCCCTGAGTGTATGTGTGTGTGTGTGCGTGTGTGTGTGTGTGTATGTGTGTTTAGTCACTAAGTCGTGTCTGACTCTTTGCAACCCCATGGACTGTGGCACACCCATGGACTGCAACACTTCCCTGTCCCTCACTATCTCCCAGAGTTTGCTCAGATTCATGTCCATTGAGTTGGTGGTGCTATCCAACCATCTCAATCCTCTGCCACCCTCTTCTCCTTTTGCCTTAATGTTTCCCAGCATCAGGGTATTTTCCAATGAGTCAGCTCTTCCCATCAGGCAGCTAAAGTATTGGAGCTTCAGCTTCAGCATCAATCCTTTTGAAGAATACTCAGGGTTGATTTCCTTTAGGATTGACTGGTTTGATCTCCCTGCACCTTTATTTTAGGTGACTCTGACAATCTATCAGTTGTATCTAGAATGTAACTCAAAACTTACCTCACATCAATTTGTTTAAAATGCATTTATTTTGAAAGATGTAAATATAATTTTTCTTAAACTAATATCATGTGGAAAACATTGTCATGAGATGCTTATACTACACAATAAGAGAAGTTTGAGAATTAGGCGCTAAGAACCATTTCATCAAGAAGATATCTTCTGAGGGACTTGAGCAGAATGAAAGATCTTTTATAATCTGCTCATGGAGATCCAAACACAGGAACCACCACAGGATATCCAAAGATGCCTGAGATATGACTCTTGCCCTCAAGGATTTGGCAAGCTAAATTAAATAACTCAAAAACTAAGAGAGAAAAATCATCAGTGTTAATCAGTACTCTTCAGACATAAATGTGTGACCAGAAGCCATCTTTGTACTGTGTCAAAGAAACTTAAACTTATGTTTTCTCTTTATTTCTTCTTTTTGTGATTGTGAATCCTGCTTGACTAAAAGGATGTTTTGTCAGATTGTTTAACTCATTCGTTAATTCATTAATTCAACAATATTTCCTGATCATGTTCCACACCAGGCACTTTGCTAATAATACCAGAAAACAAGACAAATACTTTTCCTTAGAGGCATTTTTAATGAAAACAGATAAATAACACACACATAGTCAACCTAAAAACAAAGCAAACTGAACTCTGAGTGGGGGTCATGAAAGACTTCTCAAGGAAGACACTTAACTTGAGTCTTCAGAGAGGAGTTGGAGTTTGCCAGAAATATCATTATTGAGGCAATGATAGAATTGGATATGGAATTTGTTTTTGCTGTGCATTCTAACTAATAAAAGCCTCCAGCTGTGCACACACAACTAACAATCCATAAAGGTGACAGCATTCCTAGAGATGGGTGTTGGGTGTTCTGCCATTTTCCTGTCTAGAATCCCTTAGATTATTTCCCTAGGCACTTGCATTTTTTAAAAAAAGTTTTCCCAGTATAGATCCTCTGGAGTGCTAGGGGCCAAATTAGTCATTTTTTTATATATTTTATACCTGTTGACTAAAGGATTTTCAACAAACTTTTGTATGAGTTTGTGTGTGAAAAACACCTGAGGAATTATTTTTTAACGCCATAAAAACTTTGACTTGGGAATAAATATATTGTCTCCAGAATTTGCAAGCATGGGCATTTCGGTCCTTTCCTTTAAAAAGTGAGGCTCCATGGAGAAGAAAAACTCTCACAGTATTTTCAAAAAGTAGACGATATTTCAGTGAACAGTCAGTGAAAGTATTTCAAATTCCTAGCTGAAAAAAATGAAAAGGAAGACATTCAACATACCAATTTTTCAATATTTTCTTCTTAAGCTTGATTTTTCTAACCATAAATGTATAGAGTCGCATGGTGGAAAACCGGAACATACAGAACAAAATGATAATGATCCGGCTTGCTGTCATTTGCTGCACAACTTCTCTGTGCCCAGTCCTGTCCTTCACATACATTACATCACATCATCCTCACCACAACTCTGTGAATCAAGTATTCGAATTGTCTTTGTTTTACAATAAAGGAAGAGGCTGAAGGCAATCCCAGAGATACCAGGAGGGGTAGCACCAGATCACAAACTTGAGATGTCTGATTTCAAAGCCCTCACACTTAAGATCTTCCATCAGGCCACCAACACCTCATCTAGGTGCACGTTTTCCTTAAACATTCCATTACGTATTTACATCGGGCACTGTATCAGGTGCTAGAGGCAGCCAGGTAAGTACAGTCTCTGCCATCACAGAATCGATGTTCTAGTGGAAATGGTAGACATTGCACAAGTAATTAGGGATGTGAGTATAAAAAAGGAAACGTGAGGGGTGGTTTGGGAGTGTATAATACAGGAACCAAATCTAGTCATCTGAATGCCAGAACATATCCCCAAGTCACCTATCGATACACTTGCTTACATAGTTCAGTCATACTGTTTCTGAATTTTCAGTGTTACTTTGTTAATCTAACACTATATCCCAAGCATTTCCTGAGTAATTAAATGTTACTTGTTTTACCTCCTTATATAATTTTTAAACACAGGAATGCATCCATTAACCATTTTCTATTACTGTATATTGTCAGTTTTTTATTTTTCTTTGTTATAAAAATAATATAATAATATCATTTGCATAAAGTTTTTACTGTATGTCAGATAGTTTTCTTGGAAAAAAGAACCTCCAAAATTGGAAGGCTGCAGATACCTAGAGTATTAGAAGATTTCAAAAATACATTTGCTACATCAGCGAATGTATAAATTAAAGGTCAAAAAATTATCACTGTTGCAATTTGAAAGAGATATATGGTTATTCTGAAGGAGAAAAATGTGCTTCTAAATAGTTCTTGTTATAACTCAAGTCCGAATTGTTAATATTGACTGTAAAAAATGAAAAGCAGTGGACACTATCATCAATTACACTTTCTGTAATTTTGTACAGAATCACATTCCTTCATTAGCATAAACCAGAACCTCCTCCTTGATCATCACTGCCCAGCATCAAGACTGACTGCCACAAAATCCCCAAAAAGAAAGGCCAGCTGTGAATTTCACACATACTCCCTGTTACCTCATCAAGTGAGGAGAGCTCTGGGGATCAGCTATGAGGCCTCGGACACGTTTCTTAACTCCTTAGGTTCCAATTTCCACATCTAAAAAGCTGGGAATAGTATCTCCAGCTTCACGTCTTAAGAGGATTAAAAGGGACAGCATCACGTGCTGCACACGTGTGCAGCAGGTACCGTCAGGTCCTTTGCACACTACATGCAATATCCAGCAGTGATGCCTCAAGCATCAGATCATATATCAAGAAAGGAAAATGTGGTCGGTAGGAAACAGGGGATGAGGGAACGACGGCTGAAGAGACAGAGTTTCTACTATTTAGAACAGATGTCTACACCCCCATGTTCATAGCAGCATTGTGTCCATAAGCTGATGAATGGTACATATATAAATATTTTTCAACCATCAACAAGGAAATCCTGCCACTTGTGACAACGTGGATGAACCTTGAGGCATTATGCAAAGTGAAATAGGTCAGAGAAAGACAAATACTGTGTGATCTCACTTATAAATGCCATCTAAGAGAACAAACTCATAGAAAAGGAGATTCGTTTTGTGGTTGCCAGAGGTAGGGAGTGAGAGTAGGGTAGTAAGATAAGGTGGTCAAAAGTCATACACTTCCAGGTGTAAGATAAACAAGTACTGGGGATTATTCTGCTCAATGGCTACACTTAACACTCCTGAATGGTATATTTAGAAGTTGCTAAGACATGTGCACCCGTGGCTGATTCATGTCGATGTTTGGCAAAAACCACTACAATATTGTAAAGTAATTAGCCTCCAATTAAAATAAATTATTTTTTTAAGTTGCTAATAAAGTAGATCCTAAGAGTGTTCATCACAAAGAAAAAAAAATTTTCCTCTTTTTCTTTTTTTGTATCTTTATGACATAATGAATATTAAGCTTATTGTGATAATTATGTCAAGATATATGTAAGTCACATCATTATGCTATACACCCTACACTTGTACAGTATATGTCAATTATACCTCAATAAAACTGAAAAAAAAAAAGATGTGGAGTTTCTTCTTGAGGTGATAAAAATGTTCTAAAATTGACAATGGTGATGATTACACATATCTGTGAATTCATTAAAAGCCACTGAATTTTTTTAATTAAGTAACTTTAATTGAAGGATAATTTCTTTACAGTATTGTGGTGGCCTTTGGCATACCTCAACATGAATCACCCACAGGTGCACACATGTCCCCCCATCCTGAACCCCCCTCCCACCTCCCTCTGGGTTGCCCAGAGCACCAGCTTTGAGTTTCCCTGCTTCATGCATTGGACACTGATCATCTATTTTACATATAAGCCATTGAATTTTATACTCTAAATGGGTGAATGGTATGAGACATAAATTATACCTCACTAAAGCTGAGAGAAAAAGAGAAAAATAAGTTATTAATGGCAATTTCACCTTAGTTCACATTCTGGTTAATGTGAGATTATATTTTGATTCATTTGATAAATGTTTACTAGGCACCTGATTCAAACGTGCCAAGAATGATACTAGATGGCAGAGACAGAGCAGCATGTAAGCCAAACAAAGCCCAACCCTATAGGAGCTAACAACAGGCCAAAACCATAGGCATATATAATAAATATCAGGCATGGTAAGTGCTATAAAAAATAGAGAAAAGGATCGAAAGCTATTTTAGATAAGGTGATGAGGGTGACAGCTCTGATGAGGGGAATACCTGAGGAGTTACCCAGGAACAGAAAGAAAACTGAATAAAATAAAAGAGCAGCTGTAGCAGCTGTACCGTAACTATCAAGCCTGCACTCTAGAGCACAGGAATTGCAACAACTGAAGCCCGCACACCCTGGAGCCCGTGCTCCACCACAGGAGAAGCCCACACCTTGGAGTAAAGAGGAGCCCCCACTCACTACAACAAAAGAAAAGCCCGTGCAGCAATGAAGGTCCAGCAGAGCCAAAAATAAATAAATAAAATTATTTTTTTTTTATTTTAAAAGCTTCATTTTATCAAAACATGTTATCCAAAATTATATTATATATATATACTATAATACATATATTCATTAAATACTTATTTACCTAAAGTTAATGAAATATTTGAAAAATTTTAAAAACAAGTAAAGCCTAATGCCGTAAAGAACAATATTGCATAGGAACCTGGATTTAGGTTCATGAATCAAGGTAAATTGAACATGGTCAAGCAGGAGATGGCAATAGCGAACATTGACATTTTAGGAATCAGTGAACTGAAATGGACAAAAATGGGCAAATTTAATTAACATGACTATTATATCTACTACTATGGGCAAGAATCCCTTAGAAAAAATGAAGTAGTGCTCAGAATTAACAAAAGAGTCTGAAATGCAGTACTCGGGTGCAACCTCAAAAATGACAGCATGATCTCAGTTTGTTTCCAAGGCAAACCATTCAACACCACAATAATCCAAGACTCTGCCCCAACCACTAACACTGAAGAAACTGAAGCTAAATGACTCTATGAAGACCTACCAGACTTTCTAGCATGTGCATGCTAAGTAGCTTCATTCATGTCCAACTCATTGCAACTCCATGGACTGTAGCCCACCAGGCTCCTCTGTCTATGGGATTCTCAAGCTAACACCCAAAACAAGTGTCCTTTTCATCATACAGGATTAGAATGCAAAAGTAGGAAGTCAAGAGATACCTGGAGTAAGAGGCAACTTTGGCCTTGGAGTACAGAATGAAGCAGGACAAAGGCTAATAGAGTTTTGCCAAGAGAACTCACTGAACATGGCAAACACCCTCTTCCAACAACACAAGAGAAGACTCTACACATGGACATCACCAGATGGTCAACATCAAAATCAGATTGATTATGTTCTTTGCACTTTGAGATGGAGAAGCTCTATACAGTCAGCAAAACAAGACCTGGAGCTGATTGTGGCTCTTCTCATGATCACCTTATTCCAAAATTCAGGCTTAAATTCTAAGAAAGTGGAGAAAACCACTGGACAATTCAGGTATGATCTAAATCAAATCTCTTATGATTATACAGTAGAGGTGACAAATAGACTCAAGGGCTTAGATATGGTAGACAGACTGCCTGAAGAATTATGGACAGATGTTCATAACATTGTACAGGAGGTGCTGACGAAAACCATCCCCAAGAAAAAGAAATGAGGAAAGGCAAAGTGGCTGTCTGAGGAGGCCTGATGAATAGCTGAGAAAAGAAAGGAAGTGAAAGGCAAAGAGAAAGGAAAATGCATGTCCATCAGAAAGCAGAGCTCCAAAGAACAGCAAGGAGAGATAAGAAAGTTTTCTTAAGTGAACAATGTAAAGCAATTGAGGAAAACAATAGAATGGGAAAGACTAGAGATCTCTTCTAGAAAATTAGAGATACCAAGGGAGCATTTCATGCAAAAATGGGCACAAAAAAGGGCAGAAATGACAAGGACCTAACAGAAGCAGAAGAGATCAAGAAGAGGTGGCAAGAATATACAGAAAACTGTACAAAAAAGGTCTTAATGACCCAGATAACCACAATGTTATGATCATTCATCCAGAGCCAGACATCCTAGAGTATGAAGTCAAGTGGGCCTCAGAAACATTACTATCAAGAAAACTAGAGGAGATGATGGAATTCCAGCTGAGTTATTGTAAGTCCTAAAAGATGATGCTGTGAAAGTGCTGCATTCAATATACCAGCAAACTTGGAAAACTCAGCAGTGGTCACAGGACTGGAAAAGGTCAGTTTTCATTCCAATCCCAAAGAAAGGCAATGCCAAAGAATGTTCTAACTACTGTGTAATTGCACTCATCTCCCTTGCAAGGTAATGATCAAACTACTTCAAGCTAGGCATCTGGAACCAAGACTTCCAGATGCTCAAGCAGGATTAGAATAGGCAGAGGAAACAAAGATCAAATTGGCAACATCTGTTGGATCACCAAAAAAAGCAAGAGAATTCAAAAAATAGATCTATTTCTGCTCCATTAACTACACTTTGACTGTGAGGATCACAACAAAATGCGGAAATTCTTAAAGAGATGGGAATATCAGACCACCTGACCTGCCTCTTGAGAATCCTATATGCAGGGCAAGAAGCAACAGTTAGAACTGGACATGGAACAACGGACTGGTTTAAAATTGGGAAAGGAGTACGTCAAGGCTGTATATTGTCACCCTGCTTATTTAACTTATATGCAGAGTACATCATGCAAAATGCTAGGCTGGATGAAGCACAAGCTGGAATCAAGACTGCTGGGAGACATATCAATAACCTCAGATATGCAGATGACACCACCCTTATGGCCGAAAGTGAAGAGGAATTGAGTAGCCTCTTGATCAAAGTGAAAGAGCAGAGTGAAAAAGTGGGCTTAAAACTCAACATTCAGAAAACTAAGATCACGGCATCAGTCCCATCACTTCATGGCAAATATATGGGGAAAAACTGGAAACAGTGACAGATTTTATTTTGGGGGGCTCCAAAATCACTGCAGATGGTGACTGCAGCCACAAAATTAAAAGACGCTTGTTTCTTGGAAGAAAATCTATGACCAACCTAGACAACATATTAAAAAGCAGACATAACACTTTGCTGATGAAGGTCCATATGGTAAAATCTATGGTTTTTCCAGTTGTCATATATAGATGTGAAAGTTGGACCATAACAGAGGCTAAGCACTGAATAACTGGTGCTTTCAAATTGTAGTCCTGGAGAAGACTGCTGAGAGTCCCTTGGATTACAAAGATATCAAACCAGTCAATCATAAAGGAAATCATTTCTGAATATTCATTGGAAGGACTGATGCTGAAGCTGAAACTCCAATACTTTGGCCACCTGAGTCGGCAAAGAGCCAACTCATTGGAAAACACCCTGATGCTGGGAAAGATTGAGGGCAAGAGAAGAAGGGGATGACAGAGGATGGGTTGGTTGCATGGCATTACCAACTCAATGGACATGATCTTGAGCAAACTCTGGGAGATAATGAAGGACAGGGGAGTCTGGCATGCTGCAGTCCATAGGGTCGTAAAGAGTCAGATACGACTTAGCAGTTGATCAACAAAAACACTTTTGGATCCATCAAAATCTTGTTCCTCCAGTGATTGATTATATCCCACAATATCTTTTCATTCTTATGATAGTTCCCTAATTGTTGCTTTTTATCTTCTTCTCCTGGATATTCTTTCTTTTTCCCCCAATTATCCTGTCTTAAATCATCTTCCTCCCTCTGATTTTATCCTACATGTCACAATTTCCTTGGAAAATAAAATCACCAAAACAGGAATATATACAGGTAGATATTCACAGGTAGATTTTACAATCTGGCCTTGATCTGTCTTATAGACAATTATCACATATCCTCCAATATCAAATATCCTCCAATAAGAGGAAATGCAGAAATTCACTAGTGACCTTCAGTGGTATTGGGAACCAAGTGGCCTCATCATCCTGCCCTATAATAGTTAATACCTGTGCTATTAAGAGTAGGTCCATTTGATATTGGATGCTGAAGTCTGATACAAACAAAGACAGGAACTGAAAACAAATCTTATGGGAAATATTCCAAAAAGATAAAGTTATTCCTGAAGTCCACCAAATAGAACAGGGATTTTAAAAAGCACCAAGTGTAGGGCAACCCTCACTGGGGATTATACTTGCTTTATCTCCAGTAAGAAATGGCTAAGTGTCAGTCCAGCCTTGAAAGCAAAGAAAGGACAAATCCATCAGAGGTTTTAGAAATCACTTTTCCAATAACTTTCCAGTAACAATAAAGTCAACACTCAAGAGCAGATCCACAGGCAGATACTCCTGATGCACTACCCTTTTTTTTATGAATGGCCTTAAGCTACAAATATAGGACTGGTATATAAGCAAATAACAGAATAGGAATAGTTCTCCGAATAGACCTGTAGCATTTACCAAAACATATTGCTATGCACTTAGTCTCTCAGTCATGTCTAACTCTTGCAACCCCATAGACTGTAGCCTGCCAGGCTCCTCTGTCCATGGAATCTCCAGGCAAGAATACCAGAGTGAGGTTGCCATTTCCTTCTCCAGGAAAACATACTGAGAGGGTCTTAGAACAAAAACAGAGTAAGGCCCCAAAACAATGTAATGGCTTTGCAAAATAAAATTATTAAACAGTCTTATGCCATCTTGGAGTCCTTCTAAAACATGTTCCTATACTGACAACATGATAGATTTGTGGGATTATCCATGATTTGAGATACCTTGAAAAGAGTAACTCTTTCTAAACACAAGATGGATTCCTATTTTAAAAATGATTAAATAGTTAAGGAACTTCTAGATACCCTAATACTGACAAAGGAAGTCATTATTCTTTTTTCGTTTTGTGGCTACACTGGGTCTTCATTGCAACATAAGGGCTTCTCTAGCTGTGGCTCAAAGGCTCAGTAGCTGCGGAGCATGGGCTCCCTGGCTGCAGCACTCAAGCTAAGTTGCCCCACGGCATGTGGGATCTTAGTTCCCTGACCAGTGATCAAAATTGTGTCCCCTCCATTAGAAGGCAGATTCTTAACTACTGGATCACCAGGGAGGTCCCAAGAAGTAACTATTCTAAAGGCAAAAATTATCTTCAGAATAGATAGTCTAGAAACTAACAGATGCTAGCTCATCATTATATCAAGCAGTTAGTCCTTATAAACATACTTGCCTCTCTGACACCCTCCAAATATCTAGACTTTCGGTTCAGTTCAGTTCAGGTAAATTGCTCAGCCATGTCTGACGCTTTGCGACTCCATGAACTACAGCACTCCAGGATTCCCTGTCCATCACCAACTCCCGGAGTTTACTCAAACTCATGTTCATTGAGTCGGTGACGCCATCCAACCATCTCATCCTCTGTCGGCCCCTCCTCCTCCCCCTTTCAATCTTTCCCAGCATCAGAGTCTTTTCCAATGAGTCAGTTCTTCACATCAGGTGGCCAAAGTATTGGAGTTTCAGCTTTAGCATCAGTCCTTCCAATGAATACTCAGGACTGATTTCGTTTAGGATGGACTGGTTGGATCTCCTTGCAGTCCAAAGGACTCTCAAGACTCTTCTCCAACACCACAGTTCAAAAGCATCAATTCTTCAGCACTCAGCTTTCTTTATAGTCCAACTCTCACATCCATACATGACTACTGGAAAAAACCATAGCTTTGACTAGGCAGACCTTTGTTGGCAAAGTAACATCTCTGCTTTTGAATATGCTGTCTAGGTTGGTCATAACTTTTCTTCCAAGAAGTAAGCATCTTTTAATTTCATAACTGCAATCACCATCTGCAGTGATTTTGGAGCTCCCCCCAAAAAAATGTCTGCCACTGTTTCCACTGTTTCCCCATCTATTTGCCATGAAGTGATGGGACCAGATGACCTAGACTTTGGAAGGGTTAAAATAGGCCATTATAGAAGCCAGAATTCAGCTGCTGTATCAAAGAACAAATACTAGAAACTATATGGATATCAATTATCTGAATCTCATCTCTGACATTCCCAGGATAGCTGACTGTTAATACCATGTGACCTCAAGTGGAACCTTGCTAAGATCCTTCACAAACTTCACAGCATAGAAAAGACAACCTGGTCACCACTATGCACCAATACTATTGGAGGAATTTTAGATAAATCACTGAGGATGTCTCTGTTGCATGTCTTACCAAAACATTATCCTGGCAAAACTCAATTCTATAACTTGACTAGCTGTGTGACCTTAGGCAAACAGCTCATATAATTCAACAACAGCAAAACAAATAACCCAATTTAAAAATGAGAAAAAGACTTAAATAGACATTTTTCCAAAGAAGACATACAGATGGCCAACAGGCACATGAAAAGATGCTCAACATCACTAATTTAATTAGAGAAATGCAAATCAAAATCACAATAAGTTACCACCTTAAGCTGGTCAGAACAGCCATTATTAAAAAGCCTACAAATAGCAAATGTTATAGAGGGTGTGGAAAAAATGGAACCCTCCTACACTGTTGGTGAGAATGTAAATTGGTGCAGCCACTATGGAAAACAATATGAAGGTTTCTCAAAAAACTAAAAATAGAGTTGCCATAAGATCCAGCAGTACCAATCCTGGGTATATACCCTGACAAAACTATAGATCAAAGAGATACAGGTACCCCTGTGTTCATAACAGCACTATTCACAATAGCCGAGACATGGAGACAACCTTAGTGCCCAATGACAGATGAATGGATAAAGAAGGTATAGTGTGTGTGTGTGTGTGTGTGTGTGTGTGTGTGTGTGTATGTATATAAGTTTACACACACACACACACATATATATATAAAACACACAATGTAACATTGGTGGTGGTGGTGGTTTAGTCACTAAGTCATGTCTGACTCTTGTGACCCCATGGACCATAGTCCACCAGGCTCCTCTGTCCATGGGATTTCCCAGGCAAAAATAATGGAATGAGTTGCTGTTTCCTTCTCCAACAATGGAGTATTACTCAGCCATAAAAAAATGAAATAATGTCATTTTTAGCAATATAGATGGACCTAGAGATTATCATACTAAGTGAAGTAAGTTAGAAAGAGAAAAAAAATATGATATCACTTATTTGTAGAATCTAAAAAATGATATAAATGAACTTATCTACAAAACCAGAACAGACTTACAGACATAGAAAACTGACTTGTGGTTGCCAAAGAGGAGAGGGGAGAAATAGATAGGGAGCTTGGGATTAGCAAACTATTATATGTAGAATGGATAAACAGAAATGAATATATATGTGTGTGCTGCTGCTGCTGCTAAGTCGCTTCAGTTGTGTCCGACTCTGTGCGACCCCATAGACGGCAGCCCACCAGGCTTCCCCGTCCCTGGGATTCTCCAGGCAAGAACACTGGAGTGGGTTGCCATTTCCTTCTCCAATGCAAGAAAGTGAAAAGTTAAACTGAAGTCACTTAGTCGTGTCCGACTCTAGCGACCCCATGGACTGCAGCCCACCAGACTCCTCCGTCCATGGGATTTTCCAGGCAAAAGTACTGGAGTGGGGTGCCATTGCCTTCTCCGATATATGTGTGTGTGTGTGTATATTATATATATATAATTCAATACATTCATACACTCATATATTCATATGGTGAATATATGACTGGTGACTTACCTCACATTTCTCCAGCACTGACTTCCAAATGTTAACCCAAGTTTTCTGCCAGACCCTAAAACCATAGCCTCTGATGTGTAGAATCTTGAGAAGACTAATTAGAAGTTTAAGCAATTGTGTGAAAGTGAAAGTGTTAGTCACTCAGTCGTGACCCCATGGACTATAGGCCACCAGGGTCCTCTGTCCATGGGATCCTCCAGGCAAGAATACCCAAGTGGACTGCCATGCCCTCCTCGAAGGGATCTTCTGGACCCAGGGATTGAACCCAGGTCTCCCTCTCTGCAGGCACATTCTTTACCGACTGAGACACCAGGGAAGCCCAATTGAATCGATGTGCAGATTGAAGTTTTTATTAATAACTAATTGAAGGTTAGAAGAAGGTGAGAAACCACATTAGCACTTAATTCAGTTTACTGGAATGAGGAAAGTTGATTAAAAAATACAGTAGATGTGATCTTCATCTCTTCACTAAGGAGACTGAAAGCCACAGCAAGCCAGTTTCCCAAGCCCCAGAGTAGTAATGAATTTCAAGCGTCCATGCATTTTTTTTTTCCTTCTGTTCAAGGATAAATCTTTGGGGAACTTTTTATTTCTTAGATTTCTTTCCTCACCATCAAGATCTTCTAACTATGATATTGAAGGATTTTTTTCAGTCACATTGGTTTAAATTCAGTTTCTGTCTGCCACAGTATTTTCCAGGGGCATCCTTATTTAAAAAAAAAGGAAGGAGGGTTTCAGATTAATTGCCACATCCTTCCTTAGTATATAATGCAACTCTTCCCAGTGTAAACTCCAGAAGAGAACTGATCCATTTGTATCGGCAGCATCCAGAAGACTACAAAGCACGACACAGGCTCTTCATACATTTTGTCGTTGAATTCATGTAAGGATAACAATGACAAAAAGAAAAAAGGCAAGCAGAAGTCTCTGATCACTAAAGAAAAAAAAATACAGAGAAAGTTCACAGGCTTTGGATCCAAACAGACAACCTAGCTGTATTTCCTCAGCTATAGTGAAGAGCAATAAAGAGCTGTTTATGAACAGCTCTTTATGAACCAGGGCTGTTTTAAATTATTTTCATATAAAATTATCTTAAAGTGTACACTGAATCTTTGCTATTGTTTAGGAGATTTTGTTATGTTTCTTAGAATTTAAATCTTACTTTCTGGAAAAAAAAAAAAACTGGTTCTCTAAAATATGGATGAAAAGGTAGCATTCACTAAGACACACTGTCTTAAAGCAGAAGGGAAAAAAAATGTGTTAGCTGACTCCCTGTGATGAAATCATAAACCCAAAGAGTTACAAAATTGGAACAGTGGAGGTCCAGACATGTACGCCCAGTTTTCTAACTTCTAGTACAGGAGAAAAGACCTACAGATTTGATGAGATGAAGGTTTAAAACTTCTTGAATGTCAACAGCAAATTTTTTTTAAATTACAAGGAAAACAAACTTTGGGAAATATTTTCAGGAAATATCATTCAAGGAAATTATTATATATAAAAACCTTATAAAGTAAGAAACCACTAAGACAATGATATATTAATCAGAGAACAAAAATTAAACAATTTAAAAAGAAAAAATGAGTAATAAAAATCCAATAGTATAACTCTAATTAAAGCAATATAGTAATTAACTCCTTGTAGGAGAAGGCAATGGCACCCCACTCCAGTACTCTTGCCTGGAAAATCCCATGGACAGAGGAGCCTGGTAGGCTGCAGTCCGTGGAGTCGCAAAGAGTCGGACATGACTGAGCGACTTCACTTTCACTTTTCACTTTCATGCATTGGAGAAGGAAATGGTAACCCACTCCAGTGTTCTTGCCTGGAGAATCCCAGGGACAGGGGAGCCTGGTGGCCTGCCGTCTATGGGGTCGCACAGAGTCGGACACAACTGAAGCAACTTAGCAGCAGGAGCAGCAGCTGGTGATCAATAAACAGTGATTCTTCTATACAGCTAGTAGGATTGTGTACTATTTCAAGCCTTTCAGAGATTTTGGAGATCAAGAACTTAAAAATAATTTTATGACAGTCAGCAATTACCTCTCTAGGAAATCAAAATGTGGGAGAAAAAAATCAAATGTAAGTAGCTAATCACAGAATTACTTGTACTAGTGAAAAAAACAGAAATAAGCAACCTAATTATTCAACCCTAGGAATGATGAAGTAAACACATATCAATTCAATGAAATATCATTCAATCACTAAAAATTTTGGTTTTATAGGATCTCAAAGAAATATCTGAACCCCCATATTACTTCAGCATTATTCACAATAACCAAGAATGGGAACAACTAAGCGTCTATCAATGATGGATAGATAAAGAAAATGTTATATATATAAACAATGGAATATTATTTAACCATGAGAAAAAAAAGAAATCCTGTTATTTGTGACCACGTGGACGAATCTTGAGGGCATTATGAAGTAAGTCACAAAGAAAGACAAACACTGTATGATATCATTTACACATGAAATCCAAAAAAGTCAAACTCAGAGAAATAAAGAGTAGAGTGGTGGTTACCAAGGGCCAGGAGTGGCCAAAATGGAGTAATATTAGTCAAAGGGTACAAACTTCCTGTTATATGATGAAAAGGTCTGGAGATCTAATGTATAGAATAAGACTACAGCTAATAACACTGTACTATATGTTTGCAAGCTACTAAGAGAGTAGAAATGCAAAAAAGCAAAACGGCTGTCTGGGGAGGCCTTACAAATAGCTGTGAAAAGAAGAGAAGCGAAAAGCAAAGGAGAAAAGGAAAGATATAAGCATCTGAATGCAGAGTTCCAAAGAATAGCAAGAAGAGATAAGAAAGCCTTCCTCAGCAATCAATGCAAAGAAATAGAGGAAAACAACAGAATGGGAAAGACTAGGGGTCTCTTCAAGAAATTTAGAGATACCAAGAGAACATTTCATGCAAAGATGGGCTCAATAAAGGACAGAAATGGTATGGACCTAACAGAAGCAGAAGATATTAGGAAGAGATGGCAAGAATACACAGAAGAACTGTACAAAAAAGATCTTCAAGACCCAGATAATCATGATGGTGTGATCACTCACCTAGAGCCAGACATCCTGGAATGTGAAGTCAAGTGGGCCTTAGAAAGCATCACTATGAACAAAGCTAGTGGAGGTGATAGAATTCCAGTGGAGCTATTTCAAATCCTGAAAGATGATGCTGTGAAAGTGCTGCACTCAATATGCCAGCAAATTTGGAAAACTCAGCAGTGGCCACAGGACTGGAAAAGGTCAGTTTTCATTCCAATCCCAAAGAAAGGCAATGCCAAAGAATGCTCAAATTACTGCACAATTGCACTCATCTCACACGCTAGTATAGTAATGCTCAAAATTCTCCAAGCCAGGCTTCAGCAATACGTAAACCATGAACTTCCAGATGTTCAAGCTGGTTTTAGAAAAGGCAGAGGAACCAGAGATCAAATTGCCAACATCCGCTGGATCATCGAAAAAGCAAGAGAGTTCTAGAAAAAAATCTACTTCTGCTTTATTGACTATGCCAAAGCCTTTGACTGTGTGGATCACAATAAAGTGTGGAAAATTCTGAAAGAGATGGGAATGCCAGACCACCTGACCTGCCTCTTGAGAAACCTGTATGCAGGTCAGGAAGCCACAGTTAGAACTGGGCATGGAACAACAGACTGGTTCCAAATAGGAAAAGGAGTACGTCAAGGCTGTATATTGTCCCCCTGTTTATTTAACTTCTATGCAGAGTACATCATGAGAAACGCTGGGTTGGAAGAAGCACAAACTGGAATCAAGATTGCCGGGAGAAATATCAATAACCTCAGATATGCAGATGACACCACCCTTATGGCAGAAAGTGAATAGGAACTAAAAAGCCTCTTGATGAAAGTGAAAGAGGAAAGTGAAAAAGTTGGCTTAAAGCTCAACATTCAGAAAACAAAGATCATGGCATCCCATCCCATCACTTCGTGGGAAGAAGATGGGGAAACAGTGGAAACAGTGGCAGACTTTATCTTTTTGGGCTCCAAATCACTGCAGATGGTGACTGCAGCCATGAAATTAAAAGATGCTTACTCCTTGGAAGAAAAGTTATGACCAACCTAGATAGCATATTCAAAAGCAGAGACATTACTTTGCCAACAAAGGTTCGTCTAGTCAAGGCTATGGTTTTTCCTATGATCATGTATGGATGTGCGAGTTGGACTGTGAAGAAGGCTGAGCACCGAAGAATTGATGCTTTTGAACTGTGGTGTTGGAGAAGACTCTTGAGAGTCCCTTGGACTGCAAGGAGATCCAACCAGTCCATTCTGAAGGAGATCAGCCCTGGGATTTCTTTGGAAGGAATGATGCTAAAGCTGAAACTCCAGTACTTTGGCCACCTCATGCAAAGAGTTGACTCATTGGAAAAGACTCTGATGCTGGGAGGGATTGGGGGCAGGAGGAGGAGGGGATGACAGAGGATGAGATGGCTGGATGGCATCACTGACTCAACGGACGTGAGTCTGGGGGAACTCCGGGAGTTGGTGATGGACAGGGAAGCCTGGCGTGATGCGATTCATGGGGTCACAAAGAGTCGGACAGGACTGAGTGACTGAACTGAACTGAACTGAAGAGAGTAGATCTTAAAAGAAATGGATGGAGGTGTTAGCTAATGCTATGGCAGTGATTGTTTGGCAATATATAAATGGATTAGATCTACATATTGGGAACCTTATACTTACATAATGTTGTATATCCATTACATTTCAATAAAGCTGGAAAAAAGACTTTGAGCCCTGCTCAAAATGCAGAACAAAGCAAGACACAAAATATCATATGATTTTTATTATAGTAATAGAAAATGAATATATATGAAAATTTTTGGAACAAAATACACCAAGCATTAGTAGTACTGATAATGACAAATAACAATATTAAAAACAAGCTAAGCACACAAATATTTCTTCCATTTAAATTAACACATCTACATCCAAAGAGTCATGAAAATATTAGCCACTGCAACAAATAAAATAAATAGGCAAATAAATCTATTTTTAAACATGCAAGTATTTGAAAACACAATGAAATTTGGTTTAATACTTTCACAGGCCACAGACACTTTCTATGATAAAATCAGAAAGAATGGGAGGGATATATGAAAAAGATCTATAAGTCAAGAAAAAAGTGGAACATAGCCTGTCTTTTAAACATTTGCAAAACTGACATTTCATTACAAATAGCAAGGTCTGGCTCAGTAGACCCACCCCAGGTTTTAACCAGCCAGTCTCTCATAACAAATTTAAATTCATCTTTCTCTAGTCCGTTAATCTTTTAGTATTGACTCTCAGTAAAGATAAAATTACAGCCCTTTAAAAAGTCAAAAATGCTATATCAATATATAGCATTATATCAATATTACAGCAGAATTTCTAATGTTATTTAAAACTAAACCCGAGTGTAGATACTTCTGCCTTCTAAAAGTTTGAGGTACATAAGTTTATGTACATGAGGTACATAAATCATAGTAATGGAGGAGAAAGTGTTTCCACACTAGTGCTTTCCACTAATCACAAATAAGTGAATAAAACCTAAAGTTTCTTATTTTTTACCACTTCTATATTGTTAAATACTAAGATCCAGGGCAGATGATACTTTTTCATCAGAGTCTCTCAATTAATTTTTGGTTTCAGAAAGTATGCCTGGAAGTGAATAAGGGAATGGGAATTAAATTGTTCTGAAAAACTATTGTGAGAAATTAAGTTGTGATTGTGCCTTGAAGATTCAAAGGGAAGAATCAGCCTAGCAGAATGCAGAGGCTCACTGAGAAATTTGGTCAGTTCCCAGTGTTGGGGTGGTAGAAGAACTTTTAATAAAGGAGATGTCTGATCTTGAAATTTATGGTATTTTCAATTTCTGTATGTAAAAAGCCTTCTATAAATAATGTCTACAACTATTTTGTGAATAGTCTGAGGGGAAATTAAGAAAAAAAGAGCTGTGTTTCTTGAGTTGATGACAAGAAACTTGTAAATTATATGATACAGTGATGTGGAGTGATGACTGAGCCATAAACTCCGGAAAAGTCAGGACACGTCCATCTTACTCATCAGTGCCTGATGGCTGAGACCCTGACTGAGTAGATCTCCCATAAACACGTGCCGAATGAATTAACAAATCACACCATTGACATACAAACATTAAACACAGTAGTGTGAAGACACGTGAAAGTGCTTACCTCTTCCCAGAGATTTTAGGAAAAGATTTCTTAAGGATTTGAAATGAATGAGGTACAATTCGACTTCAAAACCTTGAATTCACCACAAGCAGGAGTGAAATCAAGCCATTGGCCCAAGATGCACAAAGGCATGAAATGACCGGCTGTGCCTGGGGATCTGCAGGCTGTCTGGGGTGGCTCTGTCTCTGCATGTGAGAGAGAGCTAGGGGTAGAACCCACCAGGAAGCTGAGGCCAGAGCCTACAGATGTGGTGTGATGTACTGTGATGCAGAGTGAAAGAGAGAAATAATGCCACGTGCATCAACATGGATGGATGGATGCAGAGATTATCATTCCAAGTGAAGTTAAGTCAGAAAGACAAAACAAGTGTGATGTCACTGATATGTGGAATCCAAAAAAAAAAAAAATGATACAAATGAGTTTATCTACAAAATAGAAATAGAATCACAGACAAAGAAGACAAACTTGTGATTACCAAAGGGGAAGGGGGAAGGATAAAGGGATAAATTAGGAGTTTTGGATTAAAATATATACACTGTTATATAAAAAATAGATAATTAACAAGGACCTACTGAATAGCACAGGGAACTATACTCAGTATCTAATAATAACATATAATGGAAGAGAATGCAAAAAGAATATGTATATTTACATATATGTGAAACTGAATCACTTTGCTCTACACCTGAAATTAACACAACATTGTTAATTAACTATATCTCAATAAAAAATTTTAAAACACACTAAACTTCCTAAAAGAAGCCAAAAATAAATAAATGTAAGAAAGACATTTTACTTTTTACATTTTACAGGGAGATGACTCTGTGTGTATGCAAAGAACAGGACTGTTCCTCCTTTTGTTCAGGACTCCACACTCTTATGAATATAACTCACTAAATAACCAATATGGTCATTTGAAGATGTATTCTTTTGTCCATGCTAACTGAGGAAAGCAGCAGTCAGTGCTTTCCAAGACACATTCAGTGAAAGGCCCAGAGAGGTGGTCATGTTCCAGAATACACCGCTTCAGAAACAACACAACACACTGAACACAGAGGCTAGGAGACACTTCACTAGCTGTCCTTCCTGAATCAGACATCAGATGGTCCATGAGATGAGACGGCATTCCTCTCTATTCATAAATTGATACACATACAATCATAACTGAAATCCTAACACAGATGGGAGGAAAATCTAATTAGCATCATCAGAATGTATTTTGACTACAACACTGAAATATAAGGAGATTGGGAAAAGAACCCCCAGGCCTTTTGAATATCATATGCCCAAAATCTGCATATTCATGCTCATCTGGAAATCTACCATGAGCTATGTGGTGCTTATGCTCCATCTGCATTTGCCATCTTCCTTTCCCCAACCCTTGATGCTTCTACTAAATAATTTTTTTTTTTTAATGCAAGAAGTGGCAAGGATAGGGAAGCAAAATTTTATCACTGCATTTTGCAGCCCCAAGTCAAATAACAGCTCAGGCTTCCTGATGCTTACAGATGCAGTTAATTTATTCTGATATTAGTGACATTCCAATATATTTAGATAAAACTGTGTGACAATGAGGAAGGCCCAGAGGGCAGGTCATGGTGACCTAGTGAAGAGAAAGAACAGCTGAGAGTGGTTCTAAGACAGAGTCTTCATCTGGGGTCCAGAGACCACCAATAGGACTATTAAGAGATTTCTGGGATTCATGGACTTATATTTGAGAACATAATAAATAAAATATTTGTTATTTAATTTTTTAATTTTTTTTATATTTCTAACTGAAATTTAGCATTTCTTTAACCTGCAAATGTAAATAATAAAGCCCTGTAGTATCAGCCATATCAATGACTCTGTCACCAAGAGAAATAACAGATATTTTTGTATCACATTACAGTTATTGCAAACCTATCACTTATACATGACTAATTTTAAATATCAGTAGTATTGAGGACTCCACCTCTAATCGCACTTTATCATCATCTTCCTGTCTACAGATACTGGGCCAACTACAGGGCAACTCTGCCCTGAGTAGTCACTTAGCCCTGAAGGATAGAGCTGTGTGTTCTCACATTGGTACCCAACGGTCACTGCTTCGGTCACTGCTCTCCAATGCACTCTGTCCAAAATCACTTGCAGGTTAATATACTGAAAGGTGTGCCACGCTATATTTCTATTCTTTTGTTTTAGTATAATTATTATCTTCTGTAATTGTAAGCATTTTATTCTATGCACATAAAAATTTCATCCTGAGAGCTGGTCTATAAGCTTCACTACATTGGCAAAAACTAACATTAAACAAACAAACAAATGTTTTGACTTCCCAGCCCAGATTATATTGCTGCTACTGCTACTGCTGCTGCTAAGTCGCTTCAGTCGTGTTCGACTCTGTGCGACCCCATAGACGGCAGCCCACCAGGCTCCGCCATCCCTGGGATTCTCCAGGCAAGAACAATGGAGTGGGTTGCCATTTCCTTGCCTTCTGAAAATTAGAAGGAATCAGTTCTTACAACCCTTCCTTCCATTATTCAACTTGGTGTTATTAAAGGGTGGAGTCTGAGGAATGAGGTGAGTTTGGTGGACTCCATCACTTAGAATTTTTAAAAAGTGCAGGACTTAATGGGGGTGGTAGGAGGGAGGCTCAAGAGGGAGGGGATATACGTATACTTACAGCTGATTCATGTTGTTGTAGCAGAAAACAACATAACATTGTTAAGCAATTACCCTCCAATTAAAAATAAATTTTAAAAAAAAGCAGTAGGACTTTCAGCTTTCATGTCAGGAAGGAGTCAAGTCTGGGAGCCAAACTTTGAGGACTTTCCAAGGTCTGGAAGCTTATCCTTTTGTTTATATCCATGGCTTATACTTATTTGTATACTTATATAAATAAGTATACTTATACTTATTTATCCATGGCACAGTCATCAGCAAGTCCCTGAAGCGAGAAGGGCTTCTGGTTTTCCCTTCAGAGGCAAACAGGAAGGAAGCACTAAAACAATAAGAGACCCAAGCAACAGAGTAGGTGGCAGGAGTGTGGGGGTTCCCTTCCGAGAGGAGCAGTGAGCCTGCTGAGATAGCTGAGCCTGTCACAGGAAGGGCAGAGGGAACCAGGAGCCATGCTGAGACTGGAAAATAGGATGCTAGGGCTGGGGCCATCTATTACACTCTTAAATTTTCTCAAGAAATTTTAAGGACATGGAACAATTGCTCAGGAACTATTGTGTATAATAACTAGGAATACATCCGTGCTCTGATATCAAGATCTATTAAAGACCCCTGAATAAGCTGACTACTAATTCTAATTCTAGGCTATGATCATGGATTTTAGAGATCCAAAGGCCCTCTGCAACAACCCCATCACTGTATTACCCACTTCCCACTAAGCCCTATGAAACAGACAAGGCATTTCCACCCTGGTATAGAATGTTGATTCCCCAGGAAACAGAGCTTAGTAGGTTCCATTCTCAAGAGTACTTGGTCTCTGAAGAGAGAGGAGTGAAGGAAGGGGCATTTCTTCAGAGCCAGACCTTGTTCTGGAAACTTATTTCATATAATCTACAAGGCAATAATTTCAATTAATATTACTGTGAATGAACATTTTGGCTGTCATATCAGGCAAATCCTTTGCCTGTCATAAACAGAGGATGTTGCAGCCATTGAGCCATCACATTTCAGCTAGCCAGACGATAAGCCTAAGAGAACTCAGGATGGAGACAAAGAAGTTGCCCACTGCCAAGCCCTCCACCACTGCAGTGACTCCCTACTGTGCACCCTGATGGGATTCAGAATGGAGAAAAGCAGGATGCTGATCCCAGATACAGCTGAGGTGCCTGTCAGAGGAATGACTTCAGTGAGCCCAGCCTCTAGCTTATTCCCGTACATAGCAAAGCACTAAATTCCTTAACTTGAAATATCTGGGGTTTTTTAATTAAGATTTAATTAATCTTTTGATGTTCCAAATACCTGGTCTTTGTTGCAAAAACTCCTTCCATCCTGGCTACCCCCAACCCCTTGACCCTTTGGAGCAGTCTCACAGAGTTACCTGAGATGCTGTGTTCTGAACTTGAAGTCTTCAGAATGCTCACCAAATAAAACATAATTCTCAACTTGTAGATTGTGCAATTTTTTTCATCAACATTACTATCCCAACTTTCAGCAAACTGAAACTCAGAGGGATTAATTAATTTACTCAAGTTCATGTAAAATATTCAAGGATAGTTGACTCCAAACCTATTATTCTGTATCTACCACATTATGTCATGCAGAATCTCAAAAAAAGAGTTCACATTATGGAACTAAATCCAAATATCTGCAATTTTATAGCATCGTGATTTTGGCCAGATTTCTTTATCTCTCTGCGCCTCAAGTCCTTCATTTAAAATGTGCATCACAGTATCTACCTCACTTAGCACCATGCACTTGGCACATAATAAATGGTTGACAAAAGTTAGTTATTTGGGGGACTTTCCTGGTGGTCCACTGGCTCAGACTCTGAGCTCCCGATGCAGGTGGCTGGGGCTCAATCCCTGATCAGGGAACTAGATCCCACATGCTGTAGCTAAGAGTTTGCATGCTGCAACTAAGGACCGACTCCTCATGCTGCAACTAAGACCCAGCTCGATCAAAAAAAAAAAAAAATTTTTTTAAGTTAGTTGTTTTCATCATGACATAAGGAAAAGAACAAAACTCAGAAAGGAAAGGCAGCTCAGACTCAGTTTGTCAAAAGTAACTCACTGCCAACCAAATTCCCTCTCCTAGTATAATTTTCATGTATTTTACTCAGCTTTTTGGGGCCAATATTTAGAAGTCAGCCAATGCTATTCCTTTCCTCTGATTCCTTTCCCAGTTATAATCAGTCACCCCAAATCCTGACAATGCTACCTCATCTACATTTCTCAAAGATACAATCTAAAAATTTATTAAACATATATTAAAAGTTTGAAAAAAAAAGGTTGGGGGAGGCAGCAAAAAACTAAAATAGCAAGGAATGACCTAGTGCCTCACATGATTTGTACAGCATTTTGATTCTCTCTGTTTTAATTCTGGAGAAAAGAATGGCAACCTTTTGGCATTACAGGCAATACAGGCACTCCAGTATTCTTGCCTGAAGAATTCCAAGGACAGAGGAGCCTGGAGCCTGGAGCCAGGAGCAGCATATAGAATCCATGGGTCGCAAAGAGTCAGACATGACTGAGTGACTAACACACACACACACACTACACACACACACACACAAACACGATTTTAATTCAGGAAACATTAATTGCACAACGAATATCCATAAGGAACTCTGGAAAATATGAAGACTTGGGACCAGATTCTATTTTGAAAGATTTACTCTCTAAAAAAACTGTTGAGGTGTTACCATGGGCCAGACGGAGAGGATGAAGGAAAAAAAGTGAAAATGTTAATCACTCAGCCGTGTCTGACTCTTTGCAACCCTGTGGACTGTAGCCCACCAGGCTCCTCTGTCCATGTAATTCTCCAGGCAAGAATACTGGAATGGGTTGCCATTACCTTCTCCAGGGGATCTTTCTGATCCAGGAATCAAGGCCAGGTCTCCTGCACTGCAGGCAGATTCTTTACTGTCTGAGCCACCAGGGAAGCCCCATGGGCCATATGGAGGCGACACATACAATTAAATGCAAAAACAAAACATTATTCCCGTTGTAATTTGAAACCTGACGTGTACACTGCAAGCCCCTTAAAAGCAGGAATTCTTAGTCTCCATTGTCTTCCCAGCATTTATCCCAGTGCCCCAAACACAAAAGTTATGTAATAAGTGTTTCTAGGAAGGGAGGCAGGGAAAGAGGAAAGCTGGGAGGAAGAAAAAGAGGAAAAAGGACGAAAAGCAGGAGTAAGTAAGAAGGGAGAGTGCCTACAAAAAGCTTCAACCACGGGATGTGGGACCTGAGAGGAAGGCAATACTAACTGGGTGAGATATTAACTGTAAGAATATTATCAACAGTGTTAACAATATTAATGGTGAGAATACTGTGGCATTTGAGATATCTTAGATGACTTCAGAAATAGGTCAGGACACAGTCTTGTTCACTGTACCTGATATGCAGGAGGACTCAGTGTTTGCTGACTGAGTTTATGAATGGATAGTACAGGGGTGGGAGAGAGTCTTGGGAAACCACCATAGGAGTTTGAACATGCCTCATACCTTCCGGGAGATGGTGAGAGACAGGGAGGCCTGGCGTGCTGCAGTCCACGGGGTCGCAAAGAGTCGGACACAACTGAGCGATTGAACAACAACAAATATACCTTCCTATTCTCAGACTGTTCATCAGACAAAATGAAGGATAAACTCATGCCTTTCAATGTCTTCTACAGCACTTTCATCCCCAAACCAACTTTGCCGCTTTATCTTTTGAAAAATATAAAACAGAGAAATTTCATTCCCTGCTAGATGGTGGCTAACCTACCTTTTTAATAATCCTTATGTGAAACTCTGGCTCCGCCTGAAGAGTTTGCCACGCTGGGGACATAAGAGTCACAGGCTCCACAACTTTTTATAATGTCTGAGTCATTAAGCATGTTAAGCCAGCAAAATCTATCTAATGCCTTTTAAATGGCACATTTTTATGTTTTGGGAAACTAGGAAGGCATGTACAGTAAAAACCAAGAAGCTGAAGAGTTACATGAACAACTTTCATTGGTATCTTTTCTAGACCAGCAGCTCAGATGTTCTGCCTCATTAAGTAAAACTACTTTTCACTCCTTGTATTACTGGAGAGATAGGTCATAACACCTCTGAACGGAACGACATTTAGAGATCACTCTCTCACCTACAAATGTTGAGCAGTTGGAGCACAATCACCAGTGAAGACGGTAAGCAAGCAAAGATAAGAAAGGAAACAAGTTATTTAAACATATCACTGGCAGAACATCACAATCATCTCACAAATGTTAACATCTCTTGGGAGGAAAGGAAGAAGGGAGAGAGGGGAAGGAATGGAGGCAGGGAGGAGGAAAAATAAGGCAATAATATGGCGGATAACAGCTTCTGATTTTTGAGAAGGGGACATTTCTCGTATTTCAGGGGATAGTCCATGTATTCCAAGCATTTCAGATAGTAAGATGAAGAAGGCACGATCTCTCTCCTTGAGCACCTCATTGTAGAATGTGAAAACAGTTTTGTAAGCAGATGTTTTCAATGTAATATGAGGGCCATATCAGTCATATTTACCAAGTGTGAGGACCCCCATGGAAGTATCAGTATGTCAACAACATGGAGAAGAAGAGAAACCATGTGAACTCCAACACTACCTCTTACTGCCTTTGTGATTTCTGGACAAGTTATCTAATTTCACATAGACTCAGCTCCCCCACCTAACAGTCATACCACCTCTAAGGACTGTTGAGAATATTAAATGAGATAACATGTATGGAAGTTTTTATTTCCATGAACTATCATAGAAGGGGTTGTGATTGCTCTACTATTTGAGAATATTCAGTTTTGCTCTAGAAGAAAAATAAATGGGATGAGTGAAACCCTTTAACAGTGTTACATTTAGGAGGGAAGTAAGCAAGTAGTTTATAAAACAGAGGCAGAGTGCAAAGATATGTTAAATGTCAATAGTAATTAAGTTAATAAACTATAAGATATGTTAAAGATGGATAAAATAATGAAATGTATAAGAGAATAAATAAGTGCTACTAATAAATACAAAGGGATAAAAAGACAAATTTATAAGGTGTGCTGCTGCTGCTGCTTACTCGCTTCAGTCATGTCTGACTCTTTGCAACCCTATGGACTATAGCCCTCCAGGCTCCTCTGTCCACGGAATTTTCCAGGCCAGAATACTGGAGTGGGTTGCCATGTCCTACTCCAGGGGATCTTCCCAACCCAGGGGTCAAACCCAGGTCTCCTGCACTGCTGGCAGATTCTTTCCCATTTAGCCACCAGGGAAGCCCCTTATAAGGTGTGATTGTGCCTTCTTTGGGCTGACAGCTATGTCATCTCAATATCAGCCATCCAATATAAGCCCCACTTATTCTTTGCCCAAGAAACAGGAATAAAACCCCTCACAGTTCAGGCTAATGTGTACTTGCTGCTGCATCTCTCTAAAAGACAGACTATGTGTTTGGGCACCCGGTGCTTTCTGTTTATTGGGTTCCTTTGTTCAAACCCCAATTCTGGTCCCAGCATGCACATCAGTGAGCAAAGCTGACGCAGCAAGTAGAGACAAAATACAGAACACAGTATATTTTGGGTAGTGTAGTCCATACATCTCACTTGCATCTTAACCTAAGTACATTAACCACCTCTCTCTTTTTGTTTCTCTTTGCTTCTTACGTAGGTGTCCAGTTGACTTGATACACTATGTGATTTGAGCATCTTAATTTGGTATATGAACCTTTCTATCCTGTGACCTCTGAGACAGCTTGCCTAGTTACATAATTGGAGACCATCGTTGCTTCAAGGTGGCTTCTTACATGTCAGGTGTTGTACATATTTGTTTCTTTCCTTCTTTTTTTAAATTCAATTTTTATTTTATAGTGGAGTATAGTTGATTTACAATGTGTTAGTTTCAGCACAGCAAAGTGATTCAGTTACACATATACATCTATCCCGCCGCACTGCTGGTGCAATGGCATCATGCAAGATTCCCATTCTTGCGACCCAGGTTCAATTCCCGGGTGGCACAGGTCATGTTTTCCCTTCTCTGGTGGTTCCAATGATAAAAAAAAAAAAAAAAGCTGCCTGCAATGCAGGAGACCTGAGTTCAACTCCTGGATTGGGAAGATCCCCTGGAGAAGGGAATGGCAACCCACTCCGGTATTCTTGTCTGGGAAATCCCATGCACAGAGGAGCCTGATGGGCTACAGTCCACGGGATTGCAAAGAGTCAGATTCGACTGAGAGACTAACACTTTCACTTTCACACATATATTCATTCTTTGTCAGATTATTTTCCCATATATGTTATCAGAGTGCTGAGTTCCCTGTGCTTGCTCTTCTATCTTACTGAAAGATAATGAAAGAATGAACTGCAGTTTATTTTGAGATGGGTATGCCTTAATTCGATTTTCTATTTGACTCTACAAAATGTGTCTATCATTGCACGTCCCACTCAAACTCCTGCTGGTTAAACACCTGCCGATACGGTGTCAGCTCTCTGGTAGAAGTGCACTGGAACAAGGGTGGACTGATTCAAAACCAGCCAACCATCGGCTGGCCAAAGACCAGAGACTTCACTCGGAATGACCAACAAGCCCCGGCAAAGAATGATACTGAGAATGTGGACCTGACACTCTGAAGCTAGGATCAGGTATCTAGAGGCCCTCAAGTGCACGGGCCATGCTCTGGCTGAGGACTAGTAGGGGTGAAGAGATGAACAGGAATGTATTGGCCACATTCAGGATGATGAAAAGGAATAGAACACGGGTCTCTGGACAGTGAAAACAGCGCAGATGCCCAGGAAGAAGCAGAGATATCACTGAAAGGGAACTATAAATCCCCGGGAGAAATAGGGATGAGGAACTTTGTCTTAGTTACAGCTTTTCATTCCAGCTTTAGTGGGGCCCAAACATTCAAGTTCCCATCCTGGGTCCCCTACATCAGTACAGTTTATAAGAAACTTCCATTTACCTTCTAATGGTTTTTCTTTTTCATCATTTGTTTCTTACAAGCAAATAAATAAAAACTTCCATTGGAATACTAATTGTTCTTTTTTTTAATTAATTATTTTATTTTAATTGGAGGCTAATTACTTTACAATATTGTAGTGGGTTTTGCCATACATTGACACGTATCAGCCACGTGTGTACATGTGTTCCCCATCCTGAACCTCCCTCCCACCTCCCTTCCCATCCCATCCCTCAGGGTCATCCCAGTGCACCAGCCCTGAGCACCCTGTCTCATGCATCGAACCTGGACTGGCGATCTGTTTCACATATGATAATATACACTTTTCAATGCTATTCTCTCAAATCATCCCACCCTCACTTTCTCCCACAGAGTCCAAAAGACTGTTTTATACATTTGTGTCTCTTTTGCTGTCTCGATATAGTAATTTTTAATGTTCACAAACAACCTCATATAGAAGCCACTTACATGTGTTAGTCTTTAAGAGTGTGTATTGATGGTAAAACTATGTGATTCAATTGAAACAGTGTCATTCATTTGTTTCAGTGCCACATTTAGTTGTTATGTCATAAAAGACACCATCTGTGCAGACACTAGTAAATTAGATTACTTGCTGGTGACACTGAAGCAGGCAACAGAACCCTGGTCCCCTTACACCTATCCCATCTGGAAGAATTAATCCAAAAAACTTTCAGAGTCTCATGACAAGTTAATGATAGAGGAAAAAAACAAAACAGCATATCCCCAAATACAACCAGTTTATAAAAATGCCAACAAAATTATCATCAATTAGCACACTGACTGTAAAAGGGCAATAATGTTGCTTCTCCAGAAAACTTATTCCATTTGATAGTTGGTTCACATTTGGCCTAGATATAATTATTTCTTGGTGAAAAAATAATTAGCAAAATACCTAAGCTGCTTATCTACTTATTTTATGGAAAATGACTCTCGGGGGGGGAGGAGCCAAGATGGCGGAGGAGTAGGACGGGGAGAACACTTTCTCCCCCACAAATTCATCAAAAGAGCATTTAAACGTCGAGTAAATTCCACAAAACAACTTCTGAATGCCGGCAGAGGACATCAGGTACCCAGAAAAGCAACCCAACTCTTCGAAAGGAGGTAGGAAAAAATATTAAAAACAAAAAAAAAGAGACAAAAGAGGGAGGGACGGAGTTCCGTCTCGGGAAGGGAATCTTAAAAAGAGAGAAGTTTCCAAACACCAGGAAACCTTCTCACTGCCGAATCTGTGCCGAGCTTTGGAAGCACAGAGGGCAACATAACAGGGATAAAAAATAAATAAACAATTAAAACTCGCAGATTGCGAGCCCTACGGTAACTCCCCCAGCGGAGAAGCAGCACAGACGCCTGCATCCGCCATTAGCAAGCCGGGGCTGGGCAGGGAGGCGCGGCGTGGGATGCATCGCTGAGAGTAAGAATCTGGCCTGAATACCCTGAGCGCTATCTGAGCGAAATAATTTGGGCTAGCAAACCAGACTGTGAGATATCTACCACGCGAAAAGCCAGCCCTAACCTAAGACCGCCAGGCCCGCACACGGAACAAAGGACTGAACAGAGATAGCCGGCTGCAGACCTTCCCCCTCCGGTGACAGGCAGCCAGAGCCGGAAGGGGGCAATCGAAGCCCCAGAGAGACATTATCTATAAAACTGTAAGCAGGCTTCTTTGCTAACTGAAACTTCTTGGGGGTCTGGACGGTCAACATCTGCCTGAGAAGGTGCGCCGGTTTTACACCCAGATAACCGAGTGGCGGGGAGGCGATAAGTCGCAGCATTGGCGCTCGCCAAACACCTCATCACCTGAGCTGCTCGGACCTGGGAAGAGCACAAAACGCAGGCCCAAATGAGTCTGCGCCTCTGAGGACTACCCGAGTGCCTCAACCTGAGCGGCTTGGACCTGGGAGGTGCATGCAGCCCAGGGCCAGCCTCGGATTGTTCCCGGCGGAACAACCTAGAGTCAGAGCAGTGTGGACAGGGAGGCTACACGTGCCGTGAGCGGGGGCAGACCCAGGGTGGCTGAGGCACTGCGAGCCCACGCCAGTGTTATTTGTTTGCAGCATCCCTCCCTCCCTCCCCACAGCGCGACTGAACAAGTAAGCCTAAAAAAAAAAAAAAAAAGTGTCCTCCACCGTGCCCTTTGTGTCAGGGTGGAAACCAGATACTGAAGAGACTAGCAAACAGAAGAAGATATAACAGAGGGAAACGCCTTGGAAGCTACAGGCAATAGATCAAAACCCTGTGGTTACTACGGACTACATAGGAAGGGGCCTATAGATCTTGAGAAATATAAATCTGACCAAGGAACTAGCCAAAAATGAACTGAACCCACAACACCCACAAAAAAAAAAAACAAAAAAGTCCTAGATATATTTTTATTATGTTTACGATTCTTTCTTTTTTTTTTAATTAAAAAAAAATTTTTAAGTCCTCTATTGTTCCTTTAATTTTCACTTTTATAACCTATTACTTTGCAAAAAAAAAAAAGACCCTATTTTTTTCTTCTTCAGCAAACTTCATATATATATATTTTATAATTTTTCGACCTTGTTTTTTGTTTGTTTGTTTGTTTTTGTTTTTGTTTTTTTCTTCTTTTCTTTAACATTGTATTTTTGAAATTCCAAACTCTACTCTAGATTTTTAATTTTCGCTTTTTGGTATATGTTATCAATTTTGTACCTATGGTTTTTTTTTATATAATTTCTGTGACTTTTTTTTTTTCTTCTTCTTCTCTGTTTCTTTCTCTTCTTCTTTTATATAACATTGTATATCTGAAATTCCAAACTTTACTCTAGATTTTTAATTTATGCTTTTTGGTATTTGATATCAATTTTGTACCTGTATTTTCTTTATAATTTTTGTGACATTGTTCGTATTTGTTTGTTTGTTTTCTCTCTTTATCTTTCTTCTTCTTTTTTTTTTTTTTAACATTGTATTTTTGAAATTCCAAACTCTACTCTAGATTTTTAATTTTTGCTTTCCGGTATTAGTTATCAATTTTGTACCTGTACTTTCTTTATAATTTTCGCGACCTTGTTTGTTTTTGTTTGTTCGTTTTTTCTCTCTTTCTTTTCCTTCTTCTTTTCTTTAACATCGTATTTTTGAAATTCCAAACTCTACTCTAGATTTTTAATTTTTGCTTTTATGTATTTGTTACCAATTTTGTATCTTTAAGGACCCAATCTTCAGGACCCATTTTTCACTAGGGAGTGAGATTACTCACTTGACTGCTCTCTCTCCCTTTGGACTCTCCTTTTTCTCCACCAGGTCGCCTGTGTCTCCTCCCTAACCCCTCTCTACTCTACCCAACTCTGTGAATTTCTGTGTGTTCCAGACGGTGGAGAACACTTAGGGAACTGATTACTGGCTGGATCTGTCTCCCTCCTTTTCATTCCCCCCTTTTATCCTTCTGGCCACCTCTGTTACCTTCCTCCTTCTTCTCTTCTCTGTATAACCCCGTGAACATCTCTGAGTGGTCCAGTTGTGGAGTGCACATAAGGAAGTGACTACTGGCTAGCCCCCTCTCTCCACTATTGATTCACCTCATCTCATTTGGGTCACCTCTAACTCCCTCCTCCCTCTTCTCTTCTCCATGTAACCCTGTGAACCTCTCTGAGTGACCCTCACTGTAGAGAAACTTTTCATCTTTAATGTAGATGTTTTATCAATGGTGCTGTATAGAAGGAGAAGTTTTGAAACTACTGTAAAAATAAGACCGATAATCGGAAGCAGGAGACTTAAGTCCAAACCCTGACTCCAGGGAACTCCTGACTCCAAGGAACATTAATTGACAGGAGCTCATCAAATGCCTCCATACCGACACTGAAACCAAGCACCACACAAGGGCCAATAAGTTCCAGGGCAAGACATACCAAGCAAATTCTCCAGCAACAAAGGAACACAGCCCTGAGCTTCAAGATACAGGATGCCCAAAGTCACCCCAAAACTATAGACATCTCATAACTCATTACTGGACATTTCATTGCACTCCAGAGAGAAGAAATACAGCTCCACCCACCAGAACACCGACACAAGCTTCCCTAACCAGGAAACCTTGACAAGCCACCTGTACAAACCCACACACAGTGAGGAAACGCCACAATAAAGAGAACTCCACAAACTGCCAGAATATAGGAAGGACACCCCAAACTCAGCAATTTAAACAAGATGAAGAGACAGAGGAATACTCAGCAGATAAAGGAACAGGATAAATGCCCACCAAACCAAACAAAAGAGGAAGAGATAGGGAATCTACCTGATAAAGAATTCTGAATAATGATAGTGAAATTGATCCAAAATCTTGAAACTAAAATGGAATCACAGATAAATAGCCTGGAGACAAGGATTGAGAAGATGCAAGAAAGGTTTAACAAGGACCTAGAAGAAATAAAAAAGAGTCAATATATAATGAATAATGCAATAAGTGAAATTAAAAACACTCTGGAGGCAACAAATAGTAGAATAACAGAGGCAGAAGACAGGATTAGTGAATTAGAAGATAGAATGGTAGAAATAAATGAATCAGAGAGGATAAAAGAAAAACGAATTAAAAGAAATGAGGACAATCTCAGAGACCTCCAGGACAATATTAAACGCTATAACATTCGAATCATAGGGGTTCCAGAAGAAGAAGACAAAAAGAAAGACCATGAGAAAATACTTGAGGAGATAATAGTGGAAAACTTCCCTAAAATGGGGAAGGAAATAATCACCCAAGTACAAGAAACCCAGAGAGTCCCAAACAGGACAAACCCAAGGAGAAACACCCCAAGACACATATTAATCAAATTAACAAAGATCAAACACAAAGAACAAATATTAAAAGCAGCAAGGGAAAAACAACAAATAACACACAAGGGAATTCCCATAAGGATAACAGCTGATCTTTCAATAGAAACTCTTCAAGCCAGGAGGGAATGGCAAGACATACTTAAAATGATGAAAGAAAATAACCTACAGCCCAGATTATTGTACCCAGCAAGGATCTCATTCAAGTATGAAGGAGAAATCAAAAGCTTTTCAGACAAGCAAAAGCTGAGAGAATTCTGCACCACCAAACCAGCTCTCCAACAAATACTAAAGGATATTCTCTAGACAGGAAACACAAAAACGGTGTATAAACTCGAACCCAAAACAATAAAGTAAACGGCAACGGGATCATACTTATCAGTAATTACCTTAAACGTAAATGGGTTGAATGCCCCAACCAAAAGACAAAGACTGGCTGAATGGATACAAAAACAAGACCCCTACATATGTTGTCTACAGGAGACCCACCTCAAAACAGGGGACACATACAGACTGAAAGTGAAGGGCTGGAAAAAGATTTTCCATGCAAATAGGGACCAAAAGAAAGCAGGAGTAGCAATACTCATATCAGATAAAATAGACTTTAAAACAAAGGCTGTGAAAAGAGACAAAGAAGGTCACTACATAATGATCAAAGGATCAATCCAAGAAGAAGATATAACAATTATAAATATATATGCACCCAACACGGGAGCACCACAGTACGTAAGACAAATGCTAACAAGTATGAAAGGAGAAATTAACAATAACACAATAATAGTGGGAGACTTTAATACCCCACTCACACCTATGGATAGATCAACTAAACAGAAAATTAACAAGGAAACACAAACTTTAAACGATACAATAGACCAGTTAGACCTAATTGATATATATAGGACATTTCATCCCAAAACAATGAATTTCACCTTTTTCTCAAGCGCACATGGAAACTTCTCCAGGATAGATCACATCCTGGGCCATAGAGCTAGCCTTGGTAAATTCAAAAAAATAGAAATCATTCCAAGCATTTTTTCTGACCACAATGCAGTAAGATTAGATCTCAATTACAGGAGAAAAACTATTAAAAATTCCAACCTATGGAGGCTGAACACACTGCTGAATAACCAACAAATCACAGAAGAAATCAAAAAAGAAATCAAAATTTGCATAGAAACGAATGAAAATGAAAACACAACAACCCAAAACCTGTGGGACACGGTAAAAGCAGTCCTAAGGAGAAAGTTCATAGCAATACAGGCACACCTCAAGAAACAAGAAAAAAGTCAAATAAATAACCTAACTCTACACCTAAAGCAACTAGAAAAGGAAGAAATGAAGAACCCCAGGGTTAGTAGAAGGAAAGAAATCTTAAAAATTAGAGCAGAAATAAATGCAAAAGAAACAAAAGAGACCATAGCAAAAATCAACAAAACCAAAAGCTGGTTCTTTGAAAGGATAAATAAAATTGACAAACCATTAGCCAGACTCATCAAGAAACAAAGGGAGAAAAATCAAATCAACAAAATTAGAAATGAAAATGGAGAGATCACAATAGACAACACAGAAATACAAAGGATCATAAGAGACTACTATCAACAATTATATGCCAATAAAATGGACAACGTGGAAGAAATGGACAAATTCTTAGAAAAGTACAACTTTCCAAAACTGGACCAGGAAGAAATAGAAAATCTTAACAGACCCATCACAAGCATGGAAATTGAAACTGTAATCAAAAATCTTCCAGCAAACAAAAGCCCAGGTCCAGACGGCTTCACAGCTGAATTCTACCAAAAATTTAGAGAAGAGCTAACACCTATCCTGCTCAAACTCTTCCAGAAAATTGCAGAGGAAGGTAAACTTCCAAACTCATCCTATGAGGCCACCATCACCCTAATACCAAAACCTGACAAAGATGCCACAAAAAAAGAAAACTACAGGCCAATATCACTGATGAACATAGATGCAAAAATCCTTAACAAAATTCTAGCAGTCAGAATCCAACAACACATTAAAAAGATCATACACCATGACCAAGTGGGCTTTATCCCAGGGATGCAAGGATTCTTCAATATCCACAAATCAATCAATGTAATACACCACATTAACAAATTGAAAAATAAAAACCATATGATTATCTCAATAGATGCAGAGAAAGCCTTTGACAAAATTCAACATCCATTTATGATAAAAAACTCTCCAGAAAGCAGGAATAGAAGGAACATACCTCAACATAATAAAAGCTATATATGACAAACCCACAGCAAACATTATCCTCAATGGTGAAAAATTGAAAGCATTTCCTCTAAAGTCAGGAACAAGACAAGGGTGCCCACTTTCACCATTACTATTCAACATAGTTTTGGAAGTTTTGGCCACAGCAATCAGAGCAGAAAAAGAAATAAAAGGAATCCAAATAGGAAAAGAAGAAGTAAAACTCTCACTATTTGCAGATGACATGATCCTCTACATAGAAAACCCTAAAGATTCCACCAGAAAATTACTAGAAATAATCAATGACTATAGTAAAGTTGCAGGCTATAAAATCAACACACAGAAATCCCTTGCATTCCTATACACTAATAATGAGAAAACAGAAAGAGAAATTAAGGAAACAATTCCATTCACCATTGCAACGGAAAGAATAAAATACTTAGGAATATATCTACCTAAAGAAACTAAAGACCTATATATAGAAAACTATAAAACACTGGTGAAAGAAATCAAAGAGGACACTAATAGATGGAGAAATATACCATGTTCATGGATTGGAAGAATCAATATAGTGAAAATGAGTATACTACCCAAAGCAATTTATAGATTCAACGCAATCCCTATCAAGCTACCAACAGTATTCTTCACAGAGCTAGAACAAATAATTTCAAAATTTGTATGGAAATACAAAAAACCTCGAATAGCCAAAGCGATCTTGAGAAAGAAGAATGGAACTGGAGGAATCAACCTACCTGACTTCAGCCTCTACTACAAAGCCACAGTTATCAAGACAGTATGGTACTGGCACAAAGACAGAAATAAGCCCAGAGATAAATCCACGCACATATGGACACCTTATCTTTGACAAACGAGGCAAGAATATACAATGGATTAAAGACAATCTCTTTAACAAGTGGTGCTGGGAAATCTGGTCAACCACTTGTAAAAGAATGAAACTGGACCACTTTCTAACACCATACACAAAAATAAACTCAAAATGGATTAAAGATCTAAACGTAAGACCAGAAATTATAAAACTCCTAGAGGAGAACATAGGCAAAACACTCTCCGACATACATCACAGCAGGATCCTCTATGACCCACCTCCCAGAATATTGGAAATAAAAGCAAAAATAAACAAATGGGACCTAATTAACCTTAAAAGCTTCTGCACATCAAAGGAAACTATTAGCAAGGTGAAAAGACAGCCTTCAGAATGGGAGAAAATAATAGCAAATGAAGCAACCGACAAACAACTAATCTCAAAAATATACAAGCAACTCCTACAGCTCAACTCCAGAAAAATAAACGACCCAATCAAAAAATGGGCCAAAGAACTAAATAGACATTTCTCCAAAGAAGACATACAGATGGCTAACAAACACATGAAAAGATGCTCAACATCACTCATTATCAGAGAAATGCAAATCAAAACCACTATGAGGTACCATTTCACGCCAGTCAGAATGGCTGCTATCCAAAAGTCTACAAATAATAAATGCTGGAGAGGGTGTGGAGAAAAGGGAACCCTCTTACACTGTTGGTGGGAATGCAAACTAGTACAGTCACTATGGAGAACAGTGTGGAGATTCCTTAAAAAACTGGAAATAGAACTGCCTTATGATCCAGCAATCCCACTGCTGGGCATACACACTGAGGAAACCAGAAGGGAAAGAGACACGTGTACCCCAATGTTCATCGCAGCACTGTTTATAATAGCCAAGACATGGAAGCAACCTAGATGTCCATCAGCAGATGAATGGATAAGAAAGCAGTGGTACATATACACAATGGAGTATTACTCAGCCATTAAAAAGAATACATTTGAATCAGTTCTAATGAGGTGGATGAAACTGGAGCCTATTATACAGAGTGAAGTAAGCCAGAAGGAAAAACACCAATACAGTATACTAACGCATATATATGGAATTTAGAAAGATGGTAACAATAACCCGGTGTACGAGACAGCAAAAGAGACACTGATGTATAGAACAGTCTTATGGACTCTGTGGGAGAGGGAGAGGGTGGGAAGATTTGGGAGAATGGCAATGAAACATGTAAAATATCATGTAGGAAACGAGTTGCCAGTCCAGGTTCGATGCACGATGCTGGATGCTTGGGGCTGGTGCACTGGGATGGCCCAGAGGGATGGTATGGGGATGGAGGAGGGAGGAGGGTTCGGGATGGGGAACACATGTATACCTGTGGTGGATTCATTTTGATATTTGGCAAAACTAATACAATTATGTAAAGTTTAAAAATAAAATAAAATTAGAAAAAAAAAAAAAGAAAGAAAATGACTCTCAGGGCTTGACAGTCACATAAAAATGTTTGTAAGCATATAACAATCAGGAAGCCTAAAATGAATTTCTCAGCCAAAGTTTTAATATACATGTGTTAACTATTGAGGGACTTCCCAGGTGGCTAAGTGGTAAAGAATCTGCCTTCCAATGAAAGAGATGCAAGAGACACAGGTTCAATCCCCAGGTCAGGAAGATCCCCTGGAGAGGGAAATGAAATCCCACTCCAGTATTCTTGCCTGGAAAATCCCATGGACAGAGGAGCCTAGTGGGCTATAGTCCATGGTCATAAAAGTTGAACAGAACTTAGCGACTGAACAACATTAACCACTAAACTGACTTCCAGCTTTAAAACTTATTTCTAACTCAAAAATTATTTTAGTTAGGGGCTTTAATGTTGCTCTAACTCCACTGCCCCTCAATTACATTGCAAGTACCACATTCCAATCTATTGACAAATAGATTGTTATCTCCGTGTACAAAAAAGTAAACTGAGATTCAGAGAAATTAGTTGGTCAAGGACACACAGCAAGTTAATTACAGCGCTCATATTCTGTAATTAGATCATGTCTAGCTCCAAACCTAGTTATCCCATTTCATCATGCTACTTAAACTCAATAAAAATGTGTTAAATTAATGCCATTTTACTTCAACCATTTTTATGGAAACGTGTTTGGCTCTAGGCTTATTTAAACACAATTAACAGTTCAGGCTTTTTCATTTACTTGAAGAGATGATCAGGATCACTATCTAAAGTATAAAAAGATACCTGCATCAGACTCTCCAAGAAGACAAAACTTCCCCCGCCCCCAGCACTGCACAGCTTGTGGTATCTTAGTTCCCTGACCAGGGATCAGACATAGGACCACGCAGTGAAAGGGCAGAAACCTAACCACTGAACCACCAGGGAATTCCTCAAACTTCCTATCTTTAAAAGAACACATGTATACCTGTGGCGGATTCATTTTGATATTTGGCAAAACTAATACAATTATGTAGAGTTTAAAAATAAAATAAAATTAGAGAAAAAAAAAAAAAAAGAAATGGCCTTCAGTCATCACAGTGGGCTGCCCACCACAGGTTTGTTAAATGAATAAATAAAAGTCCCTCAAGCACTTGAAATGCGGAATCTCCAAAGCTAAATTCTTTCTCTCTCTGTTTTTCCCCAAAATATATCAATAAATCTGCCGTGCATTTCCCTGTGTCAATGGGTGGGATCACCATACACTCTGTCTTACACTGGAATTCTAATAGTTATCCTGCCTCCTCCTGTTTCTGATCCCCTGTACTCACTGCATTACTGTGACAGATACCTTCCAGATCTCCTCTCCAGATGCTTCTTTCTTCCCATCCCTTTCTCACATTGACTTCCAATGAGGGTATCAATGGGCTTGTGGTGGTGTGGTTTAGTCACTAAATCATGTCCCACTCTTATGACCCCATGGACTATGGCCTGCCAGACTCCTCTGTCCATGGGATTTTCCAGGCAAGAATACTGGAGTGGGTTGCCATTTCCTTCTCCAGGGGATCTTCCTGACCCAGGGATCGAACCCAGGTCTCCTGCATTGCAGGCAGATTCTTTACCAACTGAGCTACGAGGGAAACCCTACCAATGGGCTTATATTCAGCCAATCCGCAGCCCCAGGAACCCACCCAAGACAGGAAAGAGACTGAGGTCAAGGGGCTTTGTCCATGGCTCCATCTCTACTAAGACCTCGTGAGCTAGCTGTGACCTTTGACCCACCTTTCTAGAGTTCTTTCTCACCAGGTTCTAGGAACTACCCTCGCCTCTTGCTATTTAAGCCTTAGGGTGGAAATAACTTCCCATTGTATCAATCGTCCTTTTAGCATACCTACATTCTACCGTCACCTTCGAAAACAGCACTAATAACTAGTCTGTGTGCCCTGTAGTTTCCATGTTCTGACACTATAATATAATCCTGTTTATTCTAAATATTTCTTGAATCTGTCCACTTCTTAACCCAAAGCCTTGCCTTAATTTGGAACTTCATCTTTTATTTTTGGATTGCTGCAAAGCCCAGTTGACCTGTCTTTAAGCCATTCTCCATAGTCCAATTAGTGACATGACATCATTCTTAAAAAAAAAAAAAAAATTATCAGATCTCCATATCATGGCCCTGACCTTTTTAATTTAAATTTATTTATTTTTGGTTGGAGGATAATTGTTTTACAATATTGTGTTGGTTTCTGCCATATATCAACATGAATCAGTCATGGGTATATGTATGCCCCATCCCTCTTGAGCCTCCTTCCCACCTCCCACCCCATCCCACCCCTCTAGGTTGTCACAGAGCACTGGGTTTGAGCTCCCTGCATCATACAGCAAATTCCCACAGGCTATCTATTTTAAATGTGGCAATGTATACAGAGATCCAACCAGTCCATTCTAAAGGAGACCAGTCCTGGGTGTTCTTTGGAAGGACTGATGCTAAAGCTGAAACTCCAGTACTTTGGCCACCTCATGCAAAGAGTTGACTCATTGGAAAAGACCCTGATGCTGGGAGGGACTGGGGGCAGGAGGAAAAGGGGACAACAGAGGATGAGATGGCTGGATGGCATCACCGACTCGATGCACATGAGTTTGAGTGAACTCCGGTAGTTGGTGATGGACAAGGAGGCCTGGCGTGCTGCGATTCATGGGGTCGCAAAGATTCGGACACGACTGAGCGACTGAACTGAACTGAACTGAACTGAATGTATATGTTCCAGTACTACTCTCTCAATTGGTTTCACCCTCTCCTTCCCCCCATTTCCCTGTTTAAAGCCCTTCAGTGACTGTGACTGGTTCCTCATGGAACCACAGTAACTCCGAACTCCTCAGGGTATCCTGCAAGTTTCCTTATCACCTGTGCCGTGTTCACCTCAGTGGACTCACTGCTCCACACTCCGCCTTTCTACCACTTAAACTCTTTGTTTTAGCCATGCTTGTTATCTGTGCAGCAGGCCACCACAATGCACTGTGCTAGATCCCCCCACTCCAGTTTGGTCTTGCACAATTCATTTCCTCCATCCAGATCAACCTACCCACTCAACATCCATTGGCTAATCCCTGCTTCCCCTACAACACAGACTTTCACTTCATCACCCCTGGGAAGCCTTTGCTGAGGTCTCTTTCCATTCTAGGTTAGAATTCTTTCCCTGTGTTCCTATTTGTCATTCAGTCGCTAAGTCATGTCAGACTCTTTGCAACCCCATGAAGTGAGGCATGCCAGGCTTCCCTGTCCTTCACTATCTTCTGGAGTTTGTCCATTGAGACAGTGATGTCATCCACCCATCCTATATGCCTGTCTTAGTCATAATACTGATCACACTGCTTGCTCCCACTAGACAACTGTTTCTTTGAAAGCAGTAACCAAGCCTATTACCTCTGTACCCATAGCTTCAGGAAAGCACTTTGCTGAATGAATTAAGTTATCCCTCTGAACATTCTTCCCAGCAAACCACAAACCCTACAAAACATATTTTGTTCTATATTTTCTTTATCAAGGTGTCTTTGGTACAGAAGTGTTTGTGATGTACATGTTTATCTGAAATATGAAGCTCTATTGATTTGTATGCATATTTATATTTCAGGCAGTCACATTATGCCATGCTTTGGTAATAGCTGCATAATTCTCCCACTGGGAGAGCAGTTTCTATAATCGCAGTTGATGATTTCTTTTTATAGACTTTACATTTGATGCACTGCTTTTTATTGTCAGAAATCAAATTAAAAAAAGAATTCTTCTGAAATGAGGGTTCTGGCCCTGAAAGCTATAAATTCAAAGGTGGAACTTATCCATCCCAATGAAATGCCAGGTAAATTACCCCCAGGGATTGCAAACTGCTTGAGAAAATAAAGTTTCCAATTCACCAACATAGAGTAGGAAAGGATGTAAAATCAGAACAAATATGATATGGAAGGGAAGTCTCACAGAACTTGGATCTTGAACCCTGTGGATTTAATTGCTGAAACACTACAAACGAATTTGTTGTTGTAGTTCAGTCGCTAAGTCATGTCTGACTCTGAAACCACATGGACTGTAGCCCAACCAGGCTGCTCTGTCCTTCATATTTCCCAGGTAAGAATACTGGAGTAGCTTGCCATTTCCTTCTCCAGGTGATCTTCCCAATCCAGGGAATGAACCTGCATCTCTTGTTTGGCAAGCCAATTCTTTACCACTGAGACACCTGGGAAGCTCCACAAATGAATTACACCTACGCCTATTGTGGATATCAGTGTAATAGTTAATTTTTTCCTTCTCTAGTCTTTTTGTTGATGAGAAGGCTCCATAGTTGCAAGTTGCAAGAAGTAAGGTATAGTTGTTTATACCTTCTTTATCTGTAATAAAATACTGGTTATTATGGACTCTCTGGCCATGGATCTTTCATTTTATGGTGATGTATTCTCCCCATTTATCAATTATCTACTGCTACATAATATACCACCACAACTTAGAGGCTTAAAACTACCATTTAATTATATCACATTCTGTGGGTTGGTAAGATGAGTTGGGTTCAGCTGGGTGATTCTTCTGTTGGATCCCTCCTGTAGTAGGCGGTCAGCTGATGGATCAGCTGGGGCTGGTTAAATTATGAGAGCAATCCTAAGATGCTGGGAGGGCTAAAGCCCTCCCATGTGGAGCCTCACCTTCCAGCAGACTACCTGCTATAGTTCACACAGAGGTTGGAGTCTCAAGAATAGAAAGGGAGGGCAAGCCCCAAAGCAAAACACTGTTCAAGCTACAGCTTCAGTCACGTTTGCTATTTTCCCACTTGCCAAAGCAAGGTACGTGTCCAAACCCAGAGTGAATATAAGAGGAGACCAGTGAAAGTTACAGATACAGGAAGACATGAAAAAATTCATGGCCATTACTACCATATCTGTGGCATGCCATTCCTTATATTTCTTTCTCTGTCATAGAGGCTGAGTTATGGAACACTCCTGGCCTTTCTTGTTCCTTCACTCACTCATTGTGAGAAGAGTAGTACTGATTTTTTTTCTTGGAAATTTGGATGAGAATAAAGCAGGTATGCCCAACTAGCTCTTCTCATATGAGATGGGGCAGCCTACTTCTGTACCTGTGAGTTGCCTGTGTCTGTTAAATTTAGGGGCTCAGTGAAGAAAAATTCATTTATCTGAAAATAGAAGTCATATTTTCCAATACTGAGATTTTGCCAATAAAGAAATTTGGGGCCTCATCTATTTACTCTTCTGTCTTCATTCTCAATTAGTTCAAAATCAGTGAAAGACCCTACCCCTTCCACCCTCATCTTCTCTAAGTACACGCACACATGCACACAGCACTTGAATGGAAATATTACCTATTGTGCCAAAAATGGCATCTCTCTTAACTGAAGAAAACAAGGCAGAAAGGGAGGAGCTGACAAAGGAGACTTCTTGGGAATGACTATAGAAAATGATTATAGAAGTTCCATCATTAAATAATGGGCAAACTGATACAGTCTTTAAGAAAAGTCTTCAGTTGCAAGCATAGGAAAACAGAACAAAACTTGAAGAGATCTACTGCCATTACAGAACTCAAATAAAGATAATGAACTAGTGCCCTGAGGCAGGAAAAAGACCAAACCCAAGGTTTCTCAGTGAGGGTGACTAAGGCTGAGTTTATCAAAATGACTGGAGTTGGAACCAAAGACAAAATTAATAAGAATGGACTGGCCTCACCCACCTGTATGTAAATAAAGAGACTCAAACTAAACTAAAGGAAGAATGGCACATTGCCCACTTTCTATTGTAATCTTAAGTAGTTTCTATAGTTAAGCATTAACCTGCATAGCAACCCTAACAATTACATATGATTAGTTCTGGTGGGCTGCCATCTATGGGGTCGCGCAGAGTCGGACACGACTGAAGTGACTTGGCAGCAGCAGCAGTGCTCTTGTTCTATAAGTGAAGGAACAGAAATAAAAGGAAAGTAAAGGATGTTCCCAAGTGTGTCATAAAGAATTTAATCTTGCCTAAAAAAAGTTCTAGGCTTTGTCCTGGCCTATTGGGAGGTAAAGTGTTTGTATTTGCTTGAGGGCCTTGGACTAGCTAAATAGTAACAGTGTGAGTTAAAGTGGGGGCTTTGACTCACACCAACCATGTGATTTAGGGTAGGGACTTTGGATCACACCTGGGGAGCAAGCTGGTGGTGGGGGAGGTGTTGAGACTGGAGACTGAGATCAACCACGTGGACAATCAATCAATCAATCATCCCAAAGGCAATGGAGTCCCAGTGTGGACACCAAGGCCGGTTGAGTTCCCTTGGTTGGCAGTACTCCACCCGCATTGCCTTACATCCCTGCTAGAGAGTAACACGTTACCAGGAGAGTAAAAAGAAAGCTTCACCTTTGGAAAATTCCTGGACTCTGCTCTAGGCATCTCTTCCTTTGGCTGATCTTAATCCCTATAATAAATCATAATAACTCTGAGTATAACAGCTTTTAGTGAGTTTTGTGGGTCTTTATAGCAAATGATTGAACCTGGAGACCTGGGTTCAATGCCTGGGTTGGGAAGATATTCTGGAGAAGGAAATGGCAACCCACTCCAGTACTCTTGCCTGGAAAATCTGATGGACAGAGGAGCCTGGTAGGCTACAGTCCATGGGGTCGCAAAGACTTGGACATGACTGAGCAACTTCACTTTCACTTTTAAGGGTAGTTTTGACAACCCTCCCCTCACCTCAAATTTGCTGTTGGTGTCAAAGATGAGAGCAGTCTTCTGGAGGACTGTGTGCTCTCTAACTCTGGGGTTGACCTTAACCTCTCATACCAACATAACCTGTGAACTGCATGTATGGCTCTGCAATTTGCATACAGAAACCTCCAGAATGTTCCATCTACACAGTAATAACACCAACTAATACCACGAAGTGAGATAAATAAAAATACTGCTCAATAGATCATTTGAGTAACAGATATCTTTATCCTCTCATTAGAGTTGGATTATAAAAATAATGAGAAATACAATATTAATTGTTCAGCCCATCTACAAACCTTACTGGTAATAAGCTATAAGCCAATAAAAACCAAGTCCAGACAACCACAACTTGGGATCACAACATCAAGTACCTTGGAGCACCTGTGAAATACTTGACAATTCCTAGACCTGTGTGCATATCTATGTACGATGGTCCTGATAACCCAGCTAGGAAGCAGTAAAATCATAGTTCAAACCAGGTCCTGGCATAGAGTCAGAATTGGTCCTGGAAGCTGCAGGGTGAAATAAGTCTACATGAGCAGACAAAACAAAGTAAAATAAGCAGGTGTGGGAATAGTTAAGATTTAAAAGCTTCAAGCTTTGTAGGGCTTATTTCTAAACAATGAAACATTTTAATTTTCCCCATAAGGGAAAAGACTACAATTCCCAAGATGGAATGATGATCTATTATGGAGTCTATTCCTGGAAACCGGGGTGGGGAGCACCTTGGATTACTACCTGAGCAAATATCTAGAGTATATCTACCCATTGCACAAAAAGTTAATGGAAGCCAATAAGTTAAACATGCAACAAATAAAAAATAGATAAATACCAATGTTTTTAGCTATGGGCACCTGGGGAATGTTTAAAGTATTATTTAAAATAAAAGAATGGTGGCACACAAAAAAGAGGCATTTTAACTTTGGACTTTAATAAAAGAGTAAATTCAACAAGGACCTACTATATAGCACATGGAACTCAGTGTTATGTGCCAACCTGGATGGGAGGAGGATTTGGGGAAGAATGGATACATGTATATGGATGGCTGAGTCCCTTTGCTGTCCACCTAAAACTACCATAACACTGTTAAGCGGCTATACACCAATACAAAATAAAAAGTTTAAAGTTTGAAAAAAAAGAAAAGAGTAAATTTTTCTCTCAAGAGGCTTCTAAACACCATTTCTTAAGTGTAGAACCTATGTCTTATTCTTTTTGTTTGTCCAGTTTCTAGCGTGGGGATAGGACACAGCATTCAATAAGAGGATTGTTATATCTGTTAAATTAATAAAAACAAGAGGGAAGGGGTACTCTAATCAGAGTCTCGTCACCTGACTCGTTTCCCTCTCTGCCCTCCATCTTTTAAATTGCCCAGCTCCCTCTCTGTCAGTGAATGGAATGGAAAATAATAAAAATAAAAGTAATCTCTAATATTCTTTCAGCACTAGAAACCCGGTGGTTCTGATTCTCTGTCTTCTGCAATTTATACTACCAAATGAAACAAGATAGCAAATCTATAAAATAGACTTCTTAAAATAATTTAGATCCTCATTATTTTTATTACAGCCGTTGATGAAAAGAAGCAATTATGGGATATTGGCTAAAAACTACCTTGATGTTTTCAACATTAAAATCCAATATTAGTTGTTCTGATCATATAATAGTCTTATCAGTAATAAGCACTAAGTCAAATACGATCTAGGGCAAGGCAAAGCAAAACTTTGTACCTCATGATTAAGTCTCTCGAGGCAGCTGTGCAAAACTTGACATTTAATTTAAAAAGCATGGAAGCATGATGGAAAAGCATCTCTGTGTGGAGAGTGGGAAGCAGTGGTGCATTTTATTTGACATGGTGGATTTGCTTTCCTTTATTTTCATATTTTAATAAGTTCAACTCATGAAAGCATAATGAAAATAGAAAGATCAGCTATAATCAGGATGCATGGACATTTGGGGATCTTGAGTTAAAAAGCAGTTGCCTTCCTAAGTCTTTCAACAAAATGTAAATTAAACAGATGAAATTGCCTAAAACATCACTGATTCCCAAGGGAATGTAATCATGCTTAAATGCCAACACTAAATTAATCAGAGGAACAGAATGTGGAGAGGAGAAATTTCAATTTAAGCAGCTTCGTGTTTCATTAAAGTAAGTGGACATGGCAGGTCAGGTTAAGACTTCACAAAGAATGATTTGAAAAGCAAAAGGCAAAGGTTTCCATCTCACAACTGTGCAGCCACAAAGCCTATTCAAATAGAACTGAATGTTAATTCATGTGCATAGTATGCTCCACAGTTGATCATTTTCCCAAGATATTTCTTTTTTCTCAATGAAGAATTCGTGGTGAGGGGGCTGTATTAATAATTGTGATAACAATGTTGTTTCCTTCAAAATAGCTTAGTTTTATATATCTTACATTGCTTATAAATAATCACATTCTTCCACACTAAACCGGTCTACAAATATAAAATTGAGCTGTCAGTCGAAACATGTATATATTAAAGTTGAACAAGTAGAGAAAAAGATTTGGACGGGATGGTAAGTGAATAAAAATTTTTTCAGAAGTCATTTATTTCTTCAAATTTTTTGAGTGTCTATTCTGTACCTGTCACTGTTCTAGATGTTTGGCACGTACGTTAAACACACACACAGAGACATGCACACACAAAATCTTATAAAAAGTAAATTATGTATAAATTATGTATGGTAGAATATAATAACTGGAATAGGAAAAATGTCATTTGAGATAAGGAGAAAAAGAAGTACATGACTGAGCGAAGGAGACAAGCTGTAGTATCGAAGAGGGTTCTCAGATTAGGTTTCACTGTAGAGGTGATTTGAAAGAGATGAGATAGTCATTTATGGAGATTCTCATAAGATCATTTCAGCCAGAAATGATAGTTCAAAGGCCCTGAGGCTGAGGTGTGTTTTTGAATTGAATTGAATGTGAGATGTAAAAAGAAAGTCCGAGGTGACCTCAGAACTTTCAGCAGAAGTTACTGAAAGAAGCTGTCATCAACTAAGATGAAGAATATTATGAGTATGAGAAGCCTGGGGATGAGGAAGATAAGTTCAATTTTGGACATGTTGAGTTTGAGATGTCTGGTAGAAATCCACAAGTGATTAAACATGTTAGTTAGAATCTAAGAGAGAGACCTGGCCTGGAGATACAAATTTGGCAGTTCTTAATATACTGATACTGCTGAAGCTGAAGTTCCAATATTTTGGCCAACTGATGTGGAGAGCCAACTCATTGGAAAGGACCTTGATACTGGGAAAGACTGAGAGCGGGAGGAGAAGGTGGCAACAGAGGATGAGATGGTTGGATAGCATCATTGACTCAAAGGACATGAGTTTGAGCAAACTCTGGGAGGTAGTGTAGGACAGGGAAGCCTGGCATGCTGCAGTCCATGGGGTCACAAAGAATCAGACACAACTTAGCGACTATACAACAATATATAGGTGATAAATTACAATGGTGATCTCCAAAATTAGGACTCCCTTATTCAGACTTGCCAAGAAATATAAAATTTCCCAATTTTCAGTCCTTGTCTTTGGTGTTGTCTCTTTTGATCTTTTCTCACAATATCATATCCCACCTGTTAAAGCCAACTAATTCATCCAGCTCAAGTGAAATCTCCTCTAAGAAGCTTCACACTTACATAATAGATTAACCAATGTAATAGATTAACATCTATTCTTATTGCATTTTCATAGCTCTTTGTTGGGCCCTCTATTTCTAGCTGTATCACAGTTTATCTTATAGGACCACCCTTAAGCTCACATCTTCCCTGCTTGACTGCAAGAAGCTTGGGATGAAAGATTTATTTTAGTTATTGATATGTTTCTACCCCCATGCTTTAGCCTATTACCTAACACAAAGCCAAAAGTATTAGCTGTTCATTGAATGCCTGCATACTCAGCCACTCAGTCATGTCCAACCAGGGAATTGTCCAGGCAAATACTAGAGTGGGTTGACATTTCCTACTCCAGGAGATGTTCCTGACCCAGGGATCGAAGCTGTGCCTCCTACCTCTCCTGCACTGGCAGGTGGATTCTTTACCACTGAGTCACGTGGGAAGCCCTATTAATTGAACATATCAGGTCAAATTGAATTTAAGTTTTCAGGTCAAAAGATAAAATCATTTAAGTAAAGAAAGGAGAGAAAAGACATGTTTATTTAGTTTGTGTGCAGCTTGACATGGAATTAGAGAATTACAGAGAGAAATTTCTGTCCTACATGAGTATACACTCAAGTGGGGAAACATACAAAGTCATTTAGCACTTACTCTGTGTGAAGCCCTTCAAATACATTATCTCCTTTTATTTATTCAATAGTTGGTAGAATTTGTTGGTAGAACTTATTCGATAGTTGGTATAGTTTGTCCCATTTTGCAAACGAGCAGACTGAGTAGCAAATAAAAGAGCAGGAATTTGAGCCCTGACATATCTGCTCAGGAGCTCAAGTTCCCTCTACTAGCCCCTGCTGGGCACGGGGTCATCAGAGCTCTGAGCATTAGAGCAAGAGGCCATGGGTGCCCAGTAGCATTTGTCTTCAAATTGAAACATCATCCTCTCCACTAGCCCACCCTCACCACCCACCTTTAAAGCTTCATAGTTCAGGAGGATGAAGGAAAATTAAAGTCACCAAGTATGAAAGGGAAGGCTCAGAGAGCTGGGCCAGCACTTAGATCCCTCCCCCAGTCAACTACGACCCATGTGCAGACCTCTGTGGCCCAGACCACTATTACACCTCTTCACCTAAAGCCCTAGGTTCTACTCTGAAAAATAGTATTTTGGATTGTTTCTGACCAATAGAGGAAGTCAATCTGGTCTTACCATCAGCCTGAAGCCAGCCAGTCAGCTAAAGTAAATACATGCAGTGAATCAGGAGATGGATCTGCAGTCAGACAACCTGGGTTCAAACCTCAGCCCTACCAATTACACAGTTGTGGGGCCTCACAGAGATCATTTTAATTTTCTGAGCCTCAGTTTCGACATCAAGTAGAAGAAGGCAGTAACATCTCTCCCGCCTATATCACAGGACTGCTGTGAGAATGGAAGAGATAATATAATGAAGGACAAAGTGATTCAGAACCTAAGGATATTATTTTAGTTGAATTTATCTGCATAAATTCATTGTAACTCTTCTGAGGTCTGGTTTGCACAAATCCTGTGTAAAGTGCATGAGAGGCATGAAGAAGTATCTGGGTTTATTGTCAAGGCATTTAGGCATCTAAGGTAAGACCCAGGGGTGATCCAGATATGAAAGTGTGCCAAGCTGCTCAGTTGTGTCCGACTCTTTGCAACGCCATGGACTGTAGCCCACCAGACTCCTCTGTCCATGAGATTCTCCAGTCAAGAATATAGGAATGGGTTGTCATGCCCTCCTCCAGAGGATCTTCCTGACCCAGGGATTGAACCTACATCTCTTACATCTCCTGCACTGACTGGTGTGTTCTTTACCACTAGCACCATCTGGGAAACCCCCAGATATGAATACAAAGCTTAATATGATGATTCCATAGGAGAGTTCCTTTAAGTACAGAATGATTCAATGGACTTCAAACTGATGGAAGTAAAACCTTAACACAAAACCACAAAGGACACCAAATGTTCAATTACAAAAATTGCCAAAATTATTTGCAGTTTCTCCCATCAGTGGTGGAATATATTTCTCCTCCCTTACATCCATCTGTGTTGATGATTTGCTTTGGGGAACAGCACATAGTGAACATGATGTGAGGCAAGCTCTCAGCCTAAGCCTCAAGAAGCTTTGCACACTTCCATCAGCTCCCTTGGATCCTTTCCTTGGCCACCATTTACAAGTCTAGGCTTGTCTGGTAGATGATTAGAGACCACATGGAATTAAGACAAGCTTTCCCACTAAGCCATCTTGCAACATATAGAAAGATGGCTATATATGTATATATCAGAGTCCAGCCAAGATCAGCCAAACCTGGCCCTATGCAACCAATCTCAGGCCAAGTTGCTGACCATAAAATCATGAGTTAACTAATTTTTAAGTTCCTAATTTTGGAAGTGATTTTTTACATGGAAAAAAACAACAACTGAGCTTATAGGAATGGGAATGTGCAGTAGTGTTTGAGCTGATGCCATGCTCTCATACCGTGTCCTCTCTTTGGAAAAGTTGGCTTTATTCATCATGATAGTTGGCTGAATATGGACAAAGGGATAGAACTCTCCCCTGCCTCTTAACAAGTAACCTTGACTTGGTTCAGTTCAGTTTAGCTGCTCAGTCGTGTCCAACTCTTTGTGACCCCATGAACTGCAGCACGCCAGGCCTCCCTGTCCATCACCAACTCCTGGAGTCCACCCAAACTCATGTCCATTGAATCAGTGATGCCATCCGACCATCCCATCCTCTGTCGTCCCCTTCTCCTCCTACCCTCAATCTTTCCCAGCATCAGGGTCTTTTCAAATGAGTCATCTCTTCACATCAGGTGGCCAAAGTATTGGAGTTTCAGCTTCAACATCAGTCCTTCCAATGAACACCCAGCCATTGGAAGGATTGGAACCTTGACTTGGTAGTGTGTGCCAAGTTGGAAGGTCCATTTTACCTGGTCATAACTGAATCTCTAAGAAGAAAAAGAAATAAATCAGTGTAACAAGAAGCAGGAAGAATGAGCAGCAGACTATATTTGAGCTGAAAGTCAGTGACTTCCTGGAAAGAAACTCAATAATTCAGATTTCAATAGCTTACTGTGTTCACATGGATGGGGATTCAGCATAAACACAAATCTCACAATGTAATGAGGCAGAGCCCATTTTCTGCCTATCCGGTGGAAAGTGAAATTGCAATACTTTTCCACTGTAAGTCAAAATGCCTTTCTAACCTCAGTTGTTAATAACCAATGTATATTTCCCATTTCACCACAAACTCTTTGTGTTAGTCGCTCAGTCGTGTCCGACTCTTTGCGACCCCGTGGACTGTAGCCCGCCAGGCTCCTCTGTCCATGGGATTTTCCAGGCAAGAACACCAGAGTGGGTTGCCATTTCCTTCTCCAGGGCATCCTCCCAACCCAGGAATTGAACCCAGGTCGATTGCCTTTCTAACCTCAGTTGTTAATAACCAATGTATATTTCCCATTTCACCACAAACTCTTTAGAGTTCACATATTAAGAGACTTATTTCATACATTATTCTACTTTGCTCAAATTGATTTTCAAGACTTTCCCAGAGGCCACTGAGTCTCTTGTCTAAATACATTTTTATAAGTTTTGAAGTTTAGATTATTAACAAACAATCTAAAAATTTGATCCATAGAGCACCTGACAAATCCCCATTTTAATTTTTCATAAAAAATGTTTACTTGAAGAATATGTTCTTAGCTTTTATTTTCTTGCAACTTTTGTTTGTAGTAATGGCATTTGTTTGGTGGCAGTAAGAGAATTTAAAAAATCAAAATAGCAACTGAAAATATCTTCAAAATAGTATCATTTTATTTCAGAAGTTTACAGACATGCTGTCCTTGTTCTATCATTGATCTTGAGGCTTATCATAACTGACCTTCAACCTGGAAGATAATCCATCTTCCACTCCCAAATTTATTACTGATAGAATGAACTTGCCCAGTCAGCACCTATTCATCCAACTGTCAGGGATTTTCCCAGGATTTAGAAAAAAATCAAACAAGTTCCTCATCAATACAAGTGTGGAAGTCACCACCACAAGCCCCAGGAGGGGTTGTGTGAAATACATAAGTAGTTGAAGATATAGCCTCTATCCTCAAAGTGCTTAGAATCTTGCCAAGGAGACAATACTAACATAAAAATGCATTGATATAATAACTAAATGCTGAACGGAAAGGTAGAGACAGAAGTGACATTAGAAGGATAAATGTCATTTATTAATCTCCTGTTAGGTGGTACTGTGTTGCAAACATTATATCATCTAATCCTGCCAACAACCCAGAAATAAAAGTATTGTAACTGCTTAATAATAGGAAAGTAGAAGATGAGAAAAATAGGGAACTTCTCCAAGGTGATCCACTGAAGGAACAGAACCAGAAGTCATGGTCAAGTTTGTCTGCCCAAAGATCACATTCCTTTCTTTCTACATCGCATTGCCTCTCAAGTTCGAGTGGAAAGGAAAGGCTTTATGTCTCTTCAAGTCTCCCCTAATGCCATACCTAAATGCTTCTTTATTTATGACAATTACTAATAAGGAGTTATGACAAACCTATACAGCATATTAAAAAGCAGAGACATTACTTTGCCAGCAAAGGTAAATATAGTCAAAACTATGGTTTTTCAAGTAGTCATGTATGGATGTTAGAGTTGGACCATAAAAAAAGATGAGTGCTGAAGAACTGACGCTTTTGAACTGTGATGTTGGACAAGACTCTTGAGAGTCCCTTGGACTGCAAGGAGATCAAACCAGTCCATCTTAAAGGAAATCAACTCTGAAGATTCATTGGAAGGACTGATGCTGAAGCTGAAACTACAATACTTTGGCCACCTGAAGTGAAGAACTGACTCATCAGAAAAGACCCTGATTCTGGGAAATTGAAAGCAGGAGGAGAAGGGGATGACAGAAGACGAGATGGTTGGATGGGATCACTGACTCGATGGACATGAGTTTGAGCAGGCTCCAGGAGACAGTGAAGGACAGGGAAGTCTGGCGTGCTGCAGTCCATGAGGTCTCTAAGAGTTGGACATGACTGAGTGACTGAACCAGAAAAGGCACTGGCACCCCACTCCAGTACTCTTGCCTGGAAAATCCCATGGATGGAGGAGCCTGGTAGGCTGCAGTCCATGGGGTCGCTAGAGTCGGACACGACTGAGCGACTTCACTTTCACTTTTCACTTTCATGCATTGGAGAAGGAAATGGCAACCTACTCCAGTGTTCTTGCCTGGAGAATCCCAGGGATGGGGCAGCCTGGTGGGCTACCATCTATGGGGTCTCACAGAGTCAGACACAACTGAAGCGACTTAGCAGCAGTAGCAGCAGCAGAGTGACTGAACAACAAGAAGAAGCAGTCAGTATATTGAAATCAGAATCAGCTGTGGAGTCAGAAAGATCTAATTTCAAATTCTCTACCTTATTTCTGATAAACTAAAAGTATGTAGGCATATCTACATTCCTAGTCTCTAATAACACCTTACTTCACTGCACTGATATGAGTAATGTGTGTGCTTAGTCACCCGCCAGGCTCCTCTGTCCATGAGGATTCTCCAGAAAAGAATACTGGAATGGATTGCCATGCCCTCCTCCAGGGAATCTTCCCAACCCAGGGATCGAACCCAGGTCTCCCACATTACAGGCAGATTCTTTACTGTCTGAGCCACGGAGGAAGCTCAGTAATATGAGTAATATGTAAAATTCATTCAGTCAACAAATACTGAGTATCTACTATGTCCTAAGCATTATTCTGGATTTTGTTCACAACAGTGAACAAAAGAGACAAAAGTCTCTGTTATCTTAACGTTTACATAGTCAGTGAAAGAGACACAAGTTAATAAACAGTATAAATTTAAGCCATAGTAAGACCTATGAAGGACTTCCCTGGTGGCTCAGACAGTAAAGGGTCTGTCTACAATGCAGAAGACCCAGGTTCAATCCCTAGGTTGGGAAGATCCCTTGGAGAAGGAAATGGCAATCCACTCCAGTACTATTGCCTGGAAAATCCCATGGACAGAGGAGCCTACAGGTAGGCTACAGTCCATGGGGTCGCAAAGAGTCTGACATGACTGAGCAACTTCACATTCACGTTCATGTTCAAGACCTATGAAGGAAAATAAAGCAATGAAAGTGGGCAAAGTGAAAATTCACTAAATGTGTAATGGGTGCAATTCACTGAACTAATAACGTAGACAATCATAAAAATTCATGTTTGACTTCAGGGAATTTGTGCTGCAGGAGGTGGGGACAATGGGGCCAGAAAGGGAAGGGACGGGGAGTGGGGAGAGCCACACACTGTTGGCTACAACACCACCTGGTGAGCATGCCAGGAGAACTATGTACAGGTACCTGGGACAACAAAGGGAGCAGAGATCAGTTCTGCAAGGTGAAGAGAAGGTGAAGACTGGTGATAACAATAAAAGGAAGAAGAACTTTTTGACAAAAGGAGCCACCATCTTGTGCCAGGTAGTTTTGACCCACTGTCCTTTTTATCATCTCAGTGTCTTAAAGATGTAGGCATCATTACCCCACTTAACATGTGAGGGGAATGAGACTCAGAGGGTTGCATGCCTTGCCAGTCATCCCACAACCTGTAAACTGATATTCAAAGCAGAGTATCTGGAGCAAAGCCCTGGATTACTCCTCAAGACCATTTGGTTTGCCCTCAACATAAATCAGTATGTAAGTGTCCAGAGGATTTTATGTAGAAAGAGCTGCCCTCAGATTTGATCAATTTCTACATGAGTTCCTTGGTATACAAATTAATCTCCTATCTGATCTCCCCAAGCTTTCCATTACTTTTCTCTCTCAAAGGAGCCATGGCATTCTGCAGTCTTTTCCTAAGGTACTTGCCCATGCCCTTCTAGATAACCAATGTGCTTTCAAGACCACAGAGTGTTTTCATATCCTGTGGTATGACATTATTCCAAGGAAGGATGAGGTAAGGGCTCTAAGAAAACTCTTGTTGCTGTTCAGTCACATCCGATTCTTAGCAACCCCATGGACTGCAAGACACCAGGCTTCCCTGTCCTTCACTATCTCCTGAAGTTTACTCAAACTCGTGTGCATTGAGTTGGTGATGCCATCCAACAATCTTGTCCTGTGTCATCCCCTTATCCTCCTGCCTTAAATCTTTCCCAACATCAGGGTCTTTTCCAATATGTCAGCTCTTCCCATCAGGTGGCCAAAGTATTGCAGCCTCAGCATCAGTCCTTCCAATGAATCTTCACGGTTGATCTCCTTTAAGATTGACTGGTTTGATCTCCTTGCTGTCCATGGGACTCTTAAGAGTCTTCTCCAGCACCACAGTTCGAAAGCATCCATTCTTCAGTGCTCAGCCTTCTTTATGGTCCAACTCTCACATCCGTACATGACTATTGGAAAAACCATAGCCTTAACTATACAGATCTTTGTTGGCAAGATAGTGTCTCTGCTTTTTAACATGCTGTTTAGGTTGGTCATAGCTTTTCTTGCAAGGAGCAAGCATCTTTTAATTTCATGGCTGCGGTCACCATCTGCAGTGATTTTGGAGCCCAAGAAAATAAAGACTGTCACTGTTTCCACTGCTTTTTCATCTATTTGCCATGAAGTGATGGGACCAGATGCTATAATCTTAGTTTTCTGAATGTTGACTTTTAAACCAGATTTTTCACTCTCCTCTTTTGCCTTCATCAAGAGGCTCTTTAGTTCCTTTTTGCTTTCTGCCGTTAGGGTGGTGGCATCCACAGGACTCCAAAATGCAGTACTTGGATGTAGTCTTAAAAATGACAGAATGATTTCTGTTCATTTCCAAGGCAAACCATTCAATATCACACTAATCCAAGTCTATGCCCCAACCAGTAATGCTGAAGAAGCTGAAGTTGAAGGGTTCTATGAAGACATACAAGACCTTTTAGAACTAACACCCAAAAAAGATGTCCTTTTCAATATAGGGGACTGGAATGCAAAACTAGGAAGTCAAGAAACACCTGGGGTAACAGGCAAATTTGGCCTTGGAATCCAGAATGAAGCAGGGCAAAGACTAATAGAGTTTTGCCAAGGAAATGCACTGGTCATAGCAAACACCCTCTTCCAACAACACAAGAGAAGACTCTACACATGGACATCACCAGATGGTCAACACCGAAATTAGATTGATTATATTCTTTGCAGCCAAAGATGGAGAAGCTCTATACTGTCAGCAAAAACAAGACTGGGAGCTGACTGTGGCTTGCATCATGAGCTCCTTACTGCCAAATTCAGACTTAAATTGAAGAAAGTAAGGCAATGGCACCCCATTCCAGTACTCTTGCCTGGAAAATCCCATGGACGGAGGAGCCTGGTAGGCTGCAGTCCATGGGGTTGCTGAGAGTCGGACCCGACTGAACAAATTCACTTTCACTTTTCACTTTCATGCATTGGAGAAGGAAATGGCAACCCGCTCCAGTGTTCTTGCCTGGAGAATCCCAGGGACGGGGGAGCCTGGTGGGCTTCTGTCTATGGGGTCGCACAGAGTCAGACATGACTGAAGTGACTTAGCAGCAGTAGCAGTAGCAGGGAAAATGACCAGACCATTCAGGTATGAATGGTCTAAATCATAAATGGTCTAAATCTAAATGGTCTAAATTTATGACCTAAATCAAATTCCTTATGATTATGAAGTGAAAAATAGATTTAAGGGACTAGATCTGATAGACTGCCTGATGAACTATGGACGGAGGTTCATGACGTTGTACAGGAGACAGGGATCAAGACCATCCCCATGGAAAAGAAATGCAAAAAAGCAAAATGGCTGTCTCAAGGGGCCTTACAAATAGCTGTGAAAAGAAGAGAAGTGAAAAGCAAAGGAGAAAAGGAAAGATATAAGCATCTGAATGCAGAGTTCCAAAGAATAGCAAGGAGAGATAAGAAAGCCTTCCTCAGTGATCAATGCAAGAAATAGAGGAAAACAACAGAATGAGAAAGACTAGAGATCTCTTCAAGAAAATTCGAGATACCAAGGGAACATTTCATGCAAAGATGGGCTTGATAAAGGACAGAAATGGTAGGGACCTAACAGAAACAGAAGATATTAAGACGAGGTGGCAAGAATACACAGAAGAACTGTACAAAAACATCTTCATGCCCAAGATAATCACAATGGTGTGATCACTCACCTAGAGCCAGACATCCTGGAATGTGAAGTCAAGTGGGCCTTAGAAAGCATCACTACAAACAAAGCTAGTGGAGGTGATGGAATTCCAGTTGAGCTGTTTCAAATCCTGAAAGATGATGCTGTGAAAGTGCTACACTCAACATGCCAGCAAATTTGGAAAACTCAGCAGTGGCCACAGGACTGGAAAAGGTCAGTTTTCATTCCAATCCCAAAGAAAGGCAATGCCAAAGAATGCTCAAACTACTGCACAATTGCACTCATCTCACACGCTAGTAAAGTAATGCTCAATATTCTCCAAGCCAGGCTTCAGCAATATGTGAACCGTGAACTTCCAGATGTTCAAGCTGGTTTTAGAAAAGGTAGAGGAACCAAAGATCAAATTGCCAACATCTGCTGGATCATTGAAAAAGCAAGAGAGTTCCAGAAAAACATCTATTTCTGCTTTATTGACTATGCCAAAGCCTTTGACTGTGTGGATCACAATAAAGTGTGGAAAGCTCTTCAAGAGATGGGAATACCAGACCACCTGACCTGCCTCTTGAGAAACCTGTATGCAGGTCAGGAAGCAACAGTTAGGACTGGACATGGAACAACAGACTCGTTCCAAATAGGAAAAGGAGTATGTCAAGGCTGTATATGGTCACCCTGCTTATTTAATTTATATGCAGAGTAAATCATGTGAAATGCCAGGCTGGGCTGGAAGAAGCACAAGCTGGAATCAAGAGTGCCGGGAGAAATATCAACAACCTCAGATATGCAGATGACACCACCCTTATGGCAGAAAGTGAAGAGGAACTCAAAAGGCTCTTGATGAAAGTGAGAGGAGAGTGAAAAAGTTGGCATAAAGCTCAACATTAAGAAAACGAAGATCATGGCATCTGGTCCCATCACTTCATGAGAAATAGATGGGGAAACAGTGGAAACAGTGTCAAACTTTATTTTGGGGGGCTCCAAAATCACTGCAGATGGTGATTGCAGCCATGAAATTAAAAGACGCTTACTCCTTGGAAGGAAAGTTATGACCAACCTAGATAGCATATTCAAAAGCAGAGACATTACCTTGGCAACAAAGGTCCATTTAGTCAAGGCTATGGTTTTTCCTGTGGTCATGTATGGATGTGAGAGTTGGACTGTGAAGAAAGCTGAGCACCAAAGAATTGATGCTTTTGAACTGTGGTGTTGGAGAAGACTCTTGAGAGTCCCTTGGACTGCAAGGAGATCCAACCAGTCCATTTTAAAGAAGATGGGTCCTGGGTGTTCTTTGGAAGGACTGACGCTAAAGCTGAAACTCCAATACTTTGGCCACCTCGTGTGAAGAGTTGACTCATTGGAAAAGACTCTGATGCTGGGAGGGATTGGGGGCAGGAGGAGAAAGGGACGACAGAGGATGAGATGGCTGGATGGCATCACCGACTCGATGGACATGAGTTTGGGTGGACACGACTGAGCAACTGAACTGATCAACATATCTGAGGTTATTGATATGCCTCTGGCGATCTTGATTCCAACTTATGATTCTTCCAACCTGGCATTTTGCATGATGTATTCAGCATTTAAGTTAAATAAGAAGGGTGACAATATACAACCTTGACACTCCTTTCCCAATTGGAACCAGTCCATTGTTCCATGTCCACTTCTAATTGCTGCTTCTTGACCTGAACACAGGATTTTCAGCAGGCAGGTAAGGTGATCTGGTATTCCCATCTCTCTAAGAATTTTCCACAGTTTGTTGTGATCCTTACAGTCAAAGGCTTTAGTGTAGTCAATGAAGCAGAAGTAGATGTCTTTCTGGAAATCCCTTGCTTTTTTTATGATCCAAAGGATGTTGGTCATCTAGGTTGCTTCCATGTCCTGGCTATTATAAACAGTGCTGCGATATCCATCAGCAGATGAATGGATAAGAAAGCTATGGTACATATACACAATGGAGTATTACTCAGCCATTAAAAAGAAAACATTTGAATCAGTTCTAATGAGGTGGATGAAACTGGAGCCTATTATACAGAGTGAAGTAAGCCAGAAGGAAAAACACCAATACAGTATACTAATGCATATATATGGAATTTAGAAAGATGGTAACAATAACCCTGTGTATGAGACAGCAAAAGAGACACTGATGTATAGAACAATCTTTTGGACTCTATGGGAGAGGGAGAGGGTGGGAAGATTTGGGAGAATGGCATTGAAACATGTAAAATATCATGTATGAAACGAGATGCCAGTCCAGATTCAATGCACGATACTGGATGCTTGGGGCTAGTGCACTGGGACGACCCAGAAGGATGGTATGGGGAGGGAGGAGGGAGGAGGGTTCAGGATGGGGAACACATGTATACCTGTGGCGGATTCATTTTGATATTTGGCAAAACTAATACAATTATGTAAAGTTTAAAAAAAAAAAAAAAAAAGGATGTTGGCAATTTGATCTCTGGTTCATCTGCTTTTTCTAAATCCAGCTTGTACATCTGGATGTTCCTGGTTCATGTAATATTGAAGCCTAGCCTGAAGAATTTTGAGCATTACTTGCTAGCATGTGAGATGAGAACAGTTGTCTATCCAAGGTCTATCAGTATGTAGAGGCGGGGGCTATTCATTCTGTGAAATAGGACCAAGGAGAGCTTGATCCTTGGTTGAGAATTTAACATGGAGGAACCTGATATGCACATAAATTCAGTAAACATTAGTGGTTAAAAGTCTAGCCAGTAAGTTTGAGAGGAGGGAGTAATAAATAAGAAGAGCATAGAGGATTCTTAGGGCAGTGAAAATGATATTGTAATGGTAGAAACATCACTATAATTTGCCCAACTCATAGAAGGTGCAGCACCTAGAATGAACCCAAATGTAAACAATGGACTTAGGTGATAATGATGCGTCAGTGTAGACTCATTAATTGCAGCAGATGGATCACTCTGATGGGAGATGATGATAACTGCGGAATCTATGCATGTGTGGGGGTAGGGGTTATATGGGAAATCTCTGCACCTTCTGCTGAATTTTGCCGTGAACATTAAAGTGCTCTAAAAATCAAGTCTGAAAAAAAAAGTCTAGAGGAAACCCCCAACTGTTACTTTACAATTGTGTGAACATAGAGTTACTTCAGCTCTTCTTGTCTGAATTTTCACCTACAAAATGGGTATAATAACACATTCTACATGTAGATGTTCAGAAAACTAAAGTGAATGAAGTCATATTTGGGTCAAGTGCTTTAGCATGTGCCTGGCTAGGTTAATGCCTTTAGTAAATGAGAGGCTCTTTTTTTAAGACTGAAGAATTGAAAGAGAATAATCCAAAGACAGGAAAGCTAGCTGGAAAGCTAAAGCATGGAACCTGGCAGGAAATGGCAGAAGACTGAATAAGATGACAATTGCTTCCCAAATAGCTCAAGGCGCGGTGCCACAGGGGAGCTAACAGAGACGGTGTATGTAGACTGAATTCATTGTCTTTCCCTCCAAACCTGCACTCCCTCCTGCCTGTCCTGATGAGTGACATACTCAACGCTTAAGTCACCTAAACTGGAAACCTGGAAGTCGACTCTGACTTGGCTCTCTCCTTACCTCCCCATCGGTCATCAAGCCCTGCAGAATCTACCTACTTCACATCTTCCTTTCCTCAGTCTCAGTCAGTGAGACCATGTCAGTACTCTGTCTGCTTAGCCCTCTGTCATCTCTCCTGTGGGTTAAGGCAGTGGTGGCCTTAACAGTCAACCTGATTCCATAGGCAGGTATGGTTGGGTTCCCCAAAGAAAGAGAACCAATCATAGCTTTCTTGACATAAGTGAAGCCATTTTAGGTCATTCTGGGATACAAGCCTGGCCACAGTGCTTGGTCAGGCAGAAGAAGAGGTCTCAGTCACTAATGATCTTAAGGGAACAAAAGAATGTAGGAACAAGCAGCTATTGACAGGCCAGAGAAATAACCATATTGGAGGGGAAAAGGGCAGTCACTAAGACTCCCAGTTCTGTTTCAAAGGTAAAGGACAGCCTGACACACCTTCTTGAGCTGTTTTACAGGGTCTGAAGCCCAGTGGACAATCAGTCACCAGACTAACCTGAGCCAGAGAATTGATGATGCTGACCTTTGCGGGCCCTAGTGATTTCAATCAACTAAGATACAAGCTCTGTCAACCCAGGGTGACTCTTGCCCAAATTCTATGCTAAATTTTTATTTGTTCTATTCTCTTCATGAATACACATGCTTCCATAGCTTAAAACTTCCCCAATTTTGCTTTTGGGGAGACATTGCTTTGGGAAATATCCCTAGTGTACTCAATACTTATTGCAAGTAATGAAATCCTTTCTCCACCCACCTTTTGGCTTGATTATGTCATTCAGCTTGACACCCGCCAAGAGGTCAACCCAGTTGTAACAAATTTCTCTAGGCCTCAGCCTCTCAAATATCATCTCCACACCAAAACCAGAGCAATCCTTCTAAAAAGCACTAAATCTGATCATTTTCCCACCTTCCTTAAAATATATTTCAATTGGTCTCATTGTCTAGGATAAAGTCTAAACCATTTACAGTACTGTCTATTATCTGGTCTCTGAACTATCCCCCTCCACACATCACAACTACGGTTGTTCCCCAACCTGAATTGGAACTACTGATTGCTCCCCAAGCCTGGGAGGGTATTTCATGGCTCTGGGCATTCATGCTCACCATTGCCTCCATGTTCCCCAAACAGTGGTTCGTGAAATACTAGTCAGGCTTCCCTGGTAGCTCAGTTGGTAAAGAATCCACCTGCAATGCAGGAGACCCCAGTTCGATTCCCGGGTTGGGAAGATCCCCTGGAGAAGGGAAAAGCTACCCACTACAGTATTCTGGCCTGCAGAATTCCATGACTGTATAGTCTATGGGGTTGCAAAGAGTAGGATATGACTGAGCAACTTTCAACTTTTCACTTTCACTTTAGTCTCATAAGACACTCTATGAAGCAAGTGGCCCTCATTCAAATGAGTTTTAGAAAAACTGCACACTTTTTTCCTCTGGAAAACTCTTTTAGGCTCTAAGATGTCCTATAATCAAAAAATCTCAGGACTTACCTAGTGGTCCCATGACTAAGACTCCAAGCTTCCAAGGGGGAGGGGCCCTGGGTTTGATCCCTGGTCAGCAAACTAGATCCCACATATCACAACTAGAGATTCCACATGTCACAAGTAAAGATCCCATATGCTGCAACTAAGAGCCAGTGCAGCCAAGTAAATATTTTTCAATTTATTTTAAAATATCTATTTAATTTTGTTTAATTTTCATGATATTGTGATTTATAATAAGAAATATATATTTGGTCTTTGACCTGTTCCTGGTACAGAGCTCCTGAAATTATTGGTATTTTCTGTGCTAAGAGCAATAAAAGTTCTTTCTTAATGTTAATAGTGACTTTCGGAAAGCCCTTAGGTGACCTAAGGATGGTGGCTAGCTGCCAGGAGAAACAACCACGTGATTAGAGGGCTGGAACTTTCAGTCTCACCCCTTCCCCCGCAGCATCCCTGGAGGGGAGAGAGGCTAGAGGTTGAATCAATCGCCAGTGGCCAGTGATTTACCCAGTCATGACTATGTAATGAAATCTCCACCAAAACTCAAGAGGACAAGGGTCTGAGAGCTTCCAAGCTGGTGAACCTAAGAAAGTGCTGGGTGCGTGGTGCTCAGAGAGAATGGGAGCTCCATGATCTTTCCCCATATTTTGCTCTCTGCATGTCTTCATCTGACTGCCCTTGAGTTATACCCTTCTGTAGTAAACTGGTAATCCAGTAATGTTTCTCTGGGTTCTGTGAGCTGCTCTAGCAAATTAACCAAACCAAGGAAGGAATCCTGGAAACCTCTGCCTTAGAGCCAGTTAGGAGCACAGGTGACAACCTGGGATTTCAAGTGGCATCCAAAGTAGAGGATGGAAAGAAGGGGACTTGTAGGACTGAACCCTTAACATGTAGCATCTGATGTCATCTCTTGGTGGACAGTGTCAGAACTGAGTTAAAATGGACATCCAGTTGGTGCCTTGAGAATTGCTTACTGCTGTGGGGGAACCCCAAACACACACAAATTGGAATTGGTGCCACAGCCTATTTAATCCATTATTAAGGTATTTGATAATAGAACTCTTTTTTCAAGTAGAATTTCCTAGGACTTACACACCCCAGAAAAATCGTTTTGTGAAACAGTATCTAAAAAATTCCCTTCCTATATATATGTGGTTACATGTGTGATATTTAGTCAGATCTTCATCTTGTTGGCTTCAGAACCTGATAAATAGTTAATACTTTTACCTTGAGGAAATAATAGTGGATCTTTGGCTCTAATTTTGTTAATTCCACCTGTCATCAAATTAAGTAGATTTTGCAAAACCTAAGTAAGGTTTGAGTCTTGCTAACTCCAACAGTATCTTCTTAAAATTGATGCCTTGATAATTTTTTACATCAGAGAAGCAGTGAAATGTAGAGAACTATCTCTTGCTAAGTATGTGTTCAAATCCTCTACTCCAATTCAGAATTTACCTTCTGTGTCATGAAATAATGACACCAAAATTTTAGCAAACCATGCAAACCCAAATCAAATTAGGTATTACCTGCTGCTGTTCTTTCCATCAACCATTTTATCTTTACTTTGAAGAGTAGACAGAACTATAAGAAGTAAGACTGTTAACATTAGTAAAACTTACAGAAACCACTCAATGTTATAACTGAATTTGAGTCCCAAAAGGGATTAAAATACTGAGCCTCTCCAATTCAGCCTAAGTCCCACAGACAACATATCTTATTGTGATTAGGACTCAGAAAGAACACATGGAGAATGAGTAAGACATATCTCAGTGCGGAAAAATGGAGACTGGAATCAGGGAGACTTAAGTTCAAAATCTAACTTAGCCATTGTGTGAACCTGGATTTCTTAATCTCTCTGAACTCAGTCTCCTTGTCTGTGAAAATGGAGGTAATGATACAAGACCTACCATGTTATTTCAAAGTTTAAACAAGAAAACACACACTAAACACCTAGAGCTGTACCTGTGCCATACTAGAGCATAGCAGATGTTCAGTAAAACACCAGTTTTATTCTTTCCTCTCTATTTTACATAAAATTCCAATTTATAGTTGCTCAGATCTTCATCCTGTTATGGACGTTTTTATCCACAAAATGTACTTAATTTTGCTGTAGATCATAACCCAGGGGTTAGCAAACTATGATCCACAGGCTACAGCTGGCTGACCTCACTGTTCCTGTATATTTCATTTGGACACAGCCACAGCCATTTGTTTACATATTGCCTGTGACTGCCACAGTGACAGATTTCAGCAGCTGTGACAGAGATCATATGTATTAGTTGTCTGTTGTTTCTAGGACAAATCACCACAAACCTGGTGGCATAAAGCAACATGTTCATTATCTTACAGTTCTGTAGGTTCGAAGTCTGATGTAGGTCTCACTAGATTAAAATCCAGGTGTCAGTAGCGCTGTATTCGTTTCTGGAGCCTCTAGGGAACACAATTCCCTTGCCTTCTCCAGTTTCTAGAGGCTGCCAGCAACTGCCTGCTCTGGCCCCCTTCCTCAGTCTTCAAAAACCAGGAACAATAGGTTGAGGCCTTCTCACAGCTCTGGTAATATTACTCTGATCTTCCCTTCTGCCTCTCTCCTACACTTTAAGGAAATGTGTGATTACATTAGGCCCACCCAAATAATCCGGGATAGTCTCCCTGTTGTTCAATCAGCTGTTTAGCAATGTTGATTCCATCTGCAGCCTTAATTTCCCTTTGCTATGTAACAACATATTCCCCATTTCCTGGGATTAGTAGGTGGACTTTGCAGGGGGACATTAGTCTTTCTAGCATACCATACAAGCCACAAACCCTAAAATATTTACTATCAGACCTTTCATGAAAAGTTTTCTAATCCATATCCTAAATTTTGACCCAAGCCTATGAACATAAATAAACACATAGGGACCAACTGTTACTATAAAAATAAGAATAATTTTCATGAATATGTATTCACTAGGTAGCTGTAATAAAAAGATGAACAAGATAATGTTCCTGACCCCACTGGCAGTACAAAAGAACTCTTCATAAAAATCAGTAGTGCATAACTCCTATGTTTATAGCAACAATAATTGTTGCTATATTTGCAATAGCTAAAACATGGAAACGATCTAAATGCACACTTCATGAATAGATAAAGAAGATATATATATACACACACATACATATTCATATAATACATACACGGAATATTATTTGAACATAATAAAGAATGAAATAATGCCATTTGCAGCAGTATGGATGGACCTAGATATTATCATACGAAATGAAGTAAGTCAAAAAAAGACAAATACCATATGATATCACTTATACATGGAATCTAAAACACGACACAAATGAATTTATCTGTGAAACAGAAACAGACTCACAAACATAGAGAACAGACTTGTGGTGACCAAGTGGGAGAGGGCAGGGGAGTGATGGACTGGGGTTTGGGGATTAGCAGATGCAAACTATTATATATATACATATATAGAGGATAAACAGTGAGGCCACAGTGAATAACACAGAGAACTATATTCAATATTCTGTAATAAACCACAATGAAAAATAATATGAAACAAATAATTCCTTTAAAAAATCAGTAGTATGTTGGAGAGTGACAACTCAGAAGTAGGACAAACCTGTGTTGGACTCACAGCTCTTATAATGCTGGGTGACCTTTTATAAATCAATATCCCTGTGCGTGAGTTTCTTTATCTGTTCAAACAATGCCTATTCCATATGGGTGTGTGAAGACTAAATGCATATAATATATCTACCATACGGGCACACAACATAGGTCACGCTGGTTTGCTTCTAGACTACAAGAAAGAGAATATTGCAGTAGAGCAAGTCACAGTGTTTTTGGTTTCCCAGTGCGTATAAATGTTATGCTTATAGTACATTGTAGTCTATTAAGTGTGCAATAGCATTGTATCTATAAATAATGTACATATCTTAATTTAAATATACTTTATTGTTAAAAACGCTAGCCATCATCTGAGCCTTCATGAGCTGTAATCATTTTGCTGGTCTTGGCTGCTGACTGAACAAGGTGGTAGCTGCTGAAGGTTGGGGTGGCTGTGGCACTTTCTTAAAATAAGACAACAATGAAGTTTGCTGCATCAACTGCCATTTCCTTTCACCAACAATTTTTCTATAGAATGAAATGCAGTTTGATAGCATTTTACACACAGTAGAACATCTTTCAAGATTGGAGTCAGTCCTCCCAAACCTTGCCACTGTTTCATCGACTAAGTTTATGTAATTTCTAAATCTTTTGTTGTCATTTCAACAATCTTCACCAGGAGTAGATCTACCTGAAAACCACTTTCTTTGCTCATCCATAAGAAGCATCTCCTCACGTGTTGATTTTATCATGAAATTGCAGCAATTCAGTCACATCTTCAGGCTCCAATTCTAGTCCTTTTGTAATTCCCACCACATCTGCAGTTACTTCTTGAACTCCTCCAATGAGGGTTGGAATCAGTTCCTTTCAAACTCCCATTAATGTCGATATTTTGACCCATTCCCATGAATCACAAATGTTCCTAATGACATCAAGAATGGTGGATCCTTTCCAGGTTTTCAATGTTCCTTGTTCAGACCCATCAGAGTAATCTCTCCCTGTGGTAGGTATAGCCTTACAAAATGTATTTCTTAAATAAGTCTTGAAAGTCAAAATTACTCCTTGTTTCATGGACTACAGAATGGATGTTGTGTTAGTAGGCATGAAAATAACATTAATCTCATTGTACATCTCCATCAGAGCTCTTGGATGACCAGTTACACTGTCAAGGAGAAGTAATATTTTGAAAGAAATCTTTTTTTCTGAGCAGCAAATCTAACAAAGTGAGCTTTGTTAACAAAGCTGTGTCAGTAAGTCACATTGCAAACAGATATGCTGACATCCAGACCCCATTGTTCCATTTATAGAATACAGGCAGAGTAGACTTAGCACAAGCTGGAATCAAGATAGGCAGGAGAAACATCAACAACCTCAGATACGCAGCTGACACCAGCCTAATGGCAGAAAGCAAAAACAAACTAAAGAGCCTCTTGGTGAAGGTGAAGGAGGAGAGTGAAAGACCTGGCTTAAAACTAAATATTAAAAAAACTAAGATCATAGCATCCAGCCCCATTACATCATGGCAAATAGAGTGGGGAAAGGTGGAAGTAGTGACAGATTTCCTCTTCTTGTGCTCTAAAATCACTGCAGATGGTGACTGCAGCCATGAAATCAGAAGGCATTTGCTTCTTGACAGGAAAGCTATGGCAAACCTAGATAGTGTATTGAAAAGCAGAGACATTACTCTGCCAACAAAGGTCTGTACAGTCAAGGCTATGGTTTTCCCAGTGGTCATTTATGGTTGTGAGAGCTGGACCATAAAAAAGGTGGCGTATTGAAGAATTGATGTCTTCGAACTGTGGTGTTGTAGAAGATTCCTGAGAGTCCCTGGGACACAAAGGAGATCAAACTAGTCAATCTTAAGGGAAATCAACCCTGAATACTCATTGGAGGACTGATGCTGAAGTTCCAGTATTTTGGTCATCTGATGTGAAGGGCCAACTCATTGGAAAATCCCCTGTTGCTGGGAAAGATTCTTTCTGCCTGAGGGCAGAAAGAGAAGAGGGCATCAGAGGATGAGATGGCTGGATGGCATCACCGATGCAGACATGAACTTGGGCAAACTTCGGGCGATGGTGAGGGACAGAGAGGCCTGGAGGTGCTGCAGTTCATGGGGTCACAAAGAGTCGGACACAACTGGGCAACTAAACAGCAGCAACAGATTTAGCACAATCCTTAAAGACCCTAGGATTTTTAGAATGGTAAATGCACATTGGCCTCAGCTTAAAGTCCCCAGCTGCATTACTCCCTAACAAGAGAGTCAGTCTGTCCTTTGAAGACAAGCATTGACTTCTCCTCTATAACTATGAAAGTCCTAAATGGCATCTTCTTTCAATGGAAAATTGTTTTGACTACACTGAAAATCTGTTGAATTGTATAGACACTTTGATTAATTATCTTAGATCTTCTGGATAACTTGCTATAGCAGTTGCTGCTTCACCTTGCACTTTAACTATGGTATGGAGATGGCTTCTTTCTTTAAAATTCATGGATTAACAAACCTCTGCTAGCTTCAAGCTTTTCTTCTGAAACTTCCTCACCTCGATCTGCCTTCATAGAATTGAAGAGAGTTAGGGTCTTGCTCTGGTTGGTTGCAGTTGGTTTGACCTTCTATCCAGGCCACTAAAACTTTCTCCATATCAACAATAAGGCTGCTTCACTTTCTTATCATTCACTGGAGTAGCATTTTTAATTTCCTTCAAGACATATACATACCACTATATATAAAATGGATAACTAATAAGGACTTACCAGATAGCACAGGGAACACTACTCAATACTCTGTAACGACCTATTATGGGAATAGAATCTTAAAAAGAGTGGGTATATGTATGTGTGTGTGTATATATATATATATATATATATATATGAATAGGCTTCCCTGGTGGCTCAGCTCTGTATAGACTCCTCCTGCAATGCATGAGATGCAGGTTCAATCCCTGGGTCAGAAAGATCCCCTGGAGAAGGAAATGGCAACTCTGACCAGTATTCTTGCCTGGAGAATTCCACGGATGGAGGAGCCTGGCAGGCTACAGTCCCTAGGGTCACAAAGAGTTAGACGTGACTTAGCGACTAAACAAAAAAATTTATATGTATAACTGATTCACTTTGCTGTACAGCAGAAACTAACACAACATTGTAAAGCAACTATACTCCAATAAAAATTGATTTAAAGCAAAAGAGCTTTTCCTTTGCATTCACAACATGGCTAGCCATTTGATAGAAGAGGCCTATCTTTTGTCCTATCTCGGGTTTCAACACGCTTTCCTTGCTAAGCTTCATCATTTCTAGCTTTTAATTTAAAGTGAGAAATATGCAGCTCCTCCTTTCACTTGAACACTTGGAGGCCACTGTAGGGTTATTTACTGGCCTAATTTCAATATCACCGAGTCTCAAAGAATAGGGAGGCCCAGGAAGGAGAGAGATGGGGGAATGGCCAGTCAGTGAAGCACCCAGAGGATATACAACATTTATTGATTAAGTTCTCCGTCTTATATGGATGTGGTTCTTGATCTCCAAACCAATTATAACAATAACACCAAAGATCATGGATTATCACCACAAGTATAATAAGTGAAACAATTTGATATATTCTGAGAATTTTACCAAAAGGTGAATAGAGACACAAAATGAACAAATGGTGTTGGAAAATGGTACCACTAGACTTGCTCAATACAGGATTGCCACAAACCTTCAATTTCTAAAAAAAAAAAAAAGAAAATTTTGTATCTGTAAAGTGCGATAAAGTGGAGCATAATAAATCTTAGTTATAAATGTGACAAGACAGAGGTTCCAAGTGGGATTAGGAAAATTGCTCTTTTCCTCAACTTAAAGAGATATTTGAAGAGACATCTCAGCAAGATCAAAGAATATACCTGAATTATTTTCTTAAACCTAACATTCTTAACATTCTCCTAGAGATACCAACAGATATCAACTGCAACAACCAATTCTTTCTCCATGCTGCTTGAAGTCTAGCCAGTAGCTGACTTCATCATCCCATCCTTGGCTGCTGACAATTAGAGGAGCATTTGGATCACTTGTTTCAACTGACCAATGAGCATGGGATTCAAGTTTTGGGGGTGCAGGGGGCAGAGGGCAGCTTCAAGTTACTCAGACATCCCAAACTGAGTTCACCAGAGGGGCCAGGTAAGGACCTAGAGAATGACCTTTAGATCCAGGCAAAGGAGCCCTTGCCCTGGGTCCCAGGTTGGAGGGCCCCATGTATTATGAACAGAAAAACATAAATTAGTTTTCTTTTTAATCCCATGACAAAGATTTTTCTTTAGACACTAATAATTCATTGAGTTAACAGGAATCACAGAAGAGGATTTTACAAGCCAAATTCTTTCTCCCCACCCCTCCCATCCCACCAAGACCAGAAGACGTGGGGCTGAGAGTATGTGCAGAAAAGAGAAAACCACCACCTCTGGCCTGGGAAACCAAATTAAGAGTAGCTGCTTTTGTTCAAGTCTGACCACCTTGAATTCACCCAAAATGGGGATCTAGGCAGGCCAGATACCCTGGACAACCGATCTCCTCCATCTTTCTGCTCAGATGTAGTTTTGGAGAGTGCTCAGAATGACTATTATTTCCCAGGTAGAAAAGTAATGTGTTAAGGAGAAACTGCCCTTCTCTACCCCTGGGTGGTGTGACCAAGTTGGTACCCCTTCTGGGTTCAAGCTGATTCAGTCACCACTCAGGAGTCTTGAGCTCTGGCCCAGATTTCATTCTGCCTTCCCCAGCAGGTTTGAGGTCTACAGGGTACAACTGGCCTAGGGGAGAATGTAAGATCCTTAGTCTACAAGGCTCATGAACAACACCCAGCCACAGGCAATAGGGCCCTGCATAGAGACCCAAGTCAGGCTGTGGGCATAGTTATGTGATTCATAACTTTTAAATTTCCCTTTCTCAGTTGTGCTGCTAAGGATGGATTTTGAGCCACTAATGACTAAACTCTGAAACACAGAGGAAGCAGTGACTGGGAGATTATGAGGATTTTCCAAGGCCGATGTTACACATCTTTGCAGACACCTAATCCATCTCCTCTTGGTTAAAGGACAGATTAGGGTTGTTACCTTTGCTTTTAGCAAACCTATAAAAAGAAGTAAGAATTTGCTGGAGAGTCAATTACTAAAAGCAAAATCTAATTTGATACAGCCAGACCATTTCCTCCATATGGAGGAAATATGAATGGTTGAATTACTATGATAAAAACATGTTACTTTCTTCCTGAATCCAAAAGTAAGTTTAAAAAGAAATACCAAAGGATACCCGGGCATGTGTACTGTTGTGTCCAACTTTTTGCAACCCCATGGACTATAGCCCACCAGGCTCCTCTGTCCATGGGATTTTTCAGGCAAGAATTCTGGAGTGGGTTGCCATGCCCTTCTCCAGGGTATCTTCCCAACCCAGGGGTTGAATCCACGTCTCCTGTGGCTTCTGCATTGGCAGGTGGATTCTTTATCACTGAGCCACCTGGGAAGCCGTAAGAATACCCATAAGTGAGTATAAAAACAAGTGAAAAGCTTATCTATATACTGAAGGTGGGCAGCAGGGAAAGAAAAGAGAACAAAAATCAGTGTGCTTGAAATAAAAACCTGCCTTGCACTTGCAGGTATATCTTCAGCTATCAATTAAATGCTTGATCAATGCAGCAAGATCCAGGCAGCTTAACTGAAGAAAATTAGTCCTTAAGAAGCTGGTCTCTAAAGAAGGATTCCATCCTGTTGATATAAGGCCAACAGCCCTTTCAGTTGCAGCTGCCTCAGTGGGTTCAGGAGAAGAATCAGAATGGAATCACATGAGGTTGTCACAGAAAATTGACATCCAGAAGATTCCAGAGAGAGATTAAAATGGCTCAGTCTTTGATCCTAACAGTGATCTACCAATAGAGATAGAGAACTTTTATGAGAAATTTTGAGAATATATTTTGAAGTATTTTTGTACTATTAAGATGCATTTAATAATCCAGGGGTTTTAAAGATTGTTTTGAATTATTCACTCTATTTTGCCTTGTTTAATTCAGCAAACATCTTTTTGAATACCAACCAGGTGACTAGCTAAAGTGCTGGGCTTTGTGGTCTAAACCATGAATAACATTAAGCCTCCATGTGCAAGGAATCCATAATCTAACAGAAAGTGAAGCAAGTAAATCCGGGGGTATTTAAAGAGAAAGAGGGGTTGTATGCCAAAGCAAGGTCATCTAACCTAATCTGGCTTCTTGCATATGGATAGAAACTAATTCAGGGTTGAGCCCAATATTATTTGTGTGGTGGAATAAACTGACAAGCCCTCCTTACTACCTGCCAGCCACCAACTTTATCAGGAGACTTAGAATCAAAAATTTAATCAGATCCAGCCAATCCAAACTGACACTATTCTTCCTCTCCCTTAAGATAGCAAGAGAATATCTATCAGCAAAGAGTAAGAAGGGTCAGGAAAAGTCAAGAGATTCTCAGCTCAGTAACCAGAGAGTTTATATTTCATAAGATCAGACAAAACCCTGTTGACAGGGGAAATACCATTACTATAGGACTGTCCTGCATAATCTTTGGGAAAGAATAAGGTTTATATTTACAAAGTCTGCTTACTTCACAGTGACATCATAAAATTATTCAGGTCAAGATTCTCAGTGGCTGAAAGACTAAGGGGAACCCACATTACCCTGATTCAGGAGACGAGATCTCACTTTCTTTCTGGATCCTTTTTGAATCACAAGCACCAGTATATGTCCAACTAGAGTCTGCGGTGTCGCTCAGGTTTGCAAGCTACGGGAAAATACAAATTTGCAAGATCCAAGGAGTTAGACCTCATCCTTTGCTTGAGATAAGCAGAGTGTTCTGAGGATGGCGGGGCGGGGGTGGGGGTGGCATAAGCCTGAGAAATTTGAAAAGTTAGCTGCAGAAGAAAAGTCTGCTGAAGAGGAGGGTTAGTTCAGGAGTTTTCCATGGGGACATGCTCACCAAGGCTCAACCAGTAGAAGAGATGGTATGTAATCTGGAATTTGAGTCTCTACTCTCCATTTGTGCATGCATACTCAGTCACGTCAGACCCTTTGCAACCCCATGGACTCTAGCCCACCAGGTTCCTCTGTCCATGGGATTTTTCCAGGCAAGAATACTGGAGTGGGTCGCCATTTCCCCCTCCAGGGGATCTTCCCGACCCAGGGATCAAACTTGCGCCTCCTGCTTGGCAGGAGGATTCTTTACCACTGAGCCATATGGGAATCTCACTCTCCCTTTCCAGTGACACATTTCTGAGGTCTTGGTTCTTTATGAGGAATCTTGCACGTGTGCCTTGAAGCTGTGGGTGCTTAGGATGGAAAGCAGATAGATAGGGCAAGTTGGCCAGTGAAGGAAATGAGGTCTGACCCTCCCCTACTGTCTTGAGAAGTTGGATAGCAGGAGCTGATGGAGCATTAACCCCTTCGGTTAGAGCAGGGATTAGGATTACTTAGGTTATCACAGCAGCAAAGAGACCTGAGTAGAATGGAAAACTTCAAGGAACCCAAGACAGAATGTAAATTGATACAGTCACTATGGAGGACAGTATGGAGATTCCTTTAAAAACTAGGAATAAAACCACCATATGACCCAGCAATCCCACTTCTAGGCATATACCCTGAGGAAACCAAAATTGAAAAAGACATATGTATCCCATTGTTCACTGCAGCACTATTTACAATAGCTAGAACATGGAAGCAACCTAGATGTCCATTGACAAATGAATGGGCAAAGAATGTATCACAAATATGTGGTACATATACATAATGGAATATTACTCGGCCATAAAAAGGAATGCATTTGAGTCAGCTCTAATGAGGTGGATGAACCTAGAGCCTATTATACAGAGTGAAGTAAGTCAGAAAGAGAAGATAAATATCATATACTAACACATATACATAGAATCTAGAAAAATGATACTGAAGAATTTACTTGCAAGGTAGCAATGGAAAAACAGACATAGAGAATAGACTTATGGACCTAGGGATAGGGGAGAAAAGGGTGAAATGTATGGAGAGAGTAACATGGAAACTTACATTACCATGTAAAATAGATAGCCAATGGGAATTTGCTGCATGGCTCAGGAAACTTAATCAACCAAGAGGGGTGGGACGGGGAGGGAGATGGGAAGGAGGTTCAAAAGGGAGGGGATATATGTATACCTATGGCTGATTCATGCTGAGGACTGACAAAAAACAGTAAAATTCTATAAAGCAATTATCCTTCAATATAAAATAAATAAATTTTTAAAAAGGTAAAAAAAAATTAATTTTTTAAAAAAGAAACCCAAAACAAGTTGCCTAAAGAACGCCTCTTAGCAACTGAAAAAGTGAGGAAGTCTTGAGTTATCAAGGCCACATTTAGATTAATGCAAAAGCATAAATGTAGCAAATACTAATGAAAAGCTTTTTTTTAACACATCAGTTACCAAAGTTACTGGATTCTGGGAAACTAACAAAATAGCCCTAGTCATAAGCACCCTGAATTTTCTCTCAATAGGTCTGGTCATAATCAGAGCCAAGCTGAGAGCTGGCCAGGTGTCTGGATAGAACTATTGGGCACTTCCAAGACTCAGCCCAACGATCGGCATCTTATGAAGTCTTCCCATTCCATTCCAAGCTAAGATACATGGGATGGTCTCTCTGTTCCCATACCAAAATGTAACATTCTCAATTATTACATATTGCACATTACTGTGTGACCATTTTCTGATATGCCCCAAGTTCAGGGCTTTGATCTCCTACAGAAAATGATTTCAGTTTGCCCTGCCTATATCCTAAGCATAACAGTTAGTAGCATTTCTGAGAACCTCAAATGGTCTTCAGGAAGTTACCACAGGTAGCAGGAGTCACTGTTTCGTTCACAGTTCCTATTCTGACTATAGCAACATTGCACAGGGATGCTACGGTCCCTGTTACTACCCAGGATCCTCAGCTAGCCCTGAACAAATGCCTTCATGACTAATCCACAGCAAATGTTAGGTCCTGCTGTCCACCCCCAGCAGGGAGGTACCTATGCTGGCTGATCCATTTCTAGCATCTGGTAGGTCCAATGCCGTCTCATCTCAGACAGCTTAGACTATGAGCTCACTGAGGACAAGGATTTGGTTTTTTTATCTCTCTGTCCCTAGAGCCCAACCAATAGCAGCCATTCACTAAATCTCTGTTGGCTGAACAGCATCCCTGCAGATGGTCTAGCTTATTTTTAGGTGCATTTCTATACTTCCATGGAACTTACTACTTCAAATAGGTAAGCTAACCTGCCTGTGGCCATCCAGTAGGAAAGTGCAGTCCAGGAATATAATCTTATATCTATGTGACCCAGAGACCATGCTCCCTCTGCAGCTTCCCACATGGTTTCTCATGGAAAAATTATATTAACCTGTCTTTTACTCTTGACCACAAAGGAATAAGTAAAAAGTTGGTAGTGAGGAAGAAAATTCTAGTTAGGAGGATTTTCCCTGGTACTCATCCCATACTAATAGCAAGCTTAATACATTTCATAGTGAGCTTACTCTCTTCCAGACACCATGCTAGATGTTCTACATTTATCAATCCATTTAATATCCATAGGAGAGAGGCTGAAATTATTACTCCTATTTCATAGATATGAAAACTGAAGTTAAGAGAGGAAGACTGCCAGAGGCATGAAGCTATCTGAGTTGATGGAGCTGTGACTGAATACCAGGTCTCTTTGACTCTTTACAGTCCTCAAACAAGCCTAAGTACATACAGAATTCACTTCTCTGGAGTCAAGTTCCATGTCATTATGATCCACTAATGATCAATGTGGAGGAGACAATGGCAACCCACTCCAGTATTCTTGCCTGGAGAGTCCCATGGCCAGGGGAGCCTGGTGGGCTATAGTCCATGGGGTCGCTAAGAGTCAGACATGACTGAGCAACTAACACACACAATCATCAATGAGAATTAATAATTAAATGCACAGATAATCTTCAAGTAAGAGGAATGACAAGTACATGATAATGAGGTTTAAAATGCTAGATTCATCCTAACTGATAAAATGCTAAGACACTCACCGAGAATTGTAAAATTGAACTACTTAGAGCTTAAAAGGTGTTGCAGGTCAGGGGGTTACAAAGTGAGATTTGCATTCAAAAGTACTGCTCTAGTTGCTGCAGGGAGATGACTTGGCAAGAATGAATGCAGGTGGTGCACTGGAAGGTCATTGCCATAATCCTGGAGAAAACTGATGACATTCTGAACTAGGGTGTTAAATTCGGATTAGGTATTTCAGCCTACATACAGACAGTCCATCCCTGCTCTAGCCTTGGAAGTGTCTGATAGAAGACACTGTATGACAAACGTTTTCTCTTTTCAATATTTTCTTGGGGAAAAAAACCTGAAGAAACAGATCATTCAAGGCTCTGTAATATCTGGGTGTGTGTTTGGAAACTCCATTTAGAGAGAAGTTCCCTCACCATCAATCCATGATAGCACAGAAGGTCTTGGAAGAAAAAATTTGCTGGGGAGGCTGTAAAGAGACAATGGGAGGTAAGCAGGAGTTACCTGAGGCACCAATGTGCTGCACAGAGAGCTAAATTTAAGGGCCATGAAAAGACTGCAGACATTAAAACACACACACACACACACGGCAGCCCCTACCAATAGTCCGTGTGAGAGTAAGGCTAATCCAACCAGACACGTGCGAGCAACTCAGAGTCAATGAGAATGAACCTGGACAAGTGAAAACAAATAAGTTAATGAAGAGAAATAAAAATAATGTACTTCTAGTTCTCTTTTTCAATTAATAGCTAAGGAGTAGTAGCCATCAGCCCCATTCATCTTATACCAAGCACTTTCCCCATAAGATAATACAGAAACAATTAACAGAATTCCTTCTTAAGTGCATTTTAAATTCAAGAATCTATTAAGAACCTACCATATGCTAGGAAACAAAATGCAAAAATAAGTAAAATGTGGTTCTGACCCTCCAAGCACTCACAATGGAAAGAGAAAGTGGTAATATAAACTGATAATTATGATAATAGCAGCTATAATTTTCCTAGGGAGTTAACCTACATCAGACAGTGGTGCCAGGTGCATCCACGTATTATCAACTTAATCCTTAAACAACTCAAAAAAACAGGTAAAGTTATTTCCATTTTTATGACTGAGAAAATTCAGGCTCAAATAGGTCATTTGATTTCCCAAGATACGGTCTCACTTCTTGTGAGGTTCATGTTCTTTCCATTCTACCACATGGTCTTTCCAAAAGTGTAGGCTTAGGGAGTGAAACAGACTACATTCAAGAGCAAGGTGTCCAGTGTTACCTTAAGGATGTCTGGGACACCAGCTAGACTGGCTAAAAACTAAATTAATTAAATTAAAGAAAAATTGTAACTGGCATTCCAAGTTGGGTTTTATTGAGAACTACTGCAAAGCAGTCAGAAACTGAAAAAGGATGACACTGAGCCATCACATGAGGATCGCTAAGGATTAAACCTAAGAACCAAACTCCACACGTCTAAAAAGCAACCACAGCACCAAGACTGATTAACAAAGCACAATGAGGACGTATGACTAGATGCCTGAAATTCAGCAGGGAGACACATGCTTAGATTCCTTACTTGTGAAATGGAGGAGACACTTCTTAATGGGATTGTTGTGAGACTCAAACAAATGAATAAATGTGAACATTCATCATAAATGGTAACGTTCTGTATAAACATTTAAAAAATCACTATTATTACAAAGCACTTTGTGGTAAACAGAATCCTTAAGGTATCCCCCCAATATTTTCATTCCCCGGTTATTCAACCAAACACGTCTATGGAATGCTGTGAAGGGATTTTGCGGATGGAATTAAGGTTACGAATCAGCTGATTGTAAGAGAGGGACATTATCTTGATTATCCAAGTGGAACCAAGGTTATCACGTGTGTGTGTGTGTGTGTGTGTGTGTATGCTCAGTTGTTCAGTCGCATCCAACTCTTTGCAGCCTCATGGACTGTAGACCACCAGGCTCCTCTGTCCTTGGGATTCTTCAGGCAAGAATACTGGAGTGGGATGCTGTTTCCTCCTCCAGGGCATCTTCCAGACCCAGGATCAAACGTGTGCCTCTTGTGTCTCCTGTATTGGCAAGCAGATTCTTTACCACTGGGTGACCTGGGAAGCCTAAGGTAATCACAGGAGCCCTTTAAAGCAGATGAGGATTTAGAGAGATGTTGTAAAAGTAGAAGGCAGGAAAGGAAACAAAAGAGGAGGTCAAAGAGATTCAAAGTGCGAGAGGCACTCGATCTACCGTGGCAAGCTTTGATGATGGAGGAGAGACCACAAGCCAGGGAATATAGGCAGCCTCTAAAAGGGTAGAACTCCTGGCCAGCTGCCAGCAAAGAAATGGGGACCTCAGTTCTACAACCTCATGAAACTGATTTGACCAACAATCTGAATCAACTTGGAAGTAGATTCATTCCTGAACTTCCACAGAAGAGTAAAGCCCTACCAACAGCTAGATTTTGGCCTTGAGGACTCCAAATAAAGAAGCAGCTGAGCCCCATTGTGCTTGGACTTCTGACCTACAGAAACGGAGATCATAAATTTATATTATTTTCTGGTGCTGAAGTGGAGTGAAAGTCACTCAGTCATGTCTGCTGTTTGTGATCCCATGGACTATACAGTCCATGGAATTCTCCAGGCCGGAATACTGAAGTGGGTAGCCTTTCCCTTCTCCAGGGGATCTTCCCAGCCCAGGGATCAAACCCAGGTCTTCTGCATTGAAGTCGGATTCTTTACTAGCTGAGCCACAAGGGAAGCCCTTTCCAGTGCTATGTTGTGGTAATTTGTTGGAGCAGCAAGAGAAAACTAATACACGCATTGATTATTATCCTTCTATCTGATTGACTCATTATCTAGACAATGCCCTCAAAGAATTTTTACTCACATCTTTCCCCACTCAATTCTAACTTCAAGAGTCCCAAAATTAGTCCCCCAAAGCATTCAAAAGTTCACCTGACAATTTGTACAGACATAGGTCTAGACATCAGCAAGTGAATTGTGAGACTGATTGTTTGCATTGGCAATACATGGACATTAAATACTAGAATTAGTTCTCTATTTCAAAATATTAAGAAGGATTAATTATACTTTCAAACATTAAAATAAGTTTTTACCTTTACTGACTCACTTGAAAAGACCCTGGTGCTGGGAAAGATTGAGGGCAGGAGGAGAAGCGGATGACAGATGGTGAGATGGTTGGATAGCATCACCAACTGGATGGACATGAGTTTGAGTAAACTCTGGGAGTTGGCGATGGACAGGGAGGCCTGGTGTGCTGCAGTCCGTGGGGTCGCAGAGTCGGACACAACTGAGCGACTGAACTGAACTGAAAAATTTTTGATTAACACCTCCAAATATTGCTCATTGTTTATGTACAGCTCTTGTGATTATCATGCTGATTCTTGACAACCTCTGGAACCACATAATACAAAACAAAAAGAAGCATTCCCTAATGGTTGCTGGGCTGAACTAGAATACAAATGCATTGCTAGGCAAAAACCTATTGTATATGTTACCTTAGAGCAGAGATTTGACAAAATAGTTACTTTGTCTTTTCTCTTTATCTAAAGTTTCTGCTAGGGCTTCCCTGGTGGCTCAGAAGTAAAGAATCCACCTGCCAATGCAGGAGACACAGATTTGATCCCTGGGTCAGGAAGATTCCCCTGGAGAAGGAAATGGCAACCCACTCCAGTATTCTTGCTTGGGAAATCCCATGGACAGAGGAGCCTAAGGGGCTACAGCCTGTGGGGTTGCAAAGACTTATGGCAACCCACTCCAGTATTCTTGCTTGGGAAATCCCATGGACAGAGGAGCCTAACGGGCTACAGCCTGTGGGGTTGCAAAGACTTGGACACACTTAGTGACTGAACAGCAATTAAAAAATTTCTGCTACTCAAATCCCCCCTGCATTGGAAAGACACTTTCCATCTGAAAGGAACTGAGGCAAACCTACAAAACTTCAAGTACTCAGATACAGATATGCCTGTACTCAGACTCAGATAGTCAGTTAAGCCTCTTATTTTGAGGACACAGGGCAAGAGACATGAAGAAGTATTTCCCTGGGGCCTAAATGATAGTAATCACATATTTAGGATGTTGTTGTTCAGTCACTGAGTCGTGTCCGACTCCCTGTGATCCCATGAACTGCAGCAAGCCAGACTCTTCTGTTCTCCACTATCTCACAGAGTTTGCTCAAGTTCGTGTCCATTGAGTCAGTGATACGATCTGACCTTCTCATCTCTGCCGTCCTCTTCTCCTTTTGCCTTCAGTCTTCCCCAGGATCAGGGTCTTTTTCAGTGAATGAGTCAGCTCTTCACATCAGGAAGCCACAGTATTGGAGTTTCAGCTTCAGCATCAGTCCTTCCAGTGGGTATTCAAGGTTAACTTCCTTTCAGATTGATGTTTGAGTTAACAGGTCACAATGCATCAGTGCTAAACGTTAGATTCTACATGAGAGAGCTATTCATGTGCTTTTAAAGTGAGTTTTATTTTGGAGTGTTTGTCCTGCGAAGGGCCCCATAAAGCACAGGGCTCTGGACAGGGCCAGGTTTAAGAGAGGTACCCTTCCTAAAGATGGTAGTCTAAAACCAAAGATATTTATTTTCTTCTACTATCTTCCTGAAGAGCATACCATTGTCAAGGTTAGATCAACATCTCTGTAGTGATACACAACAGAAATTTAAATCTATTCTCTTGAAGTATGCATGCATATGTACACCCCTATACATACACACACACACACACTTTTATTCATATTCTGAAATGAGTAAGAGTTGGTTTCTTAAAACTGAAGTGTATTCACTGGCTTTCTTTTCATTTAATCAAAGTTTACATTATTTTGGGGAGGGCAGAGATAGATTCCTTATTGACCAATTGACCAATAAAGGTCAATTGCAATATTATTTCTAGTTTTATCAGTTTGTCATTGAAATCATCCAAATTACAAATAGAAGTTGGAAGCATTGTGTATCTAGAGAAAATCTTAAGTTCACAATAGACATAAAAATTTGAATAAAAGATCCATTAGAAAAATGTGCCTTCAGACTGATGATAAATGCTTCACTCATCACTTTTATTGCCAGATTCAAATGATTACCAGATGGTTTTAGCAATTAATTTGCATTCAGCACACAAGTACTGAGTGGTTAACATGCACTCAATGCAGTTTCCTCTGATACTTTCTCGATAAAACATATATAGGTTTAAATAATCTATGTTCTATTTTTCTTGCCAAAGATCATACCCCCCCAAAAGGCTTACTCTATCACTAAATCTTTCTTTTCATCATATCGATACATGCCTTCTTATTTATATTCTCCTCCTTCTCCTTCTTCTTTTTTTCTTTTTGTTAAATTGAAGTAGAGTTAATTTACAATGTTGTATTGGTTTCACATATATAGCAAAGTGATTCAGTTATACATAGATTTTTTTCAGATTCTTTTTCATTATAAGTTATTATAAGATATTGAATATAGTCCCCGGTGTTATATAGAAGGTCCTTTTTGTTGACCTATTTTACATATAGTAGTGTGTATATGTTAATCCCATACTCCAAATTTATTTCCCCTCACCTTTTTTTTGAAGTGAATGTTCAAGATGGAGGTATTCATTCAAAACTCCTTTGGCTTGTCCTCCAGGACAGAAGCGTGAGATATGAAAAATTATACTATAGGAGCCTTCCCTGGTGGCTCAGTGGTAAAGAACCCACCTGCTAAGGCAGGAAACGCAGGTTCAATCCCTAGGTTGGGAAGATCCCCTGGAAAAGGAAATGGCAACACACTCCAGTATTCCTGCCTGGGAAATCCCATGGACACAGGAGCCTGGCAGGCTATAGTCCATGGGTCACAAAACAGTCAGACATGACTTAGCAACTAAACAACCACAATCTTATACATGGTATGTCTCGTGTATACATACATAAGATGTGCAGGAATAAAATGGGAATCTCTTTGGATACAGATATTCAATTTTACACTCAGGTTCAAACAGGAGAAAACACAGCACTATGAAAAGAGCATGAACTTTAGAAACAGGCAGGACTGAGATTGAATTCTAGTTCTTCCACTTGCTAGTTATGTGACATTGAAGAGTTTAATTAAATTCTCTCAAACTTAGGGCTTCATTAGTAAGATGTGGATAATTAACACATGTATTTTAAGCTATTTTAAGGATTTAAAAAGACAAAGGTTATCAATCACATAGCACAATGCCTTGCAATGCTTCTATCATGCAATACTTAAGTACCCATGGTATCTATTTAAAAAGTGTCAGTTCCTTTCCCTAACAGTTATTAAACTATTATCACATATCAGATATTCTACTATATACTTTTATGTGTACATTTCACTGAAAGCATGTTTATTCTGTGAATACAGACTATCTGCAGAGTTCCCATAGCACCCTGGTATAGGTATCCACTTTGGGAGTGGGAAGTTGTTGGGCAAGGGTGTGCATAGCTCAGGGTTCTGCTGAAGACTGGTATGTATGTTATCTCAGCCTTGGGACTGAAATTCATAATCCAGGGAACAAAAGCTTCCCCTATCTCTCAGAGAGGTTCTCATACAGACAACACGTTTGTCCTGAAATAAAAACAATCTCTTTAACAAGTGGTGGTGCTGGGAAAAGGGTTTCCCTGGTGCCTCAGAGGTTAAAGTGTCTGCCTCCAATGTGGGAGACCTGGGTTCGATCCCTGGGTCGGGAAGATCCCCTGGAGAAGGAAGTGGCAACCCACTCCAGTATTCTTGCCTGGAGAATCCCATGGATGGAGGAGCCTGGTGGGCTACAGTCCACGGGGTCGCAAATGCTGAGTTCTAGTCAGTTCTACTCCCAGTTTTTTGAGGAATCGTATTTTCCATAGTGGCTGCATCAGTTTACTTTCCTACCAGTAGAGCAAGAGGGTTCCCTTTTCTCCACACCCTCTCCAGCGTTTATTGTTTTTTGTTTATTGTTTTTTGATGATGGCCATTCTGACTGGTGTGAGGTGATACCTCATTGTAGTTTTGATTTTCATTTCTCTAGTAATGAGCAATGTTGAGCATCTTTTCATGTTTTTATTAGCTATCTGTATGTCTTCTTTGGAGAAATGTCTGTTTAGGTCTTTGCCCACCACTTGTAAAAGAATGAAATTAGAACACTTTCTAACACCATACACAAAAATAAACTCAAAACGGATTAAAGATATAAACATAAGACCAGAAACTATAAAACTCCTAGAGGAGAACATAGGCAAAACACTCTCTGACATACATCACAGCAGGATCCTCTATGACCCACCTCCCAGAATATTGGAAATAAAAGCAAAAATAAACAAATGGGACCTAATTAAAATTAAAAGCTTCTGCACAACAAAGGAAACTCTAAGCAAGGTGAAAAGGCAGGCTTCAGAATAGGAGAAAATAATAGCAAATGAAGCAACTGACAAACAACTAATCTCAAAAATATACAAGCAACTCCTGCAGCTCAATTCCAGAAAAAAAAACGACCCAATCAAAAAACAGGCCAAAGAACTAAACAGACATTTCTCCAAAGAAGACATACAGATGGCTAACAAACACATGAAAAGATGCTCAACATCACTCATTATCAGAGAAATGCAAATCAAAACCACTATGAGGTACCATTTCACGCCAGTCAGAATGGCTGTGATCCAAAAGTCTACAAGCAATAAATGCTGGAGAGGGTGTAGACAAAAGGGAACCCTCTTACACTGTTGGTGGGAATGCAAACTAGTACAGCCACTATGGAGAACAGTGTAGAGATTCCTTAAAAAACTGGAAATAGAACTGCCTTATGACCCGGCAATCCCACTGCTGGGCATACACACCAAGGAAACCAGAAGGGAAAGAGACACGTGTACCCCAATGTTCATCGCAGCACTGTTTATAATAGCCAGGACATGGAAGCAACCTAGATGTCCATCAGCAGATGAATGGACAAGAAAGCTGTGGTACATATACACAATGGAGTATTATTCAGCCATTAAAAAGAATACATTTGAATCAGTTCTAATGAGGTGGATGAAACTGGAGCCTATTATACAGAGTGAAGTAAGCCAGAAAGAAAACCACCAATGCAGTATACTAACGCATATATATGGAATTTAGAAAGATGGTAACAATAACCCTGTATGGGAGATAGCAAAAGAGACACAGATGTATAGAACAGTCTTTTGGACTCTGTGGGAGAGGGAGAGGGTGGGATGATTTGGGAGAATGGCATTGAAACATGTATAATATAATATAAGAAACAAATCGCCAGTCCAGGTTCGATGCAGGACACAGGATGCTTGGGGCTGGTGCACTGGGATGATCCAGAGGGATGGTATGGGGAGGGAGGTGGGAGGGGGGTTCAGGATGGGGAACATGTGTACACCCATGGCGGATTCATGTTGATGTATGGCAAAACCAATACAATATTGTAAAGTAATTAGCCTCCAATTAAAGTAAATAAATTTAAATTAAAAAAAAAAAAAAGAAATTGCTGAAAGTGTCAGGGATATTAGCGAAGTATAACTGAGATAGAACAATTCCAAGTAGGCCATATGCTATAACTAACATTATCTTACCACCAGTCCTAGGGAGAACTTGTCTTTAGTTTCTGATTGTCTTAGTCTGTCTTAGGCTGCCATAACAAAATAGCATAGACTATGTGGTTTATAAACAACATAAATTTATTTCTCATAGTTCTAGAGGCTTAGAATTTCAAGATCAAGATGCTGACAGATTCAGTACCTGGTGAAAGCCTACTTCATGGTTCATAGACAGTCTCTTCTCAGTGTAACCTCACATGCTGGAGCTCTCTAAGGTCTCTTTGGTAAGGGTACTAATCCCAGTGATGAAACCATGTGGAGCCTTCATGATCTAATCACCTCCCAAAAGTTTCATCTCCTAAAACCAACACACTGGGCACACATGAATTTGGAGGGACACAGCATTTGGACCACAGCACTGATACATGCAACTCTTAAGAAAAATATAAAAGCATGATCAAACAGAAGTCAAAACAGCAGAGGCATTGTAGGAAATAGAGCACAAAGTTTCTCTATTTAGGAGCCAAAGAAAGAGCCAGCACAAAAGAGGCTGTTTCCTGGTCTCAGGAAGAGCAATTATTAGAGAAAGGAAGGATGGAGGATCACCCAGGCCTAAGAGGAATGAAGACAGGTGGGCAACGGAGGAGTGAAGGAAGAGTCCAGACCTCAGAGATGACAAGAACCACATCATCTCAGCTACCATTCAAACCACCCAGGAGCAACAATGGTAGCCACAGTCAAGATCAGGAAAAGACCTACAGCAAGTGGTAGTAAAAGGCCACCAAGGTGAGGAAATTCCCTCCAGGACACCCCGGGAGTAGGGAAGACCTTCAGTTGAGCAGAAGCTCTGGGCGCTCACTAACACACTTCACCACACCCTTTCTCTCCCATTGATTAACTTCACCAGTTGTTTGACTGGAAGATGAAGGGACAACATCAGTTTCAAAACAATACATGAATTAGACTATATATACATATAAAAAACACCATAGTAGACAATTCCTATCTAACAAAATAAATATTCATTGGGCAATTATTAAATAAGTACTCTGCTAGGGCTTCCCTGGTGGTTCAGTGGTAAAGAATCTGCCTGCAATTCAGGAGAAGAAGGTTCAGTCCCTGAACTGGGAAGATCCCCTGGAGAAGGAAATCCCAACCCACTCTAGTATTCTTGCCTGGAGAATCCCAAGGACAGAGGAGCCTGGCGGGCTACAATCCATGGGGTTGCAAAGAGTTGGACACAACTTAGTGAATAAAATAACAAGTATTCTTTGGCAATGCCAAAGAATGCTCAAACTACTGCACAATTGCACTCATCTCACATGCTAGTAAAGTAATGCTCAAAATTCTCCGAGCCAGGCATCAACAGTACATGAACCATGAACTTCCAGATGTTCAAGCTGGATTTAGAAAAGGCAGAGGAACCAGAGATCAAATTGCCAACATCTGCTGGATCATAGAAAAAGCAAGAGAGTTCCAAAAAAATGTCTACTTCTGCTTTATTGACTATGACAAAGCCTTTGACTGTGTGAATCACAACAAACTGTGGAAAATTCTGAAAAAGATGGGAATACCAGACCACCTGACCTGCCTCCTGAGAAATCTGTATGCAGATCAAGAAGCAACAGTTAGAATTGGACATGGAACAATAGACTGGTTCCAAATCAGGAAAGGAGTACGTCAAGGCTGTATATTGTCACCCTGCTTACTTAACTTATATGCAGAGTACATCTTGAGAAATGCTGGGCTGGATGAAGCACAAGCTGGAAATCTACCCGCAGTTGAAAAGAAGCCCTACCCATGTCAACACAGCTCATTATTAGTTTCTTATGTCCTATTCTTAAATATGAATGGTCAACAATGATCATCAGCTATCTGAGAAAAACATTTAAAAATGAAAGACAGCTCAGAACAGAAATTAACAACTTAATAAGGAATCAAACTTTGCAGAAAGATATACCCAGAAAAAAAAAATATATATATATATATATATTTGGGAAGAGATAAGAGTTGATTATCCTAAGGCTCAGCAGATAATGAATCTTCCTGCAAGTCAGGAAACACTGGAAATGTGGGTTCAATTCCAGGGTTGGGAAGGTCCCCTGAAGGAAGTCATGGCAATCCACTCTAGTACTCTTGCCTGGAGAATCCCATGGACAGGCTACAGTCCATGGAGTTGCAAAGAGTCAAACATGACTGCAGCAACTTAGCATGCATGCACATCAGAGGACATAATGACTAGAAATTTCAAAACAAGATAACAGGAATGAAAAATTCAGTAGAGAGTTGGAATACAACATTGATGAACTATCCCAGAAAGCAGAAAAATTATTAATATGAAATTAAAACACTGGTTCCATTTTTTGACACCCAAATACTAGGAGTTCTAGAAAGAGAGAACATAGAAAATAAAAATAAAGAAATTACCTTAGAGTTGATAATTTTTCCAGAAAAAGCGAAGTTTTGCATGTTAAGGGCTCACTGGGTGCCTAGCATAATAGTAAAATAGACCTATACCCAACAATGTCAACAAGAAAATTCAGAGCTACAAGGATAAAGACAAGATCCTAAAAGTTCTGTATAAGTTTCATACAAGAAGAAACCAAAGGGTCTATACAGATTTCATACAAAGGACAATCAGAATGGCACTGAACCTCTCAAGGGAAACTAGAACAGTAATAATTTCAATATTTAAAGGGAAATTTATTTCCAACTTAGAACTCTATACCCAACCAAGCTAACAATTGAGCATGAGAGCAAAAACATTATTTGATGTACAATTCTTCAAAATATTCACCGTTGATGCAGCTTTTCATATGAGGCTTTTGGAGGACACGTGGGTTTTAAACAATAAAAGAACAATATATAGAATCACAGAACTAAGGAATCCCTCACTAGGGAGAGGAGAAGGGAATACCCATAATGATGGAGAGAGGAACTACCAGGATGGCAACTCACAGGAACAGACAACTCCAAAGTAAACTTCTAGAAGATAAAGTTAATAAAACATCTGATGTGTTTTAATATGTTGAGAGGATATTTGCTCACCTTGGACTGAGTTGAGAGATAATGGTATAAATACCTAGAAAACTAAGCAAATAAAAATCAAGACCTTTATTAACTACACATAAAACAATCAGTTGAGCAGGAAATAGAAAGTTTACCTTATTTCTAAGCTCTGAATGGAACTGACACAGTCATAATAATGTAAACTCTGAATATTTACCTAGCTAAAACTACAGTGTATTTTGGGAAACTGAGGGGCAGTTAGCATATATGTGGATGATTGGGCCCGGACAGGGATCAGAGGTGAAAAAGAGATAAAGTCTTATCTTCTGTAGTGGGCAGTTGATAACTATCAGAAATTTAAAAATTAAAGAGTAGCAAAATAGGCATGTTATTTAGAAAGTTCGAGGTAAATAACAATATCTAAAGTCAACCAAAATTGTTAAAAGTGGTTAATTCTCTAAGGTGAGAAAATGGGGTTAGGGTGCAGAGCTGGGACTGCTTCTTTTTTTTTTTTTTTTTTTAACAAAAGCATTGTGGAGCAAATTGACCCTTTAAATCTTGTACACATATATTTTGATAAAAATAAAAGCTATTTTAAAATCCTTTCATGGCTCTCCATTTCTTGCAAATTACAATCTAAATAAAAAGTTATTTAGAAAGTTATTTACAAAATCTAATCTGGACTCTAATAGACTTTAGTTTCTTTTTTTATCTCTCTCCATGCTCACGTTCTATACTTCAACTAAACTAAATGACCCGCAGTTCTCTTCAGATGAAGAAATGCCATGAAAGGATCTTTGACTTTATTCTTTAGGTGAAGAATGGGAGTTTCTGAAGAGTTTTAGACAGACTGGTGTATCAATGTGGCGAGTAGACGAAAAGGAGAGCAGTCTATAAACCTAGAAATCACCTAGAAGGCAGTTGCCATGGAAGTGAGGAGGGGTAACAGGAATAAACAATGAGAAATCCAGAAATCTAAATTTTGGTGACCACTAATTTGCTGTATATCAATTCATTTAACTCCTCTAATTCTTGGGCTCTTTAGGTGCAAGGTACAAATGTAAAATGGTTTTCATGCAAACCTGGTGCTTTTTCAGGGTAACCATCTCCAGGGATATCATCATCAAACACCCAGCAAACAGTCAGCACTCTGGGACTCATCTTTGACACCCCTCTCTCCTTCTCTATCAATACATATCCTATCAATCACCAAGTCCTTTTGATGTAACCACTAACATTTCTTGAGTCTAAGTCTCTCTAGCCCCCACCAGTCGGACCTTAGTTCAAGCCACTCTGATGTCACATTTGAACAACTAGCTCCACATATCCACTTTTGCCCTCCTCCAATCCACTGTCCACAGTGTATACAGAGTGGTTTTCAAAAGTGTAAATCTGATCATATCACCTGTCAAGTGCTTCTTTTTGCTTTTAATATAAAGATCAAAATCCCAAACATGGACTCCCATTCATGCTTAATCTGACTTCTGTGAAGCTCTATGGCTACATTTTGTGCCATTTTTCTTCTCTGCTCTCCAATAACAGCTGTCTTCAAATGCAGCATGCTTCTTCCCAAAGGACCTTTGCACATGCTGTTCCCTCTGCTTAGAATGCTTTTCTATTTCATTTCCCCATTCTCCTTGCTTATTTCCAACCATCCTTCAAATCTCAGTTTACTCATTACTTCTATAAGAAAGGGTTCTTTTATCTATTCCAGGCTGGGCTAGTTCTCTCATTATTCAGTTTTAGAATATCCTGGAATTTTTTGTTAGAGCATTTGCCAACACTGTGAATAATCATTTTTTATGTAATTACCCATTTAATAACTCACTCTCAAATCAAAATATGAATCTCCCATGGACAGAAATCATATATTTTGTTTAACATGATATGTACACTATATACCTAGCGAAACAAATATTTGTTACAAGAATAAATGAACAAATGCATGAACAAATGGAGTGGGAATATGGAACTGGCATTCTCTGTTCTCTTCATCCAGTTTAGTTATTCTTCATCTTAACCAGTAGGGAAAGGGTCTATTAGCCTCATAGTGCAACAACACTAGTTATAAAGGGTCGTCAGCATTGGCAAGTAAGAGATCAGTTTGTCAAAGACACTGCAGAGTCTGAACAAAAGGGAAAAATATGAAAATCCAAGCCAGGTCCATCAACTGGCTTCTCTGGCATTGGACAAAAGGAATGAATAATCTTGGTAATCTCAAAAAGATAGATAGGTAGACAGACTGATGCAAATAGATGTGGAAAAAGATAGCCTATAGGAGAAAGATTTCCAGGAAACCACTGGAGGTCTGAAATTGACCCAAAGAGAAATAATAAGGAAATAACTGGTGCCATGTTCTGGACTGAGTATAGATATACGATAAGCTCCAAATAAGACTAGATTCTTTAAGGTAATGGACTATGCCTAACTCTCTCCAAACTTTATGTGCATGATGATAGAATTATATATATTTTTTTAATTTAAAGTCTACTCAGCCCAGAACTTGAGAATTTTTTAGTCTAGGTCCAGCTTGAATTTCCAGTTTCCCCATCATATGATTCCAAAACACTAAACAGCTCATTATTTTCCCCATATGCACCACATATACTCTGATGCATTACTTAAGCTCAACTCCACTCCTATTCGGCCTGCACTGCCCACCCCCAAAACATTCCTCAAAATCCAGCTCAAATGTTGGCTCTCCTAGGAAGACTTACCCAAGTCCTCCAGTCAGAATCCACTTCCCTCCTCTTTGCTGAACCCTCATAGTCTTTAATTTGTTGTCATTATCATTAATTGCAACATATTGATTTGGCTCCTTTAACCAATGGTAAATAAACCTGTAAGCTGCTTTATTGTTTACAAAGCACTTTTACACCTAATATGCCTTTCTTCTCCCAATGAGCAGAATGATATAAAGTAGTATGATTATCCTCCCTTTACAGAAGGAAGAAACTCAGTTTAAAGGGGAAGATGCACAGATGATAATCCAAGATCACCCCGCTAATACATGACAGACCTAGGATTGACTTATTGGTTGATTTTTATTTTCAAAAAACATGTATTAAATGATTACACAGGCAACACAGATACACAAGCACCCAGAAGGAGGCTGGGAGTCTATTTTGCAGATGACAAATAGGGATGGTGAACATAATAGCGGAAGGATCTCCAGCAGGTCAATAAGGCATGGTGGTCTTGTTGACAAAGATGCAGCTGGCTGTGGTAGCAGGGGAACAACATTTGCCCCTGGCAGCGACTCCAGCCCATCAGGCCAAGTGTGCATGCCACAGCTGCCAGCAGCAAAGCCGGAGGGACACCTGCCTGACCAGCAAAGGGAACCTTGCTAGAGGCACGGTCAGTGGGAACCGGCTGAAAGGACTGCCAAGGTGCTACGGTTGAATTGTGTCCCTGCAAAATTCCTACACTGAAGTCCTAACCCCCAGTGTCTCAGAATATGACCTTATTTGGAAATAAGTTTGTTTTAAGTATAGTTGATTATAGTTCTTGCTTCTTCTGTCCACCCTCTTTTTGATGGATAAGGGTAAGGGGCTTGTGCAATACTTGGGCCACTTGATACGAAGAGCCAACTCACCAGAAAAGACCCTGATGCTGGGAAAGACTGAGAGCAGGAGGAGAAGGGGGCGACAGAGGATGAGATGGTTGGATGGCATCAGTGACTCCATGGACATGAATTTGAGCTAACTCCGGGAGATAGTAAAGGACAGGGAAGCCTAGCATGCTGAGTACATGGGGTCACAAACAGTTGGGCACGACTTAGCAACTGAACAACAACACGTAGTTGATTAGACCTGGGATTTAAACACAGATTCTTTGACATCAACTACTTTGCTCCTTCCATTATTTCTAGTCGACTACCTTCATTCCCTGTCTTGACTTGAATATAAGTGTGTAAACCAGTCTTAGCTTCTCCTCCTAACCAAAAGGTCTTTGAGAAAAACAGATAAATCTGATTTTTCACTGCAGATACTTGATGAAATTTGATGGTGATTTGGCTGATGATACAGAAGGTTCTAAGAAAGCTGAGAGCCCAACAGAAAGGATTTTCTTGATATCTTAATTTCATTGCCATGTGAAAACTGCCTCCAAAGCCAATGTGAGGACTTCCCTGGCAATCCAGTGGTTAAGACTTCACCTTCCAATGCAGCAGGTGTGAGTTCAATCCCTAGTCGGGGAACTACAATCCCACATGCCTCGGGGCCAAACAAGTAAAACATAAAACAGAAGCAATATTGTAACAACTTCAATAAAGATTTTCTTTAATGATCCTCATTTTAAAAAATCTAAAAAAAAAAAAGCTACTGTGAATATCTAGTAAATGGGTGACATTTCAGAGTTTCAGGCCTCCATTAGGCCTCTGGACACATTGAGAAAAGCTCCAGTAGAAGGAGGAAGCAGAAGGGAAGTTTTTTGGTATAAGAGATTCTCACTAGTAGAAAATTATCTAGGTATTACCATTCATAGATAAATTATTTAACAGAAAAGTGTGATTCAGGCCCTATATTAGGCACCTATTACTTTGTAACAAGTTACCCTAAAAGTTAGCAGCCTAAAACTGTTTCAGTGGGTCAGGAACCAGGTCTGGGCTGGTTTGGCTGGGGGCCCTTGACTGAGAGCCTCTCACAGGCTGCAGTCAGGTTCTTAGCCAATGGTGTAGTCTCACCCCAAGGCTCAAATAAGGGAAGATTTGCTGCCAAGCTCACTCACATGGCTACTGGCAGTCCTTGAGCCCTCACTGCCTGCTGACAAAGATACCATTTCCATGTTCTGTGGGCTACTCCATACAGCTATGCACAACACGGCAGCTGGCTCCTCCCGGGATGAGAACGGAGAAAGAAGCAAATGAAAGCCATAGTCCTTTTAGAACCTAATCTCAACAGTGACAGCCCATCAGTTTTGCCACATTCTATTCATTAGAATCAAGTCTCTAGGTGCAATCCACATTCAAGAGGAGGGGAATGTATTAATACAGGGACCATTTTAGAGGCTGCATATGACAGACCCTAAGCTAAGTAATGTATATATATATATATATATATATAATCGCACTTGATCTTCCAAATTTTACTATGAGGTATGTATTGTCATCTTAACTTTACAATTAATTAAACTAGAACTCATAGAGATTAAGTAATTTATTTAAAGCCATATAGTTAATAAGTATGAAATAGAAATTTTTAAATCCAAGACTGATTTCAAATCAAGTGAGTCACAGGTAGCATAATCAACATATCCTATTCATCTAGAACATGTTCCGTTGTGCCTGCCTGTTATCCCAATTACTAATAGATCACACTTTCACCTCCACAAAGGTTCAGGTTTGGTTAATAAATTATGAAGCCATCCTACTTGTAGATATTCAAAGGAAGCTCATTTCAAAAGTCAGCTCCTCCTGGACCTTTGTCTGATCTTTCAGGTAGGGCCTTACATGGAACATGTGCTCAATCCTAATTAACTGAACTGAATCAAACTGATTTCGCAGTGCAACTGAACTTAAAACAGTAGAGATTTTAATTAACAAAATAAGTAACAGAGTCAGAGAGACAAAGGAAAGACGACAACTTTCATTCTTTCTACGAATATTCATTGAACACTTACATTGAACTGGATGTCATGCAGATGTCAATCCACGTTTCTTCCCTCAAGGGCAAGAATCGAGCAGGAACCTGGGATTCTATAATATAGGTGACCTATGCAGTGATAATGTGAATGATTTTATACTTTCATACCTTCACCTCTGTCTGTCTAGAATTCTGTCACTCCAGCTCCTAATTATCTTTTCTTTCAGGTGGCAAGTAAATATTTATTGGATAAGTGAGTGAACTCTGATAATTCTCACATCCCCAAAATTACTCTACTTAGTTAAAAATCTAAGAATACCATCCTGTTGTCAATTTGGATGGAAACTGATCTTAAACTAACTCAACTGTAATCATCTCAACTGGCATGTTAGAAGAGTTTTCTTTGTTTAATTTTACTGGAGTATAACTGATTTACAATGTTGCTGCTGCTGCTGCTGCGTCACTGCAGTCTTGTCCAGCTCTGTGCAACCCCATGGACTGCAGCCCACGAGGTTCCCCCGTCCCTGGGTTCTCCAGGCAAGAACACTGGAGAGGGTTGCCATTTCCTTCTCCAATGCATGAAAAGTGAAAAGTGAAAAGTGAAGTCGCTCAGTCGTGTCTGACTCTTAGCGATCCCATGGACTGCAGCCTACCAGGCTCCTCCATCCATGGGATTTTCCAGGTGAGAGTACTGGAGTGGGATGCCATTACAATGTTGAGTTAGTTTCAAACTTATTTGAAGTATGGTCTCCCAGGAGTCTTCCACGACCCCCTTCCCCAACCCTCCAGTAGAAACAAAGGAAGAGTCATCCCTCCCTTTGTTTCCCATCATATCTCATCCTAATCTCTATTATGTTTATTATTAAAATCATACTGCAAGGACTGCCTATTATAGTATCTCCCCTATTCCCTGGACTTTAAGCTCCTAATTGCAAGGATTATGCCAGAATATAGTATGTGCTCAAGAAATTTCTGTGTTGAATTGAACTAAGTAGGAGGCTAAACATTTACCACTATCATCATCACCCAGTAGAGACTGACTTACGCATCCAGGGCAGAATCTGCTAAAGTGCCCCTTTTTTCTCCAAATTTAAAACTATACAGACAATGTTTGACCTAGAGCTTTTATCCTATAAGTCAATTCTAATTAGCTGGAAGTGGCTATTTGTAGTACTTTTAAATTTTATTTATTTTTTAATTGAAGGATAATTGCTTTACAGAATTTTGTTGTTTTCTGTTAAACATCATGTAGTACTTTTTGAGAAAGATTCTGGGGCTAGATCCAGATTCAGTAAGAAACAAGGTCATAGTTAATCAGCTTTGTCTGAGAAAGGAGAAACAGGAGAAACAGGAGCCCCTGTGCTTCTAGCTTCAATTACTGACCTCCAGTTACTTCTCTTACAATAGCACAGCAGGATCCATTTCCACCAACACACACACATGCATGTATATATATACACGGGGTGGCAGGGGGAGAGAAGGGAGCTGCTTTCCTGGCATCCTCAGGTCAAAACTCTCAGAAATGTTATAAACAGCACTGAGAAGCCCTAACCACAATGAGGGAAGGGGGTTTTGTCAGTCTCATTCATTGCTGTATCTCTGGCTGCTGCACAGCTAGATCAGCGTTCTAGATAAAGTTCTCAATAAACATTTGTCAAACGAAAGAATATAACTGAAATTACACTGTTAATTTCGGATCCATTATTACTGATATGGAATTCATATCTCCTCTGTAAACCTAAGCAGCATTTCTTTTATACCAAGTCCAGGAGCAAAAATAGTCAGTGCTTACCAAAAAAAAAAAAAATTGTGTAGAGGTTTGAGAGATGCTTTTGTGTCTTTGCACATGGTTTTTTGCTTGTTTGGAATGTCCTTTCTCCATTTTCACAAAGAAAACTCCTACACACCCTATGAGGCCCAGCTTGAGTTCACCCCTGTATGAAACCTTCCCAGATTCTCTCAAGCAGAGTCCGTACTAACTTTTCCATGTTCCCATAGCATTCTGTTGACTTGTATACTTCATAAGGAGCCCACATCTCCAACTCTAGTCAGATAAAATCTTTTTAAAGGAAGGCAATTCTTTAAAATGATTCTCCTTTTTCCTTTCAATACAAAATGCATTAGATGCATTCCTGAACATGATTAGGAAAAAAAGAAAACCAACTAAAAGCTTTTACAAAATGCCTTTTTATCACTGCGTGACAGAGAATAAAATCAGTTCTTGTTATTCCTTAGACAGCTCTTTTTTGCCTCCTGGGTTCTATAGCTTTCAGTTCTTCCTATTGTGATAAACCATGACACAGCATGTGACTCACAAAAGAAAATTACTTTTTCAAAGAAGGCACTGAAGCTGCCCTTGTGAAGGTGATGCCTTCAGCTTATGAAGGGCAGTTTGCTGAGGGCAAAGTCATAAGGCAATCTTCCCAAGCATCCTGGGTACCATCTATCACCTCTGTGTTCAGACCATGCATAAAAAACTGCATTACAACTTATGGGCTGGAGAGACAGCATCTGACCAAACCCCTCCTTATGACAAGGCAACAGAAAAGGAAATGGCTGCAGTCTGATTAAAGCCAGCCCACTGAGTAAGTTCTAAAATTCCCCTAAGAAGGCATGACCCTGTAGCTGTCCAAAAGAAGAATGAGAATGGCTGACTTACTCAAAAATACTGTATGTCTCAATTTCTCAAATGGTTCAATTTCTTCTTCACTATTGTGTTGACATATCCATCTCCCTAAAGTGCATAAGGCATTGTCTTTATGATCAGAATTTTTCTTTGTTTCAGTTTCATCCAGATGGAGCTGCTCAAACCTTAAAAACCTGCAGAAGGCCTCTCCCATCATCCTCTTGTTCCTCTCCTTTCATGCCAGAAACTTCGGCCACAAAACATGCTAGACCTTAAAGCAGTCCAAAAAGAACGGGACTTGGAAAACTCAGGTCTCAACCAGACTGGCATCAGTAGGAGAAGGGCCTAATTTCATGGGACAGGACACAGCAGCAGGAGTCTATGGTTATTCATGATTTTCATTGTCTCTATTCATCTAGTTATGTCTGGGTTGAAGTTGCACTGTATACTGATGAGTGGATCTAAGCCCCAGGTCAAGGAACTTCATAGAAAATAACTATCCCTAAAAAAGAAACTTTCATGATATAGTCAGTCCTAAAGCCTGATTGTATATACAGACACAGGAAGTTTAGAAAAAGGTAAATTGTATATACAGACACAGGGAGTTTATGAAAAAGTAAATGGCCAATAGATATGCCTATTTGCAAGTCTTATTCCAAGCACAACATATAAAAGATGAGGACAAGACCACACCCAAACTCCACTTGTGTTTGGTGAGGGAGAGTTAAGCACACCACCAACCTTGGCACTCACCACCACACATCCAAAATGTGCTAAGCCTAGAGGCTTAATATCTTTAGCACGCATATCCCAGCTGTCCTAGTGGAGTAAGAGCCTGGCCTCCTGAGCCCTTGTTTCCACCTCAGGCCTCTCTGGCAAGAAAAGCCATGAACCCCACCAGCTGAGACTGTCAAACTGTATCACAAATGGATTTCAGTGGGTATGTCTCAGGCTCTTCTGTGATGGTCAGTCTCATGTGTCAGTCTGACTGGACTGAGGAAAGCCAAGATACCTGATAAAACATTATTTGGGGGTGTGTCTGTGATGGTGTTTCTGGAAGAGATTAGCATTTGGTTCAAGAGACTGAGAAAAGGGACCCTCCATCACCAAAAATGGATGGATATCAGTCTATCCTTTGAGGGTCTGAATGGAACCAAAAGGCAAAAGAAGAGCAAATTCTCTCTTTCCTTGAGCTGGGACATCTATCTGTTCCTGCCTTTCAACTTCAGAGCTCCTGATTCTCAGGCCTTTAGATTAAAACTGAAAACAATAGGCTTTTCTGGTTTCCCAGATTTCAGACAGCAGATTGTGGGACTTCTCGGCTTCCATGCTAATGAGAGCCAATTCCTATAATAAATCTCTTTCTCTCTGGAGAAACCTGACTAACAAACCTTCAAGTATGTACGGAATACCTACCAGGTAGCAGATACTCAGATGAGCCCTCAAGTTACAAAGAGGCAATGCTTTCTTCAAAGTGTTCACAGCTTAGTTGAAAACACAGGGAACAAAGAAATAACCATCCTAGAGTCTGATGAAGGCAATATGAAGATATGAAGAATATGATGGCTCTGTATCAAAGAGATCCCTAAACCATCTGAGAGAGTTTTAGGAAGTCTACATGATTGAAGTAGTTCAAGAATTCTTTTATTTAAATTGAATATTTTATTTGAACACTGACTGAATATTAAACAGTGAGTAGGAGTTTTTAAGAGAAGCGTGGGGGTGGGTATGCTACACAGAGAAAGAGAATGGCATAAGTAGAAGCCAAGGCAATAATATTACTCATCCATAAAAAAGAACAAATTGCCATTTGTGCAGACATGGAGATAGTCATACAGAGAGAAGTAAGTCAGAAAAATCAATATCATGTTTTAGTGCATACATGCTGCCAGTCACCATCTGCAGTGATTTTGGAGCCCCCAAAAAAGTCTTTCACTGTTTCCATTGTTTCCCCATCTATTTGCCATGAAGTGATGGGGTCAGATGCCATGATCCTAGTTTTCTGAATGTTGAGTTTCAAGCCAATTTTTTCACTCTCCTCTTTCACTTTCATCAAGAGGCTCTTTAATTCTTTGCTTTCTGCCATAAGGATGGTGTCATCTGTGTATCTGAGGTTACTAATATTTCTCTTGGCACTCTTGATTCCAGCTTGTGCTTCTTCCAGCCCAGCATTTCTCATGATGTACTCTGCATATAAGTTAAATAAGCAGGGTGACAATATACAGCCTTGACATACTCCTTTTCCCATTTGGAACCAGTCTGTTGTTCCATGTCCAGTTCTAACTATACAGATTTCTCAGGAGGCAGGTAAGGTGGTCTGGTATTTCCATCTGTTTAAGAATTTTCCACAGTTTGTTGTGATCTACACAGTCAAAGGCTTTGTCATAGTCAATAAAGCAGAATTACATGTTTTTCTGGAACTGTCTTGCTTTTTCAATGATCCAGCAGATGTTGGCAATTTGATCTCTGGTTCCTCTGCCTTTTCTAAATCCAGCTTGAAAATCTGGAAGTTCTCGGTTCACATATTGTTGAAGCCTGGCTTGGAGAATTTTGAGTATTACTTTGCTAGCGTGTGAGACGAGTGCAATTGTGTGGTTGTTTGAACATTCTTTGGCATTGCCTTTCCTTGGGATTGGAATGAAACCTGACCTTTTCCAGTCCTTTGGCCACTGGTGAGTTTTCCAAATTTGCTGGCATATTGAGTGCAGCACTTTCACAGCATCATCTTTTAGGATTTGAAATAGCTCAACTGGAATTCCATCACCTCCACTAGCTTTGTTCATGGTGGTGCTTCCTAAGGCCCACGTGACTTCACATTCCAGGATGTCTGACTCTAGGTGAGTGATCACACCATCATGGTGTGATGGACTTAAATGGACTGGAATGGACTAAAATGGACTGGAATGGGCAAATTTAACTCAGATGATCATTATATCTTCTACTGTCAGCAAGAATCCCTCAGAAGAAATGGAGTAGCCATCATAGTCAACAAGAGTCTGAAATGCAGTACTTGGGTGCAGTCTCAAAAACGACAGAATGATCTCTGTTTTCAAGACAAACCGTTCAATATCACAGTAATCCAAGTCTATGCCCCAACCACTAACTCCAAAGAAGCTGAAGTTGAACGGTTCTATGAAGACCTGCAAGACCTTCTAGAACTAACACCCAAAAAAGATGTCCTTTTCATTATAGGGGACTGGAATACAAAAGTAGGAAGCCAAGAGATACCTGGAGTAACAGGGAAATTTGGCCTTGGAGTATAAAATGATGCAGGGCAAAGGCTAATAGAGTTTTGCCAAGAAAACACACTGATCATAGCAAACACCCTCTTCCATCAACACAAAAGACGACTCTACACATGGACATCACCAGATGGTCAATACCGAAATCAGATTGATTATATTCTTTGCAGCCAAAGATGGAGAAGCTCTATACAGTCAGCAAAAACAAGACTGGGAGCTGACTGTGGCTCAGATCATGAACTCCTGATTGCCAAATTCAGACTTAAATTGAAGAAAGTAGGGAAAATCACTAGACCATTCAGGTATGACCTAAATCAAATCCCTTATGATTATACAGTGGAAGTGACAAAGAGATTAAAGGGATTAGATCTTATAGACAGAGTGCCTGAAGAACTATGGAGAGAGGTTCATGATATTGTACAGGAGGCAGTAATCAAGACCATCCCCAAGAAATGCAAAAAAGCAAAATGGCTGTCTGAGGAGGCCTTAGAAATAGCTGTAAAAAGAAGAAAAGCAAAAAGCAAAGGAGAAAAGGAAAGATATACCCATTTGAATGCAGAGTTCCAGAGAATAGCAAGGAGAGATAAGAAAGCCTTCCTCAATGATCAATGCGAAGAAATAGAGGAAAACAATAGAATGGGAAAGACTAGAGATCTCGTCAAGAAAATTAGAGATACCAAGGGAACTTTTCATGCAAAGATGGGCTCGATAAAGGACAGAAATGGTATGGACCTTACAGAAGCAGAAGATATTAAGAAGAGGTGGCAAGAAAACACAGAACTATACAAAAAAGATCTTCACAACCCAGATAACCATGATGGTGTGATCACTCACTATCTTGTTATGTTGAATAAAAACATAAAGTGAGATTATCTTTCCCTACAGTTTCATCCATAGGTCATCTGTGCTTCCTACAGCAGGGCATCAATAACTTGCAGTATATAGGAACTGACTGAATGAAAAGTTATATTTAATTGGGAAATCAATGACTAGGAAGAGGGCATTAAGGTCACAGAGACTGTATCATCCTGACCAATCTCACTCTCTTGCCCTTTCTCTGGGCCTTCCATCATCATATCACAGCTGCCAATTTCTCCAGCAGTCTTAATTACGGGCACAGTCATTTGTCTTCAAATATCACAGCTCTGTGAAATCTATGCATCGATAAATACAGCTCAAAAGCTGTTTTCCACACTGCTGGAGAGTTAATTGCTTCTGTGGTTAAATCAAATGTGGTCATTCTTTACCTTTGAGGGGGACTTTCAAGGTCTCCGAGTGACTGCAGGCTTCCTGTAAAGTCAGAACAAAGAACATCTCATTTTAGGACTTGAGGTTGTGCCTCAAAAGTATCTACACTTTCAGATTAGCTCCCCATGGCCAAAGAGTAGCCAAGCAGGCTTCCAGGGTTAAACAGAGTCAGATAATCAATTCTGTGTTTTGAAATAAACATCTTCTTTGTGCCAACCACCATTTCTTTACTCACTTCCCCTTTCAGAAAGCATTTATGGGGTATGAGAAGTATGTCATACATTTGGAGGGGAAATAGAGTAAAATAAGAAATGGCATTTACCCTTAAAATTAATGGAGAAGACAAATACATTTGAACCAGTACTAATGAGGTGGATGAAACTGAAGCCTATTTTACAGAGTGAAGTAAGCCAGAAAGAAAAACACCAATACAGTATACTAACCCATATATATGGAATTTAGAAAGATGGTAACAATAACCCTGTATACGAGACAACAAAAGAGACACTGATGTATAGAACAGTCTTTTGGACTCTGTGGGAGAGGGAGAGGGTGGAATGATACAGGAGAATGGCATTGAAATACGTATAATATCATATATGAAACGAGTTGCCAGTCCAGGTTCGATGCACGATACTGGATGCTTGGGGCTTGTGCACTGGGACGACCCAGAGGGATGGTATAGGGAGGGAGGAGGGAGGAGGGTTCAGGATGGGGAACACAGGTATACCTGTGGCGGATTCGTTTCGATATTTGGCAAAACCAATACAATATTGTAAAGTTTAAAAATAAAATAAAATTTAAAAAAATTCAAAGCAAGCATAAGGGCACTATGACAAAATGTTCATCAGTATATAGGATCTCAAAGAATGAAGGACTAATTCAACTACAAGATGGGCATCAGAAGAAGTACCATAGAGGAGGTGAACCTACACTGAATCTCAAGATGAATATGTATCCAGCTGTCAGGAATGGGACTTAAATAAGAAAAAGCTCATTCATACACATGTAGCAGAAAAAATGAAGGCACAGAATATGTTGAACATATATGATCAGTCTAGGGACTGTAAGTCATTTGGTATGAATCGTACATGGGGTAGGAATATAGGAAGAAGGAGAAGGGAGCCTGGAGAGGTAAGAAAGAGATCATAGAGCATCTTCTATAGTTTAAGAAAGTTTAAGGTCATTGATGAACTGTAGGCAGGAAAATTACATAGTCAAATATATTTTAGAGAAATCATCCTAACTGCCAGCATGGATTATGAGTTAGAGTGGGGAGAGGAAGGAAGTCAATTAGGGAGCTGCTGCTGCTAAGTCGATTCAGTCGTGTCCGACTCTGTGCGACCCCATAGACGGTAGCCCACCAGACTCCCCCATCCCTGGGATTCTCCAGGCAAGAGTACTGGAGTGGGAATTAGGGAGCAGTTGCACTAACTTAGGAAAGAAATCATGAGAACTAAACACTGGTAGAAGCAGTAAGGATATAGATGAGTGGTCAAGCACTAATGAGGATGATGATTACAAAGACATGGCTGCCAGCAGGTAGACAGTTCTTGGTCACTTCTCTCCAACAGAGGAGTACAGGCTTGGAAATCAGTAAGATGGAGGCTAACTCGAGCAAAAAGTGGTGAGAGAAGATGTTGGAAAAGACCCTGATGCCGGGGAAGATTGAAGGGAGGAGAAGGGGACAACAGAGGATGAGATGGTTCGATGGCATCACCGACCTAATGGACATGAGTTTGAGTAAGCTCCGGGAGTTGGTGATGGACAGGGAGGCCTGGCGTGCTGCAATCCATGGGGTTGCAAAGAGTCAGACATGACTGAACGATTGATCTGAACTGAACTGAAATGCATCTTATTTTTATTGGATATCCAGATTATGTCAGGATCCATGATACGTCATGCCTCATCCTGTGCAGAGACGAACTAGACCAGATCTCAGCCTCCAAGCACAGCAGAGACACATGGGCTGAATGGCTGAACAGGTACCAGATGACCAGAAGGTTAAGGATGATTCTCCCACTTCCCTGGTATATTTCATTTGTCTATTGTGGGTTTTGGGAGAAGGCAATGGCACCCCACTCCAGTACTGTTGCCTGGAAAATCCCATGGATGGAGAAGCCTGGTAGGCTGCAGTCCATTGGGTCGCTAAGAGTCAGACACGACTGAGCGACTTCACTTTCACTTTCCACTTTCATGCATTGGAGAAGGAAATGGCAACCCACTCCAGTGTCCTTTCCTGCAGAATCCCATGGACGGAGAAGCCTGGTAGGCTGCAGTCCATGGGGTCGCACAGAGTCGGACACGACTGAAGCGACTTAGCAGCAGCAGCAGCATTGTGGGGTTTTTCCATTTCTCCCCATTCTCAACTAGAATGTTAAAGCTATGAGGGCAAAACTTTTTTTGCCACCTACAACAGTATTTAGCATACAAGAGGTGCTAATTATGTATTTACTGAATTGAAAAATTAATTTATTCTGATGAGAACCTATGCGCTCTCTCACTTTACAGATTCATATACTTAAATCTGGTAATTCTAAGTTATAGTTTCTTCCAATCGCCTCCACCCTGTTATCTCGATCTGTTACTTTTATTATGTTGGAATCTCTGGATTTTGTGTCTCAATTTCTTCATTTTCTATCTCTTTGCTTCTTGTGTATATTCTAGATAATTTTCTCAGAACTATCTTCAGCATCATCATTTCGTCCCCTCACCTTTCAACTGAATGCTTTATTTTAATGACCTTTTCTTCATTTCTAGACTTTCACTTTGGTTCTGCCGCAGATATCCCTGTGATTTTTTCAAATTACCTGATTTGTGCCTTCATTTCTATTTTTCTCTGACCTTTTGTCCCTCTGATCATTTTAAATTTATTTAAACTTCTGTTTTAGATAGTTTTATTATCTCTATATCTTGAGGTGATATTTACTTCATCTGTTAATGTTTGTTTCACCTGCTGAATTCTCCCCTGGCAATTTATTCCTTCATCTGATTTTTTAATATTTGATTGCATACTCATCTTCAGCAGCACTGTGGGAGTCTCGGTGCTCTGGAAATGTCCCTGTAGGAGTGTTAAATCTATCTCTGTTAGTCTCCACAGTCTTCACCGGTTCTAAACCAGTTTTGAAGTTACCTTTTTGCTTTAGTGTTCACAGTACTGCGGTACTGCTCTGAATCATACCCCACAGCTGTGCGTGGTGTACATGGGGGTTCTGATTTCTCATCGGTGATCTGTTTACCAGGCACAGCCCCAGGAGGACTGCAAACTTCCTGCTGCCTTCCAAAAAGACAGACCAGGTTTTTCTGGTCCTTATCTCAGGAACAGACAGATATTCATGGCTCCTGCCTTTAGGCAGTTGGTTCATCTACCGCCAGTATCCTCCTGATACCAATATCAGAGAGTGCTAATCTCCAATCTCCAGACTTTAAATTCTACACATTACAGTAACCATATAGTTTTTTTTTTACTTTACTTTACTGCTCTAACTTTGAGCTTCCTCTTTGTTTTGGCACTTGCCCATTTTTTGTTCTTGGTTTATTCTTCAGCGATGCATGCAAAAATTCTTTGGTATAATTTTATCCAACATTTTCAAAAATTTGAAGTAGGAAGAACAGTCATCTATTTCATCTCAATTTGCCATATTCATGACTCCATAACCCTGAAACCAACAACTGTAGCTTTGATCTTAGCTGTGCAAGTTGCAAAACCTTATATGCATTCTCCTTAGTTGAATCTTTTACTGTATAATGTGGGGTGATGTATTCATTTCTGGACAAAAAGTTTAAGGGGAAAATTGACAATATGATGCTCTTCTGGAAAAGATGGAACATGATGAGCAATCTGGAAACTAGGCCATGATAGAAACACTTGACCAATGAAAGTCTGCTTCACCTGAAGCAGATTTGGGGGTACCTAGCATTGTCATCACATATTTAAAGAGCTGTATATAGAAATAGAATGAGTTTTTTCTAGGGTAGTTTCAGAGAACAGACCCCAGACTGTGCTGCAGAGAGCTAGGACTCCGGTGAGCAAACCCTGACACTGATTCATCACATAACAACCTTGGACAAATCACTTTCCTCTTTAAGGACTCTAGAGTACTCATCTGTAAAATGAGGAGGTTGAATCACATGAGTGCCTGGTTCCTTCAGCTATAACAGACTGTGGTTCATTTCTCACCAAAGGTAGTGAGCAAGGTTTTTCCAGCAATGAATCAGTGGGCACACTTGATAAATGATCTCGACTTCCTTCGCTTCATCCTCACTCAAGATAATATATTGCTTTTTTTTTTTTTTTTTTTTGCTCCATCAAAACTACAGACCTCAGGCTAAGTCTCCATAACCCCCTTTCAGGCCAGAAATTGTAGGTTAGGAATGCCTGAAAAGCATAATGGGATGAGGAAAAGATTGTGGATTTCAGTGTCATACAGACCTGAGTACCAAGCCAAAGTTTCACCTTATCGGCTCTGTATCCTTGAGAACCGTTTCACTTCTCTGAATAACAATTTCCTCTTCCATAAAATGAAATAATATACACCTTAATGGTTTTATGGTTATTAAAATTTTTTAAACCAATCTAAAGGTGTCTGACACGTGGTAGGCATTCAAAACATGTTAGCAAAATCGAAAATCAAAACCAAATGCTCTGTATTGACAAGGGAAGGAATGGTGCATGACAACAGGATATATTTTAATCCTTCCAACATGTTACACCACCATGCCTTCACACTGCAAGATATCTTCTATCCTCATCATAATTTGCATGCATTCCAAATTCTAGTGATTAATTATTTTCATACAAGGTACAGTTATCTGAATTACTCCAACACCTTGGGCATTTCTAGAAAATTATCTTTCCCTTGAATTGTTAAGCCATAGGTAATCAAATCCCAGTCTCATAAATATTTGATTTAGCAAAAAACAATTGCTTTCCCTCTTGGTAACCAATGTTTCTTCCTACTTATCTCTGGCTTCCTTCGTTATCTCGTAGCACGGAGGGATTCCAGCTTCTGGTATTTCCACTCTCACATCAGAGCTGTACTTTATGAGCTGACATCTATGCATCTATCTCCTGACATCTGAGGGGATCTTAACTATGAAAACAACACAACTGGATTCATTAAAAGTTTCGGACTTGTACCAACTCCATGAAAACTTCCTCTATTTTCCTGATGAGATTTCTTTCCTGGGCTCCTTTGTCTTGAGGGTTTCAGTCTGGTAAAGTTGATCTTGTCTATGAAAAAAAGGAAATTAAAATCATCTACACTCCCTGTGTATAAAAACATGACTATAACTAAATTATGAGGGGTGGAATGAAAATGTTGAAGAGAAACCAACTGAGCTCATAGAGTGTGTGGGCAGGCATGAACAGTCACTCAGTAGCGTCCGACTCTTTGCAGCTCCACAGACTGTGGCCTGCCAGTTTCCTCTGTCCATGGGGTCATCCTGGCAAGATAACTGGAGTGGGTTGCCATTTCCTCTTCCAGGGGGCCTTCCCAACTCAGGGATAAAACTCGAAGCTCCTGCAGCTCCCCATGCTCCCACATTGGCAGGCAGATTCTTTATCACTGAGCTACCTGGAAAACCTCTAATATAGTTTATCATTGTTCTTGTTACTAAGTCGCTCAGTCATGCCCAACCCTTCGAGACCCCATGGACTATAGCCTGTCAGGCTCCTCTGTCCGTGGGATTCCCCAGGCAAGAACACTGAAGTGGGTTGCCATTCCCTTCTCCAGAGGATCTTCCTGACCCACGTCTCCTGCATTAGCAGCTGGATTCTTTTACTGTCTGAAGCACCTGGAAAGCCCCTAATACAGTACAGTGATTAACAAATGGTATTGAACTTAGGTTCTGAAATTGACCAGATTCAATTTCAGTCTCCAATGGCACCCCACTCCAGTACTCTTGCTTGGAAAATCCCATGGACGGAGGAGCCTGTTAGGGGTCGCTAAGAGTCTGACACAACTGAGCGACTTCACTTTCACTTTTCACTTTCATGCATTGGAGGAGGAAATGGCAACCCACCCCAGTGTTCTTGCCTGGAGAGTCCCAGGGACGGGGGAGCCTGGTGGGCTGCTGTCTATGGGGTCGCACAGAGTCGGACACGACTGAAGTGACTTAGCAATACTCACTAATTAGATGACTTTCAATAAGCTGAGAAAGCACCTAAGCTTCAATGCCCATATACACATAATGGGATATTACCTATCTTCAAATATGCAGCAGGAGCAGAAAAAGGAAATGCTGGACCCCTTACAGTAGCAGAAAGTACATGAAAGTCTGTCTCTGAAACATCAAAAGCAAACTGGAAAAAATAAAGGAGTAAAGCTGAAAGTTCCTCAATCATAAGTGGACAGGATCCAAAGAAATCTGTTTTATTGAGTTTTTTGCCCTTATACTGAAATGACCAGCAAAACAAAAAACACATTACTATATTAAAACTCAGCCCATATATGCACAAAAATAGTGTGATATAAAATTCATGACATAAACCCATCAACAGAAGAAGTAACCACATTGGACTACCTAAACAAACATTTCTCCAAAGAAGACATACAGATAGCCAAGAGGTACATGAAAAGATGCTCATTGTCAGTAATTATTAGAAAATTCAAATCAAAACTGCAATTAGGTACCACGTCACACTGGTCAAAATGGTCTTTATTAAAATGTCTACAAATAACAAATGCTGGAGAGTAGAAAGGGTGTGGAGAAAAGGGAACCCTCCTACATTGTAACTAGGAATATATATTGGTATGGTCACTATGGAAAACAGTATGGAGGTTTCTCAAAAAACTAAAAGAGTTGCCATATAGTTGCCATATGATCCAGACAAAACTATAATTCAAAAAGATACATGTGCCCCTATGTTCATAGCAGCACTATTTACAATAGCCAAGACATGGAAACACCCTACATGTCCATCAACATGTGAATGGGTAAGGATATGGTACACATATGCAATGGAATACTACTACTACTAAGTCACTTCAGTTGTGTCCGACTCTGTGCGACCCCATAGACGGCAGCCCACCAGGCTCCGCCGTCCCTGGGATTCTCCAGGCAAGAACACTGGAGTGGGTTGCCATTTCCTTCTCCAATGCGTGAAAGTGAAGTCGCTCAGTCATGTCCAACTCTTCGAGACCCACGGACTGCAGCCTACCAGGCCCCTCCTTCCATGGGATTTTCCAGGCAAGAGTACTGGAGTGGGGTGCCATTGCCTTCTCTGACAGAATACTACTCAGCCACAAAAAAAGAATGAAGTAATGCCATTTACAGCAACATGAATGAATCTAGAGATTATCATACTAAGCAAGTAAGTCACCAAGGGAAAAACAAATGCCGTATGGTATCACTTGTATGTGGAATCCAAAATATGACACAAATGAGCTTACCTATGAAACAGAAAGAGACTCACAAACATAGAGAAGAAACGTGGTTGCCGATGGGGAGGGCAGTAGGGGAGGGATGGATTGGGAGTTTGGGATTAGCAGATGTAAATTATCATGTATAGGAAGGATAAACAGCAAGGCCCAACTGTATATCCCAAGGAACTATATTCAAAATCCTGTGATAAGCCATAATGGGAAAGAATATCAAAAAGAATGTAGAGTATGTATATGTATCACTCAGTCACTTTGCTGTCCAGTAGCAATTAACACAATGTTGAAAATCAACTATACTTCAATTAAAAAAACAAACCCTCGGTAATATCTCCCATTTATCCTTTCAAGTCTCACCTACCTCCACTTTCCATGCTCCAGCCACACCACAACACTTGCATATCCTCAGAAAAGTTAAGTGGCTTACCCAGGTTCACAACCTGATAAATCCTAGTCTGGGTGACTCCAAAGCTGTCAGTACTACAGATTGTATTTCTGCTGCTTCCATCAAAGCAATCCAAGATTGCATCATTCCACTGTTAGTCTTACACACTTGACAGCTAGCAGGAACCTGAAAATCAGCATGGCTCAAAGTCTCCAGTTATTGGGAGTAAGGTGACCAGGAGACAGGAGCCCTCGGTTTAGTCCTGGCCGTCTCTTACTCGCTGAGACCTTGGGCCTTCCTGCACTGCCTTGCTCTGGGTTCGGTGTTCTAGTACACTGAATTATTGAACTGAAACAAATCATCGCCAAGGTCCCTTCCAACCACAATGGTCTCTGCATCTGAGACTATTATAAAAACAGATCAGAATTCTTTTTGTTTTCTCTTCTCATTGTTTTCTCTGGGAATGGAAAAAGTCCCTGTTTGTGTTTAACAGGGAGGCAGAATTTGATCAAAACCCACCCTTCTGGCTTGTCCAGGGAAGGCTGTCTGTGGGCACTGAAAGGCCTGCACAGTCAGGAAACCAGATCACCCCACACTTGAAGTTCATCTCATAAAAGTGAAAGTATTAGTCTCTCAGTCATGTCTGACTCTGTGCGATCCCATGGTCTATAGCCTGCCAGGCTCCCCTGTCCATGGAATTCTCTAGGCAAGAATACTAGAGTGGGTAGCCATTACCTTCTCCATGGGATCTTCCCAACCCAGAGATCAAATCTGGGTTTCCCACATTGTGGGAAGATTCTTTCTCATCTGAGACACCAGGGAAGCCTCATAAACTTCTTTCCCAATCAGGCCAGCGGTGGAATGAAAGCACCTCTTTGGAATCTTCCCATGATAAGAGTGTGTCCTATAGGCAAATGGATTGATTGTCAGGGTAGGGAGAGACCAAAGAGGTCATCATGTCTAAACTCCTCATTTTACTGGTGAATTACATGAGGCCCATAGAGAGGGCATGACTCCCTAAAGGAACCACCATAAGCAGGTCGCTGTGATTAGAGGCCCTGTCATCTGACTCAAGCTGGTGTTCTTTCTACAGCATCACACCGTCTCCCAGGGGAACAAGACTGTTACCAAAAAAAGCACTGGACTGGGCATCCAAGACCTGGGTTTCAGTCCTGGTTACTCTGCTTTCCAATTACCTGTCTTTCATTAAGTGTTGAAGACAAAGATCACAAGAGAGTGTTATGCAGAAGTCTAATAACCAAAGCTAACATACAGGGAGGATTTAATAATAAATGCCTTTTGAATCTCAATTCCTCAAGGAAATGTAGTAAGATTTGGTTGAGGCAGTTCCTGTGAACATGTTATATAACATACAGAATGGTAGAGAAATGGAAAGAATTGTTACATTTTTCAATAGTAAAACAAAGACCTTTTTAGATAGGACTGCAATGGATGAGAGAAGTTATTACTTTCCATCTCACAGACAAGTTGCAGCACCATTTATGCTCTTAAACTACCAATGCTTGCAATTCTGCATCAAACTCTGAGTCTTAGACATAAGCGTTCATCTTGACTTGAAAATAAATCCATTCTATCTGAACCAACAGGAAAGGCACAGTGCATAGCAAATATACTAAAATAAATAGCTTAAGTGTTGGCTATGGCTTGCTGAATATAGCCAGCTGAGCTAGCCAATCTCCAGAAATAATTCAAGATGCCCTTGAAATAACAAAACACTTCTTTCAATACTCCTAAATATTTTATAGATACCAAAATAAAATACATTGATGCTACAGTCAAGTCTGACTCCCTTAAAGCTTCTGAAGAAAAAAATCTGTGAAAAATATCTATTAAGCTCTCCTGAGGTACAGCAGCTGGGAAGGAGAACCAACACTACAGATGTCTGAGTGCCAAGTGTTACGATGGACATTTGACTTACACTGTCTCATTTAGTTCACCCTTAAGCCCTATTACTAGCCCCACTTCAGTAAGTAAGTGAAGTCGCTCAGTCGTGTCCGAACTCTTTGTGACCCCATGGACTGTAGCCTACCAGGCTTCTCCGTCCATAGGATTCTCCAGGCAAGAATACTGGAATGGGTTACCATTTCCTTCTCCAGGGGATCTTCCCGACCCAGGGATCGAACCCAGGTCTCCCACATTGGAGGCAGATGCTTTAACCTCTAGTGTTATGCTGGACGTCTGACTTACACTGTCTCATTTAATTCACCCTTAAGCCCTATTACTAGCCCCACTTCAGAGAGGCTGTCCAACTCCCCTGAAGTCCCCAGATCTATCTACTGCATACAACACAGTACGAGGTGCTGTCAACCTACTGGACAACACACAATCTTGCATTCGCCACAGGACATACCTTTCTAACGCGTCAGGTCTAAAAGAACACAACGCAGAGAATCTAAACTCTCACAACACTCTTTGGGAGTTTAGGCCCATTTTGGATACCTGGAATTTTTTCTTTCTCTATAAAAAAAAAATAATGATTCTTTGCTATGCAAAGAATTTTACAAAATAGTTTTCATAAATGGCATAGCCACAGTTTAATTCCAAATTTTCTGACTCCACATCTAGCCCTCTTCCCATCCCAGCTGTCTCAAGGGAATCTAAACCAGGGTTCAGGATGACAACATAGTCCTCCAAAAAGAGAAACCTCTTTGTTTACTGAGTGAATTTTCAGAGAAGACAACAATTCCAACAGCACTATCTCCCAGATGGGGCCATCATGGAAGCCAGGAACTAGATAGGAAAATTGACAAGCAAGGGATAATGATCCAATTGATCTATTTCTAATTTCCTGTCTATAAAATACATATTAGCCATTTGATGAAACCATCCCAAGCCACAAACAGTAGCACAAAAAGGAAACATGTTTATTAGTTATAACAATTTTTTAACTCAGCAGAAATTCTCTTGGGAATTGATATTAAAAAGGGGAAAATACCTAAAAGAAAAGTTGTATGTGCAAAATATTCTTTGCAATGCTATACAAAGTGTGAAACATTGAAAATAACCTACAAATTTAACCACAGGATAATTGTTACATGAACTGTATTACACAAACAGATGGAATTTTATGTAAATGTTAAATATAATATTCTAAGTACTATATAAAGCTAAAAAGTTTAGCATTTATTAAATTTAAGAAGAAAAATTCTCTATGTCATGCAAAAATAACATATGCATATAGGCAAAGAGCAGAAGAGAACACTAAAATGACAACTAATAATTTGTAAGACTGACATAATTACAGATGCTTTTGCACTCCATTTTGCAATATTCAACCTGTATATGATAATGTAACTTATTTCAAGCAGAGCTTAGCATTATTCCAAACTGACTTTTAGCCAAATAACAGTTACAGACAAGATATTTGTGATCTCTTTGAGGAATCAGTGATTTTTCAATCTACTGTGTGAAAGTTCTTATAATTGATCTTTGTCATTCAATTCAGTGTCACCCAAACTTACAGGTCTTTGTTTCCAGATAATGTAGATAAATGAGGCACATGTCAGGCTATTGACATCAGCTTGGCACCTGTGCACATCAGCATATTGGGTGTTTGATTAACACATCATCCAGGCCCAAGAAAGCTAAGAACTCGGTGTAAGAAGCCATCTCTCTTCTGATTTCCATGGCAGCAAAGAAGGAGCGCTGGGCTCAGAATTGAGAGACCTGAACTCTATTGTGCCCCGATTCTGTAACACACTAGATACATGAATCACTTAGCCCTGGGTGCCTAGTTGCTCGTCTCTGACGGAACAAGAGCGGACCTCCCAGCCCCTCTCACCTTGCAGGGCTACGGCAAGTCATAGATTCTGATGGGCAAACACGTGCTGTGCAAAACTCTAGGCAGGGACACCCAAGACAGTAACGGCTTTTCAAGTGTTTCCCAAACAAATAAAACGACCATTTAATCAATGATGACTATGTGCCAGGCCTTGTGATCAGGTCCAAGCTTGATTGACCTGTTTAAGAATGAAGGGGCCAGAACCCTCCTACATTGTTGGTGGGACTGTAAACTGGTACAGTCCCTGTGGAGAACAGTACAGTCGTTCCTTAAAAAACTGAAAAGAGAGCTACCAAACGATCCAACAATTCCATTCCTGGGCATATATCCAAAGAAAACCATAATTTGAAAACATACCCCAATGTTCATAGTAGCCCTACTTACAACAGCAAGGACATGAAAGCAACCTAGCAATCCATTCCTCTGCTGCCTCCTAGCAATTGCCAATCCATTGCCTCCAATCCATTGCCTCCTAGCAATCCATTCCTCTGCTCATCAACAGAGGAATGGATTAAGACGTGGCGCATATATACAATGGAATGTTATTTGGGCATAAAAAGGAATGAAATAATGCCATTTGGAGCAACATGGACGGACCTAGAGATTGTCATACTGAGTGAAGTCAGACACAGAAAGACAGATATCATGTATCACTTATATGTGGAACCTAAAAAAAAAAAGGATACAAATGAACTTATCTACAAAACAGAAATAGAGTTACATATAGAAGACAAACTTGTAGTTACCAGGGGTTGGGGGGAAAAAATTAGGAGATTGGGACTGACATACACACTACTACATACAAAATAGATAATGAATAAAGGCCTACTGTATAGCACAGGGAACCCTACTCAATAGTCTGTAATGACCTATATGAGAAATGAATCTAAAAAAGAGGATATATGTATAACTGATTCCCTGCTATACAGCAGAAACTAACACAACACTGTAAATCAACTAGCCTCCAATAAAATTAAATGTATATATATATATATATGTATATATATATACGCTGCTAAGTCACTTCTGTCGTGTCCGACTCTATGCAACCCCATAGACGGCAGCCCACCAGGCTCCACCATCCCTGGGATTCTCCAGGCAAGAACACTTGAGTGGGTTGCCATTTCCTTCTCCAATGCATGAAAGTGAAAAGTGAAAGTGAAGTCGCTCAGTCGTCTCCAACTCTTCGAAACCCCATGGACTGCAGCCCACCAGGCTCTTTTGTCAGTGGGATTTTCCAGGCAAGAGTACTTGGGTGGGGTGCCATTGCCTTCTCCGATATATATATATGGGGCCGTCTAGATTATAAATGCTATGTATGTGAGTTAATCCTCTCATTAACTATCTCCACATCAGGGCAATAACCCATTTGGTAGGAGAAATAATAGGATATGAGAAACAGAGTTGGGAAATCTCTGAAACTCTGCTATGTGCAAACCATTTAGATAAAGGGTAATTAAACATATCACAAGATAAGATAATGCATCCAAATTTATATACAGTTTCCATGATAGATACTTAGTGCCATACATAAAAATAATCTATATGTAAAGTAAAATTCCAAATACACAGTTCAAAATATTAATTGCAAATATGTCCCTCTTGGTGGATGCTAGATTTTTTTGTTTTATAAACCGAGACTTTGGATTATGCATAGAAGCTAACCTGCCAGGGAAATTATTAATCCCTAAGTGTTTGCTCTTTTGCAAACAAGCAAGCATTTTCCAAGCAAGCATACTGGAGTGGGTTGCCATTTCCTACTCCAGGGGATCTTCCCATCCCAGGGATCAAACCCTTGTCTCTTGCTTCTCCTGCATTGGCAAGTGGATTCTTTACCATTAATGCTACTGTAAGTTTAAGGTTCTTCAAAAAAGTGCATGCGTGCGTGTTCAGGGTACCTTCCCGACCCAGGGATCAAACCTGCATCTCCTGCATTGCAACTGGATTATTTACCACTGCACCACTTGGAACTTCAAAAAAAGTACATGCCTTTTAACACCTCAGAATGACAGTTTAAAAAGAAAATGGCCAAAAAGATAGCCTTGGTGTAGGGCATCCTTTCACTGGAAGGAAATCAGCAGAAGTGGTTTCCTCTTACTAACACCTTTCAGGCTCTCTGACACAAGACCGCACCAAACTGCACTCCCCACCACCAAAAAAAATTAAGAGGGCTTCTATGCCTGGCGTATAGCGTGGAGGAGAGACAGTAACTAGAAATGAGGTCAGAGAGGCAAAAAGGGAGTCTGATCATATAGGACCTTGAATGGGACCATGGTAAGGGCTTTGCCTTTGTTTTGGAGACAGGGGCAGCCATTGGAGGGTTTAATCAGAGGAGTAACATGATCTACTTACATTTTGACACAATCGCTCTGGTTGATACGCTGAGAATATATCAAGGTGAAGCAAGAGCAGAACTGGAGAAACCAGTTAGGAAGCTTTTATAAAAAACCGCGATAGTGGGATGAACCAGGAGAGCCGTAAAGGAGTTGGTAAGAAGTGGTTGGATTCTGCGTTCACTCTGAAAGTGAAGCAAACACTTTGATGATGGGTTGAATGGAGGATATAAGAGAAAGAAAGGAGTCCATGATGACTGTATGGCTTCTGACCTGAGAAGCTGGAAGGATCAAGCTTCTACCATCTGATGTGGGAAGGAGTAAGAATGGAATGGTTGGGCTTATTAATCCTCATCATAAACCTGTCATATAGGCAATGTTATCTGCATTTTATGGGTGAAAAACCTGTTGCTTATATAGTTCAGTGACTTATCCAAAGTGTTTATACAGTTAAGTGACTTATCCAAAGTCAAACTTTTTAGCAGTAGAGCCAGGGTATAAGCCCTGGTCCATCAGATTCCAAAGTCTGAGCCTTTAAACCTTGCACATTGCTCCTTTCCAATGCAAAAGGCAGGAGTATCCAAGTTTTCCCATATGCAGCTATGTGACCAGAACCCCATAAAGGCATAGATGTATTTGACTGATAACAGCGGTAAATGGAGAAGGGTTTCTAATACTGGTCATGATGTAAATCAAGTGCCGACAGAGACTTGACTCACTCCTACTCATCCTTTGGTCACTGAGCTTCCACGGCGCCCAGCTGCATGATGTAGCACTCAGGATCATACATGAGTCACGTTCAGATTCAGTTACAGTAACTGACAGATCTCGACATGCTGGCCTACCAACTCACAGCAGTTGTTACATGGCTGGCTCCTATTAGGACCTAAATAGGATGCCTACAGCCCACTCCTCAGCTAGAGAAACAGAATCTCCCGGGATAGATTCAGGAATCTGTATTTTTTACTGTTAATTCTTCTGCAGTTGATTCTGCTGCAATCGTACAGGCATCTATAGGTTAAACGGTGCTTGAGATCTTCTGAGTTAAGCAAAAGCAGTAGAGGACAAGTGAGTGTACACTTCTAGATGCCTAGGTTAGACGTGCTCACTAAGGGTAACAAGCATTCCGACTCAAAATATGGCCCCTGAGCTGTAGCAACAGCATCACCTGGGAGACGTTAGCAACGCAGAATCGCAAATCCCACTCCAGACGTACTGATTCTGAACATGCATTTTAACAAGATTCCCAGCTATTTTGTAGACATAGTACAGCTTGAAATGCACTCGAAAACACTTAGCAACAATCCTAAGCAGGGGTCAGGTGGGATGCGGACAGCTCGCTGACCATTTGTTAGACAGTCCACATTTGTGTACAGCTCAGCTGGCAAAAGCATGGGTGCTTTATAAACATTATCTTACTCCTCATGACATCCCTACAAGGTGGATACAATAACCCCCAACTTCACAGGCAAGAGAAGCAAGGCTCAGAGGAGCCCACCAAAGGCCACCAAGTTTTTTAAGAAACGGAGCTGGGATTTGAACCCAAGTCTGTGTCCAAAGCATATGCTCACTCCACTGCACCATATTGCTGGAAATGAAGAGCACATCAAAGGCTCAGCCAAATTTAGGAAAACTTATATGGGCGATGAGGTGAAAAATGGAGTTTGCTGTCCAAGAATGTCTACAGTGGGATTCAAAACAACATGTCATTGAATTAGGGTTGTTTACCCGAGCCTTAATCACGTTAGGTACTTGCCATTTCGTTTCTGTAAGACAGCAGGCCTGGCCACTCTCTACTGCCCACACAGTGTGGCAGCTGGCCCCTGACTGGCTCTTGGGATGGGCAGGCCGCGTTCTACAGTGGGTGGGAGGCACCCCCACGCTGCGGCAGCAGTCACAACTCTGTACTAAGCAAACCATCCCCTTGGAGTAAACTGTTCACCCATGTGCGGTAAACAGAATCAGAACAGCTGCTCCAGGGCAAGGGGAGCAGTGCTGTTCACGTACCATCAGGTCCCTTAGATTTTACAGGTAGGAATTATAATTACAGCAAACTCTCACAGAGTGCCTTGGAATCCGAAAAGAGCATTGACATCTGTCCTTTTATCTGCCTCCTAGAGAAGAGTCCCCCGAGTTAGATAATATACTGATGAGAAAGATTCAGAAGATGGATGCCTTCACCACACACGGCTAGCGAACGGCCAAGCAGGTACTCAAACCCATGTCTTCTCGTTTTAATTCCTTTGGTGTCAGCCTGAGACAGTTGAGTGTGAAATAGCTGAAAAGCAGGAGTCAGGGACGATTTTCAATATGGACATCCTGGAAGTTGTCACTCAGTGGGGGAAGTGAATGACTGCTGAACCAGAATCTAGACATGACCTTTTGAAGACAAGTCTTTGCTATCCCCTGGCCAGAGGATGTCCATTTCCTTCCCATTTCCTGAGGTCTTCATAATGAATTAGTTCGACTAAACAGAAATAAGGGCTTCACTGGTAGCAAAGTTGGTTCACTAACTCCCTAGCGGAGCTCAGAAGTCTCCTCAGAGGTTCTTTCTGGACCAAAATCTCTTTGGTGCATGGAAAACTAAATCCCTTACACCCAACTCCTTGCCGGCTTTCCCTGTAAACGTGTGAAGCAGTTAACAACAGCCTCTATCACGGCACTGTCCAGCTCTTTAGACCATTCACACCTCACTGCTTCTCTGTGCTGGCTCAGAGGGGCCTGTGCACTCCGCTACTCCTCTGCTCAGAGGTCATCCTCAGTAAACGCTTCATTGTTAATTCCAGGCATCATCAGCGGTGTGGGCTACCGTATACCATGTACAAAGGGGCATCCAGTGTGGGCTAGTTCATTCCACTGTTAAGGGATTTTGGAAGTGGGGAAAGAATTTCAGCTGACTACTGTCATCAGAAAACCTCACTGCTGGGGAGAGTAGCAAGTCACCAGTCAACTGGAATGGTTACAGAGTGGATAGTTGGGAAAGTTATACCCTCAGACTTAGAAGCTGTAGAGCCAGGGTTCTGCAGTGAAGATAAGAATGCTCAAAACATGAACATCTGTACTAATCTGGAAGTCTTTTTGAGCCATCAGCAGGAGCAGTCATTACAGACTATCCTGGAGACAGAGAGGCTGAGCATCCTCCCCACCTATGGGGCTTGGATGCAGCTAACAGGGCAACGGACTCCCTTGTAAACAAGGGAAGTACATCCAGAAGGGAAAGCAGAACAGGCCACCTTTGTGTTTCTGTTAGAGCCACAGCAGTCAGCCCCTCTCAATGCAAAACTGTTATCATGTGGCGTATCTAACAGGGGCCTGAGGAAAACAGCAGCAGAAGCAAATGTGTCAGTGCACAAAAGTAGAATTAGACAGTCTCCAGGGTGACCATCACGAGTCTCCAGGCCAGAGAAATCCTTAGAGGTTTGAATGCTTACTTTGCCTGAAGAGGGATTGCCGTCAGCTTGGTTGAATGAAGCTGAATGGCCTGCTCTGAAAGATCTCTCCTACAAACTCTGCTACAAAATGAATTGTCTGGGTTGACTAAGAATAATAAGGAAAGCTTTTCTGTCGTGAACTGGGTACTTAGTGGAATTGTTTACATTAATACCTACTCCATCGAGGAGATTTCCCAAAAGCCGTGGACCTGGAGGACACAAAGCCACAGCTTATCCCGGAGAACTTGCTCTGTTGGCATGGTCACACAAGATCCAAGGCCATGGGTCGGGGAAGGACTCCAGGCAACATGGCTTTGACTCAGAGAGTGCAGGATACTTTGATATGGGCAGCCCTCCCCACCCACTGGGAAAGTGGAATGGCCTTGAATTTGCTCCTGAACTCCGGATTAAAGAGTCTGGTACATTCTCAAAGGGTACTAACAGACCCACTTCTAATTGGTAATTCAGAGGATGAATAATTTCCCACATTCTTGTTATAGATGCGGTCAAAGAACGTTCCCTGAGAATCCCAGACACCAGTTAGAACACAAGCTCATCAGGATGTTGAATACATAACTCCTTACCAAATCTTAAGCATTGCCATAGAATCAACTGGAGTCAGTAGAGAGAATGTCCTTAGTCCCCAGGGGCAGGGAATGGAATACAGAAAGGCAAATCCTGTTGATTTGGATGTTTATTTCCTTCCCCCTTTTGGTAACTTTCTAAAGCTCTGGCTCAGAAGATGTGGGTTATCTCGCAAAACGACAACCACCACCACCACACTGCGACTGGTTCTGGAACTCTTTTGAAGGCTCCTTGTTTCTGACAAGGCCAGTAGTTGCTCAGCCATTCCTACGTGCATGAGACTAAGGGCTTCCATGTGATGCAGGACCTTGAGTGCTGACATCTAAAGAGGCAAACCAGGATGGTTGGTCACCCTATGGACAAGGACCTTGTATGTTAACAGCAAGATAGCTGCCTCTCGGCTCAGTCTAGAAACATACAGAGCACTGTGGAGGTGGACACAGGATCGCTCTGCACTAGAACTCTGGCTGTAGGACCCTGTCTGAGCACAGCTCCCTGTGGGGTCGTGAGCGGGTGGGTACGGCTCTTGAAACCTCAGCTTGGAAGTTTTTCCCTAATCACATCTTGTTTCTGTTTGCCCGATGTGGCGTGAGTATGCACACATCCCTTTGCACATCATCGTTCCTGCCAAGGGGTAGGCTTCTAAGATTCTGCCTCTCGCGATCACACAGGCGGCAGGCAGGACACAGAGTCGACAGGCAAGAGCAGTCAAGAAAGAGGCAGAGAGCTGCAGGCCTATCCAAACACAGAGAAAAGCCATGTGCTACACAGGCATGCATCCGAACAACCAAACTGAATTCAGAGCGCCAGCTCACAGGTGTCTATTGTTCAGGCCACCCATGGTCTGGTTCTTCTCTAACTGACTCTGAATGTCTAAATGTAAGACAAGAGCCACAAGAGCTCTGCAGGTGATCATGACTCTCAAATCTCTATTCCCTCACTCTTGGCCACTGTATTTATTCACTGCTCCTGTAGACACAGGGGTGCCTGGCTGGACCCCCTAACCTACAGTGTTATAGGCACTTCCGAAGACCAAAAGAAATCTTTAGCTTAGCATATAGCTAGGAAAAGGCTTCCCAGGTGGGAAAGAACCCACCTGCCAATGCAGGAGATGTAAGAGACCCAGGTTCAATCCCTGGGTCAGGAAGATTCCCTGGAGGGAGTGCATGGCAATCCACTCCAGTATTCTTGCCTAGAGAATCCCACAGGCAGAGGAGCCTGGCAGGCTACAGTCCATAGGGTCACAAAGAGTCGGTCATGACTGAAGCGACTTAGAATGCAGGCATGCACGGCTAGGAAAAGTAACTGTAGCACAAGGCAAATTAATACAGAAGTTCAGGGGGTGTGGAAGAAAAAGTTAAAATTACTGCTCAACAGTGGTTGTTTGAGATGTTATTACTTGGCATCTGGATGACTGAAGCCTGCTACTCACCTGTCTCCAGGCTGGCAGGGGTCTTTGCCCACAACTTGCCCAACAGACAGCCGTTGAGCACCATTCCTTACGTCACCGCCTCGCTTCTCTGCTCGTGGCCCTCTGCCCAGCATTACAGTACCACTAGTGCCCAAAAATGACTGATGAACTTCATCAAGCAACTCATCCACCGGCTTAAAACTTTAATGACTCCCCCACCATGACTACCATGATATTGGGTCTTTTTTTTAACCCATAGAAATCTTTAGTAAGTGAATTTTCATTTGGAAACCCCAAATGCAAAGGAAATAAAGTAGCAGTGGTTAACGTGGCCAGGGAGGCTGGGACCTTCCCCCACAGTCCCTCCATCATCCTCCTCCTCAGCAGTGGTCTTTGAGGGGAGGTGGGACACCTCATGGGAAATGCTTTGGAAACCACCTGCTTCCAGGGTGGGAGCCGCATGGGGAAGCCCTTCATAAGCTCCATCCACACACCTCTTCGCTCTGTCACTCCCCTCCACCGAGGACCTCCTCCTTCAGAGCCTTCACCAACCTCTGAGCTCACCGTCCTTGTTCTCATCTCCTCCTGCAGTGACTTCTCCACCAGGACATCTTCTGTCCCCCCTCTGCTTCTCTGAACCCTATTTTATCCTTCCAAGTCCAGCGCAAGCCCATCTCCTTCCCTCAACCCCACCCACTAAGCCCACATTGATTCTTCTCTTTAGGAAAATTCTTGTTGGTACTGCGTCACCATTTTGGAAGATTTAGTACTCAGTCTGACCTAATGAACTACTTCTTATGCATGGGTCATGAACTCGAGCCCAATCTATCAGGTCCTGGAGGACAGGAGTCATAGCTCACATTTTCACAGTATCTGGCCAAGGTAGGAGGTCCACACATATAACCAGAGAGGGACGACTTAGGTTCTACGGTCATTCTAGATGGAGAGAGAAGAGTGCTATGGCCCAGACTCTCCCTGTTACTGGAGAGTCATGGCTCCAGACAGGACCAGGGGTTGGCATTATAGGCGTGTCTGGTTTGTGAAGCCCAAACCCTATGAAAGGTGGGGAATTCACAGATGAATTTCTCTGGAATTTAGCAGATTCTGGGAACCCTCCAGATAAGTGTCCAGGGCCACGTTCTCTGTCCCCTCACCACTGCATCCAGGTCAGCACCTCCTCATCTCAGACAGTGAGCTCAGGCTAACAGGACCCGTTCTGTCTGCCCAGGGCACAGGCTGGACACGTCTGGCATTGAAGATGTGCACAGCCCAGAGAGGAGAAGGGCAGACAGTCCTTAACCAATAGATATCGCAGCTCCTTCTCCCATTGACTGGGAGAATTCTCAGACATGTGCTTTAGAACATTTTTTCCAGAGTTTCTTCATGGAATTAAGCAGCAATTGCCACTACAATAGCAGGCTTAATAACTCACCCTTTAAAGTCTCTTCCCCCAGCACGTCCCCCCTCACCTTCCAGTTACTCGCACCTTCCAATAAACGAGTTGCATGCTGTGCTGGGCTGTGTTTAGTCGCTCAGTCATGTCCCACCTTTTGCCCTCCAGGCTCCTCAGTCCATGGGGATTCTCCAGGCAAGAATACTGGAGTGGGTTGCCATGACCTCCTCCAGGGGATCTTCCCAACCCCGGGATTGAACCCAGATCTCCTGCATTGCAGGCGGATTCTTTACCAGCTGAGCTACCAAGGAAGCCCAATCTAGTTGCACATAGATCCTTAGTTCAAGGCCTGATTCTGGGGAACCCAAACCAAATTACAAAAGCCACTCCCCGCCGGAAACAGGAATCATCATAGATCTGTGTCAACATGAATGTCAGGGCTTCCCTGGTGGCTAAGTGGTAAAGAATCCACCTGCAATTCAGGAGACACAGGTAGATATGGTTTCAATCCCTAGGTCAGGAAGATTCCCTGGAGAAGGAAATGGCAACCCACTCCAATATTCTTGCCTGGAAGATCCCATGGACAGAGGAGCCTGGCAGGCTATAGTCCATGGGGTCACAAAGAGTCAGACATGACTGAGCATGCACACATGAGCATGAACATGAATGTCAACATGAGATAACATGGCCAAATAAACACATGCCAACGTCCTTCCCCAGCAAAGAAAGCCCACGTCTCCAGGCTCCCTGAGACTGCTTGTCCCTCTTTCTCCTTCGACTGAGAGAAGAACAGAGCACAGGAGAGGAGCTGCCTGGCCCATCTCACAATAACATAGACGTTTTGATCTGACTCTTCTCCAGGCTGGCTTCCACTCACACAAGCTCTCCCTTTACCATATAATGTGTCTCCTAGGAAGCCTCCTCTGAGCCCTTCCTTCCTCTCTCTCTTCCTCCCACACACCCTCTGCCTCCCCTGTCCTGGCCCCGGCTGCCTGCCTGTAACTGTTGCTTGCTTCACTCTCCATTCAGCTGTAAGCTCGGTGGGGGCAGGGACTGTGTTCCATCTTTGTATTTACCTTTATCCTCAAAATATAACACAGCGTCTGGCACAGAACAGGTGCTCAAAGAATAATGGCTGCATGAATGAATGAATGCAACTTTCCAAATATCTATCCTAACCCTGATCCTTGTTCATGGTCTTGGATCATATCGTCCTCCAGCGTCTGGGGTGACTGCCCTAAATTCATAGAAAAATTGGGGTTCTTCACAAAGAACTAAAGATATCCCTCAGGCGGTCATTTTCACAGACAGGAAACTCAGACCCAGAGCATGACAAAGCCACAGCTTAGAAAATTGACTTTAAGATGAAAGACCTCGAACAAACCGCAACTTAATTCTCTCATTCAACAAACCCCCTGGCTCTGTTTCCCCATCTATAAAACTGGAATAATTGAATTTGCCTTACCTACTTCGAAGAACAGTCTTCCTTCTTTCAATATTTATTGAGAACTGACCAGGGGCCAGGCCCTCTGCCAGGGACTAGAAAATACAGCACACACCACTCAGACTGTGTCCTCAAGGAGCTGAGGCTGGTGGTGATGATCCCGTGAGATGAAGATTCCATCCTACAGAGGGGGAGATTGATATTCAGAAAGGTGTACCACCTGCCCATTAGCAGAACAATCAAGTTTCAAACACAAGTCAGTTCTAAATATAATGCTACCTTTCCATAGCATGGGGCTTCCCTGGTAGCTCAGACGGTAAAGCGTCTGTCTACAATGTGGGAGACCTGGGTTCTATCTCTGGGTGGGGAAGATCCCCTGGAGAAGGCAAAGGCAACCCACTCCAGTACTCTTGCCTGGAAAATCCCATGGACAGGGGAGCCTGGTAGGCTACAGTCCATGGGGTCGCAAAGAGTCGGACACAACTGAGCGACTTCACTTTCTATAGCGTAGAGTTTCAGCTTCCCCTCTTCCACCTCCAATACGAACTTCATAGGCTCCTGCCCTGCTTTAGATTTTAGCATTGCTTTAAATTTCAGCCACAATCTAATTTTAGCAACAGGCTGAGTGGCTTAGCCAAAATTAGCTAAATAGCAAAGGAATAAATGCCAGTTACTCAACAAGTGTTAGCCATATTAAACCACATTGAATAGTTTTGATCATTTTGTTTCATGAGACTTGGAAAGTCCAAAGATGTAGACTACTTCAGGTACTCCAGCTGCATTTAATCAAATTCAGTCCCACTCCATCCCATTCTATTCAGTCAGGCTCTGCTGACTGCCAGAGATGACAGGACAATACCAGGATGGATGACACAAGGATGAACCTGGAGGACTAAAGAACGTTTAATAGGACTAATCTGAAGTGAAAGCAGCTGTTACCATGACTGATGCTTAGATGCTGCCTGGTCAGTGTTTGCTGAGTGGATGAATGAGTGGATGCGTTCTTATACTCCAGTTATATTTGCCTTTTTGGAACAGATGCTCTGAGTTGCATAGATATTTCTTTGACTCCTAGCCATGCCACTTACTGTTGGCTGGAACCAGGAGCAGGAGTGTAGCTCCTCCAAGTCTCTGTTTCCTCACCTATAATATGGTGATAATACTGCACACCTCCCCTCTTTTAGGGGGGAGGGAGATTTGTAATAAATATTTATTTATTCAACTGCATGAGGTCTTAGTTGCAGCACACGGGATTAGTTGCCTCACTGCATGTGGAGTCTTAGCTCCTCAAGCGGGGATTGAACCCATGTCCCCGACATTGGAAGGTGGGTTCTTAACCACTAGACAACCTGGGAAGTCCCTGCATTCTCCCTTTTTTTTAAACAAATAGTCTCTTGAACATTTGGACTTCCCTGGTGGCTCAGCTGTTAGAGTCTGCCTGCAGAGCAAGAGACCACCTACAATCCAGGAGACGTGGGTCAATCCCTGCATCCAGAAGATCCCCTGGAGGAGGGTAGGGCAAACCACTCCAGTAGTCTTGCCTGGAGAATTCCATGAACAGAGGAGCCTGGGGGCTACAGTCCATGGAATCACAAGAGTGGGACACGACTTAGCAACTACACCACCACCACCACCTCTTAAACATTTACAAGAGCAAAAGTTTCGAAAAAGAGAGTTTGGTGCTAGCTGCACCACTAAATGACAGCTTTTGAAGCTCCCGACTGTACCCCTTCTTTCCAGGTTTTGGGGATCTGGTCCTTGGAGCATGTCCTGGGACAGAATCCTGGCTGCAAAGCAGACTTTGGGAAAGTGACTTCATCTCTCCAAGGCTTAGTTTATCTGTAAAGTGGGGAAAATAATAGTAGCTAAAATTCAAGATTATTGTGAAGACTAAGATACATGCAGAAATCTCCCCACTCCACGGGGGAAATCTCCCCTCTCCAGGCCGGGCACCGAGTAGGCATTCAATAAATAAGGGCTGCTTCCTGCCTGCAGCCTCTGCCCTAGCACAGCAGGGTCTCCTGGTTTATCCTTTACTTCTCACCTCTGCAGCAGGACTTTGGAATCCACAGTTAGTAAATGCTCCTGCCTGCAACACAGCAATGGCACCCCACTCCAGTACTCTTGCCTGGAAAATCCCATGGACGGAGGAGCTTGGTATGCTGCAGTCCAAGTCTGACTAGGACTAAGCGATTAGTCTGACAGGACTAAGCGACTTCACTTTCACTTTTCACTTTCATGCATTGGATAAGGAAATGGCAACCCACTCCAGTGTTCTTGCCTGGAGAATCCCAGGGACGGGGGAGCCTGTGGACTGCCGTCTATGGGGTCGCACAGAGTCGGACACGACTGAAGCGACTTAGCAGCAGCAGCACCACAGCAAAAGCAGCTGGGAGGAAGATCTCCACCCGACCTGAAATCTATCACCTGTTACAACTGGGGGCGCAACCACTCAGCAGCGCAGGAGCCCCATCCTTACTGCCGAAGAGAAAGACCCTGTACGAGTTCCAGGTTATGAAAGGGAGAGGGATCGCCTAGTGCTAACTCTCAAAAGAGAGCCACACTGCTGTGCCCCACCGGGTAGTTCAGAATAAACCTAACAGGAAATCCCTTGCGCTGTGAGATGTTGATTCAGTTGCCGGAGGAGGTGCCTGCGGGCTCTTGGTGGATGCTGCCTGAAAGCTGACTCCATTGCTGAGCTCACAGTGCCACCTGGTGGGAGTTCTGTGCCACTACAACCACTTTCAATCCCAGGGTCAAAGCCATTCAAGGTCTTGGTGCGCAGGGGTTCCACGAGGGATGGTTTTCATAGCATTTTGTATGTGATAGGGAATGGAGATAAATAGATTCATTACCCATCTTCTTGTTTTCAGTTTTAAAAGCTTTCTTTCACTGAATTTCTCACCATTGACTTATAATTGGTAGGTTTAATGTCTCTATAAACTAAGCTTGATATAAATACAGATTCAACATTATTTTATAGGAAAAATGGTCAAGTGTCTAATTGGTGACCCCAGTGAGATAGTTTTCCGTCAATTTTAGACATTCTTCTCTATTGTTGTCCCGTTGTCTCTGTTGTTTTCCTGTTGTCTTCTGAGAATTTAATGCTATCTTCATGGGTTGTGTTGATGGGCAAAAGATGTGTTGCATATTTTAGGCAAAAGAAGCAATGACTGTGTTTTATAAACACGTGGGGAACAACCAAACTTTGTGTTTTTCTGTACAGTTTCTGTTATTTATAAATCCACTTGTGTTTGAAAAAACATTTTTTTTAATTTATACATCTCTAAATGGTTTACCCATCTAAAACTGGCTTATGAAAATTCATTAAAAATCAATGCTATTTTGGTATTTTTTTCATGTTTTGCCTTCCAGTAGAATGTATACAGTCCTACTTCACATTCTTTAACTCCAGTTAAAACTCAGAATTTCCAGTGAAATGGAATCACTAGAAGGAAGTCCTGTGGGACTGAAGAAACCTGGGTTCAGATATGACTCCAGAATTCATCAGCTGAGCACTAGAGAGATTTGGTCACATTACTTAATCTGATATTTCTCAACTTGGTGACAAATTAGAAACACCCAAAAGCTTTAAAATACGGTTACCCAGTTCCCCACGAAATATTACCCCAGGGTTGGGTTTAGTTTGGCGTGGTGGCTAGGACTCCATGGTTTTCATGTCTTTTTCTAAATTATTTAACCATAGTTGATTCATAATATTGTGTTAGTATCAGGTGTAGAGCTTCTTTTCCATTATAGGTTTTTACAACACACTGAATATAGTTCCCTGTTCAGTTCAGTTCAGTTCAGTTACTCAGTCGTGTCTGACTCTTTGCAACCCCATGAATCGCAGCACGCCAGGCCTCCCTGTCCATCACCAACTCCCAAAGTTCACTCAAACTCACGTCCATCGAGTCAGTGATGCCATCCAGCCATCTCATCCTCTGTTGTCCCCTTCTCCTCCTGCCCCCAATCCCTCCCAGCATCAGAGTCTTTTCCAGTGAGTCAACTCTGCGCATGAGGTGGCCAAAGTACTGGAGTTTCAGCTTTAGCATCATTCCTCCCAAAGAACACCAAGGACTGATCTGCTTTAGAATGGACTGGTTGGATCTCCTTGCAGTCCAAGGGACTCTCAAGAGTCTTCTCCAACACCACAGTTCAAAAGAATCAATTCTTCGGTGCTCAGCTTTCTTCACAGTCCAACTTTCACATCCATACATGACCACTGGAAAAATCATAGCCTTGACTAGATGGACCTTTGTTGGCAAAGTAATGTCTCTGCTTTTGAATATGCTATCTAGGTTGGTCATAACTTTCCTTCCTAGGAGTAAATGTCTTAATTTCATGGCTGCAATCACCATCTGCAGTGGCTTTGGAGCCCGAAAAAATAAAGTCTGACACTGTTTCCACTGTTTCTCCATCTATTTCTCATGAAGTGATGGGACCAGATGCCATGATCTTCATTTTCCGAATGTTGAGCTTTAAGCCAACTTTTTCACTCTCCTCTTTCACTTTTATCAAGAAGCTTTTTAGTTCCTCTTCACTTTCTGCCATATGGGTGGTGTCATCTGCATATCTGAGGTTATTGATATTTCTCTTGGCAATCTTGATTCCAGCTCGTGCTTCTTCCAGCCCAGCATTTCTCATGATGTACTCTGCATAGAAATTAAATAAGCAGGGTGACAATATACAGCCTTGACGTACTGCTTTTCCTATTTGGAACCAGTCTGTTGTTCCATGTCCAGTTCTAACTGTTGCTTCCTGACCTGCATACAGGTTTCTCAAGAGGCAGGTCAGGTGGTCTGGTATTCCCACCTCTTGAAGAATTTTCCACAGTTTATTGTGATCCACACAGTCAAAGACTTTGGCATAGTCAATAAAGCAGAAATAGATGTTTTTCTGGAACTCTCTTCCTTTTTCCATGATCCAGCGGATGCTGGCAATTTGATCTCTCGTTTCTCTGCCTTTTCTAAAACCAGCTTGAACATCAGGAAGTTCACAGTTCACATATTGCTGAAGCCTGGCTTGGAGAATTTTGAGCATTACTTTACTAGCATGTGAGATGAATGCAATTGTGCGGTAGTTTGAGCATTCTTTGGCATTGCCTTTCTTTGGGATTGGAATGAAAACTGACCTTTTCCAGTCCTGTGGTCACTGCTGAGTTTTCCAAATTTGCTGGCATATTGAGTGCAGCACTTTCACAGCATCATCTTTCAGGATTTGAAATAGTTCACCTGGAATTCCATCACCTCCACTAGCTTTGTTTGTAGTGATGCTTTCTAAGGCCCACTTGACTTCCATTATAGATTTTTACAACATTCTGAATATAGTTCCCTGTGCTACACAGTAAATCCGTGTTGTTCATCTATTTCACATACAGTGCATTACCCCTCTTCTTAACTAATCAAGAACATGCTTAGCTACCAATCAGACCTTCCCCTGGAGAAGTATAGAGTAGGAAGTACTGGACAAAAGCTTTCTGTGTGGACCTGAGTTGAAGTCCTCCAGTTTGAATCTTAGTGACCTGTGTGGGTGACCTGGGGCAAGGCACTTCTTCACTTCCACATCTTCAAAATGAGATAACTGTGCAGCTGCCCAGACTGGGGAAGAACGAAATCAATTACTGCATGAAGACCACATAGAACTCGGTAAATATCTGTTTACTTCCCCGCAACCAGCATCAACTAATGTGTGCTCACTGGGTTGACAGACTTTTACCCAAAGCAAGGAAGGTCAATGTTCAAAAAGTCCGTGGGCCCCAATTTTCAGAAAGCTTTTCTAGTGTTTAAATAACATCTTCCCACCACAGTCTTCATAACTGTATGTCCCCTCAAAGGTCCCGAAGACCCAGGTTAGAAGTACTTATTAACCCCCTTTTATCTCCTGCCTCACTATGAGAGGCCACACAAGGATGTGTGTAAGAAATGGCTTAAAGTTTGAAACATAATTATTTCATGAGGAAAAAGGTTACAATTAAAGTAAGGCAGGCACAGCCTTGGCAGCATACCCGAGCCACTGAGTGCCAGGTGAGCCTGTCCCCACAAGAGACAGAAAAAGACCCAAGAGGGAGGAAGACATGATATCAGGATCAACTCACAGTGTTAGGGTTAGATGGGGATTTAGACATCATCTCTCCCAACCCTTCATTTTACATGGAAGTAAAGCCCTTAGGATGGGGCTTGGCAAAGATCACATAGAAACCAGCGACAGCGCTGGGGGCAAAATCCAGATCTCCTAAGTACAGAGAGTGAGGAACAGTGATATATGAAAGAGGAGCCATTTCAAATCAGCAAGGAAAAGAAGGATTAGCCAATAAATAGCACTGGGATAACAAGCCGGTCTATTAGAAAAGCAAACAACTGGATTCCTGTCTCAGTTCTTACTTTAAAATAAATTCCAGAAATTTTTTAAAATGTAAAAAATCAAAGACATAAAACGATAGCAGTCACAGAAAAGAATGGGTTAATCATTCTATGACCTTGGAGTGGAAGCCCTAAAAAAGAGAGCATTAAATTTGACTACATAAAATGTTTATACTTCTGCACAAGAAAACAAAGTTAAAAGAACACAAAAACAGAATATTAACAACAGACTGGTTCCAAATAGGAAAAGGAGTTCGTCAAGGCTGTATATTGTCACCCTGCTTATTTAACTTATATGCAGAGTACATCATGAGAAACACTGGGCTGGAAGAAGCACAAGCTGGAATCAAGATTGCTGGGAGAAATATCAATATCAGATATGCAGATGACACCACCTTTATGGTAGAAAGTAAAGAAGAACTAAAGAGCCTCTTGATGAAAGTGAAAGAGGAGAGTGAAAAAGTTGGCTTAAAGCTCAACATTCAGCAAACGAAGATCATGGCATCTGGTCCCATCACTTCATGGGAAATAAATGGGGAAACAGCGGAAACAGTGTCAAACTTTATTTTTCTGGGCTCCAAAATCACTGCAGATGGTGATTGCAGCCATGAAATTAAAAAACACTTGCTCCTTGGAAGGAAAGCTATGACCAACCTAGATAGCATATTAAAAAGCAGAGACGTTACTTTGCCAACAAAGGTCCATCTAGTCAAAGCTATGGTTTTTCCAATGGTCATGTATGGATGTGAGAGTTGGACAATAAAGAAAGCTGAGCACAGAGTTGATGCTTTTGAACTGTGGTGTTGGAGTCCCTTGGACTTCAAGGAGATCCAACCAGTCCATCCTAAAGGAGATCAGTCCTGGGTGTTCATTGTAAGAACTGATGTTGAAGCTGAAACTCCAATACTTTGGCCACCTGATGCGGAGAGCTGACTCATTTGAAAAGACCCTGATGCTGGGAACGACTGAAGGCAGGAGGAGAAGGGGACAACAGAGGATGAGATGGTTGGATGGCATCACCGACATGATGGACATGGGTTTGGGTGGACTCCAGGAGTTGGTGATGGACAGGGAAGCCTGGCGTACTGCAGTTCATGGGGTCACAAAGAGTCAGACACGACTGAGTGACTGAATTGAACTGAACTGTCCATTCATTTGCTCAAAGAAGGATCAATTTCCTTACTATAAAGCGAGTTTCATAAATCAATAAGGAAACACAAGACCCAATAGAAGTGCCATTGTCCAATAAGTAGACTTTACTATGCTCAGTTAAGTTACACTCATAATTAAGAAAATACAAGTTATATCAACATTGTGATACCACTTCATATCCCTATCAGTTTGGTAAAATATTTAAAGTTTAATAATACTCATTATTGTCAAAGATGAGGGGAAACAGGCACTTCCATATACTGTGGGTGGGAGTATAAATCAATCGAATTTTTTATAAGAACAATTTGGGAAAGTTCACTCCCTTAACTCAACATGCAAATTGTAGACGTTGTTGTTGTTCAGTCACTAAGTCGTGTCCAACTCTTTGCGACCCCATGGACTGCAGCATGCCAGGCTTCTCTGTCCATGGAATTCTCCAGGCAGGAATACTAGAGTGCGTAGCCTTTCCCTTCTCCAGGGGATCTTCCCAACCCAGGGATCGAACCCAGATCTCCCACATTGCAGGTGGATTCTTTACCATCTAAGCCACCAGGGAAGCCCACCATCATCTAACCATCTAACCTTCATCAGTGACTTGGATTTGTGGTGAATGAGAAGCATCAGGGTGCAAATATCAGCATCTTTCTTGTTTTTCACACATATGTTCTCATGTGGAAATCTAGAACCTCCTTCCTGACAGCCTGGCCAAATTTTCTGAAAGTCCAGGGGCTTCTCAGCCAGAAGGAGATGATGGCTGTCAGCCCTGCTCACGATTTCCTGTAAAAAGAAAAATGGAAAATTAGACATGCCTGCTCCTGCAGTTGGGCTTCCCTGGTGAATCAGTGGTAATGAATCCACCTGCCAATGCAGGAGACCTGGGTTCAATCCCTGGGTCAGGAAGATCCCCTGGAGGAGGAAATGACAACTCACTCCAGTATTCTTGCCTGGAGAATCCCATGGACAGAGGAGCCTGGTGGGCTATAGTCCCTGGGGTCGAAAAGAGTCAGACACGACTGAGCAATTGAGCGCATGCTCACACACACACGCTCCAACGGTTGCTTCTCATTCACCACAGCTCCAAGTCACTGATGAAGGCTAGTTCTGGGATGTTCCTCAGGCTCTTCTTGCCCACTGCTTGGCTTGCCCTTGTGCTCCTTGCCTTGGTTATTGAGATTCTTCCAGAGTAGGAGATGCCCGCCTGCAGGATGAGCTCAGACAGAGGGCTCCCAGTCACACAGGGCCCTCGAGGCCAGAGCTTTTGGGTTTTCCTCACACGGCTCTTCTGCTCCCCAGGGCCGGATGATGCTCCTGATGGTGGAGGGGTAGGTCTGGGGCCTGTCCTTCACAGGCCGGGAGGGCTGGGGGCTGGGGGAGTTGGTACTCCACCTGCACTGGCAGATCTACCCCTACTGGAGTAGCTGGTGTTGGACGCTCCTCTAGACACCAGTGATTCTGTGAAAATCTGTGCACTCCTGTGTTACAGCCAGACCAGAGGACTCCACCCAGGGCCAGCACTTCAGCCACGCTCTCACAGAGCCACATCCGCAGACAGCAAGGGAGCCGTGGGAGGGCTGGGTCCTGCACAGTCTGACTCTACCCAGCACGAGCCAGGGCTAGAGCCAACGTCCATGCTAAAGCTCCCCTGACTCTACCCATCACGAGCCAGGGCTAGGGCTAACATCCACCCTAAAGCTCCCCTGACTCTGAATCTCAGGGAGAAGATGAGTACAAGAAAAAGGAGGAAAGAGGACAGAAGCCCTACCTCCCAGAGGGGCTGCTTACAGCCTGGTCTGACTCCTCTGCACCTCTTCCCACCAGCCCCTTCAGACCTTCCATCCAGGACAGGGACCCCGCCCAGGGTAGCCCTGCAGATTTCAGATCCCACCCTCGGGACGTGCTTCAGGGTGAGAGAAGCTGGCAGCTGCCTTCACTGAGAAGGAAGAAAGCAGTTTTATCTACAACAGGGCTCTCCCTTATATCAGAAATGTGACTTGTAAGAACGTGCCTTCCAGAAATACTGGAGCAACTACACAAAGAAAGCCATTGTAGCATCATGGCTACAAGAGCAGAAAACTGGAAACAACCTTTAAATAAATGTGAGCCTGTTACATAAATTACAGTATATATCCATACCACACAGCGCCACGCAACTCTCAAAGCAAGGAGGTGGGTTTATGTTCTGCTACTGCTACTGCTAAGTCACTTCAGTCATGTCCGACTCTGTGCGACCCCATAGACGGCAGCTCACCAGGCTCCCCGGTCCCTGGGATTCTCCAGGCAAGAACACTGGAATGGGTTGCCATTTCCTTCTCCAATGCATGAAAGTGAAAAGTGAAAGTGAAGTTGCTCAGTCGTGTCCAACTCTTCGTGACCCCATGGACTGCAGCCTACCAGGCTCCTCTGTCCATGGGATTTTCCAGGCAAGAGTACTGGAGTGGGGTGCCATTGCCTTCTCCGGGTTTATGTTCACTGATGTGGAAAAGATGTACAAGATTCTTTAGTCAGTGAGAAGAAGCATACTGGAAAACAGTGTGATAATATCCTTCTATACCATCTTTCTTATAGAGATATAAGAAAAATAACAAGGATTTCCCTGGGGGTCCAGTGGTTAAGAATCCACCTGCCAATGCAGAGGACACGGGTTTGATCCCTGGTCTGGGAAGCTTTCATATGCTGCAGGGCAACCTAGCCCGTGAACCAGAGTTACTGAGCCCAAGCGCTAGAGCCCACATGCCACACTACTGAAGCCCACACGCCCGGGGAGGCTCCAGAACAAGAGAAGCCGCCTCAGTGAGAGGCCCATGCAACTAGAGAGAGCCCATGTACAGCAGCAAAGACCCAGAGGAGCCAAAAATAATTAAATCAATACAAACACTATATGCCAGGCACTCTGAGTATAGGGCTTTCCATTTATGAACTCCATTCATCCTCACAACTCTCTGGGGAAAGGGTCCATTTTACACAGAGGAAATGGAAGCGCCCATGCAGGTTGCGTAACTAGGGTAAGCTCTTAAAGCTAAGGGATGAGAGTTATCTTGGGAACCCAGGCAGGCTGGCTGTGGAGTCTAGTGTCTTAGCACCATACTGGGTTTTCCTGGGAAGGTGGGTCTGCCTGCACCTGTCTGGAAAGAAACCCAAGAAAACTCTGAGCAGCGGTTACCTCTGAGAATCAGGGTTAGAAAATGTATAAATGAAGGAGAATTTTTACCTTTTCACTACACGGCTTTCTGTACTCCTTGTCTATTTTTTAAGAGTGTGCATTGCCTTTACAATATACATACATGTATATACACACACACATATACATAAGTATGGGGCTTCCCAGGTGGCACAGTGGTTAAGAATCCACCTCCATCAGGAGATAGTCCCTGGGTCAGGAAGATCCCCTGGAGAAGGAAAGAGCAACCCACTCCAGTGTTCTTGCCTGGGAAATCCCATGGACTGAGGAGCTTGGTGGCCTACAGCCACAGCGAGTGGGAAAGGACTTGGCATGCACGCATACCTTACATACGCGTGTATTTGTTTGCTTAGAATGAGTCTTTAGACTTGGCCTAAAGCCATCAGCCACTGGAGGCCCAACCCCACTGCTCCCCTCTCCACTGATTTGCTAAAATGCTACTCTGCTTTGATTCATCCATCCATTAATATTGAATCCCCTCGGGAAGCCAAGCCTGATGGCTGGAGACGCTGTCCTGTTTAAAGCCTTCCATGACTTTCAGCGGTGAAGACAAGGTCGGAGATTGAGGCCCTCCCCAACCTAGACCTTTAGCACTTCACACTCAGACTTCACACTTTGCAGCACTGAGCTGTTAGTCATTCCCTGTTCGTGGATTTCTGTTGCAGGCTTCCCTTCGGTCCCCTCTCCCCAGTTCCATTGACCACCCTCACGTGCGGAACTCACTCATCTTTTAACAACGCAGCCCAAGGAGCACTGGAGCTTTCCTCAGGCTCTGCACTGCCCCCTCCCCCATCAAGACTGAGTTGGTGCCCCTCCTCCTGCTCCATTAAGCCTGTGTGTATCTGCTCCTAGGATTTCACACCTTGATTTTAACTACGTGACATGCACACCAGTCTCCGGTGCGCTCCATGAGTCTTCTGTGTCCATCTCTGCTTCCCAGGCAACTAGCACAGGACTTCACCTCAGGAACATTCAGGAGCTAACAGAGAACATTCAAAAATAAGAGCAGGCCCTGCCATGTGCCAGGCGTGCATTAGCTGTCAATGAATCCTCACAGAGCTCTGTCATGGAGGAACAACACTTACAGTTACATCCAAGAGCTTTTTAAAGGCACAAAGTAAGCATGTCATTATTCATACAGCAAGAAAGTAGCAGAGATCAGACACAGATCTAGGCATCTGACCCTAGAACCATGGGCTTAACCCTTACGCTCTGTGTGTGTATTAGTCACTCAGTTGTGCCTGAGTCTGCAACCCCAAGGACTGTAGCCCACCAGGTTCCTCCATCCATGGAATTCTCTAGGCAAGAGTACTGGAATGGGTTGCCATTTCCTTTTCCAGGAGATCTTACAGACCCAGGGATCATACCCGGGTCTCCTGCGTTGCAGGCAGATTCTTTACTGTCTGAGCCACCACCCTTATGTTATAGCTGCCTTTTTTTATTATTTGTTTTTAATTGGAGGGTAAAGCAATTGCTGTACTCTGATAAATTGCTTTACAATGTGTTGGTTTCTGCCTTACAACATGAATCAGCCATAAGTGCATAGATAGATAGATATATGTAGTTCTCTCTTAAACTGAAAACTAACCTAGCTCCAGATTTAGTTCCACGACACCCTCCCCTCATCGCTCCCTAAGCTCTGACTTAGGAATGTAGTACCCGTGAAACTTACATTTTTGGGTACATACAGATGCCATTGCCATTTTATTGTTTTATCTAAACTCACGTAGGGGAAGCCAGATATTGTTCATTTGTGTTACTCCGGTGATCTACCAGGTCCTAGAACCCAGGAGCAGACGCTCGGGTGAGTATTTTTTTCCGGAAGGAAGACTGAAGAGCGAGATGACTCCGTCATCCCCCACCTCCTCTGTACCTGTCCGTGGACACGCACGCGCGCATACACTAGCTCTTCTGAGTACTTCGGTTGTCTAGGGGCAAAACGACTTTAAAACAGCATCTCAGCTTCTTCCCGACAGTTTCTCTTTGTAAAGAGAGTAAGATAGTTTTTCCTTCCAGAATTCCTAGCTGCATCAAAGCTCCTCAAACTGACGACGCAGCACCACCTTGTGTTCAAAGGCCGTTATGTCTCAGAAAACCCAGGTAAATTGAAAGTCTCTTTTTTCCTTTCTGATGAATGATCACACACACACTGCCACAAACACCCCACCCTTTGTAAAATACCAGTGTGTGGTGGACACCACACGCTCTGTTTCCCTTCCCCTCTTTAAAAGACTTGCCACCCGGCTACTGGGAGGGTCAGCTGTGAACAGCCCCCTGGTGCCCACCCCAGGAACTGGGTCTGCTGCACATCCTCCCCAGGGTGACCCCAGGGCGACCCACAAACAACGACCAACTGATGCAGAGAGCTAAGGATCTGGTGATCTCAGCCCAACAGAGACACTCCTGAATGGCTCCAGAGCTCCCCACAGGTTGGCTGAGCCTGTCCTTGGGCCTGCACTGCAGCTCTACTTCCCCCACTACCCAACCCTGCTCCTTGCCCCCTCTTCCTTAGGTACGGGCTAAATTTATTTCCTGGTGACTCAGATGGTAAAGAATCTGCTGGCAAGGCAAAGGACCCAAGTTCCATCCCTGGATTGGGAAGATCCTCTAGAGGAGGAAATGGCTATACACTTCAGTATTCTTGCCTGGAGAATTCCATGGTCAGAGGAGCCTGGTAGGCTACAGTCCATGGGGCTGCAAAAGAGTTGGACACGACTAAGCGATTAACATTTCACTTCTTTCAAACCCCCCATCACAGAACCTGCTTCTGCAACATTGTCTCTGAAATCCAGAAGTATCTATGTTTGCCCATTTATTAAAGCATTTATCAAGACTGTATGTGTGAAAGAATTAGAAGACCTAACTCTTTATTTCTGTAATCTGAAGTTCAGGCTAAATGCAGCTCCTTATTCTCCCAGCTGGTTAGTCAGTAGGTGAGACTAAAAACAAAAAAAAAAAAGCAGGTGAATCTGCTAATAGCCCCCAAATCCTCTCTTAGAGCCTGGAGTAACCAAAAGACATAGAGCATCAGGGCCACATAATCTTATATTTTATCAGTCATGTGAGCTGCCACTCATGGGGGATAAGGGATATACATTTCCTATATGGATTCAAAGAGTGCATTTTGAAGGTGATTCCTTAAGTTAACTAGGGATAAAGACCTTTCCTGCGGCAACATTTCACAACCCCCTCTGGCTGTAGCCCCTTTCCATAACCACAGCAATTAAGGGTTTTCTCACAGAGGTATTGGGCTTCCCAGGTGGCGCTAGTGGTAAAGAATTTGCCTGCCAATGCAGGAGACATGAGAAACCTTGGGTTCCAACCCTGGGTCAGGAAGATCCCCTGGAGGAGGAAATGGTAACCCACTCCAGTATTCTTGCCTGGGAAATCCCATGGGCAGAGGAACCTGGCAGGTACAGTTCATGGGGTCCCAAAGAGTCCAGGCATGACTGAGCACACACCATTGTATTATTTAATATCACAGACGTATCATCTGCCACCAGCACCCTGACCCCTAATTCAGAGATGCAGGTCCTGGGATTTCTCACCCGTCTTCTAAATGTAAGCTGCTCACGCCCTGCATCATGCATTTCAACACTAGGACACCAAAGCATCTTTATTTACGGCCAGCTTCGTGAATACTGATACTGTATAGACTCGCCATACCACCTAAAGGGAGGAGAGAGCCAGGCGTCCTGAGCGCGTGCGTGTAGTCACTCATAGCTCTGATCAGCTAACAAAATGCAGAAGTACAAGAGCTAGGACACTACTGACTGGACACCCACTGTTCTGTCTAAACAAACACCCGCACACTTTCCACCCCCTGCTCTCACCACATGGGTCACAGGAATTGCTGTGTCTGGACATGATTCCATCACCTCCGGCAGCGTGGCCACGGGAGAGAGACCACGCCTCGCAAAGCAGCATGGCTTCGCCGGCCGCTGCAGGAGATCTATAGCAGAGTGCCTTCTAGAGAGAAATAAACACACGAAGCAGTAGGGGCTGGTTTTGTACTCTCTAAACAAGTAACTTCGCAGTGGTAAAGAATCCGCCTGCCATTGCAGAAGACGCTGGTTGAATCCCTGGGTCAGGAAGATTCCCTGGAGGAAGAAATGGCAACGTCTTGCCACTCCAGCATTCTTGCCTGAGAAATCCCACGGACAGAGGAGCCTGGTAGGCTATAGTCCATGGGGTCGCAAAGAGTCAGCAGACACAGCTGAGCAACTGAGCACGCAAACAAGTCACTTACTTCTCTAGGCCCTTTTCATTTTCACCAAGAGATAAAATTGTAGCCATCTAGGGGCCTGCAGTGTGTCAGGCAGTGTTCTTGGGCTTTTCTCACACTGCTGCCCTTAATTCTCTTGCCTACTCAGCCAGGCACTTACTATGTATTCCCACTTTACAGATGAGGAACTGGAGGCCCAGAGAGGTTAGTTAACTTGCCCAAAGTCACACAGCTGGGAACTATCAGAGACAACGATATGTGAATGTCAGTTTTGTGTAACAGCAAAATCCAGCCTCCTTATCCCTACAGTACTGTCTCTTAATAGCCCTGCACAAGTACTGTGAATGTGAAAGCCCTGCTTTCACAGCACTGCGCCTGCACATCCTGAACAATCAATAAACACTGCAAGGGAATGGAGCTGAAGCCAAATAGGAGCAATGTAATGAAAACTTGCACATGCATGGCACAGCACAGCCCACCCAGGGCACCGCCTGTTTGAATCAGTGAAGACAGTTAACCCCCAGTGAATATGGAAGATGCAGCACATGCTCCCTTACCCAGGTCACCTCTCGCTGAAGAGTCTGTCCAGGAGGCAGTGTTAGATGCTGCCTCGATCCCAGCCTGCCTGTCACTCCAGCACTTTGATTCCACCAACACCGGTTTCCTTTGCCTCCAGCTTGAGGTTTATAGGCCTTTGTGTCTTTTCCTCACATCCCTCCACCTCTGCAATTGATACCTTTAGAATAAACGATCTTTCAGTCACTAATTTCCTGAGTTCAGGAATTTCTTTTGTGCTCTGGGGAAAGTCAATGAGTCATCATCACTCAACCCACCTCAACCTCTCTTCAAGACAAAACTAAAGCAGTATACTAAACAATAGTATTTTATGGTAGCTCAGACAGTAAAGAATCTACCTGCAATGCAGAAGACCTGGGTTCAGTCCCTGAGTCTGGGAGATCCTCTGGAGAAGGGAATGGCTACCCATTCCAGTATTCTTGCCTGGAGAATCCCATGGACAGAAGATACAGTCCATGGTATCTCAAAGAGTCAGACTTGACTGAGCGACTAACACTTTCACTTTCTGCAACCTAAGATGATGAAGCATCTCTTAACTGACCTAAGAAAAAAGAATAGGGAAAAAAATAGTATTAATGCTCCACAGCCAGCAAATGTGACATCCGATGAGGATAATTTTTAACACCTCCCTCCACCATAAAATAAATTTATTTTCAGTAATAATCATGATAGAAAATAATCAGGATGATAAGACAAGGTACGCAGACAGCAGAAAAAAAAATTTCACATATATTTTTATAACAATAAAAAAGTTTAAGCTTATATAAATATTAAAGTGTAGAAGGGAGGGTTATATACATTAACTACTTTTACTTTAAAGGAGAGGGCAGAAAACACACGAAGAAATTCTTTGAAGAGAAGTTCTCCACAATTTTCCAAGAATTGAAGAAGAAAAGAATTGAAGTAATTCAAGTTCTGTTTCTTCACTGTGTAGTCACCGTGCTATCTACTTTTAATCTACTTGCTTAAGTGCAGAAATATATAGGACCACAGGGAACTGTGCCCAAAATGGCTGGAATAAATTCCATGTCATTATGAATTACTTTTGAAACTCACACGTGTAGATGAGTCTACAAAGTGTTAGGAGCTGACTGACTTGGGAAATCTCCAAATTAACTTTCATGTAAATTACTATTTTAAATAAAGAACAAGTAACAAAAATGTACTAGATGAAGCATAAATATATGTGGCCATACAGCAAAGGAAACCATCAGCAAAATGAAAAGACAGCCTACAGAGTGGGAGAAAATATTTGCAAACCATGCAACTGACAATGCATGCAAATAACTCATACAACTAAATATTAAAAAATAAAAAACCCAATCAAAAACTAGGCAGAATACCTAAATAGACATTTCTGCAAAGAAGACATAGAGATGGCCAATAGACACATGAAAAGGTGCTCAACATCACAAACTATTAGGGAAATGCAAATCAAAGCGACAATGAAGTATCACCTCACACCGGTCAGAATGGATACCATAAAGAAGTCTACAAATAATAAATGCTGGAGAGGGTATAGGGAAAAGGGAACCCTCCTACACTGTTGGTGGGAATGTAAATTGGTGTAGCCACTATGGAGAACAGTATGGAGGCGCCTTAAAAAAACTAAAAATGTAGCTGCTCTATGATCCAGGAATTCCACTCCTGGGCCTATATCCAGAAAAGAGGAAAACTCTAATTCAAAAAGATATATACACTCCATAGCAGAACTATTTACAATAGCCAAGACATGGAAATAACCCAAATGCCCATCAACAGATAACTGGTTTAAGATGTGGTACATATATACACTGGAATGTTACTCAGCCATTAAAAAAAAAGAATGAAATATTGCCATTTGCCACAACATGGATGGATCTAGAGAATATCATACTAAGTGAAGTAAGTCAGACAGAAAAGGACAAATATTGTATGTTATCACTTATATGTAGAATCTAAAAAACAATATAAATGAATCTATATACAAAACAGAAACAGACTCACAGACATAGAAAACAAACATGATTACAACAGGAAAAGGGAAGTGGGGCAGGGATAAATTAGGAGTAGGAGATTAACATATACACACGTCTATACATAAAATAGACAAGAAACAAGGATTTACCATATAGCACAGGGAACTATATTCAATATCTTATAATAACCTGTAATGGAAAATAATCTGAAATATATATATATACACATAACTGAATCACATTGCTGTACACCTGAAACTAACACAATGTTGTAAAATCAATCATACTGCAATAAAATATACGAGTGTGTGTGTGTCCATGTTGAAACTGTTCAACCTCCATAGTACCCACGGCAAAAGTCTTTTTTATTTTTTTCTTCCAGGGACCTGTATTTTATAACTGACATTGTTTAGAATGGCTAGTTTATGATGATAATAAAAAGCAATGGAATTTTCCACACAGATTTATTACTGTTTATAAATCCTTCCCTTATTGCTTACATATGCAGCAGACCCCAACAACCCACCTTTGGTAATTCTGTCAATGGACACTGTCTTTAGATTCCTGCTTTGTACCAACATTACCACAAACTTTAAATATATCAATTCATTTACCCCTCACAACAATCTCATTAAAGGAAGTAATATACTCTGGATGTTGCCAAGCATACAATGAGGGCCCAAAAAATGTCTGTTCTCATCGTCATCAGCAGCATCATGAATCCCATTTAATCATGAAATGGAGGAACAGAGGGGCTAAGTAATGTACTCATTTGACCCAGCTAGTAAAGAAAAGAACCAGGATTTGAATTTCAATCTCCTTGACTCCAAAAGTAAGTTCTGTCTGCAACATCATTTAGCTAAACATTTGCAGGCTAGATGTTGCTGTTCAGTCGCTAACTCGTGTCTGACTATTTTGTGACCCCATGGACTGTACCCCGCCAGGCTCGTCTATCCACGGGATTCTCCAGACAAGAAAGCTGGAGTGGGTTGCCATTTCCTTCTCTAGGGGATCTTCCTGACCCAGGAATCAAACCTGCATCTCCTGCATTGGCAAGTGGCTTCTTTGCCACTGAGCCACCTGGAAGACCCGTGGAGGCTAGCTATCATCTAGCTGAAGGAGCTGCCCACCTGGAAGTGATTCGATAGATCCCCAAAACTTCTGTCTGCTCTTCAGTCCCTCTCTTGCTAGCATTTAGCCATTTACCCCTCTTTTCAGCTTTAACACTCTTAGCATTTATTAGAGTGTGACCTTAACCATGTCTGTGATCACTGGATAAACGTGTGTGCCCCATAGGCTGACAGCTGCAAGAGGGCAGCATGGGACCACATCTGCTTTGCTCCCAGAGTGTCCCCAGCACCTAGCTTAGGTGCCAAGAGGCCACAGGCACCAAAAATGCCTATGTGGTACTCAAACTATGTTTGAGTACTTAAATGTTTGAGCATTTAAGTCTCTGATACTGATATATCCTTCATCCAAAAGATCCAAGAGCCTCAACGAACTTCAGTTCAGCATTTATAGGGTCAGATACTGGAAAAGGAGATGCAGGGAATAGTAAACAAAGTCACTGCTCTTAGAAGATTTGCATTCTATTCTAGCAGAAGACAGGAATATACCCAACAGGGCTGGATATAAATTTGCTTTCAGTCAGTCACATGTGCCAGTTACCACAACCCAACTTCTTTCCCACATGTGGTCCTGAAGGCTGTTTTTGGTTTGATTTCATTTTTTATTGAAGCGTAGTTGATGCACAGTATTATATAAGCTACAGGTGTACAGTACAGAGATTCACAATTTTTAAAGGTTATATTCCACCTATAGTCATTATGGGCTTTAATAACCCTGTGTACGAGACAGCAAAAGAGACACTGATGTATAGATCAGTCTTATGGACTCTGTGGGAGAGAGAGAGAGAGTGGGGAGATTTGGGAGAATGGCATTGAAACATGTATAATATCATGTATGAAATGAGTCGCCAGTCCAGGTTCGATGCACAATACTGGATGCTTGGGGCTGGTGCACTGGGACGACCCAGAGGGAGGATATGGGGAGGGAGGAGGGAGGAGGGTTCAGGATGGGGAACATAGGTATACCTGTGGCGGATTCATTTTGATATTTGGCAAAACTAATACAATATTGTAAAGTTTAAAAATAAAATTAAATTAAAAAAAAAAAAAAAAGAAGCCACCTGCAAGGCAGGAGACATAGGTTCAAACCCTGGGTTGAAAAGATCCCCTGAAGAAGGAAATGGCAACCCACTGCAGTATTCTTGCCTGGGAAATTCCATGGACAGAGGAGCCTGGCGGGCTACAGGCCAAGGGGTCGCAAAGAGTCGGACACAACTGAAGCGACATAGCGCACAGCACAGCACATGGTCATAAAATACTGGCTACACTCCCTGTGTTCCACAGTACATCTTTGTAGCTTATTTAACTTATGTAGTAAGCTGTACCTCAAAATTCCCTACCCCATGTTGCCCTGGGCTTCCCAGATGGCATAGTGATAAAGAATCCACCTGACAATTCAGAAGACACCAGAGCCACGGGTTCGATTCCTGGATTGGGAAGATCCCCTCAAGGAGGAAATGGCAACCCACCCAGTATTTTTGCCTGGATAATCCCACTGACAGAGGAGCCTGGTGAGCTACAGTCCATAGGGTTGCAAAGACTCACATGTTGTCCTGCCTTCCATCTCCCCACTAGACTGTTCTCTGGATCTGTAAGTCTGTTTCTTTTTTGGTATATCATAACTAGTTTGTTGTATTTCCTTTGATTCCACACATAAGTGATGTGAAGTCTACTTTATTTATTTCTTGCCAGTCCCTGTGCTTCTGTCTCTCCCTCTTTCAGTATAAGGATGGCTACTTTGAGATCATCTGAAAGAAAAGGCTTGCTTGGGGAAATAATACCCTTAATCTGATATTTGCTTAACGTCCTTTTTTTTCTTTTTAATTTGTTTTTTTATTGACAGATAATTGCTTTACAGATTTTGTTGTTTTCTGCCAAGCTTCAACATGAATCAGCCATAGGTGTACATATATCCCCTCCCTTTTGAACCTCCCTCCCATCTCCCTCCCCATCCCACCCCTCTAGGTTGACACAGAGCCCCTGTTTGAGTTTCCTGAGCCACACAGCAAATTCCCGTTGGCTATCTATTTTACATATGGTAATGTAAGTTTCCATGTTACTCTTTCCATACATCTCACTCTCTCCTCCCCTCTCCCTAAGCCCATAAGTCTGTTCTCTATGTCCGTTTCTCCATTGCTGCCCTGGACAGCTACTTGTAAAAGAATGAAATTATAACACTTCCAAACACTGTACACAAAGATAAATTCAAAATGGATTAAAGACCTAAATGTAAGACCAGAAACTACAACACTCTTAGAGGAAAATATAGGCAGAACACTCAATGACATAAATCAAAGCAAGATCCTCTATGACCCATCTCCTATATTCTTCACCTCCTAAATTCTTCAGTACCCTTTTTCTAGATCCCACGTATGTGCGATAGATTACAATATTTATCTTTCTCTTTCTGACTCACTTCACTCTGTATAATAGGTTATAGGTTCATCCACCTCATCAGAACTGATTCAAATGTGTTCCTTTTTATGGCTGAGTAATATTCCATTGTGTATATGTACCACAACTTTTTTATCCATTCCTCTGTCAATGGACATCTAGGTTGCTTCCATGTTCTAGCTATTGTAAATAGTACTGCAATGAACAATGGGATATAGGTGTCTCTTTTAATTTTGGTTTCCTCAGGGCATATGCCTAGGAGTGGGATTGCTGGGTCATATGGTGGTTTTATTCCTAGTTTTTTAAGGAATCTCCATCTTCCAGAGTGGCTGTATCAATTTACACCAATTGCATCAATTCACACCAACAGTACAAGAGTATTCCCTTTTCTCCACACCCTCTCCAGCATTTATTGTTTGTAGACTTTTTGATGACGGCCATTCTGACCAGTGTGAGATGATATCTCATTGTAGTTTTCATTTGCAATTCTCTAATAACGAGCGATGTTGAGCATCTTTTCATGTGTTTGTTAGCCATCTGTATGTCTTCTTTGGAGAAATGTCTGTTTAAGTCTTTTTCCCATTTTTTGATTGGGTTGTTTATTTTTCTGGTATTGAGTTGTATGAGCTGCTTGTATAAATTGGAAATTAATCCTTTGTCAGTTGTTTCATTTGCTATTATTTTCTCCCATTCTGAGGGTTGTCTTTGCACCTTGCTTATAGTTTCCTTTTCTGTGCAAAAGCTTTTAAGTTTAATCAGGTCCCACTTGTTTACTTTTGTTTTTATTTCCATTTCTCTAGGAGGTGGGCCACGGAGGATCTTGCTTTGATTTATGTCATAGAGTGTTCTGCCTATGTTTTCCTCTAGGAGTTTTACAGTTTCTGGTCTTACATTTAGGTCTTTAATCCATTTTGAATTTATCTTTGTGTACAGTGTTAGGAAGTGTTATAATTTCATTCTTTTACATGTAGCTGTCCAGTTTTCCCAGGACCATTTATTGAAAAGGCTGTCTTTGCCCCATTATATATTCTTACCTCCTTTGTGAAAATAAGGTACCCATAAGTGCATGAGTTTATTTCTGGGCTTTCTGTCTTGTTCCATTGGTTCTGTTTTTGTGCCAGTACCATATTGTCTTAATGACTGTAGCTTTGTAGTATAATCTGAAGTCAGGAAAGTTGATTCCTCTGCCTCTGTTCTTCTTTCTCAAGACTGCTTTGGCTATTCAGGGTCTTTTATGTTTCCATATGAAGTGTGAAATTTTTTGTTCTAGTTCTATGAAAAATGCCACTGGTAATTTGATAGGGATCGCATTGAATCTGTAGACTGCATTTGGTAGTATAGTCATTTTCACAATGTTGATTCTTCCTATCCAGGAACATGGAATATCTCTCCATCTGTTTATGTCATCTTTGATTTCTTTCATCAGTGTCTTATAATTTTAAGTGTACAGTTCTTTTGTCTCCTTAGGTAAGTTTATTCCTAGATATTTAATTCTTTCTGTTGCAATGGTGAATGAGCTTTATTCCTTAATTTCTCTTTCTGATTTTTCATTGTTATTATATAGAAATGCAAGAGATTTCTGTGTATTGATTCTGTATCCTGAAACTTTGCTAAATTCACTGTTTTCTGATACAGTCTTTAGGCTTTTCTATGTACAGTATCAAGTCATCTGCAAACAGAGAATTACTTCTTTTTCTCTGATCTGGATTCCCTTTATTTCTTTTTCTTTGATAATAGTGGTGAAAGTGGACACCCTTGTCTTGTTCCTCATCTTAGGGGGAATGCTTTCAGTTTTTCACCATTGAAAATAATGTTTGCTGTAGGTTTATCATATATGGCCTTTACTATGTTGAGGTAGGTTCCACCTATGCCCATTTTTTGAAGAGTTTTAACCATAAATAGGTGCTGACTTTGTCAAAGGCTTTTTCTGAAATCTACTGAGATGATTATATGGTTTTATCTTTCAATTTGTTCGTATGGTGTACACATTGATTGACTTGTGTATACTGAAGAATCCTTGCATTCCTGGAATAAACCCAACTTGATCATGGTGTATGAGCTTTTTGATGTATTGCTGAATTCTGTTTGCTGAGGATTTTTGCATATATGTTCATCAGTGATATTGCCCTGTAGTTTTCTCTTTTTTTGTTGTCTTTATCTGGTTTTAATATCAGGGTGACAGTGGCTTCGTAGAATGAGTTTGGAAGTGTTCCTTCCTCTGTAATTTTTTGAAAGAGTTTTAGAAGGATAGGCATTACTTCTTTTCTAAATATTTGACAGAATTCTCCTGTGAAGCCATCTGGTCCTGGACTTTTGTTTTTGGAGGGATTTTTTATCACAGCTTAAATTTCAGTGCTTGTAATTGGGTTGTTCATCATTTCTATTTCTTCCTTGTTCAGTCTTAGAAGATTGAACTTTTCTAAGAATCTGTCCATTTCTTCCAGGTTATTCATTTTATTGCCATATAGTTGTTCATAATAGTCTGTTATAATCCTTTGTATTTCTTCATTGCTTGTTGTAACCTTTCCTTTTTCATTTCTAATTTTGTCAATTTGATTCTTCTCTCTTTTTTTCTTGATGAGTCTGGCTAAAGCTTTGTCAATTTTGTTTATCTTCTCAAAGAACCAGCTTTAATTTTATTAATTTTTACTATTTTTTCTTTCATTTCTTTTTCATTTATTTCTGCTCAGATCTTTATGATTTCTTTCCTTCTACTAAATATGGGTTTTTTGTTGTTGTTCTTCTTCTTTTCCAGTTGTTTTAGGTGTAAAGTTGGGCTGTCTATTTGATGTTTTTCTTGTTTCTTGAGTTAGGATTGTATTGCTATAAACTTCCCTCTTAGGACTGCTTTTGCTGCATCCCATAGGTTTTGAGTTGTTGTGTTTTCATTGTCATTTGTTTCTAGAAATTTTTTGATTTCCCTTTTGATTTCTTCAGTAACCCGTTGGTTATTTAGAAACGTGTAGTTTAATCTCCATGTGTTTATGTTTCTTACAGTTTTTTTTCTTGTAATTGATATCTAGTCTCATAGTGTTTTGGTCAGAGAAGATGCTTGACACAATTTCAACTTTCTTAAATTTACTGAGGTTCGATTTGTGACCCAAGATGTGGTCTATCTTGGAGAATGTTCCATGTACAGTACACTTGAGAAGAAGGTGTATTCTTCTCCATTTGGATGGAATGTCCTGAAGATATCAATGAAATCCATCTCATCTAATGTATCATTTAAAACTTGTGTTTCCTTATAACTTTTCTGTTTTGATGATCTGTCCTTTGGTGTGAGTGGGGTGTTAAAGTCTCCTATTATTGTGTTACTGTCAACTTCTCCTTTTATGTCTGTTAGTGTTTGTCTTATGTATTGAGGTGCTCCTATGTTAGGTGCATAGATATTCACAACTTGTTATGTCTTCCTCTTGGAATGATCTCTTGATCATTATGTAGGGTCCTTCCTTATCTCTTGTAATCTTCTTTATTTTAAGGTCTATTTTGTCTGATATGAGGATTGCTACTCCAGCTTTCTTTTGCTTCCCATATGCATGGAATATATTTTTCCATCCTCTCACTTTCAGTCTATATGTGTCTTGAGTCTGAAGTGGGTTTCTTGTAGACAGTGTATATATGGGTCTTGTTTTTGTATCCATTCAGCCAGTCTGTGTCATTTGGTTGGAGCATTTAATCTATTTACATTTAAAGTAATTATTGACATATATGTTCCTGTTGCCATTTTCTTAATTGTTTGGGGTTGATTTTGTAGATCCTTTTTCTTCTCTTGTACTTATTGACTATATAAGTCCCTTTAACATTTATTGTAAAGCTGGTTTGGTGGTACTGAATTCTCTTAACTTTTGCTTGTCTAAAAAGCTTTTGATTTCTCCATCAGTTTTGAATGAAATCCTTCCTGGGTACAGTAATCTTGGTTGTAGATTTTCCCCTTTCAGTACTTTAAATATATCCTGCCATTCCCTTCTGGCCTGCAGAGTTTCTGCTGAAAGATCAGCTGCTGAGCATATGGGGTTACCCTTGTATGTTACTTGTTGCTTCTCCTTTGCTGCTTTTAATATTCTTTCTTTGTGTTTAGTCTTTGTTAGTTTGATTAATATGTGTCTTGGTGTGTTTCTCCTTGGGTTTATTCTGTATGGGACTTTTCGTGCCTCTTGGACTTGATTGACTATTTCCTTTTCCATGTTGGGGAAATTTTCAACTGTAATCTCTTCAAAAATTTTCTCATACCCTTTCTTTTTCTCTTCTTCTGGGACCCTATAATTCAAATGTTGGTGCATCTGATATTGCCCCAGAGGTGTCTGAGACTATCCTCAGTATTTTTTTCATTCTTTTTAGTTTATTCTGCTCTTCAGAAGTTATTTCCACCATTTTATCTTCCAGCACACTGATTAATTCTTCTGCTTCAAATATTCTGCTATTGATTCCTTCAAGAGTATTTTTAATTTCAGTAATTGTTTGTCTCTGCATGTTTATTCTTTAATTCTTCTAGGTCTTTGTTAATTGATTCTTGCATTTTCTCCATTTTGCTTTCGAGGTTTTTGATCATCTTTACTATCATTATTCTTAATTCTTTTTCAGGTAATTTGTCTATTTCCTCTTCATTTATTTGGACTTCTGTATTTCTAGTTTGTTCCTTCATTTCTGTAGTATTTCTCTGCCTTTTCGTTATATTTTTTTTAACTTATTGTGTTTGCAGTCTCCTTTTCCCAGGCTTCAAGATTGAATTCTTTCTTCCTTTTGGTTTCTGCCCTCCCAAGGTTGGTCCAGTGGTTTGTGTAAGCTTCTTAAAGGGTGAGATTTGTGCTGAGTTTTTGTTTGTATGTTTGTTTGTTTTTCCTCTGAGGGGCAAGGCTGAGTGAGGTGGTAATCCTGTCTGCTGATGATTGGGTTTGTATTTTTGTTTTGTTTGTTGTTTGGATGAGGTGTTCTCCACAGGGTGCTACTGGTGGTTTGGTGATGCAAAGGCTCAGGGCTTGATCTCTGGTCAGAAATGAAGTGTTTTTTTATGGAATTAAGTGAGATTAAAACAAATATCCAAAAACAAGAAACCAAAGATGATCCCTAGACAAATGGCAGTTACAAAATTAGGTAAATAATAATTAAAATAATGGAATATACACATATACATATACAACCATGAGCAATGTCAAAACAGTCCAACAAAAATAAAGTCCAATAGACTGACCAGGTGAACAAAAGAAACCAAAAATTATATCTACCAGAACAAAACTAACTAAAGCACAAACTGGAAAACTAAACTAAAGCAAGGTGCCAACTGGGGAATAAAGCCATGAAAATAAAACTAACAAATTTGTTGAGAGGAAAGGAAAGAAAGATAAGAAATAAAGAACAGATATGCAAAGTTAAATAGAGGTAGACAAAGAAGATTTATATACATTAAAGATTAATTGCAAGGGGAGAAGAACAGTAGGAAAAGCAAACAAAGGAATAAATGTAGAAAAAATAATAATAGGTTTAAAATTTAAAAAGAAAAAAAGAGAAAAAAAAAGGAAAACTCCTCAGAACTGCAAAAGCCCAAAGTAGGGGCAGAGGTTTATAACAACAATTAAAAAAAAAAAAGAAAGAAAAGAATAAACAAAAGCTTAATTAGATTTCATAATGCCAATAAAATCGACAACTACAATGGGGAGGGGGAGGAGGAAAAAAAGAGAAAAAATCCAAAAGAATCACAGAATAAGTCAAAACATAATAAATGTTTTTCTTCAGTCGCTGCTGTCAGAGTGCTTTCCCTCACTGGGAGTCACAGTCCACCTCATCTCCCTGTGATGCCCTCCAACACTGTGCTGATCTCTGGACCGGCTGTGGGAGCAGCGCAGATTCTAATCTGGTCCTACGCCTCTGTGTTCTTGCCTCCAAGGTCCACAGTTATCAGAACTAGAGCATTCTCTTTTGTGGGAGCTCTCAATGACCTTTCATATATTCCATAGACACAGAGTCTGCCTAGTTGACCGTGTGGATTTAATCTGCAGCTTGTACAGCTGGGGGGAAGGTTTTGGGTCTTATTCCTTAGCCACACTGTCCCTAGGTTTCAATTGTGGTTTTATTTCCACCTCTGCATGTGGGTTGTCCACTGGGGTTTGCTCCCGAGGCTGCCCTGGAGGACTTGGGTTTGCCCCTGTGAGGGCCAGGTGTGGAGGTGGTGCAGCTGCTTGGGTTGCAGCAGTTCTGGAAGCACCAAGTACTCAGGGGAGTTGGCCGCTAGGGAAGCAGGAAATATAGTGCTCTAGAAGGGTATGGCAACCAGTATTGGCCAGTACACTCCAAGAGTCTTGCCTGGAGAACCACCCCCCTGCATCCCACCACCCCACCACCCCCACCCCGCCCCGGTCAGAGAAGCCTGGCAGCCCACAGTCTACAGGTCACAAAGAGTTGGACACTACCAAAGCAACCCTGCGCACATAAATGTAAGACATGTTTTGCCTGTGGCAGCTCTGCCCCAGTGAGAGTTGAGTGTGAAGGTGGCGCAGCTGCTTGGCTTGTGGGAACCTTGACGGTGCCAAGTGTGCAGGGACATGGACTGCCTCCGCCACGGGAGTTATGGCCCTATCAGAGTCTTTTATTAAGCCTCTTGTAGCCAGAGATCAGAAGGCCTCTTTGGCCAGTCTTTCTCTGTAGCTCCACCTGTTCAGGCACTTAGAAGGCTCCCTTACCTGGGGTCCTTCTCTGTTGTTCACTGTGTCAGGCACATAGAGGGGCCCCCTGACTGGGGTCCTACTCTGTAGATCAGCATGTCAGTCACTTAAAGGAGCACCCTGGATAGGGTCCAACTCTGTAGTTCAATGTGTCAGGTGTTTGATGGGCCAGCCTCTCTATTCAGCTACAGAAGCTGGTGTGGGCGGGGGAGGGAGGCTATGGTGATGGCTCTACCCCCTACTCATGACTCAGCAGTATCTCCTTCCTTCCATGGCTGCCCTGCTTTCCTCCACAGGTATTTCCCACCACGATCTCCTCCCTCATATTCCCTCTATCCGTCTCTCTGCAGTCAACAGCAGCCCTCACCCTGGGATTGCTCCACAATCCCCAAACTCCAGCTCCCAGCCGCTGCACCTTCCAGGGGAAATATGTCCCTGTCCAGGGTATGTATGGCTGCAGCAAGGACTTTCTGAATCTCATTCCATTTAGGCTGCCACAGATCAGCTCTTTCACTGTCAGCCTTAAATGCTTCTCCTCTGACTCAGACAATTGCCCTGATGTGAGGATTGGACCCCTGCTTCAGCTTCCCCACCCACCGAGGGCAGGTCCAGTCCTACTAACACTCCTGTTTCTCCCCCTAGTTCCTTCATCCTACTGACTTTTGCGTGAGTCTATATGTTCTTTTCCGCTGGTCAGGTCCTCCTGTCCACTCTCAGCTGGTGTTCTGCATGCACTTCTGTGTCTGAAGATGTATTCTTGATGTATCTGTGGAGAGAGATGTACTCCATGTTCACCTACTCCTCCATCATCTTGTTCTCCTTTGCTCGTCCTTTTTTAATGCAGAAATCTTCATGTGACAAATAACTTCAATTTTTCTCAGCTATATATTCATCTGTTGCACAGAATAGATCCGCTTCAACAGCTCCCTGGACTGTTATAAGAGCAAGAAATAAACTTCTGTTGTGTTGAACCATCACATGCATGAAACTTTTTGTTATCAGAACCTAACCCTACACACCTTAAGCTTTAAACTGACTACTATAGTACAAGGCACAATGAAGTAAATGCTAGGTAGGGATATAAGTCATACACTTAGAAGAGCACAGGTAAACAAATGATGATATTTTCTGCTTAATATTTACTATCCAGCATATAAGATTTCACCCTCACAATAACCCTGCCGAGTATATTCTAGTATCGCTCAGGGAACTGAAATCAGAAAAATTAAGGAATCTGCACAATTTCCTGAAACTAACTATTTGTAGAAATGGGATACAAATATACGTGTCACTTCAAAACCCGCAGTCTTTCTGAGACACCATATTACTTTATAGTGAAGATCCAGGATGACTCAAGAAGGGGCTAGTATGTAAACTGGGCCTGAGACGATGAAAACAGTGCACCAAGCAAGTATCAGAGTCAGCCAAAGGTATCCACCAGTACCATGCTTTTACACAAATCTAAGCTTTGCCCAAGTGGCCCAGAGTTATATTATATCATGGTGGTTAAATTGGAAACAAAACTTGTTCAACATGTAAAACTACTTTCTGGAGACATAACTCACCTTCTCAAATTGAGCATGTATTTGTCCTCTTGTAGGTACACAAGTCCTTGGGGAGAGGCCCATCCACCATCTGTCTGGGTAACTAATAACTGCCAAAAACCAGGGGCTGAAGCTCTTAGCAGAGTGAAGGCACTCTAGGATTAGCAGTCAGCTTGCACCTCCTCATATAGAACACACCAATTAAGGGGACTAATTAGGTTTCTGTTAGATTCCAGGGATTCATTCAAAGAAAATCTTGTAAAACAATTTATCCTAGAACATGCACTTGGATAATCCAGAAGATTGATTTAATTAGAGGAATAAAACTCACTGAAGTAGATTCTACAACAGAATTGTTTCTATCAAAACAGCACAGAGATCACTGTCCTGGGGGAGAAAAAAAGACATGCCAAGCGTCCCCTGCCCTCCTTTTTAATGCACAGATGACTGCAGTGATTCATCTCTTAAGCATTTTAGGTCCACACCTAAAGGAGTAATTTTCACTGAGTCTTTTCTGCCTTCATTAAGCCACACTGACAATGTAGATCTCAATTTCTCCTCCCAATGTTGCCATGTTGGGGACCTGGCTTCTCTAACAAAATCCGTCTTCAAGGTCATCTTTGTACTGAATGTCCTGTATATCCACTTCCAAATTGTGAGCAAGGAACAAGCTGTGTCACGTCATGTTAAAGACAACCCAGTGTTTGCTATATTGTGCTATAACCTAGAATCTATAACTGCTCCAACAGTGAAGACTGTGTTTGAAATTTTTATGTATCCCCTATCACCCCAAGTTCACACTCTACCTGGAAGTGAGTTTCGGATCACAGGAACAGTCAAAATCCAAATTCCATTCTTTCCTGCCTCCATGTGTGTATGTATGCAGAACCTCAACTTCTGTAGAACAACTGCAGAGTCTCGCTAAGAATTCCCAGAACATGTCTATCTGTGCTCAGAAGCAAAGTCAGGCAACTCCCCTTGTGGGAGCCACAGTCTCTCTCCTCTTCCCACACCTTCTCTGCTTTCCAAAAACTCAGATCCAGAACCAGCAGGAATTGGATGAGGAAACAAACTGAAATAGCAGATGCCACAGTCTACTCAAACTTGCCCTGCCCAACCTACTACCAAGACCCCCAGTTTCTAGTTTGTCCAAGCTGGCTCCTTTTCCCATCAGGGTAGTCCCCTGGAGAAGAAAATGGCAACCCACACCTGTATTCTTGCCTAGAGAATCCCATTAACAGAGAAGCCTGGTGGAGCTATGGTCCGTGGGGTCACAAAGAGTCACGTGACTCAAGCAACTGAGCACGCACGCAAGGCCTTGCTTAGAAGACTCCTCACTTTCGGCTGCTTAGCTGCTCAGTCATGTCCGACTCTGCCGCCCCATGGACCGTAGCCCCCCAGGCTCCTCTGTCTATGGAATTCTCCAGGTAAGAATACTGGAGCCGGTTAACATTTCCTACTCCAGGGGATCTTCCCAACCCAGGGATGGAACTCGCATCTCTGGCATCTCCTGTATTGGCAGGTGGATTCTTTACCACTAACACCACCTGGGACTCCTCCAACCTCTGCCCATCCCTGCCCCACCCCCAACACACACACCCAGCAAGCAGGCTTCTGATGAGCTGGACCCTCCTAGACAGCAGACAGCTGTGACTTCTCGGGCTAGTTCAGGCTGATAAGCTTTTCACACTCTCATACAATATGTACCCTTCCTTCATATAATGTATCAGAGCCCATGGTCATCGCTTATTATGTAATTGATTAAAATTGCACAAGAGTCTTTCAAAGAATTCCCAGAACATGTCTGCTTGTGCTTAGGAGCAAAGTCAGAAAACTTCCCTGTGGAAGCCACAGTCCCTCTCCTCTTCCCACCCCTTCTCTCTTTCCAGGGAAGAAGTGACTGTGTGCAGTGAGCTCACCACTGCAACCCCACTGCTCAGCACAGACTGGCAAACCTGGAAAACAGTCAACAAACATTTTTTGATTGCAAAGACTCAAGGTTGGAATGCTTCCTTCTCCCTCTTCAGTCCTTCACTGGCTTCTATCTACCTATACTATAAATAAAAGAAGAGTTAGTTGGGCCAGGAATTATTATAATGAGGAAGGGGATTCCCTTCTTCTAGAAAATTGAGCTTCAGCTTAAATTATTAGACACTATCGCCTGCTATGTGCCAAGCACTGATTCCTAATAATAACACTATGAGGTAGATCTTACTATTATTGATCTTTTCTAGAAGAGAGAACCAAAACGGAGAAGATAATATTATTAACTTGCTCGAATGGTAAGAACCAGCAAGGAGTATAGCCAGGCAGTCTAGCTACAATGTCTGCACGTGCTTTGATGTGAAAGGACTGCTTTGAATCCCTCAGTTCAGAATCGCCGCTCTCACAGTTAAAGCTAACAAACCAAATAGCGGGAGTTGGTGATGGACAGGGAGGCCTGGCATGCTGCGATTCATGGGGTCGCAAAGAGTCGGACACGACTGAGTGACTGATCTGATCTGAAAAAGGGACTAAGAGAATTACATAGAAATATTAGCATCATAATGACACTAGAGTAAACTATACCTATGCCTATGGTGCTTTCATGCTCAGTCCTGTGCAACTCTTTCTGAGTTTATGGACTATAGCTCACCAGCCTCCTCTGTCCGTGGGATTTCCCAGGCAAGAGTACTGGAATAGGTTGCTAGTTCCTCCTCCAGGGGATCTTTCCAACCCAGGGATCAAATCCACATCTCCTGCAGCTCCTTCATTGGCAGGTAGATTCTTTACCACTGAGACACCTGGGAAGCCCTTTACCACATACAATATATTTATATATACATATATACCACTATACATACATATATATACACACACACACACATACAATAGAATGTTAGCCGTAAAACAGAATAAAATTTTGCCATTTGCAACAACATGGTTGGACCTGGAGGCTATTATGAAGTAAGTCAGACAGAGAAAGGCAAGTACTGTATGTTATTATTTATATAAGGAATCTAAAAAGTAAACAAACTAGTGAATAAAACAAAGAAGAACAGACTCACAGGTTTAGAGAACAAACTAGTGATTACCAGTGGAGAGGGGGCAAGATGGGGTAGGGGATTAAGAGATACAAACTACTATCGAAAAAATAAATAAGCTACAAGGACATATTATACAGCACAAGGATCACAGCCAGTATTTTATAATAACTTTAAACAGAATATAATCTATAAGAATATTGAATCACTATGTTGTATATCTGAAACTAATATAATATTGTAAATCAACTATATTTCAGTTTTTAAAAATGAAGGATTGGGTTTGAACAGAAGCAATCTGAATTCATGCCTAGTGCTCTATCCAAATCACAAGATAGAATTATCCGATTCCATCCTCGGCACCTGTCGAACAAAACATTCTTACTCTTTAGAGTTCATAGTTGCAAAATTCCTTCCTCTCCTTAGGGGTTTCCTTGGACCTAAGCTCTAACATCCTCTCTGAGTACGAGGTGAACACAAGAATAATGGCATCTCATCAAACTATGTTTTACCAGCTCCATCAGTCAGAGTCTTCACAGTAAACAGATGATATGCTCAAGGGGAAAAAAGTGAATGGAGTTTTACAAAGGTCTTACCTTATGCAGGCGGAGGTGAGGGAAACGGTGATGGATGAAGAGCCAGACACTAGGCACAGCAGCAAGACTTTAGCACCCCAGGCACAAAAGGACCCGGGGAACAAAAACAGTGGTAGAAGAGCCTGGACAGAGCTGGAGCCGCAGAGTAGGGCCACCGAGCTAGAAAGGCAGCCTGTGGTAGGCGGAATATTTAGGAATGGTCCTGAGACTATACTCTCGTCTTCAGAACTGCTGATTGTGATAAGCCATGCCTCCTGAGATTGTGCTATGAGATTATATGTCATGTGGCATCTGTGGCCTTAACTAAGGGGGATTATCCAGGGGAGCCTCATCTAATCACACAAGCATTTAAAAGCAGAGAATCTAAAAAAAAAAAAAGCAGAGAATCTAGCTGCTAAGAGGAGAAGCCAGGAGGAGAAGCCAGGAAGACTTAGACTTTAAGGACTTGACATACCATGGCTGGCTTGAAGATGGAGGGGTCACGTGGGTATGATGCAGACAGCCTCTAGGAGCAGTGGGCAGCTCAGCGAGAGCCAGCCAGGAAATGAGACCTCAGTTCTAAGGCAGCAGGAACCAGAGCCTGCCAGCCTGAATGAGCTTGGAAACAGACATCCCCGCCCCCACCTTGAGCCTCCAGTTAAGAACCCAACTCAGCTGACACCTTGATTTCAGGCTTATGAGACCCTGAACAGAGAACTCGGTTGAGTCTACACGTACTCCTGACTCCCAGACCTGTGTGCTGATAAATGGGTGTTGGTTTCAGCCAATAAATGTGCTCCTTTGTTACAGCAGCAATAGGAAACTATAGGGTTGGACCAAAATTTCCTTCGGTTTTTAAGTAAAAATAAAAGCCACATATTTCATGTTCACTAAGACTTTATTGAACAGCGTATTTGTTTTGTTCCACTACCTTCTGCCATTTTCCAGGCAACTTCATAATTCCATCTTCCCTAAACTTTTTATCTTTTTGAACAAAAAACTATTTCAGCTGCCTTTTACAATCTTCCAGGAAATTGAAAGTTTTTCTGAAATTCTGAAATTTTCCTGAAATCTGAAGATGAATATGCAGATGAATCAGAACTTTCCAGCCAAATGGAACAGTTTTTGCCTGGCCATTAGAGAAACATGTGATCTTGTGTTATCTTGACACATGTTATCACACATGTGTTAGTCGCTCAGTCGTGTCCAGCTCTTTGCAATCCCATGGACTGTAGCCCACCAGGCTCCACTGTCCATGAGATTTCCCAGGCAAGAATACTGGAGTGGGTTGCCATTTTCTTCTCCAGGGGATCTTCCCAACCTAGGGATCAAACCCAGGTCTCCTACATTGCAGGTGGATTTGTTACCATCTGAGCCACAAAGTCCAGTGTTATCCTGACAGATTATATGTTCTCTGTTGACTAACTGCAGACTCTCTTCATCAACTGCTGCCTTCAGTTGGTCTCATTAGGTTAGCTGTCACAATCCGATCCAAAAAAATTGTTTCAAATGAAGTTAAAGACAATTAAGTACTACTAGAGTCACCCAGGTGGCTCAGTGGTCAAAAAAAAAAAACAACAATGCCCCTTCCCATTTAGTAGATGCTAGAGACTCATGTTTGATTTCTCAGTCAGGAAGATCCCTTGGAGGAAAGCATGGCACCCCACTCCAGTATTCTTGCCTGGAGAATCCCATGGACAGAAGAGCCTGGAGGGCTATAGTCCATGGGGTCACAAAGAGTCTGACACTACTGGGCACAGCAGTTATCTTACCAAACCAACCTTTCGGGCAACCCAATAATATACAGCCAAAGAGGAACAGCTGCTGTCAGAACCAAAGATCCCTACCCATGTGGGAAAGGCAGGGAAATAAGCACCCCAAACTCTACTTTCTCCTACCAGGGCCTCCCATTGACCAGGCCTTTGAGATCATCCCTTGAGGTCAGTCTTACAGAGCTTTGCTCAGGAAAGGCACCAACAGGTTCCAGGCCCAAGGGTGAATTTGGATTTTTGTGGAGAATGAAGCTTTTACAATCTTAGGACCCTCTCAAGAAAAAGAATACAAACTTACTATCCCAAGATGAATCACCATGCAAATATTTATTTCAAAATTTTAAAAATTATAAGATGACACAGATTTATAAAAGTAATCAAATGCCACAAACACCACAAAATGCTAAAAAAAAAAAAAAAAAGTACATTAGCATTTTTCTTAACTGCTCTCAAAATGTTTCTGTCCTACATTTTGGCTGTGTTTTGTTTAATTGCCCCTTCATATGGCAATAATACTGTAATCTTATTTTCTATGGAGAAAATAAACAACAGTCTTTAGCGTGGGTGATTGATTCTTTTTTCTCCTTATTTAAGGAAAATTTTTTTCACCTTCACAGCTTGTTATTTTCAGTATCATGTGAAATCTTAGAATTGCTGTCAAGATTCTGGGAAACTTCTATTAATTTTCTTTCATGTGTGAATTTTAAGATTCCAGGGTATTTCAAGATTTTTTTTGTGCAATGATTAGCCTAAACCATCCTTGAATTGTTATATTTATTAACCAGTTTGCTGTTAATGTTCTTGCTGCACTGGTGTATTTTGAGTTATATGGTATTTTTTCAGTTTCAGAATTACCAAGAAATAAATATTTCCTGATGTGTTCATATAATTTACAACTCTTCAGTAAATGGATTACCAAATAATCCAAGAGCCTAATATTTATTTCTATTTGAAATTTCTCTCTTCTAGTGAATTACTGCTTGGGGCATAATCTGAAAAGAATTTTGTTTCAATTAACTTCTTGTAGTCAGAATAATTTTTATTATTTTTCTCATTTACTGCTTTCATATTTGATATTCTCTCAATTTTACCTGTATTTTCCTCTCAGTTCTTTGAAAATAACTTTAAATTTGTCAAAATAAGGTCAAATCAGAAGTCTGTAGTTTCTGTAATTCAACTTTTACTGAAATGGTCCAAAACATCTTTCAAAAATCAGTTTAAATGCATGTTAAAGTTTTATCAATTTTTCCTATTTTATCAACTCTTCCTGTCAAAAAAGGGGAGAAATGTAAAGTGTTTAGAATTGTACATGCTTTTAAAAATTACCAAGTATATTTCTCTCAGAGAAAAATTTCTCAGAGAGAAATTCAGCTTTGACAAAGTATCAATGAGAACTGAATAGTCTATAGTTTTATATATGTAATGAATTAGAAGAAATTTCTACAGACTAGCTCTGACTCCATACATATCAGACCTTGTTTCTCCTCTCCTGCCCATATTGTTCCCGGACCAGGCACTTTAGATTCTATTACAGCACAGTCTCTAACTGTGAACCTTCTTCTAAAAACTGCATGGGGGTGGGGGGTGAGGGCGGGGCATGAATACTCTAGAAACTTTTCTATGCTGAACAGTTGGCAATAACAGTTCTCCATGGAAGACAAAGATATAAATATATCCACTAAATTCAGACTAAACTTATCCCTCTCACCTTCCCATTAGATGAACCCAAAAAATTCCCATGGTCTCTCCAGTAGCATCCAATACAAAGGGAAGTGTGGTGCAGGGAAGTTGGAAAGGCAGGAGACAGCCATCAGTACCAGCGGCATGCAGTTAAGAACATGTATACCTGTGGCGGATTCATTTTGATATTTGGCAAAACTAATACAATTATGTAAAGTTTAAAAATAAAATTAAATTAAAAAAAAACTCAACATACAGAAAACTAAAAAAAAAAAAAAAAGAACATCTTAACTTCTGCAAATTGCAAAAAAACATAGCCATATTAACACATTGCCAGAGGACCACACACACACAAACACACACACACAGATACACACATCTTGGGCCTTGGAAGGGTCTTGTGTAAGTGAAGAGCCCTGAAAATAGAGTTTTATTGACTTCATGGTAAATCAGTGGTAAGGCGTGGTAAACCTGCCTATTGTCGATTTGATTAGCATAACCAGCATGCACACCTGTATTGGTTAAGGTCACGCTAACTTCTGTAACAAACACAAAGATGACTTATAGCCCAAGCACATTAGAGGTTTATTTCTTGCTCGTATACAGTCCAGAAGAGATTTTCTTTATTGACTGGCAGTTCTCCTCTAAATAAAGACTTGGAGACCTAGTTCCTCCCACCTATGGCTCCATCTTCAGTGCATGAATTCCAACACTGCCATGCCCAGTTAAATCAAACCACATAGGAGAAAAAGCATGGAGGGTCACACATGGGCAGTTTTAGGGGCCCAACCCACAAGTGAAGCATACCTCTCTCACTCACATTTCATCACCTAAAACCAGTCACATGCACTCATCTAACCACAAACGGGGAGCCGAGAGTGGAGACCTTGCTTTGTAGCAGTTCAGGGCCACAGAGGTCCCCGACTTGCCTCCAGCATCACTCCACAATCTGGTCTACAAGCAGAGAACCTGCACCACTGCATCAATCTCTGTTTCGTGGTTGCCAGGGCAGGCACAAAGTGAAGACAGGAAGAAACAAACCCATTCCTTTTACCTCTACGCCAGGGAAGCTACTGACCATAGAGTCCTGTGCATCTGTCGTCACTAGGTGGCTCTTTAGGCCTTCGGATTCCCCAAGATTTGCTCTGAGACAGTTTCCAGTGAAGCAGGATAAAAGGATTTTCCAGTCATCTGAGCAGAGATATAAACGGCCCTATTCTTCCTGGCCTCTCCCAAAGAATGTGTCTGGGCCTGTGTGTACCTCAGGGAGATTAGCAACAGAGAGAAGAGAAGGCAGTGCAGTTAAGCAGGGCACGGGGGATGTCCACTGGAGGCAGAGACGCTGAGCCCACCGGGCCTGGTCAGAGTCCCGACTCCAGCTGGGATGCGCAATGGGACACTACTTCCATGTCCATCATGAAGTGGAGACTGTAACACCACGGACATCTCCTACAAGTTTCCGGCTTCTCCAAGTGCTTTCACCAACACCCTCTCCCTTGTCCCCATGACATCCCACTGCAGTGGGCGTTAGGCATTGCTGGTCCCACTTTGCAGGTGGGGAAACGGAGGGACTAAATGAAAACTTACTTGCCTGAGGTTACAAGGCAAGTAAGAGGCAGATGCAGAACTTACCAGTCTTCCCATTGTTCTGCACCCTGCATTTTATAAATCACTGCCAATTACTTGATCCCCTTGTTCCTCACTATGGCATACTGATGACAAGTGGTCTCATTTGAAATGAAACTGTATTCATTTCACAGAGGAAAATACTGAGATTCAAGGAGGTCCGAGCAACCTGCCCATTTTGGCAAGACCAAGGCCATAATTCACATTTCTAGATTTCCTCTTCAAACAGGCTTTTTAACCCAAACACCAAACACTGTAACTGGCCAAAAGGCCGATTTTCTCTACTTGCTGCCACATAGCATATAAATATTTAAATTCTTTCTAGATGTTTAGAAAAGGCCTTTTTCCTCTCTCCCACCAGACATGATCCTATAATTTTGGTCAGTGTCAAAATTACCCCAGTCTTTTACATGCTCTTGTAGAACATTTTGTCAACTGTGTGAATGAAGAAAGTAAAAAATAAAGGCACTGACAGAGGCCGAGGAGCAGGCAGGTAATAGAGGTGGCCGGTATTCCAACACCCGCATGAGATGCTTGTGGCACAGAACAGTGGTCTTCAGACTGGCTTCCAGCCCTGGCCTGCCTGCGCCAGCCACTTCAGCAGTGTTGGCGGAGCTGGGGCTGTTTCTCAAGCTGTCCCCTCACCCCGGGTGATTCAGATCAGTCAGGACTGAGGATCATTCTGCTCCCATGATCTGCTCTTGGGAGCAGATCTTTCCCTTAGCCAAAAGGAAATGATAATCTCATGAGAAGAAATGATACCAAACTGACCTAAAAGTCAGCTACAAGCATTAGCTCAGAGTTGGGAACCATTAAAGAGCCAACGAGACTTTGATCTTCCAAAGATTCCAGGTGAAATGGGAATAAAGTCACAGTTAGGGAGGGGACTGTATCCTCTGGCCACATGATTTTTCAGATTCCACGAATGTTTACTCGTGTCTGAAACGTGGCAGACAGTATTGGAGGCTGCTTACATTTCAGTTCATTTCACGACCATCATGTAGAGACAACAGTGTCCTCTTTTCAGAGATGATACTCAAAAATGGTCAAGGGACTGACCTACGCAGTGCTTGCAAGTAGCAGAGTCGGTTACATCCCAATCAGAAACAAGGGCACTGACCATCTCCTGGAAGTCCGCCTGGCCCTTTGCTAATAATTATATACATGATTTCTAATGGTCAGACCTACCGTAAACAGCATGGAATGTCCTTTTTCCCACACTTATAAAGGTTCTTTAACTACCCGTGGCATCACTGGGAAAAGGCAGAAATAGAATTCAGCCCAGGTCCACCTGGGCTGTGCCTTGTGTGGGTCCACGCCTTGTGGGTCCAAGTTGCTGTTGTTGCAGCTGTGATGCTTTCCCCACTATTTTCCAACGCACTCTGGGCAATTGGTGTGCAGTGACACGTAGGGGCAAAGGTAAGCCCCCGCCCCCACCTCTGCTCAGAGAGAGGACAGTAATTAAAGTCAGGCTGCAGGCTCCCTGATTCCCCACACCATTGTGGGGAAGAGAACGGCTGCCTCTGGCAGCCACCCATGACCTGGGCCTGTGCCAAGGGGTTTCAGATTCTGCTGGAGTTCTGGGCTACTGTTCAAATGTGTCCCGGGTTTCGCTGGGCCCTTTGGTCCCCTGCCACGCAGTGAAGTCCTGCTGTCTGGGGCAGAACTGATTGAGAGATTGGATTCTGGGCAGCACTCTGCACCCAGGACTCGGGTGTCCTGGGGCTCCCCAGGCACAAAGATGACCACCCACCACTGGGGCCTCGGAGGGAGGGCTGGCCGGGAGCAGGGCCGGAGCACACAGCGAGGGGACAGCGCTCGCCCGCCCGCCTCTGCGAGCACTTTGTGCTGGTTTTGTTTTGTCTTCTGGGGTAAAGGCTCCCTCCTCCATCACCCCTTTAGGAACCAGCTCATGTGAAGGGGCCCGTTAGTCACGGATTCCGAGTCATTGTGGAGGGATCGGGAGTTTTCAGTGCCGGAGCTTCCAGTGACCTTTTAAATCCTGAGATGAAAAATAAAGATAAATCCAGAGCCCTTCCTCAGTGGATGCAGAGAAGAGAAAGGACCACAGAGTCTGCAGCTCTTTTCCTGCTCTCTGTAGAGGTCTCTCTGGGCAACAGTAGTAACAATAACAGAGACATGTTTAAAGGGGTCTTTATATAATGCCTGGGTCTCTATATACATCATCTAATGGACCCACAACCCCCTGTGATATAATTATTGCCAACTGACAGAAGAGAAAGCTGAGACTCTGGTTTACTATTCTACCCAAGGGGTTCCCTGATAGCTCAGTTGATAAAGAATCAGCCTACAATGCAGGAGACTCCAGTTTGATTCCTGGTCGGGAAGATCCCCTGCAGAAGGGAAAGGCTATTCACTCCAGTATTCTTGGGCTTCCCTTGTGGCTCAGCTGGTAAAATCTGCCTGTATAGTCCACGGGATCAGAAAGAGTCAGACCCTACTGAGCGACTTTCACTTTCACTTTTCCAAGGGCACACAGCTGAGAAGGCAGTGCAGGAATTTACATTCAGTTCTGTCTGGCTGCCTGACTCCAAAGATGCCCCTCAACATTCAGACCACCTAAGCAACGTAGCCAAGACCTACCCATGGTTGTTGTTCAGTCACCCAGTCGTGTCAGACTCTTTGTGACCCCATAGGCTACAGCACACCAGGCTTCCCTGTCCTTCAGCATCTCTCAGAGCTTGCTCAAACTCATGTCCATTGAGTGGCTAGGTAGGAGTTGCCAACTAGAGTAGGCTGGAACAGGAAATCAACTGGGAACCCTGAGGGAGCCTCCCTTAAAAATGAGGGCCCCATTGTCTTATTCTTTCAATAATTACCGTGGAATGGGGGCTTAACCACAGTCATGTATTTCTCACAGTTCCAGAGGCTGAAAGTCTAATATCAGGGGGCCAGTGGGATAGGGTCCTTGGTAAGGCCCCTGCTTCTTTCTATGTCCTCACAGTGTGGGGAAGAGAGTGAGGAAACTTTCTGGTGTCTTCTTTTACAGGCACTAATTCCATTCATAAAGAACCCCACCCTTACGACCTAATTAACTCCTAAAGGCTCCATCTCCAAATACCACCACAGTGGAGATTAAGGTTTCAACATATAGATTTGGGGGAGGACACACACATTCAATCCATAGCACTCACAGTTCAGGCAAAGGCTTTAAAAGGAAAAGTGGATTACCCAAGTAGATCCTAGAAAGAGAGGAAGGAGACTGTCTGTGCTGTTGGGTCCCCGAGGTGGTGGTTCTGGACGAGTCCCATCCTAGAGCTCCGGGGAGGAGACTGTCTTCCCACGGTACACATGAGACCTTTGCAGCAAATGAGGTCAGCTGCACCAACAGGTCTGAACCTGAAAGTAAGACAAGTTTCCAGTGGTGAAACCCAGGGTGAGAGCTGCCTATACAGTGTTTTTGTACAGATTTTTAAAAGAAGAAGGCATCCCCTTTTTGGGTGCCCAGTTAGTGGCGCGAGAATCAGCCTGGTCTGGATTTTAGTTTCCACTCATCTCCTTGGCTGTGCGAACTCCACAGTGTATATGATCTGCACGACTCAGTGAAACCGAGTCGTGTGACAAGCAATGACAGTAGCAGATTTATCAGACCCCAGTTCTAAACCCACCTGAATGGCAAAGCCAGTCTGGATCCCCTTTTTGGACTAAATGTCTATTGGGTCATGGAAGCCTCCAGGTTCTGGTATGCTCTGGGGAGAGGGGAAGACTCTAGCAGAGAGGTAGTAAGAATTCATACAAATAAGGCAGTAGGATTTGAGCAGTCTGTTAAACATAAAGAAACCCAGTTGCAGTTGTCCCCAGTTTTATGGATTTGCTTGTACAAGTTAGACCATTCCAAGTTCCTTCATACTGAGTGCTGTTCTTGTGTTCCTGTCTACTGTGACCATGTGTGTGCACGCTTAGTCGCTCAGTCGTGTCCGACTCTTTACAACCCCATGGACTGTAGCCCACCATGCTCCTCTGTCCATGGCGATTCTCCAAGCAAGAACACTGGAGTGGATTACCATGCCTTCTTCCAGGGGATCTTTCTGTCCCAGGGATCGAACCTATGACCATACATAGTGGGAATTCTCATGGTCAGGCATGAACTGCTTGATGGAAAAAATTGCACTTAAGCATAATGTATGATCCTTTTAATGTACTGTTGAACTTGATTTGCTAATATTTTGTTGAGGATTTTGTTTCAATATTCCTCAGGAATATTGACCTGTAATTTTGTTTCTTTGTAGTGTTGTCTGGCTTTGGTGTGTCAATGAAAAAAATCTTGCCAGCCATATCAGTAAACAAAAGATATTGTAGCCGTCAAGCCGCTACGGCCTCCCAGATGGAGAGCCCTGAATGGATTCAGGATGGAGACAGAGGCACTGCTGCTGCTGTTGCTGCTAAGTCACTTTAGTTGAGTCCGACTCTGTGTGACCCCATAGACGGCAGCCCACCAGGCTTCCCTGTCCCTGGGATTCTCCAGGCATGAACAATGGAGTGGGTTGCCATTTCCTTCTCTAATGCATGAAAGTGAAAAGTGAAAGTGAAGTTGCTCAGTCGTGTCCGACCCTCAGCGACCCCATGGACTGCAGCCTTCCAGGCTCCTCCATCCATGCGATTTTTCAGGCAAGAGTACTGGAGTGGGGTGCCATTGCCTTCTCCGGACAGATGCACTGCCCATTGCCAAGTCCTCAGCCTCTGCAGTCTCCACCAGCTGCTCAGACTAAGGGGATTCAGGGTGAGAAAGCACAGGATTCTGGCCCCCAGGTAGCTGAGATGCTTATCAAAGGAATGATTTCAGTGAACCCAGACCCTTGCATCTTCCCATATATAGAAAAGTGCTAAATTCCTTAACTGGAGAATTAACTTGTGTGTGTGTGTGTGGTGTGTGTGTGCGCTAAGTACTTTAGTTGTGTCTGACTCTGCGACTCAGTGGACTGTAGCCACCACAGTGGACTGTCCATGGGATTCTCCAGGCAAGGACACAGGAAGGGGTTGCCACGCCTTCCTCTAGGGTAACTTCCCAACTGACGGATCAAATCCATGTCTCTTATATCTCCTGCATTGGCAGGTGGTTCCACCTGAGATATCTGGTTTTCTTTAATTAATAGTAATCTTTTGCTGTTCCAACTACCTGGTCTTTGATGTTAAAAACTCCTATATATCCTGGCTCCTCCCTTACCTCTTTGGAAACAGTCTCTGAGATGCTGTGTCCTGGATTTAAGTCCTCAGTTTTACCCATGGAATGAAGCATAATTCTCAACATTTAGGTTGTGCTTTTATTTTTTTTAAGTTGTCAGGTGTCAGGGAGATGCTAGCCTCACACAATGCAGCTGGCTTGACAATAATCAGACAGGGCCACGAGCTGTGCCCCATAGATGGGTAGGGACACAGGCTGTAATCCACAGCTGGACAGGGTGGTGGCTGTGCCATGCTGTGGGGCTGGCTCCCTGACTGGGTTGGGCCACCGACAATGCTCAATAATCAACCTGGGCCTTAAGCTCTGAGACTAGGAAGGATTAGTACCCCACCTCCCCAGCTGGGCGAGGCTACAGTTGGTGCTCTGAGGCTATGCAGGGCTGCTGGCCTGGCTCCCTGTCCAAATAGGACAGCAAACTGGGCTCAGAGGCTGCTCAGGGTCTCTTGCCAGGCTCTCTTGTCAAGCAGAGCTGCAGGCTATGCTCAGCAAATAGTCAGGGCTGGGGGCTTAGCACTCTGTCTGGGTGGGGCCATAGGATGATATCTACAGCCAGATAGCCCTTTGGCTGTGGACCCAACCTGGGCAGAACTGCCCACAGAGTTCCCTGGCCAGAGAGGGCCACAGCTCGGCTCTGTGGTTAAGCAGGACCACTGGCTGGGCCCTCTGCTCAGGTCCCACCATTAGAAGGAACACAGTCGGCCAAGATCCACGTGCTGTGTGCTGTGATCTTCATCCCCTGCTTCCTCTCTAGCTGACCCCTGGCCATCTAAGCCTACTGATTCACAGCCCCCCCCCAGGGATTCCTGGGAGATAAGACAGGGCCAGTAGCCCTCCTGGGAGGCATCCTGGAACACTGAGGAAGCTGGATGTCAACCTTGAACTCTCTTCCTCCCACAGAAGAAGATGGAGGCCCTGGGGGACCCTTCACAGAGCAATGCCGGCCTTGGGGAGAGGTGATGCAAAGTGAAATCCTGCTCTTCTAATGCACTGTTTCCTGGTTTCTGTGATCCCAGGGAACGCCTCAGCCCCACTGCTGGGTTCTGGAATCTTCACAGAGGCATCTTATTGTGCACAGTTGCTAGTCGGTCTTTCTCTGAAAGAGGTGGAAGGAACCACCTCTTCCACCATCTCGCTGACATCCCTCCTCCTGACTAATATTCCTTTATTACTATTTCCTGCCTTGAAAAAAAGGTTATTCTTACACTGCTGCCAACAAATAGAATCATGACTTATACAGTTAATTTCATGTGTGTGTGTGTGTGTGTGCTGAGTCATGTCTGGCTCTTTGTGACCCTAAGGACTGTAGCCTTTCAGGCTCCTCTGTCCATGGGATTCTCCAGTCAAGAATATTAGAGTGGGTTGACCTACCCTCCTGCAGGGGATCTCCCCAGTCCAGAAATCAAACCTACAACTCTGTGTCTCCTGCATTGCAGATAGATTCTTTATCCACTGAGTCACCTGGGAAGCCCCTAATTTCATGTTTTTAACAATTCTACTAATTTGTGACCTTAACAAAAACTTCTCCTTTTGGAAAATGAAAAGTGGTGGTCTTTCATGGGGTAAATGTTACAAAGGCAATAAAACAGGGCTAGAGACACTGATGAGGACCAGGTTTGGACAGCAGCTTAGTCACAAGGTCCCAGAGGCAAGTGGGACTTGAACTTGGAAATCTGTTGGGGGAAAAAGAGGTTGAGAGGGGCAGGTGAGACATTCAGCACTATTAGAATCCAGGAACAGCAGTCACATGAAAGGCAGTATCTTAGTTCCAAGCCATCCTCAGAGGCATCTTGAAGCAGTGGCTGGAGCTGGCAGAGCATTTGGTAGCAGGGAAGCACAGAGTCTGTCCCATAGCAAGGAGGGCCTGCAATCTGTTCACACCGTAAGCCTCTGAGTCCCTGCACGTCAGACACAGGTAGTCCCTGGAGGAACAACAATGAAGGGGACATACACAGTGCCTGGGCTCACAAGCCTCAAGTCTAGTGCAGACAAAGGGCCAGGCCCCAGCTGAGTGAACTGGGCTTCCTGACAGAGCTCCGGAACACAGCTGAACTCGAGTGAGAGACAGGACCAAAGCGGTGCCACGCAGATCAGACACACGGGGAGGAGGGCAGGGGAAAGGTGCCCCATAGGAGCACACAGATGCTTGCTCGCTTCCCCACCACCATCACTGGGCCAGTGGATCCACCTCCTGGTGAGAAGCAGACCCCCTAGGCCCTGGCAGGATAGGGTCTTCCTGGCCCAGAGGCTGAGTATTCACAGCCAAGTGATGCTGGATGCAACGAGGTTCAACAATAGCCTCAGAGTGCGTAACAAGTGGGAGGAGACACAGGAGACGCGGGTTTGGTACCTGGGTCGGGAAGACCCCCTGGAGGAGGACATGGTGACCCACTCAGTATTCTTGCCTGGAGAATCCAATGGACAGAGGAGCCTGGCGGGGTACAGTCCACAGGGTCGCAGAGTCAGAATGACTGAAGCGACTGAGCATGCGCACACGCCACAAGTCAGCACTCTCTGTCAGATGCACTCATTCCGCCAAGCCCGGGCATGCTCTGAGCCGCTCAGCCTGCTTCTCACATTCTTCAGTCTGAGGAGAGCCCACCCCTCAAATTGTGGACAGCTCCGAGAGGCTGTGTTTCATCTGAGTCCCTTTCCTAGTATTCCCCTAAAAGGAAATGAAATCAAATCAAATGAGATAAAATAAAACAAAACAAAATAAGGCATGGTTACGTAAGTCTTGTTTAAGTACACACATACACACACACACACACAAAACCTTTGTGTGGCACAATATATAGGATTTAATTTCGCTTGTCACAGTGCTCATTCCTTTATGAGTTTCCTAGGACTGCTATAACAAAGTGCCACAAACTAATTGGTGGCTTCGAACAATTGCAACGTGCCATCTCACAGTCCTGGAGGTTCGCAGTCTGAAATCACGGTGTCGGTGGGTCTCCGTCAAGGTGCTGGAGAAACACGCTTCCCAGCCTCTTCTAGCTTCTGCTATTCGTGGGCAACTTCTGGCACGCCTTAGCTTACGGACGCACCATTCCAATCACATGGCTATTTTCTCCCTGCATATCTTCACAGTGTCTTCCCTCTGCATCTATTTCTGGGTCCAAATTTCTCCTTTTTATAAGGACACCAGTCATACTGGAATAGCTCCCACCCTAGTGACTTCATTTTAATTTGACAACCTCTGATGAGTTAAGACCCTATTTCCAAATGAGGTCACATTCTGAGGGTCTGTCTGGGGAGTTAGGACTTTTGAGGGAATACAATTCAATCCATAATATTTATTCTAGGTAATAAGTGGATCTTGAGACTGTTGTCAAAAATCTAGCCAGGTATTCTTCTTCCTCCTCCACTCCCCTCCCTCTCCAGCCCTACCATAACATTCTATGAAAAAATAAACATGATTTTTCTCAACTTGGAATATGTTTCTAAGAACATCACATTTTGAAAGTGAAAAAAAAAATCTTTCATTTAGCAATTAAACTAGCTAGCACTTTGTGACATCTCTCAGATTATTTTCCTGTATTGCTTCTTCACTCTCATATTAACACTAAACATCTCGTGTATCTATAATTTGAAGTAACTGTCCAACTCAATTTTAGACTCACTGAGAACAGGGTTTCTAGTTATGGTTAATCTCACAGAAGAAAATTCTGGTCACACTCTCTAGATGAAACAAATGACGGAAGGCATGTCATAATATCCTCTATGGCTGCCAACAAGTGCACTTCTTTTTTTCTTTTTAAGTCACTCAGTCATGTCCGATTCTTTGTGACCCCATGGACTGTACAGTCCACGTAATTCTCCAGGCCAGAATACTGGAGTGGGTAGCCTTTTCCTTCTCCAAGGGATCTTCCCAACCCAGGGATCAAACCCAGGTCTCCTGCATTGCAGGCAGATTCTTTACCAACTGAGCCACAAAGGGAAGCTCAAGAATACTGGAGTGGGCAGCTTATCCCTTCTCCAGCAGATCTTTCCAACCCAGGGATCGCATTGGGGCCTCGTGCATTGCAGGCAAATTCTTTACCAGCTGAGCCACCAGGAAAGCCCAAGAATCCTTGAGTGTGCAGCTTATCCCTTCTCCAGCAGATCTTTCCAACTCAGGGGTCGAGTTGGGGTCCCATGCATTGCAGGTGGATTCTTTACCAGCTGAGCCACCAGGGAAGCCCTCCCACCGAGTGCACTGCTCCAGGCAAAATAACTTTGCCCTTTGGTTCAACAACATTACTAGTATAGTTGTTCTTGCCACATACATAAATTCTGCCACTATTAGCGTTTCCACAGAAAGTAGGCTGTCTTTGAACATTAGCTCTTTAGCAAATAGTGGCATAGGGCCATTTGACCATATGGCTGACATAAGTCTGGGGAGAAGCTCCAATGTGAAGTTTCTTTTTCAACTTTAAAGCCCCATACAATTCACTCAATAATCATTTATTAGATGTAATTATTGCCAAATCCCAGCAAATGATAGGAATGCAGAGGTGAGTACCGCCCTCTATAGACAAGTCAGAGGAATAAATAACTGCTATTACAGTAGTATGATTAACTGCAAGAAGATAAGCCTGGGAGTCTTGGAGTAGCATAGCTGATTCCAGAGTAGAGGCACTTAACTGATTCAGAGAGGTTTTAAAAGGTGACACTTAAGCTGAGAACGACATGTTTAGTGGAAACTAACAAGCAGAGAAAATGGGGATTGCATTCCAGGTATAGGCAGAAGAGGGGTAAATTCATGAAAGTGCCATGGATATAGAGCATTCAAGCACCCATCTATAGTTGGTACTAGATTCCTACAACGTGGAGACTAGAGGGCAGTGGGAGTGACCGGAGTAGTGACTGGAGAGGCTAACGGGACCCGTGTGTTTGAGCTACCAATTCTGAACTTTACCTTGGAAGTGACAAAAAAGCACTGAAGGATTATAAGCAAAGGAGTGATGACACAGAGTTGCTTTTTTAGCACTCACGCATCACCCAGCAATGAGGAGGATGAATTAAAGGATGGAGAGTTCAGAGACAACGAGGTCTTTAGGTCATTGCAGGAGGTGAGGTGAGGGGTGATGAGGACCCCATCTAAGGAAGGGGCTGTGACTGAAGAGGAGAGGAGACACAGGAACAGGGCCTTTCCAACTGCAGGCCCAACCTACTAGTGAGTCATAACAGCAACCAATGGATAACAGCCAGGCTTTATTAACAAATAGGAAAAAATATATTGATGTACCACACAGCTCCTACATGAATCAGGGCTTTGTAAAGAAACACACACACACACACACACACACAACTTCAACTATCTACCGAAACAGATTATTGAATGTTAATACAGATAATAATCTACTACGATTTAAATTATTAAATATGGGTATGTTTGTATAAATATAGTTATATTGAGTCAGGATATAAAATTAAGTTTTTCTGAAGATCATGAATAAAAATATTTGAAACATACTGACTTAGAGACTAGTTCAGAATAGGCCTTGGTAACCATTTGAACAGGATGAGAGGCTACAAGAAAAAAATGTGGCTAGGTTGACAGTGGCTACTCAGGTATGTTTAACTTTGGGACATAAAGTTGAAGGAGTTCATGCCCCGTCCCACCCCCTGAGAAGCTATACAGGAAATAAACGGGAAATGGTTCTAGAATGGAGGAAAGAAGCTGAGGCTGCAACCACAGATCTGGGGGTTGTCAGGGCATTCCTGATCAAGGAAGCCTTGGGAAGTGCCACCCTCACATGGAAGAAATACATGGAGTGTGAACAGCAAAGGGCACCCGGGGGCACACCAGAGTGTGAGCGCACCAGCGAGCAGAGGAAGAAGTCCTGGCCAGAAAGTTAGGGGGGAAACCAGGCTTCCAAAGACCCAGGAGGAGTTTCAGGTAGATGGAGCCCAGTTGTTCAGATGCAGTGCAAAGGCCTTGAAAGCCTGAGGCCAAAGACCCTACAGTTGGTAACTGGGGCTTCATGAGAACAATCTGGGGGAAATAATGGGCAGAAGTAGGCTTCCCTGGTGGCTCAGACGGTAGAGTCTGCCTGCAGTGCAGGAGACCCAGGTTTGATCCCTGGGTCAGGAAGATCCTCTGGAGAAGGAAATGGCAATCCACTCCAGTATTCTTGCCTGGAAAATCCCATGGATGGAGGAGCCTGGGAGGCTACAGTCCATGGGGTCACAAAGAATCAGACAGAGCTGAGCAACTTCACTTCACTTCAATGGGCAGAAGTTGAGTGACTAACTGTACCAGTCTGCCCAGGTTTGGGGGTTTTCCGCTACATGGCACTTTCAATGCTAACACTGGACAGTACTATGCAAACTGGGATGGTTGGTCACCTTAGGACTCAAAATAGTTAAGGTTTCAGTTGCAGGTGAGATGGAGGCAAAAAATGTGGATTCTTTTTCTGAGAGACTCCAACTCTAAAAAGAAGAATGTAGAGTAATATTCCCTGTAGAGAAGGAAACAGGATCAACAGTTTTACACTTCTTTATTCCTCCTCTTACTTTAAAGCCATGCTAAAGGCTTAGTTCTACAATGATCGGAACAAGTGAGGATGAGGCTGGAGCTGTAAGAGACTAGGGATAATTGATGGAGCAGCATTGTCCTCAAGAAGCAGAAGAGGCAGATGCTGAGTCCTGAAGGAAGAAGGTCCCACCTGCTTGAGAGAAAATTCCATGTGTGTAAGTAGGGATGGGAAATCGAAGGGGATTACAACAGATGCTTTCCATCTTGTTGGGAGATGGAGTGAGGAGACAGTGGGACTGAGGCTTGAAGGGAGATGAGCAAAGGCGTGCAACAGCTGTTCAGATGTGAGAAGACTAAAACACTCCAGGAAACAAGGAATGCCCAGCTGAGATGGGGAGTCATGAATATGCAGAGCACAACGTAATTACTATTACTGACTAAGCTAAGGTCCCCAGCCTGTCCAAAGTCATACAACTGCAAGCATATTATAACATATTTCCAGTCTTGAAAAATGTCTGTTGCTGTTTTAGTCACTGAGTCATGTCCAACGCTTTGTGGCCCCGTGAACTATAGCCCACCAAGCTCCTCTATCCACGGGATTTCCCAGGCAAGAATACTGGAGTGGGCTGCCATTTCCTTCTTTAGGGGATCTTCTCGACCCAGGGATCAAACCCACATCTCTTGCATTACAGGTAGATTCTTTACCATTGAGCCACCAGGGAAGCCCCTTGAAAAACAAAATCTACCATTGCACTTAAGAAGAATTGTCTATGGGCAAGTATATGGTTAAACAGGAGACAAAAATACTTGCTAAACAGGCTTCAGGAAAAAATGACACATGAAAGCAACAGTGTGTTCAGCCTTTGGCAGGACTGTTACTAAATGGGTGCTCTTCACAGTACTGCGGTAGGGGCACAATCAGACACACGTGAGCTCAGGTTGGAAAGTAACGCAGGGAGCAGAATCAGAGATGGGCAATTTGGAACCTACAGAGGGGCCAAGCACACATTCCTGGCACCCTGGATGGCTTGGTACCTTGACCTAATGCCAAGTCTTGGCTGCCTGATACTAAGAACTCTCTCTCCTTCTTGGTGGGCATTTATACATACCCTATGCCAAATCCCCATGATAACCCTTTGCGATAGTTCTCCAGCTTTGCCAATCCAGCTTTGCCAATGGGGAAGACTGTGTTTCAATATGGTTAACTAGTCCATGACTGGTAAATTAGCAGGGATGAGGTGTAGATAAGCTGACTGATTTAGCCCCTCCCTTTGCCCTTTTCTTTTCACCTGTAACAATGAGGATAATAACAGTATCTAAGCAGAGGCCTTTGTAAGTATTAAATGAGATCATGTATGTGAAAGTGCCAGGCACCCCCACAGACGCTGCTCATTTATTTGTCCAGCACAGCAGTTTTCAACTGGTAGGAATTTTGCCCCCAGGGGATCTGTGGCAACGGGGATATTTTTTATTGTCACAAGTAGGGGAGTGTTATTGGTCTCTAGTGGGTCCAGGCAGGGATGCTGCTAAAAATTCTACTGTGCACAACCCCCACAACAAAGAATTCACCTGCCCAAAATGTCAGTGGTGGTGAGGTGACCCCTGCTAGCAGCATAATGCAGGGGACTGGGAATCACACACCCTAACAAAGCACAACAGGGTCTTACAAGTAACAGATCGCAGCGATAGGATGCTTATAGATCTGGATCTTGGACCCACTACTTGCTTTTGGCAAGGTATTTAACCTGTCTGCACCTTACCTTTCAAATGGGAATCATAATAGCATAAAGTCATCTCAATAAGTTAAATTATTGCTGAATAATTTTCTGCTAGCACAATGAAATTACTCACTCGTCACCACCTTGAAATTTAAGAGACACCAAGTGTCTGAAGATGCCAAGAGTTCTTTTCATAGTCAACAAGGCTCGCTGCTGTATTTCGTGTGGTGCTTTCTCAAGACAGCTTTTCTTCAGAAGTGACTTAAGGATAGCATTGAAAGTTGTCTGCCATGGCTCAGTACCATTTGTTCTTTCCCTGAATTCTTTTCTGAAAAGATGGCAGTACTTTTGATTTACACAAACACTGACCTAGATTCTAAAATCTTTTGCCTAACACTGGGTTTCAACTTTCTCCCATGTAGACACTCTTACCCTCTCTCTTGGCTACCTGAACAGAAGCAGCTCTCTGCTCTACAATGTAACCATAGACAATATCTTGTATCGAAGGGGTATTGGTCTCTCCACATTTTCACCAGAAAAGTCTACAGAACTGAAGGGCTCCCTTTTTTCTTTCCAGCGGCTCACTTCCCCCTCTGTGTTTCCTCCTCTGCCCCTCAACCACCCTGCTATGCGGCCACTTCATGGCTGGTTAAAACATGTCTCTTTGCCCTAATCTCCCTCTGATGATCAGATCAGACTCTTCTCCAGGGCTCCTTCAGATTCTATTCATCAAACCTGTTATCCAGGGAAGACTCCTTTGGAAACTTCACACCTTCTCTACTCCCTTTCTTGGAGAGAATGTAGGTCTAGGGAGTGAGGAAGCACAGATAGGCAGAAACCAACAGATGGGGAAGGGAACAGAAGAAAAGAGGGTAGAGAGAGTACAGCTTATAAGGGAAAAGGCAAACAGATCAGCCAGCAAAGAGCATGGGGCTCACAACCCTAATAGCTTCCATGTATAGAAAACATTTATCTATGTGTATAAAATCCATATACCTGCAGAACCAATCCAACAATGGGGGGGTGGGGTAGGCTCAAGGCATGTTAGGTATTTTCCCTCTGAGCTACCCAACAAGCAGTAAAGGAGTGAAAAGCGGAGAAATATTGTCATCCCCACCCTCTGAAATAAGGAAACTTGGATGCAAAGATGTTATAACTGGCCTAGTCTCCACCTCCCAAAGTGGCTGAAGCATGGGGAAAGGAGAGAAATAGACTCCAGGTTTGCTGAATTTCTCCCATACCAGAAATCTGCAAGAAAAGCCCACAGGAAAAAAACATCAGAGAGAGCAATGAGAGTCCAGAAAAAGAAAAATGAACAACAGCACTGGTAAGAATGGGAGAGATAAAGAGATGGAAGAAACAGGTGGCAGGAAGAAAAACAGGCAGAAAAATGACAGAGACCGACCCCGGTCCCCAACCGGGGACCAGTAAAGGGAGGGTCGCGGTGGCGCACTGGCCTCACGTCCTCAATAACACTGTCACTAACCAGGCAGACAGACCACACAGGAAACCATCCTCTAAGAAGACACCCAAATCAATAACAACATACCTCTGCTCCAGTCTTTTCAATACAGACTTTAATTCACAACGCGCTCAAAGGGGAGGGAAGGGGAGAGCCCAGAGCACTGTTGGGAAGGGGCTATTACACTAAACACACTAACCTTTTGATGAAAAGTTGACAAAGGGACAGGGAGCTGCAGAAGCCACCTCCTGCCCCTTCCGCCATCCCCACCCCATTCCCCCATCCCGTCTTGGTTTCTTGGCTCGATTGATCCGGTAAGAACTTATTAACGGCTTTTTTTTCTTTTTTTTCAAACATGAGGCTGTGGTTAAAACAACCCCCAACTCCTTTTCATCTCTTTTTCTGAAGTTTCTTTTATTAATCGAATTTTTAAAATCCAGTTTCAACTCCACGTGCATTTGACGGTCGTTATTAAGACTCGGGAGAGACCCAGAGCGGGGAGCCCCAAGCGCATTGTCTGATGTGGGAGAAGGGTGCCGCGCAGTCAGTCCCGGGGCGCCCCCTCCTCCCCGGGCGCCCCTTCCCAAGCCCCGTCGGGTCTCCAAAGGCCGGCGAACGCCGTGCGGCTGTAGCCCGCGCTGTAGTCGTAGGACACCTGTTGGGGCGGCGGCGCCGGGGGCAGAGCGCAGTCTGAGAAGAAGGGGGTGAACGAGGCCAAGAGGCCAGGCCCGTCGTCCCCGCCCGGAGAGTCCGCGGCGGCGGGGTAAACGGAGCGCAAGGGCTCGTTCAAGGTCAAGCCACCGCCGGGCGCGGGCAGGGGCGGCTTTTTGGTCGCGGGGCCGCCCGGGGCGCTCCAGGGCTCGGGGTACAGTAGGCTCCCCACCATCGCGGGCTGGGGGTCGAAGAGGCCGGGCTCCAGCTCCGGGGGTCCCCGCAGGACGGCGGCCCCGGCGGGGAACACATCGAGAGGCTCCGCGGCAAGTAAGGCACCCGCCTCGGTGCCCGCGCCGTAGTCGGGCCCCAGAAGCTCGAAGAACTCGGCGGCCTCTGAGCCCTTCTCCAAGTCGCCCAGGCTCACGCCGGGCCCCGACGGGCCGCACACGCAGCCGCCCGCCCGGGACGGCTCGGTGAAGAAGGACGGCGGCAGGTTGCGGGCCCGCAGCGGGACCTTCCTGGCGCCGGGGACCGCCGGGCCGCCCGCGGAGCCGGCCGCGTCCCCTCTCACGAGCCCGGCCGCGGGCACCGCCTCCGCAACCCCGGCCGGATCGGCGCCCCCGGGGACGTGGCGCAGCGAGTCGAAGAGCGCGGCCAGGCTCCGGCTCTGTAGGCTGGCGGCCGCCGCGGCCTGCGACGCCTCCCGCCGGGGAGCCGCCTTGCCGTGGGCCGGGACCGGGACCGGGACCGTCTGGGCGCCGGCGAGGGGCCGCTTGGCGGGCGTGTCGGCGGCGCCCGGGGAGGACGGGCCCGGGGGCGCGGCGCCCATGAGGCCGCTGCAGCGCTTGATCTGCTTCTGCAGGTACTTGCGGTGGTTCACCTTCCGCTTCGACTTGCCGGGCTTGTCCAGGGCCAGCTTGATGTTGCTAGACGCGGAGTCGATGAAGCTGAGCAGGTCGCGGGTAGCCTCGCGCGCATCCCCGCTCTCGGCGCCCGCCAGCAGCGCGCCCGCCGGCGTCCCGGTCTCCTCATCCTCGAAACAGCAGCCCTTTTCCAGGGCTCCGAAGGCGCCTCCCAGCCCGTCCGGGGAGCCCCCGAAGCCGAAGGGGACGAAGGGGTGCGTGCTGAGGAGCGCCGCCTGGACTGCCATCGCCTCCGCTCCGGGGCGGCCGGTGCGCCGCCGGCCGCTTCCCGCCCGCCGCCCAGGCCCGGCTGCCGCCCCGGCGTGGTGCGCGCGGGGTAGCTTCCTTGTTCGGGGCCGGCTCGCTGCTCGGCCTCCCGGGGGAGCTCATTAGGTCTTGTAAGCGAGGGGCGGAGGGAGGGAGCGCGCGGCGACCGCCCCGGTGGCGAAGGGGAGGGGCTTACTTAGAGGGGCTTAGCCGAGGAGTCGGGGCGAAGGGGTCGCTTTTCTAGTTTTCTAGGCTTTCTCAAGCTCATCTTCTTAACCCCTTAGTTTCCCTTCGCCCCGCCAGCCGTAAGATGTGAAGATGGGGTGGTACGTGCTCAAACTCCAGCTCCTATATAACCACACCCGGGCGTGGGGCACTCTCCCTGAGGCTGAGAAGCCAGGAAGACACGAGGGTTTCAACCCCAGCTCTAGTAATAATAGTAACCATCGGCTACGGAGCTTGGGAGCTTCCCAGATGGCGCTAGTGGTAAAGAACCTGCCTAGCAATGCAGGAGATGTAAGAGATGCAGGTGCAATCCCCTGGGTTGGGACGATTCAACGGAGGAGAGCGCGGCAACCCACTCCAGCATTCTTGCCTGGAGACTCCCATGGACAGAAGAGCCTGGCGGGGCTATGGTCCATAGGGTAGCAAAGAGCTGGACACGACTGAGGCAACTTAACACGCACCAGGAACTTGCTTATGCCAGGCACTGTCGCTGCATTACATCATTTAATCTTTGAAAAATACTCCTTTGAAGTACCTATTATCACTATCTAACAAATGAGGAGACTGAGCCTCAGAGAGTTTCAGGGAGTTGGCCAAAGCTATATCCAGTCCAGGCTGACTCCAAAGCTATTCCTAAGACCTTGACAAAACCTAGGTTCTTTCTTGGCCTCAGGCTTCCTCCCCTATCCGATGGGAGAAGGAAGCTAGTGTCTCTTTAAGGTCTAGCCCTGGTCCTAAGATTCTAACTCGATATTCAGATTTTCATTCTCAACTGTGATGCTCATTCTTCTACCCCTTAATTGTTACAGGCAACAGTTTACAGCAACTTGAGGCCAGCGCTGGACTCATCTTTTATTAGTAGTTGATAGAGGAGGCAAGGGAGAAAGTCACTCCCACTAAGCCAGCTGGTGCTTTAGAGAAAGCTGGTGTGTATGAAACTCTCAGTATCTTAAAACAAAATATGGACCAGAACCTCTCCCCTACGTGTCAAACCATTTAGGTTGTCCTTTTGGAACTTCTGTTGCATTTCAAGAATCACCTTGAAGTTAATTTAGACCCACTCTCACCTGGGCAAGCTTCTTGGGAGTGAAAAAATGAGTACTATGGCAGATCATGACAGAAGATTCAGAAAGACTTGGGTTCTGATCTTAGCCTCACCACTCAGTCCCTCTGTGTTGGGTTGAAATCCTACCTCTGATGAGTACATAACTTTCAGCAAACCTGACCTTTCTCTGCCTTAGCTCACACATGTTAAATGCAGGTTAGGTTGCCCACCTCACAGGGCACTTGTGATCTTTAAAGGAAACATCTTGTGGAAAAATCCTTATCTGTTAACTGTTCTATAGCCTATGATGAGTATTTGCCCTTATTTCTTTAAAACACAAAAAGATGACTGTATTTCTTTACATGGACATTGAAAATGCAATAGAACACTTCAATCACAAGGTATTCTGAGGGTTTAGTGAGGTTACATATGAAGATGCTGTGTGTGTGTGATAAACTGTTCCCTAAATAAGTTATAGTTTAGGTGCAGAGTCTACCCAGGGCAGATGTAAACCATCTCTTTCAAAACTCCTTACTGTAAGCCTCATTTTTCAGGAGGTAGCAAAACCGTTTTTGAGGACCCTGAAGGCACAGCCTTACCAAAGGAGAAAGGGCCAGATAAACACTTTTAATTTGGGAGATTAAGTACTTTTCCCAAGCTGACATGCCGAAGCAAACTTTTTTTGAAAAACTCAAGTTGGCTCAATTATAATGTACCTTTCCTTTGAGTTACACACAAGATTTTGTCCTCCATGATTGGACTGTTTTATTGTCGGTGATCTTGCACTCAGAAAATTCTGTGGACTTGTCACTGAGCTCCATTTCACCCCCCTCGGATGTGGATGTCAGCACTTCCCTTTCCCTGTCAGCAGGACCCTTCCATCGACCCCTGGGTCTGGCAGCCAAGAGCACTAACTCCTTGTTTTAAACTTCTTTCAACTGAGCAGCTCTTACAAATCCCCAGACAGAGATTGTATAGGGCAATATATTTAATTGACATCTTTAGTCTGGAAAAAAATCTCTCTTAATTCCCAGAATTAGCTAAGCCCTCATATAATCATATTCAAGATAAATGGAATATGAAAATTCATATATAAAAGTCCATTTCCAGATCATTGGAGTTCTGAGCATCAAAATTGATTTGGCATTAGATGAGGATAGGCTCAAATTCTGGCCTGCCACCTGCATGTGAGTGCCCTTGGGCAAGTCAGTCTGCCTTTCTAAAGCTGTTTCTTCATCTGAAAAATGGGAGTGGTTCTAACTATCCTCAGAGTCTTTGTGAGAATTAGGTAAACAGGCAGGTAGTATCTCTGAGTCTTGATTGGTTTATCTGTGCAATGGAGATCATCTCAAATCCTCAGGGTTGTAGGGAGATGGTATATATGAAAGCTCCTGGCACAAAATAGCAGCTCAACAAATACCCATGTTTTTGATTCCTCCACTCACTTCTTACCAATATATCTCCCTATAAAATCAACATCATTTGTTCTTTCCCCCAACAAAGTGAGTGACTATTTTCCAATGCAAGAAAGCAGTTATACTTTCAGGTTATAGAAACGTAGAAACTGTAATAGAGAGAGTGCTGAAATTAGAACCAGAGATTGAGACTGGGCCCAGTATACCTTTTCATTATCCATCTGGCTATAAAAATTTACTTAAAACCCTATACCTCAATATTCCCCTCTATAAAATGGGTATAATTATGTAAATTTAATAAAGCTATTGTGGGCAAAGGAGGTAAGACTATACAATGGAGAAAAGACAGTCTTTTCAATAAGTGGTGCTGGGAAAACTGGACAACTGCATGTGAAAGATTGAAACTAGGACACTTCCTAACACCATACACAAAAATAAACTCAAATGGATTAAAGGCTTAAATGTAAGGCCAGAAACTATAAAGATCTTAGAGGAAAACATAATCAGTACTCTCTTTGAGGTAAATCACAGCAAGATCCTCTTTGACCCACCTCATAGACTAATGACAATAAAAACAAAAATAAGCAAATGGGACCTAATTAAACATACAAGCTTTTGCACAGCAAAGAAAACAATAAATAAATAAAAAGATTAATAAGACTATTGTGAAAATCAGTGAGATAATGGAAATGGAAGTTCTTTATCAACCATAAAGTTCTATATACAAATATAAGATACTCATAGCTTAGAAGTTCCACAGCCTAATTCACAAAATTGATCCTTACGTATAAAATATCCATTCAATCACTTATCCATTCAATCACTTATTCATTCAACCAAAAGATAATGACACCAACAATATGCTCAGCACTGTGCTAGTACTGTGGATACAGAGACAAGAAGCCATGATTCCTACCCTTTCTGGTGGAAAGACAGACATGCAAACAAGCCATTGTAATATAATGTGATACTTCTCAATAGAAGTAAATTAAAGGTACAATAGTTGACGAGATAAAAGACCTTCAGGTTGCCCAGAGGAGGAAGCCTGCATAAACAGGTACAATAAGACTTGAATGATACATTTGAGTACACCAAGCTGCTTGCTTGTTTAGTGACATCTCTGGAATAGCCAGGCAGAGGGATGGTCATACAAAAGCATTGGTGTTTATGGAAATCTATAAATAAAAAGACAACAATGAACAACTTCTGCTTGAAATAACTTGAAATATCTGAGACCAAATAAATCCTCAGAGCTTCCAAAGTGCAGCTAAATTGCTCATGTGGACCCCACCTTGTGGTCTCAGATGTTTTCTTCATTTCCTTTGCGGAAGAGCTCTATTCCAGATGGAAGGAGTTTCAGCAAAGTCGGTGGCCTGCGCCTGCCAGCCCATCAGCCCCTCCTCCTACACCCTGAGTGAGCAGGCTCACTTGACTGGTTTGACATCAATCCATTCCACTTCCTCTGGGGCGGAGGGACCTGGCTCCAGCCTGCATGAGGGCCTCTCTGCAGAGCTCCAAACTGAGCTCTTTTGCCCCACTGATACCTAATGCTGAGCGAGTGGGATTAGTCTCCTTGGGAACCAAGCCCCCCAGGGACTCAAGGGCTGAACTTGCCCCAAACCGTTTGGGAGAATTGAGATTTCATATTGTTCTTTTACACTTGGATTTCAGGACATTACTGAGACAAAGGCCCACCTGAGAGCTGCCTCCTTTCTTGTGAGTAAATATAGCAGCAGGATCAAAAGCTGACTGACTTATTTTGTTTTCCTCTTTGTAACTTTAATCATATTCCCTGCAGGACAATCATAGTGCTCAGAGATGTCAGGAATGTACATTCATAAAGGGAGAAATAATTATGCATCTTTTTCTCTCTCTTTTTCTCTTCCCATGCCAATTGCTTGTCACTCACTATTTTTGAAAGCTCAGATAAAACAAATCAATTCCTCAGTTTCACCATGCAATTTATAAAGGATCAGTTTCATCACGGAATAATGTTACTTTACAAATTATGCACTCCCCAAAATGTATCTCTTGTTCTCTTTCTCACCCTTTCCTCCATCCTTCCAGCCCAGCTGACGTTGACCGTGGCTGGCCTGGATGATCCAAGGTGGCGTCACTGGAGGACATGACTGCGCCTGTGCCTACGCACGCAGTCTGTTGGTGTAACGGTACTCAGACTCCTTACATGGAAGCCTGGGAATCCCAGAGACAGTGTTGCAAGAGGCATCTGTCGGGCATTCTGTGACCTGGCTCCAGAATTCCCAGAGCATCATTTTCACCACATTCTATTGGTCAAACATATCACTAAGGCCTGTTCCCGAGGAGGGAAATTAGAATCTAGCGCTCAATGGAAGAAACATCAAAGAATTTGTTCGGTTTGTGTTTTAAATCTCTTTTCATCTACATCACCCTCCCTTTTTCTTTTCTCATCAAATGGTTTATTGAAGAAGCTGGTCATTACCTTGTCGTCTTCTCCCACATTCTGGATTTGGTTGGTTGCAGCCATCTCCTTGGCATTATTTAATGTTTCTCTGGCCCCTATATTTCCTGAAAATGAGAAGTAGATGTAGGGGCTTGGTCAGATTCATATTCTTTTTTATGCTATGTGCTCACACACACACACATACACATACTATAAAATATATGCTACAATGTGTATGTTTCAGAATAACAATGCCAATATTCTTACTAATGATCACTACACATTTTTCCTTTTTTTCCATTATTTTGTCCTCAAAACATATCCCACTAGTGATAAACAGTCCAATTACTATGTTTCAGATTCACTTTTTAAAATCCTCTCTGTGTGGTTATGCCATCAATTCACTACATAATTGAATTAGGTTAGGTTTATTTGTTTATTTATTTAGGTTTACTTTTCTTTATATAAAATTCCTTTATAAATCTTTATTTTGCTTTATAGTTTTTTAAAAAATTTAGATGGTTTCAAAGTCAAAACTATACCACAAGATACGTTCAAAGAGAGCCAGCTTCTATTGTGGGCCCTCCACCCTATTTCCTCCCCTCTTCCTATAGGTAATTGTCGTTGTTTTGATTTGTTTGAGTTCAGGCTTATTCTTGTTAGTTAATATATTTATTATACATTTTCCTCTTCCTTTTTTTTTACTTAAAAATGATGCATCTCCCTTCAGTTTTTATAGTTGTGTAGTATTCCACTGGGTGGCTCTACCATCATTTATTAAATCAGTTCTGTTATGATTAACTCACCTGGGTTTTTCTAGACCTTTTATATTATAAATTGTACTGCAACAAATAGCTCCAATGTAAAACCAAGATCTCCCAACTACTGGTCTGGTGATCCTTTCATAATATTGGTATGGTTATAAAAACAAGGCATATACTAATTTACATTTCATCCCTTTTTTCATTTATTTAACATTTACTGAACTCAGACTATGTGTTAGAAAACATTATGAATTTGGAGGAATATAAAGATTCATAAATCGAAGTCCTACCTTCAAAGAATCCATGACTTGATAGACAATGCAGACACATATTCAACAGATAACAAAACCATATAAAATAAAGTGCAAGCAAAACACTGAGGGTTCAATAGAGAAATCCACTAGGATAAAGGAAATTGGAAAGGACACATCAATTGTGTGACATTTGAATACAGTGGAAAGAGCAGAATTTCCCAAAGTATATAAAGACAGACACTTGATACAGACTGCACAGAAATAGTTCTAATGTTTTCCTTAGCTAGGATCTTTTCATTTTTACAAAGAGAATGTATTAATGTATTATTTATTTATATACATTATATATTTAGTTAAAATATTAATTCTTCAACTGAATGCGGATGGCATTTTCAATGAGTCATGAGTATTTCTATATTCCTGGACATGCATAGGAAAATAGTAGGAGAAAACACTAAAGGGGCTGGGATTATCAAGATACTAAATGCCAAGCCAAGAGACGATATGAACTCTGTAGTGTGCCTCTTTCTTTCCATATCTCTTGAGATATTGTTGGGCTAGGTTTATGCCAAAGGAAAATAAGACCTGGAGAGAAAAGGCCTAGATTCAAGGTTTGGATCTAGTGTTTAAATCCATTTTGTTTATAGAATTAATTATGATTCTATTCTACTTCATTTCAGAAAGAAATTTAGACCAATTATGAGGTTATATAAAATGCAATGAAATAACACAACTTAAACTGGAAATCAGTGCCCAAATTTTGGTTCCTAATACCATTCCCCAATAAAAGGAACCAGAACTCTTTGAGAAATGGCTAATTCTAGGACTGAAGGTAGAGAATATACAAGATGACCCTGGAACTTTTATAGTACCAGAAAGTAAAGAAGTGCTCAAAACCTGTTAAAAGAGACACAGGAGCCAACTAAAAGAGCTCCCAATAACCAAAGCTGGAACAATTTAAGCAACAAGATAAATTATGTGATATTGGATTACAAGCCAAAGGATAAAATAAATATTCATTAGTCCATACTAATGTGAATGATTGAATAAATAAATAAGTGGAGAATAATAGATAAATCTCCCATGAAGAAGAGTTCCAAATATTTATATAAATACTCTGCTCTCAAGGAGGCACAGTATAACTTCTCATGCTTCAAGTGTGACTTTATCGTAGCTGCTGCTGCTGCTGCTGCAGCTGCTGCTAAGTCACTTCAGTCGTGTCCGACTCTGTACGATCCCATAGACGGCAGCCCACCAGGCTCCCCCGTCCCTGGGATTCTCCAGGTAAGAACACTGGAGTGGGTTGCCATTTCCTTCTCCAATGAAAGTGAAGTCGCTCAATCATGTCCAACTCTTAGCGACCGGTGGACTGCAGCCTACCAGGCTCCTCCATCCATGGGATTTTCCAGGCAAGAGTACTGGAGTGGGTTGCCATTGCCTTCTCCATTATCGTAGCTACCTTCTTCCAAAGAAAGCAGCATGGTAAAAAAGGGGGAAAGAATGGTTTCAGAGTAAAGAAACCTGGCAAACAGCACTTTAGCCAGGTGATCAAAGTTAACAATAATGTCATATTGTTAGTATATACCCTTGATAGGATGTGATGAGAATGGCACTTTACTTCTGTGGTTTACCCAAAAAGCTGTTGCTGCCATTTAATCATGAGAAAAGCAAATCAGACAAATCTCAACTGAGGGGAATTCTACAAAATACTTGACCAGTACCCCTCCACACTGCCAAGGACACCAAAAACAAGGGAAGTCTGTGAAACTGTCACAGAAGACCCTAAGACAGAACTGTAATGCAGTCTCCTAGATGGGATCCCAAAGCAGACAAAAAGATATTAGGTAAACTAAGGATATCTAAACTATAGACTTTGGCTAATAATGATATATCCACATCATTAACTTGATTAACCACATGAACTTGGTTCATAAGTTGCAGAAAATGTGCCCTAGTAATGTAAGATGCTAACAATAGGTAAGGAAACAGGATATAGAACATACAGAAACTTTTCTATGCTATTTTTGCATTTTTTCTGTGAATCTAAAACTATTATCAAATAAAAGACTTATTTTAAAAAAGAAAAAGGTAGGAGGGTTTTGTGAAGAAATAAAATGTAAAGTATTAAGTGGGACCCAGAATGACATTAAACCTTGCAAACAAATGTTATATCCTTGTGAAATCATCACAAACTTGGCTCTAGTCTTCCTAAGAATCAATGAGAAAAGTGAAATCTAGTCAGTTACCATAGTTAACACTACCCAAAATATAGAAGGAAACCAATTGCTTAGGATAAATACTGGGTTAGCCGAAAGTTCATTCAGGTTTTTCTGTAAGATGGTATGGAAAAACCAGAACAAACCTGAGCCTTTTTGGCCAACCCAACAGAAGGATCCTTAGTACTAGAGCCAGCCAAGTATTTTTCTCAAGGGTCCTGATGAAGAGGAAAATGTAAAATAGAATGAACAATCTTCATACACACAGCTGTGTCTGGTCTTTGTGATAACAGCCCTAAAGGAATCACTGATCCCTGGGTCCAAGCTCCTTTGCTGTATGACATTACCCCTCTTCCATTATGAGCTGGTCTGTTTCTCCACACCTTTGAATCTGTGCGGAAGACAGTGCACAAATTGCAAACCTTTGCAGCCTTGCAGTGTAAGAGGCATAGCAGTTTCCACTTCCACACTGTTGCAAAACTAAGACCCCAGGCTATGAACAATCCCAGGAGAAACAAGTTTCCCCAGGTGAGAGCCAGCACCAGTGCCAGACATGCCAGTGAGACCTTTTTGCACCCTCCAAACCCAGTCAAACCATCATATAACTAAAGCCACATGAGAGATTCCAGGAAAGCCCTGCAAGACAACCACTCAGATTGCTAACCAATACAGTCATGTAAAATCATGCATTTTGATTTTAGGCCAATAAGTTTGGGGATGGTTTGTTATGCAAAAGTTTAATGAGCTGTTTTTAAAATAACAGCCCTCACTACAGAAGGATAGCACCAAACTCCAGTACATCTATCCAAAGCAACTGAACAGAAAGTCTTCATTCCAACTGAACACCTTGAAAATCTCTCTTGAGCAAGGTAATCCTTGCACTGCACACTTCAATTGAGATAATGGATGTGAAAGGACTTTGCTAACCAGAGAGAATACTACCAATAGTTATTTGTCCAATTTTTTAAAAACTGCTATGGGCTTTCCAGAATATTCCTAAAGCAGGGCAGCAAGCAGAACATGCATTAAAAAAAAAAAAAAAAAACACACACTATATGGGACTTCCTTGGTGGTCCAGTGGATAAGAATCTGCCTGCCAATGCAGGGGACGTGGGTTTGATCCCTGGTTCAGGAAGATTCTACATGCCACAGAGCAACTAAGCCTGCGTGGCACAGCTACTGAGCCCACGTGCCTCAACCCCCGAAGCCTGCAAGCCCAGAGCCTGTGCTCCAGGCAGTGAGAAGCCCGTGCACCGCAGCAAAGAGTAGCTCCTGCTCACCACAACTGGAGAAAGCCCATGAGGCACCAAAGACCCAGCGTCACCAAAAATAAAAGCAAATAAATAAATTTTAATTTGTTTTTTTTAAACAACAGTAACACTGGATTCTCCTTACTCTGGATAACCACTAAGTCAATGTTTTCTAAACTGTGTCCTCTACTCCCTATTTTTCACCAGTGATCACTCAGCTGATCCCCAGATGGCTTGGTGTTTTCAAAAGAAAAAAGAGCTGACACAATTTTGTGTACATATGTTTCATAAATTTTAAATGAAAAGTTATGGCTATCATAGAAATTAGCTTTTTCTTTATAACCACATCCTAGTGGTTACACGTGTTTCAAAGACTGCATGTATTTGTTTCAGCTAAATTACGTGATCAGTTAATAGATGCAGTTTCCACCTCGTTTATGTAATTTTCACATCTTAGTTTTTGTTGGTTACATTTTCATTTTCTTCAGTGTTACATATTATATCTTAAATATATGAAAGCATATCAATGGCTTCAAAGCAGTTTATATAGTACTAAATTAGTGAGAAAAATATTTAAAACATTATAAATACATATGATAAATAAGACAAATTAAAATATAAAATATACATGCTGGCATAAACACATATGTAAGTATAATAATTTGTATAAGAACTGCAAAAAAAAAGGAAGAAGGAATTTGGAAACTAGCTGATTTGAGGCACCGAACCCAGGAAAGCCTCAGTACTTGAGAAAGTAGGAGTGAGGAAAAGGAAAAATAGGAGAATTGGTTAAAAGTCTATATAAGAAGCAATTAAAGGTAAATCAGACAGGAGAAAGACAAATGCCATATGACAATGCTTACATGTGGAATCTTTAAAAATGGTACAAGTGAACCTATTCACAAAGCAGAAATTGAGTCACAGACGTAGAAAATAAACTTACAGTTACTGAGGGAGTAAAAGGGAGGGATGGGGTAAATTGGAAGATCAGCATTGACATATATACACTACTACACAGAAAGTAGATAACTAATAATAACCTAGTGTGCAGCACTGGGAACTCTACTCAATACTCTATAATGACATATATGGAAAAAGAATATAAAGAAGAGTAGATTTGTACGTATATATATATAACTGACTTTGCTATACAGCAGAAACTAACAGAACATTGTAAATCAATACTCCAATTGTAAAAAAACATACTCCAATTGTAAAAAAACAATTGTAAAATACAATACTCCAATTGTAAAAAAAAAAAAATTGTAAAAAAAACCTTCAATATAAAATTTTTTAAAAGGAAGCAATTAGATTTCAAGATCCCCTCCCCAACCCCATACTGTCACCCAACTGAAAAATAAGATTTTTCTTTCCTATGGAATTGAACCTCAATGGTTCTAGTGTAGGGGATTCTATGTGTTGATACAATGTAGAGTGAGCAATGACACACTACTAAAAACAAAGGGATTAAATGAGATTTTACCTTATGAATAAAGAGCAATGACCCTCAACCTCATTTTTTCAGTCAGTTTCTAGAATATTTGCAGAAAGTCACATACTCCCCAATTGGAATAGTCTTCTCTGAAGGGTTAATAGCACAAGAGAAAGGACTGGGTGGGTTTCCAATAAGCTTTTCCGCTATCCACTCTTAAATATAAATTGTCATCCAACGTTCATCAAACACTTTGGCAGTGTCTCCAACACAGATAACAGAGACCAAAAAAAGAAATATATTAGGAGGAGAGAATCCCAGAGGAAATGAATAATGCAAAGAACAAAAGAAAACTTTCATATAAATTATATTTCAAAGAGATAAAATAAGGTTAAAGATTAAAGAAATAAAAAATATCTCAACCATGAAACAAAAATTAGATGCTACAAATCAAGGAGAGGAGTAAATCAAAAGTAAGAAAGTTCTCTTAGAACTCTATGATAATATATTCTTTAAAATCAGTAGAGAGATTGGAAGGTAAAGTTAAGAAAATTTCCTGAGATGAACAAAAAGTGAAAGAAATGTTCAACATTAAGACTATAGGGGTTTGGGATAAAATGAAGGAGAAAATACTATTAAAGAAATAAAACAAGGATATGTTATAGGACTGAATGATATGTACTCCCAGATTAATAAAAGAATCCACTAGATGCCTAGTAAACTTAAAGACCCATAACAAAGTACATTATTATCAAGTTTCAGAATATCAAAGAAAAAAGATCTCACAGGAGAGATAAACATTATGTACAAAAAATAAAATCAAAATAACATCAGACCTCTCATTAACAACACTGGAGCTTGAAAAACTTGGAGTGATACCTTAACAATCTGAGAGGGAATGATTTCCTGCTTAGAAGTCTATACCAAGCTCAACGATTCCTCAAACATAAGGACAGCATAACATTTTCATATATATAATATCTTATGAAATTTCCTTTTCTCAAGGAACCACTGAGTAATGTGCTTCATGAAAAACATAGAAGAAAATAGTATACAGAAAACAAGCGATCCATTATGGGTAGAGTCAAAGAGAATTCCCTGGACAGTGGCAGAGGGAAGAATCGCCACAGCCATATAGCAGGCTGAGTAGTGATGATCAGTCTAAACTAGAACAGGAAAACGGGAAATTCCTGGAGAAAGAGGGGATGTTGCCAAGAAAAATAAGTGAGAGTGATCAATTTTCTTATGTACTTGACAGTGATGATAGGGGATGGCAGATACTCTTGCTGCTTTGAGTATCCTACCCTTATTCTTACCTGACACAGTGCATTTCCCCCTGAAGAAGCTGAAAATCACAGAGAGTGACATTCCCATTTAACCACAGCAGGAGCATGAAAGCCAGTCTCAGCCAATGAGGCATTAAGAGCAATCTACTCTTGGATTTTAGGCAAGTCTCCCCTCCCTTATATATTTTAAAAAGAGATAAATGGAGAAAAGGGAAAGAGAGAGAAATGCTCCCCTTCCTGCCTTTGATATATATATGATACTTGGAGAAGCAGCAGCCACCTTAAAACCATGAGGACTCAAACCTAAAAAACAAAAAATCGACATGCTGAGGCTGGCAGAGTTGAAACATGAAAAGCACTTGAATCCTCAATGACATTATAATGTCACTGAGTTAACTAACCCCAGAACTCCCTAGCTCCGGACTTCTTCAAGAGTAAGATAATAACCCTATTTTGTTTAGGCTACTTTTCGCTGGATATGGTGCTATTTTGCAATCAAAAGCATTCTAAATTCTTTAAGGAGGTGTTCTACTTCTGTTAGTGTGTTTAGGGAAGAATAAAATGAAATATATATAGAAAACTAAGCACTCCCTCAAAATAAGGCAATTATTAGCTCCAGGCAAGGCAAAAAGCTGTACAAGAAATTTTAATAAAATGTAGAGGAACTGTGAACAATATTTATGTAATGACAGAATAACCATTAAATAATAATTTAACCAAACTGTATTATAACTACACTGAGAGGACTAGGAAAGGAGAGAGGTGGCATACCCACAGGTGGAAAAGGTTTAAGTGTTCTATAAGTAATAGAGTTTTCAGTGCAAGCAGTTTTTTAAGGGGTAACACTTATAAAAGGTAAAGGGGAGAGAAAGTGGAATTGGACAAAGAAAGCCTAGGGACTACAGCACCGATCTAAGATCTGTGAAAGGAAAGGAAAGAGAAAGCCAAATCCAGCAGGGGGGACCTCAGACAGTTCCATGGACCCGGGCTCTGCAAGCCCGGAGGGGACCTCTGGAGCAAAGATGACTCAGTAAAGGAATAATGCACCAGGCAGAAGTGGCTAGGCCTCTGCATTACCCCTTTGCCCAGCCATTGGACGCAGTCACCTCTAGAAGAATGTGACCTCAGATTAGAAGAGCGGGAAGCCTGAGCAAGTTAACACCTAAAGGCTGACCAGTCAACTGTACTCACAGCAGCTAGGCAATGAATCCTTTTTGAAGAGGGATCTCAGCAGTTCACCTCCATGCCTGCTCCATGAGTTTATTTTGAAGCATGTGGGCAAAAGTAGAAAGAAAAAATAATTTTAAAAACGTTTCAAGTCAGAAATAGGGATAATAGGGAAGAAAATTCTAATACGTTTCTTTCTAAACCATGCACGTATTTAATTAAGAAGTTAAAATTTTCAATTTAAAAAGTCATTCTATAGGAGTTTTTCCACAATTACTCTATTCCAAGCAGAAATAATTATACTATAATACTAATAAGGGTATTTGTAGCAACATCAAGAGTATTTCTCAAGTACCTTATCTTAGCAACATATTCAGTACCCCGAATAGCCAGGACTAATCACGTTAGAGCTGAAATATTGACTGCTTTATGCTGAGTATAAGGTAATAGGATTTTTAGGAAGAAAACAGTGGAGAAAGCAACTTGATTACCTAAAAACTGATTTTCTTTTCTTTTTAGGTGATGGTTTTCTTCACTTATCCAAGAAAGTAGTTAAAGGCACATTATTAAGAAGTATTTCAAAACTATATCAACATATTGCAATGGAGCATTAAAAAAGTACTTTCTAGATCCACATGCAGCCAAAACTGGAATTAGAAATCCATTCATCCCTACCTCTCAAATTAAAATATTCAAGCATAGTATGCTTTTAAAAAGTAACATCTCATGGGATGTTGTATTAGAAATATCTTTATAATTTCTTGGTCTTTATAGTTGGACTGGGACTTGGTAGCTCAGCTGATTGAAAACAAACAAACAAACAAACCCGCCTGCCAGTGCGGGAGATGCAAGAGACAAGGTTCGATCCCTTGGTCCAGAGGCTCCCTTGAAGAAGGAAATGGCAACCTACTTCAGTCTTCTTGCCTGGAAAATCCCACGGACAGAGGAGCCTAGCAGGCTACAGTCTATGGGGTCTACATGACTTGAGTGGGCATGCATGCATACACTCACACATAGGTGGACTGGCGGTCATAGAAAACTAGATAGATAAAGAAAGAGATCTTAATGTGAGCAAATCCTGGCACTGGTACAGCTGCACACTGCTACCATCATGAGCCCAAACTCTTTTTTTTCCTGCTCCATCTTCCTTAGTGTGTTAGTTTTCATTCTTAAGTGGGTACCTCATAGTTGTAAGATGACTTATCCACTTCCAGACATCAAACCTCTATTTCAAAAAGAAAATGGGGCTTTTCCTCAGGAGCTTTATGATTTTATACAGAAAGAATGGTCTGTCTAGTCAAAGCTATGGTTTTTCCAGTAGTCATGTAGGGATGTGAGAGTTGGACCATAAAGAAAGCTGAGCACCGAAGAATTGACGCTTTCGAATTGTGGTGCTGGAGAAGACTCTTGCAAGTCCCTTTGACTGCAAGGAGATCAAACCAGTCAATCCTAAAGGAATTAGGATTCCTAATGAATTGAATATTCATTGGAAGGACTGATGCCGAAGCTGAAGATCCAATACTTTGGCCACCTGATGTGAAGAGCCGATTCATTGGAAAAGATCCTGACGCTGGTAAGATTGAGAGTAAGAGAAGGGGATGACAGAGGATGAGGTGGTTGGATGGGATCATTGACTCAATGGACATGAATTTGAGCAAACTCAGGGAGATAGTAAAGAACAGGGAAGCCTCGTACAGGGAAGCTGCAGTCTATGGGGTCGCAAAGAGTCGGACATGACTGAGTGACTGAATAACGAGTTTCCCTCTCCAGAAAAACATCTCATTACCCAAAACTAGATTACATGCTTACCCTTATATGACTCAGTAACCACAGGGAAAGATATTACAATAATTTCTTTAGGACAATCATAACTCACCCCTAGATCACATAGACATCTACATTTACTGAGATGGAGGGCTCTTTGCTCAACACCTAAACAGATCAGTGCTCTGCTAGAAGAAAAAGGGGGCAGGGGGTGGCTTTGGTTATAAAAAGGACAAGATGCCTCATTTGATCCAAATATCCAGAATTGCCTAAGAAAACCACCAAACATTTCCTGTCATTCCCAACAACCTACAACTGGGAGTTGTAACCAGGCTGGACCCTCTGAGGCCTTCCCAAAATATACTCCCACCCTTATCTTCCTCCTGCCTTTTGTCTGTAGAAAAATTTTAGTCAAAGAATAAATTTAATCAGAGAAGCAAGAAAATGCAGGAAGAAAGGAAAACAGTCGGGCAAGATAAAATAATATTTTAGCCATTAAACAATGTCAAAGACCTTTAGTTCTTCCCTAAAGCTGAAACTCCAGTACTTTGGGCACCTCATGCGAAGAGTTGACTCATTGGAAAAGACTCTGATGCTGGGAGGGATTGGGGGCAGGAGGAGAAGGGAATGACAGAGGATGAGATGGCTGGATGGCATCACTGACTTGATGGACGTGAGTCTGGGTGAACTCCGGGAGTTGGTGATGGACAGGGAGGCCTGGCGTGCTGCGATTCATGGGGTCGCAAAGAGTCAGACACGACTGAGTGACTGAACTGAACTGAAAGACCACAGGTAATATTCTGAGTTATATCCTTTGAGATGTTTTGTACATACAGACACCCCCACCAGCTGGAAGAAGTTAACTGACGCTGCCCGCAAGCATGTAGGCCCCAGGCTGGTTGGAACCAGAAGGTTGATGATGCTGACTGTCACTTATCTCACCACCAAACAGTCAGAAGAATGTCCACGAGCTGCTCCTTGATCACTAGGAGACTCCTCACTACCTCCTTCAGGGTGGGTCACACAGTCTTGAAGGGCATTAGTCCTCTGTGCCCCCTTTTGCCTGGCAAAGCAATAAAAGCTTCCCGTTTCTACTTCATCCAAAACTCTTGTCTCTGCGTTTCTATTCAGCACCAGTAAACAGAGGCCAAGTTTTGGCAACAGGAGTAAAAACTTCTAACTTACTATAAATAAAGAATAAGAAAAATTGCCTAGAAGTAGAAGTTGAAGCAATATGTTACTGATCTGGACAGTCATCTTGCTAAAAACTGCATATGATTTCACTTCTCTGACTGATATGAAGCATTTTTATTACTTTTTAAAAACTGTATTCTCTTGTTATAATCCATGATTAATTTTTCAACATTTAAATTTCATTTGCCTAAAATTGGTGATCTGTATTAGTGGGGGTGAGGTTTCTTTTTAAGGTGATAAAAAAATGCTCTGGAATTAGATAGTGGTGATAGTTGTGTGATATACTGAAAATCACTGATCTGCACATTTTAAAAGGGTGAACTTTGGAACTTCCCTGGTGGTTCAGTGGTTAAGAATCTGCCTTACAATGGTGGGGACATGGGTTTGATCCCTGGTCAGGGAACTACGATCCCACATGCTCATATGCTGCAACTACTGAGCCCATGCACTCTGGAGCCCAAGCACCACTTCTAGAGAGTCCATGCACCGCAACGAAAGATCCTGCAAGATGCAACAGTGATCTCGTGTGCCACAACTAAGACCCAACATAGCCAAATAAATACATACATTAATAAATATTTGAAAAGAGTGAATTTTTATTGCATATGAATTATATCTCAAACACAAAAAAAGTAGTGACATGCCTGTGTGCTGAGTTCCTATTGAGAAGTTCTCCAATGTCAACAGTTTGAGAAGGAGCCCACAAGGCGATCGAGAGATGGGCACTAGCTCTCTGAAGTGATGGAGTTGGCAGTGAGGTGGTTCACCTTCATTGCCTGCTTTTCCAGCCAGTTTCATAGACTGTGAAGAGACCCTGCCTCACACAGGCTGTTCAGGTTGTCCTGCTTTATGCCGAACAATCTGATTCCTTATCCAGACAATGAAAGTATCCGTTCGCTATTCCCAAATCCTCTCTTCACAGAGCACAGCACTGTTGTGCCCCAGGACTGCGAAGAAAATTGTGCACTGTCCCACTCTCGAGGACCCCAATGTCCGGTCTGTAATTGTGGGATGTATAAGGGGTCACGGTCACGCAGAGGTCAGAGGAATAACTGGCTAGGAGGTGAGGGGGGCTTCACACAGGCTTGCAGTCTGGGATGGAAACTGCCATAGGTGAAAGGGAGCAAAGAACACTTCAGGTGAGGACACAGCCAGGTCAGAATACACAGAGGTAGGAGACAGAATGTATTAGCACAAAAGTGAAATGTGTACACAGAATATGGTTTGCATGGGTGGGAGCAGCAGGAGATGAGGCTGAGGTCAGAGGACAGAGCCCTGAATGCCATCCCAAAAGTCTGGGCATCATTCTATAAGCTGGGGGGGATGGATGGAGGATTCTATGCATCAGAATGGTCAGTTCTTTATTTAAGAGAAAGTATTTTATACATATCTAGCATAGTATATATATTTTATATATATTTATTTATATATAGTGTATATATTCTAATTATATATAGGGACAGTTGTCTATTACATATGGAATATATATATGTATATATATATATGCAATGGAATACTATTTAGTAATAAAAAATATATATATTTCACAACATAGGGAATATAACCAATATTTTATAACAATAAATGGAATATAACCTTTAAAAATTGGGAATCACTGTATTGTACCCCTGTAAGGTATATAATATTGTACAGTAACTATACTTTAATAAAATGAAGAAAAATTTTTAACTGTCTTGTTTCTTGTTCTACTGAAGTATGGTTCATTTACAATGTTGTATTAGTTTCAAATGTACAGCAAAGTGATTCAGTTATACACATATATTCTTTTTCAGATTCTTTTCTATTATAGGCTTTTATAAGCTACATCTTTGTTGTTTACCTATTTTACATATAGCAGTGTACATCTGTTCATCCCAAACTCCTAATTTATTTCCCCCCACACACTGCCATCTCCTTTGGTAACCATAAGTTTATTTTGTAAGTCTGAGTCTATTACTGTTTTGTAAATAAGTTCATTTCATTTTTTTACATTTCATATCATTTTTTTAATATTCCACATATAAGTGATATCATATGACATTAGTCTTCCTCTGTCTGACTTACCTCACTTTATATGACAGTCTCTAGGTCCATTCATGTTGCTGTAAAAGGTATTATTTCTCTCCTTTTAATGACTGAGTAATATTTCATTGTATATATCCTACATCTTCTTTATCCATTCATCTGTCCATTTAGGTTGTTTCCATGTCCTGGCTATTGTAAATAGTGCTTCTATGAATAAATACAATTTTTAATTTAAAAAATTATGAAGTACTGATGCAATAAAATAGATAAAAGAATACCCAGGTGGCAATAGTTGTGAAGAATCTGCCTGCCAACGCAGAAGATGCAAGAGTCACAGGTTGGATCCCTGGGTCAGGAATATCCCCTGGAGGAGGAAGTGGCAACCTACTCCAGTCTGGAAAATCCCATGGACAGGGAGGAATCCCATGGCTACAGTCCATGGAGTCACAAAGAGTCAGACATGACTGAGCAACTGAGCACAAAGCAGTACAAGATGGATGAATCTCAAAAACATTATTACTGGGTCCAATAAGCCAGCGATAAAAGAGTGTATACAGTGTGATTCCATTTATATGCAGTTCTAGAACGGGAAAACTATGGTGCTGGAAATCGGAACAGTGGTTGCCTGTGGGGAAAGGGCTGCCTGCAGGGAAGCACAAGGGCTCTTTCTGTGGTGAAGGAAACGTATCTCTTCATTGAGGTGTTGTTTGCATGAATGTGCGTGTTTGTCAAACTCATGGAACTGTACACTTAAGATCTGTCATGTCTGTGTTTGTAAAATATGCGTAAAAAAAAAAAAAATCTCACTCAGGTGTGAGTAATAAGGATAGATCAGCAGAGAGCAAGGCTGAAGATGAGCCTGCCTCCTCTTTCATTACAGTTCATTCAGGGTCTGCTCAGTCACGTGGCCAGTCTGCCGCTGGTCCACACAGAGGAGTCCAGGACACAACTGGAGGGCTTGATTTCCAAAGAGCAACTGTGCCCTTTCCTTTCCCTGGAAATGAGGAAAATTATACCAGGCCCTCCATGTGGAATCTGCTTTTGTTCAGATTCCCTACAAATACCTGATTATCTTACTCCTCTTGGAGACAGTGGACTTCAGTTGAATCAATACAGAGCAATTCTATCAGAACACAGCAGAAGGCTGCGCCGCTGCGTCCAGGGAGGTTTACACCAAAATGTGACAAGTGCGGACACCAGGGAGACTAGGGCCTCAGCGAAGCCGGGTAACTTGAGCAGCCCCCTGTGCAATATCCGGTGTGCCAGACAGAAATGCTTAAAGACCTAGATCCTATTATATGAGGTTGAATTCATTCAATTAGACAGCTTAAGCAGCTCCGATCAGCCGCTGGAACACTTCTCCGCGCAATGCTAAAACAATGGCCCCGGGGGCAGCTGAAGTTTGCTTTCTCTTGTGTGAGGCCAGCTGGAGTTGCCGAGCACATGGCCGCGCTGGGGAGGGCCAACACCGCATAATTGCATTAAACCTGCCTGTTCTTTCCGGAAAGCACTTCCTGACTGCATCGAGGAGGAAATGAGTTACGGGGGAGCTTTGGAGTCTTAGGACACCACACTTCTCTTTCAATCCCCCTCCCCCAACCCGTCAATATCACTTTTATGGAAAGAGAATCTAAATTTAGACTCCCCTGCCTAGGGCTAAAGTTTTGCTATTTTATACTTGCTCTGTCTGTCATTGCTATTAAAGTGACTTTTGTTGGCCATAGCACTTAGGGCAGCAGAAAATCAATCTGAATAGATTTCTATTAGGTAGAGCTAGGGTATCACGAACTCCACTGCACTTTCTGAAGACGCTAGTTTGCTTTCAAAATCTACATTCAGTGATTTTCGTTGTTGTTTAGTCGCTAAGCCGTGTCTGACTCTGTGACCCCACGGACTGTAGCCTGCCAGGCTCCTCTGTCCATGTCAACCTCTCTCAAAAAGCCCTCCCAGGTGTCTGTTACCGACTCGAGGATGTCATAGCTCCCTCCCCAGTGCTTCCCTGTTACTTTATCTCTTCTGTGGCACATCTGTACTCATCGGTCCATCCTCTCAACAAGCATTTATTGAGCTCCCACTACACTGGAAGCAGTTCTAGGCACCTTCGCATATTATTCGTTTAATCCTCATGGTAACACTTTCAGGTAGTTAATATCCCCTTTTCACTGAAGACACCTAAACTCACAGAACTTAGGCAGGTTGCCAAAGGTCTAACAGCTGGTGCTGACAATATTTAGCTGCAAATCTAAATTTCCTATCCCCAAACTCAGCCTGCCTGTAGCAGCTATTTGTGTACTTTCTGTCTCTGTCGCTGATAAATATCTAGTGGGGTCTATGGGGTCTACTCTGTGCCAGGCACTATCCTAAACACCAGGGATACACACTGAAGTCCTGGTCCCAAGAAGACAGATATATTCCCAAGAATCTCTTAGTTTTTTGTTTTTAAAATTTATTTATTTGCCTGTGCCGAGTTGCGACATGCGGAATCTTTAGTTATGGCATGCGAACATGTGGGATCTAGTTCCCTGACCAAGGATCAAACTCAAGCCCCGTGTATTGGGAGCGCAGAGTTTTAGCCACTGGACCACCAGGGAATTCCCCCAAGGATCTATTTTAGTCTGAAGGTCATGTCATTTATTTATTCAATAGGCAGACATGTGGGGAGCACCTGCTGTATCCTAGGGACTATATTCTGGGCACAGTCATGCTCCTGTCCTGGGGACAGTATTTGAATAGAGGCCCAAGCAGAGCATCACTGGAGGGATGATTTGCCGTGTATGGCGAGTTTGGAGAAGGCTTCATAGAGAAGATGAGTTGGACCTTAAAGTTTAAGAAGAATTTTGACAGATTTTTTTCAAAAAGAGGTAAGGCATCCTACGGAGAAGTCTTCATGAGCCAGGACATGCAGGTATAAAACCTCAGGGTAGCGTCAGGGTAATTTAAACAGCACTATGTGGCTGAAATGTGGGGTGTGAGGTAGGGAGTAGAGCGAGATGAAATTGGAAAAGGTGCCTCAAAAGCGACGATAAAGGAGCTGAGAGGTGATCTCAGGAAAATGCAGAGAACCGTTGGAAGTTTCTGAGCAGAGGAGCTTACTTATCTCTGTGTTCCACAGCGTGTGGCACACTGCCTTGCTCCTGGTAGCAGTTTTTAGCATTTGTCACTTTCCTGGCACCAGAGAAAACTCTGGCCCCCAACATGATGTCATGCTCTGTTTACACAGGAAAAAATAATGCCTATGCTCTTGCGTAGAGCAATTTTCTCGTCCACCCCTCTGCCAAGCCACCTCAGGTCTGAGAGCAGTCTTTCTCTTTTATCCAAGGCCGACTTGCCGCCTCCACGCTGTTGTGACTGCCACAGACCCCGCTATTTTCTCCTTGGAGAATAGAATTGGGTCCAGTGGGAGGAGTACTAGCTTGGGAGGCGTAAGGAACTGGAGTCCTGACCTTTGCTCTACAAGTACCTGGAGTGTAGCCTTTGCTTGTGGCCCTTCTTTAAAACAGAGAGATGATTTCTACATTCCTCTCCAGACTTAAGAAGGCACATTGACCTTATGTTTAAAATCTCCTGATTTTAAACATAAGGTCAGTGTGCCTTCAGCTAGGCCCGACAGTGGCTATATCTACAAAATTCTGCTTTAACTTTGTCAGAATAATTTCTGTTTCACATCTCCACCTCCTCCTTGCCCAATTCTAGGAAGGTTTCCAGGGATGTTTGCACCTATGCTTCAAGAGAGATTTGTGTTGCTAAGCTAGAAACAGAAGTTGCTAAAGAACACTCTTTCTGCCAATCTTCTTTGAAACCCTCAGTGCACTGAAGATATAAGGCTATTTGTCCCAAATAGAGTCCAGAGAGAAAGCAATACTTTGCAGAAGAGAGGGGCAAGAAAAGCAAGATTGAGAAGAATCTCTTTCTTATGATAACCCACAAAATCAATCTTGCAAAAGAGGGTGTTTTTGAGAAGGTAACATTTATTAATAATTACCCTGGAATAGGAATTCCCTGGCAGTCTAGTGGTTGGTAAGATTCAGTGCTTTCACTGCTGTGGGGCCTGGGTTTGATCCCTGGTTGGGTAACTAAGATCCCACAAGCCGCATTGGGGTGGCCAGGAAAAAAAAAAAAAAAATTACCCTGCAAGCATAAACCAGGATGGTCCCAGCACACTGTGTGTTGTGGTCGCCCTACACCACCATTAAATCCAAACAGAATCGTAGCATCACACCCCCACTGTCCTACAGACATCACTAACCAATCCTCACACTTTCACTGAGCCCAGGAGAGCCTAGAACCCTTCTGAACAAGTGCTTCTGGCATTGCTAATCTGTCACTGTTGACCCCTGAATCGAAATTTCTTTATTGCAGTTAATCTTGTAGCAGAAGACTGACACAGTGGATACCACGGTGCTCTGCCTAGTTCTCCTCCGGGGACTGATGAACCCATGCCTCAGCTGCTGCATCTGTCTCCTGATGGCTGACAGATGGACCCCTCACCAAGCATTGCCCACAGCTGAAGGTCACTGCCTTGCCCAAGGTCATGTCCTCTCTCAACTGCACTGGAGACCAAGGGCTGCTTGACGGAAGGATACAAAAGCCAGAATCTGCCTTGCTTCAATCTGAGTCAAGTCTGGAAGGCCATCCCAGCTCCAGAGCTTTCTGTAAGATCAGCTGAGAGCGACGGCTTCTCCTTTGGCTCAATCTTGACTCTTCACATTTCTACACATATTATCTCCCAGGAGTTCTCCTCAATCAGCCTTCCACCCCCAATTCTCCACTTCAGGATCTGTTTGCAGGGATCCCTATCCAAGGAACCAAGCTGCCTCTGTGCCATTAGTAAGAAGTAAACTCAAGGTTAACTTCCTAATATTTACCTCAGTAACATATGTCAATTAGCATATATTTCTTGTTCTCACATCTAACGGATCTTAATTTAAAAACTGTCCCAGAAAACACAGTGCCCCTTCATCTTTTGCAATCAGATGAGTGCAAGTTCTCCCCTGTCTCTAGTCTCTAGTGGAGAAAGCAGGTTGCTATGTGGTTCCACAACAGTAAAATGAAGCAAACACTGTTAGGAAGATAGGAGACCAGGGTTTTAGTTCTGACTTTGCCACGGACGCACTATCATGTGAGCAAATAATTTCCTTTCTCTTGCTGTTGTTTAGTCACTAAGTCGTGTTCAACTCTTTTGTGATCCCATGGACTGTAGCCTGCCAGGCTCCTCCTGTCCATGGGATTTCCCAGGCAAGAATACTGGAGTGAGTTGCCATTCTCTTCTCCAGAAGAGATTCCTGAACCAGAAATCAAACCCAAGTCTCCTGAATTGCAGGCAAATTCTTCCCATAGGGGATGCAGGCAAATTCTTCCTATGGACTTCCCATAGGTGAGTCCAAATTTATTTGTCTATAAAATACAGGGCTTTTCAGAAAATTTGTCTGAAACTTAGAAATAAGGCAGAAAGGTAGGTCCCACATTCTTTCAGTGTTATGCAGGAACAAAGACCGCCCAGAGATTATCTAGAGATATGAATCTAATTTCTCCCACAATGTGCTATTGATTGAAGGTCTCTGATTTAGTGACATTGCTTATTACCTGATAGGGTTTTGTCTCATAGATACACAAATAATTTCTGTCCATGGAACAGATAACCACAAAGATTTACAATCCAGTTTTTTTATGTAACCCAATAAATTTACCTTAACATTATATAATATATACCTGACATTCTTAATGTTCTTTGAACCATCATAACATCTTAACGGTTCCCTCACTAATTCATGAGTTAACTAGAATTTCTTACCTGTGGTTCATTCTGTATATGTAGTGATTTTACCTTTTTAAAAATTATACTTTAGCGGCTTGATCTGAGCCATGATATTGGACACAAACCAATCCACGTACCCATCTTGAGAACGCAGGACTCATATGATGTTAATGTAACACACATCACTGAGGCCTCCTTTCTGCAGAAATCCTCTGGTCCATGTTACCCTTCAGAGAGCAGGCAGCAATACCAGAGTGTCCAGACCCATCGTCTCTTGATCACTGTGTGACTGGGGTGGGAAGCTGGGAAAAGAGCAGCACAGCCAAGACTTAATGACTTCCCCAGGGTTTTCCAAGGTCTGAAAGTTGTGAAAGTTATTGGGTTGGCCAGAAAGTTCATTCGGGATTCTCTGTAAGATGTTATGGGGGGAAAAAACCAAACAAACTTTTTGGCCAACACAATATATGGTCAGAGCTGGGATTCAAACTCAGGCCTATCTAGCATTAAAAACATGCCTGTAACTATCCTACTCATACCTTCATGATGTGTCTCATGTACCCGAATCCCCAGTGTATGTCAGATATGTCCACTACATAGGAGGTACTCAATATATACCCCCATGCAGTTTTAAAAATTTTAAGTATCCTAGTGGCTAGAGGGAGAAGGAAATGGCAACTCATTCCAGTATTCTTGCCTAGAGAATCCTATGGACAGAGGAGCCTGGTGGGCTGCTGTCCATAGGGTCGCACAGTGTCAGACACGACTGAAGTGATTTAGCATGCATGCATGCATTGGAGAAGGAAATGGCAACCCACTCCAGTATTCTTGCCTGGAGAATCCCAGGGACAGAGGAGCCTGGTGGGCTGCCATCTCTGGGGCTACACAGAGTCAGACACGACTGAAGCGACTTAGCAGCAAGAGCAGCAGCAATGGCTAGAGATTAGCTATTTCCAAGGGACCAAATATATTGATAAACTTCACTTCAGAGCCCTGGGAGACAAACACCTGGGAGCCAGACAGGCCTAGGGTCCACCCCATCGTGGCCATTTCATGACCCCTTAACAGCGTAACCTTGAGCCAGAAAGGAAATCATGTAAGTCTCAGTTTCCTCCCCTGTCACATGCAAATAACCCTCATAGGCTTGTTCTGATGATTAAAGTAGAAACAGAGCATGGATGCACTTAGCGCAGGACCTAGCAAAGGTGGCCCCACCCCCATGGTCTTCTGGTCTTTCCTTCCTCTCTCAGGAGACCCTGGAAAGCTATGAGGACTTGGCTGTGCTGCTGCTTCTACCAGCCCCCACCGCAGCCACACAGTGATCAAGGGATGGGAAAATGCTCTGTTCAAACAGGTGTCACTGTTCTCAACCTACAGTCTCATTTCCTGATCGTGTCTTAATCTGCTCGTCGGTGGTGAAAGTTGATTTCTTGCACATTCTTATATCAGTGGGAATTTCTGCCCTTGGCTGACAGGCATTATGGGCTGGCTTTGACATACAGCCCTACAGGGTCTGAACAGCCCCTATTCTTTCCCAGTTCTGAAAGGGAGCTTTGTGCCAAGGATTCATTAAACTGCACTGCACAGCCCCTTCATAAATGGGGCTCAATAATGAACAGTCGATTTAACTGGAAAAGCTGCTGGAGCTGTTAAATTAAAGGGAAATAAAGTGCACTTTAGACTCAGTCTGCCAGAAGAAATGGTGACCTAAAAGGAAAATCTTCATTTTTATTGAATTGAAGTTTTTAAAAAAGTGTAAAATGTCCAGGAAGCTTCCTTGTGACAGGCAATGAGACATAAAAGTGGAGAACATGGGCTTAAGATAGCCATGCTTTATATTCACTAGCATCACCCCAAAGTGAGTCTTGGGCTCTCAGAGGAGACAAAGGATTGATCTAATCTGGCGAAGGAAATATGAAGGGACTCTGCAATGTGCCACAAGACATGATTTTTTTTTTTTCATTTTTAAAGTTATTTTATTTAAGACCAGGATTTCCCTTTCATTCTTGGGACATTTGAAGGACCAAGAGCCATTCTTTTCAGTTTTTCTGTTCTCTTTTGGGAATAAGGAATCTCTCCAGCAGGAGATCTAGTTGTTTATCCTCACACTACAGCTCAGAGTTATATCTCATTTGAGTACTGTGCACTCTAACTCAGCAAGCTCCCTCTTAGATTTGAGATTGTCAGCAGTATGCGTAAAGGCGCAAAGAACTTCCTCTTCAACCTCTGAGTTACATCACTTCTTAGCATGGTGAGATTGAACTTCTACTAATATATGCTGGAATGTTATGGTTTCCAGTAACTCTCACGTGCAAGAAGTAAAAGCCACTGTGCTTCAGCATAACCATATGGTGGTCTTGCTTTTTTCTGCTAAGCTCCCATGAGCTGGGAATTCTTCTTTACAAGCTCCCCAATCCTTCGTGTTTTCAAATCTTTGTAACGAATCGGCTCCTGGGTACGTCACAGGCTTTCTTAGTCAAGGCCTGGTTTTCATCTTTAAGCATCATTTTACCATCAGAAATGACAAAAGTCACTCATCACAGGGAATTTAAAGAGAAATCTGAAAGGCAATGTGAAATAAATAAAGGCCTACTTCTACCCTCATTGTTCAGGGTCACTGGAATCCAAACACAGATTTTCAGTTGCAAATCTGTGTAGAAAAGGCAAAACTTCCTTTCTCAGAAGTTTTATGCTCTCTTTCTTTTATTTTTCATTTTGAATTCTAAGCCATCAATTTAATTTTTTTAGGATTCTTCATCAAGCAATTCAAAGCCACCTTGAAAGTATCCTGAAGTTGAAAAAATAATCTCTAAATGTGTTCATTTTTTAATAGTAACTATGGTGACCCACTAAGCAGTATTGTTTTATTCTTCTTCCATCTACCACCAATGAGTCACGGTTGACCAATGTAAATCATGGGCTCTCTACACCATGAAATTCTGGGTTCATAAAATACTGCTGCCTGTGACAACTTCTGGGGGACTTTGCTCAGTGTGAGCCCTGATGGTTACTAGGGTCTACACCTGCATCAGAGCAAACAAAGTTTCATTCACCTTCCATCAAAGATTGCCAGAGTTCAAAACAGCTATGCCATCCTGTGTGAGCCTGACTACATTTTGACATTTAGCAGTACAGTAAATATTTATTAGAAAATACATATTAGACTGGTCTAGCTTTTATACATTTGGAGAAGGAAATGGCAACCCACTCCAGTGTTCTTGCCTGGAGAATCCCAGGGATGGGGGAGCCTGGTGGGCTGCCATCTCTGGGGTCGCACAGAGTCGGACACGACTGAAGCGACTTAGCAGTAGCAGTAGTAGCTTTTATACATGGCATGAGCCATTCAAATGTACTTTTCTGGTCATGACTTATCTAACATAAATAATCTTCAACCCACTGAGAAGACATTTAGCCTTAACGATGAGAGATAAGAGAATTTTCTGGATCTGACCACAGCCAGACCAAGAGATAAGGGAGAATGTTAGTATGTTAAAATTTATCTAAAGGAATATGACCAGGAAGGTGATGCTGATCAAAATCAAAGCACAGGAGAAAGTATGCTTCAATAGTATTCATAATATCATTGAATTCTTCTATTTATTTTAAGAAATAAAATTTTATGTGCCTTTTTTCCCATCAGTGTGTGATCTTTCTGAGAAAAGTACAAAGGATATCCTTGGTGCTTCATGGAAAGTATAACAGGTAGAGGTTTAAGAAATATTTGACAAGGGAGTTACAAAAAAATGAGAAGAAAGAAAAGGAAAGAGAAAAAAAGGGGCTGTGAGACAATGAAAGGAAAATGTTAGCTCAGGGAAACTTAGAAATGACATAATAGCTTTCTTCACATATTGAAAGTATATCACTTAGAAAAGAGATTAAAACTTATTCTTTTAGAAACCAAATAATTTAATTAGGAGCTATGATTAAAAATCTAAAAGATGTCTGGTCCCTGGATGTAAGGAGCTTAGACGTTGCTACCTCATGCAAGCAAGGAATAAGCTGGGGGCAAAAAAAGAAAAAACTAACAACTCTAGCTCCATAAGAGAAATGAGGGCACAGGACAAAACACCATCCTTCTGAGATTAGAGAAACAGACAGGTGAATACAAGGAATCACAAGTTACTAGAACAGAAACATCTATGGGAACGAGTGCTGGCAGCTCAGTGTGCAAAAGTTTGAGAGCTAAAAGCTCAAGGGGCCACTGTTATTATGGAATCCCTACAATTTTGTAAGTTTTACTTCCTGAAGTTCTACCCATTCTCACAATGAATATTGGAGAAAAATTCTCTTATGCTTCCAGGAGGGGTAAGGGAAAAGGAACCACCTTGAAATACGTTCAGTTCAGTTCAGTCGCTCAGTCATGTCTGACTCTTTGCGACTCCATGAATCACAGCACGCCAGGCCTCCCTGTCCATTACCAAATCCCGGAGTTCACCCAAACTCATGTGCATTGAGTCGATGATACCATCTAGCTATCTCATCCTCTGTTGTCCCCTTCTCTTCCTGCCCCCAATCCCTCCTAGCATCAGGGTCTTCTCCAATGAGTCAACTCTTTGCATGAGGTGGCCAAAGTATTGGAGTTTCAGCCTCAACATCGGTCCTTCCAATGAACTCCCAGGACTGATCTCCTTTAGGATGAACTGGTTGGATCTCCTTGTAGTCCAAGGGATTCTCAAGAGTCTTCTCCAACACCACAGTTCAAAAGCATCAATTCTTCGGCGCTCAGCCTTTTTCACAGTCCAACTCTCACATCCATACATGACCACTGGAAAAACCATAGCCTTGACTAGACAGACCTTTGTTGGCAAAGTAATGTCTCTGCTTTTGAATATGCTATCTAGGTTGGTCACAACTTTCTTTCCAAGTAGTAAGCATCCTTTAATTTCATGCTTGCAATCAGCATCTGCAGTGATTTTGGAGCCCCCAAAAATAAAGTCTGACACTGTTTCCACTGTTTCCCCCATCTATTTGCCAAGAAGTGATGGGACCAGATGCCATGATCTTAGTTTTCTGAATGTTAAGCTTTAAGCCAACTTTTTCACTCTCCTCTTTCATGTTCACCAGGAGGTTTTTGAGTTCCTCTTCACTTTCTGCCATAAGGGTGGTGTCATCTGCATATCTGAGGTTATTGATATTTCTCCCAGCAATCTTGATTCCAGCCTGTGTTTCCTCCAGCCCAGCATTTCTCATGATGTACTCTGCATATAAGTTAAATAAGCAGGGTGACAATATACAGCCTTGATGTACTCCTTTTCCTATTTGGAACCAGTCTGTCGTTCCATGTCCAGTTCTAACTGTTGCTTCCTGACCTGCATACAGGTTTCTCAAGAGGCAGGTCAGGTGGTCTGGTATGCCCATCTCTTTCAGAATTTTCCACAGTTGATTGTGATCCACACAGTCAAAGGCTTTGGCATAGTCAATAAAGCAGAAATAGATGTTTTTCTGGAACTCTCTTGCTTTTTCCATGATCCAGCAGATGTTGGCAATGTAATGTCTGGTTCCTCTGCCTTTTCTAAAACCAGCTTGGCCATCTGGAAGTTCATAGTTCATGTATTGCTGAAGCCTGGCTTGGAGGATTTTGAGCATTGCTTTACTAGCGTGTGAGATGAGTGCAATTGTGCGGTAGTTTGAGCATTCTTTGGCATTGCCTTTCTTTGGGATTGGAATGAAAACTGACCTTTTCCAGTCCTGTGGCCACTGCTGAGTTTTCCAAATTTGCTGGCATATTGAGAGCAGCACTTTCACAGCATCATCTTTCAGGATTTGAAATAGCTCAACTGGAATTCCATCACCTCCACTAGCTTTGCTCGTAGTGATGTTTTCTAAGGCCCACTTGACTTCACATTCCAGGATGTCTGGCTCTAGGTCAGTGATCACACCATCGTGATTATCTGGGTCATGAAGATCTTTTTTGTACAGTTCTTCTGTGTATTCTTGCCACCTCTTCTTAATATCTTCTGCTTCTCTTAGGTCCATACCATTTCTGTCCTTTATCGAGCCCATCTTTGCATGAAATGTTCCCTTGGTATCTCTAATTTTCTTGAAGAGATCTCTAGTCTTTCCCATTCTATTGTTTCCCTATATTTCTTTGCATTGATCACTGAGGAAGGCTTTCTTATCTCTCCTTACTATTCTTTGGAACTCTGCATTCAAATGGGATAATCTTTCTTTTTCTCCTTTGATTTTCGCTTCTCTTCTTTTCACAGCTATTTGTAAGGCCTCCTCAGACAGCCATTTTGCTTTTTTGCATTTCTTTTCCATGGGGATGGTCTTGATCCCTGTCTCCTGTACAATGTCACAAACCTCATTCCATAGTTCATCAGGCACTCTGTCTATCAGATCTAGTCCCTTAAACCTATTTCCCACTTCCACTGTATAATCATAAGGGATTTGATTTAGGTCATACCTGAATGGTCTAGTGGTTTTCCTCACTTTCTTCAATTTAAGTCTGAATTTGGCAATAAGGAATTCATGATCTGAGCCACAGTCAGCTTCCGGTCTTGTTTTTGCTGACTGTATAGAGCTTCTCCATCTTTGGCTGCAAAGAATATAATCAATCTGATTTCGGTGTTGACCATCTGGTGATGTCCATGTGTAGAGTCTTCACTTGTGTTGTTGGAAGAGGGTGTTTGCTATGACCAGTGTGTTCTCTTGGCAAAACTCTATTAGCCCTTGCCCTGCTTCATTCTGTACTCCAAGGCCAAATTTGCCTGTTACTCCAGGTGTTTCTTGACTTCCTGCTCTTGCATTCCAGTCCCCTATAATGAAAAGGACATCTTTTTTGGGTGTTAGTTCTGAAAGGTCTTGTAGGTCTTCATAGAATCGTTCAACTTCAGCTTTTTCAGTGTTACTGGTTGGGACATAGGCTTGGATCACTGTGATATTGAATGGTTTGCCTTGAAAACGAACAGAGATCATTCTGTCGTTTTTGAGATTGCATCTAAGTACTGCATTTCAGACTCTTTTGTTGACCATGATGGCTACGCCATTTCTTCTAAGGGATTCCTGCCCACAGTAGCGATATAATGGTCATCTGAGTTAAATTCACCCATTCCAGTCCATTTCAGTTTGCTGATTCCTGGAATGTCGACGTTCACTCTTGCCATCTCCTGTTTGACCACTTCCAATTTGCCTTGATTTATGGACCTAACATTCCAGGTTCCTATGCAATATTGCTCTTTACAGCATTGGACCTTGCTTCTGTCACCAGTCACATCCACAAGTAGGTATTGTTTTTGCTTTGGCTCCACCCCTTCATTCTTTCTGGAGTTATTTCTCCACTGATCTCCAGTAGCATATTGAGCACTTACCGACCTGGGGAGTTCCTCTTTCAGTATCCTATCATTTTGCCTTTTCATACTGTTCATGGGGTTCTCAAGACAAGAATACTGAAGTGGTTTGCCATTCCCTTCTCCAGTGGACCACATTCTGTCAGACCTCTCCACCATGACCCACCCGTCTTGGGTGACCCCACACGGCATGGCTTAGTTTCATTGAGTTAGACAAGGCTGTGGTCTGTGTGATCAGATTGGCTAGCTTTCTGTGATTATGGCTTCAGTGTGTCTGCCCTCTGATGCCCTCTCGCAACACCTACCATCTCACTTGGGTTTCTCTTACCTTGGACGTGGGGTATCTCTTCACGGCTGCTCCAGCAAAGTGCAGCCGCTGCTCCTTACCTTGGACGAGGTTGCCCCTCCTGACCTTGAACATGGAGTAGCTCCTCTTGGTCCTCCTGCACCCGTGCAGCCACCGCTCCTAGTTCTAAATAAAGTCAGTCCTCAAAAGAAACTATTTAACCAGAGCTTAACCTACTTGGAGAAAGGAAAATACCCAGTTCCAGCCTACTCTAGCCATCCTGTTTCACTTAGAGGAGGGGGAAAAAAAAACCTGAGATAAACTTGTGAAGTTTACACTCCAGAGGCATAGGCTCACTAAAAGAATGATTCCAAATCATAGGTACAGAATGCTTCCTCTCCCCTACCCCTCCTACATTACTATAGTGCTATTTACAGCAATTCCTTTTACCTGGAACTTTATTCAAGAAAAATTATGAGGCATACTTAATGGCAAAAAAAAAAAAAAAACCAGTCTTAAGAGATAAAGCAAGCCTCAGAACCAGACTCATATATGGCAGAGATACTGGAGTTATCAGGCAAGGAATTTAAAACATTTATCTATCTAATAGATAAAGTTGACAGCATGCAAGAACAGATGGATAATGTAAGTTGAGAGATGGGATCTCTAAGGAAAAAACAAAAAGAAATGCAAGAGATCCAAAACACAGTAACAGAAATGAGGAATGCCTTTGATGGGCTTATCAGTAGACTGGACATGGCCAAGAAAGAATTTATAAGCTTGAGAATATTTCAGCAGAAACAACCCAAACTAAGAAACAAAGGAAAAAGACTTGAGGAAAACACAGAACAGAATACCCAAAAACTGTAGAACAATTACAAATGGTATGGGTAATGGAAATTCCAGGAGGAGAAGAAAGAAAGGAACAGAAGAAATATTTGAAACAATGATGTCTGAGAATTTCTCCCAAATTAATGTTTGGGAGAAATCATAGATTTCACCAAATCATAGATTCAGAAAGATCAAAGGACACCAGACAGGATAGAAAAAGAAAAAGAAAACCAGAAACAAACAAAAAGGCTACACTTAGTGATATAATTTTCAAACTACAAAAATCAAAGACAAAAAAATCCTCAACGATGCCAGAGAGAAAAAACAACTATAGAGAAACAAAGATAAAAAGTACACCCAACTTTTCCTTAGAAACCATGCAAGCAAGTAGAGAGTAAAAGGAAATACTTAAAGTGTTGAGAGGAAAAAAATGTCAGCCTAAAATTCTGTGCCCCATAAAATTATCCTCCAGAAGTGCAGGAGAAATGAATACACCCTCATACAAACAAGCATTGAAAGAATTTGTTACTAATACACCTGCCTTAAAGGAAAGGTTAAAAGAAACTATTTAGAGAGAAAGCAAATAATTTAAGCCAGAAACTCAGATCTACAAAAAAAAAGAAAGACTGTTGAAGAAGGAATAGTGAAGCTGAAATAAATTTTCTATTTTTTTTTTTTTCTGCTGTGCTGGGTCCTCATCGCTGCATGAACTTACTTTAGTTGCAGTGAATGGGGGCTGCTCTCTCGTCACAGTGCACAGGCTTCTCATCGTGGCGGCTTCTCTTGTTACAGAGCGTGGGCTCTAGCACACATGGGCTTCAGTAGCTGTGGTACACGGAATTCAGTAGGTGCTGTTCCTGGGCTCTGGAACACAGGTGCAATAGTTGTGACACACAGACTCAGTTGCTCCACAGCACATGGGATCTTCCTGGATCAGGGATCAAACCCGTGTCTCCTGCATTGGCAGGCAGATTCTTTACAACTGACCCACCAGGGAAGTCCTTATTTTTCTTATTCTTAATTGATTTTACAGATAAGTTTGTTCAAAACAATAACAGTAATAATGTATTTGATTATAGATACTTATGTACACATACATAATATGTATTTATCAATATCCTTGTGTAGGTTTATGTGTAAGTGGAATGAATGACAGCAGTGACACACGAGATAGGAGGGATTAGAATTATTTTGTCATTTTGAGGCACTTGCACTACCCATGAAGCATATAGTGTTATTTGAAGGTAGACTTGGATTAGTTGTTAATGTGTATTGCAAATTCTAGGGAAAGCACTAAAAAAGGAAAAAAATGTATAACTGCTGCTGTGCTAAGAAAGGAGAGAAAGTGGAATCATACAAAATGCTCAGTTAAAAAAACAAAAGGCAGAAAACAGTGGAAGACAACAATAACAACCAAAAAAAAAAGACCCGAGACCAAGGGCAACAAATAATAAATAGTGCTAAATATAATAGATATTAATCCAACTATATCAATAACTACTTTGAACATTAATGGTCTAAATGCATCAACTTAAAGGAAGGAAAGTTATGACCAACCTGAATAGCATATTCAAAAGCAGAGACATTACTTTGCCAACAAAGGTTTGTCTAGTCAAGGCTATGGTTTTTCCTGTGGTCATGTATGGATGTGAGAGTTGGACTGTGAAGAAGGCTGAGCGCCGAAGAATGGATGCTTTTGAACTGTGGTGTTGGAGAAGACTCTTGAGAGTCCCTTGGACTGCAAGGAGATCCAACCAGTCCATTCTGAAGGAGATCAGCCCTGGGATTTCTTTGGAAGGAATGATGCTAAAGCTGAAACTCCAGTACTTTGGCCACCTCATGAGAAGAGTTGACTCATTGGAAAAGACTCTGATGCTGGGAGGGATTGGGGGCAGGAGGAGAAGGGGACGACAGAGGATGAGATGGCTGGATGGCATCACTGACTCGATGGACATGAGTCTGGGTGAACTCCAGGAGTTGGTGATGGACAGGGAGGCCTGGTGTGCTGCGATTCATGAGGTCACAAAGAGTCAGACATGACTGAGCGACTGAACTGAACTGAAGAAACAAGACCCAGTTACATGCAGCCCACAAAAAAAAAAGCCCTCTTGAAATATAAAACACATGTAGATTAAAAGTAAATGTGGAGAAGTAAATGGCAACCCACCCCAGAATTCTTGCCTGGAGAATCCCATGGACAGAGGAGCCTGGCTGCTACAGTCCATAGGGTTGCAAAGAGTTGGCCACTATTTAGTGACTAAACAACAACATATAATAAGATTAGTTTTTCATCACTGGGGAAATGTTTTAACAATCAATTGTCCACTCTCAGAAAAAAAGAAAGCATACCTAGACCTTACAAAGAAATATGAGACAACTGTATTTAGCAGCTCTAATTATGAAATAATATGTTAGAGGCAAAGACAGAAAAGAGGAAGGCTTTACAGAGTATAACATGGAGCCCAGCAAGACATGAAGAGAGTAAGCCAGCCCATACAAAGATTTAAATAAACTTCAGCATGGCAAAAGGTGCCAGAAAGATATAATAGACAGCTGGCTGAAAATCACACATGTATGAATAAATGTGTCATTTAAGAACAGAATGCTAGAGGAACAAGATGGCAGAGGAGTAGGAGGACATGGAATACATCTCTCTCCATGGATACATCAGGAATATACCTTCAGACACCGGTGTATGCATGCAGAAGTACATGCAGAAAATCAGCTAAGAGCTGACAGGAGTACTGACCAGCAGAAAAGAATATATAGACCCACGCAAAACTCAAGATCAAGCCTGAGCCTTTGGAGCAAGAGCACTGACTGCAAGACCCTAGACTACCAGGGAACGAACCCCAGGGGTATCATAGTAAGAAATCACACAAATGAAACCACTGTAATACAAGACCTGGCATCACCCAACCACCAATAGCACCCTGTGCAGGAAACCTCATCTAAACAACAAGCAAAACAAAAATACAAACCCAATCATCAGCAAACAGGATTACCACCTCACTCAGCCTTGTCCAAACAAACAAAGTTCAGTTCAGTTCAGTTGCTCAGTCGTGTCTGACTCTTTGCGATCCAATGAATCACAACACGTCAGGCCTCCCTGTCCATTACCAACTCCCGGACTTCACTCAAACTCATGTCCAGCGAGTCGGTGATGCCATCCAGCCATCTCATTCTCTGTTATCCCCTTCTCCTCCTGCACCCAATCCCTCCCAGCATCAGAGTCTTTTCCAGTGAGTCAACTCTTCGCATGAGGTGGCCAAAGTACTGGAGTTTCAGCTTCAGTATCATTCCCTCCAAAGAAATCCCAGGGTTGATCTCCTTCAGAATGGACTGGTTGGACCTCCTTGCAGTCCAAGGGACTCTCAAGAGTCTTCTCCAACACCACAGTTCAAAAGCATCAATTCTTCAGTGCTCAGCCTTCTTCACAGTCCAACTCTCACATCCATACATGACCACAGGAAAAACCATAGCCTTGACTAGATGGACCTTTGTTGGCAAAGTAATGTCTCTGCTTTTGAATATGCTATCTAGGTTGGTCATAACTTTCCTTCCAAGGAGTAAGCATCTTTTAATTTCATGGCTGCAGTCACCATCTGCAGTGACTTTGGAGCCCAGAAAAATAAAGTCTGACACTGTTTCCACTGTTTCCCCCATCTATTTCCCATGAAGTGATGGGACCGGATGCCATGATCTTCGTTTTCTCAATGTTGAGCTTTAAGCCAACTTTTTCACTCTCCTCTTTCACCCTCATCAAGAGGCTTTTTATTTCCTCTTCACTTTCTGCCATAAGGGTGGTGTCATCTGCATATCTGAGGTTATTGATATTTCTCCCAGCAATCTTGATTCCAGCTTGTGCTTCTTCCAGCCCAGCGTTTCTCATGATGTACCCTGCATATAAGTTAAATAAACAGGGTGACAATATACAGCCTTGACGTACTCCTTTTCCTATTTGGAACCAGTCTGTTGTTCCATGTCCGGTTCTAACTGTTACTTCCTGACCTGAATACAGATTTCTCAAGAGGCAGGTCAGGTGGTCTGGTATTCCCATCTCTTTCAGAATTTTCCACAGTTTCTTGTGATTCACACAGTCAAAGGCTTTGGCATAGTCAATAAAGCAGAAATAGATGTTTTTCTGGAACTCTCTTGCTTTTTCGATGACCCAGCAGATACAAATCTCACCTTATAAGAAGCTTACACAAACCACTGGAACAGCCTTAGAGGGAAGAAACCAAAAGGAAGAAAAAATTCAACCTTGAGCCCTGGGAAAAGGAGACCCCAGACACAATAAGTTGAAAAAAATTATAATTAAAAGGCAGAGAAATACTATACAAATGAAGGAACATACTAGAAACACAGAAGTCCAAATACATGAAAAGGAAATAGGCAAACTACCTGAAAAAGAATTCAGAATAATAATAGCAAAGACGATCAAAAACCTTGAAAGCAAAATGGAGAAAATGCAAGAATCAATTAGCAAAGACCTAGAAGAATTAAAAATAAACATGCAGAGACAAACAGCACAATTACTGAAATTAAAAATACTCTAGAAGGAATCAATAGCAGAATATCTGAAACAGAAGAATGAATCAGTGTGCTGGAAGATAAAATGGTGGAAATAACTTCTGAAGAGCAGAAGAAAGTAAAAAGAATGAAAAGAACTGAGGATAGTTTCAAAGACCTCTGGGACAATATCAAATGTACCAACATTCAAATTATAGGGGTCCCAGAAGAAGAATAGAAAAAGAAAGGGCATGAGAAAATTTTTGAAGAGATTATAGTTGAAAACTTTCCCCAACATGGAAAAGGAAATAGTCAATCAAGTCCAAAAGGCACAAACAGTCCCATGCAGGATAAACCCAAGGAGAAACATGCCAAGAAACATACTAAAACTAACAAAGGCTAAACACAAATAAAGAATATTAAAAGCAGTAAGTGAGAAGCAACAAGTAACATACAAGGGAAACCCTGTGCGCTTAACAGCTGATGTCTCAGCAGAAACTCCACAGGCCAGAAGGGAATGGCAGGATATATTTAAAGTACTGAAAGGAGAAAATCTACAACCAAGATTACTGTACCTGGCAAGGATCTCATTCAAAATTGATGGAGAAATCAAAAGCTTTTTAGACAAGCAAAAGTTAAGAGAATTCAGTACCACCAAACCAGGTTTATAATAAATGTTAAAGGGACTTATATACTCAAGAAATACAAGAGAAGAAAAAAGACCTACAAAAGCAACCCCAAACAATTAAGAAAATGGCAATAGGAACATATATATCAATAATTACTTTAAATGTAAATGGATTAAATGCTACAACCAAAAGACACAGACTGGCTGAATGGATACAAAAACAAGACCGACATACATGCTTTCTACAAGAAACCCACTTTAGACCTCAAGACACATATAAACTGAAAGTGAGAGAATGGAAAAATACATTCCATGCAGATGGGAAGCAAAAGAAAGCTGGAGTAGCAATCCTTATATCAGACAAAATAGACCTTACAATAAAGAAGATTACAAGAGATAAGGAAGGACACAACATAATGATCAGGGTTCAATCCAGGAGGAAGACATAACAGTTGCAAATATCTATGCACCCAACATAGGAGCACCTCAATACATAAGACAAACACTAACAGAAATAAAAGGAGAAATTGACAGTAACACAATAATAGTAGGAGACTTTCACACCCGACTCACACCAATGGACAGATCATCAAAACAGAAAATTTATAAGGAAACACAAGTCTTAAATGATACATTAGATGAGATGGATCTCATTGATATCTTCAGGACATTCCATCCAAATGGAGAAGAATATACCTTCTTCTCAAGTGCACATGGAACATTTTCCAAGGTGTGTGGGTAACAAATTAAATCTCAGTAAATTTAAGAAAATTGAAATCATATCAATCATCTTCTGCAGCCACAGCACTGTGAGACTAGACATCAATTACAGGAAAAAACTGTAAGAAACACAAATACATGGAGAACAACACATTTCTAAATAACCAACAGGTTACTGGGGAAATCAAAAGGGAAATTTAAAAATTTCTAGAAACAAATGACAATGAAAACATGACAACTCAAAACCTATGGGATGCAGCAAAAGCAGTCCTAAGAGGGAAGTGAATAGTAATACGATCTTACCTCAAAAAAAAAAACAAAAAAAAACAAGAAAAACATCGAATAGACAACCTAAATTTACACCTAAAACAACTGGAAAAGAAGTACAAAAAAATCCCAAAATTAGTAGAAGGAAAGAAATCATAAAGATCCAAACAGAAATAAATGAAAAAGAAATGAAAGAAACAATAGTAAAGATTAATAAAACTAAAAGCTGGTTCTTTGAGAAAATAAACAAAATTGATAAACCTTTAGCCAGACTCATCAAGAAACAGAGAAGAATCAAATCAACAAAATTAGAAATGAAAAAGGAGAGGTTACAATAGACAATGCAGAAATACAAAGGATTATAAGAGACTATTATGAACAACTATATGGCAATAAAATGGATAACCTGGAAGAAATGGAAAGATTCTTGGAAAAATTCAGTCTTCCAAGACTGAACAGGAAGAAATAGAAATTATGAACAACCCAATTACAAGCACTGAAATTGAAGCTGTGATCAAAAATCTCCCAAAAACAAAAGTCGAGGACCAGATGGCCTCACAGGAGAATTCTATCAAACATTTAGAGAAGAGGTAATGCCTCTCCTTCTAAAACTTTCAAAAAATTGAAGAGGAAGAAACACTTCCAAACTCATTCTACAAAGCCACCGTCACCCTGATATTAAAACCAGACAAAGACAACACAAAAAAAGAAAACTACAGGACAATATCACTGATGAACATAGATGCAAAAATCCTCAGCAAACAGAATTCAACAACACATCAAAAAACTCATACACCATGATTTATTCCAGGAATGCAAGGAGTCTTCAATATACACAAGTCAATCAACGTATACACCATATGAACAAATTAAAATATAAAAACAATATGATCATCTCAATAGTTGCCAAAAAAGCCTTTGACAAAATTCAGCAGCCCACCCGGCTCCGCCGTCCCTGGGACTCTCCAGGCAAGAACACTGGAGTGGGTTGCCATTTCCTTCTCCAATGCATGAAAGCGAAAAGTGAAAGTGAAGTCGCTCAGTCATGTCCGACTCCTAGTGACCCCATGGACTGCAGCCCACCAGGCTCCTCTGTCCATGGGATTTTCCAGGCAAGAGTACTGGAGTGGGGTGCCATTGCTTCTCCACATTTATGATTAAAACCCTTCAAAAAATGGGCATAGAAGGAACCTACCTCAACATAGTAAAGGCCGTATATGATAAGCCTACAGCAAACATTATTCTCAATAGTGAAAAACTGAAAGCATTCCCCCTAAGACGAGGAACAAGACAAGGGTGTCCACTTTCACCACTGGTCAAAGCCAGTGTGCTCAGAACTATGTGAGAGAGAAGAAAATGAACTGGAATAAAGTAGAAGCAGTGAGATGGCTCTCTTTGCAGAGAAAGATCCAACTGGCTTTGACCAGTTCCTCAGATACACCAACCTTTCCCTTAATCAGGCCTTTGCACTTACTGCCTCCTCTGGCCACTCTATTCTGGCTTTCTTCTTCATAGCATTTGTTACAATCTGAGAGGGTGATATGGACAGATCACACTCAAATCCTGCTACGCCCCTGCCTCCAGTCTCCCTCTTCTCCTCCCGTACTCCCTCATCACTGCTTCATCCTTTCCTTCCTGAACTGTGTGCCCCCCACCCCCAGCCAACACTGACTTCTTTTCCTTCTATTATAAAAGATAGTTCAGTTTTCTCTAACCTCTAACTCCAGATTTGCCTAACTAAATCCATCAAGGCCTTGGCTGAACTAAAGGCCTTCCAACCAGCAACCATACTGCTTACAAGGAGGTGAAAATAAAAGTAGTGTGAAAATAATGTGTATCTGCCATTAGAATATCCTCAGACATTCCAAAAAGAAAGTCAGAGAAACTTAATGTAAAAGGGGAATAAAACTTGTCTTAGACAATTTCTCAATCTCAAAACAATTTCTCAATCCAAGCCAGCTGTAACTGAACATCAAACTCTCACCAAACTCAAGTTCTCTGTCTCTTAGGCCAGAGCTATTTTAACCACAATATATATGTTCTCCATTCTTTTTCTGGATAGCTCTTGCTTGTTCTTCTATGCTTAGTTGAAATATTACTTCCTTAGAGAGACTTTCTTTTACTGGCCCTCCAGCTAAGTGTGATTCCAGCATTATTCTCTATCAGAGTACCTTGTTGCTTTCATAACATTTGCACCAAAATAATGCAATTATATATTTCCTTGTGTATTTATATTGATTGTCAATGTCATGCAGTATAAAGTTTCTTGATAATGGGAGGCATTTTTTTAAAATCATTCTCAACCTACCATGTATTATAGTAAATAAAATAAAACATTCAATAAACATTTGTGATAAAGAGCTCAATAAAGAGAAAGACAAAGGTTTGGCTGGCTTGTCCGTGTAGATGTAAAAGTCACTAAGAATATTGATAGACCCTGGCCTGGAGAGTGGCATGGAAGCTAGGGTCTGGCACCATCAATCAATGGGGAGAATGACCACAAGGCCAGGTAGCGGGAGATAAAGTGCCATAAAACAGAACTTGAAAGAGAGAGTTTTGATAGGATCAATTTTAAGTTGTGATCAAAATGTAAGTAATATCTATTCATCCTCTGATTTGAATCAACCTCTCACTGTTCCCAGTTCCACTAACCCAAACTTTTCCTCAGAGCCCTCTAGAAATCTATTTCATTGAAAATAACTCCCGTGACATCTTTTAACTCTCCTTTCAAATTCCATCTACCATCTTGCGTTAATTAAAGCCTAAATTTACCCCAAGGATCCTACTTTGCTTTACATTGCATTCAGTTCCCAGGGCCTGTTTTAGCCCTTTCTCCTCTTCCAATCATGTAAATAACTCCTGTATTTTAAGGTTATTGTCACAAGTCAGTCTATTCTCTTCCACTTATTGAAGACTGAGTTGTACTCTGCTTCTCTGCTCTAATACCTGCCGTTGCCTTAGTTTAATGTTCAAGGAGACATCTAATAGCATATGAACGCCACGTTTCCACTGTTAAACATTTATCTATGCACTTACCCAACATATATTTATTGGGCAACATTCGCAGGCTAAATGCTAAACACTGAGAATGCCATAATGGGCTGAGATATAGTCTTTACATTTAGGGTACTTTCACTCTGATAGGTGGAGAAGGTTGTGCAATAGAAAAAGTCCATGAGAGCTAGACCACATCTGCCTATTCACCACATCACTGCACTTCTCCTAAGAGGAATCTAATACGTATTCTTCAAATGAATGAAACTGACAGATAAAAATGTATGGAGTAAGCATAGGATGCTATGAGAACAGAAAGGAGAGACAGATAATAGAAGAAGGGGGAGAAAGACTCAAAGTATAATTCTCAAAATGCTAAAAATATAATTCTCATAAAAAATACCTAGAAATTGGGTGCCATAATTTTAATTAACTCACAAGTACGGGAAAGAGTAGGTTAACAAACCCAGTTCAAAATCACTGAAAAAAAGACTTTGGCCACCTGATGCAAAGAGGCAACTGATTGGAAAAGATCCTGATGCTGAGAAGGATTAAAGGCAAAAGAAGCGTGCTGCAGAAGATCAGATGGGTAGACAGCATCACTGACTCGGTGGACATGGATTTGAGCAAAGTCCAGGAGACAGTGGAGGACGGAGGAACCTGGCATGCTGCGGTCCATGGGGTCACAGAGTCAGACATGGCTTAGTGACTGAACAACAAAGGGAAAGAGTAGCTTAACAAAATCAGTTCAAAATCCGTGGGGAAAAAAATGGAATCCTAAAATAAGACTGCTAAGTTGATGTTCTACAGGGCAATAAAATCATAACAAATTTTATCTCCCTAAGTCAGATGATCCTTCAACAAATTTATCAGATATTTTTTAGTATGACAATGAAAAGACATGGAATTATCTTTTTGCCTTATGTCCATGTTTTAGATGCTTTTTCTCAACAAAGGCGTCTGTGAGATAATTTTGTACCTGATACATGAAGACCGAGCAGAAGTTGGTCAGTAAGAATGGCAAAGGGAAAGGTCACCTTGTTCCAGGGAACAGGAAAAATACAGAAAACCACTTAATTTCAACTATCCACTGCCCTTGTCAGACCCTGGGCTTGATCCAAATGTGAAAATTTTTCAGTTCTGAAAAATTACACCCTAATATCTCACTTTTTGATGACAACTTCCAATTTTCCCAAATTGTATACTCTGTGTCTCTTTTTTGATATAAGCTCCCCCTATCACCTAATAGAGATCTCTGTCCTTCGATTCTTCCATGCTATCCCAGGCTACCAACCTCAGCTCCATCTAAACTCCATGGATTGATTCTCTCAGCTACTGTTTTGTCAAAACTCTCAATTTCTGTTACACTTTGTTACACTGCTATTTGTCCATTGAAAAAAATGAATTTATTTGCTTAAATGTATTGGCTGAACAAGTAAGCTGAGTAAGATAATATTTAAATGGAGGTTTGAACTTACTAATTAGCCATAATTTGAGAGAGAAATGGAGGTAGAGCCCTATGAATTTCTAGAAAAAAAAAAAAAACAATTTACTTCAAGAGTCCTATTGGTCTAATTTGAGAAAACTGGCTTTTCTTAAAGTTATTTCTGGGAATTTCCAGTGTGTGAGATACCATATACAGAAACAAGTCTCCATAGATCTTTTGCTACCTACTCCATGGGTCAGTCTATGAATGATATTTTCATAGTGATAAAAAAGACTGAAAATTAATTTCACTAAAAATTATATATGAAGCTCAAAAATAATATCTATAACTGCAAAAAGTTACAGCTAACATCATACTTAGCAGTAAAGGACTGAGTGTTTTCCTTGTAAGATCAGGAAAAGGGAACAATATCCATTTTCACCTCCTCTATTCAATATTGTACTAGAGAGTCCAGCTAGAGTAATTAGGCAAGAAAACAAGATAAAAAAAAATTTGTGCTGGAAAGCCAGAAATATATCTATTTGTTAACAATGTGATCCTATATATATAGAAAATCATAAGGAATCCACATAAAAACTATTGGAACTAATAAACTTGTTCAGCAAGATTACATGATAGAAAATCAGCATAAAATATCAGTTGTATATCTACACATGAGAAATGAACAATTCAAAAAGTAAAATTAAAAGAACAATTTCATTCATGATAGCATCACAAAGAATAGAATGCTTTGTGATAGAATAGAATGCTAGTAATAAATTCAACAAAAGAGCAAAATCTATTCTCTGAAAACTACAAAACCTTGTTGAAAGAAAATTAAGAAGGTCTAAATAAATGGAAAATATTCTACGTTCATAGATCAGAAGACTTAATATTATTAAGACAGAAATACCAACCAAATTATTCTATAGATGCCACACCATCATTATCAAAATTTCAGCTGACACTAAAGGGAGCTGAACACAGGGAAGCAGTCCCTTCTCATTTCTTCTCTCTTTCCAATTTCCCACCAGTGCCTCCCAGTGGCATAACCTAACTAAAGGAAACCACCTAGCAAGGAAATCTAGGAGAAGTCATTTGTCAAATCCCAACCCCAGCATCACAATACAGAACATAGAATAGTGGGCTTAGATCTAGGAGACAACAGATAAGTCAAAAGAATGCACAATAGACCCCTTTATTCAGTATCCAATCAAAGCTTTCTACCCATATTTAAATTTTCATACAACAGTAACTACTTCATGCTGCCTTCTAACAAGATGCAACTAACATTTATACAAAGGATGATATTCTCACTCAAAAAGGGGAGACGCGGTATAAACAGCCACCATATCCATCTCTGAATGAAGTTAACTTCTGCTTTAGTTCAGTCAAAATTGCACTGAGGACTCCCAGGTGGCCCAGTGGTTAAGAATATGCCTGCCAGTGCAGGGGAGGAGGGCTCGATCCCTAGTCTGGGAAGATCCCACACGCAGCAGAGCAACGAAGCCCACGCACCACAACTACTGAAACCTCTGTGCTTAAAGCCTGTGCTCTGCAAGACGAGTCACCGCAGTGAGAAGCCCATGTACCGCAAGGAAAAACAGCCCCTGGTCGTTACAACTAGAGAAAGCCACGCACAGCAACGAAGACCTAACACACCCAATAAACAAACAAAAATAAAATTTTAAACATTGTATCTGGGTATTTTTAACCTAAATATTAAATTGTAAAGTTAATCCATCCTAAAGTAAATCAGTCCTGAATATTCATTGAAAGGACTGATGCTGAAGCTGAAACTCCAATATTTCAGCCACGCGATGTGAAGAACTAACTCATTGGAAAAGACTCTGATGCTGGGAAAGATTGAAGGCAGGAGGAGAAGGGGATGACAGAGGATGAGATGGTTGAATGGCATCACTGACTCAATGGACATGAGTTTGAGTAAACTCTGGGGGTTGGTGATGGACAAAGAGGTCTGACATGCTGCAGTCCATGGGGTAGCAGAGTCAGACACGATTGAGCAACTGAACTGAACTGAAAGTTAATCCCAACAAACAATCCATTAAAAAAAAAAAAGAGAAAAGGAGTGAGGTAAAATAGTTAATATATGCTAAAACACACATGGAGCTTCCCTGGTGGCTCAGATGGTAAAGAATCTGCCTGCAGGAGACTCAGGTTCTATCCCTGGGTCTGGAAGATCCCCTGGAGAAGGAAATGGCTTCAGTATTCTCATCTGGAGAATTCCATGGAAGGAGGAGCCTGGCGAGCTACAGCCCCTGGCATCACAAAGAGTCAGACACAATTGAAGTGACTTGGCACAGCATGGCACAGCAAGATACACATAAATGCAAAGAATAAAATAATATCTGTTATAGTTCTCATTTCTATAAATGATAACAATGCTATAGTCGATTTTCATATTTTCTTTATCCCACTAACTTTCCATATTCCTCTTTTCTTCAGCTGTTACTTCAGTTGATCAAGGTTCATAATGTGCAGAATGGCCCAAATCTTTATTCTCAAAGGGTCTGAAGCTTTAGCAGTCCCACCTTTATCCCCTAGTTTCCAGACATGTTCTCTTTTTCCCACTGTGTAGCCACAGCCCAATTTTCCCTTGGATATTAGAATCAATCACCTTAGCCCCTGCAGTTACTTCTTTCTTTCTATGTTAGATCAATGACATTAGCAGCCCAGAATAGCCCAGTGACAGTGTCAACTTCCAATTCAATGGAACCATTGCATGTTTCCCTGACAAAAGCATTCTTTCTTTGACAATTAAATCCTTTAAAATCAGCAGAGATCAAATACATAAATATGGGGGGGGGGAATTCTGCAAATTTTGGGGGGTAGGGAAATGAGCAAACTCCCACTTTAACCCCTTGTATTCTCCAGCCCCGTGTATTCTGACTATGAGATGAACGGCATCATCTATTGGCCACTAGATTAGCACATACTGCAAATTGTAGGATAGCATCCAATCTCTGGCTCAGCTGGTAAAGAATCCACCTGCAATGCAGGAAACCGGGGTTCGATCCCCGGGTTAGGAAGATCCCCTGGAGAAGGGAAAGACTACCCACTTCATATTCTGGCCTGGAGAATTGCATGGACTGTATAGTTCATGGGGTCGCAAAGAGCTGGACATGACTGAGCGACTTTCAATATCTCACTTCTATCTTTCAATCCAACCTCCAAAAGTGTTCTTTCCCAGCTGACATTCTACTGCCCTATAAAACCAGCTTCCTCTGGATAATTGAGATAGGTGGTTGCAAAATAGAAACAATGAATCCCATGAATTAGAAGCTTTAACCTCACTCCTGTGTGTAAATAATAATTTCCTTGGGCAAAATAATGAAATGTGAGATGCTGTTATGGTGAATAAGGCATTCTATAAATCCTCAGACAATGGAGCTGGCCCAGAATGACTGTCCTAGTGAGAAAAAATTTGTTTAAAAAGAAAAGAAAAGGTGTTCCCTCAGTGATGGAAGGGACAGTTTAATCAACCTGCTACTAGGAGGCTGGTTGGTGCCCCTCCCCCAGGGTATAGTGTGAGGTCAGGGGCTCAGCATTCATCTTTGCTGTTGGCAAATTGGGCTTTCAGCTGTAGCGATAGGGCAGGTCAGCCTTGGAAAGGGGGAAGCCCATGTTGTTAAACCTGTGTTCAACTTTGAGCAAGCATCAGAGTGGCTGGGAAAAAAAGACAGACAGAATTCCACAAAATTGACTCTTGTGTTCCTAAAGCACATTTCTGGCAGGAGCTAATAATACATGTGAAACGATATGTATACCAGGCTAGAATTTTCTTTGTCAAATGGTAACAGAGAATTCCCCATGAAGCCATGGGTATGGGTCATTGAGATCATACCACTAGTACACAGTGGAGCTAATATTTAAATCTGATTCTAACTGACACCTTGATTCTGATTGACACCTTAGTCTATCCTCTTTCCACTGTATCTCCATTGCTTTATTGCAAATTAATGACAACTACATGAGTCTTTCTCTCAAATGTCATTGTGGCAAACTGAGGTGGTTATTATGTCCATTTCTTCTATATGCCCTGAGGAACTCTCCTGGACAGAGGAGCCTGGCAGGCTACAGTCCACAGGTTGCAAAGAGTCAGATATGACTGAGCTACTAACGCTTTCACTTTTTTTAAGCTGAGGAAAAAACTACAAAATCACATATATCTGTGTGTCATATATCTATGTGTCATAAGCACATAGTCATCTGCTTATGACTATCCAAAACAATTTCACTGTGTGTCATATATCTATGTGTCATAAGCACATAGTCATCTGCTTATGACTATCCAAAACAATTTCACTACCGAATGTAGGCCTCCTAAAAGTTTCTCTTGAATAAACTACATCCTGACTACCACAGGTGAAGCTCTTCTATAGAATGAGGGGAAGATTTGAAGGGTCATTTTGGTAAGTGGATAACTTATCTGAACATTTGGGTCTTGTAAACCTCTTCAAAACTCACTCAGGGACTTCCCTGGCAATCCGGTGGATAAGACTCTGCACTTCCAATGCAGGAGGTGCAGGTTTGATCCCTGGTTGGGGAACTAAGATCCCACAGGATATATATAGCACAGTCCAAAAAATAAAATAAATAAAGCAAGCTCACTTGTGCATTGGCTTGAGACTTTTTTCCAAAGCCCCTATGTGTGGTCACTCCAAGTTGTGTCCTAATAAGAAATTAAGCCTTGTTAATGGGAAAGGACTATCACCCACTTCTATTTTGATGGAAATTGTCCCAGCAGAATAAAAAAGGGGACGGTGAAAGTGATGACACTGATCTAATTAGCTGCAGGCCAATATCATCAAGTTTCTGAAAGGAACGCACAGAAAGGCCTGACACAGACGCACAAAACATAGCCAGGAAACAATCAGGACCTTAGCAACAAGGCAAAACCCAGCTCCTCTCTGCATAAAGAGCTGTTTTATGAGCATTTCTTGTTACTTTGCATTAAGTCCCACAGCCTCCCCCAAAGAAGGTTGCAGTCCATTTTTTAATTGATGCCCCATTGCCTTACAATCATTGACATGCACCATTCCACCAACTTCTGCTTTCCGGGCCTATTATCCACACACACAGTTTCAAGTCCTGGTTTTATAGAAAATGTAACACATTAGAAGAAGACTTCAGTGGATACAAAGCCCCAGCATCCAACAGTGTGATGCTTCACAAACTAGTTCTTGTATCATCGTATTAATCACAAAGTGAAGCCAATGTTAAAAATCCCCACGTTTGAAATGAGGAAAGTGAAATCCAAAGAGATGAGGCCACTTGACAAAATGTTCAGAGCTAGCAGATACAAAGAAGGAGTCCCAAGTCTAAGATCCTCATTACTGTACCACGGTGAAGCTGTGTTGTTAAGACATTGACAGAAAGAGGAAATGAGAAGTATATCCTGAAAAGCAACCGTCATTGCAAGGTAGCAAATGGTTCCCTGGTTTGCACTTTAGTTTCCTGAATCCAGCCCACTTTACCTGGGTTCTAAGGCCCTACTAACCTTTGCTAGCCCTATTTCCCAATCCTGATGGAGATTTTTCTGTCTTCTCTGGCCTTGCCCTCATTGTGCACATTCATGTTTCTCTTCCCTGGCAAAAATTCAGACAGGAGGCTACCCTAGAATGTATCCCTCAAGATATGGTGGGAGTTGAAGAGTCTGGTAGGAAAACACTTTTATGTCCAGTTGCAATGTATAGGTTCAAAAAGTAAAGTTAAATTATATATATGTATATATAATATATGTATTATAAAAAATTTTTAATGAAATGTTAGTCACTCAGTCATGTCCGACTCTTATGACCCCTTGGACTGTAGCTCCTCTGTCCATGGGATTCTTCAGGCAACAATACTGGAGTGGGGAGACCATTCCCTTCTCCAGAGGGTCTTCCTGACTCAGGGATTGAACCCAGGTCTCCCACATTGCAGGCAGATTCTTTACCATCTGAGCCATTTGTATATTTATATATATTAAAAAATGATGACACTGTGATGAAAAATTAGTCCAAGATAGTATGTCAGCTAAAGAGAGCCAAGGGATCGCTGAGAGACCCACTGAGCACCAGGGAGCAAGGACCTGGGTGAAGAAAGTTCATGATGAGGCCCAAATTACTGCTGGAGACAGAAGCCAATCCTGCTGCTTCTCCTAGCACACAATTGAGTAAACGGCCCAGGTTAAAGAAATAGAAGTACGTGGCCACTGTTAACCTGGGGCACCTCAAACCTACCCCACCAACCAAACAAAATTGGGATCAAAGACTGAGAAACCTTAAGAGTGACCACCCTTTTCCTGACAGGAAAATACACTCTACCTTCAGATACTTGGGGTTCAATTTTTAAAATGAATTCAATCAGCTGCCAGACACCTGTACAAACAGGAAGAGCCAGGGCTCCGTTACCTTCTTTCTGGTGTCACAGATGGGAGAGGACAAATAACAAGGACTGACAATGATTTGCACTGAACGCAAGGGGTGGAGGACAGGAAGCCTACCTCACCTCTGTCAGGGCTCATAGCTGGAGACAGAGAGTGAAGATCTGAGAGCATGTGGTTTTCAATGGTTTCATAGGGGAACGCTTCCGAATAAATGGTGCCCAGGAGGTCAATCATAAAGCAGATGGTAGCAGAGGTCCTGTGGGTCGAGGGAGGACATGAGGTCTGGAAAGCCACCTGCTCAGCCCCCTCCTGGTCCCATGCACTTGGTAGGGGTGGGGAAAGGAAGCAGGAAGGGAGAGAGAGCTGGGGAAAGGATGAGGAGGCTCTGGTTCCTAAAGAGAAATTCATGCTGCAGAGCACTGGGGATTTCATCTTCTTTCAGGGTTTTATATGCCAAAACAATGGTGAATGAGAATGGCCAGAATGAATAATAACTAGCTGCCAGGAGCCTTGTTAACCATGGTGATTATCTCCCAGCCAAAGTCAACAGGCAGCAGACCGATAAGAGACACATCAGTTCTTCTGTTCACAATTCATTTAGAGCTTTATCTTTTTTTTTTTAATGTGGAAGCAAATTTATTCAGACTTCCAAGCTAGGTCTCTAGTCAGCAAGAAAGCATTTTCCCTTATTCCTCATCCTCTCTGACTCTTCGACACCAGAGAGGAAAAGGCGCCAACCAGCTGGTCAGAAAGGTCTGTGCACAGGCAGGAGCTTCCTGCAAAGGCCTGGGAAGCGGAACCCTGTGTAACTGCATCTGTGGCCAACCATCTTCAGAGGGCCCCCCTCCCACCACACCCCAGCTCTGGGCAGCTGCTTCCCAGCTGCAGTGGTTGCCTCCCCTCAGACTGCAGAAAGGGAAAGAAATAGTTGCCATTTATCACCTGTCAAAATTCTGCCACCATTAGTCCCGACTGGCAAAGCCAGACACAAAAAGGCAATTATAGAACCAATCTCTTTCATATATCTTGATGTTTTTGGAATAAATGCTCAGGCGTTTGACTTTCCTCCTTTTTCTGATCCAGGAAGGGCATTTGGACTGTGAGTTGGGGTTTACACAGGTCTGGAGCACGTGGGGAAGAGGGCCCCCGTATCTCTTCAGGAAGTTTCTTGTGTATCACCTTCCTGTCTGATTTGTACCAATTCACGTTCCCACCAGCAATGCACAAGGGTGCCCCTTCCTCCACACCCTTGCTAATACTTGCTATTTCTTGCTGATAATAGCCGTTCTGACCGGTATGAGATAATATCTCATTGTGGTTTTGATTTGCACTTTCCTAATGATTAATGTTGTGGAGCATCTTTTCATGTGCCTATTGGACATCTGTATGTCTTCTTTGGGAAAATGACTATTCAGATCTTCCGTTGAACTCTTTGTTTCTATTTCCTGAAATTTTTGTTTCAATTTTACATGAATATAGGCACATGTGTGTGTTGGGTGATGATTTAAAATATGTATTTCTTACCACGGTTTGTGGTCAAAAAGTCTGAAAACCACTGGCTAAAATTAAATGTTAGAAAAATCTAAGCTTTGCTTTTGATATATAAAGGTAACTTAATGACCTTTGAAAAGGAATCTTGTCTTTCAAAAATATCTGATTCTTCTGTGCTGAATGTTATGTGGCAGCCTGGATGGGCAGGGGGTTTGGGGGAGAATGGACACGTGTATATGTGAGTTCCCTCGCTGTTCACCTGAAACTATCACAGCACTCTTAGTTGGTTATACTCCAGTATAAAATAAAAAGGTTTTGAAAAATGACTGATTCTCAAAACAAATGTCTCCTAAGGATTCATCAAAGAATTCAGGCTTGAAACAGAAAGCTGCATAATGGACAATTTGCTCTAGGTGATGCCTGCCCTCCTCATACTTTTGCCCTGGGTTCTGGTGTGTACGAGACCTTGTGTGCACTCCCCGAATGGAGTCTCTGTTTTCCCCAGTCCTGTGGGGCTCCTGCAGTCAAGCCCTGCTGGCCTTCAAAACCAAATGCTCTAAGGGCTCCTCCTCCCAATGCCAGACCTCCAGGCTGGGGAGACTGACATGAGGCTTGGAGCTCTCACTCCTGTAGGAGAACTTCGGCAATATAATAAATCTCCAGTTTGTGGGTTGCCCATCTGGGTGGTATGAGATTTTATTATATCACAAGGGACTTCCCTGGTGGCTCAGATGGTATAAAGAATCCACCTGCAATGCAGGAGACCCAGGTTCAATCCCTGGGGCGAGAAGTTCCCCTGGAGAAGGGAATGGCTACCACTCCAGTATTCTTGCTTGGAAAATTCCACAGACACAGGAGCCTGGCGGGCTACAGTTCATGTGGGTGGCAAAGAGTTGGACACAACTGAGTGACTAACACTATATCATGAGACTGCCCCCTCCTGCCGTCTTGGTGTGGTTTCCTCTATATGTCTTTGGATGTAGAATATCTTTTTTTGTACGTTCCAGTCTTTCTTATTGGTGACTCTTCATCAGTTAGCTGTGTTTTGGTGTGCTCATGAGAGTAGGTGAGCTCAAGGTCCTTATACTCTGCCATCTTGCTTCCCTGCCCTCCCCCATGAAAGAGTCATTGAATCACTGAGCAAGGAGATACGAGGCAAAAATATTTATATTCAAATTCATCTTCATAAAAGTCCCCAAAGTATACTTTTAGAAAAGTGTGCACACCACTAGCAGATAGATCTTGCCCAAGAAATCCACTAAGTGATTCCTTAGTGTTTTGCCAAACATCTCATAATTAAAGATATTCTGACTCAATTATATCCTATCACAAATGATCTAGTTTAATCCTGTGATTCTCTTCAGCCAGTTAGAGTTATTCATTATTCCTAGAGTCATATTCCTGGAGAAGGAAACGGCAACCCACTCCAGTATTCTTGCCTGGAGAATCCCAGGGATGGGGGAGCCTGGTGGGCTGCCGTCTATGGGGTCGCACAGAGTCAGACACGACTGAAGCGACTTAGCAGTGCAGCAGCAGAGTCATATTCAGGGACAGGCTGACCAGAGAACTTCCCAAAGCCCTAATTTATAAGGAGAGCTAAAGCAGGTCTGGAATATATAATGTCAACACAGATGGTTTTAAAATTTGATGGCAGCCCAGTTTCACCAGAAAAATCCACCAACAGAATCAGAAGAAAGCCTCGGAGCACCTTGTGCTTTATCAATGAGAAGAAGCATGGAATTCTGAGAGACGTGATCTTGTTTTGGAGTCTGGGTTGAACAAAACAAGGTCACGTCTCTCAGAATTCCATGCTTCTGATGGGCCCCTGACCACTCCCACCTCCCCCTGCCCAACACTCACAGCCTCACACCACTATCTGCCTTGAGACCTTCAGGCTTAATCTTGTAAGAACTTTATACCTGTTTAAGTCAGACACCTTTTGGTCAGGACATCCCCATCTCTGGGCTCTCAACCCCCATGTGGCTCTCTATATCCATTTTTCTGATGACTTCAGGAAATAGCTGAGGAAACCCTTCCACTGTATCCCCCTGTATTTCCAGGGACGATCCCCTGGAGAAGGAAATGGCAACCCACTCCAACATTCTTGCCTGAAAACTCCCATGGACAGAGGATTCTGGTGGGCTACAGTCCAAAGGGTCGCAAAGAGTGGAACACGACTGAACAACTAAACATGCACACATTTCATAGCTACTACTCTTATCAAGGTCTTTAGAAATCAACACTACCAAATCCAAGTCAGAGCAGTCATCAGCAAGCCCCATATGCCCTTAATCTTGTACTTTCTCTTTGCCTTCTTGTTCTAACAGAATTCTGACCCTCTTGGGAGGACACTGGTTACCAAGTAACCCTGTCAAGTTCTTGCTGTTTGATCTTCAAATGTCTTGTACTACAGATCCAGGTGAAGTAAATGTTTTCCTCTCCCTTCCTAGTATGTCTTGACCACTCTTATCTCTTCCTCCTAAAACTCCCAGCTTTAATAATGTTGCCAGACAATACTACCCACTACTCTGTCATTGTAGATGTCATCTACTGACATTCAAATCATTCTCTTTCATTTCTTGGTGGAGATTGTATCTCATTTTTACTCAGTTATAATTCAGTAATTTCACTGAGACATAATATCAATAATCTTCCCAATAATCTACCACTAGAGCTTTCCAGGTGGTGCTAGTGGTAAAGAACCCACCTGCCAATGTAAGAGACCTGGGTTTGATCCCTGGGATGGGAAGATCCCCTGGAGAAGGAAATGGCAACCCTCTTCAGTATTCTCACCTGGAGAACTCCATGGACAGAGGAGCCTGACAGTCTGCAGTCCATGGGGTCACAAAGAGTTGGACGTGACTAAAGTGACTTAGCAGGCATACGTGTATTTTTGGACTTCCCTATAGCTCAGATGATAAAGAATCTGCCTGTAATGCAGGAGACAGAATTAGACACTACTAAGTGACTAACACACACACAATTTCACTGAGACATAATTTCAATAATCTCATAAGTGTTCTTCCCCAGGTACTGGCTTCTGTGTTCCTTGACATCATCTCCTATAGTGATATCCCTGGTTGGGAAGATCCCCTGGAGAAGGATCTTGCAACCCATTCCAATATTCTTGCCTGAAAACTCCCATGGACAGAGGATTCTGGTGGGCTACAGTCCAAAGTGCTGCAAAGAATGGAACACGACTGAACAACTAAGCATGCACACATTTCATAGCTACTACTCTTATCAAGGTCTTTAGAAATCAACACTACCAAATCCAGTGACTAATTCTCAACCATAATCCACTTCACCTATTAGGAACATCTGGTATGTCTCGTTCCTCCCTCTTTCCTTTCAGTTCAGTTCAGTTCAGTCTCTCAGCCATGTCCGACTCTTTGTGACCCCATGAATTGCAGCACGCCAGGCCTCCCTGTCCATTACCAACTCCCAGAGTTCACTGAGACTCACATCCATTGAGTCAGTGATGCCATCCAGCCATCTCATCCTCTGTCGTCCCCTTCTCCTCCTGCCCCCAATCCCTCCCAGCATCAGAGTCTTTTCCAATGAGTCAACTCTTCTCATGAGGTGGCCAAAGTACTGAAGTTTCAGCTTTAGCATCATTCCTTCCAAAGAACACCCAGGACTGATCTCCTTTAGAATGGACTAGTTGGATCTCCTTGCAGTCCAAGGGACTCTCAAGAGTCTTCTCCAACACCACAGTTCAAAAGCATCAATTCTTCGGCGCTCAGCCTTCTTCACAGTCCAACTCTCACATCCATACATGACCACAGGAAAAACCATAGCTTTGACTAGACGGACCTTTGTTGGCAAAGTAATGTCTCTGCTTTTGAATATGCTATCTAGGTTGGTCATAACTTTCCTTCCAAGGAGTAAGCATCTTTTAATTTCATGGCTGCAGTCACCATTTGCAGTGATTTTGGAGCCCAGAAAAATAAAGTCTGACACTGTTTCCACTGTTTCCCCATCTATTTCCCATGAAGTGATGGGACTGGATGCCATGATCTTCGTTTTCTGAATGTTGAGCTTTAAGCCAACTTTTTCACTCTCCTCTTTCACTTTCATCAAGAGGCTTGTTAGTTCCTCTTCATTTTCTGCCATAAGGGTTGTGTCATCTGCATATCCGATGTTATTGATATTTCTCCTGGCAATCTTGATTCCAGCTTGTGCTTCTTCCAATCCAGCATTTCTCATGATGTACTCTGCATATAAGTTAAATAAGCAGGGTGACAATATACAGCCTTGACGAACTCCTTTTCCTATTTGGAACCAGTCTCTTGTTCCATGTCCAGTTCTAACTGTTGCTTCCTGACCTGCATATAGGCTTCTCAAGAGGCAGGTCAGGTGGTCTGGTATTCCCATCTCTTGAAGAATTTTCCACAGTTTATTGTGATCCACACAGTCAAAGGCTTTGGCATAGTCAATAAAGCATAAATAGATGTTTTTCTGGAACTGTCTTGCTTTTAGACATCGCATTTACTTAAAATCCAGGAGACTGCAATCCTCTCCCTCTCCTTGACTTCTCCTTCTCAGTGTCCTTTCTTGGTTCCTCATCTTCCTGACCTCTGAACAGTGGGATACCCCCGGGTTTAGCCCTTAGATCTGCTCTCTTTCCTTCATGTATTCACATCCTTGTGATTTCATCCAGTCTCCTGATTTTAAGTACAACTGCCAGGCTGACAATTCTTAAACTTATAAATCCATTCCAGGCTTCTCACCTGACTTTCACACTTAAATATCCAACTGCTTAGTCAAGTAACTCTATTTAGAAGTCTAATGGACAACTGAAATTAACATGTCTAAAGCCAAACTCCTGATCTTCCCTTAAAACCTCTACATCCACAATTTTCTCCATCTTAATGAAAACTCCAAACTTCTGGCTTCTCAGGTCCAAAACTTTGGTGTTTGCATTGACTCCTTTCTCGAATACCAGACATTGAATCCATCACCAAATTCTACTGGCTTTTCCCCAAATATCTACAATCCGACCACTTCTCCACACCTACATTATTAGTTCTTTGGTCCAAGACAACAAACCTGGTTTGTTGCATTAAACCTACTAACCAGCATCCCTGTTTCCTCCCTTGCCTTGCTCCTTAAATCCATCCTCCAAGCTTTTTAAAATGTGTGAGATTATGTCACTCCTCTGCTCAAAACCTTTCAGTGGTTCCCATCTCACTCAGAGTCAGGGCCAAGGAGTTCCACATGGAATAAACTAGTCTCCACTTCTTCTGAATACTGTATGTACCTGTAATAACACTTATCACATTGAATACTGATGAGCTTGTTAACTAGTCTGCCATTGCCTACTCTGTTCATTTCTTGAGGACATGGACTGTGGACATTTTTTTCCTTTCTCATTTCAGTATTCAGTATGTTGAGTACATAGAAGGAGACCAATACATAGTCAATGAATTCTAATTGCATTGACCACAGTGGGTCCTCCTAAATACCCAATTTTTCTTGAAGAAAAGGCCCAAGTACATGCCCAGAGAGACTATAAGCTCCACAATGAGAGAGATTGCATCTACCTTTTTCACAGTTCTGTCCGCAGTACCTCGTATGATGCTTACTATACAGTGGGTGCCAGGTGAATGGCTATTGAGTCAATGAATGAATAAGTTATGCAGTAAAGGTCCCATAGCTCAGGCTGACTACCCCTACCCCTACCCCCAGTGTCTTCTCCGGAACAGCTCCCTGTAATTTTCTGAGAGAAGGCTTCGAGCTGTTAGCTTCTTTCAGCAGTGCTGAGTTGGCAGAGTGAAGCTGCTAGCCTGGTTGCCACAGCTCAGCTGGCCGGGCTCCGAGCTGCATCGCTGGCCCTGGGTTGGGGAAGAAAGGGAAGGGCAACTATAGATCACTGTTTCAGTGAAGGGAGCAACACTTGCTTCCGCAGAGAAAATACCTTCTTTATGCACCTTCACCTCACTCCGAAGAGCTCCCGACTAGCCTGCTTTGTCCCTGGATGCTTTCTCTCCCATTTCAGGAAGCCAGGAGCCAGGGCCCACTCCCTCTTTTCTGGTGTGTGGTCTGAGTTTCAATTCTGTCTGGCAGACAGTATGGAGGACTCCAGGTCAGCAGGGTCATCAGAATGCTAAGAGGAAATCTGATTGATGAGCAAGTGTCAGCAGGAATGAATGGGAGCCTTAATTAATGACTTCTGCCCTGTTTCAAAGAAAGGTTCCCTTACACCCAGTTCTCTCTTTTCTCTGGAAAAAAAAAAAAATTGAGGTGGGGTGAGGAACTGAGGAAGAAAAGGAGGAAAAAACACCCCTATAATCCAAAGTTTTCAAAACGACATAAAGGAGACTTCAAAGACAGACATGGTCAGTTTTTTATGTGCGAGACTGGTTCAGTGATTCTCTCCTCTCTTTGTTTCCACGGACAGCTAGGCTCCATTCCAAAGCTAAAAAATAAAAGGCCACATTGTTCTGAGGCGAACTAGCTTTTACAAGAAATTTCCTCCTCACCACTGGGACGAATTAACTGCCTCGGCCCTGGGTGCTCCGGGAGCATTTCTTCCTGAGCTGGCTCAGCAGGCCAGCCTCCCACTCCTGCCTGCCCAGGCCAGGAGAGAAGTGTGCTCCAACTACTCTACCCAACAGACTTGGAAAGCCAACTAGCCTAGAGGAAGACCACAAGTCAGAGTGATAAGTGCGGTAACAGAGACTGGATCAGGATTTACGAGCAACAAAGAGGCAACATTAGGGTACAGCATAGAAGACGTGGGTTCAATCCTGGGTCAGGAAGATCCCCTGGAAAAGAAAATGGCCACTCATTCCAATATTCTTGCCTGGGAAATCCCATGGACAGAGGAGCCTAGACGTCTACAGTCCATGGGGTCGCAAAGAGTCAGACATGACTGAGTGACCAAACAACATCAACAAAACTGAGGTTTGCATTCAGGAATTTCAGCTTGCCCATCAACGTTGGACATCTGCTATATGCCTGGTTGTGGAGTTGGATGGTACAAGAGAATACAAAGAGGAAATTTTCAAATCACAGGTCACCCAGTCACTTAATTTCTCTGTTCTTAGAATCCTCAACTCTAACTTGGACTCCTAATATCTATTTCCAGGGGTTGCTGAGGAAGCAATAAAAATGAGATAACATATGCACAATTCTTATATAGTACTTAGCACATAGAAATTCATCAATAAATGATCATTTAGAAAAGGGGAGGGAAGTTAGTCCCTATTTGAAGGATTTCCCAGTCAAATGAGAACAACAAACATGGAAAATAAGTAATTACATTGTGTCTTAGTCAGTTCTAGCTAACAAATTACCATTGACTGGGTGTCCACAAACAACAAAAATTTATTTCTCACGGTTCTGGGGGCTGGAAGTCTAAGGTCAGGGTGCCATCAAGGTCAGGTTCTGTGAGAGCCCTCTTTTATTAATATATTGTAGACTGCTACCTTCTCACTATGCTTTCATTCATGAGGGTTCCACAGTCATGACTTAATTACCTCCCAAAGGCCTTATCTCCTATCCCATTGAGGTTGAGGGTTTCAACATATAAATTTGGTGGGGGACATAAATGTTCAGCCCACTGCACAATGTAATATTATGAAGTCTACAAGAGGTATATACAAAATATGAGTACATATACAGATGGCCAACAGGCAAAAAGATGCTCAACATCTCTAATTATTAAAGAAGTGCGAATCAAAATTACAATAAGATATCACCTCATACCAGTCAGAATGGCCATCATTAAAAAGTTTACAAATAACAAATGCTGGAGAAGATGTGCAGAGAAAGGAATTCTCCTACACCGTTGTTGGAAATATAAGTTGGTACAGTAACTACGGAAAACAGTATGGAGGTTCTCAAAATTAAAAATAGAGTTGCTATATGATGCAGCAATACCATTCCTGGGCATATATCCAGGCAAAACGCTAAACTAAAAAGACATATGCACCCCTATGTTCATAGCAGTACTATTCACAATAGCCAGGACATGAAAACAACCTAAATGTTCATTGACAGATGAATGTATAAAGAAGATGTGGTAGATATAGACAATGGAACACTATTTAATCATAAAATGAACAAAATAATGCCATTTACACCAATATGGATGGAACTAGAGATCATCATACTAAAGTGAAGTAAGTCAGAAAGAGAAAGATAAATACCACATGATTTGACTTAAATGTGGAATCTAAAATATGACATAAATTATCTATGAAACAGAAACAGACTTACAGATATAGAGAACAGGCTTACAGTTGCCAAGGGGGAGAGGATTAGGGAAGGGATGGACTGGGAGGCTGGGGTTAGTAGATGTAAGCTTTTATATATTGAATGGATGAACAACAGAGTCCAACTGTATAACATGGGGAACCATATTCAATATCCTATAATAAAGCATAATGGAAAAGAATATCTTTTTAAAAGAATATATGTATATTTATAACTGAATTACTTTGCTGTATAACAGAAATTAATACAACACTGTGAATCAACTACACTTCAATAAAAATAAATAAGTATAAAGCATACTGTATAGTATAGTAGGGCTTCCCCGGTGGCTTGGCAGTAAAGAATCTGCCTGCAATGCAGGAGCTGCAGGAAATGCAATCCCTGGGTCAGGAAGAACCCCTGGAGAAAGGCATGGCAACCTACTCCAGTATTCTTGCCTAGAGAATCCCATGGACAGAGGAGCCTGGCAAGCTACAGTCCACAGGGTTGCAAAGAGTCGGACATGACTGAAGCGACATGCACAGTACAGAAACCCTCAACTGAAAGTTTCAGCAAAGATTTAAGATGCCAAATTTAATCAAAATGTTAAAAATATGGTAACACTTTACCAAATAAAGGAAGCTGAGAGGACAATCTGAGGAGCAAGCCCAGTGAAACTAGACCAAGCTGCTACTATGAGCTTTATGAGTGGAGATGAACAGATGAGAGGCTGGCAATGGGTTGGGCATGGGACTGAGAGCAGAGGAAGAAGTGAAAGATGGCTGAGACTGGGCTTAGCGGCAGGAAGCTGGTGGTACTCCAGATTAATCTCACAAGGAACAAGGCAGAGTTGCTCATTCAGGAGAAAAATGAAAAAGCAAATTGAGCGGATCCAAAATCCAAACCAGTGGGGTAATAAGCTTCTCTTACGCTTCAAGAAGTGATGAACTGGAGGGAGGACACATAGCTAACTTTGACTTTTAGCAGACTCAAATGGTAACATACCCAATTCTGCAATTCTATCACCCTTATGAATTACTGTTAGAACTCTCATCAGATATACCTCTGGCAACCCTTTCAAGCAGGTGGACACATCTGCTGTCATTTTAAAGATGAGAAAGCTGAAATAATGAGCAACATTTTACTAAAAAATTATAGGTCTGTTAACTAAGTTAACTGACTTAACTGATTGTGTTTGAGTTAAAATACAGCAATTCAGTTTGCTGAATTTTTCAAAAACACCTAAAACTAGTAAGTTGTTTTCCAATAACAAATCAAGTTTATGTAAAGTTCTTATACAAAATTAAATTTTACAGGTAGTTCTTTGCCATTTGTACTTTTTTGTTTACTATAAAATACATGTACATAGGAAAATAATTCTAAAGGTATGAAAGATTGCAATAGAAAGGAAATCTGCCTGTTCCCAAGCCACTCTCGTTTATCCCCTCAAGTCACTACCAGTTTCTTGTTTATCTCTAAAAATGAATATGTTATCTTGGAAAAATATGTTCTACACTAATAAAATGTTGTTTGTATAATTCCTTTTATTTACAATGATGTTATACTATACCAAACATAAAGAAGAGCTAATACCTTTCCTTCCCAAACTATTCCAAAAAACTGAAGAGGATGGAACACTCCCAAATTCATTCTGTGAGGCCACCATTTACCCCATTACCAAAAACTGACAAAAGTCCTACAAAAAAAGGAAACTTACAAATATCTTTGATGAATACTGTTGCAAAAATCCTCTACAAAATACTAGTAAACCAGCTTCAACACTATATAAAAAGGATCATATACCATGATCAAATTGGATTTATTCTAGGGTCACAAGGATGGTTCAATATTTGCACATCAATCAATGTGGTACACCATATTAACAAAAGGGAAGACAAAAACTTTATGATCATCTCAATAGACACAGAAAAAGCATTTGACAAAATTCAACTACCATTCGTGGAGGAAAAAAAAGTATCAGAGTGGGCATAGAGAGAACATATCTCAACATAATAAAGACCATTTATGACAAACCCACAACTAACATCATACTCAATGATGAAAAGCTGAATGCCTTTCCTATAAACTCAGAAACATGACTAGGATGCCCACTCACACCACCTCTGTTTACCAAAGCATTGGAAGTCCTCGTCATTGCAATCAGACAGAAAAAGAATAACAATCATACAAATGAAGGGAAGAGGAAAACTTATTTTTGCAGATGACATGATACTTTATACAGAAAACCCTAAAGTCTGCACACACAAAAAACCTTTTAAAACTAATAAATGAGTTCATTAAAATTGCAGTATATAAGATTAATATAAATAAATGTTTCTTTTCTCTACACTAATAATAAACTATCAGAAATCTTTTAAAATCCTGTTTAAAATCACATCAAAAAGAATAAAATAGCTAAGAATAAACTTAACAAAGGAGGTGAAAGACCTATACTCTAAAAACTATAAAACATTAATGGAGGAAATTAAAGATGTTATAAAGAAATGGAAAGATATCCAAGAGAAGGATATCTTTCCATTTCTTTATAACATCTTTAATTTCCTCCATTAATGTTTTATCATTTTTAGAAGAATTAATATTGTTAAAATGGCCATATTGCCTAAAGCAACCTATAGATTTAATGCAATCCCTATCAAAATAATGATGACATTCTTCACAGAACTAGAACAAATAAACTTAAAATTCATGTGGAACCATAAAAGACCCTGAATTGCCAAATCTTGAGAAAGTAGAACAGAGCTGGAGATATCACCCTCCCAGACCTCAGACTATACTGCAAAGCTATAGTAATCAAAAGAACATGGTATTGACATAAAAATGGATACATAGACCAACTGAGCAGGATAAAGAGCCCAGAAATAAACCCATACACTTATGGTAAATTAAGCTATGACAAAGGAGACAAGAATATACAATGAGAAAAGACAGTCTCTTCAGTAAGTGGTGCTATGAACAGCTACCGGTAAAATAAGAAGATTAGAACATTTTCTCATACCATATAAAAAATAAACTCAAAATTGATTAAATACCTAAATGTAAGACCTAAAACCATGGAAAGAGAAGAGCACATAGGCAGAACACTCTTTGACATAAGTTGTAGCAATCTTTTTTAGATCTGTCTCTGAATGCAAAAGAACTAAAAGTAAACAAACATGACATAATTAAACTTAAAAGCTTTTGCACAGCAAAGGAAACCATCAACAAAACAAAAAGATAACCTATAGAATGGGGGGAAATATTTGCAAATGATATGACTTGCAAATGATTTGCAAATGGCTTGCAAATGCAAATGATATCATTTGCAAATGATAAAGGGTTAATATTCAAAATATACAAACAGTACATACAACTCAATATCAAAAATCCAAACAACTCTATTTAAAAAATGGGCAGAAGACCTAAGCAGCCATCTTTCCAAAGAAGACATACAGAAGGCTAAAAAGCACTTAAAAAGATGCTCAACATCACTCATTATTAGAGAAATGCAGATCAAAACAAGAATAAGACACCACCTCATACCCATCAGAATGGCTATCATCAAAAAATCTACAAATAACAAATGTTAGTGAGGATGTTGAGAAAAGAGACATCTTGTATACTGTTAGTGGAAATGTAGATTAGTGCAGCCACCACAGAAAATAGTATGATGTTTCCTTAAATAAAATGAAAATATAACTACTACATGATCCAGCAATTCCACTCGGGTATATATCCAGAAAAAACAAAAACATCAAAAAAAATGCATCTCAATATTCACAGCAACACTGTTTACAATAGTCAAGATAAGGAAGCAACCCAAGCATCCGTTAACAGATGAATGGATGAAGAAGACGTGGTACATATATACAACAGAATATTAAGTCAGCCATAAAACCAATGAAATAATGACAATTGCAGCAACATGGATGAACCTAGAGACTATTATGCTTAGTGACATGTCAGACAGAGAAAAACAAATACTGTATTGCTCATATGTGAAAATCTAAAAAATAAAATGAATGAATATAGAAAAATAGATTCACAGATTTGAAAAACAAAGTAGTAGTTACTAGTGGGGAGAGGGAAAAGGAAGAGACAAGATAGAGGTGTGATATTAAAAGATACAAACTACTACGTATAAAATAGATAAGCAATAAGAATATATTGTATAGCTCAGGAAAATACAGGCATTATCTTGTAACAGCTTTTAATGGCATATAGCCTGTAAAAATACTGTATCACTATGCTCTATGCTGGAGGCTACTGGTGGGTTACAGTCCATGGGGTCACAAAGAGTTGGACATGACTGACTGACGACTAACACTCTAGGGCTTCTCTGGTGGCTCAGATGGGAAAGAATCCACCTGCAATGCAGGAGACATGGGTTCAACCCCTGGGTCAGGAAGATCCTCTAGAGGAGGAAATGGCAACCCACACCAGTATTCTTGCCTGGAGAATCCCATGGACAGAGGAGCCTGGTGGGCTACAGCCCACAAGATCTCAAAAGAGTCGGACAGGACTCAACAATTCATGCACACACACACACATATATACACTCGCTCTATGCCTGAGGCTACTATAATATTGTAAGTCAACTATACTTCAATTTTTTTAAAAAGGAGTGAAACTGAGAAATTGGTTTAGAAGAAATCAACCTGCTGTCATCTCAAGCCAGTGAGTCCTTAGGCCCAGGGTAATTCCCATGTGTTTTGGGGTCCCTTGGGGAATGCTGATAAAAGGAGTTTCATTTATCCAGATAATTTTCTTTTAGAGAATGTACCCTTGTTGGCTGTTCTTGCTCTGTCCTTTCTCCCTCCTGCTCTTTTCCCGACCCACTACCACCAATATATTTCATAAGAAAAATAACTGAGTGATTTAATTTCCAAAGGATATAGAATTTGAAAAAATCACTTGAATCCCAGTCAAGAACAACCTTTCACTTGCCCATCAAGATTGGGAAATCAAGGCTCCATACAGTAAGTGACTTATACAGCTTTTTTCCATAGTACACAGACCTCAAACATTTCTCTGTACTTTTTATACTGTTGGGGAAATATAACTAAAACCAAAATATCTTCCCCTGCCCAGAAAACTTCATAAGGGCCAAAGAGAAAGAAAGCAATTTTATTATTGAATAAGTACTAAACCAGAATATGATGTAAGCACAGACAATCCATTAACGAGTTTACTAAGATAGGAAGAAATCTCACCCATTTATACAGTTGTTAGGAGCTGAATCTTTTTCTCTTCAAAATTTATATTTTGCAGTCCTAACCCCTAGAACTTCAGAATGTAACTATATTTGGAGACAGGGCCTTCTAAAAGATGATTAAAAGGAGGGCCCTTATCTAATCTGACCAATGTCCTTATAAGAGGAAATTTATGTTTTAAAAATTGCTTCACAATGTTGTATTGGTTTCTGCTATACAACGTGAATCAGCCATAAGTACATATATATTGCCTCCCTCTTGAGCCTCCCTCCCACCTCACCCTCATCCCACCTCTCTAGGTTGTCCCAGAGCACCAGGCTGAAGCTCTCTAAGTTATACAGCAACTTCTTACTGGCTACCTATTTAACATCTGGTAAGACCCAACCAGTCCATCCTAAAGGAAATCAGTCCTAAATATTGACTGGAAGGACTGATGCTGAAGCTGAAGCTCCAATACTTCGGCCACCTGATGAGAAGAGCTGACTCACTGGAAAAGACCCTGATGCTGGGAAAGATTGAAGGCAGAAGGGGGCGGCAGAGGACGAGATGGTTGGATGGCATCACTCACTCCATGGACATGAGTTTGAGCAAGCTCCGGGAGTTGGTGACGGACAGGGAGGCCTGGCGTGCTGCAGTCCATGGGATCTCAAAGAGTCGGATTCGACTGAGCGACTGAACTGAACTGAATTTTTATACTGCAATGCTACTCCCTCAATTTGTCCCACAGAAAAGGAAATTTGAACACACAAAAAGCCCCAAGGGTGTGCGTGTGTACACAACAGAAAACCACGTGGGGACATAGTGAGAAGGCGCCGTCATCAGCCAGAGGCCTCGGAAGAAGCCACGCTGGCCAGTGCCTCGAGCTCGGACTCCCAGCCCACAGAACCCCGAGGAATCAATTTCTGTCATTTATGCCATCCTGTCGGAGAAGGCGATGGCAATCCACTCCAGTACTCTTGCCTGGAAAATCCCATGGATGGAGGAGCCTGGTGGGCTGCAGTCCATGGGGTTGCACAGAGTTGGACACAACTGAAGCGACTTAGCAGCAGCAGCAGCATGCCATCCCATCCGTGGTATTTTGTTATGGCAGCCCTAACAAACCGAGAGCCAAGCAGGTGCAATCCGTTTCAAACGTGTTCTCAGGTGAAACAAAAGCTAGTCCTCACGTCAGAGGACTTGTCACACATAGTTTATCTTAGATTCACCTGGTAATTGAGGTGGCCATCTATAAACACTTACTAACTGGCTTTATCCTAAGGAAAAATAAATTTCTCAAATCTTCATGAAAGAAGGTAGTTTTACAACTTGGAGCAGGGCACCCACTGAGGTTAGGCTCTTACCTTCTCCCAGAAACTGGGATGTAGGGAGGCTGTCTCCCTTGATGGTTACCTGTTAAAGAGAAGGCTGCCAGGATGAGTGGTGGTGCCAGTACATAGCAATAAGAATATACTTAATGCTGCTCAACTACTCCCTTTAACACTATTCACTTTAAAAACTTTAACTATTATATTGTTATATATATTTCACCACTTTAAAAAGAGAGATTTTTTCCAAGTCCTTGAAAGACATGCCTGGAAAATGCTTTTTAAAAAGATTTATATACATCTCAAAGGGGTAGAGAAACAACTTATAATTTTTCTAAAGGAAATGCTGTTAAGGAAAAGGAGGGGGAGAAGTCTGTCTTCTTACTGTCAACAGGGAGAATTAAGTTCCTTATTTTTAATTTGTATGTGCCACGAGTCGCAAAAGAAACAATCAAAAAATTGTAAAGGGAAGCCCTGGATTAGGGAGAAAATATTTGCAAACCATACAACTTATAATAGGTTAAAATCCAAAATATACAAGAAACTTCTACAAATCAGTAGCGAAAATACAGATAACCTGATTTTAAAGGGGGCAAAAAGGCCTGGATAGACATTTCTCCAGTGGAAGTAATATGTAAAGATCATAATAATAAGAGTTCAACTAGAACACAAGCCATTAGAGACAGGAGACAGGATGCATGGTAATCTTTCTCAACAGGAGCCCCCTGATAAAATTAAATCTTACATAAAAAAAATCTGAATGACCTTCTTTTAAATTATCTTAAGGATGGTGCGTATCTAGGGCCATTTCTAACTACAATGGATAAATGTTAATTTATTACACATAATGGATACTTTAAGTATTGGGGCATAATTCCCTCATTAAATACATTTTTTTAAAGACTTAAAGTAAGAATCTGAGGAAGAGAGAATGGTCAAGAAGGAAAACCAAGCTTCAGGCTTGGCACCTGAGAGGCTGAGAGTTCTATTCACTGAAACAAGAAACACAGTCCTCTGGCTTTGCAGAAAGTTCTGCTGCATCTAGAATGATATTTCTTGCTCTTTCAGCCCAAGCTGCCTGGATGTTCCACAAGAAGAATCACTCTTCATGTCCCAAAACCAAGTTCTCATTTTCCATTTCCCTATAACCTCTTTCTAACCTCAGTTGGTTGGGCTTTGACCTGGTGATGACAAAATTCGGTGTTTTGTAATCACCATTTCAAGGGCAGGGTCTATGCAGATGTTTCTGTGCAATCTCACAGTGCCTACCACAGGGCAGGTGCTCTCTGTATATTCAGTTCAGTCACTCAGTCGTGTCCGACTCTGCGACCCCATGAACTGCAGCACACCAGGCTTCCCTGTCCATCACCAACTCCTGAAACTTGCTCAAACTCATGTCCATCGAGGTGGTGACGTCATCCAACCATCCCAACCTCTGTCGTCCCCTTCTCCTGCTTTCAATCTTTCCCAGCATCAGGGTCTTTTCCAATGAGTCAGTTCTTTGCATCAGGGGGCCAAAGTATTGAAATTTCAGCTTCAGCATCAGTCCTTCCAATGAATATTCAGGACTGATTTCCTTTAGGATTGACTGGTTTGATCTCCTTGCAATCCAAGGGACTCAAGAGTCTTCTCCAACACCAGCACCAATTCTTCAGCGCTCAGCTTTCTTTATAGTCCAATTCTCACATTCATACATGACTACTGGAAAAAAAACATAGCTTTGACTAGATGGACATTTGTTGGCAAAGTAGTATCTCTGCTTTTTAATAAGCTGTCTAGGTTGGTCATAGTGTTTCTTCCAAGAGCAAGTGTCTTTTCATTTCATGGCTGCAGTGACCATCTGCAATGATTTTGGAGCCCCAAAAATAAAGTCTGTCTTGGTTTCCACTGTTTCCCCATCTATTTGCCATAAAGTGATGGGACCAAATGCCATGATCTTAGTCTTCTGAATGTTGAGTTTTAAGACAACTTTTTCACTCTCCTCTTTGACTTTCAACAAGAGGTTCTTTTTTTAGTTCTTCTTCACTTTCTACCATAAGGGTGGTGTCATATGCTTATCTGAGGTTATTGATATTTCTCCCAGAAATCTTGATTCCAGCTTGTGCTTCATCCAGCTCAGCATTTTGCATGATATACTCTGCATATAAGTTAAATAAGCAGGGTGACAATACACAACCTTGACGTACTCCTTTCCCGATTTGGAACCGTCTGTTGTTCCATGTCCAGTTCTAAGTGTTGCTTCTTGACCTGCATACAGATTTCTCAGAAGACAGGTCAGGTGGTCTGGTATTCCCATCTCTTTCAGAATTTTCCACTGTTTGTTGTGATCCACACAGTCAAAGGCTTTGGCATAGTCAATAAAGCAGATGTTTTTCTGGAACTCTCTTGCTTTTTTGATGATCCAACAGATGTTGGAAATTTGATCTCTGGTTCCTCTGTCTTTTCTAAATCCAGCTTGAACATGTGGAAGTTCATAGTTCACATACTGTTGAAGCCTGGCTTGGAGAATTTTGAGCATTACTTTACTAGCGTGTGAGATGAGTGCAATTGTGTGGCAGTTTGAGCATTCTTTGGCATTGCCTTTCTTTGGGATTGGAATGAAAACTGACCTTTTCCAGTCCTGGGGCCACTGCTGAGTTTTCCAAATTTGCTGGCATATTGAGTACAGCACTTTCACAGCATCATCTTTTAGGACTTGGACTAGCCCAACTGAAGCTTTGTTTGTAGTGATGCTTCCTAAGGCCCACTTGACTTTTCATTCCAGGATGTCTGGCTCTAGGTTGGTGATCACACCATCGTGATTATCTTGGACATGAAGATCTTTTTTGTACAGTTCTTCTGTGTATTCTTGCCACTTCTTCTTAATATCTTCTGCTTCTGTTGGTCCATACCATTTTTGTCCTTTATTGTGCCCATCTTTGTGTGAAATTTTCCCTTGGTATCACTAATTTTCTTGAAGAGATCTCTAGTCTTTCCCATTCTATTGTTTTCCTCTATTTCTTTGCATTGATCTCTGAGGGAAGGCTTTCTTATCTCTCCGTGTTATTCTTTGGAACTCTGCATTCAAATGGATTTATCTTTCCTTTTATCCTTTGCCTTTCACTTCTCTCCTTTTCTCAGTTATTTGTTAGGCCTCCTCAGACAACCATTTTGCCTTTTTTCATTTCTTTTTCTTGGGCTGGTCTTGATCACTACCTCCTGTACAATTTCACAAACATCTGTCCATATTTCCTCAGGCATTCTATCAGATCTAATCCCTTGAATCTATTTGTCACTTAGATGATAGCTTGTGGTGACTAGACCTATCTAGTGGCTAACATGGTAAACTGTCTGCCTACAATGCAGGAGACCAGGTTCAATCCCTGGATTGGGAAGATCTCCTGGAGAAGGAAATGGCAACCCACTCCAGTATTCTTGCCTGGAAAATCCCATGGATGGAGGACCCTGGTAGGCTACAGCCCATGTGGTCCCAAAGAATTGGACACGACTGAGCAACTTCACTTTATGGTGATTAGTAATCTAAGAAGAAGATTTAGCTTCGGGACCAGGGACCAGGCTTGATCACTCAAGAGTTTTTGTGTAGCAGAGTTTTATTAAAGTATGAAAAGGTACAAAGAAAACTTCTGACATAGACATCAGAAGGGGGACAGAGAGCGCTCCCTTGCTAGTGTTAGCAATGGAGTTATATACTTTTTAATTGGTCATTACAATAAATCAAAAGAATGTCTCAAGGTTGTAAAGATCTTACTAGACCCACTCCTATAATTTACATTTTAAGATGACAAGATTAGAATTAACAATAGAAAGATCTTACCAGACTCACTCCCATAATACACTTTTTAAGATAACAGGATTAGTCAGAAGGTTTTCCAGAAGGAGAAACTGTCCTCAGGCAGGATACATTGTTGTTATATAATTATTATAGTGTTTAAACTGAGTTGTTGTGTAATCATCAGTTTCAGGCTTAAACAAAAAAAATGTTTTATGTGACTAAGACTACGGAATGTAGAGAGAAAAAAAGTCCTTTGTCCTTTCCTTCTCCTTGAGAATTCCAGACCTCTATTTCCTTCTTGACGTACTCCTTTTCCTATTTGGAACCAGTCTGTTGTTCCATGTCCAGTTCTAACTGTTGTTTCCTGACCTGCATATAGGTTTCTCAAGAGGCAGATCAGGTGGTCTGGTATTCCCATCTCTTTCAGAATTTTCCACAGTTTATTGTGATCCACACAGTCAAAGGCTTGCTGCTGCTGCTGCTGCGTCACTTTAGTCATGTCCGACTCTGTGCGACCCCATAGATGGCAGCCCACTAGGCTCCTCTGTCCCTGGGATTCTCCAGGCAAGAACACTGGAGTGGGTTGCCATTTCCTTCTCCACTGCATGAAAGTGAAAAGTGAAAGTGAAGTCGCTCAGTCCTGTCCAACTCCTAGCGACTCCAGGGACTGCAGCCTACCAGGCTCCTCCGTCCATGGGATTTTCTAGGCAAAAGTACTGGAGTGGGGTGCCATAGTCAATAAAGCAGAAATAGATGTTTTTCTGGAACTCTCTTGCTTTTTCCATGATCCAGCGGATGTTGGCAATTTGATCTCTGGTTCCTCTGCCTTTTCTAAAACCAGCATGAACATCAGGAAGTTCACAGTTCACATATTGCTGAAGCCTGGCTTGGAGAATTTTGAGCATTATTTTACTAGCATGTGAGATGAGTGCAATTGTGCAGTAGTTTGAGCATTCTTTGGCATTGCCTTTCTTTGGGATTGGAATGAAAACTGACCTTTTCCAGTCCTGTGGCCACCTCTGAGTTTTCCAAATTTGCTGGCATATTGAGTGCAGCACTTTTACAGCATCATCTTTCAGGATTTGGAATAGCTCAACTGGAATTCTATCACCTCCACTAGCTTTGTTCGTAGTGATGCTTTCTAAGGCCCACTTGACTTCACATTCCAGGATGTTTGGCTCTAGGTCAGTGATCACACCATCGTGATTATCTGGGCCGTGAAGATCTTTTTTGTACAGTTCTTCTGTGTATTCTTGCCATCTCTTCTTAATATCTTCTGCTTCTGTTAGGTCCATACCATTTCTGTCCTTTATCGAGCTCATCTTTGCATGAAATGTTCCTTTGGTATCTCTGATTTTCTTGAAGAGATCTCTAGTCTTTCCCATTCTGTTGTTTTCCTCTATTTCTTTGCATTGATCGCTGAAGAAGGCTTTCTTATCTCTTCTTGCTATTCTTTGGAACTCTGCATTCAGATGTTTATATCTTTCCTTTTCTCCTTTGCTTTTCGCAAGGCTGTATATTGTCACCCTGTTTATTTAACTTATATGCAGAGTACATCATGAGAAATGCTGGACTGGAAGAAACACAAGCTGGAATCAATATTGCCGGGAGAAATATCAATAACCTCAGATATGCAGATGACACCACCCTTATGGCAGAAAGTGAAAAGGAACTCAAAAGCCTCTTGATGAAGGTGAAAGTGGAGAGTGAAAAAGTTGGCTTAAAGCTCAACATTCAGAAAACTAAGATCATGGCATCCAGTCCCATCACTTCATGGGAAATAGATGGGGAAACAGTGGAAACAGTGTCAGACTTTATTTTTCCGGGCTCCAAAATCACTGCAGATGGTGACTGCAGCCATGAAATTAAAAGACGCTTACTCCTTGGAAGGAAAGTTATGACCAACCTAGATAGCATATTCAAAAGCAGAGACATTACTTTGCCAACAAAGGTCCATCTAGTCAAGGCTATGGTTTTTCCTGTGGTCATGTATGGATGTGAGAGTTGGACTGTGAAGAAGGCTGAGCACTGAAGAATTGACGCTTTTGAACTGTGATGTTGGAGAAGACTCTTGAGAGTCCCTTCGACTGCAAGGAGAGCCAACCAGTCCATTCTGAAGGAGATCAGCCCTGGGATTTCTTTGGAAGGAATGAGCTAAAGCTGAAACTCCAGTACTTTGGCCACCTCATGAGAAGAGTTGACTCATTGGCAAAGACTCTGGTGCTGGGAGGGATTGGGGGCAAGAGGAGAAGGGGACGACAGAGGATGAGATGGCTGGATGGCATCACTGACTCGATGGACGTGAGTCTGCGTGAACTCCGGGAGTTGGTGATGGACAGGGAGGCCTGGCATGCTGCAATTCATGGGGTCGCAAAGAGTTGGACACGACTGAGCGACTGATCTGATCTGATATGATCTGATTTCCTTCTTAAGAGCCCCAGACCCCTTTCTCCTTCTCAGAGACCCCAGACTTCTCATTAACCTGCCTAGGAATTGACTATTCTCAATTTCCACTGTAAAATTGTAAGGGATTTGATTTAAATCATACCTGAATGGTTTAGTGGTTTTCCCTACTTTCTTCAATTTAAGTCTGAATTTTGCAGTAAAGAGTTCATGATCTGAACCACAGTCAGTTCCCAGTCTTGTTTTTTGCTGACCATATAGAGCTTCTCCAGCTTTGGCAGCAAATATAATCAATCTGATTTCAGTGTTGACCATCTGGTGATGCCCATGTGTAGAGTCGTCTCTTGTGTTGTCGGAAGAGGGTGTTTGCTATGACCAGTGCATTCTCTTGGCAAAACTCTGTTAGCCTTTGCCCTGCTTCATTCTGTACTCCAAGGCCAAATTTGCCTGTTACTCCAGGTATTTCTTGACTTCCTACTTTTGCATTCCAGTCCCCTATGATGAAAAGGACATCTTTTTTTTGGTGCTAGTTCTAGAAGGTCTTGTAGGTCTTCATAGAACTGTTCAACTTCAGCTTCTTCAGCATTACTGGTTATATTGAATGGTTTGCCTTGGAAATGAACAGAGATCATTCTACCATTTTTGAGATTGCATTGCAGACTCTTTTGTTGACTATGAGGGCTACTCCATTTCTTCTAAGGGATTCTACAGTAGTAGATACAATCGTCATCTGCGTTAAATTTGCCCGTTCCAGTCCACTTTAGTTCACTGATTCCTAAAATGTCAGTGTTCACTCTTGCCCTCTCCTGTTTGACCACTTCCAATTTACCTTGATTCATGGACCATATATGTATATATTGAGTCAATAATTAGTTATGCACTCATGATGATTAAACCATTTGGAACTTAAGCAAGAAAGCGACTTAAGATTTGTATTTAATAGGATTACTCTGGCTCTGCTTTGCAGAATCTCTGGAGGTTTTAACCTCAGCACTATTGATATTTGAACTGGTTAATTCTTGTTGTCTGTCCTTGCATTGTAGGATGTTTAGCATCCTACATTCCTGGCCTCTACCTACTCATTATTATTAGCTCTCATCCCCAATTATAAAAGCAAAAATGTCTCTTCAGACACTGGCAATGTTTTCTAGGAAGCAAAATTGTCCCTTGATGAGAACCACTGTCCAAAAGGGAAAAGAAGATGAAGGATCAGTCAGAGGCCAGTCACCAGGTAAGGTCATAGAAGGAAGAGAGAATACAGTCACATTGATTTAAAATGTCTACTATGTGCTGGGCACTTTACATATGTTATCAAAAGAGGGATATGGAATAAGAGAGCCCCACTCCCATACTGACTGCCCCCTGAAATCCCTTGACCTGAGGTCAAGCTCCCAAATGATTAAACCCTAGAACAGACACCATCACTTTCCCTGGCCCCATATGAGTGCGGTGGAGTCTAATTCCCACGCCATGTCAAAGAGGAGTGTTTGACATTGCTCCATGGATATTAATTTGGTATTCTGGGGAGGCCTCAAAATCACTTTCCAGTCAGCTTCAAGGGGGAACAGGGAGAGGTTCTTTGCACACGCTGGTCAAACTACAGAACTTGGGTATACTATTCCTTTGCCCAAGCCCTCAGGCACCTTTGGGGAGCCTCTCCCTGGGGATCACACAGCTGTAGGGCTAAGAGCTGAATGCTGGAGTCAATCAATTTTCCTGGTGAGGTTCAGCTCAAAGGGCCCTGGCAGGTGCCTATGCCTTCATTCAGCAGCCTGGGGACTTGGTTTGCTCTTCTCTGCTCCCACCAACGCCCGCTGACTGTTGCTGGTATTAATAACCTAAGCAGCAGGAGGTTTCGCACCAGAATCAGGTCTGTCTGGATAATTATCTAGTGGCCTAGGACCAGTCAGTAAATTACTCTGTGACCTGAGAATTCAGCAGGTTACCACCATCACTCAGTCCTGCTCACTTTATTGCTCTCCCCTCCTGCTGCACTGACATTTATTTGTCTAGTTTACATTCAGAGCATTGATTTCATGCCTTTTGTTTTCTGACTTAGAGATGAGAATTAGTTCCTTTGGAAAGGCTGGTTCTCAGGTTAGTGGGATGACTATAGTGAAATGGGGAGGGGATACATTGGAGTTTTTGTTTAGTGCAATTGTTTCATGGGCTCCCAGCACATCAACACCTGCTCTCTGTGTTACTCCCAAACACATTTGTTTTTGTCAAGAATTGTGACACTCTCTAGTAAACTGCCTGTATATGTAACCTTGCATATTGGAGAAGGGGAGGTCAGAGAAAAAAATTCACATCACCCCCACCTCACACACTACATTTCAGCTATACCAAATAGGAATGGTACAGTCAAACTACTTTTTCCAAATTATTAATACTTGGGATATTTGCATAAACTGTTCCCTTTATCTAGTGCGCTCTTTGCCCTCTCCTATAGTACACTCTTGTTCATCTTTCAGGTCCTACTTTAGATGCTACCTGCCCGCCCTCCACCCCCACCACCATTACAAGGAAGTTTTTCCTCACCAATCCAGAACATAGTTACTCATGCCCCTTCTAGACTGCCATAGAATCCTATACCTTATTTTTATGAGCAGTTCAAGTTGGTTGTGATTACCATCTTTTCAGACTGTGAGCTCAATGAGGACAAAACCCAGTTCACATCTGTACTCAGCTCCCATTTAAAGTAGCCAAAAAGATTTAGTAAGTAGATGTAGGAAGATATCCTCTATGTCTATTTTCCAGGCAAACTCATTTTTCAGCTTCAGCTCAGCAAAGACATTCACTTTCATATTCAACACCACTCTCCAAAGAGAGCTGTCATGAAGTTTCCCAGCGGGGAACCTACAGCTTTGGCTAAGGATTTTATCCCCATTCCCTGGAATTATCTACTTCATCCAATCTTCTTTTCAATTCATTGGTAAATTGAAACTCTTACCCAGCACTAGTAAGGGTTTAAACTGTTTATAGTTAGACATTTTTGGGACTCTGATTTGGTTCACCACCTACCACTGTGGAAAAACGACTTAAATGATCTGACCAAGCCTCAGCCTCCTCAGCTGTGAAATGAACATACTAGTTTCTACCTCATAGAGCTACAAAGATTGAATGAGGTGTAACCTTAGTAAAACATATGACTCAGTTCCCAGCTGAGTGCTGTATAAGATTTAGCTATCATTATTGATGTCAGGTTAAAATTAATCACTTTTGATGCATTTATCAAGCTGAATTTTATATGCCTGTCTCCCCTACAAGATTGTGATCTCCTTAAAGTTCAGGAACTTATATTCATATCTGTATTCCCAGACTGTGCCCAGGACATAGTAAGCTACACATAAGTGTTTTGCTATGTCAAATTGAATTATACATTTAGAAAAGAAAGGTATTCTTAGAAGTACAAGAATTTAAAATAATACTTTAAATTGTTGTTGTTTAGTCGCTAAGTCATGTCCAACTCTTTACCCCATGGACTGCAGCACAAGTGTTCTCTGTCCTTCAGTATCTCTCAGAGTTTGCTTAAACTCATGTCCATCGAGTCAGTGATGCCATCCAACCATCTCATCCTCTGTCATCCCCTTCTCCTCCTGTTTTCAGTCTTTCCTACCATCAGGGTCTTTTTCAATGAGTCAGCTCTTCGCATCAGGTGGCCAAAGTACTGGAGCTTCAGCTTCAGCATTAGTCCTTCCAGTGAATATTCAGGGTTGATTTCCTTTAGGATTGACTGGTTTGGTATTTTAAATAAAGTAAGATTTTTTTTTTTTTTAAGTGTACAACATGTTATCTGATCTGATCATACTCTAGAGTGGCTGTGACATTTTCTTTCATGTTCACATTTTCACTTTGGTTCTCACAGTGAATTCATGTGGCAGATATTACTATTCTGAGCTCACAAATGAGAGAAAGATCTTTGATTTTGCTCCAGATTCACAGAGCAATTAGCAGAACCCAAAACTGTTATCACTTTTCTCCCCTCTTATGCTTCCCTTGCCCACCCCCACCCCACACCCTCCCCATAGGAGGAGTAACTCAACCACTCTTAAAAGTCAGGTATAAGATACTAAGCTTCCCCAAGTGATCCCTCACCCAGCATCCAAGGAAAGCAGGCACCAGGAATGGGGCCCTTCTCCAAGATGCCATTCCCGCTGGTTACTGCAGCCGCCACTTCTCCACAGGCTGGTGGAGAAAGCATGTGTGTGCTGTATGTCCTGCCCTCAGCACTCAGGAGACACTTGGTTTCTCCCAGTGCTTTGGGCTCCTCCAGGCTTTTCCTGTGCTTTTGTGAAGCTGAGAAGGTGAAGCCTAATGGTATCAAAAGCTGCAAACAGTCCCTACCTCTGGAGACAGGCATTTACTAGAAGAAAGGACGGACCACTGGCTTCCCAGAGCATTGTTCAGCCACATTAGAGAAAGGATTAAGCAGATACATTCAGCTATTCTAACAGATTTTCTTTAAGCTTTGAATACGGCCTCTCACACTCACTCGGATAATCACATTAGTTTTGTCATTAAAAGATCCCTTTTATAGAAAGTACCTAAACCGCTTAAACCACCCAGAGAGGTTGCATACATTATCAAACACCAGGACAAACAAAAGGGATTTTCTATTCCACATCTCAGTTTTTCTTATTCCTCAAAAAATCTGGGAAATTGAGGTAGAAATAATTTTGCAAGTGGACAGTGGCAGGACAGCGATTCTCATTCCTTCCTTCCCTGGGCAGTCCCTCGGCAATCAGAACTGGGAAGACTAAAAAACTTCCAACTACAGGGCCAGCAAAAAACAGAAGTTAAGACAGAGATGAAGATAGCAGGGCAAAGAAGGGGGTAGAAAGAAGTGTGCTTGCCTCTCTGACACAGGAAATTGCATTTGGAACCAAGGGAGAGTAGAAATGCACAGGACTGGGGGTCAGACAACTGCCATTTACTAGATCTATGGCTAGTGGTTGGGGGTGGAAGAGTCACTTCATTTTTCTTGGCCTCACAGTCCTTCTTTATAAAATGGAAGTAGGTAATATCTGCCTTACTTTCCACACAGGGATGTTAAGGGGCTCAAATGAGAAAAGGAAGGTGGCAGAGTTCATATAAACTGTGATACCAGCATTACAGGGTAGGTTTCTTTTGGCTTTCCTTTAATAACCCCCATGATGATAGTAACTATGCCTATTCTTTTCAGACATGATGGGTGTCTAACCTTTAGTATATGATGAGTAGAGCTTAATATTTTTTAAAATAGTGCTTTTACTGCCTTTCTCACCAAGCTGTATCCACCCTGCAAACTTCCATCCTTCAAGTCTCAGCTCAAATGTTACTTCTCCTTTAAAACCTTCCTGAAACGTTCACAATAAATTCATCACTTCAGCTTTCATGCTTCCACAAAATCCTGAATGCAACACAAATTCTTAGCCCAAAGCATTTAATCATCTGACATTGTGACCATTTATCCCCATTAAGAGTGAGATTCCTGAAAACAATAAGGTTTTGCCTTTGAATTCTTACTACCTAACACTGTACAGCACAGAGTAGCCATTCAATACATGGTTGAATGAATCAATGATAAATGAACAAACAATCTCAAGAATTGCAGTTATTTGGCACTGGGAAGAGAAATTCAAGGGGGTAAATTAAGAATTAGATTTCAAAATAAAGGTTATTAAATTTTAAAGACAAATGAGTCTGTACCATACACTTTGCTATTGTATTGTTTAGAGTGTAAGAATATTGAGTGAACTGAATTAACCATTGGCTTTTCATTTCCTTTGATGGGTAAAACTTGAGGAAAGGGCCTTAAATTATAATGGAGAAGATTTAGGTTAGACTAGAGTTTCTCAACACCAACATTATTTTCATTTGGGGTCAGATAATTCTTTGCTGTGAGAGGTTGTCCTTTGCATTGTAGGATGCCCACTAAATTAGATGTCAGTACAACCCACCCTCCCATCTCAAACACACACCCCTACTTGCTATGACCAATAACATCTCCCGCATTTTAGACAGATGCTTTATCATCTGAGCCACGAGGGAAGTCCTAATAACATCGCCAGACATTGTCAAATGCCCCTGAGTGGCAAAATTGACACTAGTTGAAAACCACTGACATAGACCTAAAGCATAAATTCCTGCAGGTAAGGGTTTTGTGGCATCAGAAAAGGAGACAAAAGAGATGGTGTGGCTCTGACCATGAGTTCCTTAGAGATAAAGCAGATGGTTTCCTTTACTGGTTTACATTGTACCTTCTATTCTGAAGGTAGGCAGATCAGTTAAATAAACTGATAACACATGAAGCGCCTCCTGTCGACCATGAGATTTCTAAAACAAGAATAATTCGATAGCCTTTGTTGATGGAAAAAGAGGCCATTTATCAAATCACCTGGCTTTTTCCACTGTATTGCACTTACTCAAGGGCATTTAATATACATCCACAGTGTCAAAGCATCTTACATATCACCTGAGCAAAACGAATCACTTGGAGTTTAATCTTGGAGTTATTGATAGTTTTCTGCATGCCCTTCTTTGGCTATTTACATCTAGATTTCAGGAGTTACAAAACAAAAAAAATGGCTAAAGCCATTCTCCCAAAGCTAAAGAGGAAGTCTGGTAACAGAACAGAGGCAAATATCTCTGTATAGATGCACCTGATTCCCTATCTCTGCTCTACTACCACATGGCTGGTGAGCTACCAGTGATCCCATAGTTCATCTGTGAGCCAAGTAAGGTGGAAAGTAAAAGTGAAAGTGAAGTCGTCGTTCAGTCGTATCCAACTCTTTGCGACCCCATGGACTGTAGCCTACCAGGCTCCTCCATCCATGGAGTTTTCCAGGCAAGAGTACTGGAGTGGATTGCCATTTCTTTCTCCAGGAGATCTTCCCAACCCAGGGTTTGAACCCAGGTCTCCTGCATTGCAGGCAGACACTTTACTGTCTAAGCCACCAAGGAAGCCAAGTAAGGTGGTAGTAGATGCAAGTGTCTGAGTAGAGTCAGCAGCAGTTTTTCAAACTACTTCACCTATGTTACAAAATATATTCAACTATTCATCATGACATTATTCAACTATATATAATGACATTTAAACTGAATAACAAGGCTTCCCGGGTGGCTCAGTTGTAAAGAATTTGCCTGCCAATGCAGGAGACATGGGTTTGATCCCTGCATCAGAAAGATTCCCTAGAGAAGGAAATGGCAATCCATTCCAGTATTCTTGCCTGGGAAATTCCATGCACAGAGGAACCCAGCACACTACAGTCCATGGCATCAAAAGAGAGTCAGACACAACTCAGCAACTTAACTGGCCAACAAACAACTATTCAGAAAACTTTCTGACTGAGAGTGTTCCTCCAGACACAGTAAATCTATTTCTAGATTAAGGCAGATCAGGAAACACACACACAACACACACACACACACACAACACACCCACACACACACCCTGATACATATACATACCAGTAGTATATTTTATTACTTCATTATAGTATAATCATTATCCTTTGGTATTATGACTTTCCTTTATACTGAAAGATCATATAAGAATGAATACAGGGAATTCCCTGGTATCCAGTGATTAAAACTCTGAGCTTCCAGTGCAGGTGGTGTAGGTTTGATCCCTGGTCTGGGAACTAAGATCCTACATGCCACATTGCACTGCCAAAAAATAAAAATAGATAATTTTTTTAAAGATGTTTTAAAAATAGAATGAATTCAGTACAATTTAGCAGTATGTATAGAGTCCACCAACTTGATGGACATGAGTTTGAGCAAGCTCCAGGAGTTGGTGATGGAAAAGGAAGCCTGGCATGCTGCAGTTCACAGGGTTGCAAAGAGTTGGACACAACTGAGCAACTGAACTGATAGAGAAACTGAAGATCTTATTCATTATGTTTTTATTATTTCAGTAAGTCCCTGTGGGGGATTCTCCAGGTTGATTGATCTGGTTTTATCTTAAGCACAGTGTGAACTATTTAACTGACTTTATTTTCCTCCTTGCAAATTGTTGAAAAAAGGCATAGAGCCAATTTCTTGGCTTCGTTCAACAGAAAATGTCGAGAATTCCATGGCAGCATTTCCTGGAGAGTGTTTGGCAGAGCATTAGTTCCTCAAATGTTGTTGGAAAAGGGGCTCTAGATCAAATGAGTATGGGAAATGTCACATTCTTGTTGGTTCACAATGCACGTGGCACATAGTTCTGAGAGATTCTGTAGTAAAGATAAGTTGTTTAAATTTACTTTAGCCATGTTCAGTTTGATCATATACCTCTTTTTTATGTAACACCAACTTACATCTGGCCTTACTATCATTCTGTGGAAACTGTTTGATAAATGCTGTTTTATGGTTTGCATTCCTGGATTCATTTTACATTAATCACGATCCCTTTTAAATCTCTCTGTCCCGTTTATGCTGTGCTTACTATATATATTTAGATCACCTGAAATCCTTTCAGAACAAGATGTGGAAAATTTTTAAAATAAATAGGAGGTCAAAATGGCAGAAGAGGAGAAGCTGGGGTTCACCTTTCCCTATAAGTATGTCAAGAATACATCTACAGGTGGAACAATTCACACAGAGTGCCTGCTGAACACTTGCAGAGGACCTCAAAAGGAAAAGATCCTCACATAACTGGGTAGAACAAAAGAGAGAAAGGGGAGAAAAAGAAAAGAAGGAAACAAGATGGGTTGCATCCCTGGTGGGTGGAGAGCTGAAGGAGGGGAGACGTTACCACACCAGGGAGGCCTCCTCATCACCAGTGAGGTACACCAAAATAGAGCAGGGAGTTTCGGGGGCTACTAGAAGAAAGTGCAGCAGCTGGTCTGTGTCGGGCAGGACAGAGTGAGACTTGCACCGATGGTCTGTGCTACAGCCCTGCATGCCCCAGCCTGAGACGTACATCCACCACTGCTGATGGGGACTGGGTACTGAAGCATGGAGTTAGGAGAGTGGACCCATGGAGAGGACTGCTGTTGGCTATATGAAGACAGACTAAGGGGATGGGAGAGAGGAGCTCAACTGCATGAAGACAACCTAAGAGGATAGGCGTGAGGAGCTCTGCAGCCAGGAATGCTCCTGAAGGAAGCGCAGGCTGCCTTGGAAGCAAGGGGCCATTGCTGAGTGCTGCACAAAGGGCAGGGCTGTCATTGTAGACGCTCTCCCCACACATCAGCCCCTGCCTCCATGGGCACTAGACAAGGAATGCCACTGGAGCTGAGCACACACACCCCCGTCAGTCACCATCTCCTGCCTTTCCCACATAAGTGAGCAAGCCTGCCCCAGTCAGGTGCTGCTTCTACTGCCTCTTGCCTGGGCAGATAACAGATGCCTGAGGGTGGCCCACATGCAGAGGTAGGGTCAAAACCAAAGCAGAAGGCCCAGGGGTTGTGCAACCAAGGCAGAGAGACTGAAATCTCTCTGTGCAGCTGCACAAGCCATGGATTAAACCCCTATGATAACTTCGGTAAACCAAGCGTCTACAGCACATCTAAATGGACAAGCGCTTCCACAACCGAGACACATCTAGCTTTAGCAGCTGCTTTGGGAGTATGCAGCTTGAGGAAAAGAGATCACAAACACAGTAAGTTAGACAAAATGAGATGAAAAAGAGAAACATGTTGGTAAGCAAGGTAAAAACCTACAAGACCAAATAAATGAAGAGGAAACAGGCAGTGTCCCTGAAAAAGAATTCAGAGTGATAGTAAACACAGTCCAAGGTCTGGGAAACAGAACAGAAGTACGGATCAAGATGCAAGATATCTTTAACAAGGACCTAAGGTGGCGCTAGTGGTAAACAACCCATTTGCCGATGCAGGAGATGTAGCAGACACAGGCTCTATCCCTGGGTCAGAAAGATCTCCTGGAGGAGGGCATGGCAATCCACTCCAGTATTCTTTCCTGGAGAATCCAATGGACATCTGTCCCATGGACAGAGGAGCCTGGCAGGCTACAGTCTGTAGGGTCACAAAGAGTAGGACATGACTGAGGTGACTTAGCAGCCCAGGTGGCTCAGTGATAAAGAATTCACCTGTGATGCAGGAGACATGGGTTCCATTCCTGGGTCAGGAGGATCCCCTGGAGAAGGAAACGGCAACCCACTCCAGTATTCTTGCCTGGAAAATCTCATGGACAGAGTTAACCTGGCAGGCTACAGTCCATGGGATTACAAAGAATCAGACACAGCTTGGTGACCAAACAACAGCAACAAGAACTAAAGAACAACCAACAAATGATGAACAACACAATAAATGCAACAAAAAATATACTAGAAGGAATCAATAACAGAATAACTGAGAAAGAAGAACAAACAAGTGAGCTGGAAGACAGAATGGTGGAAATAACTTCCCAGGAGCAAAATATAGAAAAAGGAATGGAAAGAAATGAGGACCGTCTCAGAGACCTCTGAGACAATATTAAACATACCAACATTTGAATTATAGGGGTCCCAGAAGAAGAGTAAGACAAAGGGTCTGAGAAAATATTTGAAGAGATTATGGTCAAAAACTTCCCTAACATAGGAAAGGAAATAGTAACCAAAGTATAGAGTCCCACACAAGAGAAACATATTAATCAAACTAACAAAAATTAAACATGAAGAAAAAATATTAAAAGCAGCAAGGGAAAAGCAACAAATAAAATACAGTGGAATCCCCATAAGGTTATCAGTCGATTTCTCAGCAGAAACTCTACAGGCCAGAGGGAGTGGCAGGATATATTTAAAGTGATGAAAGGGAAAACCTATAACCAAGAATATTCATTCTACCCAATAAGGTTCTCATTCAGATTCAACAGAGAAATAAATATCTTTACAGACAAGAAAAAGCTAACAGAATTCAATACCACAAAACCAGCTTTACAACAAATGTTAATAGAACTTCCCTAGGCAGGAAACAAAAGAAGAAAAAGAACTACAAAAACAAATGAAAACAGTGGAGAAAAAAGGCAACAGGAACATACATGTCAATAATTACCTTAAATGTAAAGGGATTAAAGGCTGCAACGAAAAGACAGACTGGCTGAATGGATAAAAAAACAAGACCCATGTATATGCTATCTACAAGAGACCCACTTCAGACCTATGGACACATACATACTAAAAGTGAGGGGATGGAAAAAGATATTGCATGCAAATGGAAATAAAAAAAATCTGGAGTGGCAATGCTCATATCAAACAAAATAGACATTAAAGACCATTACAAGACACAAGGCAGGATACAACATAATGGTCAAGGGATCCATCCAAGAAAATATAACAACTGTAAATATTTATGCACCCAATATAGGTACATCTCAATGCATAAGTCAAAGGCTAACAGCCATAAAAGGGAAAATCGACAGTAACACAATAATAGTGGGGGACTTTACACTCCACTTACACTAATGGATAAAGCATCGAGACAAAAAATTAATAAGGAAACACAAGACACAAATGACACATTAGACCAGATAGACTTAATTGATAGTTTTAGGACATTGCATCCAAAAGAAGCAGAATACAATTTCTTCTCAAGCGTACATGGAACATTCTCCAGGATAGACCACGTCTTGGGTCACAAATCAAGCCTCAGTAAATTTAAGAAAATTAAAATCATATCAAACATTGTTTTCTGACCACAATGCTATGAGATTAGAAATCAATTACAGGAAAAAAAAAAAAACTAAAAAACACAAACATATTGAGGCTAAAAAATGTTATTAAATAATCAATGAATCACTGAGGAAATGAAAAAATAAAAGGACAACCCAAAACTTATGGGATGCAACAAACACAGTTCTAAAAGAGAAGTTCATAGCAATAAAATGCTACTTCAAGAAGCAAGCAAAATCTCAAATAAACAATGTATACTTACACCTAAAGCAACTAGAGAAAGAAGAACAAACAAAATCCAAAGTTAGTAGAAGGAAAGAAATTATAAAGATCAGAGCAGAAATAAATGAAATAGACACAAAGAAAGCGAAAACAAAGATCAATGAAACTAAAAGCTGGTTCTGGGACTTCCTGGTGGTCCAGGGGCTAAGACTCTGAGCTCCCAATGCAGGGGGCCCAGGTTTGTGATCCCTGATCAGGGAACTAGATCCCACATGCTGCAACTAAGAGTTTGCATGCTGCAACTAAAGATGCTGCAAGTAGCAACTACAGATCCTGCATGCTACGCCACAACGAAGACTGAAGATCCCCTGCTGCCACCAAGACATGGAGCAGCCAAATAAATTATAAATATATCATCCCACCCTTGCCCTCTCCCACAGAGTCCAAAAGACTGTTCTATACAGCTGTGTCTCTTTTACTGTCTCGCATACAGGGTTATTGTTACCATCTTTCTAAATTCCATATATATGCATTAGTATACTGTATTGATGTTTTTCTTTCTGGCTTACTTCACTCTGTATAATAGATGAAACTAGAAACTCTAGTTTCATCCACCTCATTAGAACTGATTCAAATGTATTCTTTTTAATGGCTGAGTAATACTCCATTGTGTATATGTACCACTGCTTTCTTATCCATGTGTCTGCTGATGGACATCTAGGTTGTTTCCATGTCCTGGCTATTATAAACAGTGCTGCGATGAACACTGGGGTACACGTGTCTCTTTCAATTCTGGTTTCCTCAGTGTGTATGCCCAGCAGTGGGATTGCTGGGTCACATGGCAGTTCTATTTCCAGTTTTTTTAGGAATCTCCACACTGTTCTCCATAGTGGCTGTACTAGTTTGCATTCCCACCAACAGTGTAAGAGGGTTCCCTTTTCTCCACACGCTCTCCAGCATTTATTGCTTATAGACTTGGATCGCAGCCATTCTGACTGGCGTGAAATGGTACCTCATTGTGGTTTTGATTTGCATTTCTCTGATAATGACCCAGAGGGATGGGATGGGGAGGGAGGTGGGAGAGGGGTTCAGGATGGGGAACACATGTACACCCATGGTGGATTCAAGTCAATGTATGGCAAAACCAATACAATATTGTAAAGTTAAATAAAAGCTGGTTCTTTGAGAAGATAAACAAAATTGATAAACCTTCAGCCAAATTCATCAAGGAAAAAAAGGGAAAGGATTCAAATCAATAAAATTAGAAATGAAAATGGAGAAGTTACAGTGGACACCACAGAAATACAAATGATCCTAAGAGATTATTACAAACAGCTATATTTCAATAAAATGGACAACCCAGAAGAAATGGACAAACTTTTAGGAAGATACAACCTTCAAAGACTGAACTAGGAAGAAACAGAAAATATGAACAGATCAGTCACAAGGACTGAAATTGAAACTGTGATTAAAAATCTTCCAACAAACAAAAGTTCAGAATCAGATAGCTTCACAGGCAAATTCTATCAAATATTTAGAGAAGAGTTAACACCTATCCTTCTGAAAATATTCCCAAAAAATTGCAGAGAAAGGAACACTCCCAAACTCATTCTACAAGGCCACCATCACTCTGACACTAAAACCAGACAAAGATATCACAAAAAAACAAAATTGCAGGCCAATATCACTGATGACCATAGTGATGAGAAAAAATCCTCAATAAAAAACTAGCAATACGAATTCAACAACACATTAAAAGGATTGTACACCATGATCAAGTGGAATTTATCCCAGGGATACAAGGATTTTTCAGTATATGCAAATCAATCAATGTAATACACCACACTAACAAACTGAAGAATAAAAGACATGATCATCTCAATATATGCAGAAGAGGTTTTTGACAAAGTTCAACATCCATTTATGATAAAAACTCTCCAGAAAGTAGGGTTAGAGGGAACTACCTCAACATAATAAAGGCTATATATGACAAACCTACAGCTAACATCATATTCAATGGTGAAAAGCTGAAAGCATTTTTTTTCTAAGATCAGGAACTAGATAAGGATATCCACTCTCATCACTTTCATTCAACATAGTTTTGTAAGTCCTAGCCACCACAATCAGAGAAGAAAAAGAAATAAAAGAAATACAAATGGAGAAAGAAAAAGTATAACTGTCATTGTTTGCAGATGACATGACACTATATATAAAAAACCCTAAAGATGCTACCAGAAAACTATAGAACTCATCAATAAATTTGGTAAAGCTGCAAGATACAAAATTAATATGCAGAAATCTCTTGCATTTCTACACACTAACAATGAAAGATCAGAAAGAGAGATTAAGGAAAAAATGCAATATAACATTGTATCAAAAAGAATAAAATGCCTAGGAATAAACCAGCCACCTCATGCAAAGAGTTGACTCATTGGAAAAGACTCTGATGCTGGGAGGGATTGGGGGCAGGAGGAGAAGGGGACGACAGAGGATGAGATGGCTGGATGGCATCACTGACTCAATGGACGTGAGTCTGAGTGAACTCCAGGAGTTGGTGATGGACAGGGAGGCCTGGTGTGCTGCAATTCATGGGGTCGCAAAGACTGGGACACGACTGAGCGACTGAACTGAACTGAAGGAGGCAAAAGACCTGTATAGAGAAAATTATAAGATACTGATGAAAGAAATAAAGGATGACACAAACAGATGGAGAGATATACTTTGTTCTTGGACTGGAAGAATCAATATTGTGAAGATGACTATACTACCCAAAGCAATCTAAAGATTCAATGCAATCCCTATCAAATTACCAATGGCATTTTTTTACAGAATTGAAACAAAAATAATTTACAATTTGTATAAATACACAAAAGACTATGAACAGCCAAAGCAATTCTGAGAAAGAAAAACAGAGCTGCAGGAATCAGGCTCCCTGACCGAAGACTGTACTACCAAGCTACAGTCGTCAAAGCAGTATGGTACTGTCACAAAATCAGAAACAGAGATCAGTAAAACAGGATAGAAAGTCCAGAGATAAACCAACACATTTATGGTCACTTAATGATGACAAAAGAGGCAAAAATATACAGAAAAGACAGTCTCTTCAACAAGTGATATTGGGGGGGAAAAAAAAGTGATATGGGGAACACTGGACAGCTACATGTAAAAGAATGAAATTAGAACACACCCTACCACCATACACAAAAATAAACTCAAAATAGATTAAAGTCCTAAATGTAAGGCCAGATATTATAAAACTTTTAGACGAAAAACTTAAACAGAACACTCTCTGACACAAATTGCAGCAAGATCTTTTTCTATCTACCTCCTACAGTAATGAAAATAAAAACAAAAATGAACAAGTGGGACCTAATTAAACTTAAAAGGTTTTGCACAGCAAAGGAAACCATAAATAAGACAAAAAGACAACACTCAGAATGGGAGAAAATATTTGAAAATGAAGGAACCAACAAGGGATTAATCTCCAAAATATACAAATAGTTCATGAAGCTCAATATCAAAAAAACAAACAACCCAATCCAAAAAATAGGTGGAAGACATTTCTCCAAATAAGACATATAGATGGTTATAAAGAATATGAAAAGATGCTCCACATCACTAATTATTAGAGAAGTGTAAATGAAAACTACAATGAGGTATCATCTCATACCAGTCAGAACGGCACTGGGACGACCCAGAGGGATGGTATGGGGAGGGAGGAGGGAGGAGGGTTCAGGATGGGGAACGCATGTATACCTGTGGTGGATTCGTTTTGATGTTTGGCAGAACTGATACGATTATGTGGAGTCTAAAAATAAAATAAAATTAAAAAAAATTAAAAAAGAAAAAAAAAATGCAAGAAATCAAAAAATCTACAAACAATAAATTCTGGAGAGGGTGTAGAGAAAAGGGAATCCTTCTAACTATTGCTAGAAACATAAATTGGTACTATGGAGAACAGTATGGAGATTCCTTAAAAAACTGAAAATAGAGCTACCATATGATCCAACAGCCCCACTACTGGGCATATATTTGGAGAAATCCATAATTCAAAAAGATACATGTGCCCCAATGTTCATTGCAGCACTATTTACAATAGCTAGGACATGGAAACAATCTAAATGTCCATCAACAGAAGAATGAATAAAGATGATGGGAGACATATATACAGTGAAATATTACTCAGTCATAAAAAAGAACAGAACAATGCCATTTGCAGCAACATGGAGGGAACTAGAGATTCCCATATTGAGGGAAGTAAGTCAGAGAAAGACAAATATATATCACTTATATGTGGAATATAAAAGAAGACTACAAGCAAACATACCTACAAAACAGAAACAGAATTAGAGATGTAAAAAATAAGCTTATTGTTATCAGGAGGTAATGTGGGAGGATAAATTGGAAGATTGGGATTGACACATATACACCAGTATAGATAAAATTGATAACTAATAAGAACCTACTAAATAGCATAGGGAAGTCTACTCAATACTTTGCAATGGCCTATATGGGAAAACGCTGGGCCAGATGAAGCACAAGCTGGAATCAAGATTGCCGGGAGAAATATCAATAACCTCAGATACGCAGATGACACCACCCTTATGGCAGAAAGTGAAGAGGAACTAAAGAGCCTCTTGATGAAAGTGAAAGAGGAGAGTGAAAAAGTTGGCTTAAACTCAACATTCAGAAAACTAAGATCATGGCATCTGGTCACATCACTTCACGGCAAATAAGATGGGCAAACAGTGGAAACAGTGGCTGACTTTATTTTTCTGGGCTCCAAAATCACTGCAGATGGTGACTGCAGCCATGAAATTTAAGATATTTACTCCTTTGAAGGAGAGTTATGACCAACCTAGACAGCATATTAAAAAGCAGAGTCATTACTTTGTCAACAAAGGTCCGTCTAGTCAAGGCTATGGTTTCTCCAGTAGTCATATATGGATGTGAGAGTTGGGACTATAAAGAAAGCTGAGCGCTGAAGAATTGATGCTTTTGAACTGTGGTGTTGGAGAAGACTCTTGACAGTCCCTTGGATTGCAAGGAGATCCAACCAGTCCATCCTAAAGGAGATTAGTCCTAGGTGTTCACTGGAAGGACTGATGTTGAAGCTGAAAGTCCAATACTTTGGCCACCAGATGCGAAGAGCTGACTCATTTGAAAAGACCCTGATGCTGGGAAAGACTGAAGGCAGAAGGAGAAGGGGATGACAGAGGATGAGATGGTTGGATGGCATCACCGACTCAATGGACGTGAGTTTGAGTAAACTCCAGGAGTTGGTGATGAACAGGGAGGCCTTGGTGTGCTGCAATCCATGGGGTCACAAAGAGTTGGACATGACTGACTGAACTGAACTCATATGGGAAAAGCCCAAAAACAGTGGTTATATGTATAACAGATACACTTTGTTGTAACACCACAATGTAAATTATACCCCCAAAAAATTTTTTTAAAGAGAATAAGTAATAAATAAACATGTTAGCTATAAACCTTGGGGAATAACTTTCACATTCCAGGCCTGGGTTTCTTTTTAAAGAAGCAAGCTATGTTAAACACACATATAGAACTAAATGATCTCAAGACTACTTTCCAGTCTTGTATCTTGTCTTTCAATATTGTATTTATCTATTCCAGTTCCAATATTGTATCTATCTCCACTATTAAGCAGCAAAATCTATTAAAAACAGACCGTTCCTTCACCCCCTTGCATTAAAATGTGGACCCAGAGAAATCTAGCCATTTGCATGGCTATTTCTTGTTCAGTTGCTAAGTCGTGTCTGACTCTTTGAGACTGCATGGACTACAGCAAACTGTTTCTAGTCAGTGTTTTACTCCAACCTAATATCAGTGTTATATTCAGCTCCCTTGACAAAAAGTACCAGGCTCATGTAGTGGGAAAAGGAGCCTCGGGCATAAGTAGCTGAAGTGAGGGAAAATCAGTGCGTACAAGTTGTAGATGTGTTGCATACTTGGAGATCCCCTTTCCAAAAATCTAAGGAAGCCTAGAGGAGGAAGTCACATGAGAACATCAGAGCTGTGAAAGATGCTTGGCTAGAGAGACAGACAGAAAGTTTGGCCTTTCCACCTGGAAAGTATGCTTTCATATAAATTTACTGAGGGCCTACTGAGACCAGCTGCCTGGCCCCGTGCCATTACTGCTGCTGCTGCTGCTAAGTCATTTCAGCTGTGTCCGACTCTGTGTGACCCCATAGATGGCAGCCTACCAGGCTCCCCCATCCCTGGGATTCTCCAGGCAAGAACACTGGAGTGGGTTGCCATTTCCTTCTCCAATGCATGAAAGTGAAAAGTGAAAGTGAAGTTGCTCAGTCACATCCAGTGGGCCCCATGGACTGCAGCCCACCAGGCTCCTCTGTCCATGGGATTTTCCAGGCAAGAGTACTAGAGTGGGTTGCCATTGCTTTCTCATACTAGAAGCTGATTACAAGAAGAAATGAGGCCTAGTCCCTGCTTTCAGATGGCTTGGTCAAACTAAAAAGAGAGTGAGAACATTTTGCAATGTATCACAATTTGGGGTATCTGTACTAAATTAGAGGTGGTCAGGCACTGTTGAAAGCTACTGAACATGCAGAAATGAACAAGACAGACAATCTCTACCATGATGAAGTTTACATTCTAGCTGACAACCTAGGTGTGAAACTTGTTCTGTGACAGCACAGATTTAAAAGAACTACTCCTTTGGGGAAGCTGAGAAAAACTTCACAGGACAGATAATCAAGTTGATCTTTGAAGGATGAAAAGAAGTTTGCCAGTGAAAACATATTGCAGGGTAGTGATGAGAAGAGGAGAAGAGTTTTAGAGTAACAGAAATTTTGGTGTGGCGGAAGTGCAGGGTATCAAGAAAGTGAAAGAGCAGTAAGAATGGGAAATGAGTACAGAGACAGACCCCAGTTTTAGCAAAGGTTGTATCAGTGATCAAGTGATGGATTGGCTCAGTGGAGTCAAATGTACTACAGTTGTAGAACTGGAGTGTTCACAGTCTTCTTAAGAATGTGTCTTGGTAGGTACAGTACAGCAGCAGCTCCTGAAGCATATTTCCTGAACAGTAGCTCCTTGAGCTCACAGCTCATGTTGTGATTACCTCCTATTCACCATGGCTCCCCAGCCCAGACTGGTTTCCAGATCTTTATATTCAATAGTCCAACTTGAAAGCTAACTCAAGTTGGTTATTTCAAAAGTATATAAAAGTCAGCATGACAAATTGAACTCATAATCTTCCTGCCATACCTGGTCACCCTGTGGAGCTCTCTTTCCAGTGTATGGCACCATCATCTATCCAAGTGCTCAAGTCAGAAATCATCAACCTCGACACCTGCCCAACTCACATCTCAAATGTGATCCATCACCAAATCCCACTGACATTTCTTACCAAATCTCTCTCAAATTCATCTATGTCTCATTTCCACCTCTACCACCCTAGTCAAAGCTTTCTCTTACTTAGACAACTACACCAGTGGTCTTCTATATAACATGCTTGCCCTCTCCAATGCATACTCCAATCTACGTGTGTGTGTGTGTGTGTGTGTGTGTGTGTGTTAGTCACTCAGTCGTTTCCAACTCTTTGCGACTCAATGGACTGTAGCCCACCAGGCTCCTCTGTCCATGGAATTTTCCAGGCCAGAATACTGAAATGGGTTGCCATTTCCTTCTCCAGGGGATCTTCCCAACCCAGGGATCGAACCTGGGTCTCCTGCCTTGCAGGCAGATTCTTTACCATCTGAGCCACCAGGGATGACCCCAATCTATAGCCAGAGTGGTCTTTTTAAATGAAAATCTGTTCATGTCACTCCCCTGAATAAGGATAGTCAGTGATTTTTCATTCTTTATAATGACTCATCATCATGGTCTGCTTGAATGAGCTGCCTCCCTACCCAAGCCTCCAGATTTATCTTATGTCATTTTCTCTGTGGTTACATGGTCATCTTCTGTCCCATACAGAGGGCTTCTTTCAGTACCTTGAATATACTATATTCAGCGTTTTTACACATGCCATTTTCTCCACTCGTCTCCTAGTATAGCCCCATTTATCATTTATATAACACTAAAATGTCATATTTCAAAAGAGCATTCTCTTATTCCCACAGACCAGCTCAGATTATTCCTTGCTAAATTTCCTAATAATCCCCTTTCTTCATCATATTTACAATTGTACCCACTTTTTGTATAATTTGACATTTCATGTCTTCCTCCCACTGGAATATAAACCTTCTTAGGACAGATACTGTGTTTGCTTTTTCACCACTGTATCCCCTAGGTTTCACAGCAACATCTTATGCCTTGTAGGTGCTCCATAAGTAAGACAGGGAGAAGCTGTATTCTTGATTACCACTTTGGAAAGTCACAATGCCTATTTACAGATTTAAAAAAAAAAAAAACGATTTAACTTTGTTTAACCCATCATTTTCCAAACTTGGCTTAACTATGAATCTATTACATAAGTCATGTATTTTTTGGGGGGCGGGTGGGGACACCTGTGTTCCAAGAAACACTGTTTGGCAGACACACTGAGTTGCTTGAGCTGCTCTTCTTCTTCCATCCTTATCCTAAACAGTGTGTCTCTCTTACATCATGCCTTTATGATTGCATCCCTCCCTAACCACCTGAGAGTTGTGAGCTTGTGAGGTGGTGCAGCCCAAGGGGCCTGAGGACACCATTCTGGGAAGTCATTGCAGGTCTTCTGTGAACAGAAAAGAGGAAGCTGGTCTGCAGAGATGAAGCAGCCATGGGGAAGGAAGAATTTGGCGGGGTTCCCATACTCAAATGGGATCATGTAGTTCAACAGGAGTGAGGGGAATTCTTCTTCCCTGTTTGAAGAAATTCAAATTCAGAATTCTCTTAACTACTGGTTCTCGAAGTGTGATTCCCCCAGCATCATGTGGAAATTTGTTAGAAATGCAACTTCTCAGGATCCACCTCAAGATGTATTATATAAACTCTGGATTTGGGTTCAACAATCAATGTTTTAACAAGTCCTTCAGGTAATTCTGATGCACATGTACATTTTAGATTGCTGGCCAAATTATAAATAAGAGAAACAAATCTTACTCACTATTTGACAACTGATGACCTCTGCTGTGAGCAAGAGAAATAGAAAGTAGCAATCTTGACTTTTAATGACTTTCCAGATCCTAATTCCATTCTTTCACAATTCGTAGTTACCCAAGTCCTGGAGCTATCCTTGCATCGATTCAGTAAACTTTTTCTTTTCTTTAAGCTGGTTTAATGAGGGTTGGTTGCTTTAATTCAAACAAAGATTTAAGCTACACCAGTAAAATGAAAACAACAAAACAACAACAACAACAAAGAAACCGGGACGCGAGGCTTGGTTCTGCTAAAAAATGAGCTGTGAGGCCTTAGACAAGGCCCTTTTCTCTGGGTCATGATGGCATCGCCTATGAATGATGTGATTGGCCTGGATGACACCTGAGATGTCTTCAGAACCCTCTAATATGCTCAGCTAGACACTGGCTCCTCTGGATAATCTCTTAATTCTACAGATCCCCTAAGAAAGACCTCGTTTCTTTAGTTCTTCCCACCTGTTACTCTAGGTAGTGAGAGTAACAAATACAGAAAATAAAAAAACACTCCAAGTCTCTGTCTCTCTCTTTCCTGGTCTTTCAAAAGCATCAATCATTAATTAGAGGGATGCTTTAAATAAGGCTTATTTGATGCTTCAGTTGTTTTTCAATTTAAATTTTAAAATTTTAGTATATTATAATTAGGCCAACTTTAGTTAAGGTTGCTATCTGTCATGAAATGTACATAGAAAAAACATGTACACACAACCGATACTTGCAGACAAACAGTCATTTGGGAGCAACTAGTCTGTTCACGAAAATGCAGCTCATGCAAACAATATTAAGTGAAGTAGCAACGTATTTTTTAAAGATTTTAAGTAAAAAGGTTTCAATGAAAATATCCTAAAATTAATATATCCTAAAATAAATAGTAAGAATATCCTCCATTAAGCCCATAAATGCTGCATTATAAAACTTATTAGTTGACAAAGAATAAAAAGTAGTACTTTTTTGGACCTTTAAATTCTCAGCCCAGTAGACTTCTCTGATGCTGAAATGAAAATAGTGACCAAATGCTTTGATGGACAACTCATTACAATGAGAAATGAAGGCTTCTGAAACCAGACAAAGATTTTTCTGTATCTCCCAGATGCCAGGGGAAGTAACAGAAATATTTTGGTCTCCCATCCAAGAATGAACACTATATCTACATTTTATCAAAAAAAAAAAAAAAGCACTTTAGAAATAATCAAGCTCAAGATACAGTTTTTAAAAAGCAGAAAATGTTACCAAGGCAGAATGAAGAAAAAAAATTGAGAGAAAATAAAAAGAAACAAGGGGAAAGAAATCTTTTAACAGAGTAGAAACTGTTAGTCTCTCTCTGTCCCTGAAAGGTTTTGATCCAACCCTATTTGTTATCCTAGAAAAGCTCTTCTGAAGAAAGGTCTCAGTGTAAGAACTGCTTAAAAGAAGCCAACCCCTTGGAAATAGGAACGGCTCAGCCATTTATTAATGTCAAATATGCTGCCTGCATGAATTAGTCAGCTTGTCTTTTGGAAGCTATACAGAAAAGTTCTTCTGCACCTGCCTCTTAGTGTCCTGACACTTCTGGCTTTAATGACAACATAACAACCACCAGAAAATGAAATTTAAAAAACAAAGCACTGAACACTACTACATTTTACCTTCTGAATAGCTGATTGATCAATTTTTAAAGGCTTCTTACTGAAGTATCATTGGCGACTGGAGAATATAAAACTTGCTTAGATGTAAAAAGAAAAGGAGAACAGAGTCATTTTCCTAAACTGGCAAAATGTAACCAAATTACCACAAAACTTACCTTAGAAACAAAGATAAATGGGGCAGAAAAGGCCAGATTTCTTACTGGCAGTACCACAGTGGCAAATATCCCAGAATAAGAAAAGCTGCCAAATAGAAGAGAGAAAATTAAAGGACTTTCCTTTAAAAACAGCCAAGCCCAGTGCACACAGCATTCCTAACAGCTGGAGCAAGCTTCAGAAGCAACACACAGGTATAAGGTTCAGTCCTATTCTTTATTTACAGCACAGTTCAAAGTCATTGAATCAAGCACAAAAGAAACGACTCCCATTTCCTGGTTTGGCATTGGATATCCTTCCTACCAGCTGCAATTACATCATTTTTATCCATCTTCTTCTTTTCCTTTTGGGAGGGTAGAAAAGGGGAAAGTGACACATGGACCAAAGAGACTTCAACTTCAAAACCAAGAGAAATCCTTGCTTTCAGAGAAACAAAAGAAGTGATTCTCCCTCTTGTGAAAGGCAATCAATACTCTGCTCCAGTTATGAAGGCCGTGGATGGTGTGGGAAAGCTGTGGTGAAGAGATTCTTCCCGAAGGTGGCACAAGGGTGGCGAGGGCTCGGGTCGTGGGATGGCTGCTATCCCCACCATCACATTTGCTCTATCTCAGTCTTCACCACACCAAATTTAATGAACAAGGGAAAGTAATTATGCACAGAAAGCCAAAGTGAATGGAAATGTAGGTGGAATGAACTTAAAAGAAGAAACTGAAAATGATCAAAAGTTACTCAGTTCATTTTTCTCAGACGGACATAGAAATCACTGATCCACTGCTTCATGTATTTAACTTCCAAAGAGCGAGTTAATTGCACACTGACAGGATCCAAGGCATTACTGGCTCGGAGATCTAGATGATGGGCTCCATTTGGGATGACAATCGCAAGTAAGGTGTCTGTAATATCCTTGGTTACTCCACCTCCTGACCAGGGGTCTAGTTCACCATTGCTAAGTGAGGGAAAGAAAAAAAATCAGATTGCTAGTTTTTCATATCTACATAAAAGATAAGATAGGAGAAACCTATTATATGCATAACACCTAAAATTATAAGCTTATAAGCTAGGGAATATGATCTAAGGATTTAATCTGTCATATAGAAAGGTGCTTCATCCTGGAGACTGACAATACTTCTGTAACCAGGTACAAGAAATAGGACCAGAGAACACTGAAGGTGGTGCCCCATGAATCAATCTAGATTATACTGGAACTTCAAATTTAGAAGACTCAATTTCAATCCTGGCTTCATTACTCAAAAGTTGTCTGACCTTACATAAGTTAGCTGTCTCACTTTCTTCATATGTAAAGCAGAGTTAACAAGGCCTACCTTAGGAGGTTGCCTTAAGGGTTAAATCAGATAGTACATGTATATATACTGAATAAATGTTAGGCACGTGGGAGTCCCTCAATTAAAACCTGTTTCCTTCCTTCCTAGAACCCAAATATTAGTGACAAAGAAAAAAAACTATATTTTAAAATGCTAATTATCTCTTCAGTCAATTCAGTCACACAGTTGTGTCTGTCTCTTTGCAACCCCATGGACTGCAGCATGCCAGGCTTCCTTGTCCATCACCAACTCCCAGAGTTTGCTCAAACTCTTGTCCATCGAGTCAGTGATACCATCCAACCATCTCATCCTCTGTTATCCTCTTCTCCTCTACCTTCAATCCTTCCCAGCATCAAGGTCTTTTCTAAGGAGTTCTTTGCATCAGGTGGCCAGAGTACTGAAGCTTCAGCTTCAGTATATTCAGCTTCCTGAATATTCCAATGACTATTCAGGACTCATTTCTTTTAGGATTGACTGGTTGGATCTCTTTGTTGTCCAAGGGGCTATCAAAAGTCTTCTCCAACAACACAGTTCAAAAGCATCAATGCTTCAGGGCTCAGCCTTCTTTATAGTTCAACTCTCACATCCATACATGACTACTGGAAAAACCATAGCTTTGATTAGACAGACCTCTGTCGGCAAAGTATTGTCTCTGCTTCTTAATATGCTCTCTAGGTTCATCATAGCTTTTCTTCCAAGGAGCAAGAGTCTTTTAATTTCATGGCTGCAGTCACCATCTGCAGTGATTTTGGAGCCCCCCAAAATTAACTCTGTCACTGTTTTCACTATTTCTCCATCTATTTGCCAGGAAGTGATGGACATGATCTAGATGTTTGAATGCTGAGTTTTAGGCCAGCTTTTTCACTCTCTTCTTTCACTTTCAACAAGAGGCTCTTTAGTTCCTCTTCACTTTCTTCCGTAAGGGTGGTATCATCTGCGTATCTGAGGTTATTGATATTTCTCCTGACAATCTTGATTCCAGCTTGTGCTTCATCTAGTCTGGCACTTTGCCTGATGTACTCTGCATATAAGTTAAATAAGCAAGGTGACAATATACAGCCTTGACATACTCCTTTCCCAATTTGGAACCAGTCGCTATTCCATGTCTGGTTCTAATTGTTACATCTTGACCTGCATACAGATTTCTCAGGAGGCAGGTGAGGCAAAATATAAGACAAGTGCCAGTCCTGAATATTCATTGGCAGGACTGATGCTGAAGCTAAAACTCCAATACTCTGGCCACCTGATGCAAAGAACTGACTCACTGGAAAAGACCCTGATGCTGGGAAAGATTGAAGGCGGAAGGAAAAATGGACAACAGAAGATGAGATGGTTGCATGGCATTACCAACTCAATGGACATGAGTTTGAGTAAACTCCAGGAGTTGGTGATGGACAGGGAGACCTGGCGTGCTGCAGTCCATTGGGTCACAAAGAGTTGGACACAACTGAGCAATTGAACTGAACTGAACTGATAGAGCTTCTCCATCTTTGGCTGCAAAGAATATAATCAATCTGACTTCAGTATTGACCATCTGGTGATGCTCATGTGTAGAGTTGTCTCTTGTGTTGTTGGAAGAGGGTGTTTGCTATGACCAGTGTGTTCTCTTGAAAAAACTCTGTGTAGCCTTTACCCTGATTCATTTTGTACTCCAAGGCCAAATTTGCCTGTTACTCCATGTATCTCTTGATTTCCTACTTTTGCATTCCAATCCCCTATGATGAAAAGGACACCTTTTTGGTGTTAGTTCTAGGAGGTCTCGTAGGTCTTCATGGAACTATTCAACTTCAGCTTCTTCTGCATTAGTGGTTGGGGCATAGACTTGGATTACTGTGATGCTAAGTGGTTTGCCTTGGAAATGAACCAAGGTTATTTGTCATTTTTGAGATTGCACCCAAGTACTGAATTTCAGACTTCTTGGTTGACTATGAGGGTTACTCCATTTCTTCTAAGGGATTTTTGCCCACAGTATAGATATATAGTAGATATCTAGTAGTAGAGGTCTTCCTTAGCCACCTCATCAAATATTCAAACTCCCCCCCAACCCCCACTAACATTTCATAACCTTCTTCCTTGGTTTATTTTTCCCCCCTTAGCACCTATCTCCTTCTAACATGCTTATAAGTGCTATCTTGTTTTTACCCATCTCTCAAACTAAAACTTCCCAACGGCAGGGGTTTTTTGTCTGTTTTACTACTGTATCTTCAGTGCCTGGCATACACTAGGAGCTATACAAACATTTATTGAATGAATAAAAAAGAATAATCTAGTTATTTGTAACCTTATATCAGATGCCCTACACAAAAGAGGTCTATACATATATGCTTGTGAGTTCAGGAACATGTAAATCACTACAGTACTTTTTACATGTAAAAGTAGAATTCACATAAGTGATTAATGTAAATATATAGACAGTGACATTCAGCTAGGTATAATACTGGCAAGAAACAATGAACTAAGTCAGCAGGTCTAAGTTTTATACCCCAGTAAGCCACATGACTTTGGGTAAGTCACCTGACCCCTCTGAATCTAATTCTCATGTGTATGACCAAAAAAAAACTTTTAAAGATAATGCCCTTCAATCACAGAGACACTGTGAGGTTCAACTTGAATAATACATTTGGAAATAAGGTATAAACTATAAAATACCACATGAATGTGCAGTATTATAATTATTACCATATTCTATAAGCATGAGAAGTGTTAATACTTCTGAGAGGTAAATGAAGCATGAAAAGGGATACCACAAATTTCTCACAGAAATTTGGTCAGAAAAATGCATGCAATCAATTTTCTAGGTAAATGTTCAAGTTAAAAAGGGAATAAGCATTTAGGTACATTAAATATATGTGTGCTTGAAATACAAGTCTAAAATCCCTGTTCTAGCCTGACCACACTTTTAACCATATTTTCGGTTTTTTAAGAAATTAATTCAATTGCAACTTAACATCATTCTTGGGGGGAGAAATTACTCTGAAAATTTACCTTTTTTGGTTTTATTAAAAACAAGAGGAAAAACTCACATGCAAAATAGGATGTAAGTTTTCAACTATGAGATAAATTTTTAAAGTAAACTACACAAGGGGTTGGATTCTCTTAAGTGAACAAGTGGCCTTTATCATTATTCCAATTTGACAGGACCAACCAAGATAGGAAACTCTCCATTATTTGCAAAACAAAAAAGCTATCCCAACAGCTACATAATAAGCAAACTGCATTTGATTTAAAAGGTCATCTGAATCCACCCAGTGGCTTAGCAACAGTGTTTGGAGTTGCTGAGAGACCTAAAATGCACATGGACTTGAATTTCTTGGTCCTAGACATGAGAACGCTAAATCAGTCACTGGGAAATTTACAGGAGAAAAAAATACTGGCTTTCATGAGAGAACCTAGATGCCTGCATAAAATTCCCAACAGTGAGCCTCACTTAATAGCTGGCAACAATTAATTTGCCTGAAAAATGTTAAATTAACCAGCTTCTCAGGGACTCCTTTTTGAATTTACATTTAAATAACTAAAAATGACCATTGATAAGATAATTTCTCAACAACTGGGTTTTGTGGAAAAAATAAACCCTTCCAACAAAAACATTGTAGAATAAGAAAATTGCTGAAATAGAACTATTAATAGCTACTATTAAATTCTTATTTGCTCAACATGTTTACTGATTGCCTACTATGTATCAGGTACTGACTGGGTACAGTTAACTCAACTGTGAACAGACAAAAATCTCTGCCCTCATAGTGCTCACTTCTATGATTATCTACTCCTTGAAGAAGGCAATGGCACCCCACTCCAGTATTATTGCCTGGAAAATCCCATGGATGGAGGAGCCTGGTAGGCTGTAGTCCATGGGGTCGCTAAGAGTCGGACACGACTGAGCGACTTCCCTTTCACTTTTCACTTTCATTCATTGGAGAAGGAAATGGCAACCCACTCCAGTGTTCTTGCCTGGAGAATCCCAAGGATGGGGGAGCCTGGTGGGCTTCCGTCTTAGGGGTCACACAGAGTCGGACACGACTGAAGTGACTTAGCAGCAGCAGAAGTAGCTCTGGCAGGTAGTTATTATTTCTAACTAATATAAATTGGCAATTTGCCAAAGGCACATGGTTAACAGAAGCAGAATGGCACCTAGGTCTCTCCAACTTCAAAGCCCAAGCTCTTAACTTGCAGATCTCTAATTCAACAATTAAAAACAGATAGAATTTTCTAACCAAAAAAACAGTCACAGTTGGATTTGTGTGAGATGCCTCAAGGAGAGAAGTATGAATATAAAATATGCTTTCCACATGGTTCCTTGGACATTTTCTTATCATCAACCATAAATATTTTGTAACTGATAGCCACTCAGTAGACAGAACAGAAACACCTAATGCTGCTTTTTTATTTTTGGAATGTGCTTTCTTTAGAAAAGAAATAGAATTTTGAATTTTTAAATAAGGTAAGTTTTACATTGAATTCTTCACACCTAGCAGTACACAGGAAAAAATTTTCTTTTTAAAAGTATATTTGCCACCGCAGGAAGATAAACCAGCATTTTTATATAGTTCTGCCTTTATACTTTCACATGCCTCTGAAGTTTTCCTGAGCTTTCTCATCCTTATCAACACACACATTAACTGGGCATCTACTATGTGCCAGTCACTGTGGCAGGTGCTAAAGGCACAGAGATGATTAAGAAAAATTCTCTGTCACTGAGAAGTTCATAATCTCATTTGAACAGAGAAATGAGATTTCTCTGTTCTCTGAGAAATGAGTCAGGGGCAGAGAGAAACACAAACAGGTAAATTCCACACAGAGTGCTAAAGGGATAGTCACAGGCTTTAGAGGAGCTAAGTGTGTAGGGGAAATGTAACCTCCTTGGAGATGTCAGGGAAGGGTTCCTGGAAGATGCCTGAATCTTAAGAAAAGGAAAAAAAAAAATGGAAGGAAAAGGACATTCAGGGACAAGTAGTTCCCTGCTGGCTCGAAGCTAAAGTACAGGGCTGTGAATATACTTCCACTTATTCATTCAATGGAAATTTTTTAAGCATATAATTTGCCAGGTCTGGGCTAAATATTTCACTGGGTTAACTCTTTTAAGCATCACTATAAAAGAGCATAACTCTTTTAAGCAACTCTATAGGGTGACTGGCATTATTATTCTCATTTTACAGAAGAGAAAACTGAGGATCAAAGAGCTTAAATAATTTAAGACAGTTCACTCTAACTATGCATAGCTCTGTTAGGAAGCCCTTTCTTACACTAGCCAAAAGTTTTTTTTTTTCTAATGTTGAGCCATATTTTCTACCTACTCTTTCAGTTCTACTCCCAACTTTTTTCAACAAAATCTATCCTTTCCCCAATGATGATGATGACAATAACTTATTTTGATACCCGGAGGAAAGTAAGTAAAAAAGGATAAATGGACAACTAAAATACTCATGTAATGGTTGAATCCAATAAAAAAGCACAAAGTATCTAACCAAAAGTCAAATATAAAAATCTTTATAGATAAGATTCAAAGACTCTACTTTACAAGTCAACTTGAACTTCAGCTTTATGCTGCTGCTGCTAAGTCGCTTCAGTCGTGTCCGACTCTGTGCGACCCCATAGACGGCAGCCCACCAGGCTCCCCCGTCCCTGGGATTCTCCAGGCAAGAACACTGGAGTGGGTTGCCACTTCCTTCTCCAATGCATGAAAGTGAAAAGTGAAAGTGAAGTCGCTGAGTCATGTCCGACTCTTCGTGACCCCATGGACTGCAGCCCACCAGGCTCCGAGGTCAAAGCAAAAATCCATATAAGTACTACCTGGAGGTAAGTTTCTAAAAACAGGAAAATGACAAAGTATTTCCTTCTCTGAAGGAACAAAGATGAGCTTTGATACCCAAGGTTTACATTTAAGCCTTTTCAGTCCTCACAGTCCTTTCATGTTTTCCTGATTTCAAACATCCTAATTTGGTACAGTTTCCTACCCTAAATATACTTATCACCTCAAAAGGCTGAGCTGAAAAGTATAGTGTTGAAGAATTCTACTGAGGACAAGGTAAATAATTCTAGGGAATTAAACAAAAAGAATCTTTAAGTTTTGCATTTCGTGTCTCACATTTGAGGGGGGGGAGGGTATCCTACTGAGTGAAACTAGCATGAATCCAACAAGAAAAAGGTTCTTTTACAAAATGGGCAGTGTTACTGGCCTAAACCCAGAGAGTGATCTTTCAGTTAAAACAGCATTGCTCCTTCCTAAAAGCTTTCGGTCATGTCTCCAAAGTCAAATGTCACTCTTGTTTAGGAGACTTTGTAAAAGAGTAACGTTTACAATTTAAACAATTGGTTAAGAGATATGTATGGATATCTCTCTACTATTTCCACATAAACTTGGGGAGTTTTCTTATTAAATAGTTGTTATTTTAATAAGTAACAACCTAATGTTCAAGCCAAGACACAGAAATTTTGAAGTCACAATCAGGCACATTTAGAGTCTACTTGATTAACTCCGATATGAACCAATACCAAATATGACTCTTCTAGAGAAACAGTGTTACAGAATAAACAGTTTTTGTAGTCAGATAGGCCAAGGTTGAAAACTGGCTTTATCACTTGGTAACTAAAACAAAACTGTACACACTGACTTTCACTTTCCTCCTCAGTAAAATAGGGGCTATAAAAACTTCTTTCAAGGTTTTTGTGGGAATTAAGTGATTTATTTAAAGTGCCTCATACAGTGCCTGGGACAGAACAGAGTGGGCACCTCAAAAGTGTTTGTTAGGTATATACTGAAGATTTTTTATTATCATTGATAACAATAGAAACAATCATGAGACAAATTGAGAACAACAGATGATGCTTCCTTTTCTTTTGAGCACACTTTTTGAAATATTTTAACTTTGCTGCTATTGTTTTTAAGCCTTTAAACATACTGCAATAGAACAAAAAATCATATCACCTCTCAGAATCCTTTACCTTTCAAGGAGTAGAAAAATATGATAGATACCACTGCTATATTCTACATTGTTTTAACTGTGCAACATTTTCCTGGTTTTCTTTTCTTATCCATTCTACAAATGTCTCCATCAACCAGAATTTTCTTTGAATCAACAAAAATTCACCTGAAAATAATGTTTGTGTGTGAACTGATGTTCTTGCCTCCATACATAGTAGGGATCCAAGAGGGCCTCGGTCTCACACCCCACTGTTTAAAACAGTCATCAGAATATTCCTTCATGTTCCACGAGTGAGGTTCAAACATGTCATCAACACCATCAGAACAGGTAGGCATGACCATTTCTGTACAGGCCTGAAAAAGCAAACCAGGAAAGATTCTAGTGAGAAAATGAAGCACAAAGAGTGAAATAAATTGTCCAACATCATACAGCTCAGAAGCAAAAAAGTGAGGGTTTGAACTCAGCAGTCTGGCTTCAGAGCCCCTGTTCTCTACTCCACACCACGTCTCTTTATTCCTAAGGCTCAGCTGAGAAGTCACAGAAGTTGGGGCTATATATTCCTTCTACGCAAACTATTCCATTTCATATCTATTATCATATTGAGTTCTCAAAACAACTCTGGAGGAAAATATTGCTATTATTATTACTATTCTCATTGTACAGATGAAAAAAATGGAGGCTCAGATAGAATCAAGTTAGACTCCCTCTTCTTTCCTGTGTCCATAAAATGCTACCTTTATAGGACTTACTAAGATCTATTACAATATTATTTAGCTACCTATATTTTCCACCAAACTACATTTGATAATTAGATCATATTTTATTTACAATAAAATAAAATTATATCCAATTTGTATAGTTGTAGCCTGGAATAGTGCCTGACATGCAGTAAGTACTCAGAATATATTTGGTGATGATTAAATACCAAACTGAAGTAGTATATATAGGATAGATAAACAACAAGGTCCTACTATATACAAGAGGAAACTATATTCAATATCCAGCAATAACTCATAATGGAAAAGAATATGCATATGTATAACTGAGTCACTTTGCTGTTTATTAGAAATTAACACAACATTGTAAATCAACTATACTTCAATAAAATTTTTTAAAAATTGAATTGGTATTTAATGAATGAATGAGGAAACTCATCCACGGTCTTGAAGTATAAGGTAACAGAACCCAGATTTGGATCCAAGTTAGGTGACAAGATCTTGAGGATTCTGTTATAGTACAACCAAAACAGTGAAAAGCAAGCTCCAATTGGGGAAATTATACACACTTACCTGATAGCTCCAACCCAGGACTCCCAGACTGCTAGTTGCTGTCTCTGAGACATTCAGACATTTCGCCTGACCTGAATAATTGTAATACACATTCAGAGCTTGGAAAATATTCTGCACCATCACGGTATCAGGTACATTGGAATATTTGAAATACTGGCACACTACCTGTCATTTTAGAGAGATAAAAGGGAGAAGAATCAAATATAAATATAAAATCACAGTTTATTAAAACAAAGAAACATGATTCTGATTTGATCATAAACAATCTTTAGCATCTAACTTCACTGCTTGACAATTTCTATTTATTGAGTATAACCACTTTCATAAATGAATAAACCTTTAAAATTAGTCCCCATGGGACTTCCCTGGTGGTCTAGTGGCTAAGACTCCACGCTCCCAATGCAGGACGCACAGGTTCAATCCCTGTTCAGGAAACTAAATCCCACAAGCCGCAACTAAAGTTTGTATGCTGCAACTAAAGATTCCGCATAACCCAATTAAAAGAACCCACATGCCACAACAAAGACTGAAGATCCCACATGCCACAACTAAAACTCAGCACAGCCAAAAAAAAAAAAAAAAAATTAGCCCCCAAATTATAGAAATAAACCAAAATTATCTGCATGGTATGCAAAGTCCTCCCCACCTGCCACTCTAGTTTCATCTTCTGTACCTTTTGCGCTAGTCCAGCAAAACCATTTCTACCACACCAACTTCTTTCCCTCCTCATTGCCATCGCTCACACTGAAATGCCCTGCTCCCACTCTCCCAATGCAGTGGTGCCTGGCAAACACCAGCTCATTTTCCTCAATGCAGCTCAAATATCACCTCCTCCTTGAGGCCACTTGCCTATGCCTTCAAGGCAGAAGTAAATCACTCTCTTCCTTGTGCCTCCACTGCATCCTGTGCCTATTTCTATCAGAGCCCCTGTAACGCTGATACCATACTCATTGGATTCCAGAATGTCTCCCTCAGCACTTAGCAAGGCATCTGGCAACTAAGTGCTTGCTGATTAAATGACTATCTTTTTATGAATATGGAAAATTTATTAAATTTCTTTTGGAAAAACTCCACCAAGCTCCTATATCTGTAGATTATAAGAAGCATCTCAGGCAGCTCCCCAGTTCCAAATACTCCTAACACTTGACTATCAGATCAGATCAGATCAGATCAGTCGCTCAGTCATGTCCGACTCTTTGCGACCCCATGAATCGCAGCACACCAGGCCTCCCTGTCCATTACCAACTCCCGGAGTTCACTCAAACTCACGTCCATAGAGTCACTGATGCCATCCAGCCATCTCATCCTCTGTCGTCCCCTTCTCCTCCTGCCCTCAATCCCTTCCAGCGTCAGTGCTAAAAATCACGGGTAATACCTGGGGTTGGAAGTGAAGACAGGACTGACTAGTCAGGGACATAGGGAACTTTCAAGGATATGAAAATATTTCTTATCTGTAGGGGCCTAGTACACAACAAGTAGCACATTTATGCTTTGTATATAAGTTTTACTTCAAAAAATCATAAACAAATATTGAAATCTAGATAATGTTGTTAAAGCTGACGTATATAGTCTATATTTCATTTATTTCTGCTCTTTCTGTCCTTCTACTGACTTTGAGCTTCACTTGTTATTTTTCTAGTTCCTTGAGGTGTAAATTTAGGTTGTTTGAGACTTTTCTTATCTCTTGAGATAGGCATTTATCACTATGAACTTCCCTCCCAGAAGTGTTTTTACTACATCCCATAAATTTTGGTATGTTACATTTCCATTTATCTCTATGTATTTTTAAAATTTCTCTTTTAATTTCTTCTTTGACCCATTGAGTGTTCAATAGTATGTAGTTTAATCTCCACATATTTGTGAATTTTTCCATTTTCTTTGTGTAATTTATTTCTAGTTTCACACCACTGTGGCTGGAAATGATGCTTCATATACTTTCAATCTCCTTAAATTTATTAAGATTTGTTTTGTGGCCAAACATTTGATCTATCTTAGAAAATGTTCTATGTGTACTTGAGTAGAATGTATATTCTGCTGTTTCAGAGAGAATGTTCTATAAATATCTATTAAGTTCATCTAGTCTAATGTGTTAAGGCCAATATTTCCTTACTGATTTTATGCCTGGATGAACTATCTATCAATTTAAGTAGAATACTAAAGTCCCCTTCTGGCCAGGTACTGTTGTCTATTTCCATCTAAAAGTCTGTTAATATCTGCTTTACTTATATAGGTGCTCCTATGTTGGGCACATAAATATTTACAAATGTTATACCTTCTTGTTGAACTGACTCCTTTATTATTATGCAACACACTTCTTTGTGCATTATTAAAGTCTTTATTTTAAATTCTATTTTGTTCAATATAAGAATAGCTACTCCAGCTTTATTTTGGTTTCCATTTGCATGGAGTATCTTTTTCCATCCCTTTACTTTCAGTCTGTGTGTGTCCTTAAATTTAAAATGACTCTCTTCTAGGCAATAATATTGATGGGTCTTGTTTTTTAATTCAATCAGCAACTCTATGTATTTGATTAAAGAATTTAGTCCATTTCAGTTCAGTCGCTCAGTCGTGTCCAACTCTTTGCAACCCCATGAATTGCAGCACACCAGGCCTACCTGTCCATCACTAACTCCCAGAGTTCACTAAAACTCATGTCCATTGAGTCAGTGATGCCGTCCAGCCATTTCATCCTCTGCTGTCCCCTTCTCCTCCTGCCCCCAATCCCTCCCAGCATCAGAGTCTTTTCCAATGAGTCAACTCTTCACATGAGGTGGCCAAAGTCCTGGAGTTTCAGCTTTAGCATCATTCCTTCCAAACAACACCCAGGGCTGATCTCCTTTAGAATGGACTGGTTGGATCTCCTTGCAGTCCAAGGGACTCTCAAGAGTCTTCTCCAACACCACAGTTCAAAAGCATCAACTCTTCGGCACTCGGCTTTCTTCACAGTCCAACTCTCACATGGAAAAACCATGTGGAAAAACCACATGACCACTGGAAAAACCATAGCCTTGACTAGACAGACCTTTGTTGACAAAGTAATGTCTCTGCTTTTGAATATGCTATCTAGCTTGGTCATAACTTTCCTTCCAAGGAGTAAGCGTCTTTTAATTTCATGGCTGCAGTCACCATCTGTAGTGATTTTGGAGCCCCCAAAAATAAAGTCTGACACTGTTTCCACTGTTTCCCCATCTATTTCCCATGAAGTGATGGGACTGGATGCCATGATCTTCGTTTTCTGAATGTTGAGCTTTAAGCCAACTTTTTCACTCTCCTCTTTCATCAAGAGGCTTTTGAGTTCCTCTTCACTTTCTGCCATAAGGGTGGTGTCATCTGCATATCTGAGGTTCTTAATATTTCTCCCGGCAATCTTGATTCCAGCTTGTGCTTCTTCCAGCCCAGTGTTTCTAATGATTTACTCTGCATAGAAGTTAAATAAGCAGGGTGACAATATACAGCCTTGACGTACTCCTTTTCCTATCTGGAACCAGTCTGTTATTTCATGTCCAGTTCTTACTGTTGCTTCCTGACCTGCATATAGATTTCTCAAGAGGCAGCTCAGGTGGTCTGGTATTCCCATCTTTCAGAATTAGTCCATTTACATTAAAGTAATTATTGATATGTATGTGCTTATTGGCATTTTGTTCATTGTTTTCTGGCTGTTTATGTAGTTTCTCTAGCTCCTTTCTTTCTCTCTTTCTCGCTTTCTCTGTGGGTTGAAGATTTTCTTTAGTGGTAGGCTTATATTCCTCTCTTTATCTTTCATATATTTACTGTAAGTTTTTGTTTCGTGGTTACCATGAGGCTTATATATAACAGTTTATATCTACAACAGTCAGAGTTGATAACACTTAAGCTTGATCTCACTGAAAAGCGTAACATTATTTCCCCCCTCATTTTATGAAGTCACATTCTACATCTTTTTATCTTGTGCATACCTAACAAATTATTGTAATCATGGTTATTTTTATTACCTTTGTCTTTTTTAGCCTTCATACTAGCTTTGTACGTAATTAATTCCCTACCTTTACTACACAGTAAGTCCCCTACATATGAACCTTCAGATTGTGAACTCAAAGATGTAAATGTATCATAAACCTATTACAGTACAGTACTACGGAGCTAATTGTGCTTGTTGTATACCTAGGCTAACTTTGTTGGATTTGCAAACAAGCTGAACTTAACAACTGTGCTCTTAGAATGGAACTTGTTTGAATGTAGGGGACTTCCTGTATGTATTTTTCTTTCCAGTGAGGTTTATTTTTCATATGAATTCTCATTACTAATTAGTGCCATTTCATTTCAGCTTAAAGAAGTCCCTTTTAACATTTACTCTAAGGCTGGTTTAGTGGTAATGAACACCTTTAGGTTTTCCTTATCTGGTAAACTCTATCTGTTCTATAGAGTATTCTTGGTTTAAAGGTTTTTTTTCCTTTTAACACTTTGAATATATCTCGCCATTCCCTTTTGGCCTGAAAACTTTCTGCTAAAAAATCTGCTCATAGTCTTATGGGAGTTTCTTTGCATGTAAGAATTACTTTCTCTTGTTGTTTTTAATATTTTCTCCTTAATAGAACTACCATATGACCAGGCAATCCCACTGATGGGCATACACCATAGATCATAATTTAAAAAGATACATGCACCCCAGTGTTCACTGCAGCACTATTTACAATAGCTAGGTCATGGAAACAACCTAACTGTCCATCAGCAGAGGAATGGATAAAGAAAGCTGTGGTACATATACACAATGGAATATTACTCAGCTCTAAAATAGAATGAAATTGTGCCATTTGCAGAGACATGGATAGACTGAGAGACTGTCATACAGAGTGAAGTAACTTAGAGAAAAATAAATATAATATATTAACACATATATGTGGAATCTAGAAAAATTGTATAGATGATCTTACTTGCAAAGCAGAAATAGAGACACAGATGTAGAGAACAAATGTATGGACACCAAGGGGGAGAAATGGGTGGTGGTGAGATGAATCGGGAAACTGGGATTGGCATATATATACTATGTATAAAATAGATAACTAATGAGAACCTACTGTATAGCATGGGGAACTCTACTCAGTGCTCTGTGGTGACCTAAATGGGAAGGAAATCCAAAAAAGAAGGGACAGATGTATACCTATGGCTGCTGATTCATTTTGCTGTACAGCAGAAACTGACAAAGCAGTACAAATTGTTTTCATACTCCATTGTCAGTTTTTTTATACTCCAATTAAAAATAATAATATAATCTGCATAAAAATAAGTATAAATTTCCTTCTTGTCTTTAACGTCTGACATTTTTTTCCTCTGGTTGCACTAGGTCTTTGTTGCGTGTATGCTTTCCCTAGCTGCAGTAATGGGGGGTTACCCTTAATCGCCGTGCACAGGCTTCTCATGGTGGTGGCTTCTCTTGTTCACAGCAGAGGCTCTAGGTGCACGGCCTTCAGTAGTTGTGGCACATGTGCTTAGGTACCCCATGGCATGTGGAATCTTCCTGGACCAAGAATCAAACCCATGTCCCCTGCATTGGCAGCCAGATTCTTATCCACTGTACCACCAGAGAAGTCAAGACTTTTGACATTTTAATTGTAATTTGTCTTGGTATTAGTCTGTTTGGATACCTCTTATTTGGAACTCTCTGAGATTCCTAGGTCTGGAAGATTAGGGAAGCTTTCAGCTGTTTTGTCTTCAAATAAGATTTCTGCCCCTCTTTCTCTTTTTCTTCTGGGGACCCTATGATGTGAATGTTAGACCATTTGATGTAAATGTTAGTCTATAAGTCCCTTAAGCTATTTTCACTTTTCTTCATTCTTTTCTTCATTTCTGCTCTGATTCAGTAAGTTCTACTGCCCTGTCTTTGAGTTGACTGATCTTGTCTTCTATTTCATCTAATCTGCTGTTGAACCTCTCCAGTGTAATTTTATCAGTTATTATATTCTTGAGCTTTGTAACATCTTATTTGGTACATTTTTAATATTTTCTATGTCTTTTTTGAAGTTCTGTGTTCATTCATTCTTCACCCCAGTTCAGTGAGCATCTTCATAATCATTACTTTTAACTCTTTATCAGGTAAATTAATATTTCTCTCATTAAGATTTTTCTGAGTTTTATATTCTTCTTTCTTGGAATATATTCTTCCTGTTTCTTCATTCTGTTTGATTCTCTGTTTCAATTTCTATACAGTAGATGAAACAACCACCTCTCCCAGTCTTGAAGGAGTGGCCTCATATAGGAGACAAACTTTGATGTTCAACTCTGCCTTAACTCTTGGTTGTCTTTCAAATCTCTGTGCTTATCCAAGCAGCCTACTATAGTCTTAATAACTCCAAGTAGTTGAAGACATGCCACAACCTGTCAACATCCCAAAAGGGAGAACCTTAGCTCTTTGATTCAGGCTGACTAGAAGCCAGACTCTCAAGCATCACTTTTTAAAAATATGCAAATATATACAGTCCTGTGGGACTGCAAGCATGAGCCCTGTTGGCCACCAGAGGTGGATGATCTGGAAGTGTCCACTGGGCAGTCACAAAAAATGGGCTCCAGGTAAGTGTATAAGCTCTTCTCTAGGTGATAACAGCAAGGCAGAATGAAAGCACCAAGACGGCATCCACAACCTACATTCTTTAAGAGCAGCCTTGAAGGCCACTAAATATGTGTCAAACCTGAAGCCTGCCCTGCAGGCAGAAGCTCCAAACTAGCAAAGACGTCTCCTTCACAAAAATACTGGGCAATGTGCCCCAACCTGCTATCTGTGCAGTGCCCTGAGGGTGGCAACCTGTCAAGAATCATACCTCCAATTACACAGTCTCATGGGACCCAAGAATGCAAGCCCTAATCCATCCCCAGCCATCAGGGCCAGGTGATCAAGGGGTGTCCCAAGGGTGGCAGCCATAAAAACTGGAACATCATATATAAAAATCAGGACACCAGACATATGTAAAGCTCCCTTCCAGGAAACACTTGCAGTCTGGAACATGGCAATAGGAAAAAAAAAAAAAATTGGATCCTTGAAAAGACAAAGAAAATTAACAAGTCTTTAGCCCGAGTGACCAAGAAAAAAAGAGAGAACTCAAATAAAAATAAGAAATGAAAGAGAAGATACTACAATTGATACCACAAGAATACAAAGGAACATAACAAACAACTATTATAGTTTGTTATTGATGTTATTTTATATTGATATAACTTGATGATAATTATGTCATCAAATTCAACAACCTAGAAGAAATGGATAAATTCCTAGAAACATGCAACCTATCAAGACTGAATCATGATGAAACAGAAAATCTGAACAGGTTGAATACTACTGAAGAGACTGAATCGGTAACCAAAAACTCTCCAAAAAAACAAAAGTCTAGGACCAGATGGTTTCCCTGGTGTATTCTACCAAACATTCAAGAAAGAATTAATATCATCCTTCCTAAATTCTTCCCCAAAAATAGAAGAGGAGGGAACACTTCCAAGTTCATTTTACAAGGCCAGCATTACCCTGATACCAAAACTAGTAAGCCTGCCACAAGAAAAGAAAATTACAGGCCAATATCTCTGATGACCACAGATGCAAAAATCCTCAACAAAATATTAGCAAGCTGAATTCAATGATACATTAAAAGGATCATACACCATGATTGAGTAGGATGTATCCAGGGATTCAAGGATGGTTCAACATCCACAAATAAGTCAATGTGAACCACCATATTAACAAAATAAAGGATAAAAATCATATGATCATCTTACTAGATGCCAAAGAAGTATTTGACAAAAATCAACAGCCATTTATAAAAAAGAATCTCAACAAGGTGGGCATAGAGTAAACATATTTCAACATATAAAGATTATACACGGCAAGCCCAGGGCAAATACCATACCCAACAGTGAAAGGCTGAAAGCTTTTCCTCTAAGATCAGGAAAAAGACAAGGATGTCCACACTCATCACTTTTATTCAACATAGCACTGGAAGTCCTAGCCAGAGAATGTAAGCAAGAAAAAGAAATAAAAGGCATCTAAATCTGAAAGGAATAAGTAAAACTGTCTCTATTTATAGGTGACATGAAATTATATGGTTCAGAGGTTACTACTCTCTACTTTCACTGCAGCAGGCACTGGTTCAATCTCCGGTCAAGGAACTAAGATAAAGCAAGCTCTGTGGTGTGGCAAAAAAATAAAAGCTGTTAGAAAAATCAATGAATCCATTAAGAAAAATCTATGAATTTTCAAGATACAAAATCAAGTTTCAAGATACAAAATCAACATACAAAAATCTGTTGCATTTCTATATCCTAATAATGAACTATTAGAAAGAGAAGTTAATAAAACAGTCCCATTTACAATTACATTAATAAGAATAAAATACCTGAGAGGAAGTATTTTAGATATGGAAGACCTGTATATTACAAAAATACAAGGGACTTCCCTGGTAGTCCAGTGATTAAGACTCCACCTTCCAATGTGGGGACAAAGGTTTGATCCCTGGTCAGAGAACTAAGGTCTCACATGCCACAGAGTGCAACCAAAATTTTTTTTATATACAAGACATTAATGAAAAAAATGAAGATAGATGAAAATATATTTCATGCTCATGGACTGGAAGAATTAATATTGTTAAAATATCCATACACAAAGCAATATACAGATTCAATGCTATCCCTACCAAAATTCCAATGGCTTTTTCACAGAAATAAAATTTAAAAATTTTTGTGGAACCATAAAAGACCCCAAGTGGATAAAGCAATCTTGAGAAAGAGAAATGTCAGAGGCATCACACTCTCTGATTTCAAACTATATTACAAAGCTATTTTAATTAAAACAATATGGTATTGGCATAAAAACAAAGACACAGCATAGAGAAACCAGAAATAAACCAATGCATATATGATCAATTAACTTATGACAAAGAAGTCAAGATATACAATGGGGGAAAAACAGTCTCTTAATAAATGGTATTGGGAACACTGCACAGCCACATGCAAAACAATGAAACTGGATGTCTATTTTACACCAGACACAAAAATTAACTCAAGTTGAATGACTTGAATGTAAGACCTGAAACCATAAAATTCACAGGAAAAAACCATAGGTAGTAAGCTCCTTGACATAGATCTTAGCAATGATTTTTAAAATCTGACACCAAAAGCAATAGCAGCAAAAGCAAAACTAAACAAGTGGGATTACATCAAACTGAAAGGCTCCTGCATAGCAAAGGGAACCATCAACAAATGAAAAGTCAACCTACTGAATGGGAGAAAATATCTGCAAATCATATATCTGATAAGGGGCTAACATCCAAGATATGTAAGAACTCAGCTCAACAGCCAAAAAACAAAAAAAAAATCCGATTAAAAAATGGGCAGAAGATCTGAACAGACACTTTTCCAAAGAAGACATACAGATGGCCAACAAGTATATAAAAAGATGCTCCACATCTTTAATTGAAAGGAAAATGCAAATCAAGAGTACAATGAGATATCACCTCACATCTTTAAGAATGGCTATTATCAAAAGGAAAAATAGTAACAAGTGTTGGCAAGGATGTGGAGAAAAGGGAATCCTTGGGCACTGTTGGTAGGAATGTAAACTGATACATCACTATGGAAAACAGTATGGAGGTTCCTCAAAAATTTAGAATTGCCATATAATCCAGCAATCCCACTTCCAGGTATTTACCCAAAGAAAAGAAAAACACTAATCTAAAAAGATATATGCATCTCCATGTTCATTGTAGCATTATTTACAATGACATAGGTCTTGGCAATGATTTTCCAAGATATGGAAACAATCTAAGAGTTCATCAGTGCATGAATAAATAAAGGAGATACGGTACATATATACAATGGAACATTATTATGCCATTAAAAAAGAATGAAATCTTGTCATTTGTGACAACATGGATAAACTTTAAGGGCATTACGTGAAGTGAAATCAGTCAAACAAAGACAAATATTGTAAGCGCTCTCATTTGTAGAATCTAAAAAAAAATTCTTTTAATTTAAAAATCTATGCTAATAAATAAAGAGAACAGATTAATGGCTGCCAGAGACAGGAGGAGGGCAGCAGCAGAGAGAAATTAATGAACTGGTTTTTTGTTTGTTTGTTTAGTTTTAATAAATTAAATTTAAAAAAATAAAAACACCAATACAGTATACTAACACATATATATGGAATTTAGAAAGATGGTAACAATAACCCTGTGTACGAGACAGCAAGAGAGACACTGATGTATAGATCAGTCTTATGGACTCTGTGGGAGAGGGAGAGGGTGGGGAGATTTGGGAGAATAGCATTGAAACATGTATAATATCATGTATGAAACGAGTCGCCAGTCCAGGTTCGATGCACGGTACTGGATGCTTGGGGCTGGTGCACTGGGACGACCCAGAGGGAGGGGAGGGGAGGGAGGAGGGAGGAGGGTTCAGGATGGGGAACGCGGGTATACCTGTGGTAGATTCATTTCTATATTTGGCAAAACTAATACAATATTGTAAAGTTTAAAATAAAATAAAATTTAAAAAAAAATCACATCACAGTGTTTAGGAAGAAGTGTACTGATGTCTACAACATACTCTGAATGAATTTAAAAAATAAGATAGAAGGAAGGATAGATAGAGGGGTGGATAAGTGAATATATATATTATAAGCAAATACAATATAGCAAAAACAATATTGTTGTTGTTGTTGTTGTACAGTAGCCCAGTCATGTCCAACTCTTCACGACCCCATGGTCTGCAGCACGCCAGGCCTCCCTGTCCCTCACCATCTCCCGAAGTTTGCTCAAGTTCATGTCCATTACAAAATGGACAAAATGTTAGTTACATTTTCACAATAAAATGTTGGGGAAAAATCATAGGCAACAGAATCAGCTGAAATAGAGACAATAGCAACAACAGCAATAGCTACTAATTATTGATTGCTGGGTTTACAAATATTACATCATTTAATCCTCCAACAACCTCACTAGATATATATTTGTCTACTAGTTCACATGAACAAACTGATTCTTAGGTTAAATCACTTTATTCAAGGTCATCTAGTTAGTAAATGGTAGAACTTAGATTCCTTCAACCCCAGGTCTCTCTGGTTGTAAAACATACATCTTATCTATTATGCAGCTTAGGAGGCATCCCTTTGTAAAACTGCAAATACCCCAATGGAAAAAAAAAATACATTAAGCTTGTATCTTCTATTAACATCTTGACATATATTCAGTGATCTGATCCCCTCTCATTTCATATAGAAAAGATACATACAAAAAGGCAAGTTCTGACAAAAAAGAGACTGGTCCAGAGAAGATGGAGCCAGGCAAAAAAGAACCCAGTTACCCCACTTCAGAGAGAAATTCTGGGCAGCAGGAGCAAAAAGGCCTCATCTAGGGACATGCTCCCACAGACAGGAAAGGTGATCACTGGAAAAGGAGATGAGAGTCACAAGCAAAGCTGATCTCTCATCACAGTTCTGCCTAGGACCAGCTTCCAGCAACGCCTTCCTGAGAAAAAGGGAAACTTGAAAAGACAGAAAAAATGAATTACAGGGAAATTTTAATACTCTCCCCAAATTTATTTGGCACAACAATATGTCTATGGAATGTTAAATGATACTTTGTGAAAAAAGATTTTATAGTCAAATAATTTTAGGAAATGTTGTAGCAGCAAATGTGAACAGTATTCTTAACTACAGGATTTCTCAGAGCCTTTAACATGCTCAACTGCAACATGACTTCCAAAAGCGAGATAGAATGTGATTATTCTCAATAAGTTTTTGGAAATGCTGAATGTGAGAAAGTCAGAAATTAAGATTCACAAACTTATCAAGCCTAAAGCAATAAGGAAATGAAAGCTGAAAAAACAAGCAAAAGAGCGTTTTACTATTCTGACAACTCTCAATCATTCAAGGTAAGTCAAAAATACCTAATTGTATAGCCCTTTTCTCAATGTTCCTGAGACATAAGCCAATCAGAAATTCTCAAAAATATATGAAAATTAAGAACTAATCATAGAATTATTAAACTATCTACTGCCATGCTATAGATCATGCATAGCAAAGATCATCATTCTTTCCTGCATGTGGATTCCCCCAGTGGACTTAGCTCTTTCAAAATGCAGCACAAGACTCCAGAGCAGACCCATGGAATGCAGAGAAGAGAATTATGTTCAAGCATGGCACAGCAGATGAGGCAGGATGACAACGCAAGCTGCGCAGAAGGAGAAGGGGGTGCTGATGTGCAGGAACAAGTGGCCTAAAACTCTTGAAGAGAACAGTAACAAGTGAGTGTGACTCACATGCTGGCATCAGATCCCCTCTCAGAGCAAGAACACTGGGCCTCTGTCAGGCAAAGAAAAGGCGTCTCCATGAATAGCCATCTCTGCAAACAGCAGTTACTGTCACTCCCTAAAAGACACAAGCATGGCTGGAGACCGGCACCAGCTGACAATACTTGGGTTTTGGCAGCCCCACTTACACAGAGAGAACATCATGATCAGAAACTTGGCCTCTGCTGATAGAAATTCCATGTCCAGACTAAGGGCAATCCTGGGCCCACTGTCCTCGGTGAGGTCAGAGCACCCTTGGAGTACTGTGTCCAGTTCTGAGCACTACACTCTAATAAGGACAATGACCAACATGAGAAAATTCAGAAGGCAGAAATCAGCATGGGGAGTTGAGGACAAATTGGTAATTTGTATCATCCCAATCTTTTATTATTACAAGTAAGGCTATAATAAATATTCTTGGGGCTAAATCCATCTATCTATCTATCTACCCTTGTTTTCTTGAGATAAATTCTTAGAGGAATTACTGGCTTGAAAGAAATAAACATTTTTAAGTCTTTTGCTACATGTCAAAGTACCCTATAGAAAGGAAGTATCAATTTATAATGCTACCAGTATGCTAGATAGAAGGCCTGGAAAATACCACTTAAAATTTGTTTGCCATAGATTGATGGCGCTAGTGGTAAAGAATCTGTCTACCAAAGCAGGAGACATAATTGACACGGGTTTAATTCCTGGTTAGGGAAGATACCCTGGATAAGGATATGGCAACCCACTCCAGTATTCTTGCCTGGAAAATCCCATGGACAGAGGATCCTGGTGGGCTACGTCCACAGGGTCACAAAGAACAGTACATGACTGAAGTACTTAGCACTTAGCAAGGCTAGATAGAAGGCCTGAAAAATATCACTTAAAATATGTTTGCCACCAATCCCCTGGTGGTCCAGGGGTTAGGACTCAGCACTCTCACTACTGGGGCCCTGAGTTCCATCCCGGATCAGGGAACTAAAATCCCATAAGCCACACAGTGTGGCCAAACAAAAAATAATTGAAATAAGATAATTTGATTATTTTGGGTGTTTCTAAATTTCCTTTCTAACACAAAGATTCTATGAGTCTAAGCATCATCCTAGCTTAAAAGACACACTTCCTAACATATCTCTATGTACAGCTGACCCTTGAAAAACACAGGTTTAAACTGAGTGGATTTAACACAGTGGATTTTTTAACACAGTTTAAATCCATTTATAAAGATTTTTCTGAATAAATATACAGTCAGCCCTCCATATCCACAAGTTTGGTATCCATGGATGGAAATTTCCATCTAAGGCTGGCCGAATCCACTGATGAGAAACCCATGGATAAAGAGGCCCACTAACCCTACTTCCTGTTGTTTAGTTGCTAAGTTGTGTTCAACTCTTCTGCGACCCCATGGACTGTAGCCCACCAGGATCCTCTGTCCGTGGGATTTCCCAAGCAAGAATACTGGGGTGGGTTTCCTTCTCCAGAGGATCTTCCTAACCCAGGGATTGAACCCATGGCTCCTGCATCAGCAGGTGGATTCTTTACCAGGGAAGCCCACTGACTGTGCTATGCCATTTTATATAAGGGACTTGAGCATCCATGGATTTTTGTAGCAACATGGGCTCCTGGTACCAATCCCCTGAAGATACCATGAATACTAAGGGAAGACTGTATTCCATTAAGAATTTTGGGGTAGCCAAGTGAATAAAATTTTCCCCAAAACACGTATATTAGCAAAACCTCAGCACCATTCCCATGTTTATTCAAAAACTAGTAATTCAAAAGAAGTATCCATAAACTTTTGTTAAACTCCTATAAGATGCATAAAATACCTATGTAAATGTTAAGCTGAATCATATGAAATTGTCATGCTTATAAGTCAAACACAAATATTGGCATATTTGGTTCAATCTCATATAATATTTCAGCTTAAGCCTGAAATTTGCAATTATTACCCATATGACTTGGTCTATTAATTATTTACTTAGGGACTGTGATCTAATCAAAGAAAAATTCTCTGCCAACCACTTCTATTCAAAATACTCAGCATTGAGATAGCCCCTGCATTATGAAGCAGAAGAATTGATGCTTTTAAACTCTGGTGTTGGAGAAGACTCTTGAGAGTCCCTTGGACTGCAAGGAGATCCAACCAGTCCATCCTAAAGGAGATCAGTCCCGAGGGTTCATTGGAAAAACTGATGTTGAAGCTGAAACTCTAGTATTTTGGCCACCTGATGAGAAGAGCTGACTCATTTGAAAAGACCCTGATGCTTGGAAAGATTGAGGGCAGGAAGAGAAGGGAACGACAGAGGATGAGATGGTTGGATGCCATCACCGACTCAATGGACACGGGTTTGGATGGACTCCAGGAGTTGGTGATGGACAGGGAGACCTGGCATGCTGTGGTTCATGGGGCCGCAAAGAGTTGGACATGACTGAGCGACTGAATTAATTAATTATACTCTCTATTTATTTTGTAGACACAAACAATACTTTCTAAACAATTTCTACATATGGCATAGCATTCCTACTTAGACCATAAATCCACTGAAATGGGAAAAGCTGGGGCTGAATCTGCTAGTAAAACTATTAACTATTCCTTGAGTTCAGGTGTTTTCCCTACAGTGACCCAGGGAAAAACATAATAACCATCCCCATTTCACAAAAAAGGAAATAAGCTCAGAGAGGTCTGACTACAGATACACAAATTAAAAACAGTGAATACGGGTTCTGAACCCAGAATCTGGCTACAAACTCTTGGTACAACAATGTCTTCTTGATATGTATATATATATTATATAGTAACAATCATATGCATATAACTAGCATCAATGTAGTGCTTACCATACAGCTGCTGCTGCTGCTGCTGCTAAGTCGCTTCAGTCATGTCTGACTCTGTGTGACCCCAAAGACGGCAGTCCATCAGGTTCCACTGTCCCTGGGATTCTTGTCCCAGGCAAGAACACTGGAGTGGGTTGCCATTTCCTTCTCCAATGCATGAAAGTGAAAAGTGAAAGTGAAGTCGCTCAGTCATGTCCAACTCCTAGCGACCCCATGGACTGCAACCTACCAGGCTCCTCCATCCATGGGATTTTCCAGGCAAGAGTACTGGAGTGGGGTGCCATTGCCTTCTCCATACCATACAGCAGGTCCTATTAAATCCTCATACCGACTCTAATAAACATTATAGTTCTTTATCCCCGTTTTGCTGATGAGGAAACCAAAGCAGAGAGAGGTTAAGAAACTTCTGCGAAGTCATACAACCAGAAAGTAACAGAACTGGGATTCAAATGCAGAACACTCTGAAGATACCATGTGTAACCACTACACTACACACACTTGACTCTGAAGTCACAGTTTAAGAGTCAAGTAACAACAAAAACAGTATCTAAACATACCTGCAGCCTCATGCTTATTTTTTTTTTAATATTTTTTTAATTCTTACGTTACGGTTTTCTAAGTTCATTTGTTTTAGGTAAAAACTTAGAGAAGGGATTCTGTGGCAATATAAAATTATAAAAAACTTTTTATTAAGAAATAGTAAAAAGAAAACTGTAAAGCAGTAGAGTAAAACGAGGTTTAAGAAATGGACAGATTTAATTCACTTTCTATTTCCTAGAACAAATGTGAACATTCAGGAAGAAAACATGACAAGAGCATAAGAGGTCCATTTTAATAATTCTGTTTTAAATAGTGTAGAAATCATTGAGAAGTAGAACACTGTAATGTCAGTTCCAAACTGATCAGCTCTTAACCCAAATATAACGCCACGTACACCAGAGAAAGTAAAGATAATGAGTTGTTTAAAAGCTTTAAGTGTCCCTCTACCTATGAAGATAAGCATTTGAATAACAGAAAGAAAAAGAAGGCAAAGAAATGCTTTTAAAGAAGATAGGTCAAAAAAAAACACAAAACTATCTCTTCTCAGAGAGTACGGCCCATCCACATTAGAGAAAGGATTAAGCAGATACATTCAGCTTTTCTAACAGATTTTCTTTCTCTAAGACTTCAATACCCCTCTCACACTCACTCAGATAATCACATTAGTTTTGTCATTAAAAGCTCCCTTTTCATAGAATGCACCTAAACCGCTTAAACCACCCAGAGAGGTCGAATACATTATCAAACACCAAGACAAACAGAAGAGATTTTCCATCTTATGTCTTATTATTTCACTGTATCTATCTGCATGCTCAGGAGGCTAAGCCAAAAGATTTGGTGAGTTATCAGCTGAAAAATGATTCCAAAATAAACAAACTATAATATCCTTTACCACTGCTCTTGAAACTGAGAACTGAGAGCTAGCAGTTTTTATGCTGACAGAGCAGTCAAATGACAGAGGGGTTTTCTATTCCCCTTTTCTCCTCTTCCTTGTGTTCTATCGGCCAAGGCCGTGATTATTTCTGCATGAATGTTGCAGCTTCTGTTAACAGTAAACAAAAGCAAATGGAGTCTGAGTGTGCATGGCTCAAAGATAAATTAGAAACAATGATACTTGAGTTGACGTGGAAAATGGCATTCAGACACTCCATATGGATACTTCAGAACTGTGCAAGTCCAGGTAGCACTGGAAATCACCTACATTTTTTCATAACTATTACATATCATCTCACCATCCTAAGCTTGAGTTACAGACTCGAAAAGGACCGCTGTTTGTTAGTCCTTTAAAAAGGAGGAAGTGTATCAGAGGGAGGAGGAGTTCTGGCTAAATGGAACTATCCAAGTGAAAGAACAGTCTCCAACTGGGTAGTGTTCCAGGGATTAGGGGGTTGGGAGAACAGAGAGGGGGTCAAGAAAGGAGAAACAGAATGAACAGTGAAAGAAAGTGATCTGAAACTAAAAGCTTGGGAGGGAGACATGTAGTGGAAAAATTCTGAAATCAGATAGGATAAAATTAGAGATAGATGGAGGCAAAGGAAGTTTCTCAAGCAAGAGGCAAAGAGAGGTTACTTTTGGTGGGATGCAAGCAGGAAATAGATTTATAAACAATCAAGAGTTCCTTAATAAGTCAAAAGAAAGGATAAAGTTGGTAACAAAACAAAAACAAAAAAAAACTTAAGGAAACGACAAGAACAAGTCCTAGATAAATGAAGTAAAAGGTGATTATGAGGCAAAGGCACAAAGTTACTTTGCCTTAAAAATAAACTTTTAAAATATATATATGTACACAAAAGATAAAAAAGACTGTGCTAAATCAAAAACACATGACAAAATATTTGAGATATACTCCACCACTTTTGAGTGATTACTTAGGAGAGACAAAAGACAAGACTATATATTTACAGTTAAGATTCAACAGCAAAATATCTCAAAAGGAATATTAAAGATGCACAGACAAAACCAGTTAGGCTGTTTACTGTTCCAAATCATTAATGAACATTAAAAAGATGTATTCCTCTGGAACTTTTCCTAAGCTGGGTCAGCAAACTACAGGCCCCAGGCCAAAGCCAGCCACTGCCTGTTTTATAAATACTGCTGGAACATAGCCGTCCTCATTCATTTAAATATTGTCTACAGTCACTTTCTTGCCAAAGCTACAAAGCTGAGTAGCTGTCACAGAAACTATACAGCTCACAAAGCCTAAAATATTTACTATCTAGTCCTTTACAGATAAAGTTTGCCAACCCCTATTCTAAATAACAAAGGAAGTCCCCATATGTTTTTATCATCTGACAACTCATTCTCCAAATGGGCATAAAGATCTAAGTGTAATTCTCACTCTGTTCACAGAGTATAAAGTTAAGTCTGATAGTTGTCACACTGCGGGCAGCAATCTACCCAACTCTTCCCTCAAGTTTTCCATTAATAGTTCAATGCAATACGTGAGAAGATCTGGGCTCTGAACAATGGTAGACTCACATTCAAAACCACTTCCACTGCCTCTTTGTAGAGCTTAAATTTCCTCTCCATAAAACTGGAATTATAACTCTTGACTGTGGGGATTAAATGAGATAGTATATATGAAAGTGCTTTATAAATATAAAATAATATAGAAAGATAAGACGTTATTAGCACCTATACATTTATGGAGACTAATGGTTTCAGATTTAGTTTTTTCTCATTATTTTGATTTAGGTTTTCTTACCATGTGAGAGAGATCTACTCTTTAAAATAATTTTGTAGTGTCAAAATTCAATTTAATTCAAATACACATTTACCTCTGGCTCACTGTGTGCAAGATACCCACTGGCCATTCTACTTTTTAGATGAAGAAAAATATCTCTAGTAGCAAATGATCTTGGTTCATTTGGGTTACAAAGTTTTAAGCAAGGTGGGCATTTAATAATTCAAAAGAACAGCTAAATTAAAATTGCTTTTGAAATCTGGTTCTTACATTACCAATTCTCTACACATTTACAGCACTCGTTCTAGCTGTAGAATCTGTTATATTCTCTGAATTTAATAACCATCAAGTTGGCCAGCCTTTGTTTCTAAAACTATGAGGAATGCTCTTTACAAAGGAATGCTTAACAAGAATACATAAAATAAAGAATTCTGGCACGAAAAGAACTTTAAATTTTATTGTGTAATGTTTCTTTAAATTTTCCAGAGCGTTTTCACATCCAGTATTTTATTTGATCCTCAGCACAACCCTACTGAGAATGTAAGTATCATTATCCTATCCTGCAGAGGAAGACACGGAAGCCTAAGAAGAGGAGAGACTTGCCAAAGACCACACAGCTGGTAGAGGGTAGCTCTGGATAAGGATCCAGAGTCAGCACTCTTTGTGCTCCACCTTGTTATATGTGCTATATGCCTTTATGATGTCTCTAGTACTTAGAATACATTTAGCAGTTGACTGAATCACAGCACCACGATAGCAGCTGCCATTCATCAAGCGCTGACCATGTATTACATATAGCTCTATGTGACTCACACATACGAATTCTATGTATGAAGTATACAGCACAGAATTGGGCACACAGTAACTATTCCATTAACAGCAACTATTGGTTTATTTCTAAGAGTTAGTTTTTAGTTCTAAGAGTTGTAATTCATACAACTCTGTAATCTCTGCATTTTATCTCCATTATTAAAATGAGGAAACAAGTTCAGAAGAGCTAGGTAACACGTCCAAGTTTAAGTAAAGCCAGGATTCCTACCCAGGTTTGAGATTCGACTAATTTCAGAGTCCCCTTGTCACTGGGACTTCCTCTGATGCTGAAAGTCAGAGAATGAACCAAAAAAAAAAAGAGAGAGAGAGGCAGGGCGAGGGGGTGCGGGGGCAGGGGGAGGGGCATTGGGGGAGGGGTTGGAGGGGGTAGGCCCGGTGAAGAGAGAGAAGTATGCTATTAAAAGTGATGAAGGATATCTTCCTGTTACCTTGACAGGCCAAGCAGGCAAAGGCTGTAAAAAGTTGGACTCGTAAGGGTAGTCCACCATCGCCACATTCACCCAGGTTTCAGAGATCCAGTCTTTCAAACGCTGAACATCCTGTGATTTTGTTAACGGAGTGCACAAGTGAAGAGCTTCAGAAAGCCAACGCAAGCCAGGGCCTGAGAATAGAGTCACATTGTTGGAATCTAAAAAGCACTGCTCAACAGAAGGGTTTTACAGATCATTTATCCTTCACCTGTGTTTTAGAAAACTCAGTCTCCTATGCAGTTTCTCCAAAAAGGCTTTTTCAACATGCAACAAAATATCTTTAGAACAACTGGTTAATCTCATGATAGATAAGTTGCCTATCTTCGTGGGGCTTACCAGAGTTAGTATTCTCAATCACTGTCATTTGTAAATAAACAAATGAAATACTATAGAGCAAGGAGAATGCATAAACTACACCTAAATAAAACAAATGGATTTATCTCACAGTGTTGAGTAAAAGACAGCAGAGACAAAAAATACATACTATGCAATTCCGATTATTAAAAAATTCAAGAGTAAGCAAAGTTAATTTATGGTTCTAGAATTCAGGATAGCAACTGGTTTGATAAGCACAGAGGTAGTATCTGCTAAGTGCCAGAGGGGATTTGGGGGTGGGGGTGGAGAGGGATTTCCTGATCTGCATGCTGAATATACTATGTATTCACTTTGCAAAAATTCACCAAGCTGTATATTTTGATTTGTGTACTTTTCTATGTTATACTTAAATATGTAAAGTGAAATAAAAGAAAGTATTAGTCGTTCAGTCATGTATGTTATATTTAAATAAAAAGTTTACTGAAAAAGTGGAAAGTGTTAGATTTAGCACTTAAAAGGTACAAAAAAAACCAAAACATGATTCCACTCTCTTAATTAAAGCTTACCCTTTTTTGCAAGTCGATTAATGGCATCCCAGGACCTGCGGATACTCTCTGAACAATTTGGGCCACTTTGGCTAAAATCTGTAGTTACAATCTTCATAAATATGTCACAAGGCACCAGATCATTAAACTGCCAGATGGGGGCAGAGGATGCAAGAGCTCTAAATGGTAAGAAGACCAAAAGAAAGAGAAAAGAAAAAAATGTAACTCACAGAATTCAAGTTTTAAAATTGAAACTGATACTGAACAAGAGTGGTGAGAAATATCCACAACTCTTAGTGAAATAGAAATCAGAAATCTCAGTACAATAGAATATGTTTTACCTTCCGCCCGCCACCCCCCCACCAAAAAACACTCTATGTTCGCTTTGCCAATCATTAAGAAAGTGCTCACATCCAACATAAATGCATTTACCCAACCACCAAATGAGGATACTTCATCCTGAACCAGGCTGCAAGCATGCCACCATAAGAGCCCCCTAGGGCAATGACAGGTTGATTTCTAGCTCCTGGGATTGTTCTTTTCAAGTATCTGATTAACTTTGCAAAATCAGCCAGAGCTTGTTCTGTTGTCAGAAAATTCAAGTGTCTGGAATCCTAAAGAAAAATAACAAAGAACATCGGTATAAATGTGCACATAATAGCAGCTTAGGCATAACATAGATCCAGAAAAAAGCCAGATAAGCTTTTCTCCAAATAGAATTTCTAGGCAACGGAGTTAAAACACCCAGTTAAAGCATTAGCACTGCTAATTTAAACTCATGGAAAACTGATTTTAAGTTTGTGGGAAGAAAATAATGTATTTTTGCATTCAAATGTAATTTCTATTAAATGCTATTTACCAAAGACTTTGCTGAGGTAGTAGAAACAACAGAGACAAACCATAAGTAACATTTAACAACAGATGTGATAACATACAATACTAATATTAACAGACAACTATTATAGTTTTGATTTCAAATCTTGAAACATTTACAAAGGCTACCATATAAAGCAAAGGTAAACTAAATCCTGTGAAAAATGGAAGTAAGAATCATCAGTAAAAATAAAACATCCTTCCTCATCAGAAAGATTATTATGTCTGATATACCAACAACTGGAACAAGTCAGCCTGTTGTACAACTATAAAATTGGAGTTAAGGAAAAAAACCCAACATATGGAACAGCCTTTTTCAGACACTGGAAAAGTAACACAAGACTTTGATTCCTGAGAAAAGAATGTTGTTCAATCGCCAAGTTGTGTCCGACTCTTCACAACCCCATGCACTGCAGCACACGAGGCCTCCCTATCCCTCACCATCTCCCCGAGTTTGCCCAAATTCATGTCCATTGAATCAGTGATGTCATCCAACTATCTGATCCTCTGTCATCCTCTTTTCCTTATGCCTTCAATCTTTCCCAGCATCAGGGTCTTTCCCAATGAGTCAGCTGTTTGCATCAGGTAGCCAAAGGACTGGAGTTTCAGCTTCAACATCAGTCTTTCCAAAGAGTATTCAGGGTTCACATCCTTTAAGATTGATTGGTTTGATCTCCTTCCTTTACAAGGGACTCTCAAGAGTCTTCTCCAGCACACAGTTCAAAAGCATCAATTGTCTGGCTTTTTTAAAGTCTAGCTCTCACATCTGTACGTGACTACTGGAAACATCATAGCCGTGACTTACTTAGTAAGTAAGTTCCATGATCATCTAGTTATCTGCCTAGGGAGAATTTCCTCACTGCAGTGTAGGAAGGTGGAACTCAAATGGAGTCCTGCTAAGCTGAGAAGATGACAGAAGAGTCTCCTTTTAAAAGGTGAAGCCTTTTCATGTGTTTGTTAGCCATCTGTATGTCTTCTTTGGAGAAATGTCTGTTTAGTTCTTTGGCCCATTTTTTGACTGGGTCATTTATTTTTCTGGAGTTGAGCTGTAGGAGTTGCTTGTATATTTTTGAGATTAGTTGTTTGTCAGTTGCTTCATTTGCTATTATTTTCTCCCATTCTGAAGGCTGCCTTTTCACCTTGCTAATAGTTTCCTTTGTTGTGCAGAAGCTTTTAAGTTTAATTAGGTCCCATTTGTTTATTTTTGCTTTTATTTCCAATATTCTGGGAGGTGGGTCATAGAGGATCCTGCTGTGATATATGTCGGAGAGTGTTTTGCCTATGTTCTCCTCTAGGAGTTTTATAGTTTCTGGTCTTACGTTTAGATCTTTAATCCATTTTGAGTTTATTTTTGTGTATGGTGTTAGAAAGTGTTCTAGTTTCATTCTTTTACAAGTGGTTGACCAGTTTTCCCAGCACCACTTGTTAAAGAGATTGTCTTTAATCCATTGTATATTCTTGCCTCCTTTGTCAAAGATAAGGTGTCCATATGTGCGTGGATTTATCTCTGGGCTTTCTATTTTGTTCCATTGATCTATATTTCTGTCTTTGTGCCAGTACCATACTGTCTTGATAACTGTGGCTTTGTAATAGAGCCTGAAGTCAGGTAGGTTGATTCCTCCAGTTCCATTCTTCTTTCTCAAGATAGCTTTGGCTATTCGAGGTTTTTTGTATTTCCATACAAAGTATGAAATTATTTGTTCTAGCTCTGTGAAGAATACCGTTGGTAGCTTGATAGGGATTGCATTGAATCTATAAATTGCTTTGGGTAGTATACTCATTTTCACTATATTGATTCTTCCAATCCATGAACATGGTATATTTCTCCATCTATTAGTGTCCTCTTTGATTTCTTTCACCAGTGTTTTATAGTTTTCTATATATAGGTCTTTAGTTTCTTTAGGTAGATATCACTCATTATCAGAGAAATGCAAATCAAAACCACTATGAGGTACGATTTCATGCCAGTCAGAATGGCTGCGATCCAAAAGTCTACAAGCAATAAATGCTGGAGAGGGTGTGGAGAAAAGGGAACCCTCTTACACTGTTGGTGGGAATGCAAACTAGTACAGCCACTATGGAGAACAGTGTGGAGATTCCTTAAAAAACTGAAAATAGAACTGCCTTATGATCCAGCAATCCCACTGCTGGGCATACACACGGAGGAAACCAGAAGGGAAAGAGACACATGTACCCCAATGTTCATCACAGCACTGTTTATAATAGCCAGGACATGGAAGCAACCTAGATGCCCATCAGCAGATGAATGGATAAGAAAGCTGTGGTACATATACACACTGGTATATTACTCAGCCATTAAAAAGAATACATTTGAATCAGTTCTAATGAGGTGGATGAAACTGGAGCCTATTATACAGAGTGAAGTAAGCCAGAAAGAAAAACACCAATACAGTATACTAATGCATATATATGGAATTTAGAAAGATGGTATTAATAACCCTGTGTATGAGACAGCAAAAGAGACACTGATGTATCGATCAGTCTTATGGACTCTGTGGGAGAGGGAGAGGGCGGGGAGATTTGGGAGAATGGCATTGAAACATGTATAATATCATGTATGAAACGAGTCGCCAGTCCAGGTTTGATGCACGATACTGGATGCTTGGGGCTGGTGCACTGGGACGACCCAGAGGGAGGGTATGGGGAGGGAGGAGGGAGGAGGGTTCTGGATGGGGAACACAGGTATACCTGTGGTGGATTCATTTCGATATTTGGCAAAACTAATACAATATTGTAAAGTTTAAAAATAAAATAAAATTTAAAAAAAAAAAAAAGGTGAAGCCTAATTCTTCCCCCTTTGAACTTGGTCTGGACTTAGTGACTTGGTTCTAACACAAATAGAATGTGGCAGAAATGATATATGACTTCCAAAGTCTGGTCATAAAAAGCATTGCAGGTGGACTACCCTGGTGGTCCACTGGGTAAGACTTCACCTTCCAAAGCAGGAGGTGTGGGTTTGATCCCTGCTTGGAGAGCTAAGAGCCCACGTGTGCATGCATGCTAAGTCGCTTCAGCTGTGTCTGACTTTTTGTGACCCTGTGAACTGTAGCCCACATGACTTGTGGCCGAAACACCAGAACATAATAGAGAAGCAATATTATAATAAATTCAATAAAGACAAAAAAAAAAAAGCACTGCAGTTTCCACCTTGCTCTCTTGGATGGCCAACTTTGAGGGAAGCTAGCTGTCATGTCATGAAGCCACTAAAGTAGGCCTTTGGAAAAACCCAAGAGAGGACAAACTAAAGCATCTTGCTAACACCCAGCACCAATTTGTCACTCATGTGGATCCTCCACGTAAGTAGAGAGGGTCCTCTAGCCTCAGTCAAGCCTTCAGGTGACTGAAGCACTAAATGACGTCTTAACCTCATGAGATCCCCTGAAACAGAACCAGCTAGTTGAGTCACTCCAAATTCCTTACCCACAGGAACTGGAAAATAATAAATGTTTATTGTTGTTTTAAGCCACTAAAATTTGAGGTAAATTGTCATGTACCAACAGATAACTAACACACCCACATATCCATATCAGACCATCCTATTTAACCTTCATATTTTGGTCTCACCACTCTGACTACTCCCATCACCTGGTATATTTTGAAACCACAGAGGCCCATCTTTTCTCTCTCCTGTACATATCACTTACTCCTTTAACCTTTCCTCTTATCCAAGATGTATGCTCTCTGACTTCTTAACTTCTCTCTCATGGTCTGTCACTATTCTTTACTTTCAGTTTTCATGGCACGACGTATAGTTGAGTGTGGTTTTTTCCCAATCTTATGCATTTGCAATATTCCCCCATGCTACTGACAAATTCTGAGAGCACATGAAGGGAAGGAAGCATAGCATAGAGAGCCCTCACCTCCTTTTTCCTAGCAGAGTATGGACCACAGGGAACTAGGAAAGAAGGTTGTGTTTTTATCTGCAACAAACTACTTTCCAATGGTTTCAAAACCTGTCAACTTCCCTAATCAGATAATTATGCAAAATAATAAACTAAAGAATAGTTTCCTATGCAACCTAACAAATATCAGCAAATCACTCTGGTTTTCATTTATAACACAAGAACTTTTTATTTATTTATTTATAATATAAGATAATAAAATTTCTGAAAATAAAAAGTTCTTTCAAAACAGGAAGCCTAGAAAATGACTGACCCAAGTTCCTCTAACTCAGATTTCTCCAAAATCATGGTATGGGAATTTCCCTGGTTGTCCATTCACCTTTCAAAGTAGGGTGTACAGGTTCGATCCCTGGTCAGGGAACTAAGATCCCACATGAATTAGGGCCAAAAATGTCAAAACATAAAACAGAAGTAGTGTTGTAAGAAATTCAATTGAAGACAAAAAAAAAAGTGATCCACATTAAAAAAAAAAAAAAGAAAGAAATCTTTTTTAAAAAACGCCTGGTATGTGTATAAAGGTGGTATACATCATGATCCTAGGTAGTGCACAAACATTTTTAATTTAATACTTGTTTTATTTCAATATAACTTAGAAAAAATAGTACTTAAAGCCTTTATTAAGAAAGTACTAAGTTTGAAAAGTGAGTTACTAGAAGAAAAATAGTGAATAATACAGATGGCAAACCCATATAGTCAGAAACACAAGGGTAGTACACAAGTGACTCAGCTGAGGAAACGGCTTCTTGGTTTATTAAAGTGCAGATCTGCGGCCAAGGCCAAAATTCCTTGAGAGAAAAGAAAGGCCAGGAGGGAATCTAGTGACTAGCTGACCTCTCTGAATCATAGAGATGATCTGAACTTATTTTATTGAAAAACACCTTACTAAACAAGTATTTGTGCACTCCTAACATTTTTTTCCAGTGATAGACCCAATAATTTACATATATAATTTATAAAGAGGATTATTTACTGATATTTTTAAACAATGAAAAGTTCCCTCCAATCTCCACATTCTTAGATTATGGTTTACCTGGCAAAGGCTAGCCTCATCACATTGAGTTAAAGACTGATCAATACTATAAAAATGGTAATAATATGATTTTTTAAATAATTTTTAAAATAATATGATTATTTAAATATAATATGATTTTTTAAATTGAGGCTTTAAAATTACGTATGAAATTATATATGAAAAGGTTTCAAATTATATATGAAAAGGTTAATATGTTAACCTTTTAAAAGTAACTGAAATTTCAGGCAGTTCAAGTTAAAGATATCATTTTTCTTACAGTAGAACATGTAATTAGAAAATGTTCTAAATTTAAAAGACACGCTTACCGAGAAGGAGTCAGCACCAAAGGGTAGGGACTCTCCATAGTACCGATGTTCAGCAAACACCAACATGGCTTTCATTTCCTCAGCTATGTCCCACATGAACCCCTAGAAGGCATTTACAAATTCACAGGGTAAAATTAGGATGTGGAAAAAGTCTTAATTTTTTTTGCGACTCATAAGAAATGGATGTTAAACCATACCAAAAAGAGTTCTCTGAGAATCTGGACAATTTATATTTGTGCTACAGATAAATGATATAACTGTTTCATTGTTGCACATCTATCTCACACTGTATCAGAATGAAACAATTCAAAATAAGAACAATTGCACAACTACCAATCATTCCAACTCTCCTTATTCTGACACCCTAGTCTGGGAATCAACATTATGTATAAAATAGCCTTCAAATTGCACTGTGTTCCAAAGAATCTAGGGAAGAGCAGGATAACTAAGCTATCTGCCTACTCACAAATAACTTTTATTTATAACAGAAAAGACAACAGTACAAATAAACATACTGGATTCCCCTGGGTTTAGTATTAACTGAGTGCTTACAATTCATTAAATACCATTCTAAGCACTTAATATGTATCAATTCACTTAATTATCATGACAATCTAAGAGATAGGTACTTTGATTATTAATCTTATTTACATGAAGATAAATAGTAGCTAACAACAGCTAGTATTAATTGAGTGCTTCAGTTCAGTTCAGTCGCTCAGTCATGTCCGACTCTTTGCGACCCCATGAATCACAGCACGCCAGGCCTCCCTGTCCATCACCAACTCCCGGAGTTCACTCAGACTAATGTCCAGCGAGTCAGTGATGCCATCCAGCCATCTCATCCTCTGTCATTCCCTTCTCCTCCTGCCCCCAACCCCTCCCAGCATCAGAGTCTTTTCCAATGAGTCAACTCTTCACATGAGGTGGCCAAAGTACTGGAGTTTCAGCTTTAGCATCATTCCTTCCAAACAAATCCCAGGGCTGATCTCCTTGCAGTCCAAGGGACTCTCAAGAGTCTTCTCCAACACCACAGTTCAAAAGCATCAATTCTTCGGCGCTCAGCCTTGTGCACAGTCCAACTCTCACATCCATACATGACCACAGGAAAAACCATAGCCTTGACTAGACGGACCTTTGTTGGCAAAGTAATGTCTCTGCTTTTGAATATGCTATCTAGGTTGGTCATAACTTTTCTTCCAAGGAGTAAGCGTCTTTTAATTTCATGGCTGCAGTCACCATCTGCAGTGATTTTGGAGCCCAAAAAAATAAAGTCTGACACTGTTTCCACTGTTTCCCCATCTATTTCCCATGAAGTGATGGAACCAGATGCCATGATCTTCGTTTTCTGAATGTCGAGCTTTAAGCCAACTTTTTCACTCTCCACTTTCACTTTCATCAAGAGGCTTTTTAGTTCCTCTTCACTTTGTGCCATAAGGGTGATGTCATCTGCATATCTGAGGTTATTGATATTTCTCCTGGAAATCTTGATTCCAGCTTGTGCTTTTTCCAATCCAGCGTTTCTCATGATGTACTCTGCATATAAGTTAAATAAGCAGGGTGACAATATACAGCCCTGACGTACTCCTTTTCCTATTTTGAACCAGTCTGTTGTTCCATGTGCAGTTCTAACTGTCGCTTCCTGACCTGCATACAAATTTTTCAAGAGGCAGATCAGGTGGTCTGGTATTCCCATCTCTTGAAGAATTTTCCACAGTTTATTGTGATCCACACAGTCAAAGGCTTTGGCATAGTCAATAAAGCAGAAATAGATGTTTTTCTGGAACTCTCTTGCTTTTTCCATGATCCAGTGGATGTTGGCAATTTGATCTCTGGTTCCTCTGCCTTTTCTAAAGCCAGCTTGAACATCTGAAGTTCACGGTTCACATATTGCTGAAGCCTGGCTTGGAGAATTTTGAGCATTACTTTACTAGCATGTGAGATGAGTGCAATTGTGTGGTAGTTTGAGCATTCTTTGGCATTGCCTTTCCTTGGGATTGGAATGAAAACTGACCTTTTCCAGTCCTGTGGCCACTGCTGAGTTTTCCAAATTCGCTGGCATATTGAGAGCAGCACTTTCACAGCATCATCTTTCAGGATTTGAAATAGCTCCACTGGAATTCCATCACCTCCACTAGCTTTGTTCATAGTAATGCTTTCTAAGGCCCACTTGACTTCACATTCCAGGATGTCTGGCTCTAGGTCAGTGATCACACCATCGTGATTATCTGGGTCGTGAAGATCTTTTTTGTACAGTTCTTTTGTATATTCTTGCCATCTCTTCTTAGTATCTTCTGCTTCTGTTAGGTCCATATCATTTCTGTCCTTTATCAAGCCCATCTTTGCATGAAATGTTCCCTTGGTATCTCTAATTTTCTTGAAGAGATCTCTAATCTTTCCCATTCTGTTGTTTTAATTGAGTGCTTACAACTCATTAAAAACCATTCTAAACACGTAACATATATTAATTCACTTAGTTATCATAACAATCTAAAAGATAGGCACTTTGATTACCTCTACTTTACAGGCAAGGACACAGTTTAAAAAACCTGTGACAGTCACAGAGCAAGAAAGTGGCAGAGCCAACATTCAAGCACACACCACCTAGCTCCAGAATACAATCATCAAGTGCAAACCTCCTTATTTCGACACATAATGCTGGTCACTAATCAACGGCTGCAATTTTTTCACTTACCTAAAGTTATGACCTCAGAATCCTTCTTAACAAAGCATTCTAGGTGGCCAACATCAATTAACTAGATTTAGATTTGCTGCTGTTATTTAGTCTTTTCCGACCCCATGGACTGTAGCCCACCAAGCTCCTCTACCCATGGGATTTCCCAGGCAAGAACACAGGAGAGGTTTGCCATTTCCTTCTCCAGGGGATCTTCCAGACTGAGGGATTGAACCCACATTTCCTGCATTGGCAGGCAGATTCTTCACTACTAAGCCACCATGGAAGTCCCAGATTTAGATTTAGCATAGATTACAACTGCTTGTCATTCCTAGTGCACATTATTCCTTTTTAATGAGCTCTTATTCCTTTACAAAGACTGAGTGAAAGTGTTAAGTCACCCAGTTGGGTCCAACTCTTTATGATCCCATGGACTGTAGCCTACCAGGCTCCTCTGTTCATGGAATTCTCCAGGGAAGAATCCTGGAGTGGGCTGCCATTCCCTTCTCCAGGCGATCTACCCAACCAAGGGATCAAACCTGGGTCTTCTGCATTGCAGATAGATTCTGCACCACTGAGCCCCCTGTGAAGATCCTAACAAAGACTAAGACAAATTTTTTCTTTATCTTGACCAATAAATGAACAATGAAGAGAGCTGTATGCACGTGAGGATGGAGACTTTAACCTGTTATTTGTGATGGTTTCAATAAGACCATTTTCTCTCTTAACACCTTGCTCATTCCCTACCCCTGCCATGTATCTACAGACACTGTACCCCAGCTCAAGATACTCTCCTCTGCCTGCCCTCTTGATGACTTGCTTATCACACCCTCCTATAATACCACTCTCAACAGGTATGGATCTCTATTACTTTGTTGCAACATTTGCTTATCTATGTCTGACCCTACCAGAGTATGAGTTTCTTAACAGTAAGGATCATCCATCAAAGTAATCAGAAGAGTTGACCTCAGGTTTTGAGAGGAAGGAAATGTATTAATCTGGATGAGAGCTACCCCACGTCCAAGGTCAGGAGTGGCAGCCATGAGGAGCTACCCCATGTCCAAGGTAAGGAGCAGTGGCTGCACTTTGCTGGAGCAGCTGTGAAGAGATACCCCACGTCCAAGGTAAGAGAAACCCAAGTAAGACGGTAGGCGCTCAGAGAGGGCATCAGAGGGCAGACAGACTGAAACCACAATCACAGACAACTAGCCAGTCTGATCACATGGCCACAGCCTTGTCTAACTCAATGAAACTAAGCCATGCCATGTGGGGCCACCCAAGATGGACGGGTCATGGTGGAGAGGTCTGACAGAATGTGGTCCACTGGAGAAGGGAATGGCAAACCACTTCAGTATTCTTGCCTTGAGAACCCCATGAACAGTATGAAAAGGCAAAAAGATAGGACACTAAAAGATGAACTCCTCAGGTCGGTAGGTGCCCAATATGCTACTGGAGATCAGTGGAGAAATAACCCCAGAAAGAATGAAGAGACAGAGACAAAGCAAAAACAATACCCAGTTGTGGATGTGACTGGTGATGGAAGCAAGGTCTGATGTTGTAAAGAGCAATATTGCATAGAAACCTGGAATGCTGGGTCCATGAATCAAGGCAAATTGGAAGTGGTCAAACAGGAGATGGCAAGAGTGAATGTTGACATTCTAGGAATCAGTGAACTAAAATTGACTGGAATGGATTAATTTAACTCAGATGACCATTATATCTCCTACTGTGGGCAGGAATCCCTTAGAAGAAATGCAGTAGCCATCATGGTCAACAAAAGAGTCCGAAATCCAGTACTTGGATGCAATCTCCAAAACTACAGAATGATCTCTGTTCATTTCCAAGGCAAACCATTCAATATCACGGTGATCCAAGCCTATGCCCCAACCAGTAACGCTGAAAAAGCTGAAATTGAACGGTTCTATGAAGACCTACAAGACCTTTTAGAACTAACACCCCCAAAAGATGTCCTTTTCATTACAGAGGACTGGAATGCAAAGTAGGAAGTAAAGAAACACTTGGAGTAACAGGCAAATTTGGCCTTGGAGTACAGAATGAAGCAGGGCAAAGACTAATAAGAGTTTTGCCAAGAGAATGCACTGGTCATAGCAAATACCCTCTTCCAAAAACACAAGAGAAGAATCTACACATGGACATCACCAGATGGCCAACACCAAAATCAGATTGATTATATTCTTTGCAGCCACAGATGGAGAAGCTCTATAGAGTCAACAAAAACAAGACCAGGAGCTGACTGTGGCTCAGATCATGAACTCCTTATTGCCAAATTCAGACTTAAATTGAAGAAAGTAGGGAAAACCACTAGACCATTCAGGTATGACCTAAATCAAATCCCTTATGATTATACAGTGGAAGTGAGAAATAGATTTAAGGGACTAGATCTGATAGACAGAGTGCCTGATGAACTATGGATGGAGTTCATGACACTGTACAGGAGACAGAGATCAAGACCATTCCCATGGAAAAGAAATGCAAAAAAGCAAAATGGCTGTCTGGGGAGGCCTTACAAATAGCTATGAAAAGAAGAGAAGCAAAAAGGAAAGATATAAGCATCTGAATGCAGAGTTCCAAAGAATAGCAAGAAGAGATAAGAAAGCCTTCCTCAGCGATCAATGCAAAGAAATAGAGGAAAGCAATAGAATGGGAAAAACTAGAGATCTCTTCAAGAAAATTAGAGATACCAAGGGAACATTTCGTGCAAATATGGGCTCAATAAAGGAAAGAAATGGTATGGACCTAACAGAAGCATAAGATATTAAGAAGAGGTGGCAAGAATACACAGAAGAACTGTACAAAAAAGATCTTCACGACCCAGATAATCACGATGGTGTGATCACTGACCTAGAGCCAGACATCCTGGAATGTGAAGTCAAGTGGGCCTTAGAAAGCATCACTACGAACAAAGCTAGTGGAGGTGATGGAATTCCAGTGGAGCTATTTCAAATCCTGAAAGATGATGCTGTGAAAGTGCTGCACTCAATATGCCAGTGAATTTGGAAAACTCAGCAGTGGCCACAGGACTGGAAAAGGTCAGTTTTCATTCCAATCCCAAAGAAAGGCAATGCCAAAGAATGCTCAAACTACCGCACAATTGCACTCATCTCACACGCTAGTAAAGTAATGCTCAAAATTCTCCAAGCCAGGCTTCAGCAATATGTGAACCGTGAACTTCAGATGTTCAAGCTGGTTTTAGAAAAGGCAGAGGAACCAGAGATCAAATTGCCAACATCCGCTGGATCATGGAAAAAGCAAGAGAGTTCCAGAAAAAACATCTATTTCTGCTTTATTGACTATGCCAAAGCCTTTGACTGTGTGGATCACAATAAACTGTGGAAAATTCTTCAAGAGATGGGCATACCAGACCACCTGACCTGCCTCTTGAGAAACCTGTATGCAGGTCAGGAAGCAACAGTTAGAACTGGACATGGAACAGAGTGGTTCGAAATAGGAAAAGGAGTACTGACGTATAGGGCTGTATATTGTCACCCTGCTTATTTAACTTATATGCAGAGTACATCATGAGAAACACTGGGCTGGAAGAAGCACAAGCTGGAATCAAGATCACCAGGAGAAACATCAATAACCTCAGATATGCAGATGACACTACCCTTATGGCAGAAAGTGAAGAGGAACTAAAGAGCCTCTTAATGAAGGTGAAAGATGAGAATGAAAAATTTGGCTTAAGGCTCAACACTCAGAAAACTAAGATCATGGTATCTGGTCCCATCACTTCATGGCAAATAGATGGCAAATGTATTTTTTGGGGCTCCAAAATCACTGCAGATGGTGATTGCAGCCATGAAATTAAAAGACACTTACTCCTTGGAAGGAAAGTTATCACCAACCTAGACAGCATATTAAAAAGCAGAGACATTACTTTGCAACAAAGGTCTGTCTAGTCAAGGCTATGGTTTTTCCAGTAGCCATGCATGGATGTTAGAGTTGGACCATAAAGAAAGCTGAGTGCTGAAGAATTGATGCTTTTGAATTGTCATGTTGGAGAAGACCCGTTGCCTTGGCATAAAAGAGCAATTGCACAAGGAAGTGAAAGGGAGACAAGGCAGCCTCAGTTGTTTCACAGAATTACAGAGCAGGAATCTGATGGAAAATAAATTCTGATTTTATCTGTCACTCATCTAAGAGAAATAGATATCTAGGAAATCAGTTCTTAGGGAATTATTTTATTTTCAACTAACATATTTAGACTAATAACATCCTAAGGATTGTTATTCCCAAGGAAATAATTAGAAATATGGAATACAATAATACAACATAATTGGGTTCATATCTTTGCTTTTAATGTAGTTCAGTTCAACATTTACTAAGACCTTCTGAATACCAAGCACCATGTCAGACATTGGCAGTGGAGAAAATATGATTCAGTCCCCACCCTAAGGCAGTTCACAGACTAGCTTTCTGGTATACAGTTGACATTTTCTAGTCTTAGTTCTCGGAGAAGGCAATGGCAACCCACTCCAGAACTCTTGCCTGGCAAATCCCATGGAGAGAGGAGCCTGGTAGGCTGCAGTCCATGGGGTCGCTAGGAGTTGGACACGACTGAGCGACTTCCCTTTCACTTTTCACTTTCATCCATTGGAGAAGGAAATGGCAACCCACTCCAGTGTTCTTGCCTGGAGAATCCCAGGGATGGGGGAGCCTGGTGGGCTGCCATCTCTGGGGTCGCACAGAGTCAGACACGACTGAAGCAACTTAGCAGCAGCAGCAGCAGCAGCTGATTAAAAAGGAAAATTTCTTCCTTTCATGTGTCTTAATTAAGTTTTGTTAACAAATTTAAGCATTATTATAAAAGAAGATAGAATAAATAGTCAAGAGAAGCAAGCTAACAGCTACAGTATTTTTTTTCCTCACAAATATAAGAAAAATAGTATAACAGGAAAGCTAAAATATATCTACCTTCGTCCATTCCTATTTGAAAATCAAACTTGCTTTTTTCTTATTTGCACTGGCTTTGTTTAGATTTTATTAATTAATTCATTTAACAAATATTTATTGAGTAGCTGCTATATGCCTAAAACAGTCCTGGATTGAGGATACACCACTGAACAGCAAACAAAAATTCCTGCCTTTGTGTTCTCATTCTAGACTGTAATAATAACAATAAACTATATTTATTACATAGTTATGACATCCCTACTCCCATTTCTGCCATATCCTAGTTCAATTGTGAAATAAGCTGGGATATTTTTTCATCTTTTAAAATTCAGTTGTCCAAAAATAGTATCATATTTCATTCTTTTCACATGTAATTCTTTAAGGCTGAACAGGCTCATTGGATGTCTGTATTTATTCTTTTGTAAACTGCCTATTCACATACTTTTGCTGTTTCTCTATTATTTGTGAGTTTATCTTTTTTTTTTAAACTTCAGAATTATTTGGTCATATATACTACAAAAGATATTTTTCTAGTTGATCATAATAAAAAAGAAATTGAGCACATCTGCACATACCGTGTTATTGCAAAACCAAATAATGTCCCCTTCATTACCAGTGTAGAAAAGTATTGATCCACCATCTTCCTTCCAGTAGTTATCAGCTATTAGGTACCGCTGTTTAAAAGTTCTATCGATATTAAATCCAAAGTGATCAACCTATGACAAAAAAGAAACAGACGACATATTTCAAAGGAAAGTAATTAAAAACTAAAAAGTACATATATTATTCTTCCATTCAAATCAAGCTATGCTACAAAAATAAAAAAATGTCAAACTTCATTTGGTTTCATTAGTAGTAGTAATATTGATGTTATTTTGAAATCATTTTCTTCATATTTTAAGATAAAGCAATGTTATTGGTTGAGATTTTCAGTGTAAAATATACAATTATAAAATCAAGTGGCCACTTAAAAACATAATAATGTTAAAATTGAATTGGAAATAGTATATGAACTTAGCAATTTTTAAAATACAGACATTACTTACTACTTAAATTTTCATTATTGAAACTTTCAATATTGAAATTCAAGGACTAGAAAGACCATTGAAAAGGTCTATCATCCCAATAACAATTGACATTCCAAGGGCCAGGATCTTGGTATTTCATGCTATTCAAAGGACTATCATTGGCTGAAGTTTTAATTAATTGAACATAAAACAAATGGAACATAAAAAGAATAATGATTGTAGCTAATTAAAACATTTGATTCCATATTTTAATTGATTCATGAAAATCCATTACTCCATAAGGATATCAAAAAAGAGAAAGCAAGAAAAATATTTATTCCTCACCATTTATTTATTAAGCCAACTCCTCATTTAGAAGTTGTAAATAAAAAAGCAGAGAACTCAACATTTAACTTGCCTTTCCAACAGAATTGTATTTCAGGGTACTAAATAGTCCCAACTGATGAAAAATAGCTCTGTTTTATCAAATGTCAGCTAATGCAGAAGCAATGACAGGATTAGAAAAATGGTATTTGACAAACCCTAGTGAAGTTACTGATTCAGGCAAGAATTACTAAATAGTGTTAAAAGCTTTAGGAGGATGGATGATAAGAAAATGAATATTCATATTACTACCTGTCACAAGATCAGCCTATTAACCTAGTGATCAAAGTTAGCATCACTAACAGTGGTGTGAACAGGAATTATGTATTTCCTCACATTGCACAACACAAAACACATATCATCCATGATAAATTCTTGCCAAAAATGTTCAGTTTGTATCTCAGTCCAGTCTCTGTATCTAATTTCCAGTTTCTGGGAAATACAAAGGTAGAAAACCAAGCTGAACATACTCCAAAGAAACGATCAGACAAGTTCAAAGATAAGGTATTTTATAACAAAAAGGCAAGGTAATATCTGATTAAAGGACTGTTTGTTTTAGATTACAATAAATTTTAAGGAACATAATAGTCAGATGCAATGCATGATTCCAGACTGTATCCTAGTTTGAACAAACAAGATGTAAATCACAATTTAGGGACAACTGGGTTAATTTAAATATGGACTAGGTAATATTTAAATTAACCCAGTTGTCCCTAAATTGTGATTTACATCTTGTTTGTTCAAACTAGGGTTTATTAACATTAATTTTGTTAGGAGTGATCATATTGTTTTGGCTACATAAGAAAAAGTTTTTCTATTTTACAGCTGTATATAAAGGATTTAGAGAGAAAATATCATGCTGTTTGTAATTTACGTGAAAACACTTCAGCTTAGGACTTCTCTGGTGGCTCAGTGGTGAAGAATCCATCTGCCAATGCAAGGGACACGGGTTTGATCCCTGGTTCAGGAAGAACCCACATGCCTCAGGACAAATACTGAGCCCACATGCCTCCAACTACTGAAACCTATGCTCAGCAATGAGAAGCCCACACACCGCAACTAAAGAATGGCCCCCACTCGCCACAACAACAGAAATGCCTGTGCACCAACAAACACCCAGCACAGCCAAATAAATGAATAAAAGTATTTAAGAAAAGAAGAAAAAAATAATTCAGCATAATAAAAAAGTGAAAAGGTAAAATGGGAACTTCCTAGACTGAGCCAGCAATTAAGACTCGCACTTCCACTGCAGGGAGCACAGGTTCAATCCCTGGTTGGGGAACTAAGATCCTGCATGCTGTAAGATGCAGCCAAAAAATACTTAAAAAAATTTTTTTTTATTTTTGTTAAAGTAAAGTGAATTTAAAGGAAAAAAAATTTAATCTATACTAAAAGAGACAAAAGATATTGGATACTGAGACTTGCCAGACACAATACAAATCATGTCAAAATGACACAATTTTGAGCTTAAATCGAACTTCACTAAATGAACTAACCACTTAAAAAATGCAATTGTTAAATACTATAATATGGTAAAGTTCACATACAACTATCTGAATTTAAAGAGTTACAACAGACAGAGCCCACCAAGCCTTTAGGATCACAAGGTCTGAATTCCTCAGTGCTCCGGAGGGACAGGAGTGAGAATGCAGGGTCTGGTCTGGGGCACACATAGGCTGATCCAGTGTTGCTCCAACCTCCCTGGGGCAGGAGTTGGTTCTGACCTAACCCAGACCTTGCAAGATTTCTCTACACCATTCCAAAAGAAATGGAACTCCCTGTAACCACTCCATCTACACACACACACACACACGCTTCACATTCGTACCACAGGTTCCAAAATGCAAGTTTCTCAACTCTACACCTTATACACACTTCCCAATGTCCACAATCTTTACCATATATGGTCTTAAAATACAGGCTATTCTAATATAAAGACTATTTACCATTAAGTAAAATAAGCAGTTTGTATGGGGCAGGTATATAATAATGATATCCATGTGCTAAAAAAAAAAAAACACCCTCCTATAACATATCTTGAAGAGAGCACAGCAATCCACTCCAGTACTCTTGCCTGGAGATCCCCTGGACAGAGGAGCTTGATGAGCTCTGCTGCTGCTGCTGCTGCTGCTAAATCACTTCAGTCGTGTCTGACTCTGTGCGACCCCACAGACGGCAGCCACCAGGCTCCCCCATCCCTGGGATTCTCCAGGCAAGAATACTGGAGTCGGGTTGCCATTTCCTTCTCCAATGCATGGAAGTGAAAAGTAAAAGTGAAGTTGTGTCTGACTCTTAGCAACCCCATGGACTGCAGCCCACCAGGCTCCTCTGTCCATGGGATTTTCCAGGCAAGAGTACTGGAGTGGGGTGCCATTGCCTTCTCGGCTGATGGGCTCTATAGGTTCGCAAAGAGTCAGACGTGACTGAAGCGACTTAGCAAGCACATATGACATACATTAACTCACTCAATCACTTATCCAACAAGCATCAACTGAATGGGCCAAGTACTTGTTCTAGGCCAAGAAGTAAACTGAGCACCGGATAAAGAAGTGACTGAGCCACAGCTCCTTAATTTAACTCAAACTAATTCAACTACGCTCACTAAGACTCAAAGTAAAAAAGAGCAAGAGAAACAGACAAACAGTGAAGGAAAGATAGACAAGTGATTCCACTTGCTTCCGTTCAAATTAATATACTGTTTCTCCATGTAAGGTCCCTAGATACCAACATCAGCTTCATCTAGGAACTTGTTAAAAATACAAATTCTCTGGCCTACTTGTTAAAAATGCAAATTCCCAGGCCTACTGAATTAGAAACTGCGGGGAGTAGAACCCAGTAACTTGTGTTTTAACAAGGCCTCCAAGTAATTCTGGGGCTTCCCAGGTGGCGCTAGTGGTAAAGAACCCGCCTGCCAATGCAGGTAGACTTAAGAGACACAGGTTCGATCTCTGGGTCAGGAAGATCCCCTGTAGGAGGGCAGGACAACCCACTCCCGTATTCTTGCTTGGAGAATCCCCTGGACAGGAGCCTGGCAGGTTGCAATCCTTAGGGTCACACAGAGTCAGACATGACTGAAGCAACTTAGCACACATGCATACCAAGCAATTGTGTGCATTCATTAGTACAGCTAATGTTCTGAGAACAAATGAGTTAAGCCCCTAAATAAGACATGAATCTGCTCTTCCTTCTCTTGATCGAAGTTTCAGAATACTTCTAATATGTAAGCCTCTCACTATGCTGAGACCTGGGTTCAATCCTTGGGTAGGGAAGATCCCTTGAAGAAGGGAATGGCAGCCCACTCCAGTATTCTTGCCTAGAGAATCACCACGGACAGAGGAACCTGGTAGGCTACAGTCCATGGGGTTGCAAAAAGTTAGACATGACTGAGTGACTAACACACACACACACACACACACACACAATGCTGAATGAGACTCTGATGCTCAAAGATATGAATTACCATCCACCACAGCCCCTAAATACATGCCAACTGCATCATTTGAAGCTCAACAGGAAAAACCATGATCTGTTTCAACAAAGGAAGAAAGACTAGCTGTGCTGTAGTTAAAGAAAGGGAGTACATGGCTCTCTAATAAGATGACTTCCCCCTGGTATTCTCAAAGATAATTCTGCCATAGTGATTTTCAATTTACCCACTGACTTTAGAGCCAAGCTTTGAGAAAAGGCTTATATGTAGAATTACAAGAGCCACAAGAACTTTAGAGAAAGCCAAACTTCCTTATATGGCCACTCTCAGGGCACTCCTGCTCCTAGCAATCCCTAATTGTTTAATTTGGGAGAAAGGGGGTGGAACTCTGGTATGATAGAAAGAAAGCAGATTCAGGAGTTAACAGATGTGAACTTGAATTGTTACTGGGAGGCCTCAGGCAAGCCACTTAACCTGTTTGAGCCCCATTTTCATCCTATATAAAATAAAGATAATAACATACAACTCAAAGGATTACTGTGAAGATTAAACATAACTAAAGTACCAGGAAGAGTCCCTAATGTATAATGCATGCTCAAGGAATGCTAGCTCTCCACTCCACCCCATCTGCACACCGGTCCCAAGAATGGGATACCAAGATGAGGTAAGTGAGGTGGAGAGTGACAAAGCTCTTCACAGAATTATAGGACATCCCACTAGAATGTCAAAATCTCCTATTTCTTGGGTGCTTCAGCTAAATAGTAAAGAGCTAGAAACAAGTAGTGAAATATCCTTTGTAAAACATTGATTTACAGAATTTTATTGACTCTTCCTAATCATCAGGGATACCCACTTCAGACTATACAACTGTAGACAGTTCCCAATACCTAATGGCCCGGCACACTAGGTGCAGTGTGCCCTCTGCTGTGGAGAGCTGAGGGCTGCATACCACTTTCAGCTATGGGATCCTGAATAGAAATTTTATAAACCACAACAGAAACAGAGACAAGGGACTTAGAAGCCAGTTGATCTGCACTGTTCAACTGAAAAAAACCAGGCTCAAAGAGGTCAAGTGGCTTGGCCAAGGTTACAAGTCAGAGGCAAACCTCGAATTTTTAATTATTTTTTCAATTTGGTATATTGAGATAACTAAAATAATAGCACCATAAAAGCCATGCAAACATGATCTCAAAAAGGGAGAACACCTCTAGTCACACACAGCAGTTCTCTCTACAATATGGTCCTGTTTCAAGAGATATTTCAAGAGATATTTCCCTCCTTCACCTTGTAGAGGATAGAAGAGATCCATGAGAATGGGTAGACAGGAAGAAATAAAGGGAACATCCTTTAAATAGTTTATTGTGGCAACAATAACTACATGGACTTTAAAACTACTCAAAAATAAAATCCACATCCAGAAAAGCCTGTAAGAACATCACACCTATTAGAAGCAGTTTTGGTGGCAACTTGGAGAAAGGGGGCGGGGGGTAACACAGAACACTTATTCCGGGTGTGGTACTGTGTTGGTGCTTTACACAGATCGCCTTACCATCCTCCCCATCAGCCTCTGGGAGCATGTTCATTACACCAATCCTATAAATAAGGATACGAAAGCTCAGAGAGGTCAGATAACTTGCCTAAGGTAATATAACTAATAAATAAAATACAATTCTTCTTCCTGTGTGTTTTTCACTACCCAATCCTACCTCTCACAAAATCCAGTCTGCTTTTTTCATTGTAACACACTACTGCAGATAGGGCTGGATACAAACTTCAACCTTTAGCAGGGGGCACTAGGGTATCTTTCTCCTAGATATGCAAAATGAAGTACACATTCCCACCCATATACGAACAGTTTTACTGAAGAATATGGTCTTTTCACTGACTTAACTCAGTAATTGTTACTATATTGTTTTTAACTCATTTAATTAGGCTGCTGCTGCTAAGTCATGTCCAACTCTGTGCGACCCCATAGACGGCAGCCCACCAGGCTCCCCCGTCCCTGGGATTCTCCAGGCAAGAACACTGAAGTGAGTTGCCATTTCCTTCACCAATGCATGAAAGTGAAAAGTGAAAGTGAAGTCGCTCGGTCTTATCTGACTCTTATAAAAAGAAAACAATGTTGACTCTTACTCAGTAGGCTTTAGTTTTAGGAAAATTGGTTTACAGTTGGGTTTCATTTACATATCCAGATATACAATAACAACAGAATTTTACTAAAATACACAGGGAAAAAAACAGACTCACACTTCAAATTAAGGTACCTTGAAAGAGGGCTCTCTGGTGTCCAGTTCTAGACCAGAGACATTGAAATGAGATAAGACTTCCTTTCCTCCATTTGATGGTGTGTGCCCTGTATTAATCTTAGATTTATGGCATGACATTCTGTTAGAGTTCCTAAATGGAGACTAACATTGTTTCTGGGCAAGCTGGACCTCCCCTGAAGGGGTAGACACCTTCATGGTAGAAGGACACAACTTCCAGAAGGAACCAAAATCTGAAAGGATGGTGGGGTTTTGCCAGCTTCCAGGTCTCTGGGTGGAGAAAAGTAGAGCCTGCCTAAGCTGTCCCTCATGCAGGAGGAGCCCCTGAGCTGGGACTAGATGGGAGAGCAAGCTATAGCTTATGAATCAGATCATGGGTGACTCTTGACTTGTTTTCACTTGATTACGTCAGAACATTTCAAGAATCCTTCGAATGTTCTACTGTTGCTGCAAAAACAGAAATGAGTGAACAGCCTTTGGTACATACCAGTCAAACAGGCCTGCAAGATTTAAACAATCTTGGTTATTCTTTAGCTGTTACTACTAACAAACACTTTTATAGCTAGACTTGCCCTTTACAAAGCTAAACAAAACTAATTACTCTCTGATTCCATATGTATTGTACTTGGCACCTGACATTCTTCTTCCCCTACACTGTCTTGTAGCATTCTGCATTTTCAAAAAGGCCATGGGCTAGATAACTTCAGTGACACCAGTCCTGGTTGCTGAGTTACCTAAAGCCAGCTGTGGCCATTTTGAAAATTTGCAGAAAGGAAAAAAAAAAAAATACAAGACCTTCAGAATGATATAAAACTCCCCATTCCCGAGCAAAAAGGGGCACAGTTCTTAAGGTGCTAGCCTGCTATGTATTCCCCTCTGCTGGGCAAAGATAAAGCCATTTTTCTTAACCTTCCAAAACTCTGTCTCTGTATTTCTCTTCAGCATTGGTGCACAGTCAAGATTTTGGCAACACTACCTTTATTCATCTGTATTCTGAAAATACCAGGAAAGTTTTTGCTGTTCAGTTGCTCAGTTGTGTCCGCCTCTTTGTGACCCCATGGACTGCAGCACACCAGGCTTCCCTGTCCATTACCAACTCCCGGAGCTTACTCAAACTCATGTCGATTGAGTTGGTGATGCCATCCAACCATCTCATCCTCTGTCATCCCCTTCTCCTCCTGCCTTCAATCTTTCCCAGCATCAGTGTCTTTTCTAATGAGTCAGCTCTTCGCATCAGGTGGCCTAAGTATTGGAGCTTCAGCTTCAACATCAGTCCTTCCAATGAATATTTAGGACTGATTTCCATTAGGATGGACTGGCTTGATCTCCTTGCAGTCCAAGGGACTCTCAAGAGTCTTCTCCAACACCACAGTTCAAAACCATCAATTCTTTGGCACTCAGCCTTCTTTATGGTCCAACTCTCATACATGATTACTGGAAAAACCATAGCTTTGACTAGATGGGCCTTTGTCAGCAAAGTATTATCTCTGCTTCTTAATATGCTGTCTAGGTTGGTTATAGCTTTTCTTGCAAGAAGCAAGCATCTTTTAATTTCATGGCTGTAGTCACCATCTGCAGTGATTTTGGAGCCCAAGAAAATAAAGTCTCTCACTGTTTCCCCATCTATTTGCCACGAAGAGATGGGACAGGATATTGTGATCTTAGTTTTCTGAATGTTAAGTTTTAAGCCAGCTTTTTCACTCTCCACTTTCACCTTCATTAAGAGGCTCTTTAGTTACTCTTTGCTTTCTGCTATAAAGGTGGTATCATCTGTGTATCTGAGGTTATTGACATTTCTCCCAGCAATCTTGATTCCAGCTTGTGTTTCATCCAGCCTGGCACTTCTCATGATGTACTCTGCATGTAAGTTAAATAAGCAAGGTGACAAGATAGCCTTGACATACTCCTTTCCCAATTTGGAACCAGTCCGTTGTTCCATGTCCGGTTCTAACTGTTGCTTAGTCTGAAGATACCAGGAAAGACTGGAGGGTAAATTTGACTTAAAGAATTAAAAAGGAAACAGTGTCCCTTGATGACAGAGTAGAGATGGTGACAAGGAAAAGGATCACAAGTCCCTCCAAGAGGAAGGTGAGTCTAAGAAACAGGAATGTCCTTCCCTCCCCACAGGGATGCTCCTTTCATTGCCAATCATAGAAGGTCTAGTTTATTTTAACAAGGAAGGTAGATGTTTGCTCAGAGATTCCCTTCAAATCAGATCATCTGTCTATGTAACAAGATGTGGCATATTTTCAAACATCTTTCTGTGCATATTAATATACACAAGAGAAATGTATTCTTTCCTTCTACATATTATTTGTAACCTACTCTTAGTCTCAAAAAAGAAACTCTTAGATATAAATTATTTACTTAAAGGTAAAATAACAAACTGAGAAGGGAATAAAAGGATATATGAGAATCCACTGTGGAAAAAAGTTTGGCTATCCAACTTCCTACACCTACTAACAGATTGTTAGAAAGGCAAGAACACAATAGCTACCACAGTGCCCCTCTACAAGACAGATACTTTATAATTATTAAACGAATGCAGTTCAAATCTTCTAAATGTGGTTTCCCATATTTCTGTGTATAAGGACCTCTTGTTAATGTGAAATTCTCATAGACATATATATATCAAGCTAGTGCTTGAGAAAATACAAGAGAAGCTATTATGAACTCAATAATGGTATAAATAAATATCACAACGGCATCTAATTATATTTTTAACAGTACATACTTGGTCGGAAAATGGGTACAGCAAAATTTTAAAGTGCTCAGGAAGACTCCAAAAGGAAAATCATATTCTAAATTACCAAAATCCTATGACATCATAATATCCTGTACTCTAATATTAAAACAAAGGTGAAGATATCCTGCCCTTGCAGTTTAGTCAGTTCAGTCACTCAGTCATGTCTGACTCTTTGTGACCCCATGAACCACAGCACGCCAGGCCTCCCTGTCCATCACCAACTCCCGGAGTCCATCCAAACCCATGTCCAATGTGTCAGTGATGCCATCCAACCATCTCATCATCTGTCGTCCCCTTCTCCTCTTGCCCTCAATCTTTCCCAGCATCAAGGTCTTTTCAAATGAGTCAGCTCTCCACATTAGGTGGCCAAAGTACTGGAGTTTCAGCTTCAACATCAGTCCCTCCAATGAACACCCAGGACTAATCTCCTTTAGGATGGACTGGTTTGATCTCCTTGCAGTCCAAGGGACTCTCAAGAGTCTTCTCCAACAACACAGTTCAAAAGCATCAATTCTTCTGTACTCAGTTTTCTTTATAGTCCAACTCTCACATCCATACATGACAACTGGAAAAATCATAGCCTTGACTAGACAGACCTTTTTTGGCAAAGTAATGTCTGTGCTTTTAATATGCTGTCTTTATGTCCTGCCCTTTAGAAGGCCCAAAACATTCCAGTAAATCAATACATGTTTTGTCAAAGAATAGTCAAGTGCTCCAGCAGAGGAAGATTCTGGTATCATCTATTGGCTAAACAACTCTATCACAGCACCTCACAGTCAATAACTTAGTGTGGCTTCAGGGAGCTATGTACCACTAGAATTACCTGACCACAGCCTAAGCTCTCAAGTTTGAAATTATCTATTTAAATTTTAGGAAATATTACGTCGTCAGAGGGCAGTATTGTATAAGCAATAAAGTGGGAGAACTGTTAAGTTTTAAATATTAGAGTCATAACAATTTTAGGACAGGAAGGGAACTTAAATCTCAAGTCCTAAGTCTGAAATGAAAAAAACCTGAGTTATAGAGATTTCAATTATTTTAAATCTTTCTTTTCAAACAAAGATATATTCACATAGTTTAATATCAGGGTTCAAAATGCATGTTGTTAGAAGTCAGAATAGTGATTACTCTTGCAGGGGGAAGGTGACTCTAAAAGAGAATTAGAGGATTCTAGAGTTAGGCTGGTGCATTTTTTCTATACTTGTAAGATAATTAGGCCTTCCCTGGTAGCTCAGTGGCATAGAACCCACCTGACAATGCAGGAGACAAAAGAGACGTGGGTTCAATTCCTGGGTCAGGAAGATACCCTGGAGGAGGGCATGGCAACCCACTTCAGTATTCTTGCCTGGAGAATTCCATGGACAGAGGAGCCTGGCAGGCTACAGTCCATGGGGTTACAAAGAGTTGGACATGACTGAAGTGACTTAGCAAGATAATTAGCAAATAGATTTGTAAACACTTGAGACTACATTTAAGATACATTTTTTATTTTATAATGTACATGCCTGTATTTCTACTTCACTATGTTGTTCTTTAGTCGCTAAGTCGTGTTCCACTCTTTTGCAACCCACATGTACTGCAGCCCACCAGGCTCCTCTGTCCATGGGATTTCCCTGGCAAGAATGGGTTGCCATTTCCTTCTCCAAGGAATCTTCCCAAGCCAGGGATTAAGCCCAGGTCTCTTGCATTGCAGGCAGATTCTTTACTGTCTGAGCCACCAGGGAAGCTCCTATTTCACTATAGTCATACGTAAATTATACTAAATCACATCTATATTTAATTTCTCTTTCACTTAAAAATGTGTATTGAGTACTCATTAAGTAACAGGCATTAGGAAAGAGAACTAAAATACAATTCCATTTCTCAAGTTTTTAATCTAAAAAAGTGATGAGCATAACTAACAAACAGTCACAAGATGGTAAGTTCTACATACAAAGTATTGTGGGAGCTGAGAGGTTACAGTCTGACCCAAGGGAATCATGGAAGGCTTCACTGAGGAAGTAATACCTGAGTTGAACTCTGAAGAGTAACAAGAATTTTTTCAAGTACAGAAAAGCGTGTCAAGCAAAGAGCATGATGAACTCTGCAGAACAAGCATATTCAGGAACTGCTGTTGTTTGTAGCAGAAGATACATAATTTAAGAGATGATGATATTAGATTCATCAGGCTAACACCTAAAATCTCCCTGTAAAGAGAAACCTGAAATCTGAGATTGCCTCTCTAAACCAACAGTAAGTGAAATAGGTACACGAGCAATAGAGCCTTAATGAGGCAGAGATTTTTGTCTGTTTTGTCCACTGCCAAGTCCCCAGTGAGTAGAATAAGGTCTGGCACATGGTAGAAGATCAATGAATAGGGATTCCCCTGGTGATTCAGGGGTTAAGAATCTGCGCTACCACTGCAGGAGTCCTGAGTTCAATCCATTGTCAGGGAACTAAGATCCTGCTTGCCACACGATGCCACCAAGGCGGGGGGGGGGGGGGCGGAATCAATGAATATACATAGAATGAATGTATACATCCTAGCTCTGCAATTGGTATTAAAACAAATCCAACACAGCTTCAGAGAAAAGCATGACTCAAAGCAATGAGAATGGAAATCAAAGTTCCCAGAGTCAAGTCTGTGCAGGTTGATTGATTGCAAGGGTCCGTTACTGCCTTTGGAAGAGTTACAGAATGCTGTAGTCATATGTACCTTTTGCCCAGACAAATCACATGTCTGAGGGAGAACCCAAACATAAAATCTAAACCTGATGCATAATAGTTTAGCTTTACCCAGGCAGCTGAGGAACCAGAACTGTATGCCCTCTGCTGGGAGGAGAAACAGGAAGATAAATAAGTCCAAATTAACTCAGGCAAATCTGATTAGATGGGCAGGTGAAGGACTAATCAGCATCTTGCTGAAGTGTATAAGCTAAAAGGTCAGGGATGACTTTGAGACAGGGTTTTTGTTGTTCAGTCGCTCATGGTGTCCGACTCTTTGCGACCCCATGGACTGCAGCACGCCAGGCTTCCCTGTCCTTCACTGTCTCCTGGAGCTTTCTCAAACTCATGTCTATTGAGTCAGTGATGCCATCCAACAATCTCATCCTCTGTTGTCCCCTTCTCCTCCTGCCTTCAATCTTTCCCAGCATCAGGCTCTTTTCCAATGAGTTGGCTCTTCGCATCAGGTGACCAAAGCATTGGAGCTTCAGCTTCCAGTGAATGTTCAGGGTTGATTTCCTTTAGGATTGACTGGTTTGATCTCATTGCAGCCCAAGGGACTCTCTCAAGAGTCTTCTCCAACACCACAGTTCAAAAGCATCAATTCTTCGGTGCTCAGCCTTCTTTATGGTCCAACTCTCACATCCATACATGACTACTGGAAAAATCATAGCTTTAACTATATGGACTTTTGTTGGCAAAGTAATGTCTCTGCTTTTTAATGAGCTATCTAGGTTTGTCGTGTATTCTTGAGCTTCCCTTGTGGCTCAGCTGGTAAGGAATCCACCTGCAAGGCAGGAGACCTGGGTTTGATCTCTGGGTTGGGAAGATCCCCGGGTTGGGAAGATTCCCTGAAGGGAAAGGCTACCCATACTTCAGTATTCTGGCCTGGAGAATTCCATGGACTGTATAGTCCATGGAGTTGTAAAGAGTCAGACACGACTGAAAGACTTTCACATTCACTTCTTCCAAGGAGCAAGTGTCTTTTAATTTCAGGGCTGCAGGCACCATCTGCAGTGATTTTGGAGGCCAAGAAAATAAAGTCTCTCAATGTTTCCACTCTTTCCCCATCTACTTGCCATCAAGAGATATGGATGGAACTGGATGTCATGATCTTCATTTTTTTAATCTTGAGTTTTAAGCCAACTTTTTCACTTTCCTCTTTCATATTAATCAAGAGGCTCTTTAGTTCCTCTTCACTTTTTGCCATAAGGGTGGTGTCATCTGCATATCTGAGGTTATTGATGTTTTTCCTGGCAACTTGATTCTGGCTTGTACTTCATCCAGCATTTCACATGAGGTACTCTGCATATAAGTTAAATTAGTACAGTGACAAGACACAGACTTGACATACTCCTTTCCCAGGTTAGAACCAGTCCGTTGTTCCATGTCTGGTTCTAACTGCTGCTTCCTGACCTGCATACAGATTTCTCAGGAGGCAGGTAAGGTGGTCTGGTATTCCCATCTCTTAAGAGTTTTCCACAATGTGTTGTGATCCACACAGTCAAAGGCTTTAGTATAGTCAATGAAGCAGAAGTAGATGTTTTTCTGGAACTCTCTTGCTTTTACTATGATCCAACAGATAGATGTTGGCAATTTGTTCTCTGGTTCCTCTGCCTTTTCTAAATCCAGCTTGAACATCTGGAAGTTCTCAGTTTATGTACTATTGAAGCCTAGCTTGGAGAATTTTGAGCATTACTTTGCCATCTTAGGAAATGAGTGCAATTGTGCAATAGGTGTGACAGGGTTATAGTCACATTTTCTAGGGCTGTAAAGCACTTAAAGCTGTGCACAGTGCACAGCTATTTAACCTGAATGATAGCTTCCTATAAAATGTCTATCATACTGGCTCATTCAGCAGCATACTGCTGCTGCTGCTAAGTCACTTCAGTCAACATTCCAAGTCTCTGAGCCTTTCAATTTTCTGTTACTTCTTTCCGGAGTTCTTCCACTGGCTGGCTCCTTCAGGCTTTACTCTCAACGCCACCTCTATGGAGGACCATCTCTGTTAGTATTTGAGGGCTGTTGTAACAAAGTACAACAAACTGGGAGGTTTAAAATAACGCACATTTATTTTCTAATAGTTTTGGAGGCCAGTGTATGACATCAGCAGTATTTGCAAAACAGCAATAAACAAAAGGAAGTCTTCTGAACAGCTGTAACCACCACTATTATCCTTTAATAACTGATTCTGCACTGACTCTGTCCATTATAAATATAAGAACTCCAGTAAATGGTGAAAGAGTTCCAAGGCCATCAGGCTCCCAGTAGCACTTAATGGAAATTAACAAAGCAGATTTTACTTCTACCCTTTTTATCCAAAACCTATTTCAAGAAATTATACAAAGTGAGAATCTAATTGTTCTCAAACTTGACAGTCTCTGTTTCTCTCTGGTGAGACAAAAGACATCAGGGACCACAATCTCTACCTAGTTACCTCTGTCAAAACAATAAACTACTGTTTTAAGTAATACATACAAAGAAGATACTACTACACAATGCTAAAATACAACTCCTCCTGCCCCACAAAGGATCTTCTGTGAATAACACTGTAAGAACTGCTGAAACAGACAACTTACAGCATTCTCTCTTCAGAGATTGCTTAAAATAAGTTTTTCTTATATTGACTAATACATGGCTTTAAAGGCTTTTAGCATTCCAAATTAAACTTTACAATATATCCACATGAAGATCCTCCACAAAAGCAAGCAACTGAAGAAAATAGCAGCAGTTTTCCTCCGGGAAACTCCAACATCCAATTTTCAGTCCCGGTGTCACTATAAAATGGGCTCTAGAGACTCTTAATCATCACCTTAAAAATATACTCTATAGACTACTCATTGTTTTCAGCATTCATCCGGTCTGAATGATAAGGGCACTGTAAGAAAGATAAAGGAAAGGAAAAGGATATCCTCAGCTGAAACCAAAAAGCTCAGAACAATGACAGCAAGTTCAAACACAACCAAGTAGCTCCTTTGATTACTTTCAGGTGCTTTTGTGACTGCGCCACCATCCTGTATAGCAACTGCCCTGGAGCTAATAGGATATACAGATAAATGACAGTCAGTGGTTAAAGACAGTCATTCATTTAATAAGTATTTCTCTAGTGCCTACCAGTGGTTAGTGCTAGAGATAAAACAGTGAACAAGTTAGATATGATTACTGCCTTCACATAGCTTATAATCTAATCAAAGAGGCAAGTAATAAAGGAGCAAATATACAATAAAGAAATACTTAGAAACTGTAGTTTTGCAGAGAATATAACAGAGAGCTTAATTTTAATAGGGTGGTCAGAAAAGAGGTCTCAGAGCAGGCAATAGTCAATGAAGCCTTTAATCTCCACAGCCTTTCAGTCAGGTATGTCAACTGTGTAAAAAGGGGGTTCTATTCAATGCCACTTCCTACACGAAGCATTCCTTTGCCTTCCTGCTTTGTGTCCATGGCACTTTTAGCTCTATTATAGTGCTTTTCAAGTGTAGCTTTTGCTCTGTAGTTACTTATTTACACATGTTGTACACCTGCTATACTATTAAAAACTCTAAAGTAATCCAATAAGATGCTAGAATCTATTGATTAAAACCATGTGTGTTATTCCCACCTGCCCTGTGAATAGGGTAAGGACTGCTGCTGCTGCTACTGCTGCTAAGTCGCTTCAGTCGTGTCCGACTCTGTGCGACACCATGGACTGCAGCCTACCAGGCTTCTCTGTCCATGGGATTCTCCAGGCAAGAACACTGGAGTTGCCATTTCCTTCTCCAAGGCATGAAAGTGGAAAGTCAAAGGGAAGTTGCTCAGTCGTGTTCGACTCTAGTGACCCCATGGACTGCAGCCTACCAGGCTCCTCCATCCATGGGATTTTCCAGGCAACAGTACTGGAGTGGAGTGCCATTGCCTTCTCCGGTAAGGACTGCACTAAGGGCTAAATGTACATTCTTTCATTTGCTCATCAGTGGAAATGAAGAGGCTGCATTTTTCCCACCATGCCATACTGCCTCCCCTTCCTTGTTCATGCCTGAACCCCACAGCAAAAAGTACAATGGGCACAGAACTTGCTTCATCAATGACTGTTGAGTTGAATTGAGGAGAAAAAGGGAGAAGTGTGATGCGACATCAAAAGACCAAGTAACCCAGGCTGGGTGTGGGCCACACCAGTTAACACTGCTCTGGGCCCTGGAGCCACCAGTAAGGCTCTGTTAGCTTTCTGTTGTTAGCCTTAAGAGGATCTACCCTGATGGCTCAGATGGTAAAGAATCTGCCTGCAATGTGGGAGACCCAGGTTCAAGCCCTGGATTGGGAAAATCCCCTGGAGTGGGAAATGGAAACCCACTCCAGTATGCATGCCTGGAGAATTCCATGGACAGAAGAGTCTGGCAGGCTACAGTCCATGGGGTCACAAAGAGTTGAACACGACTGAGCAACTAACACACATAACATATAACCTCAAGAACTGTGAGCAGATCCTAAAATTATCAAGTTAAAATCCTGCTCAACCTTGAAAGGGTAGAAGAGCAGCAAGTACATGGCTACACTGGATAGAAGAATAAAAGGTACAATCTTTGCTCTCAAAGAGGCCACGGTCTAGTCTGCCACAAAGTATATAACCAAGAAAAGCTTCACTTCAAAGCCTCATTTGATTTAAAAAAAGAACGAACAAAAAGGGAGGGCTTCCCTAGTGGCTCAGTGATAAAGAATATGCCTGCCAATATAGGGGACATGGGTTCGATCCTTGATTCTGGAAGATCCCACATGCCAAGGGGTAACTATGACAATGTGTCCCAACTATTGAGCCTGGGCTCTAGAGCCTGGGAGCCACAACTACTGAGCCTCTGAGCTGCAACTACTAAAGCTGGCAGCAATGAACACCCAGCAAAGGCAAAAATAATTAACTGAAAAAAAAAGGAAACAAATCAATGGAAAATAAACAACATCTTCTGAAGGAAATTACTCAGGAGTAGGAATTCAAGTCAATATTACTTACTATACAACATTCCCTCCCTTTAAAAGTACAGTTCAAGAAGCTTACAGTGAAAAGGTAATTAACACTCTTTGCAAGTGATGGTGTTTTCATCTCAGAGCCTAGTACCTCTTAAGAGTTTCCCATTTTAAAAAGTTTTTTTTTGTTCATCCACAAAATGGATGAGTATAAAATAAGAAATAAATCTTCCCCCTTACAGTATTCTGCTTTTGCTTACTGGTGCACTGGGATGACCCAGAGGGATGGTACGGGGAGGGAGTTGGGAGGGGGGTTCAGAATGGGGAACACATGTACACCCGTGGCAGATTCATGTCAATGTATGGCAAAACCAATACAATATTGTGGGGTAATTAGCCTCCAATTAAAATAAATAAATTTATATTAAAAAAAATGTGAAACATCAATATCCTCTGACAGTTTTGCAATTGATGTGAACGCAAAATATCCTGCGTCTTGTGATAAAAACAATAAACAATATGAGAAGTCAAAAAAAAAATAGAAATACAATTCACATCAGGAAACTTAAATTACAAGCCCTGTTATTATACAAGCACATAAATGCTGAAGAGGAAAATAAGACAATGAGTAAGTAAAGAGTAAATGAATATGTATTATTCTCACATGCCCTTGTGAAAACAAACAAACAAAAAAAAAACCCTGAAAGGGACTATTTAACTACCAAAGGAAAAATCTATAAGGGACACCAAAGTCCCTATACCAAACCCAAAGAGACTCATCTTCCTACAGTAGGCAGCACCTTTTACCCTGAAGTTCTCTCTCCTCTGAACTCCCCTGCTACCTACCATTCCTGCAATACTTTAAACTCACCCAGTAGTAAAGATTTTTGCTTCCAGGACTTAATCTCTCCATTACAGGAGAAAGATTCATCTTTTTAAGGTTCATATAGTTTAGTGTTTTATAAAATGGAGGTTGTGATCCAACACTGGATTATAAACTCAATTTAGTGGGTCACAGTCAGCATTTCTCTTTAACAAAATTGCACATTATTCAGAAAGCCAGCTACAGAATTTATATCTATTAAGAAATTTTTGAAAATCTATAGCCTGAGTCATGCTCTTGTGGGTGTATTAACTCTCGGACTTTCTACTTGAGGGAGAATTACCTATTAAATCATATTCCAAGATATAACTGTAATTCAGGCAACAAGAGCCATTTCACAACGTAGAGCATAGCTAACAGCCAAATGAATGCTACAGACATTAAGTACCAGGGAAGCCCAGAGAAGGATAGCTCATGTTAAGCTGAGTCAATTAGGGAAGGTTTTCCTGAGGAAGTGAGGCTTAAAGAGCTCCCAGTAAGACCTGGATTAGAAAAGAGGAGAAGAGGGGAAAAAAGAAAAAAACAATGCCAGCTAGCCTGGACTGAAGCGGAAAGAACAGAGAAACTCAAGAGGCTAATATAGTAGTTTACTTTCGACCCATACAAGGTAAGAACCCTGGGGGTGTCAAGGAAGGGGCAAAAACTAGAAAGGAATCATGGACAGTCTTGATGATTGACTGGATCTGGGGCATGAAGGCAAAACTGAGGCAATCAAATAATTCAGAAGTTTTCTATCCTGTGTGACCAGGAAGAGAGTGGTGCCATTAACAGTAATGTGAAAAAAAACAAAAAGTCAAAGAAATTTTAAAAGGGAAGGGAGTCATGCAATCTGTAATAAAACATTAATGTTTGTTATAAAAGTTTATCTTGTTCTGAATGTTTATACCCCTGAGTTGTACCTCCATAGCCATATGAGGGATACTAAGCAATATAAGCAGCATCCTATTCTTAGGCACTCACTATCTGGAAGAACCAAGGCTTGACACTCAGCCAGTTCTTAAGATACTGAAACACCATACCTGTTGGCAAAATAATTACCGTAGCACCTCGAGTGACGCCGTCCCCCTCTCTATGCCTTCTGTCCCAGCTGCCAGTTTCTTCACATCTGCAGACCTAAAGAATTAACCTTCAGCACTGCAAGAGGTCCCAGTTCTATGACACATTTCTGCTTTGACTGGGCAGTATCTATTCCATGTTGGTAGCACTAGGTAAAATATAATAACAAGTGCCAGTCCTGAATATTCACTGGAACGACTGATGCTGAAGCCGAAGTTCCAATACTTTGGCTACCTGATGTGAAGAACTGACTCACTGGAAAAGACCCTGATGCTGGGAAAGATAGAAGGCAGGAGGAGAAGGGGATGACAGAGGATGAGATGGTTGGATGGCATCACCGACTCAATGGACATGAGTTTGAACAAGCTCTGGGATTTGGTGATGGACAGGTAAGCCTGGCGTGCTGCAGTCCATGGGGTCACAAAGAGTCGGACACAACTGAGTGACTGAACTGAACTGAACTGATATGTTTTTAAAGGTTGATCCTAAAAACATTTCCATTTTCTAACCTTACATGAGCTAAGCAAGGAATGAGACAGTCAAGATATTCTGAGAGGCATGGGGTCAGTTAGTTTATTATTTTAAAATGAAGTAATATGGAATCCACACATCAACTAGAGTCACCTGCACTTGTTAGATATGTGTAATCAAAGATAAGACTAGGACAGTAAATGAACTGGAGTATGCATTCAGTTCAGTTCAGTCGCTCAGTCGTCTCCGACTCTTTGTGACCCCATGGACTGCAGCACGCCAGGCCTCCCTGTCCATCACCAACTCCCGGAATTCACTCAGAGTAATGTCCATCGAGTCAGTGATGCCATCCAGCCATCTCATCTTCTGTGTCTGCTTCTCCTCCTGCCCCCAATCCCTCCCAGCATCTGAGTCTTTTCCAATGAGTCAACTCTTCGCATCAGATGGCCAAAGTACTGGAGTTTCAGCTTTAGCATCATTCCTTCCAAACAAATCCCAGGGCTGATCTCCTTCAGAATGGACTGGTTGGATCTCCTTGCAGTCCAAGGGACTCTCAAGAGTCTTCTCCAATACCACAGTTCAAAAGCATCAATTCTTCGGCACTCAGCCTTCTGCACAGTCCAACTCTCACATCCATACATGACCACTGGAAAAACCACAGCCTTGACTAGACGGACCTTTGTTGGCAAAGTAATGTCTCTGCTTTTGAATATGCTATCTAGGTTGGTCATAACTTTCCTTCCAAGGAGTAAGCGTCTTTTAATTTCATGGCTGCAGTCACCATCTGCAGTGATTTTGGAGCCCCAAAAAATAAAGTCTGACACTGTTTCCACTGTTTCCCCATCTATTTCCCATGAAGTGATGGGACCAGATGCCATGATCTTCGTTTTCTGAATGTTGAGCTTTAAGCCAACTTTTTCACTCTCCACTTTCACTTTCATCAAGAGGCTTTTGAGTTCCTCTTCACTTTCTGCCATAAGGGTGGTATCATCTGCATATCTGAGGTTATTGATATTTCTCCCGGCAATCTTGATTCCAGCTTGTGTTTCTTCCAGCCCAGCGCTTCTCATGATGTACTCTGCATATAAGTTAAATACGCAGGGAGACAATATACAGCCTTGACGTACTCCTTTTCCTATTTGGAACCAGTCTGTCGTTCCATGTCCAGTTCTAACTGTTGCTTCCTGACCTGCATATAGGTTTCTCAAGAGGCAGGTCAGGTGGTCTGGTATGCCCATCTCTTGAAGAATTTTCCACAGTTTATTGTGATCCACACAGTCAAAGGCTTTGGCATAGTCAATAAAGCAGAAATAGATGTTTTTCTGGAACTCTCTTGCTTTTTCTATGATCCAGAGGATGTTGGCAATTTGATCTCTGGTTCCTCTGCCTTTTCTAAAACCAGCTTGAACATCAGGAAGTTCACGGTTCACGTATTGCTGAAGCCTGGCTTGGAGAATTTTGAGCATTACTTTACTAGCGTGTGAGATGAGTGCAATTGTGCGGTAGTTTGAGCATTCTTTGGCATTGCCTTTCTTTGGGATTGGAATGAACACTGACCTTTTCCAGTCCTGTGGCCACTGCTGAGTTTTCCAAATTCGCTGGCATATTGAGTGCAGCACTTTCACAGCATCATCTTTCAGGATTTGAAATAGCTCAACTGGAATTCCATCACCTCCACTACTTTTGTTCATAGTGATGTTTTCTAAGGCCCACTTGACTTCACATTCCAGGATGTCTGGCTCTAGGTCAGTGATCACACCATCGTGATTATCTGGGGCGTGAAGATCTTTTTTTTGGTACGCATTAGGAGCAAATTAACAACAGAAGACATCACTACTTTTCCATTCGTTTCCTGAAAGGGGAACATTTTTTTAACAGAAGGGAACAAGTGAATGTTAAACAGACCAGATACATTCAAAATTGAAGAAGTATTTCTAGAATAAAGCTTTGCAAGAAGACCAGGAGGAAAGAGTAAGTATGTCTTGGATATGGAGTGGAGAAAGGTCACATGAAGAAGAGAGACTACAGATAAATGACTAACGATGCAAATTACTAAAAGGGTTTAGCAATGTTACAGCATTTGACTGCAAAAAGCCTTTCTGGAAATCTTTAAAGACCATGATCCATATTTTTTGGAAAGTAATTCCCCTGGAATCTCAGCCAACATCTATTTCACTACAGTAACACTCACATTCTCCAGAGACAGACCAAAGCACTGGGGGTATATAAGTAACAGCAATAGTCCCTTCCACACCTTGCCTAAGGTCAGATATTTGCATTTAATGTTTGCAATAAAACAGGACATAACATGCAGTTTCATTGCGTCAGCTCAGTCCCACATGTACAGAGCTTGGTGCTGTGGCCTCCCAGATCCACAGATTAGCGAAATTCAAGGTTGTTGCCTTTGAGGAGATCATGGAGAGATGCTCAGTAAATATGAATTCCCTTCTCTTTTAAAGTGTGGTCATCTTCTGGACATTTAGATAATCTAGACTATATAAGAAGGAAAAAAAATCCTGCTTTGGTCTTCACTGGCTGTGCCGGTCATTGTCGAGAGAAAGGAAGCATCCGATGCCAAGGAGAAGGAAGTCATCACCACTGCTTTCCAAAGTTGTTGTATGAGCGGCGCCCTCAAAGGAAGAGGCCATCAGTGCTCGGGAAGTGACAGAGGTTTCCGACAGTTTTAAAGCACGGTGTCTGCAGTGTGACCCTTGGTTCAAACTGCATAAAAATAAAAATTAACTGACAAATGATAACAAGTACTTCCTCACTTTCCTATCTGTTGAATCACAGCCATTGTTTGGGTTGCAGCTCCTTGTTTAAATTAGGTTATTATATCACAATGATGCTGACCAAACATGCTAGTCATATAACAACAGGAAAACTTATTAAAAATGCCAAAGTGTGTCAAGGCCTAAACACGCACATAAGTGCTTTTGCACTAATAAAATCTAGCCAGTACCAAGGACATCTTTCAAATATCTGGGTTGTTTTTGTTTTTTGTTTTTTTTACCTCCTAAAAACCACAAATGTTCTGTGATGAAGTGGAAAGGGAAGGGAATTTGAAGAGATTTGAGTTGAATGCCAGTTCTGCCATCGATTGGAGTACCTGAACTTCAACAAGGTACTTCATATCTTTGGGCTTGTTTTCTTACATGTAAAATTTAAAATAATAATGACTATCCCAGATGTTCTTTTTTTTAATTTTTAAATTTATTTTTAAATTAGAGTATAACTGCTTTATGATATTTTGTTAGTTCCTGCTGTACAACAACATGAATTAGCTATAAGTATACATACATCCCCTCCCTTTCAATCCTTTTTTTTTAATTAATTTATTTTAATTGGAGGCTAATTACTTACAAATATTGTGGTGGTTTTTGCCATACATTGACCTGAATCAGCCATGGGTGTACATGAGTGCCCCATCCTGAACCCCCCTCCCACTTCCTCCCCGTCCCATCCCTCTGGATTGTCCCAGTGCACCATCTTTGTGTGTCCTGTTTCATGCATCGAACCCGGATTGGTCATCTATTTCACATATGGTAATACACATGTTTCAATGCTATTCTCTCAAATCATCCCACCCTCGCCTTATACCACAGAGTCCAAAAGTCTGTTTTTTATGTGTCTCTTTTGCTGTCTCATATATAGGGTCATCGTTACCATCTTCCTAAATTCCATATATATGCGTTAATATACTGAATTGGTGTTTTTCTTTCTAACTTATTTCACTCTGTATAATAGGTTCCAGTTTCATCCATCTCATTAGAACTGATGAAATGCATTATTTTTTAAAATGCATTAAAGTATTAAAAAGAAATGCATTCTTTTTAATAGTTGAGTAATATTCCATTATGTATATGTAGCACAGCTTTCTTATCCATTTGTCTGCCAATGGACATCTAGGTTGCTTCCATGTTCTAGCTATTGTAAACAGTGCTGCAATGAACATTGGGGTACACATGTCTCTTTCAATTCTGGTTTCCTCAGTGTGTATGTCCAGCAGTTGGATTTCTGGGTCGTATGGCAGTTTTATTTCCAGTTTTTTAAGGAATGTCCACACTGTTCTCCATAGTGGCTGTACTAGTTTGCATGCCCACCAACACTGTGAGGGTTCCCTTTTCTCTGCACCCTCTCCAATATTTATTGTTTGTAGACTTTTTGACAGCAGCCATTCTGACATTTGCATTTCTCTGATAATGAGTGATGTTGAGCACTTTTTCATGTATTTGTTAGCCATCTGTATGTAGTCTTTGGAGAAATGTCTGTTTAGTTCTTTGACCCATTTTTTGATTGGATTGTTTATTTTTCTGATATTGAGCTGTATGAGCTGTTTGTATATTTTTGAGATTAATTATTTGTCAGTTGCTTTGTTTGCTATTATTTTTTCCCATTCTGAAGGCTGCCTTTCACCTTGCTTATAGTTTCCTTCATTGTGCAAAAGCTTTTAAGTTTAATTAGGTCCCATTTGTTTATTTTTGCTTTTATTTCCATTACCCTGGGAGGTGGGTCATAGAGGATCTTGCTGTGATTTATGTCAGAGAGTGTTTTGCCTATATTTTCCTCTAGGAGTTTTATAGTTTCTGGTCTTACATTTAGATCTTTAACCCATTTTGAGTTTATTTTTGTATATGGTGTTAGAAAGTGTTCTAATTTCATCCTTTTACAGGTGGTTGATCAATTTTCCCAGCACCACTTGTTAAAGAGATTGTCTTTTCTCCATTGTATATTTTTGCCTCCTTTGTCAAAGATAAGGTGTCCATAGGTGCATGGATTTATCTCTGGGCTTTCTATTTTGTTCTACTGATTTATATTTCTGTCTTTGTGCCAGAACCATACTATCTTGATGACTGTAGCTTTGTAGTACAGTCTGAAATCAGGTAGGTTGATTCCTCCAATTCCATTCTTCTTTCTCAAGATTGCTTTGGCTATTCAAGGTGTTTTTGTATTTCCACACAAATTATGAAATTATTTGTCTTAGCTTTGTGAAAAATACCGTTGGTAGCTTGATAGGGATTGTATTGAATCTATAGATTGCTTTGGGTAGTATACTTATTTTCACTATATTGATTCTTCAGATCCATGAACATGGTATATTTCTCCATCTATTTGTGTCATCTTTGATTTCTTTCATCAGTGTTTTATAGTTTTCTATATATAGGTCTTTTGTTTCTTTTGATGATTTATTCCTAAGTATTTTATTCTTTTTGTTGTAATGGTGAATGGAATTTTTTCCTTAATTTCTCTTTCTGTTATCTCATAGTTAGTGTGTAGGAATGCAAGGGATTTCTGTGTGTTAATTTTATATCCTGCAATATATTCATTGATTAGCTCTACTAGTTTTCTGGTGGTATCTTTAGGGTTTTCTATGTAGAGGATTATGTCATTTGCAAACAGTGAGAGTTTTACTTCTTCTTTTCCAATCTGGATTCCTTTTATTTCTTTTTCTTCTCTGATTGCTGTGGCTAAAACTTCCAAAATTATGTTGACTAGTAGTGGTGAGAGTGGGCACCCTTGTCTTGTTCCTGACCCAGATGTGTCTTGTGATGATTAACTTGGATAATAAATTCATTCAAGTGCCTACCAAGGGCCTACAGGAAGTGAGAATTTGGTATATTTATGTATTTTGTAGTATATTATTAGCATTCACCTCCCAAGTCTGAAACCACTTTCAAACACACACACAAACATACACAATGATTTGTGTCATGTGTTTAATATTGCCACTTAGGAGGAAGAAATTAGTAGTATGAAACCTTAGCAATTTATTCTTAGTGTTCATTTAAAAAACCATGACCTTGAACTGCCCTGGTGGTACAGTGGATAAGAACTCGCCTGCTAATTCAGGGGTTATGATCCCTGCTCTGGGAAGATCCCCCATGCCTTGGGGCAACTAAGCCTGTGCACCAAAACTACTAAGCCCGTGTTTAACTACTTAAATCCAAGTGCCCAAGCACCCAGAGCTCTACCACAAGCAAAGTCACTGCAATGAGAAGCCCACATATCACAAATAAGAGTAGTCCAAGCTTTCAGCAACTAGAGAAAGCCCACATGCAAAGTAACAAAGACTCCAGCACAGCCAAAACTAATTAAAAAAAAATTTTTTTTTCAATGACCTAACAAAGTAAAATTTAACAAAAAAAAACCTTTACAGCTCTCTTGGGTACTGACTTGGTAACATTAAGAGCCTCTTAAACACCAAATATGTTGTGGTCTAGTATGGGATATGCTTTTGCTTTTGACTTTCTGTCCAATCACCAGTAACCAGTGCTACAGCACAATATATTTTAGTACACATTCAAAGTGAAAGTCACTCAGTCGTGCCCAACTCTTTGAGACCCCATGGACTATCCAGTCCATTGGAATTCTCCAGGCCAGAATACTGGAGTGGGTAGCCATTCCCTTCTCCAGGGGATCTTCCCAACCTAGGGGTTGAACCCAGGAGTACACGTTCATTGCTGTACAAATCATGCAGCTCTGAGGAAAGGTACATACTGCAGCAATAAAACATGGCAATTTTAGATTTTTGAACTGATTTATAAAGAAATTAAATAATCTGTGATATCCCCTTCATCACTTCATATGCTAAACATTATAAATCCATATCTCAAGGAACTACTTATTTCCTCCCAGGTGGGAAAACAATGGCTCAAACAGCTGGACTTCTCATAAAAGTGATTAAAGAGATTAGCTTAAATTTTCAGTCTAATATCCTTTAAAACAATAACACTTTATTAAATAAATGGGAGAATAGTACTATTATTGTACATACTATCTTTAAAGATGAGACCAATATCCAGACTTTTAAAGAAAATAAAATACTTAGGTGGAATTAACTGGACTTGACTCCCTAATCCATGGACTGGGAGACTTTCAAAAGCAGAGTGCCAAACAGTGACCTGTATCCTTTGGAGTTATTAGATAGGAGGGGGGACATTCAAGGACCTCTGCAAGTGGAGTGGAAAAGATATGCTAGGGACTAGTCCATGTAGTATAGAGTAGGGACCTTTATAGGAACTCTAATTAACTTATTTCGAGCCAAATTTTGTACATCGACTGCTTAAAAAGCTTAAAATGGAGGATCTGCTAATAGATTTATGGTAAACTACATTAAGTGCCAAGTTTAAGGAGACAAAATTCTACAGTAGTGACCTTATTCCTTTATTCCCATGGAGAGAGAGAGAGAGTGAGTCACTCAGTTGTGTCCAATTCTTTTCGACCCCATGAACTTTAGCCTGCCAGGCTCCTCCATCCATGGGATTTTCCAGGCAAGAATACTGGAGTGGGTTGCCATTTCCTTCTCCATGGAATCTTCCCAACCCTGCTATCGAACCCAGTCTCCTGCACTGCAGGCAGACTCTCTACTATCTGAGACACCAGGGATGTCCTCTTATTCCCACAGAGTGCCTTTTAGTGATCATCAATGGAGGTCTATTAACATATTTTGCTCTAGAATGTATACAGTCACCCAAATATATCTCCTAGTATTTTTACCCTAGGTAGCATAGTCCCCTTCTGCTACTAAAATAGTCCCCATTCATTTCTTAAATTAATTTTTATTGGAGTATAGTTGATTTACAATGTTGTGTTAGTTTCGGTTGTATAGCAGAGTGAATCATTTATACATATACATATATCCACTCTTTTTTACAGTTCTTTTCCCATGTAGGTCATTATAGAATACTGAGAATTCCCTGTGTTATACAGAAGGTCCTTATTAGTTATCCACTTTATATATACTACAGTGTATATGTCAATCCCTTATCTCCCAATTTATCCCTACCTCGCTTTCTCCCCTGGTAACCATACGTTTGTTTTCTACATCTGTGACTATTTCTGTTTTGTAAATAGGTTCACTTGCAATATTTAGATTCCACATATAAATGATATCATATGATATCTGTTTTTCTCTGACTTAACATCACTCAGTATGACAATCTCTAGGTCTATTTATGTTGCTGCAAATGATATTATTTCATAGTTTTTTATGGCTGAATGATATTCCACTGTGTGTGTGTCTGTATATACATGTGTGTGTGTGTGTGTGTGTGTGTGTGTGTGTGTGTATCTTTATCTGTTCCTTTGTTGATGGACATTTAGGTGACTTGGAGTACATGTATATTTTTGAACTATGGTTTTCTTCAGGTATATGCCAAGGCATGGGATTGTAGGATCATATGGTAATTCCATTTAAAATATAACTATCATATGACCCTTCAAACTCATTCATTTAAATTCTTCTTTCCATAACACAAAACCAAGGCCAGAAGAAAGTTCTGTATTGTTAAAACCTCTGTTATGATTTTTTTTACTCTCCAAAATTACCCAACTTGCTATTAAAAAAGATAACTGAAACTCCTTATTCCTCAACTAGGCTGTATATTGTCATCCTGCTTATTTAACTTATATGCAGAGTACATCATGAGAAACGCTGGGCTGGAAAAAACACAAGCTGTAATCAAGACTGCCGGGAGAAATACCCATAACCTCAGATATGCAGATGATACCACCCTTATGGCAGAAAGTGAAGAGGAACTAAAAAGTTTCTTGATGAAAGTGAGAGTGAAAAAGTTGGCTTAAAGCTCAACATTCAGAAAACAAAGATCATGGCATCTGGTCCCATCACTTTATGGGAAATAGATGGGGAAACAGTGGAAACAGTGTCAGACTTTATTTTTGGGGGCTCCAAAATCACTGCAGATGGTGACTGCAGACATGAAATTAAAAGATGCTTACTCCTTGGAAGGAAAGTTATGACCAACCTAGATAGCATATTCAAAAGCAGAGACATTACTTTGCCAACAAAGGTCCGTCTAGTCAAGGCTATGGTTTTTCCAGTGGTCATGTATGGATGTGAGAGTTGGACTGTGCAGAAGGCTGAGCGCCGAAGAATTGATGCTTTTGAACTGTGGTGTTGGAGAAGACTCTTGAGAGTCCCTTGGACTGCAAGGAGATCCAACCAGTCCATTCTGAAGGAGATCAGCCCTGGGATTTCTTTGGAAGGAATGATGCTAAAGCTGAAACTCCAGTACTTTGGCCATCTGATGCGAAGAGTTGACTCATTGGAAAAGACTCAGATGCTGGGAGGGATTGGGGGCAGGAGGAGAAGGGGACAACAGAGGATGAGATAGCTGGATGGCATCACTGACTCGATGAACATTAGTCTGAGTGAACTCCGGGAGTTTACTCAGAACTCCCGGTGATGGACAGGGAGGCCTGGCGTGCTGCGATTCATGGGTCACAAAGAGTCAGACACGACTGAGCGACTGAACTGAACTGAATCTGGATTTCCTTACAGATGTGACTTTTACAACTATCTCTGAATCATAAATTACAAAATGTTCTATCTATTCCAGAAATACAGTTGGTAAAGAGGCAAAGTGGAATACAGGCTTTGATGACACCAAACCTCAGTTTAAATCCTGATGCTATCATTTATGAGCTGTGTGATCATGGATAAATTACTTCATCTCTGAGCCCTTTATTCCTCGGTAAAATAGATGCAGTAGCTCTGTGCAGGGTTAAAGATAAGCATATGAAGGGCAGTACCTGTCACAAGGTGAATGTGTCATATCCTGGTGAACAGAGCAGTGCTATGTCTCACAGCAACTCAACACCAAGTCATGTTCTTAAAATCAATGAAAACTTCAAAGAAGGAATATCCACACCAAGAGTGTGTAAGTGGAAATAGTAACACTGACTTCACAATGTTGACTGCCCACCTCTCGCCTCATCACCTCTGCCCTGTCTCAGTCTTACTGACCTCCTTTCAATTCCTCCTACTTGTTTCTAAATTAGTATCTTGTACACAGTATATCCTCTATTTGGACAAAAATCTCAATCACCTCCCTTCTCCTGGCCAATAATTCCTCCTCAGCTTCCTGCCTCTGCTTTAACACCATTGCTGACCGGAGGACTTCCTGATATCCAAGACTTAGGACCCTACTGTGGCTCCCACAACATATTATTTCCTTAAAACACACATCATACTTGTAATTACTTATCACTATCTTCTTTCCCATTAAAATGAAGTTTCATGAGGTATGTCTTTGCTTTCCCCTTATCCCTAGCAACTGACAGTATATGGCACATAGGAAGAGTTCAATAAATATGTGTCAAGTGAATATATAACTGTGTTGTTTTCCTCTATAAATGTTAGATATCATAACTTCTATAATAGTTATACTTTCATACATGTAAATTCTATCACACAACCAAACTGAAGGGATACTGTGGGAAAGTTCCTAAAGAAATCTGACTTTAATAAAACTGTCTTTTCCTTACACCGTGTGGACAGTTCTCACAATATAAATAGCAAGAAAGAGAACATCATGAGCCTGACAGAGACATAGCAGCTGTTTCTCTCCATTCACAGCACCACAGGCAACTTGGAACTAACTGACTCATATACAACAGATAGCAAGGATTTACAAACACACATGGTTAATTAGCCTCTGTTTGCAAATGAAAAGCAAAAAAAAAAAACAAACCATAAAAATACTGCCTTTACTTTAGCTCTCTAATAAACAAAGGCACTTCACAATCACCAGAGAAGTAGCTTTGAAGGAGATATTGTTCCTGAAATATTCATTCTTCACCCTTCCCTCAGCCCACATCCATACACATACAGGGACTGCTGCACTCCCTTCCATGACCCTTCTCTGTAGATATGCTGAGAAAAAGGTCAGTACAGTTCATCTCCAGATCATCAAAATAAGAGGATGAAAACAAGTAGGCCTGTTCTTATTTGCCTGGCTTCCTACCTTGTTCCCTCAAAGCATCTTAAACAGCTGGGAATCAAGTTTCCATACTCTTCCCTTCCCTATGCATACACACCCCTTCCTTACCTCAATGTGCAGGGAAGCAGGAAAAAGGAAGGGGAGAGATACTCAAAAAACATTTGTGCAGACGATATTCTAAGTAAAACAATGTGCAAAGGGCTGTGAAGGAGTACGGATACTTACAAGACAGGCTTCCTGCTTTGAAAGGGGAACAAAAGGTTTTAACACAAGGCTAGAGTTAAGACAAATGCCATGAGACAAGTACAAAGAAAGATCTGACCAATCACACACTTTCTGGCCCCTGGAGGAGGAGTGTCTGAGATGGGGCTTAAAAAATGGAAGGGGTTGATAAAGGAGGAAAGAGGCAAGGGAGAGGCATTCCAAGCAAAGGGAACAATGTGGGTTAAAACACAGAAACAGGAAAGCAATGCGCATGTGTGGAGAACAGATTAGCAAACTGGAAAGGTGGGTTGGAGCCAAAGGGTGGAAGGCCTCAAACACTACAGGATTTTTTTCTTGAGAAAGCAAAAAATCAGGAAACATTGCAGGTCCTGAGAAGAAGAGTGGTTTGACTGAACGGAGGTGATTAATGTGGCCCATGGGGACTGCAGTGGAGGAGGAACTACAGGTTGCAAGGAGGACCAGTTAAGACTCTTTCAGGGACTTCCTTGGTGGTCTAGTAGTTAAGAATTCACCTTGCAGTACAGAGGACATGGGTTTGATCCCTGGTTGGGGAACTAGGATCCCAAATACCACAGAACAATTAAACCTGCATGTCACAACTAAGACCTGATACAATTATTAAACAAATAGTTTTAAAAAAAAGACTCAGGGAAACCTTCCTGAGATAAGCCTTTCCATTCCACTATACACCCATATGTATACATACAAACCACCTTACTTATTTAACGTATATGCAGAGTACATCATGCGAAATGCCAGGCTGGACAAAGCACAAGCTGGGATCAAGATTGCCAGAAGAAATATCAATAACCTCAAATATGCAGATGACACCACTCTTATGACAGAAAGTGAAGAGGAACTTTAGAGCCTCTTGATGAAAGTGAAGGAAGAGACTGAAAAAGTCAGCTTAAAACTCAAGGAAGATCATGGCATCCTGTCCCATCATTTCATGGCAAATAGATGGGGAAACAATGGAAACAGTGAGAGACTATTTTTTTTGGTTCCAAAATCACTGCAGATGGTGACTGCAGCCATGAAATTAAAAGACGCTCGCTCCTTGGAAGAAAAGCTATGATCAACCTAGACAGCATATTAAAAAGCAGAGACATTACTTTGCCAACCAAAGTCCATCTAGTCAAAACTATGGTTTTTCCAGTAGTCATGTATGGATGTGAGTTGGACCATAAAGAAGGCTGAGTGCCAAAGAATTTGAACTTTGCTTCTGAACTGTGGTGTTGGAGAAGACTCTTGAGAGTCCCGTGGACTGCAACCAGTTTGGGATGGATCGAACCAGTCCAACCTAAAGGAAATCAATCCTGAATATTCAGGATTATTATCCTGGAGAAGGAAATTGCAACCCACTCCAGTACTCTTGCCTGGAAAATTCCATGGATGGAGGAGCCTGGTGGGCTACAGTCTATGGGGCTGCAGAGTCGGACATGACTGAGCGACTTCACTTTCTTTTTCTTTTCCTGAATATTCATTGGAATGACTGATGCTGAAGCTGAAGCTCCAATACTTTGGCCACCTGATGGGAAGAAGTGACTCATTGGAAAAGGCTCTGATGCTGGGAAAGATTGAAGGCGGGAGGAGAAAGGGACAAAAGAGGATAAGATGGTTGGATGGCATCACTGACTTGATGGACAGGAGTTTGAACAAGCTCCAGGAGTTGGTGATGGACAGGGAAGCCTGGTATGCTGCAGTCCATGGGGTCGCAAAGAGTCAGGACACAACTGAGCAACTGAACTGATCACCTTGCTTCCCAGGTGTCACAGTGGTAAAGAATCCTCCTGCCAATCAGGAGCTGCAGGAGACAAAGATTCAATCTCTGGGTCAGGAAGATGCTCTGGAGTAAGAAATGGCAACCCACTCAAATATTCTTGCCTGGAAAATTCTATGAACAAATGAACCTGGTGGGCTATAGTTCATGGGGTCACAAAGAGTCAGACAAAACTGAGCACACATCACCTGGCTTATTTCCTTCAAGGCAATCATTACAGTCTATAATTATCTTATGTTTATTTGCTTATTATCTACTTCCTAACCAGAAAATAAGTTCCACATGAGCAGTCCAACTATTGTCTCAAGAACCGTGCCTGCCATATATACAGACTGTCAGTAATTTTTTTTTTTTTAATGGTAACACTGCCACAAGGAGAAAGTCATCATTTAACCAGATGAGTCTGGTTCTGAGTCAGAACTATAGATCCAGGAGAAAAGGGAATTCTCCTACACTTCTGGTGGGAATGTAAGTTGATACAGCCTCTTTGGAAGAAGTATGGAGATCCCTTAATAAGCTAGGAATAAAACCATCATGTGATCCAGTAACCCTACTCCTAGGCATGAGTGCCAAAACTGAAAAAGACACATGTACCCCAATGTTCACTGCAGCACTATTTATAATAGCTGGGACATTGAAGCAACCTAGATGTCCATCAACAGATGAATGGATAAAGAAGCTCTGGTACATATATACGATGGAATACTACTCAGCCATAAAAAGGAATGCATTTGAGTCAGTTCTAATGAGATGGATGAACCTAGAGCCTATTATACAGAGTTAAGAAAGTCAGAAAAAGGAATATAAATATCATATACAGATGCATATAAATGGAATCTAGAAAGATGGTACTGATGAATTAATTTTCAGGGCAGCAATGGAGAAACAGACATAGAGAACAGACCTATGGACATGGGGGAAGGGAAGGAGAGAGAGGGTGAGATTTATGGAGATGGTAACATAGAAACTTACAATACCATATGTAAGCTAGATAACCAATAATTTGCTATATGACTCAGAGAACTCAAACAGGGGCACTTTGACAATTCAGAAGGGTGAGATGGGGAAGGAGATGGGAGGGAGGTTCAGGAGGGAAGGAACATGGGTGTACTTATGGCTGATTCTTGTTGATATATGACAGAAACCACAAAATTCTATAAAGCAACTATCCTTCAATTAAAAAAATTAAGTGACCAAAAAAATCCTAAAAAAAAAAAAAAAACTACAGATTTAAGTAGAAATATTAGGAGGCAGAGTGAGGTAGTGATTAGAATACACTTGGTACCTCAGTTCCTCCATCTATAAATTGGGAATAGCAGTACCAAAACCACATGAGGTCAATGGGAGAATTAATGAGCTAATATGTGTGAAGTGTTTATATAAACATAAATATAATGCTCTATGTTATAAATATTGTATCAGTGGGAGAGCTAATTTTTAATTTAAAAAACATTTTACATGATCTCAGTCTGTATCTTACTCAAAGTTGAGATAGAAAAATCGTTGAGGTCTCATCTGTCCATAGGGTCGCACAGAATCGGACACAACTGAAGCGACTTAGCATGTATGCATGCACTGGAGAAGGAAATGGCAACCCACTCCAGTGTTCTTGCCTGGAGAGGACAGAGGAGCCTGGTGGGCTGCTGTCCATGGGGTCACACAGAGTCGGACACGACTGAAGCAACTTAGCAGCAGCAGCCGCAGCATTTACCAAAGGCAATTAATGGTAGGGCAAAAAACAGAACTTCTGCCCACATCCCTACCTGATATATTAATATATATCCACTCTTGATATAATTCCCTATAGATAGGAGGCACTCATGAACAGAATTACAGGTGCATCAGAGATCAGCAGATCTAATCTTCTCATCTTACATATTAGTACACTGAGATCTAGAGTGAAGCAACTTGCCCAACATAGTAGTACAAGTTAGTAGCAGGGCTGATACTAGCAACCAAATTTTGAAAGTGTTGTGTTTTATGTACTAAAGCATAAAACCCCTGTAATATGCAGATGGATATAAACATGCATGCTTAGTCACTCAGTTGTGTCCGATGCTTTGTGACCCCATGGACTGTAGCCCACCAGGCTCTTTTCTCCATAGAATTTCCCAGGCAAGAATACTTGAGCGGATTGCCATTTCCTACTCCAAGTGATATTCCTGACCAAGGGATCAAACCTGAGTCTCTTGTGTCTCCTGCATTGCAGGCAAATTTTTCACCATTGTACCACCTGACAGTATAACCTCTAAAATTAACTTTTGCTGAAACTACATTTTAGCATTAATTGGTAAAATATTCAAAACTCAGCTATTAGAAAGACAGTGTTAGATTTAGTATTATCAAGGAGGTACTTGAAAAAACCTGAAAGGATACAATTATTATCATACATTTTTCTCTCCACAATTTACCAAAACTAAAAATAGTATAGGAAAAAAGTGGAATTAGCTTCACACGCCTTTTTTTATGTATCAGTCTTATGTGAAAGAAAATAATTTCAAATGAGGAAAAAAGTTAATTTCTATGTTCTATTTACAAGTGTACTATACTACATCCCACTGAAAAAAAGAAACATTTGCACTAGTTAAGTAACAGAAAAGAATTCACAAAGACTTTCATATTTGCCAGAATAACTATTTTAGATATGATACGGAATGACTTAAATATTTTATTCTGAGTGGAGAGGAGGTACATGCTCAGTTGCTCGGTCGTGTCCGACTCTTTGTGACCCCCTGGGATGATCCCGGCAAGAATACTAGAGTGGGTTGCTATTTTCTCCTCCAGAGGATCTTCCCCACCGAGGGATCGAACCCCCATCTCCTGCAGCTCCTGCACTGGCAGGCAGATTCTTTACCACTGAGCCACCTGGGAAGCCCCCAGAGAAGAAGTTAAAGCCATATGAAAAAACTGCAAGGTAAAATAAAAATAACATTTACCATTTACTAAGTGTTTACCAAGGGATCTAAACTGTGCAGCTGCTGCTGCTGCTAAGTCGCTTCAATCGTATCAGACGCTGTGCAACCCCATAGATGGCAGCCCACCAGGCTCCTCTGTCCCTGGGATTCTCCAGGCAAGAATACTGGAGTGGGTTGCCATTTCCTTCTCCAATGCATGAAAGTGAAAAGTGAAAGTGAAGTCGCTCATTTGTGTCTGACTCTTTGTGACCCCATGGACTGCAGCCCACCAGGCTCCCCCGTCCATGGGATTCTTCAGGCAAGAGCACTGGAGTGGGGTGCCATTTCCTTCTCCACTAAACTGTGCTAAATAAACACTTAACAAATATCAGCTTATTTCACAACAAATCTGTGAGATGAATAGTATAATTAGCCCTATTTTGCTGATTATAAAAATAGAAGCTCACAGTAACTTGTCTGAAATTACTCAGGTAGTGTTAGAAACAGAATGCATTCTCAAACCTGTATGGTTGTCAAGCTCTATCAAGTTCCTAATCCTCAACAGTTTTGATCAAGATCAATTCATCATAGCTTACAGGTGAACTACATGACCCCTTCTGACAACAATTCTGTAAGTAAAAACAGAAATCAGTTCAGAATTCATATAATATTTGTGGCAGTATGCTCCAGGCATAAGGGGAAGGTCATCAATAGATGAACCAGTAAGAAGAGGAGAAAGGAAAAATGAAAAGAAGAACAGGAGGAGAAAAAGCGATAGGCCCTTCCAAGGCACCTGACACAGCTCCATTTTATTAGACATTCACTAGGACCACCATGACAAGAAAGGGAAACCCAGAATAGGAATTGAAAGTAGAACTGTAAGGGTAGAAAGTAGAACTGTAAGCTATAAATCAAAATTGCTTCATCTACCATGATGGTCTCACCACAGACGAGGAAGGAGCTGTAGGAAGGCCCTGCAGGAGTCAGCAGCCATGAGCTCAGTGCTGGGCCAGGATGCACAGTTCTCACATAAACACTGGTCAGTAGTTAAATAAGAATAGTAGAGTATAGATGACTGACCACTAGGTTTCTAGAAGAGGCATTACCATAAGCATCAGCATATAGATCAACCTGAAATGCATGGCACTACGGAGAGTGTGGTTTAAAGACAGAGTAGGGGAGGAACCACCGTTTACTTCATTAAGATCCTCAATTTCCTAATGTTCCAGGCACTGTGCATGTGCTTTCCTGAATTACCATGTTTAACACTCACAACAGCCTTAGGGAGATGTAACAGTTAATTTTACATGTCAACTCAGCTGAGCCATGGTGCCCAGAATGCTCAAACATTCTAGATATTTCTGTGAAGGTGGTTTTTTTAGATGAGATTAATATTTAAAACAGTAGACTTAGAGTATAGCAGCTTTACCCTCCATAATGTGGGTGGGTCTCATCCAATTAGGTGAGGCCTGAAAAGCACAAAAGACTGACTACTCTTGAGCAAGGAATTAGGCAAGTTGACTGCCTTGGGACTCAAACTGCAGCTCTTCCCTGGGTCTCCAGTCCACCAGCCTACCCTGCAGATTACAAGGCTCCTCAACAACATGAGTCAATTTCTTAAAATAAATCAATCCCTCTCTGTGAAGAAAGATATACATATACACACACACATACACACACACACCCTACTAACTGTTTCTCTAGAAATCCCTGACTAATACAGTAGATACTGATTTCTATTTTCAACAGTGAGGAAAGTAACAGCCTGAAAGGACCCATTCTCTTTCCCCATTACATCACACAGCAAAATGCCTTCAGGATTCACATTCAGATCTGAGGGACTAGGGTGGGAGTAAGAGGGTAATAAGAACCATGGAAATTGAATAAACACAAGTCACGCATCCCAAGGAGCCCTTTACAACATTCGCATCACACATATGAGTGAATGAGTGAGTGAAAGTCACTCATCAGGTCCGACTCTTTGCGACCCTATGAACAATACAGTTCATGGAATTCTCCAGGCCAGAATACTTGAGTGGGTAGCCTTTCCCTTCTCCAGGGGATCTTCCCAACCCAGGGATAGAACCCAGATGTGGACTCTTTACCAGCTGAGCTACCAGGGAAGTCCAAGAATACTGGAGTGGGTAGCCTATCCCTTCTCCAGAAGATCTTCCTGACCCAGGAACTGTACTGGGGTCTCCTGCATTGCAGGTGGATTCTTTACCAGCTAAGCTATCAGGGAAGCCCTATCACACACACATGCAGAGCCCTTGATGTGCCCAAGTGATGTGTTATCCTTTCTCTGGTCTCCTGACTCAGTTATTTTTGATTAAAAACAAAATCAAACATTCCTACTACATCAACATTTGAAGACTGTGAAAGAAAAGGAAATATAAATGGTAAAAAAAAATAGAAGGACAAGATTAAAAAGGAAAATAAATAGATGATTTGTGTCATTAATTAAATGACGGTAGACCTTGCTTGGGCTTTCTTTGGGTAGTCATCCATTCACTCCCTCAACAAATATTTATTTTGTACTTTATATTTTTATGGGATTTTCTGGGTAATAGATAATGCTATCTAGCTGACACAAAATAGTAAATGTGAAAAAAGTCCAACTAAAATCAAGAAAGTTTCACAGAAAAGGTGATATTTCAGCTGGGACAGAGGTATGCATTTAACTAGCGGAGAAGAGGGGGGTATTCCAGACAGAATTTCTGATACAGTAAACTTCAATTGAGTCTATGTTCTATTTTGCTAAAAGTGTATGTGTGGAGAAGGTGGAAGGAGGTGGGGACCTATGGCAGGATATGAAGCTGAAAGACCAGCATGCGATGAGAAACAATATGAAGGACTTTGACCTTTATTCTGCAAGTAATCAGTTATGAAGGAGGGCTAAGCCTTTTTACTGAGACCATTCATGGAGTTTGCATGAATATAAGGACAACTGGGAATAGCTTAGACAGATATAACAACAGATAAAGAAATCATTATAAAGTTGAATGAAAATTAAACCTTGAATAAAGACTAAGTCTTAGGTACAATAATAATGTTTATCATTAAAAGGCATGAAAGTACTTCATCTGCTCCAACTAAAAAAATTAAAGTTGAGTTTACACATACTTTTCAATCCCAACTAAAAATTTATGGTCCAGAAAAACTGGCAATTACTATAAAACCATTATTGTGCAACAATTATTATACAACACATTTGTATATATGTGAAAGTCTTTCTCTAAACAGTGAAATAAAACTCAATTGGAGTTGATGTAAATAAAATTATTATTATGGTAATAAATCTATTTGTGGAATCTGAGTCCTAAAATGTGAACTAAATATAAGCCAGAGGGCAAAACATGGCTGAATAAGGCCAAACAGATCTTGTAAATCACCACAAATGGAAAAAGAACTGGCCTTTTATATCTAAAGAGTGAAGTGGTCAAGAAAGAAATTTACAATGAAGGAATATAAATTAGGACCTAAGAGATCATTCAGTCTCTTCTACCTTTTCATTCCCCCTCTTTTCTGCTGATAGTTCTCTCACCATTCCTAAAAGGATTATAGATATCCATTCCAGTAGTTTCCCTTCAACTTAACTTTAGTTATGGAACTCTGCAAAATCCCAGCATATAAAACAAATAAAAATATAAATCTCAGGCTGAAAGAAGTCAGAGAGTGGGGGTTCTGGGGTACCCTAACTTGGTTTCCACATGGTTTTCACCATCCCTCTGAGACAGCTCCCCCAAAGCCTTAATTTTTCAGTAAAATGTGAAACACATTGGTCCTTTTCCAAACCTCTCAATTTACAAATGAGGAAATTGAAGCCTAGAGAATTGCCTAAAAAAAAGATGTTTCCTAGTACTCCTGCTAAAACTAGAATGCTTTCTCTTCATAATCTCTACATTTCTGGGTTAAAAATGATTTCTTATACTAGAAGTTCACGTCATCCCTCTATATCAAATTCCTACTCAAAATTCACATAAGTTAGTAACCATCAATTTACTAAGTGTCTACTCGAGACCAAATACTTTGTTAGGGATATGTCATCTATTCTCATTTAACCACCACCAAATCCCCCAGAGGTCAAGAAATTGGGCTCAGAGAGATATATGAAACTTCCCAAGGTCACAGAGCTAGTATTAATAGATTGGAATTCTGATCTACCTAACTCCTAAAGCCAAACCTCAGACTCTTGCACTTCTAATCCCAATGTTTCCCAAATTTTTGCCTATCTTTTCACATGCATGCACATACACGTGCTCAGTCGCTCAGTCATGTTCAACTCTTTGAGACCCCACTGAATGTAGCCCATCAGGCTCCTGTGTCCATGGGATTTCTCAGGCAAGAATTTTGGGGTGGGTTGCCATTTCCTACTCCAGGGGATCTTCCCCCACCCAAGAATCAAACCCCCGTCTCTTTTATCTCCTGCCTTAGCAGGCAGATTCTCTACCACTGTGCTACCTGGGAAGGTCATCTATCTTTTCACAGGCTCCCAGAACTTTAAGTGATATTGTCATTTCACAAAAGATGTACTTCCTCATCCAGGCTTCTCAGGAAATACCTACCTCATGCTTCAGCCAAGCACAAAGACATCATGCCTACCTTAAACCTCTGAACTCAAAATTCAGAACTATAAAGATGCTCACCTTCACTCCCCCCTCCAAATTTTGACAGACTCCTACAACTTCCAGGGAAAGTTGAAAACTCTTAATGAAAGGGCTACAAAAGCAACAACTCTGAGCTGAGCATTAGACAACAGACTGGCATTTTAGATTGAAAAAATATTATATATTATCTGGTAAGATATTAGAAATGTGAACTTAGGTGCTGCTTTGGGACAAAAGATGACTGTCACCGCGAAGTAGGCTCCAGAGCTGGCATTAAATAACTTGAATTTGGCAGGAGGTCAAAGGAATTTTAGGGCATCCTCTGCAAGCAGGAGTTGAAGTGACTGTGATGGTCAATCACAGAATGGAGTGTAGAGCCAGAAATGACAATAAATTACTGGTGACCGAAGGTGAGTTTAAACACCTTGGGGCCCCCGGACAAGTCCTCAGCATTAGGGTTCTACAATTTCGGATGAGCTCTGGTGCCCGAAAACCACAAAACCCCAGTCCTCGCCACCCACTCGGACACCCCAACCTTTTTGGCCTTACCTTCTGTTGGATGTAGCGAATCGAATACTTCAGGGTAATAGTGGGGCGGGATCTGAAGCTAGTTGACCAGGGTAGGCTGCTAGGGGCCCTCAGTGACGGCGATACGGGGTTGGCGGCCCCAGGAGTCAGGAAAGCTATGAGCAGGAGCAGGAGCAGGAGGGAGCAGCGCCCCATGGCTCAGGACCGTGGCTGCAGAGCTGGTAGGAGGGAGACAGGCAGATGCACGCAGCCCCGCCCAGCCCGAAGCTCTGCCCCCGAGACAGGCCCCTCCTTCCCGGGGGAAACCCAATGCCACCCCGCCCCTCAGTTGCTACTGCTGCTAAGTCGCTTCAGACGTGTCCGACTCTGTGCGACCCCATAGACGGCAGCCCACCAGGCTCCCCCGTCCCTGGAATTCTCCAGGCAAGAACACTGGAGTGGGTTGCCATTTTCTTCTCCAATGCATGAAAGTGAAAAGTGAAAGTGAAGTCCCTCAGTCGTGTCCGGCCCTCAGCGACCCCATGGACTGCAGCCTTCCAAGCTCTTCTGTCCATGGGATTTTCCAGGCAAGAGTACTGGAGTGGGGTGCCATTGCCTTCTCCGTAAAGCCTCTCAAATTCGAACTGCCCAAGCCATTCCGACCCCCGTCCCAGTCCCACAGGGCGCCGCCAGGTTTCATTTCCCTCTTGTACCGTCCCCTTACCTTCCGACTCAAAGCCTGCCTTTATCATCCCAGGCCCCTCCTATCTGACCTCTGAACCCCATTCTTAACTATATCACCCCCCACAAACACTTTCTTCCCATCCTATATCCTCCCCTTTATCGTCACTGCCAAACCCTGCCCTGTCCACCTCTATTTCATCGCCACATCCTTGTCTTCCACAAATCCTACATAATAATAGTGTGTGCATGCGTGCAAACGTGCCAGGCCGCTTGGGTCGTGTCCAACTCTTTGCGACCCTATAGACAGTAGCCTGCCAGGCTCCTCTGTCCATGGGATTCTCCAGGCAAGAATACTAGAGTGAGTTGCCATGCCCTCCTCCAGGGGAATCTTCCCAACCCAAGGATCTAACCCAAGTTCCCCCCACTGCAGGCGGATTCTTTAGCGTCTGAGCCACCAGGGAAGCCCCGGGAAGGGCTACTGCCAACTTAAAACTCGCCACCAGCTCTACAAGGACTAAATCATTCACTAGTCACTCAGCCCTGACAGTCAAAACACTCTGAAAGGAGGAGCTCAGGGTACAGATCTGCTCCTCCTGACTGGCAGCGGCATCTGCCAATCCGTGTTAATGTGTGCATATCCTGCCCTTTTCACTAAAACCATGTATACTACTAACCTATCCCCACTAGGTCTGGCTCCTTTGCACCGCCACCTCCATGTCAGCCTAATCACCTCCTAGGGCACTCTGTCGGACCCACACAGTCCACTTCTCAACGGAAGTCGCCCCGGAATCCCACTAGGTCCCGGTCCCTGCTTCAAAGCTTCCGGCACCCAGCTTCGGACCCCGCCTTCCTCTCTCCTTGGGTGCAGTCCCAGCCTCAGCAGGCGGAGTCCCCTTCGGTCTTCCGACTCTCCCACCACCAACTTCCGCTTCTCCTTCCAGTCAGCCAGGTGAACCTCGGTCTGAGGGGCGCTCCCACCCACTACCACCCTTCCCGGGGTCCCTACGCCTAGCTGGCTCAACGCTGCCTCAAAACCAACTGTACAGACTGTACTACTGCTCAATCAGTTGACAAAGGACACTTGCCTAACCCTCTCCGACAAAAATGGTCGTTCCCAAAACCTCACAGGTTGTCGCGCTACATCTCCACCCTCGGCGGCGTCTTCTTCTGATTGGTTCTGAGACCAGACGGTCATGGCGTCACTTCCGGCGGAAGGAGGAGCGGGAGATTCGATTGGAAGACATTCTCTAGCCGCTTGAGTCCTGGGTTTCCGCGTCAAGGAGCTTCGCCCGGGCAGGATTCTGGTCCTCTGCCTCAGGTGAGGAGGTGTGGGAGGAGATTTTCGGGGAGCAAGGGCCGGAGACTCCTAAGAAGACCCCTGCACGTCGTTCTGAGTGAGCATTCAGAATATTCTATGTTGTTTTTTCAGGAGTCAGTCTCTTCTATAAAAGGGCGGTTATGAGAGTAGAAGAGTGAGAAGGTCAGTTCTTTTCATTTTAGACGGTGCTGTTGCAGTCAGTCAGAGAGCGTTTGTGTGTGCCATCGACCTGGAAACGGGTGTCTGGAACCCGAAATACAGGGAGGAAAAAGGTGCTACTGCAATTTTTGAGGTGCTCGGAGGCTCGTACACCGCTGGCTGCTATGCCCAGTAGTATCTGCTGGAAAGGGATCTTTTCCAAACTGCTTTGATGACTCAGAGGGACGAGTGCTCACTGAGCAGGGTGTCCAAACCAGAAACAAGTTTTCTAGGTACCTTCCTTGTCTCCTACATCAAACCATACCAACCTCTAGAATATCTCAATCCATACACTTCTCGCCGGTTTTACTTTGGTTCAGCACAACTGCTTCATAAGTATGACTGTAGCCTCCCAGCTGGTTCTTTCAAATTCCTTACGTTCCAATCCAGTCTCCACGTTGCTAGGCTGATAAAGTACAAATCTGATCAGGGCACTCCCCGTTAAAAACCTTGCCGTTGGTCGCTCCTGTTTGCCCTCAGGTTTAAGTCTAAACTCCTTAACGTGGTTAACGGGGCCTTTCTTGTCTGGCCTTTGCCTAGTACTCCAGCTTTGTTTTTCCACCTCTCCAGCCCTATGCTCAAGCCACATGGAATGTCCTTTTGAGTCCCTCAAATGCACAATTCTCCCTCACCTTCAGACCCCGTCTGAATCCCATCCCACCTAGTTCTTACTCATTCTTTAGGTCTCAATTTATGAAGCTTTCTAAATCAGGAAGGCTTTCATCATCCTGCAAAATTGGGTCACAAAGCACCCAGTAGTTACTTACTCATTCTACAGATAGTTTTTAAGTGTCTCCCTCTGTGCCAAGAACTTCTAGGTACTAGGATCACAATGCTGAACAAGATGTGAGATTCCTACCTAATGGAACTTAAACTTTTTATGTGTGGGCTTAAAAAGAATGAAGTGGAATCTATTTGAGTTAGGTTTGTCTGGGAACGCCTCTGAGGAGTTGACACTTAAATTGAGGCCTAGAAGATGAGAATGATCCAGCCATGCAATAGAAGAAAGGAAGAAAATTCCAGAGTGAACAGGTTATGTAAAGGCCTTAAAGCAGGAAAGAACTTAGCATCTTAATGTTCAAGAAACTAAGAAAAGGCCAGTGTTGCTGGAATGTATGCAGAAAGGACAGCTGCATGAGGTGATTTTTTTCTATCTGTAACCCTGTCCCCCTTCCCATCTCTGGAACTTTACCTGTCATAAGTACAATGAACAAACTGTGCTTGACACTATGAGTTTCCTGAGTAATGTTTTTAAAATACTTTTCATTAGTATTTCTCCAAACAAAACAGGTTTTGTCTGTTTTTTGCTTATTTGATTTTTTTTTAATCTCCTGCCTCCCTCTCCCTTTTCCAGAATTTTCATTTTAATGTCAGAAGATCATTTCTCAGGGACTTGTTATGACTGCCTTTAGAAAGATTAGACAAAGTATGCACCCTTGGAGGGAAACCATTAGACAGCTTTAATAAAGCAACCCAAAGTAACTATCCTTTCCATAGCTGAGGAGTCTGTCCTATAATATATGAAATGGGAAATCTGAGAGCAACAGAATGAGAAAGATTTTCTTGCAAAGCAAGAGCAGTTTCAGGACGAACGAAGAAAGGGAGAGGAGGTAGTCACATCCCCTTTTCTATATGCCATTAGAAGTGTGGGCCAGTTTTTTCAAATGAGTGATTTCATCCTTTGGCCACAGTCTTAGACTAAATGAGTCACCGTGTTATATTTTCTCATGGTATAATGTACTTTTCCTGTATAGAATTTTCCACCTATCTCTTACTAGGCTATAGATCTAGTGACCAGGTAGGGACCTTGACTATTTTGTTCATCACTTATATTATTCCCATCACCTGGTATTTATCAGCTGCATAATAAATAATTGATAAATAAGTATATTGAACTTGGACTTCTCAGGTGATACTAGTAGTAAAGAATCTGCCTGCCAGTGCAGGAAACGCAAGAGTCATGGGTTCAATCCCTGGGTCTGGTAGATCTCTTGGAATAGGAAATGACAACCTGCTATGGTATTCTTGCCTGGAAAATTCCATGGACAGAAGAGCCTTCTGGGCTACGTCCGTGGGGCCACAAACAGTCAGATGCGACTGAGCACATATTGAACTTATTAAATTGGAATATGGTTTGTTGACTGTGGTGGAACTGAAAGCAGTGTAATGCTGTATCACCATCCTCACCAATAAAATCAAGAAGAAAGATAAACCACAGGTAGATACCACATATGGAATTGTTCCCAAGTCTGTGATCATGTTTTCCTAACTTTAGTATTTACTCATTCCTCATGCTTCATTCAGTTGTCCATCAAACATGAATTCAATACTTTAAGTCAGGCACTAGAGACAGAGAGAAACAAAACAAACTAGATGACCAGAATCATAATGAAATACTATGAAAACAGCAAAGGGAATGACAGTTCAGTTCAGTTTAGTCGCTCAGTCGTGTCCGACTCTCTGCGACCCCATGAATTGCAGCACACCAGGCCTCCCTGTCTATCATCATCTCCCGGAGTTCACTCAAACTCAGGTCCATCGAGTCGGTGACACCATCCAGCCATCTCATCCTCTGTCGTCCACTTCTCCTCCTGCCCCCAATCCCTCCCAGCATCAGAGTCTTTTCCAATGAGTCAACTCTTTGCATGAGGTGGCCAAAGTACTGGAGTTTCAGCTTTAGCATCATTCCTTCCAAAGAACACCCAAAGCTGATCTCCTTTAGAATGGACTGGTTAGATCTCCTTGCAGTCCAAGGGACTCTCAAGAGTCTTCTCCAATACCACAGTTCAAAAGCATAAATTCTTCGGTGCTCAGCTTTCTTCACAGTCCAACTCTCACATCCATACATGACCACAGGAAAAACCATAACCTTGACTAGACGGACCTTTGTTGGCAAAGTAATGTCTCTGCTTTTCAATATGCTGTCTAGGTTGGTCATAACTTTTCTTCCAAGGAGTAAGCGTCTTTTAATTTCATGTCTGCAGTCACCATCTGTAGTGATTTTGGAGCCCCCAAAAATAAAGTCTGACACTGTTTCCACTGTTTCCCCATCTATTTCCCATGAAGTGATGGGACTGGATGCCATGATCTTCGTTTTCTGAATGTTGAGCTTTAAGCCAACTTTTTCACTCTCCTCTCCACTTTCATCAAGAGGCTTTTGAGTTCCTCTTCACTTTCTGCCATAAGGGTGGTGTCATCTGCATATCTGAGGTTCTTGATATGTCTCCCGGCAGTCTTGATTCCAGCTTATGCTTCTTCCAGTCCAGCGTTTCTCATGATATACTCTGCATATAAGTTAAATAAGCAGGGTGACAATAAACAGCCTTGACGTACTCCATTTCCTATTTGGAACCAGTCTGTTGTTCCATGTCCAGTTCTAACTGTTGCTTCCTGACCTGCATACAGGTTTCTCAAGAGGCAGGTCAGGTGGTCTGGGATTACCATCTCTTGAAGAATTGTCCACAGTTTATTGTGATCCACACAGTCAAAGGCTTTGGCATAGTCAATAAAGCAGAAATAGATGTTTTTCTGGAACTCTCTTGCTTTTTCCATGATCCAGCGGATGTTGGCAATTTGATCTCTGGTTCCTCTGCCTTTTCTAAAACCAGCTTGAACATCTGAAGTTCACGGTTCACATATTGCTGAAGCCTGGCTTGGAGAATTTTGAGCATGACTTTACTAGCGTGTGAGATGAGTGCAATTGTGCGGTAGTTTGAGCATTCTTTGGCATTGCCTTTCTTTGGGATTGGAATGAAAACTGACCTTTTCCAGTCCTGTGGCCACTGCTGAGTTTTCCAAATTCACTGGTATATTGAGTGCAGCACTTTCACAACATCATCTTTCAGGATTTGAAATAGCTCAACTGGAATTCCATAACGTCCACTAGCTTTGTTCATAGTGATGCTTCCTAAGGCCCACTTGACTTCACATTCCAGGATGTCTGGCTCTAGGTCAGTGATCACACCATTGTGATTATCTGGGTCGTGAAGATCTTTTTTGTACAGTTCTTCTGTGTATTGCCATCTCTTAATATCTTATGCTTCTGTTAGGTCCATACCATTTCTTTCCTTTATCGAGCCCATATTTGCATGAAATGTTCCCTTGGTATCTCTAACTTTCTTGAAGAGATCTCTAGTCTTTCCCATTCTGTTGTTTTCCTCTATTTCTTTCCATTGATCACTGAGGAAGGCTTTCTTATCTCTCCTTGCTATTCTTTGGAACTCTGCATTCAGATGCTTATATCTTTCCTTTTCTCCTTTGCTTTTCGCAGCTATTTGTAAGGCCTCCCCCAGACAGCCATTTTGCTTTTTTGCATTTCTTTTCCATGGGGATGGTCTTGATCCCTGTCTCCTGTACTGTGTCAGAAACCTCCATCCATAGTTCATCACGCACTCTGTCTATCAGATCTAGGCCCTTAAATCTATTTCTCACTTCCACTGTGTAATCATAAAGGACTTGATTTAGGTTATACCTGAATGGTCTAGTGGTTTTCCCTACTTTCTTCAATTTAAGTCTGAATTTGGCAATAAGGAGCTCATGATCTGAGCCACAGTCAGCTCCCGGTCTTGTTTTTGCTGACTGTATGGAGCTTCTCCATCTGTGGCTGCAAAGAATATAATCAATCTGATTTTGGTGTTGACCATCTGGTGATGTCCATGTGTAGAGTCTTCTCTTGTGTTGTCTGAAAAGGGTGTTTGCTATGACCAGTGCGTTCTCTTGGCAAAACTCTTATTAGCCTTTGCCCTGCTTCATTCCGTAGTCCAAGGCCAAATTTGCTTACTCCAGGTGTTTCTTAACTTCCTACTTTTGCATTCCAGTCCCTTATAATGAAAAGGACATCTTTTTTGGGTGTTACTTTTAATAGGTCTTGTATGTCTTCATAGAACCATTCAGCTTCAGCTTCTTCAGCGTTAGTGGTTGGGCCACAGAATGTGGTCCACTGGAGAAGGGAATGGCAAACCACTTCAGTATTCTTGCCTTGAGAACCCCATGAACAGTATGAAAAGGCAAAAAGATAGGATACTGAAAGAGGAACTCCCCAGGTCAGTAGGTGCCAAATGTGCTACTGGAGATCAGTAGAGAAATAACTCCAGAAAGAATGAAGGGATGGAGCCAAAGCAAAAACAATACCCAGTTGTGGATGGGACTGGTGATGGAAGCAAGGTCCCATGCTGTAAAGAGCAATATTGCATAGGAACCTGGAATGTTAGGTCCATGAATCAAGGCAAATTGAAAGTGGTCAAACAGGAGATGGCAAGAGTGAACGTTGACCTTCTAGGAATCAGCGAACTAAAATGGACTGGAATGGTGAATTTAACCCCGATGACCATTATATCTCCTACTGTGGGCAGGAATCCCTTAGAAGAAATGGAGTAGCCATGATGGTCAACAAAAGAGTCCAAAATGCAGTACTTGGAATGACTAATAGTGACTGCCTTAAAGGATCTGATTTCATATTTGTCCACTGCCAATGGATGGAAAGTCTTTTTGCCATTTGCTGAGTTTACCAAGTGAAACGCAAATAATAAAAATACCTTAATGACCTTTTTCATTTCAGTTTTCAAATTTACCATTATTATAGTTTTCTAAACATACTAATTTCTCCACTAGAGGGCAATAAACCCTTAAATAATAACAATTTAACCAATTTCTTGCCTTTAAAAATATAGCAATTAGTGCTTGCACAACTAATTTAGAAATTAATTTCCAAATATTTCTGCTTATATATGTTTTTCATTTACTGGTGACTTGATAGACCAGGCCTCTATCTTCATGAAACTTTCAGACTAATGAGGGTAGAACTAACAGAAACAAGGGAGCGTGTATCGTCTGATATATACATTTTCATGATGGCATATATCAAAAGTGTGATTAGTACAATAAAGGAATAAAATGGATGATATCATGGAAACCAAGCAGAAGAGAGTATTTATTGAGATGGAAAGGGGCTCTCTACAGGGTAATATTAAAGATTTAATGACGAGAATGAGAGCCAACTATTTGAAGAACTAAGGGAAAAGCTTTATAGACAAAGAGAAAAGTAAGAACAGAAGCCTGAAAAGAGAAGTTATTTTGTGCATTTAAGGAGCAGAAAGAAGGCTGGCATGGCTTGAAATGTTGTGATTAAAGACAGCAAGTGGGACAAAGTGAAGTCAAAGAGGTGGTACTAGATGAGCTAAGGCCTTACAGGCATTGTGGGGAATTGAAGCTTCATTTCAAACTACAAGATTTTAAGCAGATAAAAGACCACATTTTCAGGAGGGAGTTTTGCCCTGTTTTATCTCCCCTAGCTCATATATGGGCTTCTGTTGTGGCTCATGGTAAAGAATCTGCTTGCAGTGCAGGAGACACGGGTTCAATCCCTGGGTCAGGAAGATTCCCTGGAGGAGAAAATGGCATCCCACTCCAGTGTTCCTGACTGAAGAATCCCATGGACAGAGGAGCCTGGCGGTCTACAGTCCATGGGTTTGCAAAGAGTCAGATATGACTGAACAATTAACACTTCACTTTTAAGCACATAGGTAGCTGTACCACCATATTAACACTGTACCCAAACTGGATTTTAGAGATATTCGGAAAAGATACCTTTACTGACATACATTCCATCATTTGCCACTTGGCAAGAAGGAACTTGAAGTCAGTAGCACTAATAACAGCAGTGTTCTCTGGCCTGCCTTTCTACTATGTCACCTCCTCTACCTTATCCTTAGAGATTGCCATGTGGCCTAAGGTGACAGCCGAATCTAGGAATATATATCTGCTTTTGGTAGAACCTTATTAGTCATGTATACCTAAGGGTACAAAAGCAAGGACTTCAACAAGAATTAAGCAGGGTGAAATGTCTTTGCTTTTTCTCTTTTTTTGTTTCCTATGCCCCGTTTAATAACGTAAATCAGTGATTTATGTAAATCCATTTATCTATAATCTTTGTAAGTTTCCATCTTACTGCCTTCAGTGGCAAGATTTTATTTTCACAGAAATATTCTGGTTGATAGACAGGATTAGTGTCACTTTTAAGATATCCATTCTAAAATCACACTTATAAATTTGTGATCATCCTCAGGATGAGCTATATGTAAAAGATATTTTTATGATTTTTAAACTAATGACTTTCACTTTATCAAAATTTACTGATGCCAGTCTCAGAACACTTCACCAATTTTCAGAAATTGAAAGCTTTTGCCATGTGTTTACAACTGAAAATTTATTGACATAGCTTTACCTTGAACATCCATGGAGATGTTTATTTCAGAGCATTTACATTATGCTATATACAAACTAATCACTTGAAAAATTTTTGATAAACCAACATTTGAATTTTTAAAAAGAAAATATAAAAGAGGTGAATTGCTATTTTATTGTTTTATTTCTCTGATGTGTTTTATACAAGGCTCATAAAGCACTTTGAACTCTCCTTTGATTTTTATTTTTCTATTTGTACACTCTAAAATGTCTTTTTTTCCCCTCTTCAGGTTGTATAAAAATGTACCCAGCCCAAATACCGAAATCTACTGAAGTGATATTTTCCCGCTAAAAAGAACTGTTTCCCACCAGGTCAGGTTTAAACATTCATGTAAGTTCATTTACGTTCTTTCCTGATAATGGTAGAAACAAGTTCTGTATAGCTCTTCTTTAAAGATGTTGAAAGAAGTTAAATGATACCTTTCTTGAATTACCAGGGTAGAACATTTACTCAAAAACCCAATATTTGCTTGAGCTACTCTGTTTTAAGTCTTACTTTCTTAACTATGTAGAAAAAGAAAACTAGTTTTCCAATATCCTGACACTTACTACAAAACCATCTATTGACTTTGTAGTGAAGGTTAGGTGATTTTCCTAAGAAATGAGTTATTCACATGCTGTTAAAGATTTGCCATTCATCCCACGGCTACTTTGTTTTGCAGGCCACAGTGGGAACACATGAATAGAAGAAGAAAATTTCTTCTTGCCTCAGTTCTTGCTCTCCAGAATTCTAGTTTTATATATCCTTCATGTCAAAAGTGCTTCTCTCGGATAATCCTGGTCTCCAAAAGGTAAAAATAAACCCTGAAAGTGTGAGAAGGAAAATATAAGAATTCGACCAAACACAGAATATACAGTACCACATAGTATTCACTGTTGCGGGGTGGGAGGGGGGATCCATGGATAAGTATACCTCTGCAGTTCAAACCTGTGTTGTTCAAGGGTCAGCTGTATGAAGTTAGTTTGGGGGGAACTTCCCTGATGGTCCAGTGGTTTAGAATCTGCCCTCCAGTGCAGGGGATGCGGGTTTGATCCCTGGTCAGGGAAGTAAGATCCCACATGCAGTGGGGCAACTAAGCCTGTACACTATGACTACTGAGCCTGCATGCCCTAGAGGCCGCACACCACTACTACAAAGAAGCCTGCTTGCTGCAGCTAAGAACTAACACAGCCAAATCAATCAATACTTAAACGAACCCGCAGAATTTTTTTCAAGTTTGGTCTTCATTTGAGAAGATTATCATATGCATATATGTGTGGGCGTGTATGTGAATATGATAATTTCATATGAAGGAACAAACTTACATATACATAAATTACGAGCCAAGACGGCAACTCATTTGTCCATACAAACCATCCACCCAGCTCAAACTAGTAATTGTTGTTTACTTGCCAAGTCATGTCTGATTCTTGGCAACCCTGGATTACATCACACCAGGCTTCCCTGTCCTTCATTATCTCCTGAAGTTTACTCAAATTCATGTCCACTGAGTTGGTGACGCTCTATCTAATTACCTCACCCTCTGCCGCCTTTTTCTCCTTTTGCCTTCAATCTTCCTCATCATCAAAATCTTTTCCAACAAGTCATCTCTTTGCATTAGGGGGCCAAAGTTTTGGAGCTTCAGCTTCAGCATCAGTCCTTCCAATGAATATTCAGGATTGATTTCCCTTAGGATTGACTGATTTGATCTTCTTCAGTCCTAGGGACTCTAAAGAATCTTCTCCAGCACCACAGTTTGAAAGCATCAGTTCTTTAGCTCTCAGCCTTCATTATGGTCCAACTCTCAACATCTGTACATGACTACTGAAAAGACCATAGCTTTTACTATATAGACCTTTGTCGCAAAGTGAGGTCTTTGCTTTTTCATATGCTGTCTATGTTTATCATAGCTTTCCTTCCAAGGAGCAAGTGTCTTTTAATTTGATGGCTGCAGTCACCGTCCACGATTTTGGAGCCCAAGAAAATAAAATCTGCAACTGTTTCCATTGTTTCCCCATCTATTTGCCATGAAGTGATGGGACCGGGTTCCATGATCTTAGTTTTTTGAATGTTGAGTTTTAAACCAGCCTTTTCACTCTCCTCTTTCACCCTCATCAAGAAGCCCTTTAGTTCCTCTTCGATTTCTGTCATTAAAGTACCATCATCTGCATATCTGAGGTTGATATTTTTCCTGGCAGTCTTGATTCCAGCTTGTGAGTCATCCAGCCTGGCATTTCGCATGATATACTCTGCATATAAGTTAAATAAGCAGGGTGACAATACATAGCATTGATGTACTCTTTTCCCAACTTTGAACCAGTCAGTTGTTCAAAGTCCAGTTCTAACTGTTGCTGCTTGACCTGCATACAGGTTTCTTAGGAGACGGGTAAGGTGATCTGGTATTCCCATCTCTTTGAGAATTTTCTAGTTTGTAGTGATCCACATAGTCAAAGGCTTTAGCATTATCATTGAAACTAAAGTAGATGTGCTTTTGGAATTGTCTTGCCTTTTCTATGATCCAACAGATGTAGGCAGTTTCATCTCTGGTTTCTCTACCTTTTCTAAATCCAGCTTGCACATCTAGAGGTTCTCAGTTCATGTACCGGTGAAGCCTAACTTGAAGGATTTTGAGCATAATCTTGGTAATGTGAAATAAGTGCAATTGTACAGTAATTTGAGCATTCTTTGGCATTGCTCTTCTTTGGGATTGGAATGAAAACTGACCTTTTCCAGTCTGGTGGCCATTGCTGAGTTTTCCAAATTTCCTGGCATATTCAGTGCACTGCTATTCCATAAAAAGTGACATTTGGGATATAGGAGTGCCTTTAGAAATTAAATTAGGGACTGTGATTTGAATGTGTTGTCTCTACCCTTGCTTCTCAAAATGTGGTCTGAGGAACTGCTGCATCGGCATCACCTGAGAGCTTGTTAGAAATGCAGAAACTTGGGCCTTGTCCCAGACATAGTGAATCAGGATCTTCGTTTTTAACAAGATCCCTAGGTGATTGATTTGCATATTGAAGTTTGTAAAGCTCTGATCTACTCCACACTAACATTTATTTCAGTTAAGGCTTAGCTTATTCCCAAAAGGATTAAAGGAAACTGCATAAATAAATAAATACCTTCATTTTACATATAATATAAAAATATATCATTTAGTGTATATATTCATAATTGCTAATAATGCATTAACTCTCACTTCAGTTCAGTTCAGTCGCTCAGTCGTGTCCGACTCTGCGACCCCATGAATCGCAGCACGCCAGGCCTCCCTGTCCATCACCAACTCCCAGAGTTCACTCAAACTCATATCCATCGAGTCAGTGACGCCATCCAGCCATCTCATCCTCTGTTGTCCCCTTTTCCTCCTGCCCCCAATCCCTCCCAGCATCAGTCTTTTCCAGTGAGTCAACTCTTCACATGAGGTGGCCAAAGTACTGGAGTTTCAGCTTTAGCATCATTCCTTCCAAAGAAATCCCAGGGCTGATCTCCTTTAGAATGGACTGGTTGGATCTCCTTGCAGTCCAAGGGACTCTCAAGAGTCTTCTCCAACACCACAGTTCAAAAGCATCAATTCTTCGGCATTCAGCTTTCTTCACAGTCCAACTCTCACATCCATACATGACCACTGGAAAAACCATAGCCTTGACTAGATGGACTTTTGTTGGCAAAGTAATGTCTCTGCTTTTGAATATGCTATCTAGGTTGGTCATAACTTAGTAATGTGCTAATCCTAGTCTTAGGCTATCATTGATATTCTCTATTTATAAGATAGTTCATTCTTAACCATACCATTCCTATAGTTATCATCCAAGATGGAACTCCCGGCAAAGAATCCAAAGCCTTGGATTTGGTCATAAAAATCACTAACTTTGTCACCTTGGGCAACAATTCACCCCAATTTCCCAGTTTTGTGAATGGGGTAAATGCCTTGTTTACCTATCAAAACAAATAAAATATGAGTTCAGTTCAGTCACTCAGTCGTGTCCAACTCTGCGACCCCATGAACTGCAGCACTCCAGGCCTCCCTGTGCATCACCAACTCCCGGAGTTTACCCAAACCCATGTCCATTGAGTCGGTGAGGCCATCCAACCATCTCATCCTCTGTTGTCCGCTTCTCCTGCCCTCAATCTTTCTCAGCAGCAGGGTCTTTTCAAATGAGTCAACTCTTCACATCAGGTAGCCAAAGTTTTGGAGTTTGAGCTTTAGCATCAGTCCTTCCAATAAACACCCAGGACTGATCTTTGGGATGGACTGGTTGGATCTCCTTGCAGTCCAAAGGACGCTCAAGAGTCTTCTCCAACACCACAGTTCAAAAGCATCAGTTCTTCGGCACTCAGCTTTCTTCACAGTCCAACTCTCACATCCATACATGACCACTGGAAAAACCATAACCTTGACTAGACAGACCTTTGTTGACAAAGTAATGTCTCTGCTTTTCAATATGCTATCTACGTTGGTCATAACTTTCCTTCGAAGGAATAAGCGTCTTTTAATTTCATGGCTGCAATCACCATCTGCAGTGATTTTGGAGCCCCCAAAAATAAAGTCAGCCACTGTTTCCCCATCTATTTCCCTTGAAGTGATGGGACCAGATGCTATGACCTTAGTTTTCTATATGTTGAGCTTTAAGTCAATTTTTTCACTCTCCTCTTTCACCCTCATCAAGAAGCCCTTTAATTCTTCTCTTTCTGCCATAAGGGTGGTATCATCTACATATCTGAGGTTATTGATACTTCTTCCGGCAATCTTGATTCCAGCTTGTGCTTCCTCCAGCCCAGTGTTTCTCACGATGTACTCTGCATATAAGTTAAATAAGCAGGGTAACAACATACAGCCTTGACATCCTCCTTTTCCTATTTTGAACCAGTCTGTTCCATGTCCAGTTCTAACTGTTGCTTCCTGACCTGCATACAGGTTTCTCAAGAGGCAGGTCAGGTGGTCTGGTATGCCCATCTCTTGAAGAATTGTCCACAGTTTATTGTGATCCACACCGTCAAAGGCTTTGGCATAGTCGATAAAGCAGAAATAGATGTTTTTCTGGAACTCTCTTGCTTTTTCCATGATCCAGCGGATGTTGGCAATTTGATCTCTGGTTCCTCTGCCTTTTCTAAAACCAGCTTGAACATCTGGAAGTTCATGGTTCATGTATTACTGAAGCCTGGCTTGGAGAATTTTGAGCATTACTTTACTAGCGTGTGAGATGAGTGCAATTGTGCGGTAGTTTGAGCATTCTTTGTTATTGCCTTTCTTTGGGATTGGAATGAAAACTGACTTTTTCCAGTCCTGTGGCCACTGCTGAGTTTTCCAAATTCGCTGGCATATTGAGTGCAGCACTTTCACAGCATCATCTTTCAGGATTTGAAATAGCCTAACTGGAATTCCATCACCTCCACTAGCTTTGTTCATAGTGATGCTTTCTAAGGCCCACTTGACTTCACGTTCCAGGATGTCTGGCTCTAGGTCAGTGATCACACCATCGTGATTATCTGGGTCATGAAGATCTTTTTTGTACAGGTCTTCTGTGTATTCTTGCCATCTCTTCTTAATATCTTCTGCTTCTGTTAAGTCCGTACCATTTCTTTCCTTTATTGAACCCATCTTTGTGTGAAATGTTCCCTTGGTATCTGTAATTTTCTTGAAGAGATCTCTAGTTTTTTCCATTCTATTGCTTTCTTCTATTTGTTTGCATTGATCGCTGAGGAAGGCTTTCTTATCTCTCCTTGCTATTCTTTGGAACTCTGCATTCAGATGCTTATATCTTTCCTTTTTGCTTCTCTTCTTTTCATAGCTATTTGTAAGGCCTCCCCAGACAGCCATTTTGCTTTTTTGCATTTCTTTTCCGTGGGGATGGTCTTGATCTCTGTCTCCTGTACAGTGTCATGAACCTCCATCCATAGTTCATCAGGCACTCTGTCTATCAGATCTAATCCCTTAAATCTATTTCTCACTTCCACTGTATAATCATAAGGGACTTGATTTAGGTCATACCTGAATGGTCTAGTGGTTTTCTCCACTCCCTTCAATTTAAATCTGAATTTGGCAATAAGGAGTCATGATCTGAGCCACAGTCAGCTCCCAGTCTTGTTTTTGCTGACTGTATAGAGCTTTTCCATCTTTGCCTGCAAAGAATATAATCAGTCTGATTTCATTGTTGGCCATCTGGTGATGTCTATGTGTAGAGTCTTCTCTTGTGTTGTCTGAAAAGGGTGTTTGCTATGACCAGTGAGTTCTCTTAGCAGAACTCTATTAGCCTTTGCCCTGCTTCATTCTGTATTCCAAGGCCAAATTTGCCTGTTACTCCAGGTGTTTCTTGACTTCCTACTTTTGCATTCCAGTCCCCTATGACGAAAAGGACATCTTTTTTGGGTGTTAGTTCTAAAAGGTCTTGTAGGTCTTCATAGAACCGTTCAACTTCAGCTTCTTCAGCATTACTGGTTGGGGCATAGACTTGGATTACCGTGATGTTGAATGGTTTGCCTTGGAAATGAACAGAGATCATCCTGTCATTTTTGAGACTGCATCCAAGTACTGTATTTTGGACTCCTGTTAACTATAATGGCTACTCCATTTCTTCTAAGGGATTCCTGCCCACAGTAGTAGATATAATGGTCATCTAAGTTAAATTCACCTATTCCAGTCCACCTTACTTCACTGATTCCTAGAATGTCAATGTTCACTCTTGCCATCTCCTGTCTGACCACTTCCAATTTGCCTTGATTCATGGACCTAACATTCCAGGTTCCTATGCAATCTTGCTCTTTACAGCATCAGACCTTGGTTCTATCACCAGTCCCATCCACAACTGGGTGTTGTTTTTGCTTTGGCTCCATCCCTTCATTCTTTCTGGAGTTATTTCTCCACTGATCTCCAGTAGCATACTGGGCACCTACTGATCTGGGGAGTTCATCTTTCAGTATCCTATCTTTTTGCCTTTTCATACTGTTCATGGGGTTCCCAAGGCAAGAATACTGAAGTGGTTTGCCATTCTCTTCTCCAGTGGACCTCTCTACCATGACCCATCCATCTTGGGTGGCCCCACCCAGCATGGCTTAGTTTCACTGAGTTAGACAAGACTGTGGTCCGTGTGATCAGACTGGCTAGTTGTCTGTGATTGTGGTTTCAGTCTGTCTGCCCTCTGATGCCCTCTTTCAGCGCCTACCGTCTTACTTGGGTTTCTCTTACCTTGGTTGTGAAAACGTTTATAAATTGTAAAACACTGATGCATATTAATTCTAAGGTTTGCTAAGAATTTTGCATTAGACTTGAATGCATTATTAATACATAATTTTTGAACAAGTTCTAATATATGTTTAAAACATTTAAAACACTAATTCATTTCACTAGAGCTTGGTACTAGTGAGGTTTTATCACCCTGGTAAGTGGATTACCTTCACTTATTCTATGCCCAGAATACAACACAAACTCCAGCCAATTTGGTTAAGATTATATGAATGGATTGTCACAGTTCCATTATCATTGTGGATAAAAAAATAATTAGCACAAATGTAATGCGGGCGAATCAGTAATTTACATGAAGGATTAACCTTTGTTCAAAATAGTCACCTTGTGAGTCATGGAATTAAGGCTCCCCCTAGTGGCTATCTCGGAGAAGGCAATGGCACCCCACTCCAGTACTCTTGCCTGGAAAATCCACGGACAGAGGAGCCTGGTAGGCTGCAGTCCATGGGGTCCCTAAGAGTCGGGCACGACTGAGCGACTTCACTTTCACTTTTCACTTTCATGCATTGGAGAAGGAAATGGCAACCCACTGCAGTGTTCTTGCCTGGTGAATCCCAAGGGCGGGGAAGTCTGGTGGGCTGCCGTCTATGGGGTTGCACAAAGTCGGACTCGACTGAAGTGACTCAGCAGCAGCAGCAGCAGCAGTGGCTATCTGGAAGCAATCAAATTTATACCACTATGTTTTAACATTATTTTCTGTTTGCACTTTTCCACTTTTTTTAAGCCAAATCATTAGCAACATGAAGAAAAAACATTCTAGGATTAACCATTACCAAAGATGTTTTAAGGGGTCAGTTTGCTAAACTAAGAATGTTAAAGATGGGTAGCAGAATTCCAAAATAGTACAAACAACTAGAAAAGAGGGAAACATAAGCGGAAGTGGCAGTAAACCAATATTTAATCATAAGAGAGCAGCAGACTAAACACATTAATTTGACAAGATCTATACTAGACTCTTTAACTTTATTTCTTATACTTTGCCTCATTTTATCCTTCTTCAATCCTGGATTTCACAGATGAGTAAGTTTAAGTTTAAAGATCTTAATATATATTCCGAGACCAGAGAGCTAGTGCATTACAGTAGTGTTATACTTGACACACAGTATTTTTTTATAAGAAAGACTTTGACCATAATTGCAACACAAGTTAAACAAGATGTTTTGTACCTAGTTTCTGTAATCTAATAAATTCTCAACATATTTCAATGAATTTTTAAAAAGTTAAGTTATCCTTATCATAGTGAGAAAAGTATGACTAGGAACTTCATAAATATTTAAAGATTACTCATTGTTCTTTGAACAGAAGGTAGACATTAAATTTTAGGTCTTCCCTTGGTGTGGCATTTACTTCGCTATATTTAGTTTGCCCCCACAAGTAAAAGTAACTTACAAATAGAGAAAATTTAAAAGAGGTTGATCTGAAATCATTTTACAATGTAAGTTGTACATTTTGTACAGAAAATATTTTTAATCTTCACTTTGCCAGATTTATTTTACATCACAAAAAAAGTTAGTGAACATCTCTTTTTTCCCTGCACTTTTCCAGATCTAATTGTCCAAAATGTGGCTCTACTGGTGAAGCTGAAAATGCCATTTACAGATACAAGCTTTCCTTAAAAGTTGCAGAATCAAACAAATTATTTGGCGTTACTGTATTTGGAAGCTGCTTAGATGCATTTTTTGGTCTCACAGCCACTGGTTTGCACAGGTAAGAATATTTAAAGCATTCTTTTCCTAGCCATGTACATCAAGTTTGAAGATATATGTTTTTAAAATAATATGCATTTAGTAAAAAGATGATCCCTTGACCTCAAATCATCAGTTCATTTAAAAAGATAAGAAAGAAAGAGAAAGATGTTTATTTTGTGAATACATATTGTGATAATGTTAAACCATGCTCCTTTTATTCAGACCAACTAAACTGTAATTAGAGTATTAAATTACAAAACTTTAATCCAAGTTAGAGAAATATAGATGAAGAAAGTAAAATCATTTCAAACTGAAGGATTATTCAAATCAAGTGGCTAAGGTCTCTTGAGGTAGAAGAAGCTATTTGAAGGAATATTTGCATATCAGAAGTTGAAATTTTGTCATTTATTTCATTTGCATTGCAACTTCATCTGCATAGTTGGACCTGTTAAGATGTTGTCCTGACAATGTAAGTATATATATAGAGAGAGAGAAAATCTCTGTCCATCTCCTTGTAGCTGTGAGCAAACTGATTTGAAGAAAGGAAAAGCCAAGGACCACAGCCAGGATTGCCAGCGATGGGGAAAGACTTCCCTCTACACTGAGGAGAAGGGCTAAAGATCCTACCACTTCTCCCACTGCCACTTTTAGAATAATTGCTAGGCCTGGTTACTAGACAGGCATCTACTTTATTCACACTTGATCAACTGCTTTTGTCTTTCTAGGCTATAGGAATTCAGAGGGAACAAAACACCTAGCTGTTAAAGTCACATTTCTTTTTCCTATATGTAACTTAAAAGTTTCATGCTCTCCCATTTTTTATTTTCTTTTCAATTAAGGTACATTCAGGATCCCAGTGAAATACCAGAAACTCTGGGCAGTGATACAACCCAAAACCTATTAACTAAAGCAGTGGAAACTTGCTTTGTCGGACAAAACTTTGTTTTTGGAGTGACGGTAATTGAGACTAGTTTGTTCTTAGTATTATGCTAATATTTCCATTGTAGTGAAACTTTTAATTTTCTAAGTAGTTTTTAGGAGTCATAAATGTGAGGGCCTGTAGAAACCCTTTAAACTACATAAAAATAGGCTATAGATGATCCTTTAAAACATCATGTATATGACAAGTTCCTCTTTCAAAAGCTAGAAGAGCCCTGTTGAAAGGCTTTCAGAGTTTTAGAAATCTAAATTTATTATAAATTCATAAGCGTTAGGTATTTTGTTTTGATATTTGGTATTTACTGTGCTCTCTAAATTCGGTTTAGATTCTATAGTAAAACTTTGATCAACTCTTATCTACAAAAAGGAGGGAAGTAACATTGAAAGCAAAGTAACTGAGTACTGATAACTCTTAGAATAGGTTAGGAAGGATGGTCTTATATAAAAGTGACTGTAGAAAAAGTCTAAAGAACGTGCTGACTCTTAAGGAATAATCTTTTTCTGTCTCTTGTATGCTAACGGGAACAAATGAATATTTTGCCTGTATTGCGATCAGGGCTTTAAAAAGGGAACACAGCACTTCACAACTGAACAGTGAGAAAACCCAAAGGGAAGTTGAAACTAGGAGCTACAGAGGTTTTCTGTGTTAAAATCTTAGATGCCTCTTTTTTTCCTTTTTTGTTTTTAGCGATATAAGAACATTCCTTTAAACATTCAAAGTTTATGGAAGCTAGTGAGAAATGTAATAGTAACTACCATTTATTGAACAACAACTATTTGCTAAGCACCACAATTTTTTGTGTGTTATTGCTAATATAATAATCCTGACTATGTATCCTTACTTTATAAATGAAAAAACTGAGGCTCCTAATAACTTATCCAAAGTCCCCACATTAGGAAATGTTTGGAACAGAATTTGAAGACAAGTCTCTTTACTCCAAGGTTTATTTCCCCATAATTATAATTCCATATAACCCTATCATGCTAGAGGAATTGAATTATGGGGGTGGGAGTTATAGCTACATCTGTTTTAACCTTTTAAATCCCTGTTTCATGTTTAAGTCAAAGGAAGAAAAATTTATTCTCATTTAAATTCATTTACTTCTTCCACAGAATTTTGAAAACCAGCATGGAAAAGGTTCAGGTTCCAGTAACTTCTCAGAGCAGTGCTCAGACCGCAAGAGAGTAGTTAAAGCACTCGTAGCTTGCCAGATCATTCCACCAGACCCAAATGTTGTAGGCTTCACTGTCATTGACTATTTCCGTCGGCTTTTGAAGCTTTCTGCTGTCAGGAAACTTCGCTGTGGCTCCCAGACACCTAATAGCCACTTACTTGCTTTAGAAAGTTCGAATAGCGATCTCAGCAGCTTATGTGGCCCTGACAGCAGTTCTTGTTTTGAGCCCCATGACAAAGATTATTTTCCAGGATTCTGGCAGCTATCACTAGATCTCACTTCTGTTGTTTCACAACTAACAGATGATGGTTTTTCAGCTTTGGAACAAAGCAAGGCCATTGGTACTCTTCACCAGAACAGAAAGTGCATCTCCTCTGCAGAGGCCACTGGTTCCAATAGCTGCCTTGATACCATTCAGGGTTCATGGAGCCTGGTTTCACATATGGACAAAAAGAGTTCAGCACTAAAGTTAGATGAAGAACCTGGCCTACAGGCTAATCAGCCAAGTGCAGTTCATAGCAATCATCATGAAATTGGAGTTCCTGACTCTAATTTATTCCCTATAAAAGTACAGGAGCGATTTGAACCAAGGAATACAAAATCCTTCCACAGTGCAGTGGAAGTTACATATTCTCAGCATGAGATAACATGTCACCAGAATCAGGAGGTAGATACCCTCCCTAGCTTTCAGCAGAGATGTATGTGTTATCCATCTTCATCACTCAGACTTGAGGAAATAGTCAGTGGTTCCCAGGACTGTGACCTTGAGATCTGGGATGACCTGCCACTCTCTGAAAGCCTAAACAAATTTCTGGCAGCTATCGAAAGTGAAATCGCTGTAAACCAGACAGATGCCAGCAGCAGGAAATGTCGTCTAGATAATGACATCAGTAAACTGCATGTGGACCACAGCAGGTTATCACTGACTCCACAAAGAACCCCTGGAGCCTTGCATACACCACGTATAGCCTTAAGGTCACCACCAGCAACAGTCAAAGCAAACTCCAGCAGAGAGAACTTCCTTTCCAACCATGAAGCAAATCCAAGTCCTAGCATTCATAAGGAATCACAGCCAGAGAACAGAGCAGAGGCTCTCTCTTTTAGTGGTAATAAAAGAGATATTTCTGAACATTCTCTACCAAATGTTCATCTGTCAGCTCTGTTTCCATCTTCAAAAGGCTCAGGCACAACAGTTGCTCTTAAGTCTACGAGAATTCTACCATGTGAGACTGAAATTTCATGTAAGCACAATACTTCAGAGGCTGACCATTCTTGTCTCAGCAGCAAATATAATAATGGATGTGGAGAAAAATCACTTTCAGAAATGAGTGAAAAGTTGACAACTTTGCATTCTAGGAGGTATAATGTTGTTTCCAAGTTTCCCAGCTTAGAAAATAAACAATACTGTAGGCGGCCAAAGAATCAGGGCAACAGTTTGACAATTTGCAGGAAACTCACATATCCTTTAGAAGCTCTTCACAGTACTCCAAATAGAAGTATGAATATATTGAGAGAAATGCTTTATGAACACACTGGTAATAACCCAACACAGAACTGTTCTACTGGTCATGAAGGCAGTTACAATGCTTCTGTGGATCTCTTTGATGATAGTCCTAAAGAGATGGACATTGTAACAGAAATGACCAAAAGGTCACAGAATATTTTCTTACAGTGGGGAAAGTCTTTGGCAGAAAGTCATCATACAGAATCTGATTTTTCACTGAGATCACTTTCTGAAAACTCCAGCCAGTCATCACAAAAATTATCCTTGCAAAACACATCTGCCTCTCTCTATCCAAGAACCTGTCCCTCTCCACCTCATTTTCAATCAGATTCAGAATATGATATTGAATATAGCCAAGACTTTGTTCCGTGTTCACAGTCAACTCCAGTTACTGGATTCCACCAAAGTAGGATTCATGGAATGAAAGGAGCTTTCCAAAAATTACCTGCCTTTTATTTGGACCTTGATGCTAACTATAAAAAAACAAGGATTTCTTCTGCAAATGACGCACTGCAGGCCACCCCTGTCTGTCCAAAAAATATAAAGACACCTGGCCAGAAATCCAGAAGCCCTACTGTATCTGGTACACCACCAGAGGTCTCCAACAACCATCCTGTCACTGAGTGCCTTGAAACTGACGCTGATGAGTGGGTCCCTCCTACCACACAAAAAGTGTTTCCTTCAGATATGCTTGGATTCTGGGCCACGGGTCTAAGGAAATGCCACGCTGCTTATAATTCTCCTGATCAAAATGAGTTACCAAGAAAAAAACTGAAATATGGCAAGCAAAGAACTGGTAAATGCTTAATTAAGAAGGAGTTAAATTTAAAGACTATGCTTACAGCAGCAGTTATAAAACAGAAAACTCCTGACTATAACAATATAAGGTCAGGCTGGATTTCTAAAGAGTCAGTTTTGGGACGTGGTTCTTGTGCAGAAGTCAAATGTTGCCTTCCATTTTCAGAAAACTGGTCACCGTCAGCACCTGAAAGTAAAAGTGCGTGGTCTCCTGAACTCTTCTCACAAAATGTCACCTAAACCCAATTTCTGAGCTTTTAAAGGTGTGTCTCTGGAAACTCTGCCTCCAGGGTCATGGAAAGCACACTTACCATTTTGAAGACTTGAAGCAAATAGAAAAGAGGTGCTATTAATGCCTATAAACAAGGGGAAGCCATTGTTTTTCCCAGTGTTTTATCCAGAATGCTCTGATTTCAGATAATTTGGCACTTTATCTTGTATTGTTGATTGTACTTAAGTAATATTGTTAATTTTGCTTGTTAAAAGTATTTGTTAAATCACACATACATGCAGAAATAAAGCTTTTGCAGACCAAAACGTAGTCTTTCTTAGTTGTTCAACTTAGATCAGAAAATGCCTGCCAGCTACTGTTGGGTTTATGATACAAAGCTACAAGATCACTGATCTCAAAAGATTTTAGTCTACTAGGTAAGACAGAAATATAATAGACAATTTCAATACAATACAATTAACACAATGATGGAACTTTTTTAATGGATATTACATTTACGTTGCTCTGGGAGCATGGTAGATAATCAGTTAACCCAGCAGCATCTGTGGGCTTTGACTCAGAAGAAGGGTCAATAAAGACTGAATTAAATGTGAAACTGTCACTATTTTATTTAGTCTGTATTTTTTTAATCCTTCGGAGGAGCCTGCTAGGCTATACTGCCCATGGGATTACAAAGTCACACTCAACTGAGCAACTTCACTTTACTACGTGCTAGGCACTGTGCCAGGTGCTGGGAACTCAAAAATGAAAGTCAAGGCCCTTTACCTCAAGAAACTCATGGTCTAGACGAATAAACAAGCCGTTAGTATCAATGAGTTCTATGAAAGGAAGATAATCTCAAAGGGATAACAATGAGCAAAAATGGGAAAATCTACATTCAAGTCCTTAGCATCACGTCACCTGTGCCCCGTAAAGATCTGTTCTGTGCACACGTTTCCCCTAGTGGCTGAGCAGGGGCTGCTCCTCATTGCAGAGCACAGGCCACAGTAGTTGCAGCACTCAAGTTCAGTAGTTGTGGTGTGTGAGCTTAGTTGCTCCGTGGTATTTGAAATCTTCCCAGACCAGGGATCAAAACTTCGTCCTCTGCACTGGCAGGCAAATTCTTATCCCCTGTACCACCAGGGAAGTCCATGCACCCCATAAAAAAAATTTTATGTGTCTCCAGTCAGCTGCCTTTGCCATTCCCCACAGTAGCTACTCCAAATCTTCACTCTTCATGCCACCGACCAACCTACTCTCCTTGCCTTGTACTTCATGGAGATCACCTGGTATTCCCTTGCCTTCTCACACCCATGCTTTGCAACTTGTCTGTATCTCGTCACCCACAACTTCTATCCTGTAATCTCCGAAAATAATGAACACCGCCTCCTGTCTTTCTGTTTGGGCTGTTGCCATTATACCCATCTTCAATATTATCTAATGTTTGCTGCTGCTAAGTTGCTTCAGTCGTGTCCGACTCCGTGCGACCCCAGAGACGGCAGCCCACCAGGCTCTGCCGTCCCTGGGGTTCTCCAGGCAAGAACACTGGAGTGGGTTGCCATTTCCTTCTCCAATGCATGAAAGTGAAAAGTGAAAGAAGTCGCTCAGTTGTGTCCGACTCTTAGCGACCCCATAGACTGCAGCCTACCAAGCTCCTCCATCCATGGGATTTTCCAGGCAAGAGTACTGGAGTGGGGTGCCATTGCCTTCTCCAATCTAATGTTTAGCCCATATTTAAGTTTTTTTACTTGTCCCTACATCGTCTTGTAATTGTTGTTGATGTTTAACCAGGATTTCATTAAAGTGACCCCATGGTTTTCGGTTATGTCTCGTCTCATTTTCTAGAACATAATTAGATTGAAGGTTTTAACGGAGATATTTCATAGGTTTATGTTGTGCCTTTCATATTGTATTACATTAGGAGACACAATGTCAAGTGGCCCCACTATTAGTAATGTCAGATAATAAGATTGCTTGCTTACAATGTTGCCTACCAGATCTCTATTGTTCAGGTACTTTTTTTTTAAGAGTAAAGAGGGGATTTCCCTGGTGGTCCAGTGGTTAAGAATCTGCCTTCCAGGGGGGGGAACACAAGTTTGACCCCTGGTCAGGGAACTAAACTCCCACATGCCATGGGGCAACTAAGCCCAGGCATGCTGTGAAGACTCAGCACAGCCAAAAGAAAAAGAGTAGAGTCGGTATTAGAGAATTCCCTGGAAGTCCAGTGGTTAGGATTCTGCACTTTCACTTTGAGGACCTGCTGTTCAGTCCCTGGTTGGGGAACTAAGATCCCACAAGTCCCTCAGCATGGCCAAAAAAAGTTATAGTTGTCTACTAGTGGTGTTAAGTGAATCTGTTTTTCCCACTCTCCAGTATTTACTCAAGAATTTTTATTTTCTCAAATGCAGTCAATTTCACTCATTATTATTTTTGATGCTCCATGTAATAGTTGCTCCCGCATTTCTGTCTACTATTGTTTATAGCTAGTCTTGACCAAAAAAAATAGTCACTGTCAAATTTCACGTCACTCACTATTCAACCTACTGAAATTTGTTCTCTCTCCCCACCCCCAGTGGCTATGGTGTTGGTAGTTTTCTAACCCTCAAATCCAACGGATTTGTCATTCCATATTCTATTTGATCTCTTTGCACTCTATTTCCAAGATAACATTTTTGTGGCTTCTGGTTTCTCCTAGACTCTAATCAGGCATCCCTGCAGGGATTTTTGTTTTGTTTTTACAGGGCTTTTATAAACGATTTTTAAATGTACTATAAAATCCACAGTCCCATATAAGGTAGAGTGGTTTGTTGGTACATATTTAGAATAATGGATAAGGAAAAGGAGTATGTTTATTGCCCAATCAGTGATGTGAAGGGTCTTTCTAGTATATAGGCCAAGGATATAGTCTCTTTATGTTCTTTAATATCAAGTGTGCCGTTCCTGGCTAATTTCATATCTCCCACTGTGATTAGAGTAGTAATGCAGTTACTATTGTACTGAACTATGTAGAGCTTAACTCTACAGTTCCCTAGTATCATTTATTTAATGCTGGTTACATCTTTACTCATGATGGTGTATCCATTGTGCCATTATGAGTACTGCTGCTGCTGCTAAGTCGCTTCAGTCGTGTCCGACTCTGTGCGACCCCAGAGACGGCAGCCCACCAGGCTCCCCCGTCCCTGGGATTCTCCAGGCAAGAACACTGGAGTGGGTTGCCATTTCCTTCTCCAATGCATGAAAGTGAAAAGTGAAAGTGAAGTCGCTCAGTCATTCCTGACTCTTAGCGACCCCATGGACTGCAGCCTACCAGGCTCCTCTGTCCATGGATTTTCCAGGCAAGAGTACTAGAGTGGGGTGCCATTGCCTTCTCCGATTATGAGTACTAGCTTCCAGTAACAAAGATTATTACTCTGTTTCATTGATAATTACCAAAAATGCAAGTCTCACCCAGAGAATACAGGAAAATGTGAATAATAAGTCATTTCCTAGTTATATTTAGTCGTTGGACTTTTCTAACATAAACGTAGAATATGTATTCTAACCATGTCTTCTCTTGAACTTTTTAGGCTACAGTTATTGCATTCCTAAACTGTGATCTCTTAGCCACACCCAGGAAGAATAATCCAGAGGTACACGGTGAAGCAAGAAGAGTAGTTTCATTTGTGCAAGGAATGTCCATTTCTCCACCAGCAAGGCTTAAGCCCAAGCCTAGAGAGCAAAATGTCACCGTCAGTTAGAAATGAGAGGACACTGACTGGAAGAGCCAGTTGGCATAGCAGAGCAACAGTCTTGAAAGGCTTCAGGTAAGATGGCCTGTGCTGACACACAGCACAGAACCTGCAGAGAGGGTAGAGTGATCTCCCTGGTGCTAGTGAAGGGAGGTGGACAGAGTTAAGAACAGTGTCCCCAACCTCACAAATCTGGGGTCTGTAGACCAGAGACAGTACAGGAGTTGAAAAACACAGACCAATGGGAGCCAGAGCACAGGCCACATAACTCAATTTCAAGGCTAAAGTCCTGTTTCATTGCTATTAATGCTTTTTTCCCTGAAATCTAATTATTAATGTACTACATTAGTTTTGTCTTTCATATTTGTGAGAGGTGATTTTTTTGTTTTGTTTTAAATCTTCCTGTATCTTTATGTTTTCGAATGAGTTGGGTTTTCTTTTATTGTCCAGTTTGACAATCTTTGTCCTCCACCTGGAATATTTCCTTTCTTTTTCGATGGTTTGGTAGCCCAAAGCCCTGAATTCACCCTGTGTCCAATATGAGAGTCACCTAAAAGCACTATTCTGGCAGCTCAGTCTCATACTATTGTGTGAAAGAAATATTGCTTCAGCCAGTAGAAATGTTCCACTCCAGACCCAAGGGACTAGGGTAGGGTCCCTTCTTACTCAGGTCTTAGAGGTACTGTCTGATCATCCCCTTATATCATGCTTGACTCCTTCCGTATCTTCCTACCTTTTAAGAGATGATGGCTCTTAGTATTCTGTTATTGGCCCTTCTACTCTTTGGTTGATTTTTTCCACTCATGTACAGTTACCACTCACAAGCTGTTGAATTCAGAGTCTTACCTTTTATCTAGACTTTCTCCTGAGGCCAAACTTATATGTTAGTTTTTTTGTCATTCAATTCAAAATGTTTTATAATTTCCGTGAGTTCATTGACCCATGGCGTGTTTTGTTTTGTTTTGTTTTTACAAATAGTGTTTATTTCCAACTGACTTCTTTATCTGTGTCTAATCTACTTTTCTACCTATCTGTTGAGTTTTTCTTTCAAAAATTATGTATTTTCTAAAAGCTGGATTTTCAAATTTACTGTATCACATCTTACTTTTTCTCTAGACATTTTTAACTTTGCCTGCTACTGCTTTAAACACAGTAAGCATAGTTGATTTATATTCTGTTTTTGATGGTCTGAATAAAGTCTTCATAGATCCCCACTTGGAGAAGGCAATGGCAACCCACTCCAGTACTCTTGTCTGGAAAATCCCATGGATGGAGGAGCCTGCTGGGCTGAAGTCCATGGGGTCACGAAGAGTTGAACACGACTGAGCAACTTCACTTTCATGCACTGGAGAAGGAAATGGCAACCCACTCCAGTGTTCTTTCCTGGAGAATCCCAGGGATGGGGGAGCCTGGTGGACTTCCGTCTGTGGGGTCGCACAGAGTCGGACACGACTGAAGCGACTTAGCAGCAGCAGCAGATCCCCACTGTCATACTGTTTTCTGCTGATTCTTACTCATAATGCCATGTTTCCTTAAGGCCTAGTTTAGCTGGAGTTACCTGTTTTCTTTGGGAAATTATTTATGTGACTTCTGAGGCCTAAAAAAGTATTTTCTGGGAAAGGTTTTCCATTTGTTCTGACAATGCCTGGAATCATTACCAGTATAAAACAACTTGGACAGCAAGGAGATCAAATCAATCAATCCGAAAGGAAATCAACCCTGAATATTCATCGTAAGGACTGGTCCTGAAGCTAAAGCTCCAATGCTTGGACCACCTGATGCTAGGAAAGACTAATGGCAAGAGGAGAAGAGGGCAGCAGAGCATGAGATGGTTAGATAACATCACTTACTCAAAAGACATGAGTTTGAGCAAACTCTGGGAGATAGTGAAGGACAGGGAAGCCTGACATGCTGCAGTGCATGGGGTCTCAAAGAGTCAGACACAACTTAGCAATTGAATAACAACAACAGTAAAGCAACTTTAAGTTCATAGTTGAAGGGTCTTTATTTTTTTAATTTGTTGTGTTAAAGTATAGTTGACTTATAACATTGTGTTAATTTCTACTGTGAGGGTATTTTAGATCCACCAAATGAGCTGAATTTGGGTTACTAAATCATACAGGAGTCAGATTATGATTATACCTTCTTTGAGACTTGTTTCCTTCCTCTGAGAGTTTAGAGTCTCAGTAAACTGCTGAGAGTTTATATCTAATTCCCCTCACATGAAGACCTTCTGAGGTCCTGCTTTAATGGACAATTCCTAATCCTATTATATTCCTTACCATATGCAGGTTATCTTCTGTCATCCATGTCCCACATAACAAAATTGAGTTAAGATTGTCCCCTAAGCATATTGTTTTATGGATAAATTATATGTGAACATATTACAACATGTGACCTTCCATGAGTTATCATTTAGTAATAAAAGTCCCAGGATTTTTACTCTTTTTTAGATGATTTTTAAAAACCACACTTATAGTTGCAACTACCTTTATTAGTCTGCTAAGACAGTTATTTCATTTCTAAATAGTGGGTTTCATCAGTTCTTAGTATTTTCGACCTGGAAGGGACTACGGAAAACCTCTGAATTAGTGGTTCTCATCCACGGGCTTCCCCTTTAAATTACTTGGGACCAAAAAAGAAAAAACAAAATCACTTGGGACCTTTTAAAATTATACTGATGCCTAGATCCCACCCCAGACCAGATTTATCAGAATTGGTGAGGGTAAATCTCACATATCAGTAGTTTTCTCAAACTCTCTAGGTGATTCTAATGTGAAGCCAAGGTTAAAAAGCACTGATCTAAGCCTCAGATCCAAAGATGCTAAAAGTCTGCCCAAAATGCACATTTACAAAAAGTTGAGGTTGGTATGTGAGGGACCCTAACTCTTAACTCCCAGACTCTATTACCCCATTATGCCTCCTTTAGTATTGAATGTTAAATAAAGACTGGCAATAACATTTCTTTTAATTCAAGAATTCATACACCAAACATCAATTGTTTTCTGTGTACTCTCCATTGATGATAGAATGATTCAATAGAAAAACACTCTGGAAACTTAAGGTTGGAGAGAAAGCTGATGGAAAACTTTAAGGATTATCTAGTTAGCATTAGTCCTTTAAACTCACTGCCTATTCTGGATCTTCTACCTAAGGTGCAACAAAATTTTTTGTTTATAATTTCATATGAGGGTGGGGGAGAGACTGTCTCCTATTAAAACTGATATGCTTAATTATTTTCTAATAATGAGAACTACATTGTTGACTGTTTTTGCTTTTTCTTGTAAGGAATCCCAAACCAAACATGACACTCAGTTTTAGGCACTGCACTGGGCCTTATGTGCAGTGCCTTATGGCCTTTTCTCCCTCCTTTTAAGTAATCTGAATTTTATTTCTATTTTTAATAACTTTACAGCATAGTGTTGTTATTATAAAAATGCCTTATATTAGTTTGAAAGGAAGTAAAGTTAATTTTTATACAAATTTAAAAACCTATTTCAATTTCAACTCATTGAGATTGCTACCATTTAATGAATAAAATATGTGTAAAGTGCTGTTTTCCCCCCTAAAGTGTTTTACCAAGTAAAACATAAAATATAGGCCCCTAAATTTATCTAAAGGAGAAATTTAGATATGTGGTTTTTTCAATCAGGATTATTCATTTTCTCAACTTTTTTGATAATTATCAAATACAAAAGTCACAGGTTGCCAGTTCCTTCTCCAGGGAATCATCCTGGACCAGGGATCAAACCCACTTCTGCTTGGTAGGTGGATTCTTTACCACTGAGCCATTAGGCAAGCCGTTATGCACAGGTACCAGAATCTAATGTGATGTTGTAGCCAACCAGACTTTTCTTTTGGCTGCTGATCTTTAAAGAGTCAATATCCATTTCTTGATAATCATAACTTGTTAAGTCCTGTCATTCATTAAGGAAGCTCAGTTGATAAAGAATCCACCTGCAATGCAGAAAGACCCTGGTTCGATTCCTGGGTCAAAAGATCCACTGGAGAAGGGATAGGCTATCCACTCCAGTATTCTTGGTTTTCCCTTGTGGCTCAGCTGGTAAAGAATCCACCCACAATGCAGGAGACCTGGGTTCAATCCCTGGGTTAGGAAGATACTCATGGAATCGTGGACTATACAGTCCACGGGATCACGAAGAGTCGGACACGACTGAGTGACTTTCGCTTTCACTATCATTCATTAAAAGTATTCAGCAAATTCTGTGTTGAGTTCTAGAAGGTACCTAGCACTGCAGTGGGTTTGAGAAGATTGCCATCCAGAAGCTCACACTCTAATAGATGATGTCACACACATTATACCATTTAACCTTCTTTCAACCCTGTGAAATAGGTATTGTTATCCGCATAGCCTTTTCTTTCTTATTTGTAAAACTGAAATAATACCTCTTAAAGCTACTGTGATAATAACTGTGGGACATAGTTCCTGCCTTCAAATTCAGTGTTCTTTCCACACTACCACACCTGCCAGTACTAGACTTTTCTGTTTGCCTCAAAAGTAGGAAGTCAAGAAACACCTGGAGTAACAGGCAAATTTAGCCTTGGAATACAGAATGAAGCAGGGCAAAGACTAATAGAGTTTTGCCAAGAAAATGCACTGGTCATAACAAACATCCTCTTCCAACAACACAAGAGAAGACTCTATACATGGACATCACCAGATGGTCAACACCGAAATCAGATTGATTATATTGATTATTCTTTGTAGCCAAAGATGGAGAAGCTCTATACAGTCAGCAAAAACAAGACTGGGAGCTGACTGTGACTCAGATCATGAACTCCTTATTGCCAAATTCAGACTTAAATTGAAGAAAGTGGGGGAAACCACTAGACCATTCAGGTATGACCTAAATCAAATACCTTATGATTATACAGTGGAAGTGAGAAATAGATTTAAGTGCCTAGTTCTGATAGATAGAGTGCCTGATGAACTATGGAATGAGGTTCGTGACATTGTACAGGAGACAGGGAGCAAGACCATCCCCATGGAAAAGAAATGCAAAAAAGCAAAATGGCTGTCTGGGGAGGCCTTACAAATAGCTGTGAAAAGAAGAGAAGTGAAAAGCAAAGGAGAAACATCTGAATGCAGAGTTCCAAAGAATAGCAAGAAGAGATAAGAAAGCCTTCTTCAGCGATCAATGCAAAGAAATAGAAGAAAACAACAGAATGGGAAAGACTAGAGATCTCTTCAAGAAAATTAGAGATACCAAGGGAACATTTCACACAAAGATGGGCTCAATAAAGGACAGAAATGGTAGGGACCTAACAGAAGGAGAAGATATTAAGAAGAGATGGCAAGAATACACAGAAGAACTGTACAAAAAAGATCTTCATGACCCAGAAAATCACGATGGTGTGATCACTGACCTAGAGCCAGACATCCTGGAATGTGAAGTCAAGTGGGCCATAGAAAGCATCACTACGAACAAAGCTAGTGGAGGTGATGGAATTCCAATGGAGCTATTTCAAATCCTGAAAGATGATGCTGTGAAAGTGCTGCACTCAATATGCCAGCAAATTTGGAAAACTCAGCAGTGGCCACAGGACTGGAAAAGGTCAGGTTTCATTCCAATCCCAAAGAAAGGCAATGCCAAAGAATGCTCAAGCTACCGCACAATTGCACTCATCTCACACGCTAGTAAAGTAATGCTCAAAACTCTCCAAGCCAGGCTTCAGCAATATGTGAACTGTGAACTTCCTGATGTTCATGCTGGTTTTAGAAAAGGCAGAGGAACCAGAGATCAAATTGCCAACATCCACTGGATCATGGAAAAAGCAAGAGAGTTCCAGAAAAACATCTATTTCTGCTTTATTGACTATGCCAAAGCCTTTGACTGTGTGGATCACAATAAACTGTGGAAAATTCTAAAAGAGATGGGAATACCAGACCACCTGACCTGCCTCTTGAGAAATCTGTATGCAGGTCAGGAAGCAACAGTTAGAACCGGACATGGAACAACAGACTGGTTCCAAATAGGAAAAGGAGTATGTCAAGGCTGTATATTGTCACCCTGCTTATTTAACTTCTATGCAGAGTACATCATGAGAAACGCTGGACTGGAAGAAACACAAGCTGGAATCAAGATTGTCGGGAGAAATATCAATAACCTCAGATATGCAGATGATACCACCCTTATGGCAGAAAGTGAAGAGGAACTAAAAAGCCTCTTGATGAAGGTGAAAGTGGAGAGTGAAAAAGTTGGCTTAAAGCTCGACATTCAGAAAATGAAGATCATGGCATCTGGTCCTATCACTTCATGGGAAATGGACCAGGAACAGTGGAAACAGTGTCAGACTTTATTTTTCTGGGCTCCAAAATCACTGCAGATGGTGACTGCAGCCATGAAATTAAAAGATGCTTACTCCTTGGAAGGAAAGTTATGACCAACCTAGATAGCATATTCAAAAGCAGAGACATTACTTTGCCAACACAAGTCCGTCTAGTCAAGGCTATGGTTTTTCCAGTGGTCATGTATGGATGTGAGAGTTGGACTGTGAAGAAGGCTGAGTGCTGAAGAATGGATGCTTTTGAACTGTGGTCTTGGAGAAGACTCTTGAGAGTCCCTTGGACTGCAAAGAGATCCAACCAGTCCATTCTGAAGGAGATCAGCCCTGGGATTTCTTTGGAAGGAATGATGCTAAAGCTGAAACTCCAGTACTTTGGCCAACTTATGCGAAGAGTTGACTCATTGGAAAAGACTCTGATGCTGGGAGGGATTGGGGGCAAGAGGAGAAGGGGACGACAGAGGATGAGATGACTGGATGGCATCACTGACTCAATGGACGTGAGTCTGAGTGAACTCTGGGAGTTGGTGATGGACAGGGAGGCCTGGTGTGCTGGGATTCATGGGGTCGCAAAGAGTCGGACACAACTGAGCGACTGAACTTAACTGACCCCTTTATTCTTTGGATACCATTTCAAATTAGTATCTGCTCTTCTGTGGCTATAATTCCTTTACCCAACTTCAATTTCTCACCTCCACCGTGGCTTTTTCCCATCTTTCTCTATTAAAATCCAGTCCTTTTCTGACCCCTTGCTTTGGCCTTGCAACCCAAAGTATTTTTTGAAAAGATGCCTTATCACGGATACATTCCTGATGGCAATGTAATTGGTATGAATTCTGTGGAAGATGATTTGGCATTATCTGTGAAAATTTTAGAGGCAGCATTTCCACTTCTAGAAATTTATCCCACAAATATATTCATATATAAGGAACTATTAAAGATATTCCATATAACATTGTTTATAATAGTAAAATAGTGAAACAAATAACTATCAACATTTATAAGTGGTTTTGTATGTGTAGAATATTACTGAAAGGATACAAAAAAAACAGTGAAGAAAAACAGTTTTAGAGACTTCCATGGTGGTCCAGTGGTTAAGAATCAACCTTCAATGCACCAGTGGTTAAGAATCAGCCTTCAATGCACAGGACAGGGTTCCATCCCAGCTTAGGGAGCTAAGACCCCACCTGCCTCAGGGCAACTAAGCCCCCAATCGGCACCTCACAGAGCCAATGTGATCTGGAGCCCACAGGCTGCAACAGAAAATCCTGCATGTCACAACTAAGACCCAACGCAGCCAAAACTAAAATATTTAAATATATATTTTTAAATACCAAAATGCATATATATGTAAAAAAGTAAATAATTTGTAAAAGTTTTAAAGATCAGAATATGGTATTATATGTCTATATACACACATGTATATACATGTAGATATATGTATATATATTTATATTTGTGTGTGTGTATTTCATGAGTATAATAATACTTTAAACCTCAGATGCCTTCAAATAATGATAAAGAACCAATTCATTATCTTTAAAACTGATAAAAACAAAGAGAAAGAATTAGACATTTAATTTTCTTATATGAGCTCTACCATTGGAGAACCAAAGAGATGTGGGGAAGTTCTCCTTATAAAGACTCCAATTATTACATTTCATAAATGATAGAAGTGGAAGATGACCATTTTGCAACCACTCATGAATAATGGATGTACTCATTGAGCATCAATGACTGCTGCTGCTGCTAAATCGCTTCAGTCGTGTCTGACTCTGTTCGACCCCATAGACGGCAGCCCACCAGGCTCCCCCGTCCCTGGGATTCTCCAGGCAAGAACACTGGAGTGGGTTGCCATCTTCTTCTCCAATGCATGAAAGTGAAAAGTGAAAGTGAAGTCGCTCAGTCATGTCCGACCCTCAGCGACCCCGTGGACTGCAGCCTACCAGGCTCCTCCGTCCATGGGATTCCCCAGGCAAGAACACTGGAGTGGGGTGCCATTACCTTCTCTGCAGTGACTGCTAATATTCCAAAAAGAAACAGGAGTACCTGTCTGTTTACTAGATGAGTTGTTGCTTGATTCATGACTCATTCCATAAAGCCAATTAGGTCTTCAAAAAAAAAAAAAAAGACAAGATATTATATGCTTCCTAATCAAAGAATATATGATTTCCTTTCATCTTGCCAGAGGGATTGAACCTGAGTCGAATCTTGCTTCTGTATCTACCAGTCAGTTTGTGAAATATACAACTGACAAAAGACCATGTGGACCTACATCAGTAAAAATGAAATCAGCAAAATCCAGACTAGGAAACTGCACAGCAAATAGCGCATGTTCTTCAACAGATGTTTTTAAGGAACTGGAGATAGAGGAGGAGCCTGTAAATCATTTTAAAAGCTCATGAAAATTTTTTCTTTAATGGGCAAAACCAAACTCCAGGGCCTTGAGATGTACACTTACCTGCATCACTTGATTACTAGGAAAGTCAAGATAGCAGCTTCTCTGAGGAGGAGAGGAGACTCTGGAATGGTTGGCAAAGTTCTATTCTTGGCTCAAATACAAAGGTGTTTACCTTTAATAGTTTATTAGATACATTTATATTCCTTCATTCATGTTTTAGTTTATATTTTTAAACGTTTTTAAACTAACTGAAAAAAATTGTAAATAGGTTCATTGTAATGAGGGAAACAAAAGGCACTGACAACGTAGAGCTTCTCTCTGGGCCTGTCCTCTTGGGCATTTTACATATTGTGTCATTTACAGAAGTCAAATAATTCACTCAAGGCCAAGGCCACATTACTAGTGGCAGAGCCAAAGCTCTGATTTTTCCAGTGCACTGTGCTGCCTGTGGGGGCTTAGAGGGAACACTGCATGAGTCCTCATCTCTTAGGCCAGGCGTTTCTCTCTAAGACACTTTCTGCCTTCCTGTTGACCAATGGCTGCAGCCACTTGAATAATTTAGGGTTGAAGGTAGATGAAGTATTCTGCAGTATTTTTACCTGGTCTATAACTTGTACTTTCAGCCTAAAGTAGTTCGTGATATGAATAAGAGAAAATTGTCTCCATAGGAAAGAAATTAACCCATCTATAAAAATCTTGCCTTTTCCCTAATAGGATTCAATGTGTTTCCTGCAGTTCCCTTTAGGTGCCAAGCTGAAGTGGATGACCACTTGGCCTATATCTCCCTTTGTCACAAATCCTTCATTGGCTGAAGAATTTTCTGCTGACTAACTAGAGGTACCAGCTCTGCCAGAAACAAGTGTTTGTCCACCTCTTGCCTGCCTTGAGTAGGAAATGATAACTCATGGCATTACAGAACCCCGGGCTGACCAGTGGTGTTTTCATCTTGTGTACAGAAACCATGAGGGCTTGGAGTGTGGGTTGGTAGACACAGTAGGACCTTAAAGAGCTATCTATACCAGCAATTGGTGGCACAATGGTAAAGAATCCGCCTCTCAATGCAGGAAACACAAGAGACATGGGTTCAATCCCTGGTTGGGGAAGATCCCTTAGAGTAGGACATGACAATCTGCTCCAGTATTCTTGCCTGGATAATTCTATGGTCAGAGAAGCCTGGTGGGCTACGGTCCATAGGGTCTCAAAGACACGACTGAGCAACTGAGCACACCACAGCACATTGATTATGACTCCAATAATTATAAAGTCAACCAACCAAAAGCATCTTGAAAACAGATGTTATCCAAGATGGCTAAAACAGACCTAAAAATCAGCAGGAGCCAGAGAAGTAGTTTTCCCACACTCTGAAGATCCAAACTTAAGATATATGTGCTCATTAAAATAGGCATTTTTCATCAGGCCTTAACCAGATTACTTTTCTCAGGATTTGTAGTTTGGTTGGTATCAGATGAAAGTATTCAATGAAAGCATTTGTACAAATAATTTAAACAAGTTTAATGGACGTGATCAAGTTAACCAGAGCTAATAAATGCTGCTGACAATATGTTGTAACTCTCCTAGCTCTTTACATTTCTTATGTAAAAAAGGGGAAGTGAAGATAGTAACTCTCATATTGAACTTGTAACTAAAGTAGCCTACCAGCCCAATTAACAATATGTCAGTTCAGTTCAGTTGCCCAGTCATGTCCAACTCTTTGCTACCCAATGGACTGCAGCACACCAGTCCTCCCTGTCCATCACTAACTCCTGCAGTTTACTCAGACTCACATCCATTGAGTCAGTGATGCCATCCAATCATTTCATCCTCTGTTGTCCCCTTCTCCTCCCGCCTTCAATCTTTCCCAGCATCAGGGTCTTTTCAAATGAGTCAGTTCTTCCCATCAGGTGGCCAAAGAATTGGAGCTTCAGCTTCAACATCAGTCCTTCCAGTGAATATTCAGGCCTGACTTCCTTTAGGATTGACTGGTTTGATCTCCTTGCAGTGCAAGGGAATCTCAAGAGTCTTCTCCAACACCACAGTTCAAAAGCACCAATACTTTGATGCTCAGCTTTCTTTATACTCCAACTCTCACATCCAAACATGACTAACAGAAAAATCATAGCTTTGACTAGACGGACCTTTGTAGGCAAAGTAACATCTCTGCTTTTTAATATGCTATCTAGGTTGGTCATAACTTTTCTTCCAAGGAGCAAACATCTTTTAATTTCATGGCTGCAGTCACCATTTTCAGTGATTTTGAAGCCCCAAAAAATAAAATCTGTCCCTGTTTCCACTGTTTCCCCATCTATAATACTATGTGCTATAGACTAAATAGACACGACTGAGCGACTTCAGTTTCACTTTTCACTTTCATGCACTGGAGAAGGAAATGGAACCCCACTCCAGTGTTCTTGCCTGGAGAATCCCAGGGACAGGGGAGCCTGGTGGGCTGCCGTCTATAGGGTCACACAGAGTCAGACACGACTGAAGTGACTTAGCAGCAGCAAAATTCATATATTGAAACCTAATCCCCAAAGCGATACTATTTGGAGGTAGGGTTTTGAGGCTTCCCTGGTGGCTCAGACAGTAAAGAATCTACCTGCAATGAAGGAGACCTGGGTCCAACCCCTGGGTTGTGAAGATCTCCTGGAGGAGGGCATGGCAACCCACTCCAGTATTCTTGCCTGGAGAATCCCCATGGAGGGAGGAGCCTGTCAGGCTGCAGTTCATGGGGTCTCAAAGAGTCGGACACAACTGAGCGACCAATGGTTCCAAATTGGGAAAGGAGTACATCAAGGCTGAATATTGTCACCCTGCTTATTTAACTTATATACAGAATACATCATGTGAAATGCCGGGCTGGATGAAATGCAAGCTGGAATCAAGATTGCCAGGAGAAATATCAATAACCTCAGATACGCAGATGACATCACCCTTATGGCAGAAAGCAAAGAAGAATTAAAGAGCCTCTTGATGAAAGTAAAAGAGGAGAGTGAAAAAGTTGGCTTAAAACTCAACATTCAGAAAATGAAAATCATGGCAACTGGTCCTATCACTTTATGGCAATAGATGGGGAAACAATGGAAACAGTGACAGACTTTCTTTTCTTGGCTCCAAAATCACTGCAGATGGTGACTGTAGCCATGAAATTAAGACGCTTGCTCCTTGAAAGAAAAGCTATGACAACCCTAGACAGCATATTAAAAAGCAGAGACATTACTTCACCGACAAAGGTCTGTCTAGTCAAAGCTGTGGTTTTTCCAGTAGTCATGTATGGATGTGAGAGTTGGACTATAAAGAAAGCTGAGCACTGAAGAATTGATGCTTTTGAACTGTGGTGTTGGAGAAGACTCTTGTAAGGAGAGCCAACCAGTCAATCCTAAAGGGAATGAGGCCTGAATATTCATTGGAAGGACTGATGCTGAAGCTGAAACTCCCAATTCTTTGGCCACCTGATGGGAAGAACTGACTAATTTGAAAAGACCCTGATGCTGGAAGAGATTGAAGGCAGGAGGAGAAGGGGATGACAGAGGATGAGATGGTTGGATGGCATCACCGACTCAATGGACATGCATTAGAGTAAGCTCTGGGAGTTGGTGATGGACAGGAAAGCCTGTCATGCTGCAGTCCACGAGGTCACAAAGAGTCAGACATGACTGAGCGACTGAACAGAAGTAAACGTCTGAGGGCAGAGCCCTTATTAAAGAGATCACAGAGATCTCCCTTACCCCTTCTTCCATGTGAGAACACAGTGAAAAGATGGCCATCTATGAACCAGAAAACACACTCTCACCAGATATCAGATGTACAGGACTTTGATCTTGGATTTCCTAGCCTCAAAAACTGTGAGAAATAAATTTCTGGTATTTATAAGCCATACAGTCTACAGAATTTTGGTATAGCAGCCTGAAAAGACTGACAGCATCTCTCAATGGCTTAGTAGATAACTAATTTTCATTTCATATATATATATATAGTTTTATTTATTATGTGCCTATTCTATGCCAGACACAATGGCACTTTGCTTGTATTACCTCATTTAATCCTCAGAGTAGCACTAGTATTCTGAACACTAGCTCAATTTTTTAAAATTTTTATTTATTTATATATTTATTTATCTGGCTGTCTGGGTCTTAGTTGTGGCATGTGGTATCTTTGATCTTTGTTGCATCATGTGGTATCTTTAGTTGAAGTATGTAGGATCTAGTTCCCCAGCCAGGGATTAAACCCAAGCCCCCCGGCATTGGGAGTGCAGAATCGTAGCCACTGGACCACCAGAGAAGTCCCTAGCTCAATTTTAAAGGGGAGAAAATTGAAACATGGATAAAATAACTTGTTCAAGGTCACAGCCAGTATATGGTAGAGCTAGGGTTCAAGCATAAGTCTTTGTCATAAAACTATGCTCTTCCCACAAAGCTTAAGGCAAAGATTTATAATAGCCTACCCTAATGTCCATTTTCTGCTTCTTCTTTTGAAATAAATCTCCTATTTCATTCAGGAAAGAAATATGCTCTATTGAAAGATTATATTTCCCAACTTCCCTTGCAGGTCAAGTTCTGGCCAGAAAGATATTAATATAAAGGGAAATGTTGTGTGGAACTTCCAAAAAGTCTCCTTAGAATGAAGGGATCAGGCCATTCTTCCTCCTTCCTGTTTTCTTCTTTCCTGCTGCTGAGACTGGGATGTGATGGCTATGCCTCTAGCAGCCATCTTGTACAGGAAGGTGACCTTGAAAATAGAGGCCTGTCTGAGAGAGAGCCCAGGTCACTGACAACACCATGAAACCACAGGACTAGCCTTTTCAAGCTGCTAACCTCTAGACTTCTTTCACACGAGAAAAAGAAACTCCTGCCACATGAGAAAAAGAAATCTCTGCTTTGTTTTTTGGGGTTTATTATTGTGTGTGTTAGTCGCTCAGGCATGTCTGACTCTTTGCGACTCCATGGACTGTAGCCCACCAGGATCCTCTGTCCATGGAATTGTCCAGGCAAGAATACTGGAATGGGTTGCCATTCCCTTCTCCAGGGGATCTTCCCAACCCAGGGATCGAACCTGGGTCTCCTGCATTGCAGGCAGATTCTTTACCATCTGAGCCACCAAGGAAGACCAGGGTTTATTATTATATTGAACCAAATTATCCTAACTAAAATATGCCACATATATCAGTATTCCACCCACATTTTGCCTGCACCATTACCTAAAGCCAAATAATTTTGCTCTCAATGACCCACTTATTAGTAAAACATTGTCTGTGGCTCCAGGTTGTTTAACTTTTCATTAAAGAAGTCCAAAGGGAAGAGAACTAACATTTGTATGCCTTATATGGTTTAGTTACCAATATGTATTATCTCAGATTATTTCACGTTTGATCTCATTCCATGATCATTCCCATCATCTCTAATATATCCTGCTTTTATATATATCCTATCTAATATAGGATATATCCTATCCTAATACATCCTATCTTTTAGAAACAAAACTCTTTTTTGGCTTCATAGTCCTCTCAACACACCTTATCAGCAAAAACTACTTAAAAGTTTTATATTATAGCTGCTGTTCATCCCCTCTCTTCTGATTCTCCTGAACCCAAGCAAGACATCCTCCCATCCCCATCACTCTGATAAAATAACCCTTTTGGAATCACCCATGACGTTCATGTTGCTAATACAGTGGTCATCTCTTAGTCCTTGTCTTTCTTGATATATTTGCAGCATTTGACACAGTTGATCACATCTTCCTTGAAATACTTTCTTCCCTAGGCTTTCAGGATACCACTCTGTTTTCTTCCTGTGTCACTGGTCATGTGCTCTGTCCCTTGCTGGTTCTTTCTTGTGTGTTAGTCATTCAGTCATATCCGACTCTTTGCAACCTCATGGACTGTAGCCGGCCAGGCTCCTCTGTCCATGGAATTCTCCAGGCAAGAATACTGGAGTGGATTTCCATTTCCTTCTCCAGGTGTTCTTTCTTATCCCTGGCTAGATGCTGGAGGGCCCCAGGGGTTCAGTCCTCAGGCCTCTTTTCCACTTAAATTCACTTCTTTGGTGATGTCAAACAGCTTTATGATTTTCAATACTATCACTGTGGTATCAGCATCTAGTTTCTCTCTCTAGCTTAATCTCTTCCAAAATTTCAGAAATATGTATATATATAACTGCCAACTCAATATTCCTATTTGGATACAAATAGACATTTCAAACTGGACAGGTCCTAAACCAACTCCTAGCTCACCCTGCCTGCCAAAACTACTCCAACAGTATTTTCCTTACAAATGTCAACACAACACTACCAGCTGCTTACAGCAAAAACTTCAGTGTCTTTCTTGACTCTTCTTTCTCTACATCTGAACTGTAAACAAAAGGATTCCCTGGTGGTCTGGTGGTTAGGACTCAGTTCTTTCACTGCCAAGGGCCCAGGTCCAATCCCTGGTCAAGGAGCTAGGATCCCACAAGTAGATGAATGGAGTGGCCAAAAAAATAAAAAAATAATAAATAAACCATGAGCAAGACTTCTAGGCTTTATCTTTAAAATATATACAGAATCCATGTTTGAGAGTATTAAAAATTACTCAAAACTTTTTAGATAGGATTATAATATTGTGGTTGTTTTAAAAACTGTTAGTGATACATTCAAAAGTACTTTTAGATGAAGTTACATGATATGTGGGCCTTGCTGTAAGATAATTGTAATGGAGAAAATTGAAATATAGAAGGAATAAGATTGATTGTGAGTTGATGGTGAACAATGTTATAGATGGAGATTTGTTATACTAGTCTGCTATGTTTTACCTATATTTGATATTGTCTTTAACAAAAAGTTAATTAGCTGTCATCACACATCAAAAAAATCATTTTTATGTGTGGCAATGGATGTTAACTAGCATTATGGTGGCAATCTCCTTAAATAGTCTCTCTTGTTCTACCTTTGTCCATTTATGCCCTCAACAGGGCAGCAGGGTGACCCTGTTAAAATATAAGGCAAGTCACACTTCTATTCAGAACCCTCCAAGGGCTGCCAAATCACACTAAGTAAAAACCAAAGTCTTTGTGATGGACTCCAAGGTGCAATGATCTATACCACCACTCCCCTCAAACCTTTGCCCCTCACTTTTTCATCTTGGTTTTGCCATGTTGGCATCCCTTTGCCTTGAGGCCTTTGTATATTCCATTCTTTCTGCCTAGAACACTTTTCACCAAGATACATACACCATTCATTCTTTCAGGTCTACTATTAAATGACATGTTGTCAATGAGGCCTTCCCTTAACCACTGTCTGTAATATAACAACACTCTACCATCACTATTTCTCTCCTTCACTATTTCTCTCCCTTGTCCTGGCTTATTTTCCCCATACTATTTATCAGCCACCTGACATTATTATGTATTTCTTTATTTTCTACCCCTCCCATGCTAAATCAGTTCCATGGAAGTAAGTTGTTTTTGCTTTGGTGTGGTTTCTTCCTTACACTTTTTGCTAGTCACTGCTATAGTTGCAGTGACTAGAACACTACTTGGGACTTGGGACATAGTAAGTGCTTGATAAATAAATAAATACTAGTATTGAGATCCTCACTCCACTTTATAATGAGGAAATTTAGGTTAAAAAGAGGTTTAGTAACTTGCCCAAAATAATACATATACTTTTGGCCTAAAGCCTTTGTACTCTTCACTCCTTTCACCTACAATGTTTCCATGTTCAGAGCAGGATCTTAATCTTCGTCTTCTATACCTGTGCACTTTCTATTCCAAAATGCTGAAAGTATTTCACAAGGTTACAATGAGGATTAAATGTAAATATGAACATCAATTAACTTCATAGAATTTTAGGCCATATACAAGTTACAGTTCTTGTAGTTTTATTTTTAAGATCAAAGAAAGAGTAGCCCATTTCTTCAAGCTTCTTTTTATCTAGATATGAAAATACAACTATTCTCTGGGAACCCCAAATAAATTCCAAGTGTTAAAATTTGGATAGGCTGTCTTATGTTACTAATGTGTGGTTTCCTGCAAGTAATGGAAATGAGGTATTTTTGTTCTTGAAATATTCAGAGGCGAGCACCTGGCTAAAAATGACAGTCACATGATTGTAGTTTAAAAATAGCTCCAGGTTTCATCTCTCAGCTGCAGATGTATTTGCAAGTATATAGATACCATACAGCAGGTATAGTCTGCCAGTCAGACTAACTATTGTGAAATAATTGAGTAAATTAATGATAGTGATCATCAGGTTTTTTCAAAACACTGATTTGCAATTTGCTAAAGAATTGTGTGTCTAAAGCATTACATTGCCCAAATGAGAAGCACAATGATCTAAACATTTAGATATTTGGGGAATAAACCACATTTATAATTTCCTCCTAGTGATCTGTGCTAATTTGTACATAGATAAGCATTCAAAAATTCTATTCACCCTCCTGCCCTCTCTTCATTCCACAAGTGTTGTTCCACTCTCTCCCATGTACTTGGAAAGCTGGAGAGGGCCCTTGCAGATGTCATGAGGGCACAGGGTGACTGCAACACTGACCACACAGGGGGAGATCTCAACATTATGGCCCGTGTCCAGCATTATGAGAACATGGAATACCAGAACCCCCATAAATAATCTTCAGATCAAGCCCTGAGCCTTTGGAGTGGGAAGTGACTCCAAGACCCTAGACTACCAGATAGCTGACCCTAGGGAGTACCAAATAGTGAGAACTCACACAAAGGAAACTACTTGAATATATGACCCAGCATCACCCAACTACCAGTAGCACCCTGTGCAGGATGCCTCATCTAAACACCAAACAAAACAAAAATTCAAACCCAGTAATCAGCAGATAAGATTACCACCTTACTCAGCCTTGCCCATCAGAGGAAAAACAAACAAAAACTCAACACAAATCTCACCCTCTACAAAGCTTACACAAACCACTGGACCAACCTTAGGAGAGCAGAAACCAAAAGGAAGAAAGAATTCAACACTGAAGCCTGGGCAAATGAGATCTCAAACACAATAAGTTAAAAATAATAATGAAAAGGCAGAGAAATACTATACAAATTAAGGAACATACTAGAAACACAGAAATCCAAATAAATGAAGAGGAAATAGGCAAGCTATCTGGAAAAAAATTCAGAATAATGATAGTAAAGATGATCAAAAACCTTAAAATGGAGAAAATGCAAGAATCAATTAACAAAGACCTAGAAGAATCAAAGAATAAACATACAGAGACAAGCAACACAATTACTGAAATTAAAAATTCTCTAGAAGAAATCAATAACAACATCTGAAGCAGAAGAACAAATCAGTAAGCTGGAAGATAAAGTGGTGGAAATAACTTCAGAAGAGCAGAATAAAGTAAAAAGAATGAAAAGAACTGAGGATAGTCTCAGAGACTTCTGGGACAATATCAAATGCACCAACTTTCAAATTATAAGGCTCCCAGAAGAAGAAGAGAAAAAGGGTATGAGAAAATTTTTGAAGAGAGTATAGTTGAAAATTTCCCCAACATGGAAAAGGAAATAGCCAATCAAGTTCAAGAGGCTCAAAGAGTCCCATACAGGATAAACCCAAGGAGAAACACACCAAGACACATACTAATCAAAGACTAAACACAAAGAAAGAATATTAAAAGCAGCAAGGGAGAAGCAACAAGTAACATACAAGGGAAACCCTGTGCGCTTAACAGCTGATGTCTCAGCAGAAACTCTGCAGGCCAGAAGGGAATTGCAGGATATATTTAAAGTATTGAAAGGGGAAAATCTACAACCAAGATTACTGTACCCAGCAAGGATCTCATTCGAAATTGATGGAGAAATCAAAAGCTTTTCAGACAAGCAAAAGTTGAGAATTCAGTACCCCTAAACTACCTTTACAACAAATGGCAAAGGGACTTACATAATCAAGAAATACAAAAGAAGAAAAAAGATCTACAAAATCAACCCCAAACAATTAAGAAAATGGCAATAGGAACATATATATCAATAATTACTTTAAATGTAAACGGATTAAATGCTCCAGCCAAAAGACACAGACTGACTGACTGGATACAAAAACAAGACCCATGCATATGCTGTCTACAAGAAACTCACTTTATACTTAAATACACATTTAAACTAAAAATGAGAGAATGGAAAAATATATTCCATGCAAATGGGAAGCAAAAGAAAGCTGGAGTAGCAACCCTCATATCAGACGAAATAGGCCTTCAAGAAGATTACAAGAGATAAGGAAGGACACAGCATAATGATCAAGAGATCAATCCAAGAGGAAGACATCACAATTGTAAATATCTATGCGCCCAACATGGGAGCACCTCAAAACATAAGACAAACACTAACAGACATAAAAGGAGAAACTGACAATAACACAGTAATAGTAGGAGACTTTAACACCCCACTCATACAGATCATGTGATGGACAGATCATCAAAACTGAAAATTAATAATGAAACGCAAGTCTTAAATGATACATTAGATGAGATGGATCTCATTGATATCTTCAGCACATTCCATCCAAATGCAGAATACATCTTCTTCTCAAGTGTACATGGAACATTCTCCAGGATAGACCAATCTTGGGTCACAAATCGAACCTCAGTAAATTTAAGAAAGTTGAAATTCTATCAAGCATCTTCTCCAATCACAATGCTATGAGACTAGATATCAATTATTTTTTTTAATTGTAAAAAACATAAACACATGGAGATTAACAACACATTTCTAAAAAACCAACAGGTTATTGAAGAAATCAAAAAGGAAATTAAAAAATTTTAAGAAAAAAATAACAATGAAAACATGACAACTCAAAACCTATAGGATGCAGCAAAAGCAGTTCTAAGAGGGAAGTATATAGCAATACAATCCTACCTCAAGAAACAAGAAAAACATCAAATAGACAACCTAACTTTACACCTAAAACAACTGGAAAAAGAAGAACAACAACAACAAAAAAAAAAACTAAGTAGAAGGAAAGAAATCATAAAGATCTGAGCAGAAATAAATGAAAAAGAAGTGAAGGAAACAATAGTAAAGATTAATAAAACTAAAAGCTGGTTCTTTGAGAAGATAAACAAAATTGACAAGCCTTTAGCCAGACTCATCAAGAAAAATAGAGGAATCAAATCAACAAAATTAGAAATGAAAAAGAAGAAGTTACAGCCGACAATGTAGAAATACAAAGGATTATTAGAAACTATTATGAACAACTATACAGCAATACAATGGATAACCTGGAAGAAATGGACAGATTGTTAGAAAAGTTCAATCTTCCAAGACTGAACCAGGAAGAAATAGAAATTATGAACAACCCAATTACATGCACTGAAATTGACATTGTGATAAAAAATCTCTTCAAAAACAAAAGCCCAGGACAAAATGGCTTCACAGGAGAATTCTATCAAACATTTAGAGAAGAGGCAATGCCTATCCTTCTAAAACTCTCTCAAAAAATTTCAGAGGAAGGAACACTTCCAAACTCATTCTGTGAGACCACCATCAGCCTGATACAAAAACCAAAGACAACACACAAAAAGAAAACTACAGGATAATATCACTGATGAACATAGATGCAAAACTCCTCAACAAAATTTTCAGAATTTTGCAAACAGAATTCTGCAAACAGAATTCAGCAACACATCAAAAAGCTCATACACCATGATTCAGATCAGATCAGATCAGTCGCTCAGTCGTGTCCGACTCTCTGCGACCCCATGAATCGCAGCACGCCAGGCCTCCCTGTCCATCACCAACTCCCGGAGTTCACTCAGACTCACATCCATCGAGTCAGTGATGCCATCCAGCCATCTCATCCTCTGTCGTCCCCTTCTCCTCCTGCCCCCAATCCCTCCCAGCATCAGAGTCTTTTCCAATGAGTCAACTCTTCGCATGAGGTGGCCAAAGTACTGGAGTTTCAGCTTTAGCATCATTCCTTCCAAAGAAATCCCAGGGCTGATCTCCTTCAGAATGGACCGGTTGGATCTGCTTGCAGTCCAAGGGACTCTCAAGAGTCTTCTCCAACACCACAGTTCAAAAGCATCAATTCTTCGGCGCTCAGCCTTCTTCACAGTCCAACTCTCACATCCATACATGACCACAGAAAAAACCATAGCCTTGACTAGACAAACCTTTGTTGGCAAAGCAATGTCTCTGCTTTTGAATATGCTATCTAGTTTGGTCATAACTTTCCTTCCAAGGAGTAAGCGTCTTTTAATTTCATGGCTGCAGTCACCATCTGTAGTGATTTTGGAGCCCAGAAAAATAAAGTCTGACACTGTTTCCACTGTTTCCCCATCTATTTCCCATGAAGTGGTGGGACCGGATGCCATGATCTTCGTTTTCTGAATGTTGAGCTTTAAGCCAACTTTTTCACTCTCCACTTTCACTTTCATCAAGAGGCTTTTGAGTTCCTCTTCACTTTCTGCCATAAGGGTGATGTCATCTGCATATCTGAGGTTATTGATATTTCTCCCGACAATCTTGATTCCAGCTTGTGCTTCTTCCAGCCCAGCGTTTCTCATGATGTACTCTGCATATAAGTTAAATAAACAGGGTGACAATATATAGCCTTGACGAATTCCTTTTCCTATTTGGAACCTGTCTGTTGTTCCATGTCCAGTTCTAACTGTTACTTCCTGGCCTGCATACAAATTTCTCAAGAGGCAGATCAGATGGTCTGGTATTCCCATCTCTTTCAGAATTTTCCACAGTTTATTGTGATCCACACAGTCAAAGGCTTTGGCATAGTCATTAAAGCAGAAATAGATGTTTTTCTGGAACTCTCTTGCTTTTTCTATGATCCAGCGGATGTTGGCAATTTGATCTCTGGTTCCTCTGCCTTTTCTAAAACCAGCTTGAACATCAGGAAGTTCACGGTTCACATATTGCTGAAGCTTGGCTTGGAGAATTTTGAGCATTACTAGCGTGTGAGATGAGTGCAATTGTGCGGTAGTTTGAGCATTCTTTGGCATTGCCTTACACCATGATTAGTTGGGTTTATTCCAGGAATGCAAGGATACTTCAACATACACAAATCAATCAATGTGATACACTATATTAACAAACTGAAAGATAAAAACCATATGATCATCTCAATAGATGCCAAAAAAGCCTTTGACAAAGTTCAGCACCCATTTATGATTAAAACTCTTCAAAAAATGGGCATAGAAGGAACCCACCTCAACATAGTAAAGGCCATATGTGATAAGCCTACAGCAAACATTATTCTCAATGGTGAAAAACTGAAAGCATTCCCCCTAAGATAGGAACAAGACAAGGGTGTCCACGTTCACCACTATTATTCAACATAATTCTGGAAGTCCTAGCTACAGGAATCAGAGAAGAAAAAGAAATAAAAGGAATCCAGATCAGAAAAGAAGTAAAGCTCTCACTGTTTACAGATGACATGATACTGCACATAGAAAACCCCAAAGATAGTATCAGAAAATTACTAGAGTTAATCAATGAATTTAGCAAAGTTTGCAGGATACAAAATTGATACACAGAAATCACCTGCATTTCTATATACTAACAATGAAAAATCAGAAAGAGAAATTAAGGAATCAACCCCATGCAGCATTTCAACAAAAAGAATTAAATATCTAGGAATAGGCTTACCTAAGGAGACCAAAGAACTGTACACAGAAAATTACAAGGCACTAATGGTCAGGAAGCAACAGTTAGAACTAGACATAGAACAACAGACTGGTTCCAAATAAGAAAAGGAGTACATCAAGGCTGTATATTGTCACCCTGCTTATTTAACTTATATGCAGAATACATCATGAGAAACGCTGGACTGGATGAAGCACAAGCTGGAATCAAGATAGCTGGGAGAAATATCAATAACCTCAGATATGCTGATGGCACCACCCATATGGCAGAAAGCAAAGAAGAATTAAAGAACCTCTTGATGAAAGTGAAAGAGGAGAGTGAAAAAGTTGACTTAAAGCTCACATTCAGAAAACGAAGATCATGGCATCCGGTCCCATCACTTCATGGCAAATAGATGGGGAAACAGTGGCTAACTTTATTTTTCTGGGCTCCAAAAGCACTGCAGATGGTGATTGCAGTCATGAAATTAAAAGACGCTTACTCCTTGGACAGAAAGTTATGACCAACCTAGACAGCATATTAAAAAGCAGAGACATTACTTTGCCAACAAAGGTCCATCTAGTCAAGGCTATGGTTTTTCCTGTGGTCATGTATGGATGTGAGAATTGGACTGTAAAGAAAGCTGAGTGCAGAAGAATTAATGCTTTTGAACTGTGCTGTTATAGAATACTCTTGAGAATCCCTTGGACTGCAAGGAGATCTAACCAGTCCATCCTAAAGGAGATCAGTCCTGGGTGTTCATTGGAAGGACTGATGTTGAAGCTGAAGCTCCAGTACTTTGGCCACCTGATGTGAAGAGCTGACTCATTTGAAAAGAACCTGATGCTGGGAAAGATTGAAGGTAGGAGGAGAAGGGGATGACAGAGGATGAGATGGTTGGATGGCTTCATCAAGTCAATGGACATGGGTTTGGGTAGACTCCGGCAGTTGGTGATGGATAGGGAGGCCTGGCGTGCTGCTGTTCATGGGGTCACAAAGAGTCGGACACAACTGAGCGACTGAACTGAACTGAACTGAATGAAAGAAATCAAAGACAACATAAACAGAGGAGAGATATTCCATGTTTCTGGGTAGGAAGAATCAGTATTGTGAAAATGACTATACTACCAAATGCAATCTACAGATTCAGTGTGATCCCTATCAAATTACCAACGGTATTTTTCACAGACCTAGAACAGAAAAATTAACAATTCATATGGAAACACAAAAGACCCCAAATAGCCAAAGCAATCCTGAGAAAGAAGAATGGAGCTGGAGGAATCAACCTTCCTGACTTCAGATTATACTACAAAACTATAGCCATCAAAACAGTATGGTACTGGCCCAAAAGCAGAGATATAGACCAATGGAACAAAATAGAAAGTCCAGAAATAAATCCATGCGCCTATGGGTACCTTATTTTTTACAAAGGAGGCAAGAATATACAATGGGGCAAAGACAGCCTCTTCAATAAATGGTGCTGGGAAAACTGGACAGCTACATGTAAAAGAATGAAATTAGAACACTTCCTAACACCATACACAAAGATAAACTCAAAATGGATTAAAGACCTTAATGTAAGACCAGAAGCTATAAAACTCTTAGAGGAAAACATAGGCAGAACACTTACAACATAAATCAAAGAAAGATTCTCTATGACCCACCTCCTAGAGTAACAGAAATAAAAAGAAAAGTAAACAAATGGGACCTGATTAAACTTAAAAGCTTTTGCACAGCAAAGGAAACTATTAGCAAGGTGAAAAGACAGCTCTCAGAAAGGGAGGAAATAATAGCAAATGAAACAACTGACAAAGGATCAATTTCCAAAATACACAAGCAGCTCATACAACTCAATGCCAGAAAAACAAACAACCCAATCAAAAAGTGGGAAAAAGACTTAAACAGACATTTCTCCAAAGAAGACATACAGATTGCTAACAAACACATCAAAAGATGCTCAACATGGCTCATTATTAGAGAAATGCAAATGAAAACTACAATGAGATATTACCTCACACCAGTCAGAATGGCCATCATCAAAAAGTCTACAAACAATAAGTGCTGGAGAGGATGTGGAGAAAAGGGAACACTCTTGCACTGTTGGTGGGAATGTAAATTGATACAGCCATTATGGAAGATGGTATGGAGATTTCTTAAAAAACTAGGAGTAAAGCCACCATATGACCCAGCAATCCCACTCCTAGGCATACACTCCAAGGAAACCAAAATTGAAAATGACTCATGTATCCTATTTTTCACTGCAGCACAATTTATGATAGCTAGAACATGGAAGCAACCTAGATGTCCATTGACAGAGGAATGGATAAAGAAGTTGTGGTACATATACACAATGGAATATTACTAAGCCATAAAAAGGAACACATTTGAGTCAGTTCTGATGAGGTGGATGAACCTAGAACCTATTAGAGTGAAGTAAGCCAGAAAAAGAAAGATAAATATCATATTCTAACGCATATACTTTGACACCACAGTTCCAAAGCATCAATTCCAACCAGTCCATCCTAAAGGAAATCAATCCTGAATATTCATTGGAAGGACTGATGCTGAAGATGAAACTCCAATACTTCAGCCACCTGATGCCAAGAACTGACTCATTTGAAAAGATCCTGATGCTGGGAAAGATTGAAGAGAGGAGGAGAAGGGGACAACAAAGGATGAGATGGTTGGATGTCATCACTGACTCAATGGACTTGAGTTTGAGTAAACTCCAGGAGTTGGTGATGGACGGGGAAGCCTGGCATGCTGCAGTCCATGGGGTCACAAAGAGTTGGACACAACTGAGAGACTGAACTGGCTGAACTGAACACATATACACAGAATGTAGAAAAATGGTACTGAAGAATTTATAGAGCAGCAGTGGAGAAACAAACATAGAAAATAGACTTATGGAAATGGGGAGAGAGGAGGAGAGGGTGAGATGTATGGAAAGAGTAATGTGGAAATTTACATTACTACATGTAAAATAGATAGCCAATGAGAATTTGCTGTTTGGCTCAGGTAACTCAAACAGGGTCTCTGTATCAATTCTAGAGGAGTGAGATGGGCAGGAGATGGGAGGGAGGTTCAAAGGGGAGGGGATATATGTATACCTATGGCTGATGCATGTTGGGGTTTGACAGAAAACAACAAAATTCTGTAAAGCAATTATCCTTCAATAAAAAATAAATTTTAAAAATAATAAAAGCCAGACAATTTTAAAAAATTCTATTCAAGTTTGCAATTTGTTCCATTTAACTAATGGAAAAAAACAATGTGCAAGTTGAAATAAACTTGTCAAAATTCCCTTAGTGGCAAAAAGCAGAAAGAGTCAAAAAACTTAAGAGTCAGTTTCTCCTACAGCTAGTGCTATTTGCCTCCCAGTCTCTGCTTTTTACAACTGAATAGGTTACCTTAGAATCATATGAAATTACCAAAATAATAACAGAACACTTAGGACTTCCCTGGTGGTCCAGTGGTTAAGACTCTGCCTGCCAATGCAGGGCACAATCCCTGGCCTGAGAAGATTCCACCTGTCACAGAGCAACTAAGCCCATGTACCACAACTACTGAGCCCATTCTCTAAGAGCTCACAAGCTAAAGCTACTGAGCCCAAGTGCCACAACTACTGAAGCCCATGCTTCACAACGAGGGAAGCCGCTGCAGTGAGAAGTGCATGCACTACAACTAGAAAGTAACCCTGACTTGCTGCAACTAGAATGCCAGACAGCCCAAAGTTATAGTGTTATTCCTTTGTCATCCTGTTAACTCGACCGTGCTCCATGACCCATTGTACTCAGTCTTAATCCAGGACATTTATCCCGCAGATGCATATCCCAAGGCAGACAGTGAGAGGCAAGTGTTGAAGTGGGGAGGATTTTTAAGAAAAGGTGCAAATTCATTCTGTAGATGACTCCTACAGTGGAGGTGGGAGGGAGACATCTAAAAGCAGACTCTTGCATCTGCCCTATGTTTGTGGTGGTCTTCAGTCGCTAAGTCGTGTCCAACTCTTTGCAACTCCATGAACTGTAGCACGCCAGGCTTCCCTGTTCTTCACTATCTCCTGGAGTTTGCTCAAACTCATGTCCATTGAGTCAATGATGCCACCCAACCATCTTATCCTCTATCACCCCCTTCTCCTCCTGCCCTCAGTCTTTCCCAGCATCAGGGTCTTTTGCAATGATTTGGCTCTTCGCATCAGGAGGCCAAAGTATTGGAGCTTCAGCTTCAGCATCAGTGCTTCCAGTGAATATTTAGGGTTGATTTCCTGCTCAATAAATGCTGAATGAATGAATGGGTGAATGAATGAGTTCCTCATTAGTAATGTGTAAGTAGTCTCATTCCTAATTATGAAGGATAGTGTTTTAAATGCTATCTAAAAAATAGAACCAGATAATGTGTTTTAGCTGGAAGGGATCTTAAAAATATCTAATGTAATGTCCGTATTTTGTAGTTGGAAAAATTAAGACTTGAAAGCCATATGGTTTCTCAGTATCAGCTGGGACTAGAATTTGACTCCTAATTCTCAGTGTAATACTCTTTCCAATATATGACAGGATAAAGCATCTTTGAGGAGATACGCCATGTCCAAGGGCAGAGAAGCCTCAGCAAGATGGTAGGAGGGGTGAAATCACATTTAGGTATGGACCTGCCAGAGATGCTCAGAGGGCTGAAACAAACCCTGTGTGCACCAGGACCCAGATACCCCACAGAGACTGAGCCAGAACTGTGTATAAGTGTCTCCTGTGGAGGTACAGGTCAGCAGTGGACTGCTTCAGGGGCAGGGGCTCTGGGTGCAGCAGACCTGGATATGGCATAAGCCCTCTTGGAGGAGGTTGCCATTAGCCCCACCATAGAGCCTCCAGAACTTACACTGGACTGGGGAAACAGACTCTTGGAGAGCACAAACAAAACCTTGTGTGCACCAGTGACCCCACGAGAGACTGACCCAGACTTGCCTGTAAATGTCCAGAAGTCTCTGGCGGAGGTGTGGGTTGGTGGTGGCCTGCTGCAGGGTTGGAAGCACTGCGTGCAGCAGTGCATGCATGGGACCTTTTGAAGGAGGTCACCATTATCTTCATTACCTCCACCATAGTTTGGCCTCAGGTCAAATAACAGTGAGGAAACACAGCCCTGCCCATCAACAGAAAATTAGATTAAAGATTTACTGAGCATGGCCCCGCCTATCAGAACAAGATCCAGTTTCCCCCTCAGTCAGTCTCTCCCATCAGAAAGCTTCCAAAGCCTCTTGTCCTTCTCCATCAGAGGGCAAAGAGAATGAAAACCACAATCACAGAAAACTAACCAATCTGATCACATGGACCATAGCCTTGTCTAACTCAATGAAACTGTGAGCTATGCCAAGTAGGCCCACCCAAGATGGACAGGTCATGGTGGAGAGTTCTGACAAAATGTGATCCACTGGAGAAGAGAATGGCAAACCACTTCAGTTTTCTTGCCTTGAGAACCCCATGAACAGTATGAAAAGGCAAAAAATGGGACACTGAAAGATGACCTCCCCAGGTCCATAGGTGCCAAATATGCTACTGGAGATCAGTGGAGAAATAACTCCAGTAAAAATGAAGAGACCGAGCCAAGGCAAAAACAACACCCAGTTGTGTATGTGACTGGTGAGGGGAAGTAAAGTCTGATGCTGTGAAGAGCAATATTGCATAGGAACCTGGAATGTTAGGCCCATGAATCAAGGCAAATTGGAAGTGGTCAAACAGGAGATGGCAAATAAACATCGACATTCTAGGAATCAGTGAACTAAAATGGACTGAAATGGGCAATTTAACTCAGATGACCATTATATCTACCACTGTGGGCCAGAATCCCTTGGAAGAAATGGAGTAGCCATTATGGTCAACAAGAGTCCAAAATCCAGTACTTGGATGCAATCTCGAAAACGACAGAATGATCTCTGTTCGTTTCCAAGGCAAACCATTCAATATCACAGTAATCCAAGTCTCTGCCCCAACCAGTAACGCTGAAGAAGCTGAAGTTGAACGGTTCTATGAAGACCTACAAGACCTTTTAGAACTAACACCCAAAAAAGATGTTCTTTTCATTATAGGGGACTGGAATGCAAAAGTAGGAAGTCAAGAAGCACCTGGAGTAACAGGCAAATTTGGCCTTGGAGTACGGAATGAAGCAGGGCAAAGGCTAATAGAGTTTTGCCAAGAGAACGCACTGGTCATATCACCCTCTTCCAACAACACAAGAGAAGACTCTACACATGGACATCACCAGATGGTCAACACCAAAATCAGATTGATTATATCCTTTGCAGCCAAAGATGGAGAAGCTCTATACAGTCAGCAAAAACAAGACCGGGAGCTGACTGTGGCTCAGATCATGAACTCCTTATTGCCAAATTCAGACTTAAATTGAAGAAAGTAAGGAAAACCACTAGACCATTCAGGTATGACCTAAATCAAATCCCTTATGATTATACAGTGGAAGTGAGAAATAGATTCGAGGGATTAGATCTGATAGACAGAGTGCCTGAAGAAGTATGGATGGAGGTTCATGACATTGTACAGGATGCAGGGATCAAGACCATCCCTAAGAAAAAGAAATGCAAAAAGGCAAAATGGTGGTCTGAGGAGGCCTTACAAATAGCTGTGAAAAGAAGAGAAGTGAAAGGCAAAGGAGAAAAGGAAAGATATACCCATTTGAATACTGAGTTCCAAAGAATAGCAAGGAGAAATAAGAAAGCCTTCCTCAGTGATCAGTGCAAAGAAATAGAGGAATAGAATAGAATGAGAAAGACTAGAGATGGGCACAATAAAGGACAGAAACGGTATGGACCTAACAGAAGAAGATATTAAGAAGTGGCAAGAATACACAGAAGAACTATACAAAAAAGATCTTCATGACCCAGATAATCACGATGATGTGATCACTCATCTAGAGCCAGACATCCTGGAATGTGAAGTTAAGTGGGCCTTAGGAAGCAACACTATGAACAAAGCTAGTGGATGTGATGGAATTCCAGTTGAGCTATTTCAAATCCTAAAAGATGATGCTGTGAAAGTGCTGTGCTCAATATGCTAGCAAATTTGGAAAACTCAGCAATGGCCACAGGACTGGAAAAGGTCAGTTTTCATTCCAATCCAAAAGAAAGGCAATACCAAAGAATGCTCAAGCTACTGTACAATTGCACTCATCTCACACGCTAGTAAAGTAATGCTCAAAATTTTTCAAGCTAGGCTTCAACAATACGTGAACCATGAACTTTCAGATGTTCAAGTTGGATTTAGAAAAGGCAGAGGAACCAGAGATCAAATTGCCAACATCTGCTGTGCCGGGAGCCGGCGAGAGACATTCCACTTATGACAAAGGTCATGAGGAAGGAGACTCGGCATACGCAAAGGCGGGATCGAGCCTCAGGAGTCCCCCTGGATATCCTCGAGCATCTACCTGCCTACTTTATTGCTTTGTGCTCTCACCTCTGACTTTACTGGGGGCTGTCCCCCACCATCATCTCGCTCTCTCTGTCAAAGAGTTAACTTACAGCTCCAATTAATAAAGTTCCTGGGCAATTAGGAGTGTTTAAATCCAAACCCCTCAGATAGCTCTCTAACTCGCCTGACAAGTTTACCCGGACTCCTACAGCTATGCATACGATTGTTTACAGTCTCCCAGCCTCGAAAGGCAGGGGAAGCTTAAGATATTCAAATAGCTTAGAGCCTCTCAGAGAGTTAGAAACTGTCAGAATAAAACTAGTAAAAGATTTCATTGATGAACCAATGCTTGTTGCCAAGTTTTCACATCCCCTGAATTGTATCCTTGAATGTGTATTAATTAATATAGTTGGTATGTAGAAAAAATAAGTAGTGGCCTTGATGTTAGTAACTTTAGACCCTTAAGGTAATAAATTATTTCCTTTGTTGTAAGCCCATTACACATCCACCCTATAGGAATGCAATTTTATCTTCGGAAGATGGCGCTAAACCTTAAAATAATTACTCTTAGAGAAAATAAGTCTTTGTTGATTAGTCTTTGTCAAGAGTCATAAAATGTTAATAGGCCTTCTGGCCAGAAGATGATGTAAATCACCTAAACCATTTGTATACGATAAATTTGCAAGAAAGAAACCCTGGTTTTTGATAAGGATCAAAAACTGCTGACTTTGCATCCCCTATTATCCTCTATGTGTAACTTAGGGTATAAAAGCCCCTGTTGAAAATAAAGCTACGGGCCTTGCTCACCAACGCTTGGTCTCCCCATGTCATTCTTCCCCTCAATTTCCACCTGAGTCTCCATCGGGAGCGCAGATATCCTCTGCGACCATTTATTTGCCTGGGCTTCTAAGACCCACTCGAGAAGGTGTCTAAGGTGGGGCACCTTCCGCTATTCGAGAGGGCGCCTGCAGCCTCCGTGGTCAGAGCTAACCTGGTGTCACGGGTTATATTGATTTTCCACGTAAACCAAGCTACTCAGCTTCTTTTCTCCACTGAATTTTCCTATTGAGCTATGCTCATTCTATTATTCTTTATATCTTTGATGAATAAATAAATAAATAGTCGCCGATGCCGTCTCCCCCTTGAATACCCTGGATCAGCCGGGGCTGGACCTTGGCATGCTGGATCATGGAAAAAGCAAGAGAGTTCCAGAAAAACATCTACTTCTGCTTTATTGACTATGCCAAAGCCTTTGACTGTGTGGATCACAACAAACTGTGGAAAATTCTTCAAGAGATGGGAATCCCAGACCACCTGACCTGCCTCCTGAGAAATCTGTATGCAGGTCAAGAAGCAACAGTTAGAACTGGACATGGAACAACAGATTGGTTCCAAACTGGGAAAGGAGTACATCAAGGCTGTATTTTGTCACCCTTCTTATTTAACTTATGTGCAGAGTACATCATGAGAAACACTGGACTGGATGAGGCACAAGCTGGAATCAAGATTGCTGGGAGAAATACCAATAACTTCAGATGCGACCTCAGATATGACACCATCCTTATGGCAGAAAGCGAAGAAGAACTGAAGATCCTCTTGATGAAAGAGAAAGAGGAGATTGAAAAAGTTGGCTTAAAACTCAACATTCAGAAAACTAAGATCATGGCATCCAGTCACATCACTTCATGGCAAACAGATAGGGAAACAATGGAAACAGTGACTTTATTTTCCTGGGCTCCAAAATCACTGCAGATGGTGACTGCAGCCATGAAATTAAAAGATGCTTGCACCTTGGAAGAAAAGCTATGATCAACCTAGACAGCATATTAAAAAGCAGAGACATTACTTTGCCAACAAAGATCCGTCTAGTCAAAGCTATGGTTTTTCTAGTAGTCATGTATGGATGTGAGCTGGACTATAAAAAAAAAGCTGAGCACCAAAGAATTGATGCTTTTAAACTGTGGTGTTGGAGAAAACTGTTGAGAGTCCCTTGGACAGCAAGGAGATCCAACCAGTCCATGCTAAAGGAAATCAATCCTGAATACTCATTGGAAGGACTAATGCTGAAGCTGAAACCAATACTTTGGCCACCTGATGCCAAGAACTAACTCATTGGCAGTTCTAATGCTGGGAAAGATTGAAGGTGGGAGAAGGGGACGACAGAGGATGAGATGGTTGGATGACATCACCGACTCGATGGACATGAGTTTGAGTAAGTTGTGGGAGTTGGTGATGGACAGGGAGGCCTGGCATGCTGCAGTCGATGGGGTTGCAAAGAGTTGGACACGACTGAGCAACTGAAATGAACTCAACTGAAAGCATCTTTCTCATCATTAGCAATGTTGTGGCTGCTGCTGAGTTGCTTCAGTCATGTCCGACTCTGTGCGACCCCATAGACCACAGCCCACCAGGCTCCCCCGTCCCTGGGATTCTCAAGGCAAGAACACTGGAGTGGGTTGCCATTTCCTTCTCCAATGCGTGAAAGTGAAAAGTGAAAAGTGAAAGTGAAGTCGTTCAGTCGTGTCCGACTCTTCGCGACACCATGGACTGCAGCCCACCAGGCTCCTCCGTCCATGGGATTTTCCAGGCAAGAGTACTGGAGTGGGTTGTCATTGCCTTCTCCATCATTAGCTATGTGAGTGAAGTGAAGTTGCTCAGTCGTGTCCGACTCTTTGTGACCCCATGGACTGTACCTTATCAGGCTCCTCCATCCATGGGATTTTCCAGGCAAGAGTGCTGGAGTATATTGCCATTTCCTTCTCCAGGGTATCTTCCTGACCCAGGAATCAAACCCAGATCTCCCACATTGCAGGCAGACGCTTTACCATCTGAGCCACCAGGGTAGTCACTGCTGCTGATGCTGCTAAGTTGCTTCAGTCGTGTCCGACTCTGTGCGACCCCATAGACAGCAGCCCACCAGGTTCCCCTGTCCCTGTGACTCTCCAGGCAAGAACACTGGAGTGGGTTGCCATTTACTTCTCCAATGCACTAAAGTGAAAAAATAAAGTGAAGTCACTCAGTCGTGTCTGACTCCTAGCGACCCCATGGACTGCAGCCCACCAGGCCTTTCCATCCATGGGATTTTCCAGGCAAGAGTACTGGAGTGGGGTACCATTGCCTTCTCCTCATTAGCTATAATTAGCTTATAATTTTCCCATCCTTAATACAGCATAGGAAACTTATTTAATATTACATTTGGAGAAGGCCTTAAAGATTATTCATTACAGCCTCTTATTTTACAGGGAAGAAATCCATAGTGCAAAAAACTTGTCTAAAGTGAACTCATTAGAAAATTGACATTGAAACTCAAGTCTTCAGATCCCGGATCCATAGCACATTCTGTGTCATGCTGGAAGACATTAGTGTACTTAAAACTGGTTTGCTTTTTCATTGTTTGATGGCATATGATTGTCCAAATGTGGGCAACAAGAAATGTTTATTTATTTACAAGTACATGGGAAAGCAGTTTCCATTCATCTTTTTTAAAAAATTCTGTTACAAATAAAAAGTTATTAATACATTCATCCTTTTCACACAAAATACATTCTTTTTACTCTCAGTATGAATTATTTCTTAATAATAAAAACCAAAGCTACAATGGACAGTCAAGTGGTTTGGCAATTTGACGATGTTTTTTCAAGAAGGAAAATCCACACTTTGAAAGACAGTCAATATTCATAAAGGAATTGTATATTAAAAGTGCTCTTTCATTGAATCCTTGAAGATTGAGTGCTGCTCTCCAGTATGATTTGTAGCCGTCCTTTCCCACGAAATTCTCCATGTGATGAAAACCCAATTTGCACAAGACTGAAGCAGTCTTCATGACATTGGCTATCATCTAAATGATGGCCTCATAGAAAAATTCTTATAGACACAGTAGTGTGTCAGCCATTATTCAAGAGTCTCCTAATTGACCAACTGATCTAAGATTATAAGTTGCATTCTCTAAGGATTTTAAGAAGCTCTGCTTAAATGAACACAAGTGACTTGATTTGCTAGACTACTTGCTTAAGTTTTAAGAGACATGAAAACATATCCCCACACAGAAAACTTGTACACAAATATATATATATATACACATATATATAGCAGCATTATTTATAATAGCCAAAAAGTGAAAACAACCCAATTGTCCATCAACTGCTGGACAAGTAAAATGTGGTATGTGTATACATACAACGGAATATTATTTAGCCATAAAAAATGTATTAATTCATGCTACAACATGACACTTGGTACAACATGAAACTTAAAAACATTATGCTAAGTTAAAGAAGCCAGACACAAAAGAGCACATATTGTATGATTCTATTTATATGGAATGCCCAGGATAGGCAAATCTGTAGCAACAAAATAGATCAGTGGTTGTGAGAGGTTGATGGGAATCAGGAAGAGTGATTGCTAATGGGTACAGAATTTCTTTGGGAGATAATGAAAATGTTCTGGAGTCAAAGAATGGTGATGGTTGCACAACTTTGTGAAAACACCAAAAAACATTGAATTGTACACTTTACAGGGGTAAATTACATGATGTTCGAATTATGTCTGCATTTTGAAAAGAGAAATGCAACTTCATTTTAAAATATCTTGTCAGATTCCTGCTCCCTCTACCACTTTTTAATGTGGATTAAAGTGTTCAGACAATCACCTTTCTACAAAATGTTTTCAGATAATTGCACTCACATCATCATCGGCTTATATTTCTAACAGGCATTTTATTAAAAAGGAATACATGAACACAGAAGACATGATACAGCATACCGTTAATATCTGCATATTAACATTTAAAATCAAGTATTTTGCTTGTGTTGAAGCTAATAGTTAGATTTTATATATTGATGTATTTAGATATTATTGAGAGCCTATGCTTAAAACCAATAAAGAGCTGAATCCATAAGATTCCATGATGAACAAGTCTGTTTATGTTTGTTGGTTAAACTATGTTTATGTTAAAGATCCATTTCGATAGAAAGAGATATATAAAGGGAAACTAGGGATTTTCTGTCTTCATAAAACAGCTTATCTAAATAGTTTAACTAGCTGCTGAGAAGACCTCCAGAATTATATATTTTGTATTTTATTTCATCCCTATACTAAAAGTCATGCATTAAAATGTATGCAACAATATATATGGGGCATACTTTTTCCCTTTAGGTTATGAAAAAAAATCTCTTCTTAACCCTTTATTATCTGAAAGTTTGATCAAAAGTGGGTTGTTGTTTTTTTTTTTTTTTTTTTTGCTGAAAACAGCAATTTTATTCACACACTTTATGTAAGTGTATTTAAGTAGCTCCCTTCAGATCATCAAAGAGGCCCGAATCATCTGGTATGTCTAGAGGCCACTTCAGTGAGCAGAAATTAGAAGCCAGCATTCCAGTCATTTGAAATTTTCTACAACAGGAACACAAAAGCCCCAAAATGCCTTAAGGGATTAAAGGATTCACACACAAATTTTTTTTTTAATAAATCAATTGACATTCAAGTAGCCTACAAGAAATTTCCACTACCATTCGGCAATTGTATAGAACAAGAGAATATTTATTCTTAATGATTACTTTCCAGAAAGCAGTATGTTGAGCAGCTGTTTTTCAGAGGGCTTCTCAAGTTTTGCTATTGTTATTTAATCCAGGCATAACTGTGTAACTTTAAACAAAAGCTCTGCACCATTCAACCAACTAGTGACAAATTATTCTAGCAGACCAGATTCTTACCTTTTGCTATTCTGTGCAAGAATTTTTGCTTTATTAGGCATTTGGTATTCTGATTTTTATTTCAGAATGTAGAAAAGGCAAGAAACCCTGCTAATATTAGGTGTTGGTAATTATGTCCATCAAATTATGTCACATATGAAATTACATTCTAAAAGTAGTTGACAAAGCTGGGATTCGTGACTCCACTTTTACCAAGAGGAGAAAACAAGAGCCACACAACCAGAATAAGTCTTCAGAAGCACACTTGGTTATCAATAATATGTTAACTAAAGAAGAAAATACTAACTGAAGAGTTACAACAGTGTTTGTGATCTAAATCTGATCACTATCGATAAGAATCCTGACAGTCCCCAAGGGGATAATAATTATCACCTTAATGAACTTTTTCTGTCAGCTTTTTTAAAATGAGGCAAAAGGGTAATAATAAATGGCAAACATGGCCCTTTAAAAAGAAGACAGGATCAACCAATTTTTCTTCTCATGGAGGATGGGATCAAGAAGAAAGAGGTTCAAATTGCACTGTGAGGTATTTCAGTAATAAGGTTAAGTTTCCTGATAATGAGTTTACAACCCTGGAATTGCCCATTGGAAGAGAAAGAATACCTTTCTTGAAGTAGGTAAAGAAGTGGAGTCTCTTGGGTAACAGTTATGCACTAAGGCAGAAAAGTGGATTAAATACATGACTTTCTTTTAAGGCTCTTTCAGAAACAGAGTTTTCGTTTTTGTTTTTCTGAAGTCAGGAGGGTTCCTTGTTTTGTTCAAAGGATCTAGACTTGTATCAAACCATCCAAAGTCTGCTCTTCATCAAGGAGAAAAGAACAAATATTTGGGTGCTTACTGTTTACCAAGTTCAGTACTTTCAATTTATCTAATCTTCACAATGATCCTGACAGGTATATTACTATTAGTCTATCTGGTAGATGAGGAAATGGATGCTCAAGAGATTGTGCTTTGCATAATGTTACAGCTAATTCAAGGGAATTCTAGGACTCCTCACCTCTACCCTAGTATTCCATCTTCTAATCACCTCCCTACATCACTCCCTGATGTGTCAAAGTCACAACCCACCAAGGATTCCATCAGGAACTAGAACACAACACCTCTAAAAATTTTGCTTTAACTCAGTGGAAAAGTAAAATTTTGACTCATGCACATCATGCAGTCAATTAAAGAGGAGGCTAGCTCTTGTGCTCTGATTTCTCATCCAAAGGAATCAAAGAAAGTCTCACCCAGACTCAATGTTTCTCACCATAGTGATGCAAGACCCATGACTTTTGTTTAAGAAGACCAATAAAGAGCCATCTACCAGCGTTGCAAGGATGCAAGTTATTTTGCAGGTGGAATCATTAGAGTATGGGCTTTAGTAGTAAATATTGCTTATAATTATCTCTGATTTTCAAATCAAAGATCTATCTACACGAAGCAACTTGGTCTCCATTCTTTTAAAACCATTTTCAGATCATGTTTTTTCAAAGGATCAAACAAACTAACCAAACGTCATTTGAGATTTTTCCTAGATCGATCTTGGGGACTGCTCTATGCCAGTGACCACCAGCCCATCTGTGATGGAAGCTGTAAAACTTCATGTTTGTATATTTATGGGATGTTTTACTGAAGATTCTGCTCTGCTAAAAAGGTTTATCCTGAAACCCTGAAGAGATAGCAACTATTCACTAAAACTGAGCATGGCCTATGTTTGGCAAGTGACAGATACATAATTTCCATGATTTCATGTGGGCTTCCCTAGGGGTTCAGATGGTAAAAGAGTCCGTCTGCAATTTGAGAGACCTGGGTTTGATCCCTGGGTTGGGAAAATCCCCTAGAGAAGCGAACGGTTCATGCAACTTCTACTAAAACAATACATTTTTAATCTTTAACTCAAGACCCAGTTTGTGATTTCAACAAGACATCAATGAATGGACCAAAAAAAGCAATTCCAGCCTAAGGGTATAATAGCCAGTCTCAACCTAATGACATGTAAGCAACCTCCTTCCTGGAGAGGCATGCACTTTGGGCACAAGAGAAAAACCTTTAAAAAATTATTAGCTGTGGGTCAACAGATATTTAATTGAACATGTTATGAGGTGCAAAGTGCTATAAATAGAAATTTAATAGGTCTCTTGTCCACCCCAAGAAGTGCTGTGACCCTCTCCACACCATCTTTGCCAAGTTCTCATTGAGCCTTTGCTTGACAGAGGCCGCCCCTTCCATGGGGAACCAACTTGTTCTTTCTAATGTGAAGTTCAAATCCATGGCCCTGTGACCTCTATTCAGTGGGTCTTATTCCACCCCTTCAAACCAGAGTCTTATTCTAATATACCCACTGTATTCCTCTCTTTCCCAAGCTAAACGTTCCCAAATCCTTCAAATATTGTTCAAACATTTTAAATCTAAAACTCCTTCACCACCTTTGCTTTGCCTCAATTTGGTTTCTTTTTTTTAATCACCAAAAACATTTTGTATTGGGCTATAGCTGATCTCAATTTGTTTTTAAACAATGGCTCCCCAAAATGACTGCAAAGTTCCCATGGGCCTAGGAAAGGAGATGAAGTGTTGTCTCCCCTGCTCTAACATTACTATAGTTAATGAGCTATTGGAAGGGATGATAATTTCTCAGTTCAGTATGCTCTCTCCCCAGTCTGAAGAATCTAAGGAAAATCATTTTTCCCTCCAAACACAAATAGGCTCAGGTCACAAATATGAAACCCAGGAAGAAGAAGATAAAAAAAAAAAAAAAAACACAAAGCACATCTCTTTCTTAGCCCCAAATTAGTGTTTAACCATACTGCTTATGTAGAGTACATTTTGTCAGAAGGGTAACATGTTTTTTCCCTGTTTTTCATTTTCTAGTTAAGTCTCAAGAGTATTTGTTGCACTAAAACACATCTCAGGGCCATGGTTGAAGAGAATAAGTAACCAGTTGAAGTTGAAAAAAAAAACTAAAAACTTCTAGAAAAAAACAAAGGGTAAACCCTAGAAGAGCTCTTTCAGAGGCTAACAGGGCAGTGATCCTTAAAGTACTTATGATTATGAAATACACAGGGTTTTGTAGGATTGAGAAACAGAAAATGTCTATCTTTAAAGCTGTTGGTTTGATACATGGAAAAAACTAGCTTTTTTTCTGACTATAATATGATCCCATTCATGTAGATTATTTAAAAAGGAAGAAGAAGTTTTCATTTTAGTCAGAGGACCAATTCAAAATCATTCACAACTGGTATTTACTCAGAAAGATTCATTGACTGAACCTTGATAATGGATCTGGAAGAATTATGGTAAATGAGGCAAATCATTATCTAACACTGGAAGTCACCAGTGTCCTCCAAAGACATATTCATAAACAGAAGAGGAAAGAAGAATCCAGTCCTTGGTTAAATACTGCCTCTTCTCTCCAACAAGTCTAAATTGCTTAAATAGCCCTAATCCAAGTATCTTATTTTGGCCAATGGCTTTTGCCTCTCTTACCAAACTGTAACTCAGAAACTAACACATTGTCAATCCATTTCATTTTCACTTTTAGTTATTTTCTTGCCTCTTTACTCAGAGATGCTAACATGAAACAAAAAAAAAAAAAAGAAGAAGAAGAAGAAAAGGCCAAGTAAAGCTAATGGCCTACTCTAAGTAATCCACAGAAGGATAACTGGCTATATATAATCAAACTTAAATGTGACTATAATTCAATAGCTCTAACAAAACACATGGAGGACTAAAAAGCCTTGCATAGGTTAAGGACAAAGCATAAAATCCTTTGAGGATACAGCCTATACAAAGCCATAATATCATTAACATGAGTAAACTATATGATTTCACAGATTCTCCAGATCTGGCTCTATGACATGATTATGATGCACTGTAAACAGAAAAAAGTTTGCCATATATTTAGTAACTTTATTTAAAGATAAAAAAAATCACACCAAAACAGAAGCCTTAATGGACTCTAGTGGTCTTACGAATCAGATCAGGCCAAACTGAACTATGAGAACACAACCCTCTTTTTCATCCATCATTAAATGAGAATTTGTTTTCATTTAAGAAGGCTCATCTTAGCAAATATGACCAAGGCAATAGCAACTAATAGACAAATCAACACGTTTGGGTCCTGGCCTGGGTTAAGATGACCATATTTAAATGGTGTCCTTTCTCAAGTTCTATTTGAGAAATTTCTGTTTAACCAGAAAAGCTCCTCTTGGCACTAAGTTGTTTATTCAACTAATATTTACTGAGCACCTACAATATTGTCAGGGCTTGTTCTCAAACTTAGATACATTAGGGAACAAGTGTCCATAGGCCTAATCTAGAATTCATACAGCTAAGAGAGAAAAAAAAGAAACAAAGCCCTACATTCTCATATGTCCCAGCTGATGTGGTGTAGACGGGTGACAGTTAAGTACAGAAAGGCTGCAAGGAATAAAGGAGGAAAGCGGCCAAGAGCAGAGCCTTCTAATCCCCTTAAAGTTCAGCCAAGAGTATATAAAGGAGACTGTTTCCTAAGAAATAATCTCAGAACGCAAGAGTGGCCCTACAGCCTGCTATTTTACAACTATTGTGTCCAATCTAACAGTATTCTAGCCTCTATTTCATAAAGCAACTTTATTTTCAACATACTTGCTGCTATGAAACAAAGTTGGGTCATGATGTACTGGGGACTTTGGATTTTGCTCTAAATGAGACCTAAACTTAAGGGCATTTCCTCACCATGTAAAAAGAGCTCTTCTGCTCACCTTGATCAACTTTTCTGAATACCTTTTATTTGCTGGCTTGATGAGGAAGATGGAGAGGGAAAGGCAACCACAATAAGTTATTTTGGTTGGTGTTTATGAAAATTATTTTCTTTCCTATAGAGATAGATTCTGAAATAAAAGCAACTCAAACTTCTGGGATCCCTTTTTCTTACCCACAGTATCAGGACAACCATGGTGAAGCCAACTATAGCCTCAGTCCCTTAAACAATATGTACAGTTCCCATGTGCAAGTGACAGGTCATTCTGAAACCTGCCCTAGAAATGCTAGAAAGGCTTCACCAATATTGTGTCTGTACATGACTCGTTGCTTTAAAATTCAATAGCTTTCACACATCAGTGTATCAGGACCAAGACTGCCACCATCTACAACAACAGTGGAATTACCTATCATATCCTAATCCCATGACTCATCCCTCAGTTATGCTAAGCAGCAAGCTACTGAAACATGTGACAGCATCAGCAGCAAACAGCTTTAATCATTGTCCCAATTTGCATTTATATCCGTGAACAAATTGGAAGCATGGCACTGAAGAAACAGCAACACACATTCAGCATCACGGCTTCCATTTGAGTTCTGTTTTTTAAATTGGCTAAGTAAAGGCATACACACCTCCATCTGAATTGGAGATTTGCAGGAACATATGCATACAAGGAAGGGTGGGGAGGAGAGGGATAAGGTAAAAAGGGGAAAATCGGGAAAGAAAGCGAGGAAAAGAAAAAGATATCGGAAAGAATGACTGGTCATGAGTCTGAGAGTAACATAACTACAAGGAGATGACAAATGACTACTCCATCTGCTTCCACAAGCAGATTTTTTTTCTAAGGTTATCACTGCAGATACAAAAATGGTTCGTGAGACTTTTCATCCACTGCAACTCTCACTTACCATACTAAAAACATCTACAAAATCCTAAGCGTTGGTCTGTCCAAGATGGATAGTACCAGGAAGCAAAAGACGAGACTTGCTATCAAGGACTGTGCTCTGCTTGAAACTCCGCACTGCAGTCCATTAATCCACAGTATTTTGGTCAGATCAGGTCTGGTTTTTCATACTACTCATAATGTCTTAGAGATAATCTCTTATATGGGGGTGTCAACCATTCTATTTTTTTTTTTTTTTTTCATTTTTCAAACTTTTTCATTTACTTGAGAGGCAGGAAAGATGGGAGAATGGAAGAAGAAAATGGTAGAGACTTAGAGGGGAAGAGGAAAGGAAAAGTATTCTCTTTTCCAATAAATCTATCCTAGGACAGGTCATAATGAAACTTCAAGAAAGAGAGCTGATTCATGGACTTCCCTTAATTTTTGTTTTATTTCTATGTAAGGTATGTAAGGACATCGATGTACTAAAATGTTTGGTCTGTGAAAGAGCAGAATCATTAGCACCAGAAGGAGTTGTGGAGCTTGTTGTGTACAGTATTAAAACAATGATTGTTACTGTTGTCATGGGTAAAGGTTTCATCTCACTATTACATCCCAAAGTTCTTGAAAGTGCCCGTGGAAAAAAGAGAAATAACACTTGTCAAAATCTCCATGGAGTCATCCACACGCACCACAGAGACAGGACTTGGCCTTCCTGGTTTTGGTTTCTCTGGTAGACAAGAAAACCAGGGCCCCCAGAAGCCCTAAAGAGCAGCCCCCACATGCAGCCACTGACGTGCAGGAGGGGTCCCTACGGGACGTTTCCCCCTGGACCGTGTTCAGGAATGCGTTTTACTTGCTTGTTTAAAAAAACAAAAGCAACATGCTCTGCAGATCATGGAGCACCTAGTGCAATTTTCTCCTTGACCCGACTCCAGACTGCAAAAGGGTGAAACCATTATATGTTCCGCGAATGCTGGCCTGCGGATGAGGCCCTGGCCCGCCGTGCTTTGTAAGCTCGGGAGCCCACAGGAGTCAGAAGGTCCCAGAGCGGGAGCCACAGTCATCGCCAGGTCTCCCCAGCAACTGGTGGCCCATCAGGGCAGCTGCGGATTCCTCTCGCCTCGCCTTGCCTCAGCCTTTAGTTGAAATTACAACAAGTCAAATAGCTGATACTTTTCCCTTCTCCAGGTAAGGGTGAGGATACATTGTTCACCAGGGTGTTCTGCCTGGCTTCACTGATGAGGCGGCAAGCCAAGTCAAGGAAGAGTTTCTCCACGTTATCGGATTCCTTGGCTGAGGTCTCCAGATAATACATGTCCTGAGCTTCTGAGAATTCTTCGGCTCTCTGCTGGGAGACCTCTCTCCTTTCAGCCAGATCAATCTTGTTGCCTAAAACAGCAGTAAAATCAGAGAGAGAGAGGGTCGTCATTTGACTTTTTTGCAGATTCGGAAACATCCAATTCAGCTCCGTATCTGAAGTCAAACCAGACAGAAGGAAAGTAAAGCGAAACAAATGGGACTATGATTCCTGGGTTGTTTATTTTAAAATATCAGTTCCATTTGTAATGGCAAAGAACTGGAACCAACCCAAAAGCCTACCAGCTGGGTACTGGCTGAATAAAGTGTTATAACCATAGCTATCTGGAGTTATGTGCCACAGGAAAAAGCAATAAGGAAGGACTTCCCTGGTGGTCCGGTGGTTAAGAATCTGCCTGCCAACACAGGGGACATGAGTTTGGTCCCTGGTCCGGAAGATCCCACAGCTGTGGGGCATCTAAGCTCATGTACCACAACTACTGAGCCCTCACATCACACTTAACGGAGCCCACACACCCTAGAGACCGTGCTTCACAAGAGAAGCCCGCACACCGCAACTAGAGAAAGCCTGCGCTCAGCAACGAAGACCCAGTGCAGCCAAATACGAAGAAATGAATAAAAGTAAACAATATTACTTTAAAAAAGCAATGAGGACTATCTCTACAGGCTATCATGGAACGAGACATTAGGACTGGTCGTTAAGCAAATAAAGCAAAGCAGGAAAAAAGTATATATAAGACCCAGCTCTCGATCTAAGCAAAGGGACTGAAAAAATACATACATACAGTGTCTTATTTTATTAATGAGAGACTGAAACAAAATTTTAATTTTAAAGATAATTATTACCTGTGAAAGGAACAAGGGTGAGGGGTGAAAATCAGACCTCTCTAAATATACTTTGTGTCATAGACTTGACTTCAGAACCTTATCAATGTTTTATATGACTATACAATATGAAATTGAATTTAAAAAGCAATTCCTAACATTGAAAACAAAATTAAACAAATGAAGCTGGTTATCACAGAGTGGCAGGACCACACAAAAAGGGAAGTTGAAGGGAATGTAACCAGTAATGGAACTACGCATGCCCAGTGGCGTAGAAGGACAAACAGAACTGAAGGAAAAAATCTTAAAGTGCTGCAGAAATCATCTTGTTAGTGGTCATGTTAGCAGCATTACTCTGTGGCTGCTGTACATGTTTTAGGGGATAAAGCGAATAAGTAATTATGCTGGTGACACCGAGTCAGGGATTTGGGACATGGGAGAACGGAAACACGGGTATAAGCTTAATGAGGTAAAGGAAAACTCCTGTAGTCCTGAATTACAAATGGAAGTATCGGTGTGAATAATTCATGGTGTTATTTTATCTTTAAAAACTGTTCTACTTCTGTTTTGGAAATCTGACAAAGGTTTCATCCACTGTGGTGGTTGGCAACATTGCTCACGGTAAAAGTGACCCTTGATTGATAAATTCCATCTGGCCTGGGAATTCTGTGTATGAATTATAAATACCTAATGGAAAGCCTTAACTTTGGGCTTCCCTAAGTGTGGCAATTCTTCATTTGGAAAGACCCTGAAAGTTAGGGCTGTCGGGCTACTACAAGAGGGATTGGCTCCTATGGGGGCACTGAGGCTGCAGCCAGAGCGGACCCTGCACTTGCCTGAGTGAGCCTTGTTGCCTCACGCCTGAACTGTCCCGGGAGGTCCTGGGCAGCTCTGTGGACTCACTCTACAAGGGCTGCTTCCACTGAAGAGGAACGCTTGGTACTGACCTGCTATTAAGCTGTGTTTGCTGTCCTGGATCCTCCTAAATGTCTGTGATGCCATGTGGCCGATGGTAGTCTTGTGGGTCAAAGTGTTCAGCAGAGCCTAATGAGACACTCCCCTGTAGAAGCTACAGAATCCACCACACAGACACACGTACACTAGCTCTGTCCACTGGAAAGCCTAAAAGCCATCACACCCCGGCCCCAACTCTGCAGTAAAGATGATTCCTATCACCTTGGCTTAGCTTCTAAATACAACTTCCCATTGAAAATCAATAGAATTTCTTAAAGAAATGCCCAATTCCAGGTCAGGGGTAGGAAATGCGTTAGATGCACCTGGAACATGTCATCCCAGAAAGCAAGAAAATCGTCAAGGATTCCCAGGTCACGTCAAAAGGACTCAAGAGCGAAAAGGCTCCCGCTGTCAAAGTTGGAACAATACAGAAGCATCAATAATAATAACTGCAAAGGACTAGAATACATCAAATATATTTAAATTTATAACACTATTCAAAACAAAAACAAACTTTAATAGTTACTTTTGGAAGACTTGGGAACCAACTCATTATTTTGAAAAGTAATAAATGAAAAAGAGTGCTTTCCTGGTGATCCGGTGGTTAAGAGTCCACCTTGCAACGCAGGGGACACCGGTTCGATCCCTGGTCTGGGAAGATCCCAACGTGCCACAGGGCAACTAAGCCCTTGCACCACAGCTACTGAAGCCCACGCACCTAGAGCCGGTGTTCCGAAACAAGAGAAGCCACCACAAGGAGAAGCCCGCACCACAGTGAAGAGTAGTCCCTGATCTCTGCAACTAGAGAAAGCCTGCACGCGACAGTGAAGACCCAGAACGGCCCAAACTAACTAACTAACACAATAAAAAGACTTTTTACGAAACTTCTGTGACTAAGCTCAAAAAATAGAAACAAAGAATCAAGCATTTTTTCTCGACTGCCCTGAGAACAGCACCTCAGAATACCGACTACACAATATATTTGCTACAACAAAAAACAAAAACCGTGAATCTGAGCAGGCTCTAGATTCCCCTGCAAATCTGCCAGAGATTTAAGTGACAGAAGAATGCATCAAATGACACCGCCAGGCTGAAAGAGTAAAATGCAGACTTGAAAACGCCACTGCACAAACAAATGCTTTAACAAGCAAATCCCCAGGAAGCAAATATGCAAGGATAACCTCCAGCTAAAAGGAGAATTAAAAGACGTATCTTTTATAGAGATGCACACTGACATAATACAAACTGAATTAATACAACATCTTGGATTGGCTTCAAAATAACCTGAAGGGGAAGGCAGACAGAAGAGGTGGGGAACAGATAAAACAAGACTGGCTGTGAGCTGTTCACTGTCAACTCTGAGAGACGTGCAGATGGGTGTTCATTATACGGTTTGCTCTATTTTGCTTATGTTTAAAACTTCCCATAATAAAAAGATTTTTTTAAAAAAGCCAGTGCCTCTTTCATATCGAGCTGACTAATTATGTTCCCTCATCTGTGCATTTAACTTCCTTAAACAGAATCCCAAGTAGTAATGCTTTGACTCAAGTTCTCAGGGCTTTCTGTCCAGAGCAGAGGGCTTTCAAGCTCTTCCCAGCAAAGATTCTCCAATGTGCAGGTGGGTTTTCAGATCTGAGCAGGGGTCACTGGTACTCATAGAGAGGCAAATACTTAACCCAGCAGCCTGAAGGAAAAGTCCAGCAATTTGTTACAAGGCAGCACATCACAGCTGGATAAACACAGCCTCTGGAGTCGATCTAACATGCTCTGTGACCTTGAACAAAGAACTTGACTTCTCTGAGCCTTGCTTTCCTCATCTGTAAATTTGAGATCTTGACACACAATGTCCTTAATATGATTCCTCGCACACACACACACCAGCTATAATGCTTTATTCTAATGTGTTTGTTTAACTTACTGTTAACTATGATTTTTAACTTAATGTTTCTGAGAATCTCTATCAGATTTCCAAAATTTGGGTCTTTGTAGAACATACAACAATGTTACTTCTTAGGAAGAAAAAAATTTTCTTCTGGCCACATCACAGGATGTGCAGGATCTTAGTTTCCCGACAAGACATAAACAAGAGATCAAACCTGTGCCCCCTGCCGTGGAAGCGCGTGGTGTCCCAACTAGACCACCATGGAATTTCCAGGAAGGACACTTTTTAACAACCATATATTATTAACATTTTTCCATTGCCAGTAGAGGATTTTTAATAATCTGGTCCCTTTCACTGCAATTCCATTCATAACGGGTGCATTTATTACCACAAAAAAACCATGGGTTGTTTTCTGTTTTCCCCTCATACTAAATAGAGGTTCTACCCTCCTATAAGATTAAATAAACTGCAGAATTTCCCTTAAGGGATTCTTTCTGAAAATTAGAATTTCTCAGATCAGTATAAACATAAGAAGGGAAAAAAAGTTAACCAAGATCCATTTTTTAAGCAAAACACAATTCCTTCAATAATGAATTCCTTATCAACTTAGATATATCTTCTGGATCAGCAGTTTCCATGGCCTAGATTTTTTTTTTAAATGCTTAGTAGTAGTACTGTTAGTTGCTCAGTCATGCCTGACTTTTTCCAACTCCATGGACTGTACCCTGCCAGGCTCCTTTGTCCATGGGATTCTCCAGGCAAGAATACTGGAGTGGGTTGCCATACCCTTCTCCAGAGGATCTTCCCAACCCAGAAATCAAACCTGGGTCTCCTGCATTGCAGGCAGATTCCTTACCATATGAGCTGCAGGGAAGTTCCTTTTTTAATGCTTAGCAGCCCATATAACTTTCATGGCAATCCACCTTCTTCTAGAGACTATGCTGATAGGAAAATCAATCAGCAGTGTTCTCTACTTTTCTAAATCATCACCATGGGTTAGACTCTATTTCATTTTCTCTTCAACTGCAATCAGAAGAACTGAACGCTGACTGTATGAATTACAGAGCTGTAGACCAGTGGTCCCCAACCTTTTTGGCACCAGGGACCAGTTTTGTGGAAGACAATTTTCCCATGGGCGGAGTAGGGGCATGGTTTCAGGACGATTCAAGCTCATCACGTTCATTGCGCACTTTAGTTCTCCTCTAATGCTGCTGCTGATCTCACATGAGACACTGGTCCACGGCCCAGAGGTTGGGGACCCCTGGTGAAGACTATTCTTGCAAGGTGCCAAGGCACAAGCCTTATGTGATTATAAATTCTCTGATGCTCACAAATCAATTTCCCTCCTCATCAGTCCTTACTTACCCACTAGCACAGTGATGACCTTGTTGCTAGCATATTGTTCTATCTCCCGCAGCCACTCAGGAAGGCAACGGAAGGATTCCTCACAGGTTATGTCATAGGTAAGGATCAAGGCATTGGCGCTTCGGTAATAACTCTGGGTGATGGACCGAAATCTCTCTTGACCTGCTGTGTCCCAGATCTGAAGCTGTAAAGGCATAAAAGAAGGATCAAGTTGGTGAAGCAAAGAAGAAAGCAAGCCTTGCCTTCCCGTTGTTGTTTGGTCGTTCAGTCATGTCCGACTCTTTGTGACCACATGGACTGCAGCAAGCCAGGCTCCCCTGTCCTTCAGTGTCTCCTGGAGTTTGCTCAAACTCATGTCCATTGAGTCACTGATGCCATCTAACCATCTCATCATCTGCCACAACCTCTCCCTCATCAGGGTCTTTGCCAATGAATCAGCTCTTCGCATCAGGTGGCCAAAGTATTGGAGCTTCAGCTTCAGCATCAGTCCTTCCAATGAACCCCCTTCATGAATCACAGCCTTGTCATGGTGAAGGAGTTTATGTAGCCCATTGAAGCTATAAGTCATGCTGTGCAGGGCCACCCAAGATGGACGGGTCATAATAAGGAGTTCTGACAAAACGTGGTTCACTGAAGAAGGAAATGGCAACCCACTCCAGTACACTTCCAGTGTGTAGAAGTAGAAACACCTTCACCCAAATAAGTTCATGGCTGTTTTTTGCTGTAAGAGAAAGGCACCTCTAATTTTTTAAAAATTTCTTCTGGTGAAAGAGAAGGACTTGCTTTGCTTTTTCTTTGCTAAATTTTTTGTTTCCCCTTTATTCTTTTTTTAAAAGGCATTCAGATTGTTTTCATACAATTTCATTTAAAAGGTGAAATTAGGGTATTTACAATCTACTTAACTTTTATTATAAGCCTGTTTCCCCTAAGAACTGCTATTTTTTTTAATTTATTTATTTTTAATTGAAGGATAATTACAATACTGTGTTGGTTTCTGCCATATAAGAACTGCTATTTTTATCCATAGATTCTTCATTGCTCATATTTTTAATTTTCCCTTTTGTTTATTTTCTACATCAGAAAGTATATTCCTAGGTCTTATTAAAGATATACACTCTTAGAACATATTTCAAATGCTCTCCTTTTTGTTCAGAAAATTCCCTCTATTCTTTATTAAAAACAAACAAACAAACTAGACAACCAAATTTCAAGCATTTATGTGCCAAGCTCTATTCTAAGTACTCGACACATAATAACTCATTTACTCCTCACAAGAACTCTATGAGGTAGGTAAATACTATTCCTGTATCATTTCTCATGTGAGGAAACTGAGGCACAGAGAGATTAATTAACTTGCCCAGTGTCTCACAGCCAATACGTCCTAAAGCGGATTCAACCATGCATTGTGGTCCGAGTCCTTGCTCTTTTTTTTGAATTGGCCATGCCAAGTGGCCTGTGGGATCCTAGTTCCCTGACCAGGAACTGAACTCACACCCTCTGCTCTGGAAGCATAGACTCTCAACCCCTGGACCACCAGGAAGTCCCAGAGTCTCTGCCCTTCATCACAATGCCCTAGCACCAAAGACGGGATCCAGGGCAAGGTATCACTCTGTGACTGCTGGCATTTCAGCCAACAACTGGAGAGGGGGAAAAATCCATTTACATGAATATATTAATGTATGATCTTTGTTCATGAAAACAGGAGCAATGCTATGGCAGACAAGGAAAATAATTTCCCTCCACCACCTGTAAGCCCTCTGACCTTTGGCAAGTCACTTAATCTCCTTTGGCTTCGGCGGCTTCTTTATTAAAAGAGGTTAATAACATGCAAACCTGCTGAAGTCATTTACTAGTTTGAAGACCTCATAACTGATGGTTCTAAAAACAAAGAAGGCAAAACACCTCTCACTTCAACCTGAATTTCCCTGCACAGAGCAGACTTCTGCGAGAGAAACTGTTCCCCAGAGAGACTGCTGAGGGCGGAATAAAGCCGAGGCCTTGAGAAATCACACTGACAGTAATCTTCCCTTCTCACTGCATCGATTTCATGTGTCACAAGGTGCATCCACCCTGTTAACAGGACATCATTTCCTCAGGGAAGACTTCTGGAACCTTCAGATTAGGCCAGGTTCCCCAGCTCCACCCCCAAATCATCTCAGCTCTAACCAAGCCTATAACTTCCTATCACAGCACCAAACACACTTTTTCTCTGGGGCTGCACTGGGCCTTGGTTGCTACTTGCAGGCTTCCTTGAGTTGCAATGAGCAGGGATTACTCTCTAGCTGCACTGCATGAGCTGCTCAGTGCGGTGGTTTCTCTCCGTGTGGCCCGTGAGCTCCAGAGTACAGGCTCAGTAGCTGAGCACATGGGCTTAGCTGGCCCCACAGCATGTGGGATCTTCCCAGACCAGGGGTCAAACTCGTGTCCCTTGCATTGGCAGGCAGGCAAGTCCCACCTGAAACACTTGAATCACTTATGTATTTGTAATAACGTGTTCCATAACCATCTTTCTCACTAGATGGAAAGTTTCATGACGGGGGGAATTTGGGGTCCATTTTCCTCTCCCCTACAGTGTCTGGAAAATAGTAAATGTTCAAATAGTTATTCGTGGTCTCATCTCATCCTTACAAATCCCAGTGAGGCAGGCGAGTTTACGCCTCCCGTTCATTAGCAGGTAACTCACAAGGCTGGGACTCAGACTCCAGACTCTGACCCCCCAAGAGAGGACTCATTCCATACACCGTGCTGCTCTGCTGCCAGAGGCTGATTTAGACATCCAACTCCATCCAGAGAGGACGAGGCAGTCGGTGTCACCCTCTGCTCAGATCAGCTTAGCTGAGAAGACAGAGTGACCAGTGGTCCCTGCCACCAAAGAGAGGCACACAGGCTCTCCTTTGATTTGAAGTCACAGCTGCCCTTTGATGATGTACATGAAAGCCTGTGTATGCTGAAGGCAGCCATACAGATGTTACAACTTTTGCCAGGACAAAAGCTACTTCTCTTCTCTGTCTCAAACCTAGGGACATGGTTCCCCTCTCCAGGCTGTGTCTTAGAACAAAAGACTATTATCTTAATGCCACAGTGAACCTTGAAAAACACTTGTGATTGGATTCAATACTGCTGATCCTTAGACATCAGTATGTTCTCGTGACAGCCATATCTTGAGAACAGCTCTGAGAATTAAAACCACCAAAATATTTTCCAGAAAAGCGATTAGATGTCTTGGCGGAGATGCAGGCTGCTTTCCCAAAGGGAGCTTCCTCTTTCTAGCCTTATGGTCAATTTCTGAGGAGATCCATATTCCACTGTCTTTATTACTCAACTTGGTTTCACTGTTCTCTCTGCAATTTGCTTGCTCTTTTTCAGCATTTACAGATCATAAATAGATGCAGAGCACTGTGCTAAGCTGAGGGAAGATTCAAAGATAAATAAAACACAATCCCTGGTATCAGAATGCTCATAGTAAAGGAGGATGAATACACAGTTGACTAACTATGATAAGATAGGTGTGCATGCAAAGTCGCTCCAGTCATGTCTGCCTCTTTGCAGCCCTATGAACTGTAGCCCACCAGGCTCCTCTGTTCATGGAATTCTCCAGGCCAGAATACTGGAGTGGGTTGCCATGCCCTCCTCCAGGGAATCTTCCCAATCCAGGGACTGAACCCATGTCTCGTACATCTCCTGCACTGGCAGGCAGGTTCTTCACCACTAGCATCACTTGGGAAGCCCATGATAAGATATGAGATGTTCTATTAAAGAGGGGCCAGCAGGAGAGTGTCTCCTGGTATGGGTCTTCTGTCCATTGATATGTTCTCAGTATCCCTGCCTGGGGCTTTCTAACCACTCTCACTTCCAGCATGAGGCTGTGCTATCATCCACTCTCTTCTTTGCACTACCACTCACACCTCTACTGCCTCACTGCTACAAAAATGTACTACAGGGACTTCCCAAGTGGTCCAAAGGTTAAGATTCTGCACTTCCACTGCAGGGAGTGCAGGTTCGAACCCTGGTCAGGGAACTAAAATCCCACATGCCATGTGGCACAGCCAAAAAAAAAAGTATTGCAATCTACTGTGTCCCCTTGTAAGACCGAGTTCTCTGAGGGCGAAGGCTGTCTCTTATTTAACCATATACCCCAGGGCCCCACCTAAAACAGTCCGTGGTTCATGGTAGACACACTGAAGTGATGGCTAACTGAATGACCTGAGGATGGTGGAATCACAAAGGAAGGATGGACTCATCCTGCTTAAGTGATTAATAGGGAGTTAAAGAAGGTTTCACAGATGAAATGTTTGTAAAAGATGACAGGAAGTTACTAGGGAAGAAAGACGCTTTAGCATACCACAGCGCTTGGTACAAAGCATTCACTCTGACACAGGATGGCTGGATGAACAAAAGGATGGACAGATGGTTGTAAAAGCAAACACGTGTGCATACTCTCAAGACTTTCCTATCTACACAATGCATACCTGATGAGAGAAAAATCCAGCAAATCTTCTATTTCTATTATAACGAATCTCCTAAGGTTAAAATGTCATAGACTGAGCTTAAAGTTTTACTTAATACACATTAATTTATGACAGGCTAAGAGAAATCAATGGATAAGAGAAAATTCTATATAGGTTTTAATTATATTTTCTACCCAAGGTCACCTTCATAATGCAGACCACTTTAAGAGAAGGGCCTCTTCTTTAACTTTGCCTCCACTGATTTGACTCTAAACCTCAATAGCTATGGGCTTCCCTGGTTGCTCAGACAGTAAAGAATCTGCCTGCAATGCAGGACACCTGGGTTCAATCCCAGAGTTGGGAAGATCCCCTAGAGAAAGGAATGGCAACCCACTCCAGTATTCTTGCCTGGATAATTCCAAGGACAGAGAGGAGCCTGGTGAGCTACAGTCCATGGGGTAGCTCACAAAGAGCTGGACACAAATGAGTGACTGACACTTCCACTTTCTTCACTTAATAGCTATGGGAATCCTTCTAATACCGTTGATTAGCTGCCTGTGATCCTGGGAGCCATCCTAGAAAGAAAGGGACTTGTAGGGAAGGCTGAGAGAGGATGGTGAGCAGTCGGGAGAAAAATTAGCATTCAGGTCTTGCCCTGCCTCTCACAGGTGGGTGATTCTGTGCAAACCAGCAGTGAATTCTCTTTCCACGGGCTCTCCAGGGCACTGGGAAAGCCTGCAGACTCCCAGCAAAAAGTCACTAAACTCTCATTAAGAAGAGGTACTCGGTTCATGTTAATGAACACTGACAATAATGAGAAAATAACTGTTTCCTCAGTGAGACGTGGCTGCTCTCCTCCTGTGTCCGTGTTCATGAGACCCTTGGATTACTGTGGTTGAAGAGGGTCATCTTCTGTCTTGATTCTACAAATATGGCTAGAAAGATTCACAGGCAAAGAGTCATTAAAGCTGGATTTGGGAGATGAGCCAGCTCTCACTTCTCACAGATGAACGACCAGAGGCCTGAAGTGACGATAGAAATGGGAACTGTGCTGTGATCCAAAGATGAGTAAGACACAAACCTTCTTCTCAGGGAGTCTGAGGTAGATTCAGATGCTATAAAAAGATGGATTTTTAGCTGAGTATAATAAGTACTTAAAAATGAGGTTGTGGTTCACAGAAAGTGGAATAAATGTAATAACTAAACTTGGGAATTGAGGAAAGAAAAATAAGCCTGTTCTTTAACAATGGGGACCATTTCTTTATTCGCTGCTTTCTATTTCCAGAACCTGGCACACGGCAGGCGCGAACCTTTCTGGTCAAAGGAATGAACTCATACATATATATGGATATAAATGAGAAAACCAAATCTCTGGAAATAAAATGCCTGGTGATCTTAACCCAGCTCCTTGGGATGGCAACCAGCTCCCTCTGCTGGAACAAGAGAGAACTACTCTTGGCTCTTCCTGCCACTGCCTCGTGAGTGCACACTCCTGGCTTCCTCCTCTCCCCACAGCCCAGCGCCTTCTCTCCACCTCAGTGCACTGGTTTTCTGAACTTTCCAGTGGACATTCACATGGAGTCCACATGCTGTTTTCCAGAGGGCCCAGCTCTCCATCACTATTGTATCTGGTGTAGATGTCTGCAGTAACGAACCCCACTGAGGAGTTAGGGCTGGAAGAGACACTGAGAAAGTTTCTGTCCCCCACTCAGGAGCCTCATCCTAAACACAGTTTTGTGTGCCTGTGGCATGCTGTAAGAGCAGCCTGGAGCTTCTCTGTCCTTCCTGAGGCATCAGAAGGCAGAACTGCAGGTACCTGTGGGAGAAGGATACAAGTGGCACGGACTCACACTTAGGATGCTGAGCTTGGGGTATGAGGTTGGGGTGCTGAGGTTGGGGTGCTGAGGTTGGGGTCCTGAGGTTGGGGTATGAGGTTGGGGTATGAGGTTGGAGTGCTGAGGTTGGGGTACTGAGGTTGAGGTTAGGGTATGAGGTTGGGGTGCTGAGGTTGGGGTGCTGAGGTTGGGATGCTGAGGTTGGGGTGCTGAGGTTGGGGTATGAGGTTGGGGTGCTGAGGCTGGGGTATGAGGTTGGGATGCTGAGGTTGGAGTGCTGAGGTTGGGATGCTGAGGTTGGGGCACTGAGGTTGGGGTACTGAGGTTGGGGTATGAGGTTGGGGTGCTGAGGTTGGGGTGCTGAGGTTGGGATGCTGAGGTTGGGGTGCTGAGGTTGGGGTGCTGAGTTTGGGGTATGAGGTTGGGGTGCTGAGTTTGGGGTATGAGGTTGGGATGCTGAGGTTGGAGTGCTGAGGTTGGGATGCTGAGGTTGGGGTGCTGAGGTTGGGGTGCTGAGGTTGGGGTGCTGAGGTTGGGGTGCTGAGGCTGGGGTATGAGGTTGGGGTATGAGGTTGGGATGCTGAGGTGGGGTATGAGGTTGGGGTGCTGAGGTTGAGGTGCCGAGGATGGGATACTGAGGTTGAAGTGCTGCAGTTGGGGTCTGGCTGGAATGCTGATGCCACATGTTGATCCAAGGATCATCCCTTCTTTCCATAGCACTCAGCTCTGAAAGGTCTGACTGTGGAATCTCACTCACTCTGACGGGCATAGTGCCAAAGATCAGTATCTCTACCCCACTTCCAAGTAACTTAGTCTTACCGCACATTTCTTTCCATCATCTCCCTCTTTCCTTGCTCCAAGGTAATGGCTCATTATGCCTGCCTTCTCCCCTGCTCCATAGCAGGGGAGACCCCAGGGAGGCGATGGGGTTCATGGCTCATATAAAACCAATTCATATCCCACCTACCTCCCTTGCTAACTGTGTAATCATGGATAAATAAATCACTTGACCTCTCTAAAAAATACAAAATGAAGATAATTTAGCATTTACCTCACAGGGTTTACAATAAGGATTGAGTTAAATGTAAAAGAAGGCAGCGGAGGGATTGACACATATTAGGCACTTGAAAACCACTCCCTCCCTTTTCTTGTTACTGAACCCAATGTAGCTCTTTCAGGTACCAAAGTACCCAGAGGCCACAAAGCAGGGGTGGAGGGCAGATCATGGACCCTTCCTGGACCCTTAATTTAGTATTTCTCACTTATCAGGGGTTGGGGTAGGGTGGGAGACGGAATAATTTGAATAAATGATTCACATGACAGAATGAGGAATGTAGAAATCAGCAGGCTCTCTAATGAGGCTGCAATTAAGAAAGAAGTAGGGAATTCCCTGGTAGGCCAGTGGTTAGGACTGGGTGCTTTCACTGCCGAGGGCCCAGATTCGATCCGTGGTTGGGGAACTAAGAGCCTGCAAAGTGTGCAGTGTGGAAAGAAAGGAGGGAAGGAGAGAGAGACAGAGAAAAAGAAAGAAAGAAAAAAAGAAGTACCTAGGTCTTAAGAGCCCAACTCAAGATATTCCCAGAGGAAATTTCTTCCTTGTTTTTACATCTCATCCGACATGACCAGAGCAAGACAAACTGGCCTTAGTCTTCTCTCACTGTCTTCTGATCTGTAAACACATTATCCTCAACCCCCTCCTGCCCCTGTGAAGGGAACAGAGGCACTCTGTCTGGAAATAAGCTGTCACGGCTGAGTACGTCATTTTCAATGCGGATTTCCACTAGGTGATTTAATAAATGTTATGAAAACAACTGCGTCTTCTCACATAGCACAATGAAAGCCTTATTGGACATTTAGCATCTTACCTTTACTTTTTCACCATTAATCTCCACTGTCTTAATCATAAAATCAACTCCAATTGTGGCTCCTTGTCCTGGGGGGAAAAGACCCTAAAGCAGAAATAATAGAAAAATAACAATAAGCAAACATTTCAATTAAATGAAATCCTCCCCTACCCCCATTGCCAGCCCCTTCCTTTGGCTGAGTTAACTGACAGAAGAGAGAACTCTGGTTAGTGTCATGGGAACCCTATTTAATTTAGCTTTGTGTGTATGTTTTGAGAGAGGAGAAAGGGGAATGAATGGGGGAGAAAGAAATGTTGAAAGAAGAAGGAAGGGGAAAGAGGGACCAAGAAAGAAGGAAGCAGACAGAGAGGGTAAAAGGAAGAGAACTGGGAAAGGACAGGGGAATTAACTCCGAAGAATGAAACGAAACTCAGACACAAGGATAAGACTCAGGAACATGGAGCCGTAGGGATGAAATTGGGATGATTAGGGTGCTGGCAAAGTGGATAGGTGCTCTAAAAGATAAGATCAAGGAAGATTACAACTGGCTATTAGTCTAGGGCATGAACAGCCATGGGTGTGAACCACCAGGCTGAAGAAACAAACAAGAAATCAACACAAGAAGCATGCAGCAGACAGCGATGCTCCGAATTTCCCTCTCCCCTGACAGTGATAACTATTTTCTCTATATAGATACAACTACATGAGATCAGGGCCAACGACCCTGGGACAATAACTGAAAAAGATAAATTCATCCAGGGGGACAGAATAGTAGAATAGCACCAACCCAAGAGGCAGCAAGCAGCCTAAGGAGCTCTGGGTGACCTCAGAAAAACCAGTCCCTCTCTGGTCTAACGTTAAGTACTTCAAAACAAAGCTTTACATCAAATTGGAAGCTGAACTAAAAAGTTCAGCTTCCAATTTGATGTATGTTACTATGATTTTAGTAAAATCATATGTATATTGTAATTTACTGTTACATAATATTTCCCATAAGCTTAGAGAGGAAGTTGGAGGGAAAGAACTCTATCAAGAAAAAACCCTCCACCTAGCTTCTCTTCCCTCTTCACATTCACACTCCAGAATTTCCAGAAATTAAAATAAAATGGACTTTATTAGCTCTGGGAGCTAAGATTGGGGGCATCATTAATTAAGTCTATTCCGTAATAAGAGAGGTCTTTAATTAAAGTTTGAACTTGAAAGACTGAGCATCAAACTGACAGCAAATGTTTCACTGCACGTCTGCAAACCATGTAAATATAAACATTCATAACTTTACTTACAAATATTGAATCAATTTTCTTCTATTTTGGTTTGGCTCAAACACAAGGCTGCCAAGCTTCAAGTTTATAGCTCCAGCTGTTTTGCAGTGGAACAAATGCCAAAAAATAAAACAAACCCTTCCCGATGTCTCGCTCATCATTTCAGTCCCCAATTCCTCATGCCTCAAAAACAGCTGAATCCAATCCATTTTTAACTGTCAACTAAATAACAAAACCAAACATACTCCTGTCTATGAAATATGAACTCTAAGGGGGGTGGAGCTGAGGAGCCAAGAGGGGTATAAAGTAAATAGAAAAGAAAAACTAAGGGGTGGTGTGCTTACTGGTTGGGCTTCCCTCATAGCTCAGTTGGTAAAGAATCCGCCTGCAGTGAAGAAGACCCTGGTTCGATTCTTGGGTTGGGAAAGATCTGCTGGAGAAGGGATAGGCTGCCCACTCCAGTATTCTTGGGCTTCCCTTGCGGCTCAGCTGGTAAAGAATCCACCTGCAGTGCAGGAGACCTGGGTTCGATCCCTGCGTTGGAAAGATCCCCTGAAGAAGGGAAAGGCTACCCATTCCAGTATTACTGGCCTGAAGAATTCCACAGACTGTATAGTCCATAGGGTCACAAAGAGTCTGCTAAATATAACTGTTTAAAAATGGAAACATTTCTGGACTTCCCTGGTGGTCCAGTAGTTGAAACTCCAAGCTTCCACTGCAGGGGCACAGGTTCGACCCCTGGTAAGGGAACGAAGATCCCACATGCCTAGCGGTGTGACCAAAAAAGGGGTGGGGAGGCATTTTTACCCCTAATGATAAGAATTAGGCCTTTAAATAAGAAAGGCCAGATTCCTATGATCTCCGAGGAAAGAACATGAAGAAGATAAAAATGATCAAGCTGTGAGCTAGAAGATCTAGCTTCTCATCCTAGCCTTGCCACTAACATGATACAAGATTGCTAATAAGTCATTTCATTCCTCTAGACTTCAGGGTTTTTTTAACCTATAAAATGAGAAGAGTGAGCTGAAAAATTTCTAAGGGAACTTTCAGTAATAAGACAAGGTCAAGGGAATTTTCAATAAAGGGGCTGCAAACTTCTTTACATCTCTGCAGTCTCATCTCATCCGCTTGCCAAACGCAGAAAAGATTACTAACGTTAGATGGAAGTAAAACCAGCTGGAGTTTCAAATATTATGCCATGGTGGCTGACTGAACCCAGAAGCCAGTAAGCTTGTCATTTTTTATTTCACCAGACCATGGTTAAGTAGACTTTCCCAGTGGCTCGGTGGTAAAGAATCCGCCTGCAACACAGGAGAAGCAGGAAATGTGGGTTTGATCCCTGGGTGGGGAAGATCCTCTGGAGAAGGGAATGGCAACCCAGTCCAGTATTCTTGGTGGAGAATCCCATAAACAGAGGAGCCTGGTGGCCTACAGTCCACAGGGCTGCAAAGAGTCGGACACAACTGAAGCAACTTAAGCACACATGCACACCGGCTCAGTAACAAGTTCTATTCTGTGTTCATTATCCTGGGAAAATCCTTGACATTTCCAAAGATTGCTCTGTGCCCCCCAGCTGTTTGTGTTATTAAATCGGCCTCTCTGGTTTTCCATAGAACCACAGACTCTCAGAGCTGGAAGGGGCCTTGGAGATCAAAGGAAAGCAGGGAGGCTGGACAAGGCTCCCAGGCGAGCCTGGGCAGAGTTGGGATGAAGGTCCAGGTCTTCTCAAGCCAGTGCGCTTTCCCCAGCATCAAACTGCCCTCTGCTTTAGATGGAAGAGCTCTTCTCAGCTTCCTCACTAGCACTTGGTGAAAATGCAAGATGCACGCATGATAAATCCTGAAAAGGATGCCATTCATCATCTTCCAGGAAAACGCAACAGAAGGTCAATCTCAGAACAATTTCCCACCCATTTCTGGGTAAAATCAGGTATATAATCTCTGGCAATAATTCTCAAAAAGGCAGCCCCCCAAAGGGAATTTATACTTAGAACAAAGGACTCAACTCAGAGGGAACATCTAATTTGGTTCAAATGGTCCTTCTTTGTTCTCATTTCATTCTCATGGAGTAGGTTAGAAAAATCAGCATATTTGATTCTAAACCAAAATGATTCAGTCAGTTTTCTGGGAGGAACTGAGAAGGCATCAGCAGGGAGCTTGAGGGGTTTAATTTGAATCTGAGTTTTTAAAAAGTGAACATGTTTGTTTAACTTGATGTACAGATTCGTTTCCACTTAATTATTATTGGTTTTCATTTGTATTATTATTAATGAGTAATCTGCGGGGTTTTTTAATCCAGTAAGGTATTTTTGATGGGTTTCCCAGGTGGCTCAGTGGTAAAAGAATTCGCCTGCCAAGCAGGAGACACGGGTTCGATTCCTGGATTGTGAAGACTCCCTGGAGAAGTAGATGGCAACCAACTCCAATATTCTTGCCTGGAAAATCCCATGGACAGAGCCTGGAGGGCTACAGTCCATGGGGTCGCAAAGAGTTGGACACGACTTAGTGATTAAACAACAACAAAGGTATTTTTGATCCTGAAGACTGAAAGCAAAACCACTCACCCCTTTCACTAGAGGAAGCCACGGGAGGCTTGGGAGGGTTGGTGGTAACTCACTGAGCCGTGCTCCCTGGGGATGGTTTAAACTCTCTAGTCTATACATACTATTACGTATAAAACAAATAAGCTGTGTGGATCTTTTACACAACACAGGGAATACAGCCAATATGTTAAACTCTCAATGGAGTATAACCTTTTAAAAATGGTGAATCACACCTATAACATATAATATTGCTCACCAACTATACTTCAATTAAAAAAAATCAAAACAAAAGGAAAGAAAAGAGCAAAGGGTATTTCACAGAGGAAGGAATGGTCGTGTTCACCACTGCTGAGATTTCAAATAAGATGGAAAATTTTAAATGTCAAAAACCAACCTTCTAGTTTAGGCTACAGAGCTGGTACACTTGGAAAGGGTTTGGAAAGGACTGGCAGCCAAGAGGCTGTGGCGGGTACCACTCATCCATCCTATTAGGATCCCCTAACCCTGTAGGCCCTGGTGGCTCAGCAGCAAAGAATCCGCCACCAAGCAGGAGACTCGAGTTTGATCCCTGGGTCAGGAAGATCCCCTGGAGAAGGGAATGGCAACTCACTCCAGTTTTCTTGCCTGGAGAATCCCATGGACAGAGGAGCCTGGCAGGCTACAGGCCATGCGGTTGCAAGAGTCAGACACGACTCAGGAAGTAAACCACCAGCATCTCCACAGGCCACACAGAGAAACCCACCCCAGACTCCAGAGTTCTTACCTGAGTGAACCGTCGGACTAGGCACGTCTTCCCCACACCAGCATTGCCGATTAAAACAATTTTAAACAGGAAATCATAATCTTCCATACTCATTTACACAGCTGCAAGACAAACACATGCACGAGTGAGATGGGCCTGGTCAGACTTGCCCACAGAGCTCACGCTGCGCCAGCCCGTCTCCCCGGGAACCACGGGGCTGACTCATAGGAGAAGCAACGTAACGTTCCCCTCCCGTGACCCTGCCAGCGAGACAGGAACACAGGTGTGTGGTCACAGACGGCCTTTATCCCTTCCCGGTCCCCTCACGCCACGGAGAGCAAATGACACAGACGGCCTTTCACCTGGTAACCTTTACTCTTCCAAACAGTCAGGTCGCAGGTCGCTCCTGTGGTCAGCTGTTTTCTTTTAGCCACAAAAAGGAGATTATGAATCTCTGAGCAGGCAAGCTGGGGGTGCAAGGAAGCGGAGCGAAGCGGAGCCCATGCAAAGCTGACAGGTGGTTTACGTAGATGCCGTGAGTGCCTCTGGGAGGAAGGGCTAGAGACTGGGAGTGTGAATGAAGGGAGGAAGCTTTCAGTCTCTTGCAAGTCCTGGGGGACCTGGGGTCCTACCGGGGAGAGATGCTGCCATCTTCCCCTCAACCACCTCCCTGTTGCTATTCACCTCCTGTCAGCCGTGTGAATGCTGCAGCACCTCTCAAAGTATCCTTCTTCTCATCCCCCTGGGCTACGTTCCAGTATTTCCTCTGCCTGGGAAGCTGTCTCGATCACTTTCTGTGTGTGTGTGTGTTTATTACAAATGTTTATTGAGTACTTGTAACTGTAGGGAATCAAGTGTATATAAAAAACAATCCTTAACCTTTCTATGTTTGAAAGTTAGTCCTTTAGGGACTGATGGAAGCATCTCTTCCTCTCTGAGTTTTCTGCTCATCTTCCCCAAATAAACACGTTCACCATTCCTCTGTCCTAAAAGTCATACAATTCTTTGTTCTAATGTCTGCCTCATCTTTGAGGGAAAGGATGATATCTTTCAGCTCTATTTTCCTAGCCCATGGGACACAGTTACACTTAGTCAACATCTACTCTGCAGAATTAAATAATTAACTAATGAGCCTACAGCTGAAGTAAAGGCCTTAGTTTCTCGACTGTGCTAAAAAGAAGACTACCTGCTTTGTCTCCTTCAGAGAACTGTTATGAAGACTTAAAGGAAAAAAGAAGACCGTGTAAAAGAGCCTTGGTATCCATAAACCCCATCCTGGTAAAAACAATTCAGTACCTACTATAGCACTGTGGTAGTCACTTGGACTTCCCTGGTGGCTCAGAGGTAGGGAATCTGCCTGCCAAGCAGAAGACGTGAGTTTGATCCCTGGTTTGGGAAGATCCCCTGGAGAAGGGAATGGCAGCCCACTCCCCTGGAGAAGGGAATGCCTGGGAAATCCCACGGACAGAGGAGCCTGGCAGGCTACAGTCCATGGGGCTGCAAAAGAGTCAGACAAGACTTAGCAACTAAACAAAAAAAAAACAGTCATCCTAGGAAACAGAGAGATGAAACAGTCTCTGCCCTTGAGATCAACATAAGAAAAGCTACAGAACAAAGACGAAGTTAGTCACAATTCAAAACACCAGGAGCACAGCTCATTTCATAACGTGAAAGCCGAACAAGTCTGATGGACTCTGGAGTAAAGGAGGGTCAGTGTAAAGGAGGTAAAGGGGGGTCGGTGAGCACATGGGGCGAGGGAGCCTGGGTAGGGGGGGCCATCCAGGGTGATGCCCACCTGCTGCCAGATCTCCAAGGGCTGAGAGCTGCAGGGTGCAGGGATGGAGGGAGAGGCCACTGCAAAGCGACCTGCGAAGGAGCCAGGGCAGTTCCATGTGAACAAGGGTGATTTCTATGTGGATTCCAACAATCCTCGGAAAGACGACTGACAGCCAAGCCAACATGCAGGTCTCTGTTCCCTGGAACAGCGGAGGAAAAGTATCTCTCTGTCAAGAATCTGGGTCCATAAATGGTCACTCAACTCACCATATGTCAGGCACCATACTTGGCGCTTTATGTCTATTTCCATTTCTTTTTATAAGTCTATGAGGCCGATGTTTCATGTGACCCAGTTTACAGGTGAGTAAACTGAGGGTAGTCCAAACATAAAGACAACTGCCAGACTTCAAGTCCAGAAGATATACATGCCATCAAAAGGAGCCTCCCCTCACCAAGTTTTACTGTATTTATTTATATCTGTCTCACGGTCCAAGTGCATCCCTCAGCACACGCGTGCGCGTGCATACGCGACTGTGAGCAGCAGGAAAGCAGTGAACGGTCTCTCTGGTTGAGCCCTGATCCTAGTCGCTCCATATCATCATCATTGCTGTCATTATCGTCTTCGCCGCTACCACCACCACCATCATCACCTCATTCTATATTATTAACTCATTTAATCCTCACAACACTCCTATCAGGTAGACACCATTAGCATCCTAACTTGACAGACGGGGACACTGACGCACGGGATAAGAAGTCATTAAGGTCCCACTTAAAGAGCTGATGGACCTGAAATTCAAACGCAGACAGCCTGGGTCCAGCACCCACATGGCCCGAGCACCACCCTAGAGTGCCTTTCACAAAGCCCGGCTCATACTAGCAACTTCAGAAAAACCCGACAAATCGAACGACGAGGGCAAGACTCAGTAAACATGATTTCCCTTTTCTTTTCCCCTCTGGGTTCAAATCCAAAATTCTTTCTATCACACTGGAGCAGTTTAGATAGGAATCAAGATCAGACTCCAGCTAAAAACGCAAAGGTTAAAACTCAATAAAGTTGTTAAAAGCGAAAAGAAAAGAAATATCAGGGTTAGGTGCAAGGAGAGCGGGAAGATGTGCGGCCGTGTGACTCACACACAGACCACAGCTTACACTTCCTAAGTCAACGAAAAGAGAACACAGCCCTGGGTCATGTGCTTTTTCTGTGCTCAGATCATTTGCGACACATGGATGTCTCCATCTTGGGCAGAGGTCAAAGAAACAAAGCAGAGGATCGAGAGGAGAACGTCCAAAAATAAAGGGCTGAGATACAGGGCTCCTAAGAGAAGGTCAGCAGAGCCCAAATTATGCACCTTCGGGGAAAGAAGATGAAGTCATCTGCCCAGAGTCACGCTCACAGTCAAGCCGCAGGCAGTGACCACCTGGAGCATGCCACAGACTAAGAGCAAAGGTCCCGCCCCTTTCTGTAAGAAATTACTTCAGTGCTCCATTGAGTGGTTGTCTTTATTTTTTTTTAATAAACCTCTGAGAGGGAAAGTGTTTGGTCCCTTTAAAAATGCAGACTGCCCGTGGTGAACTCTACACTGTAAACTCCTGGGGATTGGCTGTGGTTACTGTTTCGTTTTTAATAGAAGACACACTGCTGGGTGAAAAGCTCACAAGACTATCTGGAAACTGCGCTCTGAGGAAGTCTTTCTGTTTGGGAAGTAACGGAACAGCCCAGGCATCACCAACTGCCCTGTGGTGACACAGTGTCCCAGGAGGGGGGATCCACTCAGAAGCTGTCAGTTATACCCCATCCCAAAACTGACAACAAAAGTCACACCTTGTCTGGAGCAAACACGTCGCAAGATATGCTACTGGCCAAGCACAATTCTAGGAACTGTATGTTCTATTATTGTTAATAATAGCTGACACTTATTCCATGTTTCTCTTGTTAAAATTTTTCAAAATCTGTTTTTGGCGGTGCTGGGTCTTTGTTGCTGCAGGCAGGCTTTCTCTAGTTGCGGCGAGCGGGGGCTCCTCTCCAGCTGCAGTGCGCAGGTTGCTCATTGCAGTGGCTTCTCTTGTAATTCAGCGTTTCTGGCAACTGCTGTCCAGTCGCTCAGTCGTGTTCGACTCTTGGTGACCCCATGGACTGTAGCCCGCCAGGCTTCTCTGTCCCTGTGATTTCCCAGGCGAGAACACTGGAGTGGGGTGCCATTTTCTTCTCCTCAATGTTTCTTACATGCAAGATATTCTTCTACATGTATTTGCTCATTTACTCCTCACAACATATGTGCATACTAAGTCGCTAAACTCTGTGTGACCCCCATGGACTGTAGCTCTCCAGGCTCCTCTGTCCATGGGATTCTCCAGGCAAGAATACTGGAGTGGGTTGCCATGCCCTCCTCCTGGGGATCTTCCCAAACCAGAGATCAAACCTGGTTCTCCTGCATTGCAGGCAGATTCTTTACTACTAGCTGGGAAGTCCCACAACGTATGAGGTAGGTACTATTATGACCATCCCTAACTTGCTGTTGTTGTTCAGTCACTCAGTCACGTCCGACTCTTTGCAACCCCATGGACTGCAGCACGCCAGGCTTCCCTGTCCTTCACTGTCCCCTGGAGTTCGCTCAAATTCATGTCCATTGAGTCAGTGATGCCATTCAACCATCTCATCCTCTGTTGTCCCCTTCTCCTCCCACCTTTAGTCTTTCCCAGCATCAGGGTCTTTTTCAGTAAGTCAGCTCTTCGAATCACATGGCCAAAGCATTGGAGCTTCAGCTTCAGCATCAGTCCTTCTAGTGAATGTGCAGGGTTTATTTCCTTTAGGATTGACTGGTTGGATCTCCTTGCAGTCCAAGGGACTCTCAAGAGTCTTCTCCAACACCACAGTTCAAAAGCATCAATTCTTCAGTGCTCAGCCTTCTTGATGGTCCAATTCTCACATCCATACATGACTACTAGAAAAACCATAGCTTTGACTAGATGGACTTTTGTCGGCAAACTAGTATCTCTTCTTTTTAATATGTTGTCTAGGTTGGTCAAAGTTTTTCTTGCAAGGAGCAAGTGTCTTTTAATTTCATGGCTGCAGTCACCATCTGCAGTAAGTTTGCAGCCCAAGAAAATAAAGTCTGTCACTGTTTTTATTGTTTCCCCATCTATTTGCCATGAAGTGATAGGACCAGATGCCATGATCTTCATTTTTTGAATGTTGAGTTTTAAGACAGCTTTTTCACCCTCCTCTTTCATCTTCATCAAGAGGCTCTTTAGTTCTTCTTTGCTTTCTGCCATAAGGGTGGTGTCATCTGTGTGTCTGAGGTTACTGATATTTCTCCTAGCCATCTTGGTTCCAGCTTGTGCTTCATCCAGCCCAGCGTTTCTCATGATGCACTCTGCATATTAGTTAAACAAGCAGGGTGACAATATACAGCCTTGACGTACTCCTTCCCCAATTTGGAACCAGTCTGTTACTTCATGTCCAGTTCTAGCTGTTGCTTCTTGACCTGCATACAGGTTTCGCAGGAGGCAAGTAAGGTGGTCTGGTATTCCCGTCTCTTTAAGAATTTTCCACCGTTTGCTGTGAAACACACAGTCAAAGGCTTTAGCAGAGTCAATGAAGCAGATGTTTTTCTGGAACTCTCTTGCTTTTTCTATGATTCAACAGATGTTAGCAATTTGATCTCTGGGTTCCTCTGCCTTTTCTAACTGAGGCACAGAGGGCTTATTCTAAAGTCATGCAGCTAGTTAGTCTTAAGACCAGGATTTGAAGCCAGATGCATCTAACTCCTAATTCCAGCTCCTTCTGAAGTAGAATGCTGCTGCCCTCTGCCTGGTGGTAGAGAACACTGCTGCAACTGTCATAAGGCCTGGAGGCTAAGCTGAATGGACCCCCAGGCCTCTCTGAACTGCAGTGTTCTGGAACCTCCCTGCTCTGGGAGCAGCACATCACACTGAAAGGGCCGCACACTGATGCCAGTCATACAAGCACAGCTCCACCCTCCGTGCCCAGGTCTCTTTTCAGAGTTGGATCCAGACTTTCCCCAGAAAACCGCATCCACCATTCAATTTGTCCTGTAACCAAGTATCGGCACAAGGGATACAAACAGGAACACTGCTCAGATAAACAAGCCAAGCCTCAAATACCGTAAATACCGCAATAGCTCTAAGTAAGTGGATATGTACATAAAATTCAAAAAAGGAAAAACAGAGAAAAAGAAAAAAATGAGTTTAAAAAAGATAAAGAGGGGCTTCCCTGGTGGCGCCATGGGAAAGAATTCCCCTGCCAGTGCAGGAGACATGGGTTTGATCCCTGGTTGGGGAAGATTCACATGCCTCAGAGCAACTAAACCTTTGTACCACAACTATTGAGCCTGTGCTCAAGAGCTGGGGAGCCCCAACTACTGAGCCCGTCTGCTGCAACTTCTGAAGCTGGCATGCCCTAGAGCCCGTGCTCAACAAGAGAAGCCGCCGCAATGAGAATCCCGCGTACTGCAACCGGAGAGTAGCCCCCACTCTCTGCAACTAGAAAAAAGCCCACGCAGCAATTAAGAACCAGCACAATCAAAAATAAATAAACAGATCATGTTTAAATATATATTTTTAAAAAGATAAGGAAACAAGATGTACTGTGAAAACCTTAAAAGGAAAAAAAAACATTCTAAGCAATGTGATTTTGGCAATATAGAAGCACTTATCAAAGTGACCTTTCCAAAAAACAAAACAAACTGTATTCATTGCTGTACATCAGAACATTCTCCCCTTGCTCTTTTGGGCTCAGCACAACCAATTAAAGTCAAGGCTTCTGGTGAACACAGGGCCAGATCCCTGCCCTACCTTCTGTCCCCCAGCCCCTGCCAAAGAAAATGATATTTGGGGGATTTGTCCTTGTTCAAAGGCTGTATGTCTCATGCAGGTCCTTCTCCTGTTTAAGGTCTCAACCTTGCTCTACAAACTGAGAGGGTCGGTGAACAGAAGCCATGGTCCCTCCCCAACACTGCACGTGCCGCCCCTTCGCTAACCCAAAAAGGCAGCATGAGTGTTTCAGGAACTCGAGAGACCTGGATCAGCCAAAGAGCTGTGTAAAGTTTCCTCATCCATAAAGCGGGGATTTATAAGGCTTCCCTGGCGGCTCAGTGGTAAAGAATCTGCCTGCCAAGCAGGATACGTGGGTTCAATCCCTGGGTCCAGAAGATTTCTCTGGAGAAGGAAATGGCAACCCACTCCAGTATTTCTGCCTGGAGAACTCCATGGACAGAGGAGCCTGGAGGGCTACAGTCCATGGGGTCGCAAAGAATCGCACACAACTTAGTGATTAAATAACAACATTAGAACCTACGTCACTGAGTTGCAAATCAGGAAATAAACAGAAAAGCAGTGTGTAAATAAATATACAATAATCAAATGTTTTCAAAAGTATAATAATCAATTTAAATCCCTAACCCTCAGTCAAGAGTCATATATACTGATTGCAGAGCATATAGTCAAACAAGAAGGAAAGAAAGTCCGCTAGGGAAAATCTCTTTCCCTACCCACACCTGCCCCAGGGACAGTACAGTTAATAATTTGTTCTACAATCTTCTAGCTTTTTTAATATATATATTCTCACATCAATGTGTTTTTTTTAATTTACAGATTTTTAAAACAAAAACAGAATCATAATATTGTACAAACTCTTTTTTTTATTTTCTACAGAGGGCTTAGAGAAGGAAATGGCAACCCACTCCAATATTCTTGCCTGCAAAATCCCATGGATGGAGGAGCCTGGCGGGCTAGTACACTCCATAGGATTGCAAAGAGTCGGACACGACTGAGTAATTACACACTGAGGGCTATTTTTCCAAAACCCCAAAGCAGAACTCATGGTCTGCAAATAGGACAGACACCCGGAAGGCCCATCAGCATTCACTCAACACTTGCTCCCAAGAATCTAAAAATGCAGGACGTGGGAGGGGGAGGACAGTGACAACTTCGAGAAACACTAAATACTATAATCCAGAGACTTTAAAAGTTCTGAAAGTTTTTCCACAATGAAGAAAACTGGTTAACTGTTTAATCCAGGATTTACCAAACACGATTTTAGCTGAAAAATCTTTTCTAAGATTAATACCTTTTCCTATCCCTTGCTACTTGGACTCCATGAAACATGAGTATGTTCCTCCCAGCTGTGGAGAAAGATGGGTAGGGCCCGAGAAACAAGATATGAGACCGATGAATCCAAAACAACCAAATGAGGAACAGAAAAGGGTGACAAGTAACATCTGAAGAAAGCATTACTGAGCCGGGGCTCTTCAGTCTGGGCCGGGCTGCAGGGACCGGGTGCAGACGGACACACAGGGCTGAGCAAGTGGTTCTCTCCCTCCCAGACAATCACAGGGCGCTGTGGCCCTTCCTCCCAGTTTATCTCCACATGTGCTCTGTCTGCTGCAGGGGGCTGTGCCCTACACGTCTACGGCTCCTCCCGTCTGTTCTTAAAGACAAGGACCACACTTCCCCCAAGGTACTCGTGTCTGCATACTCCCCTGGCTGTGTTCAAGAAGCCTACGTTGAACTGGAAGGGCTTGATCTGTCTTTTGCTCTAACAAGGTTCTGTCTCAGGAAGCTCATTATTGCTTAATTACTAGAAGGCAATTACTAAACATTACTATAATCAAGTACTGCAAGCTCACTTGCTTTACATCAGCTGCTAATTTCAGGTTATTGCAAGTTAATTATTCTCCCCGGCCAGGGATGGCAAACACCCACCTGTGCCGTGGCTGCTTCTCATTCATCAGGCTGTAATCTCCAGCATTTCTGTTATGGCCCTTTACTGTTGACCAAATGCTTTCACAGACATGATCTAATCCGGACCTCTCCACAAGAACTGGTTCTTATCATTCATTACACTGGTGAGGACACCAAGGGTTTAAGTGATTCACCCTAAGTCACACGCTGGCGAGCTGCAACGTGACCTCTGTATCCCACATACCTCAAACCTCTCCCCTTGTGGAAACGCCCTGTTTTCCCAAGTTCCTGGGTATTTGGACCATGATTTGAACACTTAACTATATGCCAGGAACTATTCTGTTTCCATACATAATCTTATTTAACCTTTTCAACAGCCTCACTAGGTAGGCATTATTATTCCTATTCCACAGATAAAGAAATTGAGGTTCAGAGGGGTTAACTTATTTGTTTAAAATTACACAGCTACTGAGCTAAAGTGCCAGGATTCAAAACCCATGTTTTTCTGTGAAAAAAATTAAGCTGGAATCCTGTCTCACTCCTCTTACTAAATTCCAGATGGATTAGAGATTTGGATTTTTAAAAATGAAAATATGCAAGTGCTAGAAGAAAGCATGATATACATAAACACAGAATCTTAAAGTGAGGAAGGCTTTCTAAGAACCGCACAAAATCAAAGCCATTAAATAAAGATATGACCCATTTGACTAATTTTTTAAAATTCTGCATCATAAAACAAAGATGAACTAAAATATCTGAAATCCATATAACTAAGGGATGCTGCTGCTAAGTCACGTCAGTCGTGTCCAACTCTGTGCAACTCCATAGACGGCAGCCCACCAGGCTCTCCCGTCCCTGGGATTCTCCAGGCAAGAACACTGGAGCGGGTTGCCATTTTCTTCTCCAATGCATGAAAGTGAAAAGCGAAAGTGAAGTCGCTCAGTCGTGTCTGACTCCTAGCGAACCCATGGTCTGCAGCCTACCAGGCTCCTCCGTCCATGGGATTTTCCAGGCAAGAGTATTGGAGTGGGGTGCCATTGCCTTCTCTGTAACTGAGGGCTGCTGCTACTGCTACTGCTAAGTCACGTCAGTCGTGTCCAACTCTGTGCAACTCCATAGACGGCAGCCCACCAGGCTCTCCCGTCCCTGGGATTCTCCAGGCAAGAACACTGGAGTGGGTTGCCATTTTCTTCTCCAATGCATGAAAGTGAAAAGCGAAAGTGAAGTCGCTCAGTCGTGTCTGACTCCTAGCGAACCCATGGTCTGCAGCCTACCAGGCTCCTCCGTCCATGGGATTTTCCAGGCAAGAGTATTGGAGTGGGGTGCCATTGCCTTCTCTGTAACTGAGGGCTGCTGCTACTGCTACTGCTAAGTCACGTCAGTCGTGTCCGACTCTGTGACCCCATGGACGGCAGCCCACCAGGCTCCCTCGTCCCTGGGATTCTCCAGGCAAGAACACTGGAGTGGGTTGCCATTTCTTTTTCCAATGCATGAAAGTGAAAAGTGAAAGTGAAGTCACTCAGTCGTGTCCGACTCTTAGCGACCCCATGGACTGCAGCCTACCAGCCTCCTCCATCCATGGGATTTTCTAGGCAAGAGTACTGGAGCGGGGTGCCATTGCCTTCTCCGAACTAAGGGCTAATTTCCTATAAATCAATAAGAAAAGATGAATAACCCAATAGAAAAAGAAGGGTAAAAGACATGAGCAGACAGTTTATCAGATGAAATTAAAATGGTACTTACATTAAAAAAAAATCAGCCTCGCTCATGAGTAAATTCAAACTGTAATGAATTTATAAATTATAATTTATGATGAAAACTACAATGAATTTGTTATCAGAGGCCATTTTTCACATCACATTGTTAACATTCACTCTGTATTGGACAGAGTATAGAGAAATAGGGCACCTGTATACTGCTGGTGGGAGGCAAACCAATGCAATTTCTATGCAAAGCTATATCAACTGAAAACTAAAAAGACTATTATAATCCCTCTGACTCAACAATTCTACTTCGAGGAATTTATCCTGCACTGATACTGACACATATGTGCAAAGACACATGGAGTGGGATATATTCAACAATGTTTATAATAGCAAATATGAAATCAGCAACTCCATCAGCAGGAAAATGGTTGTACAGATTGTGAAAACTATACATCAATATTCCATGCAGCCCAGTATGGACATCTGCAAAATACATTAAGTGAAAAAAGCAAGGTGGAGCACAGTGTGCATAGTATGAAAAGCTGCTGCTGTGCTCAGTTGCTCAGTTGTGTCTGATTCTTTGCGACCCCATGAACTGTAGCCCGCCAGGCTCCTCTGTCCATGGGATTTTCCCGGCAAGAATACTGGAGTGAGTCTCCATTTCCTCCTCCAGGGGATCTTCCTCCAGAGTCTCCTGCATTGCAGGCAGATTCTTTACCCCTGAGCAACTGGGGAAGTCCATAGTATGAAAAGAGGGCATATAATTAATTAATTGCACCTGCATGGGGTTCCCAGGTGGCACTAGTGGAAAAGAATCCGCCTGTAATGTAGGAGACGTAAGAGACTGTGGGTTCAATCCCTGGAGACCCACTGCAAGAGGGCATGGCAACCCACTCCAGTATTCTTGCCTGGAGAATCCCAGGTACAGGGGAGCCTGGCAGGCTACAGTCCACAGGGTCGCAAAGAGTCGGGGATGACTGAAGCAACTTAGCATAGCCCAGCACATCTGCATAAAATATCTCCAGAAAAACTACAAAAGAAAACTAGTACAGTGTTTGCTTTTGGAGAGGCTGTAGTATCTAGCTCTTTTTGGGAAAGAAGATAACCTCCAACTCTTAATAAATTATAGGGACTTCCCTGATGGTCCAGTAGCCAAGACTCCACACTCCCAAGGCAGGGGGCCCAGGTGTGATTCCCAGTCAGGGAACTCGATCCCACATGCCGTAACTAAGACCCAGTGCAGACAAATAAATATTAAAAAAAAAAAGAAAAGAAAATTATACTCTGCCCTTTCATTCAGTCTTACAATAGTGCTTAAAAGGCAAGGTAGCTATCCTGATACAGTGAAAGGGGCCCTTTTAAAAATATCTATTTGAGGTGCTCTGTCTGTCTCTGTTTTCTCTTTGCCCTGCTGCACCCCTTACTGTGACAGGACCCTTTAAGGAATGTCCCACCCAGGTTCTGGAGTTGCCTTTTCCAGTTCGTGGTGTATATTAAACCATGTCTCTCTACATGGTGGGCTCATTCTTTCACGCCAAATTCCCTTAAAACCAAGTATCCATCGTGTGTATGACAGCAAAATCCAATGGGTAGAACGATAGGCTATTTGTGTCCCTAATAAAAACAAAACTCTCGCCCATGAGGATCATGCACTGCCGCTCAGAAACTGCTCTCACTGGGCTCTGACACAGAACCCTCCTGAGAAGGCAGGAGGAACCTGTCTCCTTCTCCCCATTTTACAGAAATGGCCTTTGAAAGGACGAAGAGTGACTTGCCTCCAGCTGCACAGCGTGCAAGCCACAGAGTCAGAAGAGACACCTGCGTCCCCAGACTCTAAATCAGAGCTGCTGCCAGGACAAATAAAGTCTGCAAATATAAATCCCCACTGGGCAAGGCTGGGGCCTAACCACCAGGGAGATTGGCAGGGACCCATGGATGGGATGGAGGTCAAAAGCAGCCCTGGGTTGGCTTGCATTTCCAACTTGGGAGGCGTATTATGAGTCCAATAAATGGGAAGAAAAAAAAAAGCAGCCTCTGAGATTTTTTTTTGGAGGTGGGGGATGGGCCTGCTCCAGGTCTTCCTTGCAACATGCGTAATTTAGTTCCCTGACCAGGGATCGAACCTCGGCCACCTGCTTTGGAAGCACAATCTCCCGTCACTGTACCGCCAAGCAAGTCCCAAGAATATTTTTTGAGACACATGAAAAAAATAAAGATAAAGAACAAAGTAGGCCTGAGATCTCCACAGTATTATTTTCAAAGGCAAGACAGTAAGATATTTTATCTTATTCTTCGTACACATTATCTTCCATATTTTCCTCTTTTCTCTAAATACAAAATGGATTTGGGAATCCAGAGGAATAAGGAAAGTGAAAAGTAATCCAGGGAATGGCATTTCACGAGAAGAGTTCACCACAGGCCACATCTGAACGATCCTGCTTAAGTTAACAACGCTCTTTCACTTTCTGCGCGGTGAGAAGGCATCACGGCCCTGGACCCCAGATGTGTCTTCCCACAAAGAAGGGAGACGAGGGGGAGGGCCGCCCCCCACCCACTTGGGCCCCATTCCACGCACTCCCCCAGCAGGCAGGGCTCATTTGTTTTGCACCACAGCACCTGGGCACAGGATACACTGGGTGGTTCAGGCCCCTTGTCTACCGGGGAGACGGAAGATACCCTTCCACTCATTAATCCCTTTCCAAGATGGGGAGCTTCTGTCTGCAAAACATGTTTGTTGCACTGATCGAAGAAAACGCTTTCCCAGACCCAACTCGCTGTTTCCGGCTTCTGCACAAGCCTGCCAGGCTCCCTCTGTTGTCCTCCTCCAACAATAAACAATACCACCCGCCAAGAGCTCTGGAGAGGCGGGGAAGGTCTGTTCTCCACGTTGTGTAAATCAGGGAGTGTGTCTAATCTTTCCTCCGCAGAAGCTTTCCTGCGCCTGTTTGGCTGGACCGGAAGGACCTCGTTATCAGCATCCTTAGGCTCCTCCCCCAGGCTGAGATTCAGAGAAGGGGGGCGGGGGGGGGGGCGGGGGGGGCGTGGGGGGCGGGGGGGGCGTGGGGGGCGGGGGGGGCGTGGGGGGGGCGTGGGGGGGGGCGGGGAGGTGGGCAGGCAGCCAGAGGTCAGAGCTTCAGCCCCAAGCACTTCCCTCCAAGGCAGACCAGGGATGGGGATGGGGGTATCTCCTTCCCTGTCACTCCAGGCTGGACCCTACCCTCAACTGTTAAACAGATTCCCTCCTCACTGGAAGCAGGAGAAAAGGAAAAAGGGAAGCAGGTGTCCACATGCTCTGTGACTCAAATGGAGGAGGATAAAATGTAGCAATTCTCCCAAGTTTTATCTCCCAAGACCTTGCCAGGTCCGCTGTCAACACAGAAGAAAGTCGATTTGTCTAGAGCATAGATGCTTTATACACATCAGCCTATTTCATCCTTGAAACAGGCTTGTGGGGTGAGATTTCTTGGTGACTATTACTATCAATAATCTTTTACATTTATAGAAGGCCTCAGGTTTGTTGTCCTAAAAATTATCTTATCTGTATGTGTGTCAGTTGCTCAGTTGTGTCTGACTCTTTGTGATCCCATAGGCTGTAGCCCGCCAAGCCCCTTCATGGAATTCTCCAGGCAAGAAAACTGCAGAGGGTTGCCATTCCCTTCTCCAGGGGATCTTCCCGACCCAGGGATGGAACGTAGGTTTCCTGCAATGCAGGCAGATTCTTTACCATCCGCGCCACCAGGGAAGACCCTTATCTGTATCCTTGCAAATTCCTACATGGAATATGGGGTAAAAATTCTCCAGTCTACCCCGAACACCACACAAACACATACACAGAAGGCCACAAGCCATTTGTCGCCAAGGCCCGATGATGTGCTGTCAGAAATGTAGCCTGGGGCTTCCCTGGTGGTGCAGTAGGTAAGAATCTACCTGCCAATGCAGGGCACATGGGTTCCCAAGCTGGGAAGATCCCACATGCCTCAGAGCAAGTCAGGCCTGTGCCACAACTACTGAGCTCGCAACGCTGCAACTGAAGTCCGTGCGCCCGGAGCCTGTGCTCCACGACAGACGCCACGCCATGAGAAGCCCGAACATCACAGCGAGAGAGTAGCCTCCTGCTCGCCACAAAAGCAATGCATTGCAGCCAAAAATGAATAAATAAAATTGAAAAAGAAAGAAGAAGAAAGAAATGCAGCCTGACTACCCCCCTCCACCACACCTTTGTCTCTACTGCACCAGCCTGGCTCCAGCCCTTGTCACCTCTCACCCAGCCAGCAATGTCTAACCAGGTTAAGCCTAACAAGCAACGACTGTCCTCACTAGCAGGCCTTCAATATTTATCAAAAGCCTTAACAACATCCACGCTCTTTGATCTAGCAATTTTGCTTCTGGGAGTTTTCCCTAAGGAATGATTCCAAGACATACACACAGATTTATTCACAGTAGAGCACAACGGAAGTTCATTCCAGTATTATTTAACATAGTCCCCGAAAACGGAGTGGGCAAAGCCTCTATCCAACAGTGGAGAAATGGTTATATGGAACCACATGATGTAACATTATGAAACATATACATGGAAGAAAATACATTTTAAAAATGCTTCCTCTAAGTGGTGGGATTATAGATTATTTTCTTCTTGATCTATTTATATCTTTTCTAAATTTTCTTCAATAAACATGACTTATTTAGAAATAATACACTTTATTAAAATATAGGGACTCAATACTGGTAAGGGAAACATGGAACAGGTAGACACATAATCAGCTAGTGACCATCCACATTTAATTAGCTCTTCTGAAAGCAGAATCTTCCTACAAGTACAAACCAAAAGCCATAACTGCATTCACACTTTCCATGCTGGGAACTCACTTCTGGAAATTCACTTTAAGGAATAAACTCAAAATGCAATATGAACAGAAATGCTCATTACATCTTACCTAAAAGAACTGGAAACAATCCAGTTGTCCCGCTCAGGCAGCGTTGTATGGAACATCAACACCACGGAATGCAGGGCAGCTATTAGAAATGCCAGTTATGAAAACTATGTAGAAATATGCAATAATGTTGAACATAGGCTACAAAACTAAAAGAATACACAAAGCTGCATTTATCAGGACCGTAGCTATAAAAAAATAAGCATGGATGTGAACAAGGTCACTTCCAAACCAAGAACATATATGGCGTTTAGCTTATGAGATCACAGGGAGCTTTTTGTTTTTTAAGTTTCATCCTCCCCACCTTTTAAAAAGTTTTAACATTTTGCATATACCATAGACACATTTTTTAAAAACACAGAAGACATAGAAAAAGGAATTACCAAAAGCAACACAAACAGCATGTTGATGTGTTCCTCCCTGTCTCTTTTTCCTAAGCACTACATGATTTAGTTTGGTTTTGATCACTGTAATCATGACAAGATTTCCTTCAAAGTAGTTAAAAAAATCACTTCAATTTTTAAAACCAGAGAACATAACAAAGACCTATAGGAAGATATACCAATGGTTTTTTCAAGTGCTGTCAAGAGAACTGACCTCATACAATGTCTGACTGTAAACAAAACAGCAAGTTCACACCATGGTGGCAGAACAGCTGTAATGATCAAAGTTCCTAACACCTGCGGAAGACTCTCAGGCCTGTGTTGTTGTTGTTCAGTTGCTAAGTTGTGTCTGATTCTGCAACCCATGGGACTGCAGCACGCCAGGCTTCCCTGTCCTTCACTGTCTTCCAGAGTTTACTCAAACTCACGTCCATCAAGTCAGTGATACCACCCAACCATCTCATCCTCTGTCTCCCCCTTTTCCTCCAGCCCTCAGTCTTTCGCAACATCAAGGTTTTTTCCAGTATGTCATCTTTTCGAATCAGATGGCCAAAGTATTGGAGCTTCAACATCAGTCCTTGTTGGGGGCCAGAGTGAGGTACTCCAGCCATGGCAAAGGTCATGAGGAAGGAGGCTCGACATACGCAAAGGCGGGATCGAGCCTCAGGAGTCCCCCTGGAAATCCTCGAGCGTCTACCCCCATAACCAGAGCCTGCCTACTTTACTACTTTGTGCTCTTACCTACACCTCTGACTTTACGGGGGGCTGTCCCCCACCACCTCTTTCGGAGAAGGAGTTAACCTAGAGCTCCAGTCAATAAAAACTCTTGGGTGTGACAAGAGTGTTTTAACCTACAAACTCCTCTGAAGGTTCTCTAGCCTGCCTGACAGGCTCGTCCAGCCACATGTGATTGCTCACAGCCCCCCAACCGTGAGAGGCACAAGATGCTTTAAACCCTCTAAAAACAGGTTCTTTAGAGAAGTTAGAAAACTATTAGTATAAGTATAATGGGCTGATTAGAAATTGTGTTGGTGAAGGGTTTTTCATTTGTTGAGCCAACGTTTGTTGCTAAGTCTCCACATCCCCTGCCCTTACACACATTAATGAATATATAGAATTAACCTTTGATATTAATCACGTTAGACCTTAGGCTAAGTAAATTCTTTCCTTAACTAAAACCCACTACACCCTCACCCTGTAGGAATGTAACTTTATTTGGGTGGCATCTGTTTTGAGAATAATCAGCCCTGGAGAAATAAGTGTCCTGATTGACTGACCGCTGTCACAAGGAGAGGGTCGTAAATTGTCAGCAGGCCCCCCTGGCCAGAAGATGATGTAACACCCCTAAGACCTCTGTATACATTTGTGTGAAGCACCTGACTTTAATAAAAGTCAGGACTGCTGTCCCCACGTGACTTTTGTATAACATCTTAGTGTATAAAAACAGACTCTGGAAAATAAAGAATTGGGATCAGTTTCTCGAAATACTGGTCTCCCCATGTCGCTCTCTCTCTCACTCTGGTTGAGTCTCCATCTGGAGCGCGGAACCCACCATGCTTACTAATTATGCCTGGGCTTCTAAGATCCGACCGGGGAGGCCTCAGTGTCTCCTCTCCTTCGGGAGAACGGAAGGACGCCTGCGGCCTACGTAAGTGGTGCAAACTTCTTGTCTTGAAGTTTTATTGGTCTCCCACGTAAACCAAGCTACTCAGCCTCTTTTCTCCACTGAATTTTCCTACTGAGCTATCCTTATTCTATTACTCTTTATATCTTTAATTAATATCTAATTGAAGCTATTGTATCCTGATCCTCGCCTATGCCGTCTCTCCTTCGAATACCCTGGATCAGCCGGGGCTGGTCCCCGGCAAGTCCTTCCAATGAACACCCAGGACTGATTTCCTTTAGGATGGACTGGTTGGATCTCCTGGCTGTCCAAGGGGCTCTGAAGAGTCTTCTCTAGCACCATGGTTCAAAAGCATCAATTCTTCAGCGCTCAGTCTTCTTAGGCCTGTATCAATAGCCATAAGCCAGGAGCGTGGAGAGTGCTGTGCTACTAAAGCTGACATTGTTGTAAATTAGAAGGAATTTTCTCAGATTTGGAAAAGATAATGGGGGGCTTCCCTGGTGGCCCAGTGGTTAAGAATCCAGTTTCCAGTGAAGGGACATAGGTTCGATCCCTGGTCGGGGAACTAAGATACCATACACTACTGAACAACGAAGCCCGTGAACAACAACTACTGAGCCCATGTGCTCGAGAGCCCGTGCTCTGCTATTAGAGAGAAGCCCCTCACACTGCAACTAACTATAGAAGCTCCCGTGAGCCACAACAAAGACCCAGCACAGCCTAAATAAAAATGTTTTAAATTAAAAAAAGAAAAGATAATAGATATAACAATGGATTAGGTTTTCAAATCAGGAAAAGCTTGAACGGATCCAATCCAACTGGTTGCTTGATCCAGCATATTTAACCTCCTTGACACCGAACTGACAACCTCACCAGCAAGGATCCCTCCAGAAAGAGAAACAGGGATCGCTATGCAAGCAAGGCCTGGGCTCCGCTGCCCGTTGAATGTGGGCCCTGCAGACAGGGAGGCGAGACTAAGTCTGCTTTCCTCACGGACGGGCTCAGTTTCTGCAGGAGTGTGACATTTTGGGGCTTTTCAAACAACAGGGCCCCTCGAGACAAACTTGACTATTCATCTCCTCCATGTGTGTCTAGCAAAGCCTCTGTCCGCTGTCACAAGGCTGGGGGAAAGCGGCGGGGCTGGGCTGATGAAGACGTAAGGTGCCACTGTGAACATGGCCAACCTCATTCAGATACTGCCTACATCAAGGCAAAAAGTCACATTGCATTCTTTGCCTTAGAAGTTTCTGGAAACGAACTCGTGGACAGGATGCACTGTGACTACTCCACTACAATATTAATTTCCAAAGAACTAATCTGACCATGCCATTCCCAGCCTTCAAACTCCTCGGAGATCCTGGCCGCCCACACAAGCTCACTGTGAGAGGAAGAACCGGGCCTGGTGAAAGAGGTAAACCTAGGAGCCAAACTGCCCGAGTCTGAGTCCTGTCTCTGCCCCGAAGAGTTGGGCGACTGTGGGCAAGTTCCCTTTCCTCTCGGTGCCCACATTTCTTTATTTGTAAATAGGGATAATAACAGCACCTATTTCATGGGGTTATTTTACAGATGAAAAGATTTAATACAACAAAGCACGAAGAAGAGAGCCTGGCACCCAGTAAATCTCAGGTGCTTATACATGGAACTCTGCGTAATGCTATGTGGCAGCCTCAAAGGGAGGGGAATTTGGGGGGGAATGGATACGTGTATGTGTATGTCTGAGTCCCTTCATTGTCAGACCGAAACTGTCACAACATTGTTAATTGGCTCTACCCCAATACAAAATAAAAAGTTAAAAAAAAATTTTTTTAAGTACTTATAAATCTTATTAAGTCATTGTTGGAAAGTTCAAACTCCCTAGCAGGGCACACAGAGCCACCCATAACCCAGTCCCCGCTCATCTCTTTGGCTTCGTTTCTCATGACCTTTGAGTTACCACCACCACCACGATGATCACACAGCCATGCCAAGCTCCCAGAGAGTGGCCCCTGAGGCAGGTTCATCTCTCCATGGCTCTACTCACAAGGAGAGGCCATTCTCTCCTTGTTGCTGTGAGCAATCACACAGCTCTGGACCCCTCCACCCGCCCCTGTGGGAATTAGCCCCTCTCTCCTTTATACTTCCACCGTGTACCATGAGACTCCCTTCAAGACACTCCATTATCCTCACTGGTTCAGGGATCCTGCTTCCCCTACTGGACCTTAAGGACAGAGGCGCCTATGAATTTCTGTCTGTACCCCCACTGCCTGGCACTCAGGAGATCCTGAGTAAATAGTTGTTAAATAAATGCAAAAGAAATACTGATCAGAACATGCAAAAGCTAGGAATAGTTTTCAGAGAACCACAACACCAGGATGAGGAAACCAAACCCCAAAACACTTTGATCCTGAAGAGAGTTAATTGTCAAAGATCATATTACCAAAGAGAAGAAAGAAAATGATAATTTCCCAGGGGAAAGCCAAACCTTATTATAATGCAGTGTCTCTATGTGTGTTGGAGGAGGGGGAGGACAAGTGACATTAATAAACAATGGTTCTAAACCAACTGATGTTGACTAATCACTGAACAGCAGGTTTTAAATGTTTTCTTTAGGGGAAAAAAAAAAGCTGATTGGGAAGTATTTTTTTACCTTGTTCAGAGTACAGGTTATTTCAATATAAAATACTACACAGGACCCAGACTGCAAGAACAGAGATGTAATTTTTGCTGAATGTCTATAGTGAGCCAGCTACTTTAAAAATAACATCATTTCTATTTACTAAGCAGAAGGTGCTAGACACAGAACCATTCACTTTAGATGCATGATCAGATTTGATAATGCAAGTCCTCAACAACTCTGAGAACTAAGTATTCCCCTCTGCATTCTATAGATGAGAAAAACATATTCATCATTCCATACATTTTTAGTGAGCATATTCTCTGTGTAAGTCACTGACCCAGGAGCCCAGGCTACAGTGATGAACAGGCAGACAAAATTCTCCACACCCTTCACATCCTAGCTGAACAGAAAAGAGAGCAAGGAATGAATGGGGAAAGGAACATATACATAGATAAACAAGAAAAATATCACATAGTGGCAACTGCCAGTAGAGAACAAAAATAAAAGGAAAGGACAGAGTGTATACAGACAGCAATTTTATTTGGCTGCAGCATGTGATATATGGGATCTTCATTCACTGACCAGATATTGAAATTGTGCCCCCTGCATTGAAATCGCAGAGTCTTAACCACTGGACCACAAAGAAAATCCCCAGACAGCAATTTTAGAGTGAGCTGTCAAAGAAGGCCTCTCTGGGCTCACTCTATTTAAAATAAGATTAGAATACGAAAAAGTCAAGCACATGAAGATAGGAAGAACAGGGACTTCCCTGGTGGTCCAGTGGTTAAGAATTTGCCTTCCAATGCAGGGTATACATATTCAGTCCCTGGTTGGGGTCCTAGGATCCTACATGTCATGGGGCAACTAAGCCCACATGCCCTAATGAAGACCCAGTTTAGCAAAAAAAAAAAAAAAAAAAAACTGGAAGAGCATTTTGGGCTGAAGGAATAAGTAGTACAAAGAGGCCTAAAAAGCAAGAATGGACTTGGCATGTTCAAGGAGCCAAAATAGAACAATGAGGCTGGGTGCATGGTCAAGGAGAAAAGGCTAAGAAACAGACCACAGGGCAGGTCACACACAGCTCAGTCAGTCACCGCCAGGAGTCAGGATTTCATTCTGAGTGCAATGGGAGGCCACCTGGAGGGGGAGGGATGGTTGGGAATGTGACATAAACCACTTAACCTTTTCCAAAGATTTCTCTGGTCCTTGTACTGTAGGGCCTTGTGGCAGAGATACAGGTTGAAGCAGGGCTACTAGTTAGGAGATTACTGCAGGAAGCCTAGGTTAAGAGATGATGTGGCTTGGACTGCTGCTGCTGCTGCTGCTAAGGCGCTTCAGTCTAGGGTGTTAATAATGAAGATGGAAACTCCAGTACTTTGGCCACCTCATGCGAAGAGTTGACTCACTGGAAAAGACTCTGATGCTGGGAGGGATTGGGGGCAGGAGGAGAAGGGGACGACAGAGGATGAGATGGCTAGATGGCATCACCAACTCGATGAACATGACTTTGAGTAAACTCCTGGAGTTGGTGATGGACAGGGAGGCCTGGCGTGCTGCAATTCATGGGGTCGCAAAGAGTTGGACACGACTGAGCGACTGAACTGAACTGAAACTGAATGAAGATGGCAGGAAGGTGATAAGATTTGGGAATGTTTTTGAAGATAGAGCTGCTGTTGCTGCTGCTAAGTCGCTTCAGTCTTGTCCGACTCTGTGCGACCCCACAGATGGCAGCCCACCAGGCTCGCCAGTCCCTGAGATTCTCCAGGCAAGAACACTGAAGTGGGTTGCCATTTCCTTCTCCAATGCATGAAAGTGAAAAGTGAAAGTGAAGTCGCTCAGTCATGTCCGACTCTTAGCGACCCCATGGACTGCAGCCTACCAGGCTCCTCCATCCATGGGATTTTCCAGGCAAGGGTACATTTCCAGGCAATGTATTTGAAGATAGAGCTAGAAGACTGAAATTGCTTAAGGATTGGATGATGATGATAGAAGAAGAAAGAAATCAAAAGTAAGACCTAGGGCTGCGGGCCGGGCAGAGTTGGGAGCGTGCTACCAGCTGCCCAGTGCCCGCTGCCTGCAGCCCGGGAGGGAGGAGCGCCCGGCGGCCCCACCCCAGCACGTCCCGCGGGGCCCGGGCAAGGCAGCCTCGGAGGCGCCCGCCAGCCCCCAGCGCGCCCAGCTTCTGCGCATCCGGAGTCGGAGCACCAGACCTTCCCTGCCTCCCAGCCCTGCCTCCTTCTGCAGAGCAGAGCTCAATAGAGCTTGGTGGGTTTTGCCTTTTACTCTGGGAGGAGAGGAGCAGACGATGCGGAGTAAAGAATGAATGAATGAATGTCAAAGGAAAAGTGATTCTGTCAATGCTGGTTGTCTCAGCTGTCAATGTTGTGTGTGGGGAATACAGCCACAGCCCAGAAGGCTCTCTGTTCTGGATAAACCTGTCAAAAAACCCCGAAGTTGGTGGCAGCAGCATTCAGAAGGGTTGGTGGTTTCCGAGATGGCTTAACAATGGTTACCACGAAGAAGACGAAGATACAGAAGAAAAGGAACAGAGAAAGGAAGACGAAAGAAAGCTTCATCTCTCAGACTGATTGAACCCACTTAGATGCCCCAAGGTTGTGACCATGACGGAATGGAAGGTGCCTGTAGTGTGGGAAGGCACTTACAACAGAGCCATCTGGGATGATTATTAATGCCAAATAGAAAATTACCATCAGCCTGACGGTTTTTGCTGTCGGAAGTTACATTGAGCATTACTTGGAGGAGTTCTTAACGTCTGCTAATAAGCACTTCATGGTTGGCCACAGAGTCATATTTTACATCATGGTGGATGATGTCTCCAGGATGCTTTTGATAGACCTGGGTCCTCTGCGCTCCATCAAAGTGTTTGAGATCAAGCCTGAGAGGAGTTGGCCGGGCATTCTCACGATGTGCGTGAAGACCATTGGGGAGCACGTTGTAGCCCACATCTGGCATGAGGCTGACTTCCTCTTCTCCATGGACATGGACCAGGTCTTCCACGACGAGTTTGGGGTGGAGACTCTGGGCGAGTTGGTGAGCAAAGCTTCAGGCCTGGTGGTACAAGGCAGATCCCCGTAAGTTCACCTACGAGAGGTGGAAGGAGTCTGCAGCATACATTCGCTTCCACAGAGGGGATTTTTATTACCACGAGGCCATTTCGGGGGGAGCACCCACTCAGGTCCTGAACATCACCCAGGAGTGCTTCAAGGGAGTCCACAAGGACAAGAAAAATGACGTAGAAACCCAAAGGCATGATGAAAGCCATCTAAACAAGTATTTCCTTCTCAACAAACTCACTAAAATCTTATCTCCAGCATACTGCTGGGATTATCATATAGGCCTGCCTTCTGATATTAAGCTTGTCAAGCTATCTTGGCAGACAAAAGACTATCATGTGGTTAGAAATAACTTTGACTTTGTGCCAGTACATTTCTGAATTTGAGAGAGTATTATTCTGGCTACTTCCTCAGAAAAGTAACACTTAATTTTAACTTAAAAAAAATATTAACAAAAGACCAACACAGCAAGTACATATTATTTCTCCTTGTAACTTTGAGCCTTATAATATGAGAGAATGAACCTGTGGTAATCAGATGTAAATTCCCAGTTATTTCTTATCTATTCTTGGTTGGGGAGGCAGGGAAGAGGATACACTCAATGCAGGGAGAGGATACACTATCAGTTGAACCAAAAAAAAAAAAAAATTGCCATAGACAGAGAAAAAGCCAGAAACACTCTATGTGTGCCAGCTGACGTACTGGAGAGAAGTATGCGAAGGGAAGTGTTTGGCAACAAGATACGATTGTGACGGGCTGCCCTCTTGATTTCAGTGTCTTCCTATCTCTGCTGGGTCTGAAGCTACACAGAGTTGCTTTTGCAGCAGGAGAACTCTTAGTAGGCCCCAGTCTACCTTGGTGATCCTCAAATGGTTTAGTCAACGTCCTTTCCTTATCAGGACGTTGTTTGGCTTCTGTGCCAAGACTAGTCAAGATTCCCAGTGGATGTGGTAGAGATGTTGGAGTCACAGGCAATCTGAATGAGCCAGTGGGTGCTCCGCATGAAGTGAGAACAAAGCCTCAAAGTAAGTCGGCGATGAGTTGTTGTAAGTTGGCATGAAATAAGCAAAGAGAGGGTAGAAAGACAGGGAGCTGATCACTGTCAGTGCCTCCTCTAAGGGGCACAGGGCATGCGGTTGGCATATAAATATGGCATGGATCCAGGCGCTGAATGGGAGGCAGTGTGGGTGGTCTCCAGTCTCCTAAACCATTATGACAGCCAGAGCAGTGTTGTCTTAGAAGAGGCTTCTTGTTTTGGCCAAGTCATATTCAGTATGCCAGACTCTGGAACTTGAGTCTTCAGATCCTAGGCCAGAAGTGGATGGTGTCACAGCAGAGCAAGACCTGCAGGGGACTGAGGAGGCCTGCAAGGGGTTACATTTCCTGGACCTGGACTTCATGACAGTCAGTCATCAGTGAGTTCTGCTACCACGGCTCCAACCCTCAACCCATCAAGCCCCAAGTTGGAGGGCTAACATCAAGGAACCTCTCATTTCCCCTTGCACTACTGACGTATAACAACCAGATGTGTTTAATAAAATGGGTAATTGATTTTATATCAAAAGTAGAGGGGATGGCAATGGGAGATCCAGTCCTTGTAACTGAAGATCTTATCATTCAGTTCCTTTCTCTAAAAGAAGCTATGAAATCTTATATATTCTTTAAAGCTAAGCAAGTCGATGTAAAGGAGGTTAGGAGGCAACATTTACATATGCAGGCACGTTTATATTTTGCTTGTGTTCCAGTTTACGATATTGCTTTCCATTTTCAAGCAGTTGACTTGAAGAGCCACTGCACTGGCTTGATGCTCAGCACTGTCAGCTTCTTTGATAAAATGAAACCTACATTTTCTCTGCTGTTTCACTGTGCCTCCTACTCTTCGGTTCTTGCCAAAATTTTTCACAACCCAGTAAAACAAAAGAAAACCAACAAAAATCATGAAGCAGTGGGCTTGTAAAAAAAAAAAAAAGGCAATCAAAGGTCGGTTAGGACTCTTGTCTCTCTATAATTCAAGTTTTTTGGGATCCATTCTGGAGTAGGGAAAGTTCATAATTTAAGTCTGAAAGCAAAGAAATGACATACCTTCAAAGATCAGAGAAAAGGAATGATGTTTCCTTTTGAAGGGATCTTTAAGTTCACTTAAATTGAAAATACAAATGGACAAACTCAAAAATCTTATTAATAATGTTAAAAAATTAAAATTCCTGATTTACAATTAAATAAATTATTTTCTCAATTAAAAAAAAAGTAAGGCCTAGATAATTGGCATGAGTACTTAGAAGGAATACTAGCAGCACTTACTGAGATGGGGAAGACTGAAAGAACAGGTTTAGACTACATCCAGAGTTCTCTTTTGGTCACATTAAATTTGCAACATTGCCTAGACATCTCTCTGGATAGGAATCTAGAGTTCCAGAGAAAGTCTGAGGATGAAGCTACAGATTTGAGGGTCATTAACCAATGGATGTTATGGCAAGCCATCAGATTAAAACAGGACATCTACAGAGGGTGAATAAATAGAGAAGAGGCCATTTCAGAACATGAGGCACATTATCATTTAGAGGTTGAAGACAGACAGAGATTTTCTTTTCAAGAGTTTGGTTTTTAAAAGTGTTTACTTATCTGGCTGCACTGGGTCTCAGCTGTGGCACATGGGATCTTAGATCTCCGTAGAGGCATGGGAACTCTTAATTGCAGCACTTGGGGTCTAGTTCCCTGACCAGGGATCAAACCCAGAGCCCCTGCACTGGGAGCAGAGTCCTAGCCCCTGGAACACAGGGAAGTCCCGAGAGAAGGAGACTTGAAGGGAGTCAAGGGTGGTATGAAGAGACCCAGGAAAGCAGAGTGTCAAAGGGAGATCAGCCTCATCACATGCTGCTGAGAGAATAAGACCAAAACAAAGCCGTGGCCTTCAGCTTGGCAACATGAAGGTCACTGGATGACACAGACAAGAATAGTCCCTGTGGAATGATGAGAAAAGATCGGAGTGAGGGTAAGTAGTCGAAGCCAAATCAAGAGACATTTTTTAAGTTTTACTGAGAAAGGAAATGCAGAAAATAGAAGATAGCTCAAGAGGGGAATACGATCAACAGAGTTTTAAATTAATGAATTTACCTTGTAACATTTGAGAAACAAAATTAGAAAACATTTTTAATTTTGGAGGGGGGGGCGCTGTTTTCAGGTAATAAATATTCATTTCAGTTCAGTTGCTCAGTCGTGTCCGACTCTTTGCGACCCCATGAATCACAGCACGCCCAGGCCTCCCTGTCCATCACCAACTCCCGGAGTTTACTCAAACTCATGTCCATTGAGTCAGTGATGCCATCCAGCCATCTCATCCTCTGTTGTCCCCTTAGAGCGTATTTATCTGCTACTGAAAATTATCCAGTGATGGGTAAATTTCACGATGGCAGAAAGAAGTGGCATAATTATAAGATCAGAGATCCATAAGACTTGGTCTTAAGACAGTTCATAATGTGCTCAAGGTAAAAGAATTGGTAGGAAGGGAGCTGGAATACTTTCCTGGGTCTGTTTGACTCATATATACATCCTTTTTTCCCCACACCATCGACAGTAATATAATAGAGTAGCATTTGCAAAAGATTCCAACTCCAGGCTTTGAATAGCATAAGAACAGTTAGAAGGAATCTTAACTTGGGAGAATTAACACAAACACATACCCCGTTCTACGTAAGCAAGCTCTGTTCATCATACAGAATCCTATGATTGCATTTTCACTCAAATGTCATTTATGTGTGTACATCTGGCTACAGTCCTACCAGCTGTAGAATCTTCATTGTTGTCCTTTTATGTACAGAGTGGCTTTGAGGAGGGGATGGAGACATTGACATACATCACTGTGCAGAGTAAGGGGGAACAGGGCAGGAAATAAACTCTCTAGTGACTGCAATCAGGCAGTTAAACATATTTTAAGAATGTCAGTTGTGTATTTATATTTAGCAAAAGTGAAGATGGAAATCAAGTTATATGATCGTTTTTTCTCTCCTCTTTACACAGCGATCTTTGGAAGGGAGTGGCTATGGCTGTGCCAGGAAGTGAGTGGCCTCTTGTCATCTGTTTCCCACACCCACTCCTGCTCTACCACGTGGATGCACAATCTCACCCCCTCAGCCCCGTCGTTCTCTCACCTGGTTTCGCATTATCTGTTCTAGTTTACCTCTTCCTTCAGGGCAACAAAGATGCCATCTCCCCCATGATGTCCTCCCTGATTCCTCCTCTGAACCTTTATAGCACTAAGTACTAGTACCATGTAACTTTAGCTCTTGATCACATTAAGCCTTTTTTTTTTTTTTTTGATCAGAAAAAAGGTTTATTACAACAGCCAACCAAGGAGAACAGATGGGCTTATGCTCAAAAAAAAAAGTCATACATATATATGTATGAGACATTACTTTGCCAACAAAGGTCCATCTAGTCAAAGCTATGGTTTTTCCAGTAGTCATATATGGATGTGAGAGTTGGACTATAAAGAAAGCTGAACACTGAAGAACTGATGCTCTTCAACTATGTTGTTGGAGAAGACTCTTGAGAGAGTCCCTAGGACAGCAAGGAGATCCAAGCAGTCCACCCTAAAGGAAATCAGTCCTGAATATTCATTTGAAGGACTGATGCTAAAGCTGAAACTCCAATACTTTGGCCACCTGATGCAAAGAACTGACTCACTAGAAAAGACTCTGATGCTAGGAAAGATTGAAGGCAGGAGGAGAAGGGGACGACAGAGGATGAGATGGTTGGATGGCATCACTGGGTCAATGTACATGAGTTTCAGCAAGCTCCGGGAGTTGAAGATGGACAGGGAGGCCTGGCATGCTGCAGTCCATGGGGTCACAAAAAGTCAGACATGACTGAGCAACTGAACTGAACTGACTGGGTCACTTTGCTGTGCACCTGCAATTATCACAACATTATTAATCCACTATACTCGAATATAAAATAAAAAGTTTAAATTAAAAAATAAAATAACAAATAAAAAATAAATAGGAAAAATGAATAAAGAATGTCACTTTACATTGATAAATTTTCACTATCTTCATCCATCATTAGACTATCTTTAAATGTATTAAAGCTAAAACTTTAAATGTATTAGAAGCTAAAACTTCTGGAAAATAAGAACTTTTATTGGAAGTAAATGGGTTTTATTATAAAGCATATTTTATCTCCTTTGTCCAGTGTTTCTTTACTCTGAAAATAAATACATAGGGAGAAAAAAAGAACAACCTTTTTTTTAATCGTATTAAGTCTTAAAACTATTGTCTGATTCCAATATCAGAGTGAGAGTACTTTTCAGTAGGAAATTCAGTGTGATGATTTTCCATTGTTACTTTGAGAGGCAGCTTAGTCATGGAAAGATCCAGATGGATTTGAGTTGTAATTGTAGCTCTGCTTCACCTCTGATAAGCAGAGTGAGCTTGGGCAAGTCTCTTTCTGAGCCTGGCTTCCCTCACAGACAATGGGAATGATACTACCTACCACCATGTATCCACAACGGGCTTGCCCTTCTGCTAAAAACCCTGCAGCGGCTTCCCATGGTTTTTAAAAATCAAATCCAAAACTCTTCAACCTGTCTACAACTTCCTCAGCCTTACTTCTCACCTACCTCACATGCCATACTCCAGTGGCAATGAATTTCTTGGGATATTCCTCACCCCCAAGCTTTTGCTTTTTCGGTCCCTGCTGTCCTCACACTCTCAGCCCCCCTGGCTCCAGCCTCACTCCTGGAAGCCTTTCTGGATTTGTCAGCTCCCACCCCCTCCCCACATACACACACTGGGTTCTCGCTTGTGACCCTGACTGCAGCTTGATCACTGTAGTCACCCCACTGCTTATAATTATTTATTTACAGGACCACCTATTCCATAAAACAAGGGTTCATTGGGGGAAAGGCCTGGGCTTTATTCATCTCTGTATCCTCAGCACAAACACTGATGTCTGCTTCACCTTGCTGATGCCATTTCTTCATCGAGCAAATGGGAAGAATATCACCTATTTGAAAGGTCAGGATTAAGTTTAAATATTCAATGGTTAGGGGACTTCCCTGGTGATCCGGGGTTTAAGAATCCACCTTCCAAGGCAGAGGACATGGGTTCGATTCCTGGTCAGGGAACTAAGATCCCTCCTGCCCAGGAGAAACTAAGCCACACCATAGCTGAAGAGTCTGCATGCGTCAAAGATCACGCATAACACAATAGCCCGCGTGCCACAACTAAGCCTGATGCAGCCAAAGAAAGAAAGAAATGTTTTAAAAAAAACAAAAGAGAAACAAACAACAACAAAAACCAGAGTCTACCACAGGGTGTCAGACACAGAGCTGGCCTTCGGTACATTTGATTTATATTCTCAGCATGTCCAGATTTTGCTCTTTTTCTGTCCTCTGTGTCCAGGCTCTTACACTGGTCCCGTGTCTTCCCTGAGTCCTCTCCCTGATCCCTATCCCTGAGCAGTGAGGGTCCCAAGCCTAGGACCTCTCTTGGGCTCCCACTCCAGCCTGTGCCTTTTGAAGTCTAAGGCTGACTCAGCTAAGGCACCAATAGAGTACTGCAAGTATCTCCTGAGTACCTCTGTGCAAGACAAGGATGTCCCAGATGTAGTGAAACTGATACAATATGGACAAGGAGGTAGTCAGTAGACAGGGCTTCACTTGTAGCTCAGTCGGTAAAGAATCTACCTGCAATGCAGGAGTCCTGGATTCTATTCCTGGGTCGGGAAGATCCCCTGGAGAAGGGAATGGCAACCCATTCCAGTATTCTTGCCTGGAGAATCCCATAGACAGAGGAGCCTGGAAGGGTACAGTCCATGGGGTCACAACACGACTTAAGAGTCAGACACGACTTGGCGACTAAACCACCACCACCACATTGGGTAGGGAAGAGGTAGGGAGACAACGAGACAAAGGAAAGTCAGGCAATTCACGAAAGAAAAGTTTACATATCTCCAGGGGCAGTTTAGATGAAGTGGCACATCCGGGGGACCTCAAAGGATGAACTCAAGCTGAGGGGCTGTTTCCAGAATTACTCATGTTCCACAAAACACATTACTGAAGTCCTCTTGCTTCTCAGATGAAACGTAAAATAAACTCAGGAAACGTTGCTACTACACACCCCTCTTGGAGTCACAAGGCACAGCAGCGAGATGCTGACAGGTCTTGAAGGGACCCTATTTAACTTTGTTTAATCTAGCATCCCACATTTGTTTGGCCACTAGTTCTTGATTTCCTTCCCCCGCCCCGTGAGGATATTTATAGCTTCTTGAGGATCACACTTCAAGAAACACGAAATCAGGGACTTCCCTGGTGGTGCAGTAGCTAAGAATCTGAGCTCCCAAGGCAGGGGGCATAGGTTCTATCCCTGGTTAGGGAACTAGATCCCTCAAGCTGCAACTAAGGGTTTACATGCCGTAACTAAAGACCCTGGATGTTGCAACGAAGACGGAAGATCCCATATGCTGGAACTAAGGCCTGGCACAGCCAAATGTGTATATATATACATATATAACAAAACAACACGTTAAACCCTTTCAAAGTTATATATTTGCATTTTTAACAGGACCTCTCAAATAATATCTTAATGTCAGATTTTTTTTTTTAATAACATAATCATCAATTTAAAAAATCCTCCTGGCATCACGTCCAAAGGAAAACACAATGGAAGACCCTGTAGAGCTGAGAGAATAGCTGTCAAGACAGGATAAACTGCCTCCCTTCCCTAGTTGGAGCGGGTCGTTGGAGGGGGTGGAGACTACAAGCCTTTCTCTCAAGGGAGGGAAACTCAGCATCTGTGAGTGAGTCCCTTCCTTCTTTGGTAGGATGTTTATGCCCTTACAGCGGCCCTCCCACCCTCTCTGACCTGCTGACTGGCTAAAAGAACACCAGACTTGAAAGCAAAGGGAGCAACGTTGCATAACAACAAGCCGACAACATGTTCTGCTCCTCAATATTTAGCAAACAGTCACGCCTGTAAGAGGCAAGAAGGAAAGGATCATTGTCCACTTCCTATCCCCACCCTGGAAGCACGGTGCTCCATGAGCCAGTCTGGGGGTTAACACATGTTTACTGGGAACCAGACACTGCTCATGGTACAGAGGAAAACAAGATCTAGTTCCTAGTCTCAGGTCCTAATTCCCCAGCCAGCAAGGAAGATGAAAACAAATAGCAATGCAGCACTTGGAGCTCAGGCAAACAACGCCAGAAAAAGAGGTGAGGACAAAAATGCCTGCAAGGCATAACGCAGGGACTCCATATCTTTGCCTGGGCTTAGGGCTTCCTGGTGGCTCAGACGGTAAAGCGTCTGCCCGCAATGTGGGAGAGCCAGGTTCGATCCCTGGGTCGGTAAGATCCTCTGGAGAAGAAATGGCAACCCACTCCAGTATTCTTGCCTGGAAAATCTCATGGATGGAGCCTGGGAGGCTACAGTCCATGGGGTCACAAAGAGTCAGACACCTCTGAGCGACTTCACTTCACTTCACTTCAAGGTTTGAACAGAGGCGTGTTAAAACAAGGACATTCCTCTTAGTTCTTGAAGACTGGAAAGGGGTTTTCCAGGCAAATAGATCAATCATCTATAAATAAATAAAAGGGGTCCAGTTTGAGTAGAAGAGGGTTGGACAGAGCAAAAATAAATAAATGAATAATAAAGGGGAAAAAAATGAAAAAGCAGTTGATCTTTCTGACAGGCTGGCATAGTGAACAGATGCCTCTAATTTCACCAACGCCTGCTTTTTTCTTAATAACAAAATCATTCAGGAGACTTGTCTGGTGGCCCAGTGGTTAAGAATCCACCTTCCATTGCAGGGGATTTGGTTTTGATACCTGGTCAGGAAATGAAGATCCCATACGCTGTGGGGCAACTAAGCTACAACTAGAGAAGCCCCCATGTGCCACAACTAGAGGAAGCGTGAGCACAGCAGTGAAGACCTGTCACAGCCAAAAAGAGCTCAGGACAGGGAACGTGGAGAGAAGATGATGCCGTCAAATTTGGGAAGCTTGGGATACAATGAGTTAAGTAGTAACAGACTTAGCAGACTCAAGAAATCTGAATCTTAAATCAGATGCAAGGAAAGCTGAGAATTCGACTCATTTAAACCACAGAACCCTTACCAGGCCCAAGACTAGCCATACTGGGTGCTCCTGAAAAGAGTATTTAGTCGCTCAGTCGTGTCTGACCCTGCGACCCCATGGACTAACGCCTGTCAGGCTCCTCTGTCCATGGAATTCTCCAGGCAAGAATACTGGAATGGGTTGCCATGCCCTTCTCCAGGGGACCTAGAGCAGGGGAACAGGATGCTAAAGTAAGGACCATAGGGAAAGCAGTTTGAAAAGAGGTTAGAGCCCTTGACAACCCCCTTACTGACCGAATTCAGGATGCTTTGTCTCCTCTTTCTCTCCAAGAAAAAGAACTGCAAAAGGCAAAATGGCTGTCTGAGGAGGCCTTACAAATAGCTGAAAAAAGAAGAGAAGTGAAAGACAAAGGAGAAAAGGAAAGATATATCCATTTGAATGCAGAGTTCCAAAGAACTGCACGGAGAGATAAGAAGGCCTTCCTCAGTGATCAATGCAAAGAAATAGAGGAAAACAATAAAATGAGAAAGACCACAGCTCTCTTCAAGAAAATCAGAGATACCAAGGGAACATTTCATGCAAAGATGGGCACAATAAAGGACAGAAATGGTATGGACCTAATAGAAGCAGAGGATATTAAGATGAGGTGGCAAGAATACACAGATCTATACAAAAAAGATCTTCATGACCCAGATAATCACGATGGTGTGATCACTCACCTAGAGCCAGACTTCCTGGAATGCCTTAGGAAGCATCACTACGAACAAAGCTAGTGGAGGTGATGGAATTCCAGTTGAGCTATTTCAAATCCCAAAAGATGATGCTGTGAAAGTGCTGCACTCAATATGCCAGCAAATTTGGAAAACTCAGCAGTGGCCACAGGACCAGAAAAGGTCAGTTTTCATTCCAATCCAAAAGAAAGGCAATGCCAAAGAATGCTCAAACTACCGCACAATTACACTCATCTCACGTGCTATGTAAAGTAATGCTCAAAATTCTCCAAGCCAGGCTTCAACAGTATGTGAACCATGAACTTCCAGATGTTCAAGCTGGATTTAGAAAAGACAGAGGAACCAGAGATCAAATTGCCAACATCCATTGGATCATAGAAAAAGCAGAAGAATTCCAGAAAAAACATCTACTTCTGCTTTATTGACTATGCCAAAGCCTTTGACTGTGTGGATCACAACAAACTGTGGAAAATTCTGAAAGAGATGGGAATACCAGACCATCTGACCTGCCTCCTGCGAAACCTGTATGCAGGTCAAGAAGCAACAGTTAGAACTGGACATGGAACAACAGACTGGTTCCAAATTGGGAAAGGAGTACATCAAGGCTGTATATTGTCACTCTGCTTATTTAACTTATATGCAGAGTACATCATGAGAAGTGCCAGGCTGGATGAAGCACAAGCTGGAATCAAGATTGCTGGGAGAAATATCAATAACCTCAGATATGCAGATGACACCACTCTTATGGCAGAAAGCAAAGAAGAACTAAAGAACCTCTTGATGAAAGTGAAAGAGGACAGTGAAAAAGTTGCTTAAAACTCCACATTCAGAAAACTAAGATCGTGGCATCCGGTCCCATCACTTCATGGCAAATAGATGGGAAAACAATGAAAACAGTGAGAGACTTTATTTTTGGGGCTCCAAAATCACTGCAGATGGTGACTGCAGCTGTGAAATTAAAAGACGCTTGCTCCTTGGATGAAAAGCTATGACCAACCTAGACAGCATATTAAAAAGCAGAGACATTACTTTGCCAACAAAGTTCCGTCTAGTCAAAACGATGGTTTTTCCCAGTAGTCATGTATGGATGTGAGAGTTGGACCATAAAGAAGGCTGAGTGCCAAAGAATTGATGCTTTTGAACTGCGGTGTTGGAGAAGACTCTTGAGAGTAACTTGAACTGCAAGAAGACCCAACCAGTCCATCCTAAAGGAAATCAGTCCTGAATATGCATTGGAAGGACTGATGCTGAAGCTGAAACTCCAATACTTTGGCCACTTGATGTGAAGAGCTGACCCATTGGAAAAGACCCTAATGCTGGGAAAGACTGATGGTGGGAGAAGGGGATGACAGAGGATGAGATGGTTGGATTGCATCACTGACCGATGGACATGAGTTTGAGCAAGCTCCAGGGAGGTGATGGACAGGGAAGCCTGGCAGGCTGCAGTCTATGGGGTCACAAAGAGTCGGACACAACTGATCGACTGAACTGAACTGAACAGAGGGCTTCCCTGATGGTTCAGATGGTAAAGAATCCACCTGCAATGCAGCAGACCTGCGTTTGATCCCTGGGTTGAGAAGATCCCAGGAGCAGGGCCCGGTCACCCACTCCAGTATTCTTGCCTGGAGAATCCCCATGGACAGAAGAGCCTGGCAGGCTACCATCCATGGGGCTGCAAAGAGTCGGATACAACTGAGCAGCTAAGCACAGCACAGCACAGTGTCTAGAAAGCATGAAAGAGAAATGTCTAGTATTTGCTGTAAAATAGTCTAAGGAAGGGGGTGGGGAATATAGATGAAAGGAAAATGTTCACGAAGGGATCATTTGTGAACCTGGATAGTGGGGACATGGAGGTTTATTGCACTATTCTCTCCACTTTGGTCAATCTTTGAAATTCTCCATAGTAAAGAGCAAGAGTGTCTCTGGCACAGGAGTACCCAGCACAACTGAAGGGGAACAGAAAAAGCCAGGGCTGTGTCTACTGAAGGTGAAACGTCAGAGGAGCGGCTCTCATACGCTCTCTCCTGTGGACTGCCATAATGTTGCCCGGTGGCCCACACTCTGCAAGAGGATGAAAGACTCCTCCAGGTGAACAGAGCAGAAGGAAAACCAGGAGACGCTGCTCCAGAGGCTCCCAGGAGACAGCCCTCCCAGATCAAGCTACAGGGAGGCTCAGAGTGAATGGTCTCCATCCCATATTTGGTTTCCTGACAGCTTTTTTTTTTTTAAGTTATTAAGATATAACTCACAACTCAGTTCACCCTTTTAAAAAGTGTACAATTAAATGGTGTTTAGTAGTATAACCATCATCACTGGGGTGGTTTATTAAGCTATAATATTAAGCTTTATTAAGATATAACTCAACTCCATTTTTAAAATTAATTTATTTATTTTAATTGGAAGCTAATTACTTTATAATAATGCAGTGGTCTTTGCCATACATCGACATGAATCAGCCACAGGTGCACACATGTCCCCCCATCCTGATCAACTCAGTTTTTTAAAGTGTACAATTCGGTGGTGTTTAGTATATACACAGAGTTGTACAACCGTCACCACAATCAATTTCATAATATTTTCATCACCCCAAAGAAAACGCTATGCCCATTAACAGTCACCCCATTCTCCAGCCCCAGGCAACTACTGATCTGTTTTCTGTCTCTGTGAATTTGCTTATTCTGGACATTTCGTTAAAATGAAATCATACACCATGTGGTACTTTGTGGGTGGCTTCTTTCATTTACCACAATGTCAAGGTCTTGAGAGCTCTTTTTTAATTCCCCTGCCCTGCCCTCAATCAGAAGCAACACAGCCAAAGATCACATTCACAGTGACATATTGGGAAAGCCTCTAATGAAGATACAGACCACAGCAAACACACAAAAGCAAGCTGAAGGAAACAGCTACTATTTGGAGGGGGACGGGGAGGTGGGGTGGAGAATACCATTAGTATTTTCACAAAAAATGAAATAAAACTGTGCCTATGAAACAAAAATAGGATACTATTAAAAAAAGAAACCCTAAGAGAACAACAACCAAAAAAAGCTCTCAGAAATTGACAATTTAATAGCAGAAATTTTAAATATTCAACAAAAGGACTGAAAGATAAAGTTAAGGAGATCTCCTTGAGAGCAAAATCGAAAGACAAAAATACAGAAAAAAGGAAGGAAAATATTTGTAACAATATTCCAGAGAACCAATATTCCAAAGAATCAATACGGGGGTTCAAAGTCTGAACAAGAGAAATTTCCAAGAAAGAGAAAAACAGAAAAAAAGAAAAGAACAATGAAATCAGTACAGTAATTCTCAACAGCATCAATAAAAACAAGATGGAACAATGACTTAAAAATTCTGAAGGTAAATTATTTCCAACTTAGAATGAAATCTAAGAACCCAAACTATTGATCAAGTATGAGAACAGAACAAAGACTTTTCAGGTATTTAAGATCTCAGAAATCCACATTCCAATGAGCCTTTTCTTAAGAAGCTCCGGTAAGATGTCCTTCACCAAGCTGTATTCAAGAAACAGAGGATCTAGTAGAGACAGGCAACAGAGCATCCCAAGGAGACCACATGAAGAAGCCAACCAGACTATCGAAGTACAACCCAAGCGGTAAACATGTTGAAGACAGTCGTAACAAACAGCCCCAAGGCCATTAAACTCTCTTTGCTTCTGTTGACCCAAATACTTAAAAATTATGATTATACAATTTTCAAACATACTCAAAAGTAAGCTCCTGACACCCAATCACCAGATTCAATAATTACCAACACTTTGACCTATTAGTCAATCGATCTTCTTGCTTTCTGTTTTTTCTTGAAGTATTCTAAAACCAATTCCACATCATATCATTCCACCTCTGTATACTTCAGAATCCATCTCTACACTACCCATTTTTTAACACCACATTACTATTAAGGCACCTAGAAAAAATAACGATACTTGATATTGGTCCACAACAAAACATCCCCCGCATCTCAAAAATGCCTTTTTTAAATTAGGCTGTTACAAGCTCAATTATATTCCCCTCAAAAAAAAAATTGTATATGTTGAATCCTTATGCTCTGGTATACCTCAGAATGTGACTGTAATTGGGGATAGGGGTTTTAAAGAGGTAACTAAGTTAAAATAAGGCCTTTAGGGTGGGCCCTATTTCAACCTGACTTAAGTCCTTAAAAGAAGAAAGGAGATTGATGGAAAAGGATATGGAAAAGAACATGTATATGTATAACTGAATCACTTTGCTGTATGGCAGAAATTAACACTGCACTGTAAAACAACCATGTATCAATAAAATAAATTAGAAGGAGGAGGAGGAAGATAAGGAGAAGAAGAAGAGGAAAGGAGATTAGAACATATGGAGAGAAACCAGAGCCACGTGCAAGCCGAGGGACCACCATGTGAAGAAGCAGGAACAGGGCAGACATGGCCAGCCGGGGGGAGATGTCACACAGGAAATTAACCGCTGGTACCTTGATCTTGGGCCTCCAACTGCCAGAACTGTGAGAAAATAAATTTCTGTTGTTTAAGCTAGCCAGTCTGTGATATTTTGTTATGACAGTCATAGCCAACTAATCCACAAACTCTCTGAATCAAAATAGGGTTCATACATTACATTTGGTTCTGATTCTTCACTCACATTATTTTTTCATGCTCTTGACTTGTTACAGAAGCCAAGTCAGTTGTCCAACACTCTGAATTCATGTTTGCTTCCTTAGAGTATAATTTGTCATCCTTTCCCTTCTCTTTCTAATAAATCAAAGTTAGCTAGAAGAGAGTAAATCTTAAGAGTTCTCATCCCAAGAGAAAAATTCTTTTTCTATTTCTTTAATGTTATATTTATATGTGATGATGGATATTCATGAAACTTATGATGATAATCACTTCATGGTGAATGTAAATCAAATCATTACACCGTATCCATTGAACCTATACAGGGTTGGATGTCAGTTATATCTTAATAATACTGGAAGAAAAAAGGAAATTTGCAAAAATATAAACAAAGTATTCTTGCTAATTCCTTTTTGTTTGGGAAAATATCGTTTTTACTCATGTTAAGAAATGATTCAATTTGTTATTATTATTTTAAAGTACATTAGTAAATTTGAAAAGAAAAGTTAGCTCTAGAGGCCTGATTGATTTAGAGGTCAACTTTAAGGTAAGACTATTCTATAGGTGGTACTGTATCCTCTCTTTAACCTGACAAAGAATGATTTGGTAAACTTGATCCCAACTTTTTCTGGCAATACTGGCCTTCACCATGAGCTAGTGCAGTACCTGCTCATCCCTTCCACGCTGTCCATCTGAGTTAGCTGAGGGCATTCGCTGCTTCCCACAGAAGTTTTGCTTTGACCTACTTGCTGAGAACGGAGGTAGGCCACAGAGAAATCAGAAGTAGAAAAGACACGGCAGACCATTCTCTGTGACCATATCCTACCAGATGTGCGGTGTCTGACCCACTCGAAGCCCCATTAGATGCCCCAGTAGTGGTCAGCCTTATATCTCCTAGGAGTCACTCACAACCCTGCCCACTGACTTTCCCATCAAGACCCTGTATAACCCTCAGGGAAGCTAATGCCAGACTATGAACCTGAGTTCATTCAGTTTATTTTTAGATCTAACTGTAGTGTTGCCCTTTTTAAACAAAGTTTGCTAGATTTGTGCTTGCTCTTTTATTTTAAAAAACTAAACAGTGTATAGTTTTAGAAATACAGACGTGATTTTGGGACAGAGGGTACACAAGTAGCTTCTCAGGGATCAGTAATGTTCAATTCGATAAACTGGATGGTGGATACACAATTTTCACTTGATTGTTCTTTACCTGTAAATATATATTTAAAGCATTCTTTGGTATTTATGACAGAGTTTCATATGAATTCTTTTTTGTGAGTAGTCCACCGTGGCTAGAATAGTGAGTTTGAAGAGTACAGTGAAAGGCAGTTTTGAGAACGAACTTATGGTTACCAGGGGGGAAAGACAGGGAGAAGGAATAGTTATGGAATTTGGGATCAACATGTACACACTGCTATATTTAAAATGGATAACCAACAAGGTCCTACTATATAGCACAGGGAACTCTGCTCAACGTTATATGGCAGCCTGGATGGGAGCGGAGTTTGGGGGAGAATGGATACATGTCTATGGATGGCTGAGTCCCTTCACCGAGCACCTGAAACCATGACAACATTGTTAATCAGCTACAGCAGGAGTACTATCAGTTGCTCAGTTGTGCCTGACTCTTTGTGACCCCATGGACATTGACTGTAGCCCACGAAGTTCTTCTGTCCATGCGACTCCCCAGGCAAACATACTGGAGTGGCTTGCCATTTCCTTCTCCAGTTAATCAGCTATGCTGCTGCTGTTGCTGCTAAGTTGCGTCAGTCGTGTCCGACTCTGTGCGACCCCATAGACAGCAGCCTACCAGGCTCCCCTGTCCCTGGGATTCTCCAGGCAAGAACACTGGAGTGGGTTGCCATTTCCTTCTCCAATGCATGAAAGTGAAAAGTGAAAGTGAAGTCGCTCAGTCATGTCCGACTCCTATCGAACCCATGGTCTGCAGCCTACCAGGCTCTTCCATCCATGGGATTCTCCAGGCAAGAGTACTGGAGTGGGGTGCCATTGCCTTCTCCTAATCAGCTATACTCCAACATAAAATTTAAAAAAAAGTGATTCCAGTGAAAGGAGAAAAGACTGGAAATGGAGCTAACTCTGAAGGCCAATGGGAGTCTCAGTGATGCTCTCTTGGGAGGATCATCAAGGATATTTATACCCAAGGTCCATTATAACGGCTTTCTTGCAATCTATCCATGGAGAAGGACAGGAAAAAAAAAATTTTTTCCCCTACTAAGTTACCTGAAGATGAAATATCCAACATTGTAAACTTCTCACAGAGAGACACATAATATGGTTTTGAAGTATTTTTCCAACGAAAGGAAATCCAGCTTGCCCTAGGAAACACATTTACCTTGAATTCTTAAAAGACACAGAGCTGAGACAGATGCAGAACAAAGATTTTAGATGACAGACCTGGGATATATCTTGGTGAGCCGAGTGACAGGTCAAAACTAGCCAAATTTATCTCAGCATCTACCATCTACTGAGAACATACGATATGCCAAGAGCTTAACAGAGTTTTCTTATTTAATCCTCACAACCTCACTGGGAAGCTGAGACCCAGGGAAGTCACTTATTCAAGGTCACAAAGCAACTCAATTAGCAACTTAGTTTGCTAGGCTGAACCTAGGTTTTCAGATTTAAGTTTCAACCTCAAATAAGATTTCTTCAACTGCCAGAAATTAACATTCAAAACCAGAATCTTCTTTACTCTCACGCCATCTCTCACCCTCAGAGAAGTGCCATTCAACCCCAATCCCTGGGGCATATGAGGGTATCAGCACCTTAGAAAAGGGATTTGACCAGGCTGATTTCATTCATTAAGCACTTGGGGATCCTCTGACAGCTGCCAAGAAACATTTATCTGCTCTCAAGGGCAAGTTTGTCTTCAGGAGTAAGCTCCAAGAGGATTCTCTCGGCCACTCATTCCCAGCTGACCTTTGTCTACCTCCCCATCAGTACTTAAAGACTTTGCAAAGGTCAAGTTCTGACACTGCAGATGGGGATCCCTTATCACAAAGACTGCTGAGCAAGACCCCTTAGCCAGCCTGTTCCCCACCTGCAATTTTCTCTCATCCTCCGGGCCGCTGAGATTTGATGGGTGTGTGTAGCTGAAGAGAGAACAGCACAACCAGCCCTAGTGCAGAGTCATAGCCAACGGAGCAGTCCCGAAAGACAGCCAGAGAATTTTAATGAAAACCAGAAAACTCCTGGCCGCTGAGTCCAACCACAGTCCAGGCCTGCCAGCCCCTCCCCCTGCGGCTGAGAATCCCTGAGCAGGCTTCATCCCCAAGAGCAGGGAAGAAGGTCCATTTCGTATTCAGCAATGCCTTCCATGGCGGCCACTTTCCAGGGTCATTTAGGTGAGAGGCAAGGCACAGGCTAATTGCAGCAGGACCCAGGGACCCTGAGAAGTATAGGGTGTGGCGGCAGCAGGTCTGAGCCAAGAGATTATGAAACAGTCATTTGAAAAAAATAAATAAATAAAAGCCTCTTTCCTTCTGCCAAAGCTGTCTGAACACAGCTGCATACAAGGCTAGCGAGGAATCTTAACAAGCTTAAAGGGACCGTATTTCAGATACTGGAGAACCAAAGGGGAAGAAAGGGATTTTGATCACTTACTACATGTCAGGTGCTCTGATTTCATTTGACTATGAATTTAACTATGAATTCCACTTGACTATGATTCCGCCTTGACTAAAACTGCATTTAACACATAAAAATACTGACTGGGAGAGGTTAGATAGCTTGTCCAAGGCACACAGCTGGCAAGTGGGGGAACTAAGACTCAAAGATCAATATGGGTGAGGTTCATCAGAAATAAACTCAACATCCTGATTTGTCCTGTTTAATACAAAGGATCATTTACTGAATATCAGCTTTGTGCCTGGAAGTAAGCTAAGCTTTTTATACACACGATAACATCGAATCCTCACAGCAACCAGATAAAAGTCTTTATTATCTCCCTTTTTGATGAGGAAACTAACACTAGATGCTAAGTAACTTGGCCAAAGTCATGACACTGCCAGGATTTGAACCCAAATCTGTCTATTTCTGGAGCCACCTCACTCTTCCATGTATTAATAAAACACTCACCTTAACAGCCTGCAGGCTTCCCTGGTGGCTCAGATGGTAAAGAATCTGCCTGTGATGCAGGAGACCTGGGTTCAATCCCTGGGTTGGGAAGATCCCCTAGAGGAGGAAATGGCAACCCACTCCAGTAGTCTTGCCTGGAGAATTCCATGGACAGAGGAACCTGGAGTGCTGCAGTCCATGGGGTCCCAAAGAGTTGGACATGACTGAATGACTAATACACACACACACACGCACACACACACAAAGCCTACAGAGGGGAACCACAGACACCATCACACTAAGCAACAAGCTGCAAAGAGACAACTGCCTACTTCTCAACAGGTAATTTACATTCAAGGATTACCTTTCAGTTCTTCCAAGCGCTCCTCAGAATCGTGACTCTGGGAAGGCTAACAGGGTTGCTTCCCACGGACTGTGGGCTCTGTTGACACTTCGCATATGAAGGAGAAGGCCACCACCTCGACGGTGTACCTGTGACACCAGTGCCTGTAGAACCCGACAGCTCCTTTCTTCAGGCTCTGTTCCACAGGCCCACATACCTCACGGCAGCCCCCCTCCTTCCCCCATCAACAGCTCACAGGCCTGTTTTATATTCCTAACAGGAGACCATGTGCCTTCTCTTAGAGCAACTGTGATTTCCCAAGGGAGACTTCTGTCTAGACAAAGCATCCCAATCCATCTTGACGAGAGATGGGCCACACGATGTCAGCTTTGCTCATTTAGTTTTTGGGGGGAGTCTGTGTTCAGCAGCCCAGGGAAGGCCCTGGGCTTGGCGTCTCTGGGTTATCAGACCAAGCATCACTCTGTACCACAGCCAACGGGCAGGGTTGGAACTGTCTTCCCAGCCTGGCAAGTGTTACCTGAGGGCAGTCACAGGGGTCTTATACCCAGATGACGGGGCACACACTCACGGCCATACCATACAAGCAGTTCCATTAATTGGGCTGAAGCTTGATACGGCTCTTTCTCACATGTTCACAGCTAAGCACCGGGCTGGGAGGAGGACTGAATGGCTGATACTGCCAAGCGCTGGGGCAGGTACCGTCACAGTCACTGTCTTCATTAATCTTCACAGATCAATAGGTAGATGAGGTAGATAAGATGGCTATCACACAGATAAGGCACCTGAAGCTCAGAGAGGTGCTGTGCTGTGTCCCAAGCCACACAGAAAGTGGCAAACCTCAGATTCGAATGCATTTTCAATAAGACTCTCAACGTTCAGTCGTGAGGCCAAGCATTTATTCCTCAGACATGTACTGAGCCCCTTCTCTGGACAGCTATTGTGCCACCTGTAGAAGATCCGACTCTTAACGTGTCACATAGGTCCAGTCACCAAAGAACTTACATCCCAAGAGGAGACAAGACGAGGTGATCCAAAAGAGAGGTGCAGACGATAAGATCAGGACCTCAGATGAGCAATCAGGGCGGGCTGCCCTGAAGAAGTGGCATTTTAGCAGAGACCTGAAAGATGAGGAGGAGCTGGGCATTTGCAAAACTCGGAGAAGAGCGCAGGCAGAAAGAACGAGAAGGGCAAGCACCATTTGTAGGAAGAGGCTTGGCATGTCTGTAAAACAAAGCACACCGAGGACCAAGGCTGCGTGAACAAACGTTTGAGATAAGGCAGGGCCTTGTTAAGCACAGAAGGGAGTTTGGATTTTGTCAGGAGGTCCCTGGGAAATTAAAGAAGAGTTTTAATTAAATGAGTGCCGTGATCTGATCTGTGCTTTAAAGAGATGATTCTGGCTACTGCGTGGAGGACAGAGAGCAGGTAGGGGGCAAGAGTTAGGAATCGTAGCTTGGACCAAGATGATGGTAGTAGAAATGGATTTTATATTTGGAGATAGGACTTAACAGACTTGCTGATGGACTGTAGTGAATGCGGAAGGAAACAAACTCCTGGGTTTCTAGCTTCAACAACTGGGTAGATGATGGTACCGTGTATTATGAGAAAGATAAGAGGAAAAAGCAAAATGCTCATGAGATAGCCATGCTGTTTATTCTTATCACATCAAGAAGAAGAAAAAAAAAAAAAAAACAGACAAGTAGACCCAATTGTGTTTGTTCAGGGAAAGCTGTGAATTAAAGGCTTGAAGCTACTTAACCTGGTAAAGAGAAGGCGTTGGGTGTGAAAGTGGAAAATAAATAGCTAGAATCTGAAAGGCTGACTTAGGAAACAGGGGTTCCACTTACTTCCTGGGCCATTCATCACTGCCACACCAGGGTCAATGGATGGGAGACTCAGGAACAGAATTCAGTTATAGGTAAGGAAGGGCTGTCTTGTGGTCAGAAGTGTGGAAAGTGGAATGAGGTGCCCAGAGATATAATGACTTCCCTCTCACTGGAAGGGGTTAAAGAATAAATGACCCCCTGGTTAGATGGTTAGTGAATTCAATAACTGGGTAGGCAAATCCTTCTAAATCTAAAATCTTTTCAGAATTCTGTGGTTTTAAGATAAAATATTTATTAATCTGATCTTCAGACTTGGAGTTTGCCCAATAGGGCACAGCTTCTCTGGTATGTTCTACATTCTAGAAGATAAATAAAAACAATATTGGCTTATGTCATTCACTATAAAGTGATTCCCAGTTTACTTTTAAGTGTCATACAAGATGATGAAAGGCTTTCTGTATAAGCAAAAGGCAGAAGCTACAGAATCAGATATCCTAGATTTGTAATTTATTAGCTCTGTGACATCAGGCAATGTATTTAAATCCTGTAAGTCTTGGTTTTTCTCTTTGAAAAATAGGAAAAACAATGCCTGATTTAGGATGTTTGTTGTGCAGACCCAAGTCCAGCATCTCACACATGATAGTAAGATTAATAACAATAACTAACATTTATTGAGCCATTACTATATGCTAGCATGTGCTATGTATTCTAAGTACATATTTTCCATCTAATCCTTATAACAACCCAGAACGTAGGCACTTATTATCCCTGTATTAAACATTAGAAAACAGACATAAGAGGTTACGTAACCTATCCAACTCTGGAGAAGGTAATGGCAACCCACTCCAGTATTCTTGCCTGGAGAATCCCACGGACAGGGGAGCCTGGTGGGCTGCAGTCCATGGGGCTGCAAAGAGTTGGACACAACTGAAGCAACTGAGTACAACCTATCCAAGAGTCATACAGCCAGTAATACTCAAATTGGGGGGTGGGGGGGTGAACCAAGTAAATAAACAGACTTCAACAAAGGTTGAAAGAAAAAGACAAAGAAAATCATATTTCCATCATTTGAAAAAATGTAACCAACTGTTGCAAACTTCCCCAATGGCTCAGTAGTAAAGAATCCATCTGCAATGCAGGAGATGCGGGTTTGATCCTTGGTTCGAGAAGATCCCCTGGAGAAGGAGATGGTAACCCACTCCAGGATTCTTGCCTGGGAAACCCCATGGACAGAGAAGTCTGGTGGGCTATAGTCCATAGAGTCAGAAAGAGTCAGCCACGACTGAGCCACTGAGCACATGCAAGCTACTGTTACATTTCACAAATAATTCAATTAATTTAGTAAATATTTGTTGAACATGTAAATGCATAATTGAATGAATAAGTGATTCCAACAAACATTTATTGAGTTCCTACCAGGCACAGCAGACGGAGAAGGGGTGGCAGAGGAAGAGATGGTTAGACAGCCTCATAGACTCAATGAACATGAATCTGACCAAACTCCAGGACAGAGTGAAGGACAGAGGACCTGGTGTGCTGCAGTCTATGGGGTCTCAAAGAGGTGGACATGCCTGAGCGACTGAACAACAACAGGCAAAGCATCAAGAAACTAAGGTTACAGAGAACTTACATTAATTTAATGGAGAAGGAAATGATAACCCACTCCAGTACTCTTGCATGGAAAATCCCATAGACAGAGGAGCCTGGTAGGCTACAGTCCATGGGGTCGCAAAGAGTCAGACACAACTGAGCAACCTCACTTCACTTCACTTCACTTCACTTGAGAGTTTGCTATTAAAACCACAATCTTCAAACTTCAGATAAACTGCCAACATAATGACCCATATTCCACGAAAAAAAGTTCTAAAAAATATCCTCATACAGACCAAAGGAAGCTAGGATTACTGTTGTTCTTTGGGAAGTCAAAACTGTTAAAGAGACAGAGCAGTAGGCAGAAGCACATAATACATGGAAGCCAAGTAAAGACGGAGTCTCAGGCAAAAGAAGAGTAACACCACAAAAGGAAGCAGAAATCTAAGGGAACAGAGGTTGACTTAGGAACTTGGGGTGTTCATGAACTTCACCAGAACTGTGGGGAGAGAAACCAAATTGCATAAGGCATTTGGAAGAATGGGCTAAATAGGAAGGGGAGGCAATCTTTTAATGTGCTTCTGTGCTTACGCACTCAGTCATGTCCGACTCTTTGAAACCCCATGGACTGCAGCCCACCAGGCTTCTCTGTCCATGGGGATTCTCTAGGCAAGAATACTGGAGTGGGTTGCCATGCCCTCCTCCAGAGGATCTTCCCAACCCAGTGATCAAACCCAGGTCTCCCACTTTGCAGGTGGATTCTTTGTTGTCTGAGCCAGCAGGGAAGCCCAAGAATACTGGAGTGGGTAGCCTATTCCTTCTCCAGAGGATCCTCCTGATCCAGGAATCAAACTGGGGTCTCCTGCATTGCAGGTGGATTCTTTACCATCTGAGACACCAGGGAAGCCCAATCTTTTAATAAGTTTGGGGATTAAAAAGAGAGGGAAAGTGACTTCCCTGGTGGTCCAGTGACTAAGACTCCCCACTCCCAATGCAGGGGGGTCCAGCTTCGATCACTGGTCAGAGAAGTAGATTCCACATACTGCAACTAAGATCGAAGATCCCCCCATGTGCCACAATTAAGTCCCACAGCAGCCAAATAAATAAACAAATATTGGGGGGGAAAAAAAGGAAAGGAAGAGAATAGCAGCCTGATGAGGAGAATCAGAAGGACCACTGATAAGTATAGAAGGTTAAGGAGCAGGAGCCAAAGGAAAGGAGAAACTGAAGATAAAAGGTAGATGGAGGAGATGGAAGTAAGAAACAGCAAGAGGACTAGACCCAAGGAAGACAAAGAGGAGGGACAGAATGCACAGAGAAAGGCCACCCTTGGGAAAGGAGAAGTCACCTTCTGCTCTGGGACAGGAGTCAAGGAGGAGAGCCTGCTGTACGGACATTATGAAAGAGATTCTCATCAAGCTGGACGAATACAGAGTGATCAAGTTCTCTAACACCATTTTGAAATCAATAGCAAAATGATACTGATTTTCCTGAGCCATTCAAAAATTGGTATTGAAAAAGACAAACATCATTTAGATATCAGTTCTATATGGTTAAAAACCAGGCTTATTGAGACATGATTATATTCAGTTTTTTAATCTGGGTACTGTTACTCTGATGTGTTCACTGTGAAAACTTCATCAAGCTATATGCTTATACATGCCCTTTTCTGTATGTGGGCTTCCCTGGTGGCTCAGATGGTAAAGAATCTGCCTGCAATGCAGGAGACACAGGTTCAATCCCTGGGTCAGGAAGATCCCCTGGAGAAGGGAATAGCAACCCATGCCAGTATTCTTGCTTATAAAATCCCACACACAGAGGAGCCTGGCAGGCTACAGTTCATGGGGTTGCAAAGAGTTGGATACAACTGAGCAACTTTCACTTTTTCTGTATGTATATATCAATAAAAAATTTTTATAAACCAATCATTGACTTAGAATTACCACTCCTGTACTCTGTTCAGTTTTTAAAAGAGTAGCTCAGCCCCAAACTATACATTCCTTCTGACAGGTAACATTCCTTATCATTCTTTTAGATCTGCCATATGGTATCTAATAAATATATGTTGATGTCACTGGAAGAACTTTAGTACCAGATGTTCAGACTAAATACAAATCTACCTATAGGAAATGCACCTTTAGGATTGTAAAATCTTGCAGACCCTACCTGAGCCAAGTGATTACACTCAACATCACCAGTAATGGGATAAACTAACATTACTTGTGTCCTCTTGTGAAGCAATGGGAAGTACACAACATCAGCTATTTAGAATTCTTGCCCAAAATGGCTAACTTAAATATAATCATAGAGAAATAATTAGATAAACTCAGCTTGTGAGATATTCTTAAGAAAACAGGCCTGTTATCTTAAAAATATCAATGTCATAAAACACAATAAAAGAGAAAGAGACTTGTAGATTAAAAGAGACTTAAAAAGAGAGAGAGAAAGACTAAAGACACATACTTAAATTTAATGTACAGTCCTTGATTAGCTCCTAGAATTGAAAATAATAACTGTCGTCAACATTATAAAACTAACATTATTCATGTTATCTGGCCAATAGGGGTATGATAGATTGTTTGCAAAAATGCCTGCACTTGCTCATGCCCTTGAGCAAAATGACTTTGCAGCATCTCCCTTCAAAAGGAGCTTGTGACTTGCTTTGGCAAAAAGACTGCAACAGAATTTATGCTGTGCCAGCTCCAAGAGTAAGCCTCAGAAGGCTTTGCACACTTCCACTCTTTCTCAGACTCTGCCTGTGTGCAGTGGCTAAGTCTGGGCTGTACTCCTGGAAGCTGAGAGACCCTCTGGATCAGAGATCCAGCCAGCACCTAGTGGATCCAGCATGGACTGCAAGTGTTGAGGGGGCCAGTCAAGGTCAGCTGAGCTGGATCCACATTAGAAGCAGCACTCAGCTGACCCACAGAATTATGAGCATTAATAAATAGGGGTTGTGTGAAGCCACAAAGTTTTGGTAGGATTAATTATGCAGTGAAAGCTAACTGATCAAAAGTAAGATTTACATATAGACTGTATATTAGACAATATGCAATCAATGTAAGTTTCCAGGGCATGATACTGGTATTGTGGTTACACAGAAGGTTGTCCTTACACGTAGGTGATAAATACTGACATATTTAGAAACCAAGTATGATGGTGTCTGCCCCGCCAAACATAAATCTGTGTATATAGAGAAAGCAAATGTGGCAAAATGTTAATAGTAAACCTAAGAGTTTTCTTTAATGTTCTTTGCACTAATCTGTTCATTTGAGATTTTTCAAAATATACAGTTAGAAAGAAAAATAACCCACCTATCTCCAGAACATGGTGATGCTGAGTATTTATCCGGGGGCCCAGCACACTACCTAGCAGTGAACAGATCCTTCTCAAGCCTCTCTTTCCATCCTCCCCCTACCCACCCCTTTGTACTGATAATGACTACTGTTTCTGAAGCTTCCCCAATGACAACAGGTAAAGAATCTGCCTGCAATGCAGGAGACACAGGAGACCTGGGTTCAGTCCCTGAGTGAGGAAGATCCCCTGGAGAAGGAAATGGCAACCACTCCAGTATTCTTGCCTGAAAAATCCCAAGGACAGAGGAGCGTGGTGGGCTGCAGTCCATGCGTGCGTGTCTGCAGGCATGTTGAGTCGCTTCAGTTGTGTCTGACTCTTTGCCACCCAGTGGACTGTAGCCCTGGTGGGCTGCAGTCCATAGGGTCAAAAAGAGTCAGACATGACCAAGCGACTAAGCACAATTGTTGCTGAAAAGGGAGGCAGAACAGAAAGTACAGTAAACCAGAGGTATACTCTGGTAGAGTTAAAAGAAAGACTCATTCATAGATAAGAAATGTTTAAAAGTAGCAAGCAATCACTGAGGTTTTCTCCCTGATATAATCAGGGAAAAAAAAAAAAAAACTGGCAAGCTGGCTAGAGCATGAAAAGAGAAAAAGCTTTGGCAAGAAACATGGGCAGGTCTTTGAATTATTTTGTGTTAGAAAACAAATATTCATGTGTTTCTCTATTTTAAGGGATTTCTCCAACGCCTACAAATGAGGAGAGTATCTTGTATTACATCTCTTCTCCCTGAAAATCCCTCAAGATTCTTACCAATAGAGCGGAAATCTGTTTTTTTCACAATTGGATGAAAGCCTCCATTATTTAATTTGAATTTTCCTCCAAGTGATATGCAGCAATTATTAACGCTGTGTATTGACTTATATGAACCAACCCAAGGGCCTAGGTTCAAAGAATATGGTTTTCTGAGCTGAAATTCAAGGACCTTGGCTTTCCTGTGCCTTAAGTCTGCTTAACAATGAACAGCAAACAAAGCCTGCACTGTTCCTCATATAAAAAAAGTAATCTAGGTGGAGCGATTAATTTTTTAGAACAATCTCTACAAATCTATTAAAATTTATTTGACTTCAAAAAGCTCCAATCAAGCATTCCCAGGACTTCTATTGTCAGGTGAGAAAAACATTCAACTTATATAAGAGAGGAAAGAAAATGTCTCAAGGCACTATACCTTTAATGAGCTGGGTGTTCTCATCCATCAAAACCAAATGTTCAATGCAGCAGAAATATTTGTTAAGGTAGCATCTGACTCAAAGCCAAATCCATGCCCACTTTTTCTTATACAATCCCTGAGTTCTCTAGCCCACAAACCCCAGGATGTCTCAGACTACAGTTTGAACCTAGCACTTTAGGTTCAAATGGTTGTGCAAAAGGAAGAAGGGATCACATACAGGGAGAATCTTCCAATGGTTCCACAAACTTGATCCAGAGAAAAACACCAGGCTGTCATGTTTTCAAGGGAACGTTTATGTTCAAAGAGAATTCTGCGCACATTAATTCTCAAAATTGTTCACTGACACTGTGAAGACAGCTGCTGAATGGCAGGCTTTCCTGGCCCACATCTGCATGTAAGCATATCTGTCTGGTAGAAGGACTAGGCAGCAGCCGACCTGGGTGCGGGTCTGGTTCAGCCCCTGAGTCCCCACTCACTGGTTACCGAAAGTGTTAACTGCTTAAAGCATAGATTGATTGATACGGTCATTGATTCATTCATTGAGAAAACATCTATTGAGGAAATTTTGCATGCCAAACCTAGAATGGGGAAACACAGATGAAGGGGATATGGTGCCTAGTCCCTTCCCACAAGAAGCTCATAAACTAACAGAGATGCACAGTGCAGACACTTAGGCAGGAGCAGAGACCTCTGAACAGGTTAATCACTTGAGTCTGCACATGAATCCAGGCTCTTCCACTTGGCTGGGTGACTTTGGGCAAATTTTATTTAATCTCTCCAAGCTTAGTTTCCTTAGCTATAAAGTAGGAATGGTAACCACACCTCTTACATTGAGTTATTGTCAGAATCAAATGGGATAATACATACTACAACGTGTGTTAGTTGCTCAGTCGTGTCCGACTCTTTGCAACCCCATGGACCGTAGCCCACCAGGCTCCTCTGTCCATGGAATTCTCTAGGCAAGAACACTAGAGTGGGTTGCCATTTCCTTCTCCAGGGGATCTTCCCGATCCAGGGACTGAACCTGTATTGCAGGCAGATTTTTTACTGTCTGAGCCACAGGGAAACCCAATATATAATAAATTACTACACATGCCAATAAACTTTTGATAAATGTTGGCTATGATTACTATTCTTTATTATTATCTGGGTAGTTGCATTATACATCTTTTTGGGTCCTTTATGACCTTGAGATTATAATTAGCTTTGACCTGGAGTAAGAAATTTAACATCTCTGGGTCTTTATCTGTTAAATGAAAGGGTAGCTAAGGGATCTCTAAAATTCCTTCCAGCTCTAGAATATTAAACAGCTGAAGTCCCATAGACTTCCCTGAAGTCTTAACCACTACTTCTTCAGTGGTTAAGAATCAGCCTTTCAACACAGGGGATGCAGGTTTGATTCCTAGTCAGGGAACTAACATTCCACACGCCTTGGAGCAACTAAGCCCAAGAGCCACAATTAGAGACCCCGTGTGCTGCATAGCATGACAAAGATTCTGCGTGCCGCCACTATGACCTGACCCAGCCAAATAAATAACAAATAAATTTTAATAAATAAATAAATTTTAAGGTATATTAAACAATTTTTAAAGACTCTATGATTGATCTCATATGATTTCGTATGTGCCTCAGTATCACCGCTTAGATAAACTGGCACAACAAAACAACAGTCAAATAAACCACTTTTCCCTGGTGACTGAATCTTTTTTCCCTTCTGTTCCTTTACTCTCTTAGCCTACCTATGCACATATGGAATGTGTACAGGAATGAGTCCCCAGAGAGGAAAAACAGGCAGGTCCAGGGAAAGCCAGGTCGATGCCCTCTTCCTTTAGGCTGGGTGAAAGGGAAAGTGTTAGTCGCTCAGTCGTGTCAGACTCTTTTGCGACCTCATGAACTGTAGCCTGCCAGGCTCCTCTGTCCATGGGATTCTCCAGGCAAGAATACTGGAGTGGATTGCCATGCCCTCCTCCAGGGGAATCTTCCCGAGGGAGGGATGGTAACTCAGTCTTCTGCATTGCAGGCAGATTTGGCTTTCAAAATACAGTTGGCAGAGCTGCAGTGAGTGAGCAGATTCATTCATTCACTCGCACAATACTGAAGGAAGATGGCTTTCCTGTGCTCCCAGGGCAACTCGATTTGTCCCGTATGCCACTCCCAACCCTGCCATCTTATCTGCCTGCGTCAGCAACTAAGCTGACTGCATGCTGAGACTTTGTCATGCTAACTTTGCATCCTCAATCCCAACCCAGTGCCTGCAACGTGGCAGAGGCCTAATGACTTAATAATTAACTAAAATTCATACTGCCCTCAGGAACGAAACCATACATTTGCAAAGTGACTAGGCATTTTGAGGTGTGGGCCTAAACCTCTCAGGATCCTTCACAGAGGGTCACCGATCCAGTAGTGTCAAGAAATAACTGTGGGACCTGGGGTGGGGGTGGGGGGGGAGGATCATTTCAGTTTCTTCTTTTTAAAAAAATATTTATTATTATTATTTCTTTGCATTGGGTGTTAGTTGCGATATACAGGGTTTTCCTCTCGGGCTCTCTAGTTGTGGCACAATGGCTTTAACTGCCCCGAGGCACATGGGATCTTAGTTCCCCAACCAGGGACCAAACTCAAATCCTCTGCATTGCAAGGTGAATTCTTAACCATTGGACCACCATGGAAGTTCATCAGTTTCCTCTCTGATAAAATGAGGATTAGATCACAGGTTGGCAAATATAGCTCCTGGGCCAAACCCAGCTCAGCTTATGGTCCCCTCCAGTTTAGGGCTATTTTTACATTTTTTAAAGCGTTATAAAAGCAAATAAAGAATAACATGCATCAGAGAACCCCTAAGCCTATGTGGTTCTCTATACCTAATATCTTTACATTCTGGCCCTTTACAGAAAAAAGCTTGCGGACTCTGGATTAGATGTGACTCACACACACACACACACACACACACGCGCGGTCCCTTTAAACCTGGACATTTTTGCATTCTCATTCTGCATGATCAGCCCCATTCTGGCTCCGTGCACCAAGCATTCCCAAGTCTCAACCAGTACACACAGCGGGAGCTCAATTGTCGTTTGTCTAACTGAATAAATGGATTCTGCATCAGTAACCCTAAGAACTAAATCCCCCACCAAGAGGGTAAATTAGGTCAATGTGTATCAAATGAAGCCCTAATAGATGTCCCCAGCATCCGCTTGCCACAACAAGAGGACGGAGCAGCAGCTCCACTGGCTCTTTGGATGACGGTGACACCAAAACTGACCCAGAGCTCAGATAACCAGGATTAAGACTCACCTTGCTTCACCAAATAAAAATACATTTAGCCATCCCCTGCACAAACCCCTTGGATAAATTATAAAGCTATCGAGAAGTAGCTATCGAAACACAGATCATCTCAACAGATTATCTTAATAGCCATGGACCCAAGAGAGGAAATCCCACCCAAAATAAGGCACATGGAAGAATTTAGCTCACCATATTCTGTTTCTCTTGCCCTCTGTTGTTAAGGATACAGAATACCAAAACAAGGAATTCAAACATTTATGTCAGGGCAGCAAGCCAAGGAAAGCCTAGAATATATGATCCTATTAACACTAATGGAAGTTGAAGCAAGCTAACAGAGACAATAAAGCCTGCCCCCACTCTCACTACACGTACATTTCCAAAATAAACAGCCAGCAATTATTCTTTTAATGCTCCTTCTCTGAACATCCATAAATCACTCCTGGGCATATACCTCTTGCTGATTTCAAAGTACAGGCTTCTGGTTTTTCTTTTTTTCCCTACCTTGCCTTCACTCTTCCTGTTTCTGGATGCTTACAGAGGACCTTCCTGAATGGGCCTGGGGGTGCTTTTCTATGATCCCTGAGTTAAGCATCCTCAGTACACATGCAGCACACGCCAACCACCACCTCCTTCATCAGACTGAGCCTTAGGAATCACCAAATTAATATGGGGTTTCTGCCCTCTCCATTCTCCTCTAAAGAAGCCGGTTGGAGCTCTCCCTTCTCCCAGCTGGCCGAGAAGTCTAAAGGTCCCCCACACCCAATGACAGGGTGGATTCATACATCTCACTCCCACCCCCAGCCCCCGGCACCATGCTCCCAATATACTGAGCTGGAAGCCTAAAAACAACAACAACAAAAACCTGTATATCTCAAAGCTTACTTCCAAAAACCAAAGGACAGAAGAACAGTTTAAATTTGGATTCTTTTCCTGACTTATTAGGTAAGCTTTTTCCAATAGCCAAGACAGATAGACAGACACTGACCCACTGCCAACCTCTGCATGAACTTCAAAAAAAAAAAAATCCCATTCCTTCTCAGAGTCTTGTTATTCTCATGGGTTTCTCAACCATTAAAAATGGGTTTAATCTCAGCTGGCATCTTTGCTTGAAAGGTTAAGAATCCAACACCTAGGATTATATTATTGGAACTCTGAGTTCCCCCCGCCCCTAGGGAAGAACCCTGCAATGACTGTTCTCTGATTCCAGGAGCAAACAGCCACACCTATATTTTCTGCAAATGCCATCACTGTAACCCCTGCTGGGGGACCTAGAGCAGACCTGAGTACCTATTTCTGGCTCTTCTCCCTGTTGAGTATGGGATCCAGACTAGATCCAGACCATCTGTAGAGTATGGGATCCAGACAAGATCCAGACCATCCGTAGCACCAGAAGAAAATCATCACTTGGATTAAAAAAAAAAAAAAATCCCTGGAAAGCATCTAGGTAATTAATGTACAGAAATGCAGACTCCCTCCAACGTAAGATAAATCTAGTATCTACTGATTTTGTCTCTATAAAAGATTTTGCAGGCTATTCATTAATATTTGCATAAAGAAAAGAGACCCACATGTGCCTTTTTAAAAACATACTTGTCTATTTGGCTGTGCCAGGTCTTAATTGCAGCATGAAGGATCTTAGTTCTTGAACCTGGGCCCCTGTATTGGAAGCATAGAGTCTTCACCACTAGACCACCAGGGAAGTCCCCTACCTGTGCCTTCTGAATGTGACATTTCATAGGAAGGTTTAAGGTGATTAAAGTAGGTGTTAGAAAACACAATGGACTACTCAGATATTATTATCAAGTATATATGGAAAAAAGTGTACATGGAAAAATGCATATTAATGCTCAAAATACACTATGGCTTATTCTTTTAACAGTGCACAATCATCTTACATGATCCAGGCTGGATGAATCACAACTGGAATCAAGATTGCTGGGAGAAATATCAGCAACCTCCGATATGCAGATGATACTACTCTAATAGCAGAAAGGAGAACTAAAGAGCCTTTTGATGAAGGTGCAAGAGGAGAGTGATAATGCTGTCTTAAAACTCAACATTCAGAAAATGAAGATCATGGCATCCGGTCCCATCACATCATGGCAAATAGATGGGTTAACAGTGGAAACAGTGACAGACTATTTCCTTGGGCTCCAATATCACTGTGGATGGTGACTGCAACCACAAAATTAAAAGATGTTTATTCCTTAGAAGAAAAGCTATGACAAACCTAGACAGCATATTAAAAGTAGAGACATCACTTTGCCAACAAAGGTCTGTATAGTCAAAGCTATGGTCTTTCCAGTAGTCATGTACGGATGTGAAACTTGGACCATAAAGAAAGCTGAGCACTGAAGAATTGATGCTTTTGAACTGTGGTGTTGGAGAAGACTCTTGAGAGTCCATTGGACTGCAAGGAGATCAAACCAGTCAATTCTATAGGAAATCAGCCCTGACATTCACTGGAAGGACTGATGCTAAAGCTGAAGCTCCAATACTTTGGCCACCTGATGCAAAGAGCCAACTCATTAGAAAAGAGTTGGGAAAGATTGAGAAAAATATTTTCTCAATGTTGGGAAAGAATTGGGAAAAATATTTTCTCAATGTTTCTACTGTTGGGAAAGATTGAGGGCAAGAGGAGAAGGGGTCGACAGAGAATGAGATGGTTGGATGGCATCACTGACTCAACAGACATGAGTTTGAGGAAATTCAGGGAGAAAGTAGAGGACAGGAAAAGCTGGTGTGCTACAGTTCATGGGGTCGCTAAGAGTTGGACATGACTTAATGACTGAACAACAACAACAAATCATCTTATAAACATGGCACAACCATTCTTACTCCTTAAAGCAGAAATAATTATTTCCTCTACTTTGTGGACCCACTGGACCCCATAAGGATGTTAATAACAGGACCTATGACCTCTTATTTACTTGTATGTTTACTCTCCTCACACTTCACTACCCTAGACAATAAGTCCCTTGAAGACAAGGACTCCATCATATTCCTTCTTGAGTCCTCAGTATCCAAGAGACTGCCTAGCACCTAGCAGGTGTCTCATAACACCCAGATGGAAAAGCAAGAGATGCAGCAGGTATTCAGAGAGCAGAAACTGAATCTGTCTTGTTCATTGTTGCCTGGCCTATAAATATTTTTTGAATGAATGGATGAAAGAAATAAAAGAACAGTGGTACTAGAGCATGAAAATATAGAGTTTGGTTGTGGCATAATAAGTATCATCTTTCCTCAGTTCTAAAACATGTTTTCTTACCTTCTGGCAGGTTGTAAATCAGGATGCATTTTGCAATGGATGGCAACTTGGCATTGTGTTATAGTTTATTTGGAACTTTCTCTTCCTTCCTTCCTCAGTGGTACACAGAAAAGTCTTACATGCTAAAAATAATGGCATTGGGACATCCCTGCCGGTCCAATGGTTGAGAATCTGCTTTGCAATGCAGAGGACTTGGGTTTGATCCCGGACTGGGGAACTAGGATCCCACAGGCTGCAGGGCAACTAAATCTGTGCACCACAGCTAGAGAAGCCCATGTGCTGCAACTAGGAAAGGCCCATGCATGGCAACAAAGACCCAGTACAGCCAAAATTAAAAAAACTAAAAAATATTTTTTAAAAATAATAGTGTCGTAGATTTAGTGAAATATAACCATTTGATGTGGCTGTAGTAACAGGGTTGGAAAGACAACTGTAAAATTGCACTGAATTTTCCACAAGAGTAGAAACAATAAGAGAGGCTGGGCTTTTTAGGGACTTCCCTGGTAGCTCAGCTGGTAAAGAATTCACCTGCAACGCAGGAGACCCCGGTTCGATTCCTGGGTCCAGATGATCCACTGGAGAAGGGATAGGCTACCAACTCCAGTATTCTTGGGCTTTCCTGGTGGCTCAGACAGTAAAGAATCCACCTGCAATGTGGGCGACTTGGGTTTTGATCCATTAGTTGGGAAGATCCTCTGGAGGAGGGCATGGCAATCTACTCCAGTATTCTTGCCTGGAGAATCCCCATGGACAGAGGAGCTTGGGGGGCTATATCTATGGGGTAGCAAAGAGTCAGACACGACTGAGCAACAGCACAGTACAAGTGGAGTGGCTATTTCTCTCACAATGGTTGCCCCTTCTCTAAAAGTAGCCCACAGGCCAGTTTACGCTAAATAAATGTCCTTCTGCCCACCACCGATTGGTCCAGGGGTGGTCACATGATCCAAAGTGAGTCAATCATTACTCTAAGATTTTTTTACTTGGAGCCAATGAGAGTGTAGAGGCTTCCCTGGTGGCTCAGTGGTAAAGAATCTGCCTGCCAATTCAGGAGACCTGGGTTCAATCCCTGAGTTGGGAAGATCCCCTGGGGGAGCAGGAAATGGCAACCCACTCCGGTATTCTTGCCTGGGAAATCCCATGCACAGAGAAGCCTAGTGGGCTACAGTCCACTGTGTCACAAAGAATTGGACACAACTTAGCAACTGAGCTAAGGCACCCAGGCACCCAATGAGAGTGCAGGGCAGTTTGTCTCTGGTACCCATTTCTTTTTCTTCTTAGGCCTTATTTCTCAGCCTCCTTTGCCATTAGGTGGGGTCAGGTACTGAGTAATAACTGATAGAATGAGGCCAGCAGTAATATAAACTACTTTCAGACCTGGTTCCTGAAAACCTGCCACACGAGATGCTCCAAGCTTCTTCTCCATCTGCAGATTGAAAGGAGAGCACTCTGAGATATCTAGAGGAGAAGGGAACTACAAGATGGCAGGAGCCTGGTGTGTTATAGAAAGTGGCTTAACTAGGAAAAACTATGTTGCACTGGTGAATAAACAAGAAATAAACTTCATTTGTGTTAAGCACTGATATTTGGGGGGATTATTAGGACAATTACCTGCTTTAATCTTCCTTGGTTCCAGGTATACCCATCCCTCTCCTGGTTACACAAAACACCCCACTATTCTTCCCATAAATTCCCTCTTCACCCAGACTAGTTGGAGCTGGACGTCTTTCCTTTACAACTTGAAGAGTTCTGGGAAATGAACTACAATCATTTGAAACGGCAAGAAGATAGACTGGTAAGCAACAGTCCCTAAGTGTCTAGGGAACACTAGAAAATTTCTCAGAACAGAGTAATAAGTCCAACAAACTAATGGCAAATCACAAGACTCTTTCCAGTGTCCCAGAGCTTCCAGCTGTAAACTCATAAGCCACTTAGAGTGAGATCCTCTCTCCAATCTCCTACTACCAGAAGCATGTATAAAGTTGTAATAGCCATGCTTTAGGGTATATGCACTCATGAGTTCACACACACCTAGAATCCTGCTGCTGCTGCTAAGTCGCTTCAGTCGTGTCCGACTCTGTGTGACCCCATAGACAGTAGCCCACCAGGCTCCCCCGTCCCTGGGATTCTCCAGGCAAGAACACTGGAGTGGGTTGCCATTTCTTTCTCCAATGCATGAAAGTGAAAAGTGAAAGTGAAGTCGCTCAGTCGTGTCCGACTCCTAGGGACCTCATGGACTGCAGCCTACCAGGCTCCTCCGTCCATGGGATTTTCCAGGCAAGAGTACTGGAGTGGGGTGCCATTGCCTAACCCTAGAATCCTAGCAAGCAAGATAAATGTCACTTATCACACAGAGTCAGCCCTGCTGTCCCCAGATTTATTGGGAAATGGGTCCACAAGCAACTCCGAGAAGTCAGATAACTACCCTGCGCCTCAGAGCTCTGGGTATGCGAGTACAAGGCTGACCAGAGTTTTCAAAAACAAATATTCAAGACTCAACAAAGCTTAAGGGAGCATTTATAAGACTATAAATGAAAAGATTACAGAAATAAACAGAAGAGTGATGCCATGAATGCCTACATCAGCAAGGAAAAGGTCTGCCTGAACTGGGAGCCAGCGATGACAGAGCATGCATCCCCCTCAGTTTCGAGAAATGTCTCTCAATGAGCCAAAATTTATAACAAGCACTGACGTCTATAATGCATTCTAGGGGCTAGCTGCAGAGCACTTTTGCACTACACATAGAGTAACCTGACTCTCACAAGGAGAGTAGGAAGCTGGGATTGTCATCAGTTCTTTATTTACAGCTAAGAACACAGGCTCAGATAGGTCAAGTGCTCAGAGCCCCAGGATTTGCGGTTTGAGCCAAGACTTGAGCTCCCATTTCCTGACCCCATATCCGCTGTCCATTTCGTTGTCCCCCAAACGATGGAAAGCCGGGGCAGAGAGGGCCCAGCTGGAGGACACTTTTCCCAATGCCATAAGATCCATCAACCCACTTGGAGGGTGGTTTTCTTTGCTTCGTGTAGCCATATGTGGTCAGGGGGTGCGGGGGGAGGGGTTAAAGGGCCTGGGATAAATGCCTGGTCTGCCTCCAAACTCAGCTGGGAAAATACTCTCTGACAAGACACCATAGCTTGTGCCCACAAGCAGGCCCTGAGAGAAGAAGGAGCCTGAGGCACGGGGTCAGGAGAGCTAAGGCCTTCGTGTGATCCTGGCAGAACCTCAGAGTCGGAAGCCTCTGAGAACCAGGCCACAAGCTCTCTCAGGATCCTAAAGATAGAATCTGGGGCAAAGGAACTGAATTTACCCTTTGCTGGGATGGGAGAGAGGATCAAATACATAAACTCAGCTGGCCTTAGACAGTTCATGAGCTACCTCTGAGAGGCAAATTGCCAAGATCAAACACTCACATATTACCTGGGAAAGACGAAAAAAGAGAAAAAAAAAAAAAAAAAATCAGGTGGCCTAGTGGTAAAGAATCTGCCTGCCAACGCAGGAGATACAAGAGATGCAGGTTCGATTCCTGGCTCAGGAAGATACCCTGGAGAAGGGAATAGCAACCCACTCCAGTATTCTTGCCCAGAGAATCCCGTGGAAAGAGGCGCCTAGCGGGCTACAGTCCATAGGCTTGCAAAGAGTTGTATATGACTTAGCGGCTGAGCACACACACAAGAGCCATTTATCCCTGGCAGTTGGCAGTCCACCACCTTGGAAAGAAGACATGAGAAATTGGAGGACCTGCCCTTTGGGGTGTTGGAAAACTTGAAGAGTGGGCCTCTCCTGAATATCACTACTTACCAGGCAACAGAGATGAGAGGAAGGGCCTTCATCCTGGTGCACTTCCCAAGAGATAAAAAATCCAAGATCCTGATGAATATGGAATAGGGAAGGGGCAATGGCCTTGATCTGAACAAACTTGGGCTTGAACCACGGCTCAGTGTCTTGTTAGCTGTGACCTTAAACAACTCACAACCTCTTTGAGCCTCAGTTTCAATATCTGTAGAGGATACAACGCTGACCTTTCAGGATTTGGAGGGGGATGAAGAAAAATTGTAAATGTAAAGGGCATAGCACACCATCATACACAGGAGCCACTCAACAAATGTGAGCTTTTTGTGAGCCCTTGCAATCCTCACTTCCTTATTATTGCAATATTAATACTTGGTCATTTTAATTCTTAGAAATTCACCAGTCAGTAGTCTTAAGAGAATCATGTCTATCTTGGCCGTTTCGCTAGTCTCTTTAAAATATAATCATCTGCGATTTTGGCTGTGAACATCTCAAATAAATCTAGACCCTTGGGTCTCTTACTAGTCTACTTCATGCTTCCTAAATTCCCTTAGCAAACAAACAAACAAAAAACCCTGCAACCTTATCGTCTTTCTCCAACTCAAAAGAGAATCCAAACCTTATGGATATTTGGCACAACTTAACAATAGTCAAGTTCAACTAACGTTCCACAAGGCTTAAAATGAAGAGTTCTGAGTTCACCAAAGCTTTACAGAGTTCAATCAATAGTAGTGTGCCTATGAAAACAGGAACAACAGCAAGGATGAGTTTCTTGTGGAGTTCTTCATTATCTTCTGGGTCTTTGGGACCATTTCCTCTTGACATGCTATTATCCAAGTCAGGGTCACACCTACCCTCTATACTCCAGTCTTTCATATACACCACTACCAGTGCTTTGACCATACTACACAATAACTGTCTATTTTATGCTCTCTTCACTACCCTACAATCTCCTTTCAGGCAAGAACAGTGTTCTGCCATATCTCAATTACCAGTACCTACCAACACAGTACCTGGTGTGTAATAGACATTGAATTAATACTGTAGGTGTATAAGATGGATAAATAAACAAACAGGGTTTCTAGATGGTTGAATGGCATCACCAACTCAATGGACATGAGTTTGAGCAAACTCTGGGAGATGGTGAAAGACAGGGAAGCCTGGCGTGCTGCAGTCCAATAGTTGCAAATAGTCGGACACGACCGAGTGACTAAGCAACAACAACAAAGATCTGGGAGAAACTTTAGAAATCATCTGGTCTAATACAAGGCCTTCGTCTTACAGACAAGGACCCTGAGGCTCAGAGCTGTAAGAAGATTCAGCCCAGGCGGCCTCAGAATCCGCAAGAAGATGACAAGTGGCGGCAGTCACATGCCATTTTGATTGTGAGTTCACAGACAGACATCACTTCACACTCACTCCCAGGGGAGGTAGTGTATCCTGGTGGCTTCCCAGGTGAAGTCTGCGGCTACCTACCTGTCATGTGATTTTGGATAAATTACTTTATCTCTCTGAGTCACAATGGCTACATCTGTTAATTGGGGCTACGAATAACTCCAGAGTTCTTGGGGGTATAAAGCCTGCCAACACACATGAATAGAACAAATGTTTACTGAATGAATCATGAATGAGTCCCTGTCCAGCATACCACAAGAACCTGGTTTAGACTCTGTATTTAAATCTCTGCCTGCATAGAAGGTGGCTGGATCACCCATAATTACACAGCTATGTACTTGGAATTTGTTTCTTGCTGGAATTAGACCTTAAAGCCAAGTAGCCTCTATAACGCTGTTCACCGTTCCTTTCACCTTGGTTGCCCTTGCTTCACAAATCCGCCCCACAAATTACCCATCTTCTATCACCCAGCTAGTTACACCTTGTCTAGAAAGCTGTCTCTGATTCCTACAATGTCCTTAGTCCTTCCTCTCACTAATTAATACAGCAGAGGGGTGTATCCATTTGGCTTTTTAAATTGTGGGAAAATACACATAATGTGAAATTTACCACCTTAACCAATTTTTTTTTTGGCTGTGCCACACAGCATGTGGGATATTAACTCTGCAACGAGGGATCGAACCTGTCCCCTCGAAGCGGAAGCTGTTTTAACCACTGAACCACCAAGGAAGTCCCCCACCTTAACCATTTTTAAGTGTACAACTCAGCAGTGTTGAGTACATTCACACTGTTGTGTGGCCAATTGCTAGAACTTTTTTATCTTGTGAAACCAAATTCTACACTCATTAAACAACAACTCCCCCTATTGCTTCCTCCTCCAGCCGCTGGCGAGCATTCTACTTTCTGTCTCTCTGTCTGATTACTCTAGATACCTCATTTAAATGGAATTATACAATATTTGTCCATTTCTGTCTGATTTATATCACTTAGCAAAGTGTCCTCGAGGTTCATCCATGTTGTAGCATGCGTTCAGAATTTCCTTCAAAGGCTATTCAGCTTTGAAATACATTCAAGGCTGAATACACGGAATAATTACTCAATGTTCCATTGCATGCACATACTACATTTTGCTTATCCATTCATCTGTTGATGGGCGCTTGAGCTGCTTCCACTTCCTAGCTATCGTGAATAATGCTGAGGTTTATCTGCCTCATCTCCTCTACTTAAAAGTGAACTTCCCAAAGACAATGGATGAGTCTCAGTCATCTCTATAGTTCTCAAGGTGCCTCACACGTGATGGCACTTAATAAATACCTATCAAGTAAATAAGACAGTTGTTGTTGTTTAGTGCTTAAGTCGTGTCCAACTCTGTGACCCCATGCACTGTAGCCCTGCAGGCTCCTCTTTCCATGGGATTTCCCAGGCAAGAATTTGCAAATGGCAGTATCAGCAGAAAAACACAGGCTTTGCAATAAGACAGTCTTGATTTCTGGTCCTGGATCTGCCTCTTCCTACTCATATGATCTTAGGCGTGTTGCTTAAGCTCTCAGAGTTTCAGTTCCTTATGTGGTTTTTGCCACAATTAAATATTATAACTTATGTAAAGCAGTTGGCACAGCACTTGGCACACCATAAACTTAAAAAAAAATGTATGCCAGTATTATGATTATAAAGTTATATAATAAAAGTAACTTACTGCACATACAAACAGGCCATTTAGTTTTCTGGCCATGATAATTTTAAAGGCAGAGTACGCAGAATTCTGAGAGCAAACAATTCATTACAGGTAACAGTCAAAACAGAAAGACACCTCATAGCACTAACCATGAATTCGGATTGGTATCACTCTACTGAAATCTTGAGCTATTCTGCTACAGGTCTGGATGTTGGAAATTTTGCCACTTCAAAGGGACAGACTTAAACGTTGTACTGAGGACCACCTCCCTGAGCAAAGCAGCCTGTCAAAGATCTCACAGTTTTTAATCAGGATGACTTGAGGGTTTTTTTTTTTTTTTTGGTGCCTGGGCTGAGTCTGTCTTGAATTTGATCAAGTTTGAACTTTTTAGCAAAATGATGAAAGAAAGAAATAGATCTTTTTGACTATTTCAGACAGACATATTTATTTCAATCTGTCTCAAAGGAAACTGAGCTCCCCACCCTACTCCTAGTTCCTCCTGGACATGAATTCCTTTTGCGGTTGCTCTCCAAATTTTCCAGACCAGAAACATTCCTTCCAAAGTTAGCTCTTAGAAAGTAGAGTTCTTAAGTCTTAGAAGGAAAACTTATTGGAGTTTCTTTTTGTCTGCTGAAACAATTAACATTCCTCATGGCTAATTTAAATGACTCTCTCAGACAAAAATCAGAAACTTGGTCGTGTGGTGGAGGAAAGGGAAGGGAAGAAAAAGAGAAGGTAAGAGAAAGTTGTTCAAATGCTAGTGTCAGTCGCTCAGTTGTGTCGGACTCTTTGCGTCTCTCTGGACTGTAGCCCACCAGGCTCCTCCTTCTGTAGGATTCTCCAGGCAAGAATACTGGAGTGGGTTGCCATGCCCTCCTCCAGGGGATCTTACCAGCCCAGGGATCAAATCCGAGTCTCATGTTTTCTACATTAGAAGGCACGTTCTTTACCACTAGTGCCACCTGGGAAGCCCCCCATATGCCACAGGTCAATTTTAATTTGTCTCCCAAATAACAGCTAAGGGCTACTGAATGCCTTCCCCAACCAGGACACCCAAATGACTTCGAGGCCCACCAGGTGAAGGGTACCACACTGAGACTTGAAACACAGAGCCTCCACTATGCTCTAAGCATTAATTTTGGTGATGACTGCATGACTCTGTGAACATCCTAAATCAAACGACTGAATACATGCAGTTCATGTGAATTTTATCTCAACAAAGTCATTTAAAAGCCAGCATCATATAAAAGAGTAAATTTTAAGAAATCTCACCACATACACATGCGCACATACCCCACTCCTACTGCACTGGTATCAGTAACCATTTTGTTATTTTATATCCTTCCCAGATTCCTTTGTGCAAATCCAAATGTATTTGCTTAACCCCCTACTTCTTTCACAAAACATGCACTCTTCTGCATCAGCTTTCTTTTTGAGGGGTGTGGAGGAACCATCTTTCTTTCACTTAAAATATCCTTGGAGATCTTTGCATATCAACGCTTAGAGAAATCCTCATTCTTGGTAGTTTAACAGCTTTCCCTTTTGTGAACATACCCATTTATTTAACCAGCTTCCCACTGATGCACACTTAGGTGGTCTCTAATCATTTGCTATTAGCAATGGTGATGCAATGCTTGTGCTTTCTTCTTAACTTGGTTTTATCAGGTAACATTCTGCTTCTGGACTGAAGGGAGACAGCCTCAACTGCAGGAACCTCTTCAGAGTTAGTTGGAACTGGGTCTGCATACAGCCTCTTCTGTCCATGTGCATGTCAGTCGTTCAGTCGTGTCCGACTCTTTGCGACCCCATGGATTGTAGCCCACCAGGCTCCTCTCTTCATGGGATTTCCCAGGCAAGAACAACCCACTGGAGTGGGTTGCCATTTCCTTCTCCAGGGGATCTTCACCACCCAGGGATTGAAGCCAGGTCTCCTGCATTGCAGGCGGATGCTTTACCATCTGAGCTACTAGAGAAGGCACAGTCTCTTCTGCTGACTAGCTCTTAGCTCCATGACTGGGAAGGTTTCTTTTATCTTCTGAGCTTCAATTTCCTCACTTCATAAAGTAGGCAAAATCCCACCTACTTTATCAGGTTGCTTTTAGGGCTCAATAGGCTCCCACTGGCCAAATTTGGGACAATTTTTGTATCAAAAAGCATAAATATGGGAGCAGGGGAGGCGGAAGGTTGGAAATGGATTATAACACATGGGGGAAGAATCCAGGAATCCAAGTGATACTAAAAATAAATAAATAGTAGGGGAGTTGAAAGCTAATCTATCAGAAAAATGCTGGAAAACAAATACAGAACCAAAGAGAAAATTAGAAAATCATCCTTTTACTTATTGCATAGCACAGGGAACTCTGCTCAGTCTTATGTGGCAGTCTAGATGGGAGGGGAGTTTGGGGGAGAATGGATACACATATATGCGTGGCTGAGTCCCTTCGCCGTTCACCTGAAACTATCATATTGTTAATCGGCTATACTCCAATACAAAATAAAAAGTTTAAAAAAAGAAATAGAAAATCATCCTTTTATAGATGTTAATTGATCTAGGCCAGGATTATCAATAGATGTTTAAACCAGAGAGAGAAAAGTTGCTGAGAACAGGAGTTTGAAACAATCTCAAAGAATCACCCCAAAGGCAACGTTATTAATTAGAAAGAGAAGAGGGTTGGTTCCTTTACAATGTAGAGATCTGGCAAGGCCACCACATTCAAAATACAAACTTCTCATCACCAGTGTGGGGACAAACTGACATGTGTCACCCTGATGTGATGCAAGGGGAAGGATACAGCATCGCCTGTGGGGTATTCTTATCGCGAATGTTTACCCTGAGTATAAGAATAACAAAACCAGCAGATAAATCCAACCTACCGTCTACAAAGCAGCTTAGAATTTTCAAACTGTCAATGTTATGAAAGACAAAAAAAAAAAAAAGGCAGGGGAACTTAGCCACATTAAAGGAAATTCAAGAGACACAACTACACTGTATAAGCAATCTTTGATTAAATTCTGCATCCCTCTTCCCCTAAAAGGTTATAAATATCATTGGAACAACTGGGGAAATCTGAAAAATATTATTGTTCCAGTGTAATGGTATTGTGGTTACAGGGGAGAATGTCCTTGTTCTTTAGACATACACGCTTCAGTGCTTAGAGATAAAGTGTTGTGGTGTCTGCAACTTACTTTCAAATGATTTTGAAAAATAAAAATCAATGTGTGTGTCAGTGTGTGTGTGTGTGTGCATGCACACAATCAGGATGGGAAAGCAAATAAATCTAGATGAAGGGTATAGGAGTTTTTGCTGTAATATTTTTGCAGTTTTTCTATGTTTGAAATTGTTCAAAATAAGTTGGGGGGGGGGGAATCAAACAAAACACGTAAATCAACTGACATTCATTAGGTCCTATAAGAGTTCCCATCATGGCTTCAACCAACTCAACAGATCTACAGAAAGCTCCTGCCCTCTAACCATGCTATGTGCTGGGGCTAAGTCACTGCAGTCGTGTCTGACTCTTTGTGACTCTATGGACTGCAGCCCAACAGGCTCCTCTGACCATGGGATTCTCTTGGCAAGAATACTGGAGTGGGTTGCCGTGTTTTCCTCCAGCAGATTTTCCCGACCCAGGGATTGAACCCAAGCAGATTTTCCCGACCCAGGGATTGAACTCCAGCAGATTTTCCCAACCCAGGGATTGAACCCAGGGATTCAAACCCAACCAAGGGATTGAACCCACTGAGACTTGGGTTCAATCCCTGGTCAGGAATATCTGCTGGAGAAGAACACGGCAACCCACTCCAGTATTCTTGCCAAGAGAATCCCATGGTCAGAGGCGCCTGTTGGGCTATAGTCCATAGAGTCACAAAGAGTCAGACACGACTGAAGTGACTTGGCCCAGCACATAGCATGGTTAGAGGGCAGCAGACAGTGCTGCCTTCAGAAAGCTTACACCTCTGATCAGATGACAAGACAAAAACAGGAAACACCTAGAGATCCAGTAAGGTTTTGGTTCCAGAAAAACTAGCTGGGGCCTACATATGTGAATTTTTTAAAGATCGGTAACCTTTTAAAAAACAAAACAGAACCACTACTTAACCTCACTAAGAATTATTTCCTCATTTACATGGAAAAATGGAGCTGGAATCTACAAGCTAAGTTGAGAGAATAAGATAGCGTACATAGTACACCTCTGTAAAGCGTATGTTATTGAAGGCTTAGCAAAAGATTAATCTCCTAGAATAAAAGCAGAGAAGGAAAGCTCCAGGAGGGTTCCACCTTTGTTTCCCTATCAGAACACCCAGCACAGGAATTTGCATTTAGCTTATGCTCCAAACATTGGATGAAGAAGTAATAGTAAGACATTATGAGATAGAATACCTAAAGAAAGTCTTTGTGGCTACAAATGCCACTGGAATTAGAGGAACGATTAATATGAGCTGGCCCAGCCAGAGACTGCAGCACCTTAACAAAAGCACATATTTACGTGCACATAAATTGGCAAATTTATGTCACATGAGTTTGAGCAAACTCTGGGAGATAATGAAGGACAGGGAAGCCTGGCATACTGCAGTCCATAGGTTTGTAAAGAGTCTGACACGACTCAGTGACTGGACAACAAAATTAGCAAAAGTCCTACTATACAGATTATCTCATCTGAGCCTCAAAGTAATCCCTATTTTAGAGATGAATAAACTGAGGTTTCAAAAAATAAATTACCCACTGAGCACACAACTCAAATTTCTGTTTGCCCAACCCAGCCACAGAAGAATGAAAATAACTGGTTAAAAGAATGGAAATATCTCACAGCTCAGTGATCCCATGGTCTCTGTAGAACAGTGAGTCACTGATGGCCACTCCTAAACTCAGGCCTTTTCTACAAAAAAAAAAATGCCAAAAATCTGCCTTGGGATTGCTTCTCTGGCTATTCAGAAAGATGAAAAATCAGGCCTTTTAGCCACCAGCTTCAGATATTAAAACAGCAGAGCTTAAATTCCCCTTTCTTGTGTGGCTGCATAACGGAGATGGAGAGGAAGTGAGTAGAAGAGATGATTTTCAATTCAAGGTTGACGGTGTCTGCATTTTAGTGAAGTTAATCTTAACTCTAAAATTTCCCTGCAAAATTTTCTGGGGGAAGACTCATGACTGCATTACTGTTCCTATTCACTTTTTAAACATCATGCTGTGTTGCAGTCTGGGATAATATATTTTATTTCTCTCTTCCAGAGGTTTCCATGTTATGGATGTATCAACCTTTACTACAGCGATCACAAAAACCACTACAACTCCCTTCCCTTAGTAAAAGAGGGTAGTCTAAGTGGCTAAATGGACTTGGCATAAGTATATAAAAATGACACTTCAAAGATTGTGATAGGAATTTAAATTGGGAAGCAGTTTAAATGAAAAATATCTATGCCCTTTGCCCCAGCATTTCTACCTTAGAAATGAATCCTACAGAAATACTCCCACAAGTTTATTACAAACGGATGCATGCTCAAATGCTCACCGCAGCAGTGTCTGACAGCCACTGAAAAGGGTAAGTTAGAGGAACATGCAAATACGTGGGGCAGATGCCCAAAATATATTAAGTGCCAGAGAGCAAGCAGAATACGTATTAAAATAACACCTTTAGCATACACGTGAGGGAAAATGACAGCATATGTGTGCGTGCTTCGTCGCTCAGCTGTGTCCAACTCTTTGCGACCCCATGGACTGCAGCCCACCAGGCTCCTCTCTCCATGGGATTCTCCAGGCAAGAATACTGGAGTGGGTTGCCTTCCCTTCTCCGCAGGATCTTCCCGACCCAGGGATCAAACCTGAGTCTCTTTCATTGCAGATGGATTCTTTACCATCAGAGCTACCAGGGAGGCCAGAAAAATGAGAGCAATGCACATCAAAATCGCAACAGTTGACTACATGAGGCAGAATTAAGGGAATTTTCCCTTTGTAGTTCATCAGACATTTCTGTAATGGATTTTGATTTCTCTTAGGTCTAGAATCAAAAAACTAATTTAAAATATACGTTTATGTCCTCTTTCATGTCCTTTCCTCTTTGCAGTCAAATGCTCTACTCCTGAGTTATTCCCCCGCTTATCTCTCTTTTTAACTCAGGAAACAGCCACCTGCATCATTACCTCTAGAAATAAACAGCGCCAGCTGCAGAGGTCTGCACTCTTTAGGGAATGACAGAATCGTGGTCAGAAAGGACAGAAAAGATCACCTACAATATCTGCCAACAAACAGTATTCCAGCCCATAGGCTGATTAAATACAGGCAGTGACCAAAACAATCACTATCTTCTGAAGCAGGCCTTGATGTCATCTAGATTTGCTGTGACATTCCTAAAGATGACATTCAGGAATGGGCAACTGACTTGAACAATAATATTCAACACATGACAGGCTAAGCAGACAGAATCATTACCATATCCAAGAAAACTAACCTTGTTACTGATTATTTCCCATGCAGCTCCCATTCAAACTTCCCCAACTGTCCTCTCAGTGTCCTTGATAGCTTTTGCTTTTTTAAGTCCAGTATCCAATCAAGGGTTGCATGCGGCATTTGGTTGTCATAGCTCTTTGCTCATGCTCGCTCAGTCGCTAAGTTGTGTCCAACTCTTTGTGACCCCATGGCCTTGTAGCCCACCAGGTTTCTCTGTCCATGGGATTTTCCAGGCAAGAATACTGGAGTGGGCTGCCATTTCCTTGTCCACGGGATCTTCCCGAACCAGGGATCGAACCCATGTCTCCTACACTGGTAGGCAGATTCTTTATCTCTAAGCCACCAGGGAAGCCTGCCATGGCTCTTGAGTCTTTTTTAATCTAGATTAGTCCCCCGACATTTTGTATTCTTTTGCTTTGTTTCTCTGTCACGACATTGACACTTTTGAAGATCACAGTCCAGCTGTTCTACAGTACGTCCCACAATTTGAATTTGCCTGATTATTTCCTCATGATTAAATTGAGGTTAAATATTCCTGGCAAGAATTCTACCTTGGCATTAGGTGTGTGCTTGCCATTGCATTCGGTTGTCTAGTTACACTGAGATATCTTCCTCTTCATTATGTCACTGGGGGTACCAGGAAAGCCATCGGTCAATATATAAGATGTTCAAAATAGTAAATAATACCAAAAACAGCCTCAACGAACACCAGCTATTCCAGGCATAGTACCAGACATTTTAAAAAAATATATTATCTCATTTAAACCTCACAACAATCTTGTAAAGAAGCAGCAGTTCAAAGAGGTTAAGTCGCTTGTCCAGTGACACACATATAGTGATAAAAAAAACGTACACTTTCACATGTGGACTCATTCTTACACACAAACCCCCACACACACGTCAACATATGATCTCTGGGGTCCATGGTCTCCCTGAGGATCTTCCAGGGACAAGTAAAGAAGCCCTACCTTAGACTAATCTTGAGGAGGCCTAGCTAGCTTTCAAGAGTTGAATTCCTATGGAGAAGAAATTGAAAATAAATTATCTGTGGTCCACATAAAATTCTTCCACACTTGGAAATCTTCTTATTTGGAGATGGGCCACCTTTCCACCATAGCCAAGAAAATAGGGCAATGGCTCCATAAATTATTATAACATTCTGGTATTTGGCTTGTTTTTTTGCTATTCTGCAACAAATTGAAAAGAAAAATAAAGACAATGTAGAGAATTTTTCACAATATATTTCTAATTTTAATTAGATTTCTATATAAAATATAATTTCTAAATATATTTCTAATTTTAAAATGATGGTCTTTCCACAAGCTTTGGTATTAAATACGCTTTATTTCATGAGATAAACTAAAGGAGGACATATTTTTTAAAACATCTTTAACTATAGAAGAATAACTGTTGGCAAAATCTCACCCAATTTTATCTCAATTTTTTTGTATTTTCACTTACCTATAAAAGTCTGAAACCCATTATTTATGGCATTCTATAAAATCAACATTATTTCAGAGAAACTAACTGGAATAAAGGAAATTCAGCCCCCAAAGAAACCAGGTCTGAAATCATTCTGAATTTTCCCTGAAAATCATCCACAAAACATCTCAAAGGTCTCCTCAGTCTCAGGTCTCCTCATGTCAACACATTTGTTAAAAGCGTTTTACATTTTATATTTGCATTACTAATTGCCCTCTTCCGATGTGTTGCTATTTCCTGCCTTTGAGTGCGTCCTTATGACTTAGGTTAATATACTCAATCGACAAACATTCAGTGAGTCCCCAGTTTGTGCAAGGCAGTCTATTAGATGCATAGGAACTCACTCTGGAGAGTTGTTTCTTGCCTCCAAGTCTCAGGTCACAGGTAACCTACCACAGGTCACCCCCTTCTCCCCACGACTCAGCTCCCAAAGAAGTATGAAAACTTCCCTTGGGACTGTCCTCTCCTAGCACTGCCATCAAACCTCCTTGTGTGTGGTTATTTGTTTATATTCCTCTCCCTCACCTACATGAATTTTTCCAAAGCAAACACTGTCTTATTCAATGCTGTATTCCTAACACAGTGCACATACAGCTGCCAGGGATCAGTATAAATTAGTGGAATAAATATATTTTACATAGGAGGAAAATAAAGCTCGCAAAAAGAATATGATGTGTCTAAAATCATAAATAAGAAGTCACTCGTTGTAAAAAGCCTCACCAGAGGTCTCTTCTGTTCCACCATGATATCCTACACACAGATAAAGTGAGCTGGAGATCTTAGACGTCTTCATGGAACCTCAAACTCAGTATGTCCAAAAGTCCCTCCCCCTTGAAAAAACAAATAAAAATCTGGTCCCCATCCAATGTCCTCTTTCTCTTATAAGTGATATATCCAGTAGCTTAAGGAAAACCAAAGTCATCTTAACTCCATCTTTTTTCTATCTCCACACCCAATCTAGCAACAACCGTATCAACTATAGTCTTCAAATTTAGTGTCTCCCAATCACTTCCCTTCTCTCCAAGCCCCCAGCCACCACCCTAGATCCAAGGCCACCACCATCCCACAGGTAGACTACAAAAATGACTTTCCACCTCATCTTGTGTTCACTTTAGCTAATTCTCTCCAGTCTCTTCCCCAACTTAACAGCCAAGGTGATGTTTTTAATATCATCCTACCTGCATATGGAATTCATCTAGCTAATTAAAATCCTTCACTTAGGATAAAGACCAAATTCACCAGTGACTCAGAAAACTGCCCACTGTCTAGGCTCTGTCCACCTATCCAGCTTCATTCTTCCTCATTCTGGTCTCTCTCTCCTTGCTTCATGCCCATAAACTGTCTAACCCCCATAACTAACTAACTTTTAAATTCGTATAGTCATCTATTTCCTTTGTACTTTGAACATGTAGTTCCCGTGTTAGAAACCCCTTGTCCTCATCTCAGCACCTCCTATTGCCATCCTAAATTACTTCCTCTCACTCTCCAAGTCTCTTGAAATGTCACTTCCTACGGGAAGCCCTCCCTGATTCCTCCAGGCAAGGGAAGCACACCAAGTTAACCACTCCTCTCCTACCTTGTTGTACATCCCACTTCAGCAGGAGAATTCATCACAGTTGTAATTGCTTCTCCAATGATTATCTCCCCTATCAGAACATAAATTATCTGATAGTGGTGGAAGCATCTCTTTTTACGGAGCCTGGCGGGCTGCAGTCAGTGGGGCTGCAAAGAGGCAGACAGGGCTGGGCGACTGAGCACGCACATGTGCACGCACACACACACACACACACACACACCTCCCCCCAGTCCTTAGACCACAGTGGTGGTGGTGGTGGTTTAGTCACTAAGTCATGTCCAACTCTTGCGACCCCCGTAGACTATAGCCTGCCAGGCTCCTCTGCCTATGGGATTCCCCAGGCAAGAATACTGGAGTGGGTTGCCATTTCCTTCTACAGGGGATCTTCCCGACCCAAGAATCAAACCCAGACCTCCTGCATTGAAGGCAGATTCTTTACCGACTGAGTTACAGGGAAGATCTAGCTGCTCTCAATATCTGTTGTCAGAAGGACAGGCTGGGGCCATATCACCAGGCCAAGGGGCAAGGATCCTTATCCCTTTGCAAAGGATTTAAACAAAGGGAGAAAGAAATGCAGAGTTATTCAAGGTCACAGAGATAACCGAAATAGGGCCAAAACTAACATCCCATTCAGCTCATTTCTCCTCCCTAAAACACTAAAAAGCCTGGGTAGAAGAGGGAGCAACTCAGAAGAAGAAAATTAGGAATGAAAAGATGGTGAGTGAGAGGTCTCAGGTGGTGAGAGCTTCTGAATCTGCCTGTCACACTAGCTGCTTCTGGATGGGCAGCAGTTAGACTTTTCCTGCCTAGAGGAGCATCTTACTACACAAACAAACATAATCACTACCACCTCCTTAATGGGACAGTGGGTATAAAACAACAAACTTCTTTCATCCAAAGAAGAGAAGAAATGACAGGAAGAAAAGCTGTTATTGCTCCAAGCATCTTCAAAAAAAAAAACCCAAATGGGCAGTGTGGTCACCTGGACCGGCTCCTCAGCAATCAACAGGAAGGGAGTAGAAAAGACGTAACTGCAGCAGGCAGGGGCAAGGGAGGAATAAACTAGAAGCCACTCAAAGTCTACTGATTCTTTGAGAATTAGGAGAACATTTTTTGTAGAGCATTTAAAAACCTTGCCAGGGGCTTCACTGGTAGCTCAGGGGTAAATAATCCTCCTGCCAATGCAGGAGACACGGGTTCAATCCCCAGTCCGGGAAGATACCACGTGCCGTGGAACAACGAAGCCCGTGTCCCGCATACTGCGCCTGTGCTCTAGAGGCCGAGAGCCACACCTACTGAAGCCCGCGCTCTGCAACATGCGAAGCCGCTGCAACGAGAGGCCCGGGCACCGCCACCAAGAGTAGCCCTCGCTCGCCACAACTAGGTAAAAGCCTTCGCAGCAACGAAGACCCAGCACAGCCAAAAATAAAGAAAGAAATAAAATTATATTAAAAAAAAAAAACTTGCTAATGCACCGGCAGCTCTTAAAACAGGTACCGATGAAAGGAAAAGTATCATGAGCTCAACTGTAACAATTCACTGTCTTCGGGCTGCGGGGGTCAAATTATATCCATGACAGAAGCCACAAACCAGGCCAAGGGGTTAGGTTCATTGCCATTCATCCTACCAAGCACCAACTGCAAGAAGAAGAAAAGGCAAAGCCTCTTCAATGAGGACTCAGTAGAATAAATATTTGAAGTCTCAACTACCCTACCCTGGATGTTCTGGATGAGGCAGAGAAGGGATGGAAGGGTATCCAGAGCCGGGAAGGACTCTTAGAGAGAGAGATGTGATATACTGGTGATAGGGAGATTTTGAAACACAGAGGGAAAAATGAGAATTGCAAATTGAGAGACAGGGAGAGAAACTGGAAGAACTTGAAGAGACACAGAGGGGTGTGGAAAGGAAGACAGCGTGGAAGGGGTGCTCAGGAAAGCAGACAATAAGCAACAGAGGGACACAGAAAGAGGCAAAGCCAGGCAGACCATCTTTCCCCAAATCCCAAAGCTGCTCATTGCATTCCAATAAATCACTCTACTACAAAGCCCATACAATGGACTGCCCTTTGCATTCAGTAACAAGCGGCATGTAACGAAGCATCGCCCAGCTGCAACTTTGGAGACCTAAGGGTCTGAATTAAAAACGAACAAAAAATTGGTTCAGCAGCAGAAGATAACCAGTAATGACTTTCCCCCAGTGGCTGACTTGGCTCCGAAAAGGTTTGGCATTTTGGAGTTAAGCATAAAACACTGGCATTTCTCCTTTTGACATTCCAAGAGGGGGTGTGGTTGACCCCAGGTCCATTCATTTCCAAGGTTGTAGATCTCTCAGCTAAGATTGGCCCCATCTGTTCTGGAGTCAGCCAGCTGTTTATTCCAAAATGACATATTTATTTTACTAATCACCCTAGTAACTCTTACAAGAACAGAGCCAATAGCACATGAGTCAAAATGCTCTCTGTCCTGTTAAACGTGTCAGTTTGCGTAAAAAAACAAAACCAAAAATCCAAAAAAGCTCTACGTGCTTTTCGGTTTCCAAGTCCATGATCACTCTTCCATGCCGTACCTTTCAGTAATGGCAAATGAAGGTTAACAGCGCTTCTAACTTTTCCTTTCCCTAATGCGTTAAAAATGAACCCTAATGATCCATTCTCCAAACCGTTATTTGTGACTGGTGACTGCCTCAGGAAAGGACAGCTCATTACGGTACCACTGTCAGTGGCAAGAAGCCTATTGGAATGTAATTTAAAACATTCGCACGAGTACAAATCTGTCGGCTCCACATCCAAACAATCCTGAAACCTTGCAGTTGGAAGAGGAAAAACACTCAACGAAAATGTTGCTTCCAGCAGCCTCAGAGAACCTTGCCCAGACACGTGAAATGTTTCTGACTGGCACGGAGTGCACCATTAAAGGACACTGTCACCTCAAATTGGCAGAAAAGGCGAGACAAACGACGTAGACACACACACACACACACACAAAATAAAGACCCACAAAACTTAACCTACTCAGAAGCACGCTCATCTTAAAAATGAATAGTGTGTGCTCGCCCAAGTGACACGAAATGTTCCAAAGTAGTGCGACCACATGAAATCACTGTCTCCATTTCTCCCCACGCATCACCCCTTCCCACTCAAATCTCAGCACTCGGGCCGTATGTGACAGGACTGCAGTCTCCCACCACTGCCTTCCTCTGATTATTTTCCAAGAGCACTTCCCAACATCCTCCCCAACCCAGCTCCCTCTCCCAGTCTTCAAAAAGGTTGAGGGGAGTTGCGACTAGGGAACTGGCAAGCATCCGTCCTCTGGCGGGGGAAGGCTGATGGAGTTGTTCTTTGCAGTGACCCAAATTGCAGAGAGCTTTTCGCTTAGCAGCGCTTGCGAGCAACCTTCCCAATCCTCCCGCCCCCATCTTCCCAAAAGAAAGCCTTGAGAACTAAGCGGGAGGAATAACTTGGTAGAATCATTTGAATAAATCACTTCAACTCACCTGGTTTGGGATTTTTCTCCCCACCCCAGGCATAAACAGAAAGGATGTGCGAATGAGTCACGCAAGCAATGGAGGGTGTTGCGATGTCCTAAGTCCAAGGGCTGAAGTCAGTCCTTGCCCTGGTGCTGCTGCTACGCTTAGCTCAGCTGGAGCGAGCGGCAATCGCAAGCCTAGCAGCAGCAGGGGGGTGGATAGATCGTAGCACAATGAATGCAGTGGGGTTTTTGCAATGACATCATCCCACTGTCCAAAAGGCCCCAATAGCCATGCTCAGGAGCGGTGCGTTCTGGGAATTGTAGTTTCCTCAAGGCCCGGCGGAACAGCCGGGCTATCCCCCGGAACTACAATGCCCAAAATGCGCCATGGTCGGACGCGCCCGCAGCGGGCGAAGAGAGCGAAGTGGACAAGGCCGCCATGTTAGGGGTGCTGGAAAGATTCCGCGGAGCCCGCTGAGGTTTTAGGGAACTCGGGAGCCGAGTGGTGGTGCAGAGGGGACAGTGAGGAGGAGGATAAGTCGGTTGGTGAGCCTGGGTTCCTAACCTGGGCATCGGGGGATGGAGGCGGCGTCTGGGGCCGAGTAGGACGTGTCCGGCTGGTGGTGGCATGAGAGGCCGAGTGGGCCTCGGCCTTAACGGTCCTGCAGGAGTTGTGGAGGTCGCCTGCGCCTCTTGCCCCATGTTGTGACAAAGGGATTGAGGGAGTCAGTTTACTTTTGGGTTCAGAGCATCAAATTGATCCGCTGACAGGATAGTAAGGGGCGGTTGTGTTTTTCCTCGGGGAGTGGGGTGCGCTGCGGAGATCCCGGGTGGCGACCCTCTAACCTTTAGTCGCAGAACCTTCTACCTACGGAACTGGGCTGTCCCTCCCAGATTTTTTTTTGTTAATTGTTTTCTCATTCTCCAACCTTCCTTACTCCTTTCCCAAGGTGTCGGACCCTCATTGGTCTTTCATGCAGAAATGGTTTGCAAAAGGTTCGAAAGACATCGATGTTGAAAGGTAGCTAAACTGAAAGGGAACGGCGCTTTGGCCCCGCAGTAAAGAAAACACAAAGTCCCTGTTTAAAATGACATCTTCATACTTGCCAGCGAAGGCAGGGAGACGTTAAAAGGGAATACTGATGATCGACCTGTTGACGGCTGGAGATTGGTTACTGAGTAAGAGGGTTCTTGAATAAACATAGAGTGCATACTAAAATTACTGCCCAGACGGGATCTTCAGGACCATGGACCACCAACTTACTTTAAAAATACAATTAGTGTTTAATTTGTAGAACTCCATGTATACCACTACGTTAGCAACTAATTTGCTTTCAAACTAAGTAGCTGAAACGGAAGTCATTGGTCTTTCAAGTTGTTTTGCCCAGTATCTCGAGTGAACTGTATTTTTTCTCCAGTTGTGTTATTAAAACAATGCTGTGTGTTTGTTCTTTTTCAGAATCTGTCTTCACTATGAAAAGATGAGAAATTTTCTTTCTTCCTGAGGGTGTCGGAAGGTCTTAAAAGGCTGATATATTAGTGCTGTTTTTCTCCTTTCCTTTTGCATATTATCCTGAAAACATAACATCACTTTGGGTCAGTAGGGGTATGCACTTCACTTGTTAGGAGTTAAAATTATAGCTGATAAGTGGATTACTGTATCAAGGAAAGACTAGGCAGAGTGATTATAAATGACAAAAACATGGTCAAAACATTTCTCAGATGTATGCAGATGATAATTACAGAAATAGTTTTATAAAGAATGATCTTACATATTGTCATGTTTCTAGGAACAAGTCAGATGAATGGCTTTCATTTTTAAACAGAGGTAGTATGTGTTGGTCTCAGTTATGCATGGAGCTTATGGAATTATTTGTTACTCAGAAATACCTTCTTTACAAGTAATGTTGGTAAGTATAGGAAAAGGAACAAAATGTGTACTGTTTTCTTTGTGATCTGTGTTTCTTCGTATAACTATAGACATGTTTTAACCTTAAGAGAGACAAAATAGACTGAACAGATTTACATTTAGGCTTTCTTTCAAACTCATACAAATTATTTTTAGGGGTTGGTGATTCATGGGTGTTGTTGTGTCTCATATGAACTTATCTTGTTCATTTTGTAAGAGACTCCTTTATATAAGCAATAACCTCCTCAATTTGAGTTACTATAAAAAAAAAATTTGTTGGGGGCGGGGGAACCCAGCAGATTTCTCAAAAACATTGTATGAGAGAAATGAGACCTGTATAATATAGTGATTTCTGTAATTTGCCATGTGTTTGGGTAGTTAGAAATTTTTTTCAGACTTTTATCTAATGGGCATCAAGCCATAAAGAAATGAAATCTAGTTACTGTCTCAAAAAACAACTCCCTGACCCTTAACTTTTAGGAAAAAAATTACGTACTCTATGTGGATATTTTGTTTAAAAAATTAGTATTACAGGAGTCGATGATGCCAGCTTCTGGAAGAATAACCTCAGTGTTCCAGAAGGAAAACTGTGTAGGGGATGTCCTGGTGATCCTGTAGTTAAGACTCCACCTGCCAGGCAGCAGGTGCAGGTTGACCAGGCAGCTCAGTGGTGGAGTCCACCTGCCAATACAGGAGATGTGGGTTTGATCCCTGTGTCTGCAAGATCCCTGGAGAAGGAAATGGCAGCCCATTCCAGTATTGTTGCCTGGAAAATCCCACGGACAGCGGAGCCTGGGGGGCTGTAATCCATGGGGTCTTAAAGAGTCAGACACAACTGAGCAGCAGCGGCAGGGAACTAAGACCCCACACACTGTGGGGTGTGGCCGAAGTGAAGAAAACTGCGAAGTGCAGTTAGGAATGCCTTACGTAGGTAAACCTCCTTTCTTTTTATCTCAAAACAGAATTGGGACATTGATTTGTATTATACATAGCTCATTAAAGAGTATTGAGTTGTTAGGCCAAGGGTTTTCTCAATAGGGTCAAGTGTCTGGATCACCTGTGGAACTCTAGATATGTGAAGCTATTTCCTACCCATTCACCCAGCTGAATAATTTTTGTTCAGGGTTGTCACCAGCTGTTGTATATCTTTAAAACACTGTAGGTGAGTTTACAGCGGTAGGGTAGAGCAGCCTTCTACATCCCAGATTTGTAGCTTTTTGTGGTGTGTGACATGAGTAATAAAGTTTTGGCCAAGATTTTAGGTTTATTAATATATTCATAAATGAATTTTCAAGACGTGTAAATGACCTAAGGATTAATTTATGTAGAGGAGGGGCATTAATTTTACCTTAAGAATACCATAATATCCTGACTTGAATATTTCTTTGAGTGAAATTTTGCTTGTGTACTTGTATAGTTTGAAAAGCCCTCAATTGGTTATGAAAATTAGGCCCTGTCTTCATTGAGAATCAGTGTAGTTAATTCTCTAAAAGGTGATGTCCCAAATTATAAAAAATGTTAGACTTGTTTCATGCCTGCAGAGATCTAAAATAATGCTTTTATATTTCAAGCTATGAAATTTGAGAGAGCAAGTATCAGTTATATTGTCTGCCTTTCTTTATCGCTTCCAAAATAAAATCAATTTTCTTAACCGTTCTCAGAAATGAAATGCCAGCAATCCAAAGGTGATGTAAACCCCAACAGTTACAGTAAGAGTTATTTTAAGTTGGTCACAGAATTAAGACATGAAAACTTAAGGGGGAAAATGAAAAGCATTTTACCAAAATTATCATATTGGATAGCCTTATATTGAGTTAAATGTTTTCTACACCATTTATTTTTAAAGTGGACACAGATGAGCATGTTATACAGGGTTCAGCATTTGGAGTTTCTCAGGAAACTCAGATTTTTAACTTATTCTGGAAACAAATATTTCATATTTACACATTTTACTTTAACAGCATTCAGAAAACTAAAGCATATGTTTTCTAGTCTTGTTTAGTTGACCCACTGTTGTTTTTGTAACAGATTGGTATAATTGTAGCTCCTGTGTTTAATTAACCAGAAAAATGAGCCTTTCATGATTTTTATTTCTCAGTTTTTAGTAGGTTTGGATAATTAAAGTGGCACTAGAACATTTCTTTGCAAGAATAAGTATATAAAGCTGAACTTAATCCAATATAAATATGTTCATGAATATAGCCACTTAAGGAAACTGCAGAGATGTACAGTTTTAAGCAATTATGTAAGTAGGTCCGTATAATTCGTAATTCAATTATGGACTTTTTATAGTACTGTTTTTGAACTTGCTGTAAAGGTTAATCCTCAGTGAGTTCTGTCTTAAAACATTTTAGAAAATGTTCATCAAAATCATCTATTTACTCCTAAGCCATGACTTGATGAATTTGGCACATAGGTGCTTATAAATGGAATAGCCTGGGGATTTGTTTGAGTTACTCCACCTCCATAAGGTAAAGTTCAGTAACCATAACCCTTGACATAATCTAAATGATCTTTTTTTTCCACCTTTGAGCCAAAATAAAACTCAGCTTTCCTCCTTCCTTATTCTGTCCCATCAGACTTTTAGTCATTAATATAGTATTAAGCAGAATCTTTCATAGTTTCTTGGCAGTTGTCCACATTGAACTGGAGAGCATTTATGCTATTGACTCAATGTTAGCATATGTAGAGGCATTTCCTAGTGAATGTTTCATAGTCTTTTATATTAAGACATAAAAATTACAGAAAACGTTAATTTAAATGTTAAACATGCTGAAATAAAGCAGTTGCCTAAGTGGTAATGTTTAAAGTATATTGCAAGTAACTAATATAATAGAGCACTTTATTGTAATTGCTTAACTGCAACTAAGCAGCATCTTACATAAGTGTGATGTAAAAGACCCCTATCAGTCCTGTGCTATTTCAATGGAATACTTTTCTAGTAATGGGATGCAAAAATTGATAATGTATTGAAAATTAAGTGCTGTTTTTGGTGATGAACTTTACATTTATTTATTTTACATTTGACAGTCTCAATGGAAGAATTCCATTTCAGCTCTTGTCTTGCTTACTGTTTGTATCTTTAATGTTAGGCATTATGCCTTTTGAATTTCAGTCCCATGGCTGTTCTGTTTTCAGTATTCATGTTTGTGTCTTTCTAAAATTGTTTGTTTGTTTCTTGATAGTTCTGAGATGAACAGTTTTTGTCGCATCTCATCTGGCAATGTATTTGCCAAAGATGTGTCCTGGATTTTCTTGTTTTCCAGATAAACTCTGCTCACTCATCTTCCTCATTCTTGGAACCTGTTTTGAATTTGTTGCTGTTTTGGGTTCTTGTATGGAAATTCTAAGATTTACGGAGTACTGAGAGGAAGCCAGATTTCAGGAGTTTGAAGGTTAAGTGAAGGGAAGGGGGAAAGAAGTAGGTACCATATGTAGACAGCTTCTTTAAGAAGTTTGGCTCCAAAAGAGGTAAGAAATAGTTGTTTACAGAGGGAATGTGGGATTAAAAGAGGGTTTGTATTTAAATCGTCTACTTAGAGGTCAAAATCACTTTCTGTACTTCATAGCAGTCTGATCATTTCCCAAAGGAATCAAGACTTAAAATTCTACCTTGCACTGAAATCAGGCCAGGAGGAAAGGGGGAAGAGCTCTGAAGTACTTTTTTGATTTTTGATTTTTTATTTTTTCCTATGTGTGACTTGATGCTTTTCATTTGATTTAATTATTTTTCATTCCCAGTTTTCAGTTGTTTCATTTAACCAAACTTGGACTCCAGGACTGGAGAAGGGCATGGCAACCCACTCCAGTATTCTTGCCTGGAGAATCCTCACAGACAGAGGAGCCTAGTGGGCTACAGTCCATAGGGTTGTAGAGTTAGACACAACTGAAGTGACTGAGCTCGCACTCATATACTCCAGGATAGCGATTTATATGACAGTTCCAAAAAAAGCATAGCAATGACCGTGAGCCTCAGCTTCTTTTGAAAAATGACATGTTCTTATAGGTGATATCTGCCCTTTATATTCACATGCATGCTCTGTCGTGTCTAACTCTTTGCTACTCCATGGACTGTAGCCCACTAGGCTTCTCTGTCCATGAGATTTTCCAGGCAATACTGGAGTGGGTTGCCATTTCCTTTTCCAGGGGATTTCCCCAACCCAGGGATTAAATCTGTGTCTCTGGCATTGCAGGTGGGTTTTTTACCATTGAGCCACCTGGGAAGCCTGCCCTTTATACCTGTATCATTAATTCTTCCTATCCCTACTGCCTGGGATCCTCACAACCTCTTTTAGAAAAAAATGGTGCTCACTTGAACCAGGAGGTTAGACTTGAACAGGACGTGTCTGTTTCTTGCCCAGCTATGATTTTTCATTATACATTACCTAGAGGAGGAGAAATCTGAGACAGTTACATTCTTTAGTGTCATTAAGCGAGGAGGGTATGATTGTGAAAATCCAGAAAAACATATACGGAGGGAAAAGCAACTAATACTTGAGGGCAACCAGTCCCTACACAAGAGGTGGTAAACCCAATTCTAACTGATAGGAACTAAATTTTCAATAACCTGAACTCTCATTCAGTTACCCAGTAATGTAAATGAGCTACTGTTTGCCTCTGGGAGTTTAACTGGCAGAATAAATGGAAAGATGTCACCGAAAGAGGAAAACAACTAAGCCAGATGAGATTTTGCATAATCAGAAAATAAGGAGGTTGGTTACTTCTAGACTTTGGCACAGGAACGCAGTATGTCCAAATGTTATCTCACTGCTTTTCATGAGATGCACCAGAAGAAATGACCTGAGCTGTTGCCATGAAAAGACAAGCCTGTGGCTACCCGTGAATTGCTGTCTGCCGTGAGTTACCAGCCTCTTTGCACCCAGCAAGATGCCCCGTTTTAGGCTAAAACTTGACTGTTGGAGCTAATAACCTATTTTTAGCAAATTTAAGACTCTCACCCACCTCTTCAACCATCTGGAGAGAGGGAAAGATAAAACAGTGTTAACAGAAACAGAATAATTGTTGGTTGTGGGCCCAGAGTTATACTCAGGTTCAGCAAAGTTACTTGCACCTGTCTTTACTGCTGAATTAATTATTTAAGGTGATGAATTATTACTTTTTAATACTTGCTCAGTCTGCAAAGTTTACTTAAAGTGCATTTAACAGTTCAGATAACTAGAAAGCAGTTCCTCTGATAACACTGGCAGGATATGCTGTTAAAATATTTTTCTGCTGGTTGAGGTCTGTCACACTATTTGTTTATACTATTTTACATTATAAGCACTCAAAAGGCAGTGTAGTGTGGTGGCTTGGAGCATAGTCTCAGAGCCAGTCAGCCTGGTTTGAAGTCACACTTCTTCCCATTGGGTTGACTGAGCAAGTTGTTTAACCTATGCCTCAGATTCATCTGTACAGTGGGTATAGTACTTCTCTCATTTGGCTGCTATGAGAATTGAATGTATATGGAGATCACTATCAGCTGTAACACAAAAACGTGGTTTTTTGCAAATCTCACTATTTAAGGATTCACTGAAAGTACTGTCCTTCAAAAATTAAACCGTTTTTAAGCATGAGTATGATTCTCTGCTTTAGATGTTATAAGTTAATGTCCCATCAGTTTTAACTTTACCAAACACCTAGTTTAGTAACTGAAGCTTTATGTAAATATGTATAACATAAATGTGATATTTATACCATAATTTACAATTAACTTAGGGACTCTGCCACTGACAGTTTAAAGATCAAGTAAGAAAAGTATTGTCTAAAATAAATTTAAATTTTCAGGGTTTGGTCTGCAAATACCTGAAGTGAGTTCAAGCTTTATGGTCCACTTTTAAGAATATTAGGTCTGTAAGAAGTTCCAACGGAGAAGGCAATGGCAATCCACTCCAGTACTCTTGCCCGGAGAATCCCAGGGAACAGGGAGCCTGGTGGGCTGCTGTCTATGGGGTTGCACAGAGTCGGACACGACTGAAGCGACTTAGCAGCAGCAGCAGCAACAAGTTCCAAACGCATCGCTTGAAAGAATTGCCTTCACGTCAGGAGTGGCTTCTGGATTCCCAAACTAATAGACTACTGAGTAAGGTATCTCAGCTTAGGCAAATTAACTGTTAAATCTATTGCCTTATCTTTAAAAATAGGCTAACGTGGAAAACCAAATTGTTTTCTGTTGTATGTATGCTGCAGTGTAGTCTAGAGGCTTCAGCAACAGACTCTCCTAGGATACATGTCAAAAAGTGCAGATTCTAGTGTCCCTACATAGATACTCTGCTTACAGCAAGATCTGGGGATCTTTATTTACTTTTTTTTGGCCACACCGCATGACGTGGGTTATTAGTCCGCTGTGGGTGCTCAGGAACTTCAGTCATGTCTCACTGCGACCCCATGGCCTGTAAGCCCACCAGGTCCGCTGTCCATGGAATTCTGCAGGTAAGAGTGCTGGAGTGAGTTGCCATATCCTCCTCGGGATCTTCCCCACCCACCGATTGAACCTGTGTCTCCTGCATTGCAGGTGGATTCTTTACCACTGAGCCACCAGGGGAGCCCTTTTTGTCCCCTGACCGGGGATCAAACCCACTCCCCTGCAGTGGAAGCACGGAGTCTTAACCACTAGACCACCAGGGAAGTCCCTAGGAATCTGTATTTTTAATGAACTCACCTCTTCACCTAGTTCTACTTGAAAGCACAAAGGTAAAACAGCTTGCTAAAATCAGGCCTCAATACATTCTCCCCTTCCTCGTTTTTGTGTTCTAACTCTTCTTTCCATTGTGCTCAATACTTCTTGCTGCAGTTCCAAGACACAGAGCAAAAACTTTCAAAATCTTTTCTTTGTAGTTGTATTCAATAAAGAATATAATTCAACCACAGCACGTATTGCTTAAATCGGGTGTATAATAGTTTATTTTAGGGAAATGCATGAATTATATGATCCATGCTTGTATCTAAAGCATTTGATTAAAAGATTTTGAATAAAAAGAAGTAGTTCAGTAGCTCAGTCATGTCTGACTCTGCAGGCCCACAGGCTGCAGCACACCAGGCTTCCCTGTCAATCACCAACTCCAGAGTTTGCTCAAACTCATGTCCCTTGAGTCGGTGATGCCATCCAACTACGTCATCCTCTGTTGTCCCCTTCTCTTCCTGCCTTCAGTCTTTCCCAGCATCAGGATCTGTTCAAATGAGTCAGTTCTTTGCATCAGGTGGCCAAAGTATTAGAGTTTCAGCTTACTATCAGTCCTTCCAATGAATATTCAGGACTGATTTCCTTGAGGATTGACTGGTTTGGCCTCCTTGCAGTCCAAGGGACTCTCAAGAGTCTTCTTCAACACCACAGTTTAAAAGCATCAATTCTTCAGCGCTCAGCTTTCATTATACTCCAACTCTCACATCCGTACGTGACTACTGGAAAAACCATAGCTTTGACTAGACAGACCTTTGTTGACAAAGTAATGTCTCTGCTTTTTAATATGTTGTCTAGGTTGGTCATACTTTTTCTTGCAAGGAGCAAGCATCTTTTAATTTGATAGCCGCAGTCACCATCTGCAGTGATGTGGAGCCCAAGAAAATAAAGTCTCACTGTTTCCATTGTTTCCCTATCTGCCTTGAAGTGATGAGACCAGATGCCATGATCTTCATTATTTGAATGTTGAGTTCTAAGCCAACTTTTTCACTCTCTCACTTTCATCGAGAGGTTCTTGACTTCCTCTTTGCTTTCTGCCTTAAGGGTGGTGTCATCTGCATATCTGAGGTTATTGAAATTTCTCCCAGCAGTCTTGATTCCAGCTTGCACCTCATCCATCCTGGCATTTCACATGAGGTACTCTGCATAGAAGTTAAATAACAAGGGTGAAAAATACAGCCTTGACCTACTGCTTTCCCAATTTGGGTCAAGTCCATTATTCCATGTCGAGTTCTAACTTGCTTCTTAACCTGCATATAGATTTCTGAGGAGGAGATCTGTGCCTGAAGAACTATAGACGGAGTTTCGTGACATTGTATAGGAGGCGACAATCATCCCCAAGAAAAAGGCAAAATGGTTGTCTGACAAGGCCTTACAAATACCTGTGAAAAGAAGAGAGGCTAAAGGCAAAGGAGAAAAGGAAAGATATACCCATTTGAATGCAAAGTTACAAAGAATAGCATGGAGAGTTAAGAAAGCCTTCCTCAGTGATCAGTGCAAAGAAATAGAGGAAAACAATAGAATGAAAAAGACGAGATACTTTAAAGGAAATTAGAGATACCAAGTGAACATTTCATGCAAAGATGGGCACAATAAAGGACAGAAATGGTATGGACCTAACAGAAGCAGAAGATATTAAGAAGGAAAAAAAAAAAAAGGCAAGAATACACAGAAGAACTGTACAAAAAGATCGCAACCCAGGTAACCACGATGGTGTGATCACTCACTTAGAGCCAGACTTCCTGGAATGTGGAGTCAAGTAGACCTTAGAAAGCATCACTACGAACAAAGCTAGAAGTGATGGAATTCCAGTTGAGCTATTTCAAATCCTAAAAGATGATGCTGTGAAAGTGCTGCACTCAGTATGCCAGCAGATTTGGAAAACTCAGCAGTGGCCCCAGGACTGGAAAAGGTGAGTTTTCATTCCAATCCCAAAGAAAGGCAATGCCAAAGAATGTTCAAACTACTGCACAATTGCACTCATCTCACACGCTAGTAAAGTAATGCTCAAAATTCTCCAAGCCAGGCTTCAGTAGTACGTGAACTTCCAGATGTTCAAGCTGGATTTAAAGGCAGAGGAACCAGAGATCAAATTGCCAACATCCGTTGGATCATAGGAAAAGCAAGAAGAGTTCCAGAGAAACATCTGCTTCATTGACTATGCTAAAGCTTTTGACTGTGTGAATCACAACAAACTGGGAAATTCTTAAAGAAGAAACCTTATAGTAGGGTATTCTAGACATCTAGAATATCAGTATTGGGGAATGGGGGTATTATTTCAGACAATTTAAATCCATTTATTTTGTTCTGTATGTATATATTGATTAGTTACTAAGTAAAAAAGACTGTGGAGGTACAAAAATAACAAACTTTGAGACCATTGAAGTGAAAGTGTTAGTCACTGTTGGTTCCAAATCTTTGGGATCCCATAGACTCTGCTAGACTCCTCTGCCCATGAAATTCTCCAGGCAAGAATACTGGACTGGGTTTCCATTCCCTTCTCCAGAGGATCTTCACGATCTAGGGACTCCTAGAACCCAGGTCTCCTGCATTGCAGGCAGATTCTTTGCCATCTAAGCCACCAGACTCAACTTCTTACTGTCACGTACCCCTTGGTCATGGCAGCCTGGTGTGCTGCAGTCCATGGGGTCTCAATGAGTCTGATGTGACTGAGAGACTGAACTGAACCCCTTAGTCAATCTAATGAAATCTGTGGATCACTTTTCCAAAAAGTTTTTAAAAAGTATATACAAGGTATAGCATAATAAAGGGATACAATAATACTGAAGTGAACACAAATTTTTTAAATTTTGGACATAGCAACATATATAAATATATATACACTAACAAGCTCTAGGGACTTTCCTGCTGATCCAGTGGCTAAAAATTTAAGCTCCCAATGCAGGGGGCTCAGGTTCAACCCATGGTCTTGAAGCTAGATCTCACATGCCACACCTAAGGTCCCGCATGCAGCAACTAAGACCTGGCACAGCCACATATTTTTTTTTTAAAGCTCAAGCAAGTTGTAACAATTGTAATAGGAAAATAATCAGACTTCAGCTATGACAGTCATATTTACTCTTAATACTACTGTAATCTGTTACCTGCATTCAAGTTTTATTAGAAGTTATTGAAAATAGGAATGTAATATTTCCCCATCCAAGTTCATGGAACCCTGAATTCTATTAACCTGTGATTAAGAACCCTGGCTAAACTTTTTAGATAGGAACTTACTCTTTTTCACTGTTGTATTCAAGAGCTGATTAAGATCTTTTTAGAGACCTGAGCTCTGAAAAACTTATGACACCTTACTTCGTATAATTCTAGACACTGATCAAACATTTCAATATTAACCTACCTCCAACTACGGAAATTAATACCCCCTTTCCTTATATATTCAATAGGTGAATCGAGGGATTTTTTTTCCCCTTCCCAACAGTGAGCTAGTACTGCAATAAAGTATACATAAAGTATATGTTTAGCTCCCATTTTTCCCTTCCCTGGTGGCGCAGACAGTAAAGAATCCACCTGCAATGCAGGAGACCTGGGTTCAATCCCTGGGTCAGGAAGAACCCCTGGAGAAGGGAATGGCAACCCACTCCAGTAATCTTGCCTAGAGAATTCCATGCACAGAAGAGCCTGGTGGGCTACAGTCCGTGGAGTTGCAAAGAGACACAACTGAACAACTTAACACCATTTTTATTCAATAGTACTTAGGGTAGAAATCACCTCATCTTATAATTAAGAGATAAATCTGTCCAGGTTACCCATTAACAAGTGGAAATTGAAAATAAAACCCAGGTTTGTTTGACATTTGAAATATATATGAGAACTGCTATTAATATCTTGCTTTTAGGTGAAACAGTAAATGTTGCAGACCTCAGTATCTCCCCTTTGGCCAAGACTACAAATATATTGTTTACCTACATTTCCCGAAGAGGTAGAACAACCATGTGACACCAAGCCCTTTTGATGACAAAACAGAAGTTCCATAACTCTTTAAATCACATTTTTAAAAACTCATTTGAAAGCATTTTTAAAACTTGATAGGTAATCTATGGTTTATGCTGTAGTAAACTTGACTTTGTTTTCACTATGTACTTGATATCATTTCATCTTTTCTCCCCTCCAAGAAAAACATTTCAAGGTTGCTGGGATTTGTGTTCATAATTTACAACTAAGAGGATTTTTTTAAATGCCCGTTCTCCTACCCATACCCATTAATATCAGTGGATATATTTTCATACAGCTTGTTTGGAAGGCAGTAAAGCAGCTTAGAGAAAAAAAATTGTTTAAGAAAATGTTTATAAAAATGAAGTGATAGTCAAGCCCTTTTGATCCATGTGGGGAGCACTAGATCAATGTCTAAATTAATACATGATACAAATATTTCAGTTTTGATTCAATACTCATGTTAGTCAATCCATAACTTGGAAAAGTTAAATAGAACTTTGTTTTACATATGAAGAAATTGGGTACCTGGTAAGTAAAACTTGGCTTGGCTTGTACTGATATGAGACCATTATAGGTTTTACCCATGCTATTTAGTGTAAGCATACATTCACTTCACTGTAGAAATGTGGTTTGATCACAGTGTGCTGTCCAAGACCCTCCTGGAGACATTCCATACACAACGTGGTATGTGGACCTTATTGCCATTGTAAACTAAGGATTTCTGAATCACACCTAGTCCCAAGGGTTTATAAGAAGTAATTGTTGACCTGTAGTTATTTTCTTTGCAGAACAGTCATCAAGATGATTTGATACTTAGAAGCATAAATACGAGGTCTTCCCCAGTGGCTCAGATGGTAAAGAATCCCCCTGCAATGCAGGAGACCTGAGTTCAATCCCTGAGTCGGGAAGAACCCCTGGATAAGGGAGTGGCAGCCCACTACCTTGCCTAGAGAGTTCCATGGACAGAGGAGCCGAGTGGGCTACAGTCCATGGAGTCACAAAGAGATGGACAAGACTGAGCGACTAACACACATAGCATGAATACAGTGACGATATTCTACCTTCTAACTCCATTTTTTGGTACAAAGTTGCAACTTGCTGCTGCTGCTGTCACTTCAGTCGTGTCCGACTCTGTGTGACCCCATAGATGGCAGCCCACCAGGCTCCCCCGTCCCTGGGATTCTCCAGGCAAGAACACTGGAGTGGGTTGCCATTTCCTTCTCCAATGCATGAAAGTGAAAAGTGAAAGTGAAGGCACTCAGTCGTGTCCGACTCTTTGAGACCCCATGGACTGCAGCCTCCCAGGTTCCTCCGTCCATGGGATTCTCCAGGCAAGAGTACTGGAGTAGGGTGCCATTGCCTTCTCGGTTGCAACTTGACTGGGTCATAAACCAGTAAACTGTCTTTGGCAGCCAGATGTTATTGTTACCTGTAGGTAATATGCTCTTTTCTTCTGCCTGGCACATATCCAGATAGGCATGCAGCAGTTATTTAATAGGTAAATAAGTTGTTAAACTATAACACTGATGGATTGCTTAACCTTTTACATAATAATTGACAAATCACTTCTTGTAACCTGATTCTAGCTCATGAATAGATTTTAGCTCCTGAAGTAAACTGTTACAGTGAGGGAAACAGAACATTGTTTACGAAACCCTAGATGACCTGGACAGGAGACTGAATTGGAATCCTTAATTCCCAGAGCAAAGAGGGCCTTGACATTTAAGAATAAAATATTAATAGCTGAACTTTATATCATGTGTTTAATGTCATGATCATAAAGCCATTACTGTAACACTTAAGTTTATCTTCTAGAGGAAGCCTGTGAGATATCCAGAATGACTTAGTTTTTATTGACATTATTGTTTTCCTTCAGGACCTGATTTTTAATAGATTCCATGGTGATGCGATTTTGTCAAAGGATGCTGCATTCTCAGTTTCACTTTAAAAAACTGCAATTAGGTAAAACATTTTTAGATAGACTATCTCCATCTGGTCTCTTTCTGTCACCCAGGTTTTTCACCAACCACAGCTCCATGAAAATACATTGAAGTGTCTCCTGTTACACACTATACACTAAGGTTCATTATAGAACATTAGAATGAGTTTCCATTATCAGTCTGTATGAAAATCTTTCCCTGCCTTCTATCTTCTTTTATTTCCCACTTATGTCTTTGTATTGCTAACTATATTGAGGGTACATGACCATTGGGTTTTAAAGTTCTTTGAGAGCAGGAACTATACCATATTTATTTTCACATTTCCTTTGTACTTAAAACAAGACTTCTGTTTTTTCAGCAAATATTCACTGAGTAACCACTAGGTGTCAGATATACTAGGTAGATTCTGGAGACACCAGGGTAACTGAACAGGGACATTTCATTCGGAGTTGTAACAGTTTTGTGTAGGAGACGTGGAAAAAGAGATCTGTAAGTCAAAAAAACTGCAATATAATACAGTGGAATAGATGATTTCCTGGTTTAAGAATTCTTAAAAAAAAAAAAATCATTCCCCAAAATATCTCAACAAGTCTGACTCTAAATTTCCACCACTGGAATGTCATAAGACCAGCATTGCACTGTGGTTGCCTCTGGGCAGAAAGATTAAAGAATGTTGATGGATATGAAATCATTTTTCCATTCCTCTTTTTAAACTTTTAAAAAAAAATTTTACGTGGTACGATTCACTCCTTTTGATGTAAAATTCTACAGGTTTTGGCAAATGCATAGTCATGTAATCACAATCAAGATACAAAACAGTTTCATCACCCCCCAAATTCTCTTGTGCTGTCCTTTTTATTTGTTGTTGTTCAGCCACTCAGCCATGTCCGACTCTTTTGCTACCCCAGTGAACTGCAGCATGCCAGGCTTCCCTGTCCTTCTCCATCTCCAGGACTTTGCTCAAACTCATGTCCATTGAGTCAGTGATGCCATCCAACCATCTTGTCCTCTGTCATCCCCTTCTTCTGCCTTCAGTCTTTCCCAGCATCAGAGTCTTTTCTAATGAGTCAGCTTTTCACATCAGGCCAAAGTATTGGAGCTTCAGCTTCAGCATTAATCCTTCTAATGTATATTCAGGATTGATTTCCTTTAGGATTGACTGGTTTCATCTCTTTGCCATCCAAGGGACTCTTAAGAGTCTTCAACACCACAGTTCAAAAGCATCGATTCTTCAGTGTTCAGCTTTCTTTATAGTCCAGCTCTCACATTCATACATGACTACTGGAAAAACCATAGCCTTGACTAGATGAACCTTTGTGGGCAAAGTAATGTCTCTGCTTTTTAATACACTGCCCTTTTTATAGTTTGTGATAAAAAAATAATTTTATCCTTCAAAAATTAATGCTTGAATTTTCGACGTATACTTATTTCTATTCCAACAAAGTGTGCCTTTTCAGACAGTACCTTTTTTCTTAAGCAAGTTTAGAAATATAGATATCCAGGGAGGGGCTGAATCATTACACCATTGTTAGTCATCACTGTGTTGGAGCTGTTGAAAGGATTTAGAACTAAGAAAAGGTAAAGGGTGTATGGTGTATGTAGAGTGTGTGTCTTAGGCTAGAAAGAGGATAGGGGTCAGCGGGTAGAATTGGAGATTAGGGCCTGAATAAAACAGTGTACATGAAAGGGTAGATATGGGTACTGTGTTCATGTTAGTATAAGGGCCCTGGGTTATCAAAAATAGGAAACACCAAGTAAAGAGAGGAGCCCTGAAGAGGAGCCCTTCATGTGAAGATTGAGTGTCTATCTGGAGCTACAGAAGTGGGATTCTAGAACTGATTCTAGAACTGATTCCCAAAAAGTCACATCCCCTTTCTGGGCCTCAGTTTCATCATTTATAAAAAATAAATATATTCAAAAGTCCATTTCAGTTTTCTTCAACTAGAAACAAACTCTCATGTTTGTGTGTGTGTTCCAATTTTCTGTCCTCCAATTACAACTGAAGAACACATCTGTAGATAACAATAACCAAACTAGCAAGCCTTAAAGTCCTCTAAAGTTTGGTGTCATAGGCTGCAGAGCAAAATTAAGGTTGATCTGAATTGGGCTTTATTGACACAGTTCTGAGCCTCAGTCTTCTCATTTATAGAATGACTATATATACTAAGGTTCCCTGTAGTTCTCACATTTTATTACCATGAAATCTTAAAACTTAACAGTGTTACTTTTGTTCTCACTGCCTCTGGGTTTGCACCTGTTCTGACACTGAGCCACTATTCACTTAGTACCTTCTGTGTGCCATGATTTTAATGTAGGGTATTTTCCTACTCTGAATAGAGTAGGATTTTTATAGTGCTGCTGACCTTTATACCTTTACAGGTATGGGAAAATCACACTATGCCTCCCCCTCTCATCCTGGATAACATATTCCGAGATATGCAAGATCTCATTTCAATGAATATTAGAAGTAGTGCTAGACACGGGGAAAGGGTGGGGAAGATGTATATTGCTTTAACATGATATGTGAAGAGAAAGGAACTAACAGTTGAGGGCCAACAGTTGTGTACGTCAAAGTGGTATATTGTCACCCTACTTATTTAACTTATATGTAGACTACATCATGCGAAATGCCAGGCTGGATGAAGCACAATCTGGAATCAAGATTGCTGAGAGAAATATCAATAACCTCAGATATGCAGATGACACCACCCTTATGGCAGAAAGCGAAGAACTAAAGAGCCTCTTGATAAAAGTGAAAGAGGGGAGTGAAAAAGCTGGCTTAAAACTCAGCATTCAGAAAACTAAGATCATGGCATCTAGCCCCATCGCTTCATGGCAAATAGATGGGGAAACAATAAAAACAGTGACAGACTCTTTTCTTGGGCTCCAAAATCACCACAGATGGTGACTGCAACCATGAAATTAAAAGACATTTGCTGCTTAAAAGAAAAGCTATGACAAACCTAGACAACATATTAAAAAGCAGAGACATTGCTTTGCAAACAAAGGTCTCTAGTCAAAGCTATGGTTTTTCCAGTAATCATGTATGGATATGATACTTGAGCCATAAAGAAAGCTGAGCACTGAAGAACTGATGCTTTTGAACTGTGGTGTTGGAGAAAACTCTTGAGAGTTCCTTGCAATGCAAGGAGATCAAACCAGTCAATCCTCAAGGAAATTAGTCCTGAATATTCACTGGAAGGACATGCTGAAGCTGAAGCTCTGATATTTTGGCCACCTAATGTGAAAAACTGATTCATTACAAAAGACCCTGATGCTGGGAAAACTTGAAGGCAGGAGGAGAAGGGGACAACAGAGAACGAGATGGTTGGATGACATCACCAACTCAATGGACATGAGTTTGAGCAAGCTTCGGGAGTTTGTGATGGACAGGGTGGACCGGCATGCTGCAGTCCATGGGATCGCAAAGAGTCAGACACGACTGAGCGACTGAACTGAACTGAATTGATGTGTTAGGCATTTTGTACACGTCTATCTTTAGATCAGAGTTTCCCAGGTGGCTCAGTGGTAAAGAATTCACCTGCCAATGCAAGAGACACAGGTTTGAGTCCTGGGTCAGGAAGATCGCCTGGAGGAGGAAATAGTAATGCACTCTAGTATTCTTGTCTGGGGAATGTCATGGATAGAAGAGCTTGGAGGACTCAGTCCATGGGGTCTCAAAGACTCGGACATGACAGAGCGTGCATGCCACATACACACCTGTTCAGAAACCCACTTAAAACACTTAGGCCAGTGTTTTTATATGGATAGAGAAAGATGATGAAAAAATTTTCCTTGTCTCATAGTGGAGAAGAATGATGTGTAAAAATTCCACATATGGAATGATAACTACCCTCATAAAGTTGTGAGGATCAAATTGGTTAAAGGAAAACGGGATGCCTTGTAAACTATAAAGTTTTCTAAACACATTTGCCCCTACCTTTATATAAAGTCCTCAGGCCTTTCACAGTCTAACTAGAGAAACTATTTGGATGCTTACCTAATCTCCAATAGTGTCCTCCCTTTTACATATGAGAGTAGGACTGCACCCAGGCTTGTCAAAGAAGAAACTTGAATTGTTTACTAGTAAAACTGGAAACCTGGGGCCAAACTGTGGTGGAGGTAATGAAGATAATGTGAACAGCATGGAGGGAACACACTTCCACCCATCAACAAAATTGGATTAAAGATTTACTGAGCATGGCCCCGTCCATCAGAACAAGACCCAGTATCCCCCTCAGTCAGTCTATCCCGTCAGGTTAGACTTTTATAAGCCTCTTATCCTTCTCTATCAGAAGGCAGACTGAAAACCACCATCACAGAAAACTAACCAATCTAATCACATGGACCACAGCCTTGTCTAACAAAACTATGAGCCATGCCATGTAGGGTCCCCCAAAACTCACAGGTTATGGTGGAGAGTTCTGATAAAATGTTGTCCACTAGAGAAGGGAATGGCAAACCACTTCAGTATTCCTGCCTTGAGATTCCCCATGAACAGTATGAAAAGGCAAAAAGATAGGACACTGAAAGATGAACTCCCCAGGTTGGTAGGTGCCCAGTATGCTACTGGAGATCAGTGGAGAAATAATTCCAGAAAGAATGAAGAGATGGAGCCAAAGCAAAAGCAACACCCAGTTGTGGATGTGACTGGTGATGGAAGAAAACTCCGATGCTGTAAAGAGCAATACTGCATAGGAACCTGGAGTGTTAGGTCCATGAATCAGGGCAAATTGGAAGTGGTCAAACAGGAGATGGCAAGAGGGAACATCAACATTCTAGGAACCAGCTAATTAAAATGGACTGGAATGGGTGGATTTAACTCAGATGACCATTATATCTACTACTGTGGACAGGAATCCCTTAAAAGAAATGGAGTAGCCATCATAATCAACAAAAGAGTCCAAAATGCAGTACTTGGATGAAGTCTCAAAAATGACAGTATGATCTCTGTTTGTTTCCAAGGCAAACCATTCAATATCACGGTAATCCAAGTCTATGCCGCAACCAGGAATGCTGAAGAAGCTGAAGTTGAACAATTCTATGAAGACCTACAAGACCTTCTAGAATTAACACCCCAAAAAGATGCCCTTTTCATTAGAGGGGACTGGAATGCAAAAGTAGAAAGTCAAGAAACACCTAGAGTAACAGGCAAATTTCGGAGAAGGCAATGGCAACCCACTCCAGTACTCTTGCCTGGAAAATCCCATGGACAGAGGAGCCTGGTAGGCTGCAGTCCATGGGGTCGCTAAGAGTCGGGAACGACTGAGCGACTTCACTTTCACTTTTCACTTTCATACATTGGAGAAAGAAATGGCACCCCACTCCAGTGTTCTTGCCTGGAGAATCCCAGGGACAGGGGAGCCTGGTGGGCTGCCATCTATGGGGTCACACAGAGTTGAACATGACTGAAGTGACTTAGCAGCAGCAGCAGCAGCAACAGGCAAATTTGGCCTTGGAGTAAAAAATGAATCAGGGCAAAGGCTAATAGAGTTCTGCCAGGAGAATGCACTGGTCAAAGCAAACACGCTCTTCCAACAACACAAGAGAAGACTCTACACATGGACATCACCAGATGGTTAATACCAAAATCAGACTGATTATATTATTTGCCACCAAAGATGGAGAAGCTCTATACAGTCAGCAAAAACAAGACTGGGAGCTATAATATACTATTCTCATGAGGTAGCCAAAGTATTGGAGTTTCAGGTTCAACATCAGTCCTTCCAATGAACACTCAGGACTGATCTCCTTTAGGATGGACTGGTTGGATCTCCTTGCAGTCCAAGGGACTCTCAAGAGTCTTCTCCAACACCACAGTTCAAAAGCATCAATTCTTCGGCACTCAGCCTTCTTCACAGTCCAACTCTCACATCCATACATGACCACTGGAAAAACCATAGCCTTGCCTAGATGAACCTTTATTGGCAAAGTAATGTCTCCGCTTTTGAATATGCTATCTAGGTTGGTCATAACTTTCCTTCCAAGGAGTAAGCGTCTTTTAATTTCATGGCTGCAGTCACCATCTGCAGTGATTTTGGAGCCCAGAAAAATAAAGTCTGACACTGTTTCCCCATCTATTTCCCATGAAGTGGTGGGACAGGATGCCATGATCTTCGTTTTCTGAATGTTGAGCTTTAATCCAACTTTTTCACTCTCCACTTTCACTTTCATCAAGAGGCTTTTGAGTTCCTCTTCACTTTCTGCCATAAGGGTGGTGTCATCTGCATATCTGAGGTTATTGATATTTTTCCCGACAATCTTGATTCCAGCTTGTGCTTCTTCCAGCCCAGCGTTTCTCATGATGTACTCTGCATATAAGTTAAATAAGCAGGGTGACAATATATAGCCTTGACGAACTCCTTTTCCTATTTGGAACCAGTCTGTTGTTCCATGTCCAGTTCTAACTGTTGCTTCCTGACCTGCATACAAATTTCTCAAGAGGCAGATCAGGTGGTCTGGTATTCCCATCTCTTTCAGAATTTTCCACAGTTTATTGTGATCCACACAGTCAAAGGCTTTGGCATAGTCAATAAAGCAGAAATAGATGTTTTTCTGGAACTCTCTTGCTTTTTCCATGATCCAGCGGATGTTGGCAATTTGATCTCTGGTTCCTCTGCCTTTTCTAAAACCAGCTTGAATATCAGGAAGTTCACGGTTCACATATTGCTGAAGCCTGGCTTGGAGAATTTTGAGCATTACTTTACTAGCGTGTGAGATGAGTGCAATTGTGCGGTAGTCTGAGCATTCTTTGGCATTGCCTTTCTTTGGGATTGGAATGAAAACTAACCTTTTCCAGTCCTGTGGCCACTGCTGAGTTTTCCAAATTTTCTGGCAAAGAAGGGCACAATAAAGGACAGAAATGGTATGGACCTAACAGAAGCAGAAGATGTTAAGAAGAGTCGGCAAGAATACACAGAAGAACTGTACAAAAAAGATCTTCACCACCTAGATAATCACGATGGTGTGATCACTCACATAGAGCCAGACATCCTGGAATGTGAAGTCAAGTGAGCCTTGAACAAAGCTAGTATAGGTGAAGGAATTCCAGTTGAGCTATTTCAAATCCTATAAGATGATGCTGTGAAAGTGCTGCACTCAATATGCCAGCAAATTTGGAAAACTCAGCAGTGGCCACAGGACTGGAAAAGGTCAGTTTTCATTCCAATCCCAAAGAAAGGCAATGACAAAGAATGCTCAAACTACTGCACAATTGCACTCATCTCACATGCTAGTAAAGTAATGCTCAAAATTCTCCAAGCCAGGCTTCAGCAATACATGAACCGTGAATTTCCTGATGTTCAAGGTGGTTTTAGAAAAGGCAGAGGAACCAGAGATCAAATTGCCAACATCTACTGGATCATGGAAAAAGCAAGAGAGTTCCAGAAAAACATCTATTTCTGCTTTATTGACTATGCCAAAGCCTTTGACTATGTGGATCACAGTAAACTCTGGAAAATTCTGAAAGAGATGGGAATACCAGAGCACCTGACCTGCCTCTTGAGAAATCTGTATGCAGATCAGGAAGCAACAGTTAGAACTGGACATGGAACAACAGACTGGTTCCAAATAGGAAAAGGAGTACGTCAAAGTTGTATATTGCCACCCTGCTTATTTAACTTATGTATAGAGTACATTGTGTGGAGTAGGCAATGGCACCCCACTCCAGTGTTCTTGTCTGGAGAATCCCAGGGCCGGGGGAGCCTGGTGGGCTGCCATCTATGGGGTCACACAGAGTCGGACATGACTGAAGTGACTTAGCAGCAGCAGCAGCAGAATACATCATGAGAAATGCTGGGCTGGAGGAAGCACAAGCTGGAATCAAGATTGCCAGGAGAAATACCAATAACCTCAGATATACAGATGACACCACCCTTATGGCAGAAAGTGAAGAAGAACTGAAGAGCCTCTTGATGAAAGTGAAAGAGGAGAGTGAAAAAGTTGGCTTAAAACTCAACATTGAGAAAACGAAGATCATGGCAATCGGTCCCATCACTTTATGGCTAATAGATGGGGAAAGAGTGGAAACTGACAGACTTTTTTGGGGGGCTCCAAAATCACTGCAGATGGTGACTGCAGCCATGAAATAAAAAGGCGCTTACTCCTTGGAAGAAAAGTTATGACCAACCTAGAAAGCATATTAAAAAGCAGAGACATTACTTTGCCAACAAAGGTCCGTTTAGTCAAGGCTATGGTTTTTCCCGTAGTCATGTTTGGATGTGAGACTTGGAGTATAAAGAAAGCTGAGAGCTGAATAATTGATGCTTTTGAACTGTGGTATTGAAGACTCTTAAGGGTCCCTTGGACTGCAAGGAGATCCAACCAGTCCATCCTAAAGGAAATCAGTCCTAAACATTCATTGAAAGGATTGATGTTGAAGCTGAAACTCCAATACTTTGGCCACCTGATGCCAAGAGCTGACTCATTTGAAAAGACCCTGATGCTGGAAAAGGTTGAAGGCAAGAGGAGAAGGGGACAATAGAAGATGAGATGGTTGGATGGCATCACCAACTCAATGGACATAAGTTTGAGTAAACTCCAGGAGTTGGTGATGGACAAGGAGGCCTGGCGTGCTGCAGTCCATGGAGTCGCAGAGTCAGACACGACTGAGCAACTAAACTGAACTGAAAACTGGAAAACAGGAAGTTTGTTGATCAAATGGATTAATATTTTGAGCACTTACTATGTGCCCGGGGCTTTTTAAATTCCATAAGAACTTTCTGAATGAAGAGTAATCAAGGCACTTCCCTGGGGCACTTCCCTGGTGGTGCAGTGGATAGCTAACATTTGAATGCTTACAGTAAACAAAGGCACTGCTCCAAGGGCATTACATTCATTCCTTTCACATTTCTCAGTCTTTATAACAACTCAGTAAAATACTGCTGGGTTTTGTCATTAAATTAGCCATAAGAAAACTGATGTTTAAAGAGGGTAGACAATTTGCTCAGCAATATTTCATAGTTGAGACTTTGAACCCTGGCTGATTTGACACCAAACTGTACTCCATTCCAATCCACTACCAAAGCTTCCAGTGTTAATTACCACTAATCGCTCTTGTCATTTACCAAGTAAGTATAACTGTCCATGGCAGGGAGTCAGTAAAAAGACTAAGTGCGTGTCCATTGGGCAATTTCTGAAAGAAGTGGAGCATTTCATCCAAGTTTCTTGTGGTGAAATAAAGTTGGGAGGATAAGAAAGGTTGAGCAGAGTGGAGGTGGCATGGTTGAGCCTATCCAGGAACTGATTACATCTGAGCCTCTGGCCCTTTGCCTGTCAGCTGACTCAGAGCTGAGGGGCTGAACAAAACCCAGGCATGTTTATATCACAGGCTGTATACTTCAAAGGATCTAATTCCTGGCACTGAGATGCCCATTGCTTTTCAGAGAACACAGCCTTGTGGGGAAGAGAACAGGCTAGTCTCCATGAAGTGTTTGCAAAAGGACTAGGCAGTATTTGCTCTAAGTCCAAATATTAATATATAGAGCTTATTCTGGGTTTGGCAATAAAAACCACAGGGCCAGCCCTAAGCATGGTTGAAAATTGGATATTAAACCTGAAGTATTCCTCTGCCGTAAATAAGCAGTTAGTAACATGGGCCCTAGAGTTAGATCGACTTGGATTCCAGTCTTGACTCCCCTACTCAACTGTGGATAAATTACTAAGCCTCAATATTCTCATTTGTGAAATGGGAATTAAGGTAGTACCTATGTTAAATAATTATTGTGAAGATTAAATGACTATAAAGCATATATCATAGTGCCTAAGATGTAAGCAGTCTTGATCCATTAGTCATTTAAAGAAAAGTCATAGAATCTCAAAACTTAAAAAATTAATCTCACTTTCTTTCATTTAACATCCATCCAAAAGGCATTTATTATTGTGTTCAATGGGAAGGTTAGAGAAAATAATAACTTTCTTTGAACACCTAAGTTGAGTCAAATATTTTTTAAAAATGTGTTGTCTCACTTAATGGTCACAGCAGCCTTGTGAGATATTTTCCCACTTTAGAGACTCTAAGTCAAGAGGTTTAGTAACATAGCTAAGATGTTTTATAGTTAGCACTAACTCCAAGCTTGTGAATAAGATAGGCTTTGTGCCCCGCAGAGGATGTTATTCTTCAGGCAGGCAGACACATCAATAAGTATCTGTATTCAAAGTGCTGTTATCGAGGCTTATACAGTAAACTCTTTTGCAACCCCTTGGACTGTAGCCCACCAGGCTCCTCTGTCCATGGGATTCTCCAGGCAAGAATACTGGAAGAGGGTTGCCATGCCCTCCTCCAGAGGATCTCCTGACCCAGGGATGGTACCTGGACCTCTTACGTCTCCTGCATCGGCAGGCAGGTTCTTTACCACTAGCACCACCTGGAAAGCCCAAGTTTGGATTAATACTTTAAAAAATCAAAATGTAATTGATACTTTAACTGATTGCTAGGATAAACATATTTGTCATTTTAATAGATGCAGAAAAATTTTAATGAAATTCAGTGTCCATTCATAAAAACAAAACTCTTGCCAAACTGTGACTAGAAAGAGAACCTCTTAAATTGATAAAGAATATCTAGGTTTTTTTTTTTTTTGATATCTAGTTTTTAAAAAGTTATGCTTAAGGAAGCAGAAGCTGTGAAATTGATAAAGGATAACTTTTTAAAGTATATAATAATTATTGGTTAAAAGATGAAAATTTTCTCTTTGATGTCTAGAATAAAAGACTTGAGCAAAAAAGCAAAAAAAAAAAAGACATTTTATCCTTGTCCTGTAGTTCTGTAGTCCTGTAGCTCTTATCCAGCTCTGTAAAGCAAGAAAAATATATAAATAGAGGTATTAATGATTGGAAAGGAAGAAAGAAAATTCAACTATATTTAAATTATTAGACTTAATAAGAGCTTGGACAGTTATTTTTATACAAGACTAATTACAAAAGTCAATTGTATTTTTATATACCAGCCACAAATAGTTTTTAAAAGTGCCTGAAATAGACAACTTACAATACCATTAAAAATGTCAAGTATCTAGGTATAATCTAACAAAAGATATGTCTGTCTTTAGAGAGAAGACCAAAACTTTATTCAGAGACCTTAAAGAAGGCACAAATAAATGAAGAAAATATACTGTATTCAGACCATCTTTCACCCTAGGTCTTAATGATTTGAATATAATATCCTCTCTGAAACCCAAGTCCTGGTGCATCAGAAACCGTCCTGCCTCCAGTTCCTTGCTGCTGTAACAAATGTCTGTATAAGAAGGAATAACTAAAACTCTACACAGAAATATCTCCTAATAGTCTTAATAGTCTTAGCACTATATGTCCAATCCAAGACACAAACTTACTGTCACCAGCTCGGATGACAAGAGACACTCTACCGGGACTACATGCCACACTCTGACCTTTGCGAGTTCTGGGGAAGCCCAGCACATCTCTGAACAGTCAGCATTTTATAGGTGGGTTCACCTTACCCAAATGACATTCTTTCTTTTGATCCTTAGTACAAGCCTATTGCAGAGAGTTTTGTATGATCCCTATTTCACATGTGAGAAAGCTGAGGATCCTCGAGATTAATGACAACCAAAAACCCACAGTCAACCATAAAGCTGGGACTCAAATCCAGGGCTTTTGACATCAAATTTAATATATTTTCTATAAAAACAGTATATCTTTTGAGAGCAAACCTGTCCTACCATTTTGGTCAGGGCAAATACAATGTCTTACAGATTGTTGAGTTTTTTGATTGGGCAAATCTTTTCCTGATCCTTCTATTCTCAAACAGTTGAGTTTCTGAAGGCATTACATTTTTATATCTTAGAAGGAAAGGGAAAGAAAGAAGAACACAAAAAAGTAGGGACTTTATAAGTCTTGTTTCACAAATTGGCCATTGATTTTTTTTTTCAATTTAAATGTAGTTGATTTTTACAACTTTGTGCAGCATAGTGATTCATGTATGTGTGTGTGTGTGTGTGTGTGTGTATGTATATGTATATGTATATATCTCCTGTTTTTGGATTCTTTTCTGTTATAGGTTATTACAAAATATTGAATTAGTTCCTTGTACTATACAATAGGTCCTTGCTGCTTGTCTATTTTATGTATAGTACTTTGTATATGTTCGGAGAAGGCAATGGCACCCCACTCCAGAACTCTTGCCTGGAAAATCCCACGGACGGAGGAGCCTGGTGGGCTACAGTCCATGGGGTCGCTAAGAGTCGGACACGACTGAGCGACTTCACTTTCATGCATTGGAGAAGACAATGGCAACCCACTCCAGTGTTCTTGCCTGGAGAATCCCAGGGACGGGGGAGCCTGGCGGGCTGCCATCTATGGGGTCGCACAGAGTCGGACACGACTGAAAGCAACTTAGCAGCAGTAGCAGTAGTGTATATGTTAAACCCATATACTCCTAATTTATCCCTTCCCCTCTTGTAGTTTACTTTCATAATCAAGCCAGAATCTTCTTTCTCTTACCTGTGACATGAGATAATATATTTACCTCTCTTTCTCAGACTTATTAGGATTAAATAAGGCAAAACATGGAAAGGGCTTAGCACAGTGCCTAGCACATAGTATATGCTCAATAAATGTTGTTGGTATTTATTGTTATTGGCAACTACTTCCCAGGTGGCAGGTGGTAAAGGATCCACCTGCCAGTGCAGGAGACGCAAGAGATCCCTGGGTTCAGAAGATCTTCTGGAATAGGAAATGCCAACCCACTCCAGTATTCTTGCCTGGAAAACTCCAAGGACAGAGGAGCCTGGAGAGCTACAGTCCATGGAGTCACAAGGAGTTGGATGTGACTGAGAGGGAGGCGTGCATGCACCCTACCCCCCACCACCAGAAGGTAATCCTACAGGCTTTACAACTAGAATATTGCCCAGATCAAGGCAGAGGAAGCACAACACCAGATTAACTGCAGCCTCTTTTTGTCAGGTCCTTTGTGCTGTTCTTGAAGAGACATCCTTTCCCTAAAGAGCTGCACAGGGGAGGGGGATCCTCAACATGTGATTCAAAGGGAAGGTAATTGTTTAAGACATCTCCTTTGTCCATTTGTTCATCCATTTTTTTGTTGTTGTTGTTCATTCATTTTTTACTCAATGTATGTTTATTGAACAGCCAGCCATGAACCAGGCACTATGCTATCAGTGAGAATGGAGAGAAATAGATTCATGAAATAGCATCATAGAGGGAATTCTAGGCCGACTATCTCAGATACAAATCTCTGGGGGTCCCAGACTGTTCATTTGGAGGAAGAGGTGGCACACTGCCAGTTAGGTGGTAAATGTATGAGTTTGACATCAGAGGGATCAAGGTTTCAATCAATATGCTGTTTACTTTCCATGTGAACTGGAACAAATTCATCATATCTCTAAACCCCATGTTTCTTCATGTGTTAAATGGGAACTATATACATACCATGAAAGGTTATTATAGTTGATGTATGGCAGAAACCAACACAATATTGTAAAGGAATTATCCTCCAATTAAAAATAAATATATTAAAAAAAGAAAAGTTATGAAGATTCAATGGTGTCATGTAAATGACATGCTCGGCCTTTCATGGCTCCTCCTCCTCTTGAAATTGATCCCCCTCTATCCCACCAACTTCTCCACTCCAAATTGTAATTTTCTCTGTTGTGATTTCTTTTCCCCTTGACTTAAATGTGGTGTGAAACTGCTCTGCAACATATTATAATAATAAAATAAATGGAGAAGTGGGTAGGACACACAGTGTACTTTGCCCCCAACCAGAAAGCCACACTCCCCGCTTGTCTTCCCACACAAGCATGGTTGTTTCAAGCACGAACTACTGGGTCTCAAAGGCCAGCCACCCTTAATCGTCCATAACCAAGCATTTCAGGCTATTTCTGATTAATACATCAAAAGGCGCTCATTTGGTGCAGGTGGACTATTTCCACATTTGCTCCTTATCCCTCAGTAACTGGTCAGGCTATTCAGAGAGGAAAGGACCTTGAAAAGCTGTTGACTCTAAAGGAATGCTGAGGATGTCTTCTTGGGCTCTTGCTGCATCCAAACAAATGTCTTGTGTCCTCTCCTGGATAGTGATGGGATGGCCTCTATTTGAACCCTGCTCTAAGCACTGAAGAAGTTGTTTCTGCTTATTTACTTCATTGTTTATTTATTCATTCACTCACTAGACATTCTTGACCACCAACTCTGCACCAGGCCTATGCTAGATCTTGGGGTTTTATCGATGAGAAAGGTGGACAGACTAGACCCTGACCCTCACGAAGCTTATATTCTACCAGGGTAGACAGATCAAAAAAAAAAAAAATCATGTCATCAAATAAATTAACAAGAAAACTCTGGTAAATAAGCACTGCAAAAGAACTAAACAAGGAATATATAACAGTGTAAAGAAGTAGAAGGGGCAAACAGAGCAGTGGAAGTGGGCTTTTCCGCACGCATGCTGAGTTGCTTCAGTCATGTCCAACTCTTTGTGACCCTATGGACTGTAGCCCACCAGGCTCTTCCGTCCATGGGATTCTCCAGGCAAGAATACTGGAGTGGGTTGACGTGCCCTTCTCCAGGGGATCTTCCCGACCCAGGGACAGAACCCACATCTCTTACGTCCCTGCAGTAGCAGGCAGTTCTTTACCACTAGTGCCACCTGGGAAGCCTGGGCTTTTCTGTGGAGGAAATATTTCACTGAGCCCCGAGCTGACAATATGAGAAAATCTAGGAAGAAGTTTTCTCAGCAGAGGGAACAGTAAGTGTAAAGGTCTCAGAGAGGGGGAAGGGCTTGATATATTTAGAGAAGTAAAAGGGGTCTGAAATGAATACAAATTAACCTGGATTTTATAAGCTAGAACTATGGATTTTACTTTAAGTGTACTTCAGTAACTAGTCAACAATCGCTGAGTGCCTAATGTGTTGTTGTTCAGTCGCTCAGTTGTGTCCGACTCTTTGTGACCCCCTGGACTGCAGCATACCGGGCTTCCCTATCCACCACCATCTCCGGGAGCTTGCTCAAACTCATGTCCATTGAGTGATGCCATCCATCCAGCTCGCCCTCTGTTGTCCCCTTCTCCTCCTGCCTCCAATCTTTCCCAGCATCGAGGTCTTTTCCAATGAATCGGCGCTTCACATCAGGTGGCCATAGTACTGGAGCTTCAGCTTCAGCATCAGTCTTTCCAATAAATATTCAGGATTGATTTCCTTGAGGATTGACTGGTTTGATCTCCTTGCTGTCCAGGGGACTCTCAAGTGTCTTCTCCAATACCGCAGTTCATAAACATCAATTCTTCAGTGCTCAGTTTTATGTTCCAACTCTCACATCCATACGTGACCACTGGAAAAAACATATCTTTGACTGTACAGACCTTTGTCAGTAATGTTTCTTCTTTTTAATATATTGTTAGATTAAATAGTGCCTAAATAGTTGGACTGTGAAGCAAGCTGAGCACCAAAGAATTGTTGCTTTTGAACTGTGGTGTTGGAGAAGACTCTTGAGAGTCCCTTGGACTGCAAGGAGATCCAACCAGTCCATTCTGAAGGAGATCAGCCCTGGGTGTTCTTTGGAAGGACTGATGCTAAAGCTGAAACTCCAGTACTTTGGCCACCTCATGCGAAGAGCTGACTCATTGGAAAAGACTCTGATGTTGGGAGGGATTGGGGGCAGGAGGAGAAGGGGACGACAGAGCATGAGATGGCTGGATGGCATCACTGACTCGATGGACGTGAGTCTGAGTGAACTCCGGGAGTTGGTGATGGACAGGGAGGCCTGGCGTGCTGTGATTCACGGGGTCGCAAAGAGTCGGACATGACTGAGCAACTGAACTGAACTGAACTGAAGATGTGCCACGCACTCTTTTAGGTTCTGGATGTGCAACATTGAAAGTAACTCCTGAAAGTTACATTTTAGTGGTGGAGACAAGGAGTAAACAACATAAATAAGTCAAATAGATAGCATTTTTAGATAGTGCTAAGGAGAATATTTTAAGCAACTAAGAAAAGGAGTTATGTATAGGGGTGCAATTTTAGAAAACAGTGAACAGATAAGGTCACATTTAAAAACTTACATTTAAGTAAAGACTTGAAATGTCCATGTGCTTGTCCAGGGACAAAGCCCAGTATTTAGAGGTCAGGGACGATGAAGAACGTCAGGAAAGGAGAATATCAAGAAGCATTTGGAATAGTAAGAGAAAAATCAGGCAATTGTCTTGGGAGCTGGAAGATATTTCAGGATGGAGAGAGATCAACAATGTAAAATAGTGCAGTTGGTAAGTAAAGATAAGAGCTGAGACAAACACTGGAGCTCACTGGTGACCTTGAAAGAGCAGTTTCACTGCTGTAGTGGGAGCAAACCACTGATAGGAGTGTGTTCAGAGAGCATCAGAAGGAAACTGGAGACCCTTAAAACAGACAACACTTTCAAGGAGTTTTGCCTTAAGGAAAGGGATGAAATTAGGTAGGAGCCGCAGGAGAAGTTAGGTCAAAAGAGAATTTTTCCTCCAACTTTTAAAAAGTGTTCATTTACACAAAAGTTGAAAGAATTAAACAATATTCTTCACCTAGTTGTAACAATTGTTGACATTTTGACATATTTGCTTTCTCTCTAGAGACAGGGGTTTCTTTAAAGCTATTTGTTCAAACTGTGAAATACAATGCACCTATAGAAAAGTCCACAAAACACGTAACTTCAGTGAATGATCACAAAGCCAACAGTTATACAACCACCACCACCATCAAGAACTGGCACACTGCCTGAATCCCCACAGCCCCCTTGGGCTCCCTCCCCCCCATCAAAAGGTAACCACCTTCCTGAATTTTCATAGTAATAACTTCTTGCTTTTCTTTATAGTTTTACTGCATAATGTTGTTGTTTAGTTGCTAAATCAAGTCTGATTCTTTTGCAACCCCATGGACCTGCCATGCTCCTCTGTTCATGGGTTTTCCCAGGCAAGAATACTGGAGTGGGTTGCCATTTTCTTCTCCAGGGGATCTTCCTTTTCCCAAGGATTGAACCAGCACTCTCTTGCATTGGCAGGTGGATTCTTTACCACTGAGCTACCAGGGAAACCCTTTACTGCATAATAGTGAATTCCTAAACACCATAGTTTCATTTTTTCTTGTTTTTGAGCTTTAAGAATGGGATAATACATATAGCAATATTTTTAAATTCTAACATCTTTAACTCATATGTTGTGGGTTTTATTTCTTCATTGGATAGTATTCTGTTAAAAAAGCATGCCACCGTTTATTGTTCATTATACTGTTTATGATTATGTTGTTTACAGTTTTTAACTCTTACAAATAATGAATGCTGTGTGCTGCTAGGAATGTGCTTGTATATGTCTCTCAGTGCACACATAAATGTATTTCTGTTGTGTATATTCCCAGGAGTAGACTTGTGGGGTCATATCTATATATATATACAACTTCCATAGCTAATACCAAAGAGTTTCCCCGTTGGTTGAACCAATTTACATTCTCATCTGCAATGCATGAAAAGGTGTTGCTCCACATCCTTTTCCTTCTTTTTCAACGCTTGCCATCTTAGTGGGTATGTTGTGGTATATCGTTGTGTAATTAACATTTCCCTGAGTACTGATGTTCTTTGGCCATTTGGATATTGTCTTTTGTGACAAGTCTTTGAAGACTTTTGCCCATCTATACATTTGAATTGTTTGACTTCTATAGATTTGTGGTGTTTTTCCTATATGCTAGATGTAAGTCCTTGTAGATTATATGTTTTATACATCTTCTGTCAGTCTGTGCTTTGCCTTTTCATTTTCTTAATGCTGTCTCTAGATGAAGAGAAGTTCTTCATTTAATGTAGTAAACTGGTCTTTCTGTTATTATACTTTTTAAGATTCTGTTTAGGTACTTTTTAGCTATCTTAAGGTAGATATGCCCCAGAGAAATATCCTAGAAGTTGTACTGTTCCACTTTCCACATTTAGGGTGATGCTTTACCTGGTGTTGAGTTTTGTGTATTGTCTTTCCTTTTTTTAGTATATGGATATCTAATGACCCAGTACTATTTATTAAAAGACCATCCTTTCCTAACTGGCGGGAAGATCCCCTGGAGGAGAAAATGTCAACCCACTCCAGTATTCTTGCCTAAATAATTCCATGGACAGAGGAGCCTGGCGGGGCCGCAGTCTATGGGGTTGCAGAGTCAGACACAACTGAAGCAACTTAGCATGCATGCACGCTTTCCTCAGTGTTTTGAAGTTCCACCTCTACAATCAATCAGGTGTTAGTGAGCTAGTTCATCATTCCTGTGCTTCACGTTCCATTCCATTCGTCCATGTTCTTTTCTTGCACCATTACCACACTGATTTAATTACTATAGCTTTGTAATAAATCTTGATATCTTATGAAGCAATTACTCCTACGTTGTTCTTTTTCTAAAGTGTCTTGGCTATGATTGGATGTTCCATGTCCCTATAAATTTTAGATTAGCTTATGGAGTTTCATAAACAAAACAACATAAAAGTCATCTTGGGACCTGGGTTGGAATTGCATTGCATCTATAGATAACAGAATTCACATTTATATAACTGAATCTTCCAACCGATGAATATAGTATATCCTTCCTTTTTTTTTTTTTAGTTCTCCTTTAATTTTTCTCAGTAAAGTTTACATTTTTCTACATAAAGATCTTGCTCATTTTTTGGTATGAATTTATTTCTAAGTACTTGAAACTTTAGAAATTTTAATTCCTGTTCGTTGCCAATACAGAAAAGTACAACTGATTTGTATATTCAGCAACCTTCTTTTTTTTCCCAGCAACCTTCTTAAAGTTGCTTTTTAATTCTAGTAATTTATCTGTGAGTTCTTTTGAATTTTCTATGTATATAACCATATGGTGTGTGAATAATGACAGTTTGTTTAGTCCTTTTCTTTACTCTGAAATTTACTCTGAAACTTACAAGATACCTCCATACTTCTATTTGTAATTTTAAAATAATAATTAAATCTTTGACTTATCTGGAATTTATTTTTGGTATATGGTAAGAGATATGGTGCCAAGCTAATTTTTTCCCCAGATGGATATCCTGATTTTTATTTAGCAGTTATTGAGTAAACAATTTTTCCCTAATAATTTGAAATGAGACTTGTATGATAGATATATTAAATTTCTATGTATACTTGATTGTATTTTTTAATGTTTTTTTCTCTGTTCACTGATCTCTTTCTTAGTTATTGTGACTTTAAAATGCTTTAATATCTGGTGGGACTTTTATTTTTAGAGTATTTATTACTATTCTTTTTAATTATATGAATTTGAGAATCAGCTTATCTATTTCCAAAAAAAAAAGAATCCATTGGGATTTTTATTAGGAGAGTTTTAATGATAGATTCTCTTCCTATTATTGAATCTTCACGCTCATGAATGGGCTTCCCTGGTCGCTCAGTAGTAGAGTCCGCCTGCCAATGCACGAGACAAAAATTTCAGTTCCTGGGTCAGGAAGATCCCCTGGAGAAGGAAATGGCAACCCACTCCAGTATTCTTTTCTGGGAAATACCATGGACAGAAGGAGTCTGGCAGGCTACAGACAGGACCTGCCTTTCTAATTGTTCAAATCTTTTGTGTTCCTTAGTATTATAATACAGAGCTTGTGCATTTCTCATAATTTATTCCTAGACATTTGTCTTTTTTTATATTACTAATGAAGATATTACTACATTATATTTTCAACTGGTCATTGTTTGCTTGAAGTTTGCATATTGGTTTTTCTCTGAACTAAATTCTCTTCCTGTCTATAAGGAAGAGATTTTCCTTATATTTTATATATCTCCAAGATGCTCTTGTTTCTCCCCAGGTCAGCAAATCTGGAAAACTCAGCAGTGGCCACAGGACTGGAAAAGGTAGGTTTTCATTCCAATCCCAAAGAAAGGGAATGCCAAAGAATGCTCAAACTACTGCACAATTGCACTCATCTCACACGCTAGTAAAGTAATGCTCAAAATTCTCCAATCCGGGCTTCAGCAATACGTAAACCATGAACTTCCAGATGTTCAAGCTGGTTTTAGAAAAGGTAGAGGAACCAGAGATCAAATTGCCAACATCAACTGGATCATGGAAAAAGCAAGAGAGTTCCATAAAAACATCTGTTTCTGCTTTATTGACTATGCCAAAGCCTTTGACTGTGTGGATCACAATAAACTGTGGGAAATTCTGAAAGAGATGGGAATACCAGACGACCTGACCTACCTCTTGAGAAATCTGTATGCAGGTCAGGGAGCAACAGTTAGAACTGGACATGGAACAACAGACTGGTTCCAAATAAGAAAAGGAGTACATCAAGGCTGTATATTGTCACCCTGCTTATTTAACTTATATGCAGAGTACATCATGAGAAATGCTGAGCTGGAAGAAGCACAAGTTGGAATCAAGATTGCCGGGAGAAATATCAATAACCTCAGATATGCAGATGACACCACCCTTATGGCAGAAAGTGAAGAGGAACTAAAAAGCCTCTTGATGAAAGTGAAAGAGGAGAGTATAAAAGTTGGCTTAAAGCTCAATATTCAGAAAACAAAGATTATGGCATCTGGTCCCATCACTTCATGGGAATTAGATGGGGAAACAGTGGAAACAGTGTCAGACTTTATTTTTGGGGGCTCCAAAATCACTGCAGATGGTGATTGCAGCCATGAAATTAAAAGACGCTTACTCCTTGGAAGGAAAGTTATGACCAACCTAGATAGCATATTCAAAAGCAGAGACATTACTTTGCCAACAAAGGTCTGTCTAGTTAAGGCTATGGTTTTTCCAGTGGTCATGTATGGATGTGAGAGTTGGACTGTGAAGAAGGCTGAGTGCTGAAGAATTGATGCTTTTGAACTGTGGTGTTGGAGAAGACTCTTGAGAGTCCCTTGGACTGCAAGGAGATCCAACCAGTCCATTCTAAAGGAGATCAGCCCTGGGTGTTCTTTGGAGGGACTGATGCTAAAGCTGAAACTCCAATACTTTGGCCACCTCATGCTTAGAGTTGACTCATTGGAAAAGACTCTGATGCTGGGAGGGATTGGGGGCAGGAGGATAAGGGGACGTCACAGGATGAGATGGCTGGATGGCATCACTGACTTGATGGACAAGGGTTTGAGTGAACTCTGGGAGTTGGTGATGGACAGGGAGGCCTGGTGTGCTGCGATTCATGGGGTCGCAAAGAGTCGGACAGGACTGAGCGACTTAACCGAACTGATCTGAAGCAATTATATCACCTCTAAACAACATACAATTTATTTTTTTCTTTCTACTGTTTCTTATATTTTTCCACTAAGGGATTACAAGCAGCAGGGCTATCTTATATAATTACAATTTTTAATGATATATTTTACTTATTTATTTATTGGCTGCACTGGGTCTTCGTTGTGGAACACAGGCTTCCCCTAGTTGCAGCATGCAGGGGCTTCTCTAGTTGTGGAGCACAGGCTCTAGAACTCAAGGGCTTAGTTGCCCTGAGGCATGTGGGATCTTAGTTCCCTGACCAGGGATTGAGCCTAAGTCCTCAGCCTTATAAGGTGGATTCTTAACCACTGGACCACCAGGGAAGTCCCTCTGATTATAGTATTAAAGAGTACATTGTCTGCAAATTTAGAACCAAGGAAACCTTTTCAGAGTCCAATACAGAAGTTCAGATACGAAAAGATTGTGGTTTGGCTAAGAGAGAGGCAGCAGAGATGGATGGAAGTCAATAGACTGGAAATATATTTTGAAGCTATGCGGCAAGTATGTGACAGAGAACAAGCTGACTGTATTATGTTAAAGATTTGCAAACATCTTGGAAATCTTAGAATATAAGAATCATAGTTGGGTAGAAAGGACCACAAATATAATCAAGAGTGTACTCTAATCCTATCTTTTCTTGGATTCACTCCAACTTCCTAGCCACTTCCAGAGATAGAGAACTCACTGCCTCCCATGGAGCCCATTCCATTTAGTCAATTTACTCAACAACCCTCCTCTTTGTCAGGTACTGGGTAGGGTCCTTAGAAACCTGAATAATCAAAATTCATCTCCTCTCTGGAGAGCTGTCTCTCAGAGAAAGGAACAACGCTCTTTTTAGACAGTCTCTTTCCCGGCAAACTTTGCCATCTGGTTTCCTGTCGGGAAGATCCCTGGAGAAGGAAATGGCAACCCACTCCAGTACTCTTGCCTGGAAAATTCCATGGACAGATGAGCCTGGTAGGCTGCAGTCCACGGCAGTCACAAAGAGTCCGACACGACTGAGCTACTTCACTTTCACTTTCACTTTCTGTCTAAATTCTTTTCTAGAACAAGACTGATCTCTTTTCCTATGCTGCTCACTCCTCAGATGTTTGTAAGCTAATTGTAACCTCTTGGGGTTTCTTATCCCCTCTTTCTTTGTTTCTTTTCTTTTTTTTTTTTTCAACCTAATCTGACTCCAAGTTCTCTCTTTATCCTGGTCCAAATTTGAGAAACTTGGGACTTGTACTTTTGTGTTATTTTTCTGAAGTTATTATGTCATTTCTTTACCTTTACTCCATAATTCAATATCTGGGGAATTAATGTTCACTATTTATATATTTTTTGTTTTGACTTAATGTTTACTTTTGTTTTGACTTAATGTTTACTTTTGTTTTAACTGTCTTTATTAAGGACTTAGTATATGAAGTGTACAGTTAGCTTTGGGAACAACAGACTAAAGAGCCATGTGGTCAATTACCTTGCCAGGCTCAGCAAACACTGAGTGATGAAAGCATTTACCCAATGAAAAGACAAAATAAAATAATAATGCATACGTAAGGAAGCTAGCAAGTTGATTAGTGTTAAGTGAAATATAAATATATGATTTCTCCAAGATAAGCAATGATATAGAATCTACTTTTATGGATACTATATATACCATCAGTCCAAAATAATAAGAATTTCCTTCTCCAATAGCCCATTACTGTTCCAAAGTAGTTATGTTAATTATGTGTTCACAATCCCCATCCAATTTAACAGTCAATATATTTAATGAAGATGTCATTTTCTTGGCCAGGCATTTTCGTGTAACATTTGAATATGACTATACAGTAAAGAGGAAGAATATTCGCAGTCTATAATAAAGTCTTGGAGATTAATTCTTTAAGTTATAATGAGCTCTTATAAATCAATGAAGAAAGAACAACCAACACATTTTTAAATGGGCAAAAATATACCAAGAGAATAAATATGTTTAACTTTATTGATTATAAATAATGTACAAGGTAAAATTAGGAGGGACATGTGTCACCTCCCAAATGGGCCAGAAAGAAGAGTTTGGAAAGGACACTGGCTGGCAAGGGTACCAGGAAATTGGGGGTCTCTGATAAATGCTAGAGAGAGTGCAAATTTTTACAAATATGTATCAAAGATTTAAATGCAAGTACTGCTGATACAGTGCTTCCCTTGTGGCTCAGGCGGTAAAGCGTCTGTCTACAATGCGGGAGACCTGGGTTCGATCCCTGGGTTGGGAAGATCCCCTGGAGAAGGAAATGGCAATCCACTCCAGTACTATTGCCTGGAAAATCCCATGGACAGAGGAGTCTGGTAGGCTACAGTCCATGGGGCCACAAAGAGTTGGACACAACTGAGCGACTTCACTTTCAATTTTATACAGTATCTTTGGAGAAGGAAATGGCAACCCACTCCAGTGTTCTTGTCTGGAGAACCCCCTGGACAGAGGAGCCTGGTGGGCTGCTGTCCATGGGTCGCACAGAGTCAGACACGACTGAAGCGACTTAGCAGCAGCAGTAACAGCAGCAGCATATAGTATCTAAAGTCTTAATGCAATTCAACATGTTTTCCCAAATGAGTTGCAGAGAAGTGACAAGAGGGAAGGGAAGAGGGTGTTTTTCTGTAAAGAGGATGACCTTGCTCAGTTCAGAATGGAGACAGCTGTGAATTATAATGGGTTCCTCAGAGAATTGTCATGTTTAAACTAAACTGATGATATGGCAGCTCGGGGAATAATTCCTCGTGCTTTGCAAATATTGTAGGCAGTTTGCTTCCCTGAATGATGTAAGATAATTTTTTTCTTCATAAATCTTTTCTTTAAGCCCATGTAACTTGGAATGGTGTAAAGAGCATCAGTTTTGCAGTCAGATATGTCAGACTTTGAATTCCAATATGAATCAGGACAATTCAATAATTTTTTATTTTGCACATGTTACTTTTCTAATTTGCTTTTTAAATATTTAGATGGATTATAGTATTTCCCTAATAAGATTACTATAAAATTAAATCAATGCAATGTGTGTATTACTGTCAATGTGTGTATTACTGTCATTGTTCGATGTTCATATATATATATATGTGTGTGTGTGTATATATATATAACCAACTAACAAAAACCCTAATTTGGTAGCAATTTAGTAATGTTAGAGGCCAAATTTCCCACCATGTGTTCCCTTTCTCTGCAATCCATTCATTTGCCTAAATTACTTCTCTCTTCTTTCATATCTGACACGTACTGGGTCACCTAGGTTTTTTTTTTTATTCTGCTTTTGCTTCTTGCACAGATCTTGTCTGTGCAAGATCTTTCATCTTCGATAATCAAACAGGGTGTTCTCTGTTATCTACTCTCTTCCATTAGCTTCTTCAACTTCCTGTTTTTGCATTAGGTTATGGCAAACTTTCTGAACAAAAAGTCGCTTTTGCACATATATATAGATGTTCAGTTTCACTTAAAACGAGAGACTGAAAAAACAAAGTAAGATTTTTTCATCAGCTTGGCAAACATTTAAAAGCTTGATAGTACATGATTTTGGCTAGGGTATGGAGAACTATTCTCATATGTTTAAAATCTTTCTCACCACATTTTTGACTGAGCCGGTTCTTCGTAGCCGAGCACGGGCTGTCTCTAGTTGTGGAGGCTGGGGCTGCTCTCTAGTTGCAGGGCGAGGGCTTTTCACTGTGATGGCTTCTCTTGTTGCAGAGTGTGGGCTCTAGAGCGTGCAGGCTCAATAGTTGTGGCGCACAGGCTTAGTTGCCCTGCAACATGTGGGATCTTCTCAGACCAAGGACTGAACTCATGTCCCCTGCGTTGGCAGGTGGGGTCTTCACCACTGGACCGCCAGGGAAGTCCTCATACATTTTTTTTAATGCCACCTGGCATCTCCTTTTAACTTTTTTTGTTTAATGCTTATTTATTTATTTGGCTGCACCCGGTCTTCGTTGTGGCACGTGAGACCTTTTCATCTTTGATGCAGCATGTGGGATCTAGTTCTCCGAACAGGGATGGAACCTTGGCCCCCTGCACTGGGGCACGGAGTCTTGGACCAGGGAGGTCCCTTTCATACATTGTTGATGAGTGTGTAAGTTGGTGCAATTTTTTTGGAGAATAATTTGACAATGTCTGTCAAAAATGACCATAACTCTGACCTAGCATCCCATTTACCCTACAGAAATGTACATACAAGGATATATATAAAGAATATTCATTGCAGCATTGGAACAGCAAAAGATGGAGAATAACCAAAATGTCTATCAACAGGGTGATGATTATGTAAATTGCAGCATATCCACAAAATGTAATTCTTTAGAGCCAAAAAGATGCAATCTCTGTGCAATATTTTTAAATCCCTAAAATACGTTAAAAAAAAACAAAATTCAGAGAGTATACATAGGATGCTATCATTTGTATAAAAATTTAAAGATATATATATACATGTATATTAAGTATTAAAACATCTCTGGAGTAACATTACAAAGGATTGAAAAGAGTAGTAGCCTCCAAGGAAATGAACTAGGAGAGAGTACACTTTATACTCCTCAGTACTGTTTGATTTTTTTTTTCACCAGGCGCATATATTATCTTTCAAAAACAAAACACACACAGGTCTTCTCTAGTGGTCCAGTAGTCAAGAATTCGCCTTGCAATGCAAGGGCCAACAGTCTGATCCCTGGTTCAGGAGGATCCCATATGCTGCGGAGCAACTGAGCCAGAGCACCACAACTACTGAGCCCGGGCTCGAGACCCAGGAGCCACAACTACTGAGCCTAAGTGCTTCAACAACTGAAGCCCCTGCTCCTAGGGCCTGTGCTTTGCAACAAGAGAAGCCACCACCATGAAAAGTCCACGCACCACAATGAAGAGTAACCCCGGCTCACTGCAACTAGAGAAAGCCCATATGTAGCAACAAAGACCCACCACAGTCAAAACACTAAATAAATAAATCTTTAAAGAAAAAACAAAACAGAGCAGATCTGGCAGATCTCCTTGATGATATGCGAATCTAGTACTGTGCTGCATTTCAAAACAGTCCTGTGAGATGGCACTCTTGATCTCTAACAGAGGGTTAAACTAGTGATGGATGAGATGGAATGTCTGGACAAGGTGTCTGTGTCACTAAGAAGCAGAAGGGATATGAACCAGGCCCTCCGTGGCACGGTCACTGCAGCCTGCCTTGGAAGTAACTCAATTCTGAAAAATACCTCATTTTATTCTGAGTGTGACTCCACATGCCTGTGCTGTTTTTCCACTGGATAGAAAGCTTCCTGAAAGGCAGGAGCCGTTCATCAGTTTATCATCAGCTTCTGTCACAATGGCTGATATGTGGTGAGTGCTCAATAAAATTTGGTGACATCAATAGTTAGACGATTTTCTTTTAGCAACTGGATGTTTATGAGATGTAAATGCTAGAAACTGCTGTCTTTTCTAAAAAGTAGACTGTTTTATTTTTAATTTACTGGGGCTGCACCGCACAGCTTACGCGATCACCACGTAGTCTGCAGGATCTTGCTTCCTGACCAGGGATTGAAGCTGGGCCACAGCAATGGAAATACCAAGTCTTACCACTGAACCACCAGAAAACTCCCAAGGTAGTCTATTTTAATTTCTGTCTTCACTGTACAAAGCAATTTAAAAAGGAAAAAAAATGGAATTGTGATGGTAAACACTGTAGCCACATAACTCAGCAGCAAGCTGTTTTCTTTGCTGTTTGGTTTTCTAATGCATAAGAGAATAGTTCAAAACATTCTAAAAACACGTGCCTCTCCACATGGCTGACCGAGGGCAGTGTGAGACCAGCCTGTTGGATTATCCTGTGAAACATTTCACTGGATGCCTCTCGTTCCTAGCTCCATTTGGACTGCTCAGAGCAGAAGTAGTTGGCCCCAAGCCTATTTGTGCCTAAAGAGTTGTCCCATGTCAGAGGATTTCTGACCCTACAGCTCAAGTGACCTGCCTCTCAGATGTACAAGCACTACACTCACTGCAAAGCTCCCAGACTCTGGAAAACTGATATTTAGTCTTTCCAGAGCAATCAGCAACTCCTAAAAGGCATTTGTTTAAAGCCAAACTGAAAGTTACTAGACATTTTCCAAAATAGTGCTTAAAGCAATGCTTAGTTTATTGAATCTATAAAAAAATTTTATAGAAATTTTTTATTGGTCTCTCCTCATTTCCCGTCTTGTCTGAAAGTGTGAGTCAACCAGTGGCGAACAAGAGTCAGAGGGTGGGATGTGGTTTGGGTTTATCAATTAGAACTTAAAACTTAGGCTTATCAACTTAGAATCTCAGAGAATTCCTTTTCCAGCATCATCTGGGCCAAGCAGAAACGTATTAAAAAAGCAGACTGAAAGCAGGCAAACCAGAGTTTGAAACTAGTTTCTGTCAACAACCAGACATGTGACCTTGGGCAAATTGCTTAAGTTCTTTGAGGTTCTGTGTCCTCATTTTGCAATGTTGTGGCAAGAATTTGATCATCATCAGCACACTTCCAGGTGTACTTTAAATGCTCAGTGAGTCTTATTGGGTTTCCCTGGTGTCTCAGATGGCAAAGAATCCTCTTGCAATGCAGGAGGAGCAAGAGACATGGGTTTGATCCTTGGGTCAGGAAGATACTCTGGAGAAGGGAATAGCAGCCCACTCCAGCATTTCCTGGAAAATTCCACGGACAGAGGAGCCTAGTGGGCTACTGTCCATGGGGTCGCAAAGAGACAGACATGACTGAGAGACTAACACTTCGACACTTTCCAGGCTTATAGAGCAAAATGAGTTGAATAACATACTTAAGATGACTGGCATATGGAGGAGTTTAATAAAAAACAATTCCCTCCCTACTCTCCACCTTTCTCACTTTCAGTTCAGGCTGTATGTTGTCCTTTGGTGAATTTTTCTCCTTCAAGGTTGCTCCCAAAGGTCACCAAAGACTATTTTTAACAAGATAAAAGAATTAATTAAGGCAAAAGGGAAATGTATTCACTTTATCTTCCAAGCTCCAAAGATATGGTCTTGTTTTCTGTTTGTTTGATCAAGACTAAACTGGCCCAATGCTGTTGAGCAGAGGAAATTTTTAATTTTGGTTTTAAAACTGTTTCTAGTGTTGCAAAATGGATTAGAAACAATCAACAGAGAACAGCCATTGCCAAACCATGAATTAGAATCTTCTTACACTTTTATTATGAAGGCACCGTGGATCACTAGCTGAGCACATATATTTAATCTCTGACCAACATAGGTTAGAGTCCAAACACTGTCATTTATTTTCCTTGTGAGCTTGGGCAACTTACTTCATCAGTCTGAGCCTTAATGTGCTTATCTGTGAAATGTGGTTAATAAGAGCATCCACCTCATAGCAACACTATTTTCAATTCCCAAGACATAGAAGCAACCTAAATGTCCATTGACAGATGAGTGGGTAAAGAAGATATGGTATACACGTACAATGGAATATCACTCAGCCCCAAAAAAGAATGAAATAATGCCATTTGCAGCAACATGAATGGACCTAGAGATTGTCATACTAAGTCAAGTAAGTCAGACAAAGACAGATATTGTATGATATCACTTATATATGCAATCTAAAAAAAATGAACTTATTTACAAAACAAATAGACTCACAAACATAGAAAACAAACTTATGGTAATCAAACGGGATAGATGGGTTGGAGGTGGGAGGGAATAAGAATAAATTAGGAGTTTGTGATTAACATATACATACTACTTTATATAAATATATATAAACAACAAGGACCTATTTATAGCATAGGGATCTAAGGTATTCAATATCTTATAATAACCTATAGTTCTCATATATATATATATATATATATATATATATATGGGCTTCCCTGGTGGCTCAGTGGTAAGGAATTTGCCTGTCAGTACAGGAGATGCAGGTTTCGATCCCTGGGACAGAAAGATTCCCTGAAGAAGGAAATGGCAATCCACTCCAATATTCTTGCCTGGAGAATTCCATGGACAGAGGAGCTTGGCAGGCTACAATTCATGGTGTCACAGAGAGTCAGACATGACTTAGCGACTAAACTGAAGTTGCTAGTGAACTTAGCAATATATATATTTGTGTATATATCTGAATCATTTTGTTGTACACCTGAAACTAACACAACATAAATCAACTATACTTCAGTTTTTCAAAAAGGTATCCACCTCTTGAGGTTTGTAAGGATCTAGTTAAATAATTATTGTAATTATTTATAATAGTGGGTAGCCTATCCCTTTTCCAGTGGATCTTCCCGACCCAGGAATCAAAACAGAGTCTCCTGCATTGCAGGAGGATTCTTTACCAACTGAGCTATGAGAGAAGCCCAGTCTCATCAAGAGTCCACTTTTAATACAGACTCTCCTGTTTCCTGTCCTCAGTCACACAGTCCTGTCTGACTCTTCGTGACCCCATGGACTGTAGCCGCCCTGGCTCCTCTGTAAGCACCACTCTGCTTACAGTGGTGCCTGGCATAAGGCTCAGTCTCAACACATTGTAGCTATTATTTTCATCATCTCACTTAATATAGCCCTACAAGTCAGCTTGACCATTACTCTATCTATTTTACAGTCAAGGAAACAGAATCTTGGATGGTAAATATCAAAATATATAGCATATCACCAGGCAAATAATAAAAGCTTAAAAAAAATAAATAAATAAAAGCCATGTACCCCAACCTGTAGATCAAGATCTGTGATTAGAACTTAAAGTCAAGCACTGATCTTTTATACTCTGCAGGCATTTTGTGTGGAAACCAAAATGACCTATTAACTTGTCTATCTACTCATGTGCTAGGAGGATATGGCCAGATCCCCAAACAGCTAGCATGTGGGTGTTGTCTGTGCTTAGCAAATATTTGCGAATCAACTAAGTGAAGCAGTGAGCACACAGAGGCCCTGTTCTGAATTTTTCCCATCAGGGGCTGGCATGCAGCTCCCATTCCTGATCCACCCACCCCCTCTCTTCATTGTGACTTCCTTATATTAAAGCTTCAGGAAAATCAACACAGGACCCTCCTCACTGAAAGATAAGGGGATGCATGCCTTCAATAAAACACTTGAGCATTCCTGGAGATGTCAATCCTCCAAATGTCACACGAAGTCCAAGAACTGGGCCAACTATATCTAACTGAGAAACTGTAGTAGAGCCTTTAAGGGCTTCTCAAGTGGTATGATGGTAAAGAATCCACCTTCGAATGCAAAAGACGCAAGAGATGTGGGTTCGATCCCTGGCTCGGGAAAACCCCCTGGAGTAGGAAAGGGCAGCCCACTCCAGTACTCTTGCCTGGACGAGTCCATGGACAGAGGAGCCAGGGGGGCTACAGTCCATGGGGTCACAAAGAATTAGACAGGACTGTGTGACTGAACATATGGAAACAGGAGAGTCTTTATTAAAAGTAGACTCCTGATGGGACTGGGCTTCCCTCATAGCTCAGTTGGTAAAGAATCTGCCTGCAATGCAGGAGACCCTGGTTCGATTCCTGGGTCGGAAAGATATGCTGGAGAAGGGATAGGCTACCCACTCCAGTATTCTTGGGCTTCCCTTGTGGCTCAGCTGATAAAGAATCTGCCTGCAATGTGGGAGACCTGGGTTCGATCCCTGGGTTGGGAAGATCCCTTGGAGAAGGGAAAGGCTACCCACTCCAGTATTCTGGCCTGGAGAATTCCAGGGACTGTATAGTCCATGGGGGTCTCAAAGAGTCGGACACAACTGAGCGACTTTCACTTCACTTGATGGGACCACTCCCAATGCAGGGAGCCTGGGTTTGATCCCTGGTCAGAGAATTTGATCCTACATTAGCCTGCTGCAACCAAGAGTTCACATGCCACAAACAAAGATCCCATGTGTTGCAACTAAGAGCTGGCTCAGCCAAATAAATAAATATTTTTTAGAAGTAGGTACTTGAAAGATTGTAACATTTTGGGGGATGAACAGGACTCATGATGTTTTGGAAAGGAGCATGGTTAAAGCCTGAGTAATCAATTGTTAAATTTTAAAGAACTTACTTGCTTCACTGATGCATAGATCACAGAATGTGCTCAGTAAATGGTAGTTTCTGTTACCAGAGAAAGAAGGGCAAGAGTTGAGGCCAAATCCCTTAATAATAAGTTTTTATATCCAAAAGCTCAAGTACTCAGAAGATGGTCCTCAGAAACAGGATTTTACTCGTTACGTTTATAAAGAATTGCCTAGAAGACAGGCAACCGCAATGTGATTAATTGTGAGATTTAGGGTTAGAAGAATTTAGGTCCCAAATCCCAACACCAACCTTTTTAGGCAGGGTGAACTTGGACTAATAACCTGTCATCTCTGAGATTTAGGTTCCCCATCTGAAAGTAATTCCCAGAATATTTCTGAGTAATGAGAGAAATATGTGGATTATAGCCCTTTATAAACTGTGAAGTACTCTTAAAAACACTAACAAGTGTTTTTGTCTGTGGCCCTGTACCAGAGGTGCCCTAAAAAGGGGAACATGGCACTGTGTGTAAGGTGCCCATCACAAAGGCTGCAGAGGTCTCATGACTTCGCAGCCACTCCTGTATCGGATGCTGAGCCATGGACAGGGTAAAAGGGGACATGAAGAGGACCGGGACATAGGAGGTTCCAGGTCAGCCTCCCCAGATCTGTTTAGCAAGGAACTCTTCACCATAGTTCACCCGCATCAGAAAAACTCATCTGCACTCTCAACTTTGTCACAGAAGAAATACCTCTTACAAAGGATCCAGAAACTTGGAGGAAGAATATTATTGCTCAGCACTTTGTCTTCAGAATATTCCTATGGTGACTTTTCACCTTCACACTTTTTTCATCTTCATGTTAGAATGTTAGAAACAGTTGGCATGTTTCATGAGCTCTTTCTTACGGTGAGGTGTCACATACAGAGCTGTAGAGTGACTCAAGGCTTGGCTTCAGGGCCCTATCCTTTCATTAATACCAGCTTCAGCAGGTCACTGATTCCTTTGAACTATGGCTGCTTCTCAAAACTAAGCAAAGCTATGAAGATAGAAGAAATATCACTTCTTAGCTCACATTTTTGCTCTCATGAGCCACACACAGTTTTAGTTCCCAATTAGATTTCCTCTTGAATCGGTCTCCAAAGGATATTTCTTGAGTTATTCTAGTCTCCCCTACGGTTGTGACCTCCAACAAGATCTTCTTCATCTGAGAGCTTAGTGCCAAGGCCTGAACCCAGCACACAATAGGTTCTCAGTACATGCTTCTTAAATGACCGACTATATGAAAGTGCTGTACTCAATATGCCAGCAAATTTGGAAAACTCAGCAGTGGCCACTGGAAAAGGTAGGTTTTCATTCCAATCCCAAAGAAAGGCAATGCCAAAGAATGCTCAAACTACTGCACAATTGCACTCATCTCACATGCTAGTAAAGTAATGCTCAAAATTCTCCAAGCCAGGCTTCAGCCATACGTGAACTGTGAACTTCCTGATGTTCAAGCTGGTTTTAGAAAAGGCAGAGGAACCAGAGATCAAATTGCCATCATCTGCTGGATCATGGAAAAAGCAAGAGAGTTCCAGAAAAACATCTATTTCTGCTTTATTGACTATGTCAAAGCCTTTGACTGTGTGGATCACAATAAACTGTGGAAAATTCTAAAAGAGATGGGAATACCAGACCACCTGACCTGCCTCTTGAGAAACCTATATGCAGGTCAGGAAGCAACAGTTAGAACAGGAAATGGAACAACAGACTGGTTCCAAATAGGAAAAGGAGTACATCAAGGCTGTATATTAGAACTGGACATGGAACAACAGACTGGTTCCAAATAGGAAAAGGAGTACGTCAGGAGTATTGTAACCCTGCTTATTTAACTTATATGCAGAGTACATCATGAGAACCGCTGGTCTGGAAGAAGCACAAGCTGGAATCAAGATTTTCAGGAGAAATATCAAGAACCTCAGATATGCAGATGACACCACCCTTATGGCAGAAAGTGAAGAGGAACTAAAAAGCCTCTTGATGAAAGTGAAAGTGGAGAGTGAAAAAGTTGGATTAAAGCTCAACATTCAGAAAACGAAGATCATGGCATCTGGTCCTATCATTTCATGGGAAATAGATGGGGAAACAGTGGAAACAGTGTCAGACTTTATTTTTTGGGGCTCCAAAATCACTGCAGATGGTGATTGCAGCCATGAAATTAAAAGACGCTTACTCCTTGGAAGGAAAGTTATGACCAACCTAGATAGCATATTCAAAAGCAGAGACATTACTTTGCCAACAAAGGTCCATCTAGTCAACACTATGGTTTTTCCAGTGGTCACATATGGATGTGAAAGTTGGACTGTGAAGAAGGCTGAGTGCCGAAGAATTGATGCTTTTGAACTGTGGTGTTGGAGAAGACTCTTGAGAGTCCCTTGGACTGCAAGGAGATCCAACCAGTCCATCCTAAAGGAGATCAGTCCTGGGTGTTCTTTGGAGGGACTGATGCTAAAGCTGAAACTCCAATACTTTGGCCACCTCATGTGAAGAGCTGACTCATTGGAAAAGACTCTGATGCTGAGAGGGATTGGGGGCAGGAGGAGAAGGGGACGACAGAGGATGAGATGGCTGGATGGCATCACCGACTTGATGGACAAGAGTTTAGGTGAACTCAGGGAGATAGTGATGGACAGGGAGGCCTGGCGTGCTGCAGTTCACAGGTTCACAAAGAGTCGGACATGACTGAATGACTGAACTGAACTGAACTTAACACTCATTATAATCTCCTTGAGTGAAGCCCCGAAAGTACCCAGCACGGTGCAGAGTAGTTGCTCAGGAAACACAAATTGATTAATTCATTCACTCTGCATTTATTATCTCTTCCTCCTGCTTCATTTGCATCTTTTCATCTTTAGGAAGACGAAATTTCCTGCTATATTTACTGTTTCTCAACTGTCACCAACTGTTAGTACGAACTGCCATCTTCTTGGAAAATCTCCCCCTATAGGTAGGGTTTCCAGGTTAAGCAAAGAAAAATACATGTAGCTGTTGTTTAGTTGCTAAGTCATGTCCGACTCTTTATTGACCTCATGAACTGTAGCCTGCCAGGCTACTCTGTCCATAGGATTTTCCAGGCAAGAACACTGGAGTGGGTTGCCATTTCCTTCAGGGGATCTTCCCAACCCAGGAATTGAACCTGCATTTCAACTCAAGTCTCCCACTTGGCAGGAGAATTCTTTACCACTGAGCCATCTGGGAAGGCTAAATACACCTGAAAAGGAATATATATATACTTTTTCAGATTCTTTTCCTTTATAGGTTATTATAAGATATTGAATAACTAATCAGTAGTTCCCTGTGCTATAAATAGGTCCTTATTGTTTATATATTTTATATAAAGTAGTGTGTATATGCAGGCGGTCTCCTGCATTGCAGGCAGATTCTTTACTGACTGAGCCACCAGCAAAAAAAAAAAAAAAAAAAATACATGACACTAAGTTAAAAGAATTTCAGATAAACAGTGAATAATTTTTTAGTGTCAAGGGATCCCATACAACATTTGAGTCATATTTACCCTTTGTTTTTTTTTTTTTACTGTTCATCTTAAGTTCAAATGTAGCTGGGATCTATTATTTCATCTGGCAACCCTACTTAGAGGGTCTCACCCCAACCATCGACACCAACATAAAAGCTATCATTTCTCAAAATTACACCATTTAGGCTGATCATTAATTAGTCAGTCCCCAAATATGCCTAAGGAAAGAGCAAGCTGGTTTATTTTCCTTTGAGCCCAAGCCCGGCTCCGAGTCGTACGTTGGGGAAGACAGAATCAAGTCTTTCAGTTTTCTTGCTAATCTCAAACTTCCTTCCTTTGGCCAGTGAGCTGCTCGTGGGATTGTAGAAATATTCCATCAGCACCCAAAAATTAGAGCATGCCAACACTAAGCTTAGGTTTTTCCTTTTGTGCTGCTCCCAAAATCAGTTTATCCTTCCAAATCTCCCTGCTACGGTTATTGAAACAGAAACCTTACCTCTTTCTCCAGACACAGGAGACGGTTTAACCTCTGTCTTTTGTATGTCTCCTCCTCTTGTACTTATTAAGTTGCAAGCTCCTGGGTTTCTTCTTGTTGCTGTTTTTTGTTTTGTTTTATTTTCCCTGTGGAAACATTTCCTGGACCTGCCTCTTCTATTCCACCTGTTCAGCCAGTCATGCCCATTTAGTGTGCCATCACCTAGGGCCTGGATTTCAGTAACAGCATCCTAACTCTTCTGGGTCCCTGCATCTGTGCAACTTCTAGTAAATTTACATTATATAGTGCCCTTTTCCCATGTGGGATTCCCTTTTGAGACAAGTTGGCATGAGTCTCTTTCCTGTTTAACAAATCAATATCAAGCTTCATAGCCCAGGCTTCAAGGTCCCAAACTTATAGTTTTTTCCTCCATGTCTGCTGTCTTTAGACTGATGCAATTCAATTTCTATTTGCCAGTGCCTGCTTCTGGCAGCACCAACTCCATCACTGCATTTGCTTTGAGTCCCTAAATCCCTTCCTTGTCTTCCTCTGGGTCAATCCACATCCCTTGCCTCCTTCAAAACCCAGCCCACTAGAAGATAAGAGAATTCAATCTTAAGATAAGGAAGGTCTTTCCAAACAAAAGAAAGCAAAAGAACATAAAAGAAAACATATAAAGAGCTTAAAAGGAAAGAAAGCAAAAGGACATAAAAAATAAATAAAGGAATTGTGCAATGTTTGATTACACAAGAATGAAAAAATCTTTATGTCGAAACATAATCAAAACAAGAGAAACTAGGGAAAACGTTTGCCAAGTACAACAAAGTTAATATTCTTGATATAATTTTACAAATCAATTAGAGCAGACTTTCCCAAAGAAAATGAAGAAAAAAGACTAGTGTATGACACTCAAAGTAAAAAGAGGCCAAGGCCAAAAACATGAAAAACAATAAAGCTTCAGCAGTAATGGAGAAATGTAGATTAAAATAACAATGAGCTTCTCTTTCCCTTTATCGAATGGGCATCTTTTAAAAGAATGCCACTCAGCATTGATATGATTGCAAGAACAGAAACTTCCATACACACTTTAGCAATCAATTTCAGGATGTTCTTTCTTGTACTACTTTAAAATTGCATAGATTTTTTAAAAAATTTCTTTTTTGTCTTGTTAAGAGTGTTTTCCAGTTTTCCTACAATAAATATGTATCTTTTATAGTTAATGCATTTCTTAAAATCCTATGAAAATTAAAGGGAAGGTGAGGAGAGAGAAAAAGGAAAGTACACTGGCATAACTCTGCTAGACCTGGTTTGGGAATCCCTGGTGGTCACTAACCAGCTGTGATTAACCACTCATGTCTAGAATCCTTGCCTCAGAGAGCTGTTGTTGAGATGGAAACAAAAAATAGTATGTTACCTGTTGCCACAGTACCTCATATTGTAAAAATATTCAAAGAATGGTAGCACCTGTTGTTATTCTGTTGTATCCTCAGCATAGAGTTTCAGTGTTCTGCACATAGTAGGTGCTAAGTTAAAATATCTGACTGATTGTGTGATTTTATCTGGACTTTTAATATTTTTTTCTACTGACCCTGGACTCTTTCCTCTTTTCCTTTCCTCCTGCCTCTTTCACATCTGTCTTTCCATCCCCTTTCTCCTTCTCATTACACTCCACGTCTTATGCAACAATCTTTCTCAAGTGCTCTGAACAACCTTTTTCAAAATCCAGCTCCAAAAGCCACTGCCTTGTCAGCCTTACCTGAAGGGCAGCAGCGATGACAGGGGTTCCCAGTCTTCTCTTCACTCTTGCTCCTTGTTTGGTAAATGCCTGGCCTGAAACACCTGGACTCGGGATGCCTCCTGTGCTTGACTGTGCCGGTCTGTTCACATGGTGCTTCCTGGTGGCTTGTGACAAGTTTGTCTGCTAGCCTTTTCTTTCCTCAAGGCTGAAGCTAATTCTATTTCTTATGATGCTTCCTGAATGTTCGTGTTCATCAGTCTCGTAAAATTGTTTACAGCATTTGTTAGCAAAATATCCCCCTTGCCTGTCTTCCCCTTTTCATCCCTTCCACTCCTTCACCCTCCCCTTCTGAAAATATAACCATTAATTATTGTTTGCTTTGCTCTGACAGAAATTTGTGTTTGCTTTGGGAGAGTAGGATGAATGTGTTTGTGCCTATGACCCATAGGCATAATATTGACAGTGCGTGTACCTGCGTGTTCAGTCGCTTCGAGTCGTGTCCAACTCTTTGTGGCCCCTGAACTGTAGCCCGCCAGGCTCCTCTGTCCATGGGATTCTCCAGGCAAGAATACTGGAGTGGGTTGCCATGGCCTCCTCCAGGGGATCTTCCAGACCCAGGGATCGAACCCACATCTCCTGCATTGTAGGTGGATTCTTTACTGCTGAGCCACCAAGGAAGCCCAATATTGACAATACATCCTTGTATTATTTCAGAAACATACTAAACACTTTAAAGGTCCCTGTAGACTCCACAGATTCTCTCAGAGAGGTATCATTTGGTAAGCCCCTTTTATATTTGCTTTCTCATTTAATTCTCACAATTACCTTATAAAGTATCTTTTATAGACCTAATTTATACTGACTGAGAAATTGGAGCTCATAAATGTTTAATTCCCAAGGTCACCCTAGCCAGGAAGTATTTAGGATTTGAACTTTGAATTGTCTGAAGCCACTGATGCTTCCATTGTCCTCCTCTTGGAAATATCTATACGACTGCCCTTAGCACCCGGAGAAGGTAATGGCACCCCACACCAGTACTCTTGCCTGGAGAATCCCATGGATGGAGGAGCCTGGTGGGCTGTAGTCCATGGGGTCGCTATGAGTCGGACACGACTGAACGACTTCCTTTTCACTTTTCACTTTCATGCATTGGAGAAGGAAATGGCAACCCACTCCAGTGTTCTTGCCTGGAGAATCCCAGGGGTAGGGGAGCCTGGTGGGCTTCTGTCTATGGGGTCGCACAGAGTCGGACACGACTGAAGCGACTTAGCAGCAGCAGCCCTTAGCACCTGTGGATTCAAGAGTTCTGAGTACTTGTGTGAATACAGGTGTGCTCATTTAGAAGCACTCTCTGTTCTCAATCAATGAAGGAGTAACTCTGGCAATAACATTTCCTCTTAATTCAGAGCATTTTAAATCTCCAGGACACCAAGGTAGCAGCTCTGGTTTAGTCATGATAAGGGACAGAAAATATTTTGTTCTACCCAGTCTGTGACTCTATCCATCAAATTAACAATACCAAAATACTTCAAAGGTTCAGACAGCTATAGAAAGACTAACTGTAGAAGCCCTGGGCTTCAATTGTATTTAACCCTGATTCAATAATATTAACAGCTCATCTTGCTGGGGAAACTTTTGTTGTGAGTGCCTCTTTTAGACATTTGAGGATGTGGCTAGGATATACTTTATACCCCTAGTGTTGATATTTCTTATGGAAATCATTACAGTGTTGATATTTCTTATGGAAATCATTACAGTGTTGATATTTCTTATTGAAATCATTACAGTGACTTAAAAATTTTTTATTGAGGTATGGTTGATGTACAATATTATATGTTTCAGGTGTACAACCTAGTGATTCACAATTTTTAAGGCATACTCCATCTATGGTTATTATAAAATATTGGCTATATTGCCTGTGTTTTACAGTATGTCCTCATGGCTTATTTATTTTCTGCATAGTAGTTTGTACCTCCTAAAACCCTACCCTTAACTTGCCCCTCCCTGCTTTCCTCTCCCTGCTGGCAAACACTAGTCTGTTCTTTATATCTGTGAGTGTGTTTCTTTTTTGTTATATTCACTAGCTTTATTTTTTAGATTTCACATATAAGTGCTATCATACAGTATTTGCCTTCCTCGGTCTGCCTTATTTCACTTAGTGTAATTACCTCCAAGTCCATCCATGCTGCTGCAAATGGCATTATTTCATTTTTTTTTATGCTATGCTATGCTAAGTCACTTCAGTCGTGTCCGACTCTGTGTGACCCCATAGATGGCAGCCCACCAGGCTCCCCCGTCCCTGGGATTCTCCAGGCAAGAACACTGGAGTGGGTTGCCATTTCCTTCTCCAATGCATGAAAGTGAAAAGTGAAAGGGAAGTCGCTCAGTTGTGTCCGGCCCTCAGCGACCCCATGGACTGCAGCCTTCCAGGCTCATCCGTCCATGGGATTTTCCAAGCAAGAGTACTGGAGTGGGGTGCCATCTTTTTTTCATGACTGAGTAGTATTTCGTTGTATATATCTGTTGTTGTTGTTGTTCGGTTGCCAAGTTATGTCTGACTCTTTGCAACCCCATGGATTGCAGCACACCAGGCCTCCCTGTTCCTCACTACCTCCTGGAGTTTGCCCCAGTTCATGTCCATGTATGTATCTACCACATTTTTGTAATCCATTCATCTGTTGACACTGCCTTTCCTTGAAGTAAACAATGTAACCATTAGAAGTTCCACATATTTACGTTTTGTCTTTGGCTGTGCTGGTTCTTTCTTTGGTGCACAGTCTCTTCATTCTGGTACACAGGCTTCTCTGGTTGTGGCACGTGGGGTGGGCTTCGTTGCCCCTTGGCATGTGGGATCTTAGTTCCCCAGCCAGGGATCAAACTCATATACCCTGCATTGGAAGGCTGATTCTTAACCCCTAACTACCAGGAAAGTCCCCACAAATTTATGTTTTTAAACAGAACCTCAAGTCTGTTCAAAAAGAAATTCCAAAACAATGTCATTTACTGTGTTGAAGTCTAGTTGATTTACAGTGTTGTGTTAAATTCTACTGTACAACAAACTGATGCCATTACACACACGCACATTGTTTTTGCATATTCTTTTCCATTATAGTTTATCATAGGATATTGAATATACTGTACTGTACAGTAGGGGATTCCAAGGTGGCTCTCGTGGCAAAGAACTCACCTGCCAATGCTGGAGACGTAAAGTGATGCGGGTTTGATCGTTTGATCCCTCGGTCGGGAAGACCTGGAGGAGATCATGGCAACCCACTCCAGTATTCTTGCCTGGAAAATTCCATGGATGGAGGAGCCTGGCAGGCTGCAGTCCATGAAATCACAAAAGAGTCCAACACAACTTAGCTACTAAATAATAACGGCAAAATCTCTTGATGTTCAGTTAAGATGCTGTCTACCCCCCAATTTTCTAAGCGATGGGTTTGGGTTTTATAATTATTTTTTAAAATATTTATCTTTTAATTTATTATTAATTTATCTGGCTGCACCAAGTCTTAGTTGTTGCATGAGGGAGCTTTAGCTGCCATATGCGAACTCTTAGTTGCAAGGTGGGATCCAGTTTCCTGACCAGGGATTGAACTCCAGCCCCCTGCATTGGAAACTTGAAGTCTTAGCCAGTGGCCTGCCAGGGAAATCCAACTCAAAAAACTGAATGGGAATAACTGAAATATAACAGTGTTTCTTTTGGGTTTATAGTCTGTAGGCAATTAATCATTTTCTTCTTTTCTGTATTTTTTGGATTTAATGTAAATACTCATTAATGTATTTAATGAGAATGCATTAACTTTTAATTGTAACTACATACAGGTTTTGTACTTTAAAAATTAGATCATGATTTCTAAGCAAGTATTTTAAAGAACACTATACACATTTATTCATTGTTCTTAAAAATTTTTTTTATTTTATATTGGAATGTAGTTAATTTACAGTGCTGTATTAGTTTCAGGTGTATAGCAAAATGATTCAATTACACATACATATATATGTTCCATTTCAGATTCTGTTCCCATAAAGGTTTTTACAGGATATTGAGTAAAGTTCCCTGTGTTGTATGGTAGGTCCTTGTTGGTTATTTATTTTATATATAGTAGTATGTATCTGTTAGTCCCAAACCCCTAATTTATTCCTTTTCCCCCTTTGGTAACCATAAGTTTGCCATTTCTGTTTTGTAAATAATTTCATTTGTATCATTTTTTAGATTCCACATATAAGTGATATCATATGATATTTGTCTCTCTGTATTATTCTTATATGTTTAATTTAATCAGGTCCTTACCACCACTAACTTTCCCTCTATTTCTTCCAGTTCAGAGCTGCCTTCCTCATTTAATGCTTTTCAGTTAATGGTGAATGACCCCTTGGGGTCTGAGTCTTGATACCAGCTTGCAACGCCCAGAAAATAACGTCAAACCTATGAATTCACTGGGAGTAATCTAAAAGCGAGTGGCTTCTCCAGTGGCAAAGAATCTGCTTGCAGTACAGGTAGCTGCAGGAGACACAGGTTTGATCCCTAGGTCAGGAAGATCCCCTGGAGAAGGGAATGGTAATCTACTCCAATATTCTTGTCTGGAGAATCCCATGGACAAAGAGCCTGGCAGGGTCCATAGGGTCACAGAGTTGTTCACGACTGAAGCGACTTAGCAGGCACATACACACAATCTGTTTGTAAATACACCTTCTCTAATTTTGAAAGCACCAACTGTTTCCTGTTGGGATCTTCACTATTATGCTTCTTAATGTTCGTTTTCCCCTTCTTTGGAAGCAGAATCCTCATTTTTACCTGAGTTCATTGTTACACAGAGAAGCCTGGCAGGCTACAGTCCACGGGGTCGCAAAGAGTCGGACATGACTGAGCGACTTCATTTTTATTGTTACACAGCTGAAAAACTATATTTCAAGTTTCCCTTGTGGCTAGGCAGAGTCACAACAAGTAGAAATGGTATAGATTCTTCTTACATTTTTTTTTTTCCTGGTATGTATATTATTTTTGAGATTTGAGATCTCCATTTACAGAATTTAGTTTATAATAGATTCAAAAACCAAACTTCTTGACCTTCCAATGCTAAAAAACTAAATGTGCAAAAGAACTACTATTAAATAGCACATAAAAAGCTATAAATTATTCTTATTATCTTTCTAAAAGGCTCATCCTTCTCTAGTCTTCCACCCTTCTCTCTAAATGATGATATGAGTCCTGGAGCTCTAGCATCTATTTTGGAACATGAGGGTTAGAGTCACACCCTAGACCTGGAGGAATAGAATGTTAGAACCCATCAGGGTCTCTGATAAGTTGATAACTGGTCATAACAGCCTTGGACTGCCTCTTTCACATGAGAAATAAACTCTATTGTCTAAGTCCCTGTTGTATTAAGTTTTTCTGTTATGTACAGCCAAACAAATTCTAAATAATGTATTTCTGGAACTAAAATTTTATATTGTGGTAGCTACCTGTTTCAGAGAAGGCAATGGCAACCCACTTCAGTACTCTTGCCTGGAAAATCCCATGGACGGAGGAGCCTGGTAGGCTGCAGTCCATGGGGTCGCGAAGAGTCGGACACGACTGAGTGACTTCGCTTTCACTTTGCACTTTCATGCATTGGAGAAGGAAATGGCAGCCCACTCCAGTGTTCTTGCCTGGAGAATCCCAGGGAGAGGGGAGCCTGGTGGGCTGCCTCTATGGGGTTGGACAGAGTTGGACACAACTGAATCGACTTAGCAGCGGCAGCAGCAGCTACCTGTTTACATAACCCTTATCACTCACTAATGTATTTTTTTTTTTATCGCCTGCTTCCTTCCACAACAACGTAGGCTTCTTAAGGGCAGGGCATGTGTGTGTGTGTGTGTGTGTGCTCAGTTGTGTCCAACTGTTTGCGTTCCTGTGGACTATAGCCTGCCAGGCTCCTCTGTCCATGGGATTCTCCAAGCAAAACTAAAGGAATAGGTTGCCATTTCATCCTCTGGGGTATCTTCCTGACCCAGGGATGGAACCTGCATCTCCTGTATTGGCAGGCAGATTGTTTACCACTTGAACCATTAGGAAAGCCTTTAAAGGCGGGGACTCGGCTTGTTTTGTTGTATCCCAGCCCCTAAAGCAGCGTTCACCATATAGGGGCTCAATAAATATTTGTTAAATGGTGTCTGGTGCAAACTGCAGATGTGGGAACTGCTGGTTGAAGGAGTGACAGCAGGAAGTATAATGCTTGTATTCATTAACTTATGTGAAAGAAAGTGAAAGCGTTAATCGTTCAGTCCTGTCGGACTCTTCGACTTCATGGACCGTAGCTCACCAGGTTCCTCTGTCCATGGAATTCTCCAGACAAGAATACTGGAGTAGATTGCCATTCCCTTCTCCAGGGGATCTTCCCAACCCAGGGATCAAACCCAAGTCTCCCACGTTGCAGGCAGATTCTTTACTGTCTGAGCCACCACTGAATGATAACAATTTAGTCATACTGTTTCACACTTCCTTGCCTTTGCTCCAGCTGCTAGTTCTGACAAGAATGTCTTTTCCCTTGTCCACCAGTCATGCTCCTACTTATATCTCAAGTTTTAACTTAATCACCACTGCTTCTGGGACACTATCCTTCAACCACCACAAGAAGAGTTGATCTTCCTTTATTCAACTGTATTTCCAATTCTCAATTGAATTATAGCACTTACCACCCCACACTACAATTAATTTTTTACATCTCTGCCTCCCCAACTAGACTCTGGACCTTGAGGGTAAAGTCAAGTCTATGACTTATTTACGTCTGTTTTTCCCAGTGCTTAGTCTAATTCCTGGTTCATGCTTGGGTGCAGTACATGTTTGCTGAGTTGTTAGCAAGATGACAGGTCTGAGGCTGTGATTTGCTTCTGCTAATTGCAATAAAACCTTAAAAATACTTTTGTATTACTTGATTTATGGGGGAAAAATTAACTGTATTGGATCAGCTGAAGGACAGTCTGAATTCTAGTCCCAATCCCAGAACTTCCTACCCAATGACCTCTTTGAGTGTGTTTCACCTCTTTGAACATCTACACCTTCGTTGATAAATTGGGATGTGATGATCTCACAGGGTTGTAATGAGGATCAAGCCAGCAACTGTGGGTAAAAGCTTTTTGTAAATGAACTAGTAAGCTTCATGCAAGAACAAATTTAAAACTGCTCAAGTTCATGGGACTTCCTTGGAGGTCCAGTGATTAAGACTCCATCCTTCCAATGCAGTGGGTGCAGGGTCTGTTCTGCTGGGGAACTAAAATCCCACATGCTGTTCGGCTTGGCCAAAAAAAAAAAAAAAATTTTTTTTTTTTAAAGTGCTCAAGTTCAGAGTTTGTCCTTTTTAAAGTAACAATAATCCCCAGAAAACTCTCCTCCCTGTCCTCTGGGTACAAAGATAACTATACTATACTATCCTATGATAGATAGATCTTAGGTCTCTTCTCCGTATTTCTAGAGCCTCCACAAGCTGAAGCAGCTTTCAAATTTTGAGGCCCCTCATCTTGAATCAGTCTTCTCCCTCAGATATAGCTAGTATTAGGGATACTTACCGAGAAGGCAATGGCACTCCACTCCAGTACTCTTGCTTGGAAAATCCCATGGATGGAGGAGCCTGTTAGGCTGCAATCCATGGGGTTGCTAAGAGTCGGACACGACTGAGCGACTTCACTTTCACTTTTCACTTTCATGCATTGGAGAAGGAAATGGCAGCCCACTCAGTGTTCTTGCCTGGAGAATCCCAGGGATGGGGGGGCCTGGTGGGCTGCCGTCTATGGGGTCGCACAGAGTCGGACACAACTGAAGCGACTTAGCATAGTATAGCATAGCATAGGGATACTTAAATTTCATCTAGAATGAACATTTATAAGAAAGCCTTTCCTTGCTCCCTGCAGATTCAACACTAAGAAGTAGCCAAAAGCTGAGGTCTCGTGTGCTTGAAACCTGGGCCAAACAGGAGTTCCAGGACCTAGAAGACCCCTCCCCTCAGCCTCTGAAAACTGGGCCTCTGAGTATCCTGAGAAACAGTGTAACACTCATTTTTGTGTTTCTCCGGTTCTTTTGGTCTCACCTTGATTTGCTTTAGCAGGCTACAGAATCCAGCCACTCAGTTAATGAGAGGGAATTGTTATGATTTAAAGACTTTTGGGCAAGGAAGAGGGGGGCATGAGGAGATGACAGATGAAAGAAGTGCCTTCTAATTGGTTACCTTTAGAGGTGTTTCCATGGGCCTCACCTAGGGCTATAGTTAGGATCAAATGGAAAGATGGGATCATTAACTCAGCCCTGGAATGCAGTCTAGCAGCACTGATGAGATGATTGCTACCCTCTCCATTCCTCTGGGCTGGCTGCTCACAGAGGGTTTGTGTTGTTAGAAGTGGTGAGCATTTTGTGAATTTCTGCAGTGTTCCTACCACTTCTGTTTTCTTGATAGTTTTAACTACCTTTCCCTCTTTATGGGGGAAACAAAACAAACAAACAAAAACGGACCTTTTTCTTTTATGGTGCCTCTAATCTCAGATTAGTTTTTTGGACTTTAAAGATTTCCTTCCCAGGCCATATGTGCCTGAACAAACACAGGAACAGCTGTGAGGTTCAGGTTTTCAAACCTGCTCCATTCAGAGGATTTCTACCACATCTGCCATACTCAGTCTCCCATATACTTCCTCACCTTCGCCCTCACTATCACCCCCACCCAGAATGCTTGTGGGGGTTAATCTCTTGTTAATCTTAAATCATTCTAGGGACTTGGCTTTAACAGTGGTTAAAACTTTGCACTCTCATTTAGTTTGGGCCTGAGTTTGATCCCTGGAAGGGGGAATTAAGATCCCTGCTTGCCTTCTGGCCAAAAGAAAAAAAAAACATTAACCAATGATACCCAGTTCTCAAAAGCCATCTCAATTCAATTCAACCTTATTCAAACTACTATCTATTGGGTAGTAAGTGCTGTGTTAGACTATGGGAACACAAAGGTTATGGTGGTTTCTGACCTCAGGGAGCTCACGTTCTTGGAGGGAAGGAAGGCAGGAAAACTCCTTGAATACAATGTGATCAGAGACATTACTTTTAGCCCCGTAGGAAACACATATGCCTGAAAGGGTTTAGGGCAACTCATATATCATCTATGAAAGTATTTTGAAGTATTCAAATGCACATTTATGTATATTTTCTGGAAACCCGTTATAGTAAGCGTCAGTTTAGTTGATTTTTTTTTTTTTTTTTGGTATGTCACAATTGGATTTAAGGCCCTTGAGTTTAAGAACCATATATATTTTTTTGTATCCCATCCATGGCACATATGGAAAAGAAAATGGCAACCTACTCCAGTGTTCTTGCCTGAGAAATCCCACAGACAGAGGAAGGATACCTTTGGGCTATAGTCCATGGAGCCGCAAAACAGGTGGACATGACTTAGCGACTAAACAACAAACAACGTGGCACATAACACTCAACGATACTCATTTGCCTTAATAGCTGGTTGCTTGATGTGCAGAAGAATGGAGTTGAAGAGAGAGCTTGGACTGGGGAATCCGGCAGTGCTAGGTTCTAATTTTAGCAGCGGCATTTGTTAGTGGTAGACTTTGGCAAGACATTTAGCCTCTCTGAGTCTCACTTCTTCTTCTTAAAATGGAGACAAGAACATCTTCCTCTCAAGTTGTTATGATTTTATTTGATAAGTGAAGTGTTTGGTTTTAAAGTAGAATTCTCTTTATTCTTCCTCTTTTTTCTGGTAGGACTATTGGAAAGGGGATAATCCTTTGCACCTTTTCACAATGTGACAGTATTTTTTAAAATGAAAAAATACGGACACAGGCTTTAAATCTTGCAAAGCATAGAAATTAAACCACATCTAGCGACTCATATAAGATCGTAAGCTTCACAAGGGCAAGGATCATGTTTATTTTGTTCAATACTGTCACTTCTTTATCTCACACTGTGTGCGTGCATGCTAAGTAGGTGCAGTCGTGTCCAGCTCTTTGCGACCCCATGGACTTTAACCCACCAGCCTCCACTGCTCATGGGATTCTCCAGGCAAGAATACTGGAGTGGATTGTCATGCCCTCCTCCAGGGGATGTTCCTTACCCAAGGATCAAACCCAGGTCTCCTTCGGCTCCTGCACTGGCAGGCTGGTTCTTTACCACTAGCGCCATCTGGAAAGTCCTTCTCACACTGCTGCTGCTGCTGCTAAGTCGCATCAGTCATGTCTGACTCTGTGCGACCCCATAGACGGCAGCCCACCAGGCTCCCCCATCCCTGGGATTCTCCAGGCAAGAACACTGGAGTGGGTTGCCATTTCCTTCTCCAATGCATGAAAGTGCAAAGTGAAAGTGAAGTCACTCAGTTGTGTCCGATTCTTAGCGATCCGATGGACGGCAGCCTACCAGGCTCCTCCATCCATGGGATTTTCCAGGCAAGAGTACTGGAGTGGGGTGCCATGGCCTTCTCCGCCTTCTCACACTAGGTGTTCAATAAAAATAAAAGGAAGGAATAAATTGATAATAACACATTTATATAAAAATAAAACAGTTCACAAGAATCAGTTTGAATTTATTTGCTTATTGACTGTGCCATGTGGCATGTGGGATTTTAGTTTCCCTATCAGGGATCAAACACATTCCTCTTGCAGTAGAAAGGTGGAGTCTTACCCACTAGACCACCAGGGAAGTTTCCCAAAAAATCAGTTTACAATATTTGGATATTTTAAATTTGGATTGTCTCAAAAACCTAGATCCAATCTTTATACTTCTGACCTCAATAGGACTGCCTGTGGCACAAACCCATGGGTCTAATGGAGTTTGATTCAGGACAGTTGGCAGTAGGATTCCAGAGTGAAAAAGTTGTTCCTGACAGCTCTATAGCTGAAGGCAGAATAAGCCCAGACAGGGCCGTTTACTACACAGGGAGATCTAAAACATGCCCCAAAATATCAATTTTGAGAATAGGAAGAATGACACTATCTAGCCAACTTTTGTCTGAGAAAAGGTAAAGCTTTTGACCGGTTAAGGGGGACAGTACCAAGTGTCTATGATATGTTCTAGTTTTCAAAACAGTTTTATACACATCTTGTCATTTGATCTCTATAACAACTTTGTGAATTAAGTAGTTCAGTAAATATTTGAGTGTTTTCTAGGTTTCAAGTACTATGCTTAGTACCATAGGACATTACATTTGGCTAAGTTACTGTCTTTTCTTTCCAGTAATAATAATAATTACCATTTATTGGGCTTTTTCTACTTGTCAGGCACTATCTTACTTTTTTGAAATATATCATCATTTTAATCCTTAAATAACCTATGAAATTGGCATTATTATTTGCTTATTTTAGACATACATAAAACGATGCTGAGAGACATTAATAACTTGTCAAGTTCACATAATTAACAAGTAAGATTAACAAGTAAATTAATAAGTAGATATGGGATTCTAACCTGGGTTTACTTGATTCCAAAGGCTCTGTTCTCTTAACACGGTACAAACAATTCCTAGTAAATAATTTGGCTGATAGTTCCTCACTCCTGAAAGTGTCTCAATTCCAATGTGAAATAATATAGGCTACATTAATTATTTTACTTACATATTTTATTTTGGCTGCACTGGTTCTTTGTTGCAGTAGCAGGCTTCTCTAGTTGGGCAGGCAGGCTTAGTCGCTCTGCAGCATGTGAGATCTTAGTTCCCTGGCCAGTGATCCAACTCTCATCCCCTGCATTGGAAAGTGGATTCTTAATCACTGGATCACCAGGGAAGTCCCAGGATATATTAATTTAAAATTGCTAAATGTTATAATAAATGGTCCTAGTTAAATAGGCATTCCTTACACCAACTTTTTTGGAGACTATTGATCAAAGCTTGAAATGCTTAATCCTTGCACCAGGAATAATTCTACTTTAATAATTATTGACTGAATCCAAGTAAGCAAATATATAATAACATTTTAGGCTAAGTTCCTCCTGAAACAGTTTGTGGGACAAGGATTTGAGTGTAAGCAGTTTATTTGGATAGTGAACCCAGAATCACTTGTAAGGGACCAGAGGGAAGGATAGGTGCAAATTAATTAACAGATCACTACCGTGGGTAACTGGGGCTCAGTCCTGCTCAGGGGAACTATACAGAATTTGCCTCAGAGATGTCTCACCCAAGAAAGCTGAGGTAGTTATCCACAAATTCTTTGCTGCCAAAGATGGAGAAGCTCTATACAGTCAGCAAAAACAAGACCAGGAGCTGACTGTGGCTCAGATCATGAACTCCTTACTGCAAAATTCAGACTTAAATTGAAGAAAGTAGAGAAAACCACTAGACCATTCAGGTATGACCTAAATCAAATCCCTTACAATTATACAGTGAAAGTGGCAAATAGATTAAATGGATTAGATCTGATAGACAGAGTGCCTGAAGAACTACAGACGGGGGTTCATGACATTGTACAGGATGCAGGGATCAAGATCATTCCCAAGAAAAAGAAATGCAAAAGGGCAAAATGGTTGTCTGAGGAGGTCTTACAAATAGCTGAGAAAAGAAGAGAAGCTAAAGGCAAGAGAAAAGGAAAGATATACCCATTTGAATGCAGAGTTCCAAAGAACAGCATGGAGAGATAAGAAAGCCTTCCTCAGTGATCAATGCAAAGAAATAGAGGAAAACAATAGAATGGCAAAGACTAGAGATCTCTTCAAAAAAAATTAGAGATTCCAAGGGAACATTTCATGCAAAATGGGCACAAAAAAAGGCAGAAATGGTGTGGACCTAACAGAAGCAGACAATATTAAGAGGTGGCAAGAATACACAGAACTGTACAAAAAAAAAATCTTCATGATCCAGATAACCATGATGGTGTGATCACTCACCTAGAGCCAGACTTCCTGGAATGCAAAGTCAAGTGGGCCTTAGGAAGCATCGCTACGAACAAAGCTAGTGGAGGTGATGGAATTCCAGTTGAGCTATTTCAAATCCCAAAAGATGATGCTGTGAAAGTGCTGCACTCAATATGCCAGCAAATTTGGAAAACTCAGCAGTGGCCCCAGGACTGGAAAAGGTCAGTTTTCATTCCAATCCCAAAGAAAGTCAATGCCAAAGAATGTTCAAACTACTACACATTTGCACTCATCTCACACGCTAGCAAAGTAATGCTCAAAATTCTCCAAGCCAGGCTTCAACAGTACATGAACCATGAACTTCCAGATGTTCAAGCTGGATTTAGAAAAGGCAGAGGAACCAGAGATCAAATTGCCAACATCCATTGGATCATAGAAAAAGCAAGAGAGTTCCAGAAAAACATCTATTTCTGTTTTATTGACTATGCCAAAGCTTTTGACTGTGTGGATCACAATAAACTGTGGAAAATTCTTCAAGAGATGGGAATACCACACCACCTTACCTGCCTCCTGGGAAATCTGTATGCAGGTCAAGAAGCAACAGTTAGAACTGGACATGGAAAAATGGACTTGTTCCAAATTGGGAAAGGAGGATGTCAAGGCTGTATATTGTCACCCTGTTTATTTAACTTCTATGCAGAATACATCATGTGAAATGCCAGTCTGGATGAAGCACAAGCTGGAATCAAGAGTGCTGGGAGAAATATCAATATTCTCAGATATGCAGATGACACCATCCTTATGGAAGAAAGTGAAGAGGAACTAAAGAGCCTCTTGATGAAAGTGAAAGAGGAGAGTGAAAAAGCTGGCTTAAACCTCAACATTCAAAAAACTAAGATCATGGCATCCAGTGCCACTTCATGGCAAATAGATGGGAAAACAATGGAAACAGTGAGAGACTGTATTTTCTTGGGCTCAAAAATCACTGCAGATGGTGACTGCAGCCATGAAATTAAAAGACTCTTGCTCCTTGGAAGAAAAGCTATAACCAACCTAGACAGCATGTTAAAAAGCAGAGACAGTACTTTGCCAACAAAGGTCTGTCTAGTCATAGCTATGGTTTTTCCAGTAGTCATGTATGGATATGAGAGTTGATCCATAAAGCAAGCTGAATACCAAAGAACTGATGTTTTTGAACTGTGGTGTTGGAAAAGACTCTTGAGAGTCCCTTGGACTGCAAGGAGATCCAACCTGTCCATCCTCAAGGAAATCAGTCCTTAGTGTTGATTGGAAAGACCGACGCTGAAACTGAAACTCCAATATTTGGCCACCCGATGTGAAGAGCTGACTCTTCACATTGGAAAAGACCCTGATGCCGGGAAAGATCGAAGGCGGGAGGAGAAGGGAACGACAGAGGATGAGATGGTGGGATGGCATCACCGACTCAACGGACATGAGTTTGAGCAAACTCTGGAGGTTGGTGATGGACAGGGAAGCCTGGCGTGCTGCAGTCCATGGGGTCGCAAAGAGTTGGACAAACCTAAGTAACTGAACTGAACTGATCCACAAATCCCCATCCGTCATCAGATGGTGAGCACTGGGTGTTGATGCCCCACTCAGGCATGATCCAGACTCTCTCCTCCCTCTAGGAAGTCTAAGGCCAAGTCACAGGTGCCTGAAGTAGAAAGAGATCCTTTAGTGTAAAAAACATTGAAGGCCAAGGGAATATCTGTGGGGCACCAACAGCTCTGTTGCAGTATATTAATAGTCTACAGAGTTTTATTCAGGTCATTGTGCATAATGGCTAAACTTGTGTGGGCTCCTACGGATTGTAGCCTGCCAGGCTCCTCTATCAGTCAGATTCTCCAGGCAAAAAGACCATTTTTTTTTGGTAGGGTGCCATTTCCTCCTCCAGGGAATCTTTCTGACCCAGGAATCAAACCTACATCTCCCACATTATCAGGTGGATTCTTTACCACTAGTGTCCCCAGAGAAGCCACAAACACTATAAACAACCTAAATATACTTTAGAGGGGATTGGCTAAGGATATTTTCTGAATAACCTTATATGATTTCTGTCATGCTTTTTCTGAGACATAAAACCAGGAGTCCATAACCTGGTCTGGAGGGTCATAGAAGGCCTCCTTAGTTAAGTGACAGTAGCTACTTGTGTGTTGTAGGGAGGAAATGCTCTGGGAAGCAATTCAAGCTGAGGAAATGGCATTGCCAAAGCCCTGAGGAAAGAAAATGCTTGGAGCTGTATTTACATGGGAGCGGATTAGAGAGCCAGGGTCAACTGGCTTCCTGAAGCTCAGTGGGAGGCAAAGGCCAGAGGCGGTGGGACCTCAGGATCAGGGACTTGATGCTGGGTCAATGGGCAGCCAGGGAAGTGTTTAAGTTTCTGCAGTAGATGTTTGGCAAGATGGCTCCACCTGCAAGAACAGAGAGCGGGAACCCACACTATGCTGCTCAGCTTCTGAATTCTTTGCTAAATGAAGAATGTGAGGCTGTCAAGGGTATATTCCAAGGTCTCTGACAGGCTGATTATTGTATTTAAACAAGAAAATGATATATTCATTTCAGATTATCAGAGATACTTTCCATTTTTATTACCTAAAAAGGACTTTGTTAATGTAAATTTTTAACCAAGAGCTTTGCACACAGAAAAGACTTCATCAGTATGGGAGTTTTTAAAAACTAATATTCAATATATTAAGATGACAACTGAAAAAACTTCATTTTCAAAAATTGTCTTTGAACTCATAATAATTTCAATTATTTTATTTATATATCAAGAAAATGTCAAAAATTGCCTAATGAATATGCAATCAACTTCACTTGAGTAAACAAATCTTCATCAAACAATTACTTAATTGCATTTCTTTAAACCTTTAAACTGCATTTGTAAATTTAATACATTCCATTTTAAACACTTTAAATGCTTGACCTTATAAGCAAAACTCTGCCAAGCTCTCAGTTCTCTTAAATATTGCAACAATATTTATGAATAGTCGGAGAAGGCAATGGCACCCCACTCCAGTACTCTTGCCTGGAAAATCCCATGGACGGAGGAGCCTGCTAGGCTGCAGTCCATGGGGTCGCTAAGAGTCGGACACGACTGAGTGCCTTCACTTTCACTTTTCACTTTCATGCACTGGAGAAGGAAATGGCAACCCACTCCAGTGTTCTTGCCTGGAGAATCCCAGGGACGGGGGAACCTGGTGGGCTGCCATCTATGGGGTTGCACAGAGTCGGACATGACTGAAGTGACTTAACATAGCATTTATGAATAGTAAGATTATTTTACAAGTTAAAAATCAACCACAAATTTTTGTTTGAAAACCGTATGGTTATGTCTCAGATTCTGTAAAATGCTAAATTTTCTAAAATTGCAAACAGTAGTTTTTAAAAATGAATTACTTAAATTGATATAATATTCAATTTATTTAAATAAAACCACTCATTTTAAAACAATGAGAATTATTTAAGCATATCATAAAAGGTATAGAATGAATTATCTGAGGCATTGTGTTACAATTCTGGTTCAGAGGCAGATATTCTTAGAGAAGGTTGAAATTGTTAAGGCCTTGGAATTGTAGCAGGGAGAGTAAAGATATATCAAGGATGGTGAAAGTAAGACCATGTAAAATGTTTTACAATCAGAATTTTTCTTTGATTTAAAAGGAAAGGAGTAAACAGGAGCATATGAAAACCCTGGCTCCTCCAAGATCATAGGGCAGTTGATTTTTCTGTATTAATCTGTAAATGTCAAAACAATTTTAAAAATGAACAGTTACTTGTGTTTGTAATAGAACTTTCTCTGAAATTTTCTACATGGTGACAGTATATAGGAGATCAGGAGTCCAAAATAGAGTGCATTCACAGAATTTTTGCAAAAGGTTAAACATTTTTCAACAAAAAGATAATGAAACAAATCTGCTGAGAAAATGATACACTTTAGAGCTACAGTGTTATGTTGCTAACCAGATCAAGGTGTTTCTCAAGTCTCTATCAGCTATACCAAAATGTTTCACATATTGAATCAAGGTGATTGGGAAATAATGGCTATAAATTTACTGAGCTATATTTAAATATTCACATTTTATGTCTGTAGTTCCATTTTGTTCGTTCTTTTTAGAGATTCATTTCTTTGTTTAAAAATTTCTTTCATTCATTCTGTTCATCAAATAATTTTAATGTATTTACAATAGTTATATTAAAGTTCTTCCATCTTAATTCAACATCTGGGTCGTCTATAGATCTGCTTCTATTTTCTATTGATTTTTTTCCTCTTGATTTTAGAAGGCGATGGCACCCCACTCCAGTACTCTTGCCTGGAAAATCCCATGGACGGAGGAGCCTGGTGGGCTGCAGTCCATGGGGTCGCTATGAGTCGGAGACGACTGAGCAACTTCACTTTCACTTTTCACTTCCAAGCATTGGAGAAGGAAATGGCAACCCACTCCAGTGTTCTTGCCTGGAGAATCCCAGGGACGGGGGAGCTTAGTGGGCTGCCGTCTATGGGGTCGCACAGAGTCGGACATGACTGAAGCGACTTAGCAGCAGCAGCAGCCCTGTTTCTTCTCAAGTCTTTTAATTGACGTTATCCAGACAATGTTTTAAAAGACCATAGATATTGGAGTAAATACTACCTCCTCTCCCCTAGAAGACACACCCTTTCTTCTGTTAGGCAAGAAGGACAAGGACCTGATCACTTTGGTCCAAACAATAGTTGAGGCGGTCCAGGATAGTTTACATCTTTAATTAGTTTTCATTTCTTGTTTCAAACGTCTTGAGGGAAAGATGAATTGTATGCAAATTAGAAGATTCAAGAAGTATGTTTTGACCTATGTACCACAAGATCTTGTCTTTGACATCTAGTCCAGCCTTAGGTTTCATGCCTTGCCACACACTCAGCAAAAATCCTGCTGCTGGGTCTTCTTGTCTTTCACGATTCAGTGTGTGTTGGCAAAGGCACCTTTGAGCTGCTATACCCAGTAAGGGTGAAAGCTGAGGAAGGCAACCTGGGGCCAGAGGAAGGTGGTAGCTTGTATTGGCTGCAAACTCATACTACTGCACTATCTTGCTCCCTTCTCTCTCAAATAAATACCAGATATGTACAGATAGTATTGCCAGTGAGCATCACTGACTCAGAGGACATTAATTTGAGCAAACTCTGGGAGATAGTGGAAAACAAAGGAGCCTGGTGTGCTACAGTCCATGGAGTTGCAAAGAGTCGGACATGACTTAGTAACTGAAAAACAACAAGTATACAGATTATTCCAGTATGGGTTTAATTTACTTCTTTGTATCTATGTTTACCAACCCAAGGAAACTGGGGCTACCAGTTCGGCAGGATGAGATTGTTTATGGACCAGAGATTTTGTGTTGTATCTTGGACTGCATCTACCCAGAGTCATTATTCTTAAGCCATTAAGGAGCACATTGAACTCTTTGAAAATGATATGATAGATCGAATCACTGCTCCCCATGCTTCATGAACTTCCTGTATTACAGTTCTACATCCACGTACTTACCATATAATTTTTCAGTGTCTCCTACTAGAGGAGGCAGAGGACATCTCCCCTCACCCCAACCTATGATGCATTTGCCTTGTAACTTGGTTTGGTCAATGAGATGTGGGCCAAAATGACAAGTGTGCCAGTTGCAGGCTGAGATCTCAAGAGGCATCTTATGTTTCAGTTTACTCTCCTGGACTCCGGTGACCCTTCATGAGAAGAACATGTCCCAGGTAGCCACTGGTCCAAGGAGAATGAGGAAATATGTGGCATAGGCTTGAATTCAACCAGCAGCCTGGAATCAAGCCTAACTGATTCCTGTCAAGCCTGGCAGAGCCACATCCAACCTACAGATCAGTGAGAGAGGAAATAAATATTTGCAGTTAAAAGCCTCTAAAAGTTTAATGTTGACTGATATGCAGCAAAAACATTTTCAAGCCAATGATTAAACAATTTTTTAAAAGTTTATGATGATTTGGCTCTGTGAAATTTTCTGATTTGTCTTAGGTTTCTTCATTTGAGTGATCAGGTAGCTCATTTATTTGCTGTGTGATTGAATTGACATTATTTTCAGATTTTTGTTTGTCTATGTCCATGATTGTTATGATCATTCTAATAACAGATGCAAAGTAACTGATTCTGATAACAGATGTAAAGTAACTGCAGTTATCAGGATGTTTAGATTTCATGTATTTAATTCTGAAGCAGCTTAATAAAACTGTGTGCATTTGAATAAAAGATTTTTAATTATCTTATGTTTTTCCTATTGTTAAAAAAACAAAGAGTTTTTAGGGGCTTCCAGGTCGCAAAGAGTTGGACACGACTGAGCGACTGAACTGAACTGATGGTGGTCCAGCAGTTAAGACTCCATACTTGCACTGTAGAGGGTGTGGGTTTAGTCCTTGGTGGAGGAATTAATATCCCACATGATGTAGCCCTCCCATCAAAAAAAACATAGAAGAAAAAAAACCTTTTAGAATAATGGCTTTATCTAAGAATAAAAAGACACTATATGTAATTCATTAAGCATCTTCCAGGACTTGTGGAAAGTATGTATACATATCATCATTTTCTTTAAAAAGAAATTTAATTTTTTTCATTAATACTTTCATAAGGTGGAAAGTTCCAAAGGCAAAAAAGAGAATGAAGTGAAAAGATTTCTTCTTACCCTGTTTCCCATGTTGCCCTGTCCAAGGGCAATTACTGTCACCCGTTTCTCTGGTATATTCTTCCAGTGATACTATCTGCACATACAAACATGTACATCATTATGTGTGTATATTGTGTTTCCCTGATTTTTAAAAACCAATGTAGTATTAACATTGGTTAATATAATGTGACAACATAAATGGGAAAAGAATTTGAAAAGAAGTGGATATATGTATACGTATAATTGAATCACTATGTTGTAACCCGAGACTATCACATTGTTTATCAACTATACTCCAATATAAAATAAAAATATTATATTAATCTATAATGGAAAATAATCTGAGAAAGAATACATATTCATACATATATAGCTGAATCACTTTGCTGTACACCTGAAACTAACACATCATTATAAATCAAATATACTTCAATAATAATAAATTTTTAAGAAAAGAAAAAAAATGTGTTTAGGGAATTTCCTGGTGGTCTAGAGGTTGAAACTCCATGCTTCCACTGCGGAGGGACCCAGGTTCTGTCCCTGGTTGGGAAACTGAAATCCCACAAGCTGTGCTTATAGTATGGCCAAAAAGAATTTAAATTTTTAAAAAATATATTTTTAGATTAATATGTAAAGGGTTTATTATTGTATATTAAATGAATATTTTTTATGTCTAAGTTCTAATTTCTAAAATGATAAATGTTACTATATGTAATCCATATAAACTAAAGATATTTGGGGTCCTCAAAAAATTTCAAGAGTGTAATATGGTCTTGAGATTAAAAAGTTTGAGAACTGCCCTTCTATTGCACAGATGTATGGGCTTTCTTTGTGGCTCAGCTGGTAAAGAATCTGCCTGCAATGCGGGAGACCTGGATTTGATCCCTGGGTTGAGAAGATCCCCTGAAGAAGGGAAAGTCTACCCACGCCAGTAGTTTGGCCTGGAGAATTCCATGGACTGTATATTCCATGGGGTCGCACAGAGTCGGACACGACTGAAGCAGCTTAGCAGCAGCAGCAGCAGAGCAACTGTCACTTCACCATATTTTAGTCTGTCCCACGACAATGGACATTTCAATCGTTTTCAGTATGTTGCTACTTCAAGCCATGCTGGAATGAATAACCTCCTGCTGCACATGTGCTCAGTTGCTTCAGTCGTGTCCGACTCTTTGCGGCCACCAGGCTCTTCTGTCCACGGGATTCTCCAGGCAAGAATACTAGAAGGGGTTGCTATGCCCTCTTTCAGGGCATCTTCCCCACATAGGTATCGAATCTGAGTCTCCTGCCTCTCTTGCATTGCAAGCGGATTCTTTACCCACTGAACCACCTGGGAAGCTCTACATGCTTTATTTCCCAAATGTGAGTAAATTGGTTTTGTGTGGAATTAGAAGTGAGATTGCTAGGTCAATGTACCAGGACAAAGTCCACAATAATATCTATCATCTCATTCCATCCTTGTAATTACCTTATAAGGTAAGACTTGTCAATAATTCCCTCTTACATATGAGAAATCAGAAGTTCAAAGATGTTAGATAATTTTTTTTAGAGTCATTGGGTTAAGAAACTGCTACAGGGAAAGGAGTAAAACTATTTTATCAGACTCCATGCTTTGAACCACTATTCTGAGTTATGGTTTCTCTATGCAGTACACACTCCTTCAGTTTAATTCACTTACCTGATAACAGGCTCTGTTCTTGCCTTAACCCAAGTTATTTCCTGGCACAGAACAGTCCTGAAATTAGATGAACTGGCTTCTCAGAGCAGAAATCACCACCAGAAAATGATTTAAGTGCTAAGAAGAACAGGGCTTTTATTTTGACTCACAAGAATTTCCGCCACCAGGTAATCTGGGAAATGAATTTTAGAATGTGATGCAGTTAAAACTGAAGCACATAATTCCTTTTTAAAATCTATATTTATTTATTTTTGGCTGTGCTGGGTCTTCATTGATGTGCGAAGGCTTTCTCTAGTTATGGGCAGAGCAGGGGCTACTCTCCAGTTGCGGTGTGCGGGCTTCTCTTTGCAGTAGCTTCTCTTGCTGGGAAGCAAGGACTCTAGGTGTGTGGGATACTGAAATTGCAGCTCGAGGGCTCTAAATTGCAGGTTCAGTACTTGTGGCCCATGGGTCTAGTTGCTCCTTGGCATGTGGGGTCTTCCGAGATAGGACTGAATCCATGTCTCCTGAATGGGCGGGCAGATTCTTAACCACTGGACAACCAAGGAAGTCCTAATTCACATAATTCTCAGAGTAAACTTTATAACCAAAACTATATGTCAAAATTACATTATGTATATCTACTTTCCACCCCATGAAACTTACACTGTAGTTACCTTTGTTTAAGCAGCATCACTTTTTTTTCTTAAATACACAAAAAAGGCAACCCTAAGAGTTTTGAAAGAAATAATTTTGATTATTTATAAATATATTTGAAAATACAAATAAATATTTAAAAGAAATATAATAATTTTTTTTTAACCAGACCTGGCACTCACAGAATTATCTTTTGATACAAAAAATCTGGCCACTCCCCAATAAAAATCCTTCAGTGGACTCCTATTTCTTATACTTCAAAGCTCATAAAAGGCCATTTGCAATTGCTCTTACTTCATAAATTCTCCTTCACATATATTTTTGATCTGTTTTAAAATAGTTGCAGATCTCAGAGATTTATTTCCTTGTTTGAACAGGTTACTTCAAATAGGTTGGACATACAGTGAAACCAGCAAAACCTCACTTAACATAGGCCATAAAACTTTATATGTGTAATATTGCACTCTTTTTCTCTGAGAAGGTCTCCAAATTGTGTATGTTTTGGGACCCATGAAACCTGGATCTACCTGTCTTTTTGCTAGGAATGCCTTTTTCCAAATGCCATGCCTTTGAAAACTGTCAACTGTTAACAAATCAGGGAGGGCTTACCTGAGCACTCCAGTCTGATTTACATGCTTCTTTCACACTCACAGTTTATGTTGCTATCTTGTCACACTGTGTGGTAAGACTCTTGTCACGCTGGTTTAATTGCTTATCTCACTCAGCAGACTATGGCTCTCTTTCTGTTTCCTCTCTCTCTATATATAAAATATAGACTACATATATACAATGGGGCTTCCCAGGTGGCGCTAGTGGTAAAGACTCTGCCTGCCAATGCAGGAGACGTAAGAGATGAGGCTTCCATCCCTGGGTGGGGAAGATCCTCTGGAGGAAGAAATGGCACTCCACTCCAGTACTCTTGCCTGGAGAATCCCATGGACAGAGGAGCCTGGTGGGCTACAGTCCATATGGTTCCAACCAGTGGGGCTCAACTGAGCATTTGAGCACATATACAATGTAACTATCTCCATGAAAGCAGGGGCCATGTTGAGTGGACTAATGAAAAACATCAACTTTTTAGCAAGAAAATCTAGCTACCTATAATCTGTTATGAAATAACATTTTGGAGGTTTTCTGTTAGTATATATTTGCTGCATATTCTTTTGCTTTTTTCAAGCACAATTGGAAAGAAATGCTGAATGGTTAAAAATAAATATATGGGAGTAAAACTTAAATTGAGAAATTATATCATCATATTTTTCTGCAAACAAGTGAAAAGATTGCTAAAAGTAGAGGTGTTGGCAAAATTTCTAAGGCCCCAAACTATGAACTGATTTTTGGAACATGGTGATCACATCATTCGAATTGTCAGCCTCTTCCCCCTGATTATCTCTCAACTCCATATCATCAAGTCCAGCCTCAGCCTAGGTTCTCAGCTGACCTTGTATTTGCCTATTTCAGCTAGTGGAATACCACAGTGGACAAACAAGGCGAAACTGAAATCGAAAGTTTGGGTTTGTCAACAAGTGTTCTTTGAATAGTTACTATACGCCAGTTTTAGAACTTCGTTTAGAAATACCAGAATTGCTTTATTCTTGAGAGCTATATTTCTAAGCCATAAACTTTAAAAACAAATACTTTGAGTTACATAGTTTTAGGTCTGCTCTTGAAAGGATGTCCATTATACTTTGAGTTTGAAAAGTAATGGACCCATTTTTGTCAAGATCAAATATAATATACTGTACATATCATATTTATTATACGTTCATTGAAAAAGGCATGGAAAATACATTATATACTGAACAGTAATTATCTTGTGGCCAAGAGCAGAAAGTGGAACTTTCTTTCATTTTTTAATATTTATTTAATTATTTGGCCACACTTGGTCTCAGTTGCACTACTCAGGATCTTCCATCTTAGTTGCGTCATTCAAGATCTTTCGTTGTATCATTCAGAGTCTTAGCTGTGGTATGTGGGAATCTAGTTTTCTGACCAGGGATCGCACCCCGCTTCCTGCCTTGGGAGTGTGGAGTTTTAGCCATTAGACTACCAAGGAAGTCCCTCATTTTTTATTTATATATTTGTACTTGAATTCTTAAGAATAAGCATGCATTACTTTTATGATTGTAAAATATCTAAATAACAAAGAATGTTTTAAGTGGATACAAATTTTCTTCATGTTTTGAGCAGTCATGTGATAAGTTGCTTCAGTCACCTCTGACTCTTTGCGACCCTATGCACTATAGCCTGCCCAGGCTCCTCTGTCCATGGGATTCTCCAGGCAAGAATACTGGAGTAAGTTGCCATGCCCTTTTCCAGGGGATCTTCTGATCCAAGGATCAAACCTGCATTTCCTGTATCTCCTGCAGTGCAGGTGGATTCTTTACTACTGAGCCACTGGGGAAGCCCTTGAGCAATCATATACATACATATAATTAAAATATGCAAATATTTTACATATATACATACACACGGGGCTGTCCCTGGTGGCTCAGACAGTAAAGAAATCTGCCTGCAATGTAGGAGACCTGGGTTCGATCCCTGGGTCGGGAAGATTCCCTAGAGAAAGGAATGGCTACCTACTCCAGTATTCTTGTCTGTAGAATCCTATGGACAGAGGAGCCTGGTAGACTACAGTCTACGGGGTTGCAAAGAGTTGGACATGACTGAGCAACTAACATACACACACACACACACACACACACACACACACACATACATATACTCATATATATATATACTGTAAATATTATCCCTGCATATTATTTATACAAACTGGATTCACATGTTAAAGATAATATTTCACCTGCTGGAAGTGCTAATTATCTGTTTATAAAGGGGTTGCTTTTTAATTCTCATTCTCGTATTTCCTTTTGACTTTTTATGTTTACTGCTACTGCTAAGTCGCTTCAGTAGTGTCCAACTCTGTGAGACCCCATAGACGGAAGCCCACCAGGCTCCTCCATCCCTGGGATTCTCCAGTCAAGAACACTGGAGTGGTTTGCCATTTCCTTCTCCAATGCCTGAAAGTGGAAAGTGAAAGGGAAGTCGTTCAGTCGAGTCCGACTCTTAGCAACCCCATGGACTGCAGCCTAGCAGGCTCCTCCGTCCATGGGATTTTCCAGGCAAGAGTACTGGAGGGGGGTGCCATTGCCTTCTCCGTTCTATGTTTAGTATATACATTTTAGTGTGATGACATCATTTACATCAAAAAGGTACCTGATTTCCTAAGACAGAGGTTTTTTTGGGGAAGAGTTAAGTCCTCTTGTAAACACTGTGAACCAAGGGAGGAGTTTAATTATTTTCCTCAAAAAAAAAAAAAAAAGAAAGAAAGAAAGAAAAGGAAAGAAACAATAACCAGTTGGTTTGATTTTTTACAATAGCTCTGGGAAACCCACTGTTTCCTGGTCAGGTGTAGTACTTTTTCCATTTTATTCCATGAGATTATAATTGGGCTGTACGTATGATAAGGGCCAGGCCCAGCGCCTATCATGGTCACCGATGAACCTAGCATAGAGATGGGCTTAATGTAGGTGCAGAGAGCATTAAAAGAAAACTGGCGTTGAACCTGTCACGGGAGAAGTTTCATGCATTCATTTGTATATTTAAAAATACTGATGATCTCGTTCTTGGAGTACATAAAGTAAAAGTGTATTCTTGTAAATAGTATTTAAATCAATTTAAATACGATTGTATAACACTCTTGAGTTTTCCCCGTCTTTTGTGGGTACATAGATTTGCTGATTTATATGCTAAGCATATACTGTTTACTCTCTGTGTAGCTTCGGAGGGACACAATAGAAGCCAAATCAGAGCTATGAAAACTTATTTTTTAAACGTTCACTTGGTTGTTAAGATGATTTAAAAAATAAGGAAAGACAAGGTATTTTCTGTAACTAAAAGTTTAGTAACTAAGTTCAGCTTTAAAATTACAAGGAAAACTATTAGAAGGGCTGTTTTACTGCGGACATGTGCCTTGAGAAAAGAGGAACTTTGACAGTTTCTCAACTTTATTATAACTAAGAATCATCACTAACAATGGTATTGAGATTCATAAATACTTATTCAACAATATTTAGTAGCTTCAAATAACAAAAAATAAGTTCTCCTCCCTAGGCTTTCATTCATTTGCGGTATCACGTTAGGAAGAAATGAAAAACACATGTCAAAACAATCTTGTACACTTTAAATATGTGCTACTATGTATCAATAAACCTCAATCAAGCTGCTGAAAAACCCCAAAAAGAAACAAAAAGAAACGAAAATGTTAACTTTACATAGGACAAATAAAGGAATTACTTCATTTTTAAGAGCAGTTTCTTCTGGGGAACAAGTACCTCTGCAGAGCCTAGTAGCCTGAGGGCAATGCACATTTTATGTAATTAATACCTATTTTTTTTTCCAGCCTACATTTAGATTACTATGTCGACTCAACGAAAACAAAACCCACCATTTGTGTTCTGTGGCAGCTCCTCCGCACTTGAATGCTCTGTGTTTTGCGTCATTTCCAGCCTCCAAATAGGACTTTAGAAACCTGGGAAAAGATTCTTTCAAGTATTTATGTAGTATTTCTTAGGTGACCCAAACTGCGAACCCTAGGGGTGTTTCGAAGGGGCTATCGGCTCGGGGCTGGGTGAGGCTGTAGTGAGAAAGCTTTCCTAGAACTCAGGACTGGGTTCCCAAATATCTCCTCCACATGCCTCATAGAAAAGCCTTCCTCTTTTCCTCTCTCTCTCTCTCTCTCACACACACCTTCTAAATCAAGGGCTTCAACTCTAGACAGTCAACTGAGGTGTTTTTTGTCTGTGGCAGTGGAAAGCGGCGCGCCGGGGCCGAGTCTAGCTCTTCCCGAGCTTCCGGGTGAAGCCGGCGTTTCCCTCTGGCCCTCGGCTCTGGGAGGGGACGGTCGGCCGCGACAGCGGGGCCCGCCCAGGCTCTCGGGAGCACCTGAGTCGCAGGACGCGCCAGGGGTAGGCGGGGCGCGCCAAGCGCCCCTTCTGGGTTCAGCCCTGGCTTTCCGCTGCGGCCGCCTGGCTGCCGGAAGGGCTGGTGATTGACAGAGCGCCTCAGCGGCCGGAGCGATGCGGAGGGAGGGTCGAAGAGCCGGCCGCTGAGAGCTAGCCTTAAATCGGTTGGGTTGGGCCTCGGGAATAGCCTCCCCCGGGCCCACTGGCCTCCCTGAATGGGTTGTTATGGCAACAAATGACCGAACAGTCCCTTACGAATCGGCCAATGAGAGAGGCCGTCTTTTCCACCCCACTTCTGAGAAATAGGTGTTGCGAAAGCCCGGGTAGGATCCCGAGAAGAAGGTGGTGCCAGGACGTTCAGCGGAAGGGCCGGTGGCGGGGCTTATGACGTTGCAGGGCAAGCCAATCGCGTCTTGTGTTATCAACGGCCCCGCCCCCTTACCGCACATTTCCCCTCCCCTAGCTCATTTCGCACGACGCAGCGGTTGGGAACACAGACATTTTCGGAGCTGGAGCCGCCACTGCCGCCGCCATTTTGTGTCTGTGGAGAAAGAAGATTCTGTGGCGGCTGGAAGTGGACGGAGATCACCCGTGAGACGGCGGCGTTTCATACCCGAGGTTCCCCCTGTGTCGTCCCCCAACCCCCCTCCGCGGTCAGCATGTGGTGAAGCCGGAGCCGCGAGAGACCCGGGGAGAGGAAGAGAGGAGTCGGAAGGGAGGCGGGGTATCCAGAGCGGCTTCAGCTTCAGCTGCGGCGGACCTCGGAGGGGGGCCGCGGCGCAATGTCAGAGCAGACGCCGGCCGAGGCCGGTACTGCGGGGGCCCGGGAGGACGCCTGTCGGGATTATCAGTCATCACTCGAAGACCTGACCTTCAATAGCAAACCGCACATCAATATGCTGACCATTCTAGCCGAGGAGAACCTGCCCTTCGCCAAGGAGATCGTCTCTCTCATCGAGGCCCAAACCGCCAAGGTTTTTATACACCCCGCAGCCTCCTATTCTTCTAATACTCCCTGATTTTAGTGTCAGCCTCATCCCAGGTCTCGCTTCCATCCGAAGGGGGACGGTGTTCCTCCTCTCCAACCCTCCCCCCCCCCAACTCAGGCTCTCGGTCTTTGGCCCAGGCTTCGAGCATGGGCCTCTCTCGGGGGGAGGGAGTGGGGAGGATCAAGGGTGGAGTCCCGCTTCCGCTCCCCAGCTCCCTATTTAGGCCACTGCCTCGTGTATCCCGACACACGCGCTCCTTTGGGGAGGGGGAGACTGGAAGGCAGTTCGTGGTGTGGGGAAGTAAGAGTTAAAGCCCTTTGAAGTGTTCCCCCCCCCCCCCCCCCGCGTTGGGAAGGTGGGGAATGATTCTTTCCCCGTTCCCGCCCCCCTCTCCCCGAGCCCTTTTGGGTAATGGTGCTCTGTGGGTTGGAAGGAGGTGAAGGGGGACCTGGGAGCGAGCTATTGGGGGGTGGGAATAGGGCCTTGGCCCCGAGTGGAGCAGCCGCCTGTTAGGAGCCCAACATGGCGCCTGGAAAGCACATGATGCGAAAGGGAAGAGAGGAGAATCCATTCTCTGCCAGCCGGGCAGCTGCTCACACCCGTCATCCCCATTTTGGGGTGGGGGCGGCTAGATAGAACTTGTGCACATTCTCCTGTCGGAAGGTCTCATTTGTCCCCAAATCCGGGAAAATTGGGGTCGAGGGTGGGGTTGGAGAGGGTGGGGAGGAGATCTTATCCAACCTGTAGGTGGAGAACTGGCCCACTGGGTAACAAGTACTTGTAGTTCTTCTTGTTTTTTGAAAAGTTCAGTCCCTCCTCTTCCTTTCCTGCTTTCCCCCCTCCCTGCCTTCCCTGAGAGTGAAGACGTTCTTTGCTTCACCCCTGACAGTAGTGGTCCTCTGCCACCCTAATTTCCCTGTAGTTCTCCTCTTCTGTGGATTCATGTGGGAGCGAGGTGTCATTTAAGTCAACTTACTGTTAAACTTAGTTATCGTAATGAGTTTTAAAAGCTTCCCAGTAATACGTTTTAAGTTATTTTTGAAGCTTGTACTTACGGTTTAGTTTTTTTTCTAGTTAGTGATTGAAATGATCAGGATCAGCCTCCTTTTAGCAGAGTGAACCCCTTTTAAAAGGCCACTTTAACAACAACCACCAATATATTGTTTAGAGGCGGTTTCTGTCTAGTGTAAAACTGAGTGGTCTGACTTTAATAAATGGTTTTGAAATGTGTGACTGGTATTATAAAATTTGTGAATAAAACATATGAAATATGTATTTGTCTTTTTTATTTACCTTTGTAAGGTGTAGAATTTGTTTCCAAGACTTATTTTTATCTACGTGGTTGTGTGTTTTAAACAAAAGTCTTTAAGTGACTTGGGTTCATTCTCATAGGTTCTGTCCACTCTTTTGGGTAAATGTGCTCACAAGATACACGGTTTCAGGCGGTCCTTTCATACTTTAAAGAGGACAAAAATAAGGGTGTTTTTTTTTTTAAGCCCCAACAAGTTTGTCATGCTCAGTCTGACAGCTAAAATATGAGTCCTTACTCACCTTTTCCTGTGAATGTCTGTGAAACAGCTTTTGTTCTTTTTTGAAAGTATGAGATTTTAAAAGGAAGCATTCCTCATATTCAACATCCTTTTTATTGATACCACAAACATGTTGGACATGAAAACTTAAGTTTTTGCCTTGTTGAAGGCTTAACATGAAATGCCTTTTCTAAAAAAACAAAAGTGCACTTGCGTTTTTTAAGAAAATATCATTGGTTTTTAAAATCCTACCTGTATTTTTGGTGTTACTAATATTCCACAGAGCCTAATATTTAGCAGCTTAGGTTGTCACTCAACCGTTTCCTTGCTGGTTTTTAAAAGGATCCAGAAGACCTTCGAGAAATGAAAGCTAAATGCTGAATATAGTGACCACATTAAAATTTGTATTTGTGTATGGCTACACAGAGTGGTGAAAATAGATGGACTATTTGCTGATGAAAGACAGCTGAATCTTTTTTTTGGCACACATTTCCTGGTTATTTTTGTAAAGCCAGATGGAGGGAAAGATGTAACAGTCACTTTGGGGAAATATCTTAATGAGGGATGGGGGCAAGGGTGAGGGGAGGGATTTTCTGTTATTTGGTAGCAAACTGGCTTGGTTTTGTGTTTCTGGAGGTGAATGTTTGTGTCCTTATCCTCTAGTGTCTCAGCATTACTAAACTTAAGGATTCACACTTCTTTGACTCCTCCCATGAGGCAGTAGTAGCGAAAAAATATTACATACAAGGATTCATTTACTTGTACAATAAAAAGTTAGCCTACTGAACAGATTCTGGTTTTAAAGAGCCTGTTTCTTCATAAGTACAACAATGACTAAAATGGTATAAAACATGACATGGTAAGATAAAGACACAGCAGTAAAGCAGTTGACATGTTGGTAATAGTTTACCCACATGCAATGGCCTTGTGAAACCCTTGTATTAGTACTGTAAAAAACTTCTTTCATACAAAGTTATTCAAAGGTTTCCTTAGTCAACTTTGGTTGTTATCAGAAGCAGGAGCACTTCCACACACTTGTATGGGCAATTGGTTTTGTGAAATAATGGTGGCATTGTGTACTGCAGAACTGTGAGCTTACCCTAGCTTACCCTAGCTTCAGGTAGCTGTGGGTAAGTGTTCAGGGTTAATTCCTATACACATGGGAAGGGTAAAATGGGGTTAATTTTGTTTTTAAATCGTGGGTGCTCCTGTGGAGTGGGAGTTAACACTTGGTTTATGTGGTGTGTTTTAATGCTCCTCAACAAGTCTGTGAACCTGCTGATGCTTTCTGGAAACTTGCTGTGCCTTCTAAAAGCCAGTGATGGGTAGGCTTTACAGTTGAGCGGGGACAACGTTTCTTTGCTTTGGAAAGGGCCACCTGTATCGGCATCATCATACAGGCCCTGCACAAATTTAGAACCTTGGTTTGTGCTGGTCAGAGGAAAACTATTTCGACGGAGAATCCATGCGGTGAAGAAAATCTTCAGGACAAATCCTGGTTTCCAGAGTCAAGTTCAACCTGACTTACATGACTCAGCGGCTGCTCCATCCAGTTTTTCTTGTATCAGTAACAACTTGCACTTTTATGCATGTTAATGTGCAAGTTAAAAAAAAATTTTTTTTTGTCATTAACTTCATATGTGAAGTGTACTTAATTGCTTTTGTTCATTGGATTATAGAGAAATAATCCTAATGATTTTACAGGTAACAAGGGTTCATAGACTTTAACATATAAAAGACTAGGGCTAGAGGTCTGAAAACTGTTTCATTGAGTCTGGGTACATCAAAGTTAATGTGGGTCACAAAGCTTACACTTGGATTGCAGAAAATATCCACCCCCTTTTTTGGTCACTTTTAAACACATTTTTTTTTTACTATACAAACTTGAAATTCCATTGATTGTTAAATGAGTGTACTAGGGACTTTTTTCTTTCCGATTAATTCTGAAATTTGTATGCTCAACTAAAGACCGTTGTAAGAGGTGAGAACTTGAACACTTAAATTTCCTAAAGGTTAATATTGATTCAAAAGTATTTAATACCAACAAAATAGAGGTCTGTATTGTAGCCTAAAAATTCATTTTTAAAAGTAATTCTTTGGTTGCAATTCATTATACTAAACTTCTCAGTTTCTTTTTATTACTCAGGCTCCCTCCTCAGAGAAGCTTCCTGTTATGTACCTTATGGATTCTATCGTGAAAAATGTTGGAAGAGAGTATCTCACTGCCTTTACTAAAAATCTAGTTGCAACATTTATTTGTGTGTTTGAAAAGGTATATATACATTTAGAAACATTTGAATTTTTTTAAAAAATGTTCCTGATTAAATAAATTCTTGTCTTTGTGTTGGGTTTTCTTGGGTGGTTAAATGTTTATTCTTTTTGGGCTAAAGTTAGTGTTATACCTAAAGTGGGTGCTAGGTTTTTTAACATTATCCATTCAAAAACAGATGAGTTTGCTTTTAGAATTTTTTTATGTGTGTGTGTTTATTAGATGATCTGTTTCATTACTAGCATGTAGGCAAAAAGATCTGAAGCTGTCAAGAGTACTTCAAATGTCATTGTTTAGGTTTCCGGTGTTAGGATGTTAACTATTTCTTAAAAAGCATAATGCTAGTGTGTGTCAACCTGTGATTCCTGAAACTTGACTTTTTTTTTTCCTTCTGGAATTGTTACTCTTGTTACTTTGTTCAAGTATATTTTATGAGATACCTGAATGGTGGATCAGTGAAATGCTTTAGGTTATTTTGGAAGTACACCCACACCCACCCCCCTCCTGTGCACCACCAATTCTGGATCTTCTTAGTGTTTAGAAGAAAGGATTGTTAGTTTCTCTTACCTAGAAATTGTAAACTTCTATAACAGTGTATCTGATAGTTTGGTTAATCTAGTTATTATGTTGAGGAAGACAAAGGATTCGCTGAAGTAATTCTTTTTCCTGTCAGGCTTCATCTTTCACACTGAGCAAAAGGACATTTGTAAGATACTTGGGTTTAAATACTGTTTCTCACCAAAAAATGGGTGGTTTTTACATTTTAGTAGATATCTTGAGAAATCTTATAGTTGTCAGGTTTGGGGAATTGGGATTATTTAGAACTCCTGGTTATCAGATTTTACTTGTTTGTTAGAAAATGTGTAGTTGCTACTTGAGTAACTTTTCCCTTTAAGTTCCTAGAGAAAATAAATTTTAAGTATATGCAGAAGAAATTTGGAAAGCCATATTTCAAATTGTATTAATAGAACTTGTTAATAGTACTGTAGACCTTTACTAAATACTGCTTGCCTGGGACTTTAGTCTAAGGAGAAACCAACTTTGCATTGTAGAAATAGGGATGCTAAACCAGTTTCTTGGTTTCAGTTTCGGGATGTTCAAATTCATTTGGGTGTTTGGTAGAATACTTGTACTGACTCTTAACTAGGCCTTAACACTGAAGATGATGAAAATGACTTTGTAGTAAATATCTGAAGATTCAAATATAGTTAAAAATTAATTCAGTTTTCCCAAGTGCTAGATTTCTCTGATGGTAATTTAAAAAGTATTATTGTGCTCATCACAAGCATGAGCAGTTGTTATATAAAACTAAAGCATGAGCAGATATGTTATATAAAGCTTACCAGTGAGTAAAATTTTGTGAATTTAAATTATTCAGGTGTCTACCACACTACAAATAGCTTATTCATAGGTACTAACCATATTGTATTGCATGAAATCAGTTAAATAGTTTTGTCTTACTTTGTACTAAATGTAAATAACTTAAAATTTAAGTCATCAGATAAACTATTTTCTACTTTTATATTTTTGTCTAGAGTAAAAGTTACATTAGGAATACTATGTTAAGTCTTTTTTGACAAAAAGTTTTTTTAATTAACTTTGTATGTGCAAATACAACTTTATTAAATTATTACTGTTATATATAATTATGAATGAGAAGTATGTGTGCTATATGTGAAGTAGAACTGAGATTGATGTAGCATTATACTTGATATATAAAATATCCTATAGTAACTTAACAAGCCATAGAATTGTTCTGTTGTTCTAGGTGGATGAAAATACTAGAAAAAGTTTATTTAAATTACGTTCCACATGGGATGAAATATTTCCTTTGAAGAAACTTTATGCCCTGGATGTCAGAGTCAATTCGTTAGATCCTGCTTGGCCTATTAAACCTCTGCCCCCCAATGTGAATACATCTAGCATCCATGTGAATCCTAAGTTTTTAAATAAATCGGTAAGTTTTAACATAAATGATACATAACTAATATTTTCAACTGTCAAGTTTTGACTTCTCTAAAATTTCTTGCCAGAAAAAATTATCAAAATATGCTGTGCTGAATCAGTTTAATTAAAAAGTGCCCCCCCCCCCCCCCCCCCCCCGCCTCAGGTTCACAGTGCCTTTAAGATAAGTATTGTCCTTGTTCAGTGCATAATATATTTATTTTGGTTTTTAAATTCCTGAAAATTTTCTATGCTTTTAAACATGATTAGCCATTTAAAATTATGGATAGTGTTTATTAAAAGAGAAACTGATAACTTTTAGTTCCCCCTTAGCTACTTCCTTTTTAGCTGTGATTTTTTTTTTTGTTAACAAATTATTTTTTCTTGTAGCCTGAAGAGTCTTCAACACCTGGCACAGTGGTCAGTTCCCCTAGCATCTCCACTCCTCCTATTGTCCCGGATATACAAAAGAATCTTACTCAAGAGCAACTAATAAGGCAGCAATTACTGGCAAAACAAAAGCAGCTGTTAGAACTTCAGCAGAAAAAGCTGGAGCTTGAGCTTGAGCAAGCTAAGGCACAACTGGTAAGTAAAGGAGATTTGGTATTCTGAGTGTTTTTAAATTTGCCTTCTGATGGAGGTGGAATTATTTAGTATTAACATGTTATGTTTGTTAACAGTGTATTTGTTTTGCCTTTATTTTGCAATTAAGGTATATTTATTAGGCCAGATTTTTATATCCTTATTATAAAACTCAGGAATCCCTCTTAGCTGGTAAAGAATCTGCCAGCAATGCAGGAGACCTGGGTTCCATCTCTGGGTGGGGAAGATCCCCTGGAGAGAAGGGAATGGCGACCCACTCCAGTATTCTGGCCTGGAGAATTCCATGAACAGAGGAGCCTGGCAGGCTACAGTCCATGGGGCTGCAAAGAGTTGGACACGACTGAGCAACTTTCACTTTATTGTAAAACTCACCTGAATATACACTGCACTATTTTTTTCAAAAACTTTTTTATTAGCTTGCTGTCTTATGAGATAGCATCTTAGTTTTGTTAAAAATGTGAATTTAATATCACTCCCCAGATGGTGTATTGTGGCAAGTGTTTTTGCCTAGTCTTTATTGTGAACTTAGGTTTCATGAGCAGAAATCTTTAGCAAGTTCCTTAGAAGGCTACCAAAAAAAAAAAAAAGCCATCACAAAATTAAGGAAGCCAGGAAGATTGTGTATTTCTGTTCATGAATAACCTTGTATTATTTTACTTAGTGCTTGGCCTTATTTGAGAGTGAGGGAGTACAGCACTGCAAAATTTTAAAAGTTCATTATCAGTGCCACTGTGAGAGGAACTGAATTTTATGACTTGAAATTTAGCTGGAATGACTTTGATGCCTGTGCAACTAGAGTGTAGTGATTTATTTAGTAGTTTCTCAATATCAGTCTGGCCCAGAATTCTGAATAATTAGAAGATTTTTTTTCCCCATTCTACCTAAAAGTTATAAAACCTCAAAGTAGAGAACCAGGAAGAAATAACAGGCCACATAAATAAATATAATCTTTCTCCTTTTATTTTTATTTCCACTTAAAATACCAAAAGGATGCACTGAAAATTATGTTGGAATGTTTTCACAGCTCTAACATGAACATTTATTTTGTATTTCAGGCAGTTTCCCTTAGTGTTCAGCAGGAGACATCCAGCTTAGGTCCTGGATCTGCACCATCCAAATTACATGTTTCACAGATTCCCCCTATGGCAGTTAAAGCTCCCCATCAGGTTCCTGTGCAGCCTGAGAAAAGTCGTCCAGGTCCATCCTTACAAATTCCAGATACGAAAGGAACTAACCGGGATCCCCGTCTTAATAGGATGAGTCAACATTCTTCTCATGGAAAAGATCAAAGTCACAGGAAAGAATTCCTAATGAACACACTGAACCAATCTGATATTAAGACCAGTAAAACTGTACCCTCTGAAAAACTAAATTCATCCAAGCAAGAAAAAAGTAAATCAGGTGAAAAAATAACCAAGAAAGAACTTGACCAATTGGATTCTAAATCCAAATCTAAATCTAAATCACCGTCACCTTTGAAAAATAAATTATCCCACACAAAAGACTTGAAAAATCAAGAAGCTGAAAGTACAAGGGTGTCTGATATGAGCAAGAGAGATCCAAGATTAAAAAAACATCTTCAGGATAAGACTGATAGCAAAGATGATGATACAAAGGACAAGAGAAAAACTGCAGAAAAAAAGGATAAAGATGAGCACATGAAATCATCTGAACACAGACTGGTGGGAAGTAGAAATAAAATCATAAATGGCATTGTACAAAAACAGGATACAATAACGGAAGAATCAGAAAAACCGGGGACAAAACCAGGGAGATCGAGTACTAGAAAGCGATCAAGATCACGATCACCCAAGTCTCGGTCACCAATTATACATTCTCCCAAGAGAAGAGACAGGCGGTCACCCAAACGAAGGCAAAGGAGTATGTCTCCAACCTCAACCCCCAAAGCTGGGAAGATTCGCCAGTCAGGAGTTAAACAGTCACACATGGAGGAGTTTACACCTTCCAGGGAAGAAAGAAGTGCAAAGAGAAGTACTAAACAGGATGTTCGAGATCCAAGGCGGATAAAAAAGACTGAAGAGGAACGACCCCAAGAGACTGCTGGTCAACATTCTACCAAGTCAAGCACTGAACCAAAGGAGAATGTAGAAAATTGGCCAAGTTCCAAGTCTACCAAAAGGTGGAAATCCGGTTGGGAAGAAAATAAAAGGTAGGATGTTAACATTTTTAATCAAGTAGAATAATGTGTATCTTTAAAAACATAGTGTTACTTTAAAAACTGGATAATGTTTACTGGGTGGTATAATTAGTACTCCCCCCTCCCCCCTTTTAATTCTTAAAACCTTGTCAAGTTAAGTACCATTATTATTGCTTACCTTAACAGATAAACTGAAGTTTAGGAAGGTTAACTAATCTACCTAAGGTGGCACATCCAGGATACACAAGAATCAGTATTTATATCTGATTTTCCTGACTTCAGATCTTGTGTTCTTAATCATTTAATTCACTTTTATGATGTGTTCATTTTAACCAGATCCTATTAAGGATCTTTGAATATGGTCCTGAGTATTTAAGTATTTTTTATAAAGTAACATATTCTTTTTATGGTTTCAGTTTACAACAGGGTGATGAACATAGTAAAGCTCCTCATCTAAGGCATAGGGAGAGCTGGTCAAGCACTAAAGGAATCTTGTCACCTCGAGCCCCAAAGCCGCAGCATCGATTAAGTGTAGATGCCAATCTTCAGATTCCTAAAGAGTTAACTGTTGCAAGCAAAAGAGAATTACTTCAAAAGGTAGCTACCACACTCCCATGTAGTCATGATTCTCCTTTTGTCTGTAACTTTTATAAGTACTTTTTATATTTAAAATATTTGATTTCCTCTTATCATCCCTATGCAGACGAGTGAACGTTTAGCATCTGGTGAAATTACACAGGATGAGTTCCTTGTTGTTGTGCATCAAATACGACAGCTATTTCAGTATCAAGAAGGTAAACATAGATGCAGTGTACGGGATAGTCCTACAGAAGAAAATAAAGGTGGATTAAAAAAGAAACCTCTCTTATCTGATGCTGAATTAACCTACTATGAACATAAAGCAAAACTGAAAAGGACACAGGTTCAGCATTCATTTCCAAGACTTGATCTCTTAGATCCTGATATTTTTGACTACCCTTTGACTGATGCCTTGTTGTCTGGAATAGAATGTGAGCCATCCAAAAGTAAACATGCAAGTAGGAATAGTGGAGCACAGTTTGACAGAAAAGAACAATTTAGTGAAAGAGCAAGACGTCTTTCTCCTATATCTGGGAGTCGTACTTATGCTGAGAATCTTTCACCCCATGAGGGCCGGAGAAGACATGACGAGCAAGTCTCTTCTAAAGGTAGAAAAAGTTAAATCAGATTATACCTATTGAATCACACAGCAGTGAAGGGAAAATGAACAAGCTAAGTGGGGATGGATTTTTGTGACTGTTCAGACTACTGCTTTGTTGTTTGTTTTGTTGCGGTTTTTTCCCTCAAAGGGGAGGGAGCTAATACTAAAAGGGTCGACTGTGTGTTAGGTACTTACCTAGTAATCTGATGCATTCCTCACGGTGACCCAATGCAGTATGTATTATCCCCATTTTACAGATAGGAAACAAGACCAGAGAGGTTAAATAACTTGCTCTCAAAGTCAAATAATTAGTAAATTGTCTGAGTGGGGATTTTTTTTACCCCGGTGTGTTTAGTTCTAGAGGGCATTCTCTTACCCGCTGCTTGTTGCTGTCTTTTCCCTCCCCTCTGATAGTGAGATAGTTATGGGTGTTGTTGAATAAACATTTACAAGAATATAGGAAGAAGATTTTAAGATAATTTGATATACATTATCAGATTCAGGAAAATAATTTTTTTTTCCTTTTAAAAGGTGTACGAGAAGAGCAGAGATCACCATTCAATGATCGTTTTCCACTTAAACGACCTAGATATGAAGATTCAGATAAACCATTTGTAGATAGCCCTGCATCAAGATTCGCCGGCCTTGATACAAATCAGCGACTTACGGCTTTAGCTGAAGATAGACCGTTATACGATGGACCTAGCAGGCCATCAGTAGCGAGAGATGGCCCAGCCAAGATGATTTTTGAAGGACCTAATAAATTAAGCCCTAGAATTGATGGACCTCCTGCACCAGGTTCTCTTCGGTTTGATGGGTCACCAGGACAGATGGGGGGAGGTGGCCCTTTGAGATTTGAAGGACCACAAGGCCAGTTAGGAGGTGGATGTCCTTTGAGATTTGAAGGTCCTCCAGGACCAGTCGGGACACCTCTGCGATTTGAGGGGCCGATTGGTCAAGCAGGAGGAGGTGGCTTCCGATTTGAAGGTTCCCCTGGTCTGAGGTTTGAGGGATCTGCAGGTGGTTTGCGATTTGAAGGACCAGGGGGCCAGCCTGTGGGCGGTCTCAGGTTTGAAGGACATCGGGGTCAACCTGTGGGTGGTCTGAGGTTTGAGGGACCTCATGGTCAGCCTGTGGGTGGACTTCGATTTGAGAATCCTCGAGGTCAGCCAGTAGGTGGACTTAGATTTGAGGGAGGTCATGGTCCATCAGGGGCTGCAATGAGGTTTGATGGACCTCATGGTCAGCCATCAGGTGGGATCAGATTTGAGGGCCCATTGTTACAGCAGGGAGTTGGAATGAGGTTTGAGGGCCCCCATGGTCAGTCAGTAGCTGGTATGAGGTTTGAAGGACAACATAATCAGCTTGGTGGGAACCTTAGGTTTGAGGGTCCACATGGTCAACCAGGGGTTGGGATCAGGTTTGAAGGACCTTTAGTCCAACAAGGAGGTGGAATGAGGTTTGAGGGTCCTTCGGTCCCAGGAGGTGGCCTGAGAATCGAAGGACCTCTGGGTCAAGGCGGTCCGAGGTTTGAAGGTTGTCATCCTTTAAGGTTTGAAGGGCAGCCAGGTCAGTCATCACTCCTGCCAAGATTTGATGGATTACACGGTCAGCCAGGTCCTAGATTTGAAAGAACTGGTCAGCCAGGCCCACAGAGGTTTGATGGACCTCCTGGACAGCAGGTTCAACCAAGATTTGATGGTGTGCCTCAGAGATTTGAAGGACCACAACACCAGCAAGCATCAAGGTTTGATATTCCTCTTGGTCTTCAAGGCACACGATTTGACAATCATCCTTCACAGAGGCTTGAATCAGTATCTTTCAATCAGACTGGCCCATATAATGATCCACCTGGCAATGCTTTTAATGCCCCATCCCAAGGACTACAGTTCCAAAGACACGAACAAATGTTTGACTCACCTCAAGGACCAAATTTCAATGGACCACATGGCCCTGGAAACCAGAGTTTTTCCAATCCCCTTAACAGAGCTTCTGGACACTATTTTGATGAGAAGAATCTTCAGAGTTCTCAATTTGGAAACTTTGGCAATTTACCTGCTCCAATAACAGTAGGAAATATTCAGGCATCTCAACAGGTAAGTCTGTTATTCTAAAGTTAATATGAACCATTTTTAATGTGTCTAGTGTTTGAGAAAGGTTTTTAGGATATAGTTTATGGGTTAAAGGGCTTTTAAAGATTTAATTTTTTTTTAGTAAATTTTTGTTTTTGGAGGAAGTTTTTAGTGTACTTCAAAACCCCAACTGCTAGGAAAATGGGATGACAGTCTTTAGGAACTGAAATTTGTGATTTAAATCCAAAATTGATCTTAGTTCTTTCAGGATCTAGAGAACCCTCCCAGTCTCCCTCCCCTTACCCCACAAAATCTTGTTTTTTTTTTTAAAAAGACTTGTTTTTTTAGAGTCGTTTTAGGCTTACAGCAAAATTGAGCTATGAAGTATAGGAATTTCCCGTATACCCCTTGCCCTTACATATGCATAGCCTCCCTGTTACGGCTTTTCATTTTATGGGTTGATTTTTATTTTTTTGGCTTCAAAGGTATGATTAAAGTATGATACAGTTGTGTGTGTTTCATAGACCTCTGCTATATTATACAACTGTTAAGCCTTCATAAGCTTTTAAGTAACCATAAAGCTGATTTTATGGACTGTTCTTTGAGAACTTCCTTAGCCTGAGTTAAATAAACAAGAAAATCAGATTGTCCATGTTTTTATGGTCTGTAGTTTTTTCTTCCTCTCTTTTTACTTTTCACCACCTTTCTGTCATTCCAGTCAAATAGAGTTGTTTGATGTTAACTTGTTCTGCATATATTTTAAAATGCACATTGAAATAATGTTAAAGCATATGCTTATAATTTGTGATTAATACGGTTGATGTTAATGACTATTATTGTTTGCCTGTTCAAATTCTCCAGGGCTAGAATTACTGTTTTGCAGGTACTGACACTTTCTTACTAGGATGAATTTATTTATACTAGTAACATCGCATGGAAGAAAGTCTAAAACAAGAAAGCTTTTAAAGCATGTTATAAGCATCATTGTTAGAAAGCAGCCTTCTGTCCATATCCAGTGGCTTGAGAAAACAATTGGCCTCCTTAGATTTACGCTATTACCTGTTCTTAAATGATACTGTAATCAATAAGATACTCTAGAATGGGACTTGACTTAGTCTTGTTCCTACATTATACAGAATTGATGGGGGTTTCATACATAAGAAAAAATACATACCACTAAAGGTTCAGAGGAATCCTGAACAAGGCTTATAAATGAACATTTGTTTATATAGTAGCAGTATGCAGATGTCCTACCTCACTCTTGAGTACAATACAATATTTGTATGCATATACAGCTCTTGTTTCATGGCTGTTTTAGTTTTTAACAGTCCCCTAAAATTTTTACAGACTACTTTGTAACTCAAAGTTTGATGGCTAACAAAGTGATCATAATGCAGTTCAGATTGCTAATTAAAGCAGGCTCCTGAAATCTGTAAGGAAGTCAGGTCAGGAGTTCTGGCCTCAGCTCTGATATTTACGGCCATTATGATTCTGTATAGGTCACATATCTGCATGTCAGCTTTTCTGTTTGTAAAATAAGAGAATGCACTGGCAAGGTAAAGTGATTTGTGTAAGGTCACACAGTTCGCTAGTTGCTGGCTACGTTAAGTTTGCAGGGTATCTTAAACTTCAAAGAACTTTCACATCCATTCTCAGTTTCTTATAATTCTATGAAAAATCTAAGGGAAGGTATTACTGCTTTTTATAGAAGGCCTTAGAAGTGAATGAACTAGTCAGGTCATACTTTCACATCTTCATTATCATAAAAAGCTGGCCTTATGATATCTGTGACTATTTTAATGTATTGGTAATTTGAATGTTAAGATTTTAGTTAAAATAGAGAAAAAACATTCTTAAAACCAAGATTTTTCTTAAAGGTTCTGACTGGTGTTTCTCAGCCAGTAGCATTTGGCCAAGGACAGCAATTTTTGCCAGTTCATCCACAAAATCCTGGAGCATTTGTTCAGAATCCTTCAGGTATGTTAACTTTCTGAGCTTTGTGTTTCTCAAAAGATATTTATTGTTTGATTGAATAGCTACCTTGTCAGTTTTAGAAGATGACAATTTTGAGAGGGATGTGCAATTTAGAGAAATTTAATTTGACTGGAATGTTTTGCTTCCTTTCTTTGCTTGTTTGCATTGTTGACGTGTTTTCACATTAATCCCCTTTACAACTATAGATGGTTAGCCAGGATTGATAGACCACAAAAAAGAGGGAAGGAGTTTTGTTAGGTGGCAGCTAGAGGTTGGGATAGGAATGTGACAGTTGTGTTGAGATAAAATGAAATCAGTGACAAATCTCAGAAGTCTTAGTTATTTGATACTTTGAATTTTTGTTTTGTGTGTATGTGATGATCCAGTAAACATTAAGTGAATACTGGGGACATCACGTTATAAGTTGATTCATTTATATGTCTTTATGGATGCTCAAGTAATAACTGTACACAACATGCTGAAAGAGAAGTAGAAGAACACTTTTGTGATTTCCTAGATGTCCCTGATAAGCATCTATGGGATGAAGCATAACAGTGTTATGAATACAATAACAATAGTAGATACTGAGGCTTTAAAAATAAGTTTTAGGAAATTCCCTGGTGGTCCGGTGGTTAGGACTGTGCACTTGCACTGCTGAAGGCCTTGGGTTCAATTCCTTGTAAGGAAACTAAGATCCTGCAAGCCACATGATGCAGGCAAAAAAAAAAAAGAAAAAAGAAAAAGTTTTAGTTTTAATAGGTGAAAATGGAAATATGTAAATAAGAATTGCCGTGAAGTCAATGTACTGAGAGCTAACTTAACCAAATTGTAGTGGTACTTGCTTTATTTCTGAATCATTAAAACAGCCATTTTCAGAAACATGGTCTAGTGTGCCTCTGTTAGGGGTACAAATTTAGAGTTTTCGAAAAGTTCTGAAGTAATGAGTAAAGTCCTAGCCAAGCTCTAGTTTATGGATTAATTATTCAACTGTATCATCACAAGAAACTAAATTAATTTGAAAACATTTTGCTTTTAATTGCTAGACTGACAGGATTAGTATTTTCTTATTTTCACATAATGAAAAGGGAAGGAAAATATTAGGATTCTAGAGTCAAAAGAGCAGGGATAGAACCTCTCTACTCTGCTGCTATACATGTATGTAGGCAGTAGTTCATATAAGTTCATATAAGCAAATAGCCTTTCTGGGCTTCATTCAGATTTTTCCTCTGTAGATAGGATATGATAAACGTCAGGATTTGCCTGGGAATCTTATTTTTTTCAGAGAATCAAATGAGATAGCATATGCAAAAGTACTTTGTGACTTGTAAAGTGCTATATTAGTGCATTTTCCTCGAGAACTCAGTTTTTCTTGTTGAGTGGAGGGTTTGTTGTATTGGAGTTGGTAGCATGAGATAGTGTGCAACGACTGTAAATTTTGCTCTTTTTTGTAGGAGATAATATACAGAACCTGTCAGTGTTCTTTTGCTTTAACAGCCTTAGGGTGCTGATGTATACAGGGCATGGCAATGTCACAGAGGAAATCACATCTTATGTCCTGGGTTGGAGGTTATTGAATATGTTAGATATGCCTGCCTTCTTCATTTTACTTAAAGAGATATGAAAAGTATTCCGTGTTTGGCTTCTCTCAAGGTTTTTTTCTCAAGATTTAAAACCTTTTTTTCCTTGTAGTAAACATACTCATGTTCATTTAGTCATTCAAACAAATATTGATCATTTGCTGTATGCTAGGCATTGTGCTGGGAGAAGGCAATGGCACTCCACTCTACTCTTGCCTGGAAAATCCCATGGACGGAGGAGCCTGGTGGGCTGCAGTCCATGGGGTCGCTAAGAGTTGGACCTGACTGAGCGACTTCACTTTGACTTATCACTTTCATGCATTGGAGAAGGCAATGGCAACCCACTCCAGTGTTCTTGCCTGGAGAATCCCAGGGACGGGGGAGCCTGGCAGGCTGCTGTCTATGGGGTCGCACAGAGTCGGACACGACTGAATCGAGTTAGCAGCAGCGGGCGTTGTGCTAGGATAACTTTAATAAGGTTTATCCTTCTAAGAGCTTTATAGTGTAGCAGGATCTATAGATTGTTTTTTTATTTAAATAGTTGTTCAGTTACATCTATCGGTTGATAAACTAGACACCATCATTGGGTACCCAAGTTTGAAATTCCAGGTCTGTTCTGAGAATCACCTCTTATTCCTGTTTCTAAATGCACAGAAAAGTAAATCTGAGACTGTCAAAGCTTCTTTTTGTTTTCTGTGTTTTTTTAAAAAATTATATTTTAGAGGTGTACAATAGAGTGATTCATAATTTTAAAAAGTTTTGCTCCATTTATAGTTATTGTAAAATATTTACTATATTCCCTGCATTGTACAAATATATTGTTGAGTTTAGTTTATACCTGATAGTTTGCACTTCCTAACCCTTTACTCTCTATATTTATATCGCCCTTTCCTTCTTCCCTCTCCCAACTGGTCACCACTAATTTGTTCTCTTGTGTTCTCTTCTTTTTTTGTTATATTCACTAGTTGTATTTTTTAGATTCCACATGTAAGTGATACAGTATTTGTCTTTCACTGACTTATTTCATTTGGACTGTTTTTCTTTAAACAAATATTATATATACTGCCAAATACCTCAGTGCCTTTATAAATATTAATTCATTTAATCCTTATAACAACCTCCGGTAGGAACAGTTATCATTACCCTTTTGTAAATAAAGTAAACTGAGGCACAGATAAGCAACTTAGCATGTAACACAACCAGAAAGTGGAATTTCTAGTTAGAATCCCAGGAGTCTGATTCCTGGCTCTTTTTCCTACAGTTCATGTTCTTGATCACTAAACTTGGCTGCTGGCAGACATGTGATCAGCTAGTTAGGATTCCTAGACATATAAATAACTAATTCTAATGAAATGTAAATGTTAAACTAGTGTGTGAAATGGCTGATGTAATTGACTTGTTCGTGTAGTCAGACGTTTCAACAGACATTAATTAGCCTACTGTACACACGGCACTGTGCTACATGTTAAGAGTGTGTGCATGGTAAGTTGTTTCAGTCGTGTCCAATTTTGTGCGACCCTATGGATTATAGCCTGCCACGCTCCTCTGTCCATGGGATTTCCCAGGCAAAAATACTGGAGCGGGTTGCCATTTCCTTCTCCAGGGGATCTTCCTGGGATCGAACCCATATTTCTTAGATCTCCTGCGTTGGCAGTCAGGGTGTTTACCACTAGCACCACCAGGTAAAGAGTACGCAGTGGTTAGGGGCAGAGATTATGTATTGTATTGTGGTGGTGGTGGTTCAGTTGCTAAGTCGTGTCCAACTCTGTGACTCGTGGACTGCAACATGCCAGGCTTCGTCCTTCACGGTCTCCCCGAGTTTGCTCACATTTATTGTGTTGTGGATGCAAATTGAATTTCTCCCATTAAGAGGAATTTTTAGTGGTTCAGAACTGTTGTGTAAAGGTGTGGTAAATAAGATGGATAGTAATGGTACACAAACATATTAAAATACTGTCTTTCATAATTGAGTTAAAGAATTATAATTTTTAAATTAGAACTTAGCCAAATATGGAATTGGATTGATTGCTTGCCAGGGGGCTTAAGGAGAATATTATTCTTGTTTCATTTATTCAAATTATTGGAGCTTCAGTAATTTACCTCTTCAGCAGTAGTTTGAGCTGCTTTCCCAGGGCAGTGATTAAGTACAGGTCAGAGGGGTAGGTATATTCTGAGCCCTATGGCTCATCTCCCTGCATTAGTTCTCCTGGGTAGTTATGGGGAGGCGGGGGAGTTGGGGAGCTGAGCAGGAGTACTTCTGTTTAGGCTCTGGTTATTTTTTTTTCCTCTTGGAAATCTCTGCTAAGAGATGGTAGCCTACTTCATCTGTATAAGACTACCTTTCCCAATATAGTTAGGTGAAGAACAGAGAATTGAAAGGGTGAAAAGTTGGATCTAGAGGTGTGGTGCTACATTGCATAGAAGGAAGCATTAAGCTTTCTGTACTCGGTCTTTCTTTGGCATGGATTAATTGGGCAACAGTGGGTAATACTGGTTTAATACACGAAAGTGAAAGTGTTAGTCGGTCAGTTGTGCCTGACTCTTTGCAGCCCCATGGACTGTAGCCTGCCAGGCTCCTGTCCTTGGGATTCTCTAGGCAAGAATACTGGAGTGGGTTGCCATGCCATCCTCCAGGGGATCTTCCTGACTTAGGAATTGAACCTGGTCTCCTGCACTGTAGGCAGGTTCTGTCTGAGCCACCAGGGAATGTCCTTTTAAATATCTGTGGTTCCAGTATTTGTCCTAAATAGATTTTTAAGAGGTGATGATTTGCTGACGTAAATTGCAAAGTACATTTTTAGGAGTTTTGATAATTACACTGATCTTAAGATTTTTTCAAAGTTAATATTGACAGGATATCTTAAAAAAAACTTTAAAAATGTTTAGTATAGTTTGCCTCTGTTCTACTTTTAAGAGTGTTATTTTTTTAAAGGAGCCCTGCCTAAGGCTTATCCTGATAATCATCTCAGTCAGGTGGATGTAAATGAATTATTTTCAAAACTGCTAAAAACAGGAATTCTCAAATTGTCCCAGCCTGATTCAGCTACAACACGTAAGTATGGATCTGTAATTCATCTACACAAAGCTTAAGTTATAAAGACATATGATATAAAATGATATGTTCTGTGATAGAGTTCTTACAATAATTGAATTCTTAGGTATACTTTGTTTTTTGAAAATTAAATATAACTGGTTTATAATGAAACTTAAAAATTTTCTAACATGGAACTGTTACCTTTATAGTGGACACCGTTATCAGTTAACAAATATTCCTGCAAATACCATGTGCAGACTTTTTTCTAGTTGTTCTATATTATTTTAGCCTATAAAAATAGACTATTAATGAGTTTCATAAAGATTGACTTTTAACAGATCAAACATAATATCACTTATCAAAATAAATAATTGTATTAGGTTCCTTGGCCAGTAAACCTAAGATCAGAAGCCCTGAGTAGACAGGATGGGGTTCTCCATATGCTTTTAACACCCTAGTGTTCCCCTATAAAGAATACATGGAAACCGGTATTTAGAAATTTGTTTTTTTTCAATTGAAGAAGTAAATGAAGTTGCTGCTCAGCCCCCTGCTGAGGAGGAGGAAGATCAAAATGAAGATCAAGATGTTCCAGATCTTACCAATTTTACAATTGAAGAATTAAAACAGTATGTAATTTAGTTTTCTGATTTTTCTCAGGTAAAAGGGACGGTGACTTTGTAACAGTGGTTATTGTCATTAGTGCCATTCATCTTACCCCTCTTACTGTTTTATAGCAAGTATAAGGAGATTGAGTATTAGGTATTAGTAAGTCACTCATGTCTTCCTTTACCTTTATTTTCTCCTAATCATAACTTTTTTTCTTTACTGCTATTCATGCTTTTGAAGTTAAGAAAATGAGATTTTTATAGGCTGATATTTAAAAAATTAAAACTTTTCATTTTACAGAAATAAAATCAAGAAAATAAAGTTACCTACAGTTCCCGCTTTACTGATAACCAGTGTTAACATTTGGTGCATATATTTTCATTTTTTTATTGCCTATATTACTTACATAAAATCATTTACAGTTGCTTTATTAGATTAAGAGCAACTTCTTAAAAAAAAAATAGAACTTCTGATTTAGTACATTTCTTGATTTATCCCATTTAGACAATTTCTTGACTTCCTGAAAGTGAAGACTTAGTTGGGTCTTCTGCTGTCCTACCAGCTCTCCTCTATATAGTTATTAAACCATTTCTCATTAAATTTTTATTCAGTAGTAATATTATGCCTCTAAATATTTTGTTTTCTGTTATATAGAATACTAGTGTACTATGCTTTGCTTTATTCTATTATTTTAAAAACGTTTTTGGAGTTTTTAATGGCCTGTTTGTTCACTTACTTGTTCTGCATTCCTATTTCTTTCCAAATAGGGAGCCCAGAATTTTAAAAAAAAACTGATTATTGCTGACCTCAGTTTCTCTTTCCTTATTCTTTAGACCAGGGTGGGACAGTTGAGTTGCTCAAAACTGTGAAGTTCTAGAAAGGTGAACCTGAATTGTTCTGCCATATCCACCTTGATACTGACATTAATCGAAGAATAGGCCAAGTATTGCCTTATTAGTGGGCCAATGATCATTCCATTATTTGCTAGAGGGAAGTAAGTAACTGAGCCAGGTCTGTTGATAAGAGGGTAGACTCCATGTTCCAAAATTTAACCAACAGTAAGGTAAAGACAGTCAGTGATACAATACTAGAGAATATTATTGATCTTTGGATAGTAAGTCTCAACCAGCTCTTGGCTGAAACGGTTATTTTGTCACATAATAATGGCTTCACCATTATTAAAATGTGGAAAATTGAAGTACTTATAACTGCCTTTTTTTTTAAAGGCCATTAAACCATGTTATCAAAACGAAAAATTATTTCTGTATTTTTCAAAATAGACGTTATGATAGTGTTATAAATCGACTGTACACTGGTATTCAGTGTTATTCCTGTGGAATGAGGTTTACAACATCACAGACAGATGTATACGCAGATCACTTGGACTGGCATTATCGACAAAATAGAACTGAAAAAGATGTAAGCAGAAAAGTCACTCACAGGCGTTGGTACTACAGTTTAACAGTAAGTAATTCATGTGCCTCTGAACTTCTAGCCTTTAAATTATATCATTCTAAAAGTAAATTAAGTAATTGATGAGTACTAGTGAATTTTTTGAATAAAATTTGACCCCTAGAATATAAAATCTTTTTAATTAAAAAAAAATTTTTTTGAAGAGTATGTATTTGCTTGTATTAGAGTACAACACAGGTTTGTTCCAGCTCTAAAATTTCAAGGTTCCATGACTGATTTTTTTTTTTTTGGTAAATTGTAAATGAAATTTATTTTACTTGCATAAGTAGTTGTAACTGTAGAGGTAGTGGAATGTTGATACTAAGATCGTAATTGTTCATTAGTTGCTTTATGTTGTCTATTAGTTATGGGGCTCATAGAGATGACAAAATTTTAAATAACCAATATTAAAGTATATTGTAGAAGAATGAACTTTTTATATTGAGATGGCATTATAAGTAAGAATTTAGAATCAAATGAAAATACTCTTTAACTGTTTTTAAGGACTGGATAGAATTTGAGGAAATAGCTGATCTCGAAGAACGTGCAAAGAGCCAGTTTTTTGAAAAGGTACACGAAGAAGTTGTACTCAAAACTCAGGAGGCTGCTAAAGAAAAGGAGTTCCAAAGTGTACCGGCTGGACCAGCAGGAGCAGTCGAGGTAAAAGGGAAACATTAAATTTTCTATCTCTGGTCATGCCTTTCATTTCCTTTAAGTAAATAACCATAAACATATAACTTTATTTACATCCCTCTTTTAATGAATTTAAGATTTCTTGTGAGCTTTACTCTTCTGTGTTTTTCTTGAGTTTGGTTTTGTATTTTATACAAAAGTGAGAGCAGTGAAATGTTAACTATTTTTGCATGGAAGAACGCAAAATTCTTAGGTCTTATTTTGTATTATATATTTGAACGTTGTTTAAATTTGCAGAAAACTCATTTTCTCCACGTAACAAAATGTTTGCTTATTTTTACTTAATGGGATTAAATGTGTTGTTACATAAACTTCATTTTTATATGATTCTATTTTTAGAGTTGTGAAATCTGTCAAGAGCAATTTGAACAGTACTGGGATGAAGAGGAGGAGGAATGGCATTTAAAAAATGCTATTAGAGTAGATGGAAAGGTAATTTTCAGCTCTTTATGACGTACTTTATAAGGAAGTGTTAAGATTTAAAAATTTTTAATTTTGTAGGGATAGTTCTACTTTGAAAGAAAATTGTTTTTGTTTTATGGTTTTTAATAAAAGCAGTATTTTTTAAGTATTAGACTTTAGGGAGTCACAGTATTTGAGATGGAAGGCATTTTACCAATCATCTGGTCTTGTACTCATTTTATAAAAGAGGTTGCCTAACTAGTTAATGATAAGTCCAGCACTAGGTCTTCTGAGTCTAGCTAGTCTTCTGCTTAATCCCACAATTTTGATCTGAAATTATACTTCATCATCAAAACTCATATATTAACTAGTTTACTATATACCATGTTAACTAAATATACAAAGGAAGCTTTAAGAAAAATCAGAATGAAAATTTTGTTTTTATCTGTTTTTCTGACCAAATGATTTTCTTTGCCTTTCCAAAGATAGTTTACCTTCTGGTTTAAATTTAAAAAGAAAATTTTGTCAGAATAGTCCATTAGAAATGAGAATGCATGCATATGAATACTTAATTCGTGAATACTTAATTCTTTTTGTTAATAATAACTTTTTGTTTTTGCTTCAGATTTATCATCCATCATGTTATGAAGATTATCAAAATGTAAGTTCTTTTTGGTTACTCTTTGTTCTCATTTACATTGACAAATTTTATTTTTTGCATCTCAACATTGTTAATCTTGATATGTTGAGCTGTTAGAGTTGATGGAGCATTTAGGTTGTTCACTAAATATTGGTGGTAGATTGATATGGTCTGTTGAGATTGTGTGTCATTTTCCTTGCATTCTTTTCATTTGAATCTTGATCTTACTACAGCATTAGGCCTAGAGAAATGTGAGGAAGACTGAAAATGAGAAGGTTCATGATGGTAATATTGAACAAGTTATAGGTCACATTTACTTCTTTTATACACCCTACTCAGCCACGTAATATAGGAATAATTTTTAAATTATCATATATGAATTATGAAAAGACATCAGTATATTGACTTTAGAAGTTCAAATTTTCATATTTGTAGAGTGACCATTTTTTTTAAAAAACTAAACAGTGAAACATATTAATTCTCAGTGAATATGTTTCACAGGTTCAAGGGGCAGTTTGGAAGATATACTTAGGTCACCAAAAGATTAGACTTCACAGGATGTTTTGATGGTTTGGGAGGATTTTTTAAAAATCCTCAGAGTATTTGAAACTAGCAGTCACAAATCCCAGGATATATGTAGGGGGTTATGCTGCTGCTGCTAAGTCGCTTCCAGTCATGTCCGACTCTGTGCGACCCCATGGACGGCAGCCCACCAGGCTCCCCCATCCCTGGGATTCTCCAGGCAAGAACACTGGAGTGGGTTGCCATTTCCTTTTCCAGTGCATGGAAGTGAAAAGTGAAAGTGAAGTCGCTCAGTTGTCTCCAATTCTTAGCAACCCCATGGACTGCAGCCCACCAGGCTCCTCTGTCCATGGGATTTTCCAGGCAAAAGTACTGGAGTGGGGTGCCGTTGGGGGTTAAAATATAGAAACATGTCTAGTCATTTAATCAACTTCTTTTGGCCTCATGACTGCTTTTCTTACCTTATCTCATTACTTGAGTAGATATCAAACACTCAGTATACATTCTAATTGGCTGCCTTTATGGCATGTTTTGCAGGACAGCAGGGTTTTCAAATTGCATTTGGTATATATATGTTTCTTTGCCCATAAAAGGGTCTTATAAAACTAAATGTCATTTAATGTGATATTTATCGGTACTTAAAGGGTTTTTCATTTTGTAGACATCTTCATTTGATTGTACACCATCTCCCAGCAAGACACCAGTTGAAAATCCCTTGAACATTATGTTGAACATTGTCAAAAACGAATTGCAGGAACCCTGTGAAAGTCCCAAAGTTAAGGAAGAACGAACTGATACTCCACCAGCTTGCACAGAGGAAAGCATAGCAACAGCCACTGAAATTAAAACAGAAAATGATACAGTTGAGTCAGTTTAAATAAAATGAGAAAGGTATGTTTTTCTTTTAAAAAAAAAAAAAAGCTGCTGTTGAAATCTAGAAGGTGAAGAAATTTTTATGTATATATAGACATATCTATATAAATTGTCTAGCTGGGGCAGGGCCTTCAGCTATCATTTGGTTAATAAATACATTTTAGTATTTGCATTTCCTACTGCCTGCACAGTTTCAGGTGCTTGTCGTGTGAAAGTTCTGTAGATGTGTGCAAATTTAACAAAATGAAATTGTATGTGTAAAAATGTACGATTTTCACTTGTGAAACTGTAAATTATAAATAAAAAATATTTTTGCTATCCATGGAGTGTAATATTTATGCACACCATCAAATAAAGACAGTGTTTCTGTACTTTTTATTGGGCGAAAATGGAATTAAACAGCAACCTCAACATAAGATTTTTTTCTAGCAGCTTCCCATGATTAAAGCAAAGTCTGAATTACTTTAATCCTTCAAAAGGGGGTTGTGATGAGAGCACCGCAGGACTTTTCTCAAAATGAAAAGGCAGATTTGAAAAAAAACTTTTAAACGAAATAGGACGTATTTGCATATCTATCTATCTATGTATGTATCTCCAGCTAGAGAGAACCATCCAGATGTCCATTTTTGAAAAGTACCTAATGAAGCAACTTTTATTCTTGGACACTGATGCCCTCAAAAGATTAACAAATATATTTAAGTACTAAAGGTGATTTTTTTTTTAAATGACATTTTTCAGGTTTGTCAATTTAATGCAGATGAACATATTTCTATTTTAAGTTACAGGGGAATCTGTAAGAATGTTAATTTGAAACATGGTTAACCTTTTTTCCTTTGTTGGTTTTGACTGAATTAGATGGATGCCATGACATGTTAATATTCATACATGTAATAAATAGAATGATGAAGAAACTCCAGTTTGTATCTCTTTATTTCTTGAGTGCCTTCAGAAAGTGATTTCCTTTTCCTTTGTCTTTCATCACTCTGTTCTTTAAAACATGAAGAAGGCACTTGCTATGAGCTGGGCACTCTGAGATGCAAGATTAATCTTTCCTGCCATCTACTGGAGGAGATAGGCTATTATAAAACAACAAAAGTCTGTGTTTAGCACTTATTATATGGTAGGCACTTACATGGTAGGTATATTACATATACTCTGATGGTTACAAATAATTCTAAATGGTAGATGGTATTCTCACTTTACAGATGAAATTAAATCATTTATGAAGTTGTAGAGTGAACCTGGCTTTGTTTCACTTCATTTCATACTATTTCTGCAAATTACAAAAATCCCCTAAGACAACAAGGCATACCAAACTCTCTGAAGGTTGGTTAAGGAAGACTTTGTATGTTGAGGTGGTAGAATCTGAGGGCAAACTAGAGTCCACACTGGGTAGCAGGCAAGGGTATCTATGAAGAATGAGCAGCAGATGTGAAGGCTTGTATTACACTGATGACCACAGGAGCCACTAGAAATTTTAAGCAGAGGCGATAGCCTATCTGCATCCAAGGTTGGTCTTCGTTTTTAAAGAAAGTGAATAAAAATTGAAAGATTTGTAGTAAATGCAGTGGGGAGGTCCAGTGAGAAAACTGGTCTCCACTAGATTTGAGACAAACATTTATGATTTGCGAGAGATAAAACATTCATATGTTGTATGAACAATGTCATGGAAGAAATGCTGCAGTCTGAATCTAAAAATGTAGGCCAAGACTTCATGTGCCTTTTTGGGGGAAGACCATCCATAGCTTTTATCAAATGCTTATAAGTATGTCACAGTCAAGGAAGGGGACATTCAAACCTACATATGTATCGAGAATATTCAGGGAACATTAAAGACTCACTGGTGGGAAGGTGAGAAATAACCACAACTGAAGAAGCAAAAACCAGCAACTGGGAAACTGTTTTCCAGATAGGTAGTCCAAAAGGTCAAATACAGAAAAAGTGAGAGGTATCCCTTACTGACTGAACAACAGTTGAGTATGGGTGAGAGGTGACAAGCTATTCTATGAAATTTAACTGGAGAGATTTGATTGTAGTTATATAAACATGTTAGCACTTAGTTTACTAACGGAACTCACTGGAGAGACAGACTGAAGACGGAAATGATGGAGAGACCAGTCTCAGCTGGAAAGAGATGTGGCAGAATAGCACAAGAGGACTTAGTCTGAGGAAGGACAATATTTCTCTTACATATTCACAGGTATCTGCAGGTGAAGTTGAAAATTCAGTTCCTAGTTTTTGATGTAGATGTCAGGCAGTGACTTAGAAGGATGGCCCTTCAACTTGGCTATGCATTAGAATCATGGTGAATGCTAAGAAGAGACTGCTTACCTCCAGTCTTACTTAGTAGATTCTCAGAGACACCTCTAATACGTAAAAAGCTCCAGTTACACCAAAACCAACGTTCTATGTCGATTACATCCCCATTAAAAAGCCGTATGGTTAATTCTAGTAAATAGCCAGATCTGACAACTGATCTAGAAATCAGCAGCACCTACTTTTTTGGCTGTTAAGAAAATGGAAAAGAGTTACACATACCATTAGGAACTAGAACCATTAATCTACACAAGAGAGTATAGCAAGGAAAGCTAAAGGAGGCCCCAGGGAAGATGGAATATTGTCTTTTTTTTTTTTGGTCCTGCCTCACAGCATGCAGGATGTTAGTTTCCAGATCAGGGATCGAACTTGTACCCCTTGCAGTGGAAGTACGGAGTCTTAACCACTGGACTGCCAGGGAAGTTCCTGGAGTACTGTCTGGAAATAAGAGTTGGAAGTTTGTGAGAAGAAATAAAAGGAATATTTCACTGTTTATACCCTCTTTACAATATCCTCTGATTTTAACATAATTTACCTACTTTTAACTTCCAACTTTCATGTTCTGTAAAATACAAAGTAATTTGTTATTCAGCTAACAATAAGCTTTGGGGAGAAAAATAAGGACCTCATATATTAAAAACATAACAAAATAATGATACCAAATGTGTCGAATCTAAAAGATAAAACTAGTAAACAACAAAAACAATTTACAAATATAGAACTAGTAGTTAGCAGTGGGGAAGTGGGAAGGGGAAGAAGAAAGGTAAGAGTAAGGGATTCAGGGGTACAACACCTATGTGTACAGTCAACTACAAGCAAATACTGCACAGCACGAGGAATATGGCCAACCAACATTGACATAACTATAAAGGAAATATAACCCTTACCACAAAAACTGTACGTCACTGTTGTACATCTAACACCAAATGTCAAATATACCTCAATTAAAAAAAAAAGGTTCTCAGAATAGTTCAACCTAAAAGACAATTTTAGATTTTCACTGTATTTTCCTGGATGGCTTTCTTTATGCCTAGTTAGCACTCATTGAATGCTTTGATGGGTTTACTCAGAATATTCAGAAAGATAGAATAAGGTCTCTAGGCATTGTCTGCAAATAGAAAGATATAGCTGACTAAAGAGGCAGTCTGGAGGTGGAGACGGAAAATCAGGTAACTGTCAAGAACAGCCTGAACTTCTGTGGGAGTAGGAATTTTGCTCACTCCTATATGGGGTCAGCTCTCTGAAATAATGGGCACTGCTGGGCAGGTGGGGAAGGACAAGTTAATAGAATAAGAGCAAAAAAGCACCCATGGGGCAGCCCAGTGAGGGTTTAGAGGGGAGCACAAAAGGGAAGCCAAGAAGGTGTAAAGGCAGAAAGCAGAGATGGTTTCCAAAACCCACTTAATTCTTGTCCTGGGGTTGGCCCTACTCCCTCCTGTAGAACTAGATGGAAAGAGTTAGTTTACAGAGGATTATAGGAACAACCTGCTTTATCACCCCACTTTGCAAAAAATGAGATAGCCAATTTTACTTGTAACCACAAATTTCCTACTTACAAAGGGTTCTGATTCTCTGGAATGCCGATACCCACTTCAGTGTTCTGAAATGTTTCACTTGAGAAACTTCCTTCAGTTAGTCCCTCACTTACCTTGAAATCCTGTGCTTTTATACAGCTGGCCTATTTCATTAAAATTGCTCTCCTGAATATTATCAATGACTCCTTGCTAAAATCAGCGTCCTCTTAGCCTCTTAATCATTCTTGGCTCATATACTTCTTAAAAGTTTGCTTTATGTAAGAGTGCATGTTTTCCTGTGCTTCCTAATTTTACTTGAAAGTGAAAGTGAAGTCACTCAGTCGTGTTGGACTCTGTGAACCCATGGACTGTAGCCTACCAGGCTCCTCCCTCCATGGGATTCTCCAGGCAAGAGTACTGGAGTGGGTTGCCATATCCTTCTCCAGGGGATCTTCCCAACCCAGGGATCAAACTCGGGTCTCCTGCATTCCAGGCAGACACTTTAACCTCTGAGCCACCAGGGAAGCCCTAATTTTACTTAGGAATATCTAAAAAATAAAAAATTGATACCAGACAAAAATAGTTTCTTTTCATATCTTATTCTCTAAAGTAGCCACTGAGTTAACAATTTAGATCTTTACCAAACTTTGGAAAATTCTACAAACTAATTTTTAGAAATTAGATGAGATCACATATGTATTGTTTTGCCTTCTTTTTCATTTACTGTCTTACAACTATTTTCATTTTGATTAATGCATGGAGAGCTGCATTTCTCCTCATGTAATATTTCATTATATGAATATAACATAATTTATCTAGCCATTCTTTCCCTAATGTATATTCAAGTTTCTAATTTACAAAGTACTACAATGATTACTCAATATCTGGGTCAGGAAGATTGCATGGAGAAGGAAATGGTTCCCTACTCCAGTAATCTTGCCTGGAAAATTCCATGGGCAGAGGGGCCTGGCAGGCTATAGTCCACTGGGTCCTAAAGAGTTGGACAACACTGAGTGACTGAGCACACACAAATAATTCACTTCTGTTTTCAAAGTCCCTCATATCTGTAATATGTTCCCCTTGTTCCCGTTTTCTTTCCTTTTCTTCCTCAGATTTGCTATTTGTTCTTTTCAAACACCAGCTACTATTATGATCAATTTTATTTGTTTCATTAATTTCTGCTTTTATCTTTAATTCAAGTTTATTTTGGGAGATTTTCCTTTTTCTGCTTGTCTGTTTTCTTTCCTGATTCTCTCCACCAAATGTATATCAAAAGTGCGCTGCCTTATTCCCTCAGGGTGTTTATCCATACAACAGAGCAAAAAGGAAAGTCTTTACCATTATTATAATGTGGCTACAAACACGGGATTAATTTGGAGTCAGTCATAGTGGGTTCTAACTCCCTATCACCTAGCTATGTGATCTTGGCCAAATCTTGGTTTCTTCACCTGTAAAAATAGAAATAATAATACAGATTAAGTTTAAGACTATTTACAAATCATTTAGCATAAGAACTGGCCCATATTAATTAACTCAATAGATGTCTGATAAGACAAAAGGCCTCAGTTACACCATTTACAAAAATGAGAGGACTAGGCTGACTAATCTCAAATTCTCTACCAACTGAAAAATTTTGCTTTTGGCTTCACTGAGCAGCAAGTAGGATCTTTGTCCCCCAAGCAGGGTTCAGACCGGCACCCTCTGCAGGGGAAGCGCAGAATACTGTTAGGGAAGTCCCTGAAAAAATTTATGTTCAATCTACTAGTTCATTTACCAGACAATCAACCAAACATCAACCCACTCATTCACCCAAACAACAGTTAGAAAGCACTTCCCTTAAACTAGGTATTCTAGATGTTAGGAATGCCACGATGGACTAAACATATAGTTCCTATCTTCCAGGTCAGAGTCCCTAGGGGGTAGGAGTGGGCACCAACTGTTAAAAGGTAACTAATACAAGGTGATAGGAGAAGGCGATGGCACCCCACTCCAGTCCTCTTGCCTGGAAAACCCCATGGACGGAGGAGCCTGGTAGGCTGCAGCCCATGGGGTCGCTAAGAGTCGGACACGACTGAGCGACTTCCCTTTCACTTTTCACTTTCATGCATTGGAGAAGGAAATGGCAACCCACTCCAGTGTTCTTGCCTGGAGAATCCCAGGGCCGGGGGAGCCTGGTGGGCTGCCGTCTATGGGGTCACACAGAGTCGGACACGACTGAAGTGACTTAGCAACAACAACAATAAAAGGTGATACTTGGTCTAATAAAGACCGTGGGAATTCAGAGACTTTGAGGAGTATGCACAGCAAAATCAAGACTTAGGTTGGATACCTCATTCGGGGACTCACTACTTACTAGCTGTGTGTGCTGTACTGTGCTTAGTCGCTCAGTTGGGTCCAACTCTTTGCGACCCCATGGACTGTAGCCCGCCAGGCTCCTCTGTGCATGGGATTCTCCAGGCAAGCATACTGGAGTGGGTTGCCATGCCTTCCTCCAAGGGATCTTCTCAACCAAGGGATCAAACCCAGGTCTCCCGCACTGCAGGCGGATTCTTTACCGTCAGAGCCTGCTGCTAAGTCACTTAAGTGGTGTCCGACTCTATGTGACCCCATAGACGGCAGCCCACCAGGCTCCCCCGTCCCTGGGATTCTCCAGGCAAGAACACTGGAGTGGGTTGCCATTTCCTTCTCCAATGCATGAAAGTGAAAAGTGAAAGTGAAGTCGCTCAGTGATGTCCGACTCTTAGCGACCCCATGGACTACAGCCCACCAGGCTCCTCCGTCCATGGTATTTTCCAGGCAAGAGTACTGGAGTGGGGTGCCGTTGCCTTCTCCAAATGTACCCTCAAAAATTAACTTTGGCGTTAAACTTCTCTATCTGTAGAAAGGAACAGTAATACCAACCTGGTAAGTTATATTAAACAACACATCATTCGAATTCAACGAATGGAGGTTATTAGTATTACAAGAGGCGATGAAAGGTAAAGAAAGGCATTTACTATATTTCAAGAGAGGAAAAGCAGGGTCAGGGGACTTTCCCAATTGTGTTCACAAAACAAAACCTGTGGCAAGGCAGTTAAGGTTGTGGGGGGGGGGGGGGACAGGGTAAGAGGAGAATCTAAGTGTGTGATGCCCTTGTCCTTGGAGGGCAGAGAATTCTAATTTCTGTATCTTCAGATGCTAGCACAACACCTGACCCGTGTTTGCTATAAACACGAATGGAAGAACACACGTCAAGCAACTGGGCTGCAGAGAAAGATCTGGGCCAAACTGTTCAAAGAAACCATTTTACAGTGAAACGAGATCTTGGGAGTCAGGAGATCTGGAGCAGTCTTTTGACTAAAGACCTCTCTTTTCACACTGGCTTTGCAACTTACCTGCTGTATGGCCTTAACAAATTACTCATACCTCGAATCTCCTCATCTGTAAAACGGGGAAAACACCTACCTTACAAAATTAGTGTGAGAAATTGTACCAAGCGATTATCAAAGAGGCTGGCGGTGGGCACCCTCAATAATAGCACAGCACTGCAGCCGCTTAACTTCTCCATTAGGTCTTTTGTCCGTACTTATGACAGGGTAAGAATATACTTTCTCCAACGGTTCAACCGGCACCGAAAAAGTACACTAGGTTTCCAGAGGATGCAAGGCCCCGCCCGGTTCGCGGCACACACTCGGGTCACGGACGCCGACTGCAGTCCCGGATCCTCTCCACTGGCGTAGCCGAGCTCTGGCGGGCGCAACCGATACCAAGCCGTTATAGAGACGGGGCCGAGACAGGCTGGACGGGAGGCCGAGCGCCATTTCACCGAAACCCGTTCCACACCACCATGTCTAGAGGGGACGCCTCGAAAAAAATAAAGAGTACTTAAAAAAAAAAAAAAAAGAAGAAGAAAGGGCAAGGAAGCCGGAAGTGACGCACAGCGGCGAGGAACCGGAAATTACCGCAGCACGCCGGAAGTTTACCCGTTTCCAGGGCGCCGGCTCCGCGTCCCGCGCCCCCCGCCCCCCAACTCTCTAACCAGGTAGCTGGTGTCGGGACGCTGGAAAGCGACTCAGTGGAGCGGGTGCTCGTCGACGGCGGCCGCCGCCACAGCGAATCTCGCGGAGTAGCAACCGAAGACGGCGGCCGCCGCACCAGCCAGCGCGTGTGGAGGATAAACGGCCGGCACGGCCGTCGCGGTGATCCGTCCAGGGATAGAGTGAGCGAGGGCCAAGGCTCTCGTCTTAGCGAAGACAGAGAAAGAATCCGCGAGGAGAGCGACCGCCGCTGCCGGGTACCGACGGGAAAAGGAAGTGAAGACGTCGGCTTCTCCCGCGATAACTCGAGAAGGGTCAGCGAAGACCTGGACCACGGCCGCAGCGTCTCTGAGGAGAGAGTCAGGGGAGACGGCGGCCACCGTCCCGGCAACTCTTGGGAGAGACTGAGGGGAGGCCTCAGCAGCGACGCGAGCTTCAGTGAAGTCGGAAGTCACCCAACTAGTGACTCCTCGGGATCCGTCAGAGACGACCGCGGCCTCCGCCTCGGCGGGACTTGGGAGGAAGTCCGGGAGGTCCGGGGCCCCCGAGCCAGCGACTCGGGCGGGAGGGGCAGTGACGACCGCCGTAGCCGCCTCAGTGGCTCTTGGGAGGGCGCGAGTGTGGATGGCGGCCGCAGCCTCAGCAGTTCCTGGGAAGGGGTGAGTGAAGATCGCGGCTACTTGGCCAGCGACTCCTCCGCGGTGAGCGTCAGCGAAGACGCCAGCCGCCGCCGCTTCTGGGAGAGGGAAAGTGAGGACGAAGGTTCCCGCTGCCGGGCCTCCTGGGGGAGGACGACGGAGGACGGCGGCCCCGGGCCTAGCGACGACGAGGGAGACAGCCGCTGCTGCAGTGGCTCGTGGGTGACAGCGAGCGAAGACCGCCGCAGCAGCGGGGGCCTGGACTCGACGCCCCCCCGGAGTCCGAGTCGCCGCACCATGCCCGGGGTGTCCGATTCGGGACCGTCCACCTCCTCCACGGAGACTGCGACCCCGTGTGAGTCGGACCGCTTCGCTGGCCCTTGTCTCTGCCACACTCCACTTTTCTCACTCGAGCCCCTTCTTGGCATTTCCCTTTCTCACCTGTCACTCATTTCTTTCCCCTTAATTGACCTGTTTACAGTGGGTCCCAAAGCTCATCTGGTCATCTGGCCCCCATCCTTCCTCGTTTCAGCTTTCCTTACCTTTTTTTTTTTTGGCGCCCATTTGCGCCCATTCCTGAGACTTCGTTCCTAGGTGATAGCAACTCTTGTTAAAGTTTATGGACCCTTTTAAGTTCTTGGCATCTCTGCGGCATTTGACTCTGTGAAAATAGTATTTGTTTGTTGTTGTTTAGTCGCTGAGTCGTGTCCGACTCTTTGCGACGCCATGGACTGTAGCCTGCCAGGCTCCTCTGCCCATGGGATTTCCCAGCTAAGAACTCTGGAGTTGGTAGCCATTTCCTTCTCCAGGGGATCTTCCGGAAGCAGGTTATGGAACTCGCGTCTCCTGCATTGGTTCTTTATCTCTGAGCAACCATGGAAGCCCTGGAAATATTAGACTCACCTAATTTTCTTCCTTCCACTTTCCCGACTCTCCCTGTCTGTCTGTCTAGCTAGCTAACTATCCACGCATCCATCCATCCACCCTAAATTTTCTTCTATCCTTTCCATAAATGTTGCTTTTTTCTCCCCCCTCCGATAGTGCCATCACTGATGCTTTTTTGCTTGTTATGTTCTACGACTTCAACCCTACTGAATAATAATAATAACCCTATTGTTCATTCAGTCATCCAGTAAATATTGAGTGTCTACTGTGTGCTTTTTCTTAAAGATACTGTGAGCAAAGAACACAAACACATTCCTTCCTCCTAGTGGGGAAGATAAATACTGAGCAAGTAATTACTAGCCTGAGGAATATTATAAGAAAGAGTAGAGGGCCCCTGACTCCATTGTGGGATGAGGTTGGGGATCAGAGAAAGCTGCCTACTACTGAGACACAGGTAACCGTGAGAGCTCAGCTCCAGACCTCTCCTTGGAGCTGCAGACTTGCATATACAGTTCCCTTGTGGAACTCTTCCTTGGGCACCTCAAGATCAACACATTCAAAATATGATTTTGTATCATTATGTCCTCTCTCTCCTTTAGTGTTGGTTGTTTCAGTGGCCCTGTACCACTGATGTAACTTAGTCACACACCTTGGAGTTGTCCTGTTATTCTTCCCTTATTTCACATACCAGATCCCTCCGAGTTCATTTCGTCCTGTTTGCCTAATATATGTTGAATCTGTTTCGGTTTCTGTTCCTACTGCTGTTCTCTTAGTTGAGGGTCTCAACCTCTCTGGTGGAGACTCCTGTAGATATCTTCCTACATGGTCTCCTTGAGTCTCTTCTCTGCTGTTTTGCTCCCCAGTCCATTAATTCCCCTCACTGCAGCCAGCGTTACACATCTGATCATTCTTAGTCCTCTACTTAAAATCCTTTAATGACTCCCCGCTATCTGTTCAACTCTCACAAGTTCCAGTACATCCTGTCTCTTGTCTAATTCTAGCTTCTTTTCCTTTCAACCTTATGCTTCCACAGTAGGGTGGGTATTTTTATAGTTTCTTGAACTGTCCAGGATGCCTTTCCCTGCATGCATTTTCACCTGGAAAAATCCTGCTAATCCTTGAAGATTCATCTCAGGTGTTACCTTTCCTAGAAACCCTTTTCTGCTCTCCTTCCCTCCTATCCTAGCTGAGTTAGAAGTCTTCTGCTTCCTAAGTTCTTAGGAATATTTCTGTCGTTGCTCTTACTACATTGGTTTGTAATTTGTATTTGTATATCTCTGTGAGTTCTTTGAGGATAGAGACCATGTCTTTTTTTTTTTTTTTTTCAGGTTTCATCTTTTTAATCAACTGAGTGAAGGACATCCTAAACACTACATGAAACAACAGAATTTTTTTCTTCCAGTTTAAAAAAAATGACATACACAAGTATTTCTTAGAAAGTTCTATATAATCAAGGCAGAAATCTTGAATAAAAAACACCTATAAGTTATCATGCTTTTTAATTCTTACAGTTGGAAACTGCTTCCTAATCAGGATTCAACATTGTGTACAGGTTTTTAAAATGTTTCTAGATACATATTAGTAAAATAATCTGTCCAAACATTTCTTGTAATGTGGAGTGGGTGGATGAGTGGATGAATGAATAAACTGGAATGGCATGTGGTGAGAAAAAGGTTGTGAAATTAGATGGAGGCAAGTTATGGGAGGGCTTCGCAGGTGGTGCTAGTGGTAAAGAACCTACCTGCCAATGCAGGAGACATAATGAGATGCGGGTTGGATCCCTGAGACACAGGAAGATCCCCTGCAGGAGGGCATGAAAACCTGCTCCAGTATTCTTGCCTGGATAATCCCATGGACAGAGGAGCCTGGAGGGCTACAGCCATAGAGCCACAAAGTCAGACACGACTGAATCGACTTAGCATGCAGCAAGTTATGGGAGGGCATAGACAGTCATACTGAGAGCCTCTAGATGAGCACTGGATAACCAGAAGCGGTTTGGAGTGTGGAGGCATGAAGTGATCAGGGTAGTGTCCTTGCATATGGTGGATTAGAGTGTTCCTGTATAAAATGGATGAAAATGGGTAGAATGTCATTTGTAGATCTTGCAGTACTTGTTTAAAGGAGAATAATGGAGATTTCAGGGTGATCCAGTGGTTAAGGCTCTGCACTGTCACTGCAGAGGGGCATGAATTCAGTCCCTGGTCGAGGAACTAAGGCCCCACTGCTCATCTGGAGAACCAAATACAAGCCCTTACGCCAAAGTTTAAAAGAAATCAATAAAGGAGAATAATGAAGGTTTGACCTAGGGGGATTAACATCATTAAACATTTACCAAGTAGTTTGGTTTTTTGTGGGATGCTTCCTTATTCCTTTGCCCGGATACATATATCTCAATCGTTCTTCAGAGACTTGTTCCACTGTTTCCTCCTCTTCCTCCTTTATTTTACCTGAACTCTTAGGATGTTACTGTCAGGCTTTTTATTGTGTCGAATTTATCCCAGTAGTTTTAAAAGCATCTGTGGAAAGAAAATGTCTAAAATCCATGTCTGTTCATTGTATTATCATAATGCCTGGCACATGGTAGATGCTCAGAAAGGATTTTTGAGTAAAATGCATAGTATTTTGCTAATAGTTGGTGTAAGAAATGATTTCAGCTGTCAACTGATTTGAACTATTTACTTCTTCCCCAACTACTGTCTGTTCATGCTTAAGTACTTTCAGTGCTTCTGGTTCACAATGCACGTTAAGATATTTCACGGGACAGTAAGGCTGACGGTGCAGTCTTGATGTTTGGAACATGAAATTATAAAATATGAAACTTCATGTATGAAGTAAAAGTTGTGCCATCCCTTTCTTAGTGTAGGATATATGAGAAAGATATGAAAAACATTGATAAGATGTATCTGCCCATGTGAGATAAGGTTCTGGTTAAGTCTTTTCCACTGGAGTGTAGGCCTTTGTTACAGAGAATAGCTGGGCAGGTTTCCAAATGGTCACCTCTCTCCTCCCTCTACCGAAGACATGAAGCGATTTTTTTTTTTTGGTTTTTCACAGTGATAACCTGGTGGAGTTTTGAAGGTAAAATCTATGAAAATGAGGAGGCCTTGTAAGACTATTGCCCTGAGGAGTTTCTCACTCTTAGGCTAGTACATAACCCAGCCCCCAATAGTTTGTCAAAATTACCACTTGAGTGCTTCTGGAAGTTTGTGGTTCCAGTGGCTTCTGCTCCAGGTGAGCTGAACTTGACCACATTTCTCTTGACCTGTCTTTCCAAATTCAGGGTGGCTGTTTGCCCTGAGACCTGAATTCTGATGAGTCTAAGGAAAGTTGTTGATTTTCAGTTTGTTCAGCTTTTTTCCTGTATGAATGTATGTGATGACTTCTGTGCTCTTTACATATTAGAGCTGAAAATGAAGTCCGATTAAGATGTTATTCATGAGTATCTTTGTTAGTAAATTATTTGGAAAGCCAAAGTGACTTTGTACTTTCGGTTCAATTGTTGTTTTAGTCTTTTTTTATCTTAAATTTATTTTTTAATTGGAGGATAATTGCTTTACAATGTTGCACTGGTTTCTGCTGTACAACAATGCGAATGAGTCATACTTCTATTTATGTATATACCGCTACCTCTTAAACCTCCCTCCCGGCTCCAGGTCGGCACAAAACGCCGAGCTGGGTTCCCTGTGTTATAGAGCAGCTTTCCACTAGTTACCTACTTTACACGTGATAGATTATATATGTCAATGCTTAGGCTTTTTTTAGTTTTGCAATATATTTTAAGCAATTTGGTTTTTCAGTAGGTGCCAGGAAGAAAGTGCATTTTGGTAGCATACATGATGCAGTACGTGCTGGAGACGTAAAGCAGCTTTCAGAAATCGTACAGCGTGGTGCCAGCATTAACGAAGTTGATGTTCTCCATAAATTTACCCCTTTACATTGGGCAGCACATTCTGGCAGTTTGGAGGTAAGAAACTATAAATTATTAAACTGGGTAAGTTTGGAGCTGTTGGCAGCTTTGTAAATTTAGCAAACAGGACTGAGGCCTTATGCTGGGCACCGCAAATGTTTTTCTTTTTTTAAATTTTATTGAAGCATAGTTGATTTACAATGTTAATTTCTGCTGCTTAGCCGAGTGATTCAGTTATACATATATACACAAATATTTTTCTTTTCAATTCACTAACATTTGGGTGTTCTGGTTAGCTTTGTAATAAATTGTATCCTAAAACTTAGTGGCATAAAATAACTATGCTTAGGAGTGAAGCAGGAATTTGGATATCAGAGACACCTTTGCTCTGCTCTATGATGTTGGGGCTCCAGCAAGAGGATTTAAAAGCTAGGGCTGGAATCTTTCAAAGGCCTGATCACACAGACATCTGGTAGTAGAGGCTGGCTGTGGGCCCTGGCCATCTTGATTCCTCTCCACGCAGGCCTCTCTGTGAGGTCGCCACATGTGGACTAGTTTGTGGTTCCTCTCAGTGTGGTGGCTGGATTCCAAAAGCAGCAGAGAGGGTGGCTTGCAGAGGATAACAGATCAGATCCTGATCTTTTTGCTGTAGTTGCTTCAGATTTTGGGCAGAGATGGAATCTCACAGATGCATTTTAAGCCCCTAAGCGCCCCTCCCAGGTGTCGTTTCTCTTCTTCCAACTCCAGAGGTAACTGTTGCTCTGAAGTTGGTGTTTATTATTACCATCTATGTTTCATGCTGTTATTACATATGATTAGATCATAGTTTTAAATGACATGTTTTATATGAATGTCATATTATTTGGATCATTCTGCAGCTTGCTTTTTTTTGTTCAACAATGTAGTTTTGACTTAATGAGGTGGTTACATATATGTACTCTGCTGCTGCTGCTAAGACGCTTCAGTCCTGTCCGACTCTGTGCGACCCCATAGACGCAGCCCACCAGGCTCCCCTGTTCCTGGGATTCTCCAGGCAAGAACACTAGAGTGAATTGCCATGTCCTTCTCCCTATATGTACTCTAGTTCATTTCTTTCAGCCATGTTGTAGTAGTCTATTCTTAGGTAAATATCAGAATGTATTCATTTTTTGGTTGATGGATATTTCGTTGGCTTTAGTTTTTCAATAGTATAAGCAGTGCTTAGTTAATATTTTAATGCATAAATTCCTTTTTTTATTGATATATCTTATCGAAGTATAGGTGATTTGCAATGTATTCATTTCTGCTGTACAGCAGTGATTCAGTTATGCTTGTATATATACATTCTTTTTCATTTCTTTTCCATTATGGTTTATCACCAGATATTGAATATAGTTCCCTATGCTATACAGTAGGACCTTGTTGTTTATCCATTCTAAATGTGATAGTTTGCGTCTGTTAGTCCCTAACTCCCAATCCTTCCCTCCGCCCTGCCCCCTCTTGGCAATGGTAAGTCTGTTCTCTGTGTCTGTGAGTCTCTTTCTGTTTCATGTGCTGTGTGCTTAGTCACTTAGTCGTGTTCGACTCTTTGCAACCTCATGGACTTTAGCCCTCCAGGCTCTCTGTCCATGGAATTCTTCAGGCAAGAATACTGGAGTGGGGTGCCATGCCCTCCTCCAGGGAATCTCCCCAGCCCAGGGATGGAACCCAGGTCTCCCGCATTGCAGGTGAATTCTATTTCATAGATAAGTTTATTTGTACGCACAACTTTTTATTCTTGGGCTGTGTACAAAGCCAACTGGAATTTTCCTCATGATTCTCACTGTTGTGTGTGGGGAGCTTATTTTAGCTATTACATTTCCCTGTTGCCTGTAGGCTGCACTATGCATCTGTCTTTTTCCCCTGCCGCACAGTCTGCTTTCTATGAATATGGAGTCTCTGTGTGACTTCCTGTTTGGGCTTTTCTGCTTCTTGGAACCAAATCTGGTCCAAAGAATCTCTCTCCACCAGTTTGTGTGCCCCACTTGAACTGTGGGATTTCTCCTTTGCCCTTTTGGTGGCTCCCTCTCACCTGGGAGGAATGCGCCTGATGGTCTGTCTGTGCCTGCAGCCCCGAGTGGGGACTTCTCTCTGCTGTTTCCTCCCACATCCCTGATGGATCTACACTGTGGCAGCTTTCCCATCTATTTTATGGTTTCAGATGTCTCTTAGCTTCATCAACGATGGGATTTTCTTGCCTTTTTGTTAAAAATGATTTTGAAGAGAAGAGGAAATACTGATTTTAGTCTGCCAAATTAGTGGTTTTCTTTATGCCCTGCCAGTGGACTTCTCTCTTCTATGTTACCTCCAGGCCATTTTTAGACTTCCTTGTCTGATCTCTTCTGTATAATAATTCACAGAATTGTTTTCTCTCCAGAATCTGAATTGTGGTTTCTGCATACAGTGCTTATCAGCAGCTCATGCATACCTGACTGGCATCTCATTCAGTTGGTCTGAAACTAAACCATTATTCTTTTCATTCCCTTTCTTAGCTTTCCAGGCTAATGATTCAAATGTCCTTTGAATCATTATTGAGTTGTCTCAGAAGCAAAACTCAGTATAAGCATTTGTCTGGATGAAGTGCCTCACGGTGCGTATGGATGTGGTGAAAACTGATGACGAGGTTTGTTGATTCTCTTCCATCTTTGACTCTTAGAATTGTCCTCTCCACCTTCATAGCCACTGCTTTAGAGCTACTTGATTTCCTTCTTTCTTGGATCGTCTACCTCTAGTTATAACTGACACACAAGATTACTGCTCTAAAACAGAAGCAGTAAACCTTCCTGAAAGAAAGTGAAAGTGTGAAAATGTTAGTCACTCAGTCGTGTCCGACTCTTTGTGACCCCGTGGACTGTAGCCCACCAGGCTCTTCTGTCCATGGAATTCTCCAGACAAGAATACTGAAGTGGGTTGCCATTTCCTTCTCCAGAAAACCTTCCTTAAGTCCCTGTAGTGACTCTCTGCTCTGTAGGATAAAGTTTGGGCTGTTTAATATGGTAGACGCCTCTTCAGCCTCCACCCCTGTCCCTCCACTCCTGTCAGACTGGTTTTATGCTCCAGTGCAGGCGACTGGCATTTCCCAAACCAGTCTACCGTTTCATATTATTGCAGACTGCCTATGAGCCGTTTCACGTGTCTGGTCTCACCTCTTCCCAGTTGAAATCCAGCTCAAGTAGCACTTACTCAAGTAGCAGAGCCTTCTGTATTTCCCCTCTCAGTATCATCCAACTAGCAACTTTTCCCTCAATTTTATACACATTTGAAAAATTCTATTTATCACATGGAATTGTATTCTCTGTTAGATTTTGAGCTCTTTGAAGGTACCATTTTTTTCATTTGAGTTTTATCTTTTTTTCCCTCAATATCTAGTATAGTGCCTGGAATATTGGAGTCATGTTGTGGATTCACAATAAATGTTTGTCGTATTGCTAAGTTTGTTGAATTAAATTTATATTTTTAGTGTCTAGCACAGTGTATAGCAACTGTTCAAGAAATGTTTGTTGAATTTTAACAAAATTAAATCTAAATAAAAAAGTTTTGGTGCATTTCTTTGTTGCCATTTAAGGATCATCTCCTACTTCTCTACTTCGGTGTTGCACTAATACCTTTACATTCTGTTAACCTTTTTGAGATTTCTTAAGACTTGTAGGACTTATGTTGGTAGTATAAAATGACAACTAAATTAATAACTGGTGAAAACTGTGCTTTACTAGACTTCATTTTTTTTCTTTTATCAGATGAAATCAGCTTTTGAGCCCCTGTAGTTCAGTTCAGCCACTCAGTTGTGTCCGACTCTTTGTGACCCTGTGTACTGTAGCCCACCAGCCTTCCTTGTCCATCACCAGCTCTCGGAGCTTGGTCAAACTCATGTCCATCGAGTTGCCATCCAACCATTTCATCCTCTGTCGTCCCCTTCTCCTCCTGCCTTCAGTCTTTCCCAGCATCAGGGTCTTTTCAAATGAGTCAGCTCTTCGCATCAGGTGGCCAAAAGTATTGGAGTTTCAGCTGCAGCATCAGTCCTTCCAATGAATATTCAGGACTGATTTTCTTTAGGATGGACTGGTTGGATCTCCTTACAGTCCAAGGGACTCTCAAGAGTCTTCTCCAACATCACGGTTCAAAAGCACCAATTCTTCAGCACTCACCTTTCTTTAAAAGGTCGAACTTTCACATCCGTACATGACTACTGGAAAAACCATGGCCTTGACTAGATGGACCTTTGTAGGCAAAGTAATGTCTTTGCTTCTTAATACGCTGTCTAGGTTGGTCATAGCTTTTCTTCCAAGGAGCAAGCGTCTTTTAATTTCATGGCTCCAGTCACTATCTGCAGTGACTTTGGAGCCCCCCAAAATAAAGTCTCTCACTGTTTCCATAGATTTCCCATCTTTTAATTTCATGGCTGCAATCACCATCTGCAGTGATTTTGGAGCCCAAGAAAATAAAGCCTATCACTGTTTCCACTGTTTCCCCATCTATTTGCCATGACGTGATGGGACTGGATGCCATGATCTTAGTTTTTTGAATGTTGAGTTTTAAGCCAGTTTTTTCACTTTCCTCTTTCACTTTCATCAAGAGGCTCTTTATTTCTTTTCACTTTCTTCCATAAAGTAAACTTTTAGTTCAGATATATTTTGTACTTTCAGAATTTTCTTTTTAAAAAATTCTCTTTTTTTCTATTTGATGAATCATTGTTGTCATCATACTTTAATTCATTAAATTCTTTAAAAAATAATTTCTTTTCATTCTCTGAAGCTATTTATTACAGCTTTGAAGACTAAGTTGAGCATCTGTATCCTCTCAGAGAAAGTTTCTATTTACTTCATTTTCCTGTGTATATATTACAACATTCTTGTTTTTTAATTAGGTCCCATTTGTTATTTTTGCTTTTATTTCTATTCCCTTGGGAGACTGACCTAAGCTAAAACGTTGGTACTATTGATGTCATAGAATGTTTTGCCTATGTTCTCTTCTGGCAGTTTTATGATGTCATATCTTATTTTTTTAAGTCTTTAAGCCGTTTTGATTTTATTTTTGTATATGGTGTGAGAGTGTGTTCTAACTTCATTGATTTAATGAGGCTGTCAAACTTTCAACATCACTTGTTGAAGAGATTGCCTTTTCTTCATTGCACATTCTGGTGGATGTTTAAGATTGTATATCATAACACCTCTGGGTTCAGATTCTACTTCCTCTATCCCTCTTCCCTGGGGTGCTTGTTCTGTGTTTGTATGTTGGTTTGTTTGGACTAATTTTGTGGAATCTGTTTCCCTCACGGTTTGTGTGCACTGTTCTTTTTTTTTTTTAATTCTTTTATTTTAAAATATTTATTTAGTTTGGCTGTGTGGCTTGAGAGATCTTAATAAGTAGTTTTCCAACTGGAGATTGAATTTGTGCCCCCTGCAGTGAAAGAGCTGAGTCCTAACCAGTGGATCACCAGGGAATTTCCTTCTTATTTTTAAAGTCTGGCTTCATAGGGGTCACCCCTGGGACAGCATAGCTTAGTGGTCAGCCAGTGGTTAATCAGAGGCTGTGCTTAAATACCTTGAGCCACTAAGGCAACCACCTTGCTAATGATTCTGTGTATGGCTTGGGGAATGTCTTCAAAGTCCAAGCAGTTTACAAGTCAGCTTGCCTTTTTTTTTTTTCCATGTGTTTTCAGGCCTTAGCCAGGAATGTCCAGCCAGCTTGGGACCTCTTCAATCTTTCCTGGCTATGAATGACGTTGTACATGTACCCAACTTTTTAGACCAGAAAGGATAAGTGGAATTTTAGCAAGGCTTTTGAATGTTGAGTTTTAAGCCAGCTTTTTCACTCTCCTCTTTTGCTATCATCAAGAGGCTTTCACCTTCATCAGCATTCAAAATCTTAGCAACTTAGGTTGTCTCATTTCTTGAATTTTTCTGTTGATTTTCTAGGAGGATTTTAGTTTTGTGTTTGCCCCAACCAGTATCATGACTGGTTCTGATGTTGGCTTTCCTAGATTGTTGTCACTGAGGAGTAGATTTGTTTTTAAAATGTGCCTGGGCAGGGACTTCTCAGTCTCTTCAGCAGGGCAGTGGAGCTGTCCACCTGGGTAGAACTTCTGTGTCATGAAGCTGGGGCTAAGGATGCTTGTAGTCCCAGGCTAATATGCCACAGGCTCCTCCTGTTCTTAGAATCAGCAGATATTTCTTGATACATGCTTCTCATTTTGTTATATGCCTTGCAGAGTCTTTAAATTTTTTTTTTTTTTTTTTTTTTTGGCCATGGCTGCTTGGCATGCAGAATCTTAGTTCCCCTACCAGGGATCAAACCCATGTCTACTGCAGTGGAAGTGCAGAGTCCTAACCACTGGATGGCCAAATGGTTGTTTTTGACAGTTTTGTCGAGCTTTGTCATTTGCTTCTTGGGGAGGATTTACTACGCTCCTCACTTAGTCATTTCCGAAGTCCTGCTGATTGGTCAGTTGATTATTGACGGAGATGCAAATATAGTCCAATGGAAAGCAGTATTTTATTAAATGGTGTTGGCACAACTGGACAGCCGTATGTAAGAAAGTGAACCTTAATTCATACTTGGTACTGTGTGTGAAGATGTACTGAAAACAGATCATAAACACATGTGAAACTTAACCTTAATAAAACTTCTAGATGAAAACATAGGAACTTTTTGCAAATCATAAATATGACTAAGAACTTGTAGCCAGAATGTATGACTCTCATAATTCAGTAGTAAAATAAAAAACCCAATGAAAAATGGGCAAATGGTTTCAGTAGACACTTTCTCAAAGAGTATATATGACTGGTCATGAGCACATGAAAAAAGTGTTCAACATCATTAAATGCTAATTAAAACCACAATTAGATGCCACTACACACCTATTAGAATGGCAAAACAAAAAGAAAAACATAACCCAGAAAAATGATAATAGTAAATATGGACAAGGATATGGAGCAATGAGAAGTCTCATACACTGCTGGTAGAAGTGTAAACTGATACAGCCCCTTTGGAGAACAGTTTGGCAGCTTCTTGTAAAGTGAAACTTAACTGTGTCCTAGCAATCTCACTTGTACATATTTACTCAGGATAGAAACCTTGTACATGAATGTTTACAGTGGTTTTATTCCTCACTACCTATGCAGTGTTAGCATACACTCCATAAATATTTGTTGAGTAAAAACAAATGACTTACTGTGATTATTAGTGAGGTTGAGCACCACCCCCCTTATATTTTATCAGCCATTAATCTCTGTGATAGACAGATGATACCTAAGTTACTACCCTTTCCAAAAAATGATTTATCATAATGACTGATGTGACAGTGTATCTGAATGACACAAGAAAGAAACTTCTTGAAGGTAGACGACAAAGTTGAAAATATAAAGACAGTGACACCATATGTGGCACAGACCTCTAGTACTGTATTTGTTGAGACTTAATTTTAAAAGATCTTAAGATTTATTTGGCTCCCTCCCCTTTTTAAATATGCTACTTATTTTCTTTTGTCATTCAGTCACTAACTCATGTTTGACTCTTTCTGATCTCATCGACTGCAGCAAGCCAGGCTTCCCTGTCCTTCACTATCTCCTAGAGTTTGCTCACATTCATGTCCATTGAATTGGTGATGCTGTCTAACCATCTCATCCTCTGTTGTCCCCTTCTCCTGCCTTCAATCTTTCCCAGCATCAGGGTGTTTTCAAATGAGATAGTTCTCCACATCACGTGGCCGAAGTATTGGAGTTTCAGCTTCAGCATCAGTCCTTCCAATGAATATTCAGGACTGATTTCCTTTAGGATGGACTGGTTAGATCTCCTTACAGTCCAAGGGACTCTGAGGAGTCTTCTCCAACTCCACAGTTTGAAAGCATCAGTTCTTTGGCACTCAGCTTTATAGTCCAACTCTCACATCCATACATGACTGATGGAAAAACCATAGCTTTGACTAGACGGGCCTTTGTTGGTAAAGTAATGTCTCTGCTTTTTAATAAGCTGCCTAGGTTGGTCATAACTTTTCTTCCGAGGAACAAGCGTCTTTTAATTTTGTGGCTGCAGTCCTCATTCACAGTGATTTTGGAGCCCAAGAAAATAAAGTCAGCCACTGTTTCCCCATCTGTTTGCCATGAAGTGATGGAACCAGATGCCATGATCTTCGTTTTCTGAATGTTGAGCCTTAAACCAACTCTTTCACTCTGCTCTTTCACTTTCATCAAGAGGCTCTTTAGTTCTTCTTCTGCCATAGGGTGTCATTTGCATATCTGAGGTTATTGATATTTCTCCCAGCAATCTTGATTCCAGCTTGTGCTTCATCCAGCCCAGCATTTCTCAAGATGTACTCTGCATATAAGTTAAAGAAGCAGGGTGACAATATACAGCCTTGATGTAGTCCTTTCCCAATTTGGAACCAGTTTATTGTTCCATGTCCATTTCTAACTGTTGCTTCCTGACCTGCATACAGATTTCTCAGAAGGCAGGTCAGGTGGTCTGGTATTTGCATCTCTTTCAGAATTTTCCAGTTTGTTGTGATCCACACAGTCAAAGGCTTTGGCATAGTTAATAAAGTAGAAGTAGATGTTCTTCTGGAACTTTCTTGCTTTTTTGATGATCCAATGGATGTTGGCAATTTGATCTCTGGTTCTTCTCCCTTTTCTAAATCTAGCTTGTACATCTGGAGTTGTCAGTTCCCTACTGCTGAAGCCTATCATGAAGGATTTTAAGCTACTAGCACATGAAAGGAGCTCAATTTTTGTACAGTAGTTTGAACATTCTTTGGCATTGTCCTTCTTTGGGATTGGAATGACAACTAACCTTTTCCAGTCCTATGGCCACTGCTGAGTTTTCCAAATGTGCTGATATATTGAGTGCAGCACTTCAACAGCATCATCTTTTAGAATTTGAAATAGCTCAGCTGAAATTCCGTCACCTCCACTAGCTTTGTTTGTAATATTGCTTCCTAAGACCCACTTGACTTCGCATTCCAGGATATCTGGGTCTAGGTGAGTGACTACACTATTGTGGTTTTCTGGGTTTAAGGCCTTTTTTGTAGTTCTGTGTATTCTTGCCACCTCTTCTTAATATTTTCTACTTCTGTTAGGTCCTTATCATTTCTGTCCTTTATCGTGCCTATCCTTGCATGAAGTGTTTTGTTGATGGCTCCAATTTTCTTGAAGAGATCTCTAATCTTCTCCATTTTATTGTTTTCCTCTCTTTCTTTGCATTGTTCATTTAAGAAGGCCTTCTTATCTCCCCTTACTATTCTCTGCAACTCTGCATTCAGTTGGGTATATCTTTCCTTTTCTCCCTTGCCTGTCACTTACTCTTCTTTTTTCAGCTCTTTGTAAACCCTTTGTAGACAGTCACTTTGCCTTCTTGCATTTCTCTTTCTTTTGGATGGTTTTTTGTCATTGCCTTCTCAGAATAACAGTGTTTGCTCTGATATAGAATTTTCTGGACTCATTTCAAAACCTATGGCAGAGGTTTTAAATTGGTGGCTGTTGAATGAATTTAACCACAGATATGTTTTGTTTGGCTTGTAAAGTATTGGTCAAACATAAGATTTGGACCAGCGTTTCATTCAGTGCAAAAACCGACTGGGATAGTGTAGCATTTCACCTTATGGACAAGGAAGGTGGTCTCCAGTTTTCCTCATCTCCTACCACTCCGTATTGTTTACCCAACAGTAAGGCCAGATGTGGGCTACCATATCACTGTGATTGTGCTTTTGTTTTTCTTATACCTGCGCCCTCATTCATTTGTGATGCTTCTCAGGCTGTAGTATTTTATGATGATAGACTAAGATATAAAAATGTTACATCCTGCTAACATGGTTAACATGTTAGCACGTTTACATGTTAGCATGTTTACATGTTAACATGTTTTATATCTAACATGGTTAACATGTTAGATATAAAAATGTTACATCCTGCTAACATGGTTAACATGGTTGTTAACCATGTAGTATTTTATGATGATAGACTAAGATATAAAAATGTTACATCCTGCTAACATGGTTAACATGGTTGTTTTCTTAATGTAGTGTCTTCATTGGCTCCTCTGGCATGGAGCTGATATCTCCCAAGTAACCGCAAGAGGCTGGACGGCAGCTCACATATCTGCTATCAGGGGACAGGATGCTTGTATGCAGGTAATAATAACTTGGTTACGTTTTCTGTTTTTCTTATAATTTTATTTATTTATTTATGGCTGTCCTGGGTCTTCATTGCTGTATGTGCTTTTCTCTCGTAGCGAGTGGGGACTACTCTCTGGTTGCGGCATGCAGACTTCTCGTTGATGTGACCTCTCTTGTTGGGGAGCACAGGCTCTAGGGTGCCCAGGCTTCTATAGTTGGGGCTCCCGGGCTCTAGAGCACAGGCTTAGCAGTTGTGGCTCATGGGCTTAGTTGCTGCACGACACATGGGATCTTCCTGGATCAGGGATTGAACCCATATCTCCTGCATTGGCAGGCAGAGTCTTTACCACTGAGCCACCAGGGAAACCTTTGGTTACTTTTTTAAAAAGTCAATACATTTAATTGCTTTAGAAATTCCTTCCCTAGTGGCTCAGTGGTAAAGAATCCACCGGCTAATGCAGGATATGCAGGTTCAGTCCCTGGGTTAAGACAGTCCTCTGGAGAAGGAAATCACAGCCCACACCAGTGTTCTTACCTGGGAGATTCCATGAACAGAGGAGCCTGGCGGACTATAGTTCATGGGGTCTCAAAGAGTCTGACAGGACTGAGCGATTAAACAACAACAAAACAAATCACTCAAACAGATTGTTTAAGATCTGAAATTATTTTCTCTCTAAAGTAGTTGGCTATCTGTTTGGGTTGTTTTAAGGGCTGTTACAGTCATGTCCAGATTACCATGCCTAAAATTCCTCATTTAATGTATTTCCTTAGCTAGAGTTACACATTAATATGTGTCAGGATCTAGTTTATTGGAGTAAGTAGGTTGAAAAAAATGTAGTGAAAGGATTGAAATTTGGAGGAATACGAAATCGTATAAGCAAACAGTCCCTAACTGTAAGAAGCCTGAGATTCTATTTGCAATGACAGGACCTTTACTCAGTGAGTTACAAAACAGTACACATCATAGTCTTTGAGTAAGATTCTCATGAAAGTATAGATGAGAAGAACTGTAGAACTTGAGATAGAGGAGTCATAAATGGAGGGAATGAAACTTCCAAATGAAACTTCAGCTAATCCTAAAAGAATGAGTTGATTTTAAGAAGATAATTTGTGAGGAAGCATTATATGTAGGGAATGTGAAAAGAAAAATAGTGATTAAATTTATCAAACACTTTTTGTCAATCACAGTCTCCCATGCATCACTTAATTTAATACAATGGTGTTTTGAGTTTCCTTTCATGTAAATTAGGAAACAGATTCAGAGTTAAGTATGTTGCCTATGTTAGTGAAAAAGCCGAAGTTTGAATTCAGACTTTGTCCTATTAACATCTATGCTATAATTCTGTGTGAAATCTTTGAATTGGAAAAGTGTGGTGTGTTCAAGGAATATACTATTGTATGAGTTTGACTGAGTGTAGATGGTTTGTTATGTGAACTGTTCTGAACTAAGTTTAGATAAGCCAGATTTGTAAAATGTCTTAGTAATAGAATAAAGATTCATTTGTATAGGAAAGAGACTTTTATATGTGTGTATATATGTGTGCATATATATATATATATGCACATATTACACACATGCACATGTATGTTAACAGGGAAATGTGGTAATGAAAACAGTATTTTAGGAAGTTATTTTAGCAAGATGCATCCAGGATTATCTAGAATGAATAGTTTGGAAGCAAGAAAATCAGGAGACTTTTGGTATAATCACTAACCGTAGAGGATAAGATTAGTTGGTTGCAATGAGAAACAAAATTATTTAAAACATCTTACAAAGTAAGCACTGACAAAGTATAGTGAGACTGTAAGGTTTTGAGTCAGAATGACGGATAATTATGGCACTATAGATAGGGACATCTGAGAGGAAGAGGAGATTTGGGAGGAAGGATGTTGAGTTCAATTTGGCCCATGTTGAGTTTAAGGTGCCAGTCAGTCATTCAGGTACAGATGGTCTAGGCGGTTGAAAAGGGCACTGGGGAGCAAGATTTCAGGAGAAATAAAGCTTAGAGAAGAGTGTCTGGAGAATTGAGTTTTGAAGCATGTTTCTAGTGGGGATGGAAGCAAGTAGTGAAATGAGTAAAGAATTCAGAGGAGAAAGAGAGATAGAGAGCCAGGATGCATCGACTGCAAATGAAGGAAGAAGCTGAAGAAGTCAGGTAGTGTATCAGTTACAGAATAAAACTAAAAGGAACAACACTTAAGGAAATGCCATTGAATTGGAGAACTCTATAGTGGGAGGTTGGCTGTATTTCTGGAATGATAGAGATAGCATCCGGTTTGTAGGTGGACTTTACATTCAGGCACTGAGGTGTTAATTTGAAAAGTAGGCAATGGAAGGAAGGTACAAATACAGTAGTAACTTAAGGGGGTATCAAGGTCAAATGAAGTTTTACTTGATGCTTGCCTTCCCCTAAGCACTCGTTTAAGCCATTCTCTCTGTCTTGATTGTCCTTTTCTTCCTCAAAGTGATCTCTTCGTTCTTGGAGCTTTTGTGATGCTTTTGGGTACTGTGCTGTGCATTTACTTACCAAGGACTGCTTTGTATAGTTGATTATCTTTGTCTCTACATATATCCTAATTGCCTAAGTTAGTACATCTTCATATTCTTTGTAGTGACGTAGTAAGCCCTTGGTATGTGGTTTGTGATGATTATTGACTGGTCTGTTAATGAGAGTCAGCCAAAATCATGGAAACTATTCTTCCTAAAACTCTTGGTAGGAATTATGACTAAGTAAACTTTAGCTGAGATACTGGTAAATATAGGCTGGTTAGAAAAGAAAAAGGTCTGAGGGAGATAAAATTGAAAAATGTTAGCTAATAATTTTTTAAACTAATTACTCTGTATATTATATAGAGGGACATGTTGTGTATATTCCATAACCCATATATAGAAACTGGGCCAAGTGTAAATTCATATGGAATCTCCTCAGATGCAGTTAGAAGTTTGATTTGGAGCTTAGAACTGGTCACTTTAATAGTGAAGTCCTTTTATTATATTAAAAACCCAGTTAATAAAAGATCCTGCTTTTGGAATAGAGGATGTTTAAATTTCAGTTTTATTAGCTTAGCATTAAATTATTTAAGTTAATTTTAATCTGTGCTCATGAAAAATTTATGAATTATATGTACCTGCTGCTGAGTCACTTCAGTCGTGTCCGACTCTGTGCGACCCCAGAGACGGCAGCCCACCAGGATGCCCCGTCCCTGGGATTCTCCAGGCAAGAACACTGGAGTGGGTTGCCATTTCCTTCTCTAGTGCATGAAAGTGAAAAGTGAAAGTGAAGTCGCTCAGTCATGTCTGACCCTCAGCGACCCCATGGACTGCAGCCTTCCAGGCTCCTCCATCCATGGGATTTTCCAGGCAAGAGTCCTAGAGTGGGGTGCCATTGCCTTCTCCGTATATGAGTATATGTACATACTCAAATCAAAATGTGAAATCAATTATGAGTGTCTCCTAGGTAATCTTAAGAAGGATTTCAAGCTTTTTCTTAGGACTGGCTAAGAATTTCTTAGACTTTGCGTGTAGCACACATGAAAAAAAGTTATGTAATAGCTTAGCTATATATTAATAAATTGCTTGCCTTTAAATAATCTGCATCTGCATGATTTAGCGTCTGTGTTCACATACATTCCTTCTTATTTCTCTGCCTTCAGGCTCTTATAATCAATGGAGCCAACCTGGCAGCTCAAGATGATCGTGGATGCACTCCTTTACACCTTGCTGCAACACATGGACATTCTTTCACTTTACAAATAATGCTCCGAAGTGGAGTGGTGAGGTGTTCCTGTTAATATGTGAGAATGTATAATCATATAGATGGACTAACATTTGGTAGTCTGGTTATCTCTTCCTGACTTTTTATATCCTTCATAAGACTCTGGACATAATTTGGTCTCTCTTTTTAACTTTCCCATCCTTAAACATGGGAGCAATAATTTAATTAAATCTTCAGCAACAAAAAAAAGAGCTTAGTGGTACAAAATATTTCAGAGGCCATAGGTCCTTCATATGAGTTCAGAGTTTACCAGGGAAGATTTTGAGGCTTTCAAACACATCTTAACCAGCAATTGTAACCTTTTTGAATTGATATGTGTTTACCCGTGTTTCTTTTGTAACTCTTAGTTCATGAACTAATTTACAAAGTGATTTATATCTCCAAAAATTTCATTTATTGTAATATTTATTTTTAAAATTGCAGTGGTTATAAAAAATAACTTCTTATAAGAATTAAATATTTTTCATTAACTCTTGGATTACATTCCCAAGATATGATTTGATCATTTGAATCCATCTTTCATTTTGTTGGTCAGGAACTTGTGACCTGTAAAATGACTAGTTAAGTACCTTTTTAGAAACAGTTTCTACGTGGCAAGTTATAATCTTTTTAAAAAGATTTTAAAATATCATTAGTATTTTATTTTAGCTCATATGTTCAAATCAATGGTTGCAGTAAACATTTCTGTTATATTTAGTGTTTGCCTTACAGTTTTAATAACAGCTTCTTGTTCTCATTTGTAGAATTAAGCTGCTAGACTTAGTGTTTTTGCTGCAAAATGGGAAGAAACTGAGTCCTTGTGAATGTTATCTCTAGGATCCCAGCGTGACTGATAAGAGAGAGTGGAAACCTGTGCACTATGCAGCTTTTCATGGGCGGCTTGGCTGTTTGCAGCTTCTCGTGAAATGGGGATGTAGTGTAGAGGACGTGGACTACAACGGAAACCTTCCAGGTATTTGCAAAAGCAAACATTTTGACTTTTCATTAATATAAACTTTTCAAATGTTTGAATCATGTTTAAGAAGTTTAAACTGTCATCATTCTAATAGTTCCTAACAAAACTGAGGTAGTAAAATATATTTGACATGAACATTTTTTTAAAAAAATGTATTTATTTATTTGGTTTTAGTCATTCTTTTGAGTATATAGTAATATATTTTTGTGGTTTTAATTTGTATTTTCCCTGATGACTAGGGATGTAGAACATCTTTTCATATGTTTAATGGCTGTTTAGTTATTTTCTTCTGTGAAATACCAGTGTGAAACTTCTGCATTTTTTTTTTAATTAAACTGTCTTTTTTCTAATTGAATTATAGGGGTCTTTATATATGCTAGATGCAAGCTCTTTGTCACAGGCGTTGCAGCTATCTTTCCCATTTAACTATCTTTTCTATGTCTTGCCTTTTCATTCTTTTGAGATATCTTTCGATGAATAGAAGTTTTAATTTTAATGTTTAATAAGCTCTTCCTTTATGGTTAGCGTTTTCTGAATCTTATTAAAAAGTCTTTTCCTACTAGGTGAAGACACTCTTTTGTGTGTGTGCGCGCGTGTGTGTGTGTGTGTAAATTTTCCTCCCTTGGCAACACTACACGGCTTGAGGTGTCTCAGTTCCCTGACCAGGGGTTAAATCTGGGCTCTGCAGTGAAAACGTGGAGTCCTAACCACTGGGTCATCAGGGAATTCCCAAGGATACTCTTATAGTATCTTCTAGGAATTTTATTATTTCATTTTACGTTTAAATCTCCAGCCCACCTATCACCGACCTTTCTGTAATGCAAGGTAAGGGGCGGTTTCATTTTTATTTAGTACTTTATTGAATTTGCCTGATCACTTCGCTCGTCTATTGTTCACTGCTCATTGAAAAAACATTCAACTTTTATTTCTTTAAAACTATACATTCTAAAAAATGTATAATTATTTTATAACCATTTATAGTATATTTTTAATAGTATAATGTAGAGGTTAAGAATGTGGCCTCAGGACTATACTGCTTATATTCAGATCTCTCTCTTAAAAATTATTAATTCAAAATTTATTTCTAAAGCATCTGTCCGTCAGTCCCTAGGTGCTGTGGATATCACTGCAAATAAAACAGACAAAAGTGTCTGCCTTTGTATGGTGGTAAGGGGGGAGACAGATCCTAATATAATAATAAAAATGAATAAAGAAAGGCAATGCCAAAGAATGCTCAGACTACTGCACAATTGCACTCATCTCACACGCTAGTAAAGTGATGCTTAAAATTCTCCAAGCTAGGCTTCAGCAATACGTGAACTGTGAACTTCCAGATGTTCAAGCTGGTTTTAGAAAAGGCAGAGGAACCAGAGATCAAATTGGGAACATCTGCTGGATCATGGAAAAAGCAAGAGAGTTCCATGAAAACATCTATTTCTGCTTTATTGACTACGCCAAAGCCTTTGACTGCGTGGATCACAATCAACTGTGGAAAATTCTGAAAGAGATGGGAATACCAGACCACCTGACCTGCCTCCTGAGAAACCTATATGTAGGTCAGGAAGCAACAGTTAGAACTGGACATGGAACAACAGACTGGTTCCAAATAGGAAAAGGAGTACGTCAAGGCTGTATATTGTCACCCTGCTTATGTAACTTATATGCAGAGTACATCATGAGAAATGCTGGGCTGGATGAAGCACAAGCTGGAATCAAGATTGCTGGGAGAAATATCAATCACCTCAGATATGCAGATGACACCACCCTTATGGCAGAAAGTGAAGAAGAACTAAAGAGCCTCTTGATGAAAGTGAAAGAGCAGAGTGAAAGAGTTGGCTTAAGGCTCAACATTCAGAAAACTAAGATCATGGCATCTGGTGCCATCACTTCATGACAAATAGATGGGGAAACGGTGGAAACAGTGGCTGATTTTATTTTTCTGGGCTCCAAAATCACTGCAGATGGTGATTGCAGCCATGAAATTAAAAGACACTTACTCCTTGGAAGGAAAGTTATGACCAACCTAGACAACATATTAAAAAGCAGAGACATTACTTTGCCAACAAAGGTCCATCTAGTCAAGGCTATGGTTTTTCCTGTGGTCATGTATGGATGTGAGAGTTGGACTGTGAAGAGAGCTGAGCACCGAAGAATTGATGCTTCTGAACTGTGTTGTTGGAGAAGACTCTTGAGAGTCCCTTGGACTGCAAGGAGACCCAACCAGTCCATCCTAAAGGAGATCAGTCCTGGGTGTTCATTGGAAGGGCTGATGCTGAAGCTGAAACTCCAATACTTTGGCCACCTCATGTGAAGAGCTGACTCATTTGAAAAGACCCTGATGCTGAGAGAGATTGAGGGAAGGAGGAGAAGGGGACCACAGAGGATAAGATGGTTGGATGGCATCACCAACTCAATGGACATGGGTTTGGGTGAACTCCGGGAGTTTGTGATGGACAGGGAGGCCTGGCATGCTGCGATTCATGGGGTCTCAAAGAGTCGGACACGACTGAGTGACTGAACTGAACTGAATGAACAAAACATATATTAAATAAGGATATGTGTTTAGGTTCAATTGCAAAGGGAAGTACAGTGTTACAGGGATCAAGTTAAAATAGGGTGGTGAGAGAAGCCTGCATGAAGAGTTGACAGTTGAATGAAGACTTGGAGTTGAGAGAACAGGTCTTGATATCCTGGAGGAGAAACATTTTAGGAAGAACTTGAGCAAGTGTAAAGCTCTTGAGGCAGCGTCGTGCCTGGGTATATTTGTGTAACAGTGAGTAGTAACACCAAGTCAATATAGTTCAAACAGAAGTGAGGAGGTTAGTAATAGATGATGAGGTTGAGAGGTAACAGGAGCCACTGAAGGATTTTTACATAAAGGTGATCTGTTTAAGAGCATCATTTTTGGCTATTATGTTCATAATACTAGATTGTAATGAGGGTGTGGGCATGAGCATTTAGGAGCTTGATGCTATAATTTAGGCTGCAATTTCTTAGCCAGAGTAGAGGGCAGCAAAGATAGTAGAGGCAGCAAAGATAGTGAGAAGTGATTGGGGTTTGTGTATCTTTTAAAGATAGAGCCAGTAAGATTTGCTGATTGATAAGATGTGGGGAGTGACAGAAATAGGACTCAGGGTTTTGGCCTGACCTTCACAGAAAGAAGAGCATTTCTAGTAACTGAGATGGGGAGAGTTGTGTATGTATGTAAAAAAGGGTAAGGAGTTCAGTTTTTGACCTGTAAAGTCAGAAATTCCTATAATACATTTCAGTGTATACAACGAATAAGTAGTTAGAGGAATCTGAACTTTCAGGGGGAGTTTTCTAATGGAAAGTTCAGCTGAGAAAGTGTACAGTGGCACGTGCCAATGAAGTGTCTTTCGGATATTGTTACTTAATTGATTCTCCTGAGTTTTTCTGGTCACTTGGGCACTGCCCTATTTGTCCAGAGCCAAGATTTATACATGAATTGGACTGTTTCCCAATGGTCACTTCTCAAGAGGTGTAAAGGCTCTCCTGTTCTTTGTAATTATTGCCTCTAAGCTTGTGGTACTCCAGAACCACTCCTTTATTTTTGCAGATTTTGGGGTATGGCTCTCCAGTCTAATTCATTATATTTTCTTTCAGGGATTCCTTAACATTAAACATTTTTAAAAATTTATTTAGTTTCAGTTTATTTTCGTGGCGCTGAGTCTTCATTGCAGTGCGTGGGCTTCTTACTGTTGTAGAGCAGGGCCTGTAGGCTGGGTGGGCTTAGTTGCCTGGAGACATGTGGGATCTTTCTAGACCAGGGATCAAAACTTGTGTCCCCTGCATTGCAAGGCAGGTTCTTAACCACTGGACCACCAGGGAAGCACCCTCTGCCCCCTTAACATTTTTTGTCTGTTCACAGTATTCTTGTCTGTTTTTCTTGTCATTACGGCTTTAAGAAATATCTTTCCTATTGTTTTCAAGAATTTAAGAGAAGGAATGGGTGAGATAGTTTGTGTGAATAGATTGCAGTTTTGATCCAGTTTTCTTGTTTATAATAAAAGTAATATTTATAGAAAAGGACAAAATGCATAGTGATAAAAATAACATTACCCCTATTTGCATAATGACTATTTTGGTTTATTTCTTCCACTTTTTTCCAAAATATTGAGATAACCCACCTATCACCTGTATTACATAGAGGACTTCCCTGGTGGTGGGAGAAAGGGATGACAGAGGATAAGATGGTTGGATGGCATCACTGACTCAAATGGACGTGAGTTTGAGTAAACTCCGGGAGCTGGTGATGGACAAGGAGGCCTGGTGTGCTGCAGTCCATGGGGTCGCAAAGAGTCGGACATGACTGATAATAATATATAGAAAGGTTTTTTTCTCATATAAGCTGCACAGTTTGGATTTCGCTTTCCATGAAAATTTTTTCAGATCTGCGCTTTGGTGACCTTTATTTAGCTTTTCTAGTTCACAGTAAGTGTAACTGTTCAACCATTTAGCCTACTGCTGTGGCCTGACTTGGAGGCTACCTAAGGATAAGTATGCTGAAAAAACGGTCTGTGATCCTTGACTTCCCTGGTGGCTCAGACGGTAAAGCATCTGTCTACAATGCGGGAGACCTGGGTTTGATCCCTGGGTGGGGAAGATCCCCTGGAGAAGGAAATGGCAATCCACTTGAGTACTATTGCCTGGAAAATCCCATGGACAGAGGAGCCTGTTAGGCTACAGTCCATGGGGTCACAAAGAGTCGGACATGACTGAGCAACTTCACTTTCACTTTCATCCTTGCGTCCAGAGTACATCTCTGTTATATAAGAGTGTGTGTGTGTGCATGCTCAGGTGTCTGACTCTTTGCAACCTCATGGACTGTAGCCCACCAGGCTCCTCTGTCCATGAAATTCTTGAGGCAAGAATACTGGAGTGGGTTGCCATGCCCTTCTCTGGGGGATCTTCCCAACCCAGGGAAGGTGGTAGATGGATTCTTTATCACTGTGCCACCTGGGAAGACCCGTTATTTAGAGTAAGGATAGTCATCTCCCTAGGAGAACTAGAATTAATATGTTATTTCTTTTTTCAAGTTATTTTATTGTCAATCTAAAATTAAATTGTTATTTTCCCTCTCACCTCTAGTTCACTTAGCAGCCATGGAAGGCCACCTTCACTGTTTTAAATTCCTACTCAGTAGAATGAGCAGTGCTTCCCAAGGTTTGAAAGCCTTCAATGATAATGGAGAAAATGTATTGGACCTGGCCCAGAGGTTCTTCAAGCAGAACATTTTACAGTTTATCCGGGGGTCTGAGTATGAAGGAAATGATCCAACAGATCAAGAAAGTAAGTAATAAATCTGAAGTGTTTTAGCATTTAAAAAGCAGAATAGAGAAGAAAAGGAAAGGAGTTATAAGGCAAATATTATATTAAAATATATTGCATATCATTGTTCACACAATTCATCCAGATTCTCTTCTTTGTATGAAATATTTTAAGCAGATATATATATAGAGAGAGATTAACATAATGAACATCCTTTATACCACTAGATTTAAGAAAAAAATATTAGGTTAGATATACTTGAAGTTTTCTGTTTCAGTACCATTCATTCCCTTTTCTCCATCCTCAGAGGTAACCATTGTTTTAGATTTATAATTCCATTCTGTGGTTTTATATTTAGTATATATGTACTCACAAAAATATGCAGTATCATTTTGTGAATTTTTAGAGTAGGGAACTAAACTGTTGTAACTAATGAGAAATCCTAAAATTCAACAGCTTAAATGATATAGAAGTTTATTTCTTTTATGGGATAGCTTCAGTTGGAGAGTGAATCTTGTTCTGTGTAGTCAATCAGAGACCTGTTGTCATCCTAACCAGCTCTCTCTCTAGGTGTTGCTAATCCAGCAGGAGGTGGGGAGAGAACAAAGTATAAGCTAGGATTTTCAAAGTCTAATTTGCAGTCATCACTTTTTTTAACCTCCTGTTGGCAAGAGGTTAGTCAGTCACATGGCCACACTCAGTCGTGGGGAAGCCTGGAGAATTCAGTAACCAGCTGAGAACCCTCAGCTCTGCTACACCTCTTGTTGCTATGAAAGGAAGGAGGTTTTAGTGGACAACTAGTAGTCTTTGAAACTTTTTTTTTTAAGATTGATTGATTGATTGATTTTTGGCTGCTCTGGATCTTTGTTGCTGTGCGCAGGCTTTTTCTAATTGTGACGAGCTGGGGCCACTCTTCAGTGCAGCGCAAGGGCTTCTTCTGTTGCAGGGCACTGGGCTCTGGGTGCACGGGCGTGCGTAGTTGCAGCATGACGGCTCAGTAGTTGCGGTTCAAAGGCTCTAGAGCACAGCTTCAGCAGTTGTGACGCACGGGCTTGCTCCACAGCATGTGCGATCTTCCTGGACCAGGGATGAACCTATGTCCCCGGGATTGGCAGGTGGATTCTTAACCACCACCAGGGAAGTCCCTGAAACTTCTTTTAAAACTTTATAAAAATGGCATAAAACAGTATGTATTCTTCTCTGAGTTTTTTTTTGCCAAATGTTATGATTTTTTGGAAGGGAAGTTAAGAGCAACCTAGATAGCATATTCAAAAGCAGAGACGTTCCTTTGCTAACAAAGGTTCATCTAGTCAAGGCTATGGTTTTTCCTGTGGTCATGTATGGATGTGAGAGTTGGACTGTGAAGAAGGCTGAGCGCCGAAGAATTGATGCTTTTGAACTGTGGTGTTGGAGAAGACTCTTGAGAGTCCCTTGGACTGCAAGGAGATCCAACCAGTCCATTCTGAAGGAGATAAGCCCTGGGATTTCTTTGGAAGGAATGATGCTAAAGCTGAGACTGCAGTACTTTGGCCACCTCATGTGAAGAGCTGACTCATTTGAAAAGACCCTGACGCTGGGAGGGATTGAGGGCAAGAGGAGAAGGGGACGACAGAGGATGAGATGGCTGTATGGCATCACTGACTCGATGGACGTGAGTCTGGGTGAACTCCGGGAGTTGGTGATGGACACGGAGGCCTGGCATGCTGTGATTCATGGGGTCGCAAAGAGTCGGACACGACTGAGCGACTGATCTGATCTGATCTGATCTGATGATTTTTTGAGGCTTATTAGACAGATAGATGTATTCTAGTTTATTATTTTTAGTTTTTGTGTAGTATGGCATTTAATAAAAACATAATTATTCCATTCTCCAGTTTGATATTTAGGTTGTTTACAGTTTTCAGTGTTACAATCCATGTGGTGATGAATATTCTTAAAAGTGTCCTTGTGTGCATGTGCAAGATATTCTTTAGGGAAGTGCCTCCCTACCTTTTGCACACATAGCCTACACTGAAGATGATACTTGGGTGGCACACTGGTGCCAGTGGGTGAGACTTCTTGAGGTGTACTGCCTGTCTACTCTGAAGACTGAGAGTTGAGAGCTCTGCCTTGGTAAACACTTGGGAAATTCTACTTTAGGCTTTGTTTGGTGGGATACGCCCATCTTCAGTATAAATAGGTATAAATGCTGCATTCTTCATCAAAGTGGTTGTAGTAATTTACACTCTCATCAGCAATGTTTGGTGAGAATTTAGGCGAACAATATTCAGTATTGTCTGACTTAAAAGTTTTTGCCACTTAGTTGGGTATGAAGAGGTTTAACTTGTGTTTTAATTTGCATTTTTTGATTACTAATAAGGTTGAACATTGTTTCATAAAGTTACTGGCTGTTCTAGTTTACTTTTCTATGAATTGCCTGTAGAGTTGTTGTTTGTCCTTTTCTAAATTACTTGAGTTCTTTTATACAGTTCTGATACCTATCTTTTATTAATTTTATCTGATATATTTTTTCTCACACTGTGACTTGTTTTTTCACAAATTATGTCCTTTTTTTTAAAAAACAACTTTATTAAAATATGATTTATGTACAATAAACTATATTTAAAGTATGCAGTTTGAGTTTTACTATATATCATGAAACCACTATCACAATCAAGATGCAAAGCACTTTCATTACCTCAAATATTTTTTCATACCCTCTCATCCCTCTTTCACCCTGGCCTACACAACCACTGATTTGTTTTCTGTCACTATAGATTAGTTTGGGTTTTCTAATGGAAGTCTTTTGAGATTCATTTGTATTATGTATATTAGTAGTTCATTACTTTTTATTGCTTAGTAGTATTCCATTGTGTGGATGGCCCATATTTTGTTTGTGCATTCTGTCTTATTGATATTCCATTTATTTACCAATACTACAAAGTTTTGATTACTATAGCTTTATAGTAAGACTGGTAATCAGCTACTATATTTTCAACTTTGTACATTTAAAAATAATCTTTTGAGTATTCTAGGTTGTTTTCTTTCCATATATAAAATTGAGAATAGCTGTTGCAGGTTGTTAAGAGGGCAAAATGAGGCAGTCCTTATAAGTGCTTACTGCCAAGCTTGACATTCAGTAAGGGTCCAGTGTGTGCAATGGTTATCATTAAAAACATTTTATTAAGTATTTGCTATGTGCTAGGTGCCAGGTCAGTTGCATGCACACCTGTAGATGTATACACACACATATATACTTTATCTGCTTCCAGTTTCTTTTGTTTTCATCACTTCCTTATAAACGGAGTGGTCTGTGCAAATGGAGAACTTGAGACCAAGTATGCTGCTGCTGCAAAGTCGCTTCAGTCGTGTCCGACTCTGTGTGACCCCATAGACGGCAGCCCACCAGGCTCCCCTGTCCCTGGGATTCTCCAGGCAAGAACACTGGAGTGGGTTGCCATTTCCTTCTCCAGTGCATGAAAGTGACAAGTGAAAGTGAAGTCACTCAGTCGTGTCCGACTCTCAGCGATCCCATGGACTGCAGCCTACCAGGCTCCCCTGTCCATGGGATTTTCCAGGCAAGAGTACTGGAGTGGGGTGTCATTGCCTTCTCCCGAGACCAAGTATATCTTTATGCAAAAGGTTGAAAATGACCATCTCCTTGTATTTTGTGGTGGCCTGAGAGAAACAGGGAAGATGACAGGAATAGTTCTGGTACAGTATAGTCCTTTTGATATCCCAAGGGGTGGAAAGGCACATAATAATAATCTTATTACTTTTCATTGCATCAACTAAACTAATTCTAATATAACATTCTCATGATATTGAAACCTGAAATGTGTGACTGATTAAGGCAGGGAAAAAGAATGAATTCCTGTGTTTACTGAAATACTAAATTTTTTTATTCATAGCTTTAGCATTTCCAGGTCATGTGGCTGCCTTTAAGGGTGATTTGGAAATGCTTAAGAAATTAATAGAAGATGGAGTAATTAATATTAATGAACGTGATAATAATGGATCAACTCTTATGCATAAAGGTAAGTTATGATTCCTGCTTCAGTTTTGACACAATTTCTGTTGAGTTACTTCGGAGAAGGCAGTGGCACCCCATTCCAGTACTCTTGCCTGGAAATTCCCATGGATGGAGGAGCCTGGTAGGCTGCAGTCCATGGGGTCGCTAAGAGTCAGACATGACTGAGCGACTTCACTTTCACTTTTCACTTTCATGCATTGGAGAAGGAAATGGCAACCCACTCCAGTGTTCTTGCCTGGAGAATCCCAGGGACGGGGGAGCCTGGTGGGCTGCCGTCCAGGGGGTCACACAGAGTTGGACACGACTGAAGTGACTTAGCAGCAGCAGCAGCTGTTGAGTTACTTGCCTGTTAAAATAATTATTCATTGGAAGCACATGAAAATGTAAAATTTTTCCTGATATGCTGAGAGGTATCAGTCTACCTTATATGGGACACAGGGTACTTAATTTTCAACTCAAGTGTGATAATTTCTTTTATGTCAGACATTTACACATTATTACATTTGAGGGTAATTCACAAGAAATTCTCATGTGACACTGTCATGTTAGCTACATAGCAGTGTCATATTCACTACCAGAGAAGTTTCTGAGGACTATCATTTCTTTGGACTAAAAATGACTGATTAATTTATTGAAACAGAAACCATCTCTCTAGAAAAAAAGATTGAGCAGGGGACTTCTCTGGTGGTCCCTTTGTTAAAAAATCCGCCTTTGCAGTGCAGGGGATGTGGGTTCGCTCTCTGTTTAGGGAACTAAGATCCCACATGCCTTGGTGCAGTGAGCCCACAGCCCACAACAAAGGATCCTACATGACAAAATTTAAGATCCCACGTGTGGCAGCTAAGACTTGATGCAGCCGAATAAATAAATATATATATTTTTAATAAGGTTGAGTAGAATTTTCTTCTTTCTTGTACCCTGCAAAAATGTTTTTACTGCCATAGAAATATCAATGAACATTAGATTTGAACACACTTTCAAAATATCTGCCACTTTTCTTTGTGTTCTCCTTCCCTCTGTGAAATTCTAGAATCTTAATCTCCTTATGTTTGTTTTTTAATCAGACTGTTAAATTGTCAGCTCAGTGGTGGGAATATATACTGTAGGATTTATTCTTGACAATCTTACTTTTATTTATAAAATCAAAAACCAAATCTTTAACCTACTGCATGTGAATTTCCATTCTGTTTCATTTGTGATATGTCATAAGTTTCTTTATAATCAGTGGCATATAATTCTTTTAAAAGTCTTAGTGTAAAAAGTAGGCTTATTAATATAGTCTTGTGTTTAAATTGGACTTTATTTCATACATTACTCCTGGGAGTCCCAGTCGCAGATTATGTTTCTGTTGGTTCTGTTGTTAGCTTAATCATTAAAGTTCATCTAAGTCATATTGCGTCTCAAGTATAGAATCTAAGCACCATATTTTAGCAGAGAGAGAGGGTCAGTGGAACAGGAGGAAGAGGAACATGAAAAAGGGGTTTCTCCTCACATAGGAAGGTCCTCACTTCGGTAAACGTTCTACCCTAGACTTGGAGAATTCATTGCACCTATCTCCGCTGAATGTTTGTGAATGGGGAGGAGATTCAAAATGTTCATAGAGTATTTTTTAAAACGTGGTACCCTGGAGCAAAGTTCCATATCATATCCTATATATATAAAACTGGTTTCTATTGCTGATGTTTATGTGGGGTGTCATTGTTGTAGCATTATAACAAAGATGGGCATCTTGAGGTCTGGGAAATCCCATAGTGTTCTCTTTTTAAAATATATATTTATTTATTTTTTTGGCTGTGCCAGGTCTTAGTTGCCATGCATGAGGTCTTTAGTTATAGCATGAGAAATCCTTGGTTGCAGCATGTGGGACCTGGTTCCCTCACCAGGGATTGAACCCTAGGCCCTCTGCGTTGGGAGTGTGGAGCCTTAGCCAGTGGACCATCAGGGAAGTCCCCTGCAGTATTCTTTGTTAGCTGGTTTTAGATTTGCTGAGAGAAACGCCCGTCTCTTGAGGAGCCAGCACTGAATTTTGGTGATGAGTCAAGCAGAGAAGGGGAGGACAAGAGCCTTACAGGCCTCTGTAAGCTGGCTGCATGCTGCAGTGAGGGCATTGCCATGTCACTGGGTCTGGCTTTGTGTCCTTTCCTCACTGTTGCCAATATTGGAGGTAGATTGACTTTTAAAGCATCAGAGTCATACCAAAAGTTCCTCTTCTTTGACTCATTGTACAGAGGCATGTATATATTCAGCAGGGCTTCCCAGGTGGCTCAGTGGTAAAAGAATCCACCTGCCAGTGCAGGAGATGCTGGAGATGCTAATTCAATCCCTGGGTCGGGAAGATCCCCTGCAGAAGGAAATGGCAACCCACTCCAGTATTCTTGCCTGGAGAATGGACAGAGGAGCCTGGTGGGCTATAGTCCACGGGATCACAAAGAGTCAGACATGAATGAGCACACACACAGCACATAATTCAAATATGTATGCAGAGCTACACATCATTGACCTAAAGGGTTAAACAGTTGGAAAGTTAAGACAACAAGGCAGAGTTCTCCAAAGTAGTCATCTTCATCCATTCATTCACTTAAAAGATAAACATTTATGGAGTCCCATATAGGGTCACAAAGAGACACAGCTGAGCAACTGAGCACACATGTATGTATTCAGCACCAACCACATGCCTGCACCGTGAAGATAGTATGAGATTTAGACCTTACTACTAAGGAGCTACATGCTTATACTGTGAACACCTAGAGATTTGTATAAGTCAGGATGTAATCAGTGGCAAAAAGTATTTGGCTGTTAAAATATATGGAATAGCAATTCAGGAGTAGATGTTAAGGAACAGAAGTTTCTTGGGGTTAAATTACAGAAGTGTCACGGGAATATAGATATAATATGTTAGCAAACACTAAGCATGGAGAAGGCAATGGCACCCCACTCCAGTACCCTTGCCTGGAAAATCCCATGGACAGAGGAGCCTGGTGGGCTGCAGTCCATGGGGTCGATAAGAGTCGGACACGACTGAGCAACTTCACTTTCACCTTTTCACTTTCATGCATTGGAGAAGGAAATGGCAACCCACTCCAGCGTTCTTGCCTGGAGAATCCCAGGGACAGGGGAGCCTGGTGGGCTGCCGTCTATGGGGTTGCACAGAGTCGGACACGACTGACGTGACTTAGCAGCAGCAGCAAACACTAAGCAAGGTGTAAAACTGTCGTCATATTGAATCCTTATTGTAGTTTTATGAAGCAGTAGTGTATTATTCTTATAAATATGACATCAAGGAAATTGAGGTCCAGAGGGATCAGATTTGTTTTTTAATGTTCATTAAAAAAATTGAAGTTTAGTTGATTTACAATGTTTCAGATATATAACAAGGTGATTATATTTACATATATGTATATATTCTTTTTCAGATTCTTTTCCTTTGTAGATTATTATAAGATATAGTTCCCTATGCCATACAGTAGGTCCTTATTATTTGTTTTATATATAGTAGTCTATCTGATAATTCCAAATTTCCCATTTGTACCACCCCCCTCAGGTTTCTTGACTGAGGTTGCACAACTAGTAAGAGCAGAGCTGAGATTTCATTCATTTTCTTCATCATTTATTCATCAACTCTGTAGACGTCTGTTATTTCTGTATGCCAGCCACTTTCTAAGTTCTGTCCTGTCCTCCAGTCTGTTGTTCAGTGAATCTAAACTCAGATCTTTTTAGATTATTGAACTCCACCCCCCGCGCCCGCCCCCCCCCCCCCCCCACACACAGTTTCCCTGAGTCTTGAGATGGACTGAGGAGGAGGGGAGAAGTTAGATGAGCATATAATTGGGTGATGGGCACCAGGTACGAAAACATACAAGCTGAGTTGTGGAGGTGAAAATTAATATTGAGTGCATGTGTTTTAAGGAAAGGTAATGAATAGTTTAGGTAATCATTGAGGAGCCTGTAAATTCTGAGTTGTGAAGGTCAGAGGTATAAACTATTTATACAAGATGACAAGATTTTTCAGTCTTTCACATTCACACAGATTATACTCACATTTGGCCTGATACAGAATTGGTCAGGAGCTGTGAGTACAGTCGATGAGCACTGGATAAGGGTTAGCACAAAGCATATAGTTTAAAGTCCATTACTTATTGGCTGTGTGATGTTAAATAAATATCCTCTGTGAACTTGAGGTTTTTTGTATCTGTATGTAAAGTTCCTACATAAGGGCTGAGCATAGCAAACATTTGATTAAATATGTGTCTAATGAATGAATAAATGAAATAGAGAAGATAACATCTGGCCACCTACTTTTGTTGATTATTGTAAGGATTAGTATTTACAAAAGTATTCTCTAGTGGTACTGTCCAAAATTTTAGAAAATTGTTTACTGATTTTCTGTGTGTGTGTGCATTTTGTTTTGTTTGTTTTTTACAGCTGCTGGGCAAGGCCATATAGAGTGTTTGCAATGGCTAATTAAAATGGGAGCAGACAATAACATTACCAACAAAGCGAGGGAGAAACCCAGTGATGTGGCTAAGAGGTATCTCTATCTGTTTTGCTTCTGTCTTTGTTTTTAAAATTCTGCATTTATTCTCCTGTACTCAGAATTCTATCTCTGAAGGTTTCTGAAATTATAGGACTCAGTCAAATGCTGATGGCATGATAATTTTCAAGCTGAACTGATGTTTGACAGCGTATCGGCTCTTCTCTCTAAAGCAGTACTTTTCAGTTGGGAGATAGTATCGTCCCCTTTTTTCGTGGGGTGGTGAATTTGGAAATGTGTGTGGAGGGGTGTTGTCACAATGATGGAGACCATCACTGATGTTTCATGAGGTCAGTCCAGAATGCCAGACATTCTGTAGTGCTCAGAACAGTGGTGTACAGTGAAGAATTGTCCCACCCAAATGCTGGTACCTGTTGAGAAATGCTGTGTGATAGAAAGGAGGAATCAAAAGGAGCTGCATGGATTTTGAAACAAGTTTTAATATTTGTATTTGAATTAAGTGTAACACCCATTATTGCTCACTTGGAGCTCATTTCAGATCAGGTCCTCAAGGAATACTTAGTTTATCCATTTGTTCATTTGATTGTTTTTCATTCAGCTTAACCATGTTCCAGGTGCTGTGGTTAGCATTAGAATTATTAAGATGAAAAAACTTAGTCCTTGCTCTCAACAACCTTATGGTCTTGTGGAGAGATAAATGTGCAAATGTAACTTTTATTGATTATAGTTACATTATCAGTACATGTTATATATAGGATCTTCCCTACCCAGGGATTGAACCTGGGTCTCCTGCATTGTCTGAGTGACTTCACTTTCAGTTTTTACTTTCATGCATTGGAGAAGGAAATGGCAACCCACTCCAGTGTTCTTGCCTGGAGAATCCCAGGGACAGGGGAGCCTGGTGGGCTGCCATTATGGGGTCGCACAGAGTCGGACACGACTGAAGCGACTTAGCAGCAGCAGCAGCATCATTATCAACTCAGGCTAACTTTTGTCTTTATTTTTAAAAATAGATTTATCAGTAAAGCACACATATTTGTACAGTACAAACTGATGAATTCTGATACATGTATATACCTGTGAGGTCATAATCACAATCAAGATAGTGAACTTATCCTTCACCCCCCACAAAATCTTGTGCACCTTTGTAATCTCTCTCCCGTCCACTGCTTTCCACTGCTGCATCCCCAAGCAAACATGAATTTGCTTTCTGTCACTAGTGATTAGTTTGCATTTGCTAGAATTTTATATAAATGGAAACATACAGTATATACTCATACTCTTATGTATGTGGCTTTTTTCACTGAGCATAATTATTTTGAAGTTCATTCATGTGTAGTGGTTCATCTCTTTTCTTGTTGCAGTTGTTGAATTCCATTGGCTGTGGAATTCCATAGTATTCCAGAGTTTGATTATCCCCTAACCTGTTGAAGGACGTCTTATTTGTATCTATTTTTGGTGATTATGAATACAGCTGCTATATGTATTTACATACAGATTTTTGTGTGAACACAAGTATTCAATTCACTTGGATAATAACTTAGGAGTAGGACTGCTGCTGCTACTGCTGCTACGTCATTTCAGTCGTGTCTGACTCTGTGTGACCCCATGGATGGTAGCCTACCAGGCTCCTCCGTCCATGGGATTTTCCAGGCAAGAGTATTGGAGTGGGTTGCCATTGCCTTCTCCAGAGTATCTTCCCGACCCAGGGATCGAACCCAGGTCTCCTGCGTTGTCAGCAAGACGCTTTACCGTCTGAGCCACCAGGAAAGTCAGATGCTAAGGGTGTGTTTATCTTTTTAACAAACTGTCACAGTGCCTTCCAAAGTGACCACACCAGTTTGCATTTCACAAGCAGTGGACGAGAGTTTCTATTACCCCTTGTCTTGCCAGCATTTAATATTGCCAGATATTTTTATTTTTGTAATTACAGTAGGTGTGTACTGGTATCTTATTGTGGCTTTTGTTTTTTCCTAATGGAAAATGATTTGATGCATCTTTTCATATTCATATTTGTCATTTGTTTTCCTTTGGCAAAGTGACTGTTCAGATCTTTTGTCTAGTATTAAAACTTGGGTAGTGTTGTTTTTATTGTTGAGTTTTAAGAGCTTTTTCTATATTCTGGATACTAATTCTTCCTCAGATTTTTGTTTTGTGAAGATTTTCTCTCAGTTGTGGTTTGTTTTTTCATCCTCTTAATAATGAAGAGCAAGAATAATTTTTAAAAAATATTTCCTAATTTATATGACTGTGCTGGATCTTAGTTGTGGCTTGCAGGATCTTCAGTTTTTGTTGTAGCATGTAGCATGTATTTAAAAAAAAAATAGTTGTAGCATATGGGATCTTTTAGTTGCAGGCATGCAGAATCTTTAGTTATTGCATGTGGACTCTTGGTTGCGACATGTGGGATCTAGTTCTCTGACCACGGATGGAACTTGGGCCCCTGCATTGGGAGTGTGGGGTCTTAGCCACTGACCACCAGGGAAGTCCCAAGAACAAAAAAATTTTTTTTATCAATTTGCTCTTTTATGGGTTATGCTTTTGGTATCATATCTAAGAAATCTTTGATTTAACACCAGGTCACAGAAATTTCTTCTTTTGTTTTCTTTTAGACATTGTGCAGTTTTAGGTTTTACACTGATGTCTGTGATCCATGTTGAATTAATTTTTGTATATGGTATGAGGTATGCATCTAAGTTCTTTTTTTTTTTTTTGCATATGGGTATCTAATTGTTCTAGCACCATTTGTTGAAACAGCTGTCTTTTTTCCTGAATTGCCTTTGTGTCTTTGTCCAAGTTAGGTGTCCATGTATACATGGGCTTATTTCTATACCGTATATTTAATCCACGGATCTGTTTGTCTATGTCAGTATCACGAGTGATTGTAATGTCTGGCCCACATTCTTTGTCATTCATCCACTAAAATGCTAAGTGTGAGTGTGGTGTTACATTAATACCCTTGAATGTGTTGTAACGCAAGTACTCAGTAAGTGCTAGCTGTTAGGTTACAGTCTAATAATAGATATAATGAATTTTTGTAACCTTACAACTTCCTGTCTTTATTACTGTATCATTAATGATTTGCAGTACCTGGTGAAAGGTGAGGATATATGTGTGCATGTGGTTATGTGTGTAGGGAAAAAAATAGGGATTTTAGGTTTTTGTGTTTAGTGAGTAATTCTTCATCTCCTAAGAGAAAGCAATTAAACATTTTAATTAGCAAAACTTTGGGAAAAAATGCAGATTACATACAGTCACAGCAACAACTTGAAAACCAAGAGTATATTACTAGCTTCATAGAGGTGTGGAGAGATCAAAGAAAATAGGAAATGTGGACAGAAAAGTCATTATTTTTCCATTAAACTTCAAAGCCATGCTGAGTGTTTGAGGGTTGAGGAAGGATGAAGATTAAGGGGGCTAGAGCTGTAGTTTTCCCTAAAACTGGAACCAGAACTAATTCTACAGTCCAAATTAGGCCATCAGGAAAAGGTAGTGAACACAGGTAGATCAAGTAGGGTGGTTCTGGGCTTTCTGCTCAGTTGAGCAGCTCTGTCTGGGGCTACACCAAATATTCTTTTGATAGTAGATCACCTCTTTCAGTTGGATTTTTGTCACTAAAAATTACGGAATCTAGGAATTCCCTAGCAGCCTCGTGGTTAGGACTCTGCACTCTCACTGCTGAGGGCCTGGGTTCAATCCCTGGTTGGGGAACTAAGATTCCACATGCCATGTAAATTGGCCTCTCCCCAAAATATGGAATCAGCCTTTAATATGACTGCTTATCCTTCATTTCCACTAACTATTTGAGTTTCCTGCATAGCTGGGTATGTGTCACCATGTCACCGACCTTCAGATACAGTTTTGCTTCTTTAGTGGTGGGTGAGCTGGTGAGATGATGTAGAGTGTAATTCCCTAAATTAAGTACAAACTGTGATTTAAATTTGAAAAAGATTATGGATCCTGTTAATTACTAATTCTTTTCTACAGGTTTGCCCATTTAGCAGCAGTAAAGCTATTAGAAGGACTACAGAAATACGATATAGATGATGCGAATGAAATTAATGAAAATGATATTAGGTTTTTTATAAGACATGGTGTTGAGGGAAGCACTGATGCCAAAGATGATTTAGGTCTCAGTGAGTCGGATAAAACAGATGCCAGAGGTAAGTGTGCCAACTCTTTCATGATTTTCCCTTAAAAAAAAAATACCGTAGCCAGTTTTTACCACAAATTTGGGGAATTATTCTAAAGATAATTACCATCTACAAAGTACAATACTTTGGTATTTTGGGGAGAAGTAGTACAAAGTTTTGTACTAGGGGTTGTTGAACATGATCTCAGTCCCTCCATGAGGAAAGTGATATTTTCATGCCACATAACCCTAATTTCACTTCTCATGGTGTCTGTCAGAGAACCCTGGCTCATATGAGTGGATGAGAACAACTGTTTCAATGGCACTCTTTGATAATGAGGAGAAAGAGAAGAAGGATCTGTTTGAATGGAGGCTAACCAAAGCAGAGGCAGGTGTAGTATAGTGAGCAGTGCTTGGGCAGTGGATTCAGACATCAGGGCTTCACCTCTTTCTAGCTGTGTTACTCTGAACCTTGGTTTCCTCACCTGTAAAAATGAGAATATTAACATCACCCTCACAGAGGGCGCTAACGAATGGGATGTGCCTAGCTCACGGCAGAAGCTTAGTAAATGTCAGTTCCCTTCCTCTTTTTTTCTTTTTTAATGATATTCATTTATTTGGCTGTGCTGAGTCTTCGTTGCTGTTTGGGCTTTTCTCTGGTTGCAGTGCGTGGGCTTCTCATTGTGGTGGCTTCTCTTGCTGTGGAGCATGGGCTCCTGAGCGTCTGGGCTTCAGTAGTAGCAGCAGTGGGTTCAGTAATTGCGGCTCCCAGGCTCTAGAGCACAGGCTCAGTAGTTGTGCTGCATGGGCTTAGTTGTTCCTCAACATGTGGGATCCTCATGGACCAGGGATTGAACCTGTGTCTCCTGCATTGAGAGGCTGCTTCTTCACCACTGAGCCACCAGGGAAGCCCAGTTCCCTTCTTCCCGATCTCTGGGAAGTATTTTCAGTTATTCTGACAGGAAGAACTAGTTGTACCAAACCTGTAGTCTCTGAGAAAAATTTCTAATTCATGTCTAAATAAAAGAACATTTTTTTAAAGAACTCCCAGAACACTGTTAGATAGAACCTTATTCTCCAGGGATGGTAGAAACCTCTTTCCTGGTGAATGCAGGATCACCTCACAGCAAGGCTCAGAGTCAATGATCTTCTGAATTTCCTGATAGCTTTATTTTAAATAGCTTTATTGAGATGTAATTCACATACCATTCAGTCTACCTATTTAAAGTGTACAGTTTAATTAAGATTTTAGTGAATTCAGATTTGTGCAACCATTATTACAATAAAATTTGTAGTATTTCTATCACCCTCAAAAGAAACCTCGTACCTATTACCCCTACCTTCTTTTCCTTACCCCCAGACCATCCCTCAGATTAGGCATCTGCTAACCTACTCTCTGTAGGTTTGTCTGTTCTAGGCATTTCATATGAATGAGATGATACCATCTGTGGTCTTTTGTGACTAGCTTCTGTCACTTACCACGTTTTCAAGCTTCATGTACTTTGTAACATTATTTCATATTTCATATTTATTCTTTTTTACTGCTAAATACACTTTATATATCCATTTATCAGTTGTTGGTCATTTGAGTTGTTTCCATATTTTGGTTATTAAGAAGAATGCTGCTGTGAACATTCGTATACATGTTTTTGTGTGGACGTGTATTTTCATTTCTTTGGATACACCTAGGAGTTGGGATTGCTGCATCATCTGGTAAAAGTATGTCTGGCATTTTGAAGAACTTCAAACTGTTTTCCAAAGTGGCCGCACCATTTTACATTCCCACCAACCATATGTGAGCGTTCCAGTTTCTCCACATCTTACCAGAGCTTGTTGTTGTCTAATTGATTATATTAATAGTTGATTAGAGTGTGTAGTGGTATTTCATTTGGTAGATTTGATTGGCATTTCCCTAATGATTAGTGGGATGTTCAGTATCTTTTCATGTGCCCATTGATCACTTGTATATCTTCTTTGAAGAAATGTCTACTCAAATCCTTTGCCTATGTTTCAACTGAGTTATTTATCTTTTTATTATTGAGTTGTAAGAGAACTTCCAGATTTAAGTCCCGTGTCACACACATGATTTGCAGATATTATCCTGTTCCATGAGTTGTCTTTTTTCTTAATGATGTCCTTTGCAGTGCACATGCTTTTCATTTTGATGAAATCCACTTTATCTATTTTTTATTTTGCTTGTGCTTAGATTTCTTTTTGTTGATTGTACTGAGAATTAGCAAGGACTTACTAGAATTGCAGAAAATGAGCCGGGGATTTGTAGAATTTCAGTGTCTTCTGAAATGATTTGAGCAGGAGATATTTGTGAAGTATCATTGTCAGTGAATCACAAAATTTTTAAAAGATGCTTTGGGAAAGACCATGAATGAAACTAGAACAGGTTCCTACTGTGGTGTGTTTGATGTAAACATCCTCTTACACCCTTGTCATACAGTGAGACTGCTGGTGCCTGGCTGTGGTGTTGGCAGCTAGTGAGGGTTTTGTATGTGCTATTTCCTTATCCTTATTTAATTTTATGCCAGAACAAAATCCAAAGGACTAGCCAGTCTCTTCTTGGAACACTAGGTTTTGCAAGACCACCTACAGGGAACTGGTTGGATTTCTTGTCATCCCAGAATTCTTGGAACTGAGTTTCAGTTCAGAGCATTCTTTAGTGAGTTAGGTTTAGGGTCATGGCATCATAGAACCTTGGAACCATTTGATGTTTGGCTCCTGGCTTAACACTCCTGTCACGTCATCCAGCATCCAGTTGTTTTCAGTGAAGACACTCACTGCTGCCAAGGTGGCCCATTTCTACCTTCTGACAGGGTTCTTGTGAGGATTAAAATGTACAAGGCACTTCGCGTAGTGTCCTGCCCATCATAGGCACTCCACAAATGCACGGTAACTCTTAGCACTTTTATTTCAAGTTTCACCTCTGTTAAGATCTCTCTTCCTGGAGCTAATCCTGATCAGTCCTAGCTCTTACAATCCCATAGAACAGCTTTTTCAAAACATAGCCTTCAAATACTAAAGATTAGATAAACAGTCACAATTCTTTCAATCTTATGTAACATTAAAAAAAAAAATCCCCTTATTTGCTTGCTGGTGGTTACAGTGGATCCCAAACCTGTCTGCACATCTGCATTGTCAGAGGAGCTCCTGAGGAGTATGAAGACCTGAATTTGTAGGACTGATATGGGGCTCAAACATATGCATTTTTAAAAGTGCCCAAGTTGATTCTGATGTGTGCAGTTTGGAACCTGCAACTCTAACCAACTGAGAGATAAATCAGAGGAAGTTATTTGTTAACCTAGTTGTATGGCAGAGTTTCTCAGCTTCTGTACCATTGACATTTTGGGCCAGATCCTTCTTTGTTGAGGGGGTTCTCGTGTGTATTTTAAGATCTTTAGTAGCATCCTGAGCCTCTACATGCCAATAGCCTGTTTCCCTTCATCCTTCAGCAAGTTAAAAGTTTTCCAGATACTGTCGCATACTCCTTCTAGGAGAAAAATCAACCCAGGTTGAGAACTAGTACCAGAAAGGATAGAAAAATGTTAGTTTTAATAGTTGGAGAATAGCTCAAAGCAGCTATCAGCAAACTTCGTTTTCAGTATCATCTTTTGAAGGTACTACAAGTGACTAATGACAAAATTTGGGGATTGTATTAGTTCTGGTTTATCTTAAAGAAATCAAGCATGTTTCAATTTTTCTAACTGTCTGACATAATTAGATTATGCGTGATCGGTAGTCCTAAAACGCTGCTGGCCAGCCTCCCTCCCTCCCTGTTCATGGTATTAATAACAGCAGTAACAATGACCTCCTTCAGCATCAGTATCGCCCAGTCAGGCATTTCACTGTTTGTTCACCCTAATACTCTGCTACTGGTGTTTATCCTTCTGTGTAGACACCACCCTCCCTCCCTCCCCTCCCCATGACCTTGCAGACACGGCTCTAGAGGAAGAATATGCTTCAGGGCCGGCCTCCTGTGAGCACATGGGCTGTTTCCTGTCTAAACTAGGTTGCTGTTCAACTCTGTCTTGCAGTGAGAGCTTTTAAGAAAATCGTAGAATTGAGACACCTCCTTGAAATTGCTGAGAGCAACTATAAACATTTGGGAGGAATAACAGAAGAAGATATAAAGCAGAAGAAAGAACAGCTCGAGTCTGCAAAGTAATGTCCTCAAAACTCTAGTAATTTGTTTTTACTTACCTTTCTACATGTCACGTGAGGGTTTGTTGCTGAAGAACTTGTTTTTTCATCCCACCAAAGGGTTTGAGTTTCCAACCTGTTTTCCTCTTAAACTCTCAGATGGAGAAGGTGTTAAGATTTTTTAAAAATTGTGGTAAAATATGCGTAACATAGAATATGTCACCTTAACCGTTTTTAAGGTAGAATTCAGTCATGTTATGTACATTGACATTTTCACACAACCGTTCTCCAGAACTTTCTATCTTGCAAAACTAAAACATAAGGAGGAGTTGTTGTTTTTGAGACAGCTCTGCGCGATTTTCAGCCAACACAGTCTCTAGCCATCCCTGTCATATTGGACTTCCTGTTCACAAGTGTGTGACCCAGTCCTGTGTTCATGGATGGTGGTGCCCCCCAGAATGCTCGCAAGCCTGGAGGCAGTGAGGGCCCCCTCGCCTTTCACTTCCTGAACCCAAGGTCGGCTCTCGGCACATCTGGCCCCTCTCTAGTTGATGAACAGCTGCTGAGACAGAGGGTGTCAAGTGCTTACTCCTCCCACTGCTGCTCTGCTAGTCTGTCTCCTTTACACAGTGCGCAGAGAACACAGTTAGGCAGCAGGGAGAGTTCTGGTTTTAGTAAACGTGGGTCTTTAAAGAGTGGAGCACATGGGTTCTTTGCTTCCCCTGCCCTTTCCTTTCATTGGATTCTCTCCCTCCTCCTCATTAGAACCTCCTGTTTCCCTTTCATTCATCCTCTTCTGCATCTAGTCTCAGTAAGAGATCTGGTAATTTATTCAAAGTAACATCTAAGTCTTTGATAAGCTATCTTTCCATGGATATTTGAAAGTTGTGGTAAACCAAAAAAAATTTTATTTTAATAAGAGTGTCTTTGTATTTCATTAGTCACATCATACAAGTAGCTATCCACTGCCTCTGTAAAGTCTTTGAGCTGTAGAATGTTTTTAGTATTGGCCTCTGCCTAAGAGCCTAGCTGAGATTTCTTAGATCCCTTGTAGTCTAGAAAAGTACTTCACAGTGGAGCAGTTATTTCCTAGATAATGAGCTTTAAATTTTGTTCCCTTTACTTCTGAGACAGATTGCTATACTACTTGTACTGTTGATACTTCTGAGCTCTGCTGTATGCTAGGTATGAGGTAAGCCTCTCATATATATTGTTTGATGCAATCTTCATACTTCCATGAGCTATTCTCTCACTATGTGGATTAGGAAACCAAGATTTAACTTACCGGTGAAGAGACTTGCATGAAGTCACAAAGAGAGGACTAAGGGCGAGGGGTGCAGCCAGGATTTGGCCTGAATCTATTGACTCCAAATCTATTAGCCAAGGTCATCACAATTTTAATAGTCTTCTTGTTATTGTTCAGTCACTAAGTTGTGCCTGACTCTTTGTGACCCCATGGACTGCAGCACACCAGGCTCCTCTGTCCTCGGTTAACTCCAAGAGTTTGCTCAGATTCATGTCCATTGAGTTGGTGATACTGTCTAACCATCTCATCCTCTGTTGCCTCCTTATCCTTTTGCCTTCAACCTTTCCCAGCTTCAGGGCCTTTTTCAATGAGTTGGCTCTTTGCATCAGGTGGCCAAAGTATTGAAGCTTCAGCATCAGTCCTACCAATGAATAGTCAGGGTTGGTTTCCTTTAGGATTAACTAGTTTGATCTTCTTGCAGTCCAGGGGATTCTTGAGAGTCTTCTCCAGCACCACAATTTGAAAGCATCAATTCTTTGGTGCTCAGCTTTCTTTATGCTCCAACTCTCACATCCATACATGACTACCGGAGAAACCATAGCTTTGATTATATGGACCTTTGTCGGCAAAGTGATCTCTGCTTTTTAATACACTGCCTAGGTTTGTCATAATTTTCCTTCTAAGGAGCAAGCACCTTTTAATTTCATGGCTGCAGTCACCATCCACAGTGATTTTCAAGCCCCCCCAAAGAAAATCTGTCACTGCTTCTACTTTTCTCCCCTTCTATTTGCCATGAAGTGATGGGACCAGATGCCATGATCTTCCTTTTTTTAAAGTTGATTTTTTAAATTAGTTTAATTGGAGAATAATTACAATATCATGATGGTTTTCCCCATACAGTGGGACTGTCCATGTGGCACTAGGGTAAAGAACCTGCCTGTCAATGAACGAGATGTAAAAGACACAGGTTCGATCCCTTGGTCCAGAAGATCCCCTGGGGGAGGGCATGGCAACCCACTCCAGTATTCTTGCCTGAAGAATCCCATGGACAGAGGAGTCTGGAAGGCTACAGTCCATAGGGTTGCATAGAGTTGGACACGACTGTGCGAGAATAATTGGAGAATAATTACTTTACAACATTGTGATGGTTTTTCCCATACGTTGAGATGAATCAGCCATGGGTCCATGGGTCCCCCCATCCTGAACCACCCCCCCCACCTTCCTCCCCACCCCATCCCTATGGTTTGTCCCAGAGCACCAGCTTTGAGTGCCCTACTTCATGCATCGAACTTGCAGTGGTCTCTGTTTCACATATGGTAATATACATGTTTCAGGGCTATTTTCTCCAATCACTGCACCCTTGCCTTCTCCCACAGCCCAAAAGTCTGTTCTTTGCATCTATGTCTCCTCTGCTGCCTTGCATATAGGATTGTTGTTACCATCTTTCTAAATTCCACAAATGTGTTAATATATAGTATTGGTGTTTCTCTTTCTGACTTACTTCACTCTGTATAATAGGTTCCAGTTTCATCCACCTCATTGGAACTGACTCAAATGTGTTCCTTTTTATAGCAGAGTAATATTCCATTGTGTATATGTACCACAACTTCCTTATCCTGCTGATGGACATCCATGTCCTAGCTATTGTAAACAGTGCTGCAAGGAACATTGGGGTACACGTGTCTCTTTCAATTCTGGTTTCCTTGGTGTGAATGCCCAGCAGTGGGATTGCTGGGTTGTATGGCAGTTCTGTTTCCAGTTTTTTAAGGAATCTCCACGCTGTTCTCCATAGTGGCTGTACTAGTTTGCATTCCCACCGATAGTATAAGAGAGTTCCCTTTTCTCCACACCGTCTCCAGCATTTATTGTTTGTAGACTTTTTGATAACAGCCATTCTGACTGGCGTGAGATGATATCTCATTGTAGTTTTGATTTGCATTTCTCTAGTAATGAGTGATGTTGACCATCTTTTCATGTGTTTGTTAGCCATCTGTATGTCTTCTTTGGAGAAATGTTTGTTTAGGTCTTTTTGCCACTTTTTCATTGGGTTGTTTGTTTTTCTGGTTTTGAGCTGATGAGCTGCTTGTATATTTTGGAGATTAATTCTTTGTCAGTTGCTTCATTTGCTGTTATTTTCTTCCATTCTGAAGGCTGTGTTTTCCCCTTGCTTATAGTTTCCTTCATTGCTCATAAGCTTTTAAGTTTAATTAGGTCCCACTTGTTTATTTTTGTTTTATTTCCATTACTCTGGGAGGTGGGTCATAGAGGATCTTGCTGTGATTTATGTCATCGAGTGTTCTGCCTGTTTTCCTCTAAGAGTTTTATAGTTTCTGGTCTTACATTTGGATCTTTAATCCATTTTGAGTTTATTTTCGTGCATGGTGTTAGAAAGTGTTCCAATTTCATTCTTTTATATGTGGTTGACTAGTTTTCCCAGCACCATTTGTTAAAGAGATTGTTTTTTTTCCATTGTATATTTTTGCATCCTTTGTCAAAGATAAGGTGTCCACAGGTGCTTGGGTTTCCCTCTGGGCTTTCTATTTTGTTCCATTGATCTCTATTTCTGTCTTGTGCCAGTACCATACTGTCTTGATGACTGTACCTTTGTAGTGTCATCTGAAGTCAGGAAGGGTGATTGCTCTTGTTCCATTCTTCTTTCTCAAGATTGCTTTGGTTATTCAAGGTTTTTTGTGTTTCCATACAAACTGTGAAATTATATGTTTTAGTTCTGTGAAAAATACTGTTGGTAGCTTGATAGGGATTGCATTGAATCTATAGATTGTTTTGGGTAGTATACTTATTTTCACTATATTGATTCTTCCAATCCACAAACATGGTATATTTCTCCATCTATTTGTGTCATCTTTGATTTCTTTCATCAATGTTTTATAGTTTTCTATATATTGGTCTTTTGTTTCTTTAGGTAAATTTATTCGTATTTTATTCTTTTTGTTGCAATGGTGAATGGGATTGTTTCCGTAATTTCTCTATTTTTTCATTGATAGTGTATAGGATTGCAAGGGATTTCTGTGTATTAATTTTATATCCTGCAGCTTTACTGTATTCATTGATTAGCTCTAGTAGTTTTCTGGTGGCATCTTTAGGGTTTTCTATGTAGAGGATCATGTCATCTGCAAACACTGCAAGTTTTACTTCTTCTTTTCCAGTCTGGATTCCTTTTATTTCTTTTTCTTATCTGATTGCTGTGGCTAGGACTTCCAAAACTATGTTGAATAGTAGTGGTGAGAGTGGGCAACCGTGTCTTGTTCCTGATTTTAGAGGAAATGTTTTCAGTTTTTCACCATTGAGGATACTGTTTGCTGGGGTTTATCATATATGGCTTTTCTTATGTTGAGGTATATTCCTTCTGTGTCTGCTTTCTGGAGAATTTTTATCATAAATGGGTGTTGAGTTTTGTCAAAGGCTTTCTCTGCATTTATTGAGATAATTATATGGCTTTTATTTTTCAATTTATTAATGTGGTATATTACATTGATTGTGGATGTTGAAGAATCCTTGCATCCCTGGGATAAAGCTCACTTGATCATGATGTATGATCTTTTTAATATGTTGTTGGTTTCTGTTTTCTAGAATTTTGTTGAAGATTTTTGCATCTATGTTCATCAGTGATATTGGCCTGTAGTTTTCTTTTTTTGTGGCATCTTTGTCTGGCTTTGGTATTAGGGTGATGGTGGCCTCATAGAAACGAGTTTGGGAGTTTGCTTTCCTCTGCAATTTCCTGGAAGAGTTTGAGTAGGATAGGTGTTAGCTCTTCTCTAAATTTTTTGTAGAATTCACCTGTGAAGCCATCTGGTCCTGGGGTTTGTTTGTTGGAAGATTTTTGATTACAGTTTCGATTTCTGTGCTTGTGATTGATCTGTTCAGATTTTCTATTTCTTCCTGGTTCAGTTTTGGAAGGTGATACTTTTCTAAGAATTTGTCCATTTCTTCCATAATGTTGAGTTTTAAACCAGCTTTTTCACATTCCCCTTTCACCCTCATCAAGAGAGTCTTTAGTTCTTCTTCATTTTCTGCCATTAGAGTGGTATCATCTGCATATCTGAGGTTGTTGATATTTCTCCTAGTGATCTTGATTCCAGCTTGTGCTTCATCCAGGCCAGATGATGTATTCTGCATATAAATTAAGTAAGTGAAGTCGCTCAGTCGTGTCTGACTCTTTGTGACCCCAAGGACTGTAGCTCACCAGGCTCCTCCATCCATGGAATTTTCTAGGCAAGAGTACTGGAGTGGGTTGCCATTTGCTTCTCCAGGGGATCTTCCCGACCCAGGGATTGAACTTGGGTCTCCTGCATTGCAGGCAGATGCTTTACCATCTGAGCCACCAGGGAATAGGGTGACAATATACAGCTTTGATGTCCTCCTTTCCCAGTTTTGAACCAGTCAGTTGTTCCATGTCTGATTCTAACTGTTGCTTCTTGACCCACATACAGGTTTCTCAGGAGACAGATAAGGTGGTCTGATACTCCCATCTCTTTAAGAATTTTCCACAGCTTGTTGTGATCCACACAGTCAAAGGTATTAGTCAATGAAGCAGAAGTAGATGTTTTTCTGGAATTCCCTTGCCTTTTCCATGATCCATCCACTTCTTTGTTCCCCACTTTGTGTTGAGTACATCCTAAGACATTTATTTTTTGGATACAAAGTCCTGATACTAGATGTAAATGTAAAGAAAACCTGGCTAAGAATTGGTTGAGGGATGTCCTTTTGATTTTGTTATTAGTTAGATGAAACGAATCAATCATGGGGCTGATTTTCGTTTCCTGTTTTCTGAATTCTAGGTTTCCATAGTTACGTTGTTCTTCCTATCCCCAGCCTCAACCCCACTCACTTCCATACTAGAGCTACTATTGTTTATTCTTAGATTGCCCTCTTTGAGACCTGACATACAAGTCAGCATGCCTTGGGAGTTCTGGTCCCCTCATCATCCCAATAAGGCAGAAAATAACTCTGGTTCAAATCCTAGCATCACTTGTCTGGGTTTATTTTCGTTTATTTTCACATTATCCTGATATGTCTCCCAACTCCTTGTCCCTGCTCCTTCCTCTCCCACCCTCATACCCTGTGGTCTGTTAATCATGTTAAAACCCAAGCAGATAAATTTCACCTATTGTTCACTGAAAAGAAGCGAGGCCCACAAATGTATATAATGTACAACTTCATTTATGAGCAGAGACAAAACTAATCTAACATGATCAGTGTTCAGAAGTTTGGGTGCTTGTGCAAAGCAAGGATTGCCTGGGGAGAATGTGAGGAACTTTCTGAGATGACAGAAGTGTTTTGTATCTTGGTAGTCATGGTGAATGCAAAGGTGTACACATTAGTGGAAACTCGTTGAAGGGAATTCCCTGGTGGTCCAGTGTTTAAAGAGTCTGGGCTTCCACTGCAGGGGGCACATGCTGCATGGCCTGGCCACGAAAAAAGAAAAGAAACAAAACTCATTGAATTGTTTACTTGATATTTGTGTAATCACACAAAGTGGATTTTACATCATTAGAAAGCTGAACAAAGCAAAAGAAATCTGTTATTATAGTCCTGCTCTCTCTGTTGAGACCCTCCAATGGCTTCCCGTTTCACTGAGTGAAGCCTGGTCCTCCCTGTGACCTGTACGACCCTGCTTGTTCTGGCTTCTTTTACCTCTCAGACTCTACTCCAGTCACACTGGCTTCCAGTTTTCTTCTAGTTCCCAGGCATTTCTCTGCCTCAGGACCTTTGCACTTGCTGTTCTGTCTGGGATGCTCTTTCCCTGGATGTCCATTTAATTATTTCTCTTTCCTTTGGGATTTTGCTCACAAGCCCCCTTCTCAGTAAGGCGTTCTCTGGTCACTGTGTACGAAATGTTAACCCCTTCCTCTACAACATCTTCTAGACTGTCTTGCTCTATTTTTTCCCTCCCTAGTACTTATTACCTTCCAACATACTTATATTTGAGTACATATATTTTCTTATTTTCTTTACTGTCTTTCTCCCCTGCCTAAGAAAGCCCCATGAGGGCAGAAACGGCCTACTTTGTTCACTACTTTATTCCCAGGATCTAGATCAGTGCGAGCTCACAGTAGACTTTTAATACATATTTGTTGAATAAATGATTTATTTGCCTTAAATATAATGTATGGATACTTTTCACTATTACCAGAAATAATTGCTAGTTGATATTGGTTATTGATTGAAAACAAAATTTTTTGACAGGACTATCAAAGAGCTGCAGGGCCAGCTGGAGTATGAACGATTACGCAGAGAGAAGTTAGAATGTCAGCTGGATGAGTATCGAGTGGAGGTGGATCAACTCAAGGAGATGCTGGAAAAAACTCAGGTCCCCAACTTTGTGGCTGTGGTTGGTATCCTTCTTAACACGTTTATGTTTCTCAAGAGATAGTATATAAGAGTAGCTAAGAGTACAAGCTTTGGATGGCGCTATTTCGGTTTGAATTCCAGCTACAACCATTTTTGGTTTGGACAAGTCATTTAACCTTTCTGTACCTTAGGTATAAATTGGAGATAATTTATAATTTCTAGAGTGTTCTAGGAATGAAAGGAATATATATGTGTGTGTGTATACATATATAAGAGATTAATTGAGAGTAATTATTAATTTGTACAAAATAAAAAGAAGCCAGGAAGTTTTTATTATAAATCATATTTGAGGTGGTATAGATCTGGAACAAAATTAACTCATGAGGACTTTAATAATCACTTTAAAAATACTAAAATAATATATGTCCTTGTTGTTAAATGTTAAAAGCAGGGCAGATGCTCCTTCCCATTCTGAGTTCCATTCTCCAGAAGAAGCTGCTGTGGTTTCGTCTCATATTAGACAACATTCTGTTCACCTGCAAATACATGTGTATATTTCTATATGCAAATTCAAACATTTTTCTCTGGGTTTTGGTATCTCATCTGTGCTTAATTTTCCAGAGGATATAATTAACCATCATAATTAACCCGTTCTCTTCTTTTGCCGTGATCATCTGATCTCATGTTTAGCCCCTGGGGCACTTTAGTATGGAGAAGCTGGCTGGGGCAGTCCTGCAGTGTTGTCTTCTGGACACACACCTTTAATAAACTCCCACACTCCAGATCCGCCTCCTGTCCGCCTTATGGTGGGAAATCTACCGGCTCCGGTCTCCTCAGAGCAGGGATGTACTGTTCTTTACTAGCTGCCTCTATCTTTTGCTGCACACCTTTTGAGTCAATCCAAATTGATGGTCTGCATAGGACATTTTTGGGGCTTTAGCTGTTTCTGATTACTCTTTTCTCGCCCAGAAACGTGTGTTCCCAGGGTAAGTTTGACATCACGCCCTAGAGCACCTCCTCCCTAAGACCTGCTCTCTACCAGCAATGTGTAGCTCTCAGGAGTGCTGACTTGTGGTCCTGTGCTCTGGGCCCTTTGGCTTTTGTGGTCCTGTAGGTTCCACCAGTTTTTGTAAATGAGCAAATGTCACTGACCTCTCATGGAAGCTGCTTATTTTCTGTTCTGCAAAAGTTTCTGGGTCTCAATTTCCTCATCTGTAAAATGGGGATAACACCTACCCCATGGGGTATTGATGTTAGATGAAATACTGTGTGAAAATCCTGAGGTATCTTCTGTCTCCAGTATTCATAGTATTACATTCTCCCTTCCTCATATCCTTTCCTTTTTCCTTTCTTTCCATTTTCTACATTTGAGTTATGTAAACAGTGGATAAATGTGTAGAGCCCTATGCATCTGAGAGTAGAAGGAATTAGTGTATTTTGGAGTCTAAACACATGAAGTATAAATAAAATGAACTTTGGATTCTGTACTTACTTTTATAGAGGCTTCAAGAAGCTCTCACTAATCTTTCTCCTGCCACCTACTGATAAAGAGACCCATGATTGGGTCTCCATCTTAAGATTTAGTAAAATCATCTATAAAAGAATCTGCAATAGTATAATTTTTAGCTAGAAAAAAATGTCTTAGGCTAGTTTGATGTAATGCACTTAAATCATTTCTTTATAATAACTGGTTTTGATAATAACTTTCTGTAGTGTTTTGTCGTATGCTGTCTCAGCTTATATTAACCCACTTCACAAGCTTGTTGTTTTCTATTCTCTTACATGTAGCCTACCTCTTCCTGAACTTGCCCAACACTTTCCCACCCCCAAGCCTTTGTTCATTTTGTTTTCATTTGTAAAGTTCATCACACTGCACACTCTTTGGGGTGCTCTTTGGTATGTGGCTTCCCTGGTGGCTCAGATGGTAAAGAATCTGCCTGCAATGCAGGAGACCTGGATTCGATCCCTGGGTCGGGAAGATCCCCTGGAGAAGGGCATGGCAACCCACTCGTGTGTTGCCTGGAAAATTCTTTGGACAAAGGAACCTGGCAGGCTACAGTCCATGGGGTTGCAAACGGTTGGACATGATTAAGCAACTAACACTTTTAATATGTGTATTGTACTTAAGTAAAAATGTTTACTTAAAAAACTTAAACTAGATGGGAACTCTAATATAGCTTCGGTAGAGATTGAGGCAGATTGCTGCCACAGATTGAGGCAGCACTGAACTCATGCTTCCGTCTAAAGCCATTGTCATTTGGGAGGTCGTTGGTGTAAAGCTTTGGGCCATGCTTTCTAATCTAGAATGGCCACTGTGGAACTGGTAACATTCCATGATTACTTCCGGGTTTAACTTTCTCTCGTTTTCTGCCTACAAGGCTGTGGAACATGGTTGGACTTTGATATGTCCTCTGCTGGGCTTTTCTGTCCTGACATCCTAGCCTGTGAGCCTGTTAATGATCCTTGGAACAATCTGAGAGTTTAAGTGAGTTTATCCATGCTGACCTATTACTGTAAGGAAGTTCTAGAAGTTTGTGATCTGTCTTTGTCTTGGTTATACAGTTTTGACACTGTATTAAGACTTTTCTCATAATCAGGAAGGTGGGATTTATTTCGTTTTAGTTGTGTATGCTTCCCAGAACTTCTTAGGTTGCATGAACTTTTAAAAACAAGCATCCCATGTACCTTTGCCACCAGTTTCATGTGCAGTGCTGTTGGTCTCTTTAACAAACCTGTATATTCTTTCAGATGGAAACTGGTTAATATTTAGAATACATTTTCATAGAGGGGTTGTTGGCTAATGTACACTTAGAATTGCTTTTGGTGCCTAAGCATCATGATTTATACATCTCTCAGTATTGCAGTTCTTTTTCCCCAAGTTTGGGAGAAAACACATATTAGGGAGAAAAATGTTTCTGGCTATAATTTATGATGAGGAAATGAGTAATCTTGGTGAAGAATGTTCCCCAAATGTTCTCCAAATGCAAAACATTTGGAATTTGGAACTTCCTGTGAACACTTACTGGAGGCCTGTTGGGTGCCAAGCACCTATTTTCTTTTGAACTAGTTTATGGTAAGGCTTGGTTTGATAGAACAAGTTACCTATTTGATGTTAGTTGAGGCTTTGGTATTTAATCACTTTCTAGAGTATTTGGGATTGTTAAAAACCTCCTTTACGAGTTAGCATATATGAAAAATGAAGGAAAATAAATGTTAACTGTTAGCAAAAGTCTGGTAATGCTATTAAGCACTAGAAAATTGGCTGTCTCTGACAAGTAGCTTCCTGTCTTTCCCTGCATTGTTTTCTTTCTCTGATTCTTAGTTGGGTGAGGTTAAACTCCTGCCCTACCTTAGTGTTTTTCTTTCATGTACATCTTTGCATTCATCCCCTGATGATCTTGAGGTCCTCCTGAAACCTGGGGGTCAATTGAGCATCTATTTTCCATTTCCTACTCCACCAGACTCCTGAGTGGGAACCAGCTCTCATGCCTATTTGTATACCTATAGCATAGTATATACAGTACATAGTACAGTTGTAGGAACCAAATGAGCAAACTTTTTGCTGAAAGACAATTGAAGAATGGTTATAACATGATCTTAGGTGTCAGACAAAATTTGGATTAAAATCCTGCCATTGACTTAGTGTTGTGACCTTGGGGAAAGTTGTTTAAAGTCTCGGACTTCTGTCTCTGTATCTCTAAAATGTTGGTAATACAACCTGCTTCACCTTGTTGTATGTGTAAAGTATGAAGTACAGTGGCACCATCTGCTAAACCCCACTGAAAGGCTTGTTGATCTTGGTCTTCAGACTGGTTGGTTGGCAAGCTTTTTCAAGAGAAGGGGTCGTATTACTCTATGCTCACCAGTGCGTGGCCACTATAAGGGATGGCTAGCAGCCAACAAAGGTTCGTCCAGTCAAGGCTATGGTTTTTCCTGTGGTCATGTATGGATGTGAGAGTTGGACTGTGAAGAAGGCTGAGCGCTGAAAAATTGATGCTTTTGAACTGTGGTGTTGGAGAAGACTCTTGAGAGTCCCTTGGACTACAAGGAGATCCAACCAGTCCATTCTGAAGGAGATCAGCTCTGGGATTTCTTTGGAAGGAATGATGCTAAAGCTGAAACTCCAGTACTTTGGCCACCTCATGCGAAGAGTTGACTCACTGGAAAAGACTCTGATGCTGGGAGGGATTGGGGGCAGGAGGAGAAGGGGACTCCAGAGGATGAGATGGCTGGATGGCATCACTGACTCGATGGACGTGAGTCTGGGTGAACTCCGGGAGTTGGTGATGGACAGGGAGGCCTGGCGTGCTGCGATTCATGGGGTTGCAAAGAGTCGGACACGACTGAGCGACTAATCTGATCTGATCTGAGCAGGTTCTCCATCTATTCCTCGCTCAAGTTTGCAGCTGAGGGAAGGGACAGATGTGTGATTTTGTTTTCCCAGGTGGTGTTGCAATAACAGCAGTTTCCTTCTGTGTTCACGCGCTCGTGTGCGTTAAGCTGACTGACCTCATTAGCAAAGGTGTAGGTGGGAACACCTTGGGGAGTGCTGCCTCTAGTCACGGGCTCTCCTGATAAGACATGCGCCTTGTGATGTTCCTGAAACTCCTGCTGCATTCAGATCTGTCCTGCTCAACTGAACAGAGCATTTTTGACTAGAAGAATTATTCAAAGATGACCGACATATATGAGTATCCAGTGTTTCTAGTTTTCTCTTCCTCCTGCTCAGAGCTTTTATGAAGTGAGTCTTCTGTACTAGATACTGAGAATACCATGATGGAATGAGAAATACTCGGAAACAGTACGCGACAGGGCAAAGCAGGATACGAGACAAGAGCAGTTAGGGGATGTTGTGTGAACAGAGGATGTGCAGGACCTGGAATGTGACTCCTAGCAGAATGGGGCTTGCTAAGAATCCAGAGGGTGGCATATTAACACTTTGTGTTATTTCCTTTAGTAACATTCTGTGAAATGTTGGTCTAAGCAGCAGGAATGACAAGGTGTTCTGTACTGGGGGTGTGAGGGGAAGGCAGGGCTGGCTGATTTCTCCAGGTGCCTCCCAGGCTGATGAGTCAGCACATTATGATACTCTGGTGCTTCAGATGTAAGAACTTACTTACACTTACACAAAATTCTAAAAGAGATGTAAACTAGAGTTGAAAATTATTAGCATGTTGAAACAGATAATGTAGAAAGATGAAAATGTATCTAGCATAGAAATCCTAAGACATCTAATTTGGCCATCTTTTCCTTTGTAGGAAGATGACATTTCCTGTGAGTTAAGCAAAGAGAAGAGGCGAGTGAAGAAGAAGGTGTCTTCTGGGGGAGTTTTTGTGAAAAGGTACTAATCAGTGAGATAGCTTTAAATAAACTTGCTTGATTTTTTCTATTTTTAAATAGATATAAATGTAAATCTATATAAATTCATCTCAGAATTACTCTGATGTGCAGTTATTCCAATTCTGAAGGCAGAAATATGTTACACAGTGTCAAAGGGATTAAAATTACATGGACTCAGTTGTATTTCCCCTCCCAATATACTTTTTATATATTTATGTAGGCAAGTCAAAACTCTGTATTTGTGAATTATTAATTTTGCAAGTATTTACATAAACTTTATAATGCAGTTAGTAAAAAAAGGTTTAGTTATAGATATTAAAGATTATTAAAAGTTCTGTTATGGCTTCATAATAAATTATATTTCTTCTACTTTCTAGAGTACTATTTTACCAGTGTAGGCATAGCTTTTTTCCCCCAACTTTTCAAATGACTTTTTAAAAATAATTTATTTTATTGAGATATAGTTGATACACAATGTTAATTCCTTCTGTACAACAAAGTGGTCCGGTTACATAAATATACACACATTCTTTTTCATATTCTTTCCCATTATGGTTTATTATAGGCTACTGAATAGTTTCCTATGGTACACAGTAGTACATTGTCGTCTACCCCTTCTGTCAATATATAGAATAGTTTGCATCTGCGAGGCCCAAACTCCCACTCCATCCCCCTCCCCTCCCACCCGTGCTTGCCTTGGCAACACAAGTTTATTCTATTGGTGAGTCTGTGTCTGCTTCATAGTTAAGTTCATTGGTGTCATACTTTTAGATTCCACATATAAGTGATATGTCTCTAACATGCTTCGTTTAGTATGATGATTTCTAGGTTCATCCATGTTGCTGCAAATGGCACTATTTCATTCTTTTTTATAGCTGAGTAGTGTAGCCGTTCATTTGCTGATAGACACTTGTTTCCACATCTTGGTTATTGTGAACAGTACTGCTGTGAACAGAGAGGTGTATGTACCTTTTTGAATTATAGTTTTGTCTGCCTGTATGGAATGAGGTTTGTGACACTGTACAGGAGACAGGGATCAAGACCATTCCCATAGAAAAGAAATGCAAAAAAGCAAAATGGCTGTCTGGGGAGGCCTTACAAATAGCTGTGAAAAGAAGAGAAGCAAAAAGCAAAGGAGAAAAGGAAAGATATAAGAGTTCCAAAGAATAGCAAGAAGAGATAAGAAAGCCTTCTTCAGCGATCAATACAAAGAAATAGAGGAAAACAACAGAATGGGAAAGACTAGGGGTCTTTTCAAGAAAATCAGAGATACCAAAGGAACATTTCATGCAAAGATGAGCTCGATAAAGGACAGAAATGGTATGGACCTAACAGAAGCAGAAGATATTAAGAAGAGATGGCAAGAATACACAGAAGAACTGTACAAAAAAGATCTTCACGACCCAGATAATCACGATGGTGTGATCACTGACCTAGAGCCAGACATCCTGGAATGTGAAGTCAAGTGGGCCTTAGAAAGCATCACTACGAATAAAGCTAGTGGAGGTGATAGAATTCCAGTTGAGCTATTCCAAATCCTGAAAGATGATGCTGTGAAAGTGCTGCACTCAATATGCCAGCAAATTTGGAAAGCTCAGCAGTGGCCACAGGACTGGAAAAGGTCAGTTTTCATTCCAATCCCAAAGAAAAGCAATGCCAAAGAATGCTCAAACTACCGCACAAGTGTACTCATCTCACACGCTAGTAAAGTAATGCTCAAAATTCTCCAAGCCAGGCTTCAGCAATATGTGAACCGTGAACTTCCTGATATTCAAGCTGGTTTTAGAAAAGGCAGAGGAACCAGAGATCAAATTGCCAACATCCGCTGGATCATGGAAAAAGCAAGAGAGTTCCAGAAAAACATCTATTTCTGCTTTATTGACTATGTCAAAGCCTTTGACTGTGTGGATCACAATAAACTGTGGGAAATTCTGAAAGAGATGGGAGTACCAGAACACCTGATCTGCCTCTTGATAAATTTGTATGCAGGTCAGGAAGCAACAGTTAGAACAGGAAATGGAACAGCAGACTGGTTCCAAATAGGAAAAGGAGTTCGTCAAGGCTGTATATTGTCACCCTGTTTATTTAACTTCTATGCAGAGTACATCATGAGAAATGCTGGACTGGAAGAAGCACAAGCTGGAATCAAGATTGCCGGGAGAAATATCAATCACCTCAGATATGCAGATGACACCACCCTTATGGCAGAAAGTGAAGAGGAACTCAAAAGCCTCTTGATGAAAGTGAAAGTGGAGAGAGAAAAAGTTGGCTTAAAGCTCGACATTCAGAAAACGAAGATCATGGCATCCGGTCCCATCACTTCATGGGAAATAGATGGGGAAACAGTGGAAACAGTGTCAGACTTTATTTTTCTGGGCTCCAAAATCACTACAGATGGTGACTGCAGCCATGAAATTAAAAGACGCTTACTCCTTGGAAGGAAAGTTATGACCAACCTAGATAGGATATTCAAAAGCAGAGACATTACTTTGCCAACAAAGGTCCGTCTAGTCAAGGCTATGGTTTTTCCTGTGGTCATGTATGGATGTGAGAGTTGGACTGTGAAGAAGGCTGAGCACCGAAGAATTGATGCTTTTGAACTGTGGTGTTGGAGAAGACTCTTGAGAGTCCCTTGGACTGCAAGGAGATCCAACCAGTCCATTCTGAAGGAGATCAGCCCTGGGATTTCTTCGGAAGGAATGATGCTAAAGCTGAAACTCCAGTACTTTGGCCACCTCATGCGAAGAGTTGACTCATTGGAAAAGACTCTGATGCTGGGAGGGATTGGGGGCAGGAGAAGGGGACGACAGAGGATGAGATGGCTGGATGGCGTCACTGACTCGATGCACGTGAGTCTGAGTGAACTCCGGGAGTTGGTGATGGACAGGGAGGCCTGGCGTGCTGCGATTCATGGGTCGCAGAGTCAGACACGACTGAGCGACTGATCTGATCTGATCTGCCTGTATGCCCAGGAGTGGGGTTGCTGATCATATGGCAACTCTAGTTTTTTGAGGAACCTCCATACTGTTTTCCATAGTGGCTGCACCAATTTACATTCCCACCAAGAGTGTAGGACAGTTCCCTTTTCTCCAGATTCTATCCAGCATTTATTTGTAAATTTTAGAAACATGTATTTACTTTTGGCTGCTCTGGGCCTTCTTCTATGTGTGTGGGGGTTTGTCTAGTTGCAGTGAGCAGGGGCTACCCGTCGTCGTGGCACACAGGCTTCCTGTTGTGGAGCATGGGCTCTAGGGTGCTCGGGCTTCAGTAGTTGTGCCTCACGGGCTTAGCTGCCCTGCAACTTGCAGGATCTTCCCAGGTGGGGGATTGAACCCATGTCTCTTGAATTGACAGGCAAATTCTTAATCACTGGACCACCAGGGAAGTCCTATAGATTTTCTCAATGATTGTCACTCTGACCAGTGAGTGGTGGTACTTCATAGTAGTTTTGATTTTAATTCCTGTAATAATTAGTGATGTTGAGCATCTTTCATGTGCTTGCTTTAGTCATATGTATGTCAAATGACTTGACTGTTAAAGAACATCTGAACTTGGGAGAAAAAGACTAGTAAGTGTTATTTATTTGTTTTTTAAATGTTTGCTTATTGGACTGTGCCGGGTCTTAGTTGTAGCACGTGGGATCTAGTTCCCTGACCAGGGGTTGAACCTGGGCCTTCTGCATTGGGAGCTCAGAGTCTTAGCCACTGGACCACCAGAGAAGTTACAAGACTAGTAAGTTTTAGAAAAGAACAACTTTATAATAACAACCAAATATCTCCAGGGAAGTTGACATAAAATGAAAATCAGCTCTTGTAAAAAGAAAAAATATATAATATGTATTTGCTAAAAATACACATCTAAATAATCTGCTTTAGAATTCAGCCGTTGTTCTGTCTTGCAAGCTTTATAAGAAAGGACTAATAGACAAGGCTGATTGGACAGGATGATAATCATATCCAATGATAATCAAGCCCAAAGCCCTTGCTTCACCGGCAGCAGCCTTCTCATCACACCCCAGACTGTCCAGCCTCTAGGGCCTGGCAGATACTTTACATGGTGCTGAAGGCCATTTTGGCCCAGTATCACCAGGACTTGAATGCCCTGACATGAGTGCATCTGGTTGCTAAGACTTGTTTAGGCTTGTCAAGGGCTATAAGCAAGTGTTAAAAAGTGGCTTACCTATCCTTTCTATAACTCTTTTAGTCATTATCATGCAGTAGGCTTTCAATCTGTAGTAAAAACGGTTGTCAACAATTTATTGGGCACTTTGTGTGTGATCTGTGTAAGTTCTTCACATTACTGCTTAATTCCCACCACAGCTTATATGACGGAGGTGTAGTACTTGATACATGGAGATTAAGGAATTCGTCCAGAGTCACACAGCCAACGTGGAGCTAGGGTTCTAACCTTAGGAGGGAAATTTCAGAGTCTGCATTCTTCTTTATCACAACTGGAATTCCCAAGTCCAACATTTCCCTCCCCTTCGGGGACTTAACACAGCCTTACTTTTTCCTTCAAGCCTGATAACTGTAAGGGAATCGCGCCCTGGAGTAGCTTCTTCTATTCACTCAGTTTTCTCACACTTTGTTGTACTTGTTCCAGTTTTCTCAGGGCCATATCTCCGTCTGTACCAGTGAGGCAGGAAGTACCAGGAGAGCGTTTTAACAGAGGCACGTACCCTTGTGGCAGAGGTTCCCTGGTTGTCCCCCAATTTCTCTTCTTTTCCCAAATTATTAGGATTTATCTGGGCTTGTGGCTACTCAGGCTAAGGGCTGACTTCTCAGTTTTCTTTGCAGCTAAGATGCCAAGTTGTGGCCGATAAGAGCGTGAGCAGAAATGCCATGTATAACCTTGTGGTCATGTCCCTGAAGGGAAACGGTTTGCCCACATCTTGCCCCTTTCTTCTTCTGCAATGCGGTACGGCAGTGAGTCACTGGACACTGCCAGGAGTGAACCTGGACACATGGAAAGAAGAGCCTGGATAGAGCCGCTAAGTACTAGAGAAATGCAAATCAAAACTAGAGTGAGTTATCAAAGAACTCAACTTAGGGATTATTCTTGTGATTAAGAGTATAAAATCTGGAGTTAAAGTCTGTGTGACTTACCCAGTGTGTGACCTTGGCAGCTTCACTGGTTCCGTGACCTTAATTTCACTTAGCTTGTTTCTTTAGCTGTAAATGGAGGATAACCACCTGCCTAAGAGGACTGCTGTGATGAACAGGTGAGTTGGTATGTATTATTTAGTGTATTCATGTTGTATAGTCAGTGTGGCTGTTTTACAGAATGACAGTCACTATTCTCAGTGTTTGTGCATAGCCGTTTCCACTGCCTCATTTTTTCCTTTATGTTGAGAAAATACTGGGACTCCAGTTCAGAATGGCTTGAAGGACAGGATCATGGAGCTCACTTCCTCCCACAAATACATCAAAAAATGCATCAACACGTGGAACAGTTCTCACAGAATACCTACAAATGCTTGCAGATCTCATAGAACCAAAGCTCCAATCCCCACATAACTGGGAGGATGAAGGGAAAGGGAGAAGAGGAATCGGGACGGGACCTGCACGCCTGGGCACGTGCTGTGGAAGAATGCCTGCGAGGCAGGAGCCTCCTGCGGGGCTGGCAGGCTGGCCAGGACAGGTAGGACACCTCAGGGGCTGGAGGGCGGGGTGGAGTTGGTCCACGGAGCTGAAGGGCACAGAGGGACCAACACGGAAGGTCCTGGCCACGTCCCCACACTTCCAGCCCAAAACGCATACCTGCTGGCGTGCGTGGCATCTGGGTGCGAAAACCTGGGCTTCAGCCAAGACCTGAGGAGGGGACTCAGTCTGGCTGCGCAGGGACAGCCCAGCGGGTCTGGAGCAGGGTCCAGGCCACGACTGCTTGTGCACACGTGCAGGTGGGGCTGCAGGCTGCGCTGACGGCTGGCCGTCCCGCTGCAGTGCTGGGATGCACTCCGGCAGGCTCCTGCTCTGGTGGACTTGTCAACTAGAACCGTGTGCGTGCGTGCGCCTGGGGGCCTCTGGGCCACTCGTGGGCTCCACAGCTGCAGCTCCAGTGGCTTGCACGCTGGTGGCTTGCTGAGTACCTGTGCTCTGAACTAATCACCAGGGCTTGATCCCACAGGAGCAGAATGGAATGAGCGCTGTGTGTAGAAAGGCTGGTCCCAGACAGGAGTGGGGAGAAGTGGCTGGGCTACCAGGGCCTGCTTCTCCTTTAATCTCACTGAACCACCTGTGGCAGGACAGCTGAGTGGTTCCAGTGTTATGCTATTGGAGCTTCCTTCACATGGAGGGAAGACATAGTCCCTCTTAAAATTTTAGCGTATTTTAAATTGTGCAAATGAATAATTTACCTGTTTACTGTCTATCTTCAACTGAGATCCTCAGTTCCATGGGAAGCTCTGCATGTGGGGACCAGCATGTCCACAGCAGGCATTCTTATTTGAGTGAGTAAATGTACTGTAGAATTTATTGCAATATGATCTTTACTTATTTACATACAATTTATAATGTGTTAAGAATTTTCTTAGTCAAGTGCATTCTGAGATATTTTAAATCAGAATACAAAATAATGTGTACAGAAAGTTTTGTTTTACAAACAAGTCAGCTGTTAGATCTTTGAAACAAATTTAGTTGGAAAGTGTCTGATTCTCACTCACTAGACCATATATATGGGCTAGTCTTTTGACTGCTCTACAATTTAGATTCCCTATTTATAACTAAACAAATGATGGAGGTCATTTTGAGTAACTAATGGATCATCAAACTTTAAAGTTTTGCCAAGGCATTATGAAACCTTGAAATAGTTAGCACTTCTTGGCCTTGGCTTCTTGATCTGGCTAAAACTGACGGTCTGAGATGAAATGGTATTTTGTACTTTCTTGAAATATATATCCTATTAATAGACGCCATTATCAAAGAAAATAGACCCAGTAATGGCAAAACAAAAATATAAAATTCCCCATGATTTTCTTGACAGTAGGGATTACGTGCCAGTAGACATGTGCTGGATTTTAAAAAGCTTTGTTTTATGTAGTAAATTTAAGATGGGTTCCCAAGAAGCAAGGATAAACCGGGTTTTGTGAATTAGAAATTAACAACTCTATGGATTTCATACTGAGTGTCATATACTTGAACTAGGGCACATATTGTTTTAAAATTTACTGTTTTAGTTCATTACCAAAAACCTAACTCTAGCCATATGATAAGTTGCTTTTAAAATCCAAACAACTTTGTTATTGTATATATTTTATATGAATACAGTAACAAGCGTGTGGGCTCGGGAATAGTTTTCAGATTTGCAACAGATACGAAAGAAATCCTGTATGATTTACAGTTCAAGTAAACATACAAAAAAACTAGTTCAGTTTCTATGAGCTATCAAAAGCATAAAGACAAAAGCCCTATCTCCAATCAATCAAGTCTGGAATGGCCTCTTTCAACATAATAAAGACCTACATGAAAAACAAAGACAAAATATACCTTTCCGTTCTAAAATATTTCCTTTTAGTCTATGTACTTTAAATAATCGTGTATTCAGTTCCTACTGAATGTTCAGAGTAAATCCATCCAGGCAGTGTTCCAAGAGTCAAAGCACTGGAGTAGGAGCATGCATAGCTACAGCAATTCCACTGTTATTTCCAGAGTCGATAAAATCCCAATGCTATTGCCAGGCAAGTAAACACTGAGGCTGTGAAAAGAAGCAGCTATGTTATAGGTCATGCATTTGAGATTATCCTGCAGAGATAAACAGAATGATGTCATTTTCAATTTAAGTTGAAAGCAAAAAAAAAAAAAAAAAAAAATCAGGAAATCCAGCCAGTTTTCTACCTTAGCTTAATTTTCTAGGGGATGAAAAACCTAACAATAAAGGATATCCATTAGGGCATGATTAATACCAATTCTTCTTAGAAGCTTCCTATATTTTACATAAGGATGACAATAATTTAAAAGTATAGATGGTACATCCATTAGAAGCTATAAACAGTGTTTCATGTCATTATTATTACATTAACAATACTACTTTAAATAATTACAAATTAATTTTAGATATAATTTTTAAGTGAAAAACTTTTCTTGCTGACATTAAAAATTATGTCATTAAGACAGAAGAACAGACATCCACATATCCATAAGACAAATTTAATTGTCTTAAAAGTACATTTAAAGTGATTTCATAATTAAAAATTAATAAAAAATGAATTTTTAATGAAAACCCTTCAAAAACAACTCAGTGAGGTAGAAGAAAAGGCAGAAAAGGCATCAGACTTTTAAAATAGTTCATATACCACCTGTTGTCTGTGTTACATCACTCTAAAGAGAAAACCTTTCTGTTTTCCTCAAGGTGGTGAATCTGGGTGAGGCTTTTGGACTCCCTAGGTTTTTAGTTTGTTTAAACAGCCATGATTTTAGAGACTCTGAGATGAAAAGCAAACTTCAATATTAAAGACATAAGAAACAGCCATTCTTAGTAAAGCTATCCTATTTTTAATGTGTAAATTAATTATATATTATCCCATTTGATCACACTATTAAAACTTGGTTAATGACAAGAGTTCCCTAATTTTAAGAAATGGGATTAGGTCTAAGTCACAGTGGGAAGCTGGACATTTGAGGAGAAAGAGTAACACTTAAAGAATTTCTTGCCTTGTTGTCACTGGTCAATTACACATTCTCTCATTTGATCCTGCTGCTATTTACCATGTTCCAGGTAGTGTGCTGAAGAATTCCATATATTACCTTATTTAGCCATAATTAAAACCCTATGAAGTTGGTGATGGTATTCCCATCGAATAGATGAGGCAACAAGCTCAGAGCTGTACTGTGAGCAAGCCGTGGAAGCAGGACTCCAGGCTGTGTGTACCTGACTCTAAAGTAGACGCTGTTGCTTAAAAAGAAGAGCAGTGCCCTCAGAACAAGTAGTTGTAAATCCTCAGTGAAAAAAGGAACATAGGAAATCTTCTAACTTTCTAAACAGACTTGCTAATTTCTTTTCCCACTGCCACTAAGTCTGCTAGTCTGCCTCGTGTATGTCCACTACTGAATGAAAAGCTTTCTGGAGACCATCACCGTGCTCACACTAACCACGACACTGATCTGTAGGTGGATACACCAGAAGAAGCCGAGTGGAACAGAAGCTCTTTCTAATGGGGTGCTTTGAGATCTGTTTTCAAAGTGGGAATGATCACTCCAAACTGGGCTGATCTGGAATTTCCCCTGAGCATTACTACTGAACAGATCTCTGGTTCCAGAGACTTTTGCTATGGTTTTTGAAACTCATTTTAGCCTTAGAATCCATTTCTTCAAATGGATCTTCAGCAGAAGCCCAATATTTGAAAAAGGCAGAAACTAAGTCATTCAAGTTGAGAGGAAGGGGGTGTGGAGGTGACCGTCAGTAGGGGGCTGGGGGCTTCATCTTTACTCCTGCTGTTGCTCCAACATAATGAGTGCCCGCCCAGAAAAATCACTGATGCTATAAAGCAGCTATTTTATTTTGGACAATAACATAAAATCTTAAATGTGTATATCTTTTTGATCCCAATTTTTAGATGTGCATAAGCAATTAATTTATATAGAAATTCTAGCATGAAGGCACAGGATGTAAATGTGTGTATGTGTATCTATTCACACATGTATATGGCTATTTGGTGCAATATTATTTTTAATAATGAAAACTTCAGAGCAGAATGTCTGTAAATAGATATTTAGGTAAATTATGATATTTTCATATTATACAATACTATGATTTCTAGTAAAAAGATATATATTCATATGGAAAGATATTCAAGACATTTGGTTAAATTTTTAAAAGTTGTAGCCTGTAGAGTATCATCTAATTACTATTTTTAAAATCTATACTGTTCACATACAGAAGGAAAAACCTAGGAAAGATATATACTACTAATAGTAAATACATATGGGGAGGAGAAGGCTTTCATTTTTACTATATTGCTTTTGAATTATATGACCAATTTAGGATGAAAATATATTACTTTTTAGAAAAAAGAAAAATACTATTCGAGGGCATTCTCCCTAACTCCTTGGGGCTCTATAAACCGGTCAGGTCACAAGGTTGTGACTCAGTATGTGACAGACTCATTCTGGGCAGTATCCCTGCTTCCTCAGCTGGATTCAAGAATGGAGGTAATTTGTACCCCTTTGTTGCTGTGGTGTTTAATGCTGCTGCTGCTAAGTTGCTTCAGTCGTGTCCGACTCTGTGCGACCCCATAGACGGCAGCCCACCAAGCTCCCCCGCCCCTGGGATTCTCCAGGCAAGAACACTGGAGTGGGTTGCCATTTCCTTCTCCAATGCATGAAAGTGAAAAGTGAAAGTGAAGTCGTTCAGTCCTGTCTGACTCAGCGACCCCATGGACTGCAGCCCACCAGGCTCCTCCGTCCATGGGACTTCCCAGGCAAGAGTACTGGAGTGGGGTGCCATTGCCTTCTCCGTGGTGTTTAATAGCCTGTATCTATTTTGGTGATTTGTACCTAAAAAATATTCATTTTTTTTCATTGTGGAATACCTAGTTTAATCTTTGTATAATTTTGTATGGGTGTTTATGTGTATCTTTGATTTCTGTACACTTTTTCCTATTCAGAGGATGCAGAGCTGCCTATTAAACTTACGTTTTCCAAGTACTGCAGGGGACCAAACAATAAATCTGTTACAGCTCCTCCTTTTGTGTCACATGGCTACCTTGGGAGGTAGGAGCTAATAGGTCTGAAAACCAAATGATAGTAATTCCTTTCTCTGACAACACAGTCTTACCTGCAAGATAACGAATTGTCTCAAGCTTGTTGGATTCCATCAGGGTTTTTAAAGAAGCAATTTCAGTGTCAATTTTGTTACCAATCTCTGAAATAATTCCTCTGGTTTTGGTATCCTGTAGTAATTAAGAATAAGATAATTAGATTTTGTCTCTATGTATCATGGACAGAAATGTTGACTTTAGAAACCCTCATGTAGGGGCTAATTTTGTGTTACAAAAGTTTTAAGTGGGGAAATAGCTTAAAAGCATGGTGATATAAAAACTACATGAACATTATAAACTGACAAAAACTATTCCTTCTACTTTGATATTTGGAGACTACTAGGATTATCACAGCAGAGAAGGCGATGGCACCCCATTCCAGTACTCTTGCCTGGAAAATTCCATGGACAGAGGAGCCTGGTAGGCTGCAGTCCATGGGGTCGCAAAGAGTCGGACACGACTAAGCGACTTCACTTTCACTTTTCACTTTCATGCACTGGAGGAGGAAATGGCAACCCACTCCAGTGTTCTTGCCTGGAGAATCCCAGTGATGGGGGACCCTGGTGGGCTGCCGTCTCTGGGGTTGCACAGAGTCAGACACGACTGAAGCGACTTAGCAGCAGCAGGATTATCACATTCTGGGCACATTCTGCTAAAAACCTCATAGGAAGTTACAGGCATACCTCATTTTACTGCATTTTGCAAAATCTGCATTTTTTAAAAAAACAAATTGAAGGTTTGTGGCAACTTTGAGTCAGGTAGGTTTATCAGCACTGTTTTTCCTAAGCATTTGCTCACTTCATGTCTCTGTGTCACATTTTGGTAATTTTCACAATACTTCAAACATTTTCGTTATTACTATATTTATTTTGATTTGTGATCAGTGACTTTTGATGTTATTATTGCAAAAAGACTACTACTCGGTAATGGCAAAAAGATTACTACTCGGTAATGGCTCAGAAGATAACTGGTTAACATCTTTTTAGTGACTGTTATTTTTTAATTAAGGTATGGATATTGTTTATTGAGACATGCTATTATTGCATACTTAATAAATACAGTATACTGTAAATGTAAATTTATAAGAACTGGGAAACTGAAAAATTGCTGTGACTCCCTTTATTACAATATTTGCTTTATTGCTGTGTCTGGAACTGGACTTGGAGTGTCTCTAAGGTATGCCTGAATTTGAGACCTAAATATACAAGGATAAACTAAGAAGCAAAAATGTTAGTCACAGAACTATCACTTTATGGGTATAAAGTCCTTAAGATATCATAGTTAAAACTGTATCTTTTACAAAAGGAAAAACCAACCAGATTTATGGTAAACCGACACCAATATTAAAGACCATGGCAGATATGCCTATTGAGTTAATGCTGAATGTTTCGTGCACAGAGGCTAATAAAGGGTAGGAAGAGAAGGTGATACTTAGAGCTCAGAAATTAGCTGTGAGAGAATTTGATTTCATCTCCTTTACCTGGCCAAGAAGTTAGAGAAGGGAACAGGCTACTTGGAAAGGCAAATGGTACCTGTACTTCTACTGAATTATAATCAAGAATGATGTCTCTCATGTTAGAATGTAGACCAAGTGGCTTATAACTTTTAAAAAAGGAAAAGACCAGGCTGAGTCAGAAAGCTAGGTTTTATTCAGCCATAGAGATTAAGTAATGATTACAGTTTAGGATTACTGAGAGACAAACAGTATTTATGAGTATGGAGTTTAGAATCCATGTTCACGTCCTGGCTCTACCACTTACTAGCTCTGTGACCTTTACTTCCCAAGGCTTCACTTTCCGAACTGGTAAAATGGGAGAAAGAGTGCCTGCCTCAACCAGAGGCTGATACAATAACTAAATAAATAGTAAGTAAAGTAGGATCTAACATATAATAAGCACTCAATAAATATTTACTTAAAAAATAATGTGAGAGAACTACTTGAATCTAGCACTTAAATACTATGACTCCCTGGTCTTTTTGAAAAAATAGTTCTCTTCCATATAAAAATAGTTGAAAAAAAGTGCTACCTGGAAAGCTTGATTCTGACTCAGAAGTCACAGCTCCAGGACTACCACCCACCTAGCGGCAGCTTCCCCCAAAGTACTGGTACCTATAGTAGCAGCTATGAGGAAATGACAGGCTGTATAGGGCCAGCTTGTTCAAGTCCTGACATACAGACTGACATGCGTGAGGGCAGCTACAGAGTGACACGCGTGAGGGCAGCATGACAGCGGTAGGAAAACAGAGGAACTGTTACCCAGTAGCTTACATTTCTGGTAAATTCTGTGGTTGCTTCCATAAGTTTCTTTTCTTGATCTGTAAACTAAAGGATATGACTTATCAGGAGGTTAGAGAAAAAAAAAAAAAAAAAAACTAAAAATGAATTTAAAAGGAATAAGTGACCGAAAAAGTACATTTAAAAGCACATTACCATATCTGTTACTCTGCTCCTTTCTAGGTTGATATCCAGTTTGTTATCTGCTCTGATTCGACTAGTTTCATTCTGTAAAAGAAAATAAAAATATTTAAAAAGTGATCTTGTCATGAATATCTGACTACATATTCCGAAGTGGGGTAAAAAAGTTTCACTTACTATCAGTTGTTGTTTAACTTGTTCTAATTCAATTTTCATTTTCTAGGTATAAAGAAAGATCACACACAATTGGTGTTAAACCAAAAGTCCATATGATTTACCAAAAAAAATCTGAAACCCTGCAAAAGCAAAAATTGGACAATCTATGGATTTCTAATATAAAATTTGATTATAAATAAAGAAAAAAAACATAGTTCATCTTATTCAGAAAATAATATGAACATTAGAAAATGTTTTTATGTTTTAATATAGAAGTCCCCCCAGTCCATGTGGGAATATGTCCCAAGACCCCCAGTGGAAGCCTGAAACCCTGACTAGTACTGAAAGCTATGTGCGTACTGTTTTTTTCTTATGTTAACTGGTGGGTAGCATACACAGTGTGAATACTCTGGACAGAGAGATGATTCATGTCCTGTGGGGATGCAGCAGGGTGGTGAAAGACATTCTCCTACTCGGAATAGTGTGCAATTTGAAACATATGAACTGTTTATTTCTGGAATTTTCTACTTAATGTTTTCAGATTGTGTTGACTACACATAAGTACAACTGTGGAAAGCAAAAATGCAGATAAAGAGGGACCTACTGTAGTCTGCTTTAATAAAAAGTAGGTTGATATTCTAATATTTTAGGCTAGTGGATAACAAAGTTCTGACTGAATTACACAAGCATTTTTCTTTTAAGTGACAAAAACAATTAAAGAACCCTCCTCCTCCAAGCCATATTACTCTCAGCTCTGAAAACATTATTCTAAACCACACTAGAAATTTATAAAATACCTCAAAGATTTCCTCCTTTATGTGACCCATATAAAATACAACTCTTTTTTTTTTTTTTTAACAATTCTTTAAGTATGCAAAACACTGACTTATACATAGGAAGATTAGGTATGGTTGAACACGTAGTAGACTTTTACCTAAAACTTATTTAATAACCACATGAAACTGTTTTTGGGTCCTATTCACCAAGCAGAATACTTGTGATATCAGTATTTTATTATTAATAAATTGAGACTTGTATCACCTGGTTCTCTGCTCGCAGATTTGCAAATTCACTTTTCTCTAGGATGACCATGTCTTTCCTGATGGAGTCCAAATGAGCCATTAGCTGTTGTACTGTTATTTCCTGAAATGCAAAATTAAAGTCATCTGCTGCTGCTAAATCACTTCAGTCGTGTCCGTGCGTGCGACCCCATAGACAGCAGCCCACCAGGCTCGTCCCTGGGATTCTCCAGGCAAGAACACTGGAGTGGGTTGCCATTTCCTTCTCCAATGCATGAAAGTGAAAAGTGAAAGTGAAGTCGCTCAGTCGTGTCCGACCCCCAGCGACCCCATGGACTGCAGCCTACCAGGCTCCTCCGTCCACGGGATTTTCTAAGCAAGAGTACTGGAGTGGGGTACCATTGCCTTCTCCGTAAAGTCATCTAGTGGTCTATATAATACCATCCCCTTACATGGAACTTCATGAAACTTAAAAAACTGTAGTGGGGCGCTCTCTGTCCCCCTTCTAATGTCTGTGTCAGAAGCTTTCTGTCTCTTTTTATACTTTAATAAAACTCTGCCACACACACACACACAAAATTATCTTTTTACAAGGTATAATGTTGCTTGGCTAAGTAAAAAAAAATTGAAGCATATGAAACCTATATATCTGAGATATCCAAACAAAAAACAGGAGATTAAAGGAGGAGAAGGATTTCCCAGTGAAGAGAAACTAATGTCTAGGTCTTTTCCATGAAAGAATCCCAGTAAATTGCTTACTTAACCTCTATGAGTTCTTCAACAAATAATCTCATTTATTTAAAAAATATCTATATGGGAAAGTTTTTATCTTTCATTGCTTTAACTCTGAAGGGTTTTCTACCATTGGAAATTTCTAGGATACTAGATAAGAGTTAGAAGTCAGGTAATAAAATAGAAGTATGGTTTAAATTAGCCCTTGTCAGCATAACATAATTAGTTTTGTTTAAATTCCTGAGTATCTTTCCTATATTTGGCAATACAAAGAATTTTTGAAAGGAAAAGTGGGCCTGCTAGCAAGGGATATTTTTGTACAAATGATTATTTTTTGGCTGTGCAACATGTGAGATCTTAGTTCCCCAACCAGGGATCGAACCTGTGCCCCCTTCAGTGGAAGCAGAGAGTCCTAACCATTGAACCACCAGGGAAGTCCCTGTATAAATGATATAAAGCAGGCTTACAAAGAAAATCTAACTTTTACCACTAAACTTCTCAAAATCATGTAGTTTGCTGATTCATCTTTTATCCCTCTTTATCAAAAAGCAGATAAGAGTATAGCCTTGAAGAATCTCTATAACATGGTTCATAAAACAAAAAAAAAAACCCAAACAAGATCACTCATGGAACTCCCACTCTGTCATAGTCTATGGCCGGGGTGCACTGTTGGGGTCATAGTCCTCTGCTGACCAATTCAGGGAGAAAGGCTATTTCAAAACTGACTTTTAGAAAACAGGGGCTATAACAGTTCCAGATACATAACTAAGAAATGACTTCCAAGGGTCTGGAATGCACACATCATCTCCAAAAACAGCCCTCAGATGGCAGTCACACAGAGTGGAAGTTAAAAATGTGAGTTCTGGAGTCAGACTGCCTGGGTTTGAATCCAAATACTGTCATTTACTCTGAGACTCTGGGCAAGTTATTTATTAATGACTTTGAACTCCTCTTTGGCATAATGGAAATAACTACCTATACCTTATAGCACTGTTTTCAGGATTAAATGAGAAAATGCACATAAAACGTTCACAGTAGTATTTGGAGCACAGCTAGCACTCAATAACAGAGAAGGCAATGGCAACCCACTCCAGTACTCTTGCCTGGAAAATCCCATGGACAGAGGAGCCTGGTAGGCTGCAGTCCATGGGGTCGCGAAGAGTTGGACATGACTGAAGCGACTTAGCAGCAGCAGCAGCACTCAATACATGTAATAAGACAGAGGCCTAATGGCTGAAGCAGGACAGTGTGACTCCAATGAATGTTCTGATGTGCAGGAAGTTTTGCTTTAAATATTATTCCTATATAAAATTAAAAGTGTTTTTTATTATGTACAGTTGACATCCCTGACTGTAATACAATCCTTAACCGTCATCTTTTATGCAGTTATGCTTGAAATATGAATGAGGGGCACCTCCCTGGTAGTCCAGTGGTTGAGAATCTGCCCTGCAGTGTTGGGGGGATGTGGGTTTGATCCCTGGTCAGGGAACTAAGATCTCACATGCCTTAGGGCAGCTAAGCCCGTGTGCCACAACTACTGAGCCAGTGCACTGCAACTAAGACTTGACACAGCTAAATAAATAAATACTTAAAAAAAAAAAAGAAATATTAAGGAGAATTACCTCAGAAGTCATACAGAAGTGGCTTCAAGGGGCTGTCAGTCTTGTTCCCCCAAAATATGATTATGAAGCACTTCTAAGGCATTAACTATATTATTATTTTTGTTTTAATCTTTAATAAACATTTTATTACAGAATAAATATACTCATTCTGTATGAATATAATAACGAATAGTAAGGAGAGAGAAAAAAGATCCTTTCCTAAGTGATCAATGCAAAGAAATACAGGAAAACAACAGAGTGGGAAAGCATCTTAAGCCAGGTGATACATGAAGTCCTTCCCAGCCATGCAGGGCTTCTCCTGCAATGCAGGAGACCTGGGTCCCATCTCTGGGCCGGGAAGATCCCCCGGAGAAGTAGTACGGCTACCCACTTCAGTATTCTTGCCTGGAGAATTCCATGGACAGAGGAGCCTGGAGGGTACAGTCCATGGGGTCGCAAAGAGTCGGACACGACTAAGTGACTCACACTTCCCAGCCTTGTAAGTAGCTTTCCAAGTTTGTGAACATTAGCCAGCACACACACACGACTGCAGTAAAGTGGTCAGCTCCTCTACTGTGGTGGGCTTTCTATGGGGAAAGCCTTTTTTCACTAACCGTCTACCACCATCTCATGTCTCAAATAAAATAATTATCTTACACAATGAAAGATCTGACAATTTCATTCTGTGTGTTACCGTAATTTTGTGATGACCATTCTAACTCCTCAATCTCTCTGGATACTGACTTTACTAAAGGATTCTGGTCCCTTTAGAGAGAACAATAAGGAAGATGCAGGTGTGTACGGAAGGTGGGTTATGAAAAAGATTATCTTAATGAGACTATCAGAAGTGATAAAAATGAAAATCTTACCTGCTGAGCTTGAGTGACCATCTCCTTATAGATAGTATCGAGGCTGACATTTGATAAAGTGGTTAATGCTGATACAATTGTTTCTGCTTGTGCTTTGTCAAATCCTATAAACAGCAAATAGGTATTTATATTTTTTAAAAAGTGCACATCCATCTCAAAATAGACTTCCATCATTTAAATTTTCATAAAGTTGACTCTTGAACAACATGGATTTGAACTGACTAGGTCCACTTAAGGCTTCCCTGGTGGCTCAGAGTTAAAGCGTCTGCCTGCAATACGGGAGACCTGGGTTCGATCTCTGGGTCAGGAAGATTCCCTGGAAAAGGAACTAGCACCCCACTCCAGTATTCTTGTCTGGAGAATCCCATGGATGGAGAAGCCTGGTGGTCTACAGTTCATGGGGTCGCAAAGGGTCAGACACGACTGAGCGACTTCACTCACTCACTCAGGTCTATGTAGATGCAGATTTTTCTCAATAGTAAATACGAATATACCAAGCAATCTGTGGTTGGTTGAACCCATGGATGAGGAATTGTGGACAGAGGGCCACTATAAAGTTACAGGCAGATTTTCAACTGCGCAGGCAGTCGGTGTCCCTAACCTCTGTGTTGTTCAAGGGTCAACTGAAGCCTTTTGAAAAAACAAAAAGGTTATAATTAAAAACCAACAGATTATACTAAGTTACTCTCTAAAAGCACTCTCCAATTTTAATTCCACTGATCCATTTCCCCATATCTACATCAACATTGGTATTACTGGTCTTTTTTTTTAAGTATATAATTGGTATAAAAATGGTATTGCGTTGTTATTTTTTATACTTAAAACTTGCATTTAAATATCTTTACACATGGGCTTCCCTGATAGTTCAGCTGGTAAAGAATCCACCTATAATGTAAGAGACCTGGGTTCGATCCCTGGGTAGAGATCTCCTGGAGAAGGGATAGGCTACCCACTCCAGTATTCTTCTGGGTTTCCTGGGAGGCTCAGACAGTAAAGAATTTGCCTGCAATGAAGGAGACCTGGGTTCGATCCCTGGGTGGGGAAGATTCCCTGGAGGAGGGCATGGCACCCCACTCCAGTATTCTTGCCTGGAGAATCCCCATGGACAGAGGAGCCTGGTGGGCTATACAGTTCATAGGGCTGCAGAGTCAAACACGACTGAGCGACTAAGCACCACAGCACATCTTTACATATATTTATTTTTCTGTGAGCTATTTATGGCCTCTGTCCATTTTTCTATAAAACTGCTTAACTTTTCTTATTGATTCATATGAATTCTTTGTATATTAAAGCAACAGGCTCATTGTCACATATGTTGCTAACATTTTTAACCTTATAGATATCCTTTGATACACAGATTTAAATATTTCTGTGGTCACATGTCTTTACTTTCATTGCCTTTCAGTCTTATGTCTTGCTTCCTTACTCTATTAAAGTCTAAAAATATTTCTGTAATATTTTTTACGGTTTTCTTTTTTCTTTTACATTTAGCTTTTAATCAATCTAGAATTTATTTTCAGTAAAGAAATTTATTCCAATAGCCAGTCATTTATCATAACTCATTTATTAAAGTCCTTCCTTTCCCTAATTTGTAATGCCTTTTTTATTGCTTTCTAAGATATATATATATACACACACACCTTACAATGATATATATATTCATATATGTGCACACACTCGTTTCTGAATGCCACTTTATTCCTTTAAGTCAGCTCTTCTATTTCTATAGTATCACATACTTTAAGTAACTGTTTTGATATCTGGTAATTTTTTGTGACTGTTCTTTGATTTTTTCTAATTTTTAATAGAAAATAAAAATTTGTTTTTCTTTTTTTCTGTTGTGCTTGTACTTCCACATGAACTTAGTATCAGCCTAGAAACAATGGTTGTTTTTTGTACATAATTGGAATCATTCTGTACACGTAATCTTATACAATGCTGTTTTCACTGAACATATCTTGAGCATTTCTCTTTTCAGTAAATATTCTTTTAAGTTATACCATTTTCATGACTAAAATACTCTACTTATGGACAGGTTTTATATTTAAATAATGACTTGTAATGGTTGATAACAGTGATATTGTCTTGATTAGGTAATCTATTATGAGTGTTGTTAACATTCTCCTTTCAAGAGGGATCCACGTTTCTCACCATGAGCTTCCAAGTCCAGGACCAATGCATGTGTATCAAAAGTTAACTCCCTTTGTTCTAAAGGAGTTATGTCCACTCGCCTCATATCATATCCTTCCTTGGTTTTGGTGGTGAAGAAGTCTGAAAGGAGAATCATTTTTCTGTAGTTAACAGAAGCATCACACTCTAGCTTCTAAAGCATTTCCCCCATAAACCTATAATATAGTTCCAGCTCTTCTGCTCAGGAATTCTGTAATTTCAAGCAAGATAACTCCTGAGTCCATTGTTCTTTTATCTGAAAAAAGTCTCCAACATTATTCTGTACCTAGAAAACAATCAATAAATGTTTTCTTTTAGTATTCTGAAATTTTAAGAGTCAGTTTAAGTAATATAATATATATCAAGGACTTTGGATATTACTGCCACAAAACTGCCCAACTCTCCTCAGAAGTCTTTCATAGAGCTATAATAATTGTTTATACATATGCCCCCATCTAAAGTAGTTTTCTATCCTCCCACTGTTAAACATCCACATTTTATTTCCTACACAGTTCTTAGTTCTAACTGGAAATTACCTTATTTACTGTTCGTCTCTCTGAACCAGAATGTCAGCTCCATGAGGCCTCGACTGTTTTCATTACTGTATCTTTAGCACCTAAAACTGGGGAAGGAAATGGCAACCCACTCCAGTATTCCTGCTTAGAGAATCCCATGCACAAAGCCTGAGCCTGCTGGGTGACAGTCCATGGGGTTGCAAAGAGTCAGACACGACTTAGCAGCTGAGCACAGTACCTAAAACAGTGCTTGGCAGTTAGTTGGGTCATGATATTTTATTGTTGAGCCAATCCGTGAACTGGATTTAAAATCCTGGAGTATTTAGTGGTATCAACATAAAAGACCTAATAAGTTTTTCTTAGTTTTGAAATAAATGTCCTATTTCAATAACTCTCGATTTTTAACCTAGACACAAAATGGTCCTGTTTTATCTACTGCTGATGATTTTATTAAAAAGTGAACTCTGACCACACAAAACTTTATTGCTATTATTATGTATTAAGTAAAATAACTGCTAATTAGCATAAACACTAGTTAAACACAAGGTACTATACTAGATACTTTATATTCTACCAAGGCCAGGTGGTATTATCCATCTTTTTAGATAAGAATATCAAGCCTAGGAAAAGTAAAGCCTAAGGTTTTGCCTAAGGTCATAGAGTCTCTGGCAGCATTGGGATTCAGACTGGAAACGCCCTGTTTCCTCACGCTTCCTTTTTATCCTAAGTCACTTAAGACATCTAGGCACTTCAAAGACAAAGCTGCAACCTCAAGTATCACTTATTCTGCTAGTATAGTATATGGCGAATGTGATTCCTTCCCATGTATCTTGCCAGTCAAAAAACATCTGCATGCTAGGCATGTGTTGGGCACAGGGATGATGAGCAAAACCAGACATAACAGATGTCTTCACTGACTTCATAGACTGGAAGGCAGGAAACAGATTTTTTCTTTTTTAATCTAAACATAAACTCTAAATTCAAATAATGAAAGAGCAATGTCCAGTCCTTTAGACTAATTCATTCAAGTACTCAGATGAGTTCTGGTAACCAGATATAAAAGGAAGCAAATGTAAAGGTGGAGCAATTCTGCACGTGTGCACACACACAGAGACACACATTAGCACAGAGGTCAGCAATCTCCCTGGCTTTGAGTGCCATCTGGAACAGGGGCCCCAACCCCTAAGCCATGGACCAGGTGCCAGGCCGTACGGCAGGAGGGAGAAGCAGGTGGGCAAGCGAGGCGGCATCTGTGTCTGCAGCCTCTCCCCTGCCCGCGTTACCACCCGAGCTCTGTCCCCTGTCGTATCGGGTGGCAGTAGGCTCTATCCTCGTGGGAGTGCAGACCCTACTGTGAACTGCGCGTGTGAGGGGTCTAGGCTCCTTGTGAGAAACTAACACCCAATGATCTGGTGGACAAGTGAGGCAGTGATGCCAGTGCTGGGGAGCGGCTGCAAATACCAGTTACCATTAACAGCGGCTTGACTGCACAGAGACCATAAGTCAACTGCTTGCAGACTCATATGAAAACCGTATCAGGGAATGTCAACTGGCAATTCAGCTGCATCTGGTGGCAAGCTTTAAGTCAGAACCCAGTATTCTAGTCCATGCGTGGCCTGTCCATGATTTACCACTTCTGCACTTGATCATCTTACCTTTTCCTTATCTTCTAAATTTTTAAACACGTTCATATCTGCTAATTCTTGCATCTGTCAATTCTAGCTTGGTTTCAAATGGTTGATTTTTCGTCTTCATTATGGGGTTATGATTTTTTCATGCTTGATGATTTCTGATTGGATACTAAAAAGATTGTTACCTTGTTTGGTGGTGGATATATCTGTATTATAAATATTCTTGAACTTCATTCAGGAATGCACTGAAATTACTTAGAATTGGTTTGACTTTTCTCCTTATATACATATAAACGTATGTGTATGTGTGTGTGCATATAGATGTATGAAACATCCAGGAAGATTGAAAAAAAAATCTGGAGAATGGTAGGTTCTATAATGCTGCTACAAAGGTAGGAGAGTAGATACAGGGAATAGGGCGAATGGAGGAGAAAACCAGACTGACCAGACTGTGAGGATCATGGCTTGCCGTGCAACGGTATTTAAAGTTTATCCTATAGGCCAGTGGTTCTCAACCTTATTTGTGTATCAGATTCAGCCATGAAGATTTTGAAAAATAAATATACCTAAATATAAGTTTTGGAGCTACTTGTGTAGTAGTTTTGAGGTACAGTCCAAGCCTATAATGCTTTAAAATCTTAACAGGCAGGACTAATGCAGTCAAATTTCTAAGTCAAAGCAGCCACTATTGGTCAAAGTTCTATGAAAACAGTAACAAAATGAATATGCTCTTCAACATTTGTATTGTGTGCGTTTTCTAGCTCTTCAAAGAAAGTAGAATAAAAAACGTAAAACTGAAGCACACTGTGGAGTCCATACATAGCTGCCGCTCTTCCTGCCTCACTCACAGTGGTCTGCTTTCTTTCCTAAGTAGTAAGCCTGCAGAGGCAGCTGGCTTGTAATATTTTGTGTGGACATGTGAGTTACGTGTAAATCACATGCAAAGAAACAGAATCATTTCTTAGATGGCCCAACTGAAGAATATTTTATCTTAGGGGAGACATCAAGATGGCAAAATAGAAGAGGGGAGAGCTCACAGAACACACAATTCTCACAAAACACTCACTGAACACTAGCATATCTCATACAGTCAAAGTTTCAAGAAAGGTCATCATGTACTGTGGTGGGATTAAAGGGGAAGAGAGAGAGAAAGAAAAGAATTGGGATGGAACCGGTGCAAGAAAAAAGTTCCCTCACTCTGGGAACCCCCATCACTGGCTAGGCGATCAGCTGGGACAGAGAGGGTGCTGCAGAGGCTCAGAGAAGAGAGCAGCAGAGGCCTGCGTTAGGCAGGTGGAGCTGGTCCTGGCCACCTCACTCGCCCCAGCCTGAGACACGCATCTGCCGGTGCGCCTGGGGGCAGACAGATTGTGGAGAGGTCTGCCCTGTCAGTCCAACGGGGCTGGAGTGTGGTCTGGGTTGCAACTGCAAGTGTGCACAGGATGAAGCCTGGTCTGCCACAGAAGCCCCACGGTAAATCCAAGTGCGAGGGGAGGGGCAGCCTCGGTTTCAGCAAGCCCACAGCAGGTGTGGCTCTGACTCAACTAGCGTGGGGAACACACAAGTGCCAGCAAGCTGCCCACACCCAGAGGCAGGGCTGAAATCTGAGCATGTCTCCACAGATGCGTGACTGGCAGACTTATGATACTGGTGTCTTTGCAAGCTCAGGAGCCAATTAGAAAACTCATTTGCTGAGATGAAAACCAAACTAAAGGAATAAACTAATAATGCAGAACAAAGAAGTGATCTGGAAGATGGAATACTGGGACTCACCCAATCAAAACAGCAGACAAAAAGACGAAGAAAGATGAAAGCAATTAAAGACCTATGGATAATATAAAGTATGGCAATCTGTGCATTATAAGGATCCCAGAAGGAGGAGAAAGAGAAAAGGGGACTGAAAATGTATTTGAAAAATTGAAAAAATTATGGCCAAAAACCTCCTAAACCTAAAGAAGGAAACAGATATCCAAATACAGGAAGCACAGAGGATCCTAGCCAAGATAAAGAGACCTGCACCAAGATACTTTATAATTAAAATGGCAAAAGGTAAAAAGAGGACTTTAAGGGCAGCAAAAGAAAAAGAATTAGGTATAAGGGAACCCCCTTAAGGCTACTGGCTTATTTCTCTGGTGGCAAGATACATTCAAAGTGAGGGAAAAACGTGCAACCTAGGATACTCTACCTAGCAGTATTACCATTCAGAATAGAAGGAGAGAGAGAGAATTCCTCAGACAAGCAAAAACTAAAGGAATACAGCAACACTAGACCTATCCTAAAAAAAAAAGTTCCTAAATAGAGAAGCAGGAATCTAGAGAAAAGAGAAGCTCAACACTAGGAAAGTAAATCATTTAAATAAACCAGTACACAGATTAAGAAGAAAAATTTAAGAAAGAACAGGCTGCAAGTGTCAGACATTTTTTCTCTCTCTATCAAGCGGCAGGAGGAAACAAACAAGTGTTAGATTTTTCCCCCTTTCTTTACACAAATTTAAAAAGAGGTTTCTTTTAAAATTCTGTATTGCCATAACAACACTTAGTTACACCTAAACTTTTCTCAAACCTTGAGCTAACCAATGCATTTTTCTTCCAAAATGTTTGTCTTAAGCTATTCAACTAAGACTCAGAACCGAGTTGACAAACCAGTATGTTTTACTCATGCAAGTGTTCTCTTAAGCTATGTTAGTGGGACTGTATTTGCTTGGAAACCTGCCTTTCTTCAAGATTCATGTCAATCATTTTATGGCCTGGGACAACTCACCTTGTGCCAATGTTATCTCAAAATGTATGCTGTGGCTGAGGGGCCTGGTGCCAGTCTCTGAGTTTTGAGACATTTCCGTTCTCTAATTAGCAGTCTGCTGGTAGCTGTAAAACATCTGGCTAAAGACTAGCAGGGGGGCACTCTTTCTGCCCCCTTCTGATGTCTATGTCAGAAGCTTTGTCTATCTCTTTTATACTTTAATAAAACTTAATCACACAAAAGCTCTGAGCTATCAAGCCTCGTCCCTGGCCCCAGGGTTAATTCTCCTCTATAGGCCAAGAATCCCGGTGTCTTTCACGGCTCAGCAACAACCTTTCAAAAGTAACTATAACTACAATGAACAGAAAAGGATAACCATGAAGACATAAAAATAGGACATCAAAATCACAAAATGCGGGCAAAGGGAATATGAAAATGTTGATCTTTTAGACCATATTTGAGCTTATATGACTACCAATCTAAAGCAAGAAGATACCGTAATGGATTAACAAACTTGGAAACCAGGTAACCACAAATCAAAACCATACAATAGATTCACAAACACCAAGAAGAAAGGTAGTCAAGCATAATACAAAAGAAAACCATCAAGCCACAAAAGGAAACACAAAAAGCAAGAAAGAAACAAATACAAAGTCAACTGGAAAACAAGGTTTAAAATGGCAATACATACATATCTATCAATAATTACCTTAAATGTCAGTGGACTAAATGCTCCAATCAAAAGACTTAAGAGTGGCAGACTGGATAATAAAACAAGAACCAACATTATGTTGTCTACAAGAAACCTACTTTAGGGCAAAGACACACACGGATTCAAAGGGTGGGGATGGAAAAAGACACTTCATGCAAATGGAAATGACAAGAAGGTGGGAGCAGCAAAACTCCTATCAGACAGAAATGACTTTAAAACAAAGGCTATAACGAAGGATAAAGGACACTATATATGATGATAAAAGGGTCATTATAATAAAATGATATTACACTAGCTAGCATATGTACACCCAATATAGGAGCACCTAATTCATAAAACAAATACTGTCACAATCGAGAAGCTGGCAGGAGTATAGGAACAGTTGAAGACTTTAACATGCACTGGCATCAGTGGGCAGACCTTCCAGACAGAAAATCAGTAACACAACAGAGGTCCTCAAGAACACAACAGAACAGTTAGAAGCAACTGATATCTTTGGGATATTACATCCCCCCACACACATGATTTTCAAGCACACATGGAATATTCTCTAGGACAGACCACGTATTAGGATACAAAACAAACCTCAATAAATTTAAGAGGATAGAAATTATTTCAAGCATCTTTTTTGACCAATTATGGTAAGAAATTAGCAATCAACCCCGGGGTAGGGGGGGAAGAGAAGGAAAAGATTACATGGAGAATAAATAATATGCTACTAAAAAAATAGGTCAACAATGAAATCAAAAGGGAAATATAAAAATACCTTGAGACAGATGATAATGAAAACACAACCAAGCAAAATCTATGGATACAGCAAAAGCAGCTCTAAGAGAGAAGTTCACAGAGAAACGCCTTCCTCAAAAAAAAAAAAAAGAAGAAAGACAAGAAAATGAGAAATTTCAAACAACCTAAGCCACCACCTAAAGGAATTAGAAAAAAGAAGAGCAAACCTAAAGTCAGTAGGTGGAAGTAAAAAATAAAGATCAAAGAAAATGAGGAATTCTCTGGTGGTCCACTGGTTAGAATTCCCACAAGTCATGTGGGAATAATGATAAAGAATAATAAATAATAATAAAGAATAAAGAATAAAATAATAATAAAGAATAAAAAATAAAAAATAAATAATAAAATAATAATAAAGAATAAAAAATAAAAAATAAATAAAGAATAAAGAATAATCTAAAACAAACAAAAGAAAAACCCCAAAGTTGGTTTTCTGAAAGGATAAACAATATCAACAAATCTGGCCAGACTCACCAAGAAGAAAAGGGAGAGGATCCAGATAAACAGAAAAAAAAAATGAAAGAGGAGAAATAACTACTGAAACTGCAGAAATACAAAAACCTGTAAGAGAATACTTTGAATAATTATATGCCAATAAACTGGACAACCTAGAAGTGAACAAGTTTCTAGAAACACGGAGCCCCCAAAACTGAATCAAGAGATAATATGAACAAAACAACTGCTTATATGTGAATTAGAATGTATAATTAAAAACACTCCCTGCAAACAAAAGTTCAGGATGGGATGGTTACACTGGAGAATTCTACCAAATATACAAAGAAGAACTTATACTGATCCTTCTCAAACTCTTCCAAAAGACTGAAGAAGAAGGAACACTCCAAAGGTCATCCTATGAAGTCACTATCACCCTGATACCAAAACCAGACAAAGACATTAGCAAAAAGGAAAATTACAGGCCAATATTTCTGATGAATATAGACGCATAAATTCTCAACAAAATATTAGCAAACTGGATCCAACAACACATAAAAGGATCATATATCATGATCAAATTGGTTTCACTCAGGAACGCACGGAGAAGGCAATGGCACCCCACTCCAGTACTCTTGCCTGGAAAATCCCATGGACAGAGGAGCCTGGTGGGCTGCAGTCCATGGGGTCGCTAGGAGTCGGACACGACTGAGCGACTTCACTTTCACTTTTTGCTTTCATGCATTGGAGAAGGAAATGGCAACCCACTCCAGTGTTCTTGCCTGGAGAGTCCCGGGGACGGCGGAGCCAGGTGGGCTGCCGTCTCTGGGGTCGCAGAGAGTCGGACACGACTGAAGTGACTTAGCAGCAGGAACACAATGATGGTTCAACACACACCAATCAATGTGCATTTCTGTACATTAACAATGAAATATCAGAAAAGGAAAGTCAGAAAACAGTCCTTTTAAAAGCCGCATCAAAAAAATAAAAACAAAACAAAACACAGGGATAAACTTGACCACGGAGGTGAAAAGAGTTATATGCTGAGAATTATAAAACGCTAATAAAACTGAAGGTGATTCAAAGAAATGGAAAGAAATCCCATGCTCTTGGATTAAAAGACTATTGTTAAAATGACCATACTATTCAAAGCAATATACAGATTTAATACGATCCCTACCAAATTACCCATGACATTTTTCACAGAACAACTTCTATATAAATTTTAAAATTTATATAGAACCACACACACACACGCACACAAACCCCTCAGAATTGCCAAATTAATCCTGAAGAAAAACAACAAAAAACAAACAATACTATGACGCTACAGAAATTTCAGCAGTGTGGCACTGGCACAGCAACAGACACACGGATCACTGGAGCAGGACACAGAGCCCAGAAGTAAACCCACAGCCCTCTGATGGATTCTCTTTGACAACTGATGCAAGAACACGCAACGGGAAGAAGAGAGTCTCTTCAGCAAGTGATGTTGGGAAACCTGGCAAATCAATGAAATTAGAACACTCCCTACACAAGAAAATACTCAAAATGGCTTCAGAATACTACTCAGTCATAAAAAAGGGAAATAATGCCATTTGCAACAACATGCACGTGCCTAGAAAACGTCATACTAAGTGACACAAAGACAAATACTGTATGATATCGCTTATATGTGGAATTTAAGAAAATGGAGCAAATGAACTTATTTATAAAACAGAAAAAGGTGCAGAAAACAAACTTGTGGTTACCAGTGGGGAGAGGGGAAGGAGAAATCAGGAGATTAGGATTGACATATATACACACTACTATATATAAAATAGATACTAATAAGAACCTCCTGGAAAGCACAGGGAACTCAATACTCCATACTGACCTATAGAATCTAAAAAAGAGTGGATATATGTATAGCTATAGGGGCTCCCCAGGTGGTGCTAATGGTAAAGAACCCACCTGCCAATGCAGGAAACTTAAGAGACTCAGGTTTGACCCCTGGGTTAGGAAGATCCCCTGGAAGAGTGCATGACAACTCACTCCAGTATTCTTGCCTAGAGAATCCAATGGACACAGGAGCCCGGTGGGGCTACAGTTCATAGGATCACAAAGGGTCAGACACAACTGAAGAGACAGCACACACACATATGTGTGAATAATTCACTGTGCTGTACAGCAGAAGCCAACACAACACTGTAAATCAACTATATTCTAATAAAAATGTAAAAGGAATTTGTAAACAAAAAAAGATTATATACAAAATGGAATATTACTCAGCTATAAAAAAGTATGAAATAATGCCACCTGCAGCAACATGGATGGATCTAGAGACTATCATACTAAATGAAGTAAACCAGAGAAAGACAACTATCATATGGTATCACCTACATGTAGCATCTAATAAATGATACAAACAAACTTACTTACGAAACAGAAGCAGGCTCACAGACATAGAAAAGAAACTTAAGGGGAATGAGGGGGAATGAGTGTGAGAAGGGATAAATTAAGGGTTTGGCATTAGCAGATACAAATTGCTATGTATACAATCAAATCAAATATGTTTCAATAAAAATTTTCAAAACAGAAATAAAGTATAATGGAAAAGAATCTGAAAAAGAATATATAGTATAGATGTGTATATATATAACACCATTGCTGAAACTAACACAACCTTGTAAATCAACTATACTTGAATTAAATTTAAAAATTAAATAATATTACTAACTGTAGAGTTGCAACACTTCAGTGACATAGCTGATTATTAATATATATTTTTACATGCTGGTCTGTTGACATATGCTTTGCTAGTTCCATCAAGATGATCAGGAGTAATATATTAAATAATAAACTAACACAAGATCTATGGACTTCACATCCAGCGGCTGACTTCTCAGGGACAGCCAAAAAATCTGTTTTTAGAAGCTCAGTGTTTTTGATGTTCTGCTAAGTAAGAGAAATAGTAATGAACTAGGAAACCGCTGGATCATGGAAAAAGCAAGAGAGTTCCAGAAAAACATCTATTTCTGCTTTATTGACTATGCCAAAGCCTTTGACTGTGTGGATCACAATCAACTGTGGAAAATTCTGAAAGAGATGGGAATACCAGACCCCCTGATCTGCCTCTTGAGAAATCTGTATGCAGGTCAGGAAGCAACAGTTAGAACTGGACATGGAACAACAGACTGGTTCCAAATAGGAAAAGGAGTTCGTCAAGGCTGTATACTGTCACCCTGCTTATTTAACTTCTATGCAGAGTACATCATGAGAAATGCTGGGCTGGAAGAAGCACAACCTGGAATCAAGATTGCCGGGAGAAATATCAATCACTTCAGATATGCAGATGACACCACCCTTATGGCAGAAAGTGAAGAGGAACCAAAAGCCTCTTGATGAAAGTGAAAGTGGAGAGTGAAAAAGTTGGCTTAAAGCTCAACATTCAGAAAATGAAGATCATGGCATCCGGTCCCATCACTTCATGGGAAATAGATGGGGAAACAGTGAAAACAGTGTCAGACTTTATTTTTTGGGGCTCCAAAATCACTGCAGATGGTGACTGCAGCCATGAAATTAAGATGCTTACTCCTTGGAAGGAAAGTTATGACCAACCTAGATAGCATATTGAAAAGCAGAGACATTACTTTGGCAACAAAGGTTCATCTAGTCAAGGCTATGGTTTTTCCATTGGTCATGTATGGATGTGAGAGTTGGACTGTGAAGAAGGCTGAGCGCCGAAGAATGGATGCTTTTGAACTGTGGTGTTGGAGAAGACTCTTGAGAGTCCCTTGGACTGCAAGGAGATCCAACCAGTCCATTCTGAAGGAGATCAGCCCTGGGATTTCTTTGGAAGGACTGATGATAAAGCTGAAACTCCAGTACTTTGGCCACCTCATGCGAAGAGTTGACTCATTGGAAAAGACTCTGATGCTGGCAGGGATTGGGGGCAGGAGGAGAAGGGGATGACAGAGGATGAGATGGCTGGATGGCATCACCGACTCGATGGACGTGAGTCTGGGTGAACTCCGGGAGTTGGTGATGGACAGGGAGGCCTGGTGTGCTGCAATTCATGGGGTCGCCAAGAGTTGGACATGACTGAGTGACTGAACTGAACTGAGGAAACCAGCACCACTGGTCACAAAACTTACATAACATCTTCCTGTGCCTTATTTTATCTTTAAAACAGTAATTTAACTAGATGAAAACTAAGATCCTTCCCTGAGTCAGAGGTCAAGATTTTTAAATTCCTTGATTACTGACTTGAGGCAAGTTTAAACTACTTGAACACAGTAAACATTCAATAAATATTTGTTTAGTGATGAGGGACTCAAATTATATTAGCTCTGAAAGTTTACAAAAAATTGAGACTGGGATGATTTCCCAGGGTTCAAAAAACGTCCATTTTGTACAGTCCATCATAATGTGTATGTATGCTAAACTCCATGGGGTCTCAAAAGAGTTGGACACGACTGAGCAACTAAACACACACACGAACTAAATACCTTTGTTGTTGTTCAGTCGCTCAGTGGAGTCCGACTTTTTGCAACCCAATGGACTCTGGCATGCCAGATTTCCCTGTCCTTCACCATCTCCGCAGCTTGCTCACTCATGGCCATTGTGTCAGTGATGCATCCAACCAGCTCGTCCTAAGTAAGAACAAATACCGTGCCAAGGACCCTGGGCACTAAACAGCAGTCTTAGAGATTGGGGGGGGGGGGTGGGGGGGCGGTCAATAACGGCAGTCTTGCTGTGTGACTAAAATGAAACGAGCAAAACAGCACAAAGTTGTGGTGCTGGCATCCCGGTTCCCCCGGCACTTAAGATTTAAGGTGAATAGAGAGCGCTGAGGTTAGCACGAAGTACCTACTCTGCAGACAACCCCAAAGGGTTTAAAAATTGTGGGGAAAAGATTCTGGAAACGACTCTCAATAAATTCAGTTGTCCAACACACACTGGTGACAGGTGCACCTGCCCGTCAACCACTGTAGCTTCCCGTGATCACGTTCCTTTTTCTTGAAAGGCGATTGCCAAGTACTGAAAAACCACAGCGTAAATAAAGCGTTTGTTGTTCAGTCGCTCAGTCGAGTCCGACGCGTTGAGACCCCACGGGCTGCAGCACGCCAGGCTTCCATGTCCTTCTCTCTGAGTTTGCTCCCGAGTATGGAAAACTACAGCGAAAATAAAGCGGACCTGAACTAAAAAGCCTCTTAATGAAAGTGAAAGTGGAGACTGAAAAAGTTGGCTTAAAGCTCAACATTCAGAAAATGAAGATCATGGCATCTGGTTCCATCACTTCATGGCAAATAGATGAGGAAACAGTGTCAGACTTTATTTTTGGGGGCTCCAAAATCACTGCAGATGGTGACTGCAGCCATGAAATTAAAAGACGCTTACTCCTTGGAAGGAAAGTTATGACCAACCTAGATAGCATATTCAAAAGCAGAGACGTTACCTTGCCCACAAAGGTCCGTCTAGTCAAGGCTATGGTTTTTCCTGTGGTCATGTATGGATGAGAGAGTTGGACTGTGAAGCAAGGTGAGCGCCGAAGAATTGATGCTTTTGAACTGTGGTGTTGGAGAAGACTCTTGAGAGTCCCTTGGACTGCAAGGAGATCCAACCAGTCCATCCTAAAGGAGATCAGCCCTGGGTGTTCTTTGGAAGGAATGATGCTAAAGCTGAAACTCCAGTACTTTGGCCACCTCATGCGAAGAGTTGACTCATTGGAAAAGACTCTGATACTGAGAGGGATTGGAAGCAGGAGGAGAAGGGGACGACAGAGGATGAGATGGCTGGATGGCATCACTGACTCGATGGACGTGAGTCTGGGTGAACTCCGGGAGTTGGTGATGGACAGGGAGGCCTGGCGTGCTGCGATTCATGGGGTCGCCAAGAGTCGGACACGACTGAGCGACTGAATTGAACTGAAGTGAAACGTGCGCTGTAGATTACCAAATGACCTGGGCTCGAGGTAGGCACCCGAGTTAACACAGTGTAAGTTGAACAAACCGCGAAAGGTGACGGCCCTCTCCAGGCACAAACTACACACCTGCGAGGGGGCGGGGACGACCAGCCTCCCTTGACAGAGAAGGGTTGAGAGAGACACCTGGCGGGGCTCGAGCGAAAGAGCCAGGCGGGAAGACAGGCTTTCGGGGCGCTCGCGCTCGCGTTCTGGGCCCTCGCGCCTCCCGCCTCAACCTCTCGGGGCGAGGCTCCGCAGCAGGGTCTCCAGGCCCCGGAGTGGGCTGGAGGGAGGCGGAGGCACCCTCGCCTTCCTCTCGCCCAAGCTGGCACCAACCACCGACACCACCTCCCCACAGCGAACACAGGCATCGGGCGACACGGTGCCTTTTCTCACCTCTCCGCAGGGCCGGCGAAAAACGCCCACAGGGGCTCGAAACCTCAGAACGCAGGAGCGGACGAACCCAGCGCCCCCACATTTCACAGGTTTTCCAACCGGAGGCAGCCGGGTGAGAAGACGGGGCGAATCGCGCTCAGCCTTTCGGGCAACGTAGTTCTGGCGCCAAGAGGATGCCGGGAAATGTAGTTTTCGGCCTGTGGCGTTTCTAGGGGACTTCCCGGCACAGGCTCGCACCGCGCGCGGTCTCGCGAAGTTGGCCCTCTCCAGACACTGACCCCCAGCTCACTAACATGGTTTACAGCGGCTCCGCTTCTCTCACCGCCCCACCCCAACCCGTGCACGCCGTTCCCGCCCTAAGAAGCGGAATCTTGTTTGAGAACCTCCCGACGCCCGTACCCTGGCAATGAGGTGTACAGCTAAACGGCCGACTCCCGCCAGAGAGCCAGCGGCCATCACCGGTTTGGGTTAGTGGACGACAGGGTAACGTCCAACCCCGCGGCAACCTGGGACGTGCAGGCCCTGGCCGCTGAGCATGCCGGGAGTTGCGCAGAGCACTTCTGGGAAGTGTAGTCCCCCCCCAAGGTTCTCGTTTCTCATTTCTTGCTGCTGCAAATCTGGCTGCTTCGCCCTCTAGTGTACGGGAGGACCATATTTATTCGGTTTAGTTGCTGTCTTGCTGTTGCTGCTGCTGCTGCTGCTGCTAAATCGCTTCAGTCGTGTCCGACTATGTGCGACCCCATAGACGGCCTCCTACCAGGCTCCTCTGTCCAGGGATTCTCCAGGCAAGAACATTATTGAATTCTCTCGTTTCTTGGGACGACCTGATTGATATATCACCATTTTATCTCGCTCAGACCTTAGTTACTCCAGAGTTTTCCCCACATGGTAAAGTGTTGAAAATAGCAGCACACAGTAGTTGTGGGGTTCAGATGCGGGGATGTATTCTTTGTAAATTCTTCTCTGTTAGCGTAAACGGTAAAGCATCTGGCCCGCAATGCGGGAGACCTGGGTTCAATCCCTGGGTGGGGAAGATCCCCTGGCGGAGGGCATGGCAACCCACTCCAGTACTCTTGCCTGGAGAATCCCACGGACAGAGGAGCCTGGTGGGCTACAGCCCATGGGGTCGCGAAGAGTTGGACACACTGAGCAACTAACAAAACAACAAAGTGGTAATCAATCGTCAGGTTTTAGTGGCTTAATTATGCTTATAATAATGTAAAGTTACCACTCAATCTACGGATTTGTTTTCAGAGCTTTGTGTCAGCTGCATGACAAGCACAGTTCTAAGCACTGAGACACATTAAAAGAACAGGAGTCCCTTCGCTGTACAACTGAAACTACCACAACATTGTTAACCGGCTATCAGTTCAGTTCAGTTCAGGCGCTCAGTCGTGTCTGACTCTTTGCGACCCCATGAATCGCAGCACACCAGGCCTCCCTGTCCATCACCAACTCCCGGGGTTTGCTCAAACACGTCCATCGAGTTGGTGACGCCATCCAGCCATCTCATCCTCTGTCGTCCCCTTCTCCTCCTGTCCCCAATCGCTCCCAGCATCAGAGTCTTTTCCAATGAGTCAACTCTTCGCATGAGGTGGCCAAAGTACTGGAGTTTCAGCTTTAGCATCAGTCCTTCCAAAGAAATCCCAGGGCTGATCTCCTTCAGAATGGACTGGTTGGATCTCCTTGCAGTCCAAGGGACTCTCAAGAATCTTCTCCAACATCACAGTTCAAAAGCATCTACCCCAATGCAAAATGAAAAGTTTAAAGTAGGGAGGAAAAAAGAAAAGAACACAACTCCTGACAGGGCTTTAACAGTGTATGGAGAGGAAATATAAGTGATTATTTAAAAATTGAAAGACAAAGAACAACCCCTCCTCAAAAAGAGTTAATCTCACAGTTAAAAAAAAAAAAAAAAAGTAAAACAGAAGGATATACCATTATTACCTGTTAAAGATTTTCTAAAAAATAATGATCAGTTCTACCAAATAAACCATCAGATACGGTCGCTCAAGCTACTGGCAGGAGTTTATGTTAGTACAACGTATTTGGAAAACAATGTAATAATATATAAACTCTAAAAATTGAATAGCTAGTTTCACTTCTAAGAATTTACTCTAAATTACCTTGTAGCTAAGATTTTTTTTAAAGTTTTTATTATTATTTATTTATTTGGCTGCACAAGGGATATTTTAATTGCGGTATGTGGGATTTAGTTCCCAGGCCAGGGATTGAACCTGGGGCCCCTCCACTAGGAGCACAGCGTCTTAGCCACTGGGCCACCAGGGAAGTCCTTGAGGCTAAGATTTTTTTAAAATTTTAGCTCTTGAAGTGTTATTTATAATAATGACATATTAGAAATAATCTGGTGGCTCAGATGGTAAAGAATCTACCTGCAGTGCTGGAGACCTGGGTTTGATCCCTGGGTTGGGAAGATCCCCTGGAGGAGGGCATGGCAATCCACTCCAGTATTCTTGCCTGGAGAATCCCCATGGACAGGGGAGCTTGGTGGGCTACAATCCATGGGGTGGCAAAGAGTTGGACACGACTGAGCGACTAAGCACAGCACAGAGATAATAAAGATATTCAGTCACTTCAGTTGTGTCCAGCTCTTTGCGACCCCATGGACTGTAGCCCACCAGGCTCCTCTGTCCTGTATTCAGTAACCTGCAGAAATATTCCTAATTGGAATATTATGCAATTATTAAGTATTAAAAAAACTTAGTGACAAGAAAATGTTTAATTTATGTACATATATAAATATAGTCCCAATATGATTTTAAGTCTCTTAAATGATATAAGTAAAGTCAACAGGTATTATTAATAAAAATAACTCCAGCTGCTCTTTAGGAGCTCTCAGTATACTGGAAGATACAGACCAGTGAGAACACAAAATTTTTATTTACCTTAAATTCAATAATGGTTATGAAAAAGTGTACCTCTTTAATATTAATACATATTATTATTTGTATTACTATAAAATTCTCTCCCCAACGTACATACACAGTGTTGATGTTGGGGCCAATCATATTCCTTTTTGTGGAATTAGCAATTGAATTCAGGGATTCTTAATCATCTTCTGAAGTTTGCTGGAACTACAGCAAGTGAATTTGGGAGCCCACACAGCCTCATTTTGCCAAAGAAGTACAGAGGCAGGAGCAGGGATAGCAGATGGAATGAGTCCAGGTGGTATTCAGCTAATAGATTTAGCCACTTCCTGAGTCCCTTGGACAGCAAGGAGATCCAACCAGTCTATCCTAAAGGAAATCAGTGCTGAATATTCAGTGGAAGGACTGATGCTGAAGCTGAAACTCCAATACTTTGACCACCTGATGCGAAGAACTGACTCATTTGGAAAGACCCTGATGCTGGGAAAGATTGGGGGCAGGAGGAGAAGGGGACGACAGAGGATGAGATGGCTGGATGGCATCACCGACTCGATGGACATGAATTTGAGTAAACTCTGTGATTTGGTGATGGACAGGGAGGCCTCTGGCATGCTGCAGTCCGTGGGGTCTCAAAGAGTCGGACACAACTGAGCGACTGACCTGAACTGAGACCGGGCAGCCCAGGTGGCGCTAATGGTAAAGAACTCCCCTGCCAACGCAGGAGATGCAAGAGCCGTGGTTTGATCCCTGGGTTGGGAAGATCCCCTGGAGGAGGGCATGGCAACTCACTCCTCTGTTCTTGCCTGGAGATTCCCATGGACAGAGGAGCCTGGTGGGCTACAGTCCATGGGGTCGCAAAGAGCTGGACACAACTGAAGTGACTGAGCATGCATGTGAGACCTGCCTAACGCTCTTGTGTTCCCAAACTCTCCACTGCTCCTATTATTTGTCTGCTGAAAGTCTTATTTGATAAAAAATATTTTTCCATAAATGTGTTAATATTTTCTCGTGTGTTAAGAGGAATAAAGGAGCTAATGCAGATAAAATACTTAGCATAGTATATGGTACATATAAATACTCAATGAGTTGCAGCTATTTTTAGTACTAAAGCCTGTTGACTTTGCTCAACATTGGGAGGCCGCTCTCCACAGGTCTGTCAAGACTCTGCATGGCTTGTGCACAGAGGCCTGTCTGCCTTTTGTTATGGGCTTCTTTTTAAGGACGAGAGAACTTTGCAAGACAGTATAATGAACAGTCTTGGGAAGTACTGTTTCTCCCTCTGGAGTGAAAGGCTTCAAGTCTACTGCCTATTATAAAAGATTTGGGTTTTTCTAGCTCAAGGTTCGTCTCTGTAATGCAATCCACTGCACACGCAGGCACATGCCAGGGCCATCTGCATCATGCCATGAGACTCAGGGGGAAGGGGAACTGAGGCAAATATGCAGATGCTCAAGTGGTTTGTTAGCCTCAGGTCTTCTGCCAGCGTCCGGGTAACTGTGGCAGGCTAACTTATTATCTTGCAGATAGGGAAGATCTCAGACCCTTCATAGTTCCTGATGATCCCTGCCCTTCACTGAACAATAAAACACTTTTCATTCTTTTAATTTTGCTCACAAAAATATCTGCCCACTTTAAGTTTAGCTGTTGTGAGGAATGTAAAGAAACATAACTCAGTTCAACAACTATTTGAGTTCCTACTATATGCAAAGATTTCTGCTCTTCCAGAACTTATAATATAACCAGGAGAACATAACAAACATTCTAATCCCTTGCACAAAAGGCAGTCATGGATTGTGAAAAAGTGAAAGTGTTAGTCCCTCAGTCGTGTCCCACTCTTTGCAACCCCGTGGACTGTGTGTAACCCGACAGGCTCCTCTGTCCATGGAATTCTCCAGGCAAGAATATTGGAGTGGGTTGCCATACTCTTCTCCAGGGGATCTTCCCGACCCAGGGATCAAACCCACGTCTGTCTCTTGCATTGCAGCAGATTCTTCACCGCCTGAACCACTAAGGGAAGTAGAGCCGTTTAAATGGTACAGAAAAAAGAATATAGTTCAGTTGAGGATGATACTTTTTGGTCATGGTTAGCAAGAGGAGGTAAGATTTGAGCCCTGCTTTTAAAGGTATTAGTAGGTAGAGATTGTCGGGACAAGGTCTGGGAGAGAATGCGGGAATAAGCAAGGACATTTAATTAATCTCCGCGCTTCTTCCCACTTTGGAGCATCTGTCCGTGTTGTTCTCTCAAGTTGGACCCCTTTCTCTTCCTCTTTACCTGGTTCATTCCTTCCTATCCTTCAGATCTTTGTTTAAATCCCACCTATTTGTGTGTGTGTTGTGGGGAGGCGGTTGCCTGCTCTCTCTACACATAAACCTCGTGTATTGGTTATGGACTCCTATAATACCGCCCCCTGCCGGGCTTCCTTGATAGCTCAGTTGGTAAAGAATCCACCTGCTATGCAGGAGACCCTGGTTTGATTCCTGGGTTGGGAAGATCCAGTGGAGAAGGGATAGCTACCCACTGCAGTATTCTAGGGCTTCCCTTGTGGCTCAGCTGGTAAAGAATCTGCCCGCAATGCGGGAGATCTGGGTGCGATCCCTGGGTTGGAAAGATCCCCTGGAGAAGGGAAAGGCTCCCCACTCCAGTATTCTGGCCTGGAGAATTCCATGGACTGTATAGTCCATGGGGTCGCAAAGAGTTGGACATGACTGAGCGACTTTCCAACCTTCCCACATCACGGCACTTCTTCTACGTAGCCTCCGTGATAGCAGAGACACATCTGTCATCATTTTCGCCAACACCTACCATAATGCCTGGCCCATAACGAGCCTTTAATAAATAAGTGTTTAATGAATGAATAAACCTTCAAAATATAGTCATAGTTTGGTGAGAAGACTTGATAGATCAGGGCACTGGAGTCATTTGGAAGACGGAGAGGAACTGGGGCAGATAAAACTGAGGAAAAAAAGAAAAAAGGACCAAGGAATTTGGATTTTACACAGTAGACTCTCAGGAGATTTCAAAAGCTTCTGAGCCCAAAGGGATAAAAGTTTGAGCACTTTCTAGAAAGCATATGAGCCATTCACTAGTGTAGGCTAAAGAATCACTGCTGCTCCCAATGTCTGATGAGGGGGGTCTGGCCGTGAAAATGCTCCATCTTGAAAGCAACCTAGTTAATCTGTATCTCCAAGGCCAACAGGCTATCAAGGAAGAGGGTCCTGATTTTTTCACTGTGAAGGGCCACTTTTAGTATGTTAAACACTTTAAAACGTACCTTGTACTCTTTACCCACCACATATATAAAATTATTACCTATTTTCCTATTTTCAATTAATTCAAGACATAGGTAGCTACCGTTTGGCAAATGGGAGATAAGCAGTGACAATCTAACCCCGAGTCAATACATTCCAGCTGAAGGTAAAAGTATTTGCGAGCTTCTTTGGCGGGTTCCCGTTTCATCTCCAGTGACAGCACAGTTTCTTTAGGCATCCTGAATTCCCTGGACACTTGACTCCAGTACCCTTTCCTCTGAGGCCCAGAGGTCTGGGGACCCAGCTTGGACGTTAAGTGCGTGAGATGGCTGGAGGTGCAGCGCTTGTGAATTTAAGAAGAGGGGATGCAGCCTGGGCCCCTGACATCGGTCAGTGCTTTTCTCTTTGAATAGGTGTTGTAAAGGAACCCCAGTGTCATTTTTAAGGCAGGGGGATGAGGCGCTGAGAGACTGGTGGGCCCCAGTGGGCTCCATTTCCTTCCTTAGCTTACCCGGAGCTCTCGACACTAGAGGGCGGATGTGGACTGAACAGAAGAAAATCCTCTGCCCTATTTCTGCAACAGCATTTTACAGTTTTTGTGTAATCCCTGAGTCAGAGGAGACCATTGTCACAAAAGCTTTGTGTCATGTTAATATCACATTTTTTCATGGCTTGAAAGTGACCACCAATCCTTGTCTCCCACACATCTGGGGAGAAATCTTTTCCTGATTGTACTAGGGGCCTGGCAATGTCACCCCGTTACAGGTTTGCTGATTACAATGAATTAAGGAAAGAATAATGGAAAGAAAAGAAAAAAAGAACTGCTAAAACATTATGTCCCTTGCTGTGTTACATCATATTTGATAGTGTCTCTCATTGATTTTTCATTGATTCCTTCAACTAATCCTTATTAAGCCATGTTTATGGTGCCAGGCACTGTGCTAAGCATGAGAATGCAGAAATAAGACACAGTCCTGCCGTCTGTAGATGATATCCAATCACCTCTGGGTCTTCTATGGGAAAATGTCCACCCCCTTTCACAAAGAATTCCCCATCCACTTCAAAAAGAAGTGGGTCTTCCCTCAAAAGGTTAAACACAGAATTACTGTGCTGCTAAGTCTGCTAAGTCGCTTCAGTCGTGTCCGACTCTGTGTGACCCCATAGATGGCAGCCCACCAGGCTCCCCCGTCCCTGGGATTCTCCAGACAAGAACATTGGAGTGGGTTGCCATTGCCTTCTCCAAAGTCATACAGAATTACTGTGTGACCCTGCAATCCCATTCCTAGATGTCTATTCAAAGAATTAAAGCAGATACTCAAACAAATACATGTATACACATATTCATAGCAGTACTAGTCATATTAGCCAAAAGAACAGTCCAAATGTGCCTATCAAAGAATGAATGGATAAATAAATTGTGGTATATATGTATGTGTATATATATGTGTGTGTGTGTGTAAATATATATATATATATATATATATATATATATATATATATATTTGTGTGGGCTTCCCTAATAGCGCAGTGATAAAGTATTCGCCTGCAATGCAGGAGACACAGGAGACTTGGGTTTGATCCCTGGGTCGGGAATATCCATAGAGGAGGGCATGGTAACCCACTCTAGTATTCCAGCCTGGAGAATCCCATGGACAGAGGAGCCTGGCAGGCTACAGTCCTTAGGTCCCAAAGAGTCAGACCCAACTGCAGTGACTGAGCGTAGTGCACACAGCACGTATATATGAATGAAAGGGGTGGGTGGCATGTATGAAAAAGGTGGGTGTTTCCCTGAGGATAAAGGCATCCTCTACAGATGAACAGAATAGGTACAGGCTGGGTATGAGAGAATGTGGAGTGGAGAACTGGCACCTCTCCAGATGGCTGTGGGCAGGACACACGGGAGGCAGCCTGGGGTAGAGGACCTCCTCGGGGCCGGAGACTCAAGACGGCACTGCATCCGGAGGTGGAGCTCCTCCCTTGAAAAGCCGAGCAACACGTGTCATGACATGTGTCCTCCTGCTCAGGGACTGTCGAAAGGCAAGCAGAACCGCACACCTCTTTAAGGTGGAGCAGTTTGTAGATATTTGCATTGATGTATTAGGAATCATGGCCACTAGAACCATAAAAATAATGACTTTGTGATTCTGTCAGCACTTATGGCCTGAACTTGGAACTAGGACAGAAAGGGAGACATCTATAAAGCAAGCCACGGCGGGGAACTTCCTGCCTGTCCAGGGGTTAAGGCCTTGCCTCCCCAGGCAGGGGGTGCAGGTTCAGTCACTGGTCAGGGAGCTAGGATCCCACAGGCCTTGCAGCCAAAAAACAAAAGCATAAAACAGAAACAGTATTGTAACAAATTCAATAGACTTTAAAAATGGTCCACATCGGAAATTCTTTAAAAAAAAAAAGTTACCAGGATATAGTGTACAACACGTGGATAATAGTCAATATTTTGTAATAAATACAAATGGAATATGACCTTTAAAAATTGTGAATCACTATATTGTATACCTGTAAGTTATATAATATTGTACATCAACTATACTTCAATTAAAAAATTGAAAACATCTTCAAAAAGAGAAAGAGAGAGTCTGAGAATTCTCAAAATTTCAAGACTAGCAGGTGGCCATTAGAGATATATGTGGGACATATGTCCTGTGGGCTCAGAAAAGGATAATAATGAAGAATCAGGATGACAAATGAAGACCTTCCAGATAGAAAGAGGGCAGAAATGTTCTTTGGACATACCTGGCTAAGCATCAAAGGGTTCCACCATTCCTGAAGTTACCTTCCCATCCCACAGAGTTGTACGTTTATGCTTAAATAATTTGCATAATAATTTGTATGTAGTTTATTTCATAGGTTAGTCTCGTTTATTCTCGACTTTTTTCCAGCCATGATAAGGTTCCAAACTTTGAATCATGCAGATAAGATTCTGATGTCCAGAATAGGCAGATCAATTACTCAGCTTACGGATACAAAAATGCAATCTGAATATAGGTTTTTTTCTATATAGGCCTTGCAAGAAACACTATGTTGTCATCTTGGTCAAACGGTTGCTGAGATGTCAGTATGGCATTTGACAAGATAGCTGCCTCTTAAGTACAAGTGCCTGTGTGTGCTTAGTGGCTCAGAGTGTCCCACTCTTTGTCACCCTTTGGACTGTAGCCCATCAGGCTCCTCTGCCCATGGGATTTTCCAGGCAAGAATAGTGGAATGGGTTGCCATTTCCTCCTCCAGGGGGATCTTCCCCACCTGGGGATCAATCCCACATCTCCCGTGCTCCTGCATTGCATGTGAATTCTTCACCCCTTGAGCCCTACAGGAAGCCCTCTCATGGGCACATGCTAAAGGTCTAGTCCTTGTTGCTGTTGTCCGGTCGCTCAGTTGTGTCTGACTCTCTGCGACCCCATGGACTGCAGCAAGCCAGGCCTCCCTGTCCTTCACTACCTTCAGCAGTTTGTTCAAATTCATGTCCATTGAGTTGGTGACGCCATCCAACCATGTCATCCTCTGTCTAGTCCTCTTCCAGTTTAAGTTATCCAGATAGTTGTCATGGTCACCCCTAAATTTAGCAGCACAGCACAAAAGAGAAACATGTCCTCTTGGAAATTTATATCCTCTTGGAAGGGTAGGTACTGAAGGCATTCACATCTGGGTCTGAAGCACAAAGTCTGCGTCTTTGGAAAATAAGTAGTTTCTTCACAGAAAGTTCCAACAAGGAGGAGAAAACCCTGAAACCCATTTTGCCTTTGCTTACAAATGATCAAACAGTAATTATCACCTTTAAGGGGTAATTGTTCAATTGTACTAGAGTGGGATGCTCCAGCCCTCTTTCTTCTGCCGACATGGTAGAATTGCTCTGAGGATGGAACGGTGCTCCCAGCACAGCTTGTTTTGAGCTGGTTCTTTTTATAGTGAAACTCAGGTCAGGGAAAGGTGCTGTATGGGCTGGCCCTCTCCGGTCTGCTGGGGTGTCAGCTTCTGAAACTCTTTCCTCCTCACAGCTGAGCCCTTAGATCGGCCCCTGCAGCCACAGACCCAGCCCTCAAAGGAGCGCCCACCTCGACCTAAGGCATGAGGACTTGGACCTTTCTTGTCTGATCCTAGGACCCGGACAGGAAGCCTGATGGTTCTCAGATAAGCTGCAAGGCAGATGAAGTGGGCAATCTGTCCTGAGATGCTTTCACGAGGGCAGGATGAGGGTGCACTGCAGTTATAGGGCTCTCCCGTGGGGACGAGGGGAAGGAAGGAAGATATCACACGATGAGCAACTGCTGTGCTCCAGGCACTGTGCTCATAGTCACCTCGGTTAGGCAGCGGAATCCCAGGTAGGGGAGGTACAGTGGGCAGAAATGACGTGGATACAGTGTCCGGGAGTCTTCCAGGTGAGCGAACCTCATCTGGCAGTGCTAAGGTCGTGAGCTCTGTTGTCGGGCTCACTATATCTGGAGAAAGAAAGAAAGAGAGTTGCTCAGTCATGTCCGACTCTTTGCGACCCCGTGGGCTGTAGCCTACCAGGCTTCTCCGTCCATGGGATTCTCCAGGCAAGAATACTGGACTGGGTTACCATTTCCTTCTCCAGGGGATCTTCCTGACCCAGGGATCGAACCTGGGTTTCCTGCATTGCAGGCAGATGCTTTTAACCTCTGGTCTTCCCTGGTGGCTCAGAGGTTAAAAGCATCTGGAGAAGTGACTAGCAAAAACCAGCCAAGAGAGCAGGACCCAAAGTGGACACCAATGCTGAGAATGACTTGTGAGTAGTTGGGGTGCATGCTTGTTAAGTCACTTGTTAAGAGTTGTGTCCGACTCTTTGGGATCCCATGAACTGCAGCCACCAGGCTCCTCTGTCCATGGGATTCTCCAGACAAGAATACTGTAGTGGCTTGCCATGCCCTCCTCCAAGGGATCTTCCCAACCCAGGGATTGGACCTGCATCTTTTATGTCTCCTGGATTGGCAAACATGTTCTTTACTATTAGTGCCACTGGGGAAGCCCCAAGCAGTTTGGGTGAATTTAGATAAAACAGTTGTGGGACTGAGTATTCTAACACATATAAATGGAACCTAGAAAAATGGTACTGAAGAATTTATGTACAGGGCAGCAGTGGAGAGACAGACATAGAGAATAGACTTATGGACCTGGGGAGAGGGGAAGAGAGGGTGAGGTGTATGGAGAGAGTAACATGGAAACTTACATCACCGTATATAAAATAGACAGCCAATGGGAATTTGCCGTGTGGCTCAGGAAACTCAAACAGGGGCTCTATATCAACCTGGAGGGGAGGGATGGGGAGGGAGATGAGAGGGAGGTTCAAAAGGGAGAGGATATATGTATACCTGTGGCTGATTCATGATGAGGTTTGACAGAAAACAGCAAAATTCTATAAAGCAATTATCCTTCAATAAAAAATAAATTAAATGGTTGTGGGATTGAGACACTGTGTGGGAGCCCAGGAATTTTTCTCCCCCTAGTTGTAGATTGTCATGGGAAGCAGGCAGGGGAATGGTGAGACATGAAGCAGGAGCAAGACCCTGAAGGATCCTGTATGTTGCACAGAGAGGTCTCGACTTTCTCCTAGGGCTCCGGGAGGAGACTGGAGGGCTTCAAAGCTAGTAGGAAAGAATGTGCCCGCCAATGCAGGAGACTCAAGAGACTCGGGTTTGATCCCTGGGTCAGGAAAATCCCCTGGAGGAGGGCATGGCAACCCACTCCAGTCTTCTTGCCTGGAGAATCCCATGGACAGAGGAGCCTGGAGGGTACAGTTCATGGGGTTGCAAAGAGTGGGACCTGACTGAGCACCAGAGCACAAGGGTGTGATTTCATCTGGAAGTGGGATCTCAGAAGTTGGCTGCCCTGTCGAGACAGGAAGAGGAAGAGGCAGAGTACAAAGGTTGCCGGTGGACACCAGACTCCATGCTGGGCTTATACTATCTTTGCTAGACATTTTTTTTGTTGCTAGTGGTAGAAATTCCCCTTGAGTACCAACTGTGTCATGCATCCTTTTCTAACAGACTTGGGGCAGATGGTTCCAGATGCCGACTGGAACTGCCGAAACGGGGGCTTGAATAGAACCAGGGCTCTGGCCATCTCATTTTTTCTCACTTCTGCCTGCCAGCTCTCCAAGGTAGAGCAGAGCAGTAGTCCCCAACCTTCTTGGCACCTGGGACAAAATTTTGTGGAAGACAATTTCTCCATGGTTGGGGGCGGGGATGGTTTCAGGCACATTACACTTATTATGCTGCTGTTGATCTGACAGGAGGCGGGGCTCAGGCGGTGATGTGAGCAATGGGGGGCAGCTGTAAATACAGATGAAGCTTCTCTCCCTCACCCACCGCCCACCTCCTGCTGTGCCGCCCAATTCCTAAGGAGCCAGTACAGGTTTGGAGGCGGGGACCCACGGAATAGAGGCTATGATAATGGATTCTGGAGCCAAATGACCTTAGCTTTGTTCCTTAATAGCTATGTGATATTGAGCAAGTTACTTAACCCTGCTTTGTCTCAGTTTCCTTCTTTGTAAACAAAAAGATAATCATGTTGTTTCCTCCTGGGGTTGTTGTAAGGGCTAAATAGATTATGGACTAAATGGACTAGAAGCACAGAAAGGACTTGGTGTAGTGCCTGGTACATAGAAGGTACTTAAAAAGTATTAGTTGTTATTATGATTATTTAGTAGCAATCTGGCTTTTTTTTTTTTTTTTAATGGGAGGAAAACAGCCTCTGACAGCTCTGAAGTTTTGCATCTGGCTTTGGCTACCAGAGACTGATTGAATTTTCTCTGGACTTTCTCTGCAAGTCCAAACGCTGATGAGAAAAGATCCACAAGCCAGCTTGAATTTGTTTTTTGTTGTTGTTGTTCGGTCACTGAGTCATAGACGACTCTTTGCAACCCCAGGGACAGCAGCACACCAGGCTTCCCTGTCCTTCACTATCTCCCAGAGTTTGCTCAAACTCATGTCCATCGAGTCAGTAATGCCATCCAACCATTGCATCCCCTGTCACCTCCTTCTCCTCCTGCCCTCAATCTTTGCCAGCGTCAGAGTCTTTTCCAATGAGTCAGCTCTGCACATGAGGTGGACAAAGTATTGGAGCTTCAGCTTCAGTCCTTCCAGTGAATGCTGCTGCTGCTGCTGCTGCTAAGTCGCTTCAGTCATGTCCAACTCTGTGTGACCCCATAGATGGCAGCCCACCAGGCTCCCCCGTCCCTAGGATCCTCCAGGCAAGAATACTGGAGTGGGTTGCCATTTCCTTCTCTAATGCATGAAAGTGAAAAGTGAAAGTGAAGTCGCTTACAATGAATATTCAGGGTTAATTTCCTTTAAGATTGATTGATTTGATCTCCTTGCAGTCCAAGGGATTCTCAGGAGTCTTCTCCAACAACACAGTTCAAAAGCATCAGTTCTTCAGTGCTCAGCCTTCCTTATGGTCCAGCTCTCACATTCATACATGACTACTGGTAAAATCATAGCTTTGACTATATGCGCCTTTGTCAGCAAAATGACATCCCTGCTTTTTAATATGCTGTCTAGGTTTGTCATAGCTTTCCTTCCATGGAGCACACATCTTTTAATTTGATTTTACTCATGAGCAAATCAGCCTGGCCCAAAAGTCAAAAGCCATCATTGCTCCACTTTGACCTGTGGTTCCAAAGATAGCTACAAGGACCACCAGGACCAAGCCCCTGGCCCCTCTAGTAGAGGAAAAAGCAGAATCCCCAACACCCTCAGGTGATGGGTAGTATGATGGAGGCACTCACCGAATCCACTAGATTCTCTCATTTCAGAGGATACGTGCCAAGGCCTTTGGGACCTCTGAACTTGAGAACTCCTCTATAGCTTCATACTCTTCCACAGAATTCAGAAAAAATATTAATACAACCGAAACATCAGTCTCAATTGGTAGACGTGACAAAGAGCGTGCTTGGCTCCTGAGGTCTCAAGCTCCCACTTGACAGCTGGTGCCTGAGCCCTGGTCTCCAGTCATCAGTGATCAGCCCTGCCCCTGGGTCTTTGGCCATTCTCCCTACTCGGCCTTCCTCTTTCCCGTTTTAGAGGACCTGGCCTACCTCTCCTGATGCCTCCTGATGCCCCTTTTCTGGGGTTCAGGGACTAGACTCTAATCCTTTGCCCACCCCTTCTCTAAGAGAGTGGGATAAAGGCGAGAGAGGACAGGAGTCACCACCACAGTCTGTCCCCTTCCTCCTCCGGGATCTTGTTTATGCTAAACCGTCTCACCAGCCTCTTGATTCCATGATCCTTTCCTGTACTCCAGACTCACAGCAACTGTGATTCAAATTCTATCCTCAACAAAACTCCAAGTTTACCCTGTCTTGGACCTCAGGGTAGTTTGAAACTGTTCGAAATGGAGAGCATTAAAATCTGTCAATGACAAAAGTGTCCGTAATACGAATGTGGAGAAGTCCATCCCATCTCTACGCATCGACTGAAGTTTTTTTTTGTTGTTGCTGCTGCATTCGCTTGATTTTGATGTGGCGGGAAAGCAGTGTGGATGGTCAGAGTGGGGAGGGTGCAGGGGGAGACAGCAGGCCACGTTTTGGAGCTAGTAAGGGTTAGATGCGTCTGAGCCTCAGGGTAAATGGAGAGATTAGTAGGAGACAAAGTTGGAATGGCCGCAAGTCCTCAGAATCTTTAATAAAACAGTAGTGTTCTCGTCCCCAGCAGCTGCATAGGGTTAAGATTCCGGGTATCCCTTGCATGGTAGTCAGCGATGAGTAAGAGTCTTTGTTATGAAGAAATAGGGTAGAGTTGGTGGGAAACCTCCATAAGGTCCTGCTTGTTTTCACTTTGAACCCATGATCCAGGCTGTGTAGACAAAGTATGGCCCAGTCTGCATTCATGTTTGCAGTCTCATCTATGGGGTTGCACAGAGTTGGACACGACTGAAGCGACTTAGCAGCAGCAGCAGCAGCAGCAAAGCATGTTCTTCAGCTAGACTTTGCCGCACACTTATTTCCCTCAGGAGTCTTGTGTGTTGGTAGGAGGATGGGATACTATGTCCAACCACCTGCTTTGATAGGTTGTTGAAAATACACACCGTTTGGGATTCCCTGGTGGTCCAATGGTTAAGACTTTGCCTTTCAGTGCAGAGGGTGTGGTTTCAACCCCTGGTAGGGAAGCTAGGATCTTTCATGCCTCTTGGCCAACCCCCCACCCCCCCAAAACATAAAAACAGAAGCAGTATGATAACAAGATTTACCAAAGACTTAAAAATAAATAAAAAATAAGAATTAAAAAAGAAAATACACACCCTTTTTCATTTATTTCTTGTGATACTTCTATAACTAAGTATTCTCATCCCCATTTTACAGATGAGAGAACTGAGGTTTAGTGAAGTTAAATAGCTTGCTCATAGTTTTATAATTAACTATGGTCATAATTGGAATGAGAGTTCCCACTGGTTTTTCAGACATGCTCCACCACAGTCAGCAAATGAAATAAGTAAAGCAAAATGTTTTCAAGGAGCTGGTTGGGAAGTTATTCCTACCAGGATCTTACCCTGGCTGTCCTTTTAATATTTTTATCTTCTTTGGGTAAAAACAGCACAGATTTATAATTTCAACTGCTGCAAGATCTGTTCCCAAATGAAAATAGCCATGACATCTTTTTATACAAATATATATGCATCCTTCCTGAACTGATATGTTTTTACCAGCCTCCAGATACTGGAGTGAAGTGGTTTTAGGAAAATTGTTTTTGGCAGCATTTGCTTTTGAAATAAACGCATTATTGTTATTTTTAAAATCCTTTTGATAAAGCTCCTTAGTCAAAGCAAAGATTTACTTAACTGAATTTTCCTGCAGAGGTGTTAGATATTACGGCAGTTGCAGCCTCTCAGAGTATAGTCATCATGTTCTCCCAGCTGAGGTGAAAAAAAAAAGTCAAAAGAATTCCACTATCTCAAGAAAACAATTATCTACATTTTGGTTTATTTATTTGCAATGTTTTTTTCCTATGAGTTCTTTTCTTTAAAGCATAATTGTCATTAACAACAGTGTATATACAATTATAGCCTACTTTAAAAAATGTAATATTGTCTGTTTATTAACTGCTTAATATAAATTCTTCCTGGTCACCATTTTCTCATGTGGGTACAGAAACTTTGAGCCTTCTTTTATAAACAATATAAAATGTTTACATTTTTTAAGATAGATTACCAGAATTGACATTTTTGGATCAGAGTGTATGCATTTATTATTGCTCCTTAGATACACTGCCAAATTGTTTTATAAATAAGTTGTATAAATTTATTCTGGCAGTTGCACTATTGAAAATACCAGTTTCCCTGTAGCCTAATAAACACTAGATCTTATCATGACAAAACCCATTTTTTTCTTTTCTAATTTTACATATAAAATAGCACCTCACAATCATTTTAGTCTTTATTTCTTTGGTTATTAATGAGGTTGATTATTTTTCTAGATACTTTTTTACTAGTTGTAAGTCCTTTTGTATGAACTTCATGTTCATACTCTTTATCCTGTTATTAATTGGGCTCAAATTAAAAAAAAAATTCTTTGTGTAGTATATGGTATAGGATTTTTCACTGATCTACTAGAGAGATAGTAATCCTTCCTCTAATACATGCTGTGAATATATTTTCATGACCTGTCATTTTTTCTATGTTAATTTTTGAAAATAGTTTTATCTGTGATGGGTCTTCCTTGCGGCATACGAGCTTTCTCTACTTGCGGCGTGTGGGCTCAGTAGTTGTGGTATGTGGACTTAGCTGCCCCAAAGCATATGGGATCTGAGATCCCAGGGATTGCATCCTTTCCCCCTGCGTTGGAAGGTGGAGTCTTCCTCACTGGACCATCAAGGAAGTCCCATGACTCTTTGGTAGTATGTATTATTTTTTTTTTAAAGCTTCAAATGGAATTTTTCAACGAGGATTGCTGGGTCCATGAGGTATCAAAAAATCGTGTCACAGGAAACAGGATTGAAGAGACTGTGTAGCATAACTTGGAAAAGACCCGGGGAACAGGACTGCATTCTTCATTTATGTGAAGAGCTGCGGTATTAAAAAGGCATCAAACCTCCTCCGCACAAGTGAAGCGCAATAACCCGAGTAAATGACAGGAAGTTGTAGGTAGCAAATAAAACATGATACTGATTGTGTTCTGCACGCCAGACTGTGTGCCAGGCATCCATTAATCCTCACTGCTTTCAAGGAGAAACTCTTACAGCTCTTTTCCAGGAAGCTTAGGGGACCTGCCTTAGGTCATGCGGCACCAGTGGCAGAGGCAGGCTCCAGCCCGGGTCTGGGACGGAGCCCAGATCCCGTGATCATCCCTCGGACTGTGCGATGGCGGCGGGTTCCTTCCACCGGCAGGGCCTCAGTTTCCTCATTAGAGCTTGAGAGGTAGAGCAGATGTCCTCTAGGACTCAGTCCAACTTGAGAGGGGCAGGAGGGTGCTGGGGGGCAGTAGCTGCTCCCCCACGAGCTCCCCCAGTCCTGGCGGACCGAGGAGGAGGTCAGAACTGGAAGGAAGCCTCCCGATCTCTCTTCTAAGAAAACAAGGCACGCGGCTTTCTATTAAACACGCTTCCTACCAAGATATGCTGCTTTGCTTTTCAACTGCGCCCCTTCAGTTTCCTCCAGACCCTGAGACTTTTGCCATGAAAGGGAACAAGGGAAAGCCCTACTGTGCACACGAAATAGTCTGCATGAGGGGTCCTGTCTTAAGGTCATGTGAAACGTTAGAGTTGCCTTTAAAGACAGAGAACTTAATCTTCCAAACAGTCATGGCCTTCCTGGAGCTATTGGAGTAAATTGGATGCTTCTAGTAGGAAAAGTGTGGTGTGTGGTTTTGTTTTTTTTTTTTTTTATGCCCAAACTTAATTAAAAGCAAATGAACTAACAAAACCAGCTCTAGGCCGGGTATGGAGACCAGAGGAGAAACCACCCACACAGAGTGCAGAAGAAATTGAGAAGTTGTTTACATCTGAGTGAGCTTCCGTTTTCTTATCTCTACCATGAAAATACCATTCTTCATTGATTCTAAGACACGTTTTCTTTTTAACTTTATTGGCTGTGAAACTGGGATGCATGGATTAAAATGGTGGGAACTTTTCTTTCTTGCTGCTGCTGCTGCTAAGTCGCTTCAGTCGTGTCCGACTCTGTGCGACCCCATAGACGGCAGCCCACCAGGCTCCCCCGTCCCTGGGATTCTCCAGGCAAGAACACTGGAGTGGGTTGCCATTTCCTTCTCCAATGCATGAAAGTGAAAAGTGAAAGTGAGGTCGGGTACATAAATCAATGAAACTTGTATAAGGGAAGATGTCTCATACAGGATTTCGTGAATTACATGAGATAATATATACTTTGCACATTCACACAGAGGGTAAGGTTTATACTAAGTAGGATCAGAGAGAGGTTAAGCGATTTGCCCAAGGCCACACAGCTGATAGATGGTAGAGCTGAGATATGAGCCTAGATAGTCTGACTCCAGTGCTTGTGTGCCTAACCAATATACTATACTGCTTCTCATGTTAATTGATTTATTATTCGCCACCCCCCACCCCCACCGCCTGCAGTTTTATAGAATTTTAAGGGGGAAGTAAATATGTGTGCTTACTCTTAAATTTTGGGCTCATCTTTGTGTATCTCTCATGGAAGCTCAGATTCTTCTGTATAAACCACTATAGTATAGTGGTTGAGAATGGGGCTACACCAGTCCTAGTATCACAGGCTGTGAAGGTTATTTAATATAGTGTCAGTGTTCTTATTTGTGTAATTGGCATAATAATAGTGTTTTCTGTAAGATTGTTTTAAAGAGGGATAAATGCATTTAAAGCATTTTCACAGTGCTTGACACCATGTAAAAAAGTAGTATTTATTGAGCTATTATGTAATAGCATTACTAGAACTAATAGTATAGCATAACCAGAATTATTTTTATTTCCTACATATGCATCTTTCAGGCCCTCTCAGCCCAGGTCAGACCCTAGAGCTTACACAGCAGGAGAGTAGGCGGGGCTGCTTTCGCTTAATGTCCTTTTCTAGGCTTCTGGAATATTGGTGATGCCAGACCTGGATCCTGTCATTTAGTAGAAACAAAGCTGACAGCAGTCTCACCCCGTGACCTTTTCCATCATTTAAAACAGAGACAAAGGACACTCACCCAAAGAGAAAGATTAGATTAGGCAATTTACCGATTCATGGAATTCATCAACTATCCTGTCCTTTCCCTTTCCGAAGAGCTATGTCCCCACCTGCCTTCTGCAGGCCATGCCCTGGGCAGGCCAGCCTCCCTGTCTGCAGAATTCCCTGCAGTAAGAGACCCTGCCCAGGGCCTAGGATGCCACTGGAAGTCAAGGTAGAGGGCTCTTTCTGCTGCTAAATGGTGTAGCTGCAGTCTATTTCATTTCTCTTGGTCTCAACAAGGCAGCTTGGAGGGATGAGAGAGAGGCAGAGGCAGCTTTTGGTGTCAGAGTTCTCCGACTTACCTGCACCCAGTCTGCTCAGCTCTCCCCATGTCCCCAGAGAAGCAGAAGAAGAGGGACTGTGATTGACAGCTGGGAGAAAGCAGGGCTGGGAGCTGTGTCTACCTCGTGGAGCACCCACGGAGAAGAAGGTTCTAGTTTTTCTAGCCTGTGAATAGTCCTGGGCTTATTCTCTAGAGCATTCAGTTGGGACTCTAGAGAGAAGGCGAAGGGAGAATTCTGCCTTTTTTTTTTTTTTTTTAAACGCATTAATTTTATTATAAACGTTTGTTTGGAAATAAAAAAAGTAGGGAAATCTATAGAGTTCAGAATGAAATTATTCTCTAATACCATGTCCTAATGATAACCACTGTTAACCATTTAGTGTATTTCTTTTCTATTGTGCTGCAATACTTTTTGGTTATACTTGAGACATCTTTCCAAATCAGTACATATGGCTCTATTTCATTCTTCTTACTAAGTGATATTAAATGACTTAGGTAAGACATTCTCCTTCTATTTATTTATTTTTTCTTTTGGCCAAACTACTTGCTATGCAGGATCTTAGTTCCCTGACCAGGGATCGAACCTGTGTCCTGTGAAGAGGAAGCTCAGAGACTTGACCACTGGACTGCCAGGGAAGTCCCAAAACAGTCTCCATGTAACTGGTGTTCCTTTAATGGACACTTAAGTTGTTTTTTTTTTTTTTTTCTATTTTAAACAAAGCTGCACCAAAGATTCCTATAGATATATCCTAGTGCATATGTGAGAATGTTTGTAGGAAGAACTCCTAGAGGTGTAATGGCTGTGCCAAAGAGTTTACACATTTAAAATGTTGAAATAGATTGGCTATTTGTTGTTCAGTCGCTTAGTCATATCTGACTCTTTGCAACTCCATGCACTGCAGCACGCCAGGCTTCCCTGTCCATCACCAACTCCCGGAGCTTGCTCAAACTCATGTCCATTGTCTTGGTGATGCCATCCAACTATCTTGTCTTCTGTTGCTCCCTTCTCCTCCTGCCTTCTATCTTTTCCAGCATCAGGGTCTTTTCCAATGAGTCAGCTCTTCACTAATCACTCTGTGATTAGTTTCACAAATTTGCATACTTTCAGGAGAGTGTTAATGTTCAATACCCCTTCCTAGCATTGTTGTTGTTATGTCACTAAGTCATGTCCAACTCTTTTGAGACCTCACAGACTGTAATATGTAATCACAGATTGGAATCAGCTCCTCTGTCCATGGGATTTCCCAGGCAAGAATACTGGAGTGGGTTGTCATTTCCTTCTCCAGGGGATCTTCCTGATGCAGGGATCAAACCGGCAACTCCTGCATTGGTAGGCAGGTTCTTTACCACTGAGCCACCAAGGAAACCTTCTTATCATCATGCAACCTGTGAATTTCCTCAAGCAATAGCTCCTGGGTTCTCCAGAGATTTGGACAATTCTCAGTAACTCTTTCCCTGCACATCAACATGCTTTTTTTGTGTGCCTGCTATGGATGCAAGGATGGGAAGTTGAATAATACTTCATACTCAGAGGAATTTACAAATAGGAGAAGAGACAAGTAAATGAAAATTAAAAAATAACGGGCCAGGTGTCAGGATGCGAGTTAATACTGAGAGGGTATGGAGAAGTGAGCAAAAGCCTCTCTCTGGGGGCCTTTGGGGAAGGCGTCTCAGAGGAAGTGGTTCTTGACGTATGAGTATGAGTTCTGGTAAAGAAGTGAGGAAGGGCACTCCAGGCAGAGGGACTAGCACGTGCAAAGCTGGGGTGCTCATGTGCGGACTGCGGAATGGCTCCATGGCCTGTGGGCTGACCAGGGGCAGTGGGGAGAAGAAATCAATCGAGAGAGAGAAGCTGTAAAGGACTCTGAAGGCCCCAGGAAGGAGAGGTTGTCCGGATCAGGTGGAGAAAGGCCAGAGGGCAAGAGCCTGGATTCAGGAAGCATGATTAAGAGACTAAGAGTGATTAAGCATGGGGTCAGGGTGACTGTGCCCAGGACAGAGAGGAGAGAGCAGGAGGAACGGAGAACATTTGCACACGTTGCTCTGAGATCTCAGACGCAGCCTGGCTTGGTAAGAATCAGCTGTAGAGGCTGTCATCTGGGGCAAATTTATTACACTGGATGGCTAATAAAACGATATTGATTTCATTTTGTTTTGCAACAAGCAATCCCTCTGCTGGGAACAATGTCAAATCTGATGTGTCCAAGTGGAATGAGCAATAAAACTGCTAGCTTGATTCACCTGAAAACTGCTGTCTCAGGCTCAGAGCTGCTTGCACTCTGTGATGGGCCAAGGTGAGGCCTTTATTGGGCTATAATTCCTGTCTTGATTAGGAGGTCTGACCCTGACCTGGGCTAGAGAGATTGGAGAGGTTGCAGGGAGAGAAAATTAAAGGGGAGGGCAATAACCTTGTGAAGGACAAAGCCAGGAGTTACTGTCATTCATTCATTCACTGAAGCTGTATGAGAATTTACTCTGTGCCCAGCAGATTGTGGGCCATTAGAGACACAAAGTGTTTGTCCCCCAGGGACCTGGTCTAGGACCAAAGCCATAAAGCTTACAGATGGGTTTGTCTGGCCTGGTCAGATCTCGTCTCCAATAAAACAATGGAGCTCAAGATGTTTGTTCTGGGAGCCCCTCTCTTCTCTCCTTTTCTTCATCCAACCCCACCTCAGGCTTCCCCACTGACAGTGTCGTAGTTCAGTGGCTAAGTCATGGCCAACTCTTTGGGACCCCATGGACTGCAGCACACCAGGGCTCCCTGTCCTGCACTGTTTCCCAAAGTTTGCGCGAACTCATGTCCACTGAGTCAGTGATGCCATCCAACCATCTTCATCTTCTGCCCCCTCTTCTCCTCCTGCCTTCTATCTTTCCCAGCATCAGGGTCTTTTCTGATGAGTCAGTTCTTTGCATCAGGTGGCCAAAGTACTGGAGTTTCAGCTTCAGCATCAGTCCTGCCAATGAATATTCAGGGTTGATTTCCTTTAGGATTGACTGGTTTGATCTCCCTGCAGTCCAAGGGACTCTCAAGAGTCTTCTCCAAACACCACAGTTCAAAAGCATCAATTCTTTGGTGTTCAACCTTTTTTATGGTCCAACTCTCTCATGCATACATGACTACTGGAAAAACCATAGCTTTGACTATATGCATCTTTGTCAGCAAAGTGATGTCTCTGCTTTTTAATATGCTGTCTAGGTCTGTCATAGTTTTTCTTCCAAGGAGCAAGCGTCTTTTAATTTCATGACTGCAGTCACCATCTGCAGTAATTTTGGAGCCCAAGAAAGTACAATCTGTCATTGTTTCCATAATAGTGGGTTTATGTCATTTCTGTTCTCAGCCAGCTCCTCCTCATTAAAGTGTCAACAGATGATCAGAGCATTTCTAATAATAGCTTAACACAGAATCCATTCTGATTTCCAAGGTGTGAGAGAGAAAGCCTGGGAAAAATATCTGGTCTTGGCAAAACCAATACAAAATTGTAAAGTAATTAACCTCCAATTAAAATAAATAAATTTATATTAAAAAAAATATCTGGTCTTGGTTCTGATTGATCCTAGCCTCACTGCTCATTAGTCTTGTAATTTTGGAAAAATTGTTTAACTTTTCTGAGGCTCGTTTTATTCACCTGAAAGTAGGAAGCTCCATAATTCCTGTCCTGCTCTTCTCATGGGATGGTTGGCAGGCTCAGTAGGACATGGTAGATGTGCTTTGAAAATTGTCGAGAGCAATACAAAAGCCAGAGCCTGTAATGACTCCCGGTGCTCTCTGTTGCTCAGAGACCGAGATTGTTCCTGCAGGGGGCTCCCAATGTGCAGGCCACCCTGCTCTGTGCCCAGCTCTCGAGGGACTGGACACATCACACACAGTTTGGTTCACCTCCTGCCAATCAAAGATGGTGGGATCTGAGGCTCTAATGGGGTTGAACTAATTTCTCCCAAGGAGATACCTGTGTGAAGGCCAAGATGAGTGAGACCTAAAAAGGAATCCCTGAAGATTTCTCTGTAGATGGCAGGATAAGAGTCATTACACTTGAGCTATAGCAGGAGAGATTAGGTCAAACATTGGGAAGAATATACTGGGTTAAGGGTTGGGAGTCACTGGACCGTGCAACCTTGGAACTTTCTAAGACCTAGGTATTTCCCCTTCTGACATGTTGTGTGACTTCAGGCAAATTTACTAAATTTACCATTTACTAAATTACCAGGGGTCTCGGGGCCTCCATTGCTTCCTAAGTGTTGTGCAGAGGTAATATGCTGTATATGCCAAAATGTGGGCTGAACTGAATCTTCTTTTTGGGAACTTGTTCTGATAAGAAAGACGGAGGCAGCTCTTCTTGTTTAATTTGCTGGGTAGGAGATAAGTTAGACAACTAGAATCCTAGTATCCTGCAAAGCCCCTATGGAGAATTCACTTTGAAGATAGTTAGAAAAAACTTTGTAAAAAACCAGCTAGTGATTCTGAACAGAATGTAACTGTTGAACTGCTGAAATGCTCTTTGGGCTCAGTTGGAAGAGATGAAAAAGACTTTTAGCAGGCTGCATATCACCGCCTTGAGTTTTTCCCTACAAAGTGTTTGGTAAAAAGAAAATTTTACCTAATTGTTCAGGACAAAAAGAGAACTAGTAAGGAGTTTGAGACTTATGCTTAAACATAAGGAGTTTGAGACTTACGCTTAAATATGAGAAGGAGACGTACGCTTAAATATGAGAAGGCATGTCTATTGCCACTGATAAGCATATCTTTATAGAAGGGGAGGGCTTTAGCTCATATGGTAATGAATCTACCTGCAATGCAGAAGACATGGGTTCAATCCCGGGTTGGGAAGATCCCCTGGAGAAGGGAATGGCAACCCTCTCCAGTATTCTTACCTGGAGAATCCCATGGACAGAGGAGGTTGGTGGGCTACAGTCCGTGTGGTCACAGAGAGTCGGACACGACTGAGGGACTATGGTTCTGATTCCCAGGTGGCGCTAGTGGCAAAGAATCTGCCTGCCAATACAGGAGATGCATGATATTTGCGATCAGTCCCTGGGTTGGGACAATCCCCTGGAGGAGGAAATGGCACCCTACTCCAGAATTCTTGCTTGAACAATTCCATGGAGAGGGGAGCCTGGCGGGCTACAGTCCATGGGGCCACAAAGAATCAGACACGACCGAGAGACTGAGCGTGCATAGAAGGGGAATGAGTTTTTGATTGATTGATCACATCAGGGGTGGAGAGGCTCCTGTTGTGTCTCTCATCAGGAGCACTGGTGCTGAGACCTCCCCAAGTCACGCTCATTGAGTGATGTCACAGGGAGCACGGTTGTGATTAACAGTGATGAAGATGGTGGTGGTGGTGCCGGGAGCGGGCCTTCTCTGGAAAGTGTTTTGTATGGATGACCTCACTGAATTCTCATCACCACACGATGTCTTCTTAGCCTCACTTTATAGATGCAGAAACTGAGGTTAGTGAAGGTAAATACATTACTCAAGGTTGCCTTTCTAGGAAGTGGAAAAAACCTAGGCAATCTCACCCAAGAGCAACAACTAAACATACTGTCTCCTAATCCGAATTATATTCTAGCTTCTGCTCTAATCAGGACCGTAAGTTATAAAATATTTGAATTAAATTGAAGTAGCGTATGGAGGTTTCTTTTCTTTTAATGCTGCCAGATGGCTGAGTTTTAAACCTCCTTGAAGAGAATCTCTGACCTTGCAAACTAAGGCATCTTATTGCTTGCAAGATACCTTGCATTTTGGAAAAATAAATTTTTGGAATAATGTCACAAGGTAGGTACTACTATCCCATTTAACAAATAAAGAAATTGAGGTTCAGACAATTTAAATCCTTTTTCCTCAAATTTTAATTATATATAAACCCAATGGGGATCTTGTTAAAGTCAGATTCTGATTCAGTAGCTTGCAGCTTGAGATTCTGCATTTCCAACAAGGTATTACAGAGGTTGCTCATCAGGGAGCAAGAAAGGTAACCTGCTCGGATGACATAGCACAGAAGAACAAAACCCTGAAAGCCTAGTCTTGTAGCACTATCGGGTGGCTTCGGAGGTTCGGTGTTGGTCGTATTAAAAAGACATGGTTGCCCTTCGTCTGGCGGGACAGGCAGCTGCACAGACATCTAGACCTGAATCTGGCTTTGACCGCTTGTGCCTCTGGGTCATGCTTATCTCCCCTCTGAGCCTCAGTTTCTCTCTCTGCACAGTGTTAAGGGTGAATTACATGATTTCCAAGTTGTCTGAGTACCAGGCACATCATGAGGAGAAGTGCCTGGGATGCAGGCTGGAACCCTGGATGGAAAGATCTTTCCCTGAAACGGGAACATTGAAAGGAATGACCTTAGAACACACATCATTTCTGAGAGAACTTCCTGCCCAGGATCAGTAGGAAAACTATTTTATCTGTGAGAGAGGAGAATGATTAATGCTTCTCAGTGTGCTGATTTTCTAAGGGAGTATGATTGAGCCTCAGAAACCTGGGGGGCTGGAAGGTCGGACTCCCCAGGCCGTCATTTAGACAGTAGGGAGGGAGCAGCCGCTGGATCTCTATCAACCTGGGGGATACCTGGGAAGGTAGTCTCGATTCTCTGAGACAGGAGCCAGATGGGGAAGGCCATTTGTTTATCTTCTTTAGAGAAATGGCTAAGTGGTTTTCTCATTTTTTAGTTTTTGTTTTTTTTTTAATAATTAATTTTTTTGTGGCTGCCCTGGGTCTTCATTGCTGCTAACTGGCTTTCTCCCTAGTTGTGGGGAGTGAGGGCTACTCTTTGTCAAATGTGAGGGCTTCTCACTGCAGTGGCTTCTCTTGTTGCTGAGCACAGGCTCTGGGCGTGCAGGCTTCGGTAGCTGTGAATCAAAGGCTCCATGGTTGTGGCTCGAGGACTCCAGAGCTCAGGCTCCACAGCTATGACCAAGGGGCTTAGTTACTCCATGGCGTGTGGAATCTTCCTGGACCAGGGATTGAGCCTGTGTCCTCTGCGTTGGCAGGTGGATTACTATCCCCTGTGACACCAGGGGAGTCCTAGTTGGGTTATTTTGAGTTGTAGGAGTTCTTTACATATTCTGGATATTAACCACTCTTCAGATATACGATTTGCAAATATTTTCTCCCATTTCATGGTTTCCTTTTTTACTCTATTGATTGTGTCCTTTGATGCACAGAGGTTTTAAATTTTTTCCAGTTTACCTCTTTTTACTTTTGTTGCCTATACTTTTTGGCATCATATCCTAAAAATCATTGCCAGATCTGATATCATAAGGTTTTTCCTGTTTCTTCTAAGAGTTTCATAGTTTGAGACTTTGATCCATTTTGAGTTAATGCCATTCTTTTGCATTTTGTTGTTAATATCAGTTATCCCAACACCATTAGTTGAAAAGTCAACCTGATACCATTGTTGAAAAGTCGTTTCTTTTCTTCATTGAATGGTCTTGGCACCCTTGTCAAAAATTTCTGGACTCTATTCTGTTCAATTGATCTGTGTTTCTCTTTTTATGTCAGTAACACTGCCACCCCCCCCCCCGCCCACTTTTTAATACCACACTTAATGGTAAAGAGTCTGCCTCCAATGTGGGAGACCCAGGGTTTGATACCTGGGTCGGGATGATCCACTGGAGAAGGAACTGGTAACCCACTCCAGTATTCTTGCCTGGAGAATCCCATGGACAGAGGAGCCTGGCAGGCTACAGTCCATGGGGTTGCAAAGACTCGGACATGACTGAGTGACTTCACTTTCTTAAAAAAATATATTTTATTTATTTAGTTTTATTTGGAGGATAATTGCCTTACAGTACTGATTTGGTTTCTGCCATACAAAATGTGAATCAGCCATAAGTATACATATGGCCCCTCCCTCTTGAGCCTCTCTCCAGTACCACACTCTTTTGATTATTGTAACTTTGTAATGAGAGAAGGCAATGGCACCCCACTCTGGTACGCTTGCCTGGAAAATCCCATGGACAGAGGAGCCTGGTGGGCTGCAGTCCATGGGGTTGCTAAGAGTCGGACACAACTGAGCGACTTCACTTTCACTTTTCACTTTCATGCACTGGAGAAGGAAATGGCAACCCACTCCTGTGTTTTTGCCTGGAGAATCCCAGGGACCGGGGAGCCTGGTGGGCTGCCGTCTATGAGGTCGCACAGAGTCAAACACGACTGAAGCAACTTAGCAGCAGCAGCAACTTTGTAATAAGTTTCAAAATCAGGAAGTATAAGACTTCCAACCTTGTTCTTTTTCCAGATTGTTTTGGCTATTTGGAGTCCCTTGATATACCAAATGAATTTATGGTGGAGTTTTCTCTTTCTTAAAAAAAAATGCGATTGGGATTTTGATAGGGATTGCATTAAATCTGTAGACTGCTTTGGGTAGCATTCACATCTTAACAATATTAAGTCTTCCAATCCATGAATACAAGATGTCTATCCATTCATTTGTGTCTTTAATTAGTTTAGCAATGTTTTATTGTTTTCAATGTAAAACTCTAAATATTTTAAAGATATTGTTTAGTCTTTATAACAACCTAAAGAGGTAGGTGCTATTATAATCTTCATTTATAAATGAGAATACTAAACTAGTCCATCCTAAAGGAAATCACCCCTGAATATTCATTAGAAGGACTGATGCTGAATCTTCAATACTTTGGTCACCGGATGCGAAGAGGTGACTCATTGGAAAAGTCCCTGATGCTGGGAAAGACTGAGGGCAGGAGGAGAAGGGGACGAGACAGAGGATGAGGTTGTTGGATGGCATCACTGACTCCATGGACAAGAGTCTGAACAAACTCTGGGAGACAGTGAAGGACAGGGAAGTCTGGCAGGCTGTAGTCCATGGGGTTGCAAAGAGTTGGACATGACTGAGCGACTGAGCAACAACAATAGTCAAGTGACTAGTAGGTAGAGGGGCTAGGATTCAAATCTTGGCAATCTGGACACAGGTCCTATGCTCTTGAATGCTTTACTATATTATTTAGACAACTTTTGGAAACCTGCAGAGGGAGATGACAATAAGCAAAGCTTTCAGTACCTCCAGAAGGGCTCAGGAATTGAAAGTACCAGAGACCTCACAAGGAAGAGGTGAGGGGTGAGGCTAAAAACAAGAGGGTTCTCTTCTGTACCCTAATCAGTTGGACAACCACCTCTCACATCCCAGCAGGCAAGGGGAAGCAGTTCACTCTTTGGAGAAACTGAATCAGACTGGCTCTGCACTCAGGGCACCAGGGGCAGTAGAGGACAGGCATCTTTCTGAAAGCAGTAGAATTAAGTGAAAGTCTACCTGTTGGATGGTGAGGCACAAACCGTCATATTTCTACTGGGCTATCAGGAAGCAGACTGTCAGACAAGGATAGAGGAGAAGAGAGATGAAATTAGAGGATCGAACCAGAGTTCTACTAGCTGATTAATTGGTGTTTACACAGGAAATGAGGAGAGGGAAGAAATTATTCAAAAGATATTCAAAGCAAAAATTCTAGAATTGAAAGATGAGTTTGCAGATATAAATAATGCACTAAGCACTCAGAAAAATGAATTAAAAACCCTACTCTAGGCATATAATCATGAAATTCCTGAGCTCCAATTGTAAGAGGTCAGTTGTTGGGGCCCATTTATTTTCTATTCCACTGTACTCTGGATTCACTGTACCTTGGCAATTGGCCAAGTTATGCAGAGTAGTCAGGGCTTTGTCTTCAGGCCATGGTCATGTGTGGTGTGGGATAAATGGAAAAGAATGAAGATATTAAAATATTCATTCTCACGATAGTCCACTGGCTTGAAGGGACATATGGACTGTAATGAGGACCATGACACCTGCATACATCATTGAAAAGGTTTATAATGATGTGTAAAGCCTTCAGGAGTGAGTAGTATTCGATAATACACCCTGCTTCCTTGTCCTGTACAGAGCAAAGAGGCCATGGCAGTTTTCCTTGAATTGACTTTTATTCTCTTATTCTCTGTTTTTAGTGGTTACTCTCTGAAGAGGAGATCCTGGGACTCTTATAACTATCTTTACAAGATTCTGTCAGGCTAAACAAGCCCAGGCTCTCTGTTTGGAATTCTACTTGAGAAATGATATGCAAAGATGTAGTTCATGATTAACAAACAAACAAACGCACAAAAACTTTCAGGGGTTGTTTGAGCTCTGACTTTGACAGTCAAGACAAATGAAGCTGGGCTGATTTCCTTGATAAGAGAATTATCTGGTAACCTGTTGAGAAGGGAGATAAATCAAGTAGGAATATGATCTAAGAGTGTAGGCTGAGTTGGTTATTCAATTGTCACTCAACTCCAAATTCCACTTTCTGTATTCTGCCCCTGATGCTGGGGATGGGTGTGCTTAGTCGCTCAGTTGGGTCTGACTCTGTGTGACCCCATGGACTGCAGACCGCCAGGTTCCTCTCTCCAAGGGGATTCTCCAGGCAAGAATACTGGTGTGGGTTGCCATGTCCTCCTCCAGGGGATCTTTCTGACCCAGGGATTGAACCTAGTTCTCCTGTGTCTGGGGCTGGATCTCCGCATTACATTTTTCTTTTGTAGGCTGGCATCTTTTTAGGTTCTGCCATGAGGGGGCACTAGCGGGAAGCCGGAAGGCAGGAGGAGGGGAGAAGTGACTTCCTGTTTGCTTGTGGTTCTGGTCATTGTCATCCCAGCCACAGCTCTTTGCCCAACTGTGGGGACAGTTGGTTCTAGCCTCCAGCTTCTTTTGGGACACCCAGCCCTGGCTTCATCTTGCGGTATCAGCAGGAGCCAGGCTTGCCTCTCCTGGAGGTCTGACTGTAGCTCCAGTAAGCATCTCCTTTTGTCTCTCTCTTTGTTCCCTCACTTAGGCGTGGCAGCTTCCAACTGCAGTTATTAAAACCTCTGGGTACCTCACAGGTTCCCTTTTTTGGCTCTTTTAGCCCCCTAACATCTGTCTAACCAGTTCCTTGAATTAAGTTCCCTCTGTTGAAATGCTTAGACTGGTTTCTGTTTTCCTGACAGATACACAGACTGAAATGAAAATGGATCTATAGACATGATCTGGTTTTCTTATTAGACAGCTGAGAAGCGCTGTGTGATACTTCTGGGTGAAACTTCTTATCCTTCTCCCGCTTCTGACCTATAACACATGAGTTAGTAAATGCTAGAATATATAGTTTTTCAGGAAGGCCAGATGGTACCTGGTCTGGGAAAAACAAAACAAAACAAAACAGTAATAAAGAGGGATTGCAACCCCTTTCCTTGACTGTTTACTTTTGGAGTCTGGCCACTGAATTGGACAATACTTGGCCACTTAGAAAGTGAAGAGGAACTAAAAAGCCTCTTGATGAAAGTGAAAGTGGAGAGTGAAAAAGTTGGCTTAAAGCTCAACATTCAGAAAACAAAGATCATGGCATCCGGTCCCATCACTTCATGGGAAATAGATGGGGAAACAGTGGAAACAGTGTCAGACTTTATTTTTCTGGGCTCCAAAATCACTACAGATGGTGACTGCAGCCATGAAATTAAAAGACGCTTACTCCTTGGAAGGAAAGTTATGACCAACCTAGATAGCATATTCAAAAGCAGAGACATTACTTTGCCAACAAAGGTCCGTCTAGTTAAGGCTATGGTTTTTCCATTGGTCATGTATGGATGTGAGAGTTGGACTGTGAAGAAGGCTGAGCGCCGAAGAATGGATGCTTTTGAACTGTGGTGTTGGAGAAGACTCTTGAGAGTCCCTTGGACTGCAAGGAGATCCAACCAGTCCATTCTGAAGGAGATCAGCCCTGGGATTTCTTTGGAAGGAATGACACTAAAGCTGAAACTCCAGTACTTTGGCCACCTCATGCGAAGAGTTGACTCATTGGAAAAGACTGATGCTGGGAGGGATTGGGGGCAAGAGGAGAAGGGGACGACAGAGGATGAGATGGCTGGATGGCATCACTGACTCAATGGACGTGAGTCTGGGTGAACTCCGGGAGTTGGTGATGGACAGGGAGGCCTGGCGTGCTGCGATTCACGGGGTCGCAAAGAGTCGGACATGACTGAGTGACTGATCTGATCTGATCTGATGTGAAGAGCTGACTTATTTGAAAAGACCCTGATGCTGGGAAAGATTGAGGGCAGGAGGAGAAGGGGACGACAGAGGATGAGATGGTTGGATGGCATCACTAAGTTAATGGACATGGGTTTGGGTGGACTCTGGGAGTTGGTGATGGACAGGGAGGCCTGGTGTGCTGCGGTTCATGGGGTCGCAAAGAGTCGGACACGACTGAGCGACTGAACTGAACTGAACTGATTCCTTCTATGTATATATTTCTATACTCTGTTGCATATGATAAAAACCAATTTGAGTTAGAGACAGCAAAAAAGAGACAATGTATCGTTCATGTACTGGAAAATCTGAGAGTAGAGCTAGCTTCAAGTACTGCTGAATTCTGGAGTTCAGTCTTTGCATGTCTGGGTTAGGGTTCCTCTATTGGCTTAATTTTCAGGCAGGGTCTTTTTTTTAAAATGAAATATAGATGATTTACAACGTTGTGTTAGTTGCTGGTATATGCAAAGTAATTTAGTTTTTACATATTTTCCATTATGACTTATGGAAAATTACTATTTTATATTTATATATGCTGCTGCTGCTGCTAAGTCGCCTCAGTCGTGTCCGACTCTGTGCGACCCAATGGATGGCAGCCCACCAGGCTCCCCCGTCCCTGGGATTCTCCAGGCAAGAAGACTGGAGTGGGTTGCCATTTCCTTCTCCAATGCATGAAAGTGAAAAGTGAAAGTGAAGTTGCTCAGTCGTGTCCGACCCTCAGCGACCCCATGGACTGCAGCCCTTCAGGCTCCCCCGTCCATGGGACTTTCCAGGCAAGAGTACTGGAGTGGGGTGCCATTGTATATATATTTATATATACTATTTTATATATAGTATTTCTAACTGTTAATCCCAAATTTATCCCTCCCCTACCCCTTTCTCCTTTGGTAACCATACATTTGTTTTCTATGTCCATGAGTCTATTTTTGTTTTGTGAATAAGTCCATTTGTTTCATATTTTAGGTTTCACGTGTAACTGATACCATATGGCATTTGTCTTTCTCTTTCTGACTTACTTAGTGTGATAATCTCTAAGTTCATCCATGTTGCTGCAAATGGCATTATTTCTTTCTTTTTTATGGATGAATAACATTCCATTGTATATCTGTATATCTGTATCATATAGTCTTTGTCCATTCATCTGTTGATGGACACATAGGTTTCTTCCATGTCTTGGCTTTTGTAAACAGTGCATCTGTCTTTTCAAATTAGAGCTTTCTCTGGATATATGTTCAGGCAGGGTCCTTCTATGTGGTGGTAAAGACGGCTATACACTTTGTTATTAAAGTCTTACATTATTCTTAGAGCTTATCATTCCCCCTGAATATTCATTGGAAGGACTGATGCTGAAACTGAAGCTCCAATACTTTGGCCACCTGAAGCGAAGAGCTGACTCATTTGAAAAGACCCTGATGCTGGGAAAGATTGAAGGCAGGAGGAGAAGGGGACGACAGAGGATGAGATGGTTAGAGAGCATCACTGACTCAATGGACATGAGTTTGAGCAAGCTCCGGGAGATGGTGAAGGACAGGGAAGCCTGGCATGCTGCAGTCCGTGGGGTCACAAAGAGTCAGACATGACTGAGCGGCTGAACAAGAGTCTTATGTAATTCTTAGAGCTTATAATTCTGAAGAAAAGTGAGATCTCACCTTTCATCTTCCATTTTCAAACCATATTGACATTGAATTGTTTTTTATGCTGGGGCCACATGCCCATTTGTCAACTAATTACAGTGGCCAGGAGGAAAGGATGGAACACTTGGCTGGGTCTGGGTATGTGCCCATCTGCCCCTAGGGTGGGGACCAGCAGATGCAGATAGAGAAAGGGGGTGAATGACAGTGATAATAGCTACTCTTGTTTATCTCATTTAATATATAAAACTCTGCTGTGGTCTGAATGTTTGCCCCCGGCTTCCAAATTGCTATTTTGAAATCTAATGCCCAGTGTGATGGTATTTGGAGGTGAGACCTTTGGAAGTGCATAAGTCATGAGGGTGGAGGCCTGGTGACTTACAAGGACCTTAGAGAGTTCTCTAACCCTTCCACCATGAGAGGACACAAATAGGAGGTGCTGTCTGTGAACCAGGAAGTGGGCTGGGCCCTCATCAGAAACTGAATCTGCCTGGCCTTGATCTTGAATTTTCCAGCCTCTAGGACTATGAGAAACAATAAACATGTGTTGTTTGTAAGCCACTCGGTATATGGTATTTTATTTTGTAGCAGACCAAGTGGACTAAGACATTCTCTATGGGGTAGGTATTTTTAAATCTGCTTTAACCCATTAAGAAATGTAGGCTCAGGGGCCTCAGGTATCTCAGCTTGTGAGTGGAATTCTAATCTAGGTCTGTTAAGTCCAAAGATCCTGCTCTTCAGATACTGATACACTGCTTATCCAGCAAAACCATGTTCGAGAGGGTCACACTGGGAACTCACATTTGTTTTTAGGTCCTGGAGGTTTGATCTTGGGCCTAGAAACAGAAGACACAGTCAGAAGGAATAGACAAGAAGTGAGGAGCCAAGGTCGGAATGAGATGTGGGAGTCCAGGGCTTTATCTGTGAATATGGTTGGGAGGATGCTCAGAACTCTGATCAAAGGGTGGTGTATAAAGGGCTTATCACCTTCCAGATGCTGTTTGTCCAAGAGGTACAGCTGAGTTGCTTGGCTCAGGGTGAGCTTGGTGATTTTTGGTTCTAGATGGAGCCACAACTTCCCATGACTTAACTAACTCTAGTCAGCTCTGGCTTCACCTTAATCCCTAGGTACCAGTCTTCTTTCAGCAGCTTTCCTCTCTCTGACTTTTCCTTCGCTCATCCTTCATCTAAGCATCAGGTGAAATACTATCCTCTTGGAGGGTATGGGTGTGTGCCTGAGACATGTACAGATTAATCACAAGAGATATGCACGCCATCTCTCCTGGGCAGAACTGACTGGATAGACTTGCTCAGTCTGATTTTCACTAGTTCATTATAACAGGCTCAGAGATGAATTTTGAAACGAGGAGCTCTGATTCAGAGGAAAGAGTACACAGGTGTAAAATCTATCCATCATTTAACCAACAAGTATTAATTAAGTCCCTAAGGAAATGGCAACCCACTCCAGTGTTCTTGCCTGGAGAATCCCAGGGACAGAGGAGCCTGGTAGGAGGCCGTCTATGGGGTCTCACAGAGTCAAACACGACTGAAGCGACTTAGCAGCAGCAGCAGCAGCAGTGTGTACCCAGCCCTGTACTAGGCCCTAAGATGGGTGGGGGCAGAGAGTAGAAAGGACAACAAAATAGTAGAAGACTAGTCCATGCCGATGAGAGCCTTTCTACCTAGCTGAAGACTTCAGAACAAGAAAAATAGAATACTTGAGGTTGAGATGATGGAACGTAATGGCCAATGTGCTCATTCATTGGACAAATCTTTGCAGTGTCTCCTATATGCCAGGCACTGTGCCAAGCACGGGTAAACCAAACATGCAATTATTTTCCTCAAAGAGCTTGTATCTAGAAGGAGATGTTTTCAAATAAGTAAAAAGACCATTGCAAACATTTGTTTGATGCTTGCTAAGTGATGGGCACTAAAGTGGGTTTTGTCTTTTGAACTGTGAATACAGAGACAAATAGAGACAAAAATCTAATCCTTTAACCAGGTGGTGTACTAATGGTGATGAAAAGCATGTAAATAGACATATTTTTCATGTGTATATGTGATTGATAGAAGTATGAACTGCATGCCATGGGAACACAGAAAAAGGAAAATGTAGCTCTGTATTGTATGAACTGTCTATAGCCAAAGGGAGCCTGATTGAGAAAAGGGGAAATTTGAAGATGGAGGGGCAAACATTTCCCAGATGGACAAGACATTATTAGCAGAGGAAGCAGATACTCATGGCATGTTTGACCCCTGCAAGTAGCTGTCCAGGTTTGAAATGAGGATGATTGGAGGGACATGAAGGCAGAGAGGCAGCCAGGGGCCAGGTCATGAAGATCCTCAGGCCATGTGTTATGGAGCTTGGATTTTTGTTTAGAAAACAATGCGGAATCACTGGAGCATTTTAAGATGAAACATGAGTTTAATGGTTTTGAAATGTAAAAAGAGGCTGAACTTGAGGCAAGGCGATCTATTAGGGGACCCTGTTAACAAATCAATTCCTGAATAGAATCAGGTAAGAGACAGTGGTTTTAAAATCAGGTAATAGACATGGTAGTAGGCAAGAGGATGAAGAGGGAGGAACTAAGTCTAGAAATACTCGGGAGGTAGTGTTTTCAGGACTTGGGTTTGTGGGGTGAAGGGAGGGAAAGGATCTAGCAGATCCCAAGCTTCTCACTTGGGCGGTCAGGTGCACGGTGTGACCATTTTTCTAGATTTGGGGTATGGGAGATGTGATGGTTAATTTTATGTGCCAACTTAGCCAGACCGTGGTACTCAGTTGTTTGGTGAAAGACCAATCTGGATGCTGCTGTGAAGGTATTTTTTAGGTATGATTGACATGTAAGTCAGTAGACTTTGAGTACAGAAGGTAATGCTCCATGATTGAGGGGGATGGACCTGATTCAATCAACTGAAGACCTCAAGAGAGAAGACTGATCCCTTGAGAAAGGAGGCTTCCAGACCCAAGCCTGCAGCCTGACTGTTCCCTCAGCCTTTCCTGCAGATTTCAGCCTTGCAGCCCCCACAATTGCAGGAGCCAAGTCCTTAAAATACATCTCTTCCTATGTATACTTCCTTTGGCTCTATTTCTCTGGAGAACTTTGACGAATACAGGAGGATGTCTTTTTATTCAAGTGTGTGACTCAGAGAGGCTTTACTGAGAAGATGGTTCCGGAGTTTTGAAAGAGAAAGTGAAGGCTTATTTTCGTTGTTTATGCCAGGGGATATTGTGGTTCAATATTAATGTTGTTATTTCTTCCTTTGAGTTGTTGGACAACATATCCCTTCTAGGTTGTTGTATATTAGAAAGAAAGTAGGATATATTTGTGTAATTCTTACCAGTAATAAAATCCACTGCACACAATAACTTCTAATTATTTTAGTGAAGCCAGAGTTGTCTGATGGTTTCTTTGGAAATTATACAGATGATTTTATCTGTAATAAAAGGTTGGAAATGCCTCTTCAGTGGAGCATTCGGATAGTGTTGAAAAGGATACTAGTTCAACACTATCACTTCACTCCTATTACCTCTCTGGGGGGACAAGTGGGTCCTTCTGTGGGTCATAGGAGGTGGGAAAGTAAATTAGATTATCCTGCTGCTGCTGCTGCTGCTGCTGCTAAGTCGCTTCAGTCGTGTCCGACTGTGTGCGACCCCATAGACGGCAGCCCACCAGGCTCCCCCATCCCTGGGATTCTCCAGGCAAGAACACTGGAGTGGGTTGCCATTTCCTTCTCCAATGCATGAAAGTGAAAAGTGAAAGGGAAGTCGCTCGGTCGTGTCCGACTCTAAGAGACCCCATGGACGGCAGCCTACCAGGCTCCTCCGTCCATGGGATTTTCCAGGCAAGAGTACCGGAGTGGGATGCCATTGCCTTCCTACAAAACTATAATTGAAAGATCTGAAACAGGGAGAATTTTATATGGTTCCTTAAATCTTTACTATTTCTTAATTTTATTTCCTCAAGAGCAAAGCTTTGGGTTCAAACAAAATTAGATCCTCCTCTTATTATCCTTGTAACTTTGGACAGGTAAATTTACTGTTTCAAGTCTCATTTGCAATATCTGTAAAACATACCATTTATGGTTTTTGAAGGATTGACTGAGACTTTTTTTTTTTTTACTAAGTGCTCTGTCCAGGGCTTGGTGCAGAGTTGCATTCAAGTAATAGAAACTGTTTTTATTATTATTTATATTTGTTCCCTCACAGGCTTTAAGCAGGAGGAGGAGGGGACAACAGAGGATGAGATGGTTGGATGGCATCTCCGACTCAATGGTGATGCCATCCAACCATCTCATCCTCTGACTCAATGGACATGAGTTTGAGCAAGCTCCAGGAGATGGTGAAGGGCAGGGAAGCCTGGCATGCTGCAGTCTATGGGCTTGCAAAGAGTTGGGCATGACTGGGCGACTGAACAACAACAGGCTTTCAAATCCCACACTTCCCCAGGATAGTTATATGTTCTTGCTCTCCTGGACTTTGTGGAATTCTCTCCTGTACCAATGCAATTCATAGATTCTCAATACCTAAAATTTCTCAAGAATGAAGGGACCTGACAGGAAGTAGACATGACATCTTCATGGTTAAATGATTCAAGCTGAAGAATAAACCTTATTTCTCGAGGAATAAAACTGGATCTTCACGTATATCTCCCCTTTTTTCTCTTTCACATGGCCAGTTCCTACTCATCCCTCAAAACTCAGGTCAATACCATCTTTTTTTGCTATAGGCAAGGTATACCATGTTTTAATGGAATTTTTTCTGTACTAGGTCTTCTTAACACACATCTCTAGGGAGTTCTACAAAGACTTACAAGACCTTCTAGATCTACCACCAAAAAAAGACATCCTTTTCATCATAGGAGATTGGAATGTAAAAGTAGGAAGTCAAAAGATACCTGGGGAAATAGGCAAGTTTGGCCTTAGAATACAAAATGAAGCAGGGCTAACAGAGTTTTGTCAAGAGAACACATTGGCCATAGAAAACACCCTTTTCCAACAACACAAGAGATGATTCTACACATGGATATCACCAGTGATCAATACTGAAGTCAGGTTGATTATATTCTCTTCAGCTAAAGATGGAGAAGCTCTATGCAGTCAGCAAAAATAAGCTGACCGGGAGCTGACTGTGGCTCAGATCAGCACCTTATTGCAAGATTCAGGCTTACATTGAAGAAAGTAGAGAAAACCACTAGAACATTCAGGTATGACCTAAGTCAAATCCCTTATGATTATACGGTAGAAGTGACAAGTAGATTCAAGGGATTAGATCTGATAGACAGAGTGCCTGAAGAATGATGGACAGAGGTTCATACATTGTTCAGGAGGCAATGACCAAAACCATCCCCAAGAAAAAGAATGCAAGAAGGCAAACTGTTTGAGGAGACTTTACAAATAGCTGAGGAAAGAAGAGAAGTGAAAAGCAAGGGAGAGAGGGAAAGATACACCCAACTGCATGCAGAATTCCAGAGAATAGCAAGGAGAGATAAGAAGGCTTCTTCAATGAACAGAGCAAAGAAGTAGAGGAAAACAATAGAATGGGAAAGACTAAAGATCTCTTCAAGAAAATTGGAGCTATCAAGGGAACATTTCATGTAAGGACAGACATGATAAGGACCTAATAGAGGCAGAAGAGATTAAGAAGACGTGGCAAGAATACACAGAAGAACTATACAAAAATGGTCTTGATGACCCAGATAACCACAATGGTGTAATCACTCACCTAGAGCCAGACATCTTTGAGTGTAAAGTCAAGTTGGCCTTAGGAAGCATTACTACATACAAAGCTATTGGAGATGATGGAATTCCAGCTGAGCTATTTAAAAAAGATGATGCTGTTAAAATGCTGCAGTCAATATGTTAGCAAAATTGGAAAACTCAGCCGTGTCCATGGGATTGGAAAAAGTCAGTTTTCATTCCAATCCCAAAGAAGGGTAGTGCCAAAGAATGGTCAGACTACCATACAACTGTGCTCATTTCACATGCTAGTAAGATTATGTTCAAAATTCTTCAAGCTAGGCTTCAGTAGTACATGAATGAAGAATTTCCAGATGTATAGGCTGGATTTAGAAAAGGCAGAGGAATCAGAGATCAAATTGCCAACATCCACTGGAACATAGAGAAAGCAAGGGAATTCCAGAAAAACATCTACTTCTGCTTCATTGACTATGCTAAAGCCTTTGGCTTTTTGGATCACAACAAACTGTGGAAAATTCTTAAAAAGATGGAACTACCAGACCTCCCTACCTGGCTTCTGAGAAAGCTGTATGCAGGTAAGAAGCAATAGTTAGAATCAGTCATGGAACAACAGACTGGTTCAAAATTGGGAAAGGAATATGACAAGGCTGTATATTGTCTTTCTGTTTATTTAACATATATGCAGAGTACATCATGGAAAATGCTGGGCTGGATGAGTTATAAGCTGGAATCAAGATCGCTAGGAGAAATATCAACAACTCACATATGCAGATGATATCACTCTAATGGCAGAAAGTGAAGAACTATAGAGCCTCTTGATGAGTATGAAAGAGGAGAGTGAAAAAAAAATTCAAAATACTAAGATCATGGCATCTGGTCCCATCACTTCATGGCAAATAGAAGGGGAAAAAGTAGAAGCAGTGACAGATTTTCTTTTCTTAGACTCCAAAAGCACTGTGAATGGTGACTGCAGCCATGAAATTAAAAGATGGTGCTCCTTGGAAGGAAAACTATGAGAAACCCACACAGTGTATTAAAAAGCAGAGACATCCCTTTGCTGACAAAGGTCCATCTAGTCAAAACTATGGTTTTTCCAGTAGTCATGTATGGATGTGAGAGTTGGACCATAAAGAAGGTTGAGCACTAAAGAACTGATGCTTTTGAAGTGCGGTGTTGGGGAAGACTTGAGAGTCCCTTGAGCTGCAAGGAGATCAAATCAGTTAGTCCTAAAGTAAATCAACCCTAGATATTCATTGGAAGGACTGATGATGAAGCTGAAGCTCCAGTACTTTGCCCACCTGATGTGAAGAACTGACTCATTGGAAAAGACCTGATGTTGGGAAAGATTGAAGGCAAAAGGAGAAGCGGGTGGCAGAGGATGAGATAGTTAGATAGCATCACCAAGTCAGTCGAAATGAATCTGAACATACTCTGGGAGACCGTGGAGGACAGAGGAGCCTGGAGTGCTGCCGTCCATGAGCTCACAAAGAGTTGGGGACAACTTAGCAACTGATCAATAATAGTGCTATTACATTGCTTATAATCATCTCTTCTCTTATTTTATCTCTTTCTAACAGGGAGCTCTTTTACAGGCATGGACCATATTCACCTTTCTACCTCCAATGTCTGGCACAGTGCCCAGAACATCATCTAGATGGATGAAGATATGGAGTGAGTTACAATCAGGACCATATGATAAACATAATTTCCCACCACCAATTGTCTCCAGTTGTGTCTATCTCCCCTAGGTACTGCTGAAGGCACTGCCGTCTACTTATGACGCAGAAGAATTCTGCAATTGCTTTCTCAGGCTCTATACCCACCACAGTCAGATTGAGTAAGGCAGTTTCTATGTGCAAAAGTAGGATGAGATTAGGTATACCATGCGTAGAAACTGTGATTCACTTTTAATGAGGATAACTGTTTTGAATATCAAGCTGGTGTGCATTCTCATTAGCAATTCTCGTTAATTCTCTGAAATGCTCATAAAGTCAGGGTTACAAATTTAGAATGAATCACTCATATCTTGACTTCCTGTTGACTGGAGATTTTTAATTGCATCCTCTCTCATCAGAGGTCCCTATACATCTCCAGCCTTTATTTTTATCCTCGATAGCCAGCTCCTACCTAAACCAATTTCTAATTGGGACATATGAGGTTAAATCTAGGACAAAGGGAGAAGAAAATCTAGAAAACAACAACAGTCCTGTTAGACACAGGTTCAATACTGTGATTTTACAGAGAGGTGATTGCAGGAGGACCATGGCAGCCTCCCCGTTATAATGAGAGCTCATAGCCCCACCTCACACCCCCACCAGCTCCCTTCACACACTCTCTATGGCTCCACGTGGGGGCCTTGCCTACAGAGGCTTCAGCAAGTGTTTTGTGCCAGAGCGCTGCCAACACACCACCCACTCTGTCGGTTTTAATTTGTGGCCCCCCTTCCCCACAGAGGAGCTACCACTCAGACTCTGTTTATGATTCTTTTGCTTTTCGTTGCTCTTTCAGTTACAGGTAAAAATGCATGCATTCCTGCATGATACAGTGTTAGGTTTGTTAGCATTTTAACTCTAGGAAACATGTATCATGCTGAATGTTTTCTTCTGTGACTCTCTTTCATTCCCTAGGCTTTTGGGATTCATCCATGTTGATATGTGTAACTGTAACTCATTCATTTTCATTGCTGATGGAATCCTGCTGTATGACTACACAGGTCCTCAAGGCTTTAGAAAAATCCCTGGGGCCAGAGGTGTTTCCAAATACATGCTTTTTTGCTTGTTTTAATAAAGATAATAGGATGTGTATTCTATCGTAGCCCCCCATTGGGGTCTTGAGAAGCATTTTGTAATCAAATACATGAATATTTCTGATTCAAATGTAGAAAATATTCACACTAAGTGGAATAATAAAGATGCTAAATAGCTTCATGGTAGTTCAAGTCAGGTTCTACCGCCAAATAAGTTTTGAGGTTGCTTTCTGTTTCCAAAGTTTAGGGTTTATGGGCCTCCTCCATGATTGTTTTTCTATTCTCTCTTTGATAGAGACATTTGGTTGGCTTCCAGTTTTTTGTTATCATAAATAATGCTGCTTAAACCATCTGTATATGGCTGCCTCCCCGTACTGGGCTCTTTGAAGGCAGGGCTGGGTCTTAGTCATCTTCATGGCTTAGCACAAGGCCTCAATAAATGTACTTTGAATGAATGAGTAAGTGCTCAGACACTTTTGCTCTTCTTGAAAATTATGGAGCCAGACCAAAACCACAGAAATGAGTCCCAAGGTAGAATTTAAATTCACCAATCTCATTTAAAAAGGGCTGCAATAAAGCAAATAAATAAATCCCCAAGGATCTCTAGGATCATTTTCCTCTATTGCTGCTTAGACAGAATGCCTTCATGTATCTCTCTGTTAAATCATTATTAGTTATAGGTCTTTCAAGGACATTCTATTACTTCAAAAAATAATTTTAGTACAATTTATAGTGGCACCTCCAACATCCTTCTTTCCTCACTCTGATTTCAGGGGCCATATAAAAAGTTTGAAGAGTCAAATACAGAGAAAAGGATAGGAAGTGGGGAAGTAGCCTCTGAATTCATTAGACAAATCTTGCACTCCATCTATGGCAGTCTCCACTCATGACTCATGTGGCTTAAGGGCAACAGGGATAGAAGAAATGGTGCAGATTGTGCCTGGGGATTAGTCTGCAAGTCCTTGTTGGATGTCTTTCCATTCCACCTCAGGGGCCCAGGGAAAGAGAAGAGCATAAATGGAAATATTACATGGTCTCAGCTTAGGCAGCGGCCTGACATAGCTTTTCTCATTTCTGGACAGAGACTTATTTTTCCCTTCCCTGGATTTGCTCCTAATCTTTTTGCCTATAAGGTTAGATAGACTATGGATCTCTAAATGAAAACTTGCCACTATTGTAAGGGGCTTTTGTAAGTATACAAATAAGTCAAAAAGAAAATGTCAAGTCATCCATACTGAACTGGATATTTCAAGGCTCTGAGAACATTGTTATCTCTTCATTGGACGCTATTCATTCAACAAACACTCTGTATATTAAATTTTTGCTGGGTGCTGAGGATGTCAAAGATATCCCTGTGATGGTTAATTTTACTTGTCAACTGGTCTGGGCCTCTGTGCCCAGATATTTGATCAAATTTTATTCTGGGTGTTTCTATATTTTCGGATGGGATTTACATTTAAATTGATGGACTTTTAGTAAAGCAGATTGCCCTCCATAATATTGGTGGGCCTCATCCAATCCGTTGAAGGCCTGAATAGCAAAGAGACTGACCTCTTCCCCCAAAGCAAAGGCAATTGGCTAGCAGACAACTTTCAGGTTTCATCTGAAACACTGGCTCTTTCTGGTTCTGTAGCAGACTGCCTCAAACTGCAACTCTTTCTTGAGCCTTCAGTCTGTCTTCCCTATTAGATTCTGGATTCACTAAGGCTCCACCATCCCATGAACCAATTCCTTCACTGAATCACTTTCTCTCTATATATGCACACATCCGATTGATTCTGTTTCTTTGGAGACTTCAACTAACAAAGCAGCTGTTTTTAAACACCTCTGTGTCTCTTGAAACAGACATGCAAACAAGCGATTCTAATTCAGTATGAAGCTTGCCCTAAAGGTCGGTCACATGTACTAAGTATTGATAGAGTGAGAGCAGAGACAAAGAAGCACTCACATTTCTCTAGGGATTCTCGGGGAACTCTTTCAAAAAGATATTTTCTAGGAGAGCAACATCTGAGACAGACAGATTAATATGTAAAGTCCAAAGGGCTAGGAAAACAGACTGTTCTGAGGACCATCTATGCAGGAGGAAGTGGTGCAAAATAGAGATCCAAGGTGTGGTAACTGAACAAAATGCTCAGAAGTTAAGAGAAAAGCAATTAACGTGCCTATGTGCATCTGTGGACAGATGCTCCTTGGGGACAAGGACTGGAAAGGAGGTCACTTTGCTCTAGAGTTCTGTCCTGAAAACAAGGCAAACGAATGCCAAGAAAGCGCTCCTGTCAGACTCAGAGGAAATTGGCCCGCCTTACAGAACTCCAAAGCTGGGGTGGGGGGCTCTGAGTACAGGCAGTGGCCACGCCATCAGCACCCAGGACTAGGGTGGTCTTCTCTATGTGACACCCGGGGTAGAATCTCACTGCAAATATTTGTTACAAAGCACTGACATTTAAACACTTTGCTTATTGTCTAAAAGCCTTCAGTCCCTGGTTTAGTGAAGCAAGGGCTTATTCTTAAGGCTGTGATTACGTAACATAAGTAAATAGGCTTAAGAAAAAAGAAGAAAGGGAGAGGGAAATGGTAATCCATTAAGATACAGATTCAGTTGACAATTCTGCCCCATTTTCTAAGGTAAGCTGAGTAGAAACAGCTGAAAATAGATACTGAGAAGGAAATGATAGAAACGGGAATCAAAAAAGTCCACACCTCTAGGCTAGAGATTAATTAGAATTGAAAGTGGATTCAGTTAACTGAATTATGATGAAATGACTGTAATTAGGTTAAGGGAAATTTAGAGTGTAAACATTTCAGGCACACCTAGAACCTGTATCAGTTTCCAAGTGGAGATGTTAAGCAGAGAGCGAGCACCACTTTGAGGGTCTTATTCATTAGAAGGATAACTGAGAGCCTGGGAGGAGAGTTTTATCTGAGGGCGATCCCTTCCGAGCACCTTATGCACCGCTCCTGCACATTAGCTCCTCCAATCCTTATGTTTATCCCCTGTCCAAAGGCCCTCCTTGTGCTGAGCTCTCTGGTTTGCCTAGTTTCCATCCATGGCTTACAGCAGTGATCACCCATCACCTCCAGCAGATGATCCCCAACAGACCTTTCTTCTTTCCCAGGCCTGCACTCTCACAGAAGCAATTTTAATGACATTTAAAAGTAAATCGAGTGGCGTTTGTAACAGCAACATTATATGATTGTACCTTTCGTGGTCATGTTTTCAGAGCAGGTGGCATATAGAAAAGGGCTTTTCTTGATAAACGACATCCTGTGGGGATGTCGAGGAGAAAATTCAACTTGCCTTCTGTTGTCAGCACCAACAGTATCTACCATGCCCACAGCACACATCTGAAAGCCCAAGCTGCACAAAGCATCCGTGCTGACCTTAGAGTAACTGTGTGTGTTGGTGATATTGAAAATGACTTTGGGATATGGATAACAACCTCTCCTCATCAAGGCATCGTGGAGGAAGATGAAAGTACTGACCACCAAATATAATTTTATTTTATCCATGTGAAGATTAAGACTTGATGGAAGGTTTTGCAACTAACTGGACGTTTGGTCTTAGACAAGCCATTTAATTTCTTGGAGCTTTTGGGTCTTCATCTGTAAAATGGGGATACAGAAATTGTCTACCTAATGGGGCGCTTTGACCCAACCATTAGTGGTCTCTTGTTTTGTACCCCTTCCCTAAACAAACCCTTGCTCCATCTATACTATGGGCTTCCCAGGTGGCTCAGTGGTGGAGAATCTGCCTCCAATGCTGGAGAGACAGGAGACGTGGATTTGATCTCGGGTCAGGAAGATATACTGGAGGAGGAAATGGCAACCCACTCCAGCACGCTTGCCTGGAGAATCCCGTGGACAGAGGAGCCTGACAGGCTACAGTCCATAGGGTCACAAAGAGTCTGACATGTCTGAATGACTGAGCACGCATGCACACACGCCATCTCAACTGGTGTGCCCAGGAGATCTTATAAATGTCATGACTTGCCCACTTGGTTTTCCCCTCCTGCAATGCCAACTCCAGTTTTGTCTTTTTTCCTGATTGTTGAAGGAGTACAAAACTTCCAAACAGCCCGGATCTCATCAGTTTCATGAAGCCTTCCTAGACTATCTTAGCTCTCATGAATGTTGCTCCCTTGAACTCTGAACTCCTTTAGCCCCTTATCAAGTGTTTAACACACACCGCTCCTGGGCAGCTTAATGTTTTATGGCTATAACATAAGATATTTAAAAAATAATTCCTCTTACAATTTCACTTCTTGTTAATTCTGTGTATTTTTCTGTAATGTTTTCTCTAACAGGAAAAGACCAAAAGGCTAAAATAAAGAAAGGAGGAGACTATGACCTAAGGAATGTCCCTTCTTGGAGGGAAGAGGAAACTGGAAGACCTTCTGCTATTGGGTGAAAGAGGTGAGACCAAGTTCAGATGCAAATGACTTTCCTCTCCTCTCTGAGATCAGAGATTGAGGATGGTGATGGGCCAGTGGACAGGATGATAGAAGCATAAGGATAGAAAACACATGATCTGGGGTCTTTCTTTCCTCATACATGACCTGGAGACATTGTAAACTCCAGAGAGAAGCCCAGAATTTGGCATGGCAGACTTGCCTGTATGTATCCAAATGGTAGGGGAAAATTTGCTAAAAGAATTGCCTAAGGGATGAGCCTAGTTCTTTATTGTCTGTGTCCTAGGGGATGCAGAAGTTATACGTGTCCTCTGGCACTGGGGAACTTGGAAGATGCTGATTCTTGAGCCCAGAAGGTCAAGAAGATTGTTCATAGTAGTCAGAAGTGAAGAGATGTTAATACTAAAGCAGAAGGCAGGGCAGGCCACCCACGTGGGGGGCCTCAAAGCAATTGCAGATATCTTGGAAGACCAGTGGTTCCAGTGAAATCCAGGGAACGGTTATGCTATCAATAGTTAGCAAGACATTAGACTTAAACTTCAGTGAGAGAAAGACCCAGAGGAGGCCAGTCACAGGCCCACCAGTAGCAGAGGCAGCAGGAGGTGGAAGGAGACAAGGGGAAGGAGCATGGCTCCTAGGTTTAATGTTTCCAACTCTTTCTCTCCCACATCTCCTGATCACACTAGCAGGATGAGAGCTTGAGAACAAGGTGAGATAGATTATAGGAAAGGAGAGCTAAAGATCTCTTTTCCCTGCCCTTCCTCTCTTCCTCCCCTTCTTCCTTTGCACATCTGACAAGGAGTGAGCAAATTCTATCTTGTCTCCACAAATAGATTGGAAGTTGCTGAGCGATGCCTGACGCTGTGTTCTGAATACAGTGAGTACTTCATCAGTGTCGTTGGTTCTGTAGAGTTTGAACAAGTAAATTACATCTTCATCTGTGGATGTGGTGGTGGCGGTGATAATCATTGCTCATGTTTCTTCTGAGGGGATCACGTGGGGTAGTGGGATGGAAAGAAAATTCTGGATCCACATTATCTGGTTTGCATCCTGGGTCCGCAATTGACTGGCTGTAGGAGGAATCACTCAAGCTGTCCCTTGGTTTCTTTAACTGTGAGTTGATGATAGTTCATAGGACTGTAGTAAGCACCAAATCTAGTACGTATAAAGAATGTGGAACGGTACTTGGCTCACACTAAACACTTCAAAACATTCTCAACTTAGGGAATTCAAGTGCTAATTTTGTCTCCAGTTTACAGATGAGGAAACAGTGATGCAGAGATATTAAGTGACTTGCACCAGAGCACAGCTAGGAGATGACAGAGCCGGATTCCAAAGCAGGCAGCCTGAGCTCACGGACCACTCCAACTCCTCACTGTCTGGTAGAGAAGACGCCAGATGGAAATCACTTATTTCCTATTGACCCTCAAGTCCGTCACTCTGTGAGCACTTTCTCCTCTACTTGGGTCATTCTGTTCGTGATTTCTTCTCTTCCAAGCCCACTTAGGTAGTGACTATGTACAGGCCCTTAAGAGCCATCCTACTTGGTGTATTATGGATGAGAAAAAGAAAGTTTCTTGTATTGTGTTTATTCTCTCCAGGATTTTAAGTTTCTTACAATTAAAAATTTAAGTTTCCATTATTCTCCCAGGTTATTCATAGTTTTATTAGAATGAAGAATTTTATTTTGGGCCCTTTAGGAAGTTTAGATAGCATAGACTAAGCAGAAAATATCAACAAAATTAGACGCCATTTATTAAGTATACACTACCGAAAAACACGACATTACATCTGGCCTTCACAATGACCTTGAAAGTTCAGTATTACTGTTTAGTTTTAAGGGTGAGGAAACCAAAGTCTTCATAATAGGAATACTGGGGAAAAGTTACATTTATATACATATAAAATCACATAAGTATTGCCAGGAATCCTCTGGAAATATAATTATGAGACACTGATTTTAAACGATTTAAGAAAGTGACGTTGATAGATTATGAAAGAACGGTTTCCATGGCTATGAACACGGAATGACACAGTGCTAATGCAATTTTCTGGCGGCCACTTCAATGTGCTGCCTAATTCAAACTTGAAACCTGCAAGGAGTTAACTTGGTTATTCCCTGGAAAGATCCTTTGCAGATCCTTGCTCTAAGGCAAGACAATAAAATTAGGAAGAGTAATTAAATTAGAAACCCCAAGCTTAGAGGAAGAACAGGGCTCACAAACACACGGATGAAAGGGGCAGATGTCATAGGGTGACAGTTGCTGGGGAACGCCTACTTGTGTTTCTTCCCTGAGGCTCCAGGGGTGGGGTTCAGTGTCTGATAAGCATCATTTTCACAATATTCTGTTAGAAATAGAAGCAGCTGACTTGAAAGCTGCTGGGGCCTCCCCAACTGGGTTATGGAAGGGGCAGTCTTGGGGAGATAATGATGTAAGACAGTGGTTCTCCATTGCTGGCTTGCCTCAGAATCGCTTGGAAGGTTTGTAAAAAACAGATTGCTAGACCCAGATCTCTCAGTTTAGTAAGTCTTGAGGTGGGCCTGAGAATTTGCCTCTCTAACAATTTTCCAGGTGATGCTGAGTTGAGAATCCAGGCACCACTCTTTAAGAATCATTGATTTGGGAGAAGTTTGATTAGCTCTATTCATTTGGGGTAAATTTCCTTCTTCCTTTCCCCTAGTCTCAACCGATTATTCTTTGCAGGGTCTCCTCCTTGTTCTATTGTTGATTTTGTTTTCCTTGTTGATTTTTTTTTTTTTATTTTGGTGGGGGGGAGGTGGGGTGGAAGAAATGAAAAATCAGGCAGCTGCGACTCTTCTCCCGGAAGATCCTGGGAGGCAGACTGTTCTGAGAGGAGGCGCCCCCAAGCGGAACTGTGCGTAAACAGCTGCCCTGCCCTCTGAGCTCTGCGCGTTTGTCTGCTTGGCTCTCAGTTTAGGCTGCTGGTGGACTGAGTTCAGCTGCTGTCTTCAAATGCTACAAATATCCTCTGTTGCGTTTCTTTTTATTTATTCAGTTGGCTGTGTTGGGTCTTAGTTGCAGCTCACGGGCTCTCGGGCCTGGGAGCGTGTTGGCTCAGCAGTTGCCACCCTCGGGCTTTGTTTCTCCATGGCATGCGGGACCTTAGTGCCTCTGACCAGGGACCAACCCACATCCCTGCACTGCAAGGCAGATTCTTAACCACTGGACCACTGCCCCCTGTTGCATTTCTACCAAGCAAACAGTTTCCCACTTTGCATTTCCTTTCCTCTGCCCCTCTCTCTTTACCCATGCCCTTGTGGAGTTCTCTTTTGAATCTTCCTGCTTCTCTCCCGAAATAATGCAATTGTCAAAAGCAGGTCATGCTTTTAGAGCACTTAGTCACCTGACGCCATCTCTGAGGCTTGTCAACCCCACGTCCCAACTGAGGACTGTTTGATGGCTGAAGTTTCTTTTTTTTTAATTTTTAAATTTTATTGAAGTGAGTTGATTTACCAGAGAAGGCAATGGCACCCCACTCCAGTCCTCTGCCTGGAAAATCCCATGGACAGAGGAGCCTGGTAGGCTGCAGTCCGTGGGGTCACCAAGAGTCGGACATGACTTCACTTTCACTTTTCATTTCCATGCATTGGAGAAGGAAATGGCAGCCCACTCCAGTGTTCTTGCCTGGAGAATCCCAGGGGCGGGGGAGCCTGGTGGGCTGCCATCTATGGGGTCGCACAGAGTCGGATACGACTGAAGCCACTTAGCAGTAGCAGCAGCATTTGATTTACAACATTGTGTTAATTTCTGCTGTGCAGCAATGTGACTCGGTTTTATATATATATATATATATATATATATATATATATGATAGCTGAAGTTTCTTAATTAAAGAATTGTCAGACTGGTTCAGGGACTGAAATTTATGGGTCTGCTTTGTGTATAATTAATACTAGATGTATGTGTTTGTCTGACATGGGAATGAGTTCTGGCCACTTTTGACATTTTCCCAAGGCCAAGACAAGGTAAAAATAATAATTTAGAATGACCAGCTTCCAAACACTGGACACAAATGATGTTTCAAGGTGTAATTTACATTTCAATACAACCATTGCTGTGGGATGCTCAGCACAATGAACCTCTGGGGACACATCCAGCCTGTGCAGCAAATTGAATCAATATACAGTGAGTTCCTGTATTAACATGCAGCTTAGGAGGCATTTGTGCTGAACTCAAAAATCTAATTAGTGGTTTCCTGTTTGGGATACAGTGGCTGTTTATTTCATTTCCAGTTCACCTTGATCTGTAATAACTTCTCATGCTTAATTTCCATTCAGAGGGAGACACTTCCTTTCATCTCCAGCTTTTCTACAAAAGGCCCAGGAACCCAGTGTGCTAGAAACAAATGGTAGGGAGAATTCAAAATGAGGACCTCTGATTAAAATGCTTAGGACTCCACGTCATTAATAGGAAGGAGCTAATAAAGTTCATTATATCAATAGTGGAAAGAGGATATTGGCAATGTGCTTTTCTAGGAGCTTCTCTCTTGAAATGGGGTGAGCTGGGTACTGATGGAAAAGTTGACCAACTGTAGCTCCTTTTGATGCACAAGGTCATAGGTGATCCTTGTTGAAGGAAGGATCCTTGTTGAATGGGAGCTCAAAAGCCATTCTGTGAATAGAAAAAGGACTCCCAGAAAGCTGAGAAACTGGGAAATGACATCATGGCTCCTATAAAGCTGGCTTCATCCAGGAATATAAAGTGTAGCAAGTTGGTGGTCTGGGGGTTGGCAGGATTGACATGCCCGGTTCTAGAAAAAGAGCCACTTTATCCACCAGGACTCACGTGGAAGTCTAGCCTTCAGAATTCTGCTCGTGGGCCATTATTGGAACAAAACAACCGGTAGCACTGGCTGGCAGCTGTTAACAACTATCTTTGTATCATATGATCCAGGAATTCCACTCCTTGGCATATATCCTGAAAAGATGAAAACTCTCATTTGAAAACATGCATGTACGCCAATGTTCATGGCAGGACTATTTATAATAGCTAAGACATGGAAGAGTCTATGTACAGATGAATGGATAAAGATGTGGTATATGTATGTAATTATTGTTGTTGTTCAGTCACCAAGTCGTGTCTCTTTGCCACCCCATGAACTGCAACACACCAGGCTCCCCTGTCCTCCACTGTCTCCAGTAGTTTGTTCAAATTCATATCCATTGTGTCAGTGATGTTATCTAACCGTCTCATCCTCTGTCGCCCCCTTTTTCTTTTGCCTTCAATCTTTTCCAGCATCAGAGACTTTTCTAATGAGTCAGCTCTTTGAATCAGGTGGCCAAAGCACTGGTGCTTCAGCTTTAGAGTCAGTTCAATGAATATTCAGGGTTGATTTCCTTTAGGATGGACTGGTTTGATCCAAGGGACTCTCAAGAGTCTTCTCCAGCACCACAATTTGAGAGCATCAATTCTTTGGTGCTCAGCCTTCTTAATGGTCCAGCTCTCACTTCCATACATGACTCCTGGAAAAACCATAGCTTTGACTATATGTACCTTTGTTGGCATAGTGATGTCTCTGCTTTTTAATATGCTGCCTAGGTTTGTCATAGCTTTCCTTCCAAGGAGCAAGTGTCTCTTAATTTCATAGCTGCAGTCACCACCTGCAGTGATTTTGGAGCCCAAGAAAATAAAACCTGTCACTGTTTCCACCTTTCTCCCTTTGGTTTTTCATGAAATGATGGGACTAGATGCCATGATCTTAGTTTTTTGAATGTTGAGTTTGAAGCCAGATTTTTTACTCTCCTCTTTCACCCCCATCAAGAGGCTCTTTAGTTCCTCTTCACTTTCTGCCATTAGAGTGGTATCATCTGCCTATCTGAGGTTGATGATATTTCTCCCAGCAATCTTGATTCCAGCTTGTGCTTCATCCAGCCCAACGTTTCTCATGATGTACTCTGCATATAAGTTAAATAAGCAGGGTGACAATATACAGCCTGTCATATTCCTTTCCCAATTCTGAACCAGTCAGTTGTTTCATGTCCAGTTCTAACTGTTGCTTCTTGACCCTCATACAGGTTTCTCATCCATGCTTAGCATGTGGCAGAATTTCCTTCCTTTTTAAGACTAAATAAGATTTCATTATGCATAAATGTTACATTTGTTTTATCTGCCAACATTTCTATAAATCAAATAACTAGATTTTAGGTTCTCCTGGGGCTCCTGTGTACTCACACACATCATCTATGGATACTGGCAGTTTTGCTTCTTCCTACCTAAACCTTCAAGTGACTCCTGGCTCCAGATTTCCCTGTCCTCTTTTCCTGTACACAGATTGCAAAGTCAAATTCTGGTAACTTAACTATAGCTTTGTTGCTTCTGAAGGTCTCTCCACAAACCCAGTAGCTGCTCTGCTCGGTGGAGAAGCTGTGCTGCTGTGGACAGGACCCTGCCTGGTCAGGCCCTTCCTGGGTAGAATTAGCCCACGTTCCCCGCTTCCTCTCCACTGCCTATCTCAAGCTCATGCCAAACCCCCTGACTCATGTTCCACAGCCACTTCTTGAGCTAGTTTCCTTTTGGCCCTGTGGTCTCCTTGCCATTCTAGACCCTCACTCTCTCTCTGCCAGTTGAAATTCCACCGATCTTTCCATGAATCCTCTTAAGTACTATATTCTTTTTTTCCCCTTAAATTTTGGTCCTTCATTAAAAAAAATATTTATTTATTTTTGGCTGGGCTGGGTCTTCGTGGCTTATTGGGCTGTTCTCTGGTTGAGGCAAGCGGGGGCTATTCTCTGGCTGTGGTGCATGGGCATTGCAGTGGCTTCTCTTGCTTCAGAACATGGGCCCCAGGGTGCATGGGCCTCAGGAGTTGCAGCTCCTGGGCTCTAGAGCACAGACTTGACAGTTAAGGCACATGAGCTTAGTCGCTTTGGGGCACGTGGGATCTTCCTGCATCGGGATCAAACCCATGTCCTGCACTGGCAGGCAGATTCCTTACCGCTGAGCCACCAGGGAAGCCCAGGTAGCACTTTCTTGCTAAAGATTGTTGAAGATTTCTTCCTGCCTTCTTAAGTCTGATATGAACACTTGAAAAAGGTCATGAAAGTGAAAATCACTCTTGTGTCTGACTCTGCAACCCCATGGACTATACAGTCCATGGAATTCTCCAGGCCAGAATAGTGGAGTGGGTTGCCATGCCCTCCTCCAGGGGATCTTCCCAACCCAGGGATCGAAACCAGGTCTCCCGCATTGCAGGCAAATTGTTTACCAGCTGAGCCACAAGGGAAACCTTGAAAAAGGTCATAGTGGGAAGGAATTAGAATTAGGATGAGATGAGTGCAAACCCTGGTTCTCACCATAATAGTTTTGTGACCTGGTCAAGCAAGTTAGGTGGCTTGGTTTCCTTATCTGTAGAATCAGAACATTGATGCACCCTGGAGGCTCTTGTGAGGGTTAGCTGAAGAACTCAGTCAATGCTGAGTGACGCTGAGTAACTGTGCAGTGAGTGTTAGCTCTCTTCACTGTGGCCTTTGCATCTCCAGCATCCCACCGCCCCCTTCCCAAGGCATCTGCCCCACGCTGTTTTGCTTCATGGGTCTACGTGTCCTGGTGTGACCCTCAACTGGGTCTGAGTGTTCTTATTTCTGAAGCGAAGAAAGCATGGGATTCAAAGCTGGACAAGACTGGTTCACATCATGACAGTCAGTTACCAGCTCCATGGCCTCAGTTTACTCATCTAGAAATGGGAGCTTTTGTAAAGTTTGAAGTATGTAAGAGCCTTGCTCATTGCCTGGCATATAGTGATTGGATTATACACACATTGACCTGATTTGGAATTCTAGAAATTCCATTTTTAACCTGCTTCTTGCTGATACAAATCTACACTTTCCTACATAAGCAGTGCTGGGCAAGGGGTCCCATTATTCACCATGTCATCTAGGTCACAGCTGATGTCCTCGGTAACTCGGCAACATCTATCATGGGACTTGTCGCGTCCCCTGATCCCTGGCTTGTCTCTCGCAGCTGCTGAAAGTCAAGCAGTGTACCGAATGCAGTCAGTCTCTCTGGCTGGCGAATTACCTTCCCTCCAATAAATCCCATCAGTCGTCTTCAAATGTGCTTGCTCTGCACCTCGCGGGACCCAACTGTTGACGTTTCTTGGCTTTGGGCCTCTCCCCATAATCGCTCTTACAACTAGCTTTGCTAGACGTATTTTTAGAGGACAGAGAAATTTTTGTTTGGGGCCAGAGAGAGGCTGGGTTTGCACCATGAGATTGATAGCTTGCCCTCAGGAAATAGAAATGTTCTATTTTGCCTTTCTCTGACAGCTATCATTTACTGAATATCTTCAAGTCAAACAAAAGAGCAACATTCTGAAAACATTTCTCTCATAGAGATCGGGCCCATGGGGGCTGATACCTGACTTTTGTCCAAAAATAGTTTCAAGTGCAAGAGGGTGGCTGGAGGGCAGCAGAATGGAGAGCAAGAAGGTCCTGGATCTCCAGGGCTTTTCCTGGGCCCAAACCATAAAACATGATAGAATTACAAAAAGAAATTGACAAGTCTACAATTATAGTAGGAGATTTTAACACACCACTATCAGGAACTAGCAGATTAAACAGATACAAAATTAACAGGAGTTGAACATTTTGAACAATACCATTAAAAGCTTTACCTAATGCAAGAGTGGCAAACTTTTTCTATAAAGAATCAGATAGTAGTAAATATTTTATAACCACATATGGTACCCTTACCTTTCTAGCATAAAATCAACCATAGACAGTAGCTCAATGAAAGAAGATGACTATGTTCAGATTAAACTTTACGAAAAGAAAAAAAAAAAACTGGCTGTGGACTAGATTCAGCTCTAAGGTTGTAACTTTCAGACCCTCTGTCCTAATTGATAAAGTCCTTTACCCAATACACAAGGAATATACATTTAAATCAAGTTCCCCTGGGCCATTTAAACAATTAATCATAGAAGACAAACAAAGAAAGTTTCACCAAATTTCAGAGTCAATAACAAATGACCATTTCTCTGATCTCAATATAATTAAATTATATTCTGTAGAATACTCCTAAACAGAGCTGTCACACTACTTTTTTAACAGTGTAATTCATAGTAGCACAAGATTTAGGAAAACTTAAATGCCCATCAATAGAAGAAAGGATAGAAAAGGATATCTGTGATAGTTATAGAATGTAATATTATACAACAGGTAACATAACTGTGAATTTAAAGGGATCAAAAAAAAATGATGATTGAGAAAAGCAAATTCTAGAAGAATAAACAATACCATTTATAGAAATTTTAAGGCATACAGATATTGTTTACAGATATTATTTATTTATAGGAGTGGATATTAAAATGGGACTTTTCCTATTTACTAAATAATAATTACATCCCTTAGGCTGAAAACACTTGTCCATTCTAAGAAGCTTATATATGTGGTAAATCATGGTCTTCAAGTCTGGGGCTTTAGTTTTTTAAAAATAGTAACTGTTGAGAAATAATCATTAAAATGTTTTAGGTTGTAGAATTGATCAGCCTTTCTTCTTTGTGCGTATGTCTCATTTAAAAAAATCCTTCCCTGCCCTGCGTTGTTCACAAAAGCCAAGATAGAGAAACAACTTAAATGTCCCTCATCAGATGAGTGGATAAAGACGATGTGGCACATATAGACAAAGGAATACTAGCCAGCCACAAAAAGAGTGGAATAATGCCATCTGCAACAACATGGATGGAACCAGAGATTATCATAGTGAAGCAGGTTAGAAAGAGAGACAAATACTATATGATATCATTTGTATGTGGACTATAAAATATGAAACAATGAACTTATCTATGGAACAGAAACAAACCCACAGACATAGAGAACAGATTTGTAGTTGCTGAAGGGGAAGAGGGAAAGGGAAGGATTGGGAGTTTGGAATTAGCAGAATCCAAACTGGTATATACAGGATGAATAAACAAAAAGGTCCTACTGAATAGCACAGGGGACGATATTCACTATCCCGTAATAAGCCATAATGGAAAAGAACATGAAAAAGAAATGAATGCATATGTAAACTGAATCACTTCGCTATATAGCAGAAATTCACACAACATTGTAAATCAACTACACGTCAATAAAATAAATTTTAAAAAAGAGAAATCATTCCTTGTCCTGAGGTCATACAATAACCTCCTATGTTTTGGGCTGTGTGTGCTATGCTCAGTCGAGTTTGACTCTTTGTGACCCTATGGACTGTCCTGCCAGGCTCCTCTGTCCATGGAATTTTCCCCGGCAAGAATACTGGAGTGAGTCGCCATAAATATATATGCTATAGACTAAATATCCGTGTTTCCTAAAATTCCTATGTTGAAACTTAATCCCTAAAGTGATGCTATTTGAAGGTAGAGGCTTTGGGATGTGAATAAGTTACGAGGGTAAAACCCTCATGAATGGGATGAGTGCCCTTGTAAGAGAGACCCCAAAAAGAAGCCTTGCCTCTTCTGCCCTGTGAGGACACAGTAGGAAGATGGACTTTATGAACCAGGAAGCAGGCTCTCGCCAAATGCTTTGACTGTGCACTTCCCAGCCTCCAGAAATATGAACAATATATTTCTGTTGTTTATAAACCACCCAGCTTAGGTAATTTGTTACAGCAGCCCAAATGGACTAAGACTGTATATATATATATATATTTTTTTTCCTCCACATTTTCTAATTGCTTATTTTTCATAGACTTCTTTCGCTTGTTTTAATGTCATTCCATATTATTTTAAAAAATGAAAATCATTTTGTTAATCTCTGAGCATTCTAAACATTTATTTAAAATCTTATGTTTCTGCAAAATTTCATCTTTTAAAAATTTCATCTGACATTTATGTTTCAATTATTGATTTTGTTGGCTGTCTTAGCAGTGAAAGAAAGTGAAGTCACTCAGTCGTGTCCAACTCTTTGCAACCCCATGGACTGTAGCCTACCAGGCTCCTCCATCCATGGAATTTTCCAGGCAAGAGTACTGGAGTGGGTTGCCATTTCCTTCTCTAGGGGATCTTCCTCACCCGAGGGTCGAACCCGGGTCTCAGGCATTGCAGGCAGACGCTTTACCATCTGAGCCACCAGGGAAGTCTTAGCAGTAGATTTGGCATTTTGATTTACAGGCTAATTTTAAATAAGGGTGTAGTTTTGTTTTTTGTTGCGGTCTACTTCCTTCTCCGGTATGGGCTTATTTTTACCTCCCTGTGCAGTGCAGTAATTTCACTTTTTTTTTTTTTTTTCCAGTTGGCACTCTGGAACTTCCAGCCCCAAATCGTGCCATATAATGGAAGTTTGACACTCCTATTCCTTAGTGGCTTTTGGAATATCATCTGTCTAAAAACTGGTGGATTGATTACTGGGCCGGTCATGTCCTCCCTCTTTTCTAAGCTCTTTATTTCCTAGAAGGCCTTGCCCCCAGGTTGTGAGCTGGCATTCGTTCTGTCATCTTCTTTCACAGGCATGGCTCAGAGGTTAAAGCGTCTGCCTGCAATGCAGGAGACCCGGGTTTGATCCCTGGGTCGGGAAGATCCCCTGGAGAAGGAAATGGCAACCCACTCCAGTATTCTTGCCTGGAGAATCCCATGGATGGAAGAGCCTGGTAGGCTACAGTCCACGGGGTCGCAAAGAGTCGGACACGACTGAGTGACTTCACTTCTTCACAGGCATGGGTGTCTTTACGCCTTGGTTTGGATTTCTTGGCTTGCATAAGCAATTTTAGTCCTGGTGTCTCTTCAGGGGCCAGAGTCTTGGCGGCTGCTACTTCCTTTACAGACTGGGCTCCAGTGGGTCTATGGCAGTGGCACCTCTATGCCCTCTCTGTGTTTCTACTCTTTCCTTGGGTCTACTGGGATGTAAGTATGGTTTTTGAATGAAGCTCCTTTTTAAATCTATCACTGCTGTGTGTTGGAAGAGAGAGGTGCACCAGTGCATACATCTCATGGATTTACAGAACCAGTCTTTGGGCTATCATTTGGTTATTTTCCTCTACCCCCACAAATATCCCATCTCCATGGTTTCTGAGACATCTGATGACGGATATCTTAGTCCATTTGTGCTGCTATAACAAAACATCATAGACTGGGTAGCTTACACCACAAACACTTATTTCTCACAGTTCTGGAGGCTAAGTCCAAGATCAGGGTACTGGCAGATAGGTGTAGTCTCTAGCAGAGAACGAGCTGCTATGTTAGTAAGCAAGGTATTTTATGACAGGCTTTAAGAGGCAGTATACGGCAACATTTAAGATCTGGGTTTTGGAACCAGAATACCTGGACTTGAATCTTAGCTCTGCCCCTTATTAGCTCAGACAATTTATTTCACCTCTTTGTACCTGAGATTCCCTTATTGATAAATAGAGGTTTGTAAAAAAAAAGGGGGGGGTTAGTAATATTACTTTCCTTATAGAATTTTGTAAGAAATACATATATTAACTTTTCTAATAGTGAGTAAAAGTGAAAGTTGCTCAGCTGTGTCCAATTCTTTGCGACCCCATGGACTACAGAGTCCTTGGAATTCTCCAGGCCAGGATACTGGAGTGGGTAGCCTTTCCCTTCTCCAGGGGATCTTCCCAACCCAGAGATCGAACCCAGGTCTCCTGCATTGCAGGTGGATTCTTTACCAGCTGAGCCACAATGGCTATTATTCCAGTCAGGTCCAGGCAGGAATCACCCACCTATTTGCTCTATGTCTCCAGGTTAGAAAGCTTCATTCTCTCCCACCTCTAACAAAGCAGAGAAAACCCAGTCACCTCTTTCAGAAAGTTTATGACGATTGCACATTTTGGCTCTTCTTTTCATTGGCGACTGGGTACAGAGAGATGAGGAAGAGGCAAAAAAGACAGGAACAAACTATCAGAGGCCACTACAAGGTGAGAACCAGAGAAGGTTTCAGAGTTTAACAGGGATGTGTAGACGACTTTTATGACTGCCAACACACCCAGGGAAACCTCCTCCTGTAGGCTTTGAACCTCAGAATAGGAAGGATCCTTAGACATTGCTGATCAGACTCTTTATACGAAGCTGGACTTCCTGTTCCTATTTGCGCCTGCCTTTCTCATGGAACGCAGAATGGGGAGGAACACTCTCTAGGCCCTAAAGACAGAACACATGGGCTTCATTCAAAGCTAGGCAGACATGAGTTTATACTCTGACTCTACTGCTTATCAGCTGTAGGATCTTGGACAAGTTAATTTTAAGTGAATTTAATATCTCCAAATTTCAGTTTTCAATTTATAATATGGAAGAATGATAATATGTTTATTACAGGGCTACTGTGAGACTTAGAGATGAGAAATGCAGAATACCTGTACATAATAGGATTGCATCATTAGGTTATGATGTCCCCAAAATAGTCATTAGGTTCTGCTTAGACCTCCAGAGATGAGAATCCACTTAAGTGAGGAACCACTTAAAATTCCTCGCACAGCTCTTGGCATCAGGAAGTTGTATATGTTCTGCACAAAGATACTTGTGCAATTATTTAGGTAAGTCGCTACCTTGACTGATCTCAAATTCTGTCATCACCATATTTCTCTGCAGTGACAGGAAAAGAAGGCACTTTGTTGGTTGGCACCCAGACTCCTTGTCCCCCAAAGAACCCTTCTTTTATCAGCCATTTCTCCATCTGCTCTTCTCTGCAGCAACAGTTTTATAGTGTAGATGTTTTCAACTGGAACGGGAGCACATGGCTTGAATAAATGTAATTAGTGCATTCCTAAGGAAAACAGGCTAGGCTATGCAGAACCCAAGCGCTTTGCATCTTTAGAAAAGCTTCGGAAGATATGCGCTCCCTTACTGTCTCCCTAATTAAAAAAAGAAAAAGAGACGGAGATAATGGTAATTAAAATGTAGGATCATTAACCAAACAAAAGGAAACCCGAACCAAAACCAAACCACTAAGGACAATGGTCACACTTCCTGGGTTTATGCTCAATCCTAAACCTTTGAAATTTCTTTTGTCAGATACAAATAAATTTCTTCTATAAAGAAATTTACAGATCACAGGAGCTCAGGGAAGAAAAACTACACAAAAGCCTCAGTCACCATCCCCAATCCGGTTATTCTCCACACTCTCAGAGGGAGGCAGCAGGAAGGTGGGGCTCTTTGCCCTGTCTGGGCTCCTGTGTTGCTGCTAAAAAACCCGGGTGCCCAGGTGGAGGGCAATGTGAGGAGCACCCTGGGGAACTCCGTGACCGCAGGAGTTATCTTAACTCCTGGGCCCCAGGTTTCCATTAATGAAATCGGAATAAAGAATCTTTAAGAATGTTCATGGCTCTGAGTTAATATGAATCTAACTTTCTTGAATTGATAAGGACATCAGAGGCACACTCATGATAGCAAAGAGCTTTACGTAGGTTATCTCATTCTTTTTCTTCACAGCCACTTGGTGTGATAAGGGCCTGTAGTTCACACTTTGCTGAAGAGGACAAAGGTTCAAAGTCATCAGCTGATTAGCCTAAGATAGCTATTCAGTGGTCCAATCTGGATTCAAGCCCAGATCTGTCGGAGTCATCAAGTCATGCTTTTTTTCACTTAAAGAAAATTTTCGTTGGGTCCTAAAGATTAGGAAAATGGAAATGCTGCTGGTAGTCATTAATTCTTTCATTTGTTGTTTAGTTATGATGTTGTGTCTGACTCTTTGGGGCCCCGTGGACTGTAGCTCACCAGGCTCCTCTGTCCATGGGATTCCCTAGGCATGAATACTGGAGTGAGTAGCCATTCTCTTCTTCAGGGGATTTTCCCAAGGTATCAAACTTGGGTGTTTACATTGCAGGCAAGTTCTTTACCCTCTGAGCCACCAGGGAAGCACAGATTCTTTCATTTATCGGGTATTTATTAAGCACCTACAGTTGCCAGACCCTGCGCTAGGAGGTAGGAACACAATGGGAACACTCCTATACCTAACCATCCCGCTAAGATTGAAGGCGTTATTGTTACTGCTCCTCTTCACAGCTAAAGAAGGAATGCAAAAATAGATTTTGATCTTTCTTAAACTTATACAGCTGTTTACCATTTCCAGGCTCTTTGGGTTCCTTACCTTTTTTTGATCTTCACAATGAGTGAGAGCCCAGATGAGGAAATTGAGTCTCAGAAAGACATGCAGCAGAACTTGAGTCTTCCCAGCCCATGTCCAGTGCTCTTATATTACACAAGGCAGCCTCCTGCATTCAGAAGGGAAGAATAAGTACTGTTGAATCCAGCTAATAATTCTTTTGTTCACTTGTTTTCCTGTGTGATGCCAAGTAGCTTCAATGGCAGTTTAGAAAAAAAAATTCTCAGTTTGAAATTAAAAAAAAATGTATTTATTTATTTGGCTGTGTCTTAGTTCAACGTGCAGAGTCTTTGATCTTCACTGTGGCATGTGGGATGAGGGATCTTTTTTTTTTTTTCCAGTTACAGTGTGCAGGATCTTTAGATCTGAGTCATGCGAACTCTTAGTGGCAGCATGTGGGATCTAGTTCCCTGCCCAGTAACTGAACCCAGGCCCCCTGCGTTGGGAGCGTGGACTCTCAGCTGCTGGACCACCAGGGAAGTCCCCAGGGGCAGTTTCCATTTTCTTCCACCCTTTGTAGGCACGGGCAGGTCTGCCTGAGCTGTCCCTGGGTTGAGGTCCACTTTCTCTGCTTCAGGGTTGTAGACAGAGCTTCTGGGCCTTTGCCTCATAACCCAGGCAGTGGTAAAGGGCTCAGCAGCCACTGCCTCTCAGCAAATTCACACAGTTTTGGATAGGACGTGCCTGCAGCCCAGCTAAACCTGCATCCATGCTTGCAGCAATTTGGACCATCACTTGGGGGCCCTTCTCCAGGGCTGGACACCGTGTTTGAAGAGAGACACAAATGAACAGAAGCAGAGTGAGGATACATGTCAGAGTCCTTGTCGGCTGAGACGCAATTGACGCCGGGGGAATTTTTGCCTGGAGAACACGTGGGTAGATGAGGAAGGAGATGGTGAAAATAAATACTGATTTAGTATTCATATGTGTCAGGCACTGTGTGAGGGTCTGGAAAAAGAGTGACGCTCTCGCCCTCATGAAGCCTGTGCTAAATGAGGAATACTATAATAACTTGATTTTTTTTTTTTGAGAGCTTATCTTGGCTAGGTACCAATCTGAGAATCTCACATAAATGATCATATTTAATTCCACCAGCACCCTCTAGGAGGCAGCTAGTATTATTATCACCTTCATTTTGCAGGCAGGAAGACAGGCGTGGGAGGTAAAGAGCGTGCGTAGGTGCTGGGATCTGACCTTTCACATTTAGGCTGCTGCCCTGCGTGCCCGGTCGCTAAGCACATCGCGCTCCTGGATTCTGAAGAGGCGGCTGCAGTGTGTAAAGTGCTCGTGCACACACTGCCCCATTTGATGCCCAGAGCGGTTCTTTGAGGCACATGTTGCCACCACCATTCTACAAGGGAGGGGTCTGTGACCTGGGGAGGTGAAGGCTTTTGCCCAGCAGGTTAGCATCCACAGCCTGGTCTGGCACGCACTGCAGGATGCATGCTCAGTAACTCCTTTGTGCTGAATCTGAAAAGTTCCTTGCAGTGAACAGGTGTTCTTTTGTGACCATAAAGACAGCACTGAAGCAGAGAAAATGGCTTCTGCTCCTTCACGTTTCCCGAGGTTGGCTCTGAGCTGCATTGCGGTGATGTCATCCAGGGCACTCTGTGATTAAGCCATCTGGGGGAACAAGGTACTCTTTCGTTTTTCTCATTAACAAGTTCGGACGTGTGAATTGTGTGAGGGTGTCACTAGCGGCACCAGGAGCCATCTCAGCATTCCTGGACGGGGGCATTCACGGGTGCCTCTCCTGTGTGCCTGGGGCGGTTTGCGGGAACCTCAGAGGCGGCATGTACTCTTTCTTCTCAATTATCTGCTCATCTTAGGGCAGGTTGCTCTACTTTGAAAACAACATCAATTGGACCCAATCACTCACATTTTTCTCTTTCTGCAGTTTGCTAATTATCTCTGAATGTTACCAGCAGCAGAGACTTGATTCTGAGGCTTACAGACCTGGAGGAGGTCAGAGGCCACGTGCGCCAGCTCTTTGTTGGGAAGGAAACGGGAAACTGAGGGACTAGGGGGCGCGGTCTGCTCCTCCAGGGAGTAGCGTCCCCTCCTGCCCTCCTCCTGCGCCCCACACACCTCTCAGCTCTCCTGTGAGTGAGCAGGACCCAGTGGGGCCTTCCCAGGACAGACCTTCACTGCCATGTCCTCTGCCACAGCTACTCTCTGAAGGACCCACGTGATAGTATCTCATGCATATTTCCTGAGTTTTTCAGATACTAAAATGACCATAATCAAAAGATCCAAAAACAACAAGTGCTGGAGAGGGTGTGGAGAAAAGGGAACCCTCCTACACTGCTGGTGGGAATGTAAATTGATACAGCCACTATGGAGCACAGTATGGAGATTCCTTAAAAAACTAGGAATAAAACCACCATATGACCCAGCAATGCCACTTCTAGGCATATACCCTGAAGGAATCAAAGCTCAAAAAGACACATGTACCCCAGCGTTCTTTGCAGCTTTATATACAGTAGCCAAGACATGGAAGCAAACTGGATGTCCATTGACAGATGAATGGATAAAGACGCTGCGGTACATACGTACAGTGGGATACTACTCGGCCGTAAAAGGAATGCACTTGTGTCAGTTCTGAGGTGGATGAACCTAGAGCCTATTATACAGACTGAAGTAAGTCAGAAAGAGAAAAACAAATACTGAATATTAACGCATCTCTATGGAATCTAGAGGGACAGTACTGAGGAACCTATTCACAGAGCAGCAGTGGAGACGCAGGCATAGAGAATAGGCTTACGGACAAGGGTGGGGAGAAGAGGGAGAGGGTGAGACGAATGGAGAGAGTAGCCTGGAAGCATGTACGCTAACATACGTAAATAGATGGCCAATGGGAATTTGCCGTATGACTCAGGGAACTCAGACTGGGGCTCTGGAATAACCTACAGGGGTGGGAATGGGCGGGAGGCGGGTGAGAGATTCAATAAAGAGGGGATATATGGTTAATTATGGTTAATTCATGTTGATGTATGATAGAAATCAAACCAATATTGTAAACCAATCATCAATCAATCAAAAATAAATAAATATTTTTAAAATGGCAAAACCCCAAAAAACCCTGCCCCCAAGTGGAAGAAGTTAACCACTCAGTGATCATGAGCACAGGGCCCCCAGGCCCCCAGGCCTTCTGAGGAGTGATAATGTGACTCTGCCTTGTTACCTCAACATCAACCACCAGAGGATTGGGCACAAGCTGGTCACACCCCCTGGGATGTCCTTCCCGCCCTCACCTGGCCTTTAAAAATGCTTTGCTGAAACTCTTCAGGGAGTTCAGGGTTTGGGTGGGCATCAGCCACCTGCTCTTGCTCAGCCCTACAGTAGACTTTCTCTGCTCCCAGCTCTGATGTTTCGGTTTGTTGGGTCTCACTGTGAGTTGAGCACAGGAACTTGTGCTCAGTAATGCTCCTAGTTCACCGTTTTCTTTATTTTAAATTGAAGTTTAATTGATTTACAATGTCCTACTAATTACTTGGAGAAGGCAATGGCACCCCACTCCAGTACTCTTGCCTGGAAAATCCCATGGATGGAGGAGCCTGGTAGGCTGCCGTCTATGGGGTCGCACAGAGTCGGACCCGACTGAGCGACTTCACTTTCACTTTTCACTTTCATGCATTGGAGAAGGAAATGGCAACCCACTCCAGTGTTCTTGCCTGGAGAATCCCAGGGACAGGGGAGCCTGGTGGGCTGCTGTCTATGGGGTTGCAAGAGTCGGACACGACTGAAACGACTTAGCAGCAGCAGCAGCAGCATTAATTACTGCTGTATAGGAAAGTACTTCAGTTATACATACAAACATAGTGTATACATGGATACATCCACATACAGTATATATATACATACATGTGTAGTTCTCTGTGCTGTACAGTAGGGCCTTGTTGTCCCACTGTATACACCAGTTTGCATCTGCTAATCTCAAACTCCCAATCAAGCCCTCTCCCGCTCCCCTCCCCCGTGGTAACTTCCAGTCCATTCTCTGTGTCCGTGATTCTGTTTCTGTTCATAGATAGGTTCATCTGAACCGTAGTTTAGATTCCACATTTAAGTGATATCATATGGTATTTGTCTTTCTCTTGCTGACATACGTCTCTTAGTATGATCATCGCTAGTTGCACCACCTCCTTCTTTTAAGAGGTGATGGAAGAGAGGCCGGAAACGTATGTGACTTGTCATGGCCAACAAGTGAGGAGAAATGGGCCAGAGGCCAGGCGTTCCTGCTCCCTGTCTCAGCAGCTGGGGACTAGCTGGGCCAGGACAAATGGGCTTGCTGTGCGTGCTGTTACCCGGCTTAGCCTAAGCACATGCTCCTCACAGAGGAAACACACATGGAACAACCAGGCATGTGAGAGAAGAGAGAGAGAAAGAAATATTCCCCTAAAAGTAGATACAGAAGAGCAAATGTCATGGGAAGAAACAGCATCAGTCTCTTTAGGAGAGCTGAGTCCCCAGGAGTCTCTGCTGCCCCCAGAGGAGGAGGTGAACCAGGCGACTGACAGAGAAGGAGCTGCTGGAGCCCCAAAGGGAGCTCTGACTCTGGGTTCCTCCAAACCCAACCCCGAGTCCAGGCCGTGGGTGCAGGCTGTGTGTCTGAGAGGTGAGCCCAGGGAGCACAGGTGAGGGGACAAGGGGGTCAGGGAAGGGAGAAGGCCCGAGGGGGGCTTTACTGAGGGGGCGCCATGTGGGCGATCCTGAAGAATGGGGCTGAATGTTGTCCCACCTGGCATCAGGGAGGCCGTAGGGTTTTTCTGGGTTGTGTCTCTCCTTGGATGAGGGTTATCCCCAGTCAGCATCTCAGGGCTGCCCTGGATGGGTTAAATACGTTTTACATCCAGGAGAAAGCCTGTAGGTGAGGGAGTAGAGAGACAGAGGTGGAAAGCTGCAGTGCTCTGGAAACTGCATATTGTAGCTGTTAGTGGACTCAGACGGGACAAAGCGTATGCAGGCTGGGGTCTGACACAGAGCCTGGTCTGTCTTGGAGCGGAGAGACGGCAGAAATCAGCACGCTGCGGGGCTGCCACTCTCTCACCATTATGAAATGCACAGAATCCCTGTGGAGAAACACGTGAAGGGATCGAGGCATGCGTCTGGGGTGATGTGGGGCAAAACAGAGGCAGTTGCACAGTCCTTGGAGGTGGATCATGAGAGCATGGGCCTTAGGAATTGGTCAGACCCGAAGTGGAGCCTCATCTGCTTCCAAAGGCAGGGGGCCTGGGTGCCTCCGGGGTGTCTGGCTTCCATACACAGCCCTTCTGCAGCTGCTCCAGGCACCGGGAGGGGTGATGTGGGAATGAATGAGTCCTCTCATTAGAGGAGGGACCCTCACAAACTCTGGATGGTGGCTCTTGAGCCAGGGCTGACAGAAGCCTCCACCCATGCCCACGTCTGTGTCGAGAGCCCACTTGCTCTTTGAGGGCTGTGAGTGATTCCTGGTGTGAGCCACTCAGTCCCTGTTCCCAGGAGGCAAGCTGGGCACCTGAGGCTGCAGGAAACTCCAGCTGAGATGAGCCCTTCACCAATGACTCATGTCAAGTAATGATGACTTTGGGCTTCCCCGGTGGCTCAGGGTTAAAGAATCTGCCTGCCAATGCAAGAGATGCAGGTTTGATCGCTGGGTTGGGAAGATCCCCTGGAGGAGGAAATGGTAACCCACTCCAGCATTCTTGCCTGGAAAATCCCATGGACAGAGGAGCCTGGTGGGTTTCAGTCCATGAGGTCATGAAAGAGTCAGACAGGACTTAGCAACTAAACAGCAGCAAAAGCCACCACAACAAATGGTGACTTTATGTCAATCAACGGTGTCCCATACAGATAGACAGATATTTGTGGGGAAGCCCGGAAGAAAGGAGGCAATGAGAGCTACTCCTGCCAAAGCACTGACGAGGGGCATGGTTTTCCTGTTTTGAGATAAATATCTGCTACCATGGCATGGGTGGGGTGGTGGGCAGATAAACTTGAATCTCTCTCTTAAGTGAAGGAAAGGCTGCTAAGATCCGAAAGGAAAGAGAGAGACGGAAGAACCCGGTTCCTTTGGATTCAGCGTGTCCCTCTGATGCTGTGGCCAAAACAGTGACCGGCACAGCTGGCCACAGGATGCGTGGCCTGCCTGGTTTTGGCGCAGCTGAGAGCAACTCAAGCACCACGTTGTCTGTTCTCCAGGTCTTTCATCAGAAACTCGTCCCTGTCCCTCTGTCAATATCAACATCCTCAATGACTGGACCGACAGCCCCCAGGCAGAGGGAGCCTGTGTGTGAGAACGGGACGGTGCCCTGGGCTGGAACGAGGGGCGCCTGGACTCAGGCCTCCATTCCCCCACCAGCTGGCTTTCTGGACCCTGCTGTCCTTGTCCAGGAAGCCAGGGAGTCAGACCAGAGATCTTTATCTCCTCTTCCACATCCAGAGGTGATGTGTTCTCTGGGGGAAGAGATAGGGAGTTTGGGATGGGCATGCACACGCTGCTACATTTAAGATGGATAACCAGTAAGGACCTACTGTACAGCACATGGAAGTCTGCTCAGTGCTATGTGGAAGCCTGGATGGGTGGGGAGTGTTGGGGAGAAGGGAGGCCTGTATACGTGTGGCTGAGTTCCTACACTGTTCACCTGAAACTCTCACAACACTGTAATCAGCTATATTCCAATACAAAATGACAAGTTTTTTTTTTTTTTAAAAGAACTGATGCTTTCTCATTTTATTTTTCTCTGGGAAGGCGATCTGAGATTGAAGACATACTTTGAGAAAAGGTTTTACTGTAGCTGCTACTTTGACCTCTCTGAATCTGTCTGCTCTTCTCTAAAATCGGGATAATAAAATTGCTCTTCCTAATTCACGGGTTTTTAGCTAGAAGATCAGATGAGATAGTGATTGCAAAAATGTTTCTATAACCTGTATAGCATGTCATTCACTCATTCATCAAATGTTTTAAGCATCTACGTCTGTGTTGGTGCCTAAGAATATCAGGATGAGATAGAGTCCCTGCCCTGGTGGGGCTTCAGTTTGATGTGGTATCCACCAGCAAGCACATAGCTGAGTTACTGTGACTCACCCTAACCAAGCGACTACAGGTTGCCACGCTATGAGAACACGGAGGACTTGGTGGCACCCAAGGGCAGGTCGGCACACACACCAACGCACACACCTAACAGGGAAATGATACACTTATCCATTCACCGAACATTTCTAGAATTCCTGCTCAGTCCATGTGCATCTCTCCTGGTTCAGGCATGAACTTTCCTGGTGTCTATGTCATGGCTTGTTCTCTGTGTCTCTTGTTGCTTGAACCGTGTGGGTACGCCCTTCTTTCCAAGCCACGGAGCAGACCAGGTCTGCTGTCCTTTCTTGGGCACACATCCCACAGAGGGAGCAGGGCCAGCTTTCCAGGTAGTACAGGCTGTTCTTGCATGCACACAGCTTCAAGGGCCAGAGGCCTGCCAAGCTGAACATGCTTCCTCTTTGTGTGTGTATTATTATTGCTGAAGGCATGGCATTCATAGCAAAGGAGCTCAGTGATCTCCCCTCATGAACTGCAAAGCTCCCTTCTACCTGCCTAGTACATAAAGAGCTATGCACTGGCCCAGCCCGGTGGCCACCTCTATCTCCTACCACATGGCAAGAAGCAAGCCTGCAAGAGATCAGAGGAATGTCTCTTTAAGAATGCTTGAGCTTATGGGACAGGCCAGATGGATGGCGACAGGCAGAGATTGCCCACTGGCCAGCAGAGGTCCAGGGGATGCCCAGAGGAGAAGGTGTCCCACCCTCTCAAAGAAGTGTTTCTTTGTCCAGCTCTGGCCACTTCTGGCAGTGCTCCTGTGTCTAATCTACTCATCTTTCCCCTCAAAGACCCCAAATATCCCTGTGCCTTTGGCTTTTATAGCAGAAGCTCTCATAATTTACCTTCATGATTTGGCCTGGCCAAGTAAACTGGGGCTATCCCCTCTGTGAGTGCTCTGATTGATATCCACGGGAGGTGGAGTCCTCACAACTCAGAGGCCGCTCTCTGGTCTGCACGTGGACTTTCACTCCCACTAACTGAATTGCTAGTTATTAGTTCCTACTTATTGAGAGTCAGTTCTAGGTGATCCTGAACTGTTTACTCCTTCTCTAGTTCAAGAAAACATTCTATACATTGATGAAATAGAACTTATTTCCATAAAAGCTGAAGTTGTATCTTTTTTTTTTGGAAAGCTTCAGTAGAATTGAGGAGGTTACGGAAATTGCTGTCAAGGGTGTAGGTGAAACGACTGGATGTTGATGTGATGGTCACTTTTGCTCGTATCTCATGGGTCAGAACTTGGTCACATGGACATTCCTGACTGCTGCAGGCTGGGAAATGTAGTCTTTATTCTAGGAGGCCACATATCCAGCTAAAATCTGGGTTTCTATCACTTCAAGAAAAATTAGAAGGGCTTTTGGGAACAATGGGCAATCTCTACCACGGTATATATAAGGCTTTTGTTTTTCTGTAAATCCCAACCAGTAATGCTGAAGAAGCTGAAGTTGAACAGTTCTACAAGACCTTTTAGAACGAACACCCCCAAAAGATGTCCTTTTCATTATAGGGGACTGGAATGCAAAAGTAGGAAGTCAAGACACACCTGGAGTAACAGGCAAATTTGGCCTTGGAATAAGGAATGAAGCAGGGCAAAGACTAATAGAGTTTTGCCAAGAAAATGCACTGGTCATAGCAAACACCCTCTTCCAACAACACAAGAGAAGACTCTACACATGGACATCACCAGATGGTCAACACCGAAATCAGATTGATTACATTCTTTGCAGCCAAAGATGGAGAAGCTCTATACAGTCAGCAAAAACAAGACCAGGAGCTGACTGTGGCTCAGATCATGAACTCATTATTGCCAAATTCAGACTGAAATTGAAGAAAGTAGGGAAAACCACTAGACCATTCAGGTATGACCTAAATCAAATCCCTTATGATTATACAATGGAAGTGAGAAATAGATTTAAGGGCCTAGATCTGATAGATAAGAGTGCCTGATGAACTATGGAATGAGGTTTGTGACATTGTACAGGAGACAGGGATCAAGACCATCCCTATGGAAAAGAAATGCAAAAAAGCAAAATGGCTGTCTGGGGAGGCCTTACAAATAGCTGTGAAAAGAAGAGAAGTGAAAAGCAAAGGAGAAAAGGAAAGATATAAGCATCTGAATGCAGAGTTCCAAAGAATAGTAAGAAGAGATAAGAAAGCCTTCCTCAGCAATCAATGCAAAGAAATAGAGGAAAACAACAGAATGGGAAAGACTAGAGATATCTTCAAGAAAATTAGAGATACCAAGGGGATATTTCATGCAAAGATGGGCTCGATAAAGGACAGAAATGGTATGGACCTAACAGAAGCAGAAGATATTAAGGAGAGGTGGCAAGAATACACAGGAGAACTGTACAAAAAAGAGCTTCACGACCCAGATAATCACGATGGTGTGATCACTCACCTAGAGCCAGACATCCTGGAATGTGAAGTCAAGTGGGCCTTAGAAAGCATCACTACGAACAAAGCTAGTGGAAGTGATGGAATTATAGTTGAGCTATTTCAAATCCTGAAAGATGATGCTGTGAAAGTGCTGCACTCAATATGCCAGCAAATTTGGAAAGCTCAGCAGTGGCCACAGGACTGGAAAAGGTCAGTTTTCATTCCAATCCCAAAGAAAGGCAATGCCAAAGAATGCTCAAACTACTGCACAATTGCACTCATCTCACACGCTAGTAAAGTAATACTCAAAATTATCCAAGTCAGACTTCAGCAATATGTGAACCGTGAACATCCAGATGTTCAAGCTGGTTTTAGAAAAGGCAGAGGAACCAGAGATCAAATTGCCAACATCTGCTGGATCATCGAAAAAGTAAGAGAGTTCCAGAAAAACATCTATTTCTGCTTTATTGACTATGCCAAAGCCTTTGACTGTGTGGATCACAATAAACTGTGGAAAATTCTGAAAGAGATGGGAATACCAGACCACCTGACCTGCCTCTTGAGAAATCTGTATGCAGGTCATGAAGCAACAGTTAGAACTGGACATGGAACAACAGACTGGTTCCAAATAGGAAAAGGAGTACATCAAGGCTGTATATTGTCACCCTGCTTATTTAACTTCTATGCAGAGTACATCATGAGAAACGCTGGGCTGGAAGAAGCACAAGCTGGAATCAAGATTGCCGGGAGAAATATCAATAACCTCAGATATGCAGATGACACCACCCTTATGGCAGAAAGTGAAGAGGAACTAAAAAGCCTCTTGATGAAAGTGAAAGTGGAGAGTGAAAAAGTTGGCTTAAAGCTCAACATTCAGAAAATGAAGATCATGGCATCCGGTCCCATCACTTCATGGGAAACAGATGGGAAAACAGTGAAAACAGTGTCAGACTTTATTTTTCTGGGCTCCAAAATCACTGCAGATGGTGACTGCAGCCATGAAATTAAAAGACGCTTACTCCTTGGAAGGAAAGTTATGACCAACCTAGAAAGCATATTCAAAAGCAGAGACATTACTTTGCCAACAAAGGTCCGTCTAGTCAAGGCTATGGTTTTTCCTGTGGTCATGTATGGATGTGAGAGTTGGACTGTGAAGAAGGCTGAGCACCGAAGAATGGATGCTTTTGAACTGTGGTGTTGGAGAAGACTCTTGAGAGTCCCTTGGACTGCAAGGAGATCCAACCAGTCCATTCTGAAGGAGATCAGCCCTGGGATTTCTTTGGAGGGAATAATGCTAAAGCTGAAACTCCAGTACTTTGGCCACCTCATGTGAAGAGTTGACTCATTGGAAAAGACTCTGATGCTGGGAGGGATTGGGGGCAGGAGGAGAAGGGGACGACAGAGGATGAGATGGCTGGATGGCATCACTGACTCGATGGACGTGAGTCTGAGTGAACTCCGGGAGTTGGTGATGGACAGGGAGGCCTGGCGTGCTGCGATTCATGGGGTCGCAAAGAGTTGGACACGACTGAGCGACTGAACTGAACTGAAATCTCTGATGGAACCAATTTTTTTAGGGGAGACTGGGGGACTGATGGATTCTTGGGTCAGATATCCTCCGATAAGAGGACTCTTACGTACAACTTATCTTCTAGGGCTCTCACCATACTCTCCCCTGCCTAAGTCCTATTCAGCTTTGTTCACTTGCTGTTCTTTTCCCGCATTTGTTCACTCGGTCCACAGATGTTTCCTGTTGTGTGAGACATCGGCACTGAGGAAACTGAGACAGGCGAGTGAGACGGAGCCCCTGCATGTGCGGTTCAGAGCCTTGATGGGGAGGCAGGGCCAGGGATGCGGAGAAAGTGCTATGCAGGGCGTGCACAGGGTCCTGTGGGAACGTGCCGAGGGGGTAAGAGTTAGGGGAGACCCCCAGGAGGTGAAATTTGAGATGGTCAGGGAGGTGAGCGGTAGGAGTGAGGGGGCAGTGAGATGCAGGGATATCATAGCTGAGATCGTGCTGCACAGAACGGTCACTGGGAGCGAGCACTCGCTGGCCCCTGCATCCTCTCCTGTCCCCTCCCCCAGCCTTGCCACGCCCTCCTCCTGACTAGGCAGGCTCTCTACCCTTCCGTGCCTCTGCCTACCCTTTCCCCACGCCAAGACCGCTTTTCCCATCTTATCGTGCTGACTGCCTTTTTTATTTGGGGGCTGCACGGGCGCGAGCACGCGTGGGCTCAGTAGTTGTGGTGCTCAGGCTCAGCGGGTGTGGCACAGCCATCTCTCTAGTTGTGCCTCAGGGGCTTAGTTCCCCAGGGACACGTGGGATTCTCGTTTCCTGATCGGACATTGAACCCAAGCGCCTAGCATTGAAAAGTGGATTCTTAACCACAGGACCACCGAGGAAGTCCCCCACACTGATCGTCCTCCACTCATCCTGCCAGGTCTGGCTCAAACAAGCCTCACTCTGACCTTGCTCCCCTGACTCTGCCCAAAGCAGTAGCCTCTCCTGCCTTTGGACTTTCCTAGCACATTACAGCGGAGAAGGCAATGGCACCCCGCTCCAGTACTCTTGCCTGGAAAATCCCATGGATGGAGGAGCCTGGTAGGTGGCAGTCCATGGGGTCGCACAGAGTCGGACGTGACTGAGCGACTTCACTTTCACTTTTCACTTTCATGCATTGGAGAAGGAAATGGCAACCCACTTCAGTGTTCTTGCCTGGAGAATCCCAGGAACGGGGAAGCCTGGTGGGCTGCTGTCTATGGGGTCGCACAGAGTCGGACATCACGGATGTAATGTGCAGCAGCACATTACGGATGCCTCTAGAATACTGCCTGTCTCATTGTTTCATTTGGTTGCTTTTGAACTGTCATGTTGGAGAAGACTCTTGAGAGTCCCTTGGACTGCAAGGTGATCAAACCAGTCAATCCAAAAGGAAATCAACCCTGAATATTCATTGGAAGGACTGATGTTGAAGCTGAAGCTCCAATATTTTGGCCATCTGATGTGAAGAAATGACTCATTGGGAAAGACCCTGATGCTGGGAAAGATTGAAGGCAGGAAGAGAAGGGATGACAGAGGATGAGGTGGTTGGATGGCATCACCGACTTGATGGACATGAGTTTGAGCAAGCTCCGGGAGTTGGTGATGGACATGGAAGCCTGGTGTACCACAATCCGTGGGGTTGCAAAGAGTCAGGCATGACTGAGTGACTGAACTGAACTGAATTCCCCCGGCAGAATTTGAGCCCCTTGGAGGCTGTCATGGGCTTTATTACTGGCCAAAGTGGACACTTATCCAAGTGCATAGTCTTTAGTGGGGGCTTGGCAATGTTTGAGGGAGATTTGGGAATTTAGAGGAGTAGGATGAGCACTGGACCAGAAGTCAGGAGGCTTGGTTTAGCTCCACCTTTGACATAGCGCATGCCCTTGGACAACTCACTTTCTCAGTCTGAAGTCTGGTTCCGCATCTATAACAGGAGAGGACTGGGTTTCATAATTTCTGTGATGGTTATGAAACCATAATTCAAAGTGCTCAGCACTCTTACAGCCACCTTCCTAGAACACAAGCTGCCAAGCTTTGCATCACTTTGCAACTGTGGTCAAATGGAGACTGGATGGATATGAAGGATGGATATGTCTCGGAGGTGGCCTGGCCTGAGATCTGAGCCTTAGGGGAGGGGAACCACTCAAGCGAGGAAGTTGAATGCCAAGTGCAGTACGTGGAGAAGCTCTGGGAGAGAAGCCACTGACAGAGGAGAGAGGAGAGAGCGAGGCATCATCAGGAGCGACAGAAACAGGCTGAGAAGTGAGGGGGTGCGCTGGGTCGTCAGGACTCTAGTGGCGCCATGAGTGACTCCCTCTGCTTCCTGACCTCCCGTGTGGCAGTTTAGATGATGTACGAGCCCTTTGCTATTTATTTAACGCTTACTGTTCTAAACCTTTTAGAATCCTTATAATAGACACCGTCATTATCCCCTTTCTGTAGATAAGGAGCAGGCAGGATTACACACTTGTAAATGGCAGAGCCTGGATTCAAACCTAGGCTGCCTGGATCAAGTCCGGGGACTTGGCCCTTATGCCGCAATCCCTCTTAGAGACAGTAAGCGGTTTGTGAGCACCTATCAAATGTCAAGCTCCACGCTAGGTACTTCACTATTAATTTCATTGAACCCTATACCTATTTCATGCAACCCTATACCGAATTCTTGCAACAACTCAATGAAATAGGTATCAATATGCCTATTCTGTAGATTAAAAAAAAGAGAGAGAGAGACTGGAAGAAGTCTCTGGAACTGAAAGAAGTTCAATGTTTTGTCTGAGGTCAAACAGCTGGCCAGTGGCAGAGCCAACCATGCCTGCCCGGAACAGTAAAGAAATAACTCTCTTCAATTCCCTTCTGAACGATGGAGGCAGCTGAGTCCCGGTCTTAGGATCTGCTGTTCACAGTGACAACCTGTTCACTAGCTGTTGTTTTAGGGACCGTGAAACATAAGGCAGAGCCTCAACATGTTAAGACTCCACAGGCGTTTCTGGAGGCTGCAGCTGAAGTGGGGCTTGGGGGAAGGGAAGAGAGAGCACAAGGAATATAGGTGGCTTTAGTTCGAAAGGAGCTCTTTTTTCCCTCTCTCATCTTTTCTGCCTTCTGTTTAACTGCTTTATAGAGATAAATAAAGCTGGAGATAATTACATTTGGCAACCTTCAACTGGGCTTGGGTTTGTGGTTCTTTCTTCACGGCTGCCCAAGATGGTGACAGCTGTTTTGTTAATGGTGGATTTGTTAACCGAGTTGTTCCTCTTTTGTGCTTGTGCTCTTTTCTGGGTTGTATAAGAAAATGATATGCAAGTGATTCCCTAGCCCTGGGCAAATAAACAGATACATATGCATAAAATTATGCAAATAGGAAATAAGCCTTGGGGCTAACTGACCTTGTTGTCCAAAATCACTTACCTAACTTGTCTGTGCTTTTGCTGTAGCCTTCATAAATTGGGAGGTAAGAAATTCAGCCAAAACCACATGGCTGCTGTAAAGATCCAGTGAGATAATAATATTTATTTTATTTTATTTACACTGTTTTGTTTTGGATTCACCTCTGAAGCCTTTTCACCGATTTCTGGGAGATGGACAACTTTATCTCCATTTAACACATAAAGGGCTTCCCTGGTAAAGAATCCGCCTGCAGAGCAGGAGACCTGGATTTGATCCCTGGGTTGGGAAGATCCCCTGGAAGATGATATGGCAACCCACTCCAGTCTTCTTGCTTGGAGAATCCCATGGACAGAGGAGCCTGGTGGGTTACAGTCCATGGGTTTGCAAAGAGTTGGACATGACTGAGCAACTAACAGTTTCTTTTTTCAATGCATAAAGGAATAAACTTTGAGATGTTAGGTAGCTGGGCTATTGTCACCAAGCTAGTACATTCATGGCAGCTTCATGACTCTAAGTGACTCCCTGACCAGGGACATGAGGTTAAAGTTATTACAAAACAATAATGCACACAGAGGTCACATCATTTACCTTTTTCTCTTAATTGGTTTTTCTGGCACAAAATTAGAGGGAGTTGATTGTTTTCAATTCAAAGTGGTTAGAAACACAAATCTAAAAAGTATCTTTCAATCTCTCCACGTTTCAGATATAAATGCTGCTAACAGTTTGCTGTATATTTTCCCAAGCTTTTTAATATCACCATCACTAATAACAATAATGCAGTAAGTCACATTCCGACAGTACGCTATAGCTGCAAAGTCCTTTTGCAGACATGATCTCAAGGCACACATATCTATCATAATTTCCTTTTCCAGTGGTTAGAGGTGGTGCTGAAGCTGAGCCCCTGAGGACATTTGAGATCCTGTGAGTGAGATTTGTCTCTGCCTGAGGTCATAGGAGTGAGCATTTTAACCAAACTTACTGTTCTCTTCAAATTGGGGTATTGGCTGTCCTCTCTTCAATCAGCTCTGCTGAGCTGTTTGAGAGAGCTTGATGTTTGTTTTCACATTTTACAGGCATAGCCTCAGCTGCTGCAGAGAAGGAATTTAGCCATCTACCAAATTCTCAACAGCTAGGTTCCCCAAGGTTTTAATAAATTAATTTTCAAAGATTTAAATGGCTTGAACTAGGAAGTTGAATATTCTGAAAAGGTATGCAAGGTGGAGTCCTAGACTGTTCACGTGAGCAGGAACTTCAGAAATCACCTCGTCAAGTCGGTACTCTGTATTTCATAGTGAAGAAAACTCAGGTCCAAAGCTGAGCAGAGGTTTAACTTTTAACTTCCATGCTATTATATAACTTCCATAACTTTTATACTTCCATAGTTTGGATAAGAGATTGCATAAGTCTCTTATCCTCATCCATCAGAGGGTACACAGAATGAAAACCAAAAATCACAAAAAACTAACTGAACTGATCACATGGACCACAGCCTTGTCTAACTTTGTGAAACTAAGAGCCGCGCTGTGTAGGGCCACCCAAGATGGACAGGTCATGGTGGAGAGTTCTGACAAAACGTGGTCCACTGGAGAAGGGAATGGCAAACCACTTCAGTATTCTTGCCTTGAGAACCCCATGAACAGTATGAAAAGGCAAAAAGATAGGATACTGAAAGGTAAACCCTCCAGGTCGACAGGTGTCCAACATGCTACTGGAGATCAGTGGAGAAATAACTCCAGAAAGAATGAAGAGATGGAGCCAAAGAAAAAACGAGTCCCAGTTGTGGTTGTGTCTGGTGGTGAAAGTAAAGTCCGATGCTGTAAGAAAATATTGCATAGGAACCTGGAATGTTAGGTCCATGAATCAAGGTAAAATGGAAGTGGTCAAACAGGAGATGGCAAGAGGGAACATCTAGGAATCAGTGAACTAAAATGGACAGGAAGTGGGGAATTTAATTCAGATGACCATTATATCTACTACTGTAGGCAAAAATCCCTTAGAAGAAATGCAGTAGCATGCATAGTCAGCAAGAGTCTGAAATGCAGCATTTGGGTGCAATCTCAAAAACTAGAGAATGATTCTGTGAGGTATGGTTTGTATGATATGGTTTGGTTTTGTATGTAAGGTATGGTTTACCTTACTAAAAGGTAAACCATTCAGTATCACAGTAATCCAAGTCTATGCCCCAACCACTAATGCAGAAAGATCTTATACAACTAACACCAAAAAAAAAAAAAAAAAAAAGATGTCCTTTTCATCATAGGGGACTGGAATGCAAAAGTAGGAAGTCAAGAGATACCTGGAGTAACAGGTAAGTTTGGCCCTGGAGTACAAAATGAAGCAGGGCAAAGTCTAACAGAGTTTTGCCAAGAGAATGCATTGGTCATAGCAAACACCCTCTTCCAACAACACAAGAGATGACTCTACACATGGACATCACCAGATGGCCAATACAAAAATCAGATTGATTATATCCTTTGTAGCCAAATATGGAGAAACTCTATACAGTCAGCAAAAAATAAGACCAAGAGCTGACTGTGGCTCAGATCATGAACTCTTTATTGCAAAATTCAGACTTAAATTGAAGAACTTAGGGAAAACCACTAGGCCATTCAGGTTTGACCTAAATCAAATCCCTTACAATTATACGGTGGAAGTGAGAAATAGATTAAAGGGATTAGATCTGATAGAGCGCCTGAAGAACCGTGGATGGAGGTTCGTAACTTGGTACAGGAAACAGTGATCAAAACCATTCCCAAGAAAAAGAAATGGAAAAAGGTAAAATGGTTGTCAGAGGAGGCCTTACAAATAGTTGAGAAAAGAAGAGAAGTGAAAGGCCAAGAACAAAAGGAAAGATACACCCATCTGAATGCAGAGTTCCAAAGAACAGCAAGGAGAGATAAGAAAGCTTTCCTAAGTGAACAATGCAAAGAAATAGAGGAAAATGATAGAATGAGAATGATTAGAGATCTCATTAAGAAAATTAGAGATACAAAGGGAACATTTAACGCAAAGATGGGCACAATAAAGGACAGAAATAATATGGACCTAACAGAAGCAGAAGATATTAAGAAGAGGTGGCAAGAATACACAGAAGGAACTATACAAAAAAGATCTTAAGGATCCAGATAATCACGATGGTGTGATCACACACCTAGAACCAGACATGCTGGAGTGTAAAGTCAAGTGGGCCTTAGGAAGCATCACTACGAACAAAGCTAGTGGAGGTGATGGAATTTCAGTTGAGCTATTTCAAATCCTAAGAGATGATGCTGTGAAAGTGCTGTACTCAATATGCCAGCAAATTTGGAAAACTCAGCAGTGGTCACAGGACTGGAAAAGGTCAGTTTTCATTCCAATCCCAGAGAATGGCAATGTCAAAAAATGTTCAAACTACTGCACAATTTTACTCATTTCACATGCTAGCAAGGTAATGCTCAAAATCCTTCAAGCTAGGCTTCAATAGCATGTGAACCGAGAACTTTCAGATGTATAAGCTGGATTTAGAAAAGGCAGAGGAACCAAAGATCAAATTGCCAACACCCATTAGATCACAGATAAAGAAAAAGAATTCCAGAGAAACAGCTACTTCTGCATATTGATTATGCTAAGTTATTTGACTGTGTGGATCACAACAAACTGTGGAAAATTCTTAAAGAGGTGGGAATACTAGATCACCTTACCTGCCTCCTAAGAAACCTGTATGCAGGTCAAGAAGCAGCAGTTAGAACTGGACATGAAGCAATGGACTGGTTCAAAATTGGGAAAGGAGTACATCAAGGCTGTATATTGTCACTCTTTTTATTTAATTTATATGCAGAGTACATCATGCGAAATGCCAGGCTAGATGAAGCACAAGCTGGAATCAAGATTGCCAGGAGAAATATCAATAACCACAGATATGCAGATGACACCACCCTAATGGCAGAAAGCTAAGAGGAATTAAAGAGCCTCTCGATGAAAGTGAAAGAGGAGAGTGAAAAAGTGGGCTTAAAACTCAACATTCAAAAAACAAAGATCATGGCATCTGGTCCCATCACTTCATGGCAAATAGATGGGGTATAACGAACATAGTGACAGGTATGACAGGTATTTTCTTGAGCTCCAAAATCATTGTTGACTGTGACTATAGCCAAGAAATTAAATGACGCTTGCTCCTTGGAAGAAAAGCTCTGACAAACCTAGACAGCGTATTAAAATGCAGAGACATTACTTTGCCTACAAAGTCATATAGTCAAAGCTATGGTTTTAACAGTGGTCATGTATGGATGTGAGAGCTGGACCATAAAAAGGGCTGAACGCCGAAGAACTGATACCTTCGAACTGTGGTCCTGAAGAAAACTCTTGAGAGTCTCTTGGACAGCAAGGAGATCAAACCAGTCAATCTTAAAGGAAATCAACTGTGAATATTCATTGGAAGGACTGATGCTGAAGCTGAAGCTCCCATATTTTGGCCACCTGATGTGAAGAACTGATTCACTGGAAAGACCCTGATGCTGGGAAAGATTGAAGGCAGGAGGAGAAGGGGATGACAGAGGATGAGATGGTTGGATGGCATCACTGACTCAATGGACATGAGTTTGAGCAAACTCCAGGAGATGGTGAAGGACGGGGAAGCCTGGCGTGCTGCAGTCCATGGGGTCACAGATTGTTGGACATGACTGAGAAACTGAGCGACATTAAGCACCAAGTATGTGCTAGCTTTTGGGGAGGTGTTTGGGTTAGATCTGCTTTCCAGCCTTCAGAGAACCGACAGTCCATGATTCACTGTCCAAAGTGTCATATGAGAGTGAGGGGAAATATTCTAAACATTTTTATGAAGGAAGAAATATAAACTGGCTCTCTTGCCAGTATGATGCACCCTTGAAGAACCCTCGAAATGTGGGGTTAGCATGCTCACTCCCACATAAAGATCCATAAATAACTTTACAGTCTGTCTTCTGTGTCCCTGGTCCTTCACTGACAGATACAACCAACCATAGAGAGTATAGTAACATAGGACGTATTTAGTGAAAAGAATCCGCATTCCATATGCAGTTCAAACCCTTGTTGTTCAGGGTCTACTCTGCATACCAGAGAACCATTTTAGTAACTGGCTTTTTTTTTTTTTAATTATCCCAGTTTCATAAATTAGGAGATGGAGGCCCAGAGTATAACTTATCCTCTGAGTAACTGCCTTTCCTATACAATCTCCTGTAACCCTTGCCACTCACCCGGTGATCTTCCCTCCCTTTCACCTTGATCTCATCTGTAACCTTTGAACTCTCCATCTCTAATCAAGCTCCCCTCCCTCATCAGACTGTGGCCAATTCCTGATCAAAGGCTGTTTCCTGCTGATATTTTTATTTCTGGCACCTAGACTGCATATTGAATAAATGCTGTCACTTGATGAATGAATTTCTGTTTCTTTAAGACAAATTGCCCTCTTCATGGTATTATACATAGCTTCCAAAATAAACATTTCTGGAGCATTAGATCAGATAGGTGTACAGACTAGAGAAGATAAATTCCACCTACAGGCACCCTGGGCTCCCCATCACATTTTCCTCTCAGGGCTGAATCCCAGGTGTTCATGCTCTGATGTCTGGCCTTGTGCCTAGTGTTACTAAGATTAAACCTGACACTCTTCTTTTGTGGAATACCAACAGAGACAATATTTGGTCTATGATCCTGTGACCATTGCTAAAAATGTGTAGATTAAGTCTGGACAGAGCGTATTTATGACATTTATGCTGCTTCACATCCAAATTTCCCTTTCTTTAATCCTTAGACTGGAAGCCAAAGTGGCAGATTTTCTGCTCTCAGTTTCTCGATGGCCAGAACTGGACATGGAACAACAGACTGTTTCCAAATCAGGAAAGGAGTACACCAAGCAGTATTGTCACCCTGCTTTTTTAACTTAGATGCAGAGTACATCATGAGAAACACTGGGCTGGATGAAGCACAAGCTGGAATCAAGATTGCTGGGAGAAATATCAATAACCTCATATATGCAGATGACACCACCCTTATGGCAGAAAGTGAAGAACTAAAGAGTCTCTTGATGAAAGTGAAAGAGGAAAGTGAAAAAGTGGGCTTAAAACTCAACATTCAGAAAACTAAGATCATGGCATTTGGTCCTATCACTTCATGGCAAATAGATGGGGAAACAATGGAGACAGTGAAAAACTTTACTTTTTGGAGCTCCAAAATCACTGCAGTTAGTGACTGCAGCCATGAAATTAAAAGACCCTTGCTCCTTGGAAGAAAAGCTATGACCAACCTAGACAGCTTATTAAAAAGCAGAGAAATTACTTTGCCAACAAAGGTCCATGTAGTCAAAGCTATAGTTTTTCTAGTAGTCATGTATGGATGTGAGAGTTGGACTATAAAGAAAGCTGAGCACCAAAGAATTGATGCTTTTGAACTGTGGTGTTGGAGAAGACTGTTGAGAGTCCCTTGGACTGCAAGGAGATCCAATCAGTCCATCCCAAGGGAAATCAGTCCTGAATATTCATTGGAAGGACTGATGCTAAAGCTGAAGCACTAATACTTTGGCTACCTTATGTGAAGAAATGACTCATTGGAAAGGACCCTTATGCTTGGAAAGATCAAAGGCGGGAGAAGGGGATGACAGAGGATGAGGTGGTTGAATGGCATCACTGACTCGATGGACATGAGTTTGACTAAGCTCCAGGAGTTGGTGAAGGACAGGGAAGCCTGGCGTGCTTGCAAAGAGCTGGACAAGACTGAGCGACTGAACTGAGAGAGAGGATGTGGCCTGGAGACTGTGAGTTTGGAGTAAGTGACAGAAGCAAGTAGGGAGTTGAGTTCAGCCTGGGGTGGTGGAGACGGGGCATCAAAATATATAGTGTTTAGCAGCTACAGTGTCAGCTTTAGCAGCCAGAGTCTAGTGCCCATGGCACCAACTTGACTTTTATTTGAAATTTCTGTGTTTTTTTCTTGTTAACCTGTTCTATTGTGCCCAGTCCTACTATATATATTTTTTCTAAGTGGAGGAAATTTTGAGTGAGGGAAATCTAGGAAATGTTTTAGCTTTCAGAGACCTGGGTCTTTTCTGTAAGAAAAAGATAAGGGTATATGATAAAAACCTGATCTATTCAAAACTAAAAGTAGAACTACCGAATGATCCAGCAATCCCGTTGCTGGGAATATATCCAGAAAGAACCACAATTAGAAAAGTTATATGCACACCCCAATGTTCATTGCAGCACTGTTTACAAGAGCCAGGACAACCTAAATGTCCATTGACAGATGAAAGTATAAAGAAGATGTGGTTCCTGCACACAATGGGATATTACTCAGTCATCAGGCAGAATGAAATAATACCATCTGCAGTAAACACGGATGGACCCAGAAATTGTCGTACTAAGTAAGGCAGACAGAAAAAAAAGAAATATCGTACGATATCACTTATGTGTAGAATCTAAAAAGATAATACAATTGAACTTATTTACAAAATAGAAACAGACTCACAGACCTAGAAAACAAACATGGTTATTAGAGGGGAAAGGTGATGGGGAGGCGTAAATTAGGAGATTAATACAGACACACTACTCTACACAAAATAAATAACAATAGTTCAAGAGAGAGAACTATACTCAGTATTTTATAATAATCTGTATGGGAAAGGGGCTTCCCAGGTGGCTCAGCAGTAAATAATCTGCCTGTAACACAGGAGATACAGGAGACGCAGATTCAATCCCTGGGTTGAGAAGATCCCCTGGAGAAGGAAACGGCAACCCATTCCAGTATTTTTGCCTGGGAAATCCCACGGACAGAGGAGCCTGGCGGGCTACAGTCCGTGGGGTCACAAAGAGTTGTAAAGAACTGCAAGGACTGAGCACGCACACATATGGAAAAAGAATCTGAAAAAAAAAATTGTGCACATATGTAACTAAATCACTTTGCGGCACACCTGAAACACAATATAGTTGATTGTGAATCAACTATACTTCAATTAAAAAAGAAAACTTGCTCTGTCCCAAATGTCAAGTTTTCAGGGTATTTGGCCTCCCTGTGCATCGGGCGGACGACCTTGCCTTCGGCCAGAGATCCTGCATTTGAACCTATATTAATTCCAAAGTTCTTCTTTGGAATCTTTTTTCCTGCTTTATTTTTCCCAATAGCTTCTGTCACCATCTTACATATTTAGTTGTTTATTTTCTGTTCATCTCCCACCCCCTAGAGTGAGAGCCTCTCGAGAGTGTTGCTTAATTTTTTTCGCTATCTTATTCCCGATACACCCAAAAGAGCAGGCGGCTTACTGGGCACTCAATAAACATGTGTGAAATGAATACATTTTTAAGCCTTGAAGACATTTTGTAGTTGTTAAGTAGACGGAAACACATTTTCAAACCATGCCTTCATTTTATAGTAATTGAAGAACTCTACTTTCATTTCCTCCAGAGAAGATGTAGCTCACATATTACACAAACTTAGGATAATTTGCCTTTCATGAAAGTTTCTCAGGCTTAGCCTTCAGGTCTCTGTCTTAGCAGACCTGGAGTCAGAGAGACCTCAGCTGAAGTACCACTTCTGCCTTGGACTAATGGTGTATCTTCTTAGTAGGTCACAAACCTTTTCTGAGCAACAGTGCCACATTAGCAAAATGTTGATTCTGGTACACTGGAAAGTTCTTGGGAGGATTAAAAACTATAGTGTCTGTGTGTGTGTGTGTTAGTGGCTCAGTCGTGTCCAACTCTTTGAGACTGCATGGACTGTAACCCACCAGACTCCTCTGTCCATGCAATTCTCCAGGCAAGAATCCTGGAGTGGGCAGCCATTCCCTTCTCCAACAGTGTCCATGAAAGGGCCTTAAAAACCGCAAAGTCCCTTGCAGACTGCAGGTATGCAAAGTTCTTTTTGCTGCAGGTTTGACAGAAGGCCTAGATCTTTAATTTTGCATCTGAATGATTTGTCTTTTCCTCTTTTTTAAACTACCTACCAAAAATAGAAATCACCTAATAAAGGCTGACTGAGTGACTGACGTTAGGAAATCACAGGAGTTGATAAAAGAGCAATTGAATATTCTCAGAGAAGGTGGCATCTCATTTGAAATTCTAAGTGAGGCTGAGCAAGGAACACACAATTCTTGAAGGATTTCTGAAGTTTAATTGGTCTGTCTGAAGTGACTAGAGCTATAAAGAGAAAAACCAAAGGAAAACTGAGAAAGGTGAGGTGTCATCATTGGCTTCAAGTGATTCAGATGAAACATGTAATTTAATGATTTAACAGTTTCCTGCCTCTTTCCCCTCTTTTCCATCCTCCCGCCCAACATTTTAAGAATCTGACCTTCAGGGACAGAGGGATAATTACAAAGAATATGATGGCAGGTGTCCTTTTAAAAAATAGACGTTTTCCTGGTATAGCATGTGTAATTGAATTTTTATAGATTGAACACTCCAAATTAAGTCATATTTAAATACCCTCAGAGAGCTGACTCTAGGAAAATTGAAATAGAAACATTTGTATAATAATAGATAACAGTGATCAAGTTAGCTACTGAACATGAGACCCTTTGTGTACACTATCCTAATTCTGCAATAACACGCAGGATAGGAAATATTTCCATTTTACAGATGATGGAATGGAAGCATGGAGTAAGAAATTTGTCCTTGGCCACAGAGACAGTAAGTGATAAAACAAAATTTAAACTGGTTTCGAGACCAGTCTACTATACCACAGTTGCCTTGAGATGAGAAAAGTTTTGAAAATTTTCAAAGTGATTCTTCTCTGAATTTTCACAGAAAATAACTGACGTTTTTTTGGCACCTAAGTGACTTGGAATTTTCCACAAGCTTCCTTCCAGTCAGTCCTCCTGAAGCTCATTCCCTTGTCTACTCACCCAAGTGCATCTCTGAATGTGGGTCAGCAGGCTCTCTCAGCAACTGCTGCTGTTGCTGCTGCTGCTGTCGCTTCAGTCGTGTCCGACTCTGTGCGACCCCAGAGATGGCAGCCCACCAGGCTCCCCCATCCCTGGGATTCTCCAGGCAAGAACACTGGAGTGGGTTGCCATTTCCTTCTCCAATGCATGAAAGTGAAAAGTGAAAGTGAAGTTGCTCAGTCGTGTCTGACTCTGTGCGACCCCATGGACTGCAGCCCACCAGGCTCTTCCATCCATGGGATTTTCCAGGCAAGAGTACTGGAGTGGGGTGCCATTGCCTTCTCCGTCTCAGCGACTAGGCGAATATATCACCTCCTCACTTACTCTTATTGGCTTCTCACTGCCTATAGGATTGTGTCAATTTTGATTCTAGTCAAAGCCCTGTTAAGTAACAAGATTATACCCAAGGTGGAGTCACTCCTGCTCAGCCCCATGCCAGCAAACCAAGATTTAACTCATTTTCTATGCAAAGTGCTCCCAGAGAAGGAAGGAAGGAAGGTCTAGGTCAGCCAGTCAGTACTTGCCTGCTCAGCACGTTACCTAAGCAGACTCCAGGACTGCCCTGTGCTTCATATAAGGAAGGTTACCCTGCTTTAACCTATCAGCAGATAACTTTCTGTTCCTGCTCTTTGGTCTATAAAAATCTCTTGCCCTGTAAAGCTCTTTCAAGCTCCTTTCTATCAGCTAGATGGGATGCTCCCTGATTCATAAATTGTCAATAAAACCCATAGGATGTTTAAAATGGACTCAGTTGAATTTTGCTCCGTAACAGTCTTTAGGATCTCCCCTGACCTAGCTCTCTAGTCTTGCCTCTTCTGCTGCTGCTGCTGCTAAGTCGCTTCAGTTCAGTTCAGTTCAGTCGCTTCAGTCATGTCCAACTCTGTGTGACCCCATAGACGGCAGCCCACCAGATTTTCCAGACAAGAGTACTGGAGTGGGGTGCCATTGCCTTCTCCATGCCTCTTCTACTTCCCTATAAAGCTCTAACTGTGGTTTCCAAAGTGCTCTAGCCTTGGTCTCACCTTTGCCTGGAGTGATTTCTTCCTCTTGTCAGTCTGGTAAACTCCTCTTAAGCCTTACCTCAAGGATTCAGGTCTAAAACCACCTTCTCTGGGGAAGCCTGTGTGACCTTGCCACACAGAAGCTCCTTCCCTTCTGTGACACTTGGCTGAGTGCTCATGTCTTTCCTGGGGTCATTACTGTGTCCCCACTAGAAAATAAACAACTTGAGGAAGACAGGTACTGAGGTCTTCGGTACCCAGCATAGTGTGGGAATAAACTCACGACTTGAAGAACCCTCCCAGAGGCCACCATCAGCCCTGGGACTCCATCACGTTGATGAGACACCATAACAAAACCCAAAGACCCTATGCCTTCAGAGTCTCACTCTAACCTCCAAGTCCTGCCATTTCCCCACTGCTTTGAAAGGTCCTTTTGCAAGCAGTAAGTGTTCAGTCAATGTTCCTTGGATGCCAGGATGAATGATTGGTCTGTCCAGATATCCTAGAATGCCTGAGCTCCCAATGCAGACCAACATTTCCTCAGACCCTCCCCACTTCTTATACTCATCCACTCCTTATCTAACAAAACATGAGAAAACCAAAGTACATTTTTAGCAGGAGTCTTAAATTTGGTTAATCTCGTGATTCCTCCTTGCTAGATGTTGCTTTGGGGAACTCTTAACATTAGGAGCTCTTGTCAATTTAGCTTCCTAGCATCCAACCAAGATAAAGGGAAAGACCAGCTATTAGGCTGCTGTGTTTTCCATGAAAACTTCATTTTATTACCATCTTCCCAGTTTCAAAGATAGGGAAGCTGGAAATCTCAGAAGAGTTAAACTCTCCCAAGTCCTTTTGATTTACAAAGGGTTGAGCTGGGATTGAGCCTCAGGCTCTTTGGAACCCAAATCCATGCTTTTTCCAATGCATCAACAATACTGTTCCGGTCTCAGGGGTTAATCGTGAAAACTGAGTGAGCTCATGACAGTGAAATTGCTTTGGAGCGTGTGAAATGCTGTACAGATGTTAGATTTTTAGAAGTATTCATCAGCATGTCAACAATATGCAATGTTCTGCACAGAGTACAAATCCTAAGGAAGATCACCTCTCAAAGGCAATAACAGCAACAGCAACAACAGTTAAGGGGGAAACATGGCATTTAAAAACCAAAGTCAGCAGACAAACTAGAATGTGACCTGTAACATTTAATACACTTCACTTAATTCTTTGCAAATGTCCAGAATTAACCCCAGATCTATAAAAACTTTCAGCTAGAAGGTTCCTAAATGGCCAGATAGCCCAACTCTCTCATTTTATTGAAGCTCAAATGGAAAGGCAGAGAAAAGGGGTGGCTTGTGCATAAAGGCAGCTAGCTCATAGAACTGTGCAGAACTAGAGCCCAGGAGCTTTGACACTGAATTCGAGCCTCTTCACATTAAGGAGTCACCTTCAGATCAGATCAGATCAATCGCTCAGTCGTGTACAACTCTTTGTGACCCCACGAATCGCAGCATGCCAGGCCTCCCTGTCCATCACCAACTCCCAGAGTTCACTCAGACTCACGTCCATCGAGTCAGTGATGCCATCCAGCCATCTCATCCTCTGTCGTCCCCTTCTCCTCCCGCCCCCAATCCCTCCCAGCATCAGAGTCTTTTCCAGTGAGTCAACTCTTCGCATGAGGTGGCCAAAGTACTGGAGTTTCAGCTTTAGCATCATTCCTTCCAAAGAAATCCCAGGGCTGATCTCCTTCAGAATGGACTGGTTGGATCTCCTTGCAGTCCAAGGGACTCTCAAGAGTCTTCTCCAACACCACAGTTCAAAAGCATCAATTCTTTGGTGCTCAGCCTTCTTCACAGTCCAACTCTCACATCCATACATGACCACAGGAAAAACCATAGCCTTGACTAGACGGACCTTTGTTGGCAAAGTAATGTCTCTGCTTTTGAATATGCTATCTAGGTTGGTCATAAGTTTCCTTCCAAGGAGTAAGCGTCTTTTAATTTCATGGCTGCAGTCACCATCTGAGGACTGTAAAAGGAGTCTAATCTGCTCACAATTACAGCTCAGGACATACTGCAGGGAGTGCCCTCCGCTTCGGTCATCAGCTACAATGGACTAAGCATATTTCTTAGTTTTTAGAAATGTATGTAATTGTACCGGATCCTTCCTTCCCAAGGATAATTATCTCTCAAAATTGAGTTACTGCTTATGAAAATACCTCGATTCTTAGTGAGAAGGGGACTCAAATGGTTTTGTACTTGAGGCAGATGAAGTATGCAGTGTGGAATGCTAAATTTCCTCTCCAAGGGAGAGCAGCTTCATGTTTTACTAGATGCGTCTGCTTTTCCTCATTATTCCCCTGTTAGTCAAAAAGGCTGCCTTGAGCTAATTTCTTTCTAAATGAAATCTTTCTAATCAGATTTTCCACTCTATATGGATTTCATATGAAAATGATCCTTATCTTGAAAATTAAAAATATTTTCTCCTGTATTTCAGTGTGCGGTGGAGATAACAGCCTAGAAGGCCTTAAAGCAAAAGACAGAGTGACAGCTGATTCATTTGAATTTGTTACAGCAGATTATGTATTTGACATGCCATGGGTAAAAAGAGACAGGGGACAGGGGTCTTGAACTAAAAGCTCAGGATTTGAGGTCAGGTTTGAAGTTCCTATCTCAGTGGTACCACTATTAGCCTAGTTACCTTAGGTAAGTTCTTTAACCTCTCTGAGCTTCAGTTTCCTCTTTTTAAAAGTGAGGGTGATGTCATCAATCTCGCAGGGCCATTGTGAAGACTAAGGAGAAATAAGAGGGGCTAATGTTTAATGAGCACTTACTGTGTGCCTGGTAATGTGCTAAGTCCATTATATGAATCCTCTTCTTTAGCTATCACAACAGCCTTATTAGGTGAGTTCAATCATGGTCTTCATTTTACAGGTTAAGAAGTTGAGGTTTAGGTTAATTAACTTATAAATTTACACAGAAACTGTGGTCGGCAATAGGGCTTGATAATGTGGATCTGTTTAATTCCAAACTTCATACTTTTTCTGAACCACTATGCTACCCGTCTGAAAGTTTGTATTTATATCTTTGTTTACATCTATGATGGGTTTCCTGGGTGGCTCAGTAGTAAACAATCTGCCTGTAATGCAGAAGCCACAGGAGCCTCAGGCTTGATCCCTGGGTTGGGAAGATCCACTGGAGGAGGAAATGGCAGCCCACTCCAGTATTCTTGCCTGAGAATCCTATGGACAGAGGAGCCTGTTGTGCTACAGTCCATAGGGTGGCAAAGATCTGGACGTGACTGACGCGACTGAGCATACACTTAGCCCACACATCTATGATATGTATACACATTCCTATACCCATTTTTATGTCTCAGATATAACTGTCTCATGTCATCTGTCTACCTATCATATCTGGCACACAAGTCATACAGAAGCTAGTACAGTGCATGCTCAAAGCTATGTTGGTAAATGTGATAAGAATTCAGAGAAGGAAGATCACACTGGACTTTGATGGTCAATAGTGCTTCAAGAAAGAGATGAAACTAAACCCGAGCTTGAAGGATGTTGTGACCAGCGTGCTGCTCACTCTATCATCCATTCTTCCCTTCCTCCTCAGTAACAGAACGCCCTGTTGAAGGATATGGTTACAGCCTCCCTTGCAGCTATAGGGCTGCAGCTAGATGTGACTAAGTTTGGCCAGGGACATGTAAATGAACATGTCATATAGTAATTCCAGGAAGTCTCTTAATGGGAGAAGTGCATTACTTTTTAATCCTTTCCTCCATTATGTTGCTTGGAACTTGGGTATGAGGGTTGGAATCCTAGCAACCACTTGGATCTTGAGTATGAGAGCCATACCATAAGAATGGCAGAGGAGAGACCTGGTGGGGGCCTGGGTTCCTGGTCATTCTGAAATTGCCAGGCTAGGCTGAGGCTGCCTACCTCTGGACTTTCTTATGTGAAAGAAAAAAAATGTCCAGTCATTAAACTTGTTATTTTGGGTCACATGCAGCCAAAACACTGATACAGATGGGGAGGACTTGGATTTGATAGGGGAGGACTTGCTAAGCTGAGGAATCTATCAGAGTGTGAGCAAGGTCAAGAGAAACTAAATGTTTGCCAATTCCTTCTAGACCTGCTTTAATGGTGGAGATTATAATCAGATATACCCGAGTTGTTCTGGAGGAGGGCATGGCAACCCACTTCAGTATTCTTTCCTGGTGAATCCCATGGACAGAGGAGCCTGGAGGGCTACAGTCCATGGGGTTGCAAAGAGTCAGACATGACTGAAGTGATTAGTGTGCACACATACCTGAGTTGAAATTCAGCTTCTACCAAGTTACTCACTTGATGATCTTGGTAAGTCCCTTCATATAAAGGTTCTGCACACCCATTCCAATGTGTGTGTGTGTGTGTGTGTGTGTGTGTTTGTTGGAGGAGGGAGTTTTTCCACATCAACAAGCAATTTCTTGACACCAACTGGGTGTCCTACAATTTACCTCAGTTCTGATGCTATGTTCCTGGAGATAGCATCAGATTGCATGAGTTGAGAACTCAGTCCTAGATGACCACCCTGCACTATAGATGACAGTCATAAGCTCAGATTGTTACCTGTACTTCTGATCAACTAGCTATAAATCCTAAGTTCTCACCACCTCCTCCTTGAGTTTGATTAATTTGCTACAGTGGCTCACCAAACTCAGGAAAATGGTTTACTCCGTAGATGACCGATTTATTACAGAGGATGTTAAAGGATGCTAATCAACATTGAGATGAAGAGATACATAGGGTAAAGTATGGGAAAGGATCCAGAACTTCCAAGCCTTCTCTGAGCATACCCTTCTTCTCCCAGATCTTCACATGTTCACCAACTGCAGACCCTGCCCTTTGGGGCTTTTAGGGGGCCCCATTACATGTGCACGACTGATTCAGTCATAAGCCACTGGGGACTGAACTCCATCTCAATTCCCTCTGCCTTTGCTGGAGGTCAGGGCTGGAACTGAAAGCTCCAACTCTGAGCACATGGTTGGCAGCCAGCCCCCACCTTTAGGTCCAAAAGCCGCCTCATTAACATGGCGAAACATCTTTATTACTCTCGTCTCTTAGGAAACATGTTTTAGGAACATGCCAGAAGCTAGGGTGAAGGCCAGATATGTAATTCTTACTACATTCCACACTTCACCTGAGTTCAGTTTCCTAACCTATAAAACAGGACCTTAATATCTACCCTATGGGATTTTCATGAGGACAGTAGAGGATATTAAACCTCAAGTAAGTCCCTTAGCTTTCCAACCTCTTGGACACATAAATTTGAGTAAATGGTGTCCATTATGATTATCATCTATGATGGCCATGCCCTCTATGACAAGAGATAATTAAAATTGCAATACTTGTGGCACTGGAATTATAATCAGAAGATCCAGAATAAACTCCTTTTCAACTGCTGATTTGCTATTTAGCTTTGGACAAGTCACCTTTTCTGAACTTCAGTGTAGCTATCTGTAAAATGGGCATGATAACCTGCTTTTCATGAGTCTTATCTGAGAATTAAATAAACCAGAGGTGAGAAGTAAGGCATGGGAGGGCATGACTCTACTCACAACCCCGTGATCTTGAATTCTGTCAGTACCAGGATACTTCACCCAGTATCCTGCTGTGTCTATCCAGCTGGGCATCAGCACCAGCTCCAGGCAATCCTAAATTATCTTCCAGATTTGGGAGACTGGAGTGCTGGTGAGGCCCTGGTATCTGGTCAGTTCCAGAAACCCCATTTTCTCCGAACATAGTGCTAAGGTCCCACCATTACCTGCTTGAATCTTGGGGCAGTTAACATCTAGTGGTTAAAAACATAGGCTTTGAAATCAGTCTTGGCTTTAAATCACCGTGTTCACCTTCTAACTTTGTGACTATAGGAAAGCCTCTTAATTCTCCAAACAGAGCTTCAGGTTCCCCATCTATGAAACAGGGAGAGTAACAATCATTTCTCCAGTTGACGTGAGAATTAGATGAGCTGGTTTAAGTGAAATCTCACTACAAATGCCATATGTTATGCTTAATGTAATTTCCTGGTTTCCCCTTGAGTCAGCTTTTATTAGGACCTGATCCTGCATTCATCAGGAGTTAACCTGCATAGTCAGTAGTCTGCACAGAGGCTTTCAGGAGGGATGCTGTCTCTATAGCAACCGATCGTTAAATCTCTAGGGACTTCAGAGACAGGCTTGGGCTAGAGGGACTGGCAAAGCAGAGAAGACAGATCAAATAACCTGCTTCTGGGTGGCCTGTGGGAGGTTGGAGGGCCTCTGGAATCTCCTAGTGCCTGGGGCATTCGTGCTGAAATGCTGCAGGTCTGGGCCAAGAGAACCTGTGGTTGCCATAGGAACTGCTTGGCATTTAGTAGCTCTAAAAGCTATTCCTCTTGACACTATGGAATAATGGAATTTGAGGAATGGAGCACATTGGGCACGAATGGGGAAATGAAGGCCAAAAGAGGGAAAGGAACCAACTTCAGTTCCTCAGGTTCCAAAATGCCTACCTAGTCTTGTGCCTCTTCATTAATTTATTCTTTCAATGACTTTTCGTTGAGCACTTACTAGGTGGAAAGCCCTGGTTAGGAATGGAAGCTGCAGAGATAAATGAAAGAAGATCCTTATGATCTAGTCATGTCTAGTGGTGGAGAGAGACATGCTATGTAAAGGAAAAAGCTCCTGTTTCTTCAATTCAACTAAAGGAAAACTTCTGTTTTTCCTCTACTCCTCTCAACACTCTGACATCCGATGTGTGGATTTCATACTGAGCAATTCTCCAGTTCCCAGAGGACACTGAGTAGGTGTCCTGCAATTTAACTCCATTCTTATACTGCCTCCCTGGAGTTAGCATAGATCCCTCAGTTTAAGGGCTCAGTCTGACAGGATCGTTCCCCCACCCGACCCGAAACTTCAGACACCAGTTGGGAGCCCTAAGTTTTATATGTACCTCTGACTGACTGGCTATAAATCTCTGAGCTCTCATGACCCCCCTCAGGTTTGATAGTTTGCTAGAAGAACTCACAGAACTCAGAAAAAGTTTACTTCTTAGGTTACCAGCTTGTTATAAAGGATACAACTCAGGACCAGCCAGATGGCAGAAAAGCACAGGGCAAGGTATGTGGAAAGGCGTGTGGCGCTTGCATGCGCTCTGCAGGCATGCTACCATCCCAGCACCTGCCTGTGCCCCTTAACCCCGGAAGCGTTCTGAACCCCTTCAGTTAAGGTATTTTATGGAGGCTTCATTACACAGGTATGACTGATTACAATATTGGCCATTTGTAACTGACTCAACTCCATCCTGGAGGTTGAGGTGGGGAGAAGATGAAAGCGCCAGTCCTCTAATGACATGGTCCACTTTCCTGGTGACCGGCTTCCACCTAGGAGCCCCAGTCATAGCCATCTCATTAGCATACAAAAAGACTCTCACGACTATAGAGATTCCAAGGGTTTTAGGAGCTGTGAGCCAGGTTTGGGAGGGAGGGGGTGTTGGGAAGATATCAAATATATGTTACTTATTATGCCCTACCGTATAGGTAGGACCTATAAAAAGATCCCTTAAAAACCCTACCAGGATTTTAGGAGCCCTGATAGGGGTACTAGGAAAGCATGTGGTAGAAGCTCCTAGGCAGCCTGATGTGTCAGGAAGGAGGAGGGAGAAGATATTTAAGTTTAGAATAAAGTAAGAATTAGCCGGATGAAGGTGGATGGAGATAAAATGCACCAGGAAAAGGCACAAGCATGCACAAAGACCAGAGGAAGGAGAGAGAATGCCAGATGCTGAAGTTAAAGCAGGTTGGCCTGGCTGGAGAAGATGATGAAGTGGAGGGCAGCAACAGATAAATCCAAAAAAATAGTTAACAGGATCTCGATCATAAAATGCCTTGAAAGCTTCCATAAGGGATCTGGTTTTCATTCCCTGGGCAAGGGAAGGACCTTTAAAGGACTTTTTTTATATGTCCTCTTTATAAAGAGTACCTTTTCATTAAATATGACAGCTATTTTTAAAATCTACAAGTCTTTACAGATGTAGAGCAAATATGGCTAAATATTAACAACTGTCAACATTTTGTTACTTAGTTCATAGGTATATAGATGTTCATTACCCTAACTCTTGTGTAACATTTTAAAAATTTATTTATTTTTCATTGAAGAATAATGGCTGTGTGAATTTTTTTATAATAAAATGGTTTAGGGAAAAAAATGAATATGATTGCTCTACCATGCTCTTGAATTGCTTGGGCCAGTTAGCCACTCAATGCACAGGTACTCTGTGTCTAATTTTTACAAATAATTGGGCCAAACAGGTACATGAAAAGGTGTTCGATGTCACTAATCATCAGGGAAACACAGATCAAAACTACAATAAGCTGTACTTCACATTTGTCAGAATGGCTATCGTCAAAAAGAAGACAATGACAAATGTTGGCGAGGACTGGAGAAAACTGTTGGTGAGAATGTAAATTGGTGCAGCCACTATGGAAAGCAGTGTGGAGGCTTTGCAAAAAAATTAAAAATAGAACTACCACATGATCTTGCAATTCTACTCCTGGGTATAGATCTAAAAACAATAAAATCACTAATTTGAAAAGATACACGCACCCCAATGTCCATAGCAGCATTATTTACAACTGCCAAGATAGAGAAGCAACCTAAGTGTCCATCAACCGATGAATGGATAAAGAAAACGTGGTATATATGTACACAACAGAATACTGCTGCTGCTGCTGCTAAGTCACTTCAGTCGTGTCCGACTCTGTGCGACCCCATAGACGGCAGCCCACCAGGCTCCCCCGTCCCTGGGATTCTCCAGGCAAGAACACTGGAGTGGGTTGCCATTTCCTTCTCCAATGCATGAAAGTGAAAAGTGAAAGTGAAGTCACTCAGTCATGTCCGACCCTCAGCAACCCCATGGACTGCAGCCCACCAGGCTCCTCCATCCATGGGATTTTCCAGGCAAGAGTACTGGAGTGGGGTGCCATTGCCTTCTCCGCAATAGAATACTACTCCACAGTAAAAGGAGAAGGAAATGGCAACCCACTTCAGTATTCTTGCCTGGAAAATTTCACAGACAGAGGAGCGTGGTGGGCTACAGTCCACGGGGTCACAAAGAATCAGACATGACTGAGTATGCATGTATGCAGTGGTTAAAAAAGAATGAAATTTTGTCATTTTCAACAACATGGATGGATGCGGAGGGTATCATTCTAGGTAAAGTAAGTCAGAGATAAAAAGACAAATATTGTGTGTCGTATATGTGAAATTAAAACATGCAACAAACTAGTGAATATAACAACAAAAAACTGACTCAAAGGTATAGAGAGCAAACTACCGGTTACCAGCAGGAGAGGGCAGTGGGGAGGGGCAATACAGGGACAGGGGATTAAGAAGTACAAGCTGTTGGGTGTAAAATAAGCCACAAGGACACAGTGTACAACCCAGAGAATATAGCCGATATTTTATAGCAACGATCAATGGATTATAACCTTTAAAAATTGTGAATCACTGTATTGTACAACTGTAACTTATGTAATCATATAGATCAACTATACTTCAATAAGAATAAACAATAAATAAATTATGTGACCAGTTCACAGCTCTTTTTAACTTGAGTTACCTCTGACACTCTCAGAACCTATGCCTTCTAACTCTAATAATTCCTCTGTTCCAGGCAAGAGCTATGTGTCGTGCAATCACTCTCTTCTAGGCACAGGGACCAAAGTAGAAATGAGATGAGTCCTCCTGGTATTTCAGTCTCCGAGGAGAGGTAATTAAGTAAACAGATCATTAGAATATAGTGAAGTAGAACACAGAAATATGTTCAAACTGCTGTTGAAACTTATGTAGAGTGCCAGGGAAGGCTGTGCTGATTAAGAAATGTTATCCTTTCCATGGTCTCTGATGGAGAAACGCTGGGTGATTTGATAAGGGGCTCTTGATCGTCAAGAGTCATGTCAGTGACTGAAAGCAGAGTATGGGTAGATTGCTCTGAAATTTTTGAGCCTGAATGAGCGGGATGAGGGTCATGAAATGAGGAGAAAGTATGTATTTAACTGATTTTCAGCCCCCTCACTCCTGAAAAGGGAAATGGTCTCTGTTCATTCATCTAATGATTTTCATTATTATGGGATATATATTGTTACTAGAGATGTGACCGGAGAAGGCAATGGCAACCCACTCCAGTACTCTTGCCTGGAAAATCCCATGGACGGAGGAGCCTGGTGGGCTGCAGTCCATGGGGTCGCTAAGAGTCAGACATGACTGAGTGACTTCACTTTCACTTTTCACTTTCATGCATTGGAGAAGGAAATGGCAACCCACTCCAGTGTTCTTGCCTGGAGAATCCCAGGGACGGGGGAGCCTGGTGGGCTGCCGTCTATGGGGTTGCACAGAGTCGGACATGACTGAAGTGACTTAGCAGCAGCAGCAATGTGACATGTGTCTGAATTGAGATGGGACTGCAGAAAATTCTTTAATATAGACAGGGATTCAATTATGAAATACATATGCTGCTTTAATTCTTTGTAGCTGGCCTTAAGATGCTCACCTGACTACTCCAGGGTGGCTGTTGGTTTTTGTAGAGCAAAATAAAATTTAACTTAAACCACCAGTGAACAGAGATTGGAAACAGAGGCATAGAAGTGGGTGGGGGAAAACAATGACATGTCTAAAGAATTTTTATCTCTACTTGGGATTGGCTCTGGAGGCAATATTAAGTCTCACCAATATTTAACAATGAATAATTTAAAAATATTTCTTCTTATAGTTTAGGAAGTCTATTTTCTTAATTGATAAGGAAACAAAGTGAACATTTTAAAAGCCCTAAAGACCATGTCGTCGTTGTTGTTGACTTGCTAAGTCGGGTCTAACTCTTTTGCGACTCCAAGGACTATAGCCCACTGGGCTCCTCTGTCCATGGGATTTCCCAGGCAAGAATACAGGAGTGGGTTACCATTTCCTTCTCCAGGGGATCTCCCCACCCCAGGGCTCGAACCTGCATCTCCGGCATTGGCAGGCAGATTCTTTACTGCTGAGCCACCAGGAAAGCCCCAAGGCCGTATAGATACAGTTAAGCTTGCAGGCATCCTTTGTTGAAGGAGACCCAGAAGAGATTGAGAAGATGGAGAGCTATAGCAAGGTGGGAGTGCAGACAGAGGGTGGGTAACAGGAGTCAAGCCAGATTCATACAAATCAAATGAATACAAAAACTCCCTGTAAGAGAGGCATCTAAATTGGTAGATACCCTTTCTATAAGTATTAAAGTTTTTTAAAAGGAGAGAAAAAGGAGAAGACGGATGGCTTTCATCAACTGGGAAAGGATAGCTCATGGAGAAAGTCATGCACCTGGCTTTGGCTTATCTTCTTAATGTATTTATTGCTGCTGACGCCTCTACTTGGGTCAGAGACCTTGGCTTGAAAGCACAGCTGTGTTGAAAGGACAGATCATCACTCAGGAGAGAAAACTGCCTGCCCAGCCACCCCAGCAGATCCTTCTCCATCCATCATCCTTTAGCAACTAGTCCAAGGTCAACGAATACAGGGCTCACTGGGGCCAGCTGTGCACTGCACACACCAGGCCACCCCCAGAGGGCTGCCCTGACTCAGCCAGATGCTCGCTCACAGTTCGGGCCATTCGTGATGACCTTCTAAGGCTTTGGAATGGATCCAGATGGGTCCCAGGTGTCCAGAGAAGGCTCAATACCCTGAATGGGAGTATCAGGCCTCAGAATGGCCGTCAGTCTCCGGATTTCACCACTGCTTTTCTGTTAGTCCTGCCCCACATTCCTGCCTAAATACACAGAAGACACACGGTATATGGAGACTCTGCCATGCTCAAGGCCTGCACAACCCCAGCCCATGCTAGAATGTATTAGAAGATTCACCAAACAGGAACAGGGATGGTCCAGAACTGATCCTTCTTCTCAAGCTGGTACCTATCCAAGTGCCTTGGGTGGGCGCCATGGACACCTGTGTGCTCACCATGTCGTTCTCTTCACACGACGGGCATCAGATCAGTTACGCCAAAACACTTAACCGGAAACACGCACCCTTCCTCAAAATCCACACTTGTCAAATATTCTGGTTATGATTCAGTTCACGTCTGGAGGGTGAACTGGTCAGATGATCTAGTCTTCTAACCAGCCATCATTTAAACTTTAAAAATTAAGACAAAATGCACAGAACATAAATTTTCATGTAACAGAAAAAAAAATCATTTTAAAGGGTATAATTCAGGAATTTTTATTCAAAAGGTTGTGCAGACATCACGGCTATCTAGTTTCACTTCTGTCCACTCACAAAGCAGCCTTGTACCTTTTGCAGCCTCTCCCAGCTCTTCTTTCTCCAGCCCCTAATAGCCACACATCTACTTCCTGTTTCTGTGAGTTTGTTTCTTCTGAACATTTCACATAAATACAGTCCTACAATATGTGACCTTTTGTGTCCGGCTTCCTTCATTTCACAAGGTTTTCAAGGTTCATTTGTGTTGTAGCTCATGTCAGTATTCTGTTTTTTTATTGCCTTGTAATATTTCATTGTTATGGATGTATCACATGTATTTATCCATTCATCAGTTGATGGGCATTTGAGTTGCTTTTGCTTTCTGACTTATGGATAATGCTGCTATGAACTTTCACATACAAATTTTAGTCTGGATGTATGCTTTGGCTTCTCTTGGGGTAATATACTTATGAGTGGAATTGCTGGGTCATATGATCATGTCTCTATTTAATGTCATTTTACTTTTTAATGAATGAATTGACTTTCTCCCATTAGCTCTCAGTCTGTTGGAAGTTTGTTTGTGTGAGTTCCTGCCAGAGAGATCACGTTATCTGGTGAGTTGACAAAATTAGGCCAGAAACCGGTAAGACCAGAGTCACCAAGCTCTCCTGGCCACCAGCCTTGTTTTCTGAAAACTTTCACAGACATATTGAAGATAATCACATTAGCCATGGATCGTCCTTCATTAGAAAAGGTTTTAAGATGAGGACTGTATTTGTTCCCATGGAGATACCGCAGCCAGATTTAGCACTGCACAGAGACGCCCTTGAGCCTATGTCTGAGGAGGTTTCTCCAGATGCTCTCTGTGCCACCTCCTCCCAGGGACAGATGTGACCTAGAACATCTTGCTGTCATTTTCTGCCTAAAACGCATGCAGGCACTTGCTTTTCCTTGCTTTCCTCTCCTTGTCCTCCACAGAGTTGTTGCCCATCTCAGCCACCCCCCTCCCTGCTGGCACCTTCCCTGGAGGAGCAGGTGTAGCCAGAGTTACTGTGGGAACACGTGCTGACTCGGGGGGAGGGTGAGCCTGTTGCGGTGGGCTGGTGGGGACCCCACGGTGGAGCTTTGGGAACCCGAGCAGCGGCTCAGGGCACAGGGGAGCCTGAATGGTGATGTCCTGGGATAGTTGTTTGCTCACTATCTGGATTATGTTTTACTATTTTTTCTTAATTTTAAAAGCCTTTACTTAAAATAATGATATGTTAGGAAGTGCAGAGAGGAACAAATTAAAATTAAAAATCATCAGGCTCTAGAGATAAAGCAGGATTAGGCTGCAACATTCTAGGCAATTTGTAGCCTGCTTATTTTGTTTCCCCATGTTATGCGGTCATCTTCAAAACACCCGTTTAAGTGGCTATATATATGATTTTGTGTCTGCCCTTTGGAGGACCACTGTTCAAAAGACTTAGTCTCCCATCTCTGCCAAGACCCATTAGTCCTCTTCCATTATGGTTTTCAGAAATTCCAACCTCTTTGTTTGCAGAGGGGAAAGAACAAAGGAGGCTTATGAGAATCAACACAAGAAACACACTGGCTAGGGGTTAGTTACCACCCAAGTCATCTGCGTGGCTTCGCTGGGAGCCCTCCACCTGCTTGGGCCTCCTTGTCTCCAACCCCACCCCCGTCCACCCTACTGAACTGGAGCCAGAGCAGGAAGTGGAGAGCAGGTCTCTCCTGACGGGCAATGTGAAATCCTAGTCTCTCAACCAGACAGCTCCAAGGGCACATAGGCGTTCCTGTTTCATATTTGCTGCTGCGCTGAGAACATCTATTCAAGGTGCCTAGCGCCCTCAGCTCTCGCTGAAACTGGACAGCACTACGCTGCTTGCAGCGATGAGGCGCATCTGGTATAGGATGAAAGTTGTCACTTGTCTCCTCTGCCATGGAGAGGACTTCTACTTGCCATACCAGTTCTTGGCCTTTCTAATTGAGGATCTGGAGAAAAGAGGAGGAGGGGGTTATGAGAGATACGCGGCCAGGAGGCATGTCGGAATGGGAGGGAAGGGTTAAAGGAAATAAAAGGGACTGTCCTCAGGATGGGAGGGCTGTGGATAGGTAAGAATGAAAGTGGATTTTAGAAAACAATTGTGAAGTTCCCACTTTGTGTTCCCTTTATAGTGTTTGAGATAAAGATGTAAGGCACTTAGATTATTTCAAAATTACTTTTCGTAGCATGGACTGTGTCTTCACAACATTACACTAGGAGTGAATTATGCATGCGTGCGTGCTCAGTTGTGTATGACTATTTGAGACCCCATAGACTGTAGCCTGCCAGGATCTTCTGTCCATGTAATTTTCCAAGCAAGAATACTAGAGTGGATTGCCATTTCCTCCTACAGGGGACCTTCCCAACCCAGGGATCAAACCTGTGTCTCCTGCATTGGCAGACAAATTCTTTCCCAATGAGCCACGTGAGAAGACCCAGGAATGAATTATAATGTTTTATAAACACCATACTAGTAAATAAGGGGGCAGGGAAGTCTGTGACCAGTCAGATAAGTAGAGTTCAAAAGCAGATGAGGTTTGTGTTGTCTACTTTGATATCGTTGGGGGAAGCCCAGGAGAAAGGTAATAAAATTGTCAGAACCAGGGTACCCAATACTTATATTCTTCCATTGGTTGGACTATAGGGAATGGGTATATTTGCTAGCTAGAGAAGTGTGAGGAGATAAGACCCTTGACTTCATGATGGCTTGACCAGTTTCATAACTTTCTTATTAGTGAAACTCCTTCCTTTACAGCAGCGATCAGAATCTGTATTTATGACTTTCTGATGAGTATGCCCAAATCGGACAGTGATGTAGTGCTAATGCAGCCTGGGCAAGGCAGGGAGAGAGAGGGAGGAAAGGAAATGGGGCTTTTGTGAGGTCTCAGAAAATAAATGTATCTCTCTGAACTAACCTGACATATTGTTTCTTAATACAGTGCTCAAGGACAGGACCCGTGAAACATCAAAGATAGATGTTTTCAGTTTGATGGTTTCAAGAAGTGAAAAAGTTGGCATAAAATTAGCATTTGGGGGCAGCAGCAAGTCCTCGTGACTCATGACTGATTTGATTCTTAGATAATAGTGGCAAGTTGAACTGTCTTGAAGACGTCCAATGTAACTACATTTTGATTTTATTCAGTAAGTCTCCTCTCCTTAGTGCTGGGACTAAATGAGTCCCTAGTGACTGGGAACCCTGGTCATTCATTGTGTCAAGGGACAGATTAATACATACCTAAGTGGGCTTCAGGAGAGAAAAGAATGGGAGGGATGTGCGTGTGTGTGTAAAACAGACCCCTCAGTTATATAGACATATTATAATCTGTATAATCATTTCCTTCATTTTTGAGCAACTTTGCTTTTTTCTAATTTTACACTAGTATAAAAAGGATACAAATGAACTTATTTACAAATCAGAAAGAGATTCGAAGACATAGAAAGTGAACTTATGGTTTACCAAAAGGAAAAAATTAGGAAATTGGGATTAAATAGATACGTGCTACTATATATAGATGAATAAGGACCTATTGTATAACACATGGAATTACACTCAAAAGTTTGTAATATCCTATGAGGAAAAAGAATCTGAGAAAGGATATCTGTATCTATAGATATATATTTATAACTGAGTCACTGTGTTATACATCTGAAACTAATACAACACTGTAAACGAACTACACTTCAACAACAAAATCTCCCTACAAAAATAATGTTACTGTGAACATCATAGTAACAGAAGCAGAAGATATTAAGAAGAGTTGGCAAGGATACACAGAAGAACTATACAAAAAAGATCTTCAGGATCCAGATAATCATGATGGTGTGATCACTGACCTAGAGCCAGACATCCTGGAATGTGAAGTCAAGTGGGCCTTAGACAGCATCACTACGAATAAAGCTAGTGGAGGTGATAGAATTCCAGTTGAGCTATTCCAAATCCTGAAAGATGATGCTGTGAAAGTGCTACACTCAATATGCCAGCAAATTTGGAAAGCTCAGCAGTGGCCACAGGACTGGAAAAGGTCAGTTTTCATTCCAATCTCAATGATAGGCAATGCCAAAGAATGCTCAAACTACCGCACAATTGCACTCATCTCACACGCTAGAAAAGTAATGCTCAAAATTCTCCAAGCCAGGCTTCAGCAATATGTGAACCGTGAACTTCCAGATGTTCAAGCTGAATTTAGATAAATCAGAGGAACCAGAGATCAAATTGCCAACATCTGCTGGATCATCAGAAAAGCAAGAGAGTTCCTGAAAAACATCTGTTTCTTCTTTATTGACTATACCAAAGCCTTTGACTGTGTGGATCACAATAAACTGTGGAAAATTCTTCAAGAGATGGGAATACCAGACCGCCTGACCTACCTCTTGAGAAATCTGTATGCAGGTCAGGAAGCAACAGTTAGAACTGGACATGGAACAACAGACTGGTTCCAAATAGGACAAGGAGTATGTCAAGGCTGTATATTGTCACCCTGCTTATTTAACTTATATGCAGAATACATCATGAGAAACGCTGGGCTGGAGGAAGCACAAGCTGGAATCAAGACTGCCGGGAGAAATATCAATAACCTCAGATATGTAGATAACATCACCCTTATGACAGAAAGTGAAGAACTAAGGAGCTTCTTGATGAAAGTGAAAGAGGAGAGTGAAAAAGTTGGCTTAAAGCTCAACATTCAGAAAACTAAGATCATGGCATCTGGTCCCATCACTTCATGGGAAATAGATGGGGAAACAGTGGAAGACTTTATTTTTTTGAGCTCCAAAATCACTGCAGATGATGACTGTAGCCATGAAATTAAAAGATGCTTACTCCTTGGAAGGAAAGTTATGACCAACCTAGATAGCATATTGAAAAGCAGAGACATTACTTTGCCAGCAAAGGTCCATCTAGTCAAGGCTATGGTTTTTGCAGTGGTCATGTATGGATGTGACAGTTGGACTGTGAAGAAAGCTGATGCCGAACAATTGATGCTTTTGAACTATGGTGTTGGAGAAGACGCTTGAGAGTCCATTGGACTGCAAGGAGATCCAACCAGTCCATTCTAAAGGAGATCAGTCTTGAGTGTTCAATAGAAGGACTGATGTTGAACCTGAAACTCCAATATTTTGGCCACCTCATGTGAAGAGCTGACTTATTGGAAAAGACCCTGATGCTGGGAGGGAATTGAAGGTGGGAGGAGAAGGGGATGACAGACGATGAGATGGTTGGATGGCATCACTGACTTAATGGACGTGAGCAGGCTCCAGGAGTTGGTGATGGACAGGGAAGCCTGGCGTGCTGCAGTCCATGGGGCCACAAAGAGTTGGACACGACTGAGTGACTGAACTGAACTGAAGAACATCATATAAAAATCTTATTAAAAGTTTTAGATACTACCATTTAAAAACTGGTTTTCACATATTACCAGATCTTCTTAAGAAGATATGATTATTCTCATGATGAAAATAAGGAAACAGGTACAGACATACAGCATTTTCAAGGCCACAAAACTTCACGTGCTGGGTTGGGGAGAATACAGTTTGGTGTAAGCTGGACTCCTCAGAAAAGATGAATAAAAAATAATTCTAACCTTTAGTGAGTGTTCAGTCTGGCAAAACAGATGGACAAGTTAATAAATAAAATTTGCTATAAAATTTGGATTTGCTTAATTTTGAATGCTTATGAAGCTTTCAACTTTGTGTGTGTTTGTGTGTACCATTTGTAAGAAGACAGATTCAGATTTCTTTTATCTATAGGATTAAACTGATTTTGGAATACTAGGTGTTAGAATGTATATTATTTTTTGAAAAAAAAATCAACTATAAAATACATCATGGAGAAAAGTTGTCCTCTTTTAAGGTCATTCTCAATTGCAGTTATTTTTTGGTAAATAGCCAGCTCACTTTATTCAAACTGGGCAACTTGTTCCTTCTATCTAATAGGTTCCTATCAAAAGAGGTGAGGTATGCACCCCTACATCATGTGCAAAAAGAAGCTCAAAATGGCTTAAAGACTTAAATATAAGACACAATATCATAAAACTCCTAGAAGAGAGCTATGCAAAACATTCTCTGACATAGATTGTACCAGTGTTTTCTTAGGTCAGTCTCCCAAGGCAATAGAAATAAAAACAAAAATAAATAAATGGGATTTAATCAAACGCACACGCTTTTGCATAGCAAATGAAACCATAAAGAAAAAGAAAAGACCATCTATGGAATGGGAGAAAGTATTTTCAAAGATGTGACAGACAAGGACTTAATCCCCCAAAATATAAACAGCTTGTACAATTTAACAACAAAAGCAACCCAATTGAAAAAATGGGCAGAAGACCTCATTAGACATTCCTCTGAAGAAGACATACAGATGGCCAATAAGCACATGACAAGATGCTCAGTATCACTAATTAGCAGAGAAACACAAATCAAAACTACAATGAGGTACCACTTCATACCAGTTAGAATGGCCATCATTAGAAAGTCTACAAATAATGAATGCTGGAGAGGGTGTGGAGAAATGGCAACTCTCTTACACTGTTGATGGGGATGTAAGTTGGTTCAGCTATTATGGAAAACAGTGTGGAGGTCCCTCAGAAAACTAGAGATAGAATTACCAGATGATTCAGCAGTCCTCCTCCTAGGCAGGTATCCAGACAAAACTATAATTAAAAAAGATATATGCACCCCTATGTTCATAGCAGCACTACTTACAACAGTCAAGATAGGAAAACGGCCTTAATGTCCATCAACAGAAGAATGAGTAAAGCAGAAGTGACACATACATACAATGAAATACTGCTTGGCCGTAAAAATGAAATAATGCCATTTGCAGCAACACGGCTGCAACTAGAGATGATCATACTAAGTAGTGTTAAGTCAGAAAGAGATAAAAACTGCATGATGTCACTTATATGTAGAATCTAAAATACAGCACAAATGAACCCAGCTACAAAATAGAAAGAGACTCACGGACATAGACGACAGACTTGTGGTTGCAAAGGGGGAGGATGGAGGGAGGGGGGAGGACTGGGAGTTCGGGATTAGCCAGTGTAAACTATCACACACAGGATGGAGAAACAAGGTCCTGCTGAAGAGCACATGGAACTATATTCAATATCCCGTGATAAACCACAGTGGAAACGAATATTTAAAAAGAATGTCTATATAAAACTGAGTCACTTTGCTGTACAGCAGAGATTGGCACACACTGTAAATCAACCACACTTCAATAAAAATATTAAAAAAGAGAGATGAGGTATGAAGAAGGAGCTTAGGAAGCTTAAAAACATCATAATTATTTTTAAAAATTGCCACTTAATTATTTTGACTTGTCCTGAGCCAGAATGAATGTTTCTCCATTTACTTAACCAAAATTTATTTAATATGTTGTATGTATAAGTTTTTTGCATATATTATTACTAATCCTCAATAACCCTCAAGGTGATAAACTTCAAAGTAGATATTATTTTCATTTTGCCTGTGAAAACATGGATACTAAGAACAGTGACTTTAGCCCTGACGGGGGAATTAGATTGCCAAGCTAGACTGTACAAGCAGTAAATGTTAGAGCTGGGAGTTCATGCGGGTGAGTCTTTGCTCTTTCCATCATGGTAGAAGAATAGCATGGCATTCTATCTTCTAGAGAGGTACTGACCATCCTTTCCTTGTCTCTGACTTGGTAGAGATGGTTTACACACAGGACATATGCTCCCCAAAGCACACCCTGGATTTAGGAAATTTCCACTACCTGAGGCAACCTCTAATCTCTTCTCATAAAAGAATAAAGACAAGAAGGCAAGCAAGAGAAAGTATTTTATAGTTGTATCTTATAACCTAAGCTACAAGAAGTCACTATTTCACAAAGTTTTGTTTTTTTGACAGTTACAATCATGACATCAAATCTCTTCTGCTGGACCTCATACCTCTAAATCATGTCAATGTGCTTGGCGAGCTAGTGCCCCAGAGCAATAATTCCCAAAGCACGGTTGGAAAAGCTCTCCCAAATGGTCCCAAACTGATCAGTCATGCCACTCCTAATGGATGAGGGACACTACATTCCATAGACTTCCACTTCTGTAGGATTAACTCATGATCATTTTCTTATTTAATCTCTATAACAATTTTTATAAGTCAGGTGTTATTATTACCTGTATTTTATAAATGAGGAACTTGAGGTTTAGAAAGATTAACTAGTTTATCCTAGGTCACGCACACGGATTAAATGCTGGCATTAAAATACAAACGCAGGCTAATTCCAAAGTTGAGTCTTTACCGTGATGTAACGGAGAGGGCAATGGCACCCCACTCCAGTACTCTTGCCTGGAAAATCCATGGACGGAGGAGCCTGGTAGGCTGCAGTCCATGGGGTCACGAAAAGGTAGAATGTTTAAAAGTGGTTAAAAGCTATTCACAGTCAACTCTGAAGAAGGAAGAATAGGTAGGACTTTTACAAAGGGGGCGGAGAAGGCACTGGCACCCCACTTCAGTGTTCTTGCCTGGAAAATCCGAGGGACGGGGGAGCCTGGTGGGCTGCCGTCTATGGGGTTGCACAGAGTTGGACACGACTGAAGTGACTTAGCAGCAGCAGCATACAAAGTGGTACTGAGGAGGGGAGGGAGAGAAAACAGCGGTGGAGGAGCCAGGGTGGGCCGAAGCGGGGAGGTGGGAGTTTTCGTGGAGATTCAGGTTCAGTGGGTTGAGGCCACTTATGGAGTCTAGAGTGAAAATAATGAAAAGTTAATAACTAAGTCAGTAGAGGTTATCAGGTTTCTTTTTTCAGTTTAATGTGAAATTGCAAGGGAAAAAAAAAAAAAAAGACAAACTCTGTCAGGAAACATCTTTTAAACAGAAAATGCTAAAGACCTTGAAAACAAATACCAAACCACAAATGTCAGAGAGTACTTCACTCTGGCATTTGAGTCTCAGAGGAAGAAAAAAAAAATCTTATTACTTCCTGAGAAAAATGTAGGCATAGAGATGTTGATGGGTGAACTTTCATTTTAAAAGGTTATTCTAAACGGCTGTGATTGTTAATGGAAGTTTTAAGCCTGTTCTCTGATTGGACACTTAGCAACAAGGGACTTTATTCATCCCATAGCCTTGAGATACTTGTTTTTTCCTTGGCTGGTACTTACCTATCCTTCAAAGATCAGCCTGGTAGAAAGAGCATTGGGTGGATCCAAGTGGCAGGCTGATCACACGCAACTATACCTGGAAACTGAGCTAGACTTGCACGCAGGCCGCCCTTCACTATTCATGCACACCGAGGTCCTCTCACTGGGGAGAGTCCTGTACAAACTACGGAGAGATGGGGGCCCACAGGAGTCCTTTGAAAGCTACAGTCCCTTTGGCAGAGGATTCTGGAGGGAAGAAAGTTATCTATAGAATTTGAGAACATCAAAGCTAGAAGGGGTGTTCTCTGGACCATGGCCTCCTTAGAAGTCACTGTAAATGGTGATAGGAAACCTCAAGTCCTTTCTAATATATCCCCAAACCCAGAAAACCTTAACCATTAACATTAACCTTTTTTTTTAAAACAGAAGTCCACTTCAGGTGAACCAAGACGTTAATCTTCTTGTCTTCAGCAAAAGTTATTTTAACTCACAGTGGTAACACCAGTTATCTTGTGGTGATCAGGACTCTTGATTGGTGGTTTGACTTTGGTTAATAAAAAATGAAAAAAAATTGTCTGTGATCAAACAATGTGTGCATGCTAAGTTGCTTCAGTTGTGTCCCTGACTCTTTGTGACCCTATAGACTAGAGCCCACCGGCTCCTCTGTCCGTGGGCTTCTCCAGGCAAGAATAGTGGAGTGGGTTGCCATGCCCCTCTCCAGGGGATCTTCCTGACCCAGGGATCAAACCCACATCTCCTGCGGCTCCTGCACTGGCAGGCTGGTTCTTTACCACTAGCGCCATCTGGAAAGTCCTTCTCACACTGCTGCTGCTGCTGCTGCTAAGTCGCTTCAGTCATGTCTGACTCTGTGCGACCCCACAGAAGGCAGCCCACCAGGCTCCCCCATCCCTGGGATTCTCCAGGCAAAGATGAATGAACTTGTCTAAGTCAGTTAGTAGAGTTGGGACTTAAACTCAGTGATGGAAACCAGAATGTGAGCCCTTTACTGTTACTTCATTGTTATCATCTTGTGTAGGGGGGTGGTGGTGGTGTTGGCTTCTACACAAACCAGAGAAATAAGGGGAGAGCCTTCAATGGGAAGAATTAGAAAAGTAAAAAAAAAAACCAAAAAACTATAATGAGTTGTTAAATTGAACTAGCCAGTTTCATGTTTCTAAAAGTCTCTAATAAGTTAAAATCCCAATGTGTTAAATTAAATCATGCATGAGATCAGGACTGACAGATAGATCAGTGGTAGCACGTGCCGTGAACAGAACACTGGACAGGGAGTCAGGAGGGTGAGGTTCTGGCCCAAGTACCTAGATGATCTTGGGAAAGTCACCTCCCAACTGGACTTCTACCTGGCCCTCCATCTCCAGCAGAATGTGAAAGTGAAAGTCGCTCAGTCGGGTCTGACTCTGTGACCCCATGGACTTCTCTAGTCCCTGGAATTCTCCAGGCCAGAATACTGGAGTGGGTAGCCTTTCCCTTCTCCAGGGGATCTTCCCAACCCAGGGATCGAACCCAGGTTTCGCGTATTGCAGGCAGATTCTTTACCAGCTGAGCCACCAGGGAAGCCCCTCCAGTAGAACAGTTGGACTTTTTTCAGGGTGGCCAGTTTCCCAGAGAGCAAAAGAAGAATCTATCAAGGCTTTTTAAGGGCTAGAGCCAGAAGGGACACAGCACACTCTAGACACATTCTATTCAACCAAGTAAATCACAAGACCAGCTGAGATTCAAGGAGAGAGGAAACGGACTGTCTGGCGCTGGGGAGAGCGGCATGGACACACGGGGATGGGAGGGATTGGTGGTGGCCACGGGGAGACCAGCCACTGCACACATCATGAGCCGGGTTCTGCGGCCAAACAAGTTTGGGAAATCTGGATTCAACACAATTTAAAAAGTTTCTCGGGCTTCCCTGGTGGCTCAGTGGTAAAGAGTCTGCCTGCCAATGCAGGAGACATAGGTTTGACCCCTGGCCTGGGAAGATCCCACATGCAAAAGGACAACTCAGCCCAACAAAAAAAGCCCACCTAAGCCCGCCACTGAAGCCTGTGCACCCAGAGCCTGTGCTCCACAACAGGAGAAGATCTCCCCTGCAATGAGAGATCTACGCTCAGCAACTGCAGAGTAGCCCCCACTTAGCGCAACCGAAGAAGGCCTGTGCGCAGCAACGAAGACCCAGCAAGCCAAAAATAAACAAATCTTTAAAAAACGGTTTCTTAACAGCAAGAGTTCTTAGAGCTGATAAAATGCTAACCACGCTACAAAGCAAGTAGCAAGTGTAAAAAGAAGTAAAGGGAGGAGTTTAATTATTGCTTTCTAGCCTAACTTTGCCCCTTCTGACCTTACACATTAATATGGAAGAAGAGGATGAAAATGTAACCAACCTAACAGGATATATTTATGGTTCAACTGGCTACCACAGACAGTCACAGTCTTTGAAAGATAAAGAATGTCTTCAGGACATTGCAAAGGACCCAGACAGACTTCAGCATTTTCTCCATCCTTTGTGGAAACAGACACTTTTCTTGCTAATTAAAGCCTCCTTCAGCATAAATTGAGATTCTGGACTTCTTGTTGCTGAGAAAAAGTCAATCCTATTGCTCATTAAAATGACTTCTTCCTACCTTTAGAATAAAGGTTTTTAATGAGTTCCCATTAGTTGTGGGAAGGTAATAAAATCAGGGGTGACTTTTCAATTCTTTGTTTCTTATTAGGCAACTGGTATTGTTTTCTTGGCTATCTGGTCAATCACAAACCACAGAAGTCACCCACTGGGGGGACTGATTCTGTGGACACGTGGATTTGGTGTGGAAAAAGAGAACAAACTCTGGAACATGACTGGGGTTTGAATTCCTGTTTCTCTTCTCCTCTTCTTGCTACTCTTTGAGAAAGTTACATAAGCCGTCTGATCCTTAGTTTGTGTGAGCTTAGTTTCTCAGTCGTGCCCAACTCCTTGCGACCCCAGGGACTGTAGCCCACCAGCCTCCCCTGTCCATGGGAATTCTCTAGGCAAGAATCCTGGAGTGGGAGGATGAGAAGGAGCCAATCATGTGAAGGGCAGAGAGAGGAGCATTCCAGGCAGAAGCAACAGCAAACTGCAAATTTCCAACAATGATCAAGAATTTAATGAATTTGAATTGAACGTGAACTGACAGAAGACCGATTTGGTTACATCGTAAAGGGAGGGGAAGGCTGGTGGGCTTGGCAAAAGAAGGACTGTGTAGGATGCAGGTAAGGGGTTTAGACTTTATTCTAACTGCAATAGGAAGGCACTGTGGAATTCTGAAGAGAGAAAACATGACCCAATTTAAGATACTGAAAGATCACTCTGGGTCCCTCTGTAGATTGGATTGAAGGGGAGCAAGACTGGAGAAAAGGGAAACAGTTGAGACATGAGAGTAGTTTGGAGGAGAGATGACTGTATGTGCCGGGCTGGTGGCACTGGCAATAAAAATAAAGTGACAAAGTATCTGCAGCTGAACTGGCAGGACTTGGTGATGGATGGGATGTGAAAGGTGAGAGAGACAAAGAGGTCAAAATGGATTTCTCTGGGTTTTGGTCTGGAAACCAGATGAGCAGAGATTCCATTTACTGAGACGGGGAAGTTGGAGGAGGAGCAGATTTGGGCTGAGGATCAGAGGATCTTAAGACTTTCAGTTTGGGCATGCTAAGTTTCTGAAAGAGTGAGTTTGAGAAGCCAGGTAGGTAACTAAATACAGGAGAGAAGATCAGAGACAAGGTCTCGGCTGGAGGATGAATTTGGGAATCATCAGCATAGAGACAGTATTTGAAGTCATGGGACTGGATGAGATCACTTAGGATGAGATTGTTGCAAGAGAAGAAAGGCCAGAGGAATACTTGAACTAAAACTGAGTATAAAAAAGGAGTCAGTGAGAGAAGGAAAAAGGGCTTGTAGACAGAACCAAATATTGAGAACCAAATATTGTGATGTTGAGCAGGCTAAGAGAGAAAGGATAGCATTTCATAGAGAAATACTGAAATGCTACTGGGAAGCTGGATATGAGAAAGAGTGGTCTGTCCACTGGATTTATTATATAGCAACATGGTGTAATGTGGATAGAACCCAGACTGATGGAAGGAGGAAGGGGAAGTGCAGAAGTGGAGGTTGTGTATGCTAATATCTCTTTTGTGAAATTATGTTAAGAAATGAGAAATGAAGGTGTCCCAGAAGGATCTCAAAGGAAGTTGAGCGGAGTTTCCCACTAGTCTGCCTCACACCCTCACACTTGTCCCTCCTCCTTGGTAACTTTTTCTTGGGGCAGCAAAATGTTTGCGTGCGTGCTAAGTTGCTTCAGTTATGTCTGTGTCTTTGTGACCCTATAGACTGTAGCCCACCAGACTCCTCTGTCCATGGGATTTTCCAGGCAAGAATACTGGAGTGGGTTGCCATGCCCTCTCCCAGGGGAATCTTCCTGACCCTGGGATGGAACCCACTTCTGTTCATCTCCTGCCTTGGCAGGCAAGTTCTATACCACTAGTACCACCTGGACGACCAGCAAAATGTTTGCTGCTAAGTCACTTCAGTCCTGTCTGACTCTGTGCGACCCCATAGACGGCAGCCCACCAGGCTCCCCCGACCCTGGGATTCTCCAGGCAAGAACACTGGAGTGGGTTGCCATTTCCTTCTCCAATGCAAGAAAGTGAAAAGTGAAAGTGAAGTCGCTCAGGCGTGTCCGACTCTTAGCGACCCCATGGACTGTGGCCCACCAGGCTCCTCCATCCATGGGATTTTCCAGGCAAGAGTACTGGAGTGGGGTGCCAGTTTAGCTAACTACATTTCCTCCCTTGCTATGAGTGGAAGCCAATAAAACATAAGCAGAAGGCATTAGACAGAACTTCTATAAAAGTTCTTTAAAAGGGACTAACTCAGCTACTTTTCCTCTTCTGTGTAGATGGCAGAGAAGAGGGTGGGAACCATACTGGCCAGAGTGCAACCATGAGAAGAATTTGAAAATAGAAGGCCCTATTAAGGAAGAGGAACAGCAAGACTGGGCAGGAGACAAGGGCATCAAGAATATTTTAAGGTCTGAGAGATACCAGAGTATGTTTGCCTGTTAGTGTGAGCCATCAAGAAGAGAGATGAGTGAAGATGAGTCCAGGGGATCAGGACAGGACTGCAGCCCTTAAAAAGGCATGTGTAGAGACAGCCTGGGTGTCTGTGGACGAACTGGCCTTCGACAGGCTTCTGCAGAGGGTGTAGGACTTTTCCTGATGCTCTGTGCTGAGGCAAGTCCCTCCAGCAATCCTCCAACAATCCCATTGTTCTCTGCACCCTTTGTTCTTTTCTCGATGGACTCGAGTCGCCTGTCTCTTCCTTCCTAAATTCATTCCCCACGTGGCTGCCAGAGTGAACATTCCAAAATGCAAATATGATTTTAGCTCGTGTCACCCACAAGAAGAAGCTGCATTCATCTGCCTCACATTTAAGACATTCTCTTTCTAAGACAAATACCATATGATATCACTTATATGTGGAATCTAAAATATGACACAAATGAAATTATCTACAAAACAGAAACAGGCTTGCCGACATAGAGAACAGACTTGTGTGCCAAGGGGAAGAAGGGGAGGGGAGGGATGTGATGCGGGATTAGCAGATACACACCAGTCTATGTAGAATGGATAAATGACAAGGCCCTACAGTATAGCACAGGGAGCTATAGTCACTATCCTGTGATAAACCATAACAGGAAAGAGCATAAATGAGAATATGTATACGAAAAATACAATAAAAAAGAATATATATATGCATAACAGAATCACTTTGCAGTAAGCAGAAACGAATACATTATAAGTCAATTATACTTCAATTAAAAAAAATTCTCTTTCTGGCTTTTCTTTGCAGCTTCCTATCTTCACTACACTGTTAAGGGTTCTGGGTACCATCTATGCCCAGCTAGCGGCATTTCTCTAACGGGCACTATCTTTTCCACCTCTGTACCTGTCTTCATGCCCCGCCCCCTCTTTTCTGATACTCCTTCCTTCCTTTTTCACGAATACATGTTCAAGGCACAGTTCAAATGCCAGCTGTGACGCCTCCCGGGGCAGTTAATGGTTCTTTCCTCTTATTCTTATACGAGAAGCTGTCCTCCTCCCGCAACGCTGCTCTGCCCTTCAGACAGGTTTTCCTGTTGGCCCTTTCCCACTGGATCATAAACTCTTGAGTCCACGGGCCATGAGTGATTCAACTTTGCAGTCTTGCTCCTCTCCATTCGGCTCAATATTTGCTTAGTGGATGAAGGAGTGATTGCTCCCTGTTTACTAAGAGGAAAGCTGTGACCATCTGTCGCATCGCCTGGTTAGCACCCCTACCCTCTGTTTACAGTAACAGGATCCTTCCTTCCTGGAGGGCCTGCCACAATTCCATTCCCCCCAGCGAGAGTCCTCTCCCCACCCCCGCCCCAGCCTCCTGCTGCAGCTCCTCCTTCAGCTCTCTGAGCCGCTCAGGAGTCCTCTGTATGTTTCTTTTCTTGACTAAGTTGGCTGGAATTTATGGGTCAGAGAGATCAGAGGAAATATAATTTTATTTTAGGACAATCTTGAAGAGTTTGTCCCTTGTAATACTTTAAAAATTCCCTTTAAATGAGGCTTACAGAGACACGGATGCAGAGAGCAAATGTGTGGACAACCAGGGGGTAAGGGGAGGGTGGGGTGAACTGGGAGACCGGGATCGACATATATACATAAGACTCAGCGTTCAAAAAACTAAGATAGTGGCATCCAGTCCCATCACTTCATGGCAAACAGAAAGGGAAAAAGTGGAAACAGTGACAGATTTTATTTTCTTGGGCTCCAAAATCACTGTGCACAGTGACTGCAGCCATGAAATTACAAGACTCCTGTTCCTTGGAAGAAAAGTTATGACAAATCTAGACAGTGTATTAAAAAGCAGAGACATCATTTTGCCTACACAGGGCTGTCTAGTCAAAGCTATGGTTTTTCCAGTAGTCATGTACAGATGTGAGACTTGGACCGTAAAGAAGGCTGAATGCTGAAGAATTGATGCTTTTGAACTGAGGTGCTGGAGAAGACTCTTGAGAGTCCCTTGGACTGCAAGGAGATCAAACCAGTCAGTCCTAAAGGAAAATCAACCCTGAATATTCATTGGAAGGACTGATGCTGAAGCTGAAGCTCCAATACTTTGGCCACCTGATGCAAAGAGCCAAGTCATTGGAAAAGACTCTGACGCTGGGAAAGATCGCAGGCAGGAGGAGAAGGGGATGAGATGGTTGGATGGCATCACCGACTCAATGGACACGAATTTGAGCAAACTCCTGAAGATGGAGAAGGACTGGGAAGCCTGGCAGGCTGCAGTCCACGGGGTCACAAAGAGTCAAACACAACTTATTGACCGAACAACAACAAATGTATGAAATGGATAACTAATGAGAACCTACTGTATGGCACAGGGAATTCTACTCAATGCTCTGTGGTGGTCTAAATGGGAAGGAAATCCAAAGAAGAGAAGATATGTGTATGCACATGTCTGACTCACTTTGTTGTACAGAAACAAAGCTGTTAGCAGAAATTAACAACATTATAAAGCAACCATGCTCCAACAAAATTTTTCAGAAAATAAGGCTTACTCTTTAGGTAAAAAACAACAACAAAAAATCTGTCCCTCAAATCTCTGACCACAGTCCTGCTCCTCTCCAAGATGGCTCTTATGAGGGCGAGGCAGGGCTGTGGTTTACTGTGCCTTCTTTGTAGTTAAAGGGAAGAGTTCTTTAGGTTCACATGGTATTCTCCCACCTCTCTGGTCTCCATGGCAGCATCCTTTGTTTCTATGACAATATTCCTCATCCACTAGAGGGATGCTTGCCCTGCTGGCATTTGTGTCTGAAGCCAAAGCTGACATCACTTGTGATCTGGTTTCTCAAGGCATAGGCTGCAGGACTGCCTGGTCGCTGACCTCATCACTGGGTCTCTGCCTGTCCTCCACTGGCTTCTGGGTGGGGTGAGATTGGATGTGGAGGGGGTCCATCCTTCTCTGCTGAGTCACCCCTCTCCACATAGGTCTCATGGATGGAAAGCTGGCTCTCAGACTCAGCTGTCTCCTGCCTCCCCATTTCAGAGTTCGGTGGAAGCTTCTGGGTTCCAACATATTCCACAGGGAGAGAGGGCAGCTAGAGAGAGCTGAGCGCTGGCCATCCATTCCTGACTAGGCTGTACTTCTGAGCTTCTTTCACGTGGCCAATCCCCAAATTCTTATGGATTTGTTGGAGAACCTGGCCCATCAGGTGACCTCATCTCAACGTTCCACATAGGGAGCGGGATAGGACCTCCCTGCGGCTTCCCAGGCGAACCTGCCTGTCAATGCAGGAGACACAGGAGATGCGGGTTTGATCCCTGGGTTGGGAAGGTTTCCTAAAGGAGGAAAATCCCACTCCAATATTCTTGCCTGGAAAGTCCCACAGAGAGAGGAGCCTGGTGGGCTGCAGAGCAGGCTGCAGTCCATGGGGTTGCAAAGAGTCAGACATGACTGGGCGATGGAGCCTGCATGCAGGACTCCTTTGCCCTAACTGTTCTCTTCAACCTGTTCGGGTTTCAGCCCAGGGAAAGGAACGAGCACAGTTTGACTGTCTACCTCGCCAGTTCTATTTCTTCTCTCTGCCTCTGGCCCACCCTCCCATCTTCAATAGCCTGGGATTATAAAGGCTGAACTTCTCTTTTACTTCTATTTTATATCCTGTCTCTTCTGCCTGTAGTTTTATGGCTATCTTGTTTACACCATGGGAAAAATTCTGTATCAAGCTGATTTTTAAAATGGGAACAAGGGAAATTTAGACTTTCAAATCTATTGCCTTGCTTTAAAATGTCAGCAGTTGACTACCCTGTATTATCTTTCTCTGCATTTCTTCTTTGAAGAATCCAATTTCCCCTTTGCCCACCCTATTCCCCACCTGCTGCCAAGAAAGATGAGTAAGCTGGCTGACCATTGGAAAAGATCAGGTAATGTGCAGGCAAGTCTATATTAATATTTTTCAGATATTTCCTTTATACTTTTAACTAAAGAACCCTAGCTGATATAAGCCACGTGATATACAATTCACAATTTGCCAGTGAATAATTTAATCTTTCCTTTTTGCTAAGACCTTTCCAAGAATTACCCCAAAGGGAGTTGATCCAGAGTATAAAGAGAAACAGATGGCACCATCACACTGGCAGAGAGAGGGAGCAGGCAGGTCAGGCTTGGTGAGGACAAGCTGATCCTCCCTCCCAATTCCATGAGTGACACAGAATGCCCTGGAACCCAGGGGCCATCTGCGGAGACGGTGGGAAGCAGGGGCAAGAGATCTGACGATTCTAAATCACTGAATAGACCCCTGCAGTTGGCTGGGCATAACGAAACATGATTAGGATATGAGGCAGGTGGAGGGCTCAGAATTAATACAGTAAAAATGGTAATAGAGAAGCAAAGAAGGAAGAAATCTGAAGCCTCTCATTTCTGACTGTGAAAATTCTCTCTCTTATATGAGGTTGGATTTGCTGCTCTTTCAACCAATAACTCACTGCTTTTACAGTCTTTCGACGTGTGAAAACCTGGGAGAATTATAACAAAGACATTTATCATTAAGTTTGGGAACAAGTAGGAGCCTGAGGCAATCAAGAGACTATTAAAAGCAAAAATGTGAAAGATTTGAAGGTTCTTTAGGATTTCTCCCAAGCAGAGTGTCCCACCATGAATCAGCTAGAATGAAATAAAGATACTGGCATTGGGCTTCCCACTTGAGGTGGGAGTATACAGACAAGCAAGGGGAGGAGGCTAGGGTGATCCATTTGGTGATGGATTAGAGTGGAGCCCTCAGTACGAACTCGTGTTTAGCTTAATACAGACATGATTACATATAGAAATGTTTTCAGTTCAGTTCAGTCCCTCAGTCGTGTTTGACTCTTTGCGACCCCATGAATCACAGCATGCCAGGCCTCCCTGTCCAACACCAACTCCCGGAGTTCACTCAAACTCATGTCCATCCAGTCAGTGATGCCATCCAGCCATCTCATCCTCTGTCGTCCCCTTCTCCTCCTGCCCCCAATCCCTCCCAGCATCAGAGTCTTCTCCAATGAGTCAACTCTTTGCATGAGGCGGTCAAAGTATTGGAGTTTCAGCTTTAGCATCAGTCCTTCCAATGAACACCCAGGACTGATCTCCTTTAGAATGGACTGGTAGGATCTCCTTGCAGTCCAAGGGACTCTCAAGAGTCTTCTCCAACACCATAGTTCAAAAGCATCAATTCTTCAGTGCTCAGCTTTCTTCACAGTCCAACTCTCACATCCATACATGACCACTGGAAAAACCACAGCCCTGACTAGATGGGACTTTGTTGGCAAAGTAGTATCTCTACTTTTGAATATGCTATCTAGGTTGGTCATAACTTTCCTTCCAAGGAGTAAGCGTCTTTTAATTTCATGACTGCAATCACCACCTGCAGTGATTTTGGAGCCCCCCAAAATAAAGTCTGACACTGTTTCCCCATCTATTTGCCATGAAGTGATGGGACTGGATGCCATGATCTTCATTTTCTGAATGTTGAGCTTTAAGCCAACTTTTTTACCCTCCTCTTTCACTTCCATCAAGAGGCTTTTTAGTTCCTCTTCACTTTCTGCCATAAGGGTGTGTTATCTGCATATCGGAGGTTATTGATATTTCTCCTGGAAATCTTGATTCCAGCTTGTGCTTCTTCCAGCCCAGCATTTCTCATGATGTACTCTGCATAGAAGTTAAATAAGCAGGGTGACAATATACAGCCTCGATGTACTCCGTTTCCTATTTGGAACAAGTTTGTTGTTCCATGTCCAGTTCTAACTGTTGCTTCCTGACCTGAATATAGGTTTCTCAAGAGGCAGGTCAGGTGGTCTGCTATTCCCATCTCTTTCAGAATTTTCCACAGTTTATTGTGATCCACACAGTCAAAGGCTTTGGCATAGTCAATAAAGCAGAAACAGATGTTTTTCAGGAACTCTCTTGCTTTTCTGATGATCCAGCGGATGTTGGCAATTTGATCTCTGGTTCCTCTGCCTTTTCTAAAACCAGCTTGAACATCAGGAAGTTCACGGTTCTTGTATTGCTGAAGCCTGGCTTGGAGAATTTTGAGCATTACTTTACTAGCGTGTGAGATGAGTGCAATTGTGTGGTAGTTTGAGCATTCTTTGGCATTGCCTTTCTTTGGGATTGGAATGAAAACTGACCTTTTCCAGTCCTGTAGCCACTGCTGAGTTTTCCAAATTTGCTGGCATATTGAGTGCAGCCCTTTTAGAGCATCATCTTTTAGGATTTGAAATAGCTCAACTGGAATTCCATCACCTCCACTAGCTTTGTTCGTAGTGATGCTTTCTAAGGCCCACTTGACTTCACATTCCAGGATGTCTGGCTCTAGGTGAGTGATCACACCATCATGATTATCTGGGTCATGAAGTCTTTTTTGTACAGTTCTCCTGTGTATTCTTGCCACCTCTTCTTGATATGTTCTGCTTCTATTAGGTCCATACCATTTCTGTCCTTTATCGAACCCATCTTTGCATGAAATGTTCCCTTGGTATCTCTAATTTTCTTGAAGAGATCTCTAGTTTTTCCCATTCTGTTGTTTTCCTCTATTTCTTTGCATTAATCGCTGCTGCTACTGCTAAGTTGCTTCAGTTGTGTCCAACTCTGTGCGACCCCAGAGACGGCAGCGCAGCAGGATCCCCTGTCCCTGGGATTCTCCAGGCAAGAACACTGGAGTGGGTTGCCATTTCCTTCTCCAATGTATGAAAGTGAAAAGTGAAAGTGAAGCCGCTCAGTCGTGTCCAACTCCTATCGACCCCATGGACTGCAGCCTACCAGGCTCCTCTGTCCATGGGATTTTCCAGGCAAGAGTACTGGAGTGGGGTGCCACTGCTTTCTCCATTGATCGATGAGGAAGGCTTTCTTATCTCTCCTTGGTATTCTTTGGAACTCTGCATTCAGATGCTTATATCCTTCCTTTTCTCCTTTGCTTTTCGCTTCTCTTCTTTTCACAGCTATTTGTAAGGCCTCCTCAGACAGCCATTTTGCTTTTTTGCATTTCTTTGGTGTGCATATAATACAAGTTACCGTATATGTATTTGTGCCCTTGCTCTGGCAGCCTGGGGAATGGTACCTCAGTAGCCATAAAAGCATCTAATCCTTAATTTCAGTTTCTTTTTTTCCCACTCAGTATATGCATATTTATAAACTCAAGAGCAAAATGTGTACTCGCATTGGGCTTCCCTGGTGGTTCCAACGATGAAGAATCTCCTTCAAAGCAGGAGCTGCAGGTTCAGTCCCTGGGTTGGGAAGATCCCCTGGTGAAGGAAATGGCAACCCACTCGAGTATTCTTGCCTGGAGAATCCCATGGACAGAGGAGCCTGGCAGGCAACAGTCCACAGGGTCTCAAAGAGTAGGACACGACTGAAGTGACTTAGCATGCACGCATGCAGCGACAGGCAACCACTGAATTACTAAAATCAGAAATCCAGACCTTTCTCCCTTCCCCACCTCCGCCCCATATTCAGAACCAGTTCATGTGGGATGAAGACCAGGAAGGGGCCAGGTGAGAATAGCCAGCAGGCAGAGGAAAGTCACACCCCTTGTAATCCTCACCCTAGATTTTTCCTATAAAAACCTTCCCCCCAAACCATTGGGGAGTTTGGGGTTTTTGAGCGGGAGCCACTGGTTGTCCTTGCTCAGTCCTGTGACAAAACTTTCTCAACTTCAAACTCTGACATTTTGGTTTGTTTGGCTTCTCTTTTCATCAGATGCATGAACGTTATTTGGTAACAACATTCCCCGGAGGCTATGAGCACCTCTCAGTCTAGGTCCAAACTCGAGGTCCGACAGAGGGACCTTCTCTCGGACCCCTGCCCCACGTATCCGCTCCTCCCGTCTCCCTCCCCACCCTACACCCAATGCTGCCTCAGACACAAAGCCAGTCAGTCAGTCAGTTCAGTCGCTCTTTGCAACCCCATGGACTACAGCAGGCCAGGCCTCCCTGTCCATCACCAACTCCTGGAGTTTATTCAAACTCATGTCCATTGAGTCAGTGATGCCATCCAACCATCTCATCCTCTGTCGTCCTTCTTCTCCTCCTGCCCCCAATCCCTCCCAGCATCAGGGTCTTTTCAAATGAGTCAGTTCTTCAACTCAGATGGCCAAAGTATTGGAGTTTCAGCTTCAGCATCAGTCCTTCACAGGACTGATCTCCTTTAGGATGGACTGACTGGACCTCCTTGCAGTCCAAGGGACTCTCAAGAGTCTTCTCCAACACCACAGTTCAAAAGCATCCATTTTCGGTGCTCAGCTTTCTTTATGGCCCAACTTTCACATCTATACATGACCACCGGAAAAACCACAGCTTTGACTAGACGGACCTTTGTTGGCAAAGTAATGTCTCCGCTTTTTAAACACCTACAAAGCCGGCACTACAGCTCGAAGCACTTTCTCCCCTTTCCAGGGCGCATGCAGCAGCCTGGGGTCTTCGGCAGACCCTGGAGACGCCGCCAAGACCCCCTGAGGCTTCCTCTCACCCAGTGCTCTGCGCTTCTCTCACCTTCAGCTCCCAGGATCACCAGGTTAGGCCTGGAAATCACCAGCAAGAGCGAGAGCTCCACCAGCTCCCTTATCGTTTCACCCACAGCCACTCTCGAGAACTTACTAGGAGCCAGCAACACCTCCAGGCCAGTTCTCAGTTTTTTTTTTTTTTTAAGGTTTTTATTTATTTATTTTTGGCTCTGCTGGGTCTTCTCGCTGCCCTCAGGCTTCCTCTAGTTGCCGCAAGCGGGGCTGCTTCCGTTTCCGAGCATGCGCTCAGCAGTGGTGCACAGGTTGAGCTGCTGGGCAGCACGTGGGGTCTTCCCGTGTGCCCTGCAGTGGCAGGCGGATTCCTAACCATCACGCCACCAGGCAAATCCCCAGATCTCAGTTGCTAATACCATTCTCCAGGGAAGGAATCAAGATGACTTGGAGAAACGGTTCATTCTAGGATTCAGTCAGGAAATCTACAAAATAAGCCTGAACTTCTCCTAGAGGCAAAATGTAAAGAAGTGCTTAAAAAAAGAAAAAATCCACAGCACTGTGGGAATGTCAAAGGAACACAGGAGCCAAATGAAGAGCTCCAGTGGCCAAAACTGAAACAATTTGAGTAACAAGACAAACTAATATTGCCTTATAATTGACAACATAGAATATACACAAGTTCTTGCTGATATAAAACAAATTATTGAGCAAATAAGTGGGAGAATCGACAAATCTCCTATGTTACTTTGCCCTTTAGGACTTGAGGCATAATGATCTTCTAATTAAGAGCAGGCTATGCCCAATGACTTGCTTCCAAAAAACAAGGGGGATAAACGTAACTTCACAATGGAAAAACTAAAAAAAGCCTACCTCAGCCAGGTGGACATGATCAACATCAACATCGGTGATTAAGTCATGCACCCTTGATAAGGTGTGATGAGAATGGCACTTTAGCTCTATGAGCATCCTTCCAAAAACTCAAGATCCCAGTCTAATCAGGAGAAAACATCAGACAAATCCCAAGTGAGGGGCATTCTAGAAAACACTTGATCAGTATTTCTCCAAAGTACCAAGGTCATCTAAGCCAAGGAAAGGCTGAGAAACTGTCACAGAGTTAATGAAATGTTAACAGAGTGTCCCGGATGGAATTCAGGAAGAGAAAAAGGTAAAGATGAAGGCAACAAATTCACTCAAAAGTGAAGCGTTATCTAGTTAGTAACATATCAACATGGGTTCATGAACTGTGACAAGTACTTGTGAGCTGCACCCGGCTTCAAGATGGAGGGGAGTGCAGAGTCAGCCTCAGGGACATCAGGAGTTAAAGTGTGGGGTGCTTACCAGTCTGGGGGAAGGTCCTGGAGCGACACCCTACTGTGTGCAGCAGCCAGTGGGCAGGACCTGGCCTTGGGCTTCGCTCCTGGGAGTGAGGGAGGGGAGGTTGCCAGTTATAGGTGGGCTCATTAGTTACCAGGGAAACTAGCAGACGGCATGCCCCTCACCACACCTTTGGTACCAGTCAGGTGCATAGGCTACAGGTGAAACAGGCATTGGTGGAGCAGGTGATGCAGAATGCAGGGGAAAAACACTCCTGAGTGGCCTGACCGCACCCTAGTTCATAGCGGGAATTGGCTAGAGGGTAGTTTTCCTGTAAATCTAAAACTAGTCTAAAATAGAATATATTTTAAAATGGCATTGCAACATGTGGCAGAGTGAAAAGAAATATTCCTGATGAACTGGAATATTTTTTGTCTTTCTCATGTGATAAGCTCGCTGGGGCTGCAGCTGAGTTGTCTCAGTTGTGTGCGACCCCATGGACTGCAGCCCGCCAGGCTCCTTTGCCCATGGCGATTCTCTAGGCAAGAGTACTGGAGTGGGTTGCCAAGCCCTCCTCCAGGGGATCTTCCCAACCTAGGGATCGAACCCGGGTCTCCTGCATTACAGGTAGAGTCTTTACCACTGAGGCACTGGGGAAGCCTGTGTTAACCTTGATGTGCCTTTAATTCTCCAAGGCTGTTTATCCGTCAGATGGTGGATGATACACCTGAATTCTCTCTCTCTCCTCCTCCCCTTTGCCACTTAGGGCTGAATCCAGCACTTTGTAGCTCCACTTTGAGAACAGTCCATCTACTTTTAAAAGCCTTCCTCTCCTTGCTCTTGGTCCTCCACTGTGGTCATGTCCTTTGGGAAGCTAATTCCTGCGTTCTTGCTTGTTGAGAAGTCCTTTCCTGAAATATCTTTGCCTTTTGACAGTGACTCACTCCTAACAGGGGCAGGTGACCCAGGCAGAGGCAGATGGCTTGTCTGCTGGTCCATCAGGCCAACCTTCTGGCTCTTTCTTGGTAGTCACTGCTCCAAAGCAGATCCTTAGTTAACATTCATGAAGCCTGTCTGCTGCAGCAGTAAAGGACGCTGAACGAGGGACACCTGAGCTTGTGATCCCGCCCTGCCACCGGCCATGTGACCTTGGGGGGAGTCTCTGCTTCCTACAGTCCTGATCCATTCACCTCTAAGATGGGGAAGCAAATGACCTTGTCTCTTTCGCAGGGTATGAGGACCAATGTGAAAACAGACTCTCAAAATTCTATCAGTAGGATTTGCTGATATTACAGGGTGATATTAATACTTGGCCACATCCGACTGAGCGACTGAACTGCACTGAACATCATTGTTAGGGGAACCACTAACTGAAACTGCCCGCCCTGCCCAGGCCCGATAGTAACCACTTGCATGAGTTATCTTACAACAGGAGGTCCTGGTTAACAACATGAGCCTAACAAGCTTCTACTATCTGGAGGAATTCAGGAAAGATCAGAAGGAGAAAGTAGACACCAGTCCATATGTCTTACCAACTTCCCAGAGTCCTTCTCTCTGGAATCCATCTTGGCTGAGGAATGCGCATGCCATGCATGCGCCACCAGGAAGGACCCTGAATCAGAATGACTGACTGGAGAAAAGCTAGGAACGAACCCCATCACCATAAAACCCAAGACTGCGAGTCCCGTGGCAGAGCAGTCCTCCTGGGTTCCCTGACCCTCCTGCTTTCCACCCGGGCGCCCCTTCCTGATAAAGTCTGTTGCCTTGTCAGCACACATGTCTCCTTGGACAATTCACTTCTGAGTGTTAGACAGGAGCCCGCTTTTGAGCCCTGGAAGGGGTGCCCCCTCCTGAAACATCGTAAGAGAGATTCAGTGCTGCAGTGACGCCAAACAAATTGAAATGCTGGTGTCTGGAGCAGAGAAAGTTTTCAGGAGAATGTGTGGTTCCTGCTCAAAGAAGGAGCCAAACCCTCCGAAGGTTTTCAGGGAGAAATTTTTATAAGCAAAATGTGGGGTGTGGCTGCAGGGTGAGTGACTTTCTTCTGATTGGTTGGTGGTGAGGTAGCAGGGTGGGGGTCTAGGATTCTTGTGTTCAGCCTGAAGTTACCATCTTCCACCTGGTTGGGGGGTCTTTGTTCTTGCAGAAAAGCTCAAGGTATTGTTATCTATCTTTAATCACTGCACTGTGGTTTATGGGTTGGTTTCTGCATTGGTTGGCTTTTTACTGGTTCTGCATTCCCTATTTCTCTGATTAGTAGCTGTTTGAATCTGCCCTTATCCTGCAAGTAAGGCAAGATGAGGCATATATGTCATTTTGGACTAAGGGGAAGGATGTAGGGGTCTGGGACTTTGAAGGGAAATAAGGTAATTCACAGCAAGATGGGAAGAGTTAGTGTTTGGTAAATACATGTTTGTTAGGTCATCTAGAGACAGTGACCACAGAGAGGACTTTGATCAAAAGCCCTTGCTGGGTTCCTCTCTGTCACACCTACTTCATGAGTTATTTATGGTGATAGCTTCTTCCTGGAACAGGCCTCTCTTAAATTATCTAACTTAAATACCTTTTAGGCAGTTAGGGGAAAGTTTAAAGGTTCTTCTTGAGTCTTCTAGGGCTTGCTTATTTTCAGCTGGAAATAATCTGTGTGCAGAGTGGTGCATCTTGGGGCAGTGTGCCCTGAACCCCATCAGGTTCAATCTCTCAACTTGTTAGTTTTTTTTTTTTTTAAATGAATGAATGTATTTATTTTTGGCCACGCTGGATCCTTGTTGCCGTGCACAGGCTCTGGAGTGCTTGGGGTTTCAGTAGCTGTGGTGCATGGGCTCGCTGGTGGCAGCTTGAGGGCTCTGGAGCTCCAGCTCGGTAGTTGTGACTCACGGGCTTTGTTACCCCTAGGCAAGTGGGATCTTCCCAGACCCACGTCCAAGATCGTGTGGGATGGAACCCACATCCCCTGCATTGGCAGTTGGATTTTTAGCCACTGGACCACCAGGTAAGTCCCAGCTTGTTAGCTTTATATTTTTGTTGAATAGAAATCATCTGTTCTTTTCAAGGAGCTCTAATACCACACCTCTACTGCGTGCGTGCTCACTCAGTTGTGTCTGACTCTTTGTGACCTCATGGACTATAGCCTGCTAGGCTCTTCTGTCCGTGGGATTTCCCAAGCAAGTATACCAGAGCAGGTTGCCATTTCCTCTTCCAGGGGATCTCCCCGAGTCAGCCGGATTTAGGGCCTTAGTGGTCTTTATTTAGTAGGTTCAGGTGGATGCTTTTAATTTCACTCGCCATCTCAGTTGGGTGAAGAGGGTCTATGCTTTGGTTTGTGTGACTCTGCAACTAGGCCTAGTGAGTAGAAGCTGAGAGGCGGCAGAGAGAAGGACTTAATAGTTTGGAGTTCTCCAACCCCCATCTTCAGGAGGAGAGGAGTCTCTGGGAGCTGGCTGAGTGCAGGTCAGGGCACTGTTTCTGACTGTGACTATGACAGACAGTAAGAAATGCATTCTGTACCTCATACAACATGAAATGATATTCATCCTCACTATGCATGAGGCACTCTAGTTTCTATTTCATAAAAAAGAAATGCTGGGTAATGACCCACTGGTGGGTGGTCAGTAGCTGTGTGAAAAATCAGACTGGATTAGAGCCTAGTGATTCCAGCATCAGGCTTCCCAGGTGGAGCGAGTGGTAAAGAACCTGACTGCCAAAGCAGAAGATGTAAGAGATGTGGGTTCGGATCCCTGGTTCAGGAAGATCCCCTGAAGGAGGGCATGGCAACCCATTCTGGTATTCTTGCCTGGGAAACACCAGGGACAGAGGCGCCTGGCGGGCTACAGTCCATAGGGTTGCAAAGAGCTGGACATGACCGAAGTGACTTAGCACGCACGCATGCACTCCCAGAGTCCAGCTCCAGCAGCCAGGGATTCAACCTGAAGAGATGGACAGTGTTGGCGGATGAGACAGCCTCTCAGTTTTTTGGACTGCCTCTTTATTTCAAGTTTAAGATTCTCTTTTATACTTTTACAAAAACATTAGGTCAGAGGTTTGACGTTTTCAGTTCCCCTCTCCCAGATTATTATCTCCATAAATCATTGTTGCTCTTCAAACAGAGTTCCTGCTTCAGTGATTCTCTCGAAATCAGCCTTATCATCTATTATCTACCTCTTCTAATGTGTCCTATAGTTAACTTGTTATTACATTGTAGCTCATGCTACATTCCTCAGTTTACTACTTATCTTCCTAAATCCTGTTTGCCCCTAACATCCTGAGCTCACTATCTCTTAAAAAGGCTTCTAGCTATAGTGTCTCTAAAATTCCTAACTTCTATAAGCTATGGTAAAATATGCTAACTTTACAACATTCCTTAAATCTTTAACTTCTATTTTAATTATTTTTAAGCCCTAAATTCAGTAAACTTCTTTGCCATAAACATTTTCCTCACAAATAGGCTTCAGATAGTAATCCCTCCCATGGCCTCAAGCTGTGGCCTCTGTGCTCATCCTGGAACACTCTTCTGTAAAAGTCCTTAAACAAATGTCAATGATTAACTTTATGAATTATTCTCTGAGCACAGCTGCAGAAGGCTTTGTGCCTTCTTTTTCAGTCAACTCAGCCGAGGAGAGAAAAAGACAAGTCAGAATTACATGGCCTAACTCCTTCATCCCGGGGCCGTGCGTGCGGAATGAGGAGAAGGGGCTGGGGCTGTGCCTCCATTTTGTTAGTAATGCCTAATGTGGCTCCCGACAATGCACGACTCCAGTGTCAGCGTCACTTGGGAACCAATTAGAAATGTGGGCACTCAGCTCCTCCCCATACCTGCTGCATCGGAATCTGCATCTAAGGCAATTTTACAATGAAAGAGGAATCAAAGTTAACCACTGTGACTCAATCCCATTTGTATGCTGGCACATGGGAGCAAAAGGGATGGAGGCAGCAGGAGTTTTTACTGTAGCTGACGTTGGGGGAAGCAGTGCTGAGTCAGGCTCAGGCGTGGATTCTATGTCTCTCAAGTGTGCTGCAACAGAGTGCACGTGTTGGCCTCAGGTCCAGCTCTAAAGGACCCCCGGGAGGTGGGGAAGATGGCCCTGTGTCACTTGGCAGCTGGCCAGGTGCTGGGCACTAAGCCTATCCCATAAATCAGCTCATCTGTTATTTCCCGTTTGTTATATACAGTCTGCTTCTCTGGTGGCTCAGAGGTTTATATACAGCCTTCAGCAAAGTTTGCCCACATATTCCAGCTTTGTCCCAGCTGTGCTAAGGGGCATTAGGGACAAGTTCTGGGCTTGACAATGGCTGTAACATTAGAAGGGGGAGAAGGATCAATTTCATGGGAGCAGTAGTGCCTTCTGAGTCCCTAAGGGAAAGGTTAGTCACAGAGGACCACACCTAGTGTTTTGAGACCCAGCAGTCCCGGCCCATAGATGACATCGTCCCCTGACAGCTTCAAAGTCTCTGTGTCTGCTTTGTGCTGAGAGAGCTGGTGGCCCCTCTGCAAATGTTCCTTACCTTTGTGCCCCACCGAGGCTTTAAAATTCTGTCAAGAATGTTTAGTCTCAGAGTATCTACAAAGCCCATGGATGCAGAGCTAGGTCGTCTTAGGTGCAAAGATGTGCAGTCCATGTCTAACTTTACAGACTCCCAGAATGGTCATGTCTTAAAAATATTTACGAAGAAATGAAACAGGACCCCAAAAGTCAAAAGCTCTTCAAGCTTCCCTCACCACCCTCCCCAGTAAAGACACCCATTATTGAGTGAATCTGGCTTTTGTGTTGTATTACCATTATTAAACCTGATGAGACTGCAGATGTTAAAAATGGAATAACTGTGGGAGTGTGAAGTCTGCACTGGGCTTGCAGCCTCAGCCAGTGTCTTCTTCTGCAGCCTCGGATGGGCTCAGCTCACTGCCACCAAGCACTGTGGACAGAGACAGCTCACCGCCACCAAGCACCACGGACAGACACAGGGCAGCCGGCGGAGACTCTTGCAGGCTCACAGTGCGGCCAGGATGGGATGACCAACACGCCTGGCTTCCCCAGTGGCTGATCCAACTACGCTGGATATAGTTTATCATGAAGCAAAACGTACTCAGAGGGATCACTTGGAGGGTGAAATTTCACCCTTTCACGGGAGAAATTTGTTTTGGTTCCCCAACTAAGAGACCTGCACTGTCCAAATGCCTTTATGTAAAGGAATACATTTAATCTGGAGGGAAGAATTATCTGGCAGATTCAGATTTTCAAACCTGACGCTTTTGTGTGCTAAGCTCTTTGGAGCCGGTATGTGTTTTGACCTCAGTATGCATGGAAAATGACACCTCTTTTCCAATTTATGCCTTTCTTTGCATCAGTAGGATCAGATAAGAAAAAACTGTTTTTCCCTATTCTTAGTATCTTCTGGAATCTCACAGTTTTGAAACTGGAGAATTAAGTTTTTTCATGTAGACATGAGGGTCTTTAACAAACCTATCATTTAATACTATTGTTCACCCTTGGCAAAATCTTGATTAAGAGCAAGCAAGATGGTAATCAAATATTCAAAAATACTTCGGAGCACCACTTTCAGCTCCTCCTGGCAATGCCAGTATTTTTCAGAGCAAATGTAGTCTAACTACACTTTATCTCTAAAATCAGACAAGTCTGATAAAAATAGAAATCAATGATTCTACTCTTTGTGAAAGAAGACAAATTATGCTTTGAGAGAAAATAATTTGCTATAAAGTATAAAATGTTTTAATATTTATATCTTATAATAAAACCATGACATGTTTATAAACACTCTATCAAGCATTTTTTTACAACGGGGCCACCGCTGGCAACTGGCAACGCAATAAATATGCAAAGACGCAGTGAGTATGAAATATACATCTTGATTTTATAATCGTGTGTGCTTTATTTTTTACACAAATGGAATGGAAGTGTCGAATATTTACACTTAACAGGAGTGTAAGCTGTGCAGTGTCTCTGTAAACTCCAGCCCAGGCAAGGAGTCTTCCCCCTCCCCTCCCATCCTGCACAATGGAGAAGCATCCAGTCAGAGAAAACTGTTACAAAACTTGGCATACTGAAAGGATCTCACGCATACAGCCTGGTGCACTCGGAAGTTAAGACGCGTTTAGGAAACACAGATTCAAAAAGGAGAAAAGTTCGCCATCTCATGGGGAGTGCCTTGCCATTTGGTTGTCTGTCCTCGTGAGTTGCTAGGGAGATTCTGTCTTCTGTCTTTTAGATGATCTTTGTCTAAACCATTCAACCTGTCTTAAGCTTGTCCTCAGCTGCTACAAGAAACTGCACAGCTGTACAAAAAATGATTTCCAAAGCACAGTTTTCAGTGAGGAAGGATATTTACAGACTAAAGTGTGTGTGTAGGTTTCCATCCACAGTCACGCGTACCCAATGTGGTAAGTGTATACATGATATACAAACCACATATGCCATACATACACAGAAGTAAAATGTATATCCACAGAATTCTGGAGGGAGTCCTCTTTCAAATCAGTTGTCACAGGAGAGACTCCACATACTCTAAGGGAAATGTCCCCTTTTGTTCCTGTAGGAGTGACAAATTACTATGATAAACTTAGGAACTAGCCTGAGTCTCTGACTTAAATATTTTTGTAGGAATTTAGGCAGGACCAAGACAGGAAAAAAAAAAGATGTAATTTCACCAGCAAGTCCATTCAATCTCACCAGAGCAATCACCAGCTGAAAAGCAGAGGGAGCTTCAGATGAAAAGAGGAAAAAGAAAGCTTATGAATGGGGGAAAAAAAATCTCTCTCTCTCCAAACCAAGGTGATGGCATGGCTTCCACGAGAAGAAAGAGGTTTGCTGTCAGAACAACTGTTGGGGCTGGAGTCTGCCTTTAGCGAAAGGAAGTGTCCTTGGAACCGTGGGGTGGTGCTGGGAGTGGGCTCCTTGTGGACCAGGCTTCAGGCAGAAAGGGACCCAGGTGCCGGCAGGGCCCAGGGCACGTGCATCGTCACTGCCTGGGCAGCGGTGCAGGCTGGCTCGGGGAGGCCTGCTGGAGCTGGCTCCAGCCGGGACCTCATTCACGCTCAGCTTAGCTTTCTGGGCTGCCTGGGTGAAAATGGTGACCCAAAGAATCTGTGTCATGAGTCCAGCGTGTGGACTTGCTGTCTGAATCAGCCAGGAGCCCTTAAAGGACAGAAAAATTAAGGAGCGGGTTATGGGAGAGGAGGTGGCCAGAGACGTGAGAAGAGAAAGTACAGAAACGGTGGAGACAGAGGAAGAGGTAAGGGAGTGTCTGAGATGGTGGGAGAGACGGACAAAGAGATGAGGGAACAGAGGGCAGGGAGTAAGGAAGGGATGAGGGAGACAGCCAACGACTCGGAGGAGATAGGAAGGATGAAGGGAGAGGTACATGAAAGAGATGGAACGAGCTAGAACCAGGAGGAGAAGAGCAAAGGGAAAGAATGAGATGAAAAGAACAGAGGCCAGAGCCATAGGAGTGGGGAGCTCTTCCCCTGGCTCGGAGTCCTGAAGGGCTGGCAGTGGGATTCAAGACAGCTCACAGGCACCTGAGTGCAGCTCCGGAAAGATGGGCGCACCCAACAGAGCCAACCCAAGAGCATAGGGCTGGGAGGAAAGGCCTGCAAAGAAATGGCCCACAGATCCCGTGGGAGGAGAGCCGGAAACAAATGCCCCTGCAATTAGCTGACGAGTGGGATTTTTGATTTTGGTAAAGCTGAGACCCCCGTGGTGCTACACATTGTACCAGAGCATGAAAAATAGCACCAGTGACACGATCTGGCACTTTTCCGAAAGGGCCCAGCGTGTGAAGGTGACATTGCGCCCCCAGCAAGCTTTCAGATTGGAGAGAGCTCTCGACAAAGTTTGCGGTGTTAGCACCAGTCTGGCCCCAGGCTCCGCGTGCATTTGCACCAGTTGTAATCTGGGTAGCTTTCGCGCCATTTCCATCTTAAGTCATCGGGTCTGCGGCAAAATATACCCGTGGGTTGGAGCCGTGGAGACCTCAACATTGGGAAGCGCAAGACAACACAACAAATGGAGGTGTAAATTCTACAGGAAAAGACCCTCTCACCAATTGGCTTGGTGATTCTTCAAGCAAATATATATGTCTATATATATTTATATAAATCTACATAAAAAAAATCAGTGCAAATGCCATTTCTTATCTGGAAGCATCTACACTAGGAAAATAATTATGTTACTACAAAACCAAGGGTTGGTGGTTCAATTTGATTGTACTCAGCCACAGCAATACTTAATATTAAATGGAAAAGCACATCACACGACCCGCGGAAACATCTATTCATTAATGACAGTCCTCTAAATAAATGGTTGCATGCTCAGTTGAGAAACCAAAGAAGTTATCATGGTGGCCTAAAAGTAGAGCTGGGATCAGGAATGGCATTCTGGTGGCGGAAACTTCTGGGAGCAAAGATGGATGAAAGTAGGCCTTGACCTGAAACTGGCGAATTGCAGACATGGCTACGTTTTTGACATTTTGAACACTCTAAAGAAATCTTGGGAAATTTAACTCTCATCAGAGGGAAAATGGATTGCTAGCCCTTCCATTGGTAAAGGCAGCCTCCAGACTATAGGTAGACGCATGGCTTTGCATCTCTTGTGTCTGTTTTGGTGACTGCAGCCAGGCAGACTGTGGTGTTTTAGTGTCAAATGAAAAATGCTTGTTTTTGGAAAGAGACCCTCATTCTGAGCTCTGATGTTCTTCCTGTGAAGAAGCCCCATCACTGCTGATGGCTCTGCCTCTCGCTCTCCCATCCCAGCCGGCATGCTGGTTTGCTGCACAGTGTGGCAGAATCCTGCCAGGTCTGGATGTACCCCAGAAATAAGGCGACGGGGCTTAGTCTGGGCATGCATACGACCCAGAGTTGAGTAGTTACAGAGATCACTGGAAAGTCTCTCTCTAAACACCTGGGGTGCAAGCAATGCTGATGTCACCAGCTCTAAAGTGGGAGATAGGCTTCGGGAAGTTTCTTTTTTTTTAATCATCATAGTTATAATTGCTAAAAAATAAACTTGGTCCAGGTGCAGCCCCCAAGAAAGGCAGTTCAATTGGTTGAGCTCGAAGTCATTAATGGTCTTTCCTGGTGGTTCTCTCTCTGTCCTGTACACAGAAACAAAAGCCTGCACCCCTCACCCGCTCCTGTCAGATCCTCCCCTTCTCTCTCTCTTCCTCAAAGAAATATTGCATCTTAGGACAGATCTCTCCACGGCTCTGCACCTTCTCTGGCTCTTACAAAAGCCCTCAGTTTACTTATAAAACAGACAGAAGAGTCCTAATTATTCATGACAGCCAAAATACTAAATGATCCTTTAAGAGTTGTATGTAAGTTACTAGGAACAACATTATTCAGCTATTTGCATGGCAGGCCCAGGGTATTTAACAAGAAAAAAGCAAAAACTTTCCTTTACATCATTGGTATGAATTTGTCTTTGAAAGCCATCAGCTTGAAAAAAATGCATTAACCAAATGTCCTCCAAAAATATCCACGAGGGCAACTCATTAAGGGATGTGCTCCATGAGAGTGGATCTCTGATGTGGGAGGAGGATCGCGGGAGGTAATGAGGGAGAAGTCTTTGTCAGGCTTTAGAAGGAACTCATATGCTCTTAATGGATCACTGGCAACAAAAGGGAGAGTGCAACTTTCTGTTCTTGAGTTGGATCATCTGCAGATAGTGCATACACTTAGTCTTTCAATTAATCTTTACAAAATATTTCACAAAACTTTTTTTAACCTATAGAAATTCGCTTCTATACATTTAATATATTTTTATTGTATAAATTATTCTCATCTTTAGTGCCTTCTTTCAGTTTATAAACGGCAAAATAGACAATAAACAATCATAAAGCTAACCCCAGGTGGAATCCCCTCCTCCCAGTGAGGTCAGTCCTCCACACACTTGTGAATTTTATGAAATGCTCATCTTTGTAGATGCCAGGCAAAGAAACTACACGCTCGTCCCTCTCTGATAGGAATGTTATGCTGTCTCCAAAGGGACTCCTTGCCTTCCCCTCCCCCATTCTTTCTTTTGCTTGTAAAGAAATCAAAGGATGTGCATAGTCCTAAAATTTGAAGTGTACCAATTATAGATGTGGGTAATGGGAAGGTTGGTGAAGTTCAAGTGCTGGCAACTTTTCTTTAAAGCGAAAAACACGGGGAGCTCAGCAGCTAAGTCAGCTCTGGACATCTGCTGGGTGAGGAGGCTGCCCATCTCTTGGGCACGGAGCCCATCAGAGGTTCGTCCCTACACCTGGCACTTTGAGCAAACCAAAGCCTTCCCCGCGTACTGCGAAGTCTTTTCTGTCCCACCCTTTGGCCCCTCCTTTTCCTTCATGGCTTCACACAGTTTGTGTTGTACATTCATAAGAATTCACATTGACTGCAAAAACATAAATGCAACAAAAACATAAAAGCCTCCAAGTAGTATATTATATATATTTTGTTCTTCTAAATGCTCTTCTGTCATTGTTGGAGGTGCAGTAGCTAATTTATAACTTCTCCTTTGAGGGAATCCAGATGAAAGGCCCAGACTGCTCTTCAATAACAAGCTTGCATTGGTTATAGATATCTTCTAGGGTGTCGCCTTGGACGATAGCTGGAACAAGAGCAAACACACCGGAGTCAGGAAGCATTTCCTGGCTGGTGAAGAATGACCATCAATCATGTAGAAGAAGCTCAAACAGTGACAAACTCATCAGGAGGCTTCATATGACTTCACAATAATAAGAAAAAGCAGAGATTCACTTAAGCAAGGTCACATCAATGATTTAAAAAATGCTTTTAAGGCATGTCCTAGATTAGTAATAAATATATCAGTCTTCCTTCTTTCTACATGTCTCTCTGTAGTTCTACATGATGAATCACTCATTTATTTAAGTTTTATGGGTGTTGACTCTGGGCCAGGCACTGAGCTAGGCATTGATCAATTTTCAGACTGAGAGCTCCCTGTTACCAAAGAAAGCTGGACTTATATTCTCCAGCTTATATTCTCTTATAAGCTGGACTTATATTACTTATTTTATAATGGGCAGAAATTAGAATATTTTAGATGCAGAGGAAATAATAAGGATTTTAGAAAAAACTTTAGTTACTCTCCTCAATCCCCAAAACCTTTAATAAGAAACTTTATTCATTCTCCAAGTAATCTAATAAATTGAGATTTTCCCATTCAGGGCTCTTCATAGTGAGAATATCTTATGGCAATTACTTGCAAAAAATACATAAAATAGAAGGAAACACACAGTGTATTACCCCAAAAACCAATTCACTTACAGTAGATTTAAATACATTTTATTATCTCCTTTGGACAAAAACTATCTTGTAGATAGATATCCCAAACACATCAATACTATCCGTATGACACTGGGGCTTAAAAAGAAGTCGTTACTGAAACATGGTTTAGATTTTCAAAAACAGTCCTTGGAATGTGCTGATCATTATATTTTATTCCTGAATATAAAGCATTGTTCAACATGTACATTGTTTTGAACATACTGGATGTTCTTTTAGGGGGAAACATAACTCATATCTTTGTTACTGATGGGAATTTTACTTAAGATTTACCTGATTCAACAGATTTGCAAACTGCTAAGGCACCAGCTTTCTCATCTTTTGATTGAGATAAAAAGGAAAACACCTAACTTCATGTAAGGTAACTCGGGAGGAAAGTTCTTGTTTTAAACCATTAGTTGTAACTGTATGTAGGCTTAATCTCTGAGTTGTGTCCAACTCTTTGTGATCCCACGGCCTGAGTTCTGCACTGAACTTAGAGGATCTTCCCGACCCAGGGATCAAACCCGGGTCTCCTGCACTGCAGGAAAACTCTTTACCATTTGAACTACAGGGAAGACCTATCAGTTGTAAGGCAAATTCCAAAGTTTGAACACTTTTTGGACCTGATCAGTGTTTCATGGAAGTATATAAGAATAGAGAACCTATGATAACCAGGACAAAATATCCCCCCTAATTTATGTTTCCAAGGAAATATTTAAAAAGAAAAAACATTTTTTATGCATTAAGATATGACATGGAATTAACTGAAACACACGAAGTGCTTCAAGCATCTTCTTCTGGTGCCTAATGGGGAGACAGACCCAGAGGCTCATGAAGCAGAGACTAGAGACCCTGGGACTACTTTTCAAGAGTAACTGCTTTGGACAGTGCACATCTGGAGCCTTAAAAGTTTCGTTTTCAAATTTCTGATCATCTCAGGGAGAGAAGTTGGATGAGATTTTGTTGTTGTTGTTCAGTTGCTAAGTCCTGTTCGACTCTTTGTGACCCCATGGACTGCAGCACACCAGGCTTCCCTGTTCTTCACTATCTGTCTCCTGGAGTTTGCTAAAATTCATGTCCATTGAGTTGGTGATGCTATCTAACCATCTCCTCCTCTGCTGCCCCCTTCTCCTTTTGCCTTCAATATTTCCCAGCATTTAGGTCTTTTCCAATGAGTCATCTTTGAATGAGATACTAATGCTTAACATCTCTCTCCCAGGAGATAGCTCAGTCTCTGCCACTCATGGTTTTGGGTAGGGCCAGTGGGAACCAGGAAGCTGAATCCAGAGAAGAAGGAACCCAGAGTTTTGAATCAAATGGAAGAAGTGGCAAATAAGGCATTTTTAGCAGGAAGGTGCTAGAGCCCAGGTATACCAGGCCCAGAGCCCCCTCCATGCCAATGTCAGACAATTCATCCTCTTTCTCACAGTACAAATGCGAATGAACATACCTGTAAAATATTCTCCAAATTCTTGTTCTAGCTTAATTGCACGGTCATAGGTTTTCTTGGCTTGTTCCTCTGTTAGACGCTTATTCATTTCCCTGGGAAAAGGGAGAGTCTGGTGTTAGAACACAAAGGGAACACACCAAATCCTGAAAAACTACAGTGGACGTGGCCGAGTGCAATCTTAGCAGCAGCTTCCTAGCCCTTGACGGACTCCTCTTTGTTGGGATGTTTTCAGCCACAACAATGAACTCCCTGTCGCTGCCCCCATCCTCCCCTATCGCTGCCCCCACCCCAGGGCGCTCACGCTCCCAGGGGGTCGTCTCTTGGTCCCATGTTAGATTGAAGATGAATCTATTTTCATGATATCCACTCACTAGTTCTGTCCTCTGCAGCTCTGCAGAGCAGAACCGAACCTCCTTCTTCCAGGACAGGCCTTTGGGTGTTTAAGTGCTGATGTGTCCCTCAGGGCTTCCATTCTTCCAGAAAAAACTGCCCTGCTTCCTTCATCTATTCTTTCATTGGATATGATTTGGAAATGTGTAACTTTCCTGGTCACCCGTCCTTAGATTTTGTTCTCGTCTGTCTCAACCTCTTTTATTTTTATTTTATTTTATTTTTTAACTTTACAATATTGTATTGGTTTTGCCATACATCAACATGAATCCGCCACAGGTATACACGTGTTCCCCATCCTGAACCCTCCTCCCTCCTCCCTCCCCGTACCATCCCTCTGGGTCGTCCCAGTGCACCAGCCTCAAGCATCCAGTATCCTGCATCGAGCCTGGACTGGCGACTCATTTCATATATGATATTATACATGTTTCAATGCCATTCTCCCAAATCATCCCACCCTCTCCCTCTCCCACAGAGTCCAAAAGACTGTTCTACATCAGTGTCTCTTTTGCTGTCTCGTATACAGAGTTATTGTTACCATCTTTCTAAAGTCCATATATATGCGTTAGTATACTGTATTGGTGTTTTTCTTTCTGGCTTACTTCACTGTGTATAATAGGCTCCAGTTTCATCCACCTCATTAGAACTGATTCAAATGTATTCTTTTTAATGGCTGAGTAATACTCCATTGTGTATATGTACCACAGCTTTCTTATCCATTCATCTGCTGATGGGCAGATGTCCTGGCTATTATAAACAGTGCTGCGATGAACACTGGGGTACACGTGTCTCTTTCAATTCTTCAACCTCTTTTAAATACGGGACGTTGTTGTTGTTGTTCAGTCGCTCAGTTGTGTCCGACTCTTTGTGACCCCGTGGACTGCAGCATGCCAGGGTTCCCTGTCCTTCATCATCTCCTGGAGTTTGCTCAAACTCATGTCCATTAAGTCCATGACTTAGAATTGAACACAATCTTCTGGGGTGGCCAGAGGGAGGGGAGGAGAGCAAGTGGAGAGAAGGGAAGATACTTCACAGCTTTCCGGAGCTCATTCCATCTAAGAGAATAAGACTTGACTGTTCTCAGGTCCTGACCTCATAGAAAGCTTAGATCTCTTGACCTTCCCACCCTCCCCAAAGGCTGCTGTTCATCTTCAGTGTGGGCAGCAGACACGTGGAGTGGAGAAACAGAGACAGTCTTCCAACAAATTATAGAAAATGAGACGGGCGCCTCAGGCATGTGTGTCTTTCAGGCTGAAAAAGGATTCTGTAGCTCTAGAGGCTCAACTTCAAGCTGTAAGGCACGTCTATAGCCAAAGAGCTCTGGACTTCCTCTGTTTTTATTATCAAATGGAATTTCAAGGAACTGCTAAAGATGGCTTGACTTAAAGATGCAGAGAGAATGGAACAATCAAAAACTCTGGGACCAAAATATTTCAAACAGGCTCTAAGTAAGTCATGTCAAATAGTGAGCTGGAAAGAGAAGCCTGGCAGGAAGGAATCTCTGACGCCTATTTTGTTTTATTTTTGTTTGGATAGGAATTGCTGTTCAGTTGCTAAGTTGTACCCAACTCTTTGTGACCCTACAGACTGCAGCACGCCAGGCCTCCCTGTCCATCACCAACTCCCAGAGTTTACTCAAACCCATGTCCATTGAGTCCGTGATGCCATCCAACCATCTCATCCTCTGTTGTCCCCTTCTCCTGCCTTCAATCTTTCCCAGCATCACGGTCTTTTCCAACGAGTCGGCTCCTCTCATTAGGTGGCCAAAGTATAGAAGCTTCAGCTTCAGCATCAGTCTTTCCAATGAATATTCAGGACTGATTTCCTTTAGGATGGACTGGTTTGATCTCCTTGCGGTCCAAGGGACTCTCAAGAGTCTTCTCCACCATCACAGTTTGAAAGCATCAGTTCTTCGGTGGATAGGAAAATGGGCTGTAATTACACCAGGCGCTCTCTGTCCTTTCTGTTAGTCTCTCAGCTGTTGGTGTATCATTAACTGTAGGTGTGTGCTGCTTAATCATTGTGAGATTATTTAGATCCAACAAAGTTTCAAGGACAAATTGAGGAGGGAGGAAAATGGAGAGTAACCTAATCTATGGATTCCCAACCAGGGGCAGCTTTATCCTTCCATGTCTTCTAGGTGTGAACATTTTTTTTTTGCCAACCAAATACACCATATTTCTTATGTTTGGCAAAACTAATACAATTATGTAAAGTTTAAAAAATAAAATAAAATTAGAAAAAAAAAAAAAAGAATAAACCTGAAGTCTATGTTAAAAAAAAAAAAAAGAATATTTTACCTTCTCATTCTTTCTTAATCAAAGACATTTTATTACTCAAAGACTGATAATCATTGCCTCTGATCATTATAAAAATATCAGTGTGACTGCACTGGGCTGATAAAAGTTCAGCCAAGAGCAAAGACATTTTGGTTGGTCCATCGGGATGCATCAGAGGTGCAGACAGAATTTTGAAGGCATTGCTGCCTTTGCCTCTCACTTTAGGAAGTCAGAGAACTGGGTCTGGAGCATGTAGTCTTAATTCCTTTTTCAGAGCAAGTAACTGAGGCCAGAAGTAGTAAGTAAGACTTGCTTAAGGTAAAGGAGTGAATTTCATGAAAGCACTCAAAGTTATTGTTTTTCACTAATCAATTTTTAGTTAAACAGACTTTTCATTACACTAAGATGTTCTTTCAAAAGAGACCTCTATTTAGAAATATACAAAACTGAACTGAAGTCAGACATTAGCATGACTATAGGCTTGATGTTGATGGCTACAATATATAGAAGTGGGAATTCCCTGAAGTCTTGTTGAAATAAACTCATATTGTCTGAGGAATGGTATCTATAATTCTCTTCCCAAACAGCACTAACCCTAGAAGCTTTGAGAGGCAGTCATTTTTGGGTGGCAGAAAGTGCTGAGCTTAAACCAATGGATACTTCTCATAGAAAGATAGTATTTTGCTCCAGGAGTCAAGAAATCATGTAGTTCTGGATGTTCTTTGATTTCCCTGGCCATGCTGGCCTATTTTCTCTGAATTCCCTTTGCATTTATTGCAGCAATACTGAATTTTTCTTTTGGCCTCACTGTGTGTCACGAAGGATCCTATTTCCTCTTCCAGGAATCGAACCTGCAACACTCGCAGTGGAAGCCTGCCTGGACTCCCAACCACTGGATCACCAGGGAAGCCCCTTGAATTCAGGTTTTTATCCTCTAATACATGAAGTTGTTTTGTCTCCCTGACCAGTCTGCCAGTTCTTTGAGGCCAGAGACCAGGGCTTGTTCATCAGCATGTGGCATGGATCTTGGTCAGCGCTTAAATTTGTTGAACGAATAAGTGAATGAATGAATGGACAGACAAATAAACATAATTACAGGATAGTTGAAGACAGAAGTAAACACAGGGAGCAAGAAGGTAAAAGCATATTGGGTGGCGTGGTGGAGACACACAGGAAAGCCACTCATTGCCATGGGGAGGGGTGGGGGATAGAAGTCACATGGCAGTACAATGTGAAGACACAGCTCGTTCATACACACCCTTGATTTTCTGCTTCTCTGAAGAGTCAGCGATGTGTGTGCTAATAAGTCCTGTGCTTTGATGTGGGTGATGCACTTGAGGACACTGTGTGTGATGATGTATTGGTCCCAAATGTGGCAGCTGCCATGCTGCAGTTCCAGCTGACCTGGCACTCACCCCTCCCTGGGGAAGGCGCAGTTCATGCCAGCTTTGCTCCTGAAGTAAAACCCTCAGAAAGACTGAACTGGAAAGTAAACATCCAGCGTTTCCTAACACGATCCCATCGGTCTGAATGTCACTGGTGTTGCACTACGCAAACGGCTGCAGCAAGTGATGTCAGATTCACCGTCTCATCGTGGGGTGCAGCCTTCAGCACGCTTACTTTTCCTTGGTCACAAGTGGCCGTGACGGGGCTCTAAGGCCAGATTAAGTAAGTCGTCTTGCAGTTGTGGAGGAAGCCGGCCCTCTCCTGCTGAGCACCAGATGGGAACGTCCCCAGGGGCACGCTGAACCAAACGTGCAGCTGCTCTTCTCCCCCAGGCCTCCCTTCCCCAGGAAGCCACTTGCCCACTGCTTGTTTGTGATGGGAAAGCTTACTCTGCTCTTTCTGAAATGGGCCTTTAAGATGCTGTTTCCAGGAGGTGGGGGACATGTTTCTCTTCGTCTTATTAATGTTAGCAGTACTAATAATATTTATGAGGCTCTTCTCAGATTATAAATCACCTTTATGTAGGGAAATGTGTGGCTGCTTAATTCACTTTGCTCAGTGCTCAACACAGTAGCTGACATGAGGAGGAACTTAATACATGCTCTCAGGGATGCTGCTGCTGCTGCTGCTAAGTCACTTCAGTTGTGTCCGATTCTGTGTGACCCCACAGATGGCAGCCCACCAGGCTCCCCCGTCCCTGGGATTCTCCAGGCAAGAACACTGGAGTGGGTTGCCATTTCCTTCTCCAATGCATGGAAGTGAAAAGTGAAAGTGAGTTGCTCAGTTGTATCTGACTCTTAGCGACCCCATGGACTGCAGCCTACCAGGCTCCTCCATCCATGGGATTTTCCAGGCAAGAGTACTGGAGTGGGGTACCACTGCCTTCTCCACTCAGGGATGCTACTGAGTACTAAGTCAGTTCAGTCACGTGTTCACTGTTTGCAACCCCGTGGATTGTAGCCCACCAGGCTCCTCTGTCCATGAGGATTCTCCAGGCACGAATACTGCAGTGGGTTGCCATGCCCTCCTCCAGGGGATCTTCCTGGCCAGGGATTGAACGCATGTCTCTTATGTCTCCTGCGTTGGCAGGCATGTCCTTAACCACTAGCACCACCCGGGAAGCCAACAACCATTATTTTATCATCAATACCTGTTTTTCCATGTGCTGGCTGTGGGCAGAGCTCTTATTTGTTTTTCTTTTAAAAAAATACTTGGCTGCACAGAGCCTCACTTGCAGCACGTGGATCTTTATTGGACCATGCAAACTCTTAGTTGTGGCATGTAGGATCTAGTTCCCAGACCGGGATAGAAGCAAGGCCCCCTGCATTGGAAGCACAGAGGCTTAGAAACTGGACCACCAGGGAAGTTCCCAAAGGCCTTTATGATATAATTTTATGCCTAAATTCATGGGGCAGAAGGTATGAAGAGTGACCTCCTCACTTTATTTTTTCATCCTGGTAAGAACTTTTGTCCATCTCTTATTTATGGGAATCTATTCTGCTTTTAGCTTCCTTGGTGGCTCAGACGGTAAAGCGTCTGCCTGCAATTCTGCTTTTAAGATACACATCTGGCAATTGCCCCAAAGACTGACTACATGTTTAACTTAATCCTCGTGGACTGCACTTCCAGCTACTATAGCTTCTTCCTCCCAGGGAAGGTGCTAAACAACCGGTCGATCCTTTACAAGTAACTGCTTTCACCTCTGGGATGAATGATTTCATTTTCCTTGGTCTTTCCATAAACACTGTTTTCCAGTACTTCATGGTTCACTTGTGAACCCTGTCAAATGCTCTAATGCCTCGAGGCCTAAACAGAGGCACATTTGGGCAAGGCTCTTACAATGGCACTGGTGTTATCTCTTGTGCCTCTTGGGAAAGGCACTGTTCACCTGTTTTGTAATGATAAAGTAGTTCCACTCCTTTTACAATAAAGTTACTTGGAATCTTTCATAGTAATAATGGCTACCAGTTAGTACATGGTTGTGCTGTGTGCTGTGCTAAGTCACTTCAATCATGTCTGACTCTTTGTGACCCCATGGACTGTAGCCTGCCAGGCTCCTATGGGACTCTCCAGGCAAGAATACTGGAGTGGGTTGCCATGCCTTCCTCCAGGGATCTTCCCGACCAGGGACTGAATCAGCATCTCTTATGTCTCCTGCATTGGCAGGCGGGTTCTTTACCACTAGTGCCATCTGGAAAGCCCCTAGTAAGTACTTACTGTATGCCAAAAATGGTATAGAGAACTTTACACTTAAGATCTTGTTTAATCTGTACACTGGCTCTCTGACGTCTGCATTATTAATGTGTCTAGTTTAGAGCTGAGGAACTAAGTCTTACAGAGGTCAAGCAAATTGCCCGAGCTCACATAACTGAACAGTGGCAAAGGAGCAGAACCACGCCTGACCAGCTTCCAGGTCCCCGCTCTTAGCCTTTTTGCTCTTCTACCTTTAAGGCTATTACAGCATCACTTTTGTATAAGAGGGTGTACAAAACAAAGCCCCCAATTTCTATCAAAGCATCCCCCCAAATATTGTCCCTTTATAGCCAGATCATGAATATCTGCCCAGTTTTTGAAGGATGATATTTAACAAGTCCTCTGAAAAATAAAAGGAATAGGGCTTCCCTGGTGGCTCATTGGTAAAGGATCCGCCTGCCAATACAGGAGGCAGGGGTTCCATCCCTGGTCCAGGAAGATCCCACAGGTGGAGCAACCAAGGCCATGAGCCACGACCACTGACCCTGTGCTCCAGAGCCCGGGAACTGCAACTACGGAAGCCCGCTCGCCCTAGAATCACGCTCTGCACAAGCGAAGCCACTGCGGTCAGAAGCCTGCGCACTGCAGCTGGACAGTAGCCCCGCGTGCGCAACTAGAGGAAAGCCTGCACAGCCACAGAGACCCACCACAGAGAAAAATAAAGTAATTAAAATAAATAAAAAGAATAAAAGAGGCTGTGCCATACATTTTCCTCCCTGTTCATAAATGTGCAAAGGTCTGGAGCTATTGGTTAAGACTGTAGGTGTTTTACAGCCAGGCCGTTAATAAAACTCCCTATAAAGCTGCTGCTGCTAAGTCGCTTCAGTCATGTCCGACTCTGTGCGACCCCATAGACGGCCTCCCGTCAGGCTCCCCGGTCCCTGGGATTCTCCAGGCAAGAACACTGGAGTGGGTTGCCATTTTAAGGCTAGTGGTCCATATACATGAGGTTTTAATTAAGGAACACAAGAATTCTATGCCATAACAATGTGAAACACCCATGGAGAGAGTCTGAAAAATTTCCCCGCTACGAAAACTCACACATTTAAAAAGATTTACCAGTGGAATTGCTCTCATAAGTAAGAGACAATTTAAAGACGATTGCTTCCTATCATTTGGAAAGCAAAGCAAGACAAAATAAAAACAAACCAACCTACTTTCAAAACAAGGAGACAAAATGAAAAAGTCATACACAAAAACAACTTGTGAAACAAAATAAAAATCAAGAAACATTAGCGAAGACATTTTCAGGAATTACTGACATTGTGTCTCTAGTGGTTCAAAAGAACTTTGATCTATCATTAAAAAAGGGAATGCTTAAGAAAATTGACAACGGCAATTCCCATGTGTAAACATTTATGGCAAAGAGCTATTAGCAGTTTGCTCTGTTGTATGGAACAAGAGGCTGGATGAAGGCTGCTGCTGCCCTCCACTTACATCAGAGGTTCCAGAGACTTGGGTTTAATGAAGATGGCAATGGGATACAGCTGGGCCACTTGTAACCGCTTGATAGCATTTCCTGATACGTCAAGTATACAGTGTTTGCCCTGGGAGAAGGAAAAGAAAAATACGGTGTTAATCCAGGGAGAATGATTATAATCAAAGCAAAAGAAAAAAAAAGTAAGTATGCTTTAGAGGGAGGTAAAAGATACTACATTTCTTCAAATTTTGAAAAGAATTGTTGCAAAGCATAAATAAAAGTTGGTATAGAGGGTCATCGCCGAATGTTTGCAGTAATATGTTTCTTATTCCTTTACTAAGTGTCAGCCAACAGAGTAGACATTTTACTAAAGTTATCTCAGCTAACTTTATTTATTTCCTTAAATAAATACCTGATGTTTTGCACAAGGAAGCCATCTAGCCATATATAATGTGACTGAGTCCATTCTCATGAAACCCTCATAAACCATCTCTGAAGACAATCGTCGAAAAGAAATTCCCAACTAGTCAAAGAAGGAATTCCCCACCTATGACATGTGAATTGTCGACTGCATTTTACAGAAGAGAAGGCTAAGGCTTAAGAATACTAACTTGCCCAGTGCTCATGTCAGCAGTACATACAGTAGAAACTCACGCAGGTCTCAGTGCTAAGCCTCAAACCCAAGTCTAGTTGGTTGGAATAAATAAATACCTCCTTGTCTCACCCTGGCCAGTGCTAAATCTGGAAGAATGGTAACCAATTTTATAAATATTTGCTGAGTGTTTCTACATGTCCTGCCTTTGATATGCTCCATCTAGTACAGAGCGAGGACAGACACAGAGAGTGACCTTAAGTATTTTATCTTAACTGTGGAGAGAGAGGTTTGCATAGCGTATGTAAATTTTTGGTTTGTTAACAAATAAAAACCCTATTACATTGTAGCATACCTCATTTAACTTGGCTTCCACTGCAATGAGTGCTCAGAGCAAGGAACTGCTTTATAAAGTATTTCTGGGGAGTAGACACATTTGCCACACATTATGTTCTACCTCCTGGAGGGAAATGGCTTCATTACCCTGAGGCCCAAAGAACTTTACAAAGAAGAGAAAAAGCATACTATGCAGATATAAACAGTCCTAAATCAACAAAGGGGAATAAAAGCTCATCCATAATATCCACGTAAAAATAAAGAGGCCAGCGAGTACTTGAGCTTTTACAGGAGAAACACAGTGAGATGGCTCAACTTTTTATCACTTAATATATTCCAAGTTTGCTATCTGTGAAATGTGGCAGTTACATAAAATGCCTGGATGAAGTTTGCATATTCACTGGTCAGAAAGGTTTGAGATAACAAAGGCTGTGTCTTCATGTTCGAGGAGAACAGATGCAATGATCCAGAAAAGTGATGTGAAACAGTGTGATATTGCTCAAAGAAGCCAGCATCCCAGAGAGAAGAAACCTGACCCACCTTCTTACTGTATTCTCGGATAAATGTGAATATTTCTCATTGAAGTTTTTTAACTAAAACATTAAAAGTGGGGAGGGGGAAGTTGTGTCAAATCAAATCAACCCAACAAATATTACTTATATAACAAATACGATGGGCTCTTAACTTCTTATTTTCTTCTTCTGTGACATTGGTCCTCGGTGTTCACAGGTGATCAGGATCCTTCTCGAGGCAGATCTCAAGGGTCTTCCTATCCTACTTGCCCTTACACAGTCTTCTCATGTCCTTGCCCTTGAAATTATCAGCAGGATAATTTCATCTGCCTGCAGTGTAGGAGACTTGGGGTCGATCCCTGGGTTGGGAAGATCCTCTGGAGAAGGAACTGGCAACCTACTCCAGTATTCTTGCCTGGAGAATTCCATGGACAGAGGGGCCTGGCAGGCTACAGTCCATGGGATCGCAAAGAGCTGGACACGACTGAGCGACTTGCACACACAATTTCATCTATGCCTCCTCTGAGTTAGACTATCTGCCAGCAACAGGCCAGGCAGTCCGCCTCATCTGTCTACCCTTCCACCAGAAGCATCTCAAGTTTTCAGGGAGATAAAAAGTAAACTCCTACTAACAAAAAGAACTGAGGATTCTGATCTAAACAACCGAAAGCGACCAAGGTTTTAGAACAAGTTCAGTTATTGGGGCCAAAGAAAAGTGAGTCAAAGACAAAGTGAATTTCCATAAACTTCAAGCTGTTAATTGCCTTTGGGTTTATAAGCCCCCTTTCCTCCTCTCCCCTGTCAGGTCAGTCAGCATACTTTATTGAGATTAGAACAAAGATTAATGACCTTGCTCTCAAGAGATTCTCTGCTCAGAGGTCTTAAAAGGAATACTGAATCAAAATTTACAAATGAAATCAGGGAAGAGTAATGACCAGGAAAAAAAAAATGCGGTTTGCCACGTGGGTACCTTCTTCAGGGGAGGTGTAAGATGACTGGAGAACATACCCTTTCTGCTACAAATCTCACGGACTGCACACTGGTCCCATATAAGTTGTCATTGTACTGGCCGGCTTCTATAAACTTGTGCTCTTGGATGTCTTTCTCCATCTGCTCTCTGGAAATGACAAAGTGATAGTCTCTGCCATCCACCTCGTAGTCACGCTTTGGCCTTGTGGTATCTTTATAAAATGAAAAAAGATGAAAATAAGGTAACTTTATATTCATGAACTTGTTATACCCATTTTTTTTTTTTTAGCACACACCCTCAACACAGATTGTGCTGTGAAGGACCATGACATAGTAGCAGGTACCAGGCTTAGCCCCGCACTGAAGAACTATAAAACTCGACAAAATGTATGGATGTGTATTTTCAGGCATTGGACAACGGACCGTGCTGGAGCTGTGACACTGAGGAGAAGCACATGAGGGGACTCTGCATTTACTCCATTTTCATTTCCAAACGGAGAGTCTAGAGGCCATGGACTGCTAGGAGACCCTGAAGTTCAGACGGACTGTGCATTAGGTTGAGACCCCAGAACGGTTGCATTTTATGAGGTTACTCTGGACTTACTCTAGACCTACCTTCACAATGTCTAAAACCAAGTCAAAACTCAAAGAAGCTGACTTGTCAGTAAATTATTGCCTGCTGAAACAAAAACTTAATACTCTATAAAGGAAGATATTGATAACAACATCCAAGTGCTCAATAATGTAGCATCACAATGTCTAGCACATGATAAAAGATTACGGACAAGCGAAGAAGTAAAAAACGTCTCATATGAACAAAAAAAAGGACATATAGTGTAAATATATTCAGGGACTTTAAAAGATGTAAAATGATACCATCACAGTTATGAAGGGACTAAAATCAATCAGCTCTAATCATAGTTAGAACTGGTTAAACTTCTTGGTAAGAAGAGAAGAGAAAATAATTTAACATTGTAAATCAAAAAAAATGTTAAAATAAATACTACATGGTATCACTCATGTGTGGAATCTAAAAAACACAACAAACTAGTGACTATAACAGAGAAGAAGCGGACTCACAGATACAGAGGACAAACCAGTGGTTACGGAGGGGAGGAGCAGTACAGGGGTTAGGGAGTGGGAGACAGAAAGTGCTGGGTGTAAGACAGGCTCAAGGATGTAGTGTACAACACTGGGAATGTGGCCAATAATTCTGTGATAACTGGAAATGGAAAGTAACCTTTAAAAATTGTATTTAACAGAAAAGCACACAGGAGCCGGTAAGACGCGCTACACCTGTACTGCTCACTGTGGCCACCTGTAGCCGCATTCGAGAGCAATTAAAACGGGGCTGGGCCACACGTGCAGAGTACACACTGGATTTCCAACTCTTACCACCAAGAATTATAAAAGTTCAATAATTTTTATATTGATTACAAGTGAAATGATATTGTTCTGGATATACTGGCTTACATATCATTTATCATTAGCATTAAAACTATATTTTCTATCTTTAACCCAGATAGTATTAGAAATCCATCTTTAAAAATTATCAAAATTTCAGATAAAGTTTTATCCTTAAAGATGTTCACTGTATTAATTGATAAATTATAAATAATTATAACATATAAATTATAATTGTATTTTGCGTTATAACTCATAATATTGAGACGTAGAGAAACCAAAAAAACTCTAAATAAGAAAGGACTAATTATGACATAATAAATATTTAAAGTAGTTATATAAAATTTAAACAATATTAAGCAAAAACGTATATACTTGACATGTACCCAAATCATAGGAGAAAATGCATGAAAAGAAAGAATAGGTAGAAATCTATGAAAATATTAGCAGGGATGTTATCTCTGGGTATCTTCTGAGATTTTCTGTATATTTTTATTTTTCTTGTTTAACTCTTAAGCATTTTCCAAGTTTTGTACAGTGAACATGTATTGATTTTCATAAAACAGTGCCATTACTTAAAAAAGAGAAAGAAGACGATGCAAGGTGGAGGGGTAGTGAAACGGTGCTACAGGAATTTCTTTTTTTTTTTCCTTTCATAAGTAGAGGAACAAGCTGGGGGCTGCAACAAATGGACTAGGGTTTGACTTGATCATTTCTGTCTGGAGTCTCTTTCAGGTTAGGTTCTGTGGCAAGATGGCTACCCAGAACCCTTGCCGGGACCGTTTCACCAGACAGCACACTCGTCCCGGTTCCCTCCTGCCCATGCACTGCACACGTGCGATCCCGCTATCCTCCTGTACTCCAGCACACTTGTCCCTGTTCCCTCCTGCCCATGCACTGCACACGTGCGATCCCGCTATCCTCCTGTACTCCAGCAGACATTTGCAGTCCTGAAATGTAAGAGACACTTCAGAGCCAAGAGCTTAAAAAATGTTGAGTGAGAAAGAAATATCTGCTGAGATCAGATTTAAGAGCTCAGTGGTCTAATAAATTAAAATTTCCTGGTGGGTTTACACACACAGAAAGCCTCTAGCATTTTCATGTGGCACAGTGGGAGCAGGGACAGAAGTGATGAGTGGGGAGCAGCAGCAAGGAGAGCAGACAGACTCTGCAGGGAGGGCTGTCCTGATGTGTCAGAGGGACCGGGGGGCCTGACGGCTGTCCATAAGGACAAGAAAGCAGTGGCCGCCGCTGCTGCTGCTGCTAAGTCACTTCAGTCGTGTCCGACTCTGTGCGACCCCATAGACGGCAGCCCACCAGGCTCCCCCGTCCCTGGGATTCTCCAGGCAAGAACACCGGATTGGGTTGCCGTTTCCTTCCGAGAGGAGGGTAAAAACTTTATATTCTTTCTTGTCTTCATCCTTCAAAGGGAAAGGAAAGGCTGTTTTGTATTGATTGACACACGGCCCTAAGTCATCCTGAGATGAGTTTAACAGATAGCATTGTCTCTGATCTCTCTTACTGTAACTAAGGGTGATCATTAGTTAGACCCATTAAACCTGTAACCTGCCCTCACTGATCACTTTGTTGCTACTACAAAAAAAAAAAAAAAATGCATATCTTTCAAGCATCACATAGCCTCAACAATGTGTTGCCTGAGTTGTGTTTTAGGCACTCAGAGTCAGCTGTGTCCAGTTTGAGCTTGAGGTGGTTAAGAGTGGTTAAGACAACCAACCCTCCAACTGGACAAGTGTCAATGTCTACCTGGTGACCTTTGAACATCAGAGGGCCCCAAACTCCACCCTCAGAACATGCTAATGCTGACATTTTCTGAATCTGCTTCCCATGATGAAGCCTGAAGCTTACCTGCACCTGCCCAGAATGAGAATACCTTACCTTTGCATTTTCAATCACCCTTCCCCACGCTCCCCACACCTCAGACTATGCTGCTCCTCCATCCCACAAATATCCCCAGCCCCCTGGCTTCGGGGAGGTGAGTCTGAGATTTCTTCTCTAACCTCTTTGAGTGGCAGTCTCATGAATAAACAAGCCCTTTCTCTGCTGTAAACCTTGCGTCTCAGCATTTGGCTTGCTGTGTGTTGGACAAACAAACTTGCCTTGTAGCATCATTCTGTGGGAAAAGAGGCTTCAGTAACATTTCGACCAATCTACAAGAAAATATGAAGGCCTATCAATAATCCTATGCTATCTTAAATACCATGGTAGTTACAAAGAAAGCATTCATCCTGCCCTCTCGGGTACCACATCATTTACTCACTAAATAGAGAATAACGCATGGCAGTATAGATGGAATGTATTTGGCAGAATGAAATGAGATGCTCAGATATTAGGTGACTGACGGTATTTGAATCACTGGAGACTACTGGGAAAAATGGAGTTACATTTTAGCATCTCAAAAAGAGCCATGCTTTATTTCTAGAGGAAAGATGAATGATACTTACGAGGCACACAGGAGCCAAATTTGTCAGGGAATTCAGATATCAAGTCATCATTGATCCGATCCTTCATGGGGCCCAGAATAATCACTGGTCGGGTATAGTTTACTGCAAAGAGGGAAAGGAAGATGCAGATGAGGAGTCCGACTTGGGGATCTTAGGGCAAACTTGCCGAACACTAACAACTACTGAGGCTATTACTTCGGTGGATAAATTGCCCGGAGAGCCCTGCATAGGAAACTGATGTTTTAACACTGAGTGTGTTGGCTGAGTCTACTTTCCAGAATTTACTAACAGGGAAAAGCAACTGCAATGTCAGTGAAAAAAAACATTTGGAGACGTTTTGCTTACTCTTCACGTATGCCTACACAACAATCAAAACACTACCGAGTTTAGTCAATTGAGTGGGAGAAAAAAAAGATTCCAAAGTAGCTGTTTGACCATTGTTTAGGCAACGACTTCAAAAGTCATCATTAGTAGTAATGACATCTTAGGTTTTTTTTTTTTTTCCATCTTAGGTTTTTATACTTTCTTTTCCTTAGTTCAAAATACTCCCCATTCTCTGCTTGGATTTTCCCAATTCCTTTGTAATCACGGGGCTACAAGGAACTCAAAAGTTCATTTGGTACAATTCCTCCTCTGATGCCTGAATTTTCTCTGTGATCTTTGTCAAGAGCCATCAGCCTCGGTATAAATTCCTCCCAGGCTTCTGGATCAGCCCGGAAGGTGGCTTCTCTCTTAGAAGCCCCGCTAGAAAGCCCTCAATACTAAGTGAACATCAACCTGCAGGAGGATTTTACCCATCGATCCTGTAAGTGGTGCTCTTTATAATTTGGATGTGCTCCTTCCTATTAGGGATCATTCTTCCAGAGGGCAGCTCCATCCTCCTGGGAGCTGTCACTGCCCACTCGCTGCAGGGAAGGTGTCTGCTTGGCCACAGGGCCAAAGAAAGAGCAGGGTCTGACCTGGGAACTGCTGCATGTTAAGCAGTTTATTTCCCTCCTGAAATGGGGTCACCTGTTACAGCCTGGAAATCAGGAACCAGAGCATGCTAAGAAACTTACTTTCCTGCCTTGTGACAGGCTCATAAGAGAGAATGCAATCTTCTTGTCCTCCTGAGAAGAGAAAAAAGGAAAAATTACAGTGGACTAACAACCAGTCACAAGCCACAGCTACAAGCCCTGCTCTGCAGCCCAGGAAACAGACCCAGTTCAGGGCTAATTTCCCTTGCTCTCTCCCTCCTTCAACCATTCCCCACCTCCCTTCACCCTCATAGAACTGTTTGGCACCGTGACAGAGTCAGGTGGTCGCTGGTCGGAGGAACGACAGGAGGCTGGCCTTCTGCAGTTCAGCAGAGCAGTGATGTAAGAGACCGCCTTACGTCCGACACTGAGAAATGCAGCACTGTGGCTGCACGCCCAGCATTCCTACCTAAAAGGAACCCCTTGAGTTCAAGGAGAGGTTCCATCCAATAGTTCGCTGCTACATTACCAGAATTTCTGGATCTTTCACCTTCCATTTTATTTCCCAAAGAAACACACTGTTCAAAAGCAAGTGTCTGCTCGTTTCATTTGTGAGACAAAAGCTTCACCAGTCTATATACTCCAAGGCTCTGAAGACTTGAATGTTAATTCATCAAGAAAATGCTGGGTCAGTTAAGAAGATAAAAAACTGAGGAGGGCCCTATATCACTTGTTCTGCTGCTGTTGCTGCTGCTAAGTCGCTTCAGTCGTGTCCGACTCTGTGCGACCCCATAGATGGCAGCCCACCAGGCTCCCCTGTCCCTGGGATTCTCCAGGCAAGAACACTGGAGTGGGTTGCCATTTCCTTCGCCAATGCATGAAAGTGAAAAGTGAAAGTGAAGTTGCTCAGTCGTGTCTGACTCTTCTCGACCCCATGGACTGCAGCCTACCAGGCTCCTCTGTCCATGGGATTTTCCAGGCAAGAGTACTGGAGTGGGGTGCCACTGCCTTCTCCGATCACTTCTTCTAATCACTGCTAAATCTAGCCTTGAAACTTTGAAAAGTAAGGCAGACCATGGAGTATAATTTTCCACCCTTCCAGTGTCATTTGCTATAAGCCTTCTCATTCAGTGAGCCTCAAGTCAACATACAAGCATGGAAAGTAAATTGGCTTTTGGCAATTTTTTTTTTCCTAATCATCAATTTTGCCCAGTTGAACTAGGCATGAGATTCGTCTTATTCAGCTGCCAACTTAGAAGGCTCCACACTTTCATTCGCATTAGGCCTAGGACTGACTGTCTTTGGTGGGGAAATAGTTTAAGTTTTGAAAAGGGCTTTTTGTATGCTGTCCTACAGAGGAGAAGTGTCGTGTGTGTGCTAAGTCGCTTCAGTCGTATCCGACTCTGTGCGACCCCATGGACTATACCCGCCGGGTTCCTCTGTCCATGGGGATTCTCCAGGCAAGAATTACTGGAGTGGGTTGCCACGCCCTCCTCCAGGGGATCTTCCCGACCCAGGGACTGGACCTGAGTCTCTTGCATTGGCAGGTGTGTTACCACTAGCGCCACCTGGGAAGCCCCGAGGTAGTTTTTTCTGAAACCAAAGGGCACTGGGTCTCACTGCTCTATCTCCTCATAGCCCCTGAAACTTTCAGAGTCAGGTCAGAACCATGTGCTGCTGCTTCAGAAGCCACAGCCTCTGGAGGATGAATTGATTTCATGAAAGGAGTTAGTATTACAGGCAGGTTTGATAATGACAAGGCTGATCTGGGGAAATTAAGTGATCTATGGCTAAAGCAGTGAATACGGATGTCTTCCCTGGGGTGGGAAATGGCCCCAGGCCCACCTCACGTCTCGCCTCACCCTCAAGCAGGGTCCACTCTCAGAATGGCATGGCTGGGCTACCTCCTAAGTCACGGAGAAGGGGCCCCGGTGCTTCTTCTAAGTGGCACCTACCCATGACTGCTCCAAAAAGTGTTCAGGGGAGCTTCTCACATGGGGGCAGGGATTTGGTATGTGAGGAATCAGATTCATATATATTTTTTTTAATTCAGGAAAAAAAATGATCCCCTTTAAAAAAATGAATCAACTGAAATTTACAGAAGCTGGGTCAAAAGTAATAAAGGAGAATGACTGGCTAAGCTCTAGTTATCTAAAGGCTGACATATGCAGAGGACATAGGAATTCAGAGGATAAGTGTAAAAATGGTTGGGGAAAAAGAAAGCATAGCTTTAGAGATAGAAGCATGGCAGACCAACACTGTAGTGTCGTACTAACTTTCAGGAGAAATCTCCCTGAATGATTAATATGTGAGAGGGGACTCCTGCCCGTAGGATAACAGGTTTTAAATATCAGGTGACAGAATATGCTATGGAGCTACTTTCCCACATTTATGGTTCAATTTAACTTCTCTTTCAGGGCTTTAGATAATTACAATAAATGTCAGTTACAGAAATAATTGAAAAAGTTGCAAACTTTTTAAATGCAAAAAAAGAATAAATATCAAGTGATACTTATGTCTCTGCACGAGACTGGGCACCCCATACCAGTTATCCAAGGTGTCCTCAGTACTTAACATAAAGAAAGAGACCAATGAATTTGCATTCTGCTTTTAGTGGTACGAGTCAGGATGAGCAATGAAGCCAAAGATAGGTTCCACTTTGTGTTTCTGTCTATACGCTTTCCTTTGGGGAAGTGTGGTTTCCCCTAAATAAAGAGAACACCTCGTGTTCCCAGGAGAATCTCTTTCCATGGCCTTGCAAATCGTTCTGATGGGACATTCTAAAGGCAAACCTTAAATAAAATATTTGGTGTCAGTATGTATAATGCATGATTTAAAAAACTAGGACAAAGCAACATAGCTTAGATTAACTTTGCTAGAACAGAGTTCTGTAGTTCTTCATTTACCTGTTGCTTTCTGGTTTACGTCTAACCTTACAGGAAGCACAGGTCTTGTTCTGAGCAGTAAGACTGGCAGACGGCAGAGACGACAAGCGTCCCTGAAGTCAACACCCATCCCAATTCTAACGACTGTGTGACAACCGGGACCACGTAAGGAAGCCCACAGGGGTGCTGTGGCAGCTGGTATTATACAATAGCTGTGAACTCAGCGCCTGAAACCAATTTTCACTTTCAAGAATGAAAAGCCCAAGGGGTAATGGGAAGGAGATTACAAGGGGGAGAAAAAAAAGTCACAGCAATGAAGGAAAGATAATTCATGTCTGCATAGCGCTTTACAGGCTATAAAAGGCTTTTGCAGCCATTGCTTCGTATTTCTCACAGCCATTTCTTTTCAGGTAGGTGTTCTGATGATCTGCACTTTACAGATGAAGAAGCTGAGGCTCGGAGACAGGGCCTGTTTCCTCAGTAAGTAGTAGAGTCAAGATTAAAAACCACATCTTTTCTGACTCCTCGCTGAGTATACAGCACAGTCTCAAAAAGGTCAGAGGTGCAGAATTCTCTGTGGGGGCTGGGATGTAGACGTAGAACTCACAGGTGAACAAAAATGGTGGGTGGCAGAGAAGGGAGCTGAACCTGGTCAGAGTTACCGACAGGCCATAAGATGCTCCATTTGCAAACCCTAACTCTTTTTTTTTTTTAATGCTGCTGTGTCATCTCCAAAAAATAGTCATCCTTAGTAGTTTTTCTGTTTTTTGCTCAGGAGGTGTCGGCACTTAGAAACAGCTGACACAAGGGTACAAACAATTACTTGGTCTTGTTTTGGAAACTGCTCGGCTGGAAGGGGCGCGTGGCACAGAGCTGGGGGTGGCCGCCTGCGCCGGCAGAGACTGCGCAGAGCCTGTTGTTACAACCTCCAGAAAACACTGTCTTTAAACTGGAAGCAAGTCACAGTAAGAGGGGTTCGGAGTAAGGCCCTCATATGCTCTCATGATAAGGAAAAACAAGGTGTTTTTCTTTAGAACTCTTTTCCAAACTAGAAAAGAGAGACGAGGGAAGTGAAGACCAGTGGCAGGGCATTCAGTGGTCTAAATTTAGTGTTTAGGGCCTGCACTGGATAATTACAAAGAATAAACTAGCTTCCTAGAACCACAGAATGTTAGTGCTAAGAAAGGGTTTGGAGTTAACGTGGATTATGGATGGAGAGTCTGGAACATGACTTCACTCTCCCTTACGGACCCTTGACACGCATCACAGTGATCATTGCCTGAATTACTGCTGAGCCTCACTTGGTCTCAACACTTTTCAGTATAGTTCCTCAGGAAGCAATTAAAGGGCAGTCTTGATTAAAATCTGTTTCCTGTATCTCTTTTCTAATACAAGCTAGTCATTTACATTGGAGAGAACTAAGGTTCAAAAATGTTCAGTGATTTCTTCAAGGTCACGTAGTGAATTACTGATTCAGTGTCTTCAAAGGATCTTCAGATTAAATCTGTTACTATATATAGAGTCCTTAAAATCAGGCTTAGTTCATAGTTAATGTTATGTAAATATTGCTGCTTGTATTGATTGTTGTTGTTTAGCCACTAAGTCGTTTCTGACTCTGCACTCCCATGGACTGGAGCCTGCCAGGCTCCTCTGTCCATGGGATTTCCCAGGCAAGAATATTGGAGCTGGTTGCCATTTCCTCCTCCAGGGATCTTCCCAACCCAGGGATCAAACCCAATCAAACTCCTGCATTGGCAGGCGGATTCTTTACTGCTGAACCACCAGGGACAGCCAATTAATTTGATAGGTGGCATGGTTGAAATGTACTAGCTAAAACGTGAAGAAGCTTGGATTACAAAACATAGGGAATAGTGAAAATGTCTAAGTTTCAGAGTTAAAATATCTTGATTGGACTTGCAGGGACATGGTATTAGTGAAACGTAGCTCTTTGGAACTTCAGCTTCTTCATCAGTTAACGGGGTATAAATATAAGGTGTATTTCATAATTTTGTTGCAGAAATCAAATGAGATACTATATGTAATAAAATTGCTTTGTAAGAACTTGAGGAAATATAAGGCCAATACTTGAGAAGAGTGGAAAAAGGAGAATATGGGCACCATTCCGACTGATTCCAGAGGGAAAGTCTGAGATCTCTTCATTTCAGCATCTCAGTTTCACTCAGCTCATTTTTTAAGATCCTTGGTTTGAAAATCCTATTTAACTTCTGAGCACCAATGGGTTAGGAGGATAATCATCAGCTCTCCCATACCCATAATAACATAAGAGCTCTACTGGGCTTTAAGGAAGGCAGGTCTTCAGCTTGTAGAGATGTGCAAGGTCTCCATTATGGCTAATTGATCTTTATTGCCATCACATATAAGGGCAGTTCAAGGGTATGATACAAAACAAGCACAAACCTGCACTTCGTTACATTGCTTTGTTGACAGAAATCTGGAATTAGCCCACAGTTACGGTAGTTATGAGATAGCATTGTGCATAATTAGACAATGTACGCTGGTAAACTGCACTGTAGCCAGTGCTCAGTATAGCTGGACTTTGGAAAAAATATGTTATAATTCTTGAGACGGTGCATCAAAGGTCTGAGCTAGTTATTAGAAATTGAGGTTGGTGTAAATTCATGTGCGTGTATACGTGTCTCAGAAATATTTGAGGCTTTCGAGTAAGGCTGGCACAGTCTGTAACTCCAGAATGTAACACCCCGGCCTGGGCCCGTCTTTCTGTGTGTGGGTGTTGTTTCAGTCGTGCCTCACTCCTTGTGACCCTGTGGACTGTATGTAGCCCACCAGGCTCCTCTGTCCATAGGGGTTCTCCAGGCAAGAATACTGGAGTGGGTTGCCATGCCCTCCTCCAGGGGATCTTCTTGACCCAGGGATTGAACCCCCATCTCTTATGTCTCCTACCACTAGTGCCACCTGGGAAGCCTGCCAGTCTTTCTAACCACTGACTATTTTTTTAGCCATTTTGTCCTGAGCAGACATGGTTCTAAGAGTTAAAAAAAAAAAAAAAATGAAAATGAGTGAAAAGAGGTGTTATTTTATTTGTCTACATTGCTATTCATAAAATATAAAAGTCATAATTATAGCAACAGCCAGGAATTCAATAGAAAAATCCAGCCTGGTTTGATTTGAAACTGTACTTTCTGGAAAAACTGTGTCTGTTCCAAGCCTTTGTGTTTTTAGTTATGCCAATGCCTTTCCTGGTGAGTTTCTTCTTCAACTTTACTTAGCTAGCAAGTGCCTCATCTTTGCAAAGCTCAGCTCAAAGTCCCCTCCTCTGAAATTATCTCTGAAGCCCCACTTTTCTCGGGCCAGACTTTTATGCTAGAAACGGCCGTACTTTATGCTTTCTTAACGTATTGATTGCTCTTCCTCTTTACCTGTGCTGAGTTCCAGAGTTCACTGAGACTTACATTGAGTCTTAAGGTGCCTGAGAGAGCATGACATAGAGCGGGTGCTGAATGAACTAAGAAATAGTCCTCTGTAATTCCTCATATTTCTATCCTGGAAAAAGAAATATCCATTTTTTCCTCCTCTGGTGGCTCAGAGGTTAAAAGCATCTGCCTGCAATGTGGGAGACCTGGGTTCGATCCCTGGGTCGGGAAGATCTCCTGGACAAGGAAATGGCAACCCACTCCAGTATTCCTGCCTGGAGAATCCCATGGACGGAGGAGCCTGGGGGCTACAGTCCACAGGGTAGCAAAGAGTTGGACACGACTGAGCGACTTCACTTTCACTAAGCTATGACAAGGCTCTTACCTTTTTTCATTTGTAAAGAAAGCAATTTGAATGGCTAGCTTTCTGTACCCTCAGAGGAGATTCAAGTTAATACAGACTATTAGACTCTACATTTTCTCTAGTAATAGTACAGTTCCAACTCTTCTCTCTTCTCATAGATAATTTAAGCTGTTTGCAAGTGTTTCCTTTATTCACTCAATAAACCTTTATGTGCACCTACTATTTGAGAGTGAGAAGAATTATTGATGTCAACTTGGAGCACTGCAATCAAAAACTTGTCAAACAGCTGAAAGCCTTGTTGCAATTTTTATAACAATGATTCTGGAAAGAACATGCTCATCTCTGAAGAAGAGGAAGGCCTCTGAAATATTCTAAACACAGATTTCTGAAGGAAAAGGTAGTTCCATAAAAGTATACTTTTGTGGAAAGTATATGTTCCATAAAAGGGATTGCAAGAACAAAATTTGATGTTTTCCATTTCTCTGTTTCTACAGGATGGAAGCACAACACGTAAAAACTGAAAACTGAACATCCAAGAAATTAGGGCCAAGGTTCTCCATGAAACTCAACAAATAAGTTATATTTTCCTAATACTGAATTGTCGGTAACTCAGGCACAGGAAAGACAGCCTTTGGTCACTTCTTAACCAGCCAGGTTTCTTTGTTTTAGAACCAAATGAAGATATGGGAGAGGCAAATATTTTCCCAATTTGGATAATCATAAAAGTATAAGAGTAGGAAGACTGTGAAGATGTTAAAGATCGTGTTAAAAACAAGAAAGCTTTAATTCATCAACAGGATTTATCATTCCATTGGGGAAGCAAACGAGGGGGTTCTAATATTTGGTTGATCAAAGGTATCTCATTGCAACTTTTATTCATTTCCTTCTGTGGCATGCTTCATCTGCCAGAGGGGCCTCCTCTGGCCCCTACTCCCTCCATCTGTCATCCTTCCTCTCTTGTACCCTTTCCCCACCTATTTCCCCACCAATTTGATTATTTAGAGCCTTTCTCAAGATCCAAATTGAACTTGTCACACTTCAAGAACACTATTTGGCACTCCACCTCAAAAAGGGGCATGGTTTTATAAATTACCATGCTGTAGTGGAAAAAACAAAAATAAAAGTTATTCTGTTCTTCTATGCTTATCTTCAATTAATACAAGCAAAAAGACCAAAAACAAAACAAAACAAAAAAACCCCAAACCAAAACCAAAAACCTCCAACTGATATCTGTCTTGGTAGCTGAGGGTCATAAGTATTGGGCCTGCAATTTTCTAATATCAGTAGTTGCTTTTTGAGTAACCCATTTCACTGAGTACAAAGTAAATATCGAAATTGCAAGGATAAGAGCAATAAATGTACTTATTTTAGTCACCAAAAACCTGTATGTGGTAAGAAACCACCAGAACAGAAAAAAGGATGTGATTGGCATTTGGTGAATATTCTTTTATCACTCAGCAAATGGCTTGAGGTGACCAAACAAAAATCAGAAATAATTTTTAAATAGTTACCTACCTTTTCAGTTAAGCTTTCTCATCCAAGATTGTTCACTTTTAAAGAAAATGCGAGTTCCTTCAACATTAGAGGATGAAACTTTTTCATCTCTTCCCAACCATCAAAATTTAAAGTTAGATATAACACAGTATCTATCTCAAAATATTAATCAAGGAGAGAAGAGATATACAAAGTTCATACTCATTTAAAAGGAACACTGTAATTTATCAGGCTTTCTCTTGCAAGGGGGAGCCAGGCACAGAAAGGAAAAGGCAAAATGAAAAGGAAAATAAAACCATGATGACTTTTCAACCTTTCTGCAGGGTGTATAAATTATTTTGGAGGACAGAATGTCAAAATTCAAAAAAAATTTTTTCCCCCACCTTCTGTAGGAGAATTGCATCACCAGGCCACAGCCAGCTGAGGCTGGAATAATTTATTAGCAATTCCACAACCTTGTACACATGACACTAGTTCACCCACGGCTCTCGTGTCTTTTGTATCTTTCCACATCAAATGATGATTTCATTTCAAGCCATTTGCTTTGGATGAGGATGATAAAGGGCAGCAATTGAAAAACAACAGCAAAAATCTGAAATGAATACCGCAGGCAAGGGGGCAGTTGCAAAGAAAAGAATCACAAACCAAAGCAATAACTTACGGTAGCTACTTTCGCTATCGCTGGCATTAGAAGAAACATGTTCTGCAAGAACAGCACAGCAAATTAAAGAGATACCAAGCATTGGAGAGCAGCCAGAACTTAAAGAAACACCATGCAAGGCTACTAGAAATGTGAGCGAAAGGCAAGTAAGGCTGCAGAGGAGACGCATTAAGAAAATTCAGATAAGATGAAGATGAAAACTTTATTTTCCGGGGAGCTACTGCTTGATTGCTGTGTCCTATTTTTATTAGCAAATAGGAAAGTATTTTTAATTATAAAAAAATGCATACTTTTCATCTAAGCACTTCTCTTTTTATAAATACTTTGACCCATTCGTGTAGCTCTGATTTTCCAGATTCTTATTACAAAGGTCAACGTGTCTGAACTGGATGTTCCTGATTATAATTTCAGGAGCTTCTGGTGGGTAAGGACTGGTTTCTTACAGGCTTTTTGTTGCTTTATTTTGCTGTTAGGCATTTTGCAGGAATATTGCATTTCAAATTTCCAGTTGATCCCTCCCTGGAATCCCTTTCATTTTATTTCTATTTAAATACTCCCTAAACTAATTCACAAGATGAAAGGGATTGTTGAAGAAGTTTCCTGCTTCATTGAGTATGTAGGAAACCTTGGAGGAAGAAATGAGTCACTTTAAAGTGTTTTATGAATCAGTTCAATATTTCCTTGTTTTTAAGATTTTTGCTTGGATAGCTCTGGATAGGTTCAGGTTCTGGAGGAATTAGAACAGGTAGAAGATAAATGGTCTAATACCAAGCACAGGTTCCGGCACAAAACATGTTTTTAACTCTGGTTGAATGACTGTACAAGTATACAGTGATATTTCAAAATTTTTTTCCACAAAACACAATTTAACTAGCATAGCAGGGGGATGTACTGATTATGTGCCAGATTTAGGGCTTTTATTTCCAAAATAATTTATCTGTACTATTTATTAAGTTATAGAAGATAAATCCATCAATTTATCAACTTCTTTGTTTATCAGGCTAACTGAATGAAGAATACGCGACTATTTGATCTGTGAAGATCATTAGCAATACCTTCAGCTTTTAAAAAAGGGACAACTGTTGCAAAATCTTTAGAAAAAAGGAAAAGAATATATAACGTTATTCTCTAACAGTTAAAAAAAGTGCTTTGAAATGTATTTGCTATTATAGATTCTTGCCAGTTGGATGGATTAATTTTCATTTTTTAGCATCATTAAGGTATAATTGACAAATAAAATTGTCATATATTTTAAAGTATACTGTGTGATGTGATACACGTGGATTGTGAAAGGACTTCTACAGTTGAGTTAGTTAATGCATCCTGGACGGACTGATTTTAGAGCGTGAAACTAATGAAAATTAAAGCATGGGTTAAATTGACTGGAATCATTTCTTTTTGTGTGGGAGTTTGATGAGAACTGCATTATTAATTTAGGTACACATGTTACAAGTGCAAAGGGGCACTAGGAAAGTAAGTGTGATGAATCAGTACAAATCTGTCTTGTTACTGAAAAGTCAAAGCACATACCCAACAATGGCTTATCTTCATGAGCATGATTATCTCAAGCATCCTTCATTTGAAGATGATAGTTTTTTTTGTTTTTGATTTTCACTTTTAAAATAATTCAGAATGAAGCTACACTAGAAAAATTTAGAACCATATGGCTGTTTATTTAACAACCAATCTCTCTTAATGTTAAGATATTATTTAACAGAATTTTCTATTTTGCAGGTGAAAAGAAATTAAAAATATGTTCCAGCTAAAGTCTAAATTATGGCCACCAGTAGTGTTAACTGGCAGATAACTTTACTTAGTGTAATATATTCAATTTTGGAGAGTAAATAAACCTTCAGATTTAAAAGGGCATCACTCTGGATTTAAAAAGGCATCACATACTTTCGACTCTCCAACAGCAAGAGATGTTCATTTATTAACAATATATTAAAATGCTACCCAACCCCACAGAAAATTTAGAAATTCTCCCTGGTGGTACTTGATGCTAACTGGATAATGTTGAAATCAACACTTGAATTTCAGCCACCAATTCAAGAAAAATTTCAAGACATATTCTGTATAGAGACTCAAAGATAAAGTTTTCATCTTTAAGGAGATCAGCAGTTATTCTTGATCAGATTTTATTTTCTAAATATACATATCTTAAAAAAAAAATCCAAATTAACAATTTGAAGGATGAAGGGTATCATTAGGCAGGGTTATATAACCAGCTCTTGAAAACAAAGTCCAGCTCAATGTTATTTTGTTTCTTAGCAATGAAATGAACAGCTTCTAAAAATATTGCCCATAGCTGTTAAATTAAAACGAAACAAACAAAAATGAACATGTGATGCAGCTGCGAAAGACACAAATGGTTCTTATTTCATTGGTGCCTACACAATGGGGTTAGTGTCAAAGACAGAAAAATCATAGTATATTAAAACACAGAATTGTTATTTTTATTAAGTGCAATGAGACACAGAATAAAGGCATTAATAACTAGAAAAATTTTAGTTTGATATACTTTAATTTCCACTCTAAGCTATAAAATGAAGATCTGGTTATGCAATGCAGTAATAAATCACCGATAGAAAAACATATTAATATATATCTAAAACTTTATCATACAAACGTTTCAAGCAGGATCACTGCAAGTCAGAAAAAAAAATCAGTCAAAGTTAATAGCAAGGAATTATTCATGGAAGATCAAATAGCTTAATATTTACTTTTTGAGAATGCATGTTCCTTTTGACTATAAAGTAGCTCCTTTACTAATAGCAAAGTATAACCCAATTATGGAATTTGGCAAGGTCATTAAATATGTCTACATGAAAAGCCAGAAGAGAGAACATAAAATACATTTCCGCTTTCCTGTTCCAGAGCATTGAACTCGCCCTTTCTTTCAACATGGCTTCTTGCTCCCTGGGAGGTACTAGGCGACAGAGCAAGGATGCCATGGCTGGCATCAGGACCATGTTGGTCACATCGCACGGCCAGAAAGGGAAGGTGTGAACTGCAACGGAAGTTACAGTGCCTGAGACACTTTGTTTTTAAATGCTGACATGCAGAACAAAACAGTTGAAAATTACTTGGTAGGAGCATTCACAGCTAGGTAACAAATAAAACTCGTATCTTGTGCATGCTAGGAGTGAAAAGGCCCTCGAGAAAAGGAACAAAAGCCAAACTCAAAAGGAAAGAAAAAGAAAAGAAAAGTTACAGTGACCATTCCTGGGAACTTACTCAGAGTCTTTGTTCCATAACCGTCGTCACCTAATCCGGGGATGTCCTGCATGGAAGTCCCCAGAGAGAGCAATGAGAGAGGGAGAACAGCCACGGAAGAGGAAGGAAGAAGTCAGTGGAGTTGAAACGGATACTACCATGACAGACCGTGTTGCTGGAGCAGTCTGGATCCCTCGCTCTCTTCTTAGGAAACAAATCTCACCCCAAACTCCCTGGGCTGAGACTTGAGGATTCGCATTGCAACTCGAAAGGTTTAAGCAGAAGGTTGTCATGAAAAAGATAAAGAGTCAACAAGAGCCGTTTTTAACCCACTGTCAATATTGCCACAGCAACGTACCGCTGAGACCAAGGATCCATTCCAAGATTCACGGCTGATGCTTAGATTGAATATAAGAATAAGCTCAGTTATCCCAAGATAAGCTTCACTGTGAGGGAAAGAGTGAACAAATGCTAGTAACCGATAGAGGGGAATTTGATCACTCCCAGTTAGCTAGCACTCCAAAACAATACATGTGGCAATGGAATCTAAGGTTTCTGTCCAGAAAAGAAGTTGTCTCAAGCCCTTGGAGAGTTGCATGATAGAAAAGGTGAACCAGACACAGTCTTGGTCACAGATAAAAAAATGCTGTTTGGAAGCCAAGTCCCCCGCTTCCTCAGGTCCCTTTCCAATGCATTCTGTAGGAAAAAGAGCTCCGTCCAGGGAGGGATCCAGACTGCAGGCAAACACTGGTCACAGTAGTAAGCCCTGACCTGCCTGCCTGCCGTGTTTGTTTGCCTAGGCGTGTGGCGTGGGGCAGCCTACGTCATGCGTGTTGCCCGTGAAGGATTTTTTTTTTTCTCTTGTGTTGCAGGTGACATTCTCTTCGAGAATCTACTTACGTTCAGGATCACTGGTTTCCTGCTCACTCTGCTCCTTGTTCTTGTAGAATGGGAATTTTCGTGAAAAGATGAAGCTCTTTTTACGCTTGTCATTGAATGACTGTGAAGGAGAAAAGGCATGGGGCAAAAACAGGGGACGTCTAATTGTTGTCACACTCATGCTGACAAAACAACTAGTTTGTAAAAGCAGAGAGAGCTGTCGTGACGCAAGTGGATAGTCTAAAGGGGTGTGGGAGGGCCCCTTCAAGCAGAGTTTAGTTTCCAGGAGTGTAAATTCCGAATAATGACACTTTGGAAAAACCATCTCCTAATTAAATAAAAGACTGGTTGCAGGTAAATGATGATGGCGGAGACGAGTATTATATTGGAAGTAGAAGACCCAGAGTCTCTGTCCAGCTCTGTAACTTGCTAGTTCAACACCTTAGACGGGCAAGTGAATCTCTCTGAACCTCAGCGTCTTCTTCATCTGTATCGTGAGGATCGCGAGAGCAGCTCTTAGGATGTGAGACTCACATAAGGCAGTGTAAACACAAAGTGATACACAAATGTCATCCTGATCATCATCATCATCATCAGGTAGAAAGGACTCTATTAGAAACACCGGACACACCAGTGTCTAGGTATCTTTTTCGATAACATGAATTTGAGTTACTTCAGTTTGAATTTAATTAAAACCTCAGAGATGTGTGTGGATTTATGATATATGATAATTATAGTTCTCACACAGATAGATGATAATTATAGTATTATATTTTCAATCAAAAGAGATTTTAAAGATAATTCAGCTTCAAGCCCTCCTTCGTAGGCAGGGAGCCAGAGGCACAGAGAGGCTGAGTCGGTTGCCAATAACACGGAGCTCGCTGGTGACAGTCAAGACACCATCAACCAAAACCTATCACAATTGCTGCTAATGAGGCAGTAACCTGATATTCATTCAAGGAAGGGAGATATAATGGCCACTTATCTGTATTCTGATATGATAAAAAATAATGGAAGAACTGGCCTTAAAAATGAAAACCACTGTTATCTTAAATGAGGTGGAATTTAAAGCAATACAGATAGACATAACAGTATACACGTATCAGAACTTGTTTTCTTCAAGTGAATATCAGATGCTTGCCTGAAAAGACTCCTTAAGAAAATTTCATTTATTCCCATTGTTGCTCTTATGGAAATGCTTTCTGGGGTTCTTCTTTGGGAAACACGTTCTCAGTCATTTCTAGAAGCCATGTACATCTTGGTAATTTTATATTCACATATCATTTAAAAATATGTTTGCCAGCTTATTTGACTAATTTGGCTCTGAGTGTCTCTCTCTCTCTCTCCAAGAAACAAGATTTGTAACTACATAGGTATTAATGTGCCAAAGACTGAAGGTAATTTGACAAGGGGTATCTAACATGATTTTAGCAACGGCAGCTGGCAGGAATAAATGCAGAGCCAGCAGGGTGACTGCTTGGAGAGAACGGTATTTTTCAGCCCATTGGCTGGAACAGTTATGTGCTCTTATGAATTAGATGCTTGACAAAATGTTGTAAATAACTTATTTTCTTTGTATATTCATGCACTCCTATATCAAATATCCATTTTGATAGTTATGTTCATTTAGAAAACATTAAAGCACTATCGGGGGAGCCTGGTGGGCTGCCGTGTATGGGGTCACGCAGAGTCGGACATGACTGAAGTGACTTAGCAGCAGCAGCAGCAAAACACTGAAATATTGGTGCTGTCATTCAGTAACTCATTACGTTTTTAGTTATTAGGAAATGTCACCAAAGTCAGTTGAGCTAAATTTTATGTACTATTAAGAAGGCTTTAAGGAAACCAATAAATCAAATATCTAATAAATTCTGAAGTTAGGGGACACATTTTATACTTCATATTCAAGAACTAGAAAAACATTCTCATGGGAAAAAAAGAGTATCACTTCAGAATTTATTACTCTACTGACAGCACTTGTGTTCGGAATAGTTTTATCATAATTTGTAATTGAGGGATTGGTGTCCAAAGACAAGGCTGGGAACGCCCCCCAAATTTTCCCAGTTAAAAAATGGTAAGTTCTTAAAGGAACATTAAATATTCTTGCATCACTCCAGTTTCATGCCACTTTTACATTTCAAGCATATTTACACTTCAGTAACTGAAAATAAAAGAAAAAAATATCATGTAAGAATTAATGACATGTGATATTGCAAGGTATGTTAGACATTTAACTCCAACATTACGGATGACTTGTCATGCAAAGAAAAAACACACACACACACACACATTTTCATGCAAATACTAAACAATGCCAAGAGGAGTAAAGCCTGGGGTTAAAATGTAGACATAAATGGACAATGTGGAGGCCTCTGAGGGCCACAGGGTGCTGCATGCAAACCACATTGTTTAAATTGTCTCACAGGGTCAAAGGAAAATGAAAATGTGTTGTTTGTGATTCATTCTTTTATATTTTCAAGGCAAGGACTGTAATGTGTTAACATTTCCGGAGTATGAAAATGTTGTGTATCATGAGTCATCTGATTGGGACATCATAATATTTAGCACCACACTTTTCAAAAGAACAGAAAATGCACAATAATTACTCAAAAATAAAATTCTCCAACATATCAGTCTATTACCCAAAGCCATTTCATACTAGAGTTAAAGAAAGGGCAATGGAATCATTTGTTGGGGGTCACATTGCCTTAATTTATGGACACAGAACCAAGTCGCAAGTTCAGTTCACACGCACAGATTTAAAAGTCATATATTAAAGATCTTAGTTAAACATTTCAACTAGAAGAGATTATATGTAGTTTATAATGCTCTATTCTTTATTTTATTGGACATGTGTAATATTTACCATTATATAAGCTTTTTTTCATTGCTGTTTATTTTTTCTTTTAATTTAGAAAAGGAAAATCTGTTACACGAATGTTAGGTGAGAATAATAAACGAACACTTTTACTATTCATGGAATACGTCGCTCTAAAGCAACCGTAGGCTAATCTATAGCTTTATTAATCATACTTGATCAATGGTGGTTTTCCCTAAGTTACAGTATCTTAAATTCCAATCCATTGTTTTCATGTCAGAAAGCTTCTTTGAGTAGAGATTTTGAAAATATCAACCACGTGTGGCAAGTGAAAAGTTGGTATACCCAAGCATTCTGTTGTGGAATTTAACCTAGATTACTGAGTTCTTATGAACAGAAGTGATAAAAAGACAACAACTGAATTTGCTGAGCAGTTTATGTGCTATGCTTGGCTCTAACATTTGCAGAGCACTTATCATGTGTGTCTAAAGGCTCTGCATACGCGACTCTCCACACTAACTTGATGACATTGGAACCATCATTGTTCTCATACCACAGATGAGGAAACTAAAGTTTACAAACTCCTGTTTTTTGCCCAGAGACATAGAGTTGGTAAGCAGTGAAGTTAGCACTTGAATTTGCAAATATTCCTGGTTGCAAAAACTGCTGTTCTTAAGAGCAAGAAAAGGTTCAGCAGCTCAGGCCTGTTTCAAGTTTATATTTAAAATCATTGGCATCTGACTCAAATGATACTGTAATCTGTCTTCTTCCCACGGCTTCACTGCTTGACAATTATTTATTTAAACCATCAGATGCTACTGGCTGTAACATTTTTGTGGGAAACCCTGCTACAATTTTTTGAGACCCTTTCATGTTTTTGAGGGCTCCATTCTATTGTTCTTGTTCTTACGGTAATGTAAAAAAATAAGGAAAAGGATTTTAGTGGAACAGATTATGAATAACATTTAAAAAGTAATTGCCCAAGACAAGCAAAGCTATAAACAAAGTAAATAGTGGTTGGTTGGGGCTGAGGGAAGCTAGGGGGTGCAGAGAATGGGAAGTGACAGCTAATGGGCATAGTGTTGGTTCTAGGAAAGATGAAAATGTTCTAAAATTAGATGGTAGTGGTAGCTGCATAACCCTATGAATACACTAAACAACACTGCGCTGGACACTTTTAAGTGTGTGAATCACACACCATGTGGATTATATCTTGATATCTTAAAATAAAAGAACCCCTTCCTAACCCCCACACTATGGGATGAGAGGATAGCCCGATTTCAATTCTTCTTGGTGTAAATATTTTTTATCGTTAATTGAATGAGAGGAAACGTCTCTCCCCAGTCCTTGCAATCAGTCAGATCCACGTGCCTTGTTTATCTGATTCTGTTGTGTCTCTGTTAAATGAATACCTTTCATGTTGTGACAGACATCAGAACGCTCCTAGGGGACAGCAGACTATCACTGTCACTCAGAAGTCTCTAAGCTGCTACGTCAAATGGCACAGCTGCCCGGCCTGACCCTGAGCGTAATGGCATTGCTGAACAGGTGTAAGATAAAATACGCACTTCATGAGGAAAGGAAACAAACCAAATTCAAATTGCTCCTTCTCCCATTCAAATTTGACATTCTTAAAAAGCACGTGAGTGAATACTGAGTTTTCATGCAGAAAACTTTAAAATGAGGGGCATTTTAAGGTTTTTCTTTTTCCTGTACTAATTTTTCAAGCTTCAAATGTTTGATAGCTCTAAAAAGTCACCTTCATGACATAAATTTTCTCTGGGTGGATTCAGATTTAAGTGTGTACTGAGCTCAGATACACCTTTCTTTGTGACTTCTTTATCTTATAAAGGCTTCTTTCCTCTTAGTTCATTCTTGTCTCTCCTCTAAAATAATTGTGTTCCCTTTGGAAAGTTGCTATTGTAAGTTTCAGTGATTCCTTTTTATTATACACATCATGTTTTCATACAGAAAAAAGAGAAGTTTCAAACAAGAGAGGTCCAAGAAGTTAATGATGAGACAATGAGATTCTTAAAGAAAAGACAAGAGTGGGCCTGAGGCCCGTCTGTTTCCAGAATTGTGCTGAAATGGATGTGTGTGCACATAACTGCGTCTGTAACAGTGCCCCAGTGTTCGGTGTGCCAGTCTAATGACTTGATGCTAGGCGCTGAGCATCAGTAGCTGGTAACATCACACACACACAAAGCCAACCGGATGATATGTGCTCCCTGATGGGAGAACAAAAAATCACTACAAAGTAGTTCTGTAAACCTCTACTCTCAAAAGAAAAGAAAACCTTCTTTGGCTAAAGGATCTGAGTCTAATCAAACCTCTAGATCTAACTACCACCTTACAGAAAAAAAGAGAACAGAGAATTCTGCTAAATTATACAACAAAGAAAATGGCATCATCAACTCAACGGACATGAGTTTGAGCAAATTCCGGGAGATACTGAAGGAGAGGGAAGCCTGGTGTGCTGCAGTCCATGGGGCTGCAGAGTTATACATGACTTGGTGACTGAACAACAAGAAGGATGTGAAGCAAGTGAAACTCTCACCTAAATTGTTAGTGCAAATGCAAAACGGTATGTGCGCCTGCATGCTAAGTTGCTTCACTCACATCCAACTCTCTGTGACCCTATGGACCGTAGCCCACCAGTCCATGGGATTCTCCAGGCAAGAACACTGGAGTGAGTTCCCATGCCCTCCTCCAGGGGATCTTCCCGACCCTGGGATTGAACCTGTGTCTCTTACGTATCCTGCAATGGCAGGCAGGTTCTCTCACTAGCACTACCTGTTCAGTTCAGTTGCTCAGTCATGTCTGGCTCTTTGCGACCCCATGAATCACAGCACGCCAGGCCTCCCTGTCCATCCTGGGAAGCCCCACAAAATGGAACAGCCACTTTGAAAATAGTTCGGTAGTTTCTTGTCAAGTTTATCATCTAGCTAACCTATGACCTAGAAATTCATCCTTAGATATTTATTCAAGAGAAAAACATGTCCACAAAAAGGTATGCATTAATATAAGAATGCTTGCAATTCTCCAGAGTGAAACTCTAATGTCCATCTACAGATAAACTGATAAACCATGATATATTGATATACACAATATTTTGCTATTGCTACTCAGCAATGAAAAGGAATGAAGTACTAATAACAAGCAATAACATGGATGAATCTCAAAAGCACTATGCTGAGTGGTAGAAGGAAGACACAAAAGAGTATGTATGTATGATTCTAAGTTCTAGAACAGGCAAAATCAATGGTGGCAAAGATCAAATTGCCAAATTTCAAGTGGTTGAAAAGTGAGAAACTATGTCGTGATCATGATTAGAATGATGTGTGTGTGTGCTAACCTGGTCCAGTGGTGTCTGACTCTTTGTGACGCTATGGACTGTAGCCTTCCAGGCTCCTCTGTCCATGGGAGTTTCCAGGCAAGAATACTGGGGTGGGTTGTCATGCCCTCCTCCAGGGCATCTTCCTGATCCAGGGATTGAAACTGCTTTTCCTGCTATCCTGCATTGCAGGCAGATTCTATACTGCTGAGCCACCTGGGAAGCCCAATTAGAATCATGACACTTCCTCAAAATATTTCTAGCCTAGGCTACTCTCCTAAATATATATATATTGAGAGGTATTTTTGTTGTTATTGTTTAGCCACTAAGTCATGTCTGACTCTTTGCAACCCCATGGATTGTAGCCTGCTAGGCTCCTCTGTTTTGGGGATCATCCAGGCAAGAATACTGGAGGGAGCTGCCAGTTCCTTCTCCAGGGAATCTTCCCGACTCTGGGTTCAAACCAGAGTCTCCTTCATTGGCAGGCGGTTTCTTTATCACCGAGCCACCAGGGAAGTTATACATAGGTATGGCTTTTGTTTTGGAAGTATGGTTGATTTATCTTCTATATCTTGACTTGGGTGCTGGTTATAGAAACCTTTTCCCCTTTGTCCATCTCATAAACACTGACGCATCTTTAAGATCATGTGCTCAGATGTTCTATCCAAGCCTGTCACAGTGCATCTACTCATTTTTACATAGTTCTTTCCTACAACATTATGATCTCAGAGCATCACTTTCTGTATCACTTTCATTTCTGTATCTAGGATCTAGAGCACGTAAGTACTCAATAAATATTCATCAAATGAATGCATGAACTAAAGTATGGAGGGATGATTCCTGTTGGGAATGTGGGAAGAAACTTTTGGCAAAAGAAGGAAGGGAAGGAATAAAAACCATCTGGAGAAGAGGGGGTAGAAGTGATGAAGGAATAAGAACCATAGCCAAATGAGTAATGTTTGGTTTTTTAATTGCATTTCTTGGCAGTTGTCTCTCAGAATTTGCTTTTCTCATAAATTTTATCTCATAATTCTAGGCTCACTGATCTGATTTAGTTGCTCTTTATTAGTAGTAATTAAAATGTGCTGGCTCAGCTATTTGCTTGCATGTATTTTTGCACAGTATCATATTTTCAGCTCTATGATTCATAACTGAAAACTGTAAATTTTAGAGATTTTAGTGACATTCATAACTTCAATACAATTTATCATTTAATTTTTCTAACTTTTTCCTAAATTTCTTTACCTAACTAATAGGTTAACTTGTTAAAAAATACCTTTTTAACTAACAAATGGAGCATGCCTCTTTTAGAGAAAATTTGAAAGGAATAGAGGGGAAAACGTACTTTTCATCCCATTCCGAGAAACAAATCATCTTTAGTATTATTGTTTTCTGTTTTTGAAAGAGGATTCTGTTTAAATTTACTTGTATTATTTTGTTTATAGAATTTGAAATCTTGACTTGCTTTATTTACCATTATAACACACAGAAAGGTGTTATAGGAAAGTGCTTTAGAATTTAGCGATATGACATTAGGAAAGTTACTTAATCTCTGCGCCTCAGTTGTGAATATTTAAATGTAACAATGTATAAAAGGTTATTATCATAATGATGCTTAGCAAAATTCAGTAAGTAGGAGCCAATTATTTTAATGGTGACAGAAACATTTTCCCATATCTTAAAGAGTATTTGGAAGCATTAGCTTTAATGAATGCTAAAAATGGAATTAACATTGAAATCTACAACAAAAAATTTAGAAAGTCCCCAAATATGTGGACATCAGAAAAAACAAAAACACTAGCTTAACTAACCAATGGGTTGAAGAAGAAATTTTAAGCAAACTAGAAAATAGTTTTAGATGAATGAGAAATAAAGTCATAGATACCAAAACTTATGACAGCTAAAGCAATACTTAGAGGAAAACTTACAGCTATATATAATATTAAAAAAGATTTCAAAACAAAAGTCCAGCCTCCCACCTTAAGACACTGGAAGAAGGAAGACCAAACTAAGCTAAAGCAAACATAAAAAGGCAATAATACAGATTAGAGCAGAAATGAATCACTGATGGGTCACACCATTATGTTTGTATTATGTTATTTATCAACTAAACAGCATTTGAAAGAAAAATCCAATTTCTTTAATATGCCCTCAGATCTTTTACAGCATCTCTTATTTGTGATGCAATGGGACACTTGCCTGTATTAAAAGGGCCAAAAGTAAATGCCTTTTTTTGTTGAACATGTCTATAGAGTTGGCAGTTAATGCTGAAATTTGTCAAGTAGCCCTTCCAAAATTAAACTTGTAAAATACACAAAAAATAAATGTCTACCTAGTATCGATTTAAAAAAAAAAAAAAAGAAATGAATGAACTACAAAGAACAGAAAAACAACAGAGAGAAATTAACAAAATAAAAAGTTCTTTGAAAAGATGAACAACATTGATAAATGTCAGACTGGCCAAGAAACAAAGAGAAAAGATTCATTACTAAAATTAGGAATAAAAGAGCTATCATTACTGACTCTACAGAAATCAAAAGAAATACTATGATCAGCTGTATATCAATAAATTAGAAAATTTAGATGCAATGGACCAATTCCTAGAAAGACACAAATTACCAAAACTGACTTAAGAAGAAAAAGAACTCTGAATAGACTTACAACAGTCAGTCAATTCAGTCGCTCAGTCGTGTCCGACTCTTTGCAACCCCATGGACTGCAGTACACCAGGCCTCCCTGTCCATCACCAACTTGCAGACCTTACTCAAACTCATGTCCATTGAGTTGGTGATGCCATCCAACCATCTCATCCTTTGTTGTCCCCTTCTCCTGCTTTCAATCTTTCCCAGCATCAGGGTCTTTTCCAATGAGTCAGTTATTAGCGTCAGGTGGCCAAAATATTGGAGTTTCAGCTTCAGCATCAGTCCTTCCAATGGATATTCAGGACAGTTTTCCTTTAGGGTGGACTGGTTGGATCTCCTTGCAGTCTAGGGAACTCCTAGGGACTCTCAAGAGTCTTCTCCAACACCACAGTTCAAAAGCATTAATTCTTCAGTGTTCAGCTTTCTTTATAGCCCAACTCTCACATCCATAAATGACTACTGGAATAGTCATAGTTTCGACTAGACGGACCTTTGTTAGCAAGGTTAATGTCTCTGCTTTTTAATATGCTGTCTAGGTTGGTCATAACTTTTCTTCCAAGGAGTACGTGTCTTTTAATTTCACGGCTACAGTCACCATCTGCAGTGATTTTGGAGCCCCAAAATAAAGTCTCTCACTGTTTGCATTGTTTTCCCATCTATTTGCCATGAAGTGATGGGACCAGATGCCATGATCTTAGTTTTCTGAATGTTGAGTTTTAAGCCCACTTTTTTACTCTTCTCATTCACTTTCATCCAGAGCCTCTTTGGTTCTCGATTTCTGCCATAAGGGTGGTGTCATCTGCGTATCTGAGGTTATTGATATTTCTTCCGGCAATCTTGATTCCACCTTGTGCTTCACCCAGTCTGGCATTTCGCATGATGTACTCTGCATATAAGTTAAATAAGCAGGGTGACAATATACAGCCTTGATGTACTCCTTTCCTGATTTGGAACCAGTCTGTTGTTCCATGTCCAGTTCTAACTGTTGCTTCTTGATCTGCATACAGATTTCTCAGGAGGCAGGTCAGGTAGTCTGGTATTCCCATCTCTTTAAGAATTTTCCATAGTTTTTTGTGACCCACATAGTCAAAGGCTTTGGTGTAGTCAATAAAGCAGAAGTAGATGTTTTTCTGGAACTCTCCTGCTTTTTTGATGATCCAACGGATGTCAAAGAGATTAAATTAGTAATTTGAAAAATTATGCACAAAGAAAAGCCCAGACATAGGTGACTTACTGTTGAATTTTACTAAACATTTAAAAAATAATACATATCAAATTTTCACAGATACTTCCAAAAGACAGAACTCATTCTATGTGGCCACCATTACCAGACATCAAAATTAGAAAATATATCACAGTAAGTGAAAACTATAAAGTAATACATCTTATAAGCATATAACAACTTAGTATTTTATCAAATGGATTTACCAGGGGCTTCCTTGGCTTTCCTGGTGGCTCAGATGGTCAAGAATCTGCCTGCAATGCGGGAGACCTGGGTTTGAACCCTGAGTTGGGAAGATCCCCTGGAGAAGGAAATAGCAATCCACTCCAGCATTCTTTCCTGGAGAATTCCATGGACAGAGGAGCCTAGTGCGCTATAATAGTCCATGGGGTCACAAAGAGTCGGACATGACTGAGTAACTGATACACTCTCTCCCTGGTGGCTCAGTGATAAAGAATCCCCTACCTGCCAAGGTAGGGGACACGGGTTCGACCCCTGGTTGGGGAAGATCCCAGATGCCTCAGAGCAACTAAGCCCACGTGTCAACTACTGAGCCTGTGCTCTAGAGCCTGGGAGCTGCACTACGGATGCCTGAGCGCCCTAGAGCATGTGTGCTACAACAGGAGACGCCACAGCAGAGAAGCTTTTGCAACGCAACAAAGAGCAGCCCCACTCACTGTAACTGGAGAAGGCCTGTGCAGCAACGAAGACCCAGCACAGCCAAAAATAAATAAATGTTTTTTTAAAGACAAAGGATTTACCACACTTGACTTAAACATTCCTATATCATTGGACACTTCTGTAGTTTTCCATGTTTAAGTACTCTGTGTTGCAATGAACATAACCTTTTTTGTATTTTAAATTATTTCCTTGGGATAGATTTCTAGAAGTTGAATTATTGAGCTAAAAATTATGAATAGTTAAAAATTTTTGACACATTGCCAAACTGCTTTCAGAATGATTTGTACTAATTGACATCTCCTCTAGCAACCATTTATTCTTAATTTATAATTGGTTCCAATGATGTGTCCTGTCCACCTTTTCCCTCCCTTCTAACACCCTCTACACACTCCTAATTACCCCATTGCAATATAAGGCTTCCATGAAAAACTTACATTAAATCTGTTAGCAAAGGGCAAGATTTATTTAATTATGTGTAAAGTGAACATTAATACATCTGACAACTGGGAAATTAAGTCCTGGCTTTTTATTATCAAATTCTCTGCTTGAAGAGTAACATTTCTAAGAGAAATTATTTGTCATAAATTAAAATCTGAAGCTATGAGACAAAAAAATTATTATAAAAAATGTGTAATTCAGGGCATCATACCCAGAGACATATTGAAATAACTGGTCAAACTATTATTCCTGACTAGTTCATGATATTCAGGACTAATACTACTCTAATCAAATGAAAAGGAAGATTTTAATCTGTTTTGGTAGATGTGTGTGTGCTAAGTTGCTTCAGTTGTGTCTGACTCTTTGCGACCCTATGGATTGTAGCCTGCCAGGCTCCTCTGTCCATGGGATTTCCCAGGCAAGAATACTAGAGTGGGTTGCCATGCCCTCCTCCAGGGGATCTTCTTGACCCAGGGATCCAAGCCGCATCTCTTACGTCTCCTGCATTGGCAGTCGGTTCTTTACCATTAGTGCTGCCTTCGAAGCCCCAGTATTCTCTCAATCAGGGGCCTCCAACCCCAGGCTGAAGACTATGCTGCTCCCCATCGCTTGCATTACTTGCCGCACCCCATTGCTTGCATTACTGCCTGAACCAGCCCCCCAGCTCCCCAGCCCCTGGAAAAATTGTCTTCCACAAAAGCGGTCCTTGGTGCCAAAAAGGTTGGTGACCATCGCTCTATATGACCTGAAGACTCTTTCAAAGTGCTCCAAATTCCTTTTTTTTTTTTGCAAGGCTGGGGTAGGGAGGTTATCATTCAGAATATAGGGTTCTGGTGCTAGGTTTAGTATGAATCTACTTGCTAAGATTCAAAATATTCCAGCAGGGATAAGGATATGACTTCAAAATGGAAGAATCAAAGTATCAGAGGATCAGACATCAGAGATGCTGCTGTTGTACTGAGACGTCTACTACAAGTGAGGTTCTTCCACAGTCTGTCCTTGTCTTGCAAACTTAAAACTTTCCGTGGTCATTGGGCCATAGCTACAGTTGTTGGAAAAAATACAAATGGCTTTCTTCAAGTTCATTGTATTAATAGCTGATGGAACCTTCACACTGCTGTCAGCTAGGAGGTCACTCATTCATTTATTCACTCACTTTGTTTATTAATAAATTTCTAGTTTTCATTATTCACTTTACTCATTAATAAATTTATTTACTGAATGGCTAGGTCCTTCTATGTGCCAAGCCCTCTGCTGAGTCCTTAGCAATTTGGTCTTCATTTAAATAGATATTGGGAGGCTTGCCAGTTGGCACAGTGGTTAAGAATCTGCCTGCCAATGTAGGAGACGAGGGTTCGATTCCTCCATCTGGAAGATCCCCTGGAGGAGGAAATGGCAACCCACTCCAGTATTACTGACTGGAAAAATTCCATGAACAAAGAGCCTGGCAGGCTACAGTCCATGGGGTCACAAAAAGTCAGACACAATTGAGCATACAGGCACAGTAACTACATATTGATATTTGTGACTAGTGTGAGAGATGATAACATTCAGTAACACATTCTGACAATGTATCATTTTCTTGGGCAATTTGTGCACCATTTGGTGTGGTAGATTCCACAGAAAATTGCCAAGCTATGTGATTCCAATTAGTTGCTTCATAATTCTAGAATAGTCCAGCATTTCATCACAAAATACTAACAGCTTTTGCAACAACCCATATGATCTGAAACCAAAACAAAACTAAGTAAAAAAAAAAAACAACAACTAAAACTTTCATTCCCAACTTTATTCACTTTCAAGATAGTCTCATCAATGGGACACATTGGAATGATTTTTAAATTTTCATGTGTTAGAAAACTGGAGATCAGAATAGTTGAATGGATCAGATGTTGATCACACTGCTAATTTTTTGATTCTATGTTATTTTATTTTTGCCATTTCTTTCCTCTCTCCTGCTTCCTTCCTTTTCTTCCTATCCTTTGATTGCTACTTGCTATAACTCAACATTTGAAAGACAAAGATCATGGCATCTGGTCCCATCATTTCATGGCAAATAGAGGGAGAAACAATGGAAACAGTGACAGACTTTATTTTTTGGGCTCCAAAATCACTGTGGATGGTGACTGCAGCCATGAAATTAAAAGATACTTGCTCCTTGGAAGAAAAGCTATGACAAATCTAGACAGTGTATTAAAAAGCAGAGACATTACTTTGCCTACAAAGGTCCATATAGTCAAAGCTATGGTTTTTCCAGTAGTTATGTATGGATGTGAGAGCTAGACAAAGAAAAAGGCTGAGCGCCAAAGAACTGATGCCTTTGAATTGTGGCACTGGAGAAGATTCATTAGAGTCCCTTGGATGGCAAGGAGATCAAACCAGTCAATCCTAAAGGAACTCAACCCATGAATATTCATTGGAAGGACTGATGCTGAAGCTGAAGCTCCAATAATAAGGCCAGTTGATGTGAAGAGCTGACTCACTGGAAGAGACCCTGATGCTGGGAAAGACTGAGGGCAGGAGAAGAGGATGACAGAGGATGAGATAGTTGGATGGCATGAGTTTGAGCGATACTCCAACAGACTGTGAAGGACAGGGAAGCCTGGTGTGCTGCAGTCCATGGGGTCACAAACAGTCGGACATGACTGAGTGACTGAACAACAACTCAAATGTTCTAGTCAAAGCCTGGAGGGCTAAGCCCACAAGATGCTGTTGTCAGCATGTAACTGGCCATAAGCAAGCACCAGCAGGAAAAGCTCAAGGAGTCACAGAGTGGGGGATCCAACAGCTGACCCATGTTGTACAGGAAGAATGCCCTTCAGGAGCTAGGGAAGCCAACGCACATCCACTGGGAGCCGACGGTCAGCCTGAGGGGCAAGAGGAGACCTGAGTTTCTAGTGTGACTGGAAACTCACATCTCTGGGTCTGTTTCTCCATCTGTAGAACAAGGTGCGCAGACCAGCTGATTGCTGAGGTTTCTTTCACCTCCATCATTCACAGAATTTGAAACCTCGTTCAAGATCAAGTTCAAAAAGTTCCTCTTTTCTTCTTTCTATTTTCAGTTCAGTTCAGTTCAGTTGCTCATTCATGTTCCGACTCTTTGCGACCCCATGAATCGCAGCACGCCAGGCCTCCCTGTCCATCACCAACTCCCGGAGTTCAGTCAGACTCATGTCCATCAAGTCAGTGATGCCATCCAGCCATCTCATCCTCTGTCGTCCCCTTCTCCTCCTGCCCCCAATCCCTCCCAGCATCAGAGTCTTCTCTAAATATATTGATAATTGAGGGGGGGGGCGGTGGTTCTTCTATTCCTATGGGGTTTTTGTTGTTGTTGTTCTCTAAAATCTGGAGTTGGACAAAATGGTTGGTAACATCCTCACCTGAAGGAAATCTTGTCTTAATTATCTTTAATGAACTTGACTTGAGCACCCACAAGGTTAGGCTTATTCTCTGACTACTATAGTCCTCTCCCTCCACATCACCCCGATTCACCCAGTTTGGAATTTGAGTTCTCTGGTTGACTTACTGAGGTTAGTTTTACATTTCATCTTCAGCCTAACTCTGGAGGGATGAGGATACAGTCTTAGAGTTTTTTTTTGCACTTCCCATAGAGCCCCAGAGCAACGTCTGGAACAAAATCAGTAACAGAGACTTGCTATTGTGATGGCATTTTCTCTCTGACGTTTGCTAAATGCATACACACAGGGGAGGCACTTAGTGCTTTCCACGGGCTAAACATTTAAAGTGCTTTCCACATACCGTCCACTCCTGCTTAGTGGCTACACATTGTGTCTACACTTTACACATAAGGAAACTGAGGTAGAGAGAGGTTGGTCACTTGCTCAACGTTCACACAGCTGTGAGTCATGAGCCAGGTTTCATGGCCATTGAGCCCTTAAGCACTATGCAACCCTGCCTATTGCACAGTGACTGCTTGCCAAGACTCCTAGTATGCATTATACCCTCCTTTCAGCTTACTGGCACTTGAGCCATTTCTGAGAACTTCTGCAGGCAACTTACTTTCTGCGGAGTTTTACACTTTATTTCTGAAACATAATCTCTGTTTCTTTATTCTTTTCAAATGGTTCATGCTTTCTGTGGTGCGTCCTTTGGGGTCAATGATAGCACTGAATGTCTTCTATTATTACGAAGTAATAGGCTTGCTTGCAGGGAGGATGCCATTCCTCAGTTTCATCTCCTCATTCCCAGGAATGCCAGTTTTTCTGCAACTTCCTCAAGGGCTCCTCTCCTTTTTGGTAATCCCCTGAGGCCAGTCTTCACTGGCTGATTCTACTCATCTACCCTGAAGGTGATGTGATGTCATGAGGCCAGAGAAGCTGTAAGCTGTTACCCTTACCTGTGTGAGAAGACCCTCACTCAAATCACTATATCGATTTACACCAACAGAAAGTAACAGCCCTTGTTTTTAATGCTGTCTAAGCACTTCTGTTATTCATCTTTCATGGACCTTTCCTGAGAAGGCTTTCCTAACTACTCCAGGTCTCTTTATCTTAGGCAGTTACATCCCCTTATTCCTGCATCAAATACAAGCTGGGCACATGTATATACCAGGTGCTGAGCTAGGAACTGGAGCTGCAATAAACGCTCAAGGACCTCACCATTCAGTGACACCGAGAGATTCATAACTTACAGTACAACGTGACAGTGTGTGCAGGGTACCAAAGAGGCATCGGGAAGGCAGACTGGCTCTGCTGTGGAAGACAGCAAGAACTGAACTGTGAACTAGATGCTGAAGAACAGATCAGCAGTCACCACGTGGAACAGAAAGGGTGGGGAGGTTACTCCTCCAGCAAAAGGAGTGAGGCAGAGTTCTGGACTGTCCTCCGGTAAGCTCGAGGTGTGCGTGCTCAGTCATGTCTGACTCTGCGGCCCCATGGGCTGTAGCCCCCAGGCTCCTCTGTCCATGGGATTCTCCAGGCAAGAATACTGGAGTGGGCTGCCATGCCCTCCTCCAGGGGATCTTCCTGACCAGGGATGGAACCTGGGTCTCCTGCACTGCAGGCGGATTCTTTTACCGTTGAACTACCTGGGGAAGCCCCTAACTCAAGGTGTGTCTTTCTCCAAACAAACTCATTGATAATAATAATAGCAGCTGAAATTTATTGAGCTTTTCCTCTGTGCCTTTGTCAGTATACATCTTGTCAAACATTTTGTACTAATTATCTCACTGAATCCTCCCCACAATTCATCACACACACACACACACACACACACACACCCCCCCTCTGCCTGTACTCTTATACATATACAAATGGGAAAACTGAGGCTTAGAGAGGTGACATCATTTGCCTAGCTGGTAAGCGACAGAACTGGATTCAAATCCAGTTCTCTGACTCCAGAGCCAAAATGTCACTACGAGTTTGTTTCCTGTTTGTACTTTTCCAGTCGGAGGGCACAGTGATTGCCCAAGCAGTGCTGGCTGACGGAAGACTTGGTTGACAGCTAGTTGACCATGGCAGGGGGATCTACACTGTGTCCTATTGCAGGTAGGAAGGGAGGGGCCAATGACTTCTTTTCACAATCTGGTTTCTCTCACAATCTTGTTTATTGTTTGGAGGCATGTGACGCTACAGGGCGAGGTCAGCACAAGTAGAGACTCCTGCGTATTTGTGCAGTGAGGAATGTGCATGGGGAAGAGGTAAGAGCCCAGTGCTGGTGTCAGATGGGCCCAGGCACACCCCGTCTCTGCTGGACACGTTTTGTTTCCAAGAGTCTTCCTTGCTAACACGTTTGATCCAACTCACTGGCTGGGTGACCTTGCAGCAAGTTGTTGAAACTTTCTAAGATTTATTTGGCTTCCCTGGTGGCTCAGTTGGTAAAGAATCTGCCTGCAATGCAGGAGATGCAGGAGACATGGGCTCGAGCCTTGGATCAAGAAGATCCCTCGGAGGAGGAAATGGCAACCCACTTCAGTATTCTTGCCTGGAGAATCCCATGGACAGAGGAGCCTAGCAGGCCATAGTCCATGGGGTCACAAGAGTCAGATATGATTTAGTGACTAATCCACCATCAAGATTTATTTTCCTTTTCTGTACCGTGTCTCCTTCCCACCACCATCATTATCATCACACCAGTGGTGACACAGGAGGCTCAGAGAGGTAATTTGCTTTGTTCATGGAGCTTACTTTTTAGTGGCAGACTATAGGCAAGTAGTCAGGCTACACTTGCTATGAAAACTCCGAGGAGAGACTCCTGGCTCCTGGTCCTCCTATTCAATGAGCTTAGGAAAGTCACTGTCCCTCACTGAGGAGCAGCGTCTTCTTCTGTCAGTCAGGGAGATCAATAGGATGATCTTGAAGGTCCTCTATGCCATGATGATTTTTCCTCTTCTTCCTCCTGCCTGTTCCCCTCCTTTTCTTCCCTCCTTCAACCAGAGACGTACTCAGCTTCATACCCTCTTGGATGATGACCGAGCTTCAGGAACTGATGGTTTGCTCTTTGTCTCTCACGAAGATGTCACCTCCAGACCCGCAGCATGAGATCACGTGAAGCACTCCAGTGTCAGGAGCGATTGCGGGCACACCATCAGTAGAGTACAATAATAAAATCTTTGTGAAACTGTGCTTGATAGAATAATTCTCACTTCATGCTTGAATGGAAGGAGGGATAGCTCATCAAAGGAGACAGATCCGTTACAGTGGAGGCTGCAGGACGCTCGGTCTGTAGCCCCAGTTTTTAGTAGGGCGAGTCACAGGGAATCTGGCCCTGTGGTGGGAGAGTGGAAAGGTGGTTTGTGTCTTAGAGCTTTTGTCCAGCCCTCACTGCACTTTCCATCTTCACATTTCCTTTGCAGTGCAGTTCATATGCTATATGCTAGCAGACCATGTTTTCTGACACGTGGAGCTCATCAGAGAAGCGGATTGTGGCTCTAATGTGAGATGTGAGTGGCCTAAGGGTTTCTCAATGGTTCATTATTTGGGGAGAGAAAAAAATCGAACACTGCTTGCTAACCTTTGAATAGCAGCTGATAAAAGTACAGATTTTTTCACTTGGCTAAGATTTGAATTCCTCTCAGGTTTTAGAGGGCAGAGATTAAAACCATGAAAACATATAAACACACCTCAAGGGAATAAAATACTTTCAAACCCCCAGCATTTCCGTTTAAGAATAATCTCTTCCCCTCTCCCTCCCTCCCCCTCCTTTGCTCTCTCTCTCTCTATTATACACACACAGACCCCATTCCTATTCATGTTCATGTCACAGCCCAGCAGGTTCCCTGTTGACACCAGGGATCTCTGAGTGAGTCTGTCACTATAATTGATTGTCACTTTAAGGCCAAATGGAACGTTTCTCGAGCGTGGGGAGGAATTTTCCCCCTAAATATCCACCAGGAACTTTGCCATCATCCTGAATCCCTTCCCTGTGGAGTTCTGTCATATTTTTCTCCATCCCTCCTGCGACTGTCCTGGTTCAAGTGGAGGTACCTTTGTACCTTGTCTGGACACACGGTTCATGGAACAGGCGTGCTTCACTTGTGAGAAAATACACATTCATCACTCAGCACAGTGCCTAGGAAACAGCATCTAATAAACAACAGTATTAATCTTTACTCATTCTCAACCCTCATTTCAGAGGCCGAAGAGCGCATATTCTAGTAGAAGATGCGACATTCGACAGCAATATCCATTACTGAAGGTTTCAAAGGAGTGGCATGCTAATGCCCCCACCACGGGCTGCTGCAGTGGTAAATGCAACCAGGCACATATGGGCTGGGGGCTTCCCAGGTGGCGCTAGCGGTAAAGAACCCATCTGCCAATGCAAGTGACGTAAGAGATGTGGGTTCGATCCCTGGGTCAAGAAGATCCCCTGGAGGAGGGCATGGTAACCCACTGCAGTGTTCTTGCCTGGAGAATTCCCATGGACAGAGGAGCCTGGCAGGCTACGGTCCATAGGGTCGCAGAGTCGGACAGGACTGAAGTGACTTAGTACGCACATACGCATATATAGCCATGGTGAGTGCTCAACAAATAATTATTTTTATACCACAAGCTCGTATTGATTTTGCCAAACATTATATTCAAGGCTCCAATGGCAAAATGCCTGGTGTAAACTAGGAAACGGCACTCCCCCCCCCCACCCCCAGGGAAGTGGAACTGCATTCACTCACTGTCTCAGGCTGGCTCCTGCTGAACCGTAGGTGGGATGAGCTTCACCGCCCACCCCCACCCCGATGTGTGTCCCTTCAGGAAAAATGTGGCTGTAACCAATCCTGGGAACACAAAATAAGGAGCTCACAGTTCACACAAATCGTTAGCACACTGTTATAACTCCTGTGATGGAGTTATTTACAACAAGCGAGGCCGCTGGGGAGGCTGGAGAAGGCTCGGAGGCACCATTTCAGTTGGGGTTTCATGGAGAAGGAGATTGTCACGTGGAGAAACAGCAAGACTCAGTTTGGGCGGATGCCCAACAGGGGGCGCAAGGCCGCCTCTTCTCTCACCCTTGCCCAGTTCTGTAGGGCTGAGGAATTACGGTAACAAGTTTTGTGGACAGAGTGGAGGTTTTGAGCAGAGGGTGGAACTCAGTGAAATGGCAGGAAAGACAGAAAGCTCGCCTGCCCTGGGCGCCTCTCAGTTACACGTGATACTTCTGAAGGCTTACTTCTACTGAAGAAATAATTGAGCACGAAATGCACAGTACACATTTTTCTGCAGAAATCACATATAGAGTCAAGAAACCATTCTTTTGTCATTTAATCAACCACTTCAAGTATTTGGATTATAAATTCTGCAGAAGAAATTTGCGGTTGACAGGGAAGTCACAAAATCTACCCATCAAAGTCTTACGCACTTTGGTCATTATTAAATGAAAAGGAAAAACAAAACAAAACAAAAGGCTTATTCCTTGGTTTTCTCAGCCCACAGCTGAATAAAAATAGCACAGTTCAACTCAGATAGGGGCTGGGCAGAGGTGCTGCCCCAGGAACACACGCAGACGGTGCTGGGGAGTACGGCGGAGTGCCGCAGAGGGGGGCAGGCAAGGAGAACCATACGGTTTGGATTCAAACAGGGAAGGCACCTGTAGTATGATGAATGAGGTATGTAATTATTCATTTGAACAACTCCCAAGGGGTCAGAGCGAGGAGTTGGGACCTCCGCAGTGGTTTTTTTCGGTGAGTGTAGTGGTGAGAGAATTGAGTCTCCACCTGTGGTACCCAGCATGTAATGACAACTCAAACCTCCATGGAATGTTTACGCTGTGGGTGAAGATTTAATAGTACTGAGATATCATCAATCACCTTTATGCTGTGATTTTGAACTTTGTTGCTGTAATATATATCAATGCTAAATAAATAAGACATTTAATTTGTAAATTTATTTTACCTATAGATGATAAGAGCTATAAGGATAAGATATTTGTACTTAATTTTATGCTTACATAGATTTAGGGCAACATCATCATGAAGGCTTTAGTCAATACTTTAGGGTTGGGCAGGACAAGAGGGATTATTTTCTTTTAAAAAAGGCACCTAAGGTAGGTTTCACCTCATAGGATTTTTGGGAAGTTTTAATGAGAAAAATTCTTATAATCTATTTTGCAAAATTTCTTGGCTTATAAATAACCTTCAGCAAATGCTCGTTATACAGTTATCACATTTTAGAAATACTGATCAAGTCAAATCCTTTATTTACCAAATGTGAAATTTGCCTGTTACTGAGAAGGTGGTAAACACTGAAATTCTGCCTGCTCTTGAGGATCAGCTGGAGGGAAAACTCCTTACCTTTTACAGAGCAATGATCGCATTGAGTAGCAATCATAAATTCATGTACTTATTTTCTGACTGTAATCTGGGCTTGTGTCCCAGCATGTCACCTCCACAACGGCCTGTGGGCATGGGAGGTGTTCACAGAACAGTCTCCACAAACGAGGAGTGACAGGCGCTATCATTCACGTCAGACACGTGCTCCACATTCATTAAGGCGTTAATTCTTCGTGACAGGTGAGTACAAGCCAATTATAGAGAGAAATGGTGGCTTCTCAGGGCCTTCCAAGAACAACCATTCACATCAAAAATGCCTGAACACTAGTTTCAACAAGTGGTAACAAAATCTTTGCAAATATTCATGAAGTTGTCAAAACATGAAAGGCAAACAGCACTTTGCAAGCTTTTTGCTTCTTTTCAAGTGAGGTAGGCTCTAACTCAGACTGACAAGTGCTTGCAATAAATTTGAGAAAGCTCTCACTTGGTAGCTGGGTCAGCCAAATTGCCCAGAACTCGGTAAATGAATGGTAACAGTTTGCTTTACAGCTTATCACTACCAACAAATAGAGGGTGCTTCCCTGAGCTTCCTCATGGGTGCCTATGTATACCAAACACCTTTGCTTCATGGAAAGAGGAACTTTTCTCCCTTTACTTTTTTTTTTTGCCAGTTAATATTTAATTTTAATAATACTTGCTATTCTTGAGCGGTCAGCAGTGCACAAAGTGAATGTTTACACACATTGTGAACACATGCTTTAAATAAGTCTCCCTTTACTCTTAATGGACCCCAAGTACACAGAATTTGATAGATCATAATCTTCGGCCATGGTATGCTTTTCATTGTTTCATACCTTCAAGGTAAGTGGGAGATTCATGGCACTTATTACATTATGATAGATAACAAGTGGGCTACACATAGATTTTTCTTAAAGTGTAATTTTTATTTGAATAAACAGTCTTCATACTCTGTCTCTTTTTGTTTGTTTATCTGACATCTTAATGAAGCAAGTTTACTAGACCCCTCTGACTAGCCCATTTTACAGAGAACTATATATTTTCAGGGAAACCCCAGTCCTTCCCAGATGATGTTTGCCAAGAGCAAACAAAGGCTCATGCATCTTTGTTTCCTCCAAACCCTAGCACGGTGGGGATATGAAAGACACCTTGTAAACCTTTTCTAAATAACTGAAATGATCTTCATGTGCCTCCAAAGGATAGCACTTTGGAGGCTGTGTGACTATAGACACGTCACTTAATCCTGTCTCCTTATCTATGACATGAATAACGTATCAAAGATTCTGCAAATATGAAGATTTACTACTAGTATCCATGAAGAGGGCTTCCCTGGCAGCTCAGACGGTAAAGAATCCCCTGTAATACTGGAGATCTGGGTTTGATCCCTGGATCGGGAAGATCTCCTGGAAAAGGGAAAGGCAACCCATTCCAGTATTCTTGCCTGAGAAATCCCATGGAGGAACCTGGTGGGCCACAGGCCATGGGGTCGCAAAGAGTTAGACACAACTGAGCGACTAACACTTTTACTTTCATCCATGAAGAATTTCTTAAAAAAAAAAAAAAAAAAAAAAACCTCAAATGCATTTATTATTTGGGCAAAAAGCATGACAAAATATTTATATAACATGATTCAGTGTAAAAAATATCAATTTAGTTTTCTTCTCTTTCATTTATCCTCTGTTGCTATAGCTATTATTATGATTTGTTTTCAGGACTATATATGGATATTAATTTTTACATATGGAAAGTAGAACTTTCATAGTAGAATTAAGTGAAGAAAGAGAGTTTTTTTCGGGGGAGGGGGGTTGTTTGTTTTGTTTGCTTTTCTCTTTATACCCAATTGTTGTCTTATTTTCTTACCTTGAGAAGGTAACATTTTTGTAAGAGCAAATAATAAAGTCATCATCATAACAAATGCCTCCAGGATAAAAGTCTAGACCTAAGGAATATATTTGTAATTATTTGTGTGTGTATGCTTGTGTGTGCTCAGTCATGTCTGACTCTTTGCGACCCCATGGACTGGAGCATGCCAGGCTCCTCTGTTCATGGGATTTTCCAAGAAAGTATATTGGAGTGGGTTGCCATTTCCTCCTCCACGGGATCTTCTCAACCCAGAGATCGATTCTGTGTCTCCCACATTGGCAGGCGTTTTCTTTATCACTGCGCCACCTGGGAAGACCTGTAATTATTTGGTATGTGGAAAAAAATGCTTCATGAAGGATTTCTTAATCCCAGAGGAGCAGATTTATTACAACACCTTTCTGCTTTTAACCTGGCAATCAGTCTAAAATTGGTTTCATTTTTTTTCCAAAAAGTTTATTTTAGTGACAGTTTTATTGAATCTGCCCTGGGTTGGTTTTCAGCTCAATTAAGTGGTTATTTCGGTATCATGCATAAACTGCTGATTTCTAATGGCACAATAGCAATTGTTTGTGCCAAAGATTTGTGTTGGAAGAGAAGGCTACCGTGTTGAGGTGGGGTGTAGGGAGATGTTGGCTTGAAGCTGGGCCTAAAAGCATATACGTGAGTTAAATTTCTAGTCTCCATTCCCCCAAGTTCATGTTCCCTTCCACTGTCATCCTCGGGGCACAGTTACTTTGCATGATTTGCCTTTACCCCTGTCTCTACCAATCAGTAACTCATTTGGGATCCTCCATATGTTCACAGATGACAGTTTCAACATTCTCTGCTAACCACTGTTGCCATCTGTGACCTTCTGTCAGTGTGAGGCTTCCGTGACCTGAGTCCTTCCAGCAACCTCCCCCAAGGTGCCCCGTGATTCTATTCTCTCCTCCCAGGTACCCACCACTCATCCCCCAGGCAATGAGTCAATGTCTTTATTCACAAACAAATCCTGTCACTATTCTGTCCAAATAGCCTTTAAAGGTGTCCCAGAGCCTGAAGAACAGCCTCCTTGAAATTTTTAAAGGAATGCCCTCTAATCTGGGGGTCCAACTACATTTCCAACCTTACTCCCCCACTGCTCCACTGTCTGTAGTCTATGATCCAATCAAACATAGAGTTGGTTGTCACATATCCTTCACTACTTTACTTTTGCTTCTACTATTTCATACATGTAAAAACCACACTTACTCTGAAAGTGAAAGTCGCTCCGTCGTGTCCGACTCTTTGCAACCCCATGGAATATAGTCCATGAAATTCTCCAGGCCAGAATACTGGAGTGGGTAGCCTTTCCCTTCTCCAAGGGATCTTCCCAAACCAGGGATTGAATCCAGGTCTCCTGCATTGCAGGTGGATTCTTTACGAGCTAAGCCACAAGGGAAGCCCAAGAATACTGGAGCGGGTAGCCTATCCCTTCTCCAAAGGATCTTCCCAAACCAGGGATCAAATCCAGGTCTCCTACACTGCAGGTGGATTCTTTACTAACTGAGCTATGAAGGAAGCCCACACTTATTCTACAGTTGCTGAAATCTTACTCAGCATCTAAAATGCTACCTTTTCTTGGAACCATTTCTTAATTGTTTACACTCAGATTGGTCCTCCTTTTCCTTTGAATCTCCATTAAGGCTCTTTCCATCTCTTACTAAACTTTTTCGCCTTATGCTATATTGTTGTGTGTGTGTGTATGTGTCTGTGTTCTAGAAAGTAAGTTCTGGGATGACAGAGGTGGGGCCCTACTTTACCTGTGTCCCCAACTCAGTGGTCAAAGCAGTTTCCTGTACATAAGGGATAATTAAAACCTATTTATTGAAATGAAGGAAATAACACTCAGATTAAGAGAACTTTTCTTTAAAAGCAAAAATAAGTTGTTCAGTTCTCCATGTACAAACTACAATAAAAACATGTAGGCTGTATCTTCTAATTCATATACCATTTCTCCCAATATATCACCCTCTTTATTCTCACTATTCACTACTTATTGCTTAAGAGTCATGAACTATTTAAGCCTTAAATAAATCATATTCCCTGCCTTCAAGGAACCTGCAATCGACTTTCTAGATTTTATTATAGCTAAAAAGTCAAAGTCTCAGAAGGAGAAGCTACTGGATCCAGACCACATAGCTAAGAACAATCCAAGACAGCCTAAGTTCAGTGACTATTTCTTAAATAAAAGGGCAAAGTAATTAGGTATTTTTAAATGAATATTAGGAACATACTGGAAGCTGCTGTTGAAACTTTTCAGACATTACGTGATCTGCCATTAAGAAAAAGACTTTCTACCCACATATAAACACAGTATACAGTTGAAAAGAGACAAGATATATTATTTTTGCTTGCTGAGATTCTGGCTGTAATTACTACAGTGAGGAAGTCAGATGACTGTACAGTAGCTTCCACATCTTTATCTTTCAGTATTGATGTTTTAGTTTTTGGAGAGTTAAAAGGTTTTGCATGGTGAAACATACAAGCTCTAAGATGTGACTCTGGGTTTTTACCTTAAAGAGTCAGGTTAAAGGAAACCCTGCAGTGAGTTAGAATTGATTCATGAATACCGCCCCCCCCCCAAGCAGAAATGGTTTCGAGCCAAATTTTCAGAATTAATAGCAGGAAGAAAATTGAACAAAAGCTTAGTGTTTTCATCTGATGAAACTATACTTGTTATTTATATAACCACAAATTATACATCTCTTATTTATATTTCTTTAGCCTTAGCATCAATAATTAAATAGATAGAATTAGCTATGCTAATAACATCTAGAATTCGTTCATACATAAAAATGCTTTGGGGCTTCCCTGGTAGCTCAGCTGGTAAACAATCCGCCTGCAATGCAGGTGACCCCAGTTTGATTCTTGGGGTGGGAAGATCTGCTGGAGAAGGGATAGGCTACCCACTCCAGTATTCTTGGTCTTCCATGGTGGCTCAGCTGGTAAAGAATCCGCCTGCAATGCGGGAGACCTGGATTCAGTCCCTGGGTTGGGAAGATCCCCTTGAGAAGGGAAAGTCTTTACCCACTTCAGTATTCTGGCCTGGAGAATTCCATGGATTGTATGTATAGTCCATGGAGTAGCAAAAAGCCAGACATGATGGAGTGACTTTTACTTTCACTAAAATGCCTTGAGGAATCAATTATTCTATTCTGCTTATGTAATACATCATCACACAAGGCCCAATGCTGCCATTTACTAGCTCTGTGAGCTTGGGTAAGTTGTTTACCCTTTCTAAACTTCAGTTATCTCATCTGTGAGATGGGCATATTAAGAATTTTTCTATGGAGCAAATGAGCAAAACCTATAAAAAGAAACTAGAAGAACATAAGGCAGTCTATGGGTGTTCAGAGTAATTGGTGTACTGAATAGAACGTGGCAGTTCTCCAATGCAACAAGCACTGATCGAGTCTGTTCTAAAATTTTCCACAGGTAATTATACAATATGGTAGAGAACTCAGAAACAATCCTGATTTTCAGCCAGTGGCAGGGACAGGAGTGGAGGACAGTCTGCTGCCAACTCCACCTTTCTGCCCAATATAAAGTCAGCAAGCACACAGTCAAAAAACACCCCTGTGCCAACAGGTGTCGGGCAAGGTTGTGCCAACTCTCCCTTCCTTTCTGTACACAGCACGGTGTGTGTATGCATGGCCGGGAGGGAGACTGACTAATATTTCTAGGTACTTAACATATATTATTTCTTTTAATATGATTTCTATTTTTATATATCTGGTGATTGAAGCTTAGATATATTATGATAACTCTGATAGAAACTGACTATTCTGTGTGATACCAAACCATTTCCCTACACCTGTGTATCTCAAATTTTAGCAAGTCTATGGAATTTTCCCAGGAGTTTGGTAAAAAGCAATTTTCCTGACTCTCCATCCCTAGAGATTCTTTTTTATTTTTTACATTTCAAAAGTATGATAACACATTTACACAAGACTTGGAAAATACAGAATAAAGTTACATATAGTTTCACTCTATTACAATTATTTTTTAAGTAGATAAACTAAGATTTTTAGTTGGAGTTTCAATATAAAACTCTCAAAAATTAACTGAATATACAGAGAAGTAGAAGGATATAGTAGACCTGAAAAGCACCATGAACCAATTCAACATAATTAAGATTTATACAATTTTCACACAACAATAGGATACAAATTCTATTCAAGTTCCTATAGACTAGAAACTTCTATCCCTAGAGATTCTGAGTCCACAGGGCTGGGTTTGAGGTTTGGCATCCATTTTTAAGTCTCAGCTGATGCTGATGTAGGTGCCCTAGGCTTTTTTTCTGCTAAATATTTCCTGGTCTCTTCTTTCCTTTCTGTTGCTACTCTGTGGTTCTAGTTCAGGCTGTTTCCATCTCACCCATTATTAAAACAGACTCCAACTGTCTAGGGTTGCCTCCTTTTGGAAATTTATTCCAAAATAAATTGAGTGACCTGCTAAAATTCTAATCTAACCTTTCTAAAATCCTCCAAAGCCTCTCCACTGCCCTCTGGGTTAGATCTGAGTCCCGACTTCCTCTTGGACTTCCTGGCTGACACCTGTAACTTTGTGCTTAAGCTCCTGTATTTGTCACACAAAGCTTCTTTGGCTTCCCTGCACACAATGGGCTGCCTCCTGTCTTTAGATGCCTTCCCCTCAGCTTCCATGAGTTTTTCTATCCTTTTACACTAGATTCTATTGATCCTTCAAGGCTCAGTTGGGGCATTATCTCCACTGAGAACTTGCCTGCGCACTTCAAGAGAGGCTTAAGTATTCCAGATCTGAGTTCAAATAGTAGCTTGACCTCACTTCCCATTCAGAGCTTAGAAGATTCTATTTGTCATGTGCTTACATGTTTATCTCTGCAGAATATAGGGCTTCTCAGGTGGCTCAGTGGTATTCACGCCCATGCAGTAGCCGCAGGAGATGCGGGTTCCATCTCTGGGTGGGGAAGGTCCCCTGGAGGAGGGCATGGCAACCCACTCCAGTATTCTTGCCTGGAAAATCCCATGGACAGAGGAGCCTGGCGGGCTACAATCCATGGGGTTGCAGTCAGACACGACTGAGGCGACTGAGCACCTGCAGAATATTTTGATTCCTACAGGCTAGAACCCTGTCCTACTCATGGTGTACTTTCATTGCCTAAATTGTACGTGGCACCCAGTATAGCCTCAACAAATATCTGTTAAACTAAAGCCTAAAACACTGAAAACTGAAATCATCAGAGAGGAGAAAATGCCATGAGCAAGTGAATTTATTATATTTCAATTTACCATATTCCTTCCAACATTCCTGAAGTGAAAGTGTTAGCCTAATATAATCAGGCAGGGAAAATAACATTGGATTTCAAAGTATTTTGAAAGATTTACAACTTTTGTACCTTTTTCCTCCTGGGGATGAGGTTGATCAAACATATTCAAGAGTCAACATATACAAAACCAAAGTGTTTTAAAAATATAATTAAGGTAAAAGAACTGAACAAACTAAAACATATTGTAAAAATGAATATGCATACATATGTAGTGGACTGATTTTATCAGTTGTAAATTATACTAAATTTGGTAACATAAGGTTGTAGATTAACTTGGTTGGTTGAACAATGGTAGTTTTTGGAGCTAGGAGGGAGGTGACCCAAGGGCATATAAGGAACATGACTTATTCTCCATCCCATTCCACACACTAGTAGTTTCCTCATTAATAACTTGACAAATAAATACCCTATGGGCAATAAGTAAAAGCATGTGTATTTATTCACTAAAAAATGTTCGTTGAGTTCAGCTTCAAGGTTGAGAGAGGGACCCTCCTTACATATATCAGAGAATGAAACTCGACTGTAGGCCCCTCTGAGAGCCACCTGCAGAAAAGCCATTTGTGTATCTTTAATCAGAGAATCACATGGCTCTCAGTGGACATGGGAGCTCAAGGTCTGGACAAATGTGATGATCACATTCAAAGGAAAATGTAGGGAGTTGGCATCTCTTCCCAGACTGGGCTGGTCTGGTGAGATGGCAGAATTTCTTGGACACAACCCTGTTTTGGTTCTTTACATAAAAATGTTAGCCTGGTTAAACCACCCTGCATGCAGTACAGGGAAAGAATCAGAGGAGGAAGACCAGTGCCAAGAAGTCCAACCGGGAAACTGACAGAGGGCCTGGAGGAGGGGAGTGATAATGAACAAGTCGAGGGGCAGCCGGTATTGAGTCTATGAACTTTGAGGGGAAATGTTGCCTTCCCAAAAGCAAGTATGAGGCGGTATGCTTCTCCTTTCACCCCACCTCTCTGAATCCCTAGGTCACTCTGGACATCTGAGCTCTTCCCTGGGCTCTGGCCATCCAAAAGCTATCTCTATTAAGGAGTTTCCCCATTTTTCGAGAGTAGAAATGACTTTTCCCTTGAAACTCAAAATATCACTTTGAAGCTGCTACAAAAGCAATCCTCATAACTCATCCTGGTGAAACAAACATAATTCCTACATTGCTGACAAAACACTGTCAGGTCACTTTTCTGATACACGATTTGATGGCAGGCTCTGCTACTAACTCTGTGTGCTCCAGAAAAATGATTCTTAGTTTCTTCATCTGTAAATGACATATTAGGACCCAATGACTGTATGGAAATTTCCAAGAGGGTATGAAACAGAACTTAAGCTTCTTAATGCCAGCTCCAGTTTGATTCAGGGAGATTGCCAGGATTCTGTCACCAATAGTTCCATCTTTGCCCCTACCCCTCTCTACCGAATATCTCGAACTATGATTCCGGAGAAGACTCTTGAGAGTCCCTTGGACTGCAAGGAGATCAAACCAGTCAATCCTTAAGGAAATCAACCCTAAATATTCATTGGAAGGACTCACTGGGAAAAGCTCTGATGCTGGGAAAGATTGAGGGCAGGAGAAGGGGCAACAGAGGAGCATATGGTTGGATGGCATCATCGACACGGTGGCCATGAGCTTGAGCAAACTCTGGGACATAGTGATGAACAGGGAAGCCTGGTGTGCTGCAGTCCATGGGGTCACAAAGAGTCAACATGACTTAGAGGCTGAATAACAACAACAACTCATCTCTCCCAGTCAACATCCCCTCTGAAAAGGAGCTCAAGGCTTTAGAAAAGGACACAGAATATTAGGTCAGATGTCCAAGGATGATGGTCCTCTTCGATCTCTTCAGCCACACTCTTCTCCTTTCCTTTCTTCACTGTTTTACATTCAGATTTTCAGAATCTCACACCCAGAATACTGCTTTAGTTATCTCAATATTTCCCACCGCTGGTCTCTCTCCCCTCCAATCTGTCATTCCCATGGTTGACAGACTGATCTCTTGGAAACCTACTTTTGATCATTCACTTACCTTTCCTCTAAACAGGGTGGAAGGAGAAGCCAGTATGTGTCTGGTAGACATTGTGCTAGGGGCCCAAAGATGAGTAAGTTTGGAGGTCTGTGTGGGAGTGATGTTTGGGCAGCAGTTTAGGTACATTAAGGGTGGAAAATCAGAGAAAATCACTAGGTTGGGTCTGGTCACAACCATTAAAATTCTTCACTGTCTACAGGATGAAGTACAAGTTTCCTGGAAAATATAAGGCACTATAAACTGACTTGAGTCACTCTGCAGTTCTGAGGCCTTTCATTCTTCACTAACTGCTTCCTGCAATGGAAGCAACCATGTTCTACTTCCTATGTGTCCTGTATCCTATTCCTCTGCCACTGCCCATCCCTTGAAAACTTTACTAATCCTTCAAGGCTCCCCAATTCAAATTCCTCCAGCTTCCAAGCCAGAATCAAGTTCAGAGGAGCCTGAACTTCGGAGCAAGTTTCCCACCCCTCCTGTTTGGTATGAATTACTTCCTCTCTGGGGGGACCCATTCTCTTCCCCAGTAGCCCTGCTCCTTTCGGGCAGCGACCTGACTAACTCATCTTGGTCCACGCCGCCCAGAAAGCTGCCCTGTATAGGCAACAATACCTTTGTTGTTGTTGTTTAGCTGCTGAGTCATGCCTGACTCATCGCAACTCCGTGGACTGTAACCGGCCAGGCTCCTCTGTCCATGGGATTTCCCAGGCAAGAATACTGTGGTGGGTTGCTGTTTCCTTCTCCAGGGTATCTTCCCAATCCAGGGAACAAACTCATATCTCCTGCATTGGCAGGCAGATTCTTTATCACTGAGCCACCTGGGAAGCCCATATAGGCACCTAATAAAGGTTTATTAAATAACTGAATAAACATGTTTTCTAAGACTTCATTTTACTCTGGTAGACCACAACAGAGAAAAGTGTGCGGACTCCACGCTCCCTTTGGAAGAGTTCTCATACACAAAGATGCACTTCATCGAGAAATCAGCTTTCGCCTTTCAGAATTTAAGTTTTTGTCCAAATTAGTTTTTGACAAAGCTAAACCCAATTCAATTTATTTCTTCATTTTGCTTAAAATGCACAAGTGTGACATGGTCTTAATAAGGGAGAGAGTTATGCTATAGTAAATGGATTAAGGATTTTGGAATCAATTAGACATGAGTTCAGATTTCTTCACCTCACCAAGCCTCAGTTTATTCAAATCTATAAAGGGAATAAATGATGTCCCTTCAAGTTTTGCTGTGGTGATTAAGAGATATAGATGTAAGTTGTCTAGGTTTTTACAATGGTACTCCTACTATTGACACTTCGAATAACAGACATCTCTAACTTCTGTTTCATACCTGCCAGTGGATAAAGGACTAGTCATTTATTTGTAGCCTATCTTATTTTAGAAAGGATTTACAATGCAAAGAGGACCCTTATAATTGCACATTGCTGATATTTAGTAAGAGTGTTAATAATAATTCTTTTATATTCTTTCAGACATGTATTTTCCTTCCTTAAATTATTGAGATTTTAAAATAAAAATTAAACAAAACAGCATAAATCACTAAATACCACTGACTTTTCAATGTAAAAAGAGCTTGATTCTGAAGACTAAATGTCTCAGTAAATAACAGAATGGCTGACTAGAAAATTGATAAAAAGTTAGAACAGTGAAAGAAATTAAGGTGGTGATTAAGTTTTCACCAGAGGCTAGTTTGAACAGAGATGCATTAGAAATTTAACTGACATTCTCAGGAAAGCTTGGGTGCACTGAGATCTGGGGAACTGAGGTGGTTCTCAAGCAGATCTATTCAAACTGATGGCCACTTTGAGCCCGGTTATGGGTAAGCTGGAATTATCTGGATTACCGTCACAATGGTCCTCTTGTTTTTCCATGTGTAGACACAGACCTCATGAAGACATGTGGTATTTCATTTGTAGCAAATGGGCATTTAGGAATGGAGAGCCTCAGATTTCCTCATGGATACTCTCCAAACTCAGTAAGCTTCAAAGCTCATAGCCAGACTTTCCACACAAACTTCCCAACCTTCCAGATCTTCCTGGTCAGCCCCACTAGCCAAAACTCCCATCACACCATCCTCACCATCCATCTGGAGTCTCTGATCTGCAAGGTCTTACTCCAAAATGCCTACACTTTCCACCTTCATGTTCGTGCTATTTCCTATGTGTGGTAAACTCTTACTCAAACTTCAAAATCTCACTCAAATAGTACCTTCTCTTTATAGCCTTCTCCCTTATCCAAGTCATAATTAGTGGCTCTCTCCTTCTTCTGACTTTCAAGAAAAGAAAGGATAGTATGAAGAAATGAGAAAGGCAAATGTTCTACTGTCAAACTAAATTGAATTTAAACCTGACTTTTGTACTTACTGTGTGATCTTAGGTAAATTAGTTAATCTTCCTGAGGCACAATCTCCTGGTATTTAAAACAGAGATTGATTCGCTAAATTTGGGCTTCCCAGGTGGCAATAGTGGTAAAGAATCCACCTGCTAATGCAGGAAAAGCAAGAGACAGGAGTTCTCTGGGTTGGGAAGATCCTCTGGAGGAGGAAGTGGCAACCCACTCCAGTATTCTTGCCTGGAAAATCCCATGGACAGAGGAGCCTGGTGGGCTACAGTCCATGGGCCTGCAAAGAGTAGGACACAACTAAGCGACTGAGCGTGTGCGCGTGCACACATACACACACACACACACACAGGGATCATCAGTGATATTGTGTTGCCATTGTTTGCTTGCTTATATATCTTTTCTGTGAGCTCTGAAGTAGGAAAGACTTTGTCTTTTTAATCATCCGGCTGCCCCACGAGGCACCTAGCCTAGTACCTAATGTTTTGTAGAACTCAATTTTCAAACATTAATGAATGTTTAATTATTCATTCATAATTCCTATATTCATAATTCCTCTATTCATAATTGAGGAAAAGTAACTCAAGCACTCTAAGTTCTTCTTTTATGAAGTGCTCTCTAGTCATTCCCACATCCATGAAGTCAAATCCCCATAGCTCTTGTACACACTATTAATAAGGCTCTTGTCACAGCCCATTTTACACATACTAATTGATTCTAAGATCCTCCAGGGCAGTGGCCACAGCTTTCACTCTGTTTAAAAAACTTTTTTAAAAAATGCTTTGGCCACACCATATGGCATGTGGGTTCTTAGTTAGCCCACCAGGTATCAAACACGTGCCTCTTGCATTGGAAGCGTGGAGTCCCAACCACTGGACTGCCAGAGAAGTCCCCATGGCTTTCACTCTGAATCCCCAACAATTCACAATGTTCTGTCGATACCAACTAATGATAATGTTACTTAAATATCCCATCCTCTTCCTCATTTCAAATAGTTTTCCTTTTCAGTTTACGCTGCATTTACCCCTGGGTTTCAGAGACTGAGGCCTCTGTAACAATGACTAATTTCTGTAGTTTTTGTCCAAGGCTCAAAGTGAGTGGCATCTCCTGACTTTCTTAACTCTCCATTGGAGAGTGGGTCTGTCCTTTCTTCAGTCTTAATTGTCTTATCTTTCTCTTATTGTCCTTTATGTTCTACTTCAGGATGAGAATCTTCTCATTGATGTACTATTTTTGTGGGGACTTGGAAAACTGTGGTTTATTGTTTCTTAATTAATAGGCTCATGGAGAATTACTGCTGGAAGGCACCTTAAAAATCACTGAATCCAGGGATCTCAAGCAGAGAACAATTCCCAATAGTGTGTTAGGTGCTGAGATCATATATGGCCTCAGAATCATTTTCAACACATTTTCTAGTTAGAGACATCAATTCATCAGTGTACATAGGAGGTGAAACTTCTTTGACATCCCTGATATAGTTCAAAGCCGCTACTTTGCTAATGACGTCCAAAGAGCAGTGATGACTCAGTAATAAACTGACACCAGAACTCAGGTACCTGATTCTCATGACTTTCAGTTCAGGGTTTCCCTTTCCACGTGATCACTGCTTCTCCTTCAACAGCCACTCAAGTCCTAGGGTTTATATTCTATTCGTTGGCTCGTACCTAATCATATTCAACAGTATGATTAAAAAAACACAACACACAAGTTTTGTCCTTATTAAAAAGGCATCTGGGCTCTCACTGATGTTATAAGCTCTTAAGGGGAAGGGCCTGTGCTACCTTTGTATCTTTCACAAGTTCTAATCCTGTGTCTGGCACATGGTAGGTATTCAATGAAAATTCTTTGATATATACCCAACTATATATATGAACCAAACAGGAAATCTATCCTAAAATTCTCACCAAGAATCACTGAAAAACCTTACCCCTTTGTATGGAGACAGTATTTGTTTGAAAGATTTCCATGCATGATGACATATCCCCTCACTATTTTTTAGAATGACATCATGTTTAAATAAATTCCCTTTCACCAGAATGTATTAGGGGAATGAAAATCATTATGTCAATGACTAGGCTGCCCAGTGAAACTTCTGCTTAAAAATACAAAGGGCAGTGTTGTGGTTTAGGGCTCAAAAGTCCTGAGAAATGATAGCTTTTCTTTTTGCTTTCATGATGACAAATGTTGACCTAAATTTGTGGTTCTGCGTGATGCTCACAAGTCAAAAATGTTAGGACAGCAAAGTAAAGGAAAGGATATGAAGAGAAAGAGAATGGGAAAGCAGAAGGTGGGGAAAGGTATTTTACAATATAGCAATATGATTCTTGTATTATCACTTAAAAATAGATTAACAAAAACTTTACAACCCACAACTTACATCATACAACAGGAAAGATTAAATGCTTTCCCCTTAAGGTCAGGAACAGAACAGTTAGCTACTTTCATACAAACTATACAGGAAGTTCTAGCCAAGGCAATCAGTTATGATAAAGAAATAAAAGTCACCTAGATTTAAAAAAAAGAAGTAAAACTCTCTTTTTACATATAATATGACCTTGTAGATAGAAAATCCTGAGGAATCCACCAGAAAGCTATTACAATTAATAAATGGATTCAGCAAGGTAGCAAGGTATAAGGTTGATATACACAATAATTACATTTCTATATACTTGCAATGAACTTGCAATGAACTATCAAAAAATAAAACTAAGAAAACAATTCACGTGCAAAAGAATGAAATTACAATCCTACTTCATATCATACACAATAACTGATGCAAAATGGATCAACCTAAATGTAACAGCTAAAAGTATAAGACTCAGAAGAAAATATGGACGTCTTCATGGCCTTGGTTTTTTAGATCTAATACCAAAGAAAGTAGCAAAAGAAAAAATAGGTAAATTGAACTCTATCAAAATCAAAAAAATTTGTACACCAAAAGACATTCTGAAGGGAGACAACTCATAGAATGGGAGAAAATATTTGGAAAATGTATATTTAATAAGAGATTAATATTTGGAATATTCAAAGAACTTCTACAGCTCAGCAACAACAAAGGAATGTCATTTTTAAAATGAGCAAAGGACCTGAAAAGACACTTCTCCAAAGAAGATATATAACTGGTCAATAAGCACATGAAAAGATGTTTAATACCAATGGTAATTAGGGAAATAAAAAACCACAACCACAATGAGATACCACTTCACACCAAACAGGAGGACTATAAGCAGAAAGACATAGAATAACAAGTGCTGGCAAGGATGGAGAGAAACTGGAACCCTCAAACACTGACGGTGAGAATGCGGAATGTTACAGTCGCCTTGGAAACAGTCTGGCAGTTCCCCAGAATGTTAAACACAGAGTTATCATATGACCCAGGAATTCCACTCCTAAGTACATGCCCAATGGAAGTAAGAGTATATTTCTATATAAAAATCCATATACAAATGTTGATAGCAGCCATTATTCATAATTGCCCTGAAGTGGAAACAACACAAATTTCCACCAACTGCTTCATGGATACATTTAGATGAGTATATCCATACAATGGAATATTGTTGGGCAATGAAAAGAAAAGAAGTGCTTCTATAGGCTACAACATAGACGCACTTTGAGAACCTTATGTAAAGTGAAAGAAGCAGTCACAGAAGACCACACAGTACGTAACACCACTTGTATGACCTATACAGAACAGGCGAACCTGTGGAGACAGAGTAGATCAGTGGTCCCCTAGGGCTAGGTCAGAGGGCTGGGGAGAGGTGAGTGACTGCTGCCGGCTTTCTTTGTGGGGTGAGGAAATATTCTAAAGTTGACTATGGTGATGGTTGCATAACCCTAAATTTCATTTGTTAATTTTCTTCTTTTCTATGTCTGTCACAACAATCCATGTATTCACTTAGATGATCCATCTGTATATTTCCATGACCACTGTCCTGATTTATAATGTGTAAAGGATTAGATATATCTTATTATGAGCAGGCATCTTTTATAGAATCTAGCCTTTGAAAATGTTTTTTTTTTTTTTTTAAAGAAAAAAGTTAGAGAAATAAAAATACCCAAACTATCTTTTTTCTTCTTCACTACAGTCATTATATCACCTTTATAATACATCATTTCTGCTGATCACTAGCAGCTTTACCCCCGATATTTAGTATATTTATTATAGATCTATTTCATCAGAAATCACGTCATGGCTTTTAGCAAAACATTTTTAACAGTGATCCACTGTCTTGTAGCTCCATAATCTGTCTGTTACTGAAAGCTTACATGCTAATTTTAGTTAAATCCATGGCAACCTAGAGAACTTAATGTTTCAATTATTTTGTACCTACCCCTTTTGAATCAATCACTCCAGGTTTTGCATTAAACTTCACTGTCTTCAATCGGGCACGTTCCTTTCTTTCCACCCTAAGGAAAATGGAAAATAAAGAGTCTATCACATGGCAAGGCATTTATGATTTTAAATTCCTTATCCAATGAAGAATACCTCTTCTTATCCTTCAGATAAAATAAAATGTTTTAAAATATTTCTATTTCTTTGTTAGTATAAGAAGTCTTTGTATAACATCTCTAAGCTGCTAACACATCCGTTGCAATTTTTGTGTTACATGTACTGAATCGTCACATATTTGGAAGGAATAAAAACCTAATATTTGCTATTTAAATGCCTGAATCAATCAGAATCTACTGCAAGAAATCACAGTCCAGAGACACGAACCCCTAAAGTGGAGGCGAAGTAAACTCTCCTCTCCTAATGTCCTTTTCTGTTTGCGTCCTTTTCCTTTCCTTCTCTTTAAGAAAGCTGGGGTGTTTACTTTTACCTCAAACCAAATATGTTATCATCTTGAACTTTTCCTTTGCCCAGTGTCCTTCTGCTACCATCTCTGCAGTTTTTGTTATTTTACCTTCATTCGTTCATCAAGCACTTATTGAAAGCCTATCCTGTATCAAGTAAGGTGTTGGGGGAAAAAAAAATTAAAAAGCATGACTTCAGTGAAGGCATAGTAATGTCTTCTTGGAGGGGACAGAGGCATAAAAAGACAGATACTACTGCACAATAAGACTGCTGATAGCAAGGTGAGTGGGCACATCTATCTATCTCATTGGAGGGCGATAAGGAGTGGAAAGCAATGGGGAAGGCTTCTTGGAGAAGGAGTACATTTCTGTGAGACTTAAATGGTGAGAGAGAGCTTGTCAGTGGGAAAAGTTCAAGGAGAATCTCCCAGACAGAAGGGAGGAACAACATATACCATGACCTGAAGTTATAATCAAGCTAAAGATTGCAGGAAGATTCTGATATAGAGTACCTACAGCACAGGGACATGAGGCTGGGGAGCTGGCGGGGCCTCCTTTATAATATAGAGGGGATCCCTATATTAAGGACATGGGCTTTCCCTTGGGGAGTCCTCGCGACTTATTAGAGCCTATAAAGCCAAGAAACGATAGACTAGACTAGTATTTTAAATAAGTGACTCTGAGGGAGGAGGATGATGGGTTGGAGGAGGGAAGGAACAGTGGGAAGCAGGAAGCCTATTAAGAAGCTATTGCCATAATCCAGGCAAGAAATGATGAGGAGTGATAATGAAGTGGAGGAGAGGGAAGAGTTTGAGAAACATTAATAAAATAAAGTTGGCAGGTCTTGTGTCTATTTGGAAGATGGAGTTGAAACGAGAAGCTAAATATTTCTCCGATTTTTTTTTTTTGAGCCTCTCTAATTAGACATGATTGTTCTGTCCTCCAAGCCCCACAACACTTGTCTGTTTGTCTTCGTTGCTGTTATCTCTTGTTTCCTTCTGTGCTGTTTATTTTTGAGTTGCACATAAAAGGCTCTGTTCCTTGAGGGCAAGTCCACATATGACTCAGAGTATTACAGCAAGGCCTCAGTAAATTTTAACAGCTGAACTAAATTAATATTAATTGCATTGTTTAGCAATTTTAGCATCACTCTATTTAAATGTGGCTAGGTCCAATTTCTATTACTCTTTTTTTTTAAATTTTATTTTATTTTTAAACTTTACAAAATTGTATTAGTTTTGCCATGTGGCTAGGTCTAATTTCAAAAATGGGGAAAGAAAAAAAGAGAGGAAAAACCCCTGAATCTACAGAAACGTTAAGGGTTTATGAAATCTAAGCTATTCATAGATCAATAATTAACAACATACTTCTCTTTGAGAGTTATTTTGTGTTTCCAGCTGAAACACATTGAAGATCAGGGTTTCTATAGTTACAGAATGGAGTTTCAGAATATATTTATTTTGGTATGAGAGTAGAATATTTGAGTGGAAACAGATGAGCAAAATTCTTTAAATCTAACCTCAGATATTAAAGCAGTATGTTCCACCGAGAGTTTCGACCTGGGCCCAACATACAACAGTTGAGAGGAGAGCAAGGAAGACTTCACATAGGTAAGTAGCAAAGTGCAAAGATGCTCACTGTGAAAATGTCTGCTCTGAGCTTCTTCAGCTTTTCTCAGTTTTAATCCAAGTGCAAATGCTAATTGGTATTCATCTCTTTGGGCCCTTCTGAAATTGCTGTTACAGCCCCGACCTTTTCCTAGCCTACTTATGGGAAACACCAGTCCATCAGGGGATGCCAGAATGACACACAGAGAGTACCTGGTTACTTGATTAGTCTACGAAAATAAATTCTGCATAAAGTGAGAGAGCTCACATGGGCCCCAAACATAAATGAGGCTGAACTCAATATTCTCTTCTAAGAATTGCTTAGACAGAGCATTCTAACATTTCCCCCTTGGTTTCTAAGTTCATGCCTTCCACGTTCCTTCAGAAATGTTTCTACTAGGCCACCTTAGTGGGTCATCACTTACAACGAGTTGCTGAGACTAAGTCAGATGAACAGGCAGACAGACAGAGACACACACACAAACACACCTAACGTGTGATATGGTTTATTACTGATCTTCAAACAAGCAACAAAAAAAAGTTAAAAAAAAGAAAAAATTAAAGCCTTATTGTAGGAGTGGCAGATTTTGGTTCACTCAAGAAGGAAATTGGAAAGCTCTGATTTCTACTTGGGTTGGAAGTTTCATGAATAATAAAGATGATGATATAAGTGGTAACTGAAATTTTAACATATTATTATTAATGAAAAAGGCCTTCATATTTACATCGTTCATTTGGCCCTAACAATAACCAAGTGTGGTATTCTCAGTCCCATTTTATGGCTGGAAAAGCTAAGACTCAAAGCTTCGTAAATTAGAAAATGGTAGAAACGGTGTCTGACCACATGCATTCTGCTTGGGAAACAGTACTTAAGGACCTTCTACACTGCCCTTACCCAGTGAGAGACTGTAGAGGGTCACCCACAATTCATGAGCAATATAGTTCCTTAGGAGTCAGGGCCTGCTGCTGCTGCTGCTGCTAAGTCACTTCAGTCATGTCCGACTCTGTGCGACCCCATGGACTGCAGCCTACCAGTCTTCTCCGTCCATGGGATTCTCCAGGCAAGAACACTGGAGTGGGTTGCCATTTCCTTTGCATGAAAGTGGAAAGTGAAAGTGAAGTCGCTCAGTCGTGTCTGACTCTTAGAGACCCCATGGACTGAAGCCTACCAGGCTCTTCCATCCATGGGATTTTCCAGGCAACAGTACTGGAGTCGGGTGCCATTGCCTTCTTTGGAGGCAGGGCCTACTTTCTCACAAATGATAACCATCCTCCTTCTCTGCATCCCAAATCCCGATTGTCCTGAATTAAATAAACCATAACCAAATTCAAGCACTGAGTCACTGACATAATACCTGTTTTGACAGGCTGGCCTCAAAACTCAGAATAAATTTGCTTTTAGCACTGAAATTCAGGTTAGCTAGATGTCTGTTTGCAATCTGACAGCACGAACACTGGATTGATTTCTCTCCTCAGCAGTCTTTTCACATTTATTGCATCCTCAATCCTAGTTGTGTTTTTCCATCCCAGAGGCCCACACTAATGGCTTCTTGGGGGTCTCTGCAAATCTTTTCTTCTGGGTAGCAAGGGGTGTGGCTTATCTTTTTTCCTCACTTGCCTCAGCCCTGTCCTCTCTCCTAGTGCTTCTTGGGATGCATGTGGACAGTTTATTGCCAAGATCAGTTAGGGCTGAGAGATAGGTCCCTACATAAAACTGTGCTTTTCTGAGCATCAAAAGCTCAAAATTTGGAGAAACGAAAATGTATATCATTTGAATAAGCACAAAAGTATTAGATGCACGCTAACCACCTTACCTATCTTATCTATAATCGGCACAATAATCCAGGGTTTAAGATGAAGCTGGGCAGATAGCAGATGCTTAATCTTTGTTGGTAAATGAATGAAAGAATCATAGAAGATTACTGGTTCTTGACCTGGATGTGACACCTAAGGCTCAGAGAGTTGAAGTGACTTGCCCAAACAACCAGTGTTTCTGAAAAAAACTTGCTGACCATTTCCTGACTTTTTTCCTTGGTAGGAATCTATGTACTGTTCTACTAAGTGAGACTCCTTGGGCAGAAATACATGATGTTAAGAACCATAGATCTTTACCTAAGGAATTGGTGGGTCACCTGTGTGGAAAGACTGACTCGTGATGAGAAGGACTGACATACTTCTCTCACACTCAAGAGGCAAGCAATTAATTAGATTGTTTAAGCAGAAATAATCCCCTCCGCCCTGGTTTGGTCACTGACCAAAATACTGAGAACTTAAACTGGATGGCAAAATTTGAGCAATCAGTTCTGACATCCAGCATCTCCAGAGAGCACCACATGGCCATGCTTTAATGAGCCCAACTGTCTTCCTCTGTCCTCTTACCCATCTCCCATCTGGCGTTTTCAGGTTCCCGCCAAACACACAATGAGGGCAGGCCCGCAGCGCCGGATGGTCAGAGCAGCATCTGGGGCTGGGCATCACTGTGCCTGTGACCCCCCAGGCCCTGCTGCAGCGAGGACTGAAACACCACACAGGTTACTGGCCACAGGCTTGCAGGGAAGCTAAGTGAATGAACACTTCCTCAGTGCTAGCTGCAAGCTGCCATCTGAGAGCCCAGTTACTGTGGGGCAACGAATAGAGACGTGGGTTAAGAAACCGGGGAACACATCCCAGTTTGGCTCTTCAGAAACTATGTAAACTCAGGAAAGAAAGATTCTGTGCTAAGAGCCCAGGTTTAGAAATCACACAAATATGCACTGGAATTCTCCATCTGCTACCTACTAGCTCTGTGACTTAGGGTAGGTCACTTAACCTCTTAGGATCTCAGGTTTCATGAGACTGGTGAAATTAGGATATTAAGACAGGTTTGAAAAATTATGGTGAATATTAAATAATACTAAAAATGGTTAGTACAGTATTTGAAAGGTATAAGAGCTTCTTGTCAAGGGCTTCTAGTATACCTTTTGGGTAGTGAAAAGCCATCTGGTCTTGCTACAGAGAGACCTAGGCCAGTGGCTGACTGTGCATCCTTGGGGAAGTTACTTGACTTCTCTGTCTTCAGTTTCCTTATGAAGCTTTTGTGAAGATTAAATAAAATCTTATATTTGAAAGCACCAGCATAATATATGGTTTATCATCATATGGAATTCACTCCTCTGTCTGCTGCCCTTCCACTTCCCTTGGTACCTGCTATGGACTGAATGTTTGTGTCCACACAAAATTCCTATGTTGAAGCCTCAACCCCCAGGGTGGTGGTCTATGGTGGTGAGGCACTGGGAGGTAATAAGGTCATGAGGGTGGAGACCTCATGAATCAGATTAGTGGCCAAAAAGAAGAGACAGGAGAGAAAAGAGCGCTCTCTCTCTCTCAGCCACATGAGAAAATAGCAAGAGGACTGTCTGCAAACTAGGAGGAAGGTCCTGTCTCTGGGAAGCTGAATGGCTAGTGCCTGGATTTTGAACTCCAGAACTGCAAAATATACATGTCTGTTGTCCAAGTCACCCCATGAACGGTGTTCTGTCACAGCAGCCGGAACTAAGACAGCACCTTTATTTACACTATAGCCCCCCGTCCTCACCCGTGTAACTGTGCCAGAGTTACATGCTGGTCCCACAAACACCGGCTCCAGGCGGTGACCTGATGATAGCACTTGGCACACAGATGGTGCTCATGCGGTGCTTGCTGAACTGAGTTTTGTCTATTCTTATTTCTATAATGTTGGGTGGCAGGAATTGCATATGAGTTAAGAGCATTATAGCCTGGAATCAAATCCCAGTTATGCCGTTTATTAGCTGGGCAATTCCAGGCAAGTAAACTAACCTCTCTCTGCTTCAGTCTCCTGGTTTGTAAAATGAGGATAATTATATTACCTTCCCCATAGGGTTGTAATGAGGTTTAAATAAGTTAATTAATTGTAAAGGGCTTACAACAGTGTCTAGCATGTTCAAGGAACATTTATTTAAATAAAATTTATTTACCAACTTCAAAAAGGAGAGAGGGAAAAGGCAATGATTTTCATACTCTTCATCTTATGGTTTCATTGAAAGGATTAAATGGAATCATCAATAGAGTACATTTTTATGAAGGTTAAAGTCATACACTGATGTTATCCATTATGAAATTTTTCCAAACTGGCTCTAGGAGCTGAACTATAATTCCTCTCTGGCCTCTAACTGAAAACGGTCCAGAGAAGAATTAAGGATTGAAAAAAATAACCCTAATCTAATAATAAATCATATGCATACCAGCAACCATTTATTCTGAGCTATAGTTGTAAGATGCTGAATGCAGTATAAAATGAGAGTGCCTCCTTTAGAAGATAAGCATTAAAGAGCAGCCCTAGGGAAGGCTCATGACAGATCTTAAATTGCATTAAGGTAAGTGCACAAGAATGCTTTGTGGGATATGATTATAAGTGATTTTTATTTCTTCTTGAAACTTTTCTAAATTTTCCCATTTTCTACAATGAAATGTGTTACTTTTATAAACACATAAAACAATCATAGTAACATTTTTGGAAAGAGTTACCATCCTAAGGAGAAAATTTAATAGAAATTCATGTACAGCCATAAACACATACACACACACAGATGAGATGGACAGTACTGCACCCTTTATGAGCAAGAATGCAAATGTCAACATTAGAGTCATGAGACACACTTCTTCTCCAGGCCAGCATGGTGGTTAGGATGGTTTTCTCCTAAAATATTTGCTGCTGCTGCTGCTAAGCCACTTCAGTCGTGCCTGACTCTGTGCGACCCCATAGACAGCAGCCCACCAGGCTCTTCTGTCCATGGGATTCTCTAGGCAAGAATACTGGAGTGGGCTGCCATTTCCTTCTCCTAAAATATGTGAGAGAGAGCCAATTCAAGAATGACCTCCAGCAGGCAGAAAATTACCCAGAAGGGCTGATACTGAGAATGTTCCTTGGGGGACAGTGATGTGCAATTGAACAAATGAAGGATTATTGACAAGACTGGTTAGAATCACAGAATCTCAGGGTTGGAAAGTGACAGAAAATTATGTAGCTCAGCTGTTCCACTCAAAGCTTGCTTCCCTTTGATAATACTTAGTGCCCTGGAATCGTCTGTTATCAGAATCACCTAGAGGGACATACACACAAATAAAGACCTCCAGATGGGCTGAGTCAGAGTCACTCTGTGTGTCAGTGTGTGTGAGGGAGAAAGTGGGCGTATCTTACGTTTTCATAACGTTCCCTCGGTGTCAAAGCCGTTATCCTCATTCACTGTCTTCCCAGGTGACCCATACCAGCTCTAGGCAGCTCCAACTACTAAAAGGATTTCCTTAAAATTACTTGAAATCTCTTTTCAGACAGCTTTCCTTCTCCACCTCATTTCTACCCATATTCAACAAGATGGCGCCTCCTTCTACAGAACAGCCCTGCAGACAGTTCTGATTAATCACATCAAAGCAAACCAAAATGCTTGCTGCCTTATTTTTCAAAAATAAATGGAAGTGGAGAAACAGAATATATACTACTCCTGGGAGTTACTGCTTCAACTTCAGAAAACACAAAAAACTACAAACTCAGAATGTCCTCTCAAAGCAATGTCAGGCAATTATGCAATAGCCCACAGGTTTGGATGGTAAAGAATCTGCCTGCAATGCAAGAGACTTGGGTTCAATCCCCAGGTTGAGAACATCCCCTGGAGTAGGAAATGGCAAACCATTCCAGTATTCTTGCCTGGAGAATTCCATGAACAGAGAAGCCTACGGTCCACGGTGTTGCAAAGAGTCGGATGTGACTGAGGGACTAACATTTTCACTTGTACTTCCAGGAGTTTAGAGAACTCTCTGCTGGTGGGAGATCCACAGGCCCAGGCTTAGAGGGTGGGGACGGAGACAGTCACGTTGCCCCGCTCTCCTCACATTCATCCTGGGCTGTGTGGCCACCGGCAGGAAAAGATGGGGGACCAGTCTTCTCTGAGGTTCAAATGGCCCACAGTTATTCTTGGGAGAATTTCCATCTTCCCACTGTGGTTGGCGCTACCTCAGTCACTGGGTCACTTTGTGTGCAGCAGCATTTGAATACTCAGCTTCAGGAGGACTTTCTACAAAGGTATTTGGGATGTTAGGATTCAAGGAGAAGAGCCCTTCGTGGCTTGACTTTATTCAAAAAGTGACTGTTTTGAATAAACATTATTCCTGACTTTGACTTCATACCATCTCGTCTCTAGGGAGCAGATCATTTGTTTCTCAGACAGTATCTTGGTGCCAAGAGGATACTCATGGGAAGAAGAGTTCCTTTCTAGAGGTGATGGACAGAAGCTGCTGGGGACAGATGAAGGACGCAGTTGTTCTGAAGTTTATTCCTGCCTTTCAAGAGCAGAGTTGAGGAAATGCTTAGAAGAGAAAGAACATAATATTCCTTTTCTTTTCTTTTGAACTTTTAGTTGTATATTGGGGTATAGCCAATTAACAGGGCTTCCCTGGTGGCTTCTGCAATGCAGGAGGCATGGGTTCGATCCCTGGGTCAGAAGATCCCCTGGATAGGGAAATGGCAACCCACCCCAGTATTCTTGCCTGGAGAATACCATGGACAGAGGAGCCTGTCCCCACAGTCCATGGGGTTGCAAAGAGTCCGACGAGACTGAGCCCTAACACTTCACTTCATAGCTGATTAACAACTGTGATCGTTTCAGGTGAACAGCAAAGGGACTCAGCCATACATATACTAGAACATAACAGTCTTGACTTAGGAAATATATACAGAACTAAATATCTGAGTGGAAGCTGGTTGGGGTGGGGACCAGGAGTAACTGAAGCTGTAAATAAACCTCTTTATGTAAACCCACTCTTTGGAACTCACCAGATGTTTAACAGCTCACAGCTCAAGTATCTAATTTTGTTTTTTATTCCTCCAATGAAACTAGCCTTTAACTTTTTTTAATTGAAGTATAGTTGATTTACAATGTTGTTAATTTCTGCTGCACAGTGAAGTGGTTCAGTTATACACACGTATACATTCTTTTTAAATATTCTTTTCCACAATGGTTAATCATAGGATAGTGAATATAGTTCTCTGTACTAGACAGGACCTTGTTGTTTATCGTCAAGTATCTGATTCTGGATTGGAGTTTTTTAGTCTTTTCCCATCAATGTTTAGACAAAATACAAAGCCAGAACCTCAGCTTTGAAAATGTCCTGTTTTACTTGTCTTTCACCTGGACTTTCTATAAAATAACCCAGTAAATGATGAACCTCTGAAGTAACCCCTCCGAGTCTGTAAGTCAGCATACAAGCTGATAAGCATACCCCTGAACATATGAAAGCCGGCAAGTTTTAGGAAGGCAGAATAAGCAGATCCTCTTTCTTGCTTTATGCTGTATCACGGTTACCAGTTTGGGTAAAAACCTAACATGAGAAGAGTGAGAATATTTAATCTGTGTCCCCTGTCCCTGCTGACAATTTCTGTACAGACTGACTAACCCACTCAAACACATCCTGGGAACAGTCTGCCACATCTTCATCTCCCCTCCCCTCCACACCCCTGGGGAGGTGAACAGCAAATCCTCGGGATCGGAAGGGCCTCCTTACCTCCGCTTGCTGGGGATGACCCCCATCTCCTCACTGTCGCCCTCCAGCGTGACCCTCCTGGCTTGCCACCACTCGTCATCAGAGGCGTTGATAACGTGGAGAATATCTCCGTATTTAAAACTAAGTCCTTGACTTGGCAGCCCACTGTCCTTGCTTTTGTCATAGTCAAACATGGCTCTGGAAGAAATGACATAAGAGAACACTATTAGGAATCTGTGGCAGCTCAGATCTCGGAGTCATCATTTCGATTATTCACTCTTGTCCTGAGAACCCACGGGCTGCTGGGTACCCACTCCCAGGACTAACCCCTGGAATCCCAGTCAATGTTCCCACTGCTTTGGTCACAAATCAAGGGTACTTCTTACTTCTCTTGGAGGTTGCAAGGGCAGCCTATTAGGGCCCTTAACCTGGGGTTCTGCTCACTGGTAGATGCCAGACTCCAGGGAGTGGAGAGAGAGGAGGGGGAATGGGGAGTTAGTGTCTAATGGGAACAGAGTTTTCATTTCAGAAAGGTGAAAAATTCAGGAGATGGATGGTGGTAAGAATTGCATAACAATCTGAATGCACTTAGTGCCCCTGAACTGTACAGTTAAATATGGCTAAAATAGTACATTTTATATTATTTGACTTTGCCACAATAAAAAAACATATAAAAAAACCCTGGGATACTGCTTCTTGGAGATCATCACATGCAACAAGGTGATAATGGAAGATGATAAAGGTAGGTTAGTACCTTACTGAGATTTTTTTTCTCTCTCACTACAATCAAATTTTATAAATAACTATAAAGAAGGAAATAATGAAGAGAATGATGGGCATCTTTCTGAATGCAGCATTTTGTGTGATGAACAAATCTTCTCAGATAGATCAGACTGCTTCCACAGAATACCAAGCCTACCTTGTCATTGCATTTATCACTCTGAATTGTAATTCTTGCTGTATGTATCATGTTTTCCCCACTAAAGAGTCTTTACTGAGACTTTGCTAAGCCTAACGCTGTAATATGCATGACTGGTGGGGTAAAGGAGTTGGAAGCAGAATTAAATGATGACCAAGACCTTAGCTCTTGCCCCCGGGCAGCTGACAGTTTGTCTCAAGTCCTACCCTGTCCACCTCTTCCTGTGTCTCCCACAAACGGTCACCACACACACACCACCTGTCATTTCCCTGGAGATGCAGACTTTGCCATGTCCTTATTTATTTCCCCTTTGATTCTATTCTAACAATTTCCTTAGAATGCAGCCACTATGCAAGCAAAACCAGCTAGACTTGGTGGACAGATTTGTCTAAAATCATGAGGGACTGAGTGTGATTCTTTTTCTTTCTTTTCCCCCATCTCATGAAAGAAATGTCACCTCTGCTGTCGTGGCAACCCAAATGAGTTGAAGGCATCAGCCCTCAAATACTGCAGGAAAAGCTGAATTACTTGCAACACAGCCCCTTCTTCCATTAACTCTGTCCCCAAGTGGTGGAATATGGTGAGGGGGGTGTCTCAGCTCCTAGAATGACTCATTTCCACCTTAACCATCCACATCTTCCTTACCAAAGACTTCACAAAACCCTCACCAGGAAAAGGGGGCTGAGAGGAGGCAGAGACCCACTCCTGACTCTGTCACTTCTCTGGCTGGCTGATGAGACACAAGTTAACATTCCAGAACCACAGCTTTCTAAATGCAAAATGAGTCCAATAACTATATTCACATGGAGCTGCTGTGAGCTTTAATGAAGTAACATATTGGATGCATCCGGCAGAATGTAGTCTAATAGTGGCTAAGAAAACAAACTCAGGGGCTACACTGTTAGGACTGTGTTCTGGTCCTGGTACTTCTCTCTTACTAGTCATATACCTGGTAGCCCAGGCATACTCCTGAGCCCCTCTGAGGACTCAGTTCCCCCGTATATAACATACTGATGACAACAACGGAGATAACAGCGCCTCTATCACGGGATTGTCCTATGGATGAAATGCTGCCTAAGGTAATGCATGTGAAGCATACACAAAAGTGCCCACACATAGTGACAGTCATTAAGTGTGAACCGTTGTTGCTGTTGTTATACACTTCCTTTCCCCTTTTGAGTGTATACTTATAAACATCCTTTCTATGGATTCTACTCTGTGCAAAAACAGACTGGCATACCAATCCCAAGACTGCATCCCTAAAAAGGCCTGCTTACAAGGACGGCCCTTGGCTGACATTTGGGAACTCAGCTTTTGGGAGGCTTCTTTCCATTTCCTATTAAGAATGGCTTACTGTGCCTAAACTGCCTATAATAAACAGGATCATTTAAGGTGAACACTTGCTTTTCCTCTGGGAGCCTGGAATTGTGGTAGGTGCCAGGCAGAGAGGGCGCCTGTGTGAGCAGCCCCAAATACAATCCCTGGACACTGAGTCTGTTAGGAGCTTCCCTGGTAGAACACGTTCTACACCCGGTGTCACAATCAATCGCTGGAGGAATTAAGCATGTCCTTCCTGACTTCACTGGGAGAGGACTCCTGGAAGCTGGCACCTCATTTCCTCTGGATTTTGTCTCATGCTCTTTTCCTTTTGCTGAGTTGACTTTGTATCCACTTTCTGCAATAAATCATAGCCATGAAGATGAGAGTCTGACAAGCCCTCCTAGTTGGGAGTCTTCAGGACCCCCGACACTCACTCCATAGATTGGAAACCACATTCACATACACTTTCTCATTTGTGCCTCAATCCATTCCCAGAAAGAATGTACAACGGATACAGTACTTAGCATCCCCTTTTTACAGGTGAGGGGCATACCAGGCGAGGCCCCCTCCAACTAACACAGGATACGTGGCTTAGAGGCAGCAACTGGGGCTGGAGTGCTGTTCTCTCGGTCCTAAGTCCTAGTTCAGTGGTCTCCACCTTGCCCCTGACCCCATCCCAGTCTGGGAGGTGGTGAAGGTGGTGGCAAGCGGGCAAGGATGAGAATCATGATGACAAGTATTATTCATGCCCACCTTAGGGGGCCTGGCCCTTTGTGTTCATCGTCCTACATTTGACATCATAATAACCTGAATGGTAAATATTAGTATCTCTGTTTAATAGATGGGAGAGGAGGTTCAGGAAGTTCAGAAACCTGTCCCAGGTCACAAGTAAACACGTGGTAGAAACTGAACCTAGAATAAGGCCTGACTCCAAAATGCACATCCCTGGTTATTTCATCACAGTGCCCAGGACTCGGCCATACCAGGAAATTCTAATCTTCCCTTCAGAGCTGACCACCTCTTCTCCCCCAGATCCCTGAAGTTCCCTTACGGCTCAGCTCCCGTCCCTTGTATTCCTTATCTTAAGGTCCCCAAACCTCTAGTTTGGCTCCAGGTTCTTCTGGATGTAAAGTGTGAGGACTGGAGGTAGAAAAGCCATCAGGAAAGCTGGCAGGTGGTGGCCAAGAAGGCAGGCTCTAGGGTCAGACTACTTGGGTTTGCAACTTTTTAACTGTGATCTTAAACAAGGTACTTAACGTCTCTGCATTTCAAGCTTTCTTAATTATAAAATGGCATAGTAATAACACCAGCCACCTTGAAGAGCTGTGGTGAGGATTACATGAAATAATACATGTGAAGTATTATAACACAGCCTGACAGTAGCAAGTGCTCAATAAATGCTAGCTAATACTACTATGATAATTATTCTGAAAAATGCACTGGGATTTGAATTCCAGTTTCTGAGTCCCAACTGTGCCACTTAGAAGCTGTCTTATGGACTGTGTACAAAGATATCTAAAACTTCTCTGTATCCTCAAGACCCAGTATAGTGCTGGGTACAAGGCAGACCTTCAGAAAGATCTATGGAAATACTTTGGATGATCTTTGAAAGCCCCTGGTGACTCAGACTGGTAAAGAGTCTGGCCTGCAAAGCAGGAGACCTGGGTTTGAGCCCCAGGCTGGGAAGATCCCCTGGAGAAAGGAATGGCAACCCACTCCAGTATTCTTGCCTGAAGAATTCCATGGACAGAGGAGCCTGATGGGCTACAGTCCATGGGATGGCAGAGTCCAACAGAACTGAGGGACTAACACTTTCACTTTGAAAGCTCCACTTCTTTGAAGTCTCAGTGTCCCGGTCTGTAAGGGGAGGGCAGCCGAAACCAATCCCAAAGGTCCTCAGCAGGTGATCCATTCATTCTCCTGAGCTCCATTCTAGTCTCAAATCGTCTTTTCAAGAAAACACTTATTTACTTGGCTGCGCTGGGTCTTAGTTGCAACATGCGGGATCTTTGGTTGCGGCATGGGAGCTCTTAGTTGCGGCATGTGGGATCTAGTTCCCTGACCAGGGATTGAACTTGGGCCTGCATTGGGAGCATGGAATCTTAGCCACTGGACCACCAGGGAAGTTCCCCCAAGTATTCCTGAGGGGAGATTTCCCACCCTTGGGATCAGCAACACGCTTTCTCCATGAGTTCTATTATCTTGGACAAACTGCCTCTGTAGGATCACATTGATTCAGATTCGCCAGGTCCCTAAAAATAAGCAGCTGACACATTTCAGCAGCTCCTGGCTCCTTTGGATATTAATGGATCATCACATCTGGGGAAGAGGCTACAGTGCCCTGTCACCTATTTTAAAAAGCGATAAGCTGCTTTTAATTTGCTTTATGTGCTAATTCATCACAGCAACTTTTATAAAATGCTATTAAGACTCACACTTTCCACCCAGGGTGCTTTTAACAAGTCCATTAGACAAGTGGAATTAGACATGAATAATGCAACGGCTCTCCCATCCCTCCCGCCCCTCCTGCATTTCAACATGTGGCGGCCCCTTGCCCACCGGGGAAGCCTAGGGAGGGAGGGCTGAAGCAGATGCTTGTCCTCCTGGCTGGCCAACCTGGTTGTGCAGACCTAGGTACCAGACCGAAATTGTGCTTAGTAAGTGTCCCACAATGTGCTAAAGACATTCTGTTCATCGTCTCCCTCAATTTGCTGGGTTTGAGCCAACATACCAGTTACACACCAAGCTTTGGAGAAAGGAAAGATCTGGTGTTAAGTTCCAACTCTGTCATTGCTAGTTGTGAATTTTAGGTCTGTGGCTTAACCTCTTAGATGACACTCTTAACCAGAGACGACCACTCTCTCATTGATCAAATGCAGATAACGATGGCACGAACTCACAAGACCGTTATGGAGATACTGCTATGGCATGGTGCCTGTAAAGTTCCCAAGACCTGCACAGAATGAATCCCCTTCGTTATTATTTCTGTTAACAATCCTGCCATGTCAGCGTTTTGGATCTCATAAAAGAAATGAGAGTCAAAGAGCCGAAATGAAAAAAAGCTAGTAAGTGGCAGAATCAGGATTTAAACAAGACAGATGTGTCTGAATCAAAAGCCTGTGCTCTGACTGCAGAATTCAGCTTGGAGCTCCTGATCAGGAATGCAGTACTTAGATCTCATCCCCGAAGATTTCATGATCAGTGGACGGTCGCCTTGACGCTGGCACTGTGGACCAGACATCAGGAGAGAGGCGCATGCAGTTTACTGAGCACACACTTGGTTCTCATGCTGCCCTGCAGTGTGTGTCTTAGCCTTGTGCTGCAGACGAGGAAACACAAGCTCCGATAAATTAAGCAACATGTCCAGGGGTATGAGAGCTATCAAGGTGGGTTTCAGCTGCTATGCCCTATGCCTTTGTTCTTTAAGACGCTTTGGGGAAATAAGGTAAATTTACATGTGGCTGATGTTTATGTATCTCATTGAAGGTCACTCTGGGGCATCTTCCTCATCAATCCCTAAGCTCCTTCTCTGAGAGTTAAGTGTCCTTCTCGCATACTCTGATCTCATTCTGCTTTGTGCTTTTTAACATTTGCAAATTCTATTTTGCATGAGCATGGGGATGGGGGAGGTTCACATTCCTCCTAGCCCTAGAATCTACCCCATGAGAGATGATCAAGAAAAGTCATTTTCTGTTATTCAGTCTGTCACCTATGCCTGTCATAGGGTAATTCCTGAAATTCAATAGTTCACTTGCTTTCCTGTAAAGGCCTGGGCAGTTGGAAATAGCAGGTAAGGCAGGCCTGAGTGACACTCAGCATAGGCCTTCCTGGCTTTTGTAGGAAATGACAAACATGTGCACCATTCCTGTCTCAAGTCAGAGCATATCCATCCCGGGTGGAGGGTTACACGCAGCTCTGTACCGGTGACTTCTCACATCTCCTTGAGGAGCCATACACCACCCCTGTGGATGAGTCATCGTGCCCAAACTCAGCTCCGTCAAGGCCACTTATTCTCCCATCCATCTCAATACTAAACTTCCCCCAGTAAAAACGGTGGTGAGAACCACCACCAAAATTGGTCTAATGGATGGGAACAGGCTAGCCTCTGCCAATCCTTGCTAAGAGGCCACTGATCATGATGCTACTGTTTATTGAATGGCTGCTGGGCACACAGTGAGCCCACAACATGTCAGGTGCTGTGCTGGGTATTTATTATCTGTGATTCAAAAGATAACCTTTAAGACTTTGGAACAGTCATGTACACACTGTAATATTTAAAATTGATAACCAACAAGGACTTACTCTATAGCACAGGAAACTCTTCTCAATGTTATGTGGCAGCCTGGATAGGAGGGAGTTTGGGGGGAGGATGGATACATGCATATGTATGGCTGAGTCCCCTGTTCACCTGAAACTATCACAACATTGTTAATTGGCTATATCCCAGTAAAAAATAAAAGCTTGAAAAAAAAAGGCCACTTAAAATGCAAGCACTGTTCCCATTTTACGGAAGGGTAAATAGACTCTGTGCCATGGACTGTGGTATCGCATGGGTTATTCCACTTAATCACTAATAACCTAGTAAGGCAGGTTTGTGTTCTTTAAAGACAGTCTTCAACACGCCAGTGTTTCCTTTTATGTGAGGGGGCTATTGGGAAAATGCCAATTTCTACTGGACCCAAGGCACCAGGCAGTCACTGTCATGATGGAAGATGGAACTAATTGGGCACCAACCAGAGGTCCTCACAGTCTGGGCCTCTGCACATCGGTGGCATTTTGATCATAATCAGGGAGGAAGCATCATTTCCGGGGGCAACAACTCTGGCTGTCTGTTTCTCCCGAGTCTCCAGCACTCCCAATTCCCCAAGGGATGTGGCATGAGCCGATTTCACATGTCTGGAGGTCTGCAAATTGATCATTTCAGACAACTCATCGTCAGAGTCTCCAGGGATGGGGCCCATTCCAGGCTGCCTTCTCTCCCAGGGTGTCCTATCACCTGTCAGGTTGCTTTACATGGCAGCACCGACCGACAGGCCCCCATCAGAGGGAAGCAGAGGCAAATCTGGACCTGCACAAAGGCAGGCTCGACAGACCACAGCGAATGGCACTTCAGTTTTCAGGGCTGGGTGAGGCAGTAAAGATTAATCATCTTAAAACCACTGTCTTTTCCCTCAAATGCCATCAGCTGGCTACTCAGCAAATGAAATATGGGAAAGAAGAAGATGACTAGGATGAATAGCCCATGTTTTATGACAGTTCTAAGAGCTCTTTATGTTCTGGCCTTGGTTTGTCAGACCATTGAGATATATTAATCAAGATATTCAGAAAGGCTGACAAAGCCCCAACTGTAGCCTTTTATTTCTTATCTGACCTAAAAACGCACAACAAACTTTGGTATCTAATTTTTAGGGCCTTAGTGTCACAAATTAGTAAGCTTGCAGTGCATGCGTGCTAAGTCGCTTCAGTTGTGTTCAACTCTGTGCGACCCTATGGGCTGTAACCTGCCAGGCTCTTCTGTCTGTGGGACCTCCAGGCAAGAATACTGGAGTGGATTGCCATGCAAATCCTGATTTGGAATTTCTTTATTGCTGATACCCAATTATCATCTAAATATTTAAATTTATATACAGAATATTTAAATTTATATGCCAAGATAGTGAGATCTCACATAGTCCTAGGTTCAAATAGTGGCTCTGCCAGTTAAGCTGCCATGTGATTTTCATGTCTGTACCTCCGTCTCCAGAGGTATAAAATAAAGGGGAAGAATCCTTATCAACAGAGTCCTCATGAGAATTACATGTATCAGAGCTTTTAGTACTCACTAAGAGCTCCAGGTTTGTTCACTGAGTCTAAAATCTAAACTTCTTCCCTGTAAATTCCACCCCTCTTCTAGTGTTGCTCACTGGAGCGTAAGTCAAGCAACCCTATCTCTGCTTTCCTAAAACACTTTAAGTATTTACTGATTGACAAGTGATACCAGCTGATGTGGTGCTGGGCTTAGAAGAGGGTGTTGAAGAAAGTTCATTTCTCTCATGAGCAAATGAAAAAGGGGAGAAAGACATCCAAGAATAGTCCATACAACTATCCCAAATCCTTAGTGGCAGTTTATCTGGATCAATGATGAAATTCACATACCACAAAACCAAAACCAGACTCCTGGATAATGACTTCAGCTCCACCAATACTGAGTTTCTTTTTTTAAAAGTTTCTTTGTTTATGGACTTCAGGAAACCGTGGAAACTACCAGACTAGACTGAAGCAAGAGAAAATCTGGAATTAGGGAAAACTTCACCTCAAAATCTCATATATATCCATAAAGGCTCCCATTATTACCATTGAAAGAGGGCAGTTAGGAAAGACAGAAGATGGTTCCTTACTCACCTGGGAAAAACACTGAGTCCAGGATGTGATTTAATTTACATGCACGCGATAACAGTCATTTAAATATTAAAAGCAACAGTATTTACACAGTGCCTATTATGTGCCAATCATTGTTTTTTGCTGAGGACTCAGAATACACAAGAGGCTTGCTTCCTGTCCTCATGGAGCTTAATATTTGGTTGAGGATACCAGTAAGGGGTGGGCTTCCCTGGTGGCTCAGAGAGTAAAGAATCTGCTTGCAATGAGGGAGACCAGGGATTGAACTCCAGTTGATCCCCTAGAGAAGGGAATGGTGACCTACTCCAGTTTTCTTGCCTAGAGAATTCCATGGACAGAGGAGCCTGGGGGGCTACAGTCCATGGGATTGCAAAGAGTTGGACATGACTGAGCGACTAACACTTTCATTTTTCATGAATATGGGGTATATTCATTCAGCTACTCATTTATTCATTCAGCAAATCTTTATTGAACATGTACCAAGGATGATTCTAGGAACTCGGGGTCTATTGGTGAATGAAAACAAGACAAAATTTCATGACTTCATGGAGCTTATATTCTAGTAAGAGAAGATGGGCAAAAAACAATAAACCTTATAAATAATCAAAGAGTATATTAAGTTAGGAGTAGCTAATTGGTGATAGAACAAGTTAAAAATAGAACAAAGTAAGAGGTATCAGGATTTTGAGATGGGGAAGAATTGTGGTGGTGGTGAAGGCTGCATTTATAAATAGGGAGCTCATTTTATCATTGACAAAGGAAGCAAAAATAAAAAATGGAGAAAAGACAGTCTCTTCAACAAATGATGCTGGGAAAACTGGTCAGCTACGTGTAAAAGAATGAAACGAGAACACTTTTTAACACCATACACAAAAATAATCTCAAAATGGATTAAAGACCTAAATGTAAGACCAGAAACTATAAAACTCTTAGAGGAAAACAGAGGCAGAACACTGTCTGACATAAATCAAAGCAAGATCCTCTATGACCCACCTCCCAGAGTAATGGAAATAAAAACAAAAATAAACAAATGGGACCTAATTAAACTTAAAAGCTTATGCACAATGAAGGAAACTATAAGCAAGGTGAAAAACAGCCCTCAGAACGGGAGAAAATAATAGCATCTGAAACAAATGACAAAGAATTAATCTCTAAAATATACAAGCAGCTCATGCAGCTCAATACCAGAAAAACAAACAACTCAATCAAAAAGTGGGAAAAAGACCTAAACAGACATTTCTACAGATGGTTAACAAACACATGAAAAGATGCTCAACATCACTCATTATTAGAGACATGCAAACCAAAACCACAATGAGGTACCATTTCATGCCAGGCAGAATGGCTGTTAGAAAAAAGTCTACAAACAATAAATGCTGGAGAGGGTGTGGAGAAAAGGGAACCCTCTTATACTGTTGGTGGGAATGCAAACTAGTACAGCCACTATGGAGAACAGTGTGGAGATTCCTTAAAAAACTGGAAATAGAACTGCCATATGACCCAGCAATCTCACTGCTGAGCATACACACCGAGGAAACCAGAAGGGAAAGAGACATGTGTACCCCATTGTTCATCGCATCACTGTTTATAATAGCCAGGACATGGAAGCAACCATTGGCAGACAGATGGATAAAGAAATTGTAGTACAATGGAATGTTACTCAGCTATAAAAAGGAATGCCCTTGAGTCAGTTCTAATGAGGTGGATGAACCTAGAGCATATTGAAAGGAGTGAAGTAAATCAGAAAGAGAAAGACAAATACTGTATATTAACTCATATATATAGAATTTATAAAGACAGTACCAATGATCTTATATGTAGGGCAGCAAAGGAGACACAGATGTCAAGAACAGACTTTGGACTCTCTGGGAGAAGGTGAGGGTGGGATGATTTGAGAGAGTAGCACTGAAACATGTACATCACCACATGTGAAATAGATGACCAGTGCAAGTTTGATTCATGAAGCAGGCACCCAAAGCTGATGCTCGGGGACAACCCAGAGGAATGGGGCGGGCAGGGAGGTAGGAGAGGGGTTCAGGATGGGAGGAACACATGTATACCTGTGGCCGATGCATGTCGATGTATAGCAAAAGCCTTCACAATATTGTAGTTATTTTACAATTAAAATAAATTAATTTAAAAAATAATAAATAAATAGGGTGTTCAAGGTAGGGCTCATTGAGAAAAACATCTGAGGGGAGGCTTGAAGAAGACAAGGGAGTTGGTCATGCTGGGCTCTGAGGAAAGTGTTCTAAGAAGAAGAAACAACCAGTGCAAAGGCCCTAAACGTAGTTAAAATCGGGCATAATAGGCAATATCTTGAGAGTTACCATGAGGTGCCACAGGATGTCAGGGCAGGAACCCCCGACATGTGTTCAGAAAGGAGTTCATGAACAAAGGAACGACTCTCCCAGACCTATTAGCTGAGACTTGGTAGCACCTGTCCCACCCCACCCAGCTGAGCAGGCATGTGCCTAACAGGAGCCCCGCTGTGGTGACAGTGATCTCTTGTCCTGAAGACTCCACTTTCTTCCCTCAGCCTCTCCACTTGTGAATCTCTCCTTGGAAGCATGCACATGAGCTGGGCCACAGAAGAGCCTCCTATCTTCTCTTGGATACATTCTACTACAACTCACACACTGTAGATGGAATTTTTCAGCCAAGAAGTTTTCTTAACATTGTTTAAAACGTTGAAGCATTAACCAGATATAAAGAAATAAGCATAAAATCATTCAGTGAATTTCAATCTAGTCTTTGAGACTCGTGACTTTCCTGGAAACCCTCTGAGCCTATCCATTCCCCTCTCTGTACCAGGCTGCAACCTTGTACCCGGTCATCTTCTTGCACTTAGCAGGTGGCATCTCAGTTGGTTTGCCTGGGAGGCTATTTCCCTGCTAGACAGCTCAGCTCCTCAGGGTTAGGATAGTGTCTCTTTTGTCTTTGTGTCTCTCCCACAGAGCACAGAGGAGGAGGTGTTCATAACAGGAGGCTACATTGAACTGAATCGAATTTGAAACCCACATTCTGTGGTCCTGGGAGTGTGACTTCACCTCTTTGGGTTGCCTCATGTGTAAAATGGGATTTAAAATACTATATTTTATTAGTTTTAAGATGTGCCCTTTATTCATCCTCATATCTCAAAAGTTAGGATGTACCATCAACGCCACCTTGTATCCATAACTTAACGGACAGCGTCTTTGCTTTCTTTGTGACACACTATGTCTTACAATCAGTGACAGTGAATTCGGCGAGGTTCACTGAAACGTGGTAGGAACCATCTGACAGCTGTTGTGGGAACTGATGAATTAAGGATGAAAGGCCCTCCGTATCAATATATGCACATATATGCACGTATTTATGGCTCTTATTGTTATTTATCATGGGTCAGGTAGGGGCACCCTGCCTTTCTCTCTTCTTCCTGTACACATTTGCAAACCCCTGTGGTACTCTCTGCTCAATGACTGCAAAGTGCTGACAGGCCAAATCCTGTGCCATAGCCTGACTTGCTCAGGAAGAGTTCTTTTCAGCAGTTCTGCTTAATTGAATGAAATGTCTACAGGGAATGCCCAGCCTTGGCCAGTAGTTCAGGAATTTAGGGAAAGAAAAAGGAACTCACAATATACAGAATATTAGTGTTTATACTTTTAGTATTTATAGATTCTGTGAATATTGTTAGAATCTTATTTCAACAGCACAAGCTTTTAACTTTAGCACTGAAGTCTCCATGCCAGAGCATTTTACATGCATTGCGTGTTAAGTTATTCATTCACTCATCTATTGAACCAGGCACCAGGATAATGTAAAGTATTGGCCAGATCTGGGAGACTTCTCAGCTATACCATCTACTTGCTCTGTGGCTACAGTCAGGGTCCTTAGATTCTGTTTCTTATTGTGTGAAGACTAATTTCTGCCTGCCATGGACTGAACGTTTGTGTCCCCAACAAAATGCGTATGTTGAAAACTTACCCTCCAAAGTGGGTCCTTTGTGGGATAATTAGAATTAGATATGGTCTAATTAGATATGGTGGATTAGCACCCTTAAAAGTCATGAGAGACTTGGCTTTTTCTTTCTCTCTATCATACAAGGATATGATGACAAATTAGCAAACTGAAACCCGGAAGAGGGCCTTCAACTGTGCTGGTGCCCTGATTTCAGACTTCCAGTCTCCTTTTCTCTGATGTTGATAAGTTGGTGGTTCTTTGTTGCAGCAGCTTGAACTGACTAAAGACACCGCCTACCAGATGCTGCCGGGTTGAGATGAGGTAACATATGTAAAACACCATACATACTACACTATGGTGTCTGCTGCATAGAGACTCAGAAAACTGCAAGAATAGTATGTCCTGGCACTGAAAACTGTGTTACAACTCAACTTTTATGGGGCGAAGTGCCATTTTTTATTTTTAGCATCAATTTATCTATTTAACATTTATCTGGCTCTTCCTAAGTCACAGGCCTGGGGCTTGTGCTTCTACTGGAATTATGCGAGAGAGGCTGGAGTAGAGGCGTTTCCTGTGGACCAGAGTGTTGGCCAATGGCTTGCTTTTCCTAAAGCTTTTCTCATTCCATTTGGTAAAGCAATCAGAGAGTTCTGTGGAACTGCTCTAAAACAGTCAACACACACAACTTTTAGATTGCGATGCCATGCATTCATTGCAGCCACAGTTAATAAACACCTATTATGTGCCAGGCATTATACTAAGTACTGGGGTTTTAGCGGTGAACAAGTAAAACAAGGTGTTCCTATGAAACTGAGGAAAGACAGATGTGAAAGAATCACCAGTATGATACCTTAAAAAGCAGATGGGCAAATAACCCATCAGAGTATTCAGTGGAGAGAAACAGCCTACTCTGGGGAGAACGGGTTAGGCAGGCTTCCAGGAGGAGCTGTCTAACCTGAGACCCGCAGGATGAGCAGAGGTAGGGGGAGGGAACAGGCATCCAGGCGCTCCAGAGGAAGAAAGAGCAGCAGGGAGCCTGAAGGAAGACACTGTCCTGGATGGCCCAAAACGAGGCCAGAGAACAAGGAGAGGCTGGGACCCAGAGGGACCTTGTGAAATATACTTTCTCCTCTTCTAGGCACTGGGAGGCTGTTAGAGAATTTAAAACAGGAGAGTGAGTTGATCAGATAGGCACTGGAAACATCTTTCTGGATGTAAAGTGGAAAGTGGGTTGGACAGAAGTGCACTGGGCAAGAGTTGATGCCGAGACCCCGGGAGCAGGCTGAGGGGGTAATCCAACGATGATGCCTTGACCAGGGTGGTGGTAATGGGGTGGACAGGGGTTCCAGATGTTTACTTTGGCCAGAATCTGTCTGTCTGTCCATCTCGCTCACTGCAATCTACGTGCAAAGTTTTATTACCAGAATACAAAAATTTTTTTTTTCTTTAAAAGAAGGCTTCTGGAAACCTAATAATTAAACCTCTGACTGAAAACAGGGAGGTGAAACAGAACTCTGGCGTCTCTTCTACTTCAACTGCACAGCAGCCCAAAGGCCCCTAAGAAGAACCCAGGATTCCTTAAATCAGAGCGTGAAAAATCTTCAACCTAGTACATTATTCCCAAGCACTCTGAAGCAAAGAAATCTCTCTCTTCTTTTATTGATGCTACGACACCCCCAAACCCACCTCCAATTCCCACAGAGGTTCATTTGTTTTCAAAATGGATGCTTGATGAAAATTCTCCTTGGAGCATTTTGGGACAGGTGAGCAATGCCTCCCTGAAATAACTAGAGATACACCAGGGTGTTTCAAACTCTACCTGGAGAACTCTGCAGGATGGAACTGTGACCAGTTCTCTCAATGAGAGAGAACAAATCACACTACAGAATTCATTTCAACAGATATTTATTGCATGTGTTGTGAGAAGACCCTTTTCTATTCTCAGAGGTTGTTTATATTGACAGGCAGAAGACAGTTCCTTTGAAGAAGAAAAATTTTCTTGTTAGACTGTCAACACTTTCTAAGAGAACAAGAGAAAGCTGCAGAGCACATCTAGTGGAGCGTGTGTGTGGACTGAGAGGAATCTGACAGTCCTTCTAATGAGAGGAGGAAGGAATGAGAAATTGCAGCTTGATATCATTTTTCACGTTAGCCAAGGCTGGGCTTGATAAAGAAGCCAATGGGAAACCCTTTAGTTGGCCAATCACATCTGATTGAAGTGTATAAACGGGGCAGGAAAGCATGAGATGAACTTGGCCATGCTAGTTATTCTGAGCATAGTCAGCACCCAGTGGAAGGTAAGCTTGGATAATGCCAGGGAAGACGTCTGGATGAGAAGCTAGAGGGGAGAACAATTCAGGCTGCTAGATTGAGCCCTGGAGAGTGGCCCTTCGAGCCAGTGAGATCCATGCTCTAATCATCAGCCTGTAATGTGAAGCCATGACTGTCCTTTCCCATCCCATGGTCCCATTTTTCAGTGATCATAACATTGCCTGGTGGTGAAGGCGATGGCACCCTACTCCAGTACTCCTGCCTGGAAAATCCCATGGGCATAGGAGCCTGGTAGGCTGCAGTCCATGGGGTCGCTAGGAGTCGGACACGACTGAGCAACTTCACTTTGACTTTCCACTTTCATGCATTGGAGAAGGAAATGGCAACCCACTCCAGTGCTCTTGCCTGGAGAATCCCAGGGACAGGGGAGCCTGGTGGGCTGCCATCTATGGGATCGCACAGAGTCGGACACGACTGAAGCGACTTAGCAGCGGCAGCAGCAGCAACATTGCCTGGGGACCGCCTTGGAAAAAAATCCTCTGTCTGCTTTCTCTTCTCACCTGGGTCCCACAGTTTATTAAGTGCTTCTTAAATGCCCTCACTACTGTGTTCAGTGCTGAGGTAAAAAAGTAAGATGGTATTTCTGCCTTTACATAATATATGCCTAGTTTTGTTGTTTAGCCAAGAAGTCGTATCCGACTCTTGCATCCCCATAGACAGTAGCCTGCCAGGCTCTGTCCCTGGCATTTCCCAGGCAAGAATACTGGCGTGTGTTGCCGTCTCCTTCTCCAAAGGAGCTTTCTAACCCAGGGACTGAACCTGCGTCTTGCGCATGCAGGCACGTGTGTCCTGCGTCACAAATGGATTCTCTACCCCTGAGCATCAAGGAGTTTACTAAATGCAGCAGTGGAAGCCGTACCATCTGTGGAGGACACCAAGCGTTGCCCACTCTGAATGGTGAACCACCCACTTCTAATGGATTGTTTGGATCTCATGCTTTGTAAGGACGCAGGCTGTTCTTGATGATGCCAAGGGTTGAGCCCCAGAGCAAAAGAAAAGGTCTTGTGACCTAAGCTCTTGGCAATAACTTTTAAGGCTGGAATTTCATCTGCCTTTAGGAACTTCCCATCACCTCTGATTTTGGCAGGGGTATCTGATACAAGTGTCAAAGAAATACTAATCTCTAGGCTGTCCATCACAGCCACACATTTGGCTGGAGTACTTTTTGCCTCGAATCAAAGGTTGGAAATGATAAACAAAACCAAACAAAACCCATAGAAGTGGCTTACAGGTATTTCATCACTTAGATTTAGGCAGTACAGCAACTGGCAGTGGAATAATTAGGCAAAATGAATGCCTGATACCCATCAAAATTGCCAAAAGAAAGCAGGAATTGGGTTTTGAAGAAATGCCACACAGACGGGTAATTTGGGGTAGTAGGGAGCAAGATTTCCTGCTTTACAGATGGGTGAGCATCCTAAGGGAACCAATTTGTTGTGAAGTTAATCAAGGTAGACTGTTTGGCAAGAAAGAGGCTCATTGCTGAGGACAGATTTAGATCCATTCTGTCAGGAAGGAGTATCCACAAGGGGCCGTTTTCAAATCCATTTAATCAGTTAGGGAAGATGAAGTTACTGACATCGAGCAGGGGAAGGATATGAAATCTATAAAGTAGGCAAAGAAATATGTATTTGAGTGAAGCAATTTGTTTGATGATCCACAGAGATACGGGCTTCTGTAATTTCATGGTAGACTCACAAAGTTCATGATTTCTCTAAATTGGCTCTAGAGGTAGTCCCTTACTTAGACCGGTCTCCCACAGGGATTTCTTTTGTTTCTCCACCCTTGCTCTCCCTCCTTCCTTCCCTTTCCCCACTCCTTTGGTTGTTTTCAAAATCTGATGCATTTGATACTCTTTTGTGGCTTTAAGCCAGTAATGCTGTTTTGATAAAACTGTTACAGGTTTAAATTGTTTTAGTTTTATTGTTGTCTTCAGTTAGTCTTTTCTGACATATGACATGAAAATACCAGTTATTCATTCTTTTTTCCAGGTAATGATGCCTCAGTCTATTATCTGCTAGCGTGGGTTCAAAAGGAAGAGGAAACAAGGAAAGAAACTCACAGTTACTGAGCACCTGCGATTGCCTAGACGTTAGAGCAGGCGCTTTACATATGTTGGCATTAAATAATAAGAGCATTGTGAATTAGTTATTAATCTCTCCATTTTACAAACTGAAAAAATAAGGTTCAGGGATATTAAGCAATTTGACCATGGTTAACTGGTAGGCAAGTGGAAGACCTAGGAACTGAACCCAGATCTGCCTCTCACGTTGGGACTGTCCACTGTGTGTCTGCCTCTGAGGGGGCATCTTCTCTCCAAGAGAAGGATCACACCCTTTGAGCTCTGGGCAGGACCAACTCATTGTAGCACCTGCTTTCGTGTTAACATCCATTGGTTCAACTTACATGAGTTAACCACATAATACTGGGCTGGTCAAGAAGTTTGTTCTAGTTTTTCTGTCATGTCTTATGGAAAAACCTGAATGAGCTTAAAGGCCAACACAATGCATGTAAAAAAAACCCAGTGCTAGATGCTGCATGTGTCTGTGATCCCTTCCTTCAGTGAGATTCCAGTCTAGTGTGAGAAATAGTTAGGTGCACAAATAATTACAAGGCAAGGTATAATGTAAAAGGCACAAAAAAGGATGACAAGCAACATGCTACTGAAAAGATTGAAGAAGGATTAACATTAATTCCAATGACCAGACAAGGCTTCAAGAAAAAGGTGGTGTTTGCAACTGGCCTTGAAGAATGCATATGACTTGGCTAAAGAAAGATGAAAATAAAGAACATCTGTATGAGGATACAGAATAAACAAAAGCATCAAGTTACAGAAGGATGGTTTAGGTACAGAGAATTATCCACTGTCCAGAACCCCTGGAGGTTAGTGAGTTTGCTTGGGTGTGTGGTAGGAAATGAGGCTGGAAAAGTAGATGGAAGACAGTGTACAGAGGAATTTGAAACGCCCAGTGAGGAGGCTAGGTGTCACTCTGTGTGCAGACAGCCTTAATCTCACAGTCTCATAGCCCTGTTGTATGTATGAGTAGACTCCAGGGCAACAGGAGCCATTTATTCTTCTATGAATAGATTCAGTTAGTGATTTTTGCTTTGGATATGGTAAGTTAGTAGAGAAATCAAGCAGAGGTTGGAAATGAGAATTTACACTATAAGCAAGTCAAGTCTAGAGACAGATTTTAAGTTGTTAGTCCAGAGTTGATCACTGAAGCCATGTTTGGCCCTCTACCCCTCTTTCTCAAATTGATAGAGAAGCCCAAATTTTAGCCAAGAACATTGCTATATAGCTAAAAGACAACGTTTCTCATTATTTCCTTCAGTTCAGTTCAGTTTAGTCGCTCAGTCGTGTCCGACTTTTTGTGACCCCATGAACTGCAGCACGCCAGGCCTCCTTGCATTTGGCCAAATCCATGAAACTATGATCCAACACACAAAAGGTAAGCAGTAGGGGTGTACGGTACTTCTGGGAAATCTAATTAATCATATTCTTCTGCCTTTCTTGGTTTTAGCAATGTAGATGTGATGGCTGGTGCTCAAGCTGCCACACTGGACATTGAGGACAAGGATCTAACCCTAGAAATGGCGGACCAGTATGCTGGAAGGAGTTTGCAGGTTCCTGAAAAATCTGTGGACTGCCACAAGAGCCCTGAACAGCTTATTGTGATGCTTTATATATACGTGACATAGAAAGCAACTTCCTGTTGAAGTCGCTGGTATTTTTTTTCTTTTTTCTTTTTATAGATAGTCAAACAATCATTTTTGATATGGTGGTTGAGTCATTCAATCATGTCTGACTCTTCACGGCCCCATAGACTGTAGCCCGCCAGGCTCCTCTGCCCATAGAATTTTCTAAGCAAGAATACTGGAGTGGGTTGCCATTTTCTCCTCCAGGGGATCTTCCCGACCCAGGGATCAAACTGGCATCTCCTGTGGCTCCTGTATTTCAGGCAGATTCTTTACCACTGAATGAGAGTAGAAGAAACTGCCAAGTGAGAGTTTAACAGGAGAGATAAGAAGGCTGAGGCCTGAATCTTGGAGAGCATCTATATTTGAAGAAGTTCGAGAGCCTGCAAAGTTGAGATTTAAAGCCAGATTAAAGGTGAAAAGTGTATGAGTTCATATGTGTGTGTGTGTGTGTGTGTGTGTGTTGGGGGTGGGGGTGGGGGTTGAGAATTGGTGGTGGAAGTTCTACCCAGTCTGTTTCCAGAAACAAAAGGGACGACCCAGAGGGATGGTACGGGGAGGGAGGAGGGAGGAGGGAGGAGGGTTCAGGATGGGGAACACATGTATACCTGTGGCGGATTCATTTCGATATTTGGCAAAACCAATATAATATTGTAAAGTTTAAAAATAAAATAAAGTTAAAAAGTATATTAAAAAAAACAAAAAACAAAGTACTGATGGTGGAGCCACTAAAAACTTCCAAGACAGAGGATTGGATTATGCAAGGCCAATTTCTGCTCCTCATTTTTCAGTCATTTAATTCATTCCATCTCCTCTGGGGTAGAATGATCAGGAAGGACAGGAATGTCTACAGAATTTCCAGAATGTTGAATGGGGGGAAAGTGTTCCACCACAAACAGGTCTTTGATTATAGCTGTACTTGAGAATAAGTCTACTTTAAATCATTCTTTTTATTATTATTATTTTTGTATTGAAGGATAATCGCTTTACAGAATTTTGTTTTCTGTCAAACCTCAACATGAATCAGCCATAAGTATACATATATCCCCTCACTTTTGAATCTTCCCCCTATTTCCCTCCTCATCCCTCCCCTCTAGGTTGGTACAGAGCCCGTGTTTGAGTTTCCTGAGACATATAGCAAATTCCCGTTGGCTAACTATTTTACATATGGTAATGTAAGTTTCCATGTTACTCTTTCCAAACATCTCACCCTCTCCTCCCTTCTCCCCAGGTCCAAAAGTCTATTCTCTATGTCTGTTTCTCCATTGCTGCCCTGTAAATAAATTCTTTAGTACCATTTTTCTAGATTCCGTATATATGTGTTAGAATATGATATTTATCTTAATCTTTCTGACTTACTCCACTCTGTATAACAGAAAACAAAATATGACAGAAAACAAAATAGGTTCTAGGTTCATCCACTTCATCGGGACTGACTCAAATGCATTCCTTTTTATGGCTGGGTAATATTCCATTGTGTATATATACCACACCTTCTTTATCCATTTATTTGTCGATGGGCATCTAAGTTCCTTCCATATTCTAGCTATTGTAAATAGTGCCGCAATGAACAATGGGATACACGTGTCTTTTTCAATTTGGGTTTCCTCAGGGTATATGCCTAGGAGTGGGATTGTTGGCTCACACGGTGGTTTTACTCCTAGTTTTTTAAGGGAATCTCCATACCATCTTCCAGAGTGGCTGTATCAATTTACATTCCCACCAACAGTACAAGAGCATTCCCTTTTCTCCTCACCCTCTGCAGCATTTACTGTTTGTAGACTTTTTGATGATGGCCATTCTGACTGGTGTGAGATGATACCTCATTGTAGTTTTGATTTGCATTTCTCTAATAATGAGTGATGTTAAGCATCTTCTCATGTGTTTGTTAGCCATCTGTATGTCTTCCTTGGAGAAATGTCTGTTTAGGTCTTTTTCCCACTTTTTGATTGGGTTGTTTGTTTTTCTGGTATTGAGTTGTATGAGCTGCTTGTATATTTTGAAAATTAATCCTTTGTCAGTTGCTTCATTTGTTATTATTTTCTCCCATTCTGAGGGCTATGTTTTTCACCTTGCTTATAGTTTCCTTTGCTATGCAAAAGTTTTTAAGTTTAATCAGGTCCCACTTGTTTAATTTTGTTTTTATTTCCATTACTCTAGGAGGTGGGTCATAGAGGATCTTGCTTTGATTTATGTCAGACAGTGTTCTGCCTCTGTTTTCCTCTAAGAGTTTTATAGTTCCTGGTCTTACATTTAGGTCTTTAATCCATTTTGAGTTTATCTTTGTGTATGGTGTTAGGAAATGTTCTAATTTCATTCTTTTACATGAAGCTGTCCAGTTTTCCCAGCACCATTTATTGAAGAGGCTTTCTTTGTCCCAATGTATATTCTTGCTTGCTTTGTCAAAAATAAGGTACCTATAGGTGCATGGGTTAATTTCCAGGCTTTCTGTCTTGTTCCATTGCTCTATATTGCTGTTTTTGTGCCAATATCATACTGTCTTGATGACTATAGCTTTGTAGTATAATCTGAAGTCCGGAAGGTTGATTCCTCCAGCTCCATTCTTCTTTTTCAAGACTGCTTTGGCTATTCGGGGTCTTCTGTGTTTCCATACGAATTGTGAAATTTTTTGTTCTAGTTCTGTGAAAAATGCCATTGGTAATTTGATAGGGATCACACTGAATCTGTAGATTGCATTTGGAAGCATAGTCATTTTCACAATATTGATTCTTCCTACCCAGGAACATGGACTATCTCTCTATCTGTTTATGTTGTCTTTGATTTCTTTCATTTGTGTCTTATAATTTTCTGTGTACAGTTGTCTCCTTAGGAAAGTTTATTCCTAGATATTTAATTCTTTTTGTTGCAATAGTGAATGGAATGGATTCCTTAATTTCTCTTTCTGATTTTTCATTGTTAGTATACAGAAATGCAAGTGATTTCTGGGTATTGATTTTGTATCCTGCAACTTTGTTAAATTCACTGATTAGCTCTAGTAATTTTCTGATACTATCTTTAGGGTTTTCTATGTACAGTATCATGTTATCTGCAAACAGTGAGAGTTTTACTTTTGCTTTTCTGATCTGGATTCCTTTTATTTCTTTTAATTCTCTGATTGCTATAGCTAGGACTTATAGAACTATGTCAAATAACAGTGGTGAAAGTAGACACCCTTGTCTTGTTCCTGATCTTAAGGGGAATGCTTTCAGTTTTTCACCATGAGAATAATGTTTGCTGTAGGCTTATCATATATGGCCTTTACTATGTTGAGGTAGGTTCCTTCTATGCCCATTTTTGGAAGAGTTTTAACAATAAATAGGTGCTGAATTTTGTCAAAGGCTTTTTCTGCATCTATTGAGATTATCATATGGTTTTTATCTTTCAATTTGTTAATATGGTGTATCACAGTGATTGATTTGCATATATTGAAGAATCCTTGCATTCCTGGAATAAACCCAAGTTGATCATGGTGTATGAGCTTTTTATTAAATCATTCTTTCACCCTGCATTTGGCATCATAAATGAATGCCCCTTCTCTGTTCCTGTGAAGGCTGGATGAAGTCTGTTGATGACTGCAAAGGGTGAGTGGTGAGGTGGCCCTGCTCCCATCCCCTGCACTCTATGTATGTGTCCCGCAGACCTTCAGCTCCAAGCTAGCAGCCATTTGTTAGGAGACTTTACCAGGTTCTGCAGATAAAAGGTAATTTTGATTTTCCTCAAAGATTATAAAAACCTTTTATTTATACTGTAGCTTAGGGATAAGGGTTTCCCAGATGTTCAAGTCTGTTTGTTAGTTATTATTTTCAAGAACAATATACAGTGCTGACAAGTTGTTGACAAAGCACCTTCATATATATTCAGTCCTCACGGTAACTCCACGGAATAAGCAGTTTTATTCTCTGATTTAGAATGAGACCCAGAGAAGATGATGAAGAGAGGGTGGATGATGAAGACGATAATAGTAATATAAATAGCTGTCATTTACTGAATCACTCACTACCAAGGACAATGCAGTGTTAGGAATGCACCTTTTTAATATGCATTTGTTTTTGGCTGCACTGGGTCTTTGTTGTTGCGCTCTGGCTTTCTCTAGTTGCGGTGAGTGAGGACTGCTCTCCGGCTGGGTGGTCAGGCTTCTCATGTGGTAGCTCCTCTTGTTGAAGAGCATGGGCTCTAGGGCGCTCAGGCTTCGGTAGCTGCAGCACACAGGCTCAGCAGTCGGGGCGCACAGGCTCTCGGGTACAGGCTCAGAAGTGGCGCATGGGCTTAACTGCTCCACGGCATGTGCAGTCTTCTCAGACCAGGGATGGAACCCATGTCCCCTGCCTTTCAGATGGATTCTTGTCCACTGCATCACCAGGGAGGTCCAGAAATATAATTTTTTTTAACATTCACAGCAATTCTGCAAAGATGGATTTAGTAGATCCATTCTATAGATAATAAAATTGAGCTTCTAAGAGTTGAAGGGACTTAAAGGTCACACACTAGTAACTGGTGGAGTTAATACTCTAACATCTTCTGGCTGCAAACCCGTGGGCCTCTCCCCTACCCCACAGTGAACATGGCACCAGGGAGCATTTACGGTTTCCTGAGACTTAGTCCTCGCCAGCGTTTTTCTACACATAAACATCGCAGCTGACCAGTAATGCCCCAGGAAGCTGTCATTTACCCTCCTCTGCCTTGGGAAATTGTTAGATGGTGAAGATACTAATATACTTCGTGCACTGAGATTGCTGAAAGGAGCCTGAGCTAGAAACACAAGGCTGTAACTGGTGATGACTTACGGAGGCGCTCCTTTGAATAATGAGACAAATGTGTAAAGGGCAGGGCAAAGAATGGGGTTTAATTAGTTCATTTTTATTATTATGCCAATAGAATTGTTTTACATTGTTTCTATGCAGATGGGTGCACAATTTAATGTGCACCCATTTCAAAATGTGCTTTCAGTGTATTGAGAGAATAAATAAGGAAAACAAGAAAACCATCTGGTGAGGTTTAAGTAGGTTCTTCCTTTTCTCCAAAAACTTTGATGTTCTTTCACGTTGCTTTTTACTCTAATTGGAAATCAAAGATAACTAACATGGGCCAAATGCATATCGCAGACTCCAGTTCTTCACATTTCTTGTGCATCTTATTAATTAATCCACATTCGGTCTGTAGGATCCCATGAATGAGTCATTTCCTGCACATAGGGAGTTGGCAGTAATATTTTTTCCTCAGTTCTTTACTACTGGGTTTAACTTTGGAACTTGTAAATCAAATGGTCTTTGATCATGCTCCTCATTGAAGTTGTGAAAGGTCTTTTATTTATTTATGTTTTTAATAATTTTATTCATTTATTTTTGGACGTGCTGGATCTCCATTGCTGCAAGGGGTTTTCTCTGGTTGCAGCGAGCAGGGGCTGCTCTCTAGTTGCGGTGCACGGGCTTCTCATTGCAGTGGCTTCTCTTGTTGCAGAGCACAGGCTCTAGGGCTTGTGGGCTCAGTAGCTGTGGTGCCCCAGCTCTTAGAGCACAAGCTCAGTAGCTGTGGCACATGGACTTAGCTGCTTTGGGTCATGTGGGATCTTCTCAGACCGGGAATCGAACCTGTGTCTCCTGCATTGGCAGGTGGATTCTTTACCACTGAGTCATCAGGGAAGCCCCCATGAAAGGTCTTTTAAATAAAACCAAAAGGAGTTCAGGATGATTGTGATGTAGGTTGTTAATAAAGAAAAGCCATTTAAAGTGGTAACACAGCATTAAGCAAGGATTTTGAAATCTTACCTGCTCTCCGTATTCTGAGAGTTGCAGAAGAAATTCTAAAATATAACCTTCTGTAAAATATGATGAGGAGGCTAGAGGGTAAGAAGCATATTAAGATATACTTTTTTTTTAAAAAAAGAAACTATCGTTAGATGGGCTCTCTGCGAAGCGGTTCATAGACATTATTTGAATTCTCAGAAGAGCCCTACAAGGCAGCAGGTTTTTATTATTATCCTGGCTTGGCAGATGCGGAAATTAAAGTCTGGAGAGGCTGTCCATTTTTGGTTAAAATTCATCCAATCAAAAAATGAGAGCTTATTGTACAGAACCACTGTGATGATGAAATGAGATAGTACTCGGCACAGTGTAGGGCTGTTGTTGAAATGAATGCTCATCTTATCTTGACACCCCTTTACAATATTAGTCTCAAGCATGGCACCGTCTCCTGAGCATTCGGGTTCTTAAAATACTCCTGTCTGAAAGAAAACTGACAGTGACATGATTCACTGTTTTGATTTAATTTATCAAGCAGCGGATATTTGGTCTGTTGGCCAGAATTTGTTGGTTGCTCACCATGGACCAGTTCCAGCATATTCTTGGAAACTGCTTGAAAATTAGTAAGATGATCGTAGTTATGTCCGTGTTTGGGGGTTTTCTGTGCTATAATCACTGGCAGATATGTCTATGTTAGGTATTGTAATCCTAAAGTGTATGATTGTCCACTTGTGACAGGATGAGGTGTTAGTTTCTGATTCTCTTTTTAACTTCTACCCAGCCATTTATTTCAGCAAAACATGAAATTCAAGAGCTGAAAATTGTAAATATTCACCAGTGTCCTGAGACACCATAGGCAGGAGTAAGGCAGAACGCCCTGGAATGGGGTTCAGATGCCCTTGATCAGTCACAACTCTCTTGCTGATCATCTGCCTGGCTGTGCTCAAGCCACTCCTCCCCTGGTTGCTTCTCAAGATTGTCACTTGTAAGCTGAGGTCACTGTACTATTGCAGCCAAGTTCCCTTTTTTCTTTAAGCTGATAGTATGAGCCAGAATCCCTTGGGGGATTCTGCTGTTTGTCAGGTAATGTTAGGGCCAGAAAGGAAAGAAGCATGAACCTTATTGAGGGACCTAACCTCTCACCACTGATAAAAAATTTTTAAGTGATGTAAAGTGAAAGATTGTTTGCACTGATTATTAGTGGGTTATCTACTTGTTTTGAGAGGACAATTTTCTGTCCACAGGGATTAAATAAAATAGCTCCATCTTTCATAATGTTTCAAAATGCCTCCCTTTCCATATCATCATCATTGTGAGTAGCCAAGACAGAAAGGTAATTGGCCACAAACACAGGATCACTTTGTTTCTGAACTGACTGGATCATGGAAAAGGACTTGAATCAATATCTCTCAGTCATAGTCTACAAGGAATTTCAAGTTGCCATTGCTCTTCATACAAACTCTAATCCAAGGAACTTACTTAACTGTATTGTAATTGCTTAGTCGTGTCTGACTCTTCGCAGCCCCATGGACTGTAGCCCACCAGGCTCCTTTATCCATGGGGATTCTTCAAGGCAAGAATACTGGAGTGGGTAGCCATTCCCTTCTCCAGGGGCTCTTCCTCACCTAGGGATAGAACCCAGGTCTCCTGCATTGCAGGTGAATTCTTTACCTTCTGAGCCACCAGGGAATTGTGAATTATTGATCTCCCCAACTGACCTGAGAGCTCCTTGAGGGCAGGGACCCATATTAATGACTACCATAGTCTCTGGCACAGACCACTTGCTATACAATAATTAAATTAACCATTTCTAACTATGATGTGACCTTGAGACTACAAACCCTTAGGTCACCTTCAGTCCTCGTTTATAAAAGAGTATGATGGTGCTGAGGAATCAGTTCAGATTGTAATCTGAAGTCTTCAGAAGCACTGATAGCTGCATCATTAACTCTCTTAACCTCTCACACTGGTTACTCAGCAAGTGAACAAAAACATTACACTGCCTCTTCGCCCTACCTCACTGCCTTCGGAGTTACATAAAACACTTTGATCTGCATCCAGAAATTGAAAAGGAGAAAAAGGCAGAGAGTATCAGGTAACGGGGTCTTTTATTAAGTCCTTGTGCAATTTTAAATCTTCAGTAGTTTAGGTAGAGAACATGATAGATACAACCTACAAATAAGATTTATAGCAAACTGAATTTTCTCAGAAGTGGTAGAAATCTCTGTTCACTGCAGAGTACATAGTGGAACATTTCTCGGAGTGTGTTCTGTCACAAAATAACTGTTTACATGCCAGATTAAACAATGTTTGCTTACTACTGGGCCCTTCAGAGCCATTAATATAATCATTTGCATTGTGAATCTATAAGAAGGGCAAATAATATGCAACTGTTTCACAAACATTTGCGATAAATGGTTTGGAAGAGTACATGTTAGAAAACACTCAGTTCAGTTCAGTCGCTCAGTCGTGTCCGACTCTTTGAGACCCCATGAATTGCAGCACGCCAGGCCTCCCTGTCCATCACCAACTCCCGGAGTTTACTCAAACTCATGTCCATCAAGTCGGTGATGCCATCCAGCCATCTCATCCTCTGTCGTCCCCTTCTCCTCTTGCCCCTAATCCCTCCCAGCATCAGAGTCTTTTCCAATGAGTCAACTCTTCGCATGAGGTGGCCAAAGTACTCGAGTTTCAGCTTTAGCATCATTCCTTCCAAAGAACACCCAGGTCTGATCTCCTTTAGAATGGACTGGTTGGATCTCCTTGCAGTCCAAGGGACTCTCAAGAGTCTTCTCCAACACCACAGTTCAAAATCTGGTTTAGTTCAAATTGGACATTTCATAGACAGGAATACTACTGACTGGTTTATCAAGTGAGAAGACTTATTCAGGGATATTCAGTTTAGTTAGTGTAAAGCAGGAGTGTGGATTTCAAGCAGTATGGTTTCCAGAAGAGTAGAACCTGTTTCCACCAGGCCATGATGCATGGCTCTACTAGCCGATGAGAGGGCTCTCTGCAGTAGCAACACCCTCTCTTCTATCTCATGAAGCCTTGTTTATTGCCCAATATTTAATGGTATCTTTAGTGCTGTGGGTTACAACCTCTGAGGTACTTTCAATTTTTAGTACAAAATGACTTTCCTAGAAATATAATTTTGCAGAGGAAGAGTACGTAAGAGAAGTGTGGCTTAAAATTCACCTTTTGGGTATTATATAATAACTTAGGGATACCTGCTTAGCTGTTGAACAGAAACATCTGGCAAAAAAGAAAAAACAAAACAAACAAACAAACAAAACCTTATAGGTACAATGATGAAGAATGCTGGGCATAGAGGAATGGGGTCATTTTCCAAACAGTCAGCAGATTCTGTCTTGTCTATGAGTGACTGTCCGGATGTCTAAGCCCCAGCTGACCGCTCAAGTCTTCTCCTTTCTGCCCATCCAATCCCAATCACATTCTTCAAGAATCAATTCACGTCTGATTTTTTTTTCTACTGGGTGTTTTCTGACAATTTCATTCCTGTCCCTCCGTCCTCCATATTTCTTACTGATCTCAACTGGCTGAACTTCCATGTGATGGAATGGAAAAGCTAAGTTTTTCTTAAGTTTTAGCTCTGCCTACATTTAACCATCTAAAGAATCTCACAGTGTTCCCATGAAAAGCTACTAACACACACACACACACACACACACGCACAAACATGCCCCCCCCCCACAAATATGGTACTTAACACAGTGCATGGCACAAAGGTATTATTTTTCTCCTTAACTGCTTGTACATTAGACCAATCTGCCCAGCTAGACTACATGTCAAGAATACTAAGGGCAGAGGGTATAATCCTACATTTTTTCTCTTTCTATTTTATTCTCCACAGTGCTAGGAATTCTTTCATCAAAGAACAGCCTGTTAAATGCCTCCTAGTAACTGGTGAACATCTCATAGTAGGCACTGACAATTTATTTTATCTTACAGTGAGGCTTAATTAGAGGACATGAAATGCGGTATGCAAATTTCTGGGAACAGTGCCTAAGTAGCTAGTAAGTGCCATCATTGTCACCACTGTAAAGTCCATTTGTTTCAGTGCTGTGCTAAAACTTGGGCAGGGTTATTTACCTTACCCTGGCTCTATCTCAAGGGCTAGTGATTTCGGCCCAGGAACAGCAAATCCATTTGAAAACAATTACCTTCTAATGATGGAACAGGGCGACATAAACAGGAAGAAGCCATCTAATTCTCAAGTTCTGGGTGACTCACTGTGAGTCTGGAGTCAAAAGGTATGACACAATCAGTATGTCCAATCTCAGAAGGGAGGTGCGAGGATGAGTCACATCTAAGTGCATTCCAAAGTAGAATATTTAGTAACTCAGCTTTACCAAGTCATAGGTTTTTACAAAAGTTTTTACAAAAGTCCTTTTTAACGTTCTGTTAGAGGCCACTTTTCCCACTTTTTCAGAAGCAGCAACAGAGTGGGGGGAAAAAAAAAAAGGGTTAGAGGAAAAGTTGGAAGACTGGGAACCTGATTTTGCCCCCACTATGTATTAATGGGAAGATTTTGGCCTTCCCGGATCTTGATTTTCTCAACTATAAATGTTATTTCCTCCAAAGAACATGAAGTATCTTCTGTGTGCTAAGTATTCAGTGCTCTAGGTGCTCGGGTGCTGAGCATAAAAGAATAAGTAAGGCAGAGCCTAATGTAATGGGGAAGAAAAAAAAGAAAACAGCATCGGAGGACCTGAGAGGTTTTAAGCAGATGCCCTGCTTCTATCACAATCTTCCTTTCATGTTTCCTTTATTTATTAATGAAAAAAAGAAAAACACAACAGAAAGTTAAATTACTTGTCATTGTCACAGAAAAATAATGCTGGTTTTTACAGTATTCCAGGCTCAAGTGTGATCATCAGACTCATTCAAAAGATCTGAAATGCAGGTTTGTCTATCCTTCAGCAGTAATATACCTAAAAAGTTATTGATAAATTCTACTTAATCTATTTTAAGTAAAGTAAAACAGGCTGCTATTGAAAGATTTCTATTCCCTGCCTTTCATTTTGAATTTGCTTTGCTTAAAGAATGGGGTACATCTAAATTCTTGAGACTGTCTCTGAAAACCATTACAAATCACAATGTTATTTCTTTCTGACATTTTGTGTCAGAAAACTCACATGGGGTGTGGGGAGTACCTGGCAGGTGGAAGAGTACAGAAGAGTAGAAAGGGTATGGATTAGGCATCAGAATACAAATCTAAACAAGGGTGGACACCTTATTGTGTGCTTGCTATATGTGAGGTCTTATATGCAGAGTACATCATGAGAAACGCTGGGCTGGAAGAAGCACAAGCTGGAATCAAGATTGCTGGGAGAAATATCAATAACCTCAGTTATGCAGATGACACCACCCTTATGGCAGAAAGTGAAGAAGAACTAAAAAGCCTCTTGGTGAAAGTGAAAGAGGAAAGTGAAAAGGTTGGCTTAAAGCTCAACATTCAGAAAACGAAGACCATGGCATCTGGTCCCATCACTTCATGGCAAATAGATAGGGAAACAAGGAAACAGTGTCAGACTTTATTTTTTTGGGCTCCAAAATCACTGCAGATGGTGACTGCAGCCATGAAATTAAAAGACGCTTACTCCTTGGAAGGAAAGTTATGACCAACCTAGATAGCATGTTGAAAAGCAGAGACATTACTTTGCCAACAAAGGTCCATCTAGTCAAGGCTATGGTTTTTCCAGTGGTCATGTGTGGATGTGAGAGTTGGACTGTGAAGAAAGCTGAGCGCCAAAGAATTGATGCTTTTGAACTGTGGTGTTGGAGAAGACTCTTGAGAGTCCCTTGGACTGCAAGGAGATCCAACCAGTCTATTCTAAAGGAGATCAGCCCTGGGTGTTCTTTGGAAGGAATGATGCTAAAGCTGAAACTCCAGTACTTTGGCCACCTCATGTGAAGAGCTGACTCATTGGAAAAGACTCTGATGCTGGGAGGGATTGGGGGCAGGAGGAAAAGGGGATGACAGAGGATGAGATGGCTGGATGTCATCACCGACTCGATGGACGTAAGTTTGAGTGAACTCTGGGAGTTGGTGATGGACAGGGAGGCCTGGCGTGCTGCGATTCATGGGGTCGCAAAGAGTCAGACACAACTGAGTGACTGAACTGAACTGAACCGAACTTACATATATTACCTCATTTTATCCCTTTAATTGTTTTTATTCCTATTTTACATGAGGAAATTGAGTATCAGAATGGTGAAGTGACTTCACTAGTCACACAATAAGAGACACTGGATGAGATGTTGATCTGGGATGCAAACTCTGGTATATTATGATTTTTTCCAGGATATGATGCAATGTTAAGGGCAGAGAGGGTCAAATCCAAGGAACACTTCCTTTCATCCAGGCAGCAGAGAGGGGAGGATAGAGATTTCATGTGAATAGAAGGCACATCACTGAAAAGGAGAAAATATTGCCTAGAGAAGGGGCTGGCATAACAAACTGGGATGTGAGGAAGATCTCTGCTAAAGTGCAGGTCACATGGAAGGATGTGGCCAAGACACTCGGAGAAATTCATCTTGTCTGAAAAAATTTTCAAGCTGCAGGAAAGCAGGGCCATCTGTTTTAACAGGACAGCTCTGTGGGAACAGCTTCATGAGGATATGTTAAATAAGATCCAGACTTTCAAACCATGTTCTCCTATGAAAGCTGAGGCTAGCCTGAGCTTAGTTTCCCTTATCTGTGAAAAAGAAGCTAAATCTATGGATGGTCACTTCATGTAGACTTTTATTTGGGAGGGGTGGGAGGAGGGTTCAAGACATTTAGCACAGTGTCTAGAACACAATAATTGCTTAGTAGCTACTTGCTACTATTATTCTAAAGACCTATAACTGTCACCCACACTTGACATGGGTCCCACCCGTCCAGCTTCTTAACCTACACCACCCCAAAGCCACAGGCTAATTACAAAAATCTACTGGGAGCAAGAGAAGTGCACAAGTAAAACCCCCAGATAACACAGTTTATTAACCTACAAAATGGTGATAGAATTTCCTATTCCCAGGATGGATCTAACAAGATAATATAAACACTCTGCAAACTGCAAATGGCTATCAAAATGTGAAGGAATTCCTATTTTACACAAGTAATAACAGTAATACTGTTATTACTAATACTCCTTACTGCTATTTTTTCTTTTTAAAATTATGAATATATGATAACACATTTACAGGAGACTTGGAAATACAGAACAGAGTGACATATAGTTCCCACTACATATTACAATTGTTTAAGTAGATAAATTAAGATTTTTAGTTGGGAGTTTCAATATCAAATTCTCAGAAATTAACAGAATGAATATACAGAGACATAGAAGAATACAGTAGACTTGAAAAGCATTATAGACCAATTCAACATAATTAAGATTTGCACAATTTTCACACAACAGTAGGATACAAATTCTATTCAAGTTCCCATAGACTATAAACTAGGAGACATTGGAACATATCCAGAGACATAAGACCAGGTGCAGAAATTTCATGGTCTAAAGGCTATTTTTAAAATATGCAAGAAAAGACATATTTTCATAAAAACACTTCTGAAATGGTTTAAGTTAATTTTCTTAATCATTTTATTCTGAGGAACTTGACCAACAGATAATCGTACTAGGGAAAATGGATAAACCAATGCTTACCTTAAATGACAGATGAGGTTTATTTAAATAAATATTTGTTGGTTTGTTTTTTTAAGTGAATCAAACTTGTTTTTTATTCAGTTATTTTAAGTAATTTTATCAATAAATATTTATTAAACCAAGTTACAGTGGAAGAGGCCACACAGCAACATACTAAGAGCACTGGAATTTGAAATAAAAAACTCATCTGAATTCTACCTCTTCTACTCATGAACTTTCAAACCCCATCTTCAACAAGGTTGTCCAGCTCTATTAAAAGGTGACCTTGAACAATTTATGTATCCTTCCGAGTGTCCTTTTTTTTTCATTTTTGAAACAGAAATTGCACTATCCTTTCTGCTGACTCAAGGGAATTTGTGAGGACTGAATAATATAATGGACCATCCTAATAAGGTATAGTTCTCTGGCAGAAGAGCAGTGCGTGTTACATTAATAAATTAGAATGGTGGCTTATTATATCTAGTGAGAAGTATTACTGATGAGTGGACTGGACTGACTGTTCATGGTATTCTTTTTCTGTAGGGAATTCTCAGTGAAAAGCTGACTGTAGTCAGAATAATAATGGAGACTGATACGGGATCATAGGTGGATTTTAATAGCAAATGTCATCAAAATGGTTGCCTGGTGTTTTGATTTAATATATTTGCATTTCTTGTTTAGTTTTAATTAATATCAAATACCCATTTTAAAAAGTCCTGTTTCTAAAATACATGTAATAATTGGGGGAAATGATCACACTACATAAAGGTATTGGCTGATTTTTATTTGCTATGATCTGATAGTTGCTCCAGTCACCTTTGTAAGTGCCTATACATTTTCATGGTGCTCTGAACAATCAGAACAATTAAGATACTATAGATTCACTTTATCCTGATTGAATCAAAATCTTGTGATTCCAAAGCTGATGGACAAATTCCTTCCTCTGCAGAAGAATCTGCCACCAGAACTGTTGTCTCAGAGAACACACTATCTTGGCTACAGTCCAGGAATCAAGAGATCAACACTGAAGCTCTTGGCTCCAGGGACAAGACATAGCTCCTAGGTTAGCACAGTGAAAAGTGAATGCTCTAAGCCTATTTATCTGACACTCAAGAAGTTATGAACAAAACTATGGAGATCCTGATAACATAGTTCAGAAAACCCAACTTATTCTCTATAAAAACATGCTTGCCAGAAAAAAATAGCATATGCAAGAGAAAGTAAAGCTTCCAACTCATTTCCATATTCGAAGACCGGACTGAATATATATAACTGGCTGAGCCTAAATTACATCTGATGGCCTAGACACATGGCATCTGCAAGGGCATATGGGATATGAAGTGTGTAGCTTTCAGCTCTAAAGATATAAGAAGGAACTTTCATTTCCATGAAAGATGAATGGAATAACAGAAAGCAGATTTTACCTGCTGCCTCAAATAACCAAAAGGAAATAAAATCAGACCGATTATATGAAATACTGCTTTTCCAGATACTGGACATCAGGCAATAAAGGACTGCGATCCTTAAGACATGGAAAACAAATGAGGTAAGCCCTACAATTGTCCCAGCTTACTTCCTTGAGAGTTTCCAGGCTACCAAGCAAGGAGAAAAGAACAAGGAGGAGTCTGGCAGACTCGGAGCTGAGAATCTGTGGAGAAAAACATGGCTAGAGTTTCTGGACACGATGACAGAAAGAAGAAAGCTATACAGAAAGAAAATTCTGGAAGTACGTAGAGAGACACCTTTGAGTATTCACCAGAGTACTGGATTAGCACACATACTTGTGAGGAAATGACCCGAGGCCATGGAGAGAATCATCTGAAAGAACTGGAGCAATGTATACTTGGCAACCATAAACATCTGGAAACAGTGCCAGTTCTTACCAGCCAAACTAGAAAATCTTAAAACTCATGGGGCACTGAGCAGCATAATCAGAAGGGTCCTGACTCAGAAGTGGGGCATGGTTAGTCTTAGACTAAATGGTGCTCCTACCAATCTTAAAAGCAAGACTTAAAAGGATTAGATAGTTGAACTGCATCCCAGAACACAGCTCAGTATTTACAGGAATACAAAAATATCTGGCCTCCAAAAGGTAAAATTCACAATGTCTGGCATCTGGCCAATGATTATTAAGCATGCAAAGAAGTAAGAAAATATAACCGACCCTGAAGTGGAAAATTAACCAATCAAAATCACCCAGAACTGACATAAATGTCAGGATTAACAGAAAATAACATGAAAGCAGTTTCTATAGCCACATTCTAGAAGGTCAGAAAGTTAAAAAGTTTTTAAAAAGTTAAAAACAGTTTAAAAAAGTTAAAAGTTCAAAGATTCTTTCTGAAAAGACCCAAATTGAACTTCTAAAGAGAAAAACAATAATGTATGAGATGAAAAACGGGTACCATTAACAGCAAACGGAGAAGGCGATGCACCCACTCCGGTGCTCTTGCCTGGAAAATCCCAGGGACGGAGGAGTCTGGTGCGCTGCAGTCCATGGGGTCGAGAAGAGTCGGACACGACTGAGCGACTTCCCTTTCACTTTTCACTTTCCTGCACTGGAGAAGGAAATGGCAACCCACTCCAGTGTTCTTGCCTGGAGAATCCCAGGGACGGGGGAGCCTGGTGGGCTGCCGTCTATGGGGTCACACAGAGTCGGACACCACTGAAGTGACTTAGCAGCAGGAACAGCAGCAGCAGAGACTACAGAAGATTAACAAACATGAATATACAGCAAAACAATCTATCCAAAGGAAACACAGAGAAAGATTTAAAAAGCAAAGTCAGTGAGCAATAGTTCAATTCCAAGTGGCCTAATATACATATGGTTGCAGTTCCTGAAACAGAGGAAAGAGACAGGGAATGAAAAAATATTTAAAGGTATTATGGCTAATAATTTTTCAAATTTCCTTGAGAACTATAAACCCACAGACCCAAGAAGCTCAATATCATATAAGAATAAGAATCAGGAAAAAGAAATACACCAAGATGCATCACAATCAAATAGCTTAAAACCAGTAATAAAGAGAAAATCTTTGTGCCAGAAAAAAAGAGACACATTTATATAGACAGAACAAGGAAAATGAGGATGACTATGGACCTCGGAAAATTTTTCAAGAGATGGGAATACCAGACCACCTGATCTGCCTCTTGAGAAATTTGTATGCAGGTCAGGAAGCAACAGTTAGAACTGGACATGGAACAACAGACTGGTTCCAAATAGGAAAAGGAGTTCATCAAGGCTGTATACTGTCACCCTGTTTATTTAACTTATATGCAGGGTACATCATGAGAAATGCTGGACTGGAAGAAACACAAGCTGGAATCAAGATTGCCGGGAGAAATATCAATAACCTCAGATATGCAGATGACACCACTCTTCTGGCAGAAAGTGAAGAGGAACTAAAAAGCCTCTTGATGAAAGTGAAAGTGGAGAGTGAAAAAGTTGGCTTAAAGCTCAACATTCAGAAAATGAAGATCATGGCATCTGGTCCCATCACTTCATGGGAATAGACGGGGAAACAGTGGAAACAGTGTCAGACTTTTATTTTTCTGGGCTCCAAAATCACTACAGATGGTGACTGCAGCCATGGAATTAAAAGACGCTTACTCCTTGGAAGGAAAGTTATGACCAACCTAGATAGCATATTCAAAAGCAGAGACATTACTTTGCCAACAAAGATCCGTCTAGTCAAGGCTATGGTTTTTCCTGTGGTCATGTATGGATGTGAGAGTTGGACTGTGAAGAAGGCTGAGCGCCAAAGAATTGATGCTTTTGAACTGTGGTGTTGGAGATGACTCTTGAGAGTCCCTTGGACTGCAAGGAGATCCAACCAGTCCATTCTGAAGGAGATCAGCCCTGGGATTTCTTTGGAAGGAATGATGCTGAAGCTGAAACTCCAGTACTTTGGCCACCTCATGCGAAGTGTTGACTCATTGGAAAAGACTCTGATGCTGGGAGGGATTGGGGGCAGGAGGAGAAGGGGATGACGGAGGATGAGATGGCTGGATGGCATCACTGACTCGATGGATGTGAGTCTCATGAACTCCGGGAGTTGGTGATGGACAGGGAGGCCTGGTGTGCTGTGATTCATGGGGTTGCAAAGAGTCGGACACGACTGAGTGACTGATCTGATCTGATCTGATGGACCTCTTAGCAAAAATAAAACAAATAAAAAAAACAGTAGAATGACATCTTCAAAGTACAAGAAAAAGAGTCAACTTCGAATTCTGTATACAGAGAAAATATCTTTCAAAAATAAAGGTAAAATAAAGATGTTTTCAAATATAAGAAAGCTGAAAGAATTCATTAGCAGCAGATGTACACTATAGGAAAAGGTAAAAGAAGTCCTTCAGGGCTTAGAGGAAAGGAAAATGAAGTGGAAGTCTGATTTCACAAAAGAAGTGATACATAAGCATTTTTTCTTTTTATTTAAAGCTCTTTAAACCTGTGGTTAAACCAAACTACTAACAAAGCATCATGGAGGTTAAAATTTTATACATAATTTATATATACGATTTTTAAAAATTTATATATACAAGGGCTTCCCTGATAGCTTAGTTGGTAAAGAATCTGCCTGCAATGCAGGAGACCCTAGGTTGATTCCTAGGTCGTCAAGATGCCCTGGAGAAGGGAAAGGCTAACCACTCCAGTATTCTGGGCTGGAGAATTTCATGGACTGTGTGTATAGTCCATGGGGTCGTAAAGAGTTGGACATGACCAAGTGACTTTCACTTTCTTTCACTTTATATATACAAACAAGCAGAAAAAGAACAACAACAACAAAAGCATCAAGATGATTAGACAAACCTAATCACATTAAAAATCACATTAAGTTCTAAATATCTTAGTCAATACATTTATCAGTGAATTATCAGTGAATACAAAATAATATGAGTAAAAGAAAGTGAATACAAAAATAAAATCTAGCTTTATGATATTTGTAAGAAACATACTTTAAATCTAAAGACATAAATAGGTTGAAATTAAAAGAATAAGAAAAGGTATATACCATGCTGTGTGTGCTAAGTTGCTTAAGTCATGTCTGACTCTTTGTGACCCCGTGGACTGTAGCCCCCCGAGGCTCCTCTGTCCATGGGATTCTCCAGGCAAGAATACTGGAGTGGGTTGCCATGCCCTTCTCCAAGGGATCTTCCCAACCCAGGGATTGAACCCACGTCTCTTAACATCTCCTGCACTGGCAGGAGGGTTCTTTACCACTAGCTCCACCTGGGAAGCACGCATACTATCCTGACACAGGACATAAAAAAGGCTAGAGTGGATATATTAGTATCAGAAAAAACTAGATTTCAGAGCAAAGAATGTTACCAGAAGTAAAGAAGATGCTTTTATAATGGTAATGATTCCAATTCATGAGGAGGTCAAAACAATCCTAAACAGGCATATAATAAAAGAGCTTCAAAACACATAAAACAAAGCTAGAACACTACTTGTCATATCTTAAGTTAAGAAATATTTTATTGGTAAAAAATGCTAACCATCATCTGACAACACAGAGTTGCCACAAACCTTAACTTTGTAAAAACTACAGTATCTGTGAAGTACATTAAAATGAAGTATGTCAATAGATATCTCAGAGAAAAAAATGTCATATTTTTTCTATACATTAAGTCTTGACAATGACTCCACTTCTAGAAGCTGGTGCAATTAGATCATATTTCTGCTCTATTTGCTCAGCTTTTCTCACTTGCTATTTGATCTTTGTAAGACTACCTCTTTCTGACATGATGTTTTCCTTAGACCATGGAGTTGTGGCAATTTTGTTCCTGCAAAATTACCATAATGGATGACATTCAGAAGTATTTGTACTGAATGACTGTACTGATTTTGACCAAAAAGAAAAAAGACACACACACACAAATTATTATTTTGGAGATTTTTTTGTACTTATTATTTGTTGTACTAGACATAAAAACATCTAAAGTGAAAGCAGACATTTAAAGACTTTAAGATTGTCATTTTACAAGAAATAATAAAATAATTAAAAAGAAAATAAGTATGGCAAGCATGTGCTGCTGAAGGAGAAAGAGCTACAATTTATAAACTTTTAAAATAGCAATGTATAGGAACGTCCCTGGTGGTCCAGTGGTTAAGAATCCACCTTCCAGTGAGGGGGACGCAGGTTGATCTCTGGTTGATGAACTAAGATCCCACATGCCTCCAGGCAACTAAGCCCGCACACCACAACTAGAGAGCCCACGTGCAGCAACTAGAGAAGCTTGGGCACCACAACTACTGAGCCCAGGTGCTCTAGAGTCCATGCTCTGCAACCAGATAAAGTCCACGAGCTGCAGTGAAGACCCAACGCAGCCCTACCCCCACAAAAAAAGAGTAAAAGCAAAAGAGAAATTCTCAATGTTGTTATTTTTTGAGTATTATTCCTGCAAATTTCACTTGCATCAGTGCATATCTTTATTTGGCAGTATTTTTGTTGTACATTACTAATAGGAATAGTTTCAACATCAGTTTCAGCATCATTGTACATATTTTAATACAAGATGGAACTGGACTCCACATCTTCTTTCATCATTAAAATATATGTAAATGGTTAAAATTAAAATAAAATGAAGTTACTGTGAAAATAATAATTCTTAGTCTGTAAAACCACTATAAATACCACAGTTATTAGGAAAAACGGCTCACCATAGGCTGAAGCATGACCGTGGATTTATAACTAATTCAACAAACATTTATTGAGCACTGCTCTCTGATAGGCTCTGGAATAAAGAAAGGCAGATAGGTACTCTGTTCCCACGAAACCAGAGGCCAGGTCAGTATGTCCCTGCCATGATGGCAGGCGCTGTCTTTTTTCTCCTACTCGAGAGAGCCATGTTGGAACATGAGCAAGTGAAGAGGTTGTCAGTAAAACAGGAATTTCAAATCTGATTTAATTTACAAAGAAAGTAAGTCTGTGAAACTAGTTCCACTAATAGTAACACATCACATTGGATGATATATTCAGCCCACTATGAATTTCAATACTAAAATTTTTCACAGACGTTGCTGTTGTTTTCACCTGGACCTGCATTCTGGTTTCTGTGGTGCTCAGTTGCTCAGTCGTGTCTGACTCTTTGCGACCCCATGGCCTGTAGCTGGCCAGGCTCCTCTATCCATGGCATTTTCCAGGCAAGAATATTGTCTCTTCCTGACCCAGGGATCAAACCTGCGTCTCTTGCATGGCAGGCGGATTCTTGACTACTGCGGCACCCGGGAAGCCCTACTGGTTTCTGTGGAAGAGCACCTAATCAAGGCCAAGGGGATCGAGACTTCCTTTCTTCCTTCTTTCTTACTCTCTCTTTCCTTCTCTTATGTCTCTCCCTCTCTCTCTCCCTCCTCCCCGCTTCTTCCCCCATACTTTCTTTTCTCTATCCTTTCCTTCCTTCCTTAATTTTTCTCTCTCTTTCATTTTGGGGTCACAGGGAGCAGAAGGAAACCTTTCTCTTGTGGCAGAAAGTAAAAAGGTACAACTTGGAAACTTTGAGAGACAAGTTCCCTAATTCATGGACAAATGTCTCCATAGTTAGAGAAATCAAACCCCCAAGAGGAATAAAACAGAGATGGGAGGCTGAAAGTTTGAGGGCACTCAATATGCCTGGTTCACATTCCGGACTCAGAGCTCCATTTCTGCCCTTCTGTCTGATCTATAAGACATATACCCATTTTTTTGCCTAAGGTTAAAATCATGTTCAAACAAAAGGGGTATCCATCTTAAAAGAGTTCAATCCATCTTAAACCAGTTGATTAAGACAATCTGGTTGGGAACTGCTGCTTTAAAGAGAAGAATCTTTTCCCATTAGAAAAGCTCAGGAGAGAGAACAAGAACAGAGATTTACATTGTTAGTCAACAAGTTTAATAATAATTTGACAAGCAAAATACTCTGGACACCTCTAAATAAATGTCAAGAGGAAATAACATTATTTCAGCTAAAAAATACACCATTGCAAGAAGACTGAAGAGCCACCTTAAATTGGAATTAAGGTGCTCTTTTCATCTGCTAATAGTGACTAGTATCACAGGTAAAAATAAGTAAGGTTCTAGACAGGAACCTTCTTGTTTTTCCCCAGCCAGCCTTGTCTCTAATTCCAATGGAAATTTTAAAAGGCCTATGTGAAAGTTTGGAAACTATATAAAGTTGAATTTGGGATATATATATCCATGTAAAGAGTAAGACTCCGTGATTTAGAACTAAAGGAGCTTCAAGGAAATAGCTACTATTCTTTCAAATTACCCCTTTTGTTGACTCTAGCCTGGCCTGGATAAAGCTACTAACACCAAATAAAAACCCTACAGGAACAGTAAGTGAGCCTTGGTTTAGAAAATCTCACACACTTGGCATCCCATTTTACCTTCCACTTCTCATTTTGATGGGCCTAGATTTGGCATTCTGATTTTGGATTCCTTTCCCTTGCAGCAATAGGGATTACAGCCTGTTAAATGTGCTTTGGTTCCAAGGCTGTCTAGGCTCAGGTTATTAGAATGATTCCCAGTGAAACTCCTATACTTTTCTGGTTCGAGGATGAGGATCCAGTATCCAAAAAAGAAACTTTTCAACTCAAAATCCATGTACACTTCCCAAATGCCTACCAGGTCCCAGACATGGTGCTTTGCACTGGGAATGCAATAATGGGTTTAGACATTATCACTCACATCTAGGGTCTCACAAGAAGGGGAGGGATGTCTACAGCTCATCTGTGAAACTACAGGTTGCTTCATAGTCATCACTCACTCCTGTATGCCCACTTCCCCCAGAAATATAATCAATGGATTTTTGAATTTGTTGAATTTGTAAATCTGCCGTGGGTGTGTGGGTGTGTGTGTGTGTGCACACCACCTGGGAAGCCCACAGGCTTTAGTAAATAAAATTCTGATTTTCAAAGAAAATGTGATAATGATAATTTTTCAAAGGAAGATTAGGTAGCTAGTAACAAGGAAGCATACTGCTGGCTGTTTACCTGTATCAAGCACTCTATCCTATGCCTCGGTGAAGGTTAAAGTTGCTCAGTCGTGTTCGACTCTCTGCGACCCCATGGACTATACAGTCTATGGCGTTCTCCAGGCCAGAATACTAGAGTGCGTAGCCATTCCCTTCTCCAGGGGATCTTCCCAACCCAGGGATCAAACCCAGGTCTCCTGCATTGCAGATGGATTTTTTACCAGCTAAGCCACCAGGGAAGTACTCTCTGCCTTACTTATTCTATACTGCTATAGAGAAATAATGCATGGAAAAACCCAGCTCAGAGACTGGCACAGAGATGCACTATTATCATTATTGCTACAGCTTATAGCAATCTAGCAAAGGAGGTTCTTAGTATATAACAGAAGAATTAGCTAAGGCTCAAAGAGGCAAAGCAACTTAGGGAAGACTCACAGTCTGCATAGCAGAGCAGGGTGCCAACTCAGGAGGCTGAGCTCCAAAGCTCTTGCTCTTTCTGCTCCAGTGCCGTTGAATGAGAAGAAGATAGTACAGAAGATAATATGCATGATCTCTCATTTGAGAGTTTCATTTATGTAAGGCATAATGATTAAATAACGATGAAATACTCAATTCTGTTCAGCTCCCAGTTGTTGAGGCTCTATTTGGCATACAACAAGAAATGTCCTTTGAATGCTAAATATTCAACGTTGAAAAGTCAGAAATTGCCTCTTTAACCTTTAACCGTGTCAGACGGAGCAGATCAGTCTTAGAGATGACTGGCCTGCCCTGCTGGGCCCCTGCACATCCTCACGTACATGTGTGCAAATGTCATCAAAGCCACTTTCAGGCTGGGGCAGCTGTGGGCAGTGCCAGTCGCTGCGCCATTAGCAGGGGCAGTGAGGTGCAGAGGGTAAGAACACTAGCCATACACGTGAGAAGTGGATTCTAGACTGACCTCTGCCTGACATTAATTTAAGTCTTCAACCGTCCTGACCTTCAATTTCTTTGTGCATGAAATGGAAGTTTTGGAGTGGTTTATCTCTAGGGTAACTTGCAGCCTCGATATATTACAGCTCACTTTTGGGTTAACAATGGGCTTCACTGAACTGAATGATAGGGTTTACAGTAGGGATTTTGAAGACAAGTCTTGTCTCTTTTTGTGAAAAGTATATTTAAGAGAACAAAAACTACATAACCTCAACTGTCCTGCAGCTTCCAGCAAAATTACCTTTCATATAATAGGTGTTCAACTGAAATTTTTATTGATAAAGGAATAACTAAATACTTTATAAACTAAAGGAAAAACAGATAAGATTTCAAGTGCAAACACCAATAGAATTGTGTCTGCAGTGTCTCAGATGTTTTGGCATACCTACTTCTAAATCTGCGTCAAGAATAACAATTCTAGCTCCCTGGTCAGATGCCTTTGAAACATTCTTTTAAATCTGCAATTATTTTTTACAGTTGAATCTTAGCACTAGGAAGTATTTACAATGAAAACTCAGGCTTATTTTTCTGTGTTTAATATTAAATTTCTGAAAAACTTATGAAGGACAGTATCAAGCCACTTGTATGTGCTTCTAAGAAACACAGAACATAAAATGAACATTAGGTCTCTGTTCCCTATCACAAACTTCTGAACTCTGAGCCACCTGCCCGGGTGTTAGAGGACAGGTTAAAATAACAATAAGCAAGGATATATGATAGAAAAGACTATCTCATTTTTAATTCCTAGTACCTAACGCAGTGCTAAGCACACTGTAGTGCTTAATATTTTTTATATGTAAACGATCCTATGAGTAGATATCCACAGTGCTTTCAAAATAAAAGTGTTTTCTGATATATGTTGCACAGCAAAAGAGTTGGCAACCTAGTTCCAGTGTAACAACACTGCTAGCATAAGGGAGTTGTTCAGTTGCTCAGTCATGCCTGACTCTTTGTGACCTCATGGACTGTATACTGCCAGGGTCCTCTGTCCAAGGGATTTCCCAGGCAAGAAGGGTGGAGTGGGTTGCCATTTCCTTCTCCAGGGGATCTTCCTGACTGACCCAGGGATCAAACTTGGTCTCAGGCTTGGCAGGTGGGTTCTTTACCACTGAGCCACCAGGGAAGTCTGGCATAAGGGAGAGATCACTCTAAACCTATTGAATTTAACCAAAAGCTTCTTAATACTAAGTGAATACTCTAAGGTCCAAGTAGCAACTCTGAGAATGTAGAGATACTGAAGTAGATCAGGTTATACGCTGAAAGTTTCCTCAGTTGAAGAGGAGCCATCAAACTGGAATAATATTCTCAGAGAAATGAGACTTGTGAATAACAGGATATCAAATAAAATAGATCCCAGTTGCAAATGGAAGCACATGTTAGAGATAGTAGAAATGAAACTCTAAAGACAGAGGAGTTTTGAAGAAAGCTCTCAGCTTTCTTTATAGTCCAATTCTCATATCCATACATGACTACTTGAAAAACCAGAGCTTTGACAAGACGGACCTTTGTTGGCACAGTAATGTCTCAGCTTATTAATATGCTGTCTAGGTTGGTCATGGCTTTTCTTCCAAGGAGCAAGTGTCTTAATTTCACGGCTGCAGTCACCATCTGCAGTGATTTTGGAGCCCCTAAAAATAAAGCCTCTCACTGTTTCCATTGTTTCCCCACCTATTTGCCATGAAGTAATAGGACCAGATGCCATGATCTTAGTTTTCTGAATGCTGAGTTTTGAGCCAACTTTTTCACTCTCCTCTTTCACTTTCATTAAGAGGTTCTTTAGTTTCTCGCTTTTGTAATAAGGGTGGTATTATCTGCATATGTGAGGTTATTGACAATTCTCCAGGCAATCTTGATTCCAGCTAGTGCTTCATCCAGCCCAGCGTTTCTTATGATGTACTCTGCATATGTTAAATAAGCTGAGAGACAATATACAGCCTTGACATACTCCTTTCCCATTTCGAACCAGTCTGTTGTTCCATGTCTGGTTCTAACTGTTGCTTCTTGACCTGCATACACATTTCTCAGGAGGCAGGTCAGGTGGTCTGGTATTCCCATCTCCTTAAGAATTTTCCACAGTTTGTTGTGATCCACACAGTCAAAGGCTTTGGTGTAGTCAATAAAGCAGAAGTAGATGTTTTTCTGGAACTCTCTTACTTTTTCTATGATCCAAGGGATGTTGGCAATTTGATGTCTGGTTCCTCTGCCTTTTCTAAAACCAGCTTGAACATCTGAATGTTCACAGTTCACATACTGTTGAAGCCTGGCTTGGAGAATTTTGAGTATTACTTTGCTAGTGTGTGAGACAAGTGCAATTGTTTGGTAGTTTGAGCATTCTTTGGCATTGCCTTTCTTTGGGACTGGAATGAAAATTGACCTTTTCCAGTCCTGTGGCCACTGCTGAGTTTTCCAAATTTGGTGGCATATTGAGTGCAGCACTTTCACAGGATCATCTTTTAGGATTTGAAATAGCTCAACTGGAATTCCATCACCTCCACTAGCTTTGTTCGTAGTGATGCTTCCTAAAGCTCACTGACTTCACATTCCAGGATGTCTGGCTCTAAGTGAGTGATCACACCATCGTGATTATCTGGGTCGTGAAAATCATTTTTGTATAGTTCTTCTGTGTATTCTTGCTACCTCTTCTTAATATCTTCTTCAGTTCGGTCCATACAATTTCTGTCCTTTTTTGTGCCCATCTTTGCATAAAATGTTCCCTTGGTATCTCTAATTTTCTTGAAGAGATCTCTAGTCTTATTCTATTGTTTTCCTCTATTTCTTTGTATTGATCACTGAGGAAGGCTTTCTTATCTCTCCTTGCTATTCTTTGGAATTCTGTATTCAAATGGGTATATCTTTCCTTTTCTCCTTTGCCTTTAGCTTCTTTTCTTTTCACAGCTATTTGTAAGACCTCCTCAGACAACCATTTTGACTTTTTGCATTTCTTTTTTTGGGGATGGTCTTGATCACTGCCTCCAGTACAGTGTCATGAACCTCTGTCCATAGTTCATCAGGCACTCTGTCTATAAGATCTAATCCCTTGAATCAATTTGTCACTTCTACTCTATAATTGTAAGGGATTTGATTTAGGTCATACCTGAGTGGTCTAGTGATTTTCCTTACTTTCTTCAATTTAAGTCTGAATTTTGCAATAAGGAGTTCATGATCTGAGCCACAGTCAGCTCCCGGTCTTGTTTTTGCTGACTGTATAGAGCTTCTCCATCTTTGACTGCAAAGAATATAATCAGTCTGATTTTGGTATTGATCATTTGGTGATGTCCATGTGTAGAGTCTTCTCTTGTGTTGTTGGAAGAGGGTGTTTGGTATGACCAGTGCATTCTTGGCAAAACTCTATTAGCCTTTGACCTGTTTCATTTTGTACTCCAAGGCCAAGTTTGCCTGTTACTCCAGGTATCTCTTGACTTCCTACTTTTGTATTCCAGTCCCCTATACTGAAAAGGACACCTTTTTTGGGTGTTAGTTCTAGAAGGTATTGTAGGTCATCATAGAACCATTCAACCTCAACTTCGTCAGCATTACTGGTCGGGGCATAGACTTGGATTACTGTGATATTGAATGGTTTGCCTTGGAAATGAATAGAGTTCATTCTGTCGTTTTTGAGAGTGCACCCAAGTACTGCATTTCAGACTTTTTTGTTGACTCCAACGGCTACTCCATTTCTTCTAAGGGATTCCTGCCCACAGTAATAGATTATAATGGTCATCTGAGTTAAATTCACCCATTCCAGTCCATTTTAGTTTGCTGATTCCTAAAATGTCAATGTTCACTCTTGCCATCTCCTGTTTGACCACTTCTAATTTTCCTTGATTCATGGACCTAACATTTCAGGTTCCTATGCAATATTGCTCTTACAGCATCTGACTTTACTTCCATAATCAGTCACACCCACAACTGGGTGTCGTTTTTGCTTTGGCTCCAACTCTTCATTCTTTCTGGAGTTATTTCTCCACTGATCTCCAGTAGCATATTGGGCCCCTACAGACCTGGGGAGTTCATCTTTCAGTGTCCTATCTTTTTGCCTTTTCATACTGTTCATGGGGTTCTCAAGTCAAGAATACTGAAGTGGTTTGCCATTCCCTTCTCCAGTGGACCATGTTTTGTCAAAACTCTTTAGTAAGGGTGCATTATAACCCTAAGATATTATATGTAAAAAATGGAAAGTGGATTCTCCTTCAAATACCACTATGATGACAACAGTAGTAGTTAAGAATAAAACAAGAATTTTAAAAGAAAACATAAATGTTGAAACATGTTTTAAAAACAGTAATGGCTAAAATTGGTTTCCTAACAGGATGACGACATTGATCTGGGTGTAACTAACAGCTGATACCAAAGTCAGAGGAGGTACCCCTGGAACAACCCATAATCCTATTTTTGGCCTGTTGACAGATAGTTTTATCAATTTAACCACAACTGTACCTAGATGCAGTCATCCACTTGTACTTTTTGGGATTTTTCTCTCTCTACATCTCAGCTGAGTATACTGCTGTTACCCCATGGTTTAGTATGTTGTTGTTCTTTTGTTTAACTACTAAGTTGGGTATGACTCTTTGGACCCCATGAGTTGTAGCCCATCAGACTCCTCTGTCTATGGTGTTTCCCGGCAAGAATAATGGAGTGGGCTGCCATTCCCTTTTCCAAGAGATACCAGTTGAGCTGAACTGAGAAACAACATTTAGCATATACACACTGCTATGTATAAAAAAAGATAACTAATAAGAACCTACTGTATAGCACAGGGAACTCTACTCAATGCTCTGTGGTGACTGAAATGGGAAGGAAATCTTAAGAACAGGGGATATGTGTATACATATAACCGATTCACCTTGCTATATAGCAGAAACTAACACAACATTGCAAAGCAACTCCAAAAAAAATTAGAAAAAAAAAAGGAACACTTGATTATTTTTCTGATTGAAAACATTTTTTCAATGTTTTTCCAGTATTTTTCCAGTAATTGCAGAATGTTTCAATGTTTTTCCAGATGGTATTTTTCCACTGAATTCTGCAGATGAAAATAGTAATTTTCACCAAGAGTGACCTCTTGGTCACTCCCCAAGAGGAATTTCTAAGCATTGATTATCAGCGATGATTTAAAAATTCTAAAGCTTTGAATACTGCTATCAAATAAAACTAGAAAAAACAGAAATATCAACACTCAAGGCTTGAAAATTCAAGAGAATAAGATAGCTCATGAAAATAGTATAGTTATGTACCATGAAAGTGGGGCTTTGGAGGCCTGGCAGTACCTGAGGTGAAAAGGGAGGAGAGAGAAGACATGAGAAAATGCTAAGAGGTAAAGAAAGAACTTGAGATAAATTAAGGCCAACCTTCCCTAGAGAAGCCAAGGAGGGCTCCTTAAGATGTAAGAGTTCGGGAGTGGGCATGACTTTCAGTCCGAGGCGACCTGTTAGTGCTGAGCAGTAGGGGAGGAGCACATCATAACAGGGACCCCAGAGCAGATGGAGAGCCTGGAGGGTGCAAGGCCTCCTGCTTCAGTTAGGAGTGGGACCGCACTGCCCGGAGCAGAAAAAAGGGCTGTGCCAGTCTATTATTTTTGTTGAACAAACTTAAGCTCAATTCTGTGCCTGTTATGCTTGCCAATCTAAGGGAAATATTTTCATATTGTATTAAAAACAGAATAGTAAATATACTTCAGTATTCTCTTCCGGCTGCAACATAGACAGATCTGGGATGAGCTCCTGGTTGTGCCATTTACCAGCTGGGGCACTGGGATAAATTATTTTACTGAGCCTCAAGTTTTTCTCTTCTAGGCCATGAGGATGACCCACTTAAATAGGGTTGTTATGTGTGTTAGTCGTTCAGTTGTGTCTGACTCTTTGCGACCCCATGGACTATAGCCCACCAGGCTTCTCTGTCCGTGGAATTCTCCAGTCAAGAATACTGGAGTGGGTGGCCATTCCCTTCTCCAGGGGAACTTTCTGACCCAGGGATTGAACCTGGGTCTCCTGCATTGTGGGAGGATTCTTTACTGTCTGAGCCACCAGCAAGGCTCTTTTAAATAGGGTTACTGAGTAGACTAAATGAGATAACTGTGTGCATATAATATTGGCATATTAGGTTCTTTACAAATATTATTTCTCTCCTTCATTTCACCTATATCCTCAAAGTGCGTGACTCTAATTCAAAATTAGCAGCCAATATTTACTGAGTTTCAGACACCGCTTTAAGTGCCTCGCTTCCCTCAGAGCTCAGTCGGTAAAGAATCTGCCTGTAATGCAGGAGACCTGGGTTCGATTCCTGGGTTGGAAGATCCCCCGGAGAAGGAAATGGCAATCCATTCCAGTATTCTTGCCTGGAAAATCCCATGGACAGAGAAGCCTGGAGGGCTACCGTCCATGGGGTCACAAGAGTCGGACACGACTTAGCAACTAAACCACCACGTGTAGTAGCTACTTAATTTGCATTACAGTCTTAAAGGGCAGATACTATATTTAGTCACATTTTCAGGAGGAAACTGAGGCACAGAGAGGCTAAAGAAAGCAACTTGCCCAAGCTCTCACTGCTAGGAAATTGCAGAGCCAGGATATACTCAGGCAATCCAGCTCCAAAGCTGGTGCTCTTAACCGCTGCCCTGTGATGCCTCTGTAAACCAGTCAGTGATATCTTGAATTCACACCAGGGCTGTGAATATCAAAGGTGGCAACATGGCAATGCCCACAGGAGCTATTTCCCTTGCCTCTAGTAAATTGGACTTTAGAAAAATAATGGTCTGATTTAAAATCCTAGCTTCTCTACTTCTAGATATGTGGCTCTGAACAACTGTACCTATTTACCAAAGAAAGGTGTTATGAAGATTACACAAAAATCATCTCCAAAACGCCTGACACAGAGTCACCATTCCCAAAGCTAGTTGCTATTATTTTTATTTTTTTTTAAATTTTATTTTATTTTTAAACTTTACAATATTGTATTGGTTTTGCCAAATATCGAAATGAATCCACCACAGGTCTGCTTACAGTGTTTTTTTTTCATCCTCTCTTACTGTAAGCAGCCACTTAAGCTCTAATCCTCTAAGTTAAATGTGCTGCTTTTAATAGGAGGTAGTGAATTAGAGAGCTTCCCTGGTGGCTCAGATGGTAAAGAATCCGCCTGTAATTCGGGAGACCTAGGTTTGATCCCTGGGTTGGGAAGATCCCCTGGAGGAGGGCATGGCAACCCACTCCAGTATTCTTGCCTGGAGAATTCCATGGACAAAGGAGCCTGGTGGGCTACAGTCCATGGGGGTTGAAAACAGTTGGACATGACTCAGTGATGAAGCACAGCACACAGCACAGTAAATTATAATTGACAGTTAACAGAGAGGAATGAGCCATAAAAATTAGGCGGGAATCCAATACTAGCAAGTATGAGGTTGAGATTTTTAAATGCACAAACTTAAACCTGCCTAGATATAAGAAGAAAAACAGAACACTCTAGGTAGTAATGTCCCCATTGCTTAGAAAAGAAACAACAAAATAGTGCTGTCATTCGACAGGAAAACAGTGAAAAATAACCCTTTCTCTAAATGTGGCGATGAATAAATCCTTGTTAGGACTACTTCACCATATCATCCAGCAATCCTATTTCTGTGTACATACCCAAAGGAAATGAATTACTATCTAGAAGAGATACCTGTATCCTCATGTTCACTGCAGCATTATTTATAATAGCCGAGACAGAAACAACCTGTCTACCAACAGATGAATGGATAAAGGAAATGTGGTATATACGACATACAGTGGAACCTTACTCAGACATAAAAAGGGAAATCTTGCCATTTGTGACAACAGGAATGATTCTTGAGGGCATTAAGCTAAGTAAAATGAGTCAGAAAAAGAAAGACAAGTACTGTACGAATTCACTTATTTGTGGACTCACGTCATATCCTGTGGATTCGGTTCATTTATGTGTGAACTCATAGAAACAGAGTAGCTTACTGGTTTCCGGGGGTAGGGTGAGGGAAATGGGTGAAGGTGGTTAAAGAACAGAAACTTCCAGTTATGAGATGTATAACTTCTGGGGACCTAATGTACAGCATGGTGACTAGAGTTACTAATAGCATTGTTATATATTTGAAAATTGCTGAGAGTAGATCTTAAAAGTTCTCACCACACACACCAAAAAAAGGTAATTATGTGAGGTGATGGAGTTGTTAACCAACCTTACTATGGTAATCATCACATAATACACGTGCATCAATTCATTACATCAGTCTCAGTCTCCGAGCAGTTGCTCAGTCGATTCTGACTCTTTGCGACCCCATGGACTGCAGCACGCCAGGCTTGCCTGTCCAACTGTATCCTCCTAAAGCTTGCTCAAACTCATGTCCGTCAAGTTGGTGATGCCATCCAACCATCTCATCCTCTGTTGTCCCCTTCTCCTCCTGTATTCAATCTTTCACAGCATTAGGGTCTTTTCAAGTAAGTCAGTTCTTCGCATGAGGTGGCCCAAGTATTGGAGTTTCAACTTCAGCATCAGTTCCTCCAGTGAATATTCAGGACCTATCTCCTTTAGGATGGACTGGTTGGATCTCCTGGCAGTCCAAGGGACCCTCAAGAGTCTTCTCCAACACCACAGTTCAAAAGCATCAATTCTTTGGCGCTCAGCTTTCTTTATAGTCCAACTCTCACATCCATACACGACTACTGGAAAAATCATAGCTTTGACTATATGGACCTTTGTTGGCAAAGTAATGTCTCTGCTTTTCAATATGCTATCTAGGTTAGTCATAGCTTTTCTTCCAAGGAGCAAGCGTCTTTTAATTTCATGGCTGCAGTCACCATCTGCAGTGATTTTGGAGCACCCCAAAATAAAGTCTCTCACTGTTTCCACTGTTTCCCCATCTATTTGCCATGAAGTGATGAGACCAGTTGCCATGATCTTAGCTTTCTGAATGTTGAATTTTAAGCCAACTTTTTCACTCTCCTCTTTCACTTTCATCAAGAGGCTCTTTAGTTCCTAGCTTTTGTCATAAGGGTGGTGTCATCTGCATATCTGAGGTTACTGACATTTCTCCAGGCAATCTTGATTCCAGCTTGTGCATTTCTCATGATATACTCTGCATATGTTAAATAAGCCGGGTAACAATATACAACCTCGACATATTCCTTTCCCAATTTTGAACCAGTCTGTTGTTCCATGTCTGGTTCTAACTGTTGCTTCTTGACCTGCATACACATTTCTCAGGAGGCAGGTCAGGTGGTCTGGTATTCCCATCTCCTTAAGAATTTTCCACAGTTTGTTGTGAGCCACACAGTCAAAGGCTTTGGTGTAGTTAATAAGGCAGAAGTAGATGTTTTTCTGGAACTCTCTTGCTTTTTCGATGATCCAAGGGGTGTTGGCAATTTGATGTCTGGTTCCTCTGCCTTTTCTAAATCTAGCTTGAACATCTGGAAGTTCACGGTTCATGTACTGTTGAAGCCTGGCTTGAACTTAAACTCACACTTAAATTCACTTTAAACTTAAACTGGCTTGAACTTAAACTTGAACAACCTATACTCACACAATGTTATATGTCAATTATATCTCAATAAAGCTGGTGGGAAAGAAAAGAGACACATTGGAAAAAAACTAGATATTTGCTATTAAAAAATGACTACTTAAATGAAATATATTATAAACCAAAAAGAAAACCCAGGTAAGCATACCAGTAATTAAAGGATTAAAAAGGAAGGTGAAAAAAATTTAAGCCTCTTTGATCCAATTAGCCTGAATGCAAAGGAGGGCATGGCAACCCACTCCAGTATTCTTGCCTGGAGAATCCCGAGGGACAGAGGAGCCTGGTGGGCTACAGTCCACGGGGTCACAAAGAGTCGGAGACCACTGAGCGACTAAGCCCAATACTACAAAAAAAAAAAAAAAATTCACAGCTCAGGAAGTATTCATGTGCTCTTCCTATTTCCCAGGCTTCTTGCAGTCAGGCAGGGTTTGTGGCCTGTGGTCAATGGTCTATGAGTCAACGTGACAGTATGCAACTCCTTCTCCAGCCATGGCTATCAAGGAAATTATTCCCAAAGGTGCAGTTACAAGATGATGGCGCCTCAATTATTCTGGGTGCTGGGTTACTACACGGAGCAGAGCTGTGCCTCAGGCCCCACATGATGTGCAGAGTGAGTGAGAAATAAACTTAATAGTTGTGCTAAGTCAATTTAAGGATTATGTATTATGTCATCAGAGAAAGTTTTAAGGGTTAATAAAGTCTTAAACAAGTAATTTTACATAGTACTCTACAATTTACATAAGCATTTCAAATGCATGCTCTTGTTTATCTGAAAAAATGCCTGAGAATATTCTATTGGTCCAAAGAGCATAAAATTAGAGGCTATATTGTCTTAGACTGAAGCAATCAAGGTTTGTATGAAATACAGAAAAAAATCCCTCAGAAAAGGGATTGTTAAAGACAAACCATTTGTAAAGGATACTTTGGGTAGGATTTATGAATTGGATGGGAAGGAAGGCTCGAACAAGAAGAGATGGTCTTTGGATTTCTTCTAACTCTTGAGCTGCTATAGAGGGAACTGTGGGATGTCAGTTCCTGGAAAAGTTGAAATACTTAGTCTCAGAAGGTTTGAATGGAGTTTCTCAGTCAAAGCATGCGGGCTTCCATTGTGATTTTTGTGTAAGTTGTTCCCACTGTAAAGATCGGCCAGAGTTCAGGGAAGAAATTAGGCAGACTTGATATAGCTATACTGAATTTAAATTAAAAGGTAAAGCTACTGCTGATGAAATGCAGAGTACCTTTATAAAGTCATAGTATTGCGTGTTTCAATACCATGTTATACAGGTATTTAGGAGTGTTCTTTTACTGAAAAATATATGGATAAGGGCTCATTTGGACTATAGAAGTTCTCACATAAATTGCTTAATATATTTAAAATTGCCTCAGAGCAAGAAAACTTAAGAAGCAACAAATCTAATTACTTATGGAAACAATTACTTTTCTCTAGCTCTCTGATTTCATCAATGCAAATGGAAGAAAGTTTCCTCTCAGCTCCAGTGTACTAAAATAAGTAAAGCATTGTTGCACTTGGCTTTCAACTGTGAAAGTATTAAGTGCTTCTGTGCTAAATGCTATATTTTTTTGTGCTTTTCCCTTACAATTATCAAAATTCTACTCTGTAAGGACTATCACAATTCATGTTTTTCAGATGAGGAAACTGAAGACAGCTAAGTGAGAGGAACTGGACTTCTCCCTCATTTTCCTTCCCTTTAAGAATCCATCTAAGGATCCTAATTCATGGCTAAAACATGCATGTAAACCAAATTTATTGAAGTAAAGTTGATTTACAATGCTGCATTAATTTCTTCTGTAAAGTGATTCAGTTATCAGTTCGGTTCAGTCACTCAGTCATGTCCAACTCTTTGTGATTCCATGGACTGCAGCACGCCAGGCTTCCCTGTCCATCAATTCCCAGAGCTTGCTCAGACTCACGTCCATCATGTCAGTAATGCCATCCAACCATCTCATCCTCTGTTGTCCTCTTCTCCTCCTGCCTTTAATCTTTCCCCAAATCAGGATCTTTTCCAGGAGTCAGTTCTTTGCATCAGGTGGCCAAAGTACTGGAGTTTCAGCTTCAGCATCAGTCCTCCCAGTGAATATTCAGGGCATATTTCGTTTAGGATGGACTGGTTGGATCTCCTTACAGTCCAAGAGACCCTCAGGAATCTTGTCCAACACCACAGTTCAAAAGCATCAGTGCTCAACTTTCTTTATAGTCCAACTCTCACATCCATACATGACTACTGGAAAAACTGTAACTTTGACTAGGCAGACCTTTGTTGGCAAAGTAACGTCTCTGCTTTTTAATATGCTGTCTAGGTTAGTCATAGTTTTTCTTCCAAAGAAGCAAGTATCTTTTACTTTCACAGCTGCAGTCACCATCTGCAGTGATTTTGGAGCACCCCAGAATAAAGTCTCTCACTGTTTCCACTGTTTCCCCATATATTTGCCATGGAGTGATAGGACCGGATGCCATGATCTTAGTTTTTTGAATGTTGAGTTTTAAGCCAGCTTTTTCACTCTCCTCTTTTACTTTCATCAAGAAGCTCTTTAGCTCTTTGCTTTCTGCCATAAGGGTGGTGTCATCTGCGTATCTGAGGTTATTGATATTTCTCCCAGCAATCTTGATTTCAGCTTGTGCTTCATCCAGTCCAGCATTTCGCATGATATACTCTGCATATAAGTTAAATAAGCAGGGTGACAATATACATCCTCGACGTATTCCTTTCCCAATTTGGAACCAGACTGTTGTTCCACGTCTGGTTCTAACTGTTGCTTCTTGACCTGAATACAGATTTCTCAGGAGGCAGATCAGGTGGTCTGGTATTCCCACCTCCTTAAGAATTTTCCAGTTTGTTGTGATCCACACAGTCAAAGGCTTTGGAGTAGTCAATAAAGCAGAAGTAGATGTAGTAGTAGATTCAGGTATACACATATATATGTATATGTATACCTATGTAAGTTCTGTAATCAAATCCCACTGGCCTCCAAAGACAAATTCCCTGGAGGTTCTCAGTCCCTTTGCCAGATCCCCAGGTTGGGAAATCTGCTGTGGGTCCTAGAATTTTCTTAATGGCAAATAGATGGGGAAATAATGGAAACAGTGAAAGACTTTGTTTTGGTGGGCTCCAAAATCACTGCAGATTGTGACTGCAGCCATGAAATGAAAAGATGCTTGCTCCTTGAAAGAAAAGCTATGACCAACCTAGATAGCATATAAAAAAGCAGAGACATTACTTTGCCAACTAAAGTCCGTCTAGTCAAAGCTATGATTTTTTTCCAGTAATCATGTATGAATGTGAGAGTTGGACTATAAAGAAAGCTCAGTGCTGAAGAATTGATGCTTTTGAACTGTGGTATAGAAGACTCTTGAAAGTCCCCTGGACTGCAGGGAGATCCACCCAGTCCATCTTAAAGGAAATCAGTAGTGAATATTCATTGGAAGGCCTGATGCTGAAGGTGAAACTCCAATACTTTGGCCACCTAATGCGAAGGACTGACTCCTTGAAAAAGACCCTGATTTGGGGAAAGATTGAAGGCAGGAGGAGTAGGGGATGACAGAGGATAAGATGGTTCGATGACATCACCAACTTGATGGTTATGAGATTGTGGAAGCTCTGGGAGCTGGTGATGGACAGGGAAGTCTGGCGTGCTGCAGTCCATGGGGTTGCAAAGAGTCTGACATGACTGAGCAACTGAAGTGAACTGAACTGATATATGTATGCATACATTCAGCAGAAGTAGATTCAGTTGTACATATATATATTCTCTTTTCATATTTTTCCATTATGATTTATATGAGAAGATATTGAATATAGTTCCCTGTGCTATACAATAGGACCTCGATGTTTACCCATCCTATCTATAATCATTTGCATCTGCTAATCTCAAACTCCTGATCCTTCCCTCCCCCACCCACCCTCACCCCCCGTTGGCAACCACAGGTCTGTTCTCTATATCTGTGAGCAAGACATGCATTTTAATTAATGTTAATGCACAGGTGGCTCTGTGACTATAATTAAATTGAACTATTCAGTCTGATTTTCTGTGGCTTTTTTCCACAACCAACTTACTGATTCCCTTGCTTCTTCTCCATTATCTATGTGCAAGTGCCATCAACACATAAAATACTGTTGAGATTATTTTATAGAAGAACTTAATGGATAAAAAAATGAATGACAGAAGTTTCGAAAAATGAAAAGTCTGTCATTATCAATTTGCTGGTCCTTGATATCATAGCTGCCTGCCAACGTAGGAGATGCCAGAGACAAGGGTTCAATCCCTAGGTTAGGAAGATCCCTTGGAAAAGGAAATGGCAACCACTTCAGTATTCTTGCCTGGAAAATCCCTTGGACAGAGGAGACTGGAGGGCTACAGTCCAGAGGGTCGAAGAGTTGGACATGACTGAAGTGACTTAGCACGAACGAAATCTCACAGCTATGCTCTTGATAACATAGAGGTAATGCTATAGTGTCAAATTTTTATTCAGGTAGGAATATATTTGCAGCTATTAGGATAGAAAAATTAAAGGAATTTATTCCTTTGTTTTGGAGAAGGAAATGGCAATCCACTCCAGTATTCTTGCCTCGAAAATCCCATGGACAGAGGAACCTGGTAGGCTACAGTTCATGGGGTCCCAAAGAGTCGGACACGACTGAGCAACTTCACTCACTTTGCATTATTGACAAGAACATGATCTGATACACAAAGTCTAGCAGCCCAACAATTCTCTAATGTTAACCTTAAACTTAGCTTAAACTATAAAGTGACAGTTGGTCAGTCATGTCTGACTCTTGGACCCCATGGACTATACAGTCCATGGAATTCTCCAGGTCAGAAAACTGGAGTGGGTAGCCGTTCCCTCCTCCAGGGGATCTTCCCAAACTAGGTGTGGAACCCAGGTCTCCTGCACTGCAGGTGGATTCTTTACCAACTGAGCTACCAGGGAAGCTCAAGAATACTGGAGTGGTAGCCTATCCTTTCTCCAGGGATCTTACTGATCCAGGAATCAAACTGGGGTCTCCTGAATCTCAGGTAGATTCTTTACCAGCTGAGCTACCAAGGAAACCCTAAACTATAAACTATAAAAACAAAGTCAAATAAAACATGCAGAAGAGTTACAAGACTTAGAAAGTGTGACTATGGCTCTTTGGTCACTGTATCAGCCACCAAAGTTGTCTTGGATGATCTGAGTGGAGGATGTCCCTTCTCCTTCTCTCTCTCCCTTAAAGTCAACATCATGAAAATAATTTTCCTTCTATTACATCCGTCTCCCTTTCTATATTCTCTTCCCAGTTAATGACCCTACCATCTATCCAGTTGCCCAAGCCAGAAACCTCTGGCTCACTTTTGATCTTTTCCTTTCCTTCAAATCTGACTTCCCTGGTGGCTTAGACGGTAAAGTGTCTGCCTACAATGAGGGAGACCCAGGTTCAATCCCTGGGTTGGGAAGATCTCCTGGAGAAGAAAATGGCAACCCACTACAGTATTCTTGCCTGGAAAGTCCCATGGATGGAGGAGCCTGATAGGCTACAGTCCATGGGGTCACAAGAGTCAGACATGACTGAGCGACTTCACTTTCATTTTCCTTCAAAGCTAACATGTTGCTAGTGTTGAATCTAATTTAAAATGTTGCTCCAATCTTCCTCACCCATTGTCTTTCCCTTATATATGTTCTTTTTAGTTTTTGCTTATGTTACTGAACAGTCCCCAGATATTTTCCAACTTTTGATCTCAGCTTCCTCCCCACTGCATTAAGGTAATTTTTAAATCACCAAGATGATTACATCTTCTATAGCGGCAAGGAGCCCTTATCCAAAATACTTCAATAAAAGAATTTGCCTAAATACCTGTATAGCATTAAAGGCTGAGAAACTCAATACCATCACTATATAAAGGCATTATGAATTTCATCAGTCACAATGGTTCAGGAAGGGGCAGATGTACCTTTGTTAACTTTTTTTGGTAACTGTGCCACATGGCTATTCAGGATCTTAGTTCACCAACCAGGGATAGAACCAGAGCTCCTTGCAGTGGAAGTGCAGGGTCTTAACCACTGGACCACCAGGGAACTCCCTATAAATTCAGCTTGGGTGCCTGGAGCCCACTTAATTTCTTTCCTGAAGTCTGGCCCATCTTTAAGCTGGCCCTCCATTCAAACTCCTCACTGTTTATAGCGTGAGTCCCAAATTATTTAACATGTTATCCTTCACCCCAAGCCTAAAATTTAAATTTTTTTCCAGTCTTTGGTTCCCATATTTTAATCACACTATATTCACTGCTCCAAATGTACTATGTATTTGCCCAACTCCACATTTTATTTCGTGTTCCTCCTATCTACAATTTCCCCTTTTCCTATCTAACAGATAGAACCTATCTGTTCTGATCATTCTCTCAAGTCTATTTTCAATGTTTCTTCTTCTGAGAATACACTCTGAGGAGGGGCCTAATACAAAGTGTACTGCTCTCCTCTCTAACTCCCACAGCTCTTAGCTTGTACCAATCAGATTTGTATGGAAGTTTATTACGGATAGACCTGTTTTCTCTGCTGAGATAGTGAAGCAAATCTGTGATGATGGAGAGAGAGCTGAGTGTGAGGAGTCAGAATACCTGCGGTTAGTCCCATTTCAGTCACTTCCTAGGCTCAATAGTTACATCTTGAAAATACAAACAGATATATAAAGATTAAATGAGGTTAAGTGACATAACATAAACAAGAGCATGGCCGGCTTGTCCCGTATTGGGCAGCAGGGTCATGAGCTCTATGAGAGCGTTACATGTGCACAGTTACCTCTGTGCCTCCCATCTACCAGCACACAGTTGGGGCTCACTGAATGTTTGCTGAAGAAAATAAAAGCAATAAGATAAAAATTTCCACCTTCATCCAAGAGGCTGATAGAATAAAAACAAACTCTGCACTTGTACAGAATATTTGACCTTTCAAAGTACTGACATTTCTTAGGCCTGTCTTTATAACATCCTGAAAAAGGCAAATATTATCATTTCCCTTTTGCATCTGAAGAGACTGAGGCACAGTGCAATTAAATGGCTTGACTAGGCTCATAAAGTCACAGAGAGACCGGAGCCATGGTCTGATGCTCTTTATTTGAGTCTAGAAGACCAGGTTGCCTGTAACGATTTGATAGTTGCTCCAGGGTAGGAATTAATTTACATCTCAAAATCATTTTGGAGGGTATGTTTTTTACTTGGGCAAGATAGTGCATGTTTCATTCTGCATTTCTGGGAAGAGAGAAAATTAGATTGACTGTTACTGCAATGATTTTCTCACCTCCATTCATGTGCTCCCTGTTTCCCTTGGCTGTTCTTTCAGAGAAGTTATCATCTTCTACTTTATCCCATGAACAACATCTCAGAAACTCTTGAGCACCATCTTACCAATGAAAGATAGGACAGCAAACTCCAAGCACATATTTGAGTTCATATGATAATGTAATAGCTTCTCATTTCGATCAGAATACGACTGCTTATTGATTAAGATCAGGCTTGTGACAGTGAAGTAGAAAAAGCCTGGGCTTTGGCATCAAAATAGCCTGACAAGTCTAGCTGTGTAGCCTTCCAACATTTTCTTCCTCTGTCTGAGCTTTAGATTGTTCATCTGCATTTGGATTCAATAATACTTTCCCAACAGAGTAACTCTGAGATTTAAATGAAGCAGTATACCTATAGAGACCCTCACACGCTGGTTACTCAGTGAATGTTAGATCTTTATGTACATTGAAACTCATTTATTAGAATCACTGGGGAATCAAACATTAAACATAAATGAATTATTCAGAGAGAGCTCTTTCTAAAATAGATGTCATACTTCCCCTGCTTTCACAAATAGAATACACTAAACATAATTTAAGCTCCTCTGAAGACTCATGATTTTCTTTGAACTCCTCATTTATGGGATGGTGCATAATAAATGCAGTGATGTCTTCCAGGCTACTGAATAGAACAGAGCTGTCTTTGCCCTGAATCTGCCACATATTTAAATCCTGTTTGTTACCTCCTTGGACTGGTTTGTAACTGCCCCATCTTCTCCATTTCCACTGCCGTGGCCTTCTCTTAGGGCCTCATGATTTCTTGCGTGGATTTACTGCCTCAGTTTCCCTATTTCCAGTCTCATCATCCCCAAGTCCTCCCTCTGCACTCAACAAGAGTAATTTTTCTAAAACTAAACCTGACTACTTCACACTTGCTTGTTTAAAAGTCAAAACAAACCAAACAACCCCTCCCCCCAAAGCTCCAACGGCTCTCCCAGGACTATAGTCTAAAATAGTCACTTTATCATGGTGCATATGTGAATACCTCCACCTCCGTGAGCTGACCTGTCATGTCTCCAGCTTCACCTCCCCTCTGTACCTAACCCCTCAGGACCTAAGCTCCAGTCCTGCCGAGCTGGGTTTTGTGCGGTAGATTCCTGAGGGCAAAAATTCCTGGCCTTTTTTCATACCTTCTTGCTCTTGCGGCTCCCTCTGATTGGAAAACTCATCATGGTTTTTGGATAAACACAAATCTTTCAGAAGGTACCTAAGGCATTTTAGGTTTTAGGCAACCTGTCTTGCCTTTCCTTCCCCAATTCTCTGACCCTTCCTTGGAAGCAATATGGAGCCTGGGCAGCTAGTCATTGCACCACAGTGTTGTGGGGTTAGCTGTGTACCTCCCACCCCCATTAGACTTTGTGCTTCACAAGGACATGGAGCTGTCTCCCCAGGCAGAGAGTAAGTACTCTGCAATTGCTGAGGATCTTTTTGAGTCTTTTTGTCTCTATCAGGTTAATTTTTAGCTGATATCCCTGCCAGTTCCTCATATTATTCTACTTGTAATTTACAGTCAGAACTAAATGAATACTAAATAGGTTTAGCATGAGGGACTGTAGAGATCTTTCTGAGGCAAATCCATGAGCTTGGAAAGTTCATGCTCCCACTGACATTTATTTTGCCTGTTAGCCAGTTCTTAGTGGTGTTCTGGGTTCTTGAGATAAACAGATAAATTGTCCACAGAGAATTAGAGTGTAATATGGTGATAGCCACCTTTCCTAGTGTGCCAGGTTCTGAGTCGGCAACTGAGTCAGCAAGGCATTTAAGAGACTCATATGAATTGCTTACATCATTAAAAACAAGTGTATGATATAGATATTATTAACACACATTCTATTTTTTTAAAAGGTGAGTTTGCACCACTAGCTGTGGTGGGGGAAGGGCTTGACACTCAAAGCCTGGTCCATCGGACTTGGGCTGTGCTGTCATCTTACTACCTTCTGTTCCTATTGGAACTAGCCTCTGGTGACAGGAAAGCATTATTTCTTTTGGGAATTTCTCTCCATATTTTTTCTTTCTATCACAACTTAACTTTTTCATTTCTGAATGTATAAAATAAAATCACAATGATGACCTGGAATCACAAATGATCAAATCAAATCATTTAGATGACCTGAAGTTAACGGAACTGTTAGAAAACCTGTTTTGATATTATCACTTATTATAGTAGCTGCAGACAGCAGAGAGAGAATGAGTTGAGTCTGAAAGTCATAAGCCATTCATGTTCTCAGTTCAGCAAGTACACAACCAGTAAAGGGAGGTGGACTGGGCCATTTGTCCTGGGGCTCAGTACTGCCCTCTGACCCAGCCCACAGGTAATTGCTATCTCTGGGAAATCCTTTTCTTCAAGTCTGAGCACAAGTTCATTTACCTTGGAGGATGCAGATGGGGGCTGTTAGACTGGCTTCTAAAATGTGATCTACAGCAGAGACTGCAAACAGGCTTTTTCTTGTGTGCCAGAGCAAACAGCATCATGGTGGCCATCACTGAGAAGGATTCTGAAGTGGTCTCCAGACTCAGAGGGAAGAATGCTGGGAACAAATGACCATGTCTGTTCTGAGATCGAGAGAAGCAGATCCTATATTTATTATCGTTGGTAGACATTTCAGTTGTCATTTGGCATAAGCCAGGTTGTGATGCTACCTAATTTAGAAGTCTGTTCTAGATACTGAACTCAGCAGAAAGCATACAACAACAGATTTAGATGCAATCTCTTGGTCGGGCCTGGCACATTACAGATGCTCAATAAATGTTTACTGAAGGAATAAGTGGAAAATTCTATGGTTTTATGTTAGAAGAAGGATAGAGTTCTTTTCCCCCCCTCAATAGTTGAGGGAATGGGCACACTGAGGTCCCTTTGCAAAGAGTCCTGAATGCTGAGAGTTGAGGGCATTGTACTACATGAATCAGTAATTCTCAAACTTAGCTCAATTCTCTAAGATGCTACATATAAACAAAAAGAACCCCTGGTCTTTGCCTGTGATGTTCTGATTGGTAAGTTTAGGGCAAAGTCAAGGATTCTCTGATTTTTGTCTGTTTTAACTATTTGCTAGCTTCCCAGGCAATCTGTATGATCAATCAGATTTGGGAACTACAGCTGCAAGGTAATGTGGTTCTTCAGCAGACAAACAACTGAAGTTCTTCAGCAGATGAACAACTTACTCCCATCAGAGATCTGTGTTTCCAGTTCCTTAAACTCCGATTCCCATTTGCCTATTGACACCAGGCCTGTCCCTGCCTTTGCTGAGATCCTGGACCTGCTAGGCCTTATCCTGGTTGAGTCAGATTCCAGTTCCAAAGAGCTCTGCCACAGGGCTCTCTCTCTCAGGAAGAAGGATGAGGACTGAGCACAACATCTGCAGAACGGTGGAGAGATTAATGTGCTGCAGTGGGAATAAATCACGGATGGAAGAAATGAATGAACAGCATGTTTTCTGGATTTCAAATAGCATTTCTGGAAACGAACAAGTCGTTCTGCTTGCCCAGTTCAATTAGTTTTCTTATAAATCCGCCCTAGCATTTTTTCACTGCAGCCAATTATCTAACGTGTTCCAGTATGAAAATCTGGTCATTACCAAAAACATAATTGATTTGATCCATGCTCTGACACAACACTTGGCAAAATGCATATGCCTTCATACTGATTAGTCCTGCTGGGCTATTATTTTTCAGTAAGGCAGAAAACCATGTTGGCAATGGGCAGTGCAGTAATATGAAAATATGAGGGCCTTATTTCTGTGGAAAGTTACAGCAAAAAAAAAAGGTGTGGATGGAAGTCCAATGAGGACATCATTTGTCCTAAGACTTGGACTAAGAATCTGTTTATCTCTAACATTGCCTTTCTGTAGGAGAAAAAGTGAAGCTAAGAGAGGGCACAGACAGAGCGGAGAGAGCAGGGCCTGGGCCTGAGAGATGGAACTTGAATTTCAGGGTGGCTACCTGCCACTTTATAGCCTAAGGGCGAGGCACATTCCTCAGCCTTTTTGATGCACAGGGTGCTTGTCTGTAAATCCGGCACGTTATTCTCTACCCCATAGTGCTGCCCAGAGGAAGAGCAACAGTGAAGAGAGGGCCTGAAATATATTATTAAGCACTCAGTGACTAGTGGCAAGCATGTAATACGGCTGACCAAGTCACAAAACTAGTTTGCTATTTTTGGTTCCAATTTTGTTGCCATGTATAATGCAATCTTGTTTACTTAATGAAAAATTAAGGCAATAGAATCACATTTTAAAGAACATTATTATTATTCCTTCCATGCCCTGTACTTTCTATGACATACGGAGTTTAGGCCCATAGTCTGCATTTTTTTAGTGGGAAAAAAACCTCTGTATGTGGTGTGTATGAGCATGAGAGAGAAAAATATCACACATTCAAGAAATTTCATAAAATCTCTCTATAGAATTTAAAGAGAAATAAGATGGCTATTATGCACAATCCACTAAGGCAAAGAATATTAACAATAACTTATAATTCCTCTGGCTGTTCTTAACAACAGCATGTCCCTCTAAACCACTCTCTGTCCATAGGTAACTCTCCTGAATTTAGGGCAGATCATCCCCTTTATAGTGCTATCACATACATATATGTGTTCCTAAATAATATGTTGAATATGGATACAGATATGGAATCATACTGTGTATCTTTTCCCATGACTTGCCTCTTAGAGTCCATATTATAGTCATTGTATGAATATAACACAATTTATATATTCACTTGACTATCAGACATTGAATTATCCTTAGATTTTATTAATAGTATTGGTATAAATAAATACATTAAAAAAAAACAGTATTGTTATGTACGAAGTGTCCCTAGGGTACAGACTAAACGAATGAGTTGTCGGGTTGTTTTTTCAACTTTACTATATAATGTTAAACTGTTTCCCAAAGCAGATGTTCTAGTTGACACAGTGAATGAGAGTTTCAGAAGTTCTAGATCCCTTCCAACACTTGGACTGACCAGACTCTTTAATTTTGTCAATTTGGTGAATATGAAATGATGTCTTCTTATACTTTAATTTCAATTCCTGATTACTAATGCTTTTAAGTAACTCCTCATATGTTAGTAAGTCATGTGTGTGTGTGTGTGTGTGTGTGTGTGTGTGTGTGTGTTTTAAGTCCTTGCCCATTTTCTACAGGGGTGTTTGAGCCTTTCTCGTTGTGTTATAGCTCTCTGTATCTGGTATTCCAGACAGTGATCTTTCATCAGCTACACACTGAAAAGTCCTGTTCCTTCTGTTTCCAATTCATATCACATTTTACCTCAGAAGTCAGAGACAGAATCCAAAGGTTTTCATTTTCCTAAAGCTTCTGATATCAATAGCTGCAAATATAGACAGATTTCAAGATAAATAATTCATTAGTGTGGTTTAAAAGAAATGTATTCATGAATATCTTTGCTCAGGCTTACAGAAGGTGCTTGAAGAGCTTATTAAAATAAACCAAACCAAATTAAAAACTAAAAGGCAATGCTGTGATGATGAAGGCTTCCATGTCAAGACTCCAAATACACTAAAAATTTATCTCTAGCAGTTAATATATTCACAATGACAATGCTTCAAATGGCTTCTTTTACCCATAAGACTTTCTGTCTATTTTTAGTGTATCACCCAACCAGCACAGACAAATGTTACCAAGTCTACCCCTGAATTTCAAGCTTTAGTGTAAAACTTTTAAGAGTAATTTTTTTCCCCTTTAATACAATTGTCTTGGAGTCATATTTGTAGTCAACTCATCTTTGGGTTTATGAGGAACTTAAGAATACACTCTACCAAAAATCCCCTATTTTAGGGGCAGTGAAACAGTCTATATGATACTATAATGATAGATATATCATTATATGTCAAAACCTATAGAATGGACAACACCGAGAGTGAACAGTAATGTAAACTATGGACTTGGAGTGACAATGCTGTGTCAGTATAAATTCACCAAATCTAAAAAATGTACAATTCTGGTGTGGGAATTCGATAGTGGGGGAGCTTGCATATCGGTGGGGGCAACAGGTGTACAGGGAATTTTTGTACCTCCTGCTCAATTTTGCTATAAACGTAAAACTGCTCTAAAAATAAAGCCTGCTAAAAATTTAAAAAATTAAATGCTGGGAGAAAAGAGCTTTTTAAGATCCACTAAGAAGTGGTACTGGATAATATGGGGTGGGCACGGGGGAACCAAGCAAGCAAACAAACAAACAGAAAAGTCTCAACTAGTTTCTAAAGCAATGGCCCCAGGGATATGACTGCAGAAAAGACAACAATGGTAACAGCAATAGCAAATGCTTCCTGACTGCCAGGCAATCATCTAAAGCACTTTACCCAAATAAACTTAGTTAACCTTCCCAAGAACCCTATGGGATAAGAACTGTTACTACATTCCTTTTAAAGATGAAGTAACTGAAGATGAGAGGTAAGGAATATGTTCAAGATCATGCAACCAGTCACAGGTGGAGCAGCTCTAAGTGTCGGCTCTCTGTTCTTACCTCTCAAGTCACCACTCACCTTCTGAGTGCAGAGGAGTGCAGAACCAGGCTAGGGAACAAATCACAGAACAATGCACCCAAGGGTACTTCCACAAATCTGTATGCGGGCAGGTATTGAATGTATTGGGCTACCCTAGTGGCTCAGATGGTAAAGAATCTTCCTGCAATGCAGGAGACGTGGGTTCGATCCCTGGATCAGGAAGATCCCCTGGAGAATAGAGTGGCTACCCACCCCAGTATTGAATGTATAACAATAACATAAAAGTTCAGGGTTTCACTCACTATGGTCCATTAATGTGAGAACTTCATGCTTCTTGCCTTTCACGTGCAAAACTAATAAACAGAAACCTTAATTATATAGAGTTGGGAGACAAGAAGTGGGACAGCTCATGTCCTTGGACTACAGCAGAGCCCAACAGGAAGAAGAAATGATTTCTTTTCTTTCCTGGCAAAGACTCAGCTAATGAAAAGCCATGGAAACATTGTTTACTCTAGCCCTCCCAATTTCTGTTTTTCCTTCTATTAAAAAGTTCTCTTTCCCTTGCTCTGGAAGGGATTGTATGTGGCTTACCATGGTCGCAGGCCCTGAATTGCAATTCTCTGCTGATCCCTAATAAGCCCATCTTTGCTGGAGAAATACCTGGCAGTCTGTTTGCTTTAGGTCGCACATGACTGTCAGTATTTGCCTGATATCAAGCCATGAAGGGTAGTAATAAAAACACTAGCGTCTGTGTTGTGCAGAGCATCTCCCGCCCCAGGCTGTCATTATGACCTACTTATCTGTGCATATGGCTTGACTGGAGATCCCTGGGGAAGGGGGCAAACATTCGTTGAGTGCGTTTTCTATGCTAGATATTACACTGCCCTTTGGAAATGTCATTCTCTAGTCATCAGTATCTCTGTAGTGCTTAAATTCATTTCAACAAACAGAACTGCTGCCATATGAAAACATAACTTAGTTACTTTTGTGTACTAAAAGAATAATGCAAACTTGGGATCTGCAAAGGGATTAACCTCTTTGTTAAGAACCAGATAATTCATAGTCAGGAGAGAAATTTAAAGACAATATAATGAAGGGGGAGAAAAAATTAGCTAAAACTGTAAGCACTTTCTGTTTTACTCAGAGAGGGTAAGTCTTTAGATGGGTGCAACAAGAAACTAAAAACATAACCTTATCAAAGTGCAACACTGACGAGAGGTATTGAAATTCTTTCACACCTCCACTAGCATTTCACATCATCTTTGAAATCAAAGAAGCCAAGTTAGCTGCACTTTAGAAGCATCAGCCACCACAGATATGAGTCTCTCCACAGAGTTTAGCTTACCTTCGTTTCAAGGAAGAGAGGTACTGCCAGTAGAAAACTGAAGTGCTTGAACCTCATACTCTCCAAACTCACAGAAGCAGCCATCTCAACCAATGCAGTCACAGAATACAGTAACGGGCTCCAGGGCATTTAGTAAAATAGATACTAAATTGTCCTCTGGTACCTATTCCCTTTCAGGAGTACAACACTTCCCATCCACCCACCATGGACTTTTAGGAAGGCACACCCAGGTAAAGACTGCATTTGTTACAATCACTTTAGAAGACTTTTAACAATTTATTTTGAAGTATTTGCCTACCTAAGACCTTGCAATTTCACTCCTCTATATATACCCAAGAGAAACAAGGGCTTATTTTCTTTGAAAGACTTGTAGAAGAATGCTTATAACATCTTTGTTCATAATATCCCCAAACTGGAAACAATCTGAATGTCCTTCAACAGAAGAGTGGATAAACAAATTGTGTTATATTTATACAGTGGAATAATGCATAAAGCACTAAAAAGTAGCAGACTACTGAGATACAAAACAATATGGATTACTCTTAAAAACATAATGTTGAGGCAAAGAATCCAGATATGAAAGACCACAAACTACATGGTTACATTTATATCAAGTTCAAGAGTAGGCTAATCTAAATTAGATTAAATTAGATTCAGATGGAAAATTCTGAATGTTATTTCTCAGGGTGAGGGTCGAAACCTAGTATTAACTGGAATGAAACATGAGGAAATCTGGGGTGTTGGAAACTTCCATATCTTGATATGGGTAGTGGCTACACAGATGTATACTGTCATTAAAATGCATTGATTAGTGCTTTTTTATTATGTATAATTATATTTCAGAACGATAGGTAAGGAGGGACCAGTAGGGAAGGGGAGACAACGACAGACACCCTGGGAGTGCCAGTCAATGGGGACAACCTGAAACCCTCCCTATAGTATTTAAAACCAATACCAAACATGTTACACTTTCAAGGCAACCAGTTCTTAAATGACCAAGACTAAAAGGTGAGATTTGTGCTTCCTCCCTAGTTATGATTTTTTTTTAAGTTAAATTATTTGTGTTTGGCATATATGAGCTGGATGTCAGCTGAGGGGAAAAAGCCAATCCAGAGTTAAGATGAGTGGTTAATCGGTTTGGGTATAATCAAATGTCAACAGTAACCTCAAACTTCTCTAATAATTTGGAAGGAGAATCTGTGCATTCACTTGAATGTTATCTTTGGAGCCAGAATTACTCCTGTGTAATTCTTGACTCTGCCTCTGTGTGAATTTGGCAAAGTCCACTGACTTTGAGACTGTTTCCTCATCTGAAGAATGGAGTAACAGCACTTCTAGGGATGCTAAGAATATTGCTGAGTGGACACATGAAGAGGCCCTAGAATGTCATATACATTCAGCAAAAACTTAGTAGCTGTTATTCTCTTAGGAAGATGAGATCTGTAGTTCAAGAAAGTGATACAGTTTGTACATGTTTGACTCTGGCGTTTGATTCATTTAGTTGTATTTGGCCTTGTTCACAAAAGGTTCAAAGTACCTATAATATATTTATTACTGAGGAAATTACTCTTGCATTCACAGTACCTCTGATATCCTCAATTCAAAAGGCAATAGAGAACAGGTGACAGGCAAGCAACCACGGGCAGTCTCTCCCAGGAGAGGTGGGTCCACAGGAAGGCCATCTCTCTCTTTCTCCTTCCCAAGCGTTTATATCCAAGCACCTCCTTGCATAGATTTTATATAATTTTTAAAAATAGTGCAGATGCCTTCAATCTCTCTGAGTAATGGAATTGATTCAGTAGTTTTCGGGTCAACCTGACATCACACAAACCTTCAGATACCACAGCTGATTCTAATACAAGAGCTAAAAGCAGAGTTGGTGTTGCTGTTTGTTGGGGGGAAAGCTAAGGGAGGGAAGTGTTTTATTTATAGCTCCGGTATTATGATTATAAAATCCAACAGACCGTGGTGGGGCTTTGTTACACAATCAAGGGTCTCCAATTAATTCCTTCAACACAGCAGACTGTTCACAGAATCGCAGATCGGAATTATGTACACGTTCCCACTTTGAATCCCCTGCTGTCCAAGAACTTTCTTTCCTGCCAACAAAGTGACAGCAAGCAGCCAGCATATTCAAACAGAAGTCCCCTTTTAACTAAATATTACAATATTAGGAGAAACCATATGAAACATTGACAATTTCATATGGTTCAAGCTAATATTTATATCAAATCATAGGATGAGTTAAATCAGAGGTGAAAATGACCAAAAAGGAGCTGGCCAGATATTTCCTCTAGTCCAAGTTCTTCCACCAGGGGCTCAAACTGCCTGCATGATGTGCTCAGAAAATAGCTGAAGCCAGGCGATCGCTTAACCTCAGACATGCCCTGCTACCTCAACACGTGGTCTCTGGAAAGACCTCATGGGCTTCTTAGCCTGGAGAAAACTATCGCCATCTATGTACCCGATGGGCCCCGCAGGTCTCCATGTGCCTCATGCTCAGGAGTCCAACAGGTTTGCTGCCAACGAGAGATCTGGCTTTGCACGCCTTTCTGGCTCCAAGCACAACTAGGGCAGATGGAGGAGCCCTGGGAGTTAGAGTGGCAGAATTTTGAAATTTCCCATTAAGCCGGCTTGATTTTTATGCCCACAACATACCAAAAAAAGAAAAAAATAGAAGAATCAGATTTCAGGAAATTATCTAACAACTGATTTTAAATCCCTCAATTTCTTCCCTAATACTGACAACAACATAGGTTGAGTATAAAAGTATGTGTAGGTTTTTGCATGAATACTCCCTTCTCCTCACACCCCATCTCTCTCCTCCCACGGTGAAGTTGAAATAAGCTAAAAATTGAAATTTATAAAGTGTAGTCCCTTTCTATGCTCAAGAAAAGAAAATCCTACAGAAAAAAAAATCTAAAGTAGCCATGTTGAAGCCCAGTGGTTTTCTATTCAATTCTTTATGTGCAATAGAATTAACATTTTCAGGGCAAAGACTGTCACACGGGTAGAGGCTGGACCCCACTCTGTAGGAAATTTGGTCAAGATTTAAATGCTTGGTTGTTGAATTCACATGCTTGTACTTCTGGCAAAAATGGGAATTATTTTCATGCCATCAAATTTTGAGTGTAACCCCAGGGTTACATTCCTCAAATATCACATTAGGGTAAAGAATTGAAATAACATTGTTTAGAGTCTACTCTTTTCATGTCCGATCCCTAAATTCACCACAAATAGGAATGCTCTAAGATCTGAACTTCTATACCATCTAGCTCTCCCAAAGACTGATTAAAACAGAATCTCAACCCAGTGTTCTGTGACAACCTAGAGGGGTGGGATATGAGAGGGGGGTTCATGAGGGAGGGGACATAGATATACCTGTGGCTGATTCATGTTGATGGATGGCAGAGTCCAACAAAATACTGTAAAGCAATTATCCTCCAATTAAAAGAAAAAAAGAAAATAACAACGGAAAACTAAAACAAGAACAAAAGCAGAAAAGGAGAGCCAATGGATATCAGACAGGAAGAGAGCTCAGAAGTGACCTGGTTTTACAAACAAAAATCCAAGGGCCAGAGGTGAGAGTACTTTGTATAGGGTCATGCAGCAACTTGAACCCAGGTCCTCCGACTTTCCCCAGGCTGCATGTATTTCTATCAAGGTGGGAAAGGAATGTCCCTACCTGTGGGTGTGACTGGAAACAAAGCAAAAAAATGGGAAGGTAATTAAGCATTTATTGAGACTTGCGATTTTCTTGCCACTGAAGCAAATAGAGCAAGGAGAGAAAAGAACTTGGGGAATAGCAGTGTAGCTACCATCTATGCAACAGTGGCAGGCTAACAAACCAGTGGTAACCATAATGATACCAAGTTTACTAAAAATATCACATTTCCTAGAAGTAATGTTTATCTCATTTAATCCTTTCAACAATCCAATGATGATAATAAATAATAGTGGGAGAAGGCAATGGCACCCCACTCCAGTACTCTTGCCTAGAAAATCCCATGGACGGAGGAGCCTGGTGGGCTGCAGTCCATGTTTATCTCATTTAATCCTTTCAACAATCCAATGATGATAATAAATAATAGTGGCTACCATTTATTGAGCATCTCTTCACATGGGCCGAACACTGTGTTGTTTTATAAACAATACCTCATTTTATTTATACAACGTGATATTGAGCTTGTTCTCCATAGTATAAAAATGAGCGAACTGAGACTTAGAGAGTGTAAATTACAGGTCTAAGGTCACACAACCAGTAAATGAAGGAATGAAAGTAAAAGCCAGGTCATATGATCAAAGAACTTAAGCTTCTACATGCACCACCATTCTGGTTCTCAAAAACAGGTTGGTTAAATTTAATACAAAACTCTGCTGTATCAGTACTCCTGGTCTTTTTAACTTTCCTCAAGAATAAACCAGATCCAGAATAAAAGTCATTATTTTATACAGAATATTCTAATTGTCTAACTTATTTATGTTGCAAGCTGTAGTGAATCACAGCTTTGGCACTGTATCTAGAATTATGACTGGCTGTGGTCATTTAAACAATTCTGTGTTTTAACAGTGGGGAAACGATTTCACAGTCCTTTTGAGAGTAAAGGGAATTGGGTTTAATGCATGTATACTGAGAAGAGTGGGAAGAGAGAGAGAAAAAGAGAGCTAAGAAAAGTAGGGGGATATAATGGAAGGAGGTACTATTTATTCACTGCTTCCAGGATTCTGTAGGTGATCACGCTGCTTAATAATTTCAGCACTTATAATTTTAAAAATCAGTAGCCCTGGTAACCAAGTCTATGATTGAAGCATGCTATAAAAAAAGAAACATTGTGTGGTGGCTGGTCCTAGACAAACTGACAAGCTTTGTTCTATCCTTTTGAAACCTAAGGCATTATTTACATACACTGAGCTACAATGCAGAATCCCTTCCTTAAAAGAGATTTTTACACTTATCTGTATGTAAAAATAGAAATAGTTGAATAAGACCACATATTTTCTTCTTGTGCTAAATTACTGGTTAGAAAATAAAATTGTACAAACTCTGAATGGTACTGAATGAGCTACACTAAAACTTAACTGTGTCTCCCCGAGCAGCACTCACTCTCTTGCCGGGCCTTTGGCAGCTCCCCACCCCCGGCCCGCCAAGCAGTAAGGTGCGGAGACTCCGCGCGAAGGACAGCAACATGGGACGATGAAGGGCTTCCTTCCCACTGGCACTGGCAACGGTCAAGGTGAATAAAGAGCCATTCAAAGGCCTTTTTTTTTTTTTTTCCTGCTTTCCAGTTTTCTCAAGGATCCAGCCTACCTTCGGCTTCTTTCGGGGGCAGTGGTTCAAGTGGGCAGGAAGCATGTTTTTAGTACACAGATTTAAACAAAGGTGATAGATGCCTGTTCTTGACTTTATCCACAAGATTATAGACACTGCACACATTAGAAAACCAGAGGTTTAATTTTCCATTTGGATGCCCACACGGAGCATAGCACTGCGCTTTTCCCAAGGCGGTTTATTATCAGTCCATCCTTCTGCACACCCTGCCCCTCCCACAGAGCCAGGTGCTTTAGGTACAAACAGAGGCACGAATGCAGAGCAGCAGAGTCAGACTCCACCGTGAAGGAACTGTGAGACAGGGCAGGTCGCTTGACTCTTGAGTCTTTGTTTCCTCACTACAAAAGGGAGTCAGTAGGTGGCTCAGAGGTTAAAGCATCTGCCTCCAATGCGGGAGACCAGGGTTTGATCCCTGGGTTGGGAGGATCCCCTAGAGAATGAAATGGTAACCCACTCCAGTATTCCTACCTGGAGAAGCCTGGTAGGCTACAGCCCACGGGGTCGCAAAGAGCTGGACATGACTGAGCAACTTAAATATATATATATTACCTTTATCTCTCATTGAATTAGGGAGAGGATATAAATAAAATAAAGCACCTGACACACACCCAGCATCTGATAAACAGGGGGCATATTAGGTAGCATCGTTCTCATTTTAAGTGTGAGAAAACTGACTGAAGCTCAGAAGAGGTAAGTGATTGTACAAGAGTTCAGATCTAGTAAGTGGTGGAGCCAGGACTGTACCCTCAGAGTGTGAAAAACTCAGATGCTCCTCACAGTAGCATGTTTCTCTTTTAATAAGCTCACGGTCTGGGGAGAAAAATAAACTTGGAGTTTCCCACGGTCCCCATAACTGAAGTGCTACGAGAGGAGAGGACAGAGAGGTGTGAGCCAGTGGGCCAGAAAGCTCCTGGGAAGATGCAGCGCCTGCTCTGGGTCTTGAAAGGCCTTCGAGCACCTCCTAGACAGAAATTCTGAGGAGGAGGAGACTGTACTGTTGAAACACTGAAGAAAGGGCCAGTGCCAAGGCAGGGAGCAATGAAAGAACAGGGTGCCCTCGAGGCTGCTGCCCGGGGTGTATGAGGGCAGTCAGTAGCCGGTGAGAGGGCAGAGTCTAGACCAAGATAATCTCCTTTACCTTGTAGGTGACCGGGAGCCACAGGTACAGCTTAAATAGATGGGTGAGCTTAAAAGAGTTAAAATGGCTGGAAGTGAATCACACTTGAATCTTTTCCATTTTTACTTGGAAACAGAACATCTCTCCCACCAGGCAGGCTCATCTAATGTTTCCATGCCAACCGACTGCAGATAGGCTAAGCCCTAAGGTGGGGGGAGTGGTGCAGGGAAAGGAGAGAGCGCAGGGGAAAGGCCAGGGTCGAATTGTGGGGGTGGGCTGTGAACAGAACAGGGGGCCGGTGCACTACAGAGTAGGAAGGGGGAGCGGGATGAACCAGAAATGAGGACTCGGTAAATCTAGTTATATGCAAATTTTTTATAATTTTGACTGGGTATAACAGTCTGGCCAGTACTGCACACAAACACTCACATACTCACACACACACACACACAGATGAAGCATTCAAACTAGGGATTTTTCAGCTCACCTGTACCCTGAATATGTTCAAAGGGACTTCATGCAATTTGAGAACTTCTAATCAGTTCATTTTGTATTCATAGGCAATCAAAATAGGAATGCTAGAACTCTCTGATTCTCAAGATATCTTTCTAATATGTTCAATCTGCTTTCCAAAGTTATTATTTAGTCTTGAACTAGAAAATTTTATTTTTGCTAAGTGTTAGCAATTATAGCATCAGGTTCAAGGTTGGTTTCCAAATTCTTAGTCTGGATGTGATCAGAACTGAAAGCCATCCCAGGAACTGGCCTTCCCATTAGTTGCAGGCTGGCATTAATTAGACTTCCACGCAAGAAATCTAAGACTTTTTAAGCTATTGTTCTCAGGTTGATGAGGAAGTTTTTAAAAAAAGAAAAGATAAAACAATGGTTCTTAATGTTGTTGAATACTGGATTCACTGGGGGAGCTTTAAAATATTAGGTGAGTGCAAAAGTAATAGAGGTGTTGCACTGTTGAACTTTGCCATTTGATATTAGAATACATTCTTAAATAAATGTAACTATGTTATACATCATTTAATGCACATTTCTTGCTTTGTGTTCTTTGGCTAATGACTTATTACTTGCTGTGTATTTTATTTTAGACAACGGAAATGATGTTAGACAAAAAGCAATTCAAGCTGTTTTGAGTTAAAACGGGTCGTAAAGTAGTGGAGAGAACTTGCAACATCAATGATGCATTTGGCCCAGGAACTGCTAACGAATGTACAGTGCAGTGGTGGTTCAAGAAGTTTGCAAAGGAAACAAGAACCTTGAAGATGAGGAGCATGGTGGCCAGCCATCAGAAGTTGACAACGATCAACTGAGAGGATCATCAAAGCTGATCCTCTTACAACACACGAGAAGTTGCCAAAGAACTCAATATCAACCATTCTATGGTCATTCAGCATTCGAAGCAAATTGGAAAGGTGAAAAGGCTCAATCAGTAGGTGCCTCGTTAACTGACCAAAATTCAAAAAATATCATTTTTAAGTGTAGTCTTTTCTTATTCTACACAACAACAATGAACCATTTTGATCGGACTGTAACATGTGAGGAAAAGTGGATTGTGTGACAACCAGCTCAGCGGCTGGACCCAGAAGAAGCTCCAAAGCACTTTCCAAAGCCACACTTGCACCAAGAAAAGGTCATGGTCACTGTTTGGTGGTCTGCTGCCCATCTGATCTACTACAGCTTTCTGAATCCCAGGGAAACCATTACATCTGAAAGGTATGCTCAGCAAATCGATGAGATGCACGGAAAACTGCAATACCCGCAGCTGGCATTGGTCAACAGAACGGGTCCAATTCTTCTCCATGACAACACCTGACCACACATTGCACAACCAATGTTCAAAAGCTGAATGAATTGGGCTATGAAGTTTTGCTCCGTCTGCCTTATTTACCTGACCTCTCTCTCGCCAACTGACTACCACTTCTTCAAGCATCTCAACAACTTTTTGCAGGGTAAATGCTCCCACAACAGCAGGAGGCAGAAAATTCTTTCCAAGAGTTCACTGAATCCTGAAGCAGGGATTTTTATTTTACAGGAATAGACTTACTTCTTGCTGGCAAAAATGTGTTTATTGTAACGGTTCATACTTTGATCAATAAAGATGTGTTTGAGTCTAGTTATAATGATTTAAAATTCATGGTCCAAAACTGCAATTATGTTTGCACCAACCTAATATAATGATGTCAAGGACACATTCTCAGATATTCTGACTCAGTAGGTCTGGGCTGGGGCCTGGGCATCAAGGTTTTCAAAAGCACTTGTGATATTATGATTTATCATATGATTTGGTCTTTGTCCCATTCCTGGCATAGAGCTCCTAGAACACTTGGAATGTCTTAAGTTGTAAGAGGTATAAAGGTGTCTGTTGTTATTCATAACAAACTCCTTTCAACCACACCTCAGTTTCTGTTAATGAGTTGGCTTTTAGACAGTCCCAAAGGATAAAAGCTGCTTGCCCAGGGAACCATGACATTAGAGGGGTGGAGCTTTCAGCCCAACTGCTAACCTCTGAAGAAGGGAGAGGCTGGAGGTTGAATTAATCACCAGTGGCCAATGAGTTAATCAATGATGCCTAGTAATGAGGGCTTCCCAGGTAGTGTTAGTGGCAAAGAAACTGTTGGCCAATGCAGGAGACAAGAGTCGTGGGTTCGATCCTCTGGAGGAGGATGTAGGGAAAGAGCAAATTAGCCAAGATGGGCGTGGTCAGGCTCTTTCGCCCCACAGCCTCTCGCTCTTGCCCCACGTTTTGTAAATGATGATTATGTAACCGCTGAGACCACTTACAGCACCGGGCATGAGCGTCATGAGTTACTTGCTTGGACACGGACTAGTTTGCCTGGTACACCTGTATGAGCTTCACTGTGAGAGCCCTGGCTGCTGCTGCACTGCGGCTACACTGGCGCGACATCGTGGTTATGTTATATGAGGTTATGTTAAGGCTCTGTAATCGCTACGCTGTGGTTATGTTGTGGCTGCCATGCCAGCCAGGAGAGAATAAAGGTGTCTGCAGTTCCTAAGGCTCCTCAAGTCTTCCAGCCTCTTAGCTCATGCCTTGCCTGGGCTCAGTGAGCAGTGCTGACAGTGTGAACAGCAAGACAACTGGTGTTGTGAGCAGGATCAGCGATACAGAGGGCACGGCAACCCACTTCAGTATTCCTGCGGGCAGAATCCCAGGACAGAGGAACCTGGTAGGCTATGTACCATGGGGTCACAAAAGATCAGACAGGACTGATGTGACTTATCAGGCCTAGTAATGAAGTGTCCATAAAAATGCTAAATGGTGGAGCTGAGGGAACTTCTGGTTGCTGAAAACATGGAGATGCTGAGAGGGGGGACCTCACTGGGAGGGTGGGGATGAGAGCAGCGAAGCTCAGTGCCTCTGCAGGGCTGAGCCCTTAACCTGTGGGATCTGACTCTCTCTCCATGGAAACAGTGTCAGAATTGAGTTAAAATGAAGGACACTCAGCTGACATTGGAAAACTGATCTGTGTGGGATAAAGACCACACATCTGGTGTCAGAAGTGAAGTATTCCATGAGCTGTTACAGTTTAGTCCTTCAGTGGTGTCTGACTCTGCAACCCCAAGGACTGTTGCCCTCTAGACTTCTTTGTCCATGGTATTTATTTCTCAGGCAAGAATGATGGATGGGTTGCCATTTCCTTCTCCAAGGGATCTTCCCGTGTCTCCTGCACTGGCAGGCAGATTCTTTACCACTGAGCCACCAGGAAAGCCTATTCAGTGAGTAGCAGAAAGGACGTGAGTTTGAGCGAGCTCCGGGAGTTGGTGGTGGACAGGGAGGCCTGGAGTGCTGCAGTCCACGGGGCCATGACTGAGTGACTGAACTGAACTGAAGCGGATAAAGAATTCTTACTTAAATCCTGATTTCTAGGGGTTAGGGAAGCACTGTCACAGAGGGTCTGTAAATCTTCAGAATATCTTATCCTGCAAAGTCCCAACTGCAGCATTTTTACGGGTGAAATGATAAGAGTTGAGGGAGGGGAAACAGAAGGAAATAGGACATAACAAATATTGCATCTGTTTCATGGCTGATACTTCTTGAGGCAACTGTTACTTTTGCTGGATTTAATACTTGTAACAACCCTTTAAATGGGTACTATTATTATTCCTAGTCTACATTAGGAACATGATCCCAAAGATACTCACTCTTCTCTATCACCATAGGTTAATTTTGGCTATCTTTGAATGTTACAGGAATGGAACCAGATAGAACAACGGCCCACCCAAAGAGGTCCATGCCCTAATCACTGAATCTATGAATATGTTGTTTATGTGGCAAAAGAGACTTTTAAGACCTGATTTAGGTTAAGGATCTTGAAGTGGAAAGATTGTCTTGCTGAGTGGACCCAATCTAATCACAAGAGTCTTTAAAAGTGTAACAAGTGCAGGACGTTTTGTGGGTAGATGGGAGAGACGCAAGTGAGGAGTAAACCCACAGTACACAGCTTTTAATATGAAGGCAAGAGCCATTTACCATGGGATGTGGCATCCTTTAGAAAATGCGAATGCCTCTCAGTTTGACAGCCAGCAAGAAAGCAGGGGCTACAGGATTACGGCAGGGATTTAGCATCAGATAGAACTGATCTGTTCTCCTTCTTTGCTGTGTAATTTTGGACAATAACATGAACTATCTAACCTTGGCTTCATTACCTGAAGAATGGGGATAGTAATGACACTCCCTCAGACATACTAGGGTTTCCCAGGTGGTGCGGTTGGTAATGAACCTGTCTGCCAATGCAGGAGACACAGGAGACAAGGATTCAATCCTTGCGTTGGGAAGATCCCCTGGAGAAGGAAATGGCAAGCTCACTCCAGCATTCTTGCCTGAAAGATTCCATGTACAGGGGAGACTGGAGGGCTACAGTCCATGGGGTCACAAAGAGAGGGACACAGCAGAGCACACGCACAGCATACATACTATGAGATCTAAATTCTCTTCACCACCTTCTTGCCCTCAGGACGTCCGAATCCATTATATAATCTAGGACTTATCAGAAGATGTGAGTGTGCTGCAGAGGTGGGTGTAATAAGGGGACATCCATTTATGAGGGAAGAGGCAGGAATGGGGAATTTTAGGAAAAGAGAGACGTGCTATCTTATAAAGGGCCCACGATGGGGTTCATTCAACATAGGCCTTTTAGAAATGGGAACACTCTGCTGACCTGGAGTCACTCAGCCAGAAACACTGAGACCCCTTCCTGAGGACTAACTCAGAGCCCTCCTTAATAGGAAGACAGGGATGAAGCAGTCCTGAAGCCATAAGAACTGGTTTATGAGCTTCGTCTGGAGAGTCAGAACTACAGTTAATTTACATGAGAATTTATATTTTTGTGACAGAGGTCACTAGAAGCTACCAAATATCCCGTTTATTGTGAAGTTCTATTTAGTTCACATCACATTTTCTCATTATTTTATTTATGAAATCAGGTGTTCGTTTTTTTTTTAAGTGTGAGATCCATCATCTGAAAGGCTAAATCTGCATTTTTCTAAAAAATTAAGGGGGCGTTCCCCGGTGGTTTTGTGGTTAGGATTCAGTGCTTTCACTGCCATGGCATCCCCCAAGTCATGCTGTGAGGCCAAAAAAAGTTTTTTTAATAAAATAAAATCATGTACACAATGTCACCTCAAGAAAATTAAGGATGAGAAAGTACATGAAGTAAGCCATCTGTTCTGAAACAATACAGTTATACAATGTTTTAAATATTGTAATGGAAGTGTTTAATGGAAGACACTAGAAAGTGATGATATCTTTTACAAGAGTCTGTTTTTAAAATAAAGGATGACATAATAAAAAATACATGAAAGTGCAGTTTAAAAAATAATAAAAGTATAATTTTGATGATGGAAATTCCTTCTTAGCTCTTAATAACCACCACCAAAACTCATCAGTTTACCATGGAGGATGGGTCTGGGCTTCCTACTTCTTGAGAAAATGGTATAAAACGTGAAGAAAATACACAAGGAGAAAGAAAATCTAAAAGATGGCTTTCTGATACGAGTATTGTGACTCCTGCTATCTTTTGGTCCCAATTTGCATGGAAAATCTTTTCCCAGCCCTTCACTTTCAGTCTGTATGTGTCCCCTGTTTTGAGGTGGGTCTCTTGTAGACAACATATGTAGGGGTCTTGTTTTTGTATCCATTCAGCCAGTCTTTGTCTTTTGGTTGGGGCATTCAACCCATTTACGTTTAAGGTAATTACTAATAAGTATGATCCCGTTGCCATTTACTTTATTGTTTTGGGTTCGAGTTTATACACCATTTTTGTGTGTTCCTGATACTCGTATCAGATAAATTAGACTTTAAAACAAAGGCTGTGAAAAGAGACAAAGAAGGTCAAAGGATCAATCCAAGAAGAAGATATAACAATTATAAATATATATCCACCCAACATGGGAGCACCACAGTATGTAAGACAAATCCTAACAAGTATGAAAGGAGAAATTAACAATAACACAATAATAGTGGGAGACTTTAATACCCCACTCACACTTATGGATAGATCAACTAAACAGGAAATTAACAAGGGAAAAAAAAAAAAAAAAACATGTATCTATAAAGCTCACTAAAGCAAAGCACAGTAAAATGAGGTATGGCAATAAAAGGCGTTAAATTTATCAAATAAAAAAAAATAAAGTGCTGAAAAATTAAAGCTGTCAAAAAAAAAAAAAGATTCCTTGAGAAAGGTTTTAAGAGGGCATTTAAAACATAATTTGAACATAACATATATATGTAAAAATAATGGAATATTTAAACTTGTAGAAGGTACAACGAATGTCAAGTGTGAAGCCTAATATAAACTGAACTTTGGTTATTATGATGTGTCAGTGTAGGTTCATCAATTGTAACAAATGTACTACTCTTGTATGGGATGTTGATAATGTGAAGGTTATGCATGTGGGGGGAGTAGGCAGTGTATGAGAAATCTCTATCCCTTTCTCTCAATTTTGCTGTGAACCTAAAACTGCTCTTTAAAAAAAAAATCTTAAAAAGAAACCCCAACAGAATCTAATTAATAAGTTGAGAAACAAAGCTACAGAAATTTGAGGGTTTAATAAAATACAAAAAAAAAAAGCTTGGAAAAAAAAAATCTGTTATTCAATGGTCAAGAAATCAGAAGTTATATAGGTTAAATATCATGATAAATTTTCTCCTTAAATAGAAAATATAAGATTGCCAGGACTATCAAAGTTATTTACAATAGTCATAAATGCCAAATAACTAGGCATTTTCAAAGCATTTCTCAAAGAATGGCCATGAAAAAGCATGGAAATAGGAACTGCTGAGATAGATGTCCAATGTGATAGGCATTCAATAAGTGTAAAATCATTATCATTATTGCCAATACTTGACCTTGTGATTACTACAGAACATACAGGGAATAGTCTAGCTTTTATAATTATATTTTAAAATGTCAATGATTATAGAATACATCCAGTGCAAGATCAAGAAATTCAGTCATTGAATTAGTTCACAGATAAGGGTTGAATACTAGCTTCTTAAGATTAGAGATGTCTCATTTTTCTATATAACTCATAGCTTTCCTGATATCACACTTTTTAAAATTTTTTTAATCACACTTTTCTTGATTACTTTTCTTGGTCCCTAGTATCTACTCTCCATTTCCCAAGCTTGTCTTTCCAACCTTCATGTGACCATGAAAAGTGGAAGTTTCTCTCTGTACCAAACCTCTTGTCTTCTGACTTCTTTTTCTACAAAAAAAAAAAATAAAAATAAATAAAAGATGGCTTTCTCTGTCCAGAAAGGACAAAGGTAAAAAAAGGCATCCCAGGCATTTTATTATCATTTAAAAGCAAAAAATTCAGGATTAAGAATTTAAACAAGCGAGCTGTCATATGTTTGCTTTAATTTTTTACACTACAGAGTAGGATTATATGGAGAGTAGAAAGATGGAATGTATCTAGTGGGGTTTATGAAATTGTAAATTTTAAAATGTGGAATAGTTTACCTGATGCTCATGTTTTGTTCCTGTTTTTCTTTTGACATTGATGGCAATAAGAAAGAGCAATCAATTTAAAATATAATTTGTATGTGTATTATTTTTAGACTTCTTACTTGTGAAATTAAGTTGTCAATCCCATGTTAGGTGCCTGATTTTTAAAAATTCTAATGCTGTTGGTCAGGGAAATCTCTAAGTCCTGCAGCCTCTACATTTAGGAAAGCACACATGGAAAGGACACCAACACCCAACATGGTCCAATGATTTTCAAAGTCCTCTGAAGCACTTTTATTCATTTTCTTAAAAATTCAGACCTGAAGAGCAAGGAGAAGGGGTAGAAACTTTCGCAAAACTGGCAGACTAAAATGTACTGCGGGTGCTAATAACTAAATGTGAAATAATGACATCACTTCACTTTTGGAAGATTTCCTACAGTGGAGAGCATTAACTGAAAGTAGGCCATTGAAAGCCCAGAGCAAGTTGGGAATTTTAAGTTTCTTAAGCACTAAGGAGGCTGAAAGATAATGTTTCTACAGATCACAAAACCAGGCATATGGGTACTTTATATAAAGTACTCTTTTAGGCAAAAGACAAAGCTTGGCTCCTTGGAAATGTTCCCAGTGCTGACTTCCTCTTTCCTATACTTGCTGCACTACATACTAAGGGAAACACACATGCCTTCAGCTTTGAGCAAACTGTCCTAAACCACGTGTTAGCAGAGCTGGTATTATAGGTGTGGGCTTGTGTGGCTGCACAGTCTCACGCTGTCTCACACTTAGTATAATGCTCTGCTCTCACTGTCTTGATATTCTAAAATTCGAACACGAAGCCCCATTTTCACTTCGCACTGAGACCCACAAATTGTGTAGTTGGTTGTGGGTCTCAAGTTGCATGCCCCATGTGCGGGGCATGATTTATGATCGACACTTGAATTGTGTTCTTTCCTGTGGGACTTTATATGGATAGGGCTGAAAAATCTGTTGGCAGAAGAGAGGCAGAGAATTTGCTCACACTGTTGTCATGGCTGTAGCTAGCGGGGTTTCGCTCAATTTAACCACAAATTCACAATGCTCCGGGCATCTTTAAGTTACAGTACAGGATCTAAAGGGCTTTCCAGGTGGCGCTAGTGGTAAAGAACTTGCTTGCCAATGCTGGAGACAAAAAGAGATGTGGGTTCGATCTCTGGGTCGGGAAGATCCTATGGAGGAGGGCATGGTAACCAACTCCAGTATTCTTGCCTGGAGAATCCCATGGACAGAGGTACAGTCCATAGGGTTGCAAAGAGCTGGACATGACTGAAGTGACTTAGCATGCACATATGCACAGGATCTAAGGTGACTGTATGATATTCACTGAACTGCCCATTCAACATTTAATAATGCACAAGTAGTTCTGCAGAAATCATGCAGTGTGTAACATGGCAGCAAATGCAACGGGAGGCAAACACTAGACAAAGATACGTGTGAGTTGTGGGCTCACACATCTTTAATGAAAGTGGACTGAAGCAAGCGCTTGGTACTATTCTAGGTTCTTGGTACTATTCTTCAAAGAGAGTGGATGGAGGCAAGGGCGTGGTAGTATTCTATGCTTGGAAAACAGCGTAGGTAGGTCAATACTTTGAGCCTCAGATTTCTTATCTGAAAACTGTGGGAAAACAATACCTACTTAACAGATACTTTATATCAAATCAAATCAAATATATGAAAGCCTTTCAATAAAACCATGTGACACCATGGGCAGGGGCAGAGGACAGCTGGCTTAGGTTCTAGACCCAGCTTAGTCTCTTATGGGTAAACTTCAAACCTGGTCTCCGTTTTCTCTTCTTTACAGTGGGGCTAAAAATGGCACCTACCTCATAGCAGAGGTTTGTGAGAATTAAATTAAGATAATCCACATAAGGTGCTTAGCAAACTGCCTTCCATGAAGTCTTGTAAAAGAACTTGTGAATGTTATTGTTACTGTTCTTTTTGATTTTCAGGAAGAAGGAAAATGGATTTGAAGTCTAACCTATATTAAAAATGACATTTGTTTGGCTAAATGCATTTTAAGAAAACAGTTTGAGGCAATGATCACTACAGACAGGACAGCTTACTCATCTGATCAAGAAGAGACAAGGACCTCTGTTAGGCAGAGAACCATTGGCAAGTCATGAGGTAATGAAGTAAAAGTTTAATTAAAATTAAATGCTCTCCAATCTAGTAACATTCATAATTCATTCACTTGATTGATTTAGCAGTTACCGTATGCCAGGCTGTGCAGATACAGACTAATTCAGCAAATCTCCATTGGAGAGGTGCTCACCATCTGGTGGAGGGGACAGGTGAGTCAACAGGTGGGAAGTGAAGAGGGTGTGAACATTAGAAGAGAGTTTACACAGTGCACAGGGACACAGACGAGCACATGCGTAACTCAACCAGCGTCTGTGAGTCACTGGTGATTCTCCTAATACTATCATGTTTAACCATCATGTTCCAATGGATATTCAAAAAGTTCATTCAATAAGTATTTACTGAATTCCTATAATGTATCTGGCACTGCTCCAAATGTTAAGATGAAAGGACCAATGTCTTGAGAATCTATTCCCTTGCTCCTTGCCTAACCTCAGGATTTAGGGTGAGGATTCCCTCAACGGTACCATACACTCATCGCTCACCTGTTCTCTCCCGTGAACACTGTGTGTTCACTTTTATTGTTCTGCCCTCTTTTCTAGCTAGAGCTGTTCAGATTGTTCTTGGAAGTAGTAATTTGGGGCTAACAGGCTAAGTATCTCCTCTGGAGATATGAAATTTCTGGAAATATGATTACCATGGGGTGGAGGTGAGGATCAGAGCCCAGATTGGCAGGGTGATTCTTGAGTGTCTTAAGGGCAGAAAAGATGCTCCGACTCGTGTTTTTATCCACAAGGTGCAGTGCAGCATAAGGTGGATGGTTATGGCTCTGAAATGGATGAATGAGTGAGCGACTGAATGAATAAGGCTCATGCATTAATAAAAATGGTATCTGGATTCTAGATCCTGGGGTAAAGAGATAGATAAGAAATGTGATGGTTAATGGAAGGGTCATCCATGGTGATCAGCAATTTTTTCTCATAGGAAACTAAAAATTAAAAATATTTTAAAACTGGGGCCAGACTATGATTTCAGGGCAAGGAGAAACCTCCTCCCAGTCCCCAGTGACTCTTCCTTTCTATTTCTGGCACAAAATTAGCTGCCTGAAGACAAAGCTTTTTGTTCCACAATTAAGGATGCAATTAAAAATGCAAATGCCTGAGAGAGTGCACATAATGCTAATGAGTCTCAAAGTACACATGAAGAATCAAAATCGATTCCTCTTAAAAGGAGGCACCAGCTAGGAGGCAGGCGCTGAGCCAGTGGGAGGGGTACAGGCCCTACCCTTTACCTAATAAGCCCATCTGGCAGGTTCTTTCATAGACTTAGTTTAACTTAATCCTAACAACAAGCTGGTGAACAAGGTATTATGTCCATTTTATAAATGAAAAGTTCAAGTTTCAGCAACTGATCAACTGTGAAGCAATTGATCAACTGTGAAGTCTAGACCAGAGGCCAGGTCTCCCTTGAGGAAGTCAGTGTAAAGTATAAATGAAACAGGAGGTCTATCAATATGAATGTAACCTCTGCCCCTAGAGAATTCACTTCCTCCTCACTGTTCTGTAGTACAATGAGCAGGGGCTCCAGTGGGAGGCACATGTGGGCAGAGAACACGGGTTGGCCATGTGGCACCATGCTATTTTAAATCTCTCTGGCCTTGTACAAGGTTCTTCATCTGTAGAATGGGGATAATAATCATAATTGTATTTAGCACTGTTATAAAGCTTAAATGAAGTGACGAATAAAGCACAGGCCTCTCAGTGTGGCTCTGGTTGCCCGTCCTGACTTTTGCACTGCCCTTTCCAAAGCTCTTGGGTTTCCCAAGTCTAGACCATCTCCAGACTTTCTGCCTCATCTTGTCAGACTGTTTCAGGTACCTGGTCATGTCTCCCCCAGTAGGATTTTAAGAGAGATAAGAAACTCTGGGGCTTCCCAGGTAGCTCAGTGGTAAGGAATCCACCTGCCAATGTAGGAGACATGGGTTTGAGCCCTGGGTCAGGAAGATCCCCAGAGGAGGAAATGGCAACTCACTTTAGTATTGGTGCCTGGGAAATCCCATGGACAGAGAAGCCTGGTGGGCTACAGTTCATGAGGTCGCAAAGAGTAGAATGCAACTGAGCACACACACAGCAAGAAACCCTGAATCCAAGGTGCTGTAATACATTGTATTTCTGAAAGAATAAATGATAATTTTGTCAAAGAAGAATATATGAGTGAATGAATGAGAGGCAGTAAAAATGCCTTTGTTGGCTAGCCCTGTGCCAAGCACTGGGCAGGGATGCACACAGGATTACAGCATGTCCCCTGGGGACATCTGCTGAGAGCATTTGGGTCCAAGGCTGGAAGGGAAGAAGGTAAAAACCTGACTTGTAATAAAGTTCAACGATTTCATGGCTCTACCTTAAATAACCTTGAGAAATACATGGCCAAGTGAAATGGGAAGCAGCTTTGCACTGGAGCCAAGTTCCCTGAACTGGCTCCATTCCACATTGTTCCCCAGGTTGCCTGGGAAGCCCATCCCCAGATAAGAAATACAGTGGGGCAGGAAGTACAGTGGAAGGATATATTAATGTTTAAAGAACAGCAGAAAAAAGACCAGAGTCTCTTACATGATGATGTTGCTTTCCCCTCCCACCAAAATCAATCAGGGGAGAACATCTTTCCTCTAGAATAAAAACCCATCAGGATGAAGAATCCTGGGTGAAATCTATTTGCTCAAGATTTCCCTCAGGGCAACTTCCAGTCCTGTGTCTCTGGAATAGGAAGATTAAGGGTGCTGAGAATGAGACACAGATGAGGTTAACCCTGAATCCTGCCCCTACCCCAGGTTCTCTCACTAAGAAGGTACAGGCTGTGTGTCATGGTCTAAATGTATTACTGAATTAGGCCACAGCTGAAAGAGGGTCACAGAGTTCAGCAGGCAGGTGAAGCTGCCTGAAAGGCCTTGCAGACCCAGATGTGTCCTGGAAATCCCAAAAGGTAGTGCCTGTGTCCACAGGACTTGACCAAACTCCATGCACCTGATATTGGGTTTCCAGAGGGCTCACTACTCAAAGGTCTTGGCTTATATTTTAATCTTGTTCTTTCACATCTCTACGGGAAAGAGAATCTAGGAATTAATTCATTCAACAAATATTTACTGAAGAGACTTCTTTAGGCCAAGCACTGTGCCATAAGGCACTAAAGATATAAGAAAATTAAGACATTAACTGGGATTTGCAGGCCTAGTATTGATGGACCTGCCATTTCAAGGAGCTTTACCATGAAGCTGTAATAAAGACCAGAGTGATCACTATTTTAATATGTGAGTTTTAAACACCAGTGGTCTTTTGGGTAGATTTCATTGTAGGAAGCCTTATAGGCTGTTGTGAAGACTAACACAGGTTAATAATTGCAAGGCACATAGCACATGAGAATAGTTACGATAATGTCCTGCATTCTAACTGAACTGTCTGCAGACACGGGCAATGAGAATCCTGAGGGAAGAAGGTCTGATCTCTTATTCATCTCTGTAGCTAGGCATCTGCTACAGACTGGTATATTGCAGGTATATTCATGTGAAATCATGTTTGTTGAATGAAAGAACTGATGCTCTGATGAATTGTTGCGTAAAAGATTTAAACAACAGAGCAGGAGGCAGACCTCAACATTTGTCATATATAGTCCTTGAAGGAAAAACTGTCAAAGAAAGTACAAAGTTTGAGTTACTAGTTTAAAATGTGGATTTAGGACCACAGAAGGAAGTAAATACTTCAAATCCAGAACATAAAACTGTGAGCAGAGGGCTCAGAGTGGCTAAAGAACGCAGAGGAGAGATGGAAGCAATTGTGAGGATGGGGTGCTGATGACAGCCATGAGGAACTGGAAGGGGGGTCCCACAGATGCTGACTATAATGTCGTGAAGACGTGTTCTCTTGCCTGAGTCCTGTGTCATCTACCTAGAATGCTCTTCCTTGTTTATTCCATCTGCAAGCTGTAGATCAGATCCCATTAGTGAGTCATTAAACCAAATTAATGAGTTGTGACTTCCATTTTTTAAAGAATGAGAGAAACAGAATGGAAAATAGCAAAGTTTACTGTACATAAAACATAAACTTCAATAATAAAATCTTTTTTCAGCTTTCTGTGTGTATGTATTTACTGGGTCGTGATAAAAATGTATTTCTTATTTTGAGTAAAAATAGTTTGAAGGCCTCTGAATTAACTTATATAAAATCTTCAAGAATTAATTCAGATATCCTTGTATAAGGTAGCAGTAAAGGCTCTTGGCCTTTCTAGAGCTAACTTTTCACAGCACTCTGCATTATGACTGTCTTCCCCTCATCTCTTTTCCACACTAGATGCAAGTTCCTTGAGGACAGGGCATGACTTCTAGGTCCTCAGTGTCCATTATAGGTTCTGGCACAGAATATACACTCAAAACACGCTTGAGGAACACATAAATAAATAAGTTACTGACTTTTAAACCTAAATTCACAACAGAAAGCTTATTCCCTCCAACTCTTCAAATTGCTATCTTTTATTAACAAATGAACAAGGACCAGGTTCTCTCTTATATTCTCTCCTGTGACCTCCTTCTTACTCTCCATTGGTGGACTTACCTGCTTTTCTTTCTCCCCCTCTCCGTTCTCCCAGTGTCCTAGGTGCTCTTGCTTCTCTTTTATCCAAAGAACGGATCTCTCCTTAGCCATTTGCACTCTGGAGTGAATTTAACCCCCTCTACTCTGACCTTTCATGGTAGTTTTTAGATATAAAGGCACATCCTATTAGTAGCAGGAAAAGCCTTGTTCTGCTAGTGGGATGTATTTAGAGCTGGTAGAAAGATACCAAGGGGACTGCATATTATAGCGGTAGAGAGACCTCAGCCTGCACATATATAGAGCCCCAAAGTACACGCAACAAACCCATACCAGGAGCCCAGGTGGCATCTAGGGCTGAAGAATTGATAATGTACTTTGGAGCATTTTGAAAAATATTTTATTCAAATTTTTAATGTTTTATTTACTTTTAAGGTTCTACAACTACATATGTTTCACAATGCAGGAAATACACAATACACATAGCCCATTCAACCAAGCAGATCCAAATCATTGGCATAGAACATGTACAGCATTATCATTAGTGACAATCAACTCCATTTGCATGACACGACCAAAGCACTTCAAGTGCCTTACAAAAAAAGATTAGAAGAAGGAAAATAATTACAACTAGATTGGAAAATAGAGAGGGTTGGCTCAAGTTTACAACACTGCCTGGATAGATGTGCTAGTTCCCTGCCAGGCAAATACATCGCCATCACCAGGGGGACTATTTCTAGGAAGGGAAGGAGGCCAATTTCTGCATGAGCCCGAGAAGATGCATCGTCTTGCACACAGCCAGCATAGGGCTAATGTTGAGAGAGAGAGTGTGTGTGTGAGAGAGAAAGAGAGTGTATGGTGTTTAGGGAAGAGGAGGTAACTCCAAGGGGAAGGTGGTTTTGTGGTACAAGCAAATATTCTACTAAGTCAGCTAAATTGTTTATTACAGAACAAAGAAGCAGCTTGCTTTCTGGCTTAGGTTTTGGCTTCATGGAAAAATATGAATAGTACTAAAGAAATCCCATATGAAAGCCCTATAGTACAGTTTATCCTGTGTAAAAACCCCAAAGTATTCTTTTTGAATTTCTCCTCTCAGCTAATCTGTTTCGTAATCCAAGAGTCGGCCACTGTGCTGACAGAAGCACATTGGGATTCACAGCCAAAGCGCACTGAACAGCTGATGCGCATAAGCTGGGCCCAAGGCAGCTAGAGTGATAGATGGCTCTGGAAGGCAGGAGATCCAACTCTGCTGCCAAGCGGCTGTGGGGCCCCTTCCTCCTGCGGAAGGAATTTCCCCCTTCTGTAAATTAAACAGTGGGCCTGGTGATAGCTAAGATTCCAGCCCGAGCATTACATAAAGCTGAGCAGGGTAAAGGGAATAACATTCCAGGGTGTCATTCTGGGATTAAAGAGACATGCTCATCATCTGATATTTATATAATCAGAGAAATTTTGCTACTGATTTATTTTGAAACAGCATCTAGTTGACTTTCTAAAATAACACAATCAACGGGCACTAGTTCTGTTTAAGTGATCTAGACGAGACAAGCATATCTGAAAATCCTACAGCCAAAATTACTGTTAAACAAACAAACAAACAAACAACAAAGGTATAAACATACCAAATCATTTTGAGAAAGAATTCCGTTTAGGCTTTTCTATTTCATTAATTAATGAAATTAATTAATTAATCACATTGCATGAGAACAGGGCTAGGGGATCTTGTAAGTTCTGACTGGACTCTATTCATGGTCCACATCTTTTGCAACTCTATGTCTCTAAGAGTCACCTAGAAACTGAGGTCAGACCTCTACAAGATACTTTTGGTATCTTATAAAGAAATAATTTGGGAATTTTTTCATGAATTTTCAGCTATTTTTGAGCCTTATTTAACAGGAGTTCCTCCTTTAATACAATATCCAACTATTAAAGCACTGACAAGACAATGTTCTTTATTACCTTAAGTCTTCATCTCTTTTGTATGTTATAGTTTTATTTACCATTTCAGAGAGTAAAGGTCTGATTCTGAGCAATACTACTATTTCAAATAAGTCTATTAGTTTTACATAATAGCATCATATCACTTCATTTCACTTTCCTAATCTTCCACAACTTACTTAAAAGGACTAAGTTATTACCGGTATATTTTCAGCAAATTCCTTCTAGTACATTGAACATTTTTATGCATTCTACTTTTTAACAAGAAACCAACAATATGATCATTTTTTCCTTCCAGTTTTATTCTATATAACTTTAATTTTAGCTGATTTATCTCTATCCTATTAACTTAGTTAACTTTTCCTAATTTGCTACCCAAGACTAAAGCATTTCAGGATTTAGAAAATATTTTGTAAAAGACCAGCAATACAACACAAGTGAGGAGAAACAGAAACAGCTGCTTTCCATCATATTTGTGACATCACTACCAGGCATGTTCTAGGGTGGTTCTCAATAGTTCCTCTCACAGATTACACAGACATGGACCAAAATAATATTCCAAAATGCAGTTGAACAAATTTGGGATATTCATATTCTGATTTTTTTTTAAAATTTAAATCTCAGGGCTTCTGAAGTACTGGAACTCCCTGGAATAAGAAGGGACTCTATGCTCATCAGAGAGGCCAGCAAACCAAAGCCTTCGAGAAGCTGCTGCCTTCTGGAATCCTCCTCCCTCCTTGGCCCTGCTGTACCTACCTAAGACACAAAGGATACCTTACAGCCAAAGGGAAACCAACAGGACAAATCTGTCTAAGTATATAAATGAATGTCTATAACATGCACCTCATGTCAAGACAAGATGGTGAAATTTCAGGTCTAAAGGATATGACCATAGGTGGGAGTCAGACCAGATCCCAAGAAAATACAGTGAGGATGGGCGTGCTTCCCCCAATGATACCCGGATTCATTTTCACTATTAACTGCACATCACTATCCCACTTTGGCCATTAATACGTACAATAGCATTCTTATAAGTCATCATTTCTTTTTAATTGAATGGTAGTGGAATGAGGAATAGTTTCCTATAGGAATTAGGAAGATTTTCCTAGATTCTGTGAAAAAAATAGAAATTAATGCTCTAATATGACATAAAATCCTCAAAGAAATATAATGCATTATTTTTTAATAAAGAACTGGATATTTCAAATTTATTGAGCTTTTATAGTGTACTGTTTTCTGGTTTTTTTTAAAATTAGAGTCAGCACTGATAAAGTATATTTTGAGAGGAATATAGGAGGCTTCATGCTAAGATGAGGTGCATGTTACAGTTGAGTGATGATGGATCTTACTCAAGAATTAATTATGGGTATCAAAGACCAGAAGGCATTTCAAGTTAAATCAATCATCTTTTTTTTTTTTTTTCCTGATAAGCTAATAAGTTTTGTCAGGCAAGGAACAAGTAACTTTTATGGTTTGAGAAACAGTTGGTAATGAGATGCCACAGAAAAAAGTCATTCTACCAAACTTTAAGAAAAAAACGACATAACTCTTTGAGAGAGTATTGATTTCTAATCAATATACCAAAGTTAATAGGATAGATGTCAAGTAGGCCAGGAAGAAATATGAGAATATTTTATTCCCATACTGATGGTAAGCAGATGTCCAGTGCTTCGGCCCATATATTCAATTTAAGATGCATCTGAACTGAAAATATTCTTCTCACTATTTTTACTACAACCTGTGCTAAGAACTTTACCTTGGATCACAACATGGTCAAAGAACTTGTTAAAAGCAGGGGACTTAAACTAATTTAACATAGTTAATAACATTTTTAAAATTTCTTCACAATGGTTAAACTTCAGGTCTTACAGTGGTGTGCTGATGACCATGGGTTAATTAAAAACACGTGTCCCCTTGCTACACGGTGTTGCTCTGTTTCCCCAAGCTGATGGCTCACAAGTGCAGGTCACAGTAAGAAACACACTGTTGCCTACCTGACATAGAGGGAACGTTTCTGATTGGTTCGCAGGGACCCGGACCCGGAGCTCATGCTGTGGTTCATCATCTGCTCTCGTAGGTCATGGATTTTGGCCTCAAATCGAGCGTAATCTGGGAATGAAAATGAAGATGGCAAATTTGGTTCTGTGCCTTCAGCAAGTTAGAAATACTGCACACTCAAGGCAGCCCTTTGTCCCTGTTGTTGGTTCCTTTGCCAAGAAACAGAGGGATGCACAATGCAAGACTAGGGGAATACAGAAGGTTCACTTTCATATCATTTATTTGTAGACATTCCCAAGACGGAAAGAACAAATCAGTTACTTCCCAAAAGGCAAACTGGAAAACACACCACCACCAAATCCCCACTATTGAAAAGTACATGGGAGGAGGAGGTCATTTTCCAACTGATAGACTGGAGAACTGTTTGATGATGAACTGTGAAAAAAACAGTTTTTTGCTAAACTCTTTTACTTTTGCTAAATTCTTTTCTTGGGAAGGGGGATGTCTTAGAAGTTGATTACTTGGATTGTACCTCAATTTTGCCTTATATCTTTAATATAAAACACCACATGCCAAACTTCATCAATTCTAACACAATATATAAAAATTAGCTTCTCAGGAGATAAGGGTTAGAAAATATTAAATCTATTTTAGAAGCATGCAAAGAAAAAATATAGGGGGTCATAAAATCAAGGAAATATAATTATTAAAATATACTATGTCATCATAGGAAATTTATTTTCACCACATCAATCCAATAAAGACAGAAAAATAAGTTTTAAGATAGTAACACAGCATATAAAAAGAAATAATTTGAAGTTTTCATATTCTGAATCCTAACTTGGTCTATCATCTCCTTGGTACAACAGTATCTTGCTTTAGGAAAATTTTGCTTTAGGTAAAAGGCTCAATTTGCCCAGAAGATAACTGTAAACATGTTAATTCAAATTGTAAATGGTTCTTCTAATTGCAAAGCAACTCATCAGGAAGAATTTTAAGAGAGGTTCTAATATATTTCAGAAAACAAATTGATTTTCAACTCAATTTATTCATAACTTCACAAAACAAGAATGATTAAATGAATATAATACAAGATGATCTCCTTACAGTATATTTCAAATTTTTTATAATAAAAAGTTCCACAAAATTAAATTTAAATTCAATTTACTGAATATCTATTGGTAGTTGTGGTACGGAATTCCGTAAGAAAAATGATTTGATCTTGGTTTTCAATGACAGAAAATAATGAATTCTGCATGTTAAATATTTTTGAAATTTAGTACTCCAAAGATGGGCTTCCCAGGTGGCACGAGTGGTAATGATCCTGCCTGCCAACGCAGGAGACATAAAGAGATGTGAGTTCGATCCCTGGGTTGGGAAGATTCCCTGGAGGAGGGCATGGCAACCCACTCCAGTATTCTTGCCTGGAGAATCCCATGGACAGAGCAGCCTGGCGGGCTACAGTCCATAAGGTCACAAAGAGTTGGACATGACTGAAGCAGATTAGCACTCACTCCCGCACTCTAAAGATAAAACCCTAATAGCTGAGGGGAAATTTCTGGTGTTTAAACAAAGTCTCATGTTACCTAGATTTGGAAGGCTTCCTGTTCAAAACTTCTCTTTGAATAATTAAATCCTAAATGATTAAGTGAGCAGAATAACATATTTAACCTAAAATCTATTAACTGTAATTTAAAATATTTCATTTTAGCAGGGAGAGAAAACACTTATTTATACAACCATCAATATGATGCTATATGCAGATTAAGTCATTCTGAGCAAGTCATATTTTCTTGCCATCCTATTAATATCCAATTAACATTTATTGCTGGCCACATGGCAGATGTTATGCTTCAAGCTTCATGGGCATTATCTCATTTCTTATTTAAATTACAAAATGAAGGCCACGGATGTTGTAAAAATGTGAAGCATATAAAAAAAAAACATGGAATAAAAAATAAGAGGTCCCCATCCCCCCTTCTCCTCTCACTCCTGGTTTTCCCCACAGCATAGCCTGCAGGTACATAGACAGTGGGTGATGGACTTGCAGCCATATTCATCTGAATATACACATATACTCCCCTACACACGTGAGATCACAATTATATATTATGCTAATGCTCCTTCCTCCCTTTTTAGCAGTGTTAACTTGGATATTTTCCTACCTTCTCTTAAAATAATAAGTATCATGTTTCTTAATACCCTCAATTATATCGCACAGTTTAGGCCGTAACTTATTTAATGATTCCCATATGACAGCCTTTGCTATCAGACAGGGATCCTGGTGCATGTGAGCACACTCGAGGCAGGCAGGTAGAAAGCTGTAGCACGAGTACCAGTCAAGCTTTGCACGGACATCACACAGTCCCCATGAGCTCTTTTTTTGGAGAAAATAATCTATCCTGGAACACAGAGTTGGAACTGTATCTCCTGAGCCATGCTCCATACTGTCACCAGCTAAATGCCACGCATCGCCCCTAAGAATCACTAAATCCCAGGACACCCCCTTTACCACTTGGATGACTTCACCATCATGACAAAGACCTGAAATCCATTTTCTGAATGAATGAATGAGGGAGAAGAACTGAAATGAATTTCAGTTTTAAATGCCTACAGGTACTGAAATTGCCCATTTTCAACATTAAGTTTTTTTTTTTTTTATATATATAATGAAGAAAGACAAGATGCTTCTCCTCTAGGACTTCTTTTCTCAAGGCTAATTATTCTGTTTAATTTCAAGGCTTTATTCCTATTTAATTAGGGTCACTCCCAAATTGCACTGTTATTTTTACTGTTCCCTCCTGGCAGTCTCCGAGCTCTCCCCATCTCAGCCATGTCATACAGTCTGGAAACAGTTCCTGATACTTAACCGCATGTGATTGGCACTTTGTTAGACTCTTCCTGTGTTCTCCTTAATGGATGGCTCATCAGATCCCCAAAATGTTTTCTACCATGCTTTTGAAATGTTTATTCTGCATCCTATTCTACAGTGTTTACATTCCCTGCTATGGATGGGGAAGTATTATATTGTGTATTGTATTGTATTTGTCTTACTTGGAACCTATCTTGTTCTCAACTTCTCCACTTTAATCATATTAAACATAAATCTCATATTCAAAAGTGTTTATCCTTCTTTGTCCCTTTTTGAAAAATAAAGCTTTACAAGTAATTTCATCGAAGGAAAAACAATAAGATTTGAGTTTGTAAATATAAATGGTGTGTGTGTGTCTGCATGTGAGTATGTGTGAGATAGAGACAGACAGAGAGGACAGAGATATGTCTCCAGCCTCTCAGAGATGAACAAGTTATAGTTAGAAATGATCTAGAAATAAACAAGAAACTAGACACATAAATTGTGATGTATGTCTTCTTTATGTTTTATAATAGTACTGAAAATTACATTTTCAACAAGTTAAAAATCTACCACCACCACGTCCATTCAATCTTAATTCTCTCTTCTCTCCCCAAATGTTTCATTCACATCCATGCCCTCCTCTTTGGGATATTTTCCAATAGATTCCTAACACTCAGGAAAACATTCTAATGAGATTTTTATTTTATTTATCCTGGGCCGTGCTGGGTCTTCGTTGCTGCGTGCAGGCTTTCTCCAGCTGCAGTCAGTGGGGGCTACTCTTCGTTGTGGTGCTGGGACTTCTCGTTGCAATGGCTTCTCCTGTGACAGAGCACAGGCTCTAGGTGTGGGGTCTTCAGGGGCAGCACATGGGCCCTACAGCCCGAGCTCAGTAGTCGTGGCACAGTGGGCTCAGGCTGCTCCGTGGCATGTGGCATCTTCCCCGACCAGGGATCAAACCTTTGTCCCTTGCGCTGGAAGGCAGATTCTTCTCCACCGTGCCACCAGGGAAGTCCCTGATGAGATTTCAAAGTGCTCACTAAGGGAAAATTCATGTTTACTGAGTACCTGCAGTAAACCAACTTCTGTGCTAGGTACTTAAAAATTATGTTATTTCTCCTAACACAGTTCTGAGGTAAGTCTATATTTTAGAGGTGGTGAAACAGGTCCAGAGAGGTTAACTTCACCACAGTCACAGAGCTTCTCGGCTCCAGAGCTCACTGGACATGGAGCCAGCATTCAAGCCTGGGTCTCTGAGAGGCCACTTTGTTTCCATCACACCCCAGTGCCTATTAAAACACCACAATTCTCCCTGGGAACCCAGGCTTCCTCCATTCTCCGCCCCTCCCACCCAACACCACGCTCTCTTTCCTCTCACCAGCTGCATCACACGCATGCTGGTCCGCTCATTTACTGTCCCTTAGAGCGTGGCTGTGCCTCTCCCATCTCTGCTTCTCCAACTTCAAGGTCCATCATGCCTCCTTTCCTACACATGGGATTGTACTAGGCACATGGCACATAGTTTTTAAAAAGACAGAACCTAAAGGAGTTTACTTCTTGAACGGGACACTGACAAGGAAATTAAGCAGGATAAGGCTGAGGTGGGAAACTGCATTAAAGCAGCAGGACCCTAAGCCACTACAAAAAACAGTATGGAGGTTCCTCAAAAAACTAAACATAGAACTGTCATATGATCCAGCAATTCCACTCCTGGGCACGTATCTGGACAAAACTCGAATTCAAAGAGATACATGCACCAGTATGTTCATAGCAACAGCACTCACAACAGCCAAGACACGGAAACAGCCTAAATGTCCATTGACAGATGAGTTAATAAAGATGTGGTATATATATATACACAAAGGAAAACTACCCAGCCATAAAAAAGAATGAAATGCCATTTGCAGCGACATGTATGTAATTAGAAATCATACTAAACGAAGTAAGTTGGAAAGAAATCGACAAATACTATATGATTTCACTTATATGTGGAATCTAAAATATGGCAAAAAAATGAACCTATTATCTACAAAACAGAGACAGACTCACAGATGTAGAGAACAGACTTGCGACCGCCAAGCCGGGGGAGAGAAGGGGAGGGAAGGACAGGGAGTCTGGAATTAGCTGATGTAAACCAGTATACATAGGATGGACAAACAAGGTCCTGCTGTATCGCACAGGAAGCTATATTCACTATCCTGTGATAAACCACAATGGAAAAGAAAAGCATGCTTGTATGTATACAACTGAATCATTTTGCTGTACAGCAGAAATTAATGCAACATTATAAATTAACTATACTTCAATTTTAGAAAAGCATCTTGGCTCTCCCATTTATTAGCTGTGCATGACAGTGAAAGTTGGGCTCAGTTTCTTCATATGAAGGCAGAACAGGAATAATAATTGTACCTACTTCAAGATATGTGGAAGGTTACAAGAGAGAGCTGACTGGTAATGACTGATAATTCCTGCTGTTAATTTTCATACGTAATTTAACACCTGTTCTTGTTCCTGCTTGCAAAAGTCATAACCCCTTTCTGTGCCAAGTAAAATGGAAACCTGTGTCTGCTCTCAGTGGCCCCTATTACAGCCTCACTCTGCCTGTTAGGAATTGACATCTCGACCAGGTCAAAAGGAAAGAGTTGCAGATGGCCATTTGGGATGCCTGACACTAGGGTTGAACTATTCCCCTGCTGGGCAACCACTGAATGGCACCTCAGGATCCTCTCACAAATCCACAATCATGTGGAGGTCAGGAGAATGATGCCCAACTCTGAGGCTGCTGCCTTTTTCAGGAACATCAGTGATCTTGTCCATCGGTATCATCGCAAGGCTTTGAGCTACTGATGGACACTTGGATGGAGCAAGGGCAAGGGTGTGAACGCCCCTTGCCACACATGAGAGGAAGCTCTGCCATATACCTGCTTCCTCTGCAGTTTGTCAAGTGTGAACAAGGAGACCCAGAAGCAAACTGACCCCCGTCATCCACATAGGAATGAAGGCACCGCCCCAGAAGTCTGGGGTTGCTTAATGCAACAGGATTCATCTGCATTGATTAAAACTGAACGACTGCTCACATCTTCAAGTCTCTGATGGCCAGCCATGCGTCAGAGAAGAAAACAATGAGCTCACTGGGTTAGACTACAGCATAAGGCATCTGCATGTCATCCCTGACGTGATCTGGCGGGGGGCCTACCCCTCCACAGCTGTGCCCTTGTGCAGCCGACTAATGATTGTTACTTATCAGGGGACACAGCGAGCAAAGCAGGACGGGGTGCAGGCTGGGAGGCCAGCTTTAAATCTTAATCCTGTCATTTAATACTAACGGGACCATGGGAAGTTTCTGAGCGTCAGTGTGCTCATCTGTAAATTGTGAGACTCCTCTCACAAAGTGGTGTGGGAATCAAAATGAGATTTGGCATGGAGCTTTTTGTAAATGTAAGATAGTGGTTCCTATTGTTACTGTGGTGGCCCCTGCTTAAGACAAATACATATCCAGTCCTCAGCCACACTAATGGGGATAACAGTATCCTATTCCTATGTGCTCATTATGGATACAAATGCAGTTTTAACAGCAACTGGTAAATCACTGGACTGTGAGCAGGATTCTGCACATCCAAGCAGAACAGGCTGCTTTCCTGCCAAGTTACCCATTTCCACGCTCCAGGGAAAGTAGTTTGAAGAGACTACCTGCCACTCACCCAAGAAGTGATGTTTTAAACAGATAAACCTGAGCTAGAAGTTCTCGGTGGCTTATAAGCTAAAGAAGCCTGGGCTTTGGGACACCTTCCAATAGGGATGGCGTAAATTACAATGACACGCATCCTGCTGGGGTCACAATACTGTTTGCCTGCACTTGACACTTGCCGTCACTAGAGCCCAGGAAGGGTATAAGGGAAACATGCAGACAAATCACTGTTCCGGCAGAGAGATACAGGGGAGCAACTGTGAATGCTTCCATTTCTTTGGGGGAAATACCTTCTTCATTTATTCAGCAAACGTTTCCTCAGGGTTTATTACACGACAAGCACAATGCTAACTGAGAGGAATACTGAGTCCACTGGACAGTTCTCTGCCTTAAGGGGCTCACACATGTTACAAAGGAGAAACTGAGGCAGGTTAAATCTTTGTGAAAGACTGTAGGATTTCCTAGGTGGCACAGTGGTAAAGAATTCGCCTGCCAATACAGGAGATGCAAGAGAGGCAAGTTTGATCCCTGGGTCAGGAATATCCCCTGGAGTAGAAAATGGCAACCCACTCCAGTATTCTTAAAATTCCATGGACAGAGGAGCCTGGCAGGCTACAGTCCATGGGGCTGCAAAGAGTCAGACACGACTGAGCACACACACACAGCGGCAGTACTGTTTCTTTAGAGACGGTGGACTCAAGAGTCATTTAGACTTCACAAGCTGGCACGTACGTGTATAGAAGAGGGAAAATGTTAACCTTATAAACAATGTAATAGGATAAATAAAAGTGCTTAAAACTAGAATATTCCAAACATATCACTGCTCTTTCTAGGCTTTTTCTTTTTTTTTTTTGCAAAAGATTATAGACAATTTTACTTTAAAAGTGAAAAATTATGAGACGTACATTCTTCAGGAAAATATCAGAGATGTATTATTCTTCACTAGATTTAATCAAATAGGCATGCATAGGAGGGTCGCCATAGAATACTGGTTATGCCTCAAATCCAAGAAGCAATACTTTGTTAAAATTCTTTTCTATAATGAATGACACAAAAATAATTCTATTTACTTGGCACTCAGAAACAAATCAAAAGCTCCCATTTCACCACCTCTTCTTTTATTCATTTGCCCCAAAACTTCAGAGCTGGACAGGCACAAAAGAGGCACCATCATGTTTCATCAGGCTTTAGAGACAGCCCCAGAGCTTTCAGCCTCTGGCTGTTTTTCAGTCATGCTGGGAAGGCTGCTGTTTTTACAGACTGCTATAGAAGACTGGCTCCCCTCTCATACGTGTATTGGCACGCCCACCTGCCATCAAGAGACCTAATCTCTGGACAATGGAAGGAAGGATTTTCAGTGGGTCTACACAGGCTGGTTATTCTGCCTCAAGACTTTACTAGCCTTTTATTCCGGTTCTTTCCTTAACTCATCTCTCAGACTGCAATCCTGCTTTCTGCGTTCAACTGGTGATATGGAATTTTCCACTGCAGAAGATTTACAGATGTTGTTTGGTTTACTTCTGATTCAGACTGTGTGGGGGTGGGGCGGAGACCAGGAGACAGACAGATGGAGAGAGAGAGAGAAATAGATTAAAAACTAAATTCATTAGAATTGAAATATAACTGGGACTCCTAGACAACAGGGTGAGTCTATTATTGTTTCAGAACTCCACAAAGTAAGAGCACTAATGCTCTAGCACTGAGCATTAAAAACTTAGTTACAGACACCATGAGGGCAAGACACTGTCATACATTTTCTGTATCCTTGTTTGGAACAGAGTGTGACATACGGTTATCAGTTAATAAATGTCAATGTAAATGTTTGCTGAATGTGTGTTCGTCGATCAGTCGTGTCCGACTCTTTGCGACGCCATGGACTGTAGCCCACCAGGCTCCTCTGTCCATGGGATTCTCCAGGCAAGAATACTGGAGTGGGTTGCCATTTCCCTCTCCATTGCCATTTCCTTCCCCATTGTTGAATTGGGCAAGCTAAATAAAGACTTCAGGGGAAAAATTGATCTTTTTGTTTGCTAAATCTAGTCTAACGTGGATCAGTGTACATTGCTTTTTAAACTTTTATTTTTAAAACTTTTTTATTAAACTTTTTATTTTGTATTGGAGTGTAGCGATTAACAATGTTGTGATAGTTTCAGGTGGACTGCAAAGGGACTCAGCCACACATACATTATCCATTCTCACCCAACCTCCCCTCCCATTCAGGCTTCTGCACAGCATTGAGCAGAGTTCCCTGTGCTATACATATACAGTAGGGCCTTGTTGGTTATCCATTTCAAATATAGCAGTTTGTCCATGACCATCCCAAATTCCCTTGCTATCTCTTCTCCTTATCCTTCCCCCTGGTAACCATAAGCTCATTCTTTAGGTAGATCAGACCTTTTAGAGCAAGTTTTAATACACTGAATTAAGATACATTGTTTCTCTCTCTCAGTAGAATTGGGATCACTTGTTTTGACTAAAACAATTTCTAGGCGCAGTCTAGCTAGAGAACCTTTAAAGAGGTTTCAGTAAATGCTCAGGAATTCTTTAATGCGTGAAATGAAGTAAGTTTTATAGACAAACAACAGTCTGAATCCCCAACCAGTTATCTTGTACAATGTGCATATAAGTCTGAAAATTAGATACATCAAATTTCAATTTGGCTTCAGGCAGACTTTGCTTTATGGATTCATAAAGGCAGATTTTCTTTGATTACCAGGATTATTGCAAAGTGGAGTCAGCACAGAAATTTTTTTGAATTTGGTAAAGTCTATGTCTTCAGTCAACTGGGAGTAGCCTGATGTTAATTTTTTTTTAAGGCTCTGGAATAAACAGAATCCGACTTTAAATCTTAAGTTCCTCCACTAATTCACAGTGTGGGTTTTGTGCAAGTTATTCAACCCAGAGCAGACTTAGTTTTCTCATATATACAACAGAAAAAACACCACCAGCCTCGTCAGATTGCTTTAAAATTAAATGTGATAGCATCTATAAATTGAAAAAAGATTAAGATCTCTTGAAACTTTGTATTCCTCATTTATAAAATGAGGGTAATATTAAGACCCTACTTACATTACGAGGTTGTTGTAGGATCAAATGAAAAAAACAGATATAAAAATGCTTGATAAACTGAATACCATCAAAAGTGATGATAATAATTCTTATCAATACAGCCTTTTCAAAATTTCCCTTCTGCCCAGAATATTTCTTCAGTATCTGACATTTGTCCCCAAAGTTGTGAAATTAGATTTCTGTCTTGATTACGGAAACAAAGCCACATAGGGCATCATGCTTAAGAGAGGAAACGCGAAACTCCTGAGGGGAAAGTGGGAACCTCTGATATCACTGGGGCCTGGCTGCCAATGGCAATTCTCTCTGAAGGTTCTGCTGGCAGGTTGAATGAAAGGCTCAGAGCAGAGACGCACAAGCTGTAGTTTAATTGCTGTGATTCGTAGGTAATGGTATGGCAGAAAAAGGATCAAGGAGTTGGGCCTTCTAATTTAAGGCAAAGGGCCTAAGACTACATCCAATCAGATAAGAAAAGGCTTCCTTCACAAATAAGTGTTAAATCTTTGCTGGATTTGTCCGGGTCCTTCTTTTGTGTTAAAATCATGGAACTAGAAGCTAAAATAATACTGTTCAAGCTTCCTGTGTTCTTCTGCAGTAATAATCAGTTAGATCTTGCCCAATGAAAAGGATGATATTCTTGCCTAATTATAGACTGGGGCAGAGAAAGAAGATAATGCAGCCTGGCTCTAGAGGTAGGCAGGCTGGCAGACCTCTTGGGTGACATAAGGGGTACAAACATTGGTCTTGCTCCCACAACATTCCTATCAGGTTTATCCTTTAATAGCATCTTGAGAAATACATATACATATTATCTTGGAGGATAACCCACCATTCTGAGATAAACAGAAGCACAAAAGGAAGAACACTAAGAGAAAATGGAGGCTTAGAGAGGCTAGACAATTCGTCCAAGGTCACGTAGAAGAGCTGGGATTTGAATCCACATCTAGTTCCAGCCTCAACCAGCTTCTTTTCACTACACTGAGACTACACTTGGCTCTATAAGCAACTGTGCTAGGCCCTCCTTTACTCCTGACATATACAGGTCCATGGCCATCTGGCTCGGTCACCCTGGGTAACAAGTTAATGACCAATTTCCAGTCCAGCTATAGATTCATACCTACAGTGAATTCTGTAAGACAGGTTGGTAAGAGCAACATGAAAAAGCTTTGTTTGGTCTCTCCAAAACAATTCCCAAATGAAAGCTTCTCAGTATGTGATTAGTATGATTCTGGGTTTAAGGCTTGCAGTCAACTGGAAACCAGGGCTCCTGTTGGTGCAGGTTCGCCACATCTGGGGCTGACTGCCAGGCTCATTTGCTGCCCTCTATCTATCGAACACACACCGGCACTCAACAGGGTTGCAGGGAGGCCGAACATGCTCAGGAGAGAGAGCAGTCAGCCCTGCCTCTGACACTGTAGAATCTGCAACACTTTGGGGCATGGATTTCCAGAGTGGCTGCAGAGAGGAGGGCCGGGTCACCACATGAAACATAAGGCTGAGGGTAGAAACACTTCATAAATCTAAACTTACATAATAGATTGTGGAGATTTTTTGTCTAAACATATATCTTTCTTACTTTTTTGTTGTCAAAATGTCCTACCAAATGTAATATACAATGCTTGCTTGGATCCTGATTGAAAAAAAAAAAGACATTTTAAGTCATTAAAAACTGCATATTGTATCACACCAAGAATTGTTTTAAATTCTGTTGGGTGTGGTAACAGCATTGTGGTAATATAAAAACAAATTCTCTCTTTTCTCATTATAGTTTCTGAATATTATAAGAATGAAAAGAGATAATGGTGGGATTTGTAAAATACATGAGCAAAGAAAATATTTTAGGTCATATACAATGCAAATTGGCAAACTTGACCATTATTGAATATGAGTGACAAATACACAAGCATTCTTTGCAAAATTCCAATTTTGTGTATGTTTGAGATGTTCATAACAGAAACATTTAAATTAATTATTAAAAGGATTAAATGTCCTCACTTAATAAAATTAAAAAGCTGGCAACACAGTGCCGTCCTCCTCACAAGTACAGTGTGTGGGGAATGATGGGGCCTGGCTCCTCACTCGGGTATCCCCATGTGTGTCGGTCTGAGTCCTGGTGGGCTCACAGTAAAATAGGTATGGGACACCTAGACCTAACATTGTTTGGAGATTTCATGGAGGTAACTGCCATGAAAGTGCTGTGCTGCTCAAAAGCTTCTGCTCAGTCAGCAAACGTTTCTTGAGCATCAACCCTGGCAACGCTCTGAGTTAGATACCAGTGATATTATGATATAATGTGGTCTCTGCACACAATGACTTTTCACCACTGCTATCTAATGTATACACTGATTTCCACAGTGATGGCAATTTCAGAACTAGCTCTAGCTTCTAGTTTGAATACTGTCAACAATTCTTTCTTTAAAATGCATTTGTTTTTAATCAAAGGACAATTGCTTTATAATATTGCCTTGGTTTCTGCCCATCAACAATTCTTGGTAAAGGCAAGAAGGTCCCTGCTCAGCTCAGATGATCTTTATCTTTCCTCGGATTCTAGCTTTTGAGATTTTCCAATTTCCATTCTCCTCCAGCTACAAAACATCATCCATGCTGTTCCCTCTGCCTGGAACACCTTTCCATTGGTCTTTATCAGCTTCTTGTCTTCCCCACCTATCTCCAACATCAAGTTCTCAGACAACTCCCTGACCTATGACAGGTCCTTCCATTACACCAATGGATATTTTTCCTTTGTAGTATGTCCCGTACCTGAAACTGATTACCTGTAAAGATCTGCTTGTGATTTGTTAGGCTCATGGGAGATGCCTGAGAAATACTTGATAATGGATGGAGAGAGGCTGCTGATGTGACTATTTCTCCTTCATCCTGATAAAGAAAAGTGACCTAGCCATTCTGAAAATGTCGAGACTTTGATAACTATGTTCTATCCCTCCTTGGCTCTCCCACTAAAAGAATTTTCATTTTCCCACTGAGGTTAAAGGAAGAATTGCCAAAGATATAGACGGAGGGAACTATTTATCCTCTACTTTTTTCTCATCATAATTATCTATTTCCAAATTCTAAAACCACCTAGATTCTTCTCCAATCCTGAGTACCTTTAACTTCTTGGGATGCTATACATGTTCCTATTTATTATATTAATATAGTAAGCATTTTATGGCATGCAACCAGAAAAATCACATAATGGGAAATAACCCACAGCCCCCCAAACACACAAACAGGAGCCGAACAGAACTTTAGCACAATTTATGGTAACAAGGTTGTCCTCAGTTTAGTTATTTTTACTGTGTAAAATAAAATTATTTGCCTTATTTCACCACTTTTTCCTATAAAACTGTTCCCTTAATTTTTGGCAAAAGATCTGTGAGAAAGTGAAGGACTTCCCGGGTGTACATGAATTTCAAATTACCATTTAAGCAAGGACAAAGTGTAATCCAAAACTGTCCTCTGAACAAATATCATTTGCTAAGAAATGTGAACTCTAAAACTAAGAAAACATGGAACTGGCACACAAGTGTATGTTCCTTGGTTCTTTGTCTCATCACAACAAAGATTTGGAGCAACGGACATTAACACCCTCGGCGTGTCACAGCTCTCAGGTCTTGGACAAACCGTGCTACAGCTCTTAGGCAAATCAGTGTTACAGCTCCATTTTATTTAGAAGATAGCAGGAGAATCCAAGACTCAAAGAGAAGAGAGTGGAGGAGTGCGTGGGGAGGGAGGGGGGTGGGAAAGAGAGAGAGCGAGAGAGCGAGAGAGCGAGAGCGAGAGCGAGAGAAAGCGCTTTGGCTCCTCCTTTTATATGTTTTTTCCTCCACCTGGGCCTGCCCTATGCAAATTGGGCTTAGCCAGGAGTGCTGTTTGTTCTGTTTGTTCTGCCTGAAGTCTTCACTCTGGTCCTCCGACCTTCCTTGTCTTTTAGCCACTGCCATTTTGGACTCCTTTTCCCTATTCTACCTACCTAACAGAACCACTGGGTGGCTTAAGGGATCTACTACAGAAGTCACTTAACCAGCCGCATTCTGATGAAGAGACTGGACAGTGACGGGACAGAGATTAGAGGTCACTCAGGGGTCTCTTTCAATGGTCCAGGTGAGAGACGGTGAGAACAGTGGGAGTGGAGAAGAGGGGACGGACGCTTGGGAAGCATAAATAAGGGGCTTTGCTGACTGACTCAGTGTGACCTATAAGAAAGAGTGTGCAAGTACCCAGGGTTTCCTCAGGTTTCTAGCTTGAGCAAGACTGAGAACAGAAGAGGCAATGAGAGAGCCACTGAGAGGCAAAGAAAATGACAGAGTCCATGGCGGCACTTTGATTTTGAAGGGGCATCATTACAGCCCAGCCTTCTCGTGCCAGTGACTGGGAGTAAGGGCAGATTACATCTTTAACAAGTGGAGCAATTTATAAACTAGATACTTTCCTGGTCTGTGGAAGTGTTAAAGAAGACTGTGCTGCAGCTACAGTGAGACAGGGTTCTGTGAAACACATACTAACCTGCTCATTCTATCCTCTAGACCCACAGAAACAGGAGAAAATAATAAAAGTAACCATTAAAAGTGACTTTTATGCACAAATAAATAAAAATACGCCATGGGAAAATTGACCCCTGTAGAACTGAATCAGGCAAATTTATCTTCCTTTTGATTAATAATTTAAGAAGAAATCCCAAGCCTGCCTCTGGAGCTGTAGGAGTAACTCTTATAATTAGACTCTCATCGGAACCATGAGTGTGAGGATCAGAACGCTGACTCAGCCTGGTGTCAATTATTTGCAGCTTGCACAATGAAAGGCTAAAAATTTGGAAGATGTAGGATGACTGAAGCCCAATTCTGGGGGTTGCTTCAGCATAGTCACACGATAAGGTCTTTTAATTAGTATTTGCTGGCAAATTTATCCTCTTTCTCCTTTAGTTTGAGACCAGAAAATATTTGTGGGACTTGCTTGGGATGGTATTTGTGCTTCCAATTCAAGAACCAGAAATCAACACACACCAACAACTTTCCTTTCTCTTTAAACTCAAATGGAGCTGGTTTCTATGGATCAGTCCAAGAAACAGCCCTTTTTAATACAATCTAGTTATGTTTGCCATACTTCAGAATGAATTAACAGATTCACAAAATCTCTGCCCACAGAGAACTGCAGTAGACCAGCAGGTCTCCAGTTGGCCCCTTCTGGATTCATGAGGACATAAGAAGATGTGAATAGAATACCTTTTATACAGAAGCCAGTTTTGATCAACTAGCTATAATCGCCGGCTCCAATGACCCCTTCCTTAGATTCAATAAATTTGCTAGAGTGGCTCGCAGAACTCAGAGAAACATTTTCCGCACTTTCACCCATTTATTATAAAAGGATATGACAAAAGATACAGTTGAACATCCAGATGAAAGAGATGAATAGGGCAAGGTACATGGGAAGGGGTGTGGGGCTTTCATACCTTCCCCGGAGGAGCCACTCTCCCAGCACCTCCATGTGTTCACCAACCTGGAGGCTTTCCAAACCCCTTTCCCTCAGGATTTTACAGAAGCTTTACATCACAAAAGCATGATCAGTCATTAACTCCATTTTCAACCCTTATTCTTTCTCAAGAGAAAGGGTGGGTAGGGCTGAAAATTCCAAGCTTCTAATCATAGCTTGTTCTTCCTGGTAACCAGCCTTCATCCAGGAGCCCCCTCCCCACCCCAAGAGTCACCTCATTAGAACAACAGACAATTCTTTCACCCAGGAAATTATAAGCGCTTCAGGGAGCTTCCTCAGGAACAGAGGTCAAAGGCCAATGTTAGAACAAGAAATGCTCCTGTTGGTCTTATCACTTAGGAAATTATTAGGGTTTTAGGAGCTCTGTGCCAAGAACTGGGGACAAAGACCAATACATACTTTTTTCTGTTTTCTCACACCCCTGTAGGGACTTGAGCTCATGCTTTTCCAGCTGGGCTAAGTCAACTTCCACTCACCCATCTTTCTAGCTTCCAAAACTGTGTACATATTTCTTACATGTGTTGTAAAGACTTCTTTTTTTAATCTCATAGTTTATACCTATTTAAATTCCTTGTTACTTTGGTGGAATGCTGGGAGGGAACAGAAACATATGCAGGTATTCAAACTGCTATGTATATATCTTCCCAAGATCACATATCCACCCATTTAAAAAAAGCTAGGATTCATTTATTTTCATATATTTCATTCAGTTGTTATTAAAGTCTTATATCTTTCCAGATTGACACAGAAAAAATTACTGCATGAATCCACCCATCCACCCATTTTTAAAAAGTGCTGGGAATAGAAATAAAGGATTAAACAATCTAATCCCTGCCTTCAAAGAACTCACTATTTATAATGGGGTATAGGCTAGAAAATACACAATACAAATAAGCTTGTTAAGGTGGAAACCAGGAACTGTATCAGTACAAAGGAGAGGTTCCTAACCCAGTTTGAGAGGAAGTACAAAGTGAATGGTGTTTGAGATGAGGTAACACCAAGACTTAATCTCAGAGGAAGAGGAAGCAATGGGTGGGCAGAAATGACTAGGTGTAGGGATGGCAGAAGCAGAGCAAAGCCAAGAGGGCACCTGTGTAAAAGGCAAAGGATCATGCCTCTTTTGACTCTAAAGAGGAGACATTTTTCTTAATCAGCAAAGACAAAGGGGACTGAATCACCTTTTGATGAGGCAACTTGATGTCAGTGTCCTTCCAGAAGAAAATGAAAAGCAACCCACTTATAATGAGCTCTTTGGTTCTTGAATTACCAAGTAAAACTGAGGTATCAGCAACTTTTGGCTGAGTGAGAAGTTTGCTAATAGAACCTCTGCATTAGTGTGGAGGGAAGGAACAGTTTTGATAAGTACAAAAGCATAGTGTGAATATATGACATTATTATTACTACCACATTCCAACCATCACCATTCTCAGCCCTGAGGCATCCTCTACAACTTATAAAGTGAAGCATCTTCTCTGTGGTTTGGCGCAACAGCAGCCTCCTGGTTTCACTATTACACTACAGTCATGTAAGATGTCGCCACTGGGGGTGGGAGGGTGATGGCCAAACAGGACTTCCCTGTACCTTTCTTGGCAACTTCATTTGCAACTTTTAAAAGTTAAGGGAAAGGAGGAGAAGAAACAGCTTTTCAAGGCCAAAGATGGAGAGCATTTTGTCTGCATTTCTATTCAGGGCTGTAATGAACTGAACTCACTGTACTGCGTTGCAGATCACTAGAAACTTAAAATCCAATTAGGACGGTGCCACCAGCCTGGCAAAAGGGCAGATGAGAGCCTTGGGACAACCCTGGGACTCAGTGGCAGGAGGCTGAGTGGGAAATGTAAAGCATCTGCCTCTAAGCATACAAACCACAGTAACAATTTTAAAATGTACTTTGGTCATTGTAGTTTTTCTTTAATCACTAAGTCATGTCCAACTCTTTTGCGACCCCATGGACTACAGCCTGCCAGGCTCCTCTGTCCATGGGATTTCCCAGGCAAGAATACTGGAGTGGGTTGCCATTTCCTTCTCCAAGGGATCTTCCCAACCCAGAGATTGAACTCACATCTGCTACATTGGCAGGCAGGTGCTTTACCACTGAGCCACCTGGGAAGCCCTGTACTTTGCATCGTTAGCATATAATCAAAATCCATTGTGAAGCAAGGTGTTTTTCCTGCTGGACATTCTATTTCTAGTTCTGCTCTTTGGCTCAATCAGTAGCAGGTAAATATGTCCCTCCAGCCCCCAGCTTCTGCCAGCTCCTATGTACCCCTGGTGCTGGAAGGTAGATGGTAAGAAATTCCAAGGCATGCTTGGGAACACAGTCTTGGAATTACACACAATGAATGATGCCATCACTAGTGACTCAGGGCATAAAGAACCTGTGGAGTGAAAAATTGTCTTTATGCAAAAGAGTATCTGGATATTTGGACAAAACTGAAATGATAAGGCAGGAATAACCAGTACAAACTTATTTGCCAAGAACTTTAGTCCTCGTTTTTCAGAGACTCAGTCTGTGTGCTGGTCATTTTCTCTCATATTTGATTCCCACACCTTCTCTTGCTCTGTTTTATATCAAAACAGCTGACCCCATGCAAATTACACTGCCTAGGCTCTCTTTCTAGACCAGAGGGAGACACTCATGGGACCCTGGAGTCGGGGAGGAGGGAGAAGCCAGGGTGTTTTTTTCTTTGCTCTGTTTCAGGGGGTGTTTCGGGAGTGTCTATTTTTCTACCATGGCTTCTACAGATGTTATTTCAGGTCTCTACTAGCGTGGGCTGGAAGGTTTCTCAGTGTCATCTTGCTCTGGCTCTTTCATCAGAACAGCGGAGAGTCTTCTGACTTCATTTAAACATGTTAGTGGTTTGCTGGAGGATACCTGTGACCTTGATGTTTGTTAAGCAGGCAGACCCAAACAAGAGTAAGTTGACACTGCCATTCTAAAACTGCCAGAAAACACACTCAGTAGGTAGCACCAGCGCATGAGGTTTTAACTATAATGCTTACATTAGGCTGAATAATTCCCCTCTCCCCAAATATCCATATACTAATCTGCAGAACCTGTGAATGTTATCTTCTATGGCAAAAAGGACTTGGAAGGTGTGATTGTGTTAAGGAATTTGTGATGAGGAGATTATCCTGGATTATCTGGGAAGCCCTAAATGAAATCAAAGCTATGGTTTTTCCAGTAGCCAGGTACAGATGTGAGAGCTGGACAATAAAAAAGGCTGAGTGCCAAAGAATCGATACCTTTGAACTGTTGTGCTGGAGAAGACTCTTGAGAGCCTCTTGGAGAGCAAGGAGATCAAACCAGTCAATCCTAAAGGAAATCAACCCTGAGTATTCATTGGAAGGTGAATGTTGATGCTGAAGCTGAAGCTCTGATACTTTGGCCACTTGATGTGAAGAGCTGACTCACTGGAAAAGACCCTGATGCTGGGAAAGATTGAAGGCAGGAGGAGAAGCGGGTGACAGAGGATGAGATGGCTGCATGGCATCACTGACTCAATGGACATGAGTTTGAGCAAATTCCAGAAGATAGTGAAGGACAGGGAAGCCTGGTGTTCTGTAGTCCATGGGATCCCAAAGAGTCAGACACAACTGAATGACTGAAGAACAACAAATGCAATCACAAGGGTCCATATAAGAGGGGAAAGAACACCAAAGGAGGAAGTAGGAAATGAGGCGACAGAAGGAAGGGGCTGAAATGAGATGAGGAAGGGATCAAGTCCCAGAGTGTGGGTGGCTTTCGGAAGCTGGAAAAGGCAAGGGAATGGATTTCCTGCAGAGCCGTCAGGGGGAACCAACTCTGCCAACACTGTGACTTTAGCTTGGTGAACCATTTCAGATTTTTGGCTCCCAGAACTGTAGGAGAATAAATTTGTATTGTTTCAAGCCACTAAATTCATGGCAATTTGCTATTGCAACAATAGGAAGCTAATACAATGCTTCAAATACATACAGATTCTTCTTGCTTTAAAAATGCCATGTCTTGAGACTTCCCTGGTGGTCCAGTGGCTGGGACTCTGAGCTCCCAATGCTGGGGTCCAGGGTTCGGTCCCTCGTCAGGCAACTGGATCCCACATGCTGCAACTAAGACCTGGCCCAGCCAAATAATTTTTTTTTTTTAATGCCACATCTTGGCTATCAGCAAAGTAATTCCATCCATACATGAATCCTAGCCTGTTACAGAAGTCCTTAAGAGGAGTTTATAGAACTTCCTTGCCTCAGATACCACCGCAGATGTCACGATGTGCCCCTCATATCTCCCTTCAAGACTGAAGCACTTACTCCCCGAGCTGTTCACAGATGAAGAAAGCAGCATCACCCTAAACACCTCTTCCTTTCTGGGGCAGTCTACATGGAGTTCCTGGTCAGTGAAGGGTGTCAAGGCCCAGCCCCTTTATCTCATCTCAGGACAGCTGTACAGGGCCATACCTTCAGGAGCCTCCATTGAAACTATTAATATCCAACTTTTCCTTCTGCCTGATTCGATTGCCTTCCCCTGCAATTTGATTCTAAAGCACTCCCCATAAATTTGCTATCTGCCAATCTCCACCTGAGTGGAGCTTTCCCAGGGACTCAACCAAGAAAACTGATTTATCTATATTTAGTCAAAAGCACTGCCTACTTGGTTAATTTCTCTTTATATCTGCTGATAATTATCAACCCACTCTCCTATAATACATTAAACTAAAAAGATAACTTTTAAGAATGCAAGATCCTATCAAAAGAGAACATGACCATTTACAAATATCCGTCAGCTGAGGTCTTAGGTGCAGTGTGAGTTAAGGACTGAGGATGGAAGAAAGCGTCAGAAAAGGGACGGACACTGGAGTGTCAAACGGTGACATTTATTAAGGAGTTGTATAAGGATGCACGCGTGCATGCTCAGCTGTGTCAGACTCTTTGCAACCCCGTGGACTGTGGCTTGCCAGGCTCCTCTGTCCATGGGATTTTCCCAGCAAGAATACTAGGGTGAGTTGCCATTTCCTCCTCCAAGTGGTCTTCCCGACCCAGAGATCGAGCCTGTGTCTGCTGCATTGCAGGCGGGTTCTTGACCAGACTCACCAGGGAAGCCCGCATAGAAGGATGCCTTGCTGTTTTAGTTGCTAAGTCACGTCCGACTCTTTTGTGACTCCACGAACCGTAGCCCGCCACGCCCCTCTCTCCATGGGATTTCCCAGGCAAGAAGCCATTTCCTTCTCCAGGGGATCTTCCTGAACCAGGGATCGAACTAGGGTTTCCTGCATTGGCCGGTGGATTCTTGACCACTGAGCCACCAGGGGAAGCCCAAATATAAGGATGAGGGATGTACTGATGTTTCATTCTCATCTGGCCCCAAGATACATGTTATTATCTCAGTTTTACAGGTGAGGAATCTGAGGCTCAGAGGTTAACTGATACAGCTGGAGAAGCATGGAGCCCAGAACTGAATAGAGAATTGTCTGAATACAGTGACCATGTGTCCTCTGTTAACTGCTGAAGAAGATCATTGCGGGAGGTCTGGGCAGGTGAGGATGGTGCTGCTGAACACACAGGAGAAACCATCCCCCCTGCGGCCTGGAACTCAATAAAGTTTGATCCTCTCCTTCAGGCATGCTGACATTCTCCTGGGCTTTCTCCCACCTCAGTGCTTTTGTCTGACACCTGGAATACCTTCTTCTTGTTCCATCTTTCCTTTAGGTCCAGCTTAAATGCTATCTCCTTTGAGCCTTCTTTGAACACCCCCATCAGAAACTGTATCTCCTGCCTCCAAATTATAGTATTAGTATCTTTATTACTTCTCTGAGGGTTATCATATCAGATCCTTAGTATTGTAATAACTTATGAATAAATCATAATTTCCACCTTGAACTGAAACCTGAAGGACAGCTAGCTTACACATATTTGAACCCCCCCAAATCAGCATAAAATTATGTCATAATATTTGTTGCTTAAAGTTCTCTAGAAACACTCAGTTCTTCACATTTATATTCTTTTAATAGATAAATGGCCTGCCTGCAACTTGCATCTTTTACCCTTATCTGCATGGCTAACTCCTTTCCCCTTAAAATTCATATTCTATATTCCCTTTAATAGCAAGTCTTCTCTAATCTTACCCCCTTAAACGGAATTAATCGTGCCTCTTCTCATCTCTATATATCTCACACAAATATTCCTTATTGCATTTATGACACTTATAATGAAGGGGGCGAGAGAGGATGAGACGGTTGAGATGGTTGGAAGGCATCACTGACTCAATGGACATGAGTTTGAGCAAACTCCAGATGGTGAAGGACAGAGAAGCTTGGTGTGCTCCAGTCTGTGGGGTTTCAAAGAGTCAGACACAACTGAGTGACTGAATATTATATTTATTAAACAAACATTGTTATATTTTTAGGCCACTTATAATTGTTATAATTTTGGTATGATCATTTTATTGGCTTCCCCTGCTAGTGTAACCATCCATGGAGAAAGGCATTATGTCTTACTGTGTACTTAGCTCTTCCTAGAGTACTTAACATATAACAGGTGCCAATAAGTACCCACCAAACTAAGAACAGAGTTTGAGGCCAAAAACATCTCAGAAGTAACTCCAGATGTACATACTTATTGCCAGGCTGACCAGGAGCAAATTACTTAATCTCTCTGACTTGGAAATAATGCCAACTGTAATTACAAGACTATGGTTAGGATAAAAATGACACAGGTCAAAGAGCTGCACAAAATGGGGCCCAGAAAATGCCCGTGCTAAGTTGATTTTTAGTTGTGTCTGACTCTGTGCGACCCAATGGACTGTAGCCCACCAGGCTCCTCTGTGGGAGGAAGTATTCTCCAGGGAAGAATACTGGAATGGATTGCCATGCCCTTCTCCAGGGGGTCTTCCTGACCCAGGGAACAAACCCGTGTCTCTTATGTCTCCTGCACTGGCAGGCAGGTTCTTTACCACTAGTGCCACCTGGGAAGCCCAGAAAATGCCCAGTCTCTTCATATTAAATTGAGAATTCATTTGACCAGATTATTCATGCTTTTTTATGTACTCAGGGTTTACAGGGACTTGTAAGCTAATTAGGACAACACAGTATGTGGAATAACACTTTCATAGAGTTTCTCTGTTACCAATATTTGGTAATGATGGTGATGATGAAGAAAAAGAAGTATGAGAAGGAGCTGGAGGAGGAGGAGAAAGAGAAAAGCACCCAGTATGCTCAGTTCATTCTAATTAAACTGCTCATTAGAAGGAGAATGCCCCAGGAAGTCTAATTCAGAATGTTGTTTGGTTCTAAATCAAGAGCATCGAATAGGGAGACAATTAAATTCTGTTTCCAAAACATACCTCAAGGATAAGATCAAGTTTGGATTTTGCTTCTCACCTGGCTCAGAGTTACCAAGGTCACACTGACAGTCTAAGGACACAGCTTCTGGCTAGAGAAAGCCCTGGTGAACTATCATGGGAAAGCAAGAAACAAACCACCTGGAATCTACGTGTATTAGTAAAGCCGGCCTGTGTTTTAGAGAACTGAATTCTTCATGGCATGGAAGAATATAGTTTCTTCTCAAATGAAATGCAGACTCATCAGTGTTCACTCCGAAGTGCTAAAAGCTTTCATAATTATGCTCTTTTTCAAATCTTTGCAGCACAGTTGTTCCCCAGCTTGGAGCCACAAAGCAGTGATTGTAGATGACGTAGGAGGGTATCTATCTGGCAACAGCCTGTGCTTGTTTTAATTTCTCCACCTGCTATTGAAAAGGGGGAGAGGACCAGGATTTAGAAGCCAATTATTCACTTTGAAACATGATTATTAAGATGAATTGTGCTCAAGCGCACACTTGAAATCTGGCTGTATGCTTTTTAAGTGTGTTGTCTTAATATTATTGTGGTCTGATTAAAGATGAACACCACCCAAGGAAAGTCCTTCTGTGAATCGTTATCATATCATGGTGAGTTATCACTTCCTTCCAGGCTGACCTCCCTTTGATAAGAACTAAGGAACTATATCTTGGTTTTCCTTCTTCAGACTCTTTGAGTTTCATATCCCACCAAAGTTGTGCATGACTAGCCCATACCTGTGAGCTTTTATACGCACTCTCCTTTAATCCTTCCAGAAGCCCAATGTACATATGTGAAAACTGAGGCTCCGGGCAGCCACAGAATGTGCCCAAAGTCACACAACTGGAAAGCAGAGGTGGCAGAAGAGGAGCCCCAGTCTAACTTCCCAGCGGGGTGTGTTGATTTCGCGGTGGACACAGAGCGACTGTCAAGACCAAAAATACCTGAACAACAAAGGGAAAACAGCAACTTTTCGGTCATAGGCCCAGCTATAATGATTTAACATTCACCGTGGGCTACATCATATGCCAAAGCAGTAACTACAAGCTGAACAATCCTGAGACGGAGCTGAAAGCCTCAGTAGCTTTGCAGTCATTTTCCCTTGCTCTCCTCTCCTCTGGAGAGAGAAGACACCACTCACAACTGACCCAACCATCTTTCAATGCCAGTGACAGCCTCTCCTCCCGTCTCCCGGATGCCCAAGCACAATTCCCTTAATGGGCATAAATCTTTCTTATGCATGTTACCACTACTTTTCTTTGTCCTGAATTAAACATGTTTGCCCATAAATCCAGGAAGGCTACGCCTTGGGCCACCTGAGATGCCTAGATTTGTAACTATCACTATACATGTCATATCCACTCATGAAACCCAGTAAGTATTAGTCATTTCTCGGCATTTCCATCAGAGGAGGAATTTCTTTGGGGGACCATTTTCACAAAGAAATAAATATATTTTATCTGTTAGTGAAAGTGACCAGGCACCTTCAGGAAGTAGGAAAATAAACCACATTGGGGGTGGAGGCTGAGAAATTTTTAACTGGTGAAAATTAAATTTTAGAAGACTGAATGAAGGGTGTCCATCATACTGGGAGGCCCCAGAGCAGTGACCGAGGTTTTTCCATCCTTACTGCCGCCTCTTAACCCTTATCTGATGCAATTTTTACCAACTGAGTTAAAGGACCTGTCTCTAGATGGAGTCGTAGAGAATGAACCTCAGATGCCTTAGCTGGGCATTCAAGGCTCTTGTGATCTGAGCTCAGTCTCCCTTTTTCTTGATGACAACCCTCCCTCATAAAATTCCAAGTGCCCCAAGTGTTTGCAGACCATACTTTGTACTTTCCTGCTCATCTAATTTTTCCTCCACTTACAATGATGCTTCTTCTCTCTTTGCTGACACTCTTACCAATCTTTATGACACAGACAAAAATACCATTAATACTACATCTAAGTGTTTCCTGATTCTCCTGGTTAAAATGAAACTGCTTCATTCACCGAGCACACTCTCATGATACCCATGGCCTGCTCTGTAAACTGCTGGTTATATATCTAATCTCTTCCCTCCTAGAGGACCCAACTCCACAAGAATATGAGAAGTGCCCCAGCTCTCTCTCTACAATTAATGCCCCACCTAGCAGACTTTTGTATCTAATAGATACTCTCAAGATATCTGCAGAAACTGAAATAAGAGAAATCATTTTATCTTAATATACGGCAGTACTTCCTCAGGATATGCCAGTTGACATATTCATAAGGGGATGAGAACCCAGTGCCAGAATTTGGCTTGTGTGGTCAGTGTGGGAGCACCTAGGGATGGGAGGCATGGTTGAGATGGATTAGGGACTGGTCTAGGCTCAGAATGAGGGGAACAATTAACCCAGACAAGTGCATCTACATTCTGTAGGAATGAGATTCCAGTTCATGAGGGTGGATGGTGATGCCTACGTGGCCTGGCATAGAGTAGAGGATCAATAAATAAGGTGTCCTCCTAGCCCCGACAGCCACCTAGTGCTTCTTCACCTCAGCACGCATCACCAAACTGCACTGAACTCGGTAGCTATTCCGGCCCTGACCACCAGGGACCTAGGCAGGACCTGAGCATTGCAAACAGAGCCTCAGCAGCTGGTTCAGTGCCTACCACACAAGCAGTCCTAAATAAATAGATAAAAGTCTGCTGAGTGAATGAAGGGGAAAATGTAAGAAGAAAAGAAGGAAAGACAACAGACAATGTCTGTTGACATGCAAACTGTCAACGTTTCCAATTCAGCTTTTCAGGAAAAGCAGTAGAAATCTTCAACTTGGTGGGACAGACGGTGTTACCGGCTTCCCCACAGTGTGCCCAGCGTTTTCTGTCCAGGAAAAGCTACACTGCCTCTGGGAGGCGTTGTCAGAGTACTCCTACTGGGTCAGCCAGGACATGCTCTGGGAGCAGACGGATGGGTCCTACAAGCTGCCTAGACCTCGTGGCAACTGCTCTTCACCCTGGGGGCACCAAGTGTGTATAGATTTAAAAGAAGCAAAAATAGGAATCCTCAAAATAGATATTTGATATATTTGAGATGTTTGATTTCGTAATTCACATTCAATTCATTAAAAGAAAAGAGAATCAAGAAGACGTTCGTCAGCAAAGACCACATAACAGTTCCCCACGTCGCTATACTCTTGCACACCACTCCTTCACAAGCTGGGTTGTCAAAATTCCATTGCCTAAACTCAGATCCAGAAGGATCTAGCCCATGGCTCTAATATATATATATATATATATATATATATATATATACACACACAAATATATATATATACACACACACATATATACACTTCCTAAATTGCCACCACGTACAATTTTACTATCTCCACAGTTAGCTGTTGGCATCACTGTGCCCTGGGGATGCCTAAACAGCACCATAGGAATCCTGCAGACGGGACCTGAGCCTTCCAGGAGAGGCTCTGCTGCAAAGGCACCCTGGTTGGCACACAGCTCATCTGGCCAGAACTGGCCTAACACTGTGCACAACAGGAAACAACTTGCAGCCCTTGCTGGCCGTGCAGTGAACTCAGAAATGTTAACAGATGGTATGAAAAACACAACTCTGAACAGTCAGCAGGGTGACACTCATTAAGAGTCACCACTGAGCTCACTTCCAGTAAAATCCCATACCAATGAAATACCACTTTCCCCAAACCGTCACTCTGCTTGAACAAAAGTGACTACAGGGCGCTATAATGCCAGGCTTGACTGAAGCTCTGCAAATGACAGAGGCTCTCTCCAAGCCTCAGGGATCTTCCTTCCATCATCTTGTTCAGGATAGGTCCTGATCACATCTTCCCTCTAGCCTTCCTCGCCTCTGAAGATGGGCCTGGAAGCCAGTTAGCCTCAGAACTTGCCTCCTGACCCTGACACCCATCACGCTGCCTACTTTCCCTCCCCAGCAGAAGGGGCTGGGAGGAGAAGGTATAAAAGAATGCATGGAGGATGACTTCCCTGGTGGTCCAGGGGTGAATACTCTGTGTTCCCAATGCAGGGACCCAGATTCGATCCCTGGAAGGGAACTAGATCTCACATGCTGCTACTAAGAGTTCACGAGCCACAAGTAAAGATCCTGCATGCTGCAACTGAACATTCTCTGAGCTGCAAATAGAAGATTCTGATCGCTGCAATGGAGATCAAAGATCCTGTGTGCTGCAGCGAACACCCAGAGCAGCCAAATAAATAAAAAATTTAAAATGCATGGAGGAACTTGTTACTCTACAGGTCAGAATTTGTTCCACAGTGGAAATTCATTTATCTTCATATTTTTTCAAATATATTCCTAATTTGTTTCTCAATGAAAATTATCCCCTTCCCTCACCTCCTTTGCAATGGAATATGATGACCCCAATGCAGGCTATAAAACTACATTTTGCTGTACTTCAGATGCCATCAATGAATTAAAATACAGATACATGAAACTAAGGTCACATGAACACATCATCAACGCTGGATAATGGTTCTTAGGTGGCCAACTCCAGAATGCTTTGCACTCACTGACACAGAAGCCAGCACGTCTCCTCCACTAGTTTCACCAGTCCCGCCCCAAGAAGAACCTCCAGTATTCACAGATTTGCATGCTTCCAAGTTTCCTCTCTACAAGGCCCTTCCACCTGCTACCCCATTAGCACCTCCTGAAGTCCTACTCGTGCTCCAAGACCCAGTGCAAATGCCAGCTCTTCCCATTAACATTTTACAGAGCCTCAACGTTTCATCAGTCAGCAGGAGCTGCTCTCTCACCTGTGCTTCCACAGCTCAGTGTTATCACATTTAGACTGGGATTTGTCTCATTCTATCTGTGATTTTTTGCTGCTACAACTCCAATGAAAATGAACTAAATATTAGTTAGTGCCTGGCAAGGTAAGTTAATTAGATGGCTTACCAAAAGGATTGGACACCATGACTTGATTTCCTTAGCTCACTAACCCACTGTTAGAGGGGAAGTGAGAAATCACATGGGAGAGGCACCTGAGCCTGCACAGATGAAAGGCTGATGTCCATTAGTTGGCTGTTGGCCTGGAATCTCAGAGCGTGCGTGCTAAGTCACTTCAGTCATGCACAACTCTTTGCGTCCCTATGAATTGTAACCCACCAGGCTTCTCTGTATGGAATTTCCCAGGCAAGAATACTGGAATGGGTTGCCATTTCCTTCTCCAGGGCATCTTCCTGATGCAGGGATCGAACCCTTATCTCCTATGGCTCCAGCATTGCAAGCGAATTCTTTACCACTGAGCCATGGGGAAAGCTCAGGATCTAAGACACCTGGGTTCTAATCCCACTCTGCCATTAACACTTTCGCCCAAGCTTGCATCATGTTTAACCTTTGGTTTACTGTTTACTTGGGAAACTTAAGTAAACTGTGCCTTTGCTACACTGTTGTTTACCAATAGTATCCATGTTTGCATATATATTCTACCCTTATGATCTTCTCAAACGCATTAGGCCAAAAGAACACTCACAGTTGCCGACTGAAAGTAAACTCAGATTTCTTTCATGAACACAGTATCTGTGAACTCAAGACTATAGAGGAAAGAAGATAAGGCTGTGCTGTAAAATCTCAGGCAAGTTCCTAAACCTCTGTGAAAGAAGCCTAACAGCCATACCTGCCAAGACTGCATGACCACAGGGATACAAGAGCTAAAGTCTGGAAAACATATAGCAAGAAGTGGCCTCCTAATGTTAACTATTTCTAGTACTTCTGTAGATTATAATCCAGTTGCACAGTGTTCCCTTATTCTTCCTTGTTGATAGTGAATCCCCAACAGAGTTTAAACTGGACACATTTTGTGTCCAAAGGGCTTTTTCAAAGATTGTTTTTATGGTTCTTGTTTTCTTGAGAAGGGTGGGGCCAAACACATAGAGATATCTTATTATTTCTGAAAAAATGCAGTTGTACTATGGTAACGTAAATTTCCTACAGACACATGAGATAAGCAAAAAGTTCTTGCCAAAAATGATCAGTCCAACCAACCATAATTAAGTTAATTCTATCCAACTGCCAGCAAAGAGATCAAAGGTTAAGTCTGTTCTCAGCTTCACGGGATGATAATGATAATAAACACAGCTATTCTTAGTAGCCAAAGTATATTTTGTAATTGTAACTGACACCACTTGACTTTCATTTCTGGTAAGCTAAATGATTTGTGATATATTTTCTTGTTTGCAATAACAGATCCTTTAGCTAGTGAAATTCACCTTTTCCTAGTGAGACCTACCTTCTCATTCACAATTTGTTCTAATGATGCTTAACAAATGACTGAAAAACATCCTCTCCCTTGAAAAGCTGGTGCTGCATACCTTCTCCAGTTCTTCACATTGTATGCACTTTTGAGTTTTGCCAAACTTCTAATGTTTTCACCAATACTTCCAGGACTGAGAATTTACTATATGCCAGGAACTGTACTGAATGTCTTATACATATGTGTGCATACTAAGTCACTTCAGTTGTGTCTGACTCTGCGGCTCCATGGACTGTAGCCTGCCAGGCTCCTCTGTCCATGGGATTCTCCAGGCAAGAATATTGGAGTAGATTACCATGCCCTCCTCCAGGGGATCTTCCTGACCCAGGAATCGAACCCACATCTCTTGCGTCTCCTGCATTGGCAGGTGGATTCTTTACCACTAGCGCCACCTGGGAAGCCCACCTTATATACAGATTAATCTAATTTCTTACTCCAACAATCCTGTGGTAGTATCAGAATCACCTGTAGCGTACAGAAGTAGACTCTTGCTCCAGGTGACACAGGAGGAAACTAAACAATGGATCTCAGCTGTGGAACCGGGTCCATGTGTCCGGATGCTAGTCTCCTCTGCTACCCTACTTTGCCTTGGCTGCCCATTACTTTCCTCACTGCCACATCTCAGTGCCCGCCACAGTTCACGGCACATATCAGGAACATAAGAAATGATGATGGGATAATAGTTAAAACGACAGTCAACATGTTCTGAGCGTTTACTTTTGTCAAACCACATTCTAACAGCATTACATGTGTAAACGCATTCAACCTTAACAAGTCTATGGGGCTCATTCTACAGGTGATGAAACTAAGGCACATGGGGATTAACTAATGAGACGGTGAGAGTGAGCCCCTACCTCCTATTCTTTATCCTTGATCCACATCCAAACTAGAGGGTGTGCACGAGTTCAAATATCCTCTCTGCTCAGACACAAAGTATACAACACAAAGCATAACTCACATTCCACTATTTGAGTTTATTCCTTTACCATTCCATGCCCTAGTCTTAGGTCTTTCCTCCAGAGAATTACTTCTCCCAGGTTTTGCTTTTCTTCTCATAGTCTTACTCATCCAGTTTGGCCTGTCAGTGAGGCTCCGCCTTTCACTGTACACCAAAACCCTGTGGAGCAAGAATTACCCTCATCTTATAGACAGGGAAGTTGAGCAGAAAGGCTAAGTTAGTCATTGACCTGGGGTCTGACAGACACTCTGGCTCCAGAGTCTGGCCTTGAATCCACATACTGAAGATCGGGGCTGAACCTCTCCCTTCTCCAAATTCTCCAAGACTCCCGTCAGTCAGGATGACTCCATGTTACACTGTGTGGATCTATATTGTATTGCATCGATCTTACACTAAACTGTATTGATATGTAATTGTTTTCTATATGTGGCCAATTTGACTGTAAACTATTTAAGAGATCCTGCCCGTCCTTTTCCTTTTGTGGCCTTGAGTGTGCCCCCCTCGGTGCTGGACTCATTATTTGCTAAAACCTACACTGGAAGCTCTGTCTCAGACTGGAATGTCTGCTCAAGTGGAGCCAGAAGATTCCTATAATTCCAGCCTACTAGGAGAGTTCTCCAAGGCTAGCCAAAGCCTTCTATTACTCCCTGCTCCTATCACTCTGTATTCTCTTCCACGAGCACATCTCTTCTCCATTCAGCTACCATCTCCACCCCACATTTCTCCTCTTTAAAGACTTTAATTCACCTAACTTTGCTACATGCTTCCTTCTGGATGTTCTTCAGACATCTGCATGTTAACGCTGAACTCATACCTCCAGAAATGTGTTCCTGTGCCTGGAATCACGGTGGACCATCTAGTTTCCCAAGTTAAGAACATCAGCAGAATCAGCTTTTGAACTTTGAGTCAAAGGTATAAGGTTAAAAGTTACTACTAATAAAAAACCATCAGGAACATATATCAGGCTTACACATTCCACTTTGGTTTTCTAAGTTTGGTCTATATAGTTATCCAAATATGGAAAAGTTTTGTGTCTTCATATGTACTAGATAGGGGGTTCCCTGGTGGCTCAGATGCTAAAGAATCCGCCTGCAATGTGGGAGGCCTGGGTTTGATCCCTGGGTTGGGAAGATTCCCCTGGAGGAGGGCATGGCAACCCACTCCAGAATTCTTGCCTGGAGAATCCCCATGGACACAGGAGCCTGGCAGGTGGAGTCTACAGGGTTGTAAAGAGTCAGACAGGACTGAGTGACTGAGCACAGCACAGCACATGTAGCAATCATTTTTATTTTTGCTTTAAAAATATATATACAGCCCTACTTCCTGTGTGCATATAAGCTTTAATGAGTCAATGACTGAGAAAGTGAGATGCCCTTTTTTCCCCAAAGAATAAATATTTAATTTCTATTAAATAAGATCTGTAAGATCTTATAAGATCACATGTACATTACTCACTGTAATCCTTACAACTATCCTATGAGGTAGGTATTATTACCATTTTATAGATGAGTAGAGTGAGGCCCAGACAAACAAAATTAGTTGCCCAAGTTCACATGGTTGACAAATGACAGCAATAGAATTTAAACCCACATTTGCCCCTAGAGTCTAAAAGCACTCTTTTTACACCATACTATCTCCGAATAAACTAAATCTGTAAACAGAACCTCAAAAATGTGATAATGAGTTTAGATTATTTTTCCTACCACAGATAGACTATTATAAGTCCTTAAAAGTGTTAACTGTCAAGCTTCCAAACTAAGATACTTATGCAAGTATTAGTTATTACTATTATGGTGACTCATATTGGGATTTTACAAAATAAGTACTGTATATCTGAGAAGACTAAGACACAAAAAGATTATTTCTGAGAGTAAATAGAGGCTAACACTTGTGGGGGGGGCGGGGAAACTTGCAAAACCACAGGGTTTTATTTTGTTTTTTTGAATACTTACTATGTCCTGGGAACCATGGTAGTTGACATTCTTAGAGAAATAAGACACAACCTAGTCCTTAAGGAGCTCTTAGCTCAGTGGAGAGAATACACAAAAATAATAATATGTGAGAACATTGTTCAGGTTCTATGACAGAAGATATTATGAAACAGGTCACAAATAAGCAACAGGCAAACCATGTGTGACCCACAATTATGTCATCTTTGACTCTGTGGTGTTTTCATAAAGATCAATCAAGGGTTAACAGTTAAAAATTGAGAAATTTCATACCAAAATCCATAATTGTGGCTACTCAAAAAGTGAAAAGTCTAATGACACAGAGATCTGATTCCTATTTGTGCTCCATCAACTTGAGCCCAGTGGCTGCTGCCTTTAAGGGTAGTTTGCACATAAATTTGTATATAAGGACCCACATTTCTTTTAACAATTTTCAGGACAGTTACCGAAAGACATTTTCTACCAGGAGTGCATTTGATGTAACATCTCATATTGGTAAGTAACACTGCTCATGTGACCCTCGATAAAGTCATGCACTGACATTTAAGGCGGCATACATAAAAATTATCAAGGCAGTATTGACAGGAAGAGAAAGGATTGAGGTATATAAGTAAGTGTGTGGGTGCAGGTGGAAATGTGGTGAAAGGATACTATCTGACCTCCCTCCCCCCTTCCATTTCTCCCTATACATACACGCCTCACAATTTCTCCAGAGCAGGTATCCTCCCCACTGTGGCTCACAGCTCAGATTAAGAACAAAGGCAACTGCAAGTACTTGAGATAGCTCCCACCCCAGGCTGCACAGGGCACCGAAGAGCTGCCTCAGTCGGGGGTTAAGTGGATTAAGTCTACCATACATTCCTGTATCAAGACAGGATACAAAAGCACAGTGACCTCCTGCTGGAGGCAGATTGAAGGTGACTGGCAAATCCTCAAGACAGAGCAAATGAATTTTTCATGTAAATGAAGACATCAGTGCATGCCCTGACATGTTCATCTCTCATCTTCAAGCCTACAGTGAGGAGGCAATGTTTGCACTTCCATGGGACATTTGTATTTCAATGTATTCGGACTGAGTTAATATAAACTGCTACTGATAAATGTCTTTAAAGATGGTCTATACTATCTACTGAGAAAATATATGCTGTGCAGCATGTCTAAGTGGCCTTCAAAGTCAATACAAACTAAAATGAGGCTCTACACACAAAAGGCAAGCACTGTCAATTAAAACCTCACCCTGTGGCTCCAAAGGCACACTCTCAGCTCTTCTATCTCTCATCTGAATTATCTACCTTGTCAGAAATTTCATAGAAAGGAGACAAGAGTGGGCCAGTGTGGGACTTAACAGAAGGGAACAATTATATCCAAGATATCTCTTCTGTGCCTGCCTCTATTAAAAGTGTCAAGATATTTACTAATTTAATCTCCCACAATTAAATGTGAGCCACACAAGGAGACTATTTCATCTCTGTTCACTCCTGTACCTGCAGAACGATTCCTATACAAGGAAGGTGTTTGTCTGGCTGTCATATATTGGTCCTGGGCACCAATCCTTAATCCCCTACCCCAACGCTCCACTGTATCACAGGAGCTAGAAGGATCTCTTGCTAGCAGGATTACAGTCTACACTGTTTCAATCAGTACCTTGCACGAGTTTTGTGATATGGAAGGGTGGTGGCAGACTGGCAGAGGAGTTTGTGCTGCTATGGCTTCTCACAGTTTCCTCAGATCCCACAATTCACTCTGCTGGTCTCCAGCTTCAGGGCTGCAAAGAATCTATGGCCCAGGCAACGGCTTGCTGCAGTTTCTCAGTTTGGATGTATCTGTTCGACTATCATTCCTCCAACCCTTCCAACGATTTCTAAGCACGTTAATACCCTAAATTATATCCCTTTCTGCTTAAAATACGTAAGGTGCTGTCTGTTTTCCTGACTGACTGAATATTCCATAAAAATCTGTTAAACAATTAAGCAAAAAAAACAACCAACTCAGTGGGCAGTAACATCCCTACTTGCAGTTGTAGAATTGAGGCTGTGTGTGCTGTGCTTAGTCGCTCAGTCAACTCTTTGTGACCCCATGGACTGCAGCCCACCAGGCTCCTCCAGGCAAGAATACTGGAGTGGGTTGCCATGCCCTCCTCTAGGGGATCTTCCCAACCCAGGGTTCGAACCCAGGTCTCCCACATTGCAAGCAGATTCTTTACCAACTGAGTCACCAAGGAAGCCCCGGTGGAAGAAGAATTGAGGCTACTAGAGATTTAGAATTACACGGTAATTATTAAATGCCAGAGCTGAGAGTTGAGCCCTAGACTCTAGCAAAAGCGAAGGTGCTTTTGCTTTTTCCATTCAGATGCTGCCCTCAATAAGTATAACATACCATGTTGCTGCAAAACCTTACCTCAGAGGTTAAGACTGTTGTTTTCACTGTTCCTCCTGCTAGTGACTAATGTGGCTAGAAAGTTCCCTATAAATTGGAAGGGTACATTAATTCCCAAGGCAAGCTTTCTATTAAATATATATGAAAGCCAGTAGGATACCCTGTTGAAAATGTGCATTGTATTTGCATTATTAGTGCAGATACTAGGTGTGTGGCACACAGAAGAAGCTTGCATAGTATTGATCGAATGAATAAATGAAAGTTCATTGATTTTCCTTAGCCAGAAGTTCCTTTGCAGATTGTATGCTCTGGTGTTGCTTGGGTCATAAACCACTTGTGGGCTGATAATTCCATTAACCTTACTGCCTGGATCCCTCCCCACTGTTTAGCCAGGAAACAATATCTCCAAGGCTGTTATTTTCCTTGAGTAACCTCAGTTGTCAAGAGCATTGTTAATTCTGAGGCAGATAGACACAAGAATCTATCCCTACCATTCCAAAATGAAAGATCCAAATGAAAGACTGAGGCCCTAAAAGCTATTAACTCACTCCTGCTGAAACGCAATCGAAAACAGCATTGCACTGAGAATTGAACAGATCTGGATTCTCATATTGACTCCTACCACTTACTAGACCTGAAACCTTGGGCAAGATATTTCTGTGACCTCAGCTTTCTCATTGATGTAATGGTAGTAGTAATATCTCTAGAGCTACTGAAAGGAAGAACCATTACAGACAGAAGGCACCTGGCACAGTATCTGGCCCGCGATGAGGAGTCAGTGGGCAAACAGCGTTGCCATCATCAATACCAAGGAAGGGTCTATTGGCACACAGCCAGTCATCTGGCAGGCTGGTCCACGTTAGTCCACAAGACTCTCCAGTCCCAAACAGGCAGCAGTGATATGAAGGAACACTTAGACATTTTTCACACCTACAACTGTACTACCTAGGGAGGTTATATAATTGCAAAGAACTGTGTATCTGTATATTATAACTTTTGTAGGTTTCATGGTGGCTGGTGACTCTGGTTGGGGTAAGAGTGGAAACGGCTGGCACAGAGTGGGTGGAGCAGAGTCGTCACACCTCACCTTCCTTTAAAATGAGATCCAAGATTAGACTCACTAGAAGATTCTGGGGGTGGACAGGTAGAATTGGGTGCCTTTTACATGCCTAGAGGTAGTAGTTAAAACTGTAAGAAAGAATAAGGTCATGGATAGTTTTGGATTAAATGAAGGAAGACCAAAGCACACGTGACCTCAGAAAACTTACCGTAGCCAGTTTCGAACCTGGTGCTTGGCACACAGAACATACTCAATGAATATTTGTTGCATTAGTAAATAATCAGATTGGAAAGTATATCAATCTTCCTTAAAAGGCCTGTGTCCCTCACTTCTTTTATGGTTTAGACTCATTTTGAAAAGCTGAGAATGTGTATTTCCTGAATATTCCGTCTCTCAGTTTGAGAAAGTGTTCTGAAAGCCTATTAATCAGCACTGATATATATTTCTTATTGTATCAAGATCTGGTACGATTTCATTCCTTCTCCAACCACATCTTAACACAATAATCTCATTCCAGCCGCATTTACCTTATATTTAGTAATCTTCCAAATCCAGACATACATACACTGGAACTGGCCTGGGCAACCTGGGATGCAGGGTCAGCTTTATATATTTCCTTTGCATATCTGCCTTTTAATCATTAAAGCTGCATATATTTATGAGAATAAATAGAGTGAATAAAATATAAACAAAACAAAGGAGATTATATTTTAAAAAAGATCTCTTAAAATAAGCTTTTGTCTTTTTTCCTACATTAAAGATTAGATAACCTTTTCTCAGTGCATCCAGTGAATTTCAAGGGCATTTCCCCCTCATTTGCCCTTTGAAATGGAATTATTGCCATTTAAAGGTGATATGCAAACTGTCATACCTAAGCGTACTACAGCCTTCTAAGTGTCTGGCATGCAGGCTGACGTACATTGCTGGAGGGCGGTGGACGAGGAGCTGGCATAATTTACTTGTAAACAGAATTCTATTTTCATTTCTGTCAGACCCGAGGTTTGGATTGAATTTTAGTTTCCTAGTCCCCAGGAGCATATCAATGCCATCTTTACAAATAATTGTCCCAAATATGAAGTTGATCCATATGAGCACATGGCAGTGTGGTCCAAAAATGCAACCAACTTGTCCAAAATTTGTAGGGTCTGTGCTGGAGAAATTAGGGCTGTTTTCACCAGAAGTAGCTAAGTTCCTTCTAGTTGGTCTTGGATCTGTTAAGCAGGTGCAGAAATTTAAAGAAAGAGGGGGGAAGCATGGCCCCTGCCTCCGACTCACTTTACAATCTCCTAAGGAAATGAACTGGAAAAAAAAAAAAAAAAAAAAGGAATGATGAAGCTTAAACTGAAGTCCCTGGACGAAGAAGAGAAGAGATTTAAGTGGACAGCACTGGCCACATCTGGCATCATAGATGCGGTGGACATTGAAGCTGGGTAGAATTTTCATAGAAAGAGAGGAAGGCCTTCTGACTCATGCACAGAGACACCAGATTATTATTAATAATCTGTACTGTGCTTTTACTTTTTTCATATTCTGTGCTAGATTCTGAATATACAGAAAGAAACATAATAAAAGACTACACTAAATATCCTATTTCTGAATACTCAGTACTTACTATTGGACACCATGATGGTTTTGGAATACATATTCCTTTCATTTGTGATTTAGTATCAGGAAGTGTATCTATACCACAGAAGGAAGCAAACTCCTTTGTGCTCTCCTACATGCCTGTATTCATGAAATCCTCACTTTGTGTTGTCATAGATGAAGAAATTTCATTTTAAAAAATCAGCAAATTCCATCTGGCCTATGAAACAGATTCTTTAGAGGATATCATGCATGTTTTTACAAATTCATCTCACTGGCTTGCTCCTGAGTGGATAATTAATTATTTAAGAATTCTGAGGGACAGATGGATTCCTTTCTATTGTTAACACATATATTCCCTAAAATTGATTCGAGAAAAAAATTGACTATATAAGCAAATTAATATTTCCAAAAATAGTATACTACTGAGGAGTGATTTAATTAAAATCTTCTCCTTAATACCATAAAAAGGAGGCAGATTTTGTCTTGACTGTTTCAGTTCAATGTGGATCAAAGGCAAGAGCATTGACAACATCACCTGCCAAGCCCCCTTCCATACTTTTTAGAAGTGCAATTTCTATTGATACAAAATAAGCACTTGCAAAGGACCAAAAGAGTGTTCAGAAGGCTGTCACAAGAAAGTTGATGAAGGACTCCTCAAAAGTTTTGTAAATTTACATGCAAAAATTAGGGTCTGATAACCATAATTTAGTTAAAACTTTTTTTTAAAAAAGGAAATGCTTTTCTTCATATTTTGTCTCTATGACAACTAAATAGATTTGGAACAGTGCTATCTTATACTAATTAAGGACATGGCCTCACAACATGGACTTCTATGAGGATTAAATGCAAATGTGTGAATTATCTAGTTTCAATTAGGCTGCTGCATTCCTGGCTTGCAGTTGTGAGCAAACACTGTTTTGCATAAAGAACATGAATTGAAAATTGTTTCTTAAGAATTAGATAAAACTAAGGGAAATGAAAAGGAGCCCACTGCTTGTATCACACACATTGATGTAGAACCTGGAGGTCTGTATCCACTCATTTATCTTTCCATCCTTCTGTCCGCCATCACTGAGCCCCTCCTGTACGCCAGGCAATGGGAGGACAAATAAAAATGTCTGTCCTTACTAATGAGCTCCCTCTGGTGATGGTGACCCACGTAAACATGATAATTACAAAACATGCCCAGAGCATCTGGATTATAACGAGATGAAACCCACTGGTGGCAGGGTTGGGGGCGGGGGTGGGGAAACAGAAGAATGTCCTCTGGGAAGATACAAACAACCTAATGCTTATTTGTTTATATTTTATTTATTGTTTATCTATATCCCTACTCATTTTCCATCTCATGTTATTTTGATGGAAATTGTTTCACCTGTGAATATGTCAGTATGTATATCTAAAAGATAAGGACCTGTTTTTAATATTACCACAATATCATTATCACATCTAAAATATTACCAGTAACATCACCAAATATCCAATTGGTATTTATATTTCCAACTGTCTCATAAATGTCATGAATTTTTTTTTTAGTTTGAATCTGGATCCAATGTGTTTACTGATAACAATTAGTTGATTCATCTTTTAAGTGCTTTTCCTATATTTCTTTTCTCCTTGTTACTTATTTGTTGAAGAAGTCTGACTTTTAAAGGACGAGTGGGAGGGACGTTCAAGAGAGAGGGGATATATGGTATACTTAAAACTGATTCACATTGTTGGGCAGCAGAAGCTAACACAACATTGTAATGTGATTGCCCTCCAATGTAAAAATATATATATATATCTGATGATAAACCATAAAGGAAAAGAATATTAAAAAAGAATGTATATATGTATAACCGAATCACTTTGCTGTACAACAGGAATTAACATTGTAAATTGACTATCAGATCAGATCAGATCAGTAGCTCAGTCGTGTCCGACTCTTTGCGACCCCATGAATCGCAGCACGCCAGGCCTCCCTGTCCAAAGGAAGCCACGAGGGAAGCCCAATAATAAAAAAAATAAATAATAAAAAAGATAAAAAACAAACAAAAAACCAAACAACAAAAAAAGGATGAGTGGGGTTAAGATAAAGGAGAAGGGATTAGGGAAAGCAGTTTAGAAAAACGAGTTGCCAGGAACAAAAAATACTACAAAGACATTGAGGTCTTCCTTGCTTTCCTTAAACACAAACTCTGTGATCATTTTCATTTCAGAAATACTGCTCAGTATACACTATCTCCTTTGAACATTCATTGGAAGGACTGATGCTGAAGCTGAAGCTCCAGTATGTTGGCCACCTAATGCAAACAGCTGACTCACTGGAATAGTCCCTGATGCTGGGAAAGATTGAGGGCAGGAGAAGAGGGTGTCAGAGGATGAGATGGCTGGATGGCATCACTGACTCATTGAACATGAGTTTGAGCAAACTCCAGGAGATAGTGAAGGACAGGGAAGCCTGGGGTGCTGCAGTCCATGGGGTCACAAAGAGTTGGACATGACTGGGCAACTGTGTGACTGAATGACAAACACTATCTCCTTTCAATGCCCTTCTCCATGTGGCTAGTAAACTCCTACATCACCTTCAAGGCTCAGCTCCAGAAATTATTCTCAACTTCTGAATGTCACTGTCTCCATCCTCCCTAACAGGATGTATTACCTGGTATCTATCAATTAACCATGTTAGATGCTGGGCAGGAAAAGATAAATGAAATCAAATTCCTGCCCTCAAGAAATTCATTGGGGGATATTTTTGGCAAGAAAGACAGTAATGTTACACTCTGGCCTCTAAATGTACATTTCCCCGTATAATTCAGTCATAGCAAGTATGTGCTCATTGCTGTGTAAGGCATAAGCTTGAAAGCAGTCAGAAAAAGTTAGATTTGCTATAAAATCATTAATAGTCTTGCTCTTTCAGTTTTGATTTAAAGATAGAAAGCATGACTTTGTCAATGGGCTAAATGTGCTTTATTGTTTTTTCTAAGGTTCCTATCTTATGCAAAGGTTGTAGGAAGACTAATACTGGAAGATTAGACAATCAAATTGTAATGAGTTTAGCTGGTTCTCTATGGCTCACATTTCTACTTTTTATACAGCTGTTGAAGCAACCGAAGCAAACAAGATAAAAATGTATTACCCAATCATAATTGTAAATGATGCTCTTGATGATGGAAAGCCCAGAACACTCTTTCATTCACTTCAGGGCTGTCAGTATTTCCTTGGGTTTGCACATTCTGGCCTTTACAAGTAAAAATAAATGGTCTTCATATTCACCATGCCAGCACCTTATACAGTGTCTTGCATATAATGGACAGGATGAATGGGCTTTCCTGCCACTTTGTAGCTGTGTGATCAAGTCTTACATTCTCCTCTCTTCCCAGACTGCAGTTATGAGAGGTAAAGGAGATAGTGTGTGCAAGGCGGCAATAAATACATGAGAGATTTAGTTATCATTTGTTAAATAAATCAATGAAAAAATTGAATATTTTGCCCTGTCCTTCATTCCTGTCCTATTCAAATTCCTGGCCAATCTCTCCAGACAACCTCAAATAATATCTCCTTTATTACTGCTTTAAAAATTATACAGGGCTATCTCAAACATTTTAGCACATAATTGTACATTGTTTCTGTGTCTGACTGTTATTCTCCTCCATTGTAGCCACAAGCTTTTAAAAAATAAGATGGGTCTTACACAGAAGTGATGTCAAAATATTTAACACCTAACTCTTTGGTTAATCTTTAGCTAATCAATTAGCTCTTCAGCTGCTCAATCAAGGCCTGGGAAAGGAACTGGAGTTGGGAGTAGTTTAAAGCAGCTGGGAGGGGGAAAAGCTATTTACCAAGAAGAATATAAGCATTTCAACAATTTAAGAACCAGGAGTTCGGTGTGTAGTCTGAATGTCAATACCGGTCTCCTTGACACCTCTCTAGCATCCCCTATTTGTTAGAAACTCAAAACACTTACTAATGAGGTGAGAAATTCAGCCCAGAAACAGTTTATCTTGCTATTTCTCTACCTGCATAAGGAAACCTCAAAACTAAACAAAGAAGAGTTTATCTGGTTTGTGCTATGAGAAGTAAAGTCGTGTCATGGGATAATGGCACCTTTTCATTCTGGGATGACGTATGTGCTTACACAATGGAGTATTACTCAGCCATTAAAAAGAATACATTTGAATCAGTTCTAATGAGGTGGATGAAACTGGAGCCTATTATACAGAGTGAAGTAAGCCAGAAAGAAAAACACCAATACAGTATACTAACGCATATATATGGAATTTAGGAAGATGGTAACAATAATCCTGTATACGAGACAGCAAAAGATGTATAGATGTATAGAACAGTCTTTTGGACTCTGTGGGAGAGGGCGAGGGTGGGATGATTTGGGAGAATGGCATTGAAACATGTATATTATCATACATGAAATGAAATCGCCAGTCCAGGTTCAATGCAGGATACAGGACGCTCGGGGCTGGTGCACTGGGACGACCCAGAGGGATGGGATGGGGAGGGAAGAGGGAGGGGGGTTCAGGATGGGGAACACATGTACACCCATGGCAGATTCATGTCAATGTATGGCAAAACCAATACAATATTGTAAAGTAATTAGCCTCCAATTAAAATAAATAAATTTATATTAAAAATAAATAAATAAAAATCAACTTAGCCATCACCCTTCCACTATTTTTAGTTTATTCTTGCTCTGCACCGAAGAGCTGTCTTTTAAAGAAGAAACCAGTGCCCTGGGGAGCATTTCCTACATGATCACTGCTGCCTTCTTTAACTCGGGCGTGTTTTCTGAATAAGTCTCTGGTTCCCCACTCACACAGCTGGGCTGTGACCAGCGCCACGCTTGGCTTCATGTTTTCTGAACAGATTTGCTGCACCAGAAGCAAATGGCAAGAGAAAATAAACTTTGATTCCTTTTTCTGCCATTACTGAGTGTTCTTTGGGAAGAAGCTAGAGGAATGAGTATCTAGGACCACGCTCACTAGGTAGGTGGGTTGACAGCATTTAACAACCTTCATGATATAAAAAGAGAATGTTTTATGATTGCATTTAGATGCCAGAAAATTGTGAACAGTATGAGCACACTTCCTATGGAAAGTAAATAATAGTCTTGTCACTCCTGTGCTGCAAAACTGAAAAAACAATCCAAAACATGGCTAATTAAATCTGGAGTCAGGAGTTTTAGTAAAAACTGTTACCAAGCCCACCTAGTACAATTTTATATACAGGAAGTATTTTACTTCTTCAATGGAAAGAAAAAGTGAGTATTGCCTAAGGCTGAAGAACTAAAGAAAGAATAAATTATATAAACTATGAATAACACAGACACCAAAATTTAATCTAATTTTGCTATGGAGCACTGATATTTTGCTAACAAATATTTTAGTCAATTTCATTCTCAGTGAGATAATATACCACACAATTAGCAAGTAAGCGCATCTGCCCTCACTTGTCTTATGCTTTTGTTTTGTTTTTGTCTTATACAATTTTTTGGCATCAGAAATTTCATGATATCAAAATCTAAATAAATCTGAGGCACTGAGTGAGACAAACTTCTTGAAAAGGTCTCACAAAAGCAAAAAAAGGAGAAAAAAAAAAGATGACAATGGTGTTGTCTAGCTGTAAAGTTCTATGATTTTGAAACAGGGGATGAATTCTAAGGTTCATATTGAATTGACTTCAAATCTGTACACACATTGTAAAAAATAATGATATGACTGTGGCTCTGCTTAAAACCCAACTGTTATTATCCAATAACAACAGGTTTTGGTGAGACTGATACATCAGGTTTTCTATTAATTATACCACTGGTAAAATTGCTTCTAGCTGGCAACTTCTGCAATAGTGTCAATGTGAAAATAAACAGAGAGTTAAACAATTACCTGGTTAGCTTTTGTGACTGCAGAAAGCTTTTTCCTCTGCCTCAAAGCCCTTGCCTCTTTCTTATTTTTTGGTAAACCCTTGCTTATCGTGTCAGTATTTAAAGGCACGCACCATCGTACGCTTGGCCTTCTTCCCATTCGGCACTACACTAATTCTAGTGGACATCTGTACACTGTGTGCTGTACTATCACAAGTTGAAGACCAAGTATCATTCCACCATCACCACGATCCCCTGCTGTTTTCTTTCTTTTTTCTTTTGACCACACTGCATGACTTATAGGATCTTAGTTCCCCAAGCAGGGATTTAACCCAGGCCCCCACAGTGAAAGTGGACAGTCCTAACCACTGGGCAACCAGGGAATTCCTCACTATCCCTTGCTAACAGTAACAGCTGCCAGACTTTGTTTTGAGACTTGTCAGGTCAGAGGGAGTCTGCCTTTATCCTGTTTAACGTTCACAGTGGGCTGGTGATTTGGCTTTATGTTCATGGGTAAGCCAGTCCATTCAAAGTGAACTTTAGGGACCATTCTCAGGCTCACTTTCTGGCTGGGTATGACTAAGAAAACAAGCTGTCCAGGAGCCACTGGCAACCATTCTGGAACCATGAGGGCAGTTAGGGTTAGGATACAGATAACCTCAATACAGGCAGCATGTCAAAACCCAAAGAAACAGATTTCTTGACAGCTCTGTGAGCCATAGGATCAGACCTCTGAGGCTGTTTTTACTGCTGTACTTTTGGGTTACAATCACCAATACATTTCCTTTATCGATCAAGCCAGTTTGAGTCATGGTGCCTGTTCCTTGCAACAGAAAGCAACCTCAACTGCTCTTGTTATGGCGCAGTAGGGATCACACTGTGTTACAAGTGTGGGCTCATGTGCCCAGTCCTCTCGGATTATAAACACAGTGAGCCCAAGGATTACAGCTGTTGCTTTTTGTAATCTCAGCACCTAGCAGAACATCCGGCAGTAGTCTATGCATACGAACTGATTAATAACTGACAAATAAACAAGCAAACGAGTATGTAAAGCAAGCTAATCCAGGTTATTCCAGCCAAAAAGCACCTCTTTCCCAGTATTTTATACTTTAAAAAATGTGACTGGAGTCCTCCTGGACATCCACGGCATATTTATAACCATTTTCTATTCTAATTCAGTTCCCTAAGAGTGCTTTTTCTCCTTTTTCCTCCTAATTACATAAATAATACATCTCATTGCTGCTGCTGCTGCTGCTAAGTCGCTTCAGTCGTGTCCGACTCTGTGCGACCCCATAGATGGCAGCTCACCAGGCTCCCCCGTCCCTGGGATTCTCCAGGCAAGAACACTGGAGTGGGTTGCCATTTCCTTCTCCAACGCATGAAAGTGAAAAGTGAAAGTGAAGTTGCTCAGTCGTGTCTGACTCGTAGCGACCCCATGGACTGTAGCCCACCAGGCTCCTCCATCCATGGGATTTTCCAGGCAAGAGTACTGGAGTGGGGTGCCATTGCCTTCTCCACATGCTCATTACCAAAGTTCAAATGATGCATAAAGCATAAAAAATAAAAAGATGATGGGATTACCATCACCCAAGGCATACTCTATTAAAAGTTTTTAATTCAGAGGTTAAATGACAAATTTTGTTTTGTCCTATTTCTACTTGTCAAATGTGACACAGACATTAGTCATCAGAGAATCATAAGTTTAACTTCTGTATTTTCAGACTGGGGGAACATTTGATGTAGGCATACTACGTGCTGAGTTTTTACTGTGCTAGATGCTTTCACGTGGATGAGGGAATAGCTGTTTACCAGGACACGAGTTGTCTCATTTTTGTTTTCCCAACAGCCGTGCTTTATAGCTAAGGAAAGTAAGGTTGCCAGATTTGGTAGTAGAAAATATGTCCCAGGTTTGGGATGGGCATGTACACACTGCTATATTTAAAATGGATAAAAATAAATAAATAAATAAAATAAAATAAAATGGATAAGCGACAAGGACCTATTGTATAGCACAAGGAACTCTGCTCAATGTTATGTGGCAGCCAGGATGGGAGGGGAATTCAGGGGAGAATGGATACATGTATATGTATGGCTGAGTCCCTTCCCTGGTCACTTGGAACTATCACAACATTCGGCTATATCCCAAAACAAAGTTTTTGATTTTTTTTTTAATGGGGGGGCACCCGAAATTAGCACGAACTCTCAGAGCAGCTACAGTTTCAAATGGCATATGGACAAATGGCAGTTTTAATCCAGCTGACCCTAACGTCACCTTCCAAAGTCAGTCTATGCCTCTGAACTAGAAAAAAGACCAATGTCTGGCCTTGATGGATCACATTGCAGTCAATTCCAAAATGGAACTTGAAAAGCTTTTAGTCTGAGATCTCCATAGATTTGACCACTTTCTTGTTCAAATGACTTCTTTTGGTTTAATGGGGAAAGGTCAAAAGCAAAAATGAAAGCCCCACAAAACCAACCCACTGGAGTTTTAGCTTCACTACTCTGAAGTACAGGTAAACATTCTTCAGTGCAGTGTAGGACTATTCCTAACATTCCGGGGGCCCAAGGTAAGAATACAAGTACAGTATGGCAGAAACCAACACAACATTGTAAAGCAATTACCCTCCAATTAAAAACAAGTACATTTTTAAACAATACATTTTTAAAAAAAGCAAAAAACAAGTCAAAGCCCCCGGACCTGGGCCAGCCCCTCTTCTTTTCGATAGTTCCTTCCTGCACCACAAAAGGCCTTTTGTGCGGACGTGTGGCTATCCCAAGTCCAGTGATGATCAACAAAATACTACTCCCGGCCTCACCCCTAACCCCATGCCAGTAGCAAATGCACGGATTTCCTCACACCCAGGGGTGGGCACACAGTACGACCCTTGGAAATGGGCTCAGGATTGTTTAGGGAAGAAATTCTGGGATCCTATTCACCCCGAATATGGGCTAGAAAGCAAGCTCCAAATGGACCCAGCCTCTTGCATCAGAGACTCCTCTCAAGTCAGAGAAATGCTGTCCAGGTCAAAGGACAATATTAATTCAGAGTAACTTTTAGATCTTATCTTGAATTTGTTAGATATTTGAACTTCTAAAATTCCATGCCTTTTAATACTAAATTTTATACTTTGGTGAGAACTATAAAGATGGCTCAGGAAAATGTGACCTTGATTAGTTAGCACAGACCAAAAATGAGAGTAATGAAAGTCTCCGACTTCATTTTTTATACCCCCTGAATTCTGACAGAGGGTTAAATACATGGGGAGGAGTCAAGGCAGTTATAGGGCCAAGATTCCAAAACGGAGTCATGTAGCACTAGGCAAGTCCTACTGAATCTTCTTACCAAGGTGGTTACAGTATAGATTCTAGAAGCAGACATGTGTGAGTTCAAATTCTAAGTGCTGCCATAAGACAATTTATTTTTTTAACTAATTTTTTTTTAATTGAAGGATACTTGCTTTACAGAATTTTCTTGTTTTCTGTCAAACCTCAACATGAATCAGCCATAGGTATACATATATCCCCTCCCTTTTGAACCTCCATCCCCATCCCAATCCTCCAGGTTGACACAGAGCCCCTGTTTGAGTTTCCTGAGCCACAGCAAATTCCCATTGGCTATTTTACATATGGTAATGTAAATTTCCATGTTCCTCTCTCCATATATCTCACCCTCTCCTCCCCTCTCCCCGTGTCCATAAGTCTGTTCTCTATGTCTATTTCTCCATTGCCATAAGCCAATTTAAATCAGTATTTAAATAAACTTTTCTCTAATCTCATTTCCTAATTTGATATTGAGAAGCAAGATAGTACCTACTCAGTGGAGTCATGATGTGGAGTACATGAGAAGAAGCAGGTAAAACATACAGCGCAGTGTCTGGGGTAATAAATGATACCTACTGTTATAATTAGTAGTTTAATGCAATGTCAGGGTCAGAATTATGGCCTATTCATTGTTTGGTAAATAACTTAGAAGGCTATGATACATTATCTGGCATCAGCTTACCGCCATGCTCCACATTTGAAATCAAGTTTATTCTTTGAATAAGTATGTAAAGACATTAGATATCATTCTAAGAATCAGTGAAATGGGAACTGAAAGGTAATAATTATGTTTACTAGGTTTCCAAAATAAAACAAAAAAATCATCTGACAGAAGTATATCTTGCTAACAAGAAAATTTTTATAATCTTCCTTTTTAATGTGCATATTTCTTTCAAAATCAACATCAAAATGAACATATATTTTACAAAATTTGACATCTAACCATAATGACTACCTCTCACTGGGTCCCCTTTGTATCAAAGAGTGTACTGTTGGTAACATGTACACAACATCACCTTTCTGGCATCATCTTCCTGACCTCCCTGACCCCATTTTACAGATAAGGAGAGTGAGGTGGCGACCACAGTGACACAAAGCCCCTGCCCTTTCCATTTGCTAGCTGCTGAAGCCAGGTCTCAGAACAGCTCCTGTAAACCTCTCCCCTTTCTACCCCCTACAACCTTTCTCAGAAATCATGTGTCATGCAGGCAAAATGTTCATACCTCTTTGGCTTTTAACCCTTTTTTAAGAGACAAGTTTTTTGGTGTGTATGTGCTCTCTCAGAAGGTTCTTATTATAGTCCATATTTGTCTTCCTGTAAATTTAATTGAGAATAACTCAAGCTAAATTTTCTTTTGTTGCTATTAAAGGAGCTGATTCCTGGTGGGTGGAGATGAAAAAATCACCACCAAATGAGAAGAAACTCAGTTTATGGAAATTAGTTCATTTGCTTATTTCTCCATAAAACCACACTGAATCAAAACCCAGATACTGCTGCAAAATAAACCAGGGGCTCTGGTAGGAGATTTTTAAAAATACAGTACAGTAAAATTCAATGTACAATATATTGCAAAGGTACTTTACAGCCATGTTCTTGGCATTAAGATACATTAACACTTTTAGGAACATTCAGCTATGTGTCCTGATCTTTACAAAGCATAGTGTGCTGATCAAACCATCAAATACAGATATTGGTTTATACCTGCAATAATTTGCTGAATTTCCTATCTTGATCATTACTGCTGTACTCCGGAGGTTTTGAACTGAACATAAGACAAAAAAACATTTTACAGACCCCTTGTGGGGCAGCCGTTTGTAAATTAGAAACCGAGTCTCAGGTTACACACCCCTAAGTGCCAACCACAATACATCACTCCTCTGCTCTTTGAGCAGAACTTATTCAGAGAAATGGAAAATATGGAAAAGCTATTTATGGACAAAAGAAGTATGCCTGGAAAATGTGTTCCTGAAAAAAAAGGTACATTCCATATTCCAAATTTGCCAAGTTTTGGGTTTTGGTGCAATCAGAAAGTGTGCTAGGAATGGAGAAACAACTTTATTTGAAGTACAGTGGTACTGGTGACCAAAATATTTATCAGGAAAAAACAAAAAGCATGCTGAGGGGGAGGATGCATACTTTTTATCAAGGCAATGCTAAAACGAGTTGCTTTCCTTGAGGATAAAGAGGACATTTCTTTTCAGATCTACAGATTCCACATCTAAAGAGAAAGTGCAATTATGCATAAAGTAAATGCTTTGGACAGACAAACCGTTATGGGTCCAGAAGACAGTAGCTCCTTGCCAGTGAAATAAAGCAAATGTCAACAAGCCAGACACACTTGAAACATTCAGAAAAATGTCTTGCTATTCCTTTCCATACATAATACGCCATATGACACCACAGTTAAATCTGCTACTGCAAAAAAAAAAAAAAAAAAGTACATCAAGCTGTGGTTTCCATGAGATTTGGACAGAGGCAAACAACACGGCAGAAAGGAGTCCGCGATGGTACAGGTCTCCCTTCTTTCCTTCTGAGGAGGAAATGACTGCCTACAGCTAGCTGACCAGGAGTTAGCGCTCACCCTGCCCGGAGCCAGGATCTGGAGTGTACCCAGATGCGGACCAAAACGCAGCTTCAGGTAATTATTAACGGGAACAGGAAACTAGAGAAAACAGTCCCAAGTTACACAAATACAACAGTCCTGCTCTCTGCATTCGTCTGTCCTGCGGGTGGGTTGTATAGCTCTTTCCATAACGATCCAGTCTGTTTTTTCCCCTCCTTCTCCCACATCACCAACAGGCATGCCAAATGCAAATCTGCTCACATTCTGATCCCATTCCGGCAAAAACACAGGGACTACCACCATACTGAGTTTCACAATAATCTCCACAATGACAATTATTCACAGCCCCTCAGTTCTGTTCACACAAAAGATTGCAATTTGAATCTTGCCTTGCATAGGTTCAGCTCTATCGGAGCTGGTTACCAGGCAAACTGTGTTTTAAGAATCACCGACTGCTGGGGAGGGTAAGCTGGGGGGTAGGGATGGACAAACCGCCCTGTACATACCTCCTTTTGGCAGCTAGGCAAAACAATTTCGTGACAAAGAGACTTGTTCTTTTCAAAGCTCACCCAACACATGAAACTGACAGAATGAAACCTGAGAAACTTTAGCAACCAAAGAAAGCAGCTTTCCAAGGATCAAGGTGAATAATTGATTTGTCGGCTTTTGTTTCATCTTTTAAGCTATTTTGCTCATTAAATAGAACTGTGGAATTTGTCAGAAGCCCAAACACTGACACACACTTCTGACAGCAAGTGCCTATTTCAAACTACAGATTCATTTGCCAAGCTTATTCAACAACGATTAGCTGCAAAGCCGGGGAACTTACCGAGCACAAAATTATTGGAACAAAGCAGGGAGGAGGCAGAAGGCACCAAAGGCAGCTTCTCCGTCTCGTTGGTGCCAGGTTCTCCTGTCTGCCGTCCAGCTCACACTTGCCTTTATAACGAAGACTCCGGCAGAACTCACTAGCGAAACCTGATGAATTATAAAACAGCCCCTCCTAGCCTCTCATATTTTACATCACAGGGGGTGACCACGCAGCATCCTCTCTCCCTGGGTACATATATTTCCTTGTAACTCATCCTGATAAATATATCAGCCTTAAAAGCAGCGACAGTAATTGGTGTTTGGGATGTACCAGCACGAACCAATAAGATGCTTTCCCACCATCCGTACAGCACCCCCATCCTCCACTCGAGTTCCCCCACACCTTGTTAAGGTGGATCCACCCAACCCAGTGGGGGTAGGCAACCATGGCAAAATGTGGAGGAAAGCCTGTGAGTCTCCAATGCCTACACGACAAGGCATAGTACTCAGGTTCAATTCTCATAACAGTTCTGTAAAGACCAGCACTCATATCTGCACAGCCCATCACAGCACACCAAACACTTTGCTCTCCCTGAGAGAAGGGCTCTGCAGAGCCCCTCAGCAACAAGGAGAGTTCAGCAGTGCTACAGTGTAAATGAGCCATCAGAGAAGTTAAGTGACTCTGTCCAGTGCTCCTAGAAATGGAAGCTGTTAAGAGGCCCTAGAGGTTCGGGAGTTCAAGCTGCCCGCTGTGCAGATGAGGAGTCCGTAAGGAAGAGAGAGAGAGAATGACTTGCGCAGGTCACACGGTTTCCAAGTACGATTCCAGCCTGACCCCAAACCCAGGTCTTCTGATGTTAAAACTGTCTTTCTATCCTACCGTGCTACCTCTAGAGCAAAGAAGCCCTGAAAACGGGGAGAAGGGCAGAAATCAGAAACAGTCCCATTGATTGGCCAAAAATCATTAACAGGCAGGCAGCACGGAGGAGCAGTATCTGAGCTGTTTCCTCACTGACAAGGTCGGTATAACTTCTCTAGGTTCACTGAGTATCAACACCAGAAATCATGTTTTGATAATAATAGCTATTATTGAGCACTTCTCATATGCCAGGCAGTTAGTTTTAGTGCTCAGGCTCATTTAATCTTTATTTAATCTTCAAAATATTTCTATGAGGTAGGTATTATCACGAACAACATATTTCAGATGAAAAAAAAACCTGAGATTCAGAGAGGTTAACACATCTGAGTAGGATACCAGCTGCTAAGTGACAGGGTTGGAATCGACTCCAGGCAACCTGGTTCCAGAGCCCACGCTCTTAAACATATCCTTCCATCCCAAGTAGTGTTTCACATTCAACTCTAGGGGCAGATGGGCATGTGAGCAGGTTTACTCACTATGGCCTTTAGTAGAAATTAGAGAAAGAGCATAGGTTTAGGGACCCAAGAGCCTTATGCTTACACCCTAGCTTTGTCACTGATTTATAGCATCATGGGTGCTTTATCTGTAAAAATGGATATGTTAATGTTTATCTTGCACGATTAAATACATCAAGAAAACATAGTGCCTGAAAAAAACAAACAAACAAAAACCAACCAAACAATTAAGAAGAAGAAAATGCAGTGCCTGGTTATAATGCATACTCCCAAAATTACTGGTTATTATTCTTACCATACTTCTTGTTGGAAAATGGATTTCTGTCTTATTTCTCTTTAAACTGTCTTTTCCCATGTAAACTATTTTCCAAGGAGTATTCTGTTAAGAGGGCGTCTGTGGTGGCTCAGAAGGTAAAGAATCCACCTCCAATGCAGGATGTTTGGGTTAAATCCCTGGATCGGGAAGATCCTGTGAGAAGAGAATGGCTACCCACTCCAGTGTTCTTGCCTGAAGAATCCCGTGGACAGAGAAGCCTGGCGGGCTACAGTCCATGGGGTCGCAAAGAGTCAGACACAACTGAACAACTAAGTGCATGTGCGCGCGTGTGCACGCGCGCGCACACACACACACACACACACACATTCTGTTAAGACTGTGAATCTGCCAGCCTGTGAAAAAGTGGAAACGACACCAGACAGATCTATCACCCAGACTGAAGAGTGTCCCCAGGAACATGAGGGCTTTCTGCCTGAGTGGCAGGCCCGGGGGCCCTGTTCTGGGCTACCTGTTCATCTCCCTGGCTTCTCCTCCGCTTCACTTCCGCCTTTAGTCAGATGAGCTCACCAGCCCAGGAAAGCACACATAACCGCACATTGGATATCCACAGGGAGACCAACCTGGCTCCCTCTGCCCGCTTCAGACAGGCACCTGCCACATAACAACAGGGCTCTACGTCTACTGCCATTGGGTCAAGCCATGCCAAGCAATAAAAAGGTCCTGTCTCTAAAGTTCCACTGCAAACTCCTGTCCTAATTTAGTACAAGCCATGATTTGGTCACCTGTCAGGTCCCAACCTGGTGAACTTATCCATATAAGAGATTACTATCTCCAAGGCATGCAATCAATGTTCCCTGAGGGACATCAGTGTTAGCCCTCTGTGGGACAAGGTGATGCTATAATCTTCCAGGCTATTCAGGTATAATATGAGAGATTTCCTTAGCTCTGTTTCTAAAGAGTGTCTGAGTAGCCAACTTAATTTACTAATGTATGCACCATTCTCTCTGTTTTATCCTCTAAGCATATTACTAGAGGATATGGAATACAAGTAGATGAGGTGCCCACTCTTCTCATGACCATAATACTGGACACTGTAGGATCAGAGGTATGCAACATAATCAGGAGCTCGGGGGAGAGGGACTTGAATTTCTAAACATGTATAAACACCATGTGTAGTAAAGAATAAATGGTAACTGTGATTATAAGATAAAGGGTTACTTCAAATATTATTATGTGGGAAGACTCTTGAGAATCCCTTGGACTGAAAGCAGAACAAACCAGTCAATCCTAGAGGAAATCAAATATTCATTGGAAGGACTGATATTGAAGCTGAAGCTCCAATACTCTGGCCACCTGATGCCAAGAGCCGACTCATTGGAAAAGACTCAAATGCTGGGAAAGATTGAAGGCAGGAGGAGAAGGGGTAACAGAGGATGAGATGGTTGGATGGCATCACCCATTCAATGGACAGGAGTTTGAGCAAGTTCTGGGAGATGGTAAAGGACAGGGAAGTCTGGGGTGCTGCAGTCCATGGGGTCACAAAGAATTGGACACGACTGAGCGACTTAACAACAACAACAATCTACACATGGCCTGATATGGCTTGGTCTACTCTAAATCTTTCCATTATTTTCAGCTTCTTGGTCTACCATGATCCCCCCAAATCCCTTCTAGAACCATTCTCCCCCTGCTGCCTGGCTATTCAACCATTATGACACATCCATGAAAAATCACTATAGATGAGTTTTCATACAGTTTTTAAATTATAACACACTGTTCTTTCCCTTGTCAGTTCAGTCGCTCAGTCATGTCTGACTCTTTGCAACCCCATGAACCGCAGCATGCCAGGCCTCCCTGTCCACCACCAACTCCCAGAGTTTACCCAAACTCATGTCCATTGAGTCAGTGATGCCATCTAACCATCTCATCCTCTGTCGTCCCCTTCTCCTCCTGCCTTCAATCTTTCCCAACACCAGGGTCTTTTCAAATGAGTCAGCTCTTCGCATCAGGTAACACGTATTCCATCATAACTACCACCCCATGCCACCGATTTCTCCCAGACATAATGAACTGTATGGTGCCTGGAAGCTGTGCCAGTACTTGTGCATATTAGTGATGGTGCTATTTACTGACACATTATGTGCCAGTGATGGGTTAAACTTTACTTGCATCGCTCATTCAACCTTCATAACATTTTGAAGTGGGCTGTACTATTATCTCTAATTTGTAGATGAGGACTTGGTGATTGGAGAGGTTACATGACTTGATAATAAATGGCACAGTCAGAATAATGACTGAAGTCTAAGACTGCAGAGTCTGCTCTCTTAGCTATTATATCCACTGCTTCTAAGAGACTGAGAGAACAGAGAACATAAAATAGAAGTGTCTGTTCCCAGTGTTTTTACATCTTCATATCCTGTTCTCTCCTTAACTTACTTTACTCCAGTTTCACCTTGACCATTCCACCAGAGTTGCTTTTAAGGCAAATAATGACATGCTCACCAAGAGAAGCAATGGCCAGAGTTTACTTGATGTCTTCACAGCTCTTTGACACAGTAACTCTTATCTTCCTTGAGTCAACCACTTTTTAAACTTGGTTCCTGAGACCCCCATGGTTTCCCTCCCACCTCCTTAATCCATCCTTCTCAGTCTCCTCTGCTGAGCCCTTCTCCACTTTCTGATCTTTTAAGTTTCTTGTGTCCCAGGGCTCATTATTAATCTCTCTCATTACACTCATTCCCTAGGCCACAACTTCCAGTATTGAGGCTTACGTAATGCCATCTCTGGATTAAAAACTACCACATGTAGATCTCTAGCCCTGGCCTGTGCCCTGAATGCTAGACTTTCATATCCAGTGCATCCCACATCAGAGCATCTCCACTTGACTGTCTAATAGGCTTTCATATTCAAAGTGTCCAAAACTAAAGCTGTGGGTCCCACCCCTCCCATATTTACTGTACTCCTAATATGTACCTTTTTTTAAGATGGCAAAATCATTCACCAAGTTGCTCTGGTCAAAAACCCGGGAGTCATTCTTAGTTCTTTTAAAATAAATCTTTATACCCCACATCTTATTCATCAGCAAATGCTGTTAATTCTGTGTTCAAAGTATATCCCAGATCTTTTCTTCATCCTTACTTCTGCTCTGTAGCCTTTACCACTATCATCTCTCACATGTATCTATGCCATTGCCTCTTAAGTGTTTGTTTTGCTTTGACTATGGGCTTGCTACAAATCATTGTCTACACAGCAAAACAAAATTCAGACTCTAGTACTCCCGATGCAGCTCCCTTTCATGGCTCCCCTTTCACCTAGGATGATAAATTTCTTAAAAAACAAACAACCCTTATGGCCCCTGGTACTTTACTATATCTTTAATGTATTCAGCCTCTCCTGAATGACTCTGACAAACAACAGTTCTATGAGTTTGGTTTGTGGTATGGGTTAACTTGTATTCCCCACCACAAACTCATAGGTTGAAGTCTTAACCCCCACCCAATACCCCAGAATGTGACCTTATTTGTAAACAGAATTGTCTCAGATGTAATTAGTTAAGAAGTCAAACTGGAATAGGGTGGCTCCCTCATCCAATGGGACTTACTGGTATCCTTATAAAAGGGGGAGACCCACCTCCTAGAGTAATGGAAATAAAAACAAAAGTAAACAAGTGGACCTGATTAAACTTAAAAGCTTTTGCACAGCAAAGGAAACTATAAGCAAGGTGAAAAGACAACCCTCAGAATGGGAGAAAATAATAGCAAATGAAACAACTGACAAAGGATTAATTTTCAAAATATACAAGCAGCTCATACAACTCAATACCAGAAATACAAACAACCTAATCAAAAAGTGGGAAAAAGACCTAAACAGACATTTCTCCAAAGAAGACATACAGATGGCTAACAAACACATGAAAAGATGCTCAACATTGCTCATTATTAGAAAAATGCAAATTAAAACTATAATGAGATATCATCTTATACCAGTCAGAATGGCCATCATCAAAAAGTCTACAAACAATAAATGCTGGACAGGGTATAGAGAAAAGGGAACGCTCTTGCACTGTTGGTGGTAATGTAAATTGTTACAGCCACTATGGAAGATGGTATGGAGATTCCTTAGAAAACTAGGAATAAAACCACCATATGACCCAGCAATTCCACTCTTAGGCATATACCCTCAGGAAACTGGGGTTGAAAAAGACACATGTATCCCATTGTTCACTGCAGCACTATCTACAATAGTTAGAACATGGAAGCAACCTAGATTCCCATCGACAGATGAATGGATAAAGAAGTTGTGGTTCATATACATAATGGAATATTACTCAGCCATAAAAAGGAACGCATTTGAGTCAGTCCTAATGAGGTGGATGAACCTAGAACCTATTATACAGAGTGAAGTGAGTCAGAAAGAGAAAGATAAACATCGTATTCTAACGTACATATATGGATCTACAAAATGATTCTGAAGAATTTATTTGCAGGGCAGCAGTGGAAGAAACAGACATAGAGAATAGACTTACAGACATGGGGAGAGGGGAGGAGAGGTTGAGATGTATGGACAGAGTAACGTGGAAACTTACATTACCATATGTAAAATAGGTAGCCAACAGGAATTAGCTGTATGGCTCAGGAAACTCAAACAGGGGCTCTGTATCAGCCTAGAGGGGTGGGATGGGGAGGGAGATGGGAGGGAGGTTAAAAAGGGAGGGGATATATATATACCTGTGGCTGATTCATGTTGAGGTTCAACAGAAAACAACAAAATTCTGTAAAGCAATTATCCTTCAATCAAAAAAAAAAAAAAAAAAATGGGGAAACCAGGACACAGATAGGCAAAGAGGAAAAATGGAGGCCAAAAGACTAGGAACTACCAGAAGCTAGGAGGCAGCTCTGCTGGTAGCATGCAGTGATTTTTCATCAAGCTAAAATGACCTTCCTTTATTATGAGATTATGTCTTTTCTACTCTGTTTTTTCTTATTGTTTTTTTCTATTCAGTTGCCTTTTTTTTTTTTAATTTTTTTTTTTTAAGTTGCCTTTTTATTTTTGGCTTCCCTGATAGCTCAGTTGGTAAAGAATCCACCTGTAAGGCGGGAGACCCCGGTTTGATTCCTGGGTGGAGAAGATCCCCTGGAGAAGGGATAGGCTACCCACTCCAGTGTTCTTGGGCTTCCTTTGTGGCTCAGCTGGTAAAGAATCTGCCTGCAATGTGGGAGAGCTGGGTTTGATCCCTGGGTTGGGAAGATCCCCTGGAGAAGGGAAAGGCTACCCACTCCAGTATTCTGGCCTTGAGAATTCCATGGACAGTCCATGGGGTGGCAAAGAGTTGGACATGACTGAGTGCCTTTCACTTTTGACAATGAGAATAGTGTGTTTTTTTGTCTTATTTCATAACATCCTTTCTTTTTGGCAAGATAAAAAGTTGGTAATTCTGTTGGCCTATAAAAGTTTGTCCTGAAGCATTTCTGGTCTATGAAATGTAAAAATCTGGCAACAACTGCTTGAATGCTGCCCTTTTTCATCAAGCAAGAAAATCCATCATGGGGGCTTCCCTGATGGTTCAGTGGTAAATAATCCTAGGATTCTTTACCAGGAGACATGGGTTTGATCCCTGGTCTGGGAAGATCCCATATGCCATGGAGCAACTAAGCCTGTGTGCCACAACTACCGAGCCTGTTCTCTCGAGCTGGGGAGCCACGACTGCTGAGGCCTACATGCCCTAGAGCCTGTGCTTTACAAGAGAAGCCACTGCAAGGAAAAGCCTGTGCACTGCAATGAGAGAGTACCCCCCTGCTCACCGCAACTACAGAAAAGCCTGCGCAGCAAGGAAGACCCAGCACAACCAAAAATAAGTAAGATAAATAAAACCAGTTCTTAAATTAAAAAAAGAAAACTCATGATATGTAGCCACATTTGGTGATGGGAAGAAGAAAGCTTTTCTCTCAATCAGCTGACAAGGCACCTCCCTGCTCATACATAAATTGCTTATGCTAATGGTCATAACTCATCTTATTATCAACAAATTAATTTGGTATAATCCTATGTGACAAATTTGTATGAGAATTTAACAATATTCACTCATAACTGAACTCCACAAAATTCAGACTTTTTCTTAGTCTTTCCCTCTCCTTCTTTCTTGGTGAAGATTTTCTATTTCACTAAATTCTTGACTTGTTTTTGACTTGATCCCTTTTCTTCTGGGTTCAGGACCTGTGGATTTGTGCAAACATCTGAGGATTAAATGAGATCACCTCGGTTAAATATCTGGAATATTGCCAAAGCCCTTAGTAAATGCTAGTTCCCTTCAAAGAAAGAAGCAAAGCTTTAAGCATTCAGGAGGGAAATGGCTTGTGGACCAAAGGAGATATAGAGCGACTGAATGACTTGGCAAGATGGGCCAACCTGAAGAGTGTTAATGAACACTATCTGTTCGTTGAGTTTCCAGTGATCATAAGACAGTTTATAGAAATGGTGGGCTTATTTATAAATGTGCCCACACATAAACATACACAGAGAGAAACTGGACTATACTGATAAATCATATACATCACTAATATAAATTTGATGGGTGTGTGTATCCCCTTCAGAAAGAGAAAACCAGAAGGAAAAAGCTATAAATATAAAAGTTTGCTTTCTGTCTTATCATTATCTGGTCCCCCATAATCTAATTCATGTTCACTGTTTTGCTGTAAACTGGGAAACCTTAGTAAAGACAAACTTCAACCCCTCTGTTTGCCAAAGTTATCTCAGACTGAAAATTAGTGATGGAGGAATTTCTTCATTTCATGAATATTCATGGAAAGTCTGTTATGTCTCAGGCACCTATTGCCATGTTGGATGGCAGGAGGTCAATACAATCAAGGTCAGATTTCTTTTCCCCTAAGAAGCTTTCCCAGGTGGCTCAGTGGTAAAGAATATGCCTACTTATGCAGGAGACGCAAGAGATGTAGGTTCAATCCCTGGGTTGGGAAGATCCCCTGAGGAGGAAATGGCAATGCACTCCAGTATTCTTGGACAGAGGAAATTCCACGGACAAAGGAGACTGACGGGCTACAGTCCATAGGATCACAAAGAGTCAGACACAACTAAGCAACTGAGCACGTACAAAGAACATTTCAGGCCAGGGAGTAACGAGCAGATAACAACTAACTATAGAGTTGCATAGCATATTTTATAAGGATTCACTAGGGTGTTATGGATATCTAGAAAAGGGCATCTCATCTAGTCTGGGAGGTGAAGTCAAGAAAGCTTCGTGGAGGAGGTTATATCTAAGCTCAGTCTAGATGGATGACTCAGATCAGATCAGATCAGTCGCTCAGTCGTGTCTGACTCTTTGTGACCCCATGAATCACAGCACGCCAGGCCTCCTGTCCATCACCAACTCCCGGAGTTCACCCAGACTCACGTCCATCGAGTCAGTGATGCCATCCAGCCATCTCATCCTCTGTCGTCCCCTTCTCCTCATGCCCCCAATCCCTCCCAGCATCAGAGTTTTTTCCAATGAGTTAACTCTTCGCATGAGGTGGCCAAAGTACTGGAGTTTCAGCTTTAGCATCATTCCTTCCAAAGAAATCCCAGGGCTGATCTCCTTCAGAATGGACTGGTTGGATCTCCTTGCAGTCCAAGGGATGCTCAAGAGTCTTCTCCAACACCACAGTTCAAAAGCATCCATTCTTCGGCGCTCAGCCTTCTTCACAGTCCAACTCTCACATCCATACATGACCACAGGAAAAACCATAGCTTTGACTAGATGAAACGTTGTTGGCAATGTAATGTCTCTGCTTTTGAATATGCTGTCTAGGTTGGTCATAACTTTCCTTCTAAGGAATAAGCGTCTTTTAATTTCATGGCTGCAGTCACCATCTGTAGTGATTTTGGAGCCCAGAAAAATAAAAGTCTGACACTGTTTCCCCATCTATTTGCCATGAAGTGATGGGACCAGATGCCATGATCTTAATTTTCTGAATGTTGAGTTTTAAGTCAACTTTTTCACTCTCTTCTTTCACTTTCATCAAGAGGTTCTTTAGTTCTTCGCTTTCTGCCATTAGGGTGGTATCATCTGCATATCTGAGGTTATTGATATTTCTCCCGGCAATCTTGATTCCAGCTTGTGTTTCTTCCAGTCCAGCGTTTCTCGTGATGTATTCTGCATATAAGTTAAATAAATAGGGTGACAATATACAGCCTTGACGAACTCCTTTTCCTATTTGGAACCAGTCTGTTGTTCCATGTCCAGTTCTAACTGTTGCTTCCTGACCTGCATACAAATTTCTCAAGAGGCAGATCAGGTGGTCTGGTATTCCCATCTCTTGAAGAATTTTCCACAGTTTATTGTGATCCACACAGTCAAAGGCTTTGGTATAGTCAATAAAGCAGAAATAGATGGATGACTAGGAGATAGCTAATTAAGAAGATTTCTAATCAGAGTGAGAAGCATGTGATATGCAGAGATCAGGGGATAAGGGGTTGATCATGGTTCTCTGGTGGAGTGGAATTTTATCCATTTATCACTCAATAAACTAAGTATGCATGATGGAAAAAATACTAACTTCAGAGTTTAGGAATACCGGAGAATTATTATTCATTTTTCATGAACTTCTTCAATGCAATGAAGGTGGAAGTGGTAAATGTCATGCTTTATAGTTAGACAGTCCTGATTCATTCAAGCTGACCTTTACAAGTTGCTTATCTTCTCTGAACTGAACCTGGTCCCTCATCTATAAAATGGAGATAAATGTACTTATCATACAGCTGTTGCATTATTCTGAAAATTTAAAGTGCGACATATCTTGCTTCCCACCTGCCACAAAGTAGACACCAGAGTAATTGTTAATTCACATCCTAAAAACAGTTGCCTCATTCTGAATAAAAACCTACGTCACTCATACCAACTCTTGTTTACCACCAGGTTATACTTTTTTTTTTTTTTCTCAATCAGTTTTCTCAAAACTTTGACTGTCAACATCATCATCCAAAGAAAATATGAGCACACCTTCCATTATCTGAATATTTATATATTTGTAGGATGTACAACCATGCTGGGACTTCTCTGGTGGCGCAGTGGTAAAGAAGCCACCAGCCAACGCAGGAGATGCAGGAGCTTGGGTTCCATCCCTGGGTTGGGAAAATTCCCTGGAGGAGGAAATAGCAACCCACTCCAGTATTCTTGCCTGGAGAATTCCATGGACAGAGGAGTCTGGTGGGCTACAGTCCATGGAATCACAAAGAGTTGGATGTGACTGAGTGACTAAGTATGCACAACCATTTTACTATGGCATAGCATGTACATTTGGAGAAGGCAATGGCACCTCACTCCAGTACTCTAGCCTGGAAAATCCCATGGACGGAGGAGCCTAGAAGGCTGTAGTCCATGGAGTTGCTAAGAGTCAGACACGACCGAGCGACTTCTCTTTCACTTTTCACTTTCACGCATTGGAGAAGGAAATGGCAACCCACTCCAGTGTTCTTGCCTGGAAAACCCCAGGGATGGGGGAGCCTGGTGGGCTGCCGTCTATGGGGTCGCACAGAGTCAGACACAACTGAAGCGATTTAGCAGCATGTACATTATAAATCCTAAACCAAATCAGAATTTAAAAGCTGATTGAACAGTTAATGGAAAGAGAAAGGTTTTATCATCTTACAAACCCTTAGGATGCATACATTCGCTTTGGGGTATACTATGAGCTCTTAGGAAAGTCAGTTTAGTCAGTTCAGTCGCTCAGTCGTGTCTGACTCTTTGCGACCCCACAGACTGCAATACGCCAAGTTTCCCTGACCATCACCAACTCCTGGAGCTTACTCAAACTCATGTCCATCGAGTTGGTGATGCCATCCAACCATCTCATCCTCTGTCGTCCCCTTCTCCTCCTGCCTTCAATCTTTCCCAGCATCAAGGTCTTTTCCAATGAGTCAGTTCTTCACATCAGGTGGCCAGTGTATTGGAGTTTCAGCTTCAGCATCAGTCCTTTCAATGAATATTCAGTACTGATTTCCCTTAGTATTGACAGGTTGTATCTCCTTGCAGTCCAAGGGTCTCTCAAGAGTCTTCTCCAATACCACAGTTCAAAAGCATCAATTCTTCAGTGCTCAATCCATACATGACTACTGGAAAAACTATAGCTTTGACTAGACAGACCTTTGTTGGTAAAGTAATGTCTCTGCTTTTTAATATGCTGTCTAGGTGCTCATAGTTTTTATTCCAAGGAGCAAGTCTCTTTTAATTTCATGGCTGCAGTCACCATTTGCAGTGATTTTGGAGCCCCCCAAAATAAAGTCTCTCACTGTTTCCATTGTTTCCCCATCTATTTGCCATGAAGTGATGGACCAGATGTCTTGATCTTAGTTTTCTGAGTGCTGAGTTTTAAGCCAACGTTTTCACTCTTTTTCACTTTCATCAAGAGGCTCTTTAGTTCTTCTTCACTTTCTGCCATAAGGGTGGTGTCATCTGCATATCTGAGGTTATTGATATTTCTCCTGGCAATCTTGATTCCAGCTTGTGCTTCATTCAGCCTGGCATTTCTCATAATGTACTCTGCATATAAGTTAAGTAAGCAGGGTAACAATATACAGCCTTGACGTAGTCCTTTCCCAATCTAGAACCAGTCAGTTGTTCCACGTCCAGTTCTAACTGTTGCTTCTTGATCTGCATACAGATTTCTCAAGAGGCAGGTAAGGTGGTCTGGTATTCCCATCTCTTTATGAATTTTCCACAGTTTGTTGTGATCCACACAGTCAAAGGCTTTGGCACAGTCAATAAAGCAAAAGTAGATGTTTTCCTGGAACTCTCTTGCCTTTTCGATGATCCAGCAGATGTTGGCAATTTGATCTCTAGTTCCTCTGTGTTTTCTAAATCCAGCTTGAATATCTGGAAGTTCACAGTTCACGTACTGTTGAAGGCTGGCTTGGAGAATTTTGAGCATTACTTTATTAGTGTGTGAGATGAGTACAATTATGTGGTAGTTTGAACATTTTTTGGCATTGACTTTCTTTGGGATTGGAATGAAAGCTGACCTTTTCCAGTTCTGTGGCCACTGCTGAGTTTTCCAGATTTGCTGGCATATTGAGTGCAGCAGTTTCACAGCATCATCTTTTAGGATTTGAAATAGCTCAGCTGGAATTCCATCACTTCCACTAGCTTTCTTTGTAGCCCACTTGACTTCACATTCCAGGATGTCTGGCTCTAGGTGAGTGATCACACCATTATCTGGGTCGTGAAGATCTTTTTTGTATAGTTCTTCTGTATAGTCTTGCCACCTCTTCTTAATATCTTCTGCTTGTGTTAGGTCCATACCATTTCTGTCCTTTATTGAGCCTATCTTTGCATGAAATGTTCCCTTGGTATCTCTAATTTTCTTGAAGAGATCTCTAGTCTTTCCCATTCTATTGTTTTTCTCTATTTCTTTGTATTGATCACTGAGGAAGGCTTGCTTATCTCTCCTTGCTATTCTTTGGAACTCTGCATTCAAATGAGCATAATATCTTTCCTTTTCTCCTTTGCCTTTAGCTTCTCTTCTTTTCTCAGCTATTTGTAAGGCCTCCTCAGACAACCATTTTGCCTTTTGCGTTTCTTTTTCTTGGGGATGGTCTTGATCACTGCCTTCTGTACAATGTCAGGTCAGGAGACCTAAACTCATTTATTCACGTAGCACCTAGCAGCACAGACCAGGTATCAGACCACAGTGGTTTGTATCTGCAGGTTCCATGTCCATGATTCAACTGATGGTGGATGGAAAATATTTGAAGAAAAAAAAAAAAAAGTTCCAGAAAGTTCCAAAATATAAGATTAAAAGTCATCACACCAGGAACTATTTACATGACATTTACAACTATTTAGACAGCATTTACCTTGTATTAGGTATTACAAGCAATCTAGAGATGCTTTAAAGTATATGGGAAGATGAGCCTAGGTTACATGCAAATACCATGTCATTTTATATAAACAACTTGAGTATCCTCGAATTTTGACATCCACAGAAGTCCTGAACCCAATCCTGAACCTATACTGAATAATGTGTACAAACTGAAGAGACAATGCTGGGATATTAGGGAAAAATTATAAGACTGGTGGCCTCAAAATGTCACTATCCCAAACCAGTTTTTATAGTTTTAATTTTAATATATATTGCAATAATAATAAAAGCTTAATATAGTAGAGATCTTAAGTAATCAATATGCAACTGTCTCCCTTTCCAAACGTCTGTGGCAAGTAGTTAATATATTTTTAAAAATATTTTTATTGAAGTATAACTGATAACATCTTTCTTTTTCAGAGAGAAAAAGGAAATAACCATTTGCTGAGTATTTACAAGGGCAGACACTATGCTAATCACTTTACATGCTCTTTCTTATTTGGTCCTTGTAGTAATCACAGCACCGCACTGCATCTCTCTAAAGGACATTGAACATATTTTAGCATTTGTTAGGGGCCTATCGGAGAAGGCAATGGCACCCCACTCCAGTACTCTTGCCTGGAAAATCCCATGGATGCAGGAGCCTGGTAGGCTGCAGTCCATGGGGTTGCTAAGAATCGGACACGACTGAGCGACTTCACTTTCACTTTTCCCTTTCTTGCATTGGAGAAGGAAATGGCAATCCACTCCAGTGTTCTTGCCTGGAGAATCCCAGGGACGGGGGAGCCTGGTGGGCTGCCGTCTATGGGGTCGCACAGAGTCGGACATGACTGAATCGACTTAGCAGCAGCAGGAGCAGCAGTTAGGGGCCTATAAATCTAGGCCTGTGGGCCAAATCTGGCCCATTGTCTGACTTTGTAAAATATATAAGTCAAGAATGATTTTTACATTTTTAATTGGTTGAAAAAAATCAAAGGAAGAAAAAATGTTTTGTGGCACATGAAAATTATATGATATTCAAATTTCAGTGCCCATAAATGAAGTTTTATTGGAACCTAGCCACATATCCATTCATTTATGTATTATGTATGGCTGCTTTTGCATGAGAACAGCAGACTTGATTAGTTGCAGTAGAGACTAAATGGCCTATAAAACTTAAAATATTTATTGTCTGGCCCTTTGCACGTGTACAATCTGCTGACCCCTAGTGTATGTGAATGGAGCCCCCTGGAATTATGTAGGTTATGACTTGTGTGGTTGTAAGCCATGGTCCAACTTACACTCCTGGGAGAAGGCAATGGCAACCCACTCCAGTACTCCTGCCTGGAAAATCCCATGGATGGAGAAGCCTGGTAGGCTGCAGTCCATGGGGTCACTAAGAGTCAGACACGACTCAGCGACTTCACTTTCACTTTTCACTTTCATGCACTGGAGAAGGAAATGGCAACCCACTCCAGTGTTCTTGCCTGGAGAATCCCAGGGACGGCCGAGCCTGGTGGGCTGCCGTCTATGGGGTCACACAGAGTTGGACACAACTGAAGTGACTTAGCAGCAGCAGCAGCAACTTACACTCCTATATGGAAATGAGGCTCAGAGTCACTTGTCCATGCTACTAGGAAATGGCAGAACCAGAGACTTTTAGGGCAATTTTTTAAGACTGAAACATGCCCTTGATTTCACCTAGAGTTCAGACCCTTTTTTTCTGAAGGTCTCTTCTGGCTACAAGACATGAGGTACTGCCAGAACCACCTCCCCACTGCTTCCCTGGTCTTCTTGTGCCAATTTTAGTATCTTTATGGCTAAAAACAGGGTAGAGAGTAGGTAGAACAGGTCAATGGAACAAAAGAACAATTTACTCCTTCCCAACTGCCTCCATGAATCTCTTAAAGCCACACTTGGCCTCTGAGTCTGAGACTTTGAGCTGAAAGTGATGAAAAGGACTTGTGATGGAATGCTGGAAACCTCATTACTGGCTCTTTGCCTACAGAAACTCAGCCAGCTTATCTTCTTTCCCAAGGAACTTCAAACTTACACTGGCTCAGCTGGTTCTTTCCAGGTGCCTGTAACAAGCTGTTCTGCCCATATGAGATCAGAAGTTGATAGACCAGAATCTGCATACACCTTTCTATCCTGGAGAATACGTCCCTATTTCCTAACCCTCATTGTTAGAAATCCTCCAAGGATCTCAGCCACTCCCGGGTTATAATCTGGACACTGTAAAACACCAAGTCATAATAATTTCTTCCCGGATAGTATCCTGGAGACCCATATACATTAACATAATTTCTGTGGTTCCAATTACAGCCAGAATTTCACTTCTAAGCAAGAACAACTAACACTGGCAAGGCATCAACTATGTAAAGTTGTGGGAACAGCTTCACATAGGCTAATCTCATTCAATCCTCCCAGCAAACAGATTCATTATTCCCATTTTATAGGTAAAGACACTAAGGCTCAAGAGGAATTAAGCAGCTCATACTTTATACACACCTGGTAAGTGGTAGGTCTGGGCTTCAAACCTTGAGCTCTCTGACTTCTTAAGTGCCTGTCACTTTAGTAAAAGAGCCCTCCAGTAAGAAGCTATGGTGTTTTGTTTTTTCTTTTTTTTGGCATGATATTCATTAAAAAGCAAGCAAACAAACACCCCTACCATTCTCTTTCCCAAATCTTGGTGTAATTATTCTTTATAATTGGGACACAGCACAGTGTGATAGAGTTCAAGTGACAGGCAGGGTTTAAATTTACTGACAAGTCATTTAAACAACTTGATCCTTTGTAAATCTGTAAAATGGGAGTAAAAACTGGTCTACCTTGCACGATTGTTGGAGGATTATATAAAGGAATATTAGCACTCCATTATATATGAAATGTTCAGAATAGGCAAACCCACCCAGAAAATAGATTGGTCATTGCCTAGGGTTGAAGCAGAGAGTGTTGCGGCAAGGGGGAGGGGGGGAGGATGAGAGGAGTAACTGTTAATGGGGAGTGATTGTTAATGTGTACAGGGTTTTTGGTGGGGGGCAGATAATGCAAATATTCTAAAATTGATGGTGGTCAGGGTTTCATGACTGTGAATATACTAAAAACTAATGAATTATATACTTTAAATGGGTGAAAAACATAGTATATGAACTTTAAAATAATGTAAAGTGCTTAGCACTATGCCTGGCACAAATTAAATACTTCATAAATGTTAGTTTCGGTCATAATTGTTTTGAGGAAGAGACTGGTTGGTTCATCAAACTCATTTCCTCTTCAGGAGCACAAAACTAGACTCCACCCCAGAAATTAGGTGCAGCCATATGTCTGAGCTCTGGCCAAGGAAATGTGAGTTCTGGCCAATGAAATGGAATGGGCCTGGCCTATAACAACATTTCCCCAGCAAGCCTTCAACTTCTGTTTCCCCTCCCACCAGCTTGATGCAAATGAATCCTTTGACCTTGGAAGCCACATGTTGAAAATGGAGGGGCCATAGCATGGAAAAAGTCCCTGAATCACTGCCTAGAGGAGAGTTAAGACAAGTTTTGAACTTCCCAAGAAAGAAAAGAAACTTCTATTGTGTTTAAACCATTATTCATTTTAAGAGCTGACTGGAACAAGAGCTTGTATTATTGTAACCAATACATTATGGTTACACGTATTCTTACAAACCGTCTGAAATAAACTGTGGACTGGTTGACTGTGATGGGTCGGGGGTCCTGAGGGTGTACAGGAAAAGCTGTCTGGCAAAAATATTCACTCCTTTTAACAATCAGACAATCACTGGACAGTCTGGAGAGGGTATATAGTTTCTAATTAGCCTTTCCAACCTGTGGAAGCTGAGTCCTTGTTCTGCCCGAGTCCCTTCATGAACAGCAGGCAACACGCACCCAGCCCGTGAGCAGTGGCAGGGTGTGGAGGAAACTCAGGCTGCCACTCGGCACTGCTTTCCTGCTCTCCTTTAGGGAGGGTATGTACCCCCACCCTCTTCTCCTTTGACAGAAGGGAGAACAATACAAATCAAAGACGGGATCCACATCAGATCATGTACCACCCTTGGGTTTTTGCTCATACCACTTTTGCTCATATCGCTTTTTAAAGCGGTATTGTCCATGCTTTAAATGTAGAACCCAGAGAGCTATTAGCTCTCCTGGGGAGTAACGCCAAAATATTTGATTGTTATTGTCTCTCTTTCAGAAGACTCGCTGTCAGAAGGAAGAGCTCTGAGTCATTCCTTGGAAAAGGTGAACAGAGGATATATGCAAGCCCAACCAAAGGCAGCGGAGTAAAGGGAAGACAGTCACTGGGCCGAGGGACCCTCACATATATGAGCCCCTTCCCTCTGTCAATTGGGGCCAACAGTGCCTTTCCAGGCATGGTGAGGACCTGTGGCAATGAAAGATCTCATAAAACCAGGTGATGATTCCCAAGTATTTACTGTCCTTTTACCTGGGGCTTCCCAGGTGGCTCAGCAGTAAAGAATCTGCCTGCAATACAGGAGGCTCAGATTCGATCCCTGGGTCAGCAAGATCCCCTGGAAAAGGAAATGGCAACCCACTCCAGTATCCTTGCCTGGGAAATCCCTGGACAGAGGAGGGGCTACAGTCCATGGGGTCACAAGAGTTGGACACGACTTAGTGACTGAACCACCACCACCACCACGTTTTACATAGCTTGCTGAATCTTCTCAGCAAGCTTTAACAAGCTTGTTACCTGAGTAAAAAGCTCCACTTGGGAGATAAGGAAACTTGAGGGTCAGCGAGGCTGAAGCAGCATCCCCCTGATCACCCAGGTGGTGAGCAGCAGAGCAAGACTCTAACAGGGAACTGACATGCCAAAAGCCCGCATCTCTAATCACTTTACCTTTACTGACTCTGAATAAATTAAACATATTATCAAGGTGAATGGCTCTTTTACTGGAGAATCCAGGATGCCCAAAGTCAAAGGCTGATCTTTTTTTATGGCATAGACAGAACGCCTTCCAAGGCTGTCATATTCATGCATAAGAAGTGCCCAAGAGAATAATGAACCAGATGGGAAAAGGAAGAACAAAGACCATCGTCCTGGGACCCAGAGACTAGCCTGCCTCAACACGATTCAAAAAGTTTTGCACAAACTCAGACCTCATAGATGTTGAATATCAGATCATCGCAGGTAGAAATGTGAATTTCCAGTTATAAAGCACGTCTTCTTGCTGAAAATAGGTTCCCTCCCCCAGCACAAACTCATAGAGAAAGATTTTTCTGGATTTTTCTCTGCTTCCTGTTCGCCAGGTGGTTTCTTTTTGCCTTCAACCTCGCAGTCTCATTGTTTCTCTCATTTCTTCTTAGCATGCTCTATATAAACCAGTTGGAGCAGTAGCATTCTGAAGCTAGTTCTGAAGCCCAGGGGACACACATCATAAATAAGTAAACAAATAAATGAACAATTCAGCAATTGGTAAATCAGGCAGGAATAAGTTTAACAACTGAACTGGAAAAGTAGCTGAAAATCTACTCCTCGATGAAAGATGTGAATGTGACCCAAGTTCTCTTTGCTCAACAGGTAACCACACGGACTTCTTTCAGTGAATCAGGGGCGGGCAAGAGAGAGAGAGCACGCGCGCGCACAGCAGTGGGGAGGCAGTTACAGAGGGCTCCACAAAAATATTCAGTGACCCTCTGGCCACTTTGTGTAACCAACATGCTGATGTAGTATCCCACAGTTGCTGCGAAATATTCATTCACCACCTATACAAGAAAGACATTTTCAAGCACTACTTTTCTTTAAATATACTTCTCCTTCAAGTCTTACATAATCCAACTATCATTCCATGTGAAGCTTAATTTAAAGGAAACCATAAGTTGAGTTAATTCACTGTGAAGGGTTATGGAAGTTATATTTATTTTGGAGAGTCAGCAGCTGTGTAACGGGGTGTCTATTATATGCCTAACCTACTGCTAGGTTCTGGGAACACAAACATGGATAGGATCTAGTCTCTGTCCTTAAAAAGTCCATAGCCTTTCACAGAGAGAGAAGTGTTCAAAAAGTAAGTGAAAGGCGTGGTATAGGTATCAAGGTAGAAGGAAGCGCATCACAGTGTTTAGTCATCAGCTCTAACGAGGGAGGGAGTGTGCATGGGGAGGGGCGGAGGACGCAGACTACGGTTCTATAAAAGAGAGACCCTGGTCTGGCCACCAAGAAGGCTCCAGATGCTGCTATCGACCGAGACAAGGTGAAACAGGGGTGGAGAAAGCAGGAAGAATAAGGGCAGCTGTGCACAGTGTCATAGAACAATTAAAGGCGAGGGTCACTGGAGACACTCGGGCCTGGATGGGAAACAGGATCTGAGGGAGAGGAAGAAGAGGCTGGCCTGGGGGTCCAGGCAGAGGCCTTGCTGCCTGTGGAGCACATGGAGGAGTGCAGACTCCACATTTACACAACAGGGTAAGCATGATCCGATTTGCACTTTGGAAGATCACCGTGGCAACCATGTGGAGGACGAGCTGGAGGTGTGGAGGATGGCAACCAGAGAGAACAGTCAGGGCGAGAGAAGCATTCCAGGTGGGAGGGACAGGGCCCGATCGTAGGTAGTGGCAGTGGGGACAGAGAGAAAGGGAAAGAGGGCAGATGTTAAGAAGGGAGAAATTTGGGCTGGAAAATAAAGCTGGATTCTAGTCACAGCTTCACTGCAATCTCTCCATGGGACCTTAGGCAAGTCCTTACTTTTCAGGACCCTGTTTCCCAATTTGTCAGGTGAGAGGGAGACATTTTATGGCTGTAGGAGAAGGCACCTTATTCATGTGTGTGTTATTATATACTCATTGGGTCAGTCAGAGAAGATACTCATTCCTTGATTCAAATTGGGGGGTCTTGTGATTAAAAAGCAAAACGGTAGTATAGTGAATTCAACACGCAAAAAATGAGACGAAGTCTATAAGTATTTGCTAATCACAAAATAGGTGCAAAATGTGTATTACCATGTGCTATAGCTAAGATGTAAATAGAAATGATGAAGATGGTCTCCCTCTTTGGAAAGAAAATGAAGCATCTTGTGATCAATTCAACAAATACTGACTGAATGCCTATGTGCAGAGTACTATGCCAAAACACAGAGGAATGACGCAGTCCCTGACATGGAACTCACAGTCACAAGTGTAAGAATGATATTGCTATTAGACAATTGCAAAGCACCGTGAGAACCCAGAGATAAGAGAATTTGTACTACATCCATCTTTGATCTTTGTCACAGAAAATATAAGTACGAATGCCCTTTCCCATGATCCAAGATTTCTAATAGCTCCCTTCATGAAATCAGATGAAGCAAGAAGTCATTCACTTTAAATAAAGAAGACCTTTCCACAAGTGAGGTCTTATTTTAGGAGTTCCGTAAGAGCAATAAGACACACTCTTTGCCCTCAAAGAAACGCAGATCAATGTACATAATGTTTTGTATTATAGGAGGAGGAAGCAGAGAAAGTTGGATTCTACTCTTTCCATCAGGCAATCCAGAATGCCTTGAATAGCACCTACCATATAGTAGATGCTCAGTAAATGTTCAACTTAAGTGAACAACATTTGTCACTGAAAGAAAATGAAGTTGACTTTGAACTAATAACATATGTTTGACATTTAATTATCTAAAGAATTCACTTAGGAGAAATTACTTGTATGTAAGAAGTCACGAGTAATTACTGAAACCACAGGCAACTGGTTTGTTGTAATAATAATTCAAACAGGTCTATTTTCCCAAGATCTTGGGAAGCAGACGAATCTAATTTGCTTTAAGAGGCTTTGATTGACCACACTTGGTGGTTTTAGCCAGGATGAGTTCAGTTTTTGAAGCTCTCATAGGAGAAATTAACTCCCAGCTCTTTAAATAAAACAAGTGGTTTCTAAACATCTAATCTAGAAAGACCATACTTGGGAATGGTCTTATTTAGAAAGAAATGGCATATATTAGGAATATGGAAGGAGAATTCCACCAGTAGCCTGGCTAAGAAAAGTTGGTGACTTGACAAATGAGATAACATACATAAAAAGCTTTGGAAAAATTAAAGGTGCTAACAATGCAGGTGGGATTAAAAAAGAACATGCACCACACTGTGATATTTTTTTCCTAAACAGAGAGATCCAGAACACTGAGATCCAGCTGGCAAAAATTACGACATGTAATTTAAAATCTCTGACCAGTAAGAAATGATCCTAAAGGACTCACAACAGGCTTGGCTCACAGACTCTGCACCCTCTTACAGATGCAGGGGTGGCCACCCCATTGTTGGCCACTGGGGAGAGAAAGCTATGGTGAAACACAGAGATTTCACCGAAGGGCTTCTGGCCACTTTTCACTCTGGTTGACATCTGTCTTCTGCCACTTACTCACAGTTGCTGCTGCTGCTGCTAAGTCGCTTCAGTCGTGTCCGACTCTGTGTGACCCCATAGACGGCAACCCACCAGGCTCCGCTTTCCCTGGGATTCTCCAGGCAAGAACACTGGAGTGGGTTGCCATTTCCTTCTCCAATGCATTAAAGTGAAAAGTGAAAGTGAAATCGCTCAGTCGTGCCCGACTCTTAGCGACCCCATGGACTGCAGCCTACCAGGCTCCTCCGTCCATGGGATTTTCCAGGCAAGAGTACTGGAGTGGGGTGCCATTGCATTCTCAGTTAAGACCTTGGATAAGTCACTTCACTTAAAGCCACAATCCCCAACTGTAAATGAAAACCACAATGCCTATCTCATAAGGTTGTTATAGTGAGTACATGAGATAATAGATGTAAACAGTGCCTGATATAAACAAGCAAGGTAACCTTTGTTAGTATTAGAGTTTTATATTATAGTTAAATGTTAGTATTATAATCAGAACTACTGAAAGGAAAATTTTCTTTCCAAAACTGGCTAAAAAACTTGTTTCAAATATTTCTGAGATTGAAATAAAATATATGGGTGATGAATCTGCAGAAATAAGAGTGGGTGTTTCATTTTAATATAATTGTAATGTACTGAAGAACATAGCAGAATCTCATGCCAATCACAAGCCCTTTCTCTTAGTAACATTACTTTATGCATGAACCTGGATGTATGTACAGTGTCTTTTTAACTGTGTACTTAAATGTGCCATCTGGTAACACAGGTATCCTCTGAATATTATTTAATGATATAGTACAAAGAACATTAGCCTGGAAGGACCTTGACTTGGATCTCACCTCTGTCATTCAATGACAATGTGAGCCCTAGAAAAACAAAAACCTTTCTAAGTTACCACATCTGTAAAATAAAGATAATTATTGTTTGCATGCTTTTTAAAGAATTACAAGAGATCATCACCATCAGTACCATCATCATCACCATCATCTTCACTGAGTTTTTGCTGTGTGCCACGTTCTAGCAGCCTCTACTAAATTATCTCACCCTTACCTATGTTGCCTTCCAGAAGAGTGATTGTAAAATCAGGATCTGCAGCCAAGAGTTCAGAACCAGCCAGATGGGAGCAGTTCAGTTGACAGGCAAGGGGCTGCTAAATGATCACCAAAAGTATCAGCAGCTCTAGCTGCTTTAGAGGATAGTCTCTGACAGGTGGTCAGTGGGCTACAGACAGAGGTCTAGTAGAGCAAGGAAATGTACACGAGCATCATTTTGGGATCTGCAGTCAAACCTCCAGTTTCCAAGGCTTTCCACAAACAACTACTCCCAAATATGTCTAGAGCAGACATCTGTGTGTGTGTTCACGTGTGTGTGTGTGTGTTAGTCGTTCAGTCATGTCAGACTCTTTGTGACCCCACGGACTGTAGCCCACCAGGCTTCACTTGCCATGGAATTCTCCAGGCAAGAAAGAGCAAACATCTAAAAGGTCCCAATAAAAGCAGATGTGAGCAGAGGGATAAGACCCCAAACACATGAAATTGCTCTGTTCTGAACAGTACCCACAAGACTTGGAGCAGTGCCTCAGAGACAAAATCTGAAAGGGAGCAGAAGCAGGGGGCTGGTCTGGGGAAGTGCTATGGCCTTTATTTGTCAAATGATCTTCAGCTTTCTGTGACCCTTGGGGTCAGAAGTAGGTGGCACAGAGGAATTCCATCTTTCCCTTGACTTTAAGAAAGTTATTTAACCTTGTGGGCTCTGGTTTCAGGTTTAAAACGATATAATAAAATTATGGCACAATTTATACTGTCCTTGCGAAAAAGAATAGAGAAACTTTCTATGTACTGGCATAAAAAGCTCTCCAAGAGCTTCCCTGGTGACTCAGCGGTAAAGAATCCACCTGCCAATGCAGGAGACATGGGTCAGATCCCTAATCAAGGAAGACCCCACATGCCATGGAGCAACTAAGCCTGTGAGCCACAACTACTGAGCCTGTGCTCTAGAGCCTGAGAACTGCAACTACTGAAGCCTGTGTGCCGAGAGCCCGTGCTCCACAACAGAAGCCAACACAATGAGAAGCCCGCACATGGCAACTAGAGCGTGGCCCCCACTCACTGCAACGAGAAAAAGGCCCACACAGCAATGAAGACCCAACGTACCCCAAAATAAAATTATTTTTAAAAAAGCTCTCCAAGACACATCAATAAGTTAAAAAAAAATAGTGCATAAGAGAGTATATAGGATGCTCCCTCTGGTGTGAAAGAAAGGGGGTAAAATAAAATATATATTGTATGTGTGTGTGTGTACATATATATGTATATATAGATGTATTTGTAATGGAAACTCCAAAACAACACACAAAAACCTAAAAATAATGGTTAGCTACATGAGGTAGATGGGAAAAGGGAAGGAAAAGCTTTTCAACAAGTATTTTAGAAAAATATTTTAATTATTTTAAATAATAAAATGAAGCTAACATTAATATACATCTCATAACATTGTTTTAAAAATGGTGGTGATGTTAGTCACTCAGTCATGTCTGACTCTTTGCAATCCCTTGGACTGTAGCCCACCAGGCTCTTCTGTCCATGAAATTCTCCAGGCAAGAATACTGGAGTGGGTTCCATTCCCTTCTCCATGGATCTTCCTGACCCAGGGATTGAACCTGGGTCTCCTGCATTGCAGGCAGATTCTTTACTGTCTGAACCAAACTCAAGTATTTAAAAAGCTTAGTGTGGAGCCTAACACACAGCAAGCATTAAATACACATTAGTGGGGATCATCATCTCCTTCTGAGAAAGTAGGAGACATCTCTCCCTTGACCTCTTCTTTCAGGTCAAGGGCCTGGTTACCAGGGCTCTCACTGGGGGTGAAGGAGCAGAAAGGCCCCAATGACCTGGTTTCCTCCTTGGTCATCCAGCCCTATTCCCCAGGATTCAGGGCAAAAGGCCTCCAGTAGCGATGGAGACTTTATCCAGAAACTATAACACAGTGGACTGAAGTATGGAAAGACACAACTCCAGCTCCAACACAGACCAGACTTCTCTGTGACTCTAAGGGTTGAAAGTGAAAGCATAGTCACTCAGTCGTGTCTGACTCTTTGCGATCCCATGGTCTGTAAACAACCAGGCTCCTCTGTCCATGCAAGAATACTAGAGTGGGTTGCCATGCCCTTCTCCAGGGGATCTTCCCAACCCAGGGATTGAACCCAGATCTCCTGCATTGCAGGCAGATTCTTTACCATGTGAGCAACGAGGGAAGCCCAATTCTAAGGGTTAGAAATGATTTAAAAGCAGGCATGCCTCAAAACAAAACATGAGAAAAGATGAACAGATGTCAATGAAATGTCACTTTCTTCCCCTGTGTTGCTAAAAAAAGTTTCATTGTCCTTAAAGCATACATCTCAGTGGATTAATTGGAAATGCCACAATGGAATGAGAATAATAAAAGTAAAGAAACTGGCTCTGAATAGAAAATAGATAATAGAAAATAGAAACTGGCTCTTTATACAGTCACAGAATTAATAATCTAGATTTCTTTTATTCCATCTATACTGAAACAAGATTTAATAATCATATACAAAATATAAGAAATTAACATGAATTACAAGTATTCTGGTATTATAACCTAAACAATTGTTCTAGTATTACCTGTTTTACTTAAGAATATGCTAAGTGGTTGACAAAATAAAGACTCTAAATCTTAGTTATTTTAGGACTAAAACACATAGCATTTAGAACATAGAAAAATAAAATCTTGGGGAAATAGTACACAGCAAGATGTCTTGATTTTGTTAGATGTTTCCTTTGAGTAGGTTCTACAAAAGGAGCAAGCAGGCAGGGTCTGGGAGATGGTGATGAGGCACTCCTTGTGAAGCTGCCATATTATCAGCTATGGTAGTTAAGAATTCCAGCTCAGAAAGTAGACATATTTGAGCACAAATCCAATTCTATCAATCATTAGTCGAGTAACTTTAGGCAAGTTGAATTTGCCTAAAGTTGCTGAACTTCAATTTTCCCATCAGTAATATAAATACAACTTCTACCTTATAGAGATGTTTTGAGGAACAAAAGAGGTAGTGTATTTAAGATGCTAGGCACAAGGCCTGGCATTTAGTAGACAAGTAGATGTTTAGTAAATGTCAGCCCTTATTATCATCTATCTTTTCATTCATTCATTCATCCACTGTATTATTGACACGGGGTTGTTTCAGGTCATGCTTTGGGTTAGGCAAAGGAAATCCAGGAAGAATAAGACCCAGTCCCTGAACACAGGAAGTTCTCAGCCTAGCATGGGGAGATGAACAAAAGAAGGCACTATGGAGAATCCCAGGGACGGGGGAGCCTGGTGGGCTGCCATCTATGGGGTCACACAGAGTCGGACACGACTGAAGTGACTTAGCATAGCATAGCATAGCACAGGGAATATTATGATGGAAGTCAACACCAGGCAACTGAGGCATAAAAAGGAGACACCCCAAGGACAAGGAAGGGTCTTCATGGAGGAGTAGATGCTTGATGCAGAACATAGGGCCTAAAGCATGTATACATACAAACCATTTGGGACAAAGGCAACAGAAAGGCATAGACACTGGTAGGGAGGGACAAGACAAAAGGGGTGAACAGGTTCCAGGGAATGAATAAGCCAGGCTGAGATAAGGTCAGAAAGGGCCAGAAGGCTCATCACCATCACATAGGGCTGAGTATACAAAAACTTTCTGTAATTTGGTGTGTTTGACAATTCTTCTTTAATTAGAAGTTGAGAGATAGTCAGCATTGCCCTGCCAGGGGAGTGTCTCAAGAGTGCTCCATATTATTATGTGGAGAAGATAATTTTGTACTACCTTTGCCAACCTTAGAATTTATGTGCTCAATGAGTGTCTTGCCTGATCTTGCCAGGAACTTATTTGTCTTTGCAAAGTCAGTGTTGGCTTGAGATAAGAACTTGTCAGCAAATCCCCCTCCTCCACTTTATTTCGCTTACAAATCTTCTCTTAAATAGGTAGTTTACTTCAGTACAAAAGGATTTAACAGTGTCAGTACTGGTTAAAAATACATATATTTTTTGAAAGGGGATATTGTGAAATGGAGGGGATCGAGACACACATAATTTCAAATATCTTCTGCAACTTAAAAGATGATATGAAGTTGCAAATTTTTTTTAACCTTTGTGAATCTCTATTTCTTTATCTATAGAGGGGGAATTTGACCCATCTCATGGAATAGAATAATTAATGCCAAATATCTACTACCAAGTTTGACACAGCTCTGCAGATGGTGGCTATCATTATTGCCTAATAAAAGTAAAGTAGGTGTTTTGGACAGCAGCCTTGAAAGAGAGAAATCTGAGTCTGCCAGGTCAGAAGGATCCAGATGTGGGTGGAGGTGGAGGCAGCCAGGTCAACCTGCACTTGTAAACTGTGCCATGTTCTGGCTGAGCAGCACTCAGTGCAAGTGCTACTTGCTGTGTGTTCAACAGAGCTTGAAACACTCTGATCTCTCTCTCTTTCTTGGTGCAGTGAAGCTCCTTAGCTAGGCTGAGCTTCATGGACCAAAAAAGGTTAACCAAAGTATTTTGTTTCAAAAGTTTGCAAGTTACTTCAGGTTTCTAGAGCTGAAGCAGTAACAAGAGTTAACAGATGAGGCTTGTTAAATACAGCAATTTTTCTGTAGCCCATACAAATGTATATACTTAGGACGGTATGTGATGGAAAGAGAGCAAACGCACTCTGTCAGTAAGAAATTGCAGCTCTTCCCAAATGCACTATAAATGATAATGAAATGATACATTTAATCCAGACCCCGGTAGGGAAAATACATTATCCTCTATGGTACATTGGTGCTGTTCAAGCATTTCACAGACAGGCCTGAGCAAAACCACATGCTCTTACCTTTAATCTCGTATCTTTAACTAGTAAACCTCACTACCTCTGTAGCTTATAAATCTGTTTATAATGAAAGTCTCTTATATGGATGTACTATAAAGGAATCTCTCTTAACAACATATCACAAAAATCTCATAATCTGCATCCTGTAAACCCACTGATGAAAACAAATAGTGAGGAAACAAAACGGTACTTTTTAACTTAAGCACCTGAACTGCAATATTTAATAAATAATAGATATGAAAATCTGAGAAAAAATTAGATTCCAATAATCTGTCATTTTTATGTCAACTATCTTGAAAAGCCATGATTTTTAGAGAGTGACAAATGCTATCATCCAACATAAATGACCCATAACAAACTAATCTAATACTTATCATGATAATATTACTTTGATAGTAAAAGAAAATCAGAAAAACCTAAAAGTTTAATAATGGCAAACCTGGCTAAAGCAATAGTATCAATTCCACATAATAGAATCCTAAATGTCTTTAAAATTCACTTTTACCAAAAAAAATTAAAACCTAGTTCACTTTCATGCATTGGTGAAGGAAATGGCAACCCACTCCAGTGTTCTTGCCTGGAGAATCCCAGGGAAAGGGGAGCCTGGTGGGCTGCCGTCTATGGGATCGCACAGAGTCGGACATGACTGAAGCGACTTAACAGCAGCAACAAGGACATGAAATGATCATAAAACAAAATAAATTAAAAAAGAGCGTTATCATCTTAATATATATATGTGGTTCCGATTTCATAAAATAGAGGAAAAAGAATTGTAAAGATCCAAAACAAAGTCAGTAGGTATTATTTTCTGTTTTTTTCCCCTTATTTATTGTTATAATTAGAAAATCTCAATAATAAAAAAAGAAAATTCCAATAAAAATTATTTTAAAACATTTAATTTTCTAAGTAAAACTCTGGTGGGCAGTGGAGGTGTGGAAAAGAATGCATCTGAAAGCATGAAATATTTTGCTGACATTTAAAATGTTTGTAACATGTCAAATAACATTATTAAATACTTATCTAAAATGCATTAGAATGAACCAGGGTAGGAAGGTTTACATATACTATAACCCATCCTATATACCTCATGGACAGAAATAGGACTGAAATAAAACGAGCAAAAATGTCAAAAGGTACTGTCTATGAGGAGCAGAAATTGTAATTTATTTTTGTCCTTTTTTCAAACTTCTGTCTCTACCAAATTTTTAACGAAAAACAAGTAGTGATTAGAATCAGAAAAGTTACTTTTTAAAAAAACATCATAATTAGCAGAAAAAAATTAACCTAATCTTAAAATCACTAAAATACTAAGTCATGCAAACCAAACTTCTGATCCTCTGACTCCAAACCTGCATTACTTTCCATACTGCTAACATTTAAAAACAGTATGTAAATCTAAGGGGAAAATGTCTACATCAATTTAAATAAGGTAGAAACAATCATTTCTACTTAATTCCATTGCTATTTTTTTTAAGTGCATCATTAAAGGACCTACAAGTCCCCTGGTAATTAATTATCTTTATGAAAACAAAACAAAAAGCCCAAAACACAGACTCAAAAGCATACAAAGGCTTATTTTATATGGAAAACTAGATCTAATGCTTAAAAGAAAAAGATCTGCAGTCATTATACAAACCAAGAAAATTTTACTCCCTTAAAAATTCATCCAGTAATTTTTATTAAGCTCTTATTCCATGTTAAGTATTGTTCTAGGTGCCAGGGACATATGGATGACCACAAATGGGATTAGCAATCATGCATTCCTTTCACAGGACATATAAAGCAGTGGTGATATAACCAGTCAGCAAAGATATCATAGAAGAAAGAAAGTGTTATTCACTCAACCGTGTCTGACTCTGCGACCCATGGACTGCAGCCTACCAGACTCCTCTGTCCATGGGATTCTCCAAGCAAGAACACTGGAGTGGGTTGCCATTCCCTTCTTCAGGGGATCTTCCTGACCCAGGGATGGAACCCAGGTCTCCTGTATTGCAGGCAGATGCTTAACCGTCTGAGCCACCAGGGAAGTGCAAGATATCATAGAGGGGATCCAAATATGCGAGTTGGCAATGATCCAGATGACCCTTTTTTTTTTTTTTTTTTAGTCTGGGGAAACCCCTCATTCCCACTATCCATTCTCACCTCCTTCCTATGCTTGCTTCCACAATCCCTTAGGAAGAAGAGCCTGATTCAAAGGCTGGCATGTAATAGTTCATTTTGAGCAGTGATTTCAGGGAAGAGGAGTGAGGAACCAGGGACAGTGAATAGGGGAGGGAAAGGCAATACCAGGACGTATCATCAGGCTATTCACTGTTGTGGGCAACTGGGACTCATCCTCCAGAACCTTTTGGGGAGCATCCATCATGCCATTCAGAACCTGCTCTCCAAGGGCTGAGGAGGGAAGCCTCTATCTACCAGTGCCTGCCACCCCCAGACCATCTACTGTCAAGAGTTGCCACATGGGGCATCGACTCCATTTCACTTCCAGTTTTGTGCATGCCAGAGGGGGAGTGGACTCCTCGGCAGAAAGCAGAGATAGGTATGGCAGCTGGGGCATGATGGTGTCAGGGTACACCCATGTGAAGGTGGTGGTTGCAGCTGAAAAGATGTGAGGCTGAGCATACAGACGGCACCACCATGACACTCCTCTAAGGCATACAAGAGCATGATAATAACAATAGTAGTAAGTGGCATACACTGAACATATATAGACAGTTTGCCTACATTTTATCCCTTACTACTCCAAATAAACTCCAGGAAATAGATTCTACAATTTTTTTTTTTTTTGGCTGAAACAATAGAAATTTAATTTCTCAGAGTTCTGGAGACTAGAAGTTCAAGACTGAGGTGTCAATAGGTTTGGTTTCTTCTGAGGCCTCTGTCATTGGCTTGTAGATGGCCACCTGCTCAGTGTCCTCACACGGTCCTTCCTCTGTGCACCTACCCCTGGGGTCTCTTTGTATGTTGAAATTCACTCCTCTTATCAGCACATCAGTCAGATTGGATTAGGGTTCACACTAACAGCTCCATTTTGACTCAACTGCCTCTTCAAAGGACCCATCTCCAAATACAGTCACATTCTGAGGCACTGTGAGTTTAGAGCTCCAACAAATTTTGGGAAGGGACACAATTCAGATCATAATAGCATGCAAGTGATTTACTAGTGGAATATCTATGAAAGATGAAAGGGAGCAAGGGATGGCGGGAGAGTCTGAAACTGTGACACAGACCTGACACCAGTGAAGGAAAGGGAAAAGAAAGGATTGGGTAGCCAGCACTTCAGACTGCAGCACAGTCTGAAAAGTTCAAGTTAGGCTGATGGCAGTCCTTCAGCCAAAGCTGCCCATTAGAGGAGTCCCAAGAACTGCAGCAATGAGGCTGCATTAGTACTCCCACCGTGCGCAGTCCGTGATAAGTCAAACCAGTGGTCCTCAACATTCTGTGTCACAAGCAACCGGTTTCATGGAAGATGACTTTTCCATGGATGGACTGGGGGTGGGTCGTCTTGGGATGATTCACGCACATTACATTTACTGTGCACTTTATTTCTATTATTATTATATCAGCTCCACCTCAGATAATCGGGCGTTAGATCCTAGAGACTGGGCACCCCTGAGTTAGACAATTACAGATATGTAAACAGTTCAATGTGGGGATCAGTTCTTACTGGTTTCTTTGGGAAGTGTCTCCAGTCTACCTTAACTATTCTGCCACACTTAATTTTACTCCCAGATGCATGTGCCTAGCTCTCCAAGATGTTTATATAGATCTTTTTCAGTTTCTGAATCCGGCTCATTCTCTCAAGTTTTACTATACTCCTTCCTTTTGGTCTTCTATAGTTTATTTATTACTTTTTTTGGAGAGACACCTGGTTCAACTTTTATTGAAACAATTATTTACTGAACTGAACTGATGAGCAAGAAAACAGTACTAGGAGCTGGATATTTATATCACAATGGTCCACTTCCTTGGGAGAAAACAAGCTTTCCCTTCTTATCCACAGTCAGAGCCACCTGCGCTCCTTTTCATTTATGATACATAAAGCACAAACACATTTATCCAGAGGATTCTACATTCAAGTAATTTTACCACCATATCTGATACTAATAGAGGCTGAGAGCACCTAGCATCCCTGGGTTTTCAGGAAATATTATTATGCTCAAGTACCTATATAGGTATACATGTAAGACCTATGGAGATATATAAGTAGTTTTTTTGTTTGTTTTTTAGTTGCCAAGTCATGTCCACTCTTTTAGACCCCACGGACTGTGGCCTATCAGGCTCCTCTGTCCATGGGATTTCCCAAGCAAGGATATTAAAATGGGTTGCCATTTTCTTCTCCAGGAGATCTTCCTGACCCACAGATTAAACCCTAGTCTTCTGCATCAGCAGGCAGGTTCTTTACCAATGACCCACCAGGGAAGTCTAAATACATAGCTGAAAGTGAAAGAGTTGCTCAGTCATGTCCAACTCTTCTGCCACCCGATGCACTGTCTCCTGCCAGGTTCCTCTGTCCATGGAATTCTCCAGGCAAGAATACTGGAGTGGGTTGCCATGCCCTTCTCCAAGGGATCTTCCCCACCCAGGGATCAAACCCAGGTCTCCCACATTGCAGGCAGATTCTGAGCCACAAGGGAAGCCCATATACTACATGTTAATTTCAAAAGAACTTCAAAAGAACTAGCATAGCAAATTCAACAAACATTTTTCAACAGAAAGGCCACATTAGCTGACCAAAAACCAAAAGGATACCATTCTTTTCTCAGAAATCTACAGATCCCTGAGGACCGACACTTGAAATTTCTCCTCAGTTTTATGTGTTAAACTTCTTATTGGCTAGGAACCACAAAACAGAATTCCTGTTGAATTCATGAAGGCAAAAATAAATGATGGAAAAAACAAAGATCAACATCCAAAGGCTTATTTTTACATTTCCTCTACCACTGAAATGTGTGGGTCATTTACAAACCTAACGTGGGGGCCAAGTTAGGAACTTGAGAGAAACAGGTCTGGAGAGCTTAAGGCCTTGACCATCAGTCTATCATGAAGGGGAAATGGAATCTGGTATTTCCCTTTTGGTCCTACACTGCCCAGCAAATGACTCCTCAACTGGCTACCTTTCTTGAACACATAATTCATTTAGGGTCTTTCCATAAAGCTGTGAAGTTGCTCTCCTACCCTAAGGGAAGGGAAGCAAGAAGGAAAAAAAAAAAGACAGGACCGTTACCTAATTCTTCATGAGAGACAGAAAAAGCCGTGAACAATTTGAATCCCGGATTCAGACCTGTGGGTCACCAGGCCGAAAACTTGTCCTGGAGGCAGTAGGTAGGGGAGAGGAATGGAAGGACACGCTAGTATTAACAGCATTACCTTGATGATGTGGAAACTTGAAGACCTTCCTACCCACCACGTTTTCTCAACAAACAAGCCACGGGAGGCGAGGGCTGAAGAGAACGGCCTCGCCTGTGGTGCCCGCTCAGGGGCACCCATCTGGTCACCTCATCTGAGCACCCGGTGCAAGGTACCAGCGAAGAGCGCAAATCTCGCGAGGCTAGGGAGCGCTACGAAAGACCGCGAGGAGATCTGCGACAGAGCCGCACGCGTAGCGGCTAGGGACCTGTCAAATCAGGGTTCAGACACAACAGCTCTCCATTCACGTTCCCCCGTTGCCGTCCTTGGGAGAGGTTCACACCCTGTCCAAAAAAAACGAACTCTCACCACCAGCCTTTCGTCCCAGGCGCCCCTGGTAACCACCAGCGATTTAAAGCAGAAGCACCTCACCTCTTTTTTAAATCCAAGGAAGAAGCGAAGTGGTCTGCCTGAGGTAGGTCACCAAGAAATGGCGGACTGAAGATGAGGCTGAAGCACCTGCTGCAGAGCCCCCGTGTAATACAGCCTCTCCACACCTGTTTGCCTCCGAACAGCTCCAAAATGGGAAAGCTTGGAAGTAGGACTCAGGTGCCCTTCACAGCTCCTGTTTCCTCGTGTCTCTGATCAGTGTGAGCTCCTTGAGGGCAGAGATTGTGCCTGGCTTCACGCTTTTCTCCAGTACGCAGCAGGTCATGATATATAATAAGGTCATGATATATAATAAGGCCCAACGCTTGTTGAGCCTAGGTGAGTATCCCTCCTACCCCACTGGACTGGTGCTTCTTGAGGGCAGAAACCATGTCTTAGGCATCTTTATTTCCCGGCACCCTGTACATGTATGTTGACTCTAATAGAAGGGAATTTGCTAGAAGGCTGAGCACATGGTGGTTAAGAATGTGGACTTTCTGTCAGGTGGGCCTGGGTTCGTGCCCCACCTATGATAATGGTTTTAGGAACTCTAAGAATCACACTAGGACAATGTCTTCCTCTGTAAAAAGGCATAATATTAAATTATATTTTTATCACAGAGTTGTTAGGCAGATTACATGAGATGCATACAAAAACATTCATCATTGGAACCTGGGACATGACAAGCATGCAGTAAACATTAGCTGTTATATCATTATTGGAAATTCTATATACTTTTCGTATTTATGCTACATTTGAGTTCCTAAACTAGATTCAGGACTTTTGGAATATCCTTATGAAACATATGGGAAAAGCTCTAGAACACAGAGAACCTAGTAGATGGATGATATCTGGCAATAGATGATGTTCAGTAAATATTTATTGAATACTAAATAAAGGAGTGAGCCACATATGCTTTTAGCAAGAATCATCAGCCCACACACAGAAAATGAGTAAATGCATTAAAGGTTGCTAACTAACATCTGACAGGGAGAAAATGTCAGTGTCCCAAGTTCTGACTATAAACAAAGAGGAGGAACAGCTATACCTATGGAAGGAATGAAGTCATAAAGCAAGGCTGAAAACTGGAGACTCATTCTCAGGACAATAATGATCACAAATTTCTTTTAATATTTAGCCTTGTTTGTCCCTCCTAATTAAATGTCACTTGAATTTTAGGTAAAAAATTGCTTTCTTTGCAATGTTTTCTATCTTGATTTTATTACAGAAATATGTATATTTTAGAAAGTACTTGCAATTTGAATTTTTTTGTTTATTTATCTTTTGGCCATACTGCACACAGCAGCAGCTAAATCGCTTCAGTCGTGTCCGACTCTGTGCGACCCCATAAGATGGCAGCCTACCAGGCTCCCCTGTCCCTGGGATTCTCCAGGCAAGAACACTGGAGTGGGTTGCCATTTCCTTCTCCAATGCATGAAAGTGAAAAGTGAAAGTGAAGTCACTCAGTCGTGTCTGACTCTTCGTGACCCCATGGACTGCAGCCTACCAGGCTCCTCAGCCCATGGGATTTTCCAGGCAAGAGTACTGGAGTGGGGTGCCATTGCCTTCTCCACACACAGCATACGGAATCTTATTCCCTGACCAGAGATGGAAACCACAGCCCCTGTATTGGAAGCTTGGAGTCTTAACCACTGGACCACCAGGAAAGTCCCTATACCTTGAATTTAGATTCTGAAAACATCAGGATCTATTTTCAAGACATTATTTGGTGGGATGTGGACCTCAGATTTTGAGGGAGAAATTAGATGATTGAAGGTCAATGCCCAAGGTGGTGTGATGATAGTGGATTCTCTCCCTAGGTCATGACAGGAAGACCCTGTTTGTATCCCAGTTCTTCCACGTACTAGTTGAGAGACCTTGGACAAATTATTTTCTATCTCTGAGTCTGTTTTTCATAATTTCTAATACGAGGTCGCTGGTGTCCCATTTCCCTGACTTCACGTGATGATTTACTGGAAGGACATATGCAGAGTTCCTGGCATGTGGCATGTATTCCCTTCCTTTTTTTTTTTTTTTTGTCTGCCCCAGGTCTTCACTGATGCTCGCAGGCTTTTGTCTAGTTGTCACAGTCGGGGCTACTTCTAGTTGTGGCGCGCAGGCTGCTCATTGCAGTGGCTTCTCTCGTTGCAGAGCACAGGCTCTAGAGCTTGGGCTCAGTAGTTGTGGCACACAGGCTTAGTTGCCCCACAGCCAGTGGGATCTTCCAGACCAGGGATTGAACCTGTGTCCCCTGAGTTGGCAGGTGGATTCCCAACCCCTGGACCACCAGGGAAGTCCTCCTTTCCTCTTTTAAAGGTAAGAGATGAGCATGAGACCTGTGGGAACTGCCAATAATATTCATTCTCTTAGGCTCCCCTTCTCAATCTAGGGTATGCAATCCTTCATCAAGAAAGCATCTTCTGAGAGGAGGAAACATTTTTCTCAAATCAGTTGTGCATATAACCAAATTTTGCAATTTTTTTTTTTTAACAAGAGGCTCTTTAGGCAACAAACCACACTGTAAAGTTCAGCTCAACCTCAGCGTGCATTCTGGCTAGCTACTCTGGGCAGACTTTTAAATCACATTGGCTGGAATGAATAGTGCTTCACTCAGCATCATTACAATGATCATCCTGGTGCTGTTAATATTCTTTGGGCTGCCCAAAGATGCTTGGTGGCTGAGGGGCAAGTCAAGAGTTTAATTTACCTTTCTGAGTATCTGCAGGTTTTGTTTTCAACAGAGAATTTCAGGTTACATAACTGTCTTGGCTTCTGCTTCAGAAAGTGAACCTTGATTCTCTAAATTAACTTTCAATACAGATCTTCAGGAGCAGAGCCTGTTGTACCTGGAAGCAATTTGCCCCCAAATCATTTGGAAGGAAACAAGATGCCTCTTGACTTCTCTAGATACTTGGCAGAAGCAGCAGGAGTAAGAACATTCTAATCATAACTAGGTAGTTGTTAAAAGTAGAGAGACAGTCTAAAAACCAGGCTAAGCTTTCTTTTTTCAAACTCTTTATAACTTTACCCTAATTCTGTCCATACTCCACTGGACTGGTTTGTTCCCTCCTACCAATCACTGTTGTGGGTAGGCATTTTGCCAAGGATTTTAAAGAAGGGTGTTAAACAAAGGGAAATGTAATATGATAAAAATGAGGCTCCTGGGAACACGTAGAAGCAAATGACAGAGAAATATAAAGTAAATACGCTGTTCTGTCTAACACATGTGAAATCAGTTTTGAATTAACACCTAACCCCAGTCCACAAGGTGCTTTTAATTTACTCAAGAGAAAGACACATTTCAGTGTGGCATGCAGAGTGTTAAAATGAACAATTTTTAGGAACACAGAGGAGGAATATTGGAAGGAGGGGGCATTCAGAGACTAATTAACAATAATATACAACTCATAACGTGGGCCTATTTGCAGATATGGATGATATAATCAAAGCTTGAAACTGGTACTAGGATGTTCATATAGTTAGTATAATTCAGGGCTTAATCTTGTGTCTACATTTTTACTTCAAATCCTGTGTGTTTTCCCAATAGTGACAGGAAACAGGGCCATGGAACAGTAGTGACAAGGCCATGCAGAGTGGTTTCATATCAATATACTACAGAAATGGAACTAAAATGTAAAGGGCTTGCAGGAGAAATTCATTTTTATTGAAGTATATGAATTTCTGTGTTGCAAGATGAAAAAGTTCTAGAAATCTGTTGCATGACAATGTTTATACTTACAGAACCATACATTTACAAATGGCTAAGATGATAGATTAATGTGTTTTCACCACAAAAAACTCTAAAATGTAATATTATATTAATAATGTTATAATAACATAAATATGCCAATAACTGTCATCTATAACAAGTATAACTGATACATATGGACCACTAACTGTATGCCAGGAACTGTGTTAAATGTGTAACATGGACCATCTCACTTATTTTAATATCTCTTTTTGACTAATGAAAAGCCCAAAACCTAGATTGGGTAACATGCCTAAGGTCCCACACAACTAGAACATGAGCACACTGACTGTAAAACCATGGCTTCATCAGTCACCTTCCACACCAAGTCTCCTTTACTGAACTGCAATCAAAGTATGCAATTCAAAATCAGATACTCTTTTTTCTTGCCTTGTGCACACATGGAGAACTAGGTAAAGGAGGTGACGACTCACTGAAGGTCAAATTGAAGTCACTGATAAACTGTTTTTAACGGGACTTCCTGGTGGCACAGTGAATAAAAACCTGCCTGCCAATGCAGGGGACATGAGCTCAATCCTTGATCTGGGAAGATTCCACATGCCATGGAGCAGCTAAGCCCATGCACCACAACTACTGAGCCCAAGTGCTGCAATTACTGAAGCCCATGTGTCGCAAGCTTGTGCTCTGCAGCGAGAAGCCACCACAATTAGAAGGCTGCACACCACAACGAAGAGTAGCCCCTGCTCGCTGCAACAAGAGAAAGCCTGTGGAGAACAGAAACCCAGCACAGCCATAAATAAATAAATAAATGAGTGTTAAACTGTTTAAAGGACAGGGTCTATAGATGCTGTGACCGCTCCAGTTGGTAGAGACTGTACTGCTGAGGGTTAGTCAGGTAACCAACCTCCCAGTGTTTCTCCTCATTTAGACGCACCTGTGGCATACTTTGCTGCAAAAGGAGGTCTTCCCAGGTAACGAGATGACGTCTATCTGTGACTTGACCTCAAATGAGTCACTTCACTGTCATCAGTTAGCAGGCATCTCAGGGTAGATCCAGTTCACTCTGTGGGAGCCCTGCAAGTTTCCTGATGAACTTTCTATTTATTCTGAAGTAATTGCGTTTGACACCCCAGGCTGACTAATATCAATGTGTGACCAGGTTAAGTACTGAGCTAGCCAGCTTTTGCAGTTGTGAAGTTATAGGCCGAAAAACACAATTGGACACCGAGAAGAAGGTCACTGTGCAAATACCATGTCTGGATTCCAGGCAGAGACGGCCAATTATCAGCATGGGTGTTTCTATTGCCCCCTCTGTATTGCATTTACAGGGAGACTTGCGAATCGAAATATGGTCTGTGGGCAAGCAGAAGCAGTGACAGCTCACCTGAGAGCTGTTAGAAATATAAAACTCAAACCCCATCCCAGAGCTACAGAATCAGAAGCCTGACTTTTAAATAATCCCCAGCTAATTCATATGCACATTAATATGTAAGAAGCCCTGATTTAAAAAGTGTACATTTTTAGCTTTAAGAATTAAGTGTTTACTAAATATGTTTAACTGCAAACTAAACTACCACATAAAAAGAAGAAATAATTGAATATACTAGGCAAGATTATCATAATTAATTACACAATATTTTCACATGGTTTTTCTACCTTAATCCTTTTATTAACACCTTTATCTCCTCTGTCTTCTTATCTTCCAAAGAAGGTAAAAAGATTGCCATCTCTCAGGCAGGATTTGAACTCAGCATTCCAACTCTAGATCTCCAAACCTACCCTGTAAATCACACTACCTCTCTCCAGGAATTCAGAAGATCACTTGAACTTGGAATGATCAGACAAAGTAGGACATGAACTGACACTTGAAGAATGGGTAAGGTTTGCAGAAAAGAAGGATTTCCAGAGGAGAGAAATAGCAGGCACACAAGTACTTTAAGACTGCCATGTTAAAGGAGGAGCCTTTCAGGGGAAGGCTGTAGAAAATATTTAAGTGTAGGAGTCATGTCTTTCCCACAAGAGAAACAGGAAGAAAGAATGAAGTAACAAGAGAAACCAGATCATGGAAGGCCTTAAAAGCTAAGCCAAAGGGTGCGGCTATTTGGTAACTCAGCACAAGGAATGGATTTTCACAAGTTATTCCAGTTTTATTCATTAGACTTAGAATTTAGTATGCAATGGATAAATATGCTCTAAAAATAAGATACAGATAAATTTCAAGAAACACATAGGAAAACACTTCCCTATACTACTTCACGTGGCAATTACACCTTCTGTAATTCTGCACCTGCTTAGTCAACCATAGGCTATATCCCAGGAGACCTGACATCACTGCTTTTGACAGGGGCGCTAAGGATTTGTCAGAGCACTTGAGAATGTGCGAGAATGAAGAGAGCATTGGCTAGGAACACAGATGTCTTTTAAGTAGGGCATTGCATGGATGATTCATCTCTATCAAAAGAATGTGGAGTAAGTAACATTGCCAGAGTGGACCTGAAAATGTACTATAGGTCATTGATGTGCTAATGAGAACGTTTTTCTACAAAGGGTCACAGATACAGAGCAACTTGATTCTTAAGTAATATAACAAAACATAAATGGTTGCTGTTTAAGAACAGGAAACAAAAAATAACTGTATAAGCTCTTAAAAAAAGTGATTTAATAAAATGTGAAGATTAAAAAAAGAAAAGAAATCAGGAGAAGGAAAATCGATAGAGGAGGGACAAACATGTAAGCAGATGCCAGGGAAGTGGGGAGAAAGGATAAAGAAGGAATAAGAGAAGAACGTACGATGGGAAGACAGTTTATTGAAAATTATCAAGATTTTTTGTATCCATTATCTACTATAATAATACTCTAATCCCATGTGATAGCTATTATACCCATTTCACAGATAAAGAAACTGATACTACTGGAGATAAAGTTCCCCAAATTACATTGATGGTAAGTGGTAGAACTGAAATTCAAACATTCAATTCACTTAACCTTCAGGAGGTACTGAAGTAATGTCAATCAGAAGCCAAAGCAAGTTACTGACTTCTCTAACGTTTGTTTTCCCATTTATAAAATGAACTAGTACTTGTAAAGCTATTGGATACAGTCATTTTCTTGGGCTCCAAAATCACTGTGGAGTGACTGCAGCCACAAAATTAAAAGACACTTGCTCCTTGGAAGAAAAGCTATGACAAATCTAGACAGCATATTAAAAAGCAGATACATTACTTTGCTGATAAAGGTCCATATAGTCAAAGCTATGGTTTTTCCAGTAGTGTGTAAGGACAATGAGAGCTGGACAATAAAAAAGGCTGAGTGCTAAAGAATTGATGCCTTTGTACTGTGGTGTTGGAGAAGACTCTTGAGAGTTCCTTGGACTGCAAGGAGATCAACTCAGTCAATTCTCAAGGAAATCAACCCTGAATGTTCATTGGAAGGACTGATGCTGAAGCTGAAGCTCCAATACTTTGGCCACCTGATGCGAAGAGCTGACTTATTGGAAGAGATGCCAGCAAAGATTGAAGGTGGGAGAAGGGGACGAGATGGTTGGATGGCATCACCGACTCAATGAACGTGTGTTTGAGCAAAGTCTGGGAAATAGTGAAGGACAGGGAAGCCTGGCGTGCTGCAGTCCATGGGGGTCACAAAGAGTCAGACACAACTGAGCGACTGAACAAGCTTAATAAATAATAGCATCGACCCTTTGATAAAGATTAGCTAACAGACTACTGATAACTACATTCTAAAGCCTCCTTACTTCCAGGTTCAAGTTAAGGGACAAAAACTCTCGGGAATCCTTGGTGTTTTGGCAAAGAATCCTCTAAAAGGCACCAAATATTCCCTAGACCGAATCCATAATGTCACCTACGTATACATCCTTGTGTTTCTGTTCAGTTACATGTGACTCTGTGAAGAAACTGTAGCTCGCTGGGCTCCTTTGTCCATGGGATTGAACCTGCGTCTCCTGTATTGCAGGTGGATACTTTACCCACTGATCCACTTGGGACATGAATTTGAGCAAACCTTGGGAGACAGTGGAGGACAGAAGAACCTGGCGTGCTTACGGTTCATGGGGTCTCAAAGAGTCGGACACAACTGAGCGACTGGCCAACATCAATTCCATGTTTCAAAGTATCATAGTATCAGTAAGTATTATCTCTATCAACAAAATCTAAAAACCATTCTCGGTAGTTTAAAAGGGAGTGTTTGTATTCAAAAAGCCTGGGAAGGAGCAGGAGTGTAATCCTTACAGTCCTGCACACAGAGGATAGTGAGAGCAGCTAGTGAGACCTACATCTGACTTTTCAACCCCTAGACTAAGAATCCTTATCCCATCTTCTTGATGGTTGTCCCCTCTCCTCTCCATTCTTTTCACAGCAGAGATAAGAGATTTTTTTCCTAATGGCAATATTGATCCTGTCCCTTTCCTGCTTAAAACCATTTAACTGGCCCCACTGCCTTCAGACAAAAAATCAAACTCCAGTTGGGCATAAAGATCCTTGTGTGATTTGGGCCCTCCTTAGCAATCCAGGCTCCACCAGACACTGGTCTAAACTCCAACCTATTAAACTGCTTCACTTCCAAGGACAGGGGCGCCTTCGTGCTGTCCTGCTTTCCTCCTTAATGTTCTTCCTCCTTCCCACTTTTCAGGGCTAATTTCTCAGAATTTTACAGCCTGGCTTTGATATTTTTTCTGCACGGAGCCTTCTATGATCCTCTTGTCAAGATGCATTAAAAGTTCCTACCTGGGCAGTGTCTAAGCCCCCCATGGCATTGCTTACATTGTGTTGCAGTTGGCCCGTAATTGGATTCTAAGCTCCATGAGGACAAAGACCGTGTCTGATTTGTCCTCCAATGCCTAGGGCCATACACAGCACATAGCAAGTACTGAATAAAGATCTGCTGAATACATTTTAAAACTCCTATTAAAAAATCCTATTTTTCTGCATTCAAAGGCGGAAACACAGTTTTGGGGTATTATTTGCTTTTGGATTTTGCTTTCGTTAAATTTTAATTCCCTGGTTGAAGAAAACTGTGCATCCATAAATCTACAGTCAGAGCCCCAAGCCACAGACAAGTAAAAAGAACAGTCATTAAAGGTGACCACAAAGTCAATAGCCTTGGCAGCAAGTTCTGGGGTCCTTGGAGGGGGTCTTATCCTCACCTCCTAGCCTTCCCTACCTAACCAGTGAAATTAATTCTAGTTGCTCTGTTTTTCATTTCTATAAGAACTTCAGGGTCCCTCAGTAAGTTTTGTACGGAGCTAGTGACAAAAATTGATTAATAGTTCAATGATCATTGCTTTAAATGCACTATGGTTTTAACATGGAATCCATATAATACCCTTAAGGGTATGAAGACTTTCAAAATCCTTTCAATTTCTCATTACAATGAATTCTAAAAAGAATTAGGTTACTGGCTGGATTATACCCATTTTGCAGATAGAAACCAGAAGACAGAGAGGTCAGGGACAATTTTCTTTTGAGCACATAACAGAATGTTTTGAAACATGGGCATTTTCTTTCATCCTTAATGCTTTATTGTGTTTGGGTTTTTTTGTTTTTTTTAATAAATCTTTCTTCTAGACTTTAAGCTCGTTGCAAGCAGACGCTAGATCTTTACTTTTCTTTTTGTTTCTAGCTTAGGTTCTAGACTTGTGCAGCCATGTTAGCTGAAATGTTTGCCTAACTCTTAAAAGTTCTCTGCTGTGTTCTTAAGCTTACTGTCAGGGAAGCATCTCTAACTTGTGATTTATTGGAGAAAAATCTCAGTTTCAAAAGAAACAAATATTTACTTCAACAATAGGAGTTCAGTCACTCAGTTGTGTCCAACTCTTTGTGAACCCATGAATGGCAACATGCCAGGCTTCCCTGTCCTTCACTATCTCCCAGAGTTTGCTCAAACTCATATCTATTGAGCTAACAATAAAGGACCTACTTGAGTATATTTTTCAAATAAGTAACTCCTAGATATGAAGGCAGATATTTGCAAATCTCTCTGGAGATTAATGGGTTACTGCCATGTCTTAAAGGAGGAACAGTTAGAGAAAGGAGAGAAAGAACAGCAGCTGAAGGTTTTTAGGGGCTTAGTCACATGGTTCAACAGTAGCAAGGAAAAACAAAAATAAAAACAAAAGCAACTATTAGTACAGATGGAGAAAAACCGCCCATAGGCTAATTGATTATAGCTATCATGACAGCTGGTTACAGTGTCTGCCTGTAAAAATACAGGCCGCCCCCCAAAAAAAGTATACACACAAAAGTGCATAGCTCTGGGACTTCCCAGCTGATCCAGTGGCTAAGACTCCATGTTCCCAATGCAGGAGGCCTGAGTTCGATCCCTGGTCGGGGAACTAAATCCCACATGCCTCACCTAAGACCTGGTGCAGCCAAAGAAATAAGTAAAATATTTTTAAAATGCACAGCTCTCTTTGGCTGCCTTTCATTGGTTCTTTCGTAAAATGCCCTCTAAACAGATGATGCAATGGAATCCAGCCCTTCTTGGGTAATAAAGTGAACCCAATGATGTTACGGTGGAAGCTCTGGTCAGCTAAGCACAGAAATCTAGGCAGTCTTGCTGACTGTGGCTTAGACTGTCTTGGGAAGTAAGTGCTCCAGCAATTGGAATTCTGTGTATAAAGGCAGAACCTCTGGGACACTGTTTTTTCTCTTTTTAATATTTTTAGTTTATTTTTGGGATAATTCTTTTTTGTGCCCCCAATGACTTACAAGAAATGACATTATTAGAGTTAACAATCCATTGTCAAGTGAACCATCTGCATCCAGGTGTTTTTTTAGGACTGAAGATGATTTTCCCTCAAGCCTGCTCCCAATCCCCCTGGTGGCCCATTCTGCTCAAGCAGTTGCATATGTGCATTCGGGCTCAGTCGTGTCTGACTCTGTGCACCCTCATGGACTGTAACCTACTAGGCTCCTCTGTCCAAGGGATTCTCCAGGCAAGTGGATTGCGATTTCCTTCTCCAAGGGATCTTCCCAACCCAGGGATTGAAACAGCATATCCTGTGTCTCCTTGCATTGGCAGGCAGATTTTTTTTTACCACTGAGCTACCTGGGAAGCCCGCTAAAGCAATTACAAACACAAACATGGCACATATCCTTGGGAAGAAAATAGATCATAAGCAGCAAATTACAATGCAAGATGCTGAATTCTTTGATAGTGTTCTCTGGGTCCAGAGAAAGTACACACGCTGCTGATGAGTAGTGAAGGATAGAGAAGTCTTCTCAGAGAAGGTCTCGAACTGGGCTTCTAAGGTCAGTGAGAGTTTGTCAAACATATACATGTGTAGAACACGTGGCATGGGATCTAACGAAGATTAAACTTTCAAATAGAAATATTTTGTTTTTTTATGAAAGTTTTACTATTAACTGGGAGGCAGAGTGTTCTGGCAGGGAAATAACGCGCTTGAAGGTACTGAGAAACATCCCATGCTGGAAACAAGGAACAGTTCTTTGTGGCTACAAGAGGAGAGGGCACTTCCCTGGCAGTCCAGAGGTTGAGACTTCATGCCTCAACTACAGGAGGTGGGGATTCACTCCCTGGTCAGGAACTAAGATCCCACAAAATGTAAAAAGAAAAAAGAAAGAGGAAGAGGAAGGGAGTAACAATGGAATTCTTGATTTAGCAAGATGACTTTGTTGGCAGAGTGGAGGGTGGATTGACAGGTTAAGAGAGGGAGACGGAATCAAGGAGACCAATTAGGCAGCTGTTATAAAAAGTTCAGTCAAGAGGAGTGGGACTGCTCTCTGATGGCACAACACAAGTAAACGTTCCCCCCGCCCCCTGCCCAGGTAAGGAGAATGGGCAGCAGCCAGGTTCTCACACCGCAAGGCCAGCTGAGCCTCAGTTTGCCGACAAGTGAAGGTCACAGTCACGTGCAGGCACCTGCAACCAGGGCTGGCTGTGTTCTTAGACGCTAGTACCTGTTGGCGCTAGAGCAGCAGTTCTCAGCTCTGCCTGCTCCTCACCTGGGAACCACTTTTATAATGTAGGTGCCTCGGCTCCACTCCAGACTGACTAAATCAGGATCCCTGGGCAGAGCTCCACTTGTTAAGTGCCCCTCACGGCCAGAACTGAGACCCACGGCCCAGCAGTCAGGCACAACAGTGACTTTTCAAAAAGTCTCCAAGTGTGTGTGTCTGGCTGTGGGGACACACAGCAACCAGATGAGGATGCTGCCGCGCCAAGCTGCTCTTTCTAGGAGAGACGGACTGTCAGCAGATGAGCAAGTGAGGCCCTGCCACTATGTGACCTGAGCGACTCGCTCTTGAAAATGCCTCTGAACACACCCAAAGGAGGGATTCCAAAAGAATAGAGGGGGCCAACTCCACAAAAGCAGAATATAATATAGATTCTCAATTACCCAGTGGATGTCCATAAGGAGGCAAGAGAAAACAAAGGTCTTAGCCTTGGTCCCTTGTGAATGGGCTGGATAGCTTTCATAAAGTTCACCTGTATATTACACTCTGCAACCAGAACTCTGCACACTGAAGACAAGGCTATCTTAGTTAAAAGAATGACATCTGCAACTTCCCTGGTGGCACAAGAGCTAAGATTCCACACCTCCAATGCAGGGGGCCCGGGTTCGATTCCTGGTCAGAGAAGTAGATCTAACATGCCACAACTGAAAGATGCCGCATGCCACAACTAAGACCCAGTGCTGCCAAATAAATAAATATTTAAAAAAGACAACATGTATTTGAATCATGTCTCAGTAATGAAAATCGTTTCCGTTTTCCAAGCTCTTACGCTACAAAAGATACTACTCTATGTACATTGCATTCCTTATCTTGTTCAAAACTCTTCAAAACCCTGAGAGATAATTCTTAGATTCCACAGATGTAGAAAGGAGATTCTGAGAATCTAGGTGACTTGCGAAAGCTTACCGAGCTAGAAGTGACAGATCCAACCCTGAAACTGGCTCAGGTCAAGCCAGTGCTGGTACCCACCACTCTTACTGCTTACAGGTCTCCAGGGTTCACAGCCCATTCTGGAATATAAACTCCTGGAGACCAAAGGCCAAGTAGAATTTAGGATTATCTTTGAGTCTCTCCCCTAGACATCCTCTACTTTTTTTGTAATTACTAGATTTTAGGACAGTAAGAGAGTTGGATCAGGGAAGTTCTGTCAGTATAAGACCCCTCTCTTCCACTGCCCACTGGGTCTGAGCATCCTTCGTGGAGGCATGATTTCAGAAGCTTCCTCTGCCAAGACCTGAGTCTGCTCTTAGGGGAGAAAATGATCAACACTTGGAGCCTGAGAGTCCTTTTTGAATTTAATGTATAAATCTATTGATCGTATTCGTTTATTGTAGAAGTGAAGCTAGGCATTCAGGGAATTTTTTTTTCTTTTTGGCTGTGCCATGCAGCATGGCATGCAGGATCTTGGTTCTCCAGCCAGGGACTGAACCCATATCCCCTGCTGTGGAAGCAAGGAGTCTTAACCACTGAACTGCCTGGGAAGTCCCAATCAGGAAGAATTTTAATAATAACTGGGCCTTTAGCACATGAGACCCAAGAGTTAAATGACTTGTTCAAAGCTAGCTTGTAGTAGACATGTTTTTACCTACTCTTTAGGGTTTCCCTGGTGGATAAGGCAGAAAAGAATCTGTCTGCAATGCAGGAGAACTGGGTTTGATACTTGGGTTGGGACAATCCCCTGAAAAAGGGAATGGCTACTGATTCCATTATTCTTGCTTGGGAAACTCCATAGACAGAGAAGCCTGGCAGGCTACAGTCCATTGGGTTGCAAAGACCAGCTAACACTTTGGGTATTTTATTATATCCAGGAAGGAAGAGAAGAGAAATAGTTATGGGCAAGGCTAAAAGGACACTCAGACTGTAAAACTGAGATCAGTGTGAATGCATGAGTATGTTCATTCATTCAACAGATATTTATTATTAAGCAACTATCTATGGGCAGTTTTTTATTTGTGTGGTTCCAACAAATGGTTGGAATTATGGTTTTTCCATAGTTCAAGACTATGGTTTTTCCAGTGGTCATGTATGGATGTGAGAGTTGGACTGTGAAGAAAGCTGAGCGCTGAAGAATTCATGCTTTTGAACTGTGGTGTTGGAGAAGACTCTTGAGAGTCCCTTGGACTGCAAGGAAATCCAACCAGTCCATTCTGAAGGAGATCCGCTCTGGGATTTCTTTGGAAGGACTGATGCTAAAGCTGAAACTCCAGTACTTTGGCCAGCTCATCCGAAGAGTTGACTCATTGGAAAAGACTCTGATGCTGGGAGGGATTGGGGGTAGGAGGAGAAGGGGACGACAGAGGATGAGATGGCTGGATGGCATCACCGACTCAATGGACATGAGTCTGGGTGAACTCTGGGAGTTGGTGATGGACAGGGAGGCCTGGTGTGCTGCAGTTCATGGGGTCGCAAAGAGTCAGACATGACTGAGCGACTCAACTGAACTGAACTGAACTGAACACTCATGAATTTCAATTACTATGGCTTAATTAAGGAACAGCAGTTCCCTAACAACAAGATTCAAATTTCCGTTACCACGGTATATTAACTGTGAGTAAGTAAACTATAAACTTGCTACCAGCTCTTTGGTCGACAGTCACTACATAATAACAGATGCACATTATGTTCCCCGAGACTTATCAGGTCAGTTCTTTCAAAGTCTGTTGGGAATGGGTCACTTCAGACCTATTGTTCAGTTCACATACAGACAGCAAAGCATGTAGTTGTTTTGCTTTCTCATCTCCTGGTGGTAGACCCACACAACGTTTTACAGAAATGGATAATGCAAAGAGGGAATTTGCCAGCAAAGACTGAAGTTCAGCAAAGAAACAAAAAGTGATAATGCTGTAAGTGAAATTCAAATGGAACAGTGGACTTGTAGAAGCCATAGCTGATCGTGGGAATATTGACACTGCCACCGTTTGAGAAAAACCAGATATGCAGTCGGGGGAACTTGACCAAAGGCAAACTTAGGAACATGAACGAAGAAAGTGGTTGGGATGAAAGGATGAAGATGTCCCAGAGGAAATAACACTGGCAAAAAACTGCACATTAAAAGAACTCTCAGAGATATTTCATAACATTGAAGTACAAGGGATAAAAGGTTGGAAGCTGATCCAAAGCTAGAAAGGACTGTGACAACTCACTAAGGCATAGAAAAGCTGCTTGCTCAATATCTTAGCCAATGGTACTTTTTCCCCATTGATTATTAAGATGTCATCTCTATGATCTCTGCCTATGATGCAAAAGCGAAAACTGCCTCTATTATATGCCAGGCATCAGAAAATACAGTCCCTGCCCTCTTGGTGGTCTTAACCAAACAAATTAATTCTGAAAACCTGTGATTAATTGTTCTGTTTAATGAGGGTGTTGGCTTAGCTCAGAGCACCCATTAGGGATTTAGAGAGAAATTGTGGGAAGCTACTTAGTAAGGGGGGGAGTTGAATATGGAAAGAATAAAATACAAAGGAAATGTTGGGAGAGGGTGCTCCCAGTCTGAAGATAATGCAAATCCCCCAGCCCAGCAAATCTACTTCCTGCACAGAGGCCCAGTGAGGAGTGACTCTGGGCTGGTTTTTAAACTGGCTGCCAACAGCTCAAATATAATATCAGGATACATATTAACTGACAGCAGAATGCAGAGATACAGGTTAAGGTTCCTTCTCAAAAATAATCCAGAAACTGAAAATGCTACCAAGTGCCATTCTCAGCCAACTTGTGTGAGTAAATCTCTTAAAACCAGTGCAAAGAGTTTGGATGCAAATTTCCAAAGCTATGAACGTGCAAAGTAGAATCTAAGGCTGCAAAAATACATTCTTCAGGAAATCAAGTCACAGGAACATATGAAATGATACATCTGGTTTTAGGGACTGGCTATGATTTTTAAGTCCAAATGTATATTATGTTGGGTTGTTTTTTTTCCATCATAAAATGTATGAATTTTCAATGTATTGCAAGTCTATGTTATAGGCATGTGGATACTCCCAGGCACACAACTGGTAAGAGGTGGACGGCTCCTTAGGACTTATCTCATCCAGCCTCTGCAGTCAAATTTTTAAAAAATGATGTCAATTTAGTCTTGGGTGTGTGTAAGCTCAATTACTTCAATCATGTCTGACTCTTTGTGACCCTATGGACCATAGCCCACCAGGCTCCTCTGTCCATGGGATGCTCTAGGCGAGAATACTGGAGTAGGTTGCCATTTCCTCCTCCAGCAGATCTTCCCTGACCCAGAGATGGAACCCCTCTTATGTCTCCTGCATTGGCAGGCAGGTTCTTTACTACTAGCGCCACCTGGGAATTTAGTCTAGGGAGGCCAGTTGTCTAGCTCCACAGTCAGATTTCTGCCTCATAATATCAACAGCCAACAACTACTGACTGCTGTGTGCCTGGAGAATCCCAGGGACGGGGGAGCCTGGTGGGCTGCCGTCTATGGGGTTGCACAGGGTCGGACACGACTGAAGCGACTTAGCAGCAGCAGCAGCAGTGTGCTAGGCATAGTGCTGAGGGGCTTGTTTGTTTCATTTTTTGTTGTTGTTTGAATATAGTTGCTTTACAATGTTGTGTTAGTTTCTGCTGTACAACAAGGTAAATCAGTCATATGAATGCATATATCCCCTCCTTCTTGAGCCTCCCTTCCAGCCTCCCCATTCCACATTTCTAGGTCACCACAGAGCACCGAGCTGAACTCTGCTGAGGGGCTGATACTGGCTTGGCCAAAAGGTTCATTCGGGTTTGTTTTGTTTTTTAAACTGAATAAACCTTTTGGCCAACCTGATATATGAAGCATTGGTTCTTTAAATCCTCACAGATTCATGAAATATTTGTTGTTAGTATTACCATTTTACAGATGTGGAAACAGGCATATGTTATTCAGTCAACTTCAGCAAACCATGAGGGAGCTGCGATCTGAAAGCAGGCAGAATGATCTGAGCTGACATTTTTAACTATGAAGTTAAGAGTGTTAATAAATTATTTTCTCTGGATGTTTAACCCCCTAAATAAGGTGATTATGGTCCCTGTCCTCTAGACCTATACAACTAATTTTTCAATCTTACAAAGTAAGTAATGTCATTCCTATTTTACAACTGAGAAAACTGAAGGCACAAAGTTCCCTGGTTTCCCAAGATTACATGGCTTAAAAGTGGGGTTTCAGCCCCTAAGTCTCTTGTTTCTTTCAGACCTGTAAGCCCACCTCACTCCCTGCATTAGAACCATTCTGTCTCTCAGCAGACTCTGGCTATTTGAACAGAACTTGCATGCATCACATATCTGATCTGAAATCAGTGTAGATCCAGGCATTTCTGGAACCCATTTAAGTCAGCCACAAGAATTTCACATTCCTAAATCTCTCTCTGGTACACAGTATCAACCATCAACTGCTCACATGAGGCAGATATATTATGAAGAGGCCAGTGGTGAATCAAACACGTGGAGTGTGGTTCAGGGGCGGCACTGAGGCACAGGAAGAGAAAAATTCACTAATTCTTGTTCCCCGAGAACACAGACAGCAACAGACAAGAAAACAGAATAGCCTTAAGGAGATGCCTCCAAGCAGTGGGTGCTAAGAAAAGGCAGACGTTGCAGTTCTAGGGAGGGAGAGGGGAGGGGCCTCTGCTGTCCTCTTTTCATAGCCCTGGCCATGATTCCCCACTGGTCTCTCAAGAGAAATGGGTCTGACAAAAGCCGCATGGTTCTCACCACAGCTCCTTTGCCAGTTTCCAGAGGTTTTCAGCATAGCAGGCAACTGCTCCCCAAAGTCAGCTCTGCTCCCCTCTTCCTGGCCGAGTCTATGGTGTATCAACTCTGCCCGTCTGCACACACTCCTGACGCTCTTGAGTTGGAGCCAAATCCTCTGAGGAGTGAAGCAGGTGGGGCCGCCTGCTCAGGCTAGTGGCAGAGCTAGTTTGAGATGCTTTGCAACACAAAAGGGCCAATTTAAGAGACGGGATTACTTTCCCCATTCCACCCTTTTAAAAGCAGTTACAAATCATTTTCCAGATGTTGACTGTTTCACTCACCTCTCTCTCTCTCTTTTTTCTCTTCTCATCTAAAAAATGCCTTAGTGCTGGAAAGGTGGTGGACGTCTGCCCAGGGAGTCTGCCGAGGGAGCCCGGAAGACTTCTTAAACCCCAGTCCCATCCCACAGTCCAGCTTGGCCGCTGGTATTTGAAATTCCAATACTGAAGTGCTAGTCGGTATCTTCTTTTAAAATGCAGAAGTGAGTAAACAAAGTTATTCACACTGTAGAGTTAATTCTTCAGCTGGCAGACTGGAATCTGCCGGCTCCCCCAGGCCAGGAAGTGCCTGCTTACATCAGCCTTTAGGCAGGAAGAGTATTCAAAAAGGGATGGTTTAGGGATGCAGAACTTCTAAGTTTATCTTTTTGTGTGGCAACTCCAAGTCGAGAAACTAGGTCCCCTCAGCCTGAAAGATCAACAACTCTTTGCATTTCTTTTAAACCTTGAAATCTTCTAATGTCAATGTAGTTTAAACTTATCCTGATATTCTGAGGATGAATAGTTAAAATTTGGAAATTAGAATGATTTTTATTTTCACCTAAAAGTATTTTCCAAATATGCTTAAGGACTCTTAATTTTCACATAGGCTGTAATTTTCTTTCTGTTTTGATCTGTACGATACATGCATATGAAGCTAAGGTGTAGATATTGCTATTCATGTATTGATTGACTGATCAGTTGCTAAGTAGAGCCTAGACATTTAAATTTCCTCTCTCAACTGTTGATCATCATTACAATTCAGCTTAGTATGGTACTGTTATTTTGCCCTATCTGTTGCTACTCAAATCAGGTGTTATGGTCACCATGGTAACCACCTACCCTTTATCCCTGTTACTTCATTTATCAAACTAAGAGTGCACAGGCTCAGAAATCCTATGATTTTTTTTTTTTTTAACTCTTATAGAAATCAATCAAACTCACCTAAGATGGGGAGTCATTTCAGTGTAAATGTTTTATTTAAAAAAATCAGTTGAAAACATGTTCAGAAACAAATTATCACTGGGAAAACAGAACTAAGGGGTTGAATTGGCTCAACTGCTTGGAGATTTTTTTAAATGTTCAAAGTGGTTTTCATAAAATGGGATTATCATTGACACTTCGAACTGGTCTTGATGGAATGGCTGCCTTGATGGGCTTGAAAGTTGTAGGAATCCCGAGGTTTTAGGTTGGGTCATAAAATTAAACAACAAGGTCTCTTTAAAGCACACCTCTGGGTATAAAAGTATATTTTTCTTTATGGACTTCTCTCCCGCCCCACATGAAAATATTAGGATAAAAAGTAAAAAGAAGAAAAAACTACATGTATATTTATGGCAAGTCCCTTTGCTGTCTACCTGAAATTTTACAATATTGTTAATTGGCCACTCTGAAGGGAGAGCCCGGCAACCCACTCCAGTATTCTTGCCTGGAGAATCCCATGGACAGAGGAGCCTTGGGGTGCCACAATCCATCGGGTTGCAAATAGTCCAACACAGCTGGAGTGACTTAGCACAGTATGTATCCTCCAGTACAAAATAAGTTAATTTCAGAAAAAAATTTTCCTTAAAAGTGATACTTTTTTTTTTAATTAGTATTGACTGTCAACCGTAGTTCTAGATGACAAAGGAATACACTGAAATCAGGTGAGTTCCTGAGGCTGCAGCTAGGAGTCCACACAGAGACAGATAATCAATGAAACCCCCAGAAGGATGGGGGCTGTATAATCACAGAACACGTCTCTATTAAGTACCATTCTTTGATCACCATTTCCAAGGCAGTCACTTGCAAGTGGAAGCTGATCACTTCCACTTGCAAAGGCAGTTATTACAAATCCTGTGAGACGACATCTGCCTAAAAGATAACAGTGCATTGAGGAGTTTTCACCAAGAATCCTCGTCCTCTTTCTCTCCAGGTATCCTAAAACATTGTCTGTTTTGGCTCCCAAAACAGACAGTAACTCCTACAGATGAAAAGTCTCTTCCTACCCACAAATGTCTACCTTGTCTAAGACAGGTGTTTTGCCTCTTCCCAATCACCAACATGGACAGGAGATAATTGCAAAATGACTCTCCCACCATTGCAAAATTATTATTTCTGATAGAGAGATTCTGGTCTGCAGGGACCAAGACTCTCCATTTCCTCTGCTCAGTAGGGTTGAGACTCCACTTTCAAATAAAAGTATATTTATTTGAGTATAACTGCTTTACAACGTTGAGTTAGTTTCTGCTGTAATTAGTGAATCAGCCATACATATACACATATCCCCTCCTGCTTTGACCTCCCTCCCAACCCCATTGCCATCCTACCCCTCAGGTCACCACAGGGCACTGAACTGAGCTCTTTGTACTATAGAGCAGGTTCCTACTAACTATCTTACACATGGTTGTGTATGTATTGAATGAATTTATTCTTTTTAAAATTAATTATTTATTTTAATTGGAGGCTAATTACTTTACAATATCGTTGTGGTTTTTGCCATACATGGACATGAATCAGCCATGGGTGTACATGTATCCCCCCATCCTGAACCCCACTCCCACCTCCCTCCCCACCCCATCCCTCTGGGTTGTCCCAGAGCACCAGCTTGGAGTGTTCTGCTTCATGCATCGAACTTGCACTGGTCATCTGTTTTACGTACAGTAATATATATGTTTCAATGCTGTTCTCTCAAATCATGCCACCCTGGCCTTCTCCCATATAGTCCAAAAGCCTGTTCTTTACATCTGTGTCTCTTTTGCTGTCTTGCATATAGGGTCATCATTACCGTCTTTCTAAATTCTATATATATGCATTAATATGAAGGGCAGGGAAGCCTGGCGTGCTGCAGTCCATGGGGTTTCAAAGAGTCGGACACGACTGAGTGACTGAACTGAACTGAAATACTCTATTGGTGTTTCTCTTTCTGACTTACTTCACTCTGTACAATAGGCTCCAGTTTCACCCACGTCATTAGAACTGACTCAGATGGGTTCTTTTTCATACCTGAGTAACTTTCCATTGTGTATATGTACGACAACTTCCTTATCCATTCATGTGCTGATGGACATCTAGGTTGCCGCCATGTCCTAGCTATTGTAAACAGTGCTGCAGTGAGCATTGGGGTACATGTGTCTCTTTCAATTCTGGTTTCCTCGGTGTATATACCCAACAGTGGGATTGCTGGGTCATATGGCAGTTCTATTTCCAGTTTTTTAAGGCATCTCCACATTGTTCTCCATAGTGGCTGTACTAGTTTTGAATGAGTTTATTCTATAGCCTCTGCATAGACAATCTCACCCACCGTGATCAACAAATCTACTTATTCCCTGTTTGAGATTGTGTGGGGACCAATTTTGAGCATAATGCTCATTAATAGGCCACACAGGCCCCTCCGAACAGACTTGAGGGACTCAAGGACCATCCTGAGTAGAGGCTACTGTCCCTGTTGTTCTTAGCCATTAGCAGTGGTCCCTCCCCACTTCATTCCCCACTTCCCAGGGCTCATCTGGTTTGCAGGGATGAGGTTTACAGCGAAACTAACACTACAGGATACATTTGTACTCTGAGCAATGAAAACACTGACATCTGGAAGGCCTGGAATGCTCACTGTCACTTGCTGCCCTTTGCCCATCTGCTGGCTGCCTCGTCCTCCCTAAAAGCTCCCAAGATTTCTTTGTGGCTTTTCCAAAACTTCCAGCCTCCTCCTTGAGTCAAAAAGTCTTTCTAATTCTAGTATCTTCTATGCAAAAGAGAAAAAAAAGGGTAAGGGGCACAGAATGCAAGACTGTCAGATTCAAGATTCGATTTAAAGCTCAAGACTAGGGAGCCTGGAGACTTGATTCTAGTCTCACCCCAGCCAATTCCAATGGAATGCTTTTAGTCACATCACTTACACTTGGTCTTCTCATCTGTCAAAATGCATATTTATGAGATCAAGCAAAAGAAAGTGCTCTGGAAAGTTAAAATTTAGTACATATGTCAGATGCCACAAACCTATTACACAGTAGGTCTCATACTATAGTTTTGAGATTTCAGACAAAATCATGGATTTCAGAGGACATTTTCCTTCATGTCATAACATGTTAGAAACTTCAGCCTCAAACCTTGATTCCATATCTAATGAGATATTAATCAATCCCCTCAATCCTACCTCCAAACCGTCTCTCTAGAATGTCTGTGTGTCCCTCTGTCACCACTGTCATTGACATGAATGAGGTTCTCTCTAAACTGGTTCCCTCCCTCTCATCTTGCCTTCTGTCAATGAATTAGCCACACCAGCTATCACAGAGCTCTTTCTAAAATGGTCAACCCATGTCATCTCTCCTTCATTAAAGTCTTTTGCTTGGCACCTCATCCACTACAGCATAAAGCTCACATCTTAGTGAAGAAAGCCACTCCTTCCACAGACTTGCTCTCCTGAGAGCCTCTCTTTTCACTGTCTTCTTTCTGGAGAACTAGTGACTTTGCACAGACTTCCTTCCTTTTTGTCCACCGACTCCATTCATTCTTCTAACACACCTTCAAACACTGCCACCACTGGGAATCCTCCTGAACTTCACAGACTGAATTAATGACCACCCCGCTATTCTCACAGCACCTTCTAGACACCTCTTATTCCAATAGTTCTCACATGGGCCTGAAATATTTTGGGTCCTTGTTTTGCTGTAGGTATCAGTATTAAGGGGCTTCCCAGGTGGCTCAGTGGTAAAGAATCTATCTGCCAATGCAGGAGATGTGGGATCAATCTCTGGGTTGGGAAGATCTCCTGGAGAAGGAAATGGCCAGCATTCTTGCCTGGGACATGCCATGTTCAGAGGGGTTTTTAGTCCACTGGGGCACAAAGACCCGGTCATGACTGAATGACTGACCACGCACACACCATTAAGACCCAGTGTAGCATTTCTAATGGCTTGGTTCTACTGAATCATGAAAGACTCAGCACAAATCCATGAACAACACATCTGACAGCTCTTGGGCAAGAAGCCATCCCTATCCTACTTTCGGTAATGACCTATGTCATAAAGGCAACACCCTTGGGTTAAGCCTGAATCACAGACTCCTCCTCCACAAACAGATTTAGTTTCTGGGAGCCTGTCTGGTTCCTCCACTTTAAAACTGAACTGAACGGGGACTTCAGGGCTTATATATCCATGATGGCAAAGTAGTACTACAGAGTTACTTTGCCCAGGTATAAATCAAGGTGAGTAGAACTCTGTTGCCCTGATTTTGGTTCTTTCCTTCTACAATATAAGGATAACCATTGTAACTTCTAGATAGGTAGCTAGCTGCCAGGTAACTATACTGTGAAGATCTCTGAATAAATTATTGGAGACAACGATAGGTTAGGAATATTTCCAGCCAGGAGAGGGATGTATAAGCATATCTTTCTTGTGCATCAACTGCATAGCAGGCAAAGTTAGAAGGCTTGAATTCTCCTGAAGTTTTGGCCTAGTCCTGTTCACTGAATGCTGTAAAGGGTAAAATTAACAGTTAATTTGGGGACTTCCTTGGTGGTTCAGTGATTAGGAATCTGAGCTTTCACTGCAGGGCACACGGAACTGAGATCCCACATGCCATGTGGGGTAGCAAAAAAAAAAAAAAAAAAGTATTCTGAAAGTGATTCTAAATACAAAGTCTGAAAGTCAAAGTCAAAGTCGCTCAGTCGTGTCCGACTCTTTGCGACCCCACGGTCCATGCAATTCTCTAGGCCAGAATACTGGAATGGGCAGCCTTGCCCTTCTCCACGGGATCTTCCCAACCCAGATCGAACCCAAGTCTTCCACATTGCAGGTGAATTCTTGACCAGCTGAGCCACAAGGGAAGGCAAAGTCTAATGCTGGGTAATTTCCATTCAAATCCAAAGCCAGAAAAGGAAAGGGGATCTTATTAGACATAAGTTTCATGGGGCATTTACGTGACAATTAATGAATCTACAACAAAGGTAGGTAGAGTTATCCAAAAATATATGTCAAACAATAACAACATCTGCATGGGACAGACAGCCCAAGCTTTCCCGAAAAAGAAACACTCCAGTCCTTCCCACGTTAATCATGCTTCCTCATACAGGAATTACTCTTCCTTAGCCCCAGAAGTTGGGCATGACAACCTGGGGCCTAGGGACAGTTTACACTTAGAAGGACTTGTCAAAATTGATTATATAGCACATCACTTTGCATTAAGTCCTTTAAACCAGCCCAACCAGTCTTCACAATTCTCTGTGAGCTGAAAATTACAGGATCATCCTTCTTAATGATACTGATAAAGGAACTCAGCAAGAGTCAATTCTGTGGAGCTTGTGAGCCTTCATACTCCATTCTGGGCAAAGTAGAATCAGCAAACTTTATGTACCTTAATAACTGGGTGAATTATTTGCAGTGAAGCAGTGAAGCCAAGTTGCCCATTTCTACACAGTTTCACTTACTGCTAAATGAACATATGAATATTTAAATATTTGTTGTTCAGTCGCTAAGTCATTTCCAACTCTTTGCCACCCCATGGACTGTAGCCTGCCAGGCTTCCCTGTCCTTCATTATCTCCCAGAGCTTGCTCAGACTCATGTCCATTGACTTGGTGATGCCATCCAACTATCTCATCCTCCATTGTCCTCTTCTCCTATTGCCTTCAAACTTTCTCAGCATCATGGCCTTTTCCAATGAGACGGCTCTTTGTATCAGGTGGCCAAAGTATTGGAGCTTCAGCTTCAGCATCAGTCCTTCCAATGAATATTCAGGGTTGATTTCCTTTAGGATTGACTGATTTGATCTCCTTGCTGTGCAAGGGGCTCTCAAGAGTCTTCTGCAGCACCACAATTCAAAAGCATCGATTCTTTGGTACTCAGCCTTCTTTATGGTCCAATTCTCACATCTGTACGTGACTACTGGAAAAACCATAGCTTTGACAATACGGACCTTTGTCAGCAAAGTCTCTCCTTCTTAACATGCTGTCTAGGTTTGTCACTGCTTTCCTTCCAAGGAGCAAGCGTCTTTTAATTTTATGTCTGCAGCCACTGTCTGCAGTGATTTTGGAGAAAATATAGTTTGTCACTGTTCCCATTTTTTCCTCCATCTATTTGCCATGAAGTGATGCAACGAGATGCCATGATCTTAGTTTTCTGAATGTTGAGTTTTAAGCCGGCTTTTTCACTCTCTTCTTTCACTTTCATCAAGAGGCTCTTTAGTTCCTCTTCATTTTCTGCCATAAGGGTGGTGTCATCTGCATATCTGAGGTTATTGATATTTCTCCTGGCAATCTTGATTCCAGCTTGTGCTTCTTCCAGCCCAGCATTTCTCATGATGTACTCTGCAAAGAAGTTAAATAAGCAGAGTGACAACATATAGCCTTGACGTACTCCTTTCCCAATTTTGAAAGAGTCGGTTATTCCATGTCCAGTTCTGTTTCTTCTTGACCTACATACAAGTTTCTCAGGAAGCAGGTAAAAGTGGTTTGGTATTCCTGTCTCTTTAAGAATTTTCCAGAGTTTGTTGTGATCCACACAGTCAAAAGCTTTATCATAGTCAATGAAGCAGAAGCAGATATTTTCCTGGAATTCCCTTGCTTTTCCTATGATCCAGTAGATGTTGGCAATTTGGTCTTTGGTTCCCCTGCCTTCTCTAAATCCAGCTTGTACATCTGGAAGTTTTCAGTTTATGTACTGTTGAAGCCTAGATTGAAGGATTTTAAGTATTACCTAGGTAGCATGTGAAATGAGTGCAATTGTGCAGCTGTTTGAACATTCTTTGGCATTGCCTTTCTTTGGGATTGGAATGAAAACTGACCTTTTCCAATCCTGTGGCCACTGCCGAGTTTTACAAATTTGCTGACATATTGAGTGCAGGACTTTAACAGCATCATCTTTTAGGATTTTTAAATAGATTTAAATAAATCTTCATTAAAAAAAGAGAGCATGATACTTTATATACCATAATGTCAGATCAGAAGCCATGCAACTTGTGTCTGAGAATTAAACTGCTTTTTAGAACGCCAAATAAAACAAAACAAACTTTTTTTAAATTGCAGAAATGACACAGATTCATTATAGAAAAAAGGAAGAGAAAAGAGAGAACAAAATAGGTCAATCAAACTTATGATTATTTCCTTCTATGAATGTTTTTAACGAAGTTGAGATCACACCGCACAAAAAAATTTGTTCTTTACTATTTCAAATGCTGTAAGTGCACACATTTTCCTGTGTTTTAATAGCTCCTTGTCCAGGGCATTTTAATGATTCTTTAAAACTTTACTGAGTAGGTATACTATAAATTACATAACATTGCCCCATTGTTGAAAATTTGTGATACAGTATTTCAAATTTTAAGATTGGATGCTTAAGCTATGATGTATATGATTTTCCCAAATAATTTAGATGACAAAACATACTAATAAGGGTCAGAAACACCTAAATAATTTTTATTATATATAGGCTAGTGGTTATGAGTTAATTCTTTAGAGTTAGTATACTCAGTGGCTTGACAGTATGGTTCTGTCTCATCTGAGCGCCTCTCCGAGTTATATAATCTTCACAACATATGAAATTTTCTTATTCACTCAATGAAAATAAGAGTTACAGTTACTAGGTAATCACTAAATTAGTGTCATTAAAGTACTTAGTGCAGTGTTTGTCACACAATAGTCAGTAAATGTTAGCTATTTAAGAACAATTACTGCTGTTATTAGTATTTTTTATTTGAAATTATTGGCAGTCATTATTGTTGTTATTAGTAGTAACTTATTAATCATATGATTTTTCTGGACTGTGGCTCTATGGTCAGAGAGACCAAATGATATTTACTGATTAATTTAGACCTACCCAATTCTTTTAAAATACATCATTTAAGGAGAAAATAATTTTTCATTTTGGGATATGATTTCAGAAGGCAGCTACAGAAAGTTATTTTCTGGTGAAGTCACCACTTAATTGAAACAGTCTGTCTCAGGAAAAGACCCTGATGCTGGGAACGATTGAAGGCAAAAGGAGAAGGGGGTAGCAGAGAATGAGATGGTTAGGTAACACCATTGACTCAATGGACATGAATTTGAGCAAACTCTGGGAGATAGTGAAAGGCAGAGGAGCCTGGAGGACTGCAGTCCATGGTGTTGCAAAGAGTCAGACATGATTAAGCGACTAAGCAACAACAACAATCTTAAGATTGGTAGAGAGCTAAGGAATAATTTTGTGTTACATCTCTCCTCTTAGTCTAACCAGATTATCAGGTGACTTTCAACTATTATTGAACATCTCACCCACTGGGGAACTTCTTACCTACCAAGGTAGCTCTTACACTTAGAAAATTCATTTTATATTGAGCCAAAATATGTCTCACTGTAGCTTCAATATATTAATAATAAGCCCACACAGATCACCGCCAACGAGCTTTAACATTGAGGTTTCAATACAGCGAATTGATGGGGGATCACAACTTCTACTGGATTTACTTCCGAGTTTAAAAGAGGCTGCTGAGAGTCCAAAGGCAGTAAAGTCGTTTCTCACTACTGGTGAGAACTGAGAAGACTAATTTGTTCATTTGGAGTAGGAAATGGTAACCCACTCCCGTATCCTTGCCAGGAGAATTCCATGGCCAGAGGAGCCTGGCAGGCTACAGTCCATGGGGTCGCCAAGAGTCAGACATGACTGAGCGACTAATGCCACGCCACACCATGTATTCATTATCGTGTGTGCTTTTCTGCAAACTGAATCATCTAAAATAAACGGAAAGCTTAATGATTTTTCTTGGGAAAAGTTTTTCTAAAGCTAGAATTCTAAAAAGGGCTTTTAAAAAGTTCATTTGGAAGCTCCTTGACAGTTTCATGTTTCATCTGGGGAGCAGAATGGGGGACAGGCGGCCTTGGGACAAGTTTTGGCGGAGTTGGTAAGCTTGCAGCTCACCTTCTAAGGGCATCTGCTTCTCCATAACTGAACCATTTTCTACAAGGAAGTGATTGCTTAACTATTAAGAAATTGACATCAAATGGCAACCTTGGTAAACAAGGGCCTATATGAGTCACAAAATAGTATCTCTCGATACTGTTGATCGTTATCTCTACAGATTTGTTTTATGGCCATCAGGCATACATACCATATTCACATTATTAGAAAAGTAGAATTTCTCTGCATAAAGATAACCTGACTAGAGTTGCTATTATTTTTCTACTTGCTGTCTTTAGCACAGAAGCTGGTAAGTAGCTGGTACTCAATAAATACTCTGGCTGACTGGGTAACTATTCATTCCTGGGAGTCACAGATAAATGCCTAGTCCCTCCAACATCTGGTTACCCTGGGAGCTACTCAGACTTTGGGGACCTGCTGTTTACTCTCTCAGCTCCTTTCTCCCCTTCCACTGCCATCACTTCTTTCCTTCAGGCTAACTATCCAGTTTCCTTATCTCTTTCTTACAACTCACAATTTCAGACCCAATCATCCAAGGAAATTCCAAATGTGCCTTTATTTGTTTGTTTTTAAAGAGAGAGTATCTCATTTCTGTGTCTCTAAGACAGAAGAATAAGAAGCTCCTACACTTCCTATGAAGGTGAACTCATATCTGGACAGCATTCTGTAAAAGTAGGAGTTTTCAAATTGCAAATCACAACCCTTCACGGAATAGTGAAATCAACTTAATATATCATGATCAATATTTTTCTTTTAAAAAAGAGTAGACATATCAATGGCTTCCCTCATAGCTCAGTTGGTAAAGATCCGCCTGCAATGCAGAAGACCCTGGTTCGATTCCTGGGTTGGAAAGATCTGCTGGAGAAGGGATAGGCTACCCACTCCAGTATTCTTGGGCTTCCCTTGTGGCTCAGCTGGTAAAGAATCTGCCTGCAATGCAGGAGAGCTGGGTTCAATCCCTGGGTTGGGAAAATCCCCTGGAGAAGGGAAAGGCTACTTGCTCCAGTATTCTGGCCTGGGAAATCCCAGGGACTATATAGTCCATGGGGTCACAAAGAGTCGGACACTACTGAGTGATTTTCACTTTCACACTTTCGGACATATCAAAGGGTATTGCACATAGTAAGAGTGTTGTTTCATAAAAATCTAAATTTCAGTTTTCTAACTGTGGGTACCTGTGTGTGGTTATGTATGTGTATTAATAGATTTATGTATATTTGTCATACACACACTTGTAGGGCATCCCAAGGGTGCACAGAATTTGGCCCAGGTATGGACCTCTAGTCCCCTGATTATCCTGGCACTGTGGCGTAGGGCTCAAACTGCACCAGTGTAAGGGGGTGACTTTGTATATGTGCGTCCTGAGTTTTAAAGTAAAAGTAAAAAGTGTTAGTTGCTCAGGCGTGTCTGACTCTTAGCGACCCCAAATCTCCTCAAGGCCCACCAGGCTCCTCTGTCCATGGAGTTGTCCAGGCAAGAATACTGGAGTAGGTTTCCATTTCCTTCTCCAGGGGGTTTCTTATTGTGAACTGGGGCTTCAAAAGGGTGAGGGTTAGGATTAGGGTTAGGCTTAGGGTTATCAACATTGGTTGACTGGAGTTAAGAAGGAAAGATGAGGTCATAACAATTATGCCACATAAGTACTCTCTTTGGTTCACTTGCAATTTCATATGTATTCATTTTCACATTCTACCAAGAGCTGCTGACCAGTAACTGCTGAGTGAATTATTAAGGACCATTAATTTAGTACTCAAATTAGTGCATTATGAGAGTTTATTAAGCACTTTAGTTTGGCATTCCTCCAGGAGGGCTAGCTGCCATATGGTGTTTGGCTATGTCATACAGCTCTACTGCAGAGGCAGAGATGGAAATTCTGAAATTGTAGGGCAAATTGCTTTTTTTGAAAAAGTCACTGCATCCTCAATGTTTTCTTGAGTATGTCATTATTGTGATTTAGTACTACTCTTGCTTTTAATTATATAGTTTTATCAGTATCTCTTCTATTTTCAATTTTGTTAATGCTTAGTGATAAAACATTTGCATTAAATGTGTTTTGGTCTAATATTTCCCAATCCTTAGGCTGCAAGATACATGTATACTCAAAGATAAATCATCTTTAAACAGGGATAAACATATCCCCCTTGCTAAAGCATATGTAAACATAATCCTCCCCACTCCCACGATTTGTTTTTACAGTCACATTCTTCATCCCCAGCAGCTTTGTTTGCCACTGGAAATTGAGAGTGATTGGGACAAATGAGACATAGGTTGTTTCTGGACAAAGTGGACTGAAGTCTTAAAAAAAAAAAAAAATCTGAGATTCATTCATTTTACAGATGAAAAGACTGAGGCCCATGGATATGAATTGACTAATCAAGATTAGCAAAGGTACTTGGATAATAGCTCTGCTCTCCAGATTCTCTCTCGCTGCCGTCAAATCACTCAGACTCCAGATACAGCCCAGAACACAGAAGTCTGGAGCAGAAGTCTTCCAAGTATGTGCTTAGTCATTTGTTTTACTTACTATGAGGCTGAACAATATAAAACTACAGATTTGTTAGGTCAAAAGCCTTCAGATATTGGCACTTTCATATGATTCATGCTAAAACAGTGTTATTTTAATAACTCCAGTCTCTGCCACTCTGAGATCCTGATTTTCAAGAAGGAGCAGCAGAGTGTTTGTTAAGATCAAAGGCTTGAGGCAAACTGCTTAAGTTCAAGACTCAGATCTTCCACTGTTTGGCATGTGCCCTGAGCCAGATGACTTACATTTTCTGTCTCTCAGTGTGCTCAAAAAGTAACAGAATACTATATAATGCTAATGTTATTATTATTATTCCTAACACTCAACACACTCACTAGTTAGCCAAATGGTCTTACCAAGTTTGGCAGCTTTCTACACCTGTTCTGAAAGGTGTTTTCTGACACAGAAGTCTTTTCTAGATACAGAAATTTTGGACCCTCTTTTTTGGTAAGACTGGCTATTTACTTGTCCAATTGGCATTTGACTTTACAGTTTTCAATGGTTCTCTCAAAGGTCCTATTTCGCTCTGCAGACAGCATGGGTTAGTCAGAAAGGCTGAAACATCCTAGCAACAGAAATCAACTGCATGTATGATTTGTTCCTCTGTTTTTACTTCATCTATTTTTGAAAATATGGCTGATCTTTTAAGTGCCCATTTCTTCTCTAGGCAGGTAAGCTAGAGTATTGCTCTAAAAAAGAAGAAAAACAAAGTATCCAAATTTGAAAAATAGCTTTAACTCATGATGTACAGAAAAGTCAACAATTTAAGGGTAGATCAGAGAGCAGTAAAATGAATTCAATGCAACGTGATGCTGGCTAATTACTTCTCTATAGACGGTGGTGTTCAATTTATTGAGCATCTGTGCGTGTTGGGATTTGGGACATTGTGGGTGGTACAATTCCATGATATCTACGTAACTCAAAAAGCAAAACAGTCCATCTACAAACATCATTAGATGAAATAAAATACCAGTGCAAAATCTCATATTGCAATTAAGTGATGGACCACACTATAGGGTCCCCCAAGCCAGATATGCTTGGATGAAAGTAAATAAACAGATCAGGCCACGTAAGGAATGCCTCTTCAGAATGGGATTTAGAACAAGATTTAGAAGAGAGAGGCTACAGTGATGCTGGGAAAGATTCATTGTCTCCCAGATTTAGGTGTGGGGCTGGAATAAAGTTAATACAACTCTTTTATCAGAAGAATTATTTATGGAACTACTTTTCATTATACTCCTATAATTTCCCACCCAAAATACTAATTCTCATGAAGAAAAAATAGATGGAGCAGAAGAAACTAAATTAATCAGACAAAAAATGATGAGAAGATTTGTTGAGAAATGAACTTTTGTATTTATTTATTCTATTATTTTAAACCATGCTTTGATTAATGGTGTAAATCTTTCTCCTCTCTTGGACCTATGCTTTTCTCTCTCTTTCTCTTGAATCTCAAAGATGCATCTTACCTACTTAAGATGAATTTCAAGTACCAGTATATCCAGTGGCAAGGTATTTCAAAGTGAACTGTCTCAGGGAACACCAATTGTAAAAGGATAACAAATAGAACTGTGTGCTTGATCCACAGTCAACCCCTCTACATAATTGTTAAATAAACTATAAAACAGTCAATAAGTTAATAAATAAACTCATGGTTAGGAATAAAAGTTTATTCAAAGATGTTACTTTGCCAACAAAGGTCTGTTTAGTCAAAGCTATGGTTTTTCCAGTGGTCATGTATGGATGTCAGAGTTGGACATAAAGAAAGCTGAGCACCAAAGAATTGATGCTTTTGAACTGTGGTGTTGGAGAAGACTCTTGAGAGTCCCTTGGAAAGCAAGGAGATCCAACCAGTCCATCCTAAAGGAAATCAGTCCTGAATATTCATTGGAAGGATTGATGCTGAAGCTGAAACTCCAATACTTCAGTCACCTGATGTGAAGAACTGACTCATTGGAAAAGATCCTGATGTTGGGAAAGATTGAAGTCAGGAGGAGAAGGGGACAACAGAGGATGAGCTGGTTGGATGGCATCACTGACTCAATGGACATGAGTTTGATCAAGCTCTGGGAGTTGGTGATGGACAGGGAAGCCTGGCATGCTGCAGTCCATGGGGTCGCAAAGAGTTGAACACGACTGAGCGACTGAACTGAACTGAACTACCTAGCATTGCCATGAGTTTGGGGCTTCAAATCACATTTTGATCCATTTATTTGATATTCAGTAATGGATTTTAGGGACTTCCCTGGTGGTCCAGTGGTTAAGAATCTGCCTTCTAATGCAGGGGACTCTGGTTGGATCCCTGGTCAGGGAACTGAGATCCCACATACTGCACACCACAGTTGAAGAACCCCTGTGCTGCAACAATGACCCGATACAGCCAAATAAATAAATATTTAAAAAAATGGATTTAGATCTCTTTTATATCAGGCATCATTCTAGCTGGTGGATATACATGATCTCATGACATTCACACAATCTCAGTTCAGAAAATTACTAGCTGCATTTAATCTATTCTTGGTTCTCTTGATCCCTGGAGTTTTCTCCTCGGCTGTTTCACTTAGTCTGCCAATTTGCTCATCTACAAAAATAGGACAATGTTGTGAAGAATAATTAAACCAGTTCTTGAAATGACTTGGGACACTAAAGGGGTAAGTACACAGGTACTGATATTACAAGTTGGTAGTAGGTGAGTGTGGTAAAGAGTAAAGGCTCTGGACACAGCCTTCCTGGATTTGGATCCTAGCCCTTCAAGTCACTAGTGTCCTGTCTTGTGCGAGATACCTCTCCATTGCTCAGTTTCTTCATGTGAAAAGGATTAGTAATAGTACTGACCTGTATCAGTTAGCTCAGGCTGCCATACAAAATGCCATAAACTGAGTAGCTTAAACAACCGAAATGTATTTTCTCCCAGTTCTGGGAGCTAGAGGAGGTTCAAGATCAGGGTGCCATCATGGTTGGGTTCTGCTGAGAGTTCTCTTTCTGGCTTGCAGATAGCTGCCTACTCACTTCATGCTTGCACACTTTTTCCTCAATGTGTGTGTGTGTGTGTACAGAGAAAAAAAATTCTCTGGTGTCTCATTGTATAAAGGCACTAATCCTATTATGAGGCCCCCATCCTCATGACGTTATCTAAACTTTTAAAAATATATATATACATATTTATTTATTTGGCTGCAGTGGGTCTTAGTTGCAGCATATGAGATCTAGTTCCCTGAACAGGGATTGAACCTGAGCCCCCTGAATTGGGAGCACAGAGTCTTAGCTACTGGATCACCAAGGAAGTACTGTTTATAGATAATTCCTAGAAACCAAACTCCATGATCTTTAAGCTCTGGGTATTCTATAAAAGGGCACTCTCAAATATATCCACACAACTGATTAAGCAATAAGTCAAGAGGTCTTAGAGAGGTCTTTCTTTTCTTGTCCCTGACCCTGGAAAAGGTCAGTTTTTATTCCAATACCAAAGAAAGACAATGCTAAAGAATGTTTAAACTGCCACACAATTGCACTCATCTCACATGCTGGCAAAGTAATGCTCAAAATTCTTCAAGCCAGGCTTCAACAGTATATGAATCATGAACTTCCAGGTGTTCAAGCTGGATTTAGAAAGGGCAGAGGAACCAGAAATCAAATTGCCAACATTCTCTGGATCATCAAAAAAGCAAGAGAATTCCAAAAAAACATCTACTTCTGCTTTATTGACTATGCCAAAGCCTTTGACTGTGTGGATCACAACAAACTGTGGAAAATTCTTAAAGAGATGCGAATATCAGACCACCTGATATGCTTCTTGAGAAATCTGTATGCAGGTCAAGAAGCAACAGTTAGAACTGGACATGGAACAACAGACTGGTTCCAAATCGGGAAAGGAGTATGTCAAGGCTGTATTGTCACCCTGCTTATTTAACTTATATGCAGAATACATCACGAGAAACGCTGGACTGGATGAAGCACAAGCTGGAATCAAGATTGCCGGGAGAAATATCAATAACCTCAGATATGCAGATAATACCACCCTAATGGCAGAAAGCGAAGAACTAAAGAACCTCTTGATGAAAGTGAAAGAAGAGAGTGAAAAAGTTGACTTAAAACTCAACATTCAGAAAATTAAGATCATGGCATCTGGTCCCATCACTTCATGGCAAATAGATGGGGAAACAATGGAAACAGTGACAGACTTTTATTTTGGGGGGCTCCAAAATCACTACAGATGGTGACTGCAGCTATGAAATTAAAAGGTGCTTGCTCCTTGGAAGGAAAGCCATGACCAAGCTAGATAGCATATTAAAAAGCAGAGACATTACTTTGCCAACAAAAGTCCATCTAGTCAAAGCTATGGTTTTTCTGTTAGTCATGTATGGATGTGAGAGTTGGACTATAAAGAAAGCCAAATGCCGAAGAATTGATGCTTTTGAACTGTGGTGTTGGAGAAGACTTGAGACTCCCTTGGACTGCAAGGAGACCCAACCAGTCCATCCTAAAGGAAATCAGTCCTGAATATTCATTGGAAGGACTGACGCTGAAACTGAAACTCCAATACTTTGGCCACCTGATGTGAAGAACTGACTCATTGGAAAAGACCCTGATGCTGGGAAAAATTGAAGGCAGGAGGGGAAGGGGACGAGAGAGGATGAGATGGTTGGATGGCATCACTGAGTCAATGGACATGAGTTTGATCAAGCTCTGGGGGTTGGTGATGTACAGGGATGCCTGGCATGCTGCACTCTATGGGGTCACAAAGAGTTGGACATGACTGAGCAACTGAACTGGAAATGGCCTTTTCACAGTTATTCTTTGAGGACTCCAGTTGGCTCATCTCTGGAAGCTTCTTGCCTCTCTGGACCTCTCTGCATCTCTTCCATATTTCTTCCATTTTTTGTGTTAATGGTATAGGCAGAAGAGACCAGGAGAAATGATGAGGCTAGCATCTCTAATTTCAGCTCTTTAACCATGGAAGGGCACGGTGATTGATAGAAGCTCTATTTTGAACAGAAACTATGCTCAGTTTCTTCTACTAGAAAAGGTTTCCTACTTAGAGGTCAAATAGTCAACTCACACCCAATATAATGCTCTCCTCTGAAACACTCCCCTTTTCATACTTAAGTTGTATGCACCTCACTATGATACGTGGGTTTCCTAGGTGGTGTAGTGGTAAAAGAATCTGCCTGCCAATGCAGGAGATGTAAGAGACACAGGTTTGATTCCTGGGTCAGCAAGATCCTCTGGAGAAGGAAATGGCAACCTGCTCCAGTATTCTTGTCTGGAAAATTCGATGGACAGAGGAGCTGGCAGGCTACAGTCCTTGGGGTCAAAAACAGTTGGATGTGACTGAGCGCGCGCACACACACACACACACACTATGATACAGGACAGTTCTTTCTGTTTTTGAGTAACTCCATAGATGAGAAGATTGTTTATTTTGAACTGACATCTACTTCCATAATGTCTACCCACTGGTGCTAAATTTATCGTCTGTATTGTACTGTTAGACACATGGTAAACCTCTTAAAAGGTCTAGGCGAACTGAATTGGTTCTTGAGGTTTTCTTCTTGACTTACAGTTTCCCATTCTTTTCTTATTCTTCCCATGATGCTGTCCTACAAAATCTTCCTTTTTTTCTTCTTTACTTACATGTCTATCCCTGTTTGCTCTATTCCCTCTGTTCCTAGGACCCGCAGAGGAAGATAGAAAAAGGAATGAATGGAGGATATTGAGTAACTTATGAAAAAGAGTTAGTGATGATACCAATTCTCTTCCTCCTAATTCTTCTGTGAGAAAAGGAGGTTCATATCAAGTTCAGATTCCAAACAGATGTGTTTTCCAGGGGGGCTTAAAAATACACCAGCACAAAATATATATTTCTGCTCTTTAACCCCAGCCTGCAAACATTACAATGTTTACCAAAACCTACATTAGCAAACTACTGTCCACATTAATGCTATAATTTACTGATTTAGGCTGCCTAGGAAAATCCCATGGACGGAGAAGTCTGGTAGGCTGCAGTCCATGGGGTCGCTAAGAGTCAGACATGACTGAGGGACTTGACTTTCACTTTTCACTTTCGTGCATTGGAGAAGGAAATGGCAACCCACTCCAGTGTTCTTGCCTGGAGAATCCCAGGGACAGGTGAGCCTGGTGGGCTGCCGTCCATGGGGTCACACAGAGTTGGACACGACTAAAGTGACTTAGCAGCAGCAGCAGCACGAATGATGTGATTTGCAGTATAAGACTTTTTCCCCCCCTAGTTGTTGCATTTTAAAAAAGGGCATGCTTATTTTTAGAGGTTGTTCCTAAAGGCACACATCAGTCACACGGAGTTCCCTGGCATTACTGTCCACACAAAATGTACCTGTCTAGGACAGTCCAGCTGGATTGGCTTGTTTTCTTTTTAAAAAAATATTCACTTACTTTTGGCTGTGCTGGGCCTTTGTTGCTCTGTGCGGACTTCTCTAGTTGAGGTGAGTGGGGGCTACTCCCTTGTCACAATGTGCAGGCTTCTCATCGTGGTGGCTTCTCGTGCTGTGGGGCACAGGCTCTGGGGCACATGGGCTTCAGGAGTCATGGCTCGCAGGCTTCAGAGTGTGGGCTTACTAGTCGTGGTGCATGGGCTTAGTTGCCTCAAGCATGTGGGGGTCTTCCCAGACCAGCGATGGAACTGGTACCCCCTGCATTGCAAGGCAGATTCCTAACCACTGGACCACCAGGGAAGCCCGGCTGTGTTTTCTTAAATGCTTTAGGAAAAGAACTTTGAAATTTCCTTAAGGCAGAGATATGGCCTGGAACCTATGTTTTGTACAAAGAGGGACAGGATTCTAAGTCATCAGGTGTTACTAAAGGTGTCATCACTTTTCTCAACCCTACTAACTCTACTGTGCTCAGAGGTTCATCCACCCAAGTGCCTGGACATCCCACCTTATTTACCAAGTCCTGTCAAGCCTACTGAGAACTTGGCTAGCTGCACTGTAATGTGTCTTCATTGTCTCTCATAGTCACTTCCTTGCTTTATTCTGATGTGCGCTCCTTACTGCTATCAGGATAGATTTTAATACATAAGTCCTGCTCAAAGTCGTTTAAAAGTTATCCACTATTTGTAGCGTAAGCGCCAAAGTGCTGGGAGTGAGGACACCTCAGGGAGTTCACAAGATAGTGTACATGTCACGAAAAAAGTAGCAGTGCTTCTCTTCATATTAACCTTTTCTTTAAAAAATCAGAAATCGAGCCTTGCTATATTCAGTATCTGGGTTGCTGCCGTAGCTTTCGCTCAGTCTTTCAGTCAGTGTCTCTCTCTTACATTTAAGGACTGGAGGAAACTTGAAGAAAGAGAAGGAGTTTCACAAAGCAGATGGGACTGGAGTGTGCCCCACTGGTTTCTGTGGGTCCAGTCAAAAGGAGCTGAATTATGGAATCTTTATAGATTACTGAAACACAAACTTTAAGATCCTGAGTCTTACAATGTCTCCAAATATCCAGGTTTCAATCACATGAAGACAAAATCCCTCACCTTCCAAAGAACCAGGAAGGTCTCTGAATGAGAAAGGCCATTAACAGACGCTAACACTGATATGATACAAACGTTCAAGATTTCTGGCCAGGATTGAAAGTAACTACTGAATTTCCCTGAGCTGCATTGTTTCACTAAGCAATTACAAACATGCTTGAAACAAATGAAAAAAATAGAAAGTCTCAGCCAAGAAACAGAAAATAGAAAAACTGAGTCTAAAAAACACAATGACTGAAATTTAAAGACTCAATAAACAAGCTCAGTCACAGAATGCAGAGATAGGTAACCTGAAGATAAACTTCAAGGTAAAACAATAGAAATTCACATCAAGTTGTATATATTAACTGTCTACAGCTTTCTGCATGTCAATCATACCCCAATAAAGGGATTAATATAAAACAGTAGAAACTATTCAATCTGAACAGTAGAGATAAATAGACCAGAAAAATGAAACAAAATAAACAACAAAATACAGGGCCCTCAGAGACATATGGGGCTATAACAAAAGACCTAACATTCATGGCATCTGAGTAGCTAGAAGATGAGAAAGGGAGTGGAGCTTTGTGGTTTACTTGCTCAGGCATGTCCGACACTTGGGACCCCCAAGGACTGTAGCCAGTCAAGCTCCTCTGTGCATGGGATTTCCCAGGCAAGAATACTGGAGCGGGCTGCCTTTTTCTTCTCCAGGGGATCTTCCCAACCCAGGAATCGAACTCGGGTTTCCTGCATTGGAGGCAGACTCCTGCACTGCAGGCGGATTCTTTACCAACTGAGCTACAAGGGAAGCGCAGTTTTAAAAAGATCTACCCTAAAAGAATGTTTGATAAAGTTCTCCAGACAGGAGGTAGTGATAAAAGAAGGAATCCTGAACATGATAAGAACAAATTGTCGGGACTTCCCTGGTGGTCCAGTGGCTAAGACTCTGAGCTCCCAAAGCAGGGAGCCTGGTTCCATCCCTGGTCAGGGAACTGGATCCCACATGCCTTAACTTAGAGTTCTCATGTGCTGCAGCTAAAATATCCTGGGTGCTGCAATGAAGATAGATCTTGCATGCCTCAACTAAGACTCAGAGCAACCAAATAAATAAACATTTAAAAAATTTTTTCTAAAAAATAAAATAATAAAAAAAAATTTTAAAGAATGGATTATGGGTAAATACAATACACTTTCCTTCTCCTGAGTTTCCTCACTTCTGTTTGACATTTGAGGAAAAATTATAACAATTCTTAATGTAGTTCTCAGTGTATGTAGAATAAAGCCCAGACAAACATACTATAAATGGGAAGGGTAAAGGAACATAAGGGAGGCAAATTTCTCCACTTCTCAAACTAGAAATGTGTCAGTGCTAGTAGACTTTGATTATATATATATAAATATATATGTGGGTTATATGCAAAATATAGTACCTAGAGCAAACAATGAAAAGTTATACAAGTGATGTACTCCAAAACACTATAGATAAATCAAAATGGAATTCTAAAACATGTTTAGTTAGCCACAGGAGGGCAGGAGCAAGTAAACAGAGAAATAAAAACCAGAAAGAATCAAAAGCATGAAACAGAAAATGAAATAAACAATAAAATGCAGCCCCATACATCAAAAATGAGAAAAAGAAATCTGCCTTTGCACAGTTTTCCCATTGGCTATTGTTCTTTAAATGAATAGCATTTTGTGAAGAATGCTTACTCTTAAACACCAAAACATTTTATAAAATGCTAAAATTTTATATCTAGTTGAGTAAAGCAGATTGTGATTTTATTCAAAATTGTCTCTTTCTTAATTTTATGTTGATGTGTTAAAGCTGTAAAACAAAAACAAAGCAAACAATGAAAAACATTTAAGTAGATAATATTTTTAATGATCAAGATGATTAGGTTCAGTAAAATTTCTGTTAACTATGATAGATTAGTGGACTTGATGGATGTCTCAAACCAGTTTCATTTTGTAAACTATTTGCAAATAAGAAATTAAATATCAATTCTACAAACTGTCTCTCAGTTTGTAGAATTGATACACACACAGATCCACACACACTAGGACGGTTAAAATGAAGAAGACTGAAGAAGTCAAGTGTTGGTGAGGATAAAGAACTCCATGCTGCTGCTGCTGCTGCTAAGTCACTTCAGTCGTGTCCAACTCTGTGCAACCCCATAGATGGCAGTCCACCAGGCTCCACCGTCTCTGGGATTCTCCAAGCAAGAACACCAAAGTGAGTTGCCATTTCCTTCTCCAATGCATGAAAGTGAAAAGTGAAAGTGAAGCCACTCAGTCGTGCCCGACTCTTAGCGACCCCATGGACTGCAGCCTACCAGGCTCCTCCCATGGGATTTTCCAGGCAAGAGTACTGGAGTGGGTTGCCATTGCCTTCTCCAAGAACTCCATATGGGACTGTAAATTCACTTTCTCTTTGGAAAATTGTTTAGCAATATCTCCTAAAACTGATCTTCTCTGTTGCAGCAATTTCATTCCAATATCTTAGATTGAATGGACATGTACAAAAGTATTCGGAGAAGCATTACCAATAACAGTCAAGTACCAGAAATAACCTAAATGACCATTAACACTAGAATTGATAAGTGAATTGTATTTCATACAATGAAATGCTACATAGCAATAAAACTGAATGGATTACTGTTATATGAACAACAGCATGGATGAACCTCACAAGTCCCAAGCTGAATGTAAGAAACCAGATACAAAAGAATACATACTGGATGATTTTATTTATTTGAAGTGCAAACCAGGTAAAAAGTAATCAAAGGTGTTAGAAGCTAGGATATTGGTTACCTTTGGGAAAGAGGGTAAAAATTGGTGAGGCAAAAAGAGGAGCTGTCTTAATCAGCTACACATCAGCCACAAAAAGAATTAACTGAAAAAAGAAGCCTTGTTGTGTTATCCGCGCGGTGATTACATGGGTATACTCACTCTGCAGTGACACATACAGTACACTTCTGATTTGTATACCTTCCTGTCCATATGTTGTACTTGAGTGGAAATTTTTATAAAGAGAGTAAAGATAAATACACTTTCTCTATACCCCATGGTACAAAGTAAAGGTGATATTTTAGTGATGAGTGAGAATGAAACTGCTTTGTAAAAGCACTTGTGCCATGGAAGGAACATTCTGAAAATTAGAGTTTCTGGAAAAATTTTCAGGGCTCTCTGCACACTAAAACCATGAGGACAGAGTATCTGTTCAAAATTCTTCTATATGAAACACTTCAGTGGATTTTGTACTATTATTAATAATGCCAATATGAACATATATTCCATGTAAATGATTGCCATTAAACATTCAGAAATTAGAGCAATCTCCATTTTTGCCTTAAAGTACCGTATAAATTATACTCTAGTGAGAAAGAGAAGCTGTTGGTGTTCAATCGTTAAGTTGTGTCTGACTCTTTGCAACCCCAAGGACTGCAGCAAACCAGGCTGCACTGACTCCTGGAATTTGCTCAAATTCATGTCCACTGAGTCGGCAAGAAAGATAAGACAACACAAATAAAATAAAATGTGACTGTGTGGGTTTATGTGACCATGCACTTAATCTGAGTCAAGAATTCTATATTTGGCTGCATTAATAGTGACCAAAAATAAGTGGATCCATGCAACTAAGGTCAGAATAATCTTCCTACTTTGTCCAGATCACAGGTTTAGTGATCTATGTTTAGTTCTACAATTCATGCTTCAAAAGCAAGCTTGACTGACTCTAAGGACGATGTGGTTTTATCCATCTCTGCTGGTGGAACTATTGTCCACAGTATTCTAACCTAGAAGCTTCTAATACTCTTTTTTCTTTCCATAACCGCTGCATTCAATAGGTCCCCAAGTCTGTCAGTTCTACTTCAGAAATATCTCTCTAATCCATTGCCTCTTCTCTACCTTAAGTACTCTATTTTATTTATCTACTTATTTTAAAAAATATTTATTTTTATTTGACTGTGCTGGGTCTTAGCTGCAGCAGCAGGATTGAGTTCTCTGGCCAGGGATCGAACCCAGGTCTCCTGCGTTGGGAGAGCAGAGTCTTAGCCACTAGATCAACAGTGAAGTACCAAGTACCCTATTTTATATCAGGTCTTCATCTCCCTCTCTTTCCTGAACTATAGAAAGAGCATCCAGTTTAATTTTTTCCTAACTCCCATCAGATCAGTTTTTTTTTCCCCTGCCTAAAGCTGTTCATTGGCTTCTAGTTGCCTTCATGTTTAAGCTGAGACCACTTTATGTGACAGTGTTCCTCACTAAAGTGACCACTTTCTTCCTCCTCATTTCCCCTTTCTCATCCCTCTTGTCTTTAACCCCATGGTCACCTGGAGCCCTGTGCCATGCTTTGAAGATGTCATGCTCCTCTGACTCTGGGACTTTTTCTCATGCCCTTTCTTCTGCTTGAGATGCTCCTACCACCAAGTTTTTCCACCAAATTTCTACTCTTTTACTCATGTCAGTTGTCACCTCTCATTTGTTGTCCCAGTAATAAATGTACTTGTGTGTGTGTGAGAGAGAGAGAGACAGAGAGAGGAAGAGAGAGAGAATGAATGGGGTAAGGGTAGGGATGAAAAGGGTAAGAGAGTGAGTGTATGTGTATTTAGGAGAACTGTGATTCACAAGGTATATATAAGAAATATGGGCTTCCCTGGTGGCTCAGATGGTCAAGAATCTTCCTGCAATGAGGGAGACCTGGGTTTGATCCCTGGATCAGGAAGATCCCCTGGAGAAGGGAAATGCAGCACACTACAGAGTTCTTGCCTGGAGAATCCCACGGACAGGGGAGCTTAGTGGGCTACAGTCCATGGGGTTGCAAAGAGTTGGACAGGACTGAGTAACTAACACTTTCATTTTCTTTCATATAAGAAATAATCTGGATAATAAAAATTTGTTACTGTTAAAAGTTCCCTGCATTCCTTGTACAGCCAACTCATACCTGTTGATGACCTCGTCGTATGTCCACCTTTCTAGTAAAGATAAGGTTATCAAATTATCAAAAATGAATGATGCAAGCTCATAAGACAATCTGATTAAATCTTCCTTTTCTAACTCCATGTTCACCTAGAGCTTTCTGACAATATCATAGTTTCCTGTGAAGATTTCCCATCTGCTTGGCAGATAATTTGTTTTTACAAATTGCTTTGTGCTTTGAAGTCTATAAAGCAGTAGAGAAGTGTTAGATGCTATATGAAAGGTAACATGTCAACTACTATATAAATGGCTGTTCCATGGAGGGTTAGGTGTTAATGGAGCCAGATTGCCCGGTTTGAATCTTGAATTTCCACTTACAAGGTGTATGACCCAGGGCAGGCTAGCTTACGTTCTCGACACTAGTTTCCTTGTCTGTAAATTGAAGCTAGAAACAGCATGTACCTCGTAAGGTTGCAATGGGGATGACATGAGTGAAAATGTAAGCAGAGGACCCAGGAGAGATAGAAGGCAGGAGGAGAAGGGGACAACAGAAGACGAGATGGTTGGACGGCATCACCGACTCAATGGACGTGAGTTTGAGCAAACTCCAGGAGATGGTAAAGGACAGGGAAGCCTGGCGTGCTGCAGTCTATGGGGTCACAAAGAGTCGGACACAACTGAGTGGCTGAACAACAACCACCACCCAGAAAATAGTGAATGCTCAGTAAAGATTGGCTATTTTTATTATGATGTAGTGGGTAGGATCAGTCAGCCCTCAGCATCTATTCCTACTTCTCTCTATGGAATTTTGTTACTACAGAGCCTGCAAAACTAAATACCATGTTTCCTAGACTTCCTTCCAGCGAGGGTTCATGATGCAAATTAAGTTCCTGCTGCTGGATGCTCTGGATTTTTTTAGAAGGCCGAAGTAAAAAAGAGGCCTTATTTCTGCTCTTTCTGCTGTCAGCAAGACTATCCAGAATTGAGTGCTGAGAAGCAAAGGAGGATATATCAACTGCTTTCTAATCCTTTCTGCTTTATCTCTAGATTGCAAGTACAGCGGTTTGTTCTTGTTTATTTATTTTGGTTGTGCTGGGTCTTTGCTGCTTCCATGGCTGCTCTCTAGTTGCAGTGCCCTGGCTTCTCACTGTGGTGGCTTCTCTTGTTGCCAAGCACAGACTCTCGGGCACGTGGGCTTCAGCAGTTGCAGTTCTCGGCCCTAGAGCACAGGCTTAATAGTTGTGGTGTATGGGCTTAGCTGCTCCGTGGCATGTGGGATCTTTCCGAATCAGGGATCGAATCTATGTCTCCTGCATTGGCAGGTGATTTCTTAACTACTGAGCCACCAGGGAAGTCCTAGAGGCATGTTCTTGACTTCAATCTAGCAACAGCCTCCTAATTCCTACTCTTCCAGTTCTTCAGTGATACTATTCATATATTTAATTCCCCGTATTACATTTCTTTCCTTTTAAACATCACAGGACAGCTTCTGTTTTCCATATGAACTCTGACTGAATCACATGGTGACCTGTGGTTCTACCCATGACAACAGGGCAGGATACAAATCAAGCCCTGTGCTTTAGAAGGAATTCAACTTGAAAGGTGTCACTTTTCGGTGAATATGTGAAATTTGTTTCTTATGTTGAATGTGGAAGTCAACATTAATACCCTCTGTTACCAAGAAAAAATTGGTTCCCATATATGCATTTTCACTAGTCATAGTCATTCTCACTTAACAGAGAGTGATTTTATGGTTGCTCTGCACTCAAAGAACTTAATCCTGACCAAGAGACCGTCTGCTTTTAGAATTCTGGAAATCCTAAGCAGCCTTTCAGTCTCTAGATCCATTACCACTTTAATCTGATAGCTGAAAATACTGACATAGAAAATGCCTCATGAATGTTTATGACTCAGCACCTCTGGGAGTCTAGGACACCTGTTTGGCACCAGGATTTGGTATAAACAAGAGTTTCAGGAAGCTTTTTTTTTTTTTAATTCCACCTACACAGCAGCTAAAACTATGTTAAGTTAGCTGCCCAGGCCTGCCCTGTCGCCATACAGATTTCATTCTGAAATAAAATGATTAATTTCCAGAACCTTTTATATTGAGGGAAAGAATAATTCACTTCCCCTGCTTAGAATTTTAATCCAGGCTGTCTCCACACGACTGCCTTCTTCGGATGCTATAATATATATACCTGTCATTAGCAATTAGCAAAAACAACCAAAAATATTAATCTGAGTTCCTAAACTCTCTGGATATCAACATTGAAATCTGCTTCCCATGCAACTTGATCAATTCATCTATTAATCCTGAGGTTCTTTTTACAGGATTTAATTATGCAGATGACACCACCCTTATGGCAGAAAGCGAAGAAGAACTAAAGAGCCTCTTGATGAAAGTGAAAGAGGAGAGTGAAAAAGTTGGCTTAAAACTCAACATTCAGAAAACTAAGATCATGGCATCTGGTCCCATCACTTCATGGCAAATAGATGGGGAAACAGTGGAAACAGTGATAGGCTTTTTTTGGGGGGGGCTCCAAAATCACTGCAGATGGTGACTACAGCCATGAAATTAAAAGACGCTTGTTCCTTGGAAGAAAAGTTATGACCAACCTAGATAGCATATTTGGAGAAAGCTATGGCACCCCACTCCAGTACTCCTGCCTGGAAAATCCCATGGACGGAGGAGCCTCATGGGCTACAGTCCATGGGGTTGCTAAGAGTCAGACACGACTGAGCGACTTCACTTCACTCTTCACTTTCATGCATTGGAGAAGGAAATGGCAACCCACTCCAGTGTTCTTGCCTTGAGAATCCCAGGGACGGGGAAGCCTGGTTGGGCTGCTGTCTATGGGGTCATACAGAGTTGGACACGACTGAAGTGATTTAGCAGCAGACAGCATATTAAAAAGCAGAGACATTACTTTACCAACAAAGGTCTGTCTAGTTAAAGCTATGGTTTCTCCAGTAGTCATGTATGGATGTAAGAGTTGGACCATAAAGAAAGCTGAGTGCTGAAGAATTGATACTTTTGAACTGTGGTGTTGGAGACGACTCTTGAGAGTCCCTTGGACTGCAAGGAGATAAAACCAGTCAATCCTAAAGGAAATCAATCCTCAACATTCATTGGAAGGACTGATGCTGAAACTGAAACTCCAATACTTTGGCCACTTGATGTGAAGAACTGATTCATTGGAAAGACCCTGATGTTGGGAAAGATTGAGGGTGGGAGGAGAAGGGGATGATAGAGGATGAGATGGTTGGATGGCATCACCAACTCAATGGACATGAGTTTGAGTACACTCTGGGAGTTGGTAATGGAGTTGGTAAGGGAGGCCTGGCGTGCATGGGATCGCAAAGAGTCAGACACGACTGAGCGACTGAACTGAACTGATTCTCAGTGCTTTTGAGGTACAATGTAGAATAAAAACCTGGCTTGTGCTCACGCTCAGTTGCTAAATCATGTCCAACTCTTTGCAACCCTATGGACTGTAGCCCACCAGGCTTCTCTGTCCATGGGATTGTCCTGGCAGAATTCTGGAGTGGGCTGCCATTTCCTTCTCTAGGGGATCTTCCCGACGCAGGGACTGAATCCTTGTCTCCTGTGTCTCCTGCATTGGCAGGCTGATTCTTTACCACTGATCGAGCTGGGAAGTCCCCAAAGCCTGGCTAAATGCTGTCAAATTAGATTCTATTGGTGTGTTCTTTACATAGCAAGAAGTGTCCAAACTTGTTGGGGAGTAGGGGAGAAAGATGTGCACCACTATCTCTAAACCAAATTTACAAATTTGCATTGGAATTAGCTTTCTCCTGTTTTCCTCTAGCCCCTCTACTTCTGCTTTTGATTCCAAAAACTCCTGTCTCTTTTAAGATCTATTCTCCCAATTATTCGCTCACTTTATCTTTAACCTCTCCCTCTTTCCTAGATCCTTCCTCAATTATTAAATGTGTTCAAGTATTTTCTTTGTTAAAGGTTTATAACACTATACTCCCTTCAGTTATCACCTATATCTTTCAAAGCAACTCCTTATAATCTTATTTCTTAGACTGGGGTCAGGAGATACATTATGAAGACCCATGAGTTCTTCAGTTCTTCATAAGAGTATTAAGCTTATGTTTTCATTTGCAAGATTATCTTGAATAATGATGCAAACTCATTTTAGATTATCTAGATGATTGTCTTACAACCAAGCTGTATCCTGAGACTTCCGTGCCTTTCACCTTTGTATATAAGAATACCTTGACACCAAATGGCATTGCTTTAATTGTCTTGAACTTAAGAGAAAAGAACATGGGTGGACATGTTATAAGGTTAAACAGTATCTTGGAGGCATTATACAAAAATGGAAAAGTGGTGGGAGGACTGAATCATTACGTGGTGCGTGGAAGTGGAAGTGTACCAAGCCCAACACAACCTGTAGTCACTATCGTAACTCATGTTGAGAATGGTTAATTTGACAAAATAACATAAGCTATTGCATAAAATTAACATCGTAAGTTTGAATTTAATTTGTTTAGGATTTTCATTATGTTTAATTTATAAGTACGCTTTGGTTTCATGGTTGTATTAGTGATGTAAGTATAATTACATCTAGTTTATATTATATATATTTAAGTAATTTAAACAAAAATTAACCCAACTTGGGGTTAAGAATTCTTTCTCTTTCTTTTTTTTTAACCAACACATATAGAGCTTAGGATATGCCAGACACTGTTTTAAGTATTAATTCTTATAATAACCTTATGGATGGTGGTGGTTTAGTCGCTAAGTTGTGCCCGATTCTTTGTGACTTCACGGACTGTGGCTCATCAGTCTTTTCTGTCCATGGAATTCTCCAGGCAAGAATACTGGCATGGGCTGCCATTTCCTTCTCCAGAAGATCTTCCCGACCCAGGGATTGAACCTGGGTCTCCTACACTGCAGGCAGATTTGTTACCAACTGAGCTACCTTACGATGTAGGTGGTATTATTAGCCCCACCTCACTGAGGAGGCAATTCTGAGGCATGGAGAGATTAACAACCCTCCCAAATTCACACAACTAGTAAAAGGTGCAGCTGGAGTTTTGATTCAGGCAACCTGCCTCTAGAGTCCCTGCCCTTAACACTATGGAATGCTGCCTCCTTTTGGATAGAGTCTGCACTTACTCTGTTAAGGTTTTTGAAAAATAGCACCTTAGAGGATATGACCTGCCATATATATATATATTGAATATATATATATTCACCAAGGTTCTGCCTTTGGCTTTCTTCTCTACTTGATTTGTTCTCCTGGGATAACACCATTGATTATAATAGTTTTAACTACCAACCATACCCTGATTACCTCCAGATCTTTAATGGTAGGTTAGAGTATTACCTTGTTCTCATTATATATATAATCAACTGGACATTTTCTCAAAAACACTTCGAGTTCAACCCAACCTGAACTACAAGATAAGCTTTCTTACTTCTCCACAGCATCCCTGTCCCTAGAAGCCTACTTTTCTACTCTACTATCTCTCTTGTTTGATTGCCCTACTTACTACTCAAGATGCTTACTATTTGGTGGGGGAAAAAGACAAGCAAACCAACCATTATCATGGGCATGGGACAGTACATGGATATGTCCAAAAGGTCAATGATCCCTAAGAAGGAGATATGACTCTGCCTGAGATGTAAGGGTCAAGGACAGCTGCACTCAGAAGGTGATGTTTAACACTCTCAACATAATGACTGCTTGATTTTTTCTCCTTCCTTTTGCATACAGTTGAAGGATATCTTTTTAATGCTGTTCAGTCACTAAGCTGTGTCTGACTCTGTGATCCCATGGACTGCAGCACACCAGGTTTCCCTGTCCTTCACTAACTCCTGGAGTTTGCTCAAACTCATGACCATTGAGTTGGTGATGCTATCTAACCATTTCATGGTCTCCTGCCTTCTTCTTTTCCCTTCAATCTTTCCCAGCATCAGGGTCTTTTCCAATGACTCAGCTCTTTGCCTCAAGTGGCCAAAGTATAGGAGCTTCAGCATCAGTCCTTCCAATGAATATTCAGGGTTGATCTCCTTTAGGATTGACTGGTTGGATCTCCTTGCAGTCCAAGGGACTCTCAAGAGTCTTTTCCAGCACCACAGTTCAAAAGCATCAATTCTTCAGCACTCAGCCTTCTTTATGGTCCAACTCTCACAGCCATACATGACTACTGGAAAAACCATAGCTTTGACTGTAGGGACCTTTGTTGGCAAACTGATGTCTCTGCTCTTTTAAAATGCTGTCTAGGTTTAGGTAAGCTAATTATACTGCCCTTAGGGAATGTATGATAATTTTTAATTTCACCTCCAAAATAGAATTTCTATAACTTTGTTCCCACTTCATCATTCCCTCCCTCTGCCAAATAAGAAGAAACAGGAATTGTGCAGGGTTCTTGGTTTTTGTTTTTTATTTGAAATGAAGTAAATGAATGAAAATGTTCTTTATACTTTGAAAAGATCAGATTCATTTATCTTTAAAACATTTTCTAACATTCTAACCTTTTATGGAAAAAAAAATTCTATATAGATTTTGGTCAGTCATGATGTTCTGCCTGACTCAGTTCATTACTGGTCATGGCTCCACATATGGCTTTTGTGGGGCTGGCCATCACAGGGGAGAGATCCTTCAAGACATGTAGGGCTTCCATATGAAATTCTAGCAGCACAACAATGATGAGAGGTAGCAGTGATGATTAGCATGGAAAGCCCTAGGATCAAGTCACAGCTGCCAGAGAGGCAACTTTTTTTCTTGGAGGTATAGTCACTATAGTGTCTATTTCAGGAGCAATATTTTTTTTCTTTTTAAAAATTTTTGTTTATTTATTTATTTTTGGCTGTGCTGGGTCTTCGTTGCTTTGCTTGGGATTTTCTAGTTGCGGTGCATGGGGGCCACTTTCTAGTTGTGGTGTGTGGGCTTTTCATCGTGGTGGCTCTGCAACAGTCTCTTGTTGCAGAGCACAGCCTCTAGGCTCAAGGGCTTCAGTAGTGCGGTCTCATGGGCTCTAGAGCAGGGGCTCAGCAGTTATGGCTCATGGGCTTAGTAGCTCGGCGGCATGTGGAATCTTCCTGGACCATGGATCAAATCCATGTTCACTGCGTTGGCAGGTAGATTACTCTCAACTACACCACCAGCGAAGCCCAGGGAACAATTTTATTTAGAAAACAGATCTTCATTCAAATTACTTAAGCTAAAGTGGGAATTTTGTTGTCGGGATACAGGTGTCATCTCTAAACCGCAAGACAAAGATGTGGAATCTGACTTTGACAGAGTCTGGAAATGGCGTTTTCAATGATCATCTCTACCGTTGGTCTTGCTCTCCTGTCACGTGGCCTCCTCCTTTTTCTCTCCTTTGTTAGTCTCAGTCTTCTTTCCCCCTGAGGACCCATGTTCTCCACACACATGGCCAGACACAGCAGCTGCAGCTCCAGTCCCTGTCCCAGCTTTATGTCATCTTTGAGTTAAAGCACGAAAACAACACAGAGAGATGAACACCTCTAAGATCCAATTTCAAATCCCAGGAAGGACCCTTGTAAATTCCTTTTGGTTCATATCTAGCTGCGCCCAGTGAGATGGGATCATTTCTTACCAATGTGTATAGAGGGACAATATGGAAGAAACTGGCAGATACCTTTAAATTGTATAACACAGTTATGTCTTGTAAATATTGCAGTTTTATTCCAAAGAGAGAATGGCCATAAAGCCTGACCTCATGAGATGAAATAAGTGAAGCATTTCTTTGCTTCTAGTAAGAATAATGTTGCCATTAATCACAAAGACTGCCCTATTTATAACCACCTGTGTTACTGAATAAACACAATTCTCTGGGATCAGATTGTCATGAACTAATTAGACCCATGCTCTCTTTCACTCTCAGGAAGGGAGATGTCTGATTTGTGCTGAGGAAAAATCATGGACAAAGTCCAGAAGAGGTCACAAGAAAAAATGCTCAGGCTTGTTTTTGCTCTTGTTTTGAAGCTACAGCATCAAGACAAACCTCTAAGATTTTCATATGACCCAGCTCACTGTCCCTAGAATTTAAGGCTAAAACTCATTTAGGAATAAAGAATGTGATTTTGCCTACTGTTCTCTGTGTTCCCTATGGGAATTCCCTCTGGAAATCTAGTTGGTATTTTGCAGCTGAGGCCAATGACCATATATAATTTTATTAACAATATGAGCAGTATTCATTAACATTCCTAATAATAATGATATCTTAGACAGTTGAAGAATGGGTTCTTCTGGTTAGTCAGTTACTTGAACCAATAAGAATTATTATAGGTAGCATAATGAGTTTTAAAAATAAATGATTGTAGACTCCAGTCTGAGGTATCATAGAAGTAATTGAGAGGGGCTCTATTCCCTGCTATACCCTACAGTCATCTCTGCTTTCATCTGCTCTATAAATAATATTTCACTTGACAAATACATATACTGTGTTGTCTTCTCAGAGAAAACTGAGTCCCATAAAAGTTAAATTTCCAACACTGATCTTAAATGAAGTTAAACAAAGACAACATACTAAATATAATTTTAAAAAGTAATGATTCAAAAAGTATTTTGGGACTGATTGTGCCCTGGAGTCATGTAACTCCTAGCTTATAGTCCAAGTATGGGTTGGAAAGAGTTCACATGCTCCTTTATGCATTTAATAAGTATTATTGATCACCCTCTTCCTCATATACCAGATTAATAGAGATTTAACAATGAGCAAAATAGATAACTCCCTGCCCGCAATGAACTTATATTCTAATGAGGTAGCAGACAAATATGTTTCATAAATATATGTTTGACAGTGACAAATGTAAAGGTGAATAATGAAAAGCAGTGGAATGGAATATCAAGTGTCTGTATACTGTGGAGAGAGGAAAACTCTCACTAAGAAGCCAGCTTTATTAATAGAGTTGAAGAAAGGTGGCCATGCAGATACTTCAAGAGAGAATCTCCCTGGCTGAGAGCACCTCTTTGCTGAGATCAGCAAGGATCTGAGGTGGAAATGTGCTTGGTTTATTAGAGGGACAGTGAGTAGGTCCGAAGGATAAGATCAGAGTTAACATGCAGGACCTTAGAGGTCAACAGTAAAAATCTGGCTTTTGCTCTGAGTGGGATAGGAGGGGTTTTACAGCATTAGTGACATGATCTAACTTATACTTGTGTTGAAAGTAGATTGAAGGGGGGAAGGACATAATTAGGGAGACCATTAGGGGTCAGTTGCAATACTTCAGACAATGATAGTTATATGGACGAGGCAGGAAAGAAGAAGATGCTAAGAAATGGTCAAGGTTTGGATATAGATTTAAGGTGCGGCTGATAGAATTTGCTTATGGACCAGATGTGATGTATGAGAGATGGAGAGAAGTCAAGGATGACACCAAGTTTTTTGACCTGAGTGAGTGAAAAAAATGAAGTTTTTTCACGGAAGTGGGAAAGATTTTAGGACTTGCTGGTACTGGGATATGAAAGATCAAGAGCCCCGTTTTGGACATGCTGTGTTTGAGATCCTATTAGACAATCAAGAGAAGTTGAACGTGGATCTGGCGCTCTTGGGAGTGTTCCAGTGTTCAGACTGCTGATAGCAATTAGACTCATTGGCATAGACATGAGTCTATGGCATATTAAACGGAAAACAAAGCCCAGGGACACTCCTAATCAGAGGTCTTGGAAATGAAGGGAAATCCACAAACAAGATTGAGAATTGAAAACCAGAAAGAGAAAAATCATACAAGTGTGGGTCATATAAGCCAAGTGACACCAGTATTTCTAGGAGAGAAGAGTGGATAACTATGTCAAATGCTGCTGATAGAGAAATAAAGTGACATACAAGAAGTGACAGTAGAGGTCATCTGTGACACTGAGAAGGCAAAGTAGTTTTGGGGGGGTGAAAACCTGATGGAGAAGATTCAAGAGTGGAAGAGGAGAAATGGGACACACACAGAGAACTTTTCCAACGAGCTTGGCTGTGGCAAGTTTGTTTGACTGTTTTAAGATGGGAGAAATAGTATGATTTTTCTCCAAAGAGACTGATCCAGTGAAGAGGGAAATGTTGATAAAGCAAAAGAGAGAATTACTGGTGCGGCGTCTCCTTGAATAAGAGAAAGGAGAAGGCCTTGGCCAGAAACATAGGAAGTCCATCCATAGTTTCAGAAGGGAAGTCACAGATGCAGGTAAGTAGGCAGATAAGGTGGTAGGAGCCTGTGGAAGTTCTCTTTTGATTAAACAAAGGGTTTTTTTGTTTTTTCAGGAAAACAGAAAACAAGCTCAACAGCTGAGAGTGAGAAGAGTTCTTAAAGGTGTGAAGTAAGTGAAGAAAGCAAAACAGTCATGGGCGAGGTGGAGTGGGCAGTGAATTTAAAGGGAAACATTGTATGATTTCCATGTTGTATTAACTGAGACTCAGAAAGGGTGAATATCTTGACCAGTGTTGTTTATCCAGCAACAGAATAAGGATCAATACTCAGGTCTCTCAACTCTTGGCTCTTTGACCAGATTTTGTTTTTCTTTATACTGTAGAATATAGATGTTTATTTAGGGGAGTTTCCAGTAGAAATGCAAAATCTCATACCTCAAACAATTAAATTCCATTTCAATCCTGCACAAGTCACCAATTTTTTTAAAAATAAATCTAGAGCCTATTTCTCAGCTTTAAGTTACAGAATTATGTGCCAAGTGAAACAGAGAAAGAAGACAGTAACACTAAATTCAACTAAATCCTGCCTCTGCCCCATTCTTCCCCTTTCTCCCCTCCCCCTACAAAAGATGTCTTTGTTTGAACATGGAACTGGTTCAGTTAAAAATGCTGGGTTTATAATTGGGGTACATTTATCCTGAATTAATTATTCAAATAACTATATTAATTCTCTTGTGTGCATGCTCAGTCATGTCTGACTCTTTGTGACCCCGTGGACCGTAGCCCGCCAGGTTCCTCTGTCTATGGAGGTTTACAGGCAAGAATGGCACAGTAGGGTGCCACTTCCTACTCCAGAGGAGCTTCCCAACCCAGGGATCAAACTCACGTGTCTCTCCTGTCTCCTGCATTCTCATTTGTGGATTCTTTACCAGTGTGCACCTGGGAAGGCATATGAATTCTCTACTAGCAGCCTGTCTTCTAGTGGAAAAAATATCTATTAAAATTAAAGGTGACTTACTTTTTTACTTTTCTAACATAAACTTTTTAATGAGTATCTACTAAGTTATACTCACTTATAAATGCTCATTGGAAGACATTGGAGTTCCTACTTTACATTGAATGTCAAGTATATTCAATAAGAGGGCTGGGATTACAAATAATGAATTTGATTTCTATGTTGCCTAGCTGTGTTTAATTGACTGGGTTGATATTTCCCATGTTGAGGACACCCACGATGGAGAAGCAGTGCATCTACTCGCTAAAGTGAGTACATCGCAAGAACAACATTTATCACTCAGAGTGAGAAAACAGAGAGCTCCTGTCCTCACTGATGTGGGTGCTAAATAAAATAAGGGGCTATTGCTCATAATCACTTCATATTCCTCACTTCAGTGCCTGCTTTTCTGGCCTCTGACTTGATGATTAGAGAATCCTGGGTCAGGAGGTGGGGAATGCGGGGAGGTGGGAGATGATTAAGGGCCTTACCTGTGATTGCTAAAACATGTCAAGCAAGAGATATGAGCATTTCACTTAAACTCAAGATATAGGAAAATGAATTTGCCATGTGAAAAAGAAGTCCTAATGAGAAAGCACAGAGAATGAGACAAGATACTTTATAGGGACAATGTTGACAAACCTATGATCCAGGCTGGAAAAGATGTAATTAACATCAATGATAATTTAATCTATAATTATACATTCCTTTAATTGCTATGACGGGTTTCAATAAAAAAGGGTAAAAAAAAGTTAACTTGCTTCCAGAAATATGTAGTATTACTCTAGGTCAGTGTTGGAACATATTTCTAGCTGCTAAAGACCAGGATAGTTGAAATGTCAGATCCATTTCTTTACAAAAAAATTTAAATGTTTGTTGCCTATGATTAACATTCAAAGGACAAATTGCTGTGCTGCAAGGTCTTGTCTACTTTTACCTTATTTCAAAGAAGATTATGTAAACAAATCAATATTTCATTTAACATACATTGCTAAAATAAATAAATGCAATAAAAAATTAAAGAAGAATGCCAGTTAATATTTTTTTTTTGCATATCCAGCATAAACTATGCATTGGATGAGTGGCTGTAAAACTGTTTTAAACTACTCAAAATCAAGCCCAACCTGACGCTGAGAATATACAGTTGTCAGAGCTCAGGCCATCTAGCCAATGATGTCTGCAAGCAAACAGCATGTACAACTTTGACGACAATTGTGTTTTCAGCTTAACAGTCTCACATACATAAATATGAATGTACATCCACATATACATAAAGTATTTTAAATATATTAGACTCTAAACATCTAGAAAGTATAGTTAGATTTATAAACAAAGGCTAAGTGTAAAGATATTCTATTACTTCTACAGACTCAACAAACATTGCTTTGATTTCAATAGTCATTGATTAGATAAAGGGCATACATTTCTACTGGCCAGGAATCTGAGCAATTGTAATAACTATATTAAGTGGACATGAAATGGTTAACCACACAACCCCAGAGGCCAGTTATTAGATCTTTAAAATATAGCTCTGCTTCTAGGAGGAAGGAAAAAGAGAGTGACAGTGAGGCATGGGGAAATGACTATAGAGAAAAGTCTTCTAGTCGAGGAAGAGGTATAGAGAGACTTTTCTGGTGGCATGCAGAAGGGAACCGACTGTCTTCCCAGCTGAAGTCAGGCTTATTTATATAGCATTTGCTCCCACAGACTCAGCAGAGAAAAAAGAAAGTGTTTTACTGTGAACAGCTTCAACAGAAATATCAGCAGAACTAGAGGAGAAAAGTCTGTAACTACTCAGTTCCCTAGATTACGCATTTTGTGGGAAAGCAAATAGAGACCCCAGTGGTCAGAGCTATGCAAACATAGCAGTGAAGTCCAACTCAGTTGACAGTTATCCTCTGATCTTAGACATGAAGGCTGAGAATTCTCTGCCTTCATGTGCAAGTGTCCTGGAAACAGACCAGTGCAGAGACAGAAGAGAAGGAGGGAGATAATGGAGAGGCGGCCCCAGACCAGAACCAAGGCAAAGACAACTGATTCCCAGCTCATCATGGCAAGTCATGTCAGCAATCAGCAAAGAGTGTATGGCAGTGAACACCTGAACTGCTCTCCAGTTACCCCTCTAGAGGGGCCATTGATTTTGCCTTTTGCTAGAGTGGTCCTTCAGCCTTTCTCAGCCAGGTGGCCCCAGCTCATCCACCAAATTAGCAGATAACATTATAGCCCATAATAGCTGACTCGCCCACCCTTCTCACCATAGGAATTCTACTTTCTGACAAAAGACAATACTTTTCTCAGTCTCTCTATATTCTCTTTTCTGAATTTCTTCCCAAAGCCTTTTTTTTTTTTTTTTTTTTGGTGTTTTTGTTTCACCTAGAGGTATGGGCGGAGAAGGCAATGGCACCCCACTCCAGTACTCTTGCCTGGAAAACCCCATGGACAGAGGAGCCTGGTAGGCTGCAGTCCATGGGGTTGCTAAGAGTCAGACACAACTGAGCGACTTCACTTTCACTTTTCACTTTCCTGCATTGGAGAAGGAAATGGCAACCCACTCCAGTGTCCTTGCCTGGAGAATCCCAGGGACGGGGGAGCCTGGTGGGCTGCCATCCATGGGGTCACACAGAGTCGGACGCGACTGAAGTGACTTAGCAGCAGCAGCAGCAGAGGTATGGGAGTCATGATGCAGTTAGAATGAGAAGAAAACAAGACTATTCTTAAAAGAGGATTCGGCTGGTTAGTAGACTCTCTTACTGTAGACTTAGTAAGAAATACTAAGATTTACTCTTAAAAAATTGTTTTTAATTGTAAAAAGAGTCACATACTATAAAGCATACTATTTTAACAATATTTAACTGTATAGTTCAGTGGCACCAAGTACATTCATACTGTTGTGCATCTCTCACCATCATCCATTTCCTGAATGCTTCACCTTCCTGAACTGAAACTGTCTCCATTAAACACTAACTCCCCATCCTCCTACTCCATCCCCCCCACCCCCTGGCCCCTGGCATCTACCTGTGGAGTTTTGACTCAATGAATTTGACTATTCTTACCTCGTATAAATGGAATCAGATAGTATTTAAGTAGACTAACGCTTAATGAAGAGTTCTCCCATATCCTAATACAAAATTACATATTACTACAAGCTATGGACCTTCAGAGTCACACTTAAAAGCATTGAAAATTAATTTTGAAACTATCAAAGTTCTACTATGCATATTTTTGCTTCCATAAAAGATTAAACTATTTTATTCATTCCTCAGCAGGTTTAGTTCTTTTCAACAAATTCTTTGGTTAACTATGTAAACTCTAGAACCACAAGAATATCTCCAAGTGTCAGTACGGAGAGGCATAGTCCACCTACAGTTAGCTGAGACAGCCCTCACTTCAAGCGCGCAGGTGTGAATCCAGAAAACATGACTTTCTTCAGGACCATGCCTTACAAGGGTCTGGTACTGCCTGGTGGGCCACAAGTTCCTTGCTTAAGTGTGAACTTCCAATGCTTTCTGAGCTAAAATGGGCGAATAGCTATTCACCCAGGGTAATTATATATTTTGTTAAGTACATAATATTGCCAACCTACAGTGTTTGAGCAAAGTATTCTTAAATAGCGGCTGAGATGAGTAGGTGGAGCCTTTCAGAGCCTCGCAACAAGGATACAGACACTTTAAATAATTTGTGGGTATCAGAACCAGGGCTTCCCTGGTGGCTCAGTGGTAAAGAATCCGTCTGCTGATGCAGGAGATGCAGGAGACTCAGGTTCAGTCCCTGGGTCGGGAAGGTCCCCTGGAGAAGGGTATGGCAACCCACTCCATTGTTCTTGCCTGGAGAATCCCTTGGACAGAGGAGCCTGGCAGGCAACAGTCCATGGAATTGCAGAGTCAGACACAACTTAGCAACTGAACTCCAGGCACAGGCAAAGCTTGGGCGGGGCCGTGTCCTTGCTCAGATAAGTTGTTTGGCCTGAGGCGCCCCAGCATGCATACCTGCAGGCTATTGGGCAGGGCTGGATCTTGGCACTAATGAGCTGAAGGGAGGGACCCACCTGGTCCCACCTCCACTGGTTCTGATGCCTGGGTGGACACGCTCCAGTATGGCTGTCCGAGCCCCTGGCCACAAGGAGAGCTAGGCATGGAGCCTCTCTTCTGCTTCTCTAGGAGATGCTCCAAGACCAGCAGGTAGGTCTGACTCAGGCTCCTATTAGATGACTATTTTTCCCTGGGTCCTGTTGTTGCAGGAGATTTTGTGTGTGCCTTTGAGAGTGAAGTCTCTATTTTGCAGACCTGTGGGGCTCTTTCAATTAAGCCCTGCTGCTGCTGCTGCTAAGTCGCTTCAGTCATGTCCAACTCTGTGTGACCCCAGAGACAGCAGCCCACCAGGCTCCCCTGTCCCTGGGATTCTCCAGGCAAGAACACTGGAGTGGGTTGCCATTTCCTTCTCCAATGCATGAAAGTGCAAAGTGAAAGTGAAGTCGCTCAGTCATGTCCAACTCTTAGCGACCCCATGTACTGCAGCCTACCAGGCTCCTCCATCCATAGGATTTTCCAGGCAAGAGTACTGGAGTGGGGTGCCATTGCCTTCTCCTGCTGTACTTCAAAACTAAATGCTCTGAGGGCTTGGCCCCCTGATGCCAGAGACTCCCCCCGGCCCTGTGCCCCCCATGCAGGAGAGCCTGCTGTGTGGGGCTCGGGGCTCTCACTCCTGTGGGAGAACAACAGTATGACTTTTCTCCAGTTTGTGGGTCACCCATGCTGGGGGGTGGTGGGATTTGTCTGTATCATGAGTCCCCCACTCCTGCCTCTAAGGTTGTGGTTTCGTCATGTCTTTAGTTGTAGAAAATCTGTTCTGCCAGTAGATACTATCTAGTGGATACCTATTGCAATCGTAGGTTCCAGTCTTTGTCACTGACGGTTGTTGTGGCTTTGTGTGCTCGTGAGAGGAGGGGAGCTCGGGGGCTTTTCTGCCCTGCCACCTCTCTCCTCTAAGAGATGCGCCTGATGGACTTGAGGAATGTGCTTACTTGTGAGCTCCTAAAGGTAGGAGCGTGTTGTGTTAGAACTTTAGTCTCTAGCATGTTGTTGTTGTTTAGTCGCTAAGTCATGTCTGACTCTTTGTGACCCCATGGACTGTGTAGCTTGCCAGGCGCCTCTGTCCATGAGATTTTCCAGGCAAAGAACATTAGAGTGGGTTGCCATTTCCTAATCCACCAATATACAAGAGGTGCAGACAAATACTGTTTGATTCCACTTATACAAGTACCTAGTGAATGCATGCATCTGTCTTTGACTGCCCATCACTATGTCTATCCATCTTCCCTGGTAGCTCAGCTGGTAAAGGATCTGCCTGCAATGCAGGAGACCCCAGTTTGATTCCTGCGTCATGAAGATCCCCTGGAAAAGGGATAGGCTACGCACTCCAGTATTCTTGGGCTTCCCTGGTAGCTCAGATGGTAAAGAATCCACCTGCAATGCAGGATACCTGGGTTCGATCCCTGGGTTGGGAAGATTCTCTGGAGGAGGGCATGAAAACCCATTCCAGTGTTCTTGCCTGGAAAATCCCCATGGACAGAGGTGTCTGGAGGGTAACTGAGTGACTAAGCACAGCGCATGTCTATCACCCTATCGACCTTGTCAACTCAAAAGAGGAAGCTTAAGGTCTGTGGCTACCAAATAAGAGTCAAGAACACAAATAGGACATCATCAAGGACATAGTCTGAGGACAGAAATAGAATTTAAGTGAAAAAAAAAAAGGCTCTGTGGAGGTAATCATACAGAGTGCACGCATGCTCAGTTGATCATTTGTGACTGACTCTTTGTGACCCCAATGGGCGGTAGCCTGCTAGGCTCCTCTATCCATGTGTCTTTTCAGGCAAGAATACTGAGTGGGTTGCCATTTCCTCTCCTAGGGGGTCTTCCCAGCTCAGGGTTAGAACCCGTGTCTCCTGTGTCTCCTGCATTGGCAAGCGGATTCTTTACCACTGAGCCACCTGGGAAGCACCCAATCATACAGAGACCTAAGTTGAAATAAAATTTTTGTTGGCTATAAACTTTTCTTTTGAGGGGAGTAAGGCTCTGAAGCTGTTAAAAAAAAGAAAAAAGTTGCTCTTGGCTTCCATTGACTCAACCTACCACTGCCAGGCTAATCTTCAAATCTGCTACTTCTATTGGTTAGTTTCCCACTCATTTTCATCAGCATCCAGTCTAAGCTTCTTTGTCATTTAAAGGTGTTCACTTTCTGGTCAGTGATTCCAATATATGGTTGTTTTTTTTTTCCCCCCTTTCCCACCAAACAATTCTCAGATATCAAGTAGGTATCCTTGGAGAAGGAAATGGCAACCCACTCCAGTATTCTTGCCTGGAGAATCCCAGGACAGAGGAGCCTGGTGGGCTGCCATCTATGGGGTCACACAGAGTCGGACACGACTAAAGCGACTCAGCAGCAGGAGCAGCAGCAGCAGCAAGTAGGTATCCTACAGTGCAACTCTACCTGGAGGTAGTGACGAAAGTGCCACAAGACTACCCTCCACTTCAAATGCCAAACACAAGTCAAGTCCAGGCTGTTACTTATACTTCTCCAGCACCTATTCTTACTGTAGTCCAAAGGCTACTTCACTAACAACAAAAGAGGAAATTCCAAGTGTTTCAAGAACTCTTTGTCACTGGTGGTTCAGTGGTAAAGAATCCAATGCCAATGCAGGGGACAAGGGTTCAATTCCTGGCACCAGAAGATCCCACATTCTGAGGAGCAACTAACCCATGTGCCATAACTACTGAGTCCATGTCTGCAACTACTGAAGCCTAAGCACCTAGAGTCTGCTCTGCAGAAAGCCACTCCACTGAGAAGCCCTTATACTACAACCCTGCTTGCTGCAACTAAAGAAAGCCAGAGTGCAGCAGTGAAGACTAATAATAATAAAAAGAACATGCCTGCCAAGGCAAGGGTTGGAAATCCCCTGGAGAAGGAAACAGCAAGCCACTCCAGTACTTTTGCCTGGGAAATCCTATAGACAGAGGAGCCTGGTGGACTACACAGTCCATGGGGGTCTCAAAGAGTCAGACACAGCTTAGTGACTAAACAACAGCAATGCCAGAAATGGGGATGAAGACCAAATTTATATTTCTTATTATAAACTCCAATATCACATACATCATAATTTATTACCCACACAGATATACGCTTCCCTGGCCAGTCTACCTTTGGGCCAAAGTCCTTGATCCTTAAGTTTACCAGGCAGTTTCTCATTTCACACCACTGCAGATCTGGGCTAGGCTGTTCCGTCAGACTCTATCTAGTCACATTTATTCAAATCCTACAGGATTCCAGAGCATGGTCTAGCACACAGATGAAGTCATGCAAAAGTCACATATGAAGCCCAGCTTTCCCACTTAATGGCTGGTGAGATGGGAGAGATTACTTGGTCTCTTCAAGTCTGTTTCCTAATCCATAGAATGGAGAAAATATAAGTATGTACTTCACAGGCTTGCTATGAAGATTATATAAAACAATGCAGGTAATCTGCCTAGCCCTGTGATTGGCCTATGCTGCTGCTGCTGCTAAGTCGCTCCAGTCGTGTCCAACTCTTAGCGACCCCATGGACTGCAGCCCACCAGGCTCCTCCATCCATGGGATTTTCCAGGCAATAGTGTTGGAGTGGGGTGCCATATAGTGAGCGCTTAAAAATAACTTTAAAAAATTATCACAGTTCCAAGCCTACTTCCTATGCTTGGAAGGAAGCATAGGATTATATGCTCTCATTTTGATTATATTTCTCTCTTCTTTACTCACAATATTTCAGTTGTACCATTTATATAATGTCTTAGGCTGTTTATTATTTTGCAACATAACATCTTTATGGATGTGAATGCCGACCTTCCAATGGAGAAGAAACCATAAAAAAAAAATGCTCTCAACAGCCACAGAGAAAGTACACTTCAAAGGATATGTTCATTTATTTTCATTGATGGGTTAAGTGGTTAATTGATTGCCTCATTCATTTATTCAGTAGATATGCCTTGAATATTTAAAGATTCATAGAGATGAATTAGAAAGATTCTGCCTTAAAGGAGAGAAAAAGAAGTGTATAAATTACTAAGACACTAAGTAAAAAGTCACAAGTGTCTGTAAAGTACAATGATGGTTCCAAAGACAGAAGGATGGCAACTGCAAAGCTTTCCCGAGGAAGAACTGGTTTTGGAGGGCAGGCTGTGTGAGGTGATTAGAAACTAGTTGGTGAGAAGTGGGTGGCTGAGAGGCAGAGGGCACATTCCAAATCCAGGTTTGGGCACCTGCACAGGCTTGGGGCTGGAGAGTGCAAGCACCCATGGTGAACAGCAGGAGAACAGCAATCAGATGGGGGCATCTAAAAGCTCTTTGCAAAATTCACTCAACCCCCCCCCCCCCAGGCTTTTTAATTAACACAACTGTGACCTTGGAAACTTCAGTAAATCCCTTTGATTCTGGCTGTTTTTATTGATTTTTGGTAGTAGGACTTCAATGCTCAGTGGGTTCTCCCTGAATTCATTGTCCAACTAGTTACACTCACGCCACTGTCCTGCCACTCCACATATTTCTTTGAAAAGTGACTTCCCTCTCTTAGAGAGGTCCCTCTTGCCCGCAAAGTATAGAATATTTGGGCTTTCCGTGGCTCAGATGGTAAAGAATCTGCCAGCAATGAGGGAGACTCCAGTTCAGTCCCTGGGTCGGGAAGATCCCTTGGGTAAGGGAATGGCAACACACTCCAGTATTCTTGCCTGGAAAATTCCATGGACAGAGAGGCCTGGTGGGTTACATACAGTCCATGGGATCACAAAGAGTCGGACATGACTGAGCGAGTAACACACACATACACAGAGAACTTTGGAGGGCTTTGTGTTTATTTAAAATGCATAAATATCTCAGCAATGAAATTTATACCAGCAGTTGAAGTGGACCATCCAACCTGCTGTTCTTCACTAGGGAAGGTTCTATAAAGAAGACCCAAATAAGTAATTACAATGATACTAATTACCAGCTCAGTTTAGCTCTGTCCCAGATCCCAGAACCTACAAGTAGGGCATCAGAAAAGGAGTCTTGAAGTTCCTGTAGATGTTCTAATAAATCATCCCAGCATGGATGACACCAAACTTGGTCTATGATTTTTGAAGGGCAGAGAGGACATACTGACTTTTCCCTGCTTAGGAAGTTTCTATTCACTTCCATAAACAAAAAGGCACTGACAGTGGAACTGTTTTTCTTTTTTTTTGGGTGGGGGTGGCTTTTTTTGAATTGCTTAATAAACAAAGTCAATACCCTTATCAAGGCAATACAATTGGGACCTTCTTGGAAGTTTCTGAAATTTACATGTTCAGGACATGAGCATGTGGACACGCCCAGTTCATTAAAATCTCTGTACCTGACAAGTAGAAACTGTCTCCAGGTTTAAGCTATATGAAAAAGAACAGAACGCCAAATTTGAAAAGCCCAGCTATAATTCTCATTATCAACAGCTGACAAAATTGAAGTTTGAAGAGGTTGAATGACCTGGGTTTTATAGGTGCCATAAGTGCAAAAGCTGAGACCCAAATTCTAAACCCACGCTCTTTCTTTTTTCTAGATTTTCAGCTCAATGCCTGTTCATTCTCTTCTCTAATCTTACCATTTCAAAAAACCTTTTCCAAATAAATCAGTTACAAATCCAGTCTCCATGTCTATAGCCACAGTTTCTTTGCTAGATAACTGTAGCAGCTTACTAACCTCTCTACCTATCTCTGGTCTTCCCCCAACCCTCTGCTGGGGACACGACTGAGAGAAGTATCTTCAGTACTACACAGAATGCACTGAGGTCTTTTAACACCTTTGGAGTGTTCCTCATTGTCCCGAGTTGTTTGTTGTTTAGTCACTAAGTTGTGTCTGACTCTTTTACATCTGCATGGCCTGTAGCTCTCCAGGCTCCTCTGTCCATGGGACTCTCCAGGCAGGAATCCTGGAGTAGGTTGCCATGCCCTCCTCCAAGGGATCTTTCCAGATCCAGGAATCAAAACTGTATCTTCTGCATGGGCAAGTGGATTCTTTACCACTGAGTCACCTGGGAAGCCCTTATCCTAAGTGGAAAGGATTAAGTTCTTAACATGGGTATTAGGCCAGCTCCACATCCCACTTCTTACTTTCAAATTTCTGTCTAGTCAGGCTCATTCATCCCCTACAGAGTGATAGTCTTCCTCTCTCTAGTTCATTTGTATTAACTCGTTTTAAAAAATAGCGAGTGTCTATTCCACGCCAGATCTCAAATTCTGAGATTTCCATTTATAAAATGGAAACATGTAATATACCATACAAAATATTTCCATTTATAAAACAGGCATTGCATCTAGCCCAGGGCATTTAGAACGGAGGTAAGCCAATATGGCTAAGGGTTTGAGCAACAGTCGCTGAAAAACTGTTTCGGTAGATTCCTACCTGTATAGGAGTTGTTTAGGATTGAGAAAGAAGAAACTTCTCTCAGTAATGTCTGAGTCTTTGTGACCTCATGGACTGTATCCCGCCAGGCTCTTCTGTCCATGGAATTCTCTGGGCAAGAATACTGGAGTGGGTTGCTATGCCCTCCTCGAGGGGATCTTTCCGACCCAGGAGTCAGACCCAGGTCTCTCACATGACAGGTGGATTCTCTACTGTCTGAGCCACCAGGGAGGGAGAGGCCATTCTAAATGAATGGGAGAGTGCCTCACACCAGTTTATCCAAAATCCGCATGATACTATCACATGACCAGAAGCATATATAGGCTTTTGCTACCAGACAGAGCTGGGAAAAGCAGAGTAGGGGTCATGGTGGTGTGGGTTATGGTTGAGGGAGTAGTTTGTTGCTCTACCACCCCCAGTTTTTGGACCTGGAGAGTGCTGGTGTGTAATAGATATTCAATACTATACGGTGGTTGTCTCAATGACCACATTTGGGCAGACAAAATCAGATTAAAACAACGTGAATGAGTAGTGCTAAACAAAAGTTAAATAGCAAATGCCAACTGCCATAGAAGAGAGCGTAAGGGAGGTGGACGTCTAACGTCATGGACTTTGCCTTGATCTGGAGGTTGGATGTGGGTCCCTTTATCTCTCTATCAGTACTTGGAATTTACTATCTTCAAGGCATTATTCTAAGAGCCTGCCAAATACTAACTCATTTCCTTTTCATAATAATCTTATAAAATAGCTACTATTATTAACCGCACTTTACTAATGAGGATACTGGTGCACCAAGAGGTTAAGGTCCTCGCCCAAGGTCTCTTAGCTAAAAACGTACAGATTTAGAATTAGAGCACAGTGAGTCTGGTCCAAAATCTGTGCTTTGACCTCTCCACTACAATGCCTCTTTATTTACCTAGCAGGTGTTCTCTAAATATTTCAGCCACTGTAATCACAGCTCCTTTGAGGCCAGATGTCTGCAGTCTATCCCAGCTTGGGGAGAGGCAAAGTCAGCTCTCAGACTGCAGAAGTTAGGCTAGTAGCCCTGCCATGTGGGTGCTGGTATATAGGAAGATACACGTCCTGGATCTGACTTGGGCACGATCCAGGTTTCTGGAAAGACCGTTCAAAACTCTACCGCAGACTATCTGTTCCATTATAGTATTAAAATGACATATCCCTCTCTCATTGTCCCTTATCTAGGCTGGAAAGAACTAATGTTGAGGAAAATGTGTTGACTTTCTTTGTTCCTTTTTTTTCTTTTTTGGTCTCTAATGTTGTAAAAATGTAGCCTAAAGAAAGCTCTAAAGAAATGTTCCTAGTTACATGTCAACCTTTGTTTTTCATCAGAGTGTTTAAGATAGTCTTTAAAATGTCTTCATTTTCTCTCAGGCTTCTGGGATGGAAAATAAACAATACAAAATCTACAGCAAATTTTTTTTTTTTTTAGATTCTCATTAAATAGAAGAATTAATTGAAACACTGAGAGGTAGCAGATTTGTTTTGTTCATTCTCCTGATAGTTTCTATCTTAAAGAAGAGATTCATCTTTTTAAATTCCATGTTATTACTACATTACTTAGATTTTAAAATGCTTAGCCTTGCATTGTTATTTTATATCCAGAGAGGAAAAGTCTTTGAATTTGGACTTGCTTTTGAACAGAAATCACAAAACTGTCCGTGCACAGGATCCCAAATTCGGGGCCTGGTATGAGCCACTAACATGCCTTCAGTTCTAATGGAGAGATTAGAAGTTTCCCAAATAAGGGTTAGGATCCAGTATGTAAGGCTGCGTGTATTTTCATCTATAGGAATTCATTTTGGGCTTCTCCAACAGCTCGGCAGTTAAAGAATCCAAGACTTCCCTGTAGCTCAAATGGTAATGAATCTGCCTGCGAGGCAGGAGACCAGGGTTCGATCCCTGGGTTGGGAAGTTCCTCTGGAGAAGGGAATGGCAATCCACTCCAGTATTCTTGCCTGGAGAATTCCATGGATGGAGAAGCCTGGTGGGCTACATACAGTCCATGGGGTCGCAAAGAGTCGGACACGACTGAGTGGCTAACACAGTCCCGCAATGCAGGAGCCATGGAAGATGTGGGTTCGATCCCTGGGTCAGGAAGATCCCCTGGAGGAGGAAATGGCGACCCACTCCAGTATCCTTGCCTGGGAAATCCCATGGGCAGAGGAGCCAGGCTACAGTCCAAAGAGTCGAGAAGAGTCGGACGTAACTGAGCACAAGCGCGGCACAGCATGTAGACAGACACTTCAGGCAAATAGGGCAGTCAAACAGACCTCGCTTTTTTCAGCCTTTGAGAGTGGGGAGCCCTTGTTCCCAGTGTGGAGCAAAGGGCTGGAACAAAGGAGACATATGCATGTATTATTGTAGGAAAGCGCTACCTGATTCCACCATGGAAAGCAAACGCATCAGAGTCATGACTCAAATACAATGAAGTGATTGGGTGTTCTCACCTAGGCTGTAGGTGTGGATAGTAAATGAAAAGCAGGCCCATGTGGTGGAATCTTGAGGGCACTTGGCAGCATATAATGTCCACTTTCCTTCCTTGACATTGTTCTTTGCTGGGCAACTTGGATGCTGGCGAATGCTGTCATCATCTTTTTTTCTTATAAACAATATGACTAAGATTAATTTGGGGATATTTCACTGAATGCTTTCTTTTACAATGAGTTATGAGGTCAGACTATTTGTGACTGATATTTCTTGTCTGTGATCCCTGGCAAAGCTGGGTTCTACTGTGTTCCTTCTTCTTATCAGTTTGGAAAATGAGAAAAAACGAGACTGTGTGCCTGTCTTTAATTCTGTTATCAACAATTGAGGGAAAACATATGTGGTTTGCATGTTACCAAGGCGATCTTTTGTAAACAAACTGTCATTGTTAATTTCGGGGAGTGTTTCTGATTCATTACTAGCAATGATTTTGCATAATATAATCTCTTAGAATCTGATATGTAAATCAGAATCAGATATGTATATCATTGAATCCATGCCCCTTGCATTGGAAGCACAGAGTCTTAACCATTGGACCACCAGGGAAGTACCTCAACATTCTTCCTTGTCAACAGTATATACAATTATGGTTCAACATACCATAAGTAATTTTACTGAATACCTATTTTGTGCCTAACAGTATTCTAGGTACTGAAGATAAAAAAAACAGTCTAAATTCTTGCTCTCATGGAGAAGGAAGATCATTAGAAAAAAAAAAAAGAGAGAGAGATAATTGTATGTAGTGTTATGGAGAAATTGAAGCAGGCTATCATCTTAGTATGAATATGTAATAACAGCATACTGTGATGTTAAGAACAGGGACACGGGAGCTCCAGCACTACCCTGCTGTGTGATCTCAAACAAGTTGTTTAGCCTTTCTGTGCCTTAGTTTCTTTATCTCTAAAATGGGCGCAATCATAGCCTCTATCTCAAGGACTTGCTAAAGGGTTACATGTATGTAAAGCACTTAGAGTAGTGTCTGGCATTATAAGCACTTTGCAACATTTCCTTTCGTTATCTTAGCATTTACTGAGCACTTTCTAGGAGCCAGGAATTTTTTTTTACTATTAAGATTAGATTCTTAAAAAATTGTTTTTTAATTTATTTTTTGGCTGTGCTGGGTCTTCATAGTTTCAGCTCACGGGCTCAGTAGTCGTGGCACACTGGCTTAATTGCCCCTCGGCATGTGGGACCTTCCTGGACCAGGATTGAACCTGTGTCCCCTGCATTGGCAGGTGGATTTTTTAACCACTGAATCACCAGGGAAGTCCCAGGAGTTCTGATTATGACTCGCTCATCAAAATTACCTTATGAAGAAGATATTACCAACTCCTTTTCACAGATGACAGAATGAGAGAGGCTTAATAATTTTCTCAAAGTCATGAAGCTAGAAAGAATCAGAAGCACTGTCTTTGACTTCTGCTCTGTCCTCAAACATCTTTCTGTCTCTCTTCATAAGAAGTTTTATTTTCTTCCAAATATTGAATTTCCAGCAGTTCAGTAATTAAACTCATTATGTCTGTAATCTCATGTTTGTGACTAGAATGATAATATATATTTTCTGACAATAAAATTCATCCTTCTCAGGTTTTTTTCTGATTCTGATATATTTTTTTTCTTTTATATGTCTTTGTTTTGCTGCTGCCTAAAGTTCAGCTGTTCATTATCTTAGCAACACGTTTATATATATTTGATATCATTTTAGTCAAATAGAATTCATTAGTTATCAATGTAATATGTTGCCCCTTTGAGATTAGATATAATTTTCTATGGCATCTATACTTTTTAGGTTAAATGCTTTAGTGTTGAGAGCTTTAGAAAGTATTTCCATTTGTGATGCCCCAGATTTTATCCATTTAGTTGAAATTCAAAATTGCTACTATTTTCCTTTTCATGACCTTTCCAATGTCTTTTTTTTCTCTTCCTAATCATAGTTCCATTTAAACCAAATGACATGCAGAAATCCTCACTTCAGTGGTAATCTGCTTTCTTTTTATATCCAGTTTTAAACCATAATCACTACTCTCTTCCTTCAATTGCTCAGACACTTGGTGTGCATTTTATTAAGCAACATCTTGCAGATTTAAGGAAAGTGCCCTCTTAGAGCAAAGGGGAGTTCTAAAGCCCCAGGGCTTAGCAGTACAAGGTAGCTTTGCAGATTTTAAGACCATGCATGTTTAATAAGGCTTTGAAGAGAAGTGCTATCAAATGTTCAAACATGTCCTATATTAGTTGTGTGATCATGGACTTTTTTCCTTTCTAAAGAAGTGAAGAATTAAAAAAAAAAAGTGAGGACTAGATGAGGACACAAAGTGTGATAGTTGAACTCTGTTGGCCCCGCTTGGGATAAGGGAGACCACTGTTGGACTTCTGCTTCTGCCGCTTAATTGTGTAAATTCTCTGACATCTTATTCCCTCTCACATGTAAAAGAGATAATAACGTAACAGTGTTTGTGAAGATGAAGTGGTTAACATGTAAATATTGAGAAATGCTAGTCACAATGATGGGTAGCCACAGAATGGGAAAGACTAGAGATCTCTTCAAGAAAATTAGAGATACCAAGGGAACATTTCATGCAAAGATGGGCTTGATAAAGGACAGAAATGGTATGGACCTAACAGAAGCAGAAGACATTAAGAAGAGGTGGCAAGAATACACAGAAGAACTGTTCAAAAAAGATCTTCATGACCCAGATAATCACGATGGTGTGATCATTCACTCACCTAGAGCCAGATATCCTGGAATGTGAAGTCAAGTGGGCCTTAGAAAGCATCACTACGAACAAAGCTAGTGGAGGTGATGGAATTCCAGTTGAGCTATTTCAAATCCTGAAAGATGATGCTGTAAAAGTGCTGCACTCAATATGCCAGCCAATTTGGAAAACTCAGCAGTGGCCACAGGACTGGAAGAGGTCAGTTTTCATTCCAATCCCAAAGAAAGGCAATGCCAAAGAATGCTCAAACTACCACACAATTGCATTCATCTCACACGCTAGTAAAGTAATGCTCAAAACTCTCCAAGCCAGGCTTCAGCAATACGTGAACCGTGAACTTCCTGATGTTCAAGCTGGTTTTAGAAAAGGCAGAGGAACCAGAGGTCAAATTGCCAACATCTGCTGGATCATCGAAAAAGCAAGAGAGTTCCAAAAAAACATCTATTTCTGCTTTATTGACTATGCCAAAGCCTTTGACTGTGTGGATCACAATCAACTGTGGAAAATTCTGAAAGCGATGGGAATACCAGACCACCTGACCTGCCTCTTGAGAAATCTGTATGCAGGTCAGGAAGCAACAGTTAGAACTGGACATGGAACAACAGACTGGTTCCAAATAGGAAAAGGAGTACATCAAGGCTGTATATTGTCACCCTGCTTATTTAACTTATATGCAGAGTACATCATGAGAAACGCTGGGCTGGAAGAAGCACAAGCTGGAATCAAGATTGCCGGGAGAAATATCAATAACCTCAGATACACAGATGACACCACCCTTATGGCAGAAAGTGAAGAGGAACTCAAAAGCCTGTTGAAGGTGAAAGTGAAGAGTAAAAAAGTTGGCTTAAAACTCAGTATTCAGAAAACGAAGATCATGGCATCCGGTCCCATCACTTCATGAGAAATAGATGGGGAACAGTGGAAACAGTGTCAGGCTTTCTTTTTCTGGGCTCCAAAATCACTGCAGATGGTGACTACAGCCATGAAATTAAAAGATGCTTACTCCTTGGAAGGCAAGTTATGACCAACCTAGATAGCATATTGAAAAGCAGAGACATTACTTTGCCAACAAAGGTCCGTCTAGTCAAGGCTATGGTTTTTCCTGTGGTCATGTATGGATGTGAGAGTTGGACTGTGAAGAACGCTGAGTGCCGAAGAATTGATGCTTTTGAACTGTAGTGTTGGAGAAGACTCTTGAGAGTCCCTTGGACTGCAAGGAGATCCAACCAGTCCATTCTGAAGGAGATCAGCCCTGGGATTTCTCTGGAAGGAATGATGCTAAAGCTGAAACTCCAGTACCTTGCAGCTCATGCGAAGAGTTGACTCATTGGAAAAGACTCTGATGCTGGGAGGGATTGGGGGCAGCAGGAGAAGGGGACGACAGAGGATGAGATGGCTGGATGGCATTACTGACTCGATGGACATGAGTCTGAGTGAACTCCGGGAGTTGGTGATGGACAGGGAGGCCTGGTGTGCTGCGATTCATGGGGTCACAAAGAGTCGGACACAACTGAGCAACTGAACTGAACTGAACTGAGCCACGATGATAACAGTTATCATTATTAACCTACTCTCTCCATGTTCATTTGTGATTTTTTTTTCTTTGAGTTCTTGAAACTGGTTCACTTCTTAATAGGTGGACAATTCATGGTGGTAAAATCAGAAATTCACAGGTGTTTATGTTTATTATTATCCTTAGAGCCAGCATCAGCTTCTCCACAGGGTCCAACCCATTTTCAAGATGCTTGGGCTTAAAAAAGTCACCAGCACTCAGATCTTCATTGACTGATTCAGTCATTTATTGAAACCTTATTCACTACCTACTGTGGTATCCCTGTTTTACCATGAAGCTTATAGTCTGTAGAGAGATTGGACAGTGCTTTACACGAATTGCAAGACTGAGAGAGAAATGCAGCAGTACAGGAAACTGAGATAGCATGTAGGAAGCAGTGTTACTCTATTGCAGATGGAGTGAAAGCCAGGAAGCCTTCCTGGAGGAGGTGATCTTTAGCTCACTTTTCAAAAGAAAAAGAATATGTCAAGTAGAAAAAGGAAGAAGGAAATTCTGGGCAGAGAGAGTAATAATTGCTAAGTCACAGAAGATGAAAACATATAAGGCTCAATATGTGAATTTAAGTTTTATTCTAAAGACCAACTCTCATTTTATAAAATAAATAGATTGTATTTTATATTCAGATATTATATTGCATCTTCTTTATATCTTGTTCCATAGTCTCAAGCTCTCTGTAATTTTCTTTTTTGGGGTTTATAATTAGGAAAGACAAAGATAGAATTTCAATGAGGAAACACAAGTTGTGAGAAATATAACAGCTTGGAGGGGAAGCCCTACAATAATGCATTGTATAATATCTCAATATCACCAACAACCACAAATGATCAAATAAAAGATTAACAAGAAAATCTACTTTCTTTGCTTCCAATTAGAAGATGAAATATGCATTTATCAGAAGACTATTAAAAATGTTTTCTGTTGAATCTACTAGAAAGAGGGGGAAATGAGTTCCTAACTGTAATTAGAACTATCCAGGTTGAGAACATTTGATTTTCCTCATTATTTTATCATCATGTCTTCCCTGCTACCCTCCTCCCAACCCCACCATCTTCACATCTTTATTTCTTTGGACTGTGTTTTGATAATGATTGTGTAGACACTCTACTTTCATTATTTCTCACTAATAGTTACTCAAAGCAACTTTTGTCTGCAATTTTATGGGTAATTATGTTTCTTTAAAAATACTCTTTGTGTTTTTGCTGCTCACTGCCAAATCACAATAGCTGAGAATTATCACTGAAACTCTTTAACATCCCTCCTTTTGCTTCCTAGAAGAGTCTTCCACAATGAATGATACCTATTTTTAAGAAATTTAAGCATCTAAAAGAAAATAAAAATCTTAAAAATTTGGATAAGATAGGCTGTGATTATATTACAAAAAGTCAATTGCTTATAAAGATTCTTCTGAGTGACCTTAAACAAAGAGGAATTTATATATTCACTATCCCATAGTAAAGATTATTAAATACCTTTATATGAAAATGTCTATTATATGAAACTAGGTAACTCTTGCACATATTTCCAAGAGCATGGGTTGATTTTAACCCTGATTTAAGATCCCTTTGGACTCCAGTGACCCCATTTGAGGATAACAAGTGTTCCAGATTTTTCTAGAAAAAAATCATATTAATGAAGAACAATTGCATGAAGGTTTCTTTTAGAAATTATGATCCCCTGGCAATTTACACTGCATATTAAGTATTATGATAGTCACATTGAAAGAAAATGTAACATTTATAAAAGTATTTCTGACTTGAGGAAAATATCTTAATGTATGAGGAGCAGATGTAAATGGTAACCCAGCTAAGAAATAACAATTGTTTATTCATTGATTCTCTAGACTGTTAAGCATTCTCCTATTAAACATTTTTTCCCTCCTTTAAAACACTGCAAATAAGACTTACTGCTATTCCTCTCTGCTCTTAGTTTCAATTTACACTTGGATAAGTTACTCATTAATTACATGGCTGCCTGTAAGGGCAAAAGGAAATGAGGTCGATGGAGATGAAATGGAAACAAGACTTCTCAGCATATAAGTTTTAATATTATTTTGATTTTTGAACTCATGTAATTATACTACCATTGAAAAATAAGCTTAAAGTGATAAACCATTCATCATCAATTGAACATTCACCCACTAAAAACATATGTTTTCCCAAAATATATTTATTTAGCAAACTTATGGAAAGCCTGATCATTCTAGATTGATTCAACTATCCTTATCGTGATTAAAGAATTATGAAACACTATAATGCTAAAGAACATTTGAAGAACAGTATGAAGCACAAGGGACTTCCCAGGTGGCACCAGTGGTAAAGAATTCACCTGGTAAAGAATCCAGTGCAGGAGATGAAATTTTGATCCCTGGGTCAGGAACATCTCCTGGAGAAGGAAATGGCAACCCACTCCAGTATTCTTGCCTGGAAAATTCCAAGGACAGAGGAGCCTGGTGGGCTACAGTTCATGGGGTCGCAAAGAGTTGGACACAGCTGAGCCCACACACCACTTCCATGAAGCATAGGAAATGTAGTCAAAGGATCTGGGTTCAAGTTCAAGCCACAGCACCGACTCGCATGACCCTGGACCAGTCACATTACTTTCCTGACCTTCACTTTCCTTATCCATGCATTAAAATGATGATAGTATCACTTTTTTATTCACCTCTTGCAGTTCTGTGTATCAGATGAAAAACTGTAAAGTTTCATACTTGTGCTAGTTAATATTTTAGATTTTATTCAATGTTTCCAAGACTCACAGAAAGGTACAAAGTTAGCATTCAGTTCACTGGGAAAAAAGTATTTGGTTTGTTTAATTTCTTTGTTTTCACACAACAAGCAATGAAAGTAAAACTGAGAGTATCTGATTTTGGCAGCCTGGTCAGCAGATGCCAGAATCAATCTAGGGAACACATAACCTACTCTCATACATCGACTACTTTTTCAGCAAGCAAAATCAATATTTGGGAACTTTAGTTAACTATCGTGACTCCTAAAATGCTTTTCAGTGGGGATGAATTTGCTCTGCCACCTGAGGTTCGAGAGAAAATGCAAGGCGTGAACATTTGTTTAGTTCATTCATTCATTCTATAAATATTTATTGACCTCCTACTGTGTGCCAGGCATGGTTCTAGGCCTTGAGGAAACAGAATTGGTTAAAACAGATAAAACTTGATGCTTTCATGGAGTTTACATTACGGTAGAAAATTAACTGAACTTACAGCTGTTTTTGGTTCTAACCACACAAATATATGCACCTTAATTTAAACAGCCGTTCTCACCTTCTGTTAAAACAGCTTAAAACTGTTTTTTGGTGGCATAATCCTTTATGTGTCCAAGGCCAAACATGAAAAACAAAGAAAGCTGCTCTGGTTGGAATGGGAGTAAGGCCAGGACTCAGCTGTCTCCTCCCATATTCCCTGACCCCTGCTCCTGCAATTCCTTCACTGGACTCTAGGAGTCTTTAGAGAGCATTTGGAGACTCCCATTTATTTCCACATTGGTTCTGTTACTTGAAGAAATCTCTCAAAAAGCTTGTCTCTACAGTCTCCTAAGAGTCTTCTCAAGTTCCTTTCCCCTCTAGGTCTGCTTTTCTCTCCACATAATAACCACATTATAGGCTTTCTGATACTTGTAATAATAATGAGAGTTAGCACTTATTGAAGATGTGCTATTTATCAGGAATTGTACTTAGCATTTTACATGCTTTGGGTCCCTTAATTCTCAAAATCATCCTGTGTCATGGGTGTGAATCCCCATTTTACAGATGAAGAATGATATTCCGAGAGGTAAATTAAATTGTCCAAGAGCACACAGCTGCTAATGGTAGAGTTAGAACTCGAACCCTATCTATTTGATTTCTCAGTAGAAACTCTTAATCACTAATGCTTCCCATATTCTGGGAGGCTCTGGTCCTCTTAGGGATAACTCTAAGCACAGTGTCAAAGCTCTGGTTAGAGCAGAAGGGCACAGTGTCTACTATAACGAGCCTGTTGTTGAGGGCTGTGATCTTAGCTGTCATTTATGACTGCTGTCTACATTCTAGTTATTCCACATCCATTTCCTTCAATTCTTCCAGCAACTCTGGGAAGTAAATATGATCATTGCTTTGTAATAGGTGAAGAACTCCAGGCTCAGAAAGGTTGTCAATCACATAAGTCCTCACAGGTACTAAGTGAAGCCCTCTGCCTGCCTTTATGCCAGTCTGGGGCCACAAATATTGTCAGAACTGAACCACAGACCCGAATCTCCAATAGCCTGAAAAGAACAACAACAAATTTAAAAAAGAAAGAGTAATTTTTTTTTTTTTTTTTTAATCCTGGATCTGCTCCCTGGCCAGGGTCTACTCCAAGACAGTCCTGCTTGTCTCTGTTCTCAGTCACATCTGCTTTCTAAACTTCACGATCCCACCCGCCTGTGGGCCCTGCCTGACCTGAACACTCCCATCTCCGTTTCCCCGTCTGGCTTATCTTTTCCTCCTCTCTTCCTCTCTCCCTTCTCTCTCTGGGTATATGGCATTTTCCCTTCTTTGGATTCTCCATGTTCTTTCCATCCCTTGAGATTTTTCTCTCCGACCCTTTTGTCACCGTGTGAATCTGGCTCCTCTTCCTCTCTCCTATGACAAGCAATCTAGTGCAGTGGTTGTTCTGGAGTCTTTCTGACTGAGACTGAATCTTGGTTTTACTCTACTGGTTAGCTGTCTGACCTTGGGAGAACCATTTATGTTTTCTGAGTTTCTGCTTCCTCAGTTGTAAATGAGCAAATGGAAAAGGCGATAGAAATGATCTCATAGGTTCTTGAAAAGTTTAAATAAGTTAACACATACAGAGATTTTTGGTTTCCTCAGTGGCTCAATGGTAAAGAATCCACCTGTAATGCAGGAAGTGCAGGAGACGTGGGTTCGATCTCTGGATGGTGAAGATACCTTGGAGGAGGAAATGGCAACCCACTCCAGTTATTCTTCCCAGGAAAATCTCATGGACAGAGGAGCCTGGTGGGCTATAGTCCATGGGGTCACAAAGATTTGGACACCACTGAGTGACTGAACACACACACACATACACACATACATACACACACATACACACATACATACACACACATACACATATACACACATGTATATAGTGAGTGCTCCATATAGGCTAGTTTTAATTATTCTCTTTCCTGCAATCATCTTCCTTTTTCTCTCATCAATATTTTCTTATACTTTAGTTGAAATTAAAAAGTGAAAAGTTTATGTAAAATAGATACATTAATTCATTGGCATCATTAAATTTTTTTGTTTGGTCTACATTTATTAAATGCCTACTATGAGCTAGGCACTGTGCTAGGGACCAGGGATATAACAATGAATGAAATATGCTTTATCTTGAGGGGTTTACTCGTCTTGTGACTAGTCAAAAATGCTTTCCCACTGCTAAGCCAACTGAGACAAAGAAGTAGAAGATATGCCACTGCTACATTGTTTGTGATATCAAAAGATTAAAATGATCAAATGCCCACCAATATGGGACTGGTTAAATATGGGACTTGGACAAATTCATACCTACTTATCCTTGAGAGTAAAGAAAATATTGTTTGGGGGAGATGCTTCCTTCTTAACCCTCTCTCTAGTTTTTTGTTGGTCTGGGTTTGATCTGGCTTAGTGTACTCTAGGCCTTCCCAGGTGGTGCTAGTTGTCAAGAAATTGTCTGCCAACGCAGGGGACATAAGAGAGGTGGGTTCGATCCCTGGGTCGGGAAGATACTGGGAGGAGGGCATGGCAACTTACTCCGGTATTCTTGCCTGAGAATCCCATGGATAGAGGAGCCTGGAGGGCTACAGTCCACAGGGTCACAAAGAGTCAGATACAATTGAGTGACTGAGTATGCACACACATACTGTACTCTAAGGACATACTTGAGTTTCTAGACTCCAAGAGTCTAGATCCAAGTTCTTCTCTTTTTCTAAAGTGACCACCTTATTAGCTTGTCTAATGCTAATGCTAAGTCACTTCAGTCGTGTCCGACTCTGTGCAACCCCAGAGACGGCAGCTCACCAGGCTCCCCCGTCCCTGGGACTCTCCAGGCAAGAACACTGGAGTGGGTTGCCATTTCCTTCTCCAATGCATGAAAGTGAAAAGTGAAAGGGAAGTCGCTCAGTCGTGTCCGACTCTTAGAGACCCCTGGACTGCAGCCTACCAGGCTCCATAAGCTAATATAATAGTAATATAATCACTAGTGTGATTTTACTTGGCCTCTGTAGGTACATTAGGGAAAGGGCCATGTCTGTTTTGCTCATCATTCTAGCTCTAGCATTCAGGGCAGCGTGTCACTCATCAGAAGCATTTAATAAACATTAGCTGGATAAAAACTGGATGAATGAATTTTTGTTTTGTTATTCCTTAATTTTTGTAATGCATCAGCAGTTCTTTATTAAGAAAGCAAATTATCCTTAGCAGTGGAAACATGATATGAGGAAATGCAAAGAGGGAATAAGAGAAGATTATTTTGCACCAAAGCACAATTTGGATACTTTTGCCTTCTACAGACTTAGTCAATGAGTCTACCAGGAATCTTATTTGGATTAGGAACCTAAACAGCACATTAAAGATGTATATTTTGTATTTCCTAGGCTTGTTTTTGTTCCATGCTGAAGTTGCTATTACTTGCGATTCTGAGAATTTAAACCGTTCTATTTCAGTTTTCTGTGCACTTGATTTCCTGAAATTGATTTTTTTTCATATTACTTTCTTTCAACCTCAATAAATCTGTTTGTAGGCTTAGTAATTACAATTTAATTTATTAAGTGGACAAGATTTAGGCTACAATGAGTCTATAAACAAAGAGACCATGTATAATAAGTTGTTCATCTTGGAAGCAGCCACAAGCAATAAGTGCTTCCACTTGAATTACACTTAAAACTATTATTGGAGGGTTCAAATCCTATTAAACACAGAAAGAGAAATTTCCATAGATACAGATCTTTTCCCTTCCCACAAGTGGATGAAAGCAGAATATCCATGTTTTAAAATATGTGGAATAAGAGAACATTTAGAAATTAACTGCTTGTAATTATTATTCTTAGACGACAAGTTTTAATTAGAAGACACAGTAAACTAACTTTTATAGGAGCTCAGCTGGAAAGAGTCTTAAAAATAATCTCTCTAACCATCTTAATTAACAAGCAAGAGAATCAATGTTCAGAAGAGTGATGTGGCTTAAACGTGGTCAATAAAGCATTGGCTGCAGAGTCAGGGAAAGGAGAACAAAGCTGTATTTTTATATTTGAGGACTGGCTTAAATAAGGGGATAGTCAAAAAGATGTGGGGGTGAACTAGATGGGAACCCAGAATACTGAGTTAAGAGGTATTTTAAATCTGTTTTGATTTGTTTTCCTTTTGATGGAGTTAAGTTAGTAAGTATTTTAAATCTGTCTTGGTTTATATTCTTCTTTTCATCTCTGTGGAGACAGTTACCTAACATCCTGAAATTTCTTAGCAAATGGGAGGGTTATCTAACAATGATTTGTGCGCACTCTGCATTATTTGTATACTGAAGAATGGGATTAAGACTCTTCATTTCCATGTATTCGAGCTGGATGTTTCTAAAGATGAATAAGGATCTTAGAGATGTTTCTGGGTTGTCAAAATGTCTCCAGCACAAGGATATACTTAGTCTCTTTCAGTACTAAGGAGTGAATGCTTTATGTTACCAGATGCCAAGGGATCCGCAAAATCATATAAAATCATTATATAGGTGGATTATATAGATAGATACAAGGATTGATATATTTAATTATGGAATGAGAGTTGCTATGGAGATGGGAAGAGGGATGATACAGTGGGAGTAGGCATGACATATAATTATCTTTGTAAAGATTTTTAATCCCTTTGAAATGATTTTGGGATATTGTATTCCCAGGATAGAGAATGAGGTCAAGAGAGTTTTCTAAGAGTAGGAAATGGTATCTCCCTTTGTCGTCATTACATTTCTCTAGGTCCAAACTGGTGTATGGACAAGACAGAGGGATTCAGCATTGTTAATCATTAAAGTATCTGGAGAGAACCTTCTAGTGAATCTGTAGACTCAATTTCCAGGAATCATCTTTTTGGTCATATTTTATAATTCTATGTGTTAGATGGAGGCTGAGGAGAAAACGAAAGCAACTAGGAGAAGGCTAGAAAATGGATGCATTGAGGAAACATCCTGGAGATTTCCAGTTGCAGGAGGTGGTGGTATCCTTTAGTGGATGTATACGTATATGAGAAAGAGCTGAAGAGAAAGACGTGGCTAAGAAGCACAGATTCTAGAGTCACATGACGTTTTGTTTCCTAATATTTTGGTAAAAATTAGAACATACCAACCAGATTAACTAAAACAGATTTCATGTATCATACTTGGAGAAATCGGATATGTGGCAATAGACTAAGGATGAACTGATTGATGATGGAAAGATGGATGGATCCATAAAGGGGGCTCCAGGAAGAATTTAGGATGAGAAAGAGGAAAATCATAATATAGTTAATCTATGTATTGAACTAGCAATATTTCCAAATTGGTGGTTATTTTTTAAATTAACAATAATTGTTTATACTTTTAACACACATGCACACATACACACACACATATACATACATAATTTAACTGTGATACATGAACAATAGCAATTAACAACAGTAAACTAGAAAGGAAAGGAAAGTTGTATACATAAGAAATCCCTGAGATGCCATGAGAATTTTAAAAAAATTCCTTTATGTCCTTTTGATCATAATGGCTTATCGGATGATTTCTTGGGCTATTTAAGCCATCTGTCCTCATGAGCTATTATAGAGATTAAAAGAATTAAGGAATTTACTAGCTGCTCAGCCTTAGTAGCTATGACAGCTTTTAAGATATTGAACTGCTTTCTTATCTAGAGGCTGACTAAGCTTCAGCTCCCCTACCTGTGAAATGAAGAAACTGGACAAGATAGTCCTAAAGGATTCCTCCAACTCTTAATTTCTGTTTCTCAAGGATTCTGGTTAAACCACACAGAATGCATCAAGTTAGCTAGACTGTGCATTCATTTCTTCTTAAATCATGCAAAAAATGGAAAAGGGTGTTATGTTAGTGACAAAATGTTCAAGTAATGGAATTTATGCTTCTATATCACCCAAGGTCATTTAAAAAAAAATCTAGAATATAATAACTGGAGAGTTATTCTGATAAATACCTTACCCATCCTAACTTTTCCTTTTTGTAGGTAAGAAAACTGAGACTCATAAAGATGAATAACCACCACAAGGTCACACAGCTGGAGTTAGGGCTGGAATCAGAATACTGGCCTCGTTGAAGTCAAGTCAAGAATCCCACACGGTAATTTTCACTCTAAGGCTCATCTTGAATTTTTCCTAATGATGCTGGTGCAATTTCTGATCAAGACCCACAGCTGGACCTTATGAATCTTGCCTGGGCATTTAAGATGCAGTTATTTGCACTGAGAAAATATTTTGATATGCCACAGCTGCTCATTCATATGCATAAATCTACATAGACACTGGTTTAAATAAAGAAATGTAGCTTACACTGCAAGTAAGCTTCTTGAATGTTGCAAATACTCTCCTTTCTGAGAACCTCAACGTGTAGAAGTTGCCGATAGTCCTCCAAGGTTAAATTGCCTATTAATTTCAAGCTTTCATCATGTGTTTGATCTTAAAGAGAAATGCACTATAGTCTCCAATTCTGGTTTAAGTTTGATGACTTAATTCAGAGTGGTTACTTTGAAGATCAAAGTTTCACTTCATGTTAAAAAAGAATATATACTTCCCTGCCCCACCCTGCATGAGCTACATAATTTAAAAGAAGTAAAAAAGATTCTTTAAATTAATTTCTGTTTTAAAAATAGTAAGTTACTCAAAGAAAATTTACAGTGATGGCTGAATAAATGTTTGGCTCACCAAGCCATCAGGATGGGATTCAATCTTCCCTTTTCCCGACTCAGTGCTTCTTTAATTCACTTGCAGGAGAGGCCATGAGGCAAAAGAATGAAGCCTGAACAGGTTCACTGTGCCACTGGCTGAGGAATTCTAGCAAGATTCAGGAACTAGGTTGATAATCTGTATTTAGAAGGGAGGGATTGGCAAAATAGAGGTGACACATGAACTTCTTACACCCCCTGAAGCTTGATCTGTTTCTAGTAAAACCACTGAGATATGACCGACCATTGAGCGACACGTGTCAGAAACCACACCTCGTGATGTCTCCTTCTGTGACTTTGCCCAGTACTCCTGGTAGGAGTCCTACCCAATAGTGTCAAGTGGCAACTTTTGCAGAGTCCCTAGGTATTCTAGAGCAGTGCTTCTCAAAGCTTAGTGTTTGTACACTAATAACCTGTGGATCTTGATAAAATGCCGATTCGTATTTAGTTAGCTTGGGTTGCAACTCAAGATTGTGCCTTACTAACAAGCTCTCAGTTTCTATCTACGCTGCTGGTTCACAGATCATATTTGGTAGACCAAGACTCAAAAGTAACTCCTCTCTTCCCGAAGCTTCCTACATGGCTCATTTCATCACTTCTTTTAGTCTCTGCTGTAATACCTTAATAGCAAGAAGACCTTCCCTACCCACCATATATTTCTCTGTCACTATCAGCCTTACTCTTATTTCTATTTATTTATACTACTTATCACCTTCTGACAAATTTTATATTTATTTGAAAGGGCCACTTTGGTTTACTGATATATCATTTTCCAAGAATGTTGACTGAGGCATAGTAAGTGTTCAGCAAAAAAAAAAAAAAAAAAATCTATTAACTGAATGAATATGGCCACTCTGCCACAGTCCCATAAACCAGACCACATTTATGAGTGTCCAGGCAATAATTAACTCTGTTCTTTGGGATTTTCCTTTAGGAGCTCAGATTATTCTGTTAAAGAATAAAAGGCTGAGGAAACCAGGCCACTGGCTACTGAAGTCCCTGCTCACCGGTGGGGACCACCATTGACTTCCTCCTTCCTACTTTCAGGCCGTTCTGAAGCCCTTGTAATGTCCCCAGCAATGCTCTGAGTAGCCAAATTAAAGACAAGGGGATATTGGTGGCTTTCATGGGAAGAGCTTGGCAATTAATTGTCTCCACTTTGTGCTTTATCCAACAATTTATATTGTTCATTTGATTCTCCTAGTGAATATCTGGTGGTTTATTATTTCAACCTCAGTCAGTAACCTCACACTAAATATAGGTGCTATTATATCAGCGGGAAGGCAATAAATGCTATAAAGGTTTGCCCCAATCTGACCCAGGGGAATGCTATATTAGATTCTTTGTGACAAATGTATAATTAGATTGTAATCAATTCCTCTTTTATTCATCAATGGTATTAAAGTTGTGTTACCAAGCTCTAAAAAATGTGAGTGCTTTAATCATCTTTTCTTTGTTCTATATTACAGACCAACAGCTGTAGATTTTCTGCAGTACAGGATAAAGAGAGTTTATCCACTCAGGTTGCTAAATGTTTTGTAACAAAAAAACAAAAAGCACCACCTAAAAACAGCATCAACACCAAATGTCCAATCTAGGGATTCGTTTACCACTGCTGCATCTAATATCAAAATCCCAGGACATTCATTCAATATTCACTCTGGAAATATTTCTTAAACATCTGTTATTAATATTTTCTCACACACTAAAGATATTATATTATACTTCTAAAACAAGTGGAGACACATTTGATAACTCTTTAATAAAGCATAGTCAAATTCATATTGAGCATATTAACCTGGGAGATACAATGGGTGGTAGAAGGTTCCTTGCCCTCCAGAAGCTCCCTTGAGTGGAGGAACGTGCAAATTCCACAAGGGACATACCAGGTGTCTGAATGTAAGTCTAGGGAACTCAGAGAAAGAGAAAATCAACAAGAGCTCAGAGAAAACTCAACATTGATTCAGCAGACTAAAGATGGCTTTGTAGTGGAACTGGCATCTAGGGCCTTCAAGATGAGCAGGAATACTACCGGTTGAAGAGGAGAAAAGGGAATTCCAGGCAGAGAAACCCACAGGAGCAAAGGCCCATAAACATTACAGTTCGGGACCTAGGTCAGGGACATGGAGCAGTCTTGTGAAGCAGAGGGACAGTGAAAAAGGATGATGCTGGTCAGTGGTAGTGGGGAAGAGGGCATGGAGATTGGCTGTGATCATATTGTGAAAGGCAAGGAGTTGGGTACAGGCATCTTGGGGTGATATCATTTAGAATGGTGATTCTGAAAGCAATGAGGAAGATGACAGAGAAGGGTAAGGAAATGTGTGTGTGTGTCTCTGTGTGTGTAGGGTGGTAGGGGCATTATGTTTCTTTTTTCCAAATAATGTTGGAGTAATTTCGTTAATTGTGTATAGGTAACAAATTTTTTATAAGAATTAATTTCTCATATTGCTTAAGTAAAATTTTTTCTGAAGTATCAGATACATGATGCTTTAAAAAAAGGATTATTATTAGGAAGGTAATACATGCTAATTTCAAAGCAAGCATGTGAAACAAATTGGATAAAAAGAAAGGTGGTAGAAATGAATCACAGTCATACCACTGGAAGAAAACATTGTATATGACTCTTTAAATTTGGCTTTAATTCTACCACCTAGAACTGCTGCTACTGCTGCTAAGTCGCTTCAGTCGTGTCTGACTCTGCGTGACCCCATACTCGGCAGCTCACCAGGCTCCCCCGTCCCTGGGATTCTCCAGGCAAGAACACTGGAGTGGGTTGCCATTTCCTTCTCCAGTGCATGAAAGTGAAAAGTGAAAGTGAAGTCGCTCAGTCGTGTCCAACTCTTAGTGACCCCATGGACTGCAGCCTACCAGGCTCCCCTGTCCCTGGAATTCTCCAGGCAAGAACACTGAAGTGGGTTGCCATTTCCTTCTCCAATGCATGAAAGTGAAAAGTGAAAGGGAAGTCGCTCAGTCGTGTCTGACTCTTAGCGACCCCATGGACTGCAGCCTATCAGGCTACTCCATCCATGGGATTTTCCAGGCAAGAGTAGTGGAGTGGGATGCCATCGCCTTCTTCAATCACCTAGAACTAGACATTGAATAATATTGATGATGGATAGAGTAATTCACACAACTGGGACCAAGCTCATTTTAAGCAAAAGTAAGTATAACAACTTGGGCCTTACCCTGTGCAGTGAAAATTGCCAAGGAAGACATTTATTGTTATGTTATGATAATTATAAATTATTTATCATTATTTCAAAAACTGTGCTAAGTACTATGAAATATGCAGTTGGAAATGGTTTTATATTTTGCATAACACACTTGTTTAGCACATTTTCTGCTTTGAAGCAAAAATGAAAAAATAGAAGAAGTAAAAATGAATCCCTTCAATCTTCAGTTACTGTTAAGTGAAAACTCAAGTATTGAAGAACAGCAAACTTTTATTCATTAGTTCAACAACTTTGGAAGAAATACCCATTATTTGTACGGTACTGAAAAATTTATCTACAAACAAAATATAGGTTTTGCTGTCTGCAACACTTTGGTCTCACAGTCATAGGTAGGTATTTTCTCTCCCTGCTCTCTGGAATAGAATGCCCACCCATTTTCTCAAAGTCTGTTTCCATCTTCCCGTTTTCGTGAAGCACTCTTGTGCTGTTCTGGCTCCTGCACGTTTACTCCTGTGACATTCCATAATTCTTAGAGATGGTACCATGATAATGCAGTTTCAGTCATCTGTTATCAGGAACTGATCTCTATTAAATGTATCTAAGTTTTTCTCTCCTGAATAAGATAAAAAATTTTTTTCTTAAAAACAAAGAACTGGGATGAGGGTAAAAGTGGAATTTTCTGAATATTTAGCAAGGTATCTAGAGTTTTCCTGATAAAATGATTTGAATATAAGTGAAAAACATATTTCCTGAAAGCCTGATTCTTGACTGTATCACAAGAGATGTCAATAAAATCAGTCTTAGCGTGGATACCTTGCAATACTGATGCAAATGAAGGGGACTTGGTGATAATTTCCTAATGGAATCTCATGGCATATTCTTCTTTTCAATTGTAATTTTAAAGTTAAATTGTTCATTATTTCTTAAATATGTTGTATAATTTAGATGTCCCTAACTGACCTGAACAACAATCCAATCAGTTTTCCATTTCAAAAAATAGTTAAATTAAGGTTCAGTTACCCATTAAATTTGCAAAGGGAGAAAAATGATTGCTTATTGTTGCAGTACCACATTTCCAACTGATTTAAAGCCGTGACAAATTAGAATGCAGTTAGACTATTAAAATAGGCAAGTCATTCTGTGAATTTGATTTGTACTTTGGCATTTTGAAATACTAAGCTTGTTGTTGTTATTTGCAGATTTCTTTAGAAGCACTTTAAAAATCGATTTATGTGATTTATAAGACATGTTTTGAACAGGCATCTCGATAAAGTACAGTACAGTATCCAAAGTGAGTTTATTGCTTAAAGGAAGCAAAGCTGTAAGGAAGCTTAGGATGAAGATTTATGCTGATAGAACTAGGACATGCTTATCTTTTACTGTAACTTTTAAAGCTTGGAATCATTCTGTTTAAGGTTATTTGAATGACTGTCTTCACCATCAAGAGTTTCTAATTGATGTAACTATAGTTTGGACCATCTTATCAATCTGAAGAATTGAGATGAAAATTTTCAGGGATATTTATGTCTTGTGTCAGATCATACAGTTTGAGACAAAGAAAACAGCTCTCAGTAAAATGGAAGAATCTCACGAACAAGTTCTTAATCTATATGAAGTAGAATTTGTTCATCAAATTGTGTTAATCCAGATCTTTTCATTTTCTGTTTTACAATGGAGCTGTTTTACTTTGGAGTTGTTTATTCCTATTAGAAGACATATCTACTAAATTTTAAGAAGTAGAAAAACTTCTCAAAACACGTTTCCTTGTTGATGTTATCTTCCATCTTTGACAAACACAAATCCCCTCTTCCCAGGTGGCTCTCTGGCCATATCTGTGCTAGGCCAATAGAAGAAAGCAATCGATATTTTTTGGGGGTGGGGGGTATAACTTAACTGCAAATTCTAAAGTCAGGCAAAGTAGAAGCAACGTATCAAAATGCATAATGGCAGTTTTCTTTATTCTCTTGTAAAACATGTGGTTGGCCACCATTAATGGTAAAATCTAAGATGTCACAGGAAAGACACAAACCTCAGTCTTCCAAACATCAATAGAACAATTGATGCTAAGAAATAGTCATTTGAAAAGGCCAAATAAGCTCTTCATGCACAAAGGCTCTTTCTTGAATGTGCCTTGTACTTTCACGTTCGCCTGTTAAATTCTCCTCTCTGCTAGCCACGTGAACCAAAAACAGTTAACTATGTTTCTTGAAAATAGAACCATATTCCTCTGTTTTTCTGTACAAAGCTAGTCCACAGTGATATATGTAACTATATTTCATTAACGAAAGAGAAATTTATGTGTATATATATTTGCTAATTTGCTAAGAAATCAACTCCACAATGGGTAACATCCCAATTGTCTCACTGAGCCTCATTCTGATCACAGAAACAGATGTTGAAACAAATTTAAAAAAACAGGGTTTGCTAATCCAATTTAGAATATTTTATCAAGTCTTACTTGGCTAATTCAACTCAAGATATCTCACCAAGTCTTAGGGTTTATAGTGATGTATTCCAAAACAAGGGAAATAGCAGAAAAGGCAAAAATAAAATAAAATTCCACATCAAGGACATCTAAAAACCCTGTTAGTGTTAATAAAAATAAGTCATTGCCACAGGAGAGAAAATGGTCTACTGATCATGGTCTATTTCTATAGATAAGATCTCTCCCCTTGCTTCCTAAATCTTAATTGTTTTTATAGTATCCATTGCTGACCAAAAGTGTATACCAGGTAAGACTGTAAATGAAATAAAGTTGATGCTAGTTGTTATTTGTTTGAATTCGTATTTGCAAACAGGCCTTTATAACTATTAGATTTTTTCCTTGGAAGATTAAGAGTAACAAAACCTCATGTTCTTTCGACATGAATCACCAATTTTTCACCATAGATTGTTTATAAAAATCTTGTTGGTAGTAACTAGTTAATATCAGTGATCAGAAATGTGGTCACCCATTCACACAGAAACGCATCAGAACATTCTAAGTTTGAATTCTCACTGACCTTCAGGTTGATATTGTGCTATAATCGTCACCGTCTGTCCAGCCCCCTTCAGCGCTGCAGCAGCCTGTTCATGGGATGCTCCACGAAGGTCAATGCCGTTCACCTGAAAGAGAGGAAGCCAGAGAATTTTGGCACTTTGTAAGGCATGTTATTCTGATGTGTGCTCTGTTGCTCAGTCGTGTCTGACTCTTTGCGATCCCATGGACAGTAGCCCGCCAGGCTCCTCTGTCCACCGTATTTTCCAGGATAGATTACTACAGCAGGTTGTCATTTCCTACTCCAGAGGATCCTCCCAATCCAGGTAGACAGAGGGAAAAAATTTTCCCAGAGAGGCTGTTTAAGATGATGTTACCTGCCTCAAAACCCTTCATGTCCTACCCAGGCATTGGAATGCTAACTTAGCAAATTTCCTGCTCTTGATAACTTTAGTTAGCAGAGATGTGGAATTCTACCCAGGGCGTTTGTGCCATGGTCTGAGTGGGTTGAAAGTTTTGTCCACCTAACTCCATTAAGATTTTAGTGTGTGCATTTAATATGCTTCTATGAGTTTTGTGGATTTCTGGGATAGATAGGAGCCTTCAAAATTAGAAGGAAAATGGGTTAATAAAGAAAGACACATGTAATATATGTAGACAAGTATGTGCTGACAGAATAATATATTCATATGAGATTCTGGGGGAGACTGTGTGGAATGGGGCTGGCTGCCTGCCAAATCCCCCCGTTTGGTTATATGCCTCATCCTGTCATCCTGAGCCTGGTTAGACAGCTCTGAGCCTTGTTCCAGAATAAACTCAACTGTCCCATTTCTTACGTATGATCCCAGAATGAATTGTGACAAAATGAAATAGAGAATTCCGGGAGTTTATGTTGCTCTTACTAACTCCCATTTTGGGACCCATGCCAAAAGAGAAACAGAGCATTTGAAAAATAAGCACAAAACTCTGCTGAGAGGGGAAAAAAAAATCACTCAAGTCAAATTTAATGAGAGGCAGAAGCTAAAATCTTTCTTGAATCAATTCAGTCTAAGCCAACACAATATAATTACTAAGTGCTTTCCAACGTCGGGGCTCTGTGACTGCCCTGATAGGGGGACGGAGGATGGGAAACAAAGGTGAACAAGACAAGCCCCTAAGAAGCTTTTCTTCTTCAACTGAACACACGGTAAGTCCAGTTTTCTAACCTACCCAGCTGATATTAAAATTCTGTTTCCTTTAACTTATAGGGAAGATGGCTAGGGACCATGAAGAAGAATAAAAGAACTGCTCGGCCCATGTACACATAAAATAGAGAATGTTTTCACTTCTCATCAGTCTTCTTTGACAATGAAGGGGTCATGACTGGGGGGTGGCCACTGTGTTTCCCTATCAGGCCTGGAACATCTGTAATCTTTAATCTCACATGCTGGTCTTCTCATAATAACTTTGTTAAAGTCTCCTTACTCACTTTTACAAATTGCCTGGTTTTCTATTCTGGCGAAAGCATTGATTGGCTTTCTGTGCTTACTGAGAGCATCATTGACGCGGTTACACTGGGAAGTGTATTGAGTGAGACTGGGCCTGGCTGGACCATTCTCCTCTAGCTGACGGACTGTCATTATCACCCCTCTGAGCCTCAATTCTCACCTGCTTCACGGGGAAGGGACTGTGAGGCTCAAGCCTCTCTGAACCATAAAATTTCAGATTTAATCCTTATATAATGACATTCATTTCAGAGACTGTCCAGGCATTGATGAGTCAGAAGTATTAACTCAGAGAGCTGAAAGAGAAAAAGTAATCTGATCTTGGCTCCTACCTACAGGAATCGGAATGTACAAGCTTCAAGGGCCAAATGATCTCTTCTTTTGTCAAACAATTAGGGTTAACTTTTTATTAAAAAATAATATATGATCATGGTAATGAATTCTTATATTTTAGAAAGGTATAAAAAGAAAAGTGAAAAGTCCCCTCACCATTTTCATTTCCAGAGGTAACAACTGTTAGCAGCTTCTTGTGTATGCTTTTTAGAAATCTGCTATATGCATGTGCAAGTGTGTGGCTTTAACTCTATTTGGTTTTGTCTAGGTTTTAATTGGAGAAGGCAATGGCACCCCACTCCAGTACTCTTGCCTGGAGAATCCCATGGACAGAGGAGCCTGGTGGGCTGCAGTCCATGGGGTCGCTGTGAGTCGGACACGACTGATCGACTTCACTTTCACTTTTCACTTTCATGCACTAGAGAAGGAAATGGCAACCCACTCCAGTGTTCTTGCCTGGAGAATCCCAGGGACGGAGGAGCCTGGTGGGCTGCCGTCTATGGGGTCACACAGAGTCGGACACGACTGAAGCGACTTAGCAGCAGCAGCAGGTTTTAATACATTATTGACTTTCTGTTTAAATGGACAGGATCATATTAAATATATAATTCTATAACTTGTTTTTGTTTAGTTTTTCATTTAACAATATATCTTGGACATCACTCATATCAGTTCATATTGTCTTACCTTTAAGTGGGAGCCTGTATGCCATGGTGTGGATGTACCAGTAATTTTTTAGTAGGATCCCTACTGGGGTGGCTAAGGCTGTGTCTAGCTTTTTGCTACTACAAATACTTAGGAAGGTGTTTCCGAAGGATAAATACCTGGAAATACACTTTCTAAGCTAAAAGGTATATGCATTATTTGTTTCTTTTAGTTTGCTCTTGTATACTTAAAAAATATGTATTTACTAAGCAAACAGAAACTAATAATGAAGAAAACACAAACAGGCCATAATCTCATTGGCCAGATAATGTATTGAAATGAAATATATAATTAATATTTTACAGTCAGCCCTTCATATCTGTGGGTTGTGCACTGGCAAATTCAACTCACCTCAGATTGAAAATATTTTTAAAAATTTCCAGAAAGTTCCAAAGAGCAAAACTTGAATTTGCTATATACCTGGCAACTATTTACATTGTATTAGGTTTCATAAGTAATCTGCTGCTGCTGCTGCTAAGTCACTTCAGTTGTGTCCGACTCTGTGCGACCCCATAGATGGCAGCCCACCAGGCTCCCCCATCCCTGGGATTCTCCAGGCAAGAACACTGGTGTGGGTTGCCATTTCCTTCTCCAATGCATGAAGGTGAAAAGTGAAAGTGAGGTCACTCAGTTGTGTCCAACCCTCAGCGACCCCATGGACTGCAGCCTACCAGGCTCCTCCACCCATGGGATTTTCCAGGCAAGAGTACTGGAGTGGGGTGCCATTGCCTTCTCCGCATAAGTAATCTAGAGATAATTTAAAGTATATGGGAGGATGTGAATAGATTACATGCAATTACTATACGATTTTAAATAAAGGACTTAATCGTTTGTAGATTTTGGTATCTGTGGGGTTTGGGGATGAGGACTGTCCCTGGAACAACTGAGGGACAACTGTATGTTCATAATGCACATACATGAAAATTAAAGCAATATAAAAATTTTATTTTTAAAAATAAAATTAAAAAAATTTATTTTTTATAGAACGCTTCCCCTACCTCTTATTATCCTTGCCAAACGTACCATATGGATGGCTTCTTGTATCCACTACCAATTATTTCTGTTATGAATATAATCAGGTTCATACAATTATAAATAATTTTACACAAAAGATAATATTTTATATATTGCTTTATACTTTGTTTTCTTCCATTTACTAACGTATCTTGGAGGTATGTTGAAGTTATATATTTTTTATATTGAAGTATAGTTGACTTACAATATTATATGTTTCAGGGGTACTGCATAGTGATCCAATATTTTCATAAATTATACTCTACTTAAAGTTATTATAAAATAATGACTGTATTTCCCTCTGCAATACAATTTATCTTCCTTGTTTATCTATTTTATACATAGTAGTTTGTATCTCTTAATCCCCAGAGTATTTTTCATTCGTATATTATACATTATCTCATTCTTTTTAATAGCTGTGGAAGGTTCTATTAGTCAGTGTAAAACAATTTATTTTACCAGGGCACAGTTGTTGGATGCTTAGGTTGCTTTACTATTTTTCTATCATAAACAGAAGGATAAAGGGTATTAGGGTTACATTCTGATAGCTATTGCCAAGTTGTCTCCAAGAATATATACTCCCACAAAAGGTACATGGTTGGCTACTTCCTCACACTCTTGTAAAAACTGCTCATACCCCAACATTTGACTGTGGTTATTCTGATAGGTCGGAGAAGGCAATGGCACCCGACTCCAGTACTCTTGCCTGGAAAATCCCATGGACGGCGGAGCCTGGTAGGCTGCAGTCCATGGGGTCGCTAAGAATCGGACACGACTGAGCGACTTCACTTTCACTTTTCACTTTCATGCATTGGAGAAGGAAATGGCAACCCACTCCAGTGTTCTTGCCTAGAGAATCCCGGGGACGGGGGAGCCTGGTGGGCTGCTGTCTCTGGGGTCGCACAGAGTCGGACACGACTGAAGCGACTTAGCAGCAGCAGCAGCATTCTGATAGGTAAACAATTATATTTTTAAATTTTATATTTCTTCACTTATGAGGTTAAACATCTTTTCATATGTTCATTGGTTATTTAAATTTCCTTTTGTATAAAACACTTGCTCATTTATGTCGCCTTTTTTTCATTGTTTGGATAGCTTACACTTTAAAAAATTTATCTGCATATTAAGAATTTTAAAAAAAAGAATATTAGTTCTTCATCTCAGATAACTATTGCAAATATTCTTACTAGTTTTGTGTTTGTATTATTTATTATTGTATTTTAAATATTTAAACTTTTCCCTTATCTTCTATTTCTTGCCAAACTGAAGTTTAAAATGTGTTACATAGTCACATTATTTTTTCCTTTTTAGCTTTTGAGCTTTGTAATATATCTTCCCTTCTCTGATATATATTAAACAAATTATCCATGTTTTCTTCTAGTAAAACCCAGGTTTAATTTTTAGCTATTTAATCTTTGATCTACTAGAATATATTTTAGTATTTGATGAGCGAACCAGGCAAACAAACCTTTTTTTGAGACCTTTCCTTTACAGCATCAGACTTCTACATCTTCCAGTATTCTAACCATCCTGTGAAATTTTCTCAGTTAGTACACTAAGGAGGCATGAAAAAATGGGAAGGAAAAAGGGATTTGGAGTCAGAACTAGGTTTGAATCCTGAGTCCACCATTTGTAGGTAAGTAACTTGGGAAAGTCATTTAACTTCTTTAAACTTCAGCATCCTTATGTGCAAAATGGATATAATACCTGCCTATCAGGACTGTCACATGTAGTAAATGAGACAATAATTGTTGAGCCCTAACATAGAGGCTAGCACAAACTGGCATTAAGGAAGTAGTATCTATTATGCTGTGTTTTTCTTTAAAGAACTGTGATTATAAGTGAGGAAATAAAATCTAATGGAAACTAATGAATAAATAATATAATGTATGGGTTACTTCATGGTTTTCCTTTCTTTTTCTTCTTTTTTAAAAAAACGTAGAATTTCAGAGGCTTCCCTGGTGGCTCAGTGGTAAAGAATCCTCCTGCCGATGCAGGAGACACGGGTTTGATCCCTGGTCTGGAAAGATCTCACATGCCACACAGCAACTAAGCCTGTATGCCACAAGTATGGAGCCTGTGCCCTAGAACCTGGGAACCACAGCTGTTGAGCCCATGTGAACAATTACTGAAGCCCGTGTGCCCTAGAGCCCATGCTGCACAAGAGAAACCCCCACAGCCGGAAGCCTGCACACCCCAGCTGGAAAGTAGTCCCTGCTTCCACAACTAGAGAGAAGCCCACACAGCAGTGAAGACCCGGCACAGCCAAACAAACAAACAAACCACGTAGTAGATGCAATCCTCAGGTTTGGGGAAAAGGTACTAACTAAAGGAACACAGCATTTCAGCACTGGAAGAGGTGCTCATCCATCCCATGCTTACACATTAGAGACGGTCTCCATAGGGGGATGAACCTGCCCCAAGTCCTGTCAGAGTTAGCACAGCTTAGCAACAATCCAGTTTCCCTTGCCTAGCCCAGACTTCTTTCCACCGTAGCAGGTGTAACTTATGATGTGCATGTGTTTGTTTTCCACTAGGTGAGTAATAATCAAATCCTATGTGATGATTACATTCATCCTGGACATAATTCTCACTTGTAAAGCATTTGATGCTGCTGTTGTTCAGTTCAGTTCAGTCGCTCAGTCGTGTGCAACTCTGCGACCCCATGGACTGCAGCACACCAGGCCTCCTTGTCCATCACCAACTCCTGGAGTTTACTCAAACTCATGTCCATTGAGTCGGTGATGCCATCCAACAGCCTCATCCTCTGTCGTCCCCTTCTCTTCCCGCCTTCAATATTCCCCAGCATCAGGGTCTTTTCCAATGAGTCAGTTCTTCGCATCAGGTGGCCAAAGTATTGGAGTTTCAGCTTATGCATCAGTTCTTTCAATGAATATTCAGGACTGATTTCCTTTAGGCAGTCCAAGGGACTCTCAAGAATCTTCTCCAACACCACAGTTGAAAAGTATCAATTCTTCGGTGCTCAGCTTTCTTTATAGTCCAATTCTCGCATCCATATATGACTACTGGAAAAAACCATAGCTTTGACTAGATGGATCTTTGTTGGCAAAGTAATGTCTCTGCTTTTTAATATGCTGTCTAGGTCAGTCATAACTTTTCTTCCAAGGAGTAAGTGTCTTTTAATTTCATGGCTGCAGTCACCATCTGCAATGATTTTGGAGCTGAAAAAAAAAGTCTCTCACTGTTTTCACTGTTTCCCCATCTGTTTGCCAAGAAGTGATGGGACCAGATGCCATGATCTTTGTTTTCTGAATGTTGAACTTTTTCACTCTCCTCTTTCACTTTCATCAAGAGGCTCCTTGGTTCTTCTTCACTTTCTGCTAAAGAGTGGTGTCATCTGCATATCTGACATTATTGATATTTCTCCCAGAAGTCCTGATTCCAGCTTGTGCTTCATTCATCCCAGTGATTCTCATGATGTACTCTGTATATAAGTTAAATAAGCAGGGTGACAATATACAGCCTTGACGTACTCCTGTCCCAATTTGGAACCAGTTCTGTTGTTCCATGTCCAGTTCTAACTGTTGCTTCTTGACCTGCATACAGATTTCTCAAGAGGCAGGTCAGGTGGTCTGGTATTCCCATATCTTTGAGAATTTTCCACAGTTTGTTGTGATCCACACAGTCAAAGGCTTTGGCATAGTCGATAAAGGAGAAGTAGATGTTTTTCTGGAACTCTCTTGCTTTTTTGATAATCCAGCAGATGTTGGCAATTTGATCTCTGGTTCCTCTGCCTTTTCTAAAACCAGCTTGAACATCTGGAAGTTCATAGTTCATGTATTGCTGAAGCCTGGCTTGGAGAATTTTGAGCATTACTTTGCAAGTGTGTGAGATGAGTGCAATTGTGTGGTAGTTTGAACATTCTTTGGCATTGCCTTTCTTTGGAACTGGAATGAAAACTGACCTTTTCCAGTCCTGTGGCCACTGCTGAGTTTTCCAAATTGGCTGGCATATTGAGTGCAGCACTTTCACAGCATCATCTTTCAGGATTTGAAATAGCTCAACTGGAATTCCATCACCTCCACTAGCTTTGTTTGTAGTGATGCTTCCTAAAGCCCACTTAACTTCACATTCCAGGATGTCTGGCTCTAGGTGAGTGATCACACCATTGTGGTTATCTGGGTCATGAAGATCTTTTTTGTATAATTCTTCTGTATTCTTGCCACCTCTTCTTAATTTCTTCTGCTTCTGTTAGGTCCATACCATTTCTACCCTTTATTGTGCCCATCTTTGCATGAAATGTTCCCTTGGTATCTCTAATTTTCTTGAAGAGATCTCTAGTCTCTGTTACCCTGCTGCTGTTACCCTTAGCAATACCACATTGCCTGTGTCCCTGTGGATTTTCCTCAAGGTTTTAGCAAACATGCTTCCTCCAATCATCAAGCTTTTCAAGGTCACTTTGATTCTTATTTCTGTCTCTGAGGTTTGACTTTGTATTAGTATTCTTTGCTCAAATAACATTTTCAGAGGCATTCAAAAACAATTTACATTATTGGTATGACATTTTAAAATACCAAGTGTGACACAGTCTCACATATTTATTATTTCTATTTTCCTACTCCAGTTTTAATTTTCTCTTCTCAAAGCATGGACTGGGAAATTAGATGTCATTCATTTTTATAGAGATTAAAATGATAATCATTGATAACAGCATCAAGCAAGCTCATATATATATGAGATATTTATATATTATCTTGTTTAATTCTCAGGAGGCTGGGATTATTTTTCCAACTTAACAAATAATAAAACAGAGCTCAAAGAGAAGCACTAACTTGTTCAAAGTTAAATAGTTGAAAGAGGTTAAGGATTTAAAACAGACTACCTAAAACGCTTGAACTCTTAACTACCAGTTCCTACTGTTTTCCTTTAATAACCTGTCCATTTCTGGGGATCTGTGCCTACAAGATTCCAGTTCTGAAACTTGACGTTCAAGCTTCCTGAGACAGAAGCACATAACTGGGTGTGGCTGGTTCACTCTACAGGAGTCCCAACAACCTGATTTTGACATTGTTGTTCAGTCCCTAAGTCTTGTCTGACTCTTTGCTGCCCCATGGACTGCAGCCTGCTAGGCTTCCATGTCCGTCACTATCTCCTGGAGTTTGCTCAAATTCATGTCCATTGAGTTGGTGATGCCATCCAACTATCTCATCTTCTGTTGCTCCTTCTCCTGCTCTCAATCTTTCCCACATCAAGGTCTTTTCCAATGAGTCGGCTTGTTGCATCAGGTGGCCAAAATATTGAAGCTTCAACATCAGTCCTTCCAACTGGAAGGTGAATTCTGATGCTGAAGCTGCTCAGCCTTCTTTATGGTCCAACTCTCATATTCATACATGACTACTGGAAAAACCATAGCTTTGACTATATGGAGCTTGAGCTTCAGCATCAGTCCTTCCAGTGAATATTCAGGGATGATTTCCTTTAGGATTGATTGGTTTGATCTCCTTGCAGTCCAAGGGACTCTCAAGAGTCTTCTCCAGCACCACAATTCGAAAGCATAAGTTCTTCAGTGCTCAGCTTTCTTTACTCTCCAACTTTCACATCCATACATGACTACTGGAAAAACCATAGCTTTGACTATATGGACCTTTGTCAGCAAAGTGATGCCTGCTTTTTAATATGCTGTCTAGGTATGGTCCCACTTATAATGACCAGATCATATAAGACAGAAGCAAAATATGTAAGCTAGAAAATTCCACACATTGCCATCTTCTTATCTATACAACTGTCATTAAATCATAGAAAAAAGTTCTATTTGTTATGATATCTTTTTCATAACTATGTTGGTGATGGATAGAAATTTAATGCTTCTAGTTGATTCAAGCAGTTGTAGGTTTTGTTTGTTTGTTTGTTTTTTTCAGATGATAATGTGAAGGCAAATGTGGACCATATTCAGAGTCAAACTTTTTCTTTCTGTTTTTAAAAGATGAGCACTACTTGCATTTCATCCACAAAGACCACTGGCTTGGGGCTCCATGGAGTCCCTGAATAAATGATGCAAGGTTTTCCTGAGATATTTATTTCTTAGTATTATACAAAGGATGGTATCAGAATAAGAATTTTAAAAATGGGAAGAGCTTCCGCGACCCTCATGGACCCCTGATGGATGACGTATAGCTTTAAGCTGATTCAACCACATTGTTCTCCCACCACGTTGGCCTTCTTCATTTCTCTGATTCAGGCATTTCTGGACCCCTGCTCATGCTTTTTTTCCTACTGAGAACAAATTTTTTTTATCTCTTCCTGACCCAGGAGACTTCTCCGAGTCCTTAAAGATTCACTCTGTAGAGCTTTTGATCTCTCCATCAAATCTGAGTAAGAGCCTTGCTGAGTATTCTTGGTTGTAGGTTTTCCCCTTTCATCAAATACATTTAAATACATCACGCCACTCCCTCTGGCTAGCAGAGTTTCTGCTGAAAAATCCACTGATAGCCCTGTGCGAAGTCCTTTGTATGTTATTCATTGCTTCCCTTGTTGCTTTTGGGCTTCCCAGGTGGTACAGTGGTAAAGAATCCGCCTGTCAACGCAGGAGATGTGGATTCAATCCCTGGGTCGGGAAGATCCCCTGGAGTAGGCAATGGCAACCCACTCCAGTATTCTTGCCTGGGAAATTCCATGGAGTAGAGGAGCTTGGTGGGCTACAGTCCATGGGGTCACAGAGAGTCAGATACACACACACTCACTGTGGCAGGCAGAGCTAGTTCTTGGAGCCTGGCTGCAGGGCCCAGGGATCCTCACACTCATTTAGGATCATTGGTGGGGAGGATGGCCATTTCCTGACACAGTTGGGTATTGGCCCAGTGTGTCCAGAAGGTTGCACTGGCCTGCTAATGGGCAGGGCAGAGCCCAACTGGACCCAAGGTAGGATCTGGCTTGCATTGTGAGATGGTATTTTCTTGCTGTCTGCTGCCCAGCTGGTCTACAGGTTTGTGCAGGCTTCCTGGGCAGGAGGGGCTGGTGCCTGCTTATAGGTTGCTGGGGCTTCCTTTGGCTCAGGTTGTAAAGAATCAGCCTGCAAAGCAGGAGACTCAGGTTTGATCCCTGCAATGCAGGAGATGCAGAAGACTCAGATTCAGTCCCTGGAGTGGGAAGGTCCCCTGGAGGAGGAAATGGCAACTCACTCCAGTATTCTTGCCTGGAAAGTCCCATGGACAAAGGAGCCTGGTGGGCTACAGTCCATGGGATTGCAAAGAGTCAGACACAATTTAGCAACTGAGCTCCAGGCACAGGCATGCTGATGGGTGGGGCCTTGTCCTTGCTCAGATAAGTTGTTTGGCCTGAGGCGCCCCAGCACGGACACCTGCAGGCTGTTGGGCAAGGCTGGATCTTGGCACTAATGAGCTGGAGGGAGGCTCCCACCTGGTCCCACCTCCGCGCCTGGGTGGATGCGCTCCCGAGTATGGCTGCCACGAGCCCCTGGCCCCAAGGAGAGCCGCCCTTCTGCTTTTCAGAGAGACTCTCCAAGACCAGCAGGTAGGTCTGACCCAGGCTCCTATCAAATGACTGTTTTTTCCCTGGGTTCTGGTGTTGCAGGAGATTTTGAGTGTGCCCTTTGAGGATGGAGTCTCTATTTCCCCAGTCCTATGGGGCTCCTGCAGTTAAGACCCGCTGGCCTTCAAAGCCAAATGCTGTGGGAGAAGGTGAGGGCAGGATGATTTGAGAGAATAGCATTGAAACATGTATATTACCATATGTGAAATAGATGGTCAGTCCAGGTTCGATGCGTGAGACAGGGTGCTCAGGGCCAGTGCACTGGGATGACCCAGAGGGATGGGATGGGGAGGGAGGAGGAAGGGGGGTTCAGGATGGGGGACACATGTACACCCGTGGCTGATTCAAGTTGATGTATGGTGAAAGTCACTACAATATTGTAATTAACCTCCACTTAAAATAAATAAATATAAAAAAAAAAGCCAAATGCTCTGAGGGCTCGGCCCCCTGATGCCAGAGGGCACCCCCTGCCCCCCGCCATGCAGGAGAGCCTGCTGTGTGGGGTTCGGGGCTCTCACTCCTGTGGGAGAACAACAGTATGACTTTTCTCCAGTTTGTGGGTCACCCATGCTGGGGGGTGGTGGGATTTGACTGTATCATGAGTCCCCCACTCCTGCCCCTAAGGTTGTGGTTTCATCATGTCTTTAGTTGTAGAAAATCTGTTCTCGTAGGTTCCAGTCTTTGTCACTGACGGTTGTTCTGCAGACAGTTGTGGCTTTGTGTGCTCGTGAGAGGAGCGGAGCTCGGGGACTTTTCTGCCCTGCCACCTCTCTCCTCTAAGAGATGCGCCTGACGGACTTGAGGAATGTGCTTACTTGTGAGCTCCTAAAGGTAGGAGCGTGTTGTGTTAGAACTTTAGTCTCTAGCACGTTGTTGCTAAGTCATGTCTTACTCTTTGCGACCCCATGGACTGCAGCATGCCAGGCCTCCCTGTCCCTCACTATCTCCCGGAGTTTGTGGGTGTGTAATAACTGAAGAGGGGAGTGACTGAATAATCAAGTGAGTGAATACCATATTCTCACTACATTATCTTAGGCAAATAATCAGCCAAGTTGATTTGACACTGGCATCACCCGATGAACTCACTATCTTTCAGGAAAATCCATTTGGGGTCAGATGTAATGAGCAAAAAAAAAAAGTTCTTTGTGTTGAATCTAAATAATCTTGCTGGTATGTTTCACTTTCTGGTTTTTGTTCTAACCTCTAGGGGAAAAAAAAAACTGAGAAGTGAAAGTCGTTTGGTCGTGTCCAACTCTTTGTGACCCTATGGACTCTACAGTCCGTGAATTCTCCAGGCCAGAATACTGGAGTGGGTAGCCTCTGCCTTCTGAGGGCTCACCAAACATTTTGCTTTTTCTGTGATTGCTTCTTTTCCATGGTCCTCTTTCTCATATTTGAAGATGGTTTTTCCTTTTCTAGGTTAAGTGACCTCATTCCCTTCTACTTCCCTTCCTGTCATTCTCACCAAGTGGCCATTTGTTTCTGCTTGCATACCCCCAGTGACAGGGAGTTCTCTTTTTCTAGTCTGTGCCACTTTGAGATGGCTCTTATGAGTATTATTTCTAGCATCTTATTGTGATTTAATGCCTCATCTGAGACGCAGCTGAGTGCAGGTGAGGTCAACTGTGGCAAAATGGAAGCTTTTACTCTATTACTTTAATGCACACCTGGTGTAGTAGCTATCGCTGGGCTTCTCAGGTGGCACTAACGGGAGAGAGACTGCCTGCCAGTTCAGGAGATGCAAGGGATGTGAGTTTGATCCTTCGGTTGGGGAAAGCCCCTGTGTAGTATCTACAGCTAAACACAGTGCTGATAAAACATCCATTTCTTTAAAATATCCACTTTGTCATTTCCTTTTCCCACCTAAGGGAAGGGCTGAACTAGAATAACACATAGCCATCGTCAAGCAGTCTCCCACTTGGGGGAGGGCAGTGGCAGGTAAAGGCAATTAAGCACCGAGTGGTTACGTGCTAGGATAGGATCAAGTCAGAATGCTCTGGGACCCAGGGGAGGGGCCCTGCTGAGGTATGAGGAGGCATATAAAGGTTTTCTGGAGGAAGTGACATCAAGAAATGAGATCTGAATGAGTTATCCGGGTGAAGATGGGTTGGGGTGTCCACGGAGGACTGCGGAGAGAGGTGTGGGCAGAGGAGTGGCAAGAGTGTTCCAGACAGAGACACACGCGAAGGCCTGGAGGTGAGAGCGGCTGGCACATTTGAGGCAAAGAAAGTAGTTGTTACTAAAGGGCAGAGAGGAGAGGTGGAATACATGAAGGGGATGTTGTTGTTTAGTTGCTAAGTCATTCTGACTCTTTTAAGACCCCATGTAGCCCACCAGGCTCCTCTGTCCATGGGATTTCCCAGGCAAGAATACAGGAGTGGGTTGCCATTTCCTTCTCCAGGGGATCTTCCCCACCCAGAGATCTAACCCAGGTCTCCTGCATCGCAGGCGGATTCTTTATTGTCTGAGCCACCAGGGAAGCCCAAGTGAGGGTGGTGATGATGATAAAGAGGAAGATGATGGTAGTGGCCGGTGGTCCAGTGGTTAGGGCTCTGTGCTTCTACTGCAGGGAGCATGGATTTGATTCCCAGTTGAGGAGCAGGCAGTGCAATGAGGCAAAAAAAAAAAAAAAAAAAAGATGGTAGTGGTGATAAGTCATGCATATATACTTGCTCTGTGGCAGGCACTGTCCTAAGCATTTCCTATATTTCGATTTTCTTAACCCTTATAAGAGCTCTATGAAGTAAGAACACATAAGAAAGTGAAGTGTTAGTCACTTAGTCATGTCCAACTCTGCAACCCCATGAACTGTATTCCTCCAGGTTCCTCTGTCCATGGAATTCTCCAGACAAGAATACTGGAGTGGGTTGCCCTTCATTCCCTTCTCTAGGGGATCTTTCCAACCTGTTGCAGGCAGATTCTTTACTGTCTGAGCCACCAGGGGAGCCTAAGAACACGTAAGTGCCGATTTAATAGAGCGGGGGCCAGTAACCCCCTGTGAGGAACCGGGTTGCACAGCAGGAGGTGAGTGGAGGGGTTAGACTGCAGCTCTCCAACTCTCATATCACCCTCCAACCTTCTGTGGAAAGACTGCCTTCCAGGAAACCTGTCCCCTGTGCCAAAAAGATTGGGGACCACTGTAACAGAAGACACTGGGGCAAAGGCAGATTCAATACTTGCCCAAGGTTTCACTGCTACTGAATGGTAAAGCCAGGAATTAAACCCCAGGCAATCCAGTTTAAGGGTCAGCGTTCCTAACCATGATACATTACGTGAATTTACAGTTTATCTTGACTGCAATGGGAAGCCATTCCTCAGCTTAGAATTGAGGAATGTTATTTCACCATCACTCCTGCCCCCCCCCGCCCCCCCCCCCTGCCCCCCGGAGTGCTTACAGCTAGAGAGAATACAGACAATATTCCAGATGTATGTGCATTGCCTGCCCCACAAAGGGTCTCCAGGTTGAACTAATCCCTTTGCAGATGCCTCTCAGAAGGCATCACTGCTCGTGGCTGCTGAAGTTTTCCATCCCAACTCCTGTTGTCCACCTGCTCTGAAAGCAGTCCTGGGAAGAAGGACACGATTCCAATCTTGGTCCCGTGATTTACCATTTCTATGACCTTGGGTAAATTACTTAATCCCTTTGAGCTTCAGTTCCCTCATATGCAACTAAGATGCATGGTGCGCATGCTAAATCACCTCAGTTGTGTCCAATTCTTCTCAACCCTATGGACTGTAGCCCGCTAGACTCCTCTGCCCATAGGATTCTCCAGGCAAGAATACTGGAGTGGGTTGCCATGCCTTCCTCCAGGGGATCTTCCCCACCCAGGGATCGAACCTGCATCTGTTATGTCTCCTGCATTGGCAGGCAGATTCTTTACCACTAGCACCACCTGGGGAGCCCCATGCAATTCAGATATTAATCCTTACTTTGCTGGGTTGTGGTAAGGATGATTAAGATTATGCAAATGAAGTACTCAACAGAACACCTGGAACATTGGGTCGGTGAATATCCATTATCTATTAAACACGGACTTCTCAATGACTTCTATCAGCAATAATAAAACCAAAGAATAGATTTTGGTAGAAGATTGTCTTGGAATAAGAGTAGCTAAGAACTACACATTTAACTTAAGTGTTAATTGTGGGGGGAAATATACAAAGGAATGAGCCAGTGGGAAAGGGCTAGATAATTGGCACCGGATTTCAATTAAAGTTAGTCAGGTGCAAAACACTGGGGGCTGTTTGAAGCAAATTATTTCACAGTTGGGGGTCTGGGTCGTACGTGGCAGGGGGCAGCAGGAAAGAAACTGGGGCAGAATCCAAGTGATTTCTACTTTATGTAGAGAGAATGGGGATAGTAAAATGAGCAGATATAGTACCAATGAATCATAGAAGGCACCATCTTTTCTCAAGAGGGGGAAAAATGTCTATTTTTAATTTCCTGAAATGATGTGATATAGTGAGATGGAAATTTGTGTTCTGTTGCTTGCTGTGCCACTAACTTAGGTCAGCTAACGAGCCACTGAAGAATATAGAAGGTGCCAAACCCCCCAATTTCTAGGGTCCCCTGTGGCTCAAAATTCAGTGATTTCCATGGATTAAAAATAACATCTCAAAGTATTTTACAGTTAGTAAATTGTTTTCCCACCTCACTTTTTTTAACCGAACAAGGTGAGATATAAACAAACAAATGTAATAAAAGCGTTTATGTGTATTAAGTGATCCTTATCACATACTTGTGAAGGAAGCAAGGAAACTATAAATATCCCATTGAATCTTGAAGCATGAGCAGGCTGGGGTGGTTGGCACAGAGCATGAGAGAGAAGGGGAAATGGCACCAGCAGAAGTGAGCCTGTGTGCCCTTTAAGAAATTTTGTCAATAAGCGGCCAGGGGAGGGTTTTACAACAGCATTTAACACAATTTGATTTGTGTTTGGGAAGATCAACTATGACAACAGTGAAAAGTTGGAGTTGGAGAACTAAGTAATCAAAAGTAAGATAACCAGATGGGAGACGATTGCCATGTTACACATGGTAGATGATGAAGGCCTGAGTTAGAAAAATGAGAATGGAATTGAGGGTGGGAAATAAGTGTAGGCTTGAGATAGGATACAGGGGCAGGTTCTGTATGGCTCCTCTCCTCAAATACTTGTGGGAAGTAGAGTTTAAATAGTGTGTATAGTGCTGAGTAGATGAGAAATGGGAAATGAGAAAGCTGGTTAGAGAGGGGTGATGATACCATTAATCAAAATGGGAGCACAAGGTGGAAAGTGGGTCTGGACAAGAGAATCTGTGTGTCCGTAGCTCAGTCGTGTCTGACTCTTTTAGACTGTAGGCCACCAGGCTCCTCTGTCCATGGGATTCTTCAGGCAAGAATACTGAAGTGGGTTACCATTCCCTTCTCCAGGGGTAGTCCTGACCCAGGGATTGAACATGGGTCTCCTGCATTGCAGGCAGATTCTTTACCATCTGTGCCACCAGGGAAGACCCCAGGACAAGAGGATGGTGCATTTTGTTTTAGATATGTTGAATTTGCTGTGTCTATTGGACAGCTACAGTTTTACAGGGAGTTGGGAAATAGCCATCTGAAGCTTAGAAAAATAATGTTATCATTTTGTTCTTGATATTCCTAAGGTCAGTACCCTGATCTGACTAGACCTGCCTGTTGTACAATAGGTGAGTAATAAGAGTACTCACAGCGTTGCTATAGGATAGAGTAGTTAATGGGCTTCCCAGGTGGCGCTAGTGATAAAGAACCTGCCTGCCAATGCAGGAGATGTAGGACATGTGGGTTTGATCTCTGGGGAAGATCCCCTGGAGGAGGGCATGGCAACCCACTCCAGTCTTCTTGCCCGGAGAATTCCATGGACAGAGGAGCCTGGTGGGCTGCTGTCCACAGATAGTTAATACATGTAAAATACTTACAGGAGTGCCTGATATATAGTTAGGATATGTAATTATTGAGTATTACTGACCTCCTCCCCTGATACTCACCGAGTAAGAGGATAACCTGGACTAGTATAAAATTATCTCAAAGACTTAGGCCAAGGAGAAGTGCTGAGATTATAGGCATTGAAAGAGGAAGCTTGGTACTCTGGAAAGCACTATCCTAGGAGTTAGAAGACCTGAGTGTTTGTCTCATCCTACTGTTAGCTTATTTCACTTTGGGAAGTCTCTTTTATCTCTCTGGGACTCCGTTTCTTCACCTAGAAAGAGAACCTCCTGCTAAATATCTGATTTCCCTTCTAGTGACTAATAAATATGTTCTATGCTTAATATGTATTTTGTTGACAGCTTGAGAGAAACAGTTCACTCAGCATTAAACTTTTCAAACACCCTCCAGCTCATCCCAGAGTGAACGAACTATAAATTGTATTTGAAGTGGAAATTTCTAATTAAGTTCCCTTCTCCTGGAGGCTGTTGCACTTGGTTGCCAGTGATAACATTTCTGACAGCTGCTGCATAAAAGCTCAAGACCAGATTCCTCCTGGAGAAGAGGCAAAATGAAAAATTGATACTGAATATTTACATGCCTTAGCAATTAAAATTAACATCCTTTTAAAATTTGGTTTGCTGATGCAAGTAGGCATACATTTAAAAAAAAGAAAAAAAAGAAACCTTTAAAAATGTTTTGGTTTACCAGGGCATTTGTAGAGGACTGATCATTTTGGAGTCTTTAACTGAAAATGATAAGGTATAATTTGACCATCCAAACCCAACTTACTCTAGGGCAAAACACAATAAATAAGTTTTAGGGTTCATATGCTTGGAGTAACAAAGTGACTATCTTTATAAGAATATGTAAGCAAAAATGTAACTCTAGCTCTGACTTTTCCTTTAAGTCTAGACTTACATTTATTTGCTTACTTGACACCTCCAGCTGAATGTCCAAGATTTTTCAAAGGCACCATGTTCAAAATCAAACTCTTAATTTTTTCCTCAAAACCTGTTTCTGGGGGATTTCTCCACTTTCAGTAAATAGTAATACCACCATCCACCACTCAAACCATTCAACCAAGAACCTACACGCCAACCAACCTTAATTCTCTCTCCCTCCCATCTCCCCCATATGGTCATCAGCATGTGTATTTTTAGCTTTAAGCAGCATTTTAATTCCATCCACTTTTACCCAACTCCAGCCCTACCTGCTTGGCCAAGCTGCCACTTCTCCCTGGGCATCTGCAGTAGTCTCCGGGCTGGACTCTGCTTTCACTCTATCTCTCCCAATGTTCTCTATCTGTTTTCAACCTAACAGCCACAATGATCTTTTCAAAATGTATTTCTGATCATGCCTCTTTCCAGCTATTTTTTTTCTCCCATTGGTTTCTTGTGTGTGTGTGCTAAGTCGTTTCAGTCATGATCCACTCTTTGTGACCCTATGGACGGTACACAGCCCACCAGGCTCCTCTGTCCATAGGATTCTCCAGGCAAGAAGACTGGAGTGGGTTGCCATACCCTCCTCCAGGGGATCTTCCTTACCCAGGGATTGAACCCAGGTCTCTTACGTCTCCTGCATTGGCAGGCGGGTTCTTTACCACCAGTGCCACCTGGGAAGCCCGGTTTTCTTGTTGTACTTTGAATAAAATTCCAACACCCAACCATGACCTCCACTCATCCTTCTGATTCCATCTCATTGCACTCTTTGCCTCCTTCTCTATTCCACAGGCACAAGGGCCTTCATTCTGTTTCACCTAAATCCAAGTTCCCTCCAGCCTTGGGGCCCCCATATCAGCTGTCTTTCTGACTGTGGTCCTCTTCCCCAGCATTTCTCCCATTTGATCCCTCATTTTCACAATTCTCAGCTTGAAGCCCAGTTCCACAGAGAGCCCTTTGCTGACTACCCCCAATTAAGTAGGCTTCTGGCCTATCTTGTTTTAATTTCTTACAGTACTTAGGCCCACCTGATATTTTGCTTCTTGTTATCTCACGTGCTCCAAGAAAAGCTTCCTGTGAGTAGGGACCTTGTCTCTTTTATATCCCTACCTCTAATACCTGGGGCACTATCTAGATACCTAATGATGTTTCTTGACTTAAAAGAATGATTATAATTATTAGAGCACATCGTTTTTATTTAAACCATTAAAATTTATTTGACAACCACTTATAGCATACTTACTATGAGCCAGGTTACAGTTAAGAGTCCTTTTCAGAAAGAATTTGTCATTCTGAGGGGGAAAATGGCTGAATAAACTGGATACACTGAATCAGAATCTCTGAGGGTGAGGCCCGAGAATGTTTAAGAACCTGTCTAATGACAGATGATCTGTCAGATGTGGGCATCTCTCACGAAGGTGTAGCTCTTTGTTCTGCCGTGCACTCTGCTGGCTCTCTATTTGTACTAAATTTGATTTTAGTCTCCACTCGTGCTCTGATTTTGCTGATTTACAAACTTTCTGGCCCTTTGGGGCTCTATCACCAAGTAGGACTTAGAACAGTGGCTTGGGAACTTCCTTGAAGATGTACTTTGTGGGGCTTACCTGGTGGCTGAGTGGTAAAGAATCCTCCTGCCAATGCAGGAGACATGGGTTTGATCCCCAGTCCGGGAAGATCCTGCATGCTGTGCAGTAACCAAGCCTGAGCACCACAACTACTGGGCCTGTGGTCTAGAGCCTGTGCTCTGCAACAAGAGAGGGCACGGCAATGAGAAGCCAGTGCACTGCAACTGCAGAGTAGCCCCCGCTTGCTGCAACTAGAGAAAGCCCATGCAGCAGCAAAGACCCAACACAGTCACAAAAAAAGGCACTTCCACTGGGGGAAAAAAAGATATACTTTGGAAAGGAACACATGAGCATGAGAACAGTGACCCATACAGCGCGCAGCTGACCCGTTCTTTTCAATCCAGGGCTCTGTCCACCACACTGCACTTTCCGCGTGGTCTCTGTCAGTACTAGCATCTCTTAGCACCATGCTGGGCTGCAGGTATCATGATGGAAGTGTCCTTGAAGTCCCCACCCCCGTCTCAATGTCTTTGAAGACACTGTTGCTGAAGGATCACTCAACTCCACATCACCTAATGGCCAAAATTGTTCAGGCAAAGGGTCAAGGTCTGGGGCAGGAGGCTAAATTCCTGCCCTCAAAGATCTGCTTCTCCCTTCACCCTCTAAGCTTTCCATTCTGGGGTGGGTGTGTGTGCGATTCCAGGCTGACAGACTCCATTAGGTTATGATCAGACTGGAAACGGAGGCCTTTCTCTGATGGATGGTGGTAATAAAAGCAACCTACATGTTCAGCATGTACTCCCTTTTGAAACCAGTGTACTGATTGTAAATATTCAATTATCAAAAAAAAAATACTTAGTTTTCTGAGTTTCTGATATTAAACTCTCATTAAATGTAGTGTTAAAAACACCACTGAAAGGGAATTGATTAAACAAGCTATGAAATATCCATGCAATGGAATACTACACAGTCATTAAAAGCAATGACATATGTCTAATATTCTGATACTGAAAAATACCCATGATACCTCACTAAGTTAAAAAGAAAGGTACAAAACTGTATGTGTATATAACCCTATTCTTAGGAAGAAAATGATCTATGATCTTATAGGGAAGGCATGAAAATTATACAATCAAATGCTAATGGAGAATATCAAAGGGCTAAGTTTTTGAGGATCAATGGGGGAGAAATGCTGAAGAAGAGAGACGAGATTGCAGTTTACTTTATAGTCTTTAGTAGAATCTGAATGATTTTTGAGCGTGTATTATAAGATTAACTTTAAAGTTATTGAAAAAGTTTTAACTATTGAATTTGAGGTTTGTGTTACTTTGACAATAAAAAACAAAAAAGGGCTACCAAGGCAGATTAAAAATACAGTAATGTTTATAGGAAAACTGAGAAAATTTGAGTAATCAAATTTTCAAACATTATATGAATCTATTCAATAGATATTTGCTGAGTGTGCCTTCATTGTACTAAGTTTGGGGGATGCATTGGTAAAAAAAAAAAAAAAAGCAATGGTTGTGCCCTCAGTAAACTAGAATCTACCAGAAATTCTCAACTGGGTATGGAAATGTTGGGGAGAGGTAGGTATTTTTTGTTCTTAAAATGTTAGAGTTTGGAGTCAGCGTTAACCATGCAAAGCTCAGGCATGTTAAGTCCTGCAAACTATAGCACAGTCATACACAGTGAGAAGCTCTTCCTCCAAAAATGCAATAGCACCTGCCACAAGAAATACTGGGTCAGCACCATTTTTTGTGTAAATATGCTAATTCCAAATGAACTTTAATGAGATTATAGAGGATGTGAAAGAGAATCTTGGTTTTCTCCCTCCCAACCCCCCCACCGTTGGTAGACCTCCTTAATAAGCATTAAAATCAGTTTAAAGGAAGGAAAAACTGTCTTGAGAGACACACACGTCAAATGGTCCATTTCTAAAGCATCCGAAAGGCTTGTGTAGGAATGAGGTGCTAATGGAATTATCTTGGTCAAACTCTATTAATGCAAAACTCAAACTCCGGCTACTGAATGCAGGAGTCCCTTGACGTTTGTTTCACTCTAGCTCCTCAGGATAATGATATCCTTTTGTGTTTGGGCTCATGTGTATCTTGTATCAGATGACTGTTGTCCATGATTACATCTCAGCGTTTATCTTACTTATTCATCACCTAAAAATAAGTTCATCATCTCATGGTCTAAGAGCACCCAGAAACAGTTTTTCCAAGTTCAGGCAAACTGTGTCAAGGACTCTTACATCCTCTTTTCAATTGTTTCATCAGTCAAATCAGAAAGAGATCTGCAAAGACACAAATGAGGAAAATTGAACTGTTTTTTTACCACTTTGGTTGAGAAAGGATATTTATTAATCTATCTTCCTTTCAAAATATCTTTGAGTTTTTGTTCTTTCTCTTCTAATTTACTACTCTAGCCCCAACTCTTGATCTGGACTATTTTGCCACAAACCCCCTCCCAACTATTTTGAAAAATTCAAACTACAGAAAAACTGAAAGAACAGTACAGTGAAAATCCATATTTTTCATCAAGTTTTAACAGCTGCTATATTTTGGCATGTTTACTCTCTCCCGCTCCCACTTTCTCTGCCCACCTGTCTTTCTCTCAGTTGTTATCTCCCCATCTATCTCAGAAGAGAGAGGAGGCACTTACACAAACACACTTTTTTATTCTGAACCATTTGAAACGGTAGCAGACATTGGGCCACTTCCAACCTAACATACCGGCAAGGTATCGCCTCAGTGTAGATATTTGCCATATAACCATTATTACGCTTGATCCAATATACTGTACCTACAAATTTCCTTAATTGTCCTCAAAATGTCTTCTATAGTTTTTTTCCCCTCTTCAATCAAGGAGGATCGAAGCAAGGTTTACTCATTGTATTTGATTGTTACTGTGCCTTCAGTAATCATTAATCGAAAACAGTACCTTCTTTTTTCTTTAATGACATTGCCTTTCCCCCTTTATTCTTCCCTTCTCCCTTCCCTGCCGTTCCTTTATTGCTTTCTTTTTTCCTAACAGTTCAGGCCAGATGCTTATAGACTGTTCCACATTCTGAATTTGTCTGTTTCTTTCAGATCAATATCAGGTCAAACTTTTTTCACAAAATCTTGAGTAATATTGTCTACTCAGTATCACATTCTGAGGACCAAAATGTGAGGTCGTCTCACTATTGGTGATAAAGTTTGGCTATTTGGTTGAGGACCACCAGATCTCTCCATTCTAAAGCAATGTCTTTGTAAACACAAATCTGTGATTGGTTGAAAACATGTGAATATCCTCTTTCCTGTAAACTTCCATCTCAAATTTTTTCAGCATCTACTATGCTTGTCTGAAACAATTATTTTATTGAGGGTTGGAAAATGGTAATTTTCTAACCCTCTTTTTTTTCCCTAGAATCATTAGCTGGTAATTTAATGACTACCTGTAGAAAGATTATCTAAGGAAAAAGAAGAAGATATTCAATTTACTTGCTGTTCTTATGTGTTATTTTAATTTTCATCCTCCTTTAATGTTTTATTATTATCTTTTAAGACATAGAAATAGTTCAGACATTTCAAATAATGAAAACAATACAGAAGAATGACAAATAAATTGAATGTTTCCTTTCTAATCTAACTTTCAGGTAACCACTGATAATAAATATGATTTCTATACATTTTTCCACACATACAAAAATATCCCCAGCTATATTCCTGACGCCTAGAATACTACCTGGTGCCCCTAAATGATGGCATATACTATATTTATTGGAAAAAAATTATGTATAAGTGGACCCAGGTAGTTCAGGTGGTGCTAGTGGTAAAGAATCTGCCTGCCAATGCAGGAGATGCAGGTTCAATCCCTGCTCGGGAAGCTTCGCTGGAGAAGGGAATGGCTACCCACTCCAGTATTCTTGCCTGGAGAATCCCATAGACAGAGGAGCCTGGAGGGCTACAGTCCATGGGGGTCATAAAGAGTTGGACACAACTGATCAACTAATACACACACACGTAGTTCAAACCCATGTTGTTCAAGGGTTGACTGTATATAAGGACAAAAGCACATATATTTATCTCCATATAAAGTTATTTTTAAAAATACACCAAATGACACAGTGTTAAATAATTTGCACTCTTTGTCCATTAATATTACCTTTTTATGAATAAATGTTACTAACTTAGACTCCAAGCCTCACAAGGACAATCCCAGCCATTGTCTTATTCCTCATGTATTTCTAGGATGTGGCACAAATTCCCTTCCTCACAGACTATTATGGAGGTTGATTTCAATTACATGTGCAGGATAAATCTCTTTCCCACTGAAGAGGCCTTAAGACTCCTATTCCTCTAAAGAAAAAAAAAAAGCATTATTAATCAGCTTACCAAAAAATTTGGTGGCCAACTGCAGTGACTAGTAATGAAAAGAAAACAAACTAGGAAAGGGCGTGATGAGAAGAGAATGAGTGGAGGAGACATGCAGGACCCCAACAAGGAGGCAGGCAGCTTTCCCTAAAGGGTGGAATTTTCTGAGCTGGAGCGGCAATGTGGTTGTTTCTTTTTTGGTGAGGCCCTAACCACTGGACCATCAGGGAAGTCCCTGGAGCTGCTGTCTTGAATGTGGGAAGTGCTAGCTGGACCACACAAAATATAGCCTTAATTCTGAGGCAATGATTTCATTACAAAGTTTCCTAATCTGGAGAACTTTGAATCAGTTCAAAACTCTTCTAAAACAACAAACTGCATAAAATCAAAAGAGTGAGGAGGACCGACTTCTTCTGGAATTACCTGCTCTTTCTCACTTCCTTCATTCCTTCAAGCATACATCAGAGCCTCAGAAATTAGCCAAGGCTGTGTGGAGTCTTTTACCGTCAATCCCAAGTGAATATGTTAAGTATCAGAAAATTTTCCATTTAAAAAGTCAGGGAGGTATTTTCAGTCCTTTAAATCTTTTCTAATTACTAACCAATTCCCTCCTTCCAGCTCTCCCAATTTAGCACACAGAACGCAGCTCCCAACAGAAAACAATTCCCCAGTGAAGTCTGAGTTTCCATGGTTAGTTGCCGAAGCTCAGAACAAAGCTGAAAAGCCACACTCCCATAGTTAGAGAAAAAAATACATCAAGAAATCGGGTTTCACTGCCATGGTGCAGTTCCTAGCACAAAGTAAGTGCTCAGTTAATAAAGGGAGGGAGGGAGAAAGAATCAAGAGATGAGACAGAGAAGAGAGAAGGACTAAAGAGGAAAGAAACCCAGTGAAATGGACTTTCCTTAAACAGTAACCAGAAATGTAAATGTGGGAGTTTACTAATAAAGAGAATACAAATAACGGAATATTGAGCAAGTGGGTATTGTGCTGGGCTTGTTATTGCATGTCCTCCCAAGACCTTTGCTGAGCTTAACTTTTACGATGAAGAAACTGAGGCACAGGGAGATTAAAAGCTTTCAAGCCGGCTGGGCTGGGATAAGAACTCCAGCCCGTGATAAACACAAACTACCTGCTTTCTCCCCTACACTCAGGCTGCAGCTGACGCTCGCTGACAAGCACCTATGCCAGATGCTGCCCAGTGGGCGCCTCCCTCCCACCCCCATCCCTTACACCACATGGCGCGAAGGACGCCTTCTAACAGTTGCCCCAGCTCCCGTCGAGTGCCTGCCCTCAACCTTGGGCCACTTAGCCTTTCCGTTTCCTTAAACCACGCCCTCCAAGCATGCTCTCACAGTCCTGATTTCTAGGGACTGCTCCTTTCAGCCCCAATTATTCAGAGCATCCCCCCACCCCCTGCACTCAGTAACTCCCTCACTTTGGGCATTATAGAGAGCTCAACCTGTCCCCCCACCCCCACCCCCAGCATCTTAATGTCAAAGCCTTAGATGTTTCCCGAGGCCAAATTCAGCCCCGGGTCCCACCCTCCCGCTCAGCTCCCTCCTCGGACTGTACTTCACTCTATACTTCACTCTACACTTGGGCTGGTTCCCTGAAAGGCGGGCTGCAGGCTCGGCCACATCCTGTGATTTAAGTCAGTAAGGGGTGTGGGAGGCTGGAGGAGGAGAAGCAGCGCTGGAGCTGCCTGAAACCCCAACTCTCAGACTTCATCCACTGTCCTGACAGCCGCCAGCATCCGAGAAATAACACACAAAACTACCCCTTGCTGTTCTTGGCACTGAGCGTTCAGTGGAACCCCGACATGGAACTCTATGTTCTTTAAAATCTCCTTCCCATTTCTCGTTTTCCTGTACCATTTAGTCTTGCGTGCAGCTTTCTGTTGCCGTTTTCTCTTTTGCCCAACACCTAACCACCTGGAGAAGTGACCACATCCACGCTCCGCAGAGGCGGGCTCCCCAGGATCTCCGCTTTGTCTTGCCCTCCCGTCCCCATACTTCCGCCCCGCTCGGGGTCTCACCTCCGTGATCCTCTCCTCACCTCTGATCAGCTGCATCTGTGACCGCCTCCCCGCTGCCTCCCGCTTATCTTTCCTCTGCGGCTCCCTTCCCTCTTCCCGCCGCCGTCTCTCTTGCCTTTCTCCTACCCCCTCCCTCTGACCGATCGGTTTTCTTACTACATCCTTTTTTTCTCTTCTCCCTTCGATTTCTCCTGCTCTGTTGGAAGCACAGCCCACGACTTAGCGTGTTTGCCACCTAACGCAGACTTTCTGGAATTGGTTGCCCATTCGAAGTCCAAACTGACTTGCTTCTTCCAGAGCCCTATAATTATGCTAATAAAAAATAAAGTTTTCTCACTCCCCAAATGAATACGACCGAAACATTGAGTTAGCTCTCAAATATAGGCAAACCAGAGGAGCTTGCTCTCAAGCTGAAATAAAATTCTTTGCTTCTATTTTGAAATATCATCTCAGGCTATCTTGTTTATATTTCATGTTCTGTGACTCTAAGTTGAAGACAAGCCTGAAGTTAGGATTTTTCTGCATTGGGTTTCTGGGGAAGCTCCCTAGGCTTTATAAGGCTATGGAGCTGCTGTAAAACATTTTTAAAAAACCCACTTGTTCTTGTCTAATGTAGATCCCTACTGTATATCAAGGAATTGATTGAAAGCTCATACTCCTTAAAATAGCCGTTACATGCTGAGTGTTTTAGACCCCAAGTTTCCAGTCTCACGTTCTCCTTTTTCCTTACGAGCACCGGCCAGTCATCAGCAGCTTAACTCTAAGCTTCTGAGCATATGTATAGTTCAAGGTTTACATCACCTCTATGGAAACCTTCATTTCTTACCCGTCCTTTGCCAACAACTCATTCCCTCATAAAAGCGTGAAAACATCACTGCATTGATGTGATTTTAGTATGAAGCTCAAATACAAAATACAGGGTTGACAGAGGCACTTGGGGAAAAGTCTCATTGGAGACTTGAAATGACTGATAGAAAACCATGAATATTAGATCAGATTATACAAGCTTGTCATCTATTTGCAGGGAATGAGTCAGTTCTAAATATTGCTTCTCTTCAAAGTCAGGTATAATAAGAAAGTGAGGTAAACTAGGAAAAAGGTGTGTCCCCCCCCCCACCCCCGCGGAAATGAATAGGAGATAAATAAATGTGCATAAAATGATAAATCACTAAGAAAGTATGTGTAATTGTACAACATGTTTTTTCAGGATAATGTATGTAAAAGTGTCTGTTGTATGTATGAAAAGTAACGTTCTTGGTTTTGTTTTTGCTGGCCTGTGGGTGTCTGGCCATGTAAGTTTCCTTTCTGTGGTATTAATCCACTTTAGGATTAGTAGACGGGTGGGGTTCTCAAAACAAAAAGCTTGTATTTGACTCGCCACCATCTAGAAATTCCTGCCTCATCTTGATCGTTATTAATTGCTGTGTGGGAAAAATAGACCAGTTCACTTTTATATTTCTTTAAAGAAAGTAAATTGTTCTGCAATTATTTATATGTGTATATATCCATATTCATAGAATGTATGTATATTCACATATATATCCAGTGTATCAAAATATAGCTTGTTGTTCAGTTGCTAAGTCATGTCCACCTCTTCAGGACCCCATGGACCACAGCATGTCAGGCTTCCCTGTCCTCTACTATCTACTGGAGTTTGCTCAGACTCATGTCCATTGAGTCAGTGATGCCACTGAACCATCTCATTCTCTGTCACCCCCTTTTCCTCCTGTCTCGATGTTTCCCAGTATTAGGGTCTTTTCCAATGAGTCAGCTCTTCGCATTAGGTGGCCAAAATATTGGAGCTTCAGTATCAGTCCTTTCAATGAATTTTCAGGGTTGGTTTCCTTTACGATTGATTGGTTTGATCTCCTTGCTGTCCAGGGGACTCTCAGGAGTCTTCTCCAGCACCACAATTCAAAAGCATCAATTCTTCAGTGCTCAGCCTTATTTATGGTCCAACTCTCACATCTGTACATGACTACTAGGAAAACCGTAACTTTGACTAAATGGACCTTTGTCAGCAAAGTGATGTCTCTGCTTTTTAATACACTGTCTAGGTTTGTCATAATTTTTTTCTTCCAAGGAGTAAACATCTTTTAATTTCATGACTGTAGTCACTCTCTGCAGTGATTTTGGAGCCGAAGAAAATATAGTCTGTCACTGTTTCTACTTTCCCCCCATCTATTTGCCATGATCACTGCAGATGGTGATTGCAGCCATGAAATTAAAAGACGCTTACTCCTTGGAAGGAAAGTTATGCCCAACTTAGACAGCATATTAAAAAGCAGAGACGTTACTTTGTCAACAAAGGTCCATCTAGTCAAGGCTATGGTTTTTCCAGTAGTCATGTACAGATGTGAGAGTTGGACTATAAAGAAAGCTGAGCTCAGAAGAATTGATGGTTTTGAACTGTGGTATTGAAGACTCTTGAGAGTCCCTTGGACTGCAAGGAGATCCAACCAGTCCATCCTAAAGGAGATCAGTCCTTGGTGTTCTTTGGAAGGACTGATGTTGAAGCTGAAACTCCAATACTTTGGCCACCTCCTGTGAAGAGCTAACTCATTTGAAAAGACCCTGATGCTGGGAAAGATGGGCAGGAGTAGTAGGGGACAACAGAGGATGAGATGGTTGGATGGCATCACTGACTCAATGGATATGGGTTTGGGTAGACTTGGGCAGTTGGTGATAGACAGGGAAGCCTGGGGTGCTGTGGTTCATGGGGTCACAAAGAGTCGGACGCGACTGAACTGAACTGATTTGCCATGAAGTGATAGAGCCAGATGCCATGATCTTAGTTTTTTGAATGTTGAGTTTTAAATCAGCTTTTTGACTCTCTTCTTTCGCTTTCATCAAGAGGCTCTTTAGTTCCTCTTCATTTTCTGCCATTAGAGTGGTGTCATCTGTATATCTGAGGTTGGTGATATTTCTCCTGGCAATCTTGATTCCAGCCTGAGCTTCATCCAGCCTGGCATTTCACATGATGTGCTCTAGCTATAAGCAAAGTAAGGAGGGAGACAATACACAGCCTTGTCGTACTCTGTCCCCAATTTTGAACCAGTCCATTGTTCCATGTCTGGTTCTAACTGTTGCTTCTTGGCCTGCATACAGATTTTTCAGGAGACAAATAAGGTGGTTTGGTATTCTCTTCTCTTTAAGAATTTTCCAATTTGTTGTGATCCACACAGTCGAAGGCTTTAGTGTAGTCAGTGATGCAAAAGTAGATGTTTTTTGGAATTCCCTTCTTTTTCTATGATCCAGCAGATGTTGGCAATTTGATCTCTGGTTCCTCTGCCTTTTCTAAATCCAGCTTGTACATCTGGAAGTTCTCGATCATGGATGGGATTAGGATAATTCACTATTTTAGATTAGTGTTTTTATGTCCCGATAGGTGGCATAATCCAGGGATGAGTATGTTTTCAAGAATACTTAGTGGATGTGGCTCTAGCTTCCTCACTAATTAGCTTTGGAAGTTTGTGCTTTAGTTCCTTGACTCATAAAACAAACAAACAAATATTACGCAAGGGAACTCATGAAGTCCCATTCAGAGTTATGACTCTGTGACTCAATCATGTGATTAAAAAAAATATCTATATCTATATCTATATCTATATATATATAGTAAGATTTTTGATTCTGCAGAGAGCTATGTACCTATTCTGCCTCCCTCCATTGTAAAAGTCATTCATTTATTTACTCATTCACACATTCATTCTCGAAACACTTATTTGGGACTTACTATGTTTTAGGTCCTATGCCACAGTCCATAGATACCAAGATTATTTAGATACAACCTCTTCTCTTGAGGCGCTCAGGGTCTATAAGAAGATCTCTTGCTTTATCAGGTTTCATCTCAAGGGCCTAAGTGTAGAAAGTTAAAATTCCCATGCAAAGAGCTCAACATGTATCCATACTATTAAGTGCTGATGATAACGGAGAAGGCAATGGCAACTCACTCCAGTACTCTTGCCTGGAAAATCCCATGGATGGAGGAGCCTGGTAGGCTGCAGTCCATGGGGTCACAAAGAGTCGGACACGACTGAGTGACTTCACTTTCACTTTTCACCATCATGCATTGGAGGAGGAAATGGCAACCCACTCCAGTGTTCTTGCCTGGAGAATCCCAGGGACGGGGGACCCTGGTGGGCTGTCATCTCTGGGGTCAGACAGAGTCGGATGCAACTGAAGTGACGCAGCAGCAGCAGCAGCAGCAGCTGATGATAATTGGTATTTCATTTTGAAGACCTGTTTTTCTTCCTTTGTTTCCTTCCTCCCCCCTCTCTTCCTTCACTGCTTCCCATATCAGTGGGAGCAGTGTAACATAGGGGAAAAAGTATGGGCTTTGCCAGCAGATTTAGGCTTGGAATTTTGGAACTGTCCCTTCCCTGCTGTGTGATCCTGGGCAGGTGACCTGCTCTGAGACTCCATTTTTCACATCTACAGAGTGATAGGGATATTTTCTTCAAAAGAGTTGCAGAATCATATTGGTTGAATGAGATGATGCATACAAAAACCTACTGAGTGGATGATGGCTGTTACTTTTAAACTGGGAAGCCACTAAACATCCTTGTTAAGAGTAAACCAACAGAGGTGACTTTTCTAACGTGAACCCTCCAAGACACTTTACATACTATCACCTATGGCCTTAACCTCTGCCCAAGAGTTGTAGGACCAAGCTATCTGTGAGGGTTCTGTGGGTACTAGAGAAATATGAATCCATATTAGTTTGAGCTGTACAAAATTGCCAATATTTGACCTGACCTAGAAAAATGGTAATTTTGTATGCATGCACCCTAAGTTGCTTCCGTCGTGTCTGACTCTTTGAGACCCTGTGAACTGTAGCTCGCCAGACTCCACTGTCCATGGGATTCTCCAGGCAAGAATACTGGAGTGGGTTTCCATGCCGTCCTCCAGGGGTTCTTCCCCACCCAGGGATTGAACCCATATCTCTTTATGTATCCTGCATTGGCAGGTGGGTTCTTTACCACTAGCGCCATCTGGGAAGTCCAATGGTTCAACCTCATACCACTACTGATACCACTAAAAGCACATTTCAATTTTGTACTTTTTAATGTGAATGGCATGTAAAATTTAACTCTTGGGCTCTTTTGGGTTAGACTGTGCCTGTGTGCTCAGTCATGTCTGACTCCTTTTGACCCTGTGAACTGTAGCCCTCCAGGCTCTTCTGTCCACGGGATTTTCCAGGCAAGAATACTGGAGTGGGTTGCCATTTCTTTCTCCAGGGGTTCTTCCTGACCCAGGGATTGAACTCACATCTCCTGCATCTCCTGCATTGCAGGCAGATTCTTTACCACTTGAACCATTAGGGAAGTCCTATTATTTCCTGATTAAACACATCCAAGCAGTAAAATTCATGTTATTTTTTTTTAATAGTAAAGAAGAAACAGTAAAATAAATCTCCTTGGTTCTTTTTTTTCCAGAATAGTTTTAAAATGTTCAAATTTGAGTTCAATTTTGTGGAAATTTCAGCCTCAGGCAGTGGGGGAAGGTACATTAAAATCCATATTTCTTGTTGGATATTAAGCAAAAGAGCAAATCTTTGACTCTTTTAAGCGAGTGACATTAAGATTGTCAACTAATGAGTTGAAACTTGTTCTGACTGTGATACATTACTGAGCAAAGATTAGAGGAAATGAGTATCACAGAGAAAGAGATCCCCCTCCTTTTTTTTTTGCTATATATGTGGGAGAGATGGAGGATCGGGAGTGTGTAGGAGATGTGTGAGAGGGGATGTGGGAGAAGAAGTGTTTAAAATGTCCAAAGGAAACTGAAACGCAGATAGGGAAATGTACACTGGGGTGCAGGTTTCCAAAACTAGCTGCTCAGATGAGTGTTTCCAGTGTCGTCATCAGCACCAGTGGCTTTTGAACTTCTCGCTTGCTGTCTGCTGGGAATTCTCTATCTACTCAGGAGCCACAGGGTGATCCTGCCACCCTGGCCTTGGGAAGCTCAATTCAAATCCTCCTTCTTCTATGAAATCCAATCAGTCCATCTTAAAGGAGATCAGTCCTGGGTGTTCACTGGAAGGACTGATGCTGAAGCTGAAACTCCAATACTTTGGCCACCTGATGCGAAGAGCTGACTCACTGGAAAAGACCCTGATGCTGGGAAAGATTGAGGGCAGGAGGAGAAGGGGACGACAGAGGATGAGATGGTTGGATGGCATCACTGACTCGATGGACATGGGTTTGGGTAAACTCTGGGAGTTGGTGATGGACAGGGAGGCCTGGAGTGCTGCAGTTCATGGGGTCGCAAAGAGTTGGACACGACTGAGTGACTGAACTGAAGTAAAGGGAATTTATACCCTCTCTCCTCAACATTAAAGAAAAGGAAAGTACTTTTATTTCTTCTAACTCCCTTCTCCCAAGTGTTTGATAAATGGTTTTATATTTGTATTTAGGAGCAGTGGTGTGGGCTAGGAAATATTTTTATACATCCGACATGGCCTTAAGACCATCTAGTCTACATTTATTGAATACCTATAACCTGCCGGAGGATGCACCATGTACTGGAATCAATAAAGATAAGATTTGGGTTTGCTGTCAGAGAGATCACAGCCTCATGTAGTCAACTTTGAAATGTAAAAATGGACTCAGGCGATGAAGGACTCTGCTGCGTTTCTGAAATTCTTTTTTCATGGGGAATATTGCAAATCCTATAATTTTACCATTTGAGAGTCAGTGCTCTAGCTTTAAGCTTGTTATACTATTGAAATAGTATATTTTAATATTCACTGTAGTTGGGATGACACTTTGCCTTTTCATGGTATTCAACTTCAAGGTGAACTGGGGCATCTGATTTCTTTCCAGAAGGGTAGATTTTCACTGAGGGCACACAGAAAGAGCATGGGAACACTAGAATCCCAGGTACACACAGGGTGTGAAGGGGAGAGCTCATGGACTAAAAGTGTGGGAGATGGCCCAGAGGTCAGCTTTCAGCTGGCAGGGGCCATGTCCCTGGGTTAAGACAGGATGATCATCAGAAGGCCGGTGTTCGAGGCTGGCTCAGAGAGCCATGAGCACTAGGATTGCCGGGGCTGCTGCCCTGGAAGGCAGGACCTCCTCTGTGTCAGGCACCAGGCTGGGTGCCTACACCCTGGCACACTTAAGCCCCCTAACAGTTCTTTGACGTACACGCCTGCCCTATTTTGCAGAGGACATTTAGTTCAAGGAGGCCAAGTAATTGTCCAAAGTTCTCAGAGCTGTTAGCAAGTAAAGCAAAGTTCAGAGATCTGTCTCCAAAGCCAACATTTTTCCTTCCTTTTTTTTTTTTTTTTGCTTTTCAAGAAATAAAGGAACGTAGTCAACTTTAAAGGCCAAATGCTCTTCTAGGGGAAACTGTTTTGAATGAATGGCCACTTGAGGACCAGCTTATGACAAGCCAGATGAAGACAACTTGAATGTGAGAACAAATTTTATTTCTGACATTTTCAAGGGTAGAAACAAATGCACTTGATAGGGTCGTTTGAGATTTAATAAAAAAAAATCCCCCCCTCTGCAGGTACGCGCTCTCTCAAGCCCTGTAGATGGTTAGCTGTCCCCTGCCCACTAACTACAATGGAGTGAGATGACACCCTGTTGCTCTGCCCACTTACTTAGCACAGTGCAGAGCTGCTGCAAATGCTTCTTAACACGGGAAAATGGAGACTCAGTGAGGCTGAGTAATTCGTCGAAGATTAGTTAGGCATTATGTGGTAGAAACTGGATTTGAAAACTCACCTGCCAGATTCACAAACTCTTGCTTTTAGCTAGTGGCTCTCTGGGTTCTGATACATTTTCTGGGGCAACACAAATAAGTCTACATTCATTTCTACAGAAAGGCCTTGCAAATGCTTTAACAGCCCAACAACAGCAAAGGGCAAGCATTTATTAAATCCTTCCTTGTGCCAAATGTGGCACCAAATGTACATGCATTATTTTGACTCTTTCTCCTAACAGCCCTATAAATAGACACGGTCATCGTTTTGTGGCTGAGGAAACTGAGGCAGAGAAGTAAATTGCCCAAGTTCACAATTATAAGTCTAGAGTCAGGATCCAAATCCATTTTTCCCCCTTTGTGCATGTACTTTATTTTTACCTTACAGAAGTAGTTATAACTTTTAAAAATAGTACATAAACAAACATAGGTATAAGTCAGCCAGAGTAATATAATTAGTATGTATTTAAAGGAATTAGAACTTTTTTTTTCCAGCTTAAAATAAGAATTTCTATAACACAATAAACACCTACATCATAGGTTCTTTTGAACCAAATGGCAACTACATCTGTATATATATAAGACAAGTACTGATACGTTGGAGGTACCAAAAACACCTTGTTTGGCACAATCACTTCAGATTGTAAAAAATAAGTGTCATCTGACATCTGGATGCTAAATAAAAGAGCTGGAGGGCTAAATGGGGAGTCACTCTACCCACTTTCCTCTTTCCAATTCTTGGGGTTTCAAGTTTATTTATAGGTTTAACATATATAGTCCCATACCTACTCTCTCTTCTTCAATAACTTCAGGATGGTAGCTTTAAGAAACTTTAAAGCCTGAACTCTTTCTGAATTTCCCAAAGTATTTCTGCACCCCCTCCTCCCCGCCCCCCCCACCCCCGCCAGTGAACCTTCTCAAGGTTCTGTATAGGGTCTGTAATATTATTTTCTCCCATGGTACAAGGAACACTGAGGAACACTTCTTCATTTATTCTATAGAGGTCCTTAATTGGTGGAAACTGGATGTACTGTTTTGTTTTGTTTTTTTCCTTTTTACTCATTGGCTGCAACACATGGCATGCAGGATTTTAGTTTCCCGACCAGGGATGGAACCCTACTACCCGCAGTGGAAGCATGGAGTCTTAAGCACTGAACTGCCAGGGAAGTCCCTGGATGTACTCAAGAGTCTTCAAAATACTTGATGTTAAAAGACTTTATGTTAAATCAGCTAAAGATGGGCCAGTGGCCCAAGAAGTAGTTAACTCTTGGCCAACACTGGGTGAGGGAGGTGTTAGGGGCCCCAGCCCTCTGTAAAGTTGAAAAATCCACCTATAACCAATAGTTGGGTCCTCCCTATATGTGGTTCCTCTGTATCCATTGTTTTGCACTCAGGAATTTAACCAATGGAGCATAGATAGTATAGTACCATAGTGCTTCCTATAGAAAAAAATCTGCATATAAGTAGACTGGCAAAGTTCAAACTTGTGTAGTTCAAAGGTCAGCTGCTTTGCCTTTCATTTCAATAATCTCATAGGCATCGACAATCACTCCTTTGTGGATGTTTCCCCACTGCTCATGACCTTTATCAGTTCTTACATCTGAGTTCAGATCCTTCTGAGGATCATCAGCAATGTTCACTCTACTCCACACAGGAACGCTTGAGTCTCCATGTTCCAAGGATCCACCCATGACAGGTTTCAGAGCGGACACCAAGCTTCTGCTTAACCAAAGAAGGGAAATGGGCAGTGTCCAGATTATGACCGCTTCTAATAACACGATTTTGGGAAATTCATTCAACTTCCAGGCTACATGAGATAGCCATTAGATTAGAAGCAATAATCAGTTTGCCAGCCATGGCGATTGTATTGGATAATATGTTAAAACATTGAAGACAGTCACATTTCGGTGGATTAAATGAAGGCGTGTTTCTCCTCCTTCCTGATGTGCACCTGCTGTGATAATCACTAAGTTGGAGTTTGCAGTGACAAGATAACCTTTCCTGGAAACAGCATTTGGCATTTTCATAAAAGGACTCAAGATCTGGTGTTTCATCATTCAATTTGCCTTCATCAATATACCCACAGAAGCAAGTTCATCATTCACATCTTCTAAAAAACGGTGATAGCAGAGGCCATGCCAACCAATCTGCTTCCTATATCTTATTGTGAAGAATGGTCTTCTTGGAAGCGAAATTCATCATAAATTCATGGGTGACAGGGGTGAAGAGCAGTGAGGTGCCTGCCACCTGCAGGGGACACTAAGCCATCCTCAGGTGAAGAAAAACCCCACAGCGCCCACTCTAAGCTGGCCCTTAGAACTCCCTGAACCCACCTCATGTCTGCTTACACAAGAGGTGGAGGAGGAGATTGGAGAAAGCCTCTGAAAGCTCAGCATCTCCCTCCCCTGCTACTGTGCAAGGCCACGTCTGCCACCCAGGGGCCTCCCTAGGCCTTCACCTGGCCTCCAGAAAGGACTTCTCCTATTGGCTCAGACTAAGATAGTCAAGAGGCTTCTTCTACAGCAAGTGAATCGTAGGGCGAGCCTTTTACATACCCATGTTGGCGTCCATATTTGATATACATAATAAACCAACCCAGGTCCCTGGAATGATTAGTTTTCAGTGTGAATGTCAAGTCATATCCACATTTTCTGACTCCAGTGCCAACAAGCTTAAGCATTATTATAGCTAACCCCATCTCCCTTGTTCTCATACCCCCTTCAGTGTCGGGAGCTGTGTTAGGCATTACTGACAAAATGGAGGCACGGCCCCAGACCCCTCTCCTCATTCCGCAGGCACGGCCCCAGGATGAAGGAGTTAGGCCTTGTAATTCTGACTTGTCCTTTCCTCTCCTCGGCTGAGTTGACTGAAAAGGAATATTAAGGTGCTTATTGTTCTTGAGAGGAGCATGAGAAGGCACAAAGCCTTCTGCAGCTGTGCTCAGAAAATAATTCATAAAGTTAATCATTGACATATGTTCAAGGACTTTTACAAAAGAGTGTTCCAGGATGAGCACATAGGCCGTAGCTTGAGGCCATGGGAGGGATTGATATCTGAAGCCTATTTGTGAGGAGAATATTTATGGCAAAGGAGTTTACTGAATTTAGGGCTTAGAAATAATTAAAATAGTTAGAAGTTAAAGATTTAAGGAATGTTGTAAAGTTAGCATATTTTACTATAGCTTATAGAAGTTGACGCCTTTCTTAAGAGACAGTGAGCTCAGGATGTTAGGGGCAAACAGGACTTAGAAAGATAAGTAGTAAACTGAGGAATGTAGCATGAGTTACAATGTAATCACAAGTTAACTATAGGACACATTAGAGGAAGTAGATAACAGATGATAAGGCTGAGAGAATCACTGAAGCAGGAACTCTGAAGAGCAACAATGATTTATGGAGATAATAAATCTAGGAGAGGGGGAACTGAAAATGTCAAACCTCTGGCCTATTGTTTTTGTACAAGTATAAAAGAGAATCTTAAACTTGGAATAAAGAGGCAGTCCATAGAAAAATGAGAGGCTGTCTCATCGCCGACACCATTCACCTCTTCAGGTTGAATCCCTGGTTGCTGGGGTTGGACTCCGGTGCTTCAGGACATCCTAATTTCTCCTTAAGTCTCTAATATATCTTGTACATTAGCCCTAGTCTGTTGTTTCTTGATTTCAAAAATGCAGCAACTGGAATGGTCCATATGGTCTTAGGAAGGGTCTAACCAGTGTGCAGGTCAGAAGCTTGTCCCCTTTCTAGGCCCCGGCAGCATATTTCTGTAAATAGGTTCTACGTACGTATTCTGACATCATCATCAGATGGTACCTTGTGGTAACCTAGAACCACAAGATCTTCTGCTAAGAGGCTACTGCCTTATGTCTCCATTCTAAATTGCTGCAACTAATTTTGGGAACTGTATTCTCCCAGATTGTCTGCCTTAGCAAGGAATTTTGTATGTGTGGTAAATATAAGCAGCCAACAAGTATTCACACAGTTTGTGCCAGTAATTTTGTTCCTTCTGGCTACTTACTACATCAATACCTCTTGAACCCCAGTTGTTTTTTTCATTGGAAAATGAGAAAAGAATGTATCCCCTGCTGATGTGGGAAATCCCATGGACAGAGGAGCCTGAAAGGCTACAGTCCATGGGGTTGCAAAGAGTCCGACATGACTTAGCGACTAAACAACAACAATGTTGTGGGAGGTTCAAATGAGATCAAGCATAAAATGTAAGGTGATGTTATGATCACAGATAATCTAGGTTTTAAGACCACATGAGAAAGGTAATTATAACTGCTCAACCCATAATCACAGAGACTATAGCCTACAGTTCCTTTAACTATCCCCAACATAAGATCAGCTGTCCAGATTTTACCAAGAAAAACATTTTTACTATTCTTTCCTTTAAAAGATGTTTCAAGTTGGCTTTCATTGCCCTCTAGTGGTTTTTACATGAACCCGGGTGTTATATGAACCCATGTCTTCTGCATTGTTGGCAGATTCTTTAAACATCTGAGCCATCAGGGAAGCCCCTGTTATATGAAAGACATAAGTATAATTATTACTCTTTTATTTTGAAGATGTTAGTCTTAAAACATTCTTCAAATACTGTTAGGTTACACACATTCGTGTCAGCTGGAATCCTTAAAGAGTCAACCTGTAGGGACAGTTTCTAACATCATCCAGGGCAACAGAGATATACAATGTCATGTACTATTTTACTAGGTCTTCACTCAGAATCTACTGACTTAAAATAATTAGCTTTATTCTTTCGCTCATTAAATATTTATAGGATATCTATCATGTGTCAGGAAAGCAAGATAGACATTGTCCTGGCTTACAATCTAGAGAGAAAAACGGAGCACTAAATGTGTTGTTAACAAACTAGAGTGATAAGAGTTGTGACAGGGAAAGTACTGGGTCTATGAGTCTATTAAGATGGGTACCTAACCTGGGGGCATCTCCGTGTGTGTTGAGAGGGATTTTGAGAGTGTTCAGAGAGTGTAACAACTGAATGCGATCTAAAGAATGAATGTATGTGTGTGTTTAATCGCTCAGTCGTGTCTGACTCTTTGTGACCCCGTGGACTGTAGCCTTACCAGGCTCCTCTGTCCACGGAATCTTCCCAGACAAGAATACTGGAGTGGGTAGCCATTCCCTTCTCCAGAGGGATCTTCCTGACTCGGGGAAAGGATGAATAGAAATGACCTATTTAGGAGAAGCAGGTGAGGAGGGGAGAGTAGACAATGTGAAGAAAGGGGTTTTAAGAGATGAGACTGCACAAGCTGAAAAAAAAAAAAAAAGCTATAGGGAGGAATTTTGACTTTATTCTGATAAGTAAATTATAGCCAAACAGACTGAAAAAACATGAATGCATGCCTTCAATTTTTAGTTTTTAAAAGTTTTTATTAAAGGGAAATCCCTAGTAATTAGTCCTAAATGAAATGTTTGGAAGCTTCAGTGCTTCTTTTTAGTATCCCAAAGTTCTCTCAGATACACAGCCCTAGACTGTCGGAGCTGGAAGGGTCTTCAGACACCAGGAGCGTCCGTCGTCTCACTTCGCAGGACTCTGAGGGGGCGTGCTGTGCTGGGCTCAGTTGTGTCCCTTTGCAGTCCTGTGGCCTGCAGCCACCAGGCTCCTCTGTCCATGGGCTTTTCCAGACAAGAACACTGGAGTGGGTTGCCATTTCCTTCTCCAGGGAATCTTCTCAGTCCAGACACTGAACCCGTGTCTACCTGCGTCTCCTGCATCGCCGGTGGATTCTTGTCCGCTGAGCCACGGGCGAGGGTGCTCAGGAGCTGGTCAGGTTTCATCATGTGTCCGCCACTGGCAACTGTTTGCTTTTCCCTTTATGGGTCCAGGGCTCAAATGCCTCAGCCTTGATCAGAGGCCTGATTAGTCTCCTGTATCTCCTATCTTGTTAACTCCAGTTGGTTAGAATTCATGAGCACCCCTAACTTTTACTTCTGCATTGGACTTCATGCTCTTTCCTTGGGGCCTAATGAAAAGATGGTTTATCTTGGACTTATGGGGAGAATCTGGGAGGTCAGCTCATTTCTGAGAGCATGAATCCTCCCCAGATCACATCCTCACAAGAGGGCCAGGTTTAGCCTCTTCTCTGAATGCCTGTGTCTCTCTGTACTTTTCTTTTGCCATCACTCTGGGTGGACCTACTCACTTCTTCTAGACTACATGTATCTTGAGGACATGACAAATGGCTTTGTCATCACCTCATCCTGCATAGCAAGGGAACGCAGAACCTGAAGACCTCTATCAAGTTTGCTGTGGTCAGGGAAGTGTGGATAAATGAACAGATTGGGATATCTCATTTCCTAACAGAAGTTTTAAGTAGATATTGGTGTAAGGGAAAGAAAATCATATTATCTTAATAGATTGCAATCAGAATTTTTCTTGGGGAAAAAAACTGAGATTAGAAAATACAATGAAGTGAAAGGAGAGTCTCTTACAATCGAGCAAAAATGACAGCTGCGTTTTTAATGAGAAATGACCATGAATTGGAAGGTAATCAGAGATGAAAGAAGTCAGGAGGAGCGGAAAATGAGAAATCTGTGCAGCGTGGGAGAGTTCCCAAAGGACTTCATACCAGAGATAGCTAATGGCCATTTTAAAACGCTTCAGGTCTGATGTGAACTCACTGCCATCTTTTTGAACTGAGGTGTAGTGTCTACTATACAAAGGAGAGGCTGATAAACACTCCATGTCATTTATGCTTAATACAGAGTGTGCTTTTCTGTGATACTTGCAGTTCTGGGACAACTAACTCATATCCATATGTATTGAACGTGGAAGCAGATTTTAAAAAATGAAAGTAAAATGTAGTTTCCAGTCTCCTGAATTCTATCACAAATCTGTGAGTAGAATAATAAAAATACATGTAAAAAATGGCCATAGTTTAGGGCAGCTTCTGTTGCACTAAACCATGCCTATTAGCGATACAGGAGATAAATATTTTGTAGCTTGAGTCACGGCATCATTCAACAAGGTCGATCAGGAATGTTTTCCTCCAGGGTAGATTTTGAACAGAGAGAAATAACAAGCAATTAAATTATATGGAAGATTAACTATTGGCTCTTCACTGACCCTTCTTTTCCTTTCCTTCAAGCAAGAGAATCATCGATTAGTCTATGTTTAGGAAGGAGCAACATTTTTCATTTTCTCAAGCAGTCTTGTTTGACTGTTAGGGCTCCTGGCTGATTCTTAGCATTTTGTGTCTTTAAAAAATGAGACTCTCATAAAAAAAGAAAAAAGAGAGGAAAAAAACAGCAATGAAGTCACAACTTTTACTTTAACATATTAATTCACTTTTGTTCTATGAATTATATGTATATATTATATATATGCTATTTGCTATGTTAAGTTGTTTCAGTTGTCTGACTCTGTGACCCCCATAGACTGCAGTCCCCAGGGCTCCTCTGTCCATGGGATTCTCCAGGCAATAACACTGGAGTGGGTTGCCACTTCCTCCTCCAGGGGAGATATATATATATACAGGCCATTGTGTGGCATATGGGATCTTAGTTTCCTGACCAGGGGTTGAAGCTGTGCCCCCTGCAATGAAAGGGCAGAAGCTTAACCACTGGACTACCAGGGAAGTCCTTTGAATGATATTTTAAAACTCTAGCATTAGGATAACAATCAGTTTTAATACGTACAACAGTACAAAAACTCAGCAAACAGGCCAGATACCGCCGGTGACTGCAAGTGTATGCAATATCTATCTCTTACTGCCATCTTGTGGATTCTTGGAGAATAACCACAGTGGTAATGTTTTCATTGTATCTGGGAGCACCCGGTTTGCATGCCACAGTGTATGAAAATAACTGGGAGAATGAATAAGAAAAGAGCAGCTAAATTACCAGGTTTCATTTAATGTTATGACTTTGGAGGTACCATTTAACTTCTCTGTGGCTTGGTTTCTTTGTGAAAAGTGGGTGTTACAGATAATGGTGTGTTTCTTGTCTGTCTCAAGGTTGCTTTGAAAATTAAAACATAAATTGCTCTGTAAATCAGAAAATACTATTCAGAAACAACGACTTACTATCCTTGTCCTCATATAGTACTACTAGATTAAGGAAGTGTGTTAAATTGCTTCAGTCGTGTCCTACTCCTTACAACCCAATGGACTGTAGCCCGCCAGTCTCCTCTGTCCATGGGATTCTCCAGGCCAGAATACTGGAGTGGGTTGCCATTTCCTCTTCCAGGGGATCTTCCTGATGCAGGAATCAAACCTGGGTCCCTTATGTCTCCTGCATTGGCAGGCAGGTTACCTAAACATTTTGTGTGTAACACGGTAAACATGATTCAGACTGAAGAATCAGGCTTCAATCTGAAGGTGCTGTTTGTTGTAGCTTGGAGTACTAGGTTCGTAGGCCACAGCATGTGAAAATACAGTAACTGGGAAAAAATGTATAAGAAAAGAGTAGGTCAACGTCCAGGTTTCCATTTAATTGTGTCACTTTGGATGCACTATTTAACTTCTCTGGTTTTCAGAGTGATTTGTCTTGTAAGTTTCTGAGGACAAGAGAGTAGATGTTCCCAATGACAAGAATCCTTAAGAGGTTATTTCTCCAGGAGCAGACACTTATGTGGGTTTGGGGTCTGGAAAAGTGGGTATTTTCTGATTTACTAGTTTGCGGATGTGCAAGTGGGTCCTGACATCCCAAAAGCACAGCAAGTATGCAGCCTAGAAAGAACTTCTAGGAAAGAAAATGCTACCCTTGGGATACCATCTACCCATCCGCACTTCAGTCATTTCTCTTGTAAGCTTTGCGTCTTGGTTTTCTCTCTCTCAGACTGCACTGTAACTAGAAAACTGAGGTGATATGTTGGATTATAAGGGCAGAGGCAACATTAAAAAAATTTCATTTCAGTGAAAAATTTGAAATAAACAGTTAAAGGCTTTCCCTTCCCCTTAGGGAAGATTTATTCAAGTTCTTTCATTTGCTAAGGTATTCATCACTCACAAACATCTACCTGAGTGTGGAGCCCTGGGTTAGACCCTATACATCTATCCTCAAGAAAACTCCAAATCTGTTGGGGAAAATATTCATGAAAACAGATCAAGACCAAAAGGAGAACACAGGATGTCACTGAAGAACTGTGGAGACACAGGTTTGGGAGAAGGTGGGAGGCCTGCTCTTCTTGTATTTGAGTCCTACTTAAATGCTTTCTGTAAACCCCTTCCTTCAGCTTCCTCCATACTTAATAAAATTCTCTCTCCTCTGAACTCCTGAATCTCTTAACTAGATTAACTAGTTCACCTGGTGATCATCTTGGGCACACTGCCTGGTTAATTTTCACCAAACCAGTCTCTATCCTCACTCCTCTACCTGCAATTTGATCTTAATAATTAAAATGTCTTTCTAAAATTGTCATTTACAAATGATAGTCACCTGGTTTCAAACATAACTTTCCTTCCTTTCTGATATTAAAAAATATTTTAACTAAAAACATGTTCTCAGCATTTACTATATGTTAGGAATTCTGGTTTCAGAAATTGTTTGCTTTCAGTTTTTAGACATAATTTCAGAGCATGAGTCCCCACCCCTCCCAACCCAATCTGCTTCAAAGGGGGAATTTCCATGGAGGCAATCTGTGAGAAGATTTTCTACAGGTTGAACAATTTTATATCCTGGGGTTGCAGTAGCATCTGTCTGGCTTTATTCCTTTTTCCGGCCCAAGAGTTTCTTCCTTTCCACTATATACTGTCTAGGTTCCTTATGTTCCTTAATACAGTCTTATTTAAGAATTTGCCTCCATCCTCCTTGCTCTGACCTCCCATTAGACCTGAGGGCCTGGGGGCAGAGACCCCACTATTTACCGCTGTGTTCCTAAAGCTGGGCATATCATGATCTTCTTGTGGGTCCTGCCTTTCCATCACCCTCATGAGTCACATGCAGACCCGCACACCAACAACGGAGTTGATGCCTCATGATCCACGATTTCTTCTGCTTCAAATCCTGCAGTTGCTTAGACCCTGGGTGGAAGTTAGGAAGCAAGGACCAAAGCCTCCCTGGGGAGTTTTGGGGTGGTCGAGAGAGGGGGCTCGTGTGGGGCGGAGTGCTGCTGACAGGGGGCTCATCGACTCCGCTCAGGCGTCAGTCACTGAGCGCGATCCTGTGGTGAGGTGGGAGTGGTGATGATGATAAAGAAGACAGGGTGATACCAAGGAACTTAACACAGTTGATTTAAATAACAAAACAGCAGGATGAGAAGATGGAAACAAACGATGTGATTGTCCCATTCTATCACACTGGCCATGCGTTTTAACCATGTTCATGCCCTGTCTCTTCACTGGGTTACTGCTCCATGAAGGTGGGATCAGTTTCTAATGTACCTTTCTCTTCCTTACATCACCTAGCATAGCACTTGATGGTCATACTGTCATTACTGAGCACCTGTGAAGTGCCAGGCCCTGTTCCTGCCCTGGGAATATAGCACTAAATAAAACGGATCAATAGGAGATACTGAATGAATCAAAGAATTAAAACATAAGAATTTCAGTCAAGTAAATGAAGTGTTTTCCACCTCTTCTCTTCCTTCCCTCTTTCTCTAAATATATGTAAATATATATGTATGTGTGTGTGTGTATATATAAATATATATATTTAGGTGAATTGATAAACACCAATTTTCTTCTGTCTATTAGATCATTTCTATCAACTTTTGTAATTACCCTCCAATTAAGAAAAAATTATTGAATGATTTTTTGGCATGTACAAATAACCGTTGTTATAAATACTTTTATAATTGTCCTCCAATTAAGAAAAACTTATTAAATGATTTTTTTTGGTATGTATTGAGATGATTGTAAGATTTTTATAATTTATTTCCTTTATTCTATTAATACAGTCAATTACGATAATTGATCAAAAAATTTTTTTGAAGTATTCTTGATTTACAGTGTTGTGTTGGTTTCTGGTGTACAGCAATGTGATTCAGAATATATATATTCTTTTCCATTCTAATTTATTACAGGATATAGAATATAGTTCCCTGTACTATATGGTAAGAGCTTGTTGTTTATCTATTTTATATATAATAGTTTGTATCTGCTAGATAATTGATTTTTAGACGTTAAACTAAACCTCTCACTCCTGGGAAGAAAAATCACAACTTGGTTGTGACCATAATAATCTATATACATATGGATTTGGTTTGCTCATGTTTTAGTAAAGATTTTTGCATCTATATCATTTAATTCTTGTAAGAACTCTACAAGGAAGATAATTGTTATGATCTCCACTTTACAAATAAACAACTGAGCCTTTTATTGTTCGGTTGCTCAGTCATGTTGGACTCTTTGCCACCCCAAGGACTGCAGCACGCCAGGCTTCCCTTTCCTTCACTATCTCCCAGAATTTGCTCAGATTCATGTCCATTGAGTTGAGGATGCCATCCAACCAACTCATCTTCTGTCACCCCCTTCTCCTCCTGCCCTCAATTTCTCCCAGCATCAGGGTCTTTTCTAATGAGTCAGCTCTTCACATCAGGTGGTCAAAATATTAGGGCTTTAGTTTCAGCATCAGTCCTTACAATGAATATTCAGGGTTGATTTCCTTTAGGATTGACTGGTTTGATCTCCTTGCCGTCCAAGGGACTCTCAGGAGTCTTCTCCAGCATCACAATTTAAAAGTATCAATTCTTTGGCACTCAACCTTCTTTATGGTCCAACTCTCACATCCATATATGACTACTGGAAAAACCATAGCTTTGACTATACAGATCTTTGTTGGCAAAGTGACGTCTCTGCTTTTTGATATGCTTTGTAGGTTTGTCATAGCTTTTCTTCCATGGAGCAAGTGTCTTTTTATTTCATGGCTGAGGTCATCATCAGCAGTGATTTTCAGTTCAGTTCAGTTGCTCAGTCGTGTCCAACTCTTTGCAACCCCATGAATTGCAGCACACCAGGCCTTCCTGTCCATCACCAACTCCTGGAGTTCACTCAAACTCATGTCCATCAAGTCAGTGATGCCATCCAGCCATCTCATCCTCTGTCATCCCCTTTTCCTCCTGTCCCCAATCCCTCCCAGCATCAGAGTCTTTTCCAATGAGTCAACCTTTGCATGAGGTGGCCAAAGTACCGGAGTTTCAGCTTTAGCATCATTCCTTCCAAACAACACCCAGGACTTATCTCCTTTAGAATGGACTGGTTGGATCTCCTTGCAGTCCTAGGGACTCTCAAGAGTCTTCTCCAACACCACAGTTCAAAAGCATCAATTTTTCAGTGCTCAGCTTTCTTCACAGTCCAACTCTCACATCCATACATGACCCCTGGAAAAACCATAGCCTTGACTAGATGGACCTTTTTAATGTCTCTTCTTTTGAATAACTTTCCTTCCAAGGAGTAAGTGTCTTTTAATTTCATGGCTGCAATCACCATCTGCAGTGATTTTAGAGCCCCCTAAAATGAAGTCTGTCCATGAAGTGATGGGACCAGATGCCATGATTTTAGTTTTTTGAATGTTGAGTTGTTTTTTTTTTTTAATTTTTTTTGGCTCTGAAAGGATCATTTTTATTTTTATTTATTTTTTTTATTTCTCATGTGTTCCCCATCCTGAACCCTCCTCCCTCCCCATACCATCCCTCTGGGTCGTCCCAGTGCACCAGCCCCAAGCATCCAGCATCGTGCATTGAACCTGGACTGGCATCTCGTTTCATACATGATATTTCACATGTTTCAATGCCATTCTCCCAAATCTTCCCACCCTCTCCCTCTCCCACAGAGTCCATAAGCCTGTTCTATACATCAGTGTCTCTTTTGCTGTCTCGTATACAGGGTTATCGTTACCATCTTTCTAAATTCCATATATATGCGTTAGTATACTGTATTGTTGTTTTTCCTTCTGGCTTACTTCACTCTGTATAATAGGCTCCAGTTTCATCCACCTCATTAGAACTGATTCAAATGTATTCTTGTTAATGGCTGAGTAATACTCCATTGTGTATATGTACCACAGCTTTCTTATCCATTCATCTGCAGATGGACATCTAGGTTGCTTCCATGTCCTGGCTATTATAAACAGTGCTGTGATGAACATTGGGGTACATGTGTCTCTTTCCCTTCTGGTTTCCTCAGTGTGTATGCCCAGCAGTGGGATTGCTGGATCATAAGGCAGTTCTATTTCCAGTTTTTTAAGGAATCTCCACACTGTTCTCCATAGGGGCTGTACTAGTTTGCATTCCCACCAACAGTGTAAGAGGGTTCCCTTTGTTGAGTTTTAAGCCAGCTTTTTCACTCTTCTCTTTCACCTTCATCAAGAGGCTCTTTAGTTCCTCTTTGCTTTCTGCCATTAGAGTGGTGTCATCTGCATATCTGAGGTTATTGATATATCTCCTGGCAATCTTGATTCCAGCTTGTGAGTCATCCAGGCTAGCATTTCACATGAAGTACTCTGTACATAAGTTAAATAAGCAGGGTGACCATATACAGTCTTGACGTATTCCTTTCCCAATTTGGAACCAGTATGTTGTTCCATGTCCAGTTCTAACTGTTGCTTCTTGACATGCATACAGATTTCTCAGGAGGCAGGTAAGGTGGTTTGGTATTCCCATCTCTTTAAGAATTTTCCAGTCTGTTATGATCCATTCAGTCAAAGGCTTTATCATCGTCAATGAAGCAGAAGTAGATGTTTGTTTTTGGAAATTCCCTTGCTTTTTCTGTGATCCAATGGATGTTGACATTTTGATCTCTGGTTCTCTGCCTTTTCTAAAACCAGCTTGTACATATGGATGTTCTTGGTTCATAAACTGTTGAAACCCAGCTTGAATGATTTTGAACATTGTCTTGCTAACATGTGAAATGAGTGCATTTGTGCAGTAGTTTGAACATTCTTTGGCTTTGCCCCTCTTTGGGATTGGAATGAAAACTGACCTTTTCCAGTCCTGTGCCATTGCTAAGTTTTCCAAATTTGCTGGCATATTCAGTGCAGTACTTTAACAGCATCATATTTTAGGATTTTAAACAGGTGGAATTCCATCACCTTCACTAGCTTTGTTCATAGTAACACTTCCTAAGGCCCATTTGACTTCACACTCCAGGATATCTGGCTGTAGGTGAGTAATCACACCACTGTGGTTATCTGGTCATTAAGATCTTTTTTTATATAGCTCTTCTGTGTATTCTTCCCATCTCTTCTTAATCTCTTCTGCTTTTGTTAGGTCCTTACTGTTTCTGTCCTTAATTGTGTCCATCTTTGTAAGAAGTGTTCCCTTCGTATCTCTAATTTTCTTGAGATCTCTAGTCTTTCCTATCATATTGTTTTCTTCTATTTCTTTGCATTTTTCACTTAAGAAGGCTTATCATTCCTTAGTATTCTTTAGAACTCTGCACTCAGTCGGGTATATCTTTCCCTTTCTGCTTTGCCTTTCACTTCTTGATTAATTAATCATGAGATTGTGGCCTACAATTTTCTTACAATGTTTTGGTATCAGGGTTATGTTGGCCTCAAAATGTAGTAAAAGTATGATTTTAAAATTCAAAAAAATTGCTTTTATAAAACCAAACTCTACCCTCTAGTGACCATTCTATTTTATTTACCCTTTTAGCACAACTCAAAGGAGATACCTGTACTCATTGTCATTAACTTCTCTCCTTTCATTATGAAACCCACTTCACACAGTTTCTCACCGTATTACACTACAGAAACTGCGTTTTCATTTGATCCATAAGTTATTAAATTCAGCAGTTAATTTTCAGTTCCCATCTTAACATGACTTACGAGCAACATTTAAGAGTGATCCCACCCTCTGGAAATATTTAGCTCCTGGGGTCCTACTTGATTTCCTCCTACCTTATTGGTGTTTCCTTTTTGTTCCCTTTGCTGCTTCCTCCTCTTCTCCCCAAGGAGGACGTGGCCAGTCTCCAGGCCTCAGTCTGTCTACCTCTGTTACCTGCTCCACCAGTCGGAGCAGCTCTGTCTCAACTAATAGTATTTCTTCTTGTGTGATTTTTCAGGTAGAAAACCTTGAAGTCATCCTTCACATCTTCCTTTCTCTGAAGCTACACCCAAGCTTGTAGGAAATCTGTTAACAGTCCCTTCTAAACATATCCAGAATCGTTTCTCACCTCCTCCACTTCGACCACAGCTGCCCCGCCTCCATTTTTCAGGCCGAGTCCCAGCCGGCCTCCGCTTCCATCTTTGCCCCTCGACAGTCTGCTGTCAACATGGCGGCCGGAGCGACCATCTCACAGTGTGAGTGAGAGAACGCCCTGTCCCTCCTCTGACAACCCCCTACGGCGCTTCCTTCCCTCAGGAAAGCAAAGCCTTATGGGGGCCAATGAGGCTGTGCTCTCTGTGACTCACCCGTTACCTCTCTGTCCTCATCTCCCACTTTCCTTCTCTTCCTCCCGGTCCCACCAGAGTGAATTCCTCAAATAGAAAAGGCAGAGCTCTTCTCGCGTCCCAGAGGTCAGCCTGGCCCACTCTCGTCTCCTTCATTCTTTGCTAAAATGTCACCTCCTCAGTGTGGTCTACTCTGACTACCTTATTTAAAATGTTCAACTCCTCTCCCAGCACCTCAAATTCACCTTACATTGCTCTATTGGCTTTCATTGCACTATCATGTCCTAATAGATTATACAATTTCATTATCCATTACTTAAAAAAAAAAAGAAGGTTTTCCCAATAGAATATAAGAAGCACTGTGAGGCAGCAATTTTCTTTCTTTTCTTTCTTCCCTTCCTATCTTTCCCTTCCTTCTTTTCTTTCTACCTTCCTTCCTTCCTTCCTTTTATATTCCTAACACTTAAAATAGTGCCTTATATATAATAGCTGGTGAAGAAACTACTATTGCATGAATGCATAAATGAATGGCTAGTACTCATTAGGCACTGCATCAATGGCTTAAATACTTTGTTTATGCTCACAATAAGGCTGAGAGGTATTATCATCCCCAGTTTACAGATAAGGAAATTAGTGTCCTAAGTGATAAACTTGATAGAGCTCACAAAGCTTTAGAGCCTTTCCACCTGGACAGCTGGGCTTCCCAGGTGGTGGTAGTGGTACAGAACCTGCCTGTCAATGCAGGTAGATGCTGGAGACAAGGTTTTGATCCCTGGCTGGGGACGATCCCCTGGAGGTGGGCACAGCAACCCACTCCAGTATTCTTGCCTGGAGAATCCATGGACAGAGAAGCCTGGCTGGTGGGCTATGGTCCATAGGGTTGCAAAGAGTTGGACATGACTGAAGGGACTTTGTATACTCGCACCTAGAAAACTGCTGAGGAGATATTAGGTAGAGCAGTCAGGGTAGGGAGAATGTGGCCTGGGCATAGCAGCAGAAGCCCTCCGCATGACCACGGCCAGGGTTGCTTGTAACTGGAAATACATAGTTGTTCTCTTCAAATGACTAATTCCTTTTTGTCTTCAAAATACAGCCCAGTGTTAACTTTCCTGGAAATCTTTCCTGGATTCTCCCAAGAGATTAATTCAGCAGGCCCCTTGTGGTCAACATTGGAGAAATGATTTTGACTTTAGTGTAAGAAGTAAGAAGTAAGTGTAAGAAGGAAGAAGAGGTAAAAGAGATTTATTGTGTACTTCATAGGTGGTGGGTACTTCAAATGGTCTGATTTCCATTATCCTATAGGATAAAATTCTGAGACTCTGAGACTCAGAAAGTTTAAATAACTTGATCAAGATCACAAGGTTAGTAAAAGGTGAAGCTAGGACTGGATCCTAGGTCTGCCTGATTTCTTAGTTAGTACTTTTTTTTTTTTTTACCTTCCATACCAACCTCAGAAACTCTGTCAACTCTAATCATGCTATTTCTCTGTGTGATACTATGATTTATTATAAGAAATATACATTTGGTCTTTGTTCCTATTTCTGGTTCAGAACTCCTAAAACCCCCGGAATTTTCCAAAGTGATGACAGAAAGACAAAAGTGTCTTTTGTTGTGTTAATGACTCCACTAGGGATGGAGGCTGGTTGCAGGGAGAACCAACCATGTAAGAACATTCAGTCTTCCCTCCTCCTCTCTCCTCTCTCCCCGCTCCCCACCCCCACCACCAGCCCAAGACCTTATGGGAGAGGATGGGAGCTGGAAACTGAGTTCAGTCACCTATGGGCAAAGATTTAATCAATTATGCTTATGAATGGGGCCTCCATGCAATGAGGAGAGAGTATGGAGAGCTTCTGGGTTGTTGAACACGTGGGGATGTGGGGAGTCTCATGCCTGGAGAGGGCATGGAAACTCTGCACTTTCCCCCATGCCTTGTCCTGTGCATCTCCTCCATAAGGCTTTTCTTGAGTTATACCCTTTTATAACAAACTGGTGATCTCGTAAGTAAAATGTTTCTCTGACTTCCATGAACTGCTCTAGCAAATTAATTGAGCCCAAGGAAGGGGTCATTGGAAACATCAACAAATAGGTGACCCACCAGCTGGTTAGAAGCACAGATGACAACCTGGACTTGTGACTTGTTTCTGAAGTAGTGGGGTGGGGTTGGAGCCAGTCTTATGGGGCTGAGCCTTTAGCCTGTGGAATCTGATGCTATCTCTAGGGTCAGAGTTGAGTTTAATTAATAGGACACTTAGCCGGGCCTCCTTGGTAGCTCAGTTGGTAAAGAATCTGTCTGCAATGCAGGAGACCCCAGTTGAATTTCTGGGTTGAGAAGATCCACTGGAGAAGGGATAGGCTACCCACTCTAGGATTCTTGGGCTTCCCTTGTAGCTCAACTGGTAAAGAATCTGCCTACAATGCGGGAGACCTGGGTTGGGACGATCCCTAGAGAAGGGAACGGCTACCCACTCCAGTATTCTGGCCTGGAGAATGCCATGGACTGTATAGTCCATGGGGTCGTAAAGAGTCAGACAATTCTGAGCCACTTTCACTTTCACTTAGCTGGTGTCAAGAAATGGCATGTTGGGGTGGGGAATACCTGCCCCCATCCATACAGATATTTGCATGGGGAAATTGGAGGCCAGAACACTTTGCTTAAACCCTTTCCACAAGCTTCTGCTGTCTTTCATCTTCATTCCCTCTTAAGGCCTTAGAAGGTGTATGAGGTGCCTCCTTCCTCGCTAATCTCACCCTCTCAGAATTCCCTCCCTCTCCTTGTATCTGAATCACCTCACACACTGTGCTCTCCCTGTCTCCTGGGCCAGTGGACAGGCTGTTCTCCCATTTCATGTTTTCTTCCTTGCCCAGCCCCTTGGTCTGGGTGTCTTTTCTACATCTTTCAAGGCCAAGGTAAGATACCATTTCTTTAGAGACATATTCTTGGCTCCCTGGTCTAGGTCAGGTCCCCTGTGTGTGCTCCCCTTTGGTAGCACATTCAGAACTCAAATTTGCAAACTCCATGAGGGTAAAGAGGGGACCCATCATATTCATCGTGTGCGTGCTCAGTTGCTCAGTCGTGTTTAACTCTTTGCAACTCCATGGACTGTAGCCCACCAGACTTCTCTGTCCATGGGATTTCCCAGGTAAGTATCTTGAAGCGGGTTGCCATTTCATCCTCCAGGGGATCTTTCCAACCCAGGGATTGAACCTGCATCTCCTGCAGCTCCTGCATTGGCAGGCGGATTCTTTACCATGAGCCACCTGGGAAACCCATCATATTTACCACTATATCTCTAATTCATGGTACTGTCTTATTCAGGGTAAGACAATATATTTTTCTACATATATTTTCCTTATATATTTTCTTTATTTTTTCTGTCCCAACCAATAGTAGAACTGGAGGCCATGCTCCATTGGATTTGATCCTCATCTTTCTCACTGACCAAAATGTGGATTCAATACAAAAGAACTGATCATTAATTCTTCATTTATTAGAAGGTGTTTGTAACTGTTTCATAGAACAACACAGACTTCTCAGACAAGGTACATTGGTTTGTAAATCCCTTAATCTCAGGAAGACATTTTTAATTACTGTGGGACACAATGTGCTAGAAACAGAAAATCACCATTAGAAATATTATTCACGGTCCACAGACATTGGCAGAGTCCATATCCTGTCCTTGCTTGAATCGCTTGTTGGCATGCTTAGATGAGCAGAGCTAGGAGGGCGCTGCCAGCTGCCCAAATGCTGGCCCAGGCCCTTCCCAAAGGAGGCCTCTCTCCAGGAATCATTTCTTCTGTTTAAGAAACTATTATGAATCTCAAGATCTTAGATCCAAACAATTCCTCATACAGAATTCAGTGAGCCACATGATCCCTAATGGACATTTATCATTTAGCTGCTGTCCAAATATCCTTCTTTGGGGGCAATCCAAGACTGGAAGGAGGTACAGTCTTGTCCCCGCTAGAAAGGTTGGGGGGGATGTGTAGCTAGAGTAGGTGCCCAGGCAGATATGCCTGCCGGGAACTCAGAATCACCACACTAAGATGTAAGATACATGGAGAGAGTGAGATGCTTTCAAGCACCCCCAGGAGTGTGGCCGGGCTGTCAGTGACCTGTGATAATGACCTCAAGAACAGCATCCTTAACAGACTGACCTTCAGCAGAATTTCCTTCCTGGCTTCTGGGCTTGGTTCCCCAGCCTTCCTGGGATTCATTGAGTTATCTGTTCTTTCCCTAATAAATTCCTTTTCCATTTAAGTCACTCAGATGTCTGTTGTCTGGAACTCTGGCTCATAAATCCACAGTGGCACTCCTGGCAAGCACATTCCTAGAGTAGTTAGCATCACAGGCAAGGAAGCTGGTTGTTACAGGAGACCTATGTCTGGCTTCAAGTTAGAAGCCTTCACTTTCCTCCTGTATAAAATAACAGGGTGATCATCTTCCTACCTATCCTGAAGGGATGCTTTCAGAATCAAATTAAGATAATGTCCACAGGAAGGGACTTGGTACATAGAAATGGTGAGGCAAATTTAACAGTTGTGAGGGCTTAGCTAGCATAACCAGAGAAGGCAATGGCACCCCACTCCAGTACTCTTGCCTGGAAAACGCCATGGATGGAGGAGCCTGGTAGGCTGCAGAGTCAGACACGACTGAGCGACTTCACTTTCACTTTTCACTTTCATGCACTGGAGAAGGAAATGGCAACCCACTCCAGTGTTCTTGCCTGGAGAATTCCAGGGACAGGGGAGCCTGGTGGGCTGCCATCTATGGGTCGCACAGAGTCGGACATGACTGAAGCGATTTAGCAGCAGCAGTAGCAGCAGCAGCTAGCATAATTAGAGGCAAAAACAATGGAGCTAAAACTCAGTCCACTTTCAGTTGAGGATCATCCTTTCCTCACAATTTGAGAGGTCTCCACACAGGTTCCCCTTTATCAGGGGTCAGGTGTGATAGAGCATTTTCAACGTGTACATGAAGAAGGCTCAGGATCAAGTGTTGCTTCACCCTTTGAGGCTTGCATCACCAAAGCAAGGCTCTTTATCACTTAATAGCTTTTTGGAAGAGTATATTTTACAAACAGATTTTTAAACAAACATTATGATAGTATTTGGGCTTCCCAGGTGGTACAGTGGTTAAGAATCCACCTGCCAATGCAGGAGACTTGGGTTCAATCCCTGGGTTGGGAAGACTCCCCTGGAGGAGGAAATGGCAACACGCGCCAGTATTCTTTTTGTTTTGCTCTTTCTTTCTTTCTTTTTAAATTAAGGATAATTTATAATACGATGTTCCTGCCATACATTAACATGGACTAGCCATAGGAATACATTGACCCCTTCCTCGTGAGCCTCCCTCCCTTTACCCCATCCCATCCCACTAGGTTGTCACAGAGTCCTGGTTTCAGTTCCTGAGTCACGCACCGCACTCCCGCTGGCTATCTCATTACGTGTTAGTGTTTATGTCTCCATGCTACTCTCTCCATTTGTCCCACCCTCTCCTTCTTACTTTCAGGTGTCCACAAGTCTCTTCTCTATGTCTGCATCTCCATTGCTGCTGCTGCTACTGCTGCTAAGTTGCTTCAGTTGTGTCCGACTCTGTGCGACCCCATAGACGGCAGCCCACCAGGCTCCCCAGTCCCTGGCATTTTCCAGGCAAGAGTACTAGGGTGGGGTGCCATTGCCTTCTCTGGCATCTCCATTGCTGCCCTGCAAATAGGTTTATCAGTCCCATCTTTCTAGCTTCCATATATATGCATTAATATATGGTATTTACATTTCTCTTTCTGACTTACTTCCCTATGTATTATAGGCTCTAAGTTCATCCACCTCATTTGCACTAACTCACATGGTTTCCTTTTTATGTCTGAATGATATTCCATTGTGTATATGTACCATAGCCTCTTTATCCATTCATCTGTCGACGGACATCTAGGTTGCTTCCAGGTCCTGGCCATTGTAAATAGTGCTGCAATGAACACTGGGGTACATGCGTCTTTTTCAGTTATGGCTTTCTCAGGGTATATGCTCAGTAGTGGGATTGCTGGGTCATATGGTAGTTTTATTCCTAGTTTTCTAAGGAAGCTTCATACCGTCTTCCATAGTGGCTGTATCAATTTACATTCCCACCAACAGTGAAAGAGGGTTCTCTTTTCTCTGCATCGTCTCCAGCATTTATTGTTTGTAGATTTTTTGATGATGATCATTCTGAACAACGTGAGGTGATATCTCATTGTAGTTTTGATTTGTGTTTCTCTGATAATGAGTGACGTTGAGCATCTTTTCATGTGTTTATTAGCCATCTGTATATCTTCTTTGGAGACATGTCTGTTTAGGTCTTTTGCCCACTTTTTGATTGGGTTGTTTGTTTTTCTGGTATTGAGTTGCATAAGCTGCTTGTATATTTTGGAAATTAATCTTTTGTCAGTTGTTTTATTTGCTATTATTTTCTCCCTTCCTGAGTGTTTTCTTTTCTTCTTCTTTATAGTTTTATTTGCTGTGCAAAAGCTTTTAAGTATGGTACTGGCACAAAAACAGAAATATAAACAAATGGAACAAGAGAGAAAGTCCAGAGATAAACCCATACGCCTGTGGGCACCTTATCTTTGACAAAGGAGGCAAGAATATACAATGGGGCAAAGACAGGTTCTTCAATAAGTGGTGCTTGGAAAACTGGACAGCTACATGTGAAAGAATGAAATTAGAACAGTTCCTAACACCATACACAAAGATAAATTAAAAATGGATTAAAGACCTAAATCTAAGTCCAGAAACTATAAAACTCTTAGAGGAAAACATAGGCAGAACACTCTATGACATAAATCACAACAAGATCCTCTGTGTCCCACCTCCTAGAGTAATGGAAGCAAAAACAAAAATAAACAAGTGAGACCACTCCAGTATTCTTGCCTGAAGAATCCCATGGACAGAGGAGCCTGGTGGGTTATATAGTCCATGGGGTCGCAGAGTTGGATATGACTGAACAACTGAGCATGCATGCATGCTGATCTCTGAGAGTTCCTGTAAGTCAATTAGGAAAGAATATGTCTGTTTTTGAAAATATATTCCATTGCCAGAAAGCTAAAAGTTTTAAGATATTCTGAGTCTTCAGGACAGAAGGGGTTCTTGGGCCAAGGGTTCAGATGAATACAGCGAGCCCTAGGAGTCCCGGCAGCCTTCAGAGAAGTGGGCAGGGATGAGTCATTCATTCATCCAGTAACTTTTGCCCAGTAACTGTGTTCTGTGTTAATCAGTGAACAGATGCTAACACACAGTTGCTGCCTCAGGGGAAGCTTCAGAGGCTTTAGATATTGCTTTCAGTATCCTCAATTTTAGCATCTATGTGTACAATGGCTTTCTGTGGTAGCTCATATTTCTCCTTGTAAATAGCTTATTATTTCAGGCATTTATGTTTTTCTCACTAACTGGACTTCGAGTGCAGGCGGCCTCATACATAAGCAAATTGCCAAGTTCAACTTTTTCTCTAAAGGCTAGCACTGCAGAAAGAGCATAGCTTTGGTATCAGAAGCAATGGTCATTCAAATGACACCTTTGAATGACCATCTTTGTGATTCTGGGCAAATAATTGAATTTCTGCAAGCCTTCAACCTGACATTAGGATGTCAGTGTTATTAGGATTCAGTGAAATCATAATGTGATTTCAGCACAGATACTCAAAAATATTAAGCGTTTTATTCCTAATTCTGCACTGTTGATGCTTCCTCAGAGCCCTCTTTGTTGGGGAGCTTTTCCTCCAGAAGCCTTCCCACACCCCAGGCTGGGCACAGCCTTTCCTTTGTTGCCCACGCCGTCCCCAGGATTTATCATTTACACCTTCCGTGTTATTTTATAAATAACCTATTTATTTGTCTGTCTCCCCTTATTCACTAAGGGCACACTCATCTAGTAGTTTCTGCTGCTTAGTGGATGCTTAGGAAATGTCTTGTGGGTTGGTTTTAGGCAAATAGATTAATAAATAATGTAAAGGATATGTATATAAAGAATATCCCTTATCTAATGCTCCACGTGCTGCCTCTAATTTCTCCTGCTGTTTGTGGGGGCTCTTTCTCAATGGAGGGGAATAATTCCTTCATTTTTGATTTCTGGTTTGCACTCTCCCCACCCCACCCCCTGAGCTCTATAATTAACATTTTAACATGAAAATGTTACTTATCCCAAATAAAACACCTGCATGAGTTTTTCTGGAGATCAGTTTAAGGCAGAATTTCTAAAACTATGTCCAGTTTGATAGTAACTCATATTCCAGCGGCAGGGGCGGGGGGATAGTCTTTAGTTAAGTAAGGTTAGAAAATACTTTAATAGCATTTCTTTATTTGTTATAAAGAACTTCTTAGATCCTTATTTGATCACGAAACTTTTTTTTTTTTTTCATCCAGTGTTTCACAGATCTGGTATTAGGTAGAACACATATGTAGAAATATCACTTTGATAAAAGCTGAAATTGGTATCACGGAGCTGAATTTCAGACTTCGAAGGCTGCTTTTAGCTGAGTCCTTCAGTAGCCATCCTGTGGGTTATCAGAGGTCTGATTTTTACATGATTCTCAATGTACTGTTTTTGCAGCATGTCTACAAGTAGTGATATATATATGTGTGTGTGTGTAACAGGTGGCGGGGTAGGGGTTCACAAGCAGCAGGAGGAAATAAACTGCAGGTGGCAGATGTTTCCTTTCTTTTCTAATCCTATGTTGTCATGACGACACCTGGTTTTGACTGAACTTTTCTCGAACCTTGAGCTAACTAATGTGTGTTTCTTATGGAAATATTTTTCTTAAGCTATGTTAATGAACTATGTATTTGCTTGGAAATCTGCTTTTTTTCAAGATTCATGTCAATTGTTTTATGGCCAGGGATGACTCATTCGGTGCCAAATGCTATTCAAAATGCATGTTGTGGGAGAGGGGCCTGGTGCAGCTCTCTCAGTTTTGAGGGCTTTCTTTTATCTGATTCAGATCAGTTCAGTTCAGTTGCTCAGTCATGTCCGACTATTTGCGACCCCATGGACTGCGGCATGCCAGGCCCCCCGTCCATCTGATTAGCAGCTTGTTAACAGGTTTATAACTCCTTGCTAAAAACTAGCAAGGAGGCACTCTTTTTGTCCCCTTCTGATGTCTGTGTCAGAAGCTTTCTCTATCCCTTTTATACTTTAATTACACTTTGCTACACAAAGTTCTGAATGGTCAAGCCTCATCTCTGGTCCTGGATTGAAATCCTCTCCTCTGGAGGTAACCAATCCCTGTGTAGCACATGGCTCACAGCTGCAACCTTTCATACACACACACACACACACACACATATAAAACCAAACTGATCATATGCATCAGAGCCTTGTCTAATTCAGTGAAACTATGAGCCCATGCCGTGTAGGGCCACCCAAGATGGACGGGTCATGGTGGAGAGTTCTGATAAAACATGGTCCACTGGAGAAGGGAATGGCAAACCACGTCAGTATTCTTGCCTTGAGAACCCCATGAACAGTATGAAGAAGCAAAAAGATATGACACTGAAAGATGAACTCCCCATGTTGGTAGGTGCCCAATATGCTACTGGGGAAGAGTGGAGAAATAGCTCCAGAAAGAATGAAGAGACAGAGCCAAAGTGAAAATAACACCCAGTTGTGGATGTGACTAGTGATGGAAGGAGAGTCTAAAGCTGTAAACAGCAATATTGCATAGGAACCTGGAATGTTAGGTCCATGAATCAAGGTAAATCAGAAGTGGTCAAACAGGAGACGGCAAGAGTAAACATTGAAATTGTAGAATCAGTGAACTAAAATGGACTGGAATGGGCGATTTAACTCAGATGACTGTTATATTTACTACTGTGGGCAAAAGTCCCTTAGAAGAAATGGAGTAGCCCTCATAGTCAACAAAAGAGTCCAAAATGCAGTACTTGGATGCAATCTAAAAAACGACAGAATGATCTCGGTTCGTTTCCAAGGCAAACCATTCAATATCATGGTAATCCAAGTCTATGCTCCAACCACTAATGCTGAAGAAGCTGAAGTTGAATGGTTCTATGATGACCTACAAGACCTTCTAGAATTAACACTAAAAGAAGATATCCTTTTCATCATAGGGGACTGGAATGCAAAAGTAGGAAGTTAAGAGATACCTGGAGTGACAGGCAAGTTTGGTCTTAGAGTACAAAATGAAGCAGGGCAAAGGCTAATCGAGTTTTGCCAAGAGAATGCACTGGTCATAACAAACACCCTCTTCCAACAACACAAGAGATGACTCTACACATGGACATCTCCAGATGGTCCACACCGAAATCAGACTGATTGTATTCTTTGCACCTAAAGATGGAGAAGCTCTATTTAGTCAGCAAAACAAGACCAGGAGCTGACTGTGGCTCAGAACATGAACTTCAGATTGAAATTGAAGAAAGTAGGGAAAACTACTCAGAGAAGGCAATGGCACCCCACTCCAATATGCTTGCCTGGAAAATCCCAGGGACGGGGAAGCCTGGTGGGCTGCCCTCTCTGGGGTCGAACAGAGTCGGACACAACTGAAGTGACTTAGCAGCAGCAGCAGCAGGGAAAACCACTAGACCATTCAGGTATGACCTAAGTCAAATTCCTTACAATTATACAGTGGAAGTGACAAATAGATTCAGGGATTAGATCTGATAGACAGAGTGCCTGAAGATCTATGGACAGAGCTTTGTGACTTTGTATAGGAGGCAGTGATCAAAACCTTACCCAAGAAAAGAAATGCAAAAAGGCAAAATGGTTGTCTGAGGCAGCCTTATAAATAGCTGGGAAAAGAAGAAAAGCAAAAGGCAAAGGAGAAAAGGAAAGATATATCCATCTGAATGCAGGGTTCAAAGAATAGCAAGGAGAGATAAGAAAGCCTTCTTAAGTGATCAATGCAAAGAAATAGAGGAAAACAATAGAATGGGAAAGACTAGAGATCTCTTCAAGAAAATTAGAGACACCAAGGGAACATTTCAGGCAAAGATGGGCACAAAAAAGGACAGAAATGGTACGGACCTAAAAGAAGCAGAAGATATTAAGAAGAGGTGGCAAGAATACACAGAAGAACTGTACAAAAAAGATCTTAATGACTCAGAAAACCACAGAGCTATTTGAAATCCTTAAAGATGATACTGTGAAAGTGCTGCACTCAATATGTCAGGAAATTTGGAAAACTCAGCAGTGGCCACAGGACTGGAAGACATCAGTTTTCATTCCAATCCCAAAGAAAGGCGATGCCAAAGAAAGTTCAAATTAATGCAAAATTGTACTCATTTCAAATGCTAGCAAGATTATGCTCAAAATACTTAAAGCTAGGCTTCAGCTATATGTGAACTGAGAACATCCAGATGTTCAAGCTGGATTTAGAACAGGGAGAGGAACCAGAGATCAAATTGTCAACATCCATTGGATCACAGAAAAAGCAACAGAATTACAGGAAAACATCTACTTCTGCTTTATTTACTATGCTAAAGCCTTTGAATGTGTGGATCATGACAAACTGGAAAATTCTTAAGGAGATGGGAATACCAGACCACCTTACCTACCTCGTGAGAAATCTGTATGCAGGTCAAGAAGCAACAGTTAGAACTGGACATGGAACAACAGACTGGTTCCAAATTGGGAAAGGAATACATCAAGGCTTTAAAATGTCACCCTGCTTATTTAACTTATATGCAGAGTACATCATGTGAAATGCCGGGCTGGATGAGGCACAAGCTGGAATCAAGATTGCCAGGAGAAATATCAATAACCTCAATATGCAGAAGACACCACCCTTATGGCAGAAAGCAAAGAGGATCTAAAAAGCTTCTTGATGAAAGTAAAAGAAGAGAGTGAAAAAGCTGGCTTAAAACTCAACATTCAAAAAACTAAGATCATGGTATCTGGTCCCATTTCATCATGGCAAATAGGGAAACAGTGGTAACAGTGAGAGACTTTATTTTTTTGGGCTCCAAAATCATTGCAGATGGTGACTGAAACCTAGAAATTAAAAGATGCTTGCTCCATGGAAGAAAAGCTATGACAAACTAGACAGCATATTAAAAAGTGGAGACATTACTTTGCTGACGATGGTCTATACAGTCAAAGCTATGTTCTTCCCAGTAGTCATGTGTGGATGTGGGAATTGGACCGCAAAGAAGACTGAACGCTGAAGAATTGATCCTTCTGAGCGGTGGTGTTGGAGAAGAGTCTTCAGAGTCCCTTGGATAGCAAGGAGATCAAACCAGACAATCCTAAAGGAAACCAATCCTGAATATTCATTGGAACACCTGATGTTAAAGCTGAAACTCAATACTTTGGCCACCTGATGTGAAGAACTGACTCATCAGAAAAGACCCTGGTGCTGGGAAAGACTGAAAGGCAGGAGGAAAAGGGGCCGACAGAGGATGAGATGGTTGAGTGGCATCACCAACTCAATGGACCTGAGTGTGAGCAAGCTCTGAAAGTTGGTGATGGACAGGAAGCCTGGTGGTGTAGTTAATATGGTCCCAAAGAGTCAGACACGACTGAGCAACTGAGCTTAATATCTATCTATCTATAAATATATAATATATATAGAGAAAGACAGAATCTGTGAGAGAGAGAGAGAGAGAAACAGAGAGAGATACAAGGGCTTCCCTGGTGGCTCAGATGGTAAATAATCCTCCTGCAACGTGGTAGACCTGGGTTTGATCCCTGAGCTGGGAAGATCCCCTGGAGAAGGGAATGGCAACCCACTCCAGTATTTTTGCCTGGAGAATTACATGGATTGTGGAGCCTGACTAGCTACAGTACATGTGGTTGCAAGGAGTCAGACACATCTGAGTGACTAAGCACAGCACAGCACACGTATATATATGTGTGTGTATATAGTGTGTTAATGATATTGAATAAGCAGTATTTAAGGGATGTACCAGAAAATACCTGGAAAAGGGAAAGGCTACCCACACCAATATTCTGGCCTGGAGAATTCCATGGACTGTAGACTCTATGGGGTAGCAAAGAGTCGGACACAACTGAGAGACTTTCACTTCACTTCACCAGAAAATAGCATGTTACTTTTGCTTTCCTACTATGCCCATAAAATTTATGGAATTCATTGATTTGATAGGTATTACCAGCCATATTCTATGTCAGACAATAGGGATGCTTCTTAAGTGGAGTCTGGGGCAATCCATGGCTTACCCCTTTTAAGTAAAGAAGGCCTGGGGTCACTCTAAGTGCCTTTGCAGAGAAAATTCAGTACATGCACAGGCCCGTGGACGGAGTCCCACACCCATGGGTCTGGCCATTCCTTTTGTTACAACAAGGGAACACCTCTGCGTGGATTGTCAGTAGAGAAGCGCAGTCCTGAAGACCCCATCTCCCACAGTGGCAGCCATGTGGGTGATGCCACGTTGTATGTGCCAAGTTGCTAAATATTTTGCACGTGACTGGAGGGAAAGTAAAAGCCAGGGTGTCTAGGGTGAAATTGAGAGCAGGGAAGAGGCCAGTGAGACAGGCAGGGGCCAGATCGTGTGAAACTTTGTAGGCCACGACAAGAATTTTGAATTTTAAGAACAACAGAAAATCATTGAAAGGATAAGAAAAGGGGAAAAATGACATGATCAGAAATGCTTTTTGAAAGGCTCACTCTTCTTAAAGTCTGGAATTTGTATGTGATGAGGGATGTATGTGTGTCCAGACAGTCGGTAGGAGAAAAGGATTCCTAGGGCAGAGCTGGGCCCTGCTGAATCCCTAGGCTCTGGTGGGTGGGCTGGGGGTCAGCCTGGATGGTGGGCTCTGATGCTGAGGCAGAAGAAAAGTCTATTCACTGGCTACAGTGCTTTTTATTTGAGGGGGGGTCCCTGAGCAAGAGGGCTTCCCAGGTGGATCAGCAGGAAAGAATCCGTCTGCCAATGCAAGAGACACAGAAGTCGCGAGTTCAATCCCTGGGTGGGGAAGATCACCTTGAGGAGGAAAGGGCAACCCACTCCACTATTCTTGCCTAGGAAATCCCATGGACAGAGGGGCCTAGTGGGCTACAGCCCACATGGGGTCACAAAGAGTCGGGCAAGACTGAGCAAGAAGTCAGAAGATGAGGTAGTTAGGTAGCATCACTGACTCAATCGACATGAATCTGAGCAAACTCTGGGAGAAGGTGGTGGACAGAGGAGCCTGGCATGCTGCAGTCCTTGGGATCGCAGAGTGAGACATGACGTTGTGACTGAATAACAACTGAGCAAGAAAAGTGTGGCTCTGAGTTGGGCAGGCAGACAAGTCCAGTAAGGTGGGGAGACGCCTGAGGGGGTTCCAAAATTGAGAGGCAAAAGCCAGAGCCTGAAGAGTCAGTGAATCTAGACAGAGCGGGGGTCAGCGAAGACAGCAATGCCTGCAGCAGGCACAGAGGCCTGGGGAGGCAGCCTCTGTGTGAGTTCTGGGCCAGAAACCTGAATTTAACTGGTCAGGATTAAGGTAAGAAGTCTTCATCTTTCCAGAAGCATCATCTACTCCACTTGGTTAGATTTCACTTGTAAGTTTTTTAATAGGGTGCCCTGGTTGATACAGGACTCGGAAATTTCTGAAACCCTGATGAGAAGCAGGCGGTCAGTGTGGGGATGCAGGGAAGTTGCATATTTTCTGATGTCTTGTATTAAAGAATAGTTGATTTACAATTTTTCAAGTGTATAACAAAGTGATTCCATTTTATATATACATATATATATGTACATGTATATATACATGTTTATATATATATATACGTTTATATATATATATTCAGATTCTTGTCCATTGTACATTATTACAAATAGTTCCCTGTAGCACACAATAAATCCCAGCTGTTCATTTTATATTTAGTAGTGTATGTACTCGGTGTATGTGTGTGCTCAGTCGTGTCCGACTCTTTTACGACCCCGTGGACTGTAGCCCGCCAGGCTCCTCTGTCCATGGGATTTCCCAGGCAAGAATACTAGAGAGGGTTGCCATTTCCTTCTCCAGGGGACCTTCGAACCCCCTATGTCTTGTATCTCCTGCTTTGGCAGGCAGATTCTTTACCCCTGAGCCACCAAGGAAGCTCATCATTTTCACCACTATACCTCTAATCCATGGAACTGTCTTGTTTAGGGTAAGACAATATATTTTTCATATTTTTCTACATATATTTTTAAAATTATTTTCTCCATCATTTCCTTTCTTTTTTCTTTCCCCACCAAAATAAGTATAGTAATACTGGAGGCCATGCTCCATTGGATTTGATCCTCATCTTTCTCACTGACCAAAATGTGGATTCAATACAAAAGAACTGATCATTAATTCTTCATTTATTAGAAGGTATCTGTAGCTGATTCACAGAGCAACACAGCAGACTTCTCAGACAAGGTACACTGGTTTGTAAATCCCTTAATCTCAGGAAGACATTTTTAATTACCGTGGGATACAATGAGCTGGAAACACAAAATCACCATTAGAAATATTATTCACGGTCCACAGACATTGGCAGAGTCCATATCCTGTCCTTGCTTGAATCGCTTGTTGGCATGCTTAGATGAGCAGAGCTAGGAGGGCACTACTAGCTGCCCAAATGCTGGCCCAGGCCCTTCCCAAAGGAGGCCTCTCTCCAGGAATCATTTCTTCTGTTTAAGAAACTATTATGAATCTCAAGATCTTAGATCCAAACAATTCCTCATACGGAATTCAGTGAGCCACATGATCCCTAATGGACATTTATCATTTAGCTGCTGTGTCCAAATATCCTTCTTTGGGGGCAATCCAAGACTGGAAGGAGGTACAGTCTTGTCCCCCCTAGACAGGTGTGGGGGGGCGCAGCTAGAGTAGGGTGCCCAGGCAGATATGCCTGCTGGGAACTCGGAACCTCTACAATACATGGAGGGAGAGTGAGATGCTTTCAAGCACCCCCAGGATTGTGGCTGGGCTGTCAGTGACCTGTGATAGTGACCTCAAAAACAGCATCCTTAACAGACTGACCTTCAACAGAATTTCCTTCCTGGCTTCTGAGCTTGGTTCCCCAGTCTTCCTGGGATTCAGGGAGTTATCTGTTCGTTCCCTAATAAATTCCTTTTCCATTTAAGTCACTTAGATGTCTGTTGTCTGGAACTCTGGCTGGTAAATCCAGTATGGCACTCCCAGCAGGCACGTTCCTAGAGTAGTTAGCATCACAGGCAAGGAAGCTGGTTGTGACAGAAGGAGATCCATGCCTGGCATCTCAAGTTGGAAACCATGGAACTGTTCAGTTTCCTCCTGTATAAACTGCTATCATGCCCACCCTCCCACCTATCCTGAAGGGGTGCTGTGAGAATCAGATGTGATAATGTCCACAGGAAGGAACTTGGTACATGAAAATGGTGATGCCGATACAAAGGATATGAGGGCTCAGCTAGCAAAATAGGTAGAGCAGAGGTCCCCAAACTTTTTGGCACCAGGGACCAGTTTCGTGGAAGACAATTATTCCACAGACAGGGGAAGGGTGGTTTGGGGATGATTAGAGCATATTACATCTATTGTGCTCTTTTTTCTATTATTATTATTACATTGTGATAATGCACTAATGTGAGCAATGGGATGGGGAGTGGCTGTAAATAACAGATCTTCGCTCACGTGCCAGCTGCTCACCGCTGTTGTAGATCCTGGTTCCTAACAGGCCAGGGACAAATACCTATCTGTGGTCCAGGGGCTGGAGGCAAAAACAAATTGGAGCTAAAACTCAGTCTTTCAGTTAAGAATCACCCTTCCTCTCAACTTAAGAGGTCTCCCCAAGGGTTCCTCTTTATCAGGGGTCAGCTGTGATAGGGCATTTTCAACGTGTGTGTGAAGAAGGCTCAGGATCAAGTGTTGCTTCACACTTTGAGGCTTGTATCACCTAAGCAGGGTTCTTTATCACTTAATAGCTTTTTGGAAGAAGAGTATATTTTACAAACAGATTTTTAAACATTATAGTATTTGGGTTTCCCAGGTGGTGGAGTGGTAAAGAGTTTGCCTGCAATGCAGCAGACACAGGAGACCTGGGTTCTATCCTTGGGTCAGAAAGATCCCCTGGAGAAGGGAAGGGCTATGTACTCCAGTATTCTTGTCTGGAATATTCCACAGACAGAGGAGCTTGGCTGGCTATAGTCCATAGGGTCACAAAGAGTCAGACATGACTGAGCGACTGAGCATGCACTCATGATAGCATTTAGTATGTAATAGAATGTTTATTTAATATTTGTCAGATCTATGGGAGTTCATATTAGTCAAGTAGGAAAGAATCTGTCTAAAAGAATTAAGATAGTCTGAGTCTTCAGGACAGAAGGGGTTCTGGGGCCAAGGGTTCAGATGAATACAGCTGAGAAGAGCCCTAGGAGTCTCAGCACCTTTGGACAAGCGGGCAAAGATGAGTCTTTCATTCATTCAGTAACTTTGCCCGGGAGCCACATTCTGTGTTAATCAGTGGGATGAAGAGATGCTAACACAGTCAGTCCCTGCCCTCAGGGGAAGCTTCAGAGGCTCTCGATGTTGGTTTCAGTCTCCTCAACTTTAGTCTCTATGTGTACAGTGGCTTCCTGTGGTAGCTCATATTTCTCCTTGCAAATAGCTTATTATTTCAGGCATTTATATTTTTCTCACTAACTGGACTTAAGAGCACAGACAGCCTCAGACATAAGCAAACTGCCAAGTTTTCTTTCTGAAGGTTTGTTGCTGTTGTTCATTGCTAAGTTGTGTCCGACTCTTTGTGAGCCCATAGACTGCTGCACACCAGGCTTCCCTGTCCTTCAGTATCTCCCAGAGTTTGCCCAAACTTATGTCCATTCTGAAGGCTGGCCTTGCAGAAAAGAGGATAGTGTGGAAATCAGAAGCCATGGTCATTCAAATGCCACTGTCATTGCTTATTATCTGTGTGATTTAGGGCAAATTATTGAGTATCTGCGAGCCTTCATCCCAACAGGGTTTTGTTAGGGATTAGTGAAATCATCATGTGATTTCAGCACAATACTTGGTGCTAAGCAAATAGTCAAAAATATTAAGCATTTTATTCCTAATTTTCCACACTTCCTGCTTTCCTGGAGTCGTGTTTATCAGGGAGCTTTTCCTCCAGAAGCCTTCCCACACCCCACGCTGGGCTAATGACAGCCTCTCCTTTGTGTCCATGTGGTCCCCAGAATTTATCCTTTATACTTTTCATGTTTTTTTTCTTCTTCTGGAAATAATCTGTTTATGTGTTGGTCTTCCCTCGAGAGGCTATACATTTGCTAAGAGCACACATATTTTTTGGTCTAGTAGTTTCTGCTGCTTAGTGGATGCTTAGGAAATGTCTATGGATTGGTTTTTGGCAAATAGGCTAATAAATTATGTATGTATGTAAGATGTATGTAAGAACTTCCCTCATCTAATGCTCCATGGGGCCCCCTCTGATTTCCCCTGTTGTTTGAGGGAGATCTTTCCAGATGCATGGGGCTTCCCTTGTGGCTCAGCTGGTAAAGAATCTGCCTGCAATGGAGGAGACCTGGGTTCAATCCCTGGGTTGGGAAGATCCCCTGGAGAAGGGAAAGGCTACCTACTCCAGTATCCTGGCCTGGAGAATTCCATGGACTGTATAGTCCATGGGGTCTCAAAGAGTCAGACACGACTGAACAACTTTCACTTTCACTTTCTAGATGGATGGGAATAATTACTCCATCTTAGATTTTTGGTTTGCATCCCACTCCATCCCCTGAGTTCTGCAAATAATATTTTAATGTGAAAATGTTACTTCTCCCAAATAAAACACCTGCATGAGTATTCCCAGAGATTAGTTTAAGGCTGAATTTCTAAAAGTATTTCCAGTTACATAGTAATTTATATTCCAGGGGAGGAAAAGATTCTTTAGTTAAGTAAGGTTTCTTTTGGAGAAGGAAATGACAACCCACTCCAGTGTTCTTGCCTGGAGAATCCCAGGGACGGGGGAGCCTGGCGGGCTGCCGTCTATGGGGTCGCACAGAGTCGGACACGACTGAAGCGACTTAGCAGCAGCAGCAGCAGCAGCATTTCTTTATTTGCTGTAGAACTTCTCAGATCTTTTATTTGATTATGAACCTTTTTTCTTTTTCATGGAGTGTTTCACAGATCTGGTATTAGGTGGAACACACATGTAGAAATATCACTTTGATAAAAGCTGGAATTGGTATCACTAAACTGAATTTCAAACTTTTGAAAGCTGCTTAACATTGAGTCCTTGAGTGGTTGTCCTGTGGGTTATCTATTAGAGGTCTGATTTTACATGTTTCCCCATGTACTATTTTTGCAGCAGGTCTTCAAGTAGTGAGATACACACACACACACACACACACACACACATATATATATATATAGAGAGAGAGACCGGCTTTTCTGGTGTCTCAGATGGTGAAGAATCTGCCTGCAAGGCAGGAGACCCAGGTTTGATTCCTGGGTCAGGAAGATCCCTGGAGAAGGGAATGGTTCCCACTCTAGTATTCTTGCCTGGAAAATTCAATGGACAGAGGATCCTGGCGGGCTACACTCCATGGGATCGCAAAGAGTTGGACACAAGTGAGCTACTAACACCACCATCACCATATATATATGTATATAGTGTGTTAATGGTATTGAATAAGCAGTGTTTAAGGGATGTACCAAAAAATAGCATGTTACTTTTGCTTTCTTACTATGCCCACAAAGTATACGGAATTTATTCATTTGACAGGTATTACCAGCCATATTCTATGTCAGACAATAGGGGTGCTTCTTAAGCAGAGTCTGGGGCAATCCATGGCTTACCCCTTTTGGGTAATAGAAGGCTTGGGTTCACTCTAAGAGCCTTTACAGAGAAAATTCAGTACATGCACAGGCCCATGGAGGAAGTTGCACACCCATCAGTCTGGCCATTCCTTTTGTTACAGCACAGAAACACCTCACCTTGTCAGTAGAGAAAAGCTCTTCTGAGCCCTCTCGGGTGACCCACACTGTGGGTCCTGGGAGACCCCATCTCCCCCAGTGGCAGCTATGGCACTGAAGTCCTTCATCCTGTGGGTGATGCCACGTTGCTAAATATTTTACACATGACTGAGGGAAAGCAAAAGCCAGGGTGTCCAGGGTGAAATTGAGAGCAGGGACGAGGCCAGTAAGGCAGGCTGGGGCCAGACCCTGTGAAACCTTGTAGGACACAACAAGAATTTTGAATTTTATCTTAAGAACAACAGAAAGCCATTGAAAGTTTAAGAAAAGGGGAAAAACGACATGATCAGAAATGCTTTTTGAAAGGCTCACTCTTCTTAAAGTCTGGAATTTGTATGTGATGAGGGATGTATGTGTGTCCAGACAGTCGGTAGGAGAAAAGGATTCCTAGGGCAGAGCTGGGCCCCGCTGAATCCCTAGGCTCTGGTGGGTGGGCTGGGGGTCAGCCTGGATGGTGGGCTCTGACGCTGAGGCAGAGGGAAAGTCTGCTCACTGGCCACAGTGCTTTTTATTTGAGTGGGGGGGCGGGGGTGGGTGGCGGGGAGGGGTCCCTGAGCAAGAAGTCAGAGGATGAGATGGTTAGGTAGCATCATTGCCTCAGTGGACGTGAATCTCAGCAAACTCTGGGAGATAGTGGTGGACAGAGGAGCCTAGCATGCTGCAGTCCATGAGGTCAAAGAGTCAGACATAACTTAGCAACTGAACAACAACTGAGCAAGGAAAGTGTGTGTTCTGAGTTCGGCAGGCAGACAAGTCCAGTAAGGTGGGGAGATGCCTGAGGGGCTCCAAAATTGAGAAACAAAGCCAGAGCCTGAAGAGTCGGTGAATCTAGACAGAGCGGGGGTCAGCGAAGACAGCAATGCCTGCAACAGGCACAGAGGCCTGGGGAGGCAGCCATCGTGTGGGTTCTGGGCCAGAAACCTGAAGTTAACTGGTCAGGGCTAAGGTAAAAAGTCTTTTTTCAGAAACATTACCTTGTTGCACTTTTGTTTGGGGAGGTGGAGCAGGCAGAGCTCAACCAGGAAACAAAAGCAGACAAACCCCATCCGAGGCCAGGATAACCACAGCTGGGACTGAGGCTTGTCTCTGAGGGAAGGGCGGGGCTTTTATCAGGGTTTGGGGACTCCTGGTGTTGAAGATGAGAGGAAGGAAGCTAAATGTTGGAGACTCTGCAAAATTTCTAGTTTAAGCTGTTGTGCTTTTGGAAAAAGGTGGGTGCAGCTCAGAGTTGAGAGATGGTGCCTGTCCCCACCTCTGCACCCCACCCCGGACCTCAGAACCTCTCTGGAAGGCAGATGCACTGGGAAACAGTCCCTTAAATGGAAGCCCTCAGGGACTGCCAATGATGAAAATGTGGATCCTCCTTGGGGCTGGGGACAGAGCTGGAGGGGAAGGACATGGCCCATAGGGCAGGGTCACTGGACGGGAGGGGGCTGGGAAGCTTCTAAGAGGACCACTTCAGGGCACCACACAAATAATGTGAGACTTTATTTTAGTTTTATTATTTTTTTTGTGAGAGGCAGGGGGAGGGCTGGATTTCAGGTGTAATACTGGAAGGAACTGAGTTGTTACTTGATAAATACAAAGGTGACATTATCAGTACCCTTGCATGGTGAAGAGTGTATATCGTGCTTGAATTCCACTTGAGTCCCTTGACAGTAAGGATTTAGCAAACAAAGCCCTTCCCTTCTGCACGGCTCTAAACATGAAGACAGGAAGGAAACCTAAGCATTAACGCAACGCCCAGGTGAGCTGTGACTCTTTTTTCACTCTTCCTAAATCCACCTTGCAATTTCAGTTTGAAAATTCACAACAACCTATTCTACTTTCAGGACAACAGCTGCCACATTTCACTTTTATTCCCAACCACGGATCTTGAAACAGTGAGTTAAACACTTCACGTCCATCAGGAGTGAGCTTTGGAGTTGGTGGGGTCAGCTAGGTTGATCGCTTTTAGACTCCTGAGGATTGAACAAACTAAAATTGCTTGGTGAGATAGGAAAGAGCCTCTTTATAGAGTATTGCTTCTGTGTGCTCTGCTCCACATATATATTTTTTCATAACAAAGCACTGAACCAAACAATAACAGAGGCATTTCTGTCTTTCCCTCTGCAGAAAGAATGCCTGAGGAGGCTACTGCACTAGTTAACATGATTGCATGCTGAATGCCCTAAATTCTCCACCACAAAAAACCTCAAGAAGATGGTTCAATTATTGGATAAGCCTTTCTATAATAAATCCTGGAGAGATAGAAGATATAAAGGAGAAATTAGAGAAGATCACTCACAATATGTGTATGGAATGCAGCCTGAGGAGATGATTTCCTTCAGCATCTTAACTACTTAGTTCTGGCGGGGAGGAGGAAGCGCAGGATAAATTCCTGCAATGGAGCTTGGGAATCCTCCGTCTTCAGCTTGCAAAGTGTTTAGACAATGTAAGGACACTAGATGGCGCCCGTAATCTTAAAACATAGTCAACAGCTAGTTATTTTTTCTTTATAGGCACCCGCTGGCGCTAATGGTTAAGAATCCACCTGCCAATGCAGGAGATGTGAGAGACCTGGGTTTGATCCCTGAGTGGGGAAGATCCCCTGGCGGAGGGCACGGCAACCCACTCCAGTATCCTTGCCTGGAGAATCCCATGGACAGAGGAGCCTGGTAGGCTACAGTCTATGGGATCACAAAGAGTTAGACATGACTGAAGTGACTTAGCATGCACATATGACTACCTTGTCACAAAATAGTTGATTATTGAAACTATATACATATCTGCTCAAACATTTCCCATTACTGATATCCTGTGAGGTGCTCCTTAAGTAATGGTTTGGTGGTCAAATACGTTTGGGAAAAGCAATATATTTTATTGGTCTCTAAGGAGGTTCCCCTCCAGTACTCTTGCCTGGAAAATCCCATGCATGGAGGAGCCTGGTGGGCTACAGTCCATGGGGTCGCACAGAGTCGGACACGACTGAAGCGACTTAGTATAGCATAGCATAAAGAGGTTCCCAATACGTGCTGGTAAACGGTTTCTGAAAAGGTCTTCAGTGAAGGAAACTGGTCATTAGGGAACCCTTTCTCTCAGGAGAAACCCAATACAATCCCGCTCTTCCAGAGTCCCGTGAACTCATGTTGAGAAATGCTCATCTATTCTACAGAAAAGGCAATGGCACCCCACTCCAGTACTCTTGCCTGGAAAATCCCATGGATGGAGGAGCCTGGTAGGCTGCAGTCCCTGGGGTTGCTGCAAGTTGGACACGACTGAGTGACTTCACTTTCACTTTTCACTTGCATGCATTGGAGAAGGAAATGGCAACCCACTCCAGTGTTCTTGCCTGGAGAATCCCAGGGAAGGGGGAGCCTGGTGGGCTGCTGTCTATGGGGTCACACAGAGTCGGACACGACTGAAGTGACTTAGCAGCAGCAGCAGCAGCATCCATTCTAACACCTGCCCCAAAGAAGGAATTGCTCAAACTATCGAAAAGAGGCTTTCCTCCGATACAGTGATCTGACACACAAAAAATATTACACATATTCTTGGGTTTCCCTGCTGGCTCAGATGGTAAAGAATCCACTTGCAATGAAGGAGACCTGGGTTTGATCCCTGGGTCAGGAAGATCCCCCAGAGAAGGGCATGGCTACCCACTCCAGTATTCCTGCCTGGAGAATCCCTGTGGACAGAGGAGCCTGGCAGGCTACAGTCCATGGAGTCACAGAGTCAGACATGACTGAACAACTTTCACTATACTGTATGACACATATTCATAAGGTACAGTGGTTGGTAGTAATAGTGTTAAGTACTTACAACGTGACATGCTCTGTTCTAAGTGCTTTGTCTTCTCTTTCCTCAGTATGCCACCTCTCTGTGTGTGCTCACACACATTAGATACATTGATACATGGTTGGCCTTGGATTTGCAGTTGGCTGAATTGTTTAGTTGCTCAGTTGTGTCCGATTCTTTGTGACCCCGTGGTTCTCTGTCCATGTGATTTCCCAGGCAAGAATACTGGAGCTGGTTGCCATTTCCTTCTCCAGGGGGTCTTCCTGACCCAGGGATCAAACCCATGCCTCCTGCATTGGCAGGTGGATTCTCTACCGCTGAACCACAAGGGAAGCCCAGTTGGTTGAATGCATGGATGCAAAACCCGCTGATGCGGAGGGCCGACTGTATTCAATGTACTATGCCATTTTATACAAGGGACTTGAGCTTAGCGGATTTTGCTGTTGACAGGTTGTCCTGGAACAAATCTTCCGAGGATATGGAAGACAGCTGTATCTGCTTTGGGCAGTGAGCATTTTGAGATCTATTATTCTCACTCATCTTTGAGATTTCATTTCCTGGTACAGAACCTGACACATAGTAAGCCATTAATAAAACAAATTGTCTTAGAAGAGTCTGCAGTCTGTGTGGGAGAATAATTCAGGAAAATAGAAATGGATATTGCATCCCTGATTAGCAAGGTAGTTGTCTATTATATAAGTCCCTTCTTGATGAAGATCAATCGAGAGCAGAGATCTACCCTTCGGCTCTCTTCCCCAGGGATGCTATTTCTCCTCTCTAAATGTACTATGCTATTTTTAGCATGACTTACTTGCAAATAAATCTTACATGACTTAGAAATCTATGCATTGAATTTTTATTTAGGGTTTTTGTTCTTTTGTCTTCTAGGAAGGTATAGCTTGTCTTTACATGTCCAGTGGAAGCTGTAGGTGCAAAATATTATCCTCCATATTCCATTGCTAATAATTCTGTCAGTTTTCTTTCCATATTGTAATAACGTGTGAGTTTCTCAAGCCTGTTTATTTCTTCCTTGTAGTGTTAAACAATGAAATTCCAATACTGAACCTTTATACTAGCCAATTTATAGCCACAGTTTATATAAATTTTCACAAGCTGAAAAGAATTCCTTTTCCTTTCCAACTGTAAAAAATGAATGGTATTTTCATTGTTAAACTATCTTTGCAAATGTTTTACATAAAAAAGAATATGATATTTGAACTTCAGACATTGCTGTTATGTACTATGAATTGAAATCTCTAAGAAGACTATAATTCTGATTTGTTGCCATGCTTACTCTGTGGTCCTGGCAATAATATTTAAATGGATTAATCTACTTCTGGAAGCAGAAATACTTGGGAGTTTTCTTTGTTGAGCCATAACAAGGTTATTATCTTGTTCCTTTTCCCACCACCTGCCTAGAGATTAAACAAATAAAACCCATAGCTTAGGGGATTTCTTAAACAGAGTTAAAAAGTCAATAATATCATCTCTGTGCCTCAGTTTATTCATACTTCAAGTGAACATAATAAGGCTAGAGTTGTTATAAGATTACGTTAGCTACACCTGTGACTGACTCAAAAGCTCCATGTAAATATTAGTTCCTTATAGTTTTGTGTGGGCTTCCCTGCTAGCTCAGCTGGTAAAGAATCCACCTGCAATGCAGGAGACCTGGGTTCGATCCCTGGGTTGGGAAGATCCCCTGGAGAAGGGATAGGCTACCTGCTCTGGTAATCTTGGGCTTCCCTGGTGGCTCAGCTGGTGGCTCCTGCAATGCAGGAGACCTGGGTTCGATCCCTGGGTTGGGAAGAGCCTCTGGAGAAGGGAATGGCTACCCACTTCAGTATTCTGGCCTGGAGAATTCCATGGACTGTATAGTCCATGGGGCCACAAAGAATTGAACACGACTGAGCGACTTTCACTCACTCACTGTGGTTCTGTGTGCTTCTGAATGTGCTGTGCACACCAAGCAATGTGTACAAAGAAGGCTGTATACACTGAGATCATTGTCAAGGTTTCGAAGAGAGATTGTGCCGTGAGGAGAAAGAACACTGATCTGGGGTCAAGGGAGCTGCTTTTGAGTCCCACGTCAGAGTGAGGAGCTGTGGAGCTATAGACAAATCATTTAGCCATTCTGAATCCTCTTTCCCTGATGTGGAAATTGAGAGAAATAATAACATTGGTCCCTAGAATCGATGCATGTGAAAGTGCTTTGTGTCTGGGAAAGTGCTTTGACAATGGGAACGCTGATTGTACTGAAATGACAGAGTGGTCCCCCAGTCTACAGATTTTCAGCCAGGATGAGGAAGATATGTAAGTATGTCCTAGAAAGAATTTCAGAGTCAGTCTCCCAGGCTCTAGTGACTTTTCAAGGCATCACTATTTTTATTTAATACTTTTTCATCAATAAATAATTTTTGAGAGATGGCTAGGTACCAGGCACTGTGCTAAATGTTGAGGATACAAAATCATACAAGATACAGAGTTTGCTTTCAGAGAGCTTTTGGTAACTTAGTAGAGAAAGATAAACATGTAAATAAACACGGGCAATGAGGTTTAAGAGCTTATAGAATTTTAAAGTTATATCTTGTCTAAAATTTTCTTTTTTAAATTTTTAATTGGAGGATAATTACTACACAATGTCGTGTTGCTTTCTGCTGTACATCAACATGAATCAACCATGGGCATACATATGTCCCGTCTCTCTTGAACCTCCCCACACCCCATCCCACCCCTCTGGGTTGTCACAGAACGCCTGGTTGAGTTCCCTGCGTCATACAGGAAATTCCCACTGGCTATCTATTTTACAAATGGTATTACATATGTTTCAGTGCTACTTTCTCAATTTGTCCCACCTTCTGCTTCCCCTGCTGTGTCCATAAGTCTGTTCTCTCTCTGTGTCTCTGTTCCTGCCTTGCAAATAGGTTCATCAGTACCAGTTTTCTGTATTTCATAAAAATGCATTAAAAAAAGTATATATTTGTCTTTCTCTTTTTGACTTCACTCTGTATAACAGGCTTTAGGTTCATCCACCTCCCTAGAACTGACTCAAATTCATTCTTTTTAATGGCTGAGTAATATTCCACTGGGCTTCCTGCTTCCCTCGTAGCTGTCAGTAAAGAATCTGCCTGCAATGCAAGAGACCCAGATTCGATTCCTGGGTCAGTAAGATCCCTTGGAGAAGGAAATGGCCACCCACTCCAGTATATCTGCCTGGGAAATCCCATGGACAGAGGACTCTGGTGGGCTACAGTCCATCAATTTGTAAGAGTCGGAAAAAGAGTTGGACATGACTTAGTGACTAAAGCACCACCAATATTCCATTGTATATAGGTTCCACAGCTTCTTTATCCATTTACCTCTCAATGGACATCTGGGTTGCTTCCAGGTCCTGGCTACTGTAAATAGTGCTGCAATGAACATTGGAGTACGTGTCTTTTAAAACTGGTTTCTCAGGGTATATGCACAGTAGTGGGTTGCTGGGTCATATGATAGATTTATTCCTAGTTTTTAAGGAATCTCTACACTGTTCACAATGGCTGCACCAATTTACATTCCCACCAATGGTACAAGAGGGTTCCCTTTTCTCCACATCCTCTCCAGCATTTATTATTTGTAGAGTTTTTGATCATGGCCCTTCTGACCAGTGTGAGGTGACATCTCATTGTAGTTTTGATTTTACATTTCTCTGGTAATGAGTGATGCTGAATATCTTTTCATGTGTTTATCAGCTATCTGTATGTCTTCTTTGGAGAAATGTTAAGTTCTATCTTATATGTCATTTAAGTATAGAAGAAGTAGGTCGGGGGGAGTAGTTGAAGGGGTGATGATAGGCGATAGAACAAGGGCCTGGCACGGGACCTTACCCTAATTCTTCCATACTCAGTCCTTCTAGACATCTGATAGTTGCTGAGTGAGCAGGAACCTCTATGTGTGGGAGAACCACAGACATACAAAAGGGAGGGTCAAGCATGCAGACCACTGGACACTGCTCAGGTCAACTGACTGCATCCTATAGGTAAATCACGTGTGCAGGGTGTGGGAGTTGGAGTGATGGTTAACAAATATTAGGTCACTTGGAAAATTCTAGTTATATATCATAGCTATACAGCAAAGATGAATTTTCCAAAGGGCACAATGAAAACCACAAACTAAATGCTTTATTTAGTTATGAATCATAACCATAGCCGGAGAAAGCAATGGCACCCCACTCCACTACTCTTGTCTGGAAAATCCCATGGATGGAGGAGCCTGGTGGGCTGCAGTCTGTGGGGTCGCTAAGAGTCAGACATGACTGAATGACTTCACTTTTCACTTTCATACATTGGAGAAGGAAATGGCAGCCCACTCCAGTGTTCTTGCCTGGTGAATCCCAGGGACAGGGGAGCCCGGTGGGCTGCCGTCTATGGGGTCACACAGAGTCAGACACGACTGAAGCGACTTAGCAGCAGCAGCATAACCATAGCCATAAAACTGGGCTCTTTATGTAATTCTCTGTTATTATTTGCATGATTGCCAAAACTGCAGAGTGGACATGAACACTCATAGTGGATTTAACTACTTATCATAGAATTTATCCCAAGGAGGTAGCTTGATGTAATAGAAAGAAGCATCAATAGATATTCAAAGAGAAGAAATGGCTTGGAGAAGAGAGGAGTGGGGAAAGCAAGATGAAAGGAAGGAAGGCGAGTAAGAGGAGGTAGGTGATGGATATTAAGACTGAATATTTATTCTGACTCTCTAGTTAGGTGCACTTTTTTCCCTCCATGCTACATGGCTTGCAGGATCTTATTTCTCTGACCAGGGACTGACCTCATGTCCACTGCAGTGGAAGCACAGAATCTTAACCACTGGACCACCAGGGAAATCCCTAGTTAGGTGAACTTTGACAAGTCATTTAACCTCTCTGAACCATATTCTTTTCATCTGGACATGGTGATTTACCTTTCACGGTGACTGTGAGAATATAAGTTACTTTTATAAAGTAATTACTTTTCTAATATGGCTGGTGCATAAATCCTTGCTAACTCGTTGCTAGTAATTTTTGTATTGAGGTAAATGGTGATGTGCTACCACTTAGCAACATCAGCAAATTGTATGTAGCACTATTTTACACATTATTCATTTTTAAAAAATTATTTGTATTTTTGGCTACGCTGAGTCTTTGTTGCTGCTCAGGCGTTTCTCTAGCTGTGGCGAGTGGGGGCCACTCCCTGGCTGTGGTGTGTGGGCTTCTCACTGTGGTGGCTTCTCTTGCTGTGGGGCATCTAGGGCATGTGGACTTCAGTAGTTGTGGCTTCTGGGCTCGAGAGCACAGGCTGAATAGGTGTGGCACACGGGCTTAGTTGCTTTGTGACATCTGGGATCTTCCCAGAACAGGGATTGAACCTGTGTCTCCTGCACTGGCAGGCAGATTCTTTCCCACTGAGCCATGGGGGAAGCCCGCACATTATTCTTAAACAGTTCCATGCAACAAACTCCATGCATCATGAAGATGCAGTTTTTAGAGTATAATGATGGATTTTGAAAGAAATTTAGCACTTTGAAAAATAAATAATATATTGAAAAAAAATTCATGCTTCTCAATGTTCTACTGGATACAAATATGTCTCAGAAAATCTAAATGAAAACACTAGCACCTCTACCTGATTCTGAAGGAAGTAACGCGCCTCAAACCTGAATGCCATTTAAATTGCGACGTGCACCTGAAGCCGTAATGCTTTCTTCCGTATTTCCTTTGGAATGAAGGTGCTTTTGGAGTTATAACTGGAAGGGACTTTCTCTCAGATGGTGTCAGACATGGAGGGAATAAAGATTAAGGAGCAATACTCACAGATAGGATCTGGTCTCCTCTCTGGAGCTCCCCGCTCAGGTCTGCTGGTCCACCAGCCAGAATGAAGGAGACAAAAATACCTTCTCCGTCTTCTCCGCCCACGATGTTGAAGCCCAGGCCAGTGGAGCCTTTATGCAGGACCACCTTGCGGGGCTCCCTGCAGAAACAAGCGGAGAATCACGTCCATAGGGTGGCCCAGTCAAGATTTACATCGCTCTTACTTAGTACCTATGAAAATGGCTTCTCCAATTATGATAAATTTGCATATCAAAAATATGCTAATATCAGGGCAGATGTCTGAATTCCTCACTGTAACAAATGGCAATATACATGCAAATTTATCCCTAATTCCAAAACATTTCCTTAAACTAGCTTTACTTCCAATTTTCCTTTGTTTATAACATCTGTTCTTGTACTGAGCACTACTGCAGCAGTATTCAATAGGATGGATGTATCCAAAAAGAGGAAGAGAATTTGGGGGACAAGAGACTAGACTGAATAGGCCAGACGATGAACTATATTACATGACAGCCTGTGGGCTTGTTTTTTGTTTAATTAAAATTTACTCTGGAGGCAGTGGGGACTCACTGGAAGATTTTTGAGGCATGAATACTATTTAAATCAATGTTAGGAAGATTACAAATGGCCACGTGTAGGATTGATGGAGTTGGAAGCACAGATATGATGGGAGACAGGAAAACTACTGAGGCATATTGACCAAGGAATCCAGGTTTAAGTAAGTGACAGGCTGCCTAGGAGGGAGGGCAGTGATGATGAAAAGAACCGGCAACATGAAAGGGGTCATTTGAAGGCAGGAACAGAGGTTGTTTTGGGTATTGGAGGAGGAAGGAAGAATATATGAAAGTGAAAGTGAAGTCGCTCAGTCGTATCCGACTCTTTGCGACTCCATGGACTGTAGCCTACCAGGCTCCTCTGTCCATGGGATTTTCCAGACAATAGTACTGGAGTGGATTGCCATTTCCTTTTCCAGCAGATCTTCTGGACCCAGGGATGGAACCCAGGTCTCCTGCATTGTATATAAGTACTTGCAAAAAGGGGAGAGAGTGTGGGTGGAATCCAGGGTACAAGCATGAGTATGATGTTGACATGCTTAATTCCAGGTACTAGTCGGACATCCTTGTGGAGATGTGTGAAGCAGTTAGAGACAAAGGATAGGAGTTTAGATTCTCAGAGAGGACTGCAAAGGCAGATTTGAGGGTCATCAGTAAAAGGATGAGAGATCAAATCTTAAGCCAACAGTTCATTGAGATTGTTTAGAGGTTGAAAAATTATGGAACACAGAATTGCAAGGGTTCTAAGAAAGCATCTAGTCGAATTATCTCGTATCAGTAGTTTCAAAAAATGTTATCCTGCAAGCTTCAGATTTGACCAAGATCTTTTTTAAATATCACCTACCCTTCTCTTTCAAATATCTCAGTTCCAATTATGAAATGTTTCTCTTCTATTTTCCTACTCTTAATGATGTAAGAATGACAAAAAAGTCCAATATATTTTTATTTTTTTAAATTAATTTTTTATTGGAGTATCGCTGCTTTACAATGTTATGTTAGTTTCTGCTGTGCAATAAAGTGAATCAGTTATACATAAACGTATTGTTGTAGTTCAGTGGCTAAGCCATGACCAACTCTTTGTGACCCCATGGACTGCAGCATGCCAGGCTTCCCGGTCCTTCACTATCTTCTGGAATATACTCCAACTCATGTCCATTGAATCAGTAATGCCATCCAGTCATCTCATCTTCTGCCACCCCCTTCTCCTCCTGCCCTCAATCTTTCCCAGCATCAGGATCTTTTCCAGTGAAGCAGCTCTTTGCATCAGGTGGCTAAAGTATTGGAGCTTCAGCTTTAGCATCAGTCCTTCCAATGAATATTCAGGGTTGAGTTCCTTTAGGATTGCCTGATTTGATCTCCTTGCAGTCCAAGGGACTCTCAAGAGTCTTCTCCAACACCACTGTTCAAAAGCATCAATTCTTTTGCTCTCAGCCTTCTTTATGGTCCAACTCTCACATCCATACATGACTACTGGAAAAACCATAGCTTTGACTATACAGACTTTTGTCGGCAAAGTGACATCTCTGCTTTTTAATATGCTGTCTAGGTTTGTCATAGCTTTTCTTCCAAAGAACAAGTGTCTTTTAATTTTGTGGCTTCAGTCACTGTTTGCGGTGATTCTGGAGTCCAAGAAAATAAAGACTGTCACTATTTTTCCACTTTTCTCCATCTATTGGCCATGAAGTGAAAGGACTGGATTCCATGATCTTCGTTTTTTTGAATGTTGAATTTTAAGTCAGCTTGTTCACTTTCCTCTTTCACCCTCATCAAGAGGATCTTTAATTCCTCTTTGTGTATGCATATCCACTCTCTGTATATCCATATCCTTCCCACTGAGGTCACCACAGAGCATTGAGTAGAGTTTCCTGCACTATACATGAGTTTTTTAATTAGTTATCTGTTTTATACATAGCAGTGATTTTATGTCTATCCCAATCTCCCAATTCATCCCAACCCTCTTTCACCCTCCTTGGTAACCTAAGTTTGTTCTCTCAATCTATGACTCTCTTTTTGCTTTGCAAATAAGTTCATCTGTAGCATTTTTTTAAGATTCTACACATAAGGAATATTATATGATATTTAGGTCATCATAATAATGACTACACAGACTTTTTTTATTTGCTATCACATTTCCTTGCATAAAGAGATGCATTATAGCTATATTTACCCTTATTTGAAGAAAGGTGTACAATGCACACTAGAGCTTGGACTATAAGTGATATGTAACAATGCTATGTATTAAGAAGTAACTTGACATAGAGTTAGTTCATTCTGGTGGGTGTAGACTACTTATACGCGATAACATGCAATAAGTCAGTTTCCTATAGGGTATGTTAGAAAGCAGTACATATTTTGGGAAAAAGAAAAAGTGGAGGAGTGCAAGGACAGGTGCTTGCAGGGATGAGCTTGCTCAGGATTTACTGAAAAGGTGACAGTTGAGGAAAAACTGAAGAGGTGAGGAATCTCATCATGCTATCTAAAGGAGACATTCCAGCTAGCAGGGACAGAGGCCCTGATATGGGAAGGTGCTTGGTGTTGTCAAGGAAAAGCTAGGAGGCCATGTGGCTGAATGAGTGAACAAGGGAAGGAGAATGGGTAAAAGATGACGTCAGTGGACTAGTTTTCTATTGATGAGTAACAAATTACCACAAACTTGGTGGTGACAAATTACCACAAACACCCACTATTATCTCACAGTCTTGTAGGTAAGAAGTTGGGGTGGCCTCGTCTAGGTTGTCTGCCTAGGATTTCATAAGGTTGTTATCAAAGTGTCAGACAGGACAAACTTTATTGGGATACTCTGGGGAAAAAGCCAGATCCATATTCAAGTTAGCTTGTTGGCAGAATTCAGTATCTTGTACTTGTAGGACTGTTTTACATATATTGGGTTGGCCAAAAGAGTTCGTTCAGTTATTTCTGTAAGACTTTATGGAAAAAATCCAAATGAACCTTTTTTTGGCCAACTCAGTGTTTTGTTATAAGGAATTGACTGATGGAGCCATGAATGATGAGAAGCTCCAGGATCTATAGTCAGCAAGCTGGAGACCCAGGAGAGCTGATGGTATAACTTCCAGCTCAAGTTTGAGTCCAAAGTTAGGAGAAAAGCAATGCCCCAGATCAAAGGCAGAAAGAAAGAGTAAATTCTCTCTTACTTTGTCTTTGGTTTTATTCAGGCCTTCATTGTGTTGGATGGGGCTACTCATATGAGAGAGGACAATCAGCTTTACTCAGTACACTGATACAAATGATAGTCTCATCCAGAAACATCCTCACAGACACACTTGGAGTAAGGTTTAATTATCTGGGCACCCTGTGACCCAGTCAAGTTGACATACAAAATTAGCCATAACAAAGACTGAGGTCCTGTTTCCTTGCTGGCTACCAGTTGGGAGTCTCTATCAGCTTCTAGAGGCCACCCCTTTTCCTTCTCATGTGGTCCTCTCTAAACTTCAAGTCAGAAATGGTACACTGAATCCTTTCCTTTTTGGGAAGCTCTCTGGTTTGTTCTTCAGCAGCTGGCTGGATTTAACTCTCTGCTTTTCCAAGGTCTGTGTGATTAGGTTTGAAGCACCCAGATGATTCTTCACCTTAAGATCAACTGCTTAGTAACCTTAATTACATTTGCAAAGTCCCTTTTCCATGTAAGGAAACTTAACTGTGGGAGCAACACCAGAAGGTGGAGATCATGGGGCCATTTCAGAATTTTGACTCCCACAGGCAGATAGGCAACAGGGGATAAATCCTGAAGGGTCCCATAGACCATTTTAAAACTTTGATTTTTACTCTGAGAGAAACAGGGACCCACTGGGAAAAATTACCTGATCTGATTTACATTTTAAACGATTATTTTGGTATAAAGTACATATGAGAGGCAAAGACTAAAGAAGACAGGTTCGGTGGATTTTGTTATATTTAGGCAAAATATAATAGTGCCGTGGGCGAGAGTGGTATTAGAGGAGGTGGTGGACAGTGGATACATTTCTAGTCTGTTTTCTTTTCCTGTTCAGATTGAACAACAGACTGGTTCCAAATAGGAAAAGGAGTACGTCAAGGCTGTATATTGTCATCCTGCTTATTTAACTTCTATGCAGAGTACATCATGAGAAACGGTGGGCTGGAGGAAGCACAAGCTGGAATCAAGATTGCCGGGAGAAATATCAATAACCTCAGATACGCAGATGACACCACCCTTATGGCAGAAAGTGAAGAGGAACTCAAAAGCCTCTTGATGAAAGTGAAAGAGGAGAGTGAAAAAGTTGGCCTAAAGCTCAAAGTTCAGAAAACGAAGATCATGGCATCCGGTCCCATCACTTCATGGGAAATAGATGGGGAAACAGTGGAAACAGTGTCAGACTTTATTTTTGGGGGCTCCAAAATCACTGCAAATGGTGGTTGCAGCCATGAAATTAAAAGATGCTTACTCCTTGGAAGGAAGGTTATGACCAACCTAGATAGCATATTGAAAAGCAGAGACATTACTTTGCCAACAAAGGTCCATCTAGTCAAGGCTATGGTTTTTCCAGTGGTCATGTATGGATGTGAGAGTTGGACTGTGAAGAAGGCTGAGCGCCGAAGAATTGACGTTTTTGAACTGTGGTGTTGGAGAAGACTCTTGAGAGTCCCTTGGATTGCAAGGAGATCCAACCAGTCCATTCTGAAGGAGATCAGCCCTGGGATTTCTTTGGAAGGAATGATGCTAAAGCTGAAACTCCAGTACTTTGGCCACCTCATGCGAAGAGTCGACTCATTGGAAACGACTCTGATGCTGGGAGGGATTGGGGGCAGGAGGAGAAGGGGACAACAGAGGATGAGATGGCTGGATGGCATCACTGACTCGATGGACGTGAGTCTGAGTGAACTCCGGGAGTTGGTGATGGACAGGGAGGCCTGGCATGCTGCAATTCATGGGGTCAGAAAGAGTCGGACACGACTGAGCGACTGAACTGAACTGAAAATAAATTAATTTTAAAAAAAGCTTCAACATTCTATTTGGTTTTTCTTTATATCTTTTATTCCTTTGCTGAGACTTTCTATTTCTTAAAAAAAATTGATTTCAAGTGTATTTGTAATTGCTCATTGAAGCATGATGGCTGCTTTAAAATCCTTGACAGAAAATTCCAACATCTGTGTTATTAGTACCTCAATGTTGCTATCTTTTGTCTTTCTTCATTCAAGTTGAGGTTATCCTGGTTTTTGGTATAAGTGATCTTTTATTGTATACTGTACATTTTGGGTGTTATGTTGTGAGGCACTGGATTATATCTCATTTTAGTCTTTTCCAGGTTGTAGATTTGTTTAGCAGATCCAAGTGGGATGGGTATTCAGCTCTCCACATGGCTCTGGCGACACCAGAGAGGAGAGTGGGTACCAGTTTGCATTCTAGTCATTCTACCTGCCTGCCACTTGGTGGGGTAGAGGCTCAGGTCCTTCTGGACCCACTGACACCAAAGATGGAGAGAAAGTGGCATGTTGACCAGTACTACCTTGAACCAACTTGTTCTGCCTCTGAGAGGGGCTAGAAGTTCAGCCCTCCCCACCCGCGTCGAGCCCCATGGACACTCCCCTGGTAGGTAGGTAAAGTGGTTTGCCAACAAGTGCTGCTTCCTTCTCCCTCCTCCTATCTGTTGCCACTGCCCAGGGGTAGAAATTCAGCTCCCGGCAGGGCCCTGCCAATACCAGGATTAAGGGAACAGAAAGCTACTATCATTCCAGCTCTTTCAGCTGCTGGGTAAAGATGCAAGTTCAGCTTCCCACTGAAAGTGGAGTATCAACTAACAACACCTCATACCATCTGATTCTGCCTTTTAGTTGCAGGATGGGAATGGAAGTTCAGCTCTTCTTTGGCCCCCTGACACCAACCCAGTGGAAGAAATGAGGGGCCATCTCATAATTGTGTATCCCAGTTGTCTCTGGTGGGGTCAGGAGTCCAGCTATCCACATGGTCTACTGGTACCACAATGGTGAGTGAACGACTTTTTCTTTGTTATCTGGCTAGAGTAGGACCCCACTGCCCAAAACTTCCCTGTTCTATTAGTCTACTCTTTCCACAGTCCTTTGGTTACAGGGAGCAGGCTTTTCTTGAGGCTTTTTAATCTATACGTAGTGGCGGTTTCAGGGTATAACCTTCTGTGGCCCATCCAGGATATACGGGATGCAGAAAGAAAATCCAGATAACTCACATGAGTGTCATTCCTCTTTGAGCCAGCCTGACATCTTTCCAACTTAAAAAAATATATTTCTTTATTTATGGCTGTGCTGGGTCTCTGTTGCTGCAAGCAGGTTTTCTCTAGGCTGCAGCGAGCAGGGGCTACTCTTTCTTCATTGTATACGCAGGCTTCTCATGGTGGTGGTTTCCCTTGTTGCAGAGCATGGGAAGCTCTGCAGCACGTGGACTCTAGGGCCCTAGGGCGTGAGCATTCAGCAGTTGCAGTGTGTGGGCTCAGCAGCTGTGGCTCATGGGCTTAGTTGCTCCACAGCAGGTAGGATCTTCCTGGACCAGGGATCGAACCCATGTCCCCTGCATTGGCAGGCGGATTCTTAACCACTGGACCACCAGAGGAGTCCTTTGTCCAGCTTTTTAGAGTGTTTTTATGTTTGTTTGTTTGATTATGTCTAAAGTTGTTTTTGCTTTTCTACATAAAAGGGAGAATTAGGAATGGGGATACTTTCCATTGGCTGATACCAGAAATCCAGGTTCTAGATACGTTTTTGAAGGTAGGGGTTAATAGGATTTTTGACAAAAAAGTTATTATAAACAATATCTTTTATTCCCCCTCCCCCCCAGTATAAATCACATACTCTCAGTGGGACCAATGACATTCAAGCTGTAGATAATAAACAGATGGCAGGAAGGAGGCTACTATGACTCTGTTTACCTAGGTGCTAAATGTTGTACTTGATGCTTTCTGTGCATCATTCCATTTATTCCTCAAAACAAATCCAGTGACGGAGGTACACTGATGTCCTCAACAACTTTGAAACTAATTCTAAAAGGAAGATGTGTTGGTGACTGGATAGATTGAAGAGGAAGTACAGTAAAATGTTGAAGCCAGAATCTAGATGGCAAGTATATGGGTGTTCATTATAGCATTCTTTAAATTTCTTTATGTTTGAAAAATTTTATAACAAAATATTGAGAAAAGTAGGCAACCTGATGAAGAAATTTTTTTGACAACTCTCTAGTGTAGTTGAACAAGACTGCTTGCCCAACTTTTTACTGAGTTTAGTAAGTAGAAAAGACAGAACTAAGGTGCAGATTTTCTCATTCAAAATCCCAGAGTCTAAAGTACAATATATTCCAGAGACTGTCAATTGACAAGTTGGAGGCTTAATATGAACCACAGTGTTAACAAATTTTTGAATTCGTTGCTCATGTTTAAAATTAGAAAAACTTGCATCAAATGTGGATTCATGGATTTACATGGGAAAAAACCAACCCAGACATTCTATGAATACTGACTCGCAGTCTCATTGTATAGCAACAGTTGTCTAGCACATGGCCCACTTAGATGGGTAGTCATTCTCTAGCTTGCCATTCATCTTCTAGTCTCATCTCTGCCTCGTGTTCCTCAGACCAAAAAGCTATAAGTTGCATCACATTTGCCCTTCTTGCAAAGTTAAGAGGAAACTAAAGCATTTCTTGTACTCATGGTTCTATCAAAACTGAGAAAATTTTGACTGTGGAGGGAGCCTAATATTTTAATAGAAAAATGGGAGAGAACAAAATTCATTTGGAACTAAGGATTATCCTTACATGTTTATTTATGTATTTTGAGGTTTTATTTTATTTTAATTTAATTTAATTTTTTAACGTTACAATATCGTATTGGTTTTGCCATATATCAACATGGCACATGTTGAGTCCACCACAGGTATACACGTGTTCCCCATCCTGAACCCTCCTCCCTCCTCCCTCCCCGTACCATCCCTCTGGGTCATCCCAGTGCACCAGCCCCAAGCATCCAGTATCGTGCATCGAACCTGGACTGGCGACTCGTTTCATATATGATATTATACATGTTTCAATGCCATTCTCCCACATCATCCCACCCTCTCCCACAGAGTCCAAAAGACTGTTCTATACATCAGTGTCTCTTTTGCTGTCTCGTATACAGGGTTTATTACCATCTTTCTAAATTGCATATATATGCATTAGTATACAGTATTGGTGTTTTTCTTTCTGGCTTACTTCACTCTGTATAATAGGCTCCAGTTTCATCCACCTCATTAGAACTGATTCAAATGTATTCTTTTTAATGGCTGAGTAATACTCCATTGTGATGTTTAATATGCAAAACGAGTCTCTGCAGAAAGAACACAGCTTTTAACATTATAATGAAACATTAGACCCCATTAATATCTATGTAACTTACACAGGGGCATATTGTTAGTGACCTCTGTGCATAAAATATATCATTTGTGAGTGATGGTAGTTTTTATTTGTTTTCCTTGGACAAGTCTTTTAAACTAAGTTATTTGGAAATTTCTCAACTCTTGAGATTTAAATGTGTTTTTAAGAAAGAGAATTTTGTATCACAGTAAATTAGGATGTTTATTTTAATAATAGGGAGAAACGCCAAAGAAATAAATCTGTAAAATTCTATGCAAATGGAATGTCCTACGCATACTCCAAATGATTTACTTTTTCTAATTTAAAATTCTTATACTAATAACCCATTATATTATGTGGAAGATTTTAAAGAGTTTTCATGTAAAAACAAAACAAACAAATATAATGAATATATAACAAAAGAGAAACAGACTCACAGATAAAGAGAGCACACAAGTGGTTACCAGGAGGGAGAGGGAAACGGTGGAGCGGGGCCAAATGGGGATTAAGAGAGACAAACCACTACCTATGAAATAAACACGCTGTGAGTACATATTGCACAAAGCGGGAAAGAGAGCCAGTGTGTTATAAGAACTTGGTTATTGTTCAGTTGCTAAGTTGTGTCCGACTCTTTGTGACCCCATAAACTGCATCACGCCAGCCTTCCCTGTCCTTCACTATCTCCTGAGTTTGCTCAAACTCATGTCCATTGAGTCAGAGATGCCATCCAGCCATCTTATCCTCTGTCGTCCCCTTCTCCTCCTGCCCTCAATCTTTCCCAGCATCACGGTCTTTTCCAGTGAGGTAGCTCTTCGCATCAGGTGGCCAAAGTATGGAGCCTCAGCTTCAACATCAGTCCTTCCAATGAATATTCAGGGTTGGTTTCCTTTAGGATTGACTGGTTTGATCTCCTTGCAGTCCAAGGGACTCTCAAGAGTCTTCTCCAGCATCATATTTTGAAAGCATCAATTCTTTGATGCTCAGCCTTCTTTATGGTCCTATTCTCACATCTATACTATAGCTTTGACTATACAGACCTTTGTGGGCAAAGTGATGTCTCTGTTTTTTAATACGCTGTCTAGGTTTGTCATAGCTTTTCTTCCAAAGAGCAAGTGTCTTTTAATTTTGTGGCCACAGTCACCTTACATAGTAATTTAGGAGCCCAAGAAAATAAAATCTGTCACCGTTTCCACTTTTTCCCCAACTATTCGCCATGAAGTGATGGGACAGGATGTCATGATCTTCCTTTTTTTAGTGTTAAGTTTTAAGCCAGCTTTTCACTCTTCTCTTTCACCTTCATCAAGAAGCTGTTTCGTTTCTCTTTGCTGTCTACCATGAGAGTGATATCATCTGCATATCTGAGGTTGTTGATATTTCTCCCAGAAATCTTGTTTCCAGCTTGCCATCCACCCTGGCATGTGCGTGATGTACTCTGCATGTAAGTTAAATAAGTGGGCTGATGATATACAGCCTTGACATACTCCTTTTACAGTTTTGAACCAGTCTGTTGTTCTATGTCTGGTTCTAACTTACTTCTTGTCCTGCATATAGTTTTCTCACGAGGCAGATAAGTTAGTCTGGTATTCTCATCTCTTTAAGAATTTTCCACAGTTTGTTGGGATCTACACAATCAAAGGCTCTAGCCTAGTCAATGAAGCAGAACTGTAGATGCTTTTAAAAATTCCCTTGCTTTTTCCATGATTCAATGGAGGTTGGAAATTTGATTGGTGGTTCCTCTGCTTTTTCTAAATCCAGCTTGTAAGTTCTCAGTTCACATACTGCCCAAACTTAGCTTGAAGGATTTTGAACATAATCTTGCTAGCATGTGAAATGAGTACAATTGTATGGTAACTTAAACATCCTTTGGCATTGCCTTTCTGTGAGATTGGAATGAAAACTGACCTTTTCCAGTCCTGTGGCCACTGCTGAGTTTTCCAAATTTGCTGGCATATTGAGTGCAGCACTTTCACAGCATCATCGTTTAGGATTTGAAATAGCTCGGCTAGAATTCCATCACCTCCACTAGCTTGGTTCATACTAATGCTTCCTAAGGCCCAATTGACTTCACACTCCAGGATGTCTGGTTCTAGGTCAGTGACCATACCATTGTGGTTATCTGGGTCATTAAGACCTGTTTTTGTACAGTTTGTTCTGTGTGTTCTTGCCATTTCTTCTTAATCTCTTTTTTTTAGGTCCTTGCCATTTCTCTCCTTTATTGAGCCCCTCTTTGCATGAAATGTTCACTTGGTATCTCCAATTTTCTTGAAGAGATCTCTACTCTTTCCCACTCTATTCTTTCCCCTCTATTTCTTTGTATTTTTCACTTAATAAACCTTTCTTATCTCTCCTTGCTTTTCTCTGGAACTCTGCATTCAATTGGGTATATCTTTCCCTTTCTTCTTTGCATTTTGCTTCTCTTCTTTTCTCAGCTATTTGTAAGGCCTCCTCAGACCTTGTTGCATTTTGCCTTGTTGCAGTTCTTCTTATTGGGGCTGGTATTGATCACAGCCTCCTGTACAATGTCACGAACCTCTGTCCATAGTTCATCAGGCACTCGGTCTATCAGATCTAATCCCTTGAATCTATTTGTCACTTCCACTGTATAATCATAAGGAATTTGATTTAGGTCATACCTGAATGGCCTAATAGTTTTCCCTACTTGCTTCAGTTTGAGCCTGAAATTTTGCAATAAGGAGCTGATGATCTGAGCCATAATCAACTCCTGGTCTTGTTTTTGCTGACTGCATAGAACTTCTCCATCTTTGGCTACAAACAGTATCATCAACCTGATTTCAGTATTGACCACTTGGTGATGTCTGTGTGTAGAGCTGTCTCTTGTGTTGTTGCAAGAGGGTGTTTGCTATGACCAGTGCGTTCTCTTGGCAAAACTCTGTTAGCCTTTGCCCTGCTTCATTTTGTACTCCAATATCGAACTTGCCATGTATCTCTTCACTTCCTACTTTTGCATTCCAGTCCCCTATGATAAAAAGGACATCTTTTTTTGGTGTTAGTTCTGGAAGGTCTTGCAGGTCATCATGGAATCATTCAGCTTCAGCTTCTTCGGGATTAGTGGTTGGGGCATAGATTTGGATTACTGTGATATCGAATGGTTTGCCTTGGAAACGAACCGAGATCATTCTGTCATTTTTGAGACTGCACCCACATACTGCACTTTGGACTCTTTTGTTGACTGTGAGGGCTACTCCATTTCTTCTAAGGGATTCTTGCCCACCGTAGCAGTTATAATGGTCATCTGAGTTAAATTTGCCCATTCTGGTCCATTTTACTTCACTGATTTCTAAAAGAGCTTTAAATGGAGTATAATCTATAAAAACACTGGATCACTATGTTGTACTCGTGAGACAATTATAAATCAACTACACTTAAAAAATAAAAAATAGGGTGTTTCAATATATATTTTCCCTTTTAGAGGATCAAAACCCTGTGAAAAATTAGAAGTTCTGCTTTTTAAAACTTTATTTTTATTTTACATTGGAGTATAGTTGATTTACAATGCTTTGTTAGTTACATGTGTACATATATAGTATAAGTGATTCAGTTATACATATATCCATTCTTTTTCAGATGCTTTTCTCATATACTTTTACAGGATATTGAGTTCCCCATGCTATATAGTGGGTCCTTATTGTTCATCTACTTTATATAAAGTAGTATGAAAAGTTCTATTTTTTGATGCTTTGGTAAGTCAACTAGTTTACATTAGTTGCTAGGCTAGTTTATTGTTCACACAGCTAGTAAGTATCAGAGCTAGTCTTTTTTTTTTTTAAGACACAGCTTCTTCCTCTAGTTTTATTGAGGTATAATTGGCATGTAATACTGTATAAGCTTAAGGTGTATGGCACAATGATTTGACTAATATATATCATGAAGTGATGATCATAATATGTTTAGTAAACATCCATCATCTCATACAAAATTAAGGAAGTAAATTTTTTTCCTTGTAATGAAAACTCTTAGGATTCAGGCTCTTAACATCTTTCACATATAAAGTACAGCAGGGTTAATATACTTATCATGCTGTACATTAGACCCCTAGTACTTATTTATTTTATAACTGGACGTTTGTACCTTTTGACTGTCTTCATCGAATACCCCCTCCTTCCCACCCTCTGCCTCTGATAACCACAATCCGATCTATTGTTTTTTTTTTTTATAAGTGAGAGAATTTTTAAAAGCAGTTTTGTTGTTGCTGTTTAATCGCTAAGCCATGTCTGACTCTTTGCAACCCCATGGACTGTAGCCCGCCAGGCTCCTCGGTCCAAGAGCAGTTTCAGTTCAGATAAAATGCAGAGGAAGGTACAGATTTCCCATTAACATCCTGCCCCAACACAGGCATAGCCTTCCTCACTCTCAATATCTCCCACCAGAGTGCTACACTTGTTAGAATGGACGAACCTGCACTGACCCGTCCTTATCACCCAAAGTCCACAGTTTACATTAGGGTTCACCACTCTAGGTGTTATCCATGCTATGGCTTTGCACAAAGAGTATAATGTCACGTATCCATCATTACAGTGTCACACGAAAGTAGTTTCACCACCCTTCAATGCCCTGTGTTCCACCTGTTCATCCCACTCTCCACACAACCCCTGGCAATACCAACCTTTGTACTGTCTGCATAGTTTTGCCTTTTCCAGAATGCCATATGGTTGGAATCCTACAGTATGAGGCCTTTCAGACTGGCTTCTTTCACTTGGTAATATATGTTAAGATTGCTCCGTGTCTTTTCATGGCTTGATAGCTCATTTGTTTGGAGTGCTAAATCATAGTCCAGGGTCTGGGTATATCTGTTTATTTGTTCATTCATCTACTGAAGGACACAATGGATGCTTCCAAGTTTTGGCAGTAACACGTATGTGAAGGTTTTTGTGTGGACATAAATTTTCAATTCATTTGGGTAAATACTAGAAGTGTGATTGCTAGATCCTATGGTAAACGTATAAGAGACTGCCAACCCGTCTTCCTAAGTGGCTGTACTAGTTTGCATTCCTACCAACAATGAATGAGAGTTCCTTACTAGCATTTGGTGTTGACAGAGTTCTAGATTTTTGCCATTCTCATATGTATGTAGTGCTACCTCACTGTTTTGACAGGGCCAGTCTCTTTACTATAAGTATTTTGTCCATTAAATGGGGAGATAATGTAAACAATGAAAATTTAAAACACTAAGCTAAAATATACTTTGTATAAGCCAGAGGAAGACCTCAATTTTAAAAAGGCATCACAAAACATTTACAGAATATAGTTTCCAGAATTACTGACTCTCAAAGATTCACTTTAAACTGCCCTTGGCTTCTATCATTTGAACCAAAACTTCAGCACTTCATTATATGTTGCCTTGTACTCTTTTCTCTCTGAACATCAAGGTTATCCCCTCAACCTCTCTTTTCTCTCTAGTTCAGGCCTAGACTTTTAGGACAATTTCCTAGTTTGAAGATTCTTTGAGTCCAGTTTCAGTGTTCCAAACACACTCTTTCCACTAGAATGACAGCTGATTCTCTTAGTTCCCTGCTTAATTGGCACCAGCCATCCTGGGCTCCATATCATATCAAACTCTTGTGCTTCTTTGAGTTGGACATGTTGCTTCATCTCTCCACTCCTTGGCTCAGGCCATCTTAAAACTCAGTTCAAACTCTCTGACCCTGCAGGTTCAGGTGATCACTTGGTCCACACTGTGTCTGGTCCACACGCTTCTATAGTAGCACTCATCACATTGCGCAGCGATTACTCACGGATTCAACTCCCTTAACAGACGTCAGGCACTAGCGATTATCTAGCAGCGGCAATACGCCTGACAACCAGGAATTGAGGAAATCATTATTGAATCAGTGAATCAACTCTTACTAATCTAAATCTAAAGTGATTTAGATCTCACTTTACCCTCTGCTTCCAACTATAATTATTTTCACAAATATCTTCTTTTTGGTAGATTTTATTCAGGGATAGAAAAAATCTAAAGTCCATATCGAAAGAACAGATAACACAAATAAGTGAAGCAGGCTGAGTTGGGATTGTAACAGACTGAGGATATGTTCTCTCTAAAGGGGATTTCTGCTTAAGTCTAGACAGTTGCTCAAGCAGGAATACTGACTAGAATTGCCAGATTCTCCAATTTCTAGAGATGAGAGTCTAGATTTTATGTGAACTTTTGAGAATTTTAAGCTGACATTGATAAATAAAAGTATGGTGCAAGTCACACACATGTCTATGTTTTGGATCCAGTTATGGGTTGCCAGTGAGACCGCACAGAACATAGTTTTCCAGGACATTCAGTGTCTGTTCCGTGTTTGTCTACTCCGTGGTGCTCAGTGTGCTACCTGGCTCATGGCAATTCTCTGTAACTTCAAGCTGATTTAATATTCCACACTCAGTCCCACCTCTGTCCTTCCACGTTCTCATTCTCAAATATCCTGTTATTTTTTCTCTTTTTAAAACGATTTATTTTTTGGCTGTGCCAGTCTTTGCTGCTGCATGTGGGCTTTCTCTAGCTGTAGTGAGTGGGGGCTGCTTTCTAGCTGCAGTGCTCAGATTTCTCATTGCAGTGGCTTCTCTCGTTGCAGAGCATGGGCTCCAGGCACGCAGGCTTCAGTAGTTGCGGCTCATGAGTTCTCAAGGGTGGGCTCAATAGTTGTGGCACATGGGCCCAGTTGCCCCATGGCATGTGGGATCTTTCTAGACCAGGGATTGAACCTGTGTCCTTTGCATTACAAGGCAGATTCTTAACAACAGGACCATCAAGGAATCCCTCTCTTTTGTTCTATTTTTTCTTTTATGTAAGACCCACTCAAGGTTGACCTTCTTCATGATGGCCCGTTCCCAAACATTTTGAGCCACAGCTCTTATTCCAGCATGTTTATTGACTATGCCAATGACTTTGGGTCTGATGAACATAACACCCTACATTTCTGTGAACTTTTCCCTGTGTGAGGGTATTGTGATATCCAGAGAGATTATAACCTACTGAAGGTGTGGTGTCAAGGTTTACACACAAGAAGAATGCACAATAAACATTTGATGATTGAATAAATGAGCACATGCCACCAGTTTATAAAGAAGTGCAGTACTTTTCATACTGAAGTGATTTGAGCTCTAAGTTTCATCATTAAGAGTTTGGATCGTCTAGGGACCCATCTGTATAGTCATTTTTCTACATTATTAAATGTGAACAGTGGAACAAAATCCTAACTCTTGTTCCTTATTAAGAATTGAGAATTCATGGATCTGGAAATTGTCCTTGATACTCTCTTCTACCTCCTCAATTCGATGGGTGCCTCACCTAGCATTTTCTCCACATATCTATAACAACTTATGACATCTGGTTGGCAAACTTATCTCCCTCTCCAGCTAGAATGATCAACTTGAAAGCAGGGAACATGTCATTTGATTTTCGTCCCCAATATCTGGAACACAGTAGGTACTGTCCACTAATTTCAGCTTTCATATTAGACTTTAAGTTGAACCTTGAAGTCAATCTAAAGAAGACGGAACCTGGTTACTCAATATCTAGATCTATATATGTGTGCCGGTGTGCTCAGACACTCAGTTGTGTCTGATTCTTTGCAATACTGTGGACTCCAGCACACCAGGCTCCTCTGTCCACGGGGCTCTCCAGGCAAGAATACTGAAGCCAGTTGCCATTTCCTCCAGGGGATCTTCCCCACCCAGGAATCAAACCTGTGTCTCTGACATTGGGTTGGCAGGCAGATTCTTTAGTACTAGTGCCCCCTGGGAAGCCTATACACACACACACACACACACACACACACACACACACACACACACACATACACACACACACACACACACACACACACACACACACACACACACACACACACACACACACACACACACACACACACACACACACACACACACACACACACATACACACACACACACACAGACACACACACACACACACACATACACACACACACACACACACACACACATACACACACACACACACACAGACACACACACACACACACACACACACACACACACACACACACACATACACACACACACACACACACACACACACACATACACACACACACACACACACATACACACACACACACACACACACACACACACACACACACACACACACACACACACACACACACACACACACACACACACACACACACACACACACACACACACACACACACACACACACACACACATACACACACACACACACACACACACACACACACATACACACACACACACACACACACACACACACATACACACACACACACACACACACACACACACACACACACACACACACACACATACACACACACACACACACACACACACACACACACACACACACACACATACACACACACACACACACACACAGACACACACACACACATACACACATACACACACACACACACACACACACACACACACACACACATACACACACACACACATACACACAAACACACACACATACACACATACACACACACACATACACACACACACACACACACATATTTATATTTTAAAAAATCTTCTTTCCTGGAAAATCCTATAGGCAGAGGAGCCTGGAGGGCTACAGTCCATGGGGTCACAAGAGTCAGACATGACTTAGTGACTAAACCACCACCATCCACTTAAAAAATATATTTTATTCATGAATCCAGACTTTCAGTAAACACCCAGGGGGTACTGACCCTGAATCAGGCACTGTGAATACAAAGATTAAAAAGCCTGGGGTGGGAGGAGCCCCGTGTAAACAAGCTGTTATAAGAGCCCAGGACCAGGACACGTGCTCGGTCAGAGACATGTGCCCGAGAAGCCAGGGCAGCTGAGAGCAAAGAGCGACCAGTCTTTTTCTAAAAAGGTCTTTGTCTTTTTATCCATCACCTGGATGAATCATGTGACGTTCCCTCATGCAGTTTTACTTTTCTTTTAATGTGATGTAAAAAAGCTTTCATAATTATGAAAACATTAGGATGCTGGGCAGTTGGGGAGATGCCAGCCCAACTTGCTCCCACCTCTGGCCAAGCAGCAGTACCATCTTGTTTAGCTGGAGTCTCAGAGGATGCGCTCAGCCCCTGGGGTGTTTGCAGCAGAGGGAAGCAGGGTGCTGTGGGCTAGTTTTTTCCTCCTCAACCACATGGCTTAAGAAGGTTCTGGATTTTTTTTTCAAGTGACTATTTAAACCTGAAGTCTTTCTCATGACTATGGGCAGGATATTCTTTGACCCTCTAAGGTGTGTGAAGTCACTCCAGTCAACTCCCTAAACATCTACCATAGTGAGTGAGAGGCTGTGTGGTGTCGTGGGAAGTAAGCTATGATAAAGTTTTCAGTCATCTTTCTAAAATACGTATCTGACCATGTTACTCTCTTGCTCAGAAGCCTTCCAGGGATCTGTGTTTCTTTAGGACGAAGCCTAAACTTCTCAGCATGATATCCAAGTTCCCGATCATCTGACCTTCAATGCCTAACAATCTGACCCTAATGCCTAACTAACTTCACGGTGCTCCCTTGCACCCATGCTCCAGCCATACGAAACTGCCAACCACAGAGCTGTCCCTCCCACCAGGTTGCTCCATGTCTTATCTGTGCCCAGACTGTTCTCCAGCTCTGGGCTGTTCTCTTTGGCTAGAAAGACGCTTTTTCCTGCACCCTCATCTATGTAATGACCTTCTGTCTGCCCTTCAAGACTGAGGCCTGGGGTGGTCTCCTCTCTATTTCCTTACTCACCCTTGCCTCTAGAAAAACTGACCACGTCTCCATCTTTGAAATCACATTATTTTTTCATTGATCATTCCACTATCGTTACCTTTATGTTATGAAATTACTTTGTTTCCCTATCTGTTCTGTGAATCTGTATGGCTCTGAAGGATAAATACAATGATTTATTTGTTTTAGTAATGTTGGGAACTAGTACGGGCTGAGCCTATAAGACACACACACAGAGAATATGCTGCATGAATAAAGAAAAAAATAAATGAGGAGTAGGGCAAAATGATACTGAATTCTAGTTCCACCTCTCTAGGATTGTGGGAGAACTTGGACATGCCCTCTGGGGGGCATGTTCCTTGCTTGAATAATAACTTGGCAGGAAATAATATTTTTTTGTCAAGGGAGAGTGATAAAATATAGAGTAGACAATGAGCTAGAAACATCTAGAAATGAGAAAAGTATTAAAGAAAAGTATACATTGAAAATGCTATTTCCAGCCATTTGGCAGATTGTTGTTGTTTTGTTGCTAAGTCGTGTCTGACTCTTTGCAACCCCGTGGACTGTAGCCTGCCAGGCTTCTCTGTCCATGGGATTTCCCAGGCAAGAATACTGGAGTGGGTTGCCATTTCCTTCTCCAGGGGATCTTCCCAACCCAGGGATCGAACCCGTATCTCTTGTCTCCGTCATTGGCAGACAGATTCTTGAGTTGCTAAGTTTGCAAGTGAGAGAAATCCTTAGAGGCCAAAAATGAAGAGGGCTATGACTTTAGAGAAGAAGGCAACTGCCAGGACTAGCAGTGGATGCAGGTTTCTAGTGTCTGGAGTTGATCTCCGCTTTGAGAGTAAGCCTATGTGGGCCTTGAGGTGGGGTTAGATCAGAGACCCTTGCACAAAATCAGGACCCTGAAAGCCTACACCCTAAGCAAAATGATAAAGCACAGAGTATTAGCTCCTCACCAATGTCAAGGATACATATCTGACCTGAACTTGGCTCAAAGACAAAAGAGCCAGTTTTCTCAAGGCCTGTGAATCAAGGCATGTTTGAATATGGAAGTTATATTTTAGGAGTAGAACTTAGAAAACTTATTAAATTGGGAAAAGAGAGTGAGAGTCTTCCTGCATGCTTGGAGAAGAAATTCTCCTTCCCCAGCTCCAGGGTTATGGAGCAGAGGTGCCCTCTAGCTCCGGCTCCAGGTTGCTGATGGAAATGTGCAGGCTGGTAGTGGTGACACACAGGACGGGCTCATCTGGCCATCCTAGCTCAATGGCAGCCGCTGTTAGGTCATCCGGCTGGCTGATTTCCTTCTCTGAGTTCAGGCTCACTAAGCCACATGCTCATTAAAATATGTTCTTCCTTAGTGTTTTTCCTAACAGGACTGAATGTGCTAAATAGCACAGTCTGGTATCTCGAGCAGATATATTTCTCATTGTAAATTCATAACTTGGCATCATGGCATATAAGCTTGATCACCCCTGGATACACTGACAGAAATTAGTTTCAGAGCATGTAGACGTCAGGCTCAGATTTAGTACTGTGATAATCCAATAAGGGGCTTCCCTCATGGCTCAGCTGGTAAAGAATCTGCCTGCAATGCGAGAAACCTTGGTTTGATCCCTGGGTTGAGAAGATCCCCTGGAGAAGGGAATGGCTACCCACTCCAGTATTCTGGCCTGGAGAATTCCATGGACTGTATAGTCCACGGGGTAGCAAAGAGTCAGACACGACCGAGTGACTTTGACTTCACTAACCCAGTAAGGGACAGTTAACCCCTGAGGTCATGCATAGAGCCAGCTGGTCTCCCTGAGCCCTCTCTTCTTTATTTCTCTATAAATACAACTGTATTCATGTGAGCAATGGTGTTAAGGAAAAAAGGGTCAAAGAGACTTTTTAGCAGGATGGGAAGAAGTGTGTTAGTCTAGGTGTGAAGAGGTGGCATAGTGAAGGTGATGGATTGGAGGTAAATCACAGAAAGCTTCAACGCTGCTTGTGGATTATGACTGATGTCTCATCTCTAAATGATCCCGTTCCCCAGAAGACTGTAATGCAGTGTGTGCCTCATATTCAAATAATTGGTTAATTTGATCAGCTGGTCAAATAGTCAAGCTGATTTTTGGACACCATGTAGATACATAAAGATAAAGGAGTTTTGTTGAACTGCTACCATGAGGACATGATTTTAACATAAGGCATGAGAAATCTGACATTACAGAGGAGGATCTGTACTCCAGACTTTCTGCAGTAGAGGGTAGGCTGAGTTCAGCAAAATAGTCACTGCACATATATTGAGTGTATTCTAAATATACTGTGGTTGATACTGTACAAGATAAAAAGAATTTTATTAGATGGGGACAGTATGGTATACCATGATACTCGAAAAGATTATATGGGCTTGGGGATTGATAGATCTAGGCTTGAAGACAGTCTTGTCAATAATAGTTGATCACCTTGGTGGAGATTTTTGTGGTCTTATTTTTCCAGCTGTCAATTGTGAACAATGATATTTGTTTTATGGGATTTTAAGGATGAACTGAAATACATACTAGGATCACACAGCACGTGCTCAGTAACTTTTCTGGGGGATTTACCATTTTTGGAAAACAAACAGACATACACAAAATAATAAATCAACAGTGCAAGGCCACATATGTTAAATACCAGCTGAGTATTGTAGATGATGAGAAATCTCCTCATTAAAGAAAAATGATTAAGTCATAGGAAGACAGGCTCTGAACTAGACCCTAATGGATGGGTTGAAAATAGTTAAGTGGAAAGGAAAGTAGCTGGCATTTCAGGACATGGCATGAGCCCAGGGTCAGAGGGGAGCAGGTACAAGATGTGTTTGGAGAATGGGGAGTATCACAGCTTGAACGGGGTGTAGGATCTGTGTCAAGGAAAACCAGAAGACTGAGGCAGATTGTGAAGGAACCTGGAAGCCAAGCTAAGGAATTCAGACTTTATACTGGGATAAGTGAAGGCACTGACTGCTTCTTTACTCAGGGAGATTCTGTGAATGTACTAACTTCTCTCTGTGAGCTGTAACTGTTTATGTCATGCTATGCACTGTACAACCAACCCAAGGTTGCCTGCAAGGAGCTTAACTGAACATCCTAAAGGTCTCCAGACAACCCTGCTTGCAAAGTGAGGGGCTTTGTTTGCGGTTGTAACATACAACCTTGGATCTAATTGCCAGCATCTAGTGTTTACTGTTTGTAAAACTCTCTCTTAGCTCTCCTGTCCAGAGAAAAAACTGTGGAATTAGTTGCATATTGGAGATCCCATATAATATCCTTGATAAAAGGAATCAGATAAACAAAATGATTTTCTTCCCACAAGCATAAATCAACTACAGATTAGTTTCAATCTAATCTTGATTAGCTTGAAATATTTGGAGTTTCACATATCAAGTATAATAATGTAATAACCATGTTTCTCAATTTGCTTTTGTTGAAATTTCTCAAAAAGACAAACAAGGAAGCTGTTAAATTTTGTTCTCACATATGCTCTCACTTTTCATATTCATACTTTTTAATAAATCACTGCATTTCCAAAGTAAAAGAAAATTATCCCTTTATTTCATAATATTTTGGTTGAAAACTTCCCTATTAAATAGCATGTGCCATCCATGATGACATGCATTTGCTTTGGCTTCTTTTTGCATTTTGAATTTTTAAAGAGCAGTTAATCACACAAGGAATACATTAGCAATTTTGTTAAATAAAAGAAAAAACATAGCTGTCATACAGAGTTAATTTTTATTAACTTTTTATTGTTATTAATAATAATAAAATTATTATTAACTAATAATTTTTATGGTTGCATCATTTGCCCTCAAGCATTCATGACTAGTGAAACATTGTTTAAAAACATTATGAAAGCTGGGTATAAGCAAAACTAATATTTTATAATCGGATTAGAAAAAACATCCTGCATAGTCTTCCTTAAAGGCAAAGCACATTTTGGGAAAGATTTCAAAAATTGTTTTTTGAACCAGAATTCTATGGTATTATGAAATTCCAGTTAATTACCAAATGTTCAAATCCTCTGCAATTAGTGTGATATAGTGTGAGTGGCTTGGGATAATTAAATAAAAATTTTTTGGATTCCAGTTTTATAGGTCTTTTCTGGACTCTAATTTGGATACATCCGTTTTATTGTAGAAAAATTTGTGATTGAAACTTGTTTTCTAGTCTTGACTCCAACATTATCTCCCATTGTATCCCCCATAGCTTCTTTCCATTTTCCATTTTGTGTGATAGAGTGAGTGGTGAGGGCAGCAAACCAGAATTGCCATGACCCCTTCCAACTCTGTGTGTGTTAGTCGCTCAGTTGTGTTTGACTCTCTGTGACTCCATGGACTGTAGCCCACCAGGCTCCTCTGTCCATGGAATTCTCCAGGCCAGAATACTGGAATGGGTAGCCTTTCCCTTCTCCAGGGGATCTTCCCAACCCAGGGACTGAACCCAGGTCTCCCGCATTATGAGCAGATTCTTTACCAGCTGAGCCACTAGGGAAGCCTAAGAATACTGGAGTGGGTGGCCTATCCCTTCTCCAGTGGATCTTTCTGACCCAGGGATCAAACCAGAGTCTCATGTATTGCAGGCGGATTCTTTACCAACTGAGCTATGAGGGAAGTCTTTCCAACTCTACCATTATGTATATTTGCTTAATGAAAACCAGAAGTGGAGTTTCCCACTTCTAAAACTACAATGCCATTTGATTATTTAATACAAACTTAGTAGCCACGTTTTTGAACTTTGTTGGAGAAGACTCTTAAGAGTCCCTTGGATTGCAAGATCAAAACAGTCAATCCTAAAGAAAATCAGTCAATATTCATTGGAAGGACTGATGCTGAAGCTGGAACTCCAATACTTTGGTTACTTGATGTGAAGAGCTGACTCACTGGAAAAGACCCTGATGCTGGGAAAGATTGAAGGCAGGAGAAGGGGACGACAGAGGATGAGATGGTTGGATGGCATCACCAATTCAATGGACATGAGTTTTAGTAAACTCCAGGAGTCAGTGATGAACAGGGAAGCCTGGCGTGCTGCAGACCATGGGGTCGCAGAGTCACACACGACTGAGCGACTGAACTGAACTGAGTATTTACATTGAGGAGAGCAGAGAGGACAGGAATAGCTTTTAGTTCCTCTCCAACCTGACCTCTTTTCAACTTTCAACACTATAAACTTTCTCCTAGACCAGCACTTTCAGTGAGGAGGAAATGCTCCTTGTGTGTGTTGTCCAATAGGATAGCCTTTAGCCACGTGTGTTATTAAGCACTTGAAATGTGGCTACAGACTTAGAAACCTAATTTTTTATTTTATTTAATTCCAAGTAATTTACATTTAAATAGTCACACGTGTCTACTGGCTACTATAGTGGACCCCAAAGTCCTAGAATCACTTTCTCTCATTAAAGAGAACTGTGTTCTTTTTTCTTACCATATTGTCTGTTCCTTCTTAGTCTCCTTGAAGAGTTTCCCGTATCTACTTGATATTCATAAATAGTATTTATTTTTTCTTCTTTTTTAATTGGAGGATAATTGCTTTACAATGTTGTGTTGGTTTTCACTGTACAACAATGCACATCAGTCATAACTCTATACATACAGGTGCGTGCTAAGTCGCTTTGGTCGTGTCTGCCTCTTTGTGACCCCATGGACTCTAGCTTGCCAGGCTCCTCTGTCCACGGAACTCTCCAGGCAAGAATACTGGAGTGGATTTTTGTGTCCTTCTCCAGGGGATCTTCTCAACCCAGGAACTGAACCCGCATCTCTTACGTCTCCTGCATTGGCAGGCAGGTTCTTGACCACTAGTGCCACATGGGAAGCCCTGTATATCCCCTCCCTCTTGAGCCTCCTCCTTATCCCCACCCCATCCCACCCCTCTAGGTCATTACAGAGAGCCTGGCTGGGCTCATAAATGGTCTTTCTAAAAGCTATATCCTTGGCTGCCTTTGAGTCTCACTCCTTCCCTCTGGCTCTTCTCTACAGAGCAACTTTTCTTCCTTTAGGTCTCAGTTTTTAAATTGTATTTATTTTTGGCTGTGCTGAGTCTTTGTTGCCGGGCATGGGCTTTCTCTAATTGTGGCAAGCAGGGGCTATTCTTCATTGAGGTGCACAGACTTCTCATTGTGGGGGCTTCTTTTGCTGCAGAGCATGGGATCTAGGCTTCAGTAGTTGCAACGGATGGGCTTAGTTGTGCTGTGGCATCTTGTGGGATTTTCCTGGACCAGGGATCAAACCTGTGTCCCCTGCATTGGCAGGTGGATTCTTAGGCCCTGGACCACCAGGGAAGTCCTAGGTCTCAGTTTAAATGTGACTGTCTGATCACTCCATCCAAATTAAGTCCTCTGCTCTATTATTTTCTATCATGCCCCCTGGTATGTCCTCTTCATGATACTTATTTTACAATGAAATTATTATGTTTTTGTTTGTTGTCTATCTCCCACTACAATGTCATCTTGTGCCCCTGGCACCTGGCATAATGCCAAGCATATATTATGCCCTTGATATTTGTTAAATAAATTAATAGATGGGTGCTCTTATCCTTTCCCTTATTGATGATTCACTAATCCATATCTCTAGCTGATATTGGAATCTCTACTCCAAATTTTTATTGAACTGCCTAAGAATGAACTCATTATCTTTCCTAGACTTTCTTTCCTTTTATTCCTTATCATGGTTAATGCTATCTCCCAATTTTGCAATCAGAAACTTCTGCATTGCCTCTCTACTGCTCATGGAGTGCTTCTAATCATCTAACAACTCAGTCAGTTTTAACTCAGAAATGACTCTCAAATCATCCTAGCATCATTGGTTTGCTTTAGGCCTCAGAGTTGCATAGTTGAACCTGCCAGGGTTTCCTAACTAGGCTCCTCTTGACAGTCACTCACCTCTGCACTTTCTCCTTCAAATGACCCTCAGAGAGATTTTCTTAAAAAACAGATACAACATCCACCTTCTTTAGAGCCCCCATTGCTTCTTCACTTCCTAAGGGATGTGCATGCACGCTCAGATGCTTCATTTGTGTCTGACTCTTTGTGACCTTAAGGACTGGAGCCCATGAGGCTCCTCTGTTTATGGGATTCTCCAGGCAAGAATACTGGAGTGGACTGCCATGCCCTTCTCCAGGGGATCTTCCCAAACCAGGGATTGAACCTGCATCTCCTGTGCCTCCTGCATTGCAGGTGGATTCTTTACCCACTGAGCCACCTGGGAACTCTCCTTAACTTTTTTTGTATGACTTGTGAGGCCTTCATGATTGGGGCTCCATGGATTCTTTCACCCTCAACACTTGTCATGTTAATTATGGCCCATACCTCCCTATCACACTTCCTGTGTGGCTCTGACAGCCAGGCCCTTCTTTGGGCCTTTTTCAGGTGTTCTTCCTCTGTTTGGAATGCTCATCCCTCACTGAATGGCTTATCCTTCACCAACTCTCCTGGATACATTTAGTCATCTTCTGGGTAGTTTTCCCAAAGCATATTATTTGGGGGGTGTTACAGCATTTATCACTTAATGATACATATGAGTTGTCTGATTCTTCTACCAAATGGGAATTCTTTAAGCAAAAGAAATATATCTTGTTCAACTTCTCAAAGAATGATTTATATCCCTGCAGTGGTTAAGAGCCTGGCTTTGGCTTAAGTTGTTGTTGTTCAGTCACCCAGTCGTGTCCAACTCTTTGTGACCCCATGGACTGCAGCGCACCGCCAGGCCTCCCTGTCCCTCACCAACTCCTGAAGTTTGCCCAAGTTCATATCCATTGCATCAGTGATGCCATCCAGCCATCCGATCCTCTGATGCTCTCTTCTCCTCCTGCCCTCAATCTTTCCCAGCATCAGGGTCTTTTCCAATGAGTCAGCTGCTCACATAGATGACCAAAATATTGGAGCTTCAGCATCAGTCATTCCAATGAGTATTCAGGGTTGGTTTCCTTTAAGATGGACTGGTTTGATCTCCTTGCTGTCCAAGAGATTCTCAAGAGTCTTCTCCAGCACCACAGTTTGAAGGCATCAATTCTTTAGCACTCTGCCTTCATGGTCCAGCTCTCACAACCAAATGTGACCACTGGAAAGACCATAGCCTTGACCATTCAGACCGTTGTCAGCAAAATGATGTCTTTGCTTTTCAACACACTGTCTACATTTGTCATAGCTTTCCTGCCAAGAAGCAAACATCTGATTTCATGGCTGCAGTCACCATCCACAGTGATTTTAGAGCCCAAGAAGAGGAAATCTGTCACTGCTTCTACCCTTTCCCCTTCTATTTGCCATGAAATGATGGGACTTCACACCATGATTTTAGTTTTTTTCATATTTAGTTTTAAGCTGACTTTTTCACTCTCCTCCTCCACCCTCATCTATGGGTTCTTTAGTTCCTCTTTGCTTTCTGCCATTAGAGTGGTATCATCCGCATATCTGAGGCTGTTGTTTCTCCTGCCAAACTTGATTCCGGCTTGTAACTCATCCAGTCTGGCATTCCCCATGTACTCAGTGTATAAGTTAAATAAACAGGGTGACAACAAACAGACCTGTCATCCTCCTTTCTCAATCCTGAGCCAGTCAGTTGTTCCATACAGGGTTCTAACTGTTGTTTCTTGACCAGCATACAGGTTTCTCAGGAGACAGGTAAGATGGTCTGGTATTCCCATCTCTTTAAGAGTTTTCCACAGTTTGTTATGATCCACAGGGTCAAAGGCTTTAGTGTAGTTGATGAAACAGAGGTAGATGCTTTTCTGGAATTCCCTTGCTTTCTCTATGATCCAGTGAATGCTGGCAATTTAATCTCTGGTTCTTCTATCTTTTCTAAGTCCAGTTTGGACGTCTACAAGTTCTTGGGACACTTAATGCTGAAGCCTAGCATGCAAGATTTTGAGTATGACCTTACTAGTGTGGGAGATGGGTGCAATTGTCTGGTGGTTTGAATATTTGTTAGTACTGCCTTTCTTGGGAATTGGGATGAGGATTGACCTTTTCCAGTCCTGTGGCCACTGCTGTGTCTTCCAGATTTGCTGACATATTGAGTCCAGCATTTTGGTAGCATCATCTTTCAGGGTTTTAAATAGCTCTACTGGAATTCCATCGCATCCACCAACTTTCTTGACAGCAGTGCTTCCTAAGGCCCACTCACTTCATACTCCAAAATGTCTGGCTCTGGGTGACTGACCACACCATCATGGTTATCTGGTTCTTGAAGATCTTTTTTGTACAATTCTTCCATGTATTCTTTCCATCTCTTCTTGATCTCTTCTGCTTCTACTGGGTCTACCATTGCTGTCCTTTATTGTGCCCATCTTTGGGTGAAACGTTCCCTTTGTATTTCTAATTTCCCTGAGATCTGTAGGTTTTCCCTTTCTGTTGTTTTCCTCTATTTCTTTGCATTGTTCACCAAAGAAGACTTTCTTGTCTCTTCTTGCTGTTCTCTGGCACTCTGTGTTTAGTTGGGTGTACCTTTCCCTTTATCCCTTGCTTTTCACGTCTTTCCTTCCTTTATTTTTATTTGTAAAGCCTCCTCAGGTAACCACTTTGCCTTCTTGCTTTTCTTTTTTGGGGGGATGGGTTTGTTCATTGCCTCCTGTACAGAATTACAGACCTCTGTCCATGGTTCTTCAGGCACACGGTTCACTAGATCTAATCCCTTGAATCCATTTGTCACCTCCACTGCATATTCATAGGGGATTTGATTTAAGTCGTAGCTGGCTGGCCTAGTGGTTTCCCCTGCTTTCTTTAGTCTTAGCCTGAATTTTGCTATGAGAAGCTGATGATCTGAGCCATAGTCAGCACCAGGTTTTGCTTTTGCTGACTGTATACAGCTTATCCATCTTCAGCTACAAAGAATGTAATCAATTTGATTTCAGTGTTGCTCATTTGGTGATGTCCATGTGTAAAGTCATCTTTTTTGTTGTTGAGAAAAGCTATTTGCTATGACAAGTGCATTCTCCTGGCAGAATTCACTTAGCCTTTGTTTGCCCTGCTTCATTTTGTATTCCAAGGCCAAAGTTGTCTGTTACTCCAGATATGTCTTGTCTTCCTACTTTTGCATTCCAATTCCCAATGATGAATAGAACATCATCTTCTTCTTCTTTTGGTGTTAGTTCTAGGAGGTCTTTCAGGTTTTTGTAGAACTAATCAACTTCAGCTTCTTCGGCATCGGTGGTAGGGACATAGACTTGAATTACTGTGATGTTGAATGGCTTGCCTTAGAAACAAACCGAGACCATTCTGCCATTTTTGAAGTTGTACCCAAGTACTGCATTTCAGACTCTTTTGTTGATTATGAGGGCTACTCCATTTCTTCTATGGGATTCTTGCCCACAGTAGATATAATGGTCATCTGCATTAAGTTCACTATTCCTGTCCACTGAAGTTCACCGATTCCTAAAATGTTGGTGTTTTCTCTTGGTAACTGCAGTTTGAGCACGTCCAATTTACCTTGATTCATGGACCTAAGATTTCAGGTTCCCATGCAGTACTGTTCTTTGGGTTTTACGTTCATCACCAGACGCATCCAGAACTGAGCGTTGTTTCTGCTTTGGCCCAGCTGCTGCATTCTTTCTGGGGCTGTTAGGAGTTGTCCCTGCTCTTCCCCAGTAGCATATTGGACACCTTCTGCCCTGGGGGACTCCTCTTTTGGTATCATATCTTTTTGTCTTTTTATACAGTTCATGAGGTTCTCACAGCAAGTATTTTGGGGTGGTTTACCATTCCCTCCTCCAGCGGATCACATTTTGTCACAACTCTCCACCATGGTGACACAAGCCCCTTCGCCACAACAAAGCAGTGATCCATGGAAGGTTCCAGATACACACCTAAGTTGGAAACTCAGATTTCCATTTAGTAGCTATGCAATCTGTCAATTTACCTCATCTTGCTGAGCCTCAGTTTTCTTATCCTTAAAATGGGAATAACGTGGTACTTATATCAGGTAGCTTTTGTAAGTATTAAATGAGGTTAAACGGGATGGACGATAAATGTAAAAGGCAGGACCATATTAATAGATAAGTTGTTGGTAACTCTTAATAACTTACTAAGCAAATATTTATTGTTGTTTAGTTGCTAAGTCATGTTTGACTCTTTGCGACCCCATGGACTGTAGCCAGCTGGGCTCCTCTGTCCATGGAATTCTCCAGGCAAGAATATTGGGATGGGTTGCCATTCCCTTTTCCAGGGGATCTTCCCAGCCTAGGGATTGAACCCACGTCTCCTGCTTGGCAGGCAGATTCTTTACTGCTGAGCCACCAGGTATCAAGCACACACTATTTTTAGAGTACTGTGGTATACTTGAAGACTATTATGATATGGACCTGGGCCTCAGAGAATTTTTAATCTAGTGGAGGAAATATGAGAAATATATAAAAGTGTATGTTGATATAAAATGCAATAGGGAATAACAGATACCTAAAAAGTGTGATGCAGTTCTAGAATGGAGAAAAGTAGTTTCTGGATGGGGTCTTCGGAAGGTTTGATGAAGGAGACTGCATTTAAATTATACATAAAAATGTGGCTAGAATCATATCACTCCACATGACAGGCCCTGGGTAGGAGCAGATGCAGGTTTTGTGGGGTCTGATAGTTTTACAATTTGGTGGTGGTGGTGGTTTAGTCACTAACTCGTGTTCTGCTCTTGTGACCCCATGGACTATAGCCCACCAGGCTCCTCTGTCCATGGGATTCTCCAGGCAAGAATACTGGAGTGGGTTGCCATTTCCTTCTCCAGGGGATCTTCCCAACCCAGGAATCAAACTCGGGGCTTCTGCCTTTCAGGCATATTCTTTACCCACTGAGCTATGAGGGACTATCCATTACAATTTGGACCCTTCTTTAAAAAGAGTATATAAAATCACATGTATAACATTATCCTTAAATTGTTTAGTTCTCCCAGAGTGCTAGTTGCTGACATCTAGAAAGTGCTTAAAGAAGAGCTCCCTTTCCTCTCATTTCTATGTGCCAGGACCCAGCAATGTGCATAACACAAGTACAGGACCTTGAAGTGGCCCGTGTAATTGAGGGCCCTAGAGTTTGAAGGCTGGAGAAGGCAATGGCACCCCACTCCAGTACTTTGCCTGGAAAATCCCATGAATGGAGTAGCCTGGTAGGCTGCAGTCCATGGGGTCACTAAGAGTCGGACATGACTGAGCGACTTCACTCTCACTTTTCACTTTCATGCATTGGAGAAGGAAATGGCAACCCACTCCAGTGTTCTTGCCTGGAGAATCCCAGGGATGGGGGAGCCTGGTGGTTGCCATCTATGGGGTCACACAGAGTCGGACACGACTGAAGCAACTTAGCAGCAGCAGCAGCAGCAGAGTTTGAAGGCAGATTCACTTCCGGTGTTGTGGTTGGTGCTGGGAATATAATTATAAACAGAACTTAGTTGTTGGCTTCATGGAGCTCTCATTTTAGTGCAACAGGAAGTGTGTAGAAATAACTGATTATAATAACCTTCACATATCCACAAGCATTTGGAATGAATTTTATAACAGGTAGGAAAGCACTGCTTCGATTCAGAGACATGGGAGTAGGAGCATGCTTAATACACAAGGAAAAGCAGGAAGGAAGGACAGGAGAGAATACATGGTTTCTGGAGAAAAGCAAGTATTCTCACTTGACAGGAATGCAGGGTTCTAATGCAGGTGTGGAGGAGACCTGGGAGCTGAGGCTAGACCTGAAGATGCTCTTAGACAGTTAAACAGAGACTCATTGCTCATTTCTCAGGAGAGCAAGGCAGAGTATCTGCACACACCTCTACTTATTTGGGCTTCCCTGGTGACTCTGATGGTAAAGAATCTGCCTGCAATGCAGGAGACCTGGCTTTGATCTCTGGGTCAGGAAGATCCCCTGGAGAAGGGAATGGACACCCACTCCAGTGTTCTTGCCTGAAGAATTCCAAGGACAGAGGAGCCTGGTGGGCTACAGGCCATGGGGTTGCAAGAGTTGGACATGACTGAGTGACTTAGGACCAGGTCAGGCCACTCATTTAGTTTTTCCTGATCATTCTGTGGTAAAGAATCCTGCCAATACAGGAGTCTTGGGTTTGATCTCTGGATTGGGAAGATCCCCTGGTGGGGAAATGGCAACCCATTCCAATATTTTTGCCTGGGAAATCCCATGGACAGAGAAGCCTGGTGGGTTACAGTTCATAGGGTCACCAAGAGTCAGACACGATGTATCAACTAAATAACCACCACCACCACCACCACCATTTAACAAAAACTTAACCAGCAACCCTTGAGCCAGACACTGGCTGGGTCTTGGACATACAAAGCTACACAAGACACAGCCTCTGCCCTGAGGGATTTACACTTTGTGTTGTGGGTTGAAATATGTCCCCTCCACAAAGGATATGTGGAAGTCCTGACTGTGACGTTATTTGGAAATAGGATCACTGCAGATGTATTCAGATGAAGTGATACTGGAGTAGGGTAGACCAGTTCTCTGGGCTGATCAGCCTTCTGATAAATAAACAGCTATGTGAAGACAAGAGACACACAGAAAGACTACCATGTAAAGATGAAGGCAGACAGGGGAGTTGGGTGTACACTGCAAGCCAAGGACTGCCCCGGATTGCTGGCAAACCACCAGGAACTAGGAAGAGGGGAAGAAGAACTCCCATACGGGTTTCAGAGGGAACATGGCTCTGCCAACACCTTAGTTTCAGACTTGTAGCCTCCAGTATTATCAGGTAATAAATTTCTGTTGTTTTAAGCCACCCAATTTGTGGTCATTTGTACAGCATTCTTGTGAAGCAAATGCACTCTGTGGGAACAACAGGAGCCCATGTACAGACTAATGAGAGCATAACCAGTTTATTGAGGCCAGGGGAGGTCTCTGAGGCTGATGCAATCCCCACAACTGCTGTCACTTTAGAAAATGGATTTGAATTAAAGGCTAGCAATATTAGTAAAGAGTAGCTATCACCAGGTGCAGTGGCCTTAGCATTCCAATGTCAAAACTTCTCATAAACCTCTTTAATAGAATTTTGCATTTCCATATGCTTAAGACATCTATGTATGAATTATTATAGAAAAAAATGACAAAGCACTAACATGAATACATCATTAACTACTGTTAATAAAATTCACTTAAAAATAATATATAAGCAAATACAAACATCTCACTAACCTTTAGCTATAGTTGGACCCTTAAAAATTCTTCTCTTAGAAGAAGCATTCAGCTGTTCTTTTCTCTGGGAGTATGGCAGGTGTTGGCTTATACAAACATCCCTGTAGCTTTTTCCTGCTATAGTTTTATTTTCCAGGTGGTTTCCTTTACTATAATTCCAGGGAAAGGTTTAATGACAATCAGTTGAGCCCTGAGGGATTTTCTGATTCCTTTTTTATTCCTTATCGGGAAAAGTAGTAGAAGATCACTGCTTTACATCCTGGCTTTTCCAACTGAGAAATTTAATTTCTTTTACTGACCTACTTCTTCTGCCCAGACACCTGCCCTTAGAAGTAAAGGCTGGTTCAGAAGCTTCCTGTACATGGCCTTCTTGGAGTTATTCATTAAGCCTTTAACCGTGGTGAAATCTGAAAGCCAACTTTGGACATTGACATTAACACAAAGTGATTTTCAGAGAATCATTAACAATTTCTTCGCTGAACAAAAATGTGTAGCTTCATCTCTCAGAAATTCTCTAAATTCCAATCACATTAACACTCCTTGATCTTCTCTGAATTACTAACTTTTCCTCAAATGCCTATCTCTTTCCCTCCCTTGGTTTTGGACTTTCCCTTACAGTCTTCTCTGCCTGCAGCTAGCTGGCTTCTTCCTTCCCTTTTTTATGCATGGGGAGCCCCCTATCTTTAGAACTGTTTGAATTTTTGCTCTCCTTAGCTCTGTCTGATGCTAGCTCTTGTAGAATTTCATTGGACCTGACTCACAGGGACTAGCCTAACCTTCATATTTTATCTCTTTATCCATTTATGATGATCTGCTGAGAGTTCACCTTAGGGGGACTTTTCTGGGGCTAGGACTACATTTATAAAGCAGACAGTTTCTACCTCTCAGGAGTTTACAGTATAGTGGTAGATCAGAAGAGTAAACTGGAAATTATAAACCACTAAGCTAAGATTGCAATCTTCTATAAAGATAGGAATTTACTTGCATGCTTGTGTTTCCCACTTGACTCTGAGTTCTGGAGTGTCATATTCACTTCGTGATTTAGTGTCTGACATCTAAAAAGTACAAGCTCTTTTTCCTCTGCCGTTGTGTCCCCAGTCTCTGGTAAAATGCCAGGCACAAAGAACATGCTCAATGGACAACTGTGGAGCAAAAGCCTAGCAGACATCCATGTCTCTGTGTGAAGGAGTGGAACTTAAGAGCTGGTTGTGATTAAAGACAGATTGCAACACTGGGAACAAAAATGAAGAGAAGGGGCTAAGGATGACAGGGTTTGGGCTAGGATAATTGCAGATGAGGAACCCAAACATCCCGCGTGTCCATTTGCTGAGTTTGACTTCTATTCTATGGATACTGATTCTTCCCAAGCCTGATACTAAAGAGTATGTGGAAGAAATTCTTGTTGTCAGACAAGAAACAGCTTCAGAGTTGTGTCACAGGGTAAGCTCAATACAGGGTAAGATGCTTCCCGCTATTTTACATCTCTTCCCACCATCTTCCGCCTAAAACAACTCCCGTTTCTCCATTATCATTCCCTCTACAGGCAAAAGAAGCCCCATACAAACAAACAAAAACAGCAATCAGGTCAAAGCCCTAAGTGAACCTGTCTTTCGTCTTGGTACGTCTGCATCTACAGCAGGTTATTATAGGAGCTTAACTCCCAGACCGTTTGCATGGTTCACTACGGTGCCACCCTGTGGCTCAATCTGCTCTGGGTTCCCTGGTGCCTGGATGTGCCACTTAAGCAGTAATCCTTACTTCTTAGCACTAACGCCATCCATTTCTAGAAGAGCCAATGTACCTCACCTAGTCTCCCATGGAGGGAAAAAGCAGATAAGACATGAGGAAGGGGAAAAAGAATAAACAGGAATGAAGACTCTGGTTCATCCTCACTGTCCTCTGGAAAGAGAGGAGTCCTAGGCTAGGATATTAAGAGCCTAAGTTTTAAGCTTGACTTTTTTTTTTTTTTTTTTACTATGTATTTATTTGGTTGCATTGGGTCTTAGCTGTGGCAAGGAGGCTTTGTTGCGGGGTGCAGTCTTCTCTCTCGTTATAGGTCAAGGGCTCCAAAGTGCATGGGCTTAGTATTAGTAGTTGTGGCCTGTGGCTTGTTTCCCCTTGCCATGTGGGGTCTTAATTCCCTGACCAGGGATTGAACCCACGTCCCCTGCATTGGAAGGCAGATTCTTAACCACTGGACCAACCAGGGAAGTCCCTGATCTAGACTGACATTTTTTTGTGGCCTTAAAAAAACCTCTTGTCTGTCTCTGGCCTCAGATAGTTTCTTCACATGGAAAGCAGATGACCGGACATGAGAATATTTTAGATGTTTGGCAACTCGAATTCTTATATCAACCCCCCTTTCCCAAATCAGAGATGGAAGCCAAATAAGTTAAAATTGGGAGAATATCATTAAATAGCTCCTCACAGAGGTGTGTTTTGTTGACAGGCAAGTCCAGGTAATGATAATGGTATTTCCTTCTGCAAAGATCACATTTATTATTAACCACAAGGCTTAGCATTTGATAGCTGAGACTCTATTCCATGCCAAAGGTGAAAGGTGTTGATGCAGCTTTTAGTGTTTCCTTGTGGGCTAACCATTGTTTGTTAGTATATCTATATCTATTTATATATAGATATCTGTATCTAGGGATACATAGATAGGCTTATACAGATAGTGATTGGGTTCTCCTGTAGCTTTGTAAGCTGTAGCACATTCAACCCACTAAATATGCCAGGAATTGTACAACAGAATTGATAAGAGGGAATAAAACCACTACCATTCAGCTTTGGTCTTTTTCATACCTAAATATATTACAATTTTATTTTTTGGTAGTGAGAGGAGCTTTGGTTTTAATTCTAATCACCAAAATGTATGGGGCTTCTCAGATGACACTAGTGGTAAAGAACCCATGTGCATATGCAGGAGAAATACGAGACTCAGGTTAGATCCCTGGGTGGGGAAGATCCCTTGGAGGAAGGCATGGCAGAGGAGCCAGAGGAGCCTGGTGGGTACAGTCCATAGGGCCACAAAGAGTCGGACATGACTGAAGTGACGAAGCACACACCCACATTTATTAAGAGCTGCTGTGAGTCGGACATGACTAAGCGACTGAAAACATGGATATTTAATACTTAATAACGTCCTTACAAGTTAGGTATTGTTTTCTTCATTTAAAGATGAGACAAGAAAGGTTAAGCTTCTTGTTCAAGGTTGACCAATTAAAAGTGGTAGCAGCAGCATTCATACTCCTAATTGCCTACAAAGCCTTGTACACATTAGCATTTACTAATTAATTAATTTAGTAATTACTTCCATTACCTTATACCTTGTAAGATCAGTTGGCTTATGTCCTCTAGTTAAAAAAAAAGGAAAAAATGACTGGAAGTGGAGAAAATCAGTCACTCAGGGAAAGTGAATCCCTGATTCTTTAGGTCATAGTGGGAGAAGAAACTTTACCAAATCGTGATTTACTAAACACGGTCCATGCTAGGGAGATTGCTTCATAACTACATGACAGATAGAACCTAGGAGCCCCCCTTAGGAGTTCTGTACCTAAAGTGCGGGAGAAACTCCTGTACATGAAACAAAGAGCTACAAGCAGTGAGTTGTGTGGTGGAAATTTAATGTTATGTTGGCTGTCAAGAATGGCTCTGAGGGATACATGTGTACAAGTTTCTTATAAACCCTTTTAATAGAATGGTGATCAGTGGAGACCCAGGTGTAGGGCAGGAGCATCTGTGGGCTCATGTATGTGGGCACATGTATGTGAGCTGCGCACGACTGTGTGCACTTTGGACTTATTCTGTTATGTGTAAAATAAGGAATTAGGCTGAAGGCTAATAAGGAATTCAGCTAAAATTAGGAATTAAGCTGATACTTTACCCAGAAGTATCCTTTTCACATCTGCAACTCTTTCCGAAAGTCTGCCATTGTGAAATGCATTTCTGGGGGTCTGGAAGGGCATTTGAACTCTTGGTGTCCTTTTCTAAACTGGCATACTCTCTCTTCTTCCTTTGTTTCGCTACTGTGGGTGCTGTTCTATCTTCCACACTGCTGACGATATCTCCCTAAGGGCACACAAGAGGTGCACAGGAAATGTCTGTTCTGTGGACAATGAATGGAGATTTCATTTGCTTGTTAATTGATTCCTGGAGTGGAGGAAGAGGGACCAAGTCCTGGCACATCAGAAAGAAAAGGAGCAGACGGAAGATAGGGAGAGAGGAGAGAGAGCTAATTCCTACTAAAACCTCCTGTGCTAGGATATTTACATATTTAAAAAAATAAACTCTCAAAACAACCTTATGAAGTAGATATGAAACACTTCTCTATAAAGAGACAGAAGTTTCAGTCACAGCTCAAGGTGATGCAGCTAGTAAGAGCCAGGTTTTAAATGAAGGTTGAGTTAAATCAAAAGGCTGTATTCTTTAAATTATTCCAGACTGCTAGACCGAGGAGAGGGACTTGAGGATGGGCAAGTATCTCAGAGGTGCAGAAAAAGCACTATCAGGGGAGAGACCTTGGCACATTTTACTATCATGCAACATTGATAATGAAATGCAGTTTTCCCATTAAGGTGCATAATTAATGCTCGACCACAGGGACAGTCTCTACTGCAGGACTGAATAGGCTGTGAAAAACATGACTGTCTTCTATACTTCCGTGCAGCTTTTATAGATCGGGGGAGGGGAAAATTCCCAACTCTTGATACCAGCCCATGTGAGCATGAAAATTCCTCAGTCTAAAGAGGGTGCTCTTTTCTCTTTGAGTTTGGTTGTTGTTCAATTGCTAAGTCATGTCCAACTCTTTGTGACCCCAATGACTGCAGCATCCAGGCTTCCTCGTCCTTCACCATCTCCCGGAATTTGCTCCAACTCCTGTCCACTGAGTCAGGAACGCACATCAGAACAGCGCTGCTGGTTTTCCCCAAGTCAACTGCTTTCTCTTTTGTCCTGAAATTGCCTCGAGGCAAGCTCGGTGAATTATTGCAGTTTTCAACATTCTGTCACTCCCACTAGACTGTGTGCTCTTCAAGGGCAGGAAATGGGCCATTTTCTTCTTGATTTTCTCAAGTGTCTCACTAGAGTGTTTGGCATGTACTAGGTATTCAGAAAACAGTTGAAGGAAAGAATGAATGAGAGATTCATCAGTCAAATCATTGCCTGAATGAATGGATGGATGCTGCTTGTCTCCTATATAAGTCTTCTTGAGCAGTCTGATTGTTCCATGTAACAAGCAGAAACCTTTACCGACTTGATCGATCAGTCAAAGGTTGCTGATCTACAGCTTAAAAGCATACTTCAGTGGCGTAAATATCTACCAGGACTGGAAATCAGCAGAGAGATTAAATAAAGGAGAAAGACTACTGACTGTTTTTCTGGTAATAGAGGGGCATCTGGCTTATGGCATAGGGTATGAATGTGCTCTTTCTTTAACCTCTTTTATAATTGGCCAGGAGAAGGAAGTAAACAGAAATCCTAATGAAATTGGAGGGTCTCCGAGGGAATAACAATACATGCAGAGACATCAGATTCAGTTTGGATACATAAAGATGGATGTCTCAAGATGAGTAATCTAATGAAGGCAGATAAATGATCCTCAAAGCAATCTTCTTCCTTTCCTGCTCTTCAGAGCCATGCCACCTCCCAGGTCATAGGCAGGCAAGGAAAAAAATACAATGAAAACCATTCTTTATAGGTGGTTCAGGTCAAGGTCAAATGCAATGTCCAGAGAATATTCATCAGATGAGATTGAAGCTGTTTACACTTATGTGATGGATGAATAACCATAACCATCACCCCTCGCCCCGACCATGACTTAGGATTAGACTCATCTTTGTGAATAACAGGACAGAGAAGGACCCTAAAAGATGAGCCTAAAAGATGTGTCAGGATGTCTTAAACATTTCTGTTGAGATAAGGTGGTCTGGTGGTGAGAGTGTGGGGGCTGGGAGGTATCTGTGTTACAGTCAAGGCTCTTCCCTTTCCAGATACACAAATTTGAAAAAGCCATTTACCTTCTGACACATCTATAAACAAGATCAATGATTCTTACTCAGCCTCCCTTAAATAAAATTGTTCCTGGGGCCAAAGGGAATGATGTCCTTGAGATACCTTTGCGAACTGCACTGCACTGTACAAACATAAGCCTACCTTCAGGACGAACAGCCGAAAGAGGAGAGAAAGACAAAGAAATGGACAGAGAATAAAAAGTAAAAGAGGAGGAGGAGGAGGAGGAGAAAGTTTATAGGAAAAGGAAGGGGACGGGGAAAAAGAAAAGGGGCCAGGGGAGGGCTGGAGAGGAGGAGAGCAGCAGGTGGCTGCAACAGCAGTGAGGAAGGGTCTCAAAGTTCCGGCCGGTAGGCAGATAAACATGCAAACAAATAATGTCAGACAGACAAACAAAAGCACGCTGGAAGAGCGCAACTGTGCAGAGATGGGATTTAGAGACCTGCATCTATGCTGAGATCACACATTACTGATAAGCACTGGAAATCTCCATCAAATGGTCTCTCCGGAGGAGACAGCCACCCGTGAGTCAGCCTCCTTATTATAAATTTCTAAATGGCAAGCTCTACTGAATTCACGTTGTTCTAGTCTGTGCTCATCTCAGAAATACACTCAGACACATTTGTAATCATTGTGCAGCTGTCGGTGATGGCCCTTTCCTCCCTTTGCCCAGTTAATGCGTCCTCGTTCAGAGACTTCCAAGGACGCCTTGACCTTCCGGAGGAGGTCAGATCCCCTATTCCAGACACTCAGAGCATCACAGGCCACATTTTTATGGCACCTGGCCCAGGTGTGGACTTAACATTTATCTGTATGATTCATGTCCACTTCTTCCTACCAGACGGAGGGCAGGCTCCATCTCTTGGCTCCCCATTATAATTCCAATTAAATTTATTGATTGGTCATAAACAGACTCAAATCAGCAAACGCAGCCTTAATACTAGAAAGACGCTAAAAAAACGGACAGTTTTCATAGAGAGATAATGGTGCAAATATAAAAAGCAGACTGGTACTAGAACAACAGTTAGGAGGTTTGTGATTGATAAAGCTTCCTGACAGCTTGGGCAGCTAGATCCTGTTGTGGAATCATGTTTCCTGTATTCATTTTTTACTGGTCTAACAACTGGATGCTCTCTTTATCCCTCCTTGCTTCATTCAGTGTATTAATTAGCTTTTCAATGCCATCTCAGTCAATGTCATGGGTGATCATATTATTATCAGCATTAATTATAATGAGTATTGATTAAGAGGAGCAATTTTCTAGTTGACTATTCTGCAGCACACTGTTTCAAATATGTTTAATTATACAATAATGAGGAGGAAGTTTCTTCACAGTGTAAGTCCTTTATTAAACCAATTTGTTTAAAAATGAAAAGCTTTCCAAGGAATGTATGCAGGGGTAAGTCATCATGTTGGCATTGAACTGGGCACACAGAAAGAAGGACTATTTATAGAAAACCCCAAAACCAAACTCCGTAGTGGGTTCTGTGGCATCTCTCTAAGATAAGTCCCAGCCGCTTGGCACTGAGCAGCCTCCGTGTGCAAGACCCCTGACCGGGGTAGCCCAGAAACTCTTCAGAGCCCAACTCCTGCTCTGTGACTTCAAGGTTTCTCCCTACTTCTTTAAGGTAAAACAGATGCCAACAACGGGGAAAAATGATTCCTCTGTCTCTTCTAACTCAGCATGTTGCAGTTTCAGTGAAATCACCGTAGGTGGTCATTCTACTTTTGTTCTGTAACTAGATTCTGACAATGACTAAATAACAACTTTCAAAACCCCAGGAGTCATGTTGAGCTCCACACTGAATTTCAGTGTCTTGCTTACGCCTCCAAATTGGCCAATTCGTAATGACAAAACACATGGGATTCTGAGGAGGCAGGAGGGGGGGGGTGTGTGTGTCACCCAGTCGTGTCGAACTCTCTGTGACCCCATGGACTGTACCCGCCAGGCTCCTCTGTCCATGGAATTCTCCAGGCAAAAATACTGGAGTGGGATGCCATTCCCTTCTTGGGGGGGATCTTGCCGACCCAGGGATCGAAGCCAGGTCTCCTGCATTGCAGGCAGATTTTTACCAGTTGAGCTATCAGGGAAGCAAGTGAGGTGTTGACTTAGAAATGTGGGGTACTGGAGTGGGGTGCCATTGCCTTCTGTTAAATATGTAGTAGTTCATGCTATATTTTTAGCATTTGAATATAGAAAATATCCTTTTTGAACTTTACTGTCTATGTCTTTGAATTGCCTGCTTTCATGATGCCTACACTCCTCTGTTTTTACATCTTTCCTCGGTTTTAAGCAGAGAAGGTGATGGCACCTGACTCCGGTACTCTTGCCTGGAAAATCCCATGGACGGAGGAGCTGGGTAGGTTGCAGTCCATGGGGTCGCTAGGAGTCGGACATGACTGAGCGACTTCACTTTCACTTTTCACTTTCATGCATTGGAGAAGGCAATGGCAACCCACTCCAGTGTTCTTGCCTGGAGAATCCTGGGGAACAGGAAAGTGAAAGTGAAAGTGAAGTTGCTCAGTTGTGTCTGACTCTCTGCCACCTGTGGACTGTAGCCCACAAAGCTCCACCGTCCATGGGATTCTCCAGGCAAGAATACTGGAGTGGGTTGCAATTTCCTTCTCCAGGGGATCTTCCCACCCCAGGGATCAAACCCAGGTCTCCCACATTGCAGGCTGACGCTTTAACCTCTGCGCCACCAGGGAAGCCCTTAAATAAAAGTCTTTACCTGGAAAAATGTAAGTATAGATTCTCAATGTCATCTTCTAAAATATATTTTGATATTTTACTTGAAATTCCAAATTTGGAAACTTCTGGCTGTCCTATACAAGGCATTGGACAATTAAAAATCAAAAACCAAAAAACCAAAAATGACAGTTGTTATTTCAACAGCAGATGGCGATAGAAATCCAAGTCCTGTGAAAGAATTACAAACAGAAGCCTATGAATTGGTAGCTCTTAAATATTTTCCAGTTCTCTGTAACCTCAGCACTTTTTTAGCACTGATAAATTTTTGGCAATCCTTAAAGTTTGTTGTGATGACACCTTTTACATTTTCAGCTTTACAGATGTAAGGAAGAAAGACTGTAAGGCCTAGGAAAGGATGTCATATGGAGTAAAGAAATGGCAAAAAAAAAGCAATAGGCCAGTAGAAACTGGGCTAAGAAAAATGAGCTGACAGCTTCACTAGGAGTAGAGGTGGAAACTGCAGGGACAAGAGGAGAAATGAAACCACGTGATGATAACTGGGGGAGACAGAGATGATCTGGGGTCATCTGCCCTGATTCTGAGATTCAAGCTCTGAAAGTCCCTCTCCCCTTACGGGATGGAAGGAGGGCACCATAAGATAAGCATTCTTAGTCTTTCTATGCAGATTACCTGGTGGTAAAAGTAAGACCCGGAATCTTACCCAAGAAGCTGGTCTGTCTGTATTGGACTGTAAATCAGAAGTTTAGTTTTCTTTTGGTGGGAGGGGTAGGATTTGATTTCTTTCAAGCATTTGTAAACATCAGCTAGCTCTTTGTCTCCTTAATTTTCCTGTATTCTCCCTAAATAAATTCTTCAGTCGGCAGAGGGCAAAATAAAGAGGGTAACAACCATATATAAATATATTGTTTTAATACATTTTAAAAATATACAGAAATCCTCTTCAGTAACCCAACCTGCCCTCTGTTTTGGCGAGGTCATTTACATTTCTGTGGTAAAGGAAGATTTTTACCCACAGAGCCCCAAAACTATACAACCTGAATAAAGTTGCTCTTTCAGATTTGCAATATATTCAGTATATTTCTCAGCACATCGGGCCCCCTTAGTTACTCTGGGAAGCACCATGTAGCACTGCTGTTGAGGGACAAGGTGCAGAGATGTGCTGGCAGAAGCTGACCATCCACGCTGGTGAGAATCATCAAAGATGGCTGCTCTGTGAGCGAGTGAGTAGGGATAACTCAAGCCAGCTTCTCCTGAGGGCCAGTTGTTTACAGCCCATTGGCCCCTAAGATTCCACATCTGGAAACAGTTCTACAAGTCCAGAAGCCACACTTTCATTTATTAACTTTCTTGGCTATACTGTGTTACATGTGGGATCTTAGTTCCCTGACGGGGATCTTAGTTCCCTGATGGGGATCAAACCTGTGCTCCTTGCATTTGGGAGTGTGGAGTCTTAACCACTGGACTGACAGAGTAATACCAGAAACCAAAATTTTATATCCTTTAAAATTTATGAAATTATACAATGTTATCACGATGGTGTGATCACTCACCTAGAGCCAGACATCCTGGAATGTGAAGTCAAGTGGGCCTTAGAAAGCATCACTACGAACAAAGCTAGTGGAGGTGATGGAATTCCAGTTGAGCTATTTCAAATCCTGAAAGATGATGCTGTGAAAGTGCTGCACTCAATATGCCAGCAAATTTGGAAAACTCAGCAGTGGCCACAGGACTGGAAAAGGTCAGTTTTCATTCCAATCCCAAAGAAAGGCAATGCCAAAGAATGCTCAAACTACCGCACAATTGCACTCATCTCACACGCTAGTAAAGTAATGCTCAAAATTCTCCAAGCCAGGCTTCAGCAATACGTGAACCATGAACTTCCAGATGTTCAAGCTGGTTTTAGAAAAGGCAGAGGAACCAGAGATCAAATTGCCAATATCCACTGGATCATGGAAAAAGCAAGAGAGTTCCAGAAAAACATCTATTTCTGCTTTATTGATTATCTCAAAGCCATTGACTGTGTGGATCACAATAAACTGTGGAAAATTCTGAAAGAGATGAGAATACCAGACCACCTGACCTGCCTCTTGAGAAATTTATATGCAGGTCAAGAAGCAACAGTTAGAACTGGGCATGGAACAACAGACTGGTTCCAAATAGGAAAAGGAGTACGTCAAGGCTGTATACTGTCACCCTGCTTATTTAACTTCTATGCAGAGTACATCATGAGAAACGCTGGGCTGGAAGAAGCACAAGCTGGAATCAAGATTTCCGGGAGAAATATCAATAACTTCAGATATGCAGATGACACCACCCTTATGGCAGAAAGTGAAGAGGAACTAAAAAGCCTCTTGGTGAAGGTGAAAGAGGAGAGTGAAAAAGTTGGCTTAAAACTCAACATTCAGAAAACGAAGATCATGGCATCCGGTCCCATCACTTCATGGGAAATAGATGGGGAAACAGTGGAAACAGTATCAGACTTTATTTTTGGGGGCTCCAAAATCACTGCAGATGGTGACTGCAGCCATGAAATTAAAAGACACTTACTCCTTGGAAGGCAAGTTATGACCAACCTAGATAGCATATTGAAAAACAGAGACATTACTTTGCCAACAAAGGTCTGTCTAGTCAAGGCTATGGTTTTTCCAGTGGTCATGTATGGATGTGAGAGTTGGGCTGTGAAGAAGGCTAAGTGCCGAAGAATCGATGCTTTTGAACTGTGGTGTTGGAGAAGACTCGAGAGTCCCTTGGACTGCAAGGAGATCCAACCAGTCCATTCTGAAGGAGATCAGCCCTGGGATTTCTTTGGAAGGAATGATGCTAAAGCTGAAACTCCAGTACTTTGGCCACCTCATGCGAAGAGTTGACTCATTGGAAAAGACTCTGATGCTAGGAGGGATTGGGGGCAGGAGGAGAAGGGGACGACAGAGGATGAGATGGCTGGATGGCATCACTGACTCGATGGACGTGAGTCTGAGTGAACTCCGGGAGCTGGTGATGGACAGGGAGGCCTGGCGTGCTGCAATTCATGGGGTCACAGAGTCGGAGATGACTGAGCAACTGAACTGATAGAGTGCAAAAGAATCTAGGACTTTGTTTCTTCAACTCAACCTCATCACTTTGTAAATCACATGGAGGTGGCAGAGTTGAACCTAGAACCCAGGTCTCCTGATTCACAGTGACTGTATATTTTGTAAGTAAATATCTAGGCACTTAGACTAAGAAGACTGACTACTTTAAATCAGCACTATTTTGGGAAATTGAAGTATGCTAGTTGTAAAAGAGCGTCTCCCATTAAGGCAAAAGAAGCTGGCTAGAGAACAAAAGGGCAAATGATTCCAGTCGAGGTCCTGTTCACAGAGTGTTCCCTGGAAAGGCCAACTGTTCAGGCCTAATGTGGGAACAACAGAGGCTCCCTGGCCCCACCAACGCATAGTCTCAAGAGCCTGTCGTGGTCTTAAGAGTGTGGAGAGGGACACTCTTGTGCCAAATAGAGGTGCATGGTTATCCCTACATAGACAGGCCTGTTCCACTGAGCAAGAACGACAGCGATAGCTCCACAGACCAGCTAACCCGAGATGATGGGTTCCCCTAGATGCATTTGTTTACAGGCAAGACCACTTGCTGGTTCTCCTTGGGCTTACTGATGGATTTGGGAGAAATTTTTTGGTTGGGGTCAGTTAGACCATCCACTCCATATGGATTCCTTCGATTCATAGAGGGTGGTCAACACTTTTCAGGGCAGCTATTTTATTGATGTGAAAATGCTAGTTTCTAGAAAATTCTGCCTCTGTATTGTTGCTAAAATGATTTTTTAAGGTAAGATAAAATAGTGTATTCCCTCTACTGGACAAAAGGAAGTATTTGAATAGTTGAAGATTAGGAGGAGGCAATGGCACCCCACTCCAGTACTCTTGCCTGGAAAATCCCATGGATGAAGGAGCCTGGTAGGCTGCAGTCCATGGGGTTGCTAAGAGTTGGACACGACTGAGAGACTTCACTTTCACTTTTTCACTGTCATGCATTGGAGAAGGAACTGGCAACCCACTCCAGTGTTCTTGCCTGGAGAATCCCAGGGGCAGGAGAGCCTTGTGGGCTGACGTCTATGGGGTCACACAGAGTTGGATACGACTGAAGTGACTAAGCAGCAGCAGCAGCAGGAAATCTTTGCAGTATTAGGAAAATACTTCCAGGATTTTTTGCACATGATTTTGCGGAGAAGGCAATGGCACCCCACTCCAGTACTCTTGCCTGAAAAATCCCATGGACGGACGAGCCTGGTGGGCTGCCGTCCATGGGGTCGCTGAGGGTCGGACACGACTGAAGTGACTCAGCAGTTCTTTTCTTTTTAACCCCTGTCTAGTTCCAAACACATTCGTCAAAACGCAATTTGTGTTACCTCTCCTGAGAAACCTACCTGGCTTCCCAGAGGCAATAGCTTTTTACCATTTCAGTTTTAACTCTAGTGGCTATCTCCCTATTGCTAAACATATGCTTATATTGGAGCAGCTGACCCTTGAGCAAAGGGTGGGAGTGAATCTGAGTGTAATTTATGGTTAGCCCTCCATATCTGAATTTACCCCACATCTTTGAATCCAACCACCTGTAGGTAGTACAGTACTAGAGCATTTTTATTGAAAAATATCCACATATAAGTGGACCTGCACAGTTTGAATTCACATTGTTCAAGGGTCAACTTCATTTCACTAACTTCTGTTTTGTTCCAGAGTTATCTCTGGGATGGTCTTTGTTATGTGTGTTTTAATCCTGTTTCTGTCCCTTGGTAGGTTTGTTAAAATATTTGGTAACCCGTGGCTGTCTGTCCACATTTAAGAACAAAGTGGTAGAAAGGCTTTGGAGAGTGTTGCACATAAGGGCAAAGCTTTTTTACCAAAAAACTTCAGGTTAGAGGGGCAAACCTGAAACTTGCTCCCTAATTAGCACGTGTGTGTGAGTGCACACACACACCATCAGTCACTCAGTTGTGTCCAACTCTTTGCAAACCCAGGGATTATAGCCCGCTAGTCTCCTCTCTGCATGGGATTTTCCAGGCAAGAATACTGGAGTAGGCTGACGATTCCTTCCCCAGAGGATCTTCCTGCCCCAGGGATGGAACCCGCGGCTCCTGCATTGGCTGAAGGATTCTTTACCACCGAGCCCCCTGGGAAGCCCCAACTAGCACGTAGAGCAGGGCTTTGGTGTGGGGGCTGTTCCTCAGGAGAGTCCTCCTGTTTCTTTAGAGCAGAGAGTTCATTTCCCGACTGGTGGTGTGGACTTGCCTGGCAGCTGCTCTGCATGCAGGGCTGTGCCTGCTGCGTGGGGACATCTTGTCACATCATCCTATTCTCAGGCTCTGCTCTCAGTGCCATCTGCTGTCACTATTCTGCAGGCTCCGGGTTTCCTGGGCTCTGTTAGGCAGATCCGCTCCTCTCTGCACTCTGGGCTCCTCTCTACAAGGCAGCTTCACCGTGGAGGGCTGTGCTGTGGGAGGCAGCCCTGGAAACACATCGCCAGGAGACGGCAGTCACATAGACTGCCACGGGCGAGGTGCCCTGGAGCCACAGCACGTGCCCTTCTTCTGGAGCTGATCTAAGGCAGGGCTGCCTCTCTCTGCCTCTTCCATCTCTCCCCTTCCATCTGCTTTCTGTCATGCAGAAGTGTGCTGAAATCTTCTGGCCTTTGATGCCCCCTCTCATTTCCTTTATAGTTATGAGACTGTCCTCTCGCCCTGTTTTGTTATTCCATTAGCTTCTTTTTAATGGGGTCTCAGGAGGAAGAGGAGATTAAGATGTGGGCTGCGTCTGTCAACTTGAACCCGAAGCAAGGCACTCATACTGTTAATGGGGATGTTATTCTGCCTCGTTATGTCTGGCATAGCTATAGATGATTCAGATATCAGTTTAAGAAACCGCAGTAACTCTATGAAGAGGCTCAATGAGATAGTTCTGTTGTCTCTATGGATCAAATTAACTGGGAATCTGAAATATTTCCACTTATCTTATGTCAAGTAGTAGCAACTTAGGTGAAAAATACATAAACATATGGCCTTTTAAAGTACATTCATTTTTATAAATATCCTATGTAGTTGCTTTTTTCATGAAGGCATCAGGAAGGAGAGTTTTCAAATAATGAAATTTCCAATTTCAGCTGATTACCTACTTTCAGCAGTATTACACCTTAATGGGAAAACTGCTAAAGGCCCAATGACCTACACAAAATGTAAAATACCTCTCCTACTGGGTGTACAGTGACAATGACTTTATGCCACATTATCTATGTATTTGATGGTCAGCAGGGCACATATAGCATAAACTGTAGCGTTCTGGGCTTTGGAGAGAATTACTAAGGTGTTGCCTTCTAAATATTCCAGCAATGCAAGGTTAATTCTGTCTCAAATATTTTGTATCAAGAAATGTTTTACATACATAGGGACATATATATATGTATTTAATAATAAGCGTTCAATATAGGTCTTCAAACTAACCCAGGCTTTAAAAATGAGTTTTGTTTTCTCAGAACACTTGGACGAAGCGTATATTCAACTAGTACTTGGCTGTTGTTTAGCTGTTCAGTTGTGCCTGACTCTTTGTGACCCCATGGACTGTAGCCTGCCAGGTTCCTCTTTACATGGAATTCTCCAGCAAGAATACCGGAGTGGGTTGCCATTTGCTTCTCCAGGGGATCTTCTTGACTCAGGGGAAGAACTTAAGTCTTCTGCATTGCAGGTGGGTTCTTAACCATTGAGCCACCTGGGAAGCCCCAGCTAGTACTTATTACAGAAAGGTGGTGAGTCCTATGCTTGTCTCCCTTTGGCTGAATAGGAAGTTCATGCTTATAGATGGGATGTGTTCTGTTTAAGATTAACAGTAGATGGCAGAAAGGTCAGGATTCAAAAACTACTTCTTTGATTACAGAGTCAGTTTTTTTCCATGATTGCAGAGAACAGAATATTCTTCATGGTGGATTATTAACTAGGTAAAACAAACTACTCTATACCAGTTAAAACAATGGGACCTAGTCGAGGATACCATTTCCTGTTTTTGAGAAATGGGGTCACTCTGTTCCGACGTCAGGGTAAGGCCTGCACATTTTTTGGCTTCATCTTGACGGAGGATTAGTGTTAGCGATTGCATTTATCACAGAGGTCATTTCACTCAAGTGGAAAACAGTGCCAAATGCTAAAGAATGCTGATTGGCAGCTGCTAATAAGCTTTTGTGAACAAGAAGAAAGAAGGAAAAGGTTTGGAAACAGCTCTAGCAGGAAATGCCATTGTTCAGCATAGCTTGAGGGAAGGCTTCTCTGTGTAAGGACTAATCCCTGGAACGACAGCCCAGCCACCCTGCGTGCTGCTGAAGGAGGTCTGTTTAAGGAACTAGGAGGGGGAGGTGGAGGCCAGTGGTAAGCTCAGCCCCAACACCCTCGCCTCTACCACAATTAACACTTCAGCCTGCACGTGGCCTCCAGTGCCATGCCAGGTGATGGGCTATTCATTCTACTTAGACTCTTAGGCTTAGAGTCAGTTCTACTTCTTTATCATTTTTTATCCTAGGAAATTCTTCACTATGTCCAGCTTAGTCTGAATGTAGCTTATAAATGGCGTGACCACTGATTTCCAACTCAATAAAGCCTTTTTCATGCCACATTATAGGAAATGGAGTTGTACAGTGAAGCCAATTAGATTTCAAATCTAGGCTTGCTATATTCTATGTAAGGGTCTTTGGGAAAATTACTTAATGTCTCTGAGGATCATTTTTTTAGGAAAAAAGATGCCTGTTTCATAAGATTATTATGGAAATAAAATCAGATAAGTTAGGTAGATGGCTGGAAGGATGGATGGATAGATAGCCTGGTACCTAATAAGCACTCAGTGAATGTTAGTTTCTTTTCCCTTGAAGAAATACAATGGATTTATACTGTTTTTACTCCCAATAAATTACACATTTTGAATATGATCTCATTAAGCACATGATGAAGCTTTCTTCTTCAAACCAAAGAATCCTAATCCCGTCAGTGTTTGCTTGATAAAATGCTGTCCCATCCCTTTGTTAACTCTGGATGTCTTTCCTTGGTCCTTTCCACATATCCAATTTAACCTGTAGAATTCAAAACCAATCATAGTTCTCTGGAGGATGCAACAACCAACTGAGTTTTGTGGGAGTGTTTTTCTAAAGTATGGTACTTTCTAGAAGGAGAGAAGTATGGAGGATACAATCATAAGCCTGCATCAACTTGCACTGCACGTTCTGACTGATGGATGTTCTCACGTCCAACTGGAGAATACTCACAGACTGCAAAGGCTAGTTCCTCTCGTGTGTTTACGTAGTCCCTTTGCTTTAACTTTTTAAGAGATATGTATATCCCAGTAATGTAACAGCATTTCTTATTCTGGTCCTAAATTATTCTCTTGGAGCTGAGAAGAAGCTGATAAGTAGAAAAAGCTTAGGTTGTTCTTTCCTTGTTTAATAAGCATATAAATACAATCTTGGTAATCAAGGTACTTTTAATATATATTAACTCAGCAACGAGGCAAGCTCAAAGAGTGGTTTGAATTGCTTCCACAAATGATTATTATGTATATAGAAATATGCCTCCCCAGAATATAGCAAAGATACCAGTGACTGACTTTTAATAAAGCCTTATTTGATATATGGAGAAGGAAATGGTAACCCACTCCACTATTTGATATAGATGAGAAACTCTCATGGCTTATTGATTTACCTTATGTATAACAATAACAGCAACAACTACTATAGCAAACACACATACAATGCTAGTACTAATATAAAAATTAAACATATATGTAATTTTAATTCTTAAAAGAACTCGATAAGGAAATATCATCGGTATTTCTATTTTACATATTAGGAAACTGAGGCACAAAGAAACCAAGTAACTTGCTGTCACATAGCTTGTGAATTCCTTAGCCTGGATTTAAACACTGAGAGAATGGTGAGGATTCATGATCTAGACCGTCTTGTATATTATTATAGAACCAAATGCTATGAAGTATTTATTGAAAACTTTTTTTTTTTTTTAAGAAATAGAACAAATGTCACAATGAATATAGTAGTTTATTATTGAGAAAAGTTACCTGGTTCTTTCAGAGCTAAGTTTCTATTTAGTGAACCACTACTATCTCTGTTTTTTTTTTTTTTTTAATTATTGGAGTATAGTTAATTTACAATGTTGTGCTGGTTTTAGGTGTAAAGTGAAACAGTTATGTATATATTGTTTTTCAGATTCTCTTCCCATATAGGTTATTACAGAATATTGGGTGGACTTCCCTGTGCTATACAGTAGGTCCTTATTAGTTATCTATTTTATACATAGCAGTATGTACATGTTAATCCCAATCTGCTAATTTATTACTTCCTCCCATGTTTCCCTTGTGGTAAACCTAAGTTTGATTTCTAGATGTGTGAGTCAGTTTCTGCTTTGTAAATAAGTTCATTTGTATAATTTTTTACTAGATTCCATATATAAGCGATATTATATGATATTTGTATTCCTCTGACTTATTATGATAATCTCTAGGTCTACCCATTTTGCTGCAAATGGCATTATTTCATTCTTTTTTATGGCTGAGTTATATTCCATTATATGTTTGTGTGTGTGTGTATGTGTGTGTGTTATATGCGACCACATCTTCTTTATCCATTCATCTGTCTTGGCTATTGTAAATAGTGCTGCAGTGTATACTGAGGTGCGTGTGTCTTTTCAAATTATGGTTTTCTCTGGATGTATGCCCAGCGGTGGGATTGCTGGATCATATGGTAGTCCTACAGTTAATTTTTTAAGGACCCTCCATACTGTTCTCCGTAATGGTTGTATCAATTTACCTTCCCACAAAAAGTGTAGGAGAGTTCCCTTTTCTCCATACTCCTTCCAGCATTCATTGTTTGTGGATTTTGTGACGACGGCCATTCTGACCAGTGTGAGGTGATACCTCATTGTAGCGCTGATGTGCACTTCTCTAATAATTAGTGATGTTGAGCATTTTTTCATGGGCTTTTTGGCTCTCTGTACATTTGAAGAAATGGCTATTGATTAATAGATTTTCTCTCCACTTTTTAATGGGGTTGTTTGTTGATATTGAGGTGCATGAGCTGTTTATGTATTTTGGAGATTAATCTCTTGTTGGTCACATCATTTGCAAATCTTTTCTCCCATTCTGTGGGTTGTCTTTTTGTCTTGTTGATGGTTTCCCTTTGATGTGCAAAAGCTTTTAACTCATTTTTGTTTTCATTATTCTAGGGGATGAATCAAAAAAGATATTGCTGCAATTTGTGTCAGTGTTCTGCCTATGTCGTCCTCTAGGAGTTGTACAGTATCCAGTCTTACATTTAGGTCTTTAAACCACTTTGAGTTTATTTGTATTCCTATGGAGGTATTGCTTTGTGCTGGGTCCCGGTGCATTTGAAACCTGGTGTGTGCCCTCCGAGAGTCTCTGCTTCTCTCAGCCCTGTGGTGTGCCTACACTCAGGACCCACCTGCCGTCAAAGCCAAATGCTCCGGGGTTCTTCCTCCCAATGCCTGACTCAGGCTGTCTTGGGGTGCTATTTTTATGTGGGAATGCCCCTGTGTAACTTCTATGGGCTTAATATTTTTTGCTGGTGAAGTCAAAGTGTTAAGTCACTCAGTCGTGTCTGACTCCTGTGATCCCATGGACTACATAGCCTGCCGGGCTCCTCTGTCCATGGGATTCTCCAGGCAAGAGTAATGAAATGGGTTGCCATTGCCTTCTCCAGGGGATCTTCCCGATTCAGGGCTCAAACCTGGGTCTCCTGCATTGCAGGCAGATTCTTTACTATCTGAGCCATTTTTGCTGGTAGGGCTGTTTTAATATGGATGTCTGCCACCTCTTTCCTCCGTGTATGCTGGGTGTTATTACCCTGATAGAAGGTATGGCTGATGGTGAGGTGACCTGGGCCTGCATTGGATACTGAGCGGGGACTTCCCTTGCTCTGAGGTTGTCTCTGCCTTGTCAGAACAGGGTCTGCTCCCTAGTGGTTGGAGCAGGGACCCGAGATCTGTTTCTGAGCTGAGTTTCTGATTTGCGGTGTGAGGCAGGTGGGATTGGAGCACAACCGCTGGGAGAGAAGTCGCTGAGCTTTCCTCCTCTAGGGTGGTTCACCCGTGCGTGTGCTCTGCTGTGTCACTTTTCACCTGCTCTGCGGGCTCATACACTAATCCGCTACTGGACCTGCTCTCAGCGCCGCCTGAACCGTAGGAATGGCAGCAACCGGCTTCTCTCAGGCATTGTATTCACTAGGCTACCAGCTTACACGCACTGAAGTCAGGTTCCAGGACTGCCGTGACTGTGCAGGACTGCCCTGGGAGCTATGGAGGCAGCTCAGACTGTGACCGGGCCCAATCTCTATATGTGTGTGCCCACAAAGCCCACAGTTGCTAAAGCTAGACTCCTCTCAGTGGTGGGAGCTCTTGCTCATTCAGGTGTTCGGCAGGGGCTGAGTTTACAAAGCCGGCCGGGGTGGTGGGGAGGTGGATGGGTATAGATCCCAGGTCCCCACAGCCCACAGCTGTGAAGAGAGAGTTCTGCCCTCCCTCCTTAGTTGCACAGGCTCTGGGGCTCAGCTGTGGTTTCAGCTCCACCCTGCATGTGGGCCTTCCGCCAGGGTCTGCTCTTGAGGTTGTGCTGGAGCACAAAGGGGTGGGGCTGGGACCACAGGCGGGCACGTCAGCCTGCTCAGGCCGGAGCCCCTCCGAGCACCCAAGGAGGTTGGGGCGGGCACGTGGGGAAATAGGAAACGGCGGCCGGGACTTCTTTCACAAACATGCGCGGTTGTGGAGCCCCTTACCCGTCCCTTCAGGCTGTCTCTTTGCAGCTGATCACAGTCCCCTTCCTGACCCCGGGTTCCAGCACCCAGCCTCCATCCACACCAGCACACACGACTCAGGCTGGGAGGCGCAGGGCTAACACAGACCGTCCATGCAGGTCTTACTCTGTCCTGCCTGGTTGCTGCGCTCTCCTCTGAGCCCCTGAAGCTCCCCTCTGTCCCAGCTGATCTTCCCACCAGGAAGGGGGGTGGTTCCCCAGACTCAGGAACCTCTCCTTCAGCTCCCCCACAAGGGTGCGGGTCCCTTCCCCTTTCCTCTTTGCTTTCTTTTGTCCTTCCTGGTTGCATGGGGATTTTATCTTTTTAGTGTCTGTGGTCCTCTGCTAGTGTTTAGCACATGCTGTGTTGTGAGAACTGTCCCATTCCCCATGTACTTGTGCAGAGAGGTGAACTCCACATGCTCCTGTTGCGCTATTGTGACTCCTCACCCCTCCTATCTGTTTTCTTCTTCTTAATAGAGGAGGTAGAATGTCTGATGTTCTTTACCATCAAAAACAGAGGAGGAGGAGGAGGTATCTATCTTTTTGACGGGAGGGCAGTTGGTCTTATAGAAGTCACATTCCTTTCACTCATGTTCCTATGGGTTTGGGGCGATTCAGTGGAGTTGTTGTTAGAGGCAAGAAAGGACACCCCATAAAAACGTGTTTCTAAAATTTATGGTTTTCCAGGAAGGAAGGTCAACATCTTCCTCCCAAGTCTGTGTCCACTTATGGACTTTGCTGACGTGGAGAAGAGGAGAAAGTTGGGTAAGGAGAAAGGCGGCAAGGACTAACCCAAGGTAAGTTCCACCTGAAGGGTAGAAAAGATGGGTGCTGCTCATGTCTGCAAGCCTCGCATTTGCAGCTGCTGAGGACAGATGGGAAAGAGTGATCAAGTGCTTTGAGGAGGGACTGACGCTGCTTGGGGAAAGTGGTGAATGTGCCAGAAGGCTGCAGTGCGCTGCTTCCAGGGAGTCTGAAGGTAACTGAGGTCCTAGGGGACCATGTCTTGGTGGGGGGGGCGGGGTTGCTCAGTTTTCTTTGCATTGGTGCATGTTTGGTTCTCCACCCATCCAGGCTACATCACCAGTGATCACTAACAGAAAGGAGATAGCCACAGGAGAACAGTAAGAAAGCTATTTCTCATATTTTAAAAAAGACTTGGAAAATTTTATTTGAGCCAAATGAGGGTAGCATCTCAGAAAGCTCTGAGAGCTGAAGTACCCATTAGCAGTCAAGACACAGTTATATAATTTTTTTTTTTTGAGACAGAGGGCTGTACATTAAATGACATATTATTAAAAAAATTTTTTTATTGCAGTATAGTTGTTTTACAATGTTGTTAGTTTCTACTGTACAGCAAAGTGAATGAGCTATACTTATAAGAAATACCATTTTTCTATTTTTTGAACCCCGTAACTACCAGAGAAGTAATCTAAGAGAAAGAAAGGTCTAGAGGGTGGTATGAAAGAGAGCAGATGACTCCTCTATCCACTCCAGAGCACTTTGGTGGACCCCAAGTCTTAATAATTATGTTGGAAAGAGAGACAGAGGTTTGACTAAAACACGAGATTTCAAAATGGAGAGAACTAATGAAGTTAGAGGTTTGAATTAAAATGCCATTAAGGAAGCCTACTTGTCCTGGGAAATAGGATTGAACAAAGTATAGATGGTAACAGATATTGGAAAAATAAAATGATTTCATTTTTATACAGTAACCAGTTAAAGGTTCTCAATTAAACCAGTCATGAGTATAAAGCAAGTGGAGGGAAATATTAGCCCCTTCAGCTTCTGCCCGATGTGGGAATTGAGAAATGCAAAACACTCGGTCCTCTATATGTAAGCCTGGCCAGCCAACATCGCCACTCCCATCTTCTGCCTCGCACACCCAGTGCCACAGAACTCAATCACGTCAGTGGCCTTTGGCCACCTCACCTCACTGGTGTTCATGGTTTTTCATGTGCTTTTTCTCCTGCAGCGAGTACCCTTCCTTTAAATGTCTGTTAGGCAGATATCCACAGATGCTTCAGTTCTTAGCTTGAGAGTTAAGTCAGGATGGTTTCAGAGAAGACCTGTTTCCCCTTCCCTCTTTGTTACCCATTCTCAGTCAAATATCCTTTCTGGATCCTTCCTTAATCCCTTATATGTATGCCCCATGTGATGCTTATGCCATATACAGGTAGCTATCTATATTTCTGTCACTCTTAATATGTAATGATCCCGCTGAAGGAAAACAAGAGTTCTCACTTGACTTATTGCAGTACTTTGCTCAGTGGTTGGCGTATAACAAAAGCATTAGAAATATTTGCTAACAGAAAGGAAAAAATGGGAGCAAAGTGGTGAAGGAGGGTGGGGGAAGGAAAGAAAAAGGAATTTATGCTCAAAGTGATGAGGGTGCATAGTTTGGTTTAAAAGAAGACTCTATATTATTATCTTACCCTTCCAGGGAGATGGCCCGTTGGAGAGTCACTGAAGGCTGACGGGTTGCAGTGCTGTGTTGGGAATGACTGCAAGAAAAGAAAGACAAAACAAACACAGGTCATTCATTTAAAATATCTTTGCACATTCTAATCAGGCCTATGGTCAAAAAAACAATCAATCTTAGAAGAAACACAGGAGTGATTAAACAACTGTTCTTTGCTGATAAATAGAATCGTCCACCAAACTAAAACACTCTACCAGGTAAGGGGTTAATTTTTCTTTATCATTTGATGTCAGCATATTTTGTTCAAAAGCAAGCTTTAAATGAAGGGTAACTGTGAAAAGAAACATGTTTGGAAGAGGTAATTATTTTCCCCTTAGAATAAGATAATGTAGAACATAAAAATACATTTCATTATGATGCAATGTATTTCTTTTTTTTAATTTAATTTATTTTAATTAGAGGCTACTTTATATGATGCAATATATTTCTAAAAAATGCACATTTTTTTCTAACAAAACTTTAAACAGAGCAAATTTGAAAATTGAAGTAGTATTTAGTACAAATTTATTAGTTTAAATTTGGAATAATAAAAATAATTCAGCTATTGAGTGAACATAAAAGCTTGAAAAATGGGATTTGCATATTGATGTTAGAATTTAATGTACTTTTGAATTTATTTTGGTTGCACGATAATAAGGTAAGACTGATTTTATGGATAAGTAGTTGCAGTAGATATTGTAGTATCTAACATTTATTGAGCACCTATTGCCTGAGTTACTTTTCTAAATATATTTTTTACATCCTTTATTTCTTACAACTCTGAGGCATGTACTGCCCCATTTGACAGATGAGGAAATTAAAGTACAGGGCAGCTTAGAAACTTGCCCAAAGTCACGTGGTAAATACCTGTGCTTGGAATGGCAACTAGACTGACACTAGTGCCTTTCTTCATATCACTTTCCAAATGGTAACAACTTTTTGGTTTTAAAGATTTTTGCCTTACTATCTAAGAATACTCTTCATTTGGATATAGAGATGCACAGTTTACAATCTAAGAGCAAAAAGGAATGTATTGTGAGTTTCCTTTGTGTTAAAGTATATGATAAAATGTATTTCAAGCTGTAATTTTAGTAGTATTTAAAAATTATTTGTAACAGTTATGTATACATTATACATATAGTGTATGAAGGTGTATATACTTTCATGTAAATATATATATATAGAGTGAAACTTGAGTTAAATATTTGTAGAACATGAGGCATCTTCATACTATTCTAAGACTTCTCAGCACATACCTTGAATACACTGCCCCTGTCACAGAGAACCAAGCTATACAGGTTGCAGATTTTTATTCAAAACTTTCATCCTCATGGGTGAGAAGAGGTAGCTCTCTCTGATGAGTATTTAACTGTGACCTGGGTAATAGTTATCTGAGGTTGAGTGAGCAGAATGTGACAACAGCTAAAATCTAGAGAGAGGTTTTCTTCAAGTCAAGGCTTGTATCCTTTGTTTGTTTCCTGACTCCCTCATAGTGCTGAGCAATACTCACGGCACTACACGCATTTGACTGACTAACTGAAAGGAAGTGCAGCATTCAAGAGCCGGACCATGTAGCCAGACTGCTGCTGCTAAGTCGCTTCAGTCATGTCCGACTCTGTGCGACCCCATAGATGGCAGCCCACCAGCCTCCTCTGTCCCTGGGATTCTCCAGGCAAGAACACTGGAGTGGGGTGCCAGTTCCTTCTCCAATGCATGAAAGTGAAAAGTGAAGTCACTCAGTCGTGTCTGACTCTTAGCGACCCCACAGACTGCAGCCTACCAGGCTCCTCTGTCCCTGGGATTTTCCAGGCAAGAGTACTGGAGTGGGGTGCCATTGCCTTCTCCACATAGCCAGACTGCCTGAGTTCAAATCCCAGCTCTTTCATATAGACTACTGTGACCTTGACTGAGCTTCTTAAAGTTCTACTGTAATAGTATGTTCCTCATAGGGTAGTTATAAGGATTCAATAAACATAGTTATTAGAACAGTGCCTGTCACATGGTAAAAATATGATTTAGCAGAATGTCTACTTTGAGATGTTTCATACTAAATAAGCATAACTATTTAGATCATTTCAGTTAGCCATAAAGTCAATGCCACAAGATATAGATTTGTGTGTATACCCTATCTTTGATAAAATTAAAATGTAAAAATAACATTATAAAATTAATAGAAATCAGCCACAACAATCAGATGAAGAAAAAGAAAGAAAAGTTATCCAAATTGGAAGAGAAGAATATGCAGACAATGATACTATATAGAGAAAATAAGGTGCTACCAAAAACTAATAGAGCTCATCAATGAATTCAGTGAAGTCATAGGATATACAGTTAATATACAGAAATCAGTTGCATTTCTTTCTACTAATAATAAATACCAGAAAGGTAAAGTTAAAAAAAAAATCCCTTTTAAAATTGCACCAAAAAAAAAAAAAAAAGGAATGAACCTGACCAAGGAGATGAGACTTTAAACTGAGGATTATTCAAAGAAATTCAAATTCACATTGTTAAAATGGCCAAACTACCCATAGCAAACTATAGATTTAATGTGATCCTTATCAAAATACCCTAAAATTTATATGGAATCACAAAAGACCTAGAATTGCCAAAGTAATCCTGAGGAAAAAGAAAAAAGCTGGATGCCTAACTTTCCTAGACTGCAGACAATACGACAAAGCTACAGTAGGAAAAACAGTACAATATTGAACAAAAACAGACATATGGATCAATGGAATAGAAAGCCCAGAAATAAACCCATGCACTTATGGTCAAAATTAATCTACAACAAAGAAGGGAAGAACACAAACATAGAAAAGAGACTCTTCAATAAGTGGTTCTGGGTAAACTGGACAGTTTCATGTAAAGGAAATTCAGAGCATCCTCTAATATCATATATAAAAATAAACCCCAAACAGATTAAAGACCTAAAATAAGACTGGATCTATAAAACTCTTAGAAATCAGACAAAACATTCTGACATAAATTGTAGCAATGTTTCCTAAGGCCAGTCTCCTGAGGCAATAGAAATACAAGCAGAAATGAACCTAAGTTGAACTTATACTGTGGCCAAAGGGCAGGGCCAGACAAAAAGTGTGGTTCCCTGGAGAAAGGAGTGGCAAACCACTTCAGTATTCTTGCATTGAGGACCCCATAAAAATAATGACAAAATAAAAAGATATGACACCGGAAATGAGACCCCCCCAGGTTGATAGGTGTCCAATATGCTACTAGGGAAGAATGGAGAAACAGCTCCATAAAGAATTAAGAGGCTGGGCTAAAGCAGAAACATTGCGCAGTTGTGGATGTGTCTGGTGGTGAAAGGAAAGTCTGATGCTGTAAAGGACAATACCGTATAGGAACCTGGAATATTAGGTACAAAAGTTATGACCAACCTAGATAGCATATTCAAAAGCAGAGACATTACTTTGCCAACAAAGGTCCATCTAGTCAAGGCTATGGTTTTTCCTGTGGGCATGTATGGATGTGAGAGTTGGACTGTGAAGAAAGCTGAGTGCCAAAGAATTGATGCTTTTGAACTGTGGTGTTGGAGAAGACTCTTGAGAGTCCCTTGGACTGCAAGGAGATCCAACCAGTCCATTCTGAAGGAGATCAGCCCTGGGATTTCTTTGGAAGGAATGATGCTAAAGCTGAAACTCCAGTACTTTGGCCCCCTCATGCGAAGAGTTGACTCATTGGAAAAGACTGATGCTGGGAGGGATTGGGGGCAGGAGGAGAAGGGGCTGACAGAGGATGAGATGGCTGGATGGCATCACTGACTCGATGGACGTGAGTCTGGGTGAACTCCGGGAGTTGGAGATGGACAGGGAGGCCTGCCGTGCTGCGATTCATGGGGTCGCAGAAGAGTCGGACACGACTGAGCGACTGAACTGAACCAAGGTAAATTGGAAGTGGTCAAATAGGAGATGGCAAGAGTGAACATTGACATTTTAGGAATCAGCAAACTAAGATGGACCAGAGTGGGTGAATTTAATGCAGATGACCATTACATCCACTACTGTGGACAAGAATCTCTTAGAAGAAATGGAGTAGCCCTCATAGTCAACAAAGAGTCTGAAATGCAGTACTTGGATGCAATCTGAAAAACAAAACAATGATCTCAGTTCATTTACAAGGCAAACCATTCAGTATCACAGTTTTCCAAGTCTGTGCCCCAAAAACTAATGCTGAAGAAGCTGAAGTTGAACATTTCTAGGATTACCTACAAGACCTTCTAGAACTACCACCAAAAAAAAGGTGTCTTTTCCATCATACAGAACTGGAATGCAAAAGTAGGAAGTCAAGAGCTACCTGGAGTAACAGGCAAATTTGGCCTTGGAGTACAGAATGAAGCATGCCAAAGGCTAACAGAGTTTTGCCAAGAGAACACACTAGTCATAGCAAACACCCTCTTCCAACAACACAAGAGAGAACTCTACACATGGACATCACCAGATGGTCAATACTGAAATCAGACTGATTATATTTTTTGCAACTGAAGATGGAGAAGTTCTATACAGTCAGCAAAAACCAGACTGGGGGCTGACTGTGGCTCAGATCATGAATTCCTTATTGTCAAATTCAGACTTAAATTGAGGAAAGTAGGGAAAACCACTAGACCATTCACATATGACCTAAAAGAAATCCCTTACAATTATACAGTGACAACAGCTACTGCTTATTTAGAACTTAGTTCAAATCAAAATGTCTTACTAAGTCAAATCCCTTACAGTGAAAGTGACATGTAGATTCAAGGGATTAGATCTGAATGACAGAGTGCTTGAAGAACTATCAGCAGAGGTTCATAACATTGTACAGGAGGCAGTGATCAAAATCTCCAAGAAAAAGACATGCAAAAAGGCAAAATGGAGGCCTTTTGCCTTTTTATATTGGCAAGGAGGAAGCCGTACAAATAGCTGAGAAAACAGAAGTGAAAGATCAAGGAGAAAAGGAAAGATACACATATGTGAATGCAGGGTTCCAAAGAATAGCAAAGACAGATAAGAAAGCCTTCTTAAGTGATCAATGCAAAGAAATAGAGGAAAACAATAGAATGGGAAAGACTAGAGATCTCTTCAAGAAAATTAGATACCAAGGGAACATTTCATGCAAAGATGGGTACAATAAAGGACAGAAATGGTATGGAAATTACAGATGCAGAACGTATTCAGAAGAGGTGGAAAGCATACACAGAAGAACTATACAAAAAGATCTTCATGACTCAGATAACCATGATGATGTGATCATTCACCTAGAGCCAGACATCTTGGACTGTGAAGTCAAGTGGGCCTTAGGAAGTATGACTACAAACAAAGGTAGTGGAGGTGATGGAATTCCAGTTGAGCTATTCCAAATCCTGAAAGATGATGCTGTGAAATTGCTGTACTTAATATGCCAGCAAATCTAGAAAACTCAGCAGTGGCCATGGGACTGGAAAAGGTCAGTTTTCATTCCATTCCCAAAGAAAGGCAATGCCAAAGAATGCTCAGACTACCGCACAATTGTACTCATCTCACACGCTAACAAATGATGCTCAAAATTCTCCAAGCCAGGATTCAACAGTATGTGAACCGTGAACTTCCAGATGTTCAAGTTGGATTTAGAAAAGGCAGAGGAACCAGAAATCAAATTGCCAACATCCACTGGATCATCAAAAAAGCGAGAGTTCCAGAATAATATCTACTTTTGTTTTATTGACTACACTAAAGCCTTTGACTGTGTGGATCAAAACAAACTGTGGAAAATTCTTCAAGAGATGGGAATACCAGACCACCTGACCTGCCTGCTGAGAAATCTGTACGCAGGTCAGGAAGCAACAGGTAGAACTGGACATGGAACAACAGACTGGTTCCAAATAGGAAAAGGAGTATGTCAAGGCTGTATATTGTCACCCTGCTATTATGCAAAGTACATCATGGGAAATACTGGGGTGGATGAAGCACACACTGGCCTCAAGATTGCTGTGAGAAATATCAACAACCTTAGCCATGCAGATGATACCACTTTAACGGCAGAAAGCAGAAAGGAACTAAAGAGCCTCTTGATGAAGGTGAAAGAGGAGAGTGAAAAGGCTGGTTTAAAACAACCTTGAAAAACTTAAGATCATGGCATCTAGCCCCATCTCTTCATGGCAAATAGATGGGGAAGACAATCAAAAAATGACCACAATTACAAATGCTAAGACATGGAAGCAACCTAAATATCCATTGACAGAGAAATGAATAAAGATGATATGGCACATTTATACAATGTAATATTTAGTCATTAAAAAGAAGGAAATAATGTCATTTCCAGCAATATAGATCTAGAGATTGTCATAGTGCATGAAATATGTCCAAGACAAATATATGATATCACTTACATGCAGATTCTAAAAAGAAAGGATACAAATTAACTATTTACAAAACAGAAATAGTCTCACAGACTTAAGAGAAATTGTTACCATGGGGGAAGGGTGGGGGGAAGAAGGGATAGTTATGGCATTTGGGACTGACATGTATACACTGCTACATTTAAAATGAATAACCAACAAGGACTTTATAGCAGAGGGAATTCTGTTCAATATTATGTAACAAAGGGGGAAAATTGAAAAAGAATAGGTACATGTATATGTATAACTGAATTACTTTGTTGTACACCTGAAACTATGACAACATTGCTAATCAACGATCCTCTAATATAAAAAGTAAAAAAAAGGGAGCAAATTACCTAAATAGACATGTCTCCAAAGAGCACATGTAAATGGACAACAGGAACAGGAAAAGATGCTCAACATCATCAATTATTAGAGAAATGCAAATCAAAACTACAATGAGGTATCACCTCACACCAATCAGATTGGCCATCATCAAAAAGTCTACAAATAATAAATGCTGGTGAAGATGTCGAGAAAAGGAAACCCTGTTACACTGTTGGTGAAAATGTAAACTGGAAGAGCTGACTCATTGGAAAAGACCCCGATGCTGGGAAAGATTGAGGGCAGGAGAAGGGGTCGACAGAGGATGAGATGGTTGGATGGCATCACCGACTCGATGGACATGGGTTTGGGTAAACTCCAGGAGTTGGTGATGGACAGGGAGGCCTGGAGTGCTGTGGTTCATGGGGTCTCCGAGTTGGACACGACTGAGCGACTGAACTGAACTGAACTGAACAGTCACTATGGAGAGCAATATGGAGGTTCTTTTAAAACTAAAAACAAACAAAAAAACTAAAAAAAAAATGTTACAATAAGATCTAGCAATCCCACTTCTGGGCATACATTCAGAGAAAACTCTAGTTTAAAAAGGTACATGCACCCCAATGTTCATAGCAGCACTATAATAGCCAAGACATGGAAGCAACCTAAATGTCCATCAGCAGATGAAAGGATAAAGAAAATGTGGTATGTATACATGATAGTATTACTTATCCATAAAAAAGGATGAAATAATGCTATTCACAGCAACATGGGAGGACCTAGAGGTTATCATACTAATTGAAGTTAGTCAGGGAAAATAAATATGATATCATTTACCTGTGGAACCTAAAAAATGATATGGATGAACTTATTTCCAAAACAGAAACAGATTCACAGAAATTAAAAACAAACTTATAGTTACCAAAGGGAAAAAGAGGCAGAAGGCATAAACTAGGACTTTGGGATTAGCAGATATAAACTACTATACCTAAAATAGATAAATAATAAGGTCCTACTATATATTACACATTCAATCCCAAAGAAAAGCAACGCCAAAGAATGTTCAAACTTCTGCACAATTGTACTCATTGCACATGCTAACAAGGTCATGCTCAAAATCCTCCAAGATATACTTCAGCAGTATGTGTCCTAAGAACTTCCAGATGTACAAGCTGGATTTAGGAAAGGCAGAGGAACTAGAGAACAAATTGCCAACATTTGTTGGATCACAGAAAAAAACAAGGGAATTCCAGAAAAACATCTACTGCTTCATTGCTTATGCTAAAGCCTTAGATTGTGTGGATCACAACAAACTGTAGAAAATTCTTCAAGAGATGGGAATACCAGACCACCTGACCTGCCTCCTGAGAAACCTATATGCAGGTCAAGGAGCAACAGTTAGAACTGGACATGGAACCACAGACTGGTTCAAAATTGGAAAAGGAGTTTGTCAAGGCTGTATATTGTCACCCTGTTTACTTACCTTCTATGCAGACTGCATCATATGAAATGCCAGGCTGGATGAATCACAAGCTGGAATTAAGATTGCTGGGAGACATATCAACAACCTCAGATATTCAGATGATACTATTTTGTGTGAACTTGCAAAATGGTGGAGTAGAAGGATGTGTGCTCATCTTCTACGAGAACTCCAAAATTGCAACTAGCTGCTGAACAGCCGTTGACAGGAGAATGTTGGATCCCACCAAAAAAAGATAACCCCATGTCCAAGGGCAAAGGAGAAGCCCCAACAGGAATGTAGGAGAGGCTCAATTGTGTTTAAAATCAAACCTCAGAGATGCTCAGAGGGAGCAAACAAAGCCTTATGCGCAACAGGACCGAGGGAAAGGAAGAGGGATCCAATAAGAGACTGAGCCAGACCTGCCTGTGAGTGTCTGAGTGTCTCCTGCAGAGGCACGGGTCAGCCGCGGGACAGGGGCTCTGGCTCCAGCAGTCCTGGAAGTCGTGGCATGTGGCACAAGTCCTCTTGGTGGAGATGGCCATCAGCCCCACTACAGAGCCACCGACCAGATGACCCACAAACTGGAGAACAATTATACCAAAGACGTTTTCACACTGTTGCCAAAGTTCTAGGGCCCACAACAGATTTCCCAACCTGGGGATCTGGCAAAGGGACTGAGAACCCACAGGAAATTTGACTTTGAAGGCCAGTGGGTTTTGATTCTAGAACTTCCACAGGACTGGGGAAAGAGAGACTCTTGGAAGGCACAAAGAGAACCGTGTGCACACCAGGACCTGGGAGAAAGGAGCAGTGACCCCACAAGAGACTGAGCTGGACTTGCCTGAAAATTTGGGAGTCTCTGGTGCAGGCTTGGGTCCATAGTGGTCTGCCGCGGGGTCAGGGACGCTGACTGCGGCAGTCCTGGGAGGTGCAACATGCTGGCCTAAGTCCTTTTGGAGGAGGTCCCTGTTACCCCATCATAGTTTGGCCTCAGGTCAAACTACAGGGAAGGAACACAGCCCCACCCATCAGCAGAAAACTGGAATAAGGATTTACTGAGCATGGCCATACCCACTAAAGTAAGACTCAGTTTCCTCACAGCCAGTCCCTTCCATCAAGAGGCTTCCACAAGACTCTTATCCTCATCCATCAGAGGGCAGACAGAATAAAAACCACAACTACAGAAAACTAACGAAACTGAACACATGGATCACAGTCTTGCTAACTCAATGAAACGATGAGCCATGCCATGTAGGGCCACCCAGGATGGACAGGTCATGGTGGAGAGTTCTGACAAAATGTGGTCCACTGAGAAGGGAATGGCAAACCACTTCAGTATTCTTGCCTTGAGAACCCCATGAACAGTATGAAAAGGCAAAAAGATAGGACACTGAAAGATGAACTCCCCAGGTCAGTAGGTGCCCCATATGCTACTGGAGAAGAGTAGAGAAATAACTCCAGACAGAATGAAGGGATGGAGCCAAAGCAAAAACAACACCCAGTTGTGGATGTGACTGGTGATGGAAGTAGAGTCCGATGCTGTAAAGAGCAATACTGCATAGGAACCTGGAATGTTAGGTCCATGAATCAAGGGAAATTGGAAGTGGTCAAACAGGAGATGGCAGAGTAAACATCAATATTTTTTGTATGGGTGAATTTAACTCAGATAACTATTATATCTACTGCTGTGGGCAAGAATCTCTTAGAAGAAATGGAATAGCCTCAGAGTCAACAAAAGGATCCAAAGTATACTACTTGGTTGCAATTTCAAAAGTGACAGAATGATCTCAGTTCGTTTCCAAGGCAAACCATTCAATATCACAGTAATACAAGTCTGTGCCCCAACCGCTAATGCTAAAGAAGCTGAACTACTGAGCCCACATGCCACACTGCTGAAGCTCATGTGCCTAAAGCCTGTGCTTCTCAACCTGGAAATGCAGTGAAGTGAAGGTTGCTCAGTCGTGTCCGACTCTTTGTGACCCCATGGACTATACAGTCCATTGAATTCTTCAGGCCAGAATACTGGAGTGGGTAGCCTTTCTGTTCCCCAGGGGATCTTCCCAACCTGGGGGTCAGACCCAGGTCTCCTGCATTTCAGGTGGATTCTTTACCAGCTGAGCCATGAGGGAAGCCAAGAACACTGGAGTGGGCAGCCTATCCCTTCTCCAGCAGATCTTCCCAACCCAGGAATTGAACCAGGGTCTCCTGCGTTGCAGGCGGATTCTTTACTAACTGAGCTATCAGGGAAGCCGTTCTCCGCCTGGAAGCCACCACAATAAGCTCATGCACCACAACAAAGAGAAGCCCCATTCCCTGCAACTAGAGAAAGCTTGCATGCGGCAGTGAAGATCCAGTGGAAAGCAAAATGCATACACAATTTTAAAAACTCAAACAAAGATAAATTCACATTTAATTCCACTGTCTGGTCTCAGACTTTACAGAATCACCTAATTTAATTTTCAGAGCTGTCCTATAAGGTAGTTATGAGTATCCCCATTTTATATATAAGAAAAAGAACATATAGAACCTAAATACCATATCAGAAAACAACAGCTTTCAGATATGGAGCCAGAATTCCAACTAAAGTTATTTTTGTTTCTAAGTGTATGTGGTTTAAACTCTGTGATAATGACTCTCTGTATATCCACATGTGTTTCACCTCATTTTATATATACACAGACCATGCAGCACCTCATATCTGCATTTTCCCCTCTTATATTGTAATTACATCCTTTCTGGTAAGGTTTCTGTAATTATTATTTTGGTATTATATAATGTTACTGCCTCTGAAGATGTAATTTATTTAATCACCCTTTTACAATTGGCTATTTGGGTTATTTCTATTATTTTAATATTAGAAACAATGCTACAGTGAATATACCGATATCAATTACTTCTTTATACTTGACAATTTCCTTTGAATGTATTCCCCCAAATGGAAACATTAGGTTATGTTTTATGATTTGTTATCATTTTTCAAAGGTTTGTACCATTTATTGCCTCTAAAAATATGTGTCACTTTCACCACAATCTTAAAAGCACCGATATTATAATGAAAAAAACACTGATAACATAGGTACAAAATGATATTCCATATATATAAGTATTTATTAATGAGAATGACTTTTTTTTCCTATAGGTTTATCTGCTAATTCTATTTCTTTTGTTTAAACTGTTCAATATTTTTTCATTTACTATTTATCTTCCACTGGTTTATAGAGTACCAATCTTTCTAAAGATCAATAATGCTTACTAACCAAGATTAATGAGTAACTGGAACTATTAATAGCTTCCTCATCATTAAACTGGCCCTTATAATGAAAACAAAGAATTATTCAGTAATCTAACTTTACTTATCACTACCTTAATTACTTTAATATCCTGCTCTAAATTATTCCAATAATGTCCCTTTTAAAGTTTCAGGGATAGATTAAGTACAAAAGGTATCATGAAGTGCTCATACAATTTGACTACTTTCCTATTACACATGCAAAGTAGCTAGTTTCTCCTAGCATGTAAATTTGGAATAAACAGAGCTTTTTACAATATGAAATTACTCTTTTACTCTACTAAGACAAGTATGTTGAATGATCTGAGAGTCAAGACCTATGGATGCAAGGGAATTTTTGTTATACTCTGATAGCTACATTTAAGCAGTACTTGCAGTGGGTATTAGAAGCTACCTGATAGTGACCATAAGTATTTAAAAAAAAAAAAAAAAAAAACCACACGAAATATCTTCCCCTTGGGACCAGTAGGTTCCATCCTTTCAATATTATTGGCTACATACACATAATGTTGCTAGATCCACTATGACTAAAAAACTACAGCCTGGCTATTCTACCTCCTCCAACAGAGAGGCTAGCCAGAAGGAATTCTGAGAAGTGTGGTGGAAAGAACCAAAGGAGGAAAGCACAGCTTAAAGCTTTCAAAAGCAAAAAGAATTCACCACCACGAAACCAGCTTTACAACAAAAGTTAGAGGAAATTCTCTGGAAAAAAACCAAAAGGCCCCAACCAGAAATAAGAAAAGTATGGAAGAAGAGTGTGCTGGCAAAAGCAAACATACCATAAAGGTAGGAAATCATCCACACAAAGCTAGGAGGGATGTTAAAAGACAGAAGTAGTATAATTGTATGTAAACACAATAAGCATTTAAGGCATACACAAGCACTTAGATGTAAAATATATCAAAAACAGTAAGGGGAGGAGAGTACGTATGTAGGGTCTTTAAAATCTACTTGCAATAAAGATGTCGGCAATTTAAAACAGCATATATGTGTGTGTGTGTATATATATATAGACTGCTATATAAAAAGCTCATGGTAACCATAAATAGAAAACCTACAATAGATACACATGAAAAAGGAAAAGGAATCCAAATATAACACTAAAGAGTGTCATCAAGCCACAGGATAAGAGACCAAAATGAAAAAAAAAAAAAAACCTACAAAAAGAAATACAAAACAATTAACAAAATTTCAATAAGGCCATACATGTCAATAATTACCATAAATGTAAACAGATGAAATGCTCCAAACAAAAGACACAGATTGGTTAAATGAATACAAAAACGAGACCCATATATATGCTGACTACAAGAGAGTCACATACATACTGAAAGTGAAGGAATGGAAAACAGTATTCCATTCAAATGGAAATCAAGAATGCTGGAACAGCAACACTTATACAAAAAAGACTTTAAAGTGTTATAAGAGACAAAGAAGGACACTAAATAACGATCGAGGGATCAATCCAAGAAGAATATGTGACAATTGTAAATACATATGCACCCAATATAGGAACATCTCAGTGTATAAGGCAAATATTGTCATGTGTATAAGGAGAAATCCACAGCGACACAATGAGAGTAGGGTACTCTAATACCCCACTTACATCAATGGATGGATCATCCAAATAAAAAATCAACAAGGAAACATGAACCTTAAGTAGCAGACCAAACTGACTTAACTGATACTTACAGAGCATTCCACTTGAAAGCAGCAGAATACACTTTCTTTTCAAGTGCACTTGGAACATCCTCCAGGATAGATCACAGGCTAGGCCACAGACAAGCCTCAGTAAATTTAAGAAAACTGAAATCTTGTCAAGTATATTTTCCCACCACATGCTCTGTGACTAGAAATCAACTACAAGAAAAAAAAATGCAAAAAACACTAACACGTGGAGGCTAAACAATATGCTACTAAACAACCAATGGATCACTGAAGAAATCAAAGAGAAAATCAAAATATACCTAGAGACAAATGAAAATTAAAAAATGACAATCCAAAGCCGATGGTACATAACAAAAGCAGTTCTAAGAGGGGCATTTATAGTGATACAAGCTTACCTCAGAAAACAAGAAAAACCTCAAAATAACCTAATCTTACACCTAAAACAACTAGAGGAAGGAGAACAAACAAAACACAAAGTTTGTAGAAGGAAAGAAATTGTAGAGATCAGAGCAGAAATAGAAACAAACAAAAAATATCAATGAGACTAAAAGCTGGTTCTTTGAAATGATAAGCAAAATTGATAAACCTTTTGTCAGATGCATCAAGGAAAAAAAGGTAGAGGGCTCAAATCAATAAAATGAGAAATGAAAAAGAAGAAATTACAGGTGACACCACAGAAATAGGATTGCAAGAGACTACTAAGAGCAAGTCTATGCCAATAACATGGACAAACTAGAAGAAATGGACAAATTCTTGGAAAGGTACAATCTTCCAAGACTGAGCCAGAAGGAAAAACAAAATATGAACATACCAAGTACCAGAATTGATATTGAGTAAGTAATTAGAAAAACTCCCAACAAACAAAAGTTCAGGGCCATATGGCTTCTCAGGCAAATTCTATCAAACATTTAGAGAAGAAATAACACACATCCTTCTGAAACTCTTCCCCAAAAATTGTGGAGGAAGGAACACTCCCAAACTCATTCTACAAGCCCACCATCACCCTGATACCAAAACAAAAGACACCACAAGAAAAGAATATTACAGGCCAATATCACTGATGAACATAGACACAAAAATCCTCAACAGAGTACAACCAAACCAAACCCAACAATGCATTAAAAGAATCACACACCATTATCAAGTGGGATTTATCCCAGGGATCCAAGGATAGTTCAATATCCACAGATCAATTAGTGATACACCACATTCACAAACTGAAGAAGGAAGATCATATGATCTTCTCAGTAAATGCAGAAAAAGCTTCTGAAAAAATGCAACAACATTTATTTTAAATGTTTAATTGGAGGATAATTGCTTTACAATGTTGTGTTGGTTTCTGCTGTAGAACATCGTGAATCAGTTATAACTACACACATACACACGTGCATGTATATCTCCTCCCTCTTGAGCCTTCCTCCCACACCCCACCCTGCCCTTTAGGTCATCACAGAGTGCCAGGTTGGGCTCCTGGTGTTATACAGCAGTTTCCCACCAGTTCTCTATTTTACACATGATAATGTATATATGCCAGTGATACTTTCTCAATTTGTCCCATCCTCTCCTTCCCCTGCTGTGTCAACAAGTCCGTTCTCTATGTCTGAAACACCCATTTGTGATAAGACTCTCCAGAAAGTGGGCATAGAGAGAGCATACCTCAACATAATAAAGGCCATATATGACAAACCCACAGCTAACATCATACTCAATGGTGAAAAGCTAAAAGTATTGCCTCTGTGATCAGGAAGAAGACAAGGATGTCTAATCTCACCACTGTATTCAATGTATTAATAGTTTTGCAAATCCTACCCACAACAACCAGGGAAGAAAAAGGAATAAGAAGTATCCAAATTGGAAAGGAAAAAGTAAAACTGTCACTGTTTTCAGATAATATGATAATAATATTATTTATATAATATTTTATAAATATTATGATAATACAGAGAAAATCCTTAAAGCACCACCAGAAAATGACTAGAGCCCATCAATAAAGTTGCAGGAGACAAAATTAATATATAGAAGGCTGTTGCATTTCTATACACTAATAACAAAAGATCAGAGAGAGAAATTAAGAAAGCAGTCCCCTTTACCATTGTGTCAAAAAGAATAAAATACCTAGGAATAAACCTATAATGAGGTTAAAGAACTATATTCTGAAAACTATAAGATGTTGATGAAAGAAATGAAAGATGACCTAAACAGATGGAGAGATGTACCATGTTCTTGGACTGGAAGAATCAATATTGTGAAAATGACCATACTATGCAAAGCATATACAGATTCAATGCTATCCCTATCAAATTATCAGTGGTATTTTTCCCAGAAAAACTAAACATTTTAAAATGTGTATGGAAATACAAAAAACTGCTAATAACCAAAGCAATCTTGAAAAAAAACAGAGCTGGAAGAATCATGTTCCCAGATTTCAGGCTATTTTACAAAGTTTCAATAATCAAACAGTACAGTGTTGGCACAAAAGCAGACATAAAGATCAATGCAACAGGATTGAAAGTCCAGAAATAAACCCACTCACATACGGTCAATTAATCTACAACAAAGGAGGCAAGAATATACAATGGGGAAAAGACAATCTCTTCGGTAGGTGGTGGTGGGAAAACTGGACAGCTACATGTAAAAGAATGAAATTAGAACATTCTCTAACACCATATACAAAAATAAACCCAAAATGGATTAAAGACCTAAATGTAAGACTGACACTATAAAACTCATAGAGGGAAAACATAGGTAGAAAACTCTTAGATCTAAATTGGAGCAATATTATATTTTTTTGGATTTGTCTCCTAGAGTAATGGAAACAAAACCAAAAATAAACAAAAGGGACCTAATTAAACTTAAAAGCTTTTGCACAGCAAAGGAAGTCACCAACAAAATGAAAAGACAACCTACAGAATGGGAGAAAATATTTGCAAACAATGCAACTAACAAGGGTTACACAAACAGCTCACATAGCTTAATATATAAAAACAAAGAACCAAAAAATGGGCAGAGGACCTGAATAGACATTTCTCCAAAGAAGGCATACAGGTGTCTTCTGTATACAGAAGGCCAACAGGCACATGAAAAGACATTCAACACTGCTAATTATTAGAGAAATGCTAATCAAAACTACAATGAGGTGCCAACCTCACATTAGTCATCAAAAAGTCTACAAATAATAAAAAGCTGGAAGGGTATGGAAGAAAGGGAATTCTCTTACACTGTTGGTAGGAATGTATGATGGTACACCCATTCTGAAGAACAGTAAACAGGTTCATTAAAAAAACTAAAAATAGGGTTGCCAAATGACCCGAAAATCCCATTCCTGGTTATATATCTGGAAAAGATGAAAACTTTAATTTGAAAAGATACATGCACTCTGTGTTCATAGTAGCATTATTTACAATAGCCAAGACATGGAAGCACCCTAAATGTCCATGAACAGATGAATGGATAAAGAAGATGTGGTGTTGGGACTTCCCAGATGGTCCAGTGGTTAAGACTTTGTGCTTCCACTGCAATGGATGTGAGTTTGACTCCTGGTCAGGGAACTAAGTACTAAGATCCCACATGCCATCCGGTTTCACCACCCCCCCAACCCAAATTCACACACACACACACACACACACACATATACATACAATGTACTACTACTCAGCCATAAAAGATAATGAAATAATGCCATTTGTAGCAACATGGATAGACCTAGAGATCATCATACTAAGTGAAGGCAGAAAGAGAAAGACAAATATATATCACTTAGATGTTGAATCTAAAATGATGATACAAATGAACTTATCTACAGAACAGAAATAAACTCACAGACACAAAAAAACACATTTATGGTTACCAAAGGGGAGAGGGAGGGAGGGATGACCTGGGAATTTTTGATTAACTGATACACACTACTAAATATAATCTAGTGGGAGGTGATTGAATTTCATCTGAGCTATTTCAAATCCTAAAAGATGACTCAGTATGTCAACAACTTTGGAAAACTCAGCAGGGGCTACAGGGCTGGAAAAGGTCAGTTTTCATGCCAATCTCCAAGAAAGGGAATGTCAAAGAATGTTCAAACTATTGCACAATTGCACTCATTTCACATGCTAGCAAGGTCTAGCTTGAAATCCTCCAACAGTGTGTGAATCAAGAACTTCCAGATGTACAAGCTGGATTTAGAAAAGGAAGAGGAACCAGAGATCAAACTGCCAACATCTTTTGGATCATAGAAAAAGCAAGGGAATTCCAGAAAAAAATATCTACTTCTGGTTCATTGACTATGCTAAAGCCTTTGACTGTGTAGATCACAACAAACTGTGGAAGATTCTTAAAGAGATGGGCATACCAGACCATCTTACCTGCCTCCTGAGAAACCTGTATGCAGGTCAAGAAGCAACAGTTAGATCTGGATATGGAACAATGCACTGGTTCAAAATTGGGAAAAGAGTATGTCAAGGCTGTATATTGTCACCCTACTTATTTAAATTCTGTGCAGAGTAAATCATGAGAAATGCCAGGTTGGATGAGTTACAAGCTGAAATCAAGATTGCTGGGAGAAATGTCAACAACCTCAGATATGCAGATGATACAAATTTAAGGGCAGAAAGCAAAGAGGAACTAAACAGCCTCTTGATGAGGGTCAAAGAGGAGTGTGAAAAAGGAAATCAATCCTGAATATCCATTGGAAGGACTGATGCTGAAGCGCCAATAATTTGGGCACCTGATTTGAAGAGCTAACTCGTTGGAAAAAATCCTGATGGTGGGAAAGATTGAGGGCAGGAGGAAAGGGAGTAGTAGAGGATGAGATGGTTAGATAGCATCACAGCTTAGAGGACATGAGTTTGAACAAACTCTGGGAGACAGTGAAGAACAGTGGGAGAACAGGGAAGCCTGGCATGCTGCAGTCCACGGGGTCGCAAAGAGTCGAACATAACTTAGCAACAACAACAACTAAATATAAAATAGATAAAAAAGAAGGACCCATTGTATAGCACAGGTAATTATAGTCAATATCTTATAATTATCTATAATGGCAAAGAAACTGAAAATGAATATATATACCTGTATGTAGATTCATATATATATACGTGTGTGTGAATCACTTTGCTCTATACTTGAATGTGAAAATTAATATATAATATATACATGTATGTATATTCATATATATATGTGAATCACTTTGTACTTGAAACATTTAAATAACTGTACTTCAATAAAAACAGTATAGAATATATATATATACATTTTAAATTAACACAAACAACAAAACTCTTAAAGCTTTCAACATTTGAGGGGTAAAAGTCTGGAATGGTCTTTGCCTGGAAAAAAACAAACCTACCCACAGATGACCATCCTTCTCATTGGAGCTATCATTTTTCTAGACTGTGTCAAACACATCTCTGTGAAACATTCTATGATACACCTTACCACCTCCCCAGTTCAGCTTCCCATATATGCAGAATAGCACCAATGGCTGCTATTAGGGCTTCCCTGGTGGCTCAGAGGTTAAAGCATTTGCCTGCAATGTGGGAGACCTGGGTTCGATCCCTGGGTTGGGAAGATCCCCTGGAGAAGGAAATGGCAACCCACTCCAGTATTCTTGCCTGGAGAATCCCATGGACGGAGGAGCCTGGTCGGCTGCAGAACATGGGGTCACAGAGTCGGACATGACTGAGCAACTTCACTTTCACTTTCCACTTTAATGCATTGGAGAAGGAAATGGCAACCCACTCCAGTGTTCTTGCCTGGAGAACCCCATGGATGGAGGAGCCTGGTGGGCTACAGTCCACAGGGTCGCAAAGTCGGACACGACTGATCGACTTCACTTTCACTTTCACCAACAGCTGAGAATCACCACCACTTATTACACATGCCTGTGTTTCCTCTTGTGTAGTGTGTGCTCTCGGAGCAAGGAGTAGGGCTTACCCATCTGTACATTTTCAGCCCAGGGCTGGCCCATAGAAGATGCTTCATAAACATCTTTTTGAACAATGGATACCCAGGGTTGAGTTCCATCTATCTGTAAGGCCTGATGCTTTCTCTTTTAAACTATCTAACAACTTTGAAAACTAGATATTATGCCCCTTTTTGAGAGAAAGTAAATGAAGGCTCAGGGTATCACAGCAGGCAGCAAAAGTAGAAAACAAGTTTGTCAGCTCCAAAGTGCTTGCTCCTCTGAGACAAATCATGTTATCTTTCAGAAGAGAGAAATCAAATCTCTTGATTAGTCCATGTAGTGGACCCAACACATTCTGTTAGGAACTACTTAACTTGTACTAAAGAGCATTGATGTGTATGTGTATATATATATATTTTTTTTTTCATAAAATACTAGCCAGGAGTTACACCATGTATATTCAGCTTGCATGCCAGTGGGTTTTGAATATAATTTTTAAAATGAAATCATTCAGTACAGGTCCTTCTCTGCCTATCCACACCACCTCATTACTGACCCAGGACATTTGTGAGGATTTAAGTGACAACACATGGTGAGTATGGTGAGAATAAAAAGGCTCAAAATCGTGTCACAGCCCTGAGGCTGGGGGGAAGAAGTCCCTGTCACCTGGTAGGAAATCTGTGGCACCAACTCTGTACTTGGGCAGCTTGCCTGAGGTGCCACATCAAGTGACTGTGGAGGTAAATCTTACCAGGACTTTTTAAGACTAAGAAAGAGGCAACAGCCCTATTGCCCTTCTAAAGCATGCTGTCATTGAATAAAATCAAGCCAGAGAACAGCACAGTCTCTTTTCTAAGAATGTTCTTCAAGTGAAAGACTCCTTAGCTGTTGCCTAAGAAATGGTGCTGAAATGATGGCATTTGAATGGTTCTGAAAGATGCTTTCCTATTGCTGCGTAAAATTGAAACAAAATTTTGAGCATCTGAATTGAAATTGTTTTATTACACATGGAAAACAAAGGGCCTAGCTGGTGATAAGTGGCTTTTTAATTTTCTCCTTCTCTGAAGCAGTGAGAGGGAAGATGAGTGGTTTTTCCAAAATGTTGTAATATTAAGACTATATTATTTTAATGGAGAGCACAAAAGTTGTTTTGGTGTCTTTTATTAACAAACTGTTAAACTTATTTAATGTTACTTGTCAGGTTCCATCCATCACTAAAACACCTCCTGATGTATTTTCAATATTCTGTTTCACTCTTCACTCACATTTGGGAAGCATTCACATCTCTCCTTTTCATATTTTACTCTTCACCTCTCTCTTAAATACCTGTATCTTATGAGTTTCTGCTCTTTCTTGATATTATTTTCTTCTCGTTTTTGGTCTACTGTCCCTCTCGTTATATACTTGCATTGCTGCTGCTGCTGCTAAGTCACTTCAGTTGTGTCCGACTCTGTGCAACCCCAAAGACGGCGGCCCACCAGGCTCCCCCGTCCCTGGGATTCTCCAGGCAAGAACACTGGAGTGGGTTGCCATTTCCTTCTCCAGTGCATGGAAGTGAAAAGTGAAAGTGAAGTCGCTCAGTTGTGTCCGACTCTTAGTGACCCTGTGGACTATACAGCCCACCAGGCTCCTCTGTCCATGGGATTTTCCAGGCAAGAGTCCTGGAGTGGGGTGCCATTGCCTTCTCCGCCTTTATACTGTAATACTCAATAAATACTGATAATAAAGAAGATGGTGACATCCAGCCATTTGGCTTCTTTGCATATGGACAACATTTTACAATAAATCTTCTGGCCATGGACAGATGTATAAGTGCTTTCAATGTTGGAGAAGGGAAAGAAGACCTTCTGAGAAGCTAGGAGAACATGTTCAAGGTCAGGGAGGACCAAAAGTATGTGTTGTACTCTGGGAACCTGGAGTGCTTTGGCTTAACCAGAGCAGAGTGCTCACAGGCGAGGCTAGGAAGCTGGCTAGGGGGATCATAAGGGGCAATAACTATCATGCCAAGAAGTCTGGCTTTATCCTGATGGTAGTGGTAAGCTCTCTGAGGTTAAGTGGGGTATCAAGGGGTCAGAATGATAGTGTCTATGACTCAGAAGGATAAACCTGAAAATACGCTGAACAATGGAAGAAAGATGAGGAGATCTATATAGGCAGGGGGACTAATGGGAAACCATCACAGTAGAGAAAAACTAACAAATGCCTAAACTTCAATAATGGCAGTTGGAATTAAGAAATGGGGATGCATTGAACACATCTGGAGGTAAAATATCCAGCATTGTATAAAAGGAGGTTATAGAGAGGGCACTTTGATCTCTAGAATTGATCCTAGTGATCTGGATGAGCAGGCATTTCTTCTGAAAGTTAACAGCTTATAGACTCTTCCCAGGGTATAGGAGTAGCTGTGCTCTCTTCATGAACTTCCAAACAAATCTTCAAAAGTAGATTGACTGAAAGGAGGATCACACTGTTAACAGAATCAAACAGTGAGTGTGTACATAAGAAAGTACATTTGTGGCTGGGAAAATGCAATTGAGTTTTGTACAAGATTAGCTTGATGTGCCTGTTTACACAGGCAGAGATGTGGGAGATACGATCTGCAGTGGAACAGCCATAATTATGGAAAGTTCTTCCTTCTCTTGATGTAACCCCAACTTACCTACAGTTGGTACTGAATGACTGAGATAGTTCCTGTGTCTTCTATTCCTTCAAATAACCCTTTCCTGACATTTTTTGTTCTTTATGAGATGGTTTAAAGATTCCTATCTTTGCCTGTATACTCAGTTTTTCCCTCTGATTTCAACTTAAACTGCAAAACCCAGAAATGGATTGAGAGTTCTTGATGTGCTTAGGCCAGGTCTGAGTGCCACTAGACGCTGACTTTTCTGGATCTCATTCCATATGCCTGCCAGAGCAGCCCAAGATACCATGGGCTTTAAAAATTTGCTAAATTTTAAAATTTAAGATAAACTTAGTTTCTCATATATTTTTAACATAAAATGATTCAAAATTAGAAGTCATTATAGCAGACACACAGAAATACAAAATATAAGATATTTGATATCTTAAGTAACTACATATCATAAGTAACTACAAGCAACTATGCCAATAAAATAGACAACCTGGAAGAAATGGACAAATTCTTAGAAAGGTACAACCTTGAGAGACTAAAGCTGGAAGAAATAGAAAATATGCACAGACCAATCACAAGTAATAAAATTCAAACTGTGATTAAAAATCTTCCAACAAACAGAAGTCCAGGACCAGATGGCTTCACGGAAAAATTCTATCAAACATTTAGAGTAGAATTAACACTTATCCTTTTCAAAGTCTCCCCCAAAATTTGCAGAGGATGGAACACTCCCAAGTTCATTCTGTGAGGCCACCATCACTGTGATACCAAAGCCACACAAAGATATCACACAAAAAAGAAAATTATAGACCAATATCATTGATGAAAATAGACACAAAAGTCCTCAACAAAATACTGCAAACAGAATCTAAAACCACATTAAAAGGATCATAAACCATGGTTAAGTAGGATTTATCTCAGGGAGGTAAGTATTCTTCCATATATGCAAATCAATCAACATGATAAACTGTATTAACAAATTGAAGAATAAAAACCATATGATCATCTTATAGATGTAGAAAAAACTTTTGACAAAATTCAATGCTCATTTATGATGGAAACTCTCCAGAAAGTGGGAAAAGAGGGAACCTACCTCAACATAATAAAGCCCATATGTGGCAAACCTACAGCAAACATCATTCTCAATGTTGAAAAACTGAAATCATTTCCTTTAACATCAGAAATAAGACAAAGGTGTGCACTCTTGCCACTTTTAATAAACATAGTTTTGAAAGGATCACAACAAACTGTGGAAAATTCTTAAAGAGATGGGAATACCAGACCACCTTACCTGCCTCCTGAGAAATCTGTATGCCGCTCAAGAAGCAACAGTTAGAACCAGATGTGGAACAATGGACTGGTTCAAAATTAGGAAAGGAGTACGTCAAGGGTGTTTATGGACACCCTGCTTGTTTAAATTATATGCAGAGCACATCATATAATGTGCCAGGCTGCACAAAGCTCAAGCTGGAGTCAAGATTGCCAGGAGAAATATCAATAATCTCAGATATGCAGATGACAACCACCCATATGGCAGAAAGCAAAGAGGAACTAAAGAACCTCTTGATGAAGGTGAAAGAGGAGAGTGAAAAAGCTGGTTTGAAATCAACATTCAAAAAACTAAGATCATGGCCTCCAGTCCCATAACTTCATAGCAAATAGATGGGGAAAAAGTGGAAACAGTGAGAAACTTTATTTTCTTGTGCTCCAAAATCACTGTGGACAGTCACGACAGCCATGAAATTAAAAGACGCTTGCTCCTTGGGAGAAAAGCTATGACAAACATAGATAGCATATTAAAAAGCAAACACATCACTTGGCTGACAAAGGTCCATCTAGTCAAAGCTTTGATTTTTCCAGTAGTCATATATGGATGTGAAAGTTGGACCATAAAACAGGCTGAGTGCCAAAGAAGATGTTTTTGAACTGTGGTGCTGGAGAAGACTCCTGAGAGTCCTTTGGACAGTAAGGAGGTTAAACCAGTCAATCCTAAAGGAAATCAACCCTGAATATTCATTGGAAGAACTGAGGCTGAAGCTGAAGTTCCAATACTTAGGCCACCCAGTGTGAAGAGTTGACTTATTGGAAAAGACCCTGATTCTGGGAAAGATTGAGAGTAGGAGAAGGGGGCAACAGAGGTTAGAGATGGTTGGATGGCATCATTGACTCAATGGGCATGAGTCTGAGCAAACTCCAGGAGATACTGAAGGACAGGGAAACCTGGAATGATGCAGTACATGGGGTTGCAAAGAGTCGGACATGACTAAGTGACTGAACAACAAGAACCACAAGAAGCCACAGCAATCAGAGAATAAAAACAAATAAAAAGAATCCAAATTGGAAAGAAAGTAAAACTGTCACTGTTTACAGGTGACATAATACTATACACAGAAAATACTAAAGATGCCACCAGAAAACTACTGATATTATTCAATGAATTTGGTAAAGTTGCAAGATACAAAATTAATGCATAGAAATCTCTTGCATTCCTATACACTAACAATGAAAGATCAGAAAGAGAAATTAAGGAAATAATCCCTCTTAACATTGTCAAAATGGTAATCCCTTTTACCACTGTAAAAAAAAATAAGTAAATAAAATAAAATACCAAGGAATAAACCTACCTAAGGGGTAAAGACCTGTACTCAGAAAACTATATAAGATATTGATGAAAGAATTCAAAGATAACACAAACAGATGGAGCGATATACCATGTTCTTGGACGGGAAGAATCAATATTGTGAAAATGACTATACTATCCAAAGCAATCTAGAGGTTCAATGCAATCCTTATCAAATTATTCATGGTATTTTTCACAGAACAAAAGATTTTAAAATTTGTTTGGAAACACAAAAGACCCTGGATAGCCAAAGCAATCTTGAGAAAGAGAAATGGAGCTGGAGAAATCAGGTTCTCTAACTTCAGGCTATACTACAAAGCTATAATCATCAAAACAGCATGGTTCTTGCACAAAAACAGAAATATAGACCAATGGAACAGGACAGAAAGTCAGAGACAAACTCATGCACCTGTAGTCAACTAAGCAATGTCAAAGAGGCAAGAATATGCAATGGAGGAAAAAATAGTCTCTTCAATAAGTGGTGTTGGGAGAACTGTACAGCTACCTGTAAAAGAATGAAATTAGAACAGTCCTTAACACCACACACAAAAAAGTAAATTCAAAATGGATTAAAGACTTAAATGTAAGGTCAAAAACTATAAAACTCTTAGAGGAAAACATAGGCAGTACAGTCTTTGACATAAATTGCAGCCAGATCTTTTTTAATCCACCTTCTAGAGTAATGAAAATACAAACAAAAATAAACAAACATTACCTAATTAAACCTAAAAGGTTCTGTAAAGCAAAGGAAACCATAAGTACAAGGAAAACATAACTCTCAGGATGTGGTTAACTATTTGTAAATGAAGCAACTGACAAGGGATTAATTTCCAAAATATACAAACAACAGCTGGATATCAATAAACCAAAAAACCCATCAAAAAATAGGCAGAAGACCTAAATAGGCATTTCTCTAAAACAGACATACAGATGACCAAAAGGCACACGAAAGGATGTTAAACATCACTAATTATTAGAGAAATGCAAATCAAAACTACAGTGAGGCATCACCGCACACTGGTCAGAATGGCTATCATCAATAAATCTACAAACAATAAATGCTGGAGAGGGTGTGGAGAAAAGGGAACTCTCTTACACTGTTGGTGGGGATGTAAATTGATATAGTCACTATGGAGACCACTATGGAGGTTCCTTAAAAAACTAATAATAGAAATATCATATGACCCAGCAATTCCATTCCTAGGCATTTACCCAGAGAAAATCATAATTCCAAAAGATACATGGACCCCAACGTCCTAGCAATAAATATAATAGCTAGCACATGGAAACAACCTAAATTCCTCCATGAACACAGAAATGGATAAAGAAGATGTGGCACATATACGCACTGGAATATTACTCGGCCACAAAGAGGAATAAAACTGTGCGATTTGCAGAGATATGGTTGGACCTAGAGACTGTTATACAGAGTGAAGTAAGTCAAAGAGAAAAACAAATATTGTGTGTTAATGCATATGAAGGGATCTAGAAAAATGTTACAGATGAACCTATGTGCAAAGCAGAAATTGAGACACATGTGTAGAACAAACATATGGACATCAAGCAGGGAAAGGTGAGGTTGGATGAATTGGGAGATTAGGATTGACATATATATATATACACACACACTTTATATACAGTGTATGTACACTATATACACTATTTTGTATAATATAAATAACTAATGAGAACCTACTGTATAGCACAGGCAACTGTACTCAATGCTCTTTAGTGACCTAAATGGGAAGGAAATCCAAAAAACAGGGAATATGTTTATACATATAGCTGGTTCACTTGGCTGTATAGACATTAACACAACACTGTAAAGAAACTGTACTCTAATAAAAATAAAAAAAGGAATATCTATCATTACTTATATATCAGATTTTGGGAAACTCAGTATAGCTATTAATATCCATTCTACCCTTGTCAGTGGCAAACCACTTCAGTATTCTTGCCTTGAGAACGCCACGAACAAGGCGTGCTGTGATTCATGGGGTTGCAAAGAGTCGGACATGACTGAGCGACTGAACTGAACTGAACCCTTGCCAAATTTAATGGTATTTATTATGATCCAGTTTTACAGGAGCCATGCCTTGCATGGGATGGCAAGGGCCATTCAAGACAGATGGGTCATGGTGGATAGTTCTGACACAATGTGGTTCACAAGAGAGTGGAATGGCAAACCACTTCAGCATTCTTACCTTGAGAACACTATGAACAGTATGAAAAAGCAAAAAGATGTGACACTGAAAAATGAAACCCCCAGGTTGGTATGTGTCTAATATGCTACTGGAGAAGACTGGAGAAACAGCTCTAGAAAGAATGAAGAGGCTGAACCAAAACAGAAACGACACCCAGTTGTGGATATGACTGGTGATGGAAGTAAAGTCTGACGCTGTAAAGAACAATATTGCATAGGAACCTGGAATGTTAGCTCCATGAATCAAGGTAAACTAGAAGTGGTCAAACAGGAGATGGCAAGAGTGAATATTGACATTTTAGGAATCCGTAAACTATAATGGACAGCAATGGGAGAATTTAATTCAAATGACCATTATATCAACTACTGTTGGCAAGAATCCCTTAGAAGAAATGGAGTAGCCCTCATAGTCAACAAAAGATTCCAAAATCCAGTACTTGGGTGCAATCTCAAAAATGACAGCATGATCTTGGTTCATTTCCATGGCAAATCATTCAGTAACACAGTAATGCAAGTCTATGTCCCAACCACTAATGCAGAAGAAGCTGAAATTGAATGGTTCTATGTTCTATTCATGATAGGGGGCTGGAATGCAAAAACAGGAAATCAAGAGATACCTGGAGTAACAGGCAAGTTTGGCCTCAGAGTTTGGCCTTATGGCAGAAAGGAAAGAGGACCTAAAAAGCCTCTTGATCAAGGTGAAAAAGGAGAGTGAAAAAGCTGGCTTAAAACTCAACATTCAAAAAGCTAAGATCATGGCCTCCAGTCCCATCACTTTATGGCAAATAGAAGGGGGAAAAGTGGAAACAGTGACAGACTTTATTTTGGGGGGCTCTAAAATCACTGAGGATGGTAACTGCAGCCATACAATTAAAATATGCTTGCTCCTTGGAAGAAAAGCTATGACCAACCTAGACAGCCTATTAAAAAGCATACACATCACTTTGCTGACAAAGGCCCGTCTAGTCAAAGCTATGCTTTTTCCAGTGGTCATGTATGGATGTGGGGGCTGGACCATAAAGAAGGCTGAGCACCAAAGAATTGATGTTTTTAAACTGTGGTGCTGGAGAGGACTATTGAGAGTCCCTTGGACAGCAAGGAGATCAAAGTAGTCAATCCTAAAGGAAATCAATCCTACATATTCATTGGTAGGACTAATGCTGAAGCTCCAATACTTTGGCCACCTGATGTGAAAAGCCGACTCTTTGGAAAAGACCTTGATGCTGGAAAAGACTGAAGACAGGAGGAGAAAGGGGTGACAGAGGATGAGATGTTTGGATGGCATCATCAATTCAATGGACATGAGTTTGAGCAAACTCAGGGAGATAGTGAAGGACAGGGAAGCCTGGCTTGCTACAGTCCATAGGGTCACCTGATTGAGCGAAGAACAAAGCTAACATTAGATCTTCAGTTAAGTTAAGCATCTAAGATATGCTAACCATTGCAGAACTTCACTCATCTAGTTTTGTACCATCTTTGAATATAAGATGGCTTTTACCTTTTCATGCAACTTATTAGTTACAAACGGAGACAAGGACTGTGCATCGTAGCAAATCATCACAGGTCTTCCTCCAGCTTAATAGTTCCTCTGCAGGTTTCACATTTTAGCTCTTTTAATGAGCGTCTTTTTGGAGATTAACCAATCCCCTCTTCTCTCTTGATAACAAGCTGGCTAATGCACATAGCCAGTGAAATGCTCATGGCCCATATACATCCATTCTTTCCATGTACTTGTATGCCACTAAGAATCTGTTATAATTGCTCTCAAATGTGTTTATTCCTATTGTACTCATCTTTATTCTATATTCATGCAGTTTAATTAAATGTTACAAAAGTAAGATACAAGTGTTGAAAAAGAATTGTTTCTATTAAGAGTAAGTTTTACTGATCTAGAAAGACTTAATACTCGCATGTAGTTAAGAACCTTGATGCCAAATTAGATTTAGGAGAAAAAACAGGAAGGGTCAGAAAATAATTAGAAAATGATAATTTTTTACACAGTGTACTTTTGATTCTCTTCCTAATTAAAAAAAATTCAAACTGGACTGCATGGATAATGAATTAAGGTATGTGACAAAAATAAAGTAAGACTTCATAAAAAATGGGTCTCAGGTCTCTGGTCTTTTGAATCAGTTCAGTGTGCCAAACATTTTAAAGCAATTGACAGACAATTTATATGTTGAAAAAAAAATCATAAAAACCCTGGCCAGGGGTTGATGATGCTAAAAAAAATCTTGACCTAACATATAAAAAATGATGACCAAAATTTATTAACTGATTTCACACATATCAAAAACAATGTATAAAACTGGATCAATGATGATTTGTTGAAAATCGAAATTGTGGACAAAAAAGCATGAGTTCTGGGACAGACAGATGGATCTAAATATGAAGAAAAATATTGGATTAAGTTCAGGGCCCTGCATTTCTCATGCCATAGCAAGAGATGCACAAAATGTGGTTTTACTTTTATGTTGAACAGCTTCATTCAACAGCTGTTCACTAATGTGGTGATTCAAAAAAAAAAAAAAAATTGGAGGGGCTTTATTGGAGAAATTCCATTTCTTTTTTTAAATACCACTAAACCACTGCTTTTATTTTGCCACCATACAGTTATATTTTTAGAAGTTAAAGTGAAATAATTAGTGAGTGCAAACATTTTTTTCCCCTAAATGATGACGACTGTATTCAATATTTTGACTAACAAATAAAAACACTGGTTCTGGTTTTGTGGTTACCAGTTCTACTGCATTAATGTCTAGCAGGATTGTCACTCAGATATTTGTTCTCTCCTTATCCTTAAAGAGTATCACGGGACATCTCAGAGTCTCCTAAAGAGGAGACATAGATTACATTTCATGGCCAGAATGTGGTTAAAGTGAGATCAGAACAGATCCAACTCCTAGCCCATGGTTTTCTCTGTCCTCTGCCACTGGCATTTCTTCATATTCTTCTCTATGATGATAGTTCAGTGATGAACATGGTAGCCAAAATATTGGCCACTTAAAAAAATTCTACTCATCACTATTAAGTAGCTGGAAGACTCTGAAGGTGCACTTCAAATGCCAATTCAATCTCCATGACAAATACTTGCTTGAAAGAAAAAATAAAAATCCTAGTATTTTGCCCTCTGGGCTGAAACAAATGGTATATGACTGGTCTCAAAGACTAAAACTTCAGGAGCAAAATGTAGTGCTTTAATACAGCAGGCATATTCCTACCTTTATTCATTTTTTTTTTTTTTTTAGATGGCTGACTGACCACACATCATTTTTATTTGCTTTGTAAAGCTGCATCTTAGGAGGTAATGTATGAACATGTATCAAAAAGCTCCTTTCTATACAGATTGTTCTTCACAAGGAAAGTGAAATGCTGAATTTATAATAACTTAGGGCTTCCCTGGTGGCTCAGATGGTAAAGCATCTGCCTGCAATGTGGGAGAAACAGGTTCGATCCCTGGGTTGAGAAGATCCGCTGGAGAAGGAAATGGCAACCCACTCCAGTACTCTTGCCTGGAAAATTCCATGGACGGAGAAGCCTGGTAGGCTACAGTCCATGGGGTTGCAAAGAGTTGGACACGACTGAGTGACTTCACTTTATTTCTTTCTAAATCAAGTATCAGCTAGTTACATGAATTCAGCTACTTCAAAAATGAAAACTGAGCTTATCTAGGAATTTTACATAAATCACAGACAAGTACTACAAAATGCACAGAGAATTAGAAATGGGAAGGTTTCTGTATACCAGTTGGGATTATAGGCATTTAAATAATAAGACACTGGATATCCTTTTACTTTACACAGGAAACAAAATTTTCACATCTGATAACAAATTCTGGTTTTTAGTCTTTGATACTATCTGGGAAGCATAAGTATGTGAAAGAGCAGAATTCTAGAAGTGAGAAACGTGGGTTTTCTTACTGTGCTCCTAATAGGCTCAATGGACTTAGATACACCACCTACAAATCTTGCTTTGAGTTTTCTTCACTCTGAATAGGAAACAATAGATCCTGCCTTCCCCATCTACTTTAGTGGGGGTATGTAGGAAACAGTACTATGATGGAAAAGGAGCGTGATCTTGGAAGTCACTGGCCTTGGGTTAGGGATTTCTTACTCTTAATTAGGTTCTCGTCCACCTCAGACCAAACACTCTGCTCTCTAGCCCTGCCATCAGTATAATGTAGACAACAGAGCCTTCTCACAGACCACTCTGAGAGGGAAAATAAAGCTATGCACGTGGAAGAAATATTGTAAGGTGTGAAGCCTGGATAGGAGTAAGTGGAAATGACTTTCCAGTGAGGCAGTACAATTTGGTCACAAGATGTCTGAACATGGTGACCCGAAACTGAACTAACCAGTGGGTGCAAGGAAGGAAAACAGGGCTCGTGATGGGAAAGATCAAGGAAATGGAATTACAGGGTTTGGCAACTGCCTGTGGTGGGTGAGTGGACAGTCTAGGACAACTTCCAGGTTTCTGGGTGAGGTGATGGGTCAATGGTGGTACTTCATAATGAGAAAGTAGTGTGAGAATAAAAGTAGATTTGTGGAGAATATAATTATTTTGATATTGTTTATGGTGAGTTTGGGGAACCCTTATGATATCAAGGTACAGATACCTCATAAGGTGGATATTTGAGCCTAATCTCAGTAGAAAACTCTGGTATGAAAAAGCCCATTTTAGAGTCAACCCAGTAAAGCTACACTGGAAAGCATAAGTATTCCTAAAGAAGCTGTGAGGAAAAGAACTGAAAACTGCGATGGAGACTTGGAGATAACCAACATTATAACACGTGTTGAAGAAGGTAAATCTAGAAAAAAAAAAGACTGAAAGAAAATGAGTGGAGAAATAGGAGGAAAACCAAGAAAATATGAGGTAATGTCAGCCGACAATGGGAACAAGAGGTAGTTTCAAGGAGAGTTTTGTCAACAATTTCCAAAGATTATTTAAAGCGTTTACAATGGAGGGAAAACTGGTCACTGGAATTTGGATTCTATTTGGTAGGCAAACAGGTCATGAACAATTTTAAGCAATATTAAAACACACCCACTGCTGCAGTTTAGAAAGAACCTTCCACAATCCCCAGATACATAAAACAGCTGGAGAAGAGAGAGAGAAAGCCAAGAAGCTGTGGGAGGAAGCTTGTCTGAAGAAGACTAGGTATGAATACCATAGCTTTCTGTCACAGCATTACCAGGCGCCCGTCCTCAGAAAACCTTTCTGCAGAGCAAACTTAACAGCATTTTCCCTGGCAAACCAGTGTAGGCATCAAGGCAACAAGTGGAGATGCCTGCTGCCTGTTATCATGCTGGGTTCTATTTTCAATGCAAAATTGCTCTTATTCTATCATTTATTTCCCATATTGATTTTCATGCAGACAGCTGGAACATTCAAATAAATGCAGACTGCATGGTTTGGTGGAAATTATTAATTTGTGTGTGTTAGTGTCGTGGAAGAGATCCAGATGTTTGGTGAAAGAGATACGGCTTCACCTGACATCTGTGTCCAGGACCTTCCACACAGTGGTCACCATAGAGATGATAACCATTGCTGCACTGGGTGACGTCAGTAAAAGGCCAGCTGTCCATTTCCCTCCACTTTTCACTATTCATACCCCCAAGGTAGGAACTGCTTTCTCTTCGGATATTTTCCCTTGGTTAATACATTCAAAGGAGCCTTGAGGTGATTTGTTCACCTAAGCCTCTATGTATTACCAGAATGCTAGTATTTAAGAGATGAAAATCTGGACATAAAAACCCACATGATAAAGTGCAATCAAGTCTCTTAATGTAGATTTTTAATTCACTTCAGTGAAGTCAAATTAGACCCCAGCAGCAACCTTTTCTTTTAAAGTAAATTCTTGCTTTCCTTGGGGATTAACTTTTCAACACAAAGAAACTCTTTCAAAAAAGTTTTTGGAGCTCTGAACAGCTTGATGATATTTAGATTCATAGCCATTGTACAATCAGTGTAAGAAAAAATATCAAATGTAAAATACCAATGTCCAGAAAGTATCAAAACACTACAACACACTCTTTGGATTTTAATGACCAGCTCGTAAATAAAGAAACCTGAATATAGTACCATCACTTCATGGCAAACAGATGGGGAAACAATGGAAACAGTGACAGACTTTATTTTCTTGGGCTCCAAAATCACTGCAGATGGTGACTGCAACCATGAAATTAAAAGGCACTTGCTCCTGGGAAGAAAAGCTATGACCAACCTAGATAGCATATTAAAAAGTAGAGACATTACTTTGCCAACAAAGGCCCATCTAGTCAAAGCTATGGTTTTCCTAGTAGTCATGTATAGATGTGAGACTTGGACTATAAAGAAAGCTGAGCGCTGAAGAACTGATGCTTTTGAACTGTAGTGTTGGAGAAGACAATCTTGAGAGTCCTTTGGACTGCAAGGAGATCCAACCAGTCCATCCTAAAGGAAATCAGTCCTGATTATTCATTGGAAGGACTGATGCTGAAGCTGAACTCCAATACTTTGGCCACCTAATGAGAAGAACTGATTAATCTGAAAAGACCCTGATGCTAGGAAAGATTGAAGGCAGGAGGAGAAGGGGATGACAGAGGATGAGATGGTTGCATGGCATCACCGACTTGATGGACATGAGTTTGAGTAAACTCTGGGAGTTGGTGATTTACAGGGAGGCCTGGTATGCTGCAGTCTATGGGGTTGCAGAGTTGGATATGACTGAGCAACTGAACTGAACTAAATGAAAAATGATTACCTCTTAGCAACTAAAGCAGATACAAGTGAAAGAATTTGAAAGGGCATAGGGATAAAAATTATAAATCCATGATAGCTTTCTTCTTCACATTTCTGAAGATTTACAGTGAATTTTAAAAATCATCTCTAAGATGCCAAGTATAGTTCATTAACATAGTAGAAGTCTCAGACAGATTCTCCATATTTTGACTTCTCAATCGCCTAATCTGCTAGTACCCCATCATTAATACCCACAATTTGTGAAGTACTGTGCCTGATGTAATGAGGAAAAGAATAAAGGCTAAAACAAAGACTGTGACCTTTAAGCATTTACACTGTCACTTGGGAGAAAGGACTTCTGTCCACTCGATCATTCCAACTCATTCCCTTTCAGTCTTGTTTGTGGTAACAACAGCACTGTCCACCTTGTTAAGTCAGAGTCTAGGCATTTTCACTGAATCTTCACTTCCCACCACTCTCCATAAACAATTCACTAACAAGTTCTTTTGTTTCTCTAGTGCTACCATCCTGATGGAGAAACACCTTTCTTAGTAGGCTATCCCAGATGATGTTCCTCCTGTCTTTCTAGTGACTTCTCACAGCAGCCTATGAACAGCTTGTTTTAAAGCATGAAATCAGCTCATCTTTGCCTTTCCTCTGCTTACAGAAAACTCTCCCAAGACTTCCCATCACATAAAACTCACACTCACTTTAAGGTCTGCAAGATCCTGTGGTCACTGTCTTGTCTTCTGGTCCCCATTGTTCACCACTCTGCCTGTCACTCCCAAGACTGAGCTACCCTGGCTTCTTCCTGACTCTCACACGTTCCTCACTAAGGGCACCTGTATTAACTACTTGCTAAGCATCTAAGTCTTCCAGATACCTCCCTCTCACTCAGGTCTTCACTAAAACATTACCTCTCTAGAGAGGCCTTCTTTGCACTTCCAGTTAAAGGCAATCCACTCCCATTCCAGACATTATACACTCTTCCAGAATTTTATTTCTTCAATAGCATTTGAAAGTATCTGTTTCTTGATTTGTTTTTGTATTCACTGGATACTGGGAAAGATTGAGGGCAGGAGGAGAAGGAGGTAACTGAGAATGACCTGGTTGGATGGCATCATCGACTCAATGGACATGAATCTGAGCAACCTCCAGGAGACAGTGAAGGACAGGGTACCCTGGTGTGTTGCAGTCCATAGGGCTGCAAAGAGCTGGACACAACTGAGTGACTGAACAGCAGCAAATGTCAGTACTGTGCTAGGCATTATGAGATGAGAGATGTTAACAGGATGCAAGCTCAGTTCAGTTCCTTCTGTCAAGGATCTCATAGTTTATATAGAAAGATAAGTAACTGATCAACTAACCAAAAAGAGGGGGGAAGGGAAGAGCAAAAATAAACTGAATACCATAATAGAGGGGGTTCTCATGCTAGCCTAGAAGTTTATAGAGGTTCAGGGAAAAAAAATGGTAAAATGAGTTTCCTAAAAATTATATTTGTTTACCCTTAAATTTTATTTACAAGGTTTACAGGAATTTATTTGATACTAGTCAGAGAGAAACTTAAGAGTCTGGTCTGGTTTGGATTTATTTTTTAATTTTAATTTTGGTTTTCTTTTACAGGCAGAATAATCAGAACTAGACAAATCTAAACTGTTTGATAAAAAAAGACATCAATATGAATATCTTTTCTGCTGTTAGTCATTTACTTAAAAATATAGGAAACTCTTTGTGATAATATAATCCATACCCTAATATTTTGAGAAAACATTTCCCTTGAATTTTTTTGTATTTTTCTTCTGAGGTTTTAAATTTCTAAATAGAAACATTTTAGGATTAAAACAGATTATAAACAATACATACACACCTGTATTAGGAAGCACCATGCTGCTAAAACCTATTGTCTATTTTATCACAATAGCAGAAATATTCATTAAAGACACTTACGCCTTGGAAGAAAAGTTATGACCAACCTAGATAGCATATTCAAAAGCAGAGACATTACTTTGCCAACAAAGGTCCATCTAGTCAAGGCTATGGTTTTTCCTGTGGTCATGTATGGATGTGAGAGCTGGACTGTGAAGAAAGCTGAGCGCCGAAGAATTGATGATTTTGAACTGTGGTGTTGGAGAAGACTCTTGAGAGTCCCTTGTACTGCAAGGAGATCCAACCAGTCCATTCTAAAGGAGATCAGCCAGCCCTGGGTGTTCTTTGGAAGGAATGACATTAAAGCTGAAACTCCAGTACTTTGGCCACCTCATGCGAAGAGTTGACTCACTGGAAAAGACTCTGATGCTGGGAGGGATTGGGGGCAGGGGGAGAAGGGGGCGATAGAGGATGAGATGGCTGGATGGCATCACCAACTCGATGGATGAGTTTGAGTGAACTCCAGGAGTTGGTGATGGACAGGGAGGCCTGGCGTGCTGCGATTCATGGGGTCGCAAAGAGTCGGACACGACTAAGCGACTGAACTGAAATGAAGTGAAAGGGAAGTTTAGAACCGGGGGTCAATTCCAAATGTCTTTTATTTGGAGAAAAATAGTCCAGTCTGTTGCTATTTACTCTTCAGGACTCATCTCATGCATGCCCAGACTGGAAACCTTTTCCAGCCTTGCAGTTTTGTTCCCCTTATACCAGTGTGCACACTTAACAAGGCATTTCCCACAGTACAGTAAAGCAGCATTTAAAAATGGCTGATTCCCTAGCTAGACTGTCAGCCCTTTGAAGACAACAACCATAGTGAGTTAACCACTGTGCCTCCTCACACTTGAGAGTCCCTTGGACAGCAAGGAGATCAAAACAGTTAATCCTAAAGGAAATCAACCCTGAGTATTTATTGGAAGGACTGATGCTGAAGCTGAAGCTCCAGTACTTTGGCCACCTGATGCGAAGAGATGCCTCACTGGAAAAGACACTGATGCTGGGAAAGATTGAAGGCAGGAGAAGAAGGGGGTGACAGGCATGATATGGTTGGATGGCATTATCAACTTACTGGACATGAGTGTGAGCAAACTCCAGGAGGTAGTGAAGGACAGGAAAGCCTGGCTTGCTGCATCTGCAGGGTCGCAAAATGTCCAACATGACTTAGCAACTGAACAACGGCAACCCCCTCACTGCACACCAACACTGTTCCAGTCTGTTGAAATGAGCACTGTGATGCTTTTTATGCCATTTCCGCTAGGATCCCAAAGCAAAAGCATTGTTTCGTCAACAAAAACAGTTGTGCTTGCATTAATAAAACCAAATAAATATACCAGATATCTTCTATATGTAGAACACCCTTGACTAAAGTGTAAAATGAAAATATACTTTCCAATAGACCATTTCAAATTAGTGAAAAAGAACAATGCAAATAAGGGGGGGAATCTGTCTACTGCCACTTGAAGAACACAGTGGTGAATCTTAATTTTGGAAGAAAACATGTGATGAAGTTTAATGTATGAAAATGACAATAAATGGATTCTGCTCTGCTCCAATAAACTTGTGTCTTATTGGAAACATCGAGTTGAAATGTCAGCCATAAAAGTTACAGAGATACAAAACTGAAGCAATCAGCCATGGCAGGGTGTTGCCCGGTCGACTGCTGTCTGTGGTCGGTTCTGCTTAAATAGGCTGAAAGTCATCAACGCAGCTGGGCATGAAATGACAGAATCTTCATCTGCCCACGTGGAGATGCTCATTATGAATACAGTTAAATGTCATTTTAAAGTTAGCTTTGTGAAGGATGGAATGACCGTATGTGCTTTGGTTAAACAAACAAACAAACAAAAAAATACAAAGAAAATAGTCTGACCCCACAGACAAGTGTTCTTAATGGATCCTCTAAATACTGGTGGTAGTTTTTAGGGGATTACTGAACATTTGAAAAATACAAAATTTGTTCAAGAAAAGGCAAATTTATAGACAAAAAAAAAAAATAGATTAGTGGTTGTCTGGAACTAAGGTTGGAATTGGAATTAATTGTAAATGGGCACAAGGGATCTTATGAGGGACATGAAAATGTTCTAAAACTGCATAATGGTTATACCACTGGATCAAATTACCAGATATCACTGAATTTTACACTTGAAAGAGGTGCAGTTCATGATGTGCAAAATGTGCTTAATGACTTTGTTAAAAAAGTTTAAGACAAACTACAAGGCTTGAAAAAGCACAGGATTTTTTTTTTAAAATTATGTGTTTAGGCACTTATTGTTATTTTAGGTTGGAAATTTCTAGGCTCTTTACCAAACTTTTCATCTGATCCCACATAAGCAGAAAGCATTACCTTTTATAGAAGGCTGGCCACCTGACAATGACATTCATGTTTAGTCATGCTTTCCTCTCTGGCCTTAAAATCAGAGGAGTGGTTGTTCAGAGGATTCACAAACTGCAGGCCATTAGGACCGAGTTCAATATAATGGGGCATCTATCAATGCAGGAGACCTGGGTTCGATTCCTGGGTCAGGAAGATCCCCTGGAGAGGAAAATGGCAACCTACTCCCGTATTCTTGCCTGGAGAATACCTTAGACAGAGGAGCCTGGCAGGACTCCTGCCAGGGGGGTCTCAAGAGTTGGGCATGACTTAGCAACTAAACCACCAGCATCAAGTATTGATTTTAGCTGCTGACTGGGCTTGCATAACTTCCTTATATTTGGGCCCCTGATGATTTACAGCCATTGTATTTGAAACCACAACTAGGGTACATGAAAATTCTAACAAAAAATGAAAGAGAAAACAAAATTGAAAAGCACGGTTCCTGGACTTGAGTTTGAACAAACTCTGGGATCGTGAAGGGCAGGGAAGTCTGATGTTCTGTAATCCATGGTGTTGCACAGACAATCTAGCAACTGGACAACAAGAACAAGTGGAAGGACACAAATTATCCTGAAGGAGATTTTTAACTCCTTAAACTACCTTTTTGAATATAAACTGATATTTAAGTAAAACTATCAGGCCCCTATGTTGACTTCAGTAAAAATGCTCATGTTTAAAATGCTGATTGTCTTTTCTAACTTCTGTTTCTTTCAGTCTCTACTCTCCACATCAGTCTTTAAAATTTACTTGTATGTGAAAATACTATTTGTCATTTGTCATTATAGAGAACAAAAGAGTAACCTATTTCTCTAGGATATTCTGAATGAATGAGAGGCTGAATTACTCATTAAATTATTCATTCATTGAGTTATTCCACAAATACTAACTCCATGCCTAATATGTGTTAAGCACAGTCTAGGACCTAGAGAAAAAGCACTGAATAAAGTGGAAAAAAATCCCCTCCCTCGTTCATTCTATACTCTCCTGGTCGAAGAGGGTAGGGAGTAAAAACAAACCAGTACTGAGAACAGCTACTACTTATTTAGAATTAACTATGTCTAAGGCATTTTGATTTAAACTGTGTCAAATCCCTTACAGTTATACAGTGGAAGTGACATACAGTTTCAGTGTATTAGATCTGATAGTTAGAGTGCTTGAAGAACTATCAGTGGAGGTTCATAACTTTGTACAGGAGGTGATGATGAAAATCATCTCCAAGAAAAAGAAATGCAAGAAGGAAAAATGGTTGTCTGAGGAGGCCTTACAAAAAACTGAGAAAAGAGAAGTGAAAGACAGAGAAGAAAAGGAAAGATATACACATGTGAATGCAGGGCTCCAAAGAATAGCAAGGAGAGATAAGAAAGCCTTCTTAAGTGATCACTGCAAAGAAATAGAGGAAAACAATAGAATGGGAAAGACTAGAGATCTCTTCAAGAAAACTAGAGATACCAAGGGAACATTTCATGCAAACACAGGCACAATAAAGGACAGAAATGGTATGAACCTAACAGAAGCAGAAGAGATTAAGAAGAGGTGGCAAGAATACACAGAAGAACTGTACAAAAAGATCTTCATGACCCAGATAATCACGATGGTGTGCTCACTCATCTAGAGCCAGACATCCTGGAGTATGAAGTCAAGTGGGCCTTAGGAAGTATGACTACAAACAAAGCTAGTGGAGGTGATGGAATTCCAGCTGAGCTATTCCAAATCCTGAAAGATGATGCTGTGAAAGTGCTGCACTCAATATACCAGCATATTTGGAAAACTCAGCAGTGGCCACAGGACTGGAAAATTTCATTCCAATCCCAAAGAAGGGCAATGCCAAAGAATGTTCAAACTACCGCACAACTGCACTCATTTCACACGCTATCAAAGTAATGCTCAAAATTTTCCAGGCTAGGCTTCAACAATACTCGAACCAAGAACTTCCAGATGTTGAAGGTGGAAAAGGCAGAGGAACCAGAGATCAAATTGCCAACATCCGTTGGATCATAGAAAAAGCAAGAGAATTTCAGAAAAAACATCTGCTTCATTGACTACGCTACCCACTCCAGTGTTCTTGCCTGGAGAATCCCAGGGACAGGGGAGCCTGGTGGGCTGCCGTCTATGGGGTTGCACAGAGTCGGACACAACTGAAGTGACTTAGCAGCAGCATTGACTATGCTGAAGCTTTTGTCTGTGTGGATCACAACAAACTGGAACATTCTTAAAGAAATGGGAATTCCAGACCACCTGACCTGCCTCCTGAGAAACCTGTACATGGGACAAGAAGCAATAGTTAGAACCGAACATGGAACATGGACCGGTTCCAGGCTGGGTACATCAAGGCTGTATATTGTCACCCTGCTTATTTAACTTATACGCAGAGTACATCATGCGAAATGCTGGGCTGGATGAAGCACATGGTGGAATCAAGGTTGCTCAGAGAAATATCAATAACCCCAGATATGCAGATAACACCACCCATATGGCAGAAAGCAAAGAGGAATTAAAGAGCATCTTGATAAAGGTAAAAGAGGAGAGTGAAAAAGCTGGCTTAAAACAACATTCAAAAAACTAAGATCATGGCATCTGGTCCCATCACTTCATGGCAAATCAATGGGGAAACAATGGAAACAGGACAGACTTTATTTTCTTGGGCTTCAAAGTCACTGCAGATGGTGACTGCAACCATTAAATTAAAAGATGCTTGCTCCTTGGAAGGAAAGCTATGACCAACCTAGACAGCATATTAAAAAGCAGAGATATTACTTTGCTGACAAAAGTCCATCTAGTCAGAGCTATTGTTTTACCGGTAGTCATGTATGGATGTGAGAGTTGGACCACAAATAGGGCTCAGCTCTGAAGAATTGATGCTTTTGAACTGTGGTGTTGGAGAAGACTCTTGAGAGTCCCTTGGACTGCAAGGAGATCCAACCAGTCCATCCTAAAGGAGATCAGTCCTGGGTGTTCATTGGAAGGACTGATGCTGAGGCTGAAATTCCAATACTTTGGCCATTTCATGCGAAGAGTTGACTCGTTGGAAAAGACCCTGATGCTGGGAGGGATTGGGGGCAGGAAGAGAAGGGGACGACAGAGGATGAGATAGTTGGATGGCATCACTGACTCAATGGACATGAGTTTGAGTAAGCTCCAGGAGTTGGTGATGGACAGGGAGGCTTGGTGTACTGCAGTCCTTGGGGTTGCAGAGAGTCAGATATGACTGAGCGACTGAACTGACTGATTCAGAATTTGCAGAGGAAAGTACTCTTTATAAATTATAAGAAATGATGTAGATCTGTGATTAGATTTTAGAATTTTGATTGAGTAATAATCACAAATTATATATTATACATAAATATGTATTTATAATTTATATACATACTCAGTTGCTTAGCCATGCCCAACTCTTTGTAACCCCACAGACTGTAGCCTGCCGGGCTCCTCTGTCCATGGAATTTTCCAGAAGAGAATACTGGAGTGGATAGGTTCCCTTCTCCAGGGGATCTTCCCGAATCAGGATCAAACCCACAACTCCTACACTGGCAGGCAGACTCTTTACCACTGAGCCACCTGAGAAACCCAAATATACTGTATATAAATAATAAATTTATATAAATATAAAACGTACCTCTTACAATCAGGTAAATATAAATACCCACTCAAGAAAGCTAAAAATGGGTGATTTCCTCAAACTATAGTTTTAATTAATATTTTGTGTCTAAGATGGTAAGTTATGATTTTGTTTTTTACAACCCATTCATAAGATTAAAAGGGTCATAAAAATTTGTGTCATTCATTTTAAACCTACTGATGATAGAGGATTTTCTGTTAAAAACCTTTCAGGAGTTTGTGCTAATATTGATTAAATGAAGAACACTTGTTTCTTCTTTTCTGTTTTCATTTTTTTAAATTCCCATTTTCCATAGATATTATTAAAAAAATAAATCTCACATGCAGGAGTATTTTTCCCCAACATCAACTTCTATTTTCTCTGACCTGATTTCTCCAATTACTTCTACATTCTTGCAACATGACTGATCCACTTCTGTAATATCTTGGTTAAATAAATTTTGTTTTTCTCTGATGCTAACACTTTTAAATATTTATAGACTAATGACAAGTTCCTATCAATTTTTCTATTTCATGAAGCCATACTTATATCCCTGCATAAGTCAGAAGAAATGCAAACACAGTATAATATGGATAATATGATCTAAATTTTAACAACCTTACCAAGTCTCATAAATATATGAGAGAACATTTCTGTTCTGATAGGTGAGGATTAAAAAGCACAGCTTCCATTGCCAATTGTCAGATGGTTGAATTTATACACTGAGTAGAGCATTTTTTATATACAATGAATGAGGGTATTTTCCGGTTGAATCATTTGATAAAGTAGTACCAAAGGTAACAGTGTTGGAATACTTGGCTGACTCATTGCCAACACCGGGCCAGGAAAAATTGTCCGCAAGGGCGTATCCATCACGCTTTGGATTTTCTTGATAACTCTGTACTCCTGGCTGGAGTTGCCAGTCTCAGCTCCTAACAGGGGATGGTTCTGGGGCTGAGCAGTGCAATCTGAGCTTGTCTCAGACTGCTGTCCTACCCTCTTGCCCTGCCAGGTTGGAAAACTCAGTTGTGCTGGATTCCACGCTCCCCATTAATTCCCCAGTTGTAAAGTGATATTGGTTCTACTTCTAGAATATTTTCACACTGGTCTCTAACTCACAGTACCCCTGCTAGCACCATAGTGTAGCAAAGCACAGTGTCAGAAGACCTTGGTTTAATTCAAGCTCCACCACTGTATAACTGTGTGCCTTGGGAAGTCCATTTAACTAAGCCTCAATCTCCTCATCCATAAAAGGGGAATAATAGCACTTCACAGGATTTGTGTGATATCAGAAGTAATATATGTAGAATATATTATGTAAGATATAGTCATTGGAAAAGACCCTGATGCTGGGAAAGATTGAAGGCAGGAGGAGAAGGGGATGACAGGGGATGAGATGGTTGGATGGCATCACCGACTTGACAGACACGAGTTTGAGCAAGCTTTTGGAGGAGGTGATGGACAGGGAAGCCTGGCTGCTGCAGTCCATGGGGTCACAAAGAGTCGGACACGACTGAGCGACTCAAATGAACTCAGTAGGTACTCAATTAATTTCTAAATACTCCTATTATTTCATAATAATCTTAGTAATATTTAGATTAATTAACTTTCCATTCTTCAAGATCTTTTCTCCTCTGATTCATTCTTAATGCTTCTATCAAAGTAATCTTGCAAAACACTAATTCAGTGATGCAATTCAAATGTCTTATATGACCCCCTCATTTAGCCCCTCTGCCTCAGCATACATACTCCATGATATATTCATTCTGGGTTACTCGGCCTCTCTCAAACATACTGTGTGATTTCACTAGGCATTTCCATATGGGTTCCTCCATTCTGGAATGCCTTCCTCCCATCCCCTATTTCTTGTCATAGGGATAATCTTCATTCTGCAGTACCCACATGGATTGCCAGCCTTCAGTAGAAAATACAAGTATGGAGGATTCATTTCATGAATGAGAAGTGAAATGAGAATGAATGAATCGAGAATGTCATGTGGATAGAAAAACTATCACTTGGTTACAGTGATAAAGGCAGCATCAAAAGCAGGGAAGGAAACAGTCACACTCTGTTTTTCATTGATCAGGCCACTCTAGGGATATGTTTTTGAATTTGAAAAGCACATTTAAAAGAGAGACTTCCCTGGTGATCCAGTAGCTAAAATGCCATGCTCCCAAAGTAGGGGACCCGTGTTCAATCTCTGGTCAGGGAACTAGATTCTGCATGCTCCAGCTAAGTATCTGGTGCAGCGAGGGGGAGGGGCGGGAAGGAAGGAAGAGAGACAAGGTGAAGTGCTTGATCTGACAGGACCAGGATGATGACTGTTGTAAAATCACACCACAGGGGAGGTTTTGGAAGGCACTGGCAACCTTTAACCTGGAGCAGAGAAGGCGCTAAGCAAATGACAAACACGGGCAGTCCCTCACACGGAAGGGACTCCCACTGCGTGGCCTCAAGGGGTAGTAGCACAAAGCCAACAGGCAAAATTACAGACTCAGACAGGAATAATCCCAAAGAAGCCCTTTCTAATCACCAAGACAGGAATACATCCCAAAGAAGCCCTTTCTAATCACCAAGACAGGAATACATCCCAAAGAAGCCCTTTCTAATCACCAAGAGGAGTTTGGAAGGCAGGCAGGACTATGTGAAGTGATTGAATTTCTGATCCTGAAGGATAATCAAGCAGGGCTTGGAGGACTAGAAGAGACGCTGAAGAAGGTCTCACAGCTCCAAATAGGTCGTAGATGAGCTGAGCTGTGAATTTAGGTGCTGGGACTCAGGAATCTCATCTTCCCCCAGACTTTTTCTTGCTTTCCCAGTCGAGATGATTCACACACATTCCGTGGCACTTGTGACCCTTACCACAGCAATTTTCATGCAACAAACTGCGTCTCTGCTTCACCCACTGTAATGGAAGCTGTTCTGGGATGGGAAATGTATCACTGGCTGCTCGTTCCTCAGAGTGCCACCCAGAGCTCCTTTCACATGAAGATGCTCAGTCATGGGGACTGATTTAATTTATGCCCATGGCAATCCACTCATCCTTTTAATGAGTTTCCTTAGCAGTAAATTAAGAGGTTTAAATTTGATGAGCTAGCAGTAAACAAGTTTTAAGTGTGATGATCTCAATAGTAAACTTTCTAATAATTAAAAAATATTACTTTCTAGTAATTAGAAAATATGAATACTAGTCTAAAAAATGGCTTTGGAAATGAGCTGGTAAGAGCTCATTGGATCCATTTTATACGGAGACTCTTTGGAGGTGGGGATGCACACAGTTCATCTAATATGAATGCTCTGTTGTTCCTGACCTGTTTTTGGGGTAAGATTTTTCATAGAAGAAAGTTCTCATGGTTTAATCAAGATTGGTCATTGATTCTCAGTCTCAGGAAATGTTTCTGGTGGAAGCAAAATCCATATTATGCATATATTGACCATTTTACTGAAATCCATATTATGCATATATTGACCATTTTATTGAAAGAGATCGTAAACCTGTGCAATTAGGCTGAAGATGTCCTGTTTATTAACACCGTTCCTTATTGGAAACTGCAGGCTTAGGCAGATTGGCAACATCGGCCTCTAGCCTTCTTATTAATACAACCCTTCCTAAGTCATCTAAAGCAAAGGACATTGTCACTTTATATTTGCAAACAATTTGCATCTTAAAATAAATGTTCCTTGATAACTGCCCCAAAGTAGAAGCAAACTAAACCTCCTGTATTAGGAGAAGAGCTAAGCACATTCCTATGGATAGTATTATTGATATATTATGCAATCGTTAAAAATTAGGGTTACCAGCATGAAGTGGCAGTTTGAAAAAAATGCTTATGATGTAAAAAATGAAGTAAAGGATATAAAATTGTATGAATACTTATGAGTTCAGCAGCTGCCAGAATGATCTCATAAAAAAATCAAACCTGATCATAAAATTCTTGGCAGACAATTCTCTGAGTCTCTTGCTTTTCTATATATCTTGCAAGGAGAAATTCTATTTCCTTTGTTCTGGGCTGTCTTTTCAGGGATGTTTGTATAGTGAACAGCCTTGAAAGATAGAGACAATGTCTCTGGAGCCATGGGTAGGTTTGTTTAGTATCCAGTATAACAATATTCTTCTCTGAGGCACAGCCTAGGCAGATTTATGCTCACTGTAAAAGATTCAGGTTCCCTAGGCTTGGGATCCTCTCCTGTAATGCAACCCACTACATGTGCCCGCATCTCATGGCCTCCCTTGTTTTATCCTGTGGAAACTAGAACTCAGGGAACCAGTGAAAATGATGATACTCTGGCTACAAAGATTAGTATGAATCTATAAAGTTGCTAGGACTTCCCTGGTGGTGCAGTGGTAAACAGTCTTCCTGCAAATGAAGGCAATGTGGGTTTGGTCCTTGAGTTGGGAAGATCCCCTGAAGAAGGAAAAGGCAACCCACTCCAGCATTCTTGCCTGGAAAATTCCATGGACAGAGGAGCCCAGCAGGCTACAGTCCATGGGTGTCTCAAAAGAGTTGGACATGACTTAGCAACTAAACAACAATAAAGTTTCTTTTCTAGGAATCTCAGATCTTCTGCCAGTATCCATGACAGCACAGCAGGGTAACTTGCAAGTTTGCAAGTAAGAAAGAAATCTCAGACTTTTCACAGTCTTGACATTCATTCCCTTGCTTAAACCTGCTTTACCTGCTTTCAGTGGCATCCCATGCATTTAGGATAAAACTGCTAACAACAACAGCATCAGCAACAATAATGGGCTTCCCTGGTGGCTCAGACAGTAGAGACTCCACATACAGTGCAGGAGACTTGGGTTCAATCCCTGGTCGGGAAGATGCCCTGGAGAAAGGAATGGCTACCCACCCCAGTATTCTTGCCTGGAGAATTCCATGGACAGAGGAGTCTACCAGGCTATAGTACATGGGGTCTCAAAGAGTTGGACATTGCGACAAACTTCACACGCTGCTAACAACAACAACATCAGCAACAATAATGGCTAATGTAGAGTGAGCACTAAACGGTGTCCTAAGCCCGTTATTAAATACTTGTCATATAATACTCACAGCCACCCTAAGGGGTAAATGCAATTGGGATTGCCACTGAAGAGGTGAGAAAAGTAAGGCAGAGGCTCAGTTTTTCAGAACTCAAGGTCACCACCCAGCCTGGGCCATCTGTAAAGCAATTTCACTCATTCTCGATCTGATTCTTACCCATCCTTTGGGTCTCTGCTTAAACAGAATGTGTTTAGAAAAGCTTTCCCTTGACCTTCCCTTTAGTCTCATGGGACTATGTCCTCATGGGATTGTGCTCTTTTCCTTTGTAGCACTTCTGACAGTTTATTGAGTAATTGAGGGATCCTGTGATTGCTTATATACCTCTCGTCTTCCACCCTACGCAGACCTCTGGGCGCAGGGATGTGTTTACTTTGTCTTCCAAAGTTTTGAGCGTGACAAGCACTCCGTGCATATGCTGAATGAATAAATGGATCAGTGCCATGATAAGGAACTGAAAAAAAAAAGCAACAAACTAAAATTCTACTTGTATGGCACTGATTTTATTATTTCCAAAATGTTCTGCAAAATAGCTATTGTGCCATTACTGTGAAAGCAGTAAATTTATATTATTAAAAATATATTTATTATTAAATATATAATATACAAATATATATTATTAAATATATAATATATAATTATTATTAATATATAATATATATTATCATTAAATATATAAATATGTATTTATTATTAAAATAAATAAAACTCAAAAGACTTATGCTCGTGAGACATTTCAGAGGTATTTTCAAACTCTGTAGACTGTGGGTAGAATTGTGGAAAACAATGTGTAGAGTGAGTATAATGTAGTGGACAAGCAGACATGTTGACCCTGTATGTTCCTGGTCAGGTATACAGTTTATGGAACACTAATTGAGAACTGCACCATTTGAAAATACTTGATCCTAATTGATTTTAAGCATTTCTTCCCAGTAAATGTCCTGAATGCCCCATTGAGCTTTCATTATCATCTTTGGAGGAGTTGTTTCTTTCTACATTTCAAACCATTTGTATACTATCAACATTCTGTTATGCATCTGTATGATAGATGGGGAGGGGCAAATAAATTCTGATATGCAAATTTTCCCTTTAAAGAAGCCCTTTTAATACAATTACTTTGTTTTGTACTTTGAGAGCCCACAAAGAATTGGAAATAGCTTCAGGAATAGCAGTATTTTTTTAGAAGTCAATTAAAGTTTTCAGGTTTTTAATGGGAAGGTTGGCCTATAAGATGACAATATTTAATAAAGACAGGGAAGTCTGGTGTGCTGCAGTCCATGGGGTCACAAAGAGTTGGACATGACTGAGCGACTGAACTGAATTGAATAAAGACGTATCACGTGTATAATTTGGGAGAGAAGAGTAGAGGAAAAATATAATAGAACTGCTTACAATATTGTAGAGGGGTTTAGTTTGTAAAGATAAAAGAGGTGTTCATTCATTCAAAAATATTATTGGCTCCTACTTTTGGAGAGAGAAGTGCAGTATGGGTAAGACACAGATCATAACAGCAATGGCTGCTCAGATATGCAGATGACACCACCTTTATGGCAGAAAAAGAAGAGGAACTAAAAAGCCTCTTGATGAAAGTGAAAGTGGAGAGTGAAAAAGTTGGCTTAAAGCTCAACATTCAGAAAACGAAGATCATGGCATCCGGTCCCATCACTTCATGGGAAATAGATGGGGAAACAGGGGAAACAGTGTCAGACTTTATTTTTTCTGGGCTCCAAAATCACTGCAGATGGTGATTGCAGCCATGAAATTAAAAGACGCTTACTCCTTGGAAGGAAAGTTATGACCAACCTAAATAGCATATTCAAAAGCAGAGACATTACTTTGCCAACAAAGGTCTGTCTAGTCAAGGCTATGGTTTTTCCAGTGGTCATGTATGGATGTGAGAGTTGGACTGTGAAGAAGGCTGAGCACTGAAGAATTGATGCTTTTGAACTGTGGTGTTGGAGAAGACTCTTGAGAGTCCCTTGGACTGCAAGGAGATCCAACCAGTCCATTCTGAAGGAGATCAGCCCTGGGATTTCTTTGGAAGGAATGATGCTAAAGCTGAAACTCCAGTACTTTGGCCACCTCATGCGAAGAGTTGACTCATTGTAAAAGACTCTGATGCTGGGAGCGATTGGAGGCAAGAGGAGAAGGGGATGACAGAGGATGAGATGGCTGGATGATATCACCGACTCAATGGACGTGAGTCTGAGTGAACTCCGGGAGTTGGTGATGGACAGGGAGGCCTGGCGTGCTGTGATTCATGGGGTTGCAAAGAGTTGGACACGACTGAGCAACTGATCTGATCTGATGCCGGCAAAACGAAACACTTGACATGTGGCCACTTAATCCTCCAGACACTTTTAGAGCTGGGTGTTATTTCCCCCATTTTGCACACGAATTACATGGAGGTTCAGTCCAACACCCTTAGGTCAATGAGCAGAGATGCTGTAACAAACAAACCCAAACCAACTAAACCAAACCCGAACTAGCCACCCCCACTCTTTCAAAAGAAATCCTGCTTCAATCTGGCTCCCAAATTTAACCACAGTTTTAACCACACCATAGGGGCTCATCCCTCCTACAAAGTGTTTCAGAGTCTAGTGGTGAAATATGAGGAACACACAAGTAACTGCAAAACTGAGACAGAAAGGGCTTCCAAGGTTGCGCTAGTGGTAAAGAAACTCCCTGCCAATGCAGGAGGCTTAGGAGACACGGGTTTGATCCCTGGGTTGGGAAGATCCTCTGGAGAAGGGCATGGCAACCCACAGTATTCTTGCCTGGAGAATCCCATGGACAGAGGAGCCTGGCAGGCTACGGTCCATAGCGTCAAAAAGAGTCAGACACAACTGAAACGACGTAGCACGCGGCACATGAGATAGAAAATTAAAAGTGCCATAGAAGAGGTGCAGAAAATAAAATGCTATAAAACTGCCAGGAAGGAAGAGCTTTCTCTCAAGGTTTGCAGAGGAAGAACCAGAAAAAGCTACATAGAGGCGCTGGCATTTAAAGCTCTTGGACAGAGATTTGAGATGAGAGAACATTTCATGTGGGAGAAAACAGCTTGCGAAAGAAGGCATGGAAGATAGTGGGAGGATCATATTAGAAGCAGAAAATATCATTCATCAAACACCTACCACATCCCCGTCACTGGGAATAACAAAATGAATAAAACACAACATACTGAGGGACAAAGGGAAGCAAACGTATTATAATTTGGTGTGATAACGGAAGTAGGTACAAGAAACAAAAGGTCATGGAGGAGAGAACAGAACATGGATGGTCATAGAGTTTTTCTTTGGTCCTCACTGAATTAATTAAGATGATAGCTGCCCTGGAGTGAATAAGAAAATCACTTCCAAATACTCAGATACCCTCTCTAAAGCTCAGTATACTTATTTTTTCGTTTTCAAAATGAAAAAAGAAAAAAAATAGGATGCTTGTGAGGATCAAATGAGCAAACACATATGTTTAGTACACTGCTGACCATTCTAAGTGCTCAATAATGATCAGTTATTATTATTATTATCTTCACTGCCCATAACTACTGAGAAAAGAAAGGAAATCACTCTCTGGAGCAATGATAAGTTCATAAGCAAGTTTTGAATTCCTTCTTGACTTTAAAGGTCCTCCATAAATACATAGTTACAGCCTATGGTTTCAGACTTGTCTGCTACTACCGTCACATACCCCAACCTCGAAGCCCACCTACACAACTGCTGCTAGCAATGCCACTCTTCTGTCCCCAGGGTAGCTGGATTTATCTGCATTATCTAGTCTACTAATGATCTAATCTAATCTAGATAAGCACCTTTATTTGGGAAGATCTCTTGGAGAAGGGAATGGCTACCCACTCCAGTGTTCTGGCCTGGAGAATTCCATGGACAGAGGAGCCTGGCAGGCTACAGTCCATGAGGTCGCAAAGAAGACATGACTAAGCGACTCTGACTTCACTTCACAAAGTATGGCTCAGGAATCAGCGGCACCGGCATCTTCCTTGGAGTTTGTTGGAAATGGTGATTCTTATGCCTATTAAGGGCTTCCCTGATGGCTCAGCTGCTAAAGAATTTGCCTGCAATGTGGGAGACCTGGGTTCAATCCCTGGGCTGGGAAGATCCTCTGGAGAAGGGGATGGCTACCCACTCCAGTATTCTGGCCTGGAGAATTCCATGGACTGTGTAGACCATGGGGTCACAAAGAGTTGGACATGACTGAGCAACTTTCACTTTCATGCCGATTAAAGTTTGAGAAACATTCCAGTTTGAGGAGTTTGGGCTAGAGTATGAATTCTCTGGGGTCGGGAAAGACATTTTTTCCTCTCTGCATTGGCAGATTCTTTTAACACCTGGCAGCATTTCATAAATGATCATTTACTTCAATGTGTGAATAAGTGAATGAGTCCAGACATGTTTTGTTATCTCCATTCCTTTTATTCAAGTCATCTCAGCCTTTTTATTTTTACCATCAGCCTTGGACACCAAACCTTTGTCTTCCCACTAAGTTAACCCTCCCACGTGAACTTCTCTAATCTCCATTTGGGAGCTCTTTCTCCCCTCAGACCCTCCCATGGCACTCTCCATGGATAATAAGATACTGTCTATATTTGCTCCCTCTGCCCCTCTCTCTTTATCCCTCCACACATGCTCACAGGAACACACACACACACACATAAAGACATACATGAGTATATTTTCACTCTGCTTCATACTCATCCTTAGAATTTTCCTGGAGGTCAAAGATAGTGTTCTCCTTTATCTTTCCATAATCGTGTAACTGAGCCATTCCTAGCATAGTAAATATTTATTTGTCCAACAAACCTTTGTTGGATTGAATATTACTGAACATGACCAACTGCTGGGAGCTGGCCACTAGCTGGTAGAAGGGACCCGACATGCAGCTTCTCAGCCTTTGCTTTCTTGCCTCACCTGAGTTATTAATATAAAGATTTTAAAGGAAATATAGGGTCTTTTGTCATAGAATATTCAAGAGTTTCCAGGCTATATTACTAGAATGATAGTTGGAGTGAAAACAAGATCTGTCTTCCAGTAAGAAAGGAAAGTGAAGTCTCAGTCGTGTCCGATTCTTTGAGACCCCATGGGCTGTAGCTTACCAGGCTCCCCCGTCCATGGGATTTTCCAGGCAAGGGTGCTGGAGTGGGTTGCCATTTCCTTCCCCAGAGGATCTTCCTGACCTAGGGATCGAACCCTGGTCTCCCACATTGCAGGCGGATGCTTTACCATCTGAGCCACCAGCTATTACTAAGTGGTCACACAACCTTAGGCAAGACATTTTCCGTTTTCTGGGACTATTTCCCCACTGAGACAATGAAGGGAACTGGAACCCCAATTCTGGGACTCCTTTCAGTGCTGAGCCTCTGTGATTCTCTCCAGCTGCAAGGTGCTCAAGAATAGTAATTCATCAGAGGAGTGAGCACAGCAAGTCCTGCCAGTCAGCTGAGCCCCACTCCATGCCAGACTGCAGTACTGAGACTAACAACGGGAGCAATTTTCCAAGGCCTTACTTTCATCACTGAGAAGAGCCAGAAAGCACATCCTTTTGGGCCAAGCTGCAAGATCACATCACGGGGAAGCGAAAAGGGAGACAAGAATTTCCCTACATTGTTAGCTATAAAACAAAGTTTAGCCAACTTTTCAAATTTATTAATGCCAACTTCAAACTTATTAATGCCAATTTCAAATTTATGATGAAAAGAAATAAGGAAATAAATATCTGAGCAAGGAGAGACTTAGGCTGGGCCAACTCAGAAATTACCAGGATCATTAATTTCGTTTCGTCAAAAGATTCCTAGTTAAGGGAAAAGCACTTTGATCCCTGGGGATAATACTGTCCGAAGTTTTTAAAATATTCTAAGTTTATCATTTAGTCTAACCTTCCTCTGAAACGTTTGATACTGGTCAATTCCAAGAAAGCCTGGGAAGACTCTTCTTCCATTTCAGGGAAGCAACCTCAACGTCGCCGTGTACTCTCTGTGCCCTAGAAAGTGACCCACTGGAGATTCTAATTAAATTTGCTATCTGAAGATGGGGGAGATAGAACTAATTACGCTAGGCTCTAAAAACAGGATAAAGAGTTTTATCTGAGTCCTTTGTTAGTAATTAAATTAAATGAACAGTTCAGTAATGAACCCAACAAAGTAAGTCAGCTGAGGGAAGTGGAATGCAGGCGACATTGAGACGATGGACTGAAAAGGTGTTGAACCTACAGGAGAACTGCAGCTGGTGAACATCAAAACGGACTGTTTGAGAACTTAATGTGTGTTACAAAAGGGTGTCCACACTCCACTGACACACGAGAAGAGGAGTCTGGTTTTAAGGCAGAAGAATTTGAAGAGTTCTCAAAGTAACACACCACCACCACCTCAAAGCTGACAGCTCTGGAACTAAGGAAATATTTGGTTAATGGTCAGTCAGTGTTTTCACTGAGGTATAACTTTTCTCCTAAAAAGGATACAGTCCTACGAGAAATTAACATGTAATCAACAGGTCCTGGAAATATCCTGGGGAACTTGTTTTCTTTGTCCTTTCCATTTGGGCTAAAAACCATTCAGGAGAAAAGGACAGTGATTTTTAACTTGAGAAAACCTGGTTTTACACCTTGGTTGCTGCTGATGTCCTGGCCAGCTGTCACTGCAGCAATGATTGCTGATAAAACACTGATAAAACCTGGTATTCACACCTTAGTTGCTGCTGATTGGCCAGCTGTTACTGCAGCAATGATTGCTGATAAAACACTGGACGTTTGAGTCCCTACTATGTGTTTACCACTATTTTAGGATTTGGGAAATATTAAAACATTAATACCAAAGGTCTCTATAATCAAGAGGTATACAATAGAGTTAGTGAGACAAGACTACAGAAATGAATGATTTGTGAATAACACAAGACAATCTTTAATCAAGTGATGGTAGTTTGACCTACAATGGAGAAAACATAAGTTCAGAGAAAACATATAGGAGAGAAGCCACATGGATAGTTTTCAGGGAAGGATTCAGGGAGATGGTAAATAGCTGAGTTAGATTTTGGTATAATAGAATTTGGAAAATCAGAGGATGGAGAAGCCCACTTTAGGATGGGCAGAGGCATAGAAAGGAGCAGCAGAGGAAAGAAAGTGACACCAGAGAAACCCACCTGAACTGAGAGTCAATTAATGACAATTCAAAACAAATACGCAGGCTTAGTGTTAAAAAACAATTCTCTTTTAATTCTATATTGCTTTTACCATGGTTATTTTTTCTTCAGGTACAGCTTCCTATTAGCCGAATTAAGAGGCTAAGCCTATAATTTTCTACTCCTCAGCACCTTGTTTCAGACTAAATGGTTTTGTGAACTAAGGTTTGGCTCTTTCATTTTTTATTTTAATGTGTGGGATTATTCCTTTGTATGTCAGACAAGCTCCTCTGCACATGCAGTGTTCATGGGTGACATTTAAGAATGCTGGTTTTATGGCACAATTATCCACTCCCTGTGTTACTGCTGGCCTCTGTTCCCACTGTAATTCTCAGCTCTACTTTCCAACATGTGAGCCTCATAATGTTTAATAATATAGAGCTATTAAATCACTGTACTTTTCTATCTAGCAAGATAAAGTTATAAAGTTCTCTCATAAGGCTAGCATTGTACAATGAATCAACTAAAATAGTGAGGGATGAATTTAGAGCAAAAAAACCCCTATGGAATAAAGGGAAAAGCAAAAGGTTTCTTTGGGCAGTACAATTTTAACATGTATTTCCTTATTTCTGGGTTTTAAATTTTTTATAGAGAACTTGTTAATTTCATCAAGAGGCTAAAAAGCCTCTTGATGAAAGTGAAAGTGGAGAGTGAAAAAGTTGGCTTAAAGCTCAACATTCAGAAAATGAAGATCATGGCATCTGGTCCCATCACTTCATGGCAAATAGATGGGGAAACAGTGTCAGACTTCATTTTTTGGGCTCCAAAATCACTGCAGATGGTGACTGCAGCCATGAAATTAAAAGACGCTTACTCCTTGGAAGGAAAGTTATGACCAACCTAGATAACATATTCAAAAGCAGAGACATTACTTTGCCAACAAAGGTCCATCTAGTCAGGGCTATGGTTTTTCCTGTGGTCATGTATGGATGTGAGAGTTGGACTGTGAAGAAGGCTGAGCACCGAAGAATTGATGCTTTTGAACTATGGTGTTGGAGAAGACTCTTGAGAGTCCCTTGGACTGCAAGGAGATCCAACCAGTCCATCCTGAAGGAGATCAGCCCTGGGATTTCTTTGGAAGGAATGATGCTGAAGCTGAAACTCCAGTACTTTGGCCACCTCATGCGAAGAGTTGACTCATTGGAAAAGACTGATGCTGGGAGGGATTGGGGGCAGGAGGAGAAGGGGACAACAGAGGATGAGATGGCTGGATGGCATCACTGACTCAATGGACGTGAGTCTGAGTGAACTCTGAGAGTTGGTGATGGACAGGGAGGCCTGGCGTGCTGCGATTCATGGGGTTGCAAAGAGTCAGACACAACTGAGCGACTGAACTGAACTGAACTGTTAATTTTTATCCCAAAAGTTATAATATGAGCGGGTAAGAGCAGTGGAAAGAACTATTAAAACAGCAACAAATAAAGCATGAAGGCAAAAATGGCAATCATATTTTGCATTCACATAATATCACTTGCTGGGGGGCTGACCATAGATCAAGGCGACTACGTAACATAGCTATATTTTTTTAAAAAATTGAAAATGGGAGAACTATCATTAAACTATGTGAATTTCACTTTGTTAAACTGAGAGGTGCGAAAAGTTGTCAATAATATATCACAAAAACCAAAAAGATACATTCAAGTGACATTACTGATGATGATATATGTGTGTGTGTGTGTGTGTGTGTGTGTGTGTGTGTGTGTGTGTGTTCTGACTGAGTTGCCATATTTAAGATCTGTCCTATTCAGGGATTCAGTGTGTCTGGCCTCCAGGTTACAAAGTCTAGATCTAAGGGCTTTTGGAATGAGAGGGTCACAGTCAAAAAACTGCAGGACAGAACCAATCAGATGTCCAAACACAGTGCCTATCAGGGGCTGTGGATGGCAGGACCACACAGGCACAGTAGAGAGAGTAGCAGCAGATTTGAAAGGGTGACTGGGAGCTGTGCCAAGAGCACACAGTGACGGGGGCAGTTTAAAGGCACGTTTCTGGGGACAGACCTACCTCTTAATTTTTCAAATTAAGGCTGTGAATACAATAGCTTCTATTTATTATCACAATTTTATAAAATAAAATACATTTGACACCAAAGTTAGAAGGACATCATAATCCCAGGAAGGATTCTTCCCCAGGAAGGACAGAGGATTATCTAACATTGATATGTGTGTGTGTAGCAAAGTCCTTCTTTTCCCTCATTTTGCCCCAGAACAGTAGAAGTTAGGTCATGGACTATCACCAGTTTATGAACTTGTATTTGGAAAAACACTGACTTAAAACACACCCAGAAGTGTTGGAATTAAGAAGAATAGAATGTTTTATAGTATGTCTGTGGCTTTGTCAATGTTGGGGAATAGCTTAACAAGGCAATTTAAACAGTGGAAAGAATAAGACAGGGAGGGCTATGGTTATACTGAAGAAAGGCCTCTCGATTTCTGATCCCATTAGTTAATGTCCTGCAGACTCCTGAGCATCACTCTATGCACATGTGCATTCCATAACCTCTCTGCCATTTTAATCATGTTAATAATTAATAAGAGAGCGGAGGAGCAGGTAGAAGCGGAGTACATCTTTCTCTACAGATGCATGGGGAATACATCCTCAGATGCAGAAGATCTCACAGAGAACCAGCTGAACCCTAGGAGTCTCTGACCACTTTCCAAGAAAGGAATATACAGAGCCACACAAAACCCGGTCGGATGAAGGAAGGAGGGGACAAAGAATGAGAGTGAATGGACCTGAGGGGCACGGGGGTGGGGGGGGTGCAGTGGTGGGGAGTGAAGCAGGGATGAGACCCCTGCACCCAGGACAATCCGCTGGGACAGAAGGGAAGCATTTGAGACTGTCAGAGAGCGAAGCAGCTGATCTGTGACAGTCTGAAAGGAGTGAGAGCCATCCAGACAGTGTGGGCCATGGCCCGACATATCCCAGACAGGAACGCAAGTCCATCCGAATGCAGGCAGCCACGGAGGTAGGGCACTCCCGCCGAGTCACTCCGAGCAAGTGGAGCTAGCACTGTAGCCTCCCTCTCCCCATGTGCTGGCTCTGGCAGCTGCCCAAAAAAGAAAGATCCCAGTGAGGCCCCTTTGAGAGTCTGATGCACAGAACAATAAGAAGGACCCCAGCCAGGGATGTCCTTTGAGTGCCTGTTGTACTGAGCGACAGAGAAGGACCAGCCAGGGAGGCCCTTTGAGTGTCAGCTGTCAGAGGCTAGAAAGGAATTCTAATAGTACCGTATCTTCTGTGTCCACTACAGCTGGCTTCCCTGCCTAGCTGGTGCTGCTGGGGTCCACGACAATCCAAGCAGCTAAGCAGCTGTGCCACCTCCATGTTCCGTCCTCACTGGGGCAGAGCTGCCACAGGCTAGGAAAGAATTTTTGTCTTGCCGTATTTCCTGAGTCTGTGGCTGCCGCCTTCCCTGTGCATCTGGCACCACTGGGCTCCACGTGATCCAAGCAGTCATGGCCACCTCCACACCCAGTCCTCACCGGGGCAGACCCGAGCCCTCCAGGGCAGCTTCTGAAGCAAACTCCTATGGATGACCCGTATGCAGAGCTGGTGATAAGACCACAGTTGAGCTCCAGGGGTGGAGTGACTAAGGAAGAAGATCAAAAATCTTTTCACCAGCTGTACAAGCTGCAGATTAAATGCACACGATCAAGTAGTTAGGTTCTGTGTCTATGGAATATGTAAAAGAACAATGAGAATACTCACACACAAAAAAAACACCATAGCTCTGGCAGCTATGGACATTGGAGGCAAGAACACACAGGAGTAGGGCCAGATTAGAGTCCAAGCTGTTTCCACAGCAGGTCCAGAGACCTCCCCCGCTCAGTACTGGAGGGCCTCCTAGGGAGGTGGAGGTGGGTTGTGAGCAGTGGCTCACAGCTGGGTTGCTGTGAGCAACCCAAGATACTGACAGCAAGGATGCTGACAACTGAGAACCAAGAAAAACATTTATTATTATTCTTACATTTTGATTTGTTCTGTAGTTGGTTCTGGATCCCCGCCCCCCCTTTTTCTCTGTTGCTGTAGTGGCTGATTTTATTATTTTTATGATCTCCATTTAGGTTTTTGAGAAATATTTTTCTGTTTTTGTTTTTAATCACACTTATTTCCTTTATATATTTCTACTTTGGCATTCTGCAGTTCTGTGTTTTTGTTTTTTTCTTCTTTTGCTGTCCTTTTCTTGTTATAGTTATTCTTAAATACATGTAATACTTAATAATATATTAAAATACTTCTATTTAACTTTGCTTTGCTATTTTTTCTCTTTTTTCACCATCTTTGGATTGTTTGCTTTGCTTTATTCCTCAGTTGGCACTCTGCTTTGGCCTTTTCTGTTTTAGTTTTGTTTTCAATTGGTTGATATCAGTTTTGGTTTCCTTTGCTCGCTGGGTCACTCTCTTGCAACCCGCTTGCTCTGGTCTGTTCTGGTTTGTGGATGTATGCAAGTGTGTGTGTGTTCCTTTGTTTTTGTTCTTATTTGTCTGATTTTGCTTTTTCCATTTGTCTAGGGTTCTTTTTGTTTGTTTATTTGTTTTCTGTTTGTTTGTTTTAATCACCTTTATTTGCCATAAAAATGACTTGTGGGTCTTGGTTCCCCGACCAGACGTCAGACCTGGGCCTCTGGGTGGGAGCACTGAGTCCAGGACAGTAGACTGTCAGAGAACTCCTGACCCCAGGAGTAGCAATCAGTGAGAACTCCTGCAAAGGCCTCCACCGGTATCCAACACCTGGCACCACCCAACTGCTGGCAGCACCCAGCACAGGACAGCTCACCCAAATAACAAGCAAGACAGAAACACCAATCCAATCATCAGCAGACAGAATTCCCATAGACATCCCCAAACACAACACCTCACACAGCCCTGCCCATCAGAGGGGATAAAACCTCACCTCCCACCAGAATGCAGGCACAAGACCCTCTGAACATGAAGCCTACACAAACGACTAGACTGACTTCACCCACCACAGGCAGAGATCAAAAGCAAGAGGAATGAATGAGAGGGTAACAGGCAGGAAGGCTAGGGGTCTCCAAATGGAGGAAATAGGCTGCAAGTGTCAGACATTTTTTATCTCTCCCTTAAGCTTAAGCAGCAGAAGGAAACAAATTACAAGTGTTAGATTTTATCCCCTTTTCTATACGAATTTAAAAAGAGGTTTCTTTTAAAATTCTGTGTTGCTATAACGACAACTGGTTCTACCAGAACTTTTCTTGAACCTTGATCTGACCAATGCGGTTTTCCTTATGGAAACGTCTCTCTTAAGCTATGTTAACTAACTATGTATTGACCCCAGACTCTGTCTTCAAGTCCGTTCCTCCTAAGATTCAGAACCAACTTGACAAACCAGTATGTTTTACTCATGCAAATATTCTCTTAAGCTATGTTAGTGAGACTATGTATTTGCTTGGAAATCTGCCTTTCTTCAAGATTCATGTCAATTGTTTCATGGCCAGAGACAACTCACCTTGTGCCAATGTTATCCCAGAATGCATGTTGTGGGTAAGGGGCCTCGTTCCAGTCTCTGAGTTTTGAGACATTTCCTTTCTCTAAATAGCAGCTTGCTAGTAGCTATATAACATCCAGCTAAAGACTAGCGGTGGTGAGGGTGGGGGGCGGAGGGGACACTCTTTCTGCCCCCGCTTCTGATGTCTATGTTAGAACTTTCTCTATCTCCTTTATATTTTAATAAAACTTTATTACACAAAAGGTCTGAGCTAACAAGCCTCGTCACTGGCCCCGGGTTAAATTCCTCTCCTCCAGAGGCCAAGAATCCCAGTATCTTTCATGGCTCAGCAACAACCTTTCACTATGGCCCAAAAGCCTGGGGAAAGGATACTTCAAACACTAAGTGAGATGAAATGAAAAGACAGAGAAATATTGTGCAAATGAAGGGATAAGGTAAAAGCCCACAAAATCAAATAAACAAAGAGGAAATAGGCAAACTACCTGGAAAAGAACTCAGAGTAATGAGAGTAAAGATGATCAGAAACCTAGGAAATAGAATGGAGAAAATGCAAGAATCATTTAACACATTTAACAAGGACCTAGAAGAAATAAATAAAATGAACAGTAATGAAGAATACAACTCCTGAAATTAAAAATTCTCTAGAAGGACTCAATAGTGGAATAAATTAGGCAGAAGAATGGATAAGTGAGTTGAAAGACAGAATGGTGGAAATAACTGCTTAAGAGCAGAATAAAGAAAAAGGAATGCAAAGAATTAAGGATAGTCTCAGAGACTTCTGGGAGTAAACATATCAACATTCAGATCATAGGGATCCTGACTCAATGGACATGAGTTTGAGCAAGTTCTGGGAGATGGTGAAGGACAAGGAAGCCTGCTGTGCTGCAGTCCACAGGGTTGCAAAGAGTTGGAGAAGACTGAGTGACTGAACAACAACAATGACAGAAGAAGAAGAGAAAAAGAAAGGATTTGAGAAAATTTTTGAAGCAATTATAGTCAAAAACTTCCCTAACATGGGAAAGGAAATAGTCAATCAAGTCCAAGAAGTACAGAGAGTTCCATACAGGATAAACCCGAGGAGAAACAAACCAAGGCACACATTAATCAAACTAACAAAAATTAAACACAAAAATATTAAAAGCAGCAAGGGAAAAACAACAACATGAAAGGGAAATCTCATAAGGCTAACAGCTGATCATTTAGCAGAAATTCTGTAGGACAGAAGGGAGTGGCAGGATATATTTAAAGTAATGAGAGGGAAAATTCTATAATCAAGATTACTCTGCCCAGCAAGGATCTCATTCAAACTCTTTACAAATAAAGAAACCAAAAACTTTATAGGTAAGCAAAAGTTAAGAGAATTCAGCACCACCAAATAAGCTTTACAACAAATCCTAAAGTGGCTGCTATAGACAGGAAACAGAAGAGAAGGAAAAGACCTACAAAAACAAACTGAAAACAATTAAGAAAATGCCAACAGGAATACATATATCAATAATTATTGTAAATGTAAATAGATTAAGTGCCCCAACCAAAAGACACAGACTGGTTGAATGGATACAAAAACAAGACGCCTGTATATGCTATCTACAAGAGACCAACTTCAGAGCCTAGAGACACATACAGACTGAAAATGAGAGGATGGAAAAAATATTCCACACAAATGGAAATCAAAAGAAAGCTGGAGTAGCAATTTTCATATCAGACAAAATAGACCTTAAAATAAAGAATATTACAAGAGATAAGAAGGGACACTACATAATGATTAAGGGATCAATCCAAGAAGTCATAACAATTGTAAATATTTAAGCACCCAACAGGCTGGTTCCAAATAGGAAAAGGAGTACGTCAAGGCTGTATATTGTCACCCTGCTTATATAACTTATATGCAGAGTACATCATGAGAAATGCTGGATTGGAAGATACACAAGCTGGAATCAAGATTGCCGGGAGAAATATCAATAACCTCAGATATGCAGGTGACACCACCCTTATGGCAGAAAGTGAAGAGGAACTAAAAAGCCTCTTGATGAAAGTGAAAGTGGACAGTGAAAAAGTTGGCTTAAAGCTCAACATTCAGAAAATGAAGATCATGGCATCTGGTCCCATCACTCCATGGGAAATAGATGGGGAAACAGTGGAACAGTGTCAGACTTTCTTTTTTTGGGCTCCAAAATTACTGCAGATGGTGACTGCAGCCATGAAATTAAAAGACGCTTACTCCTTGGAAGGAAAGTTATGACCAACCTAGATAGCATATTCAAAAGCAGAGACATTACTTTGCCAACAAAGGTTCGTCTAGTCAAGGCTATGGTTTTTCCTGTGGTCATGTATGGATGTGAGAGTTGGACTGTGAAGAAGGCTGAGCACCGAAGAATTGATGCTTTTGAACTGTGGTGTTGGAGAAGACTCTTGAGAGTCCCTTGGACTGCAAGGAGATCCAACCAGTCCATTCTGAAGGAGATCAGCCCTGGGATTTCTTTGGAAGGAATGATGCTAAAGCTGAAACTCCAGTACTTTGGCCACCTCATGCGAAGAGTTGACTCATTGGAAAAGACTCTGATGCTGGGAGGAATTGGGGGAGAAGGGGGCGATAGAGGATGAGATGGCTGGATGGCGTCACTGACTCGATGGACATGAGTCTGAGTGAACTCCGGGAGCTGGTGATGGACAGGGAGGCCTGGCATGCTGTGATTCATGGGGTTGCAAAGAGTCAGACATGACTGAGCAACTGAACTGAACTTATGCACCCAACAAACCCACAGCAAATATTATACTCAATGGTGAAAAACTGAAAGCATTTCCTCTATGATCAAGAAGAAGACAAAGGTGCCACTATTATTCAACATAGTTTTGGAAGTCCTCGCTATGGTAATCAGAGAAGAAAAAGAAATAAAAGGAATCCAGATTGGAAAAGAAGAAGCAAAACTCTCACTGTTTGCAGATGACACAATAGTATACATAAAAAGCACTAAAGATACTGTCAAAAAATTACTAGTTCTAATCAGTGAATTTAGTAAAGTCTCAGGATACAAAATCAATACACACAACACCCTTGCATTCCTATACACTAACAACAAAAAAACAAAAAGAGAAATTAAGGATCAATCCCATTCACCATTGCAACAACAAAAATACCTAGGAATAAATACACCTAAGGAGACAAAAGACCTGTATACAGAAAACTATAAGACAGTGATCAAAGAAGTCAAAGATGACCCAAACAGATGGAGAGATATATCATGTTCTTGGATTGGAAGAATCAATACTGTGAAGATGTCTATACTACCCAAAGCAGTCTACAGATTCAATGCTGCTGCTGCTGCTAAGTCACTTCAGTCATGTCCGACTCTGTGCGATCCCATAGACGGCAGCCCACCAGGCTCCCCCGTCCCTGGGATTCTCCAGGCAAGAACACTGGAGTGGGTTGCCATTTCCTTCTCCAATGCAGGAAAGTGAAAAGTGAGAGTGAAGTCGCTCAGTCGTGTCTGACTCTTGGCGACCTCATGGACTACAGCCTACCAGGCTCCTCTGTCCATGGGATTTTTCCAGGCAAGAGTACTGGAGTGGGGTGCCATTGCCTTCTCGGACAGATTCAATGCAATCCCTGTCAAATTACCAATGGCATTTTTCTCAGAACTAGAACAAAAAGTTTCATAATGGGTATGGAAACACAAAAGACCCCATAGAGCCAAAGCAATCTTGAGAAAGAAAAATGGAGCTGGAGGAATCAATCTTCCTGATTTCAGACTATACTACAAAGCTACAGTCATCAAGAAAGTATGGTATTGGCACAAAAACATACATATAGACCAATGGAACAAGATAGAAAGCCAAGAGATAAACCCATACACCTATGCACATCTTATCTTTGACAAAAGAGGCAATAATAATATACAACAGAGAAAAGACAGTCTCTTCAATAAGTGGTGCTGGGAAAATTAGACAACGACATGCAAAAGAATGAAATTAGAACACTTCCTAACACCACACACACAAATAAACTCAAAAGGGGTTAAAGACCTAAATGTGAGGTCAGAAATTATAAAACTCTCAGAACAAAGCATAGGCAAAACACTCTATGACATAAATCACATCAGGATGCTCTATGACCCACCTCTTCGAGTAATGGAAATAAAAACAAAAATAAACAAATGGGAGCTAAGGAAATTTAAAAATTTTTGCACAGCAAAAGAAACCATAAACAAAATGAAAAGACAACCTCAGAATGGGAGAAAATGGCTGCAAATGATGCAATTGACAAAGGATTAATCTCCAAAATCTACAAGCAGCTCATGCAGCTGAATATCAGAAAAACAAACAACCCAATGGGCAGAAGACCTAGACAGGCATTTCTTCAAAGAAGACATACAGATGGCTAATGAGCACATGAAAAAAAATGCTCAACACTGCTTATTATCAGAGAAATTCAAATCAAAACTGCAAAGAGGTGTCACCTCATACTGGTCAGAACGGCCATCATCAACAAACCTACAAACAGTGAATGCTGGAGAGGATGTGCAGAAGAGGGAACTGTTTTGTGCTGTTGGTGGGAATGCAAACTGATCCAGCCACTATGCAGAACAATATAGAGATTCATTAAAAAAAAAATCAAAACAAACTAGGACTAAAACAACATATCACCCAGCAATCCTACGCCTGAGAAAACCACAATCGTAAAAGACACATGTACCCTACTGTTCATTACAGCACTATTTTCGATAGCCAGGACCTGGAAGGAACCTAGATGTCCATCGGCAGATGAATGGATAAAGACGTTGCGATACATACATACAATGGAATATTGTGTGTTGTTGTTTAGTCACTAAGTTGTGTCCAATTCTTTTGCGACCCCATGGACTGTAGCCCACCAGACTCCTCTGTCCATTGGATTTCCCAGGTAAGAATAACGAATTGTATTGCCATTTTTTTTTCCCTCCAGGGGATCTTCCCAACCCCAGATCAATCCTGTGTCATCTGCATTGGCAGGCAGATTCTCTACCACTGAGCCACCAGGGAAGCCCCAATGGAATATTACTCAGCCATAAAAAAGAACAAGTATGAATCACTTCTAGTGATGTAGATGAACCTAGAGCCTGTTATACAGAATGAAGTATGTCAGAAAGAGAAAAACAAATATTGTTTATTAATGCATATATATGGAATCTAGAAAAATGATACCAATGAAACTGTTTGCAGGGCAGGAACAGAGACAGACTTGTGGACACATCAGGGGAAGGAGAGGGTGGGATGAACTGAGAGAGTAGCATTGACATATACACTATCACATGGAAAATAGATAACTTGTAGGAAGTTGCTGTATAACACAGGGAGCCCAACCGGTGTTCTGCGACAATGTAGAGGGGTGAGATGGGAGAGGGTGGGAGGGAGCTTCAAGAGGGAAGGGATATATAGAAGGCAATGGCACCCCACTCCAGCACTCTTGCCTGGAAAATCCCATGGACGGAGGAGCCTGGTGGGCTGCAGTCCATGGGGTCGCTAAGAGTCAGACACGACTGGGCGACTTCACTTTCACTTTTCACTTTCATGCATTGGAGAAGGAAATGGCGACCCGCTCCAGTGTTCTTGCCTGGAGAATCCCAGGGACGGAGGAGCCTGGTGGGCTGCCGTCTATGGGGTCGCACAGAGTCGGACACGACTGAAGCGACTTAGCAGCAACAATGCTGATTTATGCTGATGTATGGCAGAAAGCAACTGCATTGTAAAGCAATTATCTTCCACTTAGGGAAAAAAGAGTTTGTTGAGATACACAGAACAAGAAGGTCAGTTTTCTGCAACCCAGATGGATTTCAGAGTCGTTTTAATTACTCTCTCTCCACAGAAGAATATCATTTGTATGTGATTATGCTTACTTTCCCTACTTGTACTATGTTTGGAAGGAGAGACAATCAACAAACATTTATTGAGAACATACCACAGGCAAAGTTTGTAGATGGATACAAACGTATGAAAACATTTTCAACCACCTTGGGAAATACCTACCCATCCACTGATTATAAAGCTTCTTTGAAACTTTGGTAGGCAGAATAATGGCCCTAAAGATGTCTTTGTCTTATTCCCCAGAACCTGTGATATGTAGGATATAGAGCAAAGGATAATTAAGATTGCAGATGGAATTAAGTTTTCTAATTAGCTGACCTTGAAATGGGAAGGTTATTCTGGATTTTATGGGTGGTTCTAATTAAGTCACAAGAGCCCTTATAAATGGAAGAGGGAAGCATAAAAGGGAAAGCCAGAGAGACAGCAGCACGAGAAAGACTTGGTCCAAAGTTGCTGGCTTTGAAGATGGAAAGATGGATGTATACATGCCAAGGACTGTGAGCTACCTTGGGAAACTGGAAAAAAGGCAAGAAAATACATTCTCTCTGGAGCCTCCAGAAGGAACACAGTCTTGCTGAGATCTTAATGTTAGCCTGCCGCCAAGTCACTTCTGTCGTGTCTGACTCTGTGCGACCCCATGGACTGCAGCCCACCAGGCTCCTCCATCCATGGGATTTTCCAGGCAAGAGTACTGGAGTGGGGTGCCAGTGCCTTCCTACTGAGACCCATTTTGGACTTCTGACCTCCAGAACTCAAGATAATAAATTGATATTGTTTTTAGTAAAAACAAACAAACAAACAAAACCACATTCCTTTCTCAATACCCTCTCAGCTACGCCCTCTATTACAGCACCTATTCTATGGGACTCTAATTGTTTTCCTTCTGGTGTGGTCTCTTCAATGAGAATGAATCCCTTTTACATCTCATTTGTCTTTGTATTTTGAATGCAAAGCACAGAGTCTGTCATAGGTTCACTAAGTATTCCCAGAAGTATTAGAATAAATAAATTTACAGTAATTGAAATAATTTTTTATTGTCTTCTTTTTAAAATCAAGAGTTAATATTTGCCAGGTGCATTGCTAGGCAGCAAGGATGAAGGAAACGATTGCACCACAGTTCCCAAACTCAAGAGGTTCAGCGCAGTTGATGAGACAGACAAGGAAATCAAATGATAATGACAGAGCAGGCTATGTCCTGTAACTTGAAAAGGAAGGACAAGGGGCCCCCACCCAGGCAGAGGGCATCAGTGAGGGATTTCTGATGGCACCACAGAAGATGCACCGCCTGGACTTACTAGCAGTTACCTAGGTGAAGAGATCTGTGAGTGGGAGCTGGCAGTGTGACGGACAGTGGGTACCACATCTGCTTGTTTGGAGGGCAGGCTTTTAAGAATGGGAGAAGCAGGAGCAAAACCCTATAGGTTTTTCCCTAGGAACTACAGAAAGAACTGGTTTGAATGAAAGGCAGGTGATAGCCAGAGGCAGAGGCAAAACCAGATGTGTAGTTTAGAACATATATCAATACATGTGCTTTGATGAGAAGAATGGATTGAAGGTACACAGAGCTAGTGGCAGACAGCAGGTGGTAAGCGCTTCAGATGGGCAACCATTCAGTTGTGTCCGACTCTTTGTGACCCATGGACTATAGCCCACCAGGTTCCTCTGACCATGGAATTCTCCAGAGAGAACTCCAGGCTACCTACTGGAGTGGGTAGCTGTTCCCTTCTCCAGGGGATCTTTCCAACCCAGGAATCGAACCAGGGTCTTCTGCACTGCAGGCAGATTCTTTACCAGATGAGCTACCGAGGAAGCCCCCTAGCCAAATCTAGACTGGATATAATATGGAAAGACTGCAGAGGAATTAGCTTAATTAAAGATATACTGACTGGTAGGACACATAGAGATCAACACAAGGTGAATCAGTACCAGGAATCCAGGAAAAAGTCTTGGTGTCATAATCACAGCAGTACTAAGCTTACTCTGTGGCAGGCACTTTTCTCACATAAAGTCAATCCTAAAGACACTGTGAGATGGATACTTTTATTATTCCCTTATTATGGATAAGGCATAGAGAGATCGCACAGGTACTAGAACTGAAATTTGAACCCAAGCACATGCTCCCAAATACTATAACATACTATTAATGGTTATTAAGACAGGAAAGAAAACCAGAGACAATGATGTGAAAAGTAAAAATGATGTCTGTGCTTTGTGATGTGACCTAGGTCTAGGACTCTTGCCTGGAAAATCCCATGGGCGGAGGAGCCTGGTAGGCTGCAGTCCATGGGGTTGCTAAGAGTCAGATACGACTGAGCAACTTCACTTTCACTCTTCACTTTTGTGCATTGGAGAAGGAAATGGCAACCCACTCCAGTGTTCTTGCCTGGAGAATCCCAGGGACAGCAGAGCCTGGTGGGCTGCCGTTTATGGGGTTGCACATGGTCAGACACGACTGAAGTGACTTAGCAGCAGCAGCAGGGCATTTGAGGAGAGATGTCCAGGATGAATCTATATGCATGAGTCTGGAGCCAAGGAAAGCTCTGACTGCAAATATAGAGGTGGGAGACATAAGCACATAACTGGGAACCAAATCTGTAGATGTCGATACCTTCTGCTACAGAGGGTGTGCAGAGGTGAAAGAGAAGACATCACTGGATGAAATGGACAAAAGGGATGAGGAGGAGATATGTGAGGAGATGGAGACGAGAGAGTCAGAGATGCAAGGAGAATCATGGCCTAGAAGTGGCATTATGGAAGTTAAAAAAACAATGGTTTTAGAAGGAGCAAGTAACAGGGTTTTGATAAGGACTAAGAAAATGCCACTGAATTTGGTGACCTTGGTGAAAACAATTTCAATGGAGAGCTAGGGGTGGCTCTGAAGGGAGAATAGGACAAAATGAAGTGAGAGAGTGTAGACAATTTTTCTAGTTGGGAAGGAGAATTTTAAAGATTATTTTTATGCAATGGGATGGTGATTGTGGTTTAATGAAAGTAAGTGGAATTGGATTTAAAGTTCAGCTTTGCCAGCTATTAGTTTCATCAGTAAAGTCAGGATAAATATATCTACTATATAGATTCATTGTGAGGATTAGTGGTATGTTTGCAGAACACAACAAAAAGTTGATATTTGGTAAAAGAGAACTGTAATATTATTAAAAATATGAAAAGTCTGAAGACCTCTAAATCCTCTGAATAATTACCTATTTGAAAAATCTGCTGGAGAATAGAAAAAGCATCTAAAGTTTTAGCTGGGTTTTAAAAATTATTTTTATCTGAATATTTGATGTCATAAGGACATAATCTTAGTTGTGTTGCTGCTACATGGGTTAACTTTTAAATGGAAAAATTTAACAGCATTGTTGAGTTATACTTCATATACTATAAATGCACCCATTTAAAATGCATCATTCAATGGCTTTTAGTATATTAAGAGTTGTGCAATCAACACTAAAAATCTAATTTTAAAAGGGTTTTATAACTCCCCCAAAGGAATCCCAGACACATCATCAATTACTTTCAGTTCCCATCACTGTTCAGCTGCTGAGTCATCTCTGACTCTTTGCAACCCCATGGACTGCAGCACACCAGGCTCCTGTGTCCTCCACTGTCTCTTGCAGTTTGCTCAAATTCATGGCTTTTGAGTCAGTGATGATATTATCTAACCATCTTATCCTCTGCTGCCCTCTTCTCCTACAACCCTCAATCTTTCCCAGCATCAGGGTCTTTCCCAATGAGTTGGCTCTTTGCAACAGATGGCGAACTTCAGCATCAGTCCTTCCAATGAATATTCAGGGTTGATTTCCTTTAGGATTGACTGGTTTGATCTCCTTACAGTCCAAGGGACTCTCAAGGGTCACCTCTAGCACCCCATGAACTGTTCATGGGGTTCCTGAAGCAAGCATACTGGAGTGGGTTGCCATTTCCTCCTCCAGTGGACCACGTTTTGTCAGAACTCTTCACTATGACCTGTTCATCTTGTGTGGCCCTGCGTGGCATGGCTCATAGAGTCACTGAGTTATGCAAGCCCCTTCACCATCTCTAGGCAATCACTAATTTACTTCCTTACTCTATAGAGTTGCCTATTGTGGACACTTCATATAAAAGGAATCATACAATCTGTGGTCCTTTATGATTGGCTTTTTTCATTCATGTTTTTTTCAATGTTCTTATAAGCTGTTCCATGTCTTAGTACTTGACTCCTTTTGCTCACTGAATAATATTACCTTGTATGGATATAAAATCACTGCAGATGGTTACTGTAGCCATGAAATTAAAACACAATTGCTCTTTGGAAGAAAAGCTATGACCAGCCTGCTGCTGCTGCTGCTGCTGCTAAGTCGCTTCAGTCGTGTCCGACTCTGTGCGACCCCATAGACGGCAGCCCACCAGGCTCCCCCGTCCCTGGGATTCTCCAGGCAAGAACACTGGAGTGGGTTGCCGTTTCCTCCTCCAGTGCACGGAAGTGAAAAGTGAAAGTGAAGGCGCTCAATCCTGTCCGACTCCTAGCAACCCCATGGACTGCAGCCTACCAGGCTCTTCCGTCCATGGGATTTTCCAGGCAAGAGTACTGGAGTGGGGTGCCACTGCCTTCTCCCATGACCAGCCTAGACAGCATATTAAAAAGCAGAGGCATCACTTTGCCAACAAAGGCACATTTAGTCAAAGGTAAGGTTTTTCCAGTAGTCATGTATGGATGTGAGAGTAGGACCATAAAGAAGGCTGAGCACTGAAGAACTGATGCTTTTCAGCTGTGGTGCTAGTGAAAACTCTTGAGAGTCTCTTGGATAGCAAGGAGAATCAAACCAGTCAATCCTAAAGGAAATCTACCCTGGATACTCACTGGAAAGACTGGTGCTGAAGCTCCAATACTCTGGCCTCCTGATGCAAAGAGCTAACTCATTGGAAAAGACCCTGATACTGGGAAAGATTGAGGGCAGGAGGAGAAGGGGGTGATGGAGAATGAGATGGTTGGATGGCATTATTGACTCAATGGACATGAGTCAGAGAAAACTCCAGGAGACAGTCAAGGACAAAGAAGTCTGGTGTGCTGCAGTCCATGGTGTTGCAAAGAGCTGGACACGACTGAGTGACTGAACAACAACCACATGGATATACCACATGGTCTTTATCGACTCACCAACTGATGGATATTTGGATTATTTCCAGCTTTTGTCTATTATGACTAATGCTACTTTGGACATTTGTATAGAGATATGTTTTCATTTCTCTTGTGTTTATGCCTAGCGGTGAAATTGCTGAGTCTAAATGGGGGATTTTTAAAATTTATTTTTCAGTATTAATAACAAAACTTAAACCTGCTTTTTATAAACAATTAATTTCAGGAGACAGGGATCAAGACCATCCCTGAGAAAAACAAATGCAAAAAAGCAAAATGCCTGTCTGAGGGGGCCTTAAAAATAGCTGTGAAAAGAAGAGAAGTGAAAAGAAAAGGAGAAAAGGAAAGACATACTCATTTGAATTCAGAGTTCCAAAGAATAGCAAGGAGAGATAAGAAAGCCTTCCTCAGCAATCAATGCAAAGAAATAGAGGAAAATAATAGAATAGGAAAAACTAGAGATGTCTTTAAGAAAATTAGAGATACCAAGGGAACATTTCATGCAAAGATGGGCTCAATAAAGGACAGAAGTGTATGGACCTAACAGAAGCAGAAGATATTAAGAAGAGGTGGCAAGAATACACAAAGAAGATCTTCATAACCCAGATAACCACAATGGTGTGATCACTCGCCTAGAGCCAGACATCCCAGAGTGTGAGTCAAGTGGGCCTTAATAAGCATCACTACGAACAAAGCTAGTGGAGGTGATGGAATTCCAGTTGAGCTATTTCAAATCCTAAAAGATGATGCTGTGAAAGTGCTGCACTCAATATGTCAGCAAATTTGGAAAACTCAGTGGTGGTCACAGGACTGGAAAAGGTCAGTTTTCATTCCAATCCCAAAGAAAGGCAATCCCAAAGAATGCTCAAACTACTGCACAATTGCACTCATCTCACACACTAGTAAAGTAATGCTCATAATTCTCCAAGCCAGGCTTCAGCGATACATGAACCATGAACTTCCAGATGTTCAAGCTGGTTTTAGAAAAGGTAGAAGAACCAGAGATCAAATTGCCAACATTTGCTGGATCATTAAAAAGGAAGTGAGTTCCAGAAAAACATCTATTTCTGCTTTATTGACTATGCCAAAGCCTTTGACTGTGTGGATCACAATAAACTGTGGAAAATTCTGAAAGACATGGGAATACCAGACCACCTGACCTGCCTCTTGAGAAATCTGTATGCAGGTCAGGAAGCAACAGTTAGAACTGGACATGGAACAACAGACTGGTTCCAAATAGGAAAAGGATTACGTCAAGGCTGTATATTGTCACCCTGCTTATTTAACTTGTATGCAGAGCACATCATGAGAAATGCTGGGCTGGAGGAAGCACAAGCTGGAATTAAGACTGCTGGGAGAAATATCAATAACCTCAGATATGCAGATGACACCACCCTTATGGCAGAAAGTGAAGAAGAACTAAAGAGACTCTTGATGAAAGTGAAAGAGGAGAGTGAAAAAGCTGGCTTAAAGTTCGACATTCAGAAAACTAAGATCATGGCATCTGGTCCCATCACTTCATGGCAAATAGATGGGGAAACAGTGTTAGACTTTATTTTGGGGGGCTCCAAAATCACTGCAGATGGTGATTGCAGCCATGAAATTAAAAGACACTTACTCCTTGGAAGGAAAGTTATGATCAACCTAGACAGCATATTAAAAAGCAGAGATATTACTTTGCCAACAAAGGTCTGTCTAGTCAAGGCTGTGGTTTTTCCGGTGGTCATGTATGGATGTGAGAGTTGGACTATAAAGAGGGCTGAGTGCAGAAGAATTGATGCTTTTGAACTGTGGTGTTGGAGAAGACTCTTGAGAGTCCCTTGGACTGCAAGGAGATCCAACCAGTCCATCCTAAGGGAAACTGGTCCTGGGTGTTCATTGGAAGGACTGATGTAAAGCTGAAACTCCAGTATTTTGGCCACCTGATGTGAAGAGCTGACTCATTTGAAAAGACCCTGATGTTGGGAAAGATTTAAGGGAGGAGGAGAAGGGGACGACAGAGGATGAGATGGTTGGATGGCATCACCGACTCAATGAACATGCATTTGGGTAAACTCTGGGAGTTGGTGATGGACAGGGAGGCCTAGAGTGTTGCAGTTCATGGGGTTGCAAAGAGTCAGACATGACAGAGTGACTGAACTGAACTGAATTTTAAAAATTGTAAAAAGTTAAAAATAACAATTTCTTTCAAACCCTTTGAGGTAAACACTGTTATCCTGAAGGAACATTTCTGTTTCCTTCCAGGCTTGGTCTATGATATGTAAACTTCCTTAGTGTGAAGCATCCTAAAAGACTGTGTTTAGTTAAAATTACTACCTGGCATGGGAGAAAAAGCATTGGCACCTGACACCTCTAACCTGAGTCCTTTATCTGCCACAAATTACTCGTATGACTGTGTGATCTTGGTTAAGTCTCCTAATTTTGCTGGACTTATTTTCTCAATTAAAAAAAATGTTGGGATGCAATCTTCTCTAATCCTTTCTGATCAAGCATTTTATAATTAAATGATGCTTAGGGCTCTCAGGATATACCATTAGCTTTATCCTTATTTGCAACACATATTTTCTTGCGTTTCTTTTTCTTTATAGTTGGAACTATAAAGAAATTTTTCTTCGTAGAAGGAATGTTAGAGAGAGGGAATGGCAATTACCCTCACCTTGCCAGACACTGACATTTACTTAGCATGCTGAGCAAACTTGCAGAGTGACTGGTGCTGAAAATAAAGTCCTTTTGCATGTCTTAGTCTGTCCCTTTTCAATCTTCTAAGTTTGTCGAATTGATTTTTGTTTTATTACCCTTCACGGGGTCAATCAGAGTTTCTGAGAGGTTTGCTTGCTCTGGACCTTGATCCCACCTTTGAAACCTCGCAGCGCACGTTCCAAGGACCCCACCCTCAAACCCTCCAGGACACACGCGAGGAGTCCACCCACGATACAGTTTCCCCAGAGCGTCTGCTGTTGACAAGTGTAGACTACAAATAAAAGCGACTTTAACAAACAGTAGGCATCACCTGTCACAATGCACCGTAGGTAGGATGAAGACAATCTGTTTCTGTGGCCTAATTCAGAAATCTCAGGGAAAGTGGTACATTTCGCTTCCTCCCAAGAGAGTAAGGGTGAATTACAACCCAGAGCCGAGGATTCCGCTCAGTCACCGAGTCTTCCATGCACTGCCTTCAGCAGGGAGAAGAGCTCCCATTACATGTCAGCCTCCTTTTGAACTGTGAGTCACTGTGTCAAGTGAATACTTACCACCTGTCATTCTATACAGTGTCACTATCTGCTCACGTGTCATACGGACAACATACAGCATTGCTCCTACCCGTAGAAAGGGGACAGGGAAACACTCCGTTTTCATTTACACAGTGTTATTCCTCGTGGAGGACTGGCAGAGTGACTTGGTCTGTTCTTCAGGTTCACTATTCCCCGGGTATTATGGGATGGAAATGCATGAAGAACCAAAGATCGCTGGCCAACTCTCTCAGCAGCTGACTTTGGACCTAGCACGAAAAAAGGAAGGGTCTAAAGACTGAGTCAATTTGAGTGGGCAGATGTGGAGTTAGAAAGAGCCCGACTCTTGAATATATGTGGATTTTCACTTGCTGACCTAAGGGAAACAGAGCTTCCCTGGTGGCTCAGTGGTAAAGAATCCGCTTGCCAATGCAGGGGATGTGGGTTTGATCCCAAGTTCATGAAGATCCCCTGAAGGAGGAAATGGCAATCCACTCCAGGATGCTTGCCTGGGAAAACCCATGGACAGAGGAGCCTGGCGGGCTATAGTCCATAGTGTTGCAAGAGAGTCAGACATGACTGAGTGACTGAGCATGTGCACACGCATGACTTAAGGAAGCAGAGGGGGCCGCAGGATACTTCATGTGAGTGGTCTCATCGAGTGGTGCAGCAAGAACATGGGATACAGTAAGGGGCCTTTAGAGAGAAGGGAGGGAAGAAAGCAGCAGTCTATGTCCAGAGGAGGACTCCGGGAAGGCAACTCTCCTTGTCTGTGATTTGTAGAGGTCTGTGGCCAGAGATTTCTAGGAACTCTGACCAACTCCAGGCCTGCAGCTCCTTGAAGCATCACTGGAAAGACCTCCAACCACTCCTTCCTGACTTCCCACAATCATTATCCCCATTCCTTCTTTTATAATTTCATTTAACTTTGGGATTCTAAAAAGTAGATCATCTCCCGAGAAAGTTTTTGATGCTCTGGAAAATGAAAATACCAATGCTGCCCAACCAAGGAAAGTCTGTCTTCTTTGCTTCTCTGCTGGAAAAGAGTCTAGATTAGAGGGCTGCTTTCATGGGTCACAAAGATCCCAGAGGAAAAGGTGCCAACATGAAAATCAGGACAAAAGTCTGGCTGGGACAGAAACAGAGCTGCTTTGGAGAGAGCAAGAGAAACAGGGATGGCAAGATCCCCACCTGAGCAAAAAAGCCCCAGATGAGCAAGAGTCCCACACAGTACCTGTCAAAACAGGGAGGTGTGGGTCTCAGGGCTGTGAACGCAAGCTGCCCCACTGGGAGCCCTGGTCCAGGGCAGGAAGGAAAGGCTTCTCATCTTGCCCCTGCCAGACACTGCCCAGCTCCTAGAAGGCCGGCGTACACATGGAGCGTAGGTGTGGACAGCCGTGGAAGAGGAGATGGAGATCTGAAATGACATCATTCTAAGGGCTGGGACAGGGACAGAGGTGAGGAGACAGAATGACCTGTCGTAAGTGAGGAGTGTCCTCTGGGGAAATAATGGGAAATAAGAGTGCAGATGTGGTTGTTCAGGACAATGCATGAGCCAGCAAACCTCTGCAAAGAAGAAAGGGAGGGCCGCAGGATTCCAGAGTTATGCTGGTGGACTGGTCTCCTGATGGTCTGGTCAGAGACTTCTGTTTTTACTCACAGTGCCTTTCCTCAAAACCAGGAAAAGCTGAAGGTCTCCCTATAAGGAATGTAGTGCTAGCAAGACAGTAAGACTTTATCTAGCAGCTTGACACGTGAGAATGCAGAGAGCTGGAAGGAAATCTGGGCTGTTACTCGACCTTCCGATCTCATATGAAAACAGTCTGAGGCTTCCCTCGTGGTCTAGTAGTAAGGTATCTGCCTGCCAATGCAGGAGACACAGGTTCGATTCCTGATTCGGGAAGATCAGACACACCACACAGCAGCTAAGCCCGTGAGCCACAACCGCTGAGGCTGTCCTCTAGAGCCTGAGAGCCGCAATTACTGAGCCCACATGTCGCAACTACTGCATACAGCTGTATGCCCCGGGGCCTGCACTAAGCAGGAAGGGAAGCCATCGCAATGAGATGCCCGTGCACGGCAACTGGAGAGTAGCCCCCACTCACCGCAACGAGGGGCTTCCCTGGTGGCTCAGATGGTAAAGAATCTGCCTGCAGTGCAGGAGACCCAGGTTCAATCCCTGGGTCGAGAAGATCCCCCTGGAGAGGGAAATGGCAACCCACTCCAGGATTCTTGCCTGGAGAATTCCATGGACAGAGGAGCCTGGTGGGCTATAGTCCACGGGGTTGCAAAGAGTTAGGACACAACTGTGTGACTATCACTTCACTTCACTGCAACTAGAGAGAGAGTGTGTGTAGCAACAAGGTCTCAGCATAGCCAAAAACAAACAAACAAAAATTAAAAAAAAGAAATAATGCCTAGAAACCAATGAATACAAATCTATAACTGTAATATCTAGGAGAAATATAGGATGGATTCAGAATAAATAAGGTTGAAAGCTAAGTGAAATTCATGTATATTTGAAAAATACAATCCATAATAAATTGCTAGACATTTTTTTCCATATTACCAATGTCAATTATATCCACAAAATTAACCCTCTGGGCCCAGTGGTCCCTAAACCTCCTGAGAGCAGGGTCTGACCATTTCTGGATTCTGTATCCCCAGAAGTCCCCACCATATAACAGGCATTTAATACATATTTGTGGGCTGAGTGACAGTTTCCTCAACTGGAGCATATAAAGTCTGACTAGATTATTTCAAGGTTATCTTTCATCTCTGAACTTGTATTAGCCTCTAGTTATTTTTAAACCTATAAGGCTTGACAGAATGATAGCCTCATAATGATGACAGAGGCATAAGTAAGGAAGCAGAACATCAGAATATGAGAGGGATGAACATAACAGAGAGAAATATGATTTTCATCCCCGGCCTCAGTCTGGGCCAATCCAGTCTGTTAGGCAGGTTGTTCATAAGAATGCTTGGCCAAGGGAATGAGCTAGGGCTGAAATCTGATCTGAATTCCATCTATATGTCACACTGGGGACCCTGGCACATTTTGTCTTTCATCTTGAAGGGGAGAGATTTTAAAGTTTAGACAAAGGCTCTGGCTGGGTTAGCTGAGCCCAGAATATGTGCCACCTCCCCACCCTCGGCTTAAAGCCAACCACACAACTTCTCTTCACTCTCTAATGTATTCATTTTCTCTGGAATAGAGTGATCTTAGGTTATAGTATTCAGTTTGGAATACACACCTCTGCTGACTTTGAAAATCCTGTTCAAGGGATCCTTTAAACTTCATATGAGCTTAAGGTCTACAGAACTGAATTAAAGAGTGGAAATGGAAGATTTACTTTTTCTGTTGCGAGAGGTAAATTGTGATCCTTTAATGAAAACAAAATTCTACATTCTGAAATACTTGGATCTCTGTACAAATATAAGCAGCCTTGCACAGCCCTTCCTCCCACATTGCCAACCCTAACATTCATCTCCCTTTACAATTCACTGGGCTCACCATCAGGCTATGAATGAAAAGGGCCTTGTATAATAGTCCTTTATTAAAAATTCATTCCCACCTCAGCCTGAGCTATCTATTTAGGGGGTCATACTATGTCATTTGGGGCTTTCCAGGTGGCTCAGTGGTAAAGAATCTGCCTGCCAATGCAGAAGACATAAGAGACACAGGTTTGATCCCTGGGTCAGGAAGATCCCCTGGAGCAGGAAATGGCAACCCGCTCCAGTATTCTTGCCTGAGAATACCATGGACAGAGCAGGCTGGTAGGCTGTAGTCCATGTGGTCGCAAAGAGTCAGACACGACTAAGCAGCTGAGCACACACACTATGTCACTTAATTCACACATATAAATAGCCAACATTAACAGGGCGCTTCATACTTATCAGGCACTGCTCTCTGCAGTTTACATATAACTTCATGAAATCTTTACAGCAACCCATGAAATGGATACCACAATTATCACTATTATAAGATTCAGGATTCAGAAGCTCAGAGTAGTTGTCAGCTGCTCAAGTTTACATAATTCGGCAGTGGTGGAGGCAGCTAACACTTTTATTGTAGGGGGGCAGGAGGAGAAGGGGACGACAGAGGATGAGATGGCTGGATGGCATCACTGACTCGATGGACGTGAGTCTGAGTGAACTCCGGGAGTTGGTGATGGACAGGGAGGCCTGGCGTGCTGCGATTCATGGGGTCGCAAAGAGTCAGACACGACTGAGCGACTGATCTGATAGACTCTTAACCATATATTTATTATCTATTGAAATCTGACTATGATCAAATGATGCAAATTTTTTCCCCTCAGAATTTAATACTTAAGTGTTAACGTCTGATGAGAATAACATTCAATAAATATTTATTGAGCGCATGTGAAAGGACCGATTCTGGTAGCAGCCTGCCAGATTCAAATCCTGTCCTAATCCTGAGTGACCTTGGATAGATCACTTAATCTCTCCAGACTTCAGTTTCTTCGCTTGCAAAATGGGGAGAGTAATAAAAGCACATACCTTCTTGGACCGCGGTGTAAATTAAGGAGCTAATTTGTATAAAGTGCAGCCTGGCAGCCAATAAGACTATGTAAATGATAGCGAATGATTTCTTCTTCTCCTTCACCACTATCATCATCAGTATAACTATCAGGACTACATGTCAGGACAGGAAATACGACAGTAAATAAAACAACAAAACCCCTGCTGTAATGAAATTAATATTCCAAGTCCTTGTATACTCCGTTTTAACAATCTCATCCCATTGTTTCCATTTGTAAAAGATGTATCAGAGCTTTTCTGCAAAATTAGAATAATTGTATCTACCCCAGAGATTGTCATGAGGATAAAATGAGTTAGTACCTATAAAAGTTTGGAACAGTACCATGTACATAAAAGCACTCAACACACATCAGTGGTTTAAATTTGTATCTGTGCTGTGGGTGTTATGGTTCGATGTCACTGTCTTGATTCTTTCTGAGTTCCTATAATTTGTTGCTATAGTGATTTTCCATAGTGTTTTCTCACAGCTACTTTGCCTCCGCAAAGAATTGCTTTTGAAATTAAGCTTATCTTTCAGTTTCTTATGGCTTCCAATAACACACTGGTTTACTAAAGTAAAAACAAATACTGCTCCCCAAACAACAAAAAAATATACTAAAACCGAGGGAAAATACTCATAACAGCTCAGGTAGGTAAATAATCTGGCTTTTTAAAAACAGCTAGTCAATTAAATTTAGATTGTTGCATCACAGAGTGTTATTTGAATGTGTCAAGACAGGAATTTTGGAATAAGACCAATCTGAGTTCATTTCCAAGCTCCCCTGAGACTCCCTCTCTGGACCTGCCAGGGTTATTGCAAAGAGTAAATGAGAGTTTAGGAACAAAGTGAGTGGCCTGCCTTCTTCCCTCCTTCACACTACATGATGTGATTTTAAATGTGCCCCCAAAATTCTTGAATTCTTAATGAAAGAACATCTCCTAGATCTCTAAGAAGAAAGTGAAGGGCAACAATAAATGGTATTTTTTTTAAGGGTCTATATATATGTATGGGCTTCCCCTGTGACTTAGTGGTAAAGAATCCGCCTGCAGTGCAGGAGACCTGGGTTTGATCCCTGGGTCAGGAAGATCCCCTGGAGGAGGGCACAGCAACCCACTCCAGTATTCTTGTCTGGAGAATCTCATGGACAGGGATGCCTGGTGTTGCAAGGAATCCACAGGGTCACAAAGAGCTGGACACAACTGAAGTGACTGAGCATGCACGCATGAATATACAGGTACACACCGCTATATTTAAAACAGATAACCAGCAAGGCCCTACTGTACAGCAAAGGGAACTGCTCAGTGTTATGTGGCAGACTGGATGGGAGGCGAGTTTGGGTAAGAACGGATACATGTATATGTATGGCCGAGTCCGCCTTTGCTGTCCACCTGAAACTATCACAACATTGCTAATCGGCCATACTCCAACATAAAATAAAAAGTTAACAAAATTTTTAAAGGGTCTATATAGAAAATTCATTAATTTCAAAGCAAGCGGGTTTCTTTCAGTGAGAATCCCTGCACAGAAAAGAGGCTATAAAACGGAATGTGGCAAGAGCCACCTCTGTGACTTTGCGGGAGTCAGTTAATTTCTCTTTAGTGTCCTTAATTCAAATTGGGCTTGGTGATCACTCTACTTCAAAAAAGCAGCGAAGGCCTTTGAAGGGGAAGCTGCTGCATAAACGCGAGAAGGAATCGGGCCTTAAGAGCCATGCCCAGAGGGTTTCCTCTCCTGGTTTTAATTAAAAATGAAATTAAGAATTCTTTCAGATTATATCAGCCTTTTAAAGAAGGCAAAAGAAGGTCAATGATTTGTTAAGCATCTTCTTTCTTCTTTTAATGGTGCATTTCCCAGATTACATCATGTGAACAAAGCTCAAATTTGCTTTCAGGAGCCACAGATTTGTGGCAGCGTGGATATAAGATGTGGGGGACTGAGTGACAAGCCATGGTGGATGAGAAGGATTACGGCTCCCGAGAGCAGAAGCCTGTCTGCTGTGGGAAAGCCCCCACTGGAGTCCTGGCTCTCCCCTTTACTACATCAAAACCCACCCTCTGCAAAGTTGTTGGGATACTTAGAATCAAGTATGTATACATATGGAAAGTGTCTGGCTACTAATCTGTGCTCCAGAGTAGCTATCATTTTGTCTACATTCCTAAAAAGGTACACATGGGCTAGAAATACTGCTATGTAAGTAGACTAAAAAACATATATGAGGCCACATATGGGGCTACCCAGGTGGTGCTAATGGTCAAGAACCTGCCTGCCAATGCAGGAGACGTAAGAGATGTGGGTTCAATCCCATGGAAGAAGGCATGGCAACCTATTCTAGTATTCATGCCTGGAGAATCCCATGGACAGAGGAGCCTGACCAGATACAGTCCATAGGGTCACAAAGAGCTGGACATGACTGAAGTCATTTAGCATGCACACGTGTACTTCAGAAATATGCCATCTTTTACAGGGATAACTATAAATGTAATAATAAAGGGGGAAACATATGACTTTGCCAGTGGTAACAAGGAGGATGCTGCCCTTAAGAATGATAAAAGAAATGAACATTCACAGCTTTCTTATGGCATCTGGGCATATACCTGTGCTGATAAATATTCACCTGATTTGTTATAACACTAAAAATAAATATACATGAGCTCAAGGCTTTACAATAGAATAAGCACGTGAAAACAATAATGACTAATGTATGTGGTGCCTAGATAAAGATTCATTTTCTCCACTTCCCTGGATCCTCACAACAATCCTAAGAGGAGCACAGCCCAGATATGATTATTTTCCCCTTTTCTGGTGAATGAAAGGTCAAAGGAAGGCCTCAAACCTAGACAGTCTGAACACAGTCCTTGGCTCCTCTATGACATTGGTTGCCTTCATCTCGAGGAAGACACCTTCCCTCTACTCTGCCTCCCTTTCCTTCCATTAATTTTCCTTCTACAGAGCTTCAAATTTTTGAGGACAAAGGTCTGTATAGTCAAAGCTATAGTTTTTCCAGTAGTCATGTATGGATGTGAGAGCTGGACTATAAAGAAGGCTGAGCATCAAAGAATTGATGCTTTCAAATTATGGTGCTGGAGAAGACCTTTGAAAGTCCCTTGGACTGCAAGGAGATCCAACCAGTCCATCCTAAAGGAAATCAACCCTGAATATTCTTTGGAAGCTGAATCTCCAATACTTTGGGTACCTAATGCAAAGAGTCAACTCATTGGAAAAGACCCTGATGCTGGGACAGATTGAAGGCAGGAGGAGAAGGGGATGACAGAGGATGAGATGGTTGGATGGTATCATTGACTCAATGGACATGAGTTTGAGAAAATTCTAGGAGATGGTGAAGGAGAGGGAAGCTTGGTGTGCTACAGTCCACAGGGTCACAAAGCTGGACATGACTGAGTGACTGAACAATGAAATTGAGGACAAGAGTGTCCCCTGTCTCCAAGAAGAAGTGATGCAAACACTACCTAGTAGATACTCAAAGCTAGAAAATTCTTCCTCTTAAATCTGTCACTAAGTACCATCTAGCCTGGGCTTCCCTGGTGGCTCAGAGGTTAAAGCGTCTGCCTCCAATGCGGGAGACCTGGGTTTGATCTCTGGGTTGGGAAGATCCCCTGGAGAAGGAAATGGTAACCCACTCCAGTATTCTTGCCTGGAGAATCCCATGGACAGAGGAGCCTGGCAGGTTACAGTCCATGGGGTTGCAAAGAGTCAGACACGACTGAGCGACTTCACTTCACTTCACCATCTAGCCTATCTGATAATTAGTTAAATATCTATCTATATCTCTCCAACTCCATAGCTTCAGTTTAGTTCTTCATAATTTCAACCTTATTTGATATACAAACTAGTTTCCCTTCAAACTCTTCTCACACAGCAGAGGGATCTTTCTAAAAACACAAATTGGAGCTTCCCCAGTGTCTCGGTGGTAAATAATGCAGCCAATGCAGGAGACATAGGTTTGATCCCTAGTCCGGGAAGATCACACATGTCACAGAGCAACTAAGCCCATGCACACAACTATTGGGCCTGTGCTCTAGAGCCCAGGAATCAAAACCACTGAAGCCTGCGCCCTAGAGCCTGGACTTGAAAACAAGAGAAGCTCCTGTAATGAGAAGCCAGTGCACCATAGCTAGAGAGCGGCCCCCACTCACCGTGACTAGAGAAAAGCCCTTGTAGCAAGGAAGACCCAGCACAGCCAAAAAAATAAAAAAAATTAATTTAAAAAACGCAAATGGAATTATGTTTTTATTCAGCATTAAAACTCCTCAACAACTCCACACTGCTTACAGGACAGGGACCCAAATCCTCGGCTTGGCACGTAACACCCTCTATGAGCTGCAGCTGCCCGTGCCTCCAACTTTATCACTCACTCGATGACCCGATGACCCACTTAATGACCCAGTGACAGAGCTGCTGGCTGTCCCAGAGTGCGCCCAATAGTTGCGGCTCATGGGCTTAGCTGCCCTGTGACATGCGGGATCTTCCCGGACTAGGGATCGAACCTATGTCTCCTGCATTGGCTGGTGGATTATTTACCACTGAGCCACCAGGGAAGCTCCAGTTTGTGTTTTTAGAAAGATCCCTCTGCTGTGTGATAAGAGTTTGAAGGGAGACTAGTTTGCATATCAAATAAGGTTGGAATTATGAAGAACTAAACTGCAGCTATGGAGATAGAGAGGTATAAATAGATACTGAGCTAATTATCACGAGGCTTAGCCCTGTGCTTTTGACGTGGAACACATTTCTTCCCTCATCTGTCTGATGAACTAAGCGTCTTTGGGAAAACTTGAAGGAAAGCAAAGGCAGAGGTAGATGATACTTCCTCCGTTTAGCCTTAGAAACTTACCTGTACTTTTATTATAATGTTATTATGTGTAGAAGTTATATTTGATTTTGAACTTATAGGCTTTGAGACAGGTAAAATGTTAATAGATTTTCTAAAATTTTATAAGGCGTGGATGGTTGTCAAAGATAGGCCACCATAACTTTGGCTTATGGCTGAAGTCTTGTAACAGCCTCGTGGACCTGAGAGATAAGGTTAAGTTTCCTATGAAGAATGGTTCTTATAAATACTAGAACTTGATTAAACAAGGTATGAGTGGGGAACATTCCTCTGTGTGTGTGTGTGTGTGTGTGTTCACATCTCCACAGAAGGGACAACCTCAGAGCATGAGTCCTCCCTTTGGTATCTCTTCTAATTGCCTGTTTTTAGTTACCTAGAGATTAAGTACACTGGAGAAAGCAGGGGCCTTTAGCAAAGGAACCTCACAAAGCACAGCAATGAATTATTCATTTACATGGTCTTATTCACCTCTGAACTCCTAGCATCTAGGGAAATGCCTGGTGACCTAAAAGAAGTTCCATGAAAATATGCTCTTCAAGGAGTTGATGTTTTATGAACACAAGATGCTTCAGAGATGTTTCCTATCCAAAATCTGCCAACATATTTTAGCTAGACTTCATCTGGTTTATCTCAACCTCTGTTTATCAATTACAGTATAACAATAATTAGGACCATCTATGTAAAAAGACAAATGAAAACATGTCAATATGTTGAGAAAACAGGCAAGCACATGATATTCCTTGCCCCAGGAACATTAAAAGCTGAATCACTTAACATTCTCTCCAAGAAGAAAAACCAATTACAACATCAAAAACCACATTTTTTTTTTTTTTAAAGAAAAAGATATCTTTTTTCTTTAAAAAACCAAGAGCCTCTTGGATAAGCAAGAGCCTCACAGAAACACCGTTTGTTTTTCATAGAGCTTCAAATTTTAGTCTGATTCCAGGGTCTGCCCATTTCTTGCTTTTGCAGGGTCTGAAAAGTCAATTACTCTAAACATAATCTGCAGCCTTAGGAGCTGACGCTTTGCCAAGTAATTTAAAGTGCTTTGCTACGGAAAACTTACAATTTTTCTCTTTTCTTTGAGATGATGCTATGGCAGTAAATTGTGGATACAATTAATTCATCCCTGGATATTTGCTAGTTCAAAGAGCTGAGAACTTGGGTATTCAAAAGGCAGAGAATACAGATGCCTGACTCCTTATTTTTGCTGACTTGCCTCCATTCTTCCAAATGTTGATCAGAGATGAACTGGTGCACAGGGGAAGGTGCTTCACAGGCTAACTTTCACAGAAGTAGCTTTCACTGCCGTCTAAGACTATAACTACAATCATCAATGTGGGCATACTTCTGAAATACCCTGTGGGAAATTCTCAAATGCCCTGAAAAGTATACATTAACACATACTGCAACTTAAAGATGAGGCATTGCTTCAACATTTCTGGTTGGCCTTTTCAATTTACACCTTTGTAAAAAGTTGCCTTTAGTATAACATTTTGCTCTTTGTCAATGCTTGACAAAATTTGGTTGGATGAATTGACAGATATTTTCTTATAATATTCTTTTAAGGCAAAAGATCCCTAAATATTTTTACTTAACCATGAGTAGAAGTAAGAGTCCATTGTTGATGAAGACAATGGATTTGGGATCTTCATCATTAACAGAGTTGGCTAAGTGCTTGTCTATTTAAGCTCTTGTTGGCTATGGGCTTGTCTAAGTTCTTGCCTACCTTTGATGTTCTCTAAGTTTTTCAAGGTCACAATGGAAAAAGCAAGGGAGGGTGTCATAAATGGAACTAGAATTTTTGAACTTGTCCCCAGAATTACTGGCTGTATTTCAAGAAACATCTGCTCAGTATTTCCCACTGGAGAGAAAGCAAATAATCTCTGAAAGGAACTGCCCAGTCTTCATGAAGAACTGAGAACTACCGAATCAATCTATAGTATAGACAGTGACCATTAAGAAAACTGAAGGAGAAAGTGAAGGACGCAAAACGAGTTCTAGTCCACTGTTACTTGTTTCCACGCACAGATTCGTTCATTGATGGAGGTATTTTATACTCCTCCTAAAAACTAGGTAAAGCACAGCTTGAGTCACGACCTGTTCCTGAGATAGGTATCTGTTTGCTCATCAGTAGATCTTATTTCCGCACGTACTTAGGCACTCGATAATTCTGAGCTCCTGCTGTGCCAGACTGGGCTAAGTGTTAGGGATATAGCAGTGAACAAAATAGATGCCGTTTCACTCATTGACCTTGCAGCCCAGAATGTGAGAGAGCCATTTGGTTTAAAAATCACATGTACATCTATAAATTGCTTGAGTCAAGTGGGAAAAGAGAGAGACTATAGCAGGGGACCTGATTTTCTCTTTCAAGGAGCTTCTCTGCCGAAGTACAAGTTAAACTTAGACCTAAGATGACCAGCAGTTCATCAGGCAAAGTGTAAAAAGAGCTTTTTGATTTGAGGAAAGAGCATGTGTGAAGCACTTGAGATGGGAAGAGATTTAGTGCATTTCGTAAAGAAAAGGCTGGTGTGAGCATTGTGGTCAGCAAAGGGAGCAGTGACATGAGATGTCTAAGAGGCAGGCAGAGGTAGATCATGCACGGCCTGGATGCTATGCTAATGACTTTGCATTTTATCTTAATGCAAAGGTGAGAGTGCGCACTGATCTGTATTTTTAACAGATCACTTTGGCTGTATTGAGAATAAAACAGGAGGACAATAGTGGAAGGAGTGAGACCTATTAGGGGACTGTTATAGGTGACAGAGGCTTGGATTAAAGTGGTGGAAAGAGAAGTAAAGGAGAATCAATACATTTGAGATATATTTTAGAGGTAGGATCAACATGTATTTAAGGTGGATTGGATGATGGGTGTGAGGGAAAACAAAGTGTGCAGCATGATTTTCAAGTTTTGGCTTGGGCAACGGAGTAAATGTATGTGCCATTTACTGAACTGGAGAAATGTGGAAGGGGCTAAGAATTTCAGTATCTGTGTATGTGGACAATACTACTGAAATGGATATGTGTGTGTTATTTTTTTCTACAAATAAATAAGAAAAAATATGAAAAAAGGAAAGAAGAGGGAAAAAGAAGGGGACAGAATAATAATAAATAGAAAATAGAATTTCCAAGGGGAAGATAGAGGGTGGCAGTTGGGGCTTGTGGGGATCAGGACTGCTGAGGGTATGTAATATGAAAAACACATATTCAACATTATAGTAATTTTTCTTTTAATTTGGGAAAAATCCCATATGGTTTTCATCATGCAGATTACAGAAAGTGAATGGAGTAGAATCATTTCTGGTGGGTCTACACAAAGGTGGACTGTCATCTACTTACTGGTGAGTTTTTAAGAAGGGATGTATCAAAACCCCCAGGGGAATGCAAGGAATGTGACTCTTGTGTTCATAAAAAGAACATGGGTTAAAAAGTAAAAAAGATTCATTGACACTGAGCTAGAAGAAGGGAGATGAGAAGGCAGGATAAAAATAGAGATAGGAAAGATAAAGAGAAATGGGTGGATTTGGCCAGCAAGCAAAGATGTCTCTGCCACCATGCCTATGGGAGTGCAGGTGCTAATGGCTGTTTGGATGTGAATCCCAGCCCGGCCACTCAGTGGAGGGTGATCGTGGGCATGTCAGGTACCCTCTCAAGCCTCGATTTTCTTACTTGTAAAGCAAAGATAATGATAGCATCTACATCATAAGGTGACTGTCAGGGTTAGCAGAAATAATGCACCAAAAGTGCTTGCTTAACAACACTCCTGGCTCAGAGGAAGAGCTCAATAAACGTTAGCTGCCTTAAGGTAGCTGACTATTTATAGATGCATAATTACTAGAAAGTCATCATTGTAGCCTGCCTCCTCACTTCCGTATGGCGACTTTGCCCTCTTAGTTTCAAAATCATATAGTTCACTGTAACAAGAAATAGATTTATGATTTGTTAAACATATTGGGGGATTTAATTAATTTTTATAAAGAATTTTTTCAAAGAGCAAAGCTGTTAGGCTTTGCTTGTTGCAAATTAATGAAAATGCCCTAGCGTAGCCAAAAATATGTTTCTCGTTTATTTCTAGGAATGTTAAGATATAATTTAAAATTTGGTATTTAACTCCCCTCAAGAGGCAAATCATTGACTTCTAAACTTATTCTTTGAAAATCTCCAAGAACAGAGATGATGTTCTAAGGAGATCTTATTCACTACGAATCACTCAAAAAAATCTATGTTTTCTCTGTCCTAATAATATTATGAAGCCATGTGAAAATATTCTGTCAGAAAACATAACAACACAAGCACCACATTCCCTGTAGAAATATTACAATTGAGATCCTCCCATTTTATACTAAATTGGAACTATCTGATGAAACACTGTATTCTCTTTTTCTTTCTGTCGCTGACTGGCTGCTACAGGAAGATAGGAGTTTATTGCTTGTTATACATATGCTTTAGAATTATAATGTAGAATTATGTCTAACCTTTAGACTTAGAACAATTTACAAATTTTTGTAGAAAAACTCAAAACATTCTATGATCAAATCTGAAACCCACATTTATTGAGGGAATTGCCTTAGCTGCTCTGACTTTAGTTTTCTTACATAAAATGGCAGTTATTAAGTAAGACAACAGATATAAACACCTTGCATTATACTGTAGAGGTGAAGATTATGTTCTTTGTGGTTAGTTAGTACCGACTAGCTCTGTAATTTTGGATGAGTTAATATGTAAAGGAGTCAGTTAAATGATGACATTAATTTAATAATTTAGTTAAAATAAGAAACGGCAATAATAGTATCAACTTCTTAGTCAATGTGATGCATGGAGCAGAGCATTACTATTTAAAATGTACTAATCAAGAACGCAGTTCTCTTTGAACCTTCTGTATGAGGGAAAGGGTGCTAATTAAATTCCGAAATGAATTCTTTGGGAAAAATATAATTAATGCCTTATTAACAATGCATGGGGACCGAGAACATTTGGAGCATCATGTGATCACGCGTAAGGGCTCTGTGATCACACTAGGAGATCAATGCTCTCCATGTCTCCCCCTGCCCCATGGGAGCAGAACGGCTCTCCACCCTGAGGAAGCTGTAGGGTGCAGAGCAGCGGGCAGAGGCGGATTCTACCCGTTCGTCCTCGTGGAAGCACATGCAACTGGAGAAGATGAAGTGAGAAAGCGCATGCAGTACCTGGTCATCTCAGAGTCGGGGAGCAGGCCTAGGTGGTAGTGGGGGTAGGGAGCTGAGAGAAGGAAGCTTTTGTCACACTCAACAGGGGAATAGTGCCTGGGAGAAGCAGGCTTATCACACAGTTTGTTCACAGTGCTGTAAACGGGTTCCGGAGGCCTGGTGACACAAGAGAAAGAGACGCAGGGTTAGCACTCAGATTGAACGACGGGCTGCGAGCAGCATCTTACCATAGGTGACAGCGAATGCCCTCAACAACGCCACGGGTTTCACGAGCCCCGAGTTAAGAGGCTCTTCACAAACAGGTCCCCGGGTTAGAAATCACAACTTTGGCGGACATGTGGCATGACTAAAAGTCACGTGTCAGATACCTCAGTAGAGTCACAGAAAGAGACATGCATGTGTGCTCAGTCATGCTCGACCCTGGGACCCTACGGACTGTAGCCCGTCAGGCTCCTCTCTCCATGGAATTTTCCAGGCAAAAGTACTGCAGTGGGCTGCCATTTCTTCCTACTCCAGGGAATCTTCCTGACCCAGAGATCGAACTCACGTCTCCTGCACTGGCAGGCAGATTCTTTACTACGGAACCTCCTGGGAATCCCAACAGAGTCATAATCAACCTTTAAATGCCGTATCTTTTTAGATAAGCCTGTCTGAAAGGCCAAAATTTGGGATCCTCTGACATGGTTCCTTCTTACACTGGAATGTGAACTTGACATAGACTTTCTCTGGCCACATTGGCCAGGACACCTTGAAATTTTTCATAGCACCTATTCATATTTTATCCATGGACGGAGGAGCTTGGTGGGCTACAGTCCACGGGGTCGCAAAGAGTCGGACACGACTGAGCGACTTCACTTTCACTTTCATTCATATTTTATAATAATCTTTTCTCAGCATAAAATAACCTTTTTAATATTTTCTTTAATTTTTATTGTCACTCTCACTATACGATAAATTCTATGAGAAGAGAGACTACATTTATTTTTTTAACCACTTACAGTACAGTGTGGCACATAATACATACTCTATAACTATATGTTGACCGCATGTATGAATAAATAAATGAATACAACTTCCTATATTTATACTGCAAAATTCTTGCTTGGTGATTTGTGGGGGGTGGTTGGTTTTACCTAAGAATCTAATAGGTTCCTCCATATATTTATTCATAGTGTGCTCCCTGCCCCCTAGAGTTGACTTCAGAGAGTTTTCCACAAGGAAGATTTTAGTAACATTTCTATTAAGTGAATTCATCTAGGGATACTGAAACATTATCTAAAATAGCAATATTTTTATAGCTGTTATTGACAAACATGCATATTATGATCAGATAAAATTTTCTATAGTTTCTGGTCAAAGATCCATATTAAAAAAAAAGTTTCACAACTCTCTTCTCCATTTTTTAAGTACATGGTCTGAAAGTACTTTCAATATCTTTCCATTATGTAAGAATGAAAAGATGGGTATTGGAATGAAAAGATGGGTATTGAATGAAAGGACTATGAGTGGTCAGGGTCATGGACCCAGAAAGTGTAGCCTTAGCGGGGAATGTTAAGGAGCAAGTCAGGAAACTGGGCCATGCCCAGAGTCACACCCAGGGGGCGCAAATTGCACCTCCTGGGGCCACAAGACACCGGAGGCAGCAAGTGGCGGTCACGAGCCTGAGCAGAGGCACAGGAAGTGAACTCAGTGACGGCACGGTCCGTGGTTCTGAAGCTCCAGCCCTCAGTGTGGCTCCTCCTGTATAACAGGCGCTCAGTCAGTACAGACTGAGAATGGAGAACAGGGAAGAAAAGAGGGTAAACCAAGCATTACAAATGAACTACCTAATTTATAATATTGCTGTGGCCAATCATGTGATGTCAGCGTAGACATAATGTCTAGAGACCTGGATTCTTTTTCAACACAAAGCTTTCCATGACACAGAAGGCGGTTCCTTGGAGTGTTTATTTTGTGCAACACAGTAGAAGGGCTGAGAAGGACTCCAGAGGCCTATATGTCCTATGGAATAATGACCTCAGTGGGAAAACGAAGTACTTTGCAGTGGAGTTGGCTGGTTCTATCCCAGTGGCTGTAACATTTACAAGAAGAATTAAAAGTTTTTAAAATAAAAGAGCCAGATTTATTAGGGAATCTACCCTTCGAGAAGACAACGGCTCTGTTTTAAGAAAAATCCAGTAAATTCATAAATTTCTGTTTATCAATTTAAACATATACATAATTTATACTGGTAAATACAGCACTTAAAAGAGGCAACTGCAAATGATTCTTAAAAACTGTTCTTTTTTTTTCATATTTGTTTTTTTCTTTCTGACTTATTCACTCTGTATAACAGGCTCTAGGTTCATCCACCTCACTAGAACTGACTCCAATGCATTCCTTTTTATGGCTAAGAAATATTCCACTGTATATATGTACCACAACCTCTTTATCCATTCATCTGATGATGGGCATCTAGACTGCTTCCATGTCCCAGCCATTGTAAATAGTGGTGCTGGTAAAACAGTACTGATGAACCTATTTGCGGGGCAGGAATAGAGACACAGACATAGAGAACAGACTTTGGACACAGCAAGGGAAGGAGAGGGAGACAAATTGAGAGACTAGCATTGAAACACATACACCAGCAAATATAAGCTCAGCTCAGTCGCTCAGTCATCTCCGACTCTGCGACCCCATGGACTGCAGCACACCAGGCCTCCCTGCCCATCACCAACTCCCGGAGTTTACTCAAACTCACGTCCATTGAGTTGGTGATGCCATCCAACAACCTCATTCTCTGTCGTCCCCTTCTCCTCCCACCTTCAATCTTTGCCAGCATCAGGGTCTGTTCAAATGAGACAGTTCTTTGCATCAGGTGGCCCAAGTATTGGAGTTACAGCTTTAGCATCTACTTCCAATGAACATTCAGGACTGATTTCCTTTAGGATGGACTGGTTGGATCTCCTTGCAGTCCAAGGGACTCTCAAGAGTCTTCTCCAACACCACAGTTCAAAAGCATCAATTCTTCAGTGCTCAGCTTTCTTTATTAGTCCAACTCTCACATGCATACATGACTACTGGAAAAACCATAGCTCTGACTAGACAGACCTTTGTTGGCAAAACATCTCTGCTTTATAATATGCTGTCTAGGTTGGTCATAACTTTTCTTCCAAGGAGCAAGTGTCTTCTAATTTCATGGCTGCAGTCACCATCTGCAGTGATTTTGGAGCCCAGAAAAATAAAGTCTCTTTCTGTTTCCACTGTTTCCCCATCTATTTCCCATGAAGTGATGGGACCAGATGCCATGATCTTAGTTTTCTGAATGTTGAGTTTTAAGCCAACTTTTTCACTCTCCTCTTTCACTTTCATCAAGAGGCTCTTTAGTTCTTCACTTTCTGCCGTAAGGGTGGTGTCATCTGCATATCTGAGGTAATTGATATTTCTCCCGGCAATCTTGATTCCAGCTTGTGCTTCCTCCAGCCCAGCATTTCTCATGATGTACTCTGCATATAAGTTAAATAAGCAGGGTGACAATATACAGCCTTGACGTACTCCTTTTCCTATTTGGAACCAGTCTGTTGTTCCATGTTCAGTTCTAACCGTTGCTTCCTGACCTGCATACAGATTTCTCAGGAGGCAGTTCAGGTGGTCTGGTATTCCCATCTCTTTCAGAATTTTCCATAGTTTATTATGATCCACACAGTCAAAGGCTTTGGTGTAGTCAATAAAACAGAAATAGATGTTTTTCTGGAACTCTCTTGCTTTTTCGATAATCCAACGGATGTTGGCAATTTGATCTGTGGTTCCTCTGCCTTTTCTGAAGCCAGCTTGAATATCTTTAAGTACTGGGTTCATGTACTGTTGAAGCCTACCTTGGAGACTTACTATGCTTTGAGCATTACTTTGCTAGTGTGTGAGATGAGTGCAACTGTGCGGTAGTTTAAGCATTCTTTGGCGTTGCCCATATATAAAATAGATAGTAATAGGAAGTTGCTGTATAACAAAGGGAGCTCAATGTGGTACTCTGGGATAATCTATGGGGTGGAATGGGGTGAGTGGGAGGTTCAAGGGGAGGGACATATGTATACTTACGGCTGATTCACACTGTTGTATGGCATAAACCAATGGCATAAGCCAACACAATATTATAAAGCAATTATCTTCCAATTAAAAATAAATTTTTAAAAGTATATTTATCAGTTTTTACAGATAATTCACTGATAAATACTTTTTCAAAACTTTATTTTTAATTGGAAGATAATTGCTTTATAATATTGTGTTGGCTTCTGCCATACAACAATGTGAATCAAGTTTTTTTTTTTTTTTATCAGTTTATATAAGTAATTCACGGGCTTCTTAGGTGACTCAGTAGTAAAGAATCTGCCTGCCAGTGCAGGAGACAGAACATGTGGGTTCAATCACGGGGTCCAGTGGATTTCCTAGAGGTGGAATTGCAGCCCACTCCAGTATTCTTGCCTGGAGAATCCCACGGACAGAGGAGTCTGGTGGGCTACCCGTCCACAGGGTGGCAAAGAGTGGATAGAAACTAAGCACACACACACACACGTGATTCACACAGTGGGAAGTTATGTAAAAGAAGACACACTTTCAACTAGCCATTGAAATACATCTTTTAAAACAGTCAGATTGAATATTGTTCATAATTTGGACACAGAGAGTTGCTTTTGCTTTCTTGACATAATCAGCTTTACGAAGATTAACATATATTTCCCATGGTTTTAGAGACAGAAAGATGCATGATTCTTATTAGACAAAGTCACCTTGGGAGATCACAGTCTTATTTGTACCTAAATGTGCTGTCTGCACAAAAATTCAGCTTGGGAAAAGTGTTGTATTAAATAGGCTGCATAAATATGAATTAAATAAGAAATGAAGAGACAGGTATGAGCTCTATGGGAATCATTCTGGGTAGGTTATCACAAGAGGACCTGCTTTTATTCTTCAATTTTTCCACCTTGAAACAGCGCTACTGTGGCAGAGATGGCTGGGTTGCTTCCCAAACATTCATTTTACCTATTTCTTAACCCTTTTTTCTCATTAATGGAAACCAAAACTTTCATTCATCACTTTTCCTGTAATAAAGATTTTTATTTCTCAGTTTTGTAGGTAGATGTGGCTCTGGGATTTATGATATGGCTGCTTAAAGGGAAGCTGACTTAGCTGAGACCCCTGCAGTTTTACTCTTTCCCTCGTCCTCCCTCTGCTGACCTGGAATCCAGATACAGTTGCTGGAGCTTCAGCAGTCTTCTTGGACCATGAAGCAGCCTTGAGGATGAAGGTACACAATTCAGATAGTAGAGCATATTGGTAGAGCTTGTGTCACTGGTGATGTAGAAGGATAGTATACCACCTCTGGACTACCTATTTCTGGAGATTTTTGTGTGTAAAAATAAACCATTAATATCTTATTTATGCTATTTGGACCATAAGGAATGCTAGGCACTGAAGAATAGGTGCTTTCAAACTGTGGTGTTGGACAGGACTTGAGAGTTCCTTGGACTGCAAGAAGATCAATCCAGTCCATCCTAAAAGAAATCAGTCCTGAATATTCATTGGAAGGACTGATGCTGAAGCTTAAATACTTTGGCCACCTGATATGAAGAGCTGACTCATTGGAAAAGATCCTGATGCTGGGAAAGAACTGAAGGCAAGAGGAGAAGGGGATGACAGAGAATGAGATGGTTGGATGACATCACTGACTCAATGGACATGAGTTTAAGCAAACTTCAGGAGATGGTGAAGGAGAGGGAAGCCTGGCATGCTGCAGTCCATGGGGTTGCAAAGAATTGGACATGACTGAGCGATTGAACAAAAACAATTCTTTTATTATATAAATAGTACCTAATATTAATGGATATTTGTTTGTTGTTTAGTTGCTAAATCGTGTCTGACTCTTTGCGACCCCATGGACTGCAGCCCGCTAGGCCCCTCTGTCCATGGGATTTTCCAGCAGGAACACTGGAGTGGGTTGCCATTTCCTCCTCCAGGGGATCTTCCTGATCCAGGGATCAAACCCACATCTCCTACACTGGCAGGTGGATTCTTTACCACTGAGCCACCAGGGAAGCCATTAACAAATATACTCCTACAAAATAAAAGGCTGATTATCTAATACAAAGAAATAACTATAAATAGGACTTACCATAAGGTACTAATACATTTAACTCTGTCAGCAGTCCAAATAACACTTTCTTTATACACAGAAAAACTTAAAGAATGCTATTTTCTGACTATATAATTTAGAACCCATGGTTGTTTAGAGAATTCACTGCATCTTTATTTAAAAAAAAATACATACATAAAATGGTAGCTAATCTAAACTGCAAGCACAGGGCCTAAGAAAAAAGGAATCAATGACTTTTTTCAGGCCATAAAACATTTTCATGGTGATGTCATTTCAGTAATATTGTACTTTCTGCCTAGAGAGCTTATTCAATTTTCTCAGTCTAATATTGTCTCCATAGACCAAGAAAATGATGTTACCAATTTTCTTCTAGTTTTTTTTTTTTTTTTAACCTCAGTAGCACTACATTTGGAGACAAATTATGAGAATTAAACCTGTTTAATACATATATACCTTAAGGAAAACAAATCGTACCTGTATTGTACTCAACTAAGTAATGGAAAATATTTTACTATCTGACCTCTATAATAAAATTAAGACCAAAAACATGAGGCCCGATACATTGTTCAGTGCCGAACTCATGATTCTTTTCCCTATATTTTTGGGAACCATTTCAGGAACATAATATTATTTCACAGCTCACATTTTTAGAAGATTTGGCATTTGGGGCAGCCTTAAATGTCTTAGATTTTCTAAAGTCACTTCCAGAATTGTTTCATAGTGAATTGATTCCTTGCTTAACTATTCTTGATTCAAAGTTTTATCAAAGTCAATTAAAAGAGATACTCCTACTGATGTTGCAGGCTTTCATTCCTTTTCTATTTTTAAAAATATTATTTTATACAGTCACTGGGTAAAGAATGGGAAGCCCATGGTGGCTCAGACAGTAAAGAATCTGCCTGCAATGGAGAAGACCCGGGTTCAGTCCCTGGATTGGGATAAGAGTAGACATATTAAACCCAGTTTCTTTTCTTTTCTTGATTTTGTGAAGCCTTGACTTCTCAGAAGATGGGTAGATAAAAAAACAAAAAAACCCCAAAACATAACAAAAACCCTCGACAGACTTGACAAAGACTTCTTGAAATACTGACAATGTCCTCTTGCAACCAAATAACTAAATTAAAAATATCAGAGAGAATCTCCTTTCAAATGACATAAAAATGCAGTTCACATTTGAAGATTTCTGTCTGCTAGTTCGTGTTATATGCTACATAAGCCACAGTAAAACATCCACTAATATCCTTCTATGAAAGTTACCATCTGAACATACAGAATGGCTCTTTGAATGAATGGATAGAGAATGGTTTAAAAAAAAAGCTATATTTATATAGCTTTTTTTTTTTAACCATTCTCCATTGAGAGAAAAGACTCAATGAGAAAAAGACTTCCAACTCTTTCAAGAAGCCCTAAGTTATTCTGAATTGCCTGACTAGGTTTCAGATTTTCAGATCATCATTAATTACAGGTAATACAGAAGGACAGAAACTCCAGTGTTCTCAGAAACTGACAGCTTTAAGTACTTGGTACGCACAGCTCATCAGCTCTCAGAGGGACGGGCTCGTGTATGTGCAAGTCTGGCTACGGCAACGCCTGCCCTCACTTCCTGTGAGACTCACCTCAGAAGCTGGGGCCCTTCAAAGGCTTCACAGCTCTGAGCTCCACAAGGCTTAATGCCAGCAGTCAGCATTCCTGCTATTTCCCTGCAGTTATATTCTCTATGACCTCTCTGCCAGACAGACAAGAAATGCCAATTTATGAGCTGACACTGGGATCTGGGTGGCAGGAACAGATGTTATCGTCACTTCCAATATATGCAGGAAAGAAGTGCCCCGGGGAAATGACTCTGGGCAGTATGAATCAGCCAGACACAACTGAAAGGGCCTCTTCATCCCACTGCAAACCTCCTAGGTCAGAAGGTAATGAATACGGAAATGCAATCCAAGGTACCTACAGGCTCTCTTCATTCTGCTGATGTCCCCAGAAGTGGGGGAAACGCAGTTAGAGACATTAGCATAATCTCTAAGAGAATTTATAAACAAATCATTTATCTTGCTGTCCACTTATCAGGGGCCGTGGATAAATGGCTTTGTACTCTGCAGTGCTGAGCCATCAGCATTTATTTGCATATCTATGGGTTTATAATTGCAGGCTCTTATAGCATATAATTAGTACACCCCAGCCTGTGGTGATCTTTCTTTTCTCTGGACACCATTAGCACTTGCTATTTGTTCTGCTTTCTGGGGGCAGTTTTAATTGCTCATCCACAATGCTAGTATATTAGAGGGAGGTGCTTCACTCAACCTTATTTTAAGGAAAACCACCTTCCAGTAGTCACCTAGGCACATGAGAGCTGGACCATAACGAAGGCTGAGTGCTGAAGAATTGATGGTTTCGAACTGTGGTGCAGGAGAAGGCTCTTGAGAGTTCCTTGGGCTGCAAGGAGACCAAATCAGTCAATCCAAAAGGCGGTCAACCCTGAATATTCATTGTAAGGACCAATGCTGAAGCTGAAGCTCCAATACTTTGGTCACCTGATGTGAAGAGCTGACTCACTGGAAAAGACCCTGATGCTGGGAAAGACTGAGGGCAGGAGGGGAATGGTGGCAGAGATGAGATGGTTAGATGGCATCACTGACTCAGTGGACATGAGTTGAGCAAATTCTGGGAGACAGTGAAGGACAGGGAAGCCTGGTGTGCTGCAGTTTATGGGGTTTCAAAGAATCGGACACAACTTAGCAACTGAACAATAACAACCCTGCCTGTAATCGCCCTTGCCCATTTGCCCCACATGAGTCCAACCCAACTTACTCTCCTCCCTAGCCAAACTGCTTGGACCAGGGTTGGACCCCCCAACTCTGCAACCATGGCTTGCATGGTAGTGCTCAAAAAAGTCAAGGCCAATTGGATTCTGTGGAATGTGAATAAAGGGGGAGAAAAAGAAGTTGTAAACTGGTAGCAGAAGGGAAAGATGCAGGCATGTAGAGGGTAGCTATAGCTGTGTCTATCTATTACAAAGCACCAGAGCAAAGCTCTACCAAATTTTGTCTCAAAAGTATCTAGTAGTTTCTTAAACCCAAAGTAACTGTTTGGGTCCATTCTTTAAGGGGACTACTGGGCTCATGCTACTGAATTTCTCTGTAGATTTCATGTGCCATTTGCTGTATAGTGAAGATCAACTATCACCTCCCACCGTATTTTCTTACTGAAGCTTAAGTCACATCTTTTGCTGGCAATCAAACGAGTGAAAATTAAACAGGTAGCTTTGCTATTAGTGTCCTTTTCAGAACACCTCAGCTAGATTAGGCTGCTCAAGGATAAAAGACAAATGCTTGGACCTTCATGTAATCCCGTAGCCACCTGAGACTAATACCATGCTGATCGTTAAAATTTTGTTCCCTATGGATTCTTTTGCATTACTTTTATTCTCTGAAATACTGTATTAAAATATTATTATCTTAATTACTGCATCTTTGAGCGCCTCCTTATTTTGCACTTGATCTGTAACTTTTACTTGTCTCACCCTAACTCCCAGGCCTGTACTTAGAGCCAAGGTAGATATAATGATGATAATGACAGTGATGGTGATTGTAAATGCTCATCTGTGTTGCACCAGAAGATACAAGGTCAAAGGAATATGACTCACTTCTCAGAGTTACAGGAAGAGTGACTCATTTAATCAAGTTTTCCATGTCTCGATTAAATGCACTGCTCTCCAATCCTTCAGACTATCTCGGGCAGAGTTCTCACCTCATTACACTGTCATATTTGGTGCACTGGGCTCTTTCCTTCTCTTGACTATTAGCTCACTGAAGATCAGCACCAAATCTCATTTATCTTTGTTTCCCCATAACTTTCCTGAGTGTAGGAAGGTATGAATGAAGCACCGTCATGGAAAAGGAATAGAGCTGTAACAGAAAATGTGATTAGTGCTTTTAATTCTCTCTTCCTGAACTAGAGCTAAATGGGAAGAGCCTAAAATTGCAGGAAGAAAGATTTGGGTTAAATATTTGTATAACTCTGACAATAAATCTCTCTGTCATACAGACTGGTATGGATAAATCTGTAAGCCATTCAGATTTTCCACCCCTTATCCTACTATGGCCTTCCCTGGCTGCCCAAAGTGGGCAAGAAATATCCAGACCCCTGCCCTACATCAGCAGGCACGCTTGCAGGCTTAGTTGCTCAGTCGTGTCTGACTCTGAGACACTTTTGACTGTAGCTCGCCAGGCTCCTCTGTCCGGGGAATTTTTCAGACAAGAATACTGGAGTGGGTTGCCATTTTCCTCCTCCAGGGGATCTTCCCAACCCTGGGGATCAAACCCGAGTCTCCTGTGTCTCCTGCACTGCAGGCGAATTCTTTACCAGCTCAGCCATTAGCAGTACATATACCCAAGCTACATTAATAATGGCAGTTGGATGGCTGAGGGCTTGGAGGCCTAAACATCTAGAATATTGCCTGACATAACTTGGAGAAAAAGCTTTTCAAATCTTAAAATATATTCTCTTTGTTACATGTAGTACATTACATACTGTTCTTTACACATAGTACATTGTTCTTTGAGCCAAGGATTTGGATAAGGAAGCATAAAGAGACTGAATTTCAGGCCTGGGCTAATTAGATCTTAAAGGCAGAATTTGGGGAAGCCTAAACATAATTAGGAGATAAAACAGAATATCAGATCAAGAGGTAAACTATAAGGCTGAACACGTGAATTTGACATTATAATGATAAGAATTAAGGAAGAGGCTGACTTGTCTTATACTGAACTTTAAGCAGAAAATTGTTTGCAATTTGGCAAAGGTATTATCAGCACGTTAAAGTCTGGCATAGAGATATCTGGAGAATGGATTGGTCTAGGTGATTTGTAAGAATCCATTCATCCCCCTAATTCTAAGCATCATCAGATTGGGCCCCCAAGGACTTCTTCCATTAAGACCCTTGGAATGGACGCCTATTTGCACCATATTCACTTAAGTTTTCCAAAACGCAGCTTCCTCATTTTAACGATATTGAAGAACCTTCTCTGTATCTGGGCAAAGCTGTAACCTATAACATATTATAATATAATTAATATATAATATAATACATATTATATTATATATATAACATAATTCAGGTTATACTCTGGTTATATATATTTATAATATATAATTATATATAATTCTGGTAATATAATATAATTCTGGTATTATGTTATATATAACATAATACCAGAATTAAGTTATTATGAAGCAGTGTGGTGAGTGTACAGAAACAGAGCTAGGTTTGGATCTTGGTTCTCCAAATTCTACCCAGGTGAACTTCTGCTGTTCCTCACTCCTCCGAGCCTCAGCATCCTCATCCATAAAGCAGCACAGCAGTCTCAGCCTGAGGGTGGCGTGAGGAAGAGAGGAAGAAGGGCTGTAGACCAAGCTCACCCGTCACTCACTGCGGGCTCACGAATAGTGGCCCTGTTGTCTTATTACCTTCAGGCACTCGGGCCCACAGAGAAGCAAAGCCTCAGAGGATGCTCCTCCCACTCTAATGCAATGTGGAAGCAAGTACCAGCCAGTGGTTTCAGTATCAAAAAAGACACTGCATTAATAGTGCCTTCTACAGTCACTTTTGGTCTTGATTGTAAAGGTAATTGACCCTGTATCTGAGCCACATGAGGGCGATGCTCAGTCTTTCTGAACTTCTCAATTATTTTCATTGCCCCTAACAAGGTATCAGCTCCATCTCTAAGCCTGAATTCACGCCTGCGTTTTCATCATGATTTCCTTTCCTGTGTGGCTCCCAGCTGTGGTGCCAGAGCACATTGTTGGGTCACAAGTGATTTTCACTATTATAAATAATAGTCTATGTACCATAATCTATAAGTATTTACTGTTCAAGAAGAGAAATCAGGATTGAGTCCCCATTTTCTCCATATAAACATCACTCTCAGTTATATTTTACTATGTTTGCTTATCAAAGAGGGAAATGGCAGGCCATTTAAAGTCATTTAAAAAGTTTTGAATTATTAAGTGCTTTATTTTCCTCGACAGAATGTTTGGGTTTCAGCAAAATTGGCCCCTTTTAAGACAGTGGCTTATAAATGGTTCATGAGGGTTTTATTGGATTAAGATGTACAAAGTTGTTGACCTTGACAATGGTGACTATTAAGAGGCATGTTTCCAAAGAGCACCGGAATCACAGTACTGTGGTATTGGGTAAATGTTGTCCAGCTACAATAGTGCTTTTGTGGCATTCCGAAAGATGTGAAACAAGTATTATCTAAGACACAAGATCAGTATGTCCAGACCAAGATCCTTGAGATGCAGACTTGACTTGTTAGAGGAAGGTTTCCTGGTGGCTCAGATGGTAAAGAATCCACCTGCAATGCCGGAGAACCAAGTTTGACCCCTGGAAGATTCCCTGGAAAAGGAAATGGCAACCCACTCCAGTATTCTTGCCTGGAAAATTCCATGGACAGAGGAGCCTGGCAGGCTATAGGCCATGGGGTTACAAAGAGTCAGACACAACTGAGTGACTAACATTTTCACTTTCAGTTTTGTTTCAACATAGTATTTAAATGCGTTTATTTTTTATAAACCTACTTTTAAAGATTTCTAAGAATTTTTTAAATGAACTCATGGGACAAAATGTCAATCTATAGAAAAAAAGCAGATTAACAATTATATAGCATTTTGATGGAAAAAATTTTAAGCATACAATAAATAGAAGAAATCACACAAAAGACATGAGATTTCACTACACAAAAAATGTAAAACCACTAAATAAAAAAACTGATAAGCGAGCAACAAGCTGGGGAAAGATATACTCAAATCTGTTTATCAATAATTTTAAAGATGTTCCTACAACTCAATAAGAAACAACACAAACTTTCAATAGATGTTGCTAGTGCCCAATCATAAAAGAGGAAGTAAAAATGACAGATAGACACACACATATAAATGTCTAGCCTTAGAAGGAATAAAAGCAATACAAATTAAATGATACTCTCCCTTTGCTTATTTAAAATAATAAAAGATTTTCAAATCAATATAAATCATAATTTAGTTGTGGTACGGTGAGATAGACATTCATATTGCTGGTGTTATAAAGTATAAAGCCCCCTTAAAACATTCCAAGAAAGCAATTTGGCAATATATTTTGGGAGTTTTAAGAAGTAATCCTACCCTTTGGTTCAGCAATTCTACCTCTAGTGTGCAATCTTAAGAAGATAAAAAAGTTGAACAAAGGTTTCTACAGAGAGTCTTTGTGGTTCGTTACAAGAGCAGACCAGAACAAAAGGAGATGATCAAAATGTCCAACAAAGAGATACAGATATAGGACATAAGATACAGCCACATGTTTAGCCATTCAAGTTAATATTCATAAAATAGTTAATAATATAGGCAAATATTTTGTTGGAGTATAAAATTACATATAGGGTCGTGGGAAAGTGGGAGGTGCAAACGCCTTATTCTCCTACCACTTGGGAAGGAGACTGGAGTTAAGATGAAAAAGAAAACAGTGAAAAGTAGGATTCAGGTGAAGGGCTCGGCTGGGTGGAGAGGGCTTTTTAGAAAGTGGCAACACACAGCACGTGCAAAATTAAAGAGAAATCTGAAAACAGCCACATTTAGGGAATTTGTTAAAGGCCTGAGTAGGAGACAGACTTGAAAAGACAGGCAGGTCTTGAGCACAATTCCAATATTCACAGGCAATGGGAAGTCATGAGATTAGTGGGTACCGAATGCAGTTAAGTGAGTTTAATTATTTTGACTGTTTATTTGTACATTCTTTCATTCACTTCATAAATATTTACCAAATGCCCACGGTATACCAGAGAGAGGTACTAGATATATATAGATTAGTGAATAAGACAAAATGTTCCTGCTGGTCACTGAGCAAATGTTCTATCTGCAAGGAACAAAGACTTATTGGAACTTCTGCAGGACATATATGCATGGTTACTCAGAATAAGCTGAACTGGCAAGATCAGGAATGGTGAGAACCAATGAACTCAATCTTTGTTCCAGATCCTTCCTGTCGAGATGACAGCTTTTCTTTCTGTGCTACTTCTTTCTTCTCTCTACTCACCACTGTTGATGACCAATATTCTATAAATGAGATACTCCCTACCTCAGAGTTTCTGTTTGCTCCTGGTGTCTGCTTCCTAATAACATCAGCTTACACATGACTCTGATTAGTCATTGGAAGGACTGATGATAAAGCTGAAGCGCCAATATTTTGGCCCCCTGATGCGAAGAGCTGACTCATTAGAAAAGACCCTGAAGCTGGAAAAGACTGGAGGCAGGAAGAGAAGGGGGTGTGACAGAGAATGAGATGGTTGGATGGCTTCGCTGACTCAATGGACATGAGTCTGAGCAAACTCCAGGAGATAGGGAAGGACAGGGAAGCCTGGTGTGCTGCAGTCCATGGCGCTGCAGAGCAGGACACAACTTCCCAACTGAACAGCAACACATGCATCATGTTGGACTCTGGCCTTCTTTACATTGTTAACTATTAGCTTCTCCTTTGAGAATCACTTGATTTGGCCTGCTTTTCAGTGAAAAATTCCTGAGAGAGACCTACTTCACTTTTTTGAGCAAACCACATTACTGGTCACTGGTTAACTTCTGGAAAGCCCTCCTTTGGGTCAAGCACAGACTCTCAGGTCTGGCTGAGACATTCAGGTCTGGCTGGGGGACGAGCCACCTGGCCCTTCTGTGTTTGCCCTTTCGGCAGACCGTAGCGGGGCACAACTGTTCGAGGTGAGCTGGGCATCCTGCTGATATTCTAAGGTTTGGCCTGTGGAGTAACTGCCCACATCTCCATCTTCTCAGCCAGTACTATTTGAAGATGGTGCAAAGAGAGGGAAACCCTGCCTTTGGAGGAACAATTTAGAAACAACAAGTCTGAACAAGAGAAAAATATGAGGAGAATATATATGTCAGTCCTAATCTCCCAATTTGTCCCATCTTCCACTTCCCCTCGGTATGTCCGTATTATATCTGCATCTTTATTCCTAACCTGCCAATAGCTTCATCTGTACCATTTTTCTAGATTCCCAGGGGGAATCTGCTATGAAGGACAGGAAGCTTAGCTCTACTCTGTGATGACCTAGAGGGATGAGGTGGGGATGGTGGGGAGGTCCAGAAGTGGGGGATATATGTATACATACAGCTGATTCACTTCACTGTACAGAAACTAACACAGCATTGTGAAGCAACAGTACTCCAGTAATTTAAAAAAAAAGAAAAGAAAAATATAGGGAACATCACCTTCCCACCCCCAAATAAGGTTCAAAGCTTAATATCTCCATAGGGTTTCTCTCTGTTTATCACGGTATTAAGACATAATACAAAAATTACATAATACATAATTACAAAAGAAAAACTCTACAATGCTAATTTTCTTTTCTCAGAGGCTCCAAGATGATTTGCATCTGTAACACTGAAACTAAAGGTTTCTAAATTGGTTAAGGTCTTGCATTTGAAAATTCACACCTACATACGAATTTCTGAATATGTTTAGCCAAATCCTATCTTCCAAAGCAGAATGTGATAATGTTAATTCAACTATATATGTCTGCATGTCGAATTTACATTATCCATACAGACTCTATAGGGGAGAAAACCCCTTGTGCCTTTAACTGAATGAAAGCTCAGGTGAAGGATAAGAGCAGGTCCCATGAAGGAAAGATAATGTTCAAATAAAGTCTCTACTTATCAACAGGAAGGATGAAATGGTATTAACTAAATCCCTTAAATGGATTTCTTTTCCATCCTTGAGGAAATGGTACATTTTCCTCTATTTCATGAGGCTGTTGCCATTCACTCTTTTGGGTCTATTACTGCCAGCAGGTTATGAAGATTGCCTGGTAGCCAGGAAGGAAGGATAAGACATCCATAAGAACAAAAGATTGCAGCAGCCTTGCCCGCTCTCTTTCGAGAGGATTGCACTGCGACTAAAATTGGATGAAAAGACAGCCTGAGGTCATAAATTATCTTGACCTGATGGTCCCACATCCAAGTTAAATTTACATTTATTGGTCCCTTCTTCCAACCATATATTTTAGGAAGTTTCTGTGGATGTATGTATAACTTGTTTCTCGTTTCTAGCAGGGTCTCAATCCTATTTTCCCCATAAGTCCTCTCAAGTACACCTGAATGCAACTTTTTCTCTCTTCTAAACTCCCATATAGTATATTATTTATCATTGCCACTTAGTTTTATACTTTGAGTATTTTAAGTAGTAATAACAACTACTTACAAATATCTTGGAAACTCACTGTGCGGAAAGCACTGTTATATATGCCTTATATATCATGGATTATGTAATCTACCCATTAATCCTAAAACATCTGTGACCCTATTATCTGTGGGACTTGGTGGTGCCTTGCCTCTCCTCACAGAGCTGACTGGTTAATGACATGGATGGGCTTTGAACCCAGGTCGCCTGGCTGCAAAGCCTGGGTTTGAACCATTAGTTTTGTTTTTGCTTTTTAATTAATTGTTAACTAATTTTAATTCTCTTGACCACACCCTGTGGCAGGTGGGATCTTAGTTCCCCCACCAGGGATTCAACACACACGTCTTGCACTGGAATATGGAGTCTTAACCACTGGGTTGCCAGGGAAGTTCCTGTAACCATTATGTTTTATTTTAACAATGTGTCTAGCATATGCTTTCCCTAAAGTATCTAACTATATTTCTTGGTCATCTTGGCAATTATAGCTCCTGTTTTAAAGGCAGCCGAGACGAGAACAAAGAGAGCAAGCTGTGAGTCTGATTAGATTCAAGTTCCAGCTCCATCATGTAGAAGCCACATAATCTTGGGCAATTTGTCTACCTCTGTGCCTCAGTTTCTTCCCCTGTGATCAGGAATGGTGCCTGCCTCTTGGGGCCTGATGAGTATTAGAAGAAATGAGGCTTTAGCAGCACTTAGCACAGTGCCTGATTGGCTCTTAGTAAATGTCATGATTGCTGCAGATATTTAAACAGGAATCAGGACAGTCAGTTACCCAGTGTATACACCCATCTGCAGTCACTTCTGTGGATGTACGTTCATTCATGAGAGATGATTTCCTCTTATGATGACAAGACCATCTTTCTGGCTATGCTTAGGACTGCCAGAGTTAGCAAACAAAATGGAATGCTCAGTTAAATTTGAATTTCAGGTAAACAATGAATAATTTTTAATATAAATATGCTAATATGCATGGGACATATTTATATGGAAAGCTCTTCATTGTTTATCATGGTTGAAATCCAGCATTTGATTCAAATTTAAGTAAGCATCATTATTTACCTGGCAGCCAGCTGGCCCTGTGCCTTGCCAGCTCCCTGTGTTGCCAGTGCTCTGTGTTGGAGCATACGCATTCACACTGCGGTATAATTTACTTGTTTATTCTGACTCTCCTTTTGGTTGGCTGCATTCTTTTAAATCAACGAATGGTCTTGATTTATTTTTGTATTCCTAGTGTTTAACGCTGTATATCTATACTTATGCCCAAATTCATATCTGTACTCAAATCTTCACATAAGCTGCAGATATATATTTAAATAAATAAGAATTTAATAAAATATTTAAATAAAAATGTCTATAACAGATTACATCATATATATAGTTATGCAATTGTTTTTATTTCAACAGTTTGTATGGTATGTTAGACATCCTTCCAAGACATAGCACTGTCCTGTAGCACTCTCCTGACATAGCAACCTTTCCTCTAATAGCTGCAAAGATCTTCTTTATACATTAGTGGTGATGGTATAAACTGCTGAACCTATGACCCAGAAATCCCACTTCCAAGAATTTGTCATACAAAATTGAGGATGATAGGTATACATAGAAAGTCACTGTCACAAAGTCTGTAAAAACAAAACACTGGAAAAAACATATATGTTCATCAGTATTGAATAGACATGTAAGTATTAAAAATATTGCATGGAAGCAGATATGGTGACAAAGATATTCACTATATGTTATTAAATTAAAATAGTATATGCTGCTGCTGCTGCTAAGTCGCTTCAGTCGTGTCCGACTCTGTGCGACCCCATAGACGGCAGCCCACCAGGCTCCCCCGTCCCTGGGATTCTCCAGGCAAGAACACTGGAGTGGGTTGCCATTTCCTTCTCCAATGCATGAAAGTGAAAAGTGAAAGTGAAGTCGCTCAGTCATGTCTGACTCTTAGCGACCCCATGGACTGCAGCCCACCAGGCTCCTCTGTCCATGGGACTCTCCAGGCAAGAACACTGGAGTGGGTTGCCATTTCCTTCTCCAATGCATGAAAGTGAAAAGTGAAAGTGAAGTCGCTCAGTCATGTCTGACTCTTAGCGACCCCATAGACGGCAGCCCACCAGGCTCCCCCGTCCCTGGGATTCTCCAGGCAAGAACACTGGAGTGGGTTGCCATTTCCTTCTCCAATGCATGAAAGTGAAAAGTGAAAGTGAAGTCGCTCAGTCGTGTCCGACTCTTAGCGACCCCATGGACTGCAGCCCACCAGGCTCCTCTGTCCATGGGACTCTCCAGGCAAGAGTACTGGAGTGGGGTGCCATTGCCTTCTCCAAAATAGTGTGTATATATATACATATACATATATATATATATAAAGTAATTTAAAAAAATATATTTTTTATATTATAGATATTGAGAAAAAAATTTTGTCAGGGAATTTGCTGAATATCATGTCTGGGAAATACATCTACATAAATTTTTATTTTCTCTTAATATTGCACATTTTCTAAATACTTTTAAATGACATTAAAATTGTTTATCATATAAGCTGAGAGATAAAAAGCTTTAACTCTACATGTGTAGTATGAGGCCAATTCTGTGAGACGTATATCTCTATGCCTATATGTAAGTTTGGAAAAGTCAATGAAAGGTTAATACTGCTTTCTCTGAGTGATGGAATCATGGGCAATTTTGAATTCTTAATTGTATTTTCCTATATTTTCAAATTATTTTCTTTTGCTCCAGGGGACTGCTAGAGATTTGTACTGGGTCTTATTCAATTCGGCCCCAAAGATCTAGATATTCTCAAACAACAGAAATAGAAAATATACATTTTCCTGCTATTAGGCTAATTTTTGTTTAATAAGGAGTAACTTTTATTTCTGTATGATGCACAGGTACTAACAAGTTATTTTAAGAGTGGCAATTCAGCATTATGAATAATGGTTATGACTAACAGAGTGGCTTAATGGGTATCACCATATTTAATTTGTCAAAATCTCAAATGTCTTGAGTTATGCAAATATATTCAATACTAAGAAGATTCCAGTTAAGGTTTAGCTCATAATAAGCAATTATGTGCTAACTAGAATCCTTTCATAGAAATGGTAATAATTAAAAAAAATATTTGTAGTGACTGTAGTCTTTTTCCTAATGCATCTACTCATTCATCTAACATATATTTACATAGTCAGAAAACATACAGGGTGGAAAGAAAATGAGCCTTCAGATTATAAAACCTGGGTCTGAAATCTGTCCTGCCACTTACCAGTGTGACTCCGGTGAAGTTACTTAGATTGAATCTTGGCTGCCTTATCTAGAAAATGGTTTAACTCAAGGCCTACCTTATAGGATTGCTATGAGATGAAATGAGATGCAATATCCAAAGCCTTAAATAATCACTGCCATATGGTAGGAGCTCAGTAAATAACTATATTTATGTTCTATTTTTATGCACAAATTTGGATGATGTGGAAGATAAAAATCTGATCCAACATAGATTCTTCCCTCAAGCATCACTTTGTCTTAGAGGATGTGTATTTGTATGTATGTGTGCATGTGAGTGTGTGTATGTGTATTTTATCAAATAAGGGTAAAATTGGCTATATGTAACAGGAAGAAAAGATAGACTGTCTTGGGAACTCAAATGAAGAGGAAATGCTCTCTTTCAGAGAAAACTGGGGAGAACTGTATTGAAGAAGTATCATTGGAGCTGGGATGAGAAAAATGGGTGGTATCTGAACATGTGAGAATGAAAATGCAGATGGCTAAGGAAAACCTTTGCTTGGTCAACATATGAATCCACTTATAGCCGATTTTCTGTTTTAATAGAAAAACTTCCTTAAATCTTAGGGACATCAAGTAGATTGTGCACATTTAGGGAATTTTATGAATATTTAATATTTTAGGTGGTAGCATATTTTAGTGAAACACAAACCAAATCTGAGTCACAACTCTCCTATCCGCTGTGCAAATTTAGTCAAGTTACCTAATCTTTCTGACTTTCAATCCTGCACAGTTGTGCTAGATGGTACATGACAGGACCACTGTGAAAATAAATAGGAAAAAAGTATCCAAATGATTTATCAGAATGCTTGACATTGGCAGAACTCAGCCAGTATTAATTGTTCTCCCCACAGTCACCAGACTATTCTCCTCATTATTTTCCAAATCTCCTCTCCCTCCCTGCCAAACACATTTTTGGGAGAGAATCATACTGATGGACCTCTTATTCATGCTCTGAGGAATTTTAAATAAGTGGTCTACCTTTGAATGCTGTTGGCCAAGATATTTCCAGCAGGCTGAAAAGAGCACAAATCACCTAGGGGGATGAGACAATCGGCACAAAGTCCATGCACCAAGAGGACTCCTGATCTCTCCGCAGGATGTAGACAACACTGCTTTTCTGGAAAATCCCAACTAGACCAGTACATCCAATGGAAACAGAAGCTGCTTTTAAATGAACTACTGAAATGAAGATACACAATAATGAAGCCAGATGGAGGAGATTTTTCTTTTTCAGATTATCAGTAGAGTGGAAACTCTATCTCTAACCCATCCAGAAGAGATTCAGCAGAAGAAATGATACATTTTCATCACAGCCAAGGTGTATATCATGCAGCAAAACTGCATAAGGGTCATAACAAAAGAACAGACATAGTGAAAAGTTATGGTCAAAACATCAAAGAGCCAGTGGACTTCACAGGTTTTGAATTCAGTTCAGGATAAGTCAGTGTCAGCAGGGTAGAATGCAGAATACAGGACTTAAAGTCATCCCATAATATTCTTCTTAGTCTTCATAGGAAATATTCTGTAAAATCTACATGACTTGCCTGAGCTTTGGGAATTGGATTTTTGGGGTGAGGGGTAGGGAAGGAAAATGGTTGAATATAAGTTTAATAACAGAGAATCCCCAAATTTCTGTCACTGTGGGGTCATGTACATCATCACCTTTAATCTTCACAGCAACAAATTTTCACGGTGGATCTTACCCATCGTTTCTGGATAAGGAAACTGAGGCTCAGAAAGAATGAGGTGTCAAACTGTGAATTGAATGTACTAGTTGACTCTAATGTTCACTATGCAACATTACACCAAAAAATATTTACTGGGAAATGTAAAGCAAAGTAAGAATTGCCAACTGTGTATGAGGCAGTTGTGTGCATTGCTGAATCATAAGGTATTTAGGTGGCAGCCTAATAAAGGTATGGGAATTGGATTAGAATTCTCAATTCACCTCCCCACTACCTCTATTTTCCTGCCGCTGACATCTGTGATAAGCCCATGAGATGATCAACAGCTACTGCTGACTTCAGTATGCATGGAAGACATTGTCTGGTCTGCTGTAAGATGGTAGCTGTATATTTAGGGACCTAGAAGTACCTAAGATACTGTATAACATTTAACATTTATAACATAAAACATTTCTTTCATAGAAAAAAAGGGTGTAGTGGCTATGGGATATGGCATTTCTGAATTCAATCAACATAACCTGTTTGTCTCTGAAGCAATATATGTAATAAAGGAGGGGGTAGGGTGATTTATTGAAATATTAATTTGGTTTGGAACTTACAATGTTTCTTCTTCCTCAAGTTTGAAGCAGCTATTCTGTTAGTGCAATGAACTTATATTCAACTATATTCCCTTGCTCCACTGGAGTTTTGCATATAAGAGGGAAAGTTGATTTTTCCCAAAGAAAAGCTCTTCCAAGTTTTTGTTCTTCAAAAGCTTGAGCTCCTAAAACATTGATGTTCAGGAAGAACTTTAAGAAGCAAGATAGGGACCTACTATCAGATGTAATTTGATTTAAGAAAATAAAATCATGTGCCATTAAAAAAAAAAGTGTGTTTACAGAGTAAAATGCATACCTGCTATAGATGTTAGTAAATAAAAAGTCTAAAATTTTAATTGCAAGATCTAAGCACCACTGAACAGATTCTGTGATTGGTAAATCGTGCTCAGAAGCAATGTTCTTTCTGGGGCACTTATCACTAGTATTGTCACTAGTATTGTCAGTGGCTTAGAGTCACTCAATTTTATTTTATTTTTTAAAGCTACTTCATTGCTAAAAAATTCGAATCAACAAAAGGAGAAAAGGAAAGATATACCCATTTGAATGCAGAATTCCAAAGAAAAGAAAGGAGAGATAAGAAAGTCTTCCTCAGAGATAAGCGCAAAGAAATAGAAGAAAACAACAGAATGGGAAAGACTAGACAACTCTTCAAGAAAATTAGAGCTACCAAGGGAACATTTCATGCAAAGATGGGCTCGATAAAGGACAGAAATGGTATGGACCTAACAGAAGCAGAAGATATTAAGAAGAGGTAGCAAGAATACACAGAACTATACAAAAAAGATCTTCACAACCCAGATAATCATGATGCTGTGATCACTCACCTAGAATCAGACATTCTGGAATGTAAAGTTAAGTGGGCCTTAGAAAGCATCACTACGAACAAAGCTAGTGGAGGTGATGGAATTCCAGTTATTTCAAATCCTAAAAGATGATGCTGTAAAAGTGCTGCACTCAATATGCCAGCAAATGTGGAAAACTCAGCAATGGTCACAGGACTGGAAAAGGTCAGTTTTCATTCCAATCCCAAAGAAAGGCAATGCCAAAGAATGCTCAAACTACCACACAATTACACTCATCTCACACGCTAGCAAAGTAATGCTTAAAATTCTCCAAGCTAGGCTTCAACAACCGTGAACTTCCAGATGTTCAAGCTAGATTTAGAAAAGGCAGAGGAACCAGAGATCAAATTACCAACATCCACTGGATCATCTAAAAAGCAAGAGTTCCAGAAAAACATCTATTTATGCTTTATTGACTATGTCAAGCCTTTGATTATGTGGATTACCACAAACTGTAGGAAATTCTTAAAGAGATGGGAATACCAGACCACCTGACCTGCCTCTTAAGAAATCTGTATGCAGGTCAGGAAGCAACAGTTAGAACTGGATATGGGACAACAGACTGGTTCCAAATAGGAAAAGGAGTACGTCATGACGGTATATTGTCATCCTGCTTATTTAACTTCTATGCAGAGTACATCATGAGAAACGCTGGGCTGGAGGAAGCACAAGCTGGAATCAAGATTGCTGGGAGAAATATCAATTACCTCAGATACACAGATAATACCACCCTTATAGCAGAAAGTGAAGAAGAACTAAAGAGCCTCTTGATGAAAGTGAAAGAGGAGAGTGAAAAAGTTGGCTTAAAGCTTGACATTCAGAAAACTAAGATCATGGCATCTGGTCCCATCACTTTATGGCAAATAGATGGGGAAACAGTGGAAACAGTGGCTGACTTTATTTTTCTGGGTTCCAAAATCACTGCAGATGGTGATTGCAGCCATGAAATTAAAAGACACTTACTCCTTGGAAGAAAAGTTATGACCATCTAGAAGCATATAAAAAAGCAGAGACATTCCTTTGCCAACAAAGGTCTGTCTAGTCAAAGCTATGGTTTTTCCAGTAGTCAGGTATGGGTGCGAGAGTTGGACTATAAATAAAGCTGAGCACCAAAGAATTGATGCTTTTGAACTGTGGTGTTGGAGAAGACTCTTGAGAGTCTCTTGGACTGCAAGGAGATCCAACCAGTCTATCCTAAAGGAAATCAGTCCTGAATATTCATTGGAAGAACTGATGTTGAAGCTGAAACTTCAATACTTTGGCCACTTGATGGGAAGAACTGACTCATTTGAAAAGACCCTGATGCTGGCAAAGATTGAAGGCGGGAGGAGAAGAGGATGACAGAGGCTGAGATGGTTGGATGGCATCACCAATGCAATGGACATGAGTTTGAGTAGACTCAGGTGGTTGGTGATGGACAGGGAAGCCTGGTGTGCTGCAGTCCAGAGGGTCGCAGAGAGTCAGACACAACTGAGTGACTGAATTGAACTGAACTGGATATTTTTTGCTGGTAGAGGGTTTGAAATATTTTGAGAATTACCAAAATGTAGAGTCACTCAATGTTTTTTCTTTTCTTTTTTTTTTTTTAATAAAATTTTGACCTGTGAGGGAAACACCTGATCACATTTTCTTGTAATGTGGTACATTTTGCTTTTACTTTGATAACACAATTTTCTGAAGTCAAAGACACAATGAATTTAAGCCAGTGGTCCCTGAACTTGCCTGCATCAGAATTACCTGATGGCTTTTGTTCTATTTTTAAATACTAATACTATTCCTGAACACACAGATTTGGTAGATCTGGGGTAGGACTTGGGAGTCTGTGTTCAAACAGGTTTCACTTGTGACTGACTGCTTGTGAGGGTTTGGAATTAGGTTTAGACAGTAGACCTGCTCTTTTTGAGAGAGTTATGAAGTAGCCACATTTTGAATTGCCTCATCTCTTTCAGCAAGTGTTGTTCTAAACTTTTTTGACTTGGTAATATTCAGCTGATTAATGTTAGTATCTAGAGAGTATAAATATTAAGTTCTTTTTCTCCACTGGAAGGTAAGAAGTACTACTCTTATTTTATTAGAGGGATATATAAAACTTAACTTTTTGTGATGCTAGGGAAGACTCTTAAGAGTCCGCTGGATAGCAAGGAGATCGAACCAGTCATTCCTAAAGGAAATCAACTTTGAATATTCACTGGAAGGACTGATACTGAAGCTGAAGCTCCAATAATTTGGCCACCTGATGCAAAGAACTGCTTCATTGGAAAAGACCCTGATGCTGGGAAAGATTGAGGGCAGGAGGAGAAGGGGGTGACAGAGGATGAAATGCTTAGATAGAATCCCTAACTCAATGGATATCAGTTTGAGCAAACTCAGGGAGATAGTGAAGGACAGGGAAGCCTGGTGTGCTGCAGTCCGTGGAGTTACAAATAATCGGACATGACTTAGCCACTGAACACCACCACCACCACCACCACCACCACCACCACCACCAAGCAGAATGTAACCAAGTATTTCTGTCTAAGCTACAGAATACAGTGGTTCTCAGGAAGATACTTTCATGCATTGGAGAGGGAAATGGCAACCCACTCCAGTGTTCTTGCCTGGAGAATCCCAGGGACGGGGGAGCCTGGTGGGCTGTCATCTATGGGGTCACACAGAGTCGGACACGACTGAAGCGACAGCAGCAGCAGCAGGAAGATACTACTTTGCTTGAGCTGGGGAGACCACCTTCTCACTACAAGCTTCTCCTCACTTACAACTCCTCATAGCTCCCTTCAGTTGTCATGATTTTAAACTCAGAATAACCTTATCAGAGCTACACTCAGCATTACATGGATTTGACTACATACTGTATGTGGAACTCCATCCAACCGTACATGGTCCGATCTAATATTATACAGCAAAGCCATAGAATTAACGCTACGCTTGGGAAGTAGGAAACTTTACCATAGATATTGCTGTGTATATAGTTGGCTTTTGTGCTCAAATCATGAAGCTATGCTAAAGTCATCACTGTACCTATTGAAAAAGTTTTAGGATGCCTGCATAGTAAACCTGAGTATTTGGAAAGGTATATATTTGTGTTTACTTAACATTCTAGAATTTTTAATTTTAGAGTTTTTAAATTAAAAATCAGTGACTTCCCTGGCAGCCCAGTGGTTAAGACTCTGTGCTTTCACGGCAGTGGGCATGGGTTCAATCCCTGTTTACAGAACTAAGAACCAAGGTCCTGCAAGCCATGTGGAGTGGCCAAGAAAAAAAAATCAGCTTTAAGTCTATAAAGCTTGAGTCGTTAACACAGACTTTTCTTTATAACATTAATGGTTAGGTGTGGTTTTGAATAAAGCCTTCTTAATTAGGATCTCTCTATATATTTTAAAAGAAATTGAAATATAAAGGAAACATCACTAAATCAACATAAGGTCTCAAAATCCACCCTTTTAAAGTAAGGATAAATATAGTATAAATCTAAATTTTATTAGGTTAGCTGAAAGCATTTCCCTCTTGTTCACTTCCTAATTTCATTCCACCATCTCCAACCAGCACTGCTATCAATAACCGCAACTGATCCTATAATCACCATGGTGCCCTGGACTAGAAGTCAAACCTAATAATAATGATAATAATAATAATAATAGTTAACCTGAATTCAGCTTATTTTGTACCAAGCTCTAAACTTCACTGAATCCTAATAATAACCCATGGTATAGGCATGGCTGGGGAAACAGGCATAGAGAGGTGACATAACATGTCCAAGGTCCAAGAGCTAGGAAGTGGTGAACCCAGAATGACTATATGTCCAAAATCTGAACTCTTAGTCAAATGTCACCCTGCTTCTGGGCTCTGGGTTTGGGATTTGCCACTTACTGTTTATTGCTACAGGAGAAATTATGGCATCTCTGTCATCTCAGATGTTCAAACTGCTAAATAAATACAACAACATCTCTCTGCTCATATGGTGTTACAGGAGCTAAAGGGGAAATCGGAGAGTAGCTGGGCAGCACTGGACAGCTATCAGAGTTTACCAGTCCTGTTACAAATTCAGAGCAAGGCCTCACATAATTGGCTGTGAAATCTCTAGCTATCACATTTATTTCAGCTGTTTCATTCTGCCTTCATCCTCTATCTGAACATGGTAAATGAAACTTTAGGAAAAGATTAGGGGGGGTGGAACATAAAAGAAAATATCGAGCTCTAAATGGCTTAGTGGACACCATTTCTATTTAGGACACAGTTTACATAATAAAGGACTCACATCGTTCTACTTCAAGGTCAATCTAATTTTAAAAGAGATCTAGGATGAGCATTGATATTTAAATGTTTACACTCAGAGGCACACACACTCACGGGGACAGCTAAGCTATTTCAGTGAGGACTTCAAATACTCATTAAGGCACCCACATGGGGTCTGGTGTTAGACTGGGAAGGATAAGCTTTAAAGACTGACCCCCAGGCTGCTAGTGCACCATCCAAAAGGCTTGCCCTTTTTCTGAGAAAAACTGACTCCTGCCCTGAACAGGCTGCGATTGTTGCTGGGAGGAAGCAATGAATAAAACTTTAGTTTCACTTTTCTGGACAAAGGAAAAACCAGAGAGAGACTAATTTGAAGCACAGAGGAAATTCTAGAAATATTAATGCTATTAACGCTACCCATGCAGTACAGCAAAAACAGCCAGACCTGGGTTTGAATCCTATCCCTTTATATAGCAACCACATGTCCTTTCCTAGCGGGGTCAAGTATATGCACTCTGGACCCAGACTGAACTGTGTTCAGATCTCAACTTTGCAACTTACTATAGGTATCAACAGAAAATAATGGAAATGTATCACTATTAATAACGATTATCCCCCTCCCATCCAGGCTGGCACATAATATTGAGCAGAGTTCCCTGTGCAATAGGTCTTTGATGGTTATCCATTTTAAATGTAGCAGTGCGTACATGACCTTCCAGGAGGGGGTATGGGGGAGAATGGATACGTGTGTATATGTATGGCTGAGACCATTCACTGCTCACCTGAAGCGATCACAACACTGTTAATCGGCTGTACCCCAATACGAAACAGAAAGCTACAAAGAATAACGATTATCTTTCTGTGGTGTGAATTTTTCTTTACATTTTTGTTATTTTATAACTTTTCTACAAATGCATAATGCTTTTACAATCAGGGAAAATAATAAAACTTATTGGAAAAAAAATGAAGAGGGGTAGAAAGCAATAAAAGGAGTAAGAAATAGATTAAAGATTGAAAAGGATGTCTGGAGAGCATGTTTGCAGGCAGTATTTTTAAAATGTGTTTTACTCAGATATAGCTTGATTAAATTATCTAGGTTAAAGAAATTACCCAGAAGCAAAAAATGAATGATGCAACCTAAAAATTACGAAATTGATGTCTATATTATAAAAGAGTATAAGTCTCTGAAATACAATAATTGTATGCTACGGTTTTCTTATATTTTCTTAAGGCAAACATTACTATTAACATGGTAACCTCCCTCACAGCAGCAGATGGCAACGGTCCCTAACCTTTTTGGCACCAGGGACCAGATCCATGGAAGACAATTCTTCCACAGACCAGAGTGGGGTACGGTTTGGGGATGATTCACGAGCATTACATTTACTGTGCACTTTATTATTATTATATCAACGCCACCTCGGATAATCAGGCATTAGATCCTAGAGGTGGGGACCCTTGGAGCACATGTTAGGAGTCGCTCAGGGATTGCAATGCTGTTCTGGAGAATTTTCAAAGTATACACCACATGTAAACAACTGAGAATCAGCTGTCTTCTATTACTTTATTGACACATGGATGTGAAAACAAATTCCTAGAGGAAGAGGCTATGTCTACTTGTCTTTAATCATAATATGCACCCTGTTTCAATGCCACAGGAAAAGGGCCAGAGATAAGCTACACATTTGTTGGTGGTAGTATTAACTTGCAATTTAAGGGGCCTGGAGTCAATTAATAGCTGATTGCTTGTACGATGGTCCCTACAACATTCTCCATTACCTATCATTAATCCTTTTTTTTTTTTTAATTTAATCTCAACCAGCCCTGGAGGCCAAGGCTAAATTCATTCTATTAAAATGTAATACAGCATTGATTAAACAACTATCTGCTTGAATTTTACATCTATAATAACAATAGCCATAGATGTGCAATAACCATCTTCCATAACATTATAAGGCCTAATGCTGCGTATTTATGTCTGGCTAATTTATTAAGTACATACATAACCATCTTCCATAACATTATAAGGCCTAATGCTGCGTATTTATGTCTGGCTAATTTATTAAGTACATACATAACCATCTTCCATAACATTATAAGGCCTAATGCTGTGTATTTATATCTGGGTAATTTATTAAGTACATACAAAATGATAAACATCTATAAAAGACTGCCTTAAAATTTCCATTACTGTTTCATTTTTCCTATCATTAAATTCATTTCCCTGGCAGCAAACAGCAGCTTAACATGTTTTCCCATAAATACTTGGATATTTTCCATTAGTTAAGATTCATCAGCTTCCCCATTAGCATACGCACTCTCTCTGTTTCTAACAGGATAGCCCTATCAATCATGCGTTACGGTTTATGTAAGTAAATCTAAATGATTATGTGGAGCCACCACCAACAAAGAGAAAATTTCCCTGGAGGCGCCCACTAGCTGAGTCATCCTCCATTTGTCTTACCTGTCTTGCCCCATTCACTCCATCTCATTACTATCCTTTGCTTCAGGAGAGACATTATAGTGCCAGGCTCCACACTGCAGCAAGTGGGCGTGTAGCGCAGGGCAAAACATAACTCAGAGACTTTGCTGATGAACCTCTGACTTGGTTAAGTTCAATAATGCACTTTGCAAAGGCTGTGAGGAGTCTGATGACATATTTTGCAGAATTTCTTTGCATGAAAAGCTACATGGTGTTGGCTGTTGAGGCCTACTATGAAAAAAATAGGGCCAATATCAATTAATTATCCAGAGAATAATTGTATTTGGCTATAGAGGCCAGACTGATGGACTGTTGTTGGTTGTTTAGTCACTCAGTTGTTTTACACTCTGTGCGACCCCACGGACTGCAGCACACCAGGCTTCCTTGTCCTTCACCATCTCCCGGAGTTTGCTCAAGCTCATGTCCACGGAGCTGGTGATGCTGTCCAACCATCTCATCTTCTGTCACTAGTGTTTATCATATTTGATTCCACTGAATCCTACTTTATATTTTCAATAAAGATGGGAATACTCATTATATTAATAATGTGTGTTATTAATAAACTATTAGTAGTAGTAATAAAAGTAAAAGTGTTAGTCACTCAGTCATGTCTGACTCTTGGCAACCCCATTCATTGGCTGTAACCCACCAAACTCCTCTGTCCTTGCGGTTTTCCAGGCAAGAATACTGGAGTGGGTAGCCATTCCCTTCTCCAGGGGATCTTCCCAACCCAGGGATCAAACCTGGGTCTCCTGCATTGCAGGCAGATTCTTTACTATCTGAACCACAGCGGAAGCCCATCAATAAAAATAAAGATCCTTAATAAAACATTAAGACTGAGGACTTCCTGTAATACAACATTCTAAGGAAATCAAATGTGCTCTGGGAGACAAATTAGTTGAAAAAATGCATAAGTAGATTTTGTTTGAGCATCTGGATAGATAGCATTGTTGGCTACATTTCCATTCAAAAACTCTATTTGTGGAGCATTTCATCTTAAATCCTTGTTTTAAATAGTATTAATAAGAGCTAATGTCGACTTAAAACAATGTAAGAGTTGTGACCTAAGTTTTATTTGGGGCAAAATGAGGACTTCAGGCTGGGAGACAGAACCTCAGAGAGCTCTGAGAAACTGCTCCCAAGAGGCCGGAGGGTGAAGACCAATACATATGTGATGTGGATGAAGGGGAAGTTCACGTGATCAAGCACATCTTTTTGCAGAAGATTTTGCTGGTCCTGAGGAGCAGATGTCACCATGAAAGAATTTACCACTTTTCTGGATATGAGAAGATGCAAGAACTGGGCTCATAAAATCAGTTCCTGAAAATATCTAACTATCTGAAGACCTGTTCTGCCAGTTTTCCAGAGCACCAGCTGCCTCTTTCCTGATCTCCACCCTGGACTCCCTGCAGGGGGTGTTGAGGGTCAGCAGCTGCAGCAGCATGTGATTTAACCCTTATAGAGGCAGATGGCAAGTGCCCACGGCGAGTGCCAGTTTGTGGTCGACACTAACGTTTATGAAATGCTTACTTTTTTCTAAGAACTTCATATGTATTAACTCTGTTTCTTGTTACAACAAGCCTATGAGGTTGGAAGTGTTCAGTTCAGTTCAGTTCAGTTCAGTTGCTCAGTCGTGTCCGACTCTTTGCGACCCCATGAATCACAGCACGCCAGGCCTCCCTGTCCATCACCAACTCCCGGAGTTCACTCAGACTCACGTCCATCGAGTCAGTGATGCCATCCAGCCATCTCATCCTCTGTCGTCCCCTTCTCCTCCTGCCTCCAATCCCTCCCAGCATCAGAGTCTTTTCCAATGAGTCAACTCTTCGCATGAGGTGGCCAAAGTACTGGAGTTTCAGCTTTAGCATCATTCCTTCCAAAGAAATCCCAGGGCTGATCTCCTTCAGAATGGACTGGTTGGATCTCCTTGCAGTCCAAGGGACTCTCAAGAGTCTTCTCCAACACCACAGTTCAAAAGCATCAATTCTTCGGTGCTCATCTTTCTTCACAGTCCAACTCACATCCATACATGACCACTGGAAAAACCATAACCTTGACTAGATGGACCTTTGTTGGCAAAGTAATGTCTCTACTTTTCAATATGCTATCTAGGTTGGTCATAACTTTCCTTCCAAGGAGTAAGCGTCTTTTAATTTCATGGCTGCAGTCACCATCTGCAGTGATTTTGGAGCCCAGAAAAATAAAGTCTCTTTCTGTTTCCACTGTTTCCCCATCTATTTCCCATGAAGTGATGGGACCAGATGCCATGATCTTCGTTTTCTGAATGTTGAGCTTTAAGCCAACTTTTTCACTCTCCACTTTCACTTTCATCAAGAGGCTTTTGAGTTCCTCTTCACTTTCTGCCATAAGGGTGGTGTCACCTGCATATCTGAGGTTATTGATATTTCTCCTGGCAATCTTGATTCCAGCTTGTGCTTCTTCCAGGCCAGCGTTTCTCATGATGTACTGTTGGGAGCCGGCGTGAGGACCTCCACCCATGGCAAAGGTCATGAGGAAGGAGGCTCGACATACTCAAAGGTGGGATCGAGCCTCAGGAATCCCCCTGGAAATTCTTGAGCATCTACCCCCATAACCAGAGCCTGCCTACTTTACTACTTTGTGCTCTCACCTACATCTCTGACTTTACGGGGGGCTGTCCCCCACCACCTCTTTCGGAGAAGGAGTTAACTTAGACCTCCAGTTAATAAAAACTCCTGGGCGTGACAAGAGTGTTTTAACCTAAAAACTCCTCTGAAGGTTCTCTAGCCTGCCTGACAGGCTTGTCCGGCCACATGTGATTGCTCACAGCCTCCCAACCGTGATAGGCACGAGATGCTTTAAACCTGCTAAAAACAGGTTCCTTAGAAAAGTTAGAAAACCATTAGTATAAGTATAGTGGGCTGATTAGAAATTGTATTGGTGAAGCGTTTTTCATTTGTTGAGTCAATGTTTGTTGCTAAGTGTCCACATCCCCCGCCCTTACATATATTTATTGATGAATATAATATATATAATATATATTAATATATATATTATATTAATGAATATATAGAATAAATAAGTATTAACCTTTGATATTAATCACATTAGAAGTTAGGATAAGTAAATTCTTTCCTTAATTAAAACCCACTACACCCTCACCCTATAGGAATGTAACTTTATCTGGTACCTTCAGAAGGTGGAGTCTTTTTTAAGAGTAATCACCCCTGGAGAAATAAGTGTCCTGGTTGACTGACCACTGTCACAAGGAGAGGGTCATAAATTGTCAGCAGGCCCCCTGGCCAGAAGATGATGTAACACCCCCAAGACCTCTGTATACAGTTGTATGAAGCACCTGACTTTGATAAGTCAGGACTGCTGACCCCGCGTGACTTTTGCATAACATCTCAGTGTATAAAAGTAGACCATGGAAAATAAAGAATTGGGATCAGTTTCTCGAAATAATGGTCTCCCCATGTCATTCTCTCTCTCTTGAACTCTGGCTGAGTTTCCATCTGGAGCGCGGAGCCCGCCATGCTTACTAATTATGCCTGGGCTTCTAAGATCCGACTGGGGAGGCCTCAGTGTCTCCTCTCCTTCGGGAGAACGGAAGGACGCCTGCGGCCTACGTAAGTGGTGCAAGCTTCTTGTCTTGAAGTTTTATTGGTTTCCCGCATAAACCAAGCTACTCAGCCTCTTTTCTCCACTGAATTTTCCTACTGAGCTATCCTCATTCTATTACTCTTTACATCTCTAATTAATATATAATTGAAGCTATTGTATCCTGATCCTCACCGACGCCGTCCCCGCTTCTAACTCCCTGGATCAGCCGGGGCTGGACCTCAGCAATGTACTCTGCATAGAAGTTAAATAAGCAGGGTGACAATATACAGCCTTGACGTACTCCTTTTCCTATTTGGAAGCAGTCTGTTGTTCCATGTCCAGTTCTAACTGTTGCTTCCTGACCTGCGTATAGGTTTCTCAAGAGGCAGGTCAGGTGTTAGTTTGTCAGATGTTAGGGAAGTGTTAGTCTGTTCCTTTTATCCATGAGAAAACTGAGGCAGAGGTCAGTTACACAACTTGTCCAAGGTCATACAGCTGGGAGGAGGTCAAGACAGGATGCTAAGGAGGGTGGCTCCAGGGTGCACCCACCTCAACACTCTGTCCCCCAGGTCCTGACTCTAACCAGGCACAGCTGTCTGCCAAGGGAACACCCAGTTCTTTTCTCCTATACTTGGATAAAGGTATATAAGAAAAGATTTCTTTCCTGTGTTGAAAGAACTTCCTGGTTCATTCAGAAATGGCTTCAAATCATTAAATATAAGTTAAAAAGAGAGGCTAGAATAGGACCTGACTTCATGCTGAAGGAAAGTGTTGTCTGATCCCTTGAGAACCTGTCTCTAATGGAGACCATAAACCTTGAGACCTGATTAAGAGGCTGCTTCTATAATACAGATTTAATAACTGACATGCTTGTGTAAATATGTTCAGTGCTTCTTAAACTTGGGTGCTCATCCATATCTTGGGGTTTGTAGTCTTTGCCAGGGACTTATTATATGCAGAAGACCTTTCTGATGTGTAAATTTTACTTTAAGACTTTGGAAAAAAAATATTTAAATTTGTAATCAAAATATTTTCACACTAAAGCAACAAGGATCTCTCTCCTGTTTTTATGACAACATCTATGGCAACCTACTCCAGTGTTCTTGCCTGGAGAACCCCAGGGACGGTGGAGCCTGGTGGGCTGCCATCTATGGGGTCGCACAGAGTCGGACATGACTGAAGTGACTTAGCAGCAGCAAGATTTGTGTGTTTCATGCTTGCACAGAAAGCTTCATGTTCTACCTCAAGGAGAACAAATTCCCTTCTCAAGGCCTAAGGGCATGCAGGTAAAAATATTTGAGAAACAATGATTTAGCCTCTAACCAGTTCTGATTGATAAACACTAAGGGGGAAAACAAAGCCAACAACACTGGCAAGCACTTCTGGCCATTCCTGAAAGCGTTCTCCACAGCAGACAACAGTGTACAAATGACCAGCAGTAAATTAGCCTGACTCAAGCAGGACTGCCCGCTCCCTGGATCACGGCTGTTAAACCCATCTCTAAAATCTGGCTCAGATTCCTCCTCCCCTCTTCTCCTCCATTGCTGCCTGTCCTCCCAGCCCTAGCTGTCATAATTTCTCCCTTGTTTCTTCAGTGGTCCTTCTCCACATACTAGTCAGAGGTGTGTTTTTGTTTTCTTTTATTTTAAATAAAACATGAACCAGGTAATTTCATTCTCCTGGTTACTTCTCCCTGCTGCTGCTGCTGCTGCTAAGTCGCTTCAGTCATGTCCGACTCTGTGCGACCCCATAGATGGCAGCCCACCAGGCTCCCCCGCCCCTGGGATTCTCCAGGCAAGGACACTGGAGTGGGTTGCCATTTCCTTCTCCAATGCATGAAAGTGAAAAATGAAAATGAAGTCGCTCAGTCGAGTCCGACTCCTAGCGACCCCATGGACTGCAGCCTACCAGACTCCTCCGTCCATGGGATTTTCCAGGCAAGAGTACTGGAGTGGGTTGCCATTGCCTTCTCCTACGCTCAATGCACTTAAAATGCAACCTACACTTCTTCATTATTCCATACAAAATCCTACATCATCGGGCTCCTGACTCCTCCGATCTAATTTGCTGCCATGTTTCCATTAGCTCATCTCCTTCAAGGCAGGCTTGGCTTGCTTCTATTCCTGGAATACACAAAACTTATTCCTGCCTTTGGCTTTGCTGTTTCCTCTTCCTGGAATTCTCTTTCCCTGATCTTTTTCTTACTCCCGCCCGCCTTTTTTGTCTTTTTTCATTCAGGTCTCAGCTCATATGCTGTTTCCTCAGAGAGACATTCCATGGTTATCCTCCTTAATATTGCTATCTTCCCCAAACGCTGTCTAGGCACATACATTTTATTTTCTTTTTAGCACTTATTTGGGCTTCCCTGGTGGCTCAAATGGTAAAGAATCTGCCTGCAATGCAGAGACCTGGCTTAAATCCCTGGGTCAGGAAGACTCCCTGGAGAAGGAAATGGCAACCTACTCCAGCGTTCTTGCCTGGAAAATCCCATAGACAGGAAGCCTAGTGGGCCACGGTACTTATTTGTTTATATATCTCCTATTCAGTACACATGGAGAAGCTTGAATATTCACTGAATGAGTAAATGAATGAATGATTGGGAGAAAGAGAAAAGAAGTAGAATACATTTTCGATACTATGTCCAATAAACTACTGTTTAGTAATTTAAGGAGAATGGATGGAGGCAGACTCTAGATTGATGGGTTCATATCTATTTAGTAATAAAGGAGTCAAACTGTGAACATCAGAGCACAATTTGGAGTGGTCTTTGAAAGTTTCTGGAGATAAGAAATCTTTCTTGTGATTTTATTTAGACTTAGCCTTAAAAAAAATCTATTTTGTATTGGGGTATAGTAACTTTTGCTTTTAAAAAAAAATTATTTTTTAATTGAAGGATAATTGCTTTGCAGAGCTTTGTTGTCTTCTGTCAAACCTCAACATGAATCAGCCACAGGTATACATATATTCCCTCCCTTTGGAACCTCCCTCCCATCTCCCTCCCCATCCCACCTCTCTGGGTTGGTACAGAGCCCTTGTCTGAGTTTCCTGAACCATACAGCAAATTCCCATTGGCTATCTATTTTACATATAGTGATGTAAGTTTCCATGTTACTCTTTCCACACATCTCACCTTCTCCTCCCCTCTCCTCATGTCCATAAGTCTGTTCTCTATGTCTGTTTCTCCACTGCTGCCCTGTAAATAAATTCTTCTGTACCATTTTTCCAGATACTGTATATATGTGTTAGAATACGATATTTATGTTTCTCTTTCTGACTCACTTCGCTGTGTATAATAGGCTCTAGGTTCATCCACTCACTAGAACTGACTCAAATACATTCCTTTTTATGGCTGAGTAATATTCCAGTGTGTATATGCACCACAACATCTTTTATCCATTCATCTGTCGATGGACATCTAGGTTGCTTCCATGTTCTAGCTATTGTAAATAGTGCAGCAATGAACAATGGGATACATGTGTCTTTTTCAATTTTGGTTTCCTCAGGGTACATACCTAGGAGTGGGATTGCTGGGTCATATGGGCTTCCCTAATAGCTCAGTTGGTAAAGAATCCGCCTGCAATGCAGGAGACCCCAATTCAATTCCGGGGTTGGGAAGATCCCCTGGAGAAGGGAAAGGCTACTCACTCCAGTATTCTGGCCTGGAGAATTCCATGGACTGTAAAGTCCATGGGGTCTCAGAGAGTCAGACATGACTGAGTAACTTTCACTTTCATGATGGTTTTATTCCTGGTGTTTTAAGGAATCTTCATACTGTCTTCCATAGTGGCTGTATCAATTTACATTCCTACTAACAGTGCAAGAGTGTTCCCTTTTCTCCACACCCTCTCCAGTATTTATTGTTTCTAGACTTTTTGATGATGGCCGTTCTGACTGGTGTGAGGTGATACTTCATTGTAGTTTTGATTTGCATTTCTCTAATAGTGAGTGATGTTGAGCATCTTTTCATGTGTTTGCTAGGCATCTGTATGTCTTCTTGGAGAAATATGTTTAGGTCTTTTTCCCACTTTTTGACTGGGTTGTTTGTTTTTCTGGTATTGAGTTGTATGAGCTGCTTGTATCTTTTGTAACTTTTGCTTTTTGATCAACCAAATTATGTGGGTAAACATTACAGAGCCAGTTGGAAAAACATCAGGGTACAGTAAGTTCAGAGCCAGGTGAGCTGGGTTTCTAAAAGTGGGAAATATATCACTCACAGCTAATTTAAGGTCCCGTTTTCATAATGGTATTTATCACATTCATAACTTGGGAGATTAAATACACTTATTTTGAAAGGGCAGCTTTACTTTGTATCCCCAAGTCTTTTGGTTTCATTTTAGTATCAATGATTTGCTTGTATATCCTGAGATTACTTGGCCAGATGGTGATGGTGTGTGATTGGCATCTCTTCTGGGTGACAGAGAAGACTTGGCTCAATAGAGAGGGGATCTGTAGTTGTAGGTAATGCACAAAGTTGGCACTGCTCATAAGTAACCACTGATTGATTATATCTTTTTGTAATTGTTACCTTCTTACTCTATCATAAAAAAAGGACCATCAGCTTAGAGAAACAGAATGAACACTGAACTGGGCATTCAAAGATAAGGGTTCTAAATTTGATTCTGTAACTTACAAGTTGTGGGACTTACAGATAGCCAACAAATTTTGTTAGACTTTGTGTTTCTTGCCCAGCAAATGGAGAAAGATTAGACTCTATATTCATTTATGGCCCTTCCAACTCTGATAGTCTATAATTCTATGAGCCAAAAAACCATCTCAGCATCATTGTAATAGCTTTATTTTCCAAAAATTGAAGACCAGAGTATTTACATAACAATAATTTTGATTTATAAGGGACTCAGCAGAGTTTCTACTAAGAGAATTTTATCCAAGGCCTTTTTGTTTAGACTTCCTTTCTCTACATCAATGGAAAAACAAAATTTCTCAGCTTACTCAGGTACACATATCCTGAAACAGTAAAAGAGGTTAAAAAAAAAAAATCCAGGTACGTCATTATAGCATACTTCTAATCAAAATTCTTTTTATAAACCCTATTATATTTCTCCAGCAAAAGTGAATATAAATCAGCAAGATTGAAAATACTTCTCACAACAGATAGAGTAAGATATTATGAACATCTGGAACAAAAGACTGCCAATTTGATATAATTATATAGATAGTTGGAAGGTTCCCATTTCACAGAACTGTTTTCCTATCAGCCCAAGTCACACCATTAAAGATTAATTCTCTTGATTTACTATTTTAGGAAAATAAAAACTGGCCACAAAGGTAAGCCACTATAGTGCCTTAGGAGAGTAATAATTTTAACAAATTTACAGATGAGAAAATCAAGACTTAGGACATTAAAAGACTTGTTCAGGGTTATCTAGGTGGTAAGTGGTAGGACCATTCTCCTAACAGAAGCATAATCCTCTTTACTCAACATTTTTCCCCTAGGAAGAAACTGTATGAGATAGTGGGTGGGGGCGTGGGAATGAGTACTTTGAACACAGACACGAACTCAAAGCTTGATTCTGCTATTTGTTAGCTGTATGGCATGAGAAAATTACTTAAACTCATTTTTTGTTACCTGCCTAAATCAAGAATAGGATATTATATACATAATATAGGGGTGATAAAGTATATTAAAGCACTTAATGGTGCATAGTAGTAATCTTTTTGTTTTTACTATTCTATATATTTCTAATCTTATGACTAGGTTGCGAATGAAAGGATAGAACCATAAAGATAATTTAAAGGTAGGTAGTTTTCCTTCAGAGTCTTGTATTCAAACTATAACAGATATATTCATTTTATTTTACATTCTTCCTTTGAGTATGTGTGCACTACCCCCTACCATGAATGCCCTTCCTAATCCTTTGACTCTCTGATGAAGAGAGTCTACACATTTTTTTCAACCTCAAACCCAAGTTATCTCCTCTTTAAAACTTCATTTGATGTCACAGGCTGTTCCTGTGTGGCGTTCACGGACAACTCAAAAAACTCATTTATAAATATTAACTGAGTGCCAGCTCAGGTGCTGGAGGCCACACAAGAGCACTCCATTGAACTGATCTAGTTTTGTTTGTTTTTGTTAGTAGTTCCCACACTTTGGGATTTTATAGAACTTTTCCATTTAAAAAATGAGGACTGACACCAAGTTGCCAATGTTTCATTTTCTAGGTAAGGATAAGTAACTGCCATTGATTACCACAAAGGAAGGGAATTTTGACCAAAATCTCAGGATTAAAAAAAATGAATATAGGCTTTATGGAAAACTTCACAGAGGGGGTCTGCATGATCAGGGAATAGGTATTGGGGGATCCTCATATATATTTTCATCCCAATCTGATAGTTCTTAGAGATGTTGTTTCTTATTTCTTTTTGCATCCCTACTGCAGTGCTCACTGTCTAGTGGGAAGTAGTCAATGAATATTCATGAATAAGGTAATGAATATGCCTCTGAGAAAATATTTACCCCTGAGACCTGTGGCAATGCCTTCCATCACAGAGTACCTGTGAGAACAGACAGCCGTGGTGAGGATGTGGGGGAGAGGTGTGGGTGTGTGCGAAGTGATAAAATTTATTTCACCAGTTTTGCAGGCACCAGCTATTCAGAAGATTTTATGTAAGCTATGTGATTGTCCTGCCAGAGAACAAAGGAGGAGGCAGGCAAGAAGTAAGATACCAGGGTATATCACTGTCAAAAAAAGGAAATCTCTTTCTCTCACACCATCTAAAATATTCCATGTGAATTGGTAGATTGAATATTATAACAACTGTGTGTGTGTGTATGCATGTGTTAGTCACTCAGTCGTGTCCAACTCTTTGTGACCCAATAAATTGCAGCTTGCCAGGCTCCCCTGTCCATGGAATTCTCCAGGCAAGAATACTGGAGTGGGTAGCCATTCCTTTCTCCAGGGGATCTTCCTGACCCAGGGACTGAATCCTGGTCTCCTGCATGCAGGCGGATTCTTGACTGTCTCTCCGGTCTCTTTCGAGCCACATATTTCTATGATGAAAACAGTTTTACACAACCTGCTTTTCATTTTTAAAATAAGGAGAAAGTTAACATGTTTCCTCCTAGCCAGAACTTTAAAGCTGGCAAGGCACCCAGTTTTCCTACTTAAAAGCTGTATGACCCCAAGCAAGTTCCCTAACCTCTTTGAGCTTCAATTTCTGCATCTCTAAAATGGGGATGACGGTCCTTCTTTCAGTGTTTCAGAGAGGATTAAAAGGATAGTTTAAGTAAATGAGCAAGCAAAGGGCCTGGATTATAAATGGGGTTTAATAAATTTTAATTCACTATGGGGCCTAGAAAGATAAATGGCATTTTCAAATTAAAATCCTATCAAATATTAGCGATAGGATGAGAGCAAATAGATTATTGTTCTGGTGAATAAAGGTGCCTGTATTTATACAATCTTTAAAGAACCACGAGGATTATCTTTGCGGCAGCCCTCATTTTAATTAAGAGCATAGAGATTAGACGTTTCAGCATAGGAAGAGGTTTATATTTGATTTAAACCCCAGATGTACATTTGCAGCATCTAAACATTCCATTCCTTGGCTAAAGATGTAACAAGCTACTTCAGCAAACCTGAAATTGCAAAATAAATGGAAAATGCTTAATCATTTAAAAGGAAATGGCAAAGGAATGAAAAGACCAAAGCATACACAGGCACCAGAGAGGAAAGTTAAGCAGCAGGAAGTCTCCTCAATTTTTTTAAGGGCTGACAAATGACTTCAGGAGACAGGCAGCATACAAAACTAAAGGATCCATCGCTATCGCTTTTACACACAAACACTTTCAGGGGAAAAAGTGTATATTTCTACAGGCAAACTCATTTTGGGTAAAAGTATTTCTCAAAGGAAAAAAAACAAGTTGCAGAGCTATGTGTAAAATACAAACTTATTTTGTTAAAAACAATGTCAGACTCCACCTACACCTGAGTATGCTTTGCACATTTGTATGACATCAGGCAAGGTCGGAGAAGGCGATGGCACCCTGCTCCAGCACTCTTGCCTGGAAAATCCCATGGATGGAGGAGCCTGGTGGGCTGCAGTCCATGGGGTCACTAAGAGTCGGACACGACTGAGCGACTTCACTTTCATGTTTCACTTTCATGCATTGGAGAAGGAAATGGCAATCCACTCCAGTGTTCTCACCTGGAGAATCCCAGGGGCGGGGGAGCCTGGTGGGCTGCTGTCTATGGGGTCACACAGAGTCGGCAGCAGCAGGCAAGATATGAAAGGTTCAGGCCACAATGCCACACTGGGAAGCTCAGTGGGTTTGAGGGAGCTTTTTGTTTCTTGAACATCTCTGCATTACCTCACCAAATGCAATGAGCACACATTACTTTAGAACAAAAACACTTAAAAAAGAAAAAAATGTACATTTCCTATTATTCATACACACATTCATTCATTCGTTCATCACCCAAAATTTATTGAATCCTGACTGGACCATGAAGTAAACTGAGCTGGTCTTCTGTAAAGCATCAGATCTGACTTTTTCAGAGGCATGCCAGCTAAATTTAGTTTTATTTTGTGGGGTAAGCCATGTGGTTCTCTTGCTCTGCCCTAAAATCCTATCTTGTTCCCCTTAGAAATTAATGAGATATATTAAATTCAAACCATTTGGAGTTAATTTCACTCCTTTCCTTTCTACCTGCAGTTACTGCACTCAAGGGAGGATTGACTGACTCCCCAAGTTCATTGAATTGTGTGTGGCCAGTGGTGGCCACAACATGAAATTTAGAATAAAAGCAAGCAACCAAACAGTTTTTTAGTTCTGACTCTTCTACTTACCAGATACGTAACACTGGTATGCTACTTCCTTCTTTTTGAACCTCAGCACCACTTTCTCTCTTTGAGTAATAATACCTACATAATAATACTAGCTGTAAACCTCAATGGTGTTAGATATCAGAAAGTCCTATAAATTGCCAAGTGATGGATGTGTGTACATTACAATTTCTCCACGAAGGATTTGTGGTTTTGCTTCCAACAGAGGACAATTACATTGCTTGTAAGTCTTGGCAGGTTTCCACTTCAGGTGAGACTATAATAAGCTTGAATAGAGTTGAGAAGCAACAGCTGCCATGTTAGGAAAATGCAATTCTTTCCTGGTAAAGGTCGCAAACCCAATTAACCAACAAACATATCTGACCTGGTATAATCGTCTTCAACAAGCATGTGCTTTGGAATTGGTGAGTACCTTCCTGGAGAGATGGGCGGCAGGGAAGTTTTATATTCTAAAGTGCCATTGTTGCCAGAGAGAAGATGGTTTTCCATCGGTGGAGAATAAGCTAAGGAGTGAAAAAAAAAAAAAAAGAAATCTGTTATGTGGGTGATTCAATGTGTCATGTTACAGTCCTGTTAAAAATAGAAAGGCTGTGCTGCATGCTAAGAATTCTGTGATCCTTCAAGAGATGGGAGTTTCTGTTTTTTTGCATTTAATATGTACAAGCACATGGTGACCTTTAGGATTGGAAAGATGTAATAACAGTTTTATCTGTAAGCCCAGTTCATATAATTAGGTGAAGAGAAAAACGGGAAGAAAAAAAAAGAAAAACGGGAGGAAAGATCCCGCACTCACATTTTTCAGAACAATGATTAATGTTCTATTGAAATAAAAATGTTAGCTTTCTAATTGCAGGGCTCACATTCTTTTCACATAGTTAATATCAAACCATCAAGAGCAGAAGGCTCTTGGAGCAAGTTACTGTATAAGACTTTAATCCCTAAATACACTATTCTCCCATCCCAGAAAAGCTAAGAACTCTGGCCTTTCTTTTCAGTTCCTCCACCCTAATTCACCCCCCTTTTGGGTGACTAAAAAGCTAACTGGATCTCCTGTCCCTGCTCTCTCCCCAGATCCATTTTATACACTGAGAAATGCAGGTCTGATCATGATGTTCTCTTGCTTACACACTCTCCATTGCTACTATTGTACTGAATATAAACTTTCCCTTTTATTATTCTTGGAAGACTGACTCATTTTGGTATCCCCTCTTACACATCTCCTATGGTCCCTAAATAAACCCTGTTCTTCCTAATATCTGTAGTTTTGCTCCACTTTACCAGCTACCTAAAACTTCTGTCTCTTCTCCCATCTCTGATACTGAAATCTTATCCATTTTTTCAAGAAACAATTCAAATGCTACCTTCTGCATGAAGATTTTTCTGGTCTTCCAAAGACAGGAGATATCCTTTTCCTCTGAGTGCCCAAAGGACATTTCTTTTTACCTCTCTCATGGCATGTACATCCCCTCTCAGTTTGCCAAATACTGCTGTTACTTATATACCTGAATTAACCTTCCTTTCAATGAAGGCCAGGACTGTATCTCCTGTGGATCTCACATATTACCTTATAAGGTATTTTACATGTGCTGAAATTACTCTATATATTTCTTGAATTGAATAGCAAATTTTGTTTTCTCCTTTTTTCTTCTGACAGAAAGAAGAAATGTCCTATATGCCCATCAAGAAGAAGCTCACAGAGCCTGAAGACTGGTTTTTCTTTATTTGGCTTGAAAAACTCTGAAAGTTAAAACTCTTTAATATCCTAAGGTAAGGCTGATCTCACCTTACTGCTTGCTTGACAAAAAGACATATTCTGAGGGAAGTCATTTGACAATCATTAAGAAAACCAATAGCCGATGTAATGGGCAGGTAACAAAATCATTCAACATTTAAATTTCCCTCAAGAGAAACATCCAAATCTAAAGAGGTTAAACGACTTGCTTAAGAGTTACTAATTAATAACAGGACCTAAAGACATTCTGAGTTCTCAATCTCACAACTGGTTGCTCAAGATTTCAGAATGAGCACTTTTACTGATGCTGCCAAAACTGTCCCTTTAACTCACATCAGAAAAATGAATTGCTTCCAAATCTAGTCCCCAGAGAGAGAATCTTCTTGTTGACCTATTAGGAAGAGGGGAAACCATGGGGCTTATGTAGAAATGGACATTGTGAGAACTGAGCACAACATCTCATTGTTAGTTGTTGCTCAAGAAGCCCCCACCTCCAGCCCATCTCCACTGTCTTAGTGACTGAAAATTTTATCTGGCTTTCTTGCCAATATATCAAATTCTGAAAAAGGTTAGGACTATAAGGATGGTGATTAAGGAGCGTGATTTCACCATTTGAGGGCAAGATCCTCTTCCCCAGGAAGAAGAACAGTGCTCTCCCAGTTTATTTTGCCAGTCTCCTCCTTTTCCACTCTGTTACTATATAGATTTGAACTAGGGAGAGAGACTACTATGGCAGGAGAGCTATTGTGCTTTAGGGGCTTGAGAAATAGCCTTTAAAAATGTGCTGGCCCTTGGCAGCAACGGAGACACAGACATAGAGAACAGACTTATGGACACGGAGATGGGGGGAAGGAAGGGGCAGGTGGGGTTGATGGAGAGAGTAACATGGAAATTTATATTAGCATATGCAAAACTGATAGCCAATGGGAATTTGCTATATGACTTAGGGAATTCAAACTGGGGCTCTAACAACCTAGAGAGGTGGCATGGGGTGGGAAGCGGGAGGGAGGTTCAAGAGGGAGGGGACACAGCTGCACCTATGGCTGATTCATGCTGATGTTTGGCAGAAACCAACACAACCCTGTTAAGCAATTATCCTTCAATTAAAAATGAATAACCTATGAAAACTAATGAAAACCTACGGTATAGCATAGGAAACTCTACTCAGTGCTCTGTGGTGACCTAACCGGGAAGGGAATCTGAAAAAGAGTGGGTATGTGTGTACGTATAGTTGATCTGCTTTGCTGTGCAGCAGAAATGAATCCAACATCGTAAAGCTGCAATTAAGCTTCCAGAAATGGTTACTCTAAATCAAAAATTTTTAAAAATGTGTCGCCCCTTGGAATACTACTCAGCCATGAAAAAGAATGAAATAATGCCATTTGCAGCACCCAGGATGCACCTAGAGATTACCATACAAAGTGAAGTTAAATCAGAAAAAGAAAGACAAATACCACATGATATCATTTATACGGGGAACTGAAGATATGAACCTATCAATGAAATAGAAATAGACGCACACATAGAGAAGAGACTTGTGGTTGACAAGGGAAAGTGGGGGTTAGGGAAGGATAGACTGGGAGTCTGGGATTAGCAGATGCAAACTATTAAATATAGAATGGACAAGCAACAAGATTCCACTGTATAGCACAGGGAATTATATTCAATATTTTGTGGTAAACCATAATGGAAAAGAATATGAAAAAGAACATATAGATATATATATATATATATGAATAACTGAATCATTTTGCTGTACAGCAGAAATTAATACATGGTATGTAAACTATACTTCAGTTAAAAAAAACAATGTTGCTCTTATGTTGTTGTAATCACACTGTCTATAACATACATTATTAAGCCTTTCTGTAATGGCGAACCTGCCAACTCATCACTAAGACCCCCAAGGCAAATGAAGTACAAGATCCCTCTGCGGTATTTCCACAGGCTAAACAAGCAGAAGATCTTGCCAAGTTTTATAGAATTCCAATTTTGAAAACCCGGCCTGCTGTTCAAAGATGACTCTAAGCATGGTACTTACAGTGCGTAATATCAGGTGGACCATAAGGATCAGTCATATAAATGGTGGTGGGTTTGCCAACTTTTAGATAAACTACATCTGATGTGTTCTTCAATATTGCTACTGCCTCCTCATGTGTTACTTCTTCTAAACTGTAGTTGTTTACCTGAAAGTGGGAAAAATTCATTGTTAGAGCCAAATCTATGCAGGTGATTAGCCAGAACTATCCAGGCAAGAAGATATACAAAATTATGAGCTTAAGCAAAGAATAAATCATAATTATTACAGTCCAGTATCTATATTATACTTTGACAGAACAGATAGATTAATGGCATTAGCCGAAGCGGATAAGGTACAGATACTAAAAAATAAGGCTGTTTCTGCCTTTTCCTATGAGGAAGCAATATATTATATTAGAAATCAGAATACTGTTGTGGAAAATGGAACAAAGAGGTCAAATGTCTTTCTTATGCTATAGTGACTGATTACAAAAGCAATATACATTCATGGAAGAAAACGAAAACAACAGATAAAAATAAAAATTATCCATAATCTCCCTATATGGATATATATCTTTGAATGATTGTGACCATATTACACACATTGCTTTGGAATGTGCTTTTCAACTTTAAGCAACCATTAGCCTCTATCATGTATGTATTTCAACAAGATGAGTTTTGTTTCCTATAAATCATTGTGCCTTAACATAATGATTTAACTAATCTCTAAAGCACATTTAGTTTATTTCAAGTGGTGTTGCAATAAACTGTTTTCTATATTTGTGCACCACTCTGATGATGTCTTCAGGATAAATCATACAAATGAACACTGGACCAAATTAAATGAATATGATAAAGCCTCTGGTGCATGCTTAGCTGCTCAGTCATGTCTGACTCTTTGTGACCCCATGGACTGTAGCCCACCAGACTCCTTTGTCCATGGAGATTCTCCAGGCAAGAATACTGGAGTGGGTTGCCATGTCCTCCTCCAGGGGATCTTCCCAACTCAGGGATTGAACCCAGGTCTCTTGCATTACAGGGGGATACTTTACTGTCTGAGCCACCAGGGAATCCCAAGGCCTCTGGTACCTGTTTCCAAAGTGCCCTATGGAAACATGAGCCAGTTTCCTCTTATACTGCAGATATATCAGAGCCCTGTCTTCCCACAGCTTCACCAGGCTTGGCTTTTCTCACTTTAAAAATTGTTCTCATCAAAATGTCATTTAACATGAGTCTGTTTTCTAAGGAAAGAGCGCTAATGTTGGAACATAGAGCTTTCCAAATGAACAAGTTCAAGAGTACCTTGCTGCAGTCGGCTTTTACAGCCACTTCTCTCTGTTGGAGAGAAAAGCCTGTGATACCAGTGCAATTATTTCTTCATGGCGGTGGCTTACAGTGGGTCTCTGAGGCACCTTCTCTTAAATGGTTTTCAAATATTGAGGCAATATTTTAAATACCTAGGTTATCCTTACTTGACTCCTATTTTTCTTTATATGTAGCAATTCTTTAGTTGGTTTCTGCTGAAATGATGTGGAATTCAAATCAATGTAATATAAATGTAAATAAAATAGCTTGGATTCCCACATATTCTCTGTAGTATCTAATCAACACTTCAGTCATTTAACACCTTGTAGCATTGCTTTTTATTTTTGCTTCATGTTGTTGCATAAATTCCACATGCCACTTAATCCTTGGTGGTGCAGCCAGGTCAGGGGCCCTGGAACAGAATGGAACTGAGCCTGACTGCGGACCCTGAGCTCTCCATTGAGTTGTAAATGTCTGTACTGTTCTCTTCTAGAGAAGTAACATTCTCTTAACTCTTTTTGTACTTCCAATGTCTAGCACTTGTTCATTCATTGATCAAACGTTTGTTACATACCTATTACGTATCAGTCACGGTTCTACACGTTAGAGATATAGTGATAAAACAATAAGAATGATAATCAGAATTACAGCAGACACTTACAAAGCCTTATTTCATGTCAGGCATTGTTTGAAATCATTTTATATATATATAAACACCATCAAATCCCTCAATAGCCTATGGACTAGCCACGTAATTACTTTCATTTTACAGATGAGAAAAGCATGCGTCCAAGCGGTTAAAAAAACTTGCCCGAAGTCATTGACCTAATTGTAGTAGAGGCAAAAATCAAAGCCAGATGATTTGGTTCCAGAGACTCTTAACCACTCATCCCTATTGCTTCTTTCAGATGGACACAGTCCCCGCTCCCATGAGACTCACATTCTGAAATGAATGGATAGAAAACTAGACCCATGCAGAGTGGGATTGTTGCGGGACTACAGGCATGGTAAACACAGTTGATGATGGCAGCTTTTAGACAAATAGCAAAAAAGATAGTAATACTAATAAGAGCTAACATTTATTTAGCACCTGTATGTCATATATCTTGGAAATACTATGTGTATATTTTGACGTAAGTTACATAATTTATCCTGGTTATAGCTCCATGGGGCTTCCCTGCTGGTTCAGACGGTAAAGAATCTGCCTGCAATGCAGGAGACCTGGGTTTGATCCCTGGGTCTAGAAGATACACTGGAGAAGGGAATGGCTACCCACTCCAGTATAGCTCCATGAGGTAGACATTAATAATTAGACCTACTCTGGGAAAAACTAATATCTGGAGGTTAACACAGCAACAGACAGGTCACACAGCCCCCAAGTGGCAAAGTTATCAGTTGGATCACAGTTCTGCTGGAAAGATGAAAACGAGACAGCCCTTGAGTGTTGGTTCCTAGGACTTACATTATCTATTCTTTCTTCCTTTAGGAGAACAGAGTCTCTTTCTAAGTTTGCATATGGAAGCGATGTGAATGCCTAAGTGTTATAAAAGCCTGAGCAATCATTATCCTTCTTGCTGAATCCAGTGATGACAACATATTGCATCAGCCAAATACACTGACAAAGTCAAAAATAAATAAAATGGAAAGTTGCTTGATATATCTGTTTCTCCAAAACCTTTTTATATGTTTGACCAATCACTTTTTTTTAAGGACTACCACTTATACCTAGATAATGAATATTTACAAATAATGCTCATATATATGGTTTAAAATGTATAGAACTGTCTTGTCTTAAAAGGTGGTTGCCTAAGGTAGCTCTGAATACTGTGACCATGCACCCTAGAAATATCTATATTGAAAAAAGAGAAGAGGGGAAGAATTTATTGCCATAAGCAGAGAGGAGCCAATGGATAAAGACCCTAGAGGCCAGAAACCAACTGGATTAGATTACAAGTGGCACAAAAGCTCTGTTTCTGACAGGGGCTCACTGTCTCTCTCCCCAGGATATAGAAAGCACACAGCTCATTAGATTATCAGTGAAAAAGAGATGTGGCCAGCACTTATTAAATTGCACTTCCTCCATCTTGATGTTGAGCCTTGGAACAAGCTAGAAAATGCTATCTTTAAGTGTGTTTTCTGAGAATGACTCCCTTAACAGACTCTCAGACCACCAGGAAAAAATCTTTAGAGCAGAAAACAGAAGCAGAGGAGAGGTTGGAAGTGAGGAGTGAGGAAAGAGAGGATATTGGGGGAAATACTGGTAATTTAAAACAGTAGTAGTTCAGTCAGCGGAGAAGGCAATGGCACCCTACTCCAGTACTCTTGCCTGGAAAATACCATGGACAGAGGAGCCTGGTAGGCTGCAGTCCATGGGATCACTGAGAGTCGGACACGACTGAGTGACTTCACTTTCACTTTTCACTTTCATGCATTGGAGAAGGAAATGGCAACCCACTCCAGTGTTCTTGCCTGGAGAATCCCAGGGACGGCGGAGCCTGGTGGGCTGCCACCTATGGGGTCGCACAGAGTTGGACACGACTGACACGACTTAGCAGCAGCATACTCTCTTTGGTGACTGTGAAGTGTTGGAAGATCTACACTGATTTCCATCATGGAAGACGGTGTGATACTGGCAAAATAATGTAGTGGTTAAGAGCACACGCTTTTGAGTCACACAAACCAGGACTTGTTGTGGTCCTGACACTACCTAGCTGACTTTGAAAAACTTGTTTGACCTACTTAGCCTCAGTTTTGACATCTGTAAAATAGGTATGAGAAGAATCACTGCCTCAAATGGGTTACTGATTTAAATATACTGACCCATGTAAAGTGGCAGGCTCATTAAAGTGCTCATTATTGTTAGCTCCTGTACATTGTCATCATCCGTTTCTCTCCTCAGGAAACAGGAATTCTTGGTGAAAATTTTCGCTGAGCATTTTCCTGTAAACATCTGCGAACTGATGAGTTTAATTAGAGTACTGTTGATGAGGCTTCTGTGCGGTCTTTTAAAATATTCAGAATAGTACAGGATCTGGACCCAAAAAATGCTCTTTTGTGCTGAAGTCTTCAAAATGTTTTTCACGAAAGTGGGTTTATTTGGGTTAATTATATGTGTGCATTATCCTCTGAACTCTCAAGATAAAGGGCCTACAGCTGGAGCTGATTGTACACACAGAGAAGGGACATTTTACTGATTGGCTGGGTGTTCTTGTCATTGTTTTTCATTGTTTTTTTTCCTTTTCTTTTTCCTTTTTTTTTTTTTTTGCATCAAGTATCTGCCTATCATGGTGAACACTGAGCAACTGGCCTGGTTTCAGAAAAAAAAATCATGTGCATTTGAATGAAGTGTTTCCGTGGGGTGTGCAACATAGAAGGAACACGTGTGCAGCCTGGCCATGTATTTCAATAGGACAGAGGACCGAGGCCAAGACAGAGAGATTGGAGGTGAGATGACTCATTCTCTCAAATGGAAGCAGGAGCATGATGCTGACAAAGGAGGCTGAAGAAAGAGGTGCCCGGAGACTTGTAAGAAAGGAAGACGGCAAGTGTTGTGGGAATTCAAATAAGTGTTAGCAAATACACATGTGATGGTACCAAGGTGGGAGGTGTAGGGGCAGGAGAAAGTATGATAGGAGAAATGAGCCATGTACAGATGGCGAGACACAGACCTTTCCATAGTCATTCAGGAATAGCAACATGGTGAGACAAACTGGGAGTATTAGCGACATAAAAGTTGCACTAAGACACAGAACAAGGAAATGTGACACTCTAGAAACACTGTAAAAAAAAACTTACAAATTTCAGGCTCAGCTGGTAAAGAATCCGCCTGCAGTGCGGGACACCTGGGTTCAGCCCCTGGGTTGGGAAGATCCCCTGAAGGAGGGAATGGCAACCCACTCCAGTATTCTGGCCTGGAGAATTTCGGCCTAGGTTGCAAAGAGTCAGACAGGACTGCGTGACTTTCACTTTTTGAGGGCTTGCCTGATAGCTCAGTTGGTAATGAATCTGTCTGCAATGCGGGAGACCTGGGTTCTATCCCCGGGTTGGGAAGATCCCCTGGAGAAGGAAAAGGCTACCCACTCCAGTATTCTGGCCTAGAAAATTCCATGGACTGTATAGTCCATGGGGTTGCAAAGAGTCAAACATGACTGAGTGATGGAAAGGGAAAAAAATACCAAAATATTCCATGGAAGACAGAGAGAATTAGTGACGTTCACTTTTCTCTAAGGATGGATGGTTCATTATTAAAATGAACAAGAACTGAAACCTTAAATAAGGGAGACTAGAAATTAAGTGCAGTAGCTCTTTATGAAACACATACAATATGATCTAATGAGTAACAGAAAATTGGAATGGGAAAGAAGGAAGTTGATTTATCATGCCCAGTGACTAGTTAGATTTATGAAAAATAATAGCCACATATAAAACCTAGGTATTTTTAAAAATGAAGGCAACCTGGTATAATGAGAGTAATTTTGAATGTAGACTCTGATCTGCTATCAGTTTCTAGTTTATGAATTTTGTAGTTAATATATTTACTGAGTATTAATTTTCTTCTAGTCATATACAGATGTGAGAGTTGGACCATAAAGAGAACTGAGTGCCAAAGAATTGATGCTTTTGAATTGTGGTGCTGGAAAAGACTCCTAAGAGTCCTTTGGACAGCAAGGAGATCAAACTAGTCAATCCTAAAGGAACTCAACCATGAATATTCACTGTAAGGACTGATGCTGAAGCCGAAGCTCCAATACTCTGGCCACCTGATGTGAAAAACCGACTCATTGGAAAAGGCTCTGATGCTGGTAAAGATTGAAGGCAAAAGGAGAACAGGGTGACAGAGGATCAGATGTTTAGATAGCATCACTGACTCAATGGCCATGAATCTGAGCAAACTCCAGGAGATGGTGAAGGACAGGGAAGCCTGGCATGCTGCAATCCATGGGGTTGCAAAGAGTTGGACGTGACTCAGGACTGAACAACAACATGTTTACTAAATATTAATTTTCTTCTGTGTAAAACAGGGTAATACTGATTGATTTACTTTGTTTTTGAGAATTAAATGATACCATGAACCTGAAAAGACACTATAATATAAAGCAGCATATGAATGACAATCAAACTTCATAATCAGACATGGTACTTCTGTTGATCCTAATGTTGGAAACAGTTTTTTCCTGTTCAAGGTTCTTTCTATGAAAACGATCTTATAAAACACTGGCTCCTGCAGTGCCTCTATCCATCTTGAAGACTGACCTTCTCAAGGGCAAAGATGATATTGTTTTCATCTTTGTATTTCCTCAGCTGATATACTGTAAATAGAGCTAGTTAATAAACATTGAAATATCCACTAAATAAGTTTGAAAAAATAATGTGGCATATAAAAGGAAAAGTAATAAAAATTTCCTATTTTAAGGAAGAATGAGGCATTTGTGCTGTGCTTCTGTTTTACATTTGTGGGCTGACTGAGAGAGGAGAGGATGAAGAATGAAGGTCATTTCATTGGACACTCACTGTGCGTCAGGCACCGGACGTAACAATGAAAGACTGGGACAAAGCGTGAGCGCCGGGTCACATCGGCTTATGAGGGACATAATCAAAGCTTCAACAGTGTGCATGTCTTCCTCCTCCATTAATCATTAATGTATTTCTTAACCTTTCATTCCATAGACACAGAGAGAGCAAGTGCCAGTGATGTTTTGATTGACTCCAGCTTTCTCTGTGGCAGCGGTCAGCAAATGAACAGCATGATAGGGACTCCAGGGCAATCCGCTGGGTGCAGGAAGAAATATTAACATTTTTATTAATGTTTATCACATTGATCTTCACCTATATTTTTGTGCATGTCCAGTAGCTAAGTCATGTCTGACTCGTGCGACCCCAAGGACTGCAGCTCACCAGGCTCCTTTGTCCACAGGATTTTTCACACAATACTGAAATGGGGTGCCATTTCCTACTTCATTTTCTTTTGTGTGTGTATGGTTTAAAATGTGCATAATATGTTACCATAACAACATATGAATGCATTTAGAGTAGAGAAATATACATCTACTAGAGGGAACTTTTTGTGTTTTACTGTGGGGTATGTTAAAAGAATTTTAAAACTACTCCTCTGTAGTAGCTACCAATATATGATGACTAGAGCAAGTTTTATTAACAGGGTTATTAAACTGAATATAAGTGAAAGAAATAATATAATGGAAGGCTTTACTCCTTTACATAAAAGCTCTTTATGTTAAACCCTTTAACCCTTAAATAAAATATATCATTGTATTTGCATTATGTTGTAATTTTAATGCACTTGAGAGAAATTAAAAGGGAGTCCAAGAAATAATGCTTCCCTGGTGGCTCAGTGGTAAAGAACCTGCCTGCTCATGCAGGAAACCATGGGTTTGATCCCTGGGTTGGGACAATCCCCTGGAGAAGGAAATGGCAACCCACTCCAGGATACTTGCCTGAGAAATCCCATGGACAGAGGAACCTGGTGGGCTACAATCCATGAGACCACAAAAGAGCTGGACACGGCTTAATGATTTAACAATGAGAACAACAACCAGGAAATAATTATCCAGCTTTTTTTTTTTTTTCTTAGTGTTTCAGAATGTAATCTAACTATAGGAGACAGATTCTGAAGGGTGAACTATTGCTAAATGTCTTTCAACCCATTACTGGAAATTGCTAAAATGCTAAACCAGCTAGATAGAATGAGTATTAGTTATCTCGGAAATCATCCTCAGGAGAAGCAGTTGAGCAGCCAAGCTGCATAGGATGGGATTAAGTTAAGGCGGGACTGTGGTTCTTAACCTGGCTGCACATTATTAACAGACTCATTTAGAAAACTTAAAAAATATATAAATGAGGCCTGGCTCCTAACCCAGAGATTTCTGGTTTGATTATTCAGAGTTGACTGAGGCCTGGGCATGCATAGCATTCAAGAGCTTACCATGAGATTCAAACACATAACCAAGATTGAGAACCAGAGGGGTTGAGTAAACTGCTGAAAGGACTGTGGTTTTAGAAAATTGCTATCTGGGTCTGAATCTAATCTCGCAATTTATTTGTTATATAATATTGAAAATCTGTTTGCATCTTTGAGGTCCAACTTTCTCTTCCAGAAAGTAAGAAGAGCAGCAATGACTGCCCTATCCATCTCTCAAGTGTTGGAGTCAGGAGGTGCCGGGGGTTAAAGATCTTTTTTAAAGAGGAAATGGTGTCTTGGTAGGAGGAAAGAGCTCTGTGCAGAGGCAGTTACAGCTTCAGTTCTTATCTAAGGTTGGTCTAAACCAAGTGCTTTAAAGTCCTTTTCATTATTCAGATAATGCCTACATATCTGCATGGTCTTCAAGATGATTTTCTTATTGATATTTGGGTGAAACAAAGTGATACTGGGTCCTCACAATTAACACTCATTCTGAATATTAAACTGTTTCTACTCATCCTCCCTAAATCTATTTATGTTCTCACCATACGATGCAGATTTTGGAATAAAAATAAGAGATGCTCACACATAGCACATCCCAGAGTGACTCCACTAAAAAGTAGGTGTCTCATAAGTGTTCCTTAAAAAAAAAAAAAAAAAAAAGGTTTCATAATAGAATATATTTGAAAGCTATGGTACTAATCAAAGTTAAATTAGTTCCTTGACTGGAAGACTTCACAGACTCCTAAACACGCTAAAGTTTGCTGAGAATCTACAAGAGAGGTGAGATACCAGTTGACTTATTTGACTATAGATCCTTTTCTTTTTAATGTTTTTCTTAAATTTTACTTATTTACTTACGGCTGTGCTGGGTCTTCACAGATCAAATAGCAGCTACTCTCCAGCAGTGGCCCCAGGGCTTCTCACGGCAGTGGATTCTTTTGTTGGGAGTACAGGCTCTAGGGCAATGGGCTTCATCACAGCTATGAAGCCTGTGTGTCCCGGAGCCCATGCTTAGGAGCCTGGTGGCATGTGGAATCCTCCCAGACCAGGGTTCAAACTTGTGTCTCCTGCATTGGCAGGCAGATTCTTAACCACTGCACCACCAGGAAAGTCCTATAGATTCTTTTCATATTTTAAAACACACTGGGGTAACACTGATCTAAGGCAACCAAAGATGGGTGTGACTTGCCCAAGATCAGTTAGGTAGAGTTAATGCTGGCTGCCAGGGGCTTCAATCTAGTGATCTTATCTTTGAGTCCATTGCTTTTCCTTATTATTTCAATGCCTCATTTACGTTTCCTCTTGTCTACCAGCTTCCCTTCAAGCAAATGAAACAGACCTTCTTTCTGTAAAAGATGTAAAAGTTCTCTTACTGAGTTTTTTCTTCAAATGTCAAGCAAATCTTACAGAAAAAAGAGACTAATATAAATTTCAAATCACGATGTGACAAGGGGCTTTACTGATTAACAGTTGCTGTAGAGAAGACAATTAGATGATCTGAGTGTGTGTGTGTTGTGTGTGCTAAGTTGTTTCAGTTGTGTCCAACTCTTTGTGACCCCACGGACTGTAGCCACTGGGCTCCTCTGTCCACAGGATTCTCCAGGCAAGAATGCTGCAGTGGGTTGCCATTTCCTACTCCAGGGGATCGTCCCGACCCAGGGATCAAACCTGGGTCTTTTACATCTCTGAATTTGGCAGCAGGTTCTTTACCACTAGGCTCCAACATTGAGCTCCAATGCACTGGCCACCTGTGTGAAGAGTCAACTCACTGGAAAAGACCCTGATATTGGGAAAGATTAAAGGCAGGAAAAGGGGATGACAGAGGATGAGATGGTTGGATCGTATCACCAGCTCAATGAACATGAATTTGAGCAAACTGCAGGAGTTGGTGATAGACAGGGAAGCCTGGCATGCTGCAGTCCGTGGGCTTGCAAAGAATTGGATATGACTTAGTGACTGAACAACAACAACAGATTCAAAGTTTCTGGTATTGTGTAAAAAAAGATGAAGAAGATCACACTTCTGTCACATGTGTGGTTCTATGTATTACCATGGCAGGGTTTATTAAAAGCCACTGTGTAAAAATAAATGAAAGAATTGGAAAATTATCAACACTGTTAGCCTCCGACCATCTGTTCCAAAAAGTTCAAGGCCAACAGGTAATCTATTCAGTCCAAGACTACAACAGTAATCTACAATCCATTAAAATCATATGTCACTGGCATTTGAAAAAATAATTGAAAAAATAAAATAAAATTCTAGTGAATGATACTAAATGCCAAGTAGCAGGGGAAATTTAAAAAGCTGCTATTTTGATAAGGAGAATATATACTACGCATCTGGGTGACCCATGAAACAACAGAGAGTTCTGACGTTAAGGTCACTTTATTTAAAACACTAAGGGGCTTATTGCAAAGGTGACAGGAAATAAATATAGAAGTTAGATGCAATAATCCTGCCTTTTTTAAAGTGGAAGAATAATATTATAAAGAATCAAAAGAGGTTTTGTTAAAAGGGTAATCTTTGCAGAGGATAAATGGATGTACGGCAAAATTTACCGCAAGAGTGACAGGAAAAGCACAAAACATCTTAAAAGATGGAGACGTGGAGAACGGGCAAGGCATAACTTTTCAAACAAACGTGGAGGAGGAATTAACATTCATCATTGAGTTTCCAAGGGAGGAAGACTGAATAAATGGAGAGATGTATCGGGAAACACATTGTGATTTTAAGGAAAATGACGGTTAGTATCTAATAGATAGCTCCGAGAACGCATTCAGTTCTCCGTCCTTAGAGAGTTCTAGCAGAGGTGAGGCACTCCTTCCTAGGGTTGTGTTTCTGTGGTATTCTGATGCATCAGATGAGAGTTGGATGAAGACAACATATAAGACAGAAACCTTTCAGTTCTGAGATACAAGAAATACTTAGGGGAAAAAGTACCCAATTTGCAGTTGAAGAACTGAAAGGTTTATTACTAATGATCCCCACACTACCACCAAAAGATCCCTCTTACAGCAGGGTAGATGCTTTCAACTTCCTGAATTAGGGTGATCTAGCCACAGAAGTCTAAAGAAGTTAATGGAGTTTCACTTTAGGTCAGTTTACTCACAGAACTATGAATGAATTTTCCCTAAGAAGCGTGAGAGGGGAGTGGCACAAATTGTTTTAGAAAAAGAAAAGAATATCTATTTAGAGAAAAACAGTGTGGTACAGCTGGTAAATCACAAAATCTAAATTATTCACACTTCCTTTGGGGAAGGTTAGGAGAGGAGAAAGAGAAAGAAGATATAAATGCAGGGTTGTAACGGGAAGAAGAGGTGGATACAAGTGACATAAGAAGAGAATTAATAAATTGGTTGAAACAAGATAATTCATCTTTTGGGGAGGTTTCTGTTATTATTTTTTCCTGTATGCTCTCTCTCATGGTCATTTTTCTTTCCGAATTTTATAAAATGAATCATTTTCTTTCATTTCCAGATTCAGCTTGGCAGTTGCCTAGGAACTACTAATTAGGTTTTACTTATGTAAGAGGAGAGAGACCTATTATTGTTGAAGGTGCATTTTTTTTAAAACTATGCTTTAACATTCAAAACAGTTGAGGATTATGTCACAGCTATTTTGGAAATCATTCATCTACGATGAATCTCCAGAAAATGATAATGGGAAAACAGCTTGGTGCCTAGAAAATCCTTTGACAGAATTTTCTAGACTTTGTGGGGTTTTTTTTTTTATTGTTTTTAAGAATTTGAATATAAAGCTAAAAATTTAAACAGAACTTCAAGATATCAGCACACTTCTAGCATGACATTGTAATAGCAGCAGTTGAAGAAATACAAGAAGAGGTCCAGAAGAGTTATCTACACCCAAATTCTTGTAGAACAATGAGCCAAAGGTCAAATCAATCACTAACTATGACACACTATGAGAGGGAATGGCAAACCACTCCAGTATTTTTGCTGCAAGAACGCCATGAACAGTATGAAAAGGCGAAAAGATATGACACCAGAAAATGAGCCCCACTGGTCAGAAGGTATCCAATATGCTCCTCGGGAAAAGCAGAGGGCAATTACTAATAGCTCCAGAAAGAATGAAGGGGCTGGGTCAAAGACGAAATGACGCTCAGTTGCGGATGTGTCTGGTGGTGAAAGCCAAGTCCAATGCTGTAAAGAACAGTATTGCATAGGAACCTGGACTGTTAGGTCCATGAATCAAGGTAAACTGGAAGTGGTCAAGCAGGAGATAGCAAGAGTAAACTTTGCCATTTTAGGAATCAGTGAACTAAAATGGACAGGAAGAGGGGAATTTAATCCAGATGGCTATTATATCTGCTACTATGGGCAAGAATACTTTAGATGAAATGGAGTAGCCCTCAAAGTCAGCAAGAGTTCAAAATGCAGTACTTGGGTGCAATCTTAAAAATGACAGAACAATCTCGGTTCATTTCCAAAGTAAAGTATTCAACATCACAGATCCAAGGCTATGCCCCAACCACTGATGCCAAAGAAACTGAAGTTGAATGGTTCTATGAAGACCTACAAGACCTTCTAGAACTAACACCAAAAAAAGATGTCCTTTTCATCATAGGGGATTGGAATTCAAAAGTAGGAAGTTAAGAGATACCTGGAGTAACAGGTAAGTTTGGCCTTGGTGTACAAAATGAAGCAGGGCAAAGCTAATAGAGTCTTCTCAAGAGAACACACCAGTCATAGCAAACATCCTCTTACAACAACATGAGAAGACTCTACACATGAACACCACCAGATGGTCAATACCAAAATCAGGTTGATTATATTCTTTGCAGCCAAAGATGGAGAAGCTCTATACAGTCAGCAAAAACAAGACCGGGAGTTGATTGTGGCTCAGATCATGAACTCCTTATTGCAAAATTCAGACTTAAATTGAAGACAGTAGGGGAAACCACCAGGCCATTCAGGTATGACCTAAATTAAATCCCTTATGATTATACAGTGGAAGTGAGAAATAGATTCAAGAGATTAGATCTGATAGACAGAGTGCCTGAAGAGCTATGGTCGGAGGTTCATGTCAGGAGGCATTGATCAAGACCATCCCCAAGAAAAAGATAGGCAAAAAGGCAAAATGGTTGTCTGAGGAGGGCTTACAAATAGCTGAGAAAAGAACACAAGTAAAAAGCAAAGGAGAAAGGGAAAGATGTACCCAACTGAATGCAGAGTTCTAGAGAAGAGCAAGGAGAAGTAAGAAGGCCTTCTTAAATGAATGATTCAAAGAAGCAGAAGAAAGCAATAGAATGGGAAAGAATAGAGATCTTTTCAAGAAAATTGGAGAGATCAAGGGAACATTTCATGCAAAGATATGCATGATAAAGGATAGAAATGGTATGGACCTAACAGAAGCAGAAGAGATTAAGAAGAGGTGGCAAGAAAACACAGAGAACTATCCAAAAAAGTTCTTAATGATCCAGATAACCATAATGGTGTGGTCACTCACTTAGAGCCAGGCATCTTGGCATGCAAAGTCAAGTGGGCCATAGGAAGCATTACTATGAACAAAGCTAGTGGATGTGATAGAACTCCAGCTGAGCTATTTCAAATCCTAAAACAGGATGCTGTTACAGTGCTGCACTCAATATATCAGCAAATTTGGAAAACAGCAGTGGCCACACGACTGGAAAAGTCAGTTTTCATTCCAATCCCAAAGAAGGGCAATGCCAATGAATGTTCAAACCACCACACAATTGCACTCATTTCACATGCTAGCAAAGTAAGGTTCAGAGTCCTTCAAGCCAGGCTTCAACAGTACATGAACTGAGAACTTCCAGAAGTACAAGATAGGTTTAGAAAAGGCAGAGGAACCAGAGATCAAACTGCCAACATTCATTGGATTATAAAGAAAGAAAAGGAATTCCAGAAAAGCATCTTCTTTTGCTCCATTGACTATGCTAAAGCCTTTGGGTGGATCACAACAAGCTGGAAAATTCTTAAAGACATGGGAATACAAGACCATGCAGGTTAAGAAGCAACAGTTAGAACTGGACATGGAACAACGGACTGGTTCCTAATTGGGAAAGGAGTACGACAAGGCTGAACATGTGAAATGCCAGGCTGGATGAATCACAAGCTGGAATCAAGATTTCTGGGAGAAATTTCAATAACTTTAGATATGCAGATGATATCACTCTAATGGGAGAAAGTGAAGAGGAACTAAAGAGCCTCTTGATGAGGGTGAAAAAGGAGAGGGAAAAATCTGGCTTAAAACTCAATATTCAAAAACTAAGATCATGGCATCCGGTCCCAGCACTTCATGGCAAATAGAAGGGTAAAAAGTGGAAGCAGTGACAGGTTTTACTTTGGGGTCTCCAAAATCACTGCTGACAGTGACTGCAGCCATGAAATTAAAGACACTTGCTCCTTGGAAAGAAAGCTATGACAAACCTAGAAAGTGGATTAAAAAGCAGAGACATCACTGTGCCAACAAAGCCCATATAGTCAAAGCTATGGTTTTTCCAGTAGTCATGTACAGATGTGAGATTTGGACCTTAAAGAAGGCTGAGTGCCAAAGAATTGATGCTTTTGAATTGTGGTGCTGGAGTAGACACCTGAATGTCCACTGGGCTGCAAGGAGATTAAACCAGTCAGTCCTAAAGGAAATCAACCATGAAAATTCAATGGAAGGACTGATACTGAAACTGAAGCTTCAATATTTTGGCTACCTGATGTGAAGAATCAATTCATTTGAAAAGACCCTGACGCTTGGAAAGATTGAAGGCAAAAAGAGAAGAGGGCACAGAGGATGAGATGGTTAGTTAGCATTACTGACTCAACTGGACATGAATTTGAACAAACTCTGGGAGATAGTGAAAAACAGTGGAGCCTGGCAGGCTGCAGTCCATGGGATTGCAAGAGGTGGACAAGACTTAGTGACTGAACAACAACACATGTTACTCCTTCATTTTTCAACTCAGTACTATGTAGAATATGAATAGCACAGTTAATTCCATTTCTAAGTCAAGAAACAACAAACTTTGTCTTCTTGAGAGAAGTTGTAAGAGGGAGTTGCCTTATGTCCAAATAATACCTTTCTGCTTCAGAAGCAAAACATCATAGGAACCAACTTTCACATTGAAGGTAATAAAAAACAAGCAAACAAATTTCAGAACATCTCAAGAATGAAAATAGTAGGTCTTCTATATACCCCATAGCCTATAAATATCAGTATCTTTTTGTTCTTGTTCATTTGCTAAGTCATGCCCGACTCCCTGCAAACCCATGGACTGCAGCATACCAGGCTTCCCTGTCTTAAACTTAAAATTTGCTAAGAAGGTAGATCTTGTGTTATGTGTTCTTACTATTTACACACACAAAATAATAATAATAGGAAGAAGAAAAACTGTGGGAAGTGATGGATAATTTTATAACCTTGAAGGTGGTGATAGTTTCACCAGTATGTACTTATCTTCAAAGCCATGGAGTTGTATACATTAAATATGTACAGCTTTTTACAGTCAATCATACCTCTAAATTGCTTTAAAAAGAGAAAATAAAATTGCAGTGACTTCAAGTGGTAAAGAAACCAAAAACTCTTAGTTGTAACTTTGACTAAAGTCATTAATGCTACATTTTTTTTGCCCATTCAGTTTGACCATACTTTTTCTGCTGACAGAGTTCCTTCCTGCATAGTGGCTATTGCCTAGGGCATGACAGGTGCTCAATCTATTATTTTTTAGATGAAGGAATGAATGAATGATGAAGGAAGGAAAGAATTGTGATACTGGAGAAGACTCTAGGAAGGAAGTCTTCCTTTCTCAAGACTTCCTTGAGAGTCTCTTTGACTGCAAGGAGATCAAAGGTAGGAAGGAAATAATTTCCTAGAATAACAAATTCTAGGAAACACATGCAAAGACCACATTTGGTGGTTACAAGCATTTGAAATCCCATTCTATTGCTGACTCTATGACCATGGCCAAGCTAGTAAACCTCTCTATACCTCAGTTTCCCTCTGCTTATAAAAGAGGCTGTTGTGAAAAATACATGCTACATTACAGAAAAGCACTTTTAAAAGAACATGGAGCATAGTAAATGCCAAATAAATGCTAGTTATCAAGATTCGTATTAAGCTCTTATCCAGATAATTCAATACAAAAATCACTGACACCTATGAAATTAAGCCAGTGGGACTAAAAACAACCTGTCTAGAGCCCAGGGATGTGGGCATAATGAACTTTGAAGTTCAACCTCCAAAGCTTGCACATGTCTTAGAAATTACTATTCTGTTGAAATGGTAGAGGTTGATCCTTCCTAAATACTACTCATGAAAGTATTGGAGACACTGGCTCCCTGTGATAAAGACTCAAGATCCTGGTTCACAAGGGTAGACATATCACTAGATATCCTTCTTGAGAGTTATCTTCTATTGATTTTCAGTATATTATTATCCTGTAGACAATATAAAACAGCAAATGGAGATGAACAGTTTTATTACATGCAACCCCCCCCAGTATACTGCTTATAATTGCCTATATTTTGCTTTGCCTGCATGTGTGCGCTAAGTTGCTTCAGTCATGTCTGACTCTTTGTGACCCTATGGACTGTAGCCTGCCAGGTTCCTCTATCCATGGGATTCTCCAGGAAAGAATACTGGAGTGGGTTTCCATTTTTTTCCTGAGGGTATCTTCCTGACCCAGGGATCGAACTCATGTCTCCTGCGTTGGCAGGCAGGTTCTTTACCCCTAGCGCCCCCTGGGAAGCCCAGGAGTTTATTATATAACTCCATGGCTCAGAAAGGGTGGTTGTGTGTTGATGTCAACCACTGACTAAGACTCCTAAAGCCTGCAAGCAGCTGGCAAATAAAACAGTAATAAATCTGTCTGAAAGGAGAAGAGGAAGGATCCATTTATACATGTGACAGAACTCAAATTACGAAACCTTGGAAGTCAAGGACTCTGTCTATGCTGATTGAAGAAAGGAACACAGTGCCATAGAAATGTGCATATCAATAAAGCAGACAGCATTACTTCCTTTGCTAGGCAAAGTCCACCTCTTTACCAGTCTGGATTAAGTAGTCTCTCTGGCTGATAGGAGCTGGATTATATTGGAAGAACAACATATAATCTCTGTGCCTATGGAAACTGGTGAAAACTTAGATTTCTGCTCTTAAAATATCAGCCAATCAGATCCAATTATACCTGTGCTTCTGATATCTCTTACAACAAAATCTGCTCTCTCTTCTATTTTTACCAAGGTGACTGCTATGGACTGAATTGTGCTTTCTCCTCCCAAATTCTTATGTTGAAGTTCTAACACCCAACCTGACTGTATATGGAAGTAGGGTCTTTAGGAGGTAATAAATTGGGCTTCCCCGATGGCTCAGATGGTAAAGAATCCACCTGCAATGCAGGAGCCCTGGGATTGATCCCTGGGTTAGGAAGATCCATTGGAGAAGGGAATGGCAAGCCACTCTAGTAATCTTGCCTGGGAAATCCTATGGACAGAGAAGCCTGGTGGGCTACAGTCCATAGGGTCACAAAAAGTCGGACACAACTGAGCGACTAAGCACGGCACAAGGTTATTAATGAGACGACTTGAGGGTGGAGCTCTAATCTAATAGGACACATGACCTTCTGAGAAGAGATCTCTCAGGCGAGCACAGAGAAAAGGCCATGGGAGGAAGCAGCAGGAAGACACTTGTCTGCAAGCCAAGGAGAGAGACCTCACCAGAAACTGGATGGGCCAGAACTTTGCTCTGAAATTTCCCCGCTTCCAAAACTGTGAGAAAATAAAATGTGTGTTGTTTAAGTCACCTAGACTATAGTATCCTATAAAGGCAGCCTAAAATGACTATGACAGTCATACTCTGGAAAATAAGAGCCTTATAAACATACACATGGCCCTGCTTGAGTCACACTCACCATTAGTAGCCTGTCTCCTACTTGCAACCTTCCATCTTTCTGTGCAGCTCCTCCGTCGATAATTTTAGTGACATAAATACTATTGTCTCCAGGAATGTGCTGGTTTCCCACACCTCCTGCGATACTGAAGCCTAAACCTACAGAAAAGGAACAGAAAAACAAAAGCCTTGTATTGGTTTAAGAAAGTGCTATTAGTCACACTTGAACAGTCAAAAAAAATTAAGCTTTCATTTGTTACAATAGTAATAAATAACAATAAATTCTACTCCAATCAACTTTGCTCTTTAAATATTTGAAAGCTTGCTGATTAATGCTAATAAAGCAGAACCCAAGTGTAGTCCTGCCCACGTTTAGTCTATGGGCTCATCTTTGCTGATGCTGTTGTTACTCTAGCATAGCAAACAGAAGTACTGCCAATCATTTGGGTAGAGACCTAGATATTTTTGACCTTTCAAAATGAAAAGTTTAGCCATTTGAACAGTTGACAAATTCTGAGATAAAGAGCCATGAGGAAGATACATTGGATATCGGTGTAATAATTTCAGAGAGAAGATAAGGATTTGTTCATTGCTTGCCCTTCATGTTTCCTTCTCTGGGTACCTTGTCATATTTTCAGACTTCCTATTATTAACTTGTAGTTAAAAAAGAATGAACACAAATGAATTATCCCTGCACACAGTCTAAAGAATAAAGAGATTATATACTTTGACTATATTATTTTTATAGCAAACCATGAAATATCAAATCATTTTTAAACATGGAAATTATCCATTTGGAGAGAAGAATTTTACACTGCTATGCCATATAAATTTCTTCCAGTTTTATTGGTATATAATTGACATAGTACTGTATAAGATTAAGGTACATAGAATGATGATCTGATTTATATACATCATGAAATGACTGTCATAATAAGTTCAGTGAACATCCATCATATATAGATACAAAATGAAAGAAACAGAAGCAAATTTTTCCTTGTGATGAGAATCCTTAGGATTTCCTCTCTTAACTTTCTTATCTAACATACAGCAGTGTTAATTATGTTACATATTACACCCCTAGTATTATTTATCTTTTAAGTGAAAATTTGTACCGTTGTGCCTTCATCTAATTGCCCCTTCTCCTCACCCCTCAACTCTTGGTAATCACAACCTTGATCTCTTCTTCTACGATTGAGTTTGCTTGTTTTTGAAGTATAATTGACTACACCACTATGCTATTTTCTATTTATAACATAGTGATTAGATATTTCTATGCATTTCAAAATAATCACCATAGTAAGTCTAGCTACAATATGTCACTGTACAAAAATATTACACACTGACTGACTATACTCCTCACATTGTGCATTTCACAACCATGACTCATTCATTTTGCAGGTGAAAGTCTGTACCTCTTAATCTTCCTCGCCTATTTCTTGCCCACCCATCCACTTTCCTCTCCTCTGGCAACCACTTTTTTGTGATCTGTATTTAGAGCTCTGTTTCCATTTTGCTATGTTTGTTCATTTGTTTTCGTTTTTATATTTCACACGTAAGTGAAATTATACAGTATCTGTCTTTCTCTGTCTGACTTATTTCACTTAGCATAATATCCTCTAGGTCTATCCATGTCGTCACAAATTTTCATTTAAACCATGGAATGACAACAAGAATAGAGTTATTAAAAATTCATTATGAGGCCATTTTAAAAGAATAACTGATGGACTCTTTAAAAGCATAAGAAAAACCCTGTTATAAGTCAGTAATGAGACAAGTTATGATTTTATTCATTCTTTGCAATTAAATAGATAATGATAAAAAAAAAATACAAGCATAAGAACAAAAAACCTTCTCAGAATATGATTGAATACATATTCAGGACAATACTTGTAGCATATATTTTCATTGTATTTGAAAATTATTATAATTAACATGCAATTACTCAGAAAGGAAGATATAAATAAAAACTTCTATTACTAAAGACAGAAAATCTCTGTAACTTATTTGTCTTAAGCAATTACCACCCCTCCTCCAGTTTTGAAATATCACACACTTGTTTTATGAGGAAATAATCATAAAAATTTTTGGCACTTTATATAACAATAAAAAATACTCCATTTCACTATCCTTGTATTGAATAAATATTGAACAGGGCTATATGCTGTTCTTAAGATAGCATAAATAATTAGTTAATGGAAAAATAATGGCATGGTAAATTATAAAGTAACACCTCTGGAATGACATTTCAAGTGAAATGATTTTTCTATTAAATTAACTATAATAGTTAACAACAAAAGAAAAATGGATTTAAATTGGTGGGCACTTAAAGTAAGTGTTATTTAATCTCCTACTAGAGAGGTGACTATTCTGTATTGATGTTTTGACATTGTATAGCTCTATAAATGTATTTCTTTGCCTCTTATTTAAAGAATTTGTATATCAAGTGAAAGATGACCAAGAATAAATAAAATATCCCCAACTGGCATTTTCTATGAAATTGAAAATATGTATCAGCTCATATTTTCCAAAACTGTTACTTCATATTTATATATGATTATAGGGAAGTTTAAAAAACATACCAATGTTTACAAAAGCTTCATAGCCACATGCTAGGATCAATCTGCTGCCTTTACAATAATACAAAAGTCATTCCAAACTGCGGACAAAAGGTTAAAGAAAACCCAGGGACTCTGATCCACATCTACCATGCCAACAGTAAATGCCACAGCCAGTCTGAGTTACAGAAGAGCTAAGAAAACGAATTACCACTGCAAACAAGGGTAAGTCCAACAAAGGGAATAACTATGTAGTTGACATTTGAAGTTGAAGATTTTACCAAGACAATAAAATCACTATGGATACTGTAGACATAAATCTACCAGCTAAAAAGGAAATAACTTTTCCCCTCTAAGATTAGACTTAAGTACTTCTTAACTGGTGATTTTGCTTAAGATGAAGTAAAGTAATTTTAGTAAGAGCTAGAGAACTGCTCTAAAGGTACAGAACTACACATTTTCCCTGATTTCTCTTACTTAGATGGAACATGGCTATATTTAAAAATAATCAATATTTGCTCAACATTCAACCATTCAATTTAACATGATAAGTTAAATGTATAGCTTATGTCTATATCCAGAAGACAAGGTTATTTACAGGCAGAAGTATCCATCTGTGTTATAAAATAGAATCTGGTCCTGTCTATCCATCCATCCATTCACTTATTCATTCACTCACTCACTCACATATCCATTCATTCAACAAGCATCTCCTGAGTGCATACCATGCATTGTAAAACCAGTTGCTATTAACTGCAGCCAACATAAATGTAAAAAAATGGATTGATCAGAAACACTATAGAAATAATGATCCATGAGTTCATAAAAGTAAGCGTGGTTGAACCTGGCTGAAGCAATGCTCTAAACTTAGCTGATGGTACTGATTTTTGGAAGGCTGCTCTGTGGGCTTCCACATGTGGAAGACACATGTGGGCTAGTCCCACCGAGCAATAAGCCCAAATTCAAATCATGAGTTTGGAGGCACTGGCTTCCTTATACACACTCTGCTAAAACAGGGGTAGTCTGTCTACTTTATAGGACCATTGTCTCCCTTCATGTGCTCATACTTCACTCCTTCAATCCACTCTAGACACACTGACGGCCTTGACATTTCTAGAACACACCAGACACCCTTCCATCTCAAGGTATTTGCTCTAGCTGTTACTGTTGCCTGGAACACGCTGCCTTCAAGGCATGGTAAAAATTTCAGTTTCTCTGGAAGCCTGACTCTGACCCGTCTGTTTAATAACTGTCCCCTAACAATCCACCCCACCTCCTTATCCTGCTCTATTCTCAATGTCCCTTAGCACTTACCACATTGTAATATACTAGATAAATCATCTATATATTTTTATTTTATTTTTTTATTGTCCATCTTCTTGGTGAAAATATAAACTCCGGATGACAGGGATTTTTAATGGTTTCATGCTACGCAGTAGAACAAGGGTAGGTACATAGTTACCTCTTAAATACACACTAAATGAAAGAATGGATAAGCAAATGAATAGAAGACCACAAGGAAAGCCACCTGTCTCTGAGAAAGATCCCCTTAAAGAGGAAGCTGGTGGCTTTGAAGAGAGGGGGACATCTGAGAAAGCGGGTGTCCTCAGCTAGATTTGATAACTGTATGGGGCGGGCCGTTGCCGCACGTGCAGTCTGGTTACCTCCCCATCTTAGTCTACACAGGGTTTATGGCAACCACTGGGAATGCAAGAGGGTAACAGCAGAGGCATCCTCGAGTCCTGACCATTCCATCCACTGACTGTGTGAACTGCAGTCCCAGCCTCCTAATCTGTAACAGGGGAATAAGTATATCTATGCTCTAGAGTAATTGGCACATACTAGAGATTCTTTTTTTCAAAATTTCTTTTAAAAATATTTACACAGTTTTGAAAGGTTACATTCCATTTGCAGTTATTACAAAACAGATTCTTTTAAAAAATATTTATTTATTTGGCCATGTTGGTCTAGGTGCGGCAGATGGGATCTTCCGCTGCGGCGTGAGGGCTTCTCTCTGGTTGTGGCTCATGAGCTTAGCCACCCCAAGGCATGTGGGATCTTAGTTCCCCAGCCAGAGATCGAACCTGTGTCCCCCACATTGGAAGGCAGATTCTCTAACACTGGACCACCAGGGAAGTTGCACACAATAGATTCTTTTTTTTTTTTTTCCCATGCTGTAATGGGTGTATTTATTTAAGGTAATGCGAGCTGCTGTAACAGATAAACCCAGAGATTATTGTATGGATTGGGAACAGACATTTATTTCTTGCTTGTGTAAAGTCAAATGGCAGGAGGAGGGAGCCCCACCCATCACGGTTCCTCAGGGACAGGGTAACAGAGGCTCCGTCATCTTCAGATTGTGACTCCCAAGGTCACCTCAGCCTCGGAAGATCCCACAGCAGGTTTCACGGACCAGGGCTCAGTCTGTATGTAACTTACACCCATATTCCACTGGCCAGAACTGGGTCAGAGGGCCCCACCTCAGGGCCGTTGCATGTGCTGTGCCTTCTGCCTGGAACATCCTTCCTCCCAATAGATTCTTGATAAATAAAAATTCTCTGCTTCAGTAAGCTCTCAAGTTGTTTGGAAAAACGAATACCTAAGCATCTTGACATAACTTAACTGGTTAGGATAAGTTCTATCATGGTACTATGATATGTGAGGACAGAGGGGACCATGACTTACTTCTAGAAGAGCAGGAGAAATCAGCAAAAGGTTTAGCAATCAGGCTGGGTCTTCAATATTGAGTTTGAACTGATAAAAGAGAATGCATTTTTCAAACCAATACATCCAGACTGACTCAGTGACTAAAGAGTCAGCTGCCCTGACTTAGATCACAAAATGTTCATAAAATCCCAGTTCCCCTGTGCTGTAAATTGAGACAGAAATGCCTAGCAAACACTCAAAACCTATATTATGGTAAGACAGATAAGCTAGAGTGGTCCCTAACAAGATAAATACAATGACTAGTATAAAGATTTGATTAAGGAACACCGGTTTTTGTTAAGTGACAAATTTAGAGAATCGCTTACAGCACTGAAAAGATGTGTCCATGATAAACAAATAGCCCCGGATCATCAGGAGATAGCAAACTAATCAATTATAAAATAAACTCAGTGACAAGAGTTGGTAGGTCTCATCCTAAAAACTGAGCCTAGCACTATTGACTGTGAAATGTTTGGCTCTTAAGGATAATACTAAACAAGCCTGGGCATGTGTCAGTATTAAAGAAAGTGGACATAAAATGAGTATGAAAATCACAAAGGAAGTAAAATCAGTGGATATTTTAGTACTCTGGCAAAGGGAGAAAGCAAGTGAAATTTAAACACCTAATTCTCCAAATTAAAAACTGATCCATTTGACAAACATGTGATGTGCAAATAATTTCAGGATTACTTCCAGTGCATAAAGCTGGCTTCCTCTTTGCATATCGCCCGCATATCCCCAAATTGTATATCCTCAGGTCAACTTCAGGGATGCAGGCACAGGGAATGGATTATCTACACGCTGTATAAAGCCTTTAACTTAACCTTTTCCAACGCAGTCTTTCCCTCCTCCTGTAAAAAAAAGGACACGAAGAATCCCAGTTCACCCTTTCCCCTTGTCTGACGGTGCTGAGGAGCAGGTGTCAGTGAGAGAGGGAAGCCTGAAGGAGGAAGCCTTGGGAGCACAGACTTATACTGCGTGGGAGAAGCTTAGAATAAAACCCCCAAAGCTTGTAAGAGTCATGTGATTACAAAGTAGCCACGCAGTCTTTTTTGGACAGTACAGTAGGAATTATTGGCAGGCATGAGTAAGGAAGGGATAGTGCCGAGGCTCTGAGTGCAGGGTCCACCATTTGTCCAGGGGGCCATGATTAGGGATGTGTTGATATTTGACCCCACAGCCATCTGAGATGAGCTGCTTTTCTGCCACTGTGTTTTCAAATTCATCCGTGTCAAATGGCTCAGTAGTAAAGAGTCTGCCTGCCAGTGTAGGAGACGCAGGTTCAACCCCTGATCCTGGGAGATCCCATATGTGGCGGAGCAACTGGGCCCAGGGCCACAACTATCAAGCCTGTGCTCTGGAGCCCCAGAGCTGCAAGTACTGAAGCCCGTGCACCCGAGAGCCTCCGCTCTGCAACAAGAGAAGCCGCTGCAGTAAGAAGCCCACGCACCGCATCTAGACAAAAGCCCACACAGCAATGAAGACCAAGCACACTCAAAAATGTATAAATAAAATTGCAAAAAAAAAAAAAAAAAAAAAACCTTAGTAAGTCCTCACTTCTCAGAGATGCGGATCTTCTGGTGGCCAGGGAACATGAACTTGGCCCTGGGGAAGGCCTCAGTTACACGTTCCTTGCTCTGCATCTTGGTGAGGATGGACATTATGACTTGGCTCCTATGGATCCTGACCACTGTGCCTTTCCAAAGGCACCGCGCATACCTGTCTGGAGACCATCAGCTCCGGCACAGGGCAATAGTCTTTATGGGCATAAAGAGCTATGTCCCATGACGTCTTATGATCACTCAATAACTTGGTTCAACTTCATTTTATATGACTTTATCAGGTGGACTTTGAGGCATCTCCAAAACTTTAGCATTATTATATTAAGCTGACTGCTTCTGTCATAGTTTATCTAGGATCTGCAACACAAGGTGTTTAGCGGTTTACAAAACAACAACAAAACCAAATCTATAGTGGTATTCTGTACACTCTACTACGTTATCTTATTAAAGGAAATACAGAATCCAGCCTAAAGCCTCACAGGCCTTGTTTGGGAAAACTTCTGAACATGCATGCATTTCAGTGGACAAATGAAACAAAAAACTTTATCTGTGGGTCTAGTCTACACAGATAACAGACGATTTTACATCTTTCCTTTAGGAAAAAAAACCTTTGCTTAAAAAAATACCAGAATGTGCTTTTCATTTTGAGAGAATAATTTATCTCATTGGGTGTTATAGGTATGATTATTAAAGAGCAAAGCTGTATTTTCTTACTCTCTGGATTCTTCCTGGCCTCAAAAGACAAAGTTTGGAACTGAAAGAAGGGTTCTATTTTAAATTTGTACAGCACCGGCTAGGTAGGCTCAAACCTACTTAAGGGTCTCTCATAGAGCACGCAATTAACTCACTACAGTCAATGTTCCAAACTTTTCTTCTATGGACCTCAAAATACCTACTCATACTTTCAGCCTAAAACCAGGACTATTTTATTATGAAAAGTCTCCATGTCTATACCTACCGTTTCTCAAAGCAATGAGCAACATTCTTGTTTGCAAACCTAAATCTTCTCCTTCACCCTATAATTTTATTCATTATTCTTGTTTTCCTCTCTAGAATATTCAGTCTCTTACCATCAATGCTTTTATTCTGTTCCAGCTTTGACCATACTTCTGTCTTACCTAAAAAGACCTTCTCTTCAACTTACTGCAGCCTCTTTTACTGAAAGAGCTGGAGTTTCTAAACAGGGATCTTCACTTACTAACTTCATTTCTGTATCACATATAGCTTTCTCAGACTCTTCCATGTGACTCCATACAGTACAGTCTATTCACATGGCAATGGCTAGAGGCTGAATTATGTCTTTTCTAAAAACAGACTGAAGTCCTAAATCCTGTTAGCTGTGAGTGGTGTTAGTTACTCCGTTGTGTCTGACTCTTTGCATCCCCACGGACTGTAGCCCGCCAGGTTTCTCTGTCCATGGAATTTTCCAGGCAAGAATACTGGAGTGGGGAGCCACTCCCTTCTCCAGGGGATCTTCCTGACACAGGGATCAAACTGAGGTCTCCTACATTGCAGAAGGATCCTTTACCATCTAAGCTACCAGGGAAGCATTACCTGTGAATGTGACTTTATTTGGAACCAGGGTTTTAGCAGATGGAATCAACTTAAGATGAAGTTATACTAGATGTGAGAGTTGGACTATAAAGAAAGTTGAGCACTGAAGAATTGATGCTTTTGAACTGTGGTGTTGGAGAAGACTCTTGAGAGTCCCTTGGACTGTAAGGAGATGCAATCAGTCCATCCTAAAGGAAATCAGCCCTGAATATTCTTAGGAAGGACTGATGTTGAAGCTGAAACTCCAATACTTTGTCCATCTGATGCGAAGAACTGACTCATTTGAAAAGACCCTGATGCTAGGAAAGATTGAAGGCGGGAGGAGAAGGGGACAACGGAGGATGAGATGGTTGGATGGCATCAGTGACACAATGGACATGAGTTTGAGTAAGCTCTGGGAGTTGGTGATGGACAGGGAAACTTGGTGTGCTGCAGTCCATGGGGTTGCAGAGTCGGACACGACTGAGCCACTGAACTGAACCGATACTGGATTAATGTGAGCCCCAATCTAATGATTAGTGTCTTTATTAAAAGAGGAAATTTGAACCCAGAAACACACAGAGAAGAATGCACATGATGACAGAGACAGAGAGCAGGATAATACACCTCTAAGTCAAGAAATGCCAAGGCCTGCCAGCAACTACCAAAACCAGAGGAGAAACATGAACTAAACTCTCCCTCAGAGCCCTCCAGGAGGAATCAATCAGGTTGACATCTTGATCCCAGACCTGCAGGCTCTCGAACTATTAAGAGAATAAATTTATGTTGTTTCAAGCAACCTAATTTATGATCATTTGTTAAGCTGTGTTGTTATTGTTTAGTTACTAAGTCATGTCCGGCTCTTTTGTGACCCCATGGACCGTAGCCATCCAGGCTCCTCTGTCCATGGGATTTCCCAGGCAAGAATACTGGAGTAGATTGTCATTTCCTTCTCCAGGGGATCTTCCCAGTCCAGGAAATTGAACCTGCATCTCCTGCATTGGCAGGTGGATTCTTGACCATTGAGACACCAGGGAAGCCCATTTGTTAAAGTAGCACCAGGAAATTAACATAGCTTCTAATTCACACAGTTTAAGTAGTGCTAAGTACGTCTACCTCTTTCCTTTCCTTTATTTGCTTATTTAAAAAAATTTAATTATTTTTAAATTTTTAATTAAGTTTTAAATTGAAGGATAATTGCTTCACAGAAATTTTGTTGGTTTCTGCCAAATATCAATGTGAATCAACCATTGGCATACATATATCAACCTCTTTCTAATGAAATCATATATATACACACACAAGCCTGGGCATTTATCAACATAGTTACAGTAATTGAAACTATGAAAATGAATTCCCCACAAGAAAGAGATTATAGAGAGAAGAGGATTCTGTGGTGTGTGCCTTGAGGAATAACTATTGTTTGAGAGAAGTGAATTTGGCCTGTATCCCCAGTTTCTGATACAGCATATATGGCATGGGCTCCCAAATTTGCATTTCTAATAGGCCCTCACATGATGCTAATGCTAGTGGTATGAGGACTGCATTGTGAGAAACCCTATTTCAGAGCAATAACATAAAGACAAATAAAATGAAGTGAGAAGTAGTAAAAGAAATAAGGGAACAAACAGGGTAGTATAATACGATGAGCATAGCAATATAAAAGTAATCAGTATTTGCTCTATGTAATGCAGAAAGAACAAGGGCCTATCAGGAATTTCCAAAAGTTTGGAAGAAAATTCTGGATGACTGGGTGGGTTCCTTGCCTGCGGGAACTGTCTAGTTTGTAGTTACTTCATTCATTCCCAATAGGAGAGGATGGCATGAAATGTGTGTGTATATGTATGTGCATGCGTGTGTGCTAAGTCCCTTCAGTTGTGTCTGATTTTTTGCAACTCTATGAACTGTTAGCCTGCCAGACTCTGTCCATGGGATTCTCCAAACAAGAATTCTGGAGTCAACTGCCATGCCCTCCTCCAGGGGATCTTTCTGACCCAGGGATCAAACTTAATTTTCAAGACCACTCAAGTCTTGGCCAACTCTAAGTTGTTCATTTCTAAGTTGAACCACAGTAGCATCAATTATCTGTATCAACCTTTCACTTCTATTTGTTGGGTTGGTCAAAAAGTTCAATTATGTTTTCCCGTAAGATGTTACAGAAAAACCTGAACAAACTTTTTGGCCAATCCAATAAATAGAAAGCGGTAACTCATTCAACAAACACTTACTGGTAACTACTCATGTGTCAAGGACTGCCCAATATACACTGTGGTTATATCAGTGACTTAGAGTTTATGGTTCTTTTCTAATGGAAGGTAAGACAAGAGGCAATGAAAATCCGGTGAGGTAAGTGTTGCTAGGAGAGGAACAGGAACTGTGGGAGCATATAGGTGGGCTGACTATTTTGGCTTGGGGAGGGGTATCAGAGAAGGCTATCTGTAGGTCCTGATATCTGATCTGAGACCTAGATGAAAATAAGCCAGGCAAAAGAGAGTGGGGAGTGACCATCCTTACAGAAGGAAACATGCATTCAAACACCCAGAGTGGGGAGATAGCATGGCTCATCTGAGAAACTTACTTGAGAAATAGTTGATGTGAAAGCAATAGGTAATCTTAGGTAGAATATAGGCTGTCAGAGCAGAAGAACCATATTCCTTATACTCACTGATGTATAGCCCCTGATACTGTGCCTGGAGCATCCTATGGACAGAGGAACCTGGCGGGCTAGAGTCCGTGGGGTCACAAGGAGTTGGACGTGACTGAGCAACTAACACATACACACACACAGTGCATAATAGTTTGGGATAAATGAATGAATGGAGAGAGAAGGACTCTTTCTCCACTGAGTTAGGAGGGAAGGAGAAAAGGATGGCATAGATAAAGATTAAGATTACTGGATAATGGCAGTGCACTAAAGTAGTTGTCATCTCCAATTTACTCCGATAACAAGAAAGTGTGGTCATGGGCCAAGACGAGAGAAATGGTGAAGTCAGAGATTTAAAGAAAGTACAGAAATTTGGAAATACATATTAAGGAAGATAGAAGAAATAACTGATTAGAAAAAGGCAGAAAAGTCGCAAGGAACTGTTGATTGTCTAGTTAGGGTTTGTGACTATGAATTAATAATAGGACTATTCTAGTAATTTTTTCTTCAGCAATTCTCAGTGGTCTAGTAGTGTAAGCATAGAAAGTGCAAGCAGTTAGATTAAATCACTTTTGAAATTAGTCTTTTGTGTGTGTTGATCTTCTCTCTTCAATTTAATCCTGATCGTGGAAAGTAGAGACTGCATAAAAATAGACCATATTATGCACACTGCTGGCACATGCTGATTGTTTAGTAAATACTGGCAGGATGAGCTAATGATTGAATCATTCAAAGACCAAGTGATCGCACAGCATAGGTATACTTCTGAATATCAAGCATCCCACATTAACAGATATGTGTATATTTTAGCTGACTGCTTTAGCTTCAGAGAAGAACTGACCCCAATAATCCATATTGAGCACTTTTAATATGCCAACTCTTGCCTTGTGTGTTTGGGAATTAATGAAGTGTCTATTGTATCTAAAGAAACAATAGAGATTAGCAATGAGAGATGTATTTACTCTCTATTAAACCCAAGAATAAGCAGCACTCCCTTGCCTTCATCTTTACAAATGAAACAACCTGCTCTGATCACAGCTCACTGCTCACAGGGGGAGTATGACGAAGTGTGCTCAGATGTCCTCTTACTGGCTTACCCTCTAATGTACTTGAAATGAAACATCCTCCAAGCTTCCAGCATGAAAAATACATGAGAGGCACTGCCTCTACCTATTCACCAGGTCTGTCTGCATGTTTCTTCCAGGTTAATTCTAGTTGCCAATTAAAGCAAGGTCATTAACATTGATTCTGAAAACTGCCCAGACTGTTTGCAGGCATCCAGATCCCGACACACACAGTCACCACAAAACAGCAGATTACTGGAGAGATATAACTCATCTGTTGAAGCTTGATGGGAATGTCTCAGTTGGTGGGGTTATTGCTGGGGAAAGCAGACAAGAAAGTCTGAAGGGTATCTGGATGGGTTTTGATAAATTTCCATATACAAAGGCTCTTATCCAGTAACACCTCTTCTGCAAAGTCCTTCCTAATGACCATCCCTTTAAATTAAAAGTAATCTGTCTTCATGACCACATAAAACACTATTTCTCTTTCTCACTTTTAATGTCACATCATTTCCTACATTGAATTAGCTATTTATAGGAAAGGTTGATACTTAAAACATTTAATAGCTGCTATAGCATGAACACCAACCAACCAGAACAGACAACTGCCATAAACATACCACAACTATGGAATGTACCACCTAACTGTCAGCTCTGCTGCAGAAAAGTTTAATTACCACCCCCCATATCGGACAATAGCATTTTAAAGATAAAGGGAACAGTAACTCTCTTTATTTATGTTCCCTGGAAGCATTATGGATAAAGTAGATGCCCTAAAAACTAATTTTTAAAATTAATGAATTAAATAAAGATGGCTGAATCCTTTTACTGTTAAGTTTACTTTAATGAACCTTGAAGGAAAGGGCTCAGACTGCTAAAATAATGGTAGTGAGTTACTTCATTCATTGATTCTTTAAAAAATATTTAAGTTCCAGGCTATATCCATTTTTTAGGGCTGCTGGAATGAAGTGCCACAAACAGGGTGACTTAAACAATAGAAATTTATTGTCTGACAATTCTGGAGGCTGGAAGTCCAGATCAAGGCATCAGCAGTTGTGGTTCCTTCCTAGTGCTTGGAAGGAAAATCTGCTTCGTGCCTCACTCCCAGCTTCTGGGGTTTTGCTGACTATCTTTGGCTTCCTTGGCGTATAGTGCATCACTCCCATCTCTGCCTTCATCTTCACATGACATTCTCCCTGTGTGTACGTCTGTGTTCAACTTTCTTCTTTTCATAAGGATACCAATTATATCATTAATAGATTAAGGCCAACCATACCATCTCATCTTAATCTTGAACATCAGCAAATTTCCTATTTTCAATTTCAGTCACACCCACAGGTCCTGGGAGTTAAGACCTCAACATCTTTTGTGGGGACACAATTCAACTCATAACACTGGCCAGGGAAACATACATACGAATAGGTCACACTTGCTGTCCTCAAGGAACTTACAGACCAGGGTGGAAGAAAAGAGAAACAGAGCATGCAGAAGCAAGTGCTTTTGAAAAAGGCAGATGGCAGGGTTAGAGAAAACTTTTTGGACAATGATAGCTGAGCTGAGCCCTGCTGAATGGCTAGAAGAGAGACAGGAACTCTAAGCATCTCTGAGAGGATCCAAAAGTTTCAGGCTGAACTGTTGTTACTATGAGGGTGAATGCTGGTTTCAGGCACAGAATATCTCGACCGAGGTCAGGTGGAGAGAGCCGTCTACTCTACTAGGCAGGACTACATCCACAGAAGCAGTTACAGAAGAAAGAGACCTCTGCCCTAATTCCCAAGAAGTATCTTGAGTATGAAGTCTCTTAGGATAAATTGTTAGAGAACACACGGACTGAAACCACCTGCTCTGGCCAGCCAAGATAGTAGCCACTTGCATGAGTTATCGTAAACAGGATGTCCTGGTAAAGAATGCAAAACTAATACCCTAACACCAACTGGAAGAATCCAGAAAGGTCAAAAGGAAAGAGGAGACTCCAGCCCATACGTTCTACCAACATCCCAGAATCATTTTCACTGGAATCTTCTTGGAGTGAGGGAGTAGTTTGTAGAAAGGTGATAAAGCCTTGATCATTATAGTCAAAGAATGGGGTTAGGAGGAAATACTGAGAACTGAAGTAGAAAAACAGAGGCTGTGAAGGTCCAGTGGTGTTACGTTACGGAATTTGGACCCTATATTAGTGACAATGGGAAGCCTCTGAAGAGTCTTAAGCAAGGAAATGATGTGATATGATTTGACGACTCCCAATTATCCTCATTAGTGGTTTTTTTTTTGTTTGTTTAAAAATACATTAAATTATATTCTGTGGGGAGTGATGGTCTATTTTTTCCTTCCTACATTTTTCATCTTTCTTCTTCACTATATTCAGTTATCACTTACTAAAACTCACTTGGGGAAACTTTTTAATCTCTCAATTCCATGTTCATGATTTTGTTAGAAATATTAGCTTTTCCTGGTTCCTCCCCCTTCTCTCTTCTCTGTTTATCATAGCTTACTCATAAAAACCAAACTTTGAAATATAAAATATAACATTAAGAGACATTTGCAATCTGCTAAGAATCTAAGAGCTAACCCTAAATTCATAAATTCATTTATAAGCATACTGTAATTCACCAAAGAGTTCAAACGGGCATTTTCAGCAGATGTCTGACTTCATTACTTCCTGATGGGGAAGCAATCATCACTTAATCATCCTTATGGGGCTCTTTGTGAAAGAGATAATTGGAAAGTCTGGATTTATCTTGGGTACTGGGATAGAGTGAGAGTTATGTAATTGAAAAAATTATACAAGTACCTCTTTTTGCAAGGACATTTTGCTCTCTATGAAACAATGGAAGACTTACTCATTATGGCTCAGATTTATGAAGACACTAAGCCGTATTTCTAGTATTTATCTTCTGATTTCAGACATGCTAAAGAAGATGTTTGAAATCATTGAGTACGAGAGACTCCCTTACTGCATTACTGTATGAGGAGTGCTGCTGCTGCTAAGTTGCTTCAGTCGTGTCCGACTCTGTGTGACCCCAGAGACGGCAGCCACCAGGCTCCCCCGTCCCTGGGATTCTCCAGGCAAGAACACTGGAGTGGGTTGCCATTTCCTCCTCCAATGCATGAAAGTGAAAAGTGAAAGTGAAGTTGCTCAGTCATGTCCAACTCCTAGCAACCCCATGGACTGCAGCCCACCAGGCTCCTCCATCCATGGGATTTTCCAGGCAAGAGTACTGGAGTGAGGTGGCATTACCTTCTCCGTGAGGAGTGCTAGTATCTTCAATTATACAACAACAGCACTTTTGCTTTGACATAAAATCTATTTCAATGGGGCTAAAATTATTTCATATAAATTCTTAAAATTTTTACAACAACCTATTCTATGTTGCATATCTAGTGGCAAAAGGCATGCATCATGTGTCTTTGGCTTCAATCTTATACTTTCACCTAAACAGATTTAATTTTCACAAAGAAATCCTGGTATTTGAATCTCTTTAAGGATTACTTAACAAACTTGAGAAGGAACAACAAAGCAGTAAACGTCACATCTTGATTTCAAACTATACCATAAAGATACAATAGTTAAAACAGTATGGTACTGGCATAAAAAGAGACAGATCAATGGAACAGAAAGGAGAGCACAGAAATAAACACAAGCATATACAGTCAACTAATGTGACAAGGAATCCAAGAGTACTCAATGGACAAAAGTCAGTCTCTTCAATAAACAATGCTGGCAAAATTGGAAGTCCACGTGCAAAAGAGTAAAAGTAGATTCTTATTTCATACCACTCACAAAAATCAACTTGAAATGGGTTAAGTATCATAGGACCTGAAATAATGAAACTCCCAAGAGAAAATTGAGGAAAAAAGCTTCCTTCATATGAGTCTTGGCAATACATTTTTGGATATGACATTTAAAGCTTAAGGAACAAAATGAAAAATAAACAAGTGGGATTACATCAAACTAAAAATCTTCCGTACAACAAAAGAAATGATTGATGAAGGAAAAAGATAATCTACAGAATAGGAAAAATATTTACAAGCCATATATCTGACAAGGAGTTACTATTTATTTTGTATAGTATACAAAGAACTCATATAACTCAACAGTTAAAAATAAAAACAAAACAAAAAACAAACTATAAAGTACAATTCAATTAAAAACTGGACAAAAGATCAGAATAGAGAGTTCCCAAGCAGTTAGATGAATAGCCAACAGGTACATGAAAAGATGCTCACATTACTAGTCATTAAGGAAATGCAAGTGAAAACCACAATGAGATATATGAGAGATCACCTCATACTTGTTAGAAAATCCACTGTCAAAAAGAGAAGAGAAAAATGCCAGCAAGGATGTGAAGGGAACTCTGCACTCTTGGTGGAATTGAAAAATATATAAAGGTTACAGTTATACCATTGTAAACTTGTTTAGTCACTATGAAAAACAGCACAAAGAATTCTCAAAATATTAAAAATAGAACTATCACATGGGAAATTCCATAGCAGTCTAGTGGTTGGGACTCCACGCTTCCACTGCAGGGACCTCAGATACATCCAAAGGAAACAAAAACACTAACTGGAAAGGGTATATGCACCCCCACGTTCATAGCAGCATTATTTACAATAGCCAAGAAACAAACTAAATGCTCATGACAGATGAATAAAGAAGTTGTGGTATATATGTACACATAGAATATTTTTCAGCCATATGAAATTAAGTTCTGCCATTTGTGATAACATGGATAAATATTGATGGAATTATGCCAAGTAAGAGAGAGAAAGACAGATACTCTATGATCTTATTTATATGTAGAAACTAAGAACAACAAAATCAATAACAAACTCACAGAAAAACAGATCAGATTTGTGGTTACCGGGGGTAGGGAGCAGGGGGAGGAGGAATTGGAAGAAGGTGGTCAAAAGGTACAAATTTCCAGTTACATAAGTAACTACTGGAGAAGTAGATGTAATGATAACTATAGCTAACATTGCTCTATGATACATGTGAAAGTGGTTAACAGTAAATCCTAAGAGTTCTCTTCATAAGGAAAATTTTTTCTTCTTTTTATTGTGTCTATTTGAAATGATGGACACTAACTAAACTTACTGAGATAATCATTTCACAATTTATGTAAATCAAACTATTATTGCTATACACCTTAAATTTGTATAGTTGATATATGTCAACTATATCTCAATAAAACAGGAAAAAAAAGATATGCCATAATTTACATGATTAAATGGGGCTTCCCAGGTGTTTCAGTAATAAAGAATCTGCCTGCCAATGCAGGAGATCCAAGAGACGCTGGTTTGATCCCTGCATTGGGAAGATCTCCTGGAGGAGGAAATGGCAACCCACTCCAGTATTCTTGCCTGGAAAATCCCATGGACAGAGGATCCTGGTGTGCTATAGTCCATGGGGTCATGAAGGTCAGACATGACTGAGCAGGCACACATGATAAAATAATATATGGACTTTTGGAGTAAATTGCTCCAAATAATGGACCTTTGGAGGAACACCTCTCAATAGGTCTATTTCCTAATATGTAGTTGACTCATTGGAAAAGACTCTGATGCTGGGAGGGATTGGGGGCAGGAGGAGAAGGGGACAACAGAGGATGAGATGGCTGGATGGCATCACTGACTCGATGGACGTTAGTTTGAATGAACTCTGGGAGTTGGTGATGGACAGGGAGGCCTGGTGTGCTGCGATTCATGGGGTCGCAAAGAGTCGGACACAACTGAGTGACTGAACTAAACTGAACTAAACTGAAGATGGATATTACAGTATATGCCAGCTCACTGTGTGATGCAATAAAAAGTGCACTGCCATAAAACCTTGGTTCTAGCATTTAAAGTCTATGTGACTTTGTAAAAAGTTGTTTAGCTTTTCTCAGCATCAGTTTTATCAGGAGGATAAAGCTACCTTACAATAACACAGTAATAATTATGATAATATACAAGAAGGAACAACATTGTATTGAGAACTCGTATTTAAAGAATATCCATTCCCTTTGCCTTTGTTCCCAAGATTGCAATGAGAGTCAAAAATGATGATAATTCTTTATAAACTTCAAATTACTTATATTTATATAAACTTTAGGTAAGATTCATGTATATTATTAAATACTAGAATATAAAATGAGTTACCAGATACACGACTGTGAGGTCACTGTCACTCACATGATCTTATATTTTATTTCCCAAACTCTTTTAGAATATTGTTATTCATCATTACAACTGGGTTTATCACATGGAAGACAGTGAGATTAATTACAGATCTGGGTTCAATCTTTTCCTCATGTCACCTTCATAATGAATCCTTTCCACTTCCTCGTCACTTTGCCTAAGCTGTGAATTCCTTAATATGAGCATGTTCTACACATACATGATATACAATGTAATTAAGAATGTTTTCATATTTGCAGTTGTGCTGGCATTGGCAACACAATTCCAAATGTTTAGAAACTATGAATATGTGCCAATAACTGACTTAACTAGCTTACATTTTTTGGAGATATATGTTCAGTAATTTGGGGATATGAGATGGCTGTGGGCAGATGGAGATTTAATGAGGATTTGGTTGAATCACTGCCCTAGAACATACCTCATTCTCCAAAGTGAAAGTGAAAGTGTAAGTCGCTCAGTTGTTTCTGACTCTTTGCAAAAGGCAATGGCATCCCACTCCAGTACTCTTGCCTGGAAAATCCCATGGACAGAGGAGCCTGGTAGGCTGCAGTCCATGGGGTCGCTAGGAGTCGGAGACTCACTGAGCAACTTCACTTTCACTCTTCACTTTCCTGCATTGGAGAAGGAAATGGCAACCCACTCCAACGTTCTTGCCTGGAGAATCCCAGGGACAGGGGAGCCTGGTAGGCTGCCATCTATGGGGTCGCACAGAGTCGGACACGACTGAAGCGACTTAGCAGCAGCAGCAGCAGACTGCAGCCTACCAGGATCCTCTGTCCATGGAATTCTCCAGGCAAGAATACTAGGGTGGGTAGCCATATCCTTTATGCAGGGGATCTTCCTGATCCAGGGAGCGAACTCAAGTCTCCTGCATTGCAGGCAGACTCTTTACCATCTGAGTTACCAGGAAAGCCCTCCAAAGGATCATCAAATACTTTTTGTAAGTATACTGGGAAAGACTAAAGAAACAGCTACACAATAATATGTATGACACTACCGGTAATGCCATAAGATCTTTGCTTTAATAGAAATAGAAAAAAAATTCTTGACAAACGAAGTCAAGTGAATTCATACCATACTATCTAAATTAAATCTGATGCTGGTTCTGTCTTCCAGTGTGAAGTTTATACTCTGGGTAGCACAAAACAAGGGATAAAACAGAGTTAAGAAGAATTGGGATCTATTTAAATAAGAGGTCATGGATGGACGAGTTGTTACTAAGGTATACCACAGTCTCTCTTTTTTTGTGCAGCCATATCTGGAGTTTTTCTGCCTAAAGTGGGAATCTGCCAGGCACTTTCCAAATTAACTCTCCTTTTGTTGCTCTGTGCCCAGAAAACACTAGGAACTCAATAAATATTTGTTGATTGAATGAACAGAACAAATTGTAATCGTTAATTTCTTATTAAACAAGTTCTCTTAAAAGATTCCCAAATCTTTTACTCCTTAACTGTACTTTTTAATATCTTAATTCATGTTAATAGGAACCATGCCATATCCTATTAGCCCCAGTTTGGGAATTTTGTGATAGAATAAGTTCAGAATAACAGAAATGTTCAGATAAAAGCATAGCTGATTAAGATCCTGAGAAGTAGGCCCATTTACACCATGGTGGTCTTTCCATTTTATTTCAGTCTCTCTCTCTACATTTGTCATCATATTTTGGCATTACAGAGGCAAAAAAAATATAAAAAGCCATAATTCTAGAGGTGAAATTCTATCCATAAAAATGTTAACTCAAGCTACCAAACCTCTTAAAATGAGCATACTGAGTACTTTTTATTCTGCCATTTACACAGTATATTTTTCTTGCTAATCTATTCTCGGTTTGGGGTTACATAAATTGAGGGACTAATTTAGCAATGAAATCTAAGCTGCCTACTAGTTTCACCAAGGACGCATCTTCATGTGATCCCTAGAGTGGTCAGCAGATGGCAGTTAAGGTGGAGGCTCTTTGGGTGGGTGACCTGGTCACCTGTGCTCTCCAGCTGGACAAGAAATAGTGCAGAGTTTTTAAAGACTACTCCTTTCAGAAAATGAATGTTAAATAAGGTAAATTCATGAGGAAGGATAATGGTAGTTGTATTCAACATTTATTACATGCCAGGCACTAGGGTAAGCATATTTTATATGTTATGCATATATCATCTAACCTCGTTAAGGAAAGAATGAGGGAGGTATTATACCATTTTTGAAGTGAGAATGATGAAAGAGGTCAAGTAATTTTCTCAAGGTCTGAAATTTAATAACCAGGGAACCAGGACATAAACCCAAGACTGTGGCCGCAAAGCCTTTGCTCTAACTACTGTTCTATTCTCCCAGCCTGTTCACTGTATTCCAATTTCACAAACTCTAAAAAATTCTACATACATGTACCACTTGTAGCAATACTAGCAATTAAACCCCCACCCCCCAAAATCTAAATTTAGGAAAATACTGATCTTTCCCACACTGGACATTAGTTGAACCTATTTTAATTGTAACCTGTGCTGTTAAAGTTTTAATTTATTTAAAGAGTTCAGGCAATGACAGCAATGACTGTGACTGCTGACATTTATCTGATATGAAGCAACTGGTGACGTGCATTTCAATACAACTAAAAGTTGATGTGCTTAGGAAAAGTTCTAATTCCTTTCTTAAATATTGCACCAAGTGAAATATGCCAACATCAATTTGAAAATAATCTATTTTTCATTTGACAAACACACTAAAATGAGAGAAATCAAAACACTTACTGGCTCAGTGTAAACACTTGAATTCCATTATTATTAATTATAATTATGTCTGTGTTCAATACTTAGTGCTTGCTGAAGTCTTGATTCAATCAACTAATTTTAATGTGTAACTCGGTACACAGTTCATACATTATCAAGTCTTACACTTGATCAAATTAAAAGCTGACTTAAATTCCAAGTAATTACTTTCTTGTATTTCAAATTATTGCTAATCAAAACCTGTGTAATCGTCTTCTTGTTCCTGTCTTGTAAATGATACTCTTTAACTATTTTGTTTACTTTGAAAAGCATGAAGAATATTTATGGCTAGTGTAACAAAAAATAAAACAAGTTGAGTGAACCTAAAAATGTTGCTTGATCTTGGTAATATTTATTTAAATATGCATTTAGAGAACATAGCAAACCAATGAAAACAATTTTACTCTTCTCACTCTTTAAGAAGATACTTTACTTTCATTTAGCATTTTCAGTCATTTCAATCTGTTATATCTCAGGACATTTCCCAGGACTAGGACAAGGCTTTGTATCTAAGAATAAAACTATTTGAATCTACACTTCTGAGAGTGAGAAAAAACCTCAGTCTTTCAATGATAGCATCAGTTCAGTTCAGTCGCTCAGTCGTGTCCAACTCTTTGCAACCCCATGAATCGCAGCATGCCAGGCCTCCCTGTCCATCACCAACTCCCAGAGTTCACCCAAACTCTTGTCCATCGAGTTGGTGATGCCATCCAGCCATCTCATCCTCTGTTGTCCCCTTCTCCTCCTGCCCCCAATCCCTCCCAGCATCAGAGTCATTTCCAATGAGTCAACTCTTTGCATGAGGTGGCCAAAGTACTGGAGTTTCAGCTTTAGCATCAGTCCTTCCAAAGAACACTTCAGAATGGACTGGTTGGATCTCCTTGCAGTCCAAGGGACTCTCAAGAGTCTTCTCCAACACCATAGTTCAAAAGCATCAATTCTTCGGCACTCAGCTTTCTTCACAGTCCAAATTTCACATCCATACATGACCACTGGAAAAACCATAGCCTTGACTAGATGGACCTTTGTTGGCAAAGTAATGTCTCTGCTTTTGAATCTGCTATCTAGGTTGGTCATAACTTTCCTTCCAAGGAGTAAGCGTCTTTTAATTTCATGGCTGCAGTCACCATCTGCAGTGACAGCATAGCCCATTACCAAATGAGGCAATGAATGTGGTCAAACACACTTGGACATGCTCTGTGAATGCAAGAGAGAGTCACTAAAACCTTAACATTAAAAAATACTGCCAACCATTAGTGTTAATGTTTTCTGTTCATCAAATAAAGTGCATGTCCATAGCACATATGGCTTAATTGAAAACAAGTAAAATATAACATGGATTGCATTTTCACTAAATGTTTCAATTAATTGGATTTTGGAGCAGTAATTTGCTAGATGGAGCTTATTCCTTATGCTGATTAAAGTCTAAAGACAGGCATTTTCTCTAAGACTTAAAAAAAACAGTAAAAAAAAATATTGTTTAACTTTGAAATGAACAGTTTATTTGCTTTGGGGGGCTAATAAAATCTACTAAGAGTATCTTTTGAAGGTGATTAACTTGCATCCAAGAATAAGGTATTTTCCTAATATTGTGGTTGCTATCAAACTCAGATGGTTAAGAATCTGCCTGCAATGCAGGAGACCTGGGTTCAATCCCTGGGTTGGAAAGATCCCCTGGAGAAGAGAATGGCAATCCACTCCAGTATTCTTGCCTGGAGAATCCCGTGGACAGAAGAGCCTGGTGGGCTACAGTCCATGGGGTCCCAAAGAATCAGACACAACTGAGCGACTAACACTTTCATGCTCTGTTCTCAGTCATTTGTAAGTATCCTCATAAAGTCCAGGCCATTGTGCAATAGTTGTAAAAGACCAGAAATATAGACTCTGATTTTTGGCAAGAAACGTACGTAAGCAGGGATTCAAGCTGATCTTAGATTTCCGTTTACTCTGGAAAACTTGGTGAGACTTCCAATCACTGACTCTGACTGCCACTGATTCATTTGGTGGCTGCACTTTGTAGTATTTATAAACTGCATGAGCTAAACAAACAAGTTTCTTCTAATATTTCATGAGACACGGCTTCTAGACTACAAATTATTCTGGGTATCTCCCAGTTCCTATTATGGGCTAGGGACTTAAGCTTCATAAAGAATTCAAGTACCTAATATTGAAGAACTGATAATCAAACAATTCTAGAGTGGTGGATAATCAAAAAATTAACTGTGACCCACAGTATGAAGTGATATGTCCAAGGAGTATATCTAAATTTCTATTGGGCACATGGATGTCAGAATGATTGCAGAGTGTTACTGAACAGCAGCAACAGTATAGTAGAACCCTCCTTACTCTAGTTAAGGACTTGATGAATTAACCACACTTATTATGCTATTGACTGGACCAGGGCATGCTGGTGTTCATGCTTAGAAAACTACTCTTGAAAGTATCTTCACAGTCTTCTTCAAAATGGAGTTGTATACTGACCTAATAGAGATGTATATTTACCAAGATTCATCTGAGCTTGTTACCAAGCCCATTTACCTCCCTTTTACTTGTTAATTGTGTCACTTGTTGCTGTAATTATGTAATTTGATTAGCTATTCTGTGAGCTCATGAAATATTAGTCTGCAAGAATTATTTTTGTAAAATATAAGATGGTTGTTTTGGAAAGGTTTGTTAAAAATAGGTTTTTTATTTTTTTACAATGCTGTCAAATTAATGTGGGCAAGACAGTTGTAAAAGATTGAGGAAAAAAACTAAATGTCTAGAGGCATTTTGACACAGATTATATTTCCAATGTCTTTGATCATTGGTATATTTTATATATGAAAAACAGTGGGTTGTTTCCCTTCTACAAAATTGTTTTGACTATCCTAGGTCCTCAGTCATGTAATAAGTGAACTGGTGAGAAAAGCTTGTATTTCAGAGAATTATTTTCTTTAATAATTTGCTGGAACATAATATTGGGCTGGTCAAAAAGTTCGAGTTTTTCTTAAGGCAAAATCTGAACAAACTTTTTTGGCTAACCCTATACATCTGTTGCATATTTTACATCATATTTTTTGCCCTTTTATCATATTTCATTGGCACCAGTGGCACAGATGGAGAAGGCAATGGGACCCCACTCCAGTGCTCTTGCCTGGAAAAGCCCATGGGCGGAGGAGCCTGGTGGGCTGCCGTCTATGGGGTCGTACAGAGTTGGTTGGACACGACTGAAGTGACTTAGCAGCAGCAGCAGTGGCACAGAAATTGACCACCACATACAATAAAAATGGTGGGGATTTCTCAAAATGGGGACCAATTAAAAGAAAAATTGCTAATTTATTTATTTTAAAATTTTTATTGGGGTATAGTTTATCTACAATGGTAATTTAATATACATTTATATTTTAAATGAAAATAAACTGTCTAAAGATTTTTTTTAACAACTGATCAGTCAATGGTCTTGTTCTTATTAGATAAGTGAGTTTTTCCTGTGTACCATGTTCTCAGGCAGTTTTGAAAGCTTTGCATGTATTATTTTATTTAATCCATAGACCAATTATCACTCTAATTTAACAAATTAGGAGTCTTAGAGCTGTTTTATAAAAGTGCTCACAATCACACAGTTGATAAATGGGAAACATTCTAATCAAGCCTTTCAAAATACACAATTACAAAACACGTTATTTTTTTTGCCATCTGTATTTTTTTGCATATGTGCACCCTCATCCTGATACAGTCTTCTTTTCCTTCGTTTAATGTTAAGATGAGTAATGCCGACATCTTCTGCACCATCCATTTCCACCTTTACAGTCTTTATCTTCCATTCTGGAATGACCACCTCCTTCTCTTTGCCTATTTGATTACATATACTTTCAGGTTTAGCTCTTTGTTTTTTTTCCCCCAAGAAGTTGTTACAAAGGAAACCAATTCACATTGATTTCCTTCTACTTTTAACTTTTACAGAACCGTATCCAACATTGAATTTTACTTATTCAATCATTCCCCTACCTATTCACCCATTCAACAAATATCTAAGTGCCAAGCTATGCTCTAATCTAATACTAATTAGATTATTTTACAAAACAAAAATTCAAAAGCAGAAACTACTATGGTCCCATTCATTCACTTGACAATTATTAATGATCACTTAGCATGTGAGGCATGGGCCAAGTGAATGATTAAGAAATGTGAGAGCCCTATTAGTGCTTAGTAGTGAAGTAAGGGAAGCCTGGCACGCTGCAGTCCATGGGGTGGCAAAGAGTTGGACACAACCTAGTGACTAAACAACAAATCAGTGCTTATTAATTTAGCATTTACCGTGTGCCAGGCACCATTCTAAGAACTGTGTATGTAGTAACCAATTTAAAATTGTCACATCACTCTGAGATAGGTACAATTATTATCCTCATTTTGTTGGGGGAGTAAGGGGAAGCACAAGAGAACAAGTGAAATGTCCCCAAGATTATGTGACAAGAACGTAGTGGAGCCAAGATTCGTATGCATATAATCTGATTCCAAAGCCTGGAGTCTTAATCATTACACTCTGCCTAAAAAGCAGAGAGATTCACAGAAGTACACTATGCTCAGAAAACATTTAGGAGGATAGTCCCCAATGGAAGTAACTTTCTCTATTGAATTATGAGGGAAGATTAGAAGTTATGCAGGTAAAGGTACTGTCCCAAGGAGAGAAAAAAAAAGAAAGAGAATAATACTTTGGGGAAACAAGTACGTCAATTCAAAACTGCAAAGCATTATAATTTCAAACTGGGAGGGGCAGTGAGAACATCCAACCAACAGATTTTAAAGCGAGGCATTTAAAAAATTTTGCAAACAAGCATAGCCTTCTCAAATATTAGTCTATTTGAATAGTGCGTTCATTTAATAAAGCATACTCTTACAAGTTCACACAAGATTATAAACAAAGGAAATGCTGCTGCTGCTGCTAAGTCACTTCAGTTGTGTCTGACTCTGTGCGACCCCACAGACGGCAGCCCACCAGGCTCCGCCGTCCCTGGGATTCTCCAGGCAAGAACACTGGAGTGGGTTGCCATTTCCTCCTCCCATAGGAAATGAGCAAGGATCAACTCACAGGAATTTTAAAGCCATATTACATATAAATGAAACCAGTCACAATTAGAAGGATGTTCTTTACTACATTTTAAGGTGCAAGTCCACTTATTTTTCTCCTTTTCTAATTATCTCTCTGGGGTCAAATATTTGGAAAATGTTTTTACATATTATGTATCTAACCAAAGGGGAGATTCTAAATCCAGGCTGTGAATAAAAAGAGCAGTGATTTTCATGCAGATCTTTTTATTTCACTTATACAACAAGCCATTTTTGAAAAATGTCAGTGGAATAACTACCACGGCTCCAGTTGGTCTAGTAATTCATATGAAGGATACATTTTCTACCAGGAAGTAATCCTTTTAATTATTACTTTAGGTGTTGAAAAAAGAATGCCATGTTCATTTAGTAGTCACCACCACCTTAAAGAAGGAAATTGACAATAAAGGTAGTAACAAGAGCAATGATTTATTTAGTGCTTACTCTGAGCCAGACACTGGCTAAGCACTTCAGCACTTTACATACTATATTTCAGCACTTTGAAAGTGTCATTCCATTGGCCTCTGATCGCCACTGTTTGTGATGAGAGGTTGTTCATAATTCTTATCAAGATTCTCCTGTGTGTCATATCTTTGCTTTCTCTGACTGATTTTATTACTTTTTGTTTTTTTGCAGTGTCTGCATTTCTGTGATCTGTTGTTTTAACAGTCTGTTTTATTTATTTATATTTTCTGTTTGGAGTTTACTGAACCCATTGGATCTCTGTGTTGATTTTTTTTTTTTAATTAAATCTGCAGAATGTTTTAGTCAATATGTTTCTTTTCTTGCTCATTTTTCCTCTTGTTTTATGAAACTTCAGGTGCACATATGTTAAACTGCTTAATACTGCCTTAGAGGCCACTGAGTGCTTCCCAAGTGGCTCAGCAGTACAGAATCCGCCTGCCAATGCAGGAGACATAAGAGTTGCGGGCTCAATTCCTGGGTTGGGAAGATCCTCTGGAGTAGGAAATGGCAACCCTCTCCAGTATTCTTGCCTGGGAAACTCTAATGGACAGAGGAGCCTGGCGGGCTACAGTCCACGGGGTCACAAAGATTCGGACACAACAGAGCGTGCACATACACACAGGCCCCTGAGCCTCTGTTCACTTTTTTTCAGTCTTTTTTCCCTCTCTGTTTCAGTTATGTTTAAATCCATAAGTTCACAAGAGTAATAATAAACATGATAATAATACAACTAATTGGTCACTTTTGAGGATGATGGAGAATTCATTACCTTGGGAACTTGGTAAATAATAGGAAAGAATTAATCACTAATCCTGATTATATTAATTCTATAACTATAATAGATGAGGGGAAGCAACTTAATGAAATAATTCCAATAATAAAGCCATACTAACAGAACTATAGTATTACTATTTCTCACCTCTAATGAAATAATACAATTAAGAACTGAAAACCAATACCTACTAACAGTAAAAAAGAGTGAAAATTAATATTCCTTGCTTTCTTATAAAAGAGCACACCATCACTTACAGTTTTGCCAAAAGGATCACATGTGATCCTGCCAATTTGTGGGAAGCACAGAGGAGAGAGAGACATGTTGAACTATACCATGAGTTATTCACAATGTGTGTGGGAAACTCTATGGGTCCTTCATCAGATAAACTATTAGGAAAATATAGTAATAGAGTATGACTGTATAAATTAAGAAAGACTTAAAAGACACATGGAGCTAAAAAAAAAAAAACCGGACAAGACTAAAACAGAGTATCTAGGGATCCATAAAATCAAAGAAATGGATGATATAAAGAAACGTAAGGAAGTGATCATTGGAAAAGTCAGGTTAGTGGTGACTTTTGGAAGGAGAAAAGGAGCCATGATTACAGAGGGATCCATAGCAAGGCTTCTGGTGTCTGGCAAAGTTCTTTTCCTACTCCAGGTGGTAGTTACAGGATGTCTGCCTTATAATAACTATAAAGAAATAATTCATCAAGATACACATTTATTTTGTGTGGTTTTCTGTATCCATGTTTTGCTTTAGAGTAATACAGTAAAAAAGACACACATAATATATTGTTCACTATTCTCTATGAGTGTGTGTATTTTAAAGATGATATATAGGTTAGAAAAGAAGAAGAAAAAAATCTTTTAATAGCTGACTTTAGTTTGAACTGGTTGTTTTAGGAGAATGCAAATTTCCTATTAGATGAATATTCAGTTCAGTTCAGTTACTCAGTCGTGTCCGACTCTTTGCGACCCCATGAATCACAGCACGCCAGGCCTCCCTGTCCATCACCAACTCCCGGAGTTCACTCAGTCTTGCATCCATCGAGTCAGTGATGCCATCCAGCCATCTCATCCTCTGTCGTCCCCTTCTCCTCCTGCCCCCAATCCCTCCCAGCATCAGAGTCTTTTCCAATGAGTCAACTCTTTGCATGAGATGGCCAAAGTACTTAGGTGAATATTACCTTTTTAAAAAAATAAACAGATCAACTTTATTTCAAAAAATTGCTTTAACTGACTAACAGTGTCAAAGAATTTGAAAGTTATGTTTCCCAGAGATTTTACCATTATCTTCTTTAGAACTCAGAACTGAATGAAATAAAAAAGTGAGAGTAGCTAAAGCTCTTTAGAAATGGTTCAGGTTAATAATAAAACAGTATTCATTTAAAACATTATTTTCTAGATTCTATTATACACACACACACACACACACACACACACACACACGTTGTAGCTCTGTTCCTGGGGATTCTCCAGGCAAGAATACTGGAGTGGGTGTTTTATATATATATATATAGTTGTTGTTCCATCACTGAACAACAGTAACTATTCCCTCCTCCAGGGATATATCGTAGTTCAGCTCAGTCACTCAATTGTGTCCGACTCTTTGTGACCCCATGGACTGAAGCATGCCACGATTCCCTGTCCATAACGAACTCCTTGAGCTTGCTCAAACTCATGTCCATAAAGTCAGTGATACCATCTCATCCTCTGTCATCCCCTTCTACTCCTGCCTTCAGTCTTTCCCAGCATCAAGGTCTTTACCACTGAGTCATCTCTTCACATCAGGTGGCCAAAGTATTAGAGCTTCAGCTTCAGCATCAGTGTTTCCAATGAATATTCAGGACTGATTTCCTTTAAGATTGACTGGTTTGATCTACCTGCAGTTCAAGGGACTCTCATGAGTCTTCTCCAACACCACAGTTCAAAAGCATCAATTCTTCGGTGCTCAGCTTTCTTTATGGTCCAACTCTTGCATCCACACACAACTACTGGAAAAACCATAGCTTTGACAAGACAGACCTTTGTCAGTTAAGTAATGTCTCTGCTGTCTAGGTTTGTCATAGCTTTTCTTCCAAGGAGCAAGCATCTTTTCATTTCATGGCTGCAGTCACCATCTGCAGTGATTTTGGAGCCCAAGAAAACAGAGTCTGTCACTGTTTTAATTGTTTCCCCATCTATTTGCCATGAATATCAGCATGGAAATCAAACCAGTCAATCCTAAGGAAATCAACTCTGAATATTCATTGGAAGGACTGATGCTGAAGCTTCAATACTTTGGTCACCTGATGGGAAGAGCTGACTCATTGGAAAAGACCCTAACACTGGGAAAGATTGAGGGCAGGAGGAGAAGGTGATGACAGATGGTTGGATGGCATCACTGATTCAATGGACATGAGTTTGAGCAAGCTCTGGGAGATAGTGAAGGACAGGGAAGCCTGGTATGATGCAGTTCATGGAGTCACAAAGAGTTGGACATGACTAAGTGACAGAACAACTATATATAGTTGTTATACATATACATATATATGTGTGTGTATATATACTATCTCAGTTAGAGAACTAGGTGGTGCCTGAATTACAAATATAGCTTACAGGTGACTTGATATTAAAAGGAAGATTGCTTAAAAAATAAGGCATCTCCACAAACATATTTTCCCATCTACTTTCATCTTTCCTCTCAAACATTATATTGAGTTGGCAATATTAGCTTCTTCGTTAGGGAAAATTTCTGTGTGGACTTTTAATTTTGTAAAAAATTAAAATGTCTCAAGAATAAACTAATTGGGAGAGGATGAAACAAAACGAGAGGTAAATTTTCTACAAAATAAAAGATCAGGAATTTTGGAATGTTTCCCTGGCGGATGTAGAGAGAAAGGTAAGGATATTTTTCTTGAGGGAGGGCATGTCATGGGTTCAACTGTGTCCCCAAGAAGCTGTTTAAGCTCTAATCCCAGTACCTGTGACCTTGTTTGGAAATAGGAACTTTGTAGATGCTGGAGAAGACTCTTGAGAGTCCCTGGACAGCAAGGAGATCAAACCAGTCAATCCTAAAGGAAATCAACACTCATATTCATTGTAAGGATGACGCTAAAGCTCCAATACTTTGGCCACCTGATGTGAAGAGCTGACTCACTGGAAAAGACCCTGATGCTGGGAAAGATTGAAGGCAGGAGGAGAAGAGGGCAGAAAAGGATGAGATGGTCAGATGGCATCATCAACTCAGTGGACACGAATCTGGGCAGACTCTGGAAGATAGTGAAAGACAGGGAAGCCTGGTGTGCTGCAGTCCATGGGGTTGCAAAGAGTTGGAGATGACTCAGCAAGTGGAAAACAATAGAGTGACTGGGTTAAGATGGTGTCATTACAGTGGACTCTAATCCAATGACTTTATATTTATAAAAAAATAAATTTGAACACAGAATAGACATATACACAGGGAAAAACAGCATGTGAAGATGAAGGCAGAAATGGGGATGATATATCTCTAAGCTAAGGAATACCACAGATTGCCAGCAAACTACTGAACCTAAGAGAGAGGCATGGGCCAGACTGTCCCTCATAGCTCTCAGAAGTTATCAACCCTGCTGACTGACACATTGGTCACCAACTAGCCCCTAGGACTGCCAGACAATACATTTCTAAGTCTCCTAGTTTGTGGTATTTTGTTACAATAAAGCTGGTAAACAAACACCGGGAAAGAACAAGCTAGGGCAAAGTGATGTCAAATTCTGAACTAAAGGGAAAGGGGTGTGTGTGTGTGTGTGTGTGTGTGCGTGTGCGTGCGTGTTCACTCGTGTCTGACTCTTTGCGACCCCACGGACTGTACCCTGTCAGGCTCCTCTGTCCACGGAATTTTCCTGGCAATAATACTGGAGTGGGTTACCATTTCCCCCTCCAAGGTATCTTCCTGACCCAGGGATCGAACCAGCTTCTCCTTCATTGTCAGGCAGATTGCTTTCCAAGTAAGCCACCTGGGAAACTCCACAGGGAAATGTACTAGGGGGAAGTTTCCTGTGGTGAGACTGGTGAAGAACTTTACGGCTAGAGGTAGCCAGGAAACAGTCTTCTGAAATACTGAGTAGGGTGTTGGGCTTCCTGCAGCATGCCCGAAGGCTTACTGAGATACCAAAGGAGAGTGCGTCCAAGAGGGCAAAGAAGTTTGTGACATAAGCTTTTAAATCTGGACATATTTTGAGGATGGCATGTGTTTTGGTGCTATTTATATTTATTAATATATGCATGAGGAACAACTGCATTTATACAGATAAGGTATGCATATATTACTGAAGAGGTGTATGTGTGTGTGTGTATATATATATATTAGACATATCAGATCAGATCAGTCGCTCAGTCGTGTCCGACTCTTTGCAACCCCATGAATTGCAGCACGCCAGGCCTCCCTATCCATCACCAACTCCCGGAGTTCACTCAAACCCACGTCCATCGAGTTGGGGATGCCATCCAGCCATCTCATCCTCTGTCATCCCCTTCTCCTCCTGCCCCCAATCCCTCCCAGCATCATATAATAAACCAATTTTGTATTTGTTAACCCAATTGTATATTAATACACGGGCTTCCTGGTGGCTCATATGGTAAAGAATCGGCCTGCAATGCAGGAGACTCAGGTTCGATCCCTAGGTTGGGAAGATCCCCTGGAGGAGGGAACGGGTACCCACTCCAGTATTCTTGCCTGGAGAATTCCATGGACAGAGGAGCCTGGTGGGCCACAGTCCACGGGGTCACAGAGTCAGACATGATTGAGTGACTAACACGAACTATATTAATACATACAAGAGAGACCGTGAATCCATACACATCTCAGTGTGAGAAAGTGCTCTTCATTCAGAGACTCCTATCCATCACAGCCAGAAATAAAGTAAGCTGCTGCTGCTGTTACTTCATTTGTGTCCGACTCTGCGCGACCCTATAGACAGCAGCCCACCAGGCTCCCCTGTCCCTGGGATTCTCCAGGCAAGAACACTGGAGTGGGTTGCCATTTCCTTCTCCAATACATGAAAGTAAAAAGTGAAAGTGAAGTTGCTCAGTCGTGTCCAACTCTTAGCGACCCCAAGGACTGCAGCCTACCAGGCTCCTCCATCTATGGGATTTTCCAGGCAAGAGTACTGGAGTGGGGTGCCATTGCCTTCTCTGAAAGTAAGCTGAAAGGCAACTAAAAAGATGAAATCGCTGTCAAGGACAGGCGCACAAGGAAAGCGGTTTTATTTTTAATGTTTTGAAGTCACCAGAGCTATTTCTGCAACTGTACTGCTTGGCTGTTTTTCCTTTTCGTTTCCAGTGTTTGTCTTTCAAGCCTTGTGGGCAAGGACATTAGTATCACTATCTGCATAGCCTGCCTCCCCCAATCATGTCTCCTGTTTCAACCCTCTCTGGGCAGCTTCTCTGCATATAAAGACCATAAATTACAACTGTTAGCATTAAGTGATTGTGTGGGCAGATCTGCTGGTTACATTTTCAAAGCTTTGATGGACTATAGCCAATTCCAGGGGCAATTAGAGGGTGACTTCTCACAGTGGATACTGTCTCGAGGGTCCCTAACACCAAGACTGGAGCCTGCGCACTTTGTCCCCAGATCAGCCAGCTTTGGGTAGCTTGTTATCCTGAATCAGCAAATGGGGATTGAGTCACTTGAGAAACAGGAGAGATCAGAAGAGATGAGAATTAAATAATTCTAGAACAGAAATAATAAAAGCTGCCATTTCTGGAATGTTTACTGTGCCTTTACATCTCCTATTCTCTGACTTAAACTGGAAAACCACACTCCAACACTGGTATTATTCATATTATTATCAACTTGTAGCAAAGGTGGCTGAGACTCAGGGAGTCACTGTATTTGTGGACATCTACTAACAAGAATCATATACAGGAATTGAACCTAATCTGAGATCCAAGCCTGTACTCTCTCCAACGTGCGGTGCTGACAAAGCAAAAAGGACTACAATCTGCTATGAGACAGAATCTTTTCCAACCGAGAGCTTATGTTTCAACTTATTCTTGACATAAGAGCTGATCCTGGTTGTGCTGCTGCTGCTGTTCTCAAGAGAAAGAGCTGACAGGTTTAGAACTTTCACCAGGCTGGTCTGTAAGCTGCTGCTAATGGGAGGATATTCTTCCTTCAGTCTGTCAGCAGCAACTGCTTAGTAAGCACGAGTTCCTAAGAGTACCTGCTAGTGGAATTCCAGGTAGAGAAATCCCTGCCATGCAGATATCCTTGACAGCTGCTGCTAAGTCGCTTCAGTCGTGCCTGACTCTGTGCGACCCCATAGACAGCAACCCACTAGGCTCCTCTGTCCCTGGGATTCTCCAGGCAAGAACACTGGAGTGGGTTGCCATTTCCTTCTCCAATGCGTGAAAGTGAAAAGTGAAAGTGTAGTCGCTCAGTCATGTCCGACTCAGCGACCCCATGGACTGTAGCCTACCAGGCTCCTCCGTCCATGGGCAGCTAGTAACCTCAATTTGGGGGAATAACTCAAGTACCTAGAGAAAAACATTTTTACCCATCAATATGTAATTTCACTTTCTTTTCATTGTCCTTTGCTCTTAGTTATGTTCACAGCTACTTCCTACCAAACACATCAGTGTAGAGGTGACCTTGAATATAGGGAAAACTGCAGGTGAGATATGCTTTTAGGTTGCACCAGTGTTATACCCAAGGATGACCTTCTGTCAGGGTACAGATAGCAGCTGAAGAAATAGCAAAACAGCAATACAATACTCACAGGTGGAGCTTGTTAAAAATATTCAGGGCATTCCTTCCTCTCCTCCCAAACCACCAAAATCAAACAAGAGACCAAACTGGCCAACACATCCACTCTTTAGCAATAGCATAAAGTCCCTGTTCATAAAAGATTTGGAGGGAGAATAAGAACATCATAAAATACCCCCAAACTCAACAACCCTTAGTCTTTTTGACATTAACTCCTGCAAAATGTGCTGGGTGAGCGGAAGTAGAGGAAGGAATGTTGTATACAAAAGCTTTTGAAAAATAACAGGGCTCTTTAGCAGAGAAACAAAAGCCCCACTGGACCAGGCAAATGAAAGGACTCAGCTGCTGGCAGGAGAGGAGAAACCTCTTCTTCATCCTCCTTTTCTCCAAAGGAAACAGAAATCACTCTGCATTATATTCTGAGCAAAAGCAGAAGTCTATCTTTTTAATTTGCAAAAGATGGTGCTTGTTGAAATAATATTTTAGAAAGCGAAAAGTAAAATTATAAGTTGAAGAGGAAACAACATCAGAAATGTGTTTTTTGGGGGGTGGGTGGGTGATGGGAAGGAGGTTGCTCAACTTGCTTTTAAAGAACACATCTGGGAGTTAAAGATAGTTTATTGGACACACAGCTTTCAAAGGTGGTGACCAAAATGTTAATGCAAGTCCCCAAGGAGCAACAGTAAACAACTCTGTTGCTTTTTGTTGGTGCAATCCAAGATGCAATGAAGGGAAATGATGTAGAAGCAACAGCTGTTACGTGAAATGGAAGTCTCTTCATCTTTAAAATAGAATTGTTTTGAGAATTAAAAGAGTGAATATATGGAAGCAGTGGGCACACAATAAAAGTGTTGTTTATCTTTCTCTTTAAACTACTACAAATGCAGTCTGCAGGTATATACGGTTTTCAAAGGGCAAAAGCTAAAAGATTCAATGAGATACTTTGTCACTAGTAAAACTGTCAAGAGTCTGCTGAAAACTAAGCAAAATGCTTCAAAATACTGGACCACCAAGAGAAAGGATAGGTTTCTAATTTGTGGTCAACCAGTTGCTTCCAGGACCTTTTTCTAAAGGAGATTTAACTGTTGGTTCTTTCTTAGTCATCATATTCAAAGGTCTCCCCAAATCATCATGCTGTTATTTGGTAATAACAGTAAAAAAAAGACAAATACTGAGCAACAACTGCTTCATTTAGTCTTCATAACAAACCACTAAAGAAGTAGATTCTATTTATAAAAGGAAACTGAGGCTTAGGTTGTGCTTTCAACTTTGTGACAGTGCATCCTTTTCTACAAAGGGAAAAATTCTAGAGATTTTCAGTCATGAGAAAGATCTGTATTTCTAACACAAATACTAAAAATGAACCTATGAATTATAGTTAAAATTTTTAGAAAGGCACATCTAACTAAAGGTCCTTATTCATCTTTAGCACAGACTGAGGGGCATCAGAAAGATACATCCCTTCCAGTCTAGCAGCATCAAGTAAGTCAGGAGGATTCAGCTGGCCTGTCACCCACATGAATGTTTCATTGTAGGCTGCTTGGTGGTTGCAAATTAAGCTTCTCTGGGTGAGAACTCTCATTTTGACAGCATGTTTCAAAGGGAATAGAGGGCTGAACTGGTGAGAAAAAAAAAAATTACTTAGTCAAGACCAGAGTATTTTTTTATTTCTTAAGTTTAACCAAAACATTTCCAGGGGAAATTGAAATGGGAGCTGGTTTGAAGAGTGAGCTACATGGTACATGAAGGTGTGCTGGCATGAAGAGATCTAGAAAGAGAAGACACAATTCAGAGGGAGGAAAATGGTAGGGATAAAAAGCAAGAGCGTCACAAAGTACTGGGTTGGCCAAAAAGTCCTTTCAGGTCATTCACAAGATGTTATGGAAAACCCTGAATGGACCTTTCGGCCAACCCAATATAAGGGCTATTATATTGAGATTAATGAGCCTTTCTGACATTAATCTTACAACTTCTATTATAGTACAACTGAGGGGAAGGCAGCAAAGGCTTTCAGCTCCCAGGACTCTCACCTAAGTCTTCTAACCCACACTTACTGTTCAGCCATGCCCTATTCAACTTCTCTCATACTCGCTGTGTTCCAGCCAGTAACTTTACTTACTAAGCTACTTTCTACCTTTTGCATCTACCAGTTTTCCTGCCTGGCATGTTCTTTTCTTATGCTTCATAAGAAAACTGTATATTTAACGAAACCTTACACTTAATAACTCAGTTTAATGATCAACTCTTGAAAAGGTCTTTGACCTCCCTGTCAATTTCCATCATTGCTCACTGCACTTATCCTTCATAGCCCTTCATAATTTGTATGCCTATATACATGAACATACGTGAATTTATTTCCCTGTATATTATTAGTTTATATTCTGTCTCTCGCAAAGAAATAAGTGCTGTGAGAACAGAGCACTTATACTCACCAATGTTGGTTGTGTGTTCTTGGGTAACTAATTTAAACTTAGGATTTAGTTTCTTAAATTATAAAATAGGGAATAGTAGTATCTAACTTCTAAAATTATCATGAAATACAATCTTAAGTACCATTCTTCCTATTATTTTGGAAGAACTCTAAAATTATCCCACATGAAATACTAAGGTGCTAGAGTACCACTCACAATTTGAAAAGGAGGTGATCCTAAACTGGTTTTGTTAGAATTAGAGATGCCTTCCCTTCAACTTAAAAGACAGGCTCTCTCTGAGTTGACTTAGAGCTCTTGACATATGCCTCCTTTTAAGGGTTAGATTGTTAACAGTCAAAAATCTGGATGCTGCCTCCACCAGAAAAATGTAAAGTGAGAGACTTTACATTTACTCGAGTTATTTCAGCTTCCCTCATAGCTCAGTCGATAAAGAATCTGCCTGCAATGCAGGAGACCTGGATTCAATTCCTGGGTCAGAAGCTCCCCTGGAGAAGAAAACGGCAACCCACTCCAGTACTGTTGCCTGGAGAATTCCATGGACAGAGGAGCCTGGCAGGCTACAGTCCATGGGCTTGCAAGAGTCGGACACGACTTAGCAACTAAAGGGAGAGAGTTATTCAGTTAGGAGCAGAGCGAAGCTTGGGTGCTGCAGTGGGAGACAGCTAAAATCCCCTGGACAAAAGGGAAATGTGCATAATTCCCATGGACTAGATGTGGGTCCAGAGGTGAGAAACTGGTCAAGTTTCCTTATTTAGGGGATTATATTCAAGAGTATTGCCTGCAGCTCAAAAGAGGGGTGGACCACTGGACACTGAGGGCTGAGGAGTCAAATATGGCCATCCAAGGAAGTCTTGCTTCCATCCAGAAAACCACAGTCTTAAGACATCAGGAGAAGCTCAAAGGAACCAACAAAAGCCCCAGGAAGGAGAAAGCATCAGAGATTATACATGTGCCATCCTAAGGGTACTGAAACCACACTGCAATAAACACACCCCCTAAAACTATGTCCTTTTCCCATGATCACTTGCTTCCCATATTGAGCAAAAAAGGCTCATCACTGCAGATTTTTTTTAGGTCTGAAGCAAGATGGAGCTGGAGAAGTGAAAGATATTTTAAATCAGATGAGAGCTCAGAGGTTTTTACATTTAACTATGTTAAAATTATGGGATCATCAGACCGAGAAAAATTTTAATTATTATTCTAAGTGACCTATCTGAGACTGCATTAAAAGTAGGGGCAAATTTAGTCTCAGAGGGCTCTGTGGGAGGTCAGAGAGAGAAAAAATGAAGTTGGTTTCTGCCTTTACCTTACTAAATCTAGTTCATTCAACAAACTAGGTATAAATGTGTTCAAAATACTTCACCCAGCACTGAAGTTCAAGGAATGGTAAGGATCTAAACATTTGGTACACGGCAGGTGGTCGATATATTTCTCTGCTCCCACTTTCCAATGCCAAATTCTCCCCAAGACACAGCATTTCTGAATAATTTTGAAGTTGTTCCTTGAATATTTCCCTGTGTATTTCACACCATAATAACTTTCACTAAGTCTTTTATAGAAAAAAAAGCCTAGATGCGGGCGGGGGGTGTGAGTCTTTCCTCAATATGATTTAGGATGAAAGAGCAATGAGGTTCTGGGAAGCTGCCTCATCTAAAGGTTAAAATGCAGGAGCCTGTGGATTTGCAGCTGGTGGACTATATTCACAAACCAACAGGAGACAGCAAGTAGCCAGGGAACAGTAAGAGGGTTAGAATCTTGGGCCCTCCATAAATCAGAAAGGGCATCCTTGAACGAAGTGTGTTTGGGAGGGAGACCACCTCATGCCTTTTCTGGGGGACTTTTTTTTTTTTTTTTGCTGTAGAGTTATCTAAAGTGGCTGAATCTGTGGATTTTACTTCATGCTCATATTTACCAATTAATCAAATGCAAACTCTTCTTTCTTTGCTTCCCACTCTCAAATGTAGATTGTCATAGGTGAACAGGGCTTAAGAGATAACCCAGTTGAATCTCCCCTGTAAAAGGACCCTTATAGCTTCTCCCTGAATCCTTGTGGCAACAAAGAGCTCGCCATGCATGTGACAAGTTCTGTGCTTTAGGATCAGGTAGTTCTCGCGCCTTTCTTTCCCCAAAGCCAAGGTCTGCTATCCAATTACACCTACCTTTCCTAGTTCCTCCCTCTGTATGAACACATTTCTTTCATATTACAAGTCTTTAATATTTGCATTTATTCAACAAACATATATTGAACATTTACCCCATGTGAGCTTCTGTTATAGGTACTTGAAGATACATCAATGAACAGAACAGAATTTTCTGCCCTTGTGGGCTTACTGTTATTGCTGTTAGTCACTAAGTCCTGTCTGACTCTTTGGCTACCCCATGGACTATAGCCAGGGATGCTCCTCTGTCCATGGCGATTCTCCAGGCAAGAATACTGGAGTGGGTGGCCAGTCTCTTCTCCAGGGGATCTTCCTGACCCAGGGATTGAACCCACGTTTCCTGCTTTGCAGGTCAATTCTTTACCTCTGAGTCACCTGGGAAGCCCTATGGGTTTATATAATAAACAAAGGAATAAATTCTTAACACAATACCTGCTGGTGATATTGCCATGAGTATAAATAAAGCCGTCAATAAAGTGAGGGAAAAACCCTCGTGAATATCAGTGGGGGGTAGTGTTCTAAGCAGAAAGAACAGCAGGTACAAAGCCTCGGGCAGAAACACACTTAGAACCTTAGAGTTCTAGAGCAAGAGAACTCATCTGTCTGAAGCCTCAAGGGCAAAGGGAGATTGACACGGGATGAAGTCAAAGAGGTAATCAGGGCTTGCAGACTATGTGAGGCACTTCATTTTGATTAACTGGGGAAGGAGGCTAGTGAATAGTTTGAAGCAGAAGGTTGAGTGAATATGATCTGGTTAATTTAAAAAAAAGTCACTCCATCTGTTGGATGGAGAATAGATTGTAGAAGTGGCAAAGCAGAGACAGAGAGGAGTTTACCACACTTACAGCAATCTATGTTAAGATATGATGGTTTGGATGGTAGCAGAAACAGAGTTGGTACAGAATGACTTGATTTAAGATTTATTTTGAGAGTATAGTTGACAGGACTTGCTAATGAATTAGATGCAGGATATGAGTAAGAAAGATAAATCAAGGACAACTCCTACATTTTTGTAGGAAACTGGGTACCATTTCCTGCGTGAGGCAAGACTCTAGGAAGAGCTTGGTTTGAAAATAAAATGAAGTGGTGAGTTTTATAGAAGTCAATCTTGAAATGCCTATTAGATGTATATCATGAGCATCACTACATTAAATATACAGCATAGGGATAAAATTTAAAGTCATAAGACCAGATGAGAAAACCTAGGAGGACAGGTTGCTGAACAACAAGGAGGTGTTGTAGGGAATTCTAGGCTTTAAGAAACCCTCTCTCATTTTCTTTCTTAAACATATTTTTATATATCTTCACAGAAAAATTTTGAGAGTTCAGTTCAGTTACTCAGTCATGTCCGACTCTTTGCAACCCCATGAACCACAGCACTCCAGGCCACCCTGTCCATCACTAACTGCCGGAGTTTACCCAAACTCATGTCCATTGAGTTGGTGATGCCATCCAGCCATCTCATCCTCTGTGGTCCCCTTCTCCTCCTGCCCTCAATCTTTTCCAACATTAGGGTCTTTTCAAATGAGTCAGCTCTTTGCATCAGGTGGCCAAAATATTGGAGTTTCGGCTTCAACATCAGTCCTTCCAATGAACACCCAGGACTGATCTCCTTTAGAATGGACTGGTTGGATTTCCTTGCAGTCCAAGGGACTCTCAAGAGTCTTCTCCGACACTACAGTTCAAAAGCATCAATTCTTCTGCTGTCAGCTTTCTTTATATCAACTCTCACATCCATACATGACTACTGGAAAAACCATAGCCTTGACTAGACGGACCTTTGTTGACAAAGTAATGTCTCTGCTTTTTAATAAGCTGTCTAGGTTGGTCATAATTTTGAGAGTATATTATTGGAAAACCACAGTAGCTTTTTCCTGGAAAAATATCTGATATCCTTCGTGAAAATGAAAATTTATTGCTAAGGACTGGAGATCCAAGTCCTTAGGAAAAATAAGCCAGAAACTTCAAATTATTTTATTAGAAAACTGCCTAATGGATCAAATGTTTCACTCTAACAGATGTCCCATCTAATCCTGTTACTGATATTAACTGAAAGCCATTATAAATACAAATGGCGAGAGTAAAGCTGAAGCTTTTCACAATTCACTACTCCATCTTCCTTGATACTAATCTTAACTGTTGTGTTTTATTCCTGAGAAACTGTGTTGAATTTAGAACTAATGTCCAGAATAGCTTTGGCTTTTTCTTAAGTTTTCTTAAATGGCCAAATGTTTGCTTGAGAAAAGTTCCAAGAGAAAGGCCTACCTGAGTTTTAAAAGTTGTGAATTACAACACTGAGGAACTATACCAGCTAAGTTGAACAAAATAACCAGGCATGATTCCTCTTCTGTGAATGAATAGACACTAATTCCCAAGTGCTGAAGGCCAGATTCAGAAGGGGAGCAATTCAGTTTCATCAGCTGGTTGGTGAGCTGCCAAACACTCAACTGTCATGTTTTGCTTGCTAGCACTCATCCACAGCATAACCCCTCGGAAGCCTGCTCTAATGGAGACATCAGGAAGCGATCACTACCAGTCTTTCCTGCACCGTCTAGAATGCCTGTTGGCAGTAACCATCTAGGATGGAAATGTATGTGACAGATAATCAAGCGAATGATTACACTGCTGTGTTATTTAGAGCAGTGAGGAAATCCATGCAATATAGAGCTAAAAGATGCTTTTTATCAGTGAATGTCAGTGCAGAGTCTCGAAGGGTTAGTTTCCTCTCAAGCAAAAAAGGAAAATGTCGATTTGATTTTAAATTTAGGCATAGAGGAGAGATACTTCTGAAAATTATGCACCTTTTGTTCTAACATTGCTCTCCTTCAACAAAGAACTGTGCAATGCTTCAATTAATCAGAAAATCAAAGTGCAAACACCTGGGGGAAAAAATAGAATATCAAAGAAAGAATAGTTGGAGCTTTTGAAGACAAGTTCCATAAAAAACGCTTACTTTCTTTTTATGAGAAAAGAACAGATTTGACAGATAGAGAAAACAATAGTTTTGATCCATCCTGGATCAAGTGAGATGTTCAGATTGTTTATTTGGCATACTAATTTAAATGTGTATAAAAACTTAGTTCAAGACAGTTCTGATTGAAGAATTGTACTTTTAAAGGCTCTAATGATTATATCATGGAAATTGAAGGAGAGAGGAATCTTTTTGTGTTTACCTTTCTGTATTCCCTGATCCTTGGTGAGAGATTTTAAACTAGATGTTTGTTGAATGAATTGAGCTGAATATACTTAGCATTTCTCTTCCTAGTCAAACATCTTTCAGGATATATATCAAGCGGTGTTTCTTTTCATTTCTTCATACACTTTAACACTTTTAGACTTATAAATGTCAATATTAAGTAACTTTTTATGACTGGGTATCATTTCATTGTACATGGTACTATTTACATTTTATTCCAGAAAAATAAATCTGCGCTTTCTAAACTGTGAATTCTATTTTGTTAGCAGGCTGGCTACAGTCCTCAGGGTAGCAGAGAGTTGGACATGACTGATGCAACTTAGCATGCAATAGCAAGTTCAACTATTCTGAAAAAGATAAGGCTACCATCTTAGTGTCCTCTTTTCCAAGATTAAGTGGTATCAGTGAGAAAGAAGTTGGAGTCTGTCAATTACCAACATAGTTTCAGGAGGAGTACTGGAGCCTTACTAAACCTCTCTGCTATTGCTTCCTTCCTCTATCAAAGTTTTTGAATATATTGCATTGTGTTGTGCTTCATGACTTCTTTCATCACTGTTTGCATTCATTTATGGTTGTTATTAACTTTTCTTGTGTTTATTTTGTGAGTTATTGAAGGAGAGAGTTTCTATAAGCAGGTAAGATTAATCTGCTCTAATAACCTGGAAACCAGTTCTTTAGCAGTGTATACAGTCTGCTTGGTGTAAAACTTTGCCTTCAGGCATTATTTTTATCTTTCTATTAGTTCAATATTTAGTCTTTCCTTGAAACTGTGGGATTCATTTTATTTCTATGTATCCTGGGCAACATGCTTCCTTGCCAAGTTCTATTTCTAAGAATTCCATCTGTCTACCTTCAAGTCACCTGTAACTGACATAAGGAAAGAGTGGCTAACATGAGGATCAAATGAGTTATTATTAAGAATGATATCAATAGCTCTGGATGCTAAGCCCAGCTTAACCATATTTATAGAGATAAGTGCAAATTTATAAATTTACATTGAGTCAATTATCCTAAAATAGAACACAATACACCTGATTCATATAGAGTATTTAACTATCTACAATCTTGTTATGAACCAACAAAAAGAGTCTTAAAAACAATGCTTACACAATTTTATATTCTATTAAATAATCAGAAGCTTCCCAGGTGGTGCTAGTGGTAAAGAATCTGCCTGCCAATGCAGGAGACATAAAAGACACGTGTTCTGTCTCTAGGTCAGCAAGATCCCCTGGAGAATGAAATTGCAATCCATTTCAGTATTCTCGCCTGGAAAATTCCATGGACAGAGGAGCCTGACAGGCTACAGTCCATGGGGTTGTAAAGAGCTGGATATGACTGAGTGAGTAAGCACAAGCAGCACAAGTAATTAGAGTGTGGAGTTCATGTAAAGAACTCTATTCGCCATGGTCTGCACTTGCAAGCATATCAAAGGATCTGTCTATGTAATTCTGTGTATTGTTATTTGGGTAGGATGTTGCCAAACTTGAGAAAATTAGTATGATGAAAACAGTAAAAAAAGAAAAAAAAAAAAAAAAAGGTCTGAATTATCACTCTGTATCAAGAGTGATTAATAAATGGGATTCCTTAGCCTAAAAGAGAGAAGCATAAGAGGAGACCTGACTGTGGCCTATACATGTATGAAGGGCTCTTCTATGAAAAGTTGTCTTCATAGCCGTAGAGGGCAGAAATAACATTGATGGACAATTTAAAAAAAAAAGTCCCACTTTCAGCTCAATTATAGGGGAAAGAAAATCCAGTGAGTGGGTCAGTCTCCCAAGGGAATAGCTATAAAGTATTGATAATTTGTTTCCTCCCAAAGTGCTAAAGTAGAAGTTGAAGTCTTGGTCAAGACTGCCTCATAAAAGCCTATGCATATACTTATGTGATGGTAATTACAATTATCTATGTATGTGTACATTTCACACACTATACTGGGACCACTATCTCCCTCGAGGGCACACTGGGTCTCTATGTCCAATTTTTAGTCAAACACAGTCAGGAGGAGTTCAATTAATATTTTACTAAATACACAAGTGGATGTGTATATTTTGAGATTAGAATATTTGAAAAATAGGAAATCTTGTACATCAAAATGATCATGATTTTTAAAATCCGGTACCACAGTTTATTCACATGAATGGATCTATGAAGGCTAAATTTTCCCATCTGACTCAACTACTCATGAACATTCAGTGAATAGTTTTAGGTTCCTGGGAAGCAGCTACTGAACTCTTTCTTCCTCAGACTACTGGCCTATGTTGAACAAATGATGTATGTAATGATTCATGACTCTAAGGCTCTAAATCACCTAGAAAAATGTGCCTCACCTATTTCTTTTGTTATTTTTAGTCTTCCCTCTTCTAACTGTTCTCTTTTTATTCTCAACACTTCCTAATACCATCTTTAGTATGACAATTTCCTACTTACGGTGGATTTTTGGTGGGATCTCATAATTGGTTAGCCCATAGAAGATTCCATGTTTAAAAATTCCTAAGTGGGCTTTCTTTGTGGATATTAAGAGCAGAGATTTTATCTATCCTAGCAATTTTCTGTAAGGGATGATGTGTCAATCTAGCTGCAATTGAATTATGCTCAGAGACAAAGTCCATGTAGTACAAGCTTTTGACTGACAGCTAACGGCACTCAGAGTCACAGACCGTGAATAAAAAATACTGCAATCTTTAATTTTATCAGATCTCAATGTTCCAGAGAAGGAGAAGAATTTAATGTACACTGGTTGATGAGTTGGAGAACCAAAATGGATTTAGTTAGGGGACTGTGATGAATTTAGCACGAAGGCAGTGCCAGCCAGCAGAAAAGGACTGCATTATTTCAGTCTAGGTTAATGCCAGTTTTCTAAGAAGGTACTTGGGAGGAAAGCCAGAGATCTTTGTTTATTGTCATTCTTTTGATGTAGTGCTTAGAACTGCCTGGTTTAATAAATGTTTTTGAAATAAAATATTTATTGTGTGAATGGATAATTATTTTCTGCACATACTTGCTTCTTGAAAACATAAACAAGGAAGGAGAACACTTTAAAATTATTGGGCACTGAGATGGGCCAAGTATCTCACTAAATGCTCACAGTAACCAAGACGACTTCATATGCCCATTTTACCGTCAGGTAAAGCAAGGGTTTAAACTTAGAGGCCGTCCAAACCCTAAAGTCTTTTCACGAAGTTGCTTTGCTATTGATGATAAATTGGAAAGATTTATAGTCACGGTATTTATCATAGCAACACACTTCCTCTGAAAACTTTAAAAATACTATACATACAAAATGAATCTATATACAAAACAGAAATGGTCTCACAGACATAGAAAACAAGCTTGTGGTTACTAAAGGGGAGGGTGAAGGGGGATAAATCAGGAGTTTAGGAGTATGGGATATTAACAGATATCATAAAATAGACAAGCAACAAGATTTACTGTATAGCACAGGAAATTATATTCAATATTTTGTAATAACTTATAATGTAATATAATCAGAAAAAATAACTGAATCACTTTGCTGCATATCTGAAACTAACAAAATATTGTAAATCAACTATACCTTAATAAAAAATTTGAAAAAAATGCTATACAATTAAGTATTTACCTGAACAAATATTCATAGCTAGGTAAACAGCATTTTCTATGTGAATTATAAAACTTTAGAATGTCAAAAACTGGACTCCATCTAATACAATGCATTTTTTTACATCTGAAGTTTTCACAGGAAAAATAATTTTGATTTTCAAGAAGTCATCGATAATAAATTCTGTTAAAAATCATAAGCCAGATTTAAACAGCAAAGAAAAGAAACAATGACTACGTCTTAACCTCAAGGGGCAAATGAGAGGTGTGATATCACTCCTTAGTTTCCAAAAGGATTTAGCAAATAGAACTAATTGTTTTACTCTCCTATAAAGTTATAATGTACAGAACAGTGGGGACTATAGCAGAAAAATTGTAGTTTGTTTTTTCATGAATAAATAATTTCTTTAAGGCCTCAGGAGAGAGCTTTTCTACAGATGTCATTATGAAGACCGACCAAACATCAGCTTGGAGAAAGAACCTCCTAACCCATAAGTGATATGTATTTCATTTATCCAGAAATAATGAGAAACTAGCCACGGACACATTCAAGGAATTCTACAGGAAGTGCCTGGGAACAAGGCGAGCTCATCAAGGTCTTAGGGAAAAATCCGAATCAACTTTTTGGCCAACCAATATATTGTCCTTTGTTCAGTTATTAAAAAAAAAAAACTGTCCTTTGGGAGAATCAGAGAGTGGTGATTTAGTCATAATTTACTTCCAAGAAGACCATTTTCCTGGCTTAACACAGTTAGGCATTTTCTTTTTGACCGTGAACATTGTATTTCAGCAGAAGGTTGCACTGCACGTGCACTCAAGCATATCCTTGTTTCCTCCAAAAGAACAATTTGGGTAGCTCAAAAGGACTGGAAAAAGTTTAGCACAAAAATGAAAATGTAGTGTTTTGAGACCTCATGCCAAACAGCTGAATTTGCCATTTGTGCTTATTAAGAGTCATACCATTATTCAGAAAGGCCCTTTACCACCAAAGAGGTCTACCTACCACTTAGAACTCAGGTCCTGGGACAGGGGCCTACATAAAAAGTAAATGGTGCCTTGTATTGAGAGACACATTTCTATGTACATTTAAAAAATGAATATACATTACAATTTACCTGGTGGCAAGAAAGGGGGGAATGTACAGTAGACGGTTGGATGCCAGTAATCAAAACTGTTGCATAACCTTTGTGTTCAGTGTTTACCCAGTGGTCTGGTGATCTGTTTGGGTATGAATTCCGGACAACTGAAAACTCTGCTAATCTAAATACTCCCCAGTTATCAAGGTCAGGTGGTATTGTCCAACTTGTTACAAAATGCCATCAGCAATATTATACACAGACAGATGGAATAAAAAGAAGAATTTCAAGGGAAAATATCCTGCACTAGGTTGTAAGAATGGTGCATTCAACTTTGAATTAAAAATTTAGCTCATTCATCCCGTTTTTGTTTTTCTTTCTTTTTTGGCAGTGCAATGCAGCATATGGGATCTTAATTCCCTGACCAGGGATCAAATCTATGCCTCCCTGCATTGGAAACTTGGAGTCTTAACCACTGGACAACCAGAAAAGTCCAAAAATCTTCGCTCATTCAAATGTTCATGGGGCTTGCTTTACGTACTCAATACCTGCAGCTCTAGGTCTATATCCCAAATGTTAAAAGTTGTGAAATGGTTAATTTACCAAATGACCATCTCTGAAAACTGCCAGATGAGTTTCTCATCTTTCAACTTTGAGGAAGTTTACTCTGTCCAAGAAAAGACAAGAACAGATGGAGGAACAAGGACAGATGAGAGAAAAGAATTGTGCATGCAGAGATTGAGACAAGCCATAAACTTCAGTCCAGTTAGATATTTGAGAAAATGTCTGTAATATCAAGGGCATGCCAAGATGATATTTAGCCAAGCTGGACAGTAAATCTGTCATGTTGACTATTAAGAAAAAATAAAATTAAAAATCCTCAATAATTTGGAAATTGCTTTTTGATTAATTGGTCTGTTAAGCAAAGTGCTAGATACTTTAAATGCTATTTATTCCAAACTCTTGAACAGATAGTTTCTGAAAGGTATGATAAAAAAGGGGGTCCATGCAAGGATGTTCCTCATAAGCAACTGCTATTGGCAGTAAAATCATTAGGCTTCCATCCTGTCCACTCCCTTTCCCGCCGCCATACTTCAGGGACAGGCATGATCTGTCTTGGACTTGACTCTATCTCTCCGTCCCAAATCCTCCCACTTATGACACAGAGTTTGGTCACAGACTAAACTGGGGATTTGCACTTCCCTTTTAAGTGTTCATTAAATGCTTCCAATTTAGCACAGGCCAGGGTAGAGATTAAAAACTCAGTGTCTTAAGTGTTAGGATTTGCAACTTGTTTATCTCCTTAATTTGGGCTATTGATATCTATCTTTTCTGTATGCTATGAGTTACTTGGATGGCCTAATAAGGAAAAAAATGAAAAAAAGAAGAGAGAAAAAACAAAGTATTTTAAAAGCTCTTAGAAGTGAAAGACTTTCTGAGTGGATCGATTAGTGATAGTTTTGTAGAGGAGACAGAACCTGAGAGCTGGACCATAAAGAAAGCTGAGTGCCAAAGAATGTATGCTTTTGAACTGTGGTGGTGGAGAAGACTCTTGAGAGTCTCTGGACTGCAAGGAGATCAAACCAGTCGATCCTGAAGGAAATCAGTCCTGAATATTCATTGGAAGGACTGATGCTGAAGCTGAAGTTCCAGTACTTTGGCCACCTGATGTGAAGAGCTGACTCACTAGAAAAGACCATGATGCTGGGAAAGACTGAGGGTAAGAGGAGAAGGGGGTGACAGAGGATGAGATGGTTGGATGACATCACTGACTCTATGGACATTAATTTGAGCAAATTGTGGGAGAAAATGAAGGACAGGGAAGCCTGGAGTGCTGCAGAGCATGGGGTTGCAGAGTCAGATATGACTTAGCAACTGAACAACAACAAAGAACTGAACTGGCTCGGCTCTTAGAGTGGAGAAGATGCTGACAGGTAGTGGTCACAGTGGTAAGGAAAGGCATTCAATGGGACAAGCAAAGGCTTAGAGGCAGGAGAGTATGGCAACGTTTCAGAAATTGTACATAACACAGTTTAGCTGGAAAAGAAGGATGAATAGAGAAGAGAGAAGAAAAGACTGAAATCAAATGTTGTTGCTGGAAAGGGAGGTTATAGAGGATATGAAATTATATAATAGGAAATTTAGATTTTTATCTAGGGCCAGTGAAGAGCCACTAGACACTTTTGAGCAGGGGAGTCAACTAACAGAGCTGAGATTTTTGGAAGATTGACCTACAAGTGTGTGCAAATGGAAGGGAGGGATTTGAGTGGAGTCTATTACAGTAGATAAGACAAGACATAAGGAAGATATGAACACCATAGTAATGGCAATGGAGACTTTACACAAAAGACTACTTAGTTGGAAGTGAAGGCAATGGCACCCTACTCCAGTACTCTTGCCTGGAAAATCCCATGGACGGAGGAGCCTGGTAGGCTACAGTCTATGGGGTCGCTAAGAGTCGGACACGACTGAGTGACTTCACTTTCACTTTTCACTTTCATGCATCGGAGAAGGAAATGGCAACCTACTCCAGTGTTCTTGCCTGGAGAATCCCAGGGATGGGGGAGCCTGGTGGGCTGCCGTCTATGGGGTTGCAGAGTCAGACACTACTGAAGTGATTTAGCAGCAGCAGCAGCAGGTTCCAAAGGACATAATGCCTAATTTAACAAAGGTGGCCAAGAAGAAAGAAGAATCAGCAGAAAAGGACTTGGAACTTTTTAGTTTGGAAGAGTGAGGCAATCTTTAATAGAACTTGGTCTTCAACTAGCTATATTATCTTAAAGCAACACATACATCTTAGAAGGAAATGCATTTCTTATATAGGTTTAGTTTTTTTGGCTTAGACCACATAAATCAATGGTCTCCACGTGTTTAATTATCTAGTTCCTGAGAAATTATGACTTGGAGTGTCCTTGGGAAAGTCACTAGAAAGATTTTTATTATGAACCTATTTACTGGGAAACCACATGCACACTTCATATTTTCTTCCTTGTATATTTTTGGTTGCTTGGCAAGTCTAAATGGATTTGCCTAATCACAGCTTCCTATCCATGATTAGCCATTTTTTCCCTCAACTGACTGCCCGTACACAGATACCCCAGCTGCTTGCAATGACCAAATCTCTGAGGGTAGGGAAATTTTTATATATTGTTAAGAGGAAACATTCTAAATCAGTGCTGCATATTACCCAAATATTCCTTACTGAAATACATGGTCATAATTATCAGCCAGATGATTCTAGTCTAATAATGGGAAGATCAGTACCACCATAAGGCCATAAAGACGAACCACGTACGTCAAAGTTCATCTCAGAAATAGTCGCTATACAACAGATGGAATAAACATAAGAGTATAACTTGGAAAACTATAAATTTAATTCTACTACAAATTATTTTTTCAAGGAATCCCTTAACATTGCATCTATATAATGAAAAGAAATACTGTTTACCTTCTGTCTCATGTAAAAATAAATAAACAAAACCAAAATAATCCCCCCAAATCATCTGGGCATTAAGAACATCTATAAAATCGATCTATTAAATGTTTATAATTGTTCAAAGTAGCTGAAGTAGCAATAGTCATAACTTTTATATTAAAAATTAATGGTAAAAGTGAGAAAGTCAGTTGTTCAGATATTGCCCCAACTCCAGATATTTGATAGAAAATGGGGAAAATTCAGAATATTAACAGGGTTTTCAAACAGATGTTTTCCAATTCTGCCTCTTTTTCAGAATCATCACAGTCTTTCCAATTGCCCAGCATAGTCCCCTAAGGGTCCTTCACAGCCTTCCCCATCTCACAAATGGCACCTCAATCCATTCAATGGCTCAGTTACAAAACAGTCTCATTCTTGGACAAATGCCACATCTAGGTTATCAATAAGTGGCAATGCCACTATATGGCAAATGCCAATATATCTTCATCACATACTTGAAAACTTCACTTTTCTTCCTTCTCCAAGTGACCCCTAACTGTCTTTGTTTCTGTTCTTGGCCCCTTCAATGCATTTTCTTCACAGTAGCTACATGATCTCTTAAAAACAACAAATTTGACCATCTCACATGTTGAACATTTTGCTAGAACTTCCCATTGCACTTGGAATAAGATAACAAATCTGCAAATATGGTCAACAAAGATGCACATGATTTGGCCCCTGCTCACCTTGACAGTATCATTTCATGTCATTCAGTACCCTGTCATTCAACTCCAGTCACAACTGGTATCTTTTAGTCCTGGAAGGTATGAAGATCCTTCCTACCCTGGGGCCTTCATATACACACACTTTCACTCTTTCTAGATACTCTCCTCTACTCTTTATCCATCTAGTGTCTGGTTTTATTTGTATCTCGAAGTTTAGCTTAAGTGGCACTTTCTCAGAGAAGTCGTCTTTGACCCATTACCTAATTGGTGCCTCCTTACAATCATTCATGTTCGTTCATAGCACGTATCCCAATTTATATTATAGGTGTGTTCTACATTAGACCATAATCTTCTTGAGCAAAAATTCTCCATTTTCTTGGTGAATCCTCATTGTCTGGGTCTGTGCCAAGTCCATAATAAATGCTTAATAAATATTTGTTGAATCACTGAAGAAGGAAATTAATGAACACAATCAGCTAGCTCTGTATTATATACTCATAATAGAGGCTAGCTAGCCCAGTTGGCTAGAGTGTTGATATTTACTATCGAGAATGCCCACATGCTCAGTGAAGGGAAGATAAAGGTCTGAAAACACATATTAAATTTTAAATTCTCTGGAGCATTTTGGTTCTTCTGATTAAGATGAATCACATCTTTCTCTCTGCTCGATTCAATTGGAATCATGGCTCAAGTTCAACCACAGAGCTGATTTCATTCTGTCTAGCACTAAAATGAGTTACCTTTATGTTTTTCTCTCCCATTAGAACTTTCTAATTCTCCTATTAGAAACACATCTGATTCATCTTCATTGTCTCCACTGCATAAGAGTTTCCATAGTACAAGATTAAACATTGGCAGAAATTAAAAAAAAAATAAGATCATCATTCAAAAATAAAGAGTTATGAGATGGCAAGGGAGGTTAAGACTGGAAGGTATCATCAGATTTAGTGTAGAATCCAACTTAAGTATTCAATTTACTCTGATTCAGCATTTCCTTCAAGGCACAGGGAAAGGCATCAGGAATTCAAACAGTGATAAAAACAGTTTCTTTCTCTGTAAATCAATAAGCTTTATACAGAGAAACAAATCCCCATCGGTGACTTTTGGGTGGTGACAGGACAAAAAGGTAGGACAGACCCAACAGAATCTCAACATGACCAACAGGTCCACAAACCTCTACAGCAATTTGGCAGGAGCCTGCTTTCAGGGATATAAAGTTAGCTCTAACAGTCTCCTGGTTCTCCTCTCTCCACTAGAACAAGTCTATCACCTTATGCTGTGTGTGTTCTTTCATTGGGTTATTGCCTGGGTATTCTTGGTCGATTTAAGCTTACCTGTCTCCCCATTCCCTTCTTTTTGTCCCAGGGCTATTTCACTCCTGGCTCAAAGGACAAAACAGTTCGGTTGGAAATAAACCAGCAAGAGGGGACTCTAGTACCAAAGATAGAGATCCAAAATAATGTGTTCCTGATCAAATGAAGGAGTTTTGGCTATTGATTCCCTAGAACCTTTAAGTGCTCTGCTGAGCAGCTGAGGTCATGGAATGGCTCAGCTAGCAGGAGGCCTGCTAATGGATGGTAATGCTTTGCTGAGTGCTTGAAACTGGGATTTGCCTTAAGGCTGTACTGAACAATTGCTGTTAACTGAACTGTAGAAGTACCTACCTGTTATTTTAGCATATCTTTTTAATTTAAATTGTGGATGCTTATTAGTTTTAACTTTAAAACACATGGCAAATATGAAAATGTGTAGAACAGAAAGTCTTTCTCGCATATCACCAGACATTGGTGTGGAAATGCTTTACTTCTCCCCACCCTCAAATTGATTCTGTGATTTTAGTGCATTCGGATTTAACTCATGAGAGAATTTGGTTCTTTTATTACATTACCAAACAACTGTAGCAAAGGCTGAAACCATATGTAGCCAACTCCAAATAACATATAGGTGGCTTCCCTGGTAGCTCAGTGGGTAAAGATTCTGCCTGCTGTGCAGGAGACCTGGGTTCAATCCCTGGGTTGGGAAGATCTCCTGGAGAAGGAAATGGCTACCTATTCCAGTATTCTTGCCTGGAAAATCCATCCCATGGATAGAGGAGCCTGGTGGGCATGTAGTCCATGCAAAGAGTCAGGCAAGACTAAGCGACTAATACACACACACACACACACACACACACACACATATATAGTAAATATTTGCTGTCAATTTGTGCCAGGTACTACTCTAATATACTCTAATATACTTAATGTATATTGACTCATTTAATCCTCACAATATTTCAAGGGGCAAATGCTATTATTATCTGCATTTTGTAGATGAGAAAATTAGGCTCAGAGAGGTTAAGAAATTTGACCAAGATCAAATGGCTAGTGAACTGCAGAGCCAGGGTTCCAGCTCAGATACTTTGGAGTTTGCACTCAACCAGCAAGTGTTCCTGCTCTGTACTCGCCAGATATTAAATATTTAATTCTCAGAAATCCAATGGGATACTACCATTGAAAGCGCAAGCGTTAGTGGCTTAGTCATGTCTAACTCATTGCAACCCCATGGACTGTAGCTCGCTAGGCTTCTCTGTTTGTGGAATTCTCCAGGCAAGAATATTGCAGTGGGTAGCCATTTCTTTCTGCAGGGGATCTTCCAGACCCAGAGATCAAACCAGGGTCTCCTGCACTGCAGGCAGAATCTTTACTGTCTGAGCCACTAGGGAAGATCCCTTTGTGATAGCACCAGGAAGCTACCATTATGATTCCCATTTAATAACAAGAGGGGCTGGTCTAATCAATGTCACTGTGCTAGTAAGTGGCTGAGCTAGGCTTTTAAACTCCATCCTGCCTGACTCTTGGGTCTGAGATCTTAAATACCACCCACTAGTACCTCCCAGAGAAGGTAGTATGCTTATTTTTTTTAATTCACAGGTAGCATTAGAGGGCTTCCTTGGTGGCTCACTGGTAGAGAATCAGCTTGTCAATGCAAGAGATGCGGGCTCCATCCCTGGGTCGGGAAGATCCCCTGGTGAAGGAAATAGAAATCCACTCTAGTATGCTTGCCTGGGAAATCCCATAGAAAGAGGAATCTGGTGGGCTACCGTGGGATTGCAAGAGAGTCAGATACAACTTAAAGACTAAGCAATGACAACAATAATAGTATTAGAGATTACACAGATTTTAAGGGAAAGAAAAATAATTTATTAAAAGAGTACAGTGACTCTCTAGTCATAATCTTTTAAAATATTTAAATACTTTTAAGTTATTAGATTTTTATAAAATATCTGAAATCCTATTAATATTAAATATCATCATTCTGAAGAGCAGAACTCAAAGTTCTCTTCTTAGAAATTCATATGATTCATTTCACTGTTCATATGATTCCCCAAAGTAACTGCAGTTATCTCAAGAGATTTGTGAACATTTCAAAAAATAAATTTTAAGTTATTTTGACTATTACAAGTATAAAATGCTATGTAGTACTTATTAAATAAAATGGGTAAAAGTATTACCAAAACTAATCACAAGTGTCATAAAAATATAATAATTATTTTAGGATAGACTATTCAAATGATTATTTTTCACATTACTGTTTTACTAAAGGAGAGAAATTACCATTTACATCTGAAAAGTTAGAAAGTATTAACATGCCAGCTAAGTCAGGATGGTCCAGTAAGGTTAAAAATTCATAGAAAACTTTAGATGAGAAAATTTCTTTAGAAATCTATCGCTTCCTTCTCTGAGTTCATAGTTATAGTATTGGCTTCTTTTACTTTCTGTAAAATTCTATTATCATAGGATTTCAAATCTCATGGTCAACACTGAGTCCTAGAGAATAAAAGAACAGGGTACATTGTGGGTGGGTTATGGCATAAGCTGTAACCAGATAGTCTGTCACTGGTATCCTATTGTGAGTTGTTTATGTTTCTTTTACCTTTAGGCCCTTTGAACAGTTTGATTTCCACAACAGTCTCCAAGATGGGTCGTCTTCTACGCACGTACAGCCGAACGATAGACCCTGCTTCTTTGAGCGCTTCCACTGCTTTACTGTGGGAAACCTCTGACACGTCCACCTCATTCACCCGTAAGATACAGTCATTGACCCTGAAAGAAAGGAAGACAGGCAAAAGTCAGGAGTATCCAAGAGAATTTCTGAAAGAATATGACGACTATCTAACCCGAAGGTGTGGAGAAGCAAAGGACAATGGCAATTAAATATATTTATATTTGGAAGAAATACTTCATATGAAGGAAATCAAGAAAACCTTGAACCCCTCAGCCTTCCCAGTCTTCCCAAGATTGACCACCCTACTGGTCAGGTCCTGTTCTGAGCTCCAGTCCACTCTGACTGGGACTACATCACATATGGGATAGTTATATAGGTCAATCCCATTCTCCCAGTTCATCCCACCCACCCCAGTGGTGCATAATTTGCTGATTTATAATATCCTTAACTGCTGGATTTCTTCCATAATCTTGTGGAAGATCTACTATCCACATCACACAAAGGAGAGCTGTTTCAAGTAGTTGAGTTCTTTGTCTAAAGTTGTGAGCAATTTGATTAGAGACTGGGTATGATCTTACGTCTTTCTATTTCAAAACTTGTTCTTTCCTTTTAGGACGCATACATCTAATGTAATGAATAGTTTCATGTACGTTGTACATATCAATTTAAATGATAACATATTGGAGAAGGCAATGGCACTCCACTCCTGTACTCTTGCTTGGAGAAACCCATGGACGGAGGAGCCTGGTAGGCTGCAGTCCATGGGGTCGCAAAAAGTCGGACACGACTGAGCGACTTCACTCTCACTTTTCACTTTCCTGCATTGGAGAAGGAAATGGCAACCCACTCCGGTGTTCTTGCCTGGAGAATCCCAGGGACAGGGGAGCCTCCTGGGCTGCCGTCTATGCGGTCACGCAGAGTCAGACATGACTGAAGTGACTTAGCAGTAGCAGCAGTGTATATATTATATAAAAAGTATGGGAAGAATTTTCCTATCTTTTTTGTTCATAATTTTTCTATGTCTGTTTGAGGAAGTGAGGTGTAGGACTCTTGGTTCAATAAGAATCTTAATTAGCTTCAAATTCTTGAGCTAAGATTCCAGGGTGTCATTTCATCATAACAGATGCTATGGCTTTAATAGGTTTACACATACATTTCTTCTCTGACTGACTAAAAAAAATCATGGAAAACTACCCGTTAAAATAGTTTTGAGAATGCAGGCATCACGGGTGCCAGTCACCCTGCAGCAGCTGGTCCTTTGAGAGTGGGTAATTTTGTCATCTCATGATAATGCCAAAACATAATGTTTACCATCACCCTATGCTCAGCATACTAATCATATCTTAAAACATAGCTTTCCATAGAGGGAGTAACTGACATTAAAAAAAAAATTTGGATGCTATAGCTCTTCAAACTCTACTCAATTTTTTCCTTTTGTATACAGTGGAATCCTTAATTGTCAAATGTTGGGGTGAGGAAATCACAGCCTAAATCAGATGTTTTTTTCCTAAACATGTGGACAAAGTTGGCAGCTTTAGTGCACTAAAAAAAAAAAAAAATCCCAAAAACACCCACAAAAAACACCGGACCAGCAGTCAGGAGGTTTGGATTTGCATTGCAGCTGTGTATCAGCTGTGTGACCATGGTCGAGTCACTTCAACTTTTTTGAATTTTAGTTTCCCATGAAAAGAGAGTAACATGCCTAGAGTTAGTGAAGAGAGTAACCAAACATATAAATAAGTGGACATATGTGTAAACTGTAACAGATCATACACAAGAGAGTTGCAGCTATTGATAGGTGGGTTCAAGATGTGCTTCAGGATTTGTTGAATGTAAACAGGATGGAAATTGAAAATTTTTAAAGGGTTTACTATGTGCCATATCATATCATTCTTGTCACTTCACTTATTTGCTTGTATTTAAGTCAAACCATTTATGAAGCATTGATTCTCATTTTACACCAATGAAATTTTACTGGCAAGGTCACAATGCTGGTCACAATAGTGACAGGATTCCAACCCAGTTAGGTCTTTTCCTGGAGCCTCAGATATGCAGATGACACCACCCTTATGGCAGAAAGTGAAGAGGAACTAAAAAGCCTCTTGATGAAAGTGAAAGTGGAGAGTGAAAAAGTTGGCTTAAAGCTCAACATTCAGAAAACGAAGATCATGGCATCCGGTCCCATCACTTCATGGCAAATAGATGGGGAAACGGTGTAAACAGTGTCAGACTTTATTTTTGGGGGCTCCAAAATCACTGCAGATGGTGATTGTAGCCATGAAATTAAAAGACGCTTACTCCTTGGAAGGAAAGTTATGACCAACCAAGATAGCATATTCAAAAGCAGAGACATTACTTTGCCAACAAAGGTCCATCTAGTCAAGGCTATGGTTTTTCCAGTGGTCATGTATGGATGTGAGAGTTGGACTGTGAAGAAAGCTGAGTGCCAAACAATTGATGCTTTTGAACTGTGGTGTTGGAGAAGACTCCTGAGAGTCCCTTGGACTTCAAGGAGATCCAACCAGTCCATCCTAAAAGAGATCAGTCCTGGGTATTCTTTGGAAGGAACGATGCTAAAGCTGAAACTCCAGTACTTTGGCCACCTCATGCGAAGAGCTGACTCATTGGAAAAGATTTTGATGCTGGGAGGGATTGGAGGCAGGAGGAGAAGGGGACGACAGAGGATGAGATGGCTGAATGGCATCACTGACTCGATAGTTGTGAGTCTGAGTGAACTCTGGGAATTGGTGATGGACAGGGAGGCCTGGCGTGCTGTGATTCATGGGGTCACAAAGAGTTGGACACCACTGAGTGACTGAACTGAACTGAACTGAAGCTGATACAAAGTTACTCAGAGTTAACTAAGGAAAAAAGGGGAATGTGAGGGGAAGTGTTTATATTCAAATTCTTAAAATTAAAAAGAAAGAATATCAAGCCAAACTAGGGCACTCAACTTTCCTTCCTCCCAATCACTTGAAATAGCATTTGGCTAGAGGGTCATGGCTATTTAGAATTTGCTTTCTCTACCAGTAGATAATCTCTGTGAGTAAAGGCAGCATTTGAATTCACTTTGAAACATATAAATATATCACTAGCTTCAAACTAAAATAATACTCTGTTTCAGTAAAATGTGAAGCCTTTATCATATCACTGAGCCATTGTATTATAAAGTCATTTACATACAAATTTCCTCCCTACTTTATTATTATTTATTTTATTTTATTTTTCCTCCCTACTTTATTAGTATAATTAAATTGATGGTGACAAATGGAGTATTCCCGCCATGTCAGTAAACAAGTATGTCACAATCATCAGTGATTCAGGCCTCTCAGTGTGCATTTCTGAGCCCTAGGGGCATTCAGGAAGGAAGGGTACCTGCAATCTGGCAGCCATTAGGCTGCACCCACTCCCTAAGATGAGCACTGAAGAATTCAGGATGTGAGAAACACATACTGGCCCCAGATAGCTGAGAAGCATATGAAAGGAGTGATTTCACTGATCCCAGACTCTTGCATCTTCCCATATATAGAAAAGCACTAAATTCCTTAACTTGAGATATCTGGTTTCCTTTAATTCACAAAAATACTTTTGACTCTCAGGCTACCTGCCTGGTCTTGCAAGTTTCTAAAGAACCTGACTCCTCCCCTCTGCCTCCTCAGAGCAGTTCACTCAGGGCTATTTGAAATGCTGCTTTGGGGGCTTAAGTTCTAAAAATTTCCATCAAATAAAATATAACTCTCAACTTTTCAGTCATGACTATTTTTTAAGTAGACAATGGCTTCGCTCTTTCAGTGCTTGCTATTTCAAATATAAGTCTACGACATCCTTTTTATAGATGAGTATTGTTCACAGGATTAAAAATTGTAAGTGTCAGTCGCTCAGTCATACCCAACTCTACAACCCCATGGACTATAGCCTGCTGGGCTCCTCTGTCCATGGGATTCTCCAGGCAAGAATACTGGAGTGGGTTGCCATTCCCTTCTCCAGGGGATCTTCCCAACCCAGGGACTGAACATGGGTTTCCCACATTGCAGGCAGATTCTTTACCATCTCAGCCACTAGGGAAGCCCAGGATTAAAACAAATTTAATTTTAATAATTTTCTTTAGACATTCTGGTACATTTCCTTGCTATTAATAAATATTCATAGAAACAAAAAAGAACATTTCATCACTAACATGTCCACAAAATCTTACCTAAAATTTGCACTAGACAAATACTCTGGAATATGATATGGTATCACTGAAAGTCAAATAATACTTATAATTATTTATTCTACTTTGAAGATATTTAAAATAATATGTAATATCTACCCTCTTTCATAGGTATTAACGTATGTTCTGTTGTAAATAAGATTTATGATTCTTATACATTCTTTTAAGAATTTTAATTCATTATGAACCTATTTGCAAGGAAGGGATAGAGACATAGATGCAGAGAATGGACATGTGGCACAGATGGGGGAAGGGGAAGATGGGACAAATCAGGAGAGTAGCACTGACACATATACACCACACGTATACACCACCGTGACGCACATACACCACACGTATACCGCACCGTGACGCACATACACCACACGTATACACCACCGTGACGCACATACACCACACGTATACAGCACCGTGACGCACATACACCAAACGTATACAGCACCGTGACGCACATACACCACACGTATACAGCACCGTGACGCACATACACCACACGTATACAGCACCGTGACGCACATACACCACACGTATACACCACGTGACGCACATCACACACACGTATACACCACCGGTGACGCACATACACCACACGTATACAGCACCGTGACGCACATACACCACACGTATACAGCACCGTGACGCACATACACCACACGTATACAGCACCGTGACGCACATACACCACACGTATACAGCACCGTGACGCACATACACCACACGTATACACCACCGTGACGCACATACACCACACGTATACACCACCGTGACGCACATACACCACACGTATACACCACCGTGACGCACATACACCACACGTATACACCACCGTGACGCACATACACCACACGTATACACCACCGTGACGCACATACACCACACGTATATTCTACCGTGACACATATACACCACACGTATACACTACCATGTATAAATAAATAGCTAGAAAGAAACTGCTGGACAGCACAGGGAGCTCTGCACAGTGCTCTGCGATGACCTAAAGGGGTGGGATGTGGGCAGGGTGTGAGGGAGGCTCAATAGGGAAGGAATGTGTGTATACATACAGCTGATTCACTTTGTTGTACAGCGGAAACTAACGTAACACTGTAAAGCAATTATGCACCAATAATGAAATTTTAAAAAATGATCATCAAATGATTGTGTTCAATTTTTTAAAAATATCTTTATTATGTATTAAAAAATACTGGAAGGAAAGATAACAAAGTTTCATCTCTTTTCTTTGTGGATTTGGATAGCATGGATGCTTTAAAAGGCATATTTCTATGCTTTGTTTCTTCAAAAAGTTCTATAGTGAACATACTTCATCACAGAGAATCTGAGAACTTGGACTGGAAACATCGGCTGTACCTAGAGACGACTGGGATCTTGTCCCTGCTCTAGAACTCAGATGATGTGTGACTTTGGGTAAGTCACTTGACATCTCAAAGCCTGTTTCTTCATGTGAAAATAGGGATAATAAAATCGCAGTAGGGATTCAACAATATATGTGAAATACTGAGCACGGTGCCTGAAAACCAGTAAGCTGTTACACTTATGAAAGAGACAAGAACCATTTGCATAAGAAAGGATACGAAGAGACTGTACTGGGGGAGAAAAAGACTAAAAGGACAGAAAGGAAGAGAGCTACAGTCAGGATACTGAAAGCAGTTTTAGAATTTTATATGAAGGAGACAGGAACAGATGCAAAGATGGGATTTGGGGGAAGAAAAAATGTAAAATCAGGCTTTCGGTAAGTTTTATGGAGTGTAAATTAATTCCCCTTTCAACTTCCGTGTCCTCTACCATCAAGAAAACAGTCAGTTGTTCTAATACAAATTTCAGCTTTATGGTAGCCTTGGAGAAAGCTTTTTAAGACCATCACACTTGGCAGAATCCCCACCATGGCTACCCTGTCCTTGCCCCACCCCTCACGTGTAACCACATTCAGCCGCACTTAGACCTGCTCAAGGCTTGATTCAAAAGGAGGCTTTAGGTCACAGGTCTGAAACTTAATTTTGAAACTTACTGGTTATTAAGATGGCGAGAGGTGCTAACTAACTTATTCTTTAATGTCTCTACTCAGTCCTATTCTCCTTGTCAAATAGACGAATTAATTACAGACCAAAGGGTCACATCGTGGAGAAAGCTGATCAATGTTTAATGTGCTGAATGAAATGACGCAATACACTATCAGATGGAAAACATAAGCTGGGAATTATACTGTCTGTGCCTAAAGAGATCAATCAATCCTTTATAAAAATCAGACTCTGTTTAAAAAGAATAACTGCATAGATTTTTATGTGAACTATAATGATACCAGAAAAGCTCTCAAGGTAGGAAAAATGCCTAACTTTTCTTTTATTCCTAGAGTCACTAAAGGTAGGGTAAGGTAGGCTAAGAACAAATAATACCCAAAATTCATTTAAGAAAAGACAGATGCATTACAATGCCAGAGAAGAGGAAAGTTAAGACAACACAACACACACACACACACACACACACAAGTTGACCCAAATGGCTTCAGATTGTTATGATCTTTTCTAAATCTACTTAATTGTGTTTGTTTGCTGCCTTCCTTTGGAGAAGGAAATGGCAACCCACTCCAGTGTTCTTGCCTGGAGAATCCCAGGGACGGAAGAGCCTGGTGGGCTGCCGTCTATGGGGTCGCACAGTCGGACACGATTGAAGCGACTTAGCAGCAGCAGCAGCTGCCTGCCTCTGTCCTCTCATGACATGCATGTGAGTTCAGTGGGTATATTTAAAGTCCCACCATAAGGTTCCTCCGTGTTGAAACGTCTCACCTTAAAAATTCATTTATTTCATTGACTTCCCTAGGTGCTATTAGTCCATTAAAATTAAGAATAAAGTAATAAAATCAGCATAATTAAACAGTTTTCCAGGAAAGGAAAAGAACTAATGTTTTGGAAGCATCGGATGTGTGTTAATACAGTGTTATGTACCAGGCCTTTTTCTCTAACAAACATTCACAGGGCTGCAAGAGGAGTGACGGGTTCATACAGCTCATTATGGATCACGTGTCGAGTCTGACAGTCCCTGTTTTGGGGAATCTGGAATTGAAACTATGAGATTCAGAGGTTCCACCTAAACATGAGAAATAGAAGTTTGAAAGCTACATATTGAGGTCATTTTCTTTCACATTGAAAAGCAGCAAAAGCTTATTTGCAAGAAGATGGGATTAAAGCAAACCTATGGCACCCCACTCCAGTACTCCTGCCTGGAAAGTCCCATGGACGGAGGAGCCTGGTGCGCTGCAGTCCAGGGGGTCGCTAAGAGTCGGACACGACTGAGCAACTTCACTTTCACTTTTCACTTTCATGCATTGGAGAAGGAAATGGCAACCCACTCCAGTGTTCTTGCCTGGAGAATCCCAGGGATGGGGGAGCCTGGTGGGCTGCTGTCTATGGGGTCGCACAGAGTGGGACACGACTGAAATGAGTTAGCAGCAGCATAGAAAGAAGTACCAGGCTTTCCTGGTAGCTCAGCTGGTAAAGAATCCACCTGCAGTGCAGGAGACCCTGATTCGATTTCTGGGTTGGGAATTTCCCCTGGAGAAGGGATAGGCTACCTACTCCAGATTGCCCTGGATAAAGCAATGGCAACCCACTCCAGTATTCTTGCCTGGGAAATCCCATGGACAGGAGCCTGTCAGGCTGCAGTCTGTGGGGTCACAAAAGAGTCAGACACAACTTAGTGACTAAACAACAACATATATCGTTTAATCTAAAGAGAAACACTGAAAGGTAGATATTGCTTCCTTCATTTTACAACAGAAACTGAAGCTAAAAGAGATCTGTAATGACAGTAACTTGTGTAGGTAAACTCAAAACTTATGCACTGCACCATCCATCTCTCTCTAGCTTGTTAAAAATAATTTTGGGCTTATTTAAGGACCAATCTCAACTGCTGACCATCAGTAGGATTAAGGAGTATACTAGAAATTAGTAAAGCCAAGCCAAATAACAAAATCTAGTTCTCAATTTTAGAATTAGATTTCTAAACTTTAGAACTAGATTTAGAATGGTCCTCGAACTTTAGTGTGCATTAGAGTCACATGGATGGCTTATGAAGTCATAGATTGCTAGGCTCTACCCCCAGAGAGTCTCTGATTTACCAAATCTGGAGCAGGAGAGATGATTCACCTCTGTAAAAAGTTTCTAGGTGATGATGGTGTTGTTGCTCTGGGACCATACTCTGATAATCACCACTCAAAATTTTGACTAGTGTGTGGAGGATGAGATGGTTGGATGGCATCACCGACTCGATGGACATGAGTTTGAGCAAGCTCCAGGAGTTGGTGATGGACAGGGAGGCCTGGTGCGCTGCAGTCCATGGGGTCGCAAAGAGTCGGACACGACTGAGCGACTGAACTGTAACTGTGTGGTTCACTCTAAAATGAACAGGACTTACTGTATAGCACAGGAGACTGCCCAATGTTATGTGGCAGCCTGGATGGGAGTGGAGTTTGGGGCAGAATGGATACATGTATATGGATGGCTGAGTCCCTTGGCTGTCCACCTGAAACTATCATGACACTGTTAATTGGCTATGCTGCTGCTAAGTCACTTCAGTCGTGTCCGACTCTGTGTGACCCCATAGACGGCAGCCCACCAGGCTCCCCCATCCCTGGGATTCTCCAGGCAAGAACACTGGAGTGGGTTGCCATTTCCTTCTCCAATGCATGAAAGTGAAAAGTGAAAGTAAAGTCGCTCAGTCGTGTCCGACCCTCAGCGACCCCATGGACTGCAGCCTACCAGGCTCCTCTGTCCATGGGATATTCCAGGCAAGAGTACTAGAGTGGGGTGCCATTGCCTTCTCCTTCATTGGCTATATTCCAGTATAAAATAGAAAGTTAAAAAAAACCACAAAAAATAAAACAAACCAAAAATAAATGAATAAATAAAATGAACAGGACTGCTCAGTCTCATATAGTCCAGGCGACAGTGCTAGAAGTTCTGATTCTGAACCACACTTCCTCAATGCTGCAGCTCTGTTATTTGGAATGAAGACTTTCTAAGGGAATACAGACCAGGAGCCCACAGCTGCTACACCACGTGAGACTGTGTATGCAAGCCACTTTCCAGCACTTATGTTATATGAGACCTTTGCCTACTCTTTTCCTATAGCAAAGGCCAACTAATAGCCACTCCATTCTGTATTTTAAGAAACAGGGCTCCTGCTCTTGTCTCTAAATCTTGGTGAGAGTAACGTGAATTTATGATCCACGGAGGCCATCCCCTACAGCGTATATACTGTTTTTCTCTCTCCATTTGCCACTTCATTGCCCTTATAGAAAAGGCTTGCAGGACTCTCTGAGGCTGTCATCTGGGAAAGATCACAATATTTCACAAGGGGGAAGAAACTGCTATTTCAGCATCGGTGATTGGTCTCTCAGCACTTTGCCAGAAAACGGAGTCCAGTAACAATCCCTGAGCCAGGTAACTGGGTGAGTACAATATGGAAAAGAGGCACTAAGTAGGAATTTCAAAGAGAAAAGATCATAGGACTGGTGATTACTTAGTCCACTCAGCTTAACACTCTGTCCACAGACAGGACAGCACATCAAGTTTCAAGAAACGAGGTCCTGGTACCTCCCATCTGGATTAAGGCAGTAGCTTTCTAGCTGGCTTTCCCAATCCCAGGTTAACTAGTCCCTTTTTACATATTCCCACATGCAAGCCCAGCTCAGCTTCAGTTCCCTGCTGCTGCTGCTGCTAAGTCGCTTCAGTTGTGTCCGACTCTGTGCGACCCCATAGACGGCAGCCCACCAGGCTCCCCCGTCCCTGGGATTCTCCAGGCAAGAACACTGGAGTGGGTTGCCATTTCCTTCTCCATCAGTTTCCTAAAGCAACCCTATCATTATTTCCTCTCCCCTCAAAACTCACTGAGTTACTTAACCTATATAAAATCAAAGCTGTGTTTAATTTATCTTTGTAATCCTGGTGTCTGCTACACAGCTGTCACTTTAGAATCAATGCGCATCATTGAAGGGCCTCTAATTCTAGCCTCTTATGCTCTCAAACTCCTCTCCAAACATCCTCAGTGGCCTGAAAATATAACAAGCTCATTCCAGCCTTTGCATTTTCTTTCATGTTACTTTCTGCCTCCCAAATGCCCAACTCCAACCAGCCTCATTCCAGGCAAGCTCGTGTTCTTCAGCCTCATAAAATGTTTCCTAATCATTCAAGTCCTCACTGCCTACAATGTCTGAAAAGGAAATGCATGATAGACTCCCCTTGAAAAGCTACAGATTGATCTGGTACCCCTGCAGAACCGAAAATTAAGTACTATACATTAAAAACACATTTTCAAATGTTGGATTTGATTCCTATTTTCCTCTACTCCAATCTAAGGAATTGATATGGATCAGCATATATATAATTGATAATTTTATATTTTCACAGTCTAATTTGATTTGGCTTTGTAATACGGATGAACACTTCAGTGAAAAGTTGAGAAGCACAAGAAGGACCATGGTATGGTGGGGAAAACAGTGAGTCATAAACCAGAGGTAAATTCTAATCCCGCCACTTTCCATTTAAGTAAGGCATTTTTTCCTTATCTTGGTTTAAGCTGAATTCCCTCATTTTACAGTTCTTTTCTAGCTCTAGTGTTCTATAAATCTAAATTCAAGGTCAACTCAGCCTGCCCCCTTGGAAATCTGGAATGTACTCGAAGCTGAATGCCAAATTATCCTTGTCCTCCCTCCATGGACAACTATGTACTTCACAATTATGTATTTTATCAAAGTAAATCATTCCACTACCCAAAACTGGGGGGGTCCCTTTCCTCTCTCAGCCACACATCCAATCCGTCACATACTTTTTTTTAGATTCAAACTTTTCCTTTATACCCACTTATCCCAGTGTGGCTTTTCCTGTCAATCACATAGATTCTGGGGGGAAAAAAAAAAAATTGTAACTAGTCTTCTTGTTTCTACTTTGGCCCTCTAAAATCTATCTTGCAACTTTTTTTTTGGCCAGAATGGTATTATTGAAAATATACCAGATTGCCTTATTCCTCTGTTTAATAGTCTTTGATTGCTTTCCATTGCCTACAGAATTTCAAATATTTAGTTGGGGGGAGGGAGGGATAAATTGAAAGATTGGGATTGACATATACACATTATTGTAAAACAGATAACTAATAAGGACCTGCTGTACAGTTGTACAGGGATATACTGCACATCCCTGTATATACTGTACAGTGAACCCTTCTCAATACTCTATAATGGCCTAGATGGGAAAAGAATCTAAAAAAGAGTGGATATATGGGTAAGTGATTCACTTTGCTGTATACCTGAAACTAACACAACATTGTAAATCAACTATACTCCAATAAAATAATCTAAGCAAACCTTTTCTACAAATGAGATCTTACGCAGAAGACACATTGTATGTTTATAATTGTTTGTATAATAACAAAGGCAGAGTTTCTGTGGCTTCTGTGATGAAGAGGGAAAGGAATCACAGCAGAGGCTGTTGGAAGGCCCTCACTTGTGACCCCCCAGAGGGTGAGGAATCCAGAGTCAGGGCGTCATATATGATTGACCAAGGGCTAGTGAGTACTGAGAGAAATCGAGGACAAGCCCGCTCTCCAAGCCAAGTGCCCTAGCACTGACCATTGTGTCTGCTGAAGTTTCTTCTCTAATTCACATAAAGGACAGGGGTAGCACTGTTTGCAGAGCTCTGCAGAGCCCAGAGTGAGTTCACACGCCTTTTCTGATAAAGTTAAGACCTTCACATAACACATAAGTCTTTTCACCATCTAGTTCCTACTCAACTCCCTAGCCCTGTCTCTTCCCATTCCATTATAGCTTCTGCAAACACCATGCAAGTCATGACTCAGGCGTCTCCCCCTGCCTAAAACAGCCACCTCCAGATGCCACATTCCCCTGAACTTTACTCAGTTTTCAAGACTAATGCCCATTCTGAGGTAGCTTTACAGTTTAATAGGGGGAGACAGTCAAACAAACTAGTAATATTCAGGATAGTAACTCCTATGGCAATAGGTGCTGCAGGAGCATATAATGAAAGATTTTGTTGGGACTAGGAAGGCCAAGAAAAACCTGGAGCAACTGATGTTACTGAGAACTGAAGGTCCAACAGAAGTTAGCAAGGTGAGTAAAGACAGGGAAAAGTGTTCCAGGGACAGCTGAGTGGCTGGTGAGGAGAGGAGCAGAGATCAAGTCTTGAAGGCCCTTGTAAAGCATGTTAAGGAACTGGACTTGAATATAAAGACAATGGAAAGCCATCACAGTACTTAAAGCTAGAATAATGTTTTGGAAAGAATGCTCTAGGTACAGTGTATAGATATGCAGACACAGTTAGATGGGGTTAGGGCAAAAGAAAGCAAGGATTGTTGTCAGAGGCTATTATGTAATCCTGATAAAAGATATGGCAGCCTGTATTAGACCAGTGGCAATCAGGATAGAGCAAAAGAGACAGAGAAGAAGGCTAATTAGAATCTACTGGACATACTGATGGATTGGATGTGGGAAGGGACGAAAAGAGGAAATTTTTTTTTAAATGTTTATCTATAAATTATGAATCACTTGAGGAGAGAAATCTCATTTTTGGCAGCTTTAGCGGCTATTATGGTGCCAGGCACAGAGCTGGCATTGAATATATGTCTAATAAATAAATGAATGAATTGTGGAAGTGGGGAAGCTGATAATGACACCTATGTAGGCAGTGTCCATACTTTCCCTCCAGTGACTTTATCCCATGAGAATTTTGTGTCTTTTCATGTCCTCTCATTTCTCCAGTATAATCAATTCAAATTCAATCACCCTAAGGCTGTCATTCACTGGCATATTTGTATTAAAGAAATAAACAGAACATCTCTGAGGAGAGAAAGTTTAAACAAAAATTGATCACCAAAGATAAGATCTCAAATATTAATTGAAAGATATAATTATATACACAAAGTCAACAATATTTATTAAGCACCTACAGAGCACCAGGTCCTGTTTAGGCATTGAGGATACAGTGGTGAACGAGAAAGATACTGATGGCCCCAGATGTAAGAGGAGGGGAGGAAGAAATTTACAAGATCCCAAAGCACATCACTGGAGAAGGCAATGGCACCCCACTCCAGTACTCCTGCCTGGAAAATCCCATGGACGGAGGAGCTTGGTAGGCTGCAGTCCATGGGGTCGCTGAGGGTCGGACACGACTGAGTGACTTCACTTTCACTTTTCACTTTCATGCATTGGAGAAAGAAACGGCAACCCACTCCAGTGTTCTTGCCTGGAGAATCCCAGGGACAGGGGAGCCTGGTGGGCTGCCGTCTATGGGGTCGCACAGAGTCGGACACAACTGAAGCGACTTAGCAGCGGCAGCAGCAAAGCACATCACAAGGACAGCAGCCTTTATCACTTACATGTAAGACGAGTTCTAGCTTAAACACGTCTTTCATTTTAAGAGTTTAGGTGTTAATTTCAAGATTTTATTATTCATATTATTATTTTAATTCTTGGAACGCAATTTCATAGAAAGAATTGAACCATGAGCAAGAATTCAAGTGTACCTTGCAGCAAGTTGCTTGTAATCTTGCCTCTTAATTTGAACTGCTCATCACTTAGTACGCATATAAGAGGTGCGCCTCCACGTCCCTACCCCTCATTGGAAATGTGCACTATCTTCTGAGCCAGTTGATAGTCTGTGTGATTTTACTAATGTAGAGCAAATACACATTATTTGATGGAAAGTGATTTCAATATTTAAGAGAAAAATTTCAATATCTTTATAGATTCTTAAAATGATAAATATTATATCTCATGGTTAGTAAATTCATTGGTTGTTAGAGGAAAACAATTTCAGAATTTGTACAAAGTCAATAACAAATAAGATAACTGTGTAATGCAATTCATTTGTTTTCTTATTTATTATATCTTCTTATTTAATTTATTATATCTTCTTATATTTTCTTATTTATCATATCAGACGGTAAAGCGTCTGCCTAAAATGCAGAAGACCTGGGTTCGATCCCTGGGTCGGGAAGATCCCCTGGAGAAGGAAATGGCAACCCACTCCAGTACCTCTGCCCGGAAAATCCCATGGACGGAGGAGCCTAGTAGGTTACAGTCTGTGGGGTTGCAAAGAGTCAGACATGACTGAGTGACTTCACTTTCACTTTCTTCACTAGAATGGAGCTCTATGAATGCAGAAATCTTATCTCTAATTTTCTCTCTGATATCCCCAGAGGTTAACACAGATTTTCATGCAATAAGAACTACCCACCTGGTTTTCCATATTTCTTTAGTTTCCTCAACCTTCATACCCATTCCATCAGCAACATCAGTTACTTCTAACTCCATAATATGTCCCAATCCATCAATTTCTTTCCGTTTCTGCTACCACCACGCAGTCCAAGTCACCACCACTTCTACCTGGACACACTGACTTACTGTTTCTACTCCTCTTCTCCACAGTACATTCTCTACATGGAAGTCAGAGTACATAATTTCAAAATTTAAATCAGATGGTGTCACTCGACCCTTGCTTAAGCTCTTCAAGCTCTTCCTGTACCAGGTAAGATAAAATCCAAGCCCCTCTCCTGCTTCACAAAGCCCTGGTTCTCATTTCCTCCTGTGTTCTCAACTTCTACCATTTTCATCTTCAATCCCCTTCATGCCAGTTACACTGGCCCTAGTTTAGTTTCTAGAATGTGCGTAGCTCAGTCCTGCCTTAGAGCGCTTGTACTTACTGTTCCTCAGCTTTGAAAGTCGTGTCCTTTATTGTTGCTTGGCCAGCTTCTTTTAGTCATTGAGATCTTCCCTAAAGGCCACTTCATGAGAGAGACCTTCCTTGATGACTCAGTGTAACAGAAGCACCAGTTACTCATCTACATTTCTGTTTTATTTTTCTCCATAACATTTATGGCTTATGATATTTTGTATATTTATCTTCTGCTCAACAGACAAAAATATAAGTTCCTTAGAGCAGAAATCTTGCCTATCTTGTTGACCATTTTATGTTTAATGCCTGGGACAGTGCAAACCTCATAACAGAAACTGAATAAATAGTTGAACTCCAAATGAATGCAGGAATGAATTGTAGTTCTACCTAGTTTGAATTTGGTTTGTCCACAATGAAGTATATCCAGTCTGCTCAAATTTGAACTCTGACAGCTCTAGCTTTAAGACCTGCTTAAATCCAAACCCACAATTTTTGGAATTACTTAGCACTGGCAAAAACTGTGAGCAATTCTCTAAATAGCAGAAAATGCTAAACTGCCTGGAGATACTAATTTTTGAGGGTAGGTGATTAGTGAAGCTGTTCCCGGACCTTTTTCTGAGCTACCGTAAATCAGTTGTTATTGTTTGTGTGATTTCATAGTATCCACACCCCTTATCTTTTCCTAAGCTAAATCACATTTCATAAATTCAAATTAATTTTGGGTGGAAAACTCATGACACATTTTGAAATTATGGGTGATGTTTTGTGATTTCATAAAACTAGAACTGGAGCTCCCTGATTTAATGGTTGAACTGGTGTTTATAAGAGGTATGCTCAGTCCTTTACAGATTTTCCCAGATATGGAGGTAAAATTCAGAGACCTAGGGACGGTAACCTGGAGAATTAGGGGCATCATGAAGGGCACTTTTGCTAAAAGTATCTTCTTGCTTTCAGTAAATGGGTTTTATTTGAATTAATAAATTTCTCTTTTAAAATACATACACACCCTTTGCTGTCAGTCATCCACACACTATGTGTAACTGTCCAGGTGGACTATGGGGCTTTGTTTTACAGCACGGGTGAAGAGGGGCCTCTCTGAGGGGCAATTTAATGGAAGAATTTATTAGAAAAAGCCACGAGTGTCAGGGCAGAGAGGCAAGAAGCTTCCAGAAGATACAGATCAGAAAAAGATCCAAAAGTAAAACCACACATCTCCTAGGACTCCTATGATAACAAAGGTAGTATTGTCTGGGAACAATTAGTGTTTATATAACACCCCAACAATATACTGTTTTGTATTGAAAGCCTAACACTACACTAGACAGATATTTAACATTTTTTCAATGGAAAAACTGAGGGTTAGATAAGTAACTTACTCAAATTCACACAGCGGAGAAGAGATGAATATTATCTCTTAAATAACATTTATCCATTGGTCTCAAATGCTCCTGTTTTCTTGCCACTCATCACTCCTTTTCACGCTGTTGTCAGTCCTTCTGTGAGAAGTGTCTGCAAAACCTCAGCCCTGACTGAACCCAACTCTCCATCTTCCTCACTGCTTCTTCCAGAGCAGCTGAGCCCTGAGTGAGTATTAGTCACTCAGTCATGTCCAGCTCTTTGCAACCCCATGGACTGTAGCCTGCCAGGCTTCTATGTCTGTGGAATTGTCAAGGCAAGAGTACTGGAGTGGGTTGCCATTCCCTTCTCTGGCCGATCTTCCCAATCCAGGGATTGAATCTGGGTCCCCTGCAGCGCAGGCAGATTCTCTGTCTGAGCCACCACAAATGGCCAAAGTCCCTGTAAATTCAGGATCTCCAAACACCCTGGTCAGTTTGCTGTCCATTCTGCAATGACAGTCTCCAAACCCCTCCTCTTCTACATCACTTCCAGCACTTCCTGACTACATGGAAACCCAGACTGTGTCTCTTTTCCTATTACAGTGGAGGAAGTGTCTCTTCTGACACCAAGATCCATCCATTCAAATTTTCCTAAAGACCTCATTTAATCATTTAATCTCTTTACATCATGCAAACCCAGTCTCTTCAGCTAACTCATTCTCTGAGCATTCAAACATACTTTGGTATCGCCTCCTATTTGAAAAGCCTTCCATCGACCTGGTATCTCCCCGCGGCTATGTCCTCTTTCCCTTTCACAGATCAAGTTTATTAACAAAGGACTGTTTACAAATACTCTCTTCTTTCTTTCTCCCTAACCTCTCTTTGTCTCATTCAAATAGGAGTCCCCTCACACTGGCCCCACCAAGAAAAGCACAGAAAATGTCCCTATTAAACTCACCAATAATCCAATTTTGGTCAAATCCAATGCCACCTGTTTAGTCCTCGTCTTAGTTATTTCTCAACAGTGTTAAGGCTGACTGCTCACCTCCTCCTTGCAGCCCTCCTTCTCCTAGCTTCTGTGACTTTTCTGCTTGTATTCCTACCACTCTGCTCAGTCCTTTTTAAATTCTCATTTTAGTTCTTCTCCAAGGTATTGATCTTCATGCTTACAAAACAGAAGTAAGGGAAAAAAACCAAAACTATCCTTTGTTTTGTATGCTTTAAGTTGACCTCTAATTTTTCCTTTCCTCATACATTTAAATAGTAACAGAAGATATGATTTGTTGGCCTATTGTGAATTGTAAAATTTTATTTTTTAACTGTCACATCCTTATTTCAAATGTATATACTAGAATGTAAGTATTTATCTATTTGAAAGCCATGATTACCAATTTAAGATACAAATTATTTTTGAGCAGTTTGACATTTTATATTTTTTCTTATTTTTCTTATGTTTTCATGTTACTCCCATAGAGTTCTACCTTTGTGTATTTTATGTTATAACATCTTATATGGATCACTGTAACATAATTATTTGAAACATAAATGCATAGGAAATATAAATCCTATACATATGCAAATTTTTCTCATTATATAAGACATCAGCATTAAAGAGCAATCTTGCCTGGAGAATCCCAGGGAAGGGGGAGCCTGGTGGGCTGCCATCTATGGGGTCGCACAGAGTTGGACACGACTGACATGACTTAGCAGCAGCAGCAGCATTCTGGAGTTATCATGATGATTATTAATACTACACATTGATCAAAATAACGACTTAGGTTATTCTGAATGAATATCAATGAATAAATCTAAAACAATGAAAATGTAACTGTATTGTGGATTTGTTTCTTAATGGGGTGAGTAGAACTTTTAAAAATTAGCTCCTGTTTCCATTAATGAATATTAATTTAAGATAGAATGAGACAAAATTTAGAACTCATATTTTTCAGTTCTACAGAGGAAAAATCTAAGATAACTTTGTTCACATCAATGAATGCATGGGAATGGGAAGAGAATTTTGAATTCCCTCCAAGTTATATGCCCCCAATTCTGTGATCTATCATGACAATTACTGTGATTATTTATCAGATGACAATTGCTTTTCAATTCTGTTAAGGCAAAGAATGAGAAAAAAAACTTGACTTTTAAAAAGATCAACCACTCAATCACTAGAGACACTGACTCTCTCATTCTAGGCAACAATATCTCAGATCTTTATTTACACCTAGTCGTAAAATTGTACTGTTAAATAAGCAGAAAAATTGTCCTGAATAGTAAATAATAGTAAGTGGCACAGAGACACAGTAGGATATTGGATGGGTAGATCATATAGCTTTCATTTTAAAAGTGGGAGAAGAGCAATCTTTAACGGTCAAATGAGAAAAAAGAACCAGTATGAAGCTGCAGGATACTTTTTGGGCTGGTCAAATAAAAGATCTGGAAATTGAGTCACATAAATCTATCTAGGTACTCCCAGGGGTATGCATTACTCAGTTTAAAAATCTCTGGTTTAATTTACACCAAAGAGTTTAGAATAATTCAAGATAGTTCTAGGTCCTTTTCTATTATTCCATATGCTTTTCAAAGCAATCTCTTCATTTCTTTAGCTTTAAACATTCACAATTATGTCCCCAGCCAGATCTCTTAGAGTCCTTAAACCTGTATATTCAATTGCCTATTTGATATTGCCACTTGAATTCCTTACAGGTATCTTAAACTTGTGTCTGAAATGGAACTTTGACTCCCAAATGCCTCTCCACTGGTCTTTGCCGGTTGTTCTGCTCTGTAGTTCAAAGTCATGTGTGTACGTTCAGTCGTGTCCGACTCTTTGTGACCCTCTGGACTGTAGCCTGCCAGTCTCCTCTATCCGTAGGATTTCCCAGGCAAGAATATTGGAGTGGGTTGCCATTTCCTCCTCCAGGGGATCTTTCTGACCCAGGGATCCAACCTGTGCCTCCTGCATTGCAGGTAGATTCTTTACTTGCTGAGCCATCGGGGAAGCCCAGCTCAAAGCCATCCTTTGATAATTCCACTAGATAGTGAACTCTATGAAAGCAATGATATGTATACACTCTTAAGTTTCCTACATACAAACAAGTTCTATTCTGAGAGTGCACTCATAAGTCCAATATATTAAGTCCAACAAAGTTAGCCTTGGGACCTAACTTACACAATCGGCTATATAGTATTGCACTGTAATAGGTTTATAATACTTTTCACACAAATGATACATTAAAAAAAAAAACCACATAAAAATAAAGAAAACATTTTTAGCCTTATAGTATAGCCCTTGAAAAATACAGTAGTACAGTACAACAGCTGGCATACAAGGGCTGTTGTTCAGTCACTAAGTCGTGTCTGACTCTTTGTGACCCCATAGACTTTATGGGGTCCTCTGGCCATGGGGTTCTCCAGGCAAGAATTCTGGAGTGGGTTGCCATTTTCTTCTCCAATAGAGGGGCTGGTACTGAGTCAACGGGCAAGAAGAGTTACTGATTGTCGAGGGAGAGGGGAGAGGAGGTGAGAGGGCTGAAGGATGGTCACCTAGGAGACACAGCGAAGTGAAGTGAATGAAGTTAAAGTCGCTCAGTTGTGTCTGACTCTTTGCGACCCCAAGGACTGTAGCCTGCCAAGCTCCTCTGTCCATGGAATTCTCCAGGCCAGAATATTGGAGTGGGTAGCTGTTCCCTTCTCCAGGGGATCTTCCCAACCCAGGAGTTGAACCCAAGTCTCCCGCATTGCAGGCAGATTCTTTACCGACTGAGTCACCAGGGAAGAGGAGACAGAGGGCGAGCTGCAATTTCTCTCATGCCTGATGTTAATGGCACAGGTTCTGGCTCCTTGTTGGGACCAGATGCACATCTGCATCTTTGAAAGTTTGCGACTTGAAGGTTTGTGTGCAGGGGACTTACTGTATCTGATATGGGGTCCAGGGTAGAGAAAGCCCTGATGCTTTATTTGAAGGAATACTACTTCTCACACGCCACTCCAATGAATCATTAAGCCTTATCAAGTTTACCCCTTAAGTGTATTTCAAAATGTATCCGCTTCTCTTAGTCTTTTTGTCAGCATCTTAAACCAAGCTGCTGTCATTTATCACTTGAATTACTGCAATAGCTTCTTAAGCTGCTCTCCCCGCATGGATTCTTGTCAGCCAGGCCAGACTCCCACAACCATTAGAGTGATCTTTATAGATAACAATTTAGTTCAGCCATTTTCTCATTGAAAATCCAAAGTTTCATGCTGCTTTTAGAAGGATAAAGAACAAACTACCCACTGTGACGCTGGAGGCTCTGCCTGATTTCTCACATCCACTTCTCCATTCTCATTCCAGCCCTGTCATCCCTCTCTCACCAGCTCCAGTCCCGGGGACCTCGCAGCCTTATTTCTCCTCAGACCTTCACACATGTATTCTCCAGCCCTTTATCCCTGGCTAATGCTTACTCGTTATGTCTCACTTAAATATCTCCTCCTTACAAGACTTCCCTTGGGTGCCCCAGATGAGATCAGGTCATGCTATTACAGCTTTTCACAGCTTCTGTACTTTCCTTTCATTCAGCTCTAAATGTATGTTTATTGCTACCTGGACTGAACCTTGATCAGGGCACACATCTGTTTGTTTGCTTGTCTTCAACTCTCTTCCCAGCTCCAAGTGTCTGATCCATAACAGAACACGCAGTAAATACTTACAGAAATAATGGGTTAACAAAAGTGTGGGAGAATAACGGAAGACTCAGTGTCTGTTTAATAAGTACTTGCTTTACTTCTTGTATGTCACTTCACTTATTTCCCCAACTTCAGTGACTTGCCACAGACGTAGGTCTGAAAGTCACCTCAACCCATTTGAGCTATTTCCCCCCACTCCACTGAAAATGCTGAAACTCCTCTCACTCCCCACATGCATACAAAAGTGGCTCTGCCCTTTCTGTTTTCTAACTCAGATTTGCATGTTTAATGTCCCAGTCTGAATGTCAGAGGAGAAATGCAGGGTAGATGAGGTAAAACTCCATGCTTCTAAAGCAGGGGGCGTGGGTTTTCTATTTTTTTGGTTGTACTGGGTGGCACATGGCATCTTAATTCCCCAACCAGGGATCAAACCCATGGCCCCCTACATGAGAAGCATGGAGTTTTAACCCACTGGACCACCAGGGAAGTCCTGGGATAATGAACATCAAAGAGTTTATTCATGTTTTAATACAGAGATGAACAAAGAAAGTAGCTACTGATCCATTCTTTAATTCATTGTTTTCTGAAAGGAAGCATTACTTTCTTTCTCCTTAATGGTCTGTTTTTCTCTTTGGTAATTTACTACAAAATTAGACTGTTAATAGTTAAAGGAGTTAATGGAGGGTAGGAGAAGGGAAATAAGACAAACGTTTTAATGAGCAGCAGCATAAGGTAGATTTAAATTATGGTCCTGATGTTTGTATTCTAAATACCAGGGAAACCTGCATAACAATTAACAGAAATGATTTGGGTTGAATTCAGATAACACCTGGGTCATTACAGCCAAATTCTAGGTAACCTGCCGGAGGCTGAGTTGTTAATTATCTTAGTTCAGAGTGTTGGAGCAACACTGATCCTGAATGTGAACACCTCTCTGGATGCCTGGTTAAAACTGTTGTTAATTCAGTCCACTGTCATGTAAAAGAAAACTTTTGATCTATAATTAAAAAAAATAAAAATAAAAAAGTATGCAAAAAGGAGCACCGGAGCTCATTTTCAAGCATTTTAAAGCAAGAAATGTGTGACAACTGATCTGGGCCTACGTTAACCTCGCTTTCTCTGCAAGTCACTTTGGTCATGTCTGATTCTGCAACACTATAGGCTACAGCCTGCCAGGCCCTCTGTCTCTGGGATTCTCCAGGCACGAATACTAGAGTGGGTTACCCTGCCCTCCTCCAGGGAATCTTCCTGATCCAGGGATTGAAACTGCATATCCTGCATTGGCAGGCAGGTTCTTTACCACTAGCACCCATAAGAGCTATCAAATTTTTAGATCCTTTCTACAAACATATTCAATGCAATGTAATAAACTTAAATATCCAAAGTAGAGTCAAAGTTAAATAATGTTATATAACATGAAATTATGCACCTATTTAAACTGTTTACAAAGTACATATTTAATGTAAGAAAATGCCTATACTGTAATACTAAATGAAAAAGGAAGGATGAAAAGTTCAACTATGTAAAAACATGCACTGACTATGAAGAAACATAATAAATAGATCCTTCTATTGATAAGATTGTGAGCAATCCTAATTTATTTTATATATATCTATATTTCCCATATTTTCTACAATGAACTGCGTTACTTTCTAATCAGAGAATGACATTATCTTCAAGCCAATATTATTTAATCTTTATAATCTTTCCATATTAGTTGCCTAGACCTCCAATTAATGCCAGTCAGTCATTTCCTGAAAAGCCAAAATAATTTTGAGGTCACTTAGGTATGTTTGTGTTCTTAACACTCTGGCATGGGATGTTGGCAAAGATCTGTGTTTATAGATTCTTAAATACATGTTCAATTATTCATCTTCAGTTAATTGCAGTCATGTGCGATGGTGGGAAGAACATGGATTTTGGAATCAAAGAGACTAGATGAGGATTTTGGCTCAGCCATTTAACCTCTTTGAGTCTCCATAAGCTCATGGAAGGAAGCTTAACAGATGGTAGCTCATATTAGTTCTAAGTAAGGGACAATGCTTAGAGTAAGGCACAGGGCTAATAAGGGGCAGGGATGTCACAGGAAATATAATAAAGAATAAATAAAAATGAGATTTCAGACACACGGAATGGTGGCATATTAAGGGGGCATAGAGATTCCCGTCTTCCCTCTCTGCAGATAAAGTGGTCAAAAAAACAAAGTCATCTAAAGCAAATAAAGGAGTTGTCGCTAAGACAAAGGAAGACTTATTCTCTATAAACTGGGATGAAGGCAACAAAACTTAGTATGAAAAATCCTAAAAGCCAAGAACTCTACCAATAACATACATGTCCTATTCATTTTATTTTTACTAGGCCCTAAAGCTCAATAAATATGATTTCCCTTATTGTATCTGCCAATTAACCTTTTAGGGATTGATGTTCACTAATGATCACTTCATAGGGACCTACAGAGCAAGAGGAGGTAACCAGCTAAAGTTTACTTTCCCTCCCCCACAAAGAAATCTTCTGGAATTCTCTGAGTGCAGCCCACTTTAGTGGTTCTATGGACCTCTTTCTCAAATTCAGGTTCCTAAGGGTTGATGGTGTAGGCCGAGGCTCAACAGTGGTCAAAGAACAGGTATTCGCAGAGGCTGTGGATGAAGCCCAGATGTGCAGTTGTACTGTGACAGGCAAGCTCCCAGGGGGCCCTCATGGAGCAGGAAGGAAGTTGGAAGGGAAGGCGGAAGAGGTTCTGGGAGCTGGAGACTGCGGACTGCTTTCCCTGTGCTGAAATTTCTGGTGCAGATCTCTAGCCATTTTAAGTTCTTTTTGTTTTTATTTTCTAATAGTTTGTTTATTCATTTATCATTTGTTTTTTGCTGCACTGGGTCTCGCTGCTGCGCACAGGTTTTCTCCAGTTGCCCTGAGCAGGGGCTACTCCACCGTGGTGCTCGGGCTTCTCCTCACAGTGGCTTTCCCAGCTGCGGAGCACAGGCTCTAGGCTCACTGGCTTCGGTAGCTGCAGGACGCAGGCTCAGCAGCTGTGGCTCACGGGCTCTAAAGTGTGGGCTTGGAAGCTGTGTCACATGCATTTTCAGTTGCTCCAAGGCATGTGGGATCTGCTGGGAGTAGGAATGAAACCTGTGTCCCCTGCATTTCTGGCCCATGCAGCCCCAGCATCCACTTTTTGGGGGGCTTCCCTGACAGCTCAGTTGGTAAAGAATCCACCTGCAATGCAGGAGACCCAGGTTCGATTCCTGGGTCAGGAAGATGCCCTGGAGAAGGGACAGGCTACCCACGGGCTTCCCTGGTGGCTCAGTTGGTCAAGAATCCACCTGCAATAGGGGGGACCTGGGTTCAGAAGATCCCCTGGAGAAGGGAAAGGCTACCCACGTCAGTATTCTGGCCTGGAGAATTCCATGGACTGTATAGTCCACGGGGTGGCAAAGAGTCAGACATGACTGAGCGACTTTCACTTTCACCCCTGCAATGGCAAGTGGATTCTTATCCACTGTATCGCCAGGGAAGTCCAGTAATTCTAAATTTTAACCTGGTTTTCTAGCTCAGCTTCATTTAGGAAACTAAACTACAATGTACAGAGGTGGGTGGGAAGGGGATATGGGAGAGTGGAGGGATAGCATGTAGGCAAAGATCTCCTGGTTTGCACTGGGCAGTGTGAAGAGAAACCTCACCTGGGGTATGGGAGGTGATATGTAAGTCTCCATTTTGCTGTTGCCATAGCTGTTGCATAGAAATTGAAAAAAATAGTAACTAGCTCTGACATACTGGAGAAGGCCATGGCACCCAACTCCAGTGCTCTTGCCTGGAAAATCCCATGAATGGAGGAGCCTGGTGGGCTGTAGTCCATGGGGTCACTAAGAGTCAGACAGGACTGAGTGACTTCACTTTCACTTTTCATTTTCATGCATTGGAGAAGGAAATGGCAACCTACTCCAGGGTTCTTGCCTGGAGAATCCCAGGGACGGGGGAGCTTGGTGGGCTGCCGTCTATGGGATCACACAGAGTCGGATATGACTGAAGCGACTTAGCAGCAGCAGCAGCAGCTCTGATATACATATAATTATATATATATAAAATATGATTTTGGCATCTGTTAAGCCAATTTGCAATGACTTGATGCTTGCCCAAAGCTTACCACATTATTGGGCATTTCTAAATAATGACATAATTTATTAGCTGTTTAGAAAAGCCATTCCTGGAAATAACTAGAGTTATTGAATTAGAAACCGGGAGAAAATTTGAGTGTCCTCCCCTCCTTCCTGGGGCTTCCCTTGTCGCTCAGTCGGTAAAGAATCTGCCTGTGGTGCAGGAGACCCAGATTCAATTCCTGGGTCGGGAATATCCCCTGGAGAAGGAAATGGCTACCCACTCCAGTATTCTTGCCTGGAGAATCCCCATGGACAGAGGAGCCTGGTGGGCTACAGTCCATGGGGTTGCAAGAGTCGGACACGCCTTAGTGACTATACCACCACCATCATCCTCCTTCCCAGAAACCATTTTGCTTTTGGTAAAGATCCCAAGGAGTTATTTGCAAAAATCAAATTTAATATAGTTTTAGAATATTAGAATAACACTATTCCTTCTGGGAGACTGTTACAAATAAATAATAATAAATGACTTCTCAGCATTTAACTCGTGATCAGTTCTTTGCTACAGAAATGTAATGAAGATCGTATCTTCTCACAGTTACAGATTTAATCAAAACAAAGGATTGATTTCCTAGCCATGGTAATAGTATTCTGAATGTCTCAGACTGTCAACAAAAGTCAAATAAATAAACAGAATTTGATTTTTAAACTGAAAATTCCCAAAGATCCTCTACCATACTCATTTTATGGAGAACGATGCTAAGGTTAAGAAGGCTGTGGAACTCTCAAAGTCTCAGAGCTAGTTAGTAGCAGAGATGCCCAGGTCTGTCTCTCACCATCACTAGAGCCATGCATCTTGTTAGTTTTCAGTCTGAACTGGAAGTTTGGGCCTAGACCTACAAATAACGTCAGAAATCCTCCCTCTATACAAAGCACGGACTAGAATGAAATAAAAATGTTTACAGCCTCATGGAATCAGCTTTAGGGGATATGAACCACCACATCTATGTTTCAATAATCTTATTGTTCTGTTTTGAAAAACTGGTAGATTCTTTTCTTCCTTAATTGTATTTGGATAACTGAACTTGAAAAACTCAGTCTGAATTAATCCTCCTAAATTTTAATGCACTTCACGAATACGTCTTTGGCTTTTGAAAATAAAGACTTTACATATAAGATCATTTTTGTAAATTATGGATACTTTAGCAGTTAGGACACAAGGTCAAATATCTGCTAGTTTGTCTAGGAAATGGGGACATCATTTGATATTTGCCTGTTTTAAAGATTCCTTAGGCCATATAGGCATGGAGTCCAAATCAAAAGTATTCTCTACTTGGCAAACAGATTCAAGAACTTTTCTAAATGATGGAACTTCAGATGAAATAAATCTATAACTTGACAGCAATATGAAGAAGTCAAGGGCTTTTTGAAACTAGAAATAAATTCTCAGATTTATAAATAAGGATGAATATTTTATGCCAGCAAAGAATTATTGGATATTTTTATAACAGACTTGTTAAGATATAATTCACATACTTTAAAATTTGCCCTTTTAAAGTATACAAGTCAGTGATCTTTTTTAGTATGTTCACAGACTGTGCAATCCTTAGCTTGAGGGAATTTTATAACACTTTCATCATGTCTAAAAGAAATCCATATTCATTACCAGTCCTTGACAACCATTAACCTACTTGTATCTATACGGGTTTCCCTATTCTGGTCATTTCATAGAAATAAAATTGTACAATATGTAGCCTTTTGTATCTGGCTTCTTTGATTTAGGATATTGTTCCAGGGTTTACTCATGTAACATGCATTAGAACTTCATCTGTTTTCATGGTTGAATAATATTCCACTGTAAGAATATATCATATTTTATCCATTCATCTGTTGATGGACATTGGGATTATGTTGGAAGCCTTTCTTTGTGTTATTGGTCATTTTACATCTTCTTTCAAGGAATATTTATTCAAATCTGTGGTAGACAGAATAACGGTCTTTCAAAAAGTACAAGTCCTCATCTCTGACCTGTGAATATATTATAGCATGGGCCAAAGAGACTTTATGTGCGTGCATGCTAACTTGCTTCAGTCGTGTTTGACTCTGCGACCCTGTGGACTGTAGTTCACCAGGCTCCTCTGTCCATGGAATTTTCCAGGCAAGAATACTGGAGTGGGTTGCCATCTCGTCCTCCAGGGAATCTTCCCAATTCAGGGGTGAAACCTGAGTTTCTTCTGTCTCCTGCCCTGGCAGGCAAGTTCTTTACCATCAGCTCCACCTTACAGATACAATTAAAATAAGATTTTTGAGATAGGGAAATTATCCTGTATTATCTAGGCAAGTTAAAAGTAATCACAGGAATCCTTAACAAAAGACACAATAGAGTCATAGTCAGAGAAGAGATATGACAGAAGCAAAGGTTGGACTGATGATCTTTGAAGATGGAGTAAACAGTTATGAGCCAAGAAATTCAGGTGGCCCTAAGAAGGTAGGAAAAGGAAAGGAATTGGAGCGTTTCATAGCTCCTCTGGAGATGCCCCGTCAACAACTTGAGTTCATTTCATTGAGTCTGATTTTGGATTTCTGACCTCCAGAACTACAAGATAATAAATCTGTGCTATTTTAAGGCACCATGGTTTTGATGGCAGCAGTAGGAAATTACTCCAAATCCTTTGCCAATTTTCTAACTAGGTTACTTGTTGTTCTGTTGTTGAGCTATAAAAGTTCTTTATATATTCTGGATACAAGTCCACTATCCGCTATATTATTGCAAATATTTTTTCCTATTCTGTTCACAGTTCAGTTGCTCAGTCGTGTCCAACTCTTTGCAACCCCACGGACAGCAGCACACCAGGCCTCCCTGTCCATCACCAACTCCTGGAGGTTACCCAAACTCATGTCCATTGAGTTGGTGATGCCATCCAACCATCTCATCCTCTGTGGTCCCCTTCTCCTCCTGCCTTCAATCTTTTCCAGCATCAAGGTCTTTTCAAATGACTCAGTTCTTTGCATCAGGTGGCCAAAGAATTGGAATTTCAGCTTCAGCTTCAGTCCTTCCAATGAATATTCAGGACTGATTTCCTTTAGGATGGACTGGTTGGAGCTACTTGCGGTTCAAGGGACTTTCAAGAGTCCAACACCACAGTTCAAAAGCATCAAGTCTTCAGTGCTCAGCTTTCTTTATAGTCCCACTCTCATATCCATACATGACTAGATGTACCTTTGTTGGCAAAGTATTGTCTCTGCTTTTTCATATGCTGTCTAGGTTGGTCATAACTTTTCTTCCAAGGAGCAAGTGTCTTTTAATTTCATGGCTGCAATCATCATCATGTGAAATGCCAGGCTGGATGAATCACAAACTGGAACCAAGATTGCCAGAAGAAATATCAACAACCTTAGATATGCAGATGATACCACTCCAATGGCAGAAAGTGAAGAGGAACTAAAGAAATTCTTGAGGAGAGTGAAAGAGGAGAGTGAAAAAGCTGGCTTGAAACTCAACATTCAAAAAACTAAGATCATGGCATCTAGTCCCATCTGACCCAGGAATCAAAAAGGGGTCTCTTGCATTGCAGGTGGATTCTTTACCAACTGAGCTATCAAGGAAGCCCCTAGTCCCATCACTGCATGGCAAATAGAAGGGGAAACAGTGGAAGCATTGACAGATTTATTTTCTAGGACTCCAAAATCACTGCTGATTGTGACTGCAGCCTTGGGAAAGATTGAAGGCAAAAGAAAAAGAGGGCAGCAGATGAGATTGTTAAATGGCATTACCAATTCAATGGACATGAAGCTGAACAAACTCCAGGAAATAGGAAGGACAGGAGAGCCTGGCATACTGCAGTCCTTGGGGTCACATAGATACAACTTAGTGACTGAACAACAACAGTTCTAAACTGTTGAGGACTTGTCATTACCAGGTACTACAGAACTACTTGCTACTTGATTTTTTCTTGTCTAAGCATGCTATCAACATATTTAGGGCTGCTAATATTGATAGAGGGCTTCCCTGGTGCTCAGATGGTAAAGAATCCACCTGCAATACGGGGAGACCCGGGTTCGATCCCTGGGTTGGGAAGATCCCCTGGAGGAGGGCATGGCAACCCTCTCCAGGATTCTTGTCTAGAGAATCCCTAAGGATGGAGGAGCCTGGTGGGCTACAGTCCATGAGACTGCAAAGAGTCGGACATGACTGAGTGACTAAGCCCACACACACAATATTGACAGAGGAAATCCAAGGACAGAGGACTGTGCTCTCTTACTCCTTTTCCTTCTGTGGGCAGAGATGGAAGGATAAGAATGAGTCTAATCAGATCCAACTGTACTTTGCCCTGGATAATGAAATCACCCTTCTCATGAAAATGATCTCATTAAGGGCAACAGTTGGGCTTATGTGCTGCTTTTGCCTCAAAACAATAACAAAAGAGAAGTCCAGGTGGCTTTGAAAACACTGAGAGTCTCTGTCTTTGAATGGAAAATTTAGCATTAGGCATTATCGCAATTATTTGGTGTGAGAATTACCCCTTTGATGGAAGTTGACATGTTGGACTTGGTAACTCAAGGGTTTTGTTTGCCATCGTCCAAACTAATGCAAGTTCAATGTGAAGAGGTTCTCTGTGGATTTTGCAATCTCTTATGTTGTTTCACGTACTGGTCATCTATTATTTCCTTAAACAGTCTGAAAGTGAGTCTTGGGAGTAAGTTTCAGACTGTGATGCTTTAAAATCACTCCCTTTGCTCTGCTTAGAGCTTCTTACTGGCACGGAAAAAAATTTAAATTTAGGTTTGTGCTCTCCATTTCCAAGTTATGTGATGCTTTCATCTTTGATTATCACTAATGTTTCTTCTTTTTCTTTTTCCTTTATCTCTCCCTTTTCTTCCCCTTTGCCTCTCTTTTCCTCTTCATGTAATTATTTAAAAATTACTAGTGAGTTAATACAGAGAAGGCAATGGCACCCCACTCCAGTACTTTTGCCTAGAAAATCCCATGGACGGAGGAGCCTGGTAGACTGCAGTCTATGGGGTCACGAAGAGTCGGACATTTACTGAGTGACTTCACTTTCACTTTCATGCATTGGAGAGGGAAATGGCAACCCACTCCAGTGTTCTTGCCTGGAAAATCCCAGGGACGGCAGAGCCTGGTGGGCTGTTGTCTATGGGGTCACACAGAGTCGGACATGACTGAAGCGACTTAGCAGCAGCAGCAGCAGTGAGTTAATGAGTATAAATTAATGAAAAAACAAAACAATGAATTGCCAAATGTCAACCAAAGGACAATGCAGTTAAGAACCAGGGGTTGTGTTCTCTTCACTTTTATGAGGACAAAGCCAACCCTACCTGTAAACAGACACAGAAGGAACAAATGAAGCAATGAACTTTAAGGGAAAAATTTTTTTTTATCCATCTTGTCTGGGAGTAGAAATGATTATGCTGGGGGCTAAGACATTACTTTGCCAACAAAGGTCCATCTAGTCAAGGTTATGGTTTTTCCAGTGGTCATGTATGGATGTGAGAGTTGGACTGTGAAGAAGGCTGAGCACTGAAGAATTGACGCTTTTGAACTGTGGTGTTGGAGAAGACTCTTGAAAGTCCCTTGGACTGCAAGGAGATCCAACTAGTCCATTCTGAAGGAGATCAGCCCTGGGATTTCTTTGGAAGGAATGATGCTAAAGTTGAAACTCCAGTACTTTGGCCACCTCATGTGAAGCGTTGACTCATTGGAAAAGACTCTGATGCTGGGAGGGATTGGGGGCAGGAGGAGAAGGGGACGACAGAGGATGAGATGGCTGGATGGCATCACTGATTCGATGGACGTGAGTCTGAGTGAACTTCGGGAGTTGGTGATGGACAGGGAGGCCTGGCGTGCTGCGATTCATGGGGTCACAAAGAGTCAGACGTGACTGAGTGACTGAACTGAACTGAACTGAAGAGGTTAAACTGTGTCACTTGTCAGGAAATTGACAAGCAGCTGTCTCTTCTGCCTGCTACTGCATGCTGCTTGTGCTGTGAGTGGCTTTCATAAATGCACTGCTGTGTAGAATGTCATTGCTGCATCATCAAGTAGAGACTGTCATGTGACAGCTCTTCCCCAGGATGTCAGATCAATATTGGCCCTCTGCAATCCTGGGACTTGAAGCCACACAGAGGGCATTTTTATGATTCAGATACCAAAGTTGAAACAAAAATTATCCTTCAAAACATGGAAATGTACCTATTTTGTTCTGGAAGAAAACCTAATGCTCTTACACTAAAGATAAGGAATGTTATTAAATTTAAATAACTACTTCTAGAAGAAAAAATATAAATGAATGTTACATTTTTTTTAAAGTTCAATTTTTTCTGTTAATCAAATAAATTCAAAGCAAAGCAAGGAAAGGTACCAGTGTTTGCCTTGGCCAATAGCCCCAAATCATATATGTTCAAGCACATGAAATGCTAATGACATATTGTAAAATAGGCCCTCTCTAAGACTGTTGGTGGAACTAGAATCTTTCTGGAAGGAAATTTAGCAATACATGTCAAAATTCTTTGAAATGTGCATACCTTTTGATGCAGAAATTCTACTGCTAGAAATATATCCTAAAGAATTTATGAAAAACAGAGTCAGTAATGTCTTCCAAAAGATTGCCAGTTATTTGAAATGCTAAGAAACTGAAAATAACCTAAAACTCCTAACAATGTATATAGTAAACATATTATTAAACAGAAATTAAAATATATGTAAAGGTTTTTTACTTAAAATGATATAGGGAAAAGTTTATGAAATAAATTTATGCAAAGTTAAACAAATGCTAAATATCATATATAGTGTGATCTAAACTAAAGACAGATAGAATAGCAAAAATACCAGAAATAAGTTTACAAAAATATTAATACTTTTGTATCAACAAAGATGTTGATATTATTTAGTGTAAAAATGAAAGTGTTTTGTTTTGTGTAGCTTTTGTCTACTCTCTGCATTTTATACATATTCCACAAGGACAATTATCATATCCATAAAAACATGTACACAATACATTATATTTAAAAAGAGACTGCACAGGTAAAAGATCACTATCCAAAGAAATTCCTTTAAACCATCACATGATGTCTTGCTGGCCTTTTAACTTAGCCCTCATCTCACATTCTCCTTAGAGCTTCTGACTCTCTCCCTCTCTCCCACCTGAGGTTCAAATCTCCAGCCATCAGCTGTAACAAGGAATTGCAGCTCACCTCTGTCTCTGCTGTCCCTCTCCTTGAGGGGCCGTTTCTTCCCGATTTCTGACCTCGATCCACTCCCTTGATTCTGAATGCTTTTCACATTTTGCCTCCAGGTGTGTGAAGGGCCTGAGTCTGGCCGGGAAGCTTGATCAGTATTTCCGAAGATCAGAGTGTGGTAGTGCTGGCAGATACAAGCCCGTCTACAGCACAAAATCAGGGTGCAGAATGCCATAGAGTCGTACTAACTTTTTATTACTTCATGAGAGGTTATCACAACATCTTCAGTTTAAAGCACCTTGCATTTATTATCTCAGAGTTTTAGTGGATTAGAAATCTGGACACAGTTTATGGACTCTTCTATTCTGGGTCCCATCAAGGTGTCAGCCAAACTGCACTCTTCCAGAAGTTGGGGTTCTCTTCCAAGCTCAAGGGGTTATTAGCAGAACTCAGCTGTTTGACTGACATGGAAGTTTGCCTCATCCAGATCAACAGGAGAATCTCTGTACTTTCCTTTTCTTTCTTCTTTTTTTTAAATGAAGTATAGTTGATTTACAGTGTTGTAAATCTGTACTTTTAAGGTACTCCTTGGATTAGATCAGGCTTACAAGGGATGAAGTGAAGAAGTGAAGCCACTCAGTCATGTCCGCCTCTGCCAGCCCATGAACTGTAGCCTGTTAGGCTCCTCTGTCCATGGGATTTTCCAGGCAAGAATACTGGATTGGGTTGCCATTTCCTTCTCCTTACAAGGGATACTCTCCCTTTTAATTAGTTCAAGGTCAACTGATTAGGCACCTTAATTACACCTATGAAATCTCTTCTGTCATAAAAAGAAACATTTTCATAGGAGTGACATAATACCATATTCACATATCCTCCCATACTCAGGGGACGGGGCCACTGAAGGTCATTTTAGAACTCTGTTCTCTGTAAGTGTCCCTTCCTGGCTTTCACAGCCTTGTGACTTAAGTTCAGTTTTCTGTTAAATGACTGGTTCTGTGGATTGGGTGGTGTTGGGAGCCTTTGAATTTTACACAACTTCTTCACATTCTCTATTTTATTTAATCTTTACTGCAGCTTCCTGATACATATGCTCCTACCTCCAACTTACCAATGAGGGACCTGGAGCACAGAGAGCTTAAAAAGAGGTCCAAGGTCACTTAGCTGGAAAGTAGAATTTGAAACCCAGATCCGCTACACCAAATAGCATGTTCTTTATCCTACATCTCTCCTCTGAGGCAACCACTGAGACTTGAGTTCAGTTTGGAATCTGATCTAAGGAGAAAGTCACCTCTCACCTCATCTGCTTCTTAAACCTGCACACTCATTTTACACTGGGTGTGACTGAGGACGCACAGGAAGGCTTTTCATAATGAACTCAGAATTCCCAGAATAATGAGGATGTTAGTGCATCATTCCTCCTTATAAAGTTACCACAGGTTTAGCAACTTGAAACATGACCTATTTATTAGCTCACCGCTTGTGTAAGTCAGAAGTCTGGCCTAGTGGGGCTGGAATCTCTGCTCAGGTTCCTCCAAGGAACCTGAAATCCTGGTGTCAACCGAGCTACATTCTCATCTGGAGTTCAGGGTCTTCTTCCAACTCATGTGGTTGTGGTAAGACTCGGTTGCTGGCAGTTGTGGGATGGAGGTCCCTGCTTCCTTGCTGGCCATCAGCTGGGGCCTCTCTCTGCTCCTAGGGGCCATCCTCTTCCTTTTCCATACGGCCTCCTTCATCTTCAAACCAGGAACAATGTTGAGTACTTCACTGATTCTGAATCTCTTCGACTTCCCATTCTGCTACCAGCCAGAGAAAGCTCTCCACTGTTAAGGCTCAAGTGATGAGATCAGGCTAACCTGTATACTCTCCCTATCTTATGTCAACTATGCCATACAATGTAACCCAATCACAGGAGTGACAACCCATCATAGTCACAGGTTGTATGGATTAGTGTGTGGAATCCTGAGGAGTGTCATCTTGAGAATGCTGCATAGCACTGTGTGTCTTTGAAATAACATTTCTCCCACCCTGCGGGATAACTTAGAACATAAATACATGGACTTCCCTGGTGGCTCAGACGGTAAAGCATCTGTCTACAATGTGAGAGACCTGGGTTTGATCCCTGGGTTGGGAAGATTCCCTGGAGAAGGAAATGGCAACCCACTCCAGTACTCTTGCCTTGAAAATCCCATGGACGGAGGAGCTTGGTGCAGGCTACTATCCATGGGGTCACAAAGAGTCAGGCACAACTGAGTGACTTCACTTTCACATGGACATTAGACCCAGGCTGCCTAGGTTCAAATTATGGCTCCAACATGTACTCTCAGTACAACCTTCTTAAGGTACTTAACCGCTTATCTCAGTTCCTTGATTTTCTTACCTAAAAAGTGGGAGTAATAATATTACTCTCATCAAGTTATGCCCTTTAAATGAGCTAATGTGCCAGAAATTGTTGGCACATTGAGGTATTGTGTTGTCCTTGCTATTATGAATATTGACCTAATTATTATCCACTAGTATAGAGTCCAGATTACTACTCTCCTAGGAGCAGACCCATCACCTCACTTTTATAGGCTTCAGCTACTCTTTCAGTTTTAGTATTATTTAATTGTCAAAGTAAAATTTATAACGACAAGTATACATTAGAAAACTTTTATGAGTCTCTAACTCATAGGATAGACCAAACAATTTGTCAGGTTGAAAACAAAAAAAACAGAAGTATGTTTAGTTTGTGAGCTTAGTTTTTAAGTAAGGGAAACAGCAGATTCGATTGATTGTATCAGAAACTTGAGAAGAGAAACATAGGACCTCTTTAAGTACCATAGCTAAATGGGTTTTAATTCAATGTTATCATCAAGAGAAAAGGGGATGTGAAAAGATAGCAACAGGAAGTTTAGAGAAGGCCGTAGAGAATGAAAAGGAACTAAAAGAAAGGTGGAAAGGATGAGAGGAGAGGGAATGGAACACCACAGGGAAAAGAAGAAGGAATGGAAAAATGACAGAGGAAACACTACTGAGAGGAGAGGGCTGGTAAGGAAAAGGGGCAAACGCTGCTGAAATTGACTTGGTACAGCTAGGGACTTAGATTATCTTACTGAATCCTCAGAATAGGTATTATCATCATCACTTTATAGATGAGAAAACAGTACCTAAGAGAGTTAAATTTTTCCAAAACCAAATATGTTTATATACAGGTATTAGAGCCAACATCTTTCCAGAGTTCATTTCTGTGTGTTGTTACCTTGTTCAAAAAGATTAATGGTGAGACAGAAAGTACTCTTCACACATTGCTGGTCCAGCTTCAAAGAGTGTTCCTGCCACACTGAGAAAAGATTCTTAGATGGGCTTGAGTGTTACTGACACTAAACACTACCTTAGAATGTTATTTTCTTGAGTCAAGACAGTTGGAGTCTAGTTGAAACTGACCCCTGAATGATTGATGCTTCAGGATAAATCACTTGTTTGAGCCTTAGTTTCCCCATCTGTAAAATGTGGGCTTTGAACCAGATAAAAAGGTGAATTCTGAAATCTATCCTTCATGTCATAATGCCAGACTTTCAACTGTTATTCTTGAGCTCTCAGATGCCTCCAAACCATCCAAGTTCATGGCAGAAAGAAGTAAGGTGGGAAAGAGTCTCAGTGGTAGTAGCAAGGCTCTATCATGAAGAGCTGGAGGCCCACTCCAGAGCTGTCCTCACACAGGTACAAGGCTGTGATGTGGATTGGAGAAATGCTCCTGTTAGGATCACTGTTCAGAGTTTTTCAGGTCATTCACTGCACAACCTCACCGGGTAATATTCACAGTCACAGCCCTCTGCTCAGTGTTATGTGCCGGACTGAATGGGAGAGGGGTTTGGGGAGAGTGGATTCATGTGTATGTATGGCTAAGTCTCTTCGCTGTTGACCTGAAACTATCACAACATTGTTAATCGGCTGTACCCCAATACAAAATGGTTTTTTTTGGTGTTAAAAAATAAAAATAAAATAAAAACAAATAAATGAAACAAAAAAATGGAGCTTCTCCAGGGTCCAATATTTGCAAATACTATCCCCACTCCCTGATTTCAGGAAGCCAGGACTAAGACCCGTGGGTAGAGTTCATAATAAAAACAACTGTGGCTCATTAGAAAAATAGCAAACTTTGCAGTGTTCAGAATTTCCCATTAGCATGTGTAAAACTTTATATTTGGGAATTTTTAGGCCAAGGTCCCATGAGGTAGGGGATTCTACTAATGAATAAGAGTTTAGAGAGTATATAAGTGACATACAGATTTTGGAATGTATTCAAAGAAAGATGAGTGATCTTAAAAAATTTGATTAATTTCCTAAGTCCATATTATGATGGCCATAATAACTATAACTACGTCATATGGCTGTTTTAAGCATATAGAAGATTGTGTGTGGGTGTATCTACATCTCTGTTTACATCATCTATCCATCTATCCTTCAGTCTGTGTATTCATCCATCCATCCATCCACCCACACACCAACCTATCTATCCATCCTACCTTCGTGAGCATGATGCTCCACACATGGTAAGAGATCAATAAATGTTAGTGGCCACTATGATCATGTTCTTTACAACTACTGGATAATGCTTTCAACACAGCAGAACTGCCTTTTATCTCTGTAGGCGGACGCAGAGTGGCGGCACTCTCAGAGATGCCATTTTTCATTCTTATTTGTAGCATAATCACATAAAGTCCACTTTATCTGATGCCCAGGGCGGAAATTTGGTGGAGGTGAAAGCTTCCCTACTTCTAGGTAAAGAATGGTATGAAACAATGATGATGGTCCACTTTTCTGAAGTTTCCTCTAACAACTTTATTTCTGAACTTTTAAAATGGAGCTTCTCCTAATATCATATGACATCGCTTATATGTGGGATCTAAAATGAAATGAAACAAATTAACTTTATTACAAAACAGAGAAAGACTCACAGATTTAGAAAATGAACTTACGGCTGCTGGGGGGAAGACACAGTTAGGGACTTTGGGAAGGTCATATACACACTGCTGTACTTAAAATGGTAACCAGCAAAGACCCATTGTATAGCACACGGAAATCTGCTGAATGTTATGTGCCAGACTGGATGGGAGAGGGGTTTGGGGGAGAATGGACACATGTACACGTATGGCTAAGTCTCTTCGCTGTTCATCTGAAACTATCAAAACATTGTTAATTGGCTGTACCCCAATACAAAATGTTTCTTGGCGCTAAAAAAATAAATAAAATTAAAAAAATAAATGAAACAAAAAATGGAGCTTGTCCAGGGTCCAATATTAGCAAATACTATCCCCACCATGACTCTTCGAATTACACATCTATTTCTAATCTCTCACTCTGCAGCATGGATGTTGTCCCCTCACCCAGAAATCAGTTATGTCAATTCAGCCTGAAAGTTCTATCGTCAAAAAGCATGTGAATCCTGTGGGAGTGCCACTCATTTCCTTTCTTGCTGATAGGAGATGCAGGTGTACCTGAAAAAAGGTGTGATGTTCCTTGACAAACTGCAAAGGTGCAGCTATCAAAAATAATCACTGCATCAGAACAACTGGAGACCAAAAAAGTGTCCTTGGCTGCTTTATAAAAAACAGCAAACCGGCCTCTTTATGCTTCATAAAAAAGCACCCTAAGGAAGAGCAATGAAGCTTACATATCTGCCACTTAGGTCACCACTTCAGGGTGGTTCCATGTAACCCAAGGGCTTCCCAGGGGGTGCTTGTGGTAAAGAACTTGCCTGTCAATGCAGCAGACATAAGAAACTGGGGTTCGATCCCTGGGTTGGGAAGATCCCCTGGAGGAGGGCATGGCAACCCACTCCAGTATACTTGCCTGGAGAATCCCATGGACAGAGGAGCCTGGCAGGCTATGGTTCATAGGGTTGCAAAGAGTTGGACATGACTGAAGCAACTTAATACATACACACATATGCAAGCTAAAACTATTCCTAACTGTCGGTCTTGGTCTGCATTACCCTCTCTCCCTACTTATTGATTTACCCTTCTCTCCCTTCTCATTTTACTTATTCATTCATGCAAAAATTCATTCATTCATTCAGAAAGTATTTATGAACTCACATCTATATATAACTGCTTGACCTAAGGAGATTTACAATCTAGTAGCTTCCCCAATGGTTAAACAGTAAAGAATTGAATCCACCTGCAAAACAGGAGATGCGGGTACAATCCCTGGGTTGGGAAGATCCCCTGTAGTAGGAAATGGCAACCTGCTCCAGCATTCTTGCCCGAAAAACCCCATGGACAGAGGAGCCTAGTGGTCCTCGTCCATGTGGTGGCAAAGGGTTGGATATGACTCAGCACGCACATGCTAAAATAAGGCTGGGGCATGTTTTCCTCAGGGGAAGTCTCTCCTACTTGTTCACTCTATAATTCTTTTAGCCGGTGTTCTGACTTCTGATACAATTTTGTATTATTGACTAAGAGCCCCATGTGGGTGACTCTCATTTTGACAAATAACCTTCAGATTTTATTTTTTTAATTTTTGGACCACGTGGCATGTAGGATCTTAGTTTCCCAACCAGGAATTGAACCTGAGCCCCCTGCATTGGAAGCACAGAGTCTTCACCACAGGACTTCCAGGGAAGTTCCAACCTTTAGTTATTTAAAGAGAGGGACCCTGGCTCAAGCCATTACTATTGTATGCTGAGCAGGATCTGGCTCTATTTCCAACCTCAGCTGGTGTTCTTCATCTAAGACAAACTGGTTTCCTTTTTTTACTGGGACCCCATGCTCCTTCTCCATCCGTGTTCTCATTTAGGTTTGTGAGGTTAGAAAAACCTTATTTTTTTGACTCAGCCTGGAATCTTCTCATGGAGTACCTTTTTAGACTCTTTTCCATCCCAACTCCTACAGAAAACCCCAAATCCATCAATACATACAAGGTGCGTAATATGGCATTTCTTTGTTAATACTACTTACAGTATATCATTTTCTACACATTTTATTATTTGCTCATCAACTCATACTATTCTTCTTTCCTACCAGACTGAAGACCCCATGGAACAAAAGATAACATCCATATTCCTTCCTCCCACTGCCTGGCCCAATGCTGAATGTGGTAGCCATCAACAAACACAAATTAAATACTAGTTGAAATTCAACAGGAGATCTGGAAAGTCATTACAGAAAGCTTGCTTTGACAGTCTTTTCTTTCAAGTACAGAACTTTTGGAGAATTGTTATTCTCCAAAGGCACAGGTATGTCTTACTGATGTGGCAGATTTACTTTCCAAATAATTCTAACATTTCAGATCATTACCTGAGTCTGCCATCCTCTGCCGCAGCACCTCCCGGTATAATCTTCGTAATAAATATGCCAGGGTCATCTCCGATGTGGGGATTATCTGTCCCTCCAGCAATACTGAATCCCAGGCCAGAATTTCCCTGTAGAAACAATAAGTAGACATTAAATGATGTGGCTCTCATCTAAACCCAGTTCTCCTTGTACTCTGCGTTATCATCTTACGACTCAAATGGAAATCAGGTGATAACAGCCTTGTATGCAAAGCCATAAACTGCACCATCAGCAGACAAAGGAAGGTCAGGGAAAACACTCAGGCTTGTCCCTGCATTGCAAGAATTCAAGTGCTTTATGCTTCTGCTTATTCAAAGGGCCTTACATTTTTTGCTTCTAAGAAACGCAGCCTTTATTAGAAACTAAAATGGTCATGATGAAATAAAAGTTGACACTGTGCAATATGAGAAAATGCAAAAGATAATTATGGTCCATTATAAAAATTGTACACACATAAAAAAAAGAACGGACGGAAACAGGTTATGTGAAAAACATTTGATTTGACGGAGTAGTGAAATTTGGGTGTTTCCATTCTGCTATTTCTGGTACTGTTGCTCTAATATTGTTTATCCATCAAATAAGTGTATTTTCCTATTTGTTAATAGGAACTTTGACTTCAGGAGGCAACGGCCCCTTCTAGAGTCATAGCAAATGTGAGACACTTTGCAGTAAAGTAGCTCTTAATTTGCTATAGATACAGACAAGGAATACATTATTGTTGCAGCATGTAAATTTGAACACCTTATATTCTAATATAGCTTTCATACTTACTCCTGTAGACTCTAGTCATTGATAACCAATGTACATATAGCCCTCTAAAATTTGCATGCAATACATAATTAAAAGTCTCCCTCAAATTCACAAACCATTGCACTTACTTCTTATTTTCATATTCTCTTTTTTTTTCATATTCTTTTTAATCTCCATAACCATGGCTACATTTTTGTTTCCATATTATGTTCCATTTTTTTCCTATTCACTTTATATTTTCAGTCATTTTTATACAATTAGAAAATCTTTATAATTATCCATTTAAGTGACTAAATAATATTTGACTAAGGTCATTTAACCAGTCCCTTGTCACTGAATATTTAATTTCTCTATATACTCTTACAACAAATACAGCTTACTAAATTTACAATCATTTGATTAAGTCCTGCTTGTGGGTAAAAAGAGATGAGGAATAAGAAATTAGTTGTTAATCCAGAAAAATTAATTAGGGCACTCAATTAGAGAAGTTGGGTGTTAAGATCAGATCAAGTATAATTGACAGTTATACTACCACTGCAAATGACAAGGTAAATCTTACCAATTTTTATTGACTGAACTAATAAAACTCTGAATTTTCAGAGGGTTGTTCTCACAATTATACACTAAAAGGCTGAAGTTAATAATTCAACCATGGCCACTAAGATCTCATGTCTTTGTACTACTGACTTCTAATTCTGTTTCTTTGAAAAACTCCAATGTTCCTTGGGTATTATCTGACTACTTAAGAGCAGTCAATAATGAATGTATTTGTTATTGTTGTTCAGACTCTAAGTCATGACTATTTGTGACCCCATGGATTGCAACATGCCAGGCTTCCCTATTCTTCACTATCTCCCAGAGTTTGCTCAACGTCATGTCCATTGAACCAGTGATGCTCTCTAGTCATCTCATTCTCCATCGCCCTGATCTCCTCCTGCCCTCAATCTTTTCAGTATCAGAAGTGAAAGTATTAACTGCTCAGTTGTGTCCAACTCTTTGCGACCCCATGAACACCAGGATCCTCTGTCCATAGAATTCTCCAGGCAAGAATACTAGAGTAGGTTGCCATTCCCTTCTCCAGGGGATCTTCCTGACCCAGGGATTGAAACCAGGTCTCCTATATTGCAGGCAGATACTTCAACATCTGAGCCACCAGGGTTTTTACCAGTGAGTTGGTTCTTCACATTAGGTGTCCAAAGTATTGGAACTTCAGCTTCAGCATCAGTCCTTCCAATGAATATCTAGGCTTGATTTCCTTTAGGATCGACTGGTTTGATCTCCTTGCTGTCCAAAGAAATCTCAAGAGCCTTCTCCAGTACCACAATTTGAAAGAAACAATTCTTCAGGGCTCAGTCTTCTTTATGGTCCAACTCTCATATCTATACATGACTACTGGAAAAAAACATAGCTTTGGCCATATGGACCTTTGTTGGCAAAGTGATATCTCTGCTTTTTAATATGCTATCTAGGTTTGTCATAGCTTTCCTTGTAAGGAGCAAGCATTTTTTCCATTTCATGGCTGTGGTCATCACCAGCAGTGGTTTTGGAGCCCAGGAAAATAAAATCTGTCACTGTTTCCACCCGTCCCCCATCTATTTTCCATGAAGAGATGGGACCAGATGCCATAAATTTAGTTTTTTGAATGTTGAGTTTTAAGCCAGCCTTTTCACTCTCCTCTTTCACCCTCATCAAGAAGCTCTTTAGTCCCTCTTCACTTTCTGCCACTAGAGTAGTGTCACTGGTATATCTGAGGTTGTTGATATTTCTCCTGGCAATCTTGACTCCAGCTTATGAGTCATACAGCCTAACATTTTGAATGATGTACTCTAGGAGAAATATCAATAACCTAAGATACACAGATGACACCACTCGTATGGCAGAAAGCGAAGAAGAACTAAAGAACCTCTTGATGAAAGTGAAAGAGGAGAGTGAAAAAGTTGGCTTAAAACTCAACATTGAGAAAACTAAGATCATGGCATCTGGTCTCATCACTTCATGGCAAATAGATGGGGAAACAATGTAAACAGTGACAGACTTTATTTTCTTGGGCTCCAAAATCACTGCAGATGGGTGACTGCAGCCATGAAATTAAAAGACACTTGTTCCTTGGAAGAAAAGCTATGACCAACCTAGATGGCATATTAAAAAGCAGAGACATTACTTTGCCAACAAAGGCCTATCTAGTCAAAGCTATGGTTTTTCCAGTAGTCATGTATGGATGTGAGAGTTGGACTATAAAGAAAGCTGAGCACCGAAGAATTGATGCTTTTGAATTGTGGTGCTGGAGAGGACTCTTGAGAGTCCCTTGGACTACAAGGAGATCCTAAAGGAATCTAACCAGTCCATCCTAAAGGAAATCAGTCCTGAATATTCTTTGGAAGGACTGATGCTGAAGCTGAAACTTCAGTACTTTGGCCACCTAATGTGAAGAGCTGACTCATTTGAAAAGACCCTGATGTTGGGAAAGATTAAAGGCAGGAGGAGAAGGAGACAACAGAGGATGAGATGGTTGGATGGCATCACCAACTTCACTGACATAAGTTCGTTTGAGCAAGCTTCAGGAGTTGGTGATGGACAGGGAAACCTTTCAGGCTGCAGTCCATGGAGCTGCAGAGTCAGACACAACTGAGCAACTAAACTGAACTCTGCATATGAGTTAAATAAGCATGGTGACAATATGCAGGCTTGTCTTACTCCTTTCCTAATTCTGAACCAGTTCATTGTTCCATGTCTGGTTCCAACTGTTGCTTCTTGACCTGCATACAGGTTTATCAAGAGACAGGTAAGGTGGTCTGGTATTCCCATCTCTTTAAGAATTCTCCACAGTTTGCTGTGATCTACACAGTCAAAGACTTTCAAGTAGTTAATGAAGCAGATGCTTTTCTCGAATTCCCTTGTTTTTTTCTATGATCCCATGGATGTTGACAATTTGATCTCTGGTTCCTCTGCCTCAACGTATGTATTAAATATTTATTAAATATCAGCTTTGTGTTTGGCACTGGGCTAAGCCTTGGAGCTGTAGCCATGAATCTATCAGTTTATGAGGCATATGAAGGACAAGTGCAGCGTGCTGGAGTGGCTAACGGATCCAAACACAAGGACTTTTCCTGAAGGTGAAGAGTGGTTAGTTTTTTTTAATGAGGGAAGGGTGGAAGTTGGAGAGGAGGACAGAGTGTCCCAAGCAGAGGGAAGAACATACGTAAAATCCCTGAAGTGACAAAGTGTATGCCAGGTCCAAGAAACAGACAAGAAGGCGACAACGATGACAGCAAGAAGGATAATTGGATGAGTCTCAATCATGAATTTCTTCAAAGCAGTGTATGTGAGTCCATTTTTGGTTTTAAGTACCTACTGACACCAGATGACTGCATTGTATTGTATGAATATCTCCTATGAGACTCTCTTGAAGCTAAGGCTGTAGGGATTAAGACCAAGTGATTTCTGCTTTCATGGAATTCAAGGCAGAGCAGAAAAGAACCATAGTTTGGCAATTGGTGATCAGTACCTCAACTACTTCCCTGGTGGCTCACATGGTAAAGCGTCTGCCTACAACGCAGGAGACCTGGGTTCAATCCATGGGTTTGGAAGATCTCCTGAAGAAGGAAATGGCAACCCACTCCAGTATTCTTGCCTGGAAAATCCCATGGATGGAGGAGCCTATTAGGCTACAGTCCATGGGGTTGCAAAGAGTCGGACACGACTGAGCGACCTCACTTTCACTTTCATCTCAACTACACTGTCACGACGATAGCCACCAATGAGGCAGTTTCTATAAGATCTTGGGTTTCAGAAGGAAAGGATGGGAAGATAAGTTTTTTCAATGTAATTTGGGTCTAGCTCCAAAAACATCAACTAGAATATATTGGTCTTATTCGAGTTGGCACCTCAACAATACCAATTGCTTCATTAATGGGGTAGGGAAAGAGTCAAGCACAGACTGCAAGATGCTCTAACGCTTTCTCCTGAAAATATAAAAATCTTGGGAGAGGGCACTCAAGACTTTGTCATTTGAGAAAAATATTCACTCTACTAGGTCTATATTTTAGCCCCCAGGAACACTGAATTGCTCACTCTTTCTTGCACAGTCCACTTGATAACTCATCTCTTGGCCTTTGCTCATACTGCTTTCTCTACGAGAAATCTCCCACTCTGCCTGATGGTTCAGATGTCATTTGAGTTTCTATAGATTTCTCTGCTTAGCTATGCTATGCACTGTGTTATTTTGAAGTTGTATATTTATCAGTCTATCATTCCTTCAAACTGACCTTATAGAAGGCAGAAACTGTATAATATTCACCTTTGTCTCTTGGTGCCTTGACTGGCACATTGTGCCTTACATATTTGATGAATGAATGAACAGACAAACACATTTGCTGAGAATATTCTTTCAAAGGGAAGAGTCAGAAAGACATAATACAAGTACACGGTTAATATAGAAGTCACTTTGCTCTGTGCGGCTCCAAAATAAAAATGGAAAGGCCAGAAATTCAAATTGTGGCTTAGCTGAAGGATGAATGAGGAGACGAGAGCTGTTCAAATTGGGAATAGCCTGCTTTGCAAGGGAGGGAGGATCCTTTATTCAATGGGTAGCTAGCTAGACACGGGACATAAGGGACCAAACATCATCTGAGAGGTTAGGCTGTACGACTTCAAAGGATTCTTCTGGATCTCTGGCTAGACTTACAGGAAAACTACTCTTGCCAACAGGAAAAAAAAAAAGAATGCCATAGGAACCTTTAGAGGGGAATGTAGGTCACTGCTACATTTTTTTATTGTATGGATTCACAGATCTTTGAAGTGATAGCTTTGATGACAACCTAGCAACACGGAAATATTGTTTTTAGACTATAATACAGAGAATATGCTTCCCTGGTGGGAAAGATTCTTTACCCAGATGGTAAAGAATCTGCCAGCAAGGCACGAGACCTGGGTTCGATCCCTGGGTCCGGAAGATCCCTGGAGAAAGGAATGGCTACCCCTCCAGTTTTCTTGCCTGGAGAATCCCATGGACAAAAGAGCCTGGTGGGCTACAGTCCATGGGGTCGCAAAGAGTCAGATATGACTGAACAACTAACACACACATATGGAGAATATGATGGTTTGGACATTTACTGATAAACTCTGTCCTTGAATCCACTCTGAGTAAAGGAATAAATCAAAGAACCCACAATGAAAAGAGGCAAGTAGAGACAGAATATAACAAGATCTGTGTTTCTGATCCCAAGGATTCTCCAAAGCTTTTGTGTTTCAGTTAAAACCAGCCTGACGGCTAGGCCTGGCCAGTCACAGTAGTTCTTTAGCAGAGGTTCATCTGAATTCAGCTAAGGAAATTATTAAAGTGCTTCCCCGTGTCCTCTTATTATTCTCACCCAGCCTTCCCTTTCAGGCCTTTGCTCCCAGACAGCAGCGTTCAGTGGAGAGAGGGAGAGATAAAAAGCAGCAGTGAAATCACTGCCTGCTGTTCTCCATGGCGGAATCTCTCCCATCCCCCCGACAATCATCCCAGAGCCAGCCAGCTGCAAAGGCAGAGCCCAGAACCTCTGTTCTCTGCGCAGCCATCTCTCCAGGAGAATAGGCAGATGCCTGGCTGACAGCCTTAGATCCCGAAAACGGTGCCTGATTAACTGACTGTTGATACTTGACACAGTCAACAGAAACTATAAGGTGCCACGTGGGTGAGGGCAGCCTCTGTGCAGCGTTCCGGCTGGGCTGCTGCTTCCTCGCAATTGGGCAGAGTCCATGTGTGAGCATGTGGCTGCCTTGGACCATTATTTGTTCTGGTCCCCATTCCTCCACTCTGGCTGACTGTCCCCCGGGAACACAAGGCCACTGCCTAGCCAGTGGACTAGCAAGTGGTACTTCCTCCTTCATGTACTATACTCTCTGGGAAAAGGCAAAAAAGCAAAAGGAAAAGAACATTTGCCATTTAACTGATGGCTGTAAATATAAATATCAGTATCCTCAGAAGCATGAGCCCAAGCCTGCTGCCACTGGCCATGCCCACTGTCTAGCCAAGTGGTACTTTCTCTTTCAAGTACTACACTCTATCAACTCCCAGAGGAAAAAAAAGAAAATAGCAAAATGAAGAGAACATTTAGTGAAAATGAAATGAAAAATAAAACATTTAAATGATGGTTGCAAATATAAATACAGTATCCTCAGAGAATTATCTTTTCATTAAAAGATTGTTGTGTAACAGGAAATTACCCCCAAAATGGGGTTACAAAAAAGAAGAGGAAAATACAGTGATATCATAATCATATGAATTTACAGAAGGTTCTATTGACAAATAATTTCTCTTACTGTCAGAAGTTCCTACTTTTCAAAGACTATTTAATCTAGTAATTCAGTTCTAGGAATTTATCCTAAAGAAATAACCAGAGATGTGTGCAATGACGTGTGTTCAAAGATTTGTGGCGGTATCATGCTTCTAATTCTAAAAACAAAACAAAATCCAACTTGTAATTGGAAACATTCAAACAATGGAGAAATAGTTAAAAAGTACTGTTATATGTCTATCTGAATGTGGGAATATTTTAGAGCCATTAAAACTGCAGCAATATTTAATGATAATGGAAAATGTTCATTATACAAATGTGAGAGGAAAAAAATGTGTATGAAATTTTAATTAAAGTATGATCACCACTAAAATATTAAAAAAAGACTTGTTTTTTACTAAGAAATTTATGAATTACTAATTGGTAGTAGTAAAACTGCTTAAGTAATAAACTACTTAAGAGGGAGAGACTTTTTTTAAGTTATAAAATTCTTAATAAAATACTAAAAATGTCCTCAAGGGAACTAACAGTTATTACATTTTTCTTTCTGGAACTAACATTTATTGCATTCTTCTTTTTATGTAAAACTCTGAGCTAGGCTTCTTTTAATCCTCTATCTGATGGACAGTATTTTCCCCCTTTTCATGTATTAAAAAACAAAATGCAAAAACAAATTAAAACCAAAAGAAAACCCTGAGGCTAAGAAGCATGAAGCAACTTATGTAAAGACAGAAAGCAAGCAAATAGTGGAATTCAAATCCAAACAGGATATTTTAAGCTTCAATTACCAGCTTTTCCCCTGTTACATCATATTGTCTCTTCTGGGTTAAACAATTTGATGGTAAGGAAATTAAAAAAAAAATACGAACAACAAACTATTAATTTTTTTTAAAAGAATCTATACCACTCTTATCAGTATCATAAAAATATTTTTAAAAATTGTAATGGAAGAGCATGTATTTATTTGGACCATTCAGACCTGTTTTTGACATTAGGCACATTTCTTAACTTTGAACCTAGCTTTCTTGTTTGCAAGATGTACATAATAGTAACTACTTCACAGCATTATTAGAAAGATCAAAGTAAATGATATATGTACTAGCAGAGCACTGAGCATAGATCCTGGGAGGTGTGTGAAGATTAATCAATATTAGTTCATTTCCTTTGGTTGGATCCTGCACTATTACGAGTGTCCTTCTAAACATGAGGGCAATAAAGGCAAACGGAAGTAAGACAATGCAGTCTTTCATTTATACCTTTGTCTATTCATCCAACAAGTATTTTTTGATGAATGCTGGCCTACAATTTTAGCATATGTTATTTCTCTTTGTATAATTTAGCTACATATTCTAAATATGGGAGAAAGGATGGCTAGGCAGGAAGCATTGAGAATGTTAAGTAAATAAACGCTAGATAAAGGAAGACTCAAACACTATTTTTTTTAAGCTTTCAGTATCCATAACCTATTCTGATGCATCGAATTTGGGTATTTCATCTGACAAACCCCAATATTTCTGTGCATTCCCTTCACTTCAGTAGGATCTATATGTTCCTTTTACTCTCTACCAAGAATATCAATATACAAGTCTATCATCTGCATATCTGCTCCAGCAGGTATTTATTTTTATTTACTATAATTTATACTATAAAATGAGCTTCCCAGCTGGCACTAGTGGTAAAGAATCTTCTTGCCAATGCAGGAGATGCAATTGATTCAGGTGGGCTCCCTGGGTCAGGAAGATCCCCTAGAGCAGGAAATGGCAACTCGCTGTAGTCTTCTTGCCCAGAAAACTCTATGAACAGAAGAGCCTGGTGGGCTATAGTCCATGGGGCTACAAAGAGTCAGATACAACTAAATTACTAAGCTTATACACACATACTACAAAATAATACATGTGTTACTTTCAAGTATACCAGTTCAGTATCAGTTCAGTCACTCAGTTGTGTCCGACTCTTTGTGACCCCATAGACTGCAGCACGCCAGGCCTCCCTGTCCATCACCAACACCCAGAGTTTACTCAAACTCATGTCCATTGAGTCAGTGATACTATCCAACCATCTCATCCTCTGTCATCCCCTTCTCCTCCAGCCTTCAATCTTTCCCAGCATCAGGGTCTTTTTCCAATTAGTCAGTTCTTTGCATCAGGTAGCCAAAGTATTGGAGTTTCAGCTTCAGCATCAGTCCTTCCAATGAATATTCAGGACTGATTTCCTTTAGAATGGACTGGTTGGATCCTTGCAGTCCAAGGGACTCTCAAGAGTCTTCTCCAACACCACAGTTCAAAAGCATCATTTCTTTGGCACTCAGCTTTTTTACAGTCCAACTCTAACATCCATATATGACTACTGAAAAAACCATAGCTTTGACTAGATGGACCTTTGTTGACAAAGTAATGTCTCTGCTTTTTAATATGCTATCCAGATTGGTCATAACTTTTCTTCCAAGGAGTAAGTGTCTTTTAATTTCATAGCTGCAGTCTCCATCTGCAGTGATTTTGGAGCCCAGAAAATTAAGTCTGTCACTGTTTCTACTGTTTCCCCATCTATTTGCCATGAATTGATGGGATCAGATGCCATGATCTTCGTTTTCTGAATGTTGAGTTTTAAGCCAACTTTTTCACCCTCCTCTTCCTTCACTTTTATCAAGAGGCTCTTTAGTTCTTCGCTTTCTGCCATAAGGGTGTTGTCATCTGCATGTCTGAGGTTATTGATATTTCTCCTGGCAGTCTTGATTCAAGTATATAATTATATTTAATTTCTGACACACACATAGAGTGAAAATTACTCATGTACAACTTGACCACTGATCAACAAATAGAATAGAATGGTGACCAATATAATGATTTCTTTGGAAGGAATGATGCTAAAGCTGAAACTCCAGTACTTTGGCCACCTCATGCGAAGAGTTGACTCATTGGAAAAGACTCTGATGCTGGGAGGGATTGGGGGCAGGAGGAGAAGGGGACGACAGAGGATGAGATGGCTGGATGGCATCACTGACTCGATGGACGTGAGTCTGAGTGAACTCCGGGAGTTGGTGATGGACAGGGAGGCCTGGCGTGCTGCGATTCATGGGGTCGCAAAGAGTCAGACACGACTGAGCAACTGATCTGATCTGAAAGATATTTTTTTTTAAAGTTAAAACAGATAGTAGCAGATTAAAATAAAGAATTCTCTAGGCTATATGACAGGATAAAAACATTACCTGATAGAAAGGTCTATTATTTGGCAAATAATTTTCTAAACTGTACTAAAAGCAATTTTATTTTAGGAAGATCTTGAATAGCACAGAGAATAAATATAACTTTTTCATAGCTCTTACCTATTGAAGTCATTCAAAGTCTCCCTCATCTACCTTCTCTAACATACTGCAGTATGAAAAGATGAATGGCCCCAGGCCCATTATTAGGCTTTTATAAAGATATGAATGTAACACAGACATTCCTAACCACTGTTGCTTACAATTTATAACTACAACAAATTTTTCCTTTTTTTTCCCTTAACATGCTAACAATCCATGTATCTTTGGCTAAAGGTCTTAGCCCAAGAATAAGAAATGCCTATTGCCTATTTTCACCTAGTTACGACTTCTAGGAGTTGCATTTAGGATGTCTCAATGTTCACTTTATTCAACAGTACTTTCCTGGATACTATGGAGTAGAGCAGCCATCGGGAGATCTGCATTTGGGGATTAGTCACGGTTTAAGGCAAAATGTTTTAAGGGGATGGCAGAGAGGAAGTAGTTTCGTCTAACAGGTGGATGGAGAGTGCCAGAATCCAGGAGATCAAAGAACTGATGAAAAGTAAAAGAGTGATGTAGTAAAGGTAATTCATGTTCTTGTGGAAGGTTCTGTTGAGGTACACGGCAGCACCTGATGAGGAGGAAGCAGGGTAGTAGAAAGATTTTAGAGTGTGGCGGGTAGTGGCGGGGGGGATGCAGCATGTCTGTGCACTATGGGGAAGAAGCCGTGGGAAGGAACATGAATGAACATACAAGAGAGAAGGAGAAACAAATCCTGAAAAAGGAAGGGTGAGGAAGAGGGTCTAGAATCCAGATTCTTTGAGAACTACCATAGGTTAAGTACATATGGTATAGTCGTACCAAGGGACCAAGGTACCAAGAGATGAAAAGATCTTTACAGTACATCCTCAGGTAAAGAAAAAAGAATACCATATAGGATTAAACTTTGGTCTCACTTTGTAAAATATATGCATAGAAAAAATTTGGAAGTATGTTCACCAACATGTTAATATTGCTCATGGACATTAGAATTACACATCTTTTTTCTTTTGTCATTTTGAGCAAGTCCATCATTAACTTTTCCCTTATAAAAATATCTAGAAACACACAAACATTATACGTGTAAAATCTGTTTGGCAAAAGAACAAATCCAAGTTGGTCTTTGAGACAGCATGACTCAGCCATAGGTTGGGAGAAAGATATTTTTTCTTTTTTACCAGGCCCACTTTCTCTTTCCTTTCGATAAAGTTAACAGGGCTAGTTTAAGTTGGAATAATAAAGTTATAGGACCCTTTTGAGGTGGACGAGAAGGGAGCTGAAGGAGTTCTTGCCTGATGTCTTTGCTCTATATATTTAAGATGTCAGGACATTAAAGGAAAAAGTCTAGAATGAATTTCGAGATTTAAGTAAAGCAGTAAATGGCTGGAATTGCAGATGTGAGGCAAGAGAGAGACACTGGAATTGGTAGGGGTCTGCTGAGCAGCACTGAGGTCGGACATTGTCAGTGTGATTACGTGATTTTTCTCCCTCAGAGTTTAGTCATCTTGAATGGTGAAAAGGAAAGGCTTGATAGCCTTCGGGCTGAGGACTGAAAAGCAAATGTGGCTGACTCTTAAAGGAATGAGTAGTATATCAGGAAGGACAGGAAAAGAGAAGCAGAGAGGATGTCCAGAGACTGGATACATAGACTGAGGTCACGACAAGGTCAAATGACAGATTTATGGGGACCTGGGAACAGAAGAAGGGGTAGCAGGCTGTGGACACGATGGGGTTTTGGGTTCAGGATTTCAGAGATGGAGCAACACTGGTAATTACGGGAATTCACAAGAGTCTAATCATGCGTACGTATTAAAGTGATTATCCAGTAAGAGTGCTTTGTGGCTGACACTGAAGTTTCCTGGGAAGAAAGAGACAAAAGATAAAGACAAAATTGTCTAAAAATGTTCAGTGAGAGTGAGGAAAGACCTAGGGTAAAGATGAGAAGTGGGATGTGAGGCAGTATGGTAGTGGAGAGCGTTCCAAGCACAGGAACAAGACAGATCAACCCCCGCAACCCAACATCTCTTTGGGGATATACATGAAAGCTTTCTGAATAGCAGACCTAGGAGTATAGGTTCCTAGAGAATCTAGGTTTTCTTCATAAGGGATGACATGATAAATGCAGTAGTTTACTATGATTAATTCAAAGACTTTGTATAGGATGAATTTAGAACAGGTTTGATGGATTGAGTCAGAAAGCAAGGAGCATAATTTGGGATCAGATACAGCGGTTGAGCTGTGAATTCTTTTTTTTTTTTTTTTAATTGTGAATTGTATATGATTTAGGATGTTGTCAGTGGCACCACAACTACAAAATTTTAAAGTAACATCTGTCTTATACTTCGTTTGTAACAGTACTTAACTGAAATGCCACTGTGCATGCTCAGTGGTGTCTGACTCTTTGCAGCCCCAAGGACAGTAGCCCCCAGTTCAGAAATTCATGCGTTCTCCCCAGTGATCCTCTCCTTATATGCCTGAATCACTTCATTCTATCCTTCTCATGGCAGAATGTGCTGAGGATAACGGATACGAATCTCAAACTCAAATGACAACAAAGGCAGACGAGACGTATAGGAGGGTGCAATGGACCCAGGAGAGATAAAACAACAGAGCAAGAGTGTGGCTACATGGCAACTGGTCTTCTTATCTGGAATAAAACAGGAAGAAGGGATCGAGTATATATTTCATCTAATGAGAAGAATAATTATTCAGCTCTTGTGGATGACAGGCACTCTAGAATGTGGGCCTAATGTTGGGAGATGGGTCTCCCCTGCTGAGGGAAGCCAGGAATCAAATTTTCTTAAGTATAAAGAAGTTGTGGTACATATATACAATGGAATATTAGTCATAAAAAGGAAGGCAACTGAGTCAGTTCTAATGAGGTGGATGAACCTAGAGCCCACTATACAGAGTGAGGTAAGTGAGAATGAGAAAAACAAATGCTGTATACTAATGCATATACACGGAATCTAGAAAGACGGTACTGAGGAACCTATTTTCAGGGCAGCAATGGAGATGCAGACATAGAGGAGAGACTTGTGGACACAGTGAGGGAAGGCGAGGGGGGACGAATAGAGAGAGCAGCACTGAAACATATACATTACCATATGTGAAATAGACAGCCAGTGGGGATTTGCTGTATGAGGCAGGGAGCTCAAACTCGGTGCGCTGTGACAACCCAGAGGGCTGGGAGGGAGGTTTAAGAGGGAGGGGGCACATGTATGCCTAAGGCTGATTCATGTTGATGTATGGCAGAAACCAACACAACATCGTAAAGCAATTATCCTCCAATTAAAAACAAATTAAAAATTTTTTTTCTTAAGTAAAATACCAATTTTTTAAATTTGGAAAGTTACTACATTGAGATGCATATAGGTTCTTAGTCAACTATGCTCCTTGTAACTGGCGGTTTGAGTGACACATTCCACAGCTGTCACACAGCTCGACTCTCTATGTCCCCAAGTCAGAGACAGGATCTAAGCATCTCTGTTTTGTAAACTCACTATCCAGTTAACTTGTATTTTCGTGTGTGTAGTTGTCTATGGAGAAGGCAATGGCACCCCACTCTGGTACTCCTTCCTGGAGAATCCCGTGGATGGGGGAGCCTGGAAGGCTGTGGTCCATGGGGTCGCTGAGGGTCGAACACGACTGAGCGACTTCACTTTCACTTTGATGCATTGGAGAAGGAAATGGCAACCCGCTCCAGTGTTGTTGCCTGGAGAATCCCAGGGACGGCGGAGCCTGGTGGGCTGCCGTCTATGGGGTCGCACAGAGTCGGACACGACTGAAGCGACTTAGCAGCAGCAGCTTTCTATACCCTTGGCAGCATATAAAGAAAAAATGCCTGACCCAGAGTGGACCTCACTTTCTCCTTCATTTTTCTTCTCTATATTATTTTGTGCTTGGTTCACAACTTAAATGTTACACACAGCACATTGTACTGTATTTTTTTTTTAACCTGTCTACCTTCCCTATGAGGAGGGCATGGCAACCCACTCCAGTATTCTTGCCTGGAGAATTCCATGGACAGAGGAGCCTGGCAGGCTACAGTCCTTGGGGTCGCCAAGAGTCGGACACGACTGAGCGACTCACACTACTGCTATTACTTAATACCTTCCCTAGTCTATTGTGAGCATCAAGCCAAAGCATCAAATTGAGTTATTCATTTTCTGTGCCTAAAGCACATAGTACCCACGTATGGAAACAACTGAATACATTCTTGCATGAACTAAACTGAACTGCTGCTTCTGCCTAGAACGTTCCTTTTGTTGAATTCCTATCAAACACCACAATTTATCTCAAATGCTATCCAGAGTTTTTTCCAAGTGTTTCAGGCATACGTGATTGCCCTTTCTTCTGTGATTCCACACAATTTCGTTCATAATATGATTAAGACCACAAAGTTATTTGTATCTATGTCTCTCTTACTCTAGATTCTTAGCATCTGGAGGACTGGGGATATACAATATTTGCAATCTGATTCCTAGTGAGAGCAAATGCTCAGTAAATGTTTGCTGAGTTAAACTGCAGATACTCTTTACAAAATAGATAACTCACAAAGACCTACTGAATAGCACAGGGAACTATATTCAATATCTTGCAATAACCTATAATGGAAGAGAATATAATAAATAACACATATTTATATATCTATGCATAATTGAATCACTTTGCTGTATACCTCAAACTAACACAATATTATAAATAATTATTTCAATAAACATTTAAAAAACAAATGGAAAACTACTCTAAATAATTTGTATGAATGGGCTAATAAATAAAGGTCATGAAAAGGGGTTGGAGGAGCCTGGTAGGCTACAGTCCATGGGGTCGCTACCAGTCGGACGCGACTGAGTGACTTCACTTTCACTTTTGACTTTCACGCAATGGAGAAGGAAATGGCAACCCACTCCAGTGTTCTTGTCTGGAGAATCCCAGGGACAGCAGAGCCTGGTGGGCTGCTGTCTATGGGGTCGCATAGACTGAAGCGACTTACCAGCAGCAGCAAAGGGGTTAAAGGAGGTTATTTGGTTTTAATACAAGACAGCTAAAGTATGAATCACTTAATACATTTTATATTTACTTGAATACCTATAATGTGCTCAACATTGTATCAAATTCTGTGAATAAAAGAAAATAAAAGGCAGGGTTCTGTTTCTGATGGAGCTTACAGTGCAGTTGGGGGGATGAGCCATATAGAGGAACGGAGTGGGTGTGGCACAACTGTTCAAATTTATCTGTGGCTCTTCCTCCCCCAAGGTCTTCTCATCCATCACTTGCCAAGTTTTATTCATTCTGCCTATTGAGTATCTCTTGTTTTCATCCTCTTATTTCTATCCCTATTGCCTCTATCCCAGCTAATTTCCTCATTTCCTATTGCCCAGGATTTTGCAAAATCCCAGTGTCTGGGAATGATCATTTTATACACCATTTCTTTTGATTCATTGTATTTCAAAGGTATAATTTTCCCAATTTCTCTCAAAACAACAATTTAGATCTCCTTCTGTATTCTACTCCAAATCTTTGAAAACCACCAACTGTTAAACAAAACAATCTTTTCACTCTTTACTGAACCATGAAGATTTTTTTAGCTTAATTCCTACAGTTTTGTTTTCTGGCAGGGTACACTTATTGTTTCTTTTTACTACTTCTTGGCAGTACTCTAGATGCTTATTTGCTTTACTTGCTACAACCAAAAACTTAAGTCCCTTAAAAGTAACTTTCCTTTGAAGAGGTAACTTGGGAATAACTACCTGTGGCTGATTTAACAAGCCTTCAGCCCATTCCTCTACCTTTGTCAGTCTTAACTAGGCCTAGAGGGATGAAGATGGGCATTTATTATAACCTATTAGACACCACTCTCTTAGAAGAGATTCAGAAACCAAGCTGCAGAGTCATTCCTGCTGTGTCTGGACCCAGCTCTACCACTTCCCAACTTGTGATCCTGAACAAGTTCTCTAAAGTACAGCTTCACCTGAAAAAAGGAATAACAACAGCCTTTGTGCTGGTTATAAATTAGCAGGACTCAAAGTGCCTTGAAGATCAAAAGCATTTTCATAATAACAAGATGTTATTTGCCTTTTTCATTGTGCTTATCTTTGCATTGATGGTGCCAAACAAGGGTGGGTAAAACTGTTGGTGCCTTAGCGCAAAACAAGGCAGGGGTACCAGAGTGTACCAGTAATCACTGGACTCTCTGCATACATTAACAATAAAAACAAAAAAGTCAGTCTTAAAAAAACATCTTTGAAGCAGAGAAAATTATTAATTATATAAGATCATTACTTTCAAGTTCATAACATTATAATATTCTGTTTGATGAAATGAGAGGTATGCCCAAAGTACTTTTGCATATTATATACAGTTTTCTCAAGAAAAAAAAAAAATCCGCAATCATTTGAGTTGCAAATTAAACTAATCACATTTTCATTGTTTATCATTTTTACTTGGAAAAATGACTGACCTACAAACTTTGATTATTTAGTCTTCAGTATTTAGCAAAAACTTTCCAGAGAATTGATGAAGTGAGTTTGTTTTTTTCAGGGAAACAACTCAGAGTATTTGCTGTCAGTGGTAAAATTTGAGTTTTCAAGCATCTACTGCCATGAGCATGACAGCTTACGAAGACTTAAAGACTTTTCTCATGGGATGAGTCATAATCTTGACAGATTTTTCAGTATTGTATAATGAAACAAGTCAACATTTAGATGATCTGTATAATTCAGTGAACCAGTATTTTTTCTAACTAGTACATGATATTATAAACCATTTAACATTGAAGATAGATTAATTTTACTATAACCTAGTACAAAAAATTCATTGATATAGTTTCAGATTCTGCATTGCACCTGATCTTTAAAAAACTACCATTTGTCCAGTTTTTCTATAGTATTCAAGAAGAATGCCCACAATTAACTGAGAAGACTACGAAAATATTTCACCTTTCTCTATTCATATCTTTGAAATAACCACATTTTCCTCATTTACTTTGACTAAAGCAACATGTACTACAGACGAAAGGTGAAGATAAAGGAATTCAGATCTATTGTATTAAATCAGACTTCAGAGACTTGAAAATAAAATAATGCCAATCTTCTTGCTAATCTGTTTTTGCTTTGAAAAATATTGTTAGTTAAAATAAAAAGTTATAAATGTAATGAATTTATAATTGCTATTTATAAATTAATGAATACTTTTAAGTGCTCAGTTTTAATCTTTAATATGATATATATTGATAGACAAAACACATATAAACAAAATGAGTTCTCATTAATTTTGAATAAAAGAGGTCCCGAGATCAAAATGTTTAAGAAATGCAGTCATAAATAGTCTATGAGATAATTCTTATAAAGCAGTTACCATGGATACTGTAAGGGCTCAGTAATTGCCAATAACCCTATTATTCACCAACTGCTCAATAAGTGTTAGCTGGTATGATAACTTCTAAAACCAAACTTGATTCTCACCCATTTTTCCCAGTTTGAAGAGAACTTGAGGAGCTGAGGCAGCAGAGTGCTTGAGGAGGGGAGGGAAGAGCTGGGTATATTATAATTTAATAATTATCAAATTAATAATGTTCACCTTAGGACATGGAGTATTAATAATATTAATATAATAAATAATATTATTCACCACCTCAGGACATGTATACCACCTCAGGACCAGCTCCTGAAGTGAAGGATTTCCAACATGATGTGCTTTTCTGCAGTTGCACTGAGATTCTAAAAGCATGCACAGGCTACCCATCAGAGACCTGGAGTATAAGGTCCCCCATGTCTGGTGTGACTTCACTTTCTCACACCAACCAAATCATTAATCAAAGACTTCTTAAAGCTACCCTAAATCTATAGCAAATGTTTTTATTCCACTTGGCAAAACCATAAACCACTGGAAGTATTAAAGATTCCAAAACCCTTTTACATTTTTTTTTTAAAGCAATGCTATTTGCAAAGTCAAGGCTTCTTTACTAAAAGACATGAAATTTCAGAGCTATGTTGAGATCAGCATTCCTTTGGGTCAGAAGTCCAAACTCCCCTCAGCCCACACTATCATTGATATCCGAATGTGTTAACTGGTATTTAAAAATCCTCAGCTTTTTAGTGCTGCTAATAAAACCTAGACCCAGGAATCAGAAATACTGCCTGGGAGCAAATGGACTTACTGTTTCTTATAGGTATATATCAGGACAGGGGAAGTAGAAGTAGGGAAAGGCAGGTTGTGTGTAAGCAATTCCAGTCACACAAAGCAAAAGCTGCTTTTGCTTTCTTTGCAACCCTGAGGATATGTGTTAATATCTAAATCCTATAGCTTTTGTAGATGGCAAAAGAATTTTAAGCCATGAACACCTGTTACCATACAGGTGCTCTTTTGACTTCCTCGTGTGTTACTTTCCTTCGCCCTCACTAGGTTCTAGCCGTATGGAGGGCGAACCAAATCTGTACGGTTCTCCAACATTTCAAGTTCATTTCTGCTGTGGGGACTTTATGTTTGCTTTTGTATCTACTTCTAGGATTTTTTACATCCTTTTAATCTGATCAAGTGCTACCACCTCAAAGGAACCTGCCTCAGCACAAACTCCTCTCTCATCACTGCCTATCTTATCATGTCATTGATCACATATGAACTTATTTTATTATCTAATTCTTTCACTAGAGTATAAGCTCCAGGAGGCAGGGACTCTTCTGTCATGTGCTATATTATTGGTTCCAGGAACAGCATCAGGTACATAAATAGGTGTTCAAGAAATATATGTTTAAGAAATGAGTAACCCAATCAACCAATGGAGACTCTGTGATTCAGTGGAAAGAGTACAAGTTTTGGAGCTGACAGACCTGGGTTTGATTCCTAGCTTTACTTATCAAGTATGTGATCTGGGTCTAGTTCCTTAACTTTTCATGATCTCAGTTTAATAATTTTATTTTATTGGGTTGGCCAAAAACTTCATTTGGATTTCCCCACAACATCATATGGAAAGACCTGAAAGAAATCTTTAGCCAACCCAATTTTTATTGATGTATTAGTTGATTTACAATATTATATTAGTTTCAAGTGCACAGCATAGTGAGTCAGTATTTTTTACAGATTATATTCCATTAAAAGTTATTATAAGATAATGGCTATAACTTCCTGTGCTGTACAATATATCCCTGTTGCTTATGCAAGTCTCATCATTTTCAAACAGTGATTATTAGACTATTGGCAAAAAGTGATGTTTTCATGTATAAAACACCCAAAATTGTTTGATCTACAGAGGGTATTCGACAAAATTACAACCCCCACCCCCCGCCCCCCGACTCAGTCTGAACACTTGCTATGTCCATGACAAGTAATGCGGACATCACATCATCAAGTCCCTGACATCACAGAACTTACTATCTTCTGGGGAAGAAGGATATAGACACATAAAATAGCATTAAATGACAGCAAATCTTAAAAATGAATGCCAGAGGGAGAAAGGAAACTACCATTGGTTCCCCACTGCCCAGAGAATAAAGTCCAAGTTTATTTAGCATAACATTCATGGTACTTCATGAACAGGCTCCCCCTTGTTTTTCAGCCCTCATTTTCCACTGGCATCTTCCACTTAGAGGCCACCTTAATCATCTCCTTTACTGTTCTCACTTGGCTCTCTTTGTATACCGATCTGTTAAGCCTTGTAGCTTTGCTCACATACTTTCCCTTTCTTTATATTTGAAGTCTACCTGCCCGGGGCCTGAATTGTCACTTCCTCAACTGAAAGCAAATGCTTCCTCTTTTAAGGTCCCAGGGCAGGTGGTTATACCTCTCCTTAGACACTTCCCACATCCTACTTTGTATTTGGAGTGTATTATATTTGCTTTATCTCAGTCTAGTCCTTAAGAACATAAGGTTGGAAATTATTTCTGGTTTGTGTTTGTCATCCCCAAAGCCTTGTGCATATCCTAGATGTTTCCAAAATAGTTAGAGATAGTGAAGTGAATGAATGAATTTAAAATAAATGAAAAGGAACTAAGTGGGAGACTGGGTCTTCTACCTGGATTTTTCACCTTCAGTCTAGGCTCTTTCAACTAGACTATGTTTACTTTGAAGTGAAGTCGCTCAGTCATGTCCAACTCTTTGTGATCCCATGAACGTACCAGGAGGAGGAGGAGCCTACCAGGATCCTCTGTCCATGGGATTTTCAAGGCAAGAGTACTAGAGTGGGTTGCCATTGCCATCTCCAGGTGATCTTCCTGACCCAGGGATCAAACCCAGGTCTCCTGCATTGTAGGCAGACGCTTCACTGTCTGAACCACCAGGGAAGTCACAGTGCTGTATATAATGGATGACTTTTTAAAAAAAAATCTTGTGCTAATTCCAAGGACAATGAAGGCTTCCTGGAGTACTGAACTGACAAGGATCCTGAGATGATATCCAGGCTACTGTGGGAAAGGCTGTATCACATAATTTAGCTCAGCATAACTACATATTGGGCTTTTCAGGTTGCTCTAGCGGTAAAGAATCCGCCTGCCAATGCAGGAAACACAATAGATGAGGATTCAATCCCTGGGTTGCGAAGATCCCCTGGAGTAGGAAATGGCAAACCACTCCAGTATTCTTGTCTGGAGAATTCCATGGACAGAGGAGCCTGGCGGGCTATAGTCCATGGGGCTGCAAAGAGTTGGACATTACTGAAGATCAATCACATATTACTTTTTATTGGCCAGCTTGTTTCATAATTCTTACTCTGAACACCTTATTTTGTTTATCAGAGGTTTTTGAGAATCAAGACCATGTTTAGTTAACTCCTCTTTTATGATCTTGTCCTACAATGTGCTGAACACAATGTCTCTTCTTAGCCTTTGGATACTGTTTAGCCTTTGCTCAACCCACAAAAGCCCTTCATGAACTGCTTTTATTTTCCTCTTGCTACAGTCCATCTCCCTCCTTCCTCCTCCTCTTGACCTCTACTTAGATTCTCTCAAGTACCATCATGCCATTTCCGTCTCTATGCCATCTTCCCATCTCTGTTTTATCTAAACTCAGATCAAGCATCACCTGTCCTCTAATCTTATGTGACTCACTGCTGCTGCTGCTGCTGCTAAGTCGCTTCAGTCGTGTCTGACTCTGTGCGACCCCATAGACGGCAGCCCACCAGGCTTCCCTGTCCCTGGGATTCTCCAGACAAGAACACTGGAGTGGGTTGCCATTTCCTTCTCCAATGCATGAAAGTGAAAAGTGAAAGTGAAGTCGCTCAGTCATGTCCGACTCTAGCGACCCCATGGACTGCAGCCTACCAGGCTCCTCCGTCCATGGGACTCTCCAGGCAAAAGTACTGGAGTCAGGTGCCATTGCTAGATGGGCTTAAATAGGCTTTCTCTGTGCTCCCAGTATACTCTGATCTTGCTTCTGCTGCCAATAGCTGTCAGATTACATTATAAAAACTGAATTGTAGGGAAGGAATCACGTTAATTTTACTTTTGGGCACACTGTAAATATGGAACATGTGTTGACTAAATGAATGAAAGAGATCTTTATTGATGTTAAACACTTGGTAGGTTTACCTTAGTTATTCACTAAAACCGTGTATTTAAATATGTTTCTTTCTATTTATTCTTGCTTCTACGAGTTAACAAAAAACTATGCACTTATCTTTTGAAGCAGGGGGGAAAAAAAAACATTCAAGCTTCCTGCTGTATCAAGAGGTACACTGGAATAATAGTTTGCCCAATAGAAGCCAGAAGGAATTAAGTCACCCCTATGGTTTCCCTTTAACTCTCTAATCACAGGCAGAATCCAATCAGACTTTGAAAGAAAATGAGGCTTGAAATCTACTTTATATTCCTCTTAGAGTCTTCTCTCATCTGTTGGGATGAAATTCTGCCTATATCATTTTTCTTTAAAGAGCACACATTTGACTAAGGATTTAAGAATACAATATAAAGCATTTAATTCTGAGTATCAACTTCAGAACATTTCTACATCTGAAGACAAAGTAAATAAAGTTAATTGGAGTACAACGGAGAGGTATATATTTCTTTTAGAAGGTACTTAACTAGAATATATATGAAAAACATCTCTTTGGTTCTTAGCCTTTTAAGAAGCAGAAGCAGAAATATAGGGTTATTTACTTTCTTCTATTTTGCAACAGAAATAAAATTTTTTATGATTCAGGCAACAAAAAAGATATTTTCTATTTATTCCTTTGATGCCCTAAAACATCTTTCAGACACTGAAGTCCAAGGGTAAGCGGAGCTGACAAAATCCTGTTGGTCTGTCACTGTACTGTAGGCAGGTTAATAATTCTCCTTGAGGCGTAAGTATGAAGGACTTGCCACATTCTGCCACTTTCAATCTTTTGGGAATACACTTCAAATCACAACGCGTTTATAAAGTCCTCTAATCTCAGCCACATCACAATAAATGATGAACCAGCTTCCAGAATATTGGCTCTGACCTCAAGCAAATTATGCAATGATGCTTCCTTGAAAGTTTTTGTGCATGCAGCTCCCTCTCTCCCAGAAGATACATCCAACAGATGGCAACCGTGACAACCTCAGGAAAAAATGAAAGCTGGGTGGAAAGCAGCAGCTTCTTTGGAAGGTCAGGGCACAAATCTCTAGTAGCGAAGCACAGTACAGCATATTAGAGACAAAACCTTATTACCCAAATACAGCTATCTCACAGCACTTAACGTTGGGTGGGCAGGCTGTCTGCCTGAGGGTCCACCGCTCTCTCTCATTCTAGGATAAGACCAAAGATTTTGACTACATGGCAAAGCAGGGGCAGATCAGACTGTGCAGATAAGGGTCTTAGGATGTTAATGAAACAGGAGGGAAGGTGCCAGGGCAGACTTTGAAACAATGACATAGCCCAAGGACACAGCATAAACCAATTAAAATCAAATGGGTCCAAGATGGCAGAAAAGTCAACCTCTGACCAGACCTTGATCCTCAATCAGCAAGCTGAATGACACACCCAGAGGTGCCGGGACAGTTCCAAGGCACCATCAAGACTAAAAGGTGGGCTGTGGCCCAGTTCCTGGAAATCTCCAGTCTTTCCCCAAAACAGTTAGAATAAGGCTCCCACCTAGGATATGAAATTACACAGCCTATAAAAACTAACCACCTTATTTCCAGGGACCACACTCACCCTCTGCAATGGCCCACACTCTCTGTGGAGTGTATTTGTATCTGAATAAATACACTTCCTACCTATCACTTGGTCTCTCACTGATATTTTTTCTGCAATGAGACATCAAGAATCTGAGAATCTGAGCTTCATTAGGTCGTGAAACAGGTACCATGGGTTTTGGCAGTGTTCGAGTCCTAGCCATGTGGGTTAGAGTTGAAAGCAGGGTTTCAGCTGGGTTCGAGTCCCAGCATGTGGGGTCAAGTCCCAATCTCAGGTAAATGGTTTCACTACCACCAAATTCAGAGAAGTAAATACAAATTCATATCAGATCAGATCAGTTGCTCAGTCGTGTCCGACACTTTGCAACCCCATGAATCACAGCACACCAGACCTCCCTGTCCATCACCAACTCTTGGAGTTCACCCAGACTCACGTCCATTGAGTCAGTGATGCCATCCAGCCATCTCATCCTCTGTCGTCCCCTTCTCCTCCTGCCCCCAATCCCTCCCAGCATTAGAGTCTTTTCTAATGAGTCAAGTCTTCGCATGAGGTGGCCAAAATACTGGAGTTTCAGCTTTAGTATCATTCCTTCCAAAGAAATCCCAGGGCTGATCTCCTTCAGAATGGACTGGTTGGATCTCCTTGCAGTCCAAGGGACCCTCAAGAGTCTTCTCCAACACCACAGTTCAAAAGCATCAATTCTTCGGCGCTCAGCCTTCTTCACAGTCCAACTCTCACATCCATACATGACCACAGGAAAAACCATAGCCTTGACTAGACGAACCTTTGTTGGCAATGTCTCTGCTTTTGAATATGCTATCTAGGTTGGTCATAATTTTCCTTCCAAGGAGTAAGCATCTTTTACTTTCATGGCTGCAGTCACCATCTGTAGTGATTTTGGAGCCCAGAAAAATAAAGTCTGACACTGTTTCCACTGTTTCCCCATCTATTTCCCATGAAGTGGTGGGACCAGATGCCATGATCTTCGTTTTCTGAATGTTGAGGTTTAAGCCAACTTTTTCACTCTCCGCTTTCACTTTCATCAAGAGGCTTTTGAGTTCCTCTTCACTTTCTGCCATAAGGGCGGTGTCATCTGCATATCTGAGGTTATTGATATTTCTCCCGGCAATCTTCATTCCAGCTTGTGTTTCTTACAGTCCAGCGTTTGTCATGATGTACTCTGCATATAAGTTAAATAAGCAGGGTGACAATATACAGCTTTGATGAACTCCTTTTCCTATTTGGAACCAGTCTGTTGTTCCATGTCCAGTTCTAACTGTTGCTTCCTGACCTGCATACAAATTTCTCAAGAGGCAGATCAGGTGGTCTGGTATTCCCACCTCTTTCAGAATTTTCCACAGTTGATTGTGATCCACACAGTCAAAGGCTTTGGCATAGTCAATAAAGCAGAAATAGATGTTTTTCTGGAACTCTCTTGCTTTTTTGATGATCCAGTGGATGTTGGCAATTTGATCTCTGTTTCCTCTGCCTTTTCTAAAACCAGCTTGAACCTCAGGAAGTTCACGGTTCACATATTGCTGAAGCCTGGCTTGGAGAATTTTGAGCATTACTTTACTAGCGTGTGAGATGAGTGCAATTGTGCAGTAGTTTGAGCATTCTTTTCATATACATACATGTAAATTTCACATATATATAAATACATAAATATTCTCGTATATGCATGAATATATGTTATATATACTAAAAAACACATATACACACAAGCCACAATGGCGTATGAATTCACATTTACACATAACCCATTGAAAGACCACCTTGAGACATCTTAGAAGCCTTCTCTTAGTACCAGTAGAATTTCTTGCACAGGTGGAAGAATTCCTATAACCAGTTCTCACGGCAGGCCTGAACAGCGAACAGTTCCCATTGTATAAGATAGAATGTGCAGGGCAGAATGTGGATGAACAAGAGAGTGCCATTTGCAGGTGAGAACATCCATTCATTCTTCCACTTACTCAATCACTTATTCATTTAGAAACACTAAACTTTTACTGTGTGGATCACAATAAACTGTGGAAAATTCTGAAAGAGATGGGAATACCAGACCACCTGACCTGCCTCTTGAGAAACCTATTTGCAGGTCAGGAATCAATAGTTAGAGATGGACATGGAACAACAGATTGGCTCCAAATTGGAAAAGGAGTACGTCAAGGCTCTATATTGTCACCCTGCTTATTTAACTTATATGCAGAGTACATCATGAGAAACGCTGGGCTGGAAGAAGCACAAGCTGGAATCAAGATTGTGGGGAGAAATATCAATAACCTCAGATATGCAGATGACACCACCCTTATGGCAGAAAGTGAAGAGGAACTAAAGAGCCTCTTGATGAAAGTGAAAGAGGAGAGTGAAAAATTTGGCTTAAAACTCAACATTCAGAAAATGAAGATCATGGCACCTGGTCCCATCACTTCATAGGAAATAGATGTGGAAACAGTGTCAGACTTTATTTTTTGGGGCTCCAAAATCACTGCAGATGGTGACTGCAGCCATGAAATTAAAAGACGCTTACTCCTTGGAAGGAAAGTTATGACCAACCTAGATAGCATATTTAAAAGCAGAGACATTACTTTGCCAACAAAGGTTCGTCTAGTCAAGGCTATGGTTTTTCCAGTGGTCATGTATGGATGTGAGAGTTGGACTGTGAAGAAAGCTGAGCACCGAAGAATTGATGCTTTTGAACTGTGGTGTTGGAGAAGACTCTTGAGGGTCCCTTGAACTGCAAGGCGATCCAAGTAGTCCATCCTAAAGGAGATCAGTCCTGGGTGTTCTTTGGAAGGACCGATGCTGAAGCTGAAACTCCAGTACTTTGGCCACCTCATGCGAACAGTTGACTCATTGGAAAAGGCTCTGATGCTGGGAGGGATTGGGGGCAAGAGGAGAAGGGGACGACAGAGGATGAGACGGCTGGATGGCATCACCGACTTGATGGATGTGAGTTTGGGTAAACTCCAGGGGTTGGTGATGGACAAGGAGGCCAGGGGTGTTGTGATTCATGGGGTCGCAAAGAGTTGGATATGACTGAGTGACTGAACTGAACTGAATCTTTTACTAAAAATCAGGATTCTTAATTGATAGTCATATCTAATTAAATCAAGAAATATTAAAGAAGTTGTGCAGAAAAAATCTTAAAAAAATGTGCCCCATTTTATCCTAATTTCTACCTACCTTAAAAAAGCACATTTATAAGGTTTAATAAAACAGAACAAACCTCTAAGCATTTCACTTCTTAACTTGCTCAGAAATAGTATACAAATCTTTCTGTATTTTGCTTAAAACATCTTATTAGGTTACCTATTAACAAGGCCTTACTTAGAATCTAAAGGACCATTTCTTAAAACGTGTAGGTGTGTTTATGAATAAATCCAAGTGCAATGAAAGAAAAGAGAATGAATCTGCTATCAAATGCCTCCTACTGACTGTACTGGAACATTTGCTTCTTTTTGTGAGTAGGCTAGAGGCAGCATAATTTTTACTAACTGCTTTCTTCTTGGCTGGAAGGAGAGGGGTAGGAAGAAAATTGGCTTGATGCCTGAACTCATTTCAATTCATCTAAAGACAAAAGCAAGAACTGTCCAGGCTTTGGGTAAGGTGGTTTCTTTTTTACCCCTTGAAAAATTAATTTTCAAATGTGTCTAATATCTATAGGCTTATTTAATCTTCTGTCTTCTAACTGAAAACTATGAACCTTGTCCACTGTCCAGGAATCTAGCTATGATAACGATTTTCACATTGTCAGTATGCAACTTGAAAATGGATAAACAGCATCCCCAGATGAAATAGGGTGAGCAATTCAATCAACTCCAGGAAACTGCTAGTTTTGGATACTCCATTCATTTCTCTTAACCCAAAGGAAAAGATAGAAATTATTTGATTATGTGGCTGGGGATATACAGAGAATAATTTAACACCCCTTCTTTCAAAACTGATCCTCATAATGGCTTTGAGAAAGGTTTGTATAAGTATCTCTACATCAAAGATAAGGGAATAAAAAGACCCAGTTAAATTAAGCGGTGGTCTAGACAGACTCACGTGACAGGTCTTCAATAGAGATAGGTTAAGGATGCTGGATGAGAGACACTGAACCTTAAACCACTTGGGCTGCAAAGATAAAATATGTTTCTTTCATTAAAAATTAATCAAAGAATATAGACTGAGTGGCTTGCAGTAGCTCAGCAGTTTGTACTCAGCAAATTTTTATTATGCCTAGTCATCAAAAATCGAACTAAAACATCAGAAGGAAGCTAAGATAGTCATCTATGCAGATGCTGATGTAAAATTTGTGAGCTGTGTTTAAAAGCATAGTATATAATCTCATATTAGTATGTAGTGCCTAGCATTCCAAATAATGACACCTTCACATCTGGTCACTGTCTCATGGTGTAGGTGGTTGGCTGGGATATGTGTGTCTATAAATGCACAAGAAAACAATGAATTTCAAATTATCAACCTTCCTGTAGTTTCTTATATCTTTCTTCTACTCTATACAAACTCTTGTTCATGAATTCACTCACTCACATTTATTCACTCATTTATTTATGTATTGACCATCTACTCTGCCAGGCAAGGAGTGATGTGCTGGATGTACAGGGTAAACTAAACAGGCCCAGTCTTGACTTCATGGGTACTTCACTAACTGACGTTTTATGAATGAGCAGGATTCACAGCTATACTTGTGTGCAAATTACTTAATCACTCTGAATCTCAATTTCTTCCTCTGTAAAAGGGGATTAATAATATCTTCCAAAGAATCGATGCCTTTGAATTGTGGTGCTGGATAAGGTGGTTAGATAGCATCATCGACTCAACGGACATGAATCTGAGCAAACTCTGGGAGACAGTGGAGGACAGAGGAGCCTGGTGTACTGCAGTCCATGGGGTCACAAAGAATCAGACACAACTGAGCAACTGAACAGCTACAACAGCAACAACAAACTGTACCTATTTTTATTAGGCATGTTAATATTAACAACAACATTATACAATAATATAATGAAGCTAGTATATGATTTCTGATAGTTTCTTGAGCACTTGCCTTGGGGACAAATAACCAGATCTAGGTAAAAAGTCAAACTAGTCCATGGGGTTGCAGAGTCGGCTGCAACTTCGGGACTGAACAACAACACATATCTTCTCTGTAGGGCTTTTGTGTTTCTGTGTCGTTCATATCCGCATATCTCTGATTACTTGGAATATGGTCAGCCCTATACATTCATGACAGACTCAAGGGATGTATCAAAGAGTGAATATATATTAATAGATCAGTTAAATAGTGGGTATACAATAAATGGTAGTTAATATTATAAATAATACTAAGTTTCTCCTCTCTGTTATCCACTGTCATAGAAGATATCAGGAGTAAATGTGACAGTTTATATTTGTCTAGTCTCTTACTTTCTTCCCATTGCTTATTTTTAAAGACCACTTGTACAGATTTCCATATCACGTCCTTGAATAATGCTGTGAAAGTCGTCAGCACAGGGCTTTTTCACTCCATTTTCCCACTGAAGATGGAAACTCAAAAAGGTTGACTTATTCAAACTAAAACAGCCTATCAGGGGTAAAAATAATTGTTGAATCCAAATTTTCCTGCTGGGAGTTCAGTGCACACAGACCATCTGAAGAAAGAATACTGCCATGCCTCACAGAGCTGGAGTTTCAAAAATCAAGTGATAACCAGGGATGGCTCTCCTCATTGTAATTTTTTGTTCTTAATTCTGCCCCTGGAGTCTTATGACCTATGTACTCACAACTCTAAAGCCACTGCATATGGGACACTTAAACCTTTGAACTTTCAAGATAGTAGGGGAAGTAAGAAAAGGCGTCAAGGCTGTATTTTGGGAGACATTAACTCATTTTAAGCATGGTTAAGGGCTTAAAAACTATCTCGGAACATGGATAAATTATTGCTCTTTTCATCAAAGCAGTTCCTGGATATGTTGCTTAAAATGGGGCAGCATTAACCGTAAGTTTACTTAAGAACAGTTGGACCATAAAGAAGGGTGAGCGCCAAAGACTTGATGCTTTTGAATTATGGTGCTGCAGAAGATTCTTGAGAGTCTCTTGGACTGCAGTGGCAGTGAGATCAAACCAGTCAATCCCAAAGGAAATCAACCCTGAATATTCATTGGAAAGACTGGTGCTAAAGCTGAAGCTTCAATACTTTGGCCACCTGATGCGAAGAGCCGACTCACTGGAAAAGAATGTGATCCTGGGAAAGATTGAGGGCAGGAGGAGAAGGGGGCAACAGAGGATGAGATAGTGGGATAGCATCACTGACTCAATGAACATGAGTCTGAGCAAACTCTGGGAGACAGTGAAGGACAGGGAAGCCTGGCATGGTGCAGTCCATGGGGTCGCAAAGAGTTCAGACACAACTGAGTTCCTGAACTGAACTGGACTCCACACAGCACGCCAGGCTTCCCTGTCCATCACCAACTCCCAGAGCGTGCTCAAACTCATGTCCATCAAGTTGATGACACCATCCAACCATCTCATCCTCTGTCATCCCCTTCTCCCTCCTGCCTTCAATCTTTCCCAGCATCAGGGTCTTTTCCAATGAGTCCATTCTTCATGGGGTTGCAAAAAGTCAGACAGGACCCAGGGACTGAACAACAACTGTCAAGAAAGACAAGAGAGATTATCTCAAGATAGGGGAGTGATCAACAGGATTAAACACTGCTGAGAGTTCAGTAAGAGATAAAAAAAGTGCCTCTGGCAGGCATACTATTTTTAAAAATATTAAACTGACTATATTAAAATTTTTATTTTGTTCAAGAATAGTTGATTTATTATATTATGTTAATTTCTGCTGACCAGCACACTGATTCAGTTACATATATGTGTGTGTGAGTATGTGTGTATACACACACTCTTTTTCATATTATTTTCCATTATGGCTTATCACAGGATATTGAATACATGGTTCCCTGTATTATACATAAACGGATACGCTTGAAATTTTTCTTAAAGAATGCTGACCTGAGGCTTCTTGTCAATTGAAACAATAGTTCAGGGGAAGGTGATATCTTGAACAAGTCCTTCAAGGAAGGAAGAACTTAGGATTCCACAGAAAGGAAGATTCTACCAAACAGGAGGAGGAAAGAAAAGGGAGTCCTCCAAAAGGGAGAAGGAAAGGGCAAAGGATCAAAAAGCCATCACCCTGGTCCTTCCTCTAGGTCAAAGGCCCAGATGCTGGAGGTAGGAGTGAGTGGAAATAAATGTGGAGATCTGGGGGCAAACTCCTAGAACAGCAAGGACTGTGTCCCACTAGGCTTTTGGTACTCTGAGGAAAAGTGCTCCCCGGAGTCTCTAGTTCAGTAAAGGCGGACGCGGTTGTACAGAGGCAGAGGGAAAGTAAAGCTGAGACAGGATTTATACTATATATCCAACCTCCCACTCTCAGTTTTCCAGTTCTTCCTGGCTTTCACATGGTATGGAGGATAACCAGAAATTCCCATGTGCTTTTGGTGGAATTTCAAAGGAAAGCAGCTGAGAACCAGAGGACTCCCTATACGATGGTCATGCTAAAGAATAAGGTGACCCGTAAGCAGGCATTTCTAGATAACTAACCTATTTCAAAGTCATTGAGAAAATACGAATGCAATGCTAAGCATCCCTAGAGCCAGCAAGATCTAAGATGGGGGCAAATACACCAAAGGAGTAACTGGGCTCTGACACCTAACGTACAGACCACAAATTCTCCAGTTGCAGGTTGTGAGCAGACGCTATTAAGACATCCAGTGGCCAGGAAAGATGGAAATAGCTACATCATTCAACAAGGACTCAAAGGATAGCCTAAGGAATTTCATGCAAATCAGCTACAAGTTCCTATCATCCTGAAAACAGGTAAGGTTTCTTTTTATACCAAGCATACCTATAAACTTTGTATAGGTAGTTTACATATGCTATAACTTGATATAACTTCCCTACTGGCTCAGTTGGTAAAGAATCTGCCTGCAATGCAGGAGACCTGGGTTCGATCCCTGGGTAGGGATCCACTCCACTACTCTTGCCTGGAGAAGTCCATGGACAGAGTAGCCTGGAAGGCTTCAGTCCATGGGATTGCAAAGAGTTGGACATGACTAAGTGACTGAACTTCACTTTTTTTCATACCTATAAAAGGGGCTTCCCTGGTGGCTCAATGGTAAAGAATCTGCCTGCTAATGCAGAAGACTCAAGTTTTATCCTTGGGTCAAGAATATCTCCTGGAGAAGGAAATGGCAACTCACTTCAGTATTCTGGTCTGGGAAATCCCATGGACAGAGGAACCTGGTGGGCTACAGACCATGGGGTCACAAAAGAGTTGGATATGACTTAGCAACTAAACAACAACAAATACCTATAAAAATTACTCAAAACTAAAAAAAAAAAAAAAAAAAAAGGAGACACCTTTAATGGAAAGATGAATATTTTCTTCTTTTTTAAATAAAAAGGATGGCATCACCAACTGAAATAAAGAATATGATGTTTTAACTTTTCCATCTCTGAGTATCTGCAAATCCATTTGATGAACTGATGCGGAAGTCACTAGAAACATTAATAAGAGTTACAGTGAAACTCATTGGGCACGGAAACTACAGTAAAGAGGTTTGAGGAATAAGATGAGGAAATGGGGGAGGAACAGAAACGCAGCTCAAAGGATTGGTAGAGTTAGGATGGTTACCTGGAGTATGAGGAAAGGATTTGGTTTATGTTGGCAAATAATTGAATACATTTAAATGTTAATGAGAGAGAAACCAAAAGAGAGGGATTGAAAATTCAAGAAAAAGAAGAAAATTAATGGAGAATGCAGAAAAGAAATACAGTAGAAAAAAATACAGGGGCATGTCGAACCTGAAGGAGAGGATGACCTTTTTAAACATACTACCAAAGAAAGAAAACTCTACAAGAAATACTAACTTGATCAGTTGCATGCATCAGAAATCATGTGACATAGATAAAATATAGATGGTTTTAATATATAATAAAATTTAAAAACTCAATAAGATAATGTGCAAGCAATGTAAATTAAAAAATGGACAAGGGGCACACACTGAAAATTCAGAAAGGAAAAAAGTGCAAATCAGTAGGCTTATATACAACTAATGTCCAGGCTCACTTGTAATAAAAAGCAAATTAAATTAATAAGAAACAATCTTGCCTATCAAATTGGCAAAGATAAAAATTAGACTGTTTATTTCCTTTGCAATACATAAAACATTTTATAACTATTTTATAAATGGGTCTGTTCATTTATTTTTATCTCTTATTTGCCCACTAAACTGGACATTTTTAGAAAGCAATAAAATTCCCATCTAGATAACTTTTGCATATTTTTAATTCCTTGTGCAATGTTGGGCCCTTAGTAGGTCCTCAATAGACATATTAAATGAATAAATGCAAGCATGAATGAATGAATGTTGGGGATGGCACAAGGCCTTTGCAATATCATGCTGAAAGAGGATCAAGCCCACCAGGAGAGAAGCTTGAAAATATCTGTCAAAGGTCAATGTCATATTTTTCAAACTAGAAAATACATTTTTAGGAATTTATTCAAAATAAATAATATTTGCATAATTTAGGATAAGGATGTTCATCAAAAGTTATTTGTAATCTGATTACAATTTACAAATAGTTTAAATGTCCACTGATAAATATCCAATTAAATAAACTGTGGTACATAAGGTTAATCATAGACTAAGTAAACAACCATTAGAAATATGATTTTTAGAATTTTTATGGTATAGAAAAATGCTCAAATATAGTTTTAAATGAGAAAATTACATTTTAAAACAATATATATAATACAACCTCAGCTTTGTTACAAAAAAACAAAACTTGAGATTCATAAAATGACAAAAAGCACACAGCATTTCTTTTCTTTGAGCTTTTTTCTATCTTTCAAAATTTCAACATAGGAAATGAAAAATATTTTAATTTTAAGTTTAAGAATTTCTTCCAGGACTCTTTAGAACTTAGAAAAATCTAAATTTTTTCCCACCTTGTTTGAAGAGAGGAAATTGATGGCCTATTTTTATAAATCTCAAATCATTCCTAATTACTCTAATTTTAATCCCAATCTTTAAAAATATTTGCACACAATTTTTTTTAAATTTTTATAGTACTATGTGTATATTTTTTTATCTATCCTTTAAAAAAAATTCTGTTCTTAGAATCATTTAGTTACTTAAGTCTAACAACCTATTTAAGCCCAACTTAGATTAGAACCTTCATCTAAAGGATTTAAGGCAGATATAAAAATTTAATGACCTCATATTAATTATAGAATTTAACTGCAGTCTTTAAATAGAATTGTGTATATTCTTATGACTCCCATGGCCTTTATTAGCTAATAGAGTAATTCTGTTTTTGCAGTAACTCATTTGTGCTATTTGCATTAGATTAAAGCCTCTTTACAAAGTTTCCCTGTTTAGAAGATAAACCACTTTTATTTCTGCTCCTTGTTCTTTTCTAGAACAAGTGCCCTAATGCATATGCACAGGTGTTTATGATGCATATTTCTAGCTCTTTCTAGCTCAGCATTGATAGTGCTGCTTTAAGTGGCAATAACATTCTTAGGCCGGGCTAGGGTAGCTTTGTTTAGAAAATGTCACTTTCCCACTAAAATATATGACAGGTTGCATTTGTCTATATCTCCTTTAATCCTGACATTGTTTCCTCTGTACAACCCACAACTCTTCTCATTTTGTCTGATTCATGACAGCAGTGTGATTAACTCAAACCATCATCCTATTCTTGACCTAGATCTACCTGAGGTGATAAGATGTGAGAGAAGCTCTGGAAGGCTACGGGACAAAGTAAAAAGTGCACATTGTGGATCGGACAATAATAGAGCACATGCCGGCCTGAGGTTTAATCACTGAAGGCACCGGAACAGTCATCTGAGCATCTCTCGGTATGTGGCGCAGATAGAGGCAACAGTAAATATTTGTTTAGTTCATGGATGTTTAAAAGTAGGTAGACGGCAGTAAATGAGTCTTGGGGAATAGGAAATAATAGTATGTCATAGAAAAGGGTGGGGTGGAAATTCCTAAAGATTTTCATAATTTTCCCTGCATCTCAACAGGACTGCACCAGGACCATGTTAGTATAATTCAGTGTTGAAAATTTTACATGTGTGATTTTATTGCTTTTCACAATAACTCTGTGAAGCAGCGTGATTCTCCCTATTTTAGAGATGGCTATACTGAGGCAGTACTCTTGCCTGAAAAATCCCATGGACGGAGGAGCCTGGTAGGCTGAGAGTCGGACACGACTGAGCGACTTCACTTTCACTTTTCACTTTCATGCATTGGAGGAGGAAATGGCAACCCACTCCAGTGTTCTTGCCTGGAGAATCCCGGGGACGGGGGAGCCTGGTGGGCTGCTGTCTATGGGGTCGCACAGAGTCAGACACGACTGAAGTGACTTAGCAGCAGCAGCAGCAGCAAACTGAGGCAGAGAGAGAATGAGTGAGTAGCTGCACTCACTCATTCTAGAATTCTAGGTTCTAGAATTTGAACCTAGACTGCCCGACTCTCAGGAGAATCTCAAGTCACTACACTGATGGCTTGCAGAAGAACCCAAATTTTGAAGCAAGTTAAATTGAGGATTAAACTTACCAGGTACCCAGTTTGGATAGAGATTCCAATATTCCCCAGTGGTCATAAGGTTCCCACTAAGATTCAGTTCTGAACGACCAGCCTTTCCAATTCCGCCTGTGCTTAAAAGCTCCATGTGATGTTTTGGTCCTCTAGATAATTGTTTTATTTACTACTACTAGAAGATTCCCTAGAGGACAAAATGGCAACCCCACTCCAGTATTTCTTGTTTAGATAATCCCATGGACAGAGAAGCCCTGCAGGCTACAGTCCACAGGGTCGCACAGAGTCAGGCTTGACTGAGCACATGTGCAAATACAGTAGAACTGATGAGTCTTGATGATTTTACTCCTCATTTCAGGGCCTGGATTACCTTCTTTTATTGGCTCTACTTATCCTATGTATACAATAGAGCAAAATCCCATATCCACTGCAAAGCTTTTCTTATTTCCCTAACCCTTTGAAACAATTCCCTTTACTGAACACCTAGAATTTAGTATCTGCCACTTGTTATGAAATTAACATATATCATCTTGAATTATCTTGAAGAAAATATAAAATATATACATATATATGGTAAAATTTAGAGAGAGACTACAAATGGTACAGAGAATTGATATAAAATTTGATTTTACAGATCCGTCCTTTTGAGTTAGATCCTAGGCACCTGGAAATGAGGAGCTCAGTTACCTTTGTCCCCTCCTCCCAGTAACTCAGGACAGCGGCCCACACATAATGTCTTCCCTGTTGACACTGATGCTCATGTAATTACAAACAACAGTCATAAAAGCCACAAAAGAGAAGGCAAGACCCACAGGGCATTCATAGGTACCATGTACTAGTTAGCATTTTAAGCACATCATCTCATTTATTCCTCCCAACAGTCCTATGAGCTAGTACCTCACAGAGAACTAAGACACAGAAAGGTTAAGTAACTTGCTCAAGGTCATACACCTCAGAGTGCTGACTCTTCTCACTAATCTTGTTTTAGAAAACATAGCATTTTTTTTTAAATAAAAGTGCTAAAATGTTGACAAGGAAGGTTTTTTATCATTAGTTTTAAGTGAATTAATGAACACTTCTAAAATTTGTTAGTTTTGGCAGTTCAATATTTAAGACTTTGCCTTCCAAGGCAGAGGGTGCAGATTTGATACCTGGTTGGGGAGCTAAGATGCTAAGATGCTTCGTGGTCAAAAAAACAAACAAGCAAGCAAAAAACCCAAAACATAAAACAGAAGTGTTAATGTAACAAATTCAATCAAGACTTTAAAAATGGTCCACATCAAGAAAAAAAAAATTAAAACATTTTTGTTAGTTTTAATTTCATAGTCAGTAAATGTCAATAGATAAAAACCACATAAGCAAGAGCTCCGTAGTGTCTGCAATAATCTTGAAGGTATAAAATAGTCCTGTGATCCAAGCATTTGAGAAGCAAGACTTGCCTGAGACTATCTGACCTCGTAAATGCTCTCTTGTCTTATTTCTCACCACTTTCCACCTTGCTCAGTCTCTCTGACCGCTTGCGTGTTCCAAGAACATGACAGCCTCATTTGTCTCTCAGTCATTTTGTACTTGCTATCACCTCAGATTATTTGCAGGACTTGCTCCTTCACCTTCAAGTCCAAGTTTGAATGCCATCTTTTCAGAGAGACTTGACTATATCACTTAAAATTTCAACTCCTGACACTCCCTAGTGCCCTTCCACACTTAATGTTTCTCCTTAAACCTTGTACAGTTTGCTGGGGCTGCCCTAACAAACCACCACAAATAGGGTGACTTTGCAGAAACTGCTTATAGTTCTGGAGACTAGATTTCATAACTACTCATTATAATTTAAGGGCTTATTTATACAAAAGCAATTCTTCCTGCTAGAGACGCGGATAATATGCCTACGAGTGGATACACCTAACTCTTCATTTTTTTCTCCCTTCTATCAAATTTCTTAATTTTGTCAGTTTGCATGGAAATTGACTGTAATATATTCAAAAATTTCCCCCCTCACTGTACCATGAGGTAATAAATTTTCATCTTTGGCTAATTGGATCAATAAGGCGTTCAGGGACAATATCCACTCGATGGATAGCGAGTTTGAGATCAAGGTGTTGGCAAGGTTGATTCATTCTGAGGATTGTGAAAGTGAAAGTTGGTCAGTCATGTCCAACTCTTTGTGCCCCCATGGACTATACAGCCCATGGAATTCTTCAGGCCAGAATACTAGAGTAGGTAGCCTTTCCCTTCTCCAGGGGAATCTTCCCAACCCAGGTCTCCTGCATTGTGGGCAGATTCTTTACCAAGTAAGTCACAAAGGAAGCCCAAGAATACTGGAGTGGGTAGCCTATTCCTTCTCCAGAGGATCTTCCCTACCCAGGAATCAAACTGGGGTCTCCTGCATTGCAGGCAGATTCTTTACCAACTGAGCTCTCAGAGGATTGCGAGGGCAAATCCATTCCATGCATTTCTTCTGGCTTCTGGTAGGTTGCTGGAAATCTTTGACATTCCTTGACTTGTCGGATATGTCGATCCTGCCTTTGTCTTCACACGCTGTCCTTTGTCTGTGTATGTGTGTGTATAAATTTCCATTTTTTATAAGGACACCAGTCATACTGGATTAGGGCCCATGATAACGGCCTCACCTTAAGATGATCATCTACAAAGACCCTATTTTCAAATGACGTCACATTCACAGGCAATGAAGGTTAGGACTTCATCTTTTGGGGGGAACAATTCAAGCCATAATAACCCTTGACACCATCCTAACATACTATAAAACTTTGGTTTGCTTGTTATTGCAAGTATTCTCCCTTTAGAATGCTTTTATTCCTTGGACTCAGAGTTTGCTAATTCACTATTATATGACCAGAGAATAAAACTGTACCAGCACAAAGTAGATGCTTTAATGAATATGTATGGAATGAATGAGCTATAGCCATTTGGTGGAGTAGGAAGCTGGATAGGAGGATATAAGATGACATTAGACCAGTGTGTGCTTGCTCAGTTGCTTCAGTCATGTCTGACTCTGTGACCCAATGGACTGTAGCCCACCAGGCTCCTCTGCCCATGGCATTCTCCAGGCAAGAATACTGGAGTGGGTTGCCATGCCCTTCTCCAAGGAATCTTCCCAACCTAAGGATCAAATGCACATCTCTTATGTCTCGAGCACTGGCAGGTGGGTTCTTTACTACTAGCAGCACCTGCGAAGTCCAACATTAGATCAGTAGTTGAGATCTAAATCAAAGGCCTCGTGTTCTTGATACACTTAGGAATCTGTGTGGGTATATCCCAAGTCTCCTTATAAAGACTGGCCTGCTTTACTGTCCTAAATGCTATCACTATATACTTGGATGATTTCTCCTAAGAATTAAATCGCATTTTAGTGTTAAACACTTTTGCATTATTGATTTATCACACAATTCTATATTTTACCAATAGTCTATACATTTACTACCACTTAGAAATTTCAAAACAGCTCTTTATCATTTAGGGCTTTACTTATAACAAGAACAATTCTTTCTGCTAGAGATGTGGATAATACACATATGACCACATACATTTAACTGTTTATTTTTTTCTCTATCAGATTCTTTCTCAATTTTGTTACCCTGCATTGGAGATATATATATCCAAAACTCTCCCACCCCTCTGTCGCACCATGAGCAAGAAATTTTAATCTTTGGCTAATTAAATCAATCAAGCATTTAGGGGCCAATGCCCACTTGATTGATATAATCAACTGAGTCTGTGCACCTGGTAATCTAGGACCCATCAAAGGAAAAAGAAAAAAGAAAAACCCCAAGCAGCAGCAGTTTAAGTTGAACAAATGTGTGGGTTTTAAAATTACTCTCACGTCAGAGTTCGACATACAGTTTAGGGAATAATTCACCTTTTTTTGGATATTTTCAGCTAGAGACTTCTAAGCTGTAAATTAGCATTCTTAAAAGCAGTCTTTTTAGTTTAGCTTAATGACCCTGAACCCAAGCAAAGTCATTCAGTCTCTAGCAGATGAAAAGGAACTGAAACAGCCCACTAACTGGGTCAGGGGAAAAGTGTTTCAGAGGCTTGCACAGGTTTTCTTTTATAGGTTTTTTTTTTTTTCCCTAGAATGACTGAAGAGAAAGTATTTAGATGTAATATAATATGCTCTGTCCTTCAGGCCTGGAAGGAAACTTTTAAATCTGGGAAGGACTAAGAGGTTATCTAACTGAGCATCTATATATTTACAGACTAGGAGGCACAGGTCCAAAGAGCAAAGTGATTTCCCTGAGGTCCTTTGGCTTTAAGAGGATGGCAGCAGGAAGGTCTGGTGCCTAGGAGGACGTTTGTGAAAAAATCTGAGCCTGCGACCGGTTTTCCATGATGTTCCTAATTTTAACTCCGCAGTAAACTGCCCCCGCCCCAATTTACCTACCTCCATTTATCCCCCAAATTTACCAATGATTTTCAAACTTGAATGCTGCACACAGTTTCACTGTCAGATGATATATTGCTAAGAAAGAGTGCTTGATGGGAGACGGCCTGGCATCTCGATTCAAAAAAGCCATGACAGGTAGAAGGGCAAAGAGTCTATAGTCATTTTTCCTTAGAAGGTAAAGTGTGCACTATTAAACTCATTTACTCTTGCAAATATTGATAGTATTTTCACATTCTGCTCAAGGAAAACCTGAGGGGATAATTCGAACTTCAGTCATAAGGCTTACACTGAATAAGATCTATACTCTGTGATTCTGAAGGCTTAAATATGTGTTCTAGGCATTCACCCTGCACCTCCCCTGAGCTCCCCCAAAAACATTTCTTAAAAGTGAGGTATCTGTGATTTAAATCTCAAAACACAAGTAACTGCATTTCCAAAAATCTATTCTTCCTTTATGCTCAAGCTTGGAACTTTCATAATATTATTAGCATATAGCAATACAGTATTTACTACCACATTAAATATTTAACACTTTCACAAATAGTAATAAAAAGTTCTAATGTAGTATTTAGTACTATACTAAGTCCTTAGTAATTTCACAAAAGTTCTAGCTTAAAAAGCTACTCCCTGGCTTTACTAATTATAAAAATTATATATATATATATATATATATATTCTTGAGATAGCACATAATAATATGTTCCATAACACATAAAATAGAAGGTCTGGATCTACCTATTACAACCTGAAGGAACTCTTTTTTACACGTAAGTTAAATTTTTTTAAACAAACTATTTCAAAATGAGTCAACCGGGTTTCCCTGATGGAGACATAGGTTTGATCACTGGTCTGAGAAGACCCCACATCACGTGGAACAACTAAGCCGCTTTGCCACAGTTGATGAGCCTGTGCTACGGAGCCCGGAAGTCACCACTTCTGAGCCCGGAAGTCACCCCCACTGAGCCCACGTGCAGCAACTTCTAAAGCTCGTGCGCTCTCGGGGCTGCGCTCCACACACAAGAAGTCACCACAATGAGAAGCCCCAGCACCGCAACTAGCCCCTACTCACGGCAACCAGAGAAAAGCCTGCCCAGCAGCGAAGACCCAACACAGCCAAAAATGAACAAGCAAAATTATTTAAAAAGATGAATCAACCTGTGACAGGATTAAAAATACTCCTGAAACATGTTTGTTCTACATAGGAAGACACGATAAACACTTGCTAATTCCCCTGGAAACAAGAGAAAAGCCATACCTTCACCGACACCTACAATAGGCAAAATTGTATTTTAGGCACTGGTCAAGGATACAAAGGAATGCAGGGCATAGTTGTTACATAGGGCGATCTCTATAAGAACTTATCAAATATGTACAAGTATTAATAGAAAAGTAGCAATATATAAGAATGACCATCCCTAAGCAGCTACTAGGGTAAAAAACGATCATATATCACTGCTTATTTAGTACCCCATTTATGTTTACCTTTTGACCTCAATGGTCATAAGAGCAGAAATAAACCACTCTTCTCAAAATGGATCAAAATCAAGTAGAAGATAAAATGCATGAAATTTATACTTGTAAACTTGGAAGTAAATGGGCCCAATAGACTCTCCTCTTCAAATTGCTTTGAGGGGAGCATCTGAGATTTCACACGGGACTTACCTACTCTGAGAAACAAAATCCAACAGAGAACAGAAAAACTAAGGGCAGGTCATCATTCAGAAGACAAACACATCAGAAACTACTGGGATGAAGATAATGTAATTTAGATGTGGAAATCAGAAAACTCAACACTGACACGTACTTTACAGGTGGGAAAGTATATGCCTGACACAATGCATGTCCCCAGGTATGACAGCCGGTCCTCTTTGACACAGGCTGGAAAGGCATCAGAGAGATGGTAAGAGGTAAAGCTGGTTTTAAAAGTGGAAGTGGATGAGGCTCCTATACAGCGAGAAGGAGGCAACTTAGGAAGCATGGATGTATTGAAGACAATAATTCCTAAACACAAACATTGCTTATAACAGTGAATACCAGGACAATGGTACATTAAAAACCCCAGAACTTTTACCAGTTAATACTTAGAAAAAGTTTTCTTTTAATGGACCTCTTAATTTATTGAGAGCCTACTACGTGCAAGGCATTTAGCCACTGATTAAAAAAAATTACCAAGAAGGTATCTCCTTTTACAACTTAATATCTGATGAGAGAGGTTGGTGTTAAAAAGAGAAATAAGCAAACACAAAATCACAAGTACTATGGGAATGAATAATAACAGGGACTGGTTAATTTAGATTCAAGGCTGACAGTTAAGCCCTGAAGGATGGCTGCAAGTTTCTAGGAAAAGGGAGATGAAACTGCATTTCAACTGAAGAACTAGCATTTTTTTTAAATCTTGGATTTTTATGGCATAAAAGTATCTAAGCCTTAAATAGGAAATGGGGAAAATAAATCAAATTTATCAGGAGCAAACAACTAGAATATCTTTAAAGGAAAGTTATATTTATAGAAGTTAAGTCAGAAGATTATTGCCCTTGACCAAAGGTCACTGCCAATATATCGAAAAGCTGTTAAAAAAAAAAAAAAAAGTTTAAACAGTTAAGCTGAGATTGACATTCTCTGACACAGAAAACCAGGCAGGAAATTTGAAGGAATATTTTTCCCTCAAATCTTCTCCTCTGAAATAGTGATAAGATGAGATCACAAGAAACAGAATACATATATTTAAAAAGTAAATAAAATAGAAATTCAAAAGTATAATATCTTTAAGGGAACCGAATGAACATTCCAAGGCAAATAAAGGAGGAAATATATTCTATTCCTATTCTTGATGCTTTCAGTTCTGGAGTCATAACTGATGCCACATGATTCCTTCGGGTAGGAAAAAGTAACTGGCGGAAATATCATCTCAGAATGACCAGTTTTGGCTAGAGGAGACTGTACCTGCTAAATATTTATAGGATTATTTCAAGCATTCTGTTTTGGGTTGGAGCTGGAGCCAAACCACATATGAAAAATACTGTTGTACAAAATGCACATAGCCAAACTGAAGTAGTGCATTTCATTTCAAAAGCACCTTACAGTAAAATAAATCGTTTTTGATTGCTCAAGAGTGGATATGTTTTATTAGTATATACGATTATCAGACATTTCCTACCAGAGGAAGAAATGATAAGGGATGTATATTTTTTGTCCTAAAATTAGGTTCCCATGTTGACTCTAGGAAAGCCCTTGGACCTCTCTGACATTCCATTTTCCTTATCTATCAAAATCAAATTATAGGTTTGAATTATAGGTTGTTGACCTTCTCCACCTCCAAAATTTTCTGATTCTATCGTATGAATTCCCTACTTTGGTTAAAACCCATTCTTCTTTCTTCAAGTATTTCTTACTGGGTAAGTGTTTGGAATTCAGCAATAAATGACATTGCCCTCAAGCAAGCCCAGTTAGGCAGTGGGATGACTGATCAGGAAACAGACTCTTATGATAAAAGGTGCTACGTGCCTGGGTGTTATGGTAAAATCTAGGAAGAGGAAGTAAGGAACTCACAATTATTTGGGCAAATACAGCCTTATTGCAACTAAACTTTGCTCTCTTGAATTATTTTCTTTGTTCCCCAGAAGAGAGGTAATTTTTATATGGGTTGAGAAGTGCTATTTCTCAAGAGAAAAGTTTCTGAAACTGGGGGCACTAGTGGTCAAGTTCTAGGAGAAGTCCTAGTGGTCAGCATCTTATTCTAGGCCTCGGCAATGCTCAGAAGCACATTCATACTGAAAACTTAACTTCTCGTCTTCTGAACATGCATCAGGGTGCGCACACAGTGCCTTTGACCTAGTCAATTCCCAGTCACCAGGTTACCAATGAAATAGGTCAGGTCTCCCATATCAAATATTTGAAGGTGCCATCTTCTGAGATAAGAGTTCTATCACATGTAGTCTTGTCTCAAAGAACCTCCTTTGTTAGGAGGCGGGGGGTGGGGGGGCGGGGAGAGAGAGAGAGGGAGAGAGAGAGAGAGAGAGAGAGAGAGAGAGAGAGAGGGAGAGGGAGAGGGAGAGGGAGAGAGAGAGAGAGAAAGAGTTGTGAAGTAATCTAATTTGAGACAGGGACTGTTTTTAAGTCTGGACCACTGATATATTTGGAGAATGACCCTGATGTGTCTGCAAGAGCAATGCTTGCTAATTTCATTCTTCCACCTTTCTGGAGGTGCCTGGGGTCCATCCAATAGGGAGTAATTATCACATCACATTAGTCAAAGGCTGAGGAACAATGACCATTTTAAGAGATCATTTCCATTTCAGGGGGGAACATTAAATGGCTTTTATCTGTTTGGGCAATTGAGATCAATACAAATTTGTTCCGTTTTTTTCTCCAAAGCACTTATTGCCATCTAATATTCATTTTCTGTATTTAGTGTATTTAATGTTGCCTCAACTAGCATATATGCTCTCTAAGGGTAAGAATTTTTGCTTTGTTTACTGTTATATGCCCTGAAACTTAAATAGTATATAATGCATGACAGTTGATCAATAAATATTTATTGACTGAATGAATGAATGAATGTTGCTAAACTAGCAGAGACTCAACATCTGATTTCATCTCTAGGTGGATTCTGGTAGGATGGAAAATCTGTACCTACAAATGGCTGCACAACTGTGGTAGAGCAGGCAACTAGGTCACTCTGCTTTTTTTTTTCTTTAATTAAATATATGTACTCTTTTTTGAAGGATGAAAAAAAAAAAAAAACTGGGGCTGTTTACATTATTTTGAGCAGCTACCAAAGGAGGTCAACTCATAAGTTCTGGAAAAGGAACCATAAGTCTTGTTAGAGGACATTCAGACAACCAATAGAGGAAGGTGCTCGAGAGTTAAGGAGTCTGCCAGGGCAGGCTCCAAGAGGGAGATACTACCTAAATTCACATAGGAAGTTTGTGCAGGTGTCAGGGAGGCAAATGCGTACAGCAAGGGGAAGAGCACTTGCAGTAAGGAGGAGGTGAGAAAAAAGAGAATCCTATGAGTTTGGGCAATTTCAAGTCTAACCATGTGGCTGGAATACAGATATGGGAAAAGAATAAGGGATGAACTGGAGCTTAAATGAGAGGCACAGCATATAAGGCCTTGGATGCCGAGCCAAGAAGGTTGGCTTTTACCTGAAAGTCAGCGTGGAGTAGTGAGTATCAGAGTCATGCTATAGTGTAAGAAAGATCCCACTGGAGACAGTGCGGATAAAGCACTGAAGCAAACTTAAGACTGGGACATACCACCCAGTTAGAAGGCTGCTGCAATCCTGGTGAGAGATGACAGTGGCCTGAAGTAGACAGTGTGTCTGGGGAAAAGCATGTGGATTTCAGAGGGATTAAAGAGGTGGAATGGACTCACCAGCTGATTAGGTGTGAACAGTAAGAGCGGCTTTCTGCATACATAGATGGTGATTCCAAGATGAGAGTATTAGAGAAGGATAATACTAGAAGGCTCTACAGATACAAAGTGCATGATTTTCCTCTATCCCTCGCTTTTTCAAATAAACTCTAAACCTTGGACAAATTCCTTTACCCTTTTTCTCCATCTACATAAGGGTTTGCACAACATCTACAACATGGGTTTAGAGCAAGAAACAAGACTTGCACAGATAGAATCAAACTAGTTGGGACTGAATTCTGTCCCTAGAAGAGCAATGCTCTCATCTGCAGTTTTCCCATCTCCCCAGTGAGGACAAAAAAGCTAAACGGTTATTTGTTGCAGAGCTCAAATAAAATAATGGAGGCCTCAACAGTGTATCTCAAATACTCAGGAGCTATTACTAGTATAATCATCACATGTGTGTTAAAAGGAAATGGCATATTACAAACCATTCTGTCCATTTTGTGGGCCAGTTTAAAGGCTTGGTATACTTGGGAAAGGGCAGTGAGCGGATTTTTAACAATGAACAGGAAACAACCGGCTAGAATTGAGATTCTGCAGCCAGTGTGTGGCAGGAAACCGTGGCTCAGGACTCTGTGGCTGGCCAGCAGTGAATCTGTATTTATGGTCAAGGCAGTCTCTAGAGGGCTCGACGTGGCAAGGGAAGTGGGTAACAGCACTTGCTAAAATTTAAAGCGCTTCCACTCAGACCCAATAAAACATGAGGTCAACATCGCTGGGAGCTGAGAAGTCCCCTGTACTTATTAAACGCTCACCCAAAGCAAAAGGTGGAAGTGTCTCACTGAATTTCTCTCTTGGAATTTCTACTAAGGATGCTGGTCTGCCCAGAGGAACTTCATACCAATGGTAGAGCTGAACAGAGTGGGGCACAAGAGAACTAAAAACACTGCAAAATGTTCCGCAGCCTCGTTCTAACCAGACTGTGGGCCCAGGCCATGCAAGGGGGGCGGGCGGGCCGGGGGGGGGGCGGGGGGCGGAGGCTTGTGATGAGAAGCACGGATTTTCAGCACAGAGTATGTTTTTGGCTGCAACTGTGTAGGCTATGGCAGCTTACCAGACAGCCAGGAAATTCTGCAGTGGTTTGGGGCCCGGCAATTCATTGGTGGCTTATAAATGTTCAGAAGGCTCAACTTTCTCCTGAGGTTTTGAAACTATGCCGTTTTGACATGCTTCATAAGAAACTGCCTAAGTATGGTTATTTAATCCCCTTTTGTAGACTTTTCAAGAACTCACAACCATACTTCTACCATGAAAAAAATAGCCCCATGTATTCACAGTAAAACTGAGTTTCTGTGAATGAGGTTTCAGCAGTCCTGGTGGCCATACTTTTTGGAGGTGACATGATCAAACTGTGGGTGAGTCTGTGTGTGTCTTTAAAATGCTGCCCCTCCATCTTGTATTCATTATTACAGTAGACATTTTATAGCTCAAGCAAGTTTGGGAAACACCAATTTGTTCTCAAGGTTATTATCAACAGATGTTTTATTATTTTGATCATACAAGACAAGTCAGTTAAAAAGACCTGCTGTATGTGCGGCAACCAACATAAAGTAATCTCAAAGAATGAAAGAATGTTTCCACCAGATGGTTGAGTCTGCATGTGGCTATAAATTGTGCATGATGGATGTGAACTGGGTTAATATTCAATTTCCTTTCTCAGAATCCCAAGAATGACACATAGCCTTCTAAGACTAATTCATTAATTCAATAACCCTGAGATTTAAAAAGTAACTGATTTCACAGCCAGCGCTGCCATCCCTTAATGTCCTTACCCTTCCTTCCCTACAGAGCACAAATGCAGACCCTAAGTTCAAGTTGAGAAACATCCCTTTGGAAACCAGAGGCAAGAATCCTCACATCAGCTGTTCAAATGCCAGCCTTTCCAGAGGAAAAATCACCATGCCATGTGAAACGACACAGTTGGCCTTGACAATGGGTGGAGAGACACTGAAAAGATAGGGCAAGAGGTCCTTTTGGGGAAATTTTAGCATCAAACCCATCTCCATTCAGATTTCTGCTCTAGCCCCTTGCTAAATGTGCAATCTTGAACAAATCACTTTATCACTCAATGCCTCAGTTTGCAAGAGAGTATGATGATAATTAGTTCACAGAGTTACTGCCAGAAAGATTACAGAAAGTAATACAATACATAAGTTCAGATTTATATATAGCCCAGATTTCCAGAATATTTCCCCATATATTTGAAAAAGAACCCCCCTGCTTATTCAGAATTACACTACAGCCAAATCAGAGCGGTGCACAGTTGTCCAGGCAGAGCAGTGAACTGCGTTTTAACTGCATCCTCAGCTTTTGGCACAGGACGTGCTCCATTCACCTAAAAGCATCCTTATAGGCACTGCCAAACATGATTGACTACTCTAAAAAGCATGTGTTGTCATTTCTGTCAGAACAGTCCAGGCTAAAGACAGCCTGTCCCTAATGTAACATGCTTGAAGAGAAGGCAGTTAAATAACACTGACATGAGTTTAATTTTGAAGCAGTAATAAATAGCCTTTGTAGAATACCTTGGCACGTGTAAATTTTACTGCTGAAGACAGACACAGAGAAACATGCTACCAACTAAGAAACATTCACTTTAAAAAGTGATCAGTGCAAAGACCTGAGTTTTTATTTCACCACTGTAAAGTCTGTATGGTTATCACTCACCTAGACCCAGACATCCTGGAATGCAAAGTCAGGCAGGCCTTAGGAAGCATCACTACGAAAAAAGCTAATGGAGGTGATGGAATTCCAGTTGAGCTATTTCAAATCCTGAAAGATGATGCTGTGAAAGTGCTGCACTCAATATGCCAATATATTTGGAAAAATCAGCAGTGGCCACAGGACTGGCCACAGTTTTCATTCCAATCCCAAAGAAAAGCAATGCCAAAGAATGCTCAAACTACCACACAATTGTACTCATCTCATCAAGCTAGTAAAGTAATGCTCAAAATTCTCCAAGCCAGGCTTCAACAATACATGAACCATGAACTTCCAGATATTCAAGCTGGATTTAGAAAAGGCAGAGGAACCAGAGATCAAATTGCCAACATCCACTGGATCATCAAAAAAGTAAAAGAGTTCCAGAAAAACATCTATTTCTGCTTTATTGACTATGCCAAAGCCTTTGACTGTGTGGATTACAACAAACTGTGAAAAATTCTTCAAGAGATGGGAATACCAGGCCACCTGACCTGCCTCTTGAGAAATCTGTATGCAGGTCAAGAAGCAATAGTTAGAACTGGTCATGGAACAACAGACTGGTTCCAAATAGGGAAAGGAGTATGTCAAGGCTGTATATTGTCACCCTGCTTATTTAACTTCTATGCAGAGTACATCATGAGAAACGCTGGGCTGGAAGAAGCACAAGCTGGAATCAAGATTGCCAAGAGAAATATCAGTAACCTCAGATATGCAGATGACACCACCCTTATGGTAGAAAGTGAAGAGGAACTAAAAAGCCTCTTGATGAAAGTGAACGAGGAGAGTGAAAATGTTGGCTTAAAGCTCAACATTCAGAAAACAAAGATCATGGCATCTGGCCCCATCACTTCATGGCAAATAGATGGGGAAACAGTGACAAACCTTATGTTTTTGGCCTCCAAAATCACTGCAGATGGTGACTGCAGCCATAAAATTAAAAGACACTTGCTCCTTGGAAGAAAAGTTATGACCTAGACAGCTTATTAAAAAGCAGAGACATTACTTTGTCAACAAAGGCCCGTCTAGTCAAAGCTCTGTTTTTTCCAGTAGTCATGTATGGATGTGAGAGTTGGACTATAAAGAAAGCTGAGTACCAAAGAATTGATGCTTTTGAACTGCAGTGTTGGAGAAGACTCTGGAGAGTCCCTTGGACTGCAAGGAGATTCAACCAGTCCATCCTAAAGGAAATCAGTCCTGAATATTCATTGGAAGGACTGATGGTGAAACTGAAACTCCAATACTTTGGCCACCTGATGCAAAGAACTGACTCACTGGAAAAGACCCTGATGCTGGGAAAGATTGAAGGCGGGAGGAGAAGGGGTCGACAGGTGATGAGATGATTGGATGGCAGCACTGACTCAGTGGACATGAGTTTGTGTAAACTCTGAGAGTTGGTGATGGACAGGGAGGCCTGGTGTGCTGCAGTCCGTGGGGTCGCAAAGAGTCGGACATGACTGAGCGACTGAACTGAACTGAAAGTCTGTATGAAAGAATGCTTTTCAGGCTTATATCAAAGACAGTTACAGAAAACAAGACAGCAAGTCTGGTCAGCACTCCAGGTAGTAGATCTCCCTGAAATAACGGCTCTAATTCACAGGTCTGGCTCCCTTACTAACTCTTGGCTCTCTGCAGGAAAAGACTGTATCATGTGCTACTTGTTCACAGCGTCTAATACACCTGTGACAGAAGAGATGCTCAAGTAATGCCTGCTGAGTGAAAAAAGCATAAGTTCCAGGCATCACAATCAACACTTATCTGTAGAATGAAAGAAAAAATTTAGGGGGAAAGTAATAATCAGGAGACTGCCAGAGGAAGAAGATCATGTGGGAAATAAAGACATGGGGAAGCTGTAGAAGAAAGAGTCTGGGGATGAAGTAGATGTTAATATTATTTTGTTAAAATTCAAGGCCTCTCACGTGAAGAGAACTAGACCAGTAACAATAATAATTGCCAGTTCTTGTATAGTACTTTTTAGGTCCGGGCACTGTTTTAACTACTTCATTGTATATTTATGAACACATTTAGTATTCACAACAATCCTATGAAGGTGGTGTTATTATTATCCCTATTTTACAGATGAGGATACTGAGGTACAGACTCAGAGACTTGCTCACATTCACAAAGGTAACCAGTGTTAAAGCCACAGTTTGATCTCAGGCTAAAGTGCTGTAAAGTCCACACTTGAAATACTTTCCAATGTTGGTAAAACAATTTGGTAGAAATTACTAGAAGAGAGTCAAATCAATGTAAGAATTACTTTTCAAACAGTAATGCTCAAGATTTAGAGGGTTAAAGGGCTTTCCCACTTATTGGAGGTACACGATAAAAATTTGTTATTTCGATGTGTTTCCCATGAGTCTAAACATTCATGATAGTTATTTTTCAATGCATATATATGGAATTTAGAAAGATGGTAACAATGACCCAATATGCGAGACAGCAAAAGAGACACAGATGTAAAGAACAGACTTTTGCATTCTGTGGGAGAAGGCGAGGGTGTGATGATTTGAGAGAATAGCACTAAAACATGTATATTACCATATGTGAAAGAGATCACCAGCCCAGGTTCAATGCATGAGACAGGGTGCTCAGGGCTGGTGCATTGGGATGACCCTGAGGGATGAGATGGGGAGGGAGGTGGGAGGGGGGTTCAGGATGGGGAACACATGTACACCCGTGGCTGATTCATGTCAATGTATGGCAAAACCCACTACAATATTGTAAAGTAATTAGCCTCTAATTAAAATAAATTAATTAATTAAAAAAAAAAAAACTGAACAAGGTATTAGGCCCAGGGTTTTAAAATTTTATACAAACAAAAAAATCTAAACTTAAAAAGAAAAAGAAGAGCAAGTTTAAATTATTTGGGTGATTTCAAATCTAATTTGACATGAGAGAAAGTCTGATTTCAGCTTAACTTTGGAAATTAATTAACCACATTTTGATATATTTAGTTTGTTTTACCTCCAATGAGTGTTCATTGGAAGGACTGATGCTGAAGCTGAAACTCTAATACTTTGGCCACCTGATGCGAAGAGCTGACTCATTTGAAAAGACCCTGATGCTGGGAAAGATTGAAAGTAAGAGGAGAAGGGGATGACAGAGGATGAGATGGTTGAATGGCATCACCAACTCAATGGACATGAGTTTGGATTTGTTTGCTATTAAAACAAAACCCAACAACAAGAGTTGGAGAGAAAAGAGCAAGGCTGGAAGTTAAAGATGTGATTTAGACTGGCCTTTGCTCTGTATTGAGTGACCTTGCAAAACCCATGTCAATGTTTTCTGAGCCCTCGTTTGCTCATTTTTAAAGTGAGTGGCAAATTTTCTTTTCCTAATTCACAGGGTAGCTTGAAAGATGAATGATATCTGAAAAATATTTGAAAATAATGAAATAATATTAAAGCATGAGCTGCATCATAATTATATGTTATATTAGTTAAATAAAGTAATAAAACTGCATGCATAGTAGAACCAATTATGGCTTCATAAAACATGGATATAGTCTCAGGAGGAAAGTTTAAAAAATACAGTTGAAACACAGCTTGAATTTCATTTTTTGAATTAGAAAAATACCAAGTTTGCAAGATGTGATGTCATGAAAGAGGATAGTGAAAAAGTTGGCTTAAAGCTCAACATTCAGAAAACGAAGATCATGGCATCTGGTCCCATCACTTCATGGGAAATAGATGGGGAAACAGTGGAAACAGTGTCAGACTTTATTTTTCTGGGCTCCAAAATCACTGCAGATGGTGACTGCAGCCATGAAATTAAAAGACGCTTACTCCTTGGAAGGAAAGTTATGACCAACCTAGATAGCATATTCAAAAGCAGAGACATTACTTTGCCAACAAAGGTCCGTCTAGTCAAGGCTATGGTTTTTCCAGTGGTCATGTATGGATGCGAGAGTTGGACTGTGAAGAAAGCTGAGTGCCAAAGAATTGATGCTTTTGAACTGTGGTGTTGAAGACTCTTGAGAGTCCCTTGGATTCTGCAAGGAGATCCAACCAGTCCATTGTAAAGGAGATCAGCCCTGGGATTTCTTTGGAAGGAATGATGCTAAAGCTGAAACTCTAGTACTTTGGCCACCTCATGCGAAGAGTTGACTCATTGGAAAAGACTCTAATGCTGGGAGGGATTGGGGGCAGGAGGAGAAGGGGACGACAGAGGATGAGATGGCTGGATGGCATCACCAACTCGATGGACGTGGGTTTGAGTGAACTCCGGGAGATGGTGATGGACAGGGAGGCCTGGTGTGCTGTGATTCATGGGGTCGCAAAGAGTCGGACACGACTGAGCGACTGAAATGTCATTTTTGTTGTTTTTCTCAAGTTAGGGTAGCATTATTGAGCTGTGAGTAAAGTTTAAGCAAATGGTGGGGAGAGGCGCATGACTTATTGCTCAAACATTAAGAAACAATCCCACAGAGAAATAAATTCCTCCCCATCTACCTCCTACTGTCTTTGTCTTTTTCTTGAAGCTGCTTTCCACCTTGCGATGTGAATCAAAGACATTTTGCCATTGGGCTTGTTGTTTCCTTTTGATAAACATGTAAGACTTAAGGGCAATCTGAATATATCATGGCTGGTTCGAGAATACTCTATTCTAAAAAAGTCTTCCATATTTTTCCTGCTTACTGATGGCACCACATTTGAAGACAGCTCATCCAGTTCTGCCACATACTAATTTTGTGATCATGGATAAATGCCTTAACTTCTTTGACCTACAGTTTTCTTCTTGGTAAAAGAGAGGCTGTAAAACTTATGTCACAGACTAATTGTTAAAATTTGAGATAATCAAAAAAGTGAACAACATACAAAGCTAAACTTTCAGTAAATGATATCGATATACTTAGTGTGGCACCAGCATTAGAGAGAGCATGAGCGTTGGCTCCAGCTTAAAAGAAGGTCCTATCCACCCATCCAACTATAAACACATGGAAACACATACAAATACATGAAAGACATATATATATATATAATATAAAATGTGTACAAAATTTATACATGTATGTGAGTGTGTACAGAAACATGTCTGTGTATATAACACACCATCAGGATGAAACACTAATCTCTGTATCTTGTCAAGAGACATAAATGAGTCTTCTAGTGACTCTGCTAGTGATATACTTTGTTCTTCTCTGTGTGTGTTAGCCGCTCAGTCGTGCCTGACTCTTTGCAATCCCATGGACTGCAGCCTGCCAGGTTCCTCTGTCCATGGGATTCTCTAGGCAAGAATAGTGGACTGGGTTACCATGCCCTTCTCCAGGGGGATTCTTCCCAACCCAGGATCGAACTCAGGTCTCCTGCATTACAGGCAGATTCTTTTCCATTTGAGCTACCCAGGGAGTGATTCAAAACAGCCAGATGTAAATGCCAAGCATGAAAAGGATTTCATCCATTAAGGGCCTCTACATAAAAGGTAGACAGGATATGAACACAGATGACAATGAGAAAGCCCTGAGGTGATGAAAAGGATGGATAAGCTAACTCTGACTTGGGAACTTGACCAAGCTTTTCAGAGAAGCTAACACATAAGCTGAGTTTTGAGGAAGAACTTCTCAGTCAAAGATAGTAAGGGAGTGAAGAGCAGTCTTAGGATCAACAGAACCTAGTTGGTGATCCTGAATTAAATTCAAGGTGACATTCTTCTCAATGACTAAATGTCTTTGTTTAATTTATGCTGAGTCTATACAGACCAAATATTTTTAAACTATGAAAGTACACCTTGGAGGTTCTGATACCTATGAATATTTTCTTATTATGTACGCTCTGTTTCTCCAAAGGATAGATGATTTGAAAGTGCAAAAATACCTAAATCTCATCAAGCTAAGTAGATAAAATAGAAGCTTTTAAATCCACTAGTTCTAATTGCTTCTCAAATAAGTTTCAGTTTCCTTACTGTGCATCTCTGAGATATTAAAACTATTTTTCTTCTCCCTGTTTTTTTTCTTTTTCCTTTCTCCCCGTTAAAGCAGGTATTCATTGCAAAGGGAGGTAAGGAGAGGGAGAGTTGAAGTCAGAAGCAGCCTGCAAAGACCTCCCTGCTTCTGTTTCGAAAAACCTAAGCCCTTTGAAGAAATTAAAGGGTTTTTGGAGGAAGTAAAAGAGGAAAGAGGAGTCCTCTCCAGAGGGAATAAGTGGTTTCCCAAATGGAAGGGCAGGGGAGAGAGATTCCTTGAACTTGAATATGCATGTGTGCGTGCTAAATCATGTCAGCTGTGTCCGACTCTTTGTAACCTACGGACCATAGCCCACCAGGCTCGTCTGTCCATAGGATTCTCCAGACAAGAATACTGGAGTGGGCTGCCAAGCACTCATCCAAGGGACCTTCCCGACCCAGGGATCAAACTTGTGCCTCTTATGTCTACACGCTTTGGCAGGCAGGTTCTTTCCCACTAGTACCACCTGGGAAGCCCTGACCTGGAATAAGAGAGAAGGAACAATTTTCAGAGATAAAGGATTTTCAGGCATGTCTAAGGGGATGGGGCCCTAAAGTTTAAGCTTCCTCATGACCCGTTTATGTCTTTCAGGATTTGTTTAGTTGTGAGTCACTGAACCTTCCCCCACCACCCCCCTCCCGCCGCCCCCCGACCACCACCATTTAAACTGGTAACACAACAAAAGAGATTAACAGAAATTCAGAAGGAGGGCTTCAGAGATGGTTTGCTTCTCAGTTTCAAGATGTCACCAAGACTGTTCTTTACCCCCATTTACCTACTCTGCCTTCTAAAATGGTACTTCATTCTAAAACTGCAATACTCTTCTGGCCATCAAATGGCTCTAAGCTACTATCTGAGCTACAGGCTTCCTCACTTCCTGCCCATGAAACAGGGTGGGTTTCTGTCATGGAATTCTAAGCAAGAGTCACAATTCACTCTGACTGTACTGAAATAGGTTGAGTATTCACCACGGATGGTGGCTAAGGGCCTTTCTCCATCAGTGCTCATTGGCTTAAATCAGTAAGGACCTATCGCATGAGTTCAGAGTTGCCTTAGCCTCCATCAAAGCACATGGGTTGTGTGGATAAAGGTGGACATCTGAACCAAAATCTGGACTCAATTAGCAAAGAGGAAGGGGTGAAGAGAAAGACATGGGTAGATAACTGACAAATGTCCACTACATCGTCAGCAGAAACGGGCAGACCTGCAGGAACAGCTCAGAGAGAAACCACAGGTGTTGCAGCAGTTACCTGTGAGGACACGTGACCAGTGTGGAGGCTGTCTTGTCACTGAACTATGAGATATCTCTGGAGGTGGTTGAAGTGTTTGAGGGAAAAAAAAAAACAACACAAAAAATGACTAAGTTTACATGTGCTGCTAGCCTGACAATTGATCTACAGAAAAACGGAGATTCATCCCTTAGAGTTTGTTCAGTGGCAAGTAATAACATTTCCGGCTTTACCAGTTCTCGAGATGGGGTACTTAGTAACTCAGGCATGATTGCTGGGCCCCTGTCCTACATTGCTTCTTGGGTCTTTGTTTTCCAATAATTTCAGGGCCTAGTATCTCCACCATGATTCTGAAGTTTAGAGCATCCCTGAGTTAGAGCTTTCTTTGCCATACCTCCTTAACCATCCACACTGTGTTGATATACAGGCCAGGAAAATAGATTTACTCTGATTAGAAAACTTATTTGGGAATAGTAGAATTTTGCCATTTCTGGGCATGTCTATCCCGTTGTTGATTTTTGTCTTAAAGCTGTTAATTTTAGAATCAGGTGTGCTTGCAATAGCATCAGATGTGCTGGTAATAACCAAGAGCATGTCAGGAAAAGCTGAGGGTCACAGTATAACAAGTGGTTTCCAGAAGGAAATATATCGGCCAGTTTAGATGATGCGAAGCTCAGGGTAAGGATCTAGAAGGGAGCACTTGGTAATACTCCGGTGACAGATGGTTTGTGGGGTGAAAGAAGGGAGATAAGTCAGCCTGGAGCTATAAAGAAAAATGGAGAAGGCTGGAGTCAGCAGCTGAATTTCAGCTAAAGGCATTTTGTGCCCATTTATCTAAATCAGGCCTTTGAGGTATGTTTACCAGGTAATCCTCAATCCTGAGACTTTGATGCTTGCATCTAAAGAAAAGTTAGATTAATGACCCCCCAAATGTCTGTAAACCATATTTCTCACAGTAAATTTTTTTTTCTGACATCTGAGGCCAATGGTTAACACTGCAAAGCTCTTTCCGCATGTACAAAAAACTTGCTAGCCTCCAAATCAGAGAAGTTTCTAGACAGTAGAGACTTAAATTCGTAGACCTGTCAGTAAGCATTCTCTTTACCTGCCACTTTTTTTTTTTTTTTATTGTTCTTTTATTTTCTGGGAGTTGAAACACAGTCATGGGTTACTTTACAGGAGACGCATGCCTAAGCTTTGCGGTATTAAGGTTTATAACAACCTGCCAACAGTATTCCCTACCAGAGAGCTCAGCTTTATGACCTTACCTCAGTGGTGGGAGACACAGTTAGACTTTAGAGAAGATAAATCTAAGCAAGGTGACATTTATTTTGAGAACAGGCTATAGCAGCCTGAGCCTGGGGCAGAACCTATTCAAGAACTTCCCCAGAGTGATAGCTAAAATACAAAACCAAGATACATTTGCATAAATACACTAGGCAAGTTATGGATGCCAGATTTGAACCAATCTGGCTAAGAAGAATTTAAGGGGAGGTCTCCCAGGGGCAGGGTATCCTGGTAGGCTGCCGTCTATGGGGTCGCACAGAGTCGGACACGACTGAAGTGACTTAGCAGCAGCAGCTCATGTAGCCAATGAGAAGAGAGTGGCTGTCCAGTTGGGTCTTTAGGGTAGATATAACATAGAAATTGGATGCTGCCAGTGTGTTCTCTCTTTCTCTCTCCCTCTTCGTTAACTTCTGTCTCTGTCTCTCTCTGTGGGAAGCCTCATTTTCTCAGATGAGCTTGCTCCACGAGGCAGGAAATTCATATGGCAACCACTCTTTCTCTCCTCTCTCAGAACTCTACTGCACAGCTGGAATGCAACACCTCTCCATTCCACAAACTCCAGTGTGAAAAATCCTGAGCAGTGCTTGTATTTGGCTTAGTCTGACTCAGGTGTCAGCCTGTAAACTACATCAAGTCCCCAAGAAGAGTTTTTAAAATAAAGATTTCTCATGTCCCACATACCCAAGATTCTGATTCATTTAGTCTAGGGCATGGTTCAGGGATCTGTGTTATTATTATTATTTTTACTAGCTTGCCAGGTAATTTCAATGAGTAGCTCTGGTTCAGTCAACTGTGTGACCATGCATGCTATGACTGGCAGTGATCCTCAGAATGTGGTTGGAATGGGGAGAGAAGCAGTTCCCCCAAAAGAAGAAGAATGCTCCTCCTGCCAGTTCTAATGTGCAGACAAAAAAAAAAAAAAGCTAACTATTTCATATGTAGAGACTGGAAGTGAAAGATCATTAGAATAAAATATTTAAAAGCATCTGAAGCAAATATCATAGCCAAAAGCTACTGAACAGAAAAGAAAACGGTAACCGCTTGTCTAGCCAGGAGCTAAATTCTTGTGAGCTAACAAAGAAGGGCGGAGAAGGCAATGGCACTCCACTCCGGTACTCTTGCCTGGAAAATCCCAGGGATGGAGGAGCCTGGAAGGCTGCATGCAGTCCATGGGGTCGCTGAGGGTCAGACACGACTGAGCGACTTCACTTTCACTTTTCACTTCCATGCACTGGAGAAGAACTGGCAGCCCACTCCAGTGTTCTTGCCTGGAGAATCCCAGGGACAGGGGAGCCTGATAGGCTGCCATCTATGGGGTTGCACAGAGTCAGACATGACTGAAGTGACTTAGCAGCAGTAGCAGCAACAAAGAAGGGAAAACAGAGATACAAAAAGTTTGGAGTTATTCTAGAGAAAGCTATGGCTGCAAACTCAAGGGCAGACTCCATTTATATACTTAAAATGCATTCATAATTGGGAACATAGACCTTTTGGAGATCACTTAAGAAGCTTATCATTTGCCATTAAAAAAAAAAAAAAAAAACTCTCTCCCTTTCTCTCTCTCTCACACACACACAAACACACACAGAAAAGCAGAAGCATACGTTTGCCCCTTGACCTAGTCCTAGAATCATGGCCTAAAGTTAACCAACAGTGACATCTTCGAAAGAAAGAATGAGGCTTAGATAAAGGTGCATTTACACACTTTATAAAAACTAATATTGAGCATCTATGCTGTTCCATGAACTATTTAAGGCATTTTACATGTTATTTCTATTTTTCACAACAGTGGTAGACAACAGATACTAGTATTACATTCATCATGAAGAAAGCGGAGGCTTAGCAGGTTAAGTCATTTCTTCAAGGTCACATAGAAAGTGGCCCATTCTGGATTCAAAAGAAGTCTGAACTCAAAATTGTGCTTCTTTGGACTGCTTATGTGAATCTACACTTGTTCTAGAAAACTTGCAATACCTTCCACAAAGCCAATAACACTTTGATCAAAATTCACACATATTAAGTAAATATTTTTACATCTAAATACACACTTACGTTTGGATGATATCTATATCTGTAAACATACATATGTGTGTATACATTTCAAACACACTAAAATATACACTGATAACTGCAAATGTGTAAAATTTAGAGTTTAAGAAGATTATCTAGCATTAAAATTATTTAACTAAAATAGAATAAGACTGTACTATAGCTGACTATAAGAAATCCCATCAAATATCTTCAGGACTCTGGCTTTTTATTCCTGTTACTACTAATTTGAAATAGCTAAAGAGATCCAGAAGAAAATCTGAAATTTAGAAACCTAAAGCCTCTACATTACTTGAAGCAACAGACCCTTAATTCCATTTGAATTTAGGAATTTTCATCTTCATGGAAACTCGATAGTGTGAGATAAATAAATTTGGCCTGATTCAGACACCCAAGGAATTTCTAGTTAATTTGAAGCCTGGATTACTCTGGAGACTTCATCAGTAGACAACTTTAGTTGGTTACTGCTTACCTGCAGTTTACAAATACTGTTTAAAAAAATTCCCAAGTTATCCACCTGACACCCCAAACTCAGTTCATCTACAGGAATCACTTTTCTCTGCTCTATAGATATGTTGATTTTGGCATGGGTCTAATAATAAGTAACAAAATCAATGATTTATACTTAGGAATATGGCTCAGCTCTTAAAAAAAAAAAATTGCAAAAGAATATCCCCGACGTGTCAGACAGAATATTCAAATAGTGTCACATGGCCATACATTCTGCAGCTGTCAGGAAAACACTCCAAATGTTCTTTTTCTTTTTTTGGAGGCTGTGGTAGGGGTCGGCAGATGGTCAGATAGTCACTTCAACATCTCTGCTAAACTGTAGTCATGCATGCTGGTCAGGGTTATGAAGGCATGATGAATCTATTATCCATGCTGGGTCAACAGGCTTCTCTTGATACAAACCATATTAGGGATATGTAACCTATTAATTTCATTCGTGAATAATGGACAAATCATTCAGAGGCACAAACATTATACTCAGCTACCTTTATTAATGTCACAAGAGTTGAGGGTGTCAGGAAGGCTTGAAATATCACAGGTGTCCACGCTGAGAGGCGCAGATTGTGTAAATGAAAGGAATTTGTTGGGCTATTGTCTAGGCCTCTTTGACATCTTTGCTCTCTCTGGCATTTTCTCATCCTACAAAACATCAGAATCTCTTCTAAGATTCTTAAAATATTTTGAATCATCTCCTCCACCATCATCATTGGCAGCATTTAGTCATTAATTTATGGCACCCCACTCCGGTACTCTTGCCTGGAAAATCCCATGGATGGAGGAGTCTGGTAGGCTGCAGTCCATGGGGTCGGGAAGAGTCGGACAGGACTGAGCGACTTCACTTTCACTTTTCACTTTCATGCATTGGAGAAGGAAATGGCAACCCACTCTAGTGTTCTTGCCTGGAGAATCCCAGGGATGGGGGAGCCTGGTGGGCTGCTGTCTATGGGGTCTCACAGAGTCAGACACGACTGAAGTGACTTAGCAGCAGCAGCAGCAGTCATTAATTTTCTGTCTTAAAGGGCACATCAACAGACAATCTGTTGAATCCTGTACACCCAATACTGCAGCTAAAGTGATCTTTTTCAAACACAAGTATGATTATATTACTTTTTTCTGCCTAAAATTTTCCAAAGGCTCGCGATTGTCTCCAAGATACAATTTAAAATTTAAATGTTATCCAAGGCATCTATGTTTCCAGTCCTTTCCATCCTTCCTGCCTGCTTTTTCTCTCTGTCTGAATCTCACTTCAAAACTTGAGCCACAGCCATCCTGAACTGTTGCTACCTGCAGTTCCTTGAGCATGTCACTTTGCCATGGACCCCTGCACATTGGCACTCGCTGTTTCCTGAGAGGTCCGCTTCTCCTTCCTTGTCCATGGCCAGTTTCCCTTCACCCTTCAGGTACAATGCCTCAGAGAAGTACTCCATTCTGGGCCGGGTAGTCACTGCATTCTGTTCTTCATTATGGTTTCTGCCCATTTACTTTTCTGTGTCCTCCCCCAGGTGGTGAAAGTCTACGAAACAAGGGCTGTGCTCAGCGCCCTTGTTCAAAAAGTGCTGGACACCTAAGTGTCCATAAGACAGGGGTGGGATTCACCATGTACGGCAAAGCAGCCAGTGCATCGGCTGATGCTACTATAGGGAAGGAGTCATCAACGTGCCCTCAAATTGGGCAGTGGTTTTCCCTTTTCTTTTAATATTGTCATAGGAATATAAAGAACACTACAATAAAATTCCTTCCATCAAGGAACTCACATTTCAGTGGAAAAGACATTTTCTTCATCATTTACTGTGAGAAATTCTCTACTTGTGTTAATTTATGCAGGGGAACCTTTCCCAAGAGGGGAAGTCAAGAAGAATTTCTTGGAGGAGAAAACACTTGAGCTTAATTTGGTGCAATTTAACTCAGCGGCAATGAGCTTAGGTTTTCATGTCTGGTGGGCATGGAGCTGGATCCCAGTTCTGTCTTTGACTAACGCTGTGACTTTTGACATGTGACTTAATTTTTGAGTTTAATTTAAACTCATTTAAATTATGTGTTCTAATGTGTTAAATGAAGTCAGCAATATCCACCTCACCGGGATGTTACTAAATGTGATTAGCTTATTACTAAACTAAATGTTACAGAGATGAAATACATAAAAAATGTGAGCTGTAACACATATAGCAAAGACCATAACTTCCTTATTGTGTTCCTTTGTTTAGTCATGTCCAACTCTCTGAGACCCCATGGACTGTAGCCTGTCAGGATCCTCTGTCCATGGAATTTTCCAGGCAAGAATAATGGACTGAGTTGCCATTTTATACTTCAGAGGATCTTCCCAACCCAGGAATTGAACTTCATCTCTCACATGTCCTGTACTGGCAGCCTGATTCATTGGATGTCTAACATCAATTCAAGTAATGGGGAGAAAGAACAGGGAAAGCTGGTATGAAAAGAATTCCTGTTGGATTGATGTAAATTGTTCATTGAGACTAAGAAGCTAGGTTTTAAGCTTCCTCAGTGATCCTATAAATAATGTTTGTGAGAACTATCAAATTAGCATGAGGGAAATGTTAAGAATAATAAGGATGCATGCTATTCTAAACCTTTATATTAACTCCTTTAACAACCATAACAGAAGGGATAGGCTACCCACTCCGGTATTCTTGGGCTTCCTTTGTGGCTCTGCTGGTAAAGAATCCGCCTGCAATGTGGGAGACCTGGGTTCCATCCCTGGGTTGGAAAGATCCCCTGGAGAAGAGAAAGGCTACCCACTCCAGTATTCTGGCCTGGAGAATTCCATGGACTGTATAGTTTATGGGGTCGCAAAGAGTCAGACACTACTGAGCAACTTTCACTTTCAATAATCACACAGGCCTAGGAAGTGGTTACAAATACCTTAGTCTCATTTCCAGATGTGGAAATTGAGACACAGAAACGTTAAGTACTCAACTCAAAGTAACTTGACCAGTAAGTGACAGAGCCAAACACAGGCCACGTGTCTCTGTTCCGCTGTACGTGCGGTGACTGAGCGTAGGCATAAACCCGAATAGTCACTGAATGCATACTGCATTCCAGACACTGTTCTAGGCGAACTGGATATAGAGTTGACTGTATATTTACATATAGCATATATTTAAGGAGGAGATAGATGTTAACAAAGTAAACAATACATAAATACTATAAATTTCAGATGTTAGTAAGGACAATTATATGACAATAAAACTATGAGAAGGAAAAAAAAAGTAATGGGGAAGCTACACTAACTTCAATGGAGTACAAAGGGGAGATTTTTTCGAGAAGGAAAAAAAAAGTAATGGGGAAGCTACACTAACTTCAATGGAGTACAAAGGGGAGACTTTTTCGAGAAGGAGACATTTGAGTTGATGTTTCAATGATGAAATGAGCAAATCTTATAAAGAGCTGAGGGGAGATTTTCCCAGGCACATAGAATACCATATATAAATGCCTCAGGTGGGTAAAGCTTGGCATTTGAGGAATGATGAGAAAGTCAGTGTGGTCAGAGTAAACTGTTCTAGGAGTTGAAGGTTAGGCCATAATGTTGGGGAAAGAAGCAGAGGTCAGATCATATACAGCCTTATAGGTAATGAGTGTAATTATCACCTCTTGGAGGGTTTTAGGAATAAAAGTGGTATGATCAGGTTTCTACTTCAAAAAAGATCACTCTGGCTACCTTCTGGAAAAGAATGGGCAGAAGCAGAAGCTATTACTGTGGTCCAGGCATGGCGTGATATTGATTTGGACCAAGAGTCAGCAGAGTGCTAAGATGTGACTGATTTTGAAATATATTTTTACGGTAGCACCAATAAGACTTTTGCCAGATACCAAGGGAAAAAGAGTAATTATACAAGACTTCTCGATACATTATTTTTGGCCTGAATTACAAGGAATATTATAGAGTCAATGAGTTCAGATGACGAATATTAAGAGAGAAGCAGCTTAGGCCCTGAGGACAGGAAGTACAGGGAAATCATGAATTCTGTTAGGAATATATCAAATTTGGGTACTGGGTTTCTGGAGTGTTCCTACATTTAGAGGAAGAACCAGCAAGGAGACTGAGAAAGGGCACCGATGAGATGGTAAATAAACAGGAGGGTGCTTTGTTCTGGGAGGCAAGAAATTAACACCTTTGAGGAATGAGGCAGTGACAGCCATATCAAGCGCTGCTGAGAAGCAGGACTGAGAACTGAGGCTTGTACTGAGCAAGATGGAACTTGCTGGAACTTTGACAGGGACCGTTTTAGAGCTACTGTGAGGATGAAAACATGAATAGGTTAACATAAGAAAAGGAAGTCCTAAAGTGGAGTTAATGCAGACAGACAGTTTTCCTAGATTTCAGTTAAGCTCAATAGAACAACGAGGCAATAATGGATGAGGAACATTGGGACACATTTTTTTTTAAGATGAGAGCTATCATCACGCTAAATTAAATTTATCTAGGAAAAAAAAAAAAAAAAGAAGGGCAAGAGAGAAACTGATATTACAGGAGAGAGAGGAGAAAACTCAAGAAGCAAATTCCTTAAATGGACAAGAGGTTATGGAGTCCAGGTTACAAGCGAAGAGCTGGCCTTGGAAACAATCAGGGAACAAAGAGAGCACACTAGTGAATCTGGTGGTAGGAAGTAAGGCAGTTTTCATTTGATGGCTTAGATTTTCTCAAGGACATATGGAGAGAAATTAATAGTTAAGAGCAAGGACGAGGGAGGGGGTGTTTGAGATTTGAGGAGATGAAATGAGATAGGAAACTATTTTCCCAGAGACCGAGAAAAGGATTTTTCTAAAGAAATTGCTAAGAACTGGTTGGTTGTTTTGAGAGTTCGTTTGAAGCCAACAGTTATAAATTTAAAGTGAGATGACTAGGTGCTTCTCTTGCCATGTCTAGTTGCTCAGGCGCTGGCATGGAGTAATTAGGAAGGTGTAAGTTTAACCACAGTAGGTTAATAAGGGCTGAGATGACCACAAAAAAGAGAGAGAGAAGGAAAAATGCTGAGTGTGTAAGACAGAAAATTAGATGGACCAGGAAACATAGGCCAAGGGGAGGAGGAAAGTGAGTGAAATCAGATTCAAGGTCCCAGTGGGGAGAGGAGGTGTACTAGAACAAATGATAAGGACACAGAGGTGGTGGAGGTGCTCAGAGAAGGCGATGCTCGACAGCGAGGTCTTGGAAGGGCTACAGCTAAGGGCAAGGATAAGCTTCAGACTGCGACTGAGACCCTTCGGGCGGGAAGTAAAGGCGGTGAGACGGCATGCAAGCTCATGAAGTGAGTGTGAACACACACTAGAACCCACCACTGTTTGACTCATGGAGAATGTTCTACCTCACATCACGGCTGGCGTCTATTTCTGAGCTATAAAACCAGGGTAACTAAATGGTGTTACAGTCAAGACGTATATATGTGTAGGGTTTGGGGGGCGAGAGGTTGACCTCCTAAGGGTAAGATCTGTGTAGTGGAAAGAGATCCTATGCTTAGAAGGCACTGCTATTGTCATCTTTTAATTCTTACTGGTTTTTAAGCAAAGGCCTCCCACTTTGATTTTGCACATTTTCCTACAATTTATATAGCTATTTCTGGACAGATGATTAGTGATTTAGGAGAAATGTCTTCTCTTTCCTCATTTGGGTTGATTTTCCATAAACCTCACTTTTATCCATTTTGCATGCCTTTAAAATAATTTATCAAAGTTCATAATGGAAGTTTTAAAGAACTCATCTGTCAAACACTTAACTTTTAATGTAAATTTCCTTTTAAAGCCATTCACAATAAAAATTAGGCTGGAAGTAAGAAATTACCTGACTAATAAAACTGAATAATTAGTAAACTGAAGAAGAAAAAAAAAATAAGTTTAAATGTAGATCTAGAGTCTGAATTCATGCTTGGATGAAAGCACAGAAAAAAATACTTGCATTTTTATTTCTTAATGTAAATATATTGCATATTTCCCTGGAGGAGGAAATTGCAATCTACTCCAGTATTCTTGCCTGAAAAATCCCATGGACAGAGGAGCATGATGGGCTACAGTCCAAAGGGTAACAAAGAGTTGGGCATGACTGAGTGTCTGAGCACTCACACACTGCATGTTTATTATGGAAAGTGTAGAAAATAAATCTAGACAAAAAGAAGTAACTAACAATTACCTCAAAATCCTTAACAAGAGTTAATAATTTTTAACATTTTGGTATGTATCCTTATTATGATTGTATATTATGCATACACAGATGAAGGTGAAAGAGGAGAGTGAAAAAGCTGGCTTAAAACTCAGCATTCATATAATTAAGATCATGGCATCTAGTTCCATCACTTCATGGCAAATAGATGAGGAAACAATGGAAACAGTGACAGACTTTATTTTCTTGGGCTCCAAAATCACTGTGGAGGTTACTATAGCCATTGAATTAAAAGACACTTGTTTCTTGGAAGAAAAGCTATGACAACCTAGACAGAATATTAAAAAGCAGAGACATTACTTAGCCAACAAAGGTTCATTTAGTCAAAGCTAAGATTTTTTTCCAGTAGTCATGTATGACTATGAGAGTTGGACCAGAAAGAAGGCTGAGCACTGAATAACTTATGCTTTTGAACTGTGGTGCTGGAGAAGACTCTTTAGAGTCCCTTAGACTGCAAGCAGATCCAACCAGGCCATCCTAAAGGAAATCAGTCCTGAATGTTCACTGGAAGGACTGTTGCTGAAGCTCCAATACTTTGGCCACTTGATGCAAAGAGTCAACTCATTGGAAATGATGCTGGGAAAGACTGAGGGCAACAGAAGGGGGAGACACAGGATGAGATGGTTGGATGGCATCATCAACTTAATGGACATAAGTCTGATCAAATTCCAGGAAACAGTCAAGGACAGAGAAGCCTGGCATGCTGCAGTCGACGAGGTGGCAAAAATCAAACGTGACTGAGTGACGCAGCAACAACAAATGGCTGCTCCAATTTCCAGGCCCACTCAATGGCAGCAAATATTAATCTTTCTTTTAAATGTTTTGCCAATTGGGTTGAGAAAAACTGTTTAGTATCATTGTTTGTTTAATAGTAAGGCTGAGCAAGGTTCTGGATGCTACTGGCCTTTTCTTTTTTGATGAATGTCCTGTTAATACCTTTCAGTCACCTTTTTCTAGGCGTTCTTTGGCCTTTTTCTAGGAGTTCTTTGGCCTTTTTCTAGGCAGTCTTTGGCCTTTTTCTTATTCTTCTCTAAAACGCCTTTATATTTTAGGCTTAGGTACACAAAATTTCCCTAATTTTTTAAATCTTTGCCAAGGCCTGAACAACGTGTTTTCAGAACTCTGCAGGGTTGCTTTTTTTTTCTGTATGAGGGAGGTTTTAAAATCCATCACATATTATTTTAAACTCAGGGAAAAAAAAAGAAAGAAAAAGCATGGTAATGGTAGTTAAGAAGATCATATTAATATCACGTAAATGAAAATACAGTATAACATATCTTAAAACGTATAGCAAAAGATTAATAATGAAAACAATAGGAAAAAAGTATTGATCCCTAGGTCAGGAAGATCCCCTGGAGAATGGAATGGCAACCCACTCTAGTATTCTTGCCTGGGAAATCCCATGGACAGAGGAGTCCATGGGGTCACAAAGAATCAGACACGACTGAGCCACTAACATTTTCACTGTCACATCACACAAGCTCACTGAATACTTGGCTTTCCCTATTCATTTTTCCAAACCCTAGCCATGCAGTACACTTAATCAAAGTTCTGGTGGGTTGGTCGGCTTGTCTCTATGCCTTCCACTGCAAACACTTCATTAATATTTTCATTGTGAGTGTGTGTATAATACACATTTGCACATTTCCCCAAGACAACCCATTAGAAAGCAGAATGTGGAATGCAAGATTAGGGTTTTGGATTATTGGATTTTTTCTTACCCTCTCCAATGTAATTTCTTCAAACTCATATTCAATTTCTGTCCCATTGACCTGTAAATAGGGGAAAAAAATAAAGAAAACTATTAAATACATTTTGAGGAGGAGAGAGCTGCATTTTAAATAACATTAGGGGGTTAAATTGCATCCTGGCTATGAATAAACCACACTCTATTGATGTTTGTGACTGAATGTTCTCTTCCAAATGAAATACAGTCTAAGGTGTTCTGAAATATGACTGAGACTCTACAAACAAAACAAAACAACAAAAAAACCTTCATTGTATCCTTTAAAATTTCTTGTTGTTTGGGAGAGAGAAAACAGCACAAAATATGTACTGTGAGTTTACAAAGAGAAAGCCATCTAGGGGCATTGTTACAATTACAAGGGAAATTTTTTTCATAATATCTTTCAATTTTTCTATGGATAGACTCTAAAATATGACCTTAAAAATCAGTGGTAAGGGCAACACAACCATATTACATTTTTGGCTGTAAAACAGCATTAAGAATGACCGTGTTAGATAAAGAATGCCTTCTCTTTATTGGTTCAAGCTCAGGTAATTTATCCCCATTATCCTCCTGCTATATTTGTTGAGAAGCCCTGACCCATGTAACCATAGCTTCAGTAGCAATGAGAAAAGAACAAACCAGGACATGCTTGAAATTCCTAGTGAGAAACCATTTTAACCATCCAACCAACCCTTAAATTGATTTGAACTTAGAGAGAGAAACACATTTTAAATATAGTCAGGCAACACAGAACATATGACTTAGATTTCAAGTGACATGAATACAGAACATATGAAGAGCTACTTTAAAATAATCTAACAAATATTAAATTCTCACTTTTATCTATCACAGATCCTTCTCAGCCAGGCAAAATTTCTGAGCAAGGAAATTCTTGAATTGGCTATTGTTGTTGTTGTTGTTAGAATATATCTCAACAACATTATTAACATTTAGAAATCAGTGAGAAAAAACTAATTTTCAAGTAAAAATCCATGATTTCTATAAAATTCTAATTTTACTTTACTGTCCCTTCTTTATAAGAATTTAAACACAGTTCTTGCATATTAAGAGCTTTATGGAGGCAAGGACCAGGCAGCCGCATTAACTAATGGAGCCTGACAAAAAAGAAATAATGAAGGAAAAAAAGTGAATGGATGAATGACTGAACTAAGTAAATTATTTACCTGATTTATAAACACAGGCATTTGTGGGTTCTCTTCCTTAAGGAATATGAATATGGTATCATTAACTGAAGGTATAATCATAACTATAATCAGCAAATATAAAGAACAATAGACTTTACTTATATGTGTCCACCAGACACTTAGAGCATGTTTTTGATTTTCTAATTATATGAGCTAATTGGTGAATCACATTTTATTGTGTTACTACATTATCAAACAGCCCTAAACCAAATTTGATTTTCTGGGCTTCAGCAACTTAACGACTCAGGGAAGAGAACTTGAAGATGTTAGAACTAAGCTTTAGTGACTTTACAGTTTTTTAAATTTTATTTTTCACATGAAAAAATCAAAACTCAAACTCCCTCTGTGTTCCCATATTAATTCTTTTTTTGGTCTTTTTTGTTTTTCAAAACTGTTTTTAGTTGACAGAGGAAGTCAGAAAGGGAAGGCTGAGTTAATGTAATGTGTTTTAATTCTCACAGTATGGCTCCATGAAGCTTTTCTTCGCTTCAGTGCTCTCTAGAGTGGAGCCCTTCACACTATTAAAGTGCTGCAAACTGCAGTGGGGAAAAAAGAAAGAAAACTTCAAAGAGAAGAAAACAACAAGCCTATGATAATAAATATCAGAGGAGAAAATTTTGTTAGGAAGTGCTTACAAGATAAGAATACTTTAGTGACATACATTGCATAGTTGGGGTCTACCAAAATCCTTCCTTAACATTTGTATGATCATACATGCTGAATTATAAATCCTAGAAGCATTATTTATACATATCCAAGTTTGTATTCAAAAGTTCCCCGGACAGCTACATGAACTATTGATGGCTTTACATTTACTCCATGGGTCTTTAGTTTTCAACCCAAGAAAAAAATGCCATTTTCCTAATTCAATAGTATCCAGGATCTCTTTACAGGAAGGGAAGATGACATCCAGGTGGGGATGTAACTGTCCTTTTAAAAGAAAATATTCCATGACTACAACTGGATCTAGTGAAATTATAAAGGAGTGAAAGGATTTTGGCATAGGTGAGACAATATTTCAAGCTTTACTTGAGGAGCATTTAAAACACGGAATAACAGGAAAGATATTTAAGAGGTTCTAGAGTTTACTGCTTCATCACTAAGACAGCATGATCTACACCGCCTAAGGGCCCCTAAGAAAAGAAATCCTACACTGATCCTTGGCAAAGACCTCAGGGGAAAGAATGAAATAGAAAGAACTAAGAATACTTCCATTTGATTCATTTCAATATTTGGCAAAACCAATCCAATATTGTAAAGTTTAAAAATAAAATAAAATTAAAAAAATAAAATATATGAAAATTTATACCCCCAAAAATAAAATAAACATAAGTGTTATAAAAGTGGGCTGTGACATTTGTGAACATTTAGTAGCTTTCCAGGTCGAGCTAGTGGTAAAGAATCCACCTTTCAATGCAGGAGGTGCGAGAGACACAGGTTTGATCCCTGGGTCAGGAAGATCCCCTGGAAAAGGAAATGGCAACCCTCTCCAGTATTCGTGCCTAGAAAATTCCATGGACAGACTACAGTCTACAGGGTCACAGAGTTGGACACGACTGAGCAACTGAGCACAAGCAGCACAAATAACTTTTCAGAGGAGTATACCAGTTCAGTAGTCTTTAAATACTTTTTGTTCACATTTGCTTAGAGGAATAGTTACTTACTGAGTGGTAAAGAGCCAAAAGGTATGAATAGTAATTCCCTCCAAGCCATAATTTTGTGTATTCTTACTGTGAAAAACCAAGAAAAACTGTCATGAAGGGCCTCCCATCATCTTCTGGGGATTTACAGACAATCTATTGTCTCAACTTGCCTTGATGGTCTCACTCTACTTCCAATTAGTTTAACAATATATGCCATTTAATTTAAAAACAAACAAACAAACAAACAAAAAAACCAGGCTTTGGGGCTTCCCTTGTGGCTCAGTGGTAAAGAATCAGCCTGCCAATGAAGGAGACTCTGGTTCAATTTCTGGTCCAGGAAGATCCCAACATGCTGAGGAGCAACTAAGCCCCTGCACCACAAGTACTGAGCCTATGCTCTAGAGTCCGGGAGCCACTACTAAGCTGCAACTATTGAAGCCAGCACACCACAACTATAGAATAGTTCCAGCTCAGAGCTGGAGAAAAGCCCATGCAGCAACAAAGACCCAGACAGCCAAAAATAAATAAAATTATTTATTTTTTTTAAAAGGGGGCTTCCCAAGTGGTGCAGTGGCAAAGAATCTGTCTGCCAACACAGGAGATTCAAGAGACGTGGGTTCAATCCTTGGGTCTGGAAGATCCCATGGAGGAGGGCATGGCAACCCACTCTAGTATTCTTGTCTGGGAAATTCCACAGACAGAGCCTGGCAGTCTACCTTCCACGAGGGTGCAAAGAGTTGGATGAGACCGAATGTGCATTCAATTTTGGCTTCCCCGGCAGCTCAGCAGTAAAGAATCCCCCTGCAATGCAGGAGATGCGGGCAGGAGACTGGTTTGATCCCTAGGTCAGGAAGAGTCCCTGGAGAAGGAAAATGGCAACCTCCTCCAGTATTCTTGCCTGGAAAATCCCAATCCATGGAGTCACAAAAGAGTCAGACATGAGTGGGCAACTAAACAACACTGAAAAATACTGCCAAATACAATTTTTTTCTTGACTAACAATATCTCCTGTGAGGTTTAAGCACCCTGGTAATGTTTTATGCTACTGGTGGTTTGCAGCCTGTACAGCTGTATGGAGATGGTTCCAGTTAACTCAGATCTGGCTCTGACCATCACCCACCATCGTCTCTCCACCTGGAGAAGTGAGAGGATCAGCAGCTTTCTAGATGTGGAGGGTCAGTAAAGTAGATGGAACTTCCCAGTTTTGAAATATGTTTTTGTTCAGATACTTGATTTTTCTGAACCTAATGGTTATGGAGTGTCAGCTGCTAGGTTTCCATGGTGGCTGGAAAATCAAATTGATGCCACATATTGTCCTGTCCTATTCTGAGCATTTAGCCTTCCTGGCCTCAGATGGAAGTTAAGACAATAGCATAACCTATTCAAATTCAAACTTGGTATTTGAAATTCTAATTTCATAAACTTTGAATACTTTATATATGTTTTTCTCTCCCTAACAGTCTTTAGCTAATTTCACTGCTTTTTCCTTCTTATTTCCCTTCAGTGCTATAGTAACCACCTGTCTAGGTGATAATATAATTTGATTTGAGATCTATTTTTATTTCCTGAAAAGAGGTTTTTCATGAATAAGACACGTGAACTAGTCCATGTTTTAATGTTCTTTAACTGGAATCCTAAATAATGATTCCTTTAAATTTTTTGTTCGTGTCTATATTGTAATTTCATTAAAACTAACAGCATTCTAAAATGTAAGAAGAATGAATTTTATACATCCCCATATCACATATTAAAACAAGTGCTGAAACATGAATATCCAAGTGTTGGCTTTTTAGGACAAAGCAATTCTACCCAATGAGCAAGTATTGAGCTTGCATGATGTGCCAAGTGATATGAGAGGCACTGAGGAAATAAAGATTTTAGTATATTATTCCTATTCTCAAGAAACATACAGTCCTTATGGAGGTGCCACATACAAACATTAAAACCTCACAGAAGTGTGATATCTAATATACAAAATACGGAAGTGAATTTGAGCCACAGCCCCTCTGTTGCCACATGCAAGAGCTATACAGATCCATTTACCATTGGCTGTGTATATATATTTGATTCCTAAGTAGTATAGAATATGACAGTAATGACTAATTCTGTCCATTATTATAAGTGATTATAATACAGTAAATAAGACTTATCTCAATCTTTTGACTTTTAGCATATAAAGCTGAGTGATGAATTTCAACATTGGTTTAAAGGTATCTATGACAACTGGCTTAAAAAAAAAGAGTATCTATCCATATACTTACGCCATTTCTGTATCTTTTAAAAAATGTATTTTTTAAGATTGAAATATAACTGCTTTACAATGTCGTGTTAGTTTCTGCTGTACAACAAAGTGAATCAGCTATATGTGTATGCAAGTTAAAACAATAAGTATATACCCATTAAAATGTCTAAAAATAAAAAGAGAAATTTTAGTTACAATAGCACATGATTGTCTTTATGAAATTGTTGAGAAGAATAAATGAGAGAACACATCTTAGCTCCTGGCACATAGTAGGTATTCAGTAGTGAGAGCTATTCTAATGAGTTTTGGATTAACAGTCTGCAGGGTCACAAAATTTATTTGATCAAATACTGAATATTTACTCATTTTTCTCTCGTTCTCTTTCATTGTGGCACAGGGGATCTTTGATCTTCCATGTGGCATGAGCGGTCTTCAGTTGCAGCATGCAGACTCTTAGTTGTGGCATTTGGGATCTAGTTCTCTGACCAGGGATTGGAACCTGGACCCCTGCATTGGGAGTTTGGAGTCTTAGCCACTGGGCTCCCAAGGAAGTCTCTGTGTTTTCTTTTTAATATTCTCTTGCCCAGTTTGACCATCATGTTGCTCTGTTACTGGCATTCACTTTCCCAAGGCTGATCTCATTGCATCCTTTATATTCCCATCTTCTTAGGGATATAAGACTTTATTTTACTCTCTTTTTTTTTTTTTTTGTACCCCTGTAGCTTCTGGCACCATGCCTTCTTCATAGTATGTTTCTGGAAGAATCTTTAGAACCAAGTCACGGGAGAACTCTAAAAATTGCATTGTTACTGAATTCTTCTCCATTAGGCAGCTCCTAATAACTGCAGTCTCTTCCTATGAAATATGGCTTCTTCCATCTTGGGACAGTTTTTATACACATGAATGAAGTGGTAAGTGGTAGTCGCTCAGTCATGTCTGACTCTGTGTGACCCCATGGACTGTACCCTGCCAGGCTCCTCTGTCCATGGGATTCTCCAGGCAAGAATATTAGAGTAGATAGCCATTCCCTGGGTCTTCCTGACCCAGGGATAGAACCTGCATTTCCTGCACTGGCAGGTGGATTCTTTGCCATCTGAGCCAGCAGGGAAGCATTGGTAAGTTCTAATTTATATACTGAATATATGAATTAAAGCATGATCTAACAGTTATTGCGAACCTACCATGTGCCAGGTATGAGCCCTGGAGAGAGAGGTATGAATGACATATGACTCCTGCCCTCAAATAACTCAGTCTAGCAGAGGGAGACTAATGAATGATAATAGGCAACAAAGTGATATGACTGCTGTGCTAATGCCTGTGATTACAGCAGCTGCAGAGACAACATAAAGGAAGGGATGTGTGATTGTACCGAGAGGTTGTCAAAAAGGGTTTCATAGAGGAGATGGTATGAACCAAACGTGTTCAGAGGCAGATGTCCATCAGAATGGGAAGGAAAGAGATGAGCCTATCAGGACATAGGAAACAGTGGGAACCACTTCTTCAGAATGCTCTGTGAGGGAAAACACTGGTCTGGAAGTCATTAAGACCTGTGTTGCAGTCTTGATTCTGTGGTGTAACATGCTGGGTAACCCTGGCAAGGTCGTGGTGCTTCAATTTTCTCATGCGGATGGATGATCTGGAGGTTGCTCCCTGCTCTGACCTTCTCACATCAGGGCTTTCCTCTCCATCTACTGTTGAAATCATATTTACTTTGCCTGTCACTTTGGTCAAGGTGCACCCAACCTTGACTTAAGGGCTTACTGAGGACTTTTCTATTAATTCTCCATTCCAAAGATACCAGTCGACAACCCATAATCCTACCAGCTAATATCTCCCTAATCTCCAGGGACTTCAGGCATGTCCCTTCTCCTTGATCTTGTCAGCATCAGGAAGGAGACTAGCTGGCAGGATCACCTGCTCTCCTTTGCTCCACTCAAGGACTCCACCTTCACCACCTTCCCTATTTCTTCTTAAAGATCTCAAGTCTACCGGTAGAAATAAAAGGTAGCTCTTTATCTTTGAAAAAGGAAAAAAAGGGGGAGTTTTGCTCTACCCTCAATCCAAAAGAAAGAACTGAAGGCTGATATTCATTATCTGCATCCTTTTTTCCAACACATTGAACTTTACATATCTCTGCTGAATGGATGAAAAACAAGTACTGAAAGTGATAGTTAATAAACCAGCATGGACGCTCTAATCAGGATGAGAGCATCATTAAACAAAGCCTGGAGGTTTGTCACACACAACCAAACTGCCCACTACTTTTTTTTAATAATGTCCCTCCTTCTAGACTGTTTCCACTAAAATTGTATCTCCTCTTCATATTAAGAGGAATTATGACAGAGAAATTAAAAGCTCAGAAGATGGAATCTAAAAGTCCCAAATTCCAATTCTGTCACTTATATAAGCTATTGAAATTCATCTTTGCTAAGCATTATACCCATTAGTGTAAGTGTTAATATTGTTTCTTTGAATAGAAGTAAGCAAAAAATTTTCTGGTTAAACTTTAGTGAGCATCTATTTTGATCTAAGGCATGTATCTGGTTATTTCAGGAATACTATTCAATTATAATGAGATTGGTTTACAAATATACAACATTATAAGAAGTTAAAATTAGAATACATAACATGTCTTAATGACCAGGATAACCACGATGGTGTGCTCACTCACCTAGAGCCAGACATCCTGGAGTGCGAAGTCCAGTGGGCCTTAGGAAGCATTACTATGAACAAAGCTAATGGAGGTGATGAAATTTCAGGTGAGCTATTTCAAATTCTAAAAGATGATGCTTTGAAAGTGCTTCACTCAATATGCCAGCAAATCAGCAGTGGCCACAGGACTGGAAAAGGTCAATTTTCATTCCAATCCCAAGAAAGGTAATGCCAAAGAATGCTCAAACTAATGTACAATTGCACTCCCATGTTATTTTACTGCATGAGTAGCTTTAATTTTTCTTTACCTTTAAAGAACATTCCAGACTATCCACCAGCTATCCCCAACCTACTTGTCTAGCTACAGATCTTAGATCTTATCTTCAAAATCATTTTCTAGCTAAGTAACTGAACTTAAATAAAATACCTCCTCTCTTTGGTATCTTTATTAATGTCATACACTCTACCATAAAGGGACTTCCCAGGTGGTAGAGAGTCTGCCTGCCATTGCAGGAGACGTGGGTTCTATCCCTGGGTGGGGAAGATTCCCTGGAGTAAGAAATGGCAACCCAGTCCAGTATTCACGTATGCCATGCTGCACCTCCACATAAGTATATTTACTTTATGCTTATTAAAATATTAATTTAGAAAAATAGTTTTGAATGCCTAGAATTTCCCAGGTACTAAGTTAGGTCCTAGAGATACAATAAGTAAACAGAACACAGTCCCTATCCCCATAGAGCTGGATTCTATTTGGGGACATGGGACGCTTCCATTTATGTCAGTCAAAGGCTGTCTCTTCTATAAAGTCAAACAATTTTTCTTATCAATCTTCTGGAAATCACTACTCTATTCTCTAAATCATCTTCCCCATGCTAGTAGCAATAATGATACTACTATTACTACTAGTATTAGCACTACTACTGCTTCTTTTCTTAAGTATCTAATACATGCTAGGCACTATGATAAGTTGATCTAATAATTAAATAAAACAAATCCTGGGGGCTAGACATTTTAATGTTAATTTTACTATTGAGAAAACCAGGGTTCTAAGCTAAGCAACTTCTCCAAGGTTAAACAGTCATAAAGGGAAAGTGAAAGTGTTAGTCGCTCAGTCGTGTCCGACTCTTTGCGACCCCATGGACTGTATTCCTCTGTCCAAGGAATTCTCCAGGCAAGAATACTGGAGTGGATTACCATTCCCTTCTCCAGGGCATCTTCCTGACCCAGGGGTCAAACCTGGGTCTCCCGCATGGCAGACAGATTCTTTACAGTCTGAGCCAACAGGGAAGCCTGAACATAGTCATAGGTAACATAAATTGGGACCATCTTGTTCATCTTTCTCATCACTTAGTAATGGGAAGCATATGCTCAATCCAAACTTGTGGAAGAAGATTAAAGAAGGAGTGGCTCTAAGGAGAGAGGAAAGAATGGGATGTATCTAGAGCTTGAATTGAAGGGAATTTTAATGTTAAACCACCGGTCTTTCTCCCTGGTCATCCAGACCTCTTTCTCTCACTGTACCTGTGGTCTTCCTTATAGTTCAGCTCCTCGCATTGTGCCTTATCTTTCCTGATACACTGTCCTCCGGTTCAGATGAAACACTGTATTTTAGACTTTTTTTCTCTTGTGTCACCTATCATACTGACTTGCCCACAGTAGTCATTTCATAAATAGTTATTAAAGAAATAAATCAATTGCACCTTATGTTAAGAGCTTTTTTTTTTTTGCCATGGATCTTTTAAAATCTCTTTGTATTCAAAAGTCCTACTTACCATCGTCAGTTTGCAAAGGAATGAACTTGCTTTCTCTCTAATCATTTTACTTCAAAGCTTGCTAACACTAAGCTGTCTCCCTTTTTCATCTGAATATAAGTCACAGTTTCAGCATGCTTCAACATCAATCCATCGACCAACAAATATTTGTTGAGTGACTCTCTCTGCCTTCTTTACTAGTTCATGTGATTTCTTTTAATCTGATTTCAAAAGTACATCAGTATCTTCACAACCTTGGAAAAGAACTACAGCACTTTATCACTCTGCTAATTTATCTGCTCTTTCATCAAGATCACATGAAGAAGTTTTTTAAGTTCTGTGATTCTGAAAAAATGCTTTGGTTTACTCATTATAAAACAAACAAACTAAAAGGTCAGATCGATTTCTCTGGATCAGATGCTAAGGGAGAGCATTCTGTTGTTTTATGTTATTTCACCTTTCCTGGAGCACTATGGGGCTTCCCAGATGGCTCATCAGTAAAGAATTTGCGTGTTAATGCAGGAGACGCAAGTTCAATCCCTGGGTCGGTAGGATCTCCTGAAGTAGGAAATGGCAACCCACTCCTATACTCTTGCCTGGGAAATCCCACGGACAGAGGAGCCTGGTTGGCTACAGTCTATGGGGTCTCAGAGTCAGATATGACTTAGTGACTGAGCACAGGCACGAAGCACCTTAGGATTATGACAGGGGACTGAGTATGAATGCTGTTCCTGGCCCCACCACCTAGCCAGTTGATAAAATATGGAACCTGGAAGGTTTCACGTTGTCTATATGTAACCTTCTTCAGAGTATTGTAACAACAGTATTAATAATTAACATACTATATTCACATACATTATTATTTGCTCCTCATATCAATTCTGGGTGGGTCAGTATCAATATCTGAATCTTATAGATGAGTAAATAGCCCAAAAATGATAGACAAATTGCTTGAAATAGCTCAGTTTGGGGTTTAGGACTCTGAATCTAGTCCTATTCATGTCCGACTCTTTGCGACCCCATGGACTGTATTCCATGGACCTGTATTCCAATGGACCCCTGATTCCATTACATTATGCTGCACACATAGGTTTCACTCTAAAAGTGAGAGATAACCTGGCTGAATTATATGAAATTGTCGATGTTTAATTGGTTTTAACTTAAACAATCCTGCAATTCTGCACATTTCAACCTGAGAGTTGACAATTACTTACTATGGTGAGAAGACGCTAGAATTCTAGTCAAGCTGTCTGGGTTAACAGCACGACTCTCTCACACTCTAGTTATAAAATGTTGAATGAATTACTTAACCTCTCTGAGCCTTGGCATTCTTATTTACAAAATAGATGGTAATTAAATTATTGGGTTGTATAAACACTGAATGATATAACTTTGTAAAAGTTTAGTGTTTAGCACCTAGTGAACCCTCAAAAATACTAGCTACAATTATTCTGAGGTTTTCCCTAGGTCTGTGTAGGCATATTTAAATCCTGCCTATTCACTCTTCTAAAGAGAAACTAGTATAGGCACACGCATGTGTTGGAGGCAGAGGGAAAATGGTAGGTACATGTTAAGTTGTGCTCAATATTCACACAGAGGACTTGAGATACCCTCTTTCCTCTGTGAGATTCAATTAACTTAGATCAAACAGAAACCTATCTGAACAAAAAAGTATAATATATTTTTCAACGAAAAATTTAAAAGTTCAAGTTCCTACATTGGTATCAATTCTTCCCAGACTGGATCCTAGAGTTTAGAAGATGGGCTTCCCTTGTGGCTCAGCTGGTAAAGAATCCACCTGCAATGAGGGAGACCTGGGTTTGATCACTGGGTTGGGAAGATCCCCTGGAGAAGGGAAAGGCCACCCACTCTAGTACTCTGGCCTGGAGAATCCCATGGACTGGATAGTCCATGGGGTCCCAAAGAGAACGACTTCCACACGTATACTGAAGTTCCTGCTGACAACAGCTAGCCACAACAGGGACGCTGGGCTGCACACTGGATATACCAAATCTCTTTATCTCTGGACCCTTGACTGTCCAATCCCCAGGGCTTTAAAAAATTCCAGCACTGTGGTAACTGGAAGCTGATAGTATAAGCTCTAAACAGTGTATCGTGATTAACCAAAGGTTATTGCTGCTGGGTTGTTTTTTTTTTTTTCTCTTGGAACAAAAATACTCAAAAGCATATGAACATAAATCCCCAATTACATTAAAATAAATAAATTCCATAAATACCTTAAGCATAGTAAACAAATATTAATTAATCAGACAGTAAATCCTGGATGGGAAGCACCAAGGATTGAAGGCAGTTGGTAGGAAGGGAGAAGTTATGAAGGGATTTAAATCATATTTTTACCACACTATCATTTTTCTTAATGACATTAGGATGACTTTTTTTGCCATGTGTTCTCTGTGTAATTACTACTTATCTTCCAAAAAACCTCCATTCTTCTCCTTTTCCAGATACCTAATGCTACCATAAACCCTGCCCTTCCTTCCCTAGCCCTTCTTACACAAAGCCTAGGTTAGGTTTATGTCATTTCTCTGTGTCTACAGAGTATTTGTGTAGATCCTTTGCCCAGACTGTAGATTGTGTTTGTCACAGCTTCCCTTCCAAGGAACAAGTGTCTTTTACTTTCATGGCTGCAGTCACTGGCCACAGTGATTTTGGAGCCCAAGAAAAGAAAATCAGTCACTGCTTTCACTTTTTCCCCTTATATTTGTCATGAAGTGATGGGACTAGGGCTTCCCTGATAGTTCAGCTAGTAAAGAATCCACCTGCAGTGCAGGAGACCTTGGTTAAATTCTGAGTCGGGAAGATCCACTGGAGAAGGGAAAGGGTGCTCACTCCAGTATTCTTGGGCTTCCCTTGTGGCTCAGCTGTTACCAAATCTGCCTGCAATGCAGGAGGCCTGGGTTTGACCCCTGGGTTGGGAAGATGCCCTGGAGAAGAATACCTACTCCAGTATTCTGGCCTAGAGAATTCCATAGACTGTATAGTCCTTGGGGTCACAAAGAGTCTAGATGCCATAATCTTAGTTTTTTTTTTTTTTAAGGTTGAGTTTTAAGCCAGCTTTTCCTATTCTCTTCTTTCACCCTCACCAAGAGGAGGTCTAGCTCCTCTTCACTTCCTGTAGTTAGAGTGGTACATCTGCATATCTGAGTGGTTATTTCTCCCAGCCATCTTGATTTCAGTTTGTGATTCATCCAGCCCGGCATTTCGCAGGATATGTTCTGCATAGAAGTTAAATAAGCAGAGTGGCAACATAGAGTCTTGTTGTATTCCTTTCCCAATTCCGAACCAGTCAGTTGTTCCATGCTCAGTTCTAACTGTTGCTTCTTGGCCCACATAAAGGTTTCTCAGGAGACAGGTAAGATAGCCTGATATCTCTTTAAGAATTTTCCACAGTCTCTTTGCTGACAAAGATCTGTATAGTCAAAGCTATGTTTTTTCCAGTAGTCAAGTATGAGTGTGAGAGTTGGACCATAAAGAAAGCTGAGTGCTGAAGTTGATGTTTCTAAACTGTGGGGCTGGAGAAAACTCTTGAGAGTCCCTTGATTTGCAAGGAGATCAAATCAGTCAATCCTAAAGGAAATTAACCCTGAATATTCATTGGAATGACTGATGCTGAAACTGAAGCTCCAATACTTTGTTCACTTGATGTGAAGAATGGAGTCATTGGAAAAGACCCTGCTGCTGGGAAAGATTAAAGGCAGGAGGAGAAGGGGGTGACAGAGGATGAGATGGTTAGATGGCATCACTGACTCAATGAACATGAGTTTGAGCAAACTTCAGGAGACAGTGAAGGACAAGAGAGCCTGGCGTGCTGCAGTCCATGGGGTCACAAAGAGTCAGACATGACTTAACAACTGAACAACAAGTAGAATGTGTTTTCTACAAGCTTCTGGCTTTAGATTCAATCAGACACGGATTCTAACCTGAAATTGGCCACTATTAGTTTTGTGACTTTAGAAAGATACATAGTCTCAGTTCCTCCTCAGTAAAATCAGACAGTATTTATATTTACCTCAATAGAGGTGTCTTGGAATTTTAAATTAACCAAGAAGTATACCACAGTGCTCAAGCATACATACTATACATACTCCAATTGATCAAATATAGAGATTATAAAGTTACTTAGAGCCAGATTTCCTCCCAAGTTTGATTCTGCCAGTTTCTACCTGTGAGATATCTGTGTCAGTTCCCTCATCTGTAAATCAGGGTTCTTAATCTCATTGAGTTGTGAAGAGCTGAATGAATTAGTGAATTAGTATAAATGAAAAGAATAAGTAAAATACTTGAGACATACTAAATGTTATTGCTATTATACTATCCATCATTATTACAGAAAGGTAGAGAAAGGTGCTCAGCAAATCCTCTCCCCAGGACAACTTAAAAACAGAATTGCCAAAAACAGCCATTTCTGGACTCTGGGAACTGACTAAAGGCATATATATTTAAAAAAAAAAAAAAAAAACACCTTTGATTCAGGAACCTGAGTTAGCAACAGTGAACAGTGGAAATCTGATGTTCTAGACTAGGACTACTCTTAGACATTTCCTCCCCCAAATTCTGTGGGTGCAATAGTTCTACAAGGGCAGGAAAATCCATGAAAACTAGAAGTTTGCTGTCACAGGAAACCAACTTCTTTGGAGCAACATATGGAAAATCTCATAATCGGACATGTTGTTAAAGAACAACAGTGATTTTGGTGGTAAATACTAAAAAAGTAAACACCATAGTAACTTAAGCTAGTGATATTGGTTGGTGAGAGCTACAGACTGTCTGGGCTTCCCAGGTGGCATTAGTGGTAAAGACCCTGCATGCCAATGCAGGAGACAGAAGAGACATGGGTTCGATGCCTGGGTTGGGGAGAGTTCCTGGAGGAGGGCATGGCAACCTACTCCAGTATTCTTCCATGGAGAATTCCATGGACAGAGGAGCCTGGCAAGCTGCAGTTCATAGAGTCACAAAGAGTGGGATATGATTGAAGCAACTTAACACACATGCAGAGACTCCAGACTAGCTAGAAATATAACAGGAAAATCTGTTGAATAAATCATGGCAAGCCTTGATAGCTCCAAATGATCCCTGCCAGACAGAAGATTGAGTGCATGTACAAGGACATCCATAGATGCAGTAGAAACTGTAGAAGGTCCTAGCCATCTACGCATCTCAGGATGAATGTGAGGGCATGAACATATGCAGGGCAATCATAATAGAATCTATTATAAAATAAAATCTCAGACAGATTTGTAAACTGTTTGAATTTAAAACACATTTCTACCCACAGGATAATCTAATTTACCAAGTATGAATCAGAATCAGGTATGACAACTATTTTACCCAAGCCTAACCTGCTAGGGTTTTGCCTAACCTACCTGGGAAACACCAACTTCAGCACCCACTAGTCACTCAGTAGCCTAAGGGGAAAAACTGAAAAGTGCTGGTGACATTCACAACCCAGAGGCAGCAGCTTACTAAAAGACTGAAATTAAGTCATAAGAATATAAAACACTATGCCTTCCCTTTGCTACCTGACCACCGCATTATTAAAGGCTTATTTACTTCAGTTCCTTTTACTCAGCACATCATGTTTTTCAATAAAAAAAATTACAAAGCATAATAAAAGTTAAAACACATAGTTTGAAGAGACTGAACAACTATTAACCAGAGGCAGATATGACAGGAATGTCAGAATTATCAAAACAGGAATTTTTTAAAAAATAATTGATTTTTTTTTAATAATTGATATTTTTAATGGTTTAATGGACAAAGTAGACATCATGCAAGAGCAGATGAATAATGTAAAAGTAAGAGATGAAAATTCTTGGAAATGTCCAAAAAAATAAATGCTAGAGATAAAAAAACGCCTCTGTAGCTGAAATGAAGAATGTTTTTTGGTGGGTTCATTAGTAGACAGGGCATGACTGAGGAAAGTATCTCCAAGTTTGAAAATAGTATGAACTTGAAAACTGAAAACAACAACAAAAGACTAAAAAAAAAAATCAACCAAACAGAATATGCAAAAACTGTGGGACACCTAAAAAAGTTGTAACATACATGCAATGTCAGAAGAGGAAGAAACAGGGAAAGGAACAAAAACAATATTAAAAGCAATAATGACTGGGAAGTTTTTCCAAATTAATGTCAGACATCACACCTCAGACAGAGGAAGTTCTGAGAATAACACAAAAACCTAGGCATGTCATATACAAACTTTAGAAAGTCAAAGATAAAGAAACAAATTTTGAAAGAAGCTAGAGGGAAAAAAGCACCTTACCTACACAAGAGCAAAATTAATTATATTTGATTTCTCCTCACAAACAATGCAAACAAGAAGAGAATGGAGTGAAATATTTTAAACAGAGAGAGGAAACACACACACACACCCCCAGAATTCCATACTCTGTAGAGAATTATCCTTCAAAAGTGAAAGAGAAATAAAGAGTTTCTCAGACAAAAACGAAAAATTGAAGAAACGCATCCCCAGACCTGCTTTGCAAGAAATGTTAAAAGAAGTTCTTCAGTGTGAAGGTAAATGATACAGGTCAGAAAAATGATCTACATAAAGAAAGAGTATTAGAGCCTAAATAAATAAAACAAATAACTAAACTCACTTTATTATTATTATTCTTAATTGACCTAACAGATAACTATTCAAAATAGTAACATCAACAGTATATTCAACTCTGCATTTTTATGTGTGTGTAAATACATATAACAACAACACAGGGAACAAATCCATGTCTCTTCTGTCTCTTGCATTGGCAGGCAGTGCTTCCCACTGCGCCACCTGGAAGATTATATTAAATATATATAGTGAAAGAAAGTGAATATAAATAAAGTGAAAGAAAGTGAAAGTGTTAGTTGCTTAGTTGTGTCCAACTCTTTGTGACCCATGGACTGAAGCCTGCCAGGCTCCTCAATCCATGGGATCCTCCAGGCAAGGACACTGGAGTGGGTTGCCATTCCCTTCTCCAGGGGATCTTCCTGACCCAGGGATTGAACCCAGGTCTCCTGCATTGCAGGCAGATTCTTTACCATTTAAACCATGAGGGAAGCCCATATGTAAAGCAATGATAAACTATACCATGCTAACACTAATCATAGGAAACTGACAGTAGTTATATTAAGTTAGAGAGGATTTCGGAACAAGGAAAATTATCAGGGATAATGAAGTGCATTAAACAATTATAAAGAAATTAGTACACTAGGCAGTTCTTAACAATCTTTAGTGGGTGTGCCCCTAGCAACAGTGAGGGGAAAAGGGATAAGAATTCAAGGAGAAAGAAATGAATCCACTATTTCAGTTGGAGACTTTCACACCCCTCTATCAGAAATGCACCATTCAGCAGACACAAAATCAGCAAGGACATAGTTGAACTCAACAGCACTATTAATCAACTGGATACAATTAACATCTGTAGACTACTTCACACAGCAACAGCAGATTATACATGCTTCTCAAGCTCACATGGAACATTTACCAATGTAAACTACTTTATGGGCCATAAATCACACCTTAAATTTTTTTTTTAAAAAGTAGAAATCATACAGTGTCTGCTCTTAGACCACAATGGAATTAAATTAGAAATCAAAACCAGAAGTATAAATGGAAAAATCCTAAAATACTTGGGCATTAAACAACACACTTCTAAACAAAACGGGGAAACCAAAAGTCTCAAGAGAAATTTTAAAATATTTGAAACAAATTGAAAATAAAAATACAACTTAACAAGATTAATTGGATGCACGTGAACCAAGAACTTCCTCATGTACAAGCCGGATTTAGAAAAGGCAGAGGAAACAGAGGTCAAATTGCCAAAATCTGTTAGATCATAGAGAAAGCAAGGGAATTCCACAAAAACATCTACTTCTGCTCCATTGACTATGCTAAAGCCTTTGTGTGGATCAGAACAAAGTGGAAAATTCTCAAAGAGATGGGAACACCAGACCACCATACCTGTCTCATGAGAAACCTGTATGAGAGTCAAGAACAAAGAGTTAAAACTGAACATGGAACACTGGACTGGTTCAAAATTGGGAAAGGAGTATGTCAAGGCTGTGTGTAGTCGCCCTGCTCATTAACTTCTATGCAGAGTACACTATGCAAAATGCCAGGTTGGATGAATCACAAGCTGGAATCAAAATTGCCAGGCGAAATATCAGCAGCCTCAGATATTCAGATGATACCACTCTAATGACAGAAAGCAAAGAGGAACTAAAGAGCTTCTTGATGAAGGTGAAGGAAGACAGTGAAAAAGCTGGCTTAAAACTCAACATTGAAAAAGCAAAGATCATGGCATCTGGTACCATCACTTCATGGCAAATAGAAGGGGAAGAAGTGGAAGCCATGACGGATTTTCTTTTCATGGGCTCCAGAGTCACTGCAGACAGGGACTACAGCCATGAAATTAAAGGATGCTTACTCACTGAAAGGAAAGCTATGACAAACCTAGACAATGTATTCAAAAGCAGAGATATCCCTTTGCTGACAAAGGTCCATATAGTGAAAGCTATGATTTTTCCAATAGTCATATATGGATGTGAGAGTTGGACCATAAAGAAGGTTGAGTGCCAAAGAACTGATGCTTTCAAATTGTGGTGTTGGAGAAGACTCTTGAAAGTCCCTTGGACAGCAAGGACATCAAACCAGTCAGTCCTAAAGGAAATCAACCCTGAATATTCATTGGAAGGACTGATGCTCCAATACTTTGTCTACCTGATGAAGAGGTGAATGACTGGAAAAAACCTTAGAAAACTGGATAAAGGGAAGTGGATCAAATGCAAAGCAAGCAAAGACAAGAAAGAAAAAAAAAGCAGAAAATGAAATTGAATAAAGGAAATCAATAGAGAAAATCAACAGAAGTAAAAGAGTTCCCTGAAAAGATCAATAAAATCAACAAACACCAAGCCAGCCTAAATAAGAAAAAAAATGAGAGGTGATACAAATTACTACCAGAAAGGAAAGAGGGCACATCAGTACAGATCCCACGGACATTAAAGGATAATAGAGGAATATTATGAAAAACTCTATACCCCCAACTTTGTTAACCTAAATGAACCATTTCCTTGAAAGGCAATCTGCCAAAATTCATTAAAAAAAAAAAAAAGAAAACCTGAATACACATATTTTCTAAACAGGAAACCAGAAAAAGACAGTATTAGGCAAGAAAAGTACAAACCAATACCTCTCATGAACATGGATGTAAAAATCCTCTACTATTATTTGAATCTGTATCATTGTTATCTTCATAGCACTTATTATAATTATATTACATTGCAATTGTCTGTCTATTTCCCTAGTCCATTAGACTTCCAGACCCCCCCAAGGGCAGGAGTCATTTCTTATTCATCTTTCTGTACACAATACCTAGCAGAGTATCTGGTACACAGTGGGTATTCAAATAAATATATGTTAAACTGAATTTTGTCAGATCCAAACCTTTCAGATTGGGAGCAATTGTAGAGGTTTTTAAAACCTGCCTTAGGGGCTCGCAGAATTGTACATCTGTTAGATAGGAAATATATACTGTCTAAGACCACCATTTCTACCTATATACTCAGTTGGAGTTACAGGCTCCAAATAAAATTAAAACGATAGAGAATGAATTTGTAAACAGCTGATTTATGTAATCAATTTGCCAACATCATCAGCTTCATTAAAATAGCAGTGCTATGCTGAATTGCATTAAGGCTGGAAAATTACTTTCGAAACAGAAATAAATAAGCTTAAGTAAGTGACTGGGAGCTAAAATTACCTGCTAGTAACAGAGCTGTAAGTATGAATAGTAATTATTGAGAAATACTTTTCTGAAAAGAAGTAAGTACCACTGTTATTTCAACTTGCTTTTATCCTTGTAAATAGACAGAAATATGGTGAGTGCTATGGGCATTTATTTCACTTGAAATTGAGGTTTAAAGACCTGCAAAAAGCATTTACTTCATTTGAAACTGAGGTTTAAAGACATGTAAATATCCTTGGAGATTTATACATATATGTGTATATATGCATATACCCATATAAAATTACAATATATTACACACATATCTTAAGATGCCTATATTTTCAGCTGAAACAATGTGATAAAATGAGAGCATTCTTTCTTAGTTAAAAATTTGGTAAGAACTGAGCTGGTATATTCCTACTATATTAATTATCTTTTTAATACTTTTCCAGCTATCTAGGCTTACAAAAGAAGACAGATAAAATGCAGTTCCCATTTTCAGAGCATGCATTCAGTTCTAAAGGCCTCTTGAGGGTGGTTTGTCAATTTTCTTTGACATCAAGGGGCTTAGAAAGATTCAGAGGCGGTATACTTGTATGCATTTTATCGCTTGTCATCACAAGGAATAAAGATTCCTCTCTCTTATTTGAGCTATGAATCAAACCTGACCAAGGACTATTTCACCCAATTGTTGTTTTGGAATTCAGGCACCTTAAAACCAAAAGAGAAAATACATTTTAAACCGATAACCTATTTTTTCTACATCTAACTTTAAAGGAATTTTCCCCTTGTTTTTGCTAAGTATTCTTGGTATTTCAGGCTTCACTGGTGACTCCGTGGTAAAGAATATGCCTGCCAATGCAGGAGGTGTGGGTTTGACCTCTGGTTTGGGAAGATCCCCTGGAAAAGGAAATTGCGACCCATTGCAGTATTCTTGCCTGGAGAATTCCATTGACAGAGCAGCCTGGCAGGCTATAGTCCATGGTGTTGCTAGAGAGTCAGATACAACTTGGTGACTAAATAACAACAACTTGGTATGTCATCAGCAGAATCTGCCCACGTGCACATTGTTCTAGGAAAAAGAATGGTGATTACTTTACACTGCTCATCCGTTACAGTCAGTGATGGATACCTTTAATGCAGGTTCACAGTAAAGGCCTTCAGACTACTTCAAACTATTAGCTGATATCCTCTTAGTTTTATATATATATATAAAACCACTTTAAACAAAAGATAAAAAACTAAAGTACTCAACATGAAGTCGATTACCTTGGCAACATGGCATGTATTCTTTAGAAGAGATCTCTAGGCAGACTGTAAAGGGTAACCACTACTGCCTAAAATCATAGCAGAAGGTCCACAGCATTCAGCCTTCCCCAAATTTACTAGGATACAATTACTTTGTTGGTTTCCGGTCATTTTAAACGTGGAGTCCTATAAACTCGCCAGTATCCAAATATGCGAACAGTTTATTCTTATGAGAATAGACTGTCCGGCCAATGATTGATTTAGTTAACTAGAGCCGGAAAATGTTTTTGGGTTCTTGAGAAAGCCACTTGGAGTTAAAAACAAAGCAGTTATATACTTTAAAATTTTTAAATCCTCTCTTTCAGACACATTTTAAGTAATAAATCATCTTTCATAATAATGTCTCAAGGTGTTCTCACACACATTATCTTATTATGAAATAAGAAAGGATTTTAGCCCTTTATATAGGAAGCAACTGAAGCTTAGAGAGGTCAAGTACCTTGACCAAGTCCAGGGAACAGGTTAGGAAGTTGGGGTGGCCATTTATAGTTTTTGATTCCTGGTTCAGGATTCCCACTGAAAATATGGGAACTTCAACAAATTTTCATCAGTTTTGCAAGAAAATGTTTTCCCACTGAGCTAATACTGGAGTAAAAACTTAAAACAAGATGCACTCCTTAAAACAAAACAAAACAAAACAAAACAAAAAACCCAGCACCAAATTGGGTTCAAAATTGCAATCCCAAAGCCACATCTCTCCTTCAATACTCCTGCTCATCCTACTTGTCCATCAAGGAAGTACTGGCAAAGACATGTTTATTCTTTTGCTAAAAATCACCCTTAAAGGAGCAGCCCCCTAAGCCAAAAAGCAGAATTATCAGGGGGGAAAAAGATACACTGAAACAAGGCCTTGAGTGTGCTTGCAGTAATCATTCATAAAGTGATTAAAAATTAAGAGTTTAATTTTTTCAAGTGCTCTCTTAAAAATTTTTGAGTGTCACTGATGTTTCAACCACATTCAAAGTGGAACCAAGAATAGTAGGATGTGCAATGAAGCCCATTCATAAAATCTGCTTATTCATTCACTCATATATGTCTCAGGCTCCTACCATATTCTGGAGATGTTGAACAATGTAGGTTCAGAGTCAGTGCTAATATTAGGACCAATGAATGATCAATGTTACAGTATTATGACTTAAATTTTCAAAAATCTTAAAAGACGAGTGTGAAATACAAGCAGCACCATAAAGTAAGTATCATGTTAAAGGTAGACAGATGGCACTGTGGGAGTCTGCAGATGACACGCACAGCCTCGGCTGGAGCAAAGGAAGTATCCAAGAAAATTTTTTTTCCCAGATTGCAATGCTTACACAGTGTTGAAGGATGAACAGAAAATAAAATGGAGATGAATATTCTCTAGATTTCTATATAAATGGCTCAAAGTACATGAACACCATGTCCATAAGTCATGTCATCATGTAGCCAGCAGTCATGTATGGATGTGAGAGTTGGACCATAAGGAAGGCTGAGTGCCAAAGAATTGATGCTTTAAACTTCTAGTGCTGAAGAACACCCTTGAGAGTTCCCCGGACTGCAAGGAGATCAAACCAGTCAATCCTAAAGGAAATCAACCCCGGATATTTACTGGAAGGACCAATGCTGAAGCTGAAGCTCCAACACTTTGGCCACCTGCTGTGAAGAGCGGACTCATTGGAAAAGACCCTGAGGTGGGGAAAGACTGAAGGCAAAAAAGAGAAGGGGGCAGGCAGAGGATGAGATGGTTAGATAGCATCCTTCACTCAATGGACATGAATTTGAGCAAACTCCAGGAAATAGTGGAGGACAGAGGAGCCTGGTGTGCTACAGACAAATGGGGTCACAGAGTCAGATACGACTTAGTGACTGAACAACAAAAACAATATAAACACCAAGAGAAAACAAAGAGAAAGTATCTGATAAACTGTTTGGACTACAAAGAGTTTACCACGACTAGAAAATGGAGCAAAGTGTAGGTTTGTATTTTCCGAAATGGATCTAATTTGATATACTGCATTGTTACCCAGTTAGATTTAGAACCAGAAGCCAACTCAAACCATGCATGTAAGGCACATGCATAATTTTGCTAAAGTAATTTATGGTTGTAATTTTCAGACACTTTAATGTTTTCAGAACATGAACGTGCCTCTTTCAGAAAAGAAAGTGGGCTAGTACAGTCTATGAAATTAAAACTGTCTGGGCTCTTTGGAAGCCCACCAGGGACTCCTTGCTGGGAGATCTGTGATTATCTAGGAGCTTCCCAGGTGGTAAAGAACCTGCCTATCAATGAAAGAGACGTAAGAGACTTGGGTTCGATCCCGGAGTCGGGAAGATCCCCTGGAGGACGGTACGGCAACCCACTCCAGTATTCTTGCCTGGAGAGTTCCAAGGACAGAGGAGCCTGGCGAGCTACAGTGCATAGGGTCGTACAGAGTTGGACATGACTGAAGCGACTAAGCATACACACACAATATTCTAGAGCCAGCTAGATGGCATTTCTTCACTCTCAAAAATTTCTTCACATTTAAAATTATTTCCCTCACTTCTTTGTTCATTGATATATTCCTTTCAAGATTTCAGGCAAGTAGGAAATAGCTCTGTCTTATGAAAACTAGTTGGGAGATTCTGACATTGTTAAAAAGAAAAATAAATACTAGTCAATTAGTAGTATGTATATTAAAAGAACAATAATGCTCAATGAAATATTTACTGAGCAGTCTTGAAACAATTTTAAGAGAAGGGCAAAGAACATCAGATGCAAAAAAGAGGATTAAAAAATGAAAAGTTTGTTCATTGAAACTGCAGCCTGGTTTGTGGTCTGGAAAGCAGGAGGCCTGGAGTCCAGCCCTGAATCTAATCTGGAAAAAAGTTATCTTCAACTTGCCTTCAGTTTCTGAATCTAAATCTAAACATTTAATCTTAGGTAATGATCTCTAAGGTTTTGGTTTGTTTCTGTTTTTATTTTTCAACATCCCAAACACTCACAATTATCAGAAATTTTAAGACTAAAGGAAAATGATTGGTTGCATGAACTTTGCAAGATCAGACTCCAGACAGTTATTCACGTGGACTATCTTAGTCTTTCCTTTCTGGTCATACTGTATGTGGTTTTAGCTGGGAAAAAAAGAGCAAAAATTAACTTGGATATGGTTTCCCTGTAAGAGGAAAGACCACCAAATCTTTGGACAAGATAGGTTACTCTCTTTTCAAAAACTGTAATAAAAACTGCACAGAACATTTATCCCACAACATATATACTATTTCTTAAGAAAGCCAAAAAGTTGGCCAAACTTTTTTTTTTTTTAAAGAGTCATTTCAGTGGGAACTAAGAAAGGCTTGTTGTTCATGAACTGTTATAAATATCCAAAGTTAGAGCTTTCTGAAATGTTTTATCATGCCATGTATGGCATTTTCATAAAGAAAACCTTTAGCTAAAAGCTTAAATAATTTTTTTCAGGGATCCTGGGACAGATGGTTAATATCAGATAATAAAGCATAATTGACAATTGAATACAGTCTGCTACTTGAATTTACAAAGTGGGTAGGAAGAGTGATGGTAGAAGGGAGAACTGTGGACATTTAGTTCAGCTTCCCATTCTGGCAGCCAGCTCAAGAACAAACTGTAATTTGCAAATAAAATGTCCTGTTAAATCTTCCACTGGAAGTTTAAAAAAATGAATAAATAAAACTGAAGGTTAAGAAACCCAAGTATGGAGTAGCATCTTGGAATTCCCCTGGCAGCTATTATCAACTAGCCCAATCCTGCTCTAGAAATGGAGCATTCTAATAACACCAGGTGGATTTGCTAGAACAAAAGTGAAAATGTAAAGGACACAAAAAGGTTAGATGTGTCACTAAGATGCTACTATTGCTCAGGAGAATCTGAGTCCAGGAAAATTTGGAAGCCTTTTTATTAGTACTTTACAATTAGGGAACTTATATGATCCAGAAGGAGTTTAAATAAAAGGGAAGGATGTTTTAAATATTCCCATCCCTGGGTAAAAAGAAAGTATGTTTTTAATATTTTAAAAATAAGAGGGCCTTTTAAAAGTCATCAGGAGTGGATGAGTATTATAAATATGATACTCTCTTCAGTATAACTTTTAAAATTTGTCCTCCGTGTAATGATAAGATAATTTAGGGGCTTGCTAAGAGTGAGTGAGCAAGCGAGTAAGAGATCTGAAACACTTTCTGAGTAAAGTTAATAGCACCTAATATCTATCATTAAAAAAAAAAAAAGACACACATAAAAAGAACACATGGGCCTTCTCTATAAAGAGAGATTCTCTTTTAAATAGAAGAAATTGGGAAAGAAAGACAATTTTAATAAAAAAAAAAGAATCCTAATAAACTGTATTGACAACTGAGAGGCCCCCAATGTAAATGTTCCTACTTATGACAAATGTAATACAAATTGCTATTTAGGTTATGTCTACTCTTCAGAAAATGTCTGGGAAAAGAAGCAAATATTCTCATATTAAATCAGGATTGATTCTACATCATAAATTACTTTATTGAATGTTTGCTTTAAAAAATCACTTTTAATCTACTGAAGACTGATTTCTGTTTCTTAAGTGGTGGACAATGAATGCAGTTGACTCGTTAATTCACAAGAATTTATTAAGCACCTATGGTATGGGTGGTAATAGAGGGGCATCAACATGGCAGCATAATTGATGGAATTTTTTAGTTAAAAAGTCATCCCTGGAGAATAATAAAATAATACAATATCCAAGGCCCCAAAATTTGGCAGGAGCTCAGGGGAAGACTTCATACAACCATGGATCTAAACAGGGATTCAGGGAGACTGATCTTAGGAATAAACAACCACCCCCACCTCCTAGTGGTCAACTGACCTGGGATTCATAGATTCTAAACTAACATACAAGCAGCCCAGAGAAAAGACAACAGGACAGAAAAGTGAACAGCAGTGATTACAAGAGGGACTCTGGGCCAGACTGTGAGGGTACGGTGAGTCAACATACTTTAAAAGTGCTTAGAACAGTGACTGCTGCTACTGCTGCTAAGTCACTTCAGTCATGTCCGACTCTCTGTGACCCCATAGACTGCGGCAGCCTGCTAGGTTGCCCCGTCCCTGGGATTCTCCAGGCAAGAACACTGGAGTGGGTTGCCATTTCCTTCTCCAATGCATGAAAGTGAAAAGTCAAAGTGAAGTTGCTCAGTTGTTTCCGACTCTTAGCGACCCCATGGACTGCAGCCTACCAGGCTCCTCCATCCATGGGATTTTCCAGGCAAGAGTACTGGAGTGGGGTACCATTGCCTTCTCCAAGAACAGTGGCTGGCACAAACTAAATAATGAATAAGTGTGTAATTTTTTTTTTTTTAAATAATGAACCATCCATCCTTAGAGAAAAGTGAAAGTCACTAATTCTCTTTGTCTTCCATGAAATATTTTGGTATTTTTTTCCCTTTCCATCACGCAGTCATGTTTGACTCTTTGCAACCCCATGGACTATACAGTCCATGGAATTCTCCAGACCAGAATACTAGAGTGAGTAGCCTATTCCTTCCCCAGAGGATCTTCCCAACCCAGGAATTGAACCAGGGTCTCCTGCACTGAAGGCAGATTCTTTACCAGCTGAGCTATCTGGGAAGCCCCTTCCCTTAAATATATGAACTAAACCCATATATTTGATTTTATTTGAATTTCACCTTGGAAAGAAACATACCATTGTTTGCTCTGGGTCCTATACTCTATAGGGAATAATAACAGTCTCTTAATGGTCAAATTAAAATGCTCTAACTGGTTTACTTGAAATTATGATCTGAGCTGCAATATTATAGGCATTTTTATAAAATATCTTCCTTTGTCTCTATGTGAAAGTAGAAGACAGGAAATTCTAGGCAAGAAAAGCTGCATGAGAAAGTGTGAAGATGTCAGAATGATTCACAAAGAATGTAAATGGTAATTAAAGGAGGTATAAAAAAAGCGTTCTATTGAGGAAATATGAAGTTTAATATTGGGGATATGCTGCAAAGTATTAAGTCAGTTTGGGAAAACAGAATGTTATCCTGATGTTAACAGGAAATTATTCAAGAATTTTAAATAATCTAATCAAGTGATATTTCAGGAAGCCTGACTTCTAGTTAATTTACCAGTAGAGTTTATCATAAATTAAAGGGAAGGAGTTGATTCTGTCATTTAAATTAATTTCTGTATATGATATTTTTTCTCAGCTTAGAAGTCAAAATAAAGCTCAAATGAATATCTATTTTTAAATACAAGGATTTGGACCATATGTTGAATAATTTGATACTAAGGATGATCTAAGGTATATTAAATATACAGGAGAAATGACAGTAATACTGGTATACTTCTCGCTCAAACCTCTACATAATGATCGAAGAAAATGAGCCATTTCTTTCCTTTGGTTTGAGTACCTTCCTGGACCACTTCTGTTTAGGTATAGATAGTCTGGCTTGATAACTAATTTAATATTCACATCCACTCTTTGAAGTAAATACCATTATTCCCATTTTATACGGAAGGCATGTTTAGCCCAAGGTCATGCAGGAGAAAATGGTAGCAAGTGCATATTAACTCCCATTCTTCAGAAACTAAAGCCTGTGCTGTTCTTTCTATGATGTCACACTGCTTTCAATGCCAAATGCAGGAAGTTATAGCCTACACTTACTGACATCTCTTTGCCTATTTGGAACTCTCAGAAGAAGCAGGAGTTTGAGGGAAATGTATTTGATAAAAGGAAAACAGATCTATTTCTCTATTTTATTTGTAAAGAAACTGAAATGCACTGAATGGCCTTCAATTGGCAGTTCACTCCAGTTGTAGGAGAGCACAAGGGAACAAGAACTGTCACGACAGTACTGTTTATAGGTAATGTACTGAATAACATCAAAATATAGGAATACAATTTGAATGTATTGGTAAATAAATTGTACAGATTCTTATAAAACAGATATACAAAGAATAGCCAAATAAATGGTACATCAGAATTAGGGGTAAGATGGGCACTGCTATAAACAAAATGGATAACCAACAAGGACCTACGGTATAGCACATGGAACCTGCTTAATGTTATGAATATGCGGCAGCCTAAATGCAAGGGGAGTTTGGAAGAGAATGGATACATGTATATGTATGGCCGAGTCCCTTCACTGTTCACCTGAACTTATCACAACATTGTTAGTCGGTATATGCGAATACAAAGTAAAAAGCTTTTTTAAAAAGAATCAGGGGTAAGATAGAGAAGTACAAAAAGACTGCTACCTTATTATCACTATCAGGGAAGCTGTTACGTAAAGAGAGTAAAGTGAGGTAGGAAAATTCTGCACGAGGTTTAAGATGTGAAAAAGTGTAGATAAACCATGCTAGACCAACTAGATAGCTGTACAGGCAAAACGGAACCTCAACGTCTATCTCACATCACACACAAAAAATAATTTATGACGAATTAATGACATATCATAGACAAATTAGAACTAAACATTTCATAGATTAAAATATTTAAAGATCATTTAAGAAGAAGAATTTTGTCACCTGGAGATAGGCAAAGGTATTTTAGAATGCAAAAGGCACTAACCATAAAAGAAAATTTGATAAACTGGACTTCATAAAAATGTCAACTTCTTCTTGTCAAAAGTCACTGTGAAGAAAATAAAAATATAAGTAACAGGCTAGGAAATAATATTTTCAAAATAAATATCTAAAAACAAACTGCAATCTGAAATATAATAATATAATATAATAATATAAATCTTACCAATGAATAATAAAAAAGAAAACACATTTTTTTTAATTCAAAAAATGGATGACACCTAAGTAATTTTGGAAAATGCTGTTCTGGCTAGAAACTATACGGTTAAAAATAAACGACCTGTTTACTGTACATAAACACTGACTCTTGATGCTTTTGTTTCTTACAGGGATTCAAGACAAAAAGTCTGAAACTACATGTGTACTGGTATTAAATAATTAAACGTATAGCAGATGGTGGGAGGCAGGATTCTCACTGTCAGGGGGTAGGGAAGTTATGGATAAGCAAGAGAAGAAGTCTAGAATAAATCCTATCAAACTGGGTTAGAGTCAGAGACATCAATGAGAACTCATGTTTATATAAAGAATCAACACTCAAATGAATAGACATATAAATTATAGATTATCATGTTTGTGTAGGGGTAATATGACCAACCTAGATAGCGTATTAAAAAGCAGAGACATTACTTTGCCAACAAAGGTCCGTCTAGTCAAGGCTATGGTTTTTCCAGTGGTCATGTATGGATGTGAGAGCTGGACTCTGAAGAAGACTGAGCGCAGAAGAATCGATGCTTTTGAACTGTGGTGTTGGAGAAGACTCTTGAGAGTCCCTTGGACTGCAAGGAGATCCAACCAGTCCATTCTGAAGGAGATCAGCCCTGGGATTTCTTTGGAAGGAATGATACTAAAGCTGAAACTCCAGTACTTTGGTCACCTCATGCGAAGAGTTGACTCTTTGGAAAAGACTCTGATGCTGGGAGGGATTGGAGGCAGGAGGAGAAGGGGTCGACAGAGGATGAGATGGCTGGATGGCATCACCGACTCGATGGACGTGAATCTGAGTGAACTCCGGGAGTTGGTGATGGACAGGGAGGCCTGGCGTGCTGCGATTCATGGGGTCACAAAGAGCTGGACACGACTGAGCGCCTGAACTGAACTGAATATACATACAATTACTCCCTAGTATTGTCCCTTGTAAGACCCTAAAAACATTTCTTTAACCAAGTGATAAAGGCTAACATTGCCAGGAATGACATGTAGATATCCCATTTGTTGTTTAGTTGCTAAGGGGTGTCTGATTCTTTGGCCAGGCTTCTCTGTCCATGGGATTTCCTAGGCAAGTATCCTGGAGTGTGGAGCCATTCCCTTTTCCAGGGGATCTTCCTGACCCAGGAACCAAACCCATGTCTCCTGCCTTGGCAGGTAGATTCTTTACCACTGAGCCACCAGGGAAGCCCAATGTTGGTTTCTTAATATTGACAAATAAACCATCAGATCAGATCAGATCAGATCAGTCGCTCAGTCGTGTCCAACTCTTTGCGACCCCATGAATCGCAGGACGCCAGGCCAAATAAACCATAGAAATGTAAAATGTTATTAGTCAGGAAAATGGGTGAGAGGTATAAAGAAGCTCTCTGTACTATCATTTTCAGATTTTTTGTAAATCTATAATTATTCAAAAATAAAAAGTTTATTTTAAAAAATGGGCAAAGACTTTGACACTTTGCAGGATAAGATATAATATGAATGAGCAACAAATAGATAAACAGATGCTCAAAATGGGAAGTCACAAAAGAAATTCAAAGCAAAACTATAATGAAAGGCCACTGCACATTCACTGGAGTGGTTAAAATTAAAAAGACTGACAATACAAGGAAATGGCAACCCACTTCGGTATTCTTGTCTGGGAAATCCCATGGACAGAGGAGCCTGCCAGGCTCCCCAGTCCATGGGGTTACAAAGAGTTGGACACAACTTAGTGAATAACACACCAGTACCACCACCACCAAACGCTGGAAAGGATACAGAACTATTTGTTCTCTGATACATTGCTGGTATGAGTGTAAACTGGAACAACCAATATTGAAAACTGTCAGGTATATTCTTATTAAAGACTAGTGGTTTCTTATTAGAGTCAAACACACATCTACCTAATGATTTTGAAATTCTACTTTCAGATATTTACCCAAAATAAGACATATGTTCACAAAAAGCCCTGAATAAGAATCGTGATTGCAGCTTTATCCACAATAGCAACATATAGGAATGTGAAATGTCTATTAATAGGTAAATGGATACACAAGTTGTTATATATTCATACAAAGGAATACTACTTAGTAATAAAAGGGACAAGTTCCTGATACACATTGCAATATGGTACATCTCTGAAGCATGCTGAGTGAAAGAAATGAGAACAAAGCACATGTGTGTGTAATTCTACTGATACGATTTTAAGAACAGGCCATGCTCATTTATGGAGAAAGATATCAGAACACAGGTTGCTTTTGGGAGAGTACAGACCGAAAAGGACACAGGGTACTTTCTAGGGTGATGAGAGTACTCTATCTTGACGTGGGGTAGACATCTGTCAAAATTCAACAAATGATCTACTTCAAGATTTGTCCATTTTGCTGTATAATTTATACATTAATTTAAAAATGTAGGCAAGGAAGAGAAAGGCTCTGATTCAGCTCTGAAATCAGGCTGCTAAAGCATACCTTTGGATGAAAAGGAAAAGAACAGCTGTAGAAACAATAAACAGAGAAATATGATGTCTATTAACTCTCATTGAAGAATAAACTGTAAGAAAGTAACTATGGTTTAGACTATAGACTAAACAGAATCTCCTGTTTATAATTAAGCCCTCTCATTTGCTTTGCGTATTTCTCTCTTATGGTCCTTCCATTATAGCACAGAGATGGATGCAAATGACAATCTATTTCAGCCTTAGGAATTGAATATTATTCTACTCATTACAGCCCATCCCTGTCCCAGACTGAGACCAGTGCCACATCTTATGCAATAGAAGCTTTCAAAATTTATTTTGAATAATTTAATTTTGAAAAGGTTAAAAAAAGGAAAAAAAAAAAAAAAGGAAAAAAAAAAAAAAAAGGAAAGCCTACAGACAGATTACCTGAGCATGCCTACTATATGAATTTGCCCCACTACCTTAGGCAAAAAATAACACTAAAAAAATTGAAAACAAAAATTTTAACCAAGTGTAAATAGACCTTCCTTAGGATTATATTAAACTATGTTTAAAAGGATTGTATCCAGTTTTATCACCTACAGGAAACTTAGGCTACAAGAATCAAATATAACTGTGTAGGAGAAAAGAGGACTAATTATATTCAGACCTCTATTATGAAGATAAGACACATTAGTCAAAATTAAATGGAGTAGATGGTTTCAACATTTCCAAACATGAATATATGCTATGCTGCTGCTGCTAAGTCACTTCAGTCGTGTCCGACTCTGTGTGACCCCACAGATGGCAGCCCACCAGGCTCCCCCGTCCCTGGGATTCTCCAGGCAAGAACACTGGAGTGGGTTGCCATTTCCTTCTCCAATGCATGAAAGTGAAAAGTCAAAGTGAAGTTGCTCAGTCGTGTCCTACCCTCAGCGACCCCATGGACTGCAGCCTTCCAGGCTCCTCCATCCATGGGATTTTCCAGGCAGGAGTACTGGAGTGGGGTGCCGTTGCCTTCTCCGGAATACTTCCATTCTAATGTCAGGGAAGGAGGATGGATGTGTATAAACCCTTGAGGAGGGGGGCTCAGTACACTGCACATCAACAGTTACGCCAAGAGGCTGATTTCATTATGATATGTCTACACTGAGCACTGTTCACTTCATGCAGGCTGTTCTGAGTTTTTCTATTACTTTCAAATGAAATCATCCATCTGTAGAAAATGAGCAAATGGAATATTCATGAGGTAAGAGATAATTTTTATCATCCCTGGAGAGTTTCTTTCTTTGGGTTGTTTATTACCTGCAGAGCTCAACTGTATGAAAATTGATTAAATATCATTTACCAATTATAGTGATGCCAGTACACATTCCTCAAAGCAAATACTAAATGCGTGATGATCTGACAATAGAGGGAATACTTCCAGGTGTGGAGTCAGGTTTCCTGGAGTCTGAATCTGACACAATTTCGGGAGGTGCTTTTTTTTTTTTTTCTTCAAAGACACAAAATTGTGAAACAAGATTGCTAAAATCTTTCCTAGGGTCTTAGAAAAGGCTATTAAAATAAAGGGTTCAGAAGCTTCATTAACTTAAAGATAAATCTACTCTTGAAAATTTTTTTGGGGGGGGCAAGCAATAATATCAAAGGATTTGCAGTAGACAAATCCTTTGATATCTAAAGCTGAAGCTCCAATATTTAGGCCACGTGATGCAAAGAGCTGACTCATCAGAAAAGTCTCTGATGCTGGGAAAGATTGAGGGTAAGAGAAGGGGGCAACAGAGGACGAGACAGTTGGATGGCATCATTCATTCAATGGACATGAATGTGCCGGGAGCTGGTGAGGCATTCCACTCATGAACAAACTCCAGGAGACAGTGAAGGACAGAGAAGCCTGGCATGCTGCAGTCCATGGGGTCACAAGGAGTTGGACATGACCGAGCGACTGAACAACAACAAAAATCTATAAAAACTATCAGTTAAGAAATTGAATTTTCTTAATCTGAAGTGAAAATAAATGGCTAATGACTCATTTCTAACTGATCATTTAACTGAATTTAACTATTGTGCTTGCTTTCTTTTTGTTTTTTGGTGGGGAGAGATGAGGATAGCTCCTGTCTGAAATTGCTGTCAGGTTGCAAGCCACATTCTTAGTATTCTTTACTTGTAGGCATAGCTGGTCATGTAGTTTAGCAACTCCTTAGGCCTTGTTCCAGCAACCATAAATCCTTAAAATGAAGCAACTTCTAGTCCTTAAGTCTTAGGTCAGAGGAAGTCTACCATTGCCAGCTCCTACCTTCTTGCCACACTACTAGAGGAATTAATCATTCCCTATCTGACCTTCCATAGTTTTTATAGTCATCTCAATTACATTACTTTTTTTCCCCTTAGTTATTTGGGTTTGAGCTTAACTTTGTTACAATGGGAGTGCCTTAAGAGCAAGGAAATGTCCTATCTTTAAATCTAAAAGGCCTACCTCATACTAGGGTTTAATAAATGTCCACCGATGAATAAATGAGTGAGTGAGTGAATGCATGTTTTAAAGGTAAGCTACTTAAAGTAAGGACCAAAGAACAGATCAGTAGCATTAGCATCATCAGGGAGCTTCTTAAAAATTTCCAGAACTTTCCCAGACCTACTGAATCAAAATGTGAATTTTAACAAGATACTTGTGTGATTCCTGCATACATTAAAATTTGAGAAACATTGCGATTATTCCAGTAGCTTTAAAGGAGGAAACAGTGACAAAAATAATATAATCTTATATTTCATAACAATCATTTCTTCATTTGTTCTTAATGTTTGGCTACACTGATCATACAAACAAGGATCAAATTACCCAGTGGACTATTATTCCACTTACTCTTTCTTGTAGGTAACAAAATAAAATACTAATTTAAAAAACACAAATAAAGGATTTCTCTGGTGGTCTAGTGGCTAAGACTTCACACTCCCAATGCAGGGGGCCAGGGTTCAATTCCTGGTCATGGAGTAGATCCCACATGCCACAATGAAGACTGAAGACCTGGTGTGATGCAGCTAAGACCCAGAGCAGTCAAATAAGTAAATTAAAAAAATTAAAAAACAAACGCAAATAATAAATTTTAGTGGAAAAAAAAGCACGGATGTAGTAGAGTTGCAGAAAGAAGATGATAAGGAATATGACAAATACTAACATGAATGCTGAGCTATCAATTCAGATCCAAAACTGGTATTTTGTCCTTTTTTTTTTTTTTTTAATCCTTCAAGAGCCCAGGTCTGATCACTGGAGACTTTGTAGATCGATGCTTCTATGCCCTAGGAGCTCAAGATGGAGAAGTAATGCTGAAAATTAGATAAAATCAAATTTACCCAGATTTCAATGCCAGCTCAGCTTTTAAAAAGTATGTGTCTATTATACAGAGTGAAGTAAGCCAGAAAGAAAAACACCAATACAGTATACTAATGCATATATATGGAATTTAGAAAGATGGTAACAATAACCCTGTATGCTGCTGCTAAGTCGCTTCAGTCATGTCTGACTCTGTGCGACCCCATAGATGGAAGCCCACCAGGCTCCCCCGTCCCTGGGATTCTCCAGGCAAGAACACTGGAGTGGGTTGCCATTTCCGTCTCCAATGCATGAAAGTGAAAAGTGAAAGGGAAGTCGCTCAGTCATGTCTGACTCTTAGCGACCCCATGGACTACAGCCTACCAGGCTGCTCCATCCATGGGATTTTTCAGGCAACAGTACTGGAGTGGGGTGCCATTACCTTCTCCAATAACCCTGTATACGAGACAGCAAAAGAGACACTGATGTATAGAACAGTCTTTTGGACTCTGTGGGAGAGGGAGAGGGTGGAATGATTTGGGAGAATGGCATTGAAATATATATAATATCATATATGAAACGAGTCGCCAGTCCAGGTTCGATGCACGATACTGGATGCTTGGGGCTGGTGCACTGGGACGACCCAGAGGGATGGTATGGGGAGGGAGGAGGGAGGAGGGTTCAGGATGGGGAACACGTGTATACCTGTGGCGGACTCATTTTGATATATGGCAAAACCAAAACAATACTGTAAAGTTAAAAAATAAAATTAAATTAAAAAAAAAAAGTATGTGCCTATGAATTCTCAGTTTGGAAACTGAAGTTCAGCTAGTTTTAATCTCAGGAGAGAACAATAAGTAGTACATTCAGTTTACAGCCCTCCTCCTCATCCCATTGTTGAACAGATCACCAAATGTTGGACACTTACCAGCTCGACTATGAGAGAGAGTCATCTTGGTGTTATCTTAAGAGTGGCTATGTTTTCAGGCAGTTAGGTAATCCATTGAAAAGAGTTACCACTTATTATAAATGTGATTAAGTCTGCATAGGTATAAACATATCCATTTGAAAAAGATACATTTCAATGCAAATCTTAAGAAAAGAAAGAGAAATTAAAAATTGCAAAGAACTGTCACCTATGGCAGAAGCTATTAGTCATGTCAGAGTGAAGGAATAATGACTGTCTTAGAGTTGCTCAGTTGTTCAAGGTGAACTTCAAAAGAATGAAGCAACTTCAAAGAAAATCACAGGACAAAGAGTATGAATCACAGTAGAGAGTGTGCTGGGGAATTAAGCATGTGGCTCTGCTAATTGCTATACAAGTTCAAAACTTGTCAAAACTTAGTTTTGCTTTTCAAAAACCACATTCTGAATTTTCATTCAACACAAATTAACTTAGAAAATTTGCATGTGGTTTTAGGTATAATATCCTGGTTTGATTTCTATGTAATCAAGAATTCTCCAGAAACCTAGAAAAATACTGTCATTGGGTAGAACTGATTCTTGTTCTACCTCCATTAGTCAGGATAGGTTAGGTTATACTGTTTAACAAAATTAACCTCTGAATATCTGTGCCTTAATGGTACACATATTTGTTTCTTACATAAATCCTTTTAAAGTTGAGCAGTTTTCCAGGCCATTTATTAAAAGCTGAAGGTCAAGAAGGGGCTTTTCACCATCTAATTTCATAGTCTACTGTGTAGAATTAGTCACAAGACTCTACCTAACCTCCAAAAGGCTAGGAAATGTATTCTATGCACACATGAAGGAGTGGAGAACCAGATGCTGGGGAGCACTAGTAATGCTACCAGCTAGATAATATTAACAGAGTCCCGTATCAGTAGAAACAAAAGTCACTGATGAAAGAGAGTATGCAGAAGCACTGTTGTGATAGTTGTTTAATTTCTAAGTCGTGTCTGACTCTTTTGCAGTCTCATGGACTGTAGCCCACCAGGCTCCTCCGTCCATGGGATTTCCCAGGCAAGATTACTGGATTGGGTTGCCATTTCCTTCTCCAGGAGATCTTTCCGATCTAGGGATCGAACTCACATCTTCTAGATTGGCAGGCAGATTTTTTTTACCACTGAGCCACCAGGGAAGTCCGGATAGAGGTACTGCTGCTGCCAAGTCGCTTCAGTCGTGTCTGACTCTGTGCGACCCCATGGACTGCAGCCTACCAGGCTTCTCTGTCTGTGGGATTCTCCAGGCAAGAACACTGGAGTGGGTTGCCATTTCCTTCTCCAATGCATGAAAGTGGAAAGTGAAAGTGAAGTCACTCAGTCATGTCTGACTCTTAGCAACCCCATGGACTGCAGCCCACCAGGCTCCTCCATCCATGGGATATAGAGGTACAGTTTGGGACAAAAAGAAAGGAAGTATCATTATTGGTCATGAACATTTTTAGTGTAGAAATATCTAGAAAAATAATGTATTGGGCAATTCCTTTGAATCAACATGTAACTTTAGTGTATTACAATTGCCCACTGCTTTAAAGAATTCCAGTACGGCAGCTTTGGAAAGGGAAGAACTGACCTGTCCCCTATAAGGTTATTGCCTTATAACCACAAACTCAGTGGCTTAAAACACTTGTCATTTATTACTTCATACCTCTCTCTGTTAGAAGTCTGACATGGTCTAACTAGATTCTCCACTTCGAGTTTCACTGGAATAAATCGAGTTATCACCCCAGGTTGTGGTTTTTCATCTGAAGCTCAGGGGTCAGGTCCACTGTTGAACTCATTTCTTTCTCACACTTTTCATGCGGCCCCTTAACCCTTCAAGCAGCAATGACAGGTCAGTCCTTTTCATGCTTCAGATCTCTCTGACCTCCTCTCTTGATTTTAAGGGATTCTGAAATTATATTGGGCCCACCCAGAAAATCCAAGATAATCTATTTGAAGGTCAACTTATTAGGAATCTTAGCTGCAGCTACGGATTTCCTTTTGCCATATAATGTAGTGACATTACCCAGGAATGATAGCAACTGGCAGAGATCATGGGGACCAAATCTCTGCCTACCATACTGTAATAGAAACCTGTATCTCTAATATTTCTGTTCTATATGTAAGCATTTTTGTTTTTTGTCTAACACATTATCACAAAACAGACATAATTGTAATGTATATGGGTTCAAATGAGTGATAAGTTAAGGAAGACAAAGATTTAAAGAATAAACTTGTGTGATTTGGGGATCAAAGTAAAGGAAGACAAATAAGAAAGAACAGAACAAACTATGATATATGTTGTTGTAGACATAAGTAACGAGAAAGAAGCAGGGGATGTGCAATTGGAAGTATGAAGGAGATAAGGTTGACACAGGGAATCAGTAGAGAGATTTTAGAGTGGGCTGTAATATGGGTTATTAACAGCAAAGAGACCATTATAGTTGCCTGAGGTAATTCAGGTATTAAGAAACTCAAATATGGTGAAAATTTTAGGATTCCCCACTACATAAGTGAATTATAATGAATGAAGAGGTTTTGTTTTTCTGCATTAAATAATTGACCTTATGCAATCATCAAAACAAAGTAACAACTGAAGGAGACAGTATGCGTATGAGTGTTGGTTCATATTCAGCTTCTCAAATAAATTAATGGTAGGGAAGGGAAAGTCGTTCAGTCATGTCCCACTCTCTGCGACCCCATGGACTATACAGTCCATGGAATTCTCCAGGCCAGAATACTGGAGTGGGTAGCCTTTCCTTTTTCCAGGGGATCTTCCCAACCCAGGGATTGAACCTAGGTCTCTCACATCTCCCAAATTGCAGGTGGTTTCTTTATCAGCTGAGCCACCAGGGAAGCCCAAAATTAATGGTAGAGAGAAGTCCAATTATTTAAAAAAGTGACCATTATTAGCCAATATCAAATCAACAAACAGGGCTGGCAGAATGTCTCCTAAACTAACAAATCAATGGATATAGTCATGGTGTCCTTACCCATTTGCGCTTCTTCCTGCCCACTGTTTGGTGGAGGTTCTAGTGCCTTTGAAAAGAACCAGTAAGAAACCGGCAGATCAAAGAGGAAAAGTAAGAGACATCATGACCATTTTCCAAACAAAACAAAACCCAAAGTGAGGAAAAGATTCTATAAAGTCAAATACATTTGAGGTATGTTGATTTACACAAAGTTGAACAGATATATTTCATGCTGAGCTTTTCAGAGACTTTAAAGTGCTAATATGCTTTGTGAGTCTTTAATGGAGGAAATGAAGATTTTTCCAAACATCTATACTTAGGGAAATTTCTTTTAGTTCAAATGATGGCAGAGATGACTAGTTGTTCAAAGTTTGTGCTTTCTTTTCTATAGCAGAAAGTGGTATCTAGGAGAAAACTTCCCGTAAGGAGTATTTTGACTGGCTCCTTTTGCTGCTAAGTATGACCATGTGACTGGTTCATGCCAATGGGATTTAAGGGCATCATGTGAGTAACATCTTGGAGCAAGGCTTTTGAGAAATAGGTATTCCTTCCCTATGTTCTCTTACTGCTTTGTCAGCTGGTACAGAGGTCAATGGCAGGCCTTCACAATGAAAGGAACGTGGGTTTTTGTACCCCTGTGTGGAGGAAGTTCTCAGTGACCAGAATATGAATATATGTATATGTGTATATATATTCATATATATATAAGACCAGTGATTTTTTTTTCTCTTAAGAGACATTTGGCAATATCCAGAAATTCTTTTGGTTATCACAGTTGAGGAAGGGGTGGCATTACTAGGTAGAAGCCAGGAATGCTGCTATTATTCTACAAAGCACAAGACAGTTCCCAATAAGAAGGACTTATCTAGTTCAAAATGTTAATAGTGCCAAGGTTGAGAAACCCTTCATTAGACTGTTGGGTGAAAAACAACAACAACAACAACAAAATAACATTCTACTGTATTAAGTCCCAGAAACCTCAGGGTTTGGAATAGCAGCTACTGTTGCATTAACTCCTATGTAGTTTCTCCCAGAACTAATTTTCCAAAGACCAGATGTCAGGAAAACAAAGAAGACCATACAATCAATACTGCAAATACCAAAATAATACATCATATTGGTTACCAAGATACTTTGACTCTACCCTCAGAAATTTTCTGAAATCTCTTCCAATCTCTGTTTTCACTGGTAGTATCCTACTTGTATACATTTTCTCCTTCCTGGTCTATTATAATAGTTTCTTAAATAGGTTCTTTGTCTCTAGTTGGCTTAGCTATTGTCACAACATTAAGTAGTGGCCAAAACAGGACTCAAACTTGTTTCTGCTTCTAAATCCTTTTACTTTTTCACTAAAGAGTTGAAAGACAGCCTAATATGGAGGGATCTTGAACTTGAGGGCTGAAAACATATTTAAATCTTACTTGATACTAAAATTACAATTTTGGACAAAATAACTAAATATATGTGTGTGTGTGTATATGTTTTACCTCGTTTGTAAAATAAAAATAAAAGAAATAAAGTTTAAGAATTTTTTTTTAGAATTAGTATACTACTAAGAAAATGGTAAGCATGCATTAAATCATTACAAATCATTCATTAGGGAAAAAGAAACATACACTGTGCCAGGATCCCTGAACTATTTGCTATTCTTCTCTCTCGAGGGAAATATTTGCTTACCTTTCAATGAGTTTATTTAGGGTTGTGGGAAATCTCAAAGATTGTTCAAGCATGGTCATTCCAACAAGAAACACTGGTTGGCCAGAAAGTTCACTTAGGTTTTTCCAATAACATCGTAGGAAAACCCAAATGAACTTTTTGGCTAATCCAATATATACACAAGCCTGCGTGGAATACTCAGACTTATGCTATTTTCTATTTGGGACACTCAGACCCTGCAGTCAAATCACATCTGATTTTCTTTTTGTAGTCATTCAATCTTTTCAGTGTATTGATTTTAAAGTTGCTACTTTGTATGTACTGTAACTAGGTTCTTAATTCTAATCACTTATTTATAATAAATTTAGATTCTGAAGAGCAACTGGAAAAATTAAAAAAAAAAAAAAAAAACTAGGTAAAATCTGACCTTGTCTCTCCTTTCTGGAATCCCTCATGTCCAAATTCTACCCCAGGACCAAATGTCTCACTTTCACCCTGAAAATTTTCTGAGACATCTGCTAATCTCCTTAGTCAGTATCTCTTTTTGCACATTCATTCACTTTATTGATGTATTCATTCTGCAAATATTCATTAAGTACCACACTCTGTGCAGAGACTCATTACTTTGGGCCCTAAACTCTGGTAATGTCTTCTCTTATCACTTCTACTAGACTAAATGCCTTAAGAGAGTAGAGCACAGATTACTGATCTATACATAGTACAGAAACCTATTAGGTCAGTTCAGTTGCTCAGTCATGTCCGACTCTTTGCGACCCCATGAATCGCAGCACACCAGGCCTCGCTGTGCATCACCATCCCCCAGAGTTCACTCTGACTCACGTCCGTCGAGTCGGTGATGCCATCCAGCCATCTCATCCTCTGTCGTCCCCTTCTCCTCTTGCCCCCAATCCCTCCCAGCATCAGAGTCTTTTCCAATGAGTCAACTCTTCGCATGAGGTGGCCAAAGTACGGAGTTTCAGCTTTAGCATCATTCCTTCCAAGGAACACCCAGGGCTGATCTCCTCTAGGATGGACTGGTTGGATCTCCTTGCAGTCCAAGGGACTCTCAAGAGTCTTCTCCAACACCACAGTTACATAGTACAAAAACCTATACATAGTAAGTGCTTCACACAAAAGCTAGAGATTATTAGTATTTTTTAACCATATGCTTTTCAAATATTTCAGTGACCCACAAAGAGAGAATTCATACGTCAAAAACATTCATAAAAACTTTAATTCATTGGTTCCTGTGTTTCACCTGTGGTGTTAACAAAAGGAATTAAAACTTCAGATGTGTAAAACCAAATTATAAGCTGGACAATACTGACCTATAAATTAGTATACTCATTTATACTAATATGAATTTTAGGGGATAATATGAATTTTCTAACCCATGTACAATAATTACACATTTAAAAGTTTTGCTAATGAAACAGGAATAAAAGCCTAAAATGTATAAAAATTATATCCAGCAAATAAGTTTAGGGGACTGAGAATACTGCTTATATTATGAAGAATATATATTAGAATTTGTATTATCATATGCAGTCTCTTAAGCATTCTGATTATGTAAAATAAATCAAAAGGCTTATATTTGTATAATCATTAACATTTAATATTAATAAGCAAATATTCTCAGTTAATGCTATTTATATACATTTCTGAATAGCAAAAGTTTCTTTAATTTTCCTCCAGGATATTTTTCTATCAGAAGTTTTCTTATGTAGAGCTGTTCAGCTTGATGCTCACATGCCACATTTTAAGAAAACTCCTTTTACGTGCCCTGTTTTTGCCAGGAAGATTCCTTTCAACTTTTCTAAAAACTATCAGAGAATATTTTCTCTCAAGCGAATTTGCAGTTGGAGTTAGCTTAGGCATTTGAAAGCAGGGAATCTCTTTTCATTTGCTTATCCCTGGTAACCAGTGCAACATTTGCCTCATGATAGAAACAGCAAATGCTTGCTCACTGAATGAATGAATTTTGCCCTCCTCTGACATTCAACTTTAAATATATATATATATATATATATATATATATATATATATAAAATCCACTTTTTAATTTTTCTAAGCATTTGCAGTTATTATTTTGTTAATATTAAATAAATAGCTAAAGACCTAATTGTAACATAATATTACCACATTGATACAATATTAGCATTAATATAGCAATCAGTGTACTTCAATATTTTTAAGTGCTGGTATTTATACAATAATTTCTGATGACATTTGACATTTCAGAGGTATCATACTATAACATAATAAAAGCCCAATAATGTATAAAAATTACATTCACCAGATGAATTTAGGGATTGAGAATACTGTTTATATTATGAAGAATTTATATTATCATATGGAGTCTTTCAAGCTTTCTGATTATGTGAAATATATCAAAAGGCTTGTATTTGTATAATCATTAAAATTTAATATTAAGGAGCAAATATTCCCAATTAATACTAAGTATTAATGCACTCATGGTTATTTAATAGGGCAGAAGGAGAAAGGGGTGACAGAAGATGAGACGGTTGGATGGCATCACTGACTCAATGGATATAAGTTTGAGCAAACTCTGGGAGATGGTGAGGGACAGGGAAGTCTGGTGTGCTGCAGTCCATGGGGTCACAAAGAGGTGGACACAACTTAGCGACTTAACAACAACAATATATCTATTATTCAGAATTCAATTATAGTATTGTAACTATAGTTCATATCACAAGAAAGACACAAATGAGAAGAAAGCGCTACAAAGCAGACTTTTCCTTTTTGGATATTTAATAACAATGAAGTGAAAGTATTAGTCACTCAGTCATGTCTGACCCTATGGACTGTAGCCCATCGCGCTCCTCGTGATGGGCTACAGTCCATGGAATTCTCCAGGCACGAATACTGGAGTGGATAGCCATTCCCTTCTTCAGGGGATTTCCAGGATTTAATCCAGATCTCCTGCATTACAGGCAGATTCTTTACCATCTGAACTGCCAATATTTACTTTTTACTATGTCCATTAAAGTTTATAAAATAGTTTCACATATATCATCTAATCTCATCTCACCACAACTTTAGGAGATGGGTTTCAATATTCTGGTACCACAGCCTGAGAATCTGAGGCTTACCCAGAGAGATCAGTAGGTGTGTACAAAATCACACACTGTAGCTTTTACCTACCCCACTCTCCAATTTGTAGAAATTCACTCTAGAGTTTAAAGATAGATGTAGAAACATATGTTTAAAACTAATTAAATGACTATTAAAAACCTTTTATAATTCCATCACTAATTTGGTGACATTGCAAATGAACAAAAATGGTAATAAAATTCTTGGCTAATGCATGGCATAATGAAGATGCTAATGAGTCAAATACTTAGGTATATTTTGTGAAACTCATCAAGTCAGTGTAATGGGAATTCTGGGCATGTCTTGCTGCTGTTAAACCTCCCACTACGGCAGCAGGCATACAGCTGGGTCAGGTTCCTGAACAGGCCAGAATGTTCTGGGATCTGTTACTGTTCAGCTCCCAAATAATATTAAGATGAGCATGATTAGAACTTACAAGGATTAATTCATTGCTAGGATGGGATGGCAATAGAAAATGTCAAGGTTGCAGTACAAAAATAGGACAGATGACTCAACAATCAGTAGGGATTCTGTGGTAGTCTGACCAAGAAGCACCATAGAATTGAATGAAATATTACCATCCTGGATAAAAAACTGACGGAGATAGAAAATAGTAAGAGAAATGTGCTTTTTCAGGTGGATAAACCTAAACAACAAGATTTCTAGGAATGTAACCCTTCTGAAGATACTTCCCTGTATTTTTCTATATACTTATATCTACACATTAAAGTGTAAAGTGATATCACCAGGGAACTTCCCTTGTGGCTCAGACGGTAAAGCGTCTGTCTACAATGTGGGAGACCTGGGTTTGACCCCTGGGTTGGGAAGATCCCCTGGAGAAGGAAATGGCAATCCACTCCAGTACTACTGCCTGGAAAATCCCACAGACAGAGGAGCCTGGTAGGCTACAGTCCATGGAGTTGCAAAGAGTCAGACACGACTAAGCAACTTCATTTCACTTCACACATTAAAGTATCCTGTGTGCAGTGTTTAGTGGGCCATGCTATGCATGGGTGGCCAGGACCAGCCCACCATAGAGCCTCTTGTTCCTGCCCCAGGATTTGGAGGTACACAGGTCTACATTAATTGAAAAAAACAAAACAAAACAAAACAACCTCATCATCATACATGGACATAGAGACTGCATCCTTTTTTCCACTCTTCTACCCTCTCTTTGACACACACTTTAACATTAGCCTGCGAAGCAGGCCTTTATTCTACTCAAGTGTCAGGGTCTAGGCCTCCAGGTTCTTGGCAGGAAGATGTGCAGGATGGACGACAGCATGCTTCCCATCCACACAATTTCACCTCTCCATCTCCCACCGCCTGCCCTGTCCCCACTGTTGTCTAGACATTGCTGGCTTTATGACAACAGAAAGGCTATAAAGACTTTGATGAAAGATCCAAGAAAGAGCTCTAACCTCAGCTAGAGGAAGTTAAGAATAGTCATTTCCAGTTACCCGTGTGCAGGAATTTAGCCAGGAAGGGTGGTATTGCTAGGAGGAAGGTTGGAACAGCTAAGGGTTGGGCAACTCCATCCTGGGTTGCTTCTATCTCCATGACCAAGCCTGTCAGAGCTCCTAAATTTTTCAGAGGCTGTTTGCTCTTTCACTGTCTGCCTCACATTTATGCTGGGAATCCTTGAATAAAATAATACAAGGGAAAGTCAAAATAAAGGATCAATGGCTGTGTATATTATTTCCTAGGAATAGGCTGGGGGAAATCATCATAATAGTAACAGCTACGACATATACTCTATCTAATGTTCTGGGTCCTTTTCTCAGCACCTTACGTGTATTACCTGATGCAGTTCTCAAACTATGACAGGTACTACTATCATTACCCTTATCACAGGATGAGCTAGCTTAGTCACTGCACATGGTCATACAAGCCACAGAGGATTTCAGACTGCAGCAGCCTGGTGGACCCAATGCTCTTAACCACACTCACATCCACACATTCTGTTTTACACACCCCACCCCCCAACTCTCACTCCTCAGCTTGCAGACCTTATTCCTACTACACCAAACTAGAAACAGTTTGCTGAACTTGATATGCTTTCTCTGAGTCTTTCTTTATAAACTATTTTCCTTTCCTCATAGATTGCCTTTCCTTAATCCTCATCTCCTTTGGGGAATCTTTTCTATACATGAAGATTTTAAAAAAAATCATATATAAAGCCTATTTTAAAATAAAGATTTATAAAAATGTTACCTCTCCTGAACTCAATAATATGAATTACTTCCTCACTTGATTCCCACTGCACTTCTTATATAGCCATCAATTCAAGTTTCATTTGTCCATTTACGTATCTTTATCATCTGCAAGCCTGAGCTCTCGTTGAAGACACGGGCTCTGTATTTCACTCCTCTTTGCTGTATCAATGCATTATATAAGGTCTCTCACATAGTAAAAGTACTTAATAAATATTTCTTTAATAAATGAATGCATTATTAACAATAAATGGAGAGCTTTTAAGAGCACATGGTATGATTTTCTGCATTCTCTTATTTTTCAATATAGACACACACACACGCGACAAATACTCATGCCGCTATATGGCACCAAGCATGAACTCCACGGACAACTGAAAAAGCTAAGTCCAGAGAAACTAGTATCAGTTCCTCAAACTTTAAATCCTGCTCTGGAGATGTGGAAATGCCAATTCTTTCCCCAGAATCAGGAAGGACTTGTGTCAGGGTTTTCAACCATCCCAAATTGATTTGTCCATTTTTATGCAGAATATTCTATTTTCTTATTGAAAGTATAGTTTGTTGATAACGTTCTGTTAGTTTCTTATATACAGCAAAGTGGTTCAGTTATATATTTTTCTTTCCCCTTATAGGTTATTACAAAATGTCAAATATAGTTCCCTATGCTACACAGTAGGTCCTTGTTGGTTATGTATTTTATACATAGTAGTGTGCATAGGTTAATCCCAAACTCCTAATTTATCCCACCCCTTGCCTTTCTCCAGGATATTGTACTACTGATCATTCCACTAGAACATGATTCAAGGCAGGTCTCTCTTTCATGGTTTTTGTGTGTGTTTGTTTTTACCACCAGCTCTGTGTCACTGTGATTGGACATACACAGCAGAGGCAACACAGAGGTTCACATCCTCTCAAACTTGTCCTCTTTCCCAGTATAGATTCCTTGGAGGATAAAGTTTCTATATTTCTCACCTTTATGTTTCCCATAGCATTAATCACACTCTTTTGCCTAGAGAAGATGCCCCGATATATATTTATAAAATAAATATGTAAGCTTATAATGCTATCTCTGTATAGTCAGTTTATCGCTCAAGTTTTTATATTGCAAACTACATGTTTGTTTGCTTTTCTTCCAGTTTTATTGAGCTATAACTGACAAAAGAGCTCAGCTGGTAAAGAATCTGCCTGCAATGCAGGAGATCCCAGTTTGATTCCTGAGTCAGAAAGATCCCCTGGAGAAGGGATAGGCCAACCTCTCCAGTATTCTTGGGCTTCCCTGGTAGCTCTGATGGTAGAGAATCTGCCTGCATTGTGGGAGACCTGGATTTGATCCCTGCATTGGGAAGATCCCCTGGAGGAGGGCATGGCAATCCACTCCAGTATTCTTGCCTGGAGAATCCCCATGGACAGAGGAGCCTGGTGGGCTACTGTCTGTGGGGCAGCAAAGAGTCAGACACGACTGAGAAACTAAGCACAGCACAACAACTGACATACAGCAATGTATAAGTTTAAAGCGTATGGCAAGATGGTTCAGCTTAAGTACATCATCAAGCAATTATCACAGTAAGTCTAGCGAGTAGCCATCATTTCACATAGATACAAGATTAAAAAAACCGTAAAACCTTTTTGTGATGAGAAGTCTTAGGATTTACTTTTTAAAAAACTTTCATATATAACGTCCCTAGTATTTATCTATTGTATAAGCAGAAGTTCATACCTTTTGACCGCCTTTACCTAATTCCTCCTACCACCAACCCCAGTTACTGGTAACCACAAATCTTATATCTTTTTATATGAGTTTTCTTGTTTTGGTTTTTTCTTTGATTTTGAAGTAATAAGTAACCTATAACACTGGGTTAGTTCCTGTTACAGGATGTAGTGATTTGGTATTTCTATACATTTCAAAATGACACCATGATAATTCTTTACCATATGAGCCACCAGGGAAGCCCAAGTCTTCTTACATAATGTCAATTTATTGCTCAATTTTTATTCAAAATTTTGTTAGATTTATAAGCAATCTTCTAACTAGGATACTGATATATTTTTAAGCTTCTAACAGAAATATTTTTGTGCTATTAGTTACTAAGGTTGGTATTTATTTTTTGCCTATTGGTTTTGATTCATTTAGAATGCCAGATTACAAGTTCTCTAATTTAGCTTCTCAGAGCTGCCTGCTAGCATGCCTTAAGTGTTTGTGAACAATCCACTAGCTTAAACAGGCACTCCCTGAAGTCAGGCATAATGTATAAGAAAGTCAGTTCATGCATAAAGGACTAGCCTTATACCCTTCATTCTAATTCAGAAATGGAAATGTCAGATAAAACCGTAACAATGTGAACGTTGGTCAAACACAGACTCACAAGTCAAACAAGATTTTAAAACTCAAATGGGTCACTGTAGAATCAACTAGAAGTACTCCTTTCAAGAGCACACATACCATAAAGTGACTACCCATACCATGGGCCAAAAAAGAAGTAGGTTAAAGAAAGATCTAAATCAACTTCATACTTTTCTGTATCAAACACTCAACTAAGCCAAACCAAACCAAAAAACACTTTCTGCAAGCTCAATACACATCAGGCACTGTGATAAATCTTCAGGCAGATATAAAGACAGAATCTTAGCCTCCAGGAGTTACAGATGCCTAATCAAATAGAATGTGGCATGTGCTGCAACAGAGTTAAGTTTAAACTCCACTGGAACACAGAGGAAGGTGACATTAACAGGAGAAGGGGTGGGAGGTGGGAGGCTTCACAGAGGAGGTGGCACTTCGGAGGCTTTGCCCTAAAGAGGAACCAAAGTTTGTCAGGTGGGGATAAGAAAAGACACTCCAGGCACAAAGAGGAAAAAATGCAAAAACATGCAGGTTAGGCAACATCATGGAATGACTGCCAAAATAATTCTGTGTGACCAGAGGGAATAAGGCCTAGGGAGAAAAACATACAATTGTTATGGATATAAAGGAAGCCAGCCATTGAATAAGATTTGTTAAGGTCACGAAGATCATGGAAAACTGCAAAGAGAGCTAAACACACCCATGTATGTTCACAACCGAGCCGTTTATCTGCTTTTGTCACTGCACCTGTAACAAGTTACAGTTATTTGTCCACAATCATTTTGTTTCTTCCTTTAAACTATAAGTCTCTTGTGGGCAGAAGCTATGACACAGATACCCACTAGGCACATTATAAGACGTTCAACATAACTAATTATTCAGTTCAGTTCAGTTGCTCAGTCGTGTCCAACTCTTTGAGACCCCATGAATCGCAGCACGCCAGGCCTCCCTGTCCATCACCAATTCCCAGAGTTCACTCAGACTCACGTCCACCAAGTCAGTGATGCCATCCAGCCATCTCATCCTCTGTCGTCCCCTTCTCCTCCTGCTCTCAATCCCTCCCAGCATCAGAGTCTTTTCCAATGAGTCAACACTTTGCGTAAGGTGGTCAAAGTACTGGAGTTTCAGCTTTAGCATCATTCCTTCCAAAGAACACCCAGGACTGATCTCCTTTAAAATAGACTGGTTGGATCTTCTTGCAGTCCAAGGGACTCTCAAGACTCTTCTCCAACACCACAGTTCAAAAGTATCAATTCTTTGGCGCTCAGCTTTCTTCACAGTCCAACTGTCACATCCATACATGACCACTGGAAAAACCATAGCCTTAACTAGATGGACCTTCGTTGGCAAAATAATGTCTCTCCTTTTGAATATGCTATCTTGGTTGGTCATAACTTCCCTTCCAAGGAGTAAGTGTCTTTTAATTTCATGGCTTCAGTCACCATCTGCAGTGATTTTGGAGCCCCCAAAAATAAAGTCTGACCCTGTTTCCACTGTTTCCCCATCTATTTCCCATGAAGTGATGGGGCCAGATGCCATGATCTTCATTTTCTGAATGTTGAGCTTTAAGCCAACTTTTTCACTCTCCACTTTCACCAAGAGGCTTTTTAGTTCCTCTTCACTTTCTGCCATAAGGGTGGTGTCATCTGCATATCTGAGGTTATTGAGATTTCTCCCGGCAATCTTGATTCCAGCTTGTGCTTCTTCCAGCCCAGCGTTTCTCATGATGTACTCTGCATAAAAGTTAAAGAAGCAGGGTGAAAATACACAGCCTTGACATACTCCTTTTCCTATTTGGAACCAGTCTGTTGTTCCATGTCCAGTTCTAACTGTTGCTTCCTGACCTGCATATAGGTTTCTCAAGAGGCAGGTCAGGTGGTCTGGTATTCCCATCTCTTTCAGAATTTTCCACAGTTTATTGTGATCCACACAGTCAAAGGCTTTGGCATAGTCAATAAAGCAGAAACAGATGTTCTTCTGAAACTCTCTTGCTTTTCCCAGGATCCAGCGGATACTGGAAATTTGATCTCTGGTTCCTCTGCCTTTTCTAAAACCAGGTTGAACATCTGGAAGTTCACGGTTCATGTATTGCTGAAGCCTGGCTTGGAGAATTTTGAGCATTACTTTACTAGTGTGTGAGATGAGTGCAATTGTGCGCTAGTTTGAGTATTCTTTGGCATTGCCTTTCTTTGGGACTGGAATGAAAACTGACCTTTTCCAGTCCTGTGGCCACTGCTGAGTTTTCCAAATTTGCTCACAAATTGAGTGCAGCACTTTCACAGCATCATCTTTTAGGATTTGAAATAGCTCAACTGGAATTCCATCACCTCCACTAGCTTTGTTCATAGTGATGCTTTCTAAGGCCGACTTGACTTCACATTCCAGGATGTCTGGCTCTAGGTGAGTGATCACACCATTGTGATTATCTGGTTCATGAAGATCTTTTTTTGTACAGTTCTTCTGTGTATTCCTGCCACCTCTTCTTAATATCTTCTGCTTCTGTTAGGTCCCTACCATTTCTGTCCTTTATCAAGCCCATCTTTGCATGAAATGTTCCCTTGGTATCTCTAATTTTCTTGAAGAGATCTCTAGTCTTTCCCATTCTGTTGTTTTCCTCTATTTGTTCGCATTGACTGCTGAAGAAGTCTTTCTTATCCCTTCTTGCTCTTCTTTGGAACTCTGCATTCAGATGCTTATATCTTTCCTTTTCTCCTTTGCTTTTTGCTTCTCTTCTTTTCACAGCTATTTGTAAGGCCTCCTCAGACAGCCATTTTGCTTTTTTGCATTTCTTTTCCATGGGGATGGTCTTGATCCCTGTCTCCTGTACAGTGACACAAACCTCCAGCCATAGTTCATCAGGCACTCTATCAGATCTAGTCCCTTAAATCTATTTCTCACATCCACTGTATAATGATAAGGGATTTGATTTAGGTCATACCTGAATGGTCTAGTGTTTTCCCTACTTTCTTCAATTTCAGTCTGAATTTGGCAATAAGGAGTTCATGATCTGAGCCACAGTCAGGTCCTGGTCTTGTTTTTGTTGACTCTATAGAGCTTCTCCATCTTTGGCTGCAAAGAATATAATCAATCTGATTTCGGTATTGACCATCTGGTGATGTCCATATGTAGAGTCTTCTCTTCAAATTAAAACTACAATGAGGTATCAGCTCACACCAGTCAGAATGGTCATCATCAAAAGTCTGCAAATAATAAATGCTAGAAAGGTTGAGGAGAAAAGGGAACTCATCAACTGTTGGTGGGAATGTAAGTTGGTGTAGCAACTATTGAGAACAGTAAGGAGGTTTCTTAAGAAATTAAAAATAAAGTTTCCATATGATCCACTAAACCCACTCCTGGGCAGATAGCTGAAGAAAACTCTAATTCAAAAAGACACATGCACTCAAACGTTCAATGCAACACTATTTACAATAACCAAGACATGGAAGACATTCAAATGTTCATCAACTGATAAAGGGTAAAGAATATGTTGTACATATAGACAATGGAATACTACTCAGCCTTGGAAGAAAAGTTATGACCAACCTAGATAGCATGTTGAAAAGCAGAGACATTACTTTGCCAACAAAGGCCCGTCTAGTCAAGGCCCTTCTCATACCACAAAGAAAAAGAAATGCAAGAGGGCAAAGTGGTTGTCTGAGAAGGCCTTACAAATAGTTGAAAAAAGAAGAGAAGCAAAGGCAAAGAAAAGGAAAGATATGCCATCGAATGAGGAGGTCCAGAGAACAGCAAGGAGAGATAAGAAAGCCTTCTTAAGTGGACAATGCAAAAAACAGAGGAAAACAATAGATGGGAAAGGATAGAGATCTCTACAAGAAAATTGGAGATACCAACCAAGAGAACATTTCATGCAAAGATGGGCACAATAAAGGACAGAAATGATATGGACCTAACTGAAGCAGAAGAGATTAAGAAAAGGTGGTAAGAATACACAAAAGGAGTATACAAAAAAGGTTTTAATGATCTGGATAATCATGGCAATGTGGGCACTCACCTAGAGGTAGATATCCTGGAATGTAATGTCAAGTGTGTATGTGTGTGCATGGGTGTGTGTGTGCGTGGGTGTGTGTGTGTGCGCGTGCGCTCTAACTAGCCTCAGTTGTATCTGACTCATAGTGACCCTATGGACTGTAGCCCACCAGGCTCCTCTGTCCATGGGATTCTCCAGGCAAGAATACTGGAGTGAGTTGCCATGCTCTCCTCCAGGGGATCTTCCCAAGTTAGGGATCAAACCTGCATCTTTTGCAGCTCCTGCACTGCAGGCAGATTCTTTATCTCTGAGCCATCAGGGAAGCTCTGGGAAGTCACGTGGGCTTTAGGAAACACTACTATGATCAAAGCTAGTGGAGGTGATGGAATTCTAGCTGAACTATTTCAAATACTAAAAGATGATGCTGTTAAAGTGCTGCATTCAATATGTCAGCAAATTTGGAAAATGCAGCAGTGGCCACAGCATTGGGAAAGGTCAGGTTTCACTCCAATCTCAAATAAAGACAATGCCAAAGAATGTACAAACTACCATACAGTTGCACTCATTTCACTTGCTAGTAAGGTAATGTTCAAAATTCTTCAAATTAGGCTTTTCCTATACATGAACCAAAAACTTCCAGATGTTCAAGCTGGGTTTAGAAAAGGCAGAGCAACTAGAGATCAAATTGTAATCATCCAATGGATCATAGATAAACCAAGAGAATTCCAGGAAAAAAAATCAACTTCTGTTTCATTGACTATGTTAAACCCTTTGACAGGGTGGGATCACAACAAACTGTGGAAAATTCTTACGGAGATGGGAACACCAAACCACCTTACCTGCCTCCTGAGAAACTTCAATGCAGGTCAAGAAGCAAAAGTTAGAACTAGATATGGAACAATAGACTGGTTCAAAATTGGGAAAGGGGTACATCAAGGCTATATATGATTACCCTGCTTATTTAACTTACATGCAGAGTTCAGTTCAGTCACTCAGTCATGTCTGACTCTTTGTGTCCCCACGGACTGCAGCATGCCAGGCTTCCCTGTCCATCACCAACTCCTGGAGTTTACTCAAACTCATGTCCATTGAGTCGGTGATGCCATCTAACCATCTCATCCTCTGTCATCCCCTTCTCTTTCTGCTTTCAATCTTTCCCAGCTTCAGGGTCTTTTCCAATGAGTCAGTTCTTCACATCAGGTGGCCAAGGTACTGGAGTTTCAGATTCAACACCAGTCTTTCCAATGAATATTCAGGATTAATTTCCTTTAGAATGGACTAGTTGGATGTCCTTGCTGTCCAAGGGACTTGCAAGAATCTTCTTCAATACCACAGTTCAAAAGCATCCATTGTTTGGTGCTCAGCTTTTTTATAGTCCAACTCTCACATCTATACATAACTACTGGAAAAACCATAGCCTTGACTAGATGAACCTTTGTTGGCAAAGTAATGTCTCTGCTTTTTAATACGCTGTCTAGGTTGGTCATAACTTTTCTTCCAAGGAGCAAGTGTTGTTTATTTTCATGGATGCAGTCACCATCTGCAGTGATTCTGGAGCCCAAAAAAATAAAGTCTGTCACTGTTTCCATCATTTCCCCAACTGTTTGTCATGAAGTGATGGGACCGGATGCCATGATCTTAGTTTTTTGAATGTTGAGTTTTAAGCCAACTTTTTCACTTTCCTCTTTCACTTTCATCAACAGGCTCTTTAGTTCATATTTGAGGTTATTGATATTTCTCCCGGCAATCTTGATTCCAGCCTCTGCTTCACCCAGTCCAGCATTTATCATTTATCATTTACTTTGCATATAAGTCAAATAAGCAGGGTGACAATATACAGCCTTGACGTACTTCTTTCCCAATTTGGAACCAGTCTGTTGTTCCATGTCCAGTTCTAACTGTTGCTTCCTGACCTGCATACAGATTTCTCAGGAGGCAGGTCAGGTGGTCTGGAATGTCCATCTCTTGAGAATTTTCCAGTTTGTTGGGATCTACACAGTCAAAGGCTTTGGCATAGTCAATAAGGAAGAAGTAGATGTTTTTCTGGAACTCTCTCACTTTTTTGATGATTCAATGGGTTTTGGCAATTTGATCTCTGGTTCCTCTGCTTTTTCTAAATCCACGTTGAACATCTGGAAGTTTGCGGTTCATGTCCTATTGAAGACTGGTTTGGAGTATTTTGAGCATTATTTTGTTAGCATGTGAGATGAGTGCAATTGTGCAGTAGTTTAAACATTCTTTGGCATTGCCTTTCTTTGGCATTGGAATGAAAACTGACCTTTTCCAGTCCTGTGGCCACTGCTGAGTTTTCCACATTTGCTGGCACATTGAGTGCAGCACTTTCACAACATCATCTTTTAGGATTTGAAATAGCTCAACTGGGATTCCATCACCTCCACTAGCTTTGTTCGTAGTGATGCTTTCTAAGGCCCACGTGACTTCACATTCCAGGATGCCTGGCTCTAGGTCAGTGATCACACCATCGTGATTATCCAGGTCATGAAGATATTTTTTGTACAGTTCTTCTGTGTATTCTTGCCACCTCTTCTTAATATCTTCTGCTTCTGTTAGGTCCATACCATTTCTGTCCTTTATCGAGCCCATCTTTGCATGAAATATTCCCTTGGTATCTCTAATTTTCTTGAAGAGATCTTTAGTCTTTCCCATTCTGTTGTTTTCCTCTATTTCTTTGCATTGATCCCTGAGGAAGGCATTCTTATCTTTCCTTGCTATTCTTTGGAACCCTGCATTCAAATGGGTGTATCTTTCCTGTTCACCCTTGCCTTTAGCTTCTCTTCTTTTCACAGCTATTTGTAAGGCTTCCTCAAACAACCATTTTGCTTTTTTCCATTTCTTTTTCTTAGGGATGGTCCTGATCCCTGCCTCCTGTACAGTGTCACAAACCTCTGTCCATAGTTCATCATGCACTATGTCTATCAGATCTAATCCCTTGAATCTATTTCTCACTTCCATTGTATAATTTTAAGGGATTTGATTTACGTCATACCTGAATAGTCTAGTGGTTTTCCCTACTTTCTTCAATTTCAGTCTGAATTTGGCAATAAGGAGTTCATGATCTGAGACACAGTCAGCTCCCAGTCTTCTTCTTGCTGACTGTATAGAGCTTCTCCATCTTTGGCTGCAAAGAATATAATCAATCTGATTTCAGTGTTGACTATCTGGTGATATCCATGTATAGAGTCTTCTCTTGTGTTGTTGGAAGAGGGTGTTTGCTGACCAGTGTGTTCTCTTGGCAAAACTCTATTAGCCTTTGCCCTGCTTCATTCTGTACTCCAAGACCAAATTTGCCTGTTACTCCAGGTATTTCTTGACTTCCTGCTTTTACAGTCCTGTCCCTTAGAATGAAATGGATATCTTTTTTTTGGGAGAGTACATCATGGGAAATGCCAGGCTGGATGAATCACAAGCTGGAATCAAGTTTGCCAGGAGAAGTATCAACAACCTCAGATATGCAGATGCTACCACTCTAATGGCAGAAAGCAAAAAGGAACTAAAGAGTCTCTTGATGAGGGTGACAGAGGAGAGTGAAAGCTGACTTAAAACTCAGCATACAAAGAACGAAGATCATGGCATCTGGTCCCATCACTTCATGGCAAATAGATGGGGAAAACTTGGAAGCAGAGGCTCCAAAATCACTGCTGATGGTGACTGCAGCCACAGAACTAAAAGACTCTTGCTCCTTGGAAGGAAAGCTATGACAAAGCTAGATAGCATATTAAAAAACTGAGATAGCACTTTGCCAACAGAGGTCCATATAATCAAAGCTATGGTTTTTCAAGTAGTCATGTATGGATGTGAGAGTTGGACCATAAAAAAGACTGAGAGGCAAAGAATTGATGCTTTCAAACTGTGGTGCTGAAGAAGACCCTTGAGAGTCCCCTGAACAGAAAGGAGATCAAAACAGTCAATCATAAAGGAAATCAACCCTGAATATTAATTGGAAGGACTGATGCTGAAGCTGAAGCTCCAATACTTTGGCCACCTGATACGAAGAACCAGCTCACCAGAAAAGATTTTGACTATTTAGGAACATTTTCCAGAATTCTTCTATTGCCTTTTAATCAGCTCCAATCATGCCTCTTTTAATTGCATTGATCATAAACTTATTATGATTCAAAGAGATTTAGAGACTAATTGTTTTTGGCACGTGAACCCTTGACACATTTATATTAAATCTCATTGGCACTTACTCAATTGATGCTTCTTGGCAACTGCTCTGTTAGTTATGATCAACTGGCAATCAGATTTTAATCAAAGTTTTAATCTTAACTATGTACTAAAAATTTACATGTGGTCCATGCCAGCCAATTTAGGGGAACAGAAGTCCAAGTTGTTCTTTGAATTTTGGCTAAGTGATCGTCAACGTTGACACCCATGTGATTCTAATTCAACGTTACACAGACTGATCCAATATGATATATAAAAGAAATGGGGGTTGTTTGAGGAATAAGGTGTTTAAAACATTTATCATTAAAAAATATAATTTTGGGAAGATTTGGGAGAATGACATTGTAACATGTAAAATATCATGTAAGAAACGAGTTGCCAGTCCAGGTTCGATGCACGATACTGGATGCTTGGGGCTAGTGCACTGGGACGACCCAGAGGGATGGTATGGGGAGGGAGGAGGGAGGAGGGTTCAGGATGGGGAACACATGTATACCTGTGGTGGATTCATTTTGATGTTTGGCAAAACTAATACAATTATGTAAAGTTTAAAAATAAAATAAAATTAAAAAAAAAAAGAAAATAAAAAAAAAAATAAATAAAAAATAAAAATAAAAAATATAATTTTGTGAGACCAAAATTATAATTTAGAAACACAAGTAAGATAATAACTGTCTTTTAGAATCTAGCAAAAATGTGTGTAAATCCTACTAGGGTTTATGCCGATTTGTCACTTTCTGTTCATAATGGCTGGTTGGTGTCAAACACTGGTCAAGCATGTGGACTCTGGAGTAATATTCCCTGAGTTCAAGCTCAGTTCCAACATTTACAAGTTGTGAGCCTTGGGTACACTTTAAAACTCTCAGCCTTAGTTTTCTCATGTGTTAAATGAGGATTAGAGTCACATTTCCAAGACAATGTTGTGGTGAGGATCAGATAAATTACTTAAAGAAAAGAACCATTTGCCACAGTTTCAGGTTTCTAATATACCCCCTAAAGAAGTTGGAGACTGTAATTATACCATAGTATGCACTCAAATCGGAGAAGGCAATGGCAACCCACTCCAGTACTCTTGCCTGGAAAATCCCATGGACAGAGGAGCCTGGTGGGCTGCAGTTCATGGGGTCTCAAAGAGTCAGGCACGACTGAGCGACTTCACTTTCACTTTTCACTTTCATGCATTGGAGAAGGAAATGGCACCCCACTCCAGTGTTCTTGCCTGGAGAATCCCAGGGACAGAGGAGACAGAGGGTTGCTGTCTATGGGGTCGCACAGAGTTGGACACGACTGAAGCGACTTAGCAGCAGCAGCAGCATGCACTCAAATAACTGTGAGACAAAATGATAAAGTGCTATAAGAAAGGTACAGATAAAACTCTCTAGCTACATTGTCTTTCAAATTACTTTTTAATGGAAAAGTTATAAACCAGAGAAGAAAGAAAATGATGCTGGCAGGTATCCCTGTAATAAAAAAGAGCAAACACAGAGAAAGAAAATCAATGGAGGATTTAAAATGTTCTTTTTGCTGTGATATCTAACATCCTGCTTCCAAATTTTTCCAATATAATAGTATAACCACTTTTAATGAAGAGCTGATACCACATTGCTGTTAATCCCTGTGACCCAAGTGGTTCACAAAACAGGGGTTAATGGTGTCAGTATTTCTGACAAATACTTTAACTGAATCTCAACAAGCAGCCAGATGTCCAGAGTGGGTGGAGCATTGCAATATAGAATGTGAGAGATGGAAAATGCATAGTCTCTGAGGGAGCTCTTAAGTGGCTGGGAGCATTTCAAATGCTACTTTGCTGGGGCTATAAGAAGATACAAAGTATATGGCCCAGAAATCAATAGTAAACAAACACCTAGCACTTTAGAGTAAGGGTCAGGAAGGCTGGACTGAGAAACTGAGCACACGAGAAATGTGGAACTGGTGGCTCCACGGTGAAGAACCTGCCTGCGGATGCAAGAGATGCAAGTTCGATCCCTGGGTCAGAAAGATCCCCTGGAAAAGGACATGGTAACCCACTCCAGTATTCTTGCCTGGGAAATCCTTGAGGAGCCCGGTGGGCTACAGACAATGGTGTTGCAAGGAGTCACAACTTAAGAGAGTAAACGACAACAAAAGTAGTATAGAATAAAGGCTTACAGCCTGGATTCTCCAGTTTTGATACGCATTTGGATTATCTGAGGATCTTATTAAGAAATGCAGATTCAAGTTCAGTAGTTCCAGGGTGGGCCTGAGAGTCTGTATTTTCACAGCAGCGCCACTGATGCTGATGCTGCTGCTCTGAGGTTTCTCCTTTTGAGCAGCCAGGCGGTACAGCACAGACCCTGCTTGGGTTTGGGTGGTGGCTCGTTCTCTTACCGGCTACCTGACCTTGGCCAAATCAGTTAACCTGTCTTTGAGTCATTTTTTTTTTTTTTTTTAATCTGTAAGAGGAGGATAAGATCAATATCTAACTAAAATGGCCAACGTGAGGGCTAAATTAATTAATGAAGGTAAAGCATTTAAAACAGCACCCAGTACTAAGCAAGCACTCAATAAATGTAATTTATGAATAAGTAAGGATTTCTCATTATAAACATTTAGCCAGTCAACAGAGATGAACATCCCACAAATTTTAATTGAGTTTAATTCACCACAATAATTTATTTTAAGCCATTAATGTCAGCAATCACATTAATCTCCATATCCGAACCTTGGCATGTTATAATTTTTCAAGTCAATGAACTCAAAAAAGAAGCTAATTAACAATTCTCTTGGTGGTAACCATACTCAGAGGCATGAACTTGTCATTATATAACATAAACTTCTTAATCTACTTTTTTCATGAAGAATGCAACACAAATAAGAACTGAAATATTTACAAGTAACTGAAATGTATCATGCTAGTAGCCCCACAGCATTATAAACAGATTGTTTTTTTTCTTGTATAAATCTCTTTTTACAACCAGAATTATTCTGTTTGTGGCCTATCTCCCTCATTATGAATTTAAGCTCCTTAAGAGACAATCGTTATCTCATCATATAGCTTATATAGCATATAGCTTATATAGCATATAACTTGCTGCTTGATATTAGATATATTATTAATAAATAAATGTTTGCAAAAATATGAAATAAATTGCTGAAGATACACCTCCATTGCACATTTCACTCACTTATCAAGAATACATTGAGTGTGATTTTTTTTTTTTTTTTCTGATAATTGTTCTAGGTGCTAACGTTAAGTTGCTTCAGTTGTGTCCGACTCTTTGTGACCCTATGGACTACGGCTTCCCAGGCTCCTCTGTCTATGGGGATTCTCCAGGCAAGAACACTGGAGTGGTTTGCCATTTTCTCCACCAGCCTAGGTGCTAACGAGGTAGAAACAAATAAGCTATAGTCTGTACGTTCAAGGAGTTCGTGGTCTAGTTGGGAGCAGAGTATGTGAACAAATAATTGAAAATAAGATCAATCCCAGAGGGGTAGGGGATAGACAAGGAGAATGTTCATAGACTAGAGGTATGAGTGGGTTAGAAAATTTCAGTTAAAGGAAGAACTCATGCAATTTTACAAAAGTGTGAAATAGACAAACAGAAACCTTAGATAGAATGAGTGTTTTTGTTAATTCCCTAAGTTTCGTCTAACTCTTTTGTGACCCTTTGGACTATAGCCTGCCAGGCTCCTCTGTCCATGGGATTTCCCAAGCGAGAATAATGGAGTGGGTTGCCATTTCCTTCTCCAGGGCATCTTCTCGACCCAGGGATTGAACCTACATCTTCTGTTTGGCAGGTGGAACCTTTACCACTGAGCCACTATCTGGAAATCCAGATAGAATGAGTACTAAAGAGCACGAATAGTCCTAGAAGTTAATAGTAGAGACAAAGGCAAGGTCCATATCACAGGCAACAACAAGGTGTCTTCTATTCTATAACAAGTATGAGCTATGATGGAAGGAAACTTAAATGATAAACACTAAAAGAAAAAAAATCTTCTCATAAGGAACACTAATATACAGAATGACTGTAACAGAGCATGCTGCTTGTGAATATCTATTCTCTTCTCCTTATAAACTGTCACCACAATAAAAAGTTAAATACCCTAACTTCTTTAAGCTAGGTATATAGTCCATGACTATGTTTGGTCAATGAATGAGTTGACTCTTGTGTGTAATTTCTGGAAGTGTCCTTAAAAATAGGGAACACATCCTTCTTAATGTTCCTTGCTGCTGCCTGAAATATGATGTAATGGTTGGAACTATAGCAGCCATTTGAACCATGAGGCGATCAAGAAAGAGGGATTCTTGTGCTAAAATTCTAGAAAAGGTTAAGACAGAACGACTCCAGGTACCTTAAACCCATGTTGATTATGAGTTGTCTAGCATCCAATTTCATTTATGTGAGAGATTTTTTCCCCCACTAATTTCTCTGGTCTTATTTTGGGATTTCTTTGCCACTTATTCTAATTCTCAGTGTTACACATATAGAAATATGGAAGGGTTTCATTAAAGAGGTAAAATGGTTACTGAAGGAAAGGAAGGAGATTACTAGAAGAAAGGGCATCAAAGAAGGACCGACATGTGCATGAAAATCATCAAGAATACAGTGCGTTCAAGAAACCGAGAGAACTTCTGTGTAGTTGGAACACATTATATTGTGGGAAAGAAGGTAGGAAGAACTGGGAAGGGAAGACAGGCACCAGGAAAAAGCCTTAAATATCATACTAAAATGCTTAGATTTTATGAGGCAATTAAGGGCCATGAAAGGTTTTTAGATAGTTAAATGATGGGACCATAACTGGTTCTTACAACTCAGAGAGCTATGTGGACTTAGAAGGAAAAGCAAGAAACAGCCAAGTTCAGGGTCAACTGCAGGAATCTGAGAGAGCAAAGATGCCCAGACCAAGGGCCTTAACAATGAAGAATACGCAGCAGAAAAAAAAATATTAAGCAAACATACTATGGAAGAATTAGTAACCACATAAGGGCAGGGTTACGAAGCAAAAGGAAGTTAGGATGACCTCTGGAAATGTAAAATGGCTCAGTCAGTTCGGTTAAAGGTGATGTTATTCCCCAAGACAGGGAAAGAAGGAGCAAGAGAAATAAAAACTGAAAATGCAAGTCAGACTTTGGGGACTAGGTACAGAAAGAAAAAAGAAAAGAAAAACATGAATACTGAAAATATAGCTGTCTTTTTTCCTGTATTTAGGTTGCAGTTTAAATGGCATTTCCTCCAAGAAGTCTTCTCCAAATTCTCTTTCTAAAGGAGCCATTGCCCTCTCCAATCCCACTCTTACATCACTTCATTTTCTTCACAGCACTATTATTTTATAACTTCCTTTTTGTTCATTGTATACTTCGATTAGACTATAAGTTCCAAGACACTGAAAATTTGTTTGATCCTAATGATGGAATCCAAGTGTCCCTGACATATTAGGAGGCACTCAAAATTTCTGTTATTTGACTATATCACAGCACCTAAGTGCAGTGTGGAATGCTGAGATCATAAACAAAAATTAAAATATAAAGGGACTAAAGCCATCACATAGATAAGCTCCCTCATCTGACAGATGACAAGGAACATGGGCCCCAGCAGTGCCTATAAAAACTTGCCCCAAATGACTCAACCAATTAGGTGGGAAGAGGCAGAAGACCTGAGTTCAAGTCCAATTGCCATTTACTAATGACACTAAGAGTCATGAGAACTGCATGACCTCAAGCATCTGTTTCATGAGGTTTAAAAAATATTGCTTCCTTCACGTATGTTTTGAGAATTAAATAAACTACAATACATACAAGCTTGTTCTTCAGGATTCTCACCCAATCTGTCCCAAATCATTCATTCCCAATTCTTAGTTATTATTTATTATACACAATGACCTCATTAGTACTACTTCTAGGGTCTCTTTCCAGCTTGTTTTAACTTTCACAACATATATTTCATATATTGCAAATTTCCTGTTTACCACACTGTGGAACAATTTTCCTCTCTTTGTAGCTCTTTGACCTTTTATTAATGAGGTGTAAAACTACACTCTGTTTGACCTTCACTGCTTTTGTGTCTTTCTCAGTCTCTTAAGTGAGTAACTCAGCAAATTAAATTTTATTACAACTACTGAGAGGCAGGGAGCATAACACAGTTTTCTTACTGCAGGCCCCTCACTACACGCTGTGTGACCTTCGACAAGTTAAAAACCCCTTTGGCCTAAGATTCCTCACCTGTAAAGTAGAGATGACAATACACTTTCCAGGTTATTATGGAGATTGCATAAATCAACATATAAAAAATTAAGCTGTTCCCAGTATATGTTTCAAAAAGTATTAGTGTTTATTTTTCTTCCTGTTTATTACACCATGTATGAAATTGCTCTTACCAGTGCTGTGAAATTATTTCCAATTTTCCCCATTTTACAAAATACAATATGTAGGCTCTGAGAGTTTAAGTAACTTCCTCAAGATCACAAAGCTAGTGGAGAGGAAGTGTTAATAATCAAATTCAAGAGCCAGTTCTGTTGAAAGACAAATCTATGCTCCTGACCATGTCAACATAAGGCTCCATTTTAAAGGAGCCAGATCACTTCCCCGTCAAAGCAGACATTTATTAAACCAAGTTGCCATCAAATGCACTTGAATTAAATAAATTTTTGAGCAATATATTTCTTAAAGTAAGAGCAACAGTCATTAAGATAAGGGGGAAAGCTTGGTGAGATGGGTTGTTAGTGATATGGGAAGCTTCTGGAGGTCTTAGGAAGAGCTTATACATTTGACTGTTTCTAATTACATTAAGGCCCCAGATTACTACAATGACCTACCTAAAGGTCAACCCCAAACCAGCAGTAATGTGGTCTACAAATTTCTTTTCTCAGTTTTGCTGGGGGCCCTTAGGCCAAAATGCTTAACTACAGGCTATGTCTCTCTTTTTCATTAACTGAATTACAACTCATAAATGCTGACATGTGTCAGAAGAACAACTCTTGAAGGGGCATTTCCTTAACATGGTTGAGTCTGAACCTAGGGGCCTGTACCTTGCAAGGACAGCTTTGTTAGCTGTGGTCGTGTCTTGTTACCAAGTTAACAGGGGAAAGCTCACTTTATTGCCTATAATGAGCTCACTCAACTAACAATTTCTATTGGAAAGCCTTTCCAGAATCAGAATGGTTAGACAAACTAGATGCTTTAAACTTCTTGATGATTTTGACACAGTCCACCCTGTGGTTACTGTTCTTTTCTCTTCAAAATAACAAGTAGTGTTAAGTGCTGGCATCTAATTTTATCAACATAGGTCAGTGCTCTCCTTTTTTTTGGTATCTTCTTTTACTTTTTATTTTATATTGGGGTAGAATGCCATGTTAGTTTCAGGTGTGTAACAAAGTGGTTCAGTTACACATATACATATATTCATTTTTTTCAGATTCTTTTCCCATATAGATTATTACAGAATATTAAGTTCCCTGTGCTATACAGTAGATCCTTCATTATTTTATATATAGTAGTGTGTATACGTTAATCCTAAACTCCTGATTTATCCATCCCCCATATTTCCCCTTTTGTAACCATAACTTTGTTTTCAAGCTCTGTGAATGTGTATCTTTTATAAATCATTTCATTTGTATCATCTTGATAGAGTTCACATATAAATGCTACTATATGATATTTGTCTTTCTCTGGTTTACTTCACTTAGTATACACTTAGTATGATAACCTCTGGGTCAATTCATGTTGTTGCAAACGGCACTATTTTATTCTATAATATGGCTGAGTTATATTCTATTATATATTCTAATATACATGTAAAATCCATTAAATACACACACACACACACACACACACACACACACACACATATATGCTGCACTCAATATGCCAGCAAATTTGGAAAACTCAGCAATGGCCACAAGACTGGAAGAGGTCAGTTTTCATTCCAATCCCAAAGAAAGGCAATGCCAAAGAATGCTCAAACTACTGCACAATTGCACTCATCTCACACACTAGTAAAGCAATGTTCAAAATTCTCCAAGCCAGGCTTCAGCAATACATGAACTGTGAAGTTCCAGATGTTCAAGCTGGTTTTAGAAAAGGCAGAGGAACCAGAGATCAAATTGCCAACATCCACTGGATCATTGAAAAAGCAAGAGAGTTCCAGAAGAACATCTATTTCTGCTTTATTGACTATGCCAAAGCCTTTGACTGTGTGGATCACAATAAACTGTGGAAAATTCTGAAAGAGATGGGAATACCAGACCACCTGACCTGCCTCTTGAGAAACCTATACGCAGGTCAGGAAGCAACAGTTAGAACTGGACATGGAACAACAGACAAATAGGAAAAGGAGTACATCAAGGCTGTATATTGTCACCCTGCTTCTTTAATTTCTATACAGAATACATCATGAGAAACACTGGGCTGGAGGAAGCACAAGCTGGAATCAAGATTGTGGGGAGAAATATCAATAACCTCAGATATGCAGATGACACCACGCTTATGGCAAAAAGTGAAGAGGAACTAAAGAGCCTCTTGATGAAAGTGAAAGAGGAGAGTGAAAAAGTTGGCTTAAAGCTCAACATTCAGAAAACGAAGATCATGGCATCTGGCCCATCACTTCATGGGAAATAGATGGGGAAACAGTGGAAACAGTGTCAGACTTTATTTTGGGGGGCTCCAAAATCACTGCAGATGGTGACTGCAGCCATGAAATTAAAAGACACTTACTCCTTGGAAGGAAAGTTATGACCAACCTAGATAGCATATTAAAAAGCAGAGATATGACTTTGCCAACAAAGGTCCATCTAGTCAAGGCTATGGTTTTTCCAGTGGTCATGTATGGATGTGAGAGTTGGACTGTGAAGAAAACTGAGTGCCAAAGAATTGATGGTTTTGAACTGTAGTGTTGGAGAAGACTCTTGCAAGTCCCTTGGACTATAAGGAGATCCAAACAGTCCATCCTAAAGGAGATCAGTCCTGGGTGTTCATTGGAAGGACTGATGCTGAGGCTGAAACTCCAATACTTTGGCCATCTCATGAGAAGAGTTGACTGATTGGAAAAGACCCTGATACTGGGAGGGATTGGGGGCAGGAGGAGAAGGGGACAACAGAGAGTGAGATGGCTGGATGGCATCACCGACTTGATGGATGTGAGTTTGAGTGAACTCCGGGAGTTGGTGATGGGCAGGGAGGCCTGGCGTGCTGCAATTCATAGGGTCACAAAGAGTCGGACATGACTGAGCAACTCAACTTAACTGCTATAGATATATACATATATATTTATGGGTAAATTATATATATATATAATATAAATAATGTATATATAATGGATAAGATCTTTATCCATTCAATTGTTGGTGGATTTACTCTCTTTCATGTCTTGGCTATTGTAAATAGTATTGCAGTGAACACTGGGGAGCATGTATCTTTCTGAATCATGGTTTTCTCCAGATATATGCCCATGAGTGGGATGACTGGATCCTATGGTAGCTCTATTTTTAGTTTTATAAGGAATCTCCATACATTTCTCCATAGTGATTGTGCCAATTTACATTCCCACCAACAGTGTAAGAGAGATCCCTTTTCTCCTCATGCTCTCCAGCATTTATTATTTATAGGCTTTTTGATGAAGGCCATACTGACTGGTGTGGGGTGATACCTCATTTTAGTTTAGTTTACATTTCTCCACTAGTAATGTTGAGTATCTTTTCAGGTGCCTTTTAGCCATCTATATCTCTTCTTTGGAAAAAAGTCTATTTAGATCTTTTGCTCATTTTTTGATTGGGTTGTTGTTTTTTTGATATTGAGTTGCATGAGCAGTTTGTATATTTTGGAGATTAATGCCTTTTTTTATTGCTTCATGGTCTCCTGTGCCATGCAAAAGCTTTTAAGTTTAATTAGATCCCATTTGTTTATGTTCTTTAGGAGGCAGGTTGAAAAAGATCTTGCTGTGATTGATATCAGAGTATTCTGCCTATGTTTTCCTTTATAGTATCCAATAGTACATTTAGGTCTTTAGTCTCTTTAGAGTTTATTTTTGTCTATGGTGTTAGAGAATGTTCTAATTTCATTCTTTTACATGTAGCTTTCCAGTATTCCCAGCACCACTTACTGAAGAAACTATCTTCCCCCTTGTATACTCCTGCCATCTTTTTCATAGATTAGTTGACCACAGGCGTGTGGGTTTATATCTATCTGTTCTGTTGACCTATATTTCTGTTTTTGTACAAGTACCATACTTTTTAAATTACTGTAGCTTTGAAGGGTAGACTGGAGTCAGGGAGCCTGATTCCTCCAGCACTGTTTTCCTTCCTCAGGATTGCTTTGACTTTTCAGGGTGTTTTGTATTTCTACATAAATTAAAACATTTTTTTGTTCTAGTAAAATGCCATTGGTAATTCAATAGGGATTGCATTTGATCAGTCGATTGCCTTGGGTGGTATAGTTATTTTGACAATTGATTTTTCCAATGTAAGAAAATGATGGATCTTTCCATCTGTTTGTGTCATCTTTGATTTCTTTCATCATGTCTTACAGTTTGCAGAACAGAGGTCTTTTGCCTCCTTTGCTGCTGATGATGTTTAGTTGCTAAGTCGTGTCTGATTCTGTCCATGGGATCTCCCAGGCAAGAATACTGGACAGGGCTGCCATTTTCTTCCTCAGGAGATCTTCCCAACCCATTGGCAGGCAGTTTCTTTACCACTAAGTCACCAGCAAAGTCCACATTTGACTATTTAGGTAGGTTTATTTCTAGTTATTTTATTCTTTTTGATGTGTTTATAAAGAAGATTATTTTTCTTTCCGATCTTTCATTGTTAGTGTATATGAAAGAAAGACATTTCTGTGTATTAATTTTGTATCCTGCAACTTCCCTGAATTCATTGATGAACTCTAGTATTTTTCTGGTAAGGACTGTCTATGTATAGTATCATGTCATCTACAAACAATGACAGTTTTACTTTTTCCTTTCCAATTTGGATTCCCTTTTGTTTTTTTTTTTTTTTTTCATCTCTCTGATTGTCATAGCTATGATTTCCAAAACTATTTTGGAAAAAAAAAATGTGAGAGTAGAATGCCTTTTCTTGTTCTTGACCTTAGAGGAAATGATTTTAGCTTTTCACTGTTGAGTATGATGTTTGTGAAGGATGTGCCATATATGGCCTTTCGTATGTTGAGGTAGGTTACCTCATGCCCACTTTCTGGAGAGTCCTTTTTTTTTTTTTTTATACCATAAATGAGTGTTAAATTTTGTCAAAAGCTTTCTCTGTATCTATTGAGATGGTTATATAGCTTTCATTATCCAGTTTGTTGATGTGGTATGTCACTGATTTGTGGATGCTGAAATATCCTTGCATCCCTGGGATACTCCCACTTGACTATGTTGTATGATGTTCTTAATGTGTTGTTGGATTTGATTTGCTAGTATTTGTTGAAGATTTTTTTGTCTATGTTCATCTGTGGTACTGGGCTCTATTTTTCTTGTTTTTGTGGTATCTTTGGTTTTGCTATCAGGGTAATGGTGACCTCATAGAATGAGTCTGGTAGTGTTCCTTCCTCTAATTTTTTGAAATAGTTTCATAAGGATAGGTGTTAACTCTTTGTTAAATGTTTGATAAATTCCCCTAGGAAGCTGTTTAGTTCCGGACTTTTGTTGTTGGAATTTTTTAAAAATCAATCACAGTTTCAACATCAGTACTTGTGAGTGGTTTGTTCATATTTTCTACTTATTCCTGTTTCAGTCTTAGAAGATTGTACCTTTCTAAGCATTTGACCATTTTTATTATGTTGTCCATTTTATTGGCATATAGTTGCTTGTTGTAGTTTCTTATGAGGCTTTGCATTTCTGTGGTGTTCATTGTAACCTCTCCTTTTTCATTTTGAATTTTATTGATTTGGGGTTGTTCCCTATTTTCCTTGAAGATTCTGGTTGTCAATTTCATTTATCTTTTCATACAACCTGCTTTTAGTTTCACTGAATTTTTTCTATTGTTTCTCCGTCTCTATTTCATTTATTTATGCTGTGATCTTTATGATTTCTTTCCTTCTACTAACTTTGAGTTTCGTTTGTTCTTCTTTCTCCAGTTGTTTTAGGTGTAAGATTAGGTTGTTTATTTGAGATTTTTCTTGTTTCCTGAGGTAATACTGTATTGCTATAAACGTTCCCCTTAGAATTGCTTTTGCTGTGTCCCATAGGTTTTGGCTCATGTTTTCACAATGATCAGGTATTTTATGTCTCTCATTTCTTCAGTGATTTCCCTGTTGATTAATAGCATACTGTTTAGCTTCCGTGGATTTATTTATTTATTTTTTTTTTTACACATTTTCTTCTTTTAGTTGATTTCTAATCTCACTGCAAATGTGGTCAGAAAAAATGCTTGATATGATCTCAATTTGCTTAACTATACTGAGGTTTACTTTGTGGCCCAGCATGTGATTTATCCTGGAGAATGTTCCATGTGCACTTGGAAAAAATGAGTATTCTTCTGGTTTTGGCATGTCCTATAAATGTCAGTTAAGCCCATCAGGTTGAATGTATCATTTAACGCTTGTTTCCTTACTGATTTTCCATCTGAATAATCTGTTGATGAGAGAGGAATGTTAAGGTATCTCACTATTATGTTACTGTTGACTTCTCTTTTTATGACTGTTAGCATTGGCTTATATATTGAGGTGCTCCTATATTGGGTGCATATATAATTACAATTGTTATATCTTCCTGTTGGATTGATCCCTCGATCCTTATGTAGTTCCCTTCTTTGTCTCTTTTTGTCTGACATAAGTATTGTTTTCTTCGGATTCCCATTTGCATGGAATATCTTTTTCCATTACTCACTTTCAGTCTGTATGTGTCCCTAGGTCTTAATCGGATATTTATACAAGCTTTTTCTTCTTTCTGTTCCACAGCAGTGATTTCCACCAATCTATCTTCCAGCTCAGTTTTTTGTTCCCCTCCTTCATTTATTCTGATATTGATTCCTTCTAGTGTATTTTTCATTTGATTAATTGTATTGTTCATTTCTGTTTGTTCCTTAAATCTTCTCTTTGTTAAACATTTCTTATATCTTTTTAGTCTGTGCCTCCATTCTTTTTCTGAGATTCGGATCATCTTTACTATCATTATTCTGAATTCTTTTTCAAGCAGACTGCCTAACTCCACCTCACTTAGTTGTTCTTCTGGGGTTTTATCTGGAAACATATTTCTCTGCCGTCTCCGTTTTGTCTGAATTTCTGCATTTGTTGTTTTCACTTCTCAGGCTCCAGGTTTGTAGTTATTTTGCTTCTGCTGTTTACCCCCTGGTGGTAGAGGATGGTTCAGGAATTTGTGCAGGCTTCTTGGTGGTAGGGACTAACACTAGTCCACTGATGGGTAGAGCTGGGTCTTATCCCTCTATTCAGTTCAGTTGCTCAGTCACATCTGACTCTTTGCAACCCCATGAATTGCAGCACACCAGGCCTCCCTGTCCATCATCAACTCCCTGAGTTCACCCAAACCCATGTCCATTGTGTTGGTGATACCATCCAACCATCTCATCCTCTGTTGTCCCTTTCTCCTCCAGCCCTCAATCTTTCCCAGCATCAGGGTCTTTTGAAATGAGTCAGCTCTTCACATCAGGTGGCCAAAGTATTGGAGTTTCAGCTTCAACATCAGTCCTTCCAATGAACACCCAGGACTGATCTCCTTTAGGATGGACTGGTTGGATCTCCTTGCAGTCCAAGGGGCTCTCAAGAGTCTTCTCCAACACCACAGTTCAAAAGCATCAATTCTTCAGTGCTCAGCTTTCTTCACAGTCCAACTCTCACATCCATACATGACCACTGGAAAAACCAAAGCCTTGACAAGATGGACCTTTGTTGGCAAAGTAATGCCCCTGATTTTTAATATGCTGTCTAGATTGGTCATAACTTTCCTTCCAAGGAGCAAGCGTCTTTTAATTTCATGGCTGCAATCACCATCTACAGTGATTTTGGAGCCCAGAAAAATAAAGTCAGCCACTGTTTCCACTGTTTCCCCATCTATTTGCCATGAAGTGATGGGACCAGATGCCATGATCTTAGTTTTCTGAATGTTGAGTTTTAAGCCAACTTTTTCACTCTCCTCTTTTTCATCAAAAGGCTCTTTAGTTCTTCACTTTTTGCCATAAGGTTGGTATCATCTGTATATCCCTCTATTGGGAAGAGTCATGTAAAGAGGTATGTTTAGAGATAGCTGTGCACTCAGAATGACTTTAAGCAGCCTATCTGATGATGGACTGCAGCACACCAGGCCTCTCTGTCCCTCACCATCTCCTGCAGTTTGCCCAAGTTCATGTCCACTGAATAAGTGACATGAATAAGTCATCCAACCATCTCATCCTCTGTTGCCTCCTTCTCTTGCTGCCCTCAATATTTGCTAGCATCAGGGTCTTTGCCAATGAGTCAGCTCTTCACATCAGGTGGCCAAAGTATTGGAATTTCAGCTTCAGCTTCAACATCAGTACTTCCAATGAGTAATCAGTTTTGATTTCCTTTACAATTCTGTTCAGTTGCTCAATCATGTCCAACTCTTTTGTGACCCCATGCATGGATTTTAGCATGCCAGGCTTTCCTGTCTATCACCAACTCCCGGAGCTTGCTCAAACTCATGTCCATCAAGTCGGTGATGCTATCCAACCATTTCATTCTCTGTTGTCCCCTTTTCCTCCTGTCTTCAATCTTTCCCAGCATCAGGGACTTTTCCAATGAGTCAGTTCTTCACATCAGGTGGTCAAAGTATTGGAGTTTCAGCCTCAGCATCAGTCCTTCCAATGAATATTCAGGACTAATTTCCTTTAGGATTGACTGGTTGGATCTCCTTGCAGTCCAAGGGACTCTCAAGAGTCTTCTCCAATACCACAGTTCAAAAACATCAATTTTTTGGCCCTCAGCTTTCTTTACAGTCCAACTCTAACATCCATACATGACTACTGGAAAAACCATAGCTTTGACTAGCTGAACCTTTGTCGGCGAAGTAATGTGTTTGCTTTTTAATATGCTGTCTAGGTTTGTCATAACTTTTCTTCCAAGGAGCAAGCGTCTTTTAATTTCATGGCTGAAGTCACCATCTGCAGTGATTTTGGAACCCCCCAAAATAAAATCTGTCACTGTTTCCATTGTTTCTCCATCTATTTGCCATGAAGTGTTTGGACAGGATGCCACATTCTTAGATTTTTGAATGTTGAGTTTTAAGCCAGCTTTTTCACTCTCCTCTTTCACTTTCATGAAGAGGCTCTTTAGTTTTTCTTCACTTTCTGCCATAAGGATGGTGTCATCTGCGTATATGAAGTTACTGATACTTCTCACGGCAATCTTGATTCTAGCTTGTGTTTCATCTAGTCCAGCGTTTCTCATGATGTACTCTGCATATAACTTAAATAAGCAGGATAACAATACAGCCTTGACGTACTCCTTTTCCAATTTGGAACCAGTCCATAGTTCCATGTCTGTTTCTAGCTGTTGCTTCTTGACCTGCATACAGATTTCTCCTGACCTTAGGAGGCAGGTCAGGTGGTCTAGTATTCCCATCTGCTTCAGAATTTTCCACAGTCTGTTGTGATCCACACAGTCAAAGGTTTTGGCATAGTCAGTAAAGCAGAAGTAGATGTTCTTTCTAGAACTCTCTTGCTTTTCTGATGATCCAACAGATGTTGGTGATTTGATCTCTGGTTTCTCTGCCTTTTCTAAATCCACCTTGAACATCTGGAAGTTCACAATTCATGTACTGTTGAAGCCTGGCTTGGAGAATTTTGAGCATTACTATGTTAGTGTGGGAGATGAGTGCAATTGTGTGGTAGCTTGAACTTTCTTTGGGATTGGAATAAAACTGACCTTTTCCAGTCCTGTGGCCACTGCTGAGTTTTCCAAATTTGCTGCCATATTGAATGCAGCACTTTCACAACATCATCTTTCAGGATTTGAAATAGCTCAACTGGAATTCCATCACCTCCACTAGCTTTGTTCATAGTGATGCTTTCTAAGGCCCACTTGACTTCACATTCCAGGATATCTGGCTCTAGGTGAGTGATCACACCATCATGGTTGTCTGGGTCATGAAGATCTTTTTTATATAGTTCTTCTGTGTATTCTTGCCACCTCTTCTTAATATATCCTTTGCTTCTCTTAGGTCCATACCATTTCTGTTCTTTATTGTGCCCATCTTTGCATGAAATGTTCCCTTGGCGTCTCAAATTTTCTTGAAGAGATCTCTACTCTTTTCCATTCTATTGTTTTCCTCTATTTCTTTGCATTGATCACTTAGGAAGGCATTCTTATCTCTCCTTGCTAGTCTTTGGAACTCTGCATTCAGAAGGGTGTATCTTTCATTTTCTGCTTTACCTTTAGCTTCTCTTCTTTTCTCAGCTATTTGTAAGCCCTCCTTAGACAACCATTTTGCCTTTTTGCACTTATTTTTCTTGGGGATGGTCTTGATCACTACCTCCTGTAAAATGTCATGACTGGCTTAATCTCATTGTTGTCCATGGGACTCTAAGAGTCTTTCCTAGCGCCAAAGTTCAAAACCATCAATCCTTCAGGCTGTTGGATGGGGCCAAATCTTGGTGCCAAAACAGCAACCTCTAGCAGAGCACAGGGTAGTGAATACAGGCTGGGGCCTTTGCTACCACTGTTCTTCTCACAGTGAGTCACAGCAGAACCCCACCTTCCCAGGAGACTTTCACAATCCCCAGGTAGGTCTGGCCCATACTTTATGAGGGTCACTGCTTTGCCCTAGGTCCCAGTGCTCAGGAAACATTGTGTATGCCCTCTGAGAGTGTAGTCTCTGTTTTCCCTAGACCTGTGTAGCTCCTGCACTCTAGTCCCATTGGCCTCCAAAGTCAAATGCTCTGAGAGCTCCTCTTCCTGATGACAGACCCCAGGCTTGGGAACCTGACACAGGGCTCAGAACTTTCAATCCTGTGGGAGAACCTCTGTGGTAAAATTATTTTCCAGTTTGTGGTTTGCCACCTAGCAGGTATGTGATTTGATTATATTGCAAAAGTGACCATCTTCCTGTCTTATTTGATGTACCATATCTTTGGATATAGAATCTATGGATGCAGAATATCTTTTTTGGATGTTCCAGTCTTTTTTTGCTGATGGTTGTTCAGCAGTTAGTTGTGATTCTGATGTTTCCATGAGCAGAGCTGAGCTCAAGTCCTTCTACCCCACCATCTTGCATCTTGTCTCCTCCCTCCTCCAATGCTCTCATTTGACAACTCTGTCATGGGTTCTCAACCTGGGCTGCACACAGGAATCACATGGAAAGGTTTTCAGTACTCCAGTGCTGATGCCCAGGTTACAGTCAGGCCCAATAAGGACTCTCTGTTTCTGGAATCCAGGCATCAGTATATTTAAAGCACACAAAGTGATAAAATGTGCAGTTAAAGTTCAGAACCACTGCTTCAGGGGCTCAGGAAAAGTACTAGCAATTTGTGTAAAAGCAACAAACAAATAAGAATTCCCTGAAATTGTCTTTAAAGAGATACTGATTATTATGGGCTATTGTTTATCTGCTCCTCTCAGCACACTGCTTGACCTATCTGGCTTTTGTATCTCCCGACTATATTTTCTTCATGTAAAACCTCATTAGACTGCTATTATTTGAGTTCAATGCTCCTGAGTTTCCAAAATAAAACACCTCTGGGCAAAACATCATTTGGATCACTTGATGGAAATCAGAAAGTCAAAACATATTGCTATTAAAGCTGCTTATGAAGCAGCAACTATGCTTTTTCACCAAGGAAAAAGCTCAGGAAAGTTCGCCTTGCTAATCAAATATTCAAACAAATCTGGAACTTCTAAGTGACCATTGAGAAGAAATAATTTAAGCTGAGATATAATACACTGAAGAAAGAGAAGATACATGGGGAAGTCAACCATTGAAAGCCGTGTAGTAGAAGGCTTCTGGAAAGTATCCATGTGCAACAAAGCCACTTTGCCTTAGATCCTGTAGTTATAGACATAGGAAACTGAATCAGTTGCATCTTTTAAAAACCAAGTCTTCGAAAAAGGTTTTTGCTTAAAATGTTATTTACTTTAAAGATGGATTTCTGCTACAAAAAAGCATAGATCAGAGGTAACTGACTGCTCTGCGCTAGGTTCAGTATTAAGTGCTTCATATTCATTACGTCATTTAATGAATGAACCTATGAGGCAGGTGATGTTATCACATTTTATAGATGAAGCAGCAAGGTGCAGAACTTTTATGTAACTTGCACAGTGTTATAGGACTAGCAGGTAAGTCCAAGAAAGACACGAGTTTATACCTGCCAGAAAAGACAGTCAAAGTAATCTCCACTGACAATATTATAGAGTTCTCAGAAAGACAACTAGCTACTAAGAAAAAGACTTTTTGTTTAATTTATAAAAAGGGATGAACCAAAGACAGATAGACATTAACAGAAAGAAGATCTGCAAAAATTCAAATAATGATGTGTGGGCACCAAAAGCATGATCTATATTAGAATAGTCACAATAAAAACACTGGATTTGTCTAACTTCCCAGAGAACAAATACCCGTAGTTACCCTTGAAGAACTAGTTTGTAAACAGTGGCGGTGCAGTAAAGTCCATTTAAAAGTTCAGTGAAATTTAAGAAGGGAAAGGCAAGGTTATAAACTACTCTAAAGCATCACATAAAATTCCTGAAGCCCCAGTAAATAATCTTTTAGTATTTCTGCTTTGTGTTTTTTTTTTTTTTTTTGAGACAAATTTGAAGTAGGGATTTCTAATTTCATTGCAATGATAATGTGCTTAAAATTGAAGGAAAATGGTATCAAGATTTCAATCCATTTCTCTTTATCACTCTGATATCCTGTCCTTTACTGATTTTGCTTTTTACTCAACCATCACTCTTCTTTTCTCTTTCTTCTCTTTGAGCTCACCCAACTACCTGTGATCTCCTTTATCATATATGACTGCCTCTATTTTTATTTCAAAACTGCACATGAAGAAAAAAAGTATTTTAAAAGCATTTACTTTGAAAGCAGTTTTTATGAACAAGCATGTTAAACTTTTGCAAATTAAGCTGATAAATTGGGCACCCCACTTTTAGATGGCAGCAAGCATCTCAATCCACACAGTCATGTGGTTCAAACTAAAGCACATACATTTTCCTGGCAAGTTATTTTTTTAGATTAAAAAATGTATTCTCTATTAAAACATCTAAATTTGAATAATACAGCTGAACACAACAGTGACAAATTCAACTTTAATTGAAATCCTACTCTATACATGGACATGAGTTTAGATTTGAGATTAAATTTGAGTTGAGATTAAATCACTGGAATTTAAAGATAAGCTAAATATTTTGGATAATATTGAATGATGATTATTAAACAAGGAAGAATGTTATAAATAGTATTTTGCACAACAACAATGGTCATCACTTGTTCAATATTTATTATGAGCAGGCAATATCTAATTGTTGTTTCTAATGCTTCCAACCAGTGATTGCTATAGTTTTTTTGAGTTTTTCTATCTCTAAAACATGTGTGACCATGCATTTCATATGCACTAGAGTATGTATCTGTACAAATTGATAAAACATATTTATTATAAAGTATATTCAAATGTTGATATTAGAAATGATGAGAAAATATAAAGAAAAAGCATCTGGTACTTCATAGCTCATCTTTAGCATTTCCTGGGAGAAAGCTCTCATACTGGAAAAGATAACTAATTATGCTGTGTGGCAGAGACCACTGGTAGTCCCCAAATATTTAGTGTCCTTTCCTTCCATAGGGTGGGATCTTCAATTTTTATCTGGGCCCATGTCAGCTCAGAATGAAGATTATATACATTTGGCCATCCATTGCAGCTAGGTGTGGCTTTGTGCCTAAGTTCTAATCCTTGGGTTAGAATGGGAAATTGTCTTTCCCACTTCTCAGAGGTGCTTTCAAAGGGAGGAGCCATGCTGTAACTCTGCCCACCTGCTTCTTGCTATGTCATCATGGAGGCTACGTGCTCAAAGGCAACATTCAAGGATGCCAGAGCAAGTAGATAAGGAGCTCAGGTCCACTTAAGACCTTAGAGCAATTCAGATTCTCCAGTTCTGGAAACTCACTCATGGACTATTATAGGTGGGAGAAATACATTTCTGTCTTGCAAGAGCACTGTTATCTTGGTCTCTGCAAAATGTATATGAAAATATATACTAAATAATACACCATGCAAGACAGTTACTACTCCTACTTGAGGGAAAAGATGAGGGAAAAGTATCAGAGAAGTCAGTTTTCCAAGGTTAGCCAGCTAATGTATGGTAGGATCAAAAGAGCCCAGTGTCCATCCTCTTTCCACTAAAGGAGGCAACCTCCTGTGAGAAAACACTATAAAATAAGGAAGAAGAAGACAGGTTTAATTGTGCCTAGAAGGACTGATGAGGGCTTCCTGACAAAGGTGATAATTTAATGGGATCTTAATATATGGACATGGAGGATAAGGCTTTCTAGGCTAATGGAACAAAGCCAGCAACAGCAGTGTGATAAGGAAGCACAAAAAAGGCTCAGGAAAAGCTTGTGTCTCTTCGTAAGTAATCACTATTGCTCCTTGGCTTTGTTTATACAATATATATTTCAGAGCACCAACCACAAAAGTAGGCACAGAACAAGAGGTACAGCAGTGAAAAAAAAGATATCTACAAAGTCTCAAACACATCCACAGCTGATACTACTGGGCCACAGAAAGGTCTAAATCTCTTATCAAGCAAACAAGGTCTTCTTAGTCAGACTCAGCCTTACCCTTCCAGCTTCATGCTACACTGCTGCTCTAAGCTTCAGCCACACAGAAGTCAGGACATATGAGTTTCCAGATGTATGATCTTTGCCCACACTGTTTCCTCTCCCTAAAATGTATTTTCTCTACTTTGCCTGGATACATCTTACTCTTCAAGAGCCAGCTAAAATTCTACCTTTCCTTGACTTCCTCAAATGAGATGGCTCTTTATAGCAGATTCCCTTAAAGCAGTTTTCAAACATCTTTGTCCATTCATTTTTTCAGCCAGCCAATCCAGCAAAAATATGCCAGTTTATAGAGGTACAATGGTGGGAAAGATTAAGTAAATTTTCCCTATGTGCTTGAGGTGTTTATATTCTAGGAAGAAGTATCAGTCATTAGAATTCCAGTTGAGCTATTCCAAATCCTGAAAGATGATGCTGTGAAAATGCTACACTCAATATGCCAGCAAATTTGGAAAACTCAGCAGAGGCCAAGGGCTGGAAAAGGTCAGTTTTCATTCCAATCCCAAAGAAAGGTAATGCCAAAGAATGCTCAAACTACCGCACAATTGCACTCATCTCACACGCTAGTAAAGTAATGCTCAAAATTCTCCAAGCCAGGCTTCAGCAATATGTGAACCGTGAAGTTCCAGATGTTCAAGCAGGTTTTAGAAAAGGCAGAGGAACCAGAGATCAAATTGCTAACATCCGCTGGATCATGGAAAAAGCAAGAGAGTTCCAGAAAAACATCTATTTCTGCTTTATTGACTATGCCAAAGCCTTTGACTGTGTGGATCACAATCAACTGTGGAAAATTCTGAAAGAGACGGGAATACCAGACCATCTGATCTGCCTCTTGAGAAATTTGTATGCAGGTCAGGAAGCAACAGTTAGAACTGGACATGGAACAACAGACTGGTTTCAAATAGGAAAAGGAGTACATTAAGGCTGTATATTGTCACCCTGCTTATTTAACTTATATGCAGAGTACATCATGAGAAACGCTGGACTGGAAGAAACACAAGCTGGAATCAAGATTGCCGGGAGAAATATCAATAACCTCAGATATGCAGATGACACCACCCTTATGGCAGAAAGTGAAGAGGAACTAAAAAGCCTCTTAATGAAAGTGAAAGTGGAGAGTGAAAAAGTTGGCTTAAAGCTCAACATTCAGAAAACAAAGATCATGGCGTCTGGTCCCATCACTTCATGGGAAATAGATAGGGAAACAGTGGAAACAGTGTCAGACTTTATTTTTCTGGGCTCCAAAATCACTGCAGATGGTGACTGCAGCCATGAAATTAAAAGACGCTTACTCCTTGGAAGGAAAGTTATGACTAACCTAGATAGCATATTCAAACGCAAAGACATTACTTTGCCAACAAAGGTTCGTCTAGTAAAGGCTATGGTTTTTCCATTGGCCATGTATGGATGTGAGAGTTGGACTGTGAAGAAGGCTGAGCGCAAAAGAATTGATGCTTTTGAACTGTGGTGTTGGAGAAGAGTCTTGAGAGTCCCTTGGACTGCAAGGAGATCCAACCAGTCCATTCTGAAGGAGATCAGCCCTGGGATTTCTTTGGAAGGAATGATGCTAAAGCTGAAACTCCAGTACTTTGGCCACCTCATGCGAAGAGTTGACTCATTGGAAAAGACTCTGATGCTGGGAGGGATTGGGGGCAAGAGGAGAAGGGGACGACAGAGGATGAGATGGCTGGATGGCATCACTGACTTGATGGATGTGAGTCTGAGTAAAATCCGGGAGTTGGTGATGGACAGGGAGGCCTGGCGTGCTGTGATTCATGGGGTTGCAAAGAGTCAGACACGACTGAGTGACTGATCTGATCTGATCTGATCAGTCATTAGAGAACAGCTATAAGGTAGGGGTGTGTGTGTGCGCGAGTGCGTGTGCACTTAGCCGCTCAGTTATGTCTGAGTTATAAGGTAGCATGAGAAATTTGGGGGCTTCCCAGGTGGTGCTAGTGGTAAAGAACCTACCTACCAATGTAGAAGACCTAACAGACATGGGTTCCATCCCTGGGTTGGGAAGATCCCCATGCAGGAGGGCATAGGAACCCACTCCAGTATTCTTGTCTAGAGAATCTCATGGACAGAGGAGCCTGGCAGGCTACAGCCCACAGGGCCACAAAGATTTGGATACAACTGAAGTGACTTAACACAAATACATGATAAATTCTATGAAGCAAAAGCAGAATCTGAAGTAGAAGCATCTACAGGGGATACTATGTCTAACCTAGCTTCCCTGAAGAAGCATTATTTAAAGCTGAATCATTTTGGATGAGTTAGAATGAACCATGCTGTCACTATGCATTATCTGCTAGATTCCAATAGACCATGAGAGACCCTGCTTTTAAAAAGCATCCTATATGATTAAAGAAACAACACGGGGACTAAATGCTGGCTCAGATTAATTGTAAGTGTGTTATACTGTACTGTAGTGAGTCTCTGTAGCTTTATTTCATGTTTCCTGTATGCAGTATTTCCTCCCCTACCCTTCACCCCTTCTTCAGTCTACCATGCAGACACTTCTTCAGGTGTCTGCTAGCATCTCTCAAATTTTAGAGCACATAAGAATCACCTGGGATGCTTGTAAAAACATGTAGACTCCTTGGCCCTTACCTCAGAGATTCTGATTCTTTAGGTCCAGGGTGGGGCTGGAGATTCTGCAGTTCTAGTAATCTGCCTGGGAAAATCTGAGGCTACCCATTCAGACACTGCCTCTTGAGTAGCCATGTCATATAGAAACTATACAAATCCTTCCCAGGACTTTCTACGTTGTTCTTAACCTGCTCTGCCAGGCTGAGCTTCTTGGAGCAACAGTGGCTTCTCTGCCTAGGTATGTGCAGCGTGTACCTTCAAACTGACTCACATCCATGCTCACGCTCTTCCCGTGGACCACTGTCCCTTTCTCTCCATTTCCCACCTTAGGTGTGATACGACAAGCCCACATGCAGACAGGGATGGGTATGCTGATGAGCAGTTCTGAGCAGAGTGGCCAGCAAAGTGCCCTCTATAAGGGAACCACAAGGAAAAAAGATTGAAGTCGATTTCTGAACGGATAAGTAGATCCGCTGTCTTCTACCTATTTCTTGATTTTTTTAAAAAAGGAATTATTCCAGTTTATATGGGAGTTTATTTCATGGAAAGAAACTTACAGGAGAATCACTGAACTTTAAAGAAAACTTTCAGTATTGCTTGCATTTACCTCCATGTTGTCATGTAGAAGAACCTTCAAGTTTAACAAACATTTAAGGGCCATGAGGACAGGGACCATGTCTTCCACATGAACATACCACACAATTCTCTAGGAAAGCGATGATTATTTAGATGATTTAAAAATACTCAAGTCTAAGAAGATGGAAATGAAACCAACGCATAAAAGTTGGGAGAGTAATTATATCATTAATTCAGTTCAGTTCAGTCACTCAGTCATGTCCGACTCTTTGCGACCTCATGAATCACAGCATGCCAGGCCTCCCTGTCCGTCACCAACTCCTGGAGTTCACTCAAACTCACGACCATCGAGTCAGTGATGCCATCCAGCCATCTCATCCTCTGTCATTCTCTTCTCCTCCTGCCCCCAATCCCTCCCAGCATCAGGGTCTTTTCCAATGAGTCAACTCTTCGCATGAGGTGGCCAAAGTACTGGAGTTTCAGCTTTAGCATCATTCCTTCCAAAGAACACCCAGGACCGATCTCCTTTAGAATGGACTGGTTGGATCTCCTTGCAGTCCAAGGGACTCTCAAGAGTCTTCTCCAACACCACAGTTCAAAAGCATCAATTCTTCGGCACTCAGCCTTCTTCACAGTCCAACTCTCACATCCATACATGACCACAGGAAAAACCATAGCCTTGACAAGATGGACCTTTGTTGGAAAAGTAATGTCTTTGCTTTTGAATATGCTATCTAGGTTAGTCATAACTTTCCTTCCAAGGAGTAAGCGTCTTTTAATTTCACGGCTGCAGTCACCATCTGCAGTGATTTTGGAGCCCCCCAAAATAAAGTCTGACACTGTTTCCACTGTTTCCCCATCTATTTCCCATGAAGTGATGGGACCAGATGCCATGATCTTCGTTTTCTGAATGTTGAGCTTTAAGTCAACTTTTTCACTCTCCTCTTTCACTTTCAAGAGGCTCTTTAGTTCCTCTTTAATTTCTGCCATTAGGGTGGTGTCATATGCATATCTGAGGTTATTGATATTTCTCCTGGCAATCTTGATTCCAGCTTGTGTTTCTTCCAGCCCAGCGTTTCTCATGATGTACTCTGCATAAAAGTTAAATAAGCAGGGTGACAATATACGACCTTGATGTACTCCTTTTCCTATTTGGAACCAGTCTTTTGTTCCATGTCCAGTTCTAACTGTTGCTTCCTGACCTGCATATAGGTTTCTCAAGAGGCAGGTCAGGTGGTCTGGTATTCCCATCTCTTTCAGAATTTTCCACAGTTTATTGTGATCCACACAGTCAAAGGCTTTGGCATAGTCAATAAAGCAGAAATAGATGTTTTTCTGGAACTCTCTTGCTTTTTCCATGATCCAGCGGATGTTAGCAATTTGATCTCTGGTTTCTCTGCCTTTTCTAAAACCAGCTTGAACATCTGGAAGTTCACGGTTCACATATTGCTGAAGCCTGGCTTGGAGAATTTTGAGCATTACTCTACTAGCGTGTGAGATGAGTGCAATTGTGCGGTAGTTTGAGCATTCTTTGGCATTGCCTTTCTTTGGGATTGGAATGAAAACTGTGGCCAGTCCTGTGGCCACTGCTGAGTTTTCCAAATTTATATCTTTAATTAGATAATATATATATAAAACACCTAGAATAAAATGTCCCTTCAATAAATATTAGTTTCTTCCTCTCTATTTCTTTCTTAATATCTAGAAGAGCTCTGTCCAATAGAACTTTCTGGAATGATGACTATATTCTATATCCACAGTGTTGAATATGGTACTTACCATGTTGGCTACTGAGCACTTCAAATGTGGCTGGTAAGACTGAGAAACTTAATTTTAAATTTTATATTATGTTAATAAATTTAAATAACCACATGAGGCTTATAGCTACTGTCTTGGAGAGAACAGGTCTAGAAGCTTGGCCCCTAAATATGTCTCTATCCATTGAACTGATTCTTTTTCCTGTAGATACATTTCCTATGCATGTGCTTAAGGTGAACAAGTGAAAAGGGCAACTGCCCCAAGTGCAGACCAAAAGGTGTGGGGAAAGAACAAAGACAGCTGGATCCAAATCAAAAAAAGAAGTTTCTGGGTTTTTTTTTTCGTTCTTTTTTTTTTTTGACTAGCTTCTCAAACTTTAATATGAATATCAATCACTGGAGTTCTTCTTAAAAACACAGATTTAATAAGTCTTCAGTGGGAACTTAAGATTCTGTGCTCATAAGCTTCCAGCTAATAACGATGCTTCTAGTCAATGGGTCACATTTCAAATAGCAAAGATCTAGATGGAGGTAGGCCCATGGGAGCAGTACCTAACTGCTATTGGCCCTACCGCTGAACCAGCTATTTCTTGTCTCAGGAGCTCCAGATTAAGTCAAAGGCATGCTCTGTTTTATCAAAGGAACCCCTCCACCCAGTCTTACAATGAACTATTAAGCACCTTCTATATCCTAGGAAGAATAATAACTTCTGAAAGGCACATATTATTCTCATTTAACAAATAATAAAAGAGTGGTTTCGATGGGTAATTTGACTTAACCAAAACTTAGGCAAGTACTAGCAGAGGTGGGCTTAGAACCCAGTTGCTTCTGAATTCAAAGCCTAGTCTCTCTCATTAGACTCTTGTTACACAAAGTGTGATGCAAAGTATGATGCACAATTGAACATCAGCTTCACTGGAAGCTTATTAGAAATGAAGACTCTCAGGATCCATTTCCAAACCTACTAAATCAGTATCTGCTTCTGTGAAGAAAGCTGAGCGCCGAAGAATTGATACTTTTGAACTGTGGTGTTGGAGAAGACTCTTGAGAGTCCGTTGGATTCTGCAAGGAGATCCAACCAGTCCATTCTGAAGGAGATCAGCCCTGGGATTTCTTTGGAAGGAATGACGCTAAAGCTGAAACTCCAGTACTTTGGCCACCTCATGCGAAGAGTTGGCTCATTGGAAAGGACTCTGATGCTGGGAGGGCTTGGGGGCAGGAGGAGAAGGGGACGACAGAGGATGAGATGGCTGGATGGCATCACTGACTCGATGGATGTGAGTTTGAGTGAACTCCGGGAGTTGGTGATGGACAGGGAGGCCTGGCGTGCTGTGATTCATGGGGTCGCAAAGAGTCGGACACGACTGAGCGACTGAACTGAACTGAGAAGATTTTTACCTACATTAATATTTGAGAAATACTATGATATTCCATCTTTTGCCTTTTAGAGCAAAATAACAATTGGAAAGGGATCGGCTGAGTGTTGCAGTTGAGAAATGGATTTAGATTGGCTAGATTGGATGGTGGACCAAATATTGATAGCTTTGCCTCTATTGCTAAATTCCTATTGCCTGATGGGCATATTTAAGCCAGTATGAAGCTGTTTTCTGGCAGATAAAGATTTTTCATTTCTAGATAAACTACAAATCCAGCAGATAAAAATATCAACAACACAGTTTTAACAGTGTTTATGGGAAAAACCACAAAAAGAAACAAACTTGTTTGCTGAAAACTAAATATACTAAATGGACTTCCCAGGTGGCTCAGTGGTAAAGAATCTGCCTGCCAATTCAGGAGATGTGGGTTTGATCCCTTTGTTGGGAAGATCCCTTAGAGAAGGAATTAGCTACCTACTCCAGTATTCTTGCCTGCAAGAGGAGCCTGGTGGGCTACAGTCCATGGGTTCGCAATAGAGTTAAACCCAACTCAGAAAATGCACTAAAATCATCAAATTCTTCCAAACTATTTCACCACTAGAACTGTTCAAAGAAACAAACAATTCTGCTTTCTCTCCGTTCGTGGATAATTCTGAAAAACCATCCAATTAAAAGTGAATAGTAGCCTAAATCACCAGGGTCTATTATTGTACAAAGTGACTCAAATTCATGCCTAACTGGCCAGTTCTATGACCAAGTGCTTGGTCATCCCATCTCCACAATACAGCAACTCTGTCCTCAGAGGGCTCTTACTTTTGGTTTCCTGCCCCTGGGATCAATCAGAAATGCCATTTATTAACCTCGCTCAATAACACCTCATACTCTCCAGCCCATTCTTTGGCTCCCAACTGAACCTCACTGCTAATTTGATTGCTTCTCTATGTCCCACAGTCCACATTATCTTTTGTCTCATTCCCTTCGCTTCTCACCAACCTTCATGCACACTGCCAGCCTTTCCTTTGTCTGTTTTATCCCCATTAAACTCCTCTATTGTCCTCCGCCCCAGAGTTATAGCTGTATCCGCAGCCAGTGACCTTCCACATCTAAAGTGCTCTACAAAAATCTCACTGGGAATATTATAAGAATATTATGATGGTTTTTAAATAGCTTTTATATAAATGATCTTCTTGGCAGTCAAATATCAATACGATGGATGATACTACTAAAGACTCTCAACATTTTTGTAACCTCTTTCCTCTCCTTCTCTCTCTCCCTCACTTTCCTGGGAGGGAAGACACAGTTCTGAAAATTCTGGAACAAATTTCCTCATCTCCACTATTATTTTTATCTCTGGAAACAAAGTTTCAAACAACAAAGTGTCTCACAGGGAAGTAAAATCATCATACTGCCAACACTTGCTGGATGTTCCTTTATTTTTCCATATTTTCCCTTAAACATCCTCAATAATGTAGACACCCATTCCCTGTGTCACTTGAATCAGGTCCCTTTGACATTTTAATTGTTTATTCCTCCTAATACTTTTAAAGACCAAGATTCCTTCTGTTTTTAACTTTAATTTTTTTTACAATGGGTCATATGTTCTTAGCCATTTTATTTAAAGTTTTGGTGAAATTAAACAAGAAGTTAGTTTCCTGTTCAGCAAATATTCACTCCTTCCTCCACTTTGAACTTGGCAATATGACTTGCTTTAGCCACTAGGGTGTTAGTGGATATGATGTGAGCAGGGGCTATATCTGGGCTTGTGTCTTGGGTGTGTCCTCTTTCATCACAGTGAAAATAACATACTTTGGGTATGTCCCACCCCCTGGGCCCCAGAATCAAATATGTGAAGCAGTAATACCCCAGCCAACTTGGCAATCTTCAGCCTGAAGCAGCTAGCTCAGCCAACCAGCAAACTCTTATGGAAGAAATAAATACTTACTGTTCTACATCATTGGTTTTGTGGTTGCTGGTTACACACCAAAAATTGACTGTTACGTGGAGTAACAGTAAATGGTAGACCAAACTCTACCATTTTCTAGTTGAGCTAGAATAACTATATCTGTAAGATGAGAGGTTTGCATCCATTGAAATCCAAGTTACTTAACAAGATTCAAAACTCATGATTTTTGAGTTTACCACTTCCCACGGTATATTTCCAGAAAACAGGTCTAAATATAACCACTATGAAATGAACACTAAAGAAGAATGGAGAGAAACAACATTCTAGAATCTCTCTAAATTTATTTTCCTAAAGCAGGAAGAAGGGTATTTATTTGGATGGTGTTGATCATAGAACTCAGAGGAGTCTGAGTTAAGAGAAGGGAAGAAGCATGGATATGGTCAGGAGAGGAGGTTTCCATGCCAACTGGCTACAGAATACAGAGAGGAGAACATGCTACCTTTTCACCAAGTCAACCTACAGGAGCTGGACTTACAGGTAACACACAGGCTCTACTCACTCGGAACCTCTAAAAACAGAGTGTTTTTCATACCTGTTATAAGACAGTATTCGGTATATAACGTGTGATGTGCTCAGTCAGTCGTGTCTGACTATTTTTCAACTCCATGGACTGTAGCCCTCCAGGCTCCCCTCCCTATGGAATTCTCCAGGCAAGAATACTGGAGTGGGTTGCCATGCCCTCCTTCAAGGGGATCTTCCCAACCCAGGAATCAAACCCATCTGTTACATCTTCTGCATTGGCAGGTGGGTTGTTTACCACTGAACCACCTGGGGAGCCCTCAATAGATAATGGGGAAGCATAAAATGACTGAGTGAAACATGGAAGCTACACAGTATTGAAATGGGGATTTTCCCTTCTTGTTTTTCTTTTTTTTTAATTTTTTTTTAAATTTTATTTTATTTTTAAACTTTACATAATTGTATTAGTTTTGCCAAATATCAAAATGAATCCACCACAGGTATACATGTGTTCCCCATCCTGAACCTTTCTCCCTCCTCCCTCCCCATACCATCCCTCTGGGTCGTCCCAGTGCACTAGCCCCAAGCATCCAGTATCGTGCGTCGAACCTGGACTGGCATCTCGTTTCATACATGATATTTTACATGTTTCAATGCCATTCTCCCAAATCTTCCCACCCTCTCCCTCTCCCACAGAGTCCATAAGACTGTTCTATACATCAGTGTCTCTTTTGCTGTCTCATACACAGGGTTATTGTTAGCATCTTTCTAAATTCCATATATATACGTTAGTATACTGTATTGGTGTTTTTCCTTCTGGCTTACTTCACTCTGTATAATAGGCTCCAGTTTCATCCACCTCATTAGAACTGATTCAAATGTATTCTTTTTAATGGCTGAGTAATACTCCATCATGTATATGTACCACAGCTTTCTTATCCATTCATCTGCTGATGGACATCTAGGTTGCTTCCATGTTTTTCCCCTCACTGATTTTAACTTTCAGATAAGGGATTCCTACTTGTCTGTACTATGTATCATTTAAGGTCTTAAACTATCATGACCTCATACAACAATGCGTTTATCTGAGACCTCCTTCATGCATAAGAACTTCAGTGATCCCTTCACTACTGGCTTCATTAATGTAAAACCACTTACAGAGTTTTAAGATCCCTTAACTTACTTTCCTTAGAAAAACAATGCAGAATTTCCTTTGAATATCTTTTGTACCTTTACTAGACAGCTGCTTAAAACTTTTCTTTGACCACAGATTTCCTCCTGTTGTTTGACTGCTATTTGCATGTATGCCAGGAAGTCATTTCTGCCAGAATCATATATTTCTAAAACCAAATTTGCTAATTGGCAAAATTAATACACTAACTTATACTGAAATTATTTTTGAGGAGGACTTAGTTAAAATTTGTCATGTAGGTAATATTTTAAAGAAGGAAATATTCTCATGCAACATGACTGAAATGCTCTGGGGAACTCTGAAATTGTTTCTTCATTAAAAAGAACTGAAATTATGTGAACAACTAGAATGTGAGACAGAAAAGAGGAAAACAAAGTACAGAACACTAGGGAATGAGAAAATAGACCACAAAAAGAACAGTGATTTGTTCAAGGTCACTCAGTGAATCAGGAACAAAGAGAAGGGTTAGACCTACGTCAATCTCAATGTGTACTCAATCTGCCATTTTTAATACACAATATATTTATAGTTCTGAGACATGGGGGAAGATATTAATATTTAATGTTCTCTTGGAGTCTAGCACATGTTACTTCATAAGTGTTTACTGAATAAAATAATAATAAACCCTCATTAACTAGAAGTTAACAAAGCATAATTTCACATACATAACCTCATTAAGATACTCACCAACACCTTGGGGGTTGATATTGCAATTCCTATCTTATTGATCAATTTAGGTCCAGAAAGAGTAAATGAATAGCTCAACAACACATTGCCATGAGAACTGGGATGGTTTAGCCATATTTAGCAAACTTCCCTAAAGATCCTGCTCTTAAGGAAGCTCAAAGAGGGTTTGGATTATGTACAAAAATGTTGAAGATAATTTTTAAAAATCCCTTTGAGGAATTCAAAATCAGATATTAAAATTGATATTTAGAGTATGCATCTTGTGTGACTTGGTCAGGTGGGATGGGAGGGGGGAGGGAGGCTCCAAAGGGAGAAGATACATCTGTTTATTTATATATCTATATCTATATATATATATATCAATAACCTTAGATATGCAGATGACACCACCCTAATGACAGAAAGTAAAGAGGAATTAAAGAACCTCTTGATGAAGGTGAAAGAGGAGAGTAAAAAAGCTGGCTTAAAACTCAACATTCAAAACACTAAGATCATGGCATCCAGTCCTATCACTTCATGGCAAATAGATGGGGAAAAAAGTGCAAACAGTGAGAGACTTTATTTTATGGACTCCAAAATCACTGCTGATGGTGGCTGCAACCATGAAATTAAAAGACACTTGCTCCTTGGAAGGAAAGCTATGACAAACCTAGACAGTGTATTAAAAAGCAGAGACATCACTTAGCTGACAAAGGTCTGTATAATCAATGCTATGATTTTTCCAGCAGTCATGTATAGATGTGAGAATTGGATCATAAAAAAAGACTAAGTGCTGAAGAATTGATGCTTTTGAACTGTGGTGCTGGAGGAGACTCCAGAGAGTCCCTTAGAGAATATGGCAATCAAACCAGTCAATTCTAAAGGAAATCAACTCTGAATACTCATTGGAAGGACTGATGCTGAAGCTGAAGCTCTAATACTTTGGCCACCTGATGCAAAGAGCTGACTCACTGGAAAAGACCCTAATGCTTAGAAAGATTGAGGGCAGGAGGAGACGGGAGTGACATAGGATGAGATGATTGGATGGCATCATCAACTCAATGAACATGAGTTTAAGCAAACTCTGGGATATAGTGAAGGACAGGAAAGCCTGTCCATGGGGTCACAGAGTCGGACATGACTGAGCGACTGAACAACAACAATATAGAACCTAAAGGGCTAAGGTGGGGAGGGAGGTGGGAGGGGGATTCAGCATGGGGGGATCCTGAATCCTACACTTGTATACCTATGGCCAATTCATGCTGATATATGGCAAAAAATTACAATATTGTAATTATCCTCCAATTAAAATAAATCAATATTAAAAGTACTCCTAAAACCAAAAAAGAAAAAAAAAATCCAACAACAATATATATAATTATGACTGACCCACACTCTTGCATGGCAGAAAACATCACACTAATGCAATTATCTTCCAATTAAGAAATGCATTTTTAAAATATCAAAGAATTGATATTTAAGAGAACAAGAACACTTCAATTAATTTGTTATATTTGGCCGATTTTACTAGCTAATTAGTTGGGATACCAATCCAGCATGTCTGTTCAAAATTCTTAGATTCTTACTGGTAAATTATTTGTACATGAAGGCACTGGAGGTTAGTCATGAGAACCCTAAAGAAGACTCTGAAATAATATGGATCTACTGCAAGTAAGCAGTCCTACTTACAAAACCAAGTCTCTGGGCTCCATGTCTACTTCAAAGCATGCTCATCTGGTTTGGATGATGTCAATGGATATAGTAAAGAGATTTACTATAATAAAGACAGAGAATCCTTTTATATATGTATTACATATAATATATACAGTAATGCATACAATTATATGTGTGTGTGTGTGCACATGCGCATCCCTCTCCCAAGGGTGTTGAAGCCTCTGTGACAAATTGTCTTCCATCCAAAACTGCATGTTGCCAAGCGCTAAGTGAGAAAACTTTGTTCTTAAGCTTAGAGGTAGCAAAGGAGGGAGGGAAGGTAGAAACAAGCAGTCACTAGATCAGAGTTAAGTAAGGCCTCACACTCTACAGCCAGGACACCCAGGTTCCTTCTTGGCTCGGCTTCTTCCTATGCAATTCTGAGACAGTTACTTAATCTCTTTATTACTCAGTTTTCTCATCTGTAAAATGGAGAAATGAATAGTACCTGTCTCATAAGGTGGTTATGAGGATTAATTGAGTTAATATTTGTTAAACACTTAAAACAATGTCAGGTATACAGTAATCCAGATATTTGTTGTTGTTTAGTCATTAAGTCATGTTCAACTCTTTTGTGACCCCACGGACTGTAGCCCACCAGGCACATCTATCCTGGGATTTTCCAGGCAAGAATATTGGAGTGGGCTGCCATTGCCTTCTCCAGGGGATCTTCCTGACCCAGGGATTGAACCCACATCTCTTGCATTGGTAGGCAGATTCCTTACCACTGGATGTCCAATCCAGATACAAATCTTTGATAAAGAAAGGAAAGCAGAAAGAGTGACAGAGAGAATAGGAACATTATGTGTCTTTAATAATTGCTTTGCTTTCTTCCAACAGAGTCCTTTACTTTCCACAACTGGAGCCACTTGATTCCTACCAGTAAGCTTAACCCCATTTCCAGCATGACCCCAAATGACTCTTGTTCGGAGAGATTTAAGAAGCCCTAGTTCAGTACTTCAGGTGATTCAGCATTAAGTCAAGCTTGCTGTTATTCTTGTCCTGACCCTGTGTCCCAGTTTTAATCACTTGTCCCTGTAACCAAGTCCCAACCTTGTTCTGGCACCCTTCTCCCCTGCGGCCCAGTCTGGCTTGCAGAATCTGCTCAGGACTTTCAGTTCCTCCAAGGCAGGCATCTCCCGAAGGACAGCCTTTAGACTAGACATATTTTGGTTGGTACATGTAGAGTTTGAACTTCTGCTGAGAGTTAGTTGCCTGCAAAACTGTATAATAAAATTCAAATTTCTGACTTCTCTTGAAAAATGGAATGATCTGGGAACTCTTGATCCCATTTCCCTTTGGGACCCACCCAGTGGAGCCAAGTTGCTGCTACATCCCCCCACATTTGGAAAGTCATGTGCTTTCTATTCCCTACTCTCCCCCTGCTTCCTGATCCATCTGTTTCTGTGATTTGCTTGGTCCTTGTGGGCATTAGAGGTTAGGGTCTAAGACTGAGAATAGCCAGTACTTACCAAGCACTTTGTACTCATTTAATCAAAGAGCAGGTTGTATTTGTTCTTGTCCTTTATGCCTGCAGCCCTTCGCATTGCCTCAAACCTTTTATCTGCAGGCATCTGAATCTGTCCCGTCTTCCTAAAGTACTCTCCTCTACCGTATCAGTTAGGGCCACTCACGAAGCTCTGTTAGACTTCCACAAGTCACCACTCACCCACATTGCGCTTTGCACCACTTTCCAGTCACTCCCACCCAGCCAGACTCTGTCGTTGAGAATTTTGGCCATCATAGTGGTTATATTGCAGAATAAGAACCTGGGGCTTTTCTGACCTGCCTGTTCCTATTATCTCATGCTCCATGTTTCTATAAAACCATACATCTTACTGTATATTATATATAGATAGATATAGATAGACTTTGCCTTCACAAAGTTTTGCTTCAATTCTTATTAGGAGCTTAGCAAAATCCATCAAATGTTTATTGATCCTATATTATATCCAGATTACCCAGATTCTATCATAGAAATTGATTTGGGTATACCTTTACCAAGAAACCTGAAAAGTTCATCAATCTCTTTTCAGTGAACACCTAAGAAACTAATATTATTTGATCATAATCGGCTTGTTTTTTTCTCATGATGGACCCTTGTGTTTTACAAAACAATGGATGAAAGAGGAAAATATCAGTATGCCTAAGCTGTGAGTTAGCAAATTTCAAAAGAAAATGCACAAAACTCATGCTATACATCATTTCATGAGATTATCTGGATTGGTTGAAACTGAATATGTACTGTATTTTAAATTCTGTTGATTAAGTTCTACCAGTTTTTAAAGATAGTCTAATAAAAATGTTACTTACATAAGGAATCGTGTCCAAAGTGTCTGTGTTGACAATTATAGGAGCAGGGCTGGCCTAAAAAAGAGAAGTAGAAAAAAATTTTAAATAACAAGTAGTCTATTCCGAGATAGGATCTGTTAACTTATTTAACCAAGAGCTCAACAGTATTTCTTGAGAACCTGCATAGGTACTATGTCAGGTGCTAGGGGGATAAATGAAATGACTCAGAGTTCCCTTCACCCTCCTTCCTTCAAATATTTGTTTGCTACATTGACCATATAATAAAATGAAGTAAGCACAGAACTGAAAAGGCAAGGACGTGAGGATTTGTGCAGTGTTTTAAGAGGCAATGACTTCTAATAACTTTGGCAAGGAGTTAAACATTTCTTTATGAAACGGCTGTGCTAAAGGATTTTGATTTTTTCTCTCATGGAAGCAAAATTAAACCTAACATTATAACTCTTTTCTTTAAACTGGCTTTTGTGAGGACATTGTATACAATGCAAAATAGAAGCTTCCACTTTTTGACATTTTACATACATTCACCTATTTTGCATGCTGTGTCATATTTTTTTTCTTTATCATTTATGTACCTTTGAAAATCTGCTTTAGAAACCCTTAGGTAGAAAATTAAAAATTAGTCAAACATGGCAGAAAATCGTATTAGATATGCTAAAGTTCTTTTTAAAAAAAAAAAAAAAAAAACTACAAAATGCAGCCATTCCTTTTAAAGATGAGTAGGAATCTGTATAAAACTGATGTAGGAGTGCTACAAGCCAAGTCATTAGAAAATAAGAGATTGCAATCTATTTGCATCGGCCAATCTGACTTCATGAATATTGAGCAGATCTATTTTCTAGTTTCTAGACTTTTCACAGCAACTTTTCCTTCATCCCCCAAAGGATCTTTAATCTTCCCAAATTGCAGATTTCATTTAGATAGAGGAAATGGCCTCACCATGATTAATCGGGAGCTGTCCTAGACGACACGGTAGTTTGCCCAAGTGCTCAACTTTGGGGACATTTCATTAACTGTGCCCTCTGGAGTTAACAAGAGTTAACAGCTTTCTAATGTCAATCTATGCCTATGGGATCCTAATCGAAAGACAAAACAAATGCAATCCGGCAGATTTTATAGAACAGAGTTCCAAGTTTTAACTAAAATCATTGGTCGTTGAAAACATGACCCTGCTTCACATGTCTACACAGTGGGTCAACTGAATATTCATGGTTTATTTGTTAACTCCTAAAAACAAGTACTTTGTGGATAAACATAGGCTTTGGAGAAAGTCTCCACTGGAACCTACCCCAAAACTGTTAAGAAGTCTGTAGCATAGGGAGATGAACATGAGGTTTGGAGTCAGAAGACCTGGGCTTGGGTTTGTTTTAACAACTTCCTGATTATATGATTTGGGGGCTCAGCAACTTCTTGGTCATCTGATCTGGGGGCAAGCCCACTAACTCTCTTTGCCTCATTTTCCTCCTCTGTAGAATGGAAATAAAAATAATCACTTTCTAAAAAGGTTGTCTGAAGAATAAATGAGGTGATATATTTGAATGGGCTTTGTAAACGTAAATTTCACAATCAATATTAAATATTGTTACTAGCTAATGCCCTTAAAAATGGACTGTCATAAGGATATAATGTTCCTGGATGGTTTGTGCACTGTTTCTGCCCCTGTAATCTCAATGCTATGCTAGTGGCACAGTTGCACTAAAGAGAACTAATTAGGTCGTGAAAATCACCATTTATTAAATACATATTACTTGTCCATTTATAATAATATGCATATATATCCTCATATAATCTCCAGAAAACCATACTGATGAGGCATTATTGTTAATATCCCTATGATACAGATGAGAAAACCGAGGTTCAGAGAAAATGAGAGCTGAGCTTTCACAGCAGCCTTTCTGACCTCAAAATCCATTTTTGCACACTAGACTGTTCTATGAGTCCATTACCTAGGGGTCTCTACCACTGGAGTTCTACAGTTATTTGAGGTCTCTAACTAGACCAGCCAGTAAGACCCAGGCAAATTAAAGACTGCCTTGAAGGTAGGAAAGGCTGCAGGGTCTTGCATAGCAGATGTTGAAAGCCACCTGGTAATTCCTTGATGGTTTCTGGTTTTTTGTTTTGATATTTCTTCTATGCTTTCTAATTGGCTCCTGGGACTCCCAAAAGATTTGCATCTTGTCTCCTTGACTAGACTACTGAAAACATTCTGACTATCATACGCAGTACTTGTATTTCTCCTTGTTACCTACTATACTTTGATCAAAAAATATGCTTTGGTTTGATTTGGGACTTTCAACTCATTTTACCCTCTTATAAATTGCATTCATGTGGTCTGAAAATAAATCTTACACATAGATCCATTCCCTATACAGCGCCATTTATCACTTTTGCATGTTTCTGTTGCTATTTTCCATTTCATGTATGTAAATTTGGTCTTTCCAGTTAGACACTTGCAACCACAAGGATTATTTATTTTCCTAGAATTTTTCACAGCACCTGGGTACACAGAAAGAGCTCAGTAAATACTTAGGAAATATTGACTAAGTGAAGCTATAAAGTATAGTACATAGGAAATATCTCTTTGTGAGATTTGGAAAGCATTTCTGAGATAATCTTATGTTACCAACAAAACTGTGATGACTTTCTAATATCTACTATCATCTTCTTTTTTAACCAGTCATTAACACTCAATTATCCAGTTTTTTGAAATAATAATTAGTTCATAAATGCAGGATGTAAAGTCTGTGAACCCCAATCTGTATAATGTGAAAAGCTCATTGTTCCTTCTTGGTGCTAAAAAGATCTAGAAGTGCAGTTAATTCCTACATCTATGACAGTCACTAAAAATGCATGAACAAATGTTTGTGGGTTGTGTGAGCACACACATACATCACGTACATCTGACACTGGCAACTCCCTGATGTGAGTGCCAAGGAGACGCCAGGGTGGGCTCTTCTGAATAGCACAATACCCCCACTGAGCTGCTACATGAGGCTTTCTGAAAATCCCACTGCTCTGCTACAGAAGCCTCAGAGCGCTCCCCAGACCATTTTCTCAGAAGCTTCTTATAGTCTGCTGGGTGCTCAATGGCACACAGTAGCAGAGAATGAGTGCCCCAGGTGGGAGCAGAACAGAGTCCAGGAGAATTCTAGGTATGGTCCACAAATATGCTTCTCTCATCAGATGTTGCGTTGGCTTGTCCTGCTGCCTGTTTCTTTTCTCACCTTCGAGACCATGTGAGTCTGTGCCTAGTTTGGTTTCTGCATGTGAAAACCAGGTCCCCAGGTACTTTGATAGGTAAAGTACTAAGCATCATCTCCACACTGCCTTGCCATACACACCTTCTCTCTCCATACTGCATGTCCTCTTTAGTGAAACCCCTAAATCAAATGGATGATTTAGCAGATTTCAGCATTTCCCTTCAAGTTGCTGATTTCCATTAACTGGAGAGAGTTATCAGTATCACATATGATAAAAGAAGACCTTTAAATCAGAAGCTTAAAGGTTTGTCTGAATGTAAACATAAAGGCTTACGAAAATGAATCTCACTTGGGCAACCCAAACTATAAGACAAGAAGGGCTTGCCTTTTATATTACATTCTCTGCTGCTGCTGCTGCTGCTAAGTCACTTCAGTCATGTCCGACTCTGTGCGACCCCATAAACGGCAGCCCACCAGGCTCCCCCGTCCCTGGGATTCTCCAGGTAAGAACACTGGAGTGGGTTGCCATTTCCTTCTCCAGTGCATGAAAGTGAAGGAAAAAGCCAGTTTACAGGAAGAGGGAAGAATAAAGCTAATCAGAGGGAAGACAGAAGCAAGCAGAGAAAATACTGATATAATCCAAATTAACAGATCAAGTTATTCATAAATTCCTGCCACCTTCCTGTCCTTGAATCCCATGGGATAGTCAAATAGTACATCATTAACTTTTCTCATGATAGTAAATGAAAAACTAAACCTCTATTGTTTGCCACCAAGATAATGTAACTAATAAAGAGTCTTACATTAGGAATGCACATTTTCAAAGGGGTTCATTAATTCCAACTGATGCTATATTTGTTAAGTGCCAGAGTGTGAAATACCGTGACATAAATGGGCAGGTGGTCACCAAACCAGAGGAAGCCTCTTCAAGCAAGGTACTGGCAGGGGTGGTAGAGAAGCTGGTCAAATAACACAGTCTGTGAGGCTTATTGCTGACAAGCACAGGCTAACCAGTGGGAAGGTCAGAAGACTGAATCCAGGCCTATACCTAAACTATTTTTTAAGTTTTTATTTGTTTGTTTTTTAATGTGGACCATTTTTTAATGTCTTTTATTGAATTTGTTACAATATATATATATATTTTTCCTTCTGGCCACAAGGCATATGGGATCTTAGTTCCCTGACGAGGGATTGAACCCATATCCCCTGCATAGGAAGATAAAAGTATTAACCACTGGACTACCAGGGAAGCCCTTATAACTAAACTTTTAAGAAGCAAACTAGAAACGAAGAGAAACCCACACAGCTAAGTGACCTAAATACACTAGGAACTGAATAAAAACATTGATAGGCCTAGGAATCGTGCAGGGATTTCAAGTGACCTGGAACATGCAAGCAGAAGGCAGCTGGCTGTCAGTAGGCCAAATTAAACAGGAGGTAAAATATGGCAAGAATAACTCATGAGCTGTTTTGGGGGCTCAGAATCTTTGGCTTATCTTCCCAGACTTAAAGAACAAGGCTCCTGAAGAGGCAAGAAGTAACACAGGCTCTATCTACAGTGTCGCATGAAGACTAAAATGGAAGCCACTGAAATTTTAAAACGAGTCCATTTGTGTGTGTATATGACTTCAGTAAGACAAGGAGACATCTCAGAAGCTCAAGGTAACTATTAGCTGGCATAGATGGCCTGCTCCAAGATATCACAGTAATTGTCTTTTAGCTTCATAATCATAAAGAGGGCTGCCATCTGGGTGAACCCTAATCAGATCATGTCCTGATTCCAACCAGGGAAATAGAACATGGGGGTTACTACCCACATACCCCATCAGGCCTGAAATAAGAGGTCTGCCATTAAATATTGAATTGGTACGCAAAAAGCCAAACTCAGGATAATTTTATTTTTATTAGGTTTTCTTCCTAATCCTCTATCATGTTGGCCCATTTTGGAAATTTGAAAATGTGATGTGGTTGGGGGTGGGAGGACTCCTGCCTCAGTTCACTGCCTCTAGCTCTCTGCTTTCCTGGAATCCTTTCTTTTCTCCCTTGAAAGATCTGCAGTTGCTTGGTTGAGCATCATCACTACCTGGAATCTTGAGGTAGTGATAATCTTTCAAGTAGATCTTTCAAATCCTGGTATGTCTTTCAAGTAAGATTAGGACCCTGCCAATAACTAGGGGTGTGCAACTCCCCCCAACAGACTGCAGGAAAGAAGGAGAGAAAAGAAAGGGTTCCAGGAAAGCAGATAACTAGAGGCAGTAAACCGAAGCAGGAGTCCATCCCACCCTCAACCACATCACATTTTTAAATTTCCAGAATGGGCCAACATAATAGAGGAACAGGAAGAAACCCCATTACAACCAGTTACCTGATACAGTAACACTGGGATGGACAATACTACAGGCAAGCACTTTACTACACTTATTTATATTAATTAATTACTTAATCATCAAATAACCCAATGAGACACTCTTGTTTTCCATTTACAGGTGAGAAAATACAGGTTAGGTAACTTTTCCAAAGCCATAAATAAATCCATCTTCAAACCCAAATAACCTGACAGTCTGGCTCAGAGTTTCTGCTCTTTTTTTCTAAACTATATAATTTTATTTTTTAACCATTAAAAAATTGAAGTGCAGTTAATTTACAATGTTATGTTAGTTTCAGGTGTACAGAAGGTGATTCAATTATGCATATCTACATACATATGTGCAATATTCTTTGCCATTATAGGTTATCACAAAATACTGAATATCGCTCCCTGTACTATACAGTAGGTACTTGCTTTTTATCTATTTTATATATAGTAGTGTGTGTGTGTGTGTGTGTATGTGTTTTAACCCTCCCCCCTCACCCAGAATCCATGCTCTTGACAATCATGCTCTGCTGCTGCTGCTGCTAAGTCGCTTCAGTCGTGTCTGACTCTGTGCGACCCCATAGATGGCAGCCCACTGGGCTCTGCCGTCCCTGGGATTCTCCAGGCAAGAATATCGGAGTGGGTTGCCATTTCCTTCTCTGATGCATGAAAGTGAAAAATGAGAGTGAAGTCGCTCAGTCGTGTCCGACTCTTCGCGACCCCATGGACTGCAGCCTACCAGGCTCCTCCGTCCACGGGATTTTCCAGGCAAGAGTACTGGAGTGGGGTGCCATTGCCTTCTCCAAATCATGCTCTGCTACCGTTCAGAATGGGAACAAACTTTACCAGAACTCTTTGGATTCTAATGATGACTACTCACCAACAACTCAGAGGCTAGATGAAAGCCAAATTAGACATTCACCTTGATCTGGGATGGTTCCAGAACCCTGCCCTCCTCACTCCAGCCCAGTCAGTGAGCCCTAGTGCATTGTATGAACAAGACTGTAGATGCCTCAGTAGAAGGCTAAGCGTAGGCACACTCAGGCTGACTGAATCAGGATCTTTTTAAGTTCCAAAGAAAATCACCGCTAAACAACTGATTGAAGACATATTGATGGTTACGAGAGAGGAAAAAAAAAACAGGAAGAACAAATCCACTGTAGAAACATAAAACTTTGATTCTTAGTGCCTCAGCTTCATTCTACCCTTCATTTTACAAATATGAAATGGAAACAGAGAAAGGAAGTGGCATGCCCCAGAGCTCATAATCGTTCAGTATCAAAACAGAAGATAGGATAACAACAGCAACAAGAATAACAATAAGAAAATATTAAGCACTTATTGAAGACGATATGTTCCAGTGGTTGTGATAAACACTTAAGATACATCAGTGTATTTACTTCTCAAGGTATCCTAAGGAAAACCTTATCATTATCATTAAAAATAATGATAATAATAAGGCTCAAAGTGGCTAAACCACTTGCCCAAGGTCAGAAATTCTAAGAGGTACCACAGTGTGAAAGTTGCTCAGTCGTGTCCAACTCTGTGACACCATGGACTATCCAGTCCATGGGATTCTCCAGGCTAGAATACTGGAGTGGGTAGCCTTTCCCTTCTCCAGGGGATCCTCCCAACCCAGGGACTGAACCCAGGTTTCCCACATTGCAGGCGGATTCTTTACCAGCTGAGCCACCAGGGAAGCCCAAGAATACTGAAGTGGGTAGCCTATCCCTTCTCCAGCAAATCTTCCCGACCCAGGAAATGAACTGGGGTCTCCTGCATTCCAGGTGGATTCTTTACCAGCTAAGCTACCAGGGAAGCCCCATATCCGGGTGTCCAATCCAGGCCTTTCCAACCCCAGAACACAAGCTGGCTCCTGATTCCTTCTCCTGAGATTTTCCAGGTAAGACTTAAAAAAAAAAAAAAAAAAAATGCAGTTATTTTCTGCCCTGAAAATGGCTAGTTTCTCTTTCCCAGTCTGAAGAGAAATTTCTCCCCATACTGACTCAGATTCAATTCCCCAATTCTCTGAGGGTTTCTAGGTCCCTATATCACTTTCAAAACCCCACTTAAAAATGGGACAATGCTATTTTCCAGCTAACCTATTTCCTAAGGAGTTAGCTAGGGGAACAATGCACATGAAGTGAAAGGGATGTGCTCCACAGCTGTAAGGTTATGTTATTTATTACTGTGGTTGCTTTTTGCTTTTCTGCATTTTCTCTTCCTTTTCACATTGCCTCTCTGGAAGAGTCATTACCAGCAGTAACACCAAGAGGCTCTGGCCTGTCACCTCATTTGTCCTTACCCTGCAGTGACATAGGACAACTCCCCTCAAAGGTGAGAACACTGAGGCAGGAACAGGTGAGTGGGTGAGTGAGCAATGTAAGGGCCCAAGGCTTAGCTAGCCAGGGCATAACTGCAGGTTAACATCCATGGCAGGATGTCTCAAGAGAGCAACTTCAGAGCAAGCTAAGACCCTGGTTCTTCTCCCTAGCACTTAATAAAACGCAGGGATGGTTATCCCCCTAGCTTATCACCAGACGGGCTCAGAAAATAAGAATAAAGTGTCAGATAGATGTTTGGCTTGAACTTGATCCAACTCTGCTTGCCCAAACTCTCTTAAATAATAAAAATAATAATATCCTCGTTTTACAGAAAACTGAGGCACATAGATGTTAAGTAATTTGTCCAAGGTCATCAGGACAGTAACAGCAGGGTCAAAAGTCAAACCTATCAGTCTGGTTCCAAAGTGGGTAACACTTCACTATAAAACACTTGCTTCTGTTTCCTATTAAAAACTGGTAAGTGTTCAGAAGTCTGTTTTAGTCAACACAAATTCTTTCACTGATCTTTGAAAAATACACTGTAAATGTTTCTTCCCTTTGGATTAAAGTGATAACATGTCTGCTTGATCCTCCTTAAAAATGCAAGGTAGTATAATCTTTTGCAAAAAATGAATGATATCCTAAGGGTCTTAGTTAGGCTGCATGGGGCACCTCTTTAACCCAAGTACAAAAAAGATGGGCCAGCCTGGAGAATGAGGCACAGAAAGTAAAGACCCAGAATGAAAGAGTTTTCCTTCCTTTATAAGTTTTTTCTAGAATCCATCTAACTTGACACAACAGATAAAAATTGTTTGCCCTGTTAGTTATGACGACTCTTCAAACCTCCATCCTACACTCTGTCCACATACCTCTTTGAACTTAGCATAAAAGGCTAAAATAAATGACTCACTAAAATTAGGTCTGTAGATCATCACTCAAACTGAACTAGATATTATATTAGATTGGCTACCTATATCGTGTTTCATAATTTAACAAGTGTGTCCACGCACATTAGATCATTTCATTCCCACAGGCAGAGGAAAGGGAACAACCATTCATTGACCAATGCCCACTGTGTGCCAGGAAATATGGTAAGATTTCTATCTGTGCTTTTTCTCTACTCTTCACAGAGCCCGAGAGGAACTGGTAGAATTCTACAGGTAAGTAAACTGAACCTCAGAGTGCTTGAGTGAATTTCCAAAAGTCAGACATCTGGAGAAAGGCTGACATTCAAACCTAGGTCCTCTGACTCTAAACCCCATTGCTGTACCCCATTATTCCTTCATGGTGCCATAAATCCCACTGATGCACTCGTGAGCATTTACAAATCTAACTGCTTCACTTGTGTGTGCAAATGCCCTCTGAAGAGTGCACCAAAAAATGGAGTCATTAGCTCAAATCTCAGATGTGGGTTGGTCAATGTGCCCCAAGCCACAATCACAATACCTGCCTATTTCACTGTTTCACTTGCACAGTGTTATTCCTGGAAAGTGCTATGTGGATACCATCTGCTCCATTTTGTGAAGCCATCAAAGAGCTATAATCCTCCCAGTGCAGTTGTATTTTTCCAGTTTCAGGTTTCAGAATCCTGAGCAAGCTGTCAAATGCCTGGCCCATCACCACTTCTTCTGTAGTATCTGGATCAGGGCCCTGCCCACAGCGGGTGACCTATCAGTGCTTTCTGTTTATTTCCCTTCTGTTGTCTCCTTCCCTCCATTGGGGCATAACTCTAACTACTCCAAGCATACACCTTGTTGATGCCTACTATAAGGCCACTGTTGACATTTCTTTCTTCCCCGCCACATCCTGTGCAACCACCATCCCCTTTCTTATCTTCCTAACCAAACTCCATCCACCCTGCAAGGACAATCTAAAGTCCCAGGCTCTCTGTGATAGCTTCCTCAATCTACTGCAGGTATCAATCTATCCATTCCTGCTCCTCCCAAGTTTTAAAACATTCATCATTTGTACTATAGTTCACATTAAACTATAAATATAATAGAAAAGAGGTTATGTGAAAGCACCAAGTTCTGCCATTCTTACTGAACGCTTCTTTCTGTTCTTACACATGTTGATGGTTAAGTGGCTCATGCGTGATACTTTTAATCTCCTTGATGAAACTATAACCACTGTGATAGCAGGGCCCTCATCCTACTTCATTTCTTCACCAGCTTCATTTCTTCACCTACTTCATTGCTTCATGTCTTCACTTCCACCAACACTCCTAACAGTGCTTAGCATACAAGATACACAAAAGATGTTCATTAATGGGTTTTTGGCATATGTGCTAAGTCGTGTCCAACTCTTCGTGATCCCATGGACTATAGCCCACCGGATTCCTCTGTCTATGGAAACTTCCAGGCAAGAAGACCTTTAGAACTAGAACCACAGCAACAAGAGATAAGCAACCTAAATGACCATCAACAGATGGAGGGATAAAGGAGATGTGGTACATACACATAATGAAATATTACTCAAATATAAAAAAGGAACAAAATTGGGTCATTTGTAAAGATATGGATGGACCTAGAGTCTGTCATACAGACTGAAGTAAGTTGGAAAGAGAAAAACAAATATATTTATGCATATATGTGGAATCTAGAAAAATGGTATAGATGAAACTATTTGCAGGACAGGAACAGAGACTCAGCTGTCGAGAACAGATGTGTGAACATGGGGGGTAGGTTGGGAGGGATGGGAGGGACATACACACATTACCATGTATAAAACAGATAGCTAGTGGGAACCTGCAGTTTAGCACAGGAAGCTCAGCCCAGTGCTCCGTGGTGACCTGGAGGCCTGGGGTGGAGAGGGGTGGGGGAGGTTCAAGAGGGACAGGGTGTATGTATACATAGAGCCGATTCACTTTGTTATATGGTAGAAACCAATACAACATTGTAAAGCAACCATAACCCAATTAAAAGAAAAAAATAAAAGATTCATGAGAAACCTATGAGACGAAAGTGCAATGGGTAGAAAGGAGTAACCGTGCGCTGTCCTCTGGCGGCAAGCTGCTCTGCCACACCGCCGGTGCTGTTGACGGCAGCGTCCGGAGCTGCCATGCACTGCAGACCATGCTATTCTGAACCATGGCATGTAAATTAAGGAAAGTTATAAACGGAAAGATCCTTCCATGCCTACCATATGCTGGTCCTTTACACTCATTCTTTGCTACTTCTCATTACAAGCCTCTGAGTTGCACGCTATAATTATGCTTATTATGCAGATAGGGGAAGTGAGGCATGAACCTGTAACAAAATGGCCCAAGGTCACAAGACTTAAAAATTAGTGGAGCCAAGACTCACTCTTTTTGACTCCGAGTCTGTTGGAGCAAGGGAATGTTCCCTGCTCTAATTTACTACCTCGCTGTGCATTCCAGAAGTTGGAGAAGTGGGAGGAAGCATGGAATCTGGTGAAAAAGCTAAGGACTCAAAACATTGTGAAAAAAGTAAAATGGCATCCTAAGAATTTCTTGAATTTTTCAGATAAGTGTGAAGATATAGCCCAAAAAAACCATCTCAAACTGGGCATTTATTTGAAGTCTCATGTTTTATCTTTTTAAAAATTCATGTAGCTTTTAATATCTTTTACTGCATATCCATCTATGTTTTAATATTAAAATATTTTTAGTTATTTATAATGGAGTCAACCTGACATCTTAGGTAGGTCCTGCATGACTCTCAAAAATCATAGATATGCACACACTACTATATTTAAAATGGATAGCCAACAAAGACCTATTATATTACACATGGAAGTCTCCTCAATGTTATGTAGCAGCCTGGATAGGAGGGGATTTTGGGGGAGAAGGGATACATGTATATGTATGGCTGAGTCCCTTCTCTGTCCACTTGAAACCATCACAACATTGTTAATGGGCTATATCCCAATACAAAATAAAAAGTTAAAAACAAAAAAAAGTAAATCTCCCTGGAAATAACCACAATCCAGCCAGGGGATTATGTCACTGGCATAAAGATGGATGATGGGGAATTAGGAGATCTCAGTTTTAGACCCAGCAAAGTCTGTAACTCAGGATGAAAAGGCAATACAGTGAGCCTCCCAATTTATTTTTACATTTGAGGAGTAAAGAGTGAAATGGATAACCTCTAAGGGTCTGTCTCATGAAGGATCTGATTTCACTCATCATACATTTTGACCTGCTGGGAAATCCTGGAAAGAAGGCAGGATGCTACACAGGTCACCCTTCTGGATAATGACGACCTCTGCTTTTATCATTCAGATACAGGAAGTCAGAAGACATGGCATTAGGAAAGGCGTGACAAATAAGACAAAAGTCGAATCGGGAAAAGACCATTAATATAAGTAGCTTCTAATTAACTGGATAAAGGATGAGGTTTTGTATGTCTCAAACGAGGCACCTCAAAAAGCTATTTATGATTATTTTCATAATCTATATTTTGTATGATCATGTTTAGAGCCTGAATTATTTTTTTTTAATGAAGCAGTTAATTTTCTGGCCTCAAGACCATGCAATTAGTGGCAAAGAATTCTCTGCCATATTAAAGAGGCAAAAAGATTTGAAGTGAAACAGAAATTATCACCAAGCTCTTTCTTCCATTCTTGCCTTTCTCCATGTGCTATAAGCCTTAACGCTAAAGTTTCCTAACATCTAAGGTCTGTTTTCACTTTTACCCCCTACCAACCATAATTTGACAGTAGATCATATGCTCAAAGTTTTAAACGTAACAGTCATGGAGAAAGTCTTAAAATATTTCATATCTAGGATATTTGTGTATGTGTGTGTCTGAGAGAGGGGGTAAAATGTGAGGCAGAAAGATGAAGAGGAGGTGTGAGTTTGGTTTACTGTTTCACTATTAGTAAGAGATAAGGTGCTTATGTTCCTGTTGGGTCTGGAAAATGTTTTAATACCTGCTTTTAAATGATGGCACTTGGGCTGGGTTGTGACAGCAACAGAGTAGACAACATTTTAGATCAATTTCCCTTATTTTAAATTCTGAAAACATCTGTACATCTATTACTCTCACTTCTACCCATTTTTCTTCAAAATTAAGGTCTTGTTTGAAATCATTTTCAGTGAGGAAAAACAAGGGGAAAGAATAGATTAGAAGGAGAAGTGAATGGGGACTAGAAAAATAGAGGTTGGCTAAATATTGCCAACATTTGCTGGTGCCAAAGAATATATTCTGCAGATGTGTTTGTATATTGTCATCGACTAGGCAATGAACTCTTTGTCCCACAGCCAAGAGCCTACAGATCTCTAGGTCTAAAATGCCACCCAGTTCCTAGCCCCACAGCTGTCTCAGCTTCCTAGAGTGGCACTGCCAATGTTATTTGGGTTTCTCAGTTTCCCAATGGCTTTCTTACCCTCAGTTATTCTGCAAAGCAAGGGTTCTCTTTGCCAATTTACTTCCTCCTGGGCCTAGGATAATGCCACCGTTTTGTGCATCAGAGGGAAGATGAAGGAATATTACCTGTTGCTGTGGGCCAGAGGAAAGAAGGTAGGCATAAGAGAGAAGAATGGAATGAAGGGCAAGAAGGCAGGGAGGAAGCTGTTCTCTGGCACATGGGGACTGTCACAAGGTGGAGAGTGAAATGATGCTTTCAAGGCTGACTCTCCTCTGTTCTTTTAGACCACTTTGTCCCCTGGAATTGTGAACTCAGACACATTGGAACCTTCGTTCGTTCGGTAAAGGATTTCCCCAACCAACTGGAAAGGAGATGACGACTTCCTTATGAATATAATGTTTGCAGCCTGACATCTCATGAGCCCTCCTTGCCTATTCTAACTTGACAAAAATCATTTTCACATAATGATTTTATGTTATGGGAAGAACAGCCCCCAGCCCTGCCCTTGGTGTCAGCAGATGAGGCCTAGCGAGGACTGCTGCACCACTGCAGAACTCGATCAGGTTACCTAACTCCCTAAATTATTTCTAAGGCTACGCCCAACTATAAATAAGAATTGGATGATTCTTGACTTTAATACTAACCTCATTTTTATTAGTGAAATAGTAATAAAAAAGGTTTAGGATTTGGGTCATCTAACAAATAAGACATCTCTTCTCACTCATACAATGGTCTTAGTTAATAACCTCTCTGAAACTTTTTAAGTACAAATGGAAATTGAAAATTATTTGGTCAACCTCACATTCTTCTTTGAGAACGAAGTGTGATCAAAGATTAAAAACTATGAAAAACAAACAAACAAAAAACCCTCTGCAAACTGTAAAAGGATACAGTTGGGCTAATATTAAAAATTTGCAATATTAATAATGGCAACCCTTACTGGGCACTTTCTTTGCTTAGCCATTGTACTAAGGGTTTAATTCACATTATTTCATTTAAATCACAAACTTAAAAAATATCTGTATAATATCTAATTTTAGAGAGGATGAAACTGAAATACAGAGAAGTTAAGCATTTTCCCAAGACAGCAAGTGTTAGAGCCAGGATTCAGACCTAGATTTTTTAAGTAGCTAAAACTCTGAATCTGAGCCAAAGTGATCTAGAATGAGAGTCTGGCCCTACTAGGTTATGTTTTACTATTTAACCACTTCTGATCTCGGCCACTTCAATTTTCTTATAAATGATGTGCATGTGTGTGTGAAATCACTCAGTCATGCCCGACTCTGTGTGACTCGATGGACTGCAGCCTGCCAGGCCCCTCTGTCCATGGGATTCTCCAGGTAAGAATACTGGTGTGGGTTGCCGTGCCCTCCTCCAGGAGATCTTGCCGACCCAGGAATTGAACCCATGTCTTTTATACCTCCTGCAGTGGCAGGTGGGTTCTTTACCACTAGCACCCCCGGGGAGGCCCCTTATAAATAACATGGGATGTTAAAATCTGCCTTCCTTACCTTACAAACTAGTAATGAGAAAAAAATCTAGTTTACACTGCTTTGAGAACTGAAATAAGATAGACAAAGATAAGGAAAATATAAGGCAGAAATAAGAGTGCAGTGGTCATTTCGGTGGTAGCAATAGTAAAAACATTAGTACCGTATATTTTCTGGTTTCTATACAAAATAAAAACTACAATCTCTACTGTTTATAAGGATGTTCCTGCTAAATAAAAATATCTAAATGAAGCTTAAAAAAGTACAGTCTTTTCTACAATGCAGACATACAAAGGATTATAAGAGACTATTATGAACAAGTATATGGCAATAAAATGGATAACCTGGAAGAAATGGACAGATTCTTAGAAAAGTTCAATCTGAACCAGGAAGAAATAGAAATAGAAATTATGAACAAATAGAAATTATGAACAATCCAATTACAAGCATTGAAATTGAAGCTGTGATCAAAATCTCCCCAAAAACAAAAGCCTAGGACCAGATGGCTTCACAGGAGAATTCTATCAAACATTTAGAGAAGAGCTAATGCCTATCCTCCTAAAACTCTTTCAAAAAATTGCAGAGGAAGGAACACTTCCAGACTCATTCTACAAGGCCACCGTCACCCTGATACCAAAACCAACCAACCAAAGACAACACAAAAATGAAAACTAAAGGACAATATCACCGATGAACATAGGTGCAAAAGTCCTCAACAAAATTTTAGCAAACAGAATTCAGCAACACATCAAAAAGCTCATACACCATCATCAAGTTGGGTTTATTCCAGGAATGCAAGGATTCTTCAATATATGCAAATCAATCACTGTGATACACCATATCAACAAACTGAAAGATAAAAAACATATGATCATCTCAATAGATGCAGAAAAAGCCTTTGACAAAATCCAGCACCCATTTATGATTAAAACTCTTCAAAAAATGGGCATAGAAGGAACCTATCTCAACAGAGTAAAGGTCATATATGATAAGCCTACAGCAAACATTATTCTCAATTTTGAAAAACTGAAAGCATTCCAAGATCAGGAATAACACAAGGGTGTCCACTTTCACCACTATTATTCAACATAGTTCTGGAAGTCCTAGCTTCAGCAATCATAGAAGAAAAAGAAATAAAAGGAATCCAAATCAGAAAAGAAGTAAAGCTCTCCCTGTTTGCAGATGACATGATACTGTACATAGAAAACCCTAAAGATAGTATCAGAAAGTTACTAGAGCTAATCAGTGAATTTAGCAAAGTTGCATGATACAAAATCAATACACAAAAATCACTTGCATTTCTATATACCAACAATGAAAAATCAGAGCAATTAAGGAATCAATCCCATTCACCACTGCAACAAAAAGAACTAAATATCTAGGAATAAACTTATCTAAGGAGACATAAGAAATGTACACAGAAAATTATAAGACACTGATGAAAGAAATAAAAGATGATATAAACAGATGGAGAGATATTCCATGTTCCTGGATAGGAAGAATCAATATTGTGAAAATGACTATACTGCCAAATGCAACCTACAGATTCAATGTGATCCCTATCAAATTACCAATGGCATTTTTCACAGAATTAGAACAAAAAATTTCACAATTCATATGGAAACATAAAAGACCCTGAATAGCCAAAGCAGTCTTGAGAAAGAAGAATGGAGCTGGAGGAATCAACCTTCCTGACTTCATATTATACTACAAAGCTACGGTCATCAAGGCAGCATGGTACTGGCACAAAAACAGAAATACAGACCAATGCAACAAGATAGAAAGCCCAGAAATAAACCCTTGCACCTATGGGTACCTTATTTTTAACAAAGGAGGCAAGAATATACAGTGGGGCAAAGACAGCCTCTTCAATAAATGGTGCCGGGAAAACTGGACAGCTACGTGTAAAAGAATGAAATTAGAACACTTTCTAACACCAAATACAAAGATAAACTGAAAATGGATTAAAGGCCTACATTTAAGACAACTCTTAGAGAAAAACATAGGCAGAACACTTGATGACATAAATCAAAGCAAAATCCTCTATGACAAACCTCCTAGAGCAATGGGAATAAAAACAAAAGTAAACAAGTAGGACCTGATTAAACTTAAAAGCTTTTGCACAGCAAAGGAAACTATAAGCAAGGTGAAAAGACAACTCTCAGAATGGAAGGATATAATAGCAAATGAAACAACCGGCAAAGGATTAATTTTCAAAATATACAAGCAGCTCATACAAGTCAATGCCCAAAAAACAACCCAATCAAAAAGCTGGAAAAAGACCTGAAAGACATTTCTTCAAAGACATACAGATGGCTAACAAACACATGAAAAGATGCTCGATATATGCAAATCAAAACACAATGAGATATCACCTCACATGGTCAGAATGGCTCTCATCAAAAAGTCTATAAACAATAAGTGCTGGAGAGGGAGTAGAGAAAGGGAATGCTCTTGCATTGTTGGTGGGAATGTAAATTGATACAGCCACTCTGGAAGATGGTATGGAGATTCCTTAAAAAACTAGGACTAAAAACACCATATTACCCAGTAATCTCACTCCTAGGCATATACCCTGAGGAAACCAAAATTGAAAAAGAAACATGTATCCCATTGTTAATTGCAACACTATTTACAATATCTAGAACATGGAAGCAACCTAGATGTCCATCAATAGATGAATGGAGAAAGATGCAGTACATATACACAATGGAATATTACTCAGCCATTATGGAACGTGTTTGAGTCAGTTCTAGTGAGGTGGATGAACCTAGAACCTATTATACAGAGTGAAGTGTGTCAGAAACAGAAAGATAAATACTGTATTCTAATGCACATATACAGAATCTAGAAAAATGGTACTGAAGAATTTATTTACAGGGGAGCAATGGAGAAACAGACATAGGGAATAGACTTATGGACACGGGGAGAGGGGAGGAGAGGGTGAGATGTATGGAAAGAGTAACATGGAAACTTACATTACCATATGCAAGATAGATTGCCACCGGGAATTTGCTGTATGTCTCAGGAAACTGAAACGGGGGCTCTGTATCAACCTAGAGGGGTGGGATGGGAAGGGAGATGGGAGGGAGGTTCAAAAGGGAGGGGATATATGTATACCTATGGCTGATTCATGATGCGGTTTGACAAAAAACAATAAATTCTGTAAAGCAATTACCCTTTAATAAAAAAATTAAAAAAAAAAGAGTGCAGTACAGTCTTTTCTACTATTAGTTCATTAAAGGTTTTCCGTGCTTGATGTGTGTGTGATTTTTTGTTGTTGCTTGGAGAAGAGTGCTATTATTAACCCTGAACAAATGTCTGCTTTTGTGTTCTGTAACAAAAAATGTTTGGGGCTCTATTTTTGCAGTTTACAGAGTAGGTGAGGAAAGTCGGCGTGGCAGAGGATGGGGTTTACTCCATTGTACCATAAGATATATCTGTGCTAATACCCCATTCTGATGAGTCAACACAAACATTTTACAATGAGCAATATTGAAACAAAGACCAGGCATCCTGCACCTGGCGTTAATTTTTCATAGACTCCAGATGCCTATGCACAGAAATCTCAAGACCAGCAGTCAAAGAAATGCAAACTGCATGCAAGAGGAAGATAACAAGATAGCAAGATTTTGTCTTTTGTTCAAAAACAAAAGTGACAGTTCCATTCCATTTTACCAGGAATCTGTAAACATTCATTCAGATCCAGGCTGTTGCAATTATCCAGGTCGCTTCAGCTAGTTTTGGTTTTTTCTTTTTTGGGTCCTCTTTAGGTTGAACATCTCTATAGATGAAGTGCCATCTTTATTCCTTTACTAATAGAAATTCCATTAATAGCCTTGTTCATATTCTTCGGAAGAAAATAGACTAAAAACTGGGGTGTTACTAGACACAAGTGCAGAGCGAGGCTAAGAGGAATAAAATAGAAAACGAAATCCGACATGATTGAGAATGATGAGTCAAGTAGTATTTAGAATCCGGAAAGGACAAAACACACTTGGAACACCGTGAACCAGGACTGAAACTCATCACCGAACAAACCCTATTTAGAGCTGACCTAAGCTTACGATGGTTTAAATTCAACATCCGGGGCTGGAGGCAGCGTCTGTGAAAGCGATGGTGGGGCAGAACAGACAGGTTTCAAGGATGTTAGAGACAAGAAGGATTATTTCCTCATCGTCATCTCACTGCTGCCTAAGTTCTGACATTTTAAGTATTAATCAGTACATACAGAATTGTTTAGTAAACATCATATTTAAGGCAGTGTACTTAGGATGGTAATATGTAGGTAGAGGAAACACATGTGGTTTTTTGTTTTCTTTTTAAAAAAACTTTTATTGGCGTATAGTTGCTTTACAATATCATGTTAGCTTCTACTGGACCACAAAATGAATCAGCCATGGTAGTGGTGTAGTCGCCAAGTCATGTTTGACTCTTGTGACCTGTAGCCCACCAGGCTCTTCTGTCCATGGGATTTACCAGGTAAGAACATGAGAGTGGATTGCCGTTTCCTTCTTCAGGGGATCTTCCTGTATCTTCTAGACCCAGGAATTGAACCCAGTCTCCTGCATTGAAGGTGGATTCTTTACCGACTGAGCCACCAGGGAAGCCCTATATGTACACATATACCTTCTCCCTTTCAGATTTACCTCCCAAGGAAACACATGGTTTTGCTCTGCAAAGACTTTACTGTGTCATATGAAAACAAGAGAAATCTTTCGAATGCTTATAATATAAAACAGAGAAACACCACAAGAGATACAGGCAAAGAACCACAATGGGGGTGAAGGGGAAAGGCAGATGGAATTAGGGTTTGAAGGCCTGGTTTCTTTCATGGTCATAGCATCTATATGATTTTTAAACAAGGTACTGATCCTCTAAAATGGAGATATTAATATTAGGGCCACTTGATGTTGGTCTTATGATGATGAAACAAGAAAGTGTAGATTAAAGCAGTATGGATGTAGGTTTCTTACTCTTATTTTTCTTCAAGGAGTGTTAATCAGGGTTGAAATAATGAGGCAGAAGGTATATCATCTGGTTACACTGTGTGAGGCAAGTTCCATGGAAGGAAATGTGAGTTGTCTTAAAAGATGGAACTTCACTTTGTGGTTCCATAACTGTTCTGTTCTTCTTTTTCTGATTGACCTAGAGGATTCTTACCTTAAGTAAATGATCCATCTCTCATCTGTGTTGTTCCTAATATCTCTTCTGAACGCTCAAAGAGGAAGATGAGGACTTAAGGAAAACTGATGACTATGCCTCACTCCATACTATTCTTTCATGCCTCAGTGCCTTTGCACCTACTGTGGCAGCCTCACTCATTCCCTTCACCTGATACACCACTATTTTAAAGCCATCTCCAGACCTCTCTCCTCTTTTTATTCTTCCTTGGTCATCTTTCCTCTCCATTCAAGCAGATGGGGCACGTCCACCTTGCTGCATGCACTGTGGTTTGTCTATCCCTCGATTGCTGCTTTCAGCATGCTATGCTGAAGTGGTTTTGGATTCAGTGGTTTTCTCCTTCACTAGATGAACCTATAAAAAAATGGGCTCTGGGGCCAGATAACTAGTTTCAAGGCCTGGCCTTTCCATTTATTAGTTGTGTGATCATGAAGAAGTTACTTAACTTCTGTAAATTTTGTAAAGTGGAAATGATAGTGCGCACATCAGAGAGCTGTTGACAGAACTGGGTGAAATATACATGAAGGACTTAGAACAGTACGTGACACATGATAAGTGCTCAGCATATACTATCACTTTTATACTAAAGTACCAAGTCTGGGATGTGTCAGACAGACTTGCTAAAGAAATTAATTATTTGCTAAAGAAATTAATATGCATTTTAAGACTACAAAATATTTGGCAAAGAATAATTTGTTTAGTTTGCAGTGGCTTTGCAAAATATAATTGCTATACTATTTTGATAATAGATGTATATTACATATATCTGTGTATGCACATGTGCAATATTAAATTACAATTGTGACAAATACTGTGAACAACTCTTACAGGATAGTATTCAAGTGTGTGGTACAGATATATATGTAATTGTTCATTTAATGTTTGTCTCATCCACTTGAATCTAAATGCCCTCAAGGTAGGGTTTGAACTTGTGCTGTTTATTGCTACCTTCCCTGGCATATTACATAATTTCTGATACATAAAATGTATCTGGTAAATACTGGTTGAATGACAGATCAGATGGAAAATGGACCATCTTTACACAATTAGTAAATATCTTTACGATTCCTTTCTACTTAGAATGCCCTCTTCCATCATTATCAAATTCTGTTTGATCTTCATAACCCAACTGAGATCTATGAAGCTTGGCACCCCTTAATTCTTAGAGCAATTCATGGGTACTTAAGGCACTCAACAAGGTCCATTTGAAAATTCCTGGTGGGCAGAATTCCATATAAGTATCATCAGGGGTTCTGTTGATTTAATCATTTTAGCATTTCAACCAGTGCTTGGCAAGCTGCATGACCTTCACATTAGACCAAAACCAAACATGATGGCTAGCAGCACAAGGAACGCCGATTTTGTACATTTCAGCAAAAGACAGTCAGCTTTTCAGCTAAAGTTCCAGTTGGGCAAGGGGTAGGGCAGTGTCTCTGCCAAAGTGATGTTGAGACAAGTTGGAGTGCACTTTCCGGTCTTTATCCTGTGTTTCCTGTCTCCAACGTGTATTTTAGGCTGCACATGGAAGTTCTCTCAGGAAGATTATTGTATCTTGAGATTTTATGTAAGGTTTATTATTAGTACCCAACTGCACTGGCTGAAAAACTGCTTGTGATCTATGGCTTATTGTGAGTGTGAGAGATGATCCAGACGAGCCAGGTGGCCCCGTATTCTAATGCAGTGTTAGTAATCCACATTTACAGGAGATGCACAGACAGCTTGTGAAGATTTCAGGTCAGTGTTTCTAAGATCAGCTACATCCAAGTATGTCTACACTTCCTAAATATCATTCATCTCTTAGTGTTTTATTTTAAAAGGCAACAAATCTATTTTAAAGAAGATAATTATGTCAATATAGTTTTTAATTCACTTAATATGCTTAATGCATCATTGTGAAGATGTGTAGTTCAAGAATATATCTGGATATCCTAAAAAATGAAGGGTATTATTAGCCAAGAATGTCACATACTCAGTTATGTATATGTGTGTAAATGTGTGTGTGTGTATGAAATACGTATCACTGGGTTTAAAAAGTACATAAAACATGGAATAAATGAAGCTCTTTCCTGGGATCTAAATTATATATTCTAAAACTAAATAAATTGAGGTTCAGTTTAAACAGAATTATTTTCAACTGGTAGTAATATTTTAATGATGGCTATGATTTCTAAAAATAGTCCTCATAAAATTATGATGACATAATGATACATTTAATGCAAGACTTGGAGGCAATCTAAGAAGAGTTGAGAGACTGGCAAATTCCTAATATCTTTGGGAAAAGATTTAGAAGAGTCAAAATGAAGAAAATATGAATAAAACTTGAATATGTCTACATAAATGCCTGCAATATGGGGACCCAGACACGGGAATGGAAGAAGAGTAGCCCATGGACTACAGTAACTGAAACCAAGTCTGGAAGAAGAGTAGCCCATGGACTACAGTAACTGAAACCAAGTCTATTTTTCCCCAGAAAGGTCTGTCTTCGGCACTAACACATTACCACTCCCACCATCGCAGCCACTGCGGTGCTTTAGTCAAGGTTTATTGTTATCTCCGGATGGATTTGAATAGAAATAATTTTATGAAGTCAGTATAGACAAAGCCCTTGATGAAAACTGCCGTGTAGTAACTAGAAATGATGGAATTGGAGACACTCAGTTGATTTCACTCATTCCACCCATGCTCACCAAGCACTCCGTTGTGCTAGGCACTATGGTAGGCCCTAGGAATAGATACAGCCTATATTCAAGGAGTTTGATACATGAAAACAAAACAAAAAACCAACAAATATCGCTTCCTTTTTCGAACATATTTTTCTTTTCTCCTTAACTCCAAGAAGTTGCAATATAATTAGAGAGACAGAAAAGAAAATACGATTAAATAATTTGGGTGACAGATCGGAGGTGCCTGAGATCTCAAGGAATTGAGATAGGAGAAAACAGCTCTGTCTAGCCAGAGAAAGCTCTACAAAGGAGGAGACACTTGAGCTTCACCAGGGGTATCATAACCTTCATGATAAAACAAAGGAAGAAGAGTTTAATAAAGATAGGAGAAGCAAACTTTACACAGCAGATTCCAGTTCAAAGTAGAATAATTATAACTTAATCTGATTTAGAAAGCTTCCCACCAAGAATGGCTTAAACCCTTGCAAAAACTATATTTTATGTCCTCGACAATTAAGATAAACTTACAGAGATCCAACCAGAAAATAGTATTCAATGAGAAGAACTTTAAATCTTTAAAACAGGTGATTCCTCAGTTACCGAGAAAAACATAATGAAATCTAACTTGAGTCAGTTGAAAACAACTCGTATTTCAAAGAAGACCAACTCTATGTCATAAATAATGTTTTTCTTAAAGAATTCCAAATAACTGCGGGTCTTAATTTTAAAGAGTGTTCTCTTATTTTTAATAGATTATCTCAATCCTTCAAAAAAAGAGCTACTTAAAGAATCACGTATTTTTATATTCTTCTTGCAGGTCCCATTCACCCCACCTCAGCCTATCAAATGTAGCCAGCCTGTTCTTCTGGTTTGATCTTTATAAGCACAAACATTATATCCGCAGTGGAAAACACAATGACACTGGCTCACTTATTTAATTCACCTTATGTATCTATGCACTTCCAAAATACACATTTCTAAGCCATTTTTACAAATCTCTAAGTAGAGCATCACTACTTTTCTAAAGGAACAAACACACTTTTCAGGGAGAGGCTTTATGGTAGATTTTACTTGGCTAAGCAAAGAATCAGAATATAAAACTAACTTCTGGCTTCCTGATCTAAGTATCAAACCCACTGCAAAAAGGTATTCAAGCCACTCTAAGTGCTTTTGGGGGAACCAGCCAGGAAATACACACTGTAGACTGTTTCAAACGTTAATATGAAGAATATCAATCTTGCGCCCTTTCTCTACTACTTGTTACTTTTAGAAACTACCATCTTCAGTAGGGTAAGTTTCCCTGGACCACTGTCTATTCTTTCTCACCGATCAATATTTAACCCTTTAATAATTCAGATTTCACATAGAGCAAAAGAAGACATATTTTTATCAAACAAGAACTACAGAGAAGATACCATATCTTTAAATGCATAGAATATATGCATTTTACCTATAGCTATAAAGGAAGAAATAGCAGGAAAGTGAAAGAGTCTCTAGGAAAATAAAAGGAAATGCCCCTTACCGGAATAAATGCATGTTGCATAGCTTGCTCACATTGTTTTAAAGAAGCAATAGTATCCCACAGAAGCTGATAATTTTCAGCCCGAGAAGCACTTGGCCGCTGCATGGCGAAAGCTAGTAACACTCAAACTGAGCTCAAAGAACCCAGTTGAAGAAGGAAGGAAAAAAAAAAAAAAAAACCCTGCAGATCTGTTACATAAACTTCTTAATTAGATCTGCTACACAAACTGCTATCTTAAGACTTAAAAAAAAAAGTTAATCAGAACATTTCTTTTGGGGGATAACTGGGCATGACTTGAACAGAGACAGATGTTTTCATTGGGAAGGATTTTCGTTCCCACACTTGTGAAAAGCAATCCCATCAGTGTTGCCCTGTCTTTACACGGATCTGGCGAAACTGCACATACCATAAGTGTGTGGGGGGAAAGAAGTAGGAGGGAGAGAAATGTAAAAAAAAATATTTCCACCAGAAGACTTGGGTGGCAGGCCCCGGAGGTAGAATTTGAATAGCTTGTGAAAAGTAGTAAAATTGAAGGGAGTGGGTTACACACACACACACACACACACAGAAAGGCAGGTGTCTACACTTGTCTGCTCTGTGTGAAATACGTGCCTTCTCACAGTGTCATTTAATATGTCCAATTTTTCTCTCAGTTTAGCTATGATCTAGATGTGATATATGTTTCATCTATAGGGTATCACTGCCTTTATTAACTGCAGTTATTTATCTAGGGTTATTTCTAAAAACTAGCTAGAAAATCTTTGAGTACAACAGGAGTCAATAATTTATCTTAAAATCCAAGAGTAATTAGAAGACCTTTCTGTTGTTTCGTATGTTAGGTAAAGGCACATTTAGTTCTTCTTCTAGGCAGAATTTACATAAACAATGCCAGGAAAAGTGAACCTTAAAATATTCCAGGGACCTGAGAGTGGGCTACACATCACTGGAATATGTTAATTCAAAATAAGTCGCTTGCACACTTTAGCAAAAAGGTATGTAGGCAGGCTCAATCATTCAGTGTCCAACTTTTTGCAACACCCTCCCTCCCTGGACTATAGCCCCCCAGGATCCTCTCTCCACGGGATTTTCCAGGCAAGAATACTGGAGTGGGTAGCCATTCTTTTCTCCAGGGGATCTTCCTGACCCAGGGATTGAATCCACTTCTTCTACATTGGCAGGCAGGTTCTTTACCACTGAGCCACCTGGAAAGCCCAGCAAAAGGTGTAAGTTGAACCTAAGTAAAAATTGAACAACAGCATATAGCAACAGATTTGGAATGTTCCTTCCCTTAAGACAGAAGCCCACAAGGTAAGGTGTGGCTCCACTAGCCCTTAGGCTGTGGGATCATTGAGGCAAGGGATAATGCACCTTGTAAGGTACTAAGCACTTTGAAGTTCCAAAGGAATTTATGTTCTCAGGACTAATTACGCAGCCAACAATGGGGATATCTGTTCATGTCTTTTTAGGAGTAAGGGGTAAGCTGAGGGCAATACATAGCATGATGAGTAACTTGTGCTTTTAATTGACCTAGAAAATCCAAGGAGTGTAAAACAAGGTACAATTTGTAGAAAACAGTGTGATAACATTAATGAAGGATTCTTTGCTGTATTATTTTTAGAAGAGCTGCATGATTTGGGTTACCTAGATTTTCTGCATTTGTACCCTGGTGATGGTGGGTGAGTTCATACTAATGACCTTGCTGTGCGAGAGTCTCAAAGGCAAAGTTTGCCTCTTATTTCATTTATTTTTCAATTCTGAACTGAAGGAATTGCAGGTAGAACTGATCTTTCAAAATTTCTACCTGGGCTAATTTGCAAGGAGGCTGCTTTTCCTTAATATTTTGTGAGTACACACCATAAGGCTCCTGCCATTAGATAATTTGTTTTTCGGTATCAATTCAAGCAGCCTTCTCTTTCCCCCATTCATGGTGTTCTTCTGTTCAGCTCACACCCACGGGCCCTCCTCTGCCTTCACTCTGCTGCCCCTATACTCTCCCATCTGCCCCAGCCACATGCTTCTTCCTCGTGCACTGTTGACCAGCCAGCCCGCAACTCCCAGAAAGTGTTCTGTCACTAGCAGGTATTTGTATTTCTGATCAAACAACAGGAAAATAAAAGTTGTTTTCTAAGTTACCCTCCAAAATATGCTATCTGAAAACCTTGAACAAATATTCATCATTACTCCAGACCTCAGTCTCTGGGTCTTCTGTCCTGCCTTGGACTTCTACCTATTGCTCATCAGATTCCTTCTTGTGTTTTTCATTTAAGCAGCACTGTTTAAAAGATGCTTCTTTCCTTACTCTTTGGCCAAAAGGTACAGAATCCACAGTCTGCATGTAGAAACTCTACATGAAAAACACTCTTGGAATCATGCATTCATTCATTTATTGATCCAAGAAGCATATCAAGCATCTCCAATGTGCTACATTTTTTCACTGTATTTTGGGCAAATGGATATATCAGATGTTGATTTTTGTTTTTAAGGAGCTTAGAGTTTAACTGAAAGGATGATACATGGGCACAAATAACAAAAAAAGACCAGTTAAAAAAGGGTAGGTGTCATAAAAGAGCTGGTGTAAACTATTTATAAAACAATGGAAAAGAAAAATTACATCAACTAGGAAAATTAGGGCAGCTTCATAGATTTAGCACTTGGCTAGAGACTGAAGTTACGGTATAATTAGGACTTGCAGAGATAGGTAGGGGGCATTTCTGAAGAAGAGCTAGAATAAAGGGTCAGAGTGGGAAAGATCATTACTAGTTGTTTCCAGGAAAAAAAGAAAAAACATGAACCCAAGGCTCAGATGGTAAAGAATCCACTTGCAGTGCAAGAGACCTGGCTTGGATCCCCGAGTCAGGAAGATCCCTTGGAAAAGGGCATGGCAACCCACCCAAGTATTCTTGCCTGGAGAATTCCATGGACAGAGGAGTATGGTAGGCTATAGTGCATGGGGTCACAAAAAGTCAGACACGCCTGAGCAACTAACACTTTGGCTTTTTCATGATTGTTACTGGAGTCAAGTAACAATTATTGAATACAACTGTTATTCTTGAATAAAATGTCAGTAGCTTCCTGTTCCTAATGGCAATCAATCTTAGCTTTAACCAATTTTTAGAGCATCAGTGTACATAAATTCAGTGAAACCAAATCTCACAAGAGAGTAAATGTCATATATTTATTCCCTACTCTTTAAAATAGGAATATTGATATACTTTGGAGGGTTTAGGGGCTCAATCATTTCAGTCATATTGCTTTTTTGTTTATTCAGTACATATATCATGTTTTTACTCATACCTAATCACTTCTGTAAGTCTAAAGTCTATTACCTTCGATATTCAAGTGGAGTCCACCATGAGTCTTAACCTGATCTAATGTTTGATGTAATTCAGTTTGGGTCAGTTTAACAAACATTTATTGAGCTCTACTATGTGCTAAGTAAGCACTAAGATAAAAAGATAAATATTATATAATGTCAATTCTCTACTTATTTCTAACTGCCCCTCAGTATGCACTTACCTCTGCCCACAAAGTAGAATGTTATACATATTTTCTTCTTCTGAGCACAATGCCTGATATGTAATGGCTACTATTTCTGTTAAATCCTCAGTCACTAGGCCATATGTCCATAATATTGAAATACCTCTGAATTAGATTAAAGGACTTAGAATGTTAAAAGTACTTTTTATTTGGTAGTACTGCCATGCTCAAACAGGTCTGTATTTGAAAGCTTTCTGCTGGGACTGGTTTAAATATAACTTTGTGACAACAGAAATGGAGCAATGATTTACATTCCTATCTGAAAAACCAAAAAAAAACTGAAAATAAAACATATGAAACAATGAGTCAAATATGGACAGAGAAGAAAAATCAGTGAACTCTGGGAGACAGGAAACAAACGAGATAAGTCCTGTGACTGCCCCATTTACCACCTTGAATGTCTAGGCCACATCACAGAAGAAGGGGATCCAGGTGGAACCCAGTGAACCTGCTGAATTGAGGATACAGAAATGGTTTTCTGGAGAAAACAAGGCAATAGGGGAAATAGAGAAATTCATAATTGTAATTGGAGTTTTCAATATACTACTCTGAATAGTTAATATACTAAGCAGTTACAGTCTATAAGGATATGTAAAACCTTTATGAAACCATCCATCAATTTAGGCTAATATACCTTTAAAAAATGTGGACTTCCCTGGTGGCTCAGCAGTTAAAAAATCCACCTGCAGAAACTGTGGGTTCAATCCTTGGGTCAGGAAGATTCCCTGGAAGAGGGCATGGCAACCCACTATAGCAGTCTTACCTGGAGAGTCCTATGGACAGAGGAGCCTGGAGGGCTACAGTCTATAGGGTCGCAAAGAGTCAGACATGACTGAAGTGACTGAGTATGCACCTTTAAAAAAACATTCCACCCTACAACAACAATCTTCGCAAGTGCTCATGGAACATTTACCAAGATAGAGCATATTATGAGCCATAGATCAAATTATAATAAATTTAAAAGAATTCAGCCAAAGAAAATATATTCTCTCACCATAGTAAAATTAAGTTGTATCCACAACAGAACAATCTCTGAAAATTCCCAAAATATTTGACAAGCAAATAACACACTTAAATTACCTACTGGCCAAAGAAGAAATCAAAAGGAAGTGAGAATGCATTTTGAACTGAATGAAATAAAACCACAATGTATCAACATCTGTTGGATGCCCTTAAAGCAATACTTAAGGAAAGAAGAACTATACACAAAAAAGATCTTCATGACCCAGATAACCAAGATAGTGTGATCACTTACCTAGAGCCAGATATCCTGGAACGAGAAGTCAAGTGGGCATTAGGAAGCATCACTATGAACAAAGCTAGTGGAGGTGATAGAATTCCAGCTGAGCTATTTCAAATTCTAAAAGATGATGCTGTGAAAGTGCTGCATTCAATACGCAAGCACATTTGGAAACTCATCAGTGGCCACAGGGCTGGAAAAGGTCAGTTTTCATTCCAATCCCAAAGAAAGGCAGTGCCAAAGAATGTTCAAACTACCGCACAATTGCACTCATCTCACACGCTGGCAAAATAATGCTCAAAATTCTCCAAGCCAGCCTTCAACAGTATGTGAACTGTGAACTTCCAGATGTTTAAGCTGGATTTAGAAAAGGCAGAGGAAACAGAGATCAAATTGCCAACATCCACTGGATCATCAAAAAAGCAAGAGAGTTCCAGAAAAACATCTACTTCTGCTTTATTGATTATGCCAAAGCCTTTGACTGTTTGGATCACAACAAACTGTGGAAAATTCTTCAAGAGATGGGCATACCAGACCACCTGACCTGCCTCCTGAGAAATCTGTACACAGGTCAAGAAGCAACAGTTAGAACTGGACATGGAACAACAGACTGGTTCCAAATCGGGAAAGGAGTACTCAAGGCTGTATGCTGTCACCCTGCTTATTTAATTTATATGCAGAGTACATCATGAGAAACGCTGGGCTGGATGAAGCACAAGCTGGAATCAAGATTGCCGGGAGAAATATCAATAACCTCAGATACGCAGATGACACCACCCTTCTGGCAGAAAGCAAAGAGGGACTAAAGAGCCTCTTGAACGTGAAAGAGGAGAGTGAAAAAGTAGGCTTAAAACTCAACATTCAGAAAACTAAGATCATGGCATCTGGTGCCATCACTTCATGGCAAATAGATGGGGAAACAATGGAAACAGTGACAGACTTTATTTTGAGGGCTCCAAAATCACTGTAGATAGTGACTGTAGCCATAAAATTAAAAGACACTTGTTCCTTGGAAAAAAAGCTATGACCAACCTAGACAGCATATTAAAAAGCAGAGACATTATTCTGCCAACAAAGGTCCATTTAGTCAAAGCTATGGTTTTTCCAGTAGTCATGTGTGGATTGAGAGTTGTACTACCAAGAAAGCTGGGCATCAAAGAATTGATGCTCTTGAACTGTGGTGTTGGAGAAGACTCTGGAGCCTCCCTTGGACTGCGAGGAGATCCAACCAGTCAATCCTAAAGAAAATCAGTCCTGAATATTGATTGGAAGGACTGATGTTGAAGCTGAAACTCCAATACTTTGGCCAGTTGATGCAAAGAACTGACTCATTGGAAAAGGCACTGATGCTGGGAAAGATTGAAGCCAGGAAGAGAAGGGGATGATAGAGGATGAGATGGCTGGATGGCATCACTGACTCAGTGGACAAGAGTTTGAGCAAGCTCTCGGAGTTGATGATGGACAGGGAAGACTGGCGTGCTGCAGTACATGGGGTGGCAAATAGTCTGACATGACTGAGTTACTGAACTGAACTGACTGAAGGAAATAATAGATTTTCTGTGGTGGCTTAGATAGTAAAGTATCTGCTTGCAATGCAAGAGACCTGAGTTTGATCCCTGGGTCAGGAAGATCCCCAGGAGAAGGGGATGGCTACCACTCCAGTATTTTGGCCTAGAGAATCCCATGGACAGAGGTGCCTGGCGTGCTAATAGACAGGGTCACGAAGAATCATACATGACTGAGCAACTAATGCTATACATCACTAAACACTTTTATTTGAAAAGAAAGAAGGTTTTAATGATCTCAGCTTCAGTTCAGTAGCTCATTCATGTCTGACTCTTCGTGACCCCATGAATTGCAGCATGCCAGGCCTCCCTGTCCATCAGTAACGCTTGGAGTTCACCCAAACTCATGTGCATCGAGTCGGTGATGCCATCCAGCCATCTCATCCTCTGTTGATCTCATCTTACACCTTATTAAAATAGAAAAAAGTCTAGCAAATTGAAGCCAAATAAAACAGAAGAAAATGGGAAAATAGAAAAAAATAAAGCTAACAGCTACTTCTTGAGAGTATCAATACAATTGATAACCTGTTAGCAAGACTAATGAAAGAGAGAAAAATTTCAAGATTAGAAATGAGTGTAGCATTACTATAGATCCTATAGCCATGGAAGGTCTAATAAGGAAATCTTGGAAACAACTTTATATTAATATAGTTGACCCCTTATATGGAACAAATTCCTTGAGAGTTTTAAGCTACTAAAGCTCACTCAAGAAAAATAAGCAATCTAAATAGCCATGCCATATTCCTAATAAAGGTTTTATTTTTTAACTAAAATCTTAACCTCCAGGAAACTCTAGGGCCAGATGGCTTCTGATGAATTCCATTTAAGAAAAAAAATTAATTCTACACAAATTCTTTCAGAGAACTGAAGAGGAAAAAAAAAAACTTTACAAGTTGCTCTTTTTTTTTTTTTTTTTTTGAGGCCATCAATAGCTTGGTACCAAACTCTTAGTACTTAAAAACTCAAGATAGAATATAGAACTACATATAAAGCCTAAGTGGAACTTCTAAAACACAGAATATCTTTGTGATCTAAAGGTTAGATACAATACCAAAAGCACAACCATAAGAGAAAAATAATTGATAAATTGGACACTGACAGATGGAAGTTTTCTGTTCCATGAAACATTGTTAGGAGAATGAAAAGACAAGCCAGAAAATGTGAGCAAACTTACAAACTATATATTTAATATAGGATTTGTTTCTAAAATATATGAGGAACTCTCAAAGCTAATAATAAAGAGTCAAAAATGAGCAAAGCATTTTAATAGACACCATAAATGAAGATATGTGTCTCAAATGAGCATGTGAAAGGGTATCAACATTATGATTAAAGAAATAAAAATTAAAGTACTACCACACTCCAATTAGAAGGGATAATACTAAAAAAAAAAAAAAAACTGATTCATTAAGATGTATAATATTGGACTTCTCATACACTGCTGGTGGGAATATAAATACTAAAGTCCCTTTGGAAAGAGTTCACGGGTTCTTAAAAAGTTAAACATGCACCTTCTAAGATTTAACCATTCTACTGCTCCTAGGTATTTATCCAAGAGAAATGAAAGTATATGTTGATTTGAAGGCTTGTATAAGAACATTTATAGCAGCCTTATTTGTAATAGTAAAAACCTGGAACCAAGTGAGTGGGTAAGTAAATTGTGATATATCCAAACAACGGAATGATATTCATCACCAAAACGGAATGAACTATTGATACCCACAGCACATGGGTGAATCTCAAAATAGTCATGTTGAATGAAAGAAGCAGAAAGGACATATACCACATCGTCCCATTTATACAGACTGTGGAAAGTGTCAGCTAACCTAAGGCATGGCAAGGAGACACTGCTGATGGGGAGGTACGATGGGCAGAGGGAGGGAGTGGGCTGGAGGCATTACAAAGAGGTGTGAAGAAACGTCTGAGGGTGAAGGATATGTTCATTATCGTAAGTGGATAGTTTCATGTGTCAAAACATCAATTTGTAGATCTTAAATATGCACAGTTCATTGAATATCAATTAGACATCATTGGAGCTATTTTGAAAATTTCCTTAAAAAGTTCCTAGAAAAATAATCAGAAAGTCTCACTCTCCTGGGCTTTATCCAAAGTAATGATTTCTGTTAGCATTTAATGTTATAATCTGATAGGTTGATCCATTTCCCTAGGGTGGGGAGGTGGTTAGAAAGCACTGACTTTCTCGCAGGAAGGAAAGCAAAGAATATGAAAAAGTTCAACCAGAGGAAAGGGCTGAGATATCATATCCAGGAGCTTTACTTTTAGCTATGATTCTTGCCCTGATTAGCAGCAAGAACTTGGTTCTGTCATTTTGCTTTGACAAGCTCCAATTACTCATCTAAAAATACAGAAGTTAGACTCAACCATCCCTCAAATGTCCTTCAGAGGCTCTAATTCAGTGATCTATGGATAGACTTTAATCCTCAATAATCTCCTTTTTTCTCTCAACTAAGAATTTACAAGTATGGCCTTAAACTAAAAATATCCCAAGTAATTTTGAAATGTGCATTATCGCCCTTGCTGATAATCTTTTTAGAAAGAGAGTAAACTCTTGAGGGTGGGCTCCTTTATCTTAAAATTTCTGGTCTTTTCTTCTCACAATATTTCAAGTTCAGAGCCTACATTGTAATAATGATACTGTGATTGCTATTAAAATTATAAGGATAGAAAACTACTATTATACTTCTTAGAAAACTACTTTCTCATGCAGCAGCCATCTTATTTCCATGAAGATATTATTTTCAATTTACAGATACAGAAATAGGACCACAGAAGTTAACATTAACTTGCTTCACCACATACCAACCACATGACCTTGGACAAGATCCTTAGTTTCTCTTTGCTTCTGTTGCTTCTCTGTAAATTTGAGATTATAACAGTACTTGCCTCATAGGATTGTTGAGGATTAAATGAGTTAATATTTGTAAAACTTTAGATTGGAGACTAGCACAGTTATTACTATTATTCTTTGAGAAACTAATTTCATTTTAATGTATTAATATAATAAGTAAGAATTAATTAAGTATGGACAGAGAAGTCTGGCGGCTTACAGTCCACGGGGTTGCAAAGAGTTGGACAGACTGAGTGACTAACACTAACTAGCCAACATAATAAAGAAGCAAGATCTAAGATAAATTCATATCTTTTGGTTCTCTGTTCAACATGCATTTGACCAGAATCAGTAAATATTTATGTACTTTCAGACTTGTCTTTCCTGATTACCATCACACCTCAGTCTAAGTGGATATCCTCCTAGTGTTCATTCTCCCTATCTTAATTTGGAATATATTTATTTATTATTTTTTAATTTCTAGTTTCCCCAGCTAAACTGTAGGATCAGAAAAGAGAAGCCAATGGATAGTCAGTGCCTGCCCAGTGTCTGGAACCACACAGAGTCTTTCAGTGTTCATTTGATACTATTTTTATTACTAGGGCCTAAAATAGATAAAAGTATATGAAAACTTCAGAAACATATGTTAGTATATTTATCCAGATCTTCAGTGTTTCCAAAGATCTCTGGTGAGTTTGGCCATGGCTCTTATCAAAAGCTCGTATCTGACTGACTTCAGTTCTCCTCTTTAAGGAAAAGTAACAATTTTTTTTGATGGGGTAAGAGTCCTATGACTTTAACAAAATAAGAGAGAACATGAATTTATACTGTATGTGACAGTATTCCAGAGGGAATGATACGACCTGTGGGATACCAAAATTCATAGAGAATTGTGCTATATATCTGATCAGTCAATATATTTCTTATATGCTTAAGAAATGCAAGCGATTGTGATAAAGTGCTACTCGATACACCGAGCAGTCTTCGGAATCACAGTAGTAGTACTGTTAGTCACTCTATCGTGTCCGACTCTCTGCGACCCCATGGACTGTACCCGCCAGGTTCCTCTGTTCTTGGGATTCTCCAGGCAAGAATACTGGAGTGAGTTGCCATTCCTTTCTCCAGGGGATCTTCCCGACCAGGGGATTGAACCTGGGTCTCCATCATCGCAGGCAGATTCTTTACCATCTGAGCTACACGGGCAGCTCTTGGAATCACAAGCCCAGATCTATAAGGGGCAGAAAGCAGAGGATCCCAGAGAAACGGACTGAAGCGGGCAGGACACCATGTCTTGTCTGAACATAGTTCTACCAGATGCTAGGTCACAGCATGTAAACCTCAGGTCAGAGTTAAAGCTCGGGCTAACCTGGAAAGAAATATGGGGCAGGTCAAATCTGTCTTCCTCATCTTTGTCCACTTCAAGAGCCCTCAGTCCTTCTCTGGACTCTCCCGACAGAAGGAAAGCTATACAAACTCATTCATAGGACATTAAGACTTCATTGTAACCAACAAAGATCCACTGTAAAGAACAGGGCACTCTGCTCAATATTATATAATGACCTAAATGGGAATAGAATTTGAAAAATAATAGATAGATGCATATGTATAACTGAGTCACTTTACACCTGAAAGTAACACAACATTGTTAATCACATAAACTCCAGTATAACTAAAAAGTTAAAAAAAAAAACAGTTTACTGTCTTCCCCACTTGCTTTTCTGTCTCTCTTTGAGAGCAAGTGTCAGTTTTACCAATCTCTATACTCCAGATCCAATCACATTACTTATATAACATAGGTATAATCCCTTGTGGCTCAGCCGGTAAAGAATCTGCCTGCAGTATGGGAGACCTGGGTTCGATCCCTGGGCTCAGAAGATCCCCTGGAGAAGGGAAAGGCTACCCATTCCAGTATTCTGGCCTAGAGAATTCCATGGACTGTATAGTCCATGGGGTCACAATCAGATACGACTGAGTGACTTTCGCTTTCCTTCATATAACAATGTTACCTATATTACCTACATAGCATATAACAAAGGAGAGCAAAGGTTTGTTCAATAAAGGGATGGATGTTAAATATATGGATGTTAAGAGCACTGTACTTGGTAAATAACAGGAATTCCTTATACTTGTGAAGCATTTTTCTAGTGTGACAAAGCACTTTTGCAACTAGGAATTCTTTCCTTCTACTTTTTACCCTCTCTCTCTCCACTCATTTAAATATTAGTCTGCCAATGGATACCTCATTTATATTCTTGGCCCAGATTTCTTTCCTGAATTGGATATCCTGCTGCCTGCTGGTCATCTCCACTCAAATATCTCACAGACATCTCAGACTGAACGCCTTCAAACTGCGCTCTTATCCTCTGTTCCTCCCCCTCAAATCTGCTTCTCTTTCATTTACTTATCCGGTAAATCCCAGTCCTTCCACTCAGTTGCTCTAGACAGAGGCCTTCATCAGGAGCCCACAGTATCCACTTCATCCTCACCCTCCTGGTCTACCCCTACTTGCCACCGATGTTATCTTGTGCCATCTCCCCCGGCTCCGTGCCCCTGCCCCACGGGCCTGCTCCCAGCACTTAAAATGTGAGGAAGCGCCTTCTCATGTCAATGCTAGTCACCCTGCCTCATATCTCCTCCCACCTCTTCTGCAGAATTCTCTCCCAGTTATCCTTCAAGTGTCAGTTCCACTGTGCACTGCAGGAGGCTTAGCAGTCTCCCTGGCCTATACCCACTAGACGCCCGCAGCACTCCCTTCCCCCAGCTGTGACAACCAAATAGGTCTCAGACGTTGCCCATTGTCTCTGGGGAGCCAAATTCATTCCCCCCATTAAGAAGCTCTGTTCTACACTTTGATCAGAACATTCTGCCATGGATTTTTACGGAACCTAGTATGTAAATCTTTTGACTTCTAGATTACTGTTGGACCACCCCATTATGGATAGAGTTCTTTATCATTTTATTACCTGGGCTGCCCTGGTGGCTCAGATTAAAGAACCTGCCTGCCAATGTAGGAGATGCAGGTTTGATCCCTGGGTCAAGAGGGTCCCATGGAGGAGGAAATGGCACCCCACTCCAGTATTCTTGACTGGAAAATCCCATGGACAGAAGAGCCTGGTTGGTTACTTTTATGGGGTCACAAAAAAGTCAGACACAACCTAGCAACTATAAAACAACAAGAACATATAGTGTCTAGCATGAGATAGGTGCTTCATGAATGTATGTTGAATAAATGAATACGTTTGATTATCGCAAAAACCACATGACATATGGACAGCCAGAATTAACACAACCACTTTAAACTGAGGTAAAAGATATGCCAAGTGGCTGAACGACAGGCATGCAGAACACACTATCAATAAATAGCTGACAGGGGACCATTCTCGGCTCTTCTGATCAGCATAATCACTTTACTAGCATTACCAGGTTTTTTTCAGCCTTCTCAGATTACTGGAACTCTCCCCCTTCCGAGGTCCCCGCAGCCCTGAGTCCTTGCAGCCTGTGGAGCATCAGCAGAGCCCCTCACACTGTCTCAAGGGCCGAAACGCTGAGGGCCTCCTGGTGGTTTGCGGTGATGCTTCACTACGATGCTTATTACAAACCATGGCACATTCAATATAAGGGGAGCGGACAGGATTTCTCCTGTTGTGATAGGGATGCAAGAGGGAAAAAAAATAATTATTCTGAGTGAATTTGCTTTTATGGTACTCTTAGCCTTGTGGTCCACTCTAGTAAATAGCCTAGAGAAAACTAATCACACGACAGATTAAGATACTCTGATCTTAATGAAAGCCTTGCCGAATAAACTAGAACATGAAGGATACTTGGTTAAAATTATCTTTTATTTCCAGGCTGCTTAAGTACAGCTAAGCAGAAAAATCTCAGTTGGAAAGAGAAATTCTTTTAAATTCTACTTTCAACGTGCCTAATGTACTCCTACTTTCCAAGGTTTTGAAAAGCAGGATTTATACTGTGTGCATGTATGCTAAGTCGATTCAGTCATGTCCGACTCTTTGCAACCCTATGGACTGCAGCCTGCTAGGTCCCTCTGTCCATGAGATTCTCCAAGCAAGAATACTGGAGTGGGTAGCCATTCCCTTCTCTAGGGGATCTTCCTGACCCAGGGATCAAACTCAGGTTTCTTACATTACAGGCAGATTCTTTAACCTCTCAGCCACCAAAGAAGCCCAACATAAAATAAGCACCCAATAAATAATCATTAGCTATTATCTTTCTTCTTTGCCTAAACATATTTTTATTTCTGTTCTGTTCTGTTTTATTACTAAGTTCCATCTATAAGTCAGATATTTATCATTTTAATAGTTCATAAGCATTTCAAGAACCTGATCTTCATTACATTTTCTTCATCATATAAGTATTTCTTTGATTCTTACAACAATCCTATGAGGCTGGGATATTTGTGTCCATTTTACAGACAGGAAACTGAGACCCAGAATGATGTGCCTATGATTATGCAATTTAGATAGTGACAGGGGCAGGACTAAAGCATTGGTCTTCAAAATATTTTGCTCCATTAACACCATCATATATATATATATGTTTGTTTGTTTTTTTACTGATTCACTTTCGTCTCAACTCTTTTAAGATATCAAAATGGCCCTAAAGTAAAACTCCTTGGAAGTTCGTCTTCTCATTTCCCCCCTCTAATCAGTAAGTCTCCACTGAGGAGTAACTAATGTCTTAGTGTTTGCGTAAGTCTCTCTCTCTCCTTCTCTACCTTTTCCCATTCCTACCTCTTTTTTCTCTTTCTCCCTTATCTTTACCCCTCTCCTTTTCTTTCCTTCATTTCTCTCTCTCTGTCTCACACACACACACAGACACACCCTCTCTCACACACTCAGAAATATCTTATTGGTCTATTTCACATGGAAGGAGAGGGGATTACTGATAATGCCTTTGAGGTTTCCAATTTACCTGATGAGATAACTGGGATTGGAGAGTCAATAAGAGATAAGTTTGGATTACTAGGGCAGGCAAGGTAGATGGAAAAGCAAAGGAATGGAGTTTGGATTAAAAAAAAAAAAATAGTGTGGAGAGAAAGACAGTCCCTGATTACAGTAAAGCTTATAGGCAGGGAACAGCAAATAATAAAAAAATCTTGCTGGAGATGATGCATGGGTCTGTGTCTGTTGTATTAATTATTTACTGAGTAAATTTGGGGAAATTACTCAGTAAATAATTTTTACTCACCAAGCCTCAGTTTTCCCACTTGTAAATTGGGAATAATAATAATAATGAACAATAATGTTATCAGTCTCCTGGGATCATTGTGAGGATTGAATGAATCACTTATATTTAACATTTCTTAGAACAGAGTGCTAAATAAATAACACTAAATAAATGTTGGCTCTCACCAACATTATCATCATTACTATTAATATCATGAATGTCATCAGGAAGGAGAAAGTACAGAAAGCTTCTTGGGGGTAAGGATGATAAATATCTGCTTGGTACTTTAGGCAATAAAAATATATAAGAAAAGAATATTTATTACTGAAAGAATGTTTACAGTTATTTGTTAAGAAACTGGAGGGGTGAGTACTACAGATGCAGAGTTCAGATAGGATTTATGTGTAAGAACTAGGTGATTTGTGGCCAAAACAGGCAATAAATCCAAGTTTCAGAGTCATGAAAAGTATTTATTCTCATCGCTTATGAGGTTCAGGCCTATTCATTTCAAAATGAAGTTGTATATGGAACGATAATACATCAATAGCAGAACCTCAAATTAAATGAACCAAATCATTTAAAATTAAACTATGAAGTCAAGACAGTGTCAGGTTAACTCTTCTAAAGTTGAAAGCCAATACCATCATCACCAATGGATTTCACCAAAATAAGCCTTGTAAATTTGATTTCACTGAACTATGTCGATGTGATCAAAGGTCAGTTAATATGAGGATTGCAAACATTTATAGTGGGGTGAAATTTGGTGATATTCAGTTTTATAAGCCCTGAGACTTAAATATTATTCATGTGCAGAAATATAATGTCTTATGAACCTTACAAATGCTTTTAAATCAGCAGTCTTTCCCCATAAAAAAGTCAAAAAGCAAGGCCCTTAATCATGTCATAGGCTTTCTGATGTCCTTCTACTCAGCAATAGTTTCATTTAAAAAACATTTCAATGAACATTAATTGAACAGAAACTGTCAACTTTCCTTTTATAATGAAAGGAAAACTGCTGCGATGAAGAGTTTATAATCATTATATCTAATTAAAAAGTTAATCCTTATGTTTCTCATTTTTAAGTCCTTTCAAATGTAACAAAAGAGCTGCCCTTTCAAAAATAGGCAACAGAGCACAGTCATTAGGTGACATTACTTCTCTGGTAAAGCTACAATCTTGGAATTAAAGAATATTGGCCCAAGCTATTGTGATGGAATTAGGAAAGTTAGAAGAATCAACCAAACCTTGGACTTTATTGACCTATTTTCTTAATACAGAAAAATCCCATATTGTACCAACAGTGGGGAGCTGAAAAAGAAACTGTGATTTAAGTCTTTTATACAATAGAGGAAAATAGGTTCTGCATCCCAGCTCATAAGGGAATGTGATGTGACTCACTCTTTTAATATGAATAAAAGTAATCTTTCCAGGCCCGGAGTTAGGAGCAAATTATTCTTCTAAATAATTGAGCCTTTACTCTAAGGTCCAAACTCACAAGCAAGCTTTTAATATCACCTTCCAACTTCCTGGAGCCCAGCGGAGAAGGAGGGAGAGAATCCTAGACAAATATGGGAGATGATGCACCCACACGTGACTGCCTCACTTGCGTGATGAATAAGAGGAAGGGAAATGCTCGGAAAGCCTAAATGCAAACCACAGCATTAAGAGATCGTGTTTATCGTTTCCTCTTCCGGTTGATATGTTTTAAGTATTTTAGGGTGCTATGTGATGATCAAAGAAGGAAACTCTATTTCAAATTGCCATTTTCTGGATGGTCAACAGGGAACAGGGAACAGGGAATGGTAACTGAATCTATAACATAGCAAGGCATTTTATAAGGGGACTTGCTGCTTTTCATTAGCAAGGATCAGCAAGATCAATCTGAGCCACTGAGTTTACTCATTCTCATAATATGCAAGGCAGCCTCTAGCCTTTTACAAAACAGTCTTTGCTAAAGGCTGAGTATCTGCAGCTCTGAAATAAGTAAATACTCTTAAATGTCAACTCAATTATGGCCTTCACTGAGCAAAGAGAACAATCTTCCTAATGGATCATACTCTTCCTTCCTAATTTCTTTCCACATTTTTGCCTCTCAGGGAAAGAAGGGATAGAAGAGGGAACAAATACTTTTCTGCAAAATATTTTTTCATACAGGAACCTTTTAGATTTTATTGACAGCCTTCTTTCTGCCTTCACTTTACTTGTTTTTATGAGAGGCAAATATTGTGTACTAAAAAGGAGTTAGAAACATAAAGCCCTTGCTCCGTTCCTTACAAGGTATGTACAACCAAAACTAAGCCCTTTGACTTTTTCTGAGCCTTTCTTTTCTCTACTTGTAAAGAAATATAAATCTGTAAAACAGAAATAATAATCCTTGTTAGACCAGGAATCTTAAGGGTTCAAAAAAAAATATGGAAAAGCTTTGGAAACATAGGGATGATTATTTTCTTGTGTGAAGGCAAGAAAAAGGGATTTAGCATTTACTGAACATCCACCAAATACCAGGTACAGCACTAAGCTTCCTCTGTACTAAGTCTTTTAGTAAAGTAACCACATGATATAGGCTTTCCTGGTGGCTCAGACGGTAAAGAATCTGTCTGCAAAGTGGGAGACCTGGGTTCAATTTCTGGGTTCAGAAGATCCCCTGGAGGAAGGCATGGCAACCCACTCCAGTATTTTTGCCTGGAGAATCCCCAAGGACAGAGGAGCTTGGTGGTCTACAGTCCATGGGGTTGCAAAGAGTCGGACACGACCGAGTGACTAAGCACATAGAGCACACGACACAGGCATTGTACCCATCGAACAGGCAAATAGCTGAAGTGGGGGAGAGACTGCGTAACGCATCTGGGATTTCAGAGCTTGTTATTTATAGAGACAGAATTCAGTTTTGTCTCTCTCTAAAGGTAATGCTCAGCTTCCAGAAAGCGAGAATTATGCTTTTGGTAACAGTGTAAAAAATGCAAGTTTTGAGAGTGAGTCAGCAAAAGCTTGAATTCTAAGGCTGCCACTCAGTCAGTGTTGCCATGGGTAAGTTGCTTAAATTCTCTCTAAAGTTTTGTTGTATCATCTGAAAATGGGGAAAATGAGTGACTAAATGACATAGTTGCTGATGAAGACTTCTAGAAAAAATGCATACTTAGCCAGATACTCTTTGGCACATGGTTGGCATTCAGTATACACTGGTTATTATTGTCCTGTCACTGAATAAAAAATTGGTAGCAATCAGTTAAGTAAATGATCCAGGAAAATCTCATAGTTCTTATAATTTACTCTGAGTATTTTGAAGATGAAGTAGATTGTATCATATACAACTGAGCATTGACTAAAATGACTGGAAGTCAGCTGGTGAGCTCAGATATATATATCAAAGACATAAATACAATAAGATATATGGGGAAAAGACAAAAATATTTTAAAAAATACAGAATTAATGAGATCAGGATAAAAAGAAAGGATACTGCCAAATAAGAGTACATGGGCAATGCACAAATTTTAAAATTAAATATATTGATGTATAGCTAACCTGTAGGATAGCTACCTGGGCTACCCATTCATATGTCATGTAACTTACATTATACATTCTAAAGGATACAGGGCATAACATCTCCTCGGTGAAAACATTAAACATGTCAATATTAAAATGTCAACTTGTAAACATACTCCCCCTTATCTATTTAAAAACTTATTGTAAAAGGCTTAAAAAGAACATGAGTTTAAGTTTTTGTTCTCATGTAATGACATTTATATGTTTAATTTATATTCTGAATTATATTCATCAGTTTACAGATGACCCAAAGATCAGGGAGGTATAAGGGCTCCTGTAAGTACAACAGGCCAACTTGGGGTTGAATACTGCCTCCATGGAGAGTTAGGCAAAATCCTTCTATGAACCGCTTTCTTTATCTGCAAAATGAGAGTAGAATCTTCAGTCTCTCAGGGTTGTTGAACAAATCAGATGAGTTAATAGGGACACATTTCCATCCCAGTGGTCATTGAAGTAAGTCATTTCCACTTACTTTCCTTGTAAGTATTTTGGGAAATATCTCTATTTATTAAGTGCCGCAAGGTTCTAGACTCACTCTGTATTGATGAGGCATAATACAGCTCCTGCCTTTCAGGATTTCACAGAAGAGCTAATCATTTCACTAAACTGACATCCTATATTATAATAAAGTGAATATGGAGTGTAGTGGAAAACAATGTGCTTAAGTTGGTTACCGGGTTAAGGGGAGATATGGAATAAGCAGACCAGGGAAACCTATAGACAAAAAGAAGTATCACTGAAGCTGGATGTGCAGGGGTAGCTGGAACTCCATAGAAAGACAAGGGAGCAAAAGATTTCCCAGGCTCAGATGAATGGTTTCAGGTGGAAAGACTTCCCCAGGGTAATGTTTTGGGTCTCTTTCTCTATCCCTACAGTGAGAAGGAAGTCTTCTGCAGGCGAAGGTTGCAGCAAGGAACTGGGTGTGGCGAGCTCACTCCTTCCTTCTGGGAGCTGGCCGGCTGCTGGAGCCTTGCATTCTCTCTTGCTGTAAGATAAGCTTAGCAAGGCAGACTGTGCCTCTACAGACGTTGGCAGTTCGGAGTCACTTCATTTTACTGCCTGCCGCAGCCATTTCCTCCCATCTAGCTCTTATCAATAACAAACTTGAGAAACTTCCCTGTTGGTCCAGTGGCTAAGACTCCATGCTCCCAATGCGTTGAGGTTCCAATGCATTGACCAGATTCAATCCCTGGTCAGGGAACTAGATCCCATATGCCGCAACCAAGGCCCAGAGCAGCCAAATAAATAAATAAATGTTAAAAAAAAATAGTAATACAGTTGATTAAAAAAAATTCTCTATCAGAATCTGGAACCTCTACATTATCTGGTTTTAATCTTCAAATTTTAAGAGGTGGTGATTGTTAGGCATCCTCAAACTTGACAGCAAATGACATTTGGAAACGAGATTATGAAATGAATTCAAAATGTGACAGTGTTTTTCTCAGGAGAGTAATGTACTTAGGAGGGTAAATGGAAGAGAAGTTGGTTTTAAGGTTTCAAGTTGGCCAGTAAGTGGGTTATGGGGCTTCTCTCTCACTCTAAGGAATTTGGACTCCACCTCATGAGCAGCGTGGTGCCATTGAAGTGGAGAAATGACAAGGCGTTTTGTGGGAGGAGGGGGTATTAGACATATTCTGGCAGCTTGAAGTGGATGGATTTTGTGATGCATTGAAGCCAAAAGGCCAGTTTGATGACTGTTCCAATACTCCTGGTAAGATACTTATGAATAGATCCACTATTGACTGCTAAACTCCCTTAGAATCTAAGAAATATAAGACAAAAGACCAACATACCTTACTCTGAAATCACAATTTTAAAATATCATAAAGGCCCAGGATTGGCGGTGGAGGCGGGGGCAGGGATTGATGCGTAAGAAGCTGCACATAATAAGAGATCCATTAAGAGGGATGCTCTCAAGCTCAGCTGCTGCTGAAATGAAGAGATGATTGTGCGAACAATCTAGAACTCATCAGAAATAATCACACCTAATTTAAAAAACATTGTCTAAAAGACAAGCCAAATTTCACCAATCATGCAATAGTTAGATGTTCTGCAGAAAAAAAAAAGGATACAAACCTCCTATAAAATACCACCTTCTCCCTCCCTCTCTGTACTCCCATCCTCAAAGAAAAAGAATATGCCATAATAGCACCTGTGTGACAGACTAGGACATAAAGGGTTCAGGAAAGATAACACACGGCATGATTCATCTAATGATGTAACCCTGTAACCAGATAGGAGGCAAGGTCTAGCGGGGAGAGAGCCGGACTGAAAAGTCACAGCTGCCTGCCTAACTCTGGTCCAGGTTCATCTTGCTAAACCAGCACTCTGTTTTTAATTTGTGAGTAATATGGGTTATATCTTAAAGTTACTATGCATAAGCAAAAATGGGGAACTTGAGCTAGCTTTTTGAAGAACATCTCTTAGAAATAAGAGAGGAAACATAAGAACGCCATATCATATTTCTTCCTTCAGCAATTATTTATTAAGGACTACTGGATGTCATCTATTGTGTTGGGACAGGCGACAGACAGCTCCGTCTCCTGGTCAGAACACTTGCAGCAGCCACACCGGACCCTAAAAAGCTTGGGAGCTAGGGTTACCCTTAAGTCATCTTCCACTGTCGTCCAAGTTTCAAAGGCGACTACAAAGCCGTCCTCATTCCAGAATTTGACACCTTTACTCCCATTACAGGACTATGAAGTCTTAAGAAGTTTAAAAAAGTATTATACAACTTCCAGAGTATCCCTAAGTAAATTAATTTAAAAACCATACTGTTCCTACTTCATTCTCAAACCTATTACATTTACAGAAATCCATAATCATTATGTTTTGAGCTATGCAGTGACCTAAGTCAGTTTAGTTTTCTGACAACTTCATGCTTACCAGCCTCTCATAAATCAAGTCAACATCAACAATTGCAGGATTACATATGAATTTGTAGACAACAATGAACAGAGTGATCTTTTGGAGTCAGACCTGACTTCCAAACATAAATCTGGTACTTGTTAAATATATGAACTATGGCAAGTTACTTTGCTTCTAAAGTCCATTTGTTCATATATAAGATGGGAATGAGGTGATCTACATTCCTGCATTAATTTGAAGGTTAAATTAAAATAATGGCATATAAGAAATTCTTCACAAATGGTAACTATTATAATAATTTATTGTAATTATGTCATTTCTATGAAGCACATGGCAACACTGAATACCAGGGCTATCAAAGAAACTAGAGATTTAGGCTGACACTTTTTCCTTCTAATTTATGGCTGACGGTGCTAATTTTTACCGTATTCTTTCCTGAGGGGGTCTGATGTAATCCCACCATCTGTAGGACCATGGTCCATATGACCATCATGGATCAATCTGAGTTTATAGAGTCAAATGTATTAATCATTTCTTTGAAATCTATTCTAACTTCCTCTAATTGACAGGTCGACCCTAACATTCTGATACTTGGCTAAGGTGTGATTCAAAGAGTCCAGCACAGCCTTGTTACTAGTACCCAAGCTTCCTGGTTTCCAGTTCTGTATTTTTCCACTGCAGCAGACTCATTTTTCTCTGAGTTATGAAATTCAAGCACGAGTCCAAATTGGAAGAGACAGAACACTTAACACAGCCTGTCACTATGTGATTTCTGCTGAGGTATGAATTAAACCGTGGCCCTTGCAATATACAGTTAAACTGATCTGAAACAAAGAACTGTTTAGGAGACTGCTCATGCACTCTTATTAAGGCCAGTGCTATATGGGGTCAACAACACAGCAATTTTAGTGATGGGATAATGGACATTGGCAGGTTGCTGCCATGATAGCTACAGGCATCTCATGATAAGAGGACACTTTCAGATACTACAGAATATGATTTACCAATTTCTATTGGGTCGACTAAAAAGTTCCTTCAGTTTTAAGTAACAATAAAAGACATTTTTCATTTTCTCCAAGAATTTTATTGAACAACGAATTCACCGAAGGAATGAAATTTTTGGCCCACCTAATACATCAATTTAGTCAATAAGTCTGGAATGTACAAAGAGAATATCCTTTGAAATTCCCAGTGGCTGAAGTTAATTCCCCAAAATAAAACTCACAGGTTATTGTCTTGAAATCACACTGAGGCTTAAAAGAAGAGTAACTCTTAGAAAAATGTTTCATTTTTCAAAATCATTTTGAATTTAATTAGCAACATAACCAGCATCAACTCTTAAAGATTCAGAATGAACACGTGCCTATGACACTATTTTGTTATTTGAAGTTTAATGGTAAGAAACTGAGACAAGATTCCATTTTAAATGGTCTCAATATCCTGTATCAGTTCTCCTTCATATTTGGGGCAATTTCTAATAAACCCAATAAGTGGTGTTCCAGGGATATTTTCATGATTTCATAGTTCAAATGAAAAGTAAGAAACAAAAGGGGGCAAGGAGACCATATGCTTCAACCCTATGCTCTAAAAAATGAAAATACTTTTCATTAAGGCCAAATGGTTCTTTTTTCCACTTGGTATCTCATCTAAACTCTCTTTACCTGATGACCCTCTTAAATTATTTCGTCATCCAATGTATTCAATTGTATTAAATCCCAAATATTTTTCTCATGAAAATATGAGAGAGAGGGGTCAAGATCAGAACTGAAGAGGGAGAAGAGGGTCAAGATCAGATATTCGGTGGGCCATGATCTATTAACTTGTGATCAATATCTGGGGACTTTCTTAAGACACCCTTGCAATTTCCAAATTAAATATAAGGTAAATTATGCTCCTCCTAATAAGATCAAAACTCAGCTATGCAAGGCAACCTTAAAGGGATGAAAGAACACTCAGGCCGGCAGAACTGATAACCATATTATCCACTCTAAAGAACAATTACATCATCCAGAAGTTTGAGAGGAGCTTTGGGATCAAGAAGGAAAGCAAAGAAAAAAGGGAATCAGAGTTAAGCTTCGTTCGTCAATCTAGGACCTTATGATGTGGGAAGGAGTCTGAACATTTGAGTTCAAATACCTACTGAATATTGAAGATGGCTTGACCTTCCCCAAGGAAAGAAGTCCAGTACCCTTGAAAGTTACCCTGGAAGCCTTTTATTTTTCTTATCTGCCTCCTTTTGTTGTATTCTGCCTCAAGTATACCAGCACTAGTTAATCCACGTTTTTGCTCTACACCCAAAATAGATCCTCAACCCATACAGTGGATCCACAGCCAGTCAAGCCATCGTAAATCTCTCCTTTGGAAATACTCTTCTATAGCATTCTAACTAGTGACCTTCCCTTCCCTGTCTCATCTCGTTATGTACACTAGATCCTATCACGTCTTTACTTTAAATAAGCCAGTGGCTTCTTGTTGAGCTTTGAGTAAAATTCAGATTCACTCCCATAGTCTCCAAAGTCTATATGACCTGGCTTTGCCTCCAACCTCCATCTCTGCCCTTTCTCCTCCCCACATTCTCTTTTCTCCACACTTACCTTCTTCTGTTGCAGGAACATATCAAACTTGTTCCCACCATAGTGTCCTTGAACATGCTATTATTTTATTTGTAACACTATGTGAAGATCGCCATGACATTGTTCTCTTTGCATTTTCAACTTTTAAATATCAACGTGTTTCCTCCTCATTAAGGCTTTACTTTACTGTCTTATCTAAAGAAGCCCCACTTCCACCAACCCATCCTCCATATCACTTTGCCATAGTTTATTTTTTAGCAGTATGCCACCATCTGAGGTAGTCTTTGTTTGCTTGTTAATTTTATTTATTTATCAACATAAGCTCCAAATCTTGCCAATTGTATTTCTCACTGTATTTTCAACTTTCTAGAATAGGTCTGAGCAACAATAGATCAATAAATCTTTGTGAATGAATAAACAGATGGATTTTTATGAACATGGATGTTTCAATTCATCTGACAATTATATTTTTCACTGTGATGATTTTCTTCATAATTTGATGTCATATATAGTTTAGCCAATCTGAGTCAGCTAGTCCCAATTCCCTCTGGACACTTATCAGAATGGCTATCTGGGATTTAAGAGAGGCAAACACAGGATCCAGGGACCTGATCACAGTATTTATTACCTAAAGAAGTACATGTCCAGCATGTCTTGCCTAACACAACACTACTTCTTCTTCACCATTTTTAAAAGATATCATTCTTTCAATTATTCAAAAATATGTCAGGTCCTTTCCTAAGAGGCAGAAATAAATAAGGCACAGTTTGTATTCTCTCAAAGCTTCCAGTATGGCAGATGAAACAGACAGTAAGAAATCACAATGCTGAGTGAAAAGTTGGTGTATATACCACATTCTGTGGAAGCACAGAGAAAGGGAAGCTTAAAGAAGAGAACATTTGAGATGATTCTTGAAAGATAAATGGGATTTTATCAAACACAGAAACAGGGAAAGTCATTATAGACAGAGTGAGGCATGAGCAAAGATTTGGCAGGAGACCGCAGGGTGGCTTCCGGGAATCAGGGAACAGTGAATGATTGGGTGTGACCAGAACACAATAGGAGTGGCTGGAGATGGGGATGGAAATGCAGGCTGGGGCCAAACTGAAGACGACTTGCAAGCTTTGCTAGGGAAACAAGTTTTATTTTGTAAACTAGTATTTGGCAAACTGTTTCGGGAGATCCTGGTAAAGATGTATCCATGAAAAAGGAATTTAATCATCACACACAACTAAGAAATGTGCTGCACGCTTTATATGCCTTTGGGAGATAGAAAACCCCACAGGCTTTGAAAAATCCTATAATTAAAAAATAAACAATTGCTTAACATGTTTAATTTCATGTAGGCCATTCATTAACATTTTCCAACATACTAGCCTTCTCCAGAAGTTAGAGTACACTTAAAGTGAAGCACTACTTTAAATGATCTGAAGTTGTTAAAATTATTTACATCAATGAGTAATGTGAACGCAACTGAGTGTAAACATAAATTTGGCAATAAAAACACTTGGAATGGATGGAAGGTATCTGGGGGGCCACTGGCTTTTGCAAATACCTTATGTGAGTGATAGTGCACATCTATATCAAGCACTGAGAAGGGGGGTGTAAAATATGAAAATATTTGAGAGAATTCTATATATCAAGTTGTTGTTGTTGCAAGTGTGCTGAGTCGTGTCTGACTCTATGCAACCCTGTGGACTGTAGCCCGCCAGGCTCCTCTGTCCATGGGATTTTCCAGGCAAGAATACTGGAGTGAGTTGCCATTTTCTCCTCCAGGGGAACTTCCCAGCCCAGGGATCGAACTGGTGTCTCCTATATTGGCAGACGGATTTTTACCACTGAGCCACCTGGGAAGCCCACTACATATATATTATATCAATTAGTCATCAATTAATTAGTGAGTTCCATAAAAAGGTGATGCAGCTAGAGATGACTTCCTGATTTTCTGACATGGTAAACTGAGTTAATTATAAACAAGCTTTGAGAGCAGTCCAGGTAGGAAAGACAAGTATCGAAAAACGGTCTAAAGCTTCTGCACAGAAAGGGATGGGGATCATAAAGTCAACTCATACCTGTTTTTGACTCAATTAATAATTGAGTCAAAAATTAATAATTACAAGCCGACAAGCAACTCCCAATTATGCTAGGCTTTTTCATAAACCAAGAGTTCCTGTCTTTAACCTACTTTGTTGTTGTTCAGTCACTAAGTTGTGTCTAACTCTTTTGTGACCCCAGGGACTGTAGCCCGCAGGCTCCTCTGTCCATGGGATTCTCCAGGCAAGAATACTGGAGTGGGTTGCCATGCCCTCCTCTGGGGATCTTCCCAAGCCAGGAATCGATCCTGAGTCTTCTGCATTGGTAGGGGGATTCTTTACCACTGCGCCACCTGGAAAGCCTTAATCTACTTATAGTTACAATCATCCATCTATTTTTCTGTCACTTTTCCATTCAGACCTTTGAAAATGAATGTATTCTCTTGTACTAGAAAACAGCTGTCCTCATATTACTGATAGGCTGACTTCACGATTTTTATTTTTAGGTGCCCAGCTTTGATAAGAGGAGTTCACAGACTTGTTGGGTATGTAACTTTAATTCTAAATATTGATTTCAGCAATGTAAAATTGGTGTGGTTTTAAAGGCTACAACTTCATATCATCATTCTAATATATGGCTTTGACTTTTAGGGGCAGACTGCCTGCACTTTAAAAATATGTGGACCTTGAATATGTCTATATACAAATTTCATAGAACTCTTAAGCATATATAAACATACTATAAGATAGGCATGACATTTACAGAATATTTCCCTTCCCATCTGATCAGTTAGATCACTTTTCCTCTTCAACATCCCTTCCTGTCAATTTAATGCCCAGCAGCACTCCTCGGCAAATTCTCTGTCGACATCGTCAGATGGTCTGTCTACTTCTGCCTGTTGTACTAATTACCTTTTCACCTGTCACTCAGTTCAATCCTGCTCACCTACACCAGTGTGGAAAAGAAAAGAACATTCAGCTCTTCTCCTTCCAGAGAACAGACACGAAGAAGAGTTACAGCGATGTGACAGGAGCGATGAGGATGCTTAAGAACCACCCTGCTCCATTTATGGAAGGTGGAAATTTCTCCCACCAGGACTTGTGAACAGAAACTCCTGAGCTATTGTATACCTTTCCTTCCTTCTAGCCATCCATCCTATCATCCATCCAGTGAACAAATTAAGCATGTATTAAATCACCAACAGGGTATTATTATCATACTAGGTGTTATAGATGTTATGAGTGTGACTGTGTGTGTGTGTGTGTGTGTGTGTGTGTGTGTGCGCGCGCGCGTGCGCACGCGCGCATGCTCAGTCCTGTCTGACTCTTTGGGACCCCATGGACTATCGTCTCCCAGGCTGCTTTGTCCTTGGAGTTCTCCAGGCAAGAATACTGGAGTGGGTTGCCATTTCCTACTCCAGGGGATCTTTCTGACCCAGGGCTAGAATCTCTTGTATCTCCTGCATTGTCAGTGGATTCTGTATCACTGTGCCACCTAGGAAGCCCAGAAGACGCTACAATAGTGTCCAATAATGACTGCAATCACATGAAAAGTATTCATGTTCATTAACTAATGAAAACAAATAAAAAAGCAATGATATGAAATTTTTAACTTACCAAATTTATATATTGTGTTTTATAAAGATAAAACCATCAAGAGTATAGGAGGAAAGACATAATTACACACTCCTCAAATGGGAGGACTATAAACTTGTAAAGTTCTTTTAGAAGCAATTTGGCAAGTAACTAAGCAGGAATCAATCTTTTTTTGTTTTCCATTATGTCTTTATTGGTTAACACAGTGTTTTGGCATGTGGGAACTGTTTAATAATTAATTGTTGAATAAAAAAATTACTGAATGACTAAACATTATAAGCCTAAAAACATTTACACCCTTGACTCACTGATTCTTTCTCTGAAAATATATCCTCATGAGAAAACTAATCGGTTTATGCATACCAACACTTACTTCGGTGTTATTTATATTAACAATAATAATAATACAGTAATCTAAATGTCCAATGGCATGCATTTTTGTAGAACTGGTGACATTTGGTAGTTATTAAAAACATGTCAAAAAAATGTAGCAAGATTCTATTTGACCCAACTCCTAGATTAATGGAAATAAAAACCAACAAATGGGACTTAATAAAACTTAGAAGCTTTTCCACAGCAAAGAAAACTATAAATAAGATGAAAAGACAACCCTCGGAATGGGAGAAAATAATTGCAAATGAAGCAACTGACAAAGGATTAATTTCCAAAATATATAAGCAGCTCATACAGCTCAATATCAGAAAAAAAAAACAAGCAACCCAATCAAAAAATGGACAGAAGACCTAAACAGACATTTCTCCAAAGTAGACACACAGATGACCAATAAAAACATGAATAGATGCTCCACACTGCTCATAATTAGACAAATGCAAATCAAAACTATTATGAGACATCACCACACACCAGTCAGAATGGCCATCATCAAAAAATCTGCAAACGATAAATGCTGGAGAGGATGTGAAGAAAGGGGAACCCTCCTGCACTGTTGGTGGGAATTTAAACTGATATAGCCACTGTGGAAAACAGTATGGAGAGTCTTTAAAAAGCTAGTAATAAATCTACCATATGACCCAGCAATCCCATTCCTAGGCATATGCCCTGAGAAAACCACAATTTTAAAAGACACATGTACCCAAATGTTCACTGATGCAATATTTAAAATGGCCAGGACATGGAAGCAACCTAGATGTCCATTGACAGATGAATGGATAAAGAAGTTGTGGTACATACATACAAGGGAGTATTACTCAGCCATGAAAGTAATGAATTCAAGTCAGTCGTAGTGAGGTGGATGAAACTAGGGCCTCTTACACAGAGTAAAGTAAGTCAAAGTGAAAAACAAGTAACATATATTAATGCATATATATATATATATAAATGGAATCTAGAAAAATGGTACTGAGGAACCCAGTAGTGTACAGATTTGTGGACATCAAAACCAAATAATAAAATTATTTTTAAAAAGTAGTATAAATGCTCACTATTAAACTAAGAGAATCTATGATTATCCACTTAGTCTTTATTTTTATTAAAAAAATTTGAAGTCAAAACAGAATATATATATACATATATTTTAAAAAATATATACTGTCTTAAAAAAACCTAAAACATTGCAGTTAAGTACAATACTATGTGTGATGGAGAACAAATAAAATATCAGAGAAATGAATAACCATTATAAAAACAGAATCAGAAATCATTTTCTAAGACTATTTTCCCAATCTGACATAGGCAGATATATTTTCTAATCATTCTAAAATGTAGTATAAATCTAGGAATTATTTATATAATTTTAAATTCCATTCACTTTAAAAGTAATTACTGGAAAACTATAACAATGTTGCCAACTAACTAAATCACACAGCCTATCAGAATAAAGTGCAAATGTGTTCAGTTATGGATTTTTAATGTGTGATGCCAACTACTCTACTCTGAGCACTTACATTTAATGATGAAAATGATGGAGAAAAAAGGTCATGCAGTCTACCAGAGACTGTACAAAAACTAATTATAAAATAATAGTTCAAATGTTATTTCAACCTTTTAGAGAGCAAGTGACTCCTAAATAAGACAAAGAAACTGTACAATCAGATTTTCTTTTTCTGCTTGTCCTCTCAGAGTGCTGGTCAGTACCTTCCATCACTGAACGGCATGACCCACTTGAAGGCAGAACATAATTTCTGAACAGTGTGATTCCCATATTTCACAAGCACCACCAAAAAGAAGAATCTGAGTCAAACTAAAAACAAGATAAATACGCAAAATGATTAATCTATGCTAACAACTCTTGGTTCAAATCTGTTTGTTATTACATAGAGCTACTTGAAGGGCAGAAGATGTCACTCTTGATCTTAAGGCACTTGCATAATGAGTAATAATAACAACAATAAATCAAATTCAAAATTTAAAACCTTTATATACAAGGCCCCATGCTAATATCCATTCAGAAATGAATCTAATGATTGATTGTAGCAAACTGACCTATTGCTGCAGGATGGGTTAATGGGGAAACAAGGATAAATAAACAGACTGTGCTCTCATTGAATTCAGCTTAGTGAAGCAGACACTTATTAATAACAGTAAAACAATGTGATAGGTGAATTATGCATGACGACCAGCTAGACATAAAGGTAGAAACGATCCCATCTCTCCTCTCCACAGTCCCCAATGCAGCCAAGAATTCTAGGTCCAAAAACATAACTTAATAATGATACTAAAAAATTGTCAAAAAGAGATGACTGGACAGCTGGAGACTGTAAGTGTCTATGAGGAAACTTTCACTCTCTGATCAGGGTCCTGAGAAAGAAGCAACTAACCACAATGCCAGGTAATTGCTAACTGTGAGGACACCACTACGTAGAGTTTTGGGGAACTAAAACCGACTGGAAAGGATTAGAGAGGAGGGTGCTTAACCCAGATTTTTAAACAAGATAGGCCTTGTTAGGCAGAATGGGACATTACATCAGAAGAAAATAGAAAGCTGAAATTTTATTGCAGAGGTTGGCAAACTTTCTAGAAAGAGCCAGAGAGTAAATATTTTAGGACTTTCCAGCCCTACAGCCTGTATTTCAACAACTTATCTCTGCAGTTGCAGCATCGAAGTAGCCATAGATAATATGCAAACAAATGAGCCTGGCTGTGTTCCAATAAAGCTTTCTTTATAGATAGTATAATTGGGACATCATATCATTTTTACAAAATTATACTAAGTTTATTATTTTTCTTTTCTTCAGCTACCAAAAGTATTTTTAAAAATTCTTGGCTCAGAGGCTATACAAAAACAGGTAGCGAGTTGGATTTGACCTGGAGGCTACACTTTGCTGACTTGTGGTCTAGTTGGAAGACAAGCTAAATGCACACATTTAACAAGACGCATAACAATTTCAAATATCTAACCAGTGTTCTCAATTCTACTCAGCCTTTCCATTTTATAGGATCTATTTTACAATACCTTTTATCTATCTGAAATGAAATTCATGGATAATACAACTGCCTACGTATTTTTAAAATAATGCCTAACTGAAGTAAAAGAAGAAATACAAAGAAAGTACTTTATATTAAAATAATATGTTTTCGATATGGCAATCTGTGAACCCAACTATACCTGAAAATGTAATAAAGTAGTCAAATGATGGCATGTATTTATAATGAATACATTTAGATTTAAACGGAATAAAGAGACCAGTTATATCCTACATGAAGCACAGCAAAAGAACAGACATAGGCTGGCTCTTAGATTGAAAATTAGTGTTGGAAGAAGTAATAATGGATTTGCATATAATAAGGGAGCAAAGGAAATATTTTAGTTGAAATGTAGATAATCTAGCAAGATTGCTGGTGGTTAAAGAGAAAAAAGCAAAAAGTCATAGTTTTGCAAATAAATTGGACTTTATTTATAACTTCAGTGTCAAAATAATTTCCTATTTTATTATAGGGCAGGCTGCTGAGGAAGTTTATCTGCCTGCCTACTTACATATCAATCATTATCTCTCTATCCTTATTTGGAACTTCCCCTCATGTAAAGGTATGCATTTGATTTGATTTCTAGTACTTCAACAGATCTTGAAACTCTATCCTTTGATAAAAAATGAGGAATAGGGAATATATATTAATAAATCTCAGGTTCCTAAGTACTTACAGGGAAATTGAGTGTAAATGACCTTCGCAACCACATCAAAGCAATACTATAAACATCAGAAACCTCTAAAATAAATAATTCCACACAATTTTCACAAAACAGATTTCTTACTGTGTGAAAACATTTAAAAAATATAGAGTATGGCAATTGGATGAAATATTTTTTAAAAACATTACTGAAATTTGAAGAAATATCTATATTTCATGGGTTGCTACCTATTCAAAATCTTTGGTTGTATATCTATAAAAAGGATCCTCAAGTCTCTTCGACTACATATTTGTAGGTGACGTTTAGAAATGTAAACTCATACAGGTGAGGTGTACTGATGGTGTAAGTATCAGGAGCAGCAATACTGCTCAAGAAAGGGATTTTCCAAATGAGGAATCAAATCCTGATAAAATTCCTAACAGAGCAAAGTGCAGTGATTCCTTGATTTACACAGGAGTTACATTCCTAGAATATTAAATTATTATTAAATCTTTGCAGAAAATACTTTGTCTATAAAGCTGAATTTGACTTTAAGTTTAGGGAAAAAAAAAAAAACCATGAATATGAAATGTTAAAAACTATGTAGTGTATGGGGTCATTCTTTATTGTGCAGGACTGCTCTGCATATTATAGTGCATTTAGTATCCTTGGCTCCCTTCTCCTAAATGCCAGCATCACCTTCCTGTCGTTATCAGTACATAAGTCCCTCCATGCGTTTCTCAAATGACTTCTAATGGCTTGTCTCTCTCCTTATCTCACTGGGGACTGTGGTCTGAATTATAAGAATGTACAAATTAGGTTTATGCAATTTTTTGCATAATGCCCAACACTGCATTATCAACAAATTGCATGCTAAATAATTTTCTGTCAGTAATTACACTTCACGGAGAGGAACAAATAAGGGCCAAGAGAGGGAAAGCTGCTTGAAACAGTAAAAAGAATCCTGAGTTCAGACACTGGCCAATCCTGCCACAAACTGAATGACCTTGAGCAAGTCTTTTAACTTTCCTAGGTTTCAGGAATGTTAAAAGGACAATGACAGTACGTAGGTTTCAGGTTCTCCTTTGGAAAATACGGTAGATGACCTCTAAATCCCCATCCAGCTCTGACATGATTTATACACACACACACACACACACACACACACATATATATACATGCCCTTAGGAAATTAAAGGAATGAATGTAGAGAATGGAGGATAAAATAAGTGACACTACATTTGTAAAAGATAAAACAATATTTAAAAAATGAAGAGAATGGCCAATAGAAATGGCAGTATATATGATAGGTAGGTCGAATAGGGAAAAGGAGTCCAAAATGGCTGTGGCTAAAAGACAAGGAAGGGAAAAGCCTGCGAAAATAGAACAAAGGAAGGCCAAAGGAAGGTCTGAGGACCAGAGTGAAGATTTCAGGAGGAACAAACAGCACTCCTGGCTAAGCCCTGTTTACATGGGGCAGGCCCTGGTGGAGGAAAAAACATAAAAGGAGGAGCCAAAGCGCTTTCTGGCTCTCTTTCTCTCCTGCATGTGTGTGCTCTTTCTCTCTCTCTCCCTCTCTTTCTCTCTCTCTCTCCCTCCCCCACGCGCTCCTCCACTCTCTTCTTTTCAAGTCTTTGGGTTGGCATGCCTTCACGCTTCAAAGATGGATTCTCCTGCTATCTTCTAAATAAAATAGAGCTGTAACACTGATTTGCCTAACAGCTATAACATGGTGTGTCCAAGACCCGAGAGCTGTGACACACAGAGGGCTTTAATGTCCATCGCTCCAAATCTTTGTTGTGACGAGACAAAGAACCGAGGAACATACACTCGTGTGACATATATATATGTATGTATATATACAGACACACACACATACCACCATATATATGGGAGATATTTGATTCTTGCATAATAGATGCATAGGTAGGTAGACTATGTGCATGATATTCACCTTTAATCAACAATGTGAGATGATATTCCTGGACTTAAGTAAGACAATCTCTATTCCTATTTTGTACTTATATTAAGTTTAGAAAACATGGTTCCTGATTCCTTACCACAAATATTGCAAGACAGAATTCTATTTGCAAATAACCACAGATGATGTGGTCTTTCTAAGATAAATGCCTTATTTGCGTATCAGTACTATGGGAATCTACTCCACTGCTTCAATCGGCAAGGTTCTTAACCAGAGAGCAAAGGGCTCTTTAAGGGTTCAACCAACTCAGGCTTTCAGACCAGAAAATGAAATTAGAATGGGGATATCTGGGCTTTTGCTAGGAAGTGGCAGTCCAACCAACCTCGTAAAGCACTCCAATTCCTTAAAGAAATTTCCATTTGAATTAAAGAATTAAAGAAGTCCCTGAGGGTACTCTATCTTCCATTGTATCTCAAATAGGTCTTTCTGTAAGATGAGGCAGAAAGGTTAAGGAGCTGGATAGACTTTAAAACTGCCTTTATCAGTCTTGCCTTTCTCAGTAACAAGAACAAGTTACTTTTGGCCTCAGTTTCTACATCTAAAAAATGGGAATGACAGCACTACTCTTTTAGTGTTTTTGAAAGAATTCCAAGAAATGATTAATGTAAAGACCCTAGTACAATGCTTCACGCATGGTGGGCATTGTGAGTGCTCGATAAATACTGCCATCTTTGCTCTCTTCTTTTCCGCCCTCTATACTTTGTCTCTCCTGTCCTGCCCTAGTAAGAATGTTCTGCTGATGTCAGCATCCAGAAGCAGGGGTGCCAGGAGTGTTGAGCTTCAGATCTGCCCAAGGAATGATCAGAGCTTTTATTCCTTCTGTGATACCTCTTATTCTTCCCTTGCCTAGAGACTGCTGGTGTTTTCCAAAGATGAAAAAGTCTTAGTCTTCCTTAAGGGACTCTATGGAAGGCATCAGTAGCAGCAGCCCAGAGTTTAAACAAAGTGTCAGATCTTTTCTAACGAGGCATAAGCTGAGCCTGAGATTTCAGCCTAGGCAACCCTACTCCTTGGACTGAAAAATTCTCTGCTCTCAAGTTCCTGTAAACTGCTATTTCTGGAGGAGCTGTAGAGGGACTGTTAGGAAAGATTTACAGAGTTGGGCGAAATTTCAAATGCAGTTGTTCTAGGAATATCTTACTGAGAAAATCCAACATCACCTACCTCTGAATACAAGCTTACAAAAATGCTAGTTCATCAATATGACTCTATTTTACATGATTTTTTTTTTCGTAGTGGACACCACTGTAACCCTCTGAGAACCCTGGAGGACAAAATGTTACCCCATCATCATGTGGTACTGTGCCAGTGTTTCTGGACAGTTGCCTAGCCTAAGCTCCATCAGTGTAAGTGAGACATCAGAAGATTCAGTCGACAAGCTAGACATTTTAATGAGGGACCACAATACTGATAATTAATTTGATGGAAAATGTTCTTCAGGTTAAAAAACATAATTTGGATATCACTACTCATCACAGGTAATGTTTCTTTAACTGAACGATTCCTGTGTGCTAAGTGCCCATGCCAGGCTCTTACTATCAGATCAGATCAGTCGCTCAGTCGTGTCCGACTCTTCGTGACCCCATGAATTGCAGCACACCAGGCCTCCCTGTCCATCACCAACTCCCGGAGTTTACTCAGACTCACGTCCATCGAGTCAGTGATGCCATCCAGCCATCTCATCCTCTGTCGTCCCCTTCTCCTCCTGCGCCCAATCCCTCCCAGCATCAGAGTCTTTTCCAATGAGTCAACTCTTCACATGAGGTGGCCAAAGTACTGGAGTTTCAGCTTTAGCATCATTCCTTCCAAAGAAATCCCAGGGCTGGTCTCCTTCAGAATGGACTGGTTGGATCTCCTTGCAGTCCAAGGGACTCTCAAGAGTCTTCTCCAACACCACAGTTCAAAAGCATCAATTCTTCCGCTCTCAGCCTTCTTCACAGTCCAACTCTCACATCCATACATGACCACAGGAAAAACCATAGCCTTGACTATAGAGTACTTTCACTTCTTATGACACTTTACTGCAACGTGATAGAATCATTCTACATTTTACAAAAGACAAATGAGTCTCAAAGAGGTTAAGCAAGTGAGGTCACAGAGAGTAAGTTCACACTTTGGATTATCCAGCTCTAAAGGATTTATTCTTTAAAGTGCTTCTCATTAATTAATGGATGTCAGATGAGAAAGCCACAGAATATTAGTTTTGGAAGAGATACAGAGATTCATTTAGGAAAACCAGTTTTCTTAGACATAGAGGTGGCCCTGGAGGTAAAGAATCTGCCTGCCAATGCAAGAGACATAGGTTCAATCCCTGGGTCAGGAAGATCCCCTGGAGTGGCAAATGGCAACCCACTCCAGTATTCTTGCCTGGAAAATTCCATGGGCCAAGGAGCCTGGCAGCTGCAGTCCATGGGGTCGCAAGGAGTTGGACAGGACTGAGTGAGCAACACTTTCAGAGAAACTGAGGCCTAGACGGGTTCTTTGACCATAAGGCCAGACACAGAGAGGCAGAGATCTCAAACCCCATGGTGGCTCAATGCTGCCAGCCCAGCGAGACTGTCTCCAAGGCTCACCCCGCCTATTTGGCATGGGCAGCAGAAGTGGGGGCAGTTCCACAAGGCACCAGGGCGTTCTGTGTGTTTTGGCATTTGTTCTCTTTGCCCCCAAAGCATCTCCCTCTTTGCCCACTTGATAAACACACATTTTTTTTTCAGGAGTTAATTCAATTCAGTCTCAGAGTCACTACCCCTGCGAAGTCTTCACTGATTTACCTCCTTCTCTTCCAAGAAAAACAGGTAAAACGAACGAAGGAATCGGTGAATAGTAGTGAACTTTTATTGTGGATTTATGATTCATTCATTCACTCATTCACTCCACAAATATTTATTGAGTCTCTACTAGCTGTGAGCACTGTGCGAAGTGCTTTGCACATACTATGTTCGTCATTCCTCACCATAAGTTAAGTACTATTTTTATCCTAATTTTACAAACAGAAAATCCAAGCATAGAGAGAAACAGTATCTTTTCTTCTAAAACAGGATCTTTTCCTCTTACTCCTTCGTGGTCCCTCTCTATCTTGAATATACAATTACTATGGAATTTGCAGCTGTCCATTGAACTTTGCTTCACTTCCAAATTCTGATTAATGATGCTATAATTCTGCATATATAATGATATATTTGTTAAGTGTTGCATGCCACTGTACGTCCTGAGCTCCATAATGGTAGGGGTCGTATCTACATTACTTTGTTTCCTATTATATCCACAGAGTCTGGCAGAGTGGCATATAGTAGGCACTCAGGAAATGATTGCTGAATAAACAAATGAAGAATGAATGAATAAAGAACAAACGCACAGAACCCTGGTCTCTGAGTATTCGCTGTTTTGTGCTGCCTCCCCAGACCAGTCTGCTCTGGGGACAAACGCCACATAAGCAGCAATGGGTACATTTCTCCCCACCACCCCCCAAGGCCGATACTATTATCTTGCAGTCTAGAACTCAGTTCTGGATACTATAATTTTCCATTTTCTTACATATTATTATGGTTATATTAATTCTACAGATCCAAATGGAATGAAAACTCTTTGAGAAGGGACAGAAGCTGTTTTTATTCCTGTTTAGGAACAACATAATGACAAAGTCCTGTTAGTACACAGCACCCCAAATAACAGGAGCTTGGCCAAGAGCCTTGGGAGGAACTCAAAGTCATGACCATGGCCCTGTGTTATAGCAGCCGGAAATCACACTGCCGATTTCCACATAATACAGCGGCTATCTCCAAGGGCAGGATCCCAGCTCCCAGACACTTAATAGCCCTCAGGCACGTGCTGTACCACACACGGGTCCCCAGGCAACTCTCAAATGTGCACTTTCCTTCTTTCTGCCTTATCAATGAGACTAATGTTTACTGTCACTAGCCTCTATCCTTTATTTTAAAACATTTCACAGGATATCGTTAGTTAATTTAAGGGGTAAAGATAGTATCCAAAAATTCTCAAAGCACACTTTGTTTTAATGGACACATATACACACGCTTCTGTGATACTTTACATGGGCATATAGTACATACACACATCTATTTCAAGTATTAGTTATATTTTTAGATGCATATGTAAATTAATAGTTATATACATGCACACACACACACACACACATATATACATAGAGCATCATTTCTGAGTACCTATCGAAACTAAAGGAAATATACTTAATACAGAGAGGAAAAATATTGTGTAATAACAGCTAGGAATTTCTAGGAGCAAAAAGAATAACATAGGACTTTAATTTTTATATGTGCATGTGCATGTATATATACAATTATATTCACATGAAAATATGTTAATAATACAAGTAGTCAGGTACTATAGAGATATTTAAATATATTAAAATCTATGTACATGTGCATATACAGACACATTAAAAAATACTCAGCATAATATATTTGAATGAGAATGGGATTGGAATGAAAAGAGACTGATCAATCTGATGTAGCACATTTTTAGGACTCAGATAGTAAAAGGGTGGAAGAAACAGGTAATAGAAGAGTGTTATGACATTGAAGACCCTAAAAGATATGTTACTGGTTCTTCATTATTTGGGGATAACTGCTCTTAGCAATTGATAAAGTACATGTGAATAAGAGAAAAAAATTTATAGAAATGTATATGCAAAGAATAATGGGAGACAGTGGCTGTCTCATTTTATTGCCTTCTCATATGCCACTGGATCTTTAATTATCATTGCAGAGTCTATTTCAATCTTTAAAGCTCTAAATGGCTATAAATTTAAGCAAGTAGGAGGCTGACTTTGTTAAAAACCAAAGAAGGGAAAAGTTTCCCTTGGTTGATGAGGAATGTACCAAGATTTTTAGAGCATAGTTATTATAGTATTAGAGATTTTGCTTTGAGAAATTATGAAAAGTTTATAACATCTTGGATAAAAAGAATTATAACAGTCAAGTATATTTGCACATATTACTCTGTGCAAAATCCAGAAGCTAGAAGCACTTGTCTTCTCTATTTAAGCCTTACGTAGAGACTTAAACCTAATCAATTAAGAGATACAGGTTAAAGACATATAAACACATGTATTGGAAAAGAATATACAGAGACCTCATAACTGTCAAGGCTGTGTATTCAGTTTGGAATTCATGTTAACTTAAAAAAACAACAGCTGAGTTTCCAAACATCAAGCTTTATTTCAAGCTGAACTAGTTTAATTCTAAAATGACAATATATTCTTGATTTAAACCCAGATGCTGAAATGCATGATGTTAATGCATCAAAAGCCATATACACGATCATGTACATGTAACTACAGCTTTAAGATTTAGTGATATATTTTTACAACTACTTTAAAAAATAATATTAAAATTGGAACATTCTCTACACCTCTCAGACCACATTTTACTCATGATCAATATCTACTTCTTAATTATGCTAAAATCATTTTAAGATCAAGAAGGCATTTTTCTTCAAACACACCTTCTCTCTTTTCAATGAATATTTACAAGTGGAATTCTATATTTATGGCAATGATTACAGGTGCATTTTATTTATATTTTATAGCATTTACAGGAAGTTGTTTTCCCTCTTCTGGATGGAGGCAGGAAAAAAAAAAAAGAGCTAATCTCACTTCTGGTAAAATGCTAGTAGTTTGGGGCAAGAATAAGCTAGGAATCAAATTAAAGGATTCTGAACATCTTTCAGAAATACGTTACAGGGGAATATGAGTTGTGCTTTTCAATATAAATCACCTTATTGCTTCTATGAATAAAAGAAATGTTTCATTATTTTATTCTGAGTGTAATCATCCTCTAGTTTGCTTCCAGTTCTAATCCTTTTGTTTATAAAATGAATTATTAAGTACAGATACATTTTCTCTTCCATTACTAAAAAGGTATACAGCATTATCAGAATAAAATTAGAATAGCATACTTCAAATCACTGCATCCCATAGCTAAAGAAATAAATGTTCCTTTATATTTAAAGAGATGGAAAGTATCTGATTAAAGTTCATTTTCTCTTTCTTCCTTAAAATCAAAATACAAACCTCGGCTAGACAGAATAGAAAAAGTTAACAATGATTAGAAGTAAAAGTGGGGCTAAAAGACTATGACCAAATAGTAAAATCATCTGAGGACTAGAGAAGTTGAACTTGGGGAAAAGTCACTGAAAGAAACGGAACAGGGCATCCCTTGCCTTTCCCAGGCCGCCCAGAGGTGTGAGCCCACAGACACCTATGAAAACGACGGGATTTCTTGGCCTACCATTTACCACACCAGCGTACCCCAGAGTCAGCAAGGAAGACTCGGCAAAGTTTCCAAACCATGCTCACCATCCCCTACTTGCTCTCGGTTTCTCCCGATCGACCGTCAAGGCAAAGTCACAGGAAAAGGCTCACCTGTGCGGGGCTGATCCAGCCATGTGGGCAAGCACAGCGCTCCCCACAAGCCCCTCTGCCCTTGGTGCTCGTCTTGCGGGGGCTTTTCCGCACACTGTCCCACAAGGTGACCAGCTTGGTCCTGTTTGAAGCCGGGCCCCCAGCTCCCGACGGGGGCATAGTCTGGGAGGTGTACCCGAGCCCCTGAGGACTCCTCTGCCAGCCACACGCGCAGTGAGCATCTCTGATCAGTGTGGGCACACTCCTACCCGCATCCGTGCCACCGGAGCCCCGGGGGCAGCTGTGCTGCTTGGTGAGGTGTGCGTTCATACTGCAAGGGTGCCTACCCCTGCCTTTGGTCAGCTCTGCACGGGAATGCCTCCCAGCTCACACCCCCTTTCTTCCAGGCAGTTGTAAAAAGTCTTTTTTTTTTTTTCCCTCCCCCTTCCGTGGATCCCTCAGTATCTCTGACAGCTGCTATAAGCAGGGCATCGTGGGAGCGGTGGGAGCCGCCGGAGCAGCTCCGCACAGCAGTATCTGCGGGCTGGTAGCTCTTTGTCAATAGATGACTCAACTCAGAGCAACTTGACAGTATCCCTGCTCCAGGCAGAAGCAATCAATGCCCCACACAGCTGGGCTACAAGACTGTACACTGTGCTACAAACCCTTTTTGGATGGAGCCCCACAGTACAGAGGCTCCCCGTGATTTGGCATGCTGGCTTGTCCCTCTCCTAGCTGATTCCCCCCACACAAAATCCAGACCTCAGGAAAGAGAGCTTCTTATCAGACTACCAGGACCCTTCTTTCCAGAGAGGATGTATCTAGGCTGAGACAATATAGCATAAGCAGTGTCAAATGATGGGAAAGTTAACCTGTGAAACAATTCCCAACGTTTACAGGAATCACTTACTCAGAGAGAGATTTGCCAGGACCCAGGCCGAAATCCTGAGGTAACTCAACACTGATTCATTCAGAAAAATTACGGAGATCACAGCATTTTGCCAGAGTCCTTTAAAATTCGGAAGTGTGTCTTAGAACAGGATTATATATTGTAATACAAACATATATTCTTTGCACTATGAGCAATTATTAATCCTTTCTGATTCAAAATAAAGCAATTTTCAAAGTTCAAAACTGATGGGTTGGCTCATTCTAAAACAGTGTTTTTCTTTACCCCAAATTATTCTGAGGATTTCCTTTCAAATACTTTACCACAACAAATATATTCACCACAGAGAGAGACTGCATTTTAAAGTGAAAGACACATCCAGTTCTGCCATCCAGTATTTTGGTTTCCAAAACAGAATTTTCAAATTCTTTCACTGAAACATGAGTGAAATCTATCCAATTTAAAGCAATTGCCTTCCAAAGAGGACATGATTGTTTTAAAATTTGAGTATGATTGCAGAAACCATATGCAGTATTTTCAGGAACGTGAAAGGCTAATTACAACAGTACTTAGAGTTTTTATTCTGTTTAAAATTTTCCATATCTATTGCCAAAACGTGTAGTCCTTATCACATATCCCTAAGAAAATAATTTTGGCTTAATTCAGAAGCAAACTGCCATCTATGCAACACCAAACAAAGATGATATAATCCCAGAATATAATTCTTATTTATAGACCATCAGATGCCATCAGATCCACCTTTCTTGGTGAATTGACTAGGTGCTGGGGCAGTATAGACCTCATTTCTAACTAAATTGACAAGATTCTTCTTCCTAAAGTCATAATTACAATAAATTCTACATTTCAACACTAGGACTCCCTGGAGTAATCATTATTGTAAATAAAAATCCTAAAAGAAAGGAGCAGTATTTCCTCTTTTTGTGTAGCTGCGCCAAAGAGACCTTTCCCAAATTCTGCATGAGGGGTTGATATAAATACTTTGCCTGACACAGCAAGCATTCAAAACACCTTTGCTAATTAATACTGACCCATATGCTGCTGCTACTGCTGCTGCTAAGTCGCTTCAGTCGTGTCCGACCCTGTGCGACCCCATAGACGACAGCCCACCAGGCTCCCCCGTCCCTGGGATTCTCCAGGTAAGAACACTGGAGTGGGTTGCCATTGCCTTCTCCAATGCATGAAAGTGAAAAGTGAAAGTGAAGTCGCTCAGTCGTGTCCGACTCTTAGTGACCCCATGGATTGCAGCCTACCAGGCTCCTCCGTCCATGGGATTTTCCAGACAAGAGTACTGGAGTGGGGTGCCATTGCCTTCTCCACTGACCCGTAAGTGTAAGTTCAAAGGACAGGTCTGGGTCTCCATTCAAAATATTGACTATTTTTTTCCCAAGCACCTAGTACACTGCCTGCTCAGTACATAGCAGGCTTCTGATAAATACACTTCTGGATGGATGAACAGAAGGAAAGAGTAGAGGAATGAAGGGGGTGGCTGACATTTTTTGAAACTCATATTTGATTCAGGGCTTCCCTGGTGATCCAGTAGCTAAGAATCCACTTTGCAATGCAAGGAACACCAGAAGATCCCACATGTCATGGAGCGACTAAGCCCATGTGCCACAACTACTGAGCCCACACGCGACTGCTGAAGCCCTTGCTCCTGGCACCCAGGCTTTACAATAGGAGAAGGCGGCACACCGCCACAGAGCAGCTCCCACTCACCGCAACTAGAGAAAGCCCCACACAGCGATGAAGACCCAGCACAACCAAGAATTTAAAAAAAAAATCTTTAAAAACGATCTGATTCACCAATGCTCCAGAAACAAACTACTTTTTAAGGTTAATTTTCATGTTGACTCTGAAATATTAAGGAAATCTGTCACAAAAACATAAAGACTTGAACGGTTGGGTAGAAACAACAATGGCATTAATGGTATTTCTTTCCAAAAGAGAAACAAGGAGTCGATGTCAATACCTACAAACACCAAAACTGCGGCAAATAGATCATCATGTGACATTCAGTGAGAAAGGGGGCAGAAAATTATCTTGGTTTTTTTCTCTTCCTCTTCCTTCCTCACTCTCTCATCCCTCCCCCATTTTTTTTTTTTTCTTTTTTAATACTGAATCAAGGGATACTGGCTGAATGAACTTCTGGGTCAAATAAGGCCCTCGAGAACTTCATATTTATCTGGTGTCACTGTGACACATGGCTGTACAGTAGGATTCGATGTGAGATGGCAATATACCATCACCCCAGCAAACAAGAGTGTCAGGAAGTGATAAGTTTGGTTCTCTCCAATCTTATCTAACCATAGATGCTTCTCCAGTTTTTCAGGCAGATTTCATTGCTCAAAGGCCCATCACATCTTCAGGGAATACAGGTCCTGTTCTCATCTATTTGCCTCTCAAGTATAAAAATCAATCTATACAGAAGTAAATCAGTGTGAATCCATTGTAATCTTGTAATGGCGTGTGCAGCTTGCAGCAAGACAGAAAATTTCTTGGCAAAGATATTATAAATCTTCATTGGGACCTAAATCTGTTATGAATGAGTTCTTTGGAATGAGCTATTTCTTCCCATCACAAGGACAGTAGAATTTCTGTTTTAATAACCTCTGCATGTCATGTCTATACAGAAAAATAAATATTATATATTGCATAACTAATGTTACTTTCCTCCAAAGAGCTTAAAGTCCATAGCAAACTTCTTTTAAACATACCATAAGACTGTTGACATTATACTTTCCCTTTAAACATATAAAATAATTCTAGCCTCCTGTCTCCCTTCCCCCATTTTTTTTTCTCTTCAAAAATGACATTTGGCTTTCCAAGTCTGAGGACAGACCACTTAAACAGATAAATATGTCCAACTAGTCCACTGTATATGAGACAGACCTACTAATTAAAGATAATTCAATTTGGTCAACTGTAATTGGTCAACTGTAATGACCATAAGATGACATGAAAGTCTGGCAAAATAAGAATTAGCAGCGCACAAGTCTACATCCTACTTATCACTGTGATTTAACATGGGCAGATGGTGTACAGGGCAATGCCTAGATGAGATATATCTTACTGACCTCTCTTTGACCTCGCACTGACTCTGCAGAACAACCATTAGCAGGGATTTTTTGTTTCCTTATGTTTTTTGAATGGGAGATTCTTTAAATTCTATAGTGCTTTACTGTTTTCAAGTTTCACACACATGATTTCATATAATCCCATTTTAAAGCAGGGGCTTAAAAATAAAATCCTGGCTTGATTTTTTAATAAAACATACATAGCAAAGATGAATTGCTAAATAAATTGTATTGCATTAAAACACTATGCAGATTTTTTTCCAGATAAAACTTCCTTTAGGCACTCTATGTGTATGAAAATATTAATTACAAAAGAAGAACTAAGTGCTTGCTAACAGGAGGCTGGTTAGCAGAAAAGCCTTTTAGCAGCTACAAGTCATGTGTTAAATAATCATAAAATGGTATGAAGTATTAGAGGCAATTTCTCTTAATTTGCAAAACGTATACAGTGAATTCCTGTCACTGCAAAGAATAGAGATGCCACAAATGCAAATGAATTAATCATTCTTCTACATCTAATAACCTTAAGCCCAATCTTCAGAACTAAGCACAATTACCTTTCAAACTAAGATAACCAAGAATATTTAAAGTACTTTAGATTCTAAAATTATTTACAAAATACTTATACTAATTTAATCATAAATCTCATGAGGCAAAAGCAAGCATGAATTAATAGTGCAGGATACATCCCTACTGCTATAGAGATTTAACTGGACAGAGGATTTAATAGGAGTTAGAAAAAAATTTCAAAAGGTCCCAAATTCTCACTAATATACTTGGATTTGGGTGGATGTTAGTGGGGAGGGGATTAATCTGAATTGAAAAGGTCAAGCTGTCAAACGGTTTTCAGGAAATGCACATTTATTCTACTATAACAAATTCTGTAACACTACTAGAGAAAAAGGAAAACAGGTTACATGACATTTCTTAGAGAATCTGAAATGAATATAGATGAGAAGGTGATAATCACTTATAATGTAGATATTTTAACAATTTAACCTAAGTGATGAACCACAGTATCACAAAAATTTTGTCCTCATCCTTCAAGATCAAAGTATTATCACTTGTCCTGTGGTCTTTCCAGGCCCACCTGGCATATTCAGTTATGCACTGCAGTACTGTCTGTGTAAGTATCTTCCACTTTTGTCTATTTCCCTCAGTCGCCATGAGGACCATCCTAGTCTAAGCCACCATCACTTCTCTGTAAAACTGGTGAACCAGCTTTGTAACTGGCTGCTGGCAGCTGCCTTATGCCAATTCATGCTCATGTAGTGGCCAGAGCCACTTCTTCTAAAGTGAGAACCTGATTAGGTTTGTTGTTCAGTTGCTAAGTCATGTCTGACTCTTTGTGACCCCAAGGACTGCAGCAGGCCAGGCTTCCCTGTTCTTCACCATCTCCCAGAATTTGCTCACACTCATGTCCATTGATTGGAGAAAGAAATGGCAACCCACTCCACTGTTCTTGTCTGGAGAATCCCAGGGATGGCGGAGCCTGGTGGGCTGCTGTCTATGGGGTTGCACAGAGTCAGACGTGACAGAAGCAACTAGCAGCAGCATGTCCACTGAGTCGGTGTTGCCATCCAACCATCTCATTCTCTGCCTTCCCCTTCTCCTCCTGCCTTTAATCTATCCCAGCATCAGGGTCTTTCCCAATGAGTCAGCTCTTCTCATGAGGTGGCCAAAGTATGGGAGCTTCAGCTTCAGCATCAGTCCTTCCGATGAATATTCAGAGTTGATTTCCTTTAGGATGGACTGGTTGGATCTGCTTGCAGTCCAAGGGACTCTCAAGAGTCCTCTTCAGCACTACAGTTTGAAAGCATCAATTCTTCAGTGTTCTACCATCTTTATGATCCAGAACTGCCAATAAAGCTTCATTTTCTGGGGATCTTTATCCCTACAGACAGCACTATGTTTAAAGAGTCTTGCATGGTCCGCCATCCTGCACTGTGTGATCTAGCCTCTGCGGCTTTCACCAGCCTTGTCTGTGGTTCACTCCATGGTTTCACCCTCCAGATACACAGGCTGTGGTGAACACCTGCACTGAGTCCCAGCTTGTGCACACTGCTCCTGATTCTTGCCCTCTTCACAGCTCCACATAATTCATTCTTACTCACCCTTTGGTGGGGTGCATCAAGATACCACCTCCTGACTTATATGTTTTTGTGGGTGGGCATTCTAACTCTATCTACTTCTTAATGATTTCTAGGATGTTTTTGCAAATTGGAAAATCAGCTCTTTCTTCGTGGTACAAATATTTCCCCCCAGTTTGTCTTTTTAAATTTCTATTTTGGCCACAGTGGTTCTGCCATGCAGAATTTTCCAAAATATGTATGTGTGAATTAAAAGTGACTAACAGATCAAACACCAGAATGAAAGCAGCTCTAACCACCGTTAGTGGTGGAACTATGGCTCATTTTAAAATTTTTCCTATACCCTTAAAAATTTTTTTTTTTTTGGTATTGAGAATATAACAACACAAGTTTTCAATGGTCTGTGTCATCTGGGAGGAAGATGAAGGTATGATAGCCACAGGCTTTGATAAGTTAAGGACATATCATGATTTCTAGGGGAGCCATTAAAAGAATAGGACTATCACAAGATTCAGGAGAGTGGATACCTATGGATGAGGAAGGGGTTAAGAAAGAAGAGTGCAGAGAGTGGAAGCAGATCCCAGGGTGATAAATTGCTTGTTGGTTATCTGAATGCTTCATTCACAATCATTCATTTTAACTGTATGAATGTTTTACATAGTTCACTGCATGTGTGCTACAATTTAAAAAAATATTAAAAGACGTTCACCATTCATAAAAAAAAAAATGATACAATCTCCTGAAAGCTATCTCAATGAAACACACAATGCAGTCTAAAAAGAGTGGGCTTATTATGCAGCAGGGCTCCAAAACAAATTTACCTGACCTTACTTCCTACCAGATTGCCATCCCAAACACTCTTGTATTCAGAAATTCCTCCCAGAAGCTCAAATCAAATGTCACCTTTCAAGAAAGCATTCCTGGACACTGCCCCACCCCCTCCCAGAACAGATCAAGTCACTGTCCCATTATAAACTTGTTAGCACCTATGCTTCTCTACTGTAATACTTACGATCATATTTAAAAAAGATTGCATTATTACCTGTCTGTGCCATTCTCCTCAATCATAACCTAATCAATAGTCAATAGGGAAGGGAGAAGGCTTTTTTATTTTTTCATTTGCATCCATCCTCTGAGTCAAGCACAAAAGGCATTCAATGTTTATTAAAATACATTGAGCAAGAAAATAGATGAAATCATCCTTCAGTGGTTATTACCACACATGTATCCCAGTCTATGTTTTACATCTTAAGTGTAAAATGAACAGATAAGCATTTTGAATTTAAACACAAAATAGCAAAGCATTGTGAGGTTATTGTGTAAAATATTTAGTGTGGCTGAGTGGTACAAGTGTATGAATTTATCTTTTTGAAGAATTTGCTAGTGGTCTTATAATATTCGATACTAAAAAAAGAAACAGCTTCTGTTTATTTTAGCCAGATCTTCATTCATAAGAGCTGTACTTCCTGACAGCTGTGCTTTTCTCTCAAGAGTTTTCAAGCTGTTCTCCCTTTATAGCTAGATGGTGCAAAAAGGGGAGTGGCTCCCCAAGTCAGAAGCCAGTCAGCAGTAGAGCAGGGAGAGAATCCTAAACTCCAGCCACCAAAGTCACGCTCCTCTTGTCGTTGATGTTCAGTCAACAAAAACATCACATCCGACTCTCTGCGACCCCTTGGACTGCAGCACTCCAGTCTTCTCCAGGAGTTTGCTCAAACTCATGTCCACTAAGTTGGTGATGCCACCCAATCACCTTGTTAGTTAGAATAGGAAAAAAGGAGTCCAAAATGTCGATGGCTAAAAGACAAAGGAAGGAAAAGCCCACAGAAAATGGAACAAAAGAAAATCCACCGACTGGAGTGAGAACCTCAGGTGAAACAAACAGCTCTCCTGGCTAGCCCAGTTTACATACGGCAGGCTCAGGGGGAGGAGAGAAAGCCTATAAAACAGGAGCCAATGTTGAACTGCTTTTGGGTCAGTTCACCCTCATGTCTTGAGGATGTATTTTCCTTTGCTTGCCAAATAAACCTGAGCTGTAACAGAGCTGTAACACTGGCCCACCATTTCAAATTTTTGCTGCGGCAAGACAGAACTGAGGAAATTACACAGGCCCCCGACAATCTTATCCTCTGTTGCCCCCTTCTCCTCTTGACATCTTTTCTTAATTTGATATAATCCAAAAGGTGTACATATTTCATGGGATATTAATACAAGTATATATTAGGGAGCAGCAAGGCAACATGACATCTTCTCTTCCTTCCCATCATTAAGTTGGAAAGTTAAAAAAATTAAGCATTATTATCCGTAATAGGTGTCCTGCTTAGTTCTTTAAAAAAAAAAAAAAAAGTCTTGTAGTTCACAGTATACGCAATTTTTACTCCCTTAGTAAAATTTAAGTTCTATTTTTTTTTCATTATCACAGATGAGCTTGTTTAGTTTTCTATTGAAATTTTTCATTGTTCAGTTCAGTCACTCAGTCGTGTCCAACTCTTTGCGACCCCATGAATTGCAGCACACCAGGCCTCCGTGTCCATCACCATCTCCCAGAGTTCACTCAAACTCATGTCCATCAAGTCGGTGATGCCATCCAGCCATCTCATCCTCTGTCATCTGCTTCTCTTTCTGCCCCCAATCCCTCCCAGCATCAGAGTGTTTTCCAATGAGTCAACTCTTCACATGAGGTGGCCAAAGTACTGGAGTTTCAGCTTCAGCATCATTCCTTCCAAAGAAATCCCAGGGCTGATCTCCTTCAGAATGGACTGGTTGGATCTCCTTGCAGTCCAAGGGACTCGCAAGAGTCTTCTCCAACACCACAGTTCAAAAGCATCAATTCTTCAGCGCTCAGCTTTCTTTACAGTCCAACTGTTACATCCATACATTACTACTGGAAAAACCATAGCCTTGACTAGGTGGACCTTTGTTGGCAAAGTAATGTCTCTGCTTTTGAATATGCTATCTAGGTTGGTCATAACTTTCCTTCCAAGGAGTAAGCGTCTTTTAATTTCATGGCTGCAGTCACCATCTGCAGTGATTTTGGAGCCCCCAAAAATAAAGTCTGACACTATTTCCATTGTTTCCCCATTTATTTGCCATGAAGTGATGGGACCAGATGCCATGATCTTAGTTTTCTGAATGTTGAGCTTTAAGCCAACTTTTTCACTCTCCTCTTTCGCTTTCATCAAGAGGCTTTTTAGTTCCTCTTCACTTTCTGCCATAGGGTGGTGTCATCTGCATATGTGAGGTTATTGATATTTCTCCTGGCAATCTTGATTCCAGCTTGTGCTTCTTCCAGCCCAGCGTTTCTCATGATGTACTTTGCATATAAGTTAACCACTGATTTTTGTATATTGATTTTGCGTACTGTAACTTTGCTGAATTTACTTATTAGTTCTAACAGTATCTCTGGGTGTGTTTATGACTGGCATCTTCAGGGGTTTTTACACATGAGATAATGTTTTCTGTGAACAGAGATAATTTTACTTCTTCCTTTTCTGATTTACAAGACTTTTGTTTTTCTTCCTAATTGCTCTGTTTAGAACTTACAACATTGATTAGAAATGATGACAAGGGGCATCTTTTCTTGTTCTTGATCCTAGAGAAAAGCTTTCTGTTTTTCACCATTGAGTACAATGTTAGCTATAGGCCTTTCATCCAAGACCTTTATTATGTCAAAGTTATTTACCTCTATTCCTAGTTTGTTCAGTGTTTTTGTATCATGAAAGAATGTTGAGATTTGTTAGTGTCTCTGTGCCTGTTGGGATGATCATTGATGTTTATTTTTTGTTCTGCTACTGTGATCACACTGATTGTTTTCATATGTTGAACTATTTATGGATAAATCAAGGATAAACCGAGGATAAATCATACTTGGTCATGATGTGTGATGCTTTCAGTGTGTTATTGAATTTGATTTGCTATTTTATGGAGGACTGTTGCCTTCATTCATTAGGAATATTGGTCTGAAGTTTTTGTTGTTGTTTACTGGCTTTGGTATATTAATGTGGGCTTATAAGTATTTATGTATTTTCAATTTCTGGAAGAGTTTTAGGACTGTTATTTTTCCCTCTTAAATGTCTGGTATATCTCACCAGTGAAACCGTCTGGTCCTGAGCTTTTTCTTTTTGGGAAGTTATTCTTTACTGATTTAATCCTCTTACTATTTATAGGTCTGTTCAGATTTTTTTTTTTTTATTTCTTCAGGATTCAGTCTTTTTAGATTGTTTATTTCTAAAAATTTACCCATTTCTTCTGTTATCCAACTTTTGTCAGTATGTAATGGTTCATAGTTAGTCCTAGTCCTTTTAATTTCTGTGACATCAAATGCAACATCTCCTCTTTCGTTCTTCATTTTCTTTGAGTCTTTTCTTTTTCCTTTAGTTAATGTAGCTAAGGGCTTCCCCCGTGGCACTAGTGGTAAAGAATCTGCCTGCCAGTGCAGGAGACACAAGAGATGAGGTTTGATACCTTGGTCAGGAAGATCACCTGGAGGGGAAGTGGCAGCCCATTCCAGCATTCCTGCCTGGAAAATTCTATGGACAGAGGAGTCTGGTGGGCTACAGTCCATGGGGCCACAGAGAGTCAGACACGACTGAGCATCTGAGCACACACAGTGTAGCTAAATATTGTCAATTTTATTTTTTAAAATATCTCTTAATTTTGTTAATTTTTTTCTATTTTCCTATTCTTTACTTCATTCATGTCTATTCTAATCTTAACTGTTTTATTCCTTCTGTTAACTTTGGGTTAGGCTAATTTTTTTTTTTTTTTTTTTTTTAGTTCCTTGAAATATAAACTTATGTTGTTTATTTCAGATCTTTTCTCTTTTCAAAGATAGTTGTTTATTACTATAAACTTCCTTTTTAATACTTCAGTTGCCATATTCCACAAGTTTTGATATATTGTGTTTTGTTTTTATTTCTCAAGATATTTCTAAGTTTTTCATTTGCTTTGTTCTTTGATTCACTGCTTGTTTAAGAATGTATTGTTTAATTTCCAAATATGTGTGAATTTTCCAGTTTTCATTCTGCAGTTGATGTTTAGTTTCATTCCATGTGGTTGGAAATATATTTGGTATGATTTACATCTTAACATTGCCAGACCGTATTTTGTGAACTACCATGTGGTCTATTCTGTAGAATGTTTCCTGTACACATGAGAGGAATATGCATTCTGCTGCTATTGGTCAAAATGCTCTGTGTATTTGTTAGATTCTTTTAAACTATAATGTTATTTGACTCCTCTGCTCCATCATTGTTCTTTTTTCTGGGTGTTCTATCCATTGTTGAAATCTTCTATTATTGTGTTGCTGTTTATTTCTCCCTTCAGTTCTGTCAGTGTTTGCCTCATGTGCAGACTATCTGACTTACAATGACTCAATTTGTAATTTTTATACTTTACAATGATGGGACAGTGATACACATTAGCAGAAATAGTACTTCAATTTTTGATTTCTAATCTTTTCCCAGGCTAGTGGCAATGGCAACCCACTCCAGTACTCTTGCCTGGAAAATCCCATGGATGGAGGAGCCTGGTAGGCTGCAGTCCATGGGGTCGCTGAGTCAGACACGACTGAGTGACTTCACTTTCACTTTTCACTTTCATGCATTGGAGGAGGAAATGGCAACCCACTCCAGTGTTCTTGCCTGGAGAATCCCAGGGATGGCAGGGCCTGGTGGGCTACCGTCTATGGGGTTGCACAGAGTCGGACACGACTGAAGCGACTTAGCAGCAGCAGCAGCACTGATATATAGTACCATACTCAGCAACAGAAGCAAGCCACAGTTCCCAATCACCTGTGTGATCACAGGGGTAAACCAATACACTTACAAACATTTTGTACCCATACAGCCATTCTATTACATACATTCATTACAGTAGTCAATAAATCACATGAGATATTCAACACTATGATAAAATAGGCTTTGTGTTAAATGATTTTGCCCAACTGCAGGCTAATGTAAATGTTATCAGCATGTTTAAGGTAGCCTAAGCTAAGCTATGATGTTTGATAGGTTAGGTATATTAAATACATTTTTGGTAGGTGACATTTTCAACATATTTTAATTCCATTGTAAGTCAAGGAAGATCTATATTTGGATGCTCTGAAGTTGGGCATATTGTTATAACTGTTTTATCTTATCTTCCTGGTGAATTGACCTTTTTATGATAAGATAGTATCTCTCTTGGGCTTCCCTGGTAACTCAGTGGTAAAGAATGTGCCTGACAAGCAGGACACACATGTTCAATCCCTGCATCGGGTAATCCCCTGGAGAAGAAAATGGCAACACATTCCAGTATTCTTGCCTGGGAAATCCCATGGACAGAGGAGCCTGGTGGGCTATAGTCCACAGGATCACAAAAGAGGTGGACACAACTTAGTGATTAAACAACAAATGTCTCTCTTGGAAGTTTTTGACTTAGTCTATTTTGTTTGATACAAGTATGGCCATCCCTGCTTTCTTTTGGTTACTATCTGCCTATAATATCTTTCTCCATCCTTATACTTTCAGCCTATATCTGTCCTTAAATCTAAAGTGACTATTTTATAGACAATATATAGTTTAATCTTTTTTCTCCCATTCAGCCATTCTATGTCTGTTGACTGTGAAGTTTAACTTCAAAGCTAGACAGCATATTAAAAAGCAGAGACATTACTTTGCCAATAAAAGTCCATCTAGTCAAAGCTATGCTTTTTCCAGTAGTCATGTACAGATGTGAGAGTTGGATCATAAAGAAGACTGAGCACTGAAGAATTGATGTTTTTGAACTGTGGTGTTGAAGAAGAGTCTTGAGAGTTCCTTGGACTGCAAGGAGATCCAATCAGTCCATCCTAAAGGAATTCAACTCTGAATATTCATTGGAAGGACTGATGCTGAAGCTCCGATACTTTGGCCACCTGATGCGAAGAGCCAGCTCATTGGAAAAGACCCTGATGCTGGGAAAGATTGAAGGCAGGAGGAGAAGGGTGCAGAGAATGAGATGGTTGGATGGCATCACTGATACAGTGGACATGAGTCTAAGCCAACTTCAGGAGATGGTGAAGGATAGGGTAGCCTGGCACGCTGCAGTCCATGGTCCATGGGGTCGCGAAGAGTGGGACATGACTGAGCGACTGAACAACAAACTGATAGAGAAGGACGATTATCATTTTGTTCATTGTTTTCTGTCTGTCTTGTAGCTTTCTTGTACCTCTTTTCGACTATTGCTATATTCCTTCGGATTTCATTGACTTATTTTTTGTAGTGACATAATTTGACTCCTTTTCCATTTTCTTGTGTATCTTCTATATGCATTTTCTCTGTAGTTACCATATGGCTTGCATAAAATATCTTACATTCATAACAATATATTTTAAACTGATAATAATTTAACTTCAAGTGTATATATTCTACATTTTAACTCCTCCCCCAGATTTTGTTATCAGTCATGAATTTTATATTTTTGTAGAGTGTATCTATTAACATATTTTTGTACTTGCTGTTTATACACTTGTCTTACCCAAGAGTATAAAAAATACATATAGTCTTTAGTTCTTAATACAGTAACTAGAGCACTGAATGCTACAAGTACTGTGTATAAGCCATCAATGTGCTTTTGTTCAAGCCTTAAAAACTCAACAATTTAAATAAAGTATATTAACTTAAATAGGGTGGAGATTCTTGGCTTTTGATCAGACTCCTGGAAGTCTAACACATATAACATTCTGGGTGAGCTATTCCCAAGTACTGGACTCCTCATTCTTCCAATGCTCTACGCTTCTGATTCTTTCCTGGTTTTCAGGAGAAGGCCAGGTAGTGCGGCAAAGTGTGGGGGCCCTAGGCAGGGCACAAGCATGTGCCATTCCCTGTGCTGAGTTTCATGAGGGAGGAAATTTATGAAAAACAAACTGTGCAGAAAATTATGGTATTGTCTCATAACTGAAAAAAGAGAGAGGGGAAGGGGAAGAGGAAATAAGGAAGAACAGAAAGAGGAACGAGAAGGAAGGAAGGTCAAAAACAAAGATAGGAAAGGAAGGAGGAAGCAGTCATAAACTAAGGAAATAAACTGCAGAAAAGATAAAACACAAGAATAAAGTTGAATAATGTTATTTACAGAATTGATCTGGAACAAATACAAAATGAACCTTCCTCCAACTTCGGGACAGTCTGACACATACCACTAAGATTCCCCTTGAAACAGCCTACCCAGCTTTTGGAGGGCTTTAACACTTAGAATTTGAGAAAGAATCATAAACTGGAATCAGTCTTTGTTTGGTCTAAGTTTTACATGTTCTTATTTTTCTGATGAATGATACTTTCTATATTTATCAAAAGGTTAAAAAAAAACAAACAAACAGATTCTGACTTGTCAGAGGTAATTTATCTGTGGATTGGCCTAAAGGCAGGGTATGGATTAATAGAGATGACAAGCTCTCTTCCAGCTGAATGATCTCCTCTCCTTAGAGACTTGACATTTTCGTAAAGTTTTGCCTAATTGGCTTTGCTTTGGCCTGTATATTTCAAATTCACATTTAATTAATCATTCCCTCCTCTGTGATTTCACATTATTTTTTTTGCTTTTGTGTTTTTACATTCCGTTCAATAAATATTTATTGAGTTCCTATGCTGTACCAGGAACTATGCTTGGGATAAATTAGCAAACTATAGACAGGCTAGCAATTTAGCAGGGCAGAACTCCTTGAATAAACCCTACGTGTGCGGAGTGATAAAGAGAGGCAGAGGGTGACAGTATGTGGGATCTTCCCTGCTACTGAAGACGTTCCATTATGGTGAGTTTTATAATTATATGTGGGCATGTTTGCCTTTGCTTCTAGATTATAAGCTTCTCAAGAGCCAGAACCATCTTCTGCTTGTAAGCTCACACCCTCCTTGTCATTGCCTCACAATATAATTATTATTGCTCAGTAAATATTTGTTGAATTAAACTTGGAAAATATGGGACTTGGCTTTAGGAAATGTGCTCGAGTTCCAGCTCTGTCAATGACTAGCTATCTCATCTTGAACAATTTATTGTAACTTGTGACATTTTAATGACCCTGTTTGTAAAAATTAAGGGAGTGGACTCAAGCGTCTATGCAGTCACATTAAGTGGTTGCTGAAAGACAGGCAGAGATGACAAAGGATTAACTGTCAACATCTCTAGGCTTAATCATAACATCTTCCAGTTGACTATACAAATACAGATGTAATATATTATTGTTCAAACCATGCAATTTGATTACTATTTTTAAACACAGCAAGAGAGTTAAAGGATATGGCCTGGTTAATTTTTTGGTTTATTTTCTCAATTGCACATACTTTCGAAAAGGATTTTGCCAAATGGAGAGGTGGCATGACACAGTGGCTAGAAGCATGGCCTCTAAAGTCAGAGCTAAGCACATTTTCATTACTGCATAAATATTTAAATTCTGATGGAACTTCTGCCTTATTTGGAACATTTTTTCCCTATATTCCTACCTGATGTGATAAAACTTTGTACAACATGTATGTGCTTTCCCCCTCCCATTCACAGCAGACAAGCATGAGCTCTAGAATCAGACTTCCAAGTATACCTCCCAGCTCTGATCTAAGCTTAGGAATGGAGCAAGTTACTTACCCTCTCTGCATCTCAGTTTCCTCATCTACAGATTGTTCTTATCTCACAGGATTGATGTGAGGATAAGATGAATTAATTTCTATAAAGTATTAAGTACAGCACCTGACACATAATAATATACAACAAGCTTTGTCTATTACCCTCATCATCATCCCCCTCCTCACTCCACTTAAAATAAGTAGCAGATGCTGACATTTAAAAATTTTGCAATGCCTCTATACAAACACTCAGGAAAGGTCAATTGATTTCAACTGAATGTCAAGATTCCATATTGATCCTAAACTTCTTTTCAACTCCTATTTTTGGTCAGGTTATTCCATCCTTGGGACAGGTGCTAAATAACATCATCAATAACAATAATATATCTACAATTTATTAAGTACTTAAATGTGTCCCAACCATAAGTATTTCATTTGATCCTTACAAACCTATATGGGTTAACACTGAGATGCTAATTTAAGATACAGAAATTGACTTAGATTTCATAATGTTCCCATGAGTCAGTATTAGTATGGAATGGAACCAGCAATAAAATCAAGGTTCACACAATATTGGAGCCTGTGGGGGGCAGGGAACACTGTGCAAAATAGCATCTAATTTTTCTATTGGTTTTGGCTTTCTGAAGTATCATTACATCCATTAAGTATCATATATATGTGAGAGTTGGACCATCAAGAAGGCTGAGTGCCGAAGAATTGATGCTTTCAAACTGTGCTGCAGAAGACTCTTGAGAGTACCTTGGACAGTAAAGAGAGTAAGCCAGTCAATCCTAAAGGAAATCAACCCTGAGCAAGAGCTGATGCCAAGCTCCATCAACAGTTTGACCACCTGACGTGAAAAGCCAGCTCATTGGGAAATACCCTGACGTTGGGAAAGACTGAGGGCAAGAAGGCAGCAACAGAGGATGGGATGGTTGGATGGCATCGCCAACTCAATGGACATGAGTGTGAACAAATTCTGGCAGATAGTGAAGGACAGGAAATCCTGGCTGTTTTGTAGTCCATGGAGTCACAAAGAGTTGGACATGACTGACGGAACAACAACAAACCATATATACATACACACACACACACACACACTGTTATTCCTCTTAATTCTCAAAATAGTTCCATGTGGCAAATAGGGCAGGGGAAAAAATGGAAGTTCATTGCCATGAAATAGTGTATCTAAGGTCAGACAGCTGATAAGTGATTCTGTTGGAACCACAATTCAAAACTCAGTGTTAAGTCCAAAGTCTATCTACTATCCCATCCTGTTTCCAAACAACACTTCCTTTCTAGGGATGAACACGTGGCATCTTGTCACTTCCTTTGTCATAAAAAAAAATTGGGTAAAATACAAGGAACATTTTGTCAACCTAGAATTTAAGGTTTTAAGTTTGGTGTTGGCAAAAAATGTGTGTTTGCCTTCTTCATTCCTTTGTATAATCTTAAGGAAAGGATTAACCAGGATTTTGAGAGATCTGAAGAATGGCTGAAATGAAAATTTTTGTCTTAAGTATATTTTCTCATACAAGTCCAGGAGCACCTGCGGTTTCTTGCAGGCACAAGAGAGAGACTTGAGTTTATGTAAATCCCCATTCTTCTGGCTGTAGGACAGCTTTAATCAGAGCAGCTCTAGCTACCATTTATTGACCATCTGCTATAAATGTGCCAAGAAATATACAAAAATAGAGCTAATTCTTTCAAGAGTCCTGAAAGGCAAAAGCTATTCTCATTTATAGATGAAAAAATTGAGGTTTAGAGAAGATAAGTAAATGCTCAAAGTCATACAGCTATTAAATAACAAAGTCTAGATTCAAAACTCAGTTAGTATGATTCCAAACCCTGATGTTGCTTTTTCTCAGGAAAAAAAATAACTAAAAGGTAAATAGAAATGATATGAGTTTTTTTAACCTTCCTTTAGCTAAAATAAGAACTTTAAAGGTTGAACTGAGTCAAACTGTGGAGGCTTTGGGAAAACAACACATACTCTAATTATATAAAGTCCATGCTGGGAAGAAGTCTAAGCAGAAATGAGTGATCGGCTTCTTTGGGTGGAGTTCTCTGACATCTGACAGTGAGTGTTCACTTAGATCTGCTGGGTTTAATGAAATGTAGGGTCAGTGCCAAAGTGCCCACTGTGCGACCTTTTGAGCAAATCTTTAATTCTAGGTCTCACTCATAAGCCAACAAAACAAAATGTGATAAGCAAAGTATTTGTGGGTTGGGTTTTGAAAAACTGATGTGGGGCTTAAGCACACCTCTTGAAGCCCAGGCACTGACACAGATAACACATTTGGGAGGATTCACTCAGTGCAAATTTATTAGCATGCAGTTAGCAATAAAATATTTTCTTTTTCTGCAGAAAGGTCACTGACTTCATCCTTAGAATATATTTTTTTTTTGTGCAACAAAGACTGTATATCACTTTCTTCACCATTTCCTAAATAATCATCTGCTTCTAAAGAAAAACACAAAACCAATAATCTGTTGTCTCTCCTTCCTTATTTTTACAATTCCATGTTGAAGACAACAATATTGCTTGCTCTTCTTTAAGCAGGTAATGTGTAGCCTGTCTGGAGGGCAATGGGGAACTTACTGCCTATCTGCATCCAACGTGGTAGGTGGCCTTTTTCAACTAGGCAGGTAGGCACTGTATCACAAAGAACACCTCATTTCAGATGGACCAATTACCAGTCAACTTAGAGAGGACCTTGATATGAATGGTCATCTCCTTTCCACCAATATGGTTACTGTGCCACGTAAAAGGCCCCCTTTTAGCTCCAGTAAACACCAGACTATTCAGGATAGAAATCACTCTCATTCAAGGTAGAAAATAAAATGAATTAAAAGCAGTAAAATAAATCATTCCAGGTTGGAGCCTCCTACAGAAGTCTCAACTATAAAGTTTCAGGGCAGGCTCTTGACAAGGCGCAGTAGGGCCTGCATGAATGGCTAAGGAGGGGCTTTGCACACTTGAACGTCATTTACATTTGCATCCTGCCTACTTTTCAGACATCCCCATTACTTTTCCTATCCACTCCCTTTTGACTATTCACAAATCAAGTCACTATTGCTTTACAAAGAATTCTGGAAGGATAAATGAGAAGGTCTGATATTCCTCTGCTCCCTTGGTCCAAGAAAAGGTCTTTTGAAAATTGCCCAAAGGGTTTCTACAAAATTAAGCTATGCTGTTTAGCAAGCATCTGTATTCCAAACAGTTCCCCAGCTAGCGAAAATGCAACTGTTTTTGCTTTTAACTAGGCTCAGATTAAAATATGTTCTCTTATGATCCAGGGCCTTGTCAGTCCGGGGGTTTGGTCCTTAATTGACTTGGCATTCAGTTGACAATTTCTTCTTTGTGACATTGCTGGTCTTTGCTATATCCTTCTATTGGACCAGAAAAGAGCTGGCCTGCTTTCAAAGGTAATCTACAGCAATCACTTCTGGTTCCTAGTAATGCTGGCAACTAATGTGTACAATTAAATTACAGGCAAGTGAAAGGATGTTTACACTTTTTTCTTGAAGCCAAGTTCTTTGAGAATTAAGAAAGCCACATGCAAACAGCATTCACAACAAAACAAATGTCTCTAAAGAAAAAATGATGACAGTAATGGTATCACCGTGATCTTAACATTAGAATCCATAATGCTTAAATGCTTAAGCTTTCATTTCAATTCTCTGAAAGTCAGTTCTATGAACCTTTAGACCTCTAACCCTCATGATAGTCACACATACTGGGAACTATGTTAATCTAAGCATATGATGTTCAAGGTCAGGAGGGGCAGTGGTGAGGAGATACCCCTCATCCAAGGTAAGGAGCAGCAGCTGTGCTTTAATGGAGTAGCCATGAAGAGATACCCCACGTCCAAGGTAAGACAAACCCAAGTAAGATGGTAGGTGTTGCAAGAGGGCATCAGAGGGCAGAAACACTGAAACCACAATCACAGAAAACTAGCCAACCTGATCACATGGACCACAGCCTTGTCTAACTCAATGAAACTAAGCCATACCGTGTGGGGCCACCCAAGATGGGCGGGTCATGGTGGAGAGGGCTGACAGAATGTGGTCCACTGCAGAAGAGAATGGCAAACCACTTCAGTTTTCTTGCCTTGAGAACCCCATGAACAGTATGAAAAGGCAAAACGATAGGATACTGAAAGAGGAACTCCCCAGGTCAGTAGGTGCCCAATATGCTACTGGAGATCAGTGTAGAAATAACTCCAGAAAGAATGAAGGGATGCAGCCAAAGCAAAAACAATACCCAGTTGTGGATGTGACTGGTGATAGACGCAAGGTCCGATGCTGTAAAGAGCAATATTGCATAGGAACCTGGAATGTCAGGTCCATGAATCCAGGCAAATTGGAAGTGGTCAAACAGGAGATGGCAAGAGTGAACGTTGACATTCTAGGAATCAGCGAACTGAAATGGACTGGAATGGGTGAATTTAACTCAGATGACCATTATATCTACTACTGTGGGCAGGAATCCCTTAGAAGAAATGGAGTAGCCATCATGGTCAACAAGAGAGTCTGAAATGCAGTACTTGGATGCAATCTCAAAAATGACAGAATGACCTCTGTTCATTTCCAAGGCAAACCATTCAATATCACAGTAATCCAAGTCTATGCCCCAACCAGTAATGCTGAAGAAGCTGAAATTGAATGGTTCTATGAAGACCTACAAGACCTTTTAGAACTAACACCCAAAAAAGATGTCGTTTTCATTATAGGGGACTGGAATGCAAAAGTAGGAAGTCAAGAGACACCTGGAGTAACAGGCAAATTTGGCTTTGGAATACGGAATGAAGCAGGGCAAAGACTAATAGAGTTATGCCAAGAAAATGCACTGGTCATAGCAAACACCCTCTTTCAACAACACAAGAGAAGACTCTACACATGGACATCACCAGATGGTCAACACCGAAATCAGATTGATTATATTCTTTGCAGCCAAATATGGAGAAGCTCTATACAGTCAACAAAAATAAGACCGGAAGCTGACTGGGGCTCAGATCATGAATTCCTTATTGCCAAATTCAGACTGAAATTGAAGAAAGTAGGGAAAACCACTAGACCATTCGGGTATGACCTAAATCAAATCCCTTATGATTATACAGTGGAAGTGAGAAATAGATTTAAGGGACTAGATCTGATAGAGTGCCTGATGAACTATGGAATGAGGTTCATGACATTGTACAGGAGACAGGGATCAAGACCATCCCCATGGAAAAGAAATGCAAACAAGCAAAATGGCTGTCTGGGGAGGCCTTACAAATAGCTGTGAAAGAAGAGAAGCAAAAAGCAAAGGAGAAAAGGAAAGATATAAGCATCTGAATGCAGAGTTCCAAAGAATAGCAAGAAGAGATAAGAAAGCCTTCCTCAGGAATCAATGCAAAGAAATAGAGGAAAACAACAGAATGGGAAAGACTAGAGATCTCTTCAAGAAAATTAGAGATACCAAGGGAACATTTCATGCAAAGATGGGCTCAATAAAGGACAGAAATGGTATGGACCTAACAGAAGCAGAAGATATTAAGAAGAGGTGGCAGGAATACACAGAAGAACTGTACAAAAAAGATCTTCATGACCCAGATAACCACGATGGTGTGATCACTGACCTAGAGCCAGACATCCTGGAATGTGAAGTCAAGTGGGCCTTAGAAAGCATCACTACAAACAAAGCTAGTGGAGGTGATGGAATTCCAGTTGAGCTATTTCAAATCCTGAAAGATGATGCTATGAAAGTGCTGCACTCAATATGCCAGCAAATCTGGAAAAGTCAGCAGTGGCCACAGGACTGGAAAAGGTCAGTTTTCATTTCAATCCCAAAGAAAGGCAATGCCAAAGAATGCTCAAACTACTGCACAATTGCACTCATCTCACACGCTAGTAAAGTAATGCTCAAAATTCTCCAAGCCAGGCTTCAGCAATATGTGAACCGTGAACTTCCAGAGGTTCAAGCTGGTTTTAGAAAAGGCAGAAGAACCGGAGATCAAATTGCCAGCATGTGCTGGATCATGGAAAAAGCAAGAGAGTTTCAGAAAAACATCTATTTCTGCTTTATTGACTATGCCAAAGCCTTTGATTGTGTGGATCACAATAAACTGTGGAAAATTCTGAAAGAGATGGGAATACCAGACTACCTGACCTTCCTCTTGAGAAACCTATATGCAGGTCAGGAAGCAACAGTTAGAACTGGACATGGAACAACAAACTTGTTCCAAATAGGAAAAGGAGTCCGTCAAGGCTGTATATTGTCACCCTGCTTATTTAACTTCTATGCAGAGTACATCATGAGAAATGCTGGGCTGGAAGAAGCACAAGCTGGAATCAAGATCGCCAGGAGAAATATCAATAACCTCAGATATGCCGATGACACCACCCTTATGGCAGACAGTGAAGAGGAACTAAAGAGCCTCTTGATGAAAGTGAAAATGGAGAGTGAAAAAGTTGGCTTAAAGCTCAACATTCAGAAAACGAAGATCATGGCATCTGGTCCCATCACTTCATGGGAAATAGATGGGGAAACAGTGGAAACAGTGTCAGACTTTATTCTTTTGGGCTCCAAAATCACTACAGCCATGTAGTGACTGCAGCCATGAAATTAAAAGACGCTTACTCCTTGGAAGGAAAGTTATGACCAACCTAGATAGCATATTCAAAAGCAGAGACATTACTTTGCCAACAAAGGTCCGTCTAGTCAAGGCTATGGTTTTTCCTGTGGTCATGTATGGATGTGAGAGTTGGAATATGAAGAGCTGAGTGCCAAAGAATTGATGCTTTTGAACTGTGGTGTTGGAGAAGACTCTTGCGAGTCCCTTGGACTGCAAGGAGATCCAACCAGTCCATTCTGAAGGAGATCAGCCCTGGGATTTCTTTGGAAGGACTGATGCTAAAGCTGAAACTCCAGTACTTTGGCCACCTCATGAGAAGAGTTGACTCATTGGAAAAGACTCTGATGCTGGGAGGGATTGGAGGCAGGAGGAGAAGGGGACGACAGAGGATGAGATGGCTGGATGGCATCACTGACTCGATGGATGTGAGTCTGAGTGAACTCCGGGAGCTGGTGATGGGCAGGGAGTCCTGGCGTGCTGCGATTCATGGGGTCGCAAAGAGTCAGACACGACTGAGTGACTGGACTGAACTGAAGCATACGAAGTTATAAATAAATCATTTAAAGATAACAAGTCCTTGAAGATGTTAATGTCACAAATACAGTGACACTTTTAAGAAGAATGGTGGAGTTCAGAGAAAAGAAGCTGAGTTGTACATGTGAGAATGGGTGTGTTAGGGGTAAGGGCAAAGAAAGAAATGATGCCCAGAGCTATCTGCTACCACAGTTTCAGATGGGATACTTTCACATGCCCTGCAGGCTGGCATCTCCCACAATATCCAAATATTGTTAAAAAGAGTTTGCCAGAGCAACAAACTCTAGGACTTTCACAGAATCAATATTTAAACTGGAAATTATTCTCAAGGCCTCCTTCCTTAGGATTATGTTAATCTTACATTTCAGAACCTCACACAGAGCAAAGCTTTTGTTGCTGAAATTCTGAAATGTTTGGTGTTTATGCAAACAATGCTCATATGTTTCCAGAAATAAACCCTAGAACTTCTGAAGTCTGACCTACATTAATGACCATACACTTTTCAGAAGTCTATTGGGACACTTCTGTGCCTTCTGCTACTCCTTCCCTATGACTTAACTGCTATTCTCACCCACAAAGCAGATACAGAGGTGTTAATTTACCAGGGAAAAGGGATGGGTGACATAGTTCTCATGGTCTCTGTTCGCTTTCAAGACATCATTGCCTGTTGACATCTTCAATTTTCAGTGGCAGCTAGCTACTGACATAGTTAAAACCTATTTGTCCACAGATTAAGAAGAGGGAGGAGATATATGTATACTTAGAGCTGATTCATGTTGTTGCATGGAAGAAACCAAAACAACATTGTAAAGCAATTATCCTTTAACTAAAAAAAGGAACCAAATATAGGAAATAATTAGGTATGGAGAATTTTATCCCTTCATTCAATAAATATTAATTGCATGCCTACTCTACTTCAACACTGTGCTGGATATTTAGTTTACAGCAGGGAATAAGGTAGATATTCTCCCTGATCCCATGTTAGTTTCAGACTAAGGGGGGAGACTTTGAATAAACAACTAGATACACGATTGTTTAACTCCAATTTTGATAATGTTAATAAAGGAGAAGTTCAGAGGCCATGAGTTTATGCAAGAGAGGCTTTTAGGGGCAGCTTTCCTGAAGAAATAACACCTCAACCAAGAAAGCTGGTGTTTTTGAAAGTAAAATCTGTGCAACTCTTGGTCAATTTAGCAAATCAAATCGTGATACATTAAGTCAATTTACAATCTGAAATGCAGCTTCACATGAAAAAAAAAATGTATTCCAAAATGAAAATACCTAAAATTTATAGCTGCCCAAATATGTTTCTTTATTACTTAAAACTGATGCTAGCCAAAACCAAGTCATAGCCTTGTATTTTAAGTAAAATCCTTTACTACAAAAAAGGGGGGGGAAGGAGAATAAGCAAAAAAAAGCAAGCAAGGAAAAGGGAAGAAAGGAAGGGAGGAAGGAAGGGGATGGAGGAAGAAAGGGAAGAAGGAAAAGTGGATAACAATTTTAACAGGGGTTCAAAAATAGTACAAAGAAGTTATCTCTTTGCTGACCACTGCCTTGGTAGCAATGTTGTGCTCTGTGGATAAACTAAAACACCAAAAAACTACAATAACTCACACTTCTCTTATTTTGATAATAAGGACATGCCTAGGTGGGAATTACTGAAATATCTATTCAGTAAGAGGGCAGCACTATTAACAGATCTCTGAGGAATTCTGGACCAAACATCTAAGCTGAGATGCTCCTTTTACTTATTATTATTTTTTTGAGACATTTTTTTTTAAAGCAAAAGAGATGTGCTGAAAATTTAGATTTTCCAACCATTTCAAACTCTTTAAACTTGGAGTTTGTATGTCATTTCTAACTCCCAAGGTTGCTGGAAATGTAACTGACTCACAGAGCACTTAGAAGCTCCCAGAGGAGAGAGATATGGATTTGAATCCCAGCTCCACCATCTCTGGCTTCCCTGATAGCTCAGTTGGTAAAGAATCCATCTGCATTGCAGGAGACCCTGGTTCGATTCCTGGATCAGAAAGATCCCCTGGAGAAGGCATAGGCTACCCACTCCAGTATTCTTGGTCTTCCCTTGTGGCTCAGCTGGTAAAGAAGCCACCTGCAATGTGAGAGACCTCTCTCTCAGCCTCACTCATCAGTGATATGGGGGTAATGCTTATTCTAGGACTGTTGTGAGGATTGAATAAGGTAAAGCTTGTGAAGCACTGAGGGCTCTGCCTGTCTGGTACGTTGAGATTAAATTTTAGGTTTCTTGTAATGATGGTGCTGACATCATCTGACAGACGACAGACATCATCTGACAACTGACAGACGAGTACGAAGAAGCTTACTGCAACAACAAGGCTAGGTTCAGACATTTCATAACTTTGGGCCCTGGAAAGATTACTGGACTCACCAGTTAAAAATAAATCTTAACTCTTTAAATTACTGTTACTTATATTTTTGCTTCAATTAAAATAGCTTCTTTCCAGATTTCTCTGACTGAAAAATGTCAGGTGCATTTACCAATAGGACCTTTCCTTTTTTTTTTTTTAAATTGGGATAGAGTTGCTTTACAATGTTGCATCGGTCTTTGCTATACAAGGAAGTGAATCAGCTATAAGTACACCTATATTCCTGCCCTCCTGGACATCCCTTCCCTGCACCATCCCACCCCTTTAGGTCATTACAAAGCACCCAGGGTGAGCTCCTTTTGTTATACAGAGGCTTCCCACTAGTTATCTATTTTATAAATGGTAGTGTAAATATGGGCTTTCCTGGTGGTTTAGATGGTAAAAAAAATCTGCCTGCAATGCAGGAGACCCCAGTTCGATTCCTGGGTCAGAAAGATCCCCTGGAGAAGGGGTAGGCACCCATTCCAGTATTCTTGGGCTTTCCTGGTGGCTCAGCTGGTAAAGAATCCACCTGCTATGCAGGAGACCTGGGTTTGATCCCAGGGTTGGGAAGAAACCCTGGAAAAGGGAATGGCTACCCACTCCAGTATTCTGGCCTGGGTCAGAAAGAGTTGGACACCATATACTGGGTCACAAAGAGTCGGACATGATTGAGCGACTTTCACTTCCTGGTGGTTCAGATGGTAAAAAATCTGCCTGCAATGCAAGAGACATATATATTTGTTTTCAGCCACTAAGTCATGTCCAACTCTTTGCAACCCCATGAACTGCAGCACACCGGGATTCCCTGTCCTTCACTATCTCCCAGAGTTTGCTCAAACTCATGTCCAAATATATACATGTCAATCCTAATCTCCCAATTCACTGTACTCTCTGTTACCCCTACCCCATGTACACATGTCCATTCTTTATCTCTATTCCTGGCATAAAATAGGTTCCTCTGTACAAGTTTTCTATGTTCCACATACATGTGTTAATATATGATACTTGTTTTTTTTTCTCTCTGACTTCGCTCTGTATGACAGGTTCTAGGTCCATCCACATCTCTAAAAAAATTTCATGCTTTGCTAGTTCCCTAAGAACATCCCGAGTTTGCCGGTCTGGCCATTCAATATTGCACAACATAATGATTAGGAGACATTAAACAAGAAAATCAAAGAAGGTGATTTCCCTGAATAAATGCTACTGCAATCAGAGGATAACTATTACAGCCTCTTGGTGAAGAAATAGATGACTTCTTTAGCCCCATCTCTCCCTGTTCCCCAGTCTTTACTACAAGTCCACTATCTTTTGTACTTGATTCGATTCATTTCTTTCCAACCATTTTCAACTCTCACCTAACCCCATGCTTGTCATGCCAGAAGAGACTACCTACCAAGGGAATGACCAGTGACTCATAAAGTCTGCTCCCTTATTTCCACTCAGAGTTTCACCTCACAGATTCCTCTTACCAAGACCACTGAGCTCCAAGATAGTCACATGGATCAACTTCATCTTCTGGCTTCTGATTTCTGACCCATTTTCTTGGTTCTCATCAGCCCACTCCCTCTGGTGGGTCATCATCACCAGTGCTAAGCTCTGAGTCAGCAACCACATTAAATGACCAGCATGGCTCACTAGGAGCCAAGTCTGGGAAGACAGCTAGTCTTCCCACCCTAGAGCAAGGCCATGGCTGTTCAGCTCTTCTGGGTTGAAGAGACATAGAGCATGGATGACTGCAGCAGGCCGGGAGGAGGAGAAGACAGACTTGATGAATTTGCTGAGTGAAGATGTAACTGAGTATATAAAAATGGAATGATCTTGTCTTTATCCTCATACCTCTCATTTCCAAAAGCTCCTATCCTCCCCGTCCTCTCACTACCTGTCTAAACACACACACACACACTAAACTTTTTGTGATCTTGACCAAAATCTGTGAGACTTCTCTGTAATTAACATGATTTAGTATGGAGAAGGAAATGGCAACCCACTCCAGTGTTCTTGCCGGGAGAATCCCAGGGATGGGGGAGCCTGGTGGGCTGCCGTCTACGGGGTTGCACAGAGTCGGACACGACTGAAGTGACTTAGCAGCAGCAGCAGCAGTCTGGCAGTATTTATTAGGGTGATTTCCTTTCACCTTTCTTCTATTGCTTTCACATTTTATGTGTACACAGGCAAGGGTATTAAACTCCACAAATCGTAGCTTTCGCACGTATAAAATTGGGCTTTATAGTAGTATCTGACCTAGAGAGAGATTGTGAGACAAGACACATGAGGCACCTACCCTTGCCTAGTTCTTAACACACCTAATAAAAGGGGAACCCGGGATCCTACCCATGTGGTCTGATCTCAGAGCAGACACAGCCCATGGTGAACTATCTTGAGAATTCAAGAAAAGTTGGTTATCAACTGACTATCTTGAGAATTCAAGAAAAGTTGGCTATCATTACTACTATTATTGTAACTATTGTATTCACTGTGGAAAATCTGAAAATTCATATGAGCGAAATAAAAACTGCTCAGTTCCTTTTTTAGAGATAATAATTTTTAGTGTTTTGGCACTATCCTCCCATTCATTTTTATACATAATTTTTTTCTCCAAAATCAGGACCATATTGTGTTTATTGTTTTTAATCTGCTTTTCTGTTTAATATTTTGTTGATAATTGTATCATATCAATAAATATTTTCATATTAGATTTTACAGACTTAGAAAAATTTGATGTGTCGCTAGATACTCTGGGTATCTCTGACCGGGTGTCTTGTCTCTCGATGGTGATCTTGAAGCCCAAATCCCTTGCACTGTATTAGCCTTACAAACAGCCTCTGAGGCTTATGGGCAAGTTCCCTAGTTTACTGACTCACATAAGAACTTACTCAACAGAAGCCACAGCAGACATAACATTTCACAAACAGAAGAGTTTTTTGCTCCATCACATAAATATTAAATAAGAAACGGCACTTCATAAAATATCATTACAGCACAGTGACCATGTGTTTCACAAAGAGTTGGCAATTTAGCCAGAATCTGGTACAAAACTCACATAAAAGCTCCTCATGGATTGAAGACAGATATTGTCAGATCAAGCAGGAAGGGAAGTAAACTTTATCAGTGTATTTAGGAATATGAAAATAGAAGTCAAAAGAACAACTCACTGGATACATACGTCTACTGAAAGTGAAAGTGAAGCTGCTCAGTCATGTCTGATTCTTTGCGACCCCATGGACTGCAGCCTGCCAGGCTTCTTCATTCTTGGGATTCTCCAGGCAAGAATACTGGAGTGGGTTGCCATTTCCTTCTCCAGGGGATCTTCCTGGCCCAGGGATCGAACCCGGGTCTCCTGTACTGCAGGCAGACGCCTTCCCCTCTGAATCACCAGGGAAGCCCATAGGTCTACCGAAGTACCACAATATGCAGCGTGCATCCGAGAACCAACATGTAAATAAGAGGAACTTTCATTCATCTATGCATTCACTTTTAAATTTTTTTTAAAAAACAAAGTTTGAGCCAGGTATCAAATTTATACAGGCCAAATGAATCCTATACCCACATGAATCTTATACCCTCACCTTGGTGCAGTTTTCTATGAAGGTCTGCCTATCTGCTATGCCCTTTCTCTTCACCACCCACTCAAAATACCAGTTCAAGCCTTATTCCCTTAATGAATTCCAATAGGAGAAAGCAACCTGATCACCCTCATCTCTGAAAATTTTTATATGTAATTGGGTTTAAACACTTGGTTTAATATTTTGCAACTCACTTTTTTTCTGGAATATCAAAAAAGAGGCTTCCATAGTAATGGATTTTCCAGGTAGTTATAAATTTTTCCAGTGACTTTCTTTGTACTCTAGTCTTGAACAAGTCCCTTAACAACTATGAGCCTTAGGTTCCTTATATATAAAATGTTGATAATACATACTGGGAAATGTTCATGTGAGGATTAAATATCATAGTCCTTCATGTATGGAAGTACCTATTGTCTTATTAGTTATTAATATGGATTTGCTAACTAGGATCATAAATTATAAATATTATTGTAATGGATTACATTACAGTGTCATCTACACAGAAGATAGTGGCTTATTTCTTATTATGTTTAATATCCAAAAGCTTCTATGACATCTTAGGCATTGATGCCCCCACATGACAGAGGTTTTAATATTTCTTTTCCCCTCTGTACACAGTACCATCTCAGCTGTCACGAACTCCCTCATTCTCTCTCTCTCCTTCAATTAATCTGAGGGCAAGGAGGGTTATGGGATAATCAGCCAGATGATAAAACTTGTTAGGACTATGTTAAAATAAAAAATAAAAGCATGAGAGGAATCTGCATTTACAAAGACTTCACATGCCATCTGCTACTAGAACCATTATTTCATTAAATCCTCAACAAACTTTTTGAAGGGAATCTTGTTCATTTCCATTTTATAGTCTAAGCTAAGACTTAGAAAGGTTAATGACTTGACATTTTTTTTATCCTCCAGAGTGGATACAGTGGCCATCCAGTAAATTCACATTGGTATTTCTTCCTCTATTTGTCTCTTTATGTTGAAGGAAATCCTGAGGCAAAGAATTTTAAAAGATGATACCTTCTGCTTTCCACTGGCTGCACACGTCTTATGCCATCATTTCTCCCACTTCCATTTGATGTAATGATGTACAGTGTTTCCAATTTAAGAATGAGTCCGGACTTTAGTGTGATGTTCTTTGCTTAGTCTCTCCATCACAATCACCCCTTAGCAAGCAGAGCTGAACTCTGTGCCCTGGAGTTCCAGCATCTCCTCAAGGAAGAAGCCCTCATTAAAACAGTCTCCTTTACAGCAGGGTCTTACTTTTAAGCATATGGCATTGTCACTTGGTACATGAAGCTGAAGACTGTATGTTACATTTCATCAACATGTGAGTAGCTTTGCTTTTGGTCTCCAGAGAATGAAGTATAGGAAAATAACTACAGGGAATCGAATTTCTTCAGTATCAGTAAATCGCCTGGCCATACATTCATCGAAGAGCTATACCAGTTACTTAAAGATTAAGCTTGTGTGTCTATGGGGACTAGGATACTCACTGGGCTGCTTGAATGCAATTATAGAAAGACTCCCAGCAAGCGCAGCCAGATACATGGTCACAGAGAAAAAGTAGAGAAAACAATGAGGTATCTCTCAGGAGGGTCTGGTTTATTTGCTGATCGGTAGTAACAAAAGAAGGCAATATTGAAAAATGCAGTCACACTAGCAGTCTTTTCTCAGCCAATAATCTAAAACTGCTTTTAACACAAAGTCCAACCAGTTGCCTCAATCTCTGAGAGTTCCATGGCTGACACTGCCTCAGGAGAAAACCAGTCTTCTACTGGACAGACAAAGTCGAGTTCTGCACACACTCTCTATTCACACTAAATTCAAAGATCCTCTAGGGAAATAAGTGGAGCACTAGACAAATGTTAGTGACTCTGCAACACCTCAGTCACATTTGTTGTGACTGTTAATTATGACTACTCAGACAGGGATGTAAGAGCTGGAAAGGAGAGAAAAAAGGAAATTCTTAGCTAGAGCCTGCTATGAATCAGACCATGTGTCAGGAAGCTTGCACATCAGTTCAGGTTGTTCAGTCGCTCAGTCGTGTCCGACTCTTTGCGACCCCATGAATTGCAGCACGCCAGGCCTCCCTGTCCATCACCAAGAAAAGATCTCCAGAAAAGCAGGTAGTATGATCCACTTTACCAGCCAAGACACAGGTTCAGAGAAAGTCAGTAATACCACAAGGACACTCGGCTGGTAAATAGTGGAACACGGACTTGAACAGCGTATCTTGACTCTGATATCTGTCACTCTTCCCAGTTTCTCCAAGAAACCAGGGTATAAGATACCTTTGGGTAATTGTCATATATTAGCTGGTAGGTGTAAGACAAAAACATGCAGGAAGAAAGCCAAAGGTGTGGGACTGGTATGAGAGGGACCACTCTTGGAATGGGTGGAAAGCTTCACAGCTACTTGAGGGAGATGAGAGGTAGGGGGTGGTTGGGAATGAGATAGAGGGTCCACATGATTAAAGGTGAGCCAGTTAGAGGGACAGTAAATAAAATCCACATAAATGGATAAAAGAAACTTATCTTCAATTAGCAAACACTTTTTTCAGCACGATAGGATGGCAAAGAGAATTCCAACAATTGCCCTGTCTCTGACTTCACGGAACACACAGCTGGTAAGGAGAGTGCAGAGAACTCAGACTTTGGGGTCCCCATCAATTGCACAACAGCTGTGAGAGTTTTACCTAACTGCTATGAGTTTCAACCTTCTCATTATAAAGTGGATATGATAACATCACACTTGAAGAGTTGTTAGCTCCTGAGATATATATTAAAAACTGATTGTATCACAGGTGCCTAATGATGATAGCAATTGTGGTACTTGAGGTTTTAGAAATAAATGGCTACTACTCTAATAAAAGAGAAACATGATGAGAGGGAAGAGGCAATAAACTGAAATGAGCATGCCTCTTTTTGTTGGCATTCAGTTCCTGTAAGTAAAGTGAACCTCAACCCTGGTTGCATATGAGAATCAGAAAACATGTTAAAAATTACATGTGTGTGTGTATATATATATATATATATGCATATATATGCATGTATATATATATACATACAAGTTTTTATATATATATATATATATATATATATATGCTTTCTTTTAAATATATGCATATGAGTCTCCCAGGTGGCACAGTTGTAAAGAATCCTCCTGCCTAGGAAGGAGCTGCAAGAGACTCAGGTTTGATCCCTGAGTTAGGATCCCATGGAGGAGGTAATGGCAGCCCACTCCAGTATTCTTGCCTGGGAAATCCCATGGACAGAGGAGCCTGGTGGGATACAGTCCATGGGGTCACAAAGAGTCAGACATAACTGAGTGCTTGAGCAGCAGCAGCATTCGTTGAAATGGTCAATGGCATATTAATCATTTAGTCCAAAGTGAAGACTTTCATATCTGCTGTGGGATAGACAATATTTACTACTTTATAATGAACAATAACTGGGAAAATATATATAAAGCACTTAGCACAATACATGACCCCAAACCATAGCTATTATGACTAGTTCATGGTTGTTTTTTAAGTAAACACAAAGATCTTACTTACAGACAAAAGGCTCAAGGAAAAGAAGGAATCTGGGGTTTAGTTCAGTTCAGTTGCTCAGTCATGTCCGACTCTTTGCGACCCCATGAATCGCAGCACGCCAGGCCTCCCTGTGCATCACCAACTCCCGGAGTTCACTCAGACTCACGTCCATCTAGTCAGTGATGCCATCCAGCCATTTCATCCTCTGTCATCCCCTTCTCCTCCTGCCCCCAATCCCTCCCAGCATCAGAGTCTTTTCCAATGAGTCAATTCTTTGCATGAGGTGGCCAAAGTACTGGAGTTTCAGCTTTAGCATCATTCCTTCCAAAGAAATCCCAGGGCTGATCTCTTTTAGAATGGATTACCAACACTAAACATATTCATTTGGTATAAAATAGTATAATAGGACTTGGCACCATTAATAACAGTGCCACACATTAATAATAGAGCCATGTAGAAAGCTTAACCTGGGTCCATCCTATGAATTAGAATTTGTACTCATGGGCTTCCCTTGTGGCTCAGCTGGTAAAGAATCCTCCTGCAATGCGGGAGGCCTGGGTTCGATCCTTGGGTTGGGAAGATCCCCTGGAGAAGGGAAAGGCCATCCACTTCAGTATTCTGGCCTGGAGAAGTCCATGGGGTTGCACAGAGTCGCACGTGACTGAGGGACTTTCACTTTTCACTTTCAGAATAAAAGTGATGCTTTATATTCCTTCCTGCTATTATAATACATGCAGCATGCCAGGTACCTGGGCAAATGTAATATCCTACCCTGTAGCATGTTTAAATCTAATGAAAAAACACGTTTACATAGAAACAATGGCAATACAGTACAACAAAACAGTGAGAAAGCTGAGTGGAAACCAATGTGGGAGCTCAGATAAAGAGGAACAAACTGTCTGGAGAAAGTTATAGAGATGGTAACTCATTTAGGGATTTGAAGAACTGATAGGGATCACCAGGTAGAGAAGGAAAGACAGGAACAAAATGTTAGGATAAACAAACTTATCAAATTTAAGTCTTGCCCAGAACTAATATGTAAGAAAGGTTTCAAGCTTAACTGCATTTATTGCAAAGTTTTAATATTCCCTCATTTGTGTTCTGGGACCTGTTTTCTTTTAAAACCAGGTCACTAGCCTCACCTGTTATTCACTGGTTGAACACACAGTTTTAAATATCTACTTGATGTCGGGAACTGTGTCAGGGACTGGCAATGCAGTCAAAGAATAGAGAAGAATATCTTGTCTTCTGGGAGCTTGAAGATGTTTGGGGTGTTTTGAGTAGTCAAGTAATTGAGAGTGTTCAGTGGGTGAAGGGCAGGCAAATCTTTTATTTCTAACTTCACTGTGTCTCAAAAAATAGGAATCATTATTATTATCTTAACTAATTCTTAGGATGGTTGGTACAGGTTATAACTACTGGGAGTATAAAAAAGTATAAAAATATAAAGTGAAGGTATTATTGTCACTTTTTAGTCACCTAATTAAATTTATTTAAAATAGCTAAAAATTAAGATTTTTTTTCCTAAACATACAATAAGTATTTTGCACCAATTATTTGCATTTTAAGAAATTAATATAATCATGCTTAGTGTCATCTAGTTAATCTCGTTTAAAGAAAAAAAAAACAAACAAAAAAAAACACGAACACGACCCGCTATACAATCTGTACTCACAGAGAACAAGGACAGTGTCCAAAGATCTCTATGTTTTCAAGAGTACAGTTTGTCTAAAATTTCTCCATTAAAATAAGAGAAGAATGAAAGAATAAAGAACAACCATGATGCTGACCTAGGAAACAAATATTGATACAGAGTCTGGTTTGAAGACTCTGAACATGGAGGTGATAGAGCAAAGGGCACAGCCACTGGCTACTGGGGCCACAGTATCTGAGCCTGCAGCTTAGTAACCATGCGGCCCTCAGCTAGTACTTAAATTATCTGTGCTCATCTTTGCTCAGTCGTGTCCAAGGTTCTGCCACCCCACGGACTATAGCCCACCAGGCTCCTCTGTCCATGGAATTCTTCAGGCAATAATCCTGAAGTGTGTAGCCATTCCCTTCTCCAGGGGATCTCCCCAACCCAGGGATCAAATCTGGGTCTCCTGCATTGCAGGCAGGTTCTTTACCATCTGAGCCACCAGGGAAGCCCCTTAAATTACCTGTACTCATCTTTGTTGAGTTGTGTCTGACTCTTTGCGACCCCGTGGATTGTAGCCCACCAGGTTCCTCTGTCCGTGGATTTTTCCTGCAATAATACCAGGAAATTTCCTCCTCCAGGGGATCTTCCTGACCCAAGGATCGAACTTGCATCTCCTGCATTGGAAGGCAGATACTTACCACTGAGCCACCTGGAAAGCCTTCATCTTTTCTTATCCCTAAAATTGGAATGGTAATAGTACCCACTCTGAGAGCCTTTGGAAAGAATCACTGAGCTCACATAGGCAAAGCTTTTAGAGTAGCGCTTGGCACACACTAAGTGCTAAGAACATACTACCTACCATTATCCTTCAGCTATCACGACTGTTCTTTTAAACCTACAGCTGCCCTAATGGAAAGAAACTAGAGAAAATGAAACTAACTCAGAGACCTAACTGAAAAAAAAAAAAATCCATCTTCTGATTTAATCACAATAATATTCCTATCTTCTAATATAATCACAGTAATTTATCTGTGCACAGTGCTTCCCAGTCATTCCCAATAATCCTACTCCACCCGAGGTTGTCTGAGAAGAGAGATACCCAGATTAGTATGCAGGCTGTTAACAACATTTCAGAGCCAAAGATGACTTGATCGCTGAAAGGCGATCACATTTTGCTGGATTTTTAAATTTCTGTTCATTGTTTCTTTCACTTCCTGGAGGGTTATGATGGGGACACACTGCCTTTTGTTTGGATTCTACAGTGTGCATAGATTTTGTATATTTGGAAATATATGGTATTCCTATCTTTCAAATTTAACAAAAATCAAAGTGGGGAAAAAAAGGGTCAAGCCTCATTATATTATTTTGCAATCTTTGCAAAGCAACCCTAACATTATATATATATTTGAGATCCCTAACCAAAGCTCCCTTTGGCTGAAGCATCCACCTGCATTAGTGAGAGTGCCTTGAGGAGGTGCTGTAAATGCAATGTTAGGCAATTAAGGAAAGGAAATGCTGGCCAGATCATTTGTTTTCTCATAGATTATCTTTCCAAATGTGGACCAGCAGGAACAATTTTCAGGCTGACTTTGGAAATTTAGGGACTTCCTATAGCTCAGGGGCCTCCCTTGTGGCTCAGCTGGCAAAGAATCCATCTGCAGTGTGGGAGATCTGGGTTTGATCCCTGGGTTGGGAAGATCCCCTAGAGAAGGGAAAGGCTACCCACTCCAGTATTCTGGCCTAGAGAATTCCATGGACTGTATAGTCCATGGAGTTGCAAAGAGTCAGACATGACTGAGCTACCTTCACTTCTCTATAGCTTAGATGGTAAAGAATCTGCCTGCAGTGCAGGAGACCCAGGTTCGATTCCTGGTTCAGGAAGATCCTCTGGAGAAGGGAATGGCAATACTCCAGCATTCTCACCTGGAGAATCCCATGGACAGAGGAGCCTGGTGGGCTGCAGTCCATGGGGTCACAAAGAGTGGGACACAACTGAGCAACTAATATTTGGAAGATTACTACAGGAAACTGTATGTGAAACATGGATTTCAAAATTTTTAAATAGGCATACTTAGAGAATGTGAAAGTAACATTTTAGAATAAAGGAACAGTTCTATACATAGGTGAATACTAAGTCTCAACAAAGTACAGGGAAATCTTATTGTTATGAACCTTGTGTTCTTTAAGCTTTTTAGGCCATTGACTCTATTTCTAAGCTTCTAAACTATTAATCATTTTCCATCCTCTTAGATTTTGGAACAGGCCACAGAATTGCAATAAAAACCTTAAAAATTATTTTGGACTGATTATTGTGTAATGTCCCAAGAAAGTCACATGAAGACTCTTATCACTTGAGTGAGAATCACATGTTGCAAGTGAAGATGCTGTCACAGTCTATATTCTGCTGTTTCTTTGCCCTTAGGTTTCATAGTCCTTCTCTGGTATTTTGTGATGGATTTATCAGCAAAGCCAGCAGAACGAGATTAGCTGTGAGGATTCTCAGTACATACAGAACAAGGGTGGGCAAACTGCAGCTTAGGGGCCAAATCATGCCCTCGCTTGTTTTAAAATAAAGATTATTGAAATACAGCCATGTTGTTTAGTTACTGCCAGTGGCTGTTTTTGCACTGTAACAGCATAGCTGAGTATTTGTATCAGAAACAGTCTGGTTCACAAAGCCAAATATATGTACCACCTGAACATTTACAGAAAAAAATGCATTAAACTTTGGCATACAAGACAAAGCACTGAGTTAAGAAATAGGTAAGGAAATGACATTCTGAAAGTATTATCGATTTATCACTGCAGTCACTAGATATCTATTCTCTTTTTATAAAAAAACTTGCATGTGTTGATATATTACTCAGCTGGACTATTGTTTCTGAAACCAATCACCAAGATGAAGTCCATCATGCCTTCCTTCAAGATTCTCAGCTGAATCATATCTAATGCTGAAAAACCTTCTTCAGTACTCACAAATGGATCTGACTAGTCTTTGCTATGCATACTCACATTTTTTCTAGTATTTTTGGTATTAGAGAGTATTTAAGGGCTTCCCAGGTGGCACTGGTGGTAAAGAATCCACCTGCCAATACAGGATATGAGGGTTTGATCCTTGGGTCGGGAATACCCCCTGGAGGAGGGCATGACAGTCCACTTCAGTATTCTTGCCTGGAGAATCACATGGACAGAGAAGCCTGGCGGGCTACAGTCCATAAGGTCATGAAGGGCCAGACATGACTGAAGCAACTTAGCATGCATGCACACATTTGTACATATCTACCTTCCCCCACAACCTGTAAGCACCTCCAATCTTAATCATCATTGTATCCATCTCTTACACACTGCCTGCTGTGTGTGGTAGATATTCAGTGAATGTTTGCTGAAGTTAGCTGAAGAAGAAAAAGTGGTAAGCAGAAGTCTTGAGAAATTAACTTACTGAAGATCACACAGTCAGCATGTGATAAAGCTCAGATTTGAACCCAGATCTGAAAATAAATGCTCTTTCCATTTATTTTACCGCTTCTAATCAGGAGACTGGAGTTTTCATTTTCATTCTGCTATGGGTAATATGAATCTTTATCTATAAAATAAGGATTTTATATATTTCAAGCCCTCTTCTCTAAAATTTGATGTGCTCTAGGACAGTCATTTCACTAAATCATCATGGAGGTTATTAAAAAAAAAAAAAAACAGCTATGGTAAATGGCTACTTTGTGGTTCAAGTCGGGACTGCAAAGGCTACTTAAGGTCATCTAATTTAGAAAAAAAAAATCTCAAAGAAGGGCCAGTTGCCTCCCTGATAGGTGGCTATTGATAAGTTTTGAATGATACTGAGGGCTGCTTAGCTGTGCCCAGGGAAAGGCTGAGTGGTCGTTGGTTAGGGTGTTGGAGAAACATAAGAATTGGGGTGGGGGTGGAAGGGGAGGGTGGATTGAGTGATTTCTTATTTATGTTCCAGCTGTGAGACTATAAGACAAGTAACTCATTCTTTAGTGATATTTTTAAATTAATTAATTTAATTGGAGGCTAATTACAATATTGTAGTGGTTTTCGTCATACACTGACAAGAATCAGCCATGGGTGTACGTGTGTCCCCCATCCTGAACCCCCCTCCCACGTCCCTCCCCATCCCATCCCTCAGGGTTGTCCCAGTGCACGACTCTGAGCGCCCTGTCTCATGCATCGAACTTGGACTGGTGATCTATTTCACATATGATAAAACACATGTTTCAATGCTATTCTCTTAAATCATCCCATCCTTGCCTTCTCCCACAGAGTCCAAAAGTCTGTTCTTTGTATCTGCATCTCTTTTGCTGTCTCACATATAGGGTCGTCATTACCATCTTTCTAAATTCCATATGTATGTGTTAATATACTGTACTGGTGTTTTCCTTTCTGACTTACTTCACTCTGATTAGTAGGCTCCAGTTTCATCCACCTCATTAGAACCGATTCAAATGTGTTCTTTTTAATAGCTGAGTAATATTCTGTTGTGTATATGTACCACAGCTTTCTTATCTATTCATCTGCTGATGGACATCTAGGTTGCTATGTCCCACCTATTGTAAACAGTGCTGTGATGAACACTGGGGTACACGTGTCTCTTTCAATTCTGGTTTCCTCAGTGTGTATGCCCAGCAGTGGGATTGCTGGGTTTTATGGCAGTTCTATTTCCAGTTTTTAAGGAATCTCTACACTGTTATCCACACTGTTCTCCATAGTGGCTGTACTGGTTTGCATTCCCACCAACAGTGTAAGAGGGTTCCCTTTTCTCCACACCCTCTCCAGCATTTATTGTTTGTAGACTTTTTGATAGCAGCCATTCTGACCAGCGTGAGATGGTACCTCATTGTGGTTTTGATTTGCATTTCTGTGATAACGAGTGATGTTGAGTATCTTTCTTACGTGTTTGTTAGCCATCTGTATATCTTCTTTGAATAAATGTCTATTTAGTTCTTTGGCCCAGGGATAGGTGTTAGCTCTTCTCTAAATTTTTGATAGAATTCACCTATGAAGCCATCTGGTCCTGGGCTTTTGTTTGTTGAAGATTTTTTATTACAGTTTCAATTTCCATGCTTGTGATGGGTCTGTTTCTATCTCTTCCTGGTTGAGTTTTGGGAGGTTATACTTTCCTAAGAATTCATCCATTTCTTCCAAAATGTCCATTTTGTCATATAGTTGCTGATAGTAGTCTCTTATGATCCCTTGCATTTCTGTGTTGTCTGTTATGATTTCTCCATTTTCATTTCTAATCCTGTTGATTTGATTCTCCCTTTTCCTTGATGAGCCTGGCTAATGGTTTGTCTATTTTATTTATCTTTTCAAAGAATCAGCTTTTAGTTTTGTTGATTTTTATTATAGTCTCCTTTGTTTCTTTTTCATTTATTTCTGCCCTAATTTTTATGATTTATCTCCTTCTACTAACCCTGGGTTTCTTCATTTCTTCTTTTTCTAGTTGCTCTAGGTGTAGAGCTAGGTTATTTATTTTTCTCCTGTTTCTTGAGGTAAGCTTGTATTGCTATGAACCTTCCCCTTTGCACTGCTTTTACTGAATCCTATGGACTTTGGGTTGTTGTGTTTTCATTTTCATTTCTTTCTATGAATATTTTGATTTCTTTTTTGATTTCTTCTGTGATTTGTTGGTTATTCAGAAGTGTGTTGTTTAGCCTCCATATGTTTATATTTTTAATAGTTTTTTTTTCCCCTGTAGTTGACATCTAATCTGATCACATTGTGATCAGAAAGGATGCTTGGAATGATTTCAATTTTTTTGAATTTACCAAGGCTAGATTTATGGCCCAGGGTGTGATCTATCCTGGAGAAGGTTCCCTGTGCACTTGAGAAAAAGGTGAAATTCATGGTTTTGGGGTGAAATGTCCTATAGATATCAACTGGGTCTAACTGGTCCACTGTATCATTTAAAATTTGTGTTTCCTTGCTAACTTCCTGTTTGGCTGATCTATCCATAGGTGTGAGTGGGGTATTAAAGTTTCCCACTATTATTATAAACAGTGCTGCGATGAACATTGGGGTACACGTGTCTCTTTCCCTTCTGGTTTCCTCAGTGTGTATGCCCAGCAGTGGGATTGCTGGATCATAAGGCAGTTCTATTTCCAGTTTTTTAAGGAATCTCCACACTGTTCTCCATAGTGGCTGTACTAGTTTCCATTCAAGCAACCTAGATGTCCATCAGCAGATGAATGGATAAGAAAGCTGTGGTACATATACACAATGGAGTATTACTCAGCCATTAAAAAGAATACATTTGAAGCAGTTCTAATGAGGTGGATGAAACTGGAGCCTATTATACAGAGTGAAGCAAGCCAGAAAGAAAAACAACAATACAGTATACTAACGCATATATATGGAATTTAGAAAGATGGTAACAATAACCCTGTGTACGAGACAGCAAAAGAGACACTGATGTATAGAACAGTCTTATGGACTCTGTGGGAGAGGGAGAGGGTGGGAAGATTTGGGAGAATGGCATTGAAACATGTAAAATATCATGTATGAAACGAGATGCCAGTCCAGGTTCGATGCACGATACTGGATGCTTGGGGCTAGAGCACTGGGATGACCCAGAGGGATGGTATGGGGAGGGAGGAGGGTTCAGGATGGGGAACACATGTATACCTGTGGCGGATTCATTTTGATATTTGGCAAAACTAATACAATTTTGTACAGTTTAAAAAAAAACAACAAAAAAAACATTCCCTAAAGTTTCCCACTATTATTGTATTACTGTTAATTTCCCCTTTCATACTTGTTAGCATTTGTCTTACATATTGTAGTGCTTTTATGTTGGGTGCATATGTATTTATAAATTGTTATATCTTCTTCTTGGATTGATCCTTAGATCATTTGGACACTTCTTTGTATCTTTTCAGGGCTTCCCTCATAGCTCAGTTGGTAAAGAATCTGCCTGCAATGTGGGACACCTGGGCTTGACCCCTGGGTCACAAAGATCCCCTGGAGAAGGGAATGGCAACCCACTTCAGTATTCTTGCCTGGAGAATCCCATGGACAGAGAATCCTGGCAGGCCACAGTCCATGGGGTTGCAAGGTGGCTCAGATGGTAAAGCATCTGCCTGGAATGCAGAAGACCCAGATTTGATCCCTGGGTCGGGAAGATCCCTTGGAGAAGGAAATGGCAACCCACTCCAGTACTCTGGCCTGGAAAATTCCACGGGTGGAGGAGCCTGGTAGGCTACAGTCCAAGAGGTTGCAAAGAGTTGGACACGACTGAGTGACTACACTTTTGTCTCTTTTTTGCCTTTATTTCAAAGTCCATTTTATCAGAGTATTGCTACCCCTGCTTTATTTGGTCTCCATTTGCATGAAATATCTTTTTCCAGCTTTTCACTTTCAGTCTTGTATTTGTCCTTGGTTTGAGGTGGGTCTCTTGAGCATATATAGGGGTCTTGTTCTTTAGTGATATTTCTATCACATTCACAAAGTAACTCATTCACTTGGAATTATCAAGAGGGCATGCCATTGCTGAAGAGTTCCACTTGGAATTTATATTATGCCAGCAGAGAATCCCAGGGACAGGGGAGCCTGGTGGGCTGCTGTCTATGGGGTCGCACAGAGTCGGATACGACTGATATGACTTAGCAGCAGCAGCAGCTCCCTCCCAGTTACTTATGTATGCTGGTGTTTGATTCACCCTCTAGAAGTACAGGAAATCAATTAAATCAATAGATAGTAATATATAGAAGGTATTTTAGATTGGTTAACATCATGAGAAACACTGGGCTGTAAGAAGCACAAGCTTGAATCAAGATTGCCAGGAGAAATGTCAATAACCTCAGATATGCATATGACACCACCCTTATGGCAGAAAGGGAAGAGGAACTAAAAAGCCTCTTGATGAAAGTGAAAAAGGAGAGTGAAAGAGTTGGCTTAAAGCTCAACATTCAGAAAACGAAGATCATGGCATCTGGTCCCATCACTTCATGGCAAATAGATGGGGAAACAGTGTTAGGCTTTATTTTAGGGGGCTCCAAAATCACTGCAGATGGTGATTGCAGCCATGAAATTAAAAGATGCTTACTCCCTGGAAGGAAAGTTATGACTAACCTAGACAGCATATCAAAAAACAGAGATATTACTTTTCCAACAGCCATGAAATTAAGATGCTTACTCCTTGGAAGGAAAGTTATGACCAACCTAGATAGCATATTCAAAAGCAGAGACATTACTTTGCCAACAAAGGTTCGTCTAGTCAAGGCTATGGTTTTTCCAGTGGTCATGTATGGATGTGAGAGTTGGACTGTGTGGAAGCTGAGTGCTGAAGAATTGATGCTTTTGAACTGTGGTGTTGGAGAAGACTCTTGAGAGTCCCTTGGACTGCAAGGAGATCCAACGAGTCCATTCTGAAGGAGATCAGTCCTGGGATTTCTTTGGAAGGACTGATGCTAAAGCTGAAACTCCAATACTTTGGCCACCTTACGGGCAGAGTTGACTCATTGGAAAAGACTCTGATGCTGGGAGAGATTAGAGGGAGGAGGAGAAGGGAACAACAGAGGATGAGATGGTTGGATGGCATCACTGACCTGATGGACGTGAGTCTGAGTGAACTCCGGGAGTTGGTGATCAACAGGGAAGCCTGGCGTGCTGTGATTCACGGGGTTGCAAAGAGTCAGACACGACTGAGCAACTGAACTGAGCTGAACTGACATACACACATATATATAATGGACTACTACTTAGCCATAAAAAAGAGGAAATCTCACCATTTGTGACACTATAAATGGATCTTGAATGTATTAAGCTAAGTGAAATGAGTGCGTAGGATGGAGAAAGACAAATCCTTTAAAGTTTCATTCCTGTGTGCAATGTAATAATAAATAGTAAACCAAATCAAACATCAATGACAACAAAAACTACATACATACAGAGAAGAGAGTAGTGGTTTCCAGAGTAGGAGAGGGAGGGAAGAGGAGAGTGAGTAAAGGGAAAGAAGAAATTAAGACAGGAAATCTGCAAAACTTTCTGTGGTCATGCCAAGCAGGATAGACAGTACTGGTCCCTTTGCTCCCCTCTGTCCCTCCCCGATGCAGTAACAGTAACTGATGCCAAAGATACTGAGCCCATATTGTGAAAACGAGAGGAAGGCAAAGTTTGCAGAGATGTCAACTATGGTATCATGGCAATTTATTTCCTTGAGAAGCTTGATACATGAGGGAAAAAGAATCCTCCTTTGGTTTGTCACCATGAAGCATGTTGCTGCTTGCAGCCTAGTTCATTCCTATCTGATAGGATAGAATTATACCCTCTACAAGGCTGTAGACGGTTTATGGGACTTTGGAGCCACAAACACCTGTGTTTGAATTCCCATTCTGATATTGTGTGACCTCGTATAATCATCTCTCTCTAAGATGCCATACCTTCATCTACAAAATAGAAATAACACTAATACTCAAAGGCTTGTTGTGAGAACCAAAGCGGATAACAGGTTAAAGGCATTATGGAAAAGAAGTGACATGTAGTATAGGCTCAGCAAATATCATATGTTGCTGTCACTATTAGTAGTATTTGTATCATTTGCCAAACACTGCACATAATGAGGTAAATAATGATTCACTATGTTTTCTTTTTTTAAAGTAATCTAAAAACAACTTATTTAAGTAGGAATAACTACATCCATTTCATGGTGAGAAGACTGAAGCTCAAAGAGGCTAAGGAATTTGCCAGATATACAGCTGGGTAATGACAGAATTGGAATTTTATATATACTTTAAATCCTATATTTTTCTCTATGACTTTGTTTTCCTTTCATCCAATATATCCCATAGACTGTTCAAGAAATGTTGAAGAGACTGAGATTTAGAGAACTCTGGGATAAAATTAACTCAGATTTAATGCAGAATTTCTTAGAACCTTTAATATGCTAATACATGCAGTGAATCTTTAAGGGGGTCATAATAATAAGTTTCCCATTTTTATGGTATGCATTGTGTTACGAGTTGAACTTTGTCCCCCTAAAAAGATACATTGGAATAGTAATACCCAGTACTGTAGAAGATGGCCTTATTTGGAAATAGTGTCCTTGTAAAAGTAGTCAAGATGAGGTCATCAGTAAGGTCATTAATATTAATGTGACTACTATCCATATAGCAAGGGGAAATTTGGACCAGAGGCAGACACACACACACAGTGATGATGCCACGTAAACACAAAGACAGAGGCTGAAGTCATGAATCTGCAATCCGAGGAATGCCAAATATTGCTGGAAAATCACCAGAAGCTTGGAAAGAAATATGGAACAGATTCTCCCTCATAAGCCTCAAAAGGAACCAGCCCTGCAGACACCTTGATACTGGATTTCCAGCCTCCAGAACTGTGAAACAATAAATTGCTGTTCGGAAGCCACTTGATACTTTGTTATGTCAGCACTAGCAAATTGATACACATGGAATACACTTTTTGGAGAAGTCTTGACTACATCACCTCCTAAATTTCTTCTCTAGGTTGATCAACCCAAGTTCTCACAGCCATTTCTCATGCAGTATAAGCTAAATGCATGAGCTCATTATAAATCTCAAATTACTAATATATAAAGAGGACCTTCACCTTATTAATAAAGCCAGAATCAGGATATTTAAGACAGAATATCGATGGATCAGAAAATAGTTTTCAAGCAATAGTGTATAAAGCAGGATGTATTATAAGTCCCCTCTTTTTGATTCAAACTTTAATGATTGGATAAAGTTCTAGATGTATAAAGGCACAGGAACATTACTTCCCTTGTAATACTTTCTATAAAATTTGAAAAGGTAACCTTTCTTTTACATTTTATTTCTCTTTTAAAAAAGTATCTGACTACTCAGATTTTATTAAAAAAAGAAACTTTGCTATTGAAAAGCCATCATAAAAATATTTAAAAATATTAGAATATCTATATTGTGAGTGATACTCCCTTAGATGCGGAGCTCTTGTGCAGTGTGCAACCTTAACATACATGCATGGCAGCCCTAACACAGCCATGCTCAGGTGACCACAAATATAGATACCCTCCACAGGTAGTTGGTTTTATTTTCATGAATTCTGTGTGTGTGTGTGTTAGTTGCTCAGTCATGTCCAACTCTTTAGCAACCCCATGGACTGTAGCCCGCCAGGCTTCTGTCCACTGGAGTGGATTGCCATTCCCTTCTCCAGAGGAGCTTCCCAACCTAGGGATCGAACCCCATTCTCCTGCATCACAGGCAGTTTCTTTACTGTTTGAGCTACAGGGAAGTCTGAGAAGACTTAAATAACAAAAGGCCCTAGTAAGTAACTGCTGCAGAAGAGATCCACATTGACAGAGAAATGCCAACACGGTTTCCTTTGGCAGAGATTCCCCCAACATATGATTGAGAGCTATGTACAATATCTTCTCATTTAACTAGGTAATATTTTCCCAATCAATTTATCTCAATGAGTATACCACTCAGTTGCTTTATTAAAGAAATACTAAATTCTATGTGTGGTTTACTAAAAAAAAATATAGCCAAGATAGATCTTTGATTATTCAGGCTTTAAAAGAAAATCCCAGGCTAAAATTAATAAGGCTATGCTCTTCAATTAGCTTTTAACCTGAATAAGTTCATGAGTGTCTTCCAGGGGCTTCATAAACCATTTGTGTTTTTCTAGGGATGACTCCATAATTTTCATCAAATATGCGAAAGGGTATGTGTCACAAAGTGGTTAAAAGCCACTAGCCTATGGTGAATGCTGAGGGCTTACACACCCATATCTATATGGGAGAGTGAATCTAGGGCTTCTTGAGAACTTGCATCTGGCCACAGATGCACGTTCAACCAACCTCCATGCAGAGACAGAGGACCTAGTCAATACCGGGCTTATAAACCTTCCTAAAAGACTGGGGAGGATTGAATGAGATGATGGATGTGGAACACTTAATACCGAGTCCAGCATACAGTACGGAGAAGGCGATGGCACCCACTCCAGTGCTCTTGCCTGGAAAACCTCACAGACGGAGGAGCCTGGTGGGCTGCAGTCCATGGGGTCGCTAAGAGTTGGACACGACTGAGAGACTTCCCTTTCACTTTTCACTTCCATGCGTTGGAGAAGGAAATGGCAACCCACCCCAGTGTTCTTGCCTGGAGAATCCCAGGGACGGGGGAGCCTGGTGGGCTGCCGCCTATGGGGTCGCACAGAGTCGGACACGACTGAAGCGACTTAGCAGCAGTAGCAGCAGCAGCATACAGTAAGCACTAAGTGTTCCCTAGTATTAATATTGCTAGTTTGGCAGATTCCTGATGAATATGGCTTTACTTTTACAACCATGCAAAATGCTTGTACTGCAGGTTTAATATCTTATTCAGTTCCATTTCATACTTATCAAAATTTGATAAAGCAAAAATGATTTTTATGGAATATTTACTGAAAAATTTGTTCTTCATCTGGTCCTCTAGACACTCTAAACTCTATCTTTGAGCTAATCTAAGCCATCAGTGAGCAATATATCTAGAAATCAATGTTTTCCAATTCCCATCTCACTCCCTTTTCAATATAAGGAATTGCTTTTATAGAGTCATGCTTTGGCATCAGCCCATCCATGTCTATTAAAGGATTTTATTATTTAAGCTCGAGAGATTTCATTATTGTATTTATTATAAACATATTTTTGAGGGCATTGTAAACTGTATCATATAAAGCTCTTTTTGTAAGGACCAACAGGAAATACTTCTTTGCTTTAAGCTCCAGGAAAAATTACGTTTCTCCAGGAAAAAATTTGAAAAGCTTATTCCAAATTTTAGGGCATTTAAATAACTTATCATCTGTTCTTTTCACTGGCTACGCAGAGTCAGGTTTTTATTTACTTTTAACAAATATAGATGATCCCTACAGCATATATGCTACATATAATGCTACTGATGATACCATCTATTTTAAACACTTATTATATTCTATTTCTGATTATTTTTCTTAATTTTATTTGCATTTTATGTACTGTATTATATCCACATATATAAAACTAGTTAAAATTCTTAAGACGGAGCATACATACATATATATATACACATATCAGATCAGATCAGCCGCTCAGTCGTGTCTGACTCTTTGTGACCCCATGAATCGCAGCACGCCAGCCTCCCTGTCCATCACCAACTCCCGGAGTTCACTCAGACCCACGTCCATCGAGTCAGTGATGCCATCCAGCCATCTCATCCTCTGTCGTCCCCTTCTCCTCCTGCCTCCAATCCCTCCCAGCATCAGAGTCTTTTCCAATGAGTCAACTCTTCGCATGAGGTGGCCAAAGTACTGGAGTTTCACTTTAGCATCATTCCTTCCAAAGAAATCCCAGGGCTGATCTCCTTCAGAATGGACTGGTTGGATCTCCTTGCAGTCCAAGGGATGCTCAAGAGTCTTCTCCAACACCACAGTTCAAAAGCATCAATTCTTCAGCGCTCAGCCTTCTTCACAGTCCAACTCTCACATCCATACATGACCACAGAAAAAACCATAGCTTTGACTAGACACACATACACACACATATATAAATACTTAAATACATAAATAAATAATACATGGAACTCATCTACTGTGGTAAAGTAGTTAACCTCTCTACGCACTTCACTGTTTTTAGATTTCAAAATGGTAGCTATTTCAGAGAACTGTAATGTATATAGTAACATTTGATTTATTGATACATATTAATTGGGAGTATGGAACAGAGTGTCCCATCAATATTTGTTCTTTTACTGTCCTTCTAAAGAACTTGCAATTTTGACAAATCAGTAGTCAGCAGAAATATTAATTTGCCAGTAATCCTAGGGAAGTGGTGATTCTGGTTCTTGGCATGAGGTGAAGACTTAAAAGGACCTGCCTCAGCAGATTTAGGTTGAAACACTAATTAGAAGAGACTGTAACGATGGGGGAGGAGTAGAATGGATACACTGTGCTTCACATCTAAATTCATATAGTAATTAAAATGTGGTCACAGTTCTCAACAATGCCAGCTCTTAGGCAAGAAGGCTTTAGGGCTTAAATAGTGGGATTGCTGAATTCAGGTGAAGTTTTATCTGACGAACTGCTTGAGGCATACAGGGCACATCTTTGTGCTTAAGAGAGGCAATGTCTTTCTCTGAACTTTACCTTTTCAAAGGTGTATTGACTCATAGAACTTCTTAAACAAATGAGGCCATGCAATTTGGAAAAAAAAAAAAAATGGATGTTAGGATTCCACCAAACCAAAGGAAGACTTTTGTTTGTTTTTTCCCTATAGCGTGAAGTACTTGTGTTTTTCTTCCACTAGGTTAAAAAGCAACATACATTTCCAGTTTGAGTGAGCCACATGAGAGATTTTGTGGGAGATTTAGGATAAAGTACAGCAGCAGCCATTAGGTAACACACAAATCTGCTGGCTCACCTCACTGGCACAGGCATTGGCTAGACCAAGACATTAAGACATTGTTGAAGTCTCAAAATTACTTTGTGGTAATAGTACTTCTGGTATTCCCTGAAATTCTGGGAAGGGGTAATATTCTACCTGGCTACTGTTCCTTAAAACAGATTTTATGGAAGTTTATGAAAGAAGAAGCTAAAGTGTTTTTTAGAATGACTGATAGTAGTAGGTTCTCAGAAACATTTTTAATTCAGAGATGACTGAAAACAGTTTTATTCCTTTCTCCTAAAGCCTGCATCCTACCCTCTTACAATATGCATTATTCCTCTTTTTCACTTCAGAACATTCAAGTTCTCCCACTATACCAGATATTATTCATGGGCATCTAAATGTACTCAAAACCCTCTCCCATCTTTAACAATATTTCTTTTCCAGCTATCACTGTTTCCCTCCTTCTATTTACAACCAAACTCCTCAAGAACAGTTCTCTCTGTCCACTTTGTCACCGCCTCGCTTCTCAACTAACTCCAAACAGGTTTCTACTACTTGCCATAGAGGCTGTTGAAGATTTCTTTGGTTTACACATTCAATGGAGAGTTTTAGGATCGATTTAGCAATACAATTTGAAAGCCTTAGCAATATCTCATATATCCCAAACCAAACTCTTATTCTTCTCCCTAAAAAGCTGGTCTTCCCCCAGTGTTTCTTCTGTTGGTGAAATAGTATCACTATTCAGCCAGCTGCAAAACCCAGAAATCTGAGGGAAGGTGGGAGAAGAAAATTGGTTGCTTTCATTTCTTAACTTCTGCAATGGTTTCTGATAAAAACCAAGACTCTTCCTCGATGAGCCATATTACTTTTGCTCCAGAGCGTGGGACTTACTTTTCCTCAAAACCAATCTCAATTCAGCAGCCATAGTTTTGGGAAACATGATCATTTCAATAACTCTCAAATGGCACTCATTGCTCTTTGAGTAAAAGCTAAAATCTTTAATGTGGACCTCAAGGTACAGACGGTCCATTTTTGTTTTTGTTTCTCTCCTCTCTGCTTGATTCTCTGGCCTCCTGTCACTCTGGCCTTGCTCTTTCCCACCTCAGAATGCTTGCAAAGGCTGAATCATCTCTTTGTAATAGATTTCTTCTATAATTTTACTGTATTATCCAGTTTACAAACCAACTCCCACTAATTCTCTAGCTCTCGCATTTCTTCACCCCTGATAGCAGATCCCCTTACACTCATTGCTCTAGTCCTCTATGACATGGTCACCAATAAATGCTCAAATATAGCTTCCAGGAGGCTGCACACAGCCTATTCCTTACTATACTATTAGCATCTAGCACAATGTATGTTCTCAATAAATTTTTGAATTGATGAATTTTCTGATTCAATCATTATTCTAATTCCTCCATAAAGTATTTAAACATTTTCCTTTTTAAAATCTAAGTAAAATAGCCTATCAACTAAAATTCAATGTACAAAAATGTTTCAAAGTGGAAGATTTTAGCAGGTGAGTCATTGTACTAAAATCAGGTTCCCAATGCATTATAGATATTCAATATGTATTTTACTATGTGAATTATAAAGGTGTATTAGCCTGCTTACTTATAATCTTTAAGGCAATGAAACTGCATTAGTAAATTTAAACTCAAACAAATGACACTTTTTGGCATATCTATCTCCTTTTCTCCTCCTATATTTATTTCTCTAATTTTGAGAAGGGAATACATTTTTTTTTCTCAAAACATTTTTTTTTCCTGGCAGAATAACTGTTTTCAGAGATGAGAAAAAAGCTATTTGTTGGAAATATGACGAAAGATTTCTTATTAAAGTGAATAACTGTGGAGAATTGCTCTCACAGACACTTTAAAAGTGTTGTCTTTAGAAGAACAGGAGAGATAATTAAGTTCCAGATCTTAAAACCAACCATCAATCCCCAGATTTATCACACCATGGCTTGTCACCCACCCCTGCAACCCAGAATCAGCCCCAGGAACTAGCAGTGCCTTTCAGCAGTGCAGAAGGTTCTGGACTCCTGGAAAGTTCTGCTCTCACCAATTTCATGGAAGCTGGTGATTATAGCATTAGGCTTACTGCACCAGCTTGATTCAGATGCAACTTCACTTCCTTTTCTTTCCTTTAACAAACACTTTTTGGGCATCTATTATATATAACGAGCATGAGTCCTGCCCTGTGCAAGGTAAAGTTTTGTGGCAATTGATAAGTACATAGACTCTGTTTTAGTTCATGGGGCTTCCCTGATAGCTCAGATGGTAAAGAACCAGCTTGCAATGCAGGAGACCCAGGTTTGATCCCTGGGTTGGGAAGATCCCCTTGAGAAAGGAATGGCTACACACTCCAGTATTCTGGCCTGGAGAATCCCATGGACAGAGCAGCCTGGCAGGCTACAGCTCATGGGGGTCGCAGAAAATCGGACACGACTGAGCGACTACCACTTTGACTTTTAGTTCATAATCTATAGGGCCTCCTGGCCAAAAGGATATGCTGATACAAGCCTGAGCAGGATGTTCTGGCAACAGAGAAGCTTGACCTGCAAAGTCCTCTTGCAGGGGGTAGTGGTTGAGCTAGGACATGAAGGGCAAGTAAGTGAGCCTCGTGATACAGGAACACAAAAGGGAGAGGAGAGGTGCTGTGAAGGCACAAGATGCATCCACTGGCTGGGAGCTCTAGATGCTCAGCGGTGTAATTGTAATACGGGAGGGGTTGGATAAAGAAACTCAGAAAGGATCTTTTTCCTGCAGCCACTAAAATTTTGAAGCAAACGTGACACTTTACGAAAATGCTGCTAGATGGATGGATTAGAAGAGTTAGGATACCCTGAAGGGAAGAACATGACTTTGCACCTTATTCTTCCAGCAGCTTGCCCAGCCAAACATAAGTCTTTACCAACTGAGCTATGAGGGAAGAACTAAACATAAGTCAGTGTTCAATAAATATGTATTGAATATTTTTTCTGAGTAGAGGTACCAGTAAGTCATCACTCAGCTGTCTATACCTCAAGTAATAGAGTTCAGGTTGTTTCTAAACAGAAGGATAACAGGGAAAAAGGGGAGAGGGCACTGGGCACCAAAGACCTGACGTGGAGGCAAAAGTAGAGGCTGAAGGTATAGAAATGGGAAGATGCCTGTGTACGAGACAGCAAAAGAGACACTGATGTATAGAACAGTCTTATGGACTCTGTGGGAGAGGGAGAGGGTGGGAAGATTTGGGAGAATGACATTGTAACATGTAAAATATCATGTAAGAAACGAGTTGCCAGTCCAGGTTCGATGCACGATACTGGATGCTTGGGGCTAGTGCACTGGGACGACCCAGAGGGATGGTATGGGGAGGGAGGAGGGAGGAGGGTTCAGGATGGGGAACACATGTATACCTGTGGTGGATTCATTTTGATATTTGTCAAAACTAATACAATTATGTAAAGTTTAAAAAAAAAATAAATGGAAAGGGATTTGAAAAAAAAAAAAAACATTTGCAAACATTCCCTTCTAATTTTTCAACATGAAATAGGTATGCATTTTTCCAGGATACAAATAAAAGTCATATTTGTTGGAAAAAAAAAAAAAGAAATGGGAAGATGAGGGCACCTCGGATAGATGTTTCAGGCCCATTAATTTTCCTAGGGGCAACAACTCCCAACTCGGCATGTCAATTTCCACAGGAAGAAAAGGTCACCACTACTGTTGTCCCATCGCTAAGTCACGTCTAACTCTTTGCGACCCCATGGATTGCAGCACGCCAGGCTCCTCTGTCCTCCATTATCTCCCAGAATTTGCTCAAATTCATGTCCATTGAGTCACTGATTCTATCTAACCATCTCATCCTTTGCCACCCCCTTCTCCTGTTGCCTTCAATCACCATAAATGTACATAATACAGACTAGCTTTAGGTAGGCACTGCAGGCTGCAGTCCATGGGGTCGCAAAGTGTCGGACACGACTGAGCGACTTCACTTTCACTTTTCACTTTCATTCATTGGAGAAGGAAAGGGCAACCCACTCTAGTGTTCTTGCCTGGAGAATCCCAGGGACAGGGGAGCCTGGTGGGCACAGAGTCGGACACGACTGAAGCGACAGCAGCAGCAGCAGCAGCCCTAAGTGCTTTCAGGCACAAACATTCGCTGTGTCTATGTATCGAGGACCCACAGATACAGTCCCTGTCATGGATCTAAGATGCCAGCAAGAAGACAGAGGACAAACAAGGAAAACAGTAACTATTTGCATATTCCCAAACTGAGAGACGGCAAAGTGTAATTGTCCAGAGTAAGATATTTGGAACTAAGACTGCCTGGCCTTGAATTTTAACTTGACCACCAGCTGTGGCTGTGTGACTTTAGGAAAGTTATATACCTGCTCTGCCTTCTTCCCTGACCTATAAAATCAGGTCAGTAGTTATTATGTATCTCTTTAGGTTATGCAGAGTATTAAATGAGCAAACAGGTATAAAGATTTTAGAAGAAAGCCTGGTAAATACTAAATATCATTATAAAATATTCCTATTAAAATTTTATTGTAACAATCAGCATAAGTAAGCGCTATGAAGGAAACTCAAAGCAGAGTAAAGGAAAAGAGACCTCGACAAGGCCAGGGTAGGAAATGGGAGTAGGGGGAAATCCCTGAGAGAGAGAGATCCGGAAAAGGGATTCGGAGGAGATAACATTTCAGGAAGAGACCTGAAAGAAACGGGGCAGTGAGTCATAAGAGTATTTGGCAGGAGCATTTCAGAGAGAGAAGGGCCAGCACAGAGTGAGCAAGTGCCACTGGACAGAAACCAGTTTGGCTTGACGGGATAAGGAGTAGTAAGAAAGTTGCCGTGACCAGACCTGGGTGAGCGAGGCAGCACACAGAGGAGATGTGGCAGGAGGTGAGGCAGGAGACAGAAGCGATGGCAAAGTCATTTGGGCCCTATGGGTCACTGGAAATAGTTGAGATTTTATCCGAGATTTAAAGCCACTCTACCTTGATCAGAGATACAGCACATCTGGGTATCTTTTTTAAAAATGGTCTCCCTGACAACATAGAGAGAATGAGTTGCAGAGCAGGGGCTGTGGTAGCAGGCAATTCCGGCTGGACCTGTAGCTCGCATATCAGGCATGCAAGAGAAACACCAGCAGTCCCATTTAACAGTGCACAGCATGGGGTTCACAAAGAGTTTATCCAAAGGCACCCAGGAGCAACTCTCACCATCATCCATCTCCCGAATTCTTCACCTTCCTCCACTGAAAGGCCGTTCTCATTAAACACGAACTCTCCATTGCCCTCCCCACTCCCCCAGTAACTAGCAACATGCTTTCTAAGTCTATGAATTTGACTATTCTAGATATGCTAAATAAGTGGAATGGAACACTATTTGTCTGCACCAATACTGGAATGCATTTTTAACATTAACTTAGTTTATGTTCCACAAATAGACTATATCATTTCCACACCCCGCCCCATGCTATACAGTAGGTGCTCATTAGTTACGAGAGCTGCACATCAATGGGAATGGACTTAGTGCCACTGAACTGTACAGTTAAATATAGCTAAAATAGTATGTTCTATATTATGTGACTCATGCCACCAAAAACAAAAAGTATTGAAGACACACAGGTATTTTGACTCTAAATCTGTATATGTTTTTCACTCTGCAGGAAAGTCTTCCTGGGCTTCCCTGACTCAGTCAGATTGTCCACTGCAGTTTCTCACTGCAGCAGGTTCCCCGTCTGTCTAGTACCTATCACAGGCTGATTTTACACTAGTCGGGTGATTACTAAACTATGCTTGTTTCATGACTAAGAACAGTGGCAGTGCTTACCAGTGGGTCCTCAGGGTCTGTCTAGCACTTAGTGCAGGTATTCAAGAATTATTTGTTGAATGAATGAATAAATTGTACTGCTAAAGTAGAGGGAGCAGAATTAAGCACGAGAATAAATACAGTAACAACATGAATAAATGAGAAATTAAATTTAACACAGTAACAACAAAGACCCACTATATCTGAGTATCTGTTTTTTTTTAAATCTAGGCATTTTTTAAAGATTAGTAAAAGCAAAAAGAAAAGTATTTTTTAATAATCAAGACACTTATAAATTCTGATTGCCTAAGTCTTTTTTTTTTTTTAATCAGGGCATTAAACCAAACACAGCAGACATTTCCCCAAACTTCTTTATGTACAGGGAACATTATGTTAATGACTGTCTAAAAGTTGGCCATGCTGAAGAATTAAGACCATGGTATATACGCAGCCTTGGAAACAGACAAGAAATGAAAAAAAGTTCAAAATATTGCTATTATATTAGCAAAGGCAATTGCTTATGTTTGCGTAGTGCTTTCCAAACTCTAAAGAACTGCTGCATATATTATCTCATTGCTTATTCAGCAGGTACTCATCATTTCATCCATCTCTCTCTCTCTACACACACACACACACTTTTTGGATCATTTCTGAGATATCTCCTTTATAGTGGCCTTGATAAAAGCTGACTGTGATATTTTGTTAAATTCAGCTCCCATTAAGACTTGGCATTGTTTGAAACACTATCAGATGATGCTGAGCTCAGTAAGGGCACTTGTTCTTAGACCTTCTATCTTCATCAAAGAGCAAGTCCCAATCTTTCTTTTACAGAGATGGAATTGCAAAGTTGCTTCACTTTTCACTGGTATGTGATACCAAATTCCATGCTTTCATTTTATCTTGGGGAGGCCAGATACTAAGTAGATAAAAATGATTCCCTGTTCTTCAATCTAACACCTCTGAAATTAAGCCCTGGGAAAGCCATTGATAACACTGAAGTTGTAACTTCTCTCTAGGTTGTCTGGAAAAGTAACTCTAAGGATCCTCCAGGAGCAAGACTTGGCCATTATCATATTACAGCACATCAGGGGCTTCCAGGACAAGATAAAGAGATGAGGCACAGTGTCCACAAATGTGCCATCTCAGCTCTGATAACTACGACATCATTTCACAACTGGATGACTTATGTTTAATAATATATATTTTTAAATGTCACTTACTGGGAAAAGCAGCTGGCTTTGCTCTTGCTATGTACTACTACTACTAAGTTGCTTCAGTCGTGTCCGACTCTGTGCGATCCCATAGATGGAAGCCCACCAAGCTCCCCTGTCCCTGGGATTCTCCAGGCAAGAACACTGAAGTGGGCTGCCATTTCCTTCTCCAATGCATGAAAGTAAAAAGTGAAAGTGAAGTCGCTCAGTCATGTCCAACCCTCAGCAACCCCATGGACTTCAGACTTCCAGGCTCCTCCATCCATGGGATTTTCCAGGCAAGAGTACTGGAGTGGGGTGCCATTGCCTTCTCTGAATATGTAGTAACTCATTTAATCCTAAAAACAGCCCATACAATGTATATTATTACGCCCTAAATCTCCTTTTGATATACATTAAAAGAAAACTGAAGACAAGGCAAATCAGGCAACATATTCAAGTCCACACAGGTGCAAGATAGTAGGGCTGGGATCTGAACCCAGGTTATTTCTCTTACACTGATCTTTCTATTTAGTTTCATGAAAGAGAGAGACAATATCTGCGGGTTTGTTGGGAGACATGGGTATCTGAATATAAATAATAATAAGTAGAAGAACTATAATTTAAGTTCAGGTGTATCTTAAATTTTAAGTTCCTTCCACTGTGGGGGAAAAAAAAAAAAAGATCCCCTTTCCAATTCAGCAACATGTTTCCCTAAAGTGAATAAGCCTTTAAAAATACTCTTTTGGAGAATTAAAAATTATTCCCAAGTTGATTTGAAGGGTGTGTGTGTGTATTCTCTCTCTCTCTCTCTCTCTATATATATATATATACACACACACACACACACAGATACACACACATTCTAAAACAGTGGTAAAAATAAATGAACGGTTATGCATTCTTCTCACCTGTTAACCTCGTGCTTAGAAAATCTTAGTGGTGCAGATTCAAGAACAGGGGCTTGTATACTTATGGTGGATTCATGTAATTTTGCAGCAGAAAACAATAAATCATTGTAAAGCAATTATCCTCCAATTAAAAATAAGTTAAAAAAAGGAAAAAAAATACAAGGTTTGAATGCCCTATCTCTGTTAGAAGTGTCAACCCTTTTAATCCACCAGGAATTATTGAGGAATTTGTTGACTTAAACTTCATTAAGAATGCCATGGTAACCTGAAAGAGTTAATACATTTCTGGACATACTTATTTCTATTAATAAAGGTTATGCTGCCTGAAAATGATTATCTAAGGCATCTGGAATTTATATTTTAAATTAGAGAAAGTCCAGTGGCTTCTAGAGAGTATACGGCACTAAGGAAAAAGAAATTTCATCTTTTATGAAATCCTTAAGGACCCTTGCAAATGACTCTTTTCAAAAAGATGTTAAAAGGGATGCTTATTACACTTTGGCCACCTGCTCTAATTTCTGTAGCCTTCCCTAGGGTTGAATGAGGAATAAAATGGCATCCTTTTTTCTTAGGGCTATTAGGGCTTTTCATGTCTTTCCACACATCAAGATAATAAACCCTATTCTGCTTCTTCTACATTAAACAGTTGATTTTAAACATATGCTTTTGGTCCATCAAACTTGGTTAATTAATATTTCACCATAAATTTCCCATTATATTTGGTAATTCTTAAGAATGAGGGGAGGAAATCAGGATTTCTAAACTCATATTCAAAGAAAATATAATCAGTAACCTAGGAATATAATCCACTCGTAATTCCTAAAGGTATAATTTCCCCCATCATCCCAAACAATTAATGAGAAGGAACCAACAGTTCTGGTGAATAAATGAGCTTTCAAAAGGAGGAAAGAAGGTAAGTATGCCTGTGAAGGGAGATAAGTTATTAAGGAAAGGTAAGAAAATGAGAGGGGAAAATGCCTTATACGACAAATTATCTCTGTATTTTAAGGAAGGCCAATTCTTAAGAGTAAGGGGTGCCTATTTTGGTAGAAGGCCTGGAAAATAAAGATTAACAGTAATCAATCTATGAAAGGCAAGATGAATTAAATTGGCTAAATAAATGAAAAAAAAATAGGGTCAAGGATCAAATTCTTGACTATATATTCAGGCTCAAATATCAACTCAAATGTCACATCTTCCTTATAAATTCTTCCCCAACTTCTCTAGGTAACTAGGAGTTTGTGCCTCTGGAGACTTAAAGAAAATATTATACAATTATCCATTATATCTCAGAACTCATTTACAATAATTGTGACTTCCAACTCTACCCATGAAGAATTATCACTAGGGAAATTACCTCCAACTATAAATAACTAGAAAATCAGACAATTTTGTCTGATTTTGAAACCAGACACTGAAATATAAATGAATAATTTTCAGTCCTTTGGTAATAGTTATCCCTGAAATCTCCAAAAGGAGGGAAATAGATGAGATGAGGTCAACTGTTGCCCCAACTTACTGCCTGGAGGCAGTTTTTAAGGAGAGAACAAGAAATATGGAACCAACCAGAGCTCAGTTTCAATATACTGAGAAGAAAGAAACTGGAGTTCAGGGTGACTTAGGCAGGTAGAATTTATAAGCCGAATACCAACAAGAAAGAGAGTGAAAGAACACGCCAGAGCTCTGAAAGGCATCCTCCTTGTTCTTTCCAATCCTCTGGTTGTATTAATATAATAATCTAGGCATGCATAGGTAGAGACTCATGAGACCAGAGAAAGAATCACTGGAAAGTTATAGACTGAACAATTCCCAGGGTTCACATAGAGCTGGGAATATTTCACATTTCCACCAGCCAGAGTAGATAGACCTCATATTACTGGGGCATCAGGTAAAGTATAAAGAAGAATACTGCTCTAGTTATAGGATAAATTAACACTACTTAACCCTGAATGCACGCATGCTCAGTCGTGTTCGACTCTTTGTGATCCCCTGGGCTGTACCCCCCAGGCTCCTCTGTCCATGGGATTTCCCCGGCAAGAACACTAGAGTGAGTTGCCATTTCCTTCTCCAAGGGATCTTCCCAACCCAGGAATCGAACTCGAGTCTCCTGCATTGTAGGTGGATTCTTTACCATTGACCCTCCTGGGAAGCCCCACAATTTAGACATTACCACTTCATGAAAGAGGGGAAAATTGGCGGCTATATAGTGTTTTATCACTTTTTAAAATCAAGCTGAATATAAAAACTCAAAGACCTACGATTTTATAAAGTTCAACAAAAACATAAAAACGCATCTCTGGATTTTAACTCCAAGAAACCTAGGATGTTAATAAATTTATCTAAAATACGAAAATACATTTGTGGAAAGCAGATGTCTCCTGTCCATTACTTCACCAAGTCATGCCTGTACACTAACAAATCGAGGCTGGATACTCTTGCCCGAGTGTGTATTACGCTAGTCCCTTTAAAGCCGTAAAGCTCCACCTACCTTAAAGGGAAAGCCTAGGATGTCCAGGTTCACTTCCACATTTTCTCAAGTTAAAGACTTCAGGATACAGCAACCAAGGAGGGACTTATGCTGGGGAAAGGGGAGAGAAGAACGGGGGTGGAGCAAGAGATAGGCAGGGAGGGGAGGACAGAGCTGCAGTCTGGTTACTTCTCTCCTCCTCCCTGGAAGACCACACACAGAAAACCCCCAGAGCTCCAAACCAGCTGCTGTACACTTAGGAGGAACACCTGTGACAGGTTTCATGTTCCACACTAAGAATTTGGCTATAAAGAGGTGCTTTAAATATGCATCAGCTGAAGTGTTTCTGCTCCCAAAGCAGATGAGCACCTTTGTGGAGAGAACTTAAAAAAAAAAAAAAAAGCCTGTCATCTACCAAAGGCAACGTGTATTTACGTGTATGTAGCTGAGCTGGGGGAAGGGCTTGGACCCACTGAAAAGTAAATGGCAATTCCTTGCATTATATGACTGACTTGAACAACTATCTTGTTTTACTGAATACCGTAGCGCTTAAAAGTCATAAATTGTGTTCAACTTGAGTCTTCGACCCCACGCCCACCATCACAGCTTTTATCTTCTATGAAGAGTCTGCTCATCACTTTCCCACTAATCCAAAAAGCAGAAACTGCCATTAGTACTCTGAAGATGCATTTTCTTTTCCTAAGACTTCTGAGATGCTGTAGTTTAAAAAAAAAAAAAAAAAGCTGTAGTTAAAACTCCACCGCATGCCCACCCCTTCCTTTTCTGCTATCAACACAGTAGCTTTCACAACCCAGACTGCACAGATGGGAGACGCTGGGGATTACATTAAAAAGACAAGACACAATACATGGGCCCCGCCCCACCTTACCAATTAAATTTTCCCACAGGTGCAGCCTTGAAACCACTTTCCACCTTGACGTTTGGGTGGAATGAATTCCACTGGTATCTCCAGGAGAGATTTATGATTAAATTTAAGATTTTTATTCCATCTCCCTGGCAAGAAAGACCTATGAAGACACTGGCTGACAGGTTCTAGGAAATTGTATTTGTTTTTTGGTGAAAACTTCTAAGGACTTCCAGTGAAGACTAGAAGTACCAAGGGCCATTTTCTCCAACCAAGAGGGGAACTAGCCTAGGCCAAAGTCAGAATTCAGAAGGTTTAGGATAAATTAACACTAATTAACCCTAGTGGTAAGGAACCTGCCTGCCAATGCAGGAAACACAAGAGATGTGGTTCATTTCCTGGGTCAGGAAGATCCCCGGGAGTAGGGCATGGCAACCCACTCCAGTATTGTTGCCTGGAGAATCCTATGAACAGAGGAGCCTGACCAGCTACAGTCCATAGGGTCGTGAAGAGTCACACACGACTAAAGCAACTTAGCACACAAACTTGCAACCCTAGATTTAGGAAAGCCTTACTTAAAAAAAAAAAAAAAAAAAGATTAAAATCAAGCCTCAAATGTACTAAACTATACAACCTAATAGTTGCCAGATAAAATCCAGTAGCCTAAAGGAATACAGCAACCCCAGAAACCAACAATATTAAGTACACAATGTCTGACATCAAAAAAAAAAAAAAGATTACCAAGCATGAAAAGAAATAGGAAAAGATTAACCATAAGCAGGATAAAAGAATTAGTAGATACAAAGTCCAAAATTACAGAGATGATGGAATTAGATAAGAATGTTTGAAAAGTTAAAATAAAAATATTCTCCATATGCTTCATAAATGTAGAGAAAAACATGCACAGGATGAGGAAGGAAACAGAATATATAAAAATTAAAAATCAGATACCTGAAGTGAAAGGCACTGGATGGGAGTAACCACAAGATGCTATAGAAGACGACAATCAGTGAACTTAAAGAAACAGTGATGGAAACTTATTTGAAGTGAGACACAGATTTAAAAGGACTGGAAAAAAAAGAACAGAGCATCAGTGATGACTTGAATGATACCAAGTTTATTCTAACATACGGGCAAATGTAGTCTAGAAAGTGGGAGAGGGAAGGAGAATTATTTGAAAAAAACTTTGTTTTTCAGTCGTTCGGTTGTGTCTGAATCTTTGCAACCCATGGAATGCAGCATCCCAGGGTTCCCTGTCCTTCACTATCTCCCGGAGTTTGCCCAGACTTATGTCTGTTGAGTCAATGATGCCATCCAACCATCCCATCCTCTGTTGCCCCTTTCTCCTCTTGCCCTCAATCTTTAAATAGTGACCAATAATTTTACAAATTTAATAACTATAAATCCTCAGATCTAAGAAGCTCAACAAATCCTAACCAGAATGAACATAAGAAAAAACACCAATTCACCTCATGGTCAAAATAAATCCAAAAAAAACAACAACAACAGGAGAAAGGGGGAAACGGAGCATAGAGTATAAACATAGAAAGCAAAGAGCAAAACTGCAGATTGAAGTTCTACTTTATAGTAATAACTACGCCAAATGTAAATAGTTAAACGATTCAAAGTCAGAGATTAATGCATTGAATAATAAAGCAAGATCCAACTATCAATATGATAAGAAACAAATTAAATAAAGATACTAACTCCCCATAAATTGTGAACTCCTTAAGGATATGGGTTATATCTAACTCAATTTGTGTTTCTAGTGCCCAGATCAGGTACAAGTACTCAAAATTTACTCAACGATATTTGTTCAAAGAGTAACTGTATTTAAAACTTATTTCATAAAACATGCAAGGATAATCACAAGTGAAATATTCACTTTCTCTATATTAATATCAAAAGTGGTTTTATAACAACTACTTAAAAACAAACTTTTAAGAGGACATTGCATGATTTTTTATTGTTTTATGGCTAATTTATCTATTTCATCTGAAAACTCCAGAATTTGCTTAATCTAAGTCAGGTAGGAGTAGCAAAATTTTTTTTTCTGTAAAATACCAGATGGTAAATATTTTGAGAACCATATAGGCTCTGTAGAACTACTCAACTCTGACATTTTAGCATGAAAGCAGTCATTCAGTTCAGTTCAGTCGCTCAGTCGTGTCCGACTCTTTGCGACCCCATGAATCGCAGCACGCCAGGCCTCCCTGTCCATCACCAACTCCCAGAGTTCACTCAGACTCACGTCCATCGAGTCAGTGATGCCATCCAGCCATCTCATCCTCTGTCCCCCTTCTCCTCCTGCCCCCAATCCCTCCCAGCATCAGAGTCTTTTCCAATGAGTCAACTCTTCCCATGAGGTGGCCAAAGTACTGGAGTTTCAGCTTTAGCATCATTCCTTCCAAAGAAATCCCAGGACTGATCTCCTTCAGAATGGACTGGTTGGATCTCCTTGCAGTCCAAGGGACTCTCAAGAGTCTTTTCCAACACCACAGTTCAAAAGCATCAATTCTTCAGCGCTCAGCCTTCTTCACAGTCCAACTCTCACATCCATACATGACCACAGGAAAAACCATAGCCTTGACTAGATGGACCTTTGTTGGCAAAGTAATGTCTCTGCTTTTGAATATGCTATCTACGTTGGTCATAATTTTTCTTCCAAGGAGTAAGTGTCTTTTAATTTCATGGCTGCAGTCACCATCTGCAGTGATTTTGGAGCCCCAAAAAATAAAGTCTGACACTGTTTCCACTGTTTCCCCATCTATTTCCCATGAAGTGTATGCCGGTCAGGAAGCAACAGTTAGAACTGGACATGGAACAACAGACTGGTTCCAAATAGGAAAAGGAGTACGTCAAGGCTGTATATTGTCACCCTGCTTATTTAACTTACATTCAGAGTACATCATGAGAAACGCTGGGCTGGAAGAAGCATAAGCTGGAATCAAGATTTCCCGGAGAAATATCAATAACCTCAGATATGCAGATGACACCACTCTTCTGGCAGAAAGTGAAGAGGAACTAAAAAGCCTCTTGATGAAAGTTGAAGTGGAGAGTGACAAAGTTGGCTTAAAGCTCAACATTCAGAAAACGAAGATCATGGCATCCGGTCCCATCACTTCATGGGAAAGCAGTCATAGTCATTACCTAAATGAATGATACGGCCATATTCCAATTAAACTTTATTTACAAAAACCAGTAGTAGAACAGATTTGGTCTACAAACTATAGTTTGCTAAGTCACTGGGTGATTGCTCAAAGTCTCTGTAGTTATGTTATCTATTCCTAGAATCGGGCATTTATCACTATAGAAAGCTTTGATCAGAGTCACCAGCAGATGCATGTGTCTACTTTTCTGGGTTAATGCAAATAGAAAAGACAAGATCTCAGACACTGACAGGTAATTTACTTCCTATACCCAAGCTCTTCAAAGCTGTTTCGTGCTTTCCTTGTATTGGCACAGTCTATACAGCTCGTAACTTTGAAAACAACCCTAAACTGTTAAAAGTGTCCAAAGTCACCACTGTTGATTCTATTTTCAGTGAGGTTGAAGGTGATCAATTGTATTCAGGGTATGTAATACATATTGTAATAATCTGTTTGACTTGCTTTTTCAAAACATCTTGCCTTAGCCTTTTGCTCAGCATGTCACAGCTTCCTTTTTTACCTTTGATAGCTTTTTCTCACCCTCTTACAATCATTACAATAATGATGCATTTTATGTTTTCCTACTCTTCATGGTGTTTGATGTAAACGTTTTTCCAAAAGAAGGACTTAAGTTTCCATTAATGATCATTTGGTCATTAAAATGAGCATGCGGTCAAAATTTTCACTATATCAAATAAGTTACATGAATCCAATTTAAGCAGTTTATTCATCCAGGGAAAATGGTACAATTTGTATACAGAAAATTATGCATTTGGTGTCAACATGCCTGCCTAAGGTACAGATTAGGAATTCAGGATTTAGATTTCGATTCTGTGGTTTAATAGTTGTTGAATAACACTGGACAAGTTACTTAGCCTCCAAAATTCTGCTTTCTCATCTATTAATGGTGAAAATAACATGCTTCATCAGGACTGATATGGGATTTAATAAAGTAATGCATGAAAAGCTTAGAACAGAGTTTCACATGGAAGCTTATTAAAGAGTATTCACGTTTAGTATTATTTTTATTCTGTATGCTTGAAACAGTTTTCAGTAAGTGAGAGAAAAAAATATGTTTTTATATAACCTAGAACTCATATCTTACCAATTTTTTTCTGTAACTTCCAGAGTCTAGCATTGTGTCTGATAACGACTAGATACTCAAATGTTGTTTGCGGAACTAAAGTAAATGAAGTGTCTACATATGGGACACCTTCTACGCTGGCCTTGCCTTGTTAAATAATTTATCAGTGCCATTACCCAAGAGGGGTGTTTAAAATCTCCAGTTTGATTCCACTTAAATTTATATCTTTATAGAGTAATATGTTAAATATTTTGTGTATACACACACATATATCAGATAACTTATGGAGCTTAGATAAAGTGTAGATAACTACTCAAACCTGTGAGCTTAGGTACTATTATTCTAATTTAGACATGAGAAAAAATAAGTTCCAGAGAGGTTACGTTAGGCACCAGGTAGGAGAGTTAGGTTGAAAAGGTTTGACATGTTTGGGAATTCATTTTTTTAAACCACTGTGTGGTTGTGTCTCTCATAAGTAGTACAAGTTCCTACAAATCACCAATGATTTCAACAAGAAGGGGAAGAAAGTGTTTCAATTTCTCCTGTACCTAAAACATCTAATTTATTTTACTTTTATTTTTCAGATGAGGAAACTGATGCTTAAGTAAGTTAAGTAACTTGCCTAAGGTCATATGTTGCTTTTCTGCAGGGAATAAAAAACAAATAAGAATAGCTTCATTTATTCTTCTACTGAAAGTGCCCCTTGAAACAAGTGGTCACTCTCTACAATCAGGCATTTAGCCAAGGCAATAAAGGGGTTCATGCTATATACATGGTTGAAGCATTAGAAACATGCCTTTCCTAAATTTTATAAAGTCACAAAGAATTCTGGATGGAAGAGCTGTCTACAACCTGTACTGAGACATCACAGGACCGACAGTCTAGCAATCTAAGAATTGTAGGAAAGGAAATGGAACATGTATTGTTTAGCACATGCCAGGTATATGCAGGTATATTTGACCATCACAACAGCATGTGAGGCAAACTATCCCCTCACCTTACTTATAAGGGGACTGAAAATCAGAGAAGCCATTTAACTTGGTTTGTGTTTCTCAGCTGGTGAATGATAGGGTCAATTTTTTCATGCTTTTGCTAAAACACTATAATCAAAATGGACAATATAGATAACTGATATGCTGAAGAGAGGATTATGTCTCTTTATCTCAAGAAATGAAACTAAACTCTTAATGGGAAGAGGAGATTCCTTTTTTCCTAGACAGCATGCACTTCCTCTTTGGCATGTTCCAAGCAGCTTGATATATACAATCTATTTGAAGACTTAATATTTTCACAATTTCACAGATCAGAGTTGCCTCTAATTTACATGGTGAGAGATATATATTTTTTTGACTTTATTAGGTACTTAGAATCTCAAAGAAAACTTGAACTGTTATTCATTTAAAAGAAGAAAAAAAGCTATGTAATTACATCTTTATAATACACCTCTGAAGAGTCTTCCCAGTTTACCCTGAGTAGAAATAAAGAAAGTAGCAAGGTCATAGTACAGTGTTTTCAGCCAATCAGGCAGACCTAGGTCTAAGTTCTGGCATGTGGTGGCTAAAAATGGGATTCTGAAGTTCCTTATTCACATGAGATTGTTGGGAAAATTGGATGTGACAAGAAAGGTAGAATACATATCCCATTGTATGCGCACAGTGGGGTCTTGTAAAACAACCCCTTCTCCTTGGTACGACTGTGAGGTGTTTTGTTTTGTTTTTTTTTTTTGAGTTATTAGCATTTTACTGAGGGGCACATGGGAAATAGTTGAGACATGTATCTAAATGTGCATGATACTTGAATGAAATTTTAGTAAATCAGTCAAGATAGCTTCATTTTACATGTGCATTAAATTAATTAATTTCAAAAATAGTTCATCCATTTCTCTCAACCCCAGCCCCTTGGCCTCTGGCAACCACCAATCTGCTGTTACTTACTAAGCTTAGTTTTGATGTTTACCCGTGGCGGATTCAGGTTGATGTATGGCAAAACCAATACAATATTGTAAAGTAATTAGCCTCCAATTAAAATTTTAAAATTGAAAAAAACTTTCTTTTATTTTTAGATTCCACATAGGAGAGTGATTATATGGTAATTTTTTTCTGCCTGACTTATTTCACTTAGGATAATGTCCTCCAGGTCCATCCATATGGTCAAAAATGGCAAGATTTTATTCTTTTTTAATGACTATTATTCTAGAGAGTATATCACTTCCTTATTGATTCATCTATTCGTGGACACTTACGTTCTTTCCATTATCCTGGTCATTGGAAATAATGCTGCAGTGAATGTGAGGGTGCATATATCTTTTTTAATTAGTGTCTATGTGTTCTTTGAATAAGTACCAGAAGCTGAATTTCTAAATTATATGGTAGGTCTATTTTTGATTTTCTGAGAAACTTCCACACTGTTTTCCACAGTGGCAACACGGATTTACAATCCCACCAACGGTGCACAAGGGGTCCCTTTTCTCCTCATCAACACTTGTTTATTTCTAGTCTTTTTGATCATAGTCATTTTAAGAGGTGTGAGTTGATATCTGATTGTGTTTTTTTTAAATTTTTTATTGCAAGATATTTGCTTCAAAATACTGTGCTGCCTTCTGCCATACATCAACACGAATCAGCCACAGAAATACCTATGTTCCCTCCCTCTGGAAGCTCCACCCCATCTTCCACCCCTCTAGGCTGTCACAGACCGCTGGGCTGTCCTCCCAATGTCACATAGCGAATTTCCACTGATGTCCACCAATAAATGAATGGCTACATGAATTGTGGTACATATATACAATGAAATGCTATTCAGCTTTAAAAAAGAATGCATTGAGTCAGTCCTAATGAGGCAGAGGAACCTAGAGCCTCTTGTATAGAGTGAAGTCAGAAAGAAAAATATTGTATATTAATGCATGGGCAGGGAATCTAGAAAGATGGTACAGATGAACCTATCTGCAGGGCAGCGATGGAGACACAGACAAGAGAACAGACTTGTGACCCAGCGTGGGAGGGAGAGGATGGGGCGGAGAGGGTGGCATGGAAACATACATCACCATATGTAAAACTGACTGTGGTTTCGATTTGCATTTCCCTGATAATTACGTAGAGCATCTTTTCATGTGTCTGCTGGCCACCTATATGCCTTCTTTGGAAAAATGCATATTCAGATAGTCTGCCTGTTTTTTAATTGGATTGTTTCTTTTTTGTTGTTATTTAGTTGTATGAGTTATATGTTTTGGATACTAGCCCATCATAAGATAAATTATTTACAAATATTTTCTCCTATTCAGTAGGTTGCCTTTTCATTCTTTTGAGGGTTTCCTTTGCTGCGTAGATTTTTATTTTGGTGTAGTCTCGCTTGTTTATTTCTGGTTTTGCTTTTAGAGTCAGACCAAAAAAAAAAAAAAATCATTACAAAGACCTAGTTAAGGAGCTTACTGTCTATGTTTTCTTCTAGGAGTTTTATGACCTTAGGTCTTCAGTCAACTGTTTAATTCATGTTAATTTTTGTATACTGGTTTAAGATGGTGGTTCAGTTTCATTCTTTTGCATGTGGCTATCCAATTTTCCCACATTTATCAAAGAGACTGAGCTTTCCCCAGAATATTCTTGACTACTCTGTCATAAAGTAATTGACCATGTATGCATGAGTTTATTTCTGGGCTTTCTATCCTGATCCATTGATCTATGTGCATTGTTTTTATGCCAATACCATAATATTTTAATTAATATAGCTTTGCATAGTTTGAAATCAGGGGTCATGATGCCTCCAGCTTTCTTCGTCTTTCTCAAGACTGCTCTGGCAACAGGGTTCTTTTCTATTAGCAGGAAATATATATCTACCCTCCCCTACAAGTGCATCAGTTTCTGGAACACAGTGTCTGAATCTTAATCACATATTGGGTGATTTATCTATATGATAAATCTATCTATATCTATCTATATCTATATGATAGATCTATCCATATGATGAATGTTCAAGAAATTATTGGTTAGAAATAATAAGTAGCTTTCTGTGTCAGAAAAAGGAAACCAAGGCTTAGGAAAAAATGTTGGACTTTAATCTAGTAGAAGGTGCTAATGACAGCTGCTGTAATCATATGTATAAGCAGGTGGTGGGAAGAAGATATCTGGGAGTCTATTTTATGGAATGCTAACTGATGCAGAAATGGGTCCACTGCATCTTCAGGCAACTTCACATCTTGCATTCTTGCTGTTACACAAATCCATTTGCCCTCTTATGTTCAAAGAACTGAAGTCTATGGGCTTTAGTGCTAAGGAGGTTAATAATGTGGGACTAATTTCTACTTATTTAACTTATGTGCAGAGTACATCATGAGAAACACTGGGCTAGAGGAAGCACAAACTGGAATCAAGATTGCCAAGTGAAATATCAATAACCTCAGATATGCAGATGACACCACCCTTATGGCAGAAAGTAAAGAACTAAAGAGCCTATTGATGAAAGTGAAAGAGGAGAGTGAAAAAGTTGGCTTAAAGCTCAACATTCAGAAAACGAAGATCATGGCATCCAGTCCCATCACTTCACAGCAAATAGATGGGGAAACAGCAGAAACAGTGGCTGACTTTATTTTGGAGGGCTCCAAAATCACTGCAGATGGTGATTGCAGCCATGAAATTAAAAGACGCTTACTCCTTGGAAGGAAAGTTATGACCAACCTAGACAGCATATTCAAAAGCAGAGACATTACTTTGTCAACAGAGGTTCATCTAGTCAAGGCTATGGTTTTTCCAGTAGTCATGTATGGATGTGAGAGTTGGATTATAAAGAAAGCTGAGAACAGAAGAATTGATGCTTTTGAACTGTGGTGTTGGAGAAGACTCTTGAGAGTCCCTTGGACTGCAAGGAGATCCAACCAGTCCATTATGAAGGAAATCAGTCCTGGGTGTTCACTGGAAGGACTGATGTTGTAGCTGAAACTCCAATATTTTGGCCACCTAATGTGAAGAGCTCATTCATTTGAAAAGACCCTGATGTTGGGAAAGATTGAAGGTAGGAGGAGAAGGGGACGACAGAGGATGAGATGGTTAGATAGCATCACCAACTCAATGCACATGAGTTTGGGTAGACTCCAGGAGTTGGTGATGGACAGGGAGGCCTGGTGTGCTGCGGTTCATGGGGTTGCAAAGAGTCAGACACAACTGAGCAACTGAACTGAGCTGAACTGAATTTCTACTGGTTTCTTTCAGCCCTTGGTTTACATCATTAAAAAGAAAAACATATTACATTTATGATATGACACCACTTTATTATTTGTAGATAAAAAATTCAGAGATGTTTCTACTAGTCTAGAGACTATATGTACACACACATATCCATATTTATACCTATATCTACATATTTGCATGTAGCACAATCTTTTATACTAGCATAGAAGCTTTGCCAATTTGTTGGTGAAAACCGATATACTAAGATCAATTAATAAATTTTAATTTATTATTGAACATGTTTTGCCAGTATCTCTCTTTCAAAAAAAAAAAAAGTAAATAATATTCTTATACTTCTTATAGTCAACTCACCTGGTTATCTAATATAAAAGTTCTGATAGCCTATATTAAAATTTTGGACTCTTACAGGAAAGTTTTGTAAATGCACCATACATTTACATATTAGAAATAATCTTTCCTGCAGGATATATGGGAAAGATTTACTTCATTTCCTATCAGTTAGGCTCTAATTTTACATTATTAAAAATAAACCATATTTCATAGGAAAAAGGAAGATCTTTTGAGAAATCATAGTGTTCTAAAATCGCTTTATTTTAGGACACTACAGGAAAGTCTGTATTTTCCTCTCTTCTTAGTTGGCAGACCTTTCAGATTTACCTTCAAGAATTTTAAGAGGTAATTTGTGTTAAGTATATTTACATTTAATCTGATAAAATGCAAATGGGGACATGGCAAAAAGGAGAAAATTAATGACTTACATTTAGATTCATATTGTAAAAAGGTACATTGAATTATTGTTTCATAATAATTAGATTCAATCCAATTAGAATTTTAAAAATTCAGAAAGTATCTGAAGTATGTTAGCAAATTCATGGCTTTATAATAATAATTTCAGTGTTGCTTTATATTTCACAAAGTAATTTTGCTGGACTACATACACAGATTCTAATTATACCTAACAAAGAATGGCTTAAATTGGACTTGCTGAAAAGGTCCATTTGCTTATAAAAAGCTGTGGTTTTTTGTACTTAAATAAGTGAAATTTGTATTTAATAAAAGCAGAATGTGTAAATTAGCTTTCACTATTTCTGCCTTATAGCAGATTTGAAATTGTAGAAATTTAAAAATTATAACTTTAACTTCCCATGAACTATCCTTGCATTGCTTCAATTTGTGGTTGCTTAGAAACATTATAGGCAAAGGGGCTGATTCTTTCCAGATGCTACTAGTCTAACCACACTTGATGCTTTTGATTTAAGGCTATTCTGTTTAATAGTGTTATAAATACATGTTTCTCTAAAAAGTCACAAACATACAAATCAAGTTCTGTTAGTGGTGCTTCTTTGGAATCTATCCCTTATTCACATATAAAAAAGACTTTCTGTGATTAGATTCCACTGGTTTTAGCAAAGGCAAAGTTATGCTGAATGATTTGTACTATTACTGTCATTTTCTACAGAATTTATTCCCTTAGTTTGCAGCTTCATTTCTGATCATGTACTTTTTGATAGCACTAAGTCATCCACATTAATTTATCAAATGCTTATTGAAGGAGACATTTTGGCCTTTTACAAAATAATCAGTCATCTTACTGAGTACTCAGAAATACAGCAAAAGATGAAACCACAGAGTAGTTGGCATATTTGAACAATGACCTTAGCAAATAACTACAGATTCCACTTTGGTGGACACTTTAGAAAAATAGCTGAAGACAGAGAGAGAGAGAGAGAGAGAGAGAGGAGGAGGAGGGAAAGAAAGAGAGGGGGAGAGAGAAAGATTGAAACAACGGAGGCCTCAAAGTGAGCTTTTATCAGTTGTACAGGAGACTCGGGCAAGAACAACGTTTAAATTCCGGCTCACTGACCGTCAGGAAGCAAATGATAGTTGAATTGTCATATTGTCACTAAATAAAAACAACAAAAACAAAACTTCTTTGAGAGATTTTTGTTTTCAAGAGGCTTTTTTTTTTTTAAAGCCTTTAAAATCTCCAAATCCCCAAAAGTTCTTACAACTTTCTTCTCTAAAGTTTGAACAGAATATGTGTACCTTCCATTAAATCTCAGTGAATCAAGATCAAAGGTAACCCTAGGCCTAATCTCACAATGTGGATTTAAAGTGGAAACCCAAGGATGATGAGTTTCACATATCTACATTGTGAAAATTTACATCAAACGGTCCCTTGAGCTTCTTGGTGCTTTAGAAGAACACATTTGTTCCATATTCATAAGTTTTGCCTAGCTTTTTTTTTTTAAAACAGGGAGAAAAAGTATCCTTTGTTTTAATACAAGTCCACTAAGCTGAATCAAATCCCCGAGAGCTAGCTTAATAGCTTCCCTTCTAAAATTATTCGTTTAATGAGGACAAGGATATTTCTAGGCCCCCATGCCTTACTGTCCTTCCTGGGGTATTCTTCAGCTCCCTAAACCTCAACATGCCCCAAAACAAACTCAGGTAACTTTTCCCTAAAATCTGTTCCTTCAACTGTTTTTGATTCGATAGATTGTAATCTACCCAGTTTAGTTACTTTAGAATAATTCTTCATTATGTCTCTCTATATCGCATGATTCTCAACTGCTCCTCTGATCTAAATGATTCCACACTATAAAGACCTTCTAAAATTGTCAGCTTTTGGGGTACTATTACTACTACTACCTGGGTTCACATCTCGTCAACTCTGGCAACACCCTCCAAACTCATTTTTGTGGCTAGAATCTTTCCTCACCTTCATCTTATCCCCCACAAACCACAGGAGTGGTGACCACATAAAACTGCATCAAAGCCTTTGAGGGATGCCTATAAACACTGGACTTGATAAGCCGAAGCTGCTGCTCATGGCAGCCAGTCTTCCCCATCTTCACCCAATACCTTAGTCTCATGGTTTCTCAGGTACCCTCTACTCCAATCACATATTCCCTGTGAACCCCACATGCTGTTTCATAATTTCCTGTTTCTACAAATGCAATTGATTCCCTCCTTTTAAATTGATATTCCCCATTTCTCCCGTTAGTGGGCTAGGACTCAACCTCTGACATCCAAATTCAAAGTTACCTCCTTGGAAAAGCTCTTCCCAGCTTACCCAGACAGAAGAATCCCCATTCAAGTCATCCACGTCACATCCCCCATGTTACCAGTAGAACACTTTTCATAGTCAACTACTACTGTTTCTGTTCATAAGTCTCCACAGAGACTTGAGCTCATTAATGAAGGGTCCTTGTCTTATTAATATTCATTTTCTTAGCACTAGGAACTGTACCTGCCATATGATATTTGACATGTTTGCTGAGTGAATACGTGAATGACTTAATTATCAGGCTGCTTTTCTTTAACAAGCAGTTCTTTGAAACAATATATAAAACTTACCAAGTGATAATGCTGTTTAGTCTGATGACATGGCATGCTGCATTAATCTCATTTTATAATAAACACACTGCATTTTCACATCTTTATTTTATATAGATATATAAGATGACATCAATAAAGCATTTAAAAGTAGACTTTATGTACATATCTTTCTGTATAGCTATTGAATATTACAACTTTGTCACATGGTTTTATCTTGTTTAATATTAAACTATAGGTTACCTCTGGAAGAACTAATGCAATCATTTTTTACATGATAGACTTGGTTGCCCATATCTTAATACTAATAAGTATTGAGGCCAGATCCTTTCTAAACAACTTCTCTCCCTCTAGTGTGTCATTTATATAATACATTTATGTTTTTATTAGACTACTCACATTCATTATAGATTATCATACATGGTTTGTGACCAGAACGAGTCCTTCTTGGTTGTTAAGCACATTAATGCAGAGCCTTTCTTTGGGTATAACCTAATTAATTAAATCTTGTTCAGGGACTTGTTTGTGATCATTTCCATAATTGCTATTTCATACAAACTTGACCTATTTGCCTTTTAAATAAGCTTTTTGTACTATGTTGATGTCTTCATTTTCTCCATATAATAGGAGATTGATAAAATATAAGGTCAGAAGAGAAATGGCCATGTTAATGAATTTTTTCACAAAGTATTTTTTCTAAGTTTGCTTAAAGTACCACCAATCTTTTCTTTGAAGGCTGAGAAATTCACTTCTAGAAGCTTTAATTCTTTTTAAATTCCTATTAGCATGACTTAAAAACAAATCACTATTTGACTGCTTTATTACACATATTAATCCTTAGCTGAGTAAAGGAAATTAGGAGTAGGCTTGTTATTTATCTCAACCCAAACTCTATGGATGAAGGTGAGAGGAATGAAATATTGGATATAATATTAGGAAAATCATTATTGAAATGTAGGATCACACTGACCTTAAGAGATAAACAGAAAGTGGAAAAACAAGTATAACACTAAGGATAAGACTTAAAGGACTGGGAAATGTACTTTTGAATGTTTATCAAATTAACGGCTACTTTTGTGTCAATATGAAGGCATTTGCTTTTATCTCAGAAAACTGAAGGTCCAACAACTTTTCATGAACACAAGAAATATTAACTCAAATTATAGTAATTTAGTAAGTATTCTTGCTTATTTATTTTATATTTATATCCCCTCTTCTAAAAGCAACTTGAAATGTCTCATTATAAAAGACATAAACCTCAAGCAAAATTTAAAAAACCACTGGTCAGCTCTGCAGGCACTAGGGGAGCAACCATTTACTATGATCCCTGGTAATTAAAAAGGAAGAATTAAACATTTATCCTCTCTTTTCTGTATAAACTAAAATTTACAGACCACTAGTAACTCCAGCATGTGAAGAAAAATACTTTTTTGGAAAATTTCCATCTAATAAAGTAGAGAAAATTACAGAATTAGAAAATTACCAATTGGAAACCTCTTGAAAAAAATTGAAGAAGGTAACACTCATCAATAGATGGTAAAAGCATTAGATGAAAGGTTAATGAGAAACTTCACAATGAAAGGGTCAGGCTAACTAAAACTGCATTACCAATTAAGTCTCAACAGCACAGAAATTATGATTATCAGACACATGACCTTCTGATTTAATGCAACATAAAGTACACAGCACTACCTCATAGTATCCATGCTAAAGAAATTAAATCCAAATATAATCCAGCCTTTATATCCATTTTCTAGTTTATAGGAAATATGAATAGAGAAACATCAATAAGAGTCACTTGAAAATAGACTAATAATTGGATAATATTATGCTGAAGCTGAAACTCCAATACTTTGGCCACCTAATGCGAAGAACTGACTCATTTGAAAAGACTCTGATGCTCGGAAAGATTGAAGGTGGGAGGAGAAGGGGCCAACAGAGGATGAGAGGGTTGGATGGCATCACTGACTCAATGGACATGAGTTTGAGTAAACTCTGGGAGTTGGTGATGGACAGGGAGGCCTGGTGTGCTGCAGTCTATGGGGTTGCAACGAGTTGGACACAACTGAGCGACTGAACTGAACTGAATGACTTATTGATAACTTTATAGTTTTTTATTTTTTTAAAGTCACTCAGTTGTGTCTGATTCTTTGTGACCCCATGGATTCAATAGTTCATTGAATTCTTTAGGACAGAATATTGGAGTGGGTAGCCTTGCCCTTCTCCAGGGAATCTTTCCAATCCAGGGAGTGAACCCAGGTCTCCTGCATTGCAGGTGGATTCTTTACTAACTGAGCCACAAGGGAAGCCCAATGATAACTTTATAGTTAATTTCAGTTAATTATGTGGAAATTATCTTTGTCAAGTTACATATATTAGCATGATTGAGTCAAATAGTGTAGCTTTAAGATACTATCGTAAGTTTGACAAAATATTAATGCTTACTGTACCTAGGGGATATGTATATGGGAGCTTGTTATATCTTCTCTACTAATTTTTCTACTTTTGTGCCTTACAGAAATTTGAAAACTTTTATGATAAGGTTTTAAAATATAGGATGAAACATAAATACATACATGCATGCATACATTGATTAATTAATTGCATAACTAATCTGAACAGAAACCACAGGAAATTCTCAGAAGACACAAATGAATGCAGAGATAGAACCAAGTACCGAAGCCGTCAGCTTCCCTAGAGACATTTGTCATTCCCAATTGCCTAACAGTTACCTCTAATCAACTCAGAGGGCTTACCAGGTGGCTCAGTGGTCATGAATGCCCCTGCCAATGCAGGAAATGCAAGACACGAGTTCAATCTCTAGATTAGGAAGATCCCCTGGAGGAGGGCATGGCAACCCCCTTCGATATTCTTGCCTGGAAAATCCCATGGACAGAGGAGCCTGGCGGGCTACAGTCCATGGGGTAGCAAAGAGTCAGGCATGACTGAGAGACTAAGTGTGTGCACACAACACACACACACACACACACACACAATGATCTCTCAACAGAAGACTTACCTTAGGGCACACACAAAGTGAGGGGGTCAGAACAAAAGTCACTGTATAAAACCTGGGAGCCCAAATGTTCATATTCTCAATGAAAGGATCAACTAAGAAAACATCTATTCAGCTGTTACAGATTGAATGTTTGTGTTCCCTCAAAATGTATGTGTTGAATCTCCCAACCCCTAGCGTGGACAGATTTGGAAACAGTCCTTTTAAGGAGGTAACTAAGGTCAAATGCGGAGAAGGCAATGGCACCCCACTCTAGTACTTTTGCCTAGAAAATCCCATGGACGGAGAAGCCTGGTAGGCTGCAGTCCATGGGGTCGCTAGAGTCGGACATGACTGAGCAACTTCACTTTCACTTTTCACTTTCATGCATTGGAGAAGGAAATGGCAACCCACTCCAGTGTTCCAGTGTTCTTGCCTGGAGAATCCCAGGGATGGCAGAGCCTGGTGGGCTGCCGTCTATGGGGTCGCACAGAGTCGGACACGACTGAAGCGACTTAGCAGCAGCAGCAGTAGCAAGGTCAAATGAGGCTATAAGGGTGGGGCCTTTATCTGACAAAATTAGTGCCCATAAGAAGAGACACTTGAGGGTTAGCTCTCTCTCCATTTACAGCCCCAAGAAAAGGCCAGGAGAACATAGCAAAAAGGCAGCCATCTTCACAACAACCAGGAAGAATACTTCCACCAGAAACCTCATTTGCTGATACTTGGACTTCTCCCAGCCTTCAGAGTTGTAAGAAAATAAATTTCTATCCTGCAGTATTTTTTTTACAGCAACACAAGCAGATCAACACATTCATAAGAAGGCAGTGAGGATGTTTGTTAATCTTGGCTTTGACAGTGAATGGAAGGGGGGAAAAAATCACCCCTAAGTATCTGTAGTCACAACTCTGCCCTTTAGCTTTCAGATTTTTGACTCAATTTCACACTACCTGTGTATAAAAAAGCACCAACATAAGAGTACAACTGAAAATTGTCCCCCATGTGTCTGGGGAAAAAAAACAATGTGCTTTTTCTTTACAAAAATCATCCTCAACCTAGGTCTTAAAATTAGTAAAGATAAACATCCAGAAAACAGGAACTCAAAATTAAACAATGAAAACAATAATTAAAAACATTAAGAAAATCATCCTGATTGAGAATTAGCATAAGAAAAAAACAAAGTAAAAGACACACTTTAAACCACAAGATAAATAACGTGTTAATATGTTCAACAACATATTAATATGTTCGAACACATAAAAGAGAAAATCAGAGATGAGTCAATCACAAATGACAACAAGCAGATCCAAACAAAGAATCAGAATTTCCAGAATTGAAAAGAATATTTAATGAAAATAAACCTTTAAAGAATAAACAACAGATTAGACTTAACTGGTAGAGAATTAGGAAATAGAAAGATTCGGGAAAGTTTCCTTAGAAAATATCACTAAGGATCAGAAGACGAGAAATGCGATAAAGAAATTAACAAAGTGGAGGGCAGAACAAAATAGTCCAGCATATAGTAGCACAGTCAGCTCACAAAAATACCATTGAGAAAATGAGACAAGAGGCCGCAGAGCTGGACAAGCACAGATCCTCAGACACACAAATTGGCTAGGAGAGCAAGGACTGACATTCAGGCCTTTTTCCTTCACGTCAGCATTTTACATAAAGCAGAACTTGTTTGACCATTCAAAGCATCTTGCCAGTATACTTCCAATGAGAGTTCCAGCAACGAGAAGGGGAGAGAGGCATTACTCCAAAAAAGGTTGGCTGTGAATTTTCTGGAATTGAAATATACAAATCCTTAGGTTTATGTGGCATAATAAGCCACACCAGTATTTATTTACAACAACAACAGAAGCCTAGACTCATCATAGTAAAGAACACCAAAGATACAGAGTAGGAATTAAAATCACTAGAGAGAAAAGGTGGATTACCTACAAAGTAACACAACTTAATAGAGAGTAAAATGGAAGCCGTAAGAGAGTATAATTGTATCTTCAGAGTTCACAGAAAAAAACTAATTTACATTCCATACCAGGTTAATATATGTCAGAGGAATACACATTCTTCAAAACGTGAAACCTTTTCAAAAAATTACCCCACATTAGGTCAAAGATCAAGTCTCAACAAATGTCCGATGTACCAAAAAGACAATGTTGTTGACCATTAAATACCTAGAAATCAAAGATATATAGTTTAAAAACACACATATGTGGAAAATTTAAAACCTAATTTCTAAATTAACTTAGAAGTTAAAGAGGACAACTAAACATTAATTAAAATACTACATATCAAAATGTGTAGGATGCTGCTAAAATGATTGAAAGAGAAAAATTTAGAGGCTTGGACATTCATATTAGTCAAGAACAGCTCTGAAAACCAGTAAGCAAAGTGTCTAAATTAAGAAATTTTTAAAAATAATAAATCTAACATATATTTAGGAAGAAGAGAAAAGATTACTAAAATAGAAAATAAATACAATAAGGAGAATCAAAGTCAATACAATTGAAATTTTGGAAATCTCTCTCAAAAAATGAAAAAAAAAAGACCAGAACATCTTGCATAAGTCCAGAGGCCACATTTATGTTATAATCTACATAAATGATATATCCCAGAATTATGATTGGGGGAATCCGATTTAAATAGAGTAATACAATATTAATCATGTCCCTTAAAGTTATTCAAAAAGTAAATTATTAGAAAATACACAAACAATCTAGGAATGAAGAGAGAGAGAATCATAGATGCAGCAGAACATTTAAAATGATACTGAGAAACTTTTCCCTAATAAATTAAAAAATCTAAAAGAAATGAACAAATTTCTTGAAGATCATTACTTAATGAACTTCACTCAAAGAGAAACAGAAAGCCTGAATAACTTTAAAACTATTAAAGATAGCAAAAAAAAATGAAAACTTCTATGAGGAAAACATAAGGCTTAGACAGTTTTGCAGATCAATTCTATTAACCAATCAAGAGGGGGAACATTTCAAACTTACAGGAACTCTTTTTACAGAATAAAGAAAAGAGATACAGTCACCAACTCAATACTAAAATTAGGCGATCTCATTATAATCATATATATATATGAACCCTTACCAAAATCTTGCCATATTGAATCTATATATATATAAAATATATACATACATATATTTTAATATATAAATTCATCATGATAAAACTAAATTTCAGAAATGCAAATTAACTGTAATATGAGAAAACCTACTAATGTAATTCAACCTGTTAATATTAAGATAAGCTTATACTTCATGCCACTTTAGTGATGATAAAGTAAGATATGTGAAATATTAAATGGAGTGTCTGACAGCTCGTGAACACTGTTTTCTCCTCTTCTCTGAAATGCTAATGAGCGGCTGTATCATTTTCTTTGGCCATAAACAGCTAACTCTGACAAAATCAGAAAGGAAATTGGAAGGATGTGGGAGAGCTCTTAGGATAAAAGAACAAGACACGGAAAAGGCAGCTGCTGGAACGATTTGATTCCAACAGAAGTTTAGACTGTCTGCCTCCTGAGGGAGGGCACCATCTGGCAGAAGGGGCAGATGATGGCCTCTGGGTAGAGGGTTAGCTTCTGCTGCTGGAGTGTGGAGACATGTGCCATGATCTACAGTCACAACAAAATTCCCCTCAGAGGGAGAGAGGTAATCCCCCAGAAGAAAACGGAGTGCAATTAGAAAGAGAAAAATGAACGTTGGGCAGACAAAAAGACAGAAATGACCCACTCCAACATTCAGCTAGGAGCAGTCCTGATACGGAACAGCACAAACAGGCTTCCACAAATCAGCTTTTCTGAATTAACCCCCTCTAATGTAGCTCTTTCTCACCATATAGATGTTTGTAAGGTTGCCAGATCTCCCTCAAACTGATCCTTTCTCAATGTGTATCAGTTCAGTTCAGTTACTCAGTCGTGTTCGACTCTGTGCGACCCCATAGACAGCAGCCCACCAGGCTCCCCTGTCCCTGGGATTCTCCAGGCAAGAACACTGGAGTGGGTTGCCATTTCCTTCTCCAATGCATGAAAGTGAAAAGTGCAAGTGAAGTCACTCAGTCATGTCTGACTCTTAGCGACCCCATGGACTACAGCCCACCAGGCTCCTCCATCTGTGGGATTTTCCAGGCAAGAGTACTGGAGTGGGGTGCCATCGCCTTCTCCGGAAAGAAGTCTACTGGCTTTAAATATGCACAAAAATACACATAATCTCTCTCTTACCACTAAGTCTATACTACTGATACATACTGTGACTGTATAACCTAAGCATTTTCTGTATCCAGATGCTACCATACTGCCTGAGTTGTCTGCCACGTGACATTAAGAGCAGAGCATCTCCTGTGTTTCCTGTCTCCTGTGCGCTGCCCACCTACTCTCCATCTAGCTGCCAGAATGGCGTGTACACCATGGATCTCTGACCATGGCACTTCCTGTGTGATACCCATCCTTTTGGTATACTCCTTAACTCATGAAGTGAGACCCTTTGTGATCTGACCTTGTCCTGCCTATCCAATCTTCCTTCACTTTCCCATACATCAGAAAAGCTATTCTCTCAGTCTATTTTTCATCTACATGGAAAAATCACACATCTCATCACAATTCCACTTGCAACGTGAAGTCTTCCCTGACTCTCCAGGTAAATTTTTTTCAGCTCTGACAGACTCATGCTAAGATGGTCCCCAATAATTCTTGTCCATGCTTTTGTGTAATACCTTCCTCCCTTCGAGTTGAGGCAGACGCAGGGGTGAATGGTATCTAACAGATAGTGAAGGTGACAGGATGTCATTCTCTTCATTAGGTTACATTAAATAACAAGGATGGTGAGATATCACCCACAGGAACCTCGCATAATAGACGACTCTGTCTTAGAAGCCTGGGTCGAGATTCTCAAGCTGGCCTTGAAGAAGCAAACAGCAATGTTATAAACTGCCTCTGGAGAGAGTTACATGGCAGAGAACTATGGGTGGTCTCTAATATCTGAAGCGGCCTCTAAGACAATAAAATGTTGGGACCCTCATTCACACAACAAGGAAACAGATTCTGCCAACTACCTGAGGAATCCTGAAAATGGATATTTCCCCAGCTGAGCTTCTGATGAAGGTGCAGTCCTAAAGGATACCTGGATTGCAGCCAACAAGACCCTGAAGCAGAGATTCCTGCTAAGCTGTGTCTGGACTCTCAACCAATGGAAACTGTGAAGTAATAAAGGTGTATTGTTTTAAGTTATTGAGATTCTAGTCTTTTATCATACAGCATAGAAAGTGGATACAGTGGATACATTAGCAACTCCAAATATTTTTCACTGGGGTCCTACTGAACTTTTCACATATCTCAATTAAGCAATATATTTGTATTTATATAATAATAATTTATAATATATTTGAATATATTTGTATATTCAAACAGTTTCCCAATAGATAAAAATATATGATAAATACTTAATTTTTTTTTTAATTCTGCATCTCCAGAATCTAACATTAGGATGAATTCCACGACTCTTTGTTGCAACAAATAAAGTAAATAAATAAAAGGACTAAAGTATAAAATCAGGAGACTATTAAGTGAACTATTGAAAGCAAGGTTCTTGGAATTATATTTTCCTTACAATTATAATACTCTGAGCCTGTATCTTAAAAAAACTGAATATGGGAAAACTGAATAGGGCTATTATTTACTGAGTGCCTATTACGTTCTGGGTGCTGACCTAACAGATTTGAAAAATGCAGTTATAAAAAGACCCTTTTATAAAGGTTTTGTGATTTATGTAGGAAAATATGAGCTTTATTGAAGCAGCATTAGTTGGACTTGAAACTTTTTGGATAAACACTGTCAAAGGTGATTAGATAGTAAACTTTGCAAAATTAAACAAGGTCTTCTAGAGATGGTTAGGCTGAGACAGCAGCCTCTCCTATTAAAAGAATCATGAGAGACATTCTAATATAGGATTGGATAAATCTCTGAGGTCTCTTCCACTTCTAAGATCCCATGACACTTAAAATTGTGATTTGGAAATCAATATTTTGTGGCAGCTTAATAATTACAGCCAATGACATGGTATCTACATTACATAAAATATATATTGGAAAACTAAGTTTTAAATTTATTCTCATGGATCTTGAATTACTGTATCTTTTTAAATAAAGGGTCTGCCCTTAAAACCTAGTACACATAGCCCCAGTGAAAGACTAAGGCACCGGGTGCTGATTTTGAGTTCTGGGTATGTTGCAGTGACTCCAGCAGCCACACGGTGGCAGAGTGCTGGTGCGCTGTGCCTAATTCACAAGACTTCAGAGCAGGGATTGCTTATCCATTCAAAGGCAGCTTTAATTGAAACTTTGGGTTCTTCCATCTGTTTCCATTGTGCCAGGTGCAACTAGATGGAGGAACTGAGATATATATTTGGAGGCTCTTGAAAAGGGAGACGGCAGGATATAAAATCATGTATATTTAAAGAAAAACTATTCATGGGTACTATCCCCAATTTGCATGTGGCCCCCAAATTACCACTATCCATCCTGATCACTGCCTGCTCCAATTATTCCTGTAACATTCACCCTCCCACACAAACTGGTGCAAATTCACAAATACATAATTCTCATTTAGATCCCTAAATCATCTGCTGCTGCTGCTAAGTTGCTTCAGTCATGTCCAACTCTGTGCGACCCCATAGACGGCAGCCCACCAGGCTCCCCCGTCCCTGCGATTCTCCCGTCAAGAACACTGGAGTGGGTTGCCATTTCCTTCTCCCTAAATCATCTACAGTGACAAAAATTATTTGATCTCTTCCAAAAGCTTTAGAAATCAAGATTGAATACTCCTATGTTTATTCCCATACACTTTCACAGGTCACAGTCACAAATGAGTATTATTTCAAAACTATGAACAGGGCTAGCTAGGGAGCTTTTTCTCATTCTTCAAGGTCAGTCCTTGGAGACCTCTATTATGTGCCATATTTCCATAAAACTCATTTCTTTTCTTCTGAGAGGTGGAAACTTCTCCAGGGTTCATGAACTCTCTGATAGTATTTGAACTGGAACATTCTACAAGTTCCTTCATTCTATAGATATTTAGAGTGCGGGCACATCATAAGTCAACCATATAGTACACAGCACACTGGCGTCTTTTGAGGGGAACTACTAGACTCGGAGAGAACAAGTTCTCTTTTATAGTAACCATTGTATCTCTAAGGCCTAACAGTGCCTGGCACACAATAAACAATACTTACAAAATAAAAAATAAACTTTACTTGTATACCTAACACACTAAAATAATTTTGTAACTTGAATCCAGAGCCCTGCAAATGGTAGTTAAGAGGTGTCAATTGAATTAATAAGGAACGGATCTGTACACTCCCATAAATTTGTGTTTATCCTTAAAGAAGTTGAAATAAAAGCTCAAGCAATCAAGAAGTATGTATGTTTATTGAGCAATCCTTGTGTTTGACTCTATTGAGTAACTCTTCAACTCAGTGACTAACCCCAAGGGTTTAAGTGTAGAAGAAATGAAACAGGTAATAAGTGATCAGATCAAAGCACCATGTGCCTTAACCAATTTAGGTATCACCTTTCATTCATTCTTATTGCTTTGAAAGTAACACATGCAAATACACTTACATTTATTTTTATACAGTCTAGAAAAACGTACAATCTCCCACCCCAACACATCCTTCTTTAACTCCTGACACTCTTCTAGAAATTTAAATTGTTTCCATTTTACATTCTTTCCTAGCTTATCTTTGAACTACTCTAAAATATGGATATACCTCTAATTTTTTTATTTTTTGTCAATTTTAATACCTATTGACTTTCTCTTATGAAAGATGAAGATTTAAGCCCCTTATACTACTCTTCTCCCATTTTCTCTTTAGATGCTTGGTGTTCATAATATTGTTTTAGTCATTTTATCAGTTACCTATGTAACTGTAAATAATTTCTTAAAAATCAATTTCTTAGCCCATCACTTTTCAATAGGCTTTCTCAACCCCATGACTTTTAAAGTGTCAATTATAGCCATTATTCTTCCTTTGATTTTATTACATTATTCTTTCTCTTCTGTCAGCTGAACTTTTTACTTCTGTATTTTCAAGATGGTTGGTATTTATATTTTGTCATAACAACCATAACAATGCCTTCTATATTTTGTCACAGGTTATCCCTTGAAGTGGAAAAATCAATAAATGGCTTTTGTATTGCAATTATTCTGTGCAACTGTGCAGGGCCAAGCCAGAAAATATACCAGCATTATATGTATTTTTTTCTCGGCATGTCCAATGTTGTAAGTCTTGGGTCATTCATGGGAGAATGTTCCTCAAATTAAGGTCAAATGGATTATTTTTTTCCCATCACAAATCATGCATTTAAAATGCATTAATTTTTTTCAAGTATTACTCTTGGATAGTTTGCTTCACAGTTTTTTTGTAAAATATAGTCCTTCCCCAAGCACTCACCCTACAGTTTCTAACTGCCTTTGCCTTTTTCTTACCTTATCACCCTTTTCTTACACTACATTGCCTTTTCCATCATACATTCAGTTATTCACTCCTGAATGTATCATTTGTTCTACTAACACGTTGTTTCTCTGAACTTCTTCCAGAAGCTTCTGACTTTGTATGAACCCTGAACTGCTCTCCAGGCCGTCTGTACACCCATCATCTTGAGACTTCCCACTGTCTCCTCCTTGCTCTTCTGCATTTACGTCACTGTTCCCTGCATCCACGGCTTCCCCTTCCTGGGCTTAACTCCCTAACTGAGTATAATCTCATGAAACCTCCAACAGAAGAGTGCGCTTGACACAAAATTTCCAAGTGTTCCCACCGTTGCACACATCTGTAATCTATTATTTCCTTGACAGGTACTTTGGCTAGTTATGGAAAAGTTTAGTTAGCAAAAGTTTCCCTCAGAATTGTGAAGAACTCTGCATTGCTCTATTATCTTCTACATACTGGAACTCATTATGTGAGTTAACAACCACCCAGAGAATTTCTTTCTCTTTTACATGTTAATTTTTATTTCTGAGATTTGATCAACCTATGGTGGTTGTGCATCTCCAAAATCTAGACATTCAACTTGAACACAGCATAATCCATTTGAGTGGCGTGGGGTAGGGGCGGTGCTGTAACCGTAAGTAAGCTCGGTTGACTCTATGCTGCCCGGCAGATTTGTCTGGTTAGCACTTCACATCTGCAATAAGGAGGACTAGGAAATTTTGAGTGGCCTTTTCACAAGTGAATTTAAGATGTTAACAGCAATAACACCAACCACTTTGCCCAAACTGATTAGCTTTTTAAATTAGTAAGTTCCTTAAAACAATTTATTCTCTCTAATGTAAGTATAGACAAGGTCCAGATGGAGCTTTCATTTGAGGGAAGAAAGTAATGATGAGAGGACTAGAAACCTACATGCTTTTTAAACTGCTGTAACACCGAAGGAAAATAAACTACACACCCTACAATACACACCCATAGTTTGAGTCTGGAACGCATTCCACTTTTTCAAGAATTCAACCAAGGTTGAAAACATATATGGGTTTAGTACAAAGCATTTCCTTTCATTTGATTTAGATTTTCATTCATTTAGACTATTTCATTTTAAATACCATTAGAATTTAGCTTAATTCATTTCTTCAGATAAGCAAATATGAAAGTCAGTAAGTTAAGTTTTTGAGAGTATAGTACTTACTTTCTCAAGTTCTGACCTTTGCTGAGTTTCTTTTCTTAAAAACAATGTCTTTGTGTTAGTTTAACTATGAACTTAATGAACATCTTTGCCTATAAACTTCCAATATCTTGCAAAGCACTTAGCATGAGAATAAAATTGGAATATTTCCCAAAAAAAGCACTGTGCTTCTAATTAAGTATCACCAGTATGTGCATCAAAAGAAATTATTAGCACTACAATTAAAATGCCATTAAGAGTATCTTAATCCTGACAATACTTTAGTGTAACTTTCCTCAGTCCATCAAGAAATGAAGACGTTCCCACATGTAAAGGTGCTCAACACCGCTCATTATTAGAGAAATGCAAATCAAAACTACAGTGAGATAGCAACTCACACTGGTCAGAATGGCCATCATCAAAAAATCTATAAACAATAAATGCTGGAGAGGGTGTGGAGAAAAGGGAACCTCTTTTAGCTGTTGGTGGGAATGCAAACTGATACGGGCACTAAGACAGTACGGAGATTCCTTAAAATACTAGGAATAAAACCACATGACCCAGTAATCCCACTACTAAGCATATACTCTGAGCAAACCAAAATGGAAAGACACATGTATCCCAACGCTCAGACAGTAAAGAATATACTAACTACAATGCAGAAGACCTGGGTTTGATCCCTGGGTCAGGAAGATGCCTTGAAGAAGGGAATGGCTACCAATTTCAGTATTCTTTCCTGGAGAATTCCATGGACAGAGGAACCTGGCAGGCTACAGTCCATGGGGTCACTAAGAGTCAGACAAGAATGAGCGACTAACACACACTTATCTCAATGTTCATCACAGCACTATTTACAATAGCTGGGACATGGAAGCAATATAGATGTCCATAGACAGATGAATTGATAAAGAAGCTGTGGTACACATGCGGAATGGAATTTTACTCAGCCAAAAAGGGAATGCATTTGAGTCAGTTCTAATGATGTGATGAAGCTAGAGCCTATGTACAGGGTGAAGAAAGAGAAAGAGAAAACCAAATATGGTATACTAAGGCATATATTCAGAGAAGGCCATGGCACCCCACTCCAGTACTCTTGCCTGGAAAATCCCATGGACAGAGGAGCCTGATGGGCTGCAGTCCATGGGGTTGCTAGGAGTCAGACACAACTGAGTGATTTCACTTTCACTTTTCACTTTCATGCATTGGAGAAGGAAATGGCAACCCACTCCAGTGTTCTTGCCTGGAGAATCCCAGGGACGGGGGAGCCTGGAGGGCTGCCATCTATTGGGTTGCACAGAGTCAGACACAACTGAAGCAACTTAGCAGCAGCAGCAGCAGCAAGGCATATATATGGAGTCTAGAAAGATGGTACTGATGAAACTATTAGCAGGGCAGCAATGGAAACACAGATACAGAGAACAGATTTATGGACATGGGGGTTGGGGGAAGGAGAGGGTGGGATATATGGAGAGTAACATGGAAACATACATTCAGTTCAGTTCAGTCGCGTCCGACTCTTTGCTACCCCATAAGCTGCAGCACGCCAGGCCTCCCTGTCCATCACCAACTCCCGGAGTTTACTCAAACTCATGTCCATTGAGTCGGTGATGCCATCCAACCTTCTCATCTTCTGTTATCCCCTTCTCCTCCCGCCTTCAATCTTTCCCAGCATCAGGGTCTTTTCAAATGAGTCAGTTCTTCACATCAGGTGGCCAAAGTATGGGAGTTTCAACTTCAGCATCGGTCCTTCCAATAAATATTCAGGACTAATTTCTTTTAGGATGGACTTGCTGGATCTCCTTGGAGTCCAAGGGACTCACAAGAGTCTTCTCCAACACCACAGTCCAAAAGCATCAATTCCTCAGCGCTCAGCTTTCTTTATAGTCCAATTCTCACATCCATAAATGACTACTGGAAAACCATAGCCTTGACTAGATGGACCTTTGTTGGCAAAGTAAAGTCTCTGCTTTTTAATATGCTGTCTGCTGCTGCTACTGCTAAGTCGCTTCAGTCATGTCTGACTCTGTGCGACCCCATGGATGGAAGCCCACCAGGCTCCCCCATCCCTGGGATTCTCCAGGCAAGAACACTGGAGTGGGTTGCCATTTCCTTCTCCAATGCATGAAAGTAAAAAGTGAAAGGGAAGTCGCTCAGTCGTGTCCAACTCTTAGCAACCCCGTGGACTACAGCCTACCAGGCTCCTCCATCCATGGATTTTCCAGACAAGAGTACTGGAGTGGGGTGCCATTGCCTTCTCTGAATATGCTGTCTAGGTTGGTCATAACTTTTCTTCCAAGAAGTAAGAGTCTTTTAATTTCGTGGCTGCAATCACCATCTGCAGTGATTTTGGAGCCCAAGAAAATAGGTCTGCCACTGCTTCCACTGTTTCCCCATCTATTTGCCATGAAGTGATGTGACCAGATGCCATGATCTTCATTTTCTGAATGTTGAATTTTAAGCCAACTTTGTCACTTTCCTCTTTCACTTTCATCAAGAGGCTTTTTAGTTCCTCTTCACTTTTTGCCTTAAGGGTGGTGTCATCTGCATATCTGAGGTTATTGATATTTCTCCCAGCAATCTTGATTCCAGCTTGTGCTTCATCCACCCCAGCTTTTCTCATGATGTATACTGCATATAAGTTAAACAAGCAGGGTGACAATATACAGCCTTGATGTACTCCTTTTCCTATTTGGATCCAGTCTGTTGTTCCATGTCCCATTCTGTTGCTTTCTGACTTGCACACAGATTTCTCAAAAGGCAGGTCAGGTGGTCTGGTATTCCCATCTCTTTCAGAATTCTCCATAGTTTATTCTGATCCACACAGTCAAAAGCTTTGGCATAGTCAATAAAGCAGAATTAGATGTTTTCTGGAACTCTTGCTTTTCTGATGATCCAGCAGATGTTGGCAATTTGATCTCTGGTTCCTCTGCCTTTTCTAAAACCAGCTTGAACATCTAGAAGTTCATGGTTCACATATTGTTGAAGCCTGGCTTGGAGAATTTTGAGCGTGTGAGATGAGTGCAACTGTGTAGTAGTTTGAGCATTCTTTGGCATTGCCTTTCTTTGGGATTGGAATGAAAACTGACCTTTTCCAGTCCTGTAGCCACTGCTGAGTTTTCCAAATTTGCTGGCATATTGAGTGCAACACTTTCATAGCATCATCTTTCAGGATTTGAAATAGCTCAACTAGAATTCCATCACCTCCACTAGCTTTGTTCGTAGTGATGCTTCCTAAGACCCACTTGACTTCACATTCCAGGATGTCTGGCTCTAGGTGAGTGATCACACCACCATGATTATCTGGGTCATGAAGATATTTTTTGTACAGTTATGTGTATTCTTGCTACCTCTTCTTAATACCTTCTGCTTCTGGTAGGTCCATACCATTTCTGTCCTTTATCAAGCCCATCTTTGCATGAAATGTTCTCTTGGTACCTCTAATTTTCTTGAAGAGATCTCTAGTCTTTCCCATTCTATTGATTTCCTCTATTTCTTTGCACTGATCACTGAGGAAGACTTTCTATCCCTCCTTGCTATTCTTTGGAACTCTGCATTCAAATGGGTAATCTTTCCTTTTCTCCTTTGCTTTTCGCTTCTCTTCTTGTGAAGCCTCCTCAGACAGCCATTTTGCTTTTTTGCATTTCTTTTTCTTGGAGCTGGTCTTGACCCCTGTCCCCTATAAAATGTCATGAACCTCCATTCATAGTTCATCAGGCACTCTGTCTATCACATCTAGTCCCTTAAATCTATTTGTCACTTCCACTGTATAATTGTAAGGGATTTGATTTAGGTCATACGTGAATGGTCTAGCGGTTTTCCCTACTTTCTTCAATTTAAGCCTGAATTTGGCAATAAGGAATTCATGATCTGAGCCACAGTCAGCTCCCAATCTTGTTTTTGCTGACTGTATAGAGATTCTCCATCTTTGGCTGCAAAGAATATAATCAATCTGATTTCAGTGTTGACCATCTGGTGATGTCCATGTGTAGAGTCTTCTCTTGTGTTGTTGGAAGAGGAACATAAAATTAAGTGGTATTCTTAGAAGAATATACTCTCTATATTGATTCAATATAGGAAACAGCTAAATGTTGAAAAATATGTGCTATATGAGAAATACAAGCTATTATTTGCAAACTTAAGTGCTATAAGTTTTGTATCCAAGAGACTCAGAACTGATACGATGTTAGAACTTTTATTTTTAGATTGTGTGCATATTCCGGGTTGTGTAACAACTCCCCTTCTGGAGATACTTGTCATTTACACCCAAAAGTACTTTTTTAAAAAATTAGTTATTCAGAAAAAGAGAAATACTCCAACTCTCTCATAAGACTATGAATAGCCAGGTAAGGTAGATGCTGTGCTTTGTTGACTAGCTCCTTAAGCATCTTTGACAAAGAACCACAACTAACACATGGCAGGCCCATGGCTAAGACATGGCTAGGTGTGCTAGAACCTGCAAAAGAGAATTCAGAGACTCCACTTCTTTCCCAAGGAAGTCCACAGATGCCACAAACATCCAATGTAAGAAATTATCTGTATGTAAGATTATGGTTTTAATGCCTAAAATATCCTTTGCCTTGCTTACAATTCAGGTATCTCTCCACTGTTTAATTTTAATCGTAAGATCAAAGGACAAATATTACCTAAAACCAACCCAAGCTACAGTTGTGGTTCTTCAGTCTGCTCTTCTATACTCTGGTGAAGCCTCAACCCAGTCAGGGCTGGCTGACTGTGTGACTGGAGCCTTGCCACTGTTCCCATTTCAAAGTCCATGACATCCTCTCTGAAGCCAATTCCACGGGAATCATCTTTAGTGTCGAAGTATTCTCTTCTTGCAAAAATATCTCCTTTGTTTCATGGAGTCAATGCCACTCCTTCAGCAATGCTGCTACTAAGTTGCTTCATTCGTGTCCAACTCTGTGTGACCCAATGGACAGCAGCCCACCACGCTTCCCTGTCCCTGGGATTCTGTGGGTTGCCATTTCCTTCTCCAATGCATGAAAGTGAAAAGTGAAAGTGAAGTCTCTCTGTCATGTCTGACTCTTTGCGACCCCATGGACTGCAGCCCACCAGGCTCCTCTGTCCATGGGATTTTCCAGGCAAGAGTACTGGAGTGGGGTGCCATTGCCTTCAGCAATACCTCACTGCTATTTCTATAACCAAGAAAAAAAAGTTCTTCTAATCTCACTTTTTCAAACTTCCCCTGAATATTGTGTACTTTATATGTAACATGCCTTTATTATTCAACCTTTTCAGATAAACAGACTGAAAAATAGATTTGCATTTGATATATCTCTTAAAGCTATATTCTAAGATGTTTTCATTCAATTCCATCTTAGTGATTTATAACTCAGCTATTCCTAAACTTCCAACTCTTAATGAGAAATAATTGTGAGTCAGGAAAAAATAAAACAAAACAAAACTTTACTCTCATGTCCTACCTTCTGCCTATTGATCACTCATGTTACAGTTTTTTATCCTTTCATGGCCAAACACTGCATCACAAGTACAAACATATATTAGGAACATAAAATGAAAAACAGCTTTTCTGAAAAACCTATATTCAATTTATCCTATACAGAATCCCAATAGTATCAGTGCCTGGGAGGGAAATGGTATAAATATAGTTTATATGGCCATGTCATTAATTACTAGAGGCTATAGATTATATGACATGAACTAAACTAAATCTCTAAAAACCATCAATCCCAAAGCACCAATCCAAACAAGAGTGCATCTTTTCAATTTCTAATAATGTTCCAGTTGCCTACAGGGGAAAAACTTAAAGTCTAGTCTAATCACAGGATACCTCCCACTGTTCTTTGTTTTGCTACTTGTGTGTGCATGCCTGTGTGTATGGGCGCACAAGTGTCTGTATGTGTTTTGATGAAGTATGAAGGGTGCGTGGGAGGGCTGTTTTTAGAAGAGGCAGGTAATGGAAAAGAAGGCACCTTTTTCTTTTTAATTTATAGCTACCTAATTCATTAAAATGAAATTAAAAGATGCTTGCTTCCTGGAAGAAAAGCTATGACAAACCTCAGTTCAGTTCAGTTGCTCAGTCGTGTGTGACTCTTTGTGACCCCATGGACTGCAGCACGCCAGGACTCCCTGTCCATCACCAACTCCCAGAGCTTGCTCAAACTCTTGTCCATCAAGTCAGTGATGCCATCCAACCATCTCATCCCCTATTATCCCCTTCTCCTCCTACCTTCAATCTTTCCCAGCATCGGGGTCTTTTCAAATGAGTCAGTTCTTCACATCAGGTGACCAAAGTTTCAGCTCAACATCAGTCCTTCCAATGAATATTCAGGACTGATTTCCTTTAGGAGGGACTGGTTGGATCTCCTTGCAGTCCAAGGGATTCTCAAGAGTCATCTCCAATACCACAGTTCAAAAGCATCAATTCTTCGGCACTCAGCTTTCTTTATAGTCCAGCTCTCACATCCATACATGACTACTGGAAAGAGCATAACTTTGACTAGATGGACCTTGTTGGCAAAGTAATGTCTCTGCTTTTTAATATGCTATCTAGGTTGATCATAGCTTTTCTTCCAAGGAGCAAGCATCTTTTAATTTCATTGCTGTAGTCACCATCTGCAGTGACAAACCTAAACAGCATATTAAAAAGCACAGACATTACAGACAAAGGTCCGTCTAGTCAAAGCTACAGTTTTTCTAGTAATCATGTGTGGATGTGAGAGTTGGACCATAAAGAAGGCTGAGTGCTGAAGAATTGATGCTTTTGAACTATCATGTTGGTGTTGGAGAAGACTCTTGAGAGTCCCTTAGAGTGCAAGGAGATCAAACCAGACAATCCTAAAGGAAATCAGTCCTCAGTATTCATTGGAAGGATTGATGCTGAAGCGCCAATACTTTGACCAGCTGATATGCAAAGAGCTGACTCATTGGAAAAGACCCTGATACTGGGAAAGACTGAGGGCAACAGGAGAAGGGGACGACAGAGGATGAGATTGCTGGATGGCGTCACCAACTCAAAGAACATGAGTTTGAGCAAGCTCCAGGAGATAATAAAGGACAGGGAAGCCGGGAGTGCTGCAGCCAATGGGACCACAGAGTCAGATGTGACTGAGCGACTGAACAAAACAAAATTTATTTAAAATGTAAAAGCTATATACTGTAGGTTGCAATTATTTCAATAACCTGTGTTTCCAGGAATTTCATGGTTTAGAACCCATTCGTGGCAACTAGAAAAGGAAAGAAAGCCTCACAATAGAGCCATGTGTGACACAAGATAAGGATGAAAGGAAAGGAGCAAGGAAAGAAAAGTAGGTGAAAATGAAGAAGGATGTCAGGAATTGGGAGCAAGAATATTTAGAAGTCATTTGTTATTAGAGAAATCATTACTAATAATCATAATAAATAAAGTCAGTCTTGCTTTTACTTAAATGTGTGTCCCTCTTTATGCTAATAACATAAAAATTCCTGATGCCATTTTTAGACTCCCAAGGATTCTGCTTTTTCCGCTGAAATATTTAGAGATAGAGTTTGCATCTATGATATAGGTGCTTCAATTTCCATAGTTTTCACATGGTCTAGGTCACTGCTTCTAAAAAGCCTTTGTGAAAGAACATATGAGTTCCCTACCTGCAGTTTGTCTTTTGTAAAGTACAAGAAAGCACCATGGGCATCTCTATAGTTAATGTTGCCGGAGGAGTGATTTGATGTGCTGTGCTGTGCTTAGTCGCTCAGCTGTGTCCGACTCTTTGTGACCCCATGGACTGTAGCCCACCAGGCTCCTCTGTCCATGGGGATTCTGCAGGCAAGAATACTGGAGTGGGTTGTCATGCCCTCCTCCAGGGGATCTTCCCAACCCAGGATCCAGTCCAGGTCTCCCTCATTGCAGGAGGATTCTTAACCATCTGAGCCACCAGGGAAGCCCGAGTAATTTGATAAGAACCTGCTAATGTTTTTAAAATTTCCTCTGCAAAGCCCAATACAAACAGTATTTCATTGTATATTATTTCTTTGTGTCACTTAAGGTCTGTAGCCTGACTAACTGCTAAAGGGGATTTCAGGATTTGAATACTTTGCACAGTTTGGAAACCAGAGACAAATGTGAAATTACTACCAAGTAAGCGAGAGAGACTGACTTTTACTTTATTGCTGTTATTAAATTGAACCACAACACACACAAAAAAAAACCTGTCTCGAATCAGTAACAAAATGATGAATTCATATTTTTTACATGTTACATAAATAAAAATATGTTATTTGATATGTATTGTTTTACACCTGATGTGCCCTAGATGTTGTTTGGTTCTTCAGGATGAGTCTCGTTCATACTGGAACAAAATTTAAAGAAATTTAGAGTTGATTTGTTTTCATAGCCTTTGCAGTTTAACCATGACAAGATCTTATTTTCATTTTTTAGCTCTTCACAATTTCCAAGACAACTGGATTTCTCCTCCAGAATAATTTCACACATTTGTTTCACTTAAGTAGATGTGAAAAATAACCAACATTTTTGAATATTTTTTCTGTTTTGAATAAATATCTAGTCTTTATCAACAGAAATAAACTTGTACTTCAAAATTTCTGTTATAGAAATGCAGCTAGCTCTTGAATATCATATTCAACTCATGAACATTCTTAAATACTTAAGATTATATATGGACTCACTTCAAATTCATGAGGTAACAACATGCAAATAACTATATCTTGGATTGTTATGGTAGAAAATGCTGAAGAAAAGCTATTCCAACTTGATTATGAGTTAGCAGCATCATTTAGGTATAGATGTTTGACATGAATATTCAGTGATATATTGTTTTTAATATTGCCTTAAGTGGAACAATCATGCTTGGATGACATATATACTATTGCATAATCCATCCGAGTTACAAAGGAATGCTTCCTTGGATGTTTAACTTAAAATTGTATGAGCTACTTTTCTGTGGCCTTGCCATCCAATTCTCTGATTAAGCAACACCCTCAGAGATGAGTCTTAAAACGAAGCTGTTAGAGAAAAAAAATCAAGGAATCCTATGGTGTGTAACTTAAAGGAATTCTCCCTCACAGAGCCCATGAGTCAACAATTACTTATTGAAAGTCAGCTACATCCATGGTATGTTTCACTGTGGGCTTTCCAGGTGGCCCAGTGGTCAAGAATCTGCCTGCCAGTTCAGAAGATGCAAGAGATATAGGTTCGAGCTCTGGGTTAGGAAGGTCCCCTGGATGGCAACCCAGTCCGTTAGTCTTGCCTGAAAAATTCCATGGACAGAAGAGCTTGGTGGGCTACAGCCCATGGGATCACAAAGAGTCAGACACAACTAAGCGACTGAACATACACACATGTTTCACTGTAGGCTATAAGATATAATAGCTACCAGCATTTACTGAATACCTACGCCAGAGACTGTACTAGTAACCATCTTCTACATGTTGGTGTGGGCAGGCTTGAATGTCAGGCTAAAAAAATCTAAAACTGATCCTGGAGGCAGCTGGTAACCTATAAAGGGTTTTTTTTTTTTAAGGGTCAGGGGAAAATGCATGAGTTTTAAGAACAGAGGGAAAGGTTAATCTGGCAGTCATATGAATGGACAGCTAAAGTTCAAGATTAGCAGGCTGCCAGGTGGTAAACAGGAAGTGCCTAAACGAGAGCAGTGGCAACGTGAATGTGAAGCCAGGGTTGGAGGTGAGCAGTGGGATGAGTTAGAGCGTCTAATGAAAACCTAGTCTTAGAGATTATGAGAAGCTAAAGTTGAAATTTCACTTTAGGAAATTATTTCAAAACTACATTTGTACACATGTGAAGAGATAGGTTTGTATTAAAAAAAAAAAAAAGGCAGTAGGTGATGCTGTAGTGACCACAACATCTCAGGGGCCCAGCATGACGACGGTTTGCTTCTCAGTCACAGCACAGTCAGATGCCAGTGGGGCAACCCTCCGTCATCTTACAATGACCATCTGGAACACGTGATTTCCAAGGGGTCTTTACATGAGAAGAGAGTGTGCATGCATCTGTGCCTGCTCAGTCATGTCTGACTCTTTGGGACCCCATGGACTGTAGCCCACCATGATCCTCTGTCCCTGGGATTCTCCAGGCAAGAACACTGGAGTGGGTTGCCACGCCCTCCTCCAGGGGATCTTCCCAACACAGGGATCGAACCCACATTTCCTGCATCTCCTGCACTGCAGGCAGATTGTTTGCCACTTGTATCATATGCAGAATCTTTGTTGCTTGTGCCATACACAGAATAGTTTTAAGGTTCAGGCCTGGAAATGACTTATATTCACTCCACCCTCATCTCACTGGCTATAACTGGCTAATAAGCACATATCCCTATCCTAATCACACACACAAGGCTAGAAATTTAGAAGCACTCAAAATATTCAGGGAACACTAGCGTCACCAGGTTCAGCTGTTAAGAACAAAAGACTAGAACGCCCAAATACTTATCAACTGGGAACTAGTTAATGAGTTATGTTACTTCCATACATTGGAAAGGGCTCAGAAGAAGTGCTAATGTGGGAAGATCTTGAAGATACATCAAGTGAAAAAAAAATGAAGTGTAGACAGGTATATATATCACGGTACCCTTCAGTAAAAAGAATTAAATCTGAAATACCTGAGTGAATTAAAGAAATGCCAAAAGGATACACAAGGAATGAATGGCAGTAGTTACCCACTTAAAGGAGGAGATGAATGGGTGAAACAACCCTTCAAGATAGCCTAGTTTTATTTTTACACATAACCCAGTTCAAACGATTTGGTATTTTATCTTTTATATGAGCAGTGTTTATATTTTATTTTAACAAGAAATGACAGTATATTTCTCAGAATGACCTAAAAACAAATGAATTCAAGCATAATTACAGGTAACAAACTCCAAGACAGACCAATGGTGGAATGCCACCAGAGATGTAAATTTGTTTGAATACTTCCCGAGCATTTAATAGTGACGCTACAGCTGCTTTGTATTCTGAGACTTCTTAATGGAAGGCAAACAAAACTAGATGTTGATTATTTTTCCTTGAATTGTGCCTTTCTAAAAGCCCAATTTAAATTTAGCTTGGGATTTCCTGTTAATGCTTTAAAAAAGCTGAAGCAGCTGTTTGCTGTTTATGGTTTGGTGGGCCAGAATTTGGCTCACTGTGGATTCTAGATTCTGTGTGCTAAGGCAGAACAAAGAGATACGTGAAGTGCCATCTAAGTAGGCTGTACATTGCATGAGAATCCCGGTGCATTTCTGGAAATAATCCCATCTAGCCAGTCATTCTATCTGAATCTCAGGTTCCCTACCTCTAAAATAGGGACTGGGTATCTATGTAACAGGGTCTTTGTGAAGAATCAATGATGAAATGGTCTATCTACAGAGGTTTGTACACTGGTAGGTGCTGTTGACCTTCTTTTTTTGGAAAGCTCTTCTTGATGTCCTAAGACTATGACCTGGGATCGACCTGCACCCTGTGTCTCCTCTTCCAATGACTCAGTGTTTGTTTTCCTCTGTCCTGCTAGCGTGCAATGCCTTGCACAATACAGTATTCCAAGTGCCTACTGCAGAGCCAGGAATGTAGCTCAGTAATTCATCATTGTTGGATGGCATCACTGACTTGATGGATGTGAGTCTGGGTGAACTCCGGGAGTTGGTGATGGACAGGGAGGCCTGGTGTGCTGCAGTCCATGGGGTCGCAAAGAGTCAGACACAACTGAGCAACTGAACTGAACTGAACTGATAGTCATTCTGGATCTCTCTCTGATTGATACTCTTTCCCCTTCTTCAGTGCTAAACACTAAAGCTCCTTAGGGCATAAGAATGTCTAGGAGATTAGTCAGTCAATATTCCTGAAGGAGCAGGTTGATACTTGGCTTTTACACTGGCCATATCATAGTTTACTAATTATAGATATAATGTCACAAGGGATGTGCTTTGTGCTGAGGTCAAATTCATTTTGTTCTATTTTTTATACTGGAGTGGGTTGCCATTTCCTTTGTGCAATCATAAAGTCTTTGCAAACATATATTGATTATCTAGTGGGTGCTAGACATTGTTTCAAACAGTTTACCTTTAATCCTCTCACCAATCCCACAGGATAGATTCTGTTATTATTCTCATTTCACAGATGAAAAAACAGAGAAACAGGTAAAATACCTTGGCTGTGATTCCATAGCTTCTGTTGGAAAACACAAGATACTAATTTGGGCAGTTTGGGGTCAGAGGCTACATTCTTAGCTCCTCTACCATACTTTCTTATAATGATAAACTATATCTTTAACACAGCATAAGTACTCTTGGAAATATAAAAAGCAATTACCTATCAAGTTAACTAGAAGATGGATATTTTAAGTGATAGTGTTGGTGCAAGAGAAAGGCTTTGGTACTCGTACAGATAAAGGAGACATAAAATTTTTGGTAAGTAACAATAAAAGAGGACATAAAATTTGGGGTAAGTAACAATATGTGGGAAGTAATGTGTACTCTAAGAAAAGGGCCAAAAATCAGACAGAATTGGTGTTGAGTCACTGTTAATAATGATGCTAAAAACATTAGTATCTTTGATCCATGCATCTCTATTTTTGGGAGTCTGCTCAAAAGAAACACACACAAGGAAATGTTTACATAGTAAAGATGCACACAAAATCATTCATGTATTTGTGTACTATCTAGAAACATTCTTACTGAAAGAAATATGTATATAAAACATATTTGTAGAAAAGTCTATAAAAACATATTAACAGCTGAAGGAACAATTAAATGAAGTGCCACTCCCCAAATACTTCCCTTTCTCAATGCTTATAGGTAACCACTATTCTGGTTTTTGCAGTAATTATTTCCTTATTCTTTACAGATTTTACCACCCTGAATTATTTGACAGTGTAGTATAGTTTTACCTATTTTGAACTACACAGAAACAGAACCACACAAAATATATTCCTTGGGCAACCTATCTACTTCTTTTACCATTATGTTTTGATACTCAGTTACCTGGTTCCTGTAGCAATTGTTTCATTAACATTTAATATAATTAGTGACATATCTGGCTTTCTAGTGATAGTCTTACTTTTGCTTCTGATTTTTCCCACTTGTTTCCTAGTTTGATAATTATTTTTTGCCATTTGCCATTTTAATCATGTGATTTATTTTTCTCTACTTATTTTTATTTTTAGTGGTGATCCTTGAAATAACATGTATGCTTATTAAAATCTAAACTTATTCCATATCTTTACTACAAATATTTTAATCATATATAATTAATATAATTAATTATAATTAACGTATTGTTTTTCTTATATTTGGACCTGGTCCTATTTTTTTTTTTTTAATGTATGTTCATTTCGATTAACTTACATATATAGTACTTGATTTACCCTTCTTTTAGCAACTTGGATTTTCAATCTATGATCACTTTCCTTGTTCCTAAGGGCATTTTTAGGAAACCCTTTATGAGGGCCTGCTGGTAACAAACTTGGGTTCTGTTTTTCAGAAATGTCTTTAATTACCCTTTATTTTTGGAGAAGGCAATGGCACCCCACTCCAGTACTCTTGCCTGGAAAATCCCATGGGTGGAGGAGCCTGGTAGGCTGCAATCCATGGGGTCGCTAAGAGCCGGACACGACAGAGCGACTGAGCAACTTCACTTTTCACTTTCATGCACTGGAGAAGGAAATGGCAACCCACTCCAGTGTTCTTGCCTGGAGAATCCCAGGGACGGGGGAGCCTGACAGGCTGCCGTCTATGGGTCGCACAGAGTCGGACACGACTGAAGCGACTTAGCAGCAGCAGCAGCAACCCTTTATTTTTAAAGATAAAATTGTGGAATGAGAGTTATGGTCTCAATATATGCTGGGATATACATCGTCTTTCCTCCTCAGCTAATATTGAGATATCCCTTTACAATCATATATATATATATATATATATATATATATATATATATATATTTAATTATCTTTGGTGTTGTGCATTTTCACCATTCATTTCCTCTGGCACAGACTTTATAAGTTCTTTGATATTCATGAATCACCTTTGAATATGTGTATCAGTGTATTTTATCAATTCCAGAAAATTCTTGGACATTTATCTTTTCAAGTATTAACTCTGACACACTCTATATATCTTCTCTTTCTGCAGCTTCTATTAAATACTGATCAGTCCTTCTTAATTATTTTCAATGTCTCTTAGCTACTCATATTTCCCAACTCTCTTTCTCTCTGCATTCTGGATAATTTCTTATAAAATATCTTCTAGTTTACTTATTGTTTCTCCAGCTTTTACTAATTTGCTGTTACACTTTCTCAACTTTGTCTTTCATTTCGATTTTGCTTCCTTCATTGAAGTTCTTTTTTTCATATCTACTAGGACCGCTTTTTACAGTTTTCTGTACTATTTACTCAAGCTTGTCTCCAATTAATTCAAACAGCAAGGATAAGTATTTTAAAAGTTATACCTTAGAACTTCAATCTGGAGTCTTTGTAGATCAGTCTTAAAGTTCAAGTTCACTTGGTTCAGCAAACGCCTTCAAGGAAGAAGTGGCTTCAGTTCAAAACAAACCCTCTAGGCTCCTGCCTTCACTTAGGTTTCTGCCTGATAATTCCTCATTATCTTGTTGGTTGTCTAGTATTTTTAAAAAGTTTTGTTTGCTTATTTTCTTTAATTTAACATATCCAACATTTTTAGTTGTGATCTTAAAGATGGTCCAAATAACCTAATCCAACATATTACCAGAAACAAAAATCCCTGTTTTGAATTATTTAATCATTCAGTTGCCCAAGGGTATTGAACTAGACTAAATAATCTTTCACATGTTCTCCTATAATGTTTATGGAGTCATTTTGGCATATCAAACAATAAGAGGGCTAATAAAACACAAATTGTTTTAATATGAGCATATGGACCTGGAAATTAAGAGACCTGAGTTTTCTTGGCCACTGACATTCTACCATGTGATGTGAGCAATGTATTTAATCTACTTAATGCCTTAATCATCCTACTTGTAAACCAAAATGAAAATATATTTCACTTACAGTTCCATTTTTTCCCCATAAAATTTCTCTCAGCTAAGTGAAGAGTTCCTAGGAAGGACTGAGTAATTCAAAGTGCTAAGTTTACAAAAGCTAAATATCCTCATCCCTGCTTTTGTTGCAAAATTTAAAACATTACCGACAAGAGTCTTTCACCATATCTCTTCAGAGAAAGCTCTCATAAAAGATGCTTAGGATAAATAAATGTTGGAATTGGACTCTGATTTCATTTTTAACCACAGGAAAGAAGCATCCTATGCGCAATGACACACTTGCTTTCTTGCATGGGCACGGACGGAGAACTCTCTCACTTAATTGTGATCAATTCACTTAAGCCTTAGACTTAATATTTTACTTGTTTTGCAAATGTCTTTGATTTATGGGCATACATCAAGGAGAAAGTGCACTTCACAGAAATTAGGGAGAGAAAAACCTCAGCCAGCCATTCTGCCGAAGAAGTACAAGTGGGACTCCTCCCCAGTACAGATGAGTATGAGACAGTTGGCGAAAACAAGCTCTCTGGTGAGTCATCCTTAATGCCATTGGGACAACAGTCATCACATTCCCATGAATGGGGCAGCTAGAAACCCCTAACCCCACAGAATGAAAAAACTGTAAAGTCTGTAAACTAGGAGCATTCCTCTCCTCACCCAGTGCCCTAACTCTCTGACTGCTGAACACCTTTTCTCAGGATCAGATCAGATCAGATCAGTCACTCAGTCGTGTCCAACTCTTTGCGACCCCATGAATTGCAGCACGCCAGGCCTCCCTGTCCATCACCAACTCCCAGAGTTCACTGAGACTCACGTCCATTGAGTCAGTGATGCCATCTAGCCATCTCATCCCCTGTCGTCCCCTTCTCCTCTTGCCCCCAATCCCTCCCGACATCAGAGTCTTTTTCAATGGGAGCAAAAGTGTGGTATGAATGGAAGAAAATACCCTAAACATGAAGGACTGAAGGAAGCTTAATTGAAAATGTCTCTTGTATTAATATTTTTCACACTATTTTTTTACTAACACTACAAATAACAACATTATCATTTATTGACTATTTTCTATTTTCCATACATTATCTCATCTTATCTTCATGGCATCTTTTTGTTAGGTATCTTGGTTCCCAACTATTGAATGAGAAAATTCAAGAATAAAGAAAAAGACTTCAGAGAAGGCAAAAGGTCAACAAAAGTAAAGAAAACATTGTACTGAAGTTGACATGACTCCAAGGCCTGTGCTTTTAACCGTATATATACTGACTCTCTTTATTAGAGCTTCTTGAGGGAGACTTATTTTTGAAACAGGAAAAAGGGATGGGAACTATTTTAATAAATTATGAAATAATCATTATAAATTATAAATTTTTAATGAGACACTCTTACATATTCACCAAATTGCTTTCTTCTTTCCTAGATCAACAAGATGATGACCTTTCCCTGCCTTCCTTGTTATTCGATCTGTCCCACTGCCTGTGTTCCGTCCAGGGGAATGTGGGCAGAGGTGACGTGGGCCAGCCTAAGGCCTTGTTATAAAACCTCTTATACAATTCCCCAAGCCCTTTTTTTTTCTATTACTGAATATTTGACAGTCTTGGAAGTCAAGTGATGAAGGTAGCAGGAGGAGGAAGGAGAAGGTAGAAGGAGCAGGGCTCTGTGGTTCAGAGCTCTATCACTAACTGTGTGGGACACTGATACAAGAGCTATAGGACTGTGCTGCATTCAACACCATTGTTATAGGAGTTCCTAGTGGCTCAGACAGTAAAGTGTCTGCCTGCAATGCTGGTGATCCGGGTTCAATCCTTGGCTTGGGAAGATCCCCTGGAGAAGGAAAAGGCAACCCACTCCAGTACTCTTGCCTGGAAAATTCCATGGATAGAGGAGACTTGTAGGCTACAGTCCATGGGGTCACAAAGAGTCTGACACGACTGAGCAACTTTACTTCACTTACCCTGCCTCATATACTACCTTCTAATCATGAGAAAATGCATTCATTAAAGCCACTAATGCATGCCAACATTTTCAACTTCTCCTCTATTTTTAAAGACTCAGGCTTACTACTAGGTTTTTGAAAGTTATAATAACTACTAGTCTAGAGCTGTGGTGTTGGAGAAGACTCTTGAGGGTCCCTTGGACTGCAAGGAGATCCAACCAGTTCATTCTAAAGGAGATCAGTCCTGGGTGTTCTTTGGAAGGAATGATGCTAAAGCTGAAACTCCAGTACTTAGGCCACCTCATGCGAAGAGTTGACTCATTGGAAAAGACTCTGATGCTGGGAGAGATTGGGGGCAGGAGGAGAAGGGGACGACAGAGGATGAGATGGCTGGATGGCATCACTCACTCAATGGACGTGAGTTTGAGTGAACTCCAGGAGTTGGTGATGGACAGGGAGGCCTGGCGTGCTGCGATTCATGGGATCTCAAAGAGTCGGACACAACTGAGCAACTGAACTGAACTGAGTCTAAAAGAAAACATTTTTGTCAGGACATGAAAATTAACAATGGTTCTGTTTTCACCTGGGACAAATGAAGCATAATTTGCTTTGATGCAAAAATCAATTATACATGAATTCTTTCTTCACAATGCTTTATTTTTATAACAATGAATTCTATCAAGAAAAAAATAAGACTATGGGAATCTAAGTGATACTGCTACTTAGGATGGCTCAGATGTGAAAGTTTTCCTTTCACTCTTCCTATAGCTCTTTTAACCAGATGATAAAAAGAGCTTTGGTGACATCAGAAATAAAAGGGATCAACTGTGCCAGGGTAATCATAGTGGATTCATCAGATCACCTGCAGAGGGAGTGTCAACCAAGCAGTATGCTTGAAAGCTCTTAAAAAGAAAGCCTGTGAACAGAACCAGAGATATGGGAGAACAAGGGAAAAAGCAGAGGGCAAAAGTGTCAAAGAACAGGAGAAGGAGAAGACAGATACTAGTGGTACTATTAAAAAAGAGATTATTATTATTGCTCAAGCCAGCAATCTTATGAGTGCAAATCACTTCAGTCATGTCCTGCTCTTTACGACCCTATGAACTGCAGCTTACCGGGCTCCTCTGTCCATGGGATTCTCCAGGCAAGGATAATGGAGTGGGTGGCCATGCCCTCCCTCCACGGTGTCTCCCCAGACCAGGGATCTAACCCATGTCTCTTACATCTAACCTGCACTGGCAGGTGGGTTCTTGACCACTAGCACCACCTAGGAAGGATTGGAAAAAAGCTATTGGAGGATTAATATGGCCTGTAACCCAGGAAAGACTGCTATTCCTATCCACTTCCATCCTTCAAATGAGGAACCAACAGGAATGAGAATTTTTAAGATGCCCTCTGGTTGCTCAGATAGTAAAGAATCTGCCTTCAATCCAGAAGACCTTGGTTTGATCCCTGGGTCAGGAAGATCCTCTGGAGAATGGAATGGCAACCCACTCCAATATTCTTGCCTAGAGAATTCCATTAACGGACCATTGAGTCAAAAGAATCAGACACGACTGAGTAGCTAACACACACTCACACAACCTTAATAAAGACCTGCAATATACACATTTGCAATCTGTATTTCCTTATTGATTAAAATTTTTCATATCTTCATTTTAAGGGTACGTTAAGCAGTCCAATGTAGCTGATATTCCCAGATGTTTTAGGCTGAAGCAAAGGTAAATCAAAGCAAATAACCCACAAACATTATCCTCACTCCAGTGAGGGACGGAGCTGGCAGTGAGTTCACACAATTCTTATTGTGCAAAATAAGAGTCTGTATGATTTATGTTGTAGCATCAGCTGCAATATTCTGGGTCAGCCCAATTTATGAAGCACAATACATGTTCTATACCCAGAATTACTGCTGACTCAAAATGCTCAGTAAAGAAGTAGCTTTAAGAGCTGGTTTTATTTTGTTTAGACTCCTACAGTGAACTCATTTCCAGAACTCTATGACACTTTCTCAGTTACAGCTTCACATTTTCACCTTTTAATATGCATATTATAGATAAAGAATAAATTAGGGCTGGCATGCATAAAGAGGGAGGAACCACTAACAAATTAAGTGATTGGGGTCTCAATTATGTCTCTCACGCGGGATACACATCTCTCGGCTTAAACAAGAACCTGAACCTCCCTTAGGCTGCTCACACCTGAAAGCAGGGACTGAAAATGCCTGGAAAGCCCTTCTCTCTTTCAGCGCCCTGACCGGTGCCCCTCCTCTTGTACTCAAGCCTCACCCTTCCACAAGAACCCATCCTTGGTCTGGCAGGGAGTGGGGGGCAGGAGAGGGGGTTCCTTTCTAATCTCTCTCTTTTATTTTAGTTCCTCCATCACTGAATCCTGTCTGACTCTTTGTGACCCCATGGACCACACTCTTCTGTCATGCAATTTTCCTAGGGAGAATGCTGGAGCAGGGTTGCCATTTCATGGATAATCCCATATCGGAGCTTCTCAAACTGTACTAAATGCATCTTTCTCTCCTCACCTACTAGATGGTAGACTCTTTGAGGGTAGGAGCCATGATGACATCTTTGTCCTTTCTTGAACTCAGTATGGAAGTTCATTTAGTGAATACCAGTAAGTGGAGAATTTTGCGATTCTGTGAATGTCCAAGGTGCTTGCCTTTGCCTGAAGTTTGGCTTCACCGACAACCTGATGACTTTCTCCACAGGCCTGGCCCACCCAGTGCACACGGCTGTGTGCTTATCTATGGAAGCTAGCTCGTTGGGTTTGCTACCATGCCACCACTAGAACTATTGTGCTCCTTCTCTCCAAGCAACTTTTCTGATTTCTTCAGATGTGATAGATCCTCTACAGCTCAGTCAATTTGTGCTTGAAAATTATGCTTTGCTCACCTATTTCGGGTGCTTCTCAGATGGTACCAGTTGGGGGGGGGGGAAGGACGACTTGCCAGTACAGGAGACCCGCAAGACATGGGTTAGATTCCTAGGTCAGGAAGACCCCTAGGGGAGGGCATGGCAACCCACTGCAGTATTCTTGCCTACAGAATCCCATGGACAGAGGAGCCTGGTGGGCACAACTGAAGCAACTTAGCATGCAGGCATGCACCTATTTTGGAGACAGTAAAACAGATATGGCATTCTGCTGATACTCAAGGGGCTTATACACAGTTTTGTGGAAGATAGGAAATTTACATGTAAAAGTATAAAGTCCAAATGAGGGTAACAATATTGTGAAAAATAATTTTAGGCTTACGTACTACTTTAAAATTTAAAAGAAAGTTCACGTGTATCATCTTGTTCAATACTAACCATCTTTACAAGATACTAGGTCTACCTAAAATAGGTGTACTTCGTAAAGTAAACATGAAATTCACTGACTAAATATGTCGAGTTTCATTCCTATTTTGCAAAAGAAGAAACAGGCTCATGGAAATTATTTAGACCACACAGCTCCCTGGAACCATAGAGACAGGACTGGAAGCAAGGACTGCAGGCTTCAATCTACTCCCCCCTTTTACTTTGCCACTGTCCTGAGAATGTGTTAGGACCACGATGGTAGTGAGTTTATCTGATGTGTCTTCTTATGCTTCTGTGTCCACTCTCCCAAGAAAGCCCTCCTCTCCAAATCCTTCATTGATAATTATCTTAAAAAACTGAGGATCACCACTGCTTTATCATCAAAAGAGCAGACCAGAATTGAAATCATTTCCTTCTTATTCTTTCTTGTTAAAACCCTGGACTCTGTCAGCACACAGTCAAAATGTAGACTAGGCAGAGGATTTTAGATATTGTGTGTGTGTGTGTGTGTGTGTTTAAAGACTCTTGAAAGATTTTGTATAATATTTTCATCATAGTCTATATGTATACACACACACATATACATGTGAGAGTGAAAGTGTTAGTCGCTCGGTCATGTCCAGCTCTTTGCTACCTCATGGACTGCAGCCCACCAGGCTCCTCTGTCCATGAAATTCTCCAGGCCAGAATACTGGAGTGGGTTGTCATTTCCTTCTGCAGGGGAGCTTCCTAACCCAGGGATCCAACTCGGGAATCCTGCACTGCAGGCAGATTCTTTACCATCTGAGCCGCCAGGGGAGGCCCATGTAATTTGCTCCCCCTGTAAGAACAAATATTAGCCTGAGTACTAAGAGTACAGAATTTTAAGTTACTAACTTTGGCCCATCCCAACGACTACTGCATCATCGCTGCGTCACCACTCCATCACCCTCCTCCTTCTCCTATTTAGCATACTTAACACTCAGGGAGCTACTTACTATGTGCCAAGCACACACAGTTCTCTTTTTTCCTTTAACTTAATCCTCGTAACAACCCTACCAGGTTGGCATTTCTGTTCCATTTTATGGCTGAGAAAACTGAATCCTGATGAGTTTAAGTAATTTTCCTAAGGTCAGGCAGCAGGACAGTTATTTAGTAGCTAAAACTCTGGTCAATCTGTCCTACTTCAAGCATAAAAGATGCAAAGCATATTAAAGAAGGTTGTAAGCTCTTCAAGGGCAGAGACTTACGGATCCTCCTATTTCGTGCTTTCAAAACGCCCTGTACTTTTTTTTTTTTTTTGTAGAACTTATCACAGCTTATAATTATGTACCTATTTTTGTGGTCATTTGTTTAATGCCCTTCTTCCTGCTATGCTGTTCCTTCAATGAGAACAAGAACTGCTCCTGTTTTGCTCACTTTTATTTGTCCAGCACTTAGAAGAGTGCCTAATACGTGGTAGGTACTCTATAAATAGCTGTTGAATAGAACAATTTCCTCGGGCCTCCTTGTCCAAGAGGCTTCATTGAAAATTTCTTTAGTACTCTTAAATAGTTTAGGACTTAACGTAAACACCTACGGAGCTCATTTCTAGCAGAAGAATAAAGTGTACTAGACTCCGACCTGCCCTCCTGTCTTAATCTTATGCTTAGCAGCAGTCATCTTAGGTGGTGCCCTCAAATAACTGCTACACTTAACTGCTATCGATACACCCTTAAAGCGAACTCATGTCATTTTCACAGCAGCTGTCTTTCAACTGCATGTTTGATATGACTGAAGCAGATGAACTTTCATAAGATACAGGCACTACTATGAATTTTGAAAGCATAAATTACACATATCTACAGAGCAGCCTATATATTTTGAAAATTATGTTTTAAATGCCAAAAAAAAGCCCTTGTTTTTTCCTAGATAAGTTTTCAGATAAGCCATTTCTCTCTGTGGCCCAACAGCTTAACCAAAAACTCAATTCTTTGAACATTATTTTCATCCAAAGAAATTTTTACAAAAAAAAAAAAGGAGGGAGAATAAAGAAAGGTTTTATGTAGGCAGAACAACTAATAAGTATTATGTCAGCCTAGCCACTAGGCCAGTGTTTTAAGAAGGATAAGATGCATCTATATTATTATATCCCTCTGAATCTCCCACCACAGAGAGGAAATTCTGGGGGCAGTTATTGATAAAGAATAAGTTCAAGATACTTGCTCCTTGGAAGAAAAGAAATCACCAACCTAGACATTATTAAAAAGCAGAGACATTACTTTACCAACACAGGTCCATCTAGTAAAAGCTGTGGTTTTTCCAGTAGTCATCTATGGATGTGAGAGTTGGACTATAAAGAAAGCTGAGTGCCAAAGAATTCATGCTATTGAACTGTGGTGTTGGAGAAGACTGTTGAGAGTCCCTTGGATAGCAAGGAGATCTAACCGTAAATCTTAAAGGAAATCAGTCCTGAATATTCATTAGAAGGACTGATGCTGAAGCTGAAACTCCAATACTTTGGCCACCTGATGCGAAGAACTGACTCACTGGAAAAGACCCTGATGCTGGGAAAGATTGAAGGCAGGAGGAGAAGGGGACGACAGTGGATGAGATAGCTGGGTGACATCACCAATGTGATGGATTTGAGTTTGAGTAGGGTCCAGGAGTTGGTGATGGACAGGGAGGCCTGGAGTGCTGCAGTCTATGGGTTCATGAAGAGTCAGAACAACTGTGTGACTGAACTGAAGTTTAAGGTCATTGCATGGTTAGAGGTCAGAGCTTAAATTTGACTCAGCTTGAGTATAGAGTCCAGGTTTTTTCCTCTGTATCAGTGGTTCTCAAATCTTAGTGTTCATAAGAATTCCCTGAAGAGACTTTTAAATCATAAAATTATGAGCACCACCCTCAGAGTTTCTGACACAGTGAGGGCAAGTCTGATCATTTGCGTTTTTCGCAAGTCCGTGGTTTTGCTAGTCCAAGGACCATATTTTAAAAACCATCATTTTCACAACACAGGTGTAGCACCCTTTTGTGATGTAACACATAACATGACAAATTATTTTGGGATTCTAATGAAAAACCCAGTGATCAAGCTTCGTTATCTAATATAACACTTTTTCCTATTGGTCAATGATACATATTTAGAGGCTCACGGATCAGGTCTGCAACATTTGAATTTTTACAGTGAAGTGTCTTTTGCTAGGTCTGATATTGTGATTATTATCAATCACATACATCAACTCACTTGATTCTTATAACAAACCTATAATTTAGTAAGGGCAGGTATTGTTATCTTCATTTTACAGACAGGAAATCTAAGACCCAGAGACTGTAAGTGAAAATATAGCTTATATCTCTAAAAATAATAGAGACAAATTTGAAATTCTTTTTCTATTTGAAGTCCAGAGATTTTTTTCAATAGATTTTCCAGAGAAGCACTGTCTTCTCATTTGAATCATTTCAAGATTAGTCTTTCATTTTTTAAAAAATGGGCAATGTAAGTCATAGAACTTGTTATATATTTTATGTGTCTTAGTATAAGCTTTATATATTAACAAAAAAGTGGACATTCTTTCCCACCCTATTTTTTTCCCAGAGTATGCAGTGCTATAAAATAAAGTTCTCAGTCTTTTTTTTTTTTTTTAACATCTAATATTTCACCATTCTCATTTTTCCAGAAGATATGTTTTATTGGTAGGAACAGATGGCACAGTTGATTGTTAATAGGGCATGGAGATAATTGTTAGTAGGTTAACATTTAAAACTCAGTTCATTTGGGAGTCATCCAAAATCTGCCACATAGTGGCACAACTATTCAGGGCATGTGGGCAAGGGATCGTGTGCAGTCAGTCTGTATTCCAGGACGACACACGTATTACCTCCCTCACATTTTGCACAGAAGATCAAGTGAAACGAGGTGTTGACTACACCAAGCAGTTTTTAAACCTCCTCCGCGTTCTCTCGCAGCCAATCAGTTGTCTATTTCTGTTTGTTTTACCTCCATAATATTTTTTGCATCCTTTCCATTCCCACTATCACCACCCTCAATCAAGCCTTCATTGGCTTCAGCCAAGTCTTTTGTGCTAGACTCCCAACTGTTTTTATTTCCTCCAAACTCTATTCTTTCTGATCCCCCTTACAGTGATTACAGCTGCTGCTGCTGCTACATCACTTCCGTCGTGTCCGACTCTGTGCGACCCCATAGACGGCAGCCCACCAGGCTCCCCCGTCCCTGGGATTCTCCAGGCAAGAACACTGGAGTGGGTTGCCATTTCCTCCTCCAATGCATGAAAAGTGAAAAGTGAAAGTGAAGTCGCTCAGTCATGTCCGACTCTTGGCAACCCCATGGACTGCAGCCCACCAGGTTCCTCCATCCATGGGATTCTCCAGGCAAGAGTACTGGAGTGGGGTGCCATTGCCCTCTCCAGTGATTACAGCAAATGATCTGAAAACAGATATGATCAGGCACTGTCAGCTTGGAATCCTTCAATGTGTGTGCATGCTCAGTCACTACAGTTGTGTCCGACTTTGTGTGACCCCATGGACCATAGCCCATCAGGCTCTTCTGTCTGTGGGATTCTTCAGCCAGGGATCCTGGAGTGGCTTGCCATGCCCCTCCTCCAGGGGACCTTCCCTACCCAGGGATCACATCTCTTGCATTGCAGGTGGATTCTTTACCGCTGAGCCACCAGGGAAGCCAAATCCTTCAATGACTCTCATTTAATTACACAATAAAATTTAAATAGTTGGGTGTTCGAACCTTTCCACCCTCCCTTCTACTTTTCAATCTATTCCTCAGTCATGTAATTCAGGTGTCTGTCCTATACTCCAGTCAGGACCATTGTCTTGCCATCCCCCATGTGCTTTTGCACCTCCCTGACCTCCGCAACTTGGCCTTCTGTTGAAAATGTCCTTGATGATTCACAGTTCCTATTCCAACATGCCTTCATCCTCTTCCTTCAAGGCTCAGGTCCAAAGGCACCTCTTCTGTTAATAGCTTCTTCAGTGTTCTCAGAGGAAGTGATCTTTTGAATTTTTATTGTATTATGCATACATCCCTTATTTTTCCCATCCCACTTACTTTTGCCTCAGTCCAGTCCTCCAAATATAAAGTTTTATCATCCTTTCCTGTGTTTATATCCTTTATTGATTTCCTATCACCCTGAGGCAGAAGAGCAAAATCCCTGATGTAGTTTCTAGCATTCTACGCAATATGGTTTTGCTGTGGGTGTCATAACAGCACACGATCCTACTTTCTAGTCTAACTTCCCCCTTGCTGCTTTCACCCATCCTGGTCTTCTTTTAATCTTTTAGTGAGAAAGGCCTTTCCTGTCTCAGGGCATGCTGTTCCCTCTACCTTGGCTCCCTCTCCCCATTTCCACCCCTCCTTTACCTAGTTCAATTTTTACTCACTCTTTTGAGTTCAACTCAAATACCACCTCTTTGAAGAAGCTTCTCTTCTTGCCAAGGTAAAGCAAGCACCCCTCACACAATTTTTCACGGAAGCACACATTTCACATTTGTCCTCAGCTGGTCTGTAATTTCTATAAGGACAGGCTCTTGCATTTGTCTTACTTCCTACTGGATCCACATTTTCTAATACAGAGACTGGATGTGCAGGTATTGGCAAGTATTTGTTAAATGACTTTAATATAAATACAGAGGACACAAATTAGATACATATTTATTAAATAATTAAAATTTGCTTTTGCTTGAACTTCTCTTTACCAGGTTGTAAACTCCTTGATTCAATGGCACCCCCACTCCAGTATTCTTGCCTGGCAAATCCCATGGACAGAGGAGCCTGGTAGGCTGCAGTCCATGGGGTCTCTAAGAGTTGGACACGACTGAGCAACTTCACTTTCACTTTTCACTTTCATGCATTGGAGGAGGAAATGGCAACCCACTCCAGTGTTCTTGCCTGGAGAATCCCAGGGACGGGGGAGCCTGGTGGGCTGCCGTATATGGGGTCGCACAGAGTCGGACACGACTGAAGCCACTTAGCAGCAGCAGCAAACTCCTTGATTTAATTTTGAACTCCCAACGACCCAAATCTTTAGAGCTAGGAAATGCAAAGGAAATACAGGCTGAACAAGAGAACAAACCAATGAAAGAAACAATGAGCAAATGGACACATCGATGAAAACTTAAGTAGCAATCTAACTTTTCACATACTTTCAAATCTTCACATCTTTTAAAATCTTTTAACATTTCTAGATACAAAAAATAACCAAATGTTGCCATTCACATTTTATAGACCAAATGGTTTGGTGTTTACCCAGTGCTAATGTTTATTGAGGGGAAAAGAAAACAGGAAGGAAACAGAAATACTATTATACTGTGGACAAGATGAGGTATTGATATATTATGCCCAAATTCAGAGGCTCCTTTATTCTTGTAACAATGCTTGATGTGTGTGGGGCATTGTTGGGAGTGGGGTAGAGAACAGAGATTTACAAATGGGAACAACAAAGGACAAAATGGATGAGCAAAGTCCTCGGAAGAAACAATTGTTTCAGTATGTCTCAGTTACAAAAGGAAATCTAACAGTTTCTCTGTTTGATGTTGGCAAGTTTCAGTTTAGTGAGATCAGGAATGAATGACCTGTAGCCCAGTGTCTTCAACAGCCAGGCTGTAACACTTTCACCCTACTTCCTCTCCTGCATGTCAATCAGCCCCTGGGAGACCAGGACACACACACTTGCAGACCCTTCACTTTCTATTATCTCCGCTTGACACGCTCTGTGTGCAACCTTGTAACAATCGCTTCTGCTTTCTGTAAAATCAAGTGTCTAGTCTGGTCTCTAGGGTTCCTCTCATGTCAAATATCCTATGATGGTATGCCTTTCTGTGCTGTAAGTTTTGGTCCTTGGCTGCTGGGGCCTTGATTTCATTCATTCAGTGTTTACCATCTACTATATTGCCGCCAATGCAGGAGATGTGGGTTCAATCGCCGATTTGGGAAGATTCCCTGGAGAAGGAAATGGCAACCCACTCCAGTATTCTTGCCTGGAGAATCCCATGGACTGAGGAGCCTGGCGGGCTACAGTCCATGCAGTTCAAGAAGAGTCAGACAGGACTTAGTGACTAAGCGCACACACACTTACACACACACACACCAGGGGATGTCCTGAGTGCAAGGGATATAAGGTAAAATAGTGACCTTAAGTGACAAAAGTTTTGCCCTCAGAGAGCTACCTTCTACTGCGAGGAGATAGAAGACAAGATAAATAAAATATGTGGTATGATAGATACTAGAGAGAACTAAGGAGGAAAAAAAAAAAAATCCAGGAAGGGAGACTGGGAATTTGATGAAGGTACTAGTGAACATCTAGACAGAGAAGGTTTCACTCAGTGACACTGAAGGAAAGATTCAATCCTGTTTCCACATTTTTTGCCCTTGACTCCTTGCAACTGCTTATGACTTCCTTTGGCTGCATCTTGCGGGCCTCTTGCTTCTTTTCCTTAGATTAGATGCTTTTGTTCATCTCCTTTGCTATAGCCTTGGCTCCATCCCCACTGGCTCTTGCCAGGACCCTGAGTAATGGCCTCCTTCTTGGTCTCACTTGCTACCGCCACGCTCCATCTTATCCTCTCTTCCACCAAGAGTGTTATCTTCCTTGTAATCAACTCGAGTACACTTGCTTTTGGAAAATCCCCCATATACTTCCCTCATTGATCTCTGAGAACACCCAACCCCAGCCCCATGCAGTCACCACACTTAACCCCTTATTTTCCCTGACCGTGTCCATTCCATATCCACATACAAAGCCAGTTCCCTCCGCCCAGTCTGCCCATCTCCCACCTCTCCACCTGTCCTTCAAGGTTCTGTTCAAAGACTGCTTCCTCTGGGACATGGTCCTAACTTGCTCTGGATGGGATCGGCTTCTAACTGCTCAGCATGCCCTGTACCTTGCACATACCTGAAAGGTGTGAAAGTGAAGTCGCTCAGTTGTGTCCGACTCTTTTGCGACCTCATGGACTGTAGCCTGCCAGGCTTCTCTGTCCATGGGATTTTCCAGGCAAGAATACTGGAGTGGTTTGACATTTCCTTCTCCAGGGGATCTTCCTGACCCAGGGATTGAACCCGCATCTCCTGCATTGGCAGGTGGATTCTTTACATCCGAGCCACCAGGGAAGCCCTGTACATACTTATTTGCTGCATTTATCAAAATTGTGATTTTCCATTTTCCTGTTCCTAGAGCTCTTTCCCGAGAGTGTCCCTTACTCTTGCTTACTTTGCATTCAGTACATCCTCAATGAAACTGATGAGGACAGAGAGACAGATAGGAGGGGAGAGGCTGGGCAAAGGAAAAGAGGCTGTTAGTCAATCGTAGAAGATGGGCAGCTAGGAGATAGGAGAAATCACTGCTTCCTGAAAGCTGTGGATTAGAAGAGACCCCATAGTCTCCCGAATTCTAAAACTCGAGGCTTCAGCATTAACCTTCCTTCTCTTATTCCAGCTCCGCCCTTTTGCCCCAGTTCTTATAACTGGCCTTCTGCAACTCAGCTCCCACCTGGTGGCCCAGTTCTGAGAACTCGCCTTCTGTCTTGCTCCTCTCTGCCTGCATCTCCCTTTTGGAGACCTGCCTAATATGTCAGGTTGGCCAAGCCTGGAACTGGGTCTTGCTCCTGTTTATTTCCCTCCTCTTTCTCCCTTTTTAATCTCTGCCCTGCGCATGAACCCAGGCAGGTGGCCAGGACCCTGCTAATCCCTGACAGACTTCCACGACTCTGACTCCTGAGCGTTACATGCTGCCGGGTTCCCTCCTTGCCTTTTACTGTCTGCCTGCTGGGACCACAATCCCCCCTACCCCCCTTGCCATCTGACTATTTAGATGACCACCTGCTCTCTAAGACTATATACCCTTTGGATTCTGTGCCTTGCCTTTTCAACTGGCATGCTTCCCCGGAACCTCTGGACCTAGGTTAGGTTATTTCTCCCTTTATTCCCTTCTGCTTCTAGATCCTGGGGCCAGCCAGGCTTGCCTTGCTTCCTGCCCTTCTCTGTAGGACCAGGCATACCTAAAAGTGTAAGATGCTCCTGGGTCTATCAAGTCTACTGTAAGATATCTAATAGTATTTGAATTCTAGAGAGCTCTATTTAACTCTAGTCTAACACGTTGATTTTACAGATGAGGACACTGAAGCCCAAATGGGGAAGTGACTTTCCCAGGGCTGTACAAATAGCCTGTGGCCAAACCACCGAAGTCCAAGTTTCCTGTCTCACTGTCAAGAAGTATTCTTTTCATTGCATCTTTGCAGGCTTGCTTTTCACAAATCCGAGTTCTGTAAAGCAAGGTCCACAGAAGCACATTCAAGTATCCTGAAGGAGGTGCTAGCCTGCACTCAGCACCTTTAAAGCTAAACAGATGAAACCTGATTCATCTCCTTCAAGGTCACAGAGGGCTTCCCAGGCGGCACTAGTGGTAAAGAACTCGCCTGCCAATGCAGGAGACTTAAGAGACACAGGTTCTATTCCTGGGTTGGGAACATCTCCTGGAGGAGGGCATGGCAACCCACTCCAGTATTCATGCCTGGAGAACCCCATGGACAGAGGAGCCTGCTGGGCTACGGTCTACTGAGTCACAAAGAGTTGGACACCACTGAATAAACTTAGCACACATCACGCAAGGACACAGAAGTGTCAATGTGTAAAGAACCTGGAAGTGACAACAGTTTTAATTAATCCTAAATAGAATTTAGCATTTCTGCATTTTTCTCCTGGGTGTCAGTGATCTTGGAGAAAACAGTCTAGGGATCAGAGCAATGAATCCAATTAAGAAAAGAAATCAGAAAATGGAAAATAAAAATTCATCTAGCGGGACATAAATGGCATTCTGCAGGAGACATTCGTGAGACCAGTGCCTTTAGAAACAATTTAATCAGTGGCCTAGAAGAAGACATGGGACATATGTCAAATGTACCTGTCTAGTCAAGTGACAAGTGGCACATAATTAAGACAATTGACCAGCTTTATGGGGGGATTCAAGGATGCATTAAACTGGGGCTTCATGGCAAGTTTAAAATCAAGTGGGAGGAGATGTTGGTAGCACAAACAAGAATAATTCAAGGCATGAGGTAAGTGTGGGCTAAAAAAGAATGCAGTGGAATTGTTGCAGAAACAGTGACTTCTCCCACCAAAGCGGACTCACAAGTACACTATGGGAGCAAGGGCCTTTGGGATCTCAGCGGGAGCTGACCTAAAGGGCCAAACTGAATCCCTGGGAGTTATCTGGATGCCACGCTTGTTTTGCCTCCCAGACAGGCAATCATCATTTGTCAATTTCAATGCCTAAATTATCTTTCAGACCTGCTTTTTCCCTGTGTCAACACCTTAGTTCAGGGCCTCATCATTTCTCAGTAGATGTCTGAAGTAAGGCCCTGGCTGATCTTAAGTCTGTAGTCTCACCTTCTTTCAATTCATCCCCCAGGCTGCTGACAGAATGATCTCACTGCTAACCTGATCACATCACTCCGGAGTTTTTAAAATCCTCCGATGACTCACCATATGTAAGTTTCTCTGATCCAGCCCTTGTTTTCCGCTCAGGTCCTTCTCCTTCCTTTCCTTGCACATTATGTCCCAGTGATATTAAATTGTCTGCACTTCCCCTTAAAAAAAAAAAAAAAAAAAAAAAAGCCTTTCTCTCTTTATACGTCCATGAGTCTTCCCTGAGTCCTTCTCCAGACTGCATGGTTCACAGAAGAGCCACTTAGCAACCCGGAGGAATCATGTTCCCTGCAGGACCTAGAAGGGCCTTTTATGTCAGGGGTTCTTTCTCCTCGACAGAATTTTCCTGGCAACATCACTCCACCCTAATCATATCAAGCCTAGAACCTTAACCATTTTTTGCCACCCTTTGGTTGAAGCCTTTCCATCAAGTAAGAGTAAAATTGTTTATGGAATTGAGGGCCGGTTAAACGGAAGTGAGAAAGATGATTTTAAAGAAGCAAAGTAACATTCCCTAAGTACATACAATGTGATTCATGCATGACACTATTTTCTCTTATTTCTCCTGCATTGCCAGGTGGGTTCTTTACCACTAGTGCCACCCAGCCAGCCCTCATTTCTATGCGTACTACATTTAATCTTTATAACAAATAGGCAATCTTTGTTTCATTTTAAAGATAAGGAAAATAAGGCTTATACAAACTGATTACTTTTTCAGTATCACTCAGTGAGGATGGAGTAAAGATCCCCAATCCAAATCGCTTCTCTTCCTTCCTCCTTATCAGTGCCAGCATGGCAACCATACCCCCAAATTGCTTTCTGAATCATTCCAGGCAAACATGTTGAATTGAGCTTCAGTTTAATCAACTTTGTCCCCTGCTTCCCTGAAAATGTACCTACTGTAGGTGTGTTCCCCCTCCTCCCTCGCCTCACCAGGAAGTCCAGAAGCAGAGACAGAGTGCACATCTAATGAGCAGATCCCAGTTTTTCCTTTCTGAACAAGAAGGTGAATTATGAACTTTTACAACTTAAAGTAACTTGAGAGGCTATTTAACGTAATGCTATCTTTTTAGAGAATGGAAAACTGGGTCCACAACAATCATGCAGAACATGAGTAGGAGACACTGGATTGGAAATTCCCAGGCAAGAGTTGCTCATTTCCTGAGCCCTAACGGTTGAGCATGCTTCCATATAGCTTCTAATAACACACACACACACACACACACACACACACACAAAGAACCTGTGGAGTGGGGATTGTTATCTGTTTCACAGATGGAGACAGGAAGCCTGAGAGAGGTGACTTAAGTCACACAGCTGATTATGGGTGGTACATTGGGGATTCAAACCCAGGTCTACACCAACTGCTGGCTTCAAACCCCACTCATGAACATTGCAAGTTCCATTTTCAAACATCCAGGTACAAAAAGGCAGGGCTTTAGCCAGATGCTACAGCCTTGGGACTGAAAAGTCATCCAGTCCATTTAGGTGGATCCTTTGGCAGCTCACTCAAAACAAGATAGAAAACATGGAACAATGACTCCACTATATGAATAGTCATTTCCTTTAAACACTTAAAACTTTAAGGATTTTTTTTTTTTTCAGTTAAGAGCTTATATATATATTAAAGTTCTTAGAATATTGTTGCCTATTATTTTACTTAGAGAAAACCATTTTCTTGTGTGTTTGTACTTAAAAATAGTGAGTGCATGCTAAATCACTTCACTCGTGTCTGACTCTTTGAGACCCTATGGACTGCAGCCCGACAGGCTCCTCTGTCCATGGGGATTCTCCAGGCAAGAATACTGGAGTGAGTTGCCATGCCGTCCTCCAGGGCATCTTCCCAACCCAGGGATTGAACCCACATCTCTACCATCTTCTGTATTGGCAGGCAGGTTCTTAACCATTAAGCACCACCTTGGAAGCCCCTAAATAGCGAGTACTGATTTATAAAAACAAAAACCGAATACATACCCTTGTTCCATATACCTATGAAAACCAGAGCAATGCCATAAAAAGGCAGAAAACAGCTCTTCAATAATGAAGGGTAGAACTGCAGCATGTAGGAAAATAAAATATTGGCAGACCTCTGGATATAGAAATAAGACCCTATTAAAGACTGCTGACTTTTATTTCTATCATTTAGAAAACTCCAAGAGCAAAAACAAAAACCTAAAATGCTGATTCTAAAAATCCTTGACAAAATACCCATTTAGAAATTAATATTTATCACATTTTTAATGTGCCTGACACAACAGCTCCTTATATGCTGGTGTTTATGAATACAAATTTGCTGGCTCTGTGGACACACACTATCTTTTCAGAAAATAAGAAGGTAGGCAGGTGCCTTCTTACTTATGATTACTAGAGTTAGAAACCCACCAAGAACGGACAGCAACACTTATGACAAATGAAGGTGAAATCAATGGGCCACATAGATCTGAGTCATACACTGATTCACTTAATTATAATGAGAAAATAGACAATGCCTTTTACCATTTAAGACAATTTAGAAAATATCTGTGAAGTGTTTGGTCATTCATTCTTAATAAAAGGTGGATGGATGGTGGAGGTGGGGTTAATGAAGGGCAGAGAGTATAAGATCACATCCAATGGCTCTAAACTAAGCGTCCATAGTATCACAAAGCACTTACTATCACATTTCAAGTGTCATTATTATGACACAATTGTTTCTTAATATATCACTTACATAAGTTTAAAAGCTCTGGTAAATAACAATGAACAAACTCTAGACTGCCTTTAATTCTTACTACAGTTTTTAGAAGGTTTCCCAGGTGGCACAGTGGTTAAAAAAAAAATCCACCTGCCAATGCAGGAGAAGTAAGAGATGCAGGTTTGATCCCTGGGTGGGGAAGATCCCCTGGAGTAGGAAATGGTAACACACGGACAGAGGACCCTGGTGGGCTACAGTCCACGGAGCCACAGAGAGTTGGACGTGACTGAGTACACACAAACACACACACACACTCTCTCTCTCTCTCTCACTCAAAGATTTTGGAGACACTTCTGAAGACATTTTATTCTGGCCAAGTCATTTTTGTACTTTTTAGTCAACATACCCTGAAAATGCCAGATACTATGTACTTGAACTTGTAATCTATTAAGACAAGTAGAATTTCCAGGGCATTGACAACAAGTTTATACGTAAGTGCCAGAATGGAGGAGGGTGTGAATTCCTGCTTCTGCTGTAGTTGGGCTCAGCAAAAATCTGTCCCATGACATGTGGTGATAATATTTATGATTGCAATGGTGATGGTAATAGTTTTGATGAAGCTAGTGATGATATCACCATTAATTCAGACTTTACTACCCATGAGACATTGCATTGTGAGTTAAATGCCCATTGAATTCTTAGAATAACCTAGAGAAATAATTATGATTAATCTTCATTTTAGATGAAGCAATCTAGGCTGCTGAAGTTAAGAGAATACCCCAAGGTAGCACAGCCACTAACTGACAAAGTTAGGAGAAAAGAAAAAAAGAGCCCAGCTCAACAAAAACAAAACAAAGAATGCTTTATACTGTCTTCAGCCCACGTGATGGAGCTAAGCAACTCCATCCTTCCAAGCTGACGGCTCCGAGTTTGCTCCACTGCCAGCTCAAGTACTGCCCCAGGAAAGACCCCATGGTTTTAAGCTTTAATTTCCAGCTATTCTCCTATAGCCCAGTTCCCAGGACTTACTCAAGTGTACGTGCTAAGTCGCTTCAGTCGTATCTGACTCTTTGTGATCTTATGGACTACAGCCTGCCAGGCTCCTCTGTCCTTGGGATTTCTCAGGCAAGAATACTGGAGTGGGTTGCCATGCCCCCACTTCAGGGGATCTTCCTGACCCAGGGATCACACCCAAGTCTCCTGTGGTTTCTGCATCAGATTCTTTACTGCTGAGCCACCAGGGAAGCCCTTACTCTACTGGCCTCTATTCTAAACACTGGCATTCTATGCCAGAATCACAGCCCAGCAGGTGAGGTCTACAGAAGACGCCCAAGATAATAACTTGTGGAACTCACACTCCTCTATGATTCTTCCCAGACTAGGCTGTTTGAAGACTAAAAATAAGTCTTTGAATCTCCACTAACTGACACAGCAGCTGACCCCGAATCATGACGAATGAATGCCTTTATCAGGCCCAGAGGCCAGTGCCTCATTAACTGGATCCACCTCCTGCTGCCAGATGTCTCTGCCCTGGACCACTCTTCCATGTAGGGCCCTCAGGCCCAGCTCAGTCCTCTGCCTCTACTTACCCATAATCATCACACCTCCACCTGGGTCTGCAGACATGAAAGGAGGACAGCAGGACATGGAGTAAATGGAACTACTAGGCCCACAGTGATACTTCACTGGTGTCTTAAGGAACAGTAAAGAGCCTTCCAGAAGAAAAAAGAGGCATAAACAAAGGCAGAAGAGTTCTAGATACGGTATATTGTGAAGAATGTCACCAGCCCAGTAAGATTAACCAAAGAGGAAGTGACGTTTTGTGGTAGCACATGGATAGACACCATGGAGTTCTGGAAATGCAATGCACCCTCACTATTACACTCACCCCAAGACACATGAAGCCTTCATAAGAATATGCGATAGACACGGTCAAGCACAATCCACTGTTCTCAGGTTTGTGTTTTGAGAAGCCTCCACACTTGGTAAACTCCCTGCAGGGTTCATTCACAGGTTTTCTGAACACACTCAATCAATACCTGCTGTCATCAGCTCTCAAATGGGGCACTCCTTGAAAATAAGGAAGGAATATGATTATCCCTGATGAGGGCAGCTCAGTGAACCTTCCCTCTGCACTTATTCATCCTTCTCCCTGACAGATATGGTAATGCCGAAGGTTTTTAACCTTCCGTATAATCATCAGCTCAGACATTCTGACTCCTCCAGGGGAAAACTAGCTGAGAGCCTGCTGGGAACCTTCAATATCATTCAATGGTATAAAACATCTATTACATGCGAGTCCTCTTTATCATGGCATCAACACAAAGTTTAAAAGCAAACCCTGGCCAGTTCGAAGAGAACACCTCTCTCTCACACATGCCGACAACATCACATGCAATTCCTATAATATTCTTTAGTTTTTCCACCCTTATTTAAAACTTCTAGAGAGATCGTGCTCTGACCTAACTTCCCTGGGCCTCCATTTCCTCATCTGTGACACAAAAATACCAACATTCACCTTCCCAGGTAGTGCTAGTGGTAAAGAACCCGCCTGCCAATGCAGGAGACATAAGAGACGTGGGTTCCATCTCTGGGTTGAGAAGGTTCCCTGGAGGAAGGCATGGTAACCCACTCCAAAGTTCTTGCCTGGAGAATCCCATGGACAGAGGAGTCTGGTAGGCTAAAGTCCAGAGGGTTGTAAAGAGTCAGACACAACTGAAATGACTTAACACGCGTGCCCTAGCAGGGGTCCCCGACCTCTGGGATCTATTGCCTGATGATCTGAGGTGGAGCTGATGTAATAATAATAGAAGTAGAAATAAAGTGCGCAATTAAGTGTAATATGCTTGAATCATCCTGAAACCATCTTCCTGCTGTGCTCCGTGGAAAAATTATCTTCCACAAAAACAGCTCCTGGTGCCAAAAAGGTAAGGAACCACTTACAGGACTCTGGTGAGGATTATACAGGTGGATGGATCCAAAGTGCTTCACATAAGACCTGGGAAACATTTACTCATTATTTTATTGTGATCATCATCATTAATAAAATACTCAGTGCAGCTTAACTATTTGCTCATCTCAACTCACAAAATTCTGTAAGGCAGGTGGGTGAATCTGAAATTTCTATTTTGACCATTGCTGCACAATCCCAAAAAGAAATGACTTATTCCGTACTTTATCCTCTATAGGGTTCTGATGAACAAATTGAGGCACAGAGTTGGACTGACTGACTGATACGTATGATAAAAGCCATTCTATTTGATTTATTTTGAAATGGATCAGCATTATATATGGACTCAAATTTTGACTCCCAAGATTTAATCTGAAAAGCTTAGGAGAGTCGCCTTGGCTGGCTCTGCTTAAAGGACATTTCCAAATGCAATATATAATCAAGACTGACCTATTCAATGACACTTGGAGAAAATGAAACAGGAATAAAACTGTCTTAAGACTATGCAACTATTTATAAATAATCTCCCTGACTCAGGATGCGCCTGGACAGTAGCTTCTACCATTTCTAGGTTTTAATGCCTTGATTAATTATGGGGTGATGTTTAATTATGTATTTTATTATACATAACAAACATAAATTACCTAGCTGATTGTTCATAATTCTTCTAAAAATTTGTATCATTTATCCTTGAAAGTGAAAGGCCTTTTTCAGGATGGATGAAGCTGTTTGGAGAATAGACTATGGGTGAAATTAATGGTCCCTACATCAATCATTTATTTTAGGAAAATATTAAGGTCATCCTCCATTTTAAGATGTCTCTGAATTTCGTTTGCAAGGTCTGATAGCTGAATTTCAATATGCAAAGTGGAAGATTATACACTTTGCACCACTCTCTCCCTAAGGGCATACAGCTTTTATTTAATAAAGATGTTATATGAAGAAGCTTTATTATAGCACTGTTGCATACAAGAACTTGTCTTGGAACGGTACTTAGTAAGGACAGGTGGCTTGTCTCTTTGGGTAGAAGTAGGTATGTTGCTGCAGATGCCCGTGAATTTTTCCAGAGGTCGGAAGCTAAGGATCACAATGTTAAGTCTATAGATAACCATTCGCTGGACACCCCTTCTGGAACCCAAATACTGTGTTAAAAACATATTATTCTATTTTATAAACATGAATCAAGTACAAGACATCATGAAGAAGTTCTGCATTCATTTTATATAATCTTCATATTATGTTCTCCCATTTGAGAGATGAAGATGAAGCATCTTGCTAAAATTCCACAACTAGAAATGACCAGCAAACTCAGAGGCCAAACTCTTTCATTATTAATGAGTGTGCATTATCCCGTGGGAACATTAGGATTAGGACCCATGATCTCAAGGTGAGGACTTAGAGCAGGTTCAGGCACAGGGCTGCTTCTGAACCTGCAGGTTTGACTCACTCTGACAGTCACAGTGGTGGTCAGTGGGTAAAACATTAAGACCGGATAGAAATGGGCTTCATTCTGGCTTAACCAATCCTGTGAGGTTTTTCAGCTCACTTCACCACTCCAAAACTCAGGGTCTCATCTACAAAGCAGTGATCATTTCATACATATGTTGAGAGGATCAAATGAGTTAATAACATGTTGAATGCTTTGTGAAGCATATCATAAACCACCATCAATAAATGTTAGTTTTTACTGCTGTTTTCCCTTTCTCTGATCATTTTAATTAGCATTCTGAGTTTCAGAAAACCAAATGACCCTCTTCCATTTCTTTCGCTTTTTACATTAAATCTCAAATTTGAAATGTATAAGACCTGAAACACCAAAGGTTCTTACAACTTCTTCTCTACTTTATGCCCTAGTCTTGACAGCAATATCCCTTCTTTCTTGATCTCATCTCAGCACTCTTTGTTCTATGTTAGTCTCTCCAAGATACACATTGGAAATCAACCCCACATCCATTACTACTGGACAGATTAACAAGAGAAAAAGAAAGGCCACCATTAAGCATAAAGAGAAGAGGAACAAAAGAGCCTCTTGATGAAGGTGAACGAGGAGAGTGAAAAAGCTGGCTTAAAACTCAACATTCAAAAAACTAATCATGGCACCCAGTCCCATCACTTCGTGGCAAATAGATGGGGAAAAATTACTAGTGACAGACTTCATTTTCTTGGACTCCAAAATCACTGTGGACAGTGACTGCAGCCATGAAATTAAAAGACACTTGCTCCCTGGAAGAAAAGCTGTGACAAACCTAGCTGGTATATTGAAAAGCAGAGATATCACTTTGCCAACAGAGGTCTGCGCACTCAAAGCTATGGTTTTTCCAATAGTCATGTATGAATGTGAGAGTTGGACCATAAAGAGGACTGAAAGCTGAAACATTGATGCTTTTGAACTGTGGTGCTGGAGAAGACTCTTGAAAGTACCTTCGACTGCAACGAGATCAAAGCAGTCAATCCTAAAGGAAATCAACCTTGAATATTCATTGGAAAGACTGATGCTGAAAGCAAAGCTCCAATACTTTGGCCACATGATGTGACTAGCTGACTCACTGGAAAAGACCCTGATGCTGGGAAAGACTGAAGGCAGGAGAAGAGGGTCACAGAGGATGAGATGGTTGGATGGCATCATCGACTCAATGGACATGAGTTTGAGCAAACTCCAGGAGCTAGTGAAGGACAGAGGAGCCTAGTGTACTGCAGTCCATGGTGTTGCAAAGAGTTAGACACAACTGAGCAACTGAACAACAATAACAAGAAAAAAACCGTTCCCAACCAAGAGGAAACTACAGCTCACATTTTTGGGCTAAGCAAATCAGTATTTCAGTAGATGTTTGCTGTGGGATTTCTAGATATGCAGCAAAACCATTTCTCTTTTCTTTCTTCTAATTAAGGAAAAGAATGGAACTGTCTCCTTCAAATAAAAGCATATGGAACACCAGTAACTAGTTGCGAAGAGCATGAGTTAGAGTGAAAGTCTACCAAGTTTGATAACTGGGAGCAAGGATGGTCTGAATTACTGACAACTCTGACTCGAATAACATTCTGTTCAACAGCAAGGCCCTCTCACTTAATGATTAAGAGCATATGGCCTGTGCTACGGCACCTGGGATTGGAAATCCCAGTCTCCCTTTAATTGGCCATGCCATCTTAGCCAAGTCACTTAACTTTTTGAACTCTGAGTTTTTGCATATAAAATAGGTATGCGAATACTTCTAACTCATGCACTTCTGCTGAGGATTCAATGAAATAATATAAAGCATCATTTTCTCACAGTCCTGACACACAGCATATGCTCAAAGGTTGCTGCTACTCTTATTACCATTACAATTATCATCCGTATCTTCTATCATCATCATAGTATTGCACATAGACAGAAATAACTGAAAAAAAACTCATAAAACTCAAAATATTGATCTCTGTGTGTCCTTGAGGAATGAGAACGGCTTGTTGACATATAAATTTGGATTCAGCTAAAACGACTGAATGGCTACTGTGTGAAAAAGCCAACATCTTTGCATTAAATTACTGCGGCATTTAATCCTCACACAAGCCTTTTTAGCAATTTAGGAAATAGTCTCAGAGAAGTGGTTCTTCCAAGATTAGACAGCTAATAGATACAAAGTAAGAAGGTAAACAGTGACAGATCCTGCCCACAGTAAGGTCTGGATAACTAGTTACCAGTGAAAGCATGAACGGAAGAAGGATATCCGTGTGGCTTAGTCCAAAAACTGAATTTAAACTTTTTGACTGTGAATACTCTGATTGGATTTCTTAATTCTCACTTACTGTGTGATTTTTATAGAGTTATTTCATCTGAACCATAGTTCTCTTGTCTGTAAAATGGAGATTCAATGTATCTGCCCCACAGAAAATGAAAATGAAAGAAGATAAAATATACATAGTATCTAACATTATGCCTGGTTTATAGTAAGTGCTTATTACATGCTGGTGGTCCTGGCTTTTTCACTTGAAGTCTCTCTTCTCTAGACTATCACAGCCTCCTTCTTAGCATAGATGATTCATTATCAGCCTTTCCCTCCCTCCCCCAGGACAATCATTTATTTGCCTTCCAAGTCAGTTTGAAAATCCAGATTCCGTATTACTTTCTTTGAGTGCAAAGCTATTCCCTAGGGTGTCATACACACGCCTCAGCCCCAGTCATGCCCATTTTCTCTCCAACTTTGTCTTTTCAAGTCTTCTTTAAGATAGTCTTACAGATATTCCTTACCTCTTGGCTTCTCAATAGGACCCTCTGCCTTCTTCAAAGTGGTGCCAGAATTCATAAGGCTATGACACAATCTACTCATCTTATCTGTCAATATAGTATTTACCAGGTTTTAAGCAGCATTAGAAACCCACCTTCTCATGGCACCCCACTCTAGTACTCCTGCCTGGAAAATCCCATGGATGGAGGAGCCTAGTGGGCTGCAGTCCATGGGGTCACTAAGAATCGGACACGACTGAGCAACTTCCCTTTGACTTTTCAGTTTCATGCACTGGAGGAGAAAATAGCAACCCACTCCAGTATTCTTGCCTTGAGAATCCCAGGGACAGGGGGCCCTGGTGAGCTGGCGTCTATGGGGTCGCACAGAGTCGGACATGACTGAAATGACTTAGCAGCAGCAAGCAGCATTAGAAACCCACCTTCTCTAGGAAGCCTTCCTAGGTAAAACTAACAAAATTGAATTTCTTTTTTCACCCTCTATCATTTGGTAATAGACTTCCTACTTTCCCAGTGCTCATTCCACTTGTATGTCTATGGTATCACTCAACCCTGCTTTAGACCTTTACACAAAATGTAAATTCCTTGTAGTCTATTAATATATTGGATTATGTCCATGTATCATAAAATAATGTGAATGTGTTCTTTTGACTATAAACTCTTAGAATGTATCAACTGGTTCATGCTCCAAACACTTTATAAACAGTTAGCAGTATAGCACTACCATCCGATAGTACAATTCCTTATTTACATGTTGGATTCCTACTCAGCTTTGTGTTACCAGTGTTTTCCATAAACTCTAGCAGATTGTTAGGCTCAAGAAGACCCTGAATAAAATGTCTGTTACTTTCTAGTCTATGTCTATGAAGGCAGTGGGGCTCAAAGTTCTTTTAGTTTAAGTGACGAAAGAAAGAAGAGAAAAAATACAGCAATATTGGTTAAGAATTAGATGGGTGTTATACTAAGGGCTTTATATACATCATTTAACTTAGTCTTTATAACTAGAGCATGAAGGAAGTATCATTATCTTTAGAGATGTGGGAAGCAAGGAACAGAGACATTACATAGCTTTCTCAAATGTAAGCAGTAAACAAAAGCCTAAGTTTGAAACCTTAGTTACAGGCTGTGTTTTAACCATTATTAAACACCAAATTGTCTTGTCCAAGTAATTTCTGAATTCCTTATACCATGTTTTCTTTCTACTCATGGAATTAGATTCTAGCTTATTACATATGCAAGGTTTTCACCAGTCTGGCCCGACCCTTCCTTCCAGATACAGCTCCCAGTAGCCTTTCTGATGCCGTCCTCTCCAGCCAGAAAAAATGCACTCGGCCCCCTTACAATGCTTTTGTCCCTCTGCTCTCTCACCCTGGAGCGCTGCCCAACACTCCTCTGCCTATTAAAACCCCTCTTGTTCATTATGATCGCTTTGTTTTCCATATTCTCCATGAAGTGGAGTCTATTCCTGGCTGGAATTCTTTGTTTCCTGTCTGATGTGTCCAAACTCTTGGTTTTTAACTGGAGGTGCAAAATGCTTTGTGGTTGATTAGTGGCATGCCTGCCTCTGACATTAAAATGGAAACTCCTTGAAGGCAGAAGTCCTGTGTTATCCATCTTAATGCAGTCACAGTGTCTTACCCATCACCCAGTAAACACGTACTAATTCACAAAACTAATTCACAAACTCACAGTTTTGTGAATGCATAATGGATGATAATGTAAAAAAAAAAAAAAAGTGGGTGAGGGAAAAGTGAGAGTGGGAAAAGGGGCAGAGAGGGGGAGAGAGAGAGATTTCTTAATCAGAGGCTCATACAAGCTCCCCAGTGCTTAATTAACTCAAACCTGTTCTTACTTTGAAATTAAAATACAGTCAAAGCTCTATATATGCTTCCAAAAGACTCATTGCATTTAATATGTGCTCAATATCTATCCCTATACCTGGGAGAGATTTACACTAACAAATGTAACAATATTTTACCTGAGTAAATATTTATGAGCTGCAATATTAGGCAGTCACATCAAGGGCTTGCAGAAGTACAGTATGTTGATTCTGGACATTATTTAGAGCATCCTGAATATACTGTCTTATATACAAGACAATACTCAAAAGCCTTTTCATTACAGGCCCAACAATTGGGAGACAAATGTTTGTATGCTCTTTGTCTCTACTATGGACACACACATGCACACAGGAGGAGAGAGGAAAAAAAATCCTCCAAATTACACAATCAATTTTCTCTTCCAAACATCCCTCTACAACATCCTCTCCTCCATACTCATGCAGCTTTGTAGAGAAGGCTCTGAGCCCCCAGCTCGTGAGTGTGATGTCTCCAGTGTGAGGTAATCCTATTACACTCATCACAATTACAGACCTGTGTCCCAAGCCTCCTGCTGACAGAAGGCTACCTCATCTCATTTCTAATTAAGAGCACAGAATTCTTCCCAAACCACCTTCATTATTACACACAGCGTGAAGGCCTCTTTCAGGCAATACTCTCACATTCTGGAAGAATCAACTGCCTCTTTGAAATCCAAGGTAACCACCCCAGAGTTAATGATGTCGATTAAAACCTTTTTCCTCCACTCAACAGATGAAGCCCATTTCCCCAGAACAACAATGGGAGTATAAGAAAAAGAAACCGTGGTTACAATAAAAAGATAATTAGAGAGATCATGTTTGGATTAAAAACAAACACATGTGCCAAGTAAACAAAAATCTTTTTTTTTTTTGTCGGGGCCCCACGAGAGTCCTCCTGCCAGGTGTCGCTTCCTCTTGGACCTCAAAGCCGAAAGGTTGGCGCTGGGGCTCAAAAGCACACGCTCCACACCCTCTCCCCCAAAAATCTTATCTGACCAAGAGCCAAGGATCATATAAACCTTCTTAGCAAAGTATATGCTTACTTTAAAAAAATTGAAATAGTGTAATAACTTAACAGCAGCCAGACCTGTTTCCCTTTGACCAGAATACAGCTGAAAGCACAGAATGTGGACACATCAGAAAGCCAGCCTCTTCTGCAGCATCCTGCCTTCTATCAGAGACCCATCTCCTTGGATAACCTGCCCCAAGACTGGGGGAAGTGTCTCTTTCCTCTCTGCAATACGAATTGACCTCTTCATTTAACAGCAACCCCAAGAAAGGAATTGGAGTTAGGAAATCCCCAAGGTTGGTTTGGTTTCCTGTATTAGCATTCACTGAGGGCCCCAGGTCACTTTGATCCACTCTGACCCTGGTAGACAACAGCTGGTCCGCTTTATTCCACCCAATACCCTCCGGCGTGGTGATGCCTCAGGCAGAATAATACTAGCTGAGCAAAACTTCAGCATGTAAAAACGTATCATAAGGGTGCTTCTAATCAACGGGGCCCTGACAATTTCATCCACAATCTGTATTCCACGGCCTCAGTACAGGTACTGGTTAGCAGCTTATCATTTTTACAGACGTGATCCTTACAATAAGGCTCCAGAACCACAGCTTGTGGAAATCTGCTACGAAGGGGCTGGGTGGAGGGGAGGGAGGCTCAAAAGGGAGGGGGGGCAGATGTATAACCATGGCTGATTTGCAGTGCTGTGCAGAAGATTAACACAACATTATAAAGCAATTTTCCTCCAATTAAAAAATAAATAAAAAATAAAAAGAATGCAAAATCCTGTTCCTCATTCCAGACCTATTAAATCCAAAACTCTAGAATAGAGCTCAGTACTCTGCAGTTTAACAAGACTTCCAGGCGATTCTGGTGCATATTGAAGTTTGAAAATACAGCAAAAGTCACTTAAAGCGTTACCTTGCATCTACTCTTGACCGTCTCTAACATAGTCATCATACAGCCACTAGGACTGTTTTCTTGAAGTGTGAACCTGATTCCCTCATTCTCTCTCTGTCCCTCCTCTCCTTCCCTTACCCCCTCCCCGATCCTTTCCTAAAACCCTTCAGTGAGAGTGATGCTGGTGATCCGGCCTGGCCTTCATCTAATACAGTTCAAACTTCCTAGAGACAGCCAGCTAAGCCTTTCACCATCTGGCCCCAACTGACCTTTCCAAAGTCGCTTCTTTCCACTCCCCCGTGGGCACTCTGTGCTCAGGCCACGACGCACCTCCTGCTGTCCCATGAAAAGGCCGTGCTTCTGGAGGAATCTGTGCTTTGTTCATGCTGTTTTCTCTGCTCAGAATGACCTCCTGCACCCCATCTGCTGGGCAAACTCTCTCTCATCCTATTAGACTCTTCCTAAGCATCATTCCCCTCTCTGAGGCCACTTCATTCATCTTCACTTCTCCCTTCATGCCTCCAAGTCAAGTCGACAATGTTTCTATTATTGCACAATTCAATGGAAAAATCTGAAGTGTTATGCTACATGGTAGTCCATTTACATAACTCTCTCACTCACTCTGGCTTCCCTGATGGCTCAGTGGTATAGAATCTGCCTGCCAAAGCAGGAGACGCAGGTTTGATCCCTGGGTTGGGAAGATCCCCTGGAGAAGGAAATGGCAACCCACTCCAGTAATCTTGCCTGGGAAACCCCATGGACAGAGGAGCCTGGGCTACAGTCCACGGGGTTGCAAAGAGTCAGACATGGCTGAATGACTAAACATCAGCAGCTCCCTCACTTGCCTGAACTCTTCAGAGGACTTGTGGTGGGGCTGGGGGGGGGGCAGGAGTATTTGGGTAGATTACTTATATTTTTATATCCTTAACTGACTATATGTTAGACATTTATTAAGAGTTCCAATTACTATTTGAGTGAATAGACTTTTGAACACCTTCTATTTACAACACTGCTATGCTAATGAGTTTCCACTTTTATCCCTATTTTACAGATGGAAGAACTGAGCCTCAGAAATGTTAAATAACTTTGTTAGCTAGTAGTAAAAGGCACAGTTGATTCAAGAGCAGGTCTTTGAGATGCTAAAGATGGTGCTTCCTCAACTAAACCAGTGTTTTCCCAAATAAACTCAAGACAGAGTGATGACATACAGACATGTCTTCCTTGACATGTTTTCACATTGTCGGTACATATAATTCCCGTTATATGAATTAAAGACTCATGATTGAGATAATGTATGAAGCCAAATAATGGATGTACAAAGTCAAATATTTCTGAGCCTCAATTTCTTCGTCTGTAAAGAGACTTTGTTATATATTACTGATATTATTATTATTATTAGCCATTACTGGTGGATCAGATGGTAAAGAATCTGCCTTCAGTGCGGGAGACCTTGGTTAAACCCCTGGGTCTGGAAGATCCCCTAGAGGAGGGCATGGCAACCTACTCCAGTATTCTTGCCTGGAGAATCCCATGGACAGAGGAGCCTGGGGGGCTATGGTCCACAGGGCCTCAAAGAGTCGGACACGAGTGAGCAACTAAGCATGTCACAACCTTTAGCCATAATAATCTGATTTTGAACTGGGTTCTTCGTGTTTGATTATGCTGTTTCAGTAACTTAGCTCAGTTCTGGGCACGTTCGTGGTGCTCTTTAAAATTTATTTAACTGACTGTTTGCTATTGCAATTGTGTCAATTCTCATTAAAAATGTTTTGACTGAATAAGGGTATGAAGCTGACAACAAAGTCTCTCTCCTCGATGAATATTTAATTCCAGTTTAGATTTGCCAATCAAAATTCATAAAGACGGTTGGAAACTGACTTTTTATCTTTATAACTAGTCATGTATATTATATTTTCCCAATTTTAACTTTAGTCTGTGCAGCTGAACCATCACAGCAGTTATTATCACTGTCATAGTTGTTTTACTTCAGACTCTCAAATTAATAAGTGCTAAGGAAGAATTTAATTAGCTGAAACCTAAATTGTCATTATTAATTTACTAGTTACATTACAATACCTTGTAAAACATTTATGCTGCAGTAAACGGAGCACCTACTTTCCAATGATCACGTGGCATAGCTAATTTACTATACAACTATATTTAATTACTAATCTTAGTAAAGCTAATAGTACTTACCCAAATTACATTACTTACAACAAAATGCTTCAATCATTACGTCAAATGTTATAAAATCTCATCAAAGAAATAACAGAAGTTCAGGCATGTTTAAGTACCTCTGAAACATTCTTAGAATAGAATTTCTTAACAGGTAAATGGAACTATTGTAAATTAATCAGAGTTTTAGGAAGGTCCAGTGGGGAAAGCCTGAAGGTTTAGACATCTAGACTATCCGATGGGTAGACAGTTTCTGTTTGGGATGATGAAAAGTTCTAGAAATGGATGTAAACTTAAGTGGTTAAAATGGTAAATTTTATGTTATGTGTATTTTATCACAATAGACACACAGACTATCAAAATTAGACTACATTCAAGCTTGATAGTCTGTGTGTCTATTGTAGTCCTCATCCACTACACAATGTATTCCTTGAACACTGCGTAGGCTATGCTCACTGCCACATCCCAGCTTCCTGGCATATTGTAAGACACATATTTAATGAATAAATTTATGGGTTGTTAATTTTTTTTGCCAAGTACTTGAAGTTAATGTTCAATTTCTTTAAAGTAAAGAAAATAGTTCTACTGCAGAAAGGGATGCTATTGGCTCAGTCAGTGAAGAAACTATATAAATTAGAAATAGGTGGGATATGGAAAAAGAGGCAATACACATTCTAGAACATTAAATGTTAATTAGAAATAAAAGTAAGCTGACTCCAGTATTTGAGTGTTCTCATATCCATTGAACAGGCCCTAAGAGCACAGAAACACATGGAAATATCTATATCACTGAGCAACTAATAGCAATGACGGATATTGAGTCCTTTCCAAAAGCAGAGCTGGTGCTTTGGGAAGACAGAAGTTCATTATACTAATTAAAGGCTCTTGCCCTACCTCCTCAGAGAATGTTCTCTTGGGTAGATATCAAGGCAGACACCCTTGGGTAGATGATTTTCAAATTAATGACTCAACAACCAAATGGCAGTAATCCTAGCATCTCTGGTGAGATCAACTGCCTATATCACAGCTACAGATAAGAGTCACCTTCCAAAAGCAGGGCTCAGGAAAGCTCAGAGTCATTGTACTTAGGCAGAGGTTTGCTTGCCCATCCATACAGATGTGGAGCACAAGATTTTGAGGCAGTTCAACATGGCTATACTCCAAGTCAAAAATCAGAGTCACAACATGGGGTGGAGGAATTGGCTACTCATTTGTGAGGTTTCACAGAACTGCAGTCACCCCAAAATTGTTTTTAAAGAATGACCTCTCTCTTCATATGTATTTAAAATCACCTAACTGTTATGCCTTTACACCACAAATAACTTCCTCACTCGGTCTTCATAACGACCCTCTGAGAGAGGGCCCATTATTCCTGCTTTATATGGGAGGAAACTGAAGCACAGGAAAGTTTAAATAACTTGCTCAAATTCCCACAACCAGAAGCAAATCTGGGACTTGAACCCAGCTTTCTGGAAGTCTAGTTCCAGAAACTGTGTTCTTAAACATACCACTCTTCTGTCCCAATGTATCTTAACAGAAATATTAAAAATAAGCAGAGTTTCCTTAGGACATTTTTTTTTCTTTCTTAGAAGGACACTATGCATGCCCACATGTGTTACCGAAGAGCATAATCAGACCAGGTGGGTTTTATTCTAATCCCGGAAAGCAGGGCTCTATGAATAAGATCTATGCCAGGTGGTTTGCAATCAGGCATGATCCTGTCGCTCTAGAATGCTAAGATTCAGCAAAAAAAAAAAAAAAAAAAAGCACAGAGGGTTTGGCAAGGCAGAAGAAATAAATGTTATTTATCCTACTGAAGCTCACCTGCAAATTTCTTTAATCTTACATGTTTCATTTTTTCCTAACCTATACCTGAACTTCCTTAGCATACAGACCATGGCTTGATCATTTCTGTATTCTTCATAAATCCCAGCATAGTATTCGGAGAAGGCAATGGTAACCCCCTCCAGTACTCTTGCATGGAAAATACCATGGATGGAGGAACCTGGTAGGCTGCAGTCCATGGGGTCGCTAAGAGTCGGACACTACTGAGCAACTTCACTTTCGCTTTTCACTTTCATGCATTGGAGAAGGAAATGGCAACCCACTCCAGTATTCTTGCCTGGAGAATCCCATGGACAGAGGAGCCTGGTGGGCTGCCATCTACGGGGTCACACAGAGTCGGACACGACTGAAGTGACTTAGCAGCAGCAGCAGCATAGTAGTAGTAGTAGTGGAGTTCAAAAGTCTTTATTCAATACCAAGGGACAAATAAGCATTGTTGAATTGCTAATTGCCTTAGAAGGCCAAAGAATGCGCATCTACTTGGATTTTATTCTACTGGGGCCAGCCTGGGGTCAATCTGGAGACGTGAAAAAAAAATATGACTTTGAAACTGCTGAGGACAACCAGACAGGTGAATTGTAGGAAACCAGGAGAGAAAAAGCATAAATTAATCTGAAATGTATTTAAATTTGTTTTCTAAAATGCATGGTGCAGTTCATAACTGCCAACAAGCACCGTTTCATTATGCTGCACTTCATCCTGCTTTGCTCAAAATACTGGAGAAATGACAGATACTAAAAGAAATTCTTACTTGTGTATCACATAAGCCATTTCCATTGAGCTCTTGCAAATTCTAGAGATATGCTAGGGGAAAAATACAACTTTAATAAAATAATGGATCATATCTGAATTAAACATGATATTCAAAATGTTACACTTGGGGAGTTAACAGAATGTTATATGCTGAGAGAGCAAGAGGAGAAAATGTCCTATAACATCCCATACCCTCCATAAATTAAATCTGAGAACATTAGAAATGGTGATAACAATGAAAAGGATTACTTATGGGATAAAAATGGAAAACAGAAAGAGATTAGTGAAGATATTTTCCTCTAAAAATCTCAAACTGCATCTTAGAGCAGAGGTAATAAAGATGGTTATTTCTAAGAAACAGATCCAAAGTGGCTCCATTCAATTCACAGCAGGAACCTCCAAAGAAGCAATTAATGCAACCACTGGTGTGGAATTGTTTTCCAAAAGCCATCTTGTTGGATGACTTTTTTTTTTTTTTAATGGAAGCAGGGCTCAGAAGTCAAGATGAATTTGGATCAATTATTCACTGAAAATATCAAAGTGTTATTAATACCACCATCCAATATGAATACAACTGAAAATCCTTTTGGTGAAATGGAAGGAACCTGTCAGCAGCTGTTTAACTTAGACTCCAAGGGCAATGCTCGAAACTCCTTGAGATCTGATCCTGGGACGTGAATGTAGGGGCGCTCATCTCAATGGTGTGCAGAGCCACTAGGTGTCCTGTTAGAAGGAGGGAGAGACTCTGGCAATCAGATCTGGGTTCAAATCTCAAAGCGCTGGCTTCCAACAATTAACACTGTGCAGAAACTCTCCCAGTCTCACGCTGTATGGAGACTCAGAGACAAGGGAAATATTGTGGCCCTGTGCTTAAGCATGCAGGCTCAGACACAGGCTGCTGGGGTTCAAATCCTGGTTCCTGAACTCGCTAATTGTGCGTCTGTGTGCACCTTAATTGACCTTTCTGTGCTTCATCTGTGTTTAGTCCATTGGATCATTGGAGGGTTAGTTGAGTTAGAAAATGTATAATCTTAGAGTCGTGACCTGTGATTATAATAAGGGCTCAGTAAGTGGTCATTAATGTTACTACTATCATTTACAAAAGTCATGTTCTTTCAGGTTACGAAATTCAGTGTAACACTGCATGGAGCTCTTGCTTTCCTCTTTTTTCCCCCCAGACCTAAAATAAAGCTCTAAAGGGGACGTGATACAGTTATCAGCTGGGAGATGAGCTCCTTGACTCATCCCGTACAAGTTCTTTCACTTCAGATGAGAAGTAATGTGCCTTGACTGACATTCACCAAACATAGAAAATCTCTCTCAAAAATTCAGTGTGTTTTGAGAGAGTGGAGGTGTGGGAAAGAAGGTGGTGGGGTGCTATTTATAAGGATTACCTAGGATTCATTTATTAAAAAGAAAGAGAAACCTAGAATTCCCTCATAGTCAGCATACTCAGTTTTCACTTATGATGGTCTCTTCAGCAACTTCTCCTCCTCTGCCCCTGCTGCCTAATCAGCGGCAGAGATATAGTTTCCCTAGTCTATAAAACCAGGATGGGAGGGCAAGTCCATTCTGAAACCCTAGGGGGTAGTAGAGTAAGCTGCTGCTGCTGCTAAGTCGCTTCAGTCGTGTCTGACTCTGTGCGACCCCATAGACGGCAGCCCACCAGGCTCCCCCATCCCTGGGATTCTCCAGGCAAGAACACTGGAGTGGGTTGCCATTTCCTTCTCCAGTGCATGAAAGTGAAAAGTGAAAGTGAAGTCACTCAGTTGTGTCCGACTCTTAGCGACCCCATGGACTGCAGCCTACCAGGCTCCTCCATCCATGGGATTTGCCAGGCAAGAGTACTGGAGTGAAAAGGAGTCATTAATGCAAAAGTTATCAAAAGCTGCTTGGCATCCTTTCTATAACAACGCAGAGTATTGAAATGAACAGAAGGAAGAAATGGATGCAGAGGGAAGGAAGGAAGGAAAAGGAAGGAAGGAGAGAAGTAAGCAAGGGAGGAAGGGGAGGAAAGACAGGGAGGGAGGAAAGGAAATACCAAGTGTCCCAAAGGACTAGACACTTTGCATGCAATTTTTAATTGAATCAGAAAACCATGCAAGGATGCTTATCACTATTTTTAACATGTGAGAACACTCGTAATTAAAAAGATGCATTTATTTGCTTAAGGTCACCCAACCAGTAAGGTGTTGAGTCAAATTCAAACTTGACCCTGTGGTCTTCCACTGCATCCTCCTCTTCTTAGATGTTCCAACAAGAGGATTCACAAAATGTATGAAGGAAAGAGGTCAGTAAAGATGACAAAGACTTTATCCAACGAGCTTTGAAAACAATGAAATTAGTCTTAAGTCAGAATGGTGTTCAGAGAAAACAAAAAAATATTTTTCTTATTCTCTTATGCCCTCCCAAGTATCACCCCCTCCAGTTCTCCCACCTCCAATACCTTTTCCTCTCCCACAGTACATCAGCTTCCACCCTCCCCATGCTAGTGAGTCACCAAAACTTTCCATGTGAAACGACAGTTTGATACCACTAGGGCCATGAACACGTGGACACTGACTTCCTAACTTGGACAGTGCTCATTTCATCATACTTTGCTATAATCTTCGAGGAAAGGTCAGAAGCTCTCCTCAAAGTAAAAACGTTCTCCCATAGAGAAACGTTCTCCTGTAGAGAACTGTAGAGCTGATGCAAAACAATCCTCTTTATAAATTAGAGTAACCTAGAGCAACAAGGAGGTGGTCAAAGGAAGAATAGTATTTGATGAGTTCTATTTTATATTCATATTTTAAATTTGCTGGCTGAATAGTTAGCAAATTTGATAAAATATGTTGCTTTCTTGGTTAGACCACAGAACATGAAGACAAGCACAGTGATCCCCTAAAAGCAGCTCATTTCTTCCCTTTAGCTTCTACATCATACCCTTTTCCTTACTATATTTTTAATTTTAATAACCCTTCCTAGCAGATATTGGCACTGCAGAAGCTTTGTATTTATTAGAATTAAATTCTTTGGATTAAATAAAGTACTAAACTGGTAACATATTTCTCCCTTACAATTACACTTTGGCCCTGGGCACTACAAAATGAACATCACCTTGTAAGGCCATCATGACATCAGGGTTTATTAGTTTGCTCAGGCTGCCATCACAAAATGCCACAGACTGGGTGGTTGAAACAACAGAACACACTTCCTCACACTTCTGGAGGACAAGAAGTCCAAGATCAAGGTTTTCGCAGGGTTTGATTTCTAGTAAGAGAGCTCTTCCTGGACTTGCAGATGGCTCCTTTTTTGTTATATCCTCACATGGTAGAGAGAGAGACACACAGATCTCTTTCCTCTTGTAAAGCCACTAATCCTATTAGATTAAGACCTCACTATTATAATCTCAATTAACCTTAATTATCTCCTAAAAGCCTTATCTCCATTCTCCTAGATCACACTGGGGGTTAGGGCTTTAAAACAAGGATGAAAGAGAAAGTGAAGTCGCTCAGTCATGTCCCACTCTTGGCGACCCCATGGACTGCAGGCTACCAGGCTCCTCTGTCCACGGGATTTGCCAGGCAAGAGTACTGGAGTGGGGTGCCATTGCCTTCTCCAAAAACAAGGATGAGGGAGACACAATTCAGTCCACAACAAACGGGGCAAGGATACTCTACATAACTAGAATTTACAGATTAAGAAAGTACAAGTAATAAACATTCCATGCTCAGACATAAACCTGTAATCTTTTGGCATGTGGGACAAAGCAGCTGGAAAACGTTACAGTTTGACATCTCCTTGGTGGTGGTTAAAGAGAACTCGAATTCTGCTGGCTACTGTTTGTTTCACTTCTGTGTTTGTGGCAAGGAGAGAGAAAGCAAGGGGCAGGAGCCTTCAGCCCCAGGGCTGTAAAGTGTCTCCTATTCCCTTTTCTTTACAAGGCAGTAAAGAGAAGTCCCTGTGTATCTCTTACTTTGCTTCCACCTTGAAATTCAGTAGATTCTCCATTATATTCTTCTATCTAATGGTTAAAGACACTGTTGGCCTTTTGTGTACATTGATTTGACATGAATTTTATTAGTTTTGCTTCATGCTGGCCATTGTGCTGGGTGCTGAGAGTACAAAGACGAACGAGATCAAATCCTTTCCTTTAAAGACTCGGCAGACTTTTAGAGCAAATCAGGATTAGAATTCAAAGAACCTGAGAATTGGAAGGAATTTGGTTGCAGATGAAGAACTCAGGCCCAGAGAGATTAAGAGACTTTAGCCAAGGTGGCACAGATGGTTGGGACAGGGCCAGTTAACATACAGGCCTACTGACCCCTAACTAGGTCTTGTTCCTGTGCAGCTCAGACATTCAGCCAGGGTTTCTTTAGAGCTTACTATGTCCCAGGTACCCTGCGGGGGGGGGGGGGGGGGGGCAGAATTTAATGATTTAATAATTTCACTAACAATTTAATAATTTATTTGGGAAAACAATTAGTTAAAATTAGTTAATACTACAAGGCATGGTTATTCCATTAACCGCATAAATATACATACACAAATAATAAAATGTGTACGTTATCTGATTATTAAATTTATCTCTACAATGATCATCACTGCTAGATGGGAAAGCTTCCCTTACATCTTCATCACCCAGTATAATAAACACCACTGAATGATACCAGGTAGAGGAAGACCATTCTAAAGGTACATTGAGGGTATACAAATCAGAGCAAACAAAAACAATCCACAACTAAAATCATGTAACCTGGACTGAAGGCACTCTCTGGATGGCTCCTGGAGAACCCTTGAGAAGAAATCGGTCTTCTAGCTAGCCACATAGTTACTCAAAAGAGATCAAGCACAGGTTGATGAGAAGATGGCTGTTGTGTTGGTCTAGACTTTCTCCACGTCACTGTCTCACTCAATCCAAGATCAATTTAAAAAGCACAGAGTCTGAGTGGTTAGGGTGACAGGCTCTGACCTGGCTGAATTCACTGGTACCACTACTTATGACCTTGGGCAAATTCTGTCACATGCTATACCTCAGTTTCTTCCTCTGTAGGATGGGGGCTAATAACAAGATTATCTTACAAGGTCTTAGGATTAAATGAGATGAGGGCATGTCATAGTGTTTGAGTGAACTGCTCAATAAAGAGGCACTGGCAACAACAATTTGCAGTGGTCGTCTTTCCAGCCCACTCTGTCCCTCCTCCATCTTCACCATTTCTCTGATCCTTTGCCTCCGTCTCCCTCCCTACCCTGCTTGCAGCTGTGCCTTGGACTTTTCCAAGGTGGCCATCCATTCTGGGACCTCGGAACAGCTGCTACTGTCCATTTTGCTGCTTGCTTCCCCTGCCAGGTGACAGGGGAGAACGGCAGGGCTGCATTTAGCATGGACAAACACCTGTCCTCTCTGTCACTACAGCCAGACGGACACTGGCGCTGAGTCATGCTGCTGCTCACGACCGATGAGCTCTCAGAAGCTCTGAGAGAGAGACCTGAGAGGACAATCTGTCCATCCCTCTCTCCAGGTCAGGCTACTCTTCAATCTGCCAGGAGGCAAAAATAGACACAGGGAGATTCTATCATTCACGGAGAACTGAAGAATCTTCAACATCAGGACATTTCTTCTTGTGCCTAAGCTCAATTTCAGATTCTGCATTTAAATTCACTTCTTATATTTATCTTTCATAGGTAAAAATAAACTTGATATCTAGGTCACTGCAAATATATACATATATATAGTATAATATACAGCATACAATATGCAGTATCCTGTGTATCCATACAGAGTACTGCTTACTAATTAAGAGACTGAGCTCTATGATTAGCCACCCAGTCTAATCCCAGCCACCTACTGGTGATGTGGTTTTGTTCTAAAAATTAATAAGAGTGATGTTCTCACTAGATCCTTGTATAAGCACAGTTCTCAGTTCATAGAAAGAATTCAACAGATGTTAACTATTGTTGTTGTTTAGACATATACATACATAGTGAGAAGCCAGGGGGCTTCTTAAAGATTTGTTTTGCAACCTAAATGGCTCCAGTTTGATTGTGGCTTTTAATCAGTTTCTTCTATAACCTTATTTTTCATTTTCTATTTATTTACTTTCCTAAATTCCGAACCATCTACATAATGCTCGTTGACTCCAGTCAGCACAGGAAAAAATGTATATCTTAGAACTAATAGATTTCCCTATGCAAATTATTATTATGATTTGCAAAGAAATAAGGGATTTGTTAGCAAGTATAACCTTTAAACATTTTACTTATATTAACTCATTTAATCCTCAAAATAAACCCATTCATTATTCTTTCAGCGTTGTCATACTTCATTGATTCTAAAAATAAACTATTTTCCCACATTTTAACATCTCTGAAAGCATTGAAATCTTGTGGTTGATATGTTATAGTTGCATTGACAATCTTTTTTTTTCTTTGTAATAGATGAAAAAAATGATATACCTTGCAAATGAGGACAATCCACAGTCAATGAAATAGGATATGAGATATTCCAGGCATTCTTTTAGGTCCCAGAGATATGGTGCAAAAGACTGCACAGTCTTTCATTTCATAGAATCCACTTTCTAATGAGAAATAAGGATGATAACAACTAATATACAAGCGGCTGTAGGAACCGATGCAAGATTCATCTTGGGCTTGCAGGGGCCAGGGAAAGTTTCCCACTGATGATGAAGTCATCTAAGTTTAGAGTCAGGAGATGGCTGCTGCTGCTGCTAAGTCACTTCAGTCGTGTCTGACTCTGTGCGACCCCATAGATGGCAGCCCACCAGGCTCCCCCATCCGTGGGATTCTCCAGGCAAGAACACTGGAGTGGGTTGCCATTTCCTTCTCCAATGCATGAAAGTGAAAAGTGAAAGTGAAGTTGCTCAGTCGTGTCCGACTCTTAGCGACCCCATGGACTGCAACCTACCAGGCTCCTCCATCCATGGAATTTTCCAAGCAAGAGTACTGGAGTGGGGTGCCATCGCCTTCTCCGCAGGAGATGGCTAGTGGGTCACTAGTCAAAGAGGATAAGCAAAACCTGAGAAGCTAGAAAAAGCATGAGACATTCAGGAATTTGAATATAGTTCAGAATGCTGATTTAGAGCAGGGGAAAAAGCAGAGGCTGTATCACGATAGGCCAGGTAGACTTGGCAAGCAAATTGGAGGGTATCCTGAGACACTGGGGTTCTGCCAAAGCACAGGTGTTACTTCTATTTGGAAAAGAGCTGGTTTCAGGCTAAATAACAAAGAACGAGACTATAATTCCCTCTAATTCCTCACCTTAAACCCAATGTTCTTTATTGCCCCACCAGCAACCACCCAGAACAGTAGGCTCTCTTGTTAGCCATATTGACAGCAAATGCATTACTACATTTCCCCTTATTTTGGTTTCTGTTGAATTGGTGTGTTTGGATTAGATGGAGAGGAGGCTAGAACCAGTGAACTGGTTCTTAAAGAATTCTCCAAGGTGAATATTGCCTAGTGTCAGAATGCTCATGCTCAGTTATACCACTCACAGGATATACTTCAGTGCCAAGCCCATCCACAGTTGTGTCTATTAGATGATGGATATTGATGCCAGTCTTTTCTAAATGCATCATGCATTTACTTTCCGTGGCATATGCTTAAAAGTAAAAATATAAAAATTAAAAGCAAAGCTATGCAGAAGTGAAGGTTCACAACTTCAAGTGTTTTATACTCTTGTATATAATTATGCCATCAGAAATTCCAGTTCAATTTATCTTAAAGCTGCCTTTTTAAAGTAATACAACTAGAGACTGACTAAATTAAGCAATGTAAGTTGAAATGTGGCAAACAGGCATACAAGACACTAATTTCTGAATTACATGGGGTCAAAAAAAAAAAAAAGATTTGAATGAAGGTATTCTATTGCAGCCAGACAGTCTTGATTTCATATCACATTAAAAATCATTTCATTCACAGAATTTGTTGGTATGCACATACTGTCTTTTTAAAGAATAGCAAAGAGCCTTTTTTTTTTTTTTTAGAACAATGACAATGTGAATTAGTTAATATCTTTGACTTAGTCTAAAAAGTGTGTGTCTACAGTTGCCTAGCATTTAAGTGTGGTTTTTTCTGACAAAAGATATCTTTGGTTTTTACAGGATAAACAATGAATACAAATGCCATTGTTTAGCTTACAATAATATAACAAGTACTAGTAGTTAAAAGGACTAATGGGTGCCTAGATGATAGCTTGAGAAACTTATCTAAAGAGGATAAAGAGCGTAAAGTCTTTAATAACAGGGCAGACAATTGTCTATGGAAGACAGCTTAGGCACAATCTTGTCTGAAACAAGGGGGTTGAGTTACAGGATCAGTAACTTTGATTCTGTAAGCCTCATGACTTATTAAGACAGGTGAATGATAGGTGGATGGAAGAGAGGGCTACGGACTCAAAGAGTCATTTTTAGAATAGCCTGGATAAACTCAGTTTCAAATCCTAGCACTAATACATCCCACAAACTCTATGACCTTGGGCAAACTACTCTTCTCTCTAGGACTCAAGAAAAATCATGTCTACCTTATAGAATTAAGTGAAACTCCAAGGCCTAAAGCAGCTGCTGTATGACGTGTGTATAAAGAGGGACTCTTGTTAATACTGTTACTGCTGTGATTGCTATCACCATTATTACTACATTCCATGCTGCTGTTTAATTCTACTGGCATTAGATGAGGTGAAACGGTAGACCAGGCAACCACGAATAAGGCACACTGCCTGTTTAGGGATGGCATTTAGGCTTGCACATTCCCAATTAGCTTTTCAATTAACCCCAGCCTTGAGGAATATACTTTCCAACCACACCTGAAAGCTAAAGTAGGCCTGATGGGCTATGATGGGTGTAGGTTTTTTTCATTAGAAGAGGAGAAAATAAACTGTGTTACCTATTGCAAAAAGAAGCCCAAATTTATAGAAGGTACTGAAACAAAATACAGTGGCTGCCTCTGATATAATTTATACCCCCAATGCTAAAACCTGCTCTGAATCTATCAATAGTTCTTTCTCATTTAAGTATACTGGTCATTTTCTAAAAAAAACTCAATGATCTTCTTGCTTTATACTTCTTCCTTCTTTTTATAATAAAGCATGACAACATATAGTCAGCAGCATCTTATATTCCCCTTCCTGTTTGCAACTATATGATCTCTGCTGTTACAGTAATACATTATAGGAATTCATCCAGCTTGCAGTATCATTTGTTAACTGCTTTCTCAGCTGAAGTATATTACTGTAATCATTAGACAAAACCTTAATTCACATACTTGGTTTTAAATAAGCCACATGATAAAATGAAGTACCCAGAATAAACTATTCCCATTCACTAAACACCAAGTGAGGGCCTTCTTGTTCATTGTTCAAGGCAGCACACCTTTTAATTTATTCCAGGAACTCTGTGAATATAAATTCCATGGAAAAAAAATTGAGATGCTATTTTTATGTTAGTTATCATCACTTAGTGTTCAGAATTAACTCCTCTAGCTCCCCTGACTAACAGAAGGACATTAGAGTTAATAATTTTTCCTTTAGTCTTTATCACTCAGGGAGCAAAACTTCAGTTCTCTAATGCTGATTTTCCTACTTTCTGAGTAAGACAAAATATTATCTCTAAGATAAAGTATTAAAACCCCTTAACCCCACACCTGGTTTCTTCTTGCTTGTTCTCAGAAATGAAATGGAGATACTGAAGGCCCCTTACTAGCTTCTTCCTACACTCAAAAAGCAGAAGCCTGTGTTAGATCCTTGAATTAACATCCTTTAATTTCTGTACACTGAATTTCATTGAGCTGGCATTCTCCACATTCAGGTCCAAGCCTGAAGTAAGTGTCACTGGGAGATTCAACTTTTCTGTGCATACCAATTCGGCATAAGGCATTATCTCCCAGTGGCTTTCAGAGCCATTCGTGGTCTCTGACAGACCCTTCATCCATACAACCTATAATTTTCATAAGAAGGCACTTTTTCAAAGCACTTGCTCCAATAAAAGAGTCACTTTCAAGTCTCTTTCCTTAAAAGAGAAACAAAACAAAGCAAACCCCTCAAAATGCAATATATATGATGCTAGTACACGATAATTAGGCTTGTAATCATTTTACCTGTGATGCATGGGCAAAAAGGAATCAATTCTACTTCACCTTTGTCTCCCTCTACTACACTTCAGCACAAGTACTCCTTAATAAGTCTGTCAACATTATACAATCCTCAGATCTGGACATTCTGAAAGGCTACAACCCTAAAATCAGAACTCGAAGGATTTTTTTTTCCTCTTCTCACACTACAAACAATCATATTTTGGTTTATCACTGAATTCTTGTTCATATTATCAACATTTCCACTCTGAAGGAACAGATAGCAAGTTGCAGGGGAGGAATCTTTGCAGCTGAGAGAAAGGACTGTGTCACAGGCCAGGAAAACCACCTCTGGGTCAATCTCAAGAGTAGATCTAAGTCAGAAAGGATGCTGGGCCAAAGATCACATCCTCAAAGTAACATGGAACAATCTCAGCTCCACAAAATGTTGTCTTTGGAAGTTTCCCCATCACCAAATTGGATACTGATTTCTTAAACATTGACCATTTGGCCAGTGCCTCTGAAAGCCTGAGTCAAATTAGAGACTTGAGCTTGTTTTGCATCTGAGGACTTACAGGCCATGTTAATTTCTTAGAGAAAGATAACTCATGAGATAGATCTACATAGAGGTTCTCTAGAAACAACCAGTCATGCGGAATAAAAGAAATACAAAGCCATTCTCTAAGTGGACAGGACTATGTGATTATAAATAGAATTCTTGCTCATTGTAAACACTTTTGAAATGATGGCTTTGTTGATTTGAAAAGATAGCAAGCACCCCTGTGGAGTCTGGTCAATGTTAGGCAGAGTCCCAAATATGTGCTCCGATGACATACACTAGGATGCAAGAACTGGAGGGAGGCTCAGGGATTTATCATGCCCCTTGCAGAACCAACCATTATAGTCATAAAAATAATCCACTGGTAGCAACAAGTTTACTAGAGAGCTCCCTGAAGAAGCAACGATTTCAGCTGCTTAATTGCTTTCACCCTGTGCCATTTAAAGGAATACCAAGTCTCTGTTGAGACACCATCAATTGACGGTTTCACCAAATATTTTGAATAGCTAATGACTCTTCTTGACCACCACCAACGCCCACTCTCCGCCCCCAGGCAGCCAGGCTCCAGGAGTTCCCCCTTTCTGTGAGAGGCATGGTCTACATGCCAGCGAGAGGCAGGTTCGCATCCCGAGTGGAAAAAACAAAAAACGGCGTCTGTACTCAAGACCAGCAGTCCAGATCAGGCAGTTGGCAAAGCCGAAAAGGTAATCTTCATCCCCAAGCATTCCCTACCTTTTCGGATTTCGCCTTCCTGGCGTTGTGCACGAACCTGCGACCCAGCTTCTTGGCATACCAGATAGAGGCGAACATAGCGCTGCCAACGGAAGGGATTCTCGGTGAAGCGGCTGCACAATCAACTTCCCAGCTCGGCTCGGAGATCTGGAGCAGGGGGAATCGGTCTGGAGCTGTCACTTGCAGGCTGTTGCTTTCTCAGTGCCTCTCATGCTGGCGAGCTGAGGCCGAGGGCGGGAGCAGGGAGGGAGGGGGCCGGGGGCAGGCAGTCCGGGGCCGGCCAGTCCGCAGGTACCTTCACATCCCGCCTGCGGGAGGTCCGCGCGAGGGGGGCGGGCGGGCGCTGCCTTCCCCGCCGGCGCACACGCGCATCCAGGCGGCTGAGTATCCGTCTTGCAGTTCTTGGGCTCTTGTTCACCACCAAACTCCACGCGTGGTAGGAGGAAGGGCAGCCGCAGTCCGGTCGCCCTGGGCTCCAGGCATGGCCCCTCGCCTGGCTTCCCTCTGCCTCGACAGTGCGTGCTGGCGGCGGTGGCCGCGCAAAGACGCATCCACACCCAGCCCCGCAGGTAAAGCAGCCAATAATTGCAGCTGCCGGGCACGCGGGAGGGGAGAGACCACCACGGACGCGGCCCTGCGGGCACAAACAGGTGTCCCCCGGAGCCCGGAGCCTGCCCCGCAGCCCCGAGAATAAGGGGCTGTTAGTAGGACTGGAAACAAAGCGACCTTCCTCTGCCCCCCTCCTCAACTCCACTGGGGCCACGTAAAGTCCTATCCCTGCCTCCCAACCAGTCTTCTCCACAGCTTACAAGAAAAAAACAAAAAAAACATTTTATTTCTTTGGAGGTTGGCCCCGGGACAAACGGCGACGTGAACAGGATGGGGTGTATTCCCTGAACGCCAGAGTGAAGGTCCTCAGCTTTTAAACTCATTGGTTCCACCACTGAAACCACCTGGGCTGCTTTTACAAGTCCAGGTTTTCTGCCTGAAGACTGAGTAATGGGGAGGGGCTTAAATCTACCTTTACACTAAAACAGAACAGTTTACTCCTTTTTTTCTTTTAAAACCCCAGAGTTTTCTTGCAGTGATATCTATTGTTAAATGGGGGATTTAATACCACTTTTGAAGGGGAAGATTTATGGCCAGTCTTAAACCAGGCTCCTCTGAGGAATTCTCACATTTAATTCTACCACCATGTGCTTCCAATTTCAATTATCTTGGTTGTTGTTTGGTTGCTTAGTTGTGTCCAACTCTTTTGCAACTTCATGAACAGTAGCCTGCCAGGCTCCACTGTCTGTGGGATTTCCCAGGCAAGAGTACTGGAGTGGGTTGCCACATCCCTCTCCAGGATATCTTCCCAACCCAGGGATCGAACCTGCGTCTCCTGCATTGGCAGGGGGATCCTTTACCACTGAACCACCAAGGAAGCCTTTTCAATTATCTTGCTGCTGCTGCTGCTAAGTCGATTCAGTCCTGTCCGACTCTGTGTGACCCCATAGAAGGCAGCCCATCAGGCTCCCCCATCCCTGGGATTCTCCAGGCAAGAACACTGGAGTGGGTTGCCATTTCCTTCTCCAATGCATGAAAGTGAAAAGTGAAAGTGAAGTTGCTCAGTCGTGTCCGACTCTTAGCGACCCCATGGACTGCAGCCCACCAGGCTCCTCCCTCCATGGGATTTTCCAGGCAAGAGTACTGGAGTGGAGTGCCATTGCCTTCTCCGTTTCAATTATCTTACTAGGGTTAAATTATCTTACATAGGGTTTAGACTATTATGAGTCATTTTAAAGGTAAAGTCAATTTTAAGAGACAAGTGTGTCTTCTGATGAGAGAGAATGGCTGACTTTGTCCATCGTACTAGAGGACAAAAATATATAAAAACTGTTCATCTCAGCAAGGAAAACCTTCCTTCCACTGATATGCAAATGAGACTCAATCCAATAAATGTTTTCCAGCTGATCTAATAGACATGCCCTAGGAGCACCTGTTGACCAAGGACAATGTTGAAACACAAATAAATGGAAAAGAACTCCCTTCTCTCACGATAAATCACTTGAGCTTTACCCCCAGAGGACTGGGTCTCCATTCAACTGTTTTATAAAGTACACTGAACATCCTTCTAAGCAATTGGAAATAGAACAAGACAGTGTAGGATCAGGACTCACATCCATGTTAACTCACGACAGGAAACCTGGTGCTTAGAAGAATGTTGAGCACAATACATTCAACGTGTGTTTGTTGAATAAACAAATAATCTGGGTTCTAACCCTGGCTTTTTTTTCTAAATTGTTCCTTGTTTCTTCTGTGCTTGGATTTGCCTCATCTGTAAATGAAGAGAATTGGGCAGAACATTTTTCAGGCCCCCTTCCTGTCCTCTGCATCTGTAATTCTGATTCCAAGTCTGAGGGTCTTCACATGAGTATGGGGAACACTGACTGAAACCGCCCACCTGGGCCAGGCACCATAGTGGCCGTTGGCATGAGCGATTTTACAAGAGGTCTTGGTAAGGTACATGGAACTAATAAGATGCTGCTGCTGCTGCTAAGTCACTTCAGTCATGTCTGACTCTGTGTGACCCCACGGACAGCAGCCCACCAGGCTCTGCTGTCCCTGGGATTCTCCAGGCAAGAACACTGGAGTGGGTTGCCATTTCCTTCTCCAGTGCATGAAAGTGAAAAGTGAAAATGAAGTCACTCAGTCGTGTCCAACTCTTAGCAACCCCATGGACTGCAGCCTACCAGGCTCCTCCATCCATGGGATTTGCCAGGCAAGAGTACTGGAGTGGGGTGCCATCACCTTCTCTGAATAAGATGCTACTAACCCAGAAAAGTTAGGGAAAGGTCAAAAGGAGACTGCATGTGTCCTCCCATTTCCCAGAATCCTTCTTGCTGGCTACCAGCTCCCAGAATCCTTCTTGCTGGCTACCACCTCCCAGAATCCTTCTTGCTGGTGTCCATCTTGGTTGAGCAATGTGTGCACCAATCAGAAGGACCCTGAGTCAGAATGATTGACCACAGACAACCTGGAAACTAACCCCATCACCATAAAACCCAAGACTGCAAGCCACATGGCACAGCAGTTCTCCTGGGTTCCCTGACCCTCCTCCTCTCTGTGCAGGCGCCCCTTCCCAATAAAGTCTCTTGCTTTGTCAGGATGTGTGTCCAAGTGTTAGACAAGAGCCCCTTCTGGGTCCTGGAAGGGGTCCCCCTGCCTGCAACAAAAAAGAAATGTCTCGTGCTCACCAGAGGCATAGGCTCTGGTAAAATGACTCAGCCTGGATTCTTCCACCTTCTTCACCATGCCTAACCGCCACCTGGGGTTCCGTTTTGCCATTAGCCGTTACTTCTCCTCCGTGTTCTTTCTACGAACTCTACTTTCCTTTCATTTCCTTCTGACACTCTTAGACAACCCCTGAGCAAAATTCACCACATCACACCTTGTACTCTTTGGGGAAAAAAAAGTGCCACAGAAATCCAACAAATAAATACATGATAACTCCTGCTTAGCTTTCAAAGAGTTACTCAACAGGACCACAATTTACCCCAATATCGCTGTGATGTTAGAGGTATTCATTATTCCTGCATTCAAGTCTGTCTAAGCTGTGTAGTTAAAAGACTATTCAGTTAACAGAATACAGTCGATAAAAAGAGGAGGGAGGCAATTGTCCCTAAATTAATGAGTAGAAACTTCTGTTTTTAACATTTTAAGATGGAATTTGACAATAAAGAGGTGAGAAAAAAATATTGAGCTTTCAAATCACTGATATCATAGGGGAAATCAAAGAATGTTAATTTACTCTGATGGGACTGCCAATCATAAAATAATTTTTGTATTTTCTTCATAAGTTAAGATTTTCTAAGTCACTAAAATTGGGGCTTGGAGAGATCTTTAATGCTTGATTATTTTGTTGGTTAGTTTTGCTTTTAAGTTCTTGTTTAGGCGTTAAGTTGTGTCCAACACTTTTGTGACCCTGTGCCAGGCTCCTCTGTCCTTGGGATTTCCCAGGCAAGAACACTGGAGTGGGCTGCCATTTCCTTCTCCAACGCAGGAAAGTGAAAAGTGAAGTGAAGTCGCTCAGTCGTGTCCGACTCTTAGAGACCCCATGAACTACAGCCTACCAGGCTCCTACGTCCATGGGATTTTCCAGGCAAGAGTACTGGAGTGGGGTGCCATTGCCTTCTCCAACAATAATAACTATTGTTCCTTAAATAGGCATTCAGAGATAGAAGGCAGTGTGAAATAGGTCATTTGTACTCAGGGGTCACAGTCACGTTAGACAAATGCTTAACAATATAAGTATTCACAATATATTTTTTGAATATGTCTATGGCAAAGTGAGAGAATCCACAAACTTGAAAAGTCTAGAAGAGGCATTAGAGGCATATCTACAATTTTCAGTTGTAAAAGATGGTTTTTTAAAGATGGGTGTCAGGTCGATGGAATGAAGCCATTGCCATAGTTATACAGTCATCTTCACTGGGCTCTCACTGAACAGGTGTGCCTGCTAGAAAGAAGGTGGCAGCTGCCTAAATAAATCTTAATCGTCTCTAACCATTGTTCTGCTGATTGAGACAAATAACTTGCAGCTCTTCTGTGTATGGAAAACAAGTTTTTCAGATGCTTTCCATCTGTATATCATCAGACCTTTTCCTTTATAATTTCATTTTTAATACCTCTCATATGACAGAAACCTACCAGTGCAGCTGAGTTTGAGATGCAACATTAATCCTTTTAAGCAGCTTTTGGTTCATGCCTCAACACACACACACACTGTGTGAGTCTCCTTTGAATTCTCAAGGTAAATGCAATATTTAAATCAAGCCATTAAGATTATACAACAACATGTTCTGCCTAGTACACACGTAATTTTCTTTTAAAAGCCATCTAAATATATCATAGATAATTATAAAAACAGTAAGTATTAAGCCCTAGGAACTAATATCTGGTAGCTTGAAAAGCTATATAGGTTAGGTGTATGGTATATACTAAAGAAAATACATGTTTGAAACATAAAAAGTTAATGTACTAAACCAATAAACATTTAAATATTTGTTTGGTTTGTATATATGATATACATTTTTGATAGCCCTTAATATCCTTTATTAGTCTATTATCAAACAGCAGGTGTCAAGAACATGTTACATAGAATTTATGACTAAAAGAAGATAAACGTAATATTTAACTTTAATTTGCAGGGATGTCAAAATGCTGATGTTAGTTACTTCTATAGATGGTAGTGAATAGGGAGGATTAAAAACAGTTAGTTTGGTCTGTACATTTGTGTAACATTTGTATCTTCTACCATGAGAATATAGCCATGTTATTACTTATATGATTAAAAAGGTAAGCAATAGTTATTCACAAAATGGAACTGAATAAGATAAAAGCCCTCCTCTCAAGCAGTCATATAGAGTTGGGGACGTAGATGTATAAAACAATAAATTTCAATGCAGAATGGCATAACAACAGATGTGTGAAAAATAACGTGGGAGTTCAGAAAGAAAATTACTGCTTTTTGGTTTCTGTATAAGCCCAGTAATGAATGTCAGCTAGAAAAGTGCAATAATTAGTGTCAATGTACATAAAAAGCAAAGGAATAGCTCACTCTTTCAGCATGTTTTATCTGTATGGATAGCAGGGGAAATGGGCACTCTAGTTTGTATACAAACATAACAACCACTGGCCCAGTTGCAATTAGTTGTATTTCTATCTCAAAGAACCAACCACTCATGGATATGTGTGAAAAACTATTTGAGCCACTACAAAGAATAAGCCCGTTGTCTCTAATTATATAGGCTAAGTCTACTTCTTTTCTTATGTTCTCAAAATCATCCAAATCATTCTTTAGTGTTTGAATATCTCACCTTCCTTTCCTTTAAATGTTTAATCATTATATATTTAGGCACCCAGAGACATAAGAAGGTAATATGACACACATGTGCATACCACCTATATTTAATAAATGTTAACATACTGCCATCGGAGAAGGCAATGGCACCCCACTCCAGTCCTCTTGCCTGGAAAATCCCATGGATGGAGGAGCCTGGTGGGCTTCAGTCCATGGGGTCAAGAAGAGTCGGACATGACTGAGCGACTTCCCTTTCACTTTTCACTTTCATGCACTGGAGAAGGAAATGGCAACCCACTCCAGTGTTCTTGCCTGGAGAATCCCAGGGACGGGGGAGCCTGGTGGGCTGCCGTCTATGGGGTCACACAGAGTCGGACACGACTGAAGTGACTTAGCAGCAGCAGCAGTGGCAACATACTGCCATATTTGATTCATTCATTTTAAACAAATAAAATCTTCATAATATAATCAAAATCTCCCACCTCAATCCACTCTACCTCAAAATCATCTCAAAATAATGCTCAAGAAACATTCTTCTATTTTATTTAAACACACGCAATTTTAAAAGAGTAGATACTTCAAAATGTAATTGATAGTAGGAACAGAACTATCATATGACTCAACCATCCCATCACTGATGTATACCCTGAGAAAACCATAACTGAAAGAGATGCGTATTCATTGTAGCACTATTTACAACAGCTAGGACACGGAAGCAACTTAGATGTCTATTGACAGATGAACGGACAAAGAAGTTGTGGTACATATATAAAATGAAATGTTACTCAGCCATGAAAAAGAATGCATTTGAGTCCATTCTGATGAGGTGGATGAACCTGGAGCCTGTTTTACAGAGTGAAGTAAGTCAGAAAGAGAAAAACAAATATTTTATATTAACGCACATGTATGGAATCTAGAGGAGAAGGCAATGGCACCCCACTCCAGTACTCTTGCCTGGAAAATCCTATGGACGGAGGAGCCTGGTGGGCTGCAGTCCATGGGGTTGCTACGAGTCGGACATGACTGAGCGACTTCATTTTCACTTTGATGCATTAGAGAAGGAAATGGCAACCCACTCCAGTGTTCTTGCCTGTAGAATCCCAGGGATGGGGGAGCCTGGCCGGCTGCTGTCTATGGGGTCGCACAGAGTCGGACATGACTGAAGCGACTTAGCAGCGGCAGCATGGAATCTAGAAAGTTGGCATTGATGAACCTAGTTGCAGGGCAGCAATGGAGATGCAGACACAGAGAACAGACGTGGGCACAGTGAGCTTAGGAGAGGATGGGGCAAATTGAAAGAATGGCATGGTGACACATATATTACCATATGTAAAATAGATAGCCAGTGGGAATTTGCTGTAGGACACAGGGACCTCCCCACGGTGCTCTGTGACAGCCTAGAGGGGTGAGATGGGGTAGGAGATAGAAGGGAAGATCAAGAGGAAGAGGACGGATGTATACCAATGGCTGATTCCTGTGGATATATGGCAGAAGCCAACACAATCTTATAAAACAGTTACCTCCAATTAAAAATAAATTAAAAATACAATTGATGGATAATAGGATGTGTACAATTTGAACTTTTATTACAAATTTCTTCCAAACTGACATTATTAGTAGTTTATATGAGTTCTGTATTCTAAATGACACATTATAATCCGCTATTAATTTGTTAAACCATGTACAATGTTGCTCCTTGTAGTTTTTTTAAAAATAATTTTATTTATTTATTTACTTTTAATTTCTCCAGCTTCAGGTAGCAAGGGTTACTCTTAGCTGCAATGCACCAGCTTCTCATTGAAGTGGATTCTCTTCTTGTGGAGCACGGGCTCTAGGGTGTACGGGATCAGCAGTTATGTTTCAATAGTCATGGTACATGGGCTTAGCTGCTCCACAGCATGTGGGATCTTCCAGGACCAGTGATTGAACCTATGTCTCCTGCATTGCCAAGCAGATTCTTAACCACTGAACCACCAGGGAAGCCCTCCCTGTAGTTTTGATGTGCATTTTCTTAATTACTGGTGAGGTCTAGCATTTTTTTTCATATATTTATTGTCTATTTGAACTTCTTCTATTCATAGTCTTTTCTCATGGCGGATTCATTTTGATATTTGGCAAAACTAATACAATTACGTAAAGTTTAAAAATAAAATAAAATTAGAAAAATAAAATAAAATTAAAAAAATAAATAAAAAATAAATAAAATGTAAAAAAAAATAAATAAATAAAATTAGGTTATACCTTACTGATTTCTAAAAGTATTTTATGTATTCTGGACACCAATTCTTTGTTTGTTACATGTACTGAAAATATCTGCTCCCAAACTCTGACTTGTCTTTTAATCCCATTTGTTTCATCATGCATATTTTTATGTACTAAATTTGTCAATGTTTACCTTTATGTGTGTATATTTGGTATCTAAATTTTTTCCCTATACAAGTTTATAAGTTTATCATTTTATATTTTCTTTTAAGTCTTCAACTTTTTAAAGGAAATTATGGTGTAGGATGGAAATCTGTCTGTCCTGCCCCCATATGTACGGCCAGTTGTCTAGATGTATGTATGTATGAATTTACGTATGTACAAGGGCTTCCCTTGTGGCTCGGTCGGTAAAGAATTCGCCTGCAATGCAAGAGACTGATTGCAATGCTGGAGATCAGGGTTTGACCCCTGGGTTGGGAAGATCCCCTGGAGAAGGAAATGGAAACCCACTCCAGTATTCTTGCCTGGGAAATCCCATGGACAGAGGAGCCTGGTGGACTACAGTCCGTTGGGTTGCAACAGTCAGACACGACTAAGCAACTAAACCACCATCATGTATGTACATATTTATGCTCATATATGAAAATGTTATTCCTTTTCCTCACTGACTTGTAAAACTCCTAAGTTTTATGTCCAGATCACATGAGTGTGCATTTAATTATTTCTGGATTCTTTTTTGATCTATTTTAATTTACCCGTGCTAATACCACATTATCTTGATTACTGTGCTTTATAATAAATGTTGAAAGTGAAAGTGCTAATCATCCTTTTCATTTGATCTAACTTTTCAAATTAATTTTTGTAAAGTTGTACAATTGGTGACTTTAATATTACACCCAATATTCCATGTTATTATTTGATAGTATTTTAATTTTATTTTGTTGCAGTAGTACTATTTCTGACCAAGCATGTCATTATTATCACCAGTATTTATTAGTTTATAATTAATAGTCAAAATAAGTCCCACATTTATTAATCTATATTCTCATCATGATTGCTAGCATCCTAGCTCTGAGTTTTCTTTTTACTGTTGTACATATTTTAACAGCTATTTCTGCAAAAATCTGTGATGGTTAAACATGTTCAATATTTTCATATTTTTCCTGAACTGTCTACATTCACCTTAGACTCTGAAGGATAGCATAGGTAAATAAAGATTTCTAGATTGACAATGATTTTCCCTCAGCATTTTGAAGATATTATCACATACCTTCTTCTGGTGTCTATTTTTTATGATAAGATGCCTGCTGTCAATCCAATTGCTCTATTTTAAGAATATATCTCTTTTCTATGATTTGTTTGAAGACTTTTCATCTTTTTGAGCTGTAGCTTCAATACAATATTTTTCTAAAATTCTGCCTGGAATTCATTATGTTTCTTGAATCCAATTAATTATAAGAAAAATCAGTCATTATTTCTTCCAATATGTCTTCCCCTTCATTCTCTCTGTTCTCTCCTCCTAAAATCCTATTATATTTTTCCTGAACCTTTTCATATAACCCATTCTACTGCTTCATATATTTCCTATTACTCTTTTCCTTCCTTCTTTGTACCACTTTCAGGGTTATAGTCTCAGATCTCATTATTTTTATCTAAAGTTTGAATCTATTGTTTTACCTATCTACAAAGTGTTTATTTTTAATGAATTATTACATGTATATTTACATTTCTAGGCATTCTAAATATTTCTTTTTCAAATCCTCCAAGTCTCTAGTTTCTGCATGTCACTGTACAGTTTTATTCTAAGATCTTCTTTAGCAAGCTTGTACTTCCTGTGGGAGCCCCAGGGCCCTTTGATTGTGTAATTGTTGCTACAGAATAATTTTGCACATTCTTCTGCTAGGTGCTCAGAGATTTCACTAGCTTAGGAGCAGTTTCATGTTTAATATATTTGGCTTAGTGTTTTTCTGTCTACATAAAAGGGTTAAATTGACCACCACCAGCCAACCCCCCCCCCCAAAAAAAAAACACACACACACCTTTTCTATTCATAATAGAAACACTCTTCATTATTGCTTCCCTGGGCTAATGTATGAAGTTTTTAGAAGTCCTCTCATAAAATGAGAACTCTTTTAAGTTTTCAATTTTACATAGGGCTCTCAGTTTCATTTTTCTTCCTTTAATGATCCTAAGGTCATCTCTCTTGCCCTGCATGGGCATCTAATCCCCACACTCTTACCCCAAGAGGACCCACTGAGTTCCATATACCCCTTGGGATATCACAGTCAGCTCAAGAAATCACTGCTCTGGCCATCATTTTATACAGAATCAAACTGGCTTGGCTCTTACTTAACACTCCCCCACTACCCCCAAATAAAACACGGAGAACTTAACAGGCCTACATATGAGGTTTTAGTGTTTAATAAGCATGTCTGACAGCAGTATGTATAAGATTTATTATAAAATGTTTCATGCAAGAGATTTCCAGGAAGTCACCTAATTAAAATGCTATTTAAAAGTCATTCTCATATGATAATTAATTAGCTAAAGTCAGTCGTGAGATAGACAACCACCATCACATTTGTCACCTTGACAAGTAATGTTGACTCTATAAAACTGGGGTAATAACGGAAACTATGCCATTGTGTTGATAAAAAGGCTCAAATGAGATAATACAAGTAAACTGTTTAGAGCACTACTTGGCACACAGTATGGGTGCAATAAAAATGTTTTTATTCTTTATTATGAATAAAATGTTGTCTTTATTCCCTCTAATCTTCAGGGAAGCCCCCCCCCCCCACCTCCAAAAAAAAAAAGAAAAGAAACCATAATAGTCTAGACAGAGAACATGTGCTTAGTATTATGAAGCAGAAAATGTTTTGTCTTTTTTTTTTTTTAACTCTTTTTATGACTGCATTCAACCATCCTCTATGTTAAGAAGTCTACCTTAAGTTCTTTCCTCATTTTTTTATTCCATTAGTGCAGGAAACATGTCAGTTTTCAAGCCCTTGTAAAAATCTTTCATAAACTTAAAGACTCCATTTCACAAGTGTCTCTTTTCTAAGCCAAATGAATATTTTCTTAAGCTTTCTAAATAGTTTTTTTGAGAGTCTTCTCAGAGCCTCCTTTCATTTTACATGTTTTTCATAAAAATAAAAACTCCCATGGATCCTGGATTTATATAGTAGTTCTAAATCCACATGTTGTGATTTGCCCACATGCTTACAATTAAATTTTGCTACAACTGGAGATATAGATCAATATGTCAATAACTAAAAAAGGAATATTACACTGAATGGATATAAGTGAGGAGCAAAGTAAAAGAACATCAAGAAAGCAGCCAAGAAAGAATGGGTACCACATAGAACATTCAAGAATTATGACTTATGAATACAAAAATCAATTAAAAAACAAGACCAAAGACAGCTTTCTTGATAAAGCTACATAACTAAAACATGGGTAGAGTAATTTCATAATGGATAATTCAATTCAGTTCCTTGAAATGTATATGCCTTGCCAAAGTTTACCATAAACAGAGACATTTTAAACACCACCCATCTAATCAGAGCACTTTGGGAACTTTCTTATCAACTATGATTTGGTTATATAGTCCAATATTCTAGCTATCTCAACAGCAGGATTTTTCTCACCTGTGGAAGTGGGGTGCTAACTTGAGAGTCAGTGCTTTTAGTTTTATTTTCATTTTTACCAATTTGTTTTACCTCTAGATATAGTACTATGTAAATAATTTCCAAAGTCACCTTACACTCAAATAATCTGTTCAGTTCAGTTCAGTCACTCAGTCATGTCAGACTCTTTGCATGAATCGCAGCACGCCAGGCCTCCCTGTCCATCACCAACTAACTCCCAGAGTTTACCCAAACTCATGTCCATCGAGTCGGTCATGTTGTTTTAGTCCATGATAATAAGACCCAAAAATTGATCTGTAAGAAAATGGCCTTTTTTTTTCTTTTAGACATAAAGAAATATCTTTCTTTCTTTTTATATTATTATTATTTATTGGAGTATAATTGCTTTATAATGCTGTATTAGTTTCTGCCGTACAACAAGTGAATCAGCTATATGTATACATATATCCCCTCCTTTTTGGGGCTCCCTCCCATCCCTGCCCCTCTAGGTCATCACAGAGCTCCAAGATGAGAATGCTCTTTTAAGTTCAATGGCTATTTTTGATGAGGTTATCCTCTTGCCGTATCGTATTTGGGTCTTCACCAAAGTATTTTCCGTTTCCCAGACACATTCTGTGTAACTGTATCTTTGTACATGCTGTTTCCTCTGCCTGCAGTCCTAACTCTCCACCTCATTTCCTGCTCATTTTGGTCATTCTACGTATGACAAATCTTTACACATTTTTTGAGCCTTGGCTCAGCAATTTTCTGTGAAACTTTTCCTGATCTCTCAAGGCAGAGCCAATTCGTACTAATGCACCAAAACTAACATTTCCTGTTGTACTGTACACATCTCAGGTTTGGCTCATATGACACTCATTTGTGATTACGTTGAACTTAAATATTTCCCCCTAAATGACTGAATAATTCAAGGAAATCCCTTATTTATTTTTGTATCCTCAGAGATCTACATAGCCCTTTGCACATGGCAGGCACTCAATAAACATATTTGAATAATTTAATAGTTACTTGCTGAATGAATGAACAAATGAATGAGCATATCACTTAAATTGAATTGCTTCATACTCCTGGGAGAAGAAAGGAAGGCACTATAGAGACACACATTAAGCATTTATTATTACCTTTTATTTGTATTTTTACCTCACATTCATTTTCATACATTAAGAGATAAATCAAAGTCACTGTTAGAAGGGTTCAAAGTACTTTGAAAAATAACATTTCAAAAGAGAAATCAATGAGAATTGTTGATTTGTGGCCTACCAACTGTCCTTTTTTTCACTTTGTAATTCCACCCCTTCCACAGATAGACACAGGCGATCTTTTACAAAATTCAATATAGAAAACCATATTCATAAACAAATAACTCCTTTCACTTCCTTAAAAAGGAGACCCAGGAATGAAAACACACGATCTATTCCTTTTCCATCTTGCCTCCTACATAAAACAGACACAGCAGCTGCTGAAATCCTCAGTGTAAATGTCAAATGCAGATATTGTTACTGAAAATATTCCTGATATTAATTGTAACCTCTCTCCAGCTTAAAGAATATAAAGGAGACGAGCTCGCTAGGTGCCTCCTCTATGTCAGCTGATTTACTTAAGCATCTTTACATGAAATTATAAAATATTTCATCTTAAAAGTATATAAACTATTTTGTCCACAAAAGTACCTAACATGCCTGAACTCAGTATTTATTTAACCTATCCATTTTTACATATTCACATACTACTTCTACTGTTTACTAAACTTATTTTAAAGTTATTTGATCATCTTTTATTTAAATAAATTTATTTTAAATAAACATCACCAGAATGAACAAAAGTAAGACTCATTCTCTATAAGTAATCAGTAACATAAATAATACATGATTATTAATAAGATTAAAAAGTAAAATAACCCATGTATACCTGTGGTGGATTCATTTTGATATTTGGCAAAACTAATACAATTATGTGAAGTTTAAAAATAAAATAAAATTAAAAAAAAAAGTAAAATAAAAACCAGAAGTAATTTATAAAGTCTAGTTAAAAAGATAACTGATGGTTTATATACTATATCTAATTTTTCTTGTCTAATTTAAATGAAAATATTTTAAAAATGTTTGCCATGGGACATCTTAAGTAAACCACACTTGGGGAAATATTCTCACCTCATCTGATCATCATAAGAAATCTCTGAGTCAGATAATATTATCTTCCTTTTACATATTAGAAAATGACATTTTAAAGAAATCAAGTAACTTAATCATAGTTAGCCCTTCCCTTCCCTTAATTCTTGATTCTCAAAACTTTTCTAGTCATAAGAAAGAGTGTAACAGTACAAAAAATATGATACAGTAGCTTGTGATAAAATAGAAATAAATAAAGAAGAGGGAATTGCTATGAGTTCAGATAACATTTATTAGCCCGTGTGCTGGAATGGAGGAGACAGACATTCAATGAAAGAAAAATTTGAGTTGACACTTAGAAAACAGATCAAAACCAAAGTACATTTATTACTTGAAACAGCAGGAGTAAGAGTAAAAAGTTTGGAAAACATGAGATGTGTTTTCAATGAAGAAGAAAAGGCTATAGCCATACTGTAATTAGACAATGCCAATAAACCCTTAATTGTGATAAAAGGGTCAGAGTTGGAGAGTCAGGAGAAAAGCTTAGGCAACAGAGGTAATGACGGTCTTAGGGGGATGATGGTAGGAAAAAGGCAAGAAGTGATATAAGAAAAATTCTTATTTAACACCTAAGAAAAGACTTGAATCCCTAATTCACTCTCATAACACAATACATGCTATTTAGTCGCTCTGCTGCTGCTGCTGCTGCTGCTGCTAAGTCACTTCAGTTGTGTCCGACTCTGTGCAACCCCACAGACGGCAGCCCACCAGGCTCCCTCGCCCTTGGGATTCTCCAGGCAAGAACACTGGAGTGGGTTGCCATTTCCTTCTCCAATGCATGAAAGTGAAAAGTCAAAGTGAAGTCGCTCAGTCATGTCCAACTCTTAGCGACCCCATGGACTGCAGCCTACCAGGCTCCTCCATCCATGGGATTTTCCAGGCAAGAGTACTGGAGTGGGGTGCCATTGCCTTCTCCAATTTAGTCGCTCAGTCATGTCCAATTCTTTGTGACCCCACGGACTGTAGCCCACCAGGATCTTCTGTCCATGGCATTTCCAGGCAAGAATATTGGAGTGGGTAGCCATTTCCTTCTCCAAACACAATACACAACCTTTCACTACATTTGTCACATTGATGATGATATATATATATATATATATATATTTTTTTTTTTTTCCTTTTCTTTCCTTGTGGAACATTCCTGAAAAAGTAGGGGCCATGCTTGTGTTTCACCATTGTATCCCCATGTCTAACAAAGTGCCTGGAACATAATAAGTGCTCTAAAACAATTTGCTAAAGGCTTGAATGGAAAAGGAATAACTGAGGAGACAGAATATGTAAAAATGTGACAGATGCTTTAAAGGCTGAGAAATTGAAGTCAAAAGGAGTTAAAGATTTGAGCCCAGGGAACTCAGAGATAACTTCTAAGACAAAGAAAGCATTTGCTTTAGCTTGATTTCTTCTTTCAGTATACTTTCTCTTTCTCCCTTATCTCATTATAATTTTAAGTATTCTTTATAGTCTCTTATGAAATTTTAACTAAATGATTTCTCAAAGATTTAACATAATTTGTTGATTATTCCTCACGGTAAACAGAGTCCATGTGAGGGTTCTAAATTTTCTTTGTAAGCTCCTCTAAAGCAAAGGATTTTTTTTAAAGGAAGTATTATTGATATTTTCTACTTCAGTGTATTCTAGGTTTAATCTCTGCCTTGGGGATTTCTATATCCATATAAAAAGTGAAAGGGGTAACAATGTCTTTAAATTTTTAGATATGTTCAAGTTGTGATGACTCTGGATAAAATGGGTATATGTGTTAAGTACGCAATGTAGTGAAAAAATAAAAATAAAAATCTTCCTCCATTTATTCATTTATTCAACACTTTTGAGTCTTACTATGCATCCACTGTATTTCTCAGCAATGAGAATATGATAACTAAATAGACAATAATTCCTACCTCATGGAGCTTGTATTTCCGTGTGGGGAGGAGATAATAAGAATGATAAATAGCAATACATATCATCTATTAAATATTGATATATGCTAAAGAAAAAGTAGAACAGATAAATGGAATAAAAAGTGTTGGAGTGATGAAATTATTTGATGGACTGGTTGAGGTAAACCTCCTGAAAACAGTCACTCCTGATTAAAGATTTTAAGGAAATGAGAATAAGCTAGCATGAGAAATGAACATTCTATGTGAAAGACTATGGCTAGCTTTGATGACAATATGAAGGCCAAGGTAGCTGAAGCAGAGTGAGAAGAAAGATAGTATAAAATAAGATCAGAAAGTAGAGAGGTAAGTGAAGGGAGAGTGGAAAGGAGAATTTGCAAGCCTCATAAGCTATTGCGGGCACGTTGGCTTTTGCTCTGAATGAGGTTGGAAGCAATTTCAGAGTAGTGACATGCTTTGACTAATGTTTTAATAAGATCATTCTTGCTGCTGTCTTGAAAGTTTTGACTGTAGGGGGTCAACGCTGGAAGCGGAGATAATAATTAAGAAATTATTGCAATTATTAAGTTCAAAGGTAATGGTAATGTAGAAAAAACTAATGCACATGAGAAAAAAAACAACAACACTGGCTGGGTTCTGAATATATTTTTAAGAGATTGGATGTGGAGAGAAAGAGGGGAGGTGGAATGACTGCAGACCCACTGACATGAGCAACTAGAAGGCTACATATACCACTGGCTGAAACAGAGGTTGTAATAGAGCAGGCTTCTTGAGAAATATAAGAACTTTGGTTCTGGACATGTTAATTTTGAAATACCTTAGACATCTGAGTGGAGACATCACGTGAGCCAGTGGATATACAAGTCTAGCATTTCAAAGAAGATATTGGCATATAACTGGTATTTAAAGACATGATCACTGGCTGAGTCAGTGAAAAAACTCAAAACCAAGTCCTTGAGCATTTCAACATTTACAGTTATCTATGTAATACATGATTTCCTTACTGAACTGTGAATTCTGTGAAAACAAGGAACAAAGTGAACATTTATGCCATACAAGTGATGATAATGAATTTCCACCAGATTTAAACCTGGTAGGAAAAGTAGTAAACTAAGAGAGGGTGATAATAGGAAACTAGATACGATCAATGAATATAAGAAAAGGTATGAGTCAAAGATGGTTAGAGCCAAGGTACATATAGACATCTGAGGCTTGTATTGGATTTCACATGGTTACAGTGCTCATGGGATTTACCATAAAGTATTTAACGTGAGTCAAATACTTAATTTACTATTTTAATCAATCTTAAAAGAATTCTATGATGTGGCTCCAGTCTACACGTAAGTAGACTCAGAAGATAAGGAACTTGCTGGAGGTCACTCAGCTAGCAGTGGCACTGTGTGAATCCAGCCAAGGTCTGCCTCAGAACCCCCTCTCCTAACCACAGATGGGGCAGGGTGCCTGTCCCTTGGTATCAAGTCTTCTTTCCTTGGAGCAGGGACTTTAGCCCCTGTGACCTGTGTTAGGGATCAGAAAACCCTCTTTGTCATATTTTTAACTTAGTTTTAATTGGAGGATAATTGCTTTAATTGGAGGATAATGTCATGTTGGTTTCTGCCATACAATAATGTGAATCAGCCATAAGTATACATATATCCCCTCTGTCTTGAACCTCCCTCTCAATTCCTCTCCCCATCCCCCCCCTCTAGGTTGTCACAAAGCACCAGATCGAGCTCCCTGTGTTATACAGCAGCTTCCCACTGGCTCTCTATTTCACACATGGGAGTGTATGTACGTCAATTCTGCTCTCTTGGTTCATCCCACCCTCTCCTTCCCCCGCTGTGCCCACAAGCCTGTTCTCATCTGTGTCTATTCCTGCTCTGCAGAGAGGTTCGTTAGTACCCTTTTTCCAGATTCCATATGTATGCATTAATATATGGTATTTGCTTTTATCTCTCTGACTTACTTCACTCTGTATAACAGGCTCTAGGTTCATGCACCTCAGCTCAATGGACTCAAAATTGTTTCTTTTTGTGACTGAGTTAATATTCCATTGTATATACATAGGACAACTTCTTTATCCATTCAATTGTTGACAGACATCTAGGTTGCTTCCATATCCTGTCTATTGTAAAAAAAAAAAAAAAAGTGCTGCAGTGAACATTGGGATACGTGTATCTTTTTGAATTACGGTTTTCTCAGGGTATATGCAGTAGTGGGATTGCTGAGTCACATCGTAGTTTTTTTCCTAGTTTTTTTTTTTTTTTTTTTTAAGGACTCTCCATACCCTTCTCCATAGTGGTTTTATCAATTTATATTCTCAACAACAGTGCAAGAGGGTTCCCTTATCTCCTCATTCTTTCCAGCATTTGTTGGAAAATCCTCTTCTTATTCTCTGTGTTCCTATCCTTCAATGTCTGTGGTGAAGTATTTAGTGAAGTTTTGGTAAAAGTTTCATTCTGCCTCAAAGAATCTGAAGAGAGTTAAAGAAAGGTTTTGTTCATGCTAGGGCGAGATCATGTCTGGAAGTAGTTCTATCCTGGGTTCTACGAAAGGAAAGAAAATTCAGGGGGACTGTGCTAGGGCATGGATCCAGTGCCCTATCTTCATAATCTCATAGAAGCACTAGTAAATTAGACGATTAGACAATTAGCAGTTAGAAATGCAGAGCTGAAGATCCAGAGGAAGATGATAGCTAGAGGTATAGACTTGGGGAGCTATCATCATGGTGAGGATGGCTGTCCATCTAGAAGAATCATGTTCTTACTACCAACTGAACTTAGGAAGATGTCCAGCCAGTGAGAGGCAACTGTGCAAATGTCAAATGGAAGAATCACTCTGGGTATGGAAAATAGTGCCAACCACTTTGGAAAAGTTTGGTAGTTTCATAAACAGTTCAATGTGTATCTACAACATGACATAGCAATTCCACTTCTAGGCATTTATCCAACTTACATGAAAGCATATGCTGATTTAAAGATAGTATACGAAGTTCATAACAGTTTATTTGTAATAGCCAAAAACTGGGAATAAAACAAATGTCCATCAACAGATGAATAGATAAAGTGTGTTAATTCATATGATGAAATACTACTCAGCAATAAAAAGGAATGAACTACTGGTATGAGCAAAAGCATGGGAGAATCTCAGAATAATCAGGCTGAGAGAAATAAGCCAGACAAAAATAGCATATACCGATGATTAACATTATGGTTCCATTTATATAAAATGCTAGAAGATGTAAACTATCTATAATGACACAAAGCATATCAATTATTGACTGGTAATGGACTCAGTGAAAGGGGGGAAAGTTGATGAAAGCGCACAAGGAAATTGTAGGGTTTGGTAGACATCTTCACTATCTTGATAAAGTGATAGCTCTACAGATGGAGATCTATGTCAAAATCTATCAAATTATACACTTTAAGTATGTGCAAATTATCGTATGTCATTATACCTCAATAAAGTTGTTAAAACAAGATATAAAAGGATAGTTGTCATCTAAATCTTCAATGTTTTTGGTTTTCTTAAAAATGGGAGGGTTTTAAAACAGACAAAATGACTTCATAAAAAAGAAGTATAAAATAATGAAGAAGCAGAAACTAGGACAATTCGGCCAAAACTTCTTTTTTTTTCTTTCTCTACCTAACTTCTGTTCTTCTCTTCCCTCCCACCTATAGCAGTTTTCCTAATGAAATTTCACACCTGTCCATTTCTGACACCATTTAACATTTTAATAACAGTGAAAATATTTTGGGAATGTGTTTCTGTCTGGCCCTCATTACAAGTGGATCAATAAAGAATTTAAGAAAACCCAATCAATTCTGTTTTCTTTTCCATTTTATTTAGTTGGTTTTGGTATAGAAACAGATTTAACCTGGTACTTAATTTTGATTTCAGAAATTGATTTTTACTCTATGTTTTGCTGTTGCTTAGGAAACAAAGTGTCAAAGTCTATACTCTAAACTATTAATCTCAGCAATCTTTGGCAGACAAACTCTTCCAAGAGATCTTGGGACTACTTTGAGTTCCCTTTCTTTCTCCAAATGGAAGGTAATTAGAGGTGTGTGTTTTCACAGTTTGGAAGAAAAAAAAAAAAGAATATCACTAAGGCTCATGTATGCAACAATACATACCAGAAGCTCATCACACTTTCCATTGAGCATTTAAAAGGGCATATTCAAAAATATATTCAAGGGCTTAACAGCAAATCTAAATTAGGACTCCATATCCAGGAACATTTGGGAATTTAACTGCATCATGTGGGAAAGTCTTCCCTAATGGGGAAGGGCTGCTTCAGATTCAGGTATGCGGGCCAAAATGATCAATTTGTTTCCTTTCTGCACAGCTCAAATTACATTCTTGACTCTTTAACACTGAGCTCTTTCCAGCACATCCATTAAGAGAACTTGGCTCACGTTGAGGATATCTGTTAAGACCTAGTCTATGAGAGCAACATTAAACCTCGCCAAGGGAATATGGAACACTGGGTTCTGAGCAGCAGGGCCTTCATCTCAGCACTGAATAAGCCTGTTGATCAAACCCACGCCAGATATCTCTGGGCATTTGGATAGGCCAGATTCAAACTCCCTCAGCTCATTCACAGAAGCTCCATGGACCACATTTTAAATAATTTTATTTAGAAACATGAATAAATAGTTATCCACCAGAGATAAAGAATAGATGGCAAGCAGTTATGTGCGGAAATAATTATTTAGTATTAGAATCAAGCAGGCCTGACCCAGACATGATTTCAACCTAAAAAGACATCAGAGTATGGTATTTTTTTCCTCACAATGTTTTAAGAATCTAGTTCATGTAATTCACATAATGATGATAAATGATATTTGTCAATTATCTGATACGCACAAGACTTTGCCCTAAGTGGTTTACATGCAGTTCATACCTCATTACGACCCTGCCCAAGTCAGAAACTAACTCCACCGTTTTGATACAGATCTCCTAAAGGGTCCCTGTTTTGGTATTTGTGCTGTAAATATTCCAAGAGCACACCCTCTTCAGGTCTCATACTTTGCTCTAGCTTCTGCCTGAAATTCTCATCCTGAGATAGCCACAGGATCATTCCTTCATCTCCTTCAAGTCTTTGCTAAAATGACACTTTTACAATGAAGTTTTTTGTTGTTGCTCTCTTTTTATTTTTCAATACGAAATGTATTAGCACCTAAAGACGACTCACTGGAAAAGTCCCTGATGCTGGGAAAGATCGAGGGCATCAGAGGATGAGATGGCTGGATGGCATCACAGATGCATGAACATGAACCTGGGCAAACTCTGGGAGTCGGTGAGGGACAGGGAGGCCTGGTGTGCTGCAGTGCATGGGGTTGCATAGAGTCAGACACAACTGGACAGCCGAACAACAACAACATCGTTTTCACTTATTTCCTCTCCCACCACCCACATTAGAATGCAAGTTCTATGGAGGCAAGGAATTTGACTCTTTTAAAAAGTTTACCAGCTAGAAGGATGCCTGGTCCATTATAAGTACTTATCAAATAATTGGAAGTGGTAAGTGGAAGTGATGTGGCTTTAAGTAACAATCACTTATTATCATAAATGAGGCTAAAGACAAAAGCAAAATCTTTAAACCATTGTTCATAGTTTAAGGTTAACCACTAGTTTTGGTAATAAATCCTGTTCAGATAATTTCATCTAAACTTACTTTCAAAACAAAAGGTTAAATAATTTAATGAAGGGCCATTCTTCAGAGTTTATTAGCAGGTATTAGGTACACAAATATATGTGATAGCTTAGGCTTTGCTTTCCTGAAATTTCCAATCTCAGGAGAGAAAATATATAATCTAAGACAATTAGAAGACAATATATTAAACAGATACTTCTCATTTATTCCATTCATTCATGTAACAAATGACTACCTTCGTGTGCAAGACATTCTGGATGAGGTCCAGGAAACATAGAAGTAAGTAAGATATACTTCCCTACTTCAAGGAGTTTACAGTCTGGTAGAAGAAGTAGGATTTTCTACAAGATAAAACCTGTTCATTGAATAAAACTTGGTAAATGGAATAAAATGTGCTAAAATTGAATAAAAAGATTAAATGTTTTGAGAGTTCATCAGAGGGAAGATTTTCAAAGGCAGTATGTCATGAAGCACTAAACTGAATATAATCAAATGCCAAACGGTATGGCAGAGACGATAAAATGCTATTGCCTATCACTCCTGCAACTGAAATACACCAGGGATCTTGGTAAGCTTTCATGCAGAAAATAACATATGCCAAGACTCATCTTTCTCTTAGTTCCCTGTGAAAGGGCACTAAGCATTAAACAGAATACAGCCCTGAATGGTGTTTCCAGCTGTTCCTGAAAGCAATTTGATAACCTCAGTTTTGTTCTTCACTCCCAGGTTTTACAAGCAAACTAAAAAGAAAGCCTAATATTAGTTTTCCAAAGGTTAAATTTATAATTGAATTCATGCAAAATTGATGAAATACAACAAATCTCAAGAATGCAAGCTGTCACTTCACATGTGAAGTATTACCTTCTAAAAAAAAGAGACAAACAGAATGCAATCTATATTTCAACCATTTGTCTAATTTTTTTCAGATGGAACAAGTGCTGCTAATTATTATAAAAAACCTAAAATTACATTATATAAAACAAAAGTGAAATTTATCTGTAATTCTGATATCCACCTAAAGGCTGGAAAATTGGTGTATGTTCTTCTGTATATAGATGCACACAATGATGCAGCAATAAATGTAGCAACTGGTATGATTACAGATTATAATTTGCATGATATGTTAGCCATTATAGCGAGAAATTGGACCGTCATTCTATGTGCTTCAAAGACATGATTTCTTTTGGCTGCATGCTATTCCCTCTCACGGTTGTGCCGTCTGTTATAAACAATCCCATGATAAAATAGGTATACAAAAATGTTTATTTGCTTTTCTGATTATTTCCCTAGGATGAATTCCTAGAATAAGACTAAAACGGTGACAGCATTTTGAGACTCTATGAAGTGTTGCCAAATTGCCTTCCAAAATGTTACATGATATAAATCCTGTCCAGCAGCATCCTGGAGTGAACATCTTCCCACACTCTTGGCAACTGGAGCACTGCCATATTCTTTTTTATGTTAAATGCACATTTGTATATTTTATTTACGTTATTTTGAATGACTGATTTAGAATATTAACAAACTTATTTGAATTTATCTTAATATTTAGCTGTGTAGGATCTTGGTGGTTTTTCTATTGATTTGTGAGATCTTATAGTTATCACATAACTGTTTTATTTGTGGCCTTGCAGTTTCTTATATTTTAAACATAAATTTAAAAATTCTTATGCAGACGTATCTATTTTTTTGTGTGTAAGCTCTTCTATTGTATTTACGATTAGAAATTTCTCAAAACTGAAATCAGTTAAATAAGAACTGTTCATGGCTTTATTTTTATGTTAGTCTATTAATGCATATGAAATCAGCTTGGTGTTTGATTATAGAAATAACTGATCATGTTTATTGAGCAAAGATTATTTGCCAAACAACATACTGAATTATCTATTTGTGTGTGTTAGTCACTCAGTCATGTCTGATTCTTTGCGACCCCATGGACTATAGCCTGCCAGGCTCCTATGTCCATGGAATAAATTGTCTGTTTAATTCCCATAACCATTTTATGACTATTATTAATACTTATATTAACAGATATTGGCAAAAACTATTACTGTCTCTGTTTTATACATGAGGAAACTAAAGTTTAGAGAGGTTAATTTATTTATCCCAAGTTATCAATGGCACCCTACTCCAGTATTCTTGCCTGGAAAATCCCATGGACGGAGGAGCCTGGTAGGCTGCAGTCCATGGGGTCACCAAGAGTAGGACACGACTGAGCGACTTCACTTTCACTTTTCACTTTCATGCATTGGAGAAGGAAATGGCAACCCACTCCAGTGTTCTTGCCTGGAGAATCCCAGGGATGGGGGAGCCGTGGGCTGCCGTCTATCGGGTCGCACAGAGTCGGACACGACTGAAGCAACTTAGCAGCAGCAGCAGCAGCAGCATATGACTAGTAAGTGATATAGCTGGTATTTGAACTCTGAAAGCTTCCAGAACCTGTTCTCTTAAGTACTCTTTATACTAGTAGGAATGGCTCCAACTGTATTACCAATTTTCTGAACCCTAAGTCTTGATTAATCTATTTGTTTTTCTCTGATTTACATTAATTCCTTCATCATATATGACATTATTTCCTACACTAACCTCTGTTTCACAGCCATTTTATTGAATTGGTCTGTCAGCCAATTCTTGAGTCAGCAGTACACCATTTGTTAATTGTTACAGCTTTGTAATGCTTATTAATGTATATGTGCAGTAGGACAAATAGCCCATTCACCATTCTACACTTTGACAGCTAACATTACTCTTCAGTTCAGTTCAGTTCAGTTTCTCAGTCATGTCCGACTCTTTGCGACCCCATGAATCGCAGCACGCCAGGCCTCCCTGTCCATCACCAATTCCTGGAGTTTACTCAAACTCGTGTCCATCGAGTCGGTGATGCCATCCAGCCATCTCATCCTCTGTCATCCCCTTTTCCTCCTGCCCCCAATCCTTCCCAGCATCAGAGTCTTTTCTAATGAATCAACTCTTTGCATGAGGTGGCCAAAGTATTGGAGTTTCAGCTTTAGCATCAGTCCTTCCAAAGAACACCCAGGACTGATTTCCTTCAGAATGAACTGGTTGGATCTCCTTGCAGTCCAAGGGACTCTCAAGAGTCTTCTCTAACACCACAGTTCAAAAGCATCATTACTCTTATCATCCATTTATTCCTCTAAAAAACCAGAATCTTTCTGTTAGGTTTAAATGCTTTATTAATTGGTCTATGATGAACTGTATTAAATATGAATAGAAATTAAGATTTTTCAATATCACATTTCATTGCAGGAATATGGGTTAACTTATCATTTATTCAAATACCCTTTGACATCAATCAGTAAAATTTTATAATTTTCTCCACCTACGTCTTGCATAGATGGAAACAGATTTATTCCTAGGTATGTTGTATTTTTTGCTGCTGTTGTAAATGGAATATTTAAACCCATATTTTCTCTTTATTGAGGTAATTAGGGAAGCAACTGATTATTTACTACTTCTCTTATATCAAGCACATCTCTTGAGTTTTGGGGAAAAAACAGAAATTAATCTTCTATCAGATATATCTCATTCTGTTTCATGTCATATTTCAGTGTTCAGAAATTTCAAATAATGTTAAAGCATAACAGTAATAATAATTACTTTCTTTTCCTCTAACTTTAATGGGGATTTTTTTAGTATTTCAACATTAAGTACAGGAAAGATTGTTAATCTGGGATAGTTATTATTTATAGTGTTAAACATATAGATTTTTATTTTTAGTTTTCTAAGAGATTCTATCAGGAATGAGTGTTAAATTATATTAAATGCCTTTAACAGGTATTAGAATGATACTTTCAAATTTCATTTTAGATGTTATGATTTATGGTAATAGATTTCTAATTAAATCATCTTTGGCTTCCAGGGATTCATTCCTACTTAATCTTCATAAATGATTCTTCACTGATGTTAAATTTTGTTGGGTGCATTTTATTTAGGATATATTCATTCTTATTAATGAGAATAGGTCATAGTATTATTTTTATGCTTGTCTGTTTTTACATCCAGATAATAAATGACCAATTATATTGGGTTTGCCAAAAGGTTTGTTCAAGTTTTGCTCTAAGACATTATAGAAAACCCAAACGAACATTTTGGCCATCCCAGTACTTGGAAGATTTGCTAGATAAAGAATTCCAAGGTTAAAAACTTAATATTTGTACTATACATAGTATAATATGAATATATAATATTCATATTTATAAAAATATATGATACTTATGTATCATATAGCTTTCAGATTGGCTCACTTGGGGATGACCTGTACTTTAGTTTTTCTATTAGGGAAAATATCATTACATTCACTTAATGAATATATCCATGAATTATACCCTTAATGTCATTTATATCAAACACAAATAAGTTATTTATGTTTATTATCAAATATATGAAATTTAACTTTTACAATAGTGCAATTATTTACTCATATGTTCAAGAAGTTTTATCGAGTATGTATCATGTGTCAGCTACTTCTCTAATGCTCATGGTACTGTGAGAAATAAGACATGTGAGGTTCTTGCCCTTGTAAAGTTATTCTTTGATATACATGAAGAATACAATGCTGATCAAAGAAAGCAAGTTGCCCAAATCCACATATGCTATAAATGGAGAAATTATTTTACTGTGCTGCCCTATAAAATTTTCAGTGGATAATTTTTCAGGAAATAGCTTCCATATATGTGTAGTATTTCATAATCAGTTTGATCTAAAGGCAGTGAAATTGATAGGATAACCCTTGGAAATTTCTTTAATTCTGCAAGGCTGAAAATCCTATTAGTTCACTAGAACTGCATTGTCAGAAATATGAAAAAATAGAAAAATTGTAACAATATTGACTTTTACTCCTCAAAGGCTAGGAGTTATAACTATTTCTCTTTCCATCCTTATATTTCGGACTATACACACACTCATTTTAGCATCCCGAAAGTATTTCAAGGTAGGAATTATTATTTCCACTTTAGGCTTGATAAAATGGAGACCCAGAATTTAAAATAAATTGGCCAATGTCATGTAGCAAGTAAAGGATCTAGATCTCAAATCTAGGACAGTCTCTCTTCTATGCCTTTACCAATGTATGTTTCATAACTATACTAACTGCAAGAGTATTTATGTGAAGACTAAGTGTTTCTAAAATTGTTTAATTTGAGTTATGCTTTTAGATATCTTTTTAAATGACCAGAAATGAGAAAAAAAGTTAATTGGCCTGCCAATCAATCATAAATAGGCAGAAGTCCAAAAATGATGAAGAAATTGATCAAGTATAATGGGCTTATATTGTCATGACTTCATAAAAGCCTTGATAAAAGAATAAGCCTTGGAAAAGAATTCAAAAGTAATTTAAGGAGTAAGAAACCTAAGGATAAAAGTTAACTGGCTTTATCACAATTCTATTGAATCAATCCATACTGAAATTTTCTTTTTGGAGTAGAGAAGGGTACCAGTTTATAACTTTTCAGAGGTACAAGCAAGCTTCCCTTGTGGCTCAGCTGGTAAAGAACCTGCCTGTAATGCAGGAGACTTGGTTCAATCCCTGGGTTGGGAATTGGGAAGATCCCCTAGAGAAGGGAAAGGCTACCCACTCCAGTATTCTGGCCTGGAGAATTCCATGGGGTCACAGAGTTGGACACGACTAAGCGACTTTCACATCACTTCACTTCACTTCTGATACATGAAACTGAGTTGTGAGAGAGAAACAACCACATTTTACTTATTGTTAGGTTCCTTGTACCTGGCACAGCACGTGCTACATAATAGTCATTCAGTTAACGCTTGTGTAAATGAATAAACGAGCCTCTAGAGGGAAATCAGTGCAAACAACTGAAAGACACCAGAAAGACAGTCAGTAGATTCACTTTTCTTGATCTGATTCTGCTACTAATTGTCATTACTGTTGAACAGAGTTTTAAGTTTCTTATGCCTCACTTTCTTCATCAGGGAAATAAAGAGGTGGAGCTAAATGATCGCACAGGTCTTTATTAACTCTAAAATTCTATGATCTCCAATTAATAATATCAGCATTTTTCTTTTCTTTTCTTTCTTTTTTTTTTTTTTAACAGATTTCTTACACATCAGAGAGGAGAAGCTCCCACTTATCAAAACTCCCCCCAGGCAGTCAGAGACTCTGACCACAAATTGAACCACTTAGAGCCTTTCTGGAAGCAATCACCACAGATCCTATATCCCCATTTTCCTTAGGTAGTCTTTTAATCACTATAAAATAATGATTCTAAAAACTTTTTTCCATGATTTATTAATAGTGCAAATAAACATATACAAGAGCTGAAATTAACTGACAGAGTGATGACTGTGCTTTTAAACATGCATATAAATCTAATTTTCTAGAAAGAAGAAACATATTACCCAGTATCTCTAATGTTCTACTTGTCTAGAAACTGAGGAATGACCCAATGTTAACTGGCTAATACAGCCATTCTTCTTGCACAGGCTATAAAGTCATGAGTAATCACTTTTACACACTTAGGGCAAAATATTTATTCCACTTAGAGGGATGCCAGTTTGGTTCCATAGAAATAAGAAAATAATTATGAATGTCTTAACTGTGTAATACTTTTTTAGTTTTTCTTTTCTTTAACACTAAAGTGGAAAGGACTACATCATCACCCACTAGAGATTAGAAATGCAAAAATTCAATGACGTTTCTCTGTGTTGACTTTAGCTGAGTAGGACTGTAGTGGCCTGCTTAACAACCAGCCCTGATTTTTGTAGAAACAGTCATAGAATCTACAAAGAGTTCAGCAGACCCATCCAGAAAAATCACACACCTGGTGTTATGGCTACAAGGAAAGAAGAGTGTACCAAATCCTAGAAATATAAGGGCTAACTCTGGGAACTGTCAGACACACAAATGGGTGCTAAGTCACTTCAGTCATGTCTAACTCTTTGCGATCCCCATGGCAAGCCTACTAGGCTTCTCTGTCCATGGGATTCTCCAGGCAATAATACTGGAGTGCATTGCCATGCTCTCCTCCAGGATACCTTCCCCACCCAGCGAAAGAACCTGCGACTCTCTGCATCTCTCAGGTCTTCTGTAACGGCCCGCAGGTTCTTGACCACTAGCACCATCTGGGAAGCCCAAGTATTTGTTACAGAGTTTCCTAATTTACTTACATTGGTTACAAAGTAACCTTCAGAAAGAGAGATGGAACATCAGAAGAAGAAAAGACCAAAGATCTCTGAGCCAGCTCACTTGCCTTAAAGACAAAAACCTAGGTCTCAGAGAGGTTCGTATCTTGTCCAAGGTCACACCCACGAGCCAAGCCAGGTCACAGACTTTGCTCTCTAGCTCCCAGTCTAACATTCTTTTCTCTGTTCCTTGGACAGAGTTGTACTTCTACAATATTCCTCACTGGATGTGTCCTCTGAGAATACAGTTGCTCAGAATAAGGATAGCTCAAGAACAGAACCACATTTTACTTATTGGTGGGTTCCTGGTACCTGACATAACGCATGCTACATAATAGCCATTCAGTTAAGGCTCGGATAAATGTAGGAATGAGCCTCTGTAGCCCTAGAGAAATCAGTGCAGATGACTGAAAGACACTGGAAAGACAGTCAGCAGATTCAGATGCTACGTCTGATTCTGCGACTGTCAAGGCATCAGGGTACAGTCCATTCTCCTCAGAAATTTCAGAGATGTTTGAAGAGGAGGAGGAAGGATATAAGAGTAAGTGGCGATAACTCAAGAGCTTGAGCTCAGTTTATTCTGAATGACATTAAAAATAGATATGGATTATCAGCACTATATCAGAAAATGTCTTCTCCCAAAATAGATAAGTGGATACATAAGATGTGGTATATAGATATAGATATATATTATGTATATGTATATATATACACACACAATGGAATACTCAGCCATTAAAAAATTGAAATTTTGCCATTTGTAGAAGGATGGGAGAAATAGGTGAATGGGATTAAGAGGTACAATTCTCCAGTTATAAAATAAATAAGCCACGGGAATGTAATATATACCATAAGCAATACGGTCGATACTATTTTAATAAATTTGTATGAGGACAGATGGTTACTAGAGTTACCACATGATCATTTCATAATGTGTGTAAATGTCAAATCACTATGAAATATACCTGAAACCAACATAATATTGTACACCAGTAAAAAATTTGGTAAAATTTTTTTGAATATATATTTCAATAAAAACCTCAAGATGATGGTATAGCAAAGGGACTTGGTGTCACAAGAAGAACTAAAAATAAACACACCTCATTTACGGAATCTACTGGATTTATGATCACTGCCCAAATTCAGAGAACATCCCAGGTGGAATGTTCTTGGCTGTTGGAAGGCCCCTATGTGTAGACTATAACAGTGAAGTCAATCCAAATAGGACATCATCACACATCTGATCCATTCTCATTACCATGGACCCACAGCAGGATATGCTGCCTGCTTTGGTAACTCAGAGTTCTTTTGTACAACGAACTGTGATTACTTCATAAAGGTCAATTCTCCCAAATCCCTGGAAACCATGGCACACCAACCCACCAAGATCACAGAAGCAATTAAAAGTGTTTAACTGGGAAGGTTGCCAGGACCAGATGGCTTCTGCCAGTGGGTTTTTGTTTTTGTTTTAAACTGCACAACACTAGGGAAACAGCATTTTTTTTGCCTCATATGTATTTTCTAGTGGTTTTTTCATATTTATAAAATAATGCACTCATCATAGGCATTCTCATTACATGGACATTAGAATGTGGGTCATAAGAGACAATGATAGATTCTTCCCCCTGCCCCCATCAGGTCCACTGTGTTTCAAATCAGCTCAAAGTTTGCCGTATATAGTCTACTATTATGAATGCCTACAAAATCCTACTTCTGTGAAGTAAAAGGTTCTTCAAGAGCTTTTTGGAATTAGACTATAGGATAATCTATATACTAAGAAAGGGGTCAGACAACCTTTAACAAAACGGTCACTTTGTGCTACAAAAATGCTCTGCACCCCTAATTTTGTAGTTTACAATTGCCAAACACTACCACTTACTATCTATAAGATCATTATTAATATATCATATTTATTTAACTGAGATAAGGATTCAGCTTAGAAGCTTATTTAAATCATACAAACATAGGGTGGCCATGGATCAAATCCTGGATCTGATGTTTCCTTTTTTTTTTTTCTTTTTTCAGCAAATTGACCTTGGGAAAACCATTATCTTCTGACCTTTGGAGATTATCATTATCTATAATTAAAACAGTATGATATTTGCACATTTAAAGTACAAAAAAAAAAAAAAAAACGTTGAGAAAAAGACCCAAATATATATATATATATATATACACACACACATATATATATATACACACACATATATATATATACATATATATATAATTTGGTGTGTGATAAAGTGGCATCTCAAATCAGTGAGAAAAAAATAAATTTATAATAAATAATACTGAGACAACTGGGTAGTCACTTGGAAAAAGATAAAATTAGATCAGTACCTCACATCGTACACTAGAATAAACTCCAAATGGATCAGAGAGCTGGATGTAAAAAAGAAAAAAAAAGAAAACATGATTAATTCCTTAAAACATAAGATAGGAGAAAGCTTTTGTAAACATGAGTCAAAAATCCATGAGCAATAACATATATATATACATATATATGTGCATGCATGCTAGGTCACTTCAGTCATGTCAAACTCTTTGCAACTCCAAGACTGCCAGGCTCCTCTGTCCATGGAATTCTCCAGGCAAGAATACTGGAGTGGGTTGCCATGCCCTTCTCCAGGTGATCTTTCCAACCCAGGGGTCGAACCAGCATCTCTTATGTCCCCTGTATTGGCAGGCAGGTTCTTTACCACTAGAGTGACCTGGGGAAGCCCACATATATGAGTATATATATGAGCAATAAAACCACATATATGTATATATTTATGTTTTTCAAAATATGAATAACAAACTATAAAAATATACTTGCAACTTAGATAATAGGCACAAAGATGTAATACTTTAACACAGAGAAAGCCTCTAGAAATCTGGAAGGAAAATACCAAAGGCTCAAGAGAACAGTGGGCAGCCTGAACCCAAAAAGAAAAATAAATGTTTTCAAACATACAAAAAGATCCATAATATCACTTACAAGAGAAGTAAAATTCTACTAAGATACTCTTTCCTACTATTTGATTGACAAAAATGTGAAAGCTTTTTAACAATGTAGTTGCCAAGAAGAAACAAGGATTCTCCTACATTGCTAGTGAGCATGCAAAGCATTAAACTTGTATGATAGTGCATTTGACAATACCTAACAAAATTACACATGTGTTTTCCTTCTAATCCAGAAATCTCATTTCTAGGAACCTACTCTATGATCATACCTCTATAAATTCCAAAGAGCATATCTACAAGGCTACTTGTGACAACACTGTCTATAATAGCAAAAGACTAAAGAATTTCAAATAATCAACAGAGAATTTATTGAATAAGCCATGGTCATCTACCCAAAAAGGTGCTATGTGGTTATAAAAAAAAAGATGAAGAAGATCTCTACAGAGAGTTACAGAATGATTTAAATATATTTAATAAGTAAATGGCAACCCACTCTAGTATTCTTGCCTGGAGAATCCCATGAACGGAGGAGCCTGGGGGGCTACAGTCCATGGGGTCACAAAGTGTCAGACACGACTGAGCGACTTCACTCACTCAATAAGTGAAATAGCAAGCAAGATGTTTATCTTTCTTATTAGGAAGGAAGAAATTAATAAGCACACACATACACATGCATCTTACTACTTCTGTGGTAAGAAATGCCAAATGGTAAACAAACAATAATAATAATTGGTAACAGTGTAAGCCCATCAGTGAAAATCGTTTTGTCTAGGATAGACTATTTTAGTTTTAAACTGGCTTTATTATACATATACATATGTTGTTTTTAACGTACAAAGATTTAGATATTCTTAAAAGCTTTTAAAGAATCACTTTAGTGTGTGACTATTTTACTTGCTCTCTGATAAAATAAAATTAACTTTCAATCAATACCTTAGTATTTCAAAAGTTATGAATTGCAATTATTTTAAGTGATTCATTTCCTTCTCAAAAGTGTCCCGCTTGGACAATGAATTATATATGACTACGCCTACAGGGGACTGGGAGAAACGGATAAAAAAAATGAAAGCAATACCTCTCTGCTGTATCTTTTACCACAGCTATTACTTTTAAATCCTGTGTATATACAAATAAACTTTAAGAGAAACAAAACAATAAATTCTAACAATGCAAACTAAAACAGCCTAGTCTGTCTATCAGATTACTAGTTTAATCTCAAAGAAAAAAATAGTTATTTCAAGTGACTTTTAAATACAGTTCATTTTATTTTGAGTGCCTTCTATGGAAAAAAGTGAACGGCAAAAAGCCCTGCATTTTATTCAGTAGTTTGTTTACTTGTATTGTTAGGGCTGTAATTTTGATGCTGTTTGGTCTATCAGGGAGAATAAAACAAACAAACAAAAGTATCATTAAAAAAATGAGCATCTTAGTGTAAGAGAAAGGAATTACAAAGTCAAGGAGTTTTAACAAAATGGTATGTAATGTTAGATTTGAACTGGAAATACTGCTAGCTACTTATAACATTTATATATATATGCTGCTGCTGCTAAGTCGCTTCAGTCATGTCCGACTCTGTGCGACCCCATAGAAGGTAGCCCACCAGGCTCCTCTGTCCCTGGGATTCTCCAGGTAAGAATAGGATTCTCCAGGCAAGAATGCTGGAGTGGGTTGCCATTTCCTTCTCTCATATATATATATATATATATATATATATTTTTTTTTTTTTTTCCACTGTTTACTAAAAGGACCTAAGAAACAGTAACACACTCGTGGTCAGGAGCATAACTAACACCAAGATCTTGGTTTCTAACTATCATTTTCTACTAAATGGAATCAGAATACTTTGGAGAGATGACTAATTTTATATTGGGGTGGGAAAAGTTCCAGAACATGAAAGCCATTTTGAAGGGGTCCTTCTTGACCAAATTTGGACATCAAAGAGAATACTGCTAGTTTTTGTTTTTTTTTTTAATTGAAAGAGAACATTTGCCATCCTTAAAGCTGATTTTTTATATTAACTTCCTATTCTTAGGGAAATGTATTAAGTCATCCTGCATTCACATAACTAACATCTTAAGACAATGAAGAAAAACATCTTATAGAAAAATGCCCTGTAGAAGAAATAACAGAATTAGAGCAAGTGAGCTGCAGGGACCAATGTGGCAAAATGCCAACAAATGGTGAGCAAGGTAAAGGTGTATAATGGAGTGTGTTTACTGCTCTTTCAACTTTTCTCTAGGCTTTTAATTATTCAAGATAAAAATGGGGGGAGAGTTCAGTGTCATGGGGAATCTTTGAGAGGTTTAGATTACAACATAGTAAAGATATAAGATTCAAATATAATTCATGAACCACGATTGGATCCTGGTTTGGTAAAAAAACAAAATACTATAAACAGTTGAGGAGGACAGTTGAGGAACTTGCATATGAACTGGGTATTAATAATACTGGAAAGTAATCATTAATTGTTTATTGCCTGGTAATGCTGTCATGGTTATGTAGGAGATAAATATTGAAGCCTTTCTGTATGCAAGTTACCTTCAAATGGTTCTGTGAAAATAATTACAGCTGTTTACATAGATCAGGGAAGATAAATTAATAGATTGATAATTTCATAAGTAGATAATACACATTTGGTATATTGCTAACAATTGTTGAATACCAAAACTATCAATGTTCATTATATTATTCTTTCAATATTGTAGCAATTTTTAAAATTTGTCTGATAAAATGTTGAAAAAAATTAAAATCAAAGACAATATTGGGGGGCTTAACAGCATTACATATGAATAAAGTATATAATTTGTATACATAGTTGCGCCATCTTAAGATTCAGTTCAGTTGCTCAGTTGTGTCCAACTCTTTGAGACCCCATGGACTACAGCATGCCAGGCCTCCCTGTCCATCATCAACTCCCAGAGTTTACTCAAACTCATGTCTATTGCATTGGTGAGGCCATCCGACCATCTCATCCTCTGTTTTCCCCTTCTCCTCCTGCCTTCAATCTTTCCCAACATCAGAGTTTTTCCAATGAGTCAGTTCTTCACATCAGGTGGCCAACATACTGGAGTTTCAGCTTCAGCATCAGTCCTTCCAATGAATATTCAGGACTGATTTCCTTTAGGACTGACAGGTTGGATCTCCTTGCAGTCCATGGGACTCTCAAGAGTCTTCTCCAACACCATAGTTCAAAAGCATCAATTCTTCAGCGCTCAGCTTTCTTTATAGTCCAACTCTTACATCCATACATGACTACTGGAAAAACCATAGCTCTGACTAGACAGACCTTTGTTGGTATTTCCTTTGCTGGTATCTTAAGATTCAACTTCTAAATAAATGCTGTTTTACCCTCTTCCTCTACTATCCTACATTTTATAACACAGAATGTCATTAATATGGGGAGGAAATTGGGGATGCCTTACTGGGTTGAGTGAACAACTTTGGGTTAGGGAACATGAGATTAAGAAGGCTGAATTACTATAAAATGGTCCCTTGACTTCCCTGTATTTTAATTGGATCTTGTTGGCTAGTTTCATATTTCCCAAAGGAAGAGAGAAATGTTGATTTTCCCACTTTCTGTTTTAACTCTTCCATTTAAACTCAGCCAAGTGAAGAATACAAGTAATCCTCCTTGTACACATCCCCTCCACACACCAAACTTCCCACGCACATACCCATGATGCACTAACCTAACACACCAATTAAAGACTCCAATTACTATACTCATAACTCTTACTTCCACTGCATGCAGCCAGAACTGCTGTTAGTATCTAAGATGAATACCTTGTCAACACTCTCAATTTCGCCCCATCATTGAGTCCTTGTCCTGGGATTAGATGAAGACATGTTCCAACAATTTAGCTCTTTTTTAAAGTACTGTGTTTCCCACATTTACTTATGTTAAAAACAATTTTACTAACTAAAATATTTAGAATATAAATGTAACTTAAAGTTTCCTATATTCAATCAACTCCTAGATTTTCCTTTGCTACTTCATTTTGCTTTAAAATTTTAATCCTTGCCATTTTCTGTTCCAGAACTATTATGTTTTGCTCTAGAGTAAACAGAAAGAGAGAGAGGCTAATTCATAGATTAATTCATAGATATAAGGGTTATTAAGACATTTGAATCAAGTTGTAAATTCCTAGTTCATCTTCAAGTGCCAGCTGATATGATATTTCCCTTCTAAGTCTTCTCAAACACATAGGCAAATACCAAACTAATCTATACCCCAGTAAATTAGCACATCACAAGGACAAGAAAGAAAGCTGAGTGCCTAAGAATTGATACTTTTGAACTGTGGTGTTGGAGAAGACTCTTGAGAGTCTCTTGGACTGCAAGGAGATCCAACCAGTCCATCCTAAAGGAAATCAGTCCTGCATGTTCATTGGCAGGATTGATGTTGAAGCTGAAACTCCAATACTTTGGCTACCTGATGAGAAGACCTGACTCATTGGAAAAGATCCTGATGCTGGGAAAGATTGAAGGCGGGAGGAGAAGGGGACGACAGAGAATGAGACAGTTGGATGGCATCACCGACTCAGTGGACATGAGTTTGAGTAAACTCCAGGAGTTGGTGATGGACAGGGAGGCCTGGTGTGCTGCAGTTCATGGGGTTGCAAAGAATCAGACACGACTGAGTGACTGAACTGAACTGAGGACAAGGAAGGGCTCATTAAATATTTCTTGAGTGAATAATGTATCCACCCCTATGATCTTTACCATTCTACTTACTATGCTATAGCATAAATATTTCTACATACCAGTTTCCCTTCAGTGGAGCTAACATTGAATATTTTCTTCTGGGTAGAGTGAAATGATGAAGAATAGTCTTGGGAAAATAAATCTGGCAAGAGTTTTCAGGTGGAAGGGTAAATCTGAGGAATAACACATTGAAGGAGTAAGGAAGACTAGCTATAAATCATTTGTATATAAAGCCACAGAAGTTCCTTTAGACCAGATGATTGAGCCTAAGATTAGAGACAATCCATCCTTAAAACAATCCTTAAGACAATCCTATCCTTAAAACATTGGACTGATGGCACAGCAAAGCCTAGTGTCTTAAATGGATAGCTTTGGAATTAAAGTTAAAATTCAGAAACTCATTTAAAGCTTTAAAGCCTCGGCAAAAAAAAAAAAAAAGGAAGATACTGTATGGGAGTTATTTCAGTGGGTGGCAATACATCTTTGTAGTGGAGATTTACATTGCATGGTTGTGGCAACTGCTTTATTTTTATTCTGTATACTGTAGTGAATCAACATTGCCATCATTAAATATTTATCCAGCACTTCTGCTAAGTTGCTGCAGCAAACTGATTTTTTAATGCTTCTCCCTATCTAATCATAGACAAAATAGATAATATGAATATAAAAGGGCATGAATACTCAACAAATAATATTTATATTGAAATATGTACAGCTTCATTGAAACAGTCACCAGGGTGAGCTGCAAGAAAAGATGAAGTATACAGAAAATATGGTTTAATGAAAATAAATGCAAAGAAATATATAAATCAAAATTGATTGCAAGTGTGTGTGTGTGTGTGTGTGTGTGTGTGTGTATGTGTGTGTGTGTGTATGTGTGTGCGTGCGCTCAGTCACTTCAGTCATGTCCAAATCTTTGCAACCCCATGGATTGTAGCCCACCAGGCTCCTCCATCCATGGGATTCTCCAGGCAAGAATACTGGAGTGCATTTCCATGTCCTCTTCCAGGGGATCTTCCCAACCGAGATCAAACCTGTGTCTCTTGAATCTCCTGCATTGCAGCTGGATTCTGAGCCAACCAAAAAGCCCCTTGGAAAACATAGTTGAGCCCAAGTACATAAATCTAAGAGTGAAATGGAAATATTGGAAAGTGGGGTGCCTGGGGATTAGTGGGGGAAAATCAAGGAGGGTTTCAAGGAAGAGGCGAGGGTAAAACAGACATTCATTTAAGGAGATTCACTTACCCTCTTATTCAACAAAATGTTTACAGGACTCTTTTCTGTCAGCCATGTTAGGTGCAAAAGATCTAGAAATAAATAAGCCATTGTTCCTATGGTCTAGGAATTCACAGTCTAATAGAGAAGAAAGACATAAAAATAACTGCCATACAATGAAGTAAATGCTTGGGAGGAATATGGAGTTAGGAAAGACTCAAGATACTGAGATTTGTGGCTAAGTAAGAGAAAGTTTGCTGGGTACAGAAAGCAAAGAACAGCGTTCTAGCAAAAGGGGCTGTGGTTCAATGCTTACACATTAGGGATTTATTTGTATAAATGGTAAGGACAATGCTCCCTGGCAGAAGCAAATACACGCACAAGTCAACACCTGCAGACAAAGTAGTAAAGAGAGTTCAGGAGAGTTTGAGTGTGTGCAGAGGGATGATGGAAAAGGCATATGAGCAATTTGGCAGAAGGGGACTTTTTATGGTATACTGATAATTCTGGGGGCTTCCCAGGTGGCACAGTGATAAAGAATCCACTTGACAATGCAGGAGACATAGAAGATGCAAATTTGATCTCTGGATTGGGAAGATCTACTAGTGTAGGAAATGTCAACCCACTCCAATATTCTTGCCTGGAAAATTCCATGGACAGTGGAGCCTGGTGGGCTACAGTCCATGGGGTAGCAAAGAGTTGGATAGAACTGAGCATGCAACACAACAATGATGATTCTGGACTTTATTCTCTAGGTAATGGTTAAGTGACGATTTTAAGAAGGGACAATCAGATAAACGATTCAGAAGGCATTAATACATGCAGTGTTAGGACAAAGAAGGGACATTCTTAGCACCTTCCATTTTTGTGCTTCTGGGTATGTTTAAGTGCCAGATACTCAGCTCAATAGCACTCAGAAAAATAGGTGTTGACAAGATATTTGGGGGACATTCAATCAAGGTCAGGTTGTTACAACAGGACTGTACCAGCAACTGAAAAAAATAAAAATGTATTTTTCTCAATACCTGCTAATTTCAGATATCATATTGGATTATGTATCAAATTAAACTCTTTATCATTAAGGAAATTAAGTCAAGTATCACAGAACCTTATTCCTGCCACTCAAGACTTTGCGACATGTAAAGTGCCTTGAGCAAGCCAGGGGATGATGTCCCAGACCTAGAGTGACAGTACTGCCAAGGCTAGAAGGATCTAAGATTTATGCAGGCTAATCTCTTTAGTTCACAAATAGGTAGACAGATATGCAGAACTACCATACGACTATCTGAAGTTCATACAACTAGCATTATAGAATTAGAGCTTTATCTTCTGACTCCCAGTGCCAGCCCCCAGCTTTTTCTGCAACGTTGGACTGCCTCTCTTTAATGCAAGGGGCCATTCTTTAAGGACATGGCTCTGGTTAATTTCTGTCTATTAGGGTCACTCTTCAATGCCCTCTTTTTGAGGCCACTAAAGCCTGACTCACAAATAGCCTGAGTCCAACATCTTTCTATATGAAGATATAGAAAGGTAATTTCATGAAATGAACATGAAACTTCCTGAAGGAAACTTGTCCCTTCTTTTACAAGACATTGCACCTGGGGAAGGCAGATCACCCTAAAGGAGACAAAGGATGCTCTGAATAGCCTACCTGATGTCATTCACAGAAATTACACAATAAATAGCCAAGATAAAGAGAAGTGACATATTACTCTTACCAGGTAATGTCAAATAAGCAGAGAAAAGTAAAGATCAGCTCTGTTGGAAGTAGTCTAAAGCCATTTTCTCCAGGGGTAATTGAAAGAGAGAGAGAGAAAAAAAAAAAAACTAGCATATCCAGTGAGGCATGCTTTTGAAGATACTTTGCAAAACAAACTCTCTGAAAAGCAAGTTGTTTTCCTGCCTCTTTTTCATTTTGAAGAAATGGTGCTAAACACCTTAAGACTGGGTAAAAGAAGGAATCTGTTGATAATTGGAAACACAGACTTGCATGGTTTCCCAACTTGATTGCTTGTCTCACCATTCTCAATATTTATACCCTAAAAGCAATTATTAATATTTTTCCAAAGTTTGCTTAAAATGGTGATATTCCCAACTGATTCACCACTGGTGAGCTGTAGACTTTCAGATGTACTTTTGAGAGAGCTGGTAGTAGTTCATCCTCATATTTATGACATCCTGTGACAAAGGGCAATGGGCCGGTTTCTGTGCAATTAGTAGCATCCGACTGAGCTAAGACTCAACACCTCTTCCGCTATTCTTCAGTGCTCCTCCCAATACCTTCTTTCTTAAAAACCTATTTCTAATCCTCTACATCAAGTGGGGTCTCTTCTTGCTAACTCCCCATGAACTTTGTCTATAACCCTATTGTCTTATAGCCCTTTCTTTACCTTAGGGAGTGCTTGTGTGGGAGAGCAAGGTATCAACATGTATGTGTTCCTTCATATTGCAGTCAATAGGTGTTCACCAGAGGTAATTCTTACAGCCTTTTAAAGGGATGCTACCTAATTTAATCCTCACAACAACGCTTGGATAATGATACTATAAACAATTGTAGATACTATTTATTTTACTCACACTTGGTATCAAGAGAATTTGACATAAATTTCTTTTATCCTGTGAGGTGGAATTCTCATTCTATAGATGAAACAACAGGCTCAGAGTAATCAAGTCACTTATTAAAGTTCACCTGTCCAACTGGTAGCAGATTCTAAGTACAAACCTTGGCCTTCTACTAGTTACTGCTACTACTACTACTATTACTACTATTAGTAGCAGAAGTATTTTTCTTTGTTATGTCAAATTGTCTGAGTTCAATTTCTATATCACAATCTTTCTGAAGGATGCTAAGTCACTTCAGTCGTGTCCGACTCTGTGCGACCCCATAGACGGCAGCCACCAGGCTCCCCCATCCCTGGGATTCTCCAGGCAAGAACACTGGAGTGGGTTGCCATTTCCTTCTCCAATGCATGAAAGTGAAAAGTCAAAGTGAAGTCACTCAGTCATGTACGACTCTTCTTGACCCCATGGACTGCAGCCTACCAGGCTCCTCCATCCATGGGATTTTCCAGGCAAAAGTACTGGAGTAGGGTGCCATTGCCTTCTCCGTTCTGAAGGATAGGACCATGTCTTATTTATATCTGTTGAACTCAAATGAATATCACTGATTCAAAAGGAGGTTACACCAGCTTTTTCCCTACTGAGTAAGCCTTTTTTCCCTAATCTTTCTCCCTCCTTTGTGCTAAGATACAAAACCAAAATAAAGTTAAATTCAATTTAATAGAAGTAAAGTTAAAAACAATCTAACAGCCAAGACTTTGGTTATGGTTTAACCTTCATTTCTGATGGCAAATTAAAAAATTGACATTTGGTGTAACCGTAAGATCTGGTTGATTTGACCAAAAAATAGAAGTACGAGCCGATAGGGCATGATGAGCTATAACAAGATGTAACGGACAGGTTTTTTTTTTTTTTTTTTTTCTCTCTTTCTCTTTCTTGGCTGGCATAGCCTGGCTTCTCTCCAATACAAGACTTGTGACATCATCTCCTGTCTCCTCTCCTCCCAAACCATCTTGTGGAAATGTATCTCATTAAAAAAAAATGATTACAGTATTTTTTTTCTTTTCACATTAAACTGAAATGTAATGTTCTGAAATATTTCTACTTATCTTCCGTAAGATTGAAATCAATGAGAGTTTCTGAAGAAATAATCATTTTTCTCAGTCAAATGGAGATGATCTGGCGGCGGGGAGGGAAAAGGCACACCCACTATGAAACTGCTTGTAGCCCTGGAAGCCCTTCTATTTTGCCATGGGAACTGCTCACAGGATGTAGTATCTAAGGGAACTTATGAGGTCTTATGGCTGCTTTCTGGTAGTTGCTTGAATTTCACTCTTTGTTAATGAGTGTGCCGGACTGGCTCCTACAGGTAGTAAAAGATAATTGTTTTGTGACCTGGATGTCAAAACATTGGGAGCTTAAAATCAGGCATGGTGGGAGTATTAACACCATGGATATCAGCAAATGCTACAAATCAGAGCCTTTTTAAAAAGAGCCTGTTTATAGCACATCATTGCATTTAACTCTGGTTTTAAGGACCCCTAGGGCTTCTCTCGGAGAAGGCAATGGCACCTCACTCCAGTACTGTTGCCTGGAAAATCCATGGACGGAGGAGCCTGGTAGGCTGCAGTCCATGGGGTCGCTAAGAGTCGGACACGACTGAGCGACTTCACTTTCACTTTCCACTTTCATGCATTGGAGAAGGAAATGGCAACCCACTCCAGTGTTCTTGCCTGGAGAATCCCATGGATGGAGAAGCCTGGTAGGCTGCAGTCCATGGGGTCACACAGAGTCGGACATGACTGAAGCGACTTAGCAGCAGCATAAGGACCCCTAAGGCTTCTCTGGTGGCTTAGATGGTAAGGAATCTGCCGGCAATGCAGGACACCTGGGTTCAGTCCCTGGGTTGGGAAGATTCCCCTGGAGAAGGGAATGGGAACCTGCTCCAGTGTCGTTGCCTGGAGAATTCCATGGACAGAGGAGCCTGGAGGGGTACAGTCCACGGGGTCTCAAAGAGTCAGACACAGCTGAGTGACTAACACACACACACATAAGGACCTCTGCCACAAACAACTAGCCTGAAATTATCTTGAAATTGGAAGGCACTGGGCCACTGGACATGACTCTGCAGACGCCTCTGCACCCCAACGAAACTCCCTGCACAGGCGCTGAAACTCAGCCCACCCTCGGGTCCCCAAGCTGTGTGCCTTGGCGTGGGGACGTGATCTTTCCAAGGAGGATGTATTTTTCCACTTTGCAGAGAGCTGCCTTATGAACTAGCACTGTCTCTGTTTAAATCAGATTGCATATGTTCCTACGCCGACGCTCCACAAGTCACCTCCAGTGTCACAATTGCAGATTACATCAGTCACGTCATTCTTTGTGTGCCCTTTACTTCAAATTACAAGGACTAAAATTATTGACTGGTTATTGTCACCTCAGCTCTGAGAATAGTCACTTCCTCTTTTATAGGTGGCTATACCGCAGCAGCAGCACACCGTATTCCAGAGAGGTTAAGAAAGTTGCCCAAAATTGCATAGCTAATAAAGGAGTTCAAATCCCCATATAACTGACTCTAAGACCTTCCCAAATGAATAGTATGCAGATCAAAATATGGCACATATGGAAATTATTTCTCTAGAATAAAGTTCTGAGGAACATTTTAAAACTTGTAATATAAAATAAAAACATTGCAAATGCTATAAATACATTTCACTTTTTAAAACAAAGTTTTCACTTTTTCATCATTTAATGTAACTATATTATCTATGGCGTAATTCTCATCACTCCCATTTTACGGAGTAAAAAACTCTGAAATCAGAGAAGTTAAAGAATTGTCCATAAACACTGAAAAGTCTTGGCATTCAACCACACTGAACACCAGTAACAAGTAACACGTGTAAAGAGTTTTAGTTTACCGATGTTCTCATTTTAAAGAAAAACACCTTAAACGTGTGCGATATGTGATTTCTGCTGCTAAGTCACTTCAGTCGTGTCTGATTCTGTGTGACCCCATAGACGGCAGCTCACCAAGCTTCCCCATCCCTGGGATTTTCCAGGCAAGAACACTGGAGTTGGGTTGCCAGTTCCTTCTCCAATGTGATTTCTGAGGCTAGGTCATAAAAAGGATACCCCGTCTGCCTGGCACTCTCCCTTGGGATGCTTGCCTTGGAACTCATCCTTTATGTTGTGAGTGAGTCCAGGCCTTATGTAGATGTTACAGGTTATATAACCACAATAAAGAAGGTGGCAGACAGCCAGCATTTATTGTCAAATGTAAGTGTTGAAACTTTGTATAGTTCCAGTCCCTGTGAGTCTCTCAGTTGAGAATCCAGACATATGGACCAGAGACATATCATCCTTGTTGTGTACTATATGAATTTCTGGTCATAGAACCTATGAGATATTAATAAAAACCAGGAGTGACACTGGTTCAAGTCATTAAGGTTTAACGTAATTTCTTAGGCATAGCAGATAATGAATATAGTCATCATTGGGTAAAGAACAGGAAATACGAGCAGACAGACCCTAGAACCATGCCTGGAACACAGTGGGGCCCTCAACAAATGTTTGCTGAATGAAGAAAAGAAGCTCAACATAAAAATAAGGTAGGCTTCTGATTATAGGCTGGGGATGATCATAACTTTTTATGACCAATGTATTTTTTTGGTCCTTTTCTTATAAATGATGACGACTCTCCATGAAACCACTGAAAACAATATTCCTAGGATGCGAAAGCTCTGCAAATAACTCCGAGTAAAGTACTTATAAATTCTCTAGGGATTAGTGTGCAACTACATACGGCAGTTTTTATTTGTTTTATTTCACATGAAATCCTATTCAAACAACTTTCTCTAGCCCTTCAGTGGAGGAGAATTTAAAGGTGATTTAAATTACTTGTAATCTTGGGAAAATACGAGTATTGCAGAGCTCAGTCAGGGAAACCACCATAGTTCTAGATGAATCAATATATAGATGAGAAAATTTGTATTGGAGCTAAACCAAGTTTCAAACTCAGATTCTACCCTGTCTTAGTCCTGTGTTAGATTTAGTAGCATTAACATTTAAAAGAATATGTTTCATGTCCCAGGCACCATTTGAAGTAATATACAAGTATATACATGGTTAACACACATAGAAACTATCCTTCAATATGAACCCTGTTTTAATCCTGAGGACCCTGAGATCTAGAGAAGATAAGCAACTTGAGTCACACAGTAAGTGACAGGAACAAGATACACATACACGCTCTGGAGTAATGTGCCATCTGTAAGTCTCCACATATGGAATAAAAGTGATTAATAAATGGCTGCTATTAATATTGTACTGCTCATTATTATAGATGTTTAAGGAGGAAGTGGTAGGAACATCACAGCGGTAAGGAATATGGCTTGGGCAAACTTGGCGAGATGGGGAGGGACAGGGAGGCCAGGTGTGCTGCAGCTCGCGGGGTCACAAAGAGTCGGACACAACTTGGTGACTGAAAAACAGCAAAGAATGTGGACTCGGGTTCGAGTACTGGAACCACTGACTCTGTGCCTTTGGGCAAGTTATGTCACCTCCTAGTGCTTCAGGGCTAATGTACAAATGGTATTAATAAGAAGGCATGTTAGAGTGGTTTTATAAATGAAACGATACATGTAAAAGACTGACAATAGTGTTTGGAATATATCACACCATAAATGATTTTTTGTCCATATTGCTCAATTATAGTTTTAAAAAATGAAATCATGGTATGCATTTTTCTTTGTCACCTGCTCTTTTTCCATATGATAGCATATCCTAATTAAAGTACATCTCTCAACATTTTCATTGGCAGCGTATAATTCTCATGTATGACTATACTACAACTCAACTCATTTCCTATTGTTAGACATCCAAGTCTTTTAAATTTTCTTGTCTAGTGTAAACAGCATTGCATACAAACACCCACATGCATGAATCTCTGCATAGTTTGCCTTAGGACCAATCCTTAAGACTGAAAATTCTATCTCAGTTGTAATATAATTTTAATAATAAAGAAGGAAACCATCCAGAGGAATTAAATGACCTATTCAAAAATCTTTCAGAACCATGTGAGTGACCTAGTTAGAACGAATACCCTCAAAACTACAATTGCATTCTTTTTCTCAATGCAAAGATTAAAAATGGACTAAGCTAGTGAAAGACCAGGCTAAATTTGAACCCAGAAATATTTGATCTCCAAACTTTACTCTTTAGCTTATAAAAGGTGACCTGTGTATGGCATCTGCTTTGCTTAATAACACAATCTGAATAACTGGCTTAGGTGCCTTGGCATATTCAGATGAAGAGTTTCAACAGACAGAGTTGTTGAATTCTTTGCATCCTGGTGAATCACTACTCTTTATTTATTATACTTCTAAGAAATAAAAAAGTCTATGCTACCTAAAAGGACAATCTTGCTGGAAAAGGTTATTTGTTTCCTTCTAAGAGAGGAAAAAGTATCTTCTTCAATAATGACTGATAATTCTAAGAACCAAATATCATTCAGTCAAATACCCATAACCACCTTTTGCTCAATAGATACATAATTGTTGTAAGAAAACAACAACATTTTAAGAAAACAACTAAACTTGAGATTGTTCTTGGGAAATAATTATTTCATTTTTGCTGTAAGTTGTTTCACCACTAACTAAACTAGATAAATGTCCTTAATTAGGATAAATTAGCAATATTTTTCTCAGGTTTGAGTCAAGAGATGCCACAGTGAGTTCTCAGATGGGGGCGTAAGATCTCTCTGTTCTAGCTTTTCTAACATAACAATTTTCTTCCCTTTATTCTACACAACTCTTGTTTATCTACAATTTAATTCAATTAAAAATCATATTTCTTTCCAATCAATCAATTCCTTTATTCCTTAAATATATGTTTTGAAGGCCTACTATGTCCTGGAAATAAAATCTGTAGATAATATAGTTTCTTCCTATGAGGAACTCCAAGTCTAACAGATGGATAATTTGTCCTTAAGGTTTTCTGAAATATAATGCCTTACAAATTCAAACTAAGCTTAAATAGGTGCTATATATTATGGTGCAGAAGCGGGACACACACAAAGGAAACACAGAGGGAACATATGCTAACCAAAGAGAGGTGGTAGAAAAATGTTTTTAATTGATGCCAGTGGTAAATTTAAACTTTACAAATTACTTTGGAACTTCAATATAATAGAATGGAAGGCACAGTTTAAATGCATTCACATTAGTACAACTCAACACACTAAAAGTATAATCAAATGAAAGTTCTATGCCATAATGGCCATAAAAAGAAACAATTATTTATCTTAAGGGGGAAACTCTATTGGCACTTAAGGGACAAAAATAGCAGTTTGCTATTATAATATGTCCTCCTTTTTTCATTTCTCTGCGAGAATCTCGGAACTTCATTTCCCTTGTTTCTTAAATATGTAGATTCCAAAAAAGAGTTCAGACTCTTAAGAGATGTTTTGCTTATACTCATCCCAACTTATATATTATTTCATGGACACAATGCACAGAATGAAAATGATTTTAAATGAGCCTTAATTACACTCCTTAACAACTTTATATAAATATGGAAATCTATGATTATGATTTCTTTTAAAAAATCATGAAAACCCTGAAGTGTTTGTTTCCTGTACCCATGACTCTTTAGCTATCTTTATATCGCCTTGTTTTATCCACAAAAGCAAAAGAGTTAGTGATGTTTGCTCCATGGCTGGTGAAACCTGTCAGTCTGCATGGAACTATAATTAACTCCCATGTTCTGGGCATAAAGCTGTTTATTTCCTGACAGTTACACCACTGAGAAAGTCACTGGATGAGATTAGACATCTTTGCTGGGGGGGAAAAAATGCTTCCCAAATCAGATGAGAGGTGCAGGGCCTGATAATAATTCCTTTATAGCAAATAGGGTCTAGTCTCAGGAAGATATGACTAAAATATAATGTTACAAAAGAAAGCTATATACTGTGCCAATCGTATCGCTGGTATCCAACGGGTTCAAAGAAACAGCGATTAAGTGCCTGGGCTCTGGGATCAGCATGTCTGGGTTCAAAACTCAGCTCTGCTTCTTATTATGTGATGGAAATATTCACCTATCTGTATTGCCTAATCAGGATTCTCATACATAAAGAGAATAAGAACTGCCTCATAGGATTGTTCTCAGGATCAAAAGAAAGAAAATACTTGGAATTGGCTCTCCAGGTGGTGCTAGTGGTAAAGAACCAGTCTGCCAGTGCAGGAGATGTAAGAACCTCATGAGTTCAATACCTGGGTCAGGAAGATTCCCTGGAGAAGGGCATGGCAACCCACTCCAGTATTCTTGCCTGGAGAATTCCATGGGCAGAGGAGCCTGGAGGATTGCAAAGAGTCGGACACAACTGAAGCGACTTAGCATGCACATAGAATAAGGACTGGAATATGGTTAACATTCAGTAAGCAGTAGTCATTATTATTAATTTTTGACTGTCACTTAGATTTTTACTATATTTGGATTTCTAATTGCCTGTTTCTTTTTCTGTATCTTTTCTTTTTTTTGTATCTTTTCTTAACTTCATTCATTTTCATACACTGTATCATGTATTTTCTTGTCTTATTCCCAATTATTTTTTAACTCTACATCACTGTATCTGTTCAATCGCATCTTCTTTCACCCAGAGACTTCTACTTAGAATTATCTGGCCGTTAGAGGAAAATTTCACACACTTTTCTCCCATCCTGTTTTTGCAAATATTACCCATCTCTCAGAGTAGTTGAGAGAATTTCACAATATAATTTACACTAAAGGTCATCATAATGTGCCGGGGTCCAGCCCCAGTGGATCCAGGGAATTCGAAGGGGAGACGGCTTCGGTGATCAGGATATGATAGCTTTAATTAAATATTAATTAGAGATATAAAGAGTAATAGAATGAGGATAGCTCAGCAGGGAAATTCAGTGGAGAAAAGAGGCTGAATAACTTGGTTTATGTGGAAAGCTAATAAAATTCCAAGGCAAGGAATTTACGTCACCTACGTAGGCCGCAGGCGTCCTCCCGTTCTCCCGAAGGAGAGGAGACACTAAGGCCTCCCTGGTCAGATCTTAGAAGCCCAGGCATAATTAGTAGGCTTGACGAGCCTCCACGTTTCAGATGGGAATTCAGCCAGAAGGTGAGAGAAAGAACGACATGGGGAGACCAGTCTTCCGAGGAACTGATCCCATTTTTTATTTTTCCAGGGTCTGTTTTTATACACTGAGATGTTATACAAAAGTCACGCGGGGTCAGTAGTCCTGACTTTTATTAAAGTCAGGTGCTTCATACAAATGTATACAGAGGTCTTAGAGGTGTTACATCATCTTCTGGCCAGGGGCCTGCTGACAATTTATGACCCTCTCCTTATGACAGCGGTCAGTCAACCAGAACACTTATTTCTCCAGGGGTGATTATTCTTGAAACAGACGCCACCTTCCGAAGGTACCAGATAAAGTTACATTCCTATAGGGTAAGGGTGTAGTGGGTTTTAATTAAGGAAAGAATTTGCTTAGCCTAAGGTCTAACGTGATTAATAGCAAAGGTTAATACCTATTTCTTCTATATATTCATTAATGTGTATAAGGGCAGGGGATGTGAAGACTTAGCAGCAAACATTGGCTCAACAAATGAAAAACCCTTCACCAATACAATTTCTAATCAGCCCATTATACTATACTAATAGCTTTCTAACTTCTCTAAAGAACCTGTTTTTAGAAGGTTTAAAGCCTCTTGTGCCTCTCAGGGTTGGGAGGCTGTGAGCAATCACATGTGGCCGGACACGCCTGTCAGGCAGGCTAGAGAGCCTTCAGAGGAGTTTGTAGGTTTAAACATTCCTGTCACGCCCAGGAATTATTATTAACTGGAGCTGTAAGTTAACTCTTTTTCAGAGAGAGGTGGTGGGGGACAGCCCCCCGTAAAGTCAGAGGTGTAAGTGAGAGCACAAAGTAGTAAAGCAGGCAGACTCTGGTTTTGGGGCTAGATGCTCGAGAATTTCCAGGGGGACTCCTGAGGCTCGATCCCGCCTTTGCGTATGTCGAGCCTCCTTCCTCATGACCTTTGCCACGGGCGGAGCTCCTCACGCTGGCTCCCGGCATCAGTGCCATGCACAGAGCACAGAGTTACTCAACTGATGGTGGTAAACATTACTTTAACCCAGACTGTTCTTTGTTCTTCTTTCTGGATAGCCTGTGCCCAGTCTCTAGGTATTAGTTCAGAAGCAGCTTCCTGTAGAGGCCAGTCGTTTCTGAAACTACTTTCAGATTTTAGTCCACTCTTCGAATACCCCATCTCTAACTCTGCGCTCTCGACTCACAGATCACCAGGCAGTTCAAGCATTTCCTCTCTTACTTTGAAATTCTGTATCTTTCTGCCTCCCTCCCCCTCAATGAAACTTCAAGGTCTTTGAGACTGAGGAGCATGGCTTATAGTAACTTCCTTCTCTAACTTAGTGTGGGGTAACAGGAGCACTCAAAACACGTTTATTGAATTTTTTTCTACATAACTCAGGATAAGAACTCACCAAGGTTTTGTCCCTGAAGTTTTAAGTGAGTATTCGGCAGCCTTCTCTTATATCTTTATTTCAGTCTTTTTAACTTAAGAAAACTTTTCCATCCCATTAAATATGTCTTCACTTTTATTTACATAAGAAATCCATTTCTAGCATTCTTCCAATTTTTCTCTATGAGGTTAGCAAGGAAATGTGGAAAATTTCATTTGTATAGATAATGCAAGCAACCTATGTTTCTGGAAAGAGAATTTCAAAAGAAAATCATGTTCTTTACATGACAAACAGAAGAATAAACACGCGTGTAACTCATATGAAAAACAAATTTTAAGTGGTTACATCCAAACCAGTGTTGGTCCCCAATGCATATCTTATGCCCTATAACACAGCCTCATGAAAGTTAACTTTCACCAAACCAGGACATCTTGGGTCTTCCCATAATGGACAGTGCCAAATGATACAGGCAACAGCACTGGTTAGGAATTCAGGGTCAAAAATGCTGTAGGCAAACAGGATTTAAAATAAGCCTATAGCATATCAGAAAAAGTAGATTATGTCAGTTAATTATAATGAGCTTTGAACAAGTTGCTTAACTTCAGTACACTTGTATTGACTCATCCATAAAAGAGGGTAAAGCTACCTTCCACAGAACTGTTTACAGGATTACATGAGATGACGTATTAGAAAGTCCTTTGTAAACTTGGAACAATACATCTAACAGGATGGTTAAAAATTGTGAATCCCTCAAGTTGGCTGGTTCTGAATTTCAGCACAAAGCACTCTTCTTGCTTTTATTCAATACTTCTAATCATTCAGGCCTCTGGTTTTTTTTTTTTTTTTTTTTCTGTCTCTCCCCAAAAATGAAGTCTTTTGAAGGCAATCTTATCTTTTTCCCCATCTTATTTCCCAAAACATATGGCTTTGAACATAGTAAGTGATCTAAAGTCTGATGAATGTATGAAAGAATGATAAAGAATGAAATGAATGCCCACTAGGTAACAAAAAGTTAGATCAACAAATTGCCCTTCTGATGAGGAAACTATTGGTTAAAACATTTTCACAGAAAAGAAAGACGTTGATTGCAGTTGACAAATGTAGAATTATTCAAAGTACAATCATCTCATGTACCCGAAAGTATGTGGGGAGGTGTTGGATATTAGAGAGCATGCTTGGTAGAGGAGGTAGGTTCACCAAGGGTGGTTTCCTTCTGAATTTCGAATCTTTAATGCCATAATGCTCATAAGTCTGCTGTCCCTCCAGCCACATAAAGGTGTAATTGACAGATGCCTTACGCCCTCATAAAGTTCTACTGGCAGAGCATCTTCTCCCAGGAAGAGAACTAGGATGTGAACTGCCAAGCTTTGCCTCACTGACTATTTCCACTTCACCGACTGATCAACCTCATTCTTATAGATATAATTTTATTTGCATCCAGGTCTGGTGTGCTGCAATTCATGGGGTCGCAGAGTCGGACACGACTGAGCGACTACACTGAACTGAACTGAATTCACTCATTTGGATGACCTTCATGTCTTGCTGACCTGGGAGACCTCTAGTCTCTCTCAGATAACCCACATATCTAGATCTAATAAGGCTTGATTTTATAAGTGAACTCTGAGGTTAATCTTATTTTCTTCATCTCACAGTTCATGGGGACCTAACTGCTCTTTCTTCTCTCCCCCTTCCACAAGGTGCTTCTAAAAGATTTTGAATAACTTCAGAATGACACATCTGTTTCAAATTATTGGAAAATATAGTTATGAATATGGGGGTGAGGGCATCAGGGACTCTTCTTACTTAACATGTGCTTTTCCACCCTTTTGTGTCAGAATGACTATACAGAAAGCAATTCCAGCCTCCTTAGCTGTCCAGAGTGAATTAAACTTAAGTATTAGCATATTGATTTACTTTGGCCCATGAAATATGCCATTCCACTGTTGAGGTGATGTGTCATTTTTTTCATTTTTAAAACAAGTGAACAATCCTTATTATTCTTTCCCTTTTGCTACAGCAGCTTCATAAAGTGGGGCATCTGTCATCCTGGGTTTCTGGGTAAGGATGTTAAGAGCCAAATATCACACCATTCGCCATCATGAAATGTGAATTTGGGAGACAAATGAGACACTGAGATTCCGTGGCTATCTCTGTTGTTGTTTAGTCACTAAGTCATGTCTGACTCTTTTGTGACCCCATGGACTATAGCCTGCCAGGCTTCTCTGTTCGTGGGATTTCCCAGGCAAGCATACGGGAATGAGTTGCCATTTCCTTCTCCAGGGGATCTTCCCAAATCAGGGGTCAAACTCACGTCTCCTGCATTGGCAGAAGATTTTTTTTACCACTGAGCCACCTGGGAAGCCCCCTCTTCCAGCACAGGCTAGCCTATTTAGACCCAGGTAAGCTTAGGGTTATCATTTGCCCCACACACCCCACCCCCACTTGCAATTTTGTACCAACAGATAAAGAACTCGTTCAAGTACGTGGTCATTTAGTCAGCTTAGAAACTTTTCATCATTGAAATGAACAGACTCCAATAACGATCTATTCATCTCCAACAGTAACTTATTAGCTTTCTTAATATGAATCAGGAATTCTGGGGTTGATTGGCTATAATCCTGCCAAGTTAGAATTCTGGGGCTCACAAAACAAAACTTGATCCTGGATGAGTTCACCAAGATAACTCTCCCCTTTTGAAGATTTTTTGAAAGAGCCAGGTGGCTCTTTATGCAATATTTAAGCTATGCCCACTCTTGTTTATTAGAGGCATCAACAATAGTCATTGATGTTTTAAACTTGAACATCCTACTAGGATAATACATTCCATGTATGTAAAGGGCTGAATCCCTATAATACACCAGGTCATATGTGCTTTTATATGTTGTTTTTGTTCAGTCGCTGTCATGTCTGACCCTTTGTGATCTCATGAACTGGAGCACGCTAGGCCTCCCTGTCCTTCACTGTCTCCTGGAGTTTGCTCAAATTCATGTCCATTGAGTTGGTGATACCATCTAACCTTCTCATCCTCTGTCACCCGCTTCTCATTTGTCTTCAATCTTTCCCAGCATCATAGTCTTTTCCAGTGAGTCAGCTCTTCTCATCAGTGGCCAAAGTATTGGAGCTTCAGCACCAGTCCTTCCAATGAATATTTCAGGGTTGATTTCCTTTAGGATTGACTGGTTTGATCCCCTTGCTGTCCAAGGGACTCTCAAAAGTCTTCTCTAGCACCTCAATTCGAAAGCATCAAGTTTTTAGCGCTCAGCCTTCTTTATGGTCCAACTCTCACATCTGTACATGACTACTGGAAAAACCATAGCTTTGATTATACAGACCTTTGTCTGTAAAATGATGTCTTTGTTTTTCAATATGTTGTCTAGGTTTGTCATAGCTTTCCTTCCAAGAAGCAAGCATCTTTTATACTCATTCTACTCTATAATTCTCTTACATGATAATAAGGTATATTGATCTATACTTACTTTCTAGAGGATTGGCTTACTTAAGTAATGTCATTGTGCAGCTTATATGAAGCCAGAATTTTAACCCAGTTATTCTAACTCTAAAGCCAGGAGGCATTATACACAGTAAAGGATTTTATTGGATGCTTATTATTCGGCTACAAGAGGAGCCTATCTCCTACATGCAGTGATCTGGTAAACATGTCCCTGTTTACCCTCTCTCTATGGAACTTAATTTGATATACTTTGAGTACATAATACCTCTATTTTTCATTTTATTCATTAGTAAGAATGAACAATACCCCATAATGAGACTAAATAACATAATTCCTATGGAGCCAAGGTGAGTCATATGCAATAACTTGCAAGAAACACCCAAATAACTCTAAAGGATGATAACTGAATACGTGTTGTGACACAAATATGCTTAACTCATTCCAAAATGGCTTACCCTGACTCCGTATCAATAATGATTTTTCTTAAATAAGTAGGCAATACGTACGGCTATCAGAAGTCAGAGCTGTAATATTTCTGCCTTAAGACAGAAGAGGCAGAGTAGAAGCAACTGTGAACACAGCTGTCCATGTTACTTTGCTCTGTATTTCTCAGTGCCTCATGGTACCCCAACCCTGATTGCTTTGGCTCTGGTCTTAGAGCCTTAGTTCTAACTTTGATTGTTGGGCTAGATTCTTTGGACAACAATTTCTATACCCAAAGGACTATAGTCTGGATCACAGAATTAGCCCTTGCTCATGCTTGCAGGGCATTTGGATCTCATTTTAGGTGATGCCCTAAACTCATACCACACCCTACTTTCCCGGCTCCCTCTGTAGGGATAAAGAGACTTTGAAGACCCCACCTGTGCTTGCTGAAAACGTCTATTCACCTTAAAAGTTAGCAAATACACGCTAATGAAAGTCAACATGGTGTCACTGAAACAAGGTAGGGTTAAAAAAAACCCATGGGCTCAGACTCAAACAAATTTGTTGACAGATTGTCTCTGCCTTTTGCTATCCACAAGGTTATCAAATCTTAGAACCTCAATGTATTCATCCATTAAATGGAGACTGTAATTAACTACCTCACAGAGATTTTGTGGAAAATAAACAACAACAGAAACAAGAGATCATATGAAGTTCCTAGCACAGTGTAGAAGCATAGTGGGTGCTCAGTCAATATTAATTCTTATCCTTCCCCCTCTGTGTTAGTCAGGATAGGTTAGGTTTATTGTAGGAATACAGTAAATCTCAGTAGCTTAATAAAATTAAGCTTATTTCTCACTCATACTACGTCATTGCAGGTCAGCAGGGCACACTGTTCTACATACCCACTCAGGGATCTATTTAGAATGAAAGTGAAGTAAAAGTGTTAGTTGCTCAGCTGTGTCCAACTCTTCACAATCCCATGGACTGTAGCTTGCCAGGCTCCTCTGTCCACAGGATTTTCCAGGCAAGAATACTGGAACAGGGTGTCATTTCCTTCTCTGGGGATCTTCCCAGCCTAGAAATCGAACCCAGGTCTCCTGCATTGCAGGCAGACTCTTTATTGTCTGAGCCACCAGGGAAGCCCAGACTCCATATTCTGTTACTACATCATGTCTGTGTCAGGGCAAAAATATACTAGAGGAGAGATGCACTGATATTACTTAGGGCTGGGCATGACACATACCACTTTTCCCACAATCTAGAACTAGCCATGTGACTGATTCTAACTACAAAAGGGTAAACGATATAGAGGGACAAGTCAGGTAACACCACTCTATTTGCCATTTCTTCCCTATTCCTCTACAAGAAGTAGATCTCAATAAGCTATTGACTGACACATGTGTTACCTGTGAGTAGGCCTTCTAACAGATCTTCAGCAAGGCTTAAGCAACTAGGATTTGGAAGACTCTGCTTCATTAGATCATTCACCCCAACTAAGGTTAAATCCAAATTCAGTGAGTTCCAGTGAAGATTGGCCAAAATCAATATATGATGTTTCCTTTTTTCTCCTCTGAACAAACTATTCAATATCAGAGCAGCCTTTTCAAGGTGATTACCAAATAAGCTTTCTGAATCTGCTTTTTGATAGGTCCCTCCTAGGAGTACAGCAAGATTAAGTCCCCAAATTTCAAGGTGGTGTGAATCACTATGTTGATTATTTATATGTCAATATTAAAAATAAGATGAACTCTATCTATTAAAAAACAGGTGTAAAAATCTGCCTGAAATAACAGTTTTCATTCCTAGAGACAGAAGAAAGGTAGAAAGTTCTTTGAGCTAAGGCAGGACAGTATCCTATGAATAATGGAGCAACATCCACCACTAAGGAATCTCATTATCACTGGCTTAAAAAAATCAGAAGGACTTTCCTGGTGGTCCAGTGGTTAAGAATCTGCCTGGCAATGCAGGGGACACGGGTTTGATCCCTGGTCTGGGAAGATTCCACATACCACGGAGCAATGAAGCCTGTGTGCCACAACCACTGAGCCCAGGCTCTGCAGCAGGAGAAGCCACTGCAATGAGAAGCCCATGTTCTGCACCTAGAGAGTAGCCCTCACTCACCACAACTAGAGAAAACCCGCATGCAACAGTGAAGACCCAGCGCGGTCAAAATAAATAAATAAATATATATATTTAAGTCAGAAGCTTCAAGGTAAAGTACAGAAACATCTTTCTATCCATTCAATATCTTATTCAGCAGTTATTTGGTACATGCTATGAAACACTGAACATAAAAAGACAAGCAAGACTGTATTCTCAGTAAGTTCACAGCAATGAAAAACATGCCTCATCCTAAACTGATGACGTAGTACAATTAAGACATCCCTCCATAAGCAGAACGTAGATTCTTCTCTGTCTGACTTGGAAAAGCCAAGAAAAATCAATATAAGAAATCGACACAGTCAAATTGGGAATTAGTATAGTAGGGCAAATTATACAGAAAGTTTTGGCTTCAGAAGAAATATCCAGCTGTCATATCTGACTTCATCTACCAAGTTGCTTAGGCAACCAGAAAATGCAAGACAAACATTGGGAAAATGTTCTTAATGGTTAATCAATAGCAATTTAGTATTTCTTTTCAGATTCTGAATTTGTCTGAAAGTTATTATTTTTCTTGGTTCTTAAATGTATGGTTTCCAAAGGCAATAAAATTCATCTAAGTAACCCAAGATAAACCACAAACTCAGTGCTTATAAAATTACTGTTTATTTTAAAATACTTAGGATATTGCCCAGTATAAGTAAAATACTCAATAAAATTTAGTCACTGTGATTATATTTGCAGAATAATTAGCATTATTATCATCACAATCCCACCAATAAACAAAGGGACAAAAACTGTCTTTGGATATACAGCTGACAATCAGTAGGTAGAATAGTTTACATGTATTTTTGTTATCACATTTCTAAAGTAATATAAAGCTTACTCACTTCAGCACAGCCTAATACTGTAGGTATTTTTGGAAATTTTTTCAATTCAAATTCTCCGATTATAACATCTGCAAGATACTGTGAAATACAGTAAGATTCTGATGCAGTGCTGGTAAGAATATTAAGAGAACTACGGAGATACATATAGTGAGATATTGGGCCAGAGGAGAATTGAAGAAAACCATTGGGATTCAATAAAGGACATGGAGAATGAGGAAAGGCTCCATAGAGAAGCTACCATTAAAATGGCATTGAAAAATAGATGGGAGGATTTCAACAGGCTGAGATAAAGGAGAGTTAACCAACTATCTGGGAGAAGTGAGAATATATTCCAAATGAGCAAGCATAGAGGCAAAAAAAAAAAAAAAGGCATAATATGTTCCAGGAAGATAATCTCATTTCGCTGGAGAAAAGGGATTATTGGCAGATGTAGCTGGAGATGCAGAATTAAACCAAATTAGAATTAAATTTGAATAGCAGAGAAAAAACTAATAAATCCATAGGTATCAAATAATGCTATATTTATATTTGTGGTCTCTTTCCCTCACTTTCATAAAAGGACCCTCCAAGCTGTCCGCTAAATCCAAGAAACCAAAACAAAAAGACAGATTGACCCAGAGTTCAGTCTTTGGAATTACAAAATAAGCTATTGAAAGGCAAAACCAGGGAACAAAGGGAACTTCTGCAAAGAGTTACACTGTAGCAATGCAACTGGAAGGAGAATCAGAGACAGAAAGAGGCCTTACTAGAAGCATTCAGGGACTTTACTAGAGAAGACGCCTGGGATCTGGCAGGGTATTACAAGTAGAGTGTCGATGGGAATGACCTCCAGATCTGGTCAAAGTTGAGGGGAGCCTTGTTGACGGCTGTGGTCAAAGCCAGGATGGGAGCTGCATGGGAGCTGTGCTAATGAAACCTTAGAGCCTTGTCAGTCTTTAGTCTCTTTACTGTAGCTTAGAGGGGTTTTGAACTGTGGTGCAGGAGAAGACTCTTGAGAGTCCCTTGGACTGCAAGGAGATCCAACCAGTCCATCCTAAAGGAAATCAGTCCTGAATATTCATTGGAAGGACTGATGCTGAAGCTGAAGCTCCAGTACTTAGGCCACCTGATGTGAAGAGCTGATTCATTAGAAAAGACCCTGATGCTGGGAAAGACTGAAGGCGGGAGGAGTAGGGGATGACAGAGGATGAGATGGTTGGATAGCATCACTGACTCAATGGACTTGAGTTTGAGCAAGGTCCAGGAGTTGGTGATGGACAGGGAGGCTGGCATGCTGCAGTCTATGAGGTCACAAAGAGCCGAACACAACTAAATGACTGAACTGAACTGATGGGTTTTCTGGACTGGGACTTGTCTATAGAAGGACCTCGTTCCTTGGCCCACAGACTTGGATGGATTTCCATCTTAACTGCTCTTCTGTGTGTGACCAGAACTCCTCAGTTCCCCATGATCAACAACACTTGGAAGACAGCTTTCTCTACTTGCCCATCACTGTCTCACTGCCTCTGAGCCAGAAAGTGAGCTGGAATACAACGGAGTGGTGATTACATGAAAGAGGGCTTCACTTTGGATACATTAAAGGGACTGGACACTGGTGGGAACCTGTTCTAAAGGTGAAGAAGAATGAATAATGACAGGGTTGGTGGAAGTAACAAGTACTGTAGATTATCTGAGATGCAAATAAACTATAATTTTACACTAAATGTATATTTAATGTTGTTATTTATAGTTATGACCCAATAAACTAAATTATAACGTAAGGAATAAAGATATGCTTCCTATTCTTCAAGAGTAATTGTCTAAGGTATATTAACTGGGATATGCAAAGATGAGACCTGGTCTGCCATAATTGCTCAAATGTCCAGTAATAGTAGGACTTCCCTGGTGGCTCAGACAGTAAAGCGTCTTGCTTACAATGCGGGAGACCTGGGTTCCATCCCTGGGTTGGGAAGATCCTCTGGAGAAGGAAATGGCAACCCACTCCGGTATTCTTGCCTGGAAAATCCCATGGACAGAGAAGCATGGTGGGCTACAGTCCACTGGGTCACAAAGAGTCGGACACGACTGAGCAACTTCACTTTCACTTTCACTTTCAGTAATAGTAGCAGTTCAGAATTCTCAGAAATATCAGATAACTTTATCCAAATCTATATACCCGGTAAGTTGCAGAAAAGGCTCGAATCAATTGCTTTTCCTCTTTCCACAGTACCACAGATCCATCTTCCATTGCTTTGTCTTTGACGCTTAAAGGATAAAGACAGTTTAAAATTTATGATACTATAAAACAAACTGCACGGTACTATTTTTCTTTTCTTCTGTTAGTTATTATCTGTCTTTGGTTTAAACACTCATTATTTATGTATCCAAGAATAATGGTGATTCTTTATTCTACATTTGAGGTATAGGCCCCATTATTTGCATACTCTATTCCCCTTGAGTATTACCATCTATTTTTTTCTTGTATGCATGCATGCTAAGTCGCTTCAGTTGTGTCTGGCTCTTTTCGACGCTATGGACCGTAGCCCAGTAGGCTCCTCTGTCCATGGAGTACTCCAGGCAAGAACACTGGAGTGGGTGGCCATGCCTTCCTCCAGGGGATCTTCCTGACCCAGTAACTAAAGCTGCAGCTCTTGTCTCTTTTGTCTCTTGCATTGGCAGGCAGGTTCTTTACCACGAGAGCCATCTGGGAAGGTGACTTTTTTCTTGACTTATCCACTATCCTTACTTAAAAGTTGCTTCTTAATTATTTTCACTGCTTTCTAGTGAAGGAAGCACAAGATACCTTATGATAAGCAAGTGCAAGCTTGTTTAAATTCTTAGTGTATACTTGCCACACTAATTTTTTAATAAGAATATATTAGATGCGGCTTATGTCTGAATCACTTAGCATACCTTGTCAAAATTAGACTCAACAATTTCCTTCCTCAACTTCCACTTTTGTTTCCTCAAACTTCTCATTAGCACCATCTACCCAATTACCTCAGTTTGAATCCCGAAAAGCTTTTTTGAAACCTCTTTTCTTGTCCCAAACATAATAAGCTTTCAGCTGTTTTCAATTATATTTCTATAATTTCTCTTATATCCTCCTCCTCTTTTTCTTCCCCACTACCATGACCCTAATGAACACCAGTCACTTTTAATCATGGTATTTTGACATGCGGCTTTGTCATACTTGGATGAGGAAAAGAGTAATGAGATGGACATAATTTTAAAAATAAATTAGAAAAAAAATTAAGTACATCCTCATAATAATAGCAGTCTTACTTGCCTACATCCCTCTCTCTACACTTTATTGAGAGTAAAGAAAGGAATAGAATTCCAGCTATTAAGATGTTGAAGGTACATTCCTCAGGTTACATCCTTGGTCTTTATGGATATAATGTCATCCTTCAGTTGGGTTTTGACAGAAACCAAGTTTGACAACAAGAGCCAAACTATCACTTTGCTTCCAGTTTGCTTTTCCTCTAATTCATCCTATATGCTGCCAGAAGATCACTTTTCTTAAAGAAAGAACAATTCTCTGAAAACATAGTGTCCATGTTTAAAAATATCCTGTGGCTCCCCACAACCCAGGGTAGAGTCCAAATCCCTCATGTTGAAATACTGAGCTCCTTCAACCTAGCCTCACCTTATTATCTTGTTCCTAATAATTTTTCTCAGTCACTCCTTATTTCAACCAAACCAAAATGCTGGCTATACCCTTCCACATTAATGTCAATAGGACACCTCTATTCATACCATTCCTTCTTTCTGCAGTGGTTTGCATGAACTTGTCCATGCATCCAAGTACAACCAAACATTTAATCCCCAGCTCAAAACTACATCTTCCATGAAACCCTTCCTATCATTCATGTTCAAAATGTCTCTTCTTCATAACTCTGAATTCTTTCTATCATGTATGAGCATTATTTTTGCTTGAGGAGGAAGAGGATGATACAGTAGAGAAGAAAAAAAAAAAAAAGAGGAAAATGAGGAGGAAGAAGTGGAAGAAAAAGATGGCCAAAAAAGTTGGAAAAAGAACAAGAGGAAGAATTAAAGGAAAGATGGAAGAAAATGAAAGACGTTTCAGAAGTGTCTGAAGGAACTCTACTAAGAAAGAGTATGAAAAAGGCAACCTTTAGCAAATCTTGGAAATTCAGAATGTTTGGTGGTTAATAAGAACATGAGCTCTTAAGTCAGAGAAAATGGGCTCAAGCCCCAGCTCTCTAACCTGCTGGATTGGTCATACTGTGTGCTATGCTCAGTCGCTTCAGTTGTGTCCAACCCACTGTGACCCAAGACTGTATCCCGCCAGGCTCCTTGTCCACAGGATTCTCCAAGGCCAGAATACTGGAGAGGGCTGTCATTTCCTCCTCCAGGGGCTCTTCCCAATCCAGGGATTGAACCTGCATCTCTTAGGTCTCCTGCAGTGGCAGGCGGGTTCCTTACCACTAGCACTACCTGATGTGCTAGATCTCTCATATCAGGCAAGCACAGTCTTGTCATCTGCAAAATGGAAATAATAATAGTAGCTATCCCACAAGACTGCTGCGAGGATTAAGTAAGATTGTATTAGTGATGTGCTTAAGACAGAATCTGGCATATGATTTTGAATTATATAAATTTAAACTGTGATACAGTACAAGAAATGATTTTACAATTTCTCTTAAAATAGGAAGAGGGTAGCTGAAAATCAGGGGAAGAGCTGAAATGTATACATTCCAAATACCAATACTGTAAAGTGAATGAGGGGTGAGCAGCAGTCAGGGCAGCAGAAAGTATAGAGAACTTTGTCTTAATTCAATCATCTACTGGCATCTGTTTAATCATAGCTCTTGATGACTTTTGCTGCTGCTGCTGCTGCAACACTTCAGTTGTGTCTGACCCTGTGCGACCCCATAGATGGCAGCCCACCAGGCTCCCCCGTCCCTGGGATTCTCCAGGCAGTAACACTGGAGTGGGTTGCCATTTTCTTCTCCAATGCACAGAAGTGAAAAGTGAAAGTGAAGATGCTCAGTCATATCCTACTCTTAGTGACCCCTTGGATTGCAGCCTACCAGGCTCCTCCATCCATGGGATTTTCCAGGCAAGAGTACTGGAGTGGGTTGCCATGGCCTTCTCCCTTGATGACTTTTAGTGGATTTGGGGTCCCTAGAAATAAGCTATTGATATCTTCACAGACGGAGAAGGCAATGGCACCCCACTCCAGTACTCTTGCCTGGAAAATCCCATGGACGGAAGAGCCTGGTAGGCTGCAGTCCATGGGGTCTCGAAGAGTCAGACACGACTGAGTGACTTCACTTTCACTTTTCACTTTCATGCATTGGAGAAGAAAATGGCAACCCACTCCAGTGTTCTTGCCTGGAGAATCCCAGGGACGGGGGAGCCTGGTGGGCTGCCGTCTATGGGGTCGCACAGAGTCGAACACGACTGAAGTGACTTAGCAGATCTTCACAGAAAACAAGCATATTAGCAACTTCCTGTTGGTCAAAAGGAATAAGCAAAAAGAGTAGAGGCCTGAGCAGAAGAAGCTCAGATTTAAAGAGCAGATCTAAAATCACCATGTGACCCAAGAATACCACTTCTGGGCATATACCCTGAAGAAACCAAAACTGAAAAAGACACATGTACTCCAGTGTTGACTGAAGCACTAATTACAATAGCCAAGACATGGAAGCAATTTAGATGTCTATCGACAGATGAATGGATAAAGAAACTGTGGTACATATATATAATGGAATATTACTCAGCCATAAAAAAGAACACATCTGAGTCAGTTCTAATGAGGTGGATGAAGCTAGAGCCAATTATACAGAGTGAAGTAAGCCAGGAAGAGAAAAACAAATATAATTTATTAATGCATATATATGGAATCTAGAAAGGTGGTACTGACGAATCTGTTCACAGAGCCAGCAATGGTGACACAGGCATAGAGAACAGACTTACGGATAGGGGTGGGGGAGAAGAGGGAGAGGGTGAGATGAATGGAGGGAGTAGCATGGAAGCATATACACTAACATTTGTAAATAGATGGCCAATGGAAATTTGCTGTATGACTCAGGGAACTCAAACGGGGGCTCTGTAGTAATCTAGGGGTGGGGGAATGGGCAGGAAGTGGGAGGGAGTTTCAAGAGGGAGGGGACATATGTATACCTATGGTTAATTCATGTTAATGTATGACAGAAATCAAACCAATATTGTAATCATCAATCAACTTAAAATAAATATTTTTTAAAATAATAAAGACCATATCTAATGCTTTTGAAAAAGTCTGGGTTTTTCATAACATCTTACAAAACAAACTTTTTGGCCAAGCCCATGCCTATGTGTAGTTCAAAACCCAATATGACCCAGTTCTCTTCCCTTGACATTCTCTGTCTTCTAGAGTCTAGACAGTAGGAGCAATAACAGCTGACACAGCTTGTTTTCCTAGATTTTCTAAACGGTGTGTGTGTGACTTCACTTAACTCTTACCAACTCTCTAAGATGGGTTCTGTTACTATCTTTACTTTGCATATTGTGAAACAGGCTCAAAGAGACAAACATTTACTCAAGCGGTCTAAAAGTGGAAAAACTATGGTGTGAAGCCAACTAGGCATGCTCCAGTCCTGTGCTGTAAACAATTAAGAGGTATATTCTGCACCCCCGTGTCACCTCAGTGGTAGAGTTCCATAATTTCCTTTCTACTCCTATCTTTTCTGCTTCTCAGTCATGGAAATACACACATAATAAGTGAGAAGAAGCATTTACCCATGACTTATCCCTGCCATCTCTAGGTCAGAAGATCCTGAAGAGGACATCCTCTGAGTCATACCAGCCCATTGCTAAGGCTATATTTTGCTTTCCATTCTAGGTTCATTCGGTAAATATTCACCCAGCTTGTGACTCTTGATTTAAAGGTGGAGTTGGCTAATGATAAATCACAACAGGACATGTGATTTAAAACCTTTGAGTCTTCCTTTTCTCATCTGTACACTATGGATACTGATGATGCCTTCCTTGACTCTCTTATTAGATCTATTTTGTGGGTGCAGACCTTATTTTAAAAGATCTATGTCTTTATCCTTATTACAGTGCCTGGATTTTAATAGATAGAGATGTTTGGGACTAATTAACTGATGAATAAGTGAATAAAAAATGATTAAACACTTTGAATGACATACAAAAGCAATTATTTCCCAACTGCCAAAGGAGTGAGAAGAGAGAAATCAGCAAGGCTAAGATGCCAGAGCTACACCTCGATGTAAAAGCAAGAGTGGGAAGAGACAGAATGTCAGGACACATTACTAGTGTTGGAGGAAATATGACACCAGTGACAGATATTAACAAGATGGAGCCCCAGTCCAGGACAGGGAAGGAGGATAATTGTATGACCACACCTTGCTTATTATAATCGAGTCTTCCTTTTGGCTCTAACGTAGCTGCCCTAAAGTAGTCGTCTTGGAGAAATGTTTTCTGGATGATTTCTGATGTCCAGAGCAAGTGGTAGTTTTGCTCATGGCCTGCAAAGCCTACCTCAAAGTTCTAAAAATATTTTCAGCTCCCACTTGCAATGGAGTTCCATGGTTCTTAAAAATTACAGAAATGTTCTTCTCACTATTACCCTCTCTAAAACTTTCACTCTGTCAAGGTCAAACAGGGTTTTCACCTAATGCATTTTCTCTGGTGCTCTGGCCTGATCCTTGACTCAGCATCTTTTCCAAGATCTACATTCACATTTACATCTTTTGATTTCATATGGTGGGGAAGTTTACTACTCTCCTTTTTATCACATGTGGCTGTTAAAGAAAAGAAGGCTTGTGGTGTTTTAGATGCTTTCAAAAGGCATTTTAAGTACACATGAGGTAAAAAATTATGATACAACAGAAGTTATAAAATGAGGTATTGATTTAATTTCACACACCGGAGAGATAAACTTAAGGCTTTTTAGGCTGGAATATATTACATTTCAGAACTGAGGCAACAACTGCTCCAGTATCAATAAAAGGTTTACATTTATTATTTTACCCCTACAGATTCCAAGAGCTGAACAATCTTCCTACCAAGCCAACTGCATATAACACATGATGATTTGATTCATATTAATAAAAAAAAAAAAACTATAGTCAATATATCTGGAACCATCATAACAAGCTTCCGATCAGGCTGAACAAACCATTGTTAGCAGAATGGGTGATACAAATCCTGCCAAAAGCAAAGGAACCAGTTTCTTTTTATAGAACACACAGACTTTTGTACAGCCAATGTTCCACTGGATTAGTCTTTCTGGAATATTGAAAGTAGCCTGGTTAAGAACTCAGTCTTGATACTAGGCAGAGTTGAGTTTGAAGATTGGTTCTATCATTCTATGTCTGTTGGAGGCTGTATGTATAAGATACTGAGTCCCTATAAAGCCTTAGTTTACTTAGCTATACAATGGCAAAAATAAAAGTACAAAACTCAGGACTTCTCTCACGGTCCAGAGGTTAAGAAGCTGCCTTCTAATGCAGGGGTTCAATCTCTGGCCAGGGAACTAAGATCCCACATGCCACAGAGCAACTAAGCTCGCTCACCGTAACTACTGAGCCTGTGTGCTCTAGAGCCCGTGTGTCATAACTAAAGAGAAGCCCACATGCCACACAGAAGATCACTCATGCCACAATTAAGACCCAGGGCAGCCAAAAAAAAAAAAAAAATATATATATATATATATATATATATTTTTTTTTTTAAGAGTACATAACTCAACCAAACTGTGAGGAGTAAGATAATGAATGTAAAATGCTTACTGAAATACCTAGCATATTCAGTAAATGTTTGGTGCTATTTCTGTCATTATCACCAGTCTCATTATTATCATCAGCATTATCATAGCTATCATCATCATGCCATCCTTATCTTTACTAGATTCCAGTTGTTTAGTGGGCTTGAGAACCTTAGGATCAGAACTACTGGCTTACACAGAATGTCCTATGATTTCTAAGATGCAACAGATATTTGCAACCAACCTAACAAAGGAATATGCACATGAAGTTTCCTATGGACACGAACTTCCTAAAAGCATGCTTATAGAATTATGTTGTGATCCTAATGACAGTGAAAGTCGCTCAGTCGTGTCTGACTCTTTGCGACCCCATGGACTATATGGTCCATGGAATTCTCCAGGCCAGAATACTGGAGTGGATAGCCATTCCCTTCTCCAGGGCATCTTTCCAACCCAGGGATTGAACCCAGGTATCCCGCATTGCAGGCAGATTCTTTACCAGCTGAGCCACAAGGGAAGCCCCAGAATACTGGAGTGGGTAGCCTATTCCTTCTCCAGCAGATCTTCCCAACACAGGAAAGATACCAGTGTCTCCTGCACTGCAGGCAGATTCTTTACCAACTGAGCTATCAGAGAAGACCATAGAATTACGTTGTAATCTTAATGACAGGGTCCCTGAGGGGGGACTCTAAAGGGGAATGGTTTTCCAAGATATTAAAATGAGAAAGCAGTTGGGTATGGGAAGTAAGACTGTATGGAAATAGTGAATGACAATATGGGATAAAATGGGCTGAGAAGACTGGATTTCTAGACATATTCCCTTTCCTATGAAATGTCTGTCAGCTTGGGGACATGATATGATGGTGGATTAATCAGGTCAGACTCAAATATCATTCAGTTGACGACTATTGGCCTACTAGGAGTGTCTAGCTTGGGCAGAGGTTCAGACTTTTGATGTATTTTACTATCTACATTAAAATAATTTGCTACTACCAAGCAGTGAAATCAGTTTTTCTAAGAAGAACAAAGGTAATTCTCAGTCCTTCTACCTCTCAATATATAAGTAGTGGTAGGTTTTGGAGCTGGGATGCTTGGGAACTTCCCCCTACTCACTCATCAACTGCCTCCCTGTACCCATCATCTCCAGCTTGCCCCTGCCCAAATTATGATAACATCTTCTATTTTGGATGTTTTTTTGTATATTACACACTGATCACATTCTTGTACAGTCTGGTAGGCAGAAATAAAGCTGCTCAAGCTGTTTAAAGAAACAGTGAGTGAGTATTAGAATCACTCAAATTGGGTTCAGATCCTGGCTCTAACCACTCACATTATTCACTTGTATCTACACATACAGGACATGGTGGGGCTTTGCACTTGAATTGGGGATGATAATCTCTGCTTTGCTAGTCCCTGAAAATGTATATTATAATGTATATACAGTGTTTAGAACAGTGGCTAGCATGTGAGAGGCATTCAAAAACTAGAAGTTTCATAAAAGGGTTAGTAATGTTTAACATCTTCTCATTCACTTTATCAGTAGCATGATAGTTGAAAGAATAATTTTTTGCTGAGATGAGCATCTTGGCCTGGAAAGGAATTAACAAGAAGTTTTCAAGAGCCCTGTCACAGTGTAATGTAGTTAGATCCACAAATGGATTCAGTTGATACAGGTGAGGAGCTTTAAAAGTACACAGGGTGGGTAGGAGACATTGTTGTTGTGGTGTGCAAAAGGCAGAGACTTCTGTGCTCAAAAATATCTTCCTTTTAGATGTGAAGTCAAGTGGGCCTTAGGAAGCATCACTACGAACAAAGCTAGTGGAGGTGATGGAATTCCAGTTGAGCTATTTCATATCCTAACAGATCAAGCTGTGAAAGTGCTGCACTCAATATGCCAGCAAATTTGGAAAACTCAGAAGTGGCCACAGGACTGGAAAGGTCAGTTTTCATTCCAATCCAAAAGAAAGGCAATGCCAAAGAATGCTCAAACTATCGCACAACTGCACTCATTCCACACACTAGTAAAGTGATGCTCAAAATTCTCCAAGTCAGGCTTCAACAGTAGGTGAAGCATGAAATTCCAGACAGATGTTCAAGCTGGATTTAGAAAAGGCAGAGGAATCAGAGATCAAATCGTCAACATCCATTGGATCATCAAAAAAGCAAGACAATTCTGCTTTATTGACTATGCCAAAGCTTTTGACTGTGTGGACCACAACAAACTCAGGGAAATTCTTAAAGAGATGGGAATACCAGACCACCTGACCTGCCTCTTGAGAAATCTGTATGCAGGTCAGGAAGCAACAGTTAGAAGAGGACATGGAACAACAGACTGGTTCCATATAGGGAAAGGAGTACATCAAGCTGTATATTGTCACCCTGATTATTTAACTTATATGCAGAGTACATCATAAGAAATGCTGGGCTGGATGATGAAGCACAAGCTGGAATCAAGATTGCCTGGAGAAATATCAATAACCTCAGCTACGCAGATGACACCACCCTTATGGCAGAAAGCAAAGAAGAACTAAAGAGCCTCTTGATGAAAGTGAAAGAGGAGAGTGAAAAAGTTGACTTAAAACTCAACATTCGGAAACATAAGATCGTGGCATTTGGTCACATCACTTCATGGCAAACAGATGGGGAAACCATGGAAACAATGGCCATCTTTATTTTTTTGTGCTCCAAAGTCTCTGCAAATGGTGACTGCAGTCAAGAAATTAAAAGACACTTGCTCCTTGGAAGAAATGTTATGACCAACTTAGACAGATTATTAAAAAGCAGAGACATTACTTTGCCAACAAAGGTCTGTCTAGTCAAAGCTATGGTTTTCCCAGTAGCCATGTATGGATGCAAGAGTTGGACTAAAGAAAGCTGAGCACCAAAGAATTGTGGTGTGGTGTTGGAGAAGACTTCTGAGAGTCTATTGGACTAAAAGGAGATCCAACCAGTCCATCCTAAAGGAAATTAGTTCTGAATATTCATTGGAAGGACTGAGGCTGAAGCTGAAGCTCCAAGACTTTGGCCGCCTGATTCGAAGAACTGACTCATTTGAAAAGACCCTGATGCTGGGAAAGATTGAAGGTGGGAGGAAAAGGGGACGACAGAGGATGAGATGGTTGGATGGCATCACCAACTTAGTGGGTATGAGTTTGGGTATACTCTGGGAGTTGGCGATAGACAGGGAGGCCTGGGGTGCTGCAGTCCATGGGGTCACAAAGAGTCAGACATGACTGAGTGACTGAACTGACTGAACTAGATACTTGAACATCCATCTTTGAAGAGTGACACTTTTGCATATACTCTGACCTCAATTTTTTCCTAGATCCCTCTGCAAAATATTTCTTGTGCATAAAAGGAGAAAAACAGCGGATAACACATGGTATTCTAAATCTTACCTGGAAACAATGGCAGCCTAGGGCCCTGGTCTGGGACACTTCACTTCGTGACCAGGAGGAAGGAGGAAGAAGGAAAAGAGTTCTCTGAAATGGGCAGTGTCAATAAAGACCACCTTTGTCTATACAGTAGGTCCCCTACTATAGGAACCTTCAAGTTGTGAGCTTTCAAAGATGAGAACGTGTTCCATCAGCATCAGACATAAATGAAATTGCAGCTCCCCCCCATCTCTGTTGCTGATGGTCCTTCAGCTCTCCCATCTCCCCCGTCCTCTCTTTCTTCCAGTCAGTAGGCCTTCTTGCCTGTTCACTTGATGCCAGCCGTGTACACCAGCTGTTGTACTGTGCTACTGTACTTTTCAAGGTCCTATGAGATTAAAAATGTGTTATTTTTTTGTGTTTATTTTTAATGCATTATTTGTGCAAAAAGTATTATAAACCTATTACAGTATATGCTATGCGAAGTCACTTCAGTCATGTCCGACTCTGTGTGACCCCATAGACGGCAGCCCACCAGGCTCCCCCATCCCTGGGATTCTCCAGGCAAGAACACTGGAGTGGGCTGCCATTTCCTTCTCCAACGCATGAAAGTAAAAAGTGAAAGTGAAAGTGAAGTCGCTCAGTCGTGTCCGATTCTTAGCGACCCCATGGATTGCAGACTAACAGGCTCCTCCGTCCATGGAATTTTCCAAGCAAGAGTACTGGAGTAGGGTGCCACTGCCTTCTCAGTTTACAGTATATATATAGCCAATTGTGTTAGTTGAGTATCTAAGATAAATTTGCTGGACTTATGAACAAACTGGATTTATGAATGTGCTTTTGGAATGGAACTCCATCATATGTAGGGGATTTACTGTAACGTACTTTGACTTTAAGTAGAATATAAAAACCTAAGACTTTCTTCTCCAAAATTGGTTGCTCAGAGACTTTCACATTGGGAAGGCCTGGGACCCCAGACATGGGGCCACCCCAAGGAGAGTGGGACATGGGCTTAGAAAGTGACTCAGGTAAAGGCAGAAGAGTTTAGAGTTGGGACTAGGTGAGGCAGTGAGCTGCAGCTGAGGCACGTGAGCACAAGAACAAAGCCCCAGGGGACAGATGAGGTTTCAGCGATGAGGGCCAGTGAAGAGCGCTGATCCCAACAGAGGCCTGGCTGCAGTACACTGGGTGGTGGGTAGCAAAACCTCAGCTCTGACCGGAAGCAGCAGGAGCCACGCAGAGTCATGAGATCTGAGTGCTGGCTGGGTTATCCAGGATTATCTAGAATATGCCTAGAGGCCAAGCCTGACTTCCTTCAACAGCTTCCAAGAGTGTCCTGGCCTCCCATTTCCACTCCTTTCTTTCAAAATCCTTGGTTGTCTCTGACCTCATTTCTTATTCTTCTCCCTCTTGGTCATTCTTGTTGCTCATCTGACAGAGCAATTACAGTCTCAAGGTTCTTATGCTTTCAGTTTTCTGTGCCTAGATATCTTGTTGGCTTGCTTTCTCACCTTCTTCAGGCCTCTGCTCAAAATACTACCTCCAAGTTCTAGAAGTCTGAGCTTACTACCACAACACATATGTGCCACTCTACGCACCACACAAGCCTGAACCATCATTCCCTATCTCTTGTTTTATTTGCCTTCACAGCACTCAATATCACCTTCACATTGACCGTACTTAGCATGTCTCCTTTCCATAAGTCAAGGGACCCAATCTTGTTCATTTTACTGCTATGTCATTAGATCCTTGAATAGTGAGTGCCGGACACTCAATAAAGCTTCATTGAGTAAGTAGGTTAGCTATCACCTATTTTAAGCAGATGTCCTGACCATGTTCAAACTGGGTAAGTTTCTCTTCTGTGTTTCCACAATACCCTGTGCTTATCTCTGCCTTAGCATCAGTCACACTCACACTACGCGGAATGACCTCTTTACTTACACGGCCTCCCTACTGCTATGCAAGCTCTCAGAAGTCATGGATCCAGGCTTGTTGCCTCAAGCAGATTCAGTGCCCAGTAGGCACCCATGAATGCTTGAAGAATGAATGAAGGGTAGTAAACTGGCACAAAGTCAAAGAAGCAAGGGTGATCTAACGTTGATTCCACTGAGCCTCAGAGTCAGTGTTCCTCATATCCTCCCGGGTCATTGTGGCTTCCGAGCTGCAGAGCTGCACTGAACCTACAGAGGGGACTCGAGTAAGGATATGGGACTAGGGTTCAGAAAGGTCACTGTAGCCTCTGCTTCTCAAGTACCACCAAGCAGCTATGCTGTGCTAAGCTAAGCTGAGATGAGCAGCTCCGTATAGGTGGAGAGAATGTTCTGGTTTCTCACCGGAAACAGGTTCACTAAAACTTCCTAGCTGACTGCATGAGGCATTGAAGTTCAGAATGTACCAACTCCTGAAGCACCAGGTTCCTTACCCTTTCATCCAGTTTCATGTTTGCTTCATTAACCAAGAAGAAGTTTTGCAAGAGGATCAGAAACTGCTGGTAAACAACAACTGTTGTATTCTTAGATGTGTGTTACCATAGAGTTTGGTGTGAATTCTATAAGCTTTCAGAGGGTCAGAGCACTTGAGTCAGACAGGGGAGTTCCCCATTACAGCTGTTGGCTGTTTCATGTTGGGCCTATTAAATGGACTGACCACAGATGTGTGGCTTAACCGTGGTAATCAGCTACCATGATGACCCCCACTTTTATGGCATGAGTGGGTCATGTCACTGAATCTAGATTCTTCATCACCTTGGTAATGAAGGCAAGATTCACTGTTGGACTTACTGCTGCCTTCCCAACATGAAGACTTTAATTCTGACACCCTATTACAGTCACATAAAAGGAAAAGTAAGGGGCTTCTAGCCGAAAAACACCCAAAGTCAATCCAGGGAAAAACTCCTTATGCATTAAAAACAACCTCTAAAATCTACTTGGTATTTTATTTGTGTTATTTTATTTTGCTCACAGTCCACGGGTGGGGTGGAGGTGGAGAAGTTCAGTGAGAGCTGTGACTTGATGATTTGCTTCACGCTGTGTCTTCAGTCTCCACAACCGTACCTGGGCCTGGTTGGTACTGACGATTTTTGAATGAAGGCATGGTCTACTTAGTTACTGCAAGGTAGAAGGTGAAATATTCCTGAGTTAAGAAACTACAGTGAAGAGCTATATGTTAAGAAATAGTAAGGGATTGAGATTTGAATTTCCCCTTTACTAACTGACCAGGTCTCTGATCTTGGGTAGGTACTTAAACTCTAATTCCCAGTGACCTTGTTTGCTAAATAAACAGATAATGGCATTTATGTGTCAGGTGGATTCAACAAAAGATGTGAAAGTGTTTAGCACAGGTTTACAAATGGAAGATATTCAATTAATATTAGAATCTCTTCCTTTTTCTTCTCAAAGAAGAGACACAAACAAATTGCTATGAAATTTCAAAGGAATTATGATGTTCACTTTTTAAAAATGTTTGAAACCTGAGAGTCCTAAGACATTAAATGACTTGCCTGAAGTCACACAGCTGATGAGAGGCAGAGCAGGGACTGGGTCAGAGCTCTCCCAAATCCTAGATTACTGCTATTACAACCATACTCCCTGGTCTCTACAGCCTCAGAGCTGGGCCTCTGCCTAAAACACCATAGATCTGAGAATCTATCCCGCTTCCAATCAGAAAGGCAGTGTTTTTGTAAGAGAGACAGAGGCCAGAAGGTTTCTTTAGATCCTCCCCTGGGAAGATACTGCCATCTTCAAAGGAGATCCCTGAGGACATTGCTGACATTTTTTTTTAAATTTTTTTAAATTTTATTTTATTTTTAAACTTTACATAATTGTATTAGTTTTGCCAAATATCAAAATGAATCCGCCACAGGTATACATGTGTTCCCCATCCTGAACCCTCCTCCCTCCTCCCTCCCCATACCATCCCTCTGGGTCGTCCCAGTGCACTAGCCCCAAGCATCCAGTATCGTGCATCAAACCTGGACTGGCAACTCGTTTCTTACATGATATTTTACATGTTTCAATGCCAAGCAAAATTATAAGTTTATTTGCCCTCTGCATGGCTCACGTAAAACTACTTAGTATTCTCATGACATGAATTGGGGAACGTTGGAATTCATATAAAATGTGTTTATTATTTTGCATAATGAAATGTGTCAACCTCCATGGAAATTAAAGCAACTAATCATCTCTTATCAATGACAGTCAAACGCCGTCACACCTCCACTGAATGTCAGTTCTGTTCAGGTCTGTCATGGATCCATATAACTTTGATCTGACAGCAGGCAGTCACGTAGGTTTCAAGGAAAGAGATAGGAAAAGGTTTCCACTGATTGAGCCGTGGCTTGTAACCAACTGGCAATCAAAATTCACACTACACCAGATGACACAACCAAGGCTCTCATTGTAAGAAAATAAATGATTACAAACCACACAAGAAAAGACGATCATTTTCTACATGACAGCTCCTCACAGATCGTCACCAAAGGTAGAATTGCTGGGTGGTGTAGAAACTGGGATACTCACTGCCTACCTAACAGCTTAGTGTGTCTTCTGATACCAAAACTGAAAGTGGTAACTAGCGATGGGCAACAATAAAGTCATAAAACGTCTCCGCAAAATATTCAACATTTTCCAGGTTTGGCTTAAATTCTCAGAAATGCTTACATTGTGCTTCTGGTTACTCTGTGATGATTAAGTAACTAAGATCTAAAGAAGCTAAGTAATAGGTCTTTGTTAATTCAGTCAACCCAGGGACAAGGGGCTGATTGGGTGCCAGGTATTATGTGTGGGTTCAGGGAAAGCAGATGAATAAACCACCATCTCCATCCTAATGAAACCCATCTTCTGTGACATCAACAAACAAAACTACAGTATTCTAAAGCTCTGTTAAGGAGGCAGTTACAGTATATCAGTAATAGTAATCAATCACCTAAATCATTTATTAAAGCTATTGGTCAAACAAATATAGAACAAAACAAAGCAAAAAAAAATGTAAATGGAGATTTTGGCTACAACACCAAAGCAATAATCTTTTGTACTGAAAGAAAAACCAACTGTCTATTAAGTACTGAGGCAGGGATTATTCCCAAATCCTAATCCCTGGTATTGTAGTTTTCTCAACACTTTCCTACATATTATCTCTCTTAATCCTCACGTGTAGAATATTTTTTAAAATTCTATAACCCACTCCAGTACTCTTGCCTGGAAAATCCCATGGATAGAGGAGTCTGGCAGGCTACAGTCCACGAGGTTGCAGAGTTGGACATGACTGAGAGCACAGCACATAACTCACAGTTACAGAACTGAAGCAGATAGAAATAAAGGGACTGGTACAAGGTGACGGACAAAAGCAATGGGAAAGCTAAAGCTGGATGCAGGTATCTGAGAGGCAGGGTTTTTTTCCAGTACTTCACAGGATGAGCTGTTTCACGTCATGTAGAAGCATACAGTAACAAAGCTACTCTCAGCATCGACATTTTTTAAATTGGGGTGTACTTGCTTTACAATGTTATGTCAATTTCTGCAGTATGACAAAGTGCATCAGCCAAACACACACACACACACACACACACACACACACGCACGCACACCCTCCCTCTCGGAACCCCTCCCCCCACCCCTCTAGATAACCGCAGAACACGGAGCTCTGCTCCCTGTTCTAACAGCAGGCTCCCTCTAGCCGTCTGTCTTACACGTGATAGGGTATACATGTCAATCCCAGCCTCCCAATTCGTCCCACCCCCTTTCCCCAACCTTGTGTCTACTTGTTCATTCTCTACGCCTGCATTTCTATTCCCACTTTGCAAATAGGTTCATCTGTACCATTCTTTCTAGATTCCACATATATACATTAATATATGATACTTGTTTTTCTCTTTCTGACTTTCTTCACCCTGCATGACAGACGCTAGGTTCACCCACGTCTCTACAAATGACCCAACTTTGCTCCTTTTGCTGGCTGAATAACATAAAGAATCTGCCTGTAATGCAGGAGACCCTGGAGTTTGATCCTTGGGTTGGTTAGATCCCTTGGAGGAGAAAATGGCAATCCATTCCAGGATTCTTGCTTGAGAAACCCCATGGACAGAGGAGCCTGGTGGGCTATAGTCCACAGGGTCACAGAGAGACATGACTAAGCAACTGAACACACACGCACGCACACACACACACTATTCCATTGTATACGTGTACCACATCTTCTTTATCCATCCATCTGTTGTTGGACATTTAGTTTGCTTTCACATAATGCCTGTTGTAAATAGTGCTGCAATGAACCTACATTTAGCAATGCCTCATCCTAGGCTGCTTCCACTATAGACTGGTTCTTACTTATGGTTTGATCCTTAGTAACTTGTTTAAATATAAACTGTGCTCTTTTTCAAGGGTTTTAGTATCTTCTTCTAAACACAGTTGAGTGGTTAAGAGTTTGGATTAGGGAATCCCAAACCTGATGCTGAATAGGGTTATTGACATTACCTGGGTAGTTTAAACTCTGAATTTTTTCCTCATCTGTAAAATGGGATAACGATGCTTGCTTCATAGGCTATTTATGGCACATATTAGGTGAAATAATGCATATTAAGTACCTGGCATAATCCTTGGTAATAGCAGATTTTAGATTTAATAGCTATTTATTAAACAATAGGGTCAATGATAGCTTAGTAGCTCACACTCACCCAGGGACTCAGAAAGGCCATACTTTCATAACCCCATCTCATAACCTTTATTCCAAAGAGATGCTAAAACACAAGCTCTGTGCTATATATTACTAGTGGGAGGCTCTGTGCGATCTACAGACTCATAACAATATTATTGCCAAGACTGCTCCATTAACTAAAAGACACTTGCCACGTTTATGAATGTCTTAAGTAAAAATGCTTCATTGGCTTAAACAGAAAGAAAAGACTATCAGTTTACTTTACATGAGAGCTTTGGGTTGGCACTAAATATATACATTTTCCAGGTTAGTAGATCAAAGCAGATATTTTTTATTCCTGCAGTATTCTTTCTTCTCTCTTTGTGTCTGTCTACTTCTTTCTCTCTCTTTCTCATGCACCAGTGTGTCTGCATATACACATTAACTACTTGCTTTTAAGCTACCTACAAGGACTGATGTAGATATTAGATTCAGTTGTGTTTGTGTGCTTAATCACTCAGTTGTGTCCAACTCTGTGACCCCGTGGACTGTAGCCCACTAGGCCCCTCTGTCCATGTAGCTGCTGCTGATGCTGCTAAGTCACTTCAGTCATGTCCGACTCTGTGGGACCCCATAGACAGCAGCCCACCAGGCTCCCCCGTCCCTGGGATTCTCCAGGCAAGAACACTGGAGTGGGTTGCCATTTCCTTTTCCAATGCATGAAAGTGAAAAGGGAAAGTGAAGTCGCTCACTCATGTCCAACTCTTAGCAACCCCATGGACTGCAGCCTACCAGGCTCCTCCATCCATGGGGATTTTCCAGCCAAGTGTACTGGAGTGGGTTGCCATTGCCTTCTCCATCTGTCCATGTTTCCTCAGTCTAAATTCAATCTCTTCCTCCTGAAACTATTTTATCATGGGCAAAACTATTCATTTATCCATTAATTCATTTAAAATAATTAGCTGATGACCTACTATATGCCAAGCCTTGTCACTTTCTCTGGGATACAAAGATGAGTAAGATAGACAAGGTCACTGTCCTCAAGGAGATTAAATTTTAGGAGGAAAGACACAATATACAGATTAAAAAAAAAACAATAACATCAAATAGTGATAAAGAACATAAACATGGTTACTTGATAGACTGATTTGGAGAGGGACTATGAGGTTGAGTGGTTTTAATAAAACCTCTTTGCAGAGGTGATTTTTTGAGAGAAAGCTGAAGGATGAAAAGGAGCCAGTCATGGAGTGTACTGGAGGAAGAGCACTCTGCTCCAAGTCTTAGCTCTCCCCCAGGCGTGCAATTAACTCTATTCACACACAGTGATGTCTTAGCCAGGGTTATTTGGTCACAAAGATGAACAAAAAGCAAACACATGGATATAATTAAGTTAAGGGGAAAAGGAATTTATTGCTAGAAAATTGGGCAGCTTAAAGAATTGATGCAACATTGGAAAACTAGATTCAGACATGGACAAAAAACAATTAAGCCCCTACCGGTATGAATAAAAGGAACTGCTTAATGTCTCTGTCAGAGTATTTCCCATCTTTGCATTCATTCCAGTCTGGCCAGGAACTGTGATCCAGCTTGGTTCACCTAAGGAGACTGCCCGAGACAGCTTAGGGCGCCTACATTTGCAGCCCCAGAGCATCAAAGAAGAAGCCTTGTCCATCTGAACTGGGGAGATTAGGCGAAAGCCATATGAAGATCTCAATTATCACATACTTTAATAAGACTCAAGGTCCAGGGTACATTAGAACTGGAAAATCTATCAGGTTTTCCATAATTAGAAAGCTAACAAACTACATCACAACCTACTCCAAGTGTTGAGAACATGTCCCATGCTAACCAACTTTTCCAGGCAGACCTAAGCTTGCCCAAAAGTAGATTAAAGGCCCTTATTCCAGGATTCAGATAATATTACAGACAGCAGTTCACAAATACATTCTGAAAGACGTACAGTAAATCTCGATTATGATACTGATTATCCATTAAATTCAGCTCATTTGACTTCACACAATGGACTTTTTGGTGAGTGTACCTATCTCCCCTCCCCCAACCCAGTTCCCTTACTTATTTGCTCCAGAGGAGGTTCTCAGTAGAAGCTACTACTACTGAGGTATAGGCATAATGCTGCCAGCTTTCACACTTCTTACCATCTAACTACTCCAATATGGAAATCACCATTTGTAAAATTTATATTTTAAAGTGTTTAATTAGGAAACACTCAACATATACATATAAAACAATCACTTATTTATTAGGTAAATTCAGAAATGTTTATAAGAAACAGTAAGATATATAGGATTGGAGAGCAGGCAGGGGAAGTTGGACACAGCTAGTAATAGTTGAAACTGAGTAATGGGGAAAAATGAGTTCAATATGCAATTTTTTTCTCTTTTTTGCATGCACTTTTGCTTTTAACTCCTCATCTATGAAATTGGGATAAGAATGTTTTGCTTACATCATGGGTGTTTTGTGAGAAACAAGTACATAGAGGTTTTTGTACACTTTCAGTTCAAAATGTTAGGATTTTATTATCTGTAATGAAAAAAACTGGACGAATACCCTCTAAATTATATTTTAGTTCCAAAATTGTCTTCAATGATATAATTACCTTATCAAGTCACCATAATAATGATCTGTTAATAAGAAATAAATGAAACAGTGGAAGAACCACTAGAATAAGGGAGGAGGTCTTCTTTTTAAAGTTTAAATATACTGATTCTCAGGAGACCTTATTTCAGATCCTGCTTTTTGCCCCCACCCAAAATTAGGAACCCAGGAAATCTGCCTTGCCTTGAGATTTCCTCATCTGTAAAATGAAGGCACTGAATTACCCATTTTAGACTATTTTCTTAAAATTCTCTGAACACTTTCTAGTGTTGTTTCTTTCTTTTCTTTATTATAAAGGTCCGTATGTTATCCACCCCTCTAAGGATCTTCCTCTTAAAAATGGGAAACACAGGTATGGGTAAACGTGTAAAGGGGAGAAAGGGAGAACAAAATCCCTAACTCAAGGAAAAACAGAAAAGTTAAGACCTCAGGAGGAATCCTCTGTGGGGAAGAAGGTCAGGGATAAGTGCCTAACTGGAATGGTTGGGAAAGAAAAGAGCAGAGAACTGAACTATGCAGAGTGGAACAGAACAGATTCTCCCATAATACACTCTAAAAATCTTCCTGGAAGTGGTGGTTCCAATAACGACTTGAAGAACAGGAGTGTTAGTGGCACAGAGCAGAGAGATAGTTGGTTGGAAAAGGAGGGCCAAGTGGAACATAATTGCCTAGGGAAGAGGCCTTTTGCAGTGGTCACTTTTTGATATAGAGAACTGCTCAAAGATAAGCAAACAGCTTCATTCATCTCTGAATACCTCATAAAGTTTTACAGGGTTGTCTTAGGATGAAATGAGTTAATATGTGCAAAGGGTCTAACAGTGAGTACAGCAGAGTAAACACATAATAAATGTCCCTGAATTTCATTTTGGAGAAGACAGGTTAGTGAGTAAAGAGTGGAACAAATGGATGACAGTTATCAGCAGCAGGGGAATTGAATGTCGCAGCTGACTTTTCGCTAACACACCCTGCTCTCTGGGATGTGTAGGCTCCCTATTGGAGGGGCAATCAGCCTGTGTGCTTCTTAGGACAAAGTGTCTTGGCTTTCCTTAGAGAATGTCACAGATATTTTCATGGGAACAAATGAGTTGAGAGACCTTTGTGGCCAAGTCGTCCTCAACTCCAACTAAGCAATTTATCTTTGCCATGTGTTCTAGATTTAGGGCTAGACTGCCTGATGAGTTAAAGTGACAGATGGGCCTTAAGAAAAGTCTGACTCAGCGGGTTCAACAGTACAGACATTTATCTTAGGACTTTAATAAAAAAAAAAAAAAACCCAGGCATACTCAAGAAACAGATCTTGGTGAGGCAACCCGAAATATTATCCCGTAAGCAAAACTGTCATCACAACTTATATTTGTCAGGTATCTTTAAATTCTGAAATTCCTCAATGTTTATTCCTTCTTGACAAACACTCTGTAAGGAGATCACTGTGTATTTTTTCCCCTCTCATGCATTCTGATGGCACTGTTTGATTTCAAAAGTTCTTCATCACTGCAATATGGATGTAAATCTTCTCCCAACCTGATTATTAATATTATTGATGAAAATAATAACTAAAACACTGATCAAGAGACACCTCAATTAAATAGAGTTGGGAGACCAGAAGAGGGCGCTTTCACACCTCGTGATGAAACCAGAGTCGGACAGGAAGCAGAAAGACCCCTTCTGTCAAGGATTCAGCCAATGAAAAGCCAAGCACCATTTCTTTACTCTAGGTCTCCCAAGTTCCTTTTCTCCAGTGTAAAAGGGTTCTCTTTCCTTTTTTTTGTGCAGGGATTTGCATATAGCTCCTCATGGTTGCAGACCCGAAACTGCAAATCTCTGTTGATCCCAAGGAAAATCATCTTTGTTGGGGAAATATCTGACAGTCTATTTGTCTCAGGTCAATACAGCAAAAACAGCTCCTGCCATTTGCTGAGCACTCACTATATACCAGGCCCTATTCTGGGCCTTATTCTTATGTCATCTCATTTGGTAATCCTGTGAGGCAGAAGTATTACACCCATGTTAGAGACAAGGAAACCCAAACTCGGACATGTAAGGTAAAACCCAAGTTCCACACTCCAGTTTGCTTGACACTGAAGGCGCTGGTCTTTCCACTGTCCTCTTCCTCTGCAAATGGTTAGGAAGTTTCAACGATTTAGGTGTTAACTTTCCTCAGGGAAATCACAGACGTAATTATTTGCTTTCACAAGGCCAAATCCTACCTGCTAAATGTTTGGTTTCTCAGAAGCCATTCTGAGAATGATTAATGCTCAATTATTAATGCCATCCTTTTTATTATCAAACACTATTAGGTCTAGATATTTTAGTCCAGTATGTAAAGCCTTATTACTTATTTATCAAAGATACAACTAAAGTCTTACTTTAGAGATAAAGCGTGAGATTGTGCTGACCCGATTGCCCACAATTTTTTTCCATCTTCAGGGTTTGTTTTTTTTTTTTTTTTCTGTTTTTCTTCTAAAACCTGAACTTGATTAAAATGTAAAATAAAATATTGTGTAATAACTTTTTCTAGGCATTTAAGTCAACCTTTTTAAAAAGGCATTTTTAATACCAAAATCTTCAGAGAGTACTAATTCTTGTCAGAAATGTAAGTGATGACCCAAAGGATCATATATAGGTAATGGAAACTGGCAGTTTGAGGAGCTTTGCCTGAAAAAAAAAACATTCAAGATGTTGAGTCTGTGTTTCAGCAACATCTATGGGTCAATTCTAAAATTTCACTGCTCTTAGACTGGGTGAATTATCCATTTACAGGGGAATACAAATACAACCCTCTCTTCAAAACACACACACATAGAAACATATGTAACACAAACATTTGTTCTCACTGCTTTGCAATATTACCGAGAGTGTGCTTGCCAGTCAGTGTCATATTCCTTTATACCATATTAGTTGAAATTGCTAGTGGTTTGAAGCACTTTACTCAGATTCGGGAGAACTGGCTCTGTGTGTGTCTTCCTATAGGACAATCTTTCTATACCTCAATTTTGACCATGGCGAAATGATTGTATTAAAACATATCTTATTTATTTCACATAACAAGTAACATGGACCGACAGAACAGAGGTAAAGGGTCTGCTGGCTTAGGGGAGCAGTCACGGGGACTCTCCCACTCCTGGCAGGGCCCACTGAGACATCTGTATAGGTTTTAAACAGAACCAGTGTGTAACAATGACAAACAAACAAGATACAGTCTTCCTTCCTTGAAACCTGGCATTAAATGAAAAAGCAAAAATTTTTTTAAATTGGTATAAGATAGCACAGTGTAGGGAATAAGATTTAAGATTTTGTTTTTAAATAAAAAGTAACATTCCACAAGTATATACTGTAAGACAATCACTGTGTCAAACATTTCCATCATTCCATGCATAAATGCATATATCCTTTCAGACCATGTTTTTCCCTGGATATAAGCCCAGGAGTGTGACTGTAGGGTCATAGGGTACCTCTGTTTTCAGTTTCTTAAGGAACCTCTCTCCTGTTCTCAGAGAAGACATCTGCATGTCTCCTGTGAAGAAATGTCTACTTAGACCTTCTGCCCATTTTTCTGTCGGGTTGCTTGTTTCCATATTGAGCTCCTTGTATATTTTGGAGATTAATCCCTTGTCAGTTGCTTCATTTGCAGTTTTCTCCATTCTGAGAAAATGACATGTAACATGTCATTTGTCCTCACAAAATTCCTTATTAGATAGATACTATTCCCCTTTGGTAATCAGGCAATCAGAAAGGTTAAGAATTCAAATCTCATAAAAATCCAAGCATGTCTAAGGCTCCAAGCCCATTAAAAATCATTGCAGCTTTCAAAGAGACATTTAGGTTTTTTTTATTAATTTTTATTGGAATATAGAGTTGTCTTACAATATTGTGTTAGTTTCTGCTGTACAGCAAAGTGAATCTGTTATATACATATTATACCCACTCTTCTGGATTCCCTTCCCATTCAGGTCTTTAAGTAGAGTTCCCTGTGCTGTACAGTAGGTTCTCACTATTATTACTATTTGATAGTAATTTGATAGGGATTACATTGAAACTTCAGATTCCTTATTTGCAAAATAAGCAAACTAACATCTATCTTGCAGGATTATTGCATGTACTAAATGGGATAAAATATTTCTAGGCTAGTTCCCTATATTTTATGCAATAAAAACCCTAGTTTTTTATTACTATTATCTTATTATTATTTAAAGTAGTAATAGAAAATTTGTGAATTATTTTCAGATATCTTATAAATGTTTGTTGAGATTTGGGGAACAAGTGCTAAGGGAATTCAGCACCACCAAACCAGCATTACAACAAATCCTAAAGGGACTTCTCGAGCTAGAAAAGCCATGAGCAGACTCAAGAAAATCACTAATGGAGAAGCTCACTGGTAAAGGCAAATATAAAGTAAGGTAGGAAATCACCTATACACACATATGATATCATAATCAGCAGCCATGAGAAGAAGAGAGATTTAGGGAACAAAAAATGTCTTAGATGTATAGCTGTGGAATAGAATGTAAACAGAGAATAGAACACTTTATAGTACAACCTGTTATATCTTGGCTTAACTTTCTAAGCAAAGACTGTCAAGGGTTGTGGTAGACGGAATATTGTTCTTCCAAAGATGTCTATCTTCTAATCCCTGGAATTTATGAATATGTTAACTTTCATGGCAAAAGTACCTCTGCAGTCACGATTAAATTAAGGACCCTAAAATGGGAAGATTATCCTGGATTATTTAGGAGCATCCAGTGTAATCTCAGTGTCTTTATATACAGAAAAGGATATGTTCGGACAGAAACAGAGTCAGAGAGGAATTTAAGGATGCTATGTTTCTGGTTTTAAGGATGGAGTTCAGTTCAGTTCAGTCACTCAGTCATGTCCGACTCTCTGTGACCCCATGGACTGCAGCACACCAGGCTTCCCTGTCCATCACCAACTCCTAGAATTTACTCAAACTCATGTCCATTGAGTCAGTGGTGCCATCTGACCATCTCATCCTCTGTCATCCCCTTGATGGAGAAGAGGCCACAAATCAAGGAATAAGGTATCCTCTAGAAGCTGGAGGGTCTTCCTGGTGGCTCAGACAGTAAAGAGTCTTCCTGAAATGCAGGAAGCCCGGATTGGATCCCTGAGTTGGGAAGATCACCTGGAGAAGGGAACAAATACCTGCTCTAGTTCTCTCGCCTGGAGAATTCCATGGACAAGAATGTGGCAAGCCACAGTCCATGGGGTCACAAACACAAAAAGCTAGAAAATGCAAGGAAACTGACTCCCCGCTAGAAACTTCAGAAGGAACAGAGCTCTGTGGACACATTACTTTTATTCCAAAAGACCCATTTGGGACTCTTGAAATTTAGAAACATAAAAAAATATATATGTATGTTGTTGTAAACAACAAAGTTTGCGATAACTAGTTACAGCAGTGATGGGTAAGTGTGCTTAATGATGTTGATCTATCTAAAATCTGAAGGAGAGAAAAATACCAAGAATCCATTGTAATCTTAAAAACTTCCCAGAGGAAATGATACACCAGCAGACTACTGATGATTATTCGTCTCCCTCAGCCAGTCTATCTTTAGCATAGATGACGACATAGAGTAACCATGGCTTAAAAGTATCAGTGGTCTATTCCTTAAAGGGGCAGATGTAGGGCTATATTTTAGCAAGGCTTTTCTGCTTTAAAGCCTGTGTTTCTGTCGTTGTCTGAAGCATGCAGCCAGGACATGCAACTCTGCAATGTCATGACTCCCAGTCTCTTCTCTCCCAAGGAAAGAATGGAAGCTTTCTTGATATTCTAGAGAAATCTGTGCTTAATATTTAAGAGAGGCAGAAGAGTATACTGTGGGAGCCTACACAACCATTCAAAATGATGTTCAGAAAGGGTTTTTGGTTGTGTGGAAAATACTGATTTTATGATGAGAAGGGGGAAATACAATCTGAAAACTATACCCTTAATGATATATCAGAGATAGCAAATGCACTACAGAAAGATTAAATGAAATACACTAATATGTTAACACTAATTGCTTCTGGGTGGTGGGATTGTGGATGACTTCTGTGTGTGTGTGCTCAGTCATGTCCAACTCTTTGTGACCCTACGGACTGCAGCCTACAAGGCTCTTCTGTCCAGGGAATTCTCCAGGTAAGAATCCTGGAGTGGGTTGCTACATCCTCATCTAGCAGATGTTCCAGACCCAGGGATTGAACCCACGTCTCTTGCATCTTCTGCATTTCAGGCAGATTCTTTACCCAATGAGCCACCTGGGAAGCCCATTTATCTGTGTATGCTTCTATAATTTCCAAATTTTCTATAATATGCATATATTATCTTTACAAAATGAAACTAATATAAACTGTAAGAAAATAAAATAATAAAATCAGGTAAAATGAAGGTATCAGTGGTCAAAGTCATTCATTTTAATTCCCTTGCTCTAATTCTGGGTTCATTCCATAATCTTATTTATTATAATTTGGCTTCCTAGGTAGACAGTTATACTGTGAAGACTGACTGAATTGCCAACAAAATTTTTTGCTCACTTGGCAGATTTATCCTTCACTTCAGATTGATTAGTTGGCTTCAGATTTCTATTCACTCTTTCACTCATATATTCAACAAATATTCATTGAACCTCACTAGTTGTCAGGTACAATACTATTCCAGGTGCAGAAATAAATCAAGTACAGTTTCTCCTGTTACAGCTTTCACAGTCTGATAAGGGAGATGACCTGAAGTAGGATAAACAAATCAAGATGGATAAACTAATCAAACTAAACTAATCATTGTGAGTGCTAAGTGAGAGTTGCTCAGTCATGTCCGACTCTTTGTGACCCCATGGACTACACAGTCCATGGAATTCTCCAGACCAGAATACTGGAGTGTGTAGCCTATCCCTTCTCCAGGGTATCTTCCCAACCCAGGAATCAAACCCAAGTCTCCCGCATTGCAGGCGGGTTCTTTACCAACTGAGCTATCAGGGAAGCCCTAAAGTGAAAGTATAAGTGCTAAGTATACTTAGTAAGTACACTTACTAAATACGTTAGTGAAAATATAAATGCTGAGGCAGGAGTAAATACAGGGTATTACTGAAGCACCAAGAGTGTAGCTGATTTAGATTCCTGGAATCTGGCAAGGCTTTGAAGAGAAGCCATGTGTATATTGAGATTAAACATCTTATTAATTTGGTTGACCTGAGTCAATACTTTGAACCTGATCACTCCTGGATGTATTGACAAAACTGAGCTCATGTTTTTACAAAGCTGATGTACTAAGTGCTAACAAATAATAAAGTGTAGAATGCTCTGCTGGAACATCCAACCCTTCTGACATTCTGGACATATCATGTGTGTGTGTGTGTGTGTATAGTCTCTTTAAAATATAACATCCCTTTAATGATAATTAGATCTTGCCTTTCCTGTGGTCCTTTCAAGTTCAACTCAAGGCAAAGAGAATTTCACACTATGTATTCTAGTAGTCAGATCATTTTCTAGCCAGGAAAGATGACTTCAAAAGAAATCATTCAACCTTAAAATGTATCCTAAGAAATGGAATGAATTAGCATAGAGTAATGGTTACATTTGGATTTTGCACTAACCCTATTCTCAAATTCAAACCTGATTTATCCTTTATTATAAACAACTATATCTCTTCATATTACTGCTTCAAATAAAAATCATAAGATGTGTTTGGGAGAAGGTAAAGGTATTTTAATACTTTGCTAGAAATGTGTTTAGTTTGTAAAAATCATCCTAGAGCTATAAAAACAAAACTTTATTAGGTAATTCTTTTGCGATACCAGTTCATGCTTAGCAAACAGAGAGATAATATTTGATTTTTGTAATATAGACACAGACATTCTATTCTCTATAGAGCAGCCAAAAAGATACAGTCCAAAATATAAATTGTATCATTGTATTCTCCTACTCAGGCTTACACAATGGCTCAGCAGAGAAAAAAAATCTACCTGCAATGCAGGAGACCCAGGAGAGGCAGCTTTGATCCTTGGGTCAGGAAGATCCTCTGGAGGAGGGCACCCCAATATTCTTTATGGGAAAATCCTGTGGATAGGGGAGCCTGGCAGGCTACAATTCATAGATTTGCAGAGTCAGACACAACCGATACAACTGAGCAGCAGCCTACTCTCCTCCTACTCTTACTTTATTCTGAATGAAACCATGAGTCCTTACTTTGGTTTATAAGATACACGGGAGCTGCTGCCTCATTCATTTTAGCTTCCATGACACCTCTCTGATCTCACTTTCTATCATACTTCTTGTTCAGTGCACCATTCTGGCCATTTTGCTGTTCCTTGAACCTAGGAAATGTGGTCTAGCCTCAGGGCCCTTATGCTAGCTATTTCCTTTCATTTGGTTACTCCATTATATGCACACCTAACTTTATTTTCTTGGGCTTTTGCTTAGATGTCATTCTTAATAGAAGTTTCTTCCCTCATCCTGCTACCTAAAACAGTCTCTCATTGTCATTCTTCCCAGCATCACGTCCCCACATCACCATTTTTTATTATGCTTTTTCCCCCTAGCATTTACCACCATCTGGTATTATATTATATGCTTATGTGTTTATTGTTAGTCTATTCCACCGTAATTAAGTTTGTGCAGAAAGGAGCTTCTGTTTTATTTACCTTAGTGATTTCGTTGGTGCTGGATACAAAGTAGATACTCAGTAAGCATTTATTGTTGACTTAATGTAGGTATACAGACTATATGGACTCTTTCAACACAGCTGACCCTCCTGATACCAATATACAGAAATTCTGGAAAAGTATAAAAACAAATATTTTAAACATAGAGCTTAGCTCAAACTCAAGAACTGAAATTGTCTACATACCAAAATGTAGCATAAACTTGAAGCCAGGACAATCACCTTATAAGCCAACAGTAACACATATATATCGACTACAGTAACATATATATATTGACTATATAAATCATAATAGCTTGAAACTGGAGTTTTAATATCCACTTGGGCAAAGAAGATGTGTCATGGATTTAAACTTGTGAGCCTTGCTTCTAGAAGGCCTGAATTCTGGCAAAGCTGCTCCTTAGATAAAGAATTTTAAAAATCTCTGACCTTGTCTTAAGGAAGCAACAGGAAAGATGGTCTCTACTTAAAAATAAAAAGTTGATTGAAATAATCTAAATCTGCAAGCCAAGTCCTCTTGTGGCTGTGGACGACAAACCTACAGTTCCCATGTCATATGAGACTCTCGAGTCAAGAAATTAGTGCAAAAATATGTGGTTCTGAACAAGTGAAAAATTTGAAGTGTTCAGCAGAAGCAATCACACAGTTTTTCTCTAGTGATGCTTCCCCAGCTCATGGCAAGTGTAAAGACTGTTAAACTGTTCTACCACAGTTGAACTCATGACACTAAATGACAAACTACATGCAGAAGTGCTCTACCAGGAGAAAGAGTCAGCACACATTACAAATGGAAGGATTAACATATGAAGAATTTGGAAAAAGAACTGAATGATTCGGGAGAAAGTATAAAATCTATGTGTTTAAAAATGAGAAGCTAGTGGATGAATTGAACAGCAGATTTTTCATAGCTGAAAAGGGAATTGGTGAATTGAAATTATGCAGAATACAAACTATGAAGAAAAGTGATGGAAGATAAGAAAAAGATTTGGATATGAAGGATAGAAAGAGCAACTCAATTAAAACTACTCAGAAGGAGATGACAGAATGAGGAAGTGGCAATATTGGAAGACTCAATGGTTGGAAATTTTTCAAATTAAGGAAAGACATGAATCTTCATGTTTAAAGAATCTCGGGCTTCCCAGGTGGCTCAGAGGTAAAGAACCCCCTGCCAATGCAGGAGATGCAGGGGACGTGGGTTCATCCCTGGATCAGGATGATCCCCTGGAGGCAGAAATGGCAACCCACTTCAGTATTCTTGCCTGGAAAATCCCATGGACAGAGGAGCCTGGTGGATTACAGTCTATAGGGTCACACAAAGAGTTGAACATGACTGAGAGACTAAGCACGCACAATGCCATTCATATCAAATTCTAAGCAACATAAAGAAAAATAAATTCAGTTTTAGGCACCTTCTTGTTAAACTGCAGACTGCCAAACACAAAAAGAAACCTTTAAAGACAATTGGAACTTAATCAGAGTTCAGTTACTCTTATTGTGCTTGTCATACAATAATTAGAAACACTGAGTTAATTAAGGTGAAACTGCCATTCTGGAAGTCCAAAGAAGTGTAAGATGTTGATAGTCTGGCAAAACTGGAAAGGAAAACTAACATTGATGAGTAGCTACTCTGTGCCAGATATTGTCAGATTTTTTAAAAAACATGTATCTAATTTAACACCCAAGAATCCTTAAAATCAGATTAACTACATTTTATTTAAAAAGTGAAAGTGAGTTCAGATATAGGTATCTTGCTCAATCATGATATTGATGAATGAAAGAGTCAGAATTCCTGAGGATTGGCCCCAAATTACACTAAACAGATATAAGAACTCAAACCAGAACAGAACAAAACCCCACAGCTATACTACTAAACTGGTTGTGTAATTTTAGAGAAGATATGTAGCTTGTTTTCTCAACCATAAAGTGGAAGTAAAAATAGAACTAACCTCATAGGATTGTTGTAGGGAATATTTATCATATGTGAAAAATATTCAATTTGGCACATATTGAATACTTCTTAAATGCTAGCCATTTGTATTAATTCCAGCTAATAAATTCATTATAGCTAACTAATTAATGAAAGTTAACTATGACAGCAACCTCAGATATGCAGATGACAGAATTCATTATAGCTAACTAATTAATGAAAGTTAACTATGACAGCAACCTCAGATATGCAGATGACATCACCCTTATGGCAGAAAGTGAAGAGGAACTAAAAAGCCTCTTGATGAAAGTGAAAGTGGAGAGTGAAAAAGTTGGCTTAAAGCTCAACATTCAGAAAACAAAGATCATGGCATCCGGTCCCATCACTTCATGGGAAATAGATGGGGAAACAGTAGAAACAGTGTCAGACTTTATTTTTGGGGGCTCCAAGATCACAGCAGATGGTGACTGCAGCTATGAAATTAAAAGACGCTTACTCCTTGGAAGGAAAGTTATGACCAACCTCGATAGCATATTCAAAAGCAGAGACATTACTTTGCCAGAAAAGGTCCATCTAGTCAAGGCTATGGTTTTTCCAGTAGTAATGTATGGATGTGAGAGTTGAACTGTGAAGAAGGCTGAGCGCCGAAGAATGGATGCTTTTGAACTGTGGTGTTGGAGAAGACTCTTGAGAGTTCCTTGGACTGCAAGGAGATCTGGGTGTTCACTGGAAGGGCTGATGCTGAAGCTGAAACTCCAATACTCTGGCCACTTCATGTGAAGAGTTGACTCATTGGGAAAGACTCTGATGCTGGGAGGGATTGGGGGCAGAAGGAGAAGGGGATGGCAGAGGATGAGATGGCTGGATGGCATCACCGACTAGAGGGACATGAGTTTGGGTAAACTCCGGGAGTTGGTGTTGGACAGGGAGGCCTGGCGTGCTGCAATGCATGAAGTTGCAAAGAGTCGGACATGACTGAGTGACTGAACTGAACTGAACTATGACAGCAGTCACTCATTCTAGGAAGACAACATGTTTTATGCATTTTTTTAAAATTCTCTATAACCATACATAACAGGGATTTTATTAACATTGAGTGAATTATTACTAAAGTGCAATAATTTATGTTCACAGTATTGACTATAGAAATATAAAAGAAGGTTAGACTTCGTCTGGTATTCTCTAAGACTGAAACAGCCAAGAAATCCATTTAGAAATTTCCCATCAAATGTGGTAGTTTGCAAAACTTTGAAGAATAAACTAAAGATCTCAGGAAAATTTTTTACATGGAACAGTATCTTCCCTTGAGTTTAGGATTCAATGCCTAAATACTGTACTCCAGAAGGAGAAAAATATGTCTGTTTCTCAGAAGATGTTCTTTGGATTAAAAAAAAAAAAAGACAACAATATCTATCAAATGGGCTTGATGGGTGTGCCAGGAAAAGTATAATGCATTAAAAGAGGATTATAATGTCTAGCTTGTAGTTTCCTGATGGACAGTGTGAAAACACTCTTTTCGCCTAAATTTGTCATTAAAACATTTTTTAAGCTATAATGTCATTCTTTCTTCAATCTAATATAGGAATAATCAAATGAAATGAATAAATGTATGGATAATAAAAATGAACACAATCTTTGGAATGCTTGCCATACTTTTGCTTTGGACTCCTCATTGAAAAAATTCCTCCTTCGGGAACTATTGAAATTACTTTAGATCATATCAGAATTTGTATACATTTTCTCTCTCCTACAGCATGTGAAATAATGCCAGTATTTAGTAGGTTCCAAAGAAATCTTTATTAAGTGTTAATTAGATAACTTAGATTGACAACTACTTAGGTGCCAACTAGTATGCTAATAGCCAAGGATGTCAGGACTTAAATAGCCCAGTGCTTATATGAATGCTTCCATCAACAACAGTCTTCAATCCTAAGTAACCACTGAAGGGTGTGTGTGGTCTCTCCTGATGCCAGTCACCAATGACTGGCTATTTACATATTCTGATTCCCAAACTTCCCTAATGATAAAAACCATGTGAGATGCATGAGAAAAATGCAGTTCGGCCCCTGCCTAGAAATTCTGATATGTGTGTGTGTGTGTGTGTGACTCAGTCATGTCCAACTCTTCATGACCCCATGGACTGTAAGCTGCCAGGCTCCTCTATCCATGGGATTCTCCAGGCAAGAGGACTGGAATGGGTTGCCTCTTTCTTCTTCAGGGGATCTTCCTGACCCAGGAATTGAACCCAGGCTCCTCCCCTGCAGGCAGATTTACCATCTGAGCCACCAGGAAAGCACGTAAATTCTGATTCTGTAAATCTAAATGGACTCAGGTTTGTAGATTTTTTTTTTTTAAAAGAATGGTTTTTATGATTAGATAATAATTGGTTTAAAAAAAAAAAAAACTAAACTAAAACTATTTTAATCCTCACAGCAACCTTTTGAGGTAAGTGAGGTGAATTTGTTGAGACTTAGAACCATTTTGTGACATGTTCAAAGTCAACCATCTAGCAAAGGACAAAACTAGGATTCAAAATTAATGCTGCATTCCCCAAAGCCTGCAAATCTACTGCTCGGCTTTCTCTGCCAAGGCAGGCAAAAGGCTTTCACATTACTGCTGTTCTTCCAACTTGAAGAAGCCAGGGATGCCCTCGAACTAGGCCCCTGGATACAGAGGTCAGTTTCCAACTAACTTAACTGGGACCAGGACGCAGACTGTGTATTGGAGTCAGAGCACAAGTGGATCTGGTTTGGTTTAAACTCTGATCCAGTCTGACAAGAAAAAAAAAAAAAGTCAGCTGTTTGGGGGTCTCTGCCTTTGCCCCCTTAGCGCACAGGAAGCTCTATTTTCAGCCAAGGAAACCAGAGGTCTTTCAGTCTATCGCTGTTCCTTCTTACATATGGGCGACAGGCCAGGTAGCATTTCCGAAGGCAATAGGCTTGTCTCAGTAAAGGCACAGAGACAGCGCTGCCTGTGACCTCCCAGTAGAGCACCATTGCACCTTCTGTGTCACGCACAGGTGTTTTTCAGCTTTTCTGCCTGAGAACTTCGTCTGTTCTCAGATTTCTGAGTAAACAATGTCAATATTTACTAAGAACTTCCAGGTGCATGGAGAACATTGTGAGCAAAGCAGATCCAACCGTCAGGTTGCTGAGTCTTAAAAACATCAGGTTTGAGAGAATGTGAGAGAGGAACGGACTGCTCTGTCCTGTGAGCTTCCCCTTTATTTACCTTGTTGATGCGTTTTTCTTCTGCACTTGATTTTGCTCTCCTTTAGAACGAGGACTGTTTGTCATTTATCTTTGGATTTCTAGGGTTTGCACAGGGCAGAACATAATGAATGTACAAGATGTTTTTTACTATGAATTGTGAAGGAATTTAACTATGTGATCTTAAGTGAAGAGCTTAATCTCATTTCTGAAAGATGTAAGTAATAATAACTGGCCACCTAGTTCACAAGGTGGTGGTACTAATGAAAGGAGACGTATGAGAACACTCTGTAAACCATAAAAATAATCACATATGAAGACAAGGCAGATGGATTATGTCCTGTCATTATCCAACCCAGTGGATGGTATTACCACAGTGTAAGTACTCAATGTCTGACAAGGAACTTGAACCTTAATTTACCATGAGCAGCACGGTGCTCAATTTCACTAAATTCTCACTTCAACCCCATAAAGTAAAGATACTGTGTGTGTGTGTGTGCTCAGTTGCTCAGTCATGTCCAACTTTTGGTGTCCCCATGGACTGTAGCCCATCAGGCTTCACTGTCTTTGGGATTTTTCCCAACAAGAATACTGGAATGGGTTGCCATTTCCTTCTCCAGGGATCTCCTGATTCAGAGATCAGTAAGTCCAAGCTCTTCCATAACTTGCTATAGGTGACCTTGGGAAAGTCATTGATCTTTTAAAAGTCTAGATAGATCAATGACTTTCCCAAGGTCACCTACAGCAAGTTATGGAAGAGCTTGGACTGACCGTGTGGGTATCATGTCAAAGTTTTGGTCCTTAACAATTAGTGAGCAAGAATGAATGGGGGGCGGTAAAAGAGAAGAGGGCGGAAGAAAATTTAACACAGAATTATAACTAAGGTAACGAATGCTAACACATAGGCAGCATAGAGAAGATATCAAACAATATTCCTGGGCATAATATATTTTTAAACTTAAGATATTTTTAAAAAATAAACATTCATGGCCTCAATACAGTCTCCTTAGGAAAACAACAAGCAAACAATCTCTGTAATCAGTTCCTTCAACAAATTTTACTACTAAAGCATGATGAGTATGTTGAAAGTTCTTGAAACTGTCAGCATCTGCTTTGCTGGGGCTCATCGCATCTGATCATTTATTTGACAGAGGAACAGCTCCAGCTTCTGCAGTTTTCCTTAAATTGCTGAGATTTTCCCCCCAATTAAATCACCCAGTGACAGCAGCAATTCTATTAGGCTACTTTCTTAACTCGGTCACAAAGCAGAAAGATAACAAGGCAAGGCATGCAACAATATAAACCTAGTTAAGAACCATCACTCAGTGGCTTCAGATCCAAATCAAGGCTATGAAATACAGGATGACATGAGATGCTGAAATGAAAGATAACAACCATGTTTCTCTGACGCTCAGGCATTATTACACAGCCACATTTTATATAACAGTCAGCTCAGAGGATTAGTAAAACACAGGCTGCAAAACCTGGAAACCCTCCTACCCACATTAAGCTAATTGAGTTGGAGACATCCAATTCATCACATTTGCAGCCTGATTTATAAGCAACTCACCCTGCCCTAGAGCAGAAAGTGAAATGTTATAAGCTAGCTATTCTTAAAATTTCAAGCCCAGCAACTCTGAACCTGTCAATATCTTAAAGGGAGAGAGAAAAGGAAGACTCTAATTCAAGCACACTTCTGTGACCCTGATGAAAAAATAAATACCCAGTGCACATTTTATGACTGACATTTCCATAAAGAGTCGAGCCATGAACCCTCTGTGCCTGAATCCTATAGAAAGTGCATCTTCATTTTAGCAAGTTGATGGGGTAATTTAAAGTCAGTTCTTTGCTGGGATGCAACTTCCATGCAGCATAAAGAAAATAATCTTATGACAGTTAAAAACCCAAATTCAGAGAGGCAAGATATTATAGCTCTTGGCTTGCAGGGCCAGGAAAAGCTTATGATACTAACTAATGAACACAGAAAACTGCCTCATACGTCAAAAACACTGGGAGGAATGGGAACAGAAGCATAAGCCTGGCATTTCAAGCACTCTCTTGAAGCAAATGGGCTGTCTCAGACCTTCTGCTGGTCCGGGGGAAGCTGTCGATCTCTGTTACTGAGAGCCTTCGTGGAATCAGGGGTGCCTCACTGATCAAAATCAGTTGCCTTCTATCTTTCCTGACATGTAAAAAAGATTTCTTCTAGAGGACAAGCATTTCTAAAGGGATGGAAGGAAACTTGAAATTCATTCCAACCAGAAATTCTTAACTTTGAGTCTGTGGTCCTGAGAGAGTCCATAGATGGGCTTTAAGTGATCCACCCTTTAAGCAATCATCCTTGAAATTTTATGCAAAAATTGTGTGGTATATATAAATAGCTGTGAAAGTGAAAGTGCTGTACTCAATATGCCAGCAAATCTGGAAAACTCAGAAGTGGCCACAGGGCTGGAAAAGGTCAGTTGTCATTCCAATCCCAAAGAAAGGCAATGCCAAAGAACGTTCAAACTACAGCACAATTGCACTCATCTCACATGCTAGCAAAGTAAGGCTCAAAATTCTCCAAGCCAGGCTTCAATAGTACATGAACCATGAATTTCCAGATGTTCAAGCTGGATTTAGAAAAGGCAGAGGAACCAGAGATCAAACTGCCAACATCTGCTGGATCATCAAAAAAGCAAGAGAGTTCCAGAAAAACATCTATTTCTACTTCATTGACTACGCCAAAGCCTTTGACTGTGTGGATCACAACAAACTGGAAAATTCTTAAAGACATGGGAATACCAGACCACCTGACCTGCCTCCTGAGAAATCTTTATGCAGGTCAAGAAGCAACAGTTAGAACTAGACATGGAACAATAGACTGGTTCCAAATCGGGAAAGGAGTACGTCAAGGCTGTATATTGTCACCCTGCTTATTTAACTTATATGCAGAGTATATCATGTGAAACGCCAGGCTGGATGAAACACAAGCTGGAATCAAGATGGCCAGGAGGAATGTCAATAACCTCAGACACACAGATGACACCACTCTTATGGCAGAAAGCAAAGAAGAACTAAAGAAACTCTTGATGAAAGTGAAAGAGGAGAGTGAAAAAGTTGGCTTAAAACTCAACATTCAGAAAACTAAGATCATGGCATCTGGTCCCATCACTTCATGGGAAATAGATGGGGAAACAATGGAAACAGTGAGATAATTTATTTTGGGGGGCTCCAAAATCACTGCAAATGGTGACTGTAGCCATGAAATTAAAAGATGCTTTCTCCTTGGAAGAAAAGCTATGACCAACCTAGATAGCATATTCAAAAGCAAAGACATTACTTTGTCAACAAAGGTCCGTCTAGTCAAAGCTATGGTTTTTTTCCAGTAGCCATGTATGGATGTGAGAGCTGGACTATAAAGAAAGCTGAGCACTGAAGAACTGATGCTTTTAAACTGTGGTGTTGGAGAAGACTCCTGAGAGTCCCTTGGACTGCAAAGAGATCAAACTAGTCCATCCTAAAGGAGATCAATCCTGAATGTTCATTGGAAGGACTGATGCTGAAAGCTGAAACTTCAATACTTTGGCCACTTGATGTGAAGAACCAACTTATTGGAAAAGACCCTGATGCTGGGAAAGATTGAAGGTGGGAGAAGGGGATGACAGAGAAAGAGATGGTTGGATGGCATCACTGACACAATGGACGTGAGTTTGAGTAGGCTCCAGGAGTGGGTGATGGATAGGGAAGCCTGGTGTACTGTAGTCCATGGGGTCACAAAGAGTAGGACACAACTGAGTGACTAAACTGACTGATAAATTGTTGCAGTTGTTGTTGTTTAGTAAGAAAAGGACTCTTTGTTTTGTTTTTGTAATTAATTTCTCAAAAAGGCTTATCACTTTGAAATGGTTAAAAACACTGTTGTCCAACATCCTATCTCATATCTAAATCATCTCTACAGTATTTTATTGAGGATTTTCTAGACTCTGTTTGAGGTACCTTCAGTGGCAGGAAGTTCACTATCATTTAAGGCAGCCCATTCTACCTTCAGACTGCTTGACTGAAATAAACAAATAAGTTACATAGACTTTGTCTTATTGTTTACTCTAGAGGTCACCGGGCCTAGAGAAATTATAGAGAATAGTCACTGGTGATAAACAATTCAAAGCCAGAAACAGCCATGTCCTCTAAGCTGAGTCTCTTCTCCAGGGATCACATCAGTCATGCTTTTGATGTTTCCATTTGAGATGATTTTAATCCCCTCACCGGACTATTTGCCCCTCTCTGGTAGCTCTCCAATTTGCTGCCCTTCTCCCTGAAATATGCTTCTTAGATCCTAACGCCACAGTCTGGAACAGTGCAGAATTATCTCTCATTGTTCTTGATATAACAATTCCATTACTGTGGCTGAAAATTGCATTGCCTTTTTAAAGAGCCCCATATACAGACAACTCTGACCCCCTCAAGCTCAGTTTTCTTTATTGTGTGTTGCTCATTTGTTCCCCACTGATTATTCTAAAAAAAAAAAAAAAAGTAGAAAAGAGAAGGGAAAGGAAAAGAGAGACTAAAGAAACAGGAAGGGAAAGTGCAGGTAGCCATAGGAACATGGCAGGGAGCTGGAGACAGGGCTTTAAGCACTGGGAGTAAAATTCAAGCTGACCAACAACCATTTCTCAGTCTTAATAACTACCCTAAATGTGTTTAGCACTATCCTCAGTGTACAAATGTGGAAACTAGAATTCACAGTGAAAGTGCAAGTCACTCAGTCGTGTCCGACTCTTTGCGACCCCATGCAGTATACAGTCCATGGAGACCTCCAGGCCAGAACACTGGAGTGGGTGGCCTATCCCTTCTCCAGGGGATCTGCCGAACCCAGGGGTCGAACCCAGTTCTCCCACATTGCAGGCGGATTCTTTACCAGCTGAGCCACCAGGGAAGCCCAGAGTTCACAGAGGCTCAGTGATTTCTCAAACAGCATACTTCTGATGCCCAACCCACACTGCCCAGCAGCTCTGGTAAACTACCTGATAAGATAGCATTGCCACTGCCTAGGCTGGTCTTTTAGATATGGCTTCTTTAACATTTGTTTTTAAAGAGCTATTTCATCAGCAGTTACACAAATATTCGAAGCCATCTCTGAGGTAACTAATGAAGAGGCAGACGCTATTCTTATTGAATCAAACTAATACAGGTGATTTAACTGGAGAGATTGAAGGTGAGAGAGATTTTTATGCATTTTCAACAACCTCAGCCTGGCCCTTTGAGAAAGCTGAAAATTGGCATCAACAAATACAAAGTTAGTGATAATTTCTAGCAACATTTCCTGGAAATTGGAATAAGTAAACCTCTGTGACCTGCTGAGCAGAACACACCTGCTTCTTTCCTTTTCTTTAGAAATAGAGGAATAAATTCTGGTCTGAGAATCTGGGACCCGAATTCCTGTCTCAGCTTTAGCATTAACTGTGTGTCCGCCCGGCGAAAATCTCACAACCAACCTTACTCGTGGTTTCTTTATATGTAAAATAACAGAGTTAGACTATAGTATTTCACACGTTCCTGCTCAGTTCTAAGCTCTCTAGTTCTGAGGGCTTACTGTTGAATTCAGGTCATCTGGCTCCTTAGAGAACTTATTGCCTGGGTCTATGCAGTTCATTCTCTAAGTTGTATCAGGGTCTCAGGTTGTTTGAGGAGGAGCCCCCTATTCTAACTCATATAAATATGCTCAATGTCTAGTGGCAGTGCCGTTTTAATTATTCATAATAGATAAATTAAGCTTATTTTAGAAAGTCTATATGCACATTTTATATCGCTTGTTTATAATTAAAAGCTGGTTATATAAATCGTTCTCTGAGAAAATAAGCTACCAGTAAAACAACTTATTCAATTTCTTCCCTCATAATGGGTGCATGCTCGGTTGATTCAGTGGTCTGGCCTGGAAAATCCCATGGCCGGAGGAGCCTGGTAGGCTGCAGTCCACGGGGTCCCGAAGAGTAGGGCACGACTGAGAGACTTCACTTTCACTTTTCACTTTCATGCACTGGAGAAGGAAATGGCAACCCACTCCAGTGTTCCTGCCTGGAGAATCCCAGGGACGGGGGAGCCTGGTGGGCTGCCGTCTATGGGGTCGCACAGAGTCGGACACGACTGAAGCGACTTAGCAGCAGCATTCTTTGTGACACTATGAAGTGCAACCAATCAGGCCCCTCTGTCCACGGGATTCTCCAGGCAAGGATACTGGAGTGGGTTGCCATGCCCTCTTCCAGAGGGTCTTCCTGACTCAGGGACCGAACCTGCATCTCTGACGTCCCCTTCATTGGCAGGTGGGTTCTTTACCACTAGCGCCACCTGGGAAGCCCTCCCACATAATACGAGAAGATAAAACCAGAACATTTCTAGAGTACCCGATCTGGAGGTTCAATCACTAGGATTTCAAACTGATTTTTGAAATGACTTCCACATGTGCCCTGTGGCCCATAGGTGGGGCTGGAGGAGACTGTCCTGCACTGGTGCTGCAGGTAAAGTGACTTCAGGAAGCGCCTCTAGAATGCATTTTAAATGCACTTACCTGTGACCCCAAATTGGCCACAAGTTCAAACACACTCCATGTTCTGCCAATAAAGAAGGAACAAATCAACTGCTTTCAGTGATTTCGGAGTCAGTTGGCCTGGGAGCGCGGCCTTGGGGTTAAATTCTCTCACTCGACTCTTGCAACTCCTCTGAGAGTTGGGGAAAATCAATTCAACATTCTCTGCCATTCTCTCTTAAATAAATGTTATGAGGCTTCTTTTGTTTATGTCTATAGAGGAATTTAAAAACTGCCTCCTGGAATGCCATTCATACTTAGTAAGGTTATATAAATCCTCAGCTATATAGTTTCTGTTCACTGCATGATTCACATGGTTTCCTTAATGTATTTAAGTTCTTCATAGAGAAAGGCTCTATTTCTTACTTCCTTTACCATGTCTCATTGTGTTTAGTAAAGTTCTAGCAATACATGTGGCAATCATTCAGTAAACACTGTGCCATCATGGAGTTCAAGACTGCAGTTTTCAATGTTAGCGTGTGACAAAGTCACCTGGAGAGGAAATAAAAATTCAGAGCCCAGGATTGGTGAAGTGCTATGGAACTGGGCCTCTGTGACTCTGATATGCAATCAAGTTTCACAGCTTCCTGTTTAAGTGTCTCAACTGGTAATGGCAGCAACAACAGACAATAGAAGAAAACAGCAGAGCAATAGTTAATACTATAAAGTGTTCAAATTTCAGGCTCGGCCTCTTCTGACCAATGTGTTTTTAGGAAATGATTAAACTTTTCTGGGCTTAAGGTTTTCTTCCCTACTTACCCACCTTCTATACTACGGGAAAACTGGACCAGATCAGTGGCTTCCTGGCTTTCTTGACCTTGATTACAGTCAGAAGTATACATTGTGAGCCAGAACACATCCACGTTAAACTGAAGCACAGGTTTCTGCTTTTGATGTTCTCTCATATTTCCTATTGTTCTTTTATTCTAGTCTAAAATTACAAAATAAATTGATTTCACATTTGATGGTAAGTCAGTTGCAGTTTGAAAATCCTGGACTTGATGATTTCTACTATCCCCTTCAGTTTTACAATTATATGGTTCTCATTTGCTGGTGAATAATTTAGCACCGTGACCAAGAGTGAGGGGTCTGATGTCAGACTAGCCCCACTCATACCCCAGATCTAAGAAGAACTAAATGTGTAACCTTAGAAAAGCTTTTCTACCTTCTGAGCACACACTTTCCTTGTCCATAAAGTGGGAATAATAAGAAAACCAATCTTACAGGGTGGCTTAGTGAAATAACCCAACGCATGCAAAGCATTTAGAACAGTGCCAGCATATATCAGGAATTCAATAAATACTATACTTTATATTGTTATTATTTCTCCTAAAACAAACTTTATATAGAAAATTTGGTGAGAAAATATAAAAAGTGAGCAAACATAAAAAGAAAAATTCACAAAACTGAATTTTAGACCTTAGCAGCTCCTTCATAGGACCCCCCTCCATTGCCCCCGTCAAAGTAACTTAGTAGTTTTGTTGAACAAATATAAATGGACAAACACAAACTATTGATACAAGCAAAATCTCCTTGTTAAAGGAAACCCCAGGTAACATACACTTGATTTCAACAATAAAATTGTACCACACAAAATTATGCTAGAGTTATCCCTTCCAGTTCAAAGAAGTGGGATTTGATCTGTATTTAGAATTAGTGAGTTCTGATTATAAATACATTGCCAGACATAAAACAAAAACTGTTTCCATTTTCATGGGTTAATAATATTCTCCAAACTTTTAATATAGCTAATGTGTGAATTCAGTAAGGGCATTATATATCTCTATTTTATTGCCCAACAGTTGCTAGGTATGCACTTGTTACTATGAAGCAATGCTTTTTATTTTTTAAGCAGTACATCCTTAAGTAATACAAAATTATATAACTAAATCAGTGCTTCCCACCAAGTAGCTACCTTGAAAGATTGATTATAACGTTCTGCTGCTGCTACTGCTGCTAAGTCGCTTCAGTCGTGTCCGACTCTGTGCAACCCCATAGACGGCAGCCCACCAGGCTCCCTTGTCCCTGGGATTCTCCAGGCAAGAACACTGGAGTGGGTTGCCATTTCCTTCTCCAATGCATGAAAGTGAAAAGGGAAAGTGAAGTTGCTGAAGTTGCTCAGTCGTGTCCGACTCTTAGTGACCCCATGGACTGCAGCCTACCAGGCTCTTCCGTCCATGGGATTTTCCAGGCAAGAGTACTGGAGTGGGGTGCCATTGCCTTCTCTGTTATAATGTTCTAACATTCTCCAAAACTAGCCACAAAGCAGAGTATGTTTCTTAATGCTTCAGCAAAGTTTAGTTTGGATTAGTCAAAACCTGGCTGTGTTCCCAACTTATTTGCTATACTTTATTTGAACTAGTCAAAGGGACATTCACTTTTACATGAAAGACAACAATTTTGAACGATACACCTTTGCTTAGCTGAGATGGGGGTATTCTGCAGAATAAAACCATTCTCTTAAAGACAGCACAAGCGAAAATATAACAAGAGTTCATCTCTACTGAGAGTTCAAAGAGTTGATTAACCTTAAATTTAGATCTCTTCTTATATACACATACATTTTCTACTTTATAAATGAAAACGAATTATCATTTACTGAACACCTACTAGGTGCCAAGTCCTATTCTAAAGACTCGCCACATATTATCTTAAGTAAGTTCCTACAATAACCCTGTGAGTTTCATGTTATTATTTACCATAGGAGAGAAGCCAATAGGTTTGCTAAAGGACACAGCTAGAAATAAAGAGAGCCAGAATTTGAGCCCAAGGAGGTCTGCTTTCCCCTGTACATTATTGCTTTTCTGGATTAGCTGGGGAAGAGTTTAAAAAAAAAATCTAAAACTCAGTGGATATCAACACTTATTTATGAATAAATGCATGAGATGTGGAATAATGTATAGACACACACACACACACACACACACACACACACACACATATGGGCTTCTCTGGTGGCACAGATGTTAAAGAATCTGCCTGAAATCCAGGAGACCCAGGTTCAATCCCTGGGTCGGGAAGATCCCCTGGAGAAGGAAATGGTAATCCACTCCAGTATCCTTGCTGGGAAACTCCATGGACAAAAGAGGCTGGCGAGCTATAGTCCATGGGGTTGCAAAGACTTGGACATGACTGAGAGACTTTTACTTCACTTCACATATACATATATATATGTATGTGTGTGTACTAATAAAAACTATTGAAAACGTGCTTACTAAAAGGTTACAACTCTGAATTTCTTTAAAGGGGGAGGAGTGTAGGAGTTACACATTGTTTTAGAGCAACAATAACCACAGCATCATTACCAACAGATATAATAAGCATCCTTTAGGGTGGGCAGCCTCTGTGAGCTTTATGTATATTACTTCTAATTTTTATAGAAAGCCTTGGCAGTAGTGAAATCCTAGTCTTAAGAAGCAGTGTGTTGAGTCTTGAGTTAACCCTTTGCTGCTGCTGCTAAGTCGCGTCAGTCGTGTCTGACTCTGTGCGACCCCATAGACGGCAGCCCACCAGGCTCCCCGTCCCTGGGATTCTCCAGGCAAGAACACTGGAGTGGGTTGCCATTTCCTTCTCCAATGCATGAAAGTGAAAAGTAAAAGTGAAGTCGCTCAGTCGTTTCCGACTCTTCGCGACCCCATGGACTGCAGCCCACCAGGCTCCTCCGTCCATGGGATTTTCCAGGCAAGAGTACTTAGGAGTAACTAAATCTACAAATAATCACTAATGACATCTAGTTAGGATTGTTCTAAACATTCCTCATTTGAAAAGAAAAAAACTTATTATGCCTTTAATATACATAACAATCTAGTATTTCTTAGAGAAAAATTCATTATTATTGTTATCATTACACAGCTGGGAAAAATAAGAGATTTGGATGTCATTCTCCTGATTTATCTTTCCAAAGCCATGGCGTTACCCATTAACCCTCGGTGGGCTAGTTCCAGTGAACATTTATGAATTGTAAGATACTGTGGTAGGTCCTGTGCCCATTTTCTTCTTCCCTTTTTCCAGTTTCTGGCTTAAACAACCAGGATTGTTTGAGGTATGCTATTGGTACACTTCCCAACTAATGATAATTGAAGCAAGAAATGTTTCATTTGCTTAGAGTTTTGATCAGGAGCGTTTGTGCCTGGATTCAGTATATGTCTGTCAAGGCCATATTTCACTCACATTTCCTCTCGCCAAGGTTCTGGGCCTGGAACAAAATGCATTTTTCACAAATATGTAAATCTCTGCCAAACCATTCTTAGGCTTTTATTAACTAAGAGCTTCTCAATTTAGCCTCACAAAACTGTACTATTTTCCCCAAGACCAGATGCTTTCTGAACCATCAGGTCAGCTGCTTATACCATCTAGTGGAGAGAGACAGAAATGAACAAGGTTTACATTTTTGAAAATTTACTTATTTTCTAAAATAGCAAAATCAGCTTAGTTTTCTAACTAGTAATATTAATAAAAGCACTATGGCTAGAAAGGAAAACAAATACATAATTTTAAGCTGATGGTCAGGACCCCATGACTGTTAGAGTCAATATATTTCATAAGCTTCTTTCCTTCCTCCCTCCTTTCCTCCCTTGCCCTTTCTTTCTTTCTCTCTCCCCTTCTCTCTTGTTCTTTCTTACTAAAATCAGTGGCCAATTAAGGTGGTGCTAATGGCAAGGAACACGCCTGCCAATACAGTAGACCATAAGAGATGCAGGTTTGATCCCTGGGTTCGATCCCTGAGTTGGGAAGATCCCCTGGAGGAGGGCAGGACAACCCACTCCAGCATTCTTACCTGGAGAACCCATGGACAGAGGAGCTTGGCTAGCTACGGTCCATAGGGTCACAGAATCAGACACGACTGAAGCAACTTAGCATTCATACATGCACAACAAGTATTAACCAGTCCATCCTAAAGGAAATCAAGCCTGAATATTCATTGGAAGGACTGATGCTGAAGTTAAAGCTCCAATAGTATGGTCACCTGATGCTAAGAGCTGACTCACTGGAAAAGACCCTGATGCTGGGAAAGACTGAAGGCAGGAGCAGAAGGGGATGACAGAGGATGAGATGGTTGGATGGCATCACAGATTCAATGGACATGAGTTTGAGCAGACTCCAGGAGATGGTGAAGGATAGGGAGGCCTGGAAAGCTGCAGTCCATGGGCTTGCAAACAGTAGGACAGGACTTAGTGACTGAAGAACAGTAACAAGTATTAAAAAGGCATTTAGTGTTTGGACAACTCAATTCTAGGCACTATAAATGAGCCATACATTTTTCAGTTATAAGATATGATCCTCATCAATGAGAAATGTATAACTCAGTTTTAAACAGAAACATTAGACAACTAAGGCTTGTCCATGAGATTCTTCAGGAAAGAACACTGGAGTGGGTTGCCATGCCTGCCTCTAGGGGATCTTTTCAACCCAGGGATCAGATCTGCTTCTTTTATGTCTCCTGCATCGACAGGAGGGTTCTTTACCATAGACCACCTGGGAAGCCCACTAATGCTTAAACGTTGTGATAAATTACTCTCTGTTTCATGGTCTCCTCGGTGGTCTTCTCTGTCCATAAGACCCCTAACACGGTAGTATTGTTTCCTGTGATTCGGTCCCCAGCATCCTCCTCCCCCTTAGCTAAGCAGTCCTATCCATACCACCTCAACTATACAGAAAATGCCTAAGTCTTCATTTCTCAATCAGGTCTCTGTAAATTCCCAGATCTTTATTTCAAACTGCCTGTTAAGCCCTTCTACTTGAGTGTAGCATATATAGATCAAACTCAATTATTCAGATCTAACCTCAGAATCTCTTCACCCCACCCTTAAATCTATCCTTCCTCTGGCATTCTTGATTACCTGCCATGATACTTCCCCTATGCAATTGGTCAAATAAAAAAAAAAAAAAGTATGAATTTACTTCCATTTATTTCTCTCCTCTATCATCTATACTCAATGGGTCTCAAGTTCCTGAGGGTATCTTTTCCTCAATAATCTTTCTAGTTCATTCCATCCTCCATCCCCAGTGTCTCTGCTTTATCTCAGAGCGTGTCCACCTGTTGCATTTTGCCTGATGTCCTTGATTGCGATACACCTTTTTCTTGTTTTTCCTCCACTCTGCTGCATGACGTGACTAATGGTCTAATTTACAACTCTGACTAGGAGTCTCCTCTTTTTAAATTGCATAGTCATTCCTCATTACCTACAAGGTGACGTCCAGTCTTCACAGCAGGCCCTTCAATACCTGTTCCCATCCATCTCCCTTGTTTGAAGACATGCTTTGGACCCACTTCTGTATACCTTCTTAATCCTTACATTCTGTCTCTCTGCCCAACTCAATTACAAATCAAAAGGCCTGCCATTTCTAGAATTCCTCCATCCTGATACGCAAGTGCTAGAATCTAGGACAACCTTGACCAATCTGCTTTATCTCCAACTTCCTTCAAGTCAAAAATAACCTCCCATCTAATGCTTTCTCTGACCACATCTGTCCCCAGATCTCCAGCTCAGAAAAAAATTAAAGCATGTCTCTAGGTCTTGGGAGGATTTTCCTCTCCTTTGCTCCTTTCCTCATTGCACACAGCATGACAGGTTGTATGCACACATCTCCAAGTTCGTAAGCCTATCTATTGCATGTAAGGAACTAGAAGGCACATTCCTCTTTGTGTCCTCAGGGAATAACAGAGCTCCCACATACAGGAGATGGTCGAAGAGATTTTACTGTACAAGTGAATGGATAAATCAATGAATCAATCAATATTCTTAAGAGGTTCTGTTCATATTAAACTTAACTGCGTTTCAGAAATGCTAGATGATTTTCCTAGGTTACCCTGCCAGAAATTGCAGTCAGGATTCAAAAATCTATTTTTTGGCTCCAAAGCCCATGATGTTTAACAATAACCACACTACTTTCTGCCTGGAAGCAATGAAAACCTGGACTGGGATAGTAGATGTGGATAAAAAGAGGAAGGTGAGAACACTCAGACATTTGAAAACCAATAAGAGATTACAATGAAAAAAAATTCCATGAGAAACTTCAAAGTTTTCCATTTAGAATATTAGAATAATACTATTACATACTAATATCAAAACATCAATAGTATCAAGGATAGCTACCATTTTTGCATATTTCTTATGTCACACTGAGCTCTTTATAGCGTTCAAAACTCAAAGAAACATCAATGAATGCCATTATTTTACAAATTAAAGAAACTGAGGCTTAAGGCAGTTAAAAAACTTGAGAGAGCTCACACAGCTAATAATTAGAGGACCAGGCATTTGATCTGATTGAGTCTGATTCTAGGGCCAGGGTGAATTTTTATGTTAAACTTTTCTATTGGTTGTACTAGCCATCATCTATGTATCTATTATGTTAATAGTATTTTCAGAAGTGTATATATCCAAACAAAAAATAATTTTATTTGGAAGAAAGGGTCTCATGACCAAACATGTTTGGAAAATAGTGTATTAACCAGGTCCCCATCTTAGAAGTTTATATTGCATAATATCTAATAACTGAGAAATTCTTCAATAAAGTTAATGCACCTAACCTCTCAAATGTTTTCAGCTTTCACTCCTTTATTTTCCTTATAATGCTGAAAAAATCCCACTGGAAATACTTTGTGAAATACTGGCTTAGTTTCACCGTAGATGTCAATGTGGAAGAAAGAGGAAAAATAAAAACAAAAATAAGATGTGGTCCAGTTCACAGGAGCTTATACATTTATTAGGAGCAAGATAAATGGAATAGCTAAAGGAAAAGACAATACCTGATTCCACAAAAATTATTTAGATTAATAGAATAAGGTATACATAAAAAAGCTAATTATGCAAACTCCTTGTGTTACAGGATATTATAACCAAGTGGAGTCAGGCAAGAGTTAATAGGAAAGACTTCATGGAAAAAGAGAATTTATTACTGTGGCTAAAACATACTTTCCTATAAGTAGGCTCTGGCAACTCTGGTAAGAAAATAGTTTGTGGAATAAAGTACACTTAATCTTTTCTGCCTGCATTTCTGTATATTGGCTTCTTCATTCATGAGCAATCACTCCCTATAATTTCCCCAAATTTACCCTTCCTCCAGATTCCCCATTGTTTTCCCATATACATTTAACAAATGCCCATTTGTTCAAGAGTGTAAGAGTCTATCCTAACTTCTCATATTCTCACTTTCCAGTAAATCTTCTGAGAATCATTTATCTGGTCTCAATGAGAATCAGAAGACAGAAAATCATGTTTATCTGATTAAAGCAATCTATACCAATCTATAAAAAAATAGCTTTAATCTTCCATGTAAATAATCACTGATGGCTTTGACTATAAGATGTACCAACTTTTGGGGTACCTTAGGAGATGCTGCCAATTTTAACTGCAAGCTGTCATTGATTTTAGGATACACTCAGATTTCAGATATGAAACACATGAGGACATACGTTTAAAACTGATGAAATGCTGTATCCATGATGATTAGGTAAGGGGACAACAGATGGAGAAAAATAAGAAGTCTGTGCCTTCATTTCTTGCTTATTTAAATATCGATGTCACCAATCCCCCAGAAGTCAACTGTTCATACTGCCAATGAAAAATAATTAATTTAACAAGTATTTGTTGAAGGTCTGAGAATATAATAATGAATAAAACCAACACAGATTGACCTTGAAGGCATTCATATAATGATGATAATATTGACAGTAAATTTATTAAAACAAAACTAATAGTTATAAATAACAACAGAATTAAAATAATTGGTTAAATTTCTGATCAAACAAATACGGTAATGTGAAACAGCATAGAGTAGCTTTATTCATTTATTGATCAATGTTTGAATCTGTAACTTGAACAATGCTCATTTCTGAAAATTGTAAGATAGTTTATGAAATCCAACACATATAGAATGAACATTTTAAAAGACGAATAACCAAATAAAAAGGACAGAAACAGATCTTGCCAGGTCCTGGGAAGGATAAAGCATGAGGGTTGTGGTGTGGATGGATGTACTTGGGTTTTTCGATGACACACACACCTACCATGAGGACTGTTTCTCAATGCAGAAAACTCTCCAGTTGCTCAAAATGCAGTGTGTCTCTCTTGCTGAGAAACACATTTTTACAATCTCAAGAGATTCTTCAAAAGGGAACTAGCCCCAAATAACGAGCTCTTGACTTGGGAGAGGAACATAGTGCTTTGGGAGTTTACTACTGGGTAGATGGAAATATTTTAAAGATAGAACCTATTTCCCTTCTCTTTTCTCATCATTTTCCCATCTATTAACACTCTTCCCCGTTCTCATTTAGGAAAGTAAATTTCTTAACAAATTCACTTATATTTTGTATCTGCTTAACTTTTAAGAATAAGGCTATATGGGGGGGAAAAAAAAAGACTTTCAAATTTTACACACCTAGAGCCAACGAAAGACAATTTGCCCCTAAGATCTCTTTAAAAATAGCAGAACAGTTTAGGGGAGGAGGGATAAAGAATACAGATTTTGGAACCAGAAAGATCTGAGACACCAACAAGGACATTCCTATTCACTAGTTCTATGATTGAAAGGGAACTTTAGAATTTTAAAATCAGGTACACTGCCTCACTGAGGTCAAATGAGACAAATAAAATAAATGATTGTAAGATATTTGCCACGGTAGCAGATTGATGATAACAAAGTCAAAAGCAACGTTTTGTTGTGTTTACTATGTGCCAGCCACTTATTAAGCAATTTACATGTGTCATTTTATTTAATTAGTATAAACGTCCTATGAGATAAATATTATTATTCCCTTCATTTTACAGAGGAAGAACCTGAGATAGAGAGCTAACAGATACTCTGTAAAGAGTACTCTGATAGACGCCTAGGGTCTCACAGTACCTAAGATTCAGGAATTTGAATTCCTATTGCAGAGTAAGGATGAGCAATACATAATTAGAACTCAGATTCCCTCTGAGAGCAACAGGCATATTTAAAATCACAATTTACTGTCTTTTGTGTCCCCATCACCTATTATGATACCCATAGTAGACACTCAATTACTATTTAATGAGCTTATCTAAACTGAAAAGAAAATGCTCACACTTTATTATAGGCCAGTTTCTTTCCTGGAGGATTCTAAGGTAGCATCTGAAGAGAACACATCCCCATCTGGAGGCCAAGAAAACAAATTCCATCCAATTCACTGCTAAATTGCATTTCTCCTTCCAACCCCATACTTCACACTGGCTGAGGTGCTCTAATGAAAACAGGCTAAGCAATCCATCTATCCGCCAAGCAGCGGGGGTGCTCCAAAGGCAGATGAATCTTAGAACCGAGGTTTCAGGTGCTACGCGGCAATGGGAAAAAAGACTGTCAAAGCTGCAACAGGCAGATTACTCAGCTAACCGTTGGGAGCCCACCAAACATGACATTTAAACTGTTCTCCAGCAATCTCACACTCTGTTCAGGCATGCCATGTGTAAATTCCTAATTAATACTAGAGAACCACATTGCTGTCTATTTTTTTAAAGACTCATTTTGATTATAATATTTTGATACTATTTTTATTGAGAAATTAATCTTTTTTAGGATTTATTTAAGGTTTATTTTGACCATTTTTAAACTCTTTACTGAAATCATCAGAACACTGTTTCTGTTTTATGTTTTGGTTTTTTGGTCACGAGGCACGTGGGATCTTAGTTCCCTGACCAGGGACCGAAACTGCAATCCCTGCCTTGGAAGGTGGAGTCTTAACCACTGGACCGCCAGGGAAGTCCCCACACGGTCTTCTAAGTAGGATCCAGGGGGAGGTATCTCATTGTGTGTTTTGTCTCCTCACTTTTCCCCCTTTTAGTGCTTGACCCAAGAGCACCAGACAGATCAAAGAAGCAACAAGGTTGAAACTGTGCCAGGTCTAATGGAGAATTTGTACCCTCTTAGCACATCTCTGGCTCTAATAGGCTTCCTTTATGAGAAAATAACACATTAGATTTTAATCAGGGCAGGTTTCCCAAACACTTGAACTGTGATAATATAATAACCTCTTAACGACTTTTGATCAGGAAATGTGTTTTTTGTGACTATAAAAGTACATGTGCTTGAGTCTGATCATGCAGGGCCATGCTGGGGCCAGCTCGTCTGGTCTCATGAGAACCTCACGCGCCAATCTTTGTGAGTGCATCCAGCACCTTCAGGCTGGTAACCTGAAATCAGCCATGATGGCATACACCGTGACTTTGGCAAACGCAACACCCTGGGCTGTTTTCTTTTCTGGAAAAATTGTGCATTTATTTCTATCACTGTTGCCTATAGAAGGAAGGCACACAGACTCTTCATTAAGACAATCTAATAGTATATCTTGTTCAGCACAAACAACACTCTAGAGGGTCATGATGGAAACCTCCTGGCCCCAAAATAGCTAACTGGCAGGCTGGGTGCAGAAGCCCTGGATGAGGTCACCTTTCCATTCTCTTTATAATACACTGGGGGCCACACTGCTTAGCTGGTCATTCCAAAAAGGAAAAAAAGCCTATTCTAACCTTGATGTTTCATATCAGAGGTTTATTATTCACAGGTGCTACTTTTAAAACCGATGTGAGAAATCTTCAGCAAAAGACATCACTACAGTAAAACCATGAACACCAGAAAAATAAATAAAGAACATAGTAAGAAAAAAGATAGAAGGGAGCAACTGAAACAAAATAAAACTGAAGAAAACAACCAAAGTGGAAGACATTGAACTCTGAGATTCCTGGAGTCAAGAGATAAAGGGGAGAGAGGAAAGATCCCTTTATATCTGAGAGATGATCTTCCGCAAAAAACTTAAGTTGCCTTCAACTTGAATAGACATTTTCCAAATGAGGCATGAAGCACCATTACACATGGTATAATCCCCCAAAGTGCAGACGTTCAGTAATTAGATTATCAAGTATATGCTGAATATGTAACATACAAAATGAAGATCTGATAGTCCTTTAATTATTTTGTTCATATTTTTTACTGTTGCCAGGTTAGCTTTAGACTAGCCTCCATCATCCTTCTCATCTTAAAGCCATTGGGGACTCTGCTCTAGAGCTGATTAGAAAAGGACGTGGTAGGTTGTGAGGACTAACAGGAGGGGAGGCTTCATGGAGGGTCTTACAGGGATTCCTTCATCCAGTTAGAAAAACATCTGAAGTGCAACTTCTCTCTGCACAGTCCAGTCTCCCAGCTTTGCCTTTTCTCAGTTTACACTGGTCAGTACTGATTTAGGCTGAGCAATTTTTTTTTTTTTTTTTGCAAAGATGAAAGATGCTTAAAGCAGGAAGGGATTCATCTGACCCTGGAGTGAAATCACTGATTTCTACAGTTAGACCAAACCCTTAGAGACAACTTTGTGCACTCTCCTGCTGAAGAAGGAGTGCTTTCCTCTGCATCACCTCTAGGTCATCAGACAAGCCTGGAAGATTTCTGCTGCTGCTGCTAAGTCGCTTCAGTCGTATCCGACTCTGTGCGACCCCATAGACGGCAGCCCACCAGGCTCCGCCGTCCCTGGGATTCTCCAGGCAAGAACACTGGAGTGGTAGGGACAGGCAACTTGTAATTTACAAAACAGTATTTTTGGAGGTAGCACTAGTTGACATAAGTTGTGGTCCTATAGTGATCCCAAATATACATTCCTATTAACTATACACAGTGGTTGTGCTTACGCCCACTGATATCATGATTCCTACATGACAGCCCTAAGTATGAGAAGGTAAATCTCTGTTCCCTATGCTTTTATCTTCTCTTCTCCTGGCTGACCATACCTATTCCCATCCATCAGTGATTTCCAAAGAAAATTCCTTGGAAAAGACTTCTTTTCTTTCTGGGAAGAAATGAGCAATGAGTTTCAATAGCAAAATATTAAATATTGACTGGAATGTGATAATTAGCCCAATATTCTAATGTGTGGTAACCAGAACTAGTTCATTTAATAATGCAGGTTTAGGCTGCCAAGGTACTTAAAATGTACCAAATTTTGGAACTATATTAAACATAATATAGCCTTTCTCTGATGTTTTGGAAGGTATAATAAGATCCCAGAAGGCATCAGGGCAACCTTCATGGCTACATTTTTTACTGCAAGCAGGCTCTATGAAAGTGCCAGTGAAGTGAACGTTCTAGCTAACAAAATAAAATTTTTTTTAGCAATATCAAGGGGCTGTGTGGTAGTTTTTTTTGTTTGTTTTGTTTTACATTTAAGTTCGCTCCTGTTACATCATTGACTCTAGTTCCATTTTCCCTTTAATTGACTTTAATCAACATTTATAAGCTTTTACCCAAGACACAAAATCCCATAGCATCAGCAAAGCAAATGACACAGTAAACTGTAACCAAGGAACACAGAAATTTCTTAACTCTCATTTCATTGTCCCTTCCTGTCAAAATAGCACTTACCCAAAAATTGTTTTAAATCTAAGAAAAAAAAAAATGTAGAAAGCATCGGAAAAGTATGACACCAAATAGAAAAGAATTATAAAATAGAGCTGTTGATGAACCAACTCACAGATTCTTTTTTAGTCTGTAAGGTACAGCAATTACTAGGTGTCATCATGTTATAGTTATCTGGAGCCAAGCAAATAGAGGGAGAAATACAATTTGAACGAAATCTTGATGTCCCTGTGGGCTCTGTAAATACATGGATCCATGTATTTTCCCATTCAGTTTGTCAGTGTTTGGTCTCTCCTTAGCCCATTTGCAGAAACTAAAAGGATTTTCCAGACACTTAAACAAATAACAGTGAGAGTAACTGTCCTGTGTCAGGAATTCCAGGTAAACCTCCAAACCACAGAAAGACGCTTTGGCAACCATGTCCCACCGTAGTGTTTTAAAAGAGCCCCACTTAAGCCAGCAGACACCTCCCTTAGCAATGCATACCATCCCCTGCCGCCAGCTCTAAGAGCAATAGAACTGACCTTCAGAGGAGAGATGTGAGACTGCAGGACGTATCCATGGACATTTTCTATCTGAGACAGGTTCTTTTCTGACACGTGCACCAGTTCAGGGCCTCTCACTTCGTGGGTCAGTCGAGGTAAGGAATGATCGTGTGGAGCGTCTTCATCTTGATAGCGATACTTCTAGGAGAAAAGACAAAGAAAAAAAAGCATGAGTGTTTGCAAAAGGTACCGTTCTGAACTTCACGTTCTCACTTCATGTCCAGGGCACAGTGCTCACCTATGGCTGATATCACCCAACAGACCTTGCTACAGCCCCTTTGGGTGGGCACCACAAACTAGGTCACTGGCAAGCCACATCGAACCAACCATCAATGCCAAGCAATGCTGATGACTGGTCTTTGCCTTTAATGTACTATCTCTGTTTATAAAACATAGAAGCATGATAACAAATGACACTGAGACAATTTACCTAAGTAGGTGAGGAGGTATCCCTCCAAAGGATCAGAATAGCTAAACATGTGCTAAAAATTTTAGGCCATGGATGGAAAATTAAAAAAAAAAAAAGTGCGGAGCAAGAAGACAGAATTCTGATGCAACCAGTTGGGGAATCTAATTTTGATTCAGAAAGCATGAAAGTTGTAAGTTTTCTAGGAAATAAGGGAAAATTTCTGCCACCTGCATTGTTTGTATTGGCCTCCAAAGAAAGAATATTTTCTTCCTTTCATATCCAAGGAGGAGGAGTGTTGATTTGGGTTAGTTAGACTCTAGGACAAAGGTTCACAATTTCCAAAGATGGAGCTTTCGTTTAAAGAACTTAACAATTAAGGCCGCCCCCCCCCAAAAAAAAAATCTGCCTGAATTATATTGAGAGGATTCCCTGAAGGGAAACAGATAAGGAAACAGTTCCTTCTCTCTTGGTCCCTTTTGCTCTTTGTCATCTTCCTTCCACACGCCTGTAATAGTAAGAGCATCCTCTGTCAACAGTAAGGCCCTCCTCTGGGTCTTCCAAGCACACCAAAGGGAGCTGGCAGAGAGAGAAATGGGCCAGGACAAGGCACGCTCTGTGGAGGGTCAACACGGCCATGGGTCAGTCTCCATCTCCAGCCTTGGCCTGGGTGTCCCCTTCTTCTGTCTCTCTTTGCTTCTCACCCCATTTCCTTCAGACCTACCCCACTGTTAGAGTCTCACTGTTTCATGGCTATTAGTCTACTTGGGGGAGAAAAAACGGAACACTCTATATCCTACATGCAACCCAGCTAATAAAATGTTAGTTTGCCTTGTTTTTCCTTTGCTCCCTGTGAATGGCAAAGGGGTAATTGGGGGAGGAGATCCAAAACTGACATAACACCACAGGTTTACCTGTGATGCCTACCACTTCCCAGCACCCCTTTCTTATCATCGCCGACTACCACTTCCCAGTACCCCTTTCTTATCATCACCGACTACCACTTCCCAGTACCCCTTTCTTATCATCACCGACTACCACTTCCCAGTACCCCTTTCTTATCATCGCCGACTACCACTTCCCAGTACCCCTTTCTTATCATCACCGACTACCACTTCCCAGTACCCCTTTCTTATCATCGCCGACTACCACTTCCCAGTACCCCTTTCTTATCATCGCCGACTACCACTTCCCAGTACCCCTTTCTTATCATCACCGACTACCACTTCCCAGTACCCCTTTCTTATCATCACCGACTAGCACTTCCCAGTACCCCTTTCTTATCATCGCCGACAGCTACTATTATCATATCAAGTCACAAACAACACGTTTTCTTACAAAACCATGCTTATGTTTCTCTCATTTTTAGGTGAGAAATATGATTTCTTAAACATCAGCTCTCCAGCTGACTCATAAATTGACAGTAACAAGAGGAACCACTCAAGGTTGGCAATTCAATCTCGAGTCCATTCTTACTCAGTTGATCATCATTACTTTTATTTTCCAGGGAGGCTTTCCACAGTGTTCCCAGCTTAATATCAGTTTCAAAACAAAAATTACAGCTGACAATATCATGAAGCAGTTTGCAGAGAACTCTCATTTATTTCTTTCATTCCAATTCTTCTTATCTGTGATGCTCCATTTTACTTATGAGAGAACTGACATTTAGAGAGGTTAAGAGATTTGTCCAGGACCCCCTACATACTGGTCATGAGAGCCAGGATCCTGTCCAGATAATCGGGATCTGAATCCTCTTTCTACTCTCATAAAGCTCCCCCGGCCCCCATTCCCAAAAGGAGATGAAATCCAAGCCTACAGCAGCTTGGTTAAAAAAAAAAAAAAAAAAGCACTTCATGGAGGACAGACAACAAAATGAGGGTAGAACATTCCTGTGCATTACAAAATACCATACTTTTATTTTCCTAACTCTATGAATAATTTGGGAAGGTCATCTGACTTAGAAACATGAATCAAGCTTAATATTCATTCTGGATCAGTTATGTGGGGTTTGCTGGAAGTGGAATAATGTCATACACATGCCCAGTTTAGTGTCTCTGGCTTTCAGCCTACAGCCCCTCCACGACTCCTCCCCCTTCTTCAGTTCTCTCTCTGGGAGGCACTGCCATCTCTGCGATCCCCCGAGCCAGAAAAGTAGGAGTCAGTGAGTCTCCATCCTCTCTTTCACCCCCTGCCATCTGCCAGTTCAATAAATCACTGAGTCTACCTCATTACTATCTCAGATAGCTCTTGAGCCTACTAGGTCCTCATCTCCTACCACCTCCGTGAACCACTGCCCACGTTCGGGTTTGCAGCTCTCAGCTGGACCACAGCAACAGCCTCTGGACTGGACAGACTGCTGCTGAGGTTGCCCCTTTCCCATACATCCTGGCCAACAGGGGTCCCCAACCCTCAGGCCACGAACAAATAGCAGTCTTATGGACTGCTGGAAACGGGGTCGCACAACAGAAGTGAGCGGCCAGCGAGCACGTGAAGCGTCATCTGTATTTGCAGCTGCCCCCCATCGCTTGTATTACTGCCTGAGCGCCACCTTCTGCCAGATCAGCGGCAGGATAATCAGGTCATGTGCTTGAATCATCCTGAAACCATCCCCGCCCCACCCCAGCCCAGTGAAAAAAATGTCTTCCACCAAACTGGTCCCTGTGCCAAAACGGTTAAGGACGGCCGCTGTACATATGCCAAGGGGCAGGCTTTCTGAATCTTACAGTGACAGAGCCTTTCTCTTTAAAACACCTCAGTGGCTCCCACTGACCACGTGACAGAGCTCAAGCTTCCTTTCTTTGTGATAAGTGACCCCCAACACCACTACATGAGCTGAGTGCCCACTAGTGTTGAACTCCTGTATCTCACCGCTCTTAAGGCAAGACTATGGAATAAACATAAACGTATCATTACCTCCAATTTTAAAGGATTTTTTAAAAAATTGTTAAATACAGTCTTGGACTCTGTGGGAGAGGGAGAGGGTGGGATGATTTGGGAGAATGACATTGATACATGTATAATATCATATATGAAACGAGTCGCCAGTCCAGGTTCGATGCATGATACTGGATGCTTGGGGCTGGTGCACTGGGACGACCCAGAGGGATGGTACAGGGAGGGAGAAGGGAGGAGGGTTCAGGATGGGGAACACGTGTATACCTGTGGCGGATTCATGTTGATATATGGCAAAACCAATACAATATTGTAAAGTGAAAAAATAAAATAAATTAAATAAAAGATAAATAAATAAAAGACAAAAAATAAAAATAAAAATTGTTAAATACACATAAAATTTACCAGCTGAACTGTTTTAAGCATATGAAAGTGTGTTACTCGCTCAGTTGTATCTGACTCTGCAATCCCATGGACTGTAGCCACCCAGGCTCCTCTGTTGATGGAATTTCCCAGGCAAGAACACTGCAGTGGGTTGCCATTCCCTTCTCCAGGGGATCTTCTCAACTCAGGAGTCCAACCCGGGTCTCCTGCACTGCAGGCAGATTGTCTATCATCTGAGCCACTAGGGAAGCCCCTTTTATGTGTATCAGATCAGATCAGATCAGATCAGTCGCTCAGTTGTGTCCGACTCTTTGCGACCCCATGAATCGCAGCACGCCAGGCCTCCCTGTCCATCAGCAACTCCCGGAGTTCACTCAGACTCACGTCCATCGAGTTGGTGATGCTATCCAGCCATCTCATCCTCTGTCGTCCCTTTTCCTCCTGCCCCCAATCCCTCCCAGCATCAGAGTCTTTTCCAATGAGTCAACTCTTCGCATGAGGTGGCCAAAGTACTGGAGTTTCAGCTTTAGCCTCATTCCTTCCAAAGAAATCCCAGGGCTGATCTCCTTCAGAATGGACTGGTTGGATCTCCTTGCAGTCCAAGGGACTCTCAAGAGTCTTCTCCAACACCACAGGTCAAAAAGCATCAATGCTTCGGCGCTCAGCCTTCTTCACAGTCCAACTCTCACATCCATACATGACCACAGGAAAAACCATAGCCTTGACTAGATGAACCTTTGTTGGCAAAGTAATGTCTCTGCTTTTGAATATGCTATCTAGGTTGGTCATAACTTTCCTTCCAAGGAGTAAGCGTCCTTTAATTTCATGGCTGCAGTCACCATCTGTAGTGATTTTGGAGCCCAGAAAAATAAAGTCTGACACTGTTTCCACTGTTTCCCCATCAATTTCCCATGCAGTGGTGGGACCGGATGCCATGATCTTCGTTTTCTGAATATTGAGCTTTAAGCCAACTTTTTCACTCTCCACTTTCACTTTCAGTTTATTCACACTGATGTGCAACCGATCTTCAGATTTCATCTTGCAAAATTGAAACTCTTTACTTATTAAACAACTCAGCATTTTCTCACCTACAGCCGCTGCCAACCCCCATTCTACTTTCATTTGGCTACTCTATGAATTTGACAATTCCGCCTTGTATCAGTGGAATCACATGGTGTTTGCTTCTCATGACGGGCTTACTTCTTAATGCCTTCAAGTGTCCTCCATATTGTAGCATGTGACAGGATTTCCTTCTTTTTAAGGCTGAATAATATCCCATTGTATGTATATACCACATTTTGTTTCTTCATCCATCTGTAGATGAGCTGCTGGTTGCTTCAACCTCTTGGCTATTGAGGGTAAAGCTGTTATGAACATGCATTTACAAAAACATGTTTGGAACTATGCTTTCAATTATTTTGGAGAGATACCCAGAAGTGGAATTGCTAGATCATATGGCAATTCCATTTTTAGTTTTTTGAGGAATTTTTTAAGCTTTAAAAACTTTAACATATGTAAAGCCACATTCATGTCACTCATCACAGCCAGGAAGTGCTTGTGTTCTACAACCTAAATATCCAAGAACACCAAAAGTAAAATTTTGCAAAGTTAAACTGATTATAGAAGCTCCTCAAAGATTCTTGCAGTAAGATTCAGCTGGTATAGAGAAAGATTTCATTCATAAAAATATACATCTCACTGAATTGTTTGGCAGAATAAATCAGGACACAGAGAGATAATAAACTTGGTTAACCTTACATGGTACTGTAAAGAACTTATTTAATTATTTTCAGAAAATTAAGATCCAATTTGAAGAGTGATACAGGCTTAAATTAGACTGTAAACTCAATCTTGATGATCAATTAATGCTTTATTAGTAAAAATTGTTCATCTTAACATTCACTGATCCTCTGGACTCAATCTTGACATTACCTTTTCTCAGAAGCTTTCATGAAACGCAAATCCGAGGTTTTGTGGATATTCCCATAGTTGCCTATACTCCCCAAATCACAACTTTTATCATGCAATATGATTGTGTATATTTGGAGTTTTTATATTGCACTATAAGGTTCTGTGAGAACAGGGGCCATTTGGGTGTGGTTTATCCCCATATCTGCAGTCCTTTAACCAAATGCCTGGCACATATGCTCAATAACTATTTATTGAATAAAGTTATGACTGACAATTAAACAAATTGATGAGTTGGGTATAACCTGCTCAAGCTACCAAGTAATTCTGGCTCCTGAATGCAACTTCTTTCATTGTGAAACATTGTCAACTCAGGCTTAAGCAAAAACAGACCACATCATTGGACTGACACAATGTCAAACGATATCAGATTCTTAAGCATTATATGTCTCTCACCACATCTTTCCTTTCAGTTATATATGCTAAGAACCCAAACTGAATGTGAACCAGTTCTTGACCTTGAGAAGGCCACAAATTACCGAGTAAATAATACATACATGCAGCTAAGTCACGTGCACAGTGATAACTGTATTACTGACGGTAAACTGAGTTTTGTGTAAACAACTGTATTACTGAGTAAAAACTGAGTTTTACTGAGTGTAAACAGAGAAATAGGTAATCAACAGCTCTGAAGCGTTCCAGATTGAAAGAGGATCTAGAATGATAATAGAAAGAAACTGCTGCTTTATTGACTATGCCAAAGCCTTTGACTGTGCGGATCATAACAAACTGGAAAATTCTTAAAGGGATGGGAATACCAGTCCACCTTACCTGCCCCTGAAAAATCTGTATGCAGGTCAAGAAGCAACAGTAAGAACTGGACATGGAAAAATAGACTGGTTCTACATCGGGAAAGGAGTACACCAAGGCTGTATATTGTCACCCTGCTTATTTAACTTATATGCAGAGTACATCACGAGAAATGCCAGGCGGGATAAAGCACAGGCTGGAATCAAGATTGCTGGGAGAAATATCAATAACCTCCGATATGCAGATGACACCACCCTTATGGCAGAAAGTAAAGAAGAACTAAAGATCCTCTTGATGAAAGTGAAAGAGGAGAATGAAAAAGTTGGCTTGAGGCTCAACATTCAGAAAACTAAGACCATGGGATCTGATCTCATCACTTCATGGCAATAGATAGGGAAACAGGGGAAACAGTGAGAGACTTTATTTTGGGGTGCTCCAAAATCACTGCAAATGGTGACTCTAGCCATGAAATTAAAAGCCACTTGCTCCTTGGAAGAAAAGCTTTGACTAACCTAGACAGCATATTAAAAAGCAGAGACGCTACTTTGCCGACGAAGGTCCGTCTAGTCAAAGCTATGGTTTTTCCAGCAGTCGTGTATGGATGTGACAATTGGACTATAAAGAAAGCTGAGAATTGAAGAACTGATTCTTTTCAATTGTGGTGTTACAGAAGACTCTTGAGAATTCCTTGGATTGCAAGGAGATCCAACCAGTCAATCCTGAAGGAAATCAACCCTGAATATTCATTGGAAGCACTGATGCTAAGCAGAAACTCCAATACTTTGGCCACCTGATGCAGAGACGACTCACTGGAAAAGATCCTGATGCTGAGAAAGATTGAGGACAGGAGGATAAGGGAGCATCAGAGGATGAGATGCTTGGGTGGCATCACCAACTCAGTGGACATGAATTTGAGAAAACTCTGGGAGATAGTGTAGGACAGGGAAGCCTGGTGTGCTGCAGTCCATGGGGTCGCAAAGAGTCAGACATGATTTAGTGACTGAACAACAAGAGACCTAAACAATACTCCTCCTGGTACCAGACAAGTGGTCCTTCTCCTTTATTTTTCCAGTTTTCTCCAAGAGATGACTAAGCAAAAGATGACAAGAACCAGTGAGCGGTGCCATGTTTAACTCAAACAGCAGCCTCCAGAGGAATCATTCTGATATGACTTGGAAGACTCTCTCTGCTTAGATTTAACTTCAGCTATACCAAAAAATGGTTTTTCTGTACTACTAAGACTATTATTAATATTAACATTATTAACAAAAATACTAATTCTAACATGAATGGTAATATTAAAACCATTAATAATAATTCACCTACAATGCAGGAGACCTGGGTTCGATCCCTGGGATGGGAAGATACCCTGGAGAAGGGAAAGGCTACCCACTCCAGTATTCTGGCCTGGAGAATTCCATGGACTACACAGTCCATGGTGTCAAAAAGAATCAGATACAACTGAGCAACTTTCATTTTCATGTTTCAGGAACTATGCTAAATGCTTTACACACATCATTACATCTGGGGGATTGGTGTTACAATTTCCATCACCTCAGGCTTGGTCAGATGGGCATTTTTTTCCAAGCTTACATACCAAGCAAACCAGGATTCAAGCACAAGTCTGACTCTGGAGCTAGAGCACTTCACTTAAATATTCTTCTAAACTAATTAGGACTCCAAGATCTTAAGAGACTAATTATATCTTCAGGAACTATAACTATCAGGAAATCTTCAAGAGTCATCTGACAAGGGAGATTAAACCATTCTGGAAGAGGTCAAATCCTGATTTAAGAACCGGCTCTATACAGGTGAACTTATCAATATTTGCAAAGCAGAAATACAGACACAGACATAGAGAACAAACACACGGGCACCACAGGGGAAAGGGGGTTGGGATGAATTGGGAGATTGGGGTTGACACATATACACTCTATGTATAAAACAGGTAACTAATGAGAACCTGCTGTACAGCACAGTGGTTATGGCTGCTCAGTGCTCTGTCATGACTTAAATGGGAAGGAAATCCAGAAAAGAGTAGACACATGTACGCATATAGCTGATTCACTTTGCTGTACAGCAGAAATTAACACAGCACTATAAAGCAACTATATTTCAACAACAAAAAATAAAAAGAATCAGCGCTAATGTTCTGGGCAACTCTGAGTCCTCTCTCATTCCAGGGCTTGTCTCTTAGTCATTGACGCCAGACTGGGCAACTTTGAGGGTTTCTGCATTTCCTTTAGAAGGAGGGTCACTGAGGAAGGCCTCTGCTTTGATGTACGTGCCTTCTTCTTTTCCTCCCCTCAGCTCAGCCCACTGGAGGGCCCTCTGGGACAACAGAACTTTTGTAAACCAATTCTATGTTCTCTCCTAGCTCCAATGGGAACCAGGCAGAAGTGCTCAGGCCAGAGAAGAATTTATGTTCTTCCCTAAAATAATTTACATTCCCTGTTGGAGCTCATTTTGTCTCTCATCTCTGGAATCCCATGCCCTTCCCCATTCTGAAATTTAATTCCACCCCTGGTTTATTTCCTCAGGCAAATTTTTTCAGGTCCTAGATAATCAGACTGAATGTCATTCTCTCTTAGACACATACTCTGACCGACTGTTAAGGTTCAAAGGATGTCCTTTAGGCTCCCAGCCTCTTGATGAAAGTGAAAGAGGAGAGTGAAAAAGTTGGCCTGAGGCTCAACATTCAGAAAACTAAGATCATGGCACCTGGTCCCATTACTTCATGGCAAATAGACGGGGAAACAGTGGAAACAGTGACAGACTTCATTTTGGGGGGCTCCAAAATCAATGCAGATGGTGATTGCAGCCATGAAATTAAAAGACGCTTGCTCCTTGGAAGAAAAGTTATAACCAACCAATCTAGACAGCATATTAAAAAGCACAGACATTACTTTACCAACAAAGGTCCATCTAGTCAAAGCTATGGTTTTTCCAGTAGTCATGTATGGATGTGAGAGTTGGACTATAAAGAAAGCTGAGTGCCCAAGAATTGATGCTTTTGAACTGTGGTGTTGGAGAAGACTCTTGAGGGTCCCTTGGACTACAAGGAGATCCAACCAGTCCATCCGAAAAGGAATCAGTCCTGAATATTCATAGGAAGGACTGATGCTGAAGCTGAAACTCCAATACTTTGGTCACCTGATGTGAAGAACTGACTCCTTGGAAAAGATCCTGATGCTGGGAAAGATGGAAGGCAGGAGGAGAAGGGGACAACAGGGGATGAGATGGCTAGATGGCATCACCGAATCAATGGACATGAGTTTGAGTAAACTCTGGGAGTTGGTGATGGACAGGGAGGACAGGCGTGCTGCAGTTCATGGGGTCTCAAAGAGTCGGAGAGGACTGAGCAACTAAACCAAACTGAACTGAGGGTTCTTCACAGTTTCCTGCTATTAAATAACAGCTCTAAGGCGATGGCACCCCACTCCAGTACTCTTGCCTGGAAAATCCCATGGACGGAGGGCCTGGTGGGCTGCAGTCCATGGGGTCGCTAAGAGTCGGACACAACTGAGCGACTTCACTTTCACTTTTCACTTTCATGCATTGGAGAAGGAAATGGCGACCCGCTCCAGTGTTCTTGCCTGGAGAATCCCAGGGATGGGGGAGCCTGGTGGGCTGCCGTCTATGGGGTCGCACAGAGTCAGACATGACTGAAGCGACTTAGCAGCAGCAGCAAACCACAGTGACCTGTCTGTGTGTCTGTCTCTCCTACTAGCCCATGAGCACTTCTGAGTAGAGACGGAGTTGAGACAGGCCTGGGGCCTGGGACCCTCTGCTGCAGTTTTGCAAAGCTTGTACCTGGACATACCTCCCCTCGAGCTACAATATACAAAGACTATATGGAACTAAAAACAACTGTGTGCATGGGACAAAAGATACAAAGACCAAAAAAAAAAAAAAAAAAAAACCCAAAAAACAACAACTGCCATTTCTGAAGAGCTAGGAGTCAAAAAACTGGGTGTCTGGAAAAAAAACAGGGTATTGTGTGTGCCCCTCTGCATTCAACTCCACAAAGGGGTGGGCCAACCATCTCAGCCACCGTCCCAGCTCAACCCCTGGACACATCCCTACCCTCATCGCATGTAAGGAAGTAGCTTGCCCCTATCGAGGGAGCGAACAACCAAACCTTTTACTTGATTTTGCTCTTGTGCTTAGTCGCTCAGTCATGTCTGACTCTGTGACCCCATTGTCTGTAGCCCGCCAGGCTCCTCTGTCCATGGAATTTTCTGGAGTGGGTTACCGTTTCCTACTCCAGGGGATCTTCCCAACCCAGGGAATGAACTTGTTTCTCCTGCTTAGCAGGGGGTGGTTTTTACCACTGTGCCACCTGGGAAGCTGGCACAAGAGCCCTGATAAAGCCTTGGCTCAACTTCTGGTTTGGCCTCTTGTCAATTTCTGTTGATTAGGGAAGGCCAAGAACCCTATTCAGTATCAGAGTGATAGTCATCTCAATCTCCAGTGGACCACAGTAAGACATATAGAAACTGATGAATGTGACATTAACTGAAGTAAGTAGACTGAAGTCATCTGAGCAATAATATGATCAATCTGACGAAACAGCCCTCCCAGCTGAATCATCATGCAATCATACTGGGACTCTTATTCTGCCACCGGGCCCTCCCACGTGGATGGCCATGACTGGATCAAATTCTGCTCACTGCATTCTGTTGAGGCCTGTTGTGAGTCAGAACCATCCTGAGTTTCCCAGGATTCCAACGCAGGTTCGTGCAAGCATCTGGTCCATCCCTGGGAGGTTCTGCAAGGTTTGGAAGATGATGCTGCCAGGGCAAGGTGTATAATAGCTGAGGGAGAAGTCACAAAGTTTTCAAGGTCTCATAAATAAAATCCTGGGTCTAGTGGTTTCTGCAATAAAAAGTGCTCTGCTTCCCCCTGGCTGCAGGAGCTGGCACTGTTCTGATGAGAGACAGAAACAAGTCAATGAGAACCAGAATATGTTTGTGTGCTCTTGAAAGGGAAGTGTGTGAAAGTGCCTTTGTTGTTTGGTCACTCAAACATGCCCAACTCTTTGTGACCCCATGAACTGAAGCACACCAAGCTTCCCTATCCTTTACTATCTCCCAGAGACTGCTTAAACTCATGTCCGTTGAGCTGGTGATGCCATCCAACCATCTTATCCTCTGTCACCTTTTTCTCCTCGTGCCCTCAATCTTTCCCAGCATCAAGGTATTTTCCAGTGAGTCGGCTCTTCACATCAGGGGCCAAAGTCCTTGAGCTTCAGCTTCAGCCCTTTCAGTGAATATTCAGGGCTGATTTCCTTTAGGAAGGACTAGTTGGATCTCCCTGCTGTCCAAGGGACTCCGAAGAGTCTTCTCCAACAGCACAATTCAAAAGCATCAGTTCTTCAGCACTCAGTCTTCTTTAAGGTCCAACTCTAAGATAGTAAATGTTGTGCACTTTTCAAAGAGTGTTATACAAAGTATCCCATTTAAGACTGACAGCAACATTGCGAAGCAGGTACAAACTTAAGGCAAGATTACAGCTTCGTACACAAAGCCTGACATTTAGTAAATGCTCAAAACCTCTTGGCTTCTTGCCTTCTGTTAATATAGCAACAGATAGCATTCTTTGTGTCAAGTCTTAACTCCCCCTGTGTAATCTACGGTTATTTGAGACCAGGAACCTCTGCCATCTGTCTTTGTCTCCTGCGGAGCCTCAGGCCAGAACAAGGGCCAGGTAGCGGGTGCTCAATAGACTTGGCTGACTGCATACTGCCACTGGGAGAAGTCTCTCAGCTTTAAAAATGTGTAGAAGAGAAGCACTGATTTTCAGAGAAGCATGAAGTCACTTAGAAAGTTAAACATAAATAACAGTCTGGCAAAGAGTGATAAACCTCTAAGAAAGAAGTGAGTGAAGCTCAGAAAACAGAAAAAAAAAAAAAAAAGAGAGAGAGTGAGGAAAGTAGTCTCAAAAAATGAATTATATGAAAATAAAGGGTTTTCCTTTCTTCTCAAGACTGTATAAGTTTATCTTTCAAAACAGGGTATTCTTATCCAGGCCTTGCCTCCACCATCTTATTTTGAGGAAAATATTTTGCTTAATAAATGGCTGTTTCTTTATAGGGACTTTATTCACCAGAGACTTGGGCGGTATGTAGCTAGCCAGCCCTCTTTTCCAGTTCCTTCCTTTTCCCATGATGTCCTAGCCAATCTGTGACCCGAGACTCATCCCCATTACCATGCCTTTGGCATCCTCTCTCTAATTCACTGCCTCCCTTCTGGAGGGAAAACATGGACAGAAGAAGGAGGAAAAAAAGAGAGAGAAGATAAAAGAATGTTTAATGCATTGAACAGATTAGTATGTATATTTGCATCTTTATTTTGAAATACAGTCTCTAGCGTTTGGACTGCAGCAGGGTTCTCTTTCCCCTTTCATCATTTCTGTCCACCATCCCAACCTATTCTTCCAGAACAGTTGCATGGACACCGCAAATCTGGAGGAGGGGGATTTAGAGAGGAGCAAAGTGGGAGGAGCTGACTCATTTGAAAAGACCCTGATGCTGGGAAGATTGAGGGCAGGAGGAGAAGGGACGACAGAGGATGAGACTGCTAGATGGCATCATCGACTCAATGGACATGGGTTTGGGTGGACTCTGGGAGTTGGTGATGGACAGGGAGGCCTGGCGTGCTACCGTTCATGGGGTCGCAAAGAGTCGGACATGAGTGAGCGACTGAACTGAACTGAAAATGGGAGGAGGAAAGGCAAGACAGAAATACCTAATTTCCCCCTTTGCTTCCTCAAGGAGTCCTCCTGACTTCTCAGATTAGGGCAGTGCTCAGTCACTCGGTCGTGTCCAGCACTTTGCACTCCCATGGTTTCCCATGCAGAGCCTGCCAGGCTCCTCTGTCCATGGAATTTCCCAGACAAGAACACTGGAGCAGATTGCCATTTCCTGCTCTGAGCAGATTAGGGCTCTGGGATCTAATGCCCAATGAGCTGAGGTGGAGCTGACGTAATAACAATAGAAATAAAGTGTACAATAAATGTAATGCACTTGAATCATCCTGAAACCACACCTTCCCCACCCGTCCATGGAATAATTATCTTGCATGACCACAGTCTCTGGTGCCTAAAAGGTTGGGGGCCGCTAGATTATGGAATTCCCCTCCGTGTATCTCACTGCTTCCTGCTTACCAGGATTTCAGGGTACCTGTATTCACTTTTCATAAAACTCATCAGATTTTAAATTTACATTTCTTTCTGTGATCATTTACTTACTGTCTGCGTCCTCCTTTAAATCAAAACCTCCATGGGGCTGGCACCCTGCCTGCTAGGTTCACTACTCACCTCTGGTATCTGCTACGTGGCAGGTTCTCGACCAACACTCACTGAATAAATAGTAGTCTGCGGCCAAATCTCTCTGCAAAATCCATCACTCAAAGAGCTAATAAAAGTGGGTCAGGGAAAGTAGCATCCATGTATATGTATTACCATTAAAATAAGACAGCTGCTATATAACACAGGGAGCCCAGCCCGGTGCTCTGGGTTGGTGGGAGGAGGGAAGGGAAGGAGTTGATATATGTATAATTATGGTTTGCATTGCTGCAGTGTAGAAGCCAATACCACATTGTAATTTTCCCCCAATTAAAAAATAAATAAAAATAAAAGATAAAAAAAAGTGGGTCGAAGCTCAGTGATGACCGATTCCATGCAGATCTTCCCCAAGAGAAGTTATCCTTCAAAAAAAAATGAAGTGATCCACAATTGGCAATACAGCTAACCCAAAGGACATTTGAAAGAGGAATTTTTCGAAGACGGGAGCAGGATGTAAGTGAAGGGACTGATGTGAGGGATGAAAAGCACTCCCAGGTGCTCTATTTGAATTTTTTCAAACAAACTCACTAATGAAAGGAAATACATTCCTACTTTTTGCCATAAAGAACAGGACAAGCCAGGATGTTAATTAAATTACAAATCAGCTGTCAGCTTGCAGCTGACTGAGCTTTGTGTGCTTCCAAGCAACATCAGATATTTTAAACCCTCTGTAATTACCTACAATGCGGGAGCTGCCAGGAAGAATGCTTTCATGAATATTTAACTGATCTTAAGATCCTTTTTAAAGAACTGATGATTTACATAATCATGAGAGGACTTGCTCCAGCTCAGTGCTGCCCTCCAGCTGTTATAACTGAAGTTGCAGGAAATGGAGCTTGGCAAGCTTCATCTCCTAAAACTCAGAGCCACCCAGGGGAGGCCGGGCTCTCCCAGCATAGGTCACTATAGGGCTAGACAGCCTAAGCTCTCTGGAAAAGTCAGAATGGGACCACACACCTGTGATTTGGGAAAATGATGGATGTGGAACTGTAAAGTGAATTTGTACCCAATGTCACATATGCAGGTTGCTATTTACAATTTTGGGCTTCCCTGGTGGCTCAGGGATAAAGAATCGATCTGTCAATGCAGGAGACGCTAGTTCCATCCCTGAGTAAGGAAGATCCCCTGGAGAAGAAAACGGCAACCCCTTCAGTGTTCTTGCCTGGGGAATCCCACGGACAGAGAAACCTGGTGGGCTGCAATCCACGGGGTCACAAAGAGTCAGACTTAGCAACTAAACAACAATATTTATGATTTACAAAGCACTCTCAGAAGCATTGGCCCAAGTACCTCGCTCAAGAATTGAGAAAAAGAAGGCACTATCACTCTTTCCAAATGAGAAAACAGGATCAGAGAGTCTCCAAACCATTAAACAAATGGCAAAGCTGGGTTTCAAATGGACATAGCTGAGTCCAAGAGGCAGCCCAATTCAGTGGAATGTGCGTAAATTCTGGCATTAGAAATATGGCTTCAAATCTTGCAACATTTGTCAAGTTGCTGGTATCTCTGAGCTTCAATTGACTGAAGCTATAAACTGGGAATGACAGGATCAGTCTGGTAGACATATGAGCATTGGATGAGACACGGCACAGCTGGCACACAGTAGCTACTTGATGAAACTGAATGTTCTCCTTTCTGGAGCTGTCATGTTCTGTACTTTGCAGGTCTGGCATCATAAAACCTGAGGAGGACGACGAGTGAACTCTTCAGACTGTTAATATTGTCAGCAGAATGGAAACCAGTGTGAACGGTCATTTGCAGCTTCTAAATATGACTCTCAGCTTCCTCTTCCTTAGTCCCTCATTCTAGAATAACTTTCTAAAACTTCAGTTATAGAGTAGTGGCTAAGAGTACAGTTTTTAGAGAGGTTGTCTGGATCAATTTCCAGTTCTACCATGTACTACATGACCTTGGGCAACTTATCAACTTCTGTGAGACTTGATAATCTAATCTGTAAAATGGAACTAGGCCTTCACAGAGTTTCTGAGAAACCCAAGGGATATAATACATGGAAACCACTTAGAACAGTGTCTATGACCCAGTAAGTGGTCCCTTAATGTTAGCTATGATTATTCTATTGTAACATTAGATTTTTGATTACAAAAAGTTTGGAAATATAAAACATAGTTAATTGAAGGGGAAAAAAATGTAGCTTTTTTTTTTTAATTCTCAAGTTTTTCCTAAGCCTGCAATTACAATTTTTCCCATGACTCTACAACATGTAGACTCTGTGCTCTACTCTCACAGCTCTCCTGACCCCACAAAGCACTTTTCAACCTTCCTTTATGTCATCTTCAAGCCTGAAAACCTTCCGTCCGTTCCCAAACCATCTCCACTCAACTCAGCCTATCCTGACCCTTCCAGCTCCTACTACTGTACTCTCCTCTCAATTTTTTCATCTGACAAGAATTTACCTCTATTTAAAAAATAAATAAGCCACGGAGATGCAGTATGCAGCATGGTGAGTATAGTTTAAAATAATGTTTATTAAAAAAAAAAAAACACACAAGAATTTCTTGAGCACCTACTAGGCACCAGTCATTTTAAGTACTAAGGATACAACAGTAAAGAGGAAACACACAACCCCTCCCTATGGTTTGTTCTTTTTTTTTTTTTTTTTAGTATTTATTTATTTGGCTGCATTGGGTTGGTCTGTTGGCAGCATGCAGGATCTTTGATAGTGTCATGTGAGATCCTTCTTTGTGACGCGTGAAAATTCTAGGTGTGGTGCAGAGGCTCAGTAGCTGTGGCTCACTGCCTTAGCTGCTCCCCAGCATTTGGGATTTCCCTGGACCAGGGATCGAACCTGTGTCCCCTGCATTGCAAGGTGCATTCTTAACCACTGGACCACCACAGAAGTCTCCCTATGTTTTGTTCTTGAGGTCTTCTCTTCCTCTAATAACCTTCCCAATTATCTCTTACCTGGCTATTGATCAACCTGAAAACTCAACTCATATATGACGTCCTCAAGGATGCTTCCACTGGACACACAGGTATGGCTGTCTCCTTTCCCTATGTATACATAACTGAAACCTGGAGAATTATTTTTTTTAAAGCATAAATGTATCTGATTCTCTCATGAGAACATAAACACTTCTTCATTATTGTAACACTAGCAGCAAATATTCTGCCTGGGACTCTGAAGGTGCTTAAGAAATGTTTCTGAAGTAAACTACACCCTGTGGAGATATAAATTCCTAGGACTCTTGTGTATTCCACCACACCTAGCACATTCTAAAAATAAAATGTACTCAAGAAACCTGTCTGGAGGGTAGAGAAGATCTGATTATGGAACAGCACCCTGCCAGATTCTGAGTCATAAAATGAGAAACTGGCTCACGGTGCAGCACAGGTAATGAAGTGGGGTAGGTTCATGGAAACTGAGTTGTTCGAGGCTGAGGCATAAGGCACTTGGAATCAATCGTGTATGGTGACTTTCTGGACCAATGAGTTGAGAACAGGAAAAAATATAACATGGAGGACAGTAACCAAGGACCCTTCCTCCTTCCCCTACTCTGCCAGCCCTGAGTTAGAGCAACTAAGGAAGCCCAACCATAAAAGAAGTAGTCTCACCCGAGATTCTCCAAACCCAGACCAGCAGCTGGGCACACAGAGCAGTGTATCAGACCTGAGAGGCACAATAAAATATACTAAAGTGTGATTCCTCACCTAGAGCCAGACATCCTGGAATGTGAAGTCAAGTGGGCCTTAGAAAGCATCACTACGAACAAAGCTAGTGGAGGTGATGGAATTCCAGTTGAGCTACTCCAAATCCTGAAAGATGATGCTGTGAAAGTGCTGCACTCAATATGCCAGGAAATTTGGAAAACTCAGCAGTGGCCACAGGACTGGAAAAGGTCAGTTTTCATTCCAATCCCAAAGAAAGGCAATGCCAAAGAATGCTCAAACTACTGCACAATTGCACTCATCTCACACACTAGTAAAGTAATGCTCAAAATTCTCCAAGCCAGGCTTCAGCAATATGTGAACCATGAACTTCCAGATGTTCAAGCTGCCTTAGAAAAGGCAGAGGAACCAGAGATCAAATTGCTAACATCCGCTGGATCATGGAAAAAGCAAGAAAGTTCCAGAAAAACATCTATTTCTGCTTTATTGACTATGCCAAAGCCTTTGACTGTGTGGATCACAATAAACTGTGGAAAATTCTGAAAGAGATGGGAATACCAGACCACCTGACCTGCCTCTTGAGAAACCTATATGCAGGTCAGGAAGCAACAGTTAGAACTGGACATGGAACAACAGACTGGTTCCAAATAGGAAAAGGAGTACATCAAGGCTGTAATTTGTCACCCTGCTTATTAACTTATATGCAGAGTACATCATGAGAAACGCTGGACTGGAAGAAGCACAAGCTTCTTCCAATCAAGATTGCCGGGAGAAATATCAATAACCTCAGATATGTAGATGATACCCTTATGGCAGAAAGTGAAGAGGAACTAAAAAGCCTCTTGATGAAAGTAAAAGAGGAGAGTGAAAAAGTTGGCTTAAAGCTCAACATTCAGAAAACTAAGATTATAGTATCCGGTCCAGTCACTTCATGGGAAATAGATGGGGAAACAGTGGAAACAGTGTCAGACTTTATTTTGGGGGGCTCCAAAATCACTGCAGATGGTGACTGCAGCCATGAAATTAAAAGACGCTTACTCCTTGGAAGGTAAGTTATGACCAACCTAGATAGCATATTAAAAAGCAGAGACATTACTTTGCCAACAAAGGTCCATCTAGTCAAGGCTATGGTTTTTCCAATGGCCATGTATGGATGAGAGAGTTGGACTGTGAAGAAAGCCGAGCACCAAAGAATTGATGCTTTTGAACTGTGGTGTTGGAGAAGACTCTTGAGAGTCCCTTGGACTGCAAGGAGATCCAACCAGTCCATCCTAAAGGAGACGTGTCCTGGGTGTTCATTGGAAGGACTGATGGTGAAGCTGAAACTCCAATACTTTGGCCACCTCATGCAAAGAGCTGACTCATTGGAAAAGACCCTGATGCTGGGAGGGATTGGGGGCTGGAGGAGAAGGGGACAACAGAGGATGAGATGGCTGGATGGCATCACTGACTCAATGGACATGAGTTTGGGTAAACTCCGGGAGTTGGTGATCGACAGGGAAGCCTGGTGTGCTGCGATTCATTGGGTCATAAAGAGTCGGACACGACTGAGTGACTGAACTGAACTGAACTGAAAGTGTACGCAGAGCAGGGAAGAACTCTGGAAGCTTGCATGCTATATTGACAGTGATCATCTCTGTGTGATCATTCATTTCATTTTTTTGAGCTACAAATATTACTTGGAAAATAAAAAATAGTGAACACGATAGAGTGTGTAAGATATGATCAAGCATTTAATTTGTTGTAATGGAGAAGGTCCAGTGAACTGCAAGCTTTACAGTGAGGGAAAATTCTCACTGGAAAAGGTTTATTATACGAATTTGGTTGAGCTAACTTTGGCTGAAGGATGCAAGGATGATTGGCAGCTCACAGATGAAGGAGAGGGAGCTGAGAAGAAACAGGGCTTGAAGTCAAATTGCTTTGTTACCAAGAAATCAAAGCAATGATTTGGGAACAAACTCAACAATTAGTTTGTCCATTTGAAGCATGACTTCAAACACTGAGTAATTCTCCAGGGATCATTGCCGCTGGAAAGGAGCCATGGCAGTAAGACTTGTGGGCAGTCGCTGTCTGACTCAGGCCACCAGCTGTGCCATTGCTGCAGCATCTCCAAGTGAGAGTCGGTCGTTCACTGCTGAAGGCTAGAAGCAAGTTCTGCTCAGGATGCCTGGTGCCCAGGAAAGATGAAACGTTTATCTCAGCACAACGCTTAGCTAAGTGACGCAGACTCCCCACACCTCTGTTTCCTGCGTTTAAATTCTGTTCTTGCCACTAATCAGCAATGCAACTAGGAGCAAGTGTGGAAGTTCTCTGAAACTCAAATTCCTCATTTGTAAAACGGAGATAATAAGACTTCTAACAGTGTTGCTATGGGCAATTGATGAGAGGATGTGTCTACGTGTCTTGACACAGGGCTTGACTCCTGATTGACAATTAGGAAAGCTAAGCCTCTTCCTATTTCTGTATCAGCGTCACACAACCATCATTGCAAGTCAGTAAGAAGGGTCACAACACACACACACACACACACATACACACATACACACACTTTCAATTAAGCCTAATCACTTTGTGGGAGCTGGTTTTCTCCCTGCTTTCACAAGCATCTTGGCAGCATTATGTTGCTGCTGCTGCTGCTAAGTCGCTTCAGTCGTGTCTGACTCTGTGTGACCCATAGACGGCAGCCCACCAAGCTTCCCGTCCCTGGCATTCTCCAGGCAAGAACTCTGGAGTGGGTTGCCATTTCCTTCTCCAATGCATGAAAGTGAAAAGTGAAAGTGAAGTCGCTCAGTCGTGTCCGACTCTAGCGACCCCATGGACTGCAGCCTACCAGGCTCCTCCGTCCATGGGATTTTCCAGGCAAAAGTACTGGAGTGGGGTGTGGCAGCATTACAGATCAGTACAAATCCTCTGAAGGAGGCAGACTGAGTTGAGAAGGCCTTGCCTCCAGTGCACTAAAATGAGCAAGTGCCTGCTCAGTCGTGTCTGACTCTTTGTGACCCCCATGGACCAGGCCCACAAGGCTTCTCTGTCCATGGAGTTTCCCAGGCAAGAATACCGGAGTGGGTTGCTACTTCCTTCTCCAGGGGATCTTCCTGACGCAGGGATTGAACCCATGTCTGTTGAGCCTCCTGCTTTGGCAGATTCTTTAGTACTTGTGTCACCTGGGAAGCACTAAGATTAGTTTTTTGGTTTTTTTTTCCTCTGTATGTGAGGACATCTTACCCTTTGAACCACTGTTTCCATCTGGGCCAAGGCTTCTGGCCTCTTCTGCCGTGATCATCACTTTCACCCAGAGGGCAGAGAGAAGAGAGTCTCAGACACAGTGGTGAATGTACCACCACTGCCCACTCACGCTCCTCTTATGACCCATTGAGCTTCTGGACCTCAGAACCTGCTGTGGAGTCGGCACCCCCCCACCCCAGCCCTTCCATCCATATCTGACTCCCCAAGACTAAGCCACCTGCCCACCGGAGATGAGAACCTCTCCTGGATTCTTTCTGACCTGCCGTGTGCGTGTTCCTGGGTTTTCCTGGACATTCTGTTGACACAAGCCTTCCTTTTGGATGCTAGAGAGAGTAAAATCCCTTCCTAATAAGAAACATCATCATCCATTCATTCAACAAAGCGGTCATCAAGCATATTATATATGAATCACATTTCAAGTGCTGGGGATACAGTAGTAAAAAATACATGAGCTCTGAGTCAGACATTAGTTATATTAGATAATACAGATCTTTGCTTGAATTCTCTTTTTCTTCCCCCTCAACATGCTTCCATTACCCTGCAGCAAGCATGAATGCTATGCTCTCCATGGGGAGATGCCCAAGTCTAAGTGGACCACTGCCCAAACTGTCTCTGCTGGTGGCCCAAGTGGGCTTGACCCATCCAGCTGTTCTCAACCACCTGCCTTTGTCCCCAAGCCCCTCATGACAAGCTGCCCTTGAGTGACTTTGGAACATGAAACAGGTGTAAGATCAAAGACAGAAGGTATGGCCTTGACCCTGGCCTCACTGGCAGTAGGTTCTAACCAAAGAGGATTATTTGGCCATCAAATACTGTTATAAAAATACTAATATGTCCTCAAAGTTGCTTCATAGTTTGTGCGTGCTTATGGTGGTTCAATCTCCAAATGAGATATACTTCTCTTGGGAAGTCATTTCTGTAGAGAATCTAGGTTACTTGACTATGCAATTGAAAGCACAATTGCAGGATGCTATTTTGCCTCTAAGGTGTAAGCCCCACATTTAAAAAACCTAGAATGTTTTCTCATTTTCTGTTCTTCTGCCCTACTGCAAACTGGCAGTACCACCTTTCAGATGAATGCCTACAATGTGGCACGTGTATATATTGGTGCTTGTAAGTATTTTATTCATCTAATTTTTACATCAAACTTATAGTAGTTATAATTGATTTCTCTCATTTTCCAGATAAGAAATGAGAGGCAGAAGTTAAGTAAGTTAGTTCACACAGCTGGCATAGGAGCTAAGATTCATAGCTCACTATTTTCACAACCCCTGCCTTTAATACTGCGCTGTATGCTCTCTCTCAGGTATTGTGCATTTCGTATTCTCTGACTCAACCATTTCTTCCATGTATGGTAGATACTTCAGTCCTTTGGTTTAAATGTCAAGGTCTGCAAGCTCCCCTCTATCCTGGTGGAGCCACAGAATCCGATTGGGAGAAAGTGAAAATAGAGATAATCTAGCCGGCGATACTGCCATTTCCCTAGTCACCCAAATGCAAAGCTACACAGAGAAGATGATCCTTCAGCGTCCTTCCCTTCTCATGACTTCTAGAGTAAGATCAACATGACTCAGTTAGCAGGACATGACGCTTAATGTCATATTCAAGGCCAAGATGATTTCGATAAGATTGTGATGCTATAGCTGTCGTCATCTTAGAAACCCTCTGGCACACAGGAGGGATTTAATATGGAGTTGGCCAAAAGATTGAAGGCGGGAGGAGAAGGCGACGACAGAGGATGAGATGGTTGGATGGCACCACCGACTCAATGGACATGAGTTTGAGTAAACTCTGGGAGTTGGTGATGGACAGGGAGGCCTGTGTGCTGCAACCCATGGGGTCGCAAAGAGTCAGACACGACTGAGCGACTGAACTGAATTGGCCAAAAACGTTGTTTGAGATTTTCCATAACATCTTATGGAAAAACTCAAAGGAACATTTTGGCCAACCTAATACATTCTGCCAAGTGCATGAGTCTATTATAAGTTAAATATATTCTACTTCAGAAGAGACTCTTGTTTTTTTTTTTTTTTTTTCCATCTCCATTGCCCCTTCAGGCCCTTGGTTACTCCCTCCAGAATACTATACTTGCTTCCTTCTTCCCTCTCCAGGCACATTTGGCCTCTCTTCCTGCCCTGACACACCAACCTGCCTTCCTCCACCTTTCCATCTTTTCCCACCTCATCCCCACAACCCATCATTCCACCATTCTGAATTATCTACGATGGGAAGTAAGAGAGATACATCACCCCCGGGACCTTGCACTTACCGCCTCTCAGATGCCTTCTGTCATCTTTCACGTTCAGGGCTCAGCTAAGAAGATACCTCCTTCCCAGGGGCTTCCTTCACTGATCGACCCGTTTCCCCTGTCTGCGCCCAGTCTTAGACGGGGGTCAGGACTCATGGACCATGTGCACACACAGGACATGCTTTATTGTATACTTTTTCTCCTTGATTTGACTGTCTGCCTTTATAAATGATAAGATCTTTGAAGATAACAACTGAGTTTCTTATTTATTGCTATGGCACCTGTGTCCGGTACTCAATAAGTGCTGAACAAATGTTTGCTGTATGAGTGAAAGCCGCTTAGTAACTAGTTTTAGTATCTATATTGTCTCCACCAAACAATTCACTTAACAAATCACCCCTAGATACATCTTTAAGCACAACTTTGGCCATTCAACCCTTGAAAGCCCTTGAGTCGTTCACTACTGTTCCAGAATAGAACATGGATGGTTGGCCATCACACTCATGATGCACTCAAACTCTCTCTAAAATCCTGTGTCTATCTATGCTCTTTTTACCCACTTGCATTTCCTTGAAAGTAGCCAAGCACCATTTTTCTGAAGTTTCACTCATCTTTCCCATCTTTCTGTCTCACGCTCTTTCTTCTGCTGTGAAAAATGCTCCTTACGTCACAAGTGGGGAATGCCTTGCTCTTTTCTGAAGTTCTGTTCAAATGTATCTTTTTCTTCAGTCTCCCCTGATATTTCTCACGCAGATGCGCTTTATCTCCGGTTTGTACTGCTCTCACAATGAAACTTTCTATCACTGAATTTCTAGTTTTCCCATCTGTCCACCCTTTCATTAAGCACTTGCAGTGAGTTGCTGAGGCACCGTGATAGACATGGCTAATCTTTACAGAGGTAAAACACAGTCCCGCTCCCCACTGAGCTCCCTTTTCAGTAGCTAAGACTAACAAATACAATCAATTGAAGATATCATTGACAAGAAATCTTTATTTCAGAAAAGCTAAATACTTCAAAGTACGTCTTAGAATTGATGAAATGCAACACTAAAGTGTGTATTCACAGGTTCCTCTAGAAGTGCACTTCACCTAGGTTTGGGACTAGACAGGGGCAGTTTCCTGGAGAATAAGGTGCCTGTGATTTCTCTTATAGACTGAAAATACATTAGGCAAGAGGCAGCCAGGATACTGGCCCCCAAAATAAAACCAGTAGGTTCAAAGTCAGGGAGGAGTGACGACAGAGCATAACTTCTTAAGATGGTAAAATGCGTGAAGTCAAGTTCTTACATTCATTTTCTCCAGAGGGTTTAGTTTAGAGCCTTAAATGGGTATGCTAGATTAAAATTAAATATATTCTGGGACACAGAAATATCAGTCAAAGGATATCAACATTTACATCAGTCAGTGATGTGTGCTTAGTCATGTCTGACTCTGTGACACCATGGACTGTAGCCCGTCAGGCTCCTCTGTCCATGGAATTTTCCAGGCAAGAATACTGGAGTGGGTTGCCATTTCCTACTTGAGGGGATCTTCGCAACCCAGGGATCGAACTTGCATCTTTCGAGTTCCTGCATGGGCGGGCGGACTCTTTACCAGGGCACCCCCTGGGGATCTGCACCACACATATGCTACGATATAAATCAGCGTGTCACCCACTCCTTAAACTCTGAGATATGAAATTCACAGCTGAGGGAAGTTTGAAGAATGAACTGCTTGGGGTAAATAGCCAATTCAAAATCTGAAATATAACTAATAAGTTTATCGTTCCCAAGAATGGAGCCTGAACGATTATACTGTTACGCAGTTTGGACTTTTGTAAACTAGACTTGGCAGGGTTAATAGAGGTCACCTAGTGCGTGTTCCCTCTTCATCATCAATAAAAAGAAGAGACGAGAAAAGCCAACCAAAAAACTAAAACAAAACTAAAACAACTTTGCTCTAAAAGCCACAGGCGATCTCCAGCCTCTGTTTAGACCCACGTTGGTCCACTCAGTTCTTGGCTACATTTCCAGTTTCTGTGTGTGTTTTATTTTCTTCTGTTTAAAGGTTCTACCTAGATATGAAAGGTTAACAATTATAGGGAAATTTTCCAAACATGACACTCTTTAGTCTAAAAATATTCCCCCACCTTAATTTGGACGCAACTTCTTGAACCTTGAGTGTAGGATAAGCTGTAAGTTTATTAGGTGCTGGAATCCAATAATGAACAGGACAGACAATATTTGTTCTCTATGAAGCTTTGCTTCTACAACAAGTGAAAGACAAAACAGAATTAAAAAATAACTAAAACAACCCCAGGTAGCCCAGGCAAAGTGAAGGTGCTCCAAGAGATCACGAAGGAAAAAAAACTTATTCAATAGAGGAGGTCAAGGGACATTTTCTATAAGGATGTTATAAAAGCTGAATCCTGAAGGGTAGGAGCATTTCTATATAAGGAGTTGGGCAGACAGTATTCCAAATAAAGGCAAGAATAACCACAAACAGCTCTGAACAACACCACCACCAAAGCAGGGTGGGTTTAACATCTGACAGAGTTTTCTGAAGAGATAGGGGTGATATGCAATATAAGCAGGAAAGGTAACCTGGGATCAGACCACACAGGACCCTGGAGGGCTTGGGAAGGATTGAGGTCCTGAGAAAAATGGGAATCCAACAAAGGATGTCAACAGGAAAGTTATGGATCTGATTTAGTTTTAAAAGTCTCACTCTTGCGCTACAGGTGATCTTGTAAAATGTTGCAACCACTCTGGAAAACACTAGAGAGGCTCATCAAAAGAATGAAAACAGAACTACCATAGATGCAGCTATCTCTTCTGGGAATATATCTGAAAGAACTGAAAGCAAGATCTCAGAGCGATATCCGCACCCATGTTCATAGCTGCACTATTCACAGCAGCAGAAAGGTGGCTGGAACCCAAAGTCCATCGACAGATGGCTGGATAAACACAATGCAGCATATATGCACAGCGGAATACTATTTAGCCTTAAAAAGAGAAATTTCTGTCAAATGATCCAAACCTTGAAGATATTAAAATAAAGGAGCCAGTCATAAAAAGACAAACACTGTATGATTCCACGTATATGAGGTATTTAGTGTAGTCAAATTCAACATTCCAACATTACACGTTCTTAGAAAATAATTATTTTGTATTTCGATTAAAAGGGCTTCCCTGGTGGCTCAGACAGTAAAGAATCTGCCTGCGATGCAGGAGACCTGGGTTCACCCCCTGAGCTGGGAAGATCCCCTGGAGAAGGGAATGGCAAACCACTCCAATAAAATTACATTTAAAATTCATTAGGAAGTCTTTCATGCAGACACAATAATTTTTTATCAGCCATACACGCTATAAGGAATATAACAAGCTCTGTCACTCAGCTTTAAGAAGTGGAATATTTTCAACAGAGGGAAAACTGCTGGGTACTTATCTTCAGTCATACCTATCTCCCCATCCCCAAAAGTCACTGCTACATATTGTATTCACAATTTCTTGTTTTTCTCAATGATTTCACTACATTGAGATATGCATCTCTGATGGTCAATTTTATGTGTCAACTTGGCTAACTTAGAGTATGCCATTATTTAATCTAGGTTTTGCTGTGAAGAAATTTTGTGATTGTGGTTTATAGATACAATAAGTTGATTTTAAGTAAAGGAGATTAACCTCAACCTAACTTGGCCTCTTCTAATCAGCTGAAAAGATTTAAGAGCAAAATTAAGATTTCTGAGAAGAATAAATCTCATTAGTGGAATGTTAAAGAGTCTCCAACCTGTTGGGCTCCCCTATGGATTTTAGACTTGTCCGCCTCCACAATCACATAAGCTAGTTCCTTTAAAAATTCCTTTAATACACACACACACACATACAACACACAGAGACTGGTTTCATTTCTGTGGTAGGACCTTGACTGATATGGAAGCCCTAAAAACTGTATAGTTCGTCTTTTTTGAAACTTTAAATAAGCAGTTGCATACTGTAGCTCTTTCTCTGCAGTATTATGGAATCCATTCATGTTGATGTATACAGGTCTAGTTCATTTCTTTCAACTTTTGTACAGTATGACATTATATGATATAACACATACCATTTTCTTGCTAAAGGGCATTCACACTACTTTTACATTTTCCTTTCTGGAATAATAACACTATTATGACAATGTGGCTATAATAGTCTTGTATATGTTTCTTGGTGCACATATATAAGAACTTCACTAGAGCATACAAATAAGAGTAGAATTTTTGGATCACAGAGTATCTGAATCTTCAACTTTCCTAAGTAACCAAATTGCACCAAAATGGTTGCATCTCTCATCAGAAAAAAAACAATTTGCACCCTGCCAGCAATATGTTGCAGCTTTAATTACTCGATGTTCTCAATAAAACCTGAAATTATCAATAAAAGCACTTCTAACAAAGACAGATATCAGATCTATTTGGAAAATGAATCAATAGAGCTTAAGGAGGCCTTATATGTGAAAGGTGAAAGAGAGAAAGGAGTCAAGAATCATTCTCAGATTTTTGACTTTTGTAACAATTAATATTTGCCTCAGGTGTCTTTTCTGGTTTTGTTTTTATCTCAAATACTTGTGATAAACTTGAACATGTTTAAAAAATTAATTTAACAGGCATTAAAAATAGTTGATTTATCACGTTGCATGTAAGGCAACAGCAAACGGATTCAGTTATACATACGTATATGTATAAACTTTGTTTATAGTTCTTAACTGGTTTGGGGATTGTCTGTATTTCTCAGATCAATGTGCAGGAGCTTTGTTCGGCCACAAGGTGGCAAGCTAAGCATCTTCAAATTTAAAGCACAAAGCTGAGATCTAAGAGAACTTGACTCAGAAAGTTTATAAAGCAAGAATTCTTTCCTCCGTAGATTCTTTATGGATGTAATACACATGATTCTTACACACTGTAATATCTTCGTATTTACCACTTTCTTCTATAAAGGAGTGATCAGAAGCCTTGCTATGTCTCCCTTTCTCTGCACATTCCAGCCTCAGGACATGATCCAGCTACACCAAATTCCTCCAAGATGTGTATACCACTTTTTCTGCTTCCATGGCATGGGGGGCTGTTGAGTGGATACTCTGCTATTTCTAGTCCCCCTACTCAACAGAAAAATCAAACACAAGTCTCAGAGGCAACTCTGGAGAGGTCTGGGTCTCTTCCAGCAGTGATTCACCACTCCTCCAAATGCCCTAAAATATTTTTCTATATATGACTATTAGAGCTGGCATGTTTTCTTTTGATATTTTTGTCTCCCCCTCCCCAAATGTTTGCTAGTTACCAATAGGAAGACAAGATAGGTTTTTCTTTTCTCTATTCTAGGGCCTTGCACTCTGGCTGCCCAGCTGATGGATCTCAATGAATGTTGACTAGCTTGCTGAATGAATGAAGAAAAGGAAGAAGGAATATTGAATGAAGGTGGATATTGTAATTTTGAGTAATTAATACTTTCCATCAATATGTATAGTACTTAACACAGTGCTTATACTTTTAGAACTTCTATTATATAATTTATTAAACTGATTTAAAAGTAAACACACACTGAGAGGTTTGTGAACAAGAAGCTGCTTCTGCCCACTAGGGTCTAAGCCAAGAGGACTTGGGGAGATGGTATAGCTCAGGAAACAGAGAGCCACGCAATGAGTGCACATGTAAATCAGCATTAAATACCGATTTAGTAAACTGATTCACTTAGTAAATGTGGTTAAATTACTGAGTTTAGCCATTGACATGGGAAGTTTCCATAATCAGTTGACACGTCAAATGTTTTTCTCAGCAAACAATATTACTGATTTTCCACAAAGGTTACAATTTAATAAACACATGATACTGATTTTTTTTTTGAAAGGTTCTCAGTCCAGAGTTACAAGGATCTCAGTGGAATTGTAATTCCTTCTAATTACAAGCCTCAACATGCACACATGTGCCATAAGGCAGTAGCGACCATATGCTGTACCGGAATTCAAACCTGACTCCACCCCTTTCGTCCTGTGAATATAAACTCCTTCCTCATCAGTAATTTTTTTGCCTTTGATCTTCTTGGGTTTAAACCTAGCAGGTTTCCTCTCTGTATTAACTTATTCTAGACTTTTTATTCAATTTTAATTTACAATTAATTATATTAATAGTTATGGAACCCCTACTGAGTGCAAGGAAATGGGCTGTGTTCAAACATTGTGATGCACTCCTATTTATTTTTAGCTACTCTTTTGATAAAAGCCTATTCTGTGCCAGGTAGTCTTCTAGGAGGAAGAATCTAAGTAGCAAAGATTTCTATCATATGCTTGAGGATCTTATCTACTTGTTGGGGATACACAGAAAGAACTTCATCCCAAAAGTTTTTGCATATATTTTTTAGATTTTTTACAGAAGACAGTTGCTAAAGACTGTATATAGCCTGGGCCACACATTTGAAAACTTGATCTTTTTTCCTTAAGTCAAATCTAGTAGGAAAGCCACAGTATATTGATTTTAGCCAGCATTCTCAAATGGAGCAAGTCAGCATATAAATTGCTGTTGACTATTATTGAATACCCACAGTATGCCAGGCACTATTAATTCAGCTGAAACTCATTAATTCAAGTGAATAACTAGGTCCGCATTAAGAGGGCTCACATTTTACAAATGACCAAGCAAGAGAAAAACACCCAGCTGAAAGGCAACAGAACTGGCAGGCACTTCCATCATCTGCTGTTAATTGGAAGAAGTAGAACTTAATTTTATTCAGAATAATGCTCCATTATGGCTTTGGAAAGTAATGAAACCTCAGAGCATCTGAATGGGCTCATCTAAAAAAACTTTCCATGAGATAAGACAGATGGGTTGAAGGAGGAGAGGGGTCTTCTTTAGAAATTTTAAGGACTTAAAATGAATAACATCTACAGTTTTGTGACCAAAGAACCAGAGAAATCACATTATTTTCCCTGGCCATCCAAGGACTACTCCCTTTGAGACCAATTTAAGGATGAGAGTAATGGAGGGTTGAGAGAAGAAAATGAAGCCCACGCTGAACTTGAGAACCTGCTCCTCTAAGAGTTCTGGGCGCCCTCCCTTGCTGTGAAAGTAATTAGAAGTTGATATTCTGGAGTCAGAGTACTCACATTCTTATATGACTTGATAGTACATCTTCCTAACGATTTCTTACTAGTGTCTTTCGATCATCACATCTTATTTTAACAAATATTTATTAAGCATTTCTTTCGAGCTAAGCAGTCTGTTATCTATTCCTAGATATGAGGAATATAATAATTAACCACATAATTTTATTCCCTGCCCTCATGGAGATTACACAGAGTAGGGAAGACAGAAACTTAATGCATTGATGGCCACTTAAATATAGCCATAATAAAGTATACTAAACTTCTGGAATGTGTACCCGTAACTAGTAATGCATATGGTTCAACAGGTCTGAATGATAATACATATGATAGGTACGCTTTACTGATCACCTATGCTGTTCTTGGCACTATCCTAAGTACTTTGCATTATTTTTTATTTCACATCTACTGTGTAAGAACCAGATAAACTCCTGTCACTGATGAGACTCTTGCCCTGTGGACTTCACGATGCCAGATGCTATAAAACGTATCTCAGCAACAAGCTGGTTATAGTCTGAGGGCTGCCATTTTGCCAACTTGTTTTTAAAACTCAGTTTACTTATATATTTTAAATTTGTATTGGTGTATAGTTAATTTACAATGTTGTAAATAAGTACAGTTTCATAGTGACACAGTTTTATATATATATATATATATATATATATATATATATACACACACATATCCATTCTTTGTAAGATTGTTTTCTCATACAGATTATCACAGAATATTGAGTAGAGTTTTTAAATATTTAATGTTTAAATTTTAAATGTTTCATGTTCAAATATTTCCTTGTCTGTGAAGCCTTCTACCCAGGAAACCAGTGTTTTCTCTTCTGTGGTTCCAATACTCATGGCTTAAACTCCCATATATTGAGATGCAATTGGTCTATTTATATGTCTGACTCCCCTACTGGGCTATAATCTTGATGAATGAGACTAAGGTTTAACTGAATTAATTATTTTTATATCTCTTGCATCTTATAAGCTCAATACTTGATATATATAGGTACTCAATAAATATGTATTGAATCTTTGTCAACTGAAATAAAACATGCTCTTATACTCTACAACAAGACTGCCACACATACTGGAAACTACAGAGAGCATTTCATTTGAATTACAAAGAAAATATTTGAAAGGCAAAGTGTTCATTGATAAGTATCTAGAATGGATACTTGCACCTGGTACAAAACAGATATCCATTTGAGGATTTAAGATGGACAATTTCTTTATTTCCTGTGTTGATGAACACTGTCTAAATGTCAGAGAAAGTAGCAACTGGGTTTCAACCAAAGAGAACACGCTTAGATAATTTAGCCTTGGGCTTGTTTTGCAATCTTGACTTATGCTAAGTATAATGGGGAAAAATGTGCTTTGAAAAAGTACACTTTGCAAGATCAAGCAAAGTCTAATAGCATCGCGACTCTGAAGCTGGAAGGGGTGCTGACGCGTCCTTTGGTTCGGTCTCCTGTCTCCGTGACCTGCTCAGGCCTGACGACGTTCATAGGCTGAACAACGACTGCCACACCCAGGTCATCCATCTCCTCTCAACGGGAGCTCTTCTCACGACTGTCTATACTCTGCTGAACATAAACTCTGCTGCTGCTGCTGCTGCTGCTAAGTCGCTTCAGTCGTGTCCGACTCTGTGTGACCCCATAGACGGCAGCCCACCAGGCTCCCCCATCCATGGATTTTCCAGGCAAGAGTACTGGAGTGGGGTGCCACTGCCTTCTCTGGAACATAAGCTGTAAAGCACCATTAAACGCAAAATTTAAAAACAAAGAAAAACAAAGAAAGAAAAGAAACATTGCTCCCAACTTCCTTCTCTGCATCCAGAGAACTCACTTGTTTCTGAGGGACAGTCCAGCTAGATTCAGATTCCCACTGTCTATTGTGAAGCCTTCTGCGTTTGCGTCCTCTGAAAATGTTTTATCACTCAATGCTTATCATAGCCAGCTTGAGATCAAAGTAGAGTATTTTGGAATTGCCTGCATCATTTATTCAAGTAAGAATCTCAGAGATGTATGCATCCCGCCTTACAACTAAATCGATTCTAACAGTGCTCTTGTCTTACGTTTCTTGATATTCCTCCAAGTAACTAGCATAGTCTCTGCACCTTGTACATATTATAATAAGGATGTAAAAATATTTAAACTTCATTTCTTAGAAGAAGCAAATCCAACTTTTTTAAAAGCACAGTTCAATTCCATATAAATAGGTTTATCTTGGGTAACATTTCTAGAAAAAAATCCATTCCCTATCAGGCCACATTCCTTGTGCCTAGCATAGTGACTGATCTACAATGACCTTTGAATAAAAACACGTTGAGTAAATGAAGGAAGACTCTACTGACAACTGTGGGCTTCCCAGCCTCATCTAACAGTGGGCTGTCTCCAAACAGGACAGTGAGTAAATGAGTGAGTGAGTTCACACCCATATGTCCATATATGCAAGCAACACTATGCATAAAGCTATTGTGATTTTCTTTATATTTAATATCAATGCTGATACATTTTTAAAAAGCCTGACATTTTTTGAGGCCTTTTTCTAACATAATTAGTGAGGAGAAAAGGCTGGATGACCTTTTAGCAACAATCCCCAGAGCTGAAAGAAATCATGCTTTTCTCCAGAAACTGGAATTTTTGCTGTGAGCAGCAGCACTGGGAGCTCCCTGGAAGGGTCAAAATGTGTCCCAGTACAGGACACGGGGGCAAAGCTGACAGATGGGGTTTGGATGCCATCCCTGTAAAAGCAATTAAAAAGCAGACCCTAAAATCAGCTTTGTACTTGCAACTTCTTGCAGCTCTGGAGCTCTTAGCCCCAGAAAGTTTCTGTAAGCAGCTAAATGAACACAGCATGACTACCATGATTCTTAGGCCTTGCTGTCCTGTCTCTGCCCCTGAGTAGACAGTGTCTTTAGCAAAAGTACTTTTCTTTGTCTGGCAGGCAGATCCCTCATCCAAAATTTATTAGGGAACGAGGCTAGAACAGTGGTCCTCTGTTGTGCTGGGGAGTTTCTGAAGTGTCATCTTCACGTGCGAGAAGCACTGAAGGTATTGTGATTGCAAATCATATACTTGAGAAAAGGGAGAGCAGATTTTAGAGGCTATAACATCAAACCTCATTCCCTTGCTTTCTGTTGTGTTGGCTTTAAAGGAAGAGAAGGGAGTCAGATTACAGTAATTTCAACCACAAAAAAGCATGGCTATTTTATCTCAGTTAGAACTATTGTTGTTCAGTAGCTAAGTCACATCCAACTCTTTACAACCCCGTGGACTGCAGCACACTAGGCTTCCCTGTCCTTCACCATCTCCTGGAGTTTGCTCAGGCTCACGTCCATTGAGTTGGGGATGCCCGTCTAACCATCTTGTCCTCTGCCGCCCCCTTCTCCTCCTGCCCTCAACCTTTCCCAGCATCAGGGTCTTTTCCAGAAAGAACTATCGTAAGGGACCCTAACTGATGTGATAATAGAGCTAGGTGCAAAGTTCTCTTTCTCTGTAATATTTTGAGGGATTTAATCAACACTTGGGTATGTTGATAGGAATAAGTTGCCTGTCATAGAAGAAAAACTTCTGAAAACAGTGGGCAAGAGGCTGGCTAAATCCTTGCTAGCACAGAGCTGTAGCAATTTGGATCAGAGTAGACCCCAGAGTACTGGCTGTGCAGAGTTACTGGGGACACAGCAAATGTCCCTAAAGGAAGACTTAACATCTCCTGAAAGAACCTTGCCCAAAAGGGTAGTACTTTATTCTTCCTTAATTTGGTGAGACTGAAAAACGGCTGGTTGGAAAAAGTAATACAACTCAAAAAGCTTGAAATGCTCTAACTTCAAATATATAACTTCAAATAAATAGCACCTCCATTTCTTTGCTATTCTGCATATAACGTGTTTAATTAATATTTATATAGATTTTTATTTAATAAAAAGTACTTCTCACAGAACTATTTTTAATCATAGTTATAGGTCTCAGATTTTCATAATTGTTAGATGGTTTGGACTAAAGAGTATCTAAGGTCCCTCATCCCGTGTCAATTTTTTAAATAGCAGATGTGAGTGCATGACTACTGCCACCTGGTGGCTGCTACCTGAACTGTACTTATTAAACCTGTAACTCACTCCTGTTCTCCAGCTATGTTTGCAGTTTCAGTCCTGTTTAGTGACTGGATCCCAGTACAACCTGCTGTGATGAATCTGTAACTTGAAGTGGCCTCGCAAGCTATTCCATATGATTTTGTGAGACATTAAAAGAGACATAAAAAATTGTATTCTAATTTTAAAGACCTCTAGAGACAGATTCTCCAACTTCTCTTGCGTCACCGTTTCTGTGTTTAACCACATTTGAAGTTCTTCCTGGTATTAATCCTTCCTATTGCATTATTGATGTATGTTTAAAGCACTTTCTTCTAAACTCCAAAGCAAAGCTAAAATGTTTTCATCTTTGTTGGAGGAAATTAAAAGGACATACACACAGGTGTTAACACTGTTTCCAAAAGAAGTCTCTGACATATAAAACTTAGGCCTCTCTCATTCACCACCATGCACTTAAAAATATCCATACAATGTCTCCATTAGGTGAAGCATGGGCTGTCAAAGTAGCAGAAGGGGGAATCAGCGTGGCTGTAGGAATCTGGTATAAATCATCTACGGGCTACTTGCTGTACAACACTGGGGAGATTAATTTCATGATCAGTTTCCATTTGTACATGGGGATAAAAATTCCTACCTTATAGCTTTTATTGGATAAATAAAGTGACTAGAATATAGCAGTGTCTAATAAATGTTAGCTAGCTCTCTGCGGCACACAAAGCATTATGAAGGCTATTGAAGAAAGATTTCCAGCCCTGAAAAAATCAGCACAATGCCTGGAGCACACCGTGTGCTCAACACGTATCTGTTGAATGAGTGAATGGGTATTCAGTTCAGTTCAGTTCAGTCGCTCAGTCATGTCTGAATCCTTGAGACCCCATGAATCACAGCACGCCAGGTCTCCCTGTCCATCACTAACTCCAGGAGTTCACTCAAACTCATGTCCATCGAGTCGGTGATGCCATCCAGTCATCTCATCCTCTGTTGTCCCCTTCTCCTTCTGCCCCCAATCCCTCCCAGCATCAAGGTCTTTTCCAATGAGTCAACTCTTCACATGAGGTGGCCAAAGTATTGGAGTTTCAGCTTCAGCATCAGTCCTTCCAATGGACACCCAGGACTGATGTCCTTTAGGATGGACTGGTTGGATCTCCTTGCATCCAAGGACTCTCAAGAGTCTTCTCCAACACCACAGTTCAAAAGCATCAATTCTTTGGTGCTCAGCTTTCTTCACAGTCCAACTCTCGCATCCATACGTGAACACTGGAAAAACCATAGCCTTGACTAGACGGACCTTTGTTGGCAAAGTAATGTCTCTGCTTTTCAATATGCTATCTAGGTTGGTCATAACTTTCCTTCCAAGGAGTAAGCATCTTTTATTTATTTTTTTTTCCATTTAAATTTATTTATTTTAACCATAGCCTTGACTAGACGGACCCTTGTTGGAAAAGTAATGTCTCTGCTTTTCAATATGCTATCTAGGTTGGTCATAACTTTCCTTCCAAGGAGTAAGCATCTTTTAATTTCATGGCTGAAATCACCATCTGCAGTGATTTTGGAGCCCCCAAAAATAAAGTATTACTCACATTCAAATGTCAGTTGAGAAGGATCACTTGGTAGGCACTGATGCTCTAGTTCAAATTTATGTGGGTAGGAGGTGAGCCTGATCACAGAACAGGTACTAGGAGAATAGGACACAGATCATGTAACATATTGCTACAAATTGTTTTTAGTTGTACTGATATCAGCTTCCCCTAGGAGCCTATGAACTCCTTCAAGGCAGGGGCTACATTTTAAGTATATTTCCATCCTCTATACTAATCACTAACAGTGATTGCTATTCACTATCTATTATAACTATTACTAATCACTAATACTTGATCACTAATTAAAGTGAAAGTGTTAATCGCTCAGTCATATCTGACTCTTTGTGACCCCATGGAGTATACAGTACACCAGGTTCCTCAGTCCATGGAATTCTTTAGGCAAGCATACTGGAGTGGGTTGCCATTCCCTTCTCCAGGGCATTGTCCCAACCTGCTGTTAAGTCACCTCAGTCGTGTCCGACTCTGTGTGACCTCATACACGGCAGCCCACCAGGCTCCCCCGTCCCTGGGATTCTCCAGGCAAGAACACTGGAGTGGGTTGCCATTTCCTTCTCCCATGCATGAAAGTGAAAAGTGAAAGGGAAGTCACTCAGTTGTTCCCGACTCTTAGCGACCCCATGGACTGCAGCCCACCAGGCCCCTCCGTCCATGGGATTTTCCAGGCAAGAGTACTGGAGTGGGGTGCCATTGCCTTCTCCATTGTCCCAACCTAGGGATTGACTAATATGACCTTCTTATTAATATTTAATCTAACTGAGTACTGCTGACCAACCTAGACAGCATATTAAAAAGCAGAGACATTACTTTGCCAACAAAGGTCCGTCTAGTCAAAGCTATAGTTATTCCAGTGGTCATGTATGGATGTGAGAGCTGGACTATAAAGAAAGCTGAGTGCCAAAGAATTGATGCTTTTGAACTGTGGTGTTGGAGAAGACTCTTCAGAGTTCCTTGGACGCAAGGAGATCCAACCAGTCCTTCCTAAAGGAAATCGGTCCTGAATATTCATTGGAAGGACTGATGCTGAAGCTGAAACTCCAATACTTTGGCCACCTGATGGAAAGAGCTGACTCATTTGAAAAGACCCTGATGCTGGGAAAGATTGAAGGCAGGAGGAGAAGGGGGCGGCAGAGGATGAGATGGTTGGATGGCATCACCGACTCAATGGACATAAGTTTGAGTAAACTCCGGGAGTTGGTGATGGACAGGGAGGCCTGGGGTGCTGTGGTCCATGGGTTCTCAAAGAGTCAGACACGACTGAGCGACTGAACTGAACTGGACTGACCCCTAACATAACCAGTATTTCTAGATGCAGTTTCACTTGATGAAGTAATGATATTTCTCTTTTATATAAGAAAATGAAACTGTAGGCAAATAGAATCAGAAGCTCTTTCTCAGATACACATTATTGGTTTTAATAGCCCAGGGTTTCCTTAGAAACTGACTCCCAACTATCTATAGACATCAAGGCCAAAAATGGTTAAATGTTGGACACACAGAGAATTTAAGGGCTAAGGGCAAGACCCTCTGACCCCCAAGATTTCAACTGATGCAAAAAATGTCAGGGGAAACCCTCTGTCACAGTGTGACAGACTGAGTTGGTAATCAACTGTATGAGTGTTAACCGGGAGCGTGTGGTTTTAGAGAAGCACAGCTGTTTGTCATCAAGAGCAAGGCCACCACGCTGCCACAGTTCCTCGCTCCACTTTCAAGCGGATTTTAGGATAAATTTTGTGAAAACTGTGCTATAAAAAGCCCTGATGCCGTCCTTTCTCGGGTCTGCAGCATGAAGAGGGTCAGCTTTACTTAAGTGATTGGCTTCCTGTTTTTCTTAATTATACAAAACGGGGACAATGCAAAACACAGCTGGTGGAAACTCAGATGTTGCTCAAAGCCTGAAACACGTAACAACTTGGTGATGAAAAACAGAAAATTCTTGCTGTTGAGGAGATAGGAGCAGTGACACGCTTCCAGTGGCGTGCTTACTATAGCTGAGAAGCTGATTTCACCTCAGAAAAGAAGACAAGGAGAATGTCTTGCCATGGGGTGTAAATGGTAGCATTTAACTTAGACACATGCATGTGATTGAATAGAACAGAAAAGAAGAAGAAGAAAGGGGTGAGGGAGAGTAATGAATAACTGGTGATTATGATTTGGATACCTAAAGGGCAATGAGGAATTTCTTCGTAATCTGCAACGTGTACCTGTGCACACAGCTGCTTAGCTGTGTCCGACTCTTTGTGGCCCTATGGACTGTAGCCCGCCAGGCTCTTCTGTCCATGGAATTTATCAGGCAAGAATACTGGAGTGGGTTGCCATTTCCTCCTCCAGGGGATCTTCCAGACCCAGGGATGGAACCCACATCTCCTGCAGATCCTGCATTGGCAAGCAGATTCTTTACCACTGAGCCACCTGGGAGTCACAGAGATTTCTCTGGTACATATGAAGAGTCAAACTACCCTAGGCGGTGAGAAAAGAAGCAGCAAAGTATATTATAAGTAGACAGTTATCAAACATGGCATGGAATGTGGCCTCCTGGGGAAGAGAGGCTGTATTGCTTAACCGGGATTTGGAACAGGTATTTGGTACGATGTGACATTAAAGGAACTCTTCATACATTTGCTGGCTCCTTGGTGGATCACTACTCATCTTTCAAGGCTGAGTTCAAGTCCTGCCTCCTCTGTAATGCCTTTCTCCAACAACCAGGCTGAAATAACGCCTCTTCTTTGCATCTCCTCTGGTGCTGTGCAGCACTTACCGAACTATCACAAGCGGTGGTGCATACATCTGCCTTCCTGCTATGCTGTGTCTTAAGTCTCTTCAGTCGTGTCCAACTCTTTGTGGCTCTATAGCCCACCAGGCGCCTCTGTCCATGGGACTCTCCAGGTAAGAATACTGGAGTGGTTGCCGTTTCCTCCTCCAGGGGACCTTCCTGACCCAGGGACCAAACCCTCATCTCTTATGTCTCCTGCATTGGCAGGCAGGTTCTGCACCACTAACGCCACCTGGGAAGCCTTCCTGCTATATTATGAGCTCCTTAAAAGCAGAGGTTATAACTTGATCATTTTTCTAACTCCCGCAGCAATTAGCATCAGGCAAGACCTTAAGAGTTCAATAAATGTTAATTGAATGAGTTAGTCAATCAATCTGAGTAAACATATGGTTGATAAAATATAGATGTCTTTATGTGTTCAACCTCATTGCTAGAGTATGCAAATCAATTCAATTCAATACACCTCTAATTTATCATGCACTTACTGTGTGTCAGATGCTGTGCTTGATACTGTTAAAAGAAAGAGTGTCTCCTAAATGCAAAACCTGTTGCTGAACTGTTGTAGGTTTGAAGCCGTGATTTCCAGGATTCCATAACCGCCAGTGGCTAACCAACTGCTCTATTGTATCAAATAGACTAATTGACCTGAGCATGACCATAGTTCTCTCACAATATCTGTTTCTTCTTCCACTATATTAACAAAGCCTCAACATTTTAGCTGAATATAAAGAGGTAAGAAGAAGTTTGTTCTATGAGAGCTCAGACAATCCTAGAAAGTAAGAAAATTATGCTTCCCAGGCTTGCTAACACCGTTCAGCATTCCAGTATGTTATAAAAGGAGGTTTCTTGAGAAAAGAGGCCATATTGCTGTGTTAGGATTTAAAATAAGTCTTATGTGTTGAACAACTTTTTTTTTTTTTAACTGCTTATACGTAAAAGTGATTCCTCTTTCATGAATTTCTACCTATTTTTCATAGCTGCTACAGAATAATACTCGTTACTCATTACTTTTACAAAATATTCCACACACATCCCTGTAGCTACAGGCGGCCATGTGATAAACCTGGACCAATGGAGTGCAGGCAGAAGTGCTTTGTGGCAGTTTCTGGAAATATTCCTCGAGACAGGGCATTTGTGCTCCCTTTCCCCGGGCGTCTTTGTCTTGCCGTTTTGACCTAAGATGGAGGCCTCTTGAGGATCAACAAGAGCGGTAAAGACTGGGGCACTGACCCGGTAGCGACTTACCCTGCATGAATACCTGGGCCGTACAAGCAGAGGGAAACAAGCCTCCACTCTAACTCAGCTCCTGCTCCTTTGGTGTCCTGCCAACCAGAATTGGTGCCCAATCCCAGCTAAACATCACTGTTGACATGTGGTTTCCACTCAGCTGTGGATGAGGTGGGAGCGGTGGTTAGATGGGGAGGTGGATGTCTGTATGTGAGGACAACCTTCGAATGAGTAACAACTGAACAATGAATGAAGGACTTTTAATCTATGTGACTTTCTGACAATCACCCACATCAGTCCCCTTGCAGTTTCATGCCCTCTTGTCTCTGAGTACGTAGCCCTCCGCTCACTTCTTTTCTTCATATGACACACTAAGGTGTTGTCTCCAAAAAGAACATTCCCCTGACTCCCTTTCTGGGGCTAGGTACCTCATCTGTACTCACTTGTAGTCCCAAGTATATACCGTTGACTTAGATCTGATCTCTCATAATTGTAATCTTTTGCTCTTTTCTTCGGAGAAGGCGATGGCACCCCACTCCAGTACTCTTGCCTGGAAAATCCCGTGGACGGAGGAGCCTGGTAGGCTGCAGTCCATGGGGTTGGGAAGAGTCAGACATGGCTGAGCGACTTCACTTTCACTTTTCACTTTCATGTATTGGAGAAGGAAATGGCAACCCACTCCAGTGTTCTTGCCTGGAGAATCCCAGGGACAGGGGAGCCTAGTGGGCTGCCATCTGTGGGGTCGCACAGAGTCGGACACGACTGAAATTACTTAGTAGCAGCAGCAGCAGCTCTGTTCTTTCTCTCTCTTCTATAAATTGTAAGATTATTGAAAGAGAGGATAACATTGGATCTCTAAAAGTTCAATGTCTATCACACAGTAGCTGTCACATAATAGCACACAGAAGTATTACACAGCTACCCCATCCCATTATCAGCTTTCCTTTCAATAAGATGAAAGACCTAAAACCTACTGCCGGTCAGTTCATAGAGTCTGGGTCATCCCTGAATCCTGTAGCAGACAGTTCCTTGAATTTCATGACCCTTGTCTCTGAGGACATCTTTCCTTCTCCCTTCCCCTCCTCTGTATCAACTTCGTTCCGAAAATGTATTTTAGGTGCCTACTTGGCCAGATACTGGACTGGAAATAATGTTTTAAAATCAGTCTGTCAAATTTTTTCCTCTGTATTTTATTCTTTTCTGCCAGTTTCTTCATAGAGTGAAGTTATCCTCGTGACTCAAAGCTTGAGGACTAGGAAAGTGGGGGGCTGGAGGAAAATCTGTCTTTTGACATTTAAGAGATATGTGCTAAAATTAGGGAACAGCTAGCACTTCTATTTAATAGTCAGATGAGGCCACACACATTTATGAACATTCAAAATAGCCCAGCTTTGTGTTTCTCCAGGCCACAGAGGCCGACGCTATGAAGGAGAGTGCGTGGACATGAAGGAGAAGTCCTGCTTTGTCATGGACACAAGGGTCCTGCTGCTAGGCTGGCTGTTTCTTACTCTGGATGCTCTTCTCCTCCCCCGCCTCCCCTCCCCCTCCTCCCCACTCCTCTCCTTCTCTCCTTAGTCCTTTATTCTTCTTTCCTTTCTCCTTCTCTTTCTGCTTCATCATCTCTGTCTCTGTCTATGCCTTCTCCTCCTCCTTCTCCCTTTTCTCTTTTTTCTCCCCCACCCCCTCCCCTTGCAATCAGAAGAAACCAAAGACTACTTCATACCCATTTCAGAGGGGCACAGACCAACAGAACTCTGGCAATGGATTGCTCACGAGGAGGCCAGTCTTGGTCTCTCTAGTGTCTTCCTCTTGGTGGCTCAGCCTGGCGCTTTCCCCTCCTCCTGCTCACCAATGCCGAGTGCTCACAAGTATATCCTTCATTTGTACACGCTCAATGCCCTTTCCCCACTCGCCAATCAACAGCATATTTTTCTCCCACAGAGCTTAGGAGAGGTGACATATAGATGCACAAAGCCTCAGAATTCCAGCTATAGTTAACTGTAGAGACTCACAGAATGAATGAAGGAGTAGTGGCTATGTGGGGTGGGGGAGGGAAGGCCCAGGTTTCCAGACATGTGGTGGCTCAGATGGTAAAGCGACTGCCTGCAATGCAGGAGACCCGGGTTCAATCCCTGGGTCGGGAAGATTCCCTGGAGAAGGAAATGGCAGCCCACCCCAGTACACTTGCCTGGAAAATCCCACGGATGGAGGAGCCTGGTGGGCTACAGTCCATGGGGTCAGAAGGAGTCAGACATGACTGAGCGACTTCACTTTCACTTTCTTTCATCATTTCAGGGAACAGAAAACAAGCATGGAAGACATATTAAATCCAGCTGGCTAAATGGACACGTGGACATTCGAGGTCTAAGAACAACTACTTTTACTTACTGCCTACTTCCTATGTATGTGTGCATCCTCTGTTTCTTCTCAGTTTGTATTTACATCACTATGAGGTAAACATATTCTATCCTCATTTCACACGGAGGAAACTGAGACGCCGAGAGATCTGAGACTCTGAGATTCAAAAAGAAGTAAATTTAAATCTAGATTCGTTTAGAGTCTAGGCTTAAATGAATTCCTCATGAAGAGATCAGTCTTGTTCTCTAGGGTATCCTTCTTTTGGTGGCTCAGCTCAGCACTGCCCCCTCCTTCTGTTCACCAACCTCGAGTGCTCACACGTACAACCTTCTTTCTGTACATCCTCAATGCCTTTTCCCACTCATGAACCAACAGCACATTTTTCTTCCACCAGGCTTCAGGAGAGGTGACATGTGCTGCCAAATTAGTCACGTGTCTTTCTAGTACCTTCTATTAAGAGGTGGAGTCTATTTCTACCCCTTGAACAATGAGCTGGCTCCTGACTTGCTTTGGCCAGTGGAACACAATGAAAGTGACGGTGTGGCAGTTTGTGCCCAGATCTCAAGAGGTCTCCCGTTTCTCCTTCTTGCGACACCTGCCACCAGAGCCCCATGGACAAGCCTCAGCTGGCCTCGGGGAGGATAAGAGGCTACATGGAATGGAGACGATCCATTGCAGCTGAAACCCTTCAGCCTCATCGGTCCCCAAGTGAGATTAGCCAAGCCTGGCCGAGACCAGCAGAACCTACCCAGCTGAGCACAATCCAGACTGCTGGCCTTCAGAATATTACCAGCAGCAACTCACTATAAGCCTCAAAAGCTCCTGCGTATTCTTGCTGGGTGTGCAAGAAAAAAACACCCTGACCACCTTCCATGTGAGACATTTCTCACAGTTGTATTTGCAGTGAGAAGACTTGCAAAACAAAGTAAAGTTTCCCTCTGGGACAAAAAGCCAGTGTTGCCTGATATGTGTCCACATACAGACTGAGATCATCTTAGGAGTAATTTCTTTTTTTTTTCCTTTTAGTTTTTTTTTTTTTTTTCTTTGATTCTTTTATTCTCCTCTTTGATGTTAATTTCTCTCTCACTTATAAAATGTTAGAATTTCCCAGCTCTAGAAGTTAAGAGTTCCAGCCTTTTAGTTATTATTTAAAATGTAAACTCTATTTATAGTTACCTACTGATCAGCAAGCTTTGCCAGTTTTCACTGATAGTACCTACACACAACAAAAAAGTGAATTGATCTAAAGAAAATAATTAACAACAAATAAAACTGGTTCTTGATGATAAAAAAACAACTATTATGACAGGACCTAAGTGACTTATTTTTAGGAATCACTACAAAAATCAATATTGTTGTTTATTGAAACAAATATATATATATATATATATATATGAATGAACCAAGCTATGGCTCCTTCTTATTTAACTTATATGCAGAGTGTATCATGCAAAATGCTGGGCTGTTTGAAGCACAAGCTGGAATCAAGATTGCCAGGAGAAATATCAACAAACACAGATATGCAGATGATAGCACCCTAATGGCAGAAAATGAAGAGAAACTAAAGAGTCTTTTGATGAATGTGAAAGAGGAGAGTGAAAAAGGTGGCTTAAAACTCAACATTCAAAAAATTAAATTCATGGCATCCGGTCCCATCAAATCCCATCACTTAATGACAAATAGATGGGGAAAAACTGGAAACAGTGGCAGACTTTATTTTCTTGGGCTTCAAAATCACTGTGGACAGTGACTGCAGTCATGAGAGTAAAAGACACGTGCTCTTTGGAAGAAAAGTTAAGACAAACCTAAACAGCATATTAAAAAGCAGAGACTTCACTTGGCCAACAAAGGGCTGTATATTCAAACCTATAGTTTTTCCAGTAGTCATGTACGGATGTGAGAGCTGGACCATAAAAAAGGCTGAGCACCAAAGAATTGATGCTTTTGAATTGTGGTGCTGAAGAAGTCTCTTGAGAGTCCCTTGAACAACAAGGAGATCAAACCAGTTAATCCTAAAGGAAATCAACCCTGAATATTCACTGGGAGGACTGATACTGAAGCTGAAGCTCCAATATTTTGGCCACCTGATGTAAACAGTGAATCACTGGATAAGTCTCTGATGCTGGGAAAGAGTGAGGGCAGGAGAAGGGCGCAACAGAGGATGAGATGGTTGGATGGCATCATCAACTCAATGGACATGAGTTAAAGCAAACTCTGGGAGATGGTGAAGGACAGGGAAGCCTGGCGTGCTGCAGCCCATGGGATTGCAAAGACAGGACTTAGTGAGTGAACAACAGCAGCTCCTTTAAATCTTTTCTTGAGCTCTGAACATTGTCTACAATGATCTTCAGAACATGTTAATACTTGTGTTTCCATCTAGAAGACAATTAAATGAGCACAGGCTTGCCTATGTCTGGAACCATAGTGAAAGATGTGGAATCTCAGGACACTCTACATCCTCAGCCTGCTGGTCATCACTTCGTGCCCACTGCTCTTGGTACCTCAACTGTGGCATGTTCCTGCCAGGAAGCCCCTTCCTTCCCTGAAAGGAACTCTTGCTCCTGGGTTTCCCATCCTGGTGGCTGGCATCACCATCTCCACACTTGCCCAAAGCAAAACCTTGGGCATTGTCTCACCCTTCCCCTTGCTGCTTTTCCACCCTCAACCAGCATCCACCCAGCCACCTGATCATAAACCTGCCCATGTTAATATGCCTCTGAAATCTCCCCCAGCTCCACAGAACTTCCCTTCCTCAGGACCACCATCAGCTCTCTCTTGGATACATGCTTTGATTTGCTGCCCTATCTAAGCCAGGTCCTTTACAAAAAATTTTCCTATCATTGGCACTGAAGCAATTTGCCATTTGAGCTAACCAAATTCTGTCACTGGCTTCCTGTACGCCATTAATGTTCCCTTGCCCTCAGTATAAAATCAGAGTTCTACACAAGCTTCTCTGTGATCTCAGCTCTCTCCATGTTTCTAGCTTCATCTCCTGTAAATCTCCATTTTGTCCATGTTGAGTCACTTAGAGTTAGCTCCTTCTGACACACAGAATTCATAGGCTCCACAAGGACCAGTCACACGCTCCCCTTTCACCGCAACCATTCTTTCCTCAGTTACCTCCTATACATCAAGACTTAGTCAGCCTCTTCCAGGAAGCTCTGTGATAACCTCCAACTCCCAGGCTGGATAAAGAGAAGTACGTCCTTCTGTAAAACCCTGTGCACAAGTCCCTTAGAGCACTTTTCACACTGAAGTATCAAGTATAGGGGTTCGTGTGTCTATCCCCTATGACCTATAGGCTTTTTGAGACTTGAGTTGATTTATGTTATCATACACCTGCATAGCAGTTTTCATCTTTGGCTAAATAGTAGGATCACTTGGGAAAACTTAAAAAAAATTGGCCAGGTCCCACTCCAGACCGATTAGAATCTCAGGGGGTAAACAAGACACACTCCTCACCTCCCAACCTTTGCACTGACTGTTCCCTCTGCCTGGAAAGCTGAGTTCTCGCAGGCTCACTCCCTCTCCTTCGCCAAGTCTTCCTCAGATGTCACTTTCTCAATGGGGTCTCTTCTGATCTATTTAAACTTGGTAGAACATTTACCCCACATTTCCTGGGTTAATAGCACATATCAGTCTCCCATGTTATACACTGCACTTTTTAACTATGGTTATCATTCACTGTCTGCCTCCCCTGGTGCAAGAATCAGTTATTTGGTTCACTGATGGGCAGGGAGGCCTGCTGCTGCTGCTGAGTCGTTTCCGTCGTGTCCGACTGTGCAACCCCATAGATGGCAGCCCACCAGGCTCCCCCGTCCCTGGGATTCTCCAGGCAAGAACACTGGAGTGGGTTGCCATTTACTTCTCCAATGCATGAAAGTGAAAAGTGAAAGTGAAGTCGTTCAGTCGTGTCTGACTCCTAGTGACCCCATGGACAGGGAGGCCTGGCATGCTGCAATTCATGGGGTCGCAAAGAGTCGGACACGACTGAGCAACTGAAATGAACTGAACTAAATGTCGCATCAGAGGCTCGCACATAGTAGATGCTTATTATCTAATAACATCAGATATCTATATTATTATATAATAATATAGACAACAATTAACATTATCTAATTATGTTTAAATAGATAAATGACTGGATTCTACTTGCCATCTCCGGTTTAGTGGAAAGAGATGTTTGTATGTCTGCAAAGTTATGAAAGCCTATAGAAGTGGAACTGATTAATTCTGCCTCCTAGGAATCAAGAAATGCTTCAAGAAGGAGGAGATAATTAAGCTGAGCCTTGAAGGACTTTCTAAGCAGAGAAAGAGGATAAGTTATTAAAATACACAGTGCCTTGGCAAGCACAAAGCTCACAGTCCAACATATTGTGGTCATTCTGTAAGGTCTTACTAACACCAACAGAAAATTCATAGGGAATGGCGAAAGCACTGAGAAGAGAAAGGTCATGGATCGTGTTGAATGGGTGGAGTGGGCAAGTCATAAGTGAAAAGACCGAACTGATGAATTTTGACTAAATTAAAGAATTTTCTTATTATTAGATAGTTAACTCATTTCAGAGAATCAGCATGGATTTTTAGTATCTTGTTCATATATATGCATGCTTACGATATGAGTTACTATCATATACTTGCTGCTCATATTGTTCTTGTTAGTTTTCACATATGCCTTCCATTATTATTCAACTTTGTGTGTGTGTGTATGTTCTACCCACTGACACGGAATTTCCAGTAACACAAATAAGGGCCTCGTGGTCTTTCTTTTGCACTCACTACAGCAGCACACTCTAACAGTGTGCAGGGCACATGTATGCCAGGAGTACGCGCTAGCAGTATGTTCCCAGTATTGTCCATAAAGACTATTAACGAATAATAGCTCTCCTAGGAATGCATTCCTGTTGTTATTCATTTAGACAAAATGCTTATTCTATACTTCAATATGTACCACATGTCAGACATCGTATTAAGGACTAGAGACACAGGCACAGAATTTAACCTCTGCTATGAAATCTCAGTGGGGTTAGAAAGAAACAATCCCAGCTCATGGAGTAAGTGCTATACTGTGGGTGATCCTGGAGTACTTTATAAACACAATAGGTGCAGCTAATCTAACATAATGAAGACAAGGCCCAGGGGACACTTTCTGACAATGTTATTCTTGGCATCTTTTGCTCTGAAAATGATGCACATGTCAGATATTTTATGTAGATTTAAATTTTATTTTCAGAGATATAGTCTCATAGAGATAATTATGATACCATTAAAAAGACACTGCTATTGCTGCTGCTGCTGCTGCCAAGTTGCTTCAGTCGTGTCCGACTCTGTGCGACCTCATAGACGGCAGCCCACCAGGCTCCCCTGTCCCTGGGACTCTCCAGGCAAGAACACTGGAGTGGGTTGCCGTTTCCTTCTCCAGTACATGAAAGTGAAAAGTGAAAGTGAAGTCTCTCAGTCGTGTCTGACTCTTAGTAACCCCACGGACTGCAGCACCCAGGCCCCTCTGTCCTTGGGATTTTCCAGGCAAGAGTACTGGAGTGGGGTGCCATCGCCTTCTCCTGCGTAAATTGCATGTTAAAGGAAAATAAAGTTTTCTGATAATACCTTAATCCATTTCTCTTTCATTCAAAAATCACTACTAATAATTAATAATATATCATAATTTGCTGTTTCCTATGAGAAAGGACAGAAAAAAGTACTAGGATTTTGTTAAAGGGCAAGAAAATTCTCAGAAGTTCCATGATTCAACTGTAATCAAAGGTGATTACATTAACCATGTGGAGAAAAGAAGGGAGGAAGGACATTCTAAGAATGGAATTAATATACATGCAAAAGCCCAGAGGCATATGAAGAATGGCTAGCATAGAGATCTTAAGAATATGTTGCTATAGTATTATAGGAATATGGGGGAGTTGGCAAAGAGCATCTGTGGGATATGGACACAGTGTGAAAAACACAGGAATAGGTCAAAGTCTTAAAGGACTGGATACACTGAGGAATAAGATAATGGCAGCCATAAGCTAGGGATGGAGTGGGTGAGTAGGCAGGGAGGCAGACAGACTAGTTAAGTGATCCCTGTAATAGCAATTCAGGGCAGACAGGAGAAAGGGCTACATTAAAGCAATGTCAGTCCAGAGAGAGAACCGCAGATGGGGGAGTACTTGACAGGACTCGGTGGCTGATGGGATGTGGGGGCTGATGGAGAATGAGATGTCTGGGATGACTCCCAAGTTTCTGGCATGAGCACTGGAGTGCCTGGAAGGTGCCACTCACCACGAGAATGAGGGCAAGTTGAAGGCACAATGCCGAGCAAGTTTGACGCATGTGAAGTCCACGCTGCTGAGTAGTGAGGTGAGTGTGTCTTACTGGCTGACTTCTGGAACTCACAGGGAGGAAGATGCGAATAAAGAGGTACCATGGGCACCCGAGAGCCTCAGTAACCCTCTCATTGCTTATACCCTTCTTTAGTGTAGTCAGGGTCTACAGTAATATGCCAGGGGCTTCACAAAACCACGGAGATTTTCCTGGGCTATATATGTATTTAAAGATAAGAAGGAAAATGCATATTAAAACAAATGTGAATATGTTCAGGTCTGGAGTGTGAAATCTGAATGGATTTTTAGGACAAAACCAGAGTCTCCAAATGAATCGCTGGCTCTGTGACTGGCACTTACACTTGCAGCCTCACACCACATCCACAGACACCTAAGCTGTGTATTCACCCTGCTGTGTCTCTGGTCCTTTGGAAGAAACACATACACGAGGCTGCACTAAAGCAGTTCACAGGCCCTGTGTGATTCGGGTCCCTGTGAGCAGCCCATTCAAGAGGTCAGCCTAGAAGAATTTGACACCCATTCTGGCTGTGCCTTTAAGGCAGCCAGCAATCGCTGTGTTCTCACTCAACTCTGTCTCCTCGTATTTTGAAAAGACCAAAAGGATCCCTGTTGAAACACTGAAACATGGAAAGAAACAGCAAGCTATTCAGACATTTCAGTTGCTCTGGAGTGAATACAGTAGCTTGGAGTGAATATCATATTGGGCCTGCAATTTTATTCTTACTCTATACGAGACAACTCATTCATAGATCTTGAATTTATTTTACTCACTTTAGAAGCTACCTGCTAAGAGGTCAGATGCTTCTTTCATATTTAGCTGTTACCTGCTGCCTTCAAAATACATAATATAAAGCATTAAAAAAAAAAAAAAAAAAACAAAAACCCTTTCACTACCAATGTAGCTCCAATGTAAGGAATACTCAGAATTTACAAATCCCAAAGGATGACAACCCACTCCATCATTCTTGCCCTGAAAATCCCATGGACAGAGGAGACTGGCCAGCTATGGTTCATGGGGTCGCAAAAGAGTTGGACAAAACTTAGTGACTGAACAACAAAGGAAAAAACAGATATATATATATATATATATATATATATATATATATATTTTTTTTTTTTTAAATGCTGAGACCGGTTTCTAAAGCTCTCAACTTTTAAAGAAGCACAGGAAGGTCACCCTCTTCTTTACACACAATGACTCCAGTGTATGCGGTTAAACAGCTGCTTCCTTCCTTCCTGATGGTAGAACTTATCATTTTTTAAAAATAAATGTTTAATGAACAGAGGAGCACTGCAGTAAACACAATGATGAGAAATCTGGGGGCTTTTTTGCAGTCAGAAAATCCTTCACGTCTTAGGCCCTTGATGTAAGCCGTGACATGAATGCAAAGGACATCCCATCTTTGGAGGTCTGACAGAGCTGGGTTTTCTCCCTCGCATCCTCCTTCATCCAGCCAGACCTTTCTTAGTAAAGGAAAAATCTCATCACCATGGACTATATTTATCTTCTCTATGAGTCATTCTTATCACGATCATTTCTCCAGCATTAAGTCAATTTTTTTTTTTTTCCCTAAAGCAAGGACAAGGGAGTTTTTTTTTTTTTAAGTTTACTGAGCACCTACTCTGGGACAAGTCTGCTAAGCTACTGTTGAAGTCTAATTTAATCTTTATGATATGATAGGCACTAATACAGTACTCTTGCCTGGAAAATCCCATGGACAGAGGGGCCTGGTGGGCTACAGTCCATGGAGTCGCTAGGAGTCGGACACGACTGAGCGACTTCACTTTCACATTTCACTTTTATGCATTGGAGAAGGAAATGGCAACCCACTCCAGTGTTCTTGCCTGGAGAATCCCAGGGACGGGGGAGCCTGGTGGGCTGCCATCTATGGGGTCGCACAGAGTCGGACACGACTGAAGCGACTTAGCAGCAGCAGCAGCAGCAACAGGCACTACTATTACAATTTTATAGTGTACCTTGTACCAAATCTATAATTATTATAAGACAATGTATTAACTACTTTTTAAAAAGTGATTTTTCCATCTTTTCAAGTGGAGACAGTTTTTTTTTTTTTTAATCAACATTTATTTATTGCTCATGTTCACAAATAACCTGGAGTTCTGAGTTGAAATAACTAGTACCATTTAGAAAGTGGTAAAAGATAGAAAGATAAAAGCTGGCAAGATAAAGTTAGTGAGATGAACCACAGCTGTAAATTCTAGTCTGAGAAACTGAACTTGGTTGGACAAACATTTGGAAATCAATGCGGTTCCATTAAGCAAAAAGGCAACGTAATGAAAATTACATTTTAGGAAGACTCAATTCAGGGACTTGGATTGCAGGGATAAAAAAATAGACTAAATTTCTCTGGAAGTCCAGCGGTTAAGACTCTGAGCTGCCAATGCAGGAGGCATGGGTTCGATCCTTGGTTTGGGAAGACCCCACATGCTACCTGGTGTGGTCAAAGACTAAAATAAATGAAGAAATAAATTGAATATGAGGAGGAAAGCTTAATATCTATAAAAATATGTATACTAAGTTTGGAGGGGGCAAAGATAAGACATAGAAAAAAAGGTGGAGGAGTCAGTATTATCCAAAATACTAATAAATGGAATTAGGAATTATATAATGATAATAATGAATTATGGACTAAGTGGCCCAAGTCGGAATTGTACATATTTGTATTTAGATCTAGATCTATACCTATATTGTAAAAATTGGAAAAGTAATTTTATAACCTTTCAACTTTAGTGAAAGAATGTTTATTAAATTATGAAACTAGCTGTTCTCCGTAAGGTCAAGATGAAAGAAAAGAGTCTTGAATGGCAAAAAGAGGGATTTAGACTGGACGCAAGGCTTATAGGAAAGAGGAATGATTTTGATGTGGAATGACAGTGATGGTATCTCTTTCTAGAAATCACTATAGGTTAAGACAGGAATGCATGTACATTTGCTACAAGCAGCTCAGCTAAGGACTAGGTATCTTCCTGATTCCATTTCTGAAAGAGCTGCCTAATATCAGTGGTTGTCAAGAATAAAGAAAGCTAATTTCTTGGTTTTGCTTATATTTGATCCAATGGAAAAAAAAGAGATAGGAACACCAAGCTTTCTTGAAAGGTCTATGCTAGCCTGACAATTTTGTGTTTTTATGCTTCATCACTGAAAAACTCAGAAAATAGCCAACTCCTATCAATGACGATTCAACAGTGCCAGATATCTCAATTCCAGCTAAGATTAGATTGCTCTTAAGCATATCTGATAGAAGCATGGCCGATCTGCTTCACATGGCAGCATATGAATAAGCATTTGCTTCTAATTCCACCCACCACTGCTCCCTCTTTCTGTTGCTTTTAAAAGCATCTGCTATCACAGATGCAGAAGATATGTCACTATGAACAACCGCTTTGTTTGGAAGAGCTGAACTTCATATCTATCATCTCTTCAAAGTAAAATTAAGTCCACTTTCAGACAGCATCAGTGCAATGAACACAGAAATCCTTACAGGTCCATCTTTATTTCAAGGGTTGAGTCTAAAAGGAAAAAAAAATTCCATCTTAATGTACCCTAAGGGTATATAAAATATTTTTGACTATATTATGCTTTTATATGCAAAAGAATCTATGCAAGTGAAAATTCTGAAGTGTAGTAATAAAATAAAGACTAACTTTAAAACTACAAAAAGATAGGGGTTTGTACTCTACTCTCCACTATGAATCCTGTCTTTCTGTATATCTTTTGCTTTAACAACTGTCCTAAATTTCTTAGCGTTCCTTTTATGATTTTATATGAATCCATTCAAAAGATATTGTTCAGATTTGCTTGTTTTCTAGCTTCATGTAAATGTTACTATATCAGTTTTCTTTGACTTAGTTTTCCCTATCAATATTGTTTCATTCACATTCATTCATTTTTATTGCTTTATATTATTCCAGTGTGTGAATATACTATAAAATAATTATACTTGAATCCCTTTGTTGATATGTTTTTGTGCTTTTCCAAGTTATATATATATATATATATATATATATATACATATATATACACACACATATATACCTTTTTAGGAACAAAGTTGCTGTGGTCAATGAATATTTAAAAATTTATCGTGGAAGAGCCAAATCATAATGTTCAGTTTCATAAAACAGTATCAATGTGTCTTACAAAATTGTCCAGTAGTGTATAACAAACAATCACAATAGCATTTGGTGTGTTAGGCTTCCTAAGATTATGCTCATATACATGGGTATAATATCAGTTCAGTTCAGTTCAGTTGTGTCTGACACTTTGTGACCCCAAGGACTGCAGCACGCCAGGCTTCCCTGTCCATCGCCAACTCAATGGACAGTATGAAAAGGGTATAATATGAATCGGGCTTAATTTGATTTACTACATGGGCAATTTAGTATCTTGTTACATGTTTATTACAACAATGTTATGCTAACTTTCCTTTTTGAAATGTTTAAGGATGTCTCTTGACCATTTTTTCCACATATTGGTTATTTCATTTTTATTGGCCTGTAAGGATCTTTATGGGCTTCCCTGGTGGCTCAGGGAAGATTGGCTGGCAGATTTAAGAATGCCTGGCAACACAGCAGATGCAGGTTTGATCCTTGGGTCAGAAAGATTGCTTGGAGGAGAGCAGGGCAACCCATTCCAGTATTCTTAACTGGAGAATCCCATGGACAGAGGATCCTGGAAGGCTATAGTCCATGCGGTCGCAAAAGAGTCAGACGGGACTTAGCGACTAAACAACGACAAAGAGATCTTTATACATTTTTGATAAAATTCCTTGTTGGCTCTTTCTGTTGCAAATCCCATTTTGGGATTTGGATTTCCCTTTGCCTTGTGGTATCTTTGATAAACAGAATTACTTTAATGTAAATGATTTCAACATTCTTCACTTACAGGTTTGTGTTTTGTTTAAGAAGTACTTCCTAAGACAAGATTATAGTGATATTCACTCATATTTCTTCTAAAATGCTGCCAACCTTGTTTTTCTCACTTATGTATTTAGCCAGCCTTTCGTTTTTCACTGTTTATTAATTGGTCATCACTTCTTAAATGTTCTGCAGTGCTGTATAGGTGACAAATACTTATACCATTTGCCACGTATAAGCGTCTTAACTCAAAGCGAAACTTTTGTTTTACATCATTTTCCCTGAAGCTAGGAAAGATTGAGGGCGTGAGGATAAGGGGATGACAGAGGGTCAGATAATTACATGGCATCATCGACCCAATGGACACGGGTTTGAGCAAACTCTGGGAGATAATGAACGACAGGGAAGCCTGGCGTGTTGCAGCCCATGGGTTGCAGAGAGACAAGACTGAGTGAACAACGAAACTTTACGTGTTCAGTTAACTCATTAAATCTGCATGATAACCTTTTTAGGTAGGTATTATTTTCATTCCTTTCTTAATAAGAAGAAAACAGAGGCACGGATGGGTTAGTAACTTGGGTCAAGAACTGGTACCATTAACTTCTTGTTTCAAGGTCCTCCGTTTGGTTAGTTACTCTGCTTATCCAATTCTAACAATCCACTGTCTTCATTGGAATTGGTTTAGTATATAGTACTTGTTTTCTGTTTGGCCAAGTACCCCACCTAGCTCATCTTTTCAGGAGTGTTTTAGCTATTTCTTATGTTTTACTCTTCTCATTTATATTTTAAATTAGGTTGTCAAGCTTGTCAAAAAATCCTGTTGGGATTTTTATTGAAATTCTGTTGACTCTCTGCAGGTCAATTTGGAAGAAATGGTATCTTTATTGAATTTTTAGATCCATGGCATGGCATGCACTGGCTTTAAATCTTATTTCATATATCTCAATAAAGGCAAACACACTTTTTTTTCTGTACAGATTTTGTATAGATGTTGCTTGATTAATTCTTAAGCACCTAATTTTTTTAATGGTTTTATTTGTATTTTAGGTGGAGGTAGTCTACCATACTGGAGAAGGCAAAGGCACCCCACTCCAGTACTCTTGCTTGGAAAATCCCATGGACCGAGAAGCCTGTTAGGCTGCAATCCATGGGGTCGCTAAGAGTTGGACACGACTGAGCGACTTCACTTTCACTTTTCACTTTCATGCATTGGAGAAAGAAATGGCAACCCACTCCAGTGTTCTTGCCTGGAGAATCCCAGGGACGGGGGAGCCTGGTGGGCTGCCGTCTATGGGGTCGCACAGAGTCAGACATGACTGAAGTGACTTAGCATAGCATAGCATAGTCTACCATACTACTAGAAATAGACATTTTTAACCTCTTGATTACTAATTCAGCAGTATCTTATAATCTCTTATTATGATGGTGATTTATTAATTTACCTCTATGCCTTGTTTTGCTTCCCATGAAAAGTGAAAGTGTTAGCTTCTCAGTTACGTCCAACTCTTTAGTAGCTCACTAGGCTCCTCTGTCCTTCTCCAAGGGATCTTCCCAACCGAGGGATCGAGCCTGGGTCTCCTGCATTGCAAGTGGATTATTTACTGTCTGAGCCATCAGGAAAGCCCATATCTTAAGAATATTTTTATTAACTGTACAAAAAAGTTTAGAATATTTTTTCATGAATTAAGCATTCTATTATTATATAATGATCTTAACTCTAATAGTCCATTTTATTTCAAAGACAATTTCCTGTATTTATAAACTATCCTAGCTTTCTTTTTTTAGCATCTACATAGTACATACTTTTTTTCATTTATTTACTTTCAAACTTTTGGTGTCATATTTTAGGAGTGTCTCTTATCACATGGCATATTAGGTGGGGTTTTTTTTTTATTTAAATGCTAATTTTCCTCTTTTAGTTGGCAGATTTAATCTATTTACCTTTATGTAATTATTGTTATATTTGAAACTGTTTCCTATATTATATTGTGTTTCTTTTATTTTTTTATTTGCTTTTCTGCTTTATTGACTTTTTTGATCAAGATTTATTTTTCTAATTACATTCTATCTCTCTAGTAGCTTGACATTCATATGCTATTAACAATCTTTTAGTAGTTACTTATCAATATTAAAATTGGCCATGCATAACTTAAAATATAAAGTTTACTGGCTTCTGAACCAACAACCCTCACTCCCCATATGCACACTCACCCACTCACACACACAATACAAAGACTTAAAATCCAATTATTCTCAGGTTTATAGAGAAACCGCGTATTTGGCTTTACACCTTGGGACTCCAAGGCTTATCAGTAAAATCAGAAAAATAAAACTTCAAAGAAATCTTTCTGTAAAAAAATCTGAGTCGTTTTCCTCGGGGTAACTGACCCCCCAGTATCTCATGGATACTGGTTCACCGCTCCCTCTTCCAGCTCAGATCACTGTTATTCTGCTGTACTGCTGGAAGCACAAACCCAGGTGATAGTTTTTTGTCTGTTCAGTTTGAAAGGAAAAACACTTTTGGCTATTTCGATGAGAATGTAGAAAATGGGAGTAGAGTAGCAGGGTAAGAAAATCGTGGGTTTATTTTCTTTGGCTTATGTGTTACGGCTTTAACTAGGCTGAGTCTTTCTGTCACTGATTATATTAATATCTCCACCTTGCAGGTAATTTATGGGGGAACCTCTGATGAAAAGAAGGCTCCCAATTTTCCTCCCTTTCCATCATTACCCCCTGATGCCCCTGTATCACATCGCCATACCCCCTCCCTGAGCCAACGCTCATATGAGCACATTCTGTAGAAGTCACTTTACGTATATTTAACAACACATAAATCATGAAGTCTGAAAAATGACAAAAGGGGGTACATTTTACTACATTTACTATGCATTTAATTTTCTATTAAAACAGTAAATTAAGCCTCATGACATGCATAGCCTAATACATAGATGCTTTTCTCTCATGACTTCCATTCTTTTTCATGCAGTTTCATTTCAGAGACAAAATAATATATTTATTCTAGATAGCAGTTTTAGTAGTTTTTTTTTTTTTTTTTTTCCTGGTCTTTAAAAATGCAGTTCTGGCATTTGAATGACCCTAGCATATTTGATGGCTGACCTACTCTAAGCTCCAAACTTTACTGAGTGGGCAGGTTCATTCCTGGGTCAGATTCACTCCTGCAGGGTTTGGCAAAATACTCTTAGGATTTGGCAAAATACTCTTAGGATTTGGCTCCCATTCTTATGGATCTAAGGAATTCCATGAAAATCGGGTTCATTATGTTACCCAGTCTTTACTCTTTAGCTCTCTTCTAACTGGTGGAAAACCAACAACCTCGCCATAAGGAAATTGGGGTTCTTTTCTTCCGGAGTCCCAGCAATTCATACCTTCCTCACAGCTCATCCGAACCATTTCATATCATAACTGGATTTGACTTTCGGTTACTCCCTTTACCAGTGTACTTTCCATTCTGATAATATCCCTCTTCTGTTTAGCAAGCCAATGTGTCCCCCCACTGCCTACAAAATAAAGTCCAAATACTTGAGGATGACCCACATAGCTATGCTGCTTATGGAAACCCCTAATCCCAGCTTCATTTCCTCATTCCTCCCACATAGGCTGCACATCAAACCTACTGCCATTTCCTAAACATGTCTTCCAATTCCAGTTCTCCTAACATTTATCGAGGACCTACTATGAACCAAACACTGGCGATACAGATAATATGAAGGTATAATTCCATCCCCAAAACATGTTGCTTCCCCTGCCTACAATAACCCTCTAGCAACAGGGAGTAATCCTCCAAAACCCACTCAAACTTTCTTTTTTGTAGCTCTCTAACCACTTATTTTCAGAAGGAACCACTCATTCTTCTGTGGTGGTGGTGGTTTAATCGCTAAGTCATGTCTGACTCTTTTGCAACCTACAGCCGACCAGGCTTCTCTGTCTATAGGAATTCCCAGGCAAGATTACTGGAGTGGGTTGCCATTTCCTTCTCCAGGGATCTTCCCAACCCAGGGACTGAACCCAGTTCTTCTACATTGCAAGCAGATTCTTTACCAACTGAGCCATCAGAGAAGCCCCAGTATTTCTTTGATGGCGGCAAAATACTTAGAATATTAAGTTGGAAAGAAAGAAAGAAAGGAAGTGAAGTTGCTTAGTCGTGTCCAACTCTCTGCGACCCTGTGGATTGTAGCCTACCACGTTCCTCCATCCATGGGATTTTCCAGAGTACTGGAGTGGGTTGTCATTTCCTTCTCTAGGAGATCTTCCTGACTCAGGGATCGAACCCAGGTCTCCCACATATTAAATTGGAATTACTACTTTTTCCTTCTCCATAATTCTTAACAGATCACCATGTTTTATTCTTTGCCTCTGGATTCTAATAAGGGAGGCAGCAGAGTCACCCTGAAGTCACAGACTCCAATGCCCCTTGAAAGAGCAATTCCAGGTTGACTTTGGAGAACGAATGGAGAGATTATGAATTATGGGTAGAAGGTAAAGAAAAAAGGGAGTGTCTCTGAGATTCTGGGAAGTGAGTAGGGGAGACTACAGGAGTTTGAGAAGGAAATAGAAGTCTGTGGGTCTGGTCTGTGAGGTCTGTGGAAACAGATTTGTGGGGAACCTTCAGAAAAGGTAAGTCTTAGAGAGTGAGATGCCCATCTTCACCAAAGCTTCCTGTGCCCTATGTGTGCCAGGAAAATAGGAAAGCATGCAACCCAAAGAGACCATGGAGGTTCAAGCAATGTATTCGTATCTTAATGAAACCAATGTGCAGTGTTTACCAATCACCCCAGAGACTCCAGCTTGTGGAAAGTCAGTCTTGCAAAGGTCCTCAAAATTTCTGGTTAATACTAATGGTGGGAGGAGAAATGCAATTCTCCTAGATGGGCTAGAAGTCTAGAATTCTCCTAAGCAATATTGAAGGCTAAGAGTCAGAAATGAAAACAAAGAACTGTGATATTTAATGCACATCAGATTTTGTGTGTGACATTCTTCTTACCGGTTACACATCTTTCTATTGTTAAACATGTTGATTTTTTCTGTAGTTACCTACTTAGCTCCCCCTTCTATTTAGCTTCCCTGGTAGCTCAGACAGTAGAGAATCTGCCCACAATGCAGGAGACCTGGGTTTGATCTCTGGGTCAGAAAGATCCCCTGGAGAAAGGATTGGATACCCACTTCAGGCATCACCGACTCTATGGACCTGTGTTTGAGTAAGCTCCGGGAGTTGGTGATGGACAGGGAAGCCTGGAGTGCTGCAGTCCATGGGGCTCAAAGAGTCAGATACAACTGTGCGACTGAACTGAACTGACTGACCCACTTCAGTATTCTTGCCTGGAGAATTTCATGGACAGAAGAGCCTGGTACAGTCGATGGGGCTGCAAAGAGCTGGACATGACTGAGCGACTAACTCTGAACACTTTGAGAACAGAGATCATATCTTAATTATCTATGTCACCTCAGGTCATGGAACAGAATTTTGCTAACCATAAGAGCTCAATAATCTTTATCAAACAACTCTCAAAATGACCAAATGTACATGGAAATAAACTACAGAAATGGAACTTATTTTAAAATCTCATCTCTTATAATACATTTCAACTGAGGTCTTTCCCCATACCTCCATATACAGATAAGACAAATATCACAGTGTTTTCTCACCGAAGCACATTATTTTCCACCATCTGAAATACGTATACAGAGTTAAATGTCTTCTAAGCATGGACATGAACTTTAGAAATATTTGCCTCTAAATATTATCTAAGAAAATGGAAAATAACTTGATATGGACACTTTTATATGCAGTCCTTTGTCTCCCTTTTGGAAGGGCAGTGGTAAGCATCTAGGTTTGCATTTATACTTGCTGTCACACATAACAATCACTGCAGGGCAAATAGTAATTAGTGTGTAATGAACAGTGTCCAATTGGGATCAGCTTCTGAATGACCGTCTAAATGTGGTCATGGCAGAAAATTTGCCATGATTATTGCTGCCCAGCAAGTCCCAAGAGAGCCCATTCTTCTTGAGAATCTTAAGATATTTAGCACAATTCTTTCTCTGTTTTCTTAAACTATCATTTATGCCCATATCTCTTGTCTCTCAGTTTGACAAGCTCTGAGGTTAGGAGACATATTCTGAATTCTTACAGATCCCCAACAGCACAGGCCTTCATGCTTTGGAATAGAATAGGTAGGCACTCAGTAAACACAGACTGATGAATCTGACAGCATCCAGGAAAACCAAATTTAAAACAATCTTGTAAAAATATTTGCTTTCCATTTTCTGGAAAGGAGGTGATGGTATGGAGGGAAAAACAAACAGAAAATAAAGATCTAATTATAAATTCTGTGATTTAAGTGCTGGCAAAGTTTTTCACTTTGGAAGATGAAGGTTTTCATTACCTTTATGCTGCTGATGCCTTCATTCAATAGATGCTGCATCTCTACTCAGCATCTACTGTACAGCCTTGAATAATGTCAGAGTCCTTCTCTCATAGAACACACAATCAATCTTTTTTGGGGGAAGATATACATCGATCCACCAACTAAACACAGAGATTTAAAGCTTGTGATGGGTGATGTGGGCAGAATGATAATTAAGACATGGGCCTCCTCCTGAGGAGTACAAACTAGGAAGAAATTGACATGACAAATCAAATGCAAACTGTATCACGCCACTATCTGATTCAAACATGGAAACCCCTCTCATTTCTCTCACAATAAAATTCACCATTTACTAGTGTCATACAAAACTCTCCAGGTGGGAGGCCCAATCTACATCTCTACTGTTATCTTTCAGCCCCCTCCCTCTTATCAGCAGCTCTGATGTATTGCTACAATTACCCTGAAGACCATACTGTCATACTCCATGGTTCTGTCATGTTGACACCCTCCCAGCTTAAAAGGACCCTCCCCAAATAGCACTCCAGCCTGCCTGACAAATGCCCACCTCGAAAGGCATTTCTCCACAAAATCTTTCTGATTCATCCCACTTCCCCAGCCAGAACTGATTGCAATTTCATTTGTGTTCCTCTTATCCTCTAAGATTTTTAATGTAACTATTGAAAAGCAGAGACATTACTTTGCCAACAAAGGTCCATCTAGTCAAGGCTATGGTTTTTTCAGTGGTCATGTATGGATGTGAGAGTTGAACTGTGAAGAAAGCTGAGCACCACAGAAGTGATGCTTTTGAACCGTGGTGTTGGAGAAGACTCTTGAGAGTCCTTTGGACTACAAGGACATCCAACCAGTCCATCCTAAAGGAGATCAGTCCTGGGTGTTCATTGGAGGGACTGATGCTGAAGCTGAAACTCCAATACTTTGGCTACCTCATGCGAAGAGTTGACTCATTGGGAAAGACTCTGATGCTGGGAGGGATTGGGGGCAGAAAAAAGGGGACGACAGAGGATGAGATGGCTGCATGGCATCACCGACTCGATGGACATGAGTTTGGGTGAAGTCTGGGAGTTGGTGATGGACAAGGAAGCCTGGCGTGCTGAGATTCATGGGGTCACAAAGAGTCAGACACGACTCAGTGACTGAACTGAACTGATGCTACACTTTGTATCTACATCACATGTATATTGGTCTTTTTCTAGTATGACTCAAGATTCATCAGGGAGAAGACCATGTCTTTTTTCTTTTTCTTTTTTTAAGAAGAGGAAACATATTTCTTTTATTGTGATAGAAGATATATATAGGGAGTTCTTCCCTATAGCTCAGATGGTAAAGAATCTGCCTGCAATGCAGGAGACCCGGGTTCAATGCTTGGGTCAGGAAGATCCTCTGGAGAAGGAAATGGCAACCCACTCTAGTATTCTTGCCTGGAGAATTCCATGGACAGAGGAGCCTGGCAGGCTACTGTCCATGGGGTCACAAAGAGCTGGACATGACTAAGTGACTAACACAGAACAGATATATATATATATATATATATATATATATATATCACATAAAAGTTATCATTTTAAACAGTTCTAAGTGTACAATTCAGTGAAATTAAGTCCATCCACATTGTGGTGTAACCATCACCACCACCCATATCAGAACTTGCTTCATCATGGTGCTAAGTGAAATAAGCCAGACACAAAAGAACATAAATTTGCATTATTCCACTTGTATACAGTACCTACAGTGGTCAAATTCTTAGACATAAAGTAAAATGTGATTTCCAAGGTCTGGGGGTGGAAGGACATGGGAAATTGCTGTTTGATGGGTACAGAGCAATTTAGGAAATGAAACAAATTCCTTTTTATTTCTGTATCTGCAGCACTTAGTTCTGAGGATGAATGAAAGAATGAACTTACACCCTGGGACAACGGGCAGCGGTTCTCAACCCTGGCTGCACTCAGAACCAGTGGGGGTTATGCATTCCCAAACTCAAGCTGTACCCATATCAGTTAAATCGGAATCTCTTAGAGGTGGGACCCAGGCAGCCATACTTTTAAAGGTCCTCAGAAAATGGCAAAGTGGACTCAGAACTGAAACCCACTGACTTCCAGGTTCAGTGAGTTACAGTAACTTCTCTGAATATGGTTTAATGTACGTGATACCTAGAGAGTTCACTGAGTTTTAGTGTGAGCAGTGAGAAAGTGCAAGGAAGCAGTGCAGACCAGTAGAAGGCTGGTCTGTTGAGAGCTCCCTATAGCCAATTAAGTCAGGAAACATACCCCTTTGGTGGCATTAGCACATTGAAGACTGAGCAATCATTCAACAAAGAACCCCGTTTACTGTTGTTTAATTCACTATTTTACAAATTTACATGGCTTCAAAGCACTATATTTTCCTGTCTAACACCTATTAATTTTTCAGAGAAATGACGATAGAGACTTTTTTCTTTTAAGAAATTAGGTGATAATGGGAGTGAAAGTAATGATACAGCTTTAGAGGAGGAAAGGGAGAGCTGAGAGAAGATTTTACATCTTTGAAAAAGGGAAGATTCAGTCATATTTGCAAAATGAAAGGAGGGGACACTGAGGAAAGAGAAATTGAAAATGCCGTAACATTTATTTAGATTCTTCCCTGTGCCTGGTCTCAATACTCTGGGGATGTAGAAAAGAGGTAAGGACCCCATTTGGGGGGCTGGCAAAGACCTTGACCAAGATGTGACATTTGAGTTGTGTTATCAAAGGCTTCCCTGATGGCTCAGCTGGTAAAGAATCTGCCTTCAATGCAGAAGACCTGGGTTTGATCCCTGGGTTGGGAAGATCCTCTGGAGAAGGGAAAGGCTACCCTCTCCAGGATTCTGGCCTGGAGAATTCCGTGGACTCTATAATACATAGGGTCGCATAGGGTTGGACATGGCTGAGTGACTTTCACTTTCTTTCACTTTTCAAAGGCTGGCAGAAAAATTACCAGGAAGTAAAAAAGAGAAGATGACAGATATAAGAAAGCATGAGAAAAGAGCATGAGAGAGCAAGGTAGGAGTATAAAGGAAACTGTGGCTAGCGTATGGGGTGGGGTGGACTGTCAGGGCACAGGGCTGGGCCATTTGGAGGGCTTTAAAGACTAGTTTGACGTACATGAGACATAAAATAGGGACTATTGTGCTACATTTGTCTTCTAGAAAAATCACTTTGACAGTGACATGAGTTACAAACTGGAGGTGGAGATGCCTGCAACAAAACAAACAGCTCTGATCCTATTGCAATTATAGGACCACTGCAGGTTTCCAGGGATACAAGGAAGCACAGAGACGCAGTAACAGAGCATGGAACATCATATGATCCTTATTAGTTTAAAGCAAACCTCTTACCTCAGGACTCTTGGGCATGTTTCCAAAATATAAACTCAGCATTTAAGTTAACTGTTGCCATGAAAGTTCTTTGGAATCATAGGGATGACCCTTCATGTAAAAAGTAGATCACAAAATGTAGGTCATTCAAAAAAAAAAAAAAAAACATTTCACAACAGTGCTTTGCAAAATGGAGATTTAAAATGATACCTGTTTTAGGTTTATTCCTTGGGTCTCGTACTTTTCTTGAATGTATAGCTATGATAGACAAATTTTTATTTGGGGGTTTTATTTTGACACACCACCAATTGCATCTTAATGAAAGGCTTGGAAATTTGTGCTACTTCATGTAGAGGCAAAGCTCCTTTGCATAAAGGGAGCATGTGCTCTGCTAATTTGCATGGAACCAATATGCAGCCAGCTGACCCGTATCATGCCAGTCCCTTGGAGAGCGAGACAGGTTCAAGGACTGTCCCAGATCTGCACTGACCAGTTCTACAAAGAGGAAACACTGTTTGGCACTCAACTCAAGGTAGTAATGACTTCACAGGTTATTCCTGTTTTAATTTTCCCTGAAGTGATTTCAAGCTTTATTCAGCTAGCTGATGAAAACTTAATATGTTTTTTTTTTTCTAATCATAAACAAAAGAACAAAAGAAGAAATGGCACAGCATTATGTAAATATTCCTGATGCTTTCTTATTTTTTAAGTAACATATGAAAGGCTGATTTTGAATCAGGGAGGTATAATAACCAGAACTGCAATATAGAGAAAAAAAAAAAAAAAAAACACCAAACAAATATACATCATAAAGGTAAGAATTAAAGAAATGTTAACATAGAGAAAAAGCCAATGTTGAGGAATTTAAAATAGATATTATAGGAAAAAAGACCTAAAACAATTTTTTTTCTACATGAACACCTATATTTGGCCAGTTTTATGGTGAAGATATTTATTAAACAAACTATCAATGTCTCTTATCAACTCATAAAATCATCAGACTTTGTTGAAATTCCCAAAGAAAGGATGAAAATTGGGTGGTAAATATCAAATCAAACTGGCAGTCTAACAATTTTGCTAGATGACATGTGCAGCAATTGAGAGGGGGTTGGGCCCTTCTTTGCTGGAACCCCAGTGTGCTGTCTCAGAAAGCATCACGGATGAGCCAGATGACCACTTGGTTCCTTTTAGATTTCGAGATGACATGTTGTCAAAGAGAATCAACTGAGCTCTTACTTGTATTGCAAGAAATCCATCACTTTAATCTTAATCACTAACTCAAAATGCTTTTTTCTGGAAGGGTTACTATGTAGGAGGCTCCACCAAGTTGGTAAAAGTACCAAACTGAAGAGCTTGTGCTCATGGAGCTCAGAGTACAGCCAGGAAGTCGGACACATGGTGATTTAGTCGCTTAGTCGTGTCTGATTCTTGTGACCCCATGGACTGTAGCCTGCCAGGCTCCTCTGTCTATGCGATTCTCTAGGCAAGCATACTGGAATGGGTTGCCATTTCCTTCTCCAGGGGCTCTTCCCGACCTAGGAATCAAACCCAGGTCTCCTGCATTGCAGGCAGATTCTTCACCGATTGAGCTACCAGGGAAGCCCTCACATATACATTAATTATATACATATTAATTATAAGTAAGGATGATAACACATGTGTGTGTGTGTGCATGCATGCTCAGTCATATCTGACTCTGCCACCCTATGGACTGTAGCCACCCAGGTTCCTCTGTCCATGGAATTTCTGAATACCAGAGCGGGTTGCCATGCCCTCCCCCAGGGGATCTTCTTAATCCAAGATTGGACCTGTGTCTCATGCATTGGCAGGCAGGTTCTTTACCAGGTAAGCCACTAAGGAAGCCCTATGACAGAGGAAGCATGTGTATTTCTCTTCCTTATAATCATCATTATTATTTTTACACAAATACTTTTTTTTTTCCTGAAAGATTGATATTGTTTCCAAAGTACTCCATTTTGTTTTCCAACTGGGCTTTACAAATGCTATAGTCCCCAGATTATAACACAGTATTGTGTTAATGAGAAAAATGAGGCCAGTGATGATGGACATAGTGAATAAAAGGTGAGGAATGATTTACACATTCTTGTACAGAGCTTAAACACTCTAGTGTTAATATTAACACACTTGTAAAGTGCCGATGCCTTTTAAAAGAAGGCTAGAAGATACAGCAATTGTATCCATGAACCTGTTTAAATGAAAAAGTCTATCTTTAAAACCCTGGATTTTATGTATTATAATGGATGGATTAGGCTGACACCATCTGAACCCATTTATCAATAATGGCATCAGTAAAACTGGAACAAAGCATCTTGGGACTCCTGACGCGAAGCTATACCAAGTGGCCAGCACTGCCCGGAAAGTATTCCTGCCCTCTGAACACAGAAAACCAAACAAAAACAGAAAAATCTTCAATGTAATCAGGTCTCTACCCTAATTAGCAAATTACAGGAAAGGGGGTTGGAGAGAAGGAAGAAATTAAAAGATAGAACACGAAGATTGCCAGACAACTCCAGAGTCTGGTAAATTATCCAGGGAGTGTATCCTAACTTCTTTAGCATGCATGGGAGGAAAAGCAGGGGGGGGGAACTGATAGATTAAGAGACATTTAATCAAGAGATATTTAATCACAGGCAATTTGCAGATCTTGACTGAATCCTGATTAGAATAAACTGACTGTTAAAAAGACAGCATGGACTTCCCTGGCGGTCCAAAAGCAGAGACTGCCTGCCAAGGCAGAAGACACAGGTTCCATCCTTGCTCTGGGAAGACTTCACATGTGTCCACCCAGCTAAGCCCACAAGCCACAGCTACTGAAGCCTGCACACTCTTAAGCCCCTGCTCCATAGTGGGAAGCACCGCAATGAGAAGTCCGGGCACCGCAGCGGAGAGCAGCCCCTGCTCTCCACGACGAGAGAAAGCCTGAACAAAGAAACGAAGACCCATGCCGCCAAAACGAAAATTTAGAAATAAATTTGAAAAAATTAAAACACAGCTTTTTTGTGGTATTCATTCTGTAACACATTTATGTATCAAATCATTACATTGTACACCTGAAAATTACATGTTAATAATATATGTCAAGTATATCTCAATCAAGCTGGAAAAAAGGCAGTTTTAAGACATTTGGGAAATACTGAACTTGAACTAAATATTAGACATCATTCATGAATCATTGTTAATTGTGCTTAGTTTGATAATTATAGTTTGGTTACATTAAAATAATACTTATCTTTTTGAAAAACCTGCTGGGCTGTTTACGGGTAAAATTATATGACTTAAATTATTCTATCAAACATATTCAAATAAGTGGCAAGGAGCAGACAGATGAAACAAGAATATGAAAATGGGGGTTGATTACTCTATTCTCTTACTTTGGGGTAGTTTTAAATTTTCCATAATGAAAGCTTTTGAAGAACACTTTCCCTTGGTGATAGGGAGATACATCTGATTCTCATACTCAAAGACCAGAGGAAATCCTTAGCTGTAAATATGAAGATTCTTCATCATTTCCAAAAGCTGAGAGATTCAAAAACAAGTTGGTACACAGATCACAACATCAGTTTCAGTAAATGATGGGAAATGAAAACCAGAAGCAATGTGAGGTTTTAGAGACTTGCTTTTAATGGAGTTTTGGTAATAGGGTGTAGAGGCACCTTCTGAGAGATGAAAATAAAGTGATATGGAATACCTGATGTCTGTGTCAAATAATTCAAAAGACTCTGACTACAAGACTTGTTTTATACTTTGATGCATTTTAAGTTGATTTTAAAAATTATTTCAGGCACTGTTGTCATTGTTCAGTCACTCGCTAAGTTGTGTATGACTCTTTGTGATCCCATGAACTGCAGTTTGCCAGGCTTCCCTATCCTTCACTATCTCCTGGAGTTTGCTCAAACTCATGTCGATTGTGTTGGCGATGCTATCTAACCATCTCATCCTCTGGCACCCCCTTCTCCTCCTGCCCTCAAGCTTTCCCAGCATCACAGTCTTTTCCAATGAGCTGGCTCTTTGCATCTGGTGGTCAAAGTATTGGAGTGTCAGCTTCAGCTCAGTCCTTTCAATGAATATTCAGAGTTGATTTTCTTCAGGATTGACTAGTCTGATCTCCCTGCAGTCCAAGGGACTCTCAAGAGTCTTCTCCAGCACCACAGTTCAAAAGCATCAATTCTTTGGTGCTCAGCCTTCCTTATGGTCCAACTTTCACATCTGTACATGACTATGGAAAAACCACAGCTTTGGCTATATGGACCCTTGTCATGGCCAACGTGATTACACATAAGAAAATAAAAGTTTTGAGAAGGGAAGAAGAGCTGGTACCCCAAGGACAAGTGAACAGAATCAAGAGGAGAGGAGATGAATTTCTTGCAATGTGATAGAAGGAAAGAAAAGAGCAGACAGAGAAGCAAAAACATTGGTGGGATTGGTAGAAGAAGATGAGGGAGTTCAAAAGAGATGTCTTTCTTAGGAAGTGGTGGCGTGGGTGGGCAGGGTAAGTATCTGAGAGTAAAAGAAGTGATTATAGTAACGAATGATGGCACCTTGTGGGACAAGAAAAATGAGTTTAAAAGTGAACAGATTGGTACTTAGAAAGTATAGGATTCAATGGATTGGAAGTCTATGTGCAATCAATGAATTGTGGCAACTGAGGGACTCAATTACAGGGTTTATTTCCCAGGGCTAATCGCTTGTAGCTCGGATAGTAAAGGATCTGCCTGCATTGCAGGTGACTCAGGTTCAATCCCTGTGTTGAGAATATCCCCTGGAGAAGGGAATGGCTGCCCACTCCACTATTCTTGCCTGGAGAATTCCACGGACCGGGAAGCCTGGCAGCCTGCAGTCCATAGGGTCACAAGAGTCGAATACGAATGAGCAAGTAACACTTCCCAGTTACAGGGCCTAATCAAAGCATGAGTGTATAGAAGGGATTTTCTACCTGTTCTACCCATAATTCCATTACCTTAACTTTATTTATTTTGAGTAATCTAATAGGGTAGGCCTGAGGACATGCATTAAGCCATGTAGGGCTTATGTCCTGTCTAGGGACAGCACCTAGAAGTTTTGCTGCCTCCTCAGGCTCCATGCTGTGGGTTCACCTCGGTGGAGCCCGTCTTCCAGGCCTCCTGGGCCTCTCCCCCTTTTCTTGCTATTGTGCCTTCTGCCTGTGCAGAGCTGAGCGGTGGTCCTCTGAGCCATCTAGGTCTCTCGCTCTCTGTTTTGGATACTCTGACCTGAATTTGAGTGACATATTCAAACATTTCAGTTTCATAAAGGAAAGAACAGGATACCTACATTATAGCTTCAGTTTTAAGCCACAATTCTTTTTTTTCTTTTTACATTTTACCAGACCTGTGCATTGGTAAAAAAAATCCACTGAAGAATTAATCTTCAGTTATGAAGATGTCCTCAGAAGCCAGGGTAGCTTCTATACCTGTGTGTATGTGTGCGCTGTCTCTCAGTCGTGTCTGACTCTTTGTGACCCCATGGACTCAAGCCCACCAGGCTCCTCTGTCCATAGGAATTTTCAGGCAGGAAAAGTGGAGTGGGTTGCCATTTCCTCCTTCAGGAGATCTTCGTGACACAGGATTGAATATGTGTCTCTTGCGTCTCCTGGAATGGCAGACAGATTCTTTACCGCTGTGCCACCTGGGAAACCCATGCCTTCTGTATAGATTCCTCCATCAGAAATCTCATGAAAATCTGGGTGAGGTGCCAGTCAGACACAGGGAATTTCCTGGTCCCTGGCCATCATACCATCATTAGGAAAAAAAAATTCAAACTAAACCCTAAGTATTTGTTATTACTTTGTACATTCATAATTTCTTTTTTTTCTCTTCTTTTTTTTTTTTTTTATCATTTACTTGCTAGACCCCAGCCACCACAAACTCTCAATAACTCTGTGGGGTCAGCATAATTGTTTTTTTCTACAAAATTTTCAGGACTATTGAGGCTACGAAACCTGTTCTATAATAAAATTGGTGATGAGACCATAACTATAACAAACACCTTGTCATTTTGTGAAACCCATTCTTCAAGAAGGTAAAAAGGGATTTTATCATGTATAAATATAATAGCAAGTGTTCAGTATCAGGACTTCACAGTTGATAAAGTAAATCAGAACTTCTGAGTACAGTCTAGGACTCTTGGGTGTTTCTCAAATAACAACAGGCAAATCTTCATATATCACAGGAATCTGTAAAATAAAACAAGGGCTTATCATCACTCATTAAAGAATGAGAGAAAAAAGATGGGAAAGCATGGTCTTTAATCACTTATCTCCCTAATTTGGTATCTGACAGGTGTTGAAGAAACATTTAAATGATTGCTGTAAATGCCCAAAGCTCAAATGTCCAAATAATAATTGGCTTAACAGAAGATCAAAATTTTTATCACAAAGAATTTCTATATTTGACTATTTAAAATATGACCTTTGTTCACCTCATTATGCTGAATTGTTATACAGAGGTAGTGACTCAGCTATGCTGAAGCTGTCTGCTTTTATTTTTATGGAGATTGTACACATGCAATCAGCATGTATTATCAAGAAAAGATAATGAGGAATGATGGTTTGTTTGACATGTTATTCTAGAAGCTACAGTGATGCATATACCTCTGAAACAATTACTTTGGAAAAAAGGAAGAAGTTATCCTTCAATATTAACACATTTTTCTAATAATATTGGCATAAAAAATACAGACAGATATTGCTTTTTAGAAAGAAACTGGTTAAGTATTCTAGAAAGACAGTGCTACTGTTAATATTTATTATTTAAGTGCTTTAAAAATGGACCTAACCTTTGATCCAGCTATTATTTCATATCTAATAATTTATTCAGAGTAAATAATCAGAAGACAAGACAGCAATTTTGCAAAAAAAAAATGTCTTGGAGCATTATTTATGAGAGTGAAAAACTGGAAGTTAAATATCCAGCAATAAGAAATGATAAAACTTGGTATCTCTGTCAAACTGAATCCTAACCGGCCATTAAAATGTTTTTAAATGATATTTAGTCACAAGATAATTATTCCTGGTAATGTCAAATGCAAGAGCCAAAGAAGTATGCCTAAATTTTGACACTTTATGTAAATAAATCATAAATCTAAATTTTATTCTTAATGCAGGAGACACAGGAGACTCAAGTTTGATCCCTGGGTCAAGAAGATCCCCTGGAGAAGGGAATGGCAACCCACTTCAGTATTCTTGTCTGGAGAATCCTATGGACAGAGGAGCCTGGCTTGGCTACAGTCCATATGGTTGCAAAGAGCCAGACACAACTGAAGCGACTTAGCACATACGCACACACACATACTCATACAATTGTATTCTCCAAATTCTCTTGAATGGGTACATTTAACCACAGTTAAAATGTTGGGAAAACACAGTACTTATTACCATGTGTAAAGTCTGTGGGAGAACACGCGAGGCTGGAGGTTAGAAGGCCTGAGTCCCAGGTGGATCTGTCACTGGCTTTTCATCTTTGTCACTGGAGCCAATTCTGTAACACTTAGGGTCTCAATTCACCCTTTTGTTTAAAAGTGGCTTAGATTGAAGAGGTCTGGAAGTTAACATTTTCAGGGGTCCATCAGTTAATATAAAGACATAAGGAAAGTCAAGTTCATACATTCATTCAAGAAAAAAATTGAGTGCCTCCGACATGTCAGGCATAGTACAGGGCACTGGAATTACAGTGGTGGGGGAAACACATGTGGCCAGCTGCTCATACTGCAACCAATCCAATCTTGATAGCTGTCTAGAGGTGGGCGAGTAGGGTGGGTCACAATAAAATGGTCAGATCCGTATTTTATACACATTATCTCATTTCATTCTCTCAATATCTCTATGAGATACCTATTATTTTCTCCATTTCCTCATTTTATTGGTTAAAAAAATGAGACAGTGATCTTAAATGACTTGCCCAATTTCATAAAGATATTAAGTAATGGGAACTTTTGAAGTATTGAATTGCAATACTAAGCAATTCAGTAATCTAGTATACTAAGCAACTGCTTCAGTGAATTGAACTGAAATGAATTCAATCTTTCTATTTAACACCAGTCTCTAAATAAGAAAGAGACAAATAAAATATTTTACTAGATTACCATTAAATTTCTTTTTCAGTGCAAAAACCTTATGATTCTATTCTCAGTGTAAATTTAGTTCTTTAGATCATATACTGGTGACATCTTCTTCACATATCAGAAGTCTATTGCCTATTATCACCAAAATCCAGGTGTAATTTGATTTTGTTTTCATGTAACTTTGAGGATTCAATGGGGAAATAAAGCAATCAACCTGGGGCTCTGTGATATTCTCATTTGGACTCTACCTTAATTTGCTTTAAAAAGTCACTTCTTCAACATGTTATCAGCTCTGCAGAAGATATTAAAAGTATGCTGAAAATTGTCACCTCAAACACTAATTCATTCGGTGTTTCTTCACCACAGAGGGCTACTGTTGCTGAGTTAAATTAAAGGAAGAAAGAAAAAGTGCAAAATAATTTACAAAACTAAAAACCCAAAGCTAAATGGTAGACATGCATTAGATAATGTCCTTTTATGAACCCATTGAGAAAATTAGAAAATTCTAATTTAGAAAGTATACCTTATCTTTGAAAGAAATATATTGAAGAAAATTGTGAAAAATGAACAGCATAAAAACCTAGGTCAAATGTAACATTGTCCAAAAACCTTCTTTAAATCTTCTGCAAAAATTGATTGCTCTGTTCATGGTCCTCCCAAAGGATATTATCTGAATCCTTAAGAAGTCTGTCTTGAACTTGTTTAACTGACTTTATCAATAAATAGTGAGCTGTTAATGGCAATGGTCAGGTCCTTTGCAGCTCTATACGCAGATCATGATGTTCTGTTCATTGTAGACATTCTGCATATATTTCTAAATAGGCAAGTTACTAATTTAAATAAAATTGTTTTCCACTGGGATTAGGAATTTCTATTCAAATACAAGTTCAAACAAGCCATTGACCTCTGTACTTCAATTTGCTTTTTGGTAAATTTGCCCTGCTACAACCTAAAGTTTTAGATGTCAAAGAATACAATATACTTAAGAGTCCTTCAGGATAGATGTGAAAGCACAAGATAAAAGGTAATTCTTGCTCGTGAACAGGAAGGGCCAACACCGATCATCCATTTTATTCCTCTCTCTTAATGGTTTCATCATTTTTCTATTCCCCAGTACCTGAAACTGAGTCATCCTTAACTCATTCTTTCTCACTCTACTCCGTTGCCAAAATCTGTCTCCTACAAGTTCCTACAATATATTTTAACTCAACTTTATCACTTTATGCCAAGATTATTCAGTTCTTCCATTTTACAAACATGTCCAACACTACCTACTGTAGGTGTTGTGGCTTCTTTAACTCAATGGTCTCAGCCTCTGATCCCATGCAGCTTGTATTCTAGGAAGACTCAAGCATATGGGGAATAATGCACAATAATTAGTTAGTCAGTAAAGAAGAATGGCGCCTAACTCATCCTGGGGTAGGGAAGTTTTCCCCAAAAGGTGGTATCGGTATTAATACAACTGCAGCACCACAAGCCACTGTCATAATCACCAGCATCATCACCCTCATCATTCTAACATGCAACAAACTGCTACTGTGCATCGGGAACTGTCCTTAGTGCTTTTTACGTGTTACGTCATTGTTCTCACAACAACCTTAGGACAGAGGTACTATTAATTTGCTTCCTGGTGGCTCAGATGGTAAAGAATCCGCCTGCAATGAGGGAGACCTGGGTTCAGTCTCTGGGTTGGGGAGATCCCCTGGAGAAGGGCATGGCAACCCACTCCAGTATTCTTGCCTGGAGAATCCCATGGACAGGGGAACCTGGAGGGCTACAGTCCATGTGGTCACAAAGAGACGGACACGACTAAGCACAGCACAGCAACGCAGCACAAGTATTTTTACTTTACACATAAGGATATTTAAACAACAACAACAAAACTTGACTAAGTTACATAAGTAATCTGATGTTTACATCCAGAGCCTCTGACCTTAAGCCATAATACTACTTAAAGATACCAGAGGGCTGAGCAGGATAAGGAAGAGAAGAAATTGGTTGATTTTCTAATAAGCAGGAATAACATATACAAAGGTCTGGAAATGAAAGAGAAGGGTATGTTCAGATAAATGAAAAAAGTTCAATGTGCACAGATCCTAGAAGGCATGGAGGTGGGGATGCTAAGATAACAAAGCTAGAGAGGCTGGAAGGAACAAAACTATATAGGGGTTTATAAGTCAAATTATGGTGTTCAAACTTTAAAAGCCAACAATTGCAATAGCCGTCCAACAGGCATTGACTTCATTCCACTGATTTATGTGAGGTTACTGCCATTCAACAATGTTCTAAGTGCCAGAGATAAAGTAAGGAACAAGATAAGTAAGGTCCTTAATCTCAGGAACGTAGTTTAAAAATAAGCCAGAAAGTAAGATATATTTCTAAATACTATAATGGACTGAAAATAGAATCATGTGATAGGAAAATACAAGGTCAACATTGGATGAGATGGAAAGGTGTCTCAGAGGTCACTGACTTTCCTCTTTGCCCTTACATTCATTCTGGTTTATATTCAAACTTGTAGCTAAAAAATGCTTTTAATCGTTTCTTCTTAATAATTTATCAAAGTACTTTAATTTTTTATTTATAATTTTCACACCCATTTAAGAAATGTAGATAGATTGAAAGTGAAAGTGAAATTACTTTTTATTTCTACTCTGAAGTGATAACTATATTTAGCTATTTGGTATACACTCTTCTTGATAAGTTTTTCCATATGAAGTTTTTGCTTTCACATAAATGAGGTCAGTTACTATCTGTTTGGTTTGTTTTTTAACATATGATAAAGATCATTCCAGGTTAATACAAAACAAACTTATCCTTTTGGAAAACCAGTTACAAGCATTTTGTTCAAAGTTAATGCCATAATTTACTTATTGTGTGTGTGTATGTGTGTGTGTGCTTAGTCATGTCTGACTGTTTGTGCCCCCATGGACTGTAGCCCTTGAGGCTCCTCGGTCTATGGAATTTTCCAGCAAGAATGCTGTAGAGGGCTGCCATTTCCTTCTCCAAGGGATCTTACTGACCCAGGGATCAAACCCACATCTCCCATGTCCCCTGCATTGTGAGGCAGATTCTTTACCACTGTGCCACCTGGAGAACCAAATTTATTTATTGGGTTATCTTATAACCCAATTAATGGACATTTCAGTTGCTACGAATTTTGTAGTGTTAGTTAATACGCTATATTATATATATATTATATGCAATCACTTTTGAGTGTCACTCAATTGTGACCTTAGGATATATCTGTATAAGTAGAAATGCCAAATATAAAGGTACCCATGTATTAAATACTAGTGCATTCCACTATGTTGTTTTCTAGAAACTTTATGTCAATTTCCAGTTTCACAATTATGCAATTTACATCAGTGGTGATATCTATTTTTCACTTGTCAGTGCTAACCACTATCAATCTTTTAAAATCTTTGTTTATCTGATAAATGAAAATGATCTTGCTTTGCTTTCATCTGCATTCCTTTGTTATTAATGATATTGAGCATCTTTGAATATAAGCACCTCTTTATGAAGATCAATCTGTAAAACACTGCATAAGCATCCATCCATGAAAAAATCCTACAGTTCTTTCCTATTTAAAAATATTTGGAATGTTTGTTTGTTCCACAAAATGCTTGATTAGGTTTTGCATTCATTATGGAGTTGATATTTTTTCCAATTTTACTCATAATATAATTTCCATGTAACACTGTATTGGTTTAAGTTATACAATGTAATGATTTGGCATATATATTATGAAATGATTCCCACAGTGAGCTTAGTTCATATCCACTGCCTCACATACTCAATGTGACATTTATGGTCCTTCGTCTACAACTTATCTTTCTAAGCTTCTGGTCTACAATTTCTTTGCGTGGCTTCTGCAAATAGGACTGCTCAGTAATCTTTGATTATACATTTTGTTTCACATTTCTGCACTTGTATTTACATTTTAGAATTATTAATCTTATCTTTCAAGCCCTAGTTCAAGTTAGGCCTCTCTTCATGAGAACTCTCTCATCCCTCCCATCATAGATTCTCTGAAATTCTTCAGTGCTTTTCCTGCTCTCTCCTTAAAGCATTGATTATTTTCCATTTGTCTTAATTTCCCTACTAGATCATTGTCTATCCCAAGTCACCTTTCATAAAGTACCTGGAAGAGAGCAGCTGCTCAAAAACCTCTAAAAGAAATAATCCCACCAAAAATTAGTTCTATTTACTCCACATACATTTAAAGAAATAACAAAAGCTATCATGCTTCTATAATCAAGAAAAACAGATGCACAGGTACAAGGGAAGGGAAACGGAGAGGAAAAGGAAAATGAACTCTATGTTCTTGCTGTAGAAACGAGGAAGTACAAAGGGAAGGGGAAAGTCATAGGAGCAAATGATGGCTTAAGTTCTCCCTTTTGCCTGTGCAGCTTCTATCCCCGACCCCCACTTTCTGCCCCAGATCTATTAAACACCTCCCCTCCCCAAAAGGCCTTCCTTAAAGCCTCACTGTATCCATCTCTACTTTCTCTGGATTCTATTTACTGCAAACGTCATATTTTAAAGCATTTAATTTGTCTGTAAATCATTTCCACTTTTCTTTATCCTTTCTTTAAATCCAGGACCCAAGGGCATCAAGGGTAGGACCTTCAGACTTTCAGTCCCTTCAGTCTTTAATCATCTAAAACAGCAAGACCTTGTGGGTACTTAGCAAGTATCTTCAAAGGAGCTGCTTTCACCCAAACAGTGGGTCATCAAAATATCTCACTAGGAATGGAGAAGGACTAGAATTTATTCAGCTGTAACTATAATCCAGATAATTAACAATAACATTTTTTATGTCATGCTAACCTCACAAGCAAGGTATCATGTTCTCCATCTGAGAGTCACCAAGCATGTACATAGACAGAACTTAGCTCAACAAGGCTCCAAAGCTCCTGTCTTTCTTCCACAATGTACAGCTGAGAGAGGCAAATAATCTCTCAAATTCTGGATGCATAACTGGTGTAAACCGAACTAAATATGCTATAGTGACTCACTCAAAAGAAAAGGTGTGAGTAACCATTGGATCATAAAAGAAGAGAGGCCATTTCTTCAGGAAGGTGATGCCAATGAACTTCAAGAAACCCCTCATGCTGGCAGTGCCTCTATTAAAGAAGACTCTGGGTTTAGGATTGCTAAGATATTAAATTCATTTTTTTCCCTTAAAATGATCCCTCTAAGGAAATAATTCCTACAGTGGGAAATACATGGACTTTAGAACCAGAGAGACTTAAGTTGTAATTCTGGGTTCTATCCTTTCCTAGCTCTGGACCTAATCAGGTTATTCTCACCTCAGAGTATTGATAAACAGCAGTTCCCAACCACCTGAAAGATATAATCACCCCACAGGGCTGACTCAAGCTTGGAGTAAGATGACCGTATGACTAACACGGGTCCTGGCCTCTGGTCAGCCACCTCAAAGTGTTAGCCGCCTACCTCTTACACATCCTTTGTCCATTGCAAAGAGAATGGTTCTTCACTGCACATTTTCCATTTGACTCAAAGTGTTAGGCCCCCTAAACATTTTTTTTTTTTTTTCAGTTGGGATGTATAAGGAGAGGCTCCTCAGTCAGATAATGATTCATGCAATTGTGTCAAGTCAGACTTGGGAAATCAACCTCTGACTTCAAGCTGAAGACGGCTCCTCAGAAGCGTTTCTCCAGAGACTGATCAACACGAGACTGTCCTGCCTTTCGAGGCAGAACCAGGGTCAAATTCTTGTTTGTACTCGGAGTACCTAGCACAGAGCCCATTACCAGCTAGTGAGCAATATTAGGGATTCAGTTCAACTCATTCAAAGCTAAATTCCGGCTTGAAGATTTTACAGTGTGAAAGACCAAAATAAAATAATCATACCTGATCCTGTCTGTCTGTTTTTCCTTTCAGTATCATTCCCTAGAGATACAGACTTGACCGAGAGCAGAAGTGAACTGCACCACGTCTGCTAACAGTCCTGCAAAGGCACTCTTCACACACTTTTCTGCTGAAGCAGTGACTCATGAAATTCAGAACGTGCTAAGATTTGGTGAGGAGCACTTCATATAAAATTAACGCAAGCAAAAGGTTACTTCAGGGAACAGTGTACTACTTTTTTAGGTGACCCAGTTATGGCTAAATTTGGAAAGTTGGCAAGGCTGGCTCTTCCCTTTAAAGCAGATCTCACAGAAACACAAGATACTACTCAGCCTCAGGGCCCAGATCTTCGCTGGGCCATCAATAGTGGGAAAGGCCTTTGAAAAAGCCAGACAGTGGATGTGCTGGTCACCTCGGCTTACCATTGAGAACACGGCTTCCGAGAGCGTGGTTTGTGAGAGAGGAATCAGAAGAGAACTCATAAACTACAACCTATTTAATAAAACTCACACAGCAGTTAAGTATATGCCAGGCACTATTTAAAGTGCTGTACAAATGCTTATTCCTATAACAACCTTACAAGGTGCTGCTATGATCTCCATGTGACGGATGAAGAGGTCAGAAATAGGGAGATTAAGTATCCTGCCACAGGGCAATGCAGCTACTAAGTGGCAGATCCTGGATGCAAGCAGACATAGTTTGGTTCCAAAATCTGTGTTCTTGATTCTTGCACTGCTTTTAATGTTATGCAATGTTACTACATACAGTAAGACAACATCTACTGTTTGCTCTCTGGCACAAGCTACAATTGTGCTCTGAGAGACAACGCTGTGGAAGTTCAGAATGCTGACTCCAAAGCAGACGGCTAGGCTTGCGGCCTGCGTTCTCTGCCCTTAAATCGAGAGTTCTGTGTAACATAGCTAATCTCTCTGTGCCTCAGTTTCCTCATCTGTGTATTGGGTACAATAATAGACCCTATACCGTCAGATTTGGAGGATTAAATAAGTTAATACCTATAAAGTACTCAGAACAGTACCTGACACATAGTGATGGTCAATGATTGTTAACTATGATCATTAATTTAAAAAGAGACACTAGTTTGCTTCTGAGTTACAAAAGAAACACCATCATTGATTTTTGTGAGAGGACATGTATAGATGGAAAAATATTACCTTTGATATGTGATAGACTCTGGTTAAAATTTTACTTCCAATTCAGCCTATAAACTTGGGAAGTTACTTAATCACTCTGAGCCTTAGTTTCTTCATCTGTATGATGGGCTAGCACACCCCTGACACAGTTGAGGTATAAATTAAGTGAGATAATGTGTATAAAAATATGGAAGCTGAAACCTGGTCAATATTCAAATGAGATGACCAGATTCCCTGCCTTCCCTTAACATAACTGGCTGTAGTGTTGGAGGATGCTTATTGATTTTACCAGATTCTAACATTTTTTACCAAGCTGAAATATGTCATGACTGGAAGCATATAATTGATAGGCCCAAAGACATTGAAGGACTTAAGGTTTTAGGTTATTTATGAGGCTAAAATTTAGGGACTAAATGTCCAGGGATAGGAGGCAGGGTGGTTAAATGTGTCAACTATATGTTATTTTATGCATGCCTTTAAAATTATGACATTTGTCTTATCCAAATGATTATGCCTTTATAAATTCGCTTTATGTCAAACTAAATCTTGTATGCTAATATATGTGTGTGTGTGTGTGTGTATGACTTACCATGTAGTAATTGTAAAAGGAACAGCTGGAAATGACATTATCTATAAGTAGGACATTGATTAAATATATAAGGGTTTAGACACAATGAGATGTGCAGAGAGACAATACTAAAAGGGAAAAAAAATTAACTATGCTACCTCGTCAATAATGTTTGTTTTCTTCTTCAGACTTTGATGATTTTCAACTTTTCTATAATACACATATTAAAACTCCTAAATGATGATACTACTTATTCTATAATTAGCATCTATTACTTTCATTATCAGAAAACAAATACATTACAGAATATTTTTAATATATTTTTACCCCTGATATGTCTTATAAGTCTTTCATATGAAACAAACATTAAAAAGAAATCTTTTATCAATGTGGTCATCATCATTAGTTCATGAAAGGTCTCAGATTGTCTCACTATCCTGGTGGAAAGCTCAGGTGGCTTGTTAGGGTCTGAACCGAAGACATGAAGTCCATTCCATTGCTGTCGAAGAAGGGGAGCGAGGGGTCAGCCAACTGTGGGTGGCCTGAGCCACAAGATCAGTGTCCAACCCTTCTCTGGCCTGGCCCCAGGCCTGCTGACGGTGCCCCCTGCCATCCTTATTCTTACCTCCCTAATCTCGCCAATCGTGCCTGGACAGTGTCAGCCTGCCTATCTCTTCTGAACAGGGCAGCCTTGGCCAAGGGCACCAGCTTGCGTATGTAGGCCTGGCCATTCACTCCCACACATCATAGCCACAGACACACCCACAGAATTTTGAAAGCCCTCCATTCCTTCAAGTGTCTTCTGCATGCTGTTTACATTTCCTGAAACATCCTCTTCCCTCTCTCTCTAAGTTTCATCACCCAACTCTTCCTTTTACAGTTACCAGCTAAGGCGTACTTTTTCTAGAACGCCTATCTTAAAGCTTGAGGCTGGGATCCATGTGTCTGCTATAGGTTTCCCAATTGCGTATGCCTCTGGTTGGGCCAATCATCCCCTATTCTAATTTATTGTTTACCTACTGATTTCTCAAAAATTACTGTAAGCTTTTGAAGCCAGGAATTATGCATTATTCAGAGCTCTGTGCCCAGTATGAATCCAATGTTTGGTGTTCAGTCTAAGCTCAGCATTGTGTTTTTTTGAATGAACAAATTAATGGGAACTTTGAAGTAAAAAAAATCCACGCAACACCTTTTATACATTCCTTATAGAGTAAACATCACTGACTAAGAACGAAAGTAAGCACCTAGACGAGACTGGATGAGCCGGGTAATTGACTACTGCACAGAATGGTTCATAACAAGCCGCAGAATCCTTCAAGCTTCCAACAGGATGAAACTGAGAACTTCCAGATGTACAAGCTGGATTTAGAAAAGGCAGAGGAATCAGAGATCAAATTGCCAACATCTGCTAAATCATAGAAAAAGCAAGAAAATCCCAGGAAAAAACATCTACTTCTGCTTCATTGACTATACTAAGGCCTTTCACTGTGTGGATCACAACAAACTGTGGAAAATTCTGAAAGATATGGGAATACCAGACCACCTCACCTGCCTCTTGAGAAACCTGTATGAGAGTCAAGAAGCAACATTTAGAAACTGGATGTAGAATAATGAACTAGGAATACATTAAGTCTGTAAATTGTCACCTTGCTTATTTAACTTGTGTGCAGAGTACATCATGCAAAATGCCAGGCTGGATGAAGCATAAGCTGGAATCAAAATTGCCAGGAGAAATATTAACAACCTCAGATATGCAGATGACACCATCTTAATGGCAGAAAGTGAAAAGAAACTAAAGAGCTTCTTGATGAAAGTGAGAGAGGAGAGTGAAAAAGCTGGCTTAAAACTCAACATTCAAAAAATGAAGATAATGGCATCCAGTTCCATCACTTCATGGCAAATAGATGGGGAAACAATGGAAACAGTGGCAGATTTTATTTTCTTGGACTCCAAAATCACTATGGATGGTGACTGCAAACAGGAAAGTAAAAGACAATTGCTTCTTGGAAGAAAAGTTATGACAAACCTAGACAGCATATTAAAAAGCAGAAACATTACTTTCCAACAAAGGTCCATATGGTCAAAGCTATGGTTTTTCCAGTAGTCATGTACGAAAGTGAGAACTAAATCATAAAGAAGGCTGAGCAGCAAAGAACTGATGCTTTTGAATTATGGTGCTGGAGAAGACTCTTGAGAGTCCCTTGGACAAAGAGATCAAACCAGTCAATCCTAAAAGAAATCAACCCCGAATATTCATTGGCAGGACTGATACTGAAGCTAAAACTCCAATTCTTTGGCCACCTGATGCAATGAGCTGACTCACTGGAAAAAACCCTGGTGCTGGATAAGACTGAAGGCAGTAGGAGAAGGGGACGACAGAGGATGAGATGGTTGGATGGCATCACCAACGTAATGGACATGAGTTTGAGTAAACTCTGGGAGTTGGTGATGGACAGGGAGGCCTAGCGTGCTGCAGAACATGGGGTCACAAGGAGTCGGACACAACTGAGTGACTGAACTGAGCTGAAGTGAACTGGGTAAGACTGAGGGCAGGAAGATAAGGGGGTGGCAGAGGATGAGATGGTTGGATGGCATTGCTGACTCAATGGACATTAATTTGAGTGAACTCAGGGAGACGGTGAAGGGCAGGGAAGCCTGGAGTGCTGCAATCCATGGGGTCACAAAAAAATTAGATACTGAACAACAACAACTTAGCGACTAAATAACAACAACAGGTTTCAAAGACTCAGACATGACAAGCAGCTTCGGAAACATGCACACACAAATCGACAGGGGTAGTTCATGGGGCTCCTGAAACCTGGAGAGGGTTAAAATTCCATTGCCTGGAGATTTAAAATTCCATCTCTATTGGTCTCTTGCTTGAGACTCTTGGTTTAATATTTGTAACTCACTTTCCGCTATGCTACTATTCTTATCCATTACCCAAATGGTGGTACCCCAAACCAGTAATTACAATCATTTTTTAAATGTAACTAGTGAATCTACTATACACACAGTTCCCTTATGCTGCTGCTGCTGCTGCTAAGTCACTTCAGTGGTGTCCGACTCTGTGTGACCCCATGGACGGCAGCCCAGCAGGCTCCCCCGTCCCTGGGATTCTCTAGGCAAGAACACTGGAGTGGGTTGCCATTTCCTTCTCCAATGCATGAAAGTCAAAAGTGAAAGTGAAGTCGCTGAGTCTTGTCCGACTCTTCGCGACCCCATGGACTGCAGCCTACCAGGCTCCTCCATCCATGGGATTTTCCAGGCAAGAGTACTCAAGTGGGGTGCCATTGCCTTCTCTGACAGTTCCCTTATAAGAACACTTAAACTATAAGAAGTGAACTATAAATATTTTTCTGTGCCATTCCTGCCCAAAGAAAGATGATTTCATCATTAGTAGATTTTAAGATAAAGCAAATAATATATGATATCTTTTTGTTGAAGATGTCCATTGCAATGTTGTATATAACAGCAAAATTCTGAAAGCAATCTGTATATAAATGAGTGGGGATAGTCTCACTCTTTAGTGAAATTTTTTACCAACACACATAATTTTTATTTTTACAATTTTTAAAGTATAAATGATGCTACCAGCAAAGCTCTATAATAAACTACACGTATTTAAAGAGTATAATTTGATGAGTTTTGAGCTATGTAAATTTCTGTGAAGCCATCAGCTCAGTAAAGATATTGAACATACTCATCACTCCAAAAAGCTTCCTTGTGAACATCTGTAATCTTTCCTCCTCACCTCTTCTCATCCCTAAGCAATCACTTTTCTGCTTTTTTTTTTTATTACAGATTGATTTGAGTTTTCTAGAATCTCGCATAAATGAAATTATATGGTAAGCACCCCTTTTTGTCCAACTTCCTTCATTTGGCATACTTATTTTGAAATTTGTTGTTGTATACTATTGTATGTATCAATAGTTTATTCCTTCAAGTGGGAGGGGACATGGGTAAACTTGTGGCTGATTCATGTTGATGTTTGGTAGAAACATAGTACTGTAAAGCAAGTATCCTTCAGTTAAAAATAAATAACTTAAAAAATAGCTTATTCCTTTCTGTAGCTGAGTAGTATTCCACTGTATGGATATATCACATTGTCTTTATCCATATCCCCTGTTGATGGATATCTGGATATTGTCACAATTTTGCTATTGTAAATAAAACCAGTCAAGGCTATGGTTTTTCCTGTGGTCATGTATGGATGTGAGAGTTGGACTGTGAAGAAGGCTGAGCGCTGAAGAATTGATGCTTTTGAACTGTGGTGTTGGAGAAGACTCTTGAGAGTCCCTTGGACTGCGAGGAGATCCAACCAGTCCATTCTGAAGGAGATCAGCTCTGGGATTTCTTTGGAAGGACTGATGCTAAAGCTGAAACTCCAGTACTTTGGCCACCTCATGCGAAGAGTTGACTCATTGGAAAAGACTCTGATGCTGGGAGGGATTGGGGGCAGGAGGAGAAGGGGATGACAGAGGATGAGATGGCTGGATGGCATCACTGACTCAATGGACGTGAGTCTGAGTGAACTCCGGGAGTTGGTGATGGACAGGGAGGCCTGGTGTGCTGCGATTCATGGGGTCGCAAAGAGTCGGACACGACTGAGCAACTGACCTGATCTGATCTGATCTGAAACATTTGAGCGCAAGTCTTTGTGGACTTACGTAGACATATGGCTTCATTTCTCTTCAGTAAATACGTAGAAGTGGTATACGTAGAAGTAAATACTGAATTGCTGGATAGAAAATGTCTACAAAATCTCCTGCTTATAATGCAATACTAAGTGAAAGGCAGATTTTAAACATAGCCACATGAAAAATGACAAGAAGAAAATACACTAAAATTTAGAGCGGTTGTTTAATTTGTGTGGTGGGAGTATAGGCAACATATTTTCTTTTCTCATTTATAAATGTTTTAAAATATTGTCATTATTTTAAATATTTTTAAATACAGAGGAATGATAGTATATGTTAAACATCCACTACATGTGGGCATATACATAGTGAGATGGATCTCTAGCTATATCTATACTACTTTTTCTTTACAATGACTTTGTGAGCTAATTATGCTGCTCAATTTCACAGATGAATCAACTGAGGCTTAGAAAGATTTAAGTCATCTGCCCAGTACCCCATAGCTGTTAAGTGGCATGACTGTGATTTGAGCCCAGGACCATGCTGCTCCAAAAGCCTTGTCCTTTCAAATCCTTAAGCATGTATACCAGACCATGTACCTTACGAAACGGAGTGCATGGAGGGAACGTTATGCATTTCTGAATGCAAGTACAAGGAGACCAAGATTCCGTCGAACAAGCTCACAGTGCGGCATTCTGTGAGGCAGCCAGGCTGAACGGGAACACGGCAACACGCTGGGGACTGACTTGATCTAATTTGAATTCCTCCAAGCAATACTGTCAGGACAGCTGATCTCTCCTGAGGCACTAAGACTTCACAAAATGTTCAGGATAACCAAATCAGGAAGGAGATATTGGTATTTTATATCTAATCTATACTATTAGGCAGTTTACAAATACCAGATAGCAATTCATCAAAGTCATGCCAGGAAAAGGTTCTCTGTGATCTAAGTCATCAAAGAGAAACTCAGTTCCTGGCACGTAACCTCTAAAATTTCAGACGAAGCCAATGTGTTAACCAGCTCCCTTCAGAGGGGTGAAGTTCTGGCTCAGCCATTCATGAGCTATTTGGCTTGTGCAAGGTATTATATTTCCTCTGAAATTCAACTTCAACTATCAAGTGAGGAAAAGAGTGCCTATGAGAAAAATTGGTTTTGGGAGTTTAGAAAACACATATACCAGTCAACATGATGCTCTGTACAAAGTGAGTGAATAATAAACTCACTCAAAAAGTAAGTGAATAGTAAACTTAATTATTATAAATTAAGTTTATTATAATTATATTATAAACTTAATTAATATAAATATTTTATTATATTTATAATATAATATAAATTATAATTTATAATATAATAAACATATATTATAAATATAATATAATATAAAGTATAATAAATAATTTCTATAATTGCTTTTGATGCTTTTAATAAGTACAACAGACTAAATGCCTCAATGCCAAGATAAAATGAGCTGAGAAGAGTACAGAACAAAAGTTTTTAATACTGTTTTGGAATTCTTCAAACTTTTTTAGAACCTATTATTCTAAGCTTTCTTATCTCAAGTCATTTCAATCACTGGGGGATATCCCTTGCCCAAGAAGAGCTAAAATGGTCAGATTTAGAGCACTCACAGCAAGAACATACATATTCTCAGGTTCAAGTGACGTCATATGGTCACCAAGCTGGAGGCAGACCTTTATCTTTCCTGAGCCTCCCTATTCAGCGTTGTAAACAAGGGCCTGGCCTGCCTTTGCACCTCATGTTATTTCTGTGCTTAGATGGAGTAAGAGGCACAAACACATCTGATCAATTGTGAAGAACTATGAATATGTAACAGCGATTTCAGTCAAAGTGAGGTAGCATAAAGAGCATTATATATTATTCATTGGTGCATTAATGTTTTCAATAAATATGTTAAGTGCCTGCTATCTGCCTGAAACTATGCCAGATGCAAGCAAAACAGAAACAAATGGGCACCGAGTCCAGTAAGGAGAAGGAGATTTACCAAAAAAAAGTGCTCTCTTTTGATAGAGAACTATAGAGACTGGGGAGACCATGGAAAAAGTCTTTTGGGGAAGAGCAAGAAGTGTTAGCAAATGCTTTTGAAAGCAAGTAATGTTAGCTCAGCAGTAAAGAACCCACCTACCAATGCAGGAGATGTGGGTTTGATCCCTGGGTCAGGAAGATCCTCTGGAAAAGGACATGGCAACCTACTTCAATATTCTTGCCTGGGAAATCCCACTGACTGAGGAGCCTGGCAGGCTATATCCATGGGGTTGCCAAAGAGTCGGACACAACTTGGTGACTAAACAAAAAATTTTTGAGCTGACATTGAACACAAGCAAACAAAAGAAACAGTGTGAGTAAAGAATGATACGGAAGCCTGACAGGAACACTTGCCAGGGTGAAAGGAAAATGGTTAAAATTAAGGTTGGAGAAGCAAGGAGGAGCTAAACCATGAGATGCCTGTAAAAAAATGTTATAGTATTTGAATGTTAAGTCATTTCAATGAAGGGAAGTAGGTTTTACATAATAGAGAAAGCAAGTTAAATTTGCAATTAGAACACTCTCATGTCAGCAAGGTCAACCGCAGTCAGGGAGACCATTTAGTGTGGAGCCAGACAAGAGCTAACTAACAATTTTTTTTTCTAACTAATTTGTTTCCTTATCTCTGAAATACCTTTCAATTTTACAAGTTTAGTCATCTTGATATTATGTGAGTGGAAGTTTTACAAGATGAAAAACACCACATAATGCGAGATGTATAATGATCATTGTTATTCTGTCTTGCCATTTTCACCATCTGGACAATCAATTCAACTACAGGGGTTAAATCAATTGTGCTATAATCTACATCTGCTGTTTTACAGGACTTTCAACGTGGCCATATGAGCCCTGCCATGATTCTTCATTTTTCATGAGTTAATCCAATAAGAAGGAAATAAACATAACTGATTGAACCCTTAAGTGAAAGCCACACTTAATTACTCAGCCAAACTCTCAAGCAAGAGCTCAATTCATAAAGATGTTACAGTTGAATGGATTATTTCCATTGATTTGTTCTGTCACTTCTAATTGCTGTGGGTGAGAGTTACGTAGCATGGAAGGTATTAGGCATCATGATTGTAATTTTAGGGTGAAGAGACCAGTGAAAAATAAGTGTAGTTTAGTTTCATTGGATGAGTTCAGTAGCTGGGTACCTGCATAGGCAGCTTGGACATAGTGGACGTTCAGTAAACGCAGACTGAAATAATTTGGAGTCACCAGGCCCACCGAACGCCACTCACTAACTGCTGCTCTTGGTCACCCTGAGCGTTGGTTCAAAAAAGTATGGAGTTGTTCACTACCTGGCACTCTCAGTAGATGATAAATGAAATTCCATTTGTGAAGGTGCTTAGTCAATCTTAAATAATTACATAAGTTTAAGCCTTTTGAGTGTTTATTACTGCTAGCCTCACTTTGAAGTTGATGGACTATTTCCCCTTTCTTGCAGAAGAGTAAATACAAGTATAAAGATGTGAAATAACTTTTACAAAGAACTATTGTTAGAAAGGTGAGTCTGATCTCATCATTCAGTTCCAAGAATCCCTTCTTCCTTCCTTTTCTTTTACATTTGCCTCCATTCAACAACGACCTTTAGGGCCTTTATAAAAGAGCCCCCAAAGAGCTCCCTTGTCCCTTCTGCCACGTGAGGACACAAAAACAAGATTGCTCTCCACAAAAAGTGAAGTAGGCTCTCACCAGACAGTGAATCTGTTGGGGCCTTGATGTTGGACTTTCCAGACACCAGAACTGTGAGAAATAAATCTCTTTTGCTTATAAGCCACCCAGTCTAAAGTATTCTGTAATACCCTTCAAAACTAAGAGATTTGCATATTTGATCACCCAAAATATTATGCATTGGAAATAGAAGAATAAATAAATAAGCAAGCAATAAAGGCTTTTCTTTCAGAGCCTAGTGGGAAAGAACATGAAAAACAAACAAACAAACAAACAAACCAAAAACCAAAACCACACACAGACACACACAAAACCAAGCAAGGAAAGTAGTGCAGTGCTGTAAAAGCTAAAATAAAGGTTATGGGAATTTGGAAGAGGGCACTTATGCTAGTCTTTGGATTTAGAAAACACTTTAAAAAGGATATAATCTGTGCTCTGAAACTCAAAAGCTGAAGTATCCTGATAGATAAATAGTAAAAAGCCTCTGAAGCAGTAGAGTCTTTAAAAAGTGTCATATTCAGGAAACTGTAAACATTTTGGTATAGAAGAGTAGCAGGTCATATGGATAAGCAGAGAGAAAGAAGTAAGAGAGGTGGGAAGAGATGTGACTGTTGGGCCTTAATGTTTTCGCTAAAGAGATTGCTATTAAATCTGAAGGATATTGGAGGATTTAAAGCAGGAAATCAATGCAATCAAAATCTGCATTAAAATGTTCGCACTCCCACCAGTATTGCACACAGAGCACTCACTCTAGTGGGCCCTCCTGTTGCAATATTCTTGTGTCTGATAAATTCTAACCAACACATTTTAAATGAATCACAGACATACAAGAATGTGAGAAAAATCACAAGAGCAAAACAAACCACAAACCATCAAGCAAAATCCTGTCAACCAACACCAGAAAGTGGACTGTAGGAAAATGAAATCCAGGGACATCAGAGGAAAAATAACGTTTTCAGGTCTGAGATCACAGAACATGAAAATCTGGAATTAAAAGGACCCTCGGAAAGAACCAAAGTAGTCCCAAGTCCAAAGAACTCTTTGGCTCTACTCAAAAGCAAAGTCTACTCCTTTCTGGAAGAAAATACCCCCTGGTTTTGACTGTCAGAATTCCCATTATTTAATTTCAGCAAAAACATAAGGTCATCATTAAGGAGACTTAATGAAACAGGCCACCATGAGAAAGAACAGATTTAGACTTACAAAGATTTCAGATATTAAGATTATCAGATAGGTAACTTAAAGAGACCATGTGGAGAGTTTAAAGAAACTCAAGTAGATATTTTAAAATAATAACAAATCCACTATCCAAAAGGGAGGTTATAAGCTGATCATATTGACTTATTGATAGGGTAAATTTGCACAAATTTAGCAAAGGTATAAAATATTTGAAAAGCATAACTAGCAAACTTTATCTACTGAATACAGCTAGAAACATATCCAACAATTAGAAAACACATGTTTCCAGGCAAATAGAGAAGATTTGCAAAATACTGACCACATTTTAGGCTAAAATAAATTTAAAAGAATATTTATTATACAACTTTTCCTAGGCATTATTTTATTAAACTAGAAATCAGTAACAGAAATGGTAAAAATCCCCAAAGGTTGGAAAAAAAATTTTTTTAAATCTCTAAATAACTCTTGGCTCAAACAAATCACAAAATAAATTTTTGTAAAAAGTTTTATTTATTTTTTTTTTTTTGATTTTATTCTTGTAATTTTATTAACAATGCATAAATGATTAACGGACAGGCATCACCAACTTGACTATCTTACCTACCCTGTTTCTGTTTTACAACTGACCTGATGCCTGTTCATAAGGTTAAATATATCATCTTGGACCCCAGGTTTATACAATAAATTAATCTAACATATAATCAGACATCATATTTTTTTTAAAAACCTAAAAAAACATTTTTTAACATTTAAAAACATGTAAAAACATTTAAAACATTAAAAACATTTAAAAACCTAAAAAAACATTTATTAACATTTATTTAAATGTTAATAAAAATACTGCATATCAAATGCTATAGGATGCCAATGTACTAAAACATCTTATGGAAAATGTAGTGAATTAAGGGTAATATAAAGGAAAAGGACTGATCTAATGAGCTAGTAATCCACCTTAGGCACTCCCCAAAATAAAAAACTAAATCTAAACAAAGGTAGAAGAAAACCAATAATAATAACAGCAGAATTATGAAGTTAAAACAGAAATAGAGAAAGAAAAAGAAAGGAAGGCAAGAAGGAAGCAAGGAAGAAAAACTGACTTATATCAGGGATACAAAGTTGTTTTAACTTCTATGACCCAATCAGTGTAATTAGTCACCTAAACAGGGTAAGGGGAAACAATTATATGATCGTTTCAACAGATAAGGGATGAGGTAGAGATTCTGATTTTAATCTATAACCATAAATGAACATGATGAAAAATCCTACAGCAATTTTTCAGAACTAATGATTTTTTAAAATGCTATTTATGGAAAAATTATAAAACATTATTGAAAGACACGAAAGATCCAAATAATTTTAAAAATGGTCCAGATTTATAGAAGGAAGACTCAGTATCAGACAAAGGTCAGTTTTCTTAAATTAACTTATAGGTTCAGACAATTTCAATGTTAATTCAAAGAAAATTTCTGCGGAACTTTCCAAGTTCATTCTATATGGCACATAAAAGGGTAAAAGCCAAACAAAGCCAAGATACTCTTGAAGCAAAATAACGTAGAGAAATTTGATCTACTAGACATCATGATTCATTATAAAGAAATCTTAATTAAGATAGTGTGGATTTAGCACTGCTGCTGCTAATTCGCTTCAGTCGTGTCCGACTCTGTGTGACCCCATAGACGGCAGCCCACCAGCCTCCCCCGTCCCTGGGATTCTCCAGGCAAGAGCACTGGAGTGGGTTGCCATTTCCTTCTCCAATGCATGAAAGTGAAAAGTGAAAGGGAAGTCGTTCAGTCGTGTCTGACTCAGCGACCCCATGGACTGCAGCCCACCAGGCTCCTCCGTCCATGGGACTTTCCAGGTAAGAGTACTGGAGTGGGACAGGGGTATACAAACTGACCAATGAAACAGAGTAGAGAACACAGAAACAGGCCCACGAAGTACAGAAATATAATCCAGGCCCGAGTGATGGTGAAGATAACTAAGGGGAGCAGAAAAGCCATTTAATAAATAGTGATGACAATTATTCATCTGTTAAAAAAAGAATATACAAAAGTCAAAACCAGATTGACTACTTAAGTATATAAAACAACAAAAGTTACAGCTTGATATCTTTATGATCTTGGGATAGGAAGACAGAAAGTCCCAACTGTAAAAATAATAATAATAATAATACATTTGACCACATTAAAACCAAGGGCTTAATCTACAAAGTAGGAGAAGCTATCTGCAACATATGTCAATAATGAATCCATATCAAGAAGATATCAAATACTCTTCTAAATCAATAAGAAAAAAAGGCAGTGTAACAAAATATAGACAAACAGCATTGAACTGGCATTTCACAGAAATAGAAACATGAATGTTAAATAAAGAGTAAAGGATCCTCAATACTACTCTTTGTCCAGAAAATGCCAAGTAAGTAAAGCAAAATGCTCAATGACATTTTGCACCTGCTAAATGGGAAATAAGTACACAAGCAAATTGGAAAAGCACTGAAAGCAAGGGCTGCTGGCTGATTCATTGCCCAGTTGGTCAATTCCTACTAACAAGCATTTGCAATTAGCTGGACGAAAGTGAAGGTCAGTCCAAGTGGGCAGCTGCAAATCTTACACTCACCAATGTGGGTAGTAACTCTGTCCTACAGGAACAGTGTGGGAGTGACAGGGTGTGCCGGGGGATAATTGAGGGGTGGGGGTGTTTGCTCAGAACACTCCCAAGCTGAAACCTATCAACATATAGTACTAGAACACAAACTTATTTACCCACCAGGAAGCATGAGGAATCTATAACAAAGGAAGCTGCTTGTTGAAATTGTGCATTAATACAACAATTTTTTGAAGCTGTTATTAGACTCTTAAAAGGCCAACAGTAAGTGAAAAGGTAGGGACCCCTCTCTCCCAGATTATACAGCAAAGGGCATTGTTCGATAGAATCTACCACTCACTGGTTTATCTTCAAGGAATGGACTGCTTTGTGTTTAGGGATTTGGCTACAAAAGCAACCCATGGAAAAGCCAGTATGATTGAGAGCAGAGAAGTGTCTTCCTTTGAAAAAGGAAGAAGTGTCTTCCTTTGTTTTCAGAGAAAAACATTGATATTGTGGAGGTACTTTTATCCTGAATGACTTCTTTTTTGTCTAACAACTTCGATAGATTAATTGGTATAATTTTCAGTTTGTCACCAGAAATAGTCTTTCTTGACGGGACTGTGTGACAACGCAGAACAGTCTGACAACAGCACCAGCTCACCAACATTAGGTATCATAAGAGGGATGAGTCTGATCATAAGGGTTCTCGAATACAGTCCAAAAGCCATCAGGTTCCTTCATAAGAATCTGATACCCCAGTGGACTGAAAAGTCTCAGCGTTAGTACTGATTACTGAGTAAAGCCTAATTTTTGCATATATTGATTTTGACAAACATGTTAGCTGGGAAGGAGACAGAAATTCTAACGCTGGAGGCGGAGGTGGGGAGCATATAGCCAGGGAAAGGGAAAGTAAAAGTCGCTCAGTTGTGTCCAGCTCTTTGTGATGCCACGGACTGTACAGTCATGGAATTCTCCAGGCCAGAAGAGTTCAGTGGGTAGTCTTTCCTTTTCCAGGAGATCTTCCCAACCCAGGGATCAAACCCAGGTCTCCTGCATGGCAGGTGGATTCTTTACCAGCTGAGCCGCCAGGGAAGCCCCAAACTACTGGAGTGGGTAGCCTATTCTTCTCCAGGGGATCTTCCCGACCCAGGAATTGAATCAGGGTCTCTTGCATTGCAAGCATATACCAGGGAAGCCCAATAACAAGGGAGATGACTATTTATCTAGCAATTGAAGGATGAGAACATTCTACATGTGTTGGAATTTGTGTTTCAGATAGAAGAAATAGCATAAGGAAAATGTTAGACATGGTCATGAAATGAGGAATGATTTACTGTGGCAGTAGCGTAGAATGCATTAAAAGGTGAACATGGCACATCAAGGCCTATACTTGGAAAGATCTAAATGAATGTCATGTTCTGGCTCTATTTTGCAGTAAGTGGAGGATACCAGCTACTATGACACTTCCTCAAAGTTCTTTTGAATCAGTGTTGGCCATGCAGGTGTCAGAAGAGCTTGAGAGATGAAACACTCTCTGGAGAGTCAATCATTGTATTATACCCACTTCCTCCTTTCTACTCCTACAGCCTCTAACCAAGTTCAGGATCTTTTAACTGTAGCCTCCTAACTCACTCTGCTTCTCTGATTTCCAGGGCATCCTATCAACTACAGGCAGAACAGTCTCAAGAGAGCTCTCTGGTCATGCTGCTCTTTTGCCTACTGTTGAACGGCTTCCTACTAACGACTAGATATACCCCAAGTAACTCAGTCCTAAGCTTTCCTATTTACATGTATTGACTTACGCCATGCTCCCCACCATGTGGAGAAGCCTCACTGTGATGACCCTACCCCATTTGCAGGGGAAGAAATCGGAAAGTTTCTGACCTCCTCCGCACAGATTCTTCTTCTCCATACACAAATTCTATGATTAAAGCTCAATATATGTAAAAAAAAAAAAAAAAATCTTTCCACAAAACCTTCCCTGATCTTTCCAGATACGTGTCATAAAAACACGTGTTTAGATAGCACTTTCAAGCTTATACCGCATTTTATAAACTATATAGCACTTAAATCTATGGAAGTACGGCAAAGATAGAGCAGGGAGACTATTACATTTCAACAGATGCTGCTGTTGTTTGGTTGCTAAGTTGTGTGCAACTCTGCAACCCCGTGGACTGCAGCGTGCCAGGCTTTCCTGTCTTTTACTGTCTCTCAGACTTTACTCAAACTCATGTTCATTGAGTTGGTGACTCAACAAATCAAAGTTTTAGTGACTTAGTGTTAATCATGGAACTTATGACTCCAAATATCACATTCTAACCCATATAATTCTAAACCATATATATATATCATTCCCATCCAGAAAATCCTTAGGAATTTTCCCTACCACACATTGTTCTGATGAGTATTATCTTGATTAACTGTTTTCAATGCATTGCATACAAGGAGTATTTAATAAACTAAAGTCCTCCTAATATACCTATTTCACATGATTAGATCAGTCTGAAATAAACCCTGGTTTTTTCCCCCCCAACCACGGCAGTAGGTTTATGGCCTTCCCATCACAATAGGAACATTTTACTTTCCATGTATTGCAAAATTACCTGCAGATTGCAGCGCATGCTGCACTGTACTGTAATTCACTTAGCCTCCCATCATTTTATGCCAGTAGTTCTCAAACAAGTTCAGGGACCGCAATACACTCATCTCTAGATCCTCAGTGTCTAGTTGAGTGCTTGTGCACAGTAGGCACTGAAGACACATTAGTTGAGATGCTTACTAGAATGGTGAACTCTGATAGATAATCTTTGAAGAATGTGGCTGTGGTCACATGGTTCTTCTACTTGAGTCAAAGATCTGGGAAAGAGATCAGAAGACAACATCGAGGTTCTAAGGACTGTGGTGCTTTCTCAAAGAGCTTGGGAAAGTTGGTGTGCATATAATCCTGCTGCTCATACTGTGCCTGTGTCGACGACACTGAGTGATAAAAACACTGTTACAACATTCTTATTTTTAATGACCACCACCATCACTACCACAAGTAAATCTAAAATGGGGTGATCACAGCATCTTACTTCAAAAGGCTATTTCCATTATTAAAATGATGGCTATAAAGCTTTCACATGCCCAGTAATGTTACTACGGCTTTAACATGCCTCCTGCTTAGTGAACATAGAATGACTGGATGTTACTATTTTATTTCTGCTATTTTTATTATTGTCACTGTAGAAAACTATCAGAGTGACCACTGTGGCTGTAACTCCTATGATGAGTCGCCATGTATTGAGCAAGTTTTGTTCAGATACTGTATAAGATCTGTCATGCACATTATTGTTATTCCTCACGACAACCCCAGAAGGTCTGCACTGTCATTCCCATTTAACAGAGACAGAAGCTAAGGACTAAAGGTTTGCTCATCAGTATCCTTCCTGTGGCATCCTGCATCTTATTCATCGTTAGCATTTCCAGTGACCAGCATAATTCAAATATGTGTACTCTTCTCTGACCCACACCACGACCCCATCTTAAGAATGAGGTATGTGTGCATGCTCAGTCAGGTCTGAGTCTTTGCAATGTTATGGGCAGCTGGCCACCAGACTCCTCTGTCCATGGGATTCTCCAGGCAAGAATACTGGATAGCAAGAATACTGGATTGTCATTTCCTCCTCCAGGGGATCTTCCTGACTCAGGGATCAGACTGGCATCTCCTGCAACTCCTGCATTGGCAAGCGAATTCTTTTACCACTGAAATACCAATATCATCATAAAATTCTCAAGCGACACAACTTTCCCCCCCCAGAAGAGATCCATTTTTCCTCCAAGTCAAAAGCCCTTAACAATTTGGAAAACTACAAATCTAAATATCATTCCCCTACCTGAAGCCACTACATATCCCCAAGACACCATTCCACACAAATCCCTCTTTACCAGAGTCTACTTATTCATTCCTGGCAACTGTGCTAGAAACAGGAAGCTGCAACTGGGCGGAATCACAAAGCTGTCTGCTCCAATTTTTCTGTACAAGCTGCTTCAGTATTACTTATGACGAGTTCCCATCAAGAGTGGGCTAATTATGTGGTTTCCTACTCAAGGTTACTCTATGCGTGTCACCTAGAAACCAAATCACGGCTGGGGTTTCTTCTCGGTACTTGTGCTCCCAACTTCCAGGTACTCTGAGAATACAGTCATGCTATCCACAAAGTAGGTCTTCTAACTAAAAGCCAGACCCCGTTACTTTTGGAGGGAAATTATAAAAGCGCTAGGACTTCACACAGAAACACATTTAGCCTAGAGTAGCTTCACTGAAGACCCAAATGGCAGACAATTTTATAAAAACATCAGCACATAGACAATTTGAAGTCTGAGGTTATCTAAAGTTTTGATTATTTTTCTCAATGTATTAAACCTTGTACCTTTCCCATCGAGAGCCACACCATAGCCTAACATGTGAAAAAAAAAAAAAAAGCATCTAGGAAAGGCTAGATACTGATTTAGATGATAAGAGAATGAGAATAATTGCAGCTGCACTATCATATAATCTACTAATGATTTCACTATAGTCTCTTTTCCCTTATATTTTAAATGTGAAATTTAGTAAAAGCTTTAGGGCAGGGATAATGAATGAGATGTCAAACGTAGAACACACAGACTCTTCTTTGTCTTCATTACCATCATCTGTTTCATAATAATTACACCGGTAAGTGCCATTACTTACTGAGGACCGATTACCTGGGGACTAGTCTGGGTGATTTAGATGCTTCATCCTCTGAATACATAAAGCAGGTGTTTCGCCTCCATATTAAATTATGCGTCCCTCTTGCAACTATACCAGGAGATCTAAAAAGAATCCATGCATAACTCATCCCTGGTTTCCAAATTTATATTGTGGGGAGTAGGAGGCAGACTATCTTCTGTGGGGAGCCCTTAATCTCTGGCACCATTGGCAACAAGTCCTGGGCAGGATTTCTCATCCCTTTGAAACACCACGCTGTGGCCCTTGAAGGCCGGGGTGGGAGGGGAGCCACGGGCAGCCCTCACAGCAGTGGGAAGGCCCCCTCTATCTGGCATCCTCCTCCACGCCATCGATTCATCCAGCAAATGTGTGCAGTTTTGGAAGCATGTGGGACCTGGGGCGGAAAGCTGGTGGAGTCACTCACTGCCCGTGACTCAGAGGTCTGAAGGCAGAGAAGCTTTTTGACATGTAAGGCTGAAAAAAATCATTCAGCCTGAAACGGAGAGAAAAAGGAAAGCAAAAAGATCACATCCTTATAAAGCCTAAAAGATGAAAAAGATGCTGCTTAGAAATCAGCAACAAGCTTCAGGCTGTGAAAACAGAAAGCCCACACTACACTGGCGGGAAGGAGCCGTGGGGGAGGCAGGTACCAGGGCAGCGAGCCCACCTAGTACTCCCCGAGGTTTTCTAAGCAGTGCTCTAGAAGCACTCTCTTCTCCACGTTTGTTATATTTATATTCTCACTCCCTTTGGAGGCCAGATGAGTCATCAGTTACACATTTAAAATATCCAGAGCACAGTATATCAAGCTATCTAACACTGGCATCTTCAGAAACATTTTCTTTAAAGACAAGGCTATGCACAATCATTTATTCAAACAATCATTCATTCAATGGTCTCATTTGTTATCCATTTATTTTGTTTCATGTACCATTTACCAGTAGCAAGTTAAATATAAAGCTTCCCCAACCTATTAAATACAGAGGAAAAAAGCTAATTTTCAACTCCTTTTCTGTGAACTTTGACAGAATTTACAACATTTACTAGATAAATTAGCAACTGCTTGTGTAATTCCACATTATTCTATTATTATAAATGAATGTGCAGCACTCTCCACAAAGCAGGGCAGCAAAAATTTCAGTAAAGGGTTTCACCAAAGAGTAGAAATGTAGGCTGTAGAGAAAGACAGATCTAAGTTTGAATCCAGCTTCTGACCATATATTAACTAAGTCATCAGGGTAAATTACTTGACTTCTCAAAGCCTCAAATGCCTATTCTGAAAAACAAATATATATATATATATATATATATATATATATATATATATATATATACACACACACATACATACATACATACACACACACACACACACACACATATAGATATAGATAGATAGACAGATATGTGCTTCCCCAGTAGCTCAGTAGTAAAGAATATGCCTGCAGTGCAGGAGACACAGGTTCAATCCCTGCGTGGGGAAGATCCCCTGGAGAAGGGAATGGCAAGTCACTCCAGTATTCTTGCCTGGAGAATCCCATGGACAGAGGAACCTGGTGGGCTACAGTTCATGGGGTCACAAAGAGTCAAACACGACTGAAGTGACAGCACACATGTGCGAGTGCACGTGCACACACACACACACATGCATATATAATATATAAATATATATATATATATATAAATATATATATATATATATATATATATATAAAATATTTATGATGCTCAGATGCTCCGTCGTGTCTGACTCTTTGCAAACCATGGACCATAGCTCACCAGACTCCTTTGTCCATGGAATTCCCCAGGCAAGAAGAATGGAATGGGTTGCCATTTCCTTTTCCAGGGGATCTTTCCCACCCAGGGATTGAACCTGGGTCTCCTGCATTGCAGGTGGATTCTTTACCAACTGAGCCACCAGGGAAGCCTATTATATTTATATACTGATTTTATATTCTGAAATATATATACATATATATATATACACACACACACATACACACACATACACACACTTTGGCCACTGAGGTGCATAGTTGACTCATTGGAAGAAAATACCCTGAAGCTGGGAAAGATTGAAGGCAGAAGGAGAAGAAGGCAACAGAGGATGAGATGGTTGGATGACATCACTGACTCAATGGACATGAACTTGGGCAAACTTCAGGACACAGTGAAGGCCAGGAAGGCCTGGTGTACTGCAGTCCATGGGGTTGCAAAGAGTCAGAAACAACTTAGCAACAGAACCATAACAACAATTATATACATATATATATATATATATATATATATATATGTACACACATACACACCCTCATGAGGCTATTGTGAATATTAATTAGCATAATATATGCAAATCTCCTAATACAGGGCCTGGCCTACAATAAGAAAAACTCAATAGTCCTCTATCTTTCTCTTAAGAATTAATAATTCAACATTGCCAAGGATTATTATCTGATTATTCCAAGGTCTTCATTTACGGAGTGCCTATATGTCAAGCACTGTATTTCCTGCTAGCTACGCAAAGAAAATATTTTATAATCTCAGCCCTTGAGGAATTTCAACTATACCTTTCTTAACAAAACTGACCTTTTAACAAATGGTTGATTTAAAAGTCTTTCAATACAGAAGTTAATTAACTTGGCTGTATTCCAGTTTGTGCTAAAATTATCTCCTGCTTCCATCTTCTACCAACCGTGGCTCTATCATACACTCTTACCGTGTGCACTGTGAAAACTTCCTAGAATTTTCTGAGTCCTTGATCATCTTCCCTGGTAGCTCAGAGAGTAAAGAATCTGCCCGCAATGTGGGAGACCTGGGTTCGATCACTGGGTCAGGAAGATCCCCTGGAGAAGGGCATGGCAACCCACTCCAGCATTCTTGCTGGGAGAATCCCCATGGACAGAGGAACCTGGTGGGCTGCAGTCCATGGGGTTGCAAAGAATCAGACACGACTGAGCAACTAAGCACAGCTCACCTTCCTGCCTTCATACAGGCTACATCTTTTGCTTAGAATATTCCTCCCCATTCCCAGTTCACCTGGGAAAGTCTTCCTGGATATACTTCAAGTCTTTCTCTGGAACTTTCTCCGAACTCTTGAGCAATGAAGAGCTCCACCTCCTTGCATTTGTGATTTCCTCTTTCAGCTTCTGTCTCAGAAGCCATTTGATTGGGGGGGTTAGGAGGAGGAGGGTTGTCAGCTTGCTGGTCTGTCTCCTCTATAAAATAAGGAGCTACTTGAGGGCAAGAGTTTTTTTTTTTTTTATTATTATTTATCTTTGTGCTTCTATACTCAGCAACATGCCTGGTGAATAGATAGTGATCAATAATTATTAGATTTAGAACTGAATGAAAAATGAATGGCCTGGCTGTGGCCCAACGGAAAAAGAGCAGGTGACTGGCCCAGTACACAAAGCGTTTGTCTGTAACAGCATCCCTAGCTTTCTGCAGCAGGCCAGATTTCTCGGACAAGAACATTTGGTTTCCAAATTACATGCTGCACAGATGCCTCCTTCCTGCCCTACAACTGCCTGTTAATTATAGTGTCACCTTTTTTCTGTCTCTTCTCGAATCTCCCAATTCCTGAGACAAGGTAGCCAGTTTACTTAGGATATTCTGACCTTTAAACGCAAGTCCCTCTGCCCCAACCCCTTTTGTGAAAACTATTTTTAAAACCAGAAGAGTCTGATTAGAGTTTGAAGGCACTGACACATTATTAAAAAGTTATTTCAGGGTGAAAAAATACTCCCTTTGCTCCTTATTCAGGCTTCCCTGATAGCTCAGTTGGTAAAGAATCTGCCTTAATGCAGGAGACTCCGGTTCAATTCCTGGGTTGGGAAGATCCGCTGGAGAAGGGATAGGCTACCCACTCCAGTATTCTTCAGTTCAGTTCAGTCACTCAGTCATGTCCAACTCTTTGCAACCCCATGGACTGCAGCATGCCAGGCTTCCCTGTCCTTCATCAACTCCTGGAGCTTGCTCAAACTCATGTCCATCGAGGAGGTGATGCCATCCAACCATCTCATCCTCTGTTGCCCCCTTCTCTTTATGCCTTCAATCTTTCCTAGCATCTGGGTCTTTTCCAATGAGTTGGCTCTTTGCATCAGGTAGCCAAAGTATTGGAGCTTCAGCTTCAGCATCAGTCCTTCCAATGACTATTCAAGGTTGATTTCCTTTAGGATGGGCTGGTTTGATCTCTTTGCAGTCCAAGGGACTCTCAAGAGCCTTCTCCAACACCAGAGTTCAAAAGCATCAATTTTTCCCACTGGATAGTAAAAACTGCCCTGCTTTGGGGAGCAGCTGTGGAAATACAGGGAGCTGTCACTGGGGAGGAGATGCATCTTCAAGTCCTTGAAGCTGACAGCTCTGAGCAGCCAACTGAGAGACTCAACCGCTGACTTCATTTGATCACACTGGCAGAAGTACCTGGGAAAAGTTTCTGTTCTTTGTGCAAAAAAATTTCAAAGCTATCAAATTCTTTCTCAGGTTCTAAAACTTTGCAAGTATTCTGACAACCCTTTTGTCACTCTCTCTCTCTCCTTTTTTTTTTTTTTAATGGAGAAATACTGAGCCCATCTTATTATTGGTGTCTATGGTACCTAACAGAACTTGACAAAGTAGGTGTTCCCAAAAAAGACATGTGAAAAGAAAGAGGGAAGGCGGTCACTGAGAGAGAAAGGAAAAGGAGGGAAAACAGAGAGGGAGAGAAAGCTACAGAGAGAGCTGCTAACGGGGAGGCAGGGAGAGGTGGAAGAAAAAAGACAGGGAAACTAAAGGGAAGAGGAAACGGAGGTCAAGTCCCTCCTACCTTTTCCTCATAAACTTGCAAGACACAGAGCCTTAAAATAGAAACAAAACAACTCCAAACCACTTACAGTTCCTGTGAGAACAAAGCGTCCTCTCAGATGTTTACTGTCTCCTGGGGGCAAATGGATAAAGATGAGAGAGACACATTCAAGGGGTCTTGTCCTACTTGAGAGGAATGAACAATAGCCCTCAAACCTTTCCCTCACTGACCCGTCAAGACAGCCCTAGCTCCATCCCAGGGCCATCCCGGACTATCCTAAGAGTCCACAGAGGAGGGGATAGAACTGTAACATCCAGGGCTGCGCTAAGTCGCTTCAGTCACGTCTGGCTCTTTGTGACCCCATGGACTGGAGCCTGCCAGGCTCCGCTGTCCATGGGATTCTCCAGGCAAGGATACTAGAGTGGGTGGCCATGCCCTCCTGCAGGGGATCTTCCTGACCCAGGGACTGAGACCGGGTCTCTTAGTCTCCTGCATTGGCAGGGGGGTTCTTTACCACTAGTGCCACCTGGTTTGAGTTAATCATCCTGAACTGGCAGCAGGCTCTTTTCAACTGTTTGGAGGAGTTTCTCCATATTTCTCTGGGCCTTTCGGAGCCCGGAGGTTAGGTTTTGGATAGTTCTTGCTGTTACTATGATTTTAAGTCTAGTTTTCAACCCAGGTACATTTTGCTTTGGGATTTGCAGCACACAGCCTCTTTTTAATAACAATTTTTAACTATAATAAAGTTCAGTTTTATATGACAAAACAATGAACAACTCCATTATAGAAATTTCACAACAAAGAACATTTTAAAAAACAAAGCATAATCTTATCTTTCAAAGGTAGTCACTGATAATGTATTAGTTCTTTTTATACACATTGAGACATATGTTGATTGTCTTAAGAATAAATTGATATTATACAGAGGTTCTAACCTATTTTAAGTGAAAAATGCATTATGAAAACTTTCTTTCATTAAAAGTCCACCTTAGTATAACTCTGATGGCTTAATTCTTCATTTTCTGCCAATTACCGGTCAGGAAAGGGGAGTGAAGAAACTTCTGGGTTTCAGCAGTGGGCTTCACTGTCTGTTCAACACCTGCATTCACTGTTTCCTCTTTTCCTGAAACATGGTGACAGCCAGTCTCAAGTGGTACCTTATCAATTGTTTGATTTGTCTGTTAGTTTCTCCAAGATGATGCCAATCCTGTGAATTCAGTCTGGGTGTTTCTCAAATGCCTTCATCACACAAAACATGCTGGGTCCCTCCTATGAGATACCCCCTTGGAGTACCAAGGCTATCATAAGATGGCAGGTTGCACGCTGCAAATCACTAAGTTGCGTGCGCTCCTTGTAGAGTAGGAACTCATCTTCTTTTATTCTTATTCCTCTCAGGGCCTAAACCAAGGATTGGCCCATAAGAGATATTCAATTTGTCAATAAATGCCTGTTGAATGAATGAAAACTAAGTGAATGAACATAAAGAGGCAGTGAAGGAGACTGGACATAAAATAATAAAATTTTCTGACTTTGCTACATGACTTTCAGGAAGAATGAAGTATCCTACACAGAGAACAGTGTAGGATTTAGTCAGAAATCCACTTGAATTGTACAACATCAATGCGGCTTTACTGATCTTCCTTTCTTGTGTATCAAAGAGTCACAATAACTAAACGTACTCATAGGCCTGTTACAGTGATCAAATGAAGGGATAGCTTCTTATGTCAGAGGAATCTAGAACTTCAGGTTGTCCTAGGGCCTCAGGAAACCATAACCAGTTGCAGGTTCAAAGTTTATGTTACAATAGGACTGGTTCCACTCCAGTACTCTTGTTTGGGAAATCCCATGGACAGAGGAGCCTGGCAGGCTACCGTCTATGGGGTGTCAGAGTGTCGGACACTACTCAGAGACTAAACAGCGACAGCATTAACAACTACCCTAACTCCCAGTCCCAATGCATATGTGTAAAACGCAGTGATTACAGAAAAAAAAAAAATAATAATAACTTCACTGACAAGAAAGTTTTTAAATGGGTGCCAAGAAAATAAGCACCAGCTGGGACTACTTCAGATAGCATGAAATAATAAAAAGAAGATGGATTGAGAGATTGACCTGGGCACACATTTTGGTACTGCCACTTCTTCACTATATAATTTTAGACTAGTTGCTTTTCTGAGATACTACTTTTCTCTTTGATAAAATTCTTTTTAACAACTTATAGTCTTTAGGATTGTTATGAAGATTAAAGAAGGGGTAACTATCCTAGCATACTTGTTGTTGTTTAGTCATTAAATCACATCCGACTCTTTTCCGACCCCGTGGAGCCCAACAGGCTCTTCTCTCCAGGAGATTTCCCAATAGAGTTGGTTGCCATATCATCCTCCAGGAGATCTTCCCAAGGCAGAGATCAAACCTGTATCTCCTCCAACGGGAGGCCAATTCTTTACCACTCAGCCACCAGGGAAGCCCCCTAGCATACTGTGCAGTTCTGTTCAATTGCTGAGTCGTGTCCGATTCCTTGCAACCCCATGGACTGCAGTACGCCAGGCTTCCCTGTCCAACACCAATTCCTCAAGGCTACTCAAACTCATGTCCATCAACTCAGTGATGCCATTCAACCATTTCATCCTCTGTCATCCCCTTTTCCTTCAGACTCTTTTCCCATGAGCCAGTTCTTCACATCAGGTGGCCAAAGTATTGGAGTTTCAGCTTCAGCATCAGTCCTTCCAAAGAATACTCAGGACTGATCTCCTTTAGGATGGACTGGTTGGATCTCCTTGCAGTCCAAGGGACTCTCAAGAATCTTCTCCAATACCACAGTTTAAAAGCATCAATTCTTTGGCGCTCAGCTTTCTTTATAGTCCAACTCTCACATCCATACATGACCACTGGAAAAACCACAGGTTTGACTAGATGGGTCTTTGTTGGCAAAGTAATGTCTCTGCTTTTTAAGACGCTGTCTTAAGGTTGGTCATAACTTTTCTTCCAAGGAGCAAATGTCTTTTAATTTCATGGCTGCAGTCACCATCTGCAGCGATTTTGGAGCCCGCCCCCGCCCCCAAATAAACATTCTAGGTATTCAATAAATATTATTTCCCTTACGTTTCCTTGTTGCCATACCGCAGTCCCAGCCAGAACCAATGACAGGAATATATTATTCATACTTAACACTTTTGCCTAAAGGCTTGCCCACTATCAGACTTGAATGCCAACTTGCCAAACAGAAGTTTTTTGTGTTGAAATATTTATACCAGACTTCAAATATAGGAACTCAGAGTTCAAAAGCTTAACACTTGTCATCAAGAACAGCAGAGACTCAGGAAATCCTGTCAACGTTGCTTCTTTTCCAAGAATCAGACAAATCCTCATAGACCATTCCACAGAGGTAGCTCTAACCCTCCAAAATAATATATTTAAAATTACAAGTTATTTTATCATGTTTGAAGGGAAAAATATATTGGAAACAAGAACTTCAATTGAATCTTCTCATGTTGAGGTCAACTGACCTAGGGAAAAAAGAGTGCTCCCTTTCAGAATAAAGCTTCACTTTTCTGAAAAGTAAGAGATAACCTAGATATGGTTTGCAAATACTTCTAAGAGCAACATTTACAATAATAAGGCCTGAAATCAGATTTAAGTCTGAAGTGCTCCAACTTCTGGTGGGAAAGTAAACTGGTGCGGTCACTATGGAAAACAGTATGGATGTTCCAAATAATTGAGAATTGCCATATGACCCAGGAATTCCACTCTTGGGCATATATTCCCACAAAACTATAATTCAGGAAGATACACCCACCTCTAAGTTAATAGCAGCAATATTCACAATAGCCAAGACATGGAAATAACCTAAAGGTCCATCAACACTTGAATCAGTAAAGAAGATGCAGTACATATACCCAATGGGATACTACTCCACCATATAAAAAAATGAAATAACATGGATGCACTTATGTTGCATGTTGCAACAACATGGATGGATTTATAGATTATCATACTAAGGGAAGTCAGCTAAAAAGAGAAAGATAAATACCATACTATCACATATGTGGAATCTAAAATATGACACACGATGTTATCCATGAAACAGACTCACAGACACAGAGAGGAGAGTTCTGCTTGCCAAGGAGGAGGGCCTGGGGGGGAAGCATGGATTACATATTTGGGACTAGCAGATAGATGCAAACTATTATAGAAACAATACAGCACAGGGAACTATATTCAACATCCCACGACAGCAAAAGTGTTGGCGCTCAGTTGCGTCTGACTCTTTGTGATTCCAAGGACTGTAGCCCACCAGGCTCCTCTGTCCATGGAATTCTCTAGGCAAGAATACTTGAATGGGCTGCCATGCCATTCTCCAGGCTATCTTCCTGACCCAGGGATCAAACCTGGATCTCCCATATTGCAGGCAGACGCGTTACCATCCGAGCGACCAGGGAAGCAAACTATTATATACAGGATGTATAAACAACAAGGCCCTATTCTATAGCACAGGGGACCAGATTCAAGAACTTACAATAAACCATAATGGAAAAGAATATGAAAAAGAAGGTATATATGTGTATATATATCAGCAGAAATTACCACAACATTGCAAATCAACTCTACTTGAATAAAATACATTTTAAAAATGTTAACGAAGCGCTTCAACCTCTACTAAGTGAGTTATATGAGGGCAGATCATCCAGGCACATTTTCAGATCATTATTCTAACCCAGTTAAGCTATTCTTGAAGGTAAATGTTGAAATTATTTAATAACTCAAGCTTTAGACTTTGGGGCTTGGGCTTTTCCTTTAACTTTTTTTTTTTCTTGGATGTTTCTACGAATCTGGTCATATTTTAAAGTTCCTTCTAGTTCAGAAAAAGCAACATTCCCAATTTTTTACCTCTTTGCATTTTATTGCAGGTGATTCCTGTCTGGATAATAAAATCTATCCTGATTCACAAATGAAACAACAGAATAAACATACACTTTCTTCAAAAAACAGTAATTATGGAATACTTTTTAAGCAATTCCACAGCTTTTCACTCTGGAGCAAGCTCCGGAGACTTAAATAGGACTCTGCTCTTGAGGTCGAAAGAAGGACTGGCTACACAGAATTCAAATAATGTTTATGATCCATGTACATTAACAGTGTATCCATTTAGAGGAAGTCTGGGACTATTTAACAATAATCATTCTGGACTCTGTCCAATCAGTTCTCCATACTGCAGCCTGAATAATTTCTTCTAAAATGTATAATTAACTGAATTACTCCCCTCTTTAAAATTCTTCAGCAGCTCATCTTTGTGTTTAGAATAAAATTCAGAGTTCTCAGCATATTATACAAAGCTTCTCTTGATCTGGCCCCAGCCTACCTTTCTCAACAGTATCTGCAACTCTTCCTCTTTTCCTGGATCGCTTATTTTAGCCACAGTAACTATTGGCCATTACCGTCACTCTGCTGGGCCTTTTTCCATCTTGTTCCCTCTATCTGGGATATTCTTCCTTTCATACCCACCCCTACCCACTGCTACACACTTTTTAAAACTTAAGTATCTCCTACTCATCGATGAAGATACAACTCACTCATTACTGCAGAAAACACTCCTTGTCCCACCTTTTCTTCTTCTGTCTCCAGACACCAATAGGGAGCCTGTCCTCTGCTCTCCCACAACACTGTATAAAAGTTACTATAGCATTTTTTCCACCTTGTATTGTAATTATCTACTAAGAAACAAGTTCCTTCATGGTAGGTTCTGAATCTTACCCCCTATTATACGTCTGTTCTGTACTAAGTCACTCGGGACACTCTTCGTCCCCCTCTGATGTCTATGTCAGAAGCTTTCTCTGTCTCATGTCATACTTTTCACGGAAACATTTCATGCAAAGACGGGCTCAATAAAGGACAGAAATGGTAGGGACCTAACAGCAGAAGATATTAAGAAGAGGTGGCAAGGACACACAGCCGAACTGTACAAAAAAAGATCTTCATGACCCAGATAACCATGATGGTGTGATCACTCATCTAGAGCCAGACATCCTGGAATGAGAAGTCAGTGGGCCTTAGGAACCATCACCATGAATGAAGCTAGTGGAGGTGATAGAATTCCAGTTGAGTTATTTCAAATCCTAAAAGATGTTGTTGTGAAAGTGCTGCACTCAATATGCCAGCAAATTTGGAAAACTCAGCAGTGGCCACAGGACTGGAAGAGGTCAGTTTGTATTCCAATCCCAAAGAAAGGCAATGCCAAAGAATACTCAAACTACCAGACAATTCTACTTATCTCACATGCTAGCACAGAGAAGGCAATGGCACCCCATTCCAGTACTCTTGCCTGGAAAATCCCATGGCTGGAGGAGCCTGGTAGGCTGCAGTCCATGGGGTCACGAAGAGTCGCACACGACTGAGCAACTTCCCTTTCACTTTTCACTTTTATGCATTGGAGAAGGAAATGGCAACCCACTCCAGTGTTCTTGCCTAGAGAATCCCAGGGACGGGGGAGCCTGGTGGGTTGCAGTCTATGGGGTTACACAGAGCTGGACATGACTGAAGCAACTTAGCAGCAGCAGCAGCAGCACACGCTAGCAAAGTAATGCACAAACTTCTCCAAGCCAGGCTTCAACAGTATGTGAACCGTGAACTTCCCGATGTTCATGCTGGATTTAGAAAATGCAGAGGAACCAGAGATCAAATTGCCAACATCTGTTGGATCATCGAGAAAGCATGAGAATTCCAGAAAAACATCTACTTCTGCTTTATTAACTATGCCAAAACCTTTGACTATGTAGATCACAAGAAACTGTGGAAATTCTTCAAGAAATGGGAATACCAGACCACCTGACCTGCCTCCTGAGAAATCTGTATGTAGGTCAAGAAACAACAGTTAGAACTGGACATGGAACAACAGACTGGTTCCAAATTGAGAAAGGAGTATGTCAAGGCTGTATATTGTCACCCTGAATACATCATGTGAAATGCTGGGCTGGATGAAGCATAAGCTGGAATCAAGATTGCCAGGAGAAATATCAATAACCTCAGATATGCAGACGATACCACCCTTATGGCAGAAAGTGAAAAAGAACTAAAGAGCCTCTTGATGAAAGTAAAAGAGGAGAGTAAAAAAGTTGAATTAAAACTTAATATTCAGAAAACTAAGATCATAGCATCCAGACCCATCACTTCCTGGTAAATAGATGGGGAAACAATGGAAACAGTGACAGACTTTATTTTGGGGGGCTCCAAAATCACCATAGATGGTGACTGCAGCTATGAAATTAAAAGACACTTGCTCCTTGGAAGAAAAGCTATGACCAACCTAGACAGCTTACTAAAAAGCAGAGACATTACTTTACCAACAAAGGTCAGTCTAGTCAAAGCTATGGTTTTTCCAGTGGTCACGTATACATATGAGAGTGGGACTATAAAGAAAGCTGAGTGCCGAAGAACTGATGCTTTTGAACTGTGGTGTTGGAGAAGACTCTTGAGAGTCCCTTGGACTGCAAGGCGATCCTACAGGTCAATCCTAAAGGAAATCAGTCCTGAATATTCATTGGAAGGACTGAAGCTGAAGCCGAAACTCCAATACTTTGGCACCTGATGCAAAGAAGTGACTCATTGGAAAAGACCCTGATGCTGGGAAAGATTGAAGGCAGGAGAAGGGAACGACAGAGGATGAGATGGTTGGATGGCATCACCGACTTGATGGACATGAGTTTGAGTAAGCTCCAGGAGTTGGTGATAGACAGGGAGGCCTGGACAGGCAGTCCATGGGGTCACAAAGAGTCGGACACGACTGAGTGACTGAACTGAACTGATGTCACTCAATCATGCCTTACTCTTTGTGAGCCTATTAACTGTAGCCCACCAAGCTCCTCTGTCCATGGGATTCTCCAGGCAAGAATACTGCAGTAAGTTGCCATGCCCTCCTCTAGGGGATCTTCCCGACCCAGGGATCAAACTTCAGTCTCTTATGTCTCCCGCATTGGAAGGCGGGTTCTTTCCCACTAACACCACCTGGGACTGTTACCTAGTAGATAGATGTTCATTGCATTTTCATTGTTGCTGTTGAACGCTGGATGGATGGGTGGTTGGATGGATGCATGGGTGGGGATGTTTGGTTATGGACCAGGTTTATACACTAGAAACAGACAACTTTAGTGCCACCTTTAGGATGTAGGGGCTGAGTAAATCCATCACAGTGGCCTTTTCTCAAGTGTTGTGGTCCTGGTGAATTTGGATTAAGTGGGAGACAAATGGAACTCTAAACGTGAAAAATGAAATAACAATAAAAAGCAAGTCTCACAGGGCAGCGTGCTGCCTCGCCTCAGAAAATGAAAGAGTATAGTGGGTAAGCCTGTGTCACTGACACGTTTACCCTTATTCTCCTAAAGAAACACGGATGGGCAGACAGGTGATAAAAGAAACAATGCTGCACACAGCTGCCCTATTGGTGTTTGAGGCATCTGAAGCTCACGCGTTCCAACGCCTGTGAAGAGTGTGTCAGGCCATCTGAATGTGGAAACCTGGGTTACAACGCCTGTGAAGAGTGGGTCAGGCCATCTGAATGTGGAAACCTGGGTTTGCTTTTCTTTTAGTCAGCTCTGCGGCCCTGGGTCCATCATTCTCTCTTCCTCTCAGATGAGGTCATTTTAGATTAAACAAGTATCTTCTCTTTTGACACTGTTTCCCGGGAGAGCACTTGACACACAGAAAGTACTAAAACTATGTGTCAAATGAATGAATGAGTCTCCCTCTCCGAGCTTTCTGGGTTTCACAGTGTGAGCTACAAACTAAGGCTGTGTCCTTCCAGCATTAAGTCTTAGCAGCACCCATTCTTTCCTCAATCTGTTTTATTGTTGTTCAGTTGCTAAGTCATGGCTGACTCTTTGCGACCCTGTGAACTGCAGCATGCCAGGCTTCCCTGTCTTTCACTATTTCCTGTTTGCTCAAACTCATATCCATTGAGCCAGTAACGCCATCCAACCGTCTCATCGTCTGAATCAGGGTCTTTTCAAATGAGTCAGTGCCAGGAGCCACCATGGGAGATCCCACCCATGACAAAGGTCATGCAGAGAGAACCTGACAGGCAAAGGTGGATCGGGCCTCGAGGGATTCCCTGGATCTGCTCGAGCATCTATCCCAAAACCAGAATCTGTCTGTCTTACTATTTTGTGCCTTTCACGAACTCTTCTGACATTAACAGGGGGCTATCCCCGACCACCTTTCTCTGGAAAAAGTGAACTTAGGGCTTTAGTTAATAAGTCTCCTGGGCATGAAAGGAGTGTTTCAATTCAAACCCCTCTGATGGTTTTTAGCTTGGCTGACAGGTTTTTCACAGCCTCCCAACCGTGAGAGACACGGGAAGCCTAAAACATTCTAAAAATATAGAGCCTTTCGAAGAGTTAAAAACTATTAGAGTAGTGCTGGTATAAGATTTCATTGTTAAGCCAATGCTTGCTGCCAAGTGCCCATATCCCTTATCCATTATGTACCTGGGAGTGCATTGGTTAACATAGTTGCAATGTAAGAAAAACAAGCAGTAGCCTTGGAATTAACCACATCAGACCTTTGAGCTAATTGCGTCTTTCTTTGTTGTAACTCACTGCACCTTTGCTCTGTAAGAATGTAACTCTGTTTAGCACTTTCTGAGGCTGACATAGATTAGAAATATAAAGAAAAAACACTTCAAGGGAAAACAAGTTTTCTGGCTGATCAACCTTTACCAAAAAAGGGTCATAAAATGTCCACAGGCCTCTAAGGCCAGAAGATATTATACACAACATTGTTACGGGAAAGGTATGCAGAAAATATCCTGGTTTCGATAAAGACAAAACAGATGTACTGTTTGGGCTGACTCTGCATGACTTTGCATCTTTCCTTTCTCTCTATGTACAAGTCAAGGTATAAAAGTTCCTTTTGAAAATAAAGTTATGGGCCTTGCTCACTGAAGCTTGGTCTCCCCGTGTCATTCTTTTTTTCCTTTTCTTTTTCTCTCTCTGTTCTTCTTTCAGGATGACTCCTTGGGGCACAGGGGCTCTCTGAATTCACTTTTTTGCCTGGGCTTCTAAGACCCGATTGGGAAGGCGCCCTGCGTCTTCACCAGGGAAGGGGCGTCCTGCGTCCTCACCCCACTGAGAGGGCGCCTGTGGCCTTCGTGAACAGAGCAAGTTCCATGCCAGGAGCTTTATTGGCTTTCTGTGTTAATCAAGGAAGATCAAGCCTCTGTTCTTTCCGCTTTGCTATCCTTTCGCCTATGCCGTCATCCTGAGGGTACCCCTGGATCCTGCTGGGACTGGACCCCGGCAAGTCAGCTTTTTGCCATAGGCTGTAGGATAATTATTTCCTATGAACCTAGATGTGGTTCGTAGCTCTATCATAACATCTTCATTCAGTCATATTGAACTGAATGACTGTTTAATTACCTGGCTCTGATGCTAGACAGTGAGGAATTTAACAGCAGTGACTATGACATTCATTAAGATGAATTTCCTGTGTTAGGGTCCAACACAGAGAAGAGGCTCGCTTGACAAACAACCACAGGGAACTGAACTGGATTCACACGGAGCACTGAAAGGGCAGGTGATTAAAGAGCACCACAAAGTAAACCCCAGTGCTGCAGGGCAGAGGCAAGGCCAGTCGCCTGAGATCTAAGGGAGACGATGGGCAGAGAAAGATGATTTCACCTGTTCTGATTGTAGGAAATCTGGATTCAGGGCAAAGAAATGCCGAAGGCAAAAGTGCCAGACAGTACTCTCCAGACACCTCACCTCCCTCTGTGGCCTGAGATTCTACTCTGGTTTAGATCTGGGGTCCGTGGACCAAGATGACTTTAGTGTAAACCTTCCGGTTTACAATGCAGGCTCTTCAAAACATGGCCCAAGGAAGAGGTACGGTTTTCATTCTTATCAGACTTCCTAGAAAAACTCCATATTTTTGTGAGGTATAGAAAACATTAAAAATTTAAGACATGCCAACATGAAGTTCCTTCAGCCCCTTTAGCACCAACGACATCAGTGCCTTTCTTAACAATACTGTTTGCCTTAGAGTTTCTCAATCTTACGTTTGCCTTAGAGAACTAGAATGGAAAGCTCTTTGCCTTATGTGTGCCTTAGAGAACTAGAATGGAAAGCTCTTTGCCTGGTTGGCTGATATCATCTTGAACAGCTTTAACCTCCACTTTCATTTTGATTCAATATTAGATGTGCTTTTTCAATCCATTGTCTTGAAATCTTGCCAGATTACAAATAAGCAATTTCAACAAGAGTAATAAAAATGAACAGGACATCATAAAGAACATCAGTTGTGACCTTTATTTAACCTCCTACATGGTCCAAGTGTGTCCTTGGCCCCAACTGGAAAGTGAAAAGGAAATATACACAGATAATTTTACTTCCACTAAAATTCAGTGGTTAATAGCACCACTGAAAGGACGGGAAGAAGAAATGAAATCAGTATTTCAAGTGTATGTGCCAGGCACTATCCCTGGGCAACAACAAAATAAGCATCATTCTCATTTTTGCAAAGGAAGAAGTTCAGACGCAAAGAAGTTAAGACGAGCCATCACCCAAGGTCAAAAGCAACAAGATAATGGCACATAGACCCCTCCATCTGGATCTGAAGTCCATACTTCATCCTTTATAAAACTGAGCTTAAATTAAATCATAGAACTACTGTATGAACTAGTGGGAAACAGAGGAAATAAAAATTTTTAGAGACTTCATAATTTATCAACACAGATCTTGAGAAATAATTTGTTTTCATATTTTGCTTTCACATGTTTGTGTGTGTGTGTGTGTGTGTGTGTGTGTGTGTGTGTGCATGTAGCAACTAAGAGTTTTGGATAAGCATGTCATCAGCATTCTACTAATGGAATTCTAAGATAAAATATGATGCCCTCATTAGCTTGGTTGGATGTTATCACCAGCATATTTCTATTGAAATAGTAAAGATAACTCAAGGACTTCCATTGCCACTCAGGGATATCCAACCTGAGGACCACTGAAAAAAATCTGAAACCACCCAGTGTGATCGCACATCCCATCCACGTGAATATGGTCAGTTTTCGGTCTTACCACTCTTTGAGTTTTTAATTTAGTTATTCTATCAAAAATGTTATGAGCTCTTTCTTATTTCTTTGAGTTTTCTCCTTTAATAAGCCAAATTTTGTAACGACTGCATCCCAGACCCCAGTATTTGGAAAAAGTTGTTCACTTTAACACTTTATTCTGATACTAGAATAAATCAAAAAAATAATATCATTCTTTTGGAAATTGTTCAACTAGCCATAATTTTTTGCTTCATTGATATTTTTTGGACTGAACATATTCTTTTCACATTTTGAAAGTGACAGTATGATTGTGGCATATTTCAGATATCTGTTTTTGGCTAAAAAGTAACTTTTTGATTATCTTTATTTGTAAAACCAAGGAATTATTAGAAATCATGAAGCCTTCTTTAAATAAACTATAAATGAATAACAGCTGTTATTAACTTACAACATTGACATTTTTAATGTTTACTATAAAGGTTTGCTTGGCCCCAAGGCTTTAAGGTATAAGTGGAAGCATTTGGCCAATTATTTCCAGGGTACCAATGAAGTCACTGGGCTTACTCCTGACACTCAAACCCAGTGTTCTTGGACTTATAGGCTAATGTCTGTCAGCTCCTTGGGGCTAAAGGGAGGCCTTTGGTTGCTCAATGCCAGTGTCCTTCCCCAGAACCAGAGCTTTCCGAGCTCTGTCACCTGGATACATTTACCACTTCCCAGAATAAGTTAAGTCTCTGTCCCAGGGAGCTCACTACACCTCCTCCCTGGGTTTCCCACTCCCCTCAAGTCTGACATCCCTCAACACTTCTATCACTTTCCTGAAGATGAGCCTATGAGCTCTTTTAATTCTATGAGCTTCACTGTATAGCACATGGAACTATACTCAATATCTTGTAGCAACCTATAAGGGAGAAAAATCTGAAAAAGAAAGTTCATGTGTATATGGATGAGTATGTATGTGTGTGTGTGCATATGTGTCTGTATATTTATTTATGGGCTTCTTTAGTGACTCAGACAGTAAAGAATCTGCCTGCAATGTGAAAGTCCTAGGTTCAATCCCTGGGCCAGGAAGATCCCCTGGAAAAGAGCAAGGCAACCCATTCCAGGATTCTTGCCTGGAGAATTCCATGGACAGAAGAGCCTGGTGAGTTACAGTCCATATGGTCGCAAGGCAGTCAGACATGATTTAGTGACTAAACAACAACAACAACACACACACACACACACACACACACACACACACAGATAAATATGTGTGTGAGTGGTGCACTGGTAAAGAATCTGCCTTCCAATGCAGGAGACACACAAGACATGGGTTTAATTCCTGGGTTGGGAAGATCCCCTGGAGAAGGATCTGGCAACCCACTCCAGTATTCTTGCCAGGATAATTTCACAGACAGAGGAGCCTGGTGGGTTACAGTCCATGGGATTGCAAAGAGTCATACATAACTGAATGATCGAGCATGCACACACACACACACACATACACATATATGAAGCACTTTGCTGTAAACCTGAAACTAACACAACATTGTTAATTATACTTCAATAAAATTTTTGAAAAAGTTTATAATTTTCAAAAAAAAAAATTCTAAGAGTTTTACTCATGATCACTCTTCTCTCTGGGTAAACAGGGCAACCAAGATAACAAACAGGCTGAACTGGCAGAGATGCATGTGGGCTTAAGAGACACAGTCCGTGGTCTCTTTCCTTAGAGATCATAACAGGGTAGTGGTTAAGAGCACAGACCTTGACGCCAGGCTCCCTGAATCTGCACACCAGAGTCTGCCCCTCAGCTGCCCATTCTTCAGCAAATTATTCAACTTCTGTGCGCTTTGGCTTCATCATATGTAAAATAAAGATATGATGATGCATTTTTAAAGGGCTATACTGAAGATGCATGCATGAGTACTAAGTCACTTCAGTTGTGTCCAACTCTTTGCAACCCTGTGGACTGTAGCCCACCAGTCTCCTCTGTCTGTGAAATTCTCCTGGCAAGAAGATGGAATTCTCCAGGCAAGAATACTGGAGTGGGTTGCCATGGCTTCCTCCAGGGCATCTTCCCGACCCAGGGATCTAACTCCAGTCTCTCATGTCTCCTGCATTGGCAGGCGGGTTCTTCACCCACTAGCGCCACTTGGAACACCCATATTGAAGATGAAGTAAGTTAATTCACACAAAGCATTTAGAATAGTGCCTAACCCATAGTGAACACTCAATAACTGCTAGCTTTTATTAGCTACTATCGATTCCTTTCTGAGATGCTTTTCTCAGCTGCTCTTCACTTTGATTTTCTGAATCCATTCTTATACTTGCTCTAAGCCTAATGATGAAGCAAGCTGCACACTGCCAGCAGGGAGTCAGCAGTCTTGGGTACTCTGCACACCAGCCTGGCCTTGACTTATCCCTCCTGGGTGCTTTTTCAGTGAGGCAGCATATTTTAAAAGGTTCAAGAGTCAGACTGCCTGCTTGGAAACTCTGGCTCCCTTCTACTTTTTTCTACGTGGATGACCTTGGGCAAGGACTTGATCTTGCTCTGCATAATGACAGCATCAAACTTAAAAGGTTATCATGAGGATTAAATTACTTCAACATTCATAAAATTCTTAAAACCTTACTTGCAAAGATCAAATTCTATATAAGTTGGTTAAATACATACCAATTCTGATTAGGAGAAAGAGAAATTTCATTTCTTACCAAAGAATGAAAATGCCTGGAAGTGGTGTTAAGAAGAATTGATTTCTTTTGGGGTTGCTATAAGAATCCGCCTGTCATTGCAGAAGACGTAAGAGACGAAGGTTCGATCCCTGAGTTGAGAAGATCTCCTGGAGGAGGGCAATGGCAACCCACTCCAGTATCCTTGCCTGGAGAATCCCATGGACAGAGGAGCCTGGCGGGCTACAGTCCACAGGGTCGCACAGAAACGGACACGACCGAACCGACTTAGCACAGTACGAACTTAAGACCTCAAACTATAAAAATTCACTCCTAAAATACTACCAAACTTTCTTCAATGAATTTCAGATTGCTGGTGCTGTTTAGTCTCTAAGCTGGGTCCAACTCTTTGCAACTCCATGGACTGTAGCCCACTAGGCTATTCTGTCCATGGAATTTCCCAGGCAAGAGTACTGGAGTGGGTTGCTATTTCCTTCTCCAGAATTTCAAATTAACAGTAGTTATATTCAATAAATAATGTGACAGACTTGAAAAAACAATTCTTATAGTAAATTAAATGCAACTCCTGTAACTCGGTATATATAAATCTTTTTCTTACCTAAAGTGCATAGGAATAAATTTATATGGGGTATAAATCAAGTCAAGATAAATGTTTCAATATAATGAGATCTTTCATAAGGTTATGAAAGTTATGCACTTTAAGTGAACTTCTGCAATCATTTGAAGATTTTAAAAATTTTATAATGACTACCTACTATGTACCAGCGTGTTAAGTGATGGGGGAACAATGGAGGATGCCTGCCTTTCAATGACTTGCCATTAAGAGTGTAGGAATAACAGATGGCAACAAATAGTCACAAGGTCCCCCAGCAATGAAGCCGGGGACAGGCCACACCTGTGCCTGCTGTGCCACCTGAAAACCACGCACAGCCCTCACTCACCCCACGCCCCCCAGTCTAATCCCCTCTTTACAGGAAGTCTTAGTTCCCTGGTTGGAGTGAGGGAGAGGGACAGACTTGGTGCTTTTCCTTTGGAAATGCAACGCACATTGAACTACTGGCAAAGTGTCCAACTTTATAATAGCCTTGAGAAATGACACAAGGAAAAGTAAAGACAAGGTGTTTTCCTTGTCTATAAAAAACCAGACAGGACTTTCAGGTTGATTTAGCTATTGTTACTTGAGGTTCAGGAACTACTACACAATTGCACTCATCTCACATGCTAGCAAAGTATTTCTCAAAATTCTCCAAGCCAGGCTTCAACAGTACGTGAACTGTGAACTTCCAGATGTTCAAGCTGGATTTAGAAAAGGCAGAGGAAACAGAGATCAAATTGCCAACATCCGTTGGATCATCAAAAAATCAAGAGAGTTTCAAAAAAAACATCTATTTCTGCTTTACTATGCCAAAGCCTATGACTGTGTGGATCATGACAAACTGAAAATTCTTCAAGAGATGGGAATATCAGACCACCTGACCTGACTCCTGAGAAATCTGCATTCAGGTCAAGAAGCAACCGTTAGAACTGGACATGAAACAACAGATTGTTTCCAAATCGGGAAAGGAGTATAACAAGGCTGTATAGTGTCACCCTGCTTATTTAACTTATATGAAGAATACATCATGAGAAATGTTGGGCTGGATGAAGCACAAGCTGGAATCAAGATTGCCAGGAGAAATATCAATAATCTCAGGTATGCAGATGATACCACCCTTATGGCAGAAAGTGAAGAAGAACTAAAGAGCCTCTTGATGAAAGTGAAAGAGGAGAGTAAAAATGTTGGCTTAAAACTCAACATTCAGAAAACTAAGATCATGGCATCTGGTCCCATCACTTCCTTGCAAATAGATGGGGAAACAATGGAAACAGTGAGAGACTTTATTTTGGGGGGCTCCAAATCACCACTGATGGAGACTGCAGCCATGGAATTAAAAGATGGTTGCTTCTTGAAAGAAAAGCTATGACCAACCTAGACAGCATATTAAAAAGCAGAGACATTACTTTGTCAACAAAAGTCCATCTAGTCAAGGCTATGGTTTTTCCAGTAGTCATGTATAGATGTGAGAGTTGGACTGTAAAGAAAGCTGAGTGCCAAAGAATTGATGCTTTTGAACTGTGGTGTTGGAGAAGACTCTTGAGAGTCCAGAGGAGATACAACCAGTCAATCTTAAAGGAAATCAGTCCTGAATATTCATAGGAAGGACTGATGTTGAAGCTGAAACTCCAATACTTTGGCCACCTGATGTGAAGAACTGACTCATTTGAAAAGACCCTGATGCTGGGAAAGATTGAAGGCAGGAGGAGAAGGGGACGACAGAGGATGAGATGGTAGGATGGCATCACTGATTCGATGGACATGAGTTTGAGCAAGCTCCACGAGTTGGTGATGGACAGGGAAGCCTGGCGTGCTGCAGTCCATAGGGTCGCAAAGAGTTGGACACGACTGAGCAAGTGAACTGAGGGTCAGGATGGGGGTGGTTGAATTGTAGAAGCAGTCTTTCTGGCCAGGCCTGCTCAGGATTTGGGCTCTTTTAGTAAAGTCACTGAAGCTTTAACTTTCTAAAGGAAACCTCTGCAGTCTAAAAAGAATAATAATGCAGCTTCTGTAACTTCTTCCCTCAGAAACATGCAGAGCAGTTTTAATCATTATACAGGCAGCTGAATCCTAGGCTGTAGAGTCTGATGATCTGGCTCTATACTGCCCAGGTAAGTTACCTTGATTTGCTCACCTGCATTACTAAGGGACCAAACAGATTTTTCTAACAGAAAAAAATACCATAATGCAGATTAGTAAAATCCCACTGTACACTGTAAAGTGTTTCTTTAGTTGTTATTCCTTCAAATCTGAAAGAACGTTTCTCTGAATCTGGAAGAACTTTAGCTCTTGTAAAGCAGCAGTCTCACATATACCTTGAGCATCAATTTAAAGCACTGCTGAGCTTTTTTGTTTTTGTTTGTTTGTTTTTTAGGATACAAATTCTCAGTGGATGAATACATGGACAGGTTCTCAACTTGTCTTTCCCTGCTTGGTACAACAGCAAAATGTCTTAAAGCAAAAATGTCTTGAAAGCCAATGGGCATAGGAGGCTGTTTCTTTTCTTTTTTTTTTTTTAATGTTTTATTTTGTATTGGAGTATAGTGAAGGGACTATAGTGAAGTATAGTGAAGGGACTCAGCCTTCATACATATACATGAATCCATGCTTCCCCAAACTCTCCTCCTATCCAGGCTGCCACATAACATTGAGCAGAGTTCCTTATGCTATACAGAAAGTCTTTGCTGGTTATCCATTTGAAATATAGCAGTGAGTGTGTGTCCATCCCAAACTCCCTAACTATCCCTGACCCCCCTGATAAATCGTAAGTTCATGCTCTAAGTCTAGGAGTCTGTTTCTGTTTTATAAATAAGTTTATTTGTATCATTTCTTTTTAGATTCTGCATAACAGAATTTGCCATACTGAGTGAAGTAAGAAAGCTGCTTCTTATAAGGCAAAGGCAGCTATTCCTTAAATATGCCAAGAAAAATAACCATTAGAGTGACCAGGTATTAAAGCCCTACTAAGCATCTGGACATTGTGCCAGGGGGTTTATATGTGTCACTTTTAATTCTTATAAGCACTCACACAATCATTACTGATCATTCTCATTTTATAAATAAGCAAATAAGCTCAAAGTGTCAGTTTCTTGACCAGGGATACCCAGCTAGTCAACAATGCTGCTGCTAAATCGCTTCAGTCATGTCCGACTCTGTGCGACCCCACAGACAGCAGCCCATCAGGCTCCCCCGTCCCTGGGATTCTCCAGGCAAGAACACTGGAGTGTGTTGCCATTTCCTTCTCCATAGTCAACAATAGATTGGGAATTTTAACCTTACCTGCCTGTTTCTAAAGATGGAGTCTTTGCTTCCTCAGCAACTGGCCTGCTACAAGTACAGACACAGTTACATTAAATCTCAAAAGACAATTCCTGAATTTATCTGGAAGCCAAAGGGTTTTAGACAACAGGCCTATTTGCATGCTCTAGGCCTGTCTCGCTGCTTTACCTCAAATGACAGCTCAACCTGATACAGAAGAAACAGAATTATATCCATGTGAGCACTTCCCTGGGTGAAAGAGGTTCCTTTAGTCCTCCAAAAGTAAGACATTACCCTTACCTCCCTGTCTAACGACGTTTTCTTTCAGAAGAATGCCTTCAAAGGGTAGGATTGAAAAAGCACTAAAAGTACATAGAAGATGTCTGATTGGAGTGAAGTAATTTTTTTAAAGTAGACCAAGGAAAGAAAATGGAGAATGCAGAAAAAGAATCATTACTCTAGATGCTGAACAGTGAGACTAATGTGGGTACCTGAGAAAGGCGTAGGTAAAGCAGGAGATTTGAGTAACTAAGTCAAAGGCTTCCCTCCTGCTTTTTGCCACTAATACAAGATGCCCAACTTCTCTAGAATTTGGAACCTACAGTGCTAAGGAAACACAGTTTTCATCTATAGGAAAACCATATTGCACCCAATCCTTGATTATCTGCATCCCTAGAGAGCTGCAGCAAGAGAGTTAATATCCTAACATGGAAAATTTACCCACCAGCTTCTAAACCATGAGCTTTCCCTTCTTACTTCTACCTCTAAAACTGGATAAAGAGGAAGCAGTCAGGAAGAAGAAAGAGGGAACTGGTTTTGCAGGCAGACTCAGTTCATATTCTGGCTCCTCCAGCACCAGTTAGGTGTTTATGGAAAACTTTTGAACTTCATTGAAATTCAAAATACTAGCAATAAAATGGAGCTTATAAGACCTACCTCTTAACCGCTTTTCTAAGGGTAAATAAAATGATACACACAAAATAACTAGCAAACACCTGGTGTGTAATAGTCTACATGAAGACTAGTCATGTTCACCCAGAGGCTCTGTAACAGACTGTACCTCCCTTCATCTAAAAGTTTGCGAAACTGTCCCATCTTCAGTTCAGTTCAGTTCAGTCGCTGTCGTGTTCGACTCTTTGCAACCCCATGAATCACAGCACACCAGGCCTCCCTGTCCATCACCAACTCCCGGAGTTCACTCAGACTCACGTCCATCGAGTCAGTGATGCCATCCAGCCATCTCATCCTCTGTCATTCCCTTCTCCTCCTGCCCCCAATCCCTCCCAGCATCAGAGTCTTCTCCAGTGAGTCAACTCTTCGCATGAGGTGGCCAAAGTACTAGGGTTTCAGCATCTGCATCATTCCTTCCAAAGAAATCCCAGGGCTGATCTCCTTCAGAATGGACTGGTTGGATCTCCTCGCAGTCCAAGGGACTCTCAAGAGTCTTCTCCAACACCACAGTTCAAAAGCATCAATTCTTCGGTGCTCAGCCCTCTTCACAGTCCAACTCTCACATCCATACACGACCACAGGAAAAACCATAGCCTTGACTAGACGGACCTTTGTTGGCAAAGTGATGATAACTTTCCTTCCAAGGAGTAAGCGTCTTTTAATTTCATGGCTGCAGTCACCATCTGCAGTGATTTTGGAGCCCCCTAAAAAAAAGTCTGACACTGTTTCCACTGTTTCTACGTCTATTTCCCATGAAGTGATGGGACCAGATGCCATGATCTTCGTTTTCTGAATGTTGAGCTTTAAGCCAACTTTTTCAGTCTCCTCTTTCATCTTCATCAAGAGGCTTTTTAGTTCCTCTTCACTTTCTGCCATAAGGGTGGTGTCATCTGCATACCTGAGGTTATTGATATTTCTCCCCGCAATCTTGATTCCAGCTTGTGTTTCTTCCAGTCCAGTGTTTCTCATGATGTACTCTGCATATAAGTTAAATAAGCAGGGTGACAATATACAGCCTTGACATACTCCTTTTCCTATTTGGAACCAGTCTGTTGTTCCATGTCCAGTTCTAACTGTTGCTTCCTGACCTGCATACAGATTTCTCAAGAGGCAGGTCAGGTGGCCTGGTATTCCCATCTCTTTCAGAATTTTCCACAGTTTATTGTGATCCACACAGTCAAAGGCTTTGGTATAGTCAATAAAGCAGAAATAGATGTTTTTCTGGGACTCTCTTGCTTTTTCCATGATCCAGCAGATGTTGGCAATTTGATCTCTGGTTCCTCTGCCTTTTCTAAAACCAGCTTGAACATCAGGAAGTTCACAGTTCACATATTTCTGAAGCCTGGCTTGGAGAATTTTGAGCATTACTTTACTAGAATGTTAGATGAGTGCAATCGTGTGGTAGTTTGAGCATTCTTTGGCATTGCCTTTCTTTGGGATCAGAAAGAAAACTGACCTTTTCCAGTCCTGTGGCCACTGCTGAGTTTTCCAAATCTGCTGGCGTATTGAGTGCAACACTTTCACAGCATCATCTTTCAGGATAGGCATAAATCAGAGAGTAAATATCCACAATTATATTTAGTAACATCTTTGCATGAGCTGGTGAATGTCACAGGTGAGTGTTTCCTGTGCTTTATTTATTAATTGCCTGTTCCTCAGTGGAGCATGTATCCAGTGGGAGCAGGCGTCTCTACCACTCGGACTGGCATGGGAAACACCCGGCATTCAGACCAACTCACTGAAAAATGCATAAGAGGACAATTTGCCTTGTTTCTTCGACAAAGATAATGGTGTGAGACATCTTCCCAAAAATTTTCAAGAAGACTGTCAGCTTTGAAATCTTTAAAGCTTTTCTGTTTTGATTTTTGTTTCTAGTTTTCCTTGGAAAACAAAGCTGAGGGCCTTAAAAATTCCCAGGATGGGGAAGTGGATGCTATTCTCCAAACATCACAGAATTCTAGTAGGTGGCAAGAACTTATGCACACGTGGTAGATGGGGAAAAAAAATAACCCCTTTCTCCTAAAACACAGGTTCTTTAAATGCAAATAACTCAGTACATATCATTTGATGCTACAGAGTTTGACCTGTGGCTGTAAATATAAAGGGTCTTGTCGAAAGCATTTGAACCAGGTACCAAATAAAGTGTGCCAGCTGTTTACAGAACCCAGCAGTTAAAATCGTGTCTGTGGGTAAGAAAAGAAAGCAGCTTCTTGACAACTTCTTTGAGCCTTAATTCTTTGAAGTTTATCTGATAGCTCTGTCAGGACCAGGCAGGCCTCCAGAATAACTTCTGAGACTTCTCATCACACAAGAGACAGGCACAGCATGAACCACCTGGATGCTTCAGTCTGACAGAAACAACCAGAATCCAGTGCTTTAAGTCACTATCCTGAAAACCAAGGGCCTGGAAGGTCAATTTTGGTTTAAAAACAACAACAGCCATGAACCTCAAGGCACATGATGTCACACTCATAAAAAAGGGAACGAAACAAAAGTAAAAGTATTAGTCCCTTCCTAATGCTATGTACTGAGAGCTTGGTTTAATTAAAACCATCAAACCTTTACTGCCCTGCCTGTATATGTGATATGTACTATGATGGGCCCTGAGACACAGAATACTATCTGGCTGAAGTCTAATGAGAAAACTTGTTTCTCGCACATCAGCAGAGCAAGTTAAAACTAAGGCTCAGTCTCTGTCATTAAAAGGCTCACAATGTATATCTTTGTGTGTGACCTGTGTGCATAGGTATTGAGACAGAAAGTGAGATAATATTAAACCGCTATAATGCAAATTTATAAATTCTCGAGACATTTACAACATATCTAATATATTCTTAACACAGACTCGATATGCACTATATATAATAAATGTGATATGTATTAATGGTATATGAAGAGCTTTAAAAGTCCAAGGAAATAAACAATGAATTCTGCCTGAGTGAACTGAAGAAGGCTTCTCGTAGGAGGGACAATCAACTGTACTTAGAATGGTAAGAACATTTTTTCCAGCTGAAGAAATAACAGAAGAGAATGTTTTGATCGTAACAATTCTTACACCCATGACCAAATACTGGGTTGGTGAGAAAGTTTGTTTGGGTTTTTCTGTAACATTAGAAAACCCCAAAGGAACTTTCTGGCCAAACCAGTAAATGGCAACAATGATGCTCCCTGTAGATCTACAGCTAAAATCATCACTAAATTAATATCTGTCAATGAAATAGGTAATAATACATATTTGGCTATAATTTAATCAAGAAAATATACAGTGAGATGTGTGTGTGTGCAAAGTCGCTTCAGTAGTGTAAGACTCTTCGCGACCCTATGGATGGCAGCCTGCCAGACTTCTTAGTCAATGAGATTCTCCAGCCAAGAATACTGGAGTGGGTTGCCATGCTCTCCTCCAAGGGATCTTCCTGAACCAGAGGCTGAACCTGCGTCTCTTATATTCCTGCATTGGCAAGTGGGTTCTTTACCACTAGTGCCACCCACGAAGTCCACATAGTAAGACAGACAAGCATTAATCAGATCCTAGGTATGTCAGACCACAGTTATTCCTAACCAGGTATCTGTGATAGATCAGGGGTAGAAATGTTTTGAAAACTAAATATGATAGACATAATTCTGTCCTGTGTAAAAAGAACATTTCTAAGAATAATTCCATTTATCTGTTCATCTACTGCTATATTCTTTCATTTAAAAAGTCTTTATTAAACGCCTACAGGACGTCAAGCAGTCATTAGATAATACTGTCCTTGAGGGCACATTATGTTCTCATCAAACTGTCTGAAATAACTTGCAGGGGAGAACTTACACGTAGTTTGTCACACAGACAGATAAATAACATCAGGTCAGTATGATAAGCTCTCTTGCAGAGGTGTGAACAGTATCTGGGGGACAAAAATAACCAACCACTAGATCTGCTAGCATTTTATTACCCCAAATCCAATGTGCGTATACAGAGAAGTGATCTCCATGTCACTTATTGGGCAGAGCTTTGTGATAATGACAATGCTCATACATTCACTTCATTTCACCCTCACAACAATCCTATGAAGTAGGAGTTATCAGCTTCTTTTACAGATGCAGGAAAATGAGCCCCAGAAAGTTTAGATCATGTACCCAAGGTAACATGGCTAAAAAAGTATGAGCTAGGTTGTGAATAAGACCTTACTTGCTGCTGCCGCTGCTGCTGCTAAGTCGCTTCAGTCGTGTCCGACTCTATGCGACCCCATAGACAGCAGCCTACCGGGCTCCCCCGTCCCTGGGATTCTCCAGGCAAGAACACTGGAGTGGGTTGCCATTTCCTTCTCCAAGACCTTACTTACTATTGCTAAAATCTGTGCTTTTCTACTTCATCATAGTTGGCTCTTTTGATTATAATTACTGTGAGAGTAGAGGCCACAGAAAATAAGCATATAAGAACTCAAAGGGACCTTAGAGATGGATTATTCACTCTCTTTACTTCACAGAGGAAGGGACAGGCTGGTTCTGTTATCCAGGTAACCAGGGACCTAGTTTGTTCTTAGTGCAAAAGGCATGTGTATGGGTGAATAGATTTCGTGTAAATACCAGTTCTTTCTTGTTAAAAGCAGAGACCCAAGGAGACGAAGTACATGTGAGAAGCTGAAGTCTAAGGGCAAGACTCTAGCTACTTGACTACCATGTTCTTCTGTTTCATTTCTCTGTTATGTCATACTGCCTCACTTTTGGGTAATCACAATTTCCTATGAATAAATTATTATATTTTCTAAAGCAATCAAAGTTAACCAAATGTAAATTTTTAACCTAAGACACTTAGGGTTTTCTCTGATTTCTAGCCCATTGATTCAGTCTCAGAGCCCTGAAAAGACTCGACACAAGGTCTTTGCCTTAAGGCCTTTTGCGAGGGGTAGGGGGGAGGGAAGTAAGTTTGCTCTTTGTATTCTTCCCTGCATCTTGAGTACTGCGATGTGTTCCAAAGTTCCACAAACCTCTCAGCCCCGAATATGACTTCTAAGAATTCTCTGATGAAAGAAACATTCACTTGGTTCCCTAGTAACGTTTCTTTGTAGTGTCACAATGTACAAATATCCCACTTTCAAAAAAGGTTATAATAAAGGATCAAAATAAATTGTGATACTCAACAGAAAATACTCATTATTGATAATGAGGCCAGCTCAACACCCCATAGAATAAAGCCCTAAGAGGTAGATATTAGGAGAGGTGCAGAAAGGCAGTGTAATGAGTATGGTGGTGAAAACGTCATGGATTAGATAAAGCCATCCAAGTGTTTGAATGTGCTGTGTTGATGAATTAGGTGTTAATACATAAAGCCACTCACAGTGGCTGTGATTCGTTGAGCTAGTCAGTGTTTTGTATTATGCTTTTAAACAAGGAAATCAAGGTCTTGTTTTTACAAAAGGGAAGCCATACAAAATATCCTCCTCTCTGTCTGATAGATTGAGCTTCCTACTGGAGCTAGCCCGAAGCAGAAACAGTGAGGAAGGGCTGTCTCTGGCTCTTTTGGTGCTGGGTTTCCTCTGAGACAGCCTGCAGCCTGGGTCCAAAGACATGCTCTATACCTGAAATCCTGATTCTGGGGCTTCCAGGGAAAATTGCAGAGCTGCTCTGATGCCATAAACCTACAATTTTCATAATCAGACCTGCTTTTAGCACTGCTCAGAAATTCTAGGCAACGACTCTAGGAAGCCCTCCTTTCTCACGTTTCTTCAGAGACCATCCCAACCAGCATCATACTCTTTGAGTCCCTAACATCAACTCCTTTCTCCTGGGGAGAGCAAATAGGAGGTATTAAGCAGGAACCCTCTTAGCTTCCAGGCATTTTTTCCCTATATGGAGGCTCTAGGCTTGTATAGTAGCTTCTGTTCCAAAATTAATGCATCCCCTAAGCTGAGAACCCTATCCATCCTTTCCCACCTCCTTAGCAACCTCACATCTTTAAATACACCTCTTTCCTCTATTTTAACTTTTCCTTCTACAGCTGCTCCAGAAGTCTTGCCAATGCCTGCTCCATCTCCTCCACACCTCTGACTCCTTGCTTCTCCCCCTACACTTGGGCTCTGCTTTCTCCCCCACTGAAACCAGCTGGTGGAGGTTGCCAGTAACTTCCTAGTTACCAAATGCAAAAGAGCCTGCTCTCTCCCTTTTGTTGAAGGTATCAGTGGTGTGGGAGTCCTGGCATGAGACTGAAGGTTTCAATTACTGAATCTGGAAAAAAATTTCAGAAAAACAAAGGCCAACTTGAGAGTTTATCTAAAACAAAGGAGAGTAGGAGAGGCACAGAGAAATGAAGACACTTTCCCAGGATTCTCTAACTGGTAGGTAGCAGTTCTAGACCAAGAAGCTAGGGCTTCTGCTTGTTTAACCTTTCGCTGAACTGCTATTGGTAGTCTCCTGTTTTTTTTTTCTAACAATGTGCATCAGACTTTCCCCATAAGTACGTATTGATTTCAGTGTTCAACACCCGCATTCTATTCTATTGTGTAGATATACTATACTTACTCAGTCATCCATTGATGGGTATTTAGGTCATCTTCAACTTTTCCTATAACAACAACCCAACAACAACAACAACAACAAAAAGATGTAGTAAACTTTCTTATAGACACGTTTTGTGCTCCTGTAGAAGTCTATTTGCATGATAAATTCCTAGAAATGAAATTACCGAGTCAAAGGGTCTATGCTTTACAAAATGAGACAGATACTATCAATTAAAAGATTGTACCAATGTGCATGAAAGTATGACTTTACTCAATATTTCTGAACTACTTGACTTGATTGACTTTCTTCTCTTTCTCAATGCCATCATTTTCGTGGCACTGTTTTCTTTCAGTTGACTCTCTACCTCTCTGGCTATGGTTTCTCCATATTTTTAAGGCATCCTCTTCCTCCGTGTTCTCCTCCAGTGTTGGGCGTTCCCAAGAGTTCTGTCTGTTTCTCTTGGTCTATAGCTTTTCCGCAAGTAATTACATTCATGTCCATTGTTTCAGCTATGACTTTCATGTGCTGATGCTGTTTAAAAAATCTAGTCCAGATCTATCTTCTTGGCTCTGGAATTTTGTATCCCATAGCTTTCCAAAATATCTTTCCTTAGACATTTCACAGACATTTTGATTTCAAATGTCAGAAGCTGATTTCATCACCTTCCTCCTCAAACCTGTTCTCTCCACTATTTTGCCTGTGACAGTGAAAGCCACAATGATCCAGCTAATCTCTGAGGCAGAAGCCTGTGAATTATTCTAGATTTCCTCCCTCAGCCCACACAGCTGATCCATAACCAATCCTTGTTGAATCTATTTCTTCATTAACTCTCATTTATCTCCCATCCCTATGTCATCTCTTATTGAACTATTATAAAAATCAAGAAACTAAACAACAAAAATACACAAACACCCAGATGTCTTATTTGAAAATGAAAGTGAAAGTCACTCAGTCCTGTTGGACTCCATGGAGTTCTCCAGGCCAGAATATTGGAGTGGGTAGCTGTTTCCTTCTCCAGGGGATCTTCCCAACCCAGGGATCGAACCCAGTTCTCCCACATTGCAGGCAGATTCTTTACCAACTGAGCCCTGAGGGAAGCCCAAGAATATTGGAGTGGGTAGCTTATCCCTTCTCCAGGGCATCTTCCTGACCCAGGAATCAAACCAAGGTCTCCTGCATTGCAGGTGGACCGTTTACTAACTGAGCTACCAGGGAAGCCCAAATGTTTTATTTGGGTTTGTATTAAACCTATGACTCACTTTGGAAAGAAGTGACATGTTTACAACATTTACTCTTCCAAGAACATGAGGCATTTCCTCATTTATTCAAATATTTTATGCTTGTTACTAAATTTTATCACTTTTTTCTAGCCATCATTCTTCAAGGCTAATGCATTTTTTTTTTTTTTTGCTTTCCCTCTAAAATTCTTCCGCCATATATTAATCCAGTCTTTGCTCATACATTCACTTGGATATTGTTATCTCCCAATGAATTTTTTTCACCTTTTCACAATTATGGCCACTACACTAGCACTGGCATTAAAACTTATATATTCTTATACTTGACTCTCTGGACTCTTAAAACCTATGAAAAACTTACGAGGCTGGGCCGATTTACAGCATTTTTAGCTTCCATGGTGCTTTTTAGGATCATGGTGGCAAGGTTATTGATGTCTCCTATCAAGCTAACCCAATTACATTTTCCCATAGGTTATGTACAGTAAAAAATAAACTTTTCCCCACTAAAAAAATTCCCAAAGTCTATCAGTTAGTTTTCATCGTATAAATGCAAGAACTTACATACCATCAGTTATCAAACACCCATCAGTCAGTTCAGTTCAGTCACTCAGTCGTGTCCAACTCTTTGCAACCCTATGAATAGCAGCACGCCAGGCCTCTCTGTCCATCACCAATTCCCGGAGTTCACCCAGACTCATGTCCATCGAGTCAGTGATGTCATCTAGCCATCTCATCCTCTGTCGTCTCCTTCTCCTCCTGTTCCCAATCCCTCCCAGCATCAGAGTCTTTCCCAATGAGTCAACTCTTTGCATGAGGGGGCCAAAGTACTGGAGTTTCAGCTTTAGCATCATTCCTTCCAAAGAACACCCAGGACTGATCTCCTTTAGAATGGACTGGTTGGATCTCCTTGCACTCCAAGGGACTCTCAAGAGTCTTCTCCAACACCACAGTTCAAAAGCATCAATTATTTGGCACTCAGCTTTCTTCACAGTCCAACTCTCACATCCATACATGACCACTGGAAAAACCATAGCCTCAACTAGACGGACGTTTGTTGGCAAAGTAATGTCTCTGCTTTTGAATATGCTATCTAGGTTGGTCATAACTTTCCTTTAGCTCCATATTATTCTAGACTCCAACCATCTGTGACCACTTCAGGTAGTGCCAGCTTTAATGAGACAGATGAGGATTGACCTTTGCCCTCAGCACATCTTTGGAGGTTTCTGTTTTGCCTGATGACACACAACATCTTCCTAGGAACACTGAAGGGTTTTCTGGATCTGGGTTTTACTGAATTAACTTCTCATTAAGAAGGTCACTTCAGTCCTTTCTTAATGCATTCAGAATTACACAAATCTTACTTAGTAACAGGAAAAATGAAAGTTTTCTAAGACAAAATGAAGTACAGTTTAACTGCTGCAGTTAGCTTTTTAATAGATATTTTAATAAACAATAACAATAATAATAATTTTGTGACCCAAGTCCATTTCACAGACAGGACCAGGCTCAACTCTTATAGGCATCTTTTATTTAAACCTTTAGCCCCATTTCATAGATGAGAAAAGTTTCATCTTATAGTGAGTTGAAATGAGCTTTAGGGTAACCTTTATTCATAACCTCTGCAATCAATAGAACAAGGACCACAGTCTCATTATGCTATGCTATGCTAAGTCGCTTCAGTCATGTCCGACTCTGTGCAACCCCATAGACGGCAACGCCCTAGGCTCCGCCATCCCTGGGATTCTCCAGGCAAGAACACTGGAATGGGTTGCGATTTCCTTCTCCAATGCATGAAAGTGAAAAGTGAAAGTGAAGTTGCTCAGTCGTGTCCAACTCTTAGCGACCCAATGGACTGCAGCCCACCAGGCTCCTCTGTCCAAGGGATTTTCCAGGCAAGAGTACTGGAGTGGGGTGTCATTATTTGAAGCCAGAGATCAGTCTCTTATACTCACCACCAATGATTTCCCTATCACCTCATCGTCTTCTCTTGTTTATGCATACTTCCTTTGACTGTCTCTTACAGGAACAACTGGACTGTCCCCCTTGGGCCAGCTCCCATTTGTGGGTTCTCCTCTTACACTATGGTGCCAGAAGCAAACTCATTTTGCATTCAAGACAGACTGTCTTGCCCCTTAGTTATAAGTCCTCCTAACTCATGGGACATAACAGCGCATGTTTCTACTTATGTCTCAAGAAATTGTCTTCTCCTGCTCTATGTGTCAGGTAAACTCTTGGCTCCTGGATGCCATGAACTGGGTCAGAACTGATGGAAAAGATGGAGCAATTAGTAGCTTCCTGCCTCTTTAAAGCATTTTTAGGGGAGAAATCATTTTTGCACCTGGATCACTCTGCAGGATTCTGAGACAGCCCTATAGACGGATCTCTAGTTTTAGTTTCCTTATGCACATCTAGCATTAATTATAACTCAGCTGTTCTGTTTGCAGATGGCTGTGTGCATAAACATAAATGCTTTCTTTGTAGAATATGAAGTGGTACCTTGTAGCTCTATCAAGTATAGTACATTACGTCTAAAGCTGTAACATGAGCCTGGGGACCCTATCTTGCAGAGATCTGAATGCTTTCTACTCTACTGTTGCCAGCACCAGCTCCCCCATGGAACCTCTTTTCAATCCCCGTAATCCTCTAAATTTTCTGTGACCCTCACTTCATCTCACCTCACAATAAATCTTGGGGACTATCATATCTGTCTAATTCCTCCTCATTTACTATGAACTCTTCAAGGACAGGGACTACGGGTCACTAATCTTTACATTCCCCAGAGTATCTAAAAGGATAACTACATAGGCATCCATACTTGTTTGCTTAAGGAACAGGTCACTTTTCTGCGGGGAGGGGGCTGTATGTCACTTGCCAGCTGGGCAGTCTTTGTCAAGTCACTTAACCTCTCTGACTCTGAGTTCTGCACCTGTAATTGGTAATGGATCCAATCGAATAATAAATGTACAGAATAAATCTGGCCCATTTTCACCACTTAATAGACCCTGTTACTCTTACTTCTACAGGAAGACTTGCTGTTTTGTTTCGTGATATCTGTTTATTTGCGTTCCTTTCCTGCTGGCTGGGGAGTCCAAGGTCAGAGCCTGAGTTTTACTAATTTTTGTACTTGGCACAAAAGAAATGTTTTGTTGGGTCAGAAGCTACCTGGCATCAAACTTTGGCTTCATCACGTTTGTTCCCTTACTATTGAAGGTCTCCTGGCACGGGACTCAGAGGGAGAAGCTTGCTGCCCCTCTCCTCCCGGGACTCCCAGGCAGCTAGAGCTCCAACAGGCTCTCCAGCACTCTCTTCCTCCCATTTCCTGTCCTCCGCACATCACTTATCTCCTCACCAGATGGAGCTTCCAAAAAGCTCTATCTTTCCTTACCCTGATTTCTTTAAAATGCATCTTAAAAAAAACAAAAACAAAAAACAAACTTTGAAGCAGAAATATATCTAAAGCTTCAGAGACTTTCTCAATTTCTGTTCCTTTCCACTGAAGTTCTATTTGAAACAGAGAGGACACATAAAGAATGCAACCAAATAGCCCTTGGCAGACAAATGGATAAAAAGGATGTGGTATATCTACACAAGGGAATGTTGCTGAGCCATAAAAATACGAATGTGATAATGCCATTTTCAGCCACATGGATGGACCTAGAGAGTCTCGTATTAAATGAAGTAAGTCAGACCGAGAAAGACAAACATCATATGATATCACTAATCTAACTTTAAAAAAATGATACAACATAAACTTATTTACAAAACAGAAATGGACTTACAGATGTTGAAAACAAATTTAGAGTTACCAAAGGAAAACGTGTATGTGTGGGGGGGCGGGGGGGTGGGGGGGGAACGGCGCATAAATCAAGAGCTTGGGATGAACAGAAACACTACTATATATAAGACAGATAACCAACCAGAAACTACTGTATAGCACAGGGAACTCTACTGAATATTCTGTGATAACCTGTATGAGAAGAGAATCTGAAAAGGAATGAATATGCACGTATTTATAACTAAATCACTTTGTTGTACACCTGAAACTAACATAAAATTGTAAATCACATATACTCCAATAAAGTTAAAAAGAAGAATGAAAATAAAAATAAAAGACTTGCCCTCCTGAAAACCGTGAAATGCTAGCCAGCTATCTCTGATACAAAAATGGTTCTGATCTGCCCCATGCATTGCATCCATTACTAACAGATTTGCAAGGTGACTAGATCCATTTATCCCCTCCTACTCCACTGCCTCTCATCTCATATCTTACCAAAAAAATAGAAATAGAAGCAGAACATTGATTTATGACCTGGAGTTACTCAGTTTATACAAAAAGTGGCAAAAGTCTCAGGACAAGGTGAACATATTTGATTCCGTGCTTTGTAATGTTGAGTAGGGCTTCCCAGGTGGCTCAGTGGTAAAGCGCCAGTGCAAGAGACACAGGACACGTGGGTCAAATCCCTGGGTCTGGAAGATCCCCTGGCGAAGGAAATGGGAGTCCACTCCAGTATTCTTGCCTGGGAAATCCCATGGATGGAGGAGCCTGATGGGCCATAGTCCATAGGGTCACAAAAGTCAGACACTACTGAGCATGCCCAAGACTCTAGCCTCTAGAGCCTGCTTGGAGATTCTGAGGAAAAGTTTATTAATTCAATTACGCAAATAATCCTCAACCTCCTCTGAGCCAAGAGCTGAAATGTTCTGTTATCTTGAATGCTTTACTAGGAGTCAGATAAGAAAACAAAGTTCATGAGTCACTGAATGCTATTTATTAAACAACAAATACTGAGCCACTTTCACTTTCACCAAGTCACAGAGAAAGGTGGAGTATTCAGAGGCAAAGGCCCAGGTTTGGAGAGAACAAGATGCCCAGAAGACAAAGCAGTAGTGTTTAGAGGCGGGAGATCTGGGTGTGACTTATGGTTCTCTCACTTCATTTTGTGACCTTGGGCAAGCCACAATTTCTCTACCCTCTTCATCCTCCATCTGTAAAATGACAACCAAAATCTACATTGTTTCTTTCACGGGGTAGTCGGGAGAATTAGGGGTATATGCAAATGCTTATAAATGGCAATAAACTATGCAAATGTTTCTCTCAGAGTGCCTGTTCGTTCACCCATGCACACGATTCATTTGCCAGGGCTCAAATCTTCTGGATGGCATTTTGCCAGTTCATTTCCATTCACTAAAACAATCAACATTCAACAATCAACAGCAGAATATGGATCTGGGCCTCAGAGGAGAAAGCAAGACTAATTTATTCATGACTTGATAACAGATAAAGAAAAAACTTATTACCACAGGTCAGTTTTCACCATGCACAAAAAGGCGAGGAGACACATTAACAATAAATCTCACTCTGGCATATAACCTCTGTGTGCAGAGAAACATCACACAAAGAGACGATTGCCGTTCCATATGGCACGCATAGACGGCTCAGAATCATGATACATTCGGTTCCAATTTATCTGTCAGTAGCAAGAAAACTCTTCCATGTGTATAACCAGTCCAGTCTTCCTAAAGTATCTGGAAATAGATCCAACATCTGTTCAATTCTCTGCAAAAGCATCGAGTAGACTCACTCAAACTAAGGAGGAAAATAAAAATCACCCCAAAATTGTATGTCTGCTTTCTAAAGAGGTCAATCAATACATAAAAAATGTGAATCGATAAAAACAATATAAAACACTGAAAGTTAACAAAAATAGAAAAAAAAACCACTTTATCTTACTAAGAATATTGCTGAAGGCTGTGAAAAGGAAGTGTAAGTTAAATATAATATAGACGAGAGGAGTGAGAAAGTCTTTGGGCTAACTACTAGAGCTCTAACAACCTACCACAGAATGTATTTGGGATCACGGAAAAGTCTCTAGGCTTTACTGCGCATCACTTCCTTAATTGAAAATAGGACAGTTGAATTTAGACAATCTAAAGCATAATGGAACAAGACAGACTGGGATTTAAATCTCAGCTCTAACACTAATGAAGTAACCATGGAGAATCAGAAAATTTTTAGACCTCTGGTATAATCATTTGTTAAGTGGAAATAAGATTAACTCCCTCAAAAGATTGTTACAGATATTAGATAACATGCATTTAAAATACCTGGAGCATAATACACAGTTGAAACTTTTTAATTATCCCCTTCAAGAGTCTATGTTGGAGATGTATACAGACATATGTATCTGTGGTGATCTCTTTGCTCGAAGCTCAGTTGGTAAAGAATCTGCCTGCAATGCAAGAGACCTAGGTTCGAGCCCTGAATCTGAAAGATCCCCTGGAGAAGGAAATGGCAACCCATGCCAGTATTCTTGCCTGGAGAAACCCATGAACAGAGGAGCCTGGTGGGCTACAGTCAATGGGGTGGCAAGAGTCAGACAGGACTTAGCAACTAAACCACCACTATTTATGGTGATCATGTCAAGATCAGATAAAGCTAATAGTTTTGTTTAAAATAACTGCAATTTATTGAGTACCAACACTGGGTCAGGTATTATCTATATCTCTAATCTTAACAACTATTCTGAAAGGAGGTATTATTGTCCCCATTTCACATATGATAAAATTGCAATCCAGAGAGATTAAGACTCTTACTCAGGGTCCTGTGACTCAGTAAAGGCTAAAGCAGATATTCAAAACCAGGCATGACTGACTCAGGTAAATATACTAGTCCCTTTCCAAGTAGGACTTCAATTAAAAAAGAGAGAGAGAGAGAAACATATACACTAACTTAATGTCAAGAAAGTAAACCCTTGGAATGTTTCAGAGCGCTGTAGCTTGTGAGTGCCACATAACAACATGTGGGCAAACCCAAGCAATGACCAACAGTAATCTGGGACGTGATGACTGTAGGCAGAAATGCTATGAGGAACCACAGCGGGAGCCGGAGCCACAGCCATGGCAGTGGCCAGCCTGGCGCCCTGCCCCTGCAGCAGTCTTCCTACAGCAACAGCCACCTGGTCTATACATCAGGCTAATCTCACCTGGAGGCTCTGGCTTCAGCACAATTCCCTGTCAGGACTTAATGTCGCTGTTCACTGACCCAGCATTGTAGCAGAGGCTGCTAATTATCTTCCTAGAGTAATTTGTTCCTTTTTCCTTAGAAGATTGCCACAGTTTTTAACCGAGTACAGGGCTCGTGTGTGTGTGTGTGTGTGTGTGTGTGTGTGTGCGCGCGTGTGTTAGTAATTCAGTCGTGTCCAACTCTTTGTGATCCCATGGACTGTAGCCTGCCAGTCTCCTCTGGCATGGAATTCTCCAGGCAGAATACTAGAGTGGGTTACCATTCCCTTCTCCAGGGGGTCTTCCCGACCCAGGGATCAAACCCGGTTCACTTGCATTGCAAGCAGAATCTTTACTGTCTGAGCCACCAGGGAAATTACAGGGCTCATAACCATCTAAAATAAAGATGGCATTTCCCAGCCTTGTTGGCATCTAGGTATGGATATTGCACTTAGTGATAGACAATGCAGTTTAAGCATACTTGTTCTGTAGAGGAACTATTTCTAAATGGAGAGTGAATATAGCTTCTTCACCCCTTATCCCTCCTGCAGGAAGGAATGTAGACATGATGGCTGGACTTGAACTAACATCTAGAGTAGAAGATGGATTTCTTATGTTGACGCTGGCTGAACAACAACATAGAAAGCGCACAGGTCCCTGATAACCATGTTATTGGCATCCTTGATTGAACTGCTTATTTCTAGGTTTCATTAACATGAGAAGTAAAGGGACTTCTAACTTTTATTTCAAGTTTTCAGTCACTCACAAGCAAAGTGAATTCTAACTGACACAAGTCAACTTGTGGTGACTTTAATCTCATCTTGTATTTTCAGGGTGGAGCTTTGTCTTGATTTTGCCAGCTGTCTTTTGTTTGAAATCCTGTCTGTTTCGGGATCCTGGATCTGGAATGGGCTCTGTAATCTGCTCCCCACCCACCACTGGAACTCCTATAATACTTTCCCAAGACTCCACTTTAGTTTTCTTCGGGTCTAGACTGGAATGACATCTTTTTTAATGTACCTCCTGGCTACCAATGAACTTCTAGATGCAATATTTTGTGCTAGTTTCTGGGTACCCAGGTATGCCCATGGCGAGGGCTTCCCAGGGGGCACTAGTGGAAAAGAACCTGCCTGCCAATGCAGGAGATGTGGGCTCAGTCCCTGGGTTGGGAAGATCCCTTTGAGGAGGGCATGGCAACCCACTCCAGTATTCTTGCCTAGAGAATCTTTCCAGTTTCCGGTCCTTGGAATTCTCTGGACATTCATTTTCAGCAGCACATCTATGAGGCATTTAGGCCAACTATTAAGTTTTAGAGGGCACATGGGGAAGCCCATCCTCCCTTTCAACACCAATTGTAAGCTGGGAGGTTCCCCCAAACCACCCTCAGTTTAGATAATTCATTAGACAGACTCACAGAACTCACTGAAAGCTGCTATAGTAACAATTGTGGTGCATTACAAGGAGAAGATGAAGATCAAAATCAACTAAGGAAAGAAGTCCAATCCATCAAGCTGAGTCCAAATAAAGTTTCCAAAATGGCACTTTTGCTATCTTCTCCTTGTGGGGTTGTGGGTGCATTGCTCTCCTGGCAGCAAGCTATGATCACACGCACAGAGATTTACCAACTGGAAGCTCACTGACTTTCAGGGCTCGGAGTTTTGCTGGAAACATACACTGCCCATATAGTTGACCTCTATTCTCCAGCCCTTCCAGAGGGTAAACTGATACTACAGGGCCCCGAACCCTCATTATAAATCACATTGTTAAGGCTTTCTGGTGACCAAAACCCCCAAGCAAAGACATTCTTGTCAGGTATAATATTTGAAGAAGGAAACAGCAACTCACTCCAGTATTCTTGTCTGGAAAATCCCATGGACAGAGGAGGCTGTTGGGCTATATTCCACGGGGTCACAAAGAGTCAGACATGACTGAGCAACTGAGCACACACAATATTGCAAGGCTGAGAGGGCAAAGCTGATCCTCTCCTTGGAAAAGGTTAGATCCTTTACCACACAACACCCCTCTCAGCTCCCAGGGTCCTGGACTTGATATTGGCAACTTCAAAATTTCACTAGACACCCTGACAATCCATTTGGATTATCTTCAGATGAACGCCTGATGTATAGTCTCTCTTAAGTACTAAGGAAGAAATCTGATGGACAAACCAACCTGACCCGGAGTAGAAATACTATGATCTGAGGCAGCAAGAGAGAAGGATCCTTCTGTTGAATCCCAAAGAAAATATTCTTAGCTTTGAACTAGACTATGAAGGAACATGCTGTAAGAGAGGGAAAATATCCATCTCATACCAGCCTTTTGATCTATGCTTTTTCACATGAAAGCCATTTTCATCAGCACTATTGAATATGAAGAGATATATAAATACACACATTGACCCAGGCAATGGGAAATATACCACAGATATAGATCTAATTCCTTCTGACAAGGGCAAGGTGACTGAGTAGGCCAGTTTCTTTTTCTTACTTCCTGAATTTATGCTTTAATTGAAATTGGGGCCATAAAATGTTTCACCGCACGTTATAAATAAACTCTTTGGCCTGAAGGAATCAAATTAACTTCAAGTTGTACATTTCTATAAAGAATACATTACAGTTTAATGTGGGAGTGGGAGGATCTAAATCAATTCAAGCAGTGATGATTAATTAAAGTTAGTCTGCAACATTTCCCAGGGTCTGCAAATGGATCAAAAAATTAAGTTTTATGACTCTGTTACCATATATACTTCTACTCAACTCACTATAGGTAAAGACACTTCCATTTTCTGCGTGTAGAAAACAATACCAGAATACAATGCTTTTTTGTAATTATGTTCCTTGGAGGTAGTATCTCCTTCTTCATGTTCTAGGGATGTTATGAGATGGTTTCCTGGTTTAAGGGCCCTTGAGTAACAATGAATGGTTTTATTTTTTTCTTCCGAGAGCATCAGAAGCATTCACCTTTTAGAATTAAGGAGAATAAGTTACATTCACAAATGTAAATTCATAATTTAGAGAGAAGACCAGATTCAAAGTGGGGAATCTTGAGTTCTACCTTTGAATTAAATGACATATGAACTACCCACTCCAGTATTCTTGGGCTTCCCTGGTGGCTTAGCTGGTAAAGAATCTGCCTGCAATATGGGAGAACTGGGTTTGATCGCTGTGTTGGGAAGATTTCTTGGAGAAGGGAATGGCTACCCACTTCAGTGTTCTGGTTTGGAGAACTCCATGGACTGTATATCCATCGGGCCGCAGTGAGTCAGACACGATTGAGCAACCTTCACTTTCACATCTGAACATGGGGGTTCGCTTCAACTCCTGAGCCTCAGTTTCTTCTCACATAAAACTGAAATGCAACCAATGCCTTCCTCACAAGGGATTATAAATACGACATATTTGCAAAGTGAGCCTTCAAACTAGAGTGCCATAAAAGCATTAATGTCTATTATGTCCACTTTTCAGTAGAAATTTATCACCACTTAATAATGCAGTATTTACTGTGGGTCAAGACTTGAGGTAAAAACTCAGGATACAAACGTGAATAAGGCATGATCCCCCCCTGCAAATTGTTCATAATTTAGTATATTTCTGTGTGTGTGTAGGGGGGGTGGGGCTCTATCTAAGATTCTAGAATCTAGAAAAACGACCTGGTAGCATAGTCCTCGATCATTAAAAGTGTTTGATATAAGTGATTATATATTGATCATTTAATGTAAATCTAGTAATTTCTCAACTTTGCTTAAAGATGAAAAGTATAACGCACACTGAATCAAGGTTAAAGAGAAAGGGAGTATAATCGTATCTAATCCACCTTCATTTTTATTTGATGCATACAAGGCTTTAAATTTTTTTCCTCTAAAATTTCTCTAACTAGGAAACCACAGATGGAAACATATAATGTAAGACAGCAGGGACTCAGGACCACGTCTCCTCAAACTATCTCCCTGTCTCTATGGCCATTCATTCAGATGTCAGTATCAGGCGGTCAGTCCGTAGACTTAATTTTTCTATAAACCTCTTTTTAAAACCTGTCATTTCTGAGAAGGCATGATTTTACCTAATGGCAGTCCTGGTGAGACCCCTTTAGTCAGATATAAAACCTGAGAAGCCATGAGTTTTACTCTTAACAAATCGGTACCTTTCCTAAGCCAGTCAGTGAAAGTTAAGTCTCGAGAGGAAACATGGCATCAGGTCACAAAACACCAGCACCTTCTTCCAGTTTCCAAGCCAACAAGAACCCCTGCAGAAGCTGTATTATCCCCCTGTTTATTACTATAAGGTAGCTTTTCCTCAGTAGGGCTTCCTCTTGCACTCCACCACCACCTCCTCTTTCTCTCGCTCTCCCCTGATGCCAGGCTAGACCAGAGGCTGATGCTCTGGGCTTGAGCATAAACAAATCAGAACCTGTTCCAGCCATCTATTAACATGATAACTTGGAAGGCAGGTACCACATCTTATGCATCTGGGCTTCCACAAAGTAGACATAGAAGCACAGCAAATATTTGCTGAATAAATACATGAATGAATGGGACAAGATTACAGGATGGAACTTATGTGTGCTCTCTTTTTCTCTAGATCCTTTTACATCCTGTTTGTCGAGACTGTACTGAAATATCTTTCACTCCCCCAAAATGAACAGGTTTGAATGATAAATTTATTTGGATGACAAATGTATTCCTTTTTTTAAGCCACAATCTTTTAAAACACAAAAAGATGTTACAAAGCCTTTTCCATCCCATTTGGAAGACCAAGTTTTGTTAAATGTATGATATCAAAGATGTAACTGTTCAAATCAAATACTAGAAAATGGAAAATAACACAAAATGCCCACTTTTAGTTAGGGTGAATTTATTTAATCTCAAAGTCAGAATTCATTTAATATCGGCAAATTTTAATTTAGGAGGAAAGCTCAATACCAACTTTCTTTTTTCTGTTAAAAACTTTTAAATTAAGGTATAATTCATAGACCATAAATTCATCTTTTTATAATTCAATATGTATAATTCATAGTTTTCCGCATCTTCACAACACCCTATTTATTCCTGAACCTTACTGTGGATCTTAAACCTTATATGCATCTTGAGTTTCTCCCATCCTTGGACCCAAGTTCCCATATCTAGTTATTGAACACATGCTTACCTGGGGAAAATGTCCTTTATTTCAGCAGGTCCCACCGATCTTATTCTTCCTCCCTGTCTCAGCTCAGTTCAGCTCAGTTCAGTTGCTCAGTCATGTCTAACTCTTTGCGACACCATGGACCGCAGCACGCCAGGTCTCCCTGTCCATCACCAACTCTTGGAGCTTGCTCAAACTCTTGTCCATAGAATTGGTGATGCCATCCAACCATCTCAGCCTTTGTTGTCTCCTTCTCCTCCTGCCTTCAATCTTTACCGGCATTAGGGTCTTTTCCAATGAGTCAGCTCTTTGCATCAGGTAACCAAAGTATTGGAATTTCAGCTTCAGCATCAGTCCTTCCAATGAATATTCATGACTGGTTTCCTTTAGGGTTGATTGGTTGGATCTCCTTGCAGTCCAAGGGACTCTCAAGAGTCTTCTCCAACACCACAGTTCAAAAGCATCAATTCTTCAGTGCTCAGCTTTCTCTATAGTCCAACTCTCACAGCCATACATGACTACTGGGAAAACCATAGCTTTGACTAGACGGACTTTGTTGGCAAACTAATGTCTCTTCTTTTTAATATGCTGTCTAGGTTGGTCATAGCTTTTCTTCCAAGGAGCAAGCGTCTTTTAATTTCATGGCCGCAGTCACCATCTGTAGTGATTTTAGAGCCCCCCAAAATAAAGTCTCTCACTGTTTCCATTGTTTTCCCATCTATTTGCCATGAAATGATGGGACCAGATGCCATGATCTTAGTTTTCTGAATGTTGAGTTCTAAGCCAGCTTTTTCACTCTCCTCTTTCACTTTCATCAAGAGGCTCTTCAGTTCCTCTTTGCTTTCTGTCACAACAGTGGTGTCATATGCATATCTGAGGTTATTGATATTTCTCCCCCGCCTTCCTCCCCCTAACTCGATTCAAAGGGATTGCAGATATCCAGACTTGTATCCATGGCGAAGCCATGACTATAGGACTCCTATTTTGAAGTTCCAAGTTTCCTTTATTGACAACCAGAATTTAGCTTTTTAATCCCAAAGTAAAGTTATAGGCAGAGTAGCAAAGGCTCTTTCATTCTTTAAGAGCTTTCCTTCTAAGTGAAGAGAAGTGGCAGCCACATTTCTAAGAAATATTTTAACATTTTTCAGTGACCCTTTTTATTCCATGCATAACCAACTTCCATAATCATAATTTAGTGCCAAGAATCAGCTGTCAATGACATCTGTGTACATATAGTCCCCTTTAAAAAGTTTCAATCAAGGCCTCCTCCTGAAATCTCTCAAACACAGGAAACCAAGCCTGAAATTATTTACTCACTTCAACTGCAAATTTCATCTTTTTCAAATGGCTTAATTATAAAGTCATGGAATATAATGAGACTAACTCTGAGTTAGCAAGTACAATTATAATTAATAGGAGACTTTGACAAATGTTTACAGAGCTTTGAAAACAGGAGATCAAGACATCAATTACAGAGGTAACAGAAACTTTTTTGTTTTCCATTTATAATTCAAATCCAAGTGACCACATATTGTAACACGTGGCAAAGGCCCCAGCTTTTCAAACTTTAGCTTATAGTACTGGTGACTGACTCATAGAACAAAACAGAACACCACGCAGGACAGATTTTCGTCAATCTAACAGCTATTTATCCACTAGCCCCCACCCTCACCCCAGGCTTTCACGGACATAGTCGATCCTTTCCTTTATGATGACATCACATTTCATAAGTACTTTTGTTATTACACTGTTACTATTTTTTAAAATCCTATCTTCCTCTTGAGATGTTGAACTTTTCAAGGGTGGGAGAAATATTTCATTTATCTTTAAGTCCTGAGGGCCAAACAGTGTGCCTGTGACTGTGTAACTGTGACAGAGTCAATGACCAGAAACAGTTTGATGAACAAATATAAGAATTTCAGTGGCCAATTTAATTTGTTTTTAAAGCCAACCAGAGAGAAATCTGGGAATAGATGAGCACTCTATTAGTCTATAGTTCTATTTTTGTGACTGAGTCCACATTCTAAAATAGTTACAGTGTTCAGCACATTAAATCCCCTCCATCTGTTGTATGATTTCCTTAGCATGGTGGAAGCTGTTCCCCCCAGCTCCCACCTTCTGAGGATTCCTACACGCATAACCAGGAATTAGACTAAAGCACCACTACCTAAACCCCTTTCCTCCCACTGGCATTTCTTTGCCTCTCAGCCAGAAAAAAAAAAAAAAAAAAGTGGACCCAGAGGACAGTATGTATTTTTTTCAGGAAAGAGAGGCTTCATCATAGACCAATAGAGATTACAATGGTTAATTTTATGTGTTAGTTGGACTAAGTCACAGGAACTCAGATGCTTAGTCAAACATTATTCTGGGTGTTTTTGTGAGGATGTTGCTGAATGAGATTTAAATCTGTAGACTGAGTAAAACAAACTACTTTTCATTATGTATGTAAACCTCATCCAATTAGATGAAGGTCTAAACAGAACAAAAAGCTGAACCTCCTTCATCCAAAGAGGTGAATTTGATGAAGTGTCTGATGACCTCTGAAACAGCACTTGAGCTCTCTTTGGCTCTATAGCAGCTTCTGGCCTTTGGACTCAAATAGGGACATTGGCTCTGCAGATTTTAGACTTGCCAGTTTTCATAAACATGTGAGCCAATTCTTTAAGACAAATCTCTCTAGATAGATAAATGCTGCTGCTGCTAAGTCGCTTCAGTCATGTCCGACTCTGTGCGACCCCACAGATGGCAGCCCACCAGGCTCCGCCGTCCCTGGGATTCTCCAGGCAAGAACACTGGAGTGGGCTGCCATTTCCTTCTCCAATGCATGAAAGTGAAAGTGAAGTCGCTCAGTAAATGTCCGACTCTTCGTGACCCCATGGACTACAGCCTACCAGGCTCCTCCGTCCATGGGATTTTCCAGGCAAGAGTACTGGAGTGGGTTGCCATTGCCTTCTCCAGATAGATAAATAGATAGATATAAATATAATAGATAATGATAGACATGAACAGACATCTCCTATTAGTTCTATTTCTCTGGAAAATTCTAACACGTACAGGGATCAAATATCTAGAGACCTTCCCATTACCAGTGAACTAATTTGGTGCCAAATGAATATAATTTCCAAAGAGCCACCTCCATTTGCCATTATATGTGTGTTTATACATATACATTGGACTCATTGGAAAAGACTCTGATGCTGGGAGGGATTGGGGGCAGGAAGAGAAGGGGACGACAGAGGATGAGATGGCTGGATGGCATCACTGATTCCATGGATGTGAGTTTGAGTGAACTCCGGGAGTTGGTGATGGACAGGGAGGCCTGGAGTGTTGAGGTTCATGGGGTCGCAAAGAGTCAGACACGACTGAGCGACTGAACTGAACTGATACATGTACATGGTGTGTGCATATACATGATATACAAACATATATAATATATATTTATATTTAAATAATTTCATATATCTCAGACCAGCTTTCAGGGGTAATTATAATTATCCCCACTTAATGGATGAAAAAACAAGGTTTAGGAAGGTTTACTTAAGCCAAGATAGCCAAGAAGTATGGAACTGAGATCAAAGTAGGATCAACATCCAAATTCCATGTGACTCCAAAGGTCTAAGTTATTAATCACTACACCACACTTATTTAAATTATATGCAGAGTACATGTGAAATGCCAGGCTGGATAAAGCACAAGCTGGAATCAAGATTGCTGGGAGAAATATCAATAACCTCACATAGGCAGATGATACCAACCGAATGGCACAAAGCAAAGAGGAACTAAAGAGCCTCTGGATGAAGGTGAAAAAGGAGAGTGAAGAAGCTAGCTTAAAACTCAACATTCAAAAAACTAAGATCATGGCATCTGGTCCCATTATTTCAAAGCAAATAGACAGGAAGAAAGTGGAAACACTGGCAGATTTAATTTTCTTGGGCTCCAAAATGACTGCAGATGGTGACTGCAGCCATGAAATTAAAAGACCCAGCGGGATGGTATGGGGAGGGAGGAGGGAGGAGGGTTCAGGATGGGGAACACATGTATACTAATTAAATAAAAATTTAAAAAAAGAAAAAAAAATAAAATAAAATAAAAGATGCTTCCACCTTGGAAGAAAAGCTGTGAAAAACCTAGACAGCATATTAAAAAGCAGAGACATCACTTTGTAGACAGAGGTCTAATCAAAGCTACAATTTTTCCAGCAGTCATATATGGATGTGGACCATAAAAAAAAGGCTGTGCCAAAGAACTGATGCTTTCAAATTGAGGTGCTGGAGAAGACTCTTGATAGTCTCTTGGACAGCAAGGTGATCAAACCAGTCCATCCTAAAGGAAATCAATCCTGAATATTCACTGGAAGGACTGATGCTGTATCTGAAGCTGAAATCCTTAGGCCACCTAACACAAAGAACTGACTCACTGGAAAAAACCCTGATGCTGGGAAAGATTGAATGCAGGAGGAGAAGGGGAGGACAGAGAATGACATGGTTAGATGGACATGAATTTGAGCAAACTCCAGGAGATAGTGAGGACAGGAAAGCCTGGTGTGCTGAAGTCCATGGGGCTGCAAAGAGTTGGACATGACTGAGAGACTGAATATCAACACACTAATGAAAAGGCTGTATATTGTCCCCCTGCTTATTTAACTCATATGCAGAGGACATCATGAGAAATGCTGGGCTGGAGGAAGCACAAGGTGGAATCAAGATTGCCGGGAGAAATATCAATAACTTCAGATATGCAGATGACACCACGTTTATGGCAGAAAGTGAAAAGGAACTAAAGAGCCTCTTGATGAAAGTGAAAGAAGAGAGTGAAAAAGTTGGCTTAAAGCTCATTCAGAAAACTAAGATCATGGCATCCAGTCCCATCATTTCATGGGAAATAGATGGGGAAACAGCAGCTGACTTTATTTTTTGGGGCTCCAAAATCACTGCAGATGGTGACTGCAGCCATGAAATTAAAAGATGCTTACTCCTTGGAAGGAAAGTTATGGCCAATCTAGACAGCATATTAAAAAGCAGAGGCATTACTTTGCCAACAAAGGTCTGTCTAGTCAAGGCTATGGTTTTTCCAGTGGTCACGTATGGATGTGAGAGTTGGACTGTGAAGAAAGCTGAGTGCCGAAGAATTGATGCTTTTGAACTGTGGTGTTGGAGAAGACTCTTGAGCGTCCCTTGGACTGCAAGGAGATCCAACCAGTCCATCCTAAAGGAATTCAGTCCTGGGTGTTCATTGGGAGGACTGATGTTGACGCTGAAACTCAAATACTTTGGCCACCTGATGCGAAGAGTTGACTCATTGGAAAAGACCCTGATGCTGGGAAAGATTGAGGGCAGGAGGAGAAGGGGACGACAGAGGATGAGATGGTTGGATGGCATCACCAACTCAATGGACACGGGTTTGGGTAGACTCTGGCAGTTGGTGATGGACAGGGAGGCCTGGTGTGCTGGGGTTCATGGGGTTGTGAGAGAGTCAGGCACGACTAAGCAACTGAACTGAACTGAATGAAAATAAGCATTATTTCATGCAGGTGAAAAAGTATGCATTTCTGTATCTTCTTTAACTCAGTTTTGCCTGAATTACCTGAGTGTATATTAGCCCATATTATTTCACTTAATATTGCTGAGAATTACACCAGTATGAGCATCCATTACATAATCATTATCATGGAGGTGTTTGGGATATACTGCCTCTAAAGGGAGGTCTTTCCGAATACACAGAATTGGGCATTTTCTATCCAACTTTACACATGTGGACATTGAGGCTCAGTTTAGTAGCATGTCCAAGTTCAAGCAGCTAGAAAGTGAGTGAGTATTGAGGGCAAGGGGGCAAAACCAAGTCTGGCTTTACTCTTCTCCTTAGACTGTTTTCCAGAAGTAAGTCCTATAACACTCAATGTCCTCAAATGCTCTTTCACCCAACTACAGAGTTCAGTTCTGCTAAGTTTCTGGATTCAGAGAAAAAACATGGTGGGCTCGTATTGCATGGGACTATAGCTTGTAGAGTTAGACTTCTATAGGAAAAAAGAGGGCATGATACAGGCTCCTCCAGAATTATATACACAGATCTGATATGCACTCTAACAGGCAGCACAGGAAGTAGTTAGGAGCATTGACTCTGGAGGACGGTTGCCTTGGCTGGATCCAGTCCTGTCACTTACCAATTATGTGACCTCGAGCAATCTGCTTAACCTGTGCCTCAATTTCTTTAATTGTAAAATAGAGCAATAATGTTGATCCAACAGGATTGTGAAAGTATAAAATGAGTTAATATACATTTTTAAAAGGGAACTTGTGATTCGCACCTATCAGGCTCTCTGGAAGTGTTAGCTATTGTGGTTAATACCGAATACTTCATTCCTCATTTGCAATTTATGAGACTACTTAGAGAGAAAATACAAATGTGTTTCTAAATTCTGACACCATTCTCACTTGACAGGTAAGTAATCAACATTATAAAGTAGAAACATTAGGCTATCAAGATATTTCCACACAGTGATGGAAACTAATATATCTTGTAAAGGAGAAAGTACCATTATTATGAAGCTAAAAACATGGGTAATATGAAAATATGAAAAATATAAGCATACATATTAAAACGCAGTAATGACAAAATAAAAATTCTTGTCCTATTCTTAGACAGATAGAGTCTTTAAAGTAAAAACTGAAAGAAGTATGAGGGGATAGAACACAGATTGATGCTAATAAGTAGATTCTATTGCACAAAATTTACCTTTGTCCCTACCAAAAAAATTTATTTTGGTGGAAAGAGCACTGAATTAAGAGTCAAACAACTTGAGTTGTTCTGGATATATTTATTTGTGAAGGGTTAATGTTCTCTACCCTTGAGAAAACAAATTGAAATAACATGGACTCTGAGTCTGAGAGTTCGCTGCCACATACCTGCTGCATGATAGCTGCCAGGTAAGCAATCATATTGAATATGGGTGTCAGATGAAGACAACAATGCCTATTCTGTATGCAGTATTTTGCATAGAGAGTACTCTTAATAAATACTTGTACTCTTATTTCCAGTCCTCATTTTCCTCACCTGTAAGTCCTTTCCATTATATTTCCATAATACTATGATCCCGAGTCCAACATTCTAGGCTGATTTTATTAAAGAAGTTGCTACCTGTATCCTTCTGGCATTTTCTATTCCACAGTGCATTTGTTTCTTCTTTAAACAGCTGAGTTTTAAAGACAGGTTTTAGCAAGTGTTTTCAGCATCCCAAATGTATCCTTGAATAATCAAAGAGAAAGAGAACAGCTTCCCAGACACCATTTCTGTGAAGAGAATTGCTCTGATCAAAATGCCTCCTTCACTGAATGACCTTTCTGATAAGACTAAATTGAAATGGCTTAAGTACTCATTATAGCTTTACTTAACTTTGTAGTTGATTCCTGCAAGCTGAATCCATTGGATGTTTGAATGGCATCAAAATCAGCATTCTGGGAAGAAACACTGACGCTTTCAAAATAGTCCCTGGTGGTTTCAGGTGTGTTCTTTCCAAGCAATAGATTTTTCGCTCTGAGGCTGCCAGTCAAGCCACCCCACTACTTACCAGTAATCGTTCTCTGCCTCTTCTTTCTTGCATTTCTACACCTAACTGTCAAACATTTTGTGGCAATATCTTTACGTCCAGTTGTTAAAGTAATATCTTTCACTTTCATGGAACAAGATACACGCAAAGCGCTGGACACAAATGATGGTCATCCATTCAAAAAATAGTTGAATATCTACAGTGTGCCAGGCACTGTTCTAGATGTGGCAGGTGGAAAAAAAAAATAAGCAAAATAGACAAAATTCCTGACCTCATAAGTATATTTTCAAGTGGGGGAGAACAAGTGAATAAACTCATCATGTAGCATATTTCATCTTGACAAATGGGATGGAGAAAAATTACACAGGGCTGGAAAGAGGAAGTCTGGGGGCCAGGGACACACTCACAGAGATGACGATGTTTGAGGCAAGATCTAAACGAGGTGAGGGACAAACATGCCGCTGCTGGTTTTCTCTTTCAAATCAGAGAAACAACAAGGGCCTGAGGCGAATCACATTTGGCACATTTGGGAAACGGCAAGGAAGCTGAAACAAGGTGGGAAAGTGGCTGGGCATGAAAACAGAAGGTTCTTTGGTGCCCAGATCCTGACAAAAACATTCACCAGTCCTGGGGACTCTGTGTGCCAAGACAGGAGAATGGCAAGCATTGGCTGTTCTCTCTAAAAATCAGGTTGGCCATATTTTGTTAGCAATAATTGATTCTCAAGAGTTAATGCACTACCATCTATTTTGATATTGTACTCATCAAATCTACTTATTTGCTACTTTGTTCTCAGAAAATTCACTTATTCTGACAGATTATTATAGTTAGCATCTATGGTACAACGTGCTACAGATTTAGAGATGAACAATATGCCCTCAAATATTATGGCAAAGACTCAGGAGACCCAGGTTCAATCCCTGAGTTGGGAAGAGCCCCTGGAGAAGGGCATGGCAACCCACTCCAGTATTCTTGCCTGGGAAATTACATGGACAGAGGAGGCTGGTGGGCTTATAATCCACGCAGTCGCAAAGAGTCAGACATGACTCAGTGACTAACACACCAAACCATGTTTTTTCCCCGCCCCCTACCTCCACCACTGCCGAACATAAAGCTTGACTACATTTCCCAGTCTTCTTTGAAGTCAGTAAGGGCCCCCTGCCAAAGTTTTGATCAAATTGAATGTCAGAAGAAGTGATTCATTCTCTTTGCAGGCTTAGCCCCCTAAATAACTCCGTGGAGCTCCTCCATGGTCTCTCTCTTCCCTCATCTACTGGAAAGATACAGAGAATCAGAGGGTGACTGAGACCCTGGAATGGTTGGAGTCATTGAAAGATCCAGATCTGGGGAAGAATATCTGTATGGAGCAGACTCTATTTTCTCTGCCACTCTCTACCCACCACATAGATCTGGGCTATGAAGAGAGAGAAACAAACTTTACTGTATTAAGCCACTCAACGTAGTGTATTAAGCCACTATTTGTTCAATAGTCTGCCTGCATTGATGATTACAAAGAACTTACCTTTTAGTGGAAAAAAGAACCATTTACAACGTTGGTAATAACAGCTACAGTAAGTGAAGTAGACATTTCTCTAGGATTCAGTCAATGTATTGAAAGGATTGGGGAAAGTCTAAAAAGAGTTTAAGCTTGTGTCATGATTAAAAGAAAGGGTAGCACTGACCTGAGAAAGAAAGGTGAAACAAGGATATCCCAGGCAGAGACCAGCATGTGCAAAGGCACTGAGGCACATACAGTTCCCACCTCCCATTGGGGTGGGAACTTAAAGCAAACGCCCTCTGACTGGAGATTAGGATGTGTTAGGGTGTATGGGGATGGTGGCAGGATGGATTGGTAAGGAATAGATCTTAAAGACCCTACACACCATCCAAAGGAGTTAAGACTTCATCTTGAATGAGCTGGAAAGAGAAATAATACGGGCAAACTCAAATCCAACCTTCCTCTGGATTCTATTTGCACTGTCTCAGCTTCCCTGGTTTTCTCCAAGATTCAGTGCATCTCTCATTAACAATATGTCCATATTCTCAAAAAGGTAAGTTTTCAGAGGGCAGGCTCTCTCTCTTCTTCTAATTTGGTTTTAAAGTTAAGAAGTAGGCATTCAAAGTACTTACTGTATTTAAATTGAAAAAGCACTTTCCTTATATTTAGTTTTGATTCATAAGTAAACCATCAGGGGAAAAAAATGAGTTCAGTTGTATATTCTATGCTGCCTCTGCTCCAGGCTGGAGAAAATCAAAGAGTAGGATGCTTATGATGGGATGTCAGCGTGTCTACCAGAAGCTCCAAAACCTCAAGTCATGGCTATTGCACAACAGGCTCACTCACAATTTCCCATTCTGTTTCTATTGAGTCTGGTAGCATAACAATTCAAACATCAAATCAAACCACTTCTGATTAAACATATGCTGGGCATTTACCATACAGTGTCACTAATCACAATACCAGCTGTTACTATCTTCATTTTATAGATGAGAAAACAGTTTCCAGGGGTTTCAAAGTCATATATATATATATATATATATATATATATATATACACACTAGCAGAGCCAGAATTTGAACCCAAGTCTGCCTGACTCAAAGCCCTGGTTCTGTCACATCCCCCGCAGTCTAATGTTACAGGAGCAGGATCTCTTTGCTTCAGAAAAGTCTGGGGGTTCCGAGTCCAAAGCACCATTTATTTTGAGACTCGTATTTTATCTTAAAATTCCTATGAACTCAGTATGCTTCTTAACGACAAAGCTGACTTTTAAAAAATTACTACTTTCCTGGTTTGAATTAATTACCATAAGAAAAGGATTACACATGTGTAACCTCGTCTCAGCAAGTCTTTAACAACAGTGACTTGCCGTGACTACCTTGGTTTTTATGCTTCTGACACGAGGCCACACATCCCTTAGAGGGTATGCTCCGGAGGTTAAGAAGCCAAACGCTTCATCAGGCAGCCCCATCACCTTCTTTCCACACTCCAGGGATGTACCTGGGACAATACCACGCTTGACCCTGGAGCAGCAGGGCCTCTGAAGACTTGTAACTCTACAAATGCCCTCTAGTTAGAGGAACAAGATGACAGGTCTGGCGGGGGATGAGCTGTACAGTCTTCTTCTTGGGGGATGGCTTGTCAAATAAACACTGCTGAAAATTCCTATCTTGCTCAGTGTTCCTATTTGTTCACCTCTGCCAAACAGAATGACTTTCGTCTTGGCTATTGTCCATGTACGTCAGTCCTTAGCAGAGAGGAAAATAAGATGAAGTAAAAGACGGCTTGTCTAGAAAATTCTGAAATAATTACTAATTCGCAGGCATAGAGCAGCAAATTTTAGTGCTCTTTTTCAGTGACTAGTGTGGGCTTCTCCCCTTGGTTTGATCATGACTTCTAAAAATTCACCTGAGTCAATCACTAATCTGAGAAAAGACTTAAAAGTGACTACAGCAACTTAGCAAGGAAAAAGCAGTTGGCTCCAAGCAGATTTATGAAGTTAGACGCTTTGTTTTGGTTCAGTTTTGTCCTCCTGTATTTGTATCTTTGTTATTTCTTAGTGGAATATGGACTTCAGAGGCAGAGGCTTAGGTTCGTATCAAATTCTGTGATTATGGAAATGTCTGTTAATCACCCATAACATAATGATTAAAATTTTTTACATACTCCATTTAAAGTTATTGTAACATATTTGCTATAATCCCTGTGCTGTACAACATATTCTTGTGGCTTCTTGATATCTATGCAGGAGACATGGGTTCGATCCCTGGGTTAGGAAGATCCTCTGGAGGAGGAAACAGCAACCCACTCCAGTGTTCTTGCCTGGACAATCCCACGGACAGAGGAGTCTGGGAGGCGGGGAGGGGCTGTAGTTCATAGGGTCGCAAAGACTTGGACATGACTGAGTGACTGAGTGCACCCCTCTTAATCCCCTGGCCCTTTCTTGCTATTCTCCCCTTCTTTTTCCGCACTGATAATCACTAGCTTGTTTTCTGTGTCTGTGAGTCCTTCTGTTATGTTTGTTTTACTTTTTAGATTCCACGTACAAGTGTGATGATGTACAGTATTTGTCTTTCTATGATTGTTTTACTAAGCATAGTACTTCTCAGGTCCATTCATATTGTTACAAATGAAAAATTTCATTATTTTTCATGAATGAGTAGTATTCTGTATTATACATACACACAACATCTTCTTTATCTATTTATCTATCAATGGATACTTAGGTTACATCTTAGCTACTACAGTGAAAGAGGAGAGTGAAAAAGTTGGCTTAAAGATCAACATTCAGAAAACAAAGATCATGGCACCCAGTCCCATCACTTAATGGCAAATAGATGGGGAAACAGTGTCAACAGTGGCAGACTTTATTTTTTGGGGTTCCAAAGTCTCTGGAGATGGTGACTACAGCCATGAAATTAAAAGACGCTTACTCCTTGGAAGGAAAGTTATGACCAACCTAGACAGCATATTCAAAAGCAGAGACATTACTTTGCCAACAAAGGTCTGTCTAGTCAAGGCTATGGTTTTTCCTGTGGTCATGTATGGATGTGAGAGTTGGACTGTGAAGAAAGCTGAGCACTGAAGAATTGACGCTTTTGACCTGTGGTGTTGGAGAAGACTTTTGAGAGTCCCTTGGACTGCGAGGAGATCCAACCAGTCCATTCTAAAGGAGATCCATCCTGGGTTTTCTTTGGAAGGACTGATGTTGAAGCTGAAACTCCAATACTTTGGCTACCTCATGCAAAGAGTTGACTCATTGGAAAAGATTCTGATGCTGGGAGGGATTGAGGGCAGGAGGAGAAGGGGACAACAGAGGATGAGATGGCTGGATGGCATCACCAACTCGATGGACAAGAGTTTGGGTGAACTCTGGGAGTTGGTGATGGACAGGGAGGCCTGGCGTGCTGCGATTCATGGGGTCCCAAAGAGTTGGACATGACTGAGCAACTGAACTGAACTAGCTATTATAGTATAAATAATGCTGCTATGAAAACTGGGTTGTATGTATCTTAGCGTTTCTGTTTTCTTCAAATATGTATCTAGTAGTAAGACGGCAAATTAGATGGTAGTTCTATATTTAGGTTTTAAGAAGCCTTCATACTCTTTTCCATGGTGGCTGCATCAATTTACATTCCGACCAACGCTGTGCAAGGGTTTCCTTTTGGCCACATTCTCTCCCACATTTGTTATTTTTGCTCTTTTTGATAATAACATCCAGAATCTCATTTGAATATTCCCCACATTTTCAGTAAATATTAACTGCATACCAGTTGTATTCTGGACTTGATTTCAAGTGCTAGTAATATAATGATGGGCAAACTAAGGTCCTTATCTTAGGCAGCTCATTGCAATAATAAAGTGTGGAAAACTGCTTTGATAAAAAGACTTAATGAAAGATAGTATGTTAACGCAAATGGGGTGCTTAGTCAAATTATATCTTTCAAAAGTACAGAGAGATCTCTGAGAGAGTTCTGATTCCACCATAACCTAAACCATGAGTTGGAAAGAGCCAGATGATGTAGCTATGTGTTGAGAAGAGAGGGTAGATAGGAGACACAGGATACAGAGACAGAGAATCACATCTGGCAGGTTAGAAGGAAAGATAAATGAAAAGTCAACAACTCTGAGGTTGTCTTAACTCTGTCTCAGGCTCAATATAAGTTTAAGCCTCAAATCCTCTCATTTCCACCCATCTGTTCATTCACTGTGCCAGGAACTATTCTAGGTGCTGGAGTCACAAACACGAATAAGTCATAAGTAAGTGAAAATTGACGGACAGGACTTTCAGAAAAGTTCCTTAAAAAGGCACCTGAGACCTCACTTTTTCCATCCCTTCTAATTCTTCCCTGCCAACTGGAATGTAGATCTGAAGTCTCGGTGGCCATCCTGTGCCATGACGTGATTTTGGGAGAAGGAGAGGACCGGCTAGGAAAGGAGAGCAGGGAGCGTGTTGGAGTTACCTTCCTCTGAATTTCTTCTACATGACAGAGAACATAAATTGTTTAGTTAGTATTATTTGGGGGAACTTTCCTGGAGGTCCAGTCATTAAGACTTTACCTTCCAATGTAAGGGGTATGGGTTTGAACCCTGGTTGGAGAGCTAAGATCCCACATGCCTTGTGGCCAAAAAACCAAAACATAAAACATAAGTAATATGACAGTCAATAAATGCTTTATATTTTTATATTATATTATATACATTTTATACTTTATTTATATTTTAAATTGGAGTATAACTGATTAACAATACTGTGACAGTTTCAGGTGGATAGCAAAGGGATTCAGGCATACTGGCCCACATTGAAACAAAATCTTAAAAAGAAATTATGTGGAGGTTACACTATATTCAGATGATACTAATTCATACTAATTTAGAGAGATAGCATTCCAAAGTTTAAGAAAGAGTAGTCAGACCTGAATTTGAATCCTGAGTCAGCCAAATATAACCTGTTTCCTCCAATCAAAATAGAACCTACATGACAGGGTGGGTAAAGGGATTATAAATATTATAAATAAGGGCCTAACATATTGTAAATATCCAATAAATTGTGGCATTACTAATAAGATTAGGTGGAAATTTTCAAACAAAAATACACCCCAAATCTCTTAGGAGCCACCAAAATCCCTAGATCCTAAAAATCATTCCATTAAAGCAGGGAGGGCTGTGACAGGAATAGGAAAGCTTCTGGGGAAGAACTGGAAGAAAATTTGAACTGAGATTAGAAAAATTACTGAATTAAGTATATTTCTAAGTAAGTGTATCTCTTTAACCAGTATAGGAGTCTGTAAGATATTAAAAGAGATAACTAATGGATTCCTCTTCATTCATTACTATTAATTTATGTTGAAAGTCACACTACTCGCAATGTATTCACCACAACCAAAGCACCATCAGCCTGGGAAAGCAGCAAAAAATGCAAATATTGGTTTGCTCTGTTCTGAGGAACACGGGTAGCAGCTTTCATTTACTTTCAGAGTTAATTAGTGTTGGCCTTAGGCCCAGACCCTGAATCATCAGTTCTTTGCCTCAGTTGCTTGCCAATGAGCAGCAGCGTCCACACGAGGCAGAGGATGATGGCTACACGACACACACGCTCCAGGGTTAGCCCCTGGGCAAATTTTTTGAGAACTGAAAGTTAAAAACAGAGCGGTGCATTACAGGGACAGTGAAATTTTGCCACCTTTCTGAATTCTTTTTAATAAAGACCTGATTATTTGTTCATGATGGGATTGTATTCAACAGCAAACTCTATCAGAGAAATGCATGTGGCCCCGGGTCACTCTCTGATTGGTTAACAGGTCCTCACACAGTCCACTTGATTAAAAAGCTTAAATTACATAAGCCTTCAGGACAAGACATTCTTCCTCTAGGAAAACTTACCATGATTGTAATACCACACGGATGGACACAATGGGCTTCACTCAATAATATTTATTGACTCTTACTTAGTAACAGGCACTGTGGCAGTTTATCTGCTCTTCTAAATTGGTGCTCCTCTCTCCTGCTAACTGCAGACTCATACATTTCTTAAACCTGCTGGGGAAACTGCATTTTCTTTTTCTACTATAGGTTCAGATGTCCCTGGACAATATTCCACACAAGTCCTAAGTGACCATAGTTCCACAGTGATATGCTCTATCCCACTGGAGGGATAGGAAAGACCTTTCAGGAATATCAAAGATTCTTTTGCAACTTCTCATTGATCTCCTTTCAGCCTTTGACTATAAGGACAGAAGCCAGCTCTGAGTTAATCTTCACAATGGTAACACAAGATTCTGTGTTCATATATATGTGTATATTACGTGTGTATGTGTGTGTGTGTGTGTGTGCACGCACGCATTTTCTGTACAAGGACTCACCTCTAATCTCTAAGGTCCTGACTTTGTACTCTACTTCATTCAGCATCTGAGCCAAGCTTAAATGAGATTGTCCATATAATGAGGCTTTTCCCAACAGGTAATCAATTAAGTGGGCTGGAAGAAGCACTAGCTGGAATCAAGATTGCCAGGAGAAATATCAATAACCTCAGATATGCAGATGACAGCACCCTTACAGCAGAAAGTAAAGAGGAACTAAAAAGCCTCTTGATGAAGGTGAAAGAGGAGGGTGAAAAAGTTGGCTTAAAGCTCAACATTCAGAAAACGAAGATCATGGCATCTGGTCCCATCACTTCATGGAAATAGATGGGGAAACAGTGGAAACAGCGTCAGACTTTATTTTTTGGGCTCCAAAATCACTGCAGATGGTGATTGCTGCCATGGAATTAAAAGACACTCCTTGGAAGAAAAGTTATGACCAACCTAGATAGCATATTGAAAAGCAGAGACATTACTTTGCCAACAAAGGTCTGTCTAATCAAGGCTATGGTTTTTCCAGTGGTCATGTATGGATGTGAGAGTTGGACTGTGAAGAAAGCTGAGCACAGAATTGATGCTTTTGAACTGTGGTGTTGGACACAGTTCAAACTTGAGAGTCCCTTGGACTGCAAGGAGATCCAACCAGTCCATTCTGAAGGAGATCAGCCCTGGGATTTCTTTGGAAGGAATGATGCTAAAGCTGAAACTCCAGTACTTTGACCACCTCATGAGAAGAATTGACTCATTGGAAAAGATTCTGATGCTGGGAGGGATTGGGGGAAGGAAGAGAAGGGGACGACAGAGGATGAGATGGCTGGATAGTGTCACTGACTTGATGGACGTGAGTCTGAGTGAACTCCGGGAGTTGGTGATGGACAGGGAGGCCTGGCGTGCTGCGATTCATGCAAAGAGTCGGACATGACTGAGCGACTGAACTGAAGTGAACTGAATCAATTAAGTTGTACTGTCGATAACTTTGTATTCTGGAACAACCCTGGATTTACGGAGACGCCCCACAGGGAACCTTCTTCGACCTCTACAGCATAAGCCTAGTATATAGCACCTAGCCTTCCACCTCTGCTTCCTCCTGTGCACAAAGCTACACCTGGAGGTTAGAAATAAACCTGACCTGCACGGCAGAGGCTCTGTGATCCAGTCCAGTGCTTCAGCACTCTGCCCAGGGTCTGGATTTTGTTGCCAAGATTTCCAAAACTGCCCCAGTTCCTGATGAGTGAATTTCAGTATCAGAGGTGCTAAGAACCCCCGGCCAACCACCACCTTCTAAATTACACCCCCTTAGATAACAATGTCAAATCCATTGCATCCCTTTGGACACTGCCAGGCTGGCCTTTCTCCTTGGAAACTAGCCATACAGCTGGCTTAGTTCCTGCTACCCCTGTCTCTTTGCTAGTCAGGAGGGGAAAGTTGCATTACGCCTGTTGGCTGAGTCTCCCTGAGTTATGACAAACACACATATGTGGCACTCTATTTATGTTTGCACACCTGAAGAGCTGTAAATATGAGTGTATGTATATGCAAATACTCTGACACACCAACACATATACACACACTCTCAAAAGACTCACAGTATTATGGCAATTACTTTAGAAAACACCACCTGCATCCCATTGCCTTACTGAAACTAGTCATGAAAATAAGCCTCTTGGGGTAAAAACCTAAAAGAAACTAGGAGAGAGGAGATAAAAATATTACAATGACTCTACAGAGCAGGTTTTGTCTCCTAGGGAGGCAACATTACATTTAGGAAATAATGTCAGAAACTCCAGGGAGGCTCCCCAAGCCAACGATCTTTCCCAGGGGCTCTCACGTGCCTTTGAATAAGTTAAGTGCTGTCCTGTGCGTAGTCAACTCAGTCATGTCTGACTCTTTGCAACCCCAGGGACTGCAGCATGCCATGCTCCTCTGTCGACGGGGATTCTCCAGGGAAGAATACTGGAGTGGGTGGCCATGCCCTCCTCCAGGGATCAAACTCAGGTCTCCCTCATCGCAGGCAGATTCTTTACCAGTGACTGAGCCACCAGGGAAGCCCCCAAATCCTGGGGTGGGTAGCCTACCCCTTCTCCAGGGGACGACATTCCACAGGTAGACTTAGGCTCACAGCCCAAATGCCCCATGGAAACCTAGAGCCTATAAATCCTGGTGACTCCTAGGTGATGTTTTTCTTTTTTTTCCCCCTCCCGTTTACAAAAACAAGCCAAAACAACAGCAACAAAAATTTCATCAAATGCATTTTCTGGTTCCCATGGTACCAGCTGCCTGACACAGGTTCACTTCGCTTATTTCCAGAAACTGCCTAACCCCTAACTGAAATTTACTGAGTAACTGACATTTAAAGTAAAAATATTTTGTCCCTTCTTCCATAGTCACAGTCCTAGCTCACTGTCCTTCTATTCCTTTTCACAAAGGAAGACTGGGTTCCTGGATGATGGCGATCAGTCCAGGTTCCCTGAGTGAGTGGTTATTTACCACAGGTCTTGTGCACAAGGAATTCGGCCTCTTTCTCTTCCCTGCTCCACCCAAATCAGTGAGAGGTATGTTCCTGGGTATGTGTATCTCCTCTGAAGACTCTATGTACCTTGAGTGGATTGTTCGACTATCCACTTACAGAGGTAGAAAGACAGCAGCCCCATTTGAATCTCATGTAAGAGCTGCCTCTTCCAATCTGCTACTCCTCCATCAGTAGCAAAAACGCTATGATATCTCTTCTCCTGCTGATTTGTTTCTCAATTGACACTGAAACCAGAGAGGGAAGGTGAGAGCTATTTATTGAGCCCAGTAAAGGATGTAAGAGCTCTTCCAATGAGAAAAATTTGATGATGGGTTGGGTCTCTGTACCTAAGAGATGAAAAGCCACTGTAGAGGTGGAGAAGACTTCAGACAGAAAGGCTGAAAACCTGAAAAAATTAACTTCATAATTAGCCAGCTCCTTCTCTTTCCCCTTTACTTTGGTTTTAAGGGAATCTGTGTTTTCGGCAATTTTTTTTTTAATGAAAATTCTTATGAAATGCCTGTAAAGGTAAGAAAACTGAAGCCCAGAAAGATGAGATAACTTTCCAAAGATCACAAAGCAGAGCTACAGGTGTGATCCACGATCCTCTATCAGTATCTGAGGCCCTGTTTTATCAACATCTACTACAGTGAAGGTGACCATCCACAAAACATAAGGGCGACATACTGAATGGAGGATGTTTGCAAATGATATGTCCAAGGAGGGGTTAATATCCCACATATATAAAGACCTCATACAATTCAGCAGCAAAAAAAAAAAAAAAAAATGAATTTGATTTAGAAATGAGCAGAGAAACTAAACAGTCATTTTTCCAAAGAAGATATACAGTTGGCCAATAGGCACAAGAAAGATGCTCAACATTACTAACCATCACAGAGATATAGATCAAAACTGCAATGAGGTATCACCTCACACCTGTCAGAAGGGCTGTCATCAGAATGACAAGGAAATAATAAATGTTGCTGAAGCTGTGAAGAAAAGGGAACCCTGGTGCACATCTGGTGGGAATGAAAATTGGTGCAGCCACTGTGGAAAACGGTATGGAGGTTCCTCAAAAAATTATAAAATAGAACTACCACACAATCCAGCAATTCCACTCCTGGGTATTTATCTGACAAAACTCAAAAACACTAACTCAAAAAATATATGCAGCCCAGTGTTCACTGTAGCATTACTCACAACAAGCAAGATATGGAAGCAATCTAAGCATCCATTGACAGATGACTAGATAAAGAAGCTGTGCTGTATATGCAATGATTATTGTGTTGTGCTTAGTCGCTCAGTCATGTCTGACTCTTTGTAACTCCATGGACTGTAGCCCACCAGGCACCTCTGTCCATGGGGATTCTCCAGGCAATAATACTGGAGTGGGTTGCCATTTCCTTCTCCAGGGGATATTCCTGACCCAGGGATCCAACCTGGGTCTTCCACATTTCAGGCAGATTCTTTACCAACTGAGCCATGAGGGGAAGACCAGGGAAAGGAGGATGGCAAAAAAAAGTTTAAAAGATGAAGGCAACTGAAAGGTGCAAAGTGCCATTTATAAAATAAGTCATAAGGATGCAATGTACAGCTCAGGGAATAGAGTTAATAACACTGTCATAACTTTTTGTGGTGCGTATAATCCACAAAAATATTAAATCACTGGATTGTATACATGAAACTAATAGAATATTGTAAGTCAGACATAATTCAAAAAATTAAAATGAACAATCTATCAATAAAGGGAGAGTAAGAACAATACCTATGACAACAGATATTTAAGTAGAAGCACTTCAGTTCAGTTCAGTCACTGAGTCATGTCCGACTCTTTGTGACCCCATGAATCGCAGCACGCCAGGCCTCCCTGTCCATCACCAACTCCCGGAGTTCACTCAGACTCACGTCCATTGAGTCAGTGATGCCATCCAGCCATCTCATCCTCTGTCGTCCCCTTCTCCTCCTGCCCCCAATCCCTCCCAGCATCACAGTCTTTTCCAATGAGTCAACTCTTCACATGAGGTGGCCAATGTACTGGAGTTTCAGCTTTAGCATCATTCCTTCCAAAGAAATCCCAGGGCTGATCTCCTTCAGAATGGACTGGTTGGATCTCCTTGCAGTCCAAGGGACTGTTAAACACCACAGTTCAAAAGCATCAATTCTTCGGCACTCAGCTTTCTTCACAGTCCAACTCTCACATCCATACATGACCACAGGAAAAACCATAGCCTTACTTTATGCCAAACAGTCCTCTAAGTGCTTGATACATCAACTCGTTCATAACACATTTTGTGTGACAATGATAGACCTGATTCTGTACCTCATGCTGCAAAGACAGGCATGGACACGGAAGTGGTCCTTGTCCTTAGTCTAGAAAGAGTGACAGACGTAAACACGGTGCACTTATTAGCATTTTCTTGGGCTCCAAAGTCACCACAGATGGTGACTGCAGATACAGAACTGAAAGACACTTGCTCCTTGGAAGAAAAGTTATGTCAAACCTAGACAGCATATTAAAAAGCAGAGACATCACTGATGCTGACAAAGGGGCACATGGCCAATGCTATGGTTTATCTAACAGTCACACACAGATGTGAGAGCTGGACCATAAAGAAGGCTGGCACCAAAGAATCGATGCTTTCAAACTGTGGTGCTGGAGAAGACTCTTGAGAGTCCCCTGGACAGCAAGGAGATGAAACCAGTCAATTCTAAAGGAAATCAACCCTGAATATTCATTGGAAGGACTGATGCTGAAGCTGAAGTTCCAATACTTTGGCCACCTGATTCAAAGAGCTGACTCATTGGAAAAGGTCCTGATGCTGGAAAAGATTGACGGCAAAAGAGAAGGGGGTGGCAGAGGATGAGATAGTTAGATAGCATCACTGACTCAATGGACACGAATTTGAGCAAACTCTGGGAGATAGTAAGGATGTGGATAGAACAGGGATTTGTAATAATCAGAAGATAAATTTAGGTGCATGGTTCACAAGGGGTGGAATAAATGATTTTGATTACAGTTTTCATTGAAGCAGGTCATGTAAATGTGGAAAAAGGGGTCTGCTGTAATCTCTTTTTTGAGTGTATTAAGTTAGTCAGCACATCCCCCAAGTGGGTGCATTCCAGGGCATTCTCATAGTTTCAGTTATACTGGACAGGCATTAAATAATTAAATAAATTGGTGGGCTCCTCTAAATACAGTGAAGGCATTATTATCAGGGAAAAGAAAACAATAAAAAGAAAGTAATATTTCTCTAGTGACCAGACTGGAGGAAAAAAGCCTCTTATAACCTAGAAGTTAGAATTACTTACAAGTCATTCTTTATGATACCATTCTTGCATAGAATCATTATAACCATTTCAAATTTTGACCAAACATCATTTCTGACCATTAAAAATTCTGCTAACTCAGAGCACATATACAAATTGCATACAGAAAAATATTGATCTAATATTCATACAAAATAAAACTCCACAGACTGAAGAAGAAATTCCAAAGCTGCTGAATGCCATTAAATTTCAAGGCAACTAATGAGTTGGAAAAATTCACTTGTAACAAATTTTCTGAAGCATTCATTAAAAGACTCCCTAGAAAAGCAGGCTCCCTCCGCCAACCACGTTTTCCTCCATCCAAATCCAGATGGTGAGAGCCACTCCAGGACTCCATCATTGCTTCTGTGTTCCCTTCTCTCAGGCTCTGGACAATGTCATCTGTTCCCAAGGGCTTGTGAATCAAATGTGAACTCATGACACATGCATCTTTCCATTTAGCTCTGATTTTTCACCTTGAGTGTTGTTTTGTTCATGAACAAGAGCAACAGCAGCCCCACTTATTCTCAGTCTACGGTACCCATGACTTCACATGGCATGCCAGGGAGAGGAGGCATGCGTCTCATCCAGCCATTAAAGGAGCAGAACGTAGAGGTGATAAAACTGTGGTGTTTAGAGTCCAACAGACCTGAATTTGAATCCCAGTCCTGCTACTCACTGATGGTGTGACCTTTGACATACTCATCACTTCTAGGAGTGCCATTTTCTCCATGTATACATGGTGATAAACCCCATCTCTCATGAGGCTTAACTGAGATCATACATTTAAGATGATGCCTGGCACAGACTAGTATCTGAGAAAATTTAACTTCTCTTATCATTCTTATTAGCTTCCCTGGTGGCTCAGGTGATAAAAGCAACTGCTTGCAATGCAGGAGACAGGGGTTTGACCTCTGGGTTGGGAAGATCCCCTGGAGAAGGAAATGGCAACCCACTCCAGTTCTCTTGCCTGAAAAATTCCATGGATGGAGGAGTCTTATAGGCTACAGTCCATGGCTGCTGCTGCTAAGTCGCTTCAGTCGTGTCCAGCTCTGTGCGACCCCAGAGACGGCAGCCCACCAGGCTCCCCCGTCCCTGGGATTCTCCAGGCAAGAACACTGGAGTGGGTTGCCATTTCCTTCTCCAATGCATGAAAGTGAAAAGTGAAAGTGAAGTCGCTCAGTCGTGTCCGACCCTCAGCGACCCCATGGACTGCAGCCTACCAGGCTCCTCTGTCCATGGGATATTCCAGGCAAGAATACTGGAGTGGGGTGCCATTGCCTTCTCTGACAGTCCATGGGGTCATTCTTATTATTACTCAGTAACTAGCCAGCTTCTGATTTGTAAATATATATTTATACCCTGATCCAATACGTGTGCATGGCAGGAGAGGTTGATGTAAGAGACTAGAACTGAACAGAAACAAGGTCTATTTCCTTGCCCTGTACAGATTGCTACGTGACTTAGTGAGTTATTTAAAATTTCTGGATCTCATATTTTTTGAATTTGTAATATGGAAATAATAATACCTACTGTACAAGCAAGTATTTATAATTCAACAAAATTTATGACTATATAAACTGTGTATCTACATATAAAAAAAAAGTTTCTATTTCAGTCAGCCATTCAGGATTAAAGCATACACATTTTCACAGAATGATGGTTACAAAAAGCCCTTAAAGTTTACAAGCTAGCCCACAACAATATATTCACCTCAAGCATAGCTTAAACACCATTCTTTTGCGGTGGAAAAAAATATTTCAAAGCAACAGCAATGACTCCAATAAAAGAAGTGAAGCAAAATAGAATAAAAAGGACAATATAACTGAATAAGGAATGATGTTTTCTATCAAGTGCTGAGGAACGAAAATGTAAAGAAAGGTGTCTGCAGAGATTGATGGAGATGTGGAACTTCTGACATCATTATGGAGTGGACTGTGGAGACTGATTTCAGCTGGTTGTTTCCAAGGACATTTGGGTCATTTTTATTCCTCTTTCTTAATGTTTTAGGGTCCAAAATGAACCAGAGAGACAAACCATCAAACAGTTTTTTGTAAGCTAATAGGCAGGAATGAAAGAATTCAGGAAAGAAACAGTAGGAAAAGAAAGAATACGGATATTTATGTGAAGGTGAATTACCTCAGAAATAATCGCCAGAATTGTGATAAATAATAGACAAACAATTGAAGAATAGAGGAAAAAGAAAAAAAAAAAAAGTTACTTATTATAGTTAACATTTATTGAAAGTTTCCTTTATGCCAGGATCCATTCTAAATATTTCATGTCTATTAAAGTTACTTAATCTTCACTCTTAGACAAAAATGTGATTATAATCCTTATTTTATAGATGAGGTAACTGAGACCCAGTTATAAATACAGTAAATTGTAAAACCAGGATCTGAACCTAGACGATCTGGATCCAGAGCCCACACTTTCATGATAAGGCATATATATCAGGTTTGGGGTTATTTATTCATGTAAAGTATTTGATATCAGACACCAAATACAGGGAACTATTCCAGCAATAGTCTGTGCCTTCATGAAGCTTATAATTGAGCCATCTCAGTCAAACCTAAAGGAAATCAACCCTGAATTTTCACTGGAAGGACTGATGCTGACGTTGAAGCTCCAATACTTTAGCCACCCGATGGGAAGAGCCAATTCATTGGAAAAGACCTTGATGTTGGAAAGATTGAGGGCAGGAGGAGAAGGGGATGAAAGAGGATGTGATGATAGCATGGCACCATGGACTCAATGGACATGAGTCTGAGCAAACTCTGGGAGATGGTGAAGGACAAGAAAGCCCTGACATGCTGCAGTCCATGGGGTCGCAGAGCCGGGCATGACCCACTGACAATCACCACAAACTGAGCCAACAGGTGGTCCTGTGCATGGACATAACTTGGTTGCCCAGCAACACCAAGTGAAGGATATCATCAGCTTTCCAAAGTAGTAATCTGAGAGCCATTTCTAACTCTGCACTTATTTTCTCTTCATGTTATTAGCGTTTTTATCACTCTTTCCCTTGATCTGTTTCAGCATAATGGTCACCGCCTCTGTTTAAGTCTGGGCAGCTCCCTTCCTCCTCCTCTTCACTAGTCTTCCTCCAGGCAAGACACCTTGATCCTTGTCAAAGCTGTTTGCCTTGGTCCCATCTGTCTCTTTGACCCTGTAATAATTCTACTTTGTGTTGACAAACTCTAAACCACTAAGGGACTAGGCAATATGCCTAAGGCACTAACTGTTAGTTCAAAGACAATGATAATCTTTTCAAAGACCAACCATTGTCCTCTGGACTAACCAACACCCAGCCTCTTCTCCTCCTCCTCATAACTGCAAGGTAAATCTACCTATTCCTATAGTGTGGGTCCTCTCACAAGGGACACTCTTTTATTATTCCGACTGATCTTGGAATTGAGGAAATTATTTCACTTGAGGGGGTAAGGAGACTGGCATTTCTTTAGTTAAAATTTTTCTTAATTACTTATCTAACTTGATGTGGTGAAGTAGATAATGGCTTTGGATCCAGACACACATAGAATCAAATTTCTGTTCTTCTGCTTTTTTTTTTTTTTTCTTTTTTGGTGTTTTTTCTTTATTTGCTTGCTTGCTTTTTAATTTTCATGGGAGTATAGTATGGCTGAATATACACACACGCACACGCAGTTGATTGACGAAGTTGTGTTACTTGAAAGTTAAGTCGCTCAGTCATGTCTGACTCTTTGCGATCCCATGGACTGTAGTCTACCAGGCTTCTCTATCCATGGGATTTTCCAGGCAAGAGTACTGGAGTGGGTTGCCATTTCCTTCTCCAGGGGATCTTCCTGACCCAGGGATCGAACCCAGATCTCCTGCATTGCAGGCAGACGCTTTACCCTCTGAGCCACCAGGGAAGCCCACCAGGAAAGCCCACCAGGGAAGTGTTACTTGAAGGTATACATTAAAGTGAATCAGTTATATATCCACATACATCCACTCTTTTTTAGATTCCTTTCCCATGTAGCCCTACTGCTAGACAGTAGGTTCTTATTAGTGATCTATTTTAAATTTAGCAGTGTGTATATGTCAATTGGGCTCCCCTGGTGGCTCAGTGGTAAAGAATCCACCTTCCAATGTAGGAGACACAAGTTCAATCCCTGGTCCAGGAAGATACCCCGGAGGAGGAAATGGCAACCCACTCCAGTATGCTTGCCTAGAAATCCCCAGGGACAGAGGAGCCTGGCATGCCTCAGTTCGTGGGGTCGCAAGGAGTCAGACACGACTTAGCAGCTGAACAACAACAGCAATATTCCAGTCCCAATCTTCCAATTTATCTTCCCCCACTCTTAAGCCCTGGTGACAGAAACTTATTTTCTACATCTCTCTTTTTTACCTGTGTGACTTTGGACAAGGTTAACCTCTCCATAAAGGAGGAGCTAACACCAGAGCTTGTACTGGGTGTGAGAATTAAAGGAAATGAGCGCTAACACCATGCTTGCATGTAATGCTCTCTTTTCAGGTCAATTATCTTGGAATGGCTGTAAACATGATCCTCAGTCTATGAATTTTTAAATGACAGAACTCAAATTGAGCATGCAGAGAAAAGGAGGTACTGGTCATTCTGCCTTATTTAAATGCTTCCAATCGATGCTTTGAATCATGGTGAGTATGTATCATTTGTTAATTTATTCAACGAACATTTATCAAATATCTATTACATGCCAGCCTCTAGTCAGGACGCTAGGATGCAGTAGCTAACAAGACCCACAAATATCTATAGAACCACACTCTACACTGGAGTACGTTTTTTCTATTTAATTTACTTTACATTATCGCCTGAACATTGAATGCCTTTCAATATAAAGGCCAATTTGGGAAATGTACCCAATAATCATATTGGAAATCAGTGACTGGCAGTCCTGAGGATCATTTCAAACTGTTCACTCCCCCACAAGTCTTTCTTCCCCTGATAGGAAGAAATAGGGGATAGCAGTGAACATCCGCCTGTCTCTGTATGCTAGGTGATTTATCCCATTTCCTTTTTATTCATTAGTAACTCCATGAAGTAGAAAAATTCACAGATGGACAACCTGAAGTTCAAAATATCAGGTAACTTGAAGGAGGTCACAAAGCTACTAAAAGCCACATCTCCCTAGCTGCTTGCACACTCCTGGTTTGTGAGTTCAAAATGTAGGTACACAATGGTACACTTCAGGGGGTTGAGAGTCTTGGTTTAAGTGTTAAGCATGCAATTTTATGCTCACAATGAGTAGTTCAGGATCTCCTAATGGCAGAATAAAAATTTAGAACACAGAAAGAGGAGATACTGGCTTTTCTAACCATCACCTTTAAATGCTTTCAATTAATTCCTTAGATCTCTGCGGGTGGAAATTGTTGATGAGATGATCCATCTGCAGTCAATAATTACTTCACTTTACCATCCTGGGCCCCTGGCTAGTTGGGGCAATTAGTCCCTGCTGGGCTGCATGCTCAGTAATTCTCACTGCTCACTTACTGGGAAGAGGAGAGACCAGGATGAAAAAAACAGTACATGAAGGAAAGCTCTCCCCTTTCCCTTGCTGACTATTAGGCTTAGCATTTTTGCTAAGAATTTATGGAATACTGCTATTATCAAAGGCTTCCCTCGTGGCTCCAAGGGTGAAGAATCTGTCTGCAATGCGGGAGATGTGGGTTCAATCCCTGGATCAGGAAGATCCCCTGGAGGAGGGCATAGCAACTCACTCCAGTATTCTTGCCTAGAGAATCTCATGGACAGAGGAGCTGGGCAGGTTATGGTCCACAGCGTCACAAACATGACCCACGTGACTTAGCACGCACGCATACTACTATAAAATGAACCTACTAAGAGGCCATTTCCATGACAGATGAATCATAGGGGAACGAATAGATGATAACCAGAGAGAAGCTGGGCTGATAATTCATTAGATTGTGTCATATTGATGATGTCTGCTCTGCAAATGAGTGCAAATAAACTAGGAGGAGAGCCAAACAAGTGGTAAAAGATCTATACCACTCTTTTACAGAATAGACAGAACAACAGAAAGAAGACGCCAGAAATCCTGTAAATGGCATGATGGACACAGACCATGTTTTCTCTGGACCATCATAAAATCCACAGTCCAGAGGAAGCGTAATTTATGATGAAGACTGTCTATGTAGGGTAAGCTCAGTAGCTGAGTTTTGTTTAAAATGGGATAATGCACAAAATGAGGGAGTGAATAAAACTGCTTAACCCCTACAAACTAATATTTACAGACTGCTTCTTATATGTCAGGCACTATTCTAAGTAAAGCCTGAAATAACTCATTTAATGTTCACTGCATTGTCCTAGGTGATAGATACTATCACTCTCCCCCTTATATTACTGATCTAAAACTGAGACATGCAGAGGTTGAGGAACATACCCCAGATCACACAGACAGTGAGCAGAGAAGCTGAGATTTGAAGTTAGGCAGTCTGACTCCAGAGTTGGGTCAGAGCAGAACTAGACCAAGATTCTGTTCTTGTGATCTCTAATGCTAACTGTGCGCTGAAGGCTGGTCCGTCCATGCTGCTAAGACACTATCCTCCTCCTGTGGGACAGACAGATGGAGGAAGGTCATCGCCAGGATGCTTGGGAGATAGTCTGATGCAGTGAAGAACGCACCGAAGCATAAATTGGAAGATTGTCATTCTGGTCCCAGTTGCAGTCACTTGCTGGCTATGTGACACCCCGGTAAATCACTTAACCTCTAGGTGGCTCGAGTTGACAGCTGGAAGCACAAGGAGGATGAGAGTACCTGGTCTGCTGACTTGAGGGACCTTTTGTGAGGGTCATATGAAGATCTTCTGGTAAAAGTCTTGGAACACTGTCACACAATATGCAAATGGAAGGAAGGTTCTGATTCTCTCCCCCAGGGGCTGGGTGAGGGAACTGCCAAGGGAAAGGTCCCGGAAAGGGCCTGGGGAGGGGAGAGCTCAGATCTGCTCCTCGGCTTGCCTCCTGGACTCTGGATGAGCCTTCGTTGGATGCGCGTGCTGACTAGCATGGGGGCCTACAGCTCTGGGACAAGGTCTCTGAAAGTTCTGCCACTGGACCATGATGCCAAGCTCCACTTCCTGACAAACCCCGTGATCTCAGTGAATGAGGTCTCAGACCAGCCTTGCAGCCTCAGCTCCAGCTCAGCACCAACCTAATGTTCATCAGAGGACTCTAGGGAGCCCTAACTCTGGAGCTCAGTGACGCAGCAGTCAGAGCGCCAGCAGCTCTATTGCTCTGATCCCAGCCCCTGCTTCTTGTAGGTCAGAGTTACAAAAAGCAGGAAGTTTGGGCTGTCGAATTCTATGAATGTGGATTCCAGTATCAGATCTGCCATTGGGTCCATTTTAAACAAGCAGCATCAGCTTTCCAAACCTCAGTCTTCTCTTTATCACGATGCAGAGATACATAGCCGCTACAGAGCAATTTAACTTGGGGGATTCCCAACGGGGTCTCTGAAAATACATGTTAAGTAACATTTAAGCAGGGATCTGAAGAAAGAGTGAAAACTATCAAACAGGGAGGAAATAAAAAGTATTTCTGGCAGAAGGAGGTACTCTGAGAGCACCAGAGATAACTCCACGTGGTGGCTGAGCAGGAAGACGTGCAGAAAGAAAGAAATGGTCAGGAATCAAGTCTGAAAGGTGCTTCAGTGCTATGATCAACGAGGAGAACTCAAGCAACTTTGAGGTTCGCCCTTATTGAGACTATCCACATTCTCCCAGGCTTACTTTCCTATGTCTGTGAGTTGGTGAATTCAGGAACCCCTGCTACATTAAGCTAAATTTTGCCTCTAAATTTGTGTCCTTTTGAGTTCTTCACTGCTTTACAAACAAGCACTCATAGTCAAGTTTAAGAATCATGGGCTACTATGATCTACTTCTGGGTATACGTCCAGAGAAAACAATAATTCAAAAAAGATACATGTACTCCTGTGACCATAGCAGCTCTATTCACAATAGCCAAGACATGGAAACAACCTAAATGGTCATCGACAGATGAATGAATAAAGAAGATACAGTACATATAGCCAATGGGATATCACTCAGCCACAAAAACGTGAAGCAATGCCATCTGCAGCAACGTGGATGAACCTGGAGATCATCATACTAAGTGAAGTAAGCCAGGAAGAGAAAGGCAAATATGATATGATACAACTCATATGTGGAATCTAAAACATGGCACAAAGGGACCTATTTACAAAGGAGACACAGACTTGCAGATACTGAGAACAGACATGTGGTTTGCAAAGGAGAGGCGGGTCAGGGAGGGATAGATGGGGAGTCTGGGATTCGGTTCAGTTCAGTTCAGTCGCTCAGTCGTGTCTGACTCTTTGCGACCCCATGAATCGCAGCACGCCACGCCTCCCTGTCCATCACCAACTCCCGGAGTTCACTCAGACTCACGTCCATCGAGTCAGTGATGCCATCCAGCCATCTCATCCTCTGTCGTCCCCTTCTCCTCCTGCCCCCAATCCCTCCCAGCATCAGAGTCTTTCCCAATGAGTCAACTCTCTGGGATTAGCAGATGACAACTAGTATATATAGAATGAATAAACAAACAACAAGGCCCTACTGTATATACAGCACAGGGAACTACATTCAATATCCTGTAATAAACCATAATAAAATAATATATATATATATATTTGAATCACTTTGCTGTATAGCAAAATGTTACAAAAATTAATACAACATTGTAAACCAACTATACTTCAATTTATACATTTTTTTTACAAAAGGAATCATGGGCTAAAAGTTTGATTTCAACCCAAGAATTAAAAACCCAAGTACTCTTAAGATTTTAGAAGAAAAACTGCCTTTGCTATATCAGCTGCTGAAAAGATAAGCAGCCAAGGAACAGGGATGAAATGAGAGTTTTCTACTCAAAGTTTAACAGCCTCCAAGCAACCCAAGCACTGGCGGGTTTGAGGACTCTCAGCTGAGCACGTGCAGCTGGCAGGAAATGAACTGAAGGCACAGCAGCAAGCCTGGATGAGCAGGCGCACTGAGAGCACCAGCGAAGCCAGTGAGACGGGGTTCTGAAGGGAGAGGAGGGGTTCTGGGAAACAATTTCATGGTGAAAACAAGCTATGCGATGTCCTATTGCTGAGCCCAGAAGAAAAGGAGATGGCCTCTGATATGAACAAGTAATTTCTTAACACTGTTTTCCATATGGCAAAGTATCCCAGCTACACATGTTGATTTGTTTTTAGAGGCAGGTTTCAGAAAACATCTATACCAACCAAACCAGGAACAAAGCATTTTGAATTTACACATTTCAAGAAGAAAGCATGTGATTTCGCTTGGATGAATACAGCTTTTCTGTCCCCAGGCAATTTGTTTCACACTGAGATTCCCTCATGAATAAAATATATTCTGGAAACTATATATATATATATATATATATATATATATTTATTATCACAGATATTTAATCAGGCATCAGGCATAGAATAGGGGCAACGTGTAATTATTTCCTACTTTTGCTACAATATCAAGGACTCAGAAAGTACTGGCAGATATGAAATGACAAACCATAGGAGATAATTCCCTGTAACATTTAGCATTTATATTCATTTTGGCCTTTCATTGAGTGTTAATTTTATTCTTCATCTCAGCCTGAGTGTTCATCCGCTTTCAGTTTGCTCCCCTCACACCATAGTCTCTGTTGTCAGTGTCCTGACTTCCTTTATACCACTTTTCTTGTTCTCTGTCCAGAAATCTGTTTTTAAGCTTCCTTACCCCACTCACCAATACACAGGGTGCCTAGCGCTTCACACAGCATGTCTCAGAGCATGTTTATTGACAGACTACCTAGGTAACAATGAATACAGAACAGGCTTTGCACAGATACTTCTCTGGGGCTTGGTTTCCATGAAGTGTAGGGAAGGTTACCTGAACAGGTAAGTCAGTTCAGTTCAGTTCAGTTCAGTCACTCAGTCATGTCTGACTCTTTGCGAGCCCATGGACTGCAGCATGCCAGGCTTCCCTGTCCATCACCAACTCCCCCGGAGCTTGCTCCAACTCATGTCCATTGAGTCGGTGATGCCATCCAACCATCTCACCCTCTGTTGTCCCCTTCTCCTCCTGCCTTCAATCTTTCCCATCATCAGGATCTTTTCTAATGAGTCAGTTCTTCACATCAGGTGGCCTAAGCATTGGAGCTTCAGATTCAGCATCAGTCCTTCCAATAAATATTCAAGGTTGATTTCCTTTAGGATGGACTGGTTGGATCTCCTTGCAGTCCAAGGGACTCTCAAGAGTCTTCTCCAACACCATAGTTCAAAAGCATAATTATTTGGTGCTCAGCTTTCTTTACGGTCCAGCTCTCACATCCACATATGACTACAGGAAAAACCGTAGCTTTGACTAGATGGACCTTTGTTGACAAAGTAATGTCTTTGCTTTTAAATATGCTGCCTAGGTATGTCATAGCTTTTCTTCCAAAGAGCAAGTGTCTTTTAATTTCATGGCTGCAGTCACCATCTCTGGTGATTTTGGAGCCCCCAAAAATAAAGTCTCTCCCTGTTTCCATTGTTTCCCCATCTATTGCTAGGAAGTGATGGGACCAGATGCCATGATCTTAGTTTTCTGAATGTTGAGTTTTAAGCCAACTTTTTCACTCTCCTCTTTCATCTTCACCAAGAGTCTTTTTAGTTCTTCTTTGCTTTCTGCCATAAGGGTGGTGTCATCTGTGTATCTGAGATTATTGATATTTCTCCCAGAAATCTTGATTCCAGCCTGTGTTTCATCCAGCACAGCATTTCTCATGCTGTACTCTTCATATAAGTTAAATAAGCAGGATGACAATATATAGCCTTGACCTACTCCTTTCCCAATTTGGAACAAGTCTGTTGTTCCATGTCCAGTTCTGACTGTTGCTTCCTGACCTGCATACAGATTTCTCAGGAGGCAGGTCAGGTGGTCTGATATTTCCATCTCTTGAAAAAATTTTCACAGTTTGTTGTGATCCACACAGTCAAAAGGTTTGGCATAGTCAATAAAGCAAAAGTAGATTTTTTTTTTGGAACTCTCTTGCTTTTTTGATGATCCAGCAGACATTGGCAATTTGATCTCTGGCTCCTCTGCCTTTTCTAAATCCAGCTTGAACATCTGGAAGTTCATGGTTCACGTACTGTTGAAGCCTGGCTTGCAGAATTTTGAGGATTACTTTGCTAGTGTGTGAGATGAGTGCAATTGTGCGGTAGTTTGAGCATTCTTTGGCATTGCCTTTCTTTGAGATTGGAATGAAAACTGACCTTTTCCAGTCCTGTGGCCACTGTTGAGTTTTCCAAATTTCCTGGCATATTGAGTGCAGCACTTTCACAGCATCATCTTTCAGGATTTGAAATAGCTCAACTGGAATTCCATCACCTCCACTAGCTTTGTTTATAGTGATGCTTCCTACGGCCCACCTGACTGCATTCCAGAATGTATGGCTTTAGGTTGAGTGATCACACCACTGTAGTTATCTACACATGGACATCACCAGATGATCAATACTGAAATCAGAATGATTATATTCTTTGCACCAAAGATGGAGAAGCTCTATACAGTCAGCAAAAACAAGACCAGGAGCTGACTGTGGCTCAGATCATGAACTCCTTATTGCCAAATTCAGGCTTTAATTGAAGAAATTAGGGAAAACCACTAGACCATTCAAGGGTGACCCAAATCAAATCCCTTAGGATTATACAGTGGAAGTGAGAAATAAATTTAAAGGAATAGATCTGATAGACAGAGTGCCTGATGAACTATGGAATGAGGTTCGTGACATTGTACAGGAGACAGGGATCAAGACCATCCCCATGGAAAAGAAATGCATGAAGACAAAATGTTGTCTGATGAGGCCTTACAAATAGCTGAGGAAAGAAGAGAAGCTAAAGGCAAAGGAGAAAAGGAAAGCTACACCCATCTGAATGCAGAGCTCCAAAGAATAGCAAGGAGAGAGAAGAAAGCCTTCCTCAGGGATCAATACAAAGAAATAGATAGAAAAAATAGAATGGGAAAGACTAGAGATCTCCTCAAGAAAATTAAGAGATACCAAGGGAACCTCTGTTCCTCCCATACACATATCACCCTTTGTTTTCCTTTAGCTCACTCCTTTTATGGTGGGCTGCAGTTTTGTCTTCCAGAGGAATTAAAAGTTTCCAAACAATGAAAGGCACATTGAGAGAACATCAGAAACATGGCAGGATTTCTGAAAACGAAAACACATTTCAAAGTCATCTTTCATTCTGTATTTTCTGTATCCTTTGGGCCAGCCGCAATTCCCACACCCCAGGGAGCCTCTTCATTCATTTATAAGATCTGAAGCACTGAAAAGAGACCTTCCTTCAGGAGCAGTGCCGAGTGCGTCTGTCAGTCATGTTCATGAACAGGAAATCTGGCTCGGTCAGAAGCAAATGGGCAGCTACTCGGTCAGCCTCCGACTCCAGCCCTGCCTGCTTGTCTAAGGTCAGACAGAAGGCACTGCCTGCGAGCACAGTTCTCCAGGAGAAGATGTCAAATCCATGTTTCTTGAGGTAATTGCCTTTGTCCAAAAATACAGCATGTTTGTTTTTTTTTTTTTTTTGGGGGGGGATGGGGGATCATTTTTGAATACCCAGCTTCTTGCTAACAATTGTGTCATGTACTAGGCAACCTTTCCCCAACGTTCTGTACCTGCAGATCTCAAATAACAAATTACCCAGAACCTAAAGCACCTAGAGCTGTTTCTGTTTAACAAATTCTAGAACTTTCTAAAGTAGTCTATCCTTACATAAAATAACCCCTCTACTTAATGGCATTTCATTGCCCTTCCCAACCCTTAACCAACCCTCAAGTTTCCATAGTATTAAAAGTCTGAAGAATTAAATTATCATGAAATTGAGCTATGTTTTATCTCACCTCATAACCGAACTCTTCTCTGTGGATCTAATAAACAACTCACCCTGAGGTTCTTTTTCTTTCTTTTTTTTTTTTTTTTTTATTCCCCTCTGCTACACCATCTGAAATAGGAGAGCCAGAAAAACATCCACAAGAATAACAGGACTTGTGAGGGAATCTCGACCACACCTCCCTTACTTTTTTGTATCCTGTGTGTGTCCTAAGTCACTTCAGTTGTCTCTGACTCTTTGTGACCCTGTGGACTGTAGCCCCCCAGGCTCCTCTGTCCTTGGGATGCTCCAGGCAAGAATACTGGAGTGGGTTGCCATGCCTCCCTCCAGGGGATCTTCCTGACCCAGAGATCAACCCTGCATCTCTTATGGCTCCTGCATTGGCAGGAAGGATCTTTACCACTAGCACCACCTGAGAAGTCCCTTTTGTATCCTAGAAAGCACCAGTAGGGCTTGAAGAAGGGGGAAGTCAAAGCTTTTGTCCCAATGTCCTTTTTTGAGGGAAAAAACAAATCTCCAGCAGCATCAGCACCACCTCTTCGTTGGCTACAGCTCTGCTGAACAAGCCGACAGTGGTTCCAGATTCCTGTGGTCAATCCCCGCCCTACCCAACCCACCTCCGATCCTCAGCTCAGGAGGGAGAGTCTTTTTCTGCTGTGGTTAATCTCTAGGCTGCCCTGTCATTGCCTGCTGTTTTCCTTCTTGGCTTTTCCATGGATGGTGTAATTTATTCACTTTATTACATTTCAAATACTTAAAATTGTTTCTGTTTTCCTCATTGAACCCTGATATGCATTTTATATCATTTGTCCTTGTCTTCTACAGAACACTGTGTATTCCTCATCCAAATTCTAACTAGAGCTTCTGCGGGAAAAAGTAACCAGGCCTGAGTCCTCAGTTTCCTCACTGGTAAACTTTAACACTGTAACATTTTATAGGATTGTCCTGGTGACTGAATGAGAATATGAGTGTGTATAAAACTCTAGTGCAGTTTCCAATAAGCACGTTACTATTCATCTAAACTCAGTTTTTAAACACGATTGGATATCTAAATTTCATCATTCAACTTTCAATATATTTTCCTAAAAAAATATTTTCTAATTCCTACATGAGCACCTCCATTAGTATCCTTTACTGTTCTAAAAATCCCTACCTGCTTTTCTCCAATCTGTGCTAGGAACTTGTTTTCAAATTTCCTTGCCTTCTTAAATGAACTCAATTTCACTCTCATGATTCATTCATGCTATAGCCTCCAGGTATTCAAAATGTACCAGGTCATTCTGCACTTCTGAAACATTTTTAATGACTGACATCACTCTGTCTTTTACATACCAGTTTTCACTCTGAGTAAGGTCACAATTAATTTTCCCCTTTCTCATACACATACACATTAGATGTCAAACAACAAGGGATATTCAGTGAAAAGAAAAGGAGAAATAAATGATGCTAGTTATTGAGATAAATATATAATCAGGGAAGCAGTGTTTGCTACAGTTTTGCCCCATTAAGTGACAACTGAGGATGGAAGCATTTCAGATGAAAATGCGCACTATACCAGGTGGTATAATACAGCAGTTCTGCACCTCACACAGGGGGCATTTGTCTGCTGGCAAGCACAGCTGACTGCCACACTCAGGGATGCATTGGATGCATGCGACCCCAGAGGGAGAGTGGAAAACACCAACATGTGTCCCCAGTTCTCAGGTGACTTTGCTAAATGGAGACATCACTGAGCAATAGGAAAGAACCTGAAAACAAGAAATATTATAAAATATACAGATACTTTTTGTTGGAAAAACTGCTAACTACCCTAACCATGAGAAGAACCTGATATAAAGGCCTCTTGCAGCTTCCCTGGAGGCTTAGCGGTAAAGAATCTGCCTGCCAATGCAGGAGACCCGAGTTTGATCCCTGACCTGGAAAGATCTCACATGCTGCGGAACAGCTCAGCCCATGCGCTACAACTACTGAGTCTGTGCTCTGGAGTCCGGGAGCCACAGCTGTTGAAGGCCGTGCACTCCGGGGCCTGTGCTCCTTGACAGGAGAAGGTGCTGCAGTGAGAAGCTCGCCACCAAAACCGGAGAGGAGTCCCCATTCTCTGCAACTAGAGAAAAGCCCCCACAGCATCGAAGGCCCCGCACAGCCAAACATAAATTATTCTTTTTTCAAAGCCTCTTGATACACGGCACAGCACAATTCAGTAGGAAGTGGCTGTCAGTAGCTCCTCCAACTTTCCCATGTGAGAGTGTTACGTCTTACTACGGCTCACAGTTTTTATAGCCAAATGTATATAAAAGAAATCACTATGTCAAAGTTAAGAAAAAGAGAATATATATCTCAAGAAAGCCTTTTGTTTTCCTGGTAAAAAGTTAACTTTTAAAGTGCTTGACATCAAAGGTATGTGATTCAGTTATAAGAAAGATACAATCACATGGAATAATCTCATTTCCTTCATTTCTTTCTTCACATAGGTACTAAGCCCTTGTTCCAGTAGAGATGTATACAAGCACAGTTTGGGACCACTGAGGGAAGAAACATTTAATATATACCTAAAATTTATCATGTAATCAAGAAACAAGGTCAGAGTGTTTTGTTTTTTTTTCCCATTAATTTGAAAGTTTATCAGTTGCATTGGTTTTCTATGGCTGCCATAACAAAAATACCACCAACTAGAACACCTAGACGGTATGAAGTTCATTTTCTCAGTTCTGGAGACTTGAAATCTAAGATCAAGGTACCAGCAGGGTTTATTTTCCCCACGGCCTCTCTTCTGGGCTTGCAGATGGCTGGCCTTTTGCTGTTTCTTCACATGGTCAACCCTCTGCACAAGAACACCCGTGGTATCACTTCTTCTTACAAATATATCATCTTTATGGCCTCATTTAAAGATTTTTTCTTTTAAATGTGGAAAATCTTTATTGAATTTTTTCAATATGGCTTCTACTTTGTACGTCTTTTTTTTTTTTTTTTTTTTAAAGCCACGAGGCATGTGGGATCTTAGCTCTTTGCCAAACCTGCACACCGCACACCCTGCATTGGAAGGCAAAGATTCAACCCCAGGACCACCAGGATAGTCCCTATGACCTCACTTAACCTTAATAATCTCTTAAAGGCCCAATCTCCAAAATAGCCACATTTTCTAAGGTATTGGAGGATAGGGCTTCTAAGTTTGGGGGGGCAGGGGACACAATTTCATCCATGACACAAGATAAAATAATTCTACGTTACATCTTTATTTTCTTAATTCACTTATATAATGCTACAAAGGAAAAGGCACTGGGAGCCAAACCACTGGGCTCTAGAACCTGCCTTTCTTCAGCATCTGGACATTCAGCCTCTGCCCACTCTGAATGAATATCTCTGCCTGAGTATCTCTCATCAGTATGAGGCTACATGAATATTTCTAAAGTTATCTCTCTAATAGGCTGGGTTTTTAAACAAATCAATTTCAACCAACACATAGGCCATGTAGAAGCCCAACTGTCCATTTATTTTAATCACTATATTGTTTCCAAGTCTACAACTGATCTTTAAAAATACCTCATCTAGAGAGTCATAAATAAAATTCTCCTTTTTACACAATGTGTCAATTCAATGGGCACAAGTCTCTAAGACTGCTCACTGAAGTACCCAGTTACATGGGGCAGTCCCTGCCCGAAAATTCAGACTCCAAAAGAGTTAGCAGAAACCCTTCCTTTAATTGTTTTATAACGAAAACAATCATCCAGGATAATCAATATTAATAGCATTATGTCATTCCTTAGCACTATGGCATTCCTCTATACACCCAGGTTCTTGGTACAGCAATAATTCAGTGAACAAAAATAATGCAAATATAAGTTCTTATTTGTGGTAGTCATCTCTTAATAAACTCCATTCCCTCTGCCAAAATGTTCATCCTAGGCATTTCTCTCTCCACAGGGAAAAAACCCTTCAGGCAAGATGAGCTTAGATGTGACCCTTCCCGCCTTCCTTGTCTACATATTATTAGGAGTCTCTCCCACCCACCTCCTTTCCCTGATGGATTATGAGATACTCAAAAGCAAAAGGGACAGTATATTACCTGACAACAGTTTCTCCTTACATTAGCTATCTACACAGAAATCAAATGACGCTGGATTTGAATTTCCTAATCTGTAGAATGTAAGATAAAACCTTCTTCATTATGATGCCAAACAGATAAGAGATTATGTATATAAAATCCTAGTGCAGTGGCTGCAGTTCTTCTCAAAGCAGAACCAACATCCAAAATAAAATGCAATAAGAAAAGAAAGACTCTACTTTGGATCCTTTGAATTTTTTTAATGAATGTGTCCATTGAGAAACAAAGTTTCAAAGAAATAGCATGTTAGATACACTGTAGAATTATCCCTCCTCCTCAATAGAATATTTAACTTCAGCAACTATTGAGTCAAAGATAATGAGGACATGACTCACTTCACTGGTGTTAAATATAAGGGATCAAATGAGCAGGTTGGTAGGTAATTGTTACTCATTTAAATAGTTAACTACTTTGAGATGAGTACCATGACATTACCTTTCTTGTAATTAATTCTATCCCCCCCCTTGCATGCTTATACTATAGAAGTTTAATCAAGTTTCTCATCATTATAATCATAAGATCATAAAAAATCATACAAAATTTTGGTTCTACCGTAATTATATCTAGTCTAATAGGAGGCAGCAGAAATGAATAGCTAATCAAGCACACACACATGCACGCACTTGGACTCACACACATGCACACACCGCATATAATTAATCTAGAAAGGGTGAATAAAGACAATTCTAAACTTTGAACAGAGTCATGTAAGTAACATTCAAAAAAGGCACTGGATGGCTTAGGTATGTTAAAATGCAAGTATATTAGAAGGAGAAAAAAGGAAGAGGAGTTCAGAGTTTTGCATTCCTTCTTCCACTCTCCCCTTATTTTGTCAAGAAAACTTACGATGATTATCTTCCCATCCCTTCTCTCACTGAGAACAATGCGGAGCATGGATGGGAAAGAAATTAAAAGGTAATTTCTTTCTCAAGACCTATATACCATTTAATGACAGCTGTTTCTTGAACGATTATTTTGTGTCAGCCACAGTGGTAACAGGTACTTTATATTCATTATCTCATTTAATTATTATATCAGCTCTATGAGTAGGACATTATCATTTTTACCACTTTCATTTAAGGAAACCTGTTTTAGAGAGGTTACATGATTTATCACAAATCACACACCTTCTAAGAGGCAGAGCTGGTAAATTGAAGCCAGACTTGTCTGGTTCCAAGGCCACACATTTAAGTACCATACTCATTGACAATGAGAGCATGAAGTGGACAGCGGGCACTGTAACTGTGGTTTATATGACACTTTCCCTTCATATGAAAAGTCACATAATTTTCATGAAATAAATAAATGGCTCTTAGCCACAAAATAAAATGTCACTCATGTTCCACAGGACAGTTCCCCATATCTTTGCTTCTTCTTTATAGTATTGTGCCCTTTTACCTTTAAGTTATTTCCAAATATATAAATCCTATTCATTCCACTGAGACCCAGCTCAAATGCCACTTTTTCTTTTAAGCCCTCCATGATATTCTCCAGTTGGAAGTAATTCCTCCCAATTTCAAATTCTCATACTTTTCTCTCATGATAACAATTATTGCTCTTAATTATTTTTAATACTATTATATTTTCACCTCTGCTATACTACACGCTTCCTGAGGTAATGATCTAAGCCCAAATCATGTCTTTGTCTTGTTGTGAACTACCTATGAAAATATGAACATGTTAAAGAATAAGATGAAAGACAGGAGAAAAGTATTTAATAACTAGAAAAGAAACTGTGCTAAAGCATTTTACATATACTTATTCATGTCAGTCAATAGACAAGTCACTGTTAAATATTTACTGAAGTAGATCTTTGAGTAACACTGTCAAAAGTATATTTAGTATTACTTCTTATAGAAAATCATTTGGCAATAGAAAAATAGCCTATTCTATATTTTCATTCATTCAGTTTAGATTTTTCTAGTTTAAATAGATGTGATGAACACAACCAATAAAATTAGAATTATATGTATACATGTTACTTTTACATACAAGGCTTCTATAATTATAGATTCCCAACATGCATACGCATACACAAAACACATGTATTTTCTACAAAAATAAATATAAGATGTTTTGTATGTGTGTATTTTCCTAGCACACATGTATGTCCATCATGCAGGGGATTCTGAAAATTTAATTTGGGTAGTTATTATAAATGTTACCACTAATTGAAGTAGGTATTGTATTTAAAGTCCAACCAACATAGTATAGCACAAATATCAGCCAATATTTCAGTCCTGCCTCCCTTTTACATTCCTTTTCCATAACCTCCTCCTTCCCCAGCATTCCATGATATTAGCAAAGCAAACTGATTACAGTCCCAAAAGCTGCCACTCTCTGCACACCTCTGCCTTTTCCCTGCTCTTTGCTGGCTTCCCCTCTCCACAAGCAGGACCCTTCATAGCCCTCTACGGGCACTGATCGCGTGTTCATCTTCACACCAGACCACACACCCCTCCTCCAGCCTCACGGATTAGCAGCGCTTTCAGTCTGCAGCAGTCTGTGTGGGTGCTCACAGATGAATTCATGAATGTGAGCCCACTCAAACTTCTCAAGGCTCAGGAATCACGTGGCTGTTGAAAAAGAACACACTTCCCGTTCCTACATCCTGCTGTCTTAAAGGAGCTGTGACTTTCATGTGTTCTGCTATAGAGACTATCCTTGCAAACTGTAAAATTACAGCTATTTCTATAATTAGTTATAATTGGTCACTACACAACTTAGAAGATTCTGACAATATGTATCTGTTCATTGTGGCCCTCCAGGAGCTAGAAATGCAGAAAGACTCACTTTGTTGTTGTAATCATACATCCTCAGTTAAAAAACAAAGTCTCTGTTCTCATTTTCTCCCAGTTTATACCAGGTGTGTGTGTGTGTGTGTATACATACATATATATATATATATTTACATTTCATTTAGAATGAAAAAGATCTAGTTGTAAATATGTTATCTGAAGCCAGTTTGCTTTCAGGCTTAGATCAACTGCATGGTTAAATAAACAAAAGAATTAATATATAAATGAAGGATCTATTCAGGGTAATTTAAACTCAAATTAAATATTCATTAAGAACCATTAAAATATAAAACATTGTGCAAGGAGCTTTCACATTCATTTGAATTCTCATCCATGCTTCCCTGGCCACTACATTGGATGTAGTGTATGAAATCACCTGAAATGCTATGCAAATCTTTGTGATACAGTAAATGTTAATGATACATTTACCGCTTAATTAATAGTTAACATTTACAAAGGACTTACTGTTTGCTAGGTACTAAGCCAAGCAGTTTATATTCATTATCTTATTTAATTTTCATTGCAACTCAATGAGGAGATTGAAACTTAAAGAAGTTACATAATTTACCACATACTGATACAAGTTTCAAGTGGAAAATTAACCCAGATCTGTTTGCCCCAAACCTTATGCTCCTAACCACTATGTCAATTGCTTTTAATTTCTGTGGAAATGGCCATAACTTTCATTAGTTTCTCAAATGGTCTGTGAGTTAAAACTGTAAGACTGTCTTAGAAGCATTCATTAGTCAATCCTCAAAACATACCCTTGCTCGGTGGTGTCACTCTCTCTATTAACTGACATGGAAAATTAGACAAACTTAAAACTTGTGTGGGTATCAGCTCAGATCAGATCAGTTGCTCAGTCGTGTCCGACTCTTTGCGACCCCATGAATCGCAGCACGCCAGGCCTCTCTGTCCATCACCAACTCCGGGAGTTCACTCAGACTCATGTCCATCGAGTCAGTGATGCCATCCAGGCATCTCATCCTCTGTCGTCCCCTTCTCCTCCTGCCCCCAATCCCTCCCAGCATCAGAGTCTTTTCCAATGAGTCAACTCTTCGCATGAGGTGGCCAAAGTACTGGAGTTTCAGCTTTAGCATCATTCCTTCCAAAGAAATCCCAGGGCTGATCTCCTTTAGAATGGACTGGTTGGATCTCCTTGCAGTCCAAGGGACTCTCAAGAGTCTTCTCCAACACCACAGTTCAAAAGCATCAATTCTTCAGCACTCAGCCTTCTTCACAGTCCAACTCTCACATCCACACATGACCACAGGAAAAACCATAGCCTTGACTAGACGGACCTTTGTTGGCAAAGTAATGTCTCTGCTTTTGAATATGCTGTCCAGGTTGTGTGGGTATAGACTTATTCAAATGCAATGCCCCTCTTTAGTGTAACGCAAGGACTGCTTCTCTTGGTTGTTTCTGTGGTTGGTATTTAGAGAGAGCCTTGCTAGCAGCTGGCATTTTTCTGTTGCTGACCTAGCCCATTAGGACAGTGTTGCCAGGAAGTGCCACCATGCAATACCATGGCATAAGACCAAACTTAAGCCCTGTGGCTAACCTGAGATCCACAAGAGAATTCTATAACCTGAAACTTACTCTGAACTATTATTTTTCCTGCCAGATTCTTACAATAGTCTCATAGTTGGTCTTCCTGCCACCAGAGTCTTTCCAAAACAGCACATCCAGTTTCCAAACACTATCAGACGACAAATATTTAAACTTTCTAAAAGCAAGTTAAGGCGTCCTCCTCACTCCAGTATTCTTGCCTGGAGAATCCCAAGGACAGAGGAGCCTAATGGGCTGCCATCTATGGGGTCGCACGGAGTCGGACACGATTGAAGCGACTTAGCAGCAGCACGGTAGAAGAACTTTACTGGCTTATACCCCCTACAGGATAAAACACACAATCCCTCACATCCTTACATCATCTTACGTTCACCACCGCTCTGTGCTCCTTTGCCCTTATGATGACTACAGTTCCATCATAGGGATCTTTGTTTTAATCCCCAGTGATTCTACAGAACTTTAGAACTTCTCATATTCTACTCCTTCCACCTGAACTGTTCTTCATGACTACTCATCTGGAAAATTGATTCATTCTGCAAGATTATATTCAGGTCTTTTCCTCCACAGCTTCTCCAAACTAGACATTCAAGTTAATTCTTGTCTATCCTCACATATCCTCACATAGTCCCATGATGGATACACCTGCCATACCATATGCAATGACCTGAAGTTTATAGCTTCAAATAGGCCACAGGCCAACTAAGACTGTCCCTTATTCATCTCTGTATTATATCACTTGCAGGTATCACAGGGCTTATCACAAAGTGGGAGCCAAATAAATACTGGAGAAAGGAAGGAAGGAAGGGAAAACAGAAAGGAGAAAGAAGGGAAGGAAACCTCATCTGGTTCTCAGGACAGATCACCTGAACCCTGCTATGAGTGTTCTTTTCAAGAAAATTATTATAAGACAACTGTGGTTTTGTGATGTAAGACACAATACCTCGTGTGGTTAGTAGAGCATCTCACACCCAACAGAAAGTGTTCATGTGAGCCCTTGAATGAAAATTTAACAATCTCAGAAATTTGAGATGTGAGTTTTCCAGTTGTATAAGAAAACTGCACTGTAGACACAATTCACCTATTTCCTAAGCATTTCAAAATACCGGTCTCATTGAATTTATGTGGTCCGTTCTAGTTCCAAAGTGGGTTATGTTTTATCTTTCTGTAATTGAGAAACTAAGGCAAACAGATAGACTGACAACACTAGCCTCATTCTTTACCTCAGTAGGTCTGTGACATGAATTCAATAAACTTTTTACTGACCCACTTTATTAGAGAATAAGCATAATTAAAAATCCTTTTTTCTAAACCCTTGGATGAAAGGAAAAAAGAGAGAGTGAATACCGTGGACCTATCGCCTGATTTTCCTCTCTCTACTGGATCCTCTTTTTATTTCTATTTTATACAATAAATCAGATATTAATTCGGAATCAATTAAGTCCAAATATGGGTTTGTAATACAGAGTGGGGGTAATATAAATGAAACTCCAGAAGAACAGATGGATTTAGCTATTGTTAAGTTAGCAGTGGTTTCCAAGAACATTTTGTATGTTCCAAACTATCTTTTGCATACGATTTTTCAACAGTTAACACTCAGAAAGTGGTTAAATTATTCACTCCATTGCTGCTGGGCTTTAGGATACCTTCTAGTATATTGATACCCATGAGCGAATTATTATAATACCTTTGTCAAAAATTATGATAGCTTTGTCATACAGCATGAGGTGAGATTTCAACAATTTGCGTGAAATTTTAGCTCAGCTGGTAAACAATGTGTCTGCAATGCAGCAGACCCTGGTTTGATTCCTGGGTCAGGAAGATCCCCTGGAGAAGGGATAAGCTACCCACTCTAGTATTCTTGAGCTTCCCTGGTAGCTCAGATGGTAAAGAATCCACCTGCAATGTGGGGGAACTGGGTTTGACCCCTGGGTTGGGACGATCCCCTGGAGAAGAGCATGGCAACCCACTCCAGTATTCTTGCCTGGAGAATCCCCATGGACAGAGGAGCCTGGCAGGTCGCACTCAGTCCATGGGGTTGCCAACAGTCAGACACAGCTGAGCAACTAAGCACATAGCACATGCATTTGTAACAGCACAGTCTATAATTTAGGCCACAATTACAACAAAGTATTTTAAATTTATTGCACATTTACTATGTGAATGATACTGCTGGACAGTATATCTCTGTTTATAATTTAGTCATAGTTTAGTAGGGAGATCAACACATAAATTATTTATTCATTAATTAACATACATTGAGCAATGATGGTGGTTTAGTTACTAAGTCATGTCTGACTCTTGCAATTACATGGACTGTAGCCCACCAGGCTCCTCTGTCCATGGGATTTCCCAGGCAAGAATACTGGAGTGGGTTGCCATTTCCTTCTCCAGGGATGTTCCTGATCCAGAAATTGAACTCTGGTCTCCTGCATTGCAGCAGACTCCTGCTTTGCACGTGAATTCTTTATCAACTGAGCTGCGAGGGAAGCATGTATGTGTTTTGCAGATACACAAACTAATAAAATATTGATCTCATCCTCACCATACAACCCTTTAATCCCACTATGGGCATATACCTCAAGGAAAACAGAATTGAAAGACACATGTACCCCAATGTTCATTACAGCACTGTTTACAATAGCTAGGACACTGAAGCAACCTAAATGTCCACAGGCAGATGAATGGATAAGGAGGTTGTATATACACAATGTAATATTACTCAGCTATAAACAGGAATGCATTTGCATTAGTTCTAATGAAGTAGATGAACCTAGAGCCTATTATACAGAGTGAAGCCAGAAAGAGAAAGACAAATACTGTGTATCAATGCACATATATGCTCCTACATGCAGGGCAGCAAAGGAGACACAAAGAACAGATTTCTGGACTCAGTGGGAGAAGGAGAGGGGAAGATGACTAGAGAGAATAGCACTGAAATGCATAATTACCATATGTAAAATAGGTGGCCATTGGGAGTTTGACGTATGACACAAGGCACCTAAAATCAGTGTTCTGCACCAGCCTGGGGGGAGGGCTGCGAAGGGGGATGGGAGGTGGGTACAGGATGGAGGGGACATGTGTATGCTGCTAAGTCACTTCAGTCATGTCTGACTCTGTGCGACCCCACAGATGGAAGCCCACCAGGCTCCCCTGTCCCTGGGATTTTCCAGGCAAGAACACTGGAGTGGGTTGCCATTTCCTGCTCCAATGCATGAAAGTGAAAAGTGAAAGGGAAATTTCTCAGTCATGTCTGACTCTTAGCGACCCCATGGACTGCAGCCCACCAGGCTCCTCCGTCCATGGGATTTTCCAGGCAAGAGTACTGGAGTGGGATGCCATCGCCTTCTCTGGGACACATGTATACCTATGGCCAATTCATGCTGATGTATGGCAGAGGCCATCACAATACTGTAAAGTAATTATCCTCCAAATGAAATATTTTTTAAAAAATGAAAAAAAGAGACTGTACCTTAGTTTTTGTTGTTTATTAAAATGAAATGTTTTTCTGTATCCCAGGCTGCCTGCTCCATAAATACTGCTTAAAATTTTCTTTTAAAAATTCCTAGTAGTTTTCAAGGGAGATCAGCACTGATGTAAATATTCACTCCTTTTTTCCTTCAATAAACATGTATCAGTGATCTATCAAGAGCCAGTCTTCAAACCATGTGCAAGGAATACAAAAATGGACGGTCTAGGAAGAATTTTCACTCTGGTATATGTAAAGTTGATCACAATAAACTGTGGAAAATTCCTAAAGAGATGGGAATACCAGACCATCTGACCTGCCTCTTGAGAAACCTGTATGCAGGTCTAGAAGCAATAATTAGAACTGGACATGAAACAACAGATTGGTTCCAAATTGAGAAAGGAGTGTGTCAAGGCTGTATATTGTCACCCTGCTTATTTAACTTATATGCAGAGTGCATCATGTGAAATACCAGGCTGGATGAAGCACAAGCTGGAATTAAGACTTCCAGGGGAAATATCAATAATCTCAGATATGCAGATGAAACCACCCTTATGGCAGAAAGTGACAAAGAACTAAAGAGCCTCTTGATAAAAGTGAAAGAGGAGAGTGAAAAAGTTGGCTTAAAACTCAACATTCAGGAAACTAAGATCATGGCATCAGGTCCCATCACTTCATGGCAAATAGATGGAGAAACAATGGAAACAGTGACAGACTTTATTTTCTTGGGCTCCAGAATCACTCAGATGGTGACTGCAGCCATGAAATTAAAAGATGCTTGCTCCTTGAAAGAAAAGTTATGACCAACCTAGATGGCATATTAAAAAGCAGAGACATTACTTTGCCAACAAAGGTCTATATAGTCAAAGCTATGGTTTTTCCAGTAGTCATGTATGGATGTGAGAGTTGGACTATAAAGAAAGCTAAGCGCCAAAGAATTGATGCTTTTGAACTGTGGTGTTGGAGAAGACTCCTGAGAGTCCCTTGGACTGCAAGGAGATCAAACCAGTCAGTCCTAACGGAAATCAATCCTGAATATTCTGATGTTGAAGCTGAAGCTCCAATACTTTGGCCACCTGATGCGAAGAGTTGACTCATTTGAAAAGACCCTGATGCTGGGAAGGGTTGAAGGCAGGAGGAAAAGGGGATGACAGAGGATGAGATGGTTGGATGGCATCACTGACTCGATGGACATGAGTTTGAGAAAACTCTGGGAGTTGGTGATGGACAGGGAAGATTGGCATGCTGCAGTCCATGGGTCACAAAGAGTCAGACACAACTGAGCGACTGAACTGATATGTAAAGTCATGGACATAAGCAAGAATGTGATAACATGAGACAGTGTGTGCTATATCAGAACAACGAACTCAAGTCCACTTGTTCTTATTGTTATTCTTGAGCCTTTACTATGAGTCATGCACCGTGCTAAGCATTTACGTATGTTGTGGCTTTTAATCTTCACATAATCCCATTAGATATGTCCTATTACTTACACAAATGTATAGGTATAATTGAACCTCAGAGAAGCTGAGTATTTGCCCAAGTTCGTTACGTTAAATTCGGTCATTGGGATTCCCACTTGCACCCTCTTGACTTTAATCTACTAATAGGGTAATGAGAAGGGAGCTTCCAGCTCTGTCAGTGGGGAGCTCAGAAGGTTTCCAATAAGAAATGTCCTTGAGCTAAGTATGAAAGGTGAACAGAATATGCCAGACAGACAAAGGAGCTGAGAAGGAGGGGGTAGCGGTGACAAGCAGGCAGAAGAAACAATAAACACAGGTATAGAAACAAAAACAAGAGCAAATGTCACTAGCTGGGTGAAAAGAAGTTACTTTTTATGTCTACCGTGTAGGATATACACAGAAGAATAATTGAGAAATTTTATTAAGAGATCTTAAATTTGAGACATCCTACAATGTGTCACACAGGTAAGTAAATATTATCTCATTGAGTTTAAAAAAAAAAACAATTGAAATAGGTACTATTATTAATTCTAATTTTACATGTAAGAAAACCAAGGCTAAAGACATTAACTCGCATGAATAAATAACAGAGCTAGGATTGATGACCAGGTCTGTTGACGCCAGAGCCTGAGATCTTCACGGCCGTGAAGACCTGGAGCTTCATTATCAGGGGCTTCAGATTTATTTTTTCTACAGGCCATGAGAAGGCTGTTAATCAGCAAAGGAATATTATCAGATTTCTATTTTAGCAAATCCCCTTGTTACAATGTGGAGGAGAGAGACAAGATTTGAGGCAGATGAGTTAGTCAAAAAGGTAAATTCAGTTCAGGTAAGAGGAAGTGAGTATATAAACTGGGTCAGTGTCTATGTAGGTAAATGGGAAGGAAATAAATTCAAAATATTAAGGAGATCCACTCAGCAAAGCTAGGTACCTGAACAGACTTTAGGGGTAAGGCAAAAAGAAGAGTTGATAATAATTTCCAAATTTTAGCTTGGGCCACAAGAGAAATGAAAACGCTGTTTTTTTTTTGTTGTTGTTGTTTGTTTGTTTGTTTTTACTCTGACTGTGTTTATATTGCAAACCAAAGCATCACAGAAACAGCAAGAAAGATATAGAGAACATAATTAGTTACTGGGCTTCCCAGGTGGCTCAGTGGTAAAGAATCCACCTGCCAGTGCAAGAGACGCCAGAAACTCAGTTTGATCCTGGGTTGGGAAGACCCCCGGGGGTAGGAAACGGCAACGTGCTCCAGTACTCCTGCCTGAAAAATCCCATGGACAAAGGAGCCTGGCGGGCTACAGCTCATGGGGTTGCAAAGAGTCGGACACGACTCAGTGACTCAGCATGCGCACACACATAATCACTTACTAGGTTTTTGTTTCCAAAACCTTAAGGGGCAACTACTGAAACGGAACACGGCAATGTTTTCTGTGATTGTGTGACTATAGCTAGATTCCCGGAGGCAGCGTAATCACAAGAATCCAACATGACAAGGCAACATCTCATGGAATAAACCTCTTCGTTCCTAACCTAATTGGTATCCCTATCTCTTCCTAAATATAGGCACATTTTGAATACAAAACAATTTAATGCTGGTGAACTTGGTTTTAATCAAATTCAGCTATAATTATTCAGATTTATAAAACACAATCAGGCAATGATTATTTACTTATTTAAAAACAAATTTTGCTGGAAAAAAAGAAAACACAATAAAACTGCTTTTGTACAGGCCTTGCAGTATAATTATATGGATTTGAAATACAATATACCTCTAATGCTTACACACTGACACATGCAATATGCCTGATGATTTTCATATATTATCTCAATTATCACAACAATTCCATGATTTGTACTATTATTATCTCCGTGATTTTAATGATAAAGAAACCAAGGCTTAGAAAATGTATTTATCCAAAATAATTTCTGTAGAAGAATGAATGTTCAAACTCAAATCCCTCTGCTCAAAAATGTATGTTGCCATCACATGTTTTTCACAGTTTTTCTTTTCAAGGTATTTTTATGATAAGGTGGCACACTAATAAAGAATCCACCTGCCAATGCAGGAGAAACAGGCTGGGTTGAGAAGATCCTCTGGAATAGGAAACAGCAACCCACTCCAGTATTCTTGCCTGGAAAATTTCAGGGGCAGAGGGGCCTGGTGGGCTACAGTCCATGCAGTCACAAAGAGTCAGGACTGAGCACTCCACTCCACTCCACGGTAATTTAAAGTGTGAATCAATCAAGTACACAGCAATGATGTTACAACTAGTTGGTTCAGAAATATGAGATATACTTGTTTTCCATTATAAAAAAGCAGTATGTTTAGTCATGTTGTTTGACAGAAACATAATTACTCTTATACCAGTAATTTCTACAATGAATGACTTTGAAAATTCAATTATTCACTTCAATTAGTTATCTTACTTAATGTGTATCATCAAAGAAACAGTATATGTCAGTATAACATTAAACATATTTCACTTGAAATTCTTAATTACTCTAAATATATCAGGGGATTCAATTTGCTTTGTAAAAAACACATAACACTGCTTAAATGGGGCTTCTTCACGTAACTTACCAAAGAGATGACCTAAAAATATTAGGAGGGCAGAGACTCAAATAGTGAGATATAGATACTACTTCAAAGTTTTTAATTTATAATGTTTTTTCACATGAAAAATTGATTCACTTACTGTTTCTTTTGTCAAATTACATGTTATGATTATACTAAATACTTTACAAGTATCTCATTTACTCATTGTGGCAAAACAATATAGTAGATTTTAAATTGAGTCCCCAAATGAGGAAACTCAGGCTCAAAGAGATTAAGCTACTCTTTAGGTTACATAGCTATATGCAGCAAACACTGCAACCTGGTCATTTAGATGAAAAATAGAGTATATATATTTTTATAATTTTTAAGTAATTATAAAAGACAGTCTATGTAATGTACTTTTAATTTAGAATCTATTTTCTCCTATGTCATAGGTGTTTTAGACTTTGCTCTGAATTCAATTGTTCTTTTATAGCATATACGTCAAGATGCACATCTGAAAAAAATTAAATGTCCTTTTAAAGTAATCACGAGGATAACTGGAATGAGTGACATAAACAAGAATACCTTTTAAACACCCACTGCTTTAAAAATGAGGACACAGTTAATTTCTCCAAGTCAACCAAAAATACTTTGTATTTTTTGTTTTGCCATAATTCATCACTTTTGAATTCCTTTAGGGCATTTGTACTCTTGCCTGGCAAATCCCATGGACGGAGGAGCCTGGTGGGCTGCAGTCCATGGGGTCGCTAGGAGTTGGACACGACTGAGCGACTTCACTTTCACTTTTCACTTTCATGCATTGGAGAAGGAAATGGCAACCCACTCCAGTGTTCTTGCCTGGAGAATTCCACAGACGGGGGAGCCTGGTGGGCTGCTGTCTATGGAGTCGCACAGAGTCCGACATGACTGAAGCGACTTAGCAGCAGCAGCAGGTATTTGTAGGTAGTCCTGAAAATACTCTGTTATTCAAACATTAAAAATAAAATTTCATCTCCCCATATGCATATTACAGTATAGCCATCAATCTTTGCAGCATTCCTCTTTTTATAACTGAGGATTTATAAGCATCTTATGGATAAAATCCCATAGTCAGGAGGCCATTACAAACTTTATTTTCTTGCCACCAACCTTTGTGTCCCACTCCCTGCCTCCATTTCTTTCCCATCTCACTGCTAACCGTTCAGAATTCTCAAGCCCCTGCAGGACTCAGGTGTATAATCTGGATTTCTTCTTGGAAAAGTGCCAGTGGATAGAAGTTAGAGCAGGCAGCTTGATGTAATGAAGAGTCAGAGATCTGGGCTTTGTTCATATCAACTGTCAGGGCTTGGATACATCCTAAATCTCTCCAAACGTTTGTGGCTAGGGACATGCTTCATTTGAAGAGACAGGGTAAGGCTTTCCAATAATGTTAATAAAATGTCAGATGCATGGGGGGATTTAATAACTGGTGGCTTTAATTTAATTGCTATTAATATAAGGAAACCCCTTCCAATAATCAGACTTGGGCAACAACATGATGAACTAACTGGTAAGGAGAGATAAACTTGCTGTCACCTAAAGGTCCTTAGAAGAGTTTAGACAATGATCGATCCTAGACTCAAGTAAAATAGTCAGTTTAGTTTAGTTGCTCAGTCGTGTCCAACTCTGCGACCCCAAGGACTGCAGCACGCCAGGCTTCCTGGAGCCTGCTCAAACTCATGTCCATCGAATCGGTGATGCCATCCAACCATCTCATCCTCTGTTATCCCCTTCTCCTCCCGCCTTCAATCTTTCCCAGCATCAGGGTCTTTTCCGATGAGTCAGTTCTTCACATTAGGTGGCCAAAGTATTAGAGTTTGAGCTTCAGCATCAGTCCTTCCAATGAATATTCAGGACAGATTTCCTTTAGGATGGACTGGTTGGATCTCCTTGCAGGCAAGGGGACTCTCAAGAGTCTTCTCCAACACCACAGTTCAAAAGCATCAATTCTTCTGCGCTCAGCTTTCTTTATACTCCAACTCTTACATCCATACATGACTACTGGAAAAACCATAGCCTTGACTAAACGGATCTTTGTTGGCAAAGTAATGTCTCTGCTTTTTAATATGCTTTTTTCCCAAGAAGCAAGCATCTTTTAATTTCATGGCTGCAGTCACCATCTGCAGTGATTCTGGAGCCCAAGAAAATAAAGTCTGTCCCTGTTTCCATTGTTTCCCCATCTATTTGCCATGAAGTGATGGGACCGGATGCCATGACTGTAGTTTTCTAAATGTTGAGTTTTAAGCCAACTTTTTCACTCTCCTCTTTCACTTTCATCAAGAGGCTCTTTAGTTCTTTGTCGCTTTCTGCCATAAGGGTGGTGTCATCTGCATATCAAAAGTTACTGGTGTTTCTCCTGGAATTCTTGATTCCAGCTTGTGCTTCATCCAGCCCAGCATTTCACATGATGTACTCTGCATATAAATTAAATAAGCAGGGTGACAATATACAGCCTTGACGTACTCCTTTCCCGATTTGGAACCAGTCTGTTGATCTATGTCCAGTTCTAACTGGACAAGCAAAATATGGAATGATTATTGGGATTCTTCTAATTCAAACACTTTTGAAGTACTCTTACCTGATCTAGTCCCAAACTAGAGCTCTGGTGTTTAGCTTAGAGTGAGGTTATTGAAAAGGGGCTTTCATACAGAATGTTCCGAGTTCAGCAGAGCAAATTTTATACATTCATGACAGTGGTTAATGGGCTATGTTAGAGAAGGTGCATGAATTTGAATCTAAGCATATGTGGGTCAAACATGGGCTGTTCTATATTATTAGTGTGACAGGAAGAAATTTACTTAACTCATCTGAACTTATTTCCTCATCTTTAAAATGGGCTAATACCTATATATTCATTTAGAATATAAAAAATTAAGGTATATAAAACACTTGGGATGGTTCTTTACATATAGTAGATACATAATAAACACTACTTTTCTTCATTTACTTTCTTTACTATTAGTTAAGTGTCTCTTAAACCAGCAAGAGGAACTTGAAGTTGGTAAAACCTCATAATATTTATTGAAAACATTACTTTGTAACCAACTGTATCATTTTAACATGACACTGTATAGTGTAAAGTAATGATATTTATCTTATTCATTACAGCTTCCAGAGAAAATAATTACTTAAGATAATTTGGAGTACAATGAAATACTAGGAGTATCCAGTGGAACCATTCTCAGAATACATAAATTTCTAAGTACAACCAGTAAAAAAGGCAACAACAAAAAAATCTGCCTTCATTATCATGAGCACTATATAAAAATGAATCGGTATTGAGACATTTTGAGAACTCTTTTTATACGATCAGGTTTTTGAAATGAAAGAATACAATTAGTCTGTGAGAAAAGCTGACCAAATACGGCTAACTGAAATAAGAGAATGCAAATTTCCACAGAATCAGGTTTCACTTGAATTTCAGATCAGTAACAATACGGTACAGTCACATTATTTATAAGCTCAGATCATTTCCTTTAACTAAAATAACATTTGCAGTAACCTGCAAGATTGGAATTAGTAGCCCACACGGCAACTGAGAAATCAGACACTGATTGGTTTGAGGCCTTGTTCCAGATCACGCAGTGAGTAGAAATGGTACTTGAATTGGAATCTTGGTCTGCTTTATTCCAGGGCCTCCTCTGTATTTGCATCGTGAATGACTACAGAAGACGCACTGGATAATGTGAGCAAGGACAGGCAGAGGCACCCACGCTAGCAGCCGGCACCGGCTCCCTGACTCCTGGCCCAGCCCCGCGCCTGCAGGCAGCCCCGGCAGCACAGCGTGCCACCCGCCCCGGGCTCCCACTTAGACTTCCGCCAAGACATGTGTGCCAGCCCTGGATCCTGGACAGGCTCCAGTTCCTGCTTCCCCATTCTGGCTCTCAAGCTGCAGAACAAAATGCCATACGTGAGACCAGTCACCGCGCTGGGGCACACCACACACTGGGTACTGCCCCCTGGGTACTGCCCCCGGGTGGGGCTGTCTTGCCTGTCTCCTGGACCCACTGCCCATCATGGTGGGTCTAGACCTTTATCTCACTCTTCAAGGGCCTTTGTTCCCAAACCCCTCTTCTTACTCCCAACATATCGTTTTCTATTTGCTTAAAGAGGCAGAATTCCAGGAGGAGAGAAAACGCTATCTTGTCTTATTTTCATGTCTGCCTGATTTGAATCTCAGCTTTTCCCCTCATTTGCTGGTAATATTGGTCAAATCACTTAATCTCTATGTACTCAGGCTTCTATTTCTTTAACATGAGAATCATGACATTTGCTTCCAAGAGTTAATGTGACTAACAATGTGTTTAGTATAGTACCTTGCTCAAAAGAGCTCTTATTAGGCCTATAATTATTATTATTGTTATAATATGTATGTTAGGTCCTATGCCGTCTTTCCTACCCTGCTCATCTCCTCTGGAACTTGTCTCCTTAAGTCAATACTCTACTCTCTAGGACAGTTAGAACTGGGAGGGAGTTTAGAGGTGTTTGAACCATCTCCATCTCTTTTTTACTTTTTACCAATAAGCAACATGATGAAGCCCAGAAAATAGGAGGGATGTGCTCATAGCAAAGCTGGTTTGGGAATTTAAGGCTTACGATTCCTAACACTGGGTGGTTTCCTTTACCCCCAACTCCCAGTGGCTTCTTTGTCACCTCTTTCTGCAGCACTGCCTGCGAGCCTCAGCAGAGCTTTCGCTAGGCCTTCCAGACCCCTCCAGATCACATCCTACGGTCTCCCTGCTTTTCCTTAAGATTTCCTCAAATAATACACAGCTGTGCTCCTCCTTCCCCTATCCTCTGTCCCCCAAAGCACCCACAACTGAGCTTTCAACCTGCTATCTTGACTGAAATGACCAAATCCCAGTGTTTCTCAATAAATTTTCTCCTCTTCCAGGCCATACATTTGCTTTGTTCATTGCAATGACCCACATGCCCAACACAACATCGTATGCGGAATAAAGTATTCAATACATGTGATATTCGTAACACTGGCTCCCCTATTCTCCACATCCTCTCCTTACTTTGCTGCCTTGGTACTAAATCTCTCAGTCTTCTTTACTCAGCTTCTTTTACTCACCACCTCTCACTGCAGGGATTTTAAAGCTTCGATCGGGTAGGCCCCAAACCCAAAGGACATTTTGGGTCAGCCCAACATTTCTCTCCGTACATTCCCCATTCTCACGGCATGAACAGTTTCTGACTTGCACATCTGTGTGAACGCTCACTTGCTCCAAGGGCACTGCAACTGGTTGGCCTTCATCAACCTGGATGGCTCTGTGCCACCTCCAACCTAATGTATACGTGCAAATAAATTCAAATTCCCCCTCATTCCTAATTTCACTAGATCTGTTGACATTAACCCCATTCCCCCAGAATTCCAGGCTTAAAACATGAAAATGTCCTTTGACTCTCTCCTTGTCTTCACTTCCCTCTTCTGTTTACTTGTCTCTAAGCTTGATGTACTTTGGCTGCGTCATGCGAAGAGTTGACTCATTGGAAAAGACTCTGATGCTGGGAGGGATTGGGGGCAGGAGGAGAAGGGGACGACGGAGGATGAGATGGCTGGATGGCATCACTGACTCAATGGATGTGAGTCTGAGTGAACTCCGGGAGTTGGTGATGGACAGGGAGGCCTGGCGTGCTGCAATTCATGGGGTCGCAAAGAGTCGGACACGAGTGAACGACTGAACTGAACTGAAGGTTGATGATCCCCTCAAACATTTTCTTTGCCTCAACCTCCACCCACAGCCATCCTCCTTGACCTTCCTAATTCTAATTCATCCTTCCCAAATATTATTTCCTCAGTGAAACCTCCCATGAACTCAGTTTAAACCAGGCTTTGTATAGTTTCCTCTTATGTCTTTTCCTTCTTTTTCACTATTATTTTATACGTATTTGTTTAGTCATCTGATTAAAAATCCCAAGAAGGAGACACCATCTCTCTTTGGTATCTCTCTTTTCTTTATCGTTGCCTTCTCAAAGCCTCACAAATCGTCTGTCATGTGCAAAGATCTCCACATGCTTGTTAATAGGAAATTAATAATTATTTCTTAAGAATTTTGCCCAAAGAACTTTCACACCTGTTTTCATTTGGCCCTCATAGTATCATTGAAGCAGGGATGTTTTACATTAGATTTCTAAAGAGCTTCACCAAAAAAAAATGCTTTAAAAAATGTTTTACACACAAAAAGGGGGCTTACTTTATTTGAGGGGAAAAAAAAGGGCCTGAGTAGAACCTACAATTTCCTTATTATACCAGATGAATGAGGTATTTCTATGCTTAGATTAATTGAGTCATCCGTCTTTTAAAAATGAATGTGCCATCATTACAAGAAAGACTCGAAGGAGCCACAGCTCATGAATCATGGTTTCAACTGTGTCCTTGTTGTAGGCTGACTCAGTTTCTCCAAAGAAAACCCTCTGATGCTGACTTGCTCTAAATCACTGACTTTTCTTTCCTCAAATTTGATTTAAACAAAACGGTAAGAAATGGAAGAATATGGTTTCTACCCAGATAGATGGGGTGCTGAAGCAAATGGTTCGTCTGGTGGAAAAAGCAGGTATTTACCATTCGCATTTGCAAGGGTCAAGAAACTGCCTGCCGCAATCCCTTCTCCTCTGAGAAAAACAAACAAAGCTCAATCCTATAAAATCTCTCACCCTAAATTACCCTTTTGTCAAAACATTAACATACAATGGGATACTCAAAAGCCAGGGTTAGAGAAAAAGTGGTTTGGGCATACAAAGATGATAACATAAGCAAAGTAGCCAAGTCTTCAATTTGGAGACTATTCTCAGTTACAATGTTGAAGAAGAGAATGAAATAGCTTTGGGGCTAGGAAGGTCCATAACAGCCATATTTGTTGGTCTCCTAAACTTAAAAGTAGATTAAAAAATATGCCACTTGCATTCAGTTGTGCAATGTTACTTATTTATTTTGGTGTAATCTATTCCCTTGAACAACAATTTTTGCATTGTTTTCTCCTCTGCATTATGTAACAGTTACACTATTAGTCAACATTTCTTAGTATATACCATACTAAATACTTATATATTTAATTTATAATCTCATTTAATTCTTACAATATGTGTTTAAATAAGTCACTAGTATCTCCATTTGGCACCTGCAAACTAGCCTTCAGAAATATTAAACATCTTGCCCATTTTCCTTATATCAATAAATGATGGAAGCTGAGTTTAAAATCCAGATCTTTTGAATTTGCAAATTCACCTCTTCTCTGCTATGATACAGTATCTTTGCAAGTGCCAGTTCTTAAGGCATAAAGTGTCTAGACTTGTGTCCTGCAAAGTATATTTAAGAAAAGAAGCAACACTTCAGAGTACAGTTTTCAGAGTTAGACTGACCTGGGTTTGAAGCCTAGCTTAGCCTATTTCTCTCCTTAAATCTGTGGAAAGTTATTTATTTGTATACAATTATTTACTGATAAAGTGGGACTACTATCTTGACAGTTATTCCTTCATTTATAGAAAATATTAATAAACATCTCCTATGTGCCAGGTATCATGCTGGATGGTAGGAATAGAGTGATACATGAGTAGAAGAGGCCCATGGCCCTCACAGAGTGTGCAAGCTAGATTTCCAGAATTCATACCACTGTAATTATTCAAAAACATGGAGTATCTTAATATTCAAATGGTTTAACCACTACTGAGCAAAGCCCTTCCTAATTAATTAGTTAATTTTCCTCTTCTTGAATGGCTCTTCTATGCAGAAGCCCTGCTTAACATAAATCTATAGGTAATGACTCATTTACATATGCATCTATTTAAGTAGGCACGCGAGCATGCACACATGTGCACAGACTCACATCTAGAAAATATTCGAGGTGGCCTGCGAGTTAAATTAAGAACTTCTTAGCTGGTTGCCCTTAGCAACAGTCTTCAGCAGCTCTGCCTAGTTGGCCAGAACAATTCCTTAAAGGGAATGAAGCATTCAAAGTGATTCAGCTAATAAATGGAAGATAAACTACCTTTAACTGGACTTCATTCAGACGGATGGACACAGGGGTTGATAATTCTACTTTAGTTGGGATGGAGAAAACGCTGGTGCTGAGAAGCTGGCCACAGAGAGGGAACATTTCCAATGATCTCCTTTCCCAGAGCACCAAGACTGCCAGATCCTGTGGCAGCACTGAAGCCAGGCCTCATGTCCTAAAAGGACATGACCAGGTCATCTCAAAGGCCCTCCGGCCAATCATTCAATTCTAGTAAAGACAACAGACAGACTCTGGATTCTGAGGCTGTCAGAGAGATGAAAGTCAGTGTCAGTTTATAAGCAATAAAAGCAAAAACAAATCCCTTCCAGCTGTTAGGAAATGGTACATAGTTATAAGATGGATTCCAACTAACTCACAGAATAACTTTACCGTGGGATGCTGTGTTTACAGTCATTCATTTATCCATTCATTTCCTTACCAAGTACTTATCAACTAACTTCTCGCTGTCGGTGTTAGAAAATGAGGGATTTATTTATTTGTTCATTCAACTTATATTCATTGAGTACCTCATTTTCCCCTTTGCTTTCATGAAATGGAGAAGTTCAGTAGAAATTATATGCAGCTAAAAATACCCTAAAAATAAAATATGATGGATGTCATTTTGAGAGAAGTGAGAAAAGCTTTAACAAAACTAGGACACATCCTTCCTCTTTGAAATTAATAGTAGCTCTCTTTACTAAAAAATTCAACATAAAGATTACATAAACCATTTATTCCATAAACATATATTGAGCATTTAGTATGCTGCAAGCACCATACTACTACCTAAGTGTTAAAAATGATAAGCCCCAGTCTCTGACACCTTGTGGTATTTACAGCCTTGTGACAATTCAGCTTAATATGGTAGAAAGAAATTCACAACTCCATGGGAGCAGACAGATGACGTGCTGGCCAGGAATATTTTCCATGAGAGATGACACAAGAGTCCTGAGGATAAGGAGGGATTAGCCATGCTATTAAGATTGATTTGATCTCCCCACTTAGAACCCATACCATTGTAAGGCTCTGGGTAAGCATAGAAGATGATAAACATTTAATTTACTTACAAAATAAACTAACAATATTCTTCCTGGGCAGGGAAGTAGAATGTTTATATGCAATCATTAAATAGCAGTACAAGATGCTAGATGATTCGAAGTCAACAGCAGGTATAAAGTGACTTGAGAGCTCTCAATTGCCAGCCTGCATGCAAGGCACACATTTCAAACTGTTCAAAACTTTAGGATTATTCACTTGAAGGTAAGCAACTGTAGACACGGGCTTCCCAGGTTGCTCAGAGGTAAATAATCTGCCTGCTAATGGAGGAGACACAGGTTTGATGCCTGGGTCAGGAAGATCTCCTGGAGAAAGAAATGGCAGCCCACTCTAGTATTCTTGACTGGGAAATCCCATGAACATAACAGCCTGGCAGGCTATTGTAATTCATGGGGTCACAAAAGAGTCGGACCTGACTTAGCAATTAAACAACTACGCACCTGTAGACACAGCATGTGAACCATTTCAGTAATATCTTCTGAATGGCATATGGGAACACCTTAATAAGTTCACTACAGCTTAACAAGAATTAGATTAAAGGAGTGGAACTGAATCTGTGACTGCTAATAAACGATCTTCAGAACCATCATCTGTGAGGCACAACATCAAATTCTTAACATTAATACTCTGAGACTGACAACTAATTTTGGCAAATCTTCTTTCCCAGACAGGAAGTAATCTTGATATGTACCTAGTTTAAAAAAAAAAAAAAAAAAGCTGAGCCTCTGTAAATCTATTTCAATCCATTCATTATCTCTTCATTTGCTCAAATTTGGTTGTATTGAAACTGAAGTTGCTGAACAGTTCTCCTAAACTGTTCCAGACAGAAATGACGTGAAATAAAATGTCATCAATTAAATGCAAAGAGGACGCATGAACCAACAACTGCAAAAGAAACATTAAGGTTTGCCAGATAGAGCTCTTCTCTACTGATGTATATAAAAAAGGCTTCCATACCGATGCCAGTTGCTCATTCAAAATTCAGAACACCTAGCTGTGCTAGAGGAAAATAAAACAGCTAAGGTTGCCCTTTTGGGTCATAAAATTTAAGAATTATCTTCCATATGAGTGGAATGAAAAATATGCACCTTGATTTGGCTAAGCCTAAAAATCAGCTAAACCTACAAACATGGTCATGCAAGCAAACGTTTAGACTATGGTTTTGTTCATAGAAAGTTGGTTTATCTGAAATCAACTTTTTAAGCCATTTTTCTTTGCTTCCTTAGAACTCAATAAGGCTACCACCTAGACCATCTTTACACAGAAATGAAGCTTTTCATCTGTCAAGGATATTACTGCATCCAGAAATCCCTGTAACAGAAGTAGCAGAGCTTTGACACATGCAAATTTTTGTTGAGTTTCTTGGCTTAACATTAAAAGTATAAATATCTGATAATGGAACTATACATGAAACTGATTTAACTGGAAGTAGGAAGGTATGATGGGCTTCCTTTATAGGTCAGTTGGTAAAGTATCCACCTGCAATGCGGGAAACCTGGGTTCAATTCCTGGGTTGGGAAGATCCCCTGGAGAATGAAAGGCTACCCACTTCAGTATTCTGGCCTGGAGAATTCCATGGACTCTATAGTCCATGGGGACACAAAGAGTCAGACACGACTGAGTGACTTGAAAAAAAAAAAAAAAAAGAAGGTATGATAACACAGCCTTGGAATTCTTAATGGGAAATTTTAAAAAAATTAAAGAATAACCAGAAATGTCTTCATTTAGCTTAACTGTATACCCTCACTTCCACCTATCCCAAGAGTATAAAATCCATTGCATTTCCAGGCTAGGGGCTACCTACAAGAGGTTAGAAATCACAGGAGGTAAGGGACAATTATCTGAAAGTCACTCAACTCTACTTCTGTCCTTACTGTCTGAAATCCTTCCCTGTCTTCAGGGCACAGAGACAATTTTCTTTACTTGACACATATTTGCTGAGTTCATGTACCATACATCTCAGCCCTTCAAGATTCAGTGTAGGTAACACATATTCATTTTGATCATACAAATGACTTTCAGGGACAAGTACCAGTTCTGCCCTCTGCTCTTGGCAGGATCCCAGAAATACCTTGGTTGAATGCTTTGGAAGCATGGTCAGTCCCTAGGAAATGCTTAGGGAGAGACAAAGAAAAGAGAGTCTTTCCCTGGGCTTGCGAACAGAAACCTGGGCTTAAATCCCAGGGCCACCACTACATACTTTGTGACTCTGGATAAGGCACAGTGTCACTTAGGAAGTATAAATATGAAAGAGACTAAAAGAATCCCCAGTCCATTTCCAACAAGTTATTTGATCACCTGAATTATATCTTGGAAAAAATCTCCAGCCAGATACTTGAATATTTGTAGTGAAAAAAATTTAAACTCAATATGCTTCAGTTTCCTCCTCTATAAATTATCAACTTCATACAGCTGCTATATTGAGAAATAAAAGATAACTCATTTCAGAATTCTGTCCACATAATGATGATGACTATTATTTTGAAATATGAATGAGATCAAGGTTAAAGTTTCTTTCTAAATAGTCAGATAAAACCATTACAAAGAGTAAGCCCTGCACAGAGCAAGCAAATACACAGTCCCAATTTCCAGCCTCTTAAACCCTCTGACCATCTTCATCTGAGAACTTTATTGGAATTCAACTTAGTACTTTAACAGAAGAACAAGGTACAGTTTGCATAGCCCTGGTTTCCTATTTCTCTACAGTTTTTTTTTTTTTTTTTTTTTTTCGTTGCAAACTTTTCAAGATAAAGACTCAAAACCCCAGAGAATGCCTGGGGTTTTGGAGAATGCCTGATCTCCCTTCAGCCAAAACAGGCATCCAGTTACTACAATAAATGAGATCATAGCTTCCCTAGTCATACTGCTGTAGATAAGAACCTGTCAGCATTTTCATTATAAAACCTTTTTCTTCCCTCTGGCTTGAGAGACCAACCATAGCAATTTGCTGAGGAAATAGCTCCAGCAAAGGGCAATGCACAAAGCTCAAGCACAGGGAGAAAATGTTTTCATTTTACAGAACTCAAGGAAGGTTTATTTGGGAATTAGGCAGGCTGCAGAGTTCCAAGGAGCATTTCCTCCTGATGGTCATTTGGTCTTTTAAAGAAAGAAAATAAGGTTTACTGGTATGTAAAGCAAAACTTTCTTAGGCAATAACTGTTAGGAACAGGGTTATCTACTTAATACCTTCAAGCACCAATATCTCAGGGAGCAACAGCTTTGATAGCACACACACATTATCCAATCTGTGCTCACATGGAAGGGACTTTGGGGGTTGGGAACAGTCTCTCACAGACTCTCTGGGGTAAAAACACGGAAGGAAGGTTATGCCAGAACTACTTCTCACAGGAGAAAATGGATTATGCATGTTATAATACACTGGAGATAATAAATAAAATCTTCTTAGAAAAAAATGACGGCACAGTGGACACTCGGTAAGTGTGGGTTGATTATAGCTCATATCTCTTCTGGTTACACAGTAAGTATTTCTTTCCTTTTCTTGAATCCTAGATGTAAAAGTGAAAAAGCCCCTTTCTAGGCTCTTTCACACTATGTTCATATGAACAAAAGTGAGATGGGAAGGGATGGCATCTTCCCAGGGAAAGGAACAAAACTAATATCTGAAACTGAAATATGTTGTTGTTCAGCTGTTAAGTCATGTTCAACTCTTTGCTCCTCTGTCCTCCACTATCTCCCGGAGTTTGCTCAAACTCATGTCCATTGAGTCAGTCGGTGATGCTATGTAACCATCTCATCCTCTGCTGCCTGCTTCTCCTTTTGTCTTCAATCCTTCCCATGAACAGGGTCTTTTCGAATGAGCCAGCTCTTCACATCAGGTGGTCAAAGTATTGGAGTTTCAGCTTCAGCATCAGCCCTTTCCGTTAATATTCAGAGTTATTTCCTTTAGGATTGATGGGTTGATCTCCTTGCTGTTCAAAGGGACTCTCAAGAGTCTTCTCCAGCACCACAATTTAGAGCATCAATTCTTTGCAGCTCCGCCTTCTTTATGGTCTGACTCTCACAGCTGTACATGACTACCAGAAAAACCATAGTTTTGACTAAATAGACCTTTGTCGGCAAAGCACACATCTATTCAATGGCTACAATGTGCCAGGCATATTAATTGCTTTCTCATTTGACTGGTATAATGAACCCATTAAATAGACCATCTCCATTGCATAGATGAGGAAATGAAAGCTCAGAGAACTGAAAGAGTTTCCCTAGCATCACAAAGCTAACGGTCCAATCACAGGACACCTTCAAATACCAATCTCTACACTCAGGATGTGTTTCCTATTTCTGTTTGCCTCCCCAAGGGCACACTCAGGTTTAACTCACCCAGATTTAGCTTATCTCTCTGCTTTACCCAGATGACAGGATAGGCATTACTTTGCCCACAAAAGTCCGTCTAGTCAAAGTATGGTTTTCATGTACAGATGAAATTATGTATGGTAATCATGTATAGATGTGAGAGTTGGACCATAAAGAAAGCTGAGTGCAGAAGAGTTGATGCTTTTGAACTGTGGTGTTGGAGAAGACTCTTGAGAGTCCCTTTGTCTGCAAGGAGATCCAACCAGTCCATCCTAAAGAAAATCAGCCCTGAATATTCATTGGAAGGACTGATGCTAAAGCTGCAACTCCAAAACTTTGGCCACCTGATTTGAAGAACTGACTCATTGGAAAAGGCCCTGATGCTGGGAAAGACTGAAGGTGGGAGGGGAAGGGGATGACACAGGATGAGATGGTTGGATGGCATCACCGACTCGATGGACATGAGTTTGAGTAAGCTCCGGGAGTTGGTGATGGACAAGGAAGCCTGGCTTGCTATAGTCCGTGGGGTTGCAAAGAGTCAGACACGATTGAGCGACTGAGCTGAACTGAGAATAGGATCTAGTCTAACGCGCTTCCCCTCCTCCTCTTCCTTTCTCCCTTCTTCCACCCAGGGAGAAGGTACACCTTCAATGTCACATCATTATCTTCTGCTGTTATGTTCTTTCAACACTCCCAAAGAAGTGCTAGATCACAGATATCAGTAGTAGACGTGAGTTCAAAGCCAAACTCTTTTCTTTCTGACCTAGTTCAAGGTCTTGAAAAGACCAGATTAATTTGTTATCTCCAACAAAGTCTTTTCTAATATCCTAAAGGTAATCATTGATTCGCTGGTCCTCTCAGACAACCCTGTTGTCTGGAGTAGGGTTTCCTGTTGAGGTATAAAACTACTTTTAAAATATAAATGATTTTATGGATCCTCACTTGATATTAGTTGTACATATGAAGAGATGATATCACACATGGATTAATGGTTTTCTTCATAGAGCTATTTTGAGTAGCATGTGAGTTTACTTATGTGAGGTCCTTAGAACAGAACCTTGTGCATGAACATTCAATAACATTTAACCCAACCTTCTGTGTTTATTGGGCTTCCCAGTGGCTTTTTCTGTGGCTTTCCCTTGTTTTTTGTGTGCATATTTCTTAGTGCTGGTTCAGTAGTTAAACTGAAAGCATCTCAAGGCAGCAACTATATCTTACTGTGTTTGAGTAACCATGAGGTACCCACCAGAATGCTAAATATAATAGGGAGGAGAGAAGTAGTTACTGATTCTGGACAAATGTATCTACCTGTCCTCAAAAATGGAAATTTTTGCAAAACATAAAGAGAACAGTTGGAGACACAATTCCAAGGGGAAAATCAAAGTCTTCTAATCTTAGACAGTAAACCAATATACATGCTAGTAGCTACCAACCATATTATTTGAAAGCTTATGGAAGTGATATCATGAACCTCCATTTACTGCTATCATTATTTGAGATGTAATGCAGTGATATTAACTCCTGGTTGGTTTGGTCTATGCTGTGGATATTAAGGCATTCAGAGTACATCGGACAGCATATTAGAGATTGTGACTATTCTTAGCATGCTCGCTCATCAGATAAAATGTTTTAAATCACCTCAGAAACTTGGATAAAATTTTAATAAAGATAAGGAATATCATCAAAAATAACATATTTTATGTTAGGAGTTACACACACATACACAAAAATGATGCTTAAAAATATTATGCTACTTATGAGGTTTCTAGAAGCTATAATTTAGGGCAATGTTCTTACTTCATTTGACCCACTCATTTAAATTTTCATAGGAAAAATGATTACTGAGTATTTAATCATCACTGCAATGTACAGTGTGTCCATAAGGCTAAAAAGAACATTCATATAGGTAAATAAAGATAGAAATATAGATGGAAAAATTATAAAAGGAGCATTGAATGATTTCTACTGTACTACATCTAGAGTTAAAATCTGTGATTTATATTGAAATAAATCCATGACCTTCTGAGAAAAAAGGCTTAAATGCAACAACATCCTCTTGGCATATTATATTTATAATCTATTAGTTCCTCCATAACTTACTAAACAAGAATGGCTTACTAGTGATGACATATCTAGGCATCTCACCCTAGACAGCAGGTATATCAGTCAGAGTTCTCAGAGAGAGAGAAAGAGGTTGCCTATAGGGAATCAGCTAACTTCATTATGGAGGCTGAGAGGTCCCGAGACGTGCAGTCGGCAAGCTGGAGACCAAGGAGAGCCGACATGTAGTGCTGGTCCAAGTCTGAAGCCCTGAGAACCGATGGTGAGGAGAGTCAGTGGTGCAAGTTCTAACCTAGAAGCCAGCAGACCTGAGACTCAAGAACTGAAATTTCATTTTGAGACCCAAGGTCAGAACAGACTGATATCCCAGGTCAAAGCAGTCAAGCAAAAGAAGTTTCTTCTTGCTTAGCCCTTTTGTTCTATTCAGATGTTCAACTGACTGGATGAGACCCACTCACCCACTTTAAGAAGCCCAATCTGCTTCATTCAGTCTAAAGATTCAAATGTTAATCTCATCCAGAAACACCCTCACAGAAACACCCAGAATAACTGGCCAAACACCTGGGCAGTTCATACTGGCCCACTCAAGTTCATACATAAAATTAACCATCATACCGGGGTAACACGTTGAGTAATGCCTAGTCTATGTTTCAGGGAACAAAAGTTCTAGGAAGTCTGAAAGCACAACAGGTTCTCAGAGGCAAACTGCTAAAGAAAAATGAGAAATGAAATAACAAAAAACACACCACTTATTTTTCAACAAACTCATTCAGCAAATCTTTACAGGGACCCACAGAATTCTCCCAATCATTCAACACATACATATTGGCTGCTTTGTATGGAACAGGCACAGGTCTATTTACTGGATCTTTTAGGTAGTATACTAAATAAATAAATAAATAAATGGCCCCTTACCCAAGGAGCTCATGGTTCAGATAGACAAATAGGATAGGTAAACTGAATTTGCAACTGAACGTTAAAGTTAAGATTCAAGTATTAAGTACTGAAGGCTGAAGGAATCCAGTGGTAATTTAATCCAGAAGGGACTGGAGATGGTTTTACCGTATGGACTTTGGAACTTTACTTGAATATCCCTAAGTGAGTAAAAGGTAAAAGGCTTCATAACAAATATAAAGAATAAGTCTGAGATTTTGCAAGATCTTCTAAATTCTAATATTCAACATTCCTTTTTGTGAACATATTTTAGTGACTGCATAACTTTAATCCTCTTTGCCTTTTGTTATTTAGAGTTTCTTTCCCCAAATGACTACTAAAAAATAAAATTTGAAAAGGACCTTGAACTGGCAAGTATACTTTGTCAAATAGGACACAAAGCCTATACAACCTGCTTCTTTGGGACATGCAGGACCTCTTTCATTCATTAGCTCATTTTTCATTTTCTCTTTCTGGGTCAGATTTAATCTAGGTTTTTGTGGGGGTTTTTTTCTTGGTGTGAATTATATAAACTTCTTGATTCTGCCTTTTGTGGCATTAAAACACTTAACAATGTGTTTGGTAGTTTTAAAGTACTCCTCATGTGCTCTTAAGTGAATTTCAAAGTGCTTGATTGAAGAACACTGTTCAGTTGACTATTAACAGTCTCCAAATTTTTCACCAGTCTGCAAAGTAGCCTTAATGAAACAGGAGACAAAAATATGCACTGAATATTTATCACATTTGAGGCACTGTGCTAAATGTTTTCATGTGTGATATATCACGTAAACCTTAAGGCAGTCCTGTAAACAAGCTGTTATTTTTTCCTGCTTTTTACAGATAAAACCTGTCAATTTCTCTTCTCTCACTTTCATTCTCAGAACTTCTAGTTTGTAGTTGGAGGTCATGGCATATAAACATAACACTGAGTTAGAAATTAGGAGACCCGGTTTCTAGCTGTGGCTCTGGGACACAGTGTGTGATCTTTAGAAAGTCACCTCCTGAATGCGTCAGTAACCTTATGTGGGAAATGAGAACATGAAAACTATAGGATATGGTATATTAGATCACACTCTTCTCAAAAAAAAAAAAAAAAAGCATTTACTATAAGGCTGAATCTTCTTACAGATGTGCTTTGCATTCAAACTCAGAGTTATGCCCAGGAGAGAAGGTATAAATTAAAATTTTTGCAAATTGACTCCTAACATATAGGTCCAAAGAGGAAGTTGCCATTTGAAAGAACCCCATAGTTAATTCTGGAAATGAGTGTATGCTCTAGACATGAACTATTTGGGCTCAAATTTTAGATCTGTTATTTGAAAGCCATGTGACTTCAGGCAAGTTACTTAAACTCTATATGCCTCAGTTTCCCCATGTCTAATATGGAGACAACTCTTATAACCCATTTCTGAAGATTATAATGAGAATTAAATGAGTTGACCTTTGCAAAGCATATGTAACAGGATCTGAAACATCTGCTGAGACAGGGATGAATGCCTTAACTGTGTAAATAGCTATTAACTTGATGTACCCATTTTGACCACTTGGATTTTTGGCATTTCAGAAATTTTTAAACTGGAATACACCAATATAGTCTTGGGAACTCACACCCCATTAACTCAAAGTCTGATAGAGTTTCAACTTTATTCAGAGGGAAACAAATTGATTACTTCTTATAAATCAACAAGGTAGAGCTATTTAAAGCTGGGGAATGTTATAACATATAATGTAACTTGCCATCACTAAAATGAATGTAGCAGTATCAATCACCAAGAGTCATAAAAGATTTAAAATATATCTCAGTAATTCTACTTATTCTAGACTATACAAAGGAAATAATTTCAAATAAGAAAAAGATTTATTCCTCAAGATATGCTTTTGATAGTAGAAAATTGGTGGGGACGGGGGGCAATTTTATCTTTTGGGCTTCCCAGGCGGCATAGTGGTTAAAGAATCTGCCTGCCAATGCAGGAGATGCAAGAGACCCGGGTTCGATCCCTGGGTCAAGAAGATCCCCTGGAGTAGGAAATGGCAACGCACTCCAGTATTCATGCCTAGAAAATTCCATGGACAGAGGAGCCTAATAGGCTATAGTTAATGGGTTGCAATAAGTTGGACACCTGAGTGACTGAGCCTACAGCACAATATTATCTTTGGGCTGAAGATTCAAAAATAAGAATGTTAATCTGTTATATAGCTATTAAAATATATAAAATCACTCAGTTGTATCCAACTCTTTGTGACCCCATGGCCTATACAGTCCATGGAATTCTCTAGGCCAGAATACTGGAGTGGGTAGCCTTTCCCTTCTCCAGGGATCTTCACAACCCAGGGACAGAACCCAGGTCTCCCGCATTGCAGGCGGATTCTTTATCAGCTGAGCCACAAGGGAGGCCCATTAAAATATATACACAAATTCTAATATTCATTTAAAACATTCAGAAGTAAACACTATGATACAACTAAATTTTTTAAATGAAGATATATGTGGACCACCACCAACAAAATAGTACCAGGAAACTAGAAAAATATACATTAAAATATTAGTAGGTTTGATCTCCAGTTGTCTGAGACAATAGGGCTTTCTAAAATTTGTTTTCCTTCTGATTTTATGGTTTTTAAATTGATTTTAATGAACACAAATTATAAAATAAAAACAAAGAATATACCAACATAGACACTGGTAATATTCATATAAATAAAAACTGTTCTACAAACGACCAATATACACAGTGATATAGTGATTAATGCATCCTCTGGGACCACCCCTCTTTGTAACAAAATTTGCTGTTTTAAATAAACAAATGAGCAAATAAAACCACTTTACCACCACAGAAACTTGAAACTGAGGTTTGGAGAGGCTTGGAAACGCCTACAGGCTGGTGGGAACTGTCCACCAGAGAGGTGCTGACAGACTACAACCTTGGGAGCTTGTAAAATCACCCTCTGGACGTTGAGAGGCCACAGACCAGTTCCCTTTCCTCTTTCTCCTCTTTCTGATGTCTTTCTCCCTTTTCATCATCTTGTACTTTTCTTCCTTCCTCTCTGTCTCCTACTTTCTCTGTCTGGTAACTATGGAGATTGGGGTGGGGGCAAAAAATGACCCTTGGAAAGGATAGTATCCTACTATCTAGGAGAGTATCTAACCTTTGTAGATGTTTAATCATGCTGGATTATGTTTTTTCTTTCCTTTTACTTCTCTAGTAAAAATTTCTTCCTTCTTTTGATTCACTCCTCTTTTTCTCTATTTTCTTTCATTTAAATCTCTCTTTCTTAGTCTCATTGTTCTTTCTTTGGGGAGAGTCACCGTTTAGACAAGAAAGAGGTTGATTTCTACCAGATGATTCCTTTCCTTTGAGAGGTCAAGCATTTTTTGTAATGTCTACACATACACTAGAAGAAAAAAAAAAAAGCAGGTTGCAGGACTCTATAACTTTTCCAAGAACTTCTCTCTATCATAATCTATCAAACAGGAAATTAAAGGCACTGAATGTGCCTTGGGGTCTTAATGGTTTGATTCTATTGAGTTGTTATATTAACAAATGACTATTTATGGGGAAGAGAGAGGTTCCTTAAGGTATGAGGCATATATCAATAAAATCTTACTTTGAGTTTAAAAGAAAGCAAGGAATAATTGCAGAGAATATAAGACTTTACAAAGCACTTTTATTAAGAAATAATAAATACTAGAGAAATATTAGGGAGTATGAAGATATTAGGAAATATCAGCAAAACTGACATCTTATCTTTTTATGTCTTGCCTGGGAAATGGCGAGAAAAAGGAAAAGAAGGAAAAGGGGCACGTGGGGCTGTGGATCCTTGCAATGTAGTCAAGGAAAGAGAGGAAAACTATAGTCTGCTGTGAAATTACATTCAGAACTTTGATCTTTGCAGAGGGAGAAAACAGAGTTACATAAAGACAAAGCTAACGCTCATTTTCAGATAATGACACAGAAACTATTATGAGCAGAAAAAAGCCTTTCAGAAGCCCTTCTTTTCCATGCAAAGTCCATTCTCATAGGCAGCATTATATGGTTATACCATATGGACTGCAGCAAAAAGAGAACTGATGCAATATGAAAACTTTTTTGAACAACTGTGTTTATCTTGTTGTTGTTTTTCAGTCACTCAGTCGTGTCAGACTCTTTGTGATCCCATGGACCACAACACACCAGGCTTCCGTGACCTTCACCATCTCCTGGAGTTCGCTCAACCTCATGTTCATTAATTTATCTTATGAGACCTTAAGATCAGGTGGGACTGTGGTTTCTGTATTTTAGGGAAGGAAGTAGAATCCCTTCTCTCAATAGATGTGTAATTCCTGGAGAGAAGAATGGCATCATACTTATACTTGTATCTCCAATGTCTATCACAGAGACTGGGATAGAGCCTAGCCCAGAAAGACACTTCACATTTATGTTCATAAGTAATACAGTCAGTTAACTAAACTGAATGGTGACCAGGATGCAGCAAGGGTAGGGCTCTGGAGATTGCTAAGTGACAAAATAATATTATTTGGGGGTTTTGCCTTGAAAGCTCAAATAACTCAGCACCCTTCAAGCCATTACTCCATTTGGGATAATAAGAATAGTTTAAGTACTTTTGAAACAGTCTGGCTTATACGCAAACAAGGTTTTAGACTTTGCCATACTAACTGTTTTCCAGGAAACAAAATAAATATCCATCCTAATAAACTTATTTTCAAACTTCCTAGATAATATTGAAATGAATGCACTTTCAGAGCCTCCATACTGACATACCTCCATGAGTTTTTAATTTTTTTCAACAGCCATTTAAATCCCACTTTCATTGATAAAGATTCAACTAAAATCATCATTTTATTTGTTTCCTTAAATAATGAATATAGTTAGTAGAGTTTGACTTTGAGATCATGGGGACAAAGCTGTTTATTGTCACAACCATCTTACTGGTTGCTTGGTAAGTATTTATCTTATCGATAAATACTTGTTAGTTGAATGGAACAATGGTATCAGTTTTTCATTCATTTTTATAAACACTTTTTGTTTTATGCATGCTTTACCAATATATAAACTGCTCTTACATTTTATATAAACACTTAGCAAAGAGGAAATAACTTCAGAGAAGTAATAATCGAGCTCATAGCAAAATGAACAATTTATCGAAAGAAATACCCTAAGAGTAAAAGAGGTAAAGAGGATCTTCTTATAATTGATGTACCCACTCCCTACAGTGAAGTTATGAAAATAACCAAGGCCATATAAAAGTATCAATCATTTGATGAATGCATATTTACTAAACATTGGATGTATCTCATTTAAACTGCATTCTTTCAATGAGATAGAAACATGCAATGTGGTAGTTATTACTGTGGCCATTTTATCTGTGAAAAAAACTAAGATTTAGAAAAATCATGTATTTAGTAAATGATACATCTAGTTTTGAAATCCAGCCTATAGGATATGCCACTTTCCCACATTTTGTTCTGTTATTATGTGTCAAATAGTGTTGAAGAACTTCACTGGAGAAAGGCTAGAATAGAAAGCTCCATTATTTCCATATCTAAGATTCCAAGGTGGGGACCTTATATCAGCCAGTAAATAATTAACCAACTGTTAAGTAAGGTTATAATATAATCATCAATCCCATTATACAAGGCTTTTAAGAATTATCTTATTCAAACATACTCAGCAAAATAAAATGGAATAGACCCTCTAAAAGTATTAATTTATTTTCAGAGGCTTGGTTTTTTTTTCCAAAGAACATTATCTGCCAACCCACATGATTTAGGTATTTCACTCTACTGACACGGTTTTCTCAGAAATTTGACTTTGTTAAACTGAAACACCAAATGGAATAGAACTTAAAGGAAGTTAAACTAATGTAATTCCCCAGCATTAAAGAAAAAGTGTTTGTAATTATACCAGTTCCCTGCAATACGATCTGAAAATCAGGGAAAACTTAACAACATAAAAGAGACTTCTTTTGAATGTCCTGGGTTCAATGCATATTCAACAACATTCTGCACACCAATAGCTTATCTTATTTGATTATTAGCTTGTATTTAATTGCCCCTGGCAAATAATTCACCTTTGTAACTAATCATTTTGCACTGCAAAGCAATTCTCATATATTTATTGGAGTGGATTTTAAACAGTAGCCATCGCTAAGAGGCTACTGGAAATATAATTAGAAGAGTGAGTAGCTAGATGCATGCGGGAAGCGTTGCAAGTTGTGTGAGGAAAGGAGCTAAAAAGTTAGTTACTGGTGCTGTTCAATTACATACATCTTCCGGACAGCGATGAACATGCAAACCTTCAACAACCCTCAGACCTTTTCAGGGATTTTAAAAGGAGCATGAGGCTACTGTTTAGTATGATCAATATTTCTGGAACTAACTCTAAGGTATAGACTATCAGATTAAGTAAAAAAAAAAATAAAAATAAAACATATATCTCTGACAGTAACTTTATTATTAAATGATTAAATGAAAAACATCATAGGAGAATGTTAGGGCTGTAGAGGATTATCTCATCCATATCTTTCATTTTATAGAAGAAAACCCAGGGTCAGAGAAAGGAGATTCTCTAGGCACAGCCAGTATAAGACTTATGATTTTGACTCCGAATTTTTCCACTAAACCTACGCCTCCTCTGAGCATCATCCATGAAGTTGACTGTGTATGTTCCAGTAACCCCACTGCCTAAGGTGCTTGTCAGCATCCTGTGTAGTCAGTCATGTTATCCTTCAGAACAGAAGAGATCGTGTGGCTTTTAATCACTTATAAAAGTGAATTTTCAGCTATTTCATGTGATGTTCTTTCTCCCTCTCTTCCCCTCTCTCCTTAGAGAATCACCATAGTAGCCACAAAAGTGTTTTTACACAAACAGGCAAGACACCCCCATCCCTCACCACCACAGTTTTTCACAATGAGAAAAAAGTGAAGGTATGTCCCTAAGAATAAGAGGACAGGAACTCGGACCATTAGGGGGCTGAGACTGCTCAAATTCCTGGCTCTGTAAGTCTTTCTCAGGGAGTGCCAGCTCCCAGAGTCTACCAAAAAAAGTTTCAGACGCTGAGCAACGAATGGTAACCTGCTTCGGAAACCTTCAAACCTCATTTCCTTGGGAACACCAATCACCTTTACAAAAAATCTGGGGTGGGACAGTTATTCACAAGAAACTCACTGAATAATCGCGCCACCTCTGGATAACATTTCTGAGTGTTGACTTCGAGTGGATTGTATAAGCTCAGAGAAAAATACACAACTGGGGGCAACACGAGCCTGGCTCCAGGTTTTTCTAAAATAAAAATAGGCTCCTCAGTTTGCAAAGTGCCAGATTGCAAACTGATACGTTTCGTGTCATCTCAAGTCCATCCACCACTCCAGAAAAACCCTGACGGCGGGTCCTGCGGGTCCGGGTGAGTTCAGGAGGAGTGACAAGTTCAGGAGCTGGCAGCTCAGCTGTCACAAGCCCAGTCGCCAGCTAAGTATAGAAAGAGATCCCAAGCTGAGAGCCACCTAATGCGTCCCTTTCCGAGGATTTATCTGCTCTTGGAGCCTCTGTGCATTAGCGATCAGGGTCCCGTCATGAGTCACGACCGAGTTATCAAACCCAGCCACAGATGCCGGGACATCACTGAGGTCCCCGGGCCCCCAAACCCAGCCGGCTCCCAGAGAGAGCCGAGCAAGCCTGAGCTCTGTCACTCTCCCAACAGGCAGACACATAAACAAATAATAAAAGGAATTGTTTGTTCCCCTCCAGGGAGGCAGCATGCATTAAAAAAGACATGAACCTCATCCTACCTTGCATCCAAACATCAACGACAAAGTGTTGTTGGTGCAAGCAACTTTGCAGTGGCAAATCATTGGTGTAAAACAGTCAGGGTCCTGAACAACAAGGGACATTCCTTTCGAGCTGCGGCAGTGGCAGCTCGCTGGGGGACCCGACCACGGTGCTCACCCGGCACATGGAGCGACAGCCTAGAGGCGGCGGCCACTTCGATCGCTGGCCCCGGCGCCCCGCGCGGCCATCCCAGCGCCGGGGTAGAAGCCACGCCGCGGGCAAGTACCAAGCGTCTCGGGGTCTCCCTTCCCTGGGGAACGAGGCGTGGGGGGAGGGACAGAAACAAGAAGGGCTTTCCACCCCCCTCCTTTTGGTGAATTTGGGGGAGGGAGGTAAATTTAAAAAAAAAAAAATCAAAAAATAAAAATAAAAAGGAAGCCGGGCGCTTAGAGGAGGGTTCAAAGGAGGTGGGGCAGTATTACCATGTAAAAGAATGTACCCGCCTACTCGCCCCAGTCACACAAGATTGTCATGCGAGCTGAAGGGGGCTGAAATTATTCTCCCTGAAGGGGAAAAAAAAATACTGCAGCTCCCGGTTTGGTAAAAAGCCAATGGCTTGCTGCAATCCAGAGTCACCGTGGGGAGCGCTGGCCGGACGAGTGGGGTGGGAGGGGGTGCGCGCGCGGCTCGCCAGCCTCGCCCAGCCAGCCCGCGCGCCCCGGGCCCCCCCCGCCCCGAGGAGTCCCGGGGTCCCAGTGGGGGTGCTCCGGGCGCTGCTGGGACCCGGAGATCTCACTGGGCTCTCTTTGCCTCTGCTGCCCTCGGAGAGGCGACCTCCGAGCTGTCCAGGTGAGGGGAGAGGCCCACGCGGAGCCCTGCAGAGAGCATCCTCCCCTCCCTCTGACTTCAGCTTGCCTGAGTTGAGGCCGGTACAGGCACCTGGGCCAGAAGTGGGCTGAAAACGGCTTCCCGAGGGCCCTACACCTCCTTGACTTCTGTGTCAGCGAGCCTACTCACGCCCTGAGTGGTAGATTTGGCCTCAGCCAGGGCTTTATCTGATACAACATTTTTTTAAATTCAAAACGGAAGAGTCCGCCCCCTCCCTACCTTGACGTCTTAGGGGCTCTAGGAAGCTCCAGAAGTGTTACTGTTGTTCCGGAAGTATGAATGACAAGATTGGTGGATGCTGTATTGATTTTTTCTTTTTCTTTTTTTAAGTGAGGCTGTCAAAATTGCAAAAGATCAAAAAAAAAAAAAAAAAAAAATCAGCATGTGGCTGGCCCAGCTGCAAAATTGCTTGTCAGAGACAAAAAAAAAGAAAGAAAGGAAAGAAAATGTGATAGTAGGTTGCAGAATAGGAAATGGGTAGAACTAGCCCTCTCTGGGTGCCACCTGAGTGCTTGGCACTCTGCCTCACAGATGGCTGGCGGAAAGAGAGCAAGTCATCAGGATGTGGAATCAAACTCTGGCTCTGGTGCTGAGGATGGCTTTGTGTAAGTTACAGTGTTTGTGCCTCAGTTTGCTTCGTGGGCTCATTAACTCCTACCTTGCAGAGTTGTCATGAAGACTAGAGACGATAAACAACACCTTCCCGTGGTCAGCCTTGGTAGTCCATGGTAGGTGCTCTGTACTTAAATAGCTTGTTGTCATTCAGTTGCTCAGTCATGTCTGACTCTTTGCAACTCCATGGACACCAGGCTTCCCTGTCCTTCACTATCTCCTGGAGTGTGCTCAAAACCATGCCCATTGAGTCAGTGATGCCATCCAACCATCTCATCCTCTGTTGCCTCCTTCTCCTCTTGCTCTCATCTTTCCCAGCATCAGGGTCTTTTCTAGTGAGTCAGCTCTTCTCATCAAGTGGCCAAAGTACTGGACCTTCAGCTTCAGCATCTGTCCTTCCAATGAATATTCAACTTACATAGCTTAGCTCTTGTCTTAGCCTGAGAGGTAGATGTTACTGGACACATGTTTTGTAGAGAAAAAATAGTATCTAAGGGCTATATCACTTCCCCAAGTCACACAATCAATAAGCCATGAAGGTAAGATTCAAATAAAATTGATGGAATATAAAAAAGCATTATCACAGGGTACATCACACATGTCTCCAGAAGCATGTTCTAAATTTTCCAGATTTACTGGAGGTCAGGCTTGTCCCATTCACATAAATGTAGTCATTTCAAAAGTCTCTAAGTGGTCCATGAACTCAGATCTCACTTGAAACAAAGCAACTTAGTCCTCAGTATCTATAGCAAGCTCTGCTGGAACCATGCTGTCCTGATGTAGTTTTCCCAAAACACCAGACCACTTGTGCTCTAAATTAATAGAAGTCCAAATACCACTACGGGCTTCAACTTACAAAGTTCCAGGAAGAATAAAAGAACAAAATAACTTGCAAGCTGTCAAGTCAAATGCAGTATCCTATAAAATTTCCCTCACCTGGCAACATCCAAAATAGCCCAGCCTCCCTCCTGTCCCAAGTTAATGGAAACCAAACCAGATCACATCCAAATTCTGTGGAGTGCTTTTAAAAAGAGAACCAAACAAACAGAAAAGAATGATAAAAGAAAAAAAATGCATTCTCAGGCTCACCCCTACATTCTCATTCCATAAGCCAAGAGGATATCAAGAAATCTACATTTTTAATCAGCCCCCTGATGAGAGGAATATGTGTCCTGCCTCCAAAATGAAGACCTCTTGAAAGGAAATCAATACGGAGCAAAGCATGAGCAAAGATCAGCAGGGAAAGACAGTCGAAGTTGAGGCAAGTCTGGTTCTAACTGAAGAGGGCAGCTGTGTCTAAAGTTTTGTGGTTATGATACTAAATGTAGGCGTCCTTACCTAGTTGATTTCTCTAGTAGGAATTGGGGTTAATTCAATCCAGTGCATACCTAGGGCCTGCCAGGACTCAGGCGGTGATACATATATGTGCTCAAACATACCAGGTCACATGGTAGGGGCAGAACTCTGGTCTGGTGCCTGCTGTGTAATCTTAAAGTCACATTCACAGACTAAGTGTATCCCTTAGCATTTTTTCCCTGTTAGCATCAAATGTGTGATTGTGTGAGCACTTCCACCTACAGAGCGTCTATAATTATGGCTGTTTTTTCCAAAGGAGAATGGATTCTAAAAAAGTTGTACAATATTTCCCTTATTCATTAGCCTATAATTTAGATTTCAAACACCCTAAAAGTATTGTATGCTCTATATTGTGATGTTCCAATAATAACTAACACAGTCTTTCCCTAATGAATTACCCAGGCTAAGGCTGACCTCCTATTCTAGGGCAGCATTACAGGCTGCTAGGCTCAAGTCATTTCCCATTTTCCAGCTTGTGCTGGTTTAGGTTAACAAAGACAAATGACAAAATATAAAGGAGAGTGTATATTTCATTCCTCGATCTTCTGTTGTTTAATCAATGGAACTTCATTGATTATACCTCTCTCTCCACACACACACACACGTGTGTCTATGTATATCTGTTATCTGTTCATATACATCTGGCAAAATGCTTTTCCTTAATTCTTGTCTCTTGATAATAGCTCTGGAGTGAAGTGAAAGTGGGGGAGGAGAGAAAATGTTGTTTCCATGACAATGCATTCCTTAGTTACAGGCAGTAACCACTATGGTTAACCAAATGAATCACTGTTACCTTAAGATATGAACACACTGCATTATTGGTCTGAAAAGCTAATTAGGGAGTATACTGCATGGAGGTGTACTGCAGTAATTTTAGGAGAAGATATTACTAGGGAATGCCAGGAGATGATGCACTGATTTTAATAGTCAAAATAACCACCCTTAATTACCTCAGTGATTGGTAACATTTACAGTTCTTCCTAATAATCATCACCTTTGAAAAATAATACGTGACAACTACACACTCTTAAACATTTTTCCTTCTTACAACTTTTCTGAAAATAGACTCACAATCATAAATGATCATAATGATAATCAGGATTATCAAAAAAATATGATCAGGGTTTAATTTGATTATTTTATTTACTGCTATCATTATTATTCCCAATCCCAAATCAGGACAAGGCAAGAGGTATTAGCTATTGACGTAGCTTTTTTTCTTCCTTTATTGATCCCATCCACAGCAATTTTTTAAGAAGAGGTGGTTCATGGTGGAAGGGAAAAGCGTGTAATGGACACCAGGAGCCATGATGTTTCTTCCTATTGACTGCGTGACTTCGAGCAAGTTACTCCCTCTCTGAGCCACAGTTCCCTTGTCTGTTGAGATGAAATGGGTACGCTAGAGTATCTCTAAGTTTGCTTTCAGTGCTGAAGTTCTCTGAGTGGTTCTTACAAATAAAGGATCTGAGATGTAAAGGAAATTTGAGAAGCCATTTCTTTCAGTCACCTGTCTCAGAAAATAAACTTTTTGATAGTGCTTACTATTTGATATGCTCTACTATAGTGTTTGCTATATGTAATGTTATCAGTTTGGCAGCGGGCTGAACCCAGATTCTACCCTTGAGAGCCAACTGTACCTAATTCCAACCTTTCATGATATCATGCTGGTAGTTTGAAATCAGCCATGGAGGAAGTATTTCCACATAAATTGGAAAACACTCTATACCAAGACTTTTTTTTTCTTCAGAGAAGCATCTATCAGCACAGCACTGGTTTCAGTACTTTATCTACATTAACTTATTTAATCTGCACAACCTCTCAAACTTACACACACACACAAACAGGAAACTGAATCACATGGAAATTAAATAATTTGCCCAAGCTAACACAATTGATAGACAAGTCAACTAAATGAATCAACTAACAAAAAAGCCGTGATGGCTTTCAATAGCAAATGTTTATTTCTTCCTTATGTGAGACATCCTTCATAGTGTGACCCTGACTCTAGCTCATATTATTCCATGAACAGAAGAGCAGCCTCTATCAGGGGCATGATGTTTTCACGGCAGAAGTAAAAAAATGACCAGTGACTCAGAATGCAGTGGCTCTTAACATTTCTATTCAGCTAGAAACACATATTCCTGTTTGCATTTTATTAGCCAAGGCATGTCATGTGGCCAAACCCAACGCCAGTCAGGTGGGGAAGGATAATCCTTTCACAGTGAGGAAGGAGAACATTTGGGAACAATAATTTACTAAATAACAGCTTAGCTGGGTGATAGAATGGGGATTTGAACCCAAGAAATCTGACATGATAAGCCAAGTTCTTAATAAGTAGGGCATTCTGCCTGTGACAGCCAACACATCTTTATTTTTCACCTATTTTTCATATTAGGGTCTGTTATTTAATAACTCTTTAAGAGAGTGACTCCTATAAAAAAATCACAGTAGATACAGAAAACATATAAGAACTTTGGAGTGAATCAGGTATGCTTGGTTTGGTACTATTCACAATGTGATTTCAACCTTTAAGTATTTTCCCTATACTCCCCATCCCTACAAATGACTGTCCACTTATTTTCACTTAATCTTTAGTACACATGTCTTCAACTAATTAATTTATCAATAATTTCATAACACAAACTACAGTTTTTATTAATGAGCTTCTTGAAATTAAGGTGAAGAGGCATATGAACATGTCTTTCTGCCAAAAATGAGTTTGTAAACTAAGTGAAGATATTGTCATAAAATAAAAACAGTATCTCTGACAGTAAGAAAATATATATACAATTAAGTACTAAAATGTACTTGAAGTCCATAAGATTATTTGGCCCATCTAGTTAACTTCTCTGAACTATCATTTCTTATTCTTTAACTGGTATTGCTATAAGGCTTAAATGAGATAATGTGTTTCAAAATGTCCACTCCTCTTATCTGGTTTGTGATAAATGCTCAGTAAACTGGAGACAATTTATGTTGATTTCCTGTTTTGTTTTTTTTTCCCCCAATAAAAGTTAACTGGAAAGAATAAACCCATTAGATGTACCCAATACGTATAATCTTTATACAGAACTCTTTAACTTTTCTTCACAATTTTATTCTCCCAAAGACGCTCAGGCCCTTTCTCAGGTTTTCCACATTCCTCTTATTGAGGAACACACAGCTGCAGTGAGGGTTTGTGTTAGAGTCAGGACCCATAAAACCTGACTCTGAAATCCATCACGCCTTCCCCATGATGGCTGCTCCTTGGTCTTCTCTGTAATTCCGAGTCTTCTCCTTCTATTCACCTGCCGCCAAGTACAGACTCCTTTGGGCCAGTCATGCTTACTGACCAGCTGGCCATTATTTGAGGCATACATGCCATGCTTGGTTGACCTTTACTTGGAATAATGTTCTTATTTATAGTCTGGAATGATCGAGTCAATAAATGAATTAATAAAGAACAATTAAATCTATGGGTTAAGCCAGCCTTTCCACAGCTACCACGTAGGCTCTTGGTGAACTAATGTAGATCACTGTTTGTCTTTTAATTCAGTCCTTGGCCCCCAACTTCCTCAATGAAAGGAATACAACCCTTATTGAGAAAATGTCATTCCATTAATTCAGAATCCATTTTACCATTTTGTTTTAGCAGCATGAATTTTGAAATAATAGCTGTCCTTAGCTTCAATAAGATAAGGCACAATTTTGGCTCTAAGATGTCTCATGATATTCCACTTTCACTCACAGTGCCATTTTGAGAAAAGCAACTCCAAAATATCACCCTCTGCACCACCTGTGAAAGTGTCCTAAATAGGAAAAGTCAAATGAAAAAGAATTCTGCCTAGGTCTTTTTGTTTACCAAATCTGGTTTCAGTGTTGAAAGAATAAGGTTTGGGTCTTGGGTTCCAATCTTAGCTTTGATACTTACTATGTCGTTCTGAGTTAACCACTTAGTCTCTTTGACAGTTAATTTTCTCATGCATTAAAAAAGGAGAGGGGTGTTAAATAATAACATCTGTACTACAGGGTTCCTCTGAGAATTAATTAAAATATCATATATGAACGGGGAAACAGTGGAAACAGTGTCAGACTTTATTTTTGGGGGCTCCAAAATCACTGCAGATGGTGACTGCAGCCATGAAATTAAAAGATGCTTACTCCTCGGAAGAAAAGTTGTGACCAACCTAGATAGCATATTGAACAGCAGAGACATTACTTTGCCAACAAAGGTCCATCTAGTCAAGGCTATGGTTTTTCCAGTAGTCATGTATGGATTTGAGAGTTGGACTGTGAAGAAAGCTGAGCACTGAAGAATTGATGCTTTTGAACTGTGGTGTTGGAGAAGACTCTTGAGAGTCCCTTGGACTGCAAGGAGATCCAACCAGTCCATTCTGAAGGAGATCAGCCCTGGGTGTTCTTTGGAAGGATCAGGCTAAAGTACTGGAACGATGCTCCAGTACTTTGGCCACCTCATGCGAAGAGTTGACTCATTGGAAAATACTCTGATGCTTGGAGGGATTGGGAGCAGGAGGAAAAGGGGACGACAGAGGATGAGATGGCTGGATGGCATCACCGACTCGATGGACTTGAGTCTGAGTGAACTCCGGGAGTTGGTGATGGACAGGGAGGATGGACAGGGGTGATGGACAGGGATGGAATTTGTGTGCTGCGATTCATGGGGTCGCAAAGAGTCGGACATGACTGAGCGACTGAACCGAACTGAACTAAAGTGCCTGGTGTGCATTTTTTTTTTTCATTTTCAAGTGAAGTGAAGTTGCTCAGTCATTTCTGACTGTGCGACCCAGTGGACTGTAGCCTACCAGGCTTCTCCATCCATGGGATTCTCCAGGCAAGAATACTGGAGTGGGTTGCCATTTCCTTCTCCAGGGGATCTTCCTGACCCAGGGATTGAACCCAGGTCTCCCACATTGCAGGCAGATGCTTTACCCTCTGAGCCACCAGGGAAATTCATTTTCAAAGTAAGCATTTATTTTTAACAGTATTTTTTTCTAAATACAAAACTAAAAGTTTAATATATAAATAATTTGGAATAGAAATTATTTTCAATAGAAAATATTGTCAGGTACAACAAAAGCAATTTAAAAGTACTCACAATTCCATTGCTAGAGGTACCTAATCTTAATACTTTGGAGGATGTGGTATGCTATGCTAAGTCGCTTCAGTTGTATCCTACTCTTTACAATGCTATGGAATATAGCCCACCAGTCTCCTCTGTCCATAGGATTTGCCAAACAAGAATACTGGAGTGGGTTGAATGCCTTCCTCCAGGGGATCTTCCTGATTCAGGGATCGAACCCCTTTCCTGGTGTCTCCTGCATCGGCAGGTGGTTTCTTTACCACTAGTGCCACCTGGGAAGCCCAAAAGAGAGTCACAAGTGTGTGTGTGTTAGTTGCTCAGTCACGTGCAACTCTTTTCAATCTCATGACCTATAGCCCACTAGGCTTCTCTGTCCATGGAATTTTTCAGGCAATAATACTGGAGTGGGTAGCCATTTCCTCCTCCAAGGGATCTTTCCAACCCAGGAATCACACCCATGTCTCCTACATCTCCTGCATTGCAGGCACATTCTTTTACTGTTTGAACCACTAGAGAAGCCCACTTTGGAGGTTCAGTTCAGTTCAGTTCAGTCACTTGGTTGTGTCCGACTCTTTGTGACTCCATGGACTGCAGCACACCAGGCCTCCCTGTCCATCACCAACTCCCAGAGCCCACTCAAACTCATGTCCATCACGTCAGTGATGGCATCCAACCATCTCATTCTTGTCCCCTTCTCCTCCAGCCTTCAGTCTTTCCCAGCATCAGAGTCTTTTCCAAAGATTTAGTTCTTCGCATCAGGTGGCCAAAGTATTGGAGTTTCCGCATCAGCATCAGTTCTTCCAATGTATATTCAGGACTGATTTTCTTTAGGATTAACTGGTTGAATCTCCTTGCAGTCCAAGGGACTCTCAAGAGTCTTCTCCAACACCACGGTTCAAAAGCATCAATTCTTCGGTGCTCAGCTAACTTTTGAGGTTACACTTCCAGTAATGCTTCAACAAAACTGTGTTTAAACTGTGTATAATGGTGCAGGCTAATTTAGAAAATAATATACCTTTGACACCTGCCCATGCTTTTTGGAAGAAGTCTTCCTATAAAAATACTATCAATAATGGCACAGTATATTAATATTGCGTGGCATATTTCACAAGCCCTTTTTTGACAGGGGTCAAAAATATTTCTGAAATCAATATCGTGAGAAAAACGCAAGTGTTCTTGTGAACAAATATTTGCACATATCCATAACAAAATTATTAGGCTAAATCTTATAGATAAGGAATTCTTGGTGTAAAGAGCATGAACATTTAGGCAATTTTAATGTATACTAGCCACTTTATGTTTGTATTAATTTCTATTTCCATTAAAATTTTATAGGACTCATTGTTCTTCTCCATTAATAACACACTATAGGAGTTATTTCAGCCAAACTCTGGTGGTAAGATTTTTATCTGTCTGAAGATGCTATTTTTATTTTATTAGGTTATTTTATTGGTTTGTACATGATAGTTTGTGGTTGTTGTTAACTGCTGAGTTGTATCCCACTCTTTCGCAACCCCATGCTCTATAGCCTACTAGTCTCCTCTGTCCATGGATTTCTCAGGCAAGAGTACTTGAGTGGGGTGCCACGTTCCTTCTCCAGGGGACCTTCCCCACCCAGGAACTGATGACAGCTTAGCTCAGTATCAATTATAGGCTGCCAGTTATTTTCTCCCAGTATTCTGTAGAGTCAGTTCAGTTGTCTTTTCTCTGTAAGTGCTCAATTGCTTCCTGCTGATCAAGTTTTTTAGTTGTTTTAGCCTTCTGGAGATTTACCTCAATGTAATTAGATATTGAGTTCGCCTTCTTTATCCTCTTTAGGTCTTCTTTTGATTGCTGCATCCTGGGATGCATGGTCTTTAACCATTTCCTTAAAAAATGTGAAGGCATACCACTTTTCATTTTTCTCTCCCTCTTGCTATCCTTTCTCCACCTCCACCTTAAACTGCGATCACACACGTATTTGCCGTTTTTGTTGTGTAGTTTCTAAGGCATGTCTGACTCTGCAACCCTGTGGCCTGTAGCCTGTCAGGCTCCTCTGTCCATGGGATTTCCCAGATGAGAATACTAGAGTAGGTTGCCATTTCCTTCTCCAGAGGATCTTCCAACCCAGGTACTGAACGGGCAACTCCTTCATTAGCAGGCAGATTCTTTACCACTGACCCACCAGGGAAGCCCCACATATATATTTATTTTCCCTTTTTTCTTATACTTTTTATTTCTTTAGCTTCCCTTGCTGCACTGTGGCTAATTTCTTCACGTATCTTTCTATTTCTTAATTTTGTCTTCAGTTCTTTAAAAAATATTTGTATTGTTTTAAATTTTAGTTGCTATACTTTCAGTTCTGAAAGTTCTGTTGTTTTTTTGAGATATCACTGAGGGGTTATATGTTTAAGGTACACAAGGGGCCTCCATAGTGCCTCAGACAGCAAAGAATCTGCCTGCAATGCAGGAGACCCAAGTTCGATTTCTGGGTTAGGAAGATCCCCTGGAGAAAGGAATGGCAACCCACTCCAGCATTCTTGCCTGGAGAATCCCATGGACAAAGGAACTTGGTGGGCTACAGTCCATGGGATCACAAAGAGTCAAACACAACTGAGCGACTAAACGTGCCAACACAGACACAAGGTACACAGTGTATTTGTACACATATATTTATACACGTATACACAAATACACAATATATTCGTACACATATATTTATACGGATTGACCTCTGTAGTGTTAGGAACACCTCTGTCACCTCACATAATCACCAGTTATTTTTTGTGGTGAGAACATTTAAGATCTACTCTTTCAATAACTCTCAAGTATCTAGTACAGTATTACAAACTATAATCACCATACTATCCATTAGATCCCCCAAACACATTTATCTTACAATGGAAATTATGTATCCTTTGACCAACATCTCCCCAGTTCCCCCACTCTCCAGGCTCTGGTAACTACTATTCTACTTCTGGCTTGTATGAATCTGGCTTTTTTGGATTACGTATGTAAGTAATACCATACAGTATTTATCTGTCTCTGACATAGTTCATTTAGTATAATGCCCTCCAGGGTCATTCATATTCTTGCAAATGGCAGGATTTCCTTCTCTTCTATGGCTGAATAATATTCTATCACATATATATTCCATTATATATATTGTAGAGAGAGATGTATGACACAGCCTCTTTGCACTAGTCATCTGTTGATGGACACTTAGGTTGCTTCCATATGTTGGCTATTGTGAATAATGCTGCCATGAACATGGGACTGCAGATATATCTTGAATATCCCTTTTCCTTTCCTTTGGATGTATACCCAGAAGTAGGATTGCTAGTAATTCACTTCTTAATTTTTTGTGGAAACTTCATACTGTTTTCATGGTACCTATGCTACACCAACTTACATTTTCATCAACAGTACACAGGGATTCCCTTTTCTCTACATCTTCACTAAGACTTGATATGTCTTATCTTTTTGATGATAGTGATTCCAACAGGTATGAGGTGATATCTCATTGTGATTTTGATTTGCATTCCCCTAATGATTAGTGATCTTTTTTTAATTTATTTTTTTAATTTATTTATTTTAATTGGAGGCTAATTACAATATTGTAGTGATTTTTACCATACATTGACATGAATCAGCCATAAGTGTACATGTGTTCTCCATCCTGAACCCCCTCTCCCACCTCCCTCCCTATCCCATCCCTCTGGGTCATCCCAGTGCACCAGCCCTGAGCACCCTGTCTCATGCATTGAACCTGGATTGGCGATCTGTTTCACATATGATAATATACATGTTTCAATGCTATTCTCTCAGATATCCCACCCTCGCCTTCTGCCACAGAGTCCAAAAGACTGTTCTATACATCTGTGTCTCTTTTACTGTCTCGCATATAGGGTCATCATTACCACCTTTCTAAATTCCATATATATGTGTTAGGAAGGAAAGCTATGACCAACCTAGATAGCATATTAAAAAGCAGAGATGTTACTTTGCCAACAAAGGTCCATCTAGTCAAGGCTATGGTTTTTCCAGTGGTCATGTATGGATGTGAGAGTTGGACTGTGAGGAAAGCTGAGTGCTGAAGAATTGATGCTTTTGAACTGTGGTGTTGGAGAAGACTCTTGAGAGTCCCTCGGACTGCAAGGAGATCCAACCAGTCCATTCGAAAGGAGATCAGTCCTGAGTGTTCATTGGAAGGACTGGATGCTGAAGCTGAAACTCCAATACTTGGGCCACCTCATGCGAAGAGTTGACTCATTGGAAAAGACCCTGATGCTGGGAGGGATTGGGGGCAGGAGGAGAAGGGGACAACAGAGGATGAGATGGCTGGATGGCATCACTGACTCAATGGACATGAGTTTGAGTAAACTCCAGGAGTTGGTGATGGACAGGGAGGCCTGGCGTGCTGTGATTCACGGGGTTGCAAAGAGTCGGACATGACTTGAGTGACTGAACTGAACTGAACTGATACTGTATTGGTGTTTTTATATCTTAATGTACCTATTGGTCATCTGTATGTCTTCTATGATCTATTCAGTTTCTCTGACCATTTTTAATTGGATTGTTTACTTGTTTTTGTTACTGAATTGTATGAGTTCTTTATATATTTTGAATATTAACCACTTACTAGATCTATGATTTGCAAACATTCCTTCAATTCTGTAGACTGGCTTTTTGATTTGTTGATTGTTTCTATTGCCGACCTGGCACCTACTAATGAATGTTTAACAATATTAATTTGTTCACTCATTCATTCCTTTATTTATTTGTTCATCATATACCAAAACTAGCTACGAAACTTATCTCAGATACATGGCAACCAGACACAGCAAAATTCCTGTGAAATCACTAATTCTATTTTTATACTATTTGCCCATCTGTGAAACAAAGGCCAATTGTTCATTGTCAAAAAATGCTAAAAAGAGCTCAACTTTGAGAGCAGCAATTCAAGGGAAGAGTGTGTCAAAAACATGGCTCATTTTAAATAGTTTTATACTGCCACTGTGCTTCTTTACTAGAAATAGATTTTCCTTATCGGCTTCCTTTTCTAAAGAATAGATGGCTCTTCTAACTGCAAGAGCTAAATGAGGTGACTTATCCTGAAGAACACAACTCTACTGTGTTGCAAGCAGGGACCCTGAGCTAAACATACACAAACTAAATTAAATGATTATACAATGAAACAATTGCTCTCTAAAACTATGAGGACATTAGATCTCTCTTACAATCTCCAGCTATAAACCAAAGAATTAAGATTATGACACAATTATCTCTTTCTGTCTTAATAAGTTGCAAGCATGCTAAAGTCCTTGATGGCACTGAATTATAAATATTAACTTAATTAGATTTCCATTTCCTGTTTGCTTAAAATAAGAACATTATAGGAAAAGGATCTTGTGGTACAATGTGTGAATTATTCCTATTATAAAAATGCTAGTGTTCTCTTCCTACATTACAAGCACAATCAGTCTCAATATAATGTGTTGGAAAATCTGAATTATGTTTGCTAAAGTTGATAGTATATGACTATAGAAAAGACTTACTAGGTATACGATGTTAAGCGCATTCACCCATTTCCTCTTTTTGGTTCCCAATTACTATTTGATTATTCATGAATTCATTCAACAAATATTTTCATGTCTTTTATATATTAGGCAGTATGCTAACTTTGGAATACAAGTGCAGATCAATCCAGTCTTGGCCTCATGGAGATTACAGACCAGTGAGGAAGGCAGATTGGGATAAGTGCCTTGAGTATATCTACATGACTCTGTGAGAGCATACAGGGGAATCTCATCTAATTAAAGAGGTAAAAGAAGGCATAACTGGGAAAGTGATAACTGAGCTGACATCAGGAGGATGACTGGGAATTTACTATACAAATGGAGGAAGGAAAAAGAATCGAAGACAGAAGAAACAGAACGCACAACACTTGGTGCCAGAAAACAGAGTGCAGGAATGAACAGAGATAATCTCAGAGTAGCTGGAACACAGAAAACTAGAGGAAACATCAAGTGAGAAGAGGCTGAAGAGGGCAGAGGTCAGGTTAGGAAGGCTACATTTAAGATCTACGTTATACTCGAAAAGTCTTAGGAAACTACATGAGAGATATTTTAAAGCAGCTTTGCTCAAGTATAACTACAAATATTCAAAGTGTGCAATTTAATAGGATTCAATATACGTATACATCCATTGAAACCATCAGCACAATCGAGATAGTAAACAAATCTATGACCCTCTAAAGCTCCCTCATGCTCCTTCCTAGACCCTGCCCCTAAACCTCTTTCCTACTTCCCCATCTCAAAGCAAACACAGATCTGCTCTCTGTCATTATAGATTAGTTCACTTTCTAGAAATGCATATAAACGATACTATGCAGTATATGCTTTTTTGTCTGATTATTTTTTCACTCAGTGTATCTATTCTGAGAATCATCTAGGCTGTTGCATCTGTCAACAATTCATTTCTATTTTATTTCTGAATAATATTCCATTGTAAAGGTACACTCTAATTTATTTATCCATGTATCTGTTAATGGATATTTGGGTTGTTTCCAATTTTTGGCTTTATAACTGCTATGAATATTTGTCTATGTCTTTGAACAGATATATATTTATTTTGCTATTGAATTGGCATAAGGTGATGACGTGGCAGATGTATGTTCACATTTTTTAAAAATTGTCAAACTAAAAAAAAAAAAAAATTGTCAAACTAGTTGCCAAAGTGGTTGTACCATTTCACAATTCCACCAGTAGTGTATGAGAATTCCAGTCCATTCAGATCTAAGTCAACATTTGCTATGGTCAGTCAATTTAATTTTAGCCATTCTCATAGATGTATAGTAGTATCTTGCTGTAATTTTAATTTGCATTTCCATAATGACTAACGGATTTGAATATCTTTTCTGCATTTGCTGCTTGTATGTCTTTTTTGGTAGTTTCTATTCAAATCTTTGGTCATTTTTGAAAGTGAACTGTTTCTTATTTTTGATTTTTAAGAGTTCTTTATTTTATATATTCTGGATTTAAGCTCTTGATGAGATATTATGATTGCACATAGTTTTTACACTCTATAATTTTTTAAATTCTGTTAAAATTTTTAATTCTGTCTTTGTCAAATTTATTATTCTTTTTTATTTTATCGTTTATACTTTTGGTGTCCTAAGAAATCTGTGTCTAACTGGAAGGTAGAAATTTTCTACAAAAATTTGTAGAATTTTTTAAGAATTTTAAGTTTACATTTTATATTTAGGTCTATGATAAATCTGGGGTTAATTTTTATATACAGAGTGAGGTTTGAATCCAAGTTTATATTTTTACATATGAATGTCCAATTGTTCCAGCACCATTTGCTGAAATGACTATCTATTTTTTCTCAACTGAATTGTGTGCCTTTGTTAAAAAGTCAGTTGTTCTTATACATGTTTTATTTCTGGACAATCAGTTCTTTTCTATTGATCTAAATGTCCACCTTTACACAAACATTATCTTTACATCAGCTTTCTTTCAGGGATCTTTTGAATCTCCTAGATGCTTTGAATATTCCATATGAATTTCAGAATTAGCTTGTTGATATCTACAAGCTCTTCTATTTAAATTTTGATATAATTTTGTTGGGCCTCGAGATAAGTTTGGAGATAATGAGCAACTTAACAGTATTTTGTCTTCCAACTCAGGAGAAAGGTATCTACTCATTTATTTAGACCATCTGTAATTTTCCTCAGCAATATTCTGTAATTTTTGAATGTATAGTTCTTTTACATCTTTCATCAAATTTAATTCTATTTCCTATCATATTTTATCATAAATGGAACTGCTTTAATGATTTCAGTTTCTGACTATTCACTATTAACATTTTGCATGATATATTGACTTTTATGCTGCAAATTTGCTAAACTCACCAATTTATCTGGTAGCTTTTTAAAAATTTTTAATCCCATGAGAACATATCATGTCATCTGCAAATAAAAAGTCATACTTTTTCTTTTGTTACTTTTTCTTACTGAAGATGCTAGTAGAGCATCCAGATACTAGTGCACGGAAGTAGGAAGGGTGGATATTTCTCTGTCTTGTACTGCATCTTAGGGGAGATTTTTCAGTCTTTCACTTTTAAGTATGTTATTGGCTGTATGTTTTTCACAGATATATTTTTTTTTTATTCAGTTAAGGAAAGGCTCCTTTATTTTATTGAGAGTATTTTTTTAAACCAGAAATTGATTCTAGATTTTCTCAGATTTTTTTCTACATCTATGGAGGGGATAATTTTTCTTAATTTATTAAAAGGAGGTTTTTGAATATTAAACAATCCAGTGTTCTTGGGATAAACTTCACTTGGTCACGATGTATTTTAATTCTAATATAGTACTGGATGCTATCTGATAAGGTTTTGTTTAGAATTTATGTTTCTGAGGGATATTAGGCTATAGTATTTTTTTCTTATATTTGTCTGTATATGGTATCAAGGTAATACTGGCTGGGAAGGTACTGGAATGAGTTGGAAGGTATTGTCCCCTCCTATATTTAAACAGTTTGCATTGAACTGGTATTATTTCTTCACTAAATGTTTGGTAGAATTAATCAGAATGAAGCCATCTGGACGAGAAGTGTATCAGTTAAGTTCTATTCAGTCACTCAGTCGTGTTTGACTCTTTGCAACCCCATGGACTGCAGCATGCCAGGCTTTCCTGTCTATCATCAACACCTGGAGCAAACTCTTGTCCATTGAGTTGGTGATGCCATCTAATCATCTTATCCTCTGTCATCCCCTTATCCTGTTGCCTTCAATCTTTCCCAGCAACAGGGTCTTTTCCAGTGAGTCAGTTCTTCACATCAGGTGGCCGAGGTATTGGAGCTTTAGTTTAGCATCAGTCTTTCCAATGAACATTCAGAGTTGATTTTCCTTAGGATGGACTCGGTGTAGTGGGTTTCCCTACTTTCTTCAATTTAAGTCAGAAGTTCATGTTTTGAGCCACAGTCAACTCCTGGTCTTGTTTTTGATGACTGCATAGAGCTTCTCCATCTGAATATATTTAGTCTGGTTTCAATATTGACCATCTGGTGATGTCCATGTGCAGAGTCGTCTCTTGTGAAGTTGATGTATGTGTGTATATCTTTAGATATACCTTCATAAGTATGTAAGGGCTTTCCAGGTGGTGCAGTGGTAAAGAATCCATCTGCTAAAGCAGGGGACACGAGAGGGGTGGGTTCTATCCCTGGGCCAGGAAAACCCCCCTGGAGTAGGAAATGGCAACATGCTCCAGTATTCTCACCTTGAAAATTCTATGGACAGAGGAGCTTGGCAGGCTATAGTCCATGGGTTCATAAAGAGCTGGGACATTTTGAGTAACTGAGCACACACATACACACACAGGTTTCAGAAGGAATAGGGATATGATATTGTATTTGTATTTCAAGAAAATCATTCTGGGTGCAATGTGGAGGATAGGAAAGGGGCAATAATGTCAGTGGGTCAACCATTTAGGAGACACTTCCAGGAGTGAAAACAACATATAGTGAAGATTTATACTAGAGTAACAATAAAATGGCAACCCACTCCAGCATTCTTGCCTGGAGAATCCCAGGGACAGAGGAGCCTAGTGGGCTGCCATCTATGGGGTCACACAGTCGGATACAACTGAAGCAACTTAGCAGCAGCAGCAACAACAGATGCAAGAGTAAGTGGTTTCTAGTGATTAAAGCCCAACATTTTATAGTTTAAAATTGAAAAATAGTGATGAAGTAACAAGTATGTTATTGAAGAATAAGAATTCTCTGGCTAAGGATTCTGGGACTTTTGTTTGAATGTTGGTAACAGTCTCCATTTTTAACATGTAAGTAGATTAGTAGAAGAAGCTAGGTATAAGATGTACCCATTTCTCATAAAACAGTGCCAAACCTAAATAATAGTACATAAAAATACCTCATTTGTGTGGGCAATACTAATAATATTTTATTTGTGCTCCATACAAGCTTGTCATTCTGAAATCTAATTTCAGGAGAGAAGATCAAGATGGCAGAGTAGAGGGATATGGAGTTCACCTCCTCCCACAAATATATCACAAATACATCTACATGTGAAACAATTCTCACAGAATACCTGTTGAAAGCTTGCAGAAGATCACATACAAACAAAGCTACAAGAAAGATCGCTACATAACCAGTTCACCCTGGGAACCTCCTACGCCAGCTGGGAGGTCCACCTGGACAGACAGGGGGTTTCAGAGGCTGGAGAGGAGAGTGCCAGAGCTGGCCTGGGTCTCCACAGGGTAGAAAAGAACAGCACAGAAAAATACTGAAGGAATTAAGAAAGGCTGTTGAAAGAAATGCAGATCACTGTGACAATGAATTAGAATTGCTGAGACAAAAACTGTGCTAAAGTCAATAAGCAGCAAACAAATAATGCAGAAGAACGATAAGTGATCTGGAAAATAAAATAATGGAAATCATTCAACCAGAAGAGCAGACAGAAAGACAAATGCTTTTTTTTTTTTAATTGAAGCAACACACTAGATCTATAGGATAATATAAAGTGTGCAAATCTACACATAATAGGATTCTCAGGAGAAGAAAGAGAAAATGGGATTGAAAACTGTATCTGAAGAAATCATGGCTGTAAACTCCCCAAACTTAAGGAAATAGATATCTAGCTTATGGAGGCACAGAGGATCCCAAACAAGATGAACCCAAACACACCTACACCAAAAATATGATAATTATTTAATATCATAATTAAAATGACAGAGTTAAAGAGGGGATTCTAAAGGCAGCAAGATAAAAATAAAGTCAGTTACAACGGAACCCCCTATAAGGCTACCAGCTAATTTCTCTACAGAAACTTTATAGGCTAGAAGGAAGTAGCAAGATATATTCAAAGATCTGAAAAGGAAAAAACACACAACCTAGGATATTTTACCCAGTAATATTGTCATTGAGAATAGAAGGCAAGAGAAAGAATTTCTCAGATGAACAGAAACAAAACAAAGCAAAACAGCAATACTTAACCTATCCCCAAAGAAATACTGTAAGTTCTTCTCTAAATATAAGAGAAGCAAGAATCTATAGGAAAGGGGAAATCACAATAAGAAAGTTAAAAATATGAAAGGATTGATGATCACAGAAATTAATCATTTTGAAAGGAAAAATATAAAAACTTCTGTAAAAGTGACTATAACTAAAATGAAAAGCAAAAGGCTAAACATGAAGATATAAATAAGACATCAAAAAATCACAAAATGTTGGGGAAGGGAGTAAGAAAGTGCAGATCTTATAGAATGTATTTGAGTAACTATGATTACTAGTTAAAGAGGGTAGATATAGTTACAGGTTAACATGTTTAAAAACCAGGGTAACCACAAGTCAAAAACATACAACAGATTGACAAAACCCAAAAGAACCCAAGCATAATACAAAAGAAAATCATCAAACCACAAAAGGAAAACAAAAATAAGAAGGAAAAAAGAACAAACACAAAATCAATGGGAAAAAAGGTTTAAAGTGGCAATGATACATGTTTATCAATATTTGCTTTAAATGTCAATGGACTAAATTCTCTGATCAAAAGAGACAAAGTGGCAGGTTAGAAAATAAAATAAGAACCTACACTGTGTTGCCTATAAAAGACTGACTTTATGGTAAAATCACATATAGATAGAAAGTGAATGTATGGGAAAATCTGTTGTATGCAAATAGAAATGCCAAGAATGCTGGAGTAGCAATAGTCATATCAGAGAAAATAGACTTTAGAACAAAGGCTATAAAGACAGAAAAGGATGCTTTCATTTCATATAATGAAAGTGGGGTCAATAAAAGAAAAGGATATCATACTTGTTAACATTTATGCATCCAGTATAGGAACACTTAAAAACATAAAACAAGTACTAATAAACATAAAGAGAGAAATTGATGGGCATATAATAACATTAGGAGACTTTACTCACTGAATTAATAGATAGATGTTCTAGACAGGAAATCAATAAGGCAAGAGAATGACATAATGGAATAGTTAAGCCGAATTGACATTTACAGGATACTACATGCAAAACAACTCTTGAGAGTCCCTTGGACTGCAAGGGGACCCAACCAGTCCATCCTAAAAGAGATCAGTCCTGGGTATTCATTGGAAGGACTGATGTTGAAGCTGAAATTCCAATAATTTGGCCACTTGATGCAAAGAGCTCAAGACTCATTTGAAAAGACCCTGATGCTGGGAAAGATTTGAGGGCAGGAGGAGAAGGGGACAACAGAGGATGAGATGGTTGGATGGCATCATCGACTCAATGGACATGAGTTTGGGTGAACTCCCGGAGCTGGTGATGGACAGGGAGGCCTGGCACACTGCAGTTCATGGGGTCGCAAAGGGTCAGACACGACTGAGCGACTGAACTGAACATGCAAAACAACACAACAACAACAGCAAGCCCGTAATACACATTCAAGTGTGCATTACCCTTCTCTAGAACAGACCACACACTAGTACACAAGGTGAGCGCCACCAAATTTAAGAGGATATAAATTATTTCAAGCATCTTTTCTGACCATTATGGCATGAAACTAGAAATCAACCACAGAAAGAGACATGAGAAGGAAGAGATTACATGGAGACTAAACAACATGTTACTAAAAGGGCAATGGGTCACCAAGAAAAACAAAGAAGAAATTTAAAAATTCCTTGAGACAAACAACAACTCTGACCAGTAGAAATGTACCTTACTCTCATAAAGCCATTTTTCCAATGTGGAAACAGACCATTAGAGAGATTCAAGACACAATGGTGTCTCCCAGTTTACTGTATTGATATTTATTTACACTTCATGTTTACATAAGTCTCTTTCCCATTGATATGTGCTTACTGTAGTGCTAGGCAGAAAGTTAATGCTCAAGAATTATCAGTTTGAACAATCATTTAAATAATTGAATGGGTTAATAAATAGAGCATAGATGACTTTTCAATAAAATTGTTCTCAATGGAAGATTTTGTTGTTGTTGATAAGATATACATAAAGTCTTAAATGTCATGAAGTCCTATCCTGATTGATAGCTCTGATGAATCTTTAAGAGGTCATTTTGTCTGACTACCATCTTTAGTTAGAACAATCTGAAAAAATTTATAATTTGTTTCTATCTACTTATATTCTTATTTAGCTATCAATCCTTTCATTTATTCAATATTCATTAAGTCCTATGAATGTTATATTTCAGATACTGGGCTAGAAACTAAAGACACAAAGATGAATAAAACATTCTCCTGTTATAAGAACTCACACACTAGAAAAGACAAATAGTCACATAAATAAGCAACTTATATGACAAAGTAAGGAGAGGGTTGACAGTGACTGTCCACACGCTATGGGAAAGCAAGGGAGTGGCAACAAACATGCCCTGGAGGAGACAGAGTGGACTTTGAGTAAGCTCTATTCAATCACGTTCTTGTGAAGAAGGGATTTGCCATGCACGCACATTGTGATGGGCTTCGTATAGAGAACAGCAATGCCATAACAGTTGAGTATCCGCAAGGAATAGGGGGAAGCGTCACATGGTTGGATCCCAAGGTGCTTAGTAATGGAACAGAGGTTGATTGGGTAGATTTTAACCAGAGCAAGGAGATTTGATTTCATCTCTTTGTCAATTTATATAATGAAGAACCCTCAACAACAACAACAGCAACAAAGATATAGGCCAGGAATCCTCAATGAACTACTAAATATATTGAACTGAGAGAAAATGAATTATATCGCACTCTCTGTACATCGGACAATATGTCATTTCTACACATAGAAATAGCTCAGACGAGGCCCGCCTTTTAACTCTTGCACAATGCGTTTGAGGTGCAGCTGGGGCTGGTAAGTATAGGCCTTGTGACACCTTCTTGAATGTTCTTTCTTAGTACCCTGCTGTGGCAAATTTCAAATAAAACAGATTCTGAAAATTTAACTGTAAAGTGCTTTATGCAGACTCCTCCTGTATGAATACAGCTCTTCAGGAAGAACTCTTCCGTTCTGACTGCACTAATTACAGAATTTATAGTTCTGTGTCCTCAAAAGAAGTGGGGAGCACTTTTCTTTTAAAATGCTAAACATATTTAAATCTATTTTAAAGTTGAAATACTAAGCTAAAATGAAGGAGGCAGGAGCAAAGTCAACTTTCCACCTGAGCTAATGTTTGCACATTCTTTACAATTTTAAAAAAAGTACATGGAGTTTCTTAAAAAGCTTCCTCTCACAGCCAGATACAAATGGAAAAAAAAAAAAAATGAGGAGAAAGATGAATCAATAAGTCTAAGGGGAGAAAAATGGAAAGCCCACCTGCGTTTTCAGGTAAGAGAGCTATTAAACATGACATTTCTTTAAACCACAAAAGTTTCTACTTTCCAGGTCCTAAAGTTAAAAGAAAAATAAATTCCCAAATCAGACAAATCACCTCTACAAAACACCGTCCTCATCTTTTGAGAAATCACCTCCAGGAAGAATACTTAATTCAAATCCTGAACACTAGGAATAAAGAAAACAACTCTGAAGATTCAAACTGAAATAATTCAAGGTTTACAAATTGGAGTTCACTATTCTAGAATCTATGAAAATGAGACACTCTTAGCCCCTTACTCAAAAACAGTATATTCTTACTTAATGTACAGTTTCAAATGTAAGGTCCATATTAGAATTTAAAGTTTTATTAGATTAAAAAATTAAAACAGATGGATCTTGTGTAAGCAATTATAAAAGAAAACATGGGAAGGTGAATAAATGAGTGAAAAGCAGCTTTATGAATTAAAGAATAACAGTAACTATGGATTAGCCATCATTGTTAAATGTTTGTCAACATGAATAATTTCTGAGTACATTATTATAATAAAATGGTTAAACTATATCCTTTATGATTTAAGAAAATAGAAAACAATGCAATGAATTTACTAAAGATTCTTGTTCAGAAATAAACTGTAAAAGTCTGTGTATTTCAAATATTTAACCTTTACATATCTACACAACTTAGCTATCCAGAATGACTTCTCAAAAATTCCAGGTGGACTGTGGAGGTCTAAGAACATGAACAGACTGAATACTCTGTGCCAGAAATGGGATACACGAGAATAAGTGAGATACTGTTCCTGCTTTGGGAGAGCTTAGATTGCAGGTGAAGTAGACAGGGGAAGAGATCATTGTTTGTTTGGAGGGCTAATTTTTGTGAAAGAGTCACTGCGAACTCAGAAGAGGACCGCTCAGTTAACCCCAAGTCTGATGGTGACTCTGTGAGGAAAGAAAAAAAGAAAGGCAAGAAAAGAAAAAAAGGAACATGCCCAGCCACTCTTTTCTTTTATTGGATTCTAGAAACTGACTCTCTGAAATAAGTCTTCACTATTGAATAATGGTAACAATTAAGATATTCTATTGTTTACATTAAATATACTTAACTCTACCCTTGCTCTTTGTTTGAGCTTGGTTTAGACTGGATAAAGGGACTTCGCAGGTAGCTCAGTGGTAAAGAACTGCCTGTCAGTGCAGGAGATGCAAAAGACACAGGTTCGATGCCTGGGTCAGGAAGATCCCCTAGAGAAGGAAATGTCAACCCACTCCAGTATTCTTGCCTGAAAAATTCCATGGATGGAGGAGCTTGGCGGGCTACCGTCCGTGGGTTTGCAAGGAATCAGGCAGGACTGAGTGACTAAACAACAACAACAGATGAGATAAAAAGCATCAGATTTTAAATTGGGAGTTAGAAACCCAAAATTCAAGTTATTTAGTAGGATTTGGCTTTGGGCAAGTCACTTAACTCTGAAACTCATTTTCTATGTGTATTTCTTCTTCTAAGTTGCTTCAGTCGTGTCCAACTCTGTGCGATCCCACAGATGGCAGCCCACCAGGCCTCCCCATCCCTGGGATTCTCCAGGCAAGAGAACTGGAGTGGGTTGCCATTTCCTTCTCCAGTGCATGAAAGTGAAAAGTGAAAGTGAAGTCACTCAGTCGTGTCCGATTCAGCGACCCCATAGACTGCAGCCTACCAGGCTCCTCTGTCCATGGGATTTTCCAGGCAAGAGTACTGGAGTGGGGTGCCATTGCCTTCTCCGTCTATGTGTATAAAATGAGGCTAATAAAAAGAATCTGATGGGTGGTATAGCATAGTGTTAGTCGCTCAGGTGTGTCCAACTCTTTGTGACCCCACGGACAGCAGCCATCCAGGCTCCTCTGTCCATGGGAGTCCCCAGGCAAGAATATTGGAGTGGACTGCCATTCCCTTCTCCAGGGAATCTTCATGACCCAGGAATCAAACTCACGTCTCCGGCATTGAAGGAAGATTCTTTACCATATGAGCTACAGGGAAGTCCCAGATCTGATGGGACATGGTAGATTTCAATGTGTTGTTAATCATAAAATAACATAAAAAGATGATGATCTGATCTAAGAAAAGGAACCAAGCTTATCACATATTGTGTTGTCTGAGGATGTAAGGTAGTTTTATCTTTTGGAAACAAGTTACAGGAAAACCAACTCAAATCTGTTTATACACTAAGAATATTTGTTTGCACAGCATTATGGTCAATTTAATCCAAAGGGTTCAGGACCATTTCCTTGCCAAACTCTTGGCCTGGCCTTCTTCTGTGTGGAGATGTGGTAGCCTCAGGCAGTAGCAAGATGGCTATAGCAGCTCAGGACTTCATGTCTATGGACCACAATGTGAAGAAGAAAGGACATTGGGATCTGGAAGGTGTCTCCAAAAATGAAGAATAACCTTTTCCAGAAATCTCATGAAAATCTCTTCTCACATTTTATAGACTTGAAATGGATTACACGGCCGATCTAGGACCGAACACTGGCAAGGGGTTAACTTTAGACAAGTTCCACTGGGATGGGATCAGCCTTAGACAAGTCATGTTTGAGTAGATCATGCCTTCCCTAAGGCACATGGGTTTTGCGGTACAGAAATAAATGCTCGAACAGCAGATTCTATGAGGAAGAAGGCAGGGCGTCCAGTGGATTCTAGGCAGGTCACCAAAAGTGTTTCTGAAAGCTCTAATGGAAAATATAATTTTATTTCTTGTTAGGAAAAACATTCTAATGACCAAAATTATTGGCATAATCTTAAAATTATATAATAATTCATCATATTCATACAACCTATGCATATAATTGGTCTGTACTTACAATAAAAATGCATTTACCATGACAGAACTAAATTTCAACTTTTATACCAAAGGAAACAATCTAGTTAGCTTTGAGGCAGGAGAAAGTACATAGACTGTTGTCAGACAAACATGGATTTGAATTCTTCTGTAATAACTAGCTACATGGCCTTGGGAAACTCATGGAGACATTTCAACCCACTTCACAACAAAGTGGGAATGATATTAGCTGCCAAACAGAATTGCTGTAAAAATTAAATGATAAACTATAAAAATACTCTTCCTTGTCCTAAGGTATTTAATAAATATTACTCCCACTGGCTGCCTTTCTCCTCCACCCCTACTGTCCACAGATATCAGTATAGTCCAAATAACTGAAATCTAAATATATCTTATGGCACATGCTATGTTATGGTATATGCACTAATTCAGTTACTGGGTATCCTAAATGGTTAAAATGCAGTTGTTGTCATCAAAAGGTTGTTTAAAAAGAGGACACAAATGTCTCCATAATTGATTCTCCTACTAAAGCAGAGAGGGAGGAGTTCTATAACAAAGTAGAAATGGACAACAGCCAGGCCCCATCATTTGTGCTTCTAGACCAGCCCAAGTCATTTCTGTCTCTGTGTGGCCAAGAGCCATGTCTCCGCTGTGAGTGCACAACATAGGCTGCCATTCCCCTGTCCCTACAGTGCTGATGACTTGTCTGCAACCAGCTTCCTGGGGTTTCTCAAGTAGAATCAGAGATAGCTGACAGGGCTACATCTGTTCTCAGGCTGTGCAGCTGCAGGACACTCCCTTTTGGATTCTGGGACAAGATATCATGTATGAGAAAACCTGCTCTTTTGTTTAGACACTAAGTACCTATTGAGAGGCGTCAATTAGATTACCCGCCAACTTTGGCTGTGGCCCCCACCAAGCCAACTGGCATTCACTGAGATCTTCTGAATGACAGGCATCATCAAACCTGAGATAAGGAAGATTTGGCTTCTACTCTTGGGCAATTAGTAGTCATATGTTCAAAAAAGCATGGAGTTATAATATAAGTTAAGAACAGTGAAGTGGTATTTAATATTTTCATTTGCATAGCACTATAAAATTTTGTATACTCCATCTCCTCTCTCCTGAGAGATGGGCATGCATTTATGGATTTGTTTACTGAATAAACTTTTATTGAGCCCCTACCATATCTTATTAAGGTGTATAAAAATGAGTATGCCATATATTCATTTATTTACTTTATTTGTGTATACCCTTCCTAAAGTGATCCAAAGAATAAATGAATATTAGTCCCATTTTACTGAGCAATGAAGTCAATATCATTCTTGGTTTTAAGTCAAGAAGCAAAGACATATGAAGACTACGTCTTTCATTAATAAATGTTTTCTTTCCTTAATATTTGGCCTCTAAGAAGGCTACTGCCAGCAAAGGTCCGAATAATCAAAGCTATGGTTTTTCTAGTAGTCATGTATGAATGTGAGAGTTGGACCATAAAGGGTTCTGAGAGCTGAAGAATTGATGCTTTCAAACCGTGGTGCTGGAGAAGACTCTTGAGAGTCCCTTGCAGTGCAAGGAGATCAAACCAGTCAATCCTAAAGGAAATCAACCCTGAATATACATTGAAAGGACTGATGCTGAAGCTGAAGTTCCAATACTTTGGCCACCTGATGCAAAGAAAGAACTCATTGGAAGATATCCTGATGCTGGGGAAAATTGAAGGCAGGAGAAGAGGGTGACAGAGGATGAGATGGTTGGATGGCATTACTGACTCAACGGATATGAGTTTGAGCAAACTCCTGGCGATAGTGAAGAACAGGGAAGCCTGGCAAGCTACAGTTCATGGAGTTGCAGAGTTGGATATGACTTAGTAACTCAACAACAGCAACAAGGCTACTGAGGCTTCCCTGGTGGCTCAGTGGTAAAGAATCTGCCTCACAGTGCAGGAAACATGGGTTTGATCCCTGGGTCAGGAAGATCTCCCGGAGAAATGGCAACCCACTGCAGTGTTCTTGCCTGGGAAATCCCGTGGACAGAGGAGTCTAACAGGCTACAGTCTATGGGGTTGCAAAAGAGTCAGACACAGCTGAGAGACTAAACATCAACAAAGAAGGCTATAGAGTTCAAAGATTTTATTCTTTCAATAAATCTAGGGAGAATTTATAGTAGAATTTCTGATAGCTTGAAAAATAGATGGTAGAGGAGTATGTGAAATGACCCTTCAAGCTTTATAAGCCAACTCTCCCTTACCTGTACACTGCTCTCCACTAACTAGAAATGTTATTGTTTTTTGAGCAAACCCTGCTCTTCCCTGACCCCAGGCTTTTGCATACACATGTTACTCCATCCATCTAAAAAGTCTTCTTCATCTCAAAAACAAACACAAAACAAAAAAAAAGTTTCTACACTGTTACAGTGAAAATACAAGTTTCAGTCTTCTGTGCCAGGCCTGATTATAACTGACATTCAAAAACCTCAAAGCTGGAATATATATATATATATATTTATATGATTCTTATTCTAAAAAAATAAATCAAGGATGAGCTCCTACCAAGTAGGATGTTATTTTCAGTCTCTTTGCATTCTCCTTGCTCTTTACTTTACTAGAACTCCAACAGGCATGTCCCAGCTTCCAATCAACATAAGCTAGAAGTTTTAAAAAAGCAAGAATTGCTGCATGCTCTGCTCATTGCTGTATCTAAAATATTGACAAGAGTGTCTAACAAATAATAATGGCTCATAAAATACCTGTTGTTTAAATTACTAAATGAAGATTAATTAAGCTGATTTCTCTAAGAACATACAGCCAGGAAGAAGCTGAGATTTGAAGTCAGGACTTCTAACTTTAGATTCCACTACACCTTGTTATAAGATTTGGTATCAGGTCGGGCATAGCTAAGTACACAAATGTTCCTGTTGCTGACTTTAGAGAGAAAAATCTGTTCAAAACTTTACTCAAATCTTTACTAACTAAATATCGTATATAAATTATACCTCAATAAAGATTGTTTTTAAGTTATACAAAAACAACTGTATACCAAACAATACTCATAGAATTAACTCTTTTTCCAGAAACTTCAGATCTCTGAAGCTGGCTATCAGAATCATCACTGTTTGCCAGTGCTATTCCACCAACCAGGGTGCTTTTCAAGAACATGGAGTCCTTTTTAATAATTTTATAAAGACACAAAGTTGCATGGCAAACCAGAGAAAGTCAAATATTTCAAAACACACTTGGAGGGGCTCCTAGGATGATATGAGTAATTTGTGGCCTTATCACCTGATTGAGTGTAAAACTGTTGTTAAAAAGATCCCTAAGGTAATCCAATTTGCTTTTAGTACCTAATTAACACTTCCCAGTGGTTTCTGAGTTGGATAATTGAGAAATACAACACTTATAAAATTTAAACCAGGCATTGTAGTATCCAATTAAGCCAAGAATTTCCCTGTTATTGGCAATGTATTTAACTGACAGCAGAGATAGTACCGAAAAAAAGAATGGAATAGATAATTAGAAAAGATAAGAGAATTAGGTAGCTGAATTATCTGCACTTTTAGAGGAACTGACGGCAAATCCATGTTCAGCTCTTATATCAGAACCACATTCTGGAGGGAAAGTTGTAAGTCAGAAAAGGTGAATCAAAGACACTCTAGAGAGAGGAGGGGCTTCCCTAGCAGCGTAGATGGTAAAGCATCTGCCTGAAATGAGGGTGACCTGGGTTTGATCCCTGGGTTGGGAAGGTCCCCTGGAGAAGGAAATGGCAATCCACTCTGGTATTCTTGCCTGGAGAATTCCATGGACAGAAGAGCCTGGTGGGCTACAGTCCATGGGGTCGTAAAGAGTCAGACATGACTGAGCGACTCACACACACAGAGGAAGAGACCAACACTAGTTAATTACCTGGTTCAGGTACTGCTGCAGGGTTATGTACTGCATCCCACAATCTCTGAAAGAACTGAGGTGTAGTAGTATTATCTCCATTTGTTTATTAGAAGAAACTGAGGTTCACGAAACTTGTATAACTTGTCTACGATTTTAGCCAGCTAAAAGGTGACAGTGCTTGTTCCTATCACAAAAACAATAGGCATTATTTATGAGAATTTGTGGAGTACAAGGGCCAGATTTGGAATAGTTACTCCACTTTTAAAAGAAGGAAAAACCCTGCCCAAGCACTCATATCCTGGAGAAACTCTCATCAACATCAGAAATAACTTAGAACAGTGGTTCTCACACTTCTTTCTCTGCGCTACAACCTACATGGGAAAACGTATGGCAATCACAAGGAGGAACAATTTCTTGGCAACCCCTAGATTACGTGGTCCAAACCAGCTGTGGGTACACGCGATTCTCTGAGAACTAGAGCTTAAGAAGGCACACAGAAAGGGAAAAGGGCTTATTGATATTCTTGAATAAAATAATTTGTTTTTTAAGGAAATAAATACTTCCACATTAGTAACAAATTATAATTGATCACAATACACAAATGTGTAGCAACACTGTTGGGAACCACTTACTTAGAAGAGGTTAGGATGCCAGGAAGGGGGAAAACACGTGGTTTTGGAAAGAACAAAATTACATCAATTGACTTGATATTTTATTCTGTGATGGAAAGCTATTGAAGCTGATTTTCTTTTTTTAAACAGATCATCCTGATTATTAGGGGGAGATCCAATAGGACAAGGGAAGGAACAGAAGCAGGGAGACCAGACAGGAAACAATGCCCATAGTTTAGATGGTCTGGATTATCTGGCATTCTTTAAATCTAATACCTAAAGAATTTGCCAGTAGGAGGGATGTACGTTGTGAGCAAAAGAAAATGTTAGTTGCTCAGTCATGCCCGATTCTTTGCAACCTCGTGGACTGTAGCACGCCAGGCTCCTCTATGCATGGGATTTCCCAGGCAAGAATACTGGAGTGGGTTACCATTTCCTTCTCCGGGGGATCTTCCCAACCCAGGAGTCAAAGCCAGGTCTCCTGCATTGCAGGCAGATTCTTTACTGTGTGAGTCACTAGGGATAAGAATCAGAGATCAATTTTTTTGTTTTTGGTCTGGGAAGATACTGAGGGTGGGAAGATAGAAAAGGTTTGTTTTCATGTAAGTTTGAAATCACTATTAGGCATCCAAGCAGAGATCTTGAATAGGCACTGAAGTATATACACACAGAGGTCAAGGGAGAGGTAGGAATTGGATATAGGATATTTAGAATCAAAAACACATGTAGTAGTAACTTACTTAGTTACAGACTTGACCTGCTGGCCTAAGTGAGGATCACTGAAGCACAGAAGAGTTTCCAACGTGTCTTTCAGGATCATACTCAAGGCCATACAGGGAGCTGTATTTAAACCAACATAAATTCAAAAAAAAATATAGATCTGAAAAGAATGGAGGAGCTCTAGATGTCAAAGAGAATATCCTATAAGATACAGTAGAGTCAGAAAAAACTTTTGATCCTAAATAAATTGTGCATAGGACCTGGATCAAAGAGGGTACTCAATAAATGTCAGATGAAGAATAATGGACTGAATGAATGGGTGAATTTTTGCTTGCTTGTTGATTGTTAGAAAAAAATAAATTTTCTTATCTTGATAATCTTTATAACATGTCTGCCATCTTTCCTTTTCTTTCCATGTTGACAGGCTAATATTTACTGACCACTCATGCCAATTTATGGGCTGGGCCAGTGGTTCTGGTCATTTCATCTCATAGCCATTTAGATATTCAGTATATATCCCTTACCCAGGCTATGTAGGGTAGGTCAACAGATATCATTGTGAAACATAACTAAAAATAAAAAAGAAACCTGACCAATTTTCAATATTTGCTAGAGTAAAAAGAGAAGGTCACCTCCAGCATAAGATTCGAATGGATTAGCCAATATATCAGAGTATAAGCTTATTGTTCCCTTCGTAACTATAATTTTGAATAAAATATTAATATTAATTTTTCATTAGAAATGTGAACATTATTTTTAATAGAATTACTGGTAGACTCTATAGGTATATGGTTACTAAAAAGATTATTAAAATAATCAGGAAACATATGTGTTGGTCAGGGTATATTAATAAAAGATTAAGGTGGACTACTGAATAAAGCTGGGGATATGGAGGACTCTGCCAAAAATGATTTTTAAAATCTTAACTGTATGCAGGTCAGGAAGCAACAGTTAGAACCGGACATGGAACAAAAGACTGGTTCCAAATAGGAAAAGGAGTACGTCAAGGCTGTATATTGTCACCCTGCTTGTTTAACTTCTATGCAGAGTACATCATGAGAAATGCTGGGCTGGAGGAAGCACAAGCTGGAATCAAGATTGCAGAAATATCAATATCTCAGATACACAGATGATACCATCCTTATGGCACAAAGTGAACAAGAACTAAAGAGCCTCTTGATGAAAGTGAAAGAGGAGAGTGAAAAAGTTGGCTTAAAACTCAACATTCAGAAACTAAGATCATGGCATCCGGTCCCATCACTTCATGGGAAATAGATGGGGAAACAGTGGAAACAGTGGCTGACTTTATTTTTCTGGGCTCCAAAATCACCGCAGATGGTGACTGCAGCCATGAAATTAAAAGACGCTTACTCCTTGGAAGGAAAGTTATGACCAACCTAGATAGCATATTAAAAAGCAGAGACATTACTTTGCCAACAAAGGTCTGTCTAGTCAAGGCTATGGTTTTTCCAGTAGTGATGTATGGATGTGAGAGTTGGACTGTGAAGAATGCTGAGCACCAAAGAATTGATGCTTTTTAACTGTGGCGTTGAAGAAGACTCTTGAGAGTCCCTTGGACTGCAAGGAGATCCAACCAGTCCATTCTGAAGGAGATCAGTCCTGGCTGTTCATTGGAGGGAGTGATGTTGAGGCTGAAACTCCAATACTTTGGCCACCTGTTGAGAAGAGCTCACTCATTTGAAAAGATCCTGATGCTGGGAAAGATTGAGGGCAGGAGGAGAAGGGGACTACAGAGGATGAGATGGCTGGATGGCATCACTGACTCAATGGACGTGAGTCTGAGTGAACTCCCGGAGTTGCTGATGGACAGGGAGGCCTGGCGTGCTGCAATTCATGGGGTCGCAAAGAGTTGGACACGACTGAGCGACTGAACTGAACTGAACTATCATGAGTTTTAAAAGTGGAATATGTATTTGTAACCAAATTGTAATAATTATAATTAAAAGATGTCATCCTATGCCTTTCTCCTAGTCTCTATGGAAAGCTTTGTCATAACAACATAGGAGAACAAAGTAATAATAAGTGGTTATAAAGTCTCTTGCAACCACAAAATGTTATGCAAATGGTAACAACTATTAAAGGAAAGCATTTTCCTTCAAGAGTATGATACACCCAAGCTGCTGACTATATTTATACAATGATGTGGTGAAAAGAGAAAGACTCTGTAGTTAAACAGACCTGGGCTTAAATCTGTTTAACGACTTTCTAGTTGTGTTCCTTTAGGTAAGTTTCTTTTTCTGGGTTTTCAAAAAATATAGATAGTTCCACCCTCATAAGAGAATTATTATGAGAATTTAATGGAATATTGTGTGTAGAGCCTAGCATTTATAAAGCAAGCACCTAACAGTCATTGGTTTTCTTTCCTCATCTCAGACAAAACATTAACTTCCAGTCCAAAGACTTAAAACCTCATGAGAGACCACTGTTATTTCCTAACTGGATAGTAGAGGAATTAACCTACACTGCCTAGAAGAACTATAATTCCTGGTATGTGTGGTTAGTTTTTGTTTTTTGTTTTTTAAACACAAATCCCTAATTTTAGGTGTCAATAAATAAATAGGCAGGAATAATGACATTTGTTTATGTAACAGTGGACAAGTCCTTGCTCTGTTTCAGGCTTCCTCTCCTGTACACGGGAGGAATGAGATAGATTATTGCTACTCTAAGTGTGATCTGTAGACCTACACTAGTCTGCCAGCTATTTGTTCCCCATCTACTATAAAGTCAGTATTAAAAAAGAGAGTAAGCACTTAGAACCTTTCACAACAGTTTGACAGACTCTTAGTCTTTATGTTTTTGGAAAAAGAAAACTGTATGGGATTGTAATTTGTATTTCTTTCATTTTCTTTGTCTAGAAATTCATTTTCATTACATTTTAGAAATGTATTGGTTTGCAATAGATTGTAAATTTACACACACACACACACACTCACACACTCACACACACAAACACACATATACTCACAAATACATCTTTTACCACAGGAAATTTGAGGAATACAGACCTAGATGATCTATAAAATCCCTTCAGCTTTAATATTTTACAAGACTCTACTGTCTGTCCATGTTGCCTGAGGCTGACCCATTAAAGGGCAACGTCAGTCATGTGGGCTTCCTAGGTGGCCCTACTGGTAAAGAATCTGCCAGCCAATGCAGGAAAGCTGAGAGGTTTGATCCCTGGGTCAAGAAGATCCCCTGGAGGAGGAAATGGCAACCCACTCCAATATGCATGCCTGGGAGGCTGACCAATGATAGAAAAAAAAGGTGGTTATTGCCAGATGCTCTCCAAAGAGGTGCCTTCCTTCCAGCAAAGAGATGATAATGAGAATGATGATGAGAATTTTAATGACTAAATTCTTGTTTACCATGTGCTGTTCTCTTTACTAGCAGTACACGTTAGTAAACGTTTAATATTACTAAACTATTTTGTAGAACGAGGAAACCAAAACTCTGGAGATTCAGAAAGTAGCTTCAAACCCAGGTCTATTTTAGTCCACATCCACATATTTTCAACTGTACCATGTTGCTACGAAGCTATAGTTATGGCCCAGATGAAGCTGTCTTCCCTTAGCCAGCTCACTCCCAGCTGCCTTAGAACCAACTGGTGATATCAGTGGCCCACAGAGTCTCATTCCAAAAGGCCTGACTTTTGTTCTAAGATCATGGGAGTTTCTCTTTAGCCTGACAAACAGAGGTCCACAAAAATGATACCTCAGGATTTAAAAGTACCTTATGAATTTGGTGGCTCAGACAGTAAAAGAATTTGCCTGAAATGCAGGAGACCCAGGTTTGATCCTTGGGTCAGGAAGATCTCCTGGAGAAGGGAATGGCAACCCACTCTAGTATTCTTGCCAGAAAAATCCCATGGACAGAGGAATCCAGAAGGGTATACTCGATGGGGTCGCAAAGAGTTGGACACAACTGAGTCACTAGGAGTTTCACTTCCACTTCACTGTGAATAATCTATCATCTCTAATCCAGTGCTTGGGACATTGCCACAACATTCTTGACAATAAATCTCTGCCTATAAACGTGGATATATCAAGTGAGAGGAATTCACCACACCCAAGGTGGCTCATTCTCTCTCAGGATAGTCTTAGAGTCCAACAGGGATTCTTAAATTAGATTAATCTGAAACCTCTAACTTTCCTTCTTTGGGCCTGATTCTACCTTATAGAGCCATAGAAAACAACCGTACCAGAATTGTTCTACACTGTAGCAACGAACTATATATCCAGATTCCCTACAGGAAGATACTGAGTTGTTTGTTAGACAGGCATTGGGTTGATTCCTGGTTCTAAGGAGCAGATGAGATTTGCAGTAAGCTGCTTACCCTCAGTTATGTTGCCTGTATGTACACACTGCTATATTTAAGTGGATAACAACAAGACCTATTGTATAACCCATGGAACTCCATTCAGTGTTATGTGCCAGCCTGGATGGTAGGGATGTTTGGGGGAGAATGGATACATGTATATGTATGGCTGAGTCCCTTTGCTATTCACCTGAAAATACCACAAATGTTGTCAATTGGCCATATACCCCAATACAAAATGTTTCTGGGATTAAAAATAAAAATTAATTTTTTTAGATGAGACTAATTCCTATATTACAGAATTGTCATAAGAATTAAATGAGATTACAAATGAAAACCCATGGTTAGTACTCAAAAAAGTTAGTTGAACTGATTACTTTTATAATGTATTTTTCTGGTTATTTTACTCTTTTGGACAGTGTATTCTGATCAATTCTGCCTGCTCCTATAGGTTTCTCTCCCCCAGGCCCATTCAGGAATTAAAAATGGTATCATCTAAAATAATTCAACTAATGACAATCATGTGATGCTGTTCAGTTTACAAAATGTTTTCATGTTTTAATGTGAATTAATATTTACATACATTCTGTGAATCTGGAAGAACACAGGCACATTTCGTAGGTGTAAAGTTGAGATCTTTGTGTACAAAGTCAAGTAGACTTATTAGGTGGCAAAGTTGCTAAAGGCTGTTTTTCCTAAGAAATGTGCAAATCAATCAATTAATTTATTTGTTAATTACAAAATTAAGCAACCACTGGTGCTAGATGCCAGACTAGCACCCAAACATATAGAGGTGAGTAAAGCTGACATTCTGCCAGTCTTTTTTACACCTAAAAAAGAAAGGTATTGAATAAGTGTAATGATTATGAAGCTATGTAGGATGTTAAGGCAAAATAAAACAGGTCAGCCTGGTCCAGTTTGGATTTGGCAACTGTTGGCTTATGGTGAGTTATCAATCCCAATCACTGGCGGCTTAAATAACACCGTAACTATCATCATAATACCACAGAATAATCTCTCTATCCAGCCATACTTAATTGTGAGACTTGAACTTTGCAATAATCCATGTCCTTTCATAATAAATTTTAAAAACGCTAGAACTTCAGTCAACTGATTCTGAAAACAGATTTTGGAAGGCAGTTATTGAAAATCATGGACTCCCTGCTATTCTACAGTGAAACAGTTTGTTCACACAATAGCAAAAGTATCCTTAGTAAAAACACCATCCTTTTTTCCAAGAGATGCAGGCATGATGACAGATGACATTTTCCCTGTTGCAACATAAACACTTCTCCATATGCTACTGGGGGCTCTACAAAGTTCAGTTCAGTGGCTCAGTCATGTCTGACACTTTGTGACCCCATAGACTGCAGCACGCCAGGCTTTCCTGTCCATCACCAACTCCCAGAGCCTACTCAAACTCATGTCCATCACGTCGGTGATGCCATCCAGCCATCTCATTCTCTGTCATCCCCTTCTCCTTCTGTCTTCAAACCTTCCCAGCATCAGGGTCTTTTCCAATGAGTTGGTTCTTTGTGTTAGGTGGCCAAAGTATTGGAATTTCAGCTTCAGCATCAGTCCTTCCCTTAGGATTGACTGGTTGGATCTCCTTGCAGTCCAAGGGACCCTCAAGAGTCTTCTCCCACACCACAGTTCAAAGGCATCAATTCTTCAGCACTCAACTTTCTTTATAGTCCAACTCTTACATCCATACACGACTACTGGAAAAACCATAGCTTTGAATAGACAGACCTTTGTTGGTAGAGTGATGTCTCTGCTTTTTAATACGCTATCTAGGTTGGTCATAGCTTTTCTTCCAAGGAGCAAGCGTCTTTTAATTTCATAGCTTCAGTCACCATCTGCAGTGATTTTGGAGCCCCCCCCAAAATAGTCTTTCACCATTTCCATTGTTTCCCCATCTATTTGCCATGAAGTGATGGGACCAGATGCCAAGATCTTAGTTTTTTGAATGTTGAGTTTTAAGACAATTTTTTCACTCTCCTCTTTCACTTTCATCAAGAAGCTCTTTAGTTCTTCTTTGCTTTCTGTCATAAGGGTGGTGTCATCTGTGTATCTGAGGTTATTGACATTTCTCCTGGCAATGTTGATTCCAGCTTGTGCTTCATCCAGCCTGGCATTTTGCATGATGTACTCTGCATATAAGTTAAATAAGCAGGGTGACAATATACAGCCTTGACGTACTCCTTTCCCAATTTGGAACTAGTTTGCTGTTCCAAGTCCGGTTCTAACTGTTGCTTCTTGACCTGTATACTGATTTCTGGGGAGGCAGGTCAGGAAGTCTGGTATTCCCATCTCTTGAAGAATTTTCCACAGTTTGTTGTGATCCACACAGTAAAAGGTTTTGGCGGTCAATAAAGCAGAAATAGATGTTTTTCTGGAACTCTCTTGCTTTTTTGATGATTCAGCGGATGTTGGCAATTTGATCCCTGGCTCTCTGCCTTTTCTAAATCCCACTTGAACATCTGGAAGCTCATGGTTCATGTATTGGTGAAGTCTGGTTTAGAGAATTTTGAGCATTACTTGCTAGTGTGTGAGATGAGTGCAATTGTGGGTAGTTTGAACATTCTTTGGCATTGCCTTTCTTTGGGATTGGAATGAAAACTGACCTTTTCCAGTCTTGTGGCCACTGCTGGGTTTCCAAATTTGCTGGTATATTGAGTGCAGCACTTCCACAGCATCATCTTTTAGGATCTGAAATAGCTCAATGGAATTCCATCACCTCCACTAGCTTTGTTCATAGTGATGCATCCTAAGGCCCACCTGACTTCAGACTCCAGGATGTCTGGCTCTACGTAAGTGATCCCACCATCCTGGTTATCTGCATCATGAAGATCTTTTTTTTGTATAATTTTTCTGTGTATTCTTGCCACCTCTTCTTAATATTTTCTGCTTCTGTTAGGTTCATACCATTTCTGTCCTTTATTGTGCTCATCTTGGCGTGAACAAAGAAGTAATCATTTTTAATTCTGGCAAATTCATTCAGGACAATGATGATCTTTGAAAAGTATATACATAGGGATCCAGGTATCTTTTCTGAACACTTTTCGAACTCACCTTGCAATAACTATTGTTGCAGTGGATATATATATATATTTTTTTTTTCTCTGTTCTAGGTACCCCTACATGTATAGTACATTCACAATGTAATGGATTATTCACATGAATGAATAACCATTAGTTTTGTTTCTTCTATGTAACATGTTATTAAATACATCTCAATATAGAATCCTGGGCATCTCATAAATTACTTTTCTTTCCAGAAGTTTTAGATCAAGAGTGGCCAAAATAGCCCATATAAGTATACAGTAAGTTTCACTTTTTTTTATTGCTGTGAATTCACTCTCTAGGTAATCAGCCTCTGAATAAATGGTTGTCTCACCATCTCTACCCTGGGCTGACAAGTAAACAAACTGTCCTTTTAATAAAGATTCACCTTCAGCCTCCTGATTCTTCTAATGGGCCTTCCAGACTGCCTGCCCTTTCAGAGATTCATCCAAAGAAAAGGGCAAACTCAGAAAAGAACAAAAAAAAAAGAGGTCACCATAAACTATTTAGTAAATTGGCTCCATTACCAAATGCTACATGTTTACCAATAGTCTGGGGTTTGCCTCTCCTTAGGGGAGAGAAAAACATGGTGTTTCAAATGCCACTGACTCTTCAATCTCTGCCTCTAATTGGACTGTGGTGCTCTGCACTTCCTTTAATGCACTCTGCACACTGAGTCAGCAGCACCTCATAGCGCTTTGCATGGACCTCTATTACTGTGCCTTTTACCTTATCTTTACATTACTTTTTTATCTACCTCTTTTGTGAGGTGATGAGTGTCTAGATTGCAAGGATAGTACTGGTTTTCTGTGCAGTTCTGTACCTACAGTTAAGGGCATGGCCCTCGCTAAGGATTGAGTATTTGTTAAATAAATAAGAATTGCATGTTTAGTACCAGAGGCTACAATTCTGTCTCAGCACTTTTTAATAACTGACCACTGAGAAGAACTAACTGGGAAGTTTCTGTACAGAAGTACAAATTACAAAATAGTTAAATATGGTCTGATTCTTTAATAACATTGTATCTACCACTTCTATAATAAAGAAAAGTCATTTGCCTTACATATTACCAACTATAAGCAAACAATAAAAGTCTTTATATTAACTTATGAATGTGAGTTATAGCATAAAATTGTCTCCTTTAGAAAAAAGACTATTAAAAGTTTGGGATTAAAATAATTGCAATATATAGTGGAAGTATGTGTAACCTTGTTCTATATTTTCCAAGTCTCCTACAACAGTGTTATCATACTTTCATAAGTCAAAAAACACAAATGAAAAGTTTGGGGATTAAAAATGTAACAATATTGGCATTCAGACAATATAGTTTATGACCTACTCCATCAAGTACAAACACCTCAGCCTGCCTCTCAAAGCCCCCTTATCTGGTTTTGGAGGACTTCTTCAAACTGATACCCTACTCACAACTTCAGCATCCTATCAGAGTTATTCCTACATTCTCTTTACCCATTCTCTAACTTTAGGATTAGATCACATAACAAATTTCACTCATCCTTCAAGTCACACATGTCAGCATGACCATATTCTTCTTTGAGGTCCGATAGCATTTATATCGGAGAAGGCGATGGCACCTCACTCCAGTATTCTTGCCTGGAAAACCCCATGGACGGAGGATCCTGGTAGGCTACAGTCCATGGGGTTGCGAAGAGTTGGACACGACTGAGCGACTTCACTTTCACTTTTCATTTTCCTGCATCGGAGAAGGAAATGGCAACCCACTCCAGTGTTCTTGCCTGGAGAATCCCAGGGACGGGGGAGCCTGTTGGGCTGCCATCTATGGGGTCGCACAGAGTCGGACACAACTGAAGCGACTTAGCAGCAGCAGCATTTATATAGTACATACGCTTTGGGGTAGGCAGCTCACACTGACCCCTGCAACTGACTAAGGACCTCATCTTCAGACAGGAATCACTACATGATCGCATCACTCAAGGCACACCTGATGGAATTAGAGGTGGAGGTCAGGAACAGAAGCTGCTCAGCCCTACCCATCTCTCTTGCCTTTACCACTTCAGTGTGTCCACCGACCTCTACCTGTCAGTCTCAGCATATTTTTGCCTGAAGTCTTTCTCTAAAGCTGAAGACCACCACTCAAATTGCATAGCAAGCCACAAGTACTGGGGGTTTATCACCCCTTGGTAACAGCCCTCAACCCATGATGGATGGGAGCTGATGTGGTCCTTTGCCGGTTAAAATTGATAACTCTGAGTGTATGTTCTGTGGGGAATGTTTCAGTTTCCACAGTGGATTGCTCTCCAGGTTCCCTCAGCCAGAGCTGACTTAGTAGCGTTCCTTTATTGGATGTCTCTTTCTCCTGTCACACTTGCCCTCGTCCCTGCTAGTGTTCCTTGCACCTCCCCCAAATGATACATTTGCACTGAAACTCTCGTCTCAAGGTCTGCTTCTATGAGAATCCAAACCAAGTCCACACCTACACCAAACTGGCCAATAAGATTCTCTTTCTTGGAATTTTATAACTGAAGCAATGAAATTTTACCTGAGATAGGCTTTTAAATAAAGTTAAGAAAATGTTTTATTTTTTTTCTATTTTAGTCCATTTCAAAGGGTCAATTCTACCCTTAAGTTCTATTATTCATTTACTAATTTATATAACACATTCTTCAAGTTTTAGCTAAGCAAAATGTTGGGTCCTGCTACTTTGAACCAAACTGTACTATTTTTTATCATTCATTTTTATTTACAGAAACATCATATTTGAAAATAACATAGGACCTCCATTATGTCCAACCTTCATAATTTAGGTAAAAATTCAAACTGAAATTAATTAACAAAAAATCTAATTTAAACATTGTTAGTATACTTTTCAAGTGTTCAAATAATGTCTAAAAAAATTAAGAATACGTGTTTTTTGATGTCTTAAACATTCTTATATTTCATTTTATCTTCATGGTACCTAACAGTAGGTATTCAGTAAATATTTATTGAATAAATTAAATTAAATTAGTTGGAATCAGGGTAATTGTTGACAAATGAATTTATTATGATCCCATTCTTATATAGTCTTTCCCAAGAGGTTTTAAAGTAGCTTCTAAAGATAATATAGGTAAGGCAGTTAATATAATTTCTCACTTTAAAAAACTGACTGTAAACAAGCATAGCGATGCAAGGACTCCCCTTTCTCTCCCTTCTGTCTCCTTCCTCCCATGCTGGTACTAAGTGCTAAATGAAACTTCATATCTGAGGCCCTGCATCCTTTCACAACATCACTCATCTATTCATCCACCAAAACTCATTGAACGTCCACGTGCCAATCAGCGAGCTAGGCCCGTGAAGCATACCGCAAAGACTGAAATTCAACAAGACTAAGACTGCTCTTCCAACAGAGAGCTCACAGTGGGGGCTGTGACAGGAGGTGAGGAAGTGGAATATGAGAAGTACAGCATCCTGTGAGAGTGAGTAGGAAGAAATCTAACCGAGACCCAGGATGCATGCCATATTTTTTAGAGAAAATGTTGAACTTCATGGCCCATATATGAAGAAAACATTTTACAACAAATTCTGTCCTCCCTGACTATTGAAATAAGTCCATCTGACTATATCAAGTATCATCTTTTCTTGATGACGTTTTCCTGAGCTTTTGACCCAGATGACAGCATTCATTCACAAAGCAATCTGAACATCTTTAAAAGAACATTAACAAGTATTCCCACAACACCTTCAGCTCACTTTAACAGACATCTAATGAGCTGAAATACGTCTTCCGCAGAGGCCTTGAGCATCACTCAAGTCACTATTATCAACACATCCATCCTAGGGTACAAGAACATTTTTGAGATGAATAATTGAATGGTACTATTTATAGAAGACCACTGATCCCTGAAAATGGTAGTAATATTAGCCTTGATGAGTGAAAAGCAAATCTCTATAGTGGAGAAACTTACTGGATATTTTTCTTCCTGGTTTTCATTAGAAGTGCTTTTCAGTCCAGATCAGAACAGGTGACCCTGCTATCCACTGTCATCACCTTGTACTTTTCTTCCTTCCATAGTAGGAATTTTACATCGCTCTAAAATTTTCATGAGTACAATGGTCATGTCTTATTGTTATTATTATTTTTTTATTTGTTTCTTTAGTTTATCATCATATGCCAAGAGCTCAGCCAGGAGTGATACTCAAAAGAGATAGCAACAGATCTGGTACAGGCCTTAATCTATAGAATGGATGTGTCCTCAGCCACCACTTTGCTGTGTAGGAGTTGAAAATCAGCTTGGTGCCTGGCATAGCAAGTCATCAATAAGCAGTCATTAAGTAATAGATGGATGAATTAACTAATGTACTGGATCGGAACTAACTGCCATCTAGCTTCAAATCACTTAATATTGCAATGAAGAAAGAAAGATAGCACTAAGTCGTGTCCCAACTCTTGAGACCCCATGGACTGTAGCCTCTCAGGCTCCTCTGTCCATGGGATTCTCCAGGGAAGAACACTGGAGTGGGTTGCCATTTCCTTCTCCAGGGGATCTTCCTGACTCAGGAATCAAACCCAGGTCTCCTGCATTGCAGGCAGATTCTTTACTGACTGAGCTACACGGGAAGCCCCAAATATTGCAATACTTTCACTCGATTCAATTACTTTCTTAAATCTCTTCAAAGTAGATACTCTGTCAATTGTTTAGGATAATTAGTGGAGAGGGGAAAGAGGAAGACTAGAAAATCAAATAAATAATTCATGCCCTCAAGATGCTTATAATTTAGCATGAGAGATAAGATATCTTCATAAATACCGATGGGACAAAGGTGAACAAAATGTAATGGTGGCTGGCGCTGGGGGACAACTGTGATTTGAGACTACATCTGGGGAATACTAAAGGCCATGTGTTTCCGACTGAGTAAAACATGGGATGTAGAATCCAATAGACCTGGGTTTTAATCTTAGCTCCACCGTTTTCTGGTTGGGCAGGTAATCTTGAGAACATCAGTAAATAATTTTCAGTTTCATCATCTTTAAAATGGGGATGATAGTACCTACCACTCAGAGCACTGGGAGTTTTAAATATGCTAATATTATATTAAGCACAATGTCTGTTCTGTAACAGATGTTAATTAGAGATTAATGCTTTTGCATATGCAAATTCAACATATTTATGTTGGAATACAGGAATTATGATAATCAGGGAAGTATATTCTTTAAGAGAAAGGGAAATTATTAGCTTTTAAAAATTCATACTAGGTAGGGCAAAGGCTTAGGAGTCAGAAAAATTGAAAGACAGTTATTCTATGACTTACTATGGCTTGGAACATATTACCTAACATATCTAAATCTCTAATTTCCTCATCTGTACACTGGAGCTACACAGTTATCAACACATCAATCAATCAACAGAATTGCTGCATGAATTTAAATGGAAGAAGATGCTTGTCACACAGTAAATGCTCAAAATGTGATTTCAAAAATGAGGATTCATAAAGGGCCCCGGGTAGAGGTGATAAAGTCTGCACTTTTCATCCTAAAACTGAAATCCAGATTCCTGAGATTCTTGCCTAGCCCAAAACATGCTTTCTTGCCCACTTTTTTTTTTTTTTTTTTTGTATTAAGCTATGTGATAGAATGATTGATCTCACTGGAAAACCTGAGATGAAGAAAATGCTCACTGGAGGCTGTTTATGCATTAATGGTCGATCTGAAAAGAAATGTTTGGAGAAGCTAGGAGTACTGTTTGCACAATAGTTGTATCCTGGTCCCCAGAGTAGGCAGTTCATATTTCTACATGCTGGGACTCAAGGACCTGAAGACAGGCTTTACCCAGTTGATTTATGGCAGATAGTTATGGGTGTGAGTTTGTTTCCATTTGACCTTCTCCTAAAATCCTGGTTCTTATATGACAATCTCCTACATGTAATGTCAGAAGCAACCCAGTTCAGGGCAGACCTATACCAACATCAGGAAGAGGGGGCTGGAGTGACGGAACAAGCACAGTGAGAAGCAGGACTTATTTTGAGGATCAAGTCCTGCCACTTCTCAGCAATATGATTGTAGGCAAATTAGTCCATCTTTTAAATCTTTCTTTATTCCACTGGTGAAATGACAATGTAGATGCTTATGAACCCGTCAACTTTCAATGTTGATACATTTACAAGTATGAGTAAAGTTAAGCATAAAGGAAAAGCACACACACAGCCCATTCCCACCCCACCAGGAGATGCCAAATTTGTGGCAATTTTCGTCCAAGTCATCACATTATTCCATAGCTTATATTTATTTGCTGTGTTTTTGCTTATTTTGAGGTATTTTAAAAGCATCACTAACCCTACCATGAAATGATTTAACTTTACATTGCTCACTAAATGTAAAAGAAGAGTAAAGTTTAATTTTTTTAATAAATATGTAATTTTGGTTACTTGTATAATGTCATTTCAGAATTAAAATAATGGGATTTTGAAGTAGACTGACTTGTTTGATAGTAGAGGAACTTTGAAATTGTCATTGCTGCCAGACATGCCTAACAGGGCTGTGCAGTAAATAATAGCAGGAATGCCTGGTAAATTAAAAACTATAATCCGAATACTTCCACTAGTGTACGTCTACCACACAGAACAGAGCTGGACAGATTCACTGTCACAAAGCAACCTGGAGACAAAAATTAGACACGTGTAAACCCTAGGACAGACTGTGAATAAATAGAACTTTGGAGGGAAACAACTTTTTATTTTAAAAGGGATGAGTCAGTTGAAAATTTCTGCAAGGTGAAGAGTTCTTTCTCATCTGTTTGACTGAATTTCTCACTGCTGGCTCGTGACACTATAGCACCTGATAAGTGTCAGTCCTTCTCATTGTCTCAGTGATTGATGACCAAATCGGCCTGGTTATTCAGTGTGTTGTATTAAAGTGTGTGATCCCTCTTTTCATTGAGGTACACCTTTGTAAGTGTACAATTCTATGGTTTTCAATAAACTTTTTTAAAAGTTAATTTACTTTTAATTGGAGGATAATTGCTTTACAATATTGTGTTGGTTTGATAAAGGACAGAAATGGTATGGACCTAACAGAAGCAGAAGATATTAAGAAGAGATGGCAAGAATACACAGAAGAACTATACAAAAAAGATCTTCACGACCCAGATAATCACAATGGTGTGATCACTGACCTAGAGCCGGACATCCTGGAATGTGAAGTCAAGTGGGCCTTAGAAAGCATCACTATGAACAAAACTAGTGGAGGTGATGGAATTCCAGTTGAGCTATTCCAAATCCTGAAAGATGATGCTGTGAAAGTGCTGCACTCAATATGCCAGCAAATTTGGAAAACTCAGCAGTGGCCACAGGACTGGAAAAGGTCAGTTTTCATTCCAATCCCAAAGAAAGGCAATGCCAAAGAATGCTCAAACGGCGAAGACTCTTGCGAGTCCCTTGGACTGCAAGGAGATCCAACCAGTCCATTCTGAAGGAGATCAGCCCTGGGATTTCTTTGGAAGGAATGATGCTGAAGCTGAAACTCCAGTACTTTGGCCACCTCATGCAAAGAGTTGACTCATTGGAAAACACTCTGATGCTGGGAGGGATTGGGGGCAGGAGGAGAAGGGGACGCCAGAGGATGAGATGGCTGGATAGCATCACTGACTCGATGGACATGAGTCTGAGTGAACTCCAGGAGTTGGTGATGGACAGGGAGGCCTGGCGTGCTGCGATTCATGGGGTCGCTAAGAGTCGGACACGACTGAGTGACTGATCTGATCTGATTGTGTTGGTTCCTGATGTCAACATGAATCAGTCACCAGCATACTTATGTCCCCTCCCCCCCGAATCTCCATCCCACCTCCGACCACATCACATCCCTGTCGTTGTCACAGAGCACCAGGTTTGAGCTCCCTGTGTCACACAGCAAATTCCCATGGGCCACCTGCTTTACATATGGTAATGTCTACGCTTCAGTGCCACTCTCAATCCTTCCCCAGTTGTGTTCACAGGTCTGTCCTTAAAGTCACATCAAAGTGAAGTTGCTCAGTTGTGTCCGACTCTTTGGGACCCCATGGACTGTAGCCTACGAGGCTCCTCCGTCCATGGGATTTTCCAGGGAAGAATACTGGAGTGGGTTGCCATTTCCTCCTCCAGGGGATCTTCCCAACTGAGGGATCGAACCCAGGTCTCCCGCATTGCAGGCAGGTGCTTTATCGTCTGAGCAATGAAGAAAGTCCTAAAGTCACATAACCACTGCTATAATCAATCGGGATAGAAAACATTTTCCCCGTTCTAATAGTTTTCTAATATCTTTTAATAACCCACCCCCTCCTAACCTCCAGCCCTCAGCAACCATTGATAAGATTTCTGTCCCTAAAGTTTTCCATTTTCCACAATGTCATAGTAATGGAATCATATAATACATATGATTTTGCATCAAGTCTGGCTTCTTTTAAACAGCAAAATGCATTTGTGATTCATCCATGCTGTCATGTATATCAATAGTTTACTCATTTACATATTGCAGAGAAATATTCCATTATGTGGATGTAATACAGTTTGTTTATCCATTATTTAGCTGATGGATATTTGGGCTGTTTCTAGTTTTTTGTAATTACAAATAAAGCTACCATAAACACTGGTGTACAGATGTTTGTGTGAAGATATATCTTTCACTTCTTTTGGATAAATGTCTATGAATGGAATTGCTGGGTTATATGGTAAGGTTATGTTTAACATTATAAGAGTGGCTGTGCTATTTTTGCATCCCCACAAGCAGTGCATATGCATTCTGATCACTTCATCTCCTCAATATTCTATAGTGTCGTTTTTAATTGTTGTTTTGTTGCTGTTTGTTTGTTTTGTTGTTTTGAGTTGTTCTAATAGGTATGTTCAGTTCAGTTCAGTCGCTCAGTCGTGTCCGACTCTTTGCGACCCCATGAATAGGTATGTAGTTTGGTTTAATTGGCTTGGTTTAATTTTCTTTTTCATTTTACCTGAAAATGTTTTAAATTTTTAGACATCCCCCTGTAGCTCTAGTATCTAAATTTAGTGTCAAATGATATCATTATTGTAAAACTTGTGAATGGATTTAGTAAATAAGTTCCCTCTTCTATACAGAATGTAGCGCTCCTTTTCAAAGATCGTGTTCAGCTCCCTTTATGTCATTACAGCTTCTGGCCACTAGATGGCAACTTCTCAACTGTTTGGAACAGGCTTGCAGCTGAAGAGAAGGAAACTGTAGTATAATAAAAGAATAAAGTCAGGCTATAAATTGTGAACTGCTTTACTCCATGATTGTAAAAGAAAAAAAGAAAAAGGCAACACTTCATTGTCTGCCAAGTTAGAGCTCATCATAACCTAATGTGTGTGTCTTCTAAATCATTTCAACTAAGTTTGGAACTACCAAATGTGGATGGAACACAGCATATAAAAAAATACAAAACAAGGTGTCTTTTGAACATAAATCAGTGGAATATGGCAAGCAAATACCTTGTAGCAAACACCGTTCAGAAACTTACACTAGTTTCTCTAGATAGTATATCATTTTCAAGATTATCCTTTAAAATACAGATATTTGTAAGTTTTAAGATATTATGTGCTGTGCTGTGGTTTGTTGCTCAGTCATGTCTGACTCTTTGCGACCCCATGGACTATAGCCCTCAGGCTCCTCTGTCCACGGGATTCTCCAGCCAAGAATACTGGAGTGGGTTACCATGCCTTCCTCCAGGGGATCTTCTTAACCCAGGGATCGAACCCAGGTCTCCTGCATTGCAGGCAGATTCTTTACAGTCCAAGCCACCAGGGAAGCCCTAAGACAGCATATTGATACATTTTCTAAAATAGCTATAGACAAACTGAGAAGTTAGGTACAATTTTTTTTTTTAATCTTTTTGTTGCTCTTATTTTGGCATCATAGAGGACCCTTCTCTGAGTTCACTTCATTCATTAATCAGATATTTACTAAGTTCCTCTTATGACACCAGCTTTGTGCTAGGCATTAGGAATATTAACAGGAAAATGATCTAATCTGTGGTGATGATGATGATGATGATGAAGCAGCACCAGAGGGGGAGGAAAACAGTAAAAGCAACAGTCCTTTAAATACCAAGACTTATTCTAAGATGTTTATAGACGTTACCTTACTTAACCCTTACTACCACAGGCTTATGAGATATTGTCCCTATTTAGCAGAGGTGGAGACTGAGGCTCTGTGACGATGGGAGTAAGTATAGTTCAGACAAAAATGATTTCAAGTCGGATTTAGGTGAAGAGTGGGCTGGTGACGTCATTGGAGAGTTTTGCAGCTGTGTCCCATGGAAACAAACCAGGTATTGCTATCCCCTTAGTGCTGGGCAACATTTCAAAGCTTGTTGCCTTCAAGCCTACCCTTACAGCTTCAGTGGTGATCACAGAGCTGTGGCGGCAGAGGGGGGTCTAAGCTACAGGCTTAATGCAAGAGAGATCTGCGATGCGAGAGACAGACCAGAAGCACCAGCGGGAGTCAATGTGGAACCCATTCATGAAGCCCCATTCGTGCCAAAAGAAGGTTCTGGGAAGGTCACCAGCCACAATCTATGTCTGGGATATCAGCACAGTTGTTAGAAAGCAGGACAAGAAATACTTCTACAGATACCAGCAAAGTACCAGAGATCAAGACACTCACATGATGTCCTGTTGCTTACTGCCATTACCACGAGCACATGTTACCTTCCCCCAACTCTCAGATACCAAATTCAGAAGGGTCAGGAGGGAAAGCGGAAAAGGTCTGAGTGGAAGGAAATATATAATTGGCTTAATATTTATCCCAAAAGATACTGCTTTAAATACATAACCATACACAGTTAGGGCTTCCCAGGGGGCACAATGCAGGAGCCCCAGGTTCAACCCCAGGGTCAGGAAGATCCCCTGGAGAAGAAAACGGCAGCCCACTCCAGTATTCTAGTCTGGAAAACTCCATGGACAGAGGAGCCTGGCAGGCTCTGGTCCATGGGGTCTCAAGGAGTTGAGAAATGACTGAGTGACTGAGAGCGCGTGCGCGCACACACAGTAAATTCTTAACCTTTTAGTTAAGATGACTTTGAGGATCTGTTAAAAGTTATGACACTGATTTCTACTAGCCCACCACCCACCAAACACACACACACACACAGACAACAAATTTAAAATATTCATATATCTTTATAGCATACATAGAATGGCTGAGGCTCAGTCGTTAACTCTCTGAAGATCCACGGACACCAGGTTAAGAGATTCTAGTGGCGGAAATGGCACCAGACTTGACTTTTGACCCAGTTGTGTATTATCCACGTGACCCCGAATAAATCAAGTCTTCTTTCTGAATTTCAGTTTTCTCACTTGTTTGTTGAATAACCATTAAATGGCGGGTGAAGTAGAGACAGTTACATAAATTTTTAACTGCCTCTCTGTACCAAGTTCTATACTATTTTTATTGACTTATGTCCTATGTGGTCCTATAAAGGTACTTTAGATCTGTCAAGGTAGCTCCTAATCGTGCCCTTTGTCTCCACCCCAGAGCATCAGTGTACTGCTGGGGCAGTCCCTGTGCTCACACACGAGGAGCTGCGGAAACATTTCACACTATCTTGTTTCAATCTTTACTCTTGTACATGAATATAATGTTCTGAATGTACTGCTTCTTGTGATAATTCTCCTGCTTAGAACTATACTAAATCTACTCTCATAAGGGATCACATTTAAAATCTAATGGCCTAAGCCTTTCTGTTTTAAATCAACGTGTCTTATCTTGAGTATACCTTGCTTACTCAATCTTACCTGCTCAGTACTAATCAGCTAAATCTGACCGCTAAGCAAAAGCTTTCAGAGGAGGAAAAAGTGAGGAATAGAGTCCTTGGTTCAGCCACTTACTAGCTGTTTTCCTCTCAAGCAAAGCACTTCTTCTAGCAGGGCTCTGGCTTTCTCAAATCTTTCTTTTTTCTTTTTCTTTTTTTAAAAGTAATTTAATTATTTAAATGAAACAAAGATGAATATTTTTAATGATAAAAGGTACAATTCACAAAGAAGACAGACATCATAAACAGACACCTTAACAACAAAGAAACAAAGATACATACAGCAAAAATCATAAGACATATAAGAGAAAAGAAAAAATATGTAATCATAATGACACGTAACATTTCTCTGAGAATATTTTATCAAGTGCAGAAAAAACAAGATTAGGTACATCTTGAACGATGTCATTAATAATTTAAATACAATAGATTCATATTTAATGAATTTATATTAATCATATCCTACATAAATATATTTAAAATTTTGTACCTTATATGTTGTTATTAGATGTCCATAGGCCATTTAGAAAAACTGGCAAAAAGGTAAACATAACTAAATTTCAAAAAGTAGAATTCCTTTTTGTGTGTGGGATTCAGTTGTACATATACACATATAGTAGTTTTGCAATTATTTTCCATTACAGGTTATTACAAGATATTGACTATAGTTCCCTTTGCTATACAGTAAACCTTTGTTGCTTATGTATTTTTTTAATTAGAAATCAAGCATTCTATTCATACTAAATCAAACAAGTGGAATCAAAATGTTATAAATTTTTTAGTTAGGCAAAAATTTATGTTTACTAAAATATATGAAAAGTAGTCAAAGTGGTAGTTGCTCAGTCATATTCGACACTTTGCGAACCCCGTGGCCTCCAGGCTCCTCTGTTCACGGAATTCTCCAGGCCAGAATACTGGAGTGGGTAGCCATTCCCTTATCCAGGGGATCTTCCCCACCCAGGGATCGAACCCAGGTCTCCTGCATTGCAGGCAGATTCTAAATGAAATAGTTGAGCTAGACAATTTCCCAGATCCCTCCCAGCTCTGATGTTCTCTGTCTCCATGACTCTGTGGCCCGTGAACTCTCTCTTCATTCCACCCTGAATCCATGCTCCCACTCTGCTTTCTTCCTGAAGTATTTCTTCTGTCAGAGTAAACATTCTCTGTTCTCCAAGGTTCAACTTAACATACTTCTTCATTCATGAAATCTCCCTATTCCTGAATCTATGAGAAGGATTCTCTTCTTTGAGTTCTCATGGCATCCAAATTCTGTTACTAATCAATGAGTATCTTATGGGAATCTAACACTATAGTTTAACTGGCTTTTACATATATTATTTCACTAGAGTCTCTCAAAAACCAACTAAAAGTAACTACTCTTCATACTTAAAAGTGAGACAAACAAAGTGACCAGTCTGAAACTCCTCAGCTCTAAGGCAACTGACCTAGGGCCAGAATTGAAACCTGATTTCTACTTCAAAGTTACATATTTAACATTTCAAATAAGTAGTTGTATCTATAAGTTTTGCATACACAGACATGATTTAATTCAATAAACATGTATTAAACCCCTACTTTGTATAATCTATTTAAACACAAGCTGTAAGATACTCAGGAGGAGGAAATGGCAATGTATTCCAGTATTGTTGCCTGAAAAATACCATACCTGAAGAATACGAGAGCCTGGTGGTCTACAGTCCATGGAGTTGCAAAGACTGGCCATGACTGAGTGATCGAGCATGAGCACACACACACATAACTAAGAGGGATGGGGATCAAGTGGAATTTTCTACCATACTCTTGTAATTATTTAATAATCTTATACCACTTAATAAATTACATAGTCAATACTATGGAGTGTAGAAAATAATAACAGTGATTATGGAGTGAGAAATACCTAGGTTCTCTTTCCTTCTCTCTTCCTTTCGTTTGTCCTCTCTTCCTTCTTTTCTTCTTTCCTTCATTCCTTTATCTCTCTTTCACTTTTCATTAAGGACAAATTTAAGTACATTAAAAGAAGAGTGTGTAGTACTGCCCAGCTCCATATATACTCTCATCCCGCTTCAATATGATTAACCTATTACCAAAGTTGTTTAATCCTCTTAACAACTCCCTTATATTATTCTGAAGCAAAATCAGGCATCAACTTTCCTTATTTATTTATCTATTTTTGGCCATACCACTCAGCATGTGGGATCTTAGTTCCCCGTGTGTGCTAAGCAGCTTCAGTTGTGTCCGACTCTTTGCGACCCTATGGACCATAGCCTGCCAGGCTCCTCTGTCCATGGGATTGTCCAGGCAGGAACACTGGAGTGGGTTGCTGTGCCCTCGTCCAGGGGATCTTCATACTCAAGGGATTGAACTCGTGTCTCTTAAGTCTCCTGCATTGACAAGTGGGTTCTTTGTCACTAGCTCCACCCTTAGTATCCCAATCAGGGATCAAACCTGTGCCCCCTCCACTGGAAGCGTAGAGTCTTAACCTCTGGGCCACCAGGGAAGTACCAGTAATTCTTTCTTTTTAACATAACTCCAGTACCAACAAAAGTTCTTTCATTTATCATCAAACAACTAATAAGGATTTAAATTTTCCTGATTGCCTAATTTCTTGTAAAAGTTTGTTCAAATCAGGATTTGAAACAAATCTATGCATGCCCTACATGTCTCAAGTGTCTTTCAACCTATAGGACTCTACCACCACCCCTGGAACACACATACACACACACACATACACACTGAAATTTATTTGGTAAAGAACAAAGCAAAACCATGTTGTTTGCCCTGTAAAGCTGTCTATAGTCTGGATTTTCTTGATTGTACTGTCTCATGGTATTGTTTCTTGTAACTCCTATGAGTTGAATTCTCCTATGAGAATTCAACCTAGAGACTTGGTCATACTCAAGCTCTATATTTAGGTCAAGACCACTTCATAAATGGTGAGATATACTACCATCAGAAGTCCCACGACATCTGTTTCTCTTTTTATGATGTTGCAGCCACAACAAATATTTTCTAGATCTATGTATTTAAAATGGTGACATTCTGTCACTCCTTCCTAATTTACTAAGCAGAAACTGCTATAAAGACACATTTCCTTTCAAACATTTGCCTACCTTAAATTTCAGTTTGTATAGAACCAATATAATAGTGATTCTTCCCCTTTGTTTAACCAGTTTTCAAAATAATGAATAGATTTCCTAACATTCTGCACAACTGGCAATGAGGTGATTTTTAAATAATATCATTCTGAAATCATGTATTTAAACATATTTGGTGTGTTTTAATTCATTGTAATTGTTTGCCTCATTTTGGCCCATGGAAGCCTCTTCAGATAGCCTTCTGATTCCTTTTAACGTGGTGCTATCTATCCTGATTTCCTACCTCAGACCGAGAAACTAGCTTTATTCTTGAAAAGTCGTATTTTTTTCAGTCGTGTCCGACTCTTTGAGACCCCATGGACTGTAGCCTACCAGGCTTCTCCATCCATGGGATTTTCCAGGCAAGGGCACTGGAGTGGGTTGCCATTTCCTTCTCATCTATCTTGATGGGCATCCCTGTTAGCTTAGCAGTAGCAGTAAAGAATCCGCCTGCCAATGTAAGAGACACGGGTTTGATCTCTACGTTGGGAAAATCCCATGGAGAAGGAAACGGCAACCCATTTCTGTATGCTTACCTGGGAAATCCCATAGGCAGAGGGCCTGGCAGCCTTCAGTCCATGGGGTCACAAAGAGTCAGACACAACTTAGCGACTCAGCAACAACAACCTGTCTCGATAGATACCTTATTTGCTTCAACATAAAATATTCCAGGTTTATGTTGTAGTTTTCCTACCTCAGACCGAGAAACTAGCTTTATTCTTGAAAAGTCATTTTTTTTTAAGAAGCTCCAGCCCTCTTTATTGTGAAATGGTATTTAGAAATCGTACTCAAGCCACTAGCAGTGTCCACAGCTACTCAGCTGTTACTGTCTCTAGTTTTGGAGTGGACAGTAAATACTCTTTTTTGAAATGCAGCACGACTTCTTCTGAATTTACAATTCAAATTTTACTTAACCTTATCAGTCTTACAAAAACCTAGGTCCTTATCCCAGCTCTTCCCATTACCTGAAGAACAAATAGTAGAATATGTGATGACGCTAAATCCTCCATTCTGTATCTGAAAAAGTGAAATTAGTACGACCATCCTCACTGAGTACGCAAAAAAAAAAAAAAAAAATGGAGATGATACTTTATTTATCCCTACCATGTAGTAAATATAAATACTGAAATACCATATACCACTGGCTTGTATAAAGCTCCCCATTTGGATTTATTGTATGTAAAGATAGAATATCAAAGCCACAAAATTCCTAATTCCAAACCAGGGACATTCCATAAAGCTACTCATTAAATATAGCTAGGAAGTTCTACTAGAAATTATAGGACGGTGGGTGGTTTTATGACAACCTTGTGTGGTAGAGCACTGACCTCCCTTACTGTTCTGATATCCTTCCAGTCGCATAAACAGTGTCTTCCCAAAGAAAACATCAACTCGATTGTCTGTCTCTCTTCATGTGGGCTCTGAATGAAGCCCCACGGGGCTGAAGAGAATCTTCCCTGAAGCGTTTTCCCTCTTCTCAGCAGGGTTGTCTCAACCGAAGTGTTCCAGTGCCGCTGCAATACAGTAGAGCTGTGGAAAGCCCTTCAAAAACCACCACGGCCGGAGCTCACCAGCATTACGAATATCTGGGACATTACCTCCCTACGTTCAGAACGACAGGCAAAGCTCTCCTCTTTGTTCAGACTGTCCCTTAATTAGGGATCAAGGGGTCGGGAAAATTCTCTGAAGTAAGTCTTGGCACTGCTCTGGCTTTTGAAGAGTAATGGTTTTGGTGGGGAAGAAATGTTTTTTAAAAATCTAGATCTCTTAACCACGAACCCAAACCCATCTAATTAGAGCAGCTGAGCACTGAGCTGTTCATTAATGAGACTCAAGGAACCAACACGGGGGAAATGGATTTTTTTTTTTTTTTTTTGCGCTCTGGGTGCCCTCAGACTGTCATAGATGTATAAATATGTCCATACTCACTCATGCCCAGAACCCCAGGAACACAGTCATACCCTCTTCCTAAACCGACTCTCTGTAAAGAGCGCTGGTAAGTTTTCTTTTGGAGGGATGGGGGTCCTTCTACTTCCCGGCGCTTCTGTATTTATCCACTCTATTCTTTTTCCCTTTACTCACTCTTTCACCTGGAATATTACACATTCCCATGGTTTGACTTTTTTAACTTACATCCTTGCTGTTGTTGAGTTGCTAAGTCATGTGCATCTGTGTCCCTAGGACTGTAGCCTGCCAGCCTCCCCGGTCCATGGGATTTCCCAGGCAAGAATACTGGAGTCAGTGGCCATTCCCTTCTCCAGAGGATCTTCCCAACCCAGAGCTAGAATCCATGTCTCCTGCATTAGCAGGTGGGTTCTTTGTCTCTGAGCCACCAGGGAAGCCCAGCTTACAACCTACTCTTGTTGTTGTTGAGTCACTCAGTCATGTCCAACTCTTTGTGACCCCATGGACTGAAGCACACCAGGCTTCCCTGCCCTTCACCATCTCCTGGAGTTTGCTCAGACTCATGTCCATTGAATCCGTGATGCCATCCAACCATCACATCCTCTGTCATCCCCTTCTCATACTCCCTTCAGTCTTTCCCTGCACTGGGGTCTTTTCCAATGAGTCGGTTCTCCGCATCAGGTGGCCAAAGTACTGGAGCTTCAGCATCAGTCCTTCCAAGGATCTAGCCAAATCCAATTACTTATTCTTACTTCTGTGCCTTTGTTGATGCCGTTCCTTCTGCACTGAAGTCCTTTTTTCTCTAACTAATTCTTTTGTCTAAGCCTTCATAGCTCCTCTACAAAGTTTTTCTATTCTTTTCTTTACTCCATCTCTATCATGAGGAAGAAATGCTCATGTTCTCTGTTCCACCCCTTGACCCAATATATACCTCTATCATCCCACTTGCTATGCAATGAAGCAAAGCATGTATGGATGTCTCCTCCATAGTATCCTGAGCTTCATGAGTAAAGAGAATGTGCTAACTTGTTTTTCTGTCTCCGCTTCCTCTCTCAGTTCCCAGTACGTCACAGGACATTCCCAAATATTTGAGAATTTCTCATTAGTGACAGATCTATTACAGAACATCCAGGAAATGAGTAGAGCTATGTTCATAGTTTTTTGGGAATATAAAAAGGACAGAAAATACATCCAAAACACAAGACATAACTAATTAACTTCCAGACCTCAGGACACTCAGGGTAGGAGGCCACAAAGAAGCAGGGTCTTTCTCAACCATATGTCGTATTTTCTCTGTTATGAGAGATTCAAAGAGCAAATCACATTCCATCTAAACTATGATCATTGCCAGCATCCAGCACGTTACTTGGAATATAATAAGTGGTCAAAAGCTATTAATCAGTAAATCCATGCAAGAAGCAAGTGCACCACTTTCAGAAATGTTATTGTGGCCTAAGGGTCATATCATACACTCATGTGATGTGGGTTATTCTCCAGTCTCACTTTCATTTATTTGTTACTTCTATTAATATGCTGTTAAATAGTCAGTATACTATATTTTATCACATATATGAAATGTTTCCCTCCACTGTATATCCACTGAAAACAGAGATTTATAAGTGTGTTATATATTAAATAATAGTTATACGATTATTTGGCTGCCAATCTCGCCTACTACTGTGAAAGTTTCATGAGAGGGAGAAAATTGTCATTGCACTGGTAAAAAAAATTTATGTTCCCTAATAACCCAGCAAAGTTCCAGAGGCAAGGTCATTCCCCAATAAAAGACGTTGGATCAATAAATAAACTTATCAAAATTCTTAGATCTGAGCTGTCTGGGTTTCCTCGTATTATGATCATTTGCCAACCTGGTTTCTGACAGACCTCATGGTGACCCAGGGCAGTTCCATTTTGCTCACTGAAGACGGCACTATCAAATGGAGTTTTCTAAGTCCAAAATGAACTTGGCCCTATGACTTCTCTAAAGTATCAATCAAAAGATGAAACAGGAGATTGAAACAAAGAGAGACACAGTAAAAGAAATAATCTTGGCACAATTCCTTGCAAATCAACCTTCTATGCCCTTATTTAGAAGCTGTCCTTAAGGTGGCGGCCTAAAATTCACAGCCATTTTATGGTGACTGTCAGACATTTTACTGGTATTCACTTGACTTTCTTACATTTTATGGCAAAACCAGTAATAAATACCCAGATTCAGGCTTTACCCAGTCCCCAGGCTTTCTTATGATGGCTGCAGTGATCTTTCTACATTCAAAGTTATACAAAGCACTCAAAAATCTCCCCTAAGTCTCAACTACTATTCTTAAAGTCCATTGAGTATGAGGACCATGGTTGCTTAAGTATTTTAAATAAGGCTTTATTTCTAGTCTCCTTTCAATATCTCAGATCCAGAGGAAAGATTTTTTCAGACTCTGTCTTTTCATTTGTTTTCTCTCCCCTTCTTATTTTCACCTGGAAAACTGTACCACAAAGTGTTAAGTCCAAAGATTTTTCATGAAACACTCAAGTGATAGTCTTTTTCTTTTTACCTGCCCAGGTTTCTCTATCTTGGTCCTATTCACTTGTTTTCTACCTTTGGCTCTATTTTCATTTTTCTTTCTATTTTAAATAAGTAACAGTAATAAATGGGCTTCCCTGCTGGCTCAGATGGTAAAGAATCCGCCTGCAATGAGGGAGACCTGGGTTTGATCCCTGGGTTGGGAAGATCCCCTGGAGGAGGGCATGGCAACCCACTCCGTATTCTTGCCTGGAGAATCCCCATGGACAGAGGAGCCTGGCGGGCTATAGTCCATGGGGTCGTAAAGAGTTGGACGTGACTTAAGCAACTAAGCACAGCACACAACATTAGTAAATAATATCCCAGAACCAGTGTACAGCTCAACATTGGATAATAATTATACTTTCCATTTATACAGTGCTTTTAGAAAGCTCTTTCACCCACCTTGTCTGAATCTCAAAGTATCTTCCTAGGATAATTCAGATATAATATAGAAAGTCAGTCAATATCATATGATCTAGTCTGATGAGATGAATGTATTACTTTTGATAGAAAAACTGAATTAAAAAAAAAAACCTCAATACCCTATATTGAGGGGGACTGTGAAATTATACAAAGTTGAAAAAGCTGAAAAAGAGAATAAGAACCAATATATAGCAACATAAAAGACAGCTGTAGTCATTTTTGGAAGAGAAGCACAGCTGGTTCAACAGTTACTCTTCCTCGCTCCACGGTTTTCATATATTCACTATAAATACAGATAGGTGTATGTATTCATTTGAGTTTTAAGATTCCCAATATTTAAAGAAAATAACTTTAAAGATAGTGTTTCAAAATACAGTGTTCAGAGCCTCTGAAATACTCAATTAGCTAGTTTTACAATTTAAAAAACTTAGCTAGAAATTACATATTATAATTAAGAGGATTTAAAGTATAGTTTAATAAAACATAAATCTACAAACATTTTAAAATTACAAATGAGGCAGGAATCATACAGATAGGACTTGTACATAAAGATACAGAGGCTAAGAATGATGCCCAAGGCCACAGAGCTGGCAAGTGGAAGGCTCAGACCTAAAAACCATCAATTCTGATCATAGTGCAACATTTTTTTCCACTACCTCCAAGAAGGTATAGTAACTATTATAATAAGAGGTGCTCGATAACATTTTTGACAATAATTTATGGGTTCAGTCTCTTTTCTCTAGTTATGATGGTATTGAACTGGGAAAAAAAGTTACACTTCACAGATTCTAACAATTTTATACACAGAATATTTGAAAAGTTAGTTTCACTAATCTACAAAAATGTTCTAACCTGAAGAGGTCTAAAAATGCCATTTTGAAGGAGTGTATAAAACTTACAAATAATAAGAAAGTCCCTGCATGATTTCCCAGGAATATTGTTGCCACCACATGGGGGTGTAGTGTTCTTAAAATACACTTTGCCGGAATTCCAAGCAGCTCCGATGAGCAAGCCTGGGAAGCAGCGGGGAGAGATGAATGTTGTTGGCAAAGACAAAGCAGTCTGTCTTATCTGCACTGAACACGAGGCTGGGGAGGGGGTAGGAGTGAAGTTCCAATTCATCCTGAAAGTGTCTCCAATATGAAATTACCTTCATACTATTAGTATGCCTAAATTGTCCAATCTCAAAAAATATTTCACACTCTGAGTTACCCCTGGTAGGGCAGCAATTCCACTGAAAACAGCCATATGTGTCTGGGCCATGCTCTATCATCCTGTCCAAAAGGTGATTAGAAAACTGCTTAATTAAGCAATAGTTGCTTTTATTGTTGGAATTACTGAGATAATTGACAGTGATAGAAGCTGTGTCCCCAAGCTGAAAGCAAATCATGGGAGCCGAGGTCAATTATCTTATATTAATGCCCACAAAGAAAGGAGTTATTGTGATCATCATAAGACATAACTATACAATATTTGAAGTTTTCAATGGACAAACCTTTTAAACTACATTACAGTGATCACCTGATGTGGAGAGCTGACTCATTGGAAAAGACCCTGATGCTGGGAAAGATTGAAGGCAGGAGGAGACAGAGACGACAGAGGATGAGATGGTCGGATGGGATCACCAAGTTGATGGACATGAGTTTGAGTAAACTTCAGGAGTTGGTGATGGACAGGGAGGCCTGGCATACTGCAGTCCATGGGGATTCAAAGAGTCGGACACGACTGAGCGACCGAACTGAACTGAACAGTGATTACAGACAGAACATAGTTCAATTAAAGACCACCACATTGAACTCCCATAAGGATCAGAAAAGTTTCTAACTGTAGACAAATTTGATCCTAAGAATACACCAAAATAATTTCCCATTAGATCATTACATCGGTATATGCAGGTTTTCGGCTTCTGCATCTGTAGAAGGCACATCTATAAACAACTGATCAGTGTGAACAGTCACTTCTTAAATTTATGTTGGTCATTTTCGGTGAGTCATTGACTCTTTTCATAACTTACATATAATCTGATGTTTTGGGATGGGGGGCATAGTTTAGTTTTAGTAGAAAAAGCTGAGTTTTGTAATCAAGCAGACTGAATTCTGAATTCTAGAAATTTCACGTTTACAACACACTAATTGTATAACTTTTCTACGAAGATCATGGCATCTGGTCCCACCACTTCATGGGAAATAGATGGGGAAACAGTGTTAGACTTTATTTTTCTGGGCTCCAAAATCACTGCAGATGGTGACTGCAGCCATGAAATTAAAAGACACTTACTCCTTGGAAGGAAAGTTATGACCAACCTAGATAGCATATTCAAAAGCAGAGACATTACTTTGCCAACAAAGGTTAGTCTAGTCAAGGCTATGGTTTTTCCTGTGGTCATGTATGGATATGAGAGTTGGACTGTGAAGAAAGCTGAGCGCCGAAGAATTGATGCTTTTGAAGTGTGGTGTTGGAGAAGACTCTTAGAGTCCCTTGGACTGCAAGGAGATCCAACCAGTCCATTCTGAAGGAGATCAGCCCTGGGATTTCTTTGGAAGGAATGATGCTAAAGCTGAAACTCCAGTACTTTGGCCACCTCATGCGAAGAGTTGACTCATGGGAAAAGACTCTGATGCTGGGAGGGGTTGGGGGCAGGAGGAGAAGGGGACAACAGAGGATGAGATGGCTGGATGGCATCACTGACTCGATGGACGTGAGTCTGAGTGAACTCCGGGAGTTGGTGATGGACAGGGAGGCCTGGCGTGCTGCGGTTCATGGGGTTGCAAAGAGTCGGACATGACTGAGTGACTGATCTGATCTGATCTGATCTGATCTACATAACAGTCAATGGGCTTCACAAAGGCAATAAAAAGCAATTCATATGGGATTTTGAAGGTAATTTAATGAAGGGAGGTATGCGCAGGATTAAGGGAAGCTACAGGGCTTCCCCCATGGCTCAGTGGTAAAGAATCTGCCTGCAATGCTGATGAGGATCCAATTCCCAAGTCAGGAATATACCCTGGAGAAGCAAATGGCAACCCACTCCAGTATTCTGGCCTAGAAAATCTCATGGACAGAGAAGTCTGGCAGGCTACAGTCCACGGGGTCAAAAAAGAATCAGACAAGACTTAGGGACTACAGAAAAAAAAAAGGGGCAGCACAAGGAATAATGAGGCGCTCAGGACTCAAGATAGGGAGCAAGAAGGATGAACTTCTTCCCCAGGGCTTTGAGCAAGGTGGAAAATAGAGAGTCTAAGTCTGATGAGAGCTGGGACGGTCACAGAAGTCTTTGTTGTGCAGCAGGAACTACAGTCATGTAGTCAGGTAGACTGACCAACCGCAATAATCCTAAAGCAGGAAATAGACTCTCCAGTCCTTTTCCTTTTCTGACTTTCTTATCTCTTGCAGAGGCGACCCTTTGTCTAAATTCAACCAGAAACTAGCCAACAAGGAAGCCTAAGTGGATCAGACAATAACGGTCAGCCCCTGGGGCACTGAAAAGAGCAGAGAACAGATCATTGTTCATTGTTTGGGCTAGAAGGATGCAAACAGAGGAAAGCAGCTTCCTCTCTGAGTCTTTTACCCTCCTTTATAAATGAATGGAACAAACCCTTGCCCAGTAAAACTGCAAAGACTACGTGAAATAAATATAAGGTATATAACACAATGCACATCACATACAGATGATCAGTGAATAGAAGCAAGGTCTTATTTTCAACAGTAACTAATCACTATGAAGGGAAGTGTACATTCCCTTTCATTTATATTGGAGTATAGCCAATCACTTCATGGGAAATATATGGGGAAACAGTGGAAACAGTGTCAGACTTTATTTTGGGGGGCTCCAAAATCACTGCAGATGGTGACTGCAGCCATAAAATTAAAAGATGCTTACTCCTTGGAAGAAAAGTTATGACCAACCTAGACAGCATATTGAAAAGTGGAGACATTACTTTACCAACAAAGGTCCGTCTAGTCAAGGCTATGGTTTTTCCTGTGGTCATGTATGGATGTGAGAGTTGGACTGTGAAGAAAGCTGAGCACCAAAGAATTGATGCTTTTGAACTGTAGTGTTGGAGAAGACTCTTGAGAGTCCCTTGGACTGCAAGGAGATCCAACCAGTGCATTCTGAAGGAGATCAGCCCTGGGATTTCTTTGGAAGGAATGATGCTAAAGCTGAAACTCCAGTACTTTGGCCACCTCATGTGAAGTGTTGACTCATTGGAAAAGACTCTGATGTTGGGAGGGATTGGGGGCAGGAGGAGAAGGGACCGACAGAGGATGAGATGGCTGGATGGCATCACCGACTCAATGGACATGAGTCTGAGTGAACTCTGGGAGTTGGTGATGGACAGGGACGCCTGGCGTGCTGTGATTCACGGGGTTGCAAAGAGTCGGACATGACTGAGCGACTGAACTGAACTGACTGATAGCCAGTTAACAATGTAGTGATGATTTCAGGTGAACAGCAAAGGGATATTTGCTATTACATACACAGCCATACATACACATGTATCCATTCTCCCCCAAACTCCCCTCCCATCCAGGCTAGGCACATCTAATTTTATTTTATTTTTTAATTTATTTTTAATTGGAGGATAATTGCTTTACAATGTTGTGTTGGATTCTGCCATACAACATCATGAATCAGCCATAAGCATATATATGTCCCCTTTCTAGAAACTCCATCTCACCCCCACCCTATCCCCCACATCTAGGTTGCCACAGAGCACTGGGTTGAACTCCCTAGAGTCTTTATTAAGATCCAAGAACCACCTAACAAGGTTATCCCTCAAGAAGCTATTTTCTTTCTTTTTCACAGAAAGCTGTCTATTTTCATCCTTGCAAAATAGAGAGACCACAAACAAAGAGATGAAAGCTTGGAAAAATTAATTACCTAGCTGAGCTATTTCAAGTCCTCAGAGATGATGCTGTGCATGTGCTGCACTCAACATGCCAGCAAACTTGGAAAACTCAGCAGTGGCCACAAGACTGGAAAAGGTGTTTTCATCCCAATCCCAAAGAAAGGCAATGCCAAAGAATGTTCAAACTACTGCACAACTGCACTCATCTCACACGCTAGCAAAGGAATACTCAAAATTCTCCAAGCCAGAAAGCTGAAAACTTTCAGATGTTCTGAAAGTGAAGTGAAAACTTCCGGATGTTCAAGTTGGATTTAGAAAAGGCAGAGGAACCAGAGATCAAATTACCAGCATCCATTGGATCATAGAGAAAGCAAGAGAATTCCAGGAAAAAAAAACATCTATTTCTGCTTTATTGACTATGCCAAAGCTGTTGACTGCATGTATCACAACAAACTGTGGAAAATTCTTTAAGAGATGGGAATAACAGACCACCTAACTTGCCTCCTGAGAAATCTGCATGTAGGTCAAGAAGCAACAGTTAGAACCAGACATGGAACAACAGACTTGTTCCAAATTGGGAAAGGAGTACATCAAGGCTCTATATTGTCACCCTGCTTACTTAACTTATATGCAGAGTACATCATGAAAAATGCTGGACTGGATGAAGCATAAGCTTGAATCAAGATTGCTGGGAGAAATATCAATAACCTCAGATATGCAGATGACACCACCCTTACGGCAGAAAGCAAAGAGGAACTAAAGATCTTCTTGATGAAAGAGGAGAGTGAAAAAGCTGGCTTAAAACTCAACATTCAAAAAAGTAAAATCATGGCATCCAGTCCAATCACTTCATGGCAAATAGATGGGGAAACAGTGACAGACCTTATTTTCTTGGGCTCCAAAATCATTGCAGATGGTGACTGTAGCCATGAAATTAAAAGTCTCTTGCTCCTTGGAAGAAAAGCTATGACCAACCTAGACAGCATATTAAAAAGCAGAGACATTACTTTGCCAACAAAAGTCCATCTAGTCAAAGCTATGGTTTTTCCAGTGGTCATGTATGGATGAGAGAGTTGGACTACAAAGAAAGCTGAGCACTGAAGAACTGATGCTTTGGAACTGTGGAGTTGGAGAAGACTCCTGAGAGTCCCTTGGACTGCAAGGAGATCCAATCAGTCCATCCTAAAGGAAATCAGTCCTGAATATTCATTGGAAGGACTGATGCTGAAGCTGAAACTCCAATACTTTGACTTCCTGATTAGAAGAACTGACTCACTGGAAAAGACTCTGATGCTGGGAAAGATTGAAGGTGGGAGGAGAAGGTGACGGAAGAGGCTGAAATGGTTGGACGTCATCACAGACTCAATGGACATGAGTTTGAGCAAGCTCTGGGAATTGGTGATGGACGGGGAGGCCTGGCGTGCTGCAGACATGACTGAACTGAACTGAACGCTGTCAATCATATGCTTACTTCAGCTTTGATATGAGAATCCTGCAAAAACTGTTAGTTATATATTTCTGGGGCTTCCCAGGTGGTGCTAAAGAACACACCTTTATATCTTTATAAAGATATAAAGAACACACTTGCCAATGCAGGAGAGGTGCGAGTTAGATCTCTGGTCCAGGAAGATCCCCTGGAGGAGGACATGGTAACTTACTCCAGTATTCTTGCAGAGAGAATCCCATGGACAGAGGACCCTGGCAGGCTATGGTCTATACGGTTGCAATGGCTCCAAAAGAAAGCAAAAGCTTGCCCTTTTGAGGATATGCATATACCTTTAGCCTTTGCATCCATAATTATAAATACACATCAAAGGCACTGAGGTTAGGCAGATGCATTTGCTCTTGTGGAAATGCATAGTTCCCCCTCAATCATCCCCCGCTCTCCAGGTATTCTCCATCACACCTCCAGGTTTTATTGTTTCTAAGGTATATAGCTATCTGAAGCCTCGTTTGTTGATTTATTTTTTTATATATTGCTTTCCCATGTAGGTGAGAGGGAACCTAGACCATCTTCTTCTTTACGTCTTTTTGTTTAGTCTCTAAGTTGTGTCCAACTCTTTTGTGACCCCTGGGAGTATAGCCCACCAGGCTCCCAGCGAGAATTTTGGAGTGGGTTGCCATTTCCTTCTCCAAGAGATCTTCCTGACCCAGAGATCATACCAAATCCCACATGTCCAGTAATACCAAGAACAGAGCCTGACAGTGGTTCATACATATACAGCAAAGCCTGCACATTAACATGACTAAGGAAATTAGATTATGTGATGTACTCAAACCACTTTGAAACAAGCACACAGTTTTCATAGCAATTATGATTGCTGTTTTCATTGTTATTGCTACTATTAAGAATAATGACCAAATAGTACACCCATAGTAAACATTATGATGATGATACATATTATTTTCCAGTGACTGGGTCTTTTTCATACATGCCTGTACTTAGGGCAAGACTGCCAGTCTTTGTATCCAGCCTGTGACTACTGCCAGCTTTATGTTTACAGTGATATTGCCAGCCAGATTTTGTAGCTTGGAATGGTATCTCTCAAACTGTAGTGGCAGTAATGGCCTAGAGTCCAGGAGAAGTGTCACATGCTCAATTGCAAGGCTAAACAAATAATAAAAGGGAAGTGTACATACTTCTACGTCTGGGAAGCTAAAGTAGAGATGCTTTTCCCAATCCTTCTACTATATACAACTAGAAACCCTGGGCTTTATACATAGAACAATAGAACATACCTAAGACTAAAAGATTTAAAAAAAAAGTAGGGGGGAAAAAAAGACCAGACAGAGACCTAGGACTCAAGGAGCACATGGTAGTAAGTTCTGTGGGTTTTCACTTTGTTTCATATATTTCAGAGTTGGGCTTTCTTGGTGGCTCAGATGGCAAAGTGCTAATGCAGGAGACCTGGGTTGGATCCCTGTGTCAGGAAGAACCCCTGGAGAAGGGAACGGCTACCCACTCCAGTATTCTTGCCTGGAGAATTTCACGGACAGAGGAGCCTGGTCCATGGGGTCACAAGGAGTCAGACACAACGGAGCAACTAATACACAGACATATTCCAGAGTTACAGATGAAGAAGCTGGAAACCCAAAAGGCTCTAAGAAAATCCTGTCCTCTCCAGCCAAAGGGCCAGGAAAGGGGCAGCCTAGAAAGACAGAAATACTTAGATTATAATTCTTCTCCTCCTGCCAAGCACCACACACCAATTACAGTCCTAACCCCACGCACATCAGCACGGCCAAGCTGGGAATCTAGACTTCCCTTCTCAGTCTAAAAGGTGGTCAATATTGTGGCCACCCGATGTGAAGAACGGACTCATTGGAAAAGACCCTGTGCTGGGAAAGACTGAAGACAGGAGGAGAAGGGGATGACAGAGGAAGAGATGGTTGGATGGCATCACTGACTGAATGGACATGAGTTTGAGCAAGTTCCAGGAGATGGTGATGGACAGGGAGGCCTGGCGTGCTGCAGTCCATGGGGTCGCAAAGAGTCGAACATAACTGAGCAACTGAACCGAACTGAACCATCAGCCAATAATGAGGTTTCTCAATACCTCAGCTGGGGTGGGGTCCCGAGGTGCCTAGGGACAGGGCACATTCATCGACATCGGCAGTACTAAAACCATCCCCGTCAACAACAGTGTCGTAGCGACTCCTTGGGAAGTGTGACTCCTGTTCTCACCTGACAGTAACAAGGCATCCTCCCCTGTCAGTAGGGTGGCATTAGAGGATGAGTCAAACTTTCATCACTGTCCAAAGTTAATAAGATCACATCCTTCCACCTCCATCCACTTTGATGTCAGTAGGGCTATGAGGTGAGCAGTACCAGATGGGGTTCTCATTCTGTTCAGTCAGGGAAGTATCAGTGGAAGCCTCACAGGGCACTGGAACTCCCAATTCCATTCAGTAATTATGGAGCACAGCCTTTCTGGTGTCAATAGAAGCTGAGTGGGAAAACCTGTATTTCCATCCCTACTCGGCAGTAGTGAGGGGTGTGTGTGTGCTCGTGTCAGACTCTTTGCGACCCCATGGATTATAACCAGCCAGGCTCCTCTGTCCAACGGATTTTTTAGGCAAGAATACTGGAGTTGGTTGCCATTTCCTCCTCCAAGGGATCTTCCTATCCTAGGGATCAAACCGACTTCTCCTATGTCTCCTGCATTAGCAGGCCGATTCTTCAACACTGAGCCACCTGGGAAGCCCAGTAATGAGGCAGCCCCTCCCTTTCTCCTGCCTCAGTTTTACAGGATTCAATAGAAAATATGCACCACACCAAGAACCAGGAAAATCTAAAGCTGAAAGAAAAAAAAAAATCAACTAATACAACAGCAGGATGACAAGAGATGTTAAAAGAATCCTACAGAAATTTTAAAGTCGTCATCATAAAAATGCCTCTTAAGCAATTATAAATATATCTGAAATGGGAAAATAGGAAGTCTCCCTAAAGAAACAGAAAGTCTCAACAACAAAAAATATTCAAGATACGAAGAAGCTTCAAACCGAAATTTTAGAAATGAAAAAATTAAATGTTTCAAATTGAAAATACAATTGACATCAAACTTTAAATGGGTAGGTTTAATAAGGGACTGCAGCAGGCAGAAGAAAGGATCAGTGATCTGGAAGATGAAACAATATAAATTACAACAGAGAATAAATTACCTCAAAATATGGAAAAGCGCTTAAGAGATCTATGGGACTGCTGCTGCTGCTACTGATAAGTTGCTTCAGTTGTGTCCGACTCTGTGCGACCCCAAAGACGGTAGCCCACCAGGCTCCATCATCCCTGGGATTCTCCAGGCAAGAACACTGGAGTGGGTTGCCATTTCCTTCTCCAATCCATGAAAGAGAAAAGTGAAAATGAAGTTGCTCAGTCGTGTCCGAGTCTTCATGACCCCATGGACTGCAGCCTACCAGGCTCCTCCGTCCATGGGGTTTTCCAGGCAAGAGTACTGGAGTGGGTGCCACTGCCTTCTCTGTCTATGGAACTATAACAAAAAACAAAACAAAAAAATCTAACATTTGTGTCATCAGAATTCCAGAACAGAAGAGAAAGAGGGTAGACTTTAAAAACCACTCAAAGGAACAGTGGTTGAAAACTTCTTAAATGTGGCAAGAACACACCGCGCCCCCCCCCCCCACAAATAGAATCAGGATACCAAGCAAAACCCAAACTCAAAGAAGTCTATACCAACACCCATCACAGTCAAGCTTAAAACCAACGACAAAGGAAAAAGTTTTGAAAGCAGCAAGAAAGAAATGGCATTGTACCCACAGAGGAAATCTATTTGAGTGACAGTGGATTTCTCATCAAAAATCCCCCAGAGGCCATAGGGGAGCCACAGAACATTCTTCAAGTGTTGAAAAAGAAAAAGAACTATCAGTCCAGAATACTATATTCAGAGAAAATTCTTCAGGAACTAAGAGAAAATCAAGACATGTTCAGACAGAGGAAAACTAAGAGAACGTGTCTCTAACAGATTTACCGCCATCTCACAAAAAAAAAAAAAAACTAAAGAAAGTTCTTTAGACAGAAAAGCAATAATAAAAGAATAAACTTTGAATATCAAGAAAGGGAAAAAACTAATATGATAAGGAAAAATATGGGTAAATACAGTAGACTTTCCTTCCTCTTTTGGGTTTTCTAAATTAAGTTTGATAATAGAAACAAAAATTATAATGCATTAAATGTGGTTCTACATGAATATAAAAGAAATCTTTAATGAAGCTACACTATCAGCAAGGAAAAGTAAGGCATATAAATGGAGGGATGGCTTTTTATACTTAATTTTAACTGGTAAGAGGATGGTGTCAAAGCAAACAGAAAAAAGGAATTTTTTTTTTTAGAAAAAAGGTAAGAGTAGACATCAGTGGAATTCAAAACTTAAAACCAACAGATGAAACCAATGAAACAAAGGTGTGATTGTTTCAAAATATCAATAAAATTGACAAAGTTTAAAAAACAAAAAAGAGGCTTAAGGCTCCAGATAAATAAAATGCAACTATAAAATAATGAAACTGAATCAACTAACAAAGAAAAGACTGACAAAGAAAAAAAAGAGAGAAGGTATAAATTACTAATATCAGACCTCAAAAAGATAGTAAGCAGTTTTACTTGCACAAATTTGACACCTTAGAAAAAATGGACCAATTTCTCAAAAAACACAATCTACCACAACCAATCCAATATTAAATAGATAATCTTAATAGATCTATAGCAGTCAAGGGAATGACATTTATAATCTTAAACTCTCCCACCTTTTTCCCAATAAAGAAATTTTCAGATCCAAAACTAAAAATGCAATAATACCATTTACAATTGCCAAAAAAAGGTATCCTTAACTATAGATCTAATAAAACAGGCACAGCACTTAGGTGCCAAACATTTCAGAACTTCAGAATGAGACCATCTTTGGAAATATAGTCTAAAATAGATGGAATGTTAGGACAAGGTTATACCAGATCTCACGCTCCTGCTCTGTTGCTCAGTCGTGTCTGACACTTTGTGACCCCACAGACTATAGCCCGCCAGGTTCCTTTCTCCATGGGATTTTCCATGCAAGAATACTAGAGTGGATTGCCATTTCCTTCTCCAGGGAATTTTCCTGACCCAGGGATCGAACCCACACCTCCTGCATTGGCAGGCGGAATCTTTACCGCTGAGCCACGTGGGAAGCCCCTATACTGGATCAGGGTAAGACATAGTACAATGACTAAGATCTTTATAAGAAGAGAGAAATTCGCACATGAATTCTGAGAGGTCACTAATCAAACCAGGAGGTGCAACATGCATCTGTTCAGGCCTATTTCTAATGAAACAAAGCTCTGCATGTATTATTACAAAATGAAATCATGTTTGCGCACACTGTTTTGCAATTTATTGTTTTGCCTATTGTTATTGACATTAGCCCAATGGCACTACATATAAATGTATTCCATTTTAAAAAAAGCTGTTTCATAGCATGTTTTATACTGTAAATCATGACACCAGAACTGAGGCTGTTTATATTTCCAATTATTTCCTATCTACCACTCATCACTCACTATTCCAGGTTAAGATAAGACAAAAGCACTGCAGGCACTGAATATAGAAACAGCTTGATCCAGGCAATAGCAGCACCTCAAATAAAAATACCTAAAATAACTAGCACAAAACTACTTCAAATAAATATTGAGTGAATGAAATAGTGACAAACTCATAGAAGCTTCCCTGGTGGCTCAGATGGTAAAAGAATCTGCCTGCAATGTGGGAGACCTGGGTTCGATCCCTAGGTTGGGAAGATCCCCTGCCGGAGGGCATGGCAACCCACTCCACTATTCTTGCCTGGAGAATCCCATGGACAGAGGAGCCCAGTTCATGGGGTTGCAGAGAGTCAGACACAACCGAGCGACTACGCACACAACAGAAGTTTAATTAAATCCTCCTCATGCTGTGAGAGAGACTTAAGACTTAGGACTCCAGATAAATGAAATGCAACTATGAAACAATAAGACTGAATCAACTTCAGAAGCTCACAGACATACTCACACACAACATCACACCTTTATATAGTCATATACTGGGCGAACTGATGCCTGAGATTAGACAGACAGCAACCCTGACAATACAAAGCAGACCCTAGTACTTAATACTTTGGTGTGCACAATAAAGTTTTTAAATCCCTCAGATTACTTAGCCTCCTATGCACAGATTGCACTTTCACTAACACACTCAAATTAGGTATGCAAATCCTGTGTCATGCTATGCCTCTCCACCATATGTGACTAGTTACCATGGCAGTCAGCTTACGTACATACTTCCCATAGCAACCTAGGAATCTTTACTGTACAGAGACCAAAGCAAGACAGAATTGAAAGCAATTTCACAAGCACCATGAAATATAAATGTTGGCAATATCCCCTGAATCTTTTTTTAAAACTACATCACTTAGCATTGACTTTTAAATACCACAGCCTCTGGACGGTTCTCTTTTAGACTCCATCAGCAACTCTTTCCTATTGGAAAGGTAACACTCTTTGAGAACATATATTATTTGGAGGCACAAAGGGGGCGTTTTCTCCAGGCTCATTCTAGGGAGTGGGTGAGTTGGCCTCCATCTACAGTGTAGGAGAATTATAACAAGGGATTAAGGAGTCTAAAAGGTGCTCTCTGAATGCAACCTGCAAACTGAAGTTCCATATGGTGGTGCGACACGCTTGGCTTTTTCACTGGCTCACTGTTGCTGCAGCTTCCTGCCTCAGACTACAATGCTTGTACCAAACTGAGCTGGAATTTTCCCATGTCATGTTGGTCTTTTGAGAGCAGTTATTCAGCCAGTTATATTAATCTCATCTTTGATCTTTAACAGGAAGACTGCTTGTCCTTAAAAGGCCTCCAGATCCACTAGCATAAATATATACAGAGGAAGTATATTCATGAGAAACAGGATCCCAGTGCTTCATTCATTTATTTCAGGCTTAATGCATGTACAGAATTAACCATACCCACATGCAAATTAAGCCTGAGCAGTGGCCCTGGTATTGGCTGAAATTTACTTGTTAATACCATGACCAAGGGGCTTCCCTGGTGGTTCGGCTGGTGAAGAATCTACCTGCAGTGCGAGAGACCTGGGTTTGACCCCTGGGTTGGGAAGATCCCCTGGAGAAGGGAAAGGCTACCCACTCCAGTATTCTGGCCTGGAGAATTCCAGGGACTGTATAGTCCATGGGGTCGAAAAGAGGCGGACACAACTGAGTGACTTTCACTTCACTTCATTTCACCATGACCAAAGGCTGTCATTATTAGAGTACTTATGTGTCAGGCACTGTGTTTGCTCTCTAATGCTAATGCTAAGTCGCTTCAGTCATGTTCAACTCTGTGCGATCCCATAGACGGCAGCCCACCAGGCTCTGCCATCCCTGGGATTCTCCAGGCAAGAACAGTGGAGTGGGTTGCCATTTCCTTCTCCAATGCACAAAAGAGAAAAGTGAAAGTGAAGTCGCTCAGTCGTGTCCGACTCTTAGCGACTCCATGGACTGCAGCCTACCAGGCTCCTCTGTCCATGGATTTTCCATTGCCTTCTCCGTTGCTCTCTAGATCCATTATAATAAATCTTCACAACAGCCCTGTGAGGAACTGCAGACTACCTGCGTTTCCTGGATGAGAGAACCCAGGCACAGAGCAGATACTTATCCCTTCCCCAAAGCTTCCCAGGTGGCGCTAGCGGCCTGCCTGCCAACACAAGAGACATGAGATGCGGGTTCGTTCCCTGGGTCTGGACGATCCCCTGGAGGAGGGCATGGCAACCCACTCCAGTATTCTTACCTAGATAATCCCATGGACAGAGGGGCCTGGTGGGCTACAGTCTATAGAGTTGCAAGGAGTTGAACATGACTGAAGAGATTTGGTGTGCGCACACACACACACACAAAGCTACCTGACTAGAAAATACAGGAGTAGGATCAAAAGCCATACTTGTCAACTCTGAGAACCGACATCATTCCTTTATTCCCTGGAATATAGGGAAAAGAGAAAAGAGTTGAGGCTCAGAAGAAAGAGCCCAGGATGGGACCCAAAGCCATGCCCCAGGTTGATTGATGCTGGACAAGAATGCTAGGTGGAGTAAGACTCTGAGATGATCCTGGGTTGGTCTCAGAATGACATTAGGTCTTTGGGAGATATTGTCTTCAATTAAGCAGTGGCTCCATCCATGGTTCTCCTGGATGCTTTATACATCATATATTGGGTCAGTCAAAAAGTTCATTCCGGTTTTCCCATAATATCTCACAGAAAAATCCAAGCAAACTTTTTGCCCATCCCAATAATTAAACTTTTGTGACAAAATACAATTTCTCTAATGTTGATCACAAACATACCAGAAAACTTTAGCTTTTACTTAGGTTTTCAGTATGTCAGTGTTACATCGCCTCATCTCTCCACCCCTGCCCCCACCAGCACTTTTTTGTTCTTCTAGCATTTGGAAATGTAGGTTGCTGTCTATTTCAGAGCCAGAAGCTACAGACAGGAGAAGGCAGCACAGTTTACTTATCCATGCATTCTTTGCCTGCAGATAGATCCCCTTAGGGGAGGAAAGAGTCTACAGGATCCCTAAAACAGTACTATGAAAAACAGCCCCTTAAAAATTCAGTTTTGTCTTTAGCAAAATAAGCTTATAGAATTTTACACTTGTTTCTCATTGTCCAAGACTCTCCTCAAAGAAAGTTTGTCATGGACTGCCGAGCTGGGTGGAAGGCGAGGGCTCCCATGTGCCATGGCATCTATGTGGGTCAGTTAAGGAGTGTGCCAGGAGTCTCTGGGCCTGACCTCAGCATGCTTGGCACAGGATGGGCAGACCAGTGTAGTTGATGGGCCATAGAAGAATTCACTAGTGGGATCTCAAACTCTTTCTTTGAAATGTGAAGTGGTTATGGATGAGATAGCAATCTAAGGATTTCCTGTTCTGCATCCCTGGATTACAGATACATATAGCCACTACCAATAAAGATATGGGCATACCAGACCACCTTACCTGCCTCCTGAGAAATCTGTATGCAGGTCAAGGAGCAACAGTTAGAACTGGACATGGAAAAATGGTCTGGTTCCAAATTGGGAAAGGAGTATGTCAAGGCTGTATATTGTTACCCTGCTTATTTAACTTATAGGCAGAGTACATCATGAGAAATGCTTGGCTGAATGCACAAGCTGGAATCAAGATTGCCAGGAGAAATATCAATAACCTCAGATATGCAGATGACATCACCCTTATGGCAGAAAGCAAAGAGGAACTGAAGAGTCTCTTGATGAAAGTGAAAGAGAAGAGTGAAAAAGCTGGCTTAAAACTCAAATATTCAGAAAACTAAGACCATGGCATCTGGTCCCATCATTTCATGGCAAATAGATGGGGAAACAATGGAAACAGTGACAGACTTAATTCTTGGGCTCCAAAATGACTGCAGATGGTGACTGCAGCCAGGAAATTAAAAGACACTTGTTCCTTGGAAGAAAAGTTATGACCGACCTAGACAGCATATTAAAAAGCAGAGACATTACTTTGCCGACAAAGATCCATCTAGTCAAAGCTATGGTTTTTCCAGTAGTCATGTATGGATGTGAGTATTGGACTATAAAGAAAGCTGAGCACCGAAGAATTGATGCTTTTGAACTGTGGTGTTGGAGAAGAGTCTTGAGAGTCCCTTGGACTGCAAGGAGATCCAACCAGTCCATTCTGAAGGAGATCAGTCCTAAATATTCATTGGAAGGACTGATACTGAAGCTGAAACTCCAATACTTTGGCTACCGGACGTGAAGAACCGACTCATTGGAAAAGACCCTGATGCTGGGAAAGATTGAAGGCAGGAGGAGAAGTGACGACAGAAGATTAAATTGTTGGATGGAATCACTGACTTGATGAATATGAGTTTGAGCGAGCTCTGGGAGTTGGTGATGGACAGGGAAGCCTGGCGTGCTGCAGTCCATGGGGTCGCAAAGAGTTGGACACGACTGAGTGACTGAACTGAACTGAAGAGCCACTGCCACGATCAAGCCAAAGCAAAAGTCCATGTCTCTTTGATGCTTTGGCCTGTCAGTGGCTCCCCACAGTCTGTGTCAGATCTAAGCTCCGTAACATGATGCTTCAGAACCGCCCTGATTCAGCCCTTCTAGCCTCTCCGGCCTCAGTTGCTACCACTGTCTCCACTGCCTTCTTTTTCTGAAACACTGAGTTTCTTGCAGAACTCAGTTCCTTGCAGTTCTCTCCACAGTGTAAGTATGACAAACAGCAGTGTAAGAGTATTACAAGCATGGAGAAGAGGTGACAACCTGGAGCGAGTGGTGATGCTAAGCAGTGAGTGAGGCTGGCCAGACTAATGGGGCAGGTGAGGGGAGTATAGCTTCTCCTTTGCCCTTGGACGTGGGGTATCTTTTTTTGGCGGGATCAACATTCTCCTGTCGATGGCTGTTCAGCTGCAAGTTGTAATTTTGGAGTTCTTGCAGAAGATGAGCGCATGTCCTTCTACTCCGCCATCTTGGTGACAATTTCTCTGCACATATTACACTGCTTCTCATCTCTGAACATCGGCTCATGTTTGTCCCTCTGCTTAGGCAGACCTACCTCCCTACCCCACCCTCACCTGCCACATCTGTCTGGCCAGCCTCAGTCATTGGTTAGAACCGCCACTCCTTCCAGGCTAAGTCACCTCTTCTCTGTGCTTGTAATACTCTTACACCGCTCTTCACCATACTTACACTGTTGTATTATAACAGTATGTGCTCAGTCGCTCAATTGTGTCTGACTCTTTGTGACCCTTTGGGCTATAGCCTGCCAGACTCCTCTGTCCGTGGGATTCTCCAGGCAAGGATACTGGAGTGAATTGCCATTTCTTCCTCCAGGGGATCTTCCCAAACCAAGGATCAAACACATGTCTCCTGCACAGCAGGTGAATTCTTCACCACTGACTCATTGGGGAATATAGCAGTATGGCATGATGCTACTTGGAAAGTCTCTTCCAGTAAAAGATCTGTGTGGTTTTTTTTTTTTTTTGCGGGGGGTGTTGTTTGTTTTAAAAAGGCATGCTTTGATAATCCCACTTCCTATGTAGATGGCCAGATGGGGCTGCTTCCTGGGATTCAAGCGGGGGGTGGGGGGGTACATGCAGAAGGAGAAAGGAGAAAAAGCTTTAAAAGAGGGAAATAAGTATGAGGAAACCAGCATCAGAGGCAGAGGCGGAGAGGAAGTCACCAAGATAGTAGGAAAATCCATGATCTGAAATGTGTGACCCAGTCAACGTGACTAGGCAATTACTATCCAGCAAAATTACTCAACTCTCAATTTGTTGATTGCAAATAAAATTTGGAGGGGGGCAAACTGAGAAAGAGGTTCTGCTTTATGTTTGCACTAATTTGGAGAGTAAAGAACAGTATCTGTTGATACAGAAACAGTGGCACTCTGGAAACTGGAAGAAATGAAAAGCAAGTCACAGAAACTTGCAGAAAGTTTGAGGAGAGGTTTTGACTGTCTCAGGGTATAGAAACTGTGGTTCAAAGTTTGACAGTATCTCCAGACGGAAAAAGATTTCCCCAATAGTTGCCTTATAAAATTATATGAATTTTTCTGCTTCCCTGACCAGCCTGGGAAATTCCCTCCTTCCTATATTCCCAAGGCTATTTCAACTCGTGGCACACTGCAGCAGTAGGTAAATCAATATTATTAATATTTGATATAAATTAGTGATTTAAAGTAAATGAACAAGAATTGCATCTTGAGAAATTTTCCTGGACCCTAGAGATAGTCAGAGATAGTCTGTTCATTTAGAAGAATGTGAGTTGTAAATTAAGAGCCTAAGCAAAACTAAATTAAGAAGGTCAATTTGCTGAAAAATTCATTTAAGGATTTTCAAAGCCATATATAAATGAGTCTTGGATTATCTGCCCCAGTGCTCACATCTATTAGTTGGGAGAAATGTAGAGAATGAATTATGATGGCATGTCTCCCACATGTGAGTAGATGAGATGCTGCTAAAGAGGTACCATCGCATGTGGGGGACACAGCCAGTTCCCTCTCTCACCTGGAGGTGAAAGTTCATTTGTGGCATTTTTCTTTTAATGCATCAAGTCCCAGTGTAGCAACTGTCCCAGTGGGGAGGACACTGGTATTGCTTGTTACTCTTTCATTTTCCTGCAAGCAGCTTTCAATTTGTCCTGCCAGGCTGCACCTGTCTGGGATAAACATAAGCTCTGCATGGTCAAGAGTGACGCCATGGGGCTCACCAGCTCACGTTGGAGGGCTGATATAACACCCTTGTGAACTGATTTGCACGTGTTCTGGCACCTGGAGTAGAGGGACCCTGATTTGATAGTAGGCTGACTTCAGTGTATTAAAGGTGTAAACAGAGGTCTGTCTGGTCCGTCTCCTGAGGAGAAGCAAACAGGGACAGCTGGTACCGTTTTATTGTCCCAGCACCATTCATCTGAGCCTAAACCGGCCACTGGGAAACCGTAGAGTACAAACTGTTAACAATCTTTATCCGAAACCAAACTGGACCAAGAATCTGGTCCAAACTGGACCAGGCCACGGCCACCTGTACCTCCCACATCCCACTGACATTTATATATACATATATATATATATATTTCTTTTTTTCTTAAGGAACATAGAAATATAATAACTTTTCTTCTGCCTTTCCCTATGGTCTCAGTTTTCTCATTTGCAAAACAGTTAAGGTATTTTTTTTTTTCTGATTCACAAATCAGTTAATAATAATAGCCATAGCTGCCATCTTTGGGGCATTCAATGGATCTCAGAGGCTGACTAGGTGGCTTCTACATAGGAGCCCTAATTCACACAACAGCCTTGCAAGAAAGCTAGTCTTAGACTCATAGACATAGAAAACAAACTTACAGTTACCAAAGGGGAAGAAGGGGAAAGGGATAAATTAGGAATTTGGGATTAACAATATAAACTACTATATATAAAAAAGACAATAAGGACCTATTGCATAACACAGATAACAATATTCAATATCTTGTAATAGCCCATTATGGAAAAGAATCTGAAAAAGTTTATACACACACACACACACACACAATATAAAACTGAATTATTTTGCTGTACACCACAAACACTGTAAAACAACTATAATCCAATTTTAAAATTTTCCTTAAATAAAAAGGAGAAAGCTATTCTTATCCTCACTTTACCAAGAAGGAAACTGAGGTCAATGAAATGAGGTGTCTTTAAGATCCAATACTTTGGCCACCTGATACAAAGAGCTAACTCTCTGGAAAAAGACCTTGATGCTGGGAAAGACTGAGGGCAGGAGGAGAAGTGGGTGACAGAGGATGAGATGGCTGGATGACATCACTGACTCAACGGACAAGAGTTTGAGCAAACTCTGAGAGATAGTGAAGGACAGGGAAGCCATGGGGTTGTAGAGTTGTTCACGATTTAGTGACCAAACAACAACAGCAAGCAGCGATGCTGGAACTGGAATACAGAGTAAACATATTCTCAACCACTATGGCCAACTGCCTCAGAAGTAAGTGCTATAACACACATAAAAGCTTTTTGCAAACTGTAAATCAAAACCAAAGATACCGTGGAAAGAGAGTTATTTATAACTTCAATGGCTTATGTTCAAGCATCAGGACCATTCTGTCATTATATGGCCTTTGCCAAGCCACCAAACCTTCCAGAGCTTCAGTTTCTGCATTGTAAAATAGGGGTGTTGTTACCTATTAAATTACCTCTTACGTTCTTCTACTCACGTTCTACTCACCTGCAGAACTGGTGCTAAGAGCACAAAAGATAATGAATGTGAAAGTGATTTGTAAACTGTAAAGTGCAAGCATGAGGTGCTGTTACTGAAGGAAAAAGTCATAAATTAGGGCACTCGGGGCAATGGAGGCATTGAAAGTGGACAAAGACCCCCTCAGACTTGTGTTTAATCCACTGCCTACTTTGCAGAGGAAAACTATTTCACTTGAACAATTTCAGTATCCCAAAGCAAAGTGCCTTTTCCCACAGAGCTGCCCTTTTCCCACAGTGCTGGGGACTGATCTAGCACAAAAGGGCTCTCCTGAGAAGGATGGAGAGCCAAGCTGTCTACTCCCCAAAGACGTGAGTCCTGCGAGAAGCAGCACCACTAGGCTTGGGTAGAAAATCACATTTCATTTTATCATCCAAGAAGAGGTCTAGATATGCCCAGCATGAAAGCTAACCAATAATATACATTCATAAGCTTGCATCTCAGATTTGTGGGACTGCTTTAGTGGGCAGATCCACAAAAATCCCCTGGACAACTAGCCCGTAAATTCTGATCCTCAGGTTGACCAAGATAACATCTACAATAACCAGTCTGCACCTCTGACCCAGCCACTTCTGGCAATCGGTGGCGTACGTGTGTAGGAGAGAACGATCATCCTGTTGTAGTCTTAGATTAATGTCCATTATGCATTTTCTATGATGATTTCCTAGTCTAAGTATAGTGACACTTTTATCAATGGGTTATGATCGTTACTCTGGCAAAGAGGCATCTTTACCTTGAAATTTCACAGAAAAATCAGCTACTACTCGGATGGCAGGGATTTACCTTGAACAAGACATTTCTGAAACTAGATTGAAAGAAGAAGGGGTGGATGCTATTGCAGATAAATCTGTGGGCAAATAATTAAGTGGGCGATGGGACAGGTCAACTGCTAAGAACATTTTTTCTCCTCCTTTAAGACAGTCATAACCATAACAGTTGGCTTCCCTGGTGGCGCAGTGATAAAGAATTTGCCAGTGCAGGTTTGATCCTTGGGTTCGGAAGATTCCCTGGAGAAGGGAATGGCAACCCACACCAGTATTCGTACCTGGAAAACCCTATGGATGAGGAACCTGATGGGCTACCGTCCGTGGGGTTACAACAGAGTTGGACATAACTTAGAGACTTAACAACAACAATAACCATAAAAGTTTGTATTAATACTAATATTACCACTAACAAATTCAGAGTGCCTCTCTCAATCCTGAGCACTAGTACATACCAAGTAAATGCTTTATACATGAATAAATCTTTCTGATAATCCAAACTGAGCCCTCATGATAACTAAGCTCAGAAATATTTCTGTATGATTTCATGATACTTCTCTATTAGTGAAGAGAATGTCCTCAAGACACATTCCAGAATTCAAAGCTTCTACATGGAAGACAGTGATTGAGGGGCATTCTGCCATCTAGAAATTCTGTCTCTATTTATTATTCATGTAAGCATTGAATAACACTGTTTCACCTACACCAGGTACAGTGTCTGGCACCTACATCCTCACTGAGGATTTATTGTTTTCAAATTGATGTGTCCTGTATAAAGTTAGGGGAAAATTTTTAGGTTTTTTTTTTTTTTTTTTTAATAAAAACCTTCAGTGAGTTATATCCCTTTCTTTTCCATCACTTTTCCATTTATCTCCATTATAACTCAGATTTAACTGATGTTAAATCTGGTGTTAACAAATTCATATTGATTTTTTCACCAATATATCCAATAAACATTTATTATACCAGTTGTATTACATAAATATATTCATGTTCAAGAAACTCAGGCAAATTTACCAAAAAGCTAATAAAGATCCCTCACTTGCAATGAGACCCTTCTCAAGCCCTATATCTAATTTTGTAATTATGATTTGTGTTTATTTTCTTAAAGTTCTCCCCGGCAAATTATAGTTTGAACCCGTACAAATTGAGTCCATATCTATAAAAACTTTAAGTTTTAATAGTGTAAGGTACATGTACAGACAGAGGACCTGAGAATTATAGAGGTAAATGACTTGCCCAAGTTCTCATCCTGAGTGGCAAAGTCATGAATCAGGTTGAGATCCTCTGCCTCTAAATCCAGGACTTTTTGAAAGCCATGATGCTCCCTTCTCTGACATGAAGAACACTGCCATATTGTATTCTCCAGAGCATTCATTCTCAGCATCACTGAAATCAACCTATTTCTCTCAAAAGTGGCCAGAAACTGACATATTTGTTGAGAATCCATTACTCACCAGGCATTCTACGAGGTGCTTTGCATGTGCGCGCATGCACGCGCACACACACACACACACACCATTTCTTTTGATTCACAAAACAACCTAGTAAAGGCATACAAAAGAGCAAAACATGGTTTCAAAAGGATTGATACATATACACTGCTGCTGCTGCTGCTGCTAAGTCGCTTCAGTCGTGTCCGACTCTGTGCGACCCCATAGACGGCAGCCCACCAGGCTCCCCCGTCCCTGGGATTCTCCAGGCAAGAACACTGGAGTGGGTTGCCATTTCCTTCTCCAATGCATGAAAGTGAAAAGTGAAAGGGAAGTCGCTCAGTTGTGTCCGGCCCTCAGCGACCCCATGGACTGCAGCCCACCAGGCTCCTCCGTCCATGGGATTTTCCAGGCAAGAGTACTAGAGTGGGGTGCCATTGCCTTCTCCAACATATACACTACTATATAAAATAGATAACTAATGAGAACCTATATAACACAGGGAATTCTATTCAGTGTTCTGTGGTGATCTAAATGGAAAGAAAAATTTTAAAAAAGGGCTGTATGTACAGCTGATTCACTTTACTGTACAGCAGAAGCTAACACAACATTGTAAAGCATCTACAAGTTTCAAAAAATGGGGTGATTTTCTGAAAGCCTCATAATAGTAAGACTCTGAAGACTGATTCTTCTACGAGGTAAGGCTGGTTCTCCTTTTTGTGCCAAATCTAGACAAAGTAGTCACTTCACAGAAGAAATCATCTCTTGGGCTTCCAGTGCTTGTCAATAATGGTTTTTCTTTAGGGACACCAGGAAGCAAAAAGCCATCACCCAGTCCTCTTCAGATTCAAATGTTGCAGGGGAGTATTTGAGATATACAACATCACTCAAATAATCCATCGACTGAAAAAGTGACCTTTTCATGCCTCTATCTCTAGCAATGTTCTGTCTCTTGGACAGGGGAGATAATCCTATAAAAACCTCCCCTTGCAAGCCAAACCTGCTGTTATCCCCAGATCCACTTCTCACATCCCAGAAAAGACAAGCCATCTAAATTACTCATTGGGCTTCCCAGGTGGCACTAGTGGTAAAGAATTTGCCTGCCAATGCAGGAGATATAAGAGATGCGGGTTCTATCTGTGGGTTGGGAAGATCCCCTGGAGGAGGAAACAGCAGCCCATTCCAGTATTCTTGCCTGGAGAATCCCCATGGACAGAGGATCCTGGCAGGCTACAGTCCTTAGGTCCCAAAGAGTCAGAGACAACTGAAGCAACTTAGCACGCACTGCCAAGGAACAGACATCAATTTAATAGGAAACCTTGGATAATCAAGTTACGGTCTCACTGGAGACATTAGAAATGGTGACAGCACATGCCTAGAACGGCCAAATGTCTTTGTAGCCCAGGAACTGAAAGCAGCAGCTGGTGAATTCCACACCTCAAGATTAATCACACTGGGTGTGCCAAGGAAGGATCCCTGAAAATAGCCGTAGGACCACTGCTGTGTGGCATGTAGCCCCCCTTACCTCTAGAGCCCAGCACTTCTAGGGAACCCTGCCCCAGATCAGACCTGCACAGCCTTTCTTGGAGCTTTATAAATCTGCTACAAGGATGGGCTCTCAGTCCTCTCCCAAGAGGAATCATTCTCAGGAAAGCTGGAACCAGAGTTGCCAAAACAAAAATCCTTCTAACTGGGTATAGGACCACTGCCCATCTTGGAATTAAAAGCACAAGGGTCCATAGGAAGTTACATATGTGGTTCAGAACAAGAACTAAATACAACAGCAATGAAAACAATTCTACTGAGCACTGAAAATACCAGCAGGCCTCCCTTCTGCCCCTCTTCCTCCAAGATTAAAATCTGAGATGTTCAGAACCATTAGTGGGACTCAAGCTGATTCTAATATAAAACAAGAAGCAATGCAATCTATTCATTTCCAATAGTCTCTCTATAACAGCCTTGGTTCACAATGACCCTGGCCTTCCAAGGGAAATACAGTTATAGCCTCATGACTGGTCTCTTTCCAGTTTCCTTCTCCTCCAGTCCACCTTCTACACTGCTGCTGGAGTATTTTTCTAAAGTGCACAGATAACCACACCTTGCCCCTCTCAGAATCTGTGGGCTTTTTACTACCTGGTGCATACAGTACAGAAATCCTGGTCTCATGGACAATGCTCTTCCCCATCTTCTCTAAACTCACTCTCTCACCCTGATGCACTTTATAGTCTAGTCTCATATTATACCTAATATCGCCAAGACACACCATACTTGATTATATCTCTGAGCAGTGGACCTTGACTTCTGTTCCTAAAGAGGCCTATTCAACTTTTAAGCATGGAGAATTGCGATTCATCCATCAGTGTGTGTGTATATGTGTGTGTGTTAGTCACCCAGTCGTGTCTGACTCTTTGCAACCTTATGGACTGTAGACCACCAGGCTCCTCTGTCCATGGAATTCTCCAAGCAAAAATACTGGAGTGGGGTAGTCATTCCCTTCTCCAGGGAATCTTCCTGACTCAGGGATTGAACCCAGGTCTCCTACATTGCAGGCATATTTTTTACCATCTAAACCACAAGGAGCCCTCATCTATCAGACTCAACTCAAACATCTTTTTTATTTGAGGAACTGAACCCCACCCCATTACCCCATGATGAATCATTCTTGCCTTTCCACTGGGATTCCATAGATTGGCACACAAAACTATGGAGACACATCATGATGCATTTGTAAGCACCACTCATATGAATATTTTCTCCAATACACTATGAACTTAGCAAGAGCTGAATTCTTTTTTATTCTACTTTATATTACTCTGGGTACTTGGCATCGAGTGTGTGTGGGCGTGCTCAGCCGTGTCCAACTCTATGCAACCCCATGCAGACCATCAGGCTCCTCTGTCCATGGAATTTTCTAGACGAAAATACTGGAGTGAATTGCTATTTTCCCCTCCAGGGGATCTTCCCAACCGAGGGATCGAACCCATGTCTCCTGTGTCTTCTGCGCTGGCAGGCCGATTCTTTACCACTACAGCCCCTGGGAAGCCCACACTTAACATGGAGTAGACAGACTACAAATCTAGGTAGATTATAAAAATGAATGAATAAGCAATGAACAGACATAATAGAAAAACTGAATATAAGCAAAAACAGAAAAAAAGCATCAAATATGACCAAGGGGATATAGTATAAATTAGTGCCTTTAAATCTTTTTATATAATGATAATCATTTTTCCAAAGTAATTCATCTGAGTGCTATATCATAATTCTATTTCATAGTAGAAAGAACGATGAGCAACTATTTTTTTTTTCTCCAGAGACAGGTAATTTTACTTACTACACATTCATGATCCATTAATATATAGAACTCTAACAATAGCCTATTTCAGGGCTCAGATAAAGCAGAGATAGAAAATGTTTTAGATCAAGTATAGACAGTAAATATTTCAGGCTTTACAGGTTCCATGGTCCCTGTCATTTATCCTTATAGTGTGGAAGAACAAATAGATAATATGTAATTAAATGGACAGAGAATGTTCTAATAAAAATTTATGGGCACTGACATCTGAATGTTTTATCATTTTATCATTTGGGGGGTTCACAATATATTTTTTACTGTTTTCCAGATTATTTAAAAATATTAAAAAATATAATATATGAAATGAATTGCACAAAAACAGGCAAAATTTGGCCCATGGGCTATATGCCAAACTACCATTTGTAAAAAAAAAAAAACAATTTTTTAAATTTGGTTCAAATGTTAGTCATTGTTTTGTGGCACTCTTTCCCAATATAAAGGATTCTTTATCACTCAAAATAATAAACCCTTGAGCATTGCAAAGAGTCTGAAACACGAAATAAAAAGCAAGATGAATGATTTGTCACATTCACCATAAAATCTTCAGCAGTTTATCGGTGTATGCACACTCCAGGATGGAAAATGCTGGTAATTTTTTTTTTTTCTTCTCAAATTAAAAGAGGCCAAAAGCAGCCTGTGGATAGACTGTTTCACCAACAGATTGGCCGATCAACCTATGTTGATTGTATGACTCTTTGATGAAAAATTCACAGTGTCCTATAAAACATATTCATTGCCAAACATCACTGGGTGTTCTTGCTGAGAGGCGCCACATAACGGTATCACAATCAATATTTTATCAAAGAAAATTCTGAGATAACGAATCATTTTGGAGAATAATTTCCATTGCCTTCTGGAAGATGTGGCCCATAGGCAGCAACTGCATCGCTGCAGTTCAACCCTGTGCAGCAGTCAGATCAAGTCTCCTCTTAGAAGATCCAAAACACTCTATGTGGCAAAGTGCTTTTCAATTATTTCTTAGTTAATTAGACTCTCTAGCCCCTCCTCCCACTCCCAGTGGTGTTGAGATGGCATTTTATAAATGGTGAAATTGAGACATTTATTATCTACAGAAAGTGATTGATAAGATTAGTACATGATAATGGGAAGGAGGGGCAAGGTTCTTTTGTAAAGCAGAATAATGGGCAAGGAGCATAAATAATTAATTAGATAGGGACTGTGAAAGTATTTTAAATGCAAGAAAGCACCAGCTCAATTATTAGGTCCGTTTAGTTATTTTCCCCAAATTTCTACTCCCCCCAAAAGTGTCTAATGAAACATCAGGGGCCATTTTTATCTTCGTTTCATATTAGAAAATGAACGCTGTGGAGTTTAAAGAAACTGTCAGGCTAAAATGGCAGGGTCACGCTGGCTTTCCAGGAATTCAGGGTGGCTAAGATGTGACGATGCCAGTGCTGCTAAACTGCATGATATTTTCTTCCGGAAAGAGAAGGACTGGCACTCAGAAACGTTGACATACGTATGGACTTTTCAGAAACAGAAAGAACACGGGAGAAATCCTGTCACCACAATTATATTTTCAAGGAAAAAAAATGGGTAAAAAAAAAAACCCTGGCATTTGCTTCTTTGTCAAAATTCCTCCACCTCGGTTGAGCCATGCTACTCACGAACGGACACCCTGTGTGTGGAGTTATCTCAACTCCCTTATGAGACACCAAAACTTTTGAAGATAGACACCGTGGTTTACAAATGCTTCTGATGCATCAGTTTCTTCATCTGAAAATGGCAGTATAAATGTACTTTACAAGTCGTGTGAAGGTTATCTAAGAATGCACATGAGACATTTCTCAGTATACAGCAAGCGTTCCACACACGGAAGCTCCAGTTAAAAGTGCTCAGTAAGTATTTGTTGACTAAAGAACTGATGAAAGAAGGAGTAAATGAATTCATAAACGAATAGCATCGTAGCATCTGATTACTGTAGAGAGTGTGCACATCTTCACTGACTCCTAGGAATCTGCTGAGGAAAGCCATAAAGTCCTGAAGATAAGCACTAGATGTTACAGGAAGTTCATTTCCTGTTACATTCATATTTTTCCACTCCAGACACCCCAGTTTGGCCTGTCCGCTTCTTGAAAATGCCAGACACTTTACTGCAGCCATGAAATTAAAAGATGCTTGCTCCTTGGGAGAAAAGCTATGATAAACCTACACAGCATATTAAAAAGCAGAGACATTACTTTGCTGACAAAGGTCCGTCTACTCAAAGCTATGGTTTTTCCAGTAGTCATGTATGGATGTGAAAGTTGGACTCTAAAGAAAATTGATGCTTTTGAACTGTGGCGTTGGAGAAGACTCTTGAGAGTCCCTTGAACAACAAGGAGATCGAACCAGTCAATCCTAAAGGAAATCAGTCCTGAATATTCATTGGAAGGACTGACGCTGAAGCTGAAGCTCTAAGACTTTGGCCACTTGATGTGAAGAACTGACTCACTGGAAAAGACCCTGATGCTGGGAAAGACTGAAGACAAGAGGAGAAGGGGACAACAGAGGATGAGATGGTTGGATGGTATCACTGACTCAATGGACATGAGTCTGAGCAAGCTCCGGGAGTTGATGATGGACAGGGAAGCCTGGCGTGCTGCAGTTCATGGAGTGGTAAAGGGTCAGACATGACTAAACTACTGAACAGAACTTACCTAAGCCTTTTCACTTGCTATTCTCTCTGCCTTTCTCTGGGTATTACATGTTTGTTTTCTCACCTGCTGAAGTTACTTTCTCACAGAGACCTTCCTGACCACCCTATTTAAAATCGTACCCTCTCTGCCACCTATACATACACTTCCGATTCTCCTACTCTGCTCTGTTTCTCTGTAGCATATATCATCATGTGATAACAAAATATATTCCTGATTTATTTTCATCTGGAATGCAAACTCCATTATGTTTGGGATTCTGGACTGTTTTGTTCACAACTTTAGAAGAAAAACTTTTACAACAATGCCTGGTACACAGTAGGTGCTCAGTGATGAAGAAAATGAATGAACCGCCTGCATGCATGCTAAGTGGCTTCTGTACTGTCCGACTCTCTGAGACCCCATGGACTGTAGCCCCCCAGGCTCCTCTGGCCATGGGATTCTCCGGGCAAGAATACTGGAGTGGGTTGCCATGCCCTCCTCCAGGGGATCTTCCTGACCCAGGGGTGGAACCTGCATTTCTTATGTCCCCTGCAATGGCAGGTGGGTTTTTTTTTGTTTGTTTGTTTGTTTTTTTTACCACTAGCACCATCTGGGAAGCCCAAGTGACCCATATAAACTTACAGATACACCACAAGGAGCAAAGGTAGCCTGGCTCTGCTCATTCATTACAAACATACGGATTGGCAGGAACCGTGAAAAGCACCGGAGTGAGTTATATAGATGAGTAAGACAGTCTCTGTATGGGGGATAGAATTAACAAGCTGGCATCATGGGTTTCAACAGCACTACTTCCTTCTTGCCCAAAACTCAGCTCCTGCTCCCTGCCCCTCTCACCCCTAGCAAATCTAAAAGCCTAGAAATCCTAACAGCCAAACACCCTGCAGGCAGAACTGCATCCTAGCAAGAGCAACACTGACTTCAAGCTGAGCTCTTTTCTGCTCACATCTTCACCAATTCGGGCAGCTGGTAAACATTTAATGAGGTCCCACAAGGTCTTTACTCTTTGCTAGGTACAGCGGGCACACTGAACATTTGAGGAATAGTTGCTGACTTTCACAGGAGAGGGAACAATATTAAAATTATGAACAGGTGACTAACAAAAAAAATTTCCAATAACTACAAAATGTTTGATTCCAGGTAATAAGTATGATCAGATTTGCAAGGAAGGGAAGAGAAATCTGTTGTGAGATGATTCCTGGGTATAATTTACTGATACTGGAGGTATAGGCTTCATTCTTGAAGAGCCTGTTTCTATGAAATTAGAAGAAAGAAAATGCCCCAATCCTTATGTCACATTACTAAGCAATATGGCATCCTGTCTAAGTCTTCACATAATCCTCATGACAACTCAGCAAACTTGGCCATATAATTCCCATTTCTTATAGAAAAATTGAGGCTCAGAGAAATTATATTATTTGCCAAAGGCACTGCAGAGTGCCCGGATGTCAATGGCCATGTTCTGAGAACCACAGAGGACTGAGTGTAGCCGTGGACCAAACAGTATGGCTGAGACTTAAGCATTGCAACATTCAAAGCTGACCGTTAGCAGATACCCACAGTGCACGCGGCAGCTCTGGAGGGCTCTGGGGGCAGCAGGGGGCTCCCCCATCAACCACACCTCCTGTATTTTAAGGACTCATGTCCTCCTTCAGACACCTTGTTTCTATCGAAACTGACCTTGATTGCGGGCTCTTGACATTTCGAATCTTTAAAACCATGAGGAAAAACCAACACGGGTGTGAGAAATACCCTTTAAAACCGGTAAATTAACTTACTTCATCATTTATTCATTTTGGTTTAATCTGCTGAGACGGGGAGGCAGTCTCCAGAAGGAAACAATCTGCGGTGGAGAGGAACGAGCTCAAGCTCTGGGTACAGCGCTCTGTGGCCTTTGAACATCGACAAAGAGACAGGGTGACACAGCACCCAGTTCATTCAGCTTCAGGTCGAGGTAGGAGAAGACCTGAGATTGAATCCCAGCTTGATATTCACACACTGAGAGCCCTGGGGCAAAACCCACCTACCACGTTCACGCTTGTCCAGTGAAGAGGCGAAGGGAGACAGCGAAGGTACAGCTCCTGCTAATTCTCACGGCCTGAGCTAGACACTCTCAGGGGAGGCTTCTATAAACTGTAAGGACCTTGCAACTTTTCCATCAGGCTCTTGACCTGATCAGACCCTTTGCAACTAAACTCTTTCTCCTGAAAGAGTCATCATCTTTGAGAAATGTGCTATTTAAAAAGCCACTACAAAAAAACAAAAGCAATTAAATCCAGAAATGCAATAAACTGTGATAAAGGTGTGTTCATTGACTCCTGCTGGTGTTTATATTGCGATTTCTCTTCTGCCTGTCAGACTCATTTCAGACTCCTATAATTACTGAGGGCAACCGTCTCATCCAAAGACATCCTTCCAGTTTAGTCTGTTTGAATTAGCAGGTGATTTCAGCAACTTCTGTTCAGCATCCTTATTATTTCAAATCACATTATAAACCAGCAGGATGCAAAATTATACTGACTCATATAGTGTTTCAATTACTGTCTTTTCCATAGAAGTGCAGGCAGCCTCACTCGTTCACCTTCTTCATCAGTTACAGGGTGTTTTCTTTCCCTTCTTTCACTTTCTCTAAACGCTGCTTTGTTACCCTGCCTTGCCCGAGATCTTCTCCAGCCTTTTGCTCATCTCTTAGCTTCTTCTCCCTCCAACCAGGAAAAGATAGGATTTGATTTATAGCATGCATCCTCAGTGTTCAGCTTTTTGTGTTTTGACTTTTTTTTTTTTTTGAGTTTTTTTTATTTATTTTATTTTATTTTTAAACTTTACAATATTGTATTAGTTTTGCCAAATATCAAAATGAATCCGCCACAGGTATACCCACGTTCCCCATCCTGAACCCTCCACCCTCCTCCCTCCCCTCCCCTCCCTCTGGGTCGTCCCAGTGCCCCAGCCCCAAGCATCTAGTACCGTGCATCGAACCTGGACTGGCGACTCGTTTCATACATGATATTATACATGTTTCAATGCTATTTTCCCAAATCTCCCCACCCTCTCCCTCTCCCACAGAGTCCTTAAGACTGATCTATACATCGGTGTCTCTTTTGCTGTCTCGTACACAGGGTTATGTTTCCATCTTTCTAAATTCCATATATATGCGTTAGTATACTATATTGGTGTTTTTCTTTCTGGCTTACTTCACTCTGTATAATAGGTTCCAGTTTCATCCATCTCATTAGAACTGATTTAAATGTATTCTTTTTAATGGCTGAGTAATACTCCATTGTGTATATGTACCACTGCTTTCTTATCCATTCATCTGCTGATGGGCATCTAGGTTGCTTCCATGTCCTGGCTATTATAAACAGTGCTGCGATGAACATTGGGGTACACGTGTCTCTTTCCCTTCTGGTTTCCTCAGTGTGTATGCCCAGCAGTGGGATTGCTGGATCATAAGGCAGTTCTATTTCCAGTTTTTTAAGGAATCTCCACACTGTTCTCCATAGTGGCTGGACTAGTTTGCATTCCCACCAACAGTGCAAGAGAGTTCCCTTCTCTCCACACCCTCTCCAGCATTTATTGCTTGTAGACTTATGGATTGCAGCCATTCTGACTGGCGTGAAATGGTACCTCATAGTGGTTTTGATTTGCATTTCTCTGATAATGAGTGATGTTGAGCATCTTTTCATGTGTTTGTTAGCCATCTGTATGTCTTCTTTGGAGAAATGTCTATTTAGTTCTTTGGCCCATTTTTTGATTGGGTCATTTATTTTTCTGGAGTTGAGCTGTAGGAGTTGCTTGTATATTTTTGAGATTAGTTGTTTGTCAGTTGCTTCATTTGCTATTATTTTCTCCCATTCTGAAGGCTGCCTTTTCACCTTGCTAATAGTTTCCTTTGTTGTGCAGAAGCTTTTAAGTTTAATTAGGTCCCATTTGTTTATTTTTGCTTTTATTTCCAATATTCTGGGAGGTGGGTCATAGAGGATCCTGCTGTGATGTATGTTGGAGAGTGTTTTGCCTATGTTCTCCTCTAGGAGTTTTATAGTTTCTGGTCTTACATTGAGATCTTTAATCCAAATTGGAAAAGAAGAAGTAAAACTCTCACTGTTTGCAGATGACATGATCCTTTACATAGAAAACCCTAAAGACTCCATCAGAAAATTACTAGAACTAATCAATGATTATAGTAAAGTTGCAGGATATAAAATCAACACACAGAAATCCCTTGCATTACTATACACTAGTAATGAGAAAACTGAAAGAGAAATTAAGGAAACAATTCCATTCACCATTGCAATGGAAAGAATAAAATACTTAGGAATATATCTACCTAAAGAAACCAAAGACCTATATATAGAAAACTATAAAACACTGGTGAAAGAAATCAAAGAGGACACTAATAGATGGAGAAATATACCATGTTCATGGATTGGAAGAATCAATATAGTGAAAATGAGTATACTACACAAAGCAATTTATAGATTCAATGCAATCCCTATCAAGCTACCAACGGTATTCTTCACAGAGCTAGAACAAATAATTTCACAATTTGTATGGAAATACTAAAAACCTCAAATAGCCAAAGCTATCTTGAGAAAGAAGAATGGAACTGGAGGAATCAACCTGCCTGACTTCAGGCTCTATTACAAACCCACAGTTATCAAGACAGTATGGTACTGGAACAAAGACAGAAATATTGATCAATGGAACAAAACAGAAAGCCCAGAGATAAATCCACACACATATGGACACCTTATCTTTGACAAAGGAGGCAAGAATATACAATGGATTAAAGATAACCTCTTTAACAAGTGGTGCTGGGAAAACTGGTCAACCACTTGTAAAAGAATGAAACTAGACCACTTTCTAACACCATACACAAAAATAAACTCAAAAATAAACTCAAAATGGATTAAAGATCTCAATGTAAGACCAGAAACTTTTTTGAGGTTTTGATTTTGGTTTTTGATCCCTGGCACACATATTAGTTTACCTTCTACTAACATCTTCCAGTATTTGACTTCTGGAATTCATTCTGCATGGAGAGCCTTGCTAAAGTGTAAGAGATGGAGTGGGGAGACTCTTGGAGTCAAGATATACAACTCATCCCCATCTCACGGCTTGCAGGCCTCCGCAAACAAATAACTGCAACTTCCTTTTAAAATTGTTCTCTGACTCTTCAGTTTGAGAAACACTTTTTCCTTCTCTCCTAAGCTATAACATCTTTACCTTTATGAACTTTCACATTTATGCTTTAGTTAGTGAGCCCAGTCCGACTGGGGGCCTCAGGGAGGGGCTCAGAAATAGTGCTTTATTCAGTTATGCATGACACGGTCAAGAAACAGATTGTAGAAGCACACGGCTACTGTCCCTGCCATGCCCCAAGTTGTCAAGTCTTCTCCTCAGGACCCCTTCCGCAGCTACCTCCAGCCTCAGCTTCCACTGGCTCTTCTTCTACATAGCAGTCAGAGTGATCTTTCCAAGAGAAAGGCTTATATTTCCTGTTTTCTATTCAAAACCATTCAATATTTCCCCTTTTTATATGATACAGTCCAAGCCTGAATATTCAGTGGAGAATGGAAATAGAAAGTCGTTCTAAAAATACTTTTCTGTAGGACATGGGGAGACTGGATGGAAAAGTATTAACAAAACTCAATTTGTTGACTAATATAGTCCACATCCTTTACAGAAAACCATCTACTTAATCTTTTAATAATTTCACAGGGTATTAATAACCCCACTGACAGATAAGGAAAATGGGGGTGATCATATGAATGATATATAAGTTGACAAAAATTACATAGTGAGTAATGCAGTCAAAATTCAAGCCAAATTTTCCTTATGTTAAAGGTTCAGCTCCTCCCACCACACTGTGTTAGAGGGGGCATGACAGAGTGAGTAGAAAAAAGGATGAACTAGATAGGAAAGTGTTTAAAATCATGAAGAAAAACAAATGGGAATTGACCTCAACTGAAAGCCAGCGAAGAAACAAGCTAAGAAAAACTAAGAATTTTTATGCATGTCAGATGTATTTCAAATATGATTTCACAGAGGGATTTAAAATTCTGAGAAATGTTCAGACTTGACTCAACAGCAAATAGAGAAACATGGATAGATCGTAAGTTTAGAAAGGTGGCATTGACTGACCAAAGCACAATTTTGGGGAGAGAAATCTGGATGTAGTGGATGTCATTTCTATCTTAGGTGTTAGGAAAAGGAGCGTGCCAGGACAAGCGTGTGCCTGCATGCTGGCACCCTCTGCAATCCGTGGACTGTAGCCCTCCAGGCTCCTCTGTCCATGGGATTCTCTGGGCAAGAGTACCAGAGTGGGTTGCCATTTCCTCCTCCATGGGATCTTCCTGACCCAGGGATCAAACCCATGTCTTCTGCATCCCCTGCATTGGTAGGCAGATTTTTTACAACTGTGCTACCTGGGAAGCACCAGGACAAGAGCCTAAGACAAAGTTGTGGGACCAGGAGACACTGACAGGAGTGCTGGGGAGACGACAATCCAGGCTGCAACTAAGTACAGATGACAGCGAGGCTCAAACAGAGCCAGGCCAGATGAACAAACCAAGAGACTTCGGCAAAGACTTGAAAACAAAGACAGGGCTAATTTCTTCTTTTGGTTGGTGGGTTCATAGGATTTTATTTTACTGTTATTCTTCAGAATCCAGAAAAAAATGCCATGTGTATGTTCCCGTATGCCTTAAGTACTTCAAACTTTAAAACTGGGATAAAAAAATGTTGATAGATAAGGAGATGGGGACATGGGAGGTGTTTTGTCATGGAAAGAGGGGGTGTTTGCAAAATTAAACATCCAGTTGCCATGCCAAGATGGAAAGCTGAAGAGAAGCATGGGTCTAAGAGGGCCAGACAGTCAGGGGCAGGAGAGATGGAGCTCAGAGAGGCGTCACCAGGTTAGAGCTCCGGTGTGGGGCTCTCCTTGGAGTTGCCAAGATTTTCTATGTATGTGCTGTGTGTGGTGCTCAGTACCCTGGGTTCTTAAAACTATCCTGTCATTTATTTATATTATTCATGACAAATGATGCTACTGAAGACAGGGAGATAAGTTAGGATGCTTTTATAAAGTTTGACATGTTGAGGCCAGGCCTGGAATAGTTGATGAGACACTGGAAACAAGAAATAAACTGAAGGTTCTATTGTAAAGGGAGAAATAGCAATCAGTAATGATGGAAGCAAAGAGAACTTGTAGAAAAATCACATCAAAGGTTTTTCTTTGATTTTACTCTTCAGTAAAATCTTCCTGTTATTGATTTTTTCACATTCAATCTGCCAATGAAGCCATAGGAGTTCTCCTATCATGGAAGCAGTGAGGAAGAATGAAGATGTGCAGGTGACAGAGATGCAGTAAATGCAGTAAGATGCAGTAAAAACACCTCCATTACACTAGCATGGTGGGGAGTGGAAATGCTCGGTACTTTATCTCAGCAACACAATTTCAGCTCCACTGGCTACTGTAAAAATGTAAAATAACCATTCATCAAATTGCTATGTATTAGTGGGCTTCCCTGCTAACTCAGCTCGTAAAGAATCTGCCTGCAATGCAGGAGACCCTGGTTCAATTCCTGGACTGGGAAGATGCCCTGGAGAAGGGATAGGCCACTGATTCCAGTATTCTTGGGCTTCCCTGGTGGCTCAGATAGTAAAGAATTTGCCTGCAATGAGGGAGACCTGAGTTCAATCCCTGGGTTGGGAAGATCCCCTGGAGGAGGGCATGGCAGCACCCTCCAGTAATTTTTGCTTTAAGAAAACCTATGGACAGAGGAACCTGGTGGGCTATAGTCCATGGGGTCACAAAGAGTTGGACACAACTGAGCGACTAAGCACAGCACAGCACAGATCGCTGAAAGATGATTTAGAGCAGTAGAAGAAATGAACTCAGCAAATGGTGAAACAGTTCCCATATACAAATGCTGTCAACAGAAAGGCCATAGTATCTATACTGATAATACCACAATGTGGCAAATATGCCAAATCAATGGTGAGTCTAGCTGAATTTCTCTTCTACTGAGCTCCTTTTGAACTATCTCCTGCCACCATCAGTGGTGTGTGCTTCAGGGAATACAAATGCATTTTCATATAAGCCTGAGTAAAATAAAATTAGACAAGGAAAATAAATAAATTGCATATAATATCATATATATATATATCTCATTATTCTCAAATCATCACCATCCTATATGAGGAGTGTACCTCCTGCCCTGTTTACACTGGGCTTGGCCATGTGATTGGTTTTGACCAACAGAATGTGAGTATCAGTGACATAGAGACTTTCAGACTCAAAGCTTCAAGACTCGTCAGGTAGTTCTCATTTTTGTTATTTTTTCCCCCTGCCTTAAGAAGTTCTCATCAGAACAAAGGGGGCTGTTCTTTTAGACTGGGTCGCAGAATAATGACCCATGATAGATACACAAGGCAAATGAGAAGTACACTTTGCTGTTATAAACCTTTACAGTTTGGGATATCTCTGTCTATACTGACAGAAACAATCATGAATTGTAAAGCCACTTCTACTTTATTCTTAGACATGGAGAGTAAGCTTGGGGTAATGGAAAGACCATGAGTGGGGCAGCTAAACAGCCTGTGTTTGGATTCTATTTTAGCGACTTAACTATAGTTTCCCTTGGTCATTATTTAGCCTCCCTGAGCCCTAGTTTCCTCTCCAGCCCCAAAGTAAATAATGATCTCTCTTCTTGGAAGGGTTGTGAAGGATAAGGTATTACATGTAACACATTTAGTACACACAGGTCCTCAATAACGCTAGTTAACTCAAAAGATGATAAGATGTCATATACCTTTATTACTTACAGAAAAAGTGATCACATTTTCCTGATTAAAATTTGAGACAAATAAATATAGTATTGTGACTCAGGGTTATATTAAGAATCAGAATTCATGTTCTCTAATTTATATGTCCAAAGAAAGGATCTGGATGCTAAGTCATCAACACTGCACTAAAGAAGCTTTCAATGAGGTTGGGTAACTGCTAATTATACAGGAACTACCAGTAAAAAACAAATGACACTATATATAATGTACAAATATCAAACATCAATTCCACTAATAACATTAAGTACTTTTTATGTCAGGTATTATACTCAGTGATGTGTGTACATATTCCTAAGTGTCTTCTACCATCTGCATATTACAGATAAGGTCACTGTAGCTGAGAAAGGAAAAGCCCAAGGTCATAGGCTAGGAAGTTACTGAGGCTGCACACAAACCCAGATCCAGCATTCTGCAAAGCTTTTAACCACTGCCTCCCTTCATTAACAGCACCCTTGGCTGCCCTGGTATGAGGCGGCAAGCAGCAGTGAAACTTAACTACCCCGTGAACTGGAGCGAGTCTCCTTCATGGAGGGAAAGTGCAGGAGCTCTCTACGATTTCAAGACTGTAGCATTCCCACCCGGGCTAAGTGAAATTTTAACAACAGCTCTCAGCAACTTTTTGCTTGGCAGGTAGAGGAATGCAAAGGAACAAGCAGAAACCAATCTAAAAGGAAAAAAAAAAAAGGTCTGGAGGTGAGGTGGGAGAGTGAAGAACAGCATTCAGTTAATTTATCGAAGTTTACCTTCCAGCTGAGAAGTGAACTCTTGTCACCTTGTGAAATCAGGCAAAACAAAAACCTTCCCACACAAGTCCCAGGCGACTGTAATATGCAAAGAACTCTCGCCCTTCATTACCTGTGGCATTAAGCTCAGTCAGGAGAAGAAGCTGGCATGACTCAAATGCAGGGGTGCTCTGCCCACAGACTGTAAAACTATAAAAATGAGGGGAATTTGGTAATAAGTAAACATATAAATTCCCACTCCAGTACTCCTGCCTGGAAAATCCCATGGATGGAGGAGCCTGGTGGGTTGCAGTCCATGGGGTCGTGAAGAGTCAGACACGACTGAGAGACTTCACTTTCACTTTTCACTTTCATGCATTGGAGAAGGAAATGGCAACCCACTCCAGTGTTCTTGGCTGGAGAATTCTAGGGATGGGGGAGCCTGGTGGGCTGTCATCTATGGGGTCACAGAGAGTCAGACACGACTAAAGCAACTTAGCAGCAGCAGCAGCAAACATATTAATTAGCTTGTTTCTAGATTCCTGGAGAAAACCAATCAATTGGTTTTTGACACATCTGCTTGTCAATTTATAAGATAATATTTAGCCTGGCTTCACTTCAAAAATTACCTCTGTTAATGAAATGTAACAACATATGCAATAAATAGCCATACAATCAGGAATAAAACTTTCAGTATTTCCCAATCTCAAAAAATGAAAAATTTCAGAGTCCTTGAGCAGTCGAAATTCACACCATTAATCACAGGAAGCAGTTTCTCTCCCTCTCTCTCTCTCCTCCCTTTCTGATTCCCTCCCTCTCTCGATCCACTCCCCTAATGACCCACCTCCCCTCCCAATTATTAAAAAAAGGAAGTACTTCACAGCATATTTTGAAGAACTGCAAAGGGGCCATGGTGCAAAGGGTCTCCTAAGAAAACTGTTTTTCTTTGAGAATGCATTTCTAGAAGCTGCACAGATGCAGAATTCTGATACTTCTGAATACCAAAGCAACACAGATACACATATTCGCTTCAACTCTTTAGAGACTGACAGAACAAGGAGACATAAAGGCAATTTAAACCATTCAGAAAGGACAAGCCAGAGATGAGACAAGTTTGGGGCTAAGGTGTATTTCTATTTTGCTATTTCTATGCTATCTATTTCAAATAGCTCCTGCTCCAGGGGCCCCTGGCTTCCCTGATAGCTCAGTTGGTAAAGAACCTGCCTGCAATGCAGGAGGTTCAAATCCTGGGTTGGGAAGATCCCCTGGAAAATGGATAGGCTACCCACTCCAGTATTCTTTGGCTTCCCTTGTAGCTCAGCTGGTAAAGAATCTGCCTGCAATGTGGGAGACCTGGGTACGATCCCTGGCTTGGGAAGATCCCCTGGAGAAGAAAAGGCTACCCACTCCAGTATTCTGGCCTGGAGAATTCCTTGGACTGCATAGTCCATGGGTCGCAAAGAGCTGGACATGACTGAGTGAATTTCACTTTCCAAGGTCTTCACTAAACAGTGGCCCACCTCCAAGGTCTTCACTGAATAGTAAGAAACAGACAGGAAGGTATCACCTACGTCACATCATCTGATTCATCTCAAAAATAAACTGAGATACTTATCATTTCTACTTTGTAGTTTTTGCGAACTGGATAAGAGGGTATATTACCATTTAAAATCTTATCCAAGATCACACAGCAAGTGAGTGAAAAATGTCATGAATTTAAACTAACACCAAAGCCTGTGTTCTTTTTTTGCTTTACAGTGAAGAATTAAAGAAAAAAAAAAAAAAAAACCCGTTCCTTGTCCCTGCACTGGGTCATTGACAATTTACTGTTCTATGAACTCAACACTGCAAATGAAAGTCTACACTCTGCATTTCTAGGAGTCTTTACTACCTTGTTCAATAATCGATCCCTCTCCCATATCTAAATGGAAGACTCATATCCATATGCAATTAAGTTTGCTCTAAGTGAAAACAACAATTTGTTTTAAAATGCAGTTTCACTGGGCACACTGCAACTAATGGAGCAGATGCAGTGACTGCTTGCTCTCAGAGAGCTTGCAATTAAGTTTGGGAAACAGAGCATACGCTCACTCAACAATTAAGGACTTTTTATGAGCCAGACACTGTTCAAAACTTCCAAGAACTGCTGAAAAGGTATTCTGCTTAAACAATATGTGCCATAGATACAGGAGAAGCAAAAGATAATATGTGTCATATGTTTGACATCGTCATCCAATCCCACGTATAAGGAGGAATTCTGGATTTCTCTTTGCCCCTTCCTTCCTTCCCTCCTCTCTTTCTCTCTCTCTCTCTCTTTTTAATCTGTTTTAAATTCACACAAACTTACTCAAAACAAAAACTCCAGAGACAACTCAGAGAGAGAATTTAATTAAATGAGTTTGTTTGTATGAGAAACTTAAACCTCTGGTTAGCACCAGCCTAATACCAAATGCTGCATTAATTGAGACACATCTTCTGTAAGGTTGATTTAGATTCTGAAGCAGCACATCTTTTTGGTCTTCTGGGTGGAAGTTCATTTTACAGGTAATAAAAAGAAATGCTTCTGTAGTAGGACAAACAAGAGCCTGGTTCTTCTAGAAATCTAGGAATGGCCTTTCTGTTCTTCCAAACGGTTATGAACTTTACAACAATATGAAACAAGGAAAACCTCAGGGACAGAGCAAGGCAGGGTACAGTGGATGGCGACCAATGATTCTCCCACAATAAAGTGGAGCAACAAATATGATTCAGTTCAGTTCAGTTCAGTCGCTCAGTTGTGTCTGACTCTTTGCGACCCCATGAACCGCAGCACGCTAGGCCTCCCTGTCCATCACCAACTCCCAGAGTCTTTCCAAACCCATGTCCATCAAGTCGGTGATGCCATCCAGCCATCTCATCCTCTGTCATCCCCTTCTCCTCCTGCCCCCAATCCCTCCCAGCATCAGGATCTTTTCCAGTGAGTCAACTCTTCGCATGCGGTGGCCAAAGTATTGGAGTTTCAGCCTCAGCATCAGTCCTTCCAATGAACACCCAGGACTGATCTCCTTTAGGATGGACTGGTTGGATCTCCTTGCAGTCCAAGGGACTCTCAAGAGTCTTCTCCAACACCACAGTTCAAAAGCATCAATTCTTGGGCGCTCAGCTTTCTTCACAGTCCAACTCTCACATCCATACATGACTACTAGAAAAACCATAGCCTTGACTAGACGGACCTTTGTTGGCAAAGTAATGTCTCTGCTTTTAAATATGCCATCTAGGTTGGTCATAACTTTCCTTCCAAGGAGTAAGTGTCTTTTAATTTCATGGCTGCAATCACTATCTGCAGTGATTTTGGAGCCCCCAAAAATAAAGCCTGACACTGTTTCCACCGTTTTTCCATCTATTTCCCATGAACTGATGGGACCAGATACAACGAAGCTACATAATTTTTTATTCAACAGATGGATAATGCAACAATTCTTAGGCCTGAAATGCAACATCAATAAGTAATCATGCATCGTGGAATCAGTGATCTACACTGTCCGATTCTCATTATGAATCACTGACTGTATTATTTATTTATGTTATTTACTGACTTATGATTGAAACCCAAATAGTCTGCAGAGAGCGAATTTCTTAAGCTTACAAAACTGCTGAAGCCCACCACTACAGATAGTAATTTCCCCTCCTTTGGATTATATCCATGGCATTTAACAAAGTGATTAAACTGCTAATAGCAGGTTTGCTCGGCAACTTCCACCAGCTTTTACTGTCTGTATCCCAAAGCGTCATTGGTGCCAGGGCGTATCATCAAAAGATGAAGTGCAAGAACAGTATGGTAAATGTAAGGCATATATTGTGCCTAATTGGAAGGCTGAGCTGTGCCTTTTAATGAGCAAAAGTCATACTTTCTGAAATGAACTATAGTAGGATTTTATTAATTTGTTCTCATTGAACCCATTTTCCCAGGGAAGATGACTGAAAGCCTTCTCTACTTAGATCCACTTCAATGAAAAAAAGAGAGTGTGATTGATTTTCCACTAAGTCACTGAGTGCCCACGCCCCCACCTCCTCTTTCTCAGCAAGTTGAAGCTACTGAACTTACGGAGCTAATGAATTCATGTCAGCGGGCAGAGGCAGCTGAAACTCAATGCCTGCTCAACGTCTAAGCTTCACTACAGCAGACTCTCTATTTACTGTTTATAGGATAATAAATGTGAATAAAACGGAGTGACAACCAGCATCCATCTCATCTTTACTACATGCCAGGCACTGCTCTAAATCTTTTACACACGTGCTACAGGGGAGGGACTTAGACCACACGAGGTTTGCACATGGACACTATCAACTCTCAGTATATTGGTTTGCTTCGCTGAGGCCCACTTTTCTCATCTTCAAAAGGAGACTGGTTATACTTACCTTAATGGGTTGTTACGAAATCAAACTAAGATAATGGAGGGTTGATTTGGGTCCAGAAGCAGCAAACGCTTGTGGTCTCCTGAGTTAAAGCCCACCTTGGAGGCAATAAAAATAACTTTTGTGTTTCACACAGAACAAACTTTAGGTTCTTCCAGAAGTCAGGGGGCTTCTCTGGACTCACAAACGGCTATGGTCTTCTCAGAAACAACTTGCACAAAGCCACATACTCATTTGTCAAGTAGGGTGTAAAAGGAAAGGGCTGACTTTTAATTTCAGCCCTTATCAAGTGCTAATTTCACATTTTACTTTGCTTATAAAATAGTATACGCACAGATTGAAGGGAACATCTTTTGGCAGAAAATAATAAATGCACCTTTCTGAAAAGAAATGGCATTAGATATTCCTCAAATCTCTAATTTTGGGGGATGTCTTTTCAGAGGGCCGTGGAAACATTTTAATGTCTGTGTTTCAGTTTTAAGTTTTAATTCAATTCTGTTACAGTATTCTTTCCTCTATATGTTTTGGTTTTGTTGGCCAAGAGGCCTGTGGGATCTCAGATCCCAGACCTGGGATCGAATCCATATCCCCCTGCATTGAAAGGTGAAATTTCAACCACTGGACTGCCGAGGAAGCCCCAACATTTCCAGTAAAATTAAACAATTGTTTTAAATAGCAGTTTTTGCTTCAAACATAATTGTCCAACAGATAATGTCTGCTCATATGTGATAAGGAAAACAAATCATTACCTTTAGTAGTTTCAAACTAAAAGTTTGAACTCCAAATCTATTCTGAGAACTTCATAAAGCTAAACAAAGACAAAGGTTAACTGCCTACCGCAGCCCACTCACGAGCCCCCAACCCACTGAGGCAGATCTTTTCCCATCTGGGTAAACTTTTGCCTTTTTTTTTTTTTTCTATTTGTTTACAGATAACCTTTAACATAAACAGCTCTTCTCTCTGCTATTTTTTTATTACCAATGCTATAAATTCCTCAAATTTTCTTTGCCAGTTGGACAACCTTTGGAAACCTCCCCAGCGTCTTTTTCAGCTCCTACCACACAGCTGGACCTGGAATGAGCACACTGGAGGAAAAAGGGATGGTGACATAAGGAAAGAGCTAAGCTTTCCGGAAAGATAGCTTTGGAGGGAAGAGAGGCCAAATGTAAGGAACACACATGAAGCCCTGTCAGTCATGAGCTGGGTGACAAACATTTTTTGGAGGAATAAATAGAAACTGTAAACTCACAGGTGAGCTGTTCTAATATACACTGCATGAGTCTGGAGTGCAGAAAAACATGACCACCAAGGATTAAAGCCCCCCTTTTATTTTCAGAAGAGAACAAAAGGATTATATATTAAAGAATTTTTTTTAGCCCAGCATTCCCTAAATTAAACTCATGGAACACTGGTGCCCTGATGGGGAAATTTAGGGGGAAAATGTCTGCTTCCAAATAGTTTTAGAAAATGTTAATATTTTACACAGCAGACCTTTGCATTGACTTCAATACACTAATATATAATGTGCATCTCTAAGATGGGGATACGGCATCGAGCATTCCCAAACTTATTAAAAAGTTAGGACTGCTTTTCCATTTAAAAGTGAAACCTGAAGACATCTTGCTTGTTCCATTGAACATTATTTAGAAAACATTGTCTCATATTCACTCTGGGCTATTTATTATATATATTCTATTTATTCTATATGTAGAGTCAGATTTCCCAGAGGGCAGAGATCTTTTTGTTGTTGTTGTTAGTAATCCCTCTGTCCTCAGGCCTAACATAAAGATGACACTCAATAAGTATCCACAGAGTTAGTGTTTACAGCTCCACCTCTGGAGGTAGGTGGCCACATTCTAATCTTTCTTAGCTATCTGACAAGTGTGAATTTACCTAATTTATTTAAATTTTGAAGGCTCTAGCTTCTCATGGATAAAATGGGGACCAAAATAGCATTTTCTTCAGAGATAAGCATTTAATTGGAACCAATTTATGTAATGCATATAAAGAGCTTATAGCACAATAACCCACAGCTGGAAATTCTACAATAAACGCTATCTTTATTGTAGTTGTTATTATGAATACATAATGATTTGTTTTAGTACATACAGTTTTTCAACATCAAAACCTCTCTGGGAAACAGTCATCTGTTTCAAAGGCTATTACGTTGAATGCATGTTTAACGTTATCTAATCAGTGGATAAAAATACAAAAAGAAGGTGGTTATAGAAGTCACAGTAAAGAGTAGTTTTGCTGATGTCTGGTTACCTCTTCTTCCATTTACACTGGAAAAATATAAAACTGAGTTACAAAAACTCACAACTTTTTATTTCTCTAGGCCCCCGAAACATCTCTGCTGCCAACATAGAATCAAGAATTATAGTTTGGCTGCACAGACTGAGAGTAAAGAAAACAGAGGAGCAGGAGTCTGAACTCAGAAATCCAGCTCTCAGTTGTTCCTTCACTGACTTCCCCTGAGGCAATCACACAGTATCTTTAAGCACATTTTTCTCATTATCTCTATAAAATATGCATGATTTTTACAGAATTTCTATAAGGGAATTGCTAATTAATAATTACAGTAGGAAGCTGGAAAATACAGTTTATATTAGTCATAGATTTTAATTCTGCGTGGGTTTTGTTGTTGTTGTTAGGAAACTGCTGGAGCTGGAGTAGGGGGAATCAATATTAACTGAGTTTGATGTGCCAGTCACTGGTTTTCATTCAAATTCTACCACAAAGAACTCAGACAAGAAACAGGATTCAGTCTTTGTTTAATAAACTAGAAAACTAGCTTTCAGAAAAATTAAGAAAGTAGTTCAAGAACACACAGACAGTAAAATCAGAATTTAAAATATCTGATGGACTTCAAACCCCTGTCTTTTCATTATACTCTAACATTCCTTATCATTACTCTCTTCATTCATTTCTCTAACACTTGCTCTACACCAGGGATTACCTTAATCTGGGTTATTCAAAAATTAAGTTAGACACAAAGAAAATTAAAACCTCAATGAGGTATCACCTCGCACATTTTAGAATGGCTGTCATCTAAAAGACAAGAGATGAGAATTGTAGGCATGGGCATGGAGAGAAGGGAACTCACGTAAAGTGATGCAGCCACTATGGAAATAGTATGGAGGGTCCTAAAAAAAATTCCTAAAAAACAAAACTACCATGTGATTTAGCAATCCCACTTTCGGGTACAAATCCAAAGAAAATGAAATCACTATACTGAGGGGATATGTAATAAACCCCCATGTTTATTGCAGCATTATGTACAATGGCCAAGAAAAGGAGACAAGCTAAGTGTCTAGAGATGGATGAATGTACACGCACACACACACACAGAGTAGAACAGTATTCAGTCTTGAAAAAGAAGGAAATCCGGTCAGTTGCAATAATGTGAATGGACCCTGAAGGCATTAAATGAAATAAGTCAGAAAGAGAAAAACAAATACTTGGCCACTTGGGTTATTCATTGCAGAACTGTTTACAGTAGCTAAGATATGGAAACAGTCCAAGTATTCATTGACAAGCAGAATATTATTTTTCCATAAAAAAGAATGAAATCCTGCCATGGGTGACACCATGGGTAGACCTTGAGGGCATTGTGCTAAGTGAAGTAAGTCAGACAGAGAAATGCTGTGTGATCTCACTTATATGTGGAATCAAGAAAACAAACTCACAGAGTCAGTGAACAGACTGGTGGTTGCCAGAGTCAGGGTGTGGAGGTGGGGAAATGAATGAAGGTTAGGCACCCCACTCCAGTACTCTTGCGTGGAAAATCCCATGGACGGAGGAGCCTGGTAGGCTGCAGTCCATGGGGTCGCTAGGAGTCGGACACGACTTAACGACTTCACTTTCACTTTTCACTTTCATGCACTGGAGAAGGAAATGGCAACCCACTCCAGTGTTCTTGCCTGGAGAATCCCAGGGATGGGGGAGCCTGGTGGGCTGCCATCTATGGGGTCGCACAGAGTCAGACACGACTGAAGTGACTTAGCTTAGCTTAGACTACAAAGGCTATGGTTTTTCCAGTGGTCATGTATGGATGTGAGAGTTGGACTGTGAAGAAGGCTGAGCGCCGAATAATTGATGCTTTTGAACTGTGGTGTTGGAGAAGACTCTTGAGAGTCCCTTGGACTGCAAGGAGATCCAACCAGTCCATTCTGAAGGAGATCAGTCCTAGGATTTCTTTGGAAGGAATGATGCTGAAGCTGAAACTCCAGTACTTTGGCCATCTCACGCGAAGAGTTGACTCATTGGAAAACACTCTGATGCTGGGAGGGATTGGGGGCAGGAGGAGAAGGGGACGACAGAGGATGAGATGGCTGGATGGCATCACTGACTCGCTGGATGTGAGTCTGGGTGAACTCCGGGAGTTGGTGATGGACAGGGAGGCCTGGCGTGCTGCCATTCATGGGGTCGCAAAGAGTCGGACACGACTAAGCGACTGAACTGAACTGAACTGAGACTACAAACTTCTGGTTATAAGATGAATACTTTCTGGGGATTTAGTATACAGCATGGTGACTACAGTTAATGATACTGTATTGTAAACTTGAAGGTTGTTAACAAAGTAGATCTTAAAAGTTCTCATCACAAGGAAAAAAATTATAACTCTATAAGGAGATGGATGTTAATTACTTTTCATGGTGATCATTTTGCAATACATACATATATCAAATCACCTTAAACTAATGCAATGTTGTTGTTTTTTAGTCGCTACCCTTTGGACTGTAGTCCGCCAGGATCTTCTCTCCATGTGATTCTCCAGTATTCTCCAAGAATACTGGAGTGGTACTGGAGTGGGTTGCCATTTCTTCCTCCAGGGGATCTTCCTGACCCAGGGATCACACCCACGTCTCCTGCATTGGCAGGCAGATTCCTTACCACTGCAATGTTACATGTCATATATGTCAACTATATCTCAATAAAACTACAAAAATTATGATAGTGTTTGCCCTCAAGGACCTTACTACACCTCATCTTTGTGCAGTGCTTTTTTGCAATGTTAGAAGTCCTTTGTATTATATCTTCTATTTAGAATAACATCTAATATCATGAGATAATACTAATTTTACTTGTCATTAAAAATCTGTAATACTTTACTTGAAATCTGCCCTATACAAAGGTCTCAAATTAATAACTTATACTTAGTGTCCATAAAAATACTTCTTAGGAATTATATACTTATGAATATGTTTTCCATATACATGAATATATATTTCAATGTTATTTTTATTAACACAAATTTAAATACAAATCACAAAAAGAATTGGTCTAAAATTTGTACCTGCTCAAGTGGCTGGATCCCCAGAATTTCATCTTGCTTCCTTTTTGCATGGTTATACAGAATAATCTCAGTCAAAGGTTCAAAGAAAAAGAAATGACCATCTGACTTTGAGGATGTTGATGAGAAGGTAATGGTGGAAAAGGGAGCAAGCCAGATGACCTTAAATTACACTAAAGTGAAACTGAAATCGCTCAGTTGTGTCCGACTCTTTGCGACCCCATGGACTGTAGCCTACTAGGCCCCTCTGTCCATGGGATTTTCCAAGCAATAGTACTGGAGTGGGTTGCCATTTCCTTCTCCGGGGGATCTTCCAGGGATTGAACCCAGGTCTCCCGCATTGTAGACAGACGCTTTACTGTCTGAGCCACTAGGGAAGTCCTAAATTATACTAAGAACACCCTGCAACCCCTGCCCGTACCCCTAGATGGCTCCCAGTGCCAAGCAGCTCCTTACCAGCAAAAGCTGCCCTAAATCTCTTGCTTATTTTAGCTCATTTGGAAACAGACAGACAGAAAGAAGCAGGAAAGTTCGGTCCTTTTGTGATTTCATAAATCATCAGACAAATGTGCTGAGTGAAGAAGGAAGGTAGAACATGCTCCAACTGTTAAAGGATGTGCCACCTAAATAAAGCACAGGAGCCTTCAGTTAAGGTAGCTTACGGCTATGTCCGAGTCTCTGCGAACTATAGACTGTAATCTGCCAGGATCCTCTGACCACAGGATTCTCCAGGCAAGAACACTGGAATGGGTTGCCATGCCCTCCTCCAGGGTATCTTCCTGACCCAGGAACTGAACCTGGGTCTCTTAAAGTCTTCTGCATTGACAGGCAGGTTCTTTACCACTAGAGCCACCTGGGAAGCCCAGGAGCCTTCAGGGTAGCCCCAATATGAAATAAAGAAGAAAATCAGCAAGGTAATCAGTTGAATGATCAGTGTAACCCTGACCATATCCTTCCTCCAACCCCCAAACAGCAATGACATAACAGTCTTGCTGATACATAGGGAACAGTGGTTCACGAAGTGTTTCTCAGACCAGCAGGAAGGGCAACATCATTACAGGAAATGCAGATCCTCAGGCCCCACACCAGATCTACTAAACCAGAAGCTGATTCAGCTCCCAGGGCCTTAACAAACCAAACAGATGATCCTGACGCACACCAAGGTGAGACACCACCCACGTAAGAACAATTCTCCAGACCAGAATACCGGAGTGGGTTGCCATGTCCTCCTCCAGGGGATCTTCCCAACACAGGGACAGAACCCTCGTATCCCACATTGTAGGCAGACGTTTTTACAATCTAAGCCAGCAGGGAAGCCCAAGAACATTTACACACAGGAGCAAAGAGAAAGTTATCTAGTGTATTACCCTGAGTACTTTTTTAATTGGGAAAGAAGAGGAAAGGACACTAACGGAGCTTCTAATGTAACACAGACACCTGCCATTCCATTCAATACGCAAAGCCCCATGAGGTGCGTTAGGACACGCAGCCTCAACGTGAGGAGGTGACCCTCCACTGAAATTACTGTCAATAGTAAGCCTCCTTTGACGTGCCCTCCATGGTTTATTTCTAGTGCCCAAGATGAGACCTCTGTCTGCCTAGGAAAATGGTCTTTCACCAATTACTTACACTGGACTTGAGCGCAGACCCTGTCTTTATTTATTTTCCAAGTCAAGACAGAGTAAATAATTAAAAGAAAAAAAAAAAAGGATGCCATGTATCACGCAGGTAAAAATGATTTAAATACTGGTGAGAATGCCATGGAAAAGGCACAGCTGTTGGAAGTGCCACCTATAACAAGCATTTGGGAAGACACCTGGATGGTATGCGTTCAAGGGATTTCACTTTCATGCATAAACCCTAGAAACTCTGGCATAGTTGCACAAGGACCTGTGCACGAGATTGTTCACTGCAGAGTTGTGGGTGATAGCAAAAACTGGAAACAATCAGTAGGAGGAAGAATAAACTGTCTAGTCATTCATTGCAGTATGTGTAACAGTAAAGAGGAGTGAAATAAAATAATCACATAAGGCTCAGCACTACATGATACCATATGCAAAGTTTTAAGACCAACAAAATAATATATGGTTCATGGTTTTCTACATATATATGTGTAGAAAAAATGAAGACATATATAGGTATGATACATAACTACATTATGAGTGCTTTTGTGCAGGAAAGAAGGTGAAAGAGATGAAGGTCTAGCTTTTACTCAGCTGATTTTTGTTTTTGCTTTTTTTTTTTTAAGAAATGGAGCTGGGAAGTGAATCAGAAATGTTAACATCTGTTAGCTATACATCCTGCGTACATGGACAGGTACTGTGTTGTTTTCCACGTTTCTCTGAATGTTTTCAATATTGGATAATATAAAAATTTTAATTGAAAATTCAATTACTTTGGACATTGTTACTTTTAAAAGTTTACAAAGTACTCTGAAAACACAAGGTATAAGTATTAAAAATTTTTGCCTCTTTTGTTCACTGATGTATTCATTATTTCTAGACTAGTATCTAGTAAGTGAAAGGCACTCCATAAACATTTATTCATGAATAAATGGATTTTATTTTTAAACAAATTGAAAAAAAGTTTAAACATTTCTTTTTAAATCTTATCACATCACAAAACTCTTTTTCCTGCATTCCTTTTTAGGCTTATTCATTATGTATATTATTTTATAGTATAACCAAAAGGCATGTATCATTTTTATTTTTCACTTAATATTAGATAACAAATATAATTTCCTGTTCTAATCTTTGTTCTTCCTAAAAAAACTCCTCATTTGCTGTCTTATAATTTAATTAATCACTCCTCTTGTTGTTATTGTTTAGTCACAAGTTGTGTATGACTTTCTTGCTACCACATGGACTATAGCCCAGCAGGCTCTCCAGTCCATGGGATTCTCCAGGCAAAAATATTGGAGTGGGTTGCCATTTCCTTCTACAGGAGATCTTCTTGATTCAGGGATCAAATCCTGCATTGCAGGTGGATTCTTTGCCACTGGAGCCACCAGGGGAGCCCTAATCACTCCTCCCTAAAGTAGAGGTTTCTACTTTTTTTTTTTAACTAGTATAGATAATGTTCTAATAAATATTGTTAAATGAATAGTTTTGTTATTATAGCTTTCTTATCTTAAAGATAAATTTACTTTCTAAAGATAAATTTCCAGAAACTGTATTCCTGCCTCAATGAGGCTTGGACATTTTCATGACTATTTTCATTTACTATATTCTGAAGTGGTTATACAAATTTATATGGTAAGAATGTACATACTTCTATGTCTTATAGCCCTGCTATTTATATATCTTGGCCAATTTTTGCTCATATGCATACACTGAATTATGGAGTGAATTTGATGGTAGAATACATAGCAAGATTGGTGGTCCACATATATACACATACACACAAACCCACAGAAGTAACTATACAGATATTTATCATATCCTTTCTCTTCCTGACTCCAAAGCTTTAAGGATACTCAATATTACTGTTCTATTCTAAATCTCAGGGACCATTTATTTAGATCTTTTCCTACTGCTCACAATCTTTCTGTAAGAATGGCACTTCAGCTGGTGGATAGGTAGAGCTGCAGAAAACTTCTCTGGTCTTTTTTTCTAACTTTTGTTTATACTGGACTATACCAACTCAATGGACGAGAGTCTGAGCAAACTCCGGAAGACAGTGAAGGACAGGAAAACCTGGCATGCTGCTGTCCATGGGGCCACAGAGTCAGACACCATCTAGCAACTGAACAACAGTAGTTGATTAACAATGCTGTGATAATTCCAAGTGTACGGCAAAGTGATTCAGGCTTCCCTGGTAGCTCAGTTGGTAAAGAATCCACCTGCAATGCTGGAGAACCGGGTTCAATTCCTGAATCGGGAAGATCTCCTGGAGAAGGGATAGGCTACCCACTCCAGTATTCTTAGCCTTCCCTGGTAGCTCAGATGGTAAAGAATCTGCCTGCAATGCGGGAGACCTGGGTTCAATCCCTGGGTTGGGAAGATCCCCTGGAGAAGGGCGTGCCAACCCACTCCAGTATTCTTGCTGGGAGAATCCCCATGGACAGAGGAGCCTGGCAGGCTACAGTCCATGGGGTCGCAAAGAGTCAGACACCTCTGAGCGACTAAGCACACATAGCAAAGAGATTCGGTTATACATATACATGTATCTGGTCTTCAAATTCTTTTCCCATTTAGGTTATTACAGAATATGAAGCAGAGTTCCCCATGCTATACAGTAGGTCCTTGTTGATTTTCCACTTTAAATACAGTAGTGTGTACATGTCAATCCCAAATTCCCTAATTACCCTTTCCTCCCTCCTACCCTTCTACCCTGGTAACCGTAAATTTATTCTCTATGAGTCTGTTTTGTAAATAAGTTCATTTGTATCATTTCTTTTCAGACTCCGAATATAAGTGATATCATAAGATATTCTCTTTCTCTGTCTGATTTACTTTACTGAGCATGACAATCTCTAGGTCCACCATGTTACTGCAAATTACATCATTTAATTCTCTTTGAGTACTACTCCACTGTGTCTACGTACCAAGCCTCTGGTCAGGGGCATTTGTTTATGGCCATGTGAAATAAAATAGGTTTGAGAGAGAAGGATGAGCTGTTCATTTCCTTCTGCGGCAGTTAGGAACATCTAGAACTTACCTCTTTGAAGCCACCCTGCCCCAATTGTCATAGTATGGGTTCTGCCTTCATGGTTAAAATTTATTGCATTTCACACCTATTATGTGTGACTTGATGGTAAGAATTTGGAATTAGATTGATCTTAAGATTCCCAGGCCACTACTTACTCACTGTATGATCTTAGTTAAGGTTATGTGACTCCGTTGTTTTTTTTTTTTTCCCCCTCACTGATATATCTAATCGTATCAACATCATTGGATTGATAGCCATCACCATAGTCCCAACACATAGTCCCTGGTAGCTCAGCTGGTAAAGAATCTGCCTACAATATAGGAGAGACTCTGGTTTGATTCCTGGGGTGGGAAGTTCTTCAGGAGAAGTGATAGACTACCCAATCCAGTATTCTTAGGCTTCCCTGGTGGCTCAGATGGTAAAGAATCTGCCTGCAATGTGGGAGGCCTGGGTTGGGAAGATCCCCTGGAGAAGGGCATGGCAACCCTCTCCAGTATTCTTGCTTGGAGAATCGTCATGGACAGGAGAGCCTGGCAGGCTACAATCCATAGGGTCACACAGAGTTGGACACAATTAAGCACAGTACAGCCCTAAATTTACAAGCACTAAATTGCTAAACATGCTCTAAATTAAATACATTTTAGCCATCACCATCATTATCATCATCATTATTCATCTGTTTAATAGAGATATAATATATATATATATATATGTGTGTATACACACACACACACACACACCCTACTTGTATAAATAATTTTGCAGGTTCTTGAGTGAGGAGACAGGATGCATAAAACAATATATATAAAGTAGTTGGCACAGTGCCTAGCAGAGCATAAAGCCTATACACATGCATGGATCCATCTGGGCTGACACTGGGGTCTCAGGTACACGAGAAGGAGGAGGCCCTCCCCACATTCTGGGATCTCTTTTCATCATTCCAAGGACGGCGCCTCCTCGGACGCCTGACTGTCCTCAGAAGCTGTCTGCCTTGTCCTCATGTCCCTTCAATGTCCCCCGTTTTCTCCTCACCCTCCTTTGTTCCTTCTTCCTTTCTCTTCCCTCATTTTTCTCTTTTTCTGTCAGTTAACTCCTTCCCTTAACGGCTATCCTGTCTCTAGGTCATTATACAGAATAAACTAACTAGAAATTGAAGAAAGCTAAGTAAATCGACTATGTATGAATGGTCTTTTTAAGTAAAGTCTCTTGCATGTTATGTGTATGTTCATTTAAAAAATAATACATATAAAAAGATACATAAGTAGGTTGAATTATCTGTTGTTTTGCAGTTCATATCTTTCAAAGACTGTTTTGGTTATATCATTTAATGTATCCCTTGTGTGAGCAACTTCCCTGTTACCTGAAGTGTAAAATGAATTGATCAACATGTAAGTTATATGCAAATTTTAGATATGCATATTAATGTTGTTTTGTAGAAGAGCTGCATTTTACGACAGAAAGAACTTCCACAGAAGCAAATACTGATTTTATCATTCCAATCACAGACTGAATCAAAAAGCAATTACTCTCATGATGACTTTTAAAAATATACCTAATAGTTAATCACAAAAAATTCCCAGTTAACCTACGATGACATGACAGAACATTTCTAGTAGATGGTAAATAGTTTAGTGAGAATGACAGAGGCTTCAGATTCAGATATCTAGATAGGAAACATGGCTATCAAATTTAGTCTCTGACATTTCTGATCTTTAGTTTCCTTTTCTGTAAAGCAAAAATAATTATATTAACGTCCTAGGATTGTTGAGTGATTAAATGAATGAATGGCATGTATTATGTGCCAAGCAAAATTTTAGGGGTTCTGGTACAACAATAAACAACACAGGAAAGTGTCCCTGCCTATTCTCCTTAGCTTACATTCTAATGGAAAAGAGATATACAATGAATGCATAAAAATAATACATATCAATGAACAACTTATTAGGATGAAATGAGGTAGTCACTAAAGACACCCAATGGGCATCTCCCTGTCTTTATTTCACAGACTTTTCAACAGAGTTTAAACCAGGCAACCCAGCCCAACAAATGAAAAAGCTTCCTCTCTGGCTTCGGTGAGTCCCACTCTTTTGATTATCATCACACTTCATTCAAAGCTTCTTCTCCATCTTTTTTCCTGACTCCTCTTCTCTCTCCTTACCTTTAAACGTCGGAGTTCCTAGGCTACATTCTGGGCTCTCTTTCCTTCCTCACTTATATTTCTTTGTGATTTCATCTAGAATCATGTTTTTAAGTATTATCCGTAGCTGGTAATTATGAAATATGTATTATGGTGATAATGAAATATGTATTTCTAGCCCTGGCCTTCTTCTCTTCACCTACCTCTTTATTTGAAATCCTTACTTATATTAATGTGTCTCACTTAACATGTCATATATCTCTTAAACTTAAAAAAACAAAATCAGATAAGGTGTCAATGCCTCAAACCTCTTTCTATCCCAGTCTAACCCATCTCAGTAAATGACACCCAATTTTCATTCTGTTGCAAATTCCTAAGAAGAAATCACACTCTAATTTCTCCCTATTATTCATCCTTCACAACCAATATATCAAGACCTTTCAAATCCATTTCCAAATATATCAAGAAAATTACTCTTCTCCATATCTCCATTACCTCCTCTATAAGAAGCCATAGTTATATCTCATTTATACTACTTAATGGTGCCCCTCAAATTAATTCTCTCCATAACAATCAGAGTAAAGTTTTGGAGACTTAAATCACATCATGTGTGGTAGCTGGGCTCTAAAGATTGCCCCAATAAACTCTGTTTCTTGATACTCAGCCCCTTTGTAGCCACTTCCACACTGAACCTGGACTGTCTATGGCTGGCTTCAACTAACGAAATATGACAGAAATTACCTTATGCCAGCCAGTCCAGCCTTAAGAAAACTTGGCAGCTTCTCCATTGGGGAGCTAAGAGTCTCTAGGTAAGAATCCTGGCTCAGTCATCCCAATATCCCAGTCAAATTGCCAGAGGAGTTGAGTCCCAGATACCATCTGAAAACAACTCCTTAAGAAACCCCAAGCAAGATCACAGAAGAATTTCTCAGCTGAGCCTAACTCACAAAAAAATGACAGATAATAATATTGTTGCTTTAAGCCAGTAAGTTTTTGGATGTTTTGTTACATGGCAATAAAAAGCCAAAATAGGAATTGATATCTGGAAATGGACCCTGCCTTTACAGAAACCTAATGTATAGCACTGGCTTTGAAGTGGTGGCAAACAGAAACTAGAGGGGCCTATGCGTGTGTGCCAAGTCATTTCAGTCGTGGCCAACTCTTTGCGACCCTATGGACTGTGGACTGTAGCCCGCCAGGTTCCTCTGTCCATGGAATTCTCCAGGCAAGAATACTGGAGTGGATTGCCATACCCTCCTCCAGGGCATCTTGCCGATCCAAGGATCAAATCCTGGTCTCCTGAATTGGCAGGCAGGTTCTTTACCACTAGCGCAACTTGGGAAGCCCAGAAGGGCCTATAGGAGATTATTAATGAGGTCTGGAAGGAAAGGCAAGACATGACCATTGGAAGCTGGATAAAAGGCAGCTTGTATTATATTAAAGTGGAAATTCTGACATCATCTCCTACATTAACATGAAAACAGAAAACATAAATACTTAACTTATCTATTTGGCTAAAGAGATTTCCAGGAAGAATACTGAAAGTGTCAACTATTTTTCTTGTTGTTTTTTACCTTTATATTAATAAGTACTAATAATAATCAATCAAAGAAAGAAATGTTCGGTTTTCAAGCAAATATACAAGAGATATCACCAATCCAGAACCTTCTAGCTTAGGAAAGCTCAGCCATTAAAAAGAATACATTTGAATCAGTTCTAATGAGGTGGATGAAACTGGAGCGTATTATACAGAGTGAAGTAAGCCAGAAGGACAAACACCAATACAGTATACTAACGCATATATATGGAATTTAGAAATATGGTAACGATAACCCTGTATACGAGACAGCAAAAGAGACACTGATGTATAGAACAGGCTTATGGACTCTGTGGGAGAGGGAGAGGGTGGCAAGATTTGGGAGAATGGCATTGAAACATGTGAAATGTCATGTATGAAACGAGATGCCAGTCCAGGTTCAATGCACGATGCTGGATGCTTGGGACTGGTGCACTGGGACGACCCAGAGGGATGGTATGGGGAGGGGGCAGGGAGGAGGGAAGGAGTGTTCAGGATGGATTTTCTTTTAAAAATTTAGAATTAAAAAGAAAAAAAATAAAATAAAATAAAATTAGAAAAGATAATAAAAGTAATCAACAACAACAACAACAAAAAGATTGAGAGCAGGCAGGTCTGCCCTAAAACAGGCAGAGCAGAACAGAGCACCACTGTGAAGGAAGAAGCGAGCCCAAAACAGGAGACCTAGTGGCAAAAAAAAAAAAAAAAGAAAAGTGTTCTTCAAGCCTGCTTCACCACCCAGCAAGGCTCTAAAGTAAAGAATGATTTCAGATTAAAAAAAAATAAATCCAGAGCACTGCTAATGAAACATGGCCTTAGGAAAGAGATTAGATCAAAGTTATTAAACCTTAGAAAAATTTGAGGCCATTCCTGGTAAACTCTCTCAGCTAGAAAAGACAGCTTCTAAGGCTCTTAAGGATGTTGTCCCATAGCAACTCTGAGCCCAAAGTTGAAAAGAGCCCGTTTCAGAGATTTATGGTTCTGTCTCATAAAGTACATTTATAATCTGATACACAGGAAGACAACAAAATTTTCAAAAGAATTATATGAGCTTAGACTGAAAGGGACAGAGACTTCTTGCAGGAAAAAAGAGGATAAGAAAACTCCTGAGCTGTAAACATAGGCCATTATTTAGGAAGAAAGATAACCCCAAAGACAGATCCAGGAGTCCAGATAACAGGGATAAGAACTGAAGAGAATAACCTCAAGGAGTACAACCCATTTCTAATCAACGTACATTTTCTGTCTCCAGAAAAATGAAGTGGTGACATCCCTAGCTTGACTCTAGAATTTCTGTAAGTCAGTAAATGCTGGGTGACTCCCCAACACCAGCCTTTTTCATGGGAGTGTCTATCATGGTACTCCCATCTCTGTCTCCTGATTTCACGTGGGGGAAATACAACTTGTGTTCTTGGTTCAGGGTCTTCAGACTTTCTGGAGTCTTATCTATACCCACACCTGACTTATTGGATGACAGATCCTGGACTTTAAGCCTAAGCCTGATGCTTTAAAGGGAACAGAATTGAGGCTTTGGGGTTAGAAGAAAGGGTATTTTGCAGATGGGATAGACATGGATCATTAGGGGCTAGAGAGAAGATTAGAGTAACCAGTCTCCTCAATAAATAGTACTGAAAAAACCTAGATATTCACATATAATAAGAAAGAAAATTGACCCCTATTTTACACCACCCCTCAAATTTAACTTGAAATGGGTTAAAAATTTACCCTTGAGACCTGAAATCATGAAAGTCCTAGAAGAAAACATAGGAAAATAGCTCCCTGACATGGGTCTCAGCAGTGATTTTTTGAAAACCACACCTAAAGCATAAGCAATAAAATAAAAATAAACAAGTTGGGACTGTGTCAAACTAAAACCTTTTTGCACAGCAAAAGGAGCCATCAACAAAGTGAAAAGACAACCTACAGAGTGAAGCAAGCCAGAAAGAAAAACACCAATACAGTATACTAATGCATATATATGGAATTTACAAAGATGCTAACAATAACCCTGTGTACGAGACAGCAAAAGAGACACTGATGTATAGAACAGTCTTATGGACTCTGTGGGAGAGGGAGAGGGTGGGAAGATTTGGGAGAATGGCATTGAAGCATGTATAATATCATGTATGAAATGAGTTGCCAGACCAGGTTTGATGCACGATACTGGATGCTTGGGGCTGGTGCACTGGGACAACCCAGAGGGATGGTATGGGGAGGGAGGAGGGAGGAGGGTTCAGGATGGGGAACACATGTATACCTGTGGCGGATTCACTTCGATATTTGGCAAAACTAACACAATACTGTAAAGTTTAAAAATAAAATTAAATTAAAAAAAAATAAATAAAACTGAAAAAAAATAAAAATAAATAAATAAAACATAAGAAAAAAAGAATGAGGGAAAAAAATTTGTAAGCCATATATCTGATAAGGGGTTAATATCCAAAATTTAAAAGAACACATACAACTCAACAGCAAAAAAAAGACAATTGAAAAATGAGCAAAAGCCTTGAAGAGCAATTTTTCCAAAGAAGACAAATGAAAGGCAAACAAGTACATGAAAAAAAATGCTGACAACACTAGTCAATAGGAAAACGCAAATAAAACCTCAAGGAGATATCACCTCATGCCCGTTAGAATGGCCATCTTCCATTAAGACAAGCGACAACAAACGCTGGTGGGGACGTGGAGAGAGGAATTGTTCCACACTGTTGTGGGACTGTAGATTGATACAACCACTTTGCAAAACAGTATGGAGGATCCTCAAAACATTAAAAACAGAAATACCGTTATGATTCAGTAATTCTACTTCTGGGAATACATACAAAGGAAATGAAAACATTAACTCAAAAAGATACCTGCACCTTTATATCCATGGCAGCATTATTTATAATAGTCAAGAGATGGAAAACACCTAAAGTACCCTTCCATGGGGGAATGGATAAAGAAGTTGTGGTTTATATACTATGGTCAGTGAGATGTGATTTTTCAGCTATAAAAGTGGGGAAATCCTACCATTTGCAACAACATGGATAGACTTTGAAGGGATTATGCTAAATGAAATAACTCAGAGACAGGCATATACTATATGATCTCTTTTGTATGTGGAATCCAATAATAATTTAACCCCCCACCCCCTACCAAACCACTGGAAATAAAGATCAGATTTGTGGTTGCTAGAGTCAGGCAGTGGGGAGCAGGGGACTAGAGGAAGGTGATCAAAAGGTACAAACTTCCAGTTAAAAGATAGATAAGTCCTATGGATATAATATACAACATGGTAACTATAATTAACAATGTTGTATGATATATATGAAAATTGTTAAGAGAATAGATCCTAACAGTTTTCATCACAAGGAGAATCTTCTTAGTGTACCAATATAAGCTGATGTATGTTAACTAAGCCTATAGTTATAATCGTTTCACAATACATGTGCATTAACCTATTATGACACGCAGATGATACCACCCTTATGGCAGAAAGTGAAGAAGAACTAAAGAGTCTCTCGATGAGAGTGAAAGAGGAGAGTGAAAAAGTTGGCTTAAAACTCAACATTCAGAAAACCAAGATCATGGCATCCAGTCCCATCACTTAATGACAAACAGATGGAGAAACAATGGAGATTGTGACAGACTTTATTTTGGGGGGCTCCAAAATGACTGCAGGTGGTGACTGCAGCCATGAAATTAAAAGACGCTTGCTCCTTGGAAGAAAAGCTATGACCAACCTAGACAGCATGTTAAAAAGCAGAGACATTACTTTGCTGACAAAGGTCTGTCTAGTCAAAGCTATGGTTTTTCCAGTAGTCATGTATGGATGTGAGAGTTGGACTATAAAAAAAGCTGAGCACTGAAGAATTGATGCCTTTGAACTGTGGTGTTGGAGAAGAGTCTTGAGAGTCCCTTGGACTGCTAGGAGATCAAACCAGTCAATCCTAAAGGAAATCAGTCCTGAATATTCATTGGAAGGACTGATGCTGAAGCTGAAACTCCAATTTTTGGCTATCTGATGCAAAGTACTGACACATTGGAAAAGATCCTGATGCTGGGAAAGATTGAAGGCAGGAAGAGAAGGGGACAACAGAGGATGAGATGATTGGATGGCATCATCGACTCAATGGACATGAGTTAGAGTAAGCTCTGGGAGTTGGTGATGGACAGGGAAGCCTGGTGTGTTGCAGTCCATGGGGTCACAAAGAGTCAGACATGACTGAGCCACTGAACTGAATTGAACCCATCATGCTGTACACCTTAAACTTATCCAGTGATGTATATCAATTATTTCTCAATAAAGCTGGACTAAACGTATTTTTATGAAAATAAGGAAGGATAACTTGTCCCTTGGACTGCTAGGAGATCTAACCAGTCCATTCTGAAGGAGATCAGCCCTGGGATTTCTTTGGAAGGCATGATGCTAAAGCTGAAACTCCAGTACTTTGGCCACCTCATGTGAAGAGTCGACTTATTGGAAAAGACTCTGATGCTGGGAGGGGTTGGGGGCAGGAGGAGAAGGGGACAACAGAGGATGAGATGGCTGGATGGCATCACTGACTTGATGGACGTGAGTCTGAGTGAACTCCGGGAGTTGGTGATGGACAGGGAGGCCTGGTGTGCTGCGATTCATGGGGTCGCAAAGAGTCGGACACGACTGAGTGACTGAACTGAACTGAACTGAAGTGAACTTTTCATTTTGTGCATTTGGGAGCTCTAAATCACCATGTTAAGTTGTTCCGTTACCTAACGGGGGAGCCCATCGTAAGAGATCACATGGAGAAAGCAGTGGAAAGGAGGTTCTGAGAGGAACTTCATAGAGATGAAGTGAAGCCAAATTGTTCAAGATCTGAATCAACTCATCGAGTAACTTAAGCCCCAGCTCTGTCTGCAAGAGCTTGAAACCCCATCTGAGACCAAAGAACTTTCCAGCTGAAACCAGTCAATTCCTAGAACAGGGAAAGAGAAACAGCTAATCCTTTAAGGAACTAAGTTCTGGAGTAGTTTGCAATTCAACAGTGAAAGGTGAGAGAGCAATGAAAGATGTCCTTCATTCATCTAAGACCAACAGATTCTCAATATACATAAGCAAAATCTGAAATCTAAAGTCTTCTTATTACATCTAAGTCACTACAAGATACTACTGCTACTGTTAGTCACTCAGTTGTGTCTGACTCTGTGACCCCACGGACCATAGCCCACCAGGCTCCTCTGTCCATGGGATTCTCCAGGCAAGAATTCTGGAGTAGGCTGCCATTTCCTTCTCCATAATACTGGCCCCTTCCTAGCTGTTGGACCTCATGTTTTGCCACATTATTCTTCACGCAGTCACACAGATGTCCTTTTAGTTTTGTGGACCCTGGTTTTCTGTTTCTTTTTGCCAGTCTCTGCACTTGCGGTTTCCTCAGCCTTGGATGATTTTCCCTTGGCTCTTAGCATGGCTGCTGCTGCTAAGTCGCTTCAGTCGTGTCCGACTCTGTGTGACCCCATAGACGGTAGCCCACCAGGCTCCCCCGTCCCTGGGATTCTCCAGGCAAGAACACTGGAGTGGGTTGCCATTTCCTTCTCCAATGCATGAAAGTGAAAAGTGAAAGTGAAGTCGCTCAGTCCTGTCCGACTCTTCGCAACCCCATGGACTGTAGCCTACCAGGCTCCTCTGTCCATGGGATTTCCCAGGCAAGAGTAGTGGAGTGGGGTGCCATTGCCTTCTCCCTTAGCATGGCTGGTTCCTTCTTATTCTTTAGATCTTGGTTCACATGTCACTTCTCAGATAGATCTTTCCTGACTATGTTTCTTCAGTTATATTGAATTTTCCAGTGTTTTTACTTTATGGTACTTACACAATCTGAGATTGTTACAATTATTTGTTTTTCACTTTGGTAATGTCTCTTCATCTAAGAAAGGTTAAGCTTCAAACAAGGTATGACATTGTGTATCTTTTTCACTGCTGAATACCCCACTTCTGCACCTAGAACAGTCTTTGGCCTATAGTTTGGCAGTATGCTGTTGAATGAATAAATGAATAAAAGCAAAGAAACTGATATAGTATAAAATATATTTTATGGCATTCAACTGCCCCCAAAGAGACTTGTTTAATAAAATGATTATATTTATTGTTTGCTCAAGATCTATCTTGCCTTCTGATTACATATTCTTTGATAATTAATGCAAATCAAAACTACTGTGAGGTCTCAATTCACACTGTTCAGAATGGCCATCATCAAAAAATCTATAAACATTAAATATTGGAGAGGGTGTGGAGAAAAGGGAACCTTTCTACACTGTTGATGAGAATGCAAATTGATACAGCCACTATGGAGAACAATATGGAGTTTCCTTAAAAAACTAAAAAGAAAGCTACCATATGATCCAACAACCCCACTTCTGGGCACATATCTGAAGGAAATGATGATTCAAAAAGATACACGCACCCCAGTGTTCACTGCAGCAGTATTCAAAACAGCCAGGACATGGAAGTGATCAAAAGCCCATCAGTGGATGGACGCATACAGAAGACGGAATATTACTCAGCCAGAAAAGAGAACGAAACACTTCTATGTGCAGCAACATGGGTGGGCCTTGAGATTCTCATACTAAGTGAAGTAAGACAGTGAAAGACAAATGTCATATAATATTGTTTACATGTGAAATCTAAAAAAAAGGGTACAAATTATCTATAAAACAAAAATAGAGTTACAGATGTAGAAAACTTACAGTTACTGGGGTAAGCAGGGAGGAAGGAATAAATTGGGAGACTGAGTTTGACATACACACACTACTATATAAAAAGTAGATAACTAGTAAGAACCTACTGTATAGCACAGGGAACTCTATCAGTACTCTGTAATGGCCTATTTGGGAAAAGAAACTAGAAAAAGAGGGGCTATAGGTACACATGTAACTGATTCACTTTGTTATACCCCTGAAACTAACACAACAGTGTACATCAACTATATTCCAACAATCTGTTTTTAAAAAGTCATGTTTTTCTGACTAACTGATGCACTCTCAACACACATCACAGTACTTGGCACATAGTAAGTATTCAATAAATGTTTATTTAACAAACCCTTATAGTAGGCACTACTTCAGGTGAGTTAAAAATATTAGTTTATTTAACTTTCACAGCAGCTCTAGTAGTCAGTATGTTTTAACACCATTTTAAAGTTTGAAAACTAAAGCACAAAGTAGTTAAATAACTACCCAGATCATAAAACTAGTGAACAGTTAAGAGCCAAGATTTGAACCCCAGATTCAAACACAAAAGATTTTCTTAAAAGATAGCAGTAGCAGCCATAAATGATTGTTTTCTCTTGTTTTCTGCCAAGGAAACAGGAAGTTATCTTCTTAAGAGAAAAGTTTTGTCATCCAGACATTAGGTGAAGTATTGATCTCTCAAAAACTGGATCCTTCTTGTTCTGACCAGTTGGTTACAGCTGCTCACCAACTAGCCTCTCATGCCCATGTTCTATGATTTTTGTGCAATGCTACCTGATGTTTCTCAATACCAGTGGGATTGTTTTGAGACTATTTATTTGGAGCATTAAATGTCAATTTTCAAGTTAAAAGCTATTTAATGCTTCTGATTAAAAAATAAAGAGAAATATAAAGAACACCACAGCATAAATGTCCCCTACAATATTTAAATATTAACACTGTGACATTGTCTCATGCTATTTTTTTAGAATATACTATAACTAGTTGGCTTCACCTGTCCAGAAGCAATATATGTCATTAATATGATGTGTTTCCAGTTTGTATCTCTGAATTTTTAATAAATGAGATTAACAGACATATACTATCATACATAAAATAGATAAACAAGGACCTACTATATAGCACAGGAAATTAGTTATATTCAATATCTTACAAAAGCTTACAATGGAAAGGCTCTGAAAAAAAAAAAATATATATATATATATATAACTGAGTTACTTTGCTGTACACCTAAAACTAATACAACATTGTCAATCAAGTATACTTCAATATTTTCTTAATTTTTATATTTTTGAGAATCCCAGGGACAGCGGGGCCTGGTGGGCTGCCATCTATGGGGTCGCACAGAGTCGGACACGACTGAAGCGACTTAACAGCAGCAGCAGCAGCAGCATAGATGTAGATCTAGTTCTTTTAAGAAATGATTTTATAGTTGTCAGTAAATTTGTGTACTCTAAAAAATTTAGGGTGTCTTTTAAAATTCTATTTATATAGAGAAAAACGCAAACAATAATAGCATACAAGTAGATGAATATTCAAAAGCAAAACATATCACGTGAAGCAGCACCCAGAGGAATAAACAGAACATTATGCTGACCCCAAAATTCCCCCTTATGCTGCCACCCAGTCATTTCTCCCCAAGGGTAACTATTATTATATTGATTAATGTATTAATTGTACCTAAATTTGTATTTTAGAAAAATACAATCATACAATGTATGGTCTTTTGTGCTTGCCTTTTTTTTTTTTTCTAATTTTATTTTATTTTTAAACTTTACATAATTGTATTAGTTTTGCCAAATATCAAAATGAATCCGCCACAGGTATACATGTGTTCCCCATCCTGAACCCTCCTCCCTCCTCCCTCCCCATACCATCCCTCTGGGTCGTCCCAGTGCACTAGCCCCAAGCATCCAGTATCGTGCATCGAACCTGGACTGGTGACTCGTTTCATACATGATATTTTACATGTTTCAATGCCATTCTCCCAAATCTTCCCACCCTCTCCCTCTCCCACAGAGTCCATAAGACTGTTCTATACATCAGTGTCTCTTTTGCTGTCTCGTACACAGGGTTATTGTTACCATCTTTCTAAATTCCATATATATGCGTTAGTATACTGTATTGGTGTTTTTCTTTCTGGCTTACTTCACTCTGTATAATAGGCTCCAGTTTCATCCACCTCATTAGAACTGATTCAAATGTATTCTTTTTAATGGCTGAGTAATACTCCATTGTGTATATGTACCACTGCTTTCTTATCCATTCATCTGCTGATGGACATCTAGGTTGCTTCCATGTCCTGGCTATTATAAACAGTGCTGCGATGAACATTGGGGTACACGTGTCTCTTTCCCTTCTGGTTTCCTCAGTGTGTATGCCCAGCAGTGGGATTGCTGGGTCATAAGGCAGTTCTATTTCCAGTTTTTTAAGGAATCTCCACACTGTTCTCCATAGTGGCTGGACTAGTTTGCATTCCCACCAACAGTGTAAGAGGGTTGCCTTTTCTCCACACCCTCTCCAGCATTTATTATTTGTAGACTTTTGGATCGAAGCCATTCTGACTGGTGTGAAATGGTACCTCATAGTGGTTTTGATTTGCATTTCTCTGATAATGAGTGATGTTGAGCATCTTTTCATGTGTTTGTTAGCCATCTGTATGTGCTTGTCTTTTTTAACACATGTTTGAGAACTCCATTCATAGTGTTGGGTATATTTATAGATATTTTTCAATACTGTATAGTACTCCATAATATGACTGTATATATATGTGTTTGTGTGACATGTAGTATCGTGGTCCTGGTTCTGGTTCCTTGCCACATGAGGTTTTCTCAGTTCCTATTAACTCCGTGGAATCATATTCCTGCCCAACGTGGAACCCAGGAGGTTATGGCTTCAGCCCCCACTCAGAGCTGCATGTTTCTGTTCCATTTTTGGAACATCTCATAGATGTTTATCAGTCTTTGAACAAGTCAATGTCTATTTTATTTACTTATTTATTTATATATACACATTTGTTGGAGAAAGAAATGGCAATCCACTTAGTATTCCTACCTGGAAAATCCCATGAACAAGGGAGCTACAGTCCATGGGGCTGTATCCATAAGAGCTGGATATGACTTAGCGACTAAACAACAGCAACATCCATGTATGTATTTATGCATATACACAGATATAGTCTACATATTATAGCCATAGGCTCAGAGCATAAGATGTAAATTCACAGAACCAACTTGGTATTCTCTAATCCATTTTAATTTTGTAGGTGAGCATAACTTTTCAAATTTTATCAGGAAAGAAGGTTCATTTTGTGCTTGTAAGTCATATACATATGTGTGTGTGTGTGTGTGTGTACACACACATATTTGAACTTGAGCTTGAGCTATGTCACTTCCGTTGTGTCTAACTCTTTGTGACCCTATGGACCATATCCTGCCAGGCTCCTCTATCCATGGAATGTTCCAGGCAAGCATACTGATACTGGAGTAGGTTGCCAAGCCCTTCTCCAGGATATCTTCCTGACCCAGGAATCAAACCCTTGTCTCTTAGCTCTCTTGCATTGGCAGGCAGGTTCTTTACCACTCGCACCACCTGGGAAGCCTCTCCCCACAACATACCTATATGTATATGTGCTGTGCTAAGTTGCTAAGTCATGCTCAGTTCTGTGACCTCAAGGACTGTAGCTCGCCAGGCTCCTCTGTCCATGGGATTCTCCAGGCAAGAATAGTGGATTGGGTTGCATGCCCTCCTCCTACATATATATATATATATATGTGTGTGTGTGTGTGTGTGTGTGTGTGTGTGTGTGTGTGTGTGCATGTATACACACACACACACATTATATATATACCTTTAATCTTAATAACTAAGAAGATATATATAGATCTTCAATCTTAATAATTAAGAAGCTGGTTAGCTGGTTCTATCTTTGTAAAAAAAAAATTACATAATTCTGAAAAGGAAAAAGAGAATTGCCTTCTTGGAGAAAAACTTTGTCTTCCAGACTTTGGGAGAAGTGCTGATCTCTCAAATATTAGAGCCTTTTGGTTCTGACCAATAAAAAAATCATACATAGGTATTTTATTACAAAGAGAGATTAGCTCCTTTGAGTTATTAACAGACAAGGTTTCTAGCTAGAATTTAATCTTATTGTGTAATTTTGAAGTTTTATATTTGTTGTTATAGTCTATGATGTTCAGTGATGCACATGTTTATCATGAAAAATTGTGTTTAAATAAACTTTAAATAAAATTGAAGCACAGCAAACAAAACTAAATAATAGTTCAAATGGTAAATGAATAATCAAAAATCATGAAGGTGATGAGTAAATTATGTTTGGGAACAATTTAATTAACAGATTTGACAGCTGAACTTTAATTTCTTCATTTAAAATACAAACACTATATTCAACTTCTGGCTCAAAGGCAAGCCCACCTACAACAAACCTACAGCTTTAGCTGCCTCCTCTTATACATCATTCCTTGTCCCAATCCTCCTTTTAATCAGGTTTGATAAACAGTACTTAATCTCATAGGGTCATTATGTTGAAATTTCTATTGGGTAAAAACTGTTTCAAAGACATCCTTGGAAGGAATGCATTGTTAATCCAAGGAAGCTATAAATTATATAATTTCAGGCAGGATATCAAACAACCTTGATGAGCATCTGAACCCCACTCATGATTAAGTCCATGAAAGGCAAACAGATATGAACTTATATGTTAGCAGCAATTTAAGGACAGCTGCTTTCTGCACTGCTGTGTTCAGAAGGATTCAGAGGGGAAAACAGGACTATTAGGAATGAGTGCTATAAGCACAGATGGGCAAAGTATCAGAATTTGTGCTATGCATTTGCCATTCTTGACTAAAATAGCAATACATAATCCTCATCTTCTATGATCTCCAATGACTAAAAAGGAGTCCTTAGAATGTATCCATAGGAATTAGTATATTTAAGAAAATCATTTTAAAATAAATGGAATAAAGCATGATTTATGGCATTCCAAGTATGTTTATTGGAAAAAGCAACTCTTATCTAACAGCAAAATTAAATGAAAATACTTGAAGAAAACTGATTAAGAGGGAGGGAGTACAAAGAAGTCTGTGGCAGGTATCTGGTAGCTTTTTAATAGAGCAGTTTCATTTTTAAAATTACCATTCTTAGAGAAAATGCCTTTCCAGAAAAAAAAAAAGTAAGTTGTCATAGTAACTCAGCGTTAGAACCTCCACACAGACCAAATTTAGCAGAGCTATACTTACTGCTTAATTGTACAAACTATTCATTTGACAAAAGGAAAAAGAGACGGGAAATGAGATTTATCTTGTACCTACTACGTGTGAGGTGCTCCACAAAATTTCCTCATTAATCATCATAAGAGAAGGGGGTATTATTACCTTCAGTTTTACAGATGAGAAATTTTGAGGTCCAGCTTGGCCACTTACTTGCCTTAGAATTAGGAGTAGGGCTCTAACATAGGTCTCCCAGAAGCCTATGATTTTAAAGGAATTTGAATGGCCTTACTCCCTTCCTCACTGAGCCATGCTGTCTTTCTGGAGGCTACACGTAAATGCCACACTTTTTTTTTTTTTTTTAAGCAATTCTATTTTTTAAAAAGGTGTATATTTATGTATTAATTATTATTATTATTATTTTAATTCTTGGTTGCTCTGTGTCTTCATTGTGGGCTCTCTGTGGCACATGGTCTTCACTGCCCCACAGCACGTGGAATCTTTAAGTTCCCTGCTGCTGCTGCTAAGTCACTTCAGTCGTGTCTGACTCTGTGCGACCCAATACATGGCAGCCCGCCAGGCTCCCCCATCCCTGAGATTCTCCAGGCAAGAATGCTGGAGCGGGTTGCCATTTCCTTCTCCAGTGCATGAAAGTGAAAAGTAAGTTCCCTGACCAAAGATCAAATCCATGTTCCCTGCCTTAGAAGGCAGATTCTTCATCACTCAACCACCAGGAAAGTCCCCGGCAGTGATATTTTGAAAGGCAAGTGTGGTCCAAAGAATACCAGGGTCTTTACAAGAAAGTGATAATACAAACTGAAAAAAGCATTTTCTTTGTCAACAGTATTACTCACTGGAGAATTCGTGGACTGCTCCTATTCTTCTTGGGTGACAGTAAGATTCATAGGGAAGCAGCTAGATAATTTTTTATTTGTCTTGTTTAAACTTGTTCCAATATCTACAAAAATTCTCTCAAATCCGACATTTAAAATTGGACACAAATCATTAATTCCCATTTATATGTCCTCTCACTTACTGATATTTATTTAGTGTCACCATGCATCAAGACAGTGCTAGGTCTTCAGGGCTCTGGAAAACCTAGTTCAGACATTAGTAATAATTCTCAAGCTTACCAAAGGCAAACAGCCCAATGAAAACCCCTAGTCTCCCTTCACACATCAAACCATTCACCAATTAAGCTAAATCTTGGCTCAAAAATTGAATCATTTGTACTCAAGAGAAATTCCAATGTGAACCATCTTGAAATTTGGTCACCTGTGGATGTTTAGCAGACAGGGAAGCAAAGCAAGCTGGCTGAATACTAATACAGAATTTGGTCTGAGTGGAAGTTGGATTATCTCTCTCATTTTAGATGCCTTAAAGAATCAACGAAAGAGTGACTTAAAGACCTAGTGTATCCGTTCTGGAGGCCTGTGATTGGCCATAACAGCTGCAGGAGATGGGGAAATCCCATTGACCTAGTTTGCTACAGACTCATAGCACTACGGATTAGCCCAGCCATTGCTTACGTGTTGATAGGATGAGGTGAATTGGGTTCCAGCCTAGTTCCCACACAGCATTAAAGACAGAAATGTCTTCGACAACCACCCACAGACTATGGAATAAACCCAAGCTTCCTAATCAAAATTTGGCACCAAATCACTGCCTCTGTTCCAATCTCCTGTTATTCCTCAATATAAACCCTGTGTTATAAGTAGGTGAGTTCCAGCTCTGTGACTGTAGATAAGTTTCTTTTCTTTTCCTTTCTTTTATTTTTCTCTTTTTTCTTTTCTTTCCTTTTTTCTCCTTTCCTACTTCTCTGAGTTTCAATTTCTCCATCTGCAAGATTAGAATGATACTAGTACTTACTCCTCAAGTTCTTGGATGCTTAAATAAGTTAACACAAGTAAAGCGTGATGAAGTAGCAGCTAATACTAACCATCACCACCAATCATTCTATTCTTGGCAACAGCTAGACTTACAGTTCAGTATTATGTTTACCAAAGGCAAATATGTCCACTGAAAACCCGTCTTTTTTTCCACATAGTAAACTATTTCCCAATAAGCCTAAATCTTTGTCCAGAAATTGAATCATTTGTACTCAAGGGAAATTCTAAAGTGAGCCATCCTGAAATTTGATCATGTAGATCTTCAGTATTATTTAAGCATCCCTGCCTCCCTGTCTGATTACCGTCTAAAAATGCTTTCCCATTCTTCATTGTTGACACTAGTCCAAATCACATACTGAAAGCCTAGTATAAATCCTACCCACTCATGAATTCTGAACTGATCTCCGCATTTCATAGTAATCCTTTTATTGTAAAATATCACTTACCTTGACACTCATCTTGTATTTCTATTATATTTTCATACAAAATATGTCTCTCATTGAGAAGATTCAACCCTGTGAGGGCAACAGATAAACTGCCTATTTCATTTTTAAATCTCTCCAAGCATCTACCTAAAACAATTCCTTGAGTTTTCATGATTGTGTTCAGTTGATGAACTCAAAGGGCTTGCTAAGCCTTTAAAACAGTCAAAGAAGCTTATTCATGAGGGTTGAGCTTCAAACAGCCAATCATGTTTTTGTCCCATGTTAACTGCTACTGATGTAAACAAAGAAGTCAGTCATGGAATTTAAGTCTCATGAACATTACTTGTATTTTCTATCATGGACAATATTTAGGTGTCTATTCTATGCTTGTTTCTTTCTATGCTTGCTTCCCTGGGCTCAGGCGGCACAGGATCCGCCTGCAATGCAGAAGACCTGGGTTTGATCCCTGGGTCAGGAAGATCCCCAGGAGAAGGGAATGGCTACTCAGTGCAATATTCTTGCCTGGAGAATTCCATGGACAGAAAAGCCTGTTAATGGGGTCACTGAGAGTCCGACGTGACTAAGGCACTTTCACTTTCTATGCTTACTTGACATTTGGCAGCATCCCAGTCCTCCTCTGCCGGCCTTCTTCCTTCCACAAATATTTGTGGAGTGCCTCCCACGTGACGTATAAGATACAATGATGAACGTGACAACCACCGGTCCCGCTTTTATAAACTTGCAGTGCATCTGGGACTAAAAATTAGTAGCAACCCCGACACTCTGAACAATCTCAGAGAGTGACTAAGAATACAATTGTCTTCAGAGAAACTCACACCTTCGGCCTTATTTTTAGCATACAAAGTTGGAAACAGCAATGCACTCTCACCTTTGAAACTAACCACTTTTCAGAGATCATGGAAATTTGCTTGGGCTGCTTCATGAAAAGAACCAGCATGATAACTGTGGAGACTGAATGCAGCTCCTTATTATCTTTATTGACAGAGGTGTCATTTCAATGTGAGTAATGGTAATGCAATCAATAGTTAAGAAATGAGGTGCCTTTCCTTAGACACATAGCAGACAGCCTTGAGACAATATAGCTGGATAGTTAGCAAAATGTCTGAGGTGGGGGGATATCATTTTCCCCCATCTCCCATTGCATCTGGGTTTTCAAAACTCATCTGTATTTTCAGAAGCAAACAATTCCCTTGTCTGGATCATCGGAACAAGAAACACCTTCTCACATAATTAAAACATGCAGCTCTTCCAAGGCGGCCACCCCATGCTAGCTAAGAAAGGCACAATCCATGCTGGAGAAGAATTATGCATGAGCTAGGGCTAAGAGTTACACTTGGGTAAAATCCTCAATTACTGTAGCTTCATTAATGCATTCTCGGTGTCTCACTGCTGAGTGACTGTTCTGAGTAAATTGTGCTCTCATGCATGCACTCAAAGAAATGAAAAAATTCTGAATGAATAAGCAGTCAGCACGCAGGAGAGATTCTTCAGGCTACAGTTACAGCTACAGTTATTCAGAACTTCCTGTATTTGTCACAAGGGGAAGAAGAAGAACATGGAACTTTTATAGAACCACAGACTCTTAGGATTACGACAGAGCCTAATGATCATTTGGTCATCCCTTCCCAGGCCCTCCCCCATTCAATGGATAAATCCTCTCCATGGATAAATAATCCCCGTGAAATGGTCACAGAGGATTGCACCAACGATTCTTCTCACAAGAACCTTGTTACCATTTCTTGACACATTCCTTTTCATTAATCATTACAAAATTTTTTATTTATATTTAGGTACAATCTATCTTCCCCAAAGGTCCTCGTTCTCCTCTTTAGGGCCACAGAAAGTCATTCTAATCCTTCTTCCAAATAATAGTCCTTCTCAAAATTTTAAGGGCTGTCACATATTTCATCCTGTGAAATATGGATAACAGTGTCCAGGATAGGGCTGCGAAAAGGTCATGTCACTTCTATATAAGGAAAACTATTACAAAACCATGACAGTTGGGCTTCATTCAGGTGGAAGATGCAGTGATATGAGGCAATCAAGTGAGGTACCCTTTAATCACCAGCTTCACTAACTTCCTTCCTACTGCTGTATCCCAAACGTCCTCCTTCCTCAAGAAATAGCCCTGCCATCTAGCAAGTTGCTCAAACTATAACCTTCCTCTCACCTTTCACATACAATCCATCAGCTATGTTATAAATATACCTTAAATATATTCACTTTTTTTAAATTTTTACTGCTACTATTCTAGTCCAAGTTACTACATTTTAAGCTTGTGATTTCTCATGACTATTCACCCCCACTTCCACACTTGCCTGTCTCTACTCTAACAGGAAATCAGACCACACTACACCCACTGATCCAAACACTTCACAGGTTTCCCGCTGCTCCCAGGACAGAGATCAGTGTTCCTAACACAGCCATTAAGGCTGTGTCCTCTTCCAACCACTGTGTCCTTGCTGCTTCCTTCTGTTCTGTCTCCACACGGGCCTTCCTGTTGTCTCTCTCTGATGAGGAAGAGGCAGATGAAACTAATCTGAGGAGACTGAAGAGGGAGAGTCACAGGTGAAACAAGAGAAATGGACAAGCAGCATGTGTTGTCACAAGGAAAGAGAAGAGAGACCTTCTGTAGGGGAGCAGGGTCAAGAAACTCAACCCCTAAAAGGTCAAAGTAAGATGAGACTGGGCATCCATGAAGCCATGGATAGCTTTAATAAAAACAAATTTCTAGGCAAAACTGTCAGTGGCAGAGAGTGCTGAAGAGTGAGGCAAAAAATGAAGGTGAGCGAAGGGAGCAAGGAAGGGAGAAAGAGGCTGGAAGGAGAAATCAGAAGAGAAAAATGGGTTTCTAATGTGTGTTTATGTGAGATGAGTGCAATTGTGCAGTAGTTTGAGCATTCTTTGGCATTGCCTTTCTTTGGGATTGGAATGAAAACTGACCTTTTCCAGTCCATGTGAAACGCTGGGCTGGAGGAAGCACAAGCTGGAAACAAGATTGCTGGGAGAAATATCAATAACCTCAGATATGCAGATGACACTGCCCTTATGGCAGAAAGTGAAGAGGAACTAAAAAGCCTCTTGATGAAAGTGAAAGAGGAGAGTGAAAAAGTTGGCTTAAAGCTCAACATTCAGAAAACGAAGATCATGGCATCTGGTCCCATCACTTCATGGAAAATAGATGGGGAAACAGTGGAAATAGTGTCAGACTTTATTTTTTGGGGCTCCAAAATCACTGCAGATGGTGATTGCAGCCATGAAATTAAAAGAGGCTTACTCCTTGGAAGGAAAGTTATGACCAACCTAGATAGCATATTCAAAAGCAGAGACATTACTTTGCCAACAAAGGTCCATCTAGTCAAGGCTATGGTTTTTCCTGTGGTCATGTATGGATGTGAGAGTTGGACTGTGAAGAAGGCTGAGCACCGAAGAATGGATGCTTTTGAACTGTGGTGTTGGAGAAGACTCTTGAGAGTCTCTTGGACTGCAAGGAGATCCAACCAGTCCATCCTAAAGGAGATCAGTCCTGGGTGTTCATTGGAAGGACTGATGCTGAAGCTGAAACTCCAATACTTTGGCCACCTCATGCGAAGAGTTGACTCATTGGAAAAGGCTCTGATGCTGGGAGGGATTGGGGGCAGGAGGAGAAGGGGACAACAGAGAATGAGATGGCTGGATAGCATCACTGACTCAACGGATATGAGTTTGGGTAAACTCTGGGAGTTGGTGATGGACAGGGAGGCCTGGCATGCTGAGATTCATGGGGTCGCAAAGAGTCAGACTCGGATGAGCGACTGAACTGAAGTGAATGTGTGTTAGTTGTTCAGTCATGTCCGACTCTTTACGACCCCATGGACTGTAGCCCACCAGGCTCCTCCGTCCATGGAATTCTCAAGCAAGAATAATGTAGTGGGTTGCCATTCCCTTCTCCAGGGGTTCTTCCTGATCCAGGAATTGAACCCCGTCTCCTGCATCGCAAGCAGATTCTTTACCATCTGAGCCGCCAGGGAAGACCTGTGTTTCTATAAGAAGGTTCTATTAGAAGAGGGAAAGGTTGAAGGCAAAGGAGAAGGGGGTGGCAGAGGATGAGATGGTTAGATAGCATCACTGACTCAGTGGACATGAATTTGGGCAAACTCCAGGAGATAGTGGAGGACAGAGGAATCTGGCCTGCTACAGTCCATGGGGTTCCAAAGAGTTGGACACAGATTAGTGACTGAACAACAACAACCAATTAGAAAGGGCAAAGTTAAGGAAACATGAAAGGAGTTGACTGATTAAACAAGGTTACTGAAGAGGTAAGAAGTGAGATCAAGGTAATACAAACTTACGCAAAATAGCTGGCACCGTGTTTGGTATATAGTAAGTGAGTCTTCAAGGAGCAATTTAGATATAAGAATAATTGGTATTGACATTCTTCTTATGAGAAGGAAAACTAGTAAATTCTGAAGATAGAGAATGATCCTATAGAGAAGGGAAGGAATTCTTATTGCATGTTTAAATAGAAACAGACTATGGATTTAAGGAAGTTACCTGTGAAATGTAAACACAAGTTTAAAACCTTCTAACAAGTGTACTTTTCACACTAAGTCAGTAAGCATTTTCTTTAGTCTTCAGACTTCACCCAGATTCCATTATAAAACCACTCCTGCTTTTCTATGCCTCCCCATTTACCAAGAAAGATACTTCTTAGCATCTCAACATGAATTAATCCCGCACTAAACTGGGGACTCATCTTTCACATTTCATTTTGCCTTAAAGGAGGAATGGAGACTTTGACCCACTGTGTGAAACTTAGCTCACTGATGTCTTATTTAAAGATTTAAATTTGGTGCATTCATGTCAAAAGTGTGTACCAGTAAATCATGTTGCTATTTATCCAGTATCTGAAGCCACTAACTTAAAGAAAAATTTTAAAGTATGCATAGCCCTAAGGGCCAAGTTAGAAATACTACTGAGCTTATTTTACGGTTGCCCAGAGAAGTTATTGCTACTATTTGCAAATAGAAATGTACAAGTCAGCTTCTGATAGGAGGACCTCTGGGCCTCAAAGAGATTAGGCATCTAGAAGGTGATTAACTGTAACTTTCTTGAAAACAACTGCTCTGAAATTTCTTGTCAAAAATTTGTTTAAAATAAGACATTGTATACCTTATTAGGAGAGTTGGACTGTGAAGAAAGCTAAGAGCTGAAGAATTGATGCTTTTGAACTGTGGTGTTGGAGAAGACTCTTGAGAGTCCCTTGGACTGCAAGGAGATCCAACCAGTCCATCCTAAAGGAGACCAGTCCTGGGTTCATTGGAAGGACTGATGCTGAAGCTGAAACTCCAGTACTTTGGCCACCTCATGTGAAGAGTTGACTCATTGGAAAAGACCCTGATGCTGGGACGGATTGGGGACAGGAGGAGAAGGGGACGACAGAGGATAATATGGCTGGATGGCATCACCGACTCGAAGGACATGAGTTTGAGTGAACTTGGGGAGTTGGTGATGGACCAGGAGGCCTGGTGTGCTGTGATTCATGGGGTCGCAAGGAGTCGGACACGACTGAGTGACTGAACTGAGCTGAATACCTTATTAGAACTCTTTTTACTAAAAGAGGTAAATTACAAGTGTTCCCAATTGTCTCAAGATACCTGATTTCTACTAAATGGTAATTTCCATGAAAACAGTTAATGTCCTTTATTAAAAATTCAAAACTTCTGGCATATGGCAGGGTATTTTACAAATTAATTAATGAAGGAGACAAATGTCTTAAATAAAGAGAACTAGTCAGGCCATTGCCATTATAATAATACATTCCATATATTTTAAAACACTGTGTGAAATAGTAGAAAGAGGAGTGGAAGCAAATAGCTGTAGATCTGAGTCAAACCTTGTACCATTTAGCTATATGACTTTGGGCCAGACACTTGGTCTTTTTGCACCTTAGTTTACCCATCTGTGCAATGTGTTAACACAATTTATTTCATAGAATTACTGAAGGGATTAAATGAAGTACCACATATAAGTACCTAGCACAGCTCTTGTAATATAACAAGCATAAAATAAATATTTGTTACTTTCTACCTCTTCCCTTGAAAAAGTAAAAAAGGGAATTCTTGCTCTCAAAAATCCCACATCAAATAGGATATAAATATGTAAAAATATAAAAGTACATATGATATTGAATAACATAAAAATCAGTTATAAAAATACAGTGAAATACAGATGTTAGAGGACTGAAGAATGCTAGATTATAATTTGCGGAAGTAACAAGAAGCAAACACAATAAAATATGAAGAAATATTAAGTAAACATTTCCCTTCTTTTTCTTCCCTCTTTTCATTCTATAAGATTCTTCAATAAAATATGATATCTCTAGCAAAATACCTCTGCTCTCTTCATTCTCCTCTGTGTGTGTGTGCTTAGGTACTCAGTCATGTCCGACTCTTTGCAACCCCATGGACTATAGCCCACCAGGCTCCTCTGTCCATGGGATTCTCCAGGCAGGAATACTGGAGTGGGTTGCCATTTCCTCCTCCATGGGATCTTCCCGACCCAGGGATCGAACCAGTGTCTCCTGCATCTCCTCTTTGGTAGGCAGATTCTTCACCTGCTGAGCCACCAGAGAAGCCTCGCCCTCCTCAGCACCATATAATTTTAGCATCCACTGCTAAGGATAACAGTCATGAACCAGCACAGTCAGTGAGGAGTAGACACAAGGTTAAAAAGGGAAAAAATAAAAATAAATCAAGTAGCTTACTTTCTTCTTGAGAAAAGTGCAAATTAGTCTTCATGATTTAAGACCTGGTCATTTCCTCTCGCAGCCTCCCAGCTTCTCAGAGCCGCAGAGTGCTTCTCTGGCCTCCCTGTCCCCCACATCACTGCCACACGCCGTGATGTCACCTGAGCACGCTGGTTACGCGTCAGTGGCAGAATCTTGTATTAATCTCGGCACCCATCCTCCCCTGTGCCCCCTACCCAGGGCGGAATATAATGTTCTGCACAGAATCAGAAATCAATAAACATTTGTTCAGTGAGAAAACAAATGAATTTCAACTTCCTTTAAATCCTTTAATATTCACTGTCTTGACTCAAGAGTTTGCATTAGAAAAGCATACCTTCTTGTTATCTCAGTTGTTTCGCCTGTATTAACAGCATCTTTACAATAATACTGTAAGATCCTTTGGGCGTGGTCCTCAATCTATGTTTCTTTGTTTCTGTCACCACCCATCTCTACTGTCAGAGTGTTTAGCACAAGAGCAGAGAAAGCTCATTAAGTACTTGTTGGTTTACTTACTCCTAACAGCAAAGAATCCGCCTGCAGTGCAGGAGACCATGGTTTGATCCCTGGGTTGGGAAGATCAGCTGGAGAAGGGAAAGGCTACCCACTCCAGTATTATGGCCTCGAGAATTCCATGGACAGTCCATGGGGTCACAAAGAGTCAGACATGAATGAGTGACTTTCAACAACAACAACAGCAGCATATTAAAAAAAGCAGACACATCACTTTGCCAACAAAGGTCCCTATACTTAAAGCAACAGTTTTTCCAGTAGTCATGTACTGATGTGAAAGTTGGACCATGAAGAAGGCTGAGTGCCAAAGAATTGATGCTTTTGAACTATGGTGCTGGAGAAGATTCTTGAGGGTCCCTTGGACTGCAAGGAGAAAAAAACCAGTCAATCTTAAAGGAAATTAACCCTAAATATTCATTGGAAGGATTGATGCTGAAGCTCCAGTACTCTGGCCACCTGATGCAAAGGGCTGACTCATTGGAAAAGACCCTGATGCTAGGAAAGATTGAAGGCAGGAGGAGAAGAGGGTGACAGAGGATGAGATGGTTGGATGGCATCACCGACTCAATGGACACGAGTTTGCGCAAGCTCCAGGAGACAGTGCAGGACAGGGAAGTCTGGCCTGCTGCAGTCTACAGGGTTGCAAAGAGTTGGACACGACTTAATGACTGAACAACAAGAGCAAGAAAGTAATTGTCTATCAATTGAAGTGAGAGCTTCATTTGTAGGTGGAGTTTATCTTATGTGTATAGACTAGGATTTTCTATTGTTTTAAAAATAGAAAGCTATCTTAATGGTGCTTCTCTCACACCATTAATCATATTCCCCTTCACTTCCTATCAAAAAGCCATCTCATGTGTACACTGTACTTCCAAGTTGGACTGGTAAAGAAATTCATCTGATGAGTCATCTAATGGTGTCTGCAAAAGAATCATAAAGGACACCCGTGTGAGCAATAACAGCAGATCAAATTCTGCCTTCTTCTCATTTGCCAGTCTACTGGCAGCTTGGCACAGTAGCTGCTATCCTAGAATATTGTGTTTTAACATCTAATCCAAAACACTTCACATGAGATACAAAAGTCAAATAAGAAAAATGAAAACATTAACGAGAAGAGAATTCCCTCTGAAGCCAAATGCGAATTGGTTTAGCCAAGAAGAGAAGAGCTAAGGGAGATATAAATAATAAGAGTAGAAAAGGCACACGCTCTGAGTCAGAAAGCACATTCAACTATTTACCCGTCCAGTACATATTTACTGCACACTTACTATGTGCCACGCACTGTACGATGTGCGAGGGGCAAAACCCTAAAATAGATGCGTCCATGCCTCGAAGGAACTCACAGTTAATACGGAGACAAAAAAGAAAACAAATAACCAGGACTCAGTATGAGAAATACCACTAAATGGCAGATGGTAGCAGCCGTGGCTGTTACACAAAGAAAAATTGGGTGCCCTTCTCATTTGGAGGATCAGAAAAGTATTTCCAGGGGTGGTAACCTAAGTCAAGAGCCAAAACATAAATCAAATGGCTTGGTACAAAGGGTCAGGTGAGAAAGGAGAAAGGAGATCAGCATGTGTAGAAGAATCCCAGAAATAAGATAGACTGTGAGATGTATATTCATGAGTCTGAGAAAAGTTCAGCATGGCTGGATTGCCATCCCAGCTCTGCAAACAGCTGTGTCACTTCTGATATCACGAAATCCTTCTGAGTCTCAGTTTCCTATCATTTCAACACTTCATGGTCATACTACTGACAGAGATACCGGCACCTAGAGGGGGTTTAAGGAATATCAGTTCCTTTCTGTCCTCTTCCTTTTGTGAGCCAAGAGACGACCCCACTCCAAACTCCAAATTCTTTCCTTCCTGAGGAGCTCATTAGCCAATTCACATTGGCTCAAGATTCACCTGACCATTTAAAGAATTGTGCCTTTTTCATGCAAAACTTTTTTTTTTTTTCAAATCAGTTTAGAGCTGATCTTTAGTTTTTCAGGCTTGGCTGTTTATGTGGATACAAAAGTTCACAATTCCATTTTTAAAAGTCTTTAGTCTAATGGAGTATCCAATTACATTCTTCTAATGCTTCGGATCCAGGGCCAAGTCTTGACATTCAGACCTTTCCTAAGGCTGCCTTCTCCCTCTGAAATTCTCTTTTTGAGAAAGTCTGACAATTTTCCTCAATACAGCTCAGTATCTTTTTCTCCTCTTTCTTTATTATATGTCCTCGGCTAAATGAGTATCTCAGATGGGCTTTCCTTTACCCTTTAACATACATTAATTTGCCCTAGAAAATGGAAACCATCCAAAATGACATCATTATGTGCTTATTAATTCTATTATTTCTCTCTTTCTTTAGTCCTTACATCTCCTATTCCCTCATTATTTACTCATTAAACTAATATGCATACTGTATACCTGCAAAGAATAAGACACTGTGCTCACCCCACATGGTCTTCCTTAAAGGAAACAAACAACTTCAAGGAGCTTAGAGTCTAATGAGGGAAATATAACAGGAACATGTAAAGTTAAGAAAATGAAGTAAATAAAGAATGGGGTAAAATAAGTAACAATGAGGTATATAAGCTCAAACAAAACAACATAGGACTTTGCATGAGGATCTAGGTGTAAAGGCTAGCTGTGCTGTTTTGGAGACATATACGATGTGCATTCAATCCCTGGGCAGGAAGATCCCCGGAGGAGGAAAGGGCAACCCACTGCAGTTTTCTTGCCTGGAGAGTCCCACAGACAGAGAAGGCTGGTGGATTAGAGTCCATGGGGTTGCAAAAGAGTAGGACACAACTTAGCGAGTGAGCACACACAGACGTCCTATTTTCTGCAGCCTTGAACCACTGGCCTAACTTATCTGAGTTACTCTCTACAAAGAGGGAGACAGTCCTATGTGCTTTTTTTTTTTTTTTTTTAATCTCTTTTGGTAAAATGTATTTCATTGAAATAAAGCATATGAAATTTCTTTATAAACTGTAACATTTCAGATGATTTTAAGGGACCTAACTACTAACTGAGAAGGGACACTCCAATAGTGGAGCCGGACATATTGCACACATCAGTCCCTTACATACAGTCCTCATGAAGACTAACTGGCACAGGCAGGAGCATTCCAAAGGTGATGAGCGTGTGCTCATTCTCCTGGTGCAATGTTTGCTTTGATGTACCCAGCATTTTAAAAAGAGAATTTGAAAGCCCTCAGAAGAGATATGTACTTTCTAGCTTATCTGATCCACCACCTAATTCTCTGAGCAGGTAAGAATTTACTATTGCTGTCAGATACTTGCAACAAAGCCTCGAGTCTCCTGAATATGCCCACCTAGGGCAGGTCAACTCTGTCTTATCACTCTGGGGGTAGGCAGATTCTTTACATACACTTACATGCACTAGCCTAGATGTGTGTCCCTGTCCTGCCTATTAGGGTTCTCCCTTGATCACACCTAGTTTTACTGTTTTCTCTGCTGACTCTGCATTAATTATTTCTCTGTCTTTTCTTTACTCTCTCCCTCTCTCTATTTTCTCAGTCACCACTGTCATCATATTTGCACCCATTGTATTATCTCCAAAAATACTTCAGAAACTCAACAGCTCTAAGTAAGGAACTATGGGTTTTTCTGAACAATGCCTGTCCACTTCAAGCCTACAAACATCTGTCTAATATTCAGGGCTAGACTCTGGCATGTGAACAGGCAATTACAAGCTAATGTGGCAGGTGCAGTGACAGAGATTCAAAGAATTGCTTGGGAGAAAGAAACCTGACTTGTCCAGCCTGCCTGAGAAGGTCACAGAATGCTTTACAAAGAGGAGGCAGTATTTGAAGTAGCACATGAGCCCTGAGAAGAATTTTCCTAAGTGAAGAAAGGACAGTGTTTAAGCAAAGGCACAGGGATTAGAAAATTCAATATATTGGGGAGTGAATTATTTATACACAGAAATAATCTTCTGGAGCAGGTTAATAAACCATATTTGGACTACTCTAAAGAAAAAACTGCCTAAAGGTTCTTTTAAAAGGTTTGACAGAGGCTAGAGGTAACCTGTTTAAGGCTCTACCCATAAAAAATATTTAATAGACTCTCTCTTCCCTATTACTCCTGTGAAGCAACTGCATTAATATAAAACTTTACAGCCCAACAGAGAGGACGGTCAGGGTGTGACCACCCCTGACTCTCGCTGCATCCATGGCACACAATGCCCATCAATCAAGACATTCATCGCTATAAAGTCTGGATACAGCCTCAGAATTTGCCCCAACAGAGACTCCTATGAGGCTCACGATTAACCTGTCAGAGTTGGTACTTGAAATGAAAACTAGTTTGATTTCAGTTCTTGGGCTTCCTGGGCAGCTCAAATGGTAGAGAATCTGCCTACAGTGCAGGGGATTCGGGTTCTATCCCTGGGTCAGGAAGATCCCCTGAAGAAGGCAATGGCTACCCACTCCAGTATTCTTGTCTGGAAAATTCCATGGACAGAGGAGCCTGGTGGGCTACAGTCCATGCGGTTGCAAAGAGTTGGACATGATTGAGTGACTTCCACTCACTCTCACTCTAAGATATATACTGAGAGGGAGGGGTGACTCTAAAAGACATATCACAACCCAGAAGGAAACCTTTCACTATATCCCATATCTGGACATGCAGAGCCCACGAATGCACTTCTGCCCCACCCATCTTAGGCTGTATAAGGCAGTGACAGGAGTGGCCCTCTTTATAGTCTGGACACTAAATATACCCAAGAGAATCATAGATTTCAGTCATCTAAAGTTCCAAATTCCACAAAATTGACTGTAGCTTTTTGAAAGTTATAAGCATTATCGATTTTAAATTGATAAGAAAATGTTAGCCTATATTATTTAACAAAAGCATCCTAGCAACACCATTAGTATGGACAGGCTGCATGGAACCAAGCCCCAAAATCAATTCACAAAGCTCCTATAGCATATATATGTAAATTAGCCACCAAAGGCCAAAAATTCTTAGAAAAACATCCACTTTCACATACTGACTGATTAAATGATTTCCTTCATAAGCATAAACAGTTTAGAGAAGAAAAGCCCAGGACTGATTGCTCAGACTCTCCAGGGTGAAAGAAACAAACACATTTTTAAAAAATCCTCAGCTTCTCAAGGTATCCTTTGCCAACCCCCCAAGGAGCAACCTTAGAATCTGCTACAGGCTGCAGCAGCCACCTGCCCACTTTCTCAGCAGTCAAAATATGCTAAGCAGTGATTATCAACAGGGAAGAGGATCAAAAGGTTGAGGCAATGATTAAGAAAGATACCATCCCTTCTAACAGTTTTCTGTAGAGACTGTGAATGATGGAAGTTTGAGTAATTTCAAATTTCAATCAACTCCATGTGAGATTAGTCTATTCTGTGCTCCCCTTTGTGGGAGCTCCTGTGGCTCTGGTTTTCTGGGCACATTGACAACAGGATTTATCATCAAAGTCAAGTTGATCTGCTACCAGAATCTGAACCTGACCAAGTAAAATCTGTCCATTTGAAACCATTAAAAAAAAAAAAAAAAAGCCTACAAATCCATAGAAGGAGACCAAGACAAGACCAAAAAGACTCTCAGATTGTTATGCAAAAACAGGCTTGGAGTAAGTCTTCATTTGGAAGGTATGACCAAGATTACTCTGAAGGAGGCTGACTGATTTTCATCATGGAATCAGACTGTTGGGAGGTGCGAGATGGGGACTAGAAATCACTATGGTTTCATAAATGCCAGTTGGATCTTTTCTTGCTATTTATCGGCTGTATGAGCCTGGATCACTCAGTTTCACTGAACCACACTCCTCCTCTCTGGGTGAGTGAAATCTGTTTCTTGCCCTGTTTATTTACAGGGTAGAGCTGAAGGAATAGGAGAGAGGACAGATTATGACAATTACAGGTAAAGTGTATCTCACATGGTCTCCTTTAATCTTCACTGCAATCCTACAAAGCAGTTATTACACCATTTTTTTTAAGTGAAGAAACTGGGACCTAGAGAGATTGAGTGACAAGTCCAACATGATCCAGCTAACAAGTGGCAGAAAGAGTTCAAGTCCTGACTCAAAAGCTAACATTCTTTTCACTGCACTATATCTGCCACTTTAGATTATAAAAATTTTAAAAGCAGTAGCTATATCTGAGCTCTCCTTGTATCCCTAACTCCCTACCACATTTATTACAAACAACCTAGATAGCATATTGAAAAGCAGAGACATTACTTTGCCAACAAAGGTCCATCTAGTCAAGGCTATGGTTTTCCAGTGGCCATGTATGGATGCGAGAGTTGGATTGTGAAGAAGGCTGAGCGCCAAAGAGTTGATGCTTTTGAGCTGTGGTGTTGGAGAAGACTCTTGAGAGTCCCTTGGACTGCAAGGAGATCCAACCAGTCCATTCGAAAGGAGATCAGCCCTGGGTGTTCTTTGGAAGGAATGATGCTAAAGCTGAAACTCCAGTACTTTGGCCACATCATGTGAAGAGTTGACTCATTGGAAAAGACTCTGATGCTGGGAGGGATTGGGGGCAGGAGGAGAAGGGGACGACAGAGGATGAGATGGCTGGATGGCATCACCGACTCAATGGACGTGAGTTTGAGTGAACTCCGGGAGTTGGTGATGGACAGGGAGGCCTGGCGTGCTGCGATTCATGGGGTTGCAAAGAGTCAGACACGACTGAGCGACTGATCTGATCTGATCTGATCTGACTCACTAAAGATTTGATGAATAAATGAAGAATATTTTTAACTATACACACTGATTGACCCCAACCTAGCTAAACAAACATTGACCGAGTACAACCCTATAGTCAGATGTTCTGTTTCTACTTAGGAGGTAGAGTTTCAAAGATAAACAGTATTCACTCCCTGACCTGAAGGGAACCGAAGAAACAAAATCCACCTTCTACCAGATGAATAGTATTCACTTTCTGCCCTCAAGAGAGCCAAACAAACAAAATCCACCTTCTCCCAGAATCTACCTTTACTTCTGTCTTCTTCAGTATCAGAGAACTTGTGGACTCCATTTTGAATACATGCTAGAAATGTTTGAAGCCATGTCTCTGCTCATCTTTGAGGCACAACCAGAAGTTAGAATAGGGGCTCCTTTAGCTCTTAGCAGAATGAGGAGCTGTTTTTGGGGGAGAGCTGTTTTCATTTACACTTTAGGAATGTTAGGTAAATTATGTTTGGCCCCCAAGATTCAAGTTTTGGAAGGCATGTGGAACCAAATATTCACTATGCTTTTTATAAGCCAGTTTTTTCTCTTTCCAGTTTGCCTTGGGTATCTTGGGTTAAACAACCCTGATATTATGAAAACAAGGAAGATGCTTGAACAAAATCAATACTTAAAGGGGACTCAAAATGCAGGGAATTAGAGAAACATGATAAACACAAAGTAGTAATGTTATTACCAATTAAAAGGACGAGAGATAGGTGTCCTTGGACTAACATGGGCCACAAGAAGTCTCTGGCACTGAAAAATCTTTAGGATGTAAAGGATACATCCTAAAGCAAGGGAGTAAGTTGCAGAAAAAGTTGTCAGACTCTTGTCCAATAATGATCATGGAAGAGGGGCAATGACTGCCATGGTACTGAAGACTTGCTATGCTAGCACAAAACAGGGAGGTTTATTAGGTCTGTTCCTGGTCTGGACAGAATATCCAAAAAGGCTATCAAATCTCCTCTTGTTCAAATTCTGGGTTCACCATGTAACTTGCAAGAGTAGAAGGGAATTTTTAAAAAATAAACAACCTTTTAGAACATATGTATTTTCTAATATCTCTCGGCCTTTGCTCCATTCATTCAGCCAGGTCACTCTGTTCACTGCCTCAAGTAAAGGACGACAGCAAAACAAACAAACAAACAAGGTCAAGTTTTGACCTTTGTGTTTTAAAAGTCTCTCTCTCTTAGCTGGAGTAACAGAAAGAACTCCTGTGCATTTGGAAGAACACAGGGTAAATAATGCCAAAGCTTCCTACCTCCATGACTAAATCTCCCCTAGGCGAGGAGGAGGAAGCATTTGGAGGAGAATCAAGGAGTGTGGCAAAGTAACAAACATTTTGAAAAGGAGGGCTGTATCACGCTCAGCATAGCGATGGGTCAAGGGACACAGACCTCCCACATAGTCTGGTATGGTTCGTTCACAGAGAGGATCTTAGAAAGGAACTCAGAGAGGTGGCCAATATCTCAGAAGAAATTCACTTGAAATTTACAAAGGTCACTTACTAGCAAAATGTCTGGCATATAGTGGAAGCAAATAATTATTGAGTATGAATAGAGTCACATCTGGCAATACTATGCTCTTTCAGATACTATATCTGGGGATGAGCCCCTGATAACAGTGACTGAATTAAGATACCAAGCCAGCACGATGGGATATGGAAAATGTTTATCTGTGAGAAATGCTATCAACTAATCAGGGAAAAGCAGAACTACATTATATTTAGGTCTCCACTTTGCTATTTGTTATAGCTGCTGTGAGATCATGATTTCTCTGCACCTAGCTTCACTCTGATCTGTCGGCAGTTCATGCTGTACAGAACTGGACTTACAAGTCACGGACACCATTCTTATTTCTCTCCGAGGCTTCACTGGATGGAAATAGCCATTAGGTGATGACTAGGGAGTAACCTGTGGGCCCGCCAGTGCTGCCTCCTGCTCAGTAAGAGGCTTGCCCTAATTTTAGGATTTTAGATGCAGTGAGCAGCACTTAACAGATAGCTGGGTGTGATGGCTGAGCCTTTTAGTGCCTTCCTGTGTCACAGGCAAGTTGACAAGGTTAAGATAGTTCTGTTTAATGCCATTTTTGAAATCAGTGTGGTTCTGGCAAACTCTGAAAGCTTAAATCTTACATAATCAAAATGGGGAACAAAGCTCCTTCCTCGATTTGGAATGTGCTTCTATGGAATCTATAAGTGTGACATACTTTAAAAATCTGACATATAACCAAAAGCATGCAGAAAAGATGCTATGTAAATCAAAACATACATAAAAAGCTCCTGATAAAACTGCTGCTAAGGGAAACCCTATAATAAATCACTTTGTATACAACATTTCTCCCTTTCCTTCTTCTAGAAGATACTCTCCAAGGGGAGGGACTGTGTATTTCCAACTTTTGAACTCCAGTGTCCAGCACCAATGTTTGGCATAATAGGTGCCTGGTAGATACTGAATCAGTGTTTAGTAACAAACCTAAATAACCAGCCATTAATGTATCTATTTTGGAAATTTTTGATATATCAAGGTTTTCCTTAAACAGAGTACTCAGAATATTTTGGAATATTTCCTTCAGCTTGGGAGAAAATATTATTTTTAGAAAAATGATGGTGGAGGTGCATATTTCCTGATCATGACAGTGAAGAAGAGAGAATCGTATACCTAATAGAAAACCCAGACCTGATTACATAGAGCACTTCTGCTGTACCCAAGTGGTCTATCACTGTTGGAAGAAAAAAAGGGTGGTGTAAGTTTCAGCATAAAGACGGAACTACTCATTTCTGCTGGTGGACAAGTCTGACGAAAGGCTCCTTGGAGAAGGTGGCTGTGAAGTGTTTCTGGAAGATGAGAAAGTGCCCCTCAGGGGATCAAGAAGAGGCAGGGTGGGCTAAGGGAGCAGGGTGAGGCACAAAGGTGTGGGAATATGATGTTTGAGGGTGTGCAGAGCTCAGGATACCTACAGTTTGAGGATCAGTGAATACTGAGGAAAGACATAAATCTGGAGGGGTATAAAGAAAGAACCCAAAACTTACAGGGTTTTATAGGTCAAATTATAGATAGACTTTATGGAATGAACACTGGAGGTACTTAGTTTTTTAGTCTCCAGTAGAATCTCATGGTTAGATGCGGGGAGCCGGTGAGGCATTCCACTCGTGACAAAGGTCATGAGGAAGGAGGCTCGGCATACGCAAAGGCGGGATCGAGCCTCAGGAGTCCCCCCGGATATTCCGAGCATTTTCCCCCAAAAACCAGAGTCTGCCCTACTTTATTGCTTTGTGCTCTCACCTCTGACTTTACTGGGGGCTGTCCCCTACCACCATCTCGCTCTCTCTCTGTCAAAGAGTTAACTTACAGCTCCAATTAATAAAGTTCCTGGGCAATTAGGAGTGTTTAAATCCAAACCCCTCTGATGGCTCTCTAACTCGCCTGACAAGTTTACCCGGACTCCTGCAGCTATGCATACGATTGTTTACAGTCTCCCAGCCTCGAGAGGCATGGGAAGCTTAAGATATTCAAATAGCTTAGAGCCTCTCAGAGAGTTAAAAACTGTCAGAATAAACTAGTAAAGGATTTCATTGATGAGTCAATGCTTGTTGCCAAGTTTTCACATCCCCTGAATTGTATCCTTGAATATGTATCAATTAATAGTGGGTATGTAGAAAAAATAAGTAGTGGCCTTGGTGTTAGTAACTTTAGACCCTTAAGGTAATAAATTCTTTCTTTGTTGTAAACCCATTACACATCCGCCCTATAGGAATGCAATTTTATCTTTGGAAGATGGTGCCAAACCTTGAAATAATTACTCTTAGAGAAAGTAAGTCTTTGTTGATAAGTCCTTGTCAAGAGTCATAAAATGTTAGTAGGCCTTCTGGCCAGAAGATGATGTAAATCACCTAAACCATTTGTATACGATACATTTGCAGGAAAGAAACCTTGGTTTTTGATAAGAACCAAAGACTGCTGACTTAGCATCCCCTATTATCCTCTATGTGTAACTTAGGGTATAAAAGCCGCTGTTTAAAATAAAGCTCGGGCCTTGCTCACAACGCTGTCTCCCCATGTCATTCTTTCTTTTAACTTCCAGCTGAGTCTCCATCTGGAGCGCGGTACCCACCAGCTACTAATCATGCTGGGCTTTCTAAGACCACTCGAGAAGGTGTCTAGGGTGAGACACTTCCCGCTATTCGAGAGGGGCCTGCGGCCTACGTAAGTGGTGCAAAACTTCTTGTCTTGAAGTTTTATTGGTCTCCGCGTAAACAAGCTACTCAGCTTTTTTTCCACTGAATTCTCCTACTGAGCTTCCTCATTCATTGTTCTATATCTCTAATTAGCAATATAAATAGTCGCCGACGCCGTCTCCCCTTCGAATACCCTGGATCAGCCGGGGCTGGTCCTCGGCAGTTAGATTTATGCTTCAAGAAGATCACTTTCAGCAACAGAGAAGACAGATTGTAAACCAGGAGGCGGGAAGAATCTTAAAGATACAATTATGGTATTCCCATATGAGGCGCTATGAGTGTAAACCAAGGTGTTCAATAGCAGGGGATGAACAGGAGAGAAGGGAACAGCTAGGTTCAACTTCCTTAATTAAGCAAGTAGAATAAATGGGACTTGGGTTTGAAAGATAGGGAGCAGGAGGAGGGTAGGAAGGTTTCCTAGTTTATTGCTTGAATAATTGAAGACATCAAAGTATAATGCACAGAGCTGGGGAATATAGAAAATAGAGCAGGTGTTGATGGAAGTATATTAAGGACAATTTTATACATGTAAAGTATGGGGCACATATATGGTATCAAGGTTGACATTAAGATTTGTGAGGGGATGAGAGAGGATGAGATGGCTGGATGGCATCACTGACTCGATGGACATGAGTCTGAGTGAACTCTGGGAGTTGTTGATGGACAGGGAGGCCTGGCGTGCTGCGGTTCATGGGGTTGTAAAGAGTTGGACACAACTGAGCGACTGAACTGAACTGAACATTATTTCAAGCATAATATGAATAGATTATATCACCCAAGGAAAATGGATGGAGTTTATCAAGACCTGAGAATAGCAGTATTTTACAGGTAGATGGAAAATGAGGTGCCTCTAAGCAGGATGAGAACAGTCAGAGAAGTGAGCAAGAAAAATGGAAAAATATCTTTTCATTTTCTTCTCAACAAAGATTGCCAGTCCAGGTTCGATGCATGATACTGGATGCTTGGGGCTAGTGCGCTGGGACGACCCAGAAGGATGGTATGGGGAGGGAGGAGGGAGGAGGATTCAGGATGGGGAACACATGTATACCTGTGGCGGATTCATTTTGATATTTGGCAAAACTAATACAATTTGTAAAGTTTAAAAATAAAATAAAATAAAAAAAAAGATTTTAAAAAGTAACCTAGAGAAACAAAGCTTAAGAAATCCCAACTAACTTTACGAATAGGCTTGTTAACAGTTCCTTTTCCTTTTGACAATCATTCCTATTGATCATTTCTGAATCGCTCCTCAAGAAATTCACAATGGTTGTTGACAATAATGAAATGAAATGCTATATAGATAGATGGATATGAGTATCTCTATTTGCATATAGTCATCACCATGTGCTTATAATATACACATTATATATTAATATATATACATACATGAAATATTTATGTATATATATACACATATATCCCCACCTCATAATATTGGGTTGGCCAAAAAGTTAGTTTGGGTTTGTCCATTAGATGGTGCAGGAAAATCCAAACAAACATTTTTGACCAATCCAATAGTAACTGTTTTGACCCTTCCTAATGGCACCCCACTCCAGTACTCTTGCCTGGAAAATCCCATGGACGGAGGAGCCTGGTAGGCTGCAGACCATGGGGTTGCGAAGAGTCGGACAGGACTGAGCGACTTCACTTTCACTTTTCACTTTCATGCATTGGAGAAGGAAATGGCAACCCACTCCAATGTTCTTGCCTGGAGAATCCCAGGGACGGGGGAGCCTGGTGGGCTGCTGTCTATGGGGTCGCACAGAGTCGGACACGACTGAAGCGACTCAGCAGCAGCAGCAGCAATCATAATGTGATGAAATGTACTAAGCTCAGATTGTTAATACCCTCCTCTTACTTCAGGGTTAAACATGCCCTTGACAAAAGAGCCTATTACACCTTCCAGACATTAAGTGACAAAGAAAAAATATCAAACATAAAAAGGAAAGTAAACTAATATTTATTCTGAATCTATTATTAGGAAAAACTATTCTAGGTTCATTAGATCCAGTATGCCTTTAATTATCTTGCAAACTGCACTGGCACTGGAGATTCCATGGATTCCATGGATAATCACAGGTGACAACTGTGTGGGTAACACAGTTTTGTAAGGGTGATAGTTAGGGTACCCTCAGCTTCAGATCTGCCTCATTGCACTGTTCTCTCCTCTCAATTTCAGAACAACCACTCCATGCTTAAACTTAGCCCTGTTTCCAACACTGGCTTTATAATCAGAACTTTATAAAGGATTTGTGAAAACTAATCAGACCTGTCCCCAGACTTCTCATGTAAGGATTTCAGATGGGTTGCTAGATTCTTGTTTTAATAAAGCACCACAAGTAATTCTGATGTTGAATGAGTACTGGAAATCACTGACTGCTGATACTCTCAGGACTTCCAGAAAGCATCTGCTGGTGTAGTCTAGACAGCCATTAAAAACAGAGTGCCTAAAAGACCTTTATATTCTGTTACCCAGATTCTGGAAGCTTAGGAATCACTATCAGTAGCAAACTTAAAAGGCTTTTTTTGTGTGTTTCAATCTCTAGGAATATCGTAAAGCTTGACAAAATTATAAGTTGTTTGCTAAATAACCAAAGCAGTGAAGGCAGATATTCAAAAGAAATCAGGATCTGGAAGATGTAACTGCATGCTCATGTTCATTTCATCCTTACCATTTCACAACAGCCAAAACAGGTAAACAACAGAATGTCCATCCACAAATGAAAGTAAAGAAAGTGTGGTATATACATATAATGGAATATTACTCAGCCTTAAAAAAGAAGGAAATTCTGTCGTATGTCACAACATAGATGAATGTAGAAGACATTCTGCTAAATGAAATGATGTGGTCTCACAAGGACAAATACTGCATGATTTCACTTGTATTCCAGTGGTCATGTATGGATGTGAGAGCTGGACTGTGAAGAAGGCTGAGTGCCGAAGAACTGATGCTTTTGGACTGTGGTGTTGGAGAAGACTCTTGAGAGTCCCTTGGACTGCAAGGAGATTCAACCAGTCCATTCTGAAGGAGATCAGCCCTGGGATTTCTTTGGAAGGAATGATGCTAAAGCTGAAACTCCAGTACTTTGGCCACCTCACGCGAAGAGTTGACTCATTGGAAAAGACTGTGATGCTGGGAGGGATTGGGGGCAGGAGGAGAAGGAGACGACAGAGGATGAGATGGCTGGATGGCATCATGGACTCGATGGACATGAATCTCAGTGAACTCCGGGAGTTGGTGATGGACAGGGAGGCCTGGCGTGCTGCGATTCATGGGGTCGCAAAAAGTCGGACACGACTGAGTGACTGAACTGAACTGAGGCATCTTAACCTGCCAAACTCATAGAAGTAGCCAATGGAATGATGTTTACCAGGGAGTTGAGAAGGGGAAAATGGAGTTATTGCTTAATGGGTGCTAGTTTCATTTGAATAAATAGATGAATGAATTCTAGAGTACAACAGCATGGTATTGCATACTTTAAAATATATTAAAAGGATAGATTTCATGTTGTGTCCTTACCACAAAACACACACATATACACAAAAGAACAATTTTGGAGATTATGGATATGCTTAGTATTGACCTTGACTGTGGTGACATGCATATATGCATATGTCCAAATTCATCAAAATACATACATTAAATAGGTGTAATTTATGTATATCAATTATACCTTGATAAAGCTTTAAAATTTTAATATTATTTTGATTTGCATAAAAGCAAATTGAAAAGGAGTTATGACTGATTTTAAGCATTCCTGGTCAGATACTGTATTAGATTCACATGTCCTAAGCTGAGCTACAGAACTTTATCCTTACAATTATTTGTTTAGATCTAATTTCTACTCAGTTAATACAGGATTTTAAATTTTCACTAAATCCTTATATCCTATCTTACTCCTTGAAGGCATACTTACTTGCCTGTATACTCTCGAATCTGTGTTCTCTGCCTAATTATGGTTTGGAATATGCTTTGTGCAGAGAAATAATGCCAGGGACCCATCACCAGGAGGGGCGTGTACTCAGATTTGCTTTCTCAAGGACTGAAGTAGATTTCTATTGATTCACCTCTTTGAACCAGGTTCATCGTCGTGTGTTCCTCAGTCAATGATGCAAGATAGCTAGCAAAGAGATGTGAAACAAACCTTCAAAGGAACACGTTGCTCAAAAAGCATCAGTAAAACACCAGCTATGTGTCAGACACTATTCTAGGTGGCATTAGGACAAAGAAACACAGAACAGAGTGCTTGTCCTTGAAGCTCTTACAGGTGGTCTGGGAGACAGTCATGATAAACAGATCAAGCGTGCATGTGGTAAATGCGTTAACAGAATGATGAACATGACGCTATCATAGCAGAGAGGAAGCGGAAGCAGTGCCTAGTTCTATCTAGGGAGGTCAGCAAAGATTTCATAAAATAGATAACGCTTAGGTTGTATCTTGAAGGTTGAGTTGGACTATGTTTAGTTCCCGCTGATTTTTATTGCTTTTTTTGTCAGCGGTAATAAACCAGAATTTCATTTGTTAAGTATGAAATGCATAGTCTCACATTTTTAAACAACCTCACTCTCTTTACAGTGTCACAAGGTAATTTCCATTAGATCAGAGATCTAACTTAAGCTAACAAATGATTACCCTTCACATTTGAGTAAAGATAGGAGCTTAATTAAGGAGACTGATAATAAGCCGCTGCAATATATAGATGGCATTTTATATAGGAAAATCAAGACCTTAAATAAGGCACCAAGAGAAAAAGACATGCTATAACTTTTGTTTCTAGACTTAAATCTTGTCTGATTGGCATTTTCAGAAGTATGTATTTAGGTTTATTTCACTGTGGCAAATAGATTAATATCACCCCTTCTTCCCCTGAAAAGATATCCATGTACTCATCTCCAGACCTTTAAATATATTATTTTACATGGCAAAAGGGACTTTGCAGACATGATTAAGTTAAGAAGCTTGAGATGGAAAATTTGTCATTATCCTGGATTAGATATCTAGGTGAGTCCAATGTAATCATAAAAGGATTTATAAGAGGGAGACAGGCAGGAGGGTCTTAATCAGAAAAAGGGGTAGGAGGATGGAAACAGAAATTGGCATAGTGCATTTTCATTGTGGTGGAAGGAACCACAAACCAAGGAATGTAAGTGCCCTCTAGAAGCTGAATAGAGTTACTCCTGAAATCTCTGGAAGGAATGCAGCTTGGCCATCACTGATACCAGTTCAGTTCAGTTCAGTCGCTCAGTCGTGTCTGACTCTTTGCAACCCCATGGACTGCAGGCCTCCCTGTCCATCACCAACTCCCAGAGTTTACTCAAACTCATGTCCATCAAGTCGGTGATGCCATCCAACTATCTCATCCTCTCTCATTCCCTTCTCCTCCTGCCTTCAATCTTTCAGATATCACTGATATCTATCCCTGTAAGACTTGTTTCTGACTTCTGTTTTCAGGAAATTTAAGCTAACAAGTTTGTGTGTTTTAAAGCACTAAAGTGAAAGTGAAAGTGAAGTCGCTCAGTTGCGTCCGACTCTTTGTGACCCCATGGACGGCTCCTCTGTCCATGGGATTCTCCAGGCAAGAATACTGGAGTGGGCTGCCATTTCCTTCTCCAGGGGATCTTCCTGATCCAGGGATTGAACCCAGGTCTCCCACATTGTACGCAGATGCTTTACCGTCTGAGCCAACTAATTTTTTGGTAATTCATTATAGCAGCATAAGAAAACTAATACATTTGCTGAATCCATGGAAGGACAATCAAATTAGAACTGTTATCCTGGAAAGCCATATAATCCTCATCCCTTATATAATTTCTACGTGAGACTTCAAAGATTTCCTGAAGAGACTAGGGAGAAGGCTGCTCAGTCCTGGTCATAACTCATCCTTAGTAAAGCTATAGCATCCCTGATCTTTTCCCGAGAATTTTCAAAAACTATGCTGATGTTAATTACATAATATCCACCCTTTGGGCTCCTTACCCACTTTTCCTGTAAAGAATAACTGGGCTTGCCAGGTGACTCAGTGGTAAAGAATCCGCCTGTCATTGCAGGAGATGCCAGAGGCACAGGTTTGATCTCTGGGTCAGGAAGACACCCTGGAGGAGGAAATGGCAACCCACTCCAAATATTCTCGCCTGGAGAATCCCATGGACAGAGGAGCCTGGTGGGTTACAGCCCATGGGGTGGTAAAGATTTGGACATGACTGAACAACTGAGTACACACACATGTAATGTGATGGACAAACCAAATGCTCCTCATCTGAATAAGGTGATCAGATTATCTGACAACTTTATGGGACAACCAATGGTATAATGACAGTCCATGAGACACTGGAATGACGAATATAAGCATGAGAGTTATATCTCAAAGGCATTACCCTAATGGCTTTATCTATAAGTTCAAAGAAATTGTCAAAGCACAAGTGAAAATATGGAAATTTTAAACTCTAGCAAAAACTAAACCCTGGCTTCTGCCATTCTTCCTAGGGACAAGAGCCTTGATGAAAATTCTTGGTTTCAACAACCCAACCACCACTGCCAAGATTCTCAGTCTGTTTACTAAAAATATTACTGTGGTATCAGGTACATAAGGCTATTAATGAAATTAAAAGATTCTAGGAGGGATACCTTTTTGTGATGAGGCTTTATAATACAGAGTGAAGTAAGTCAGAAAGAGAAAACCAAATATCATCCATTAACGCATATATGCAGACTCTAGACAAAGGATACAGATGAACCTATTTTCCGGGCAGGAATAAAGATGCAGACACAGAGAACGAACACTCAGATGCAGGGGTGGGGAAAGGGAGTGGGATGAACTGGGAAATTAGGATTGATGAATATACACTACCATGTGTAAAATAGACAGCTAGTGGTATATAGTGCAGGGAGCTCAGCTCGGAGCTCAGCGATGACCTGGAGGGGCGGAACTGACAGGAGTGGGAGGAAGGCCCAAAAGGGAGGAGATAGATGTATACATATAGCTGATGAAATCCACTGCATAGCAGAAATGAACACAGCATTGTAAAGTAATTATACCCCAATTTAAAAAAATGACATGGATCAAAATAGGATATTATATTTGTTTGTATGGACGCTTTCAGGACAGTAACTGTATACTTTACACAAATATCATTATATGTTAATATTTATGTAGTTATTTATTTGCCAAATAATGTGCTAGCAACTGGAGCTGGAGCAGTGTTTCAGAGAACTTGTCCCTGGCTTCACCAACGTAAAGTCTAGAGAAGACAAAAGAGAACAGACTCTGAAAGGATCTAAAAGAGGAACAAAGGGACTTCGAAAAGTAGAAGGGAAGTCATAATCCCCTCCCCGTTCATTTGCAATCCATCCTTTCTTACTCCTTGATATCTTCCAGAACTTCATACTTCAGACAGAGTCCCTGAAAATGAGAGAGTTTAAGCCACTTTCCCAAGAATACAGAGCTATTATAATATTATAAGTAGCTCCTTTTAACAAAGCAAGCTATCACCTCATTATGTTGGCTAATAAGAAATAAATTGTATTTAGTCATCAGGGAAATGAAAAAGTCTTTTCAAAGGGAAAATATAACAAAACAGCTATAAGTCAACATTTTCTATAGAGAACTGGAAGAAGAGAGTGATGATTTTCTTTTTGCCACTGACTCCCTACTCATTCAAAGAAGGGTCCACCAGGCTAAAGCCTGTTAATTATCCCTTGGTAACACAGCAAAGACTAGAATTCAAGTTTTTCCAGAGACAGAAGGAAAAATCAATGTGTAGTTTTAATGCTGGATCACATTTGCAAACTATGAATTGCCAGTTTTTCACTGTTCATCAGCATGAATGTGGCCCTTCCTGCAAAGTACTAAGAATGACCCCTCCACGAAACTGCAGTTGTGAAACATCTTGTGCTCCTTTGGTCTTGGCTGTACGTCTGGTTTTTCTAGGTTCTCAGCCCCAGGGTGAGACAGGCCAGAGTCCCTTTAGGTCTCTGTCAGTCACCACAATGGCCATAAGTCAACAAGCAAAGAGGCTGTTTCCTTAATAACTCTATAAAACACCTTCTCCCTCACAAACAGGATGAAATATCTGGTTCAATTAGATGCTTAAAAAGCACCAGATATTTACTAAGTGCCCAAATCTCTTGAAATATTTGACTACTTAAACTATTAAGAAGAATAAGATAACCCTTGGCTTCTAGAAATTCATAACTGATTGATAGCTCCAGACGGTATTATACCACAGGGCAATAGGGCAGAAGGGCAATTGAGCTCACACATTTAGGACAGTGGTGAGCAAAGTCGCTTGGGAACAAAGCTGGTCTTGTACGTAGTGTGTACATATGTGTGTATGTTCTAATGCTAAGGATGCCAAGAGGCAGGATGAGGGCCAAGGTACATTTCCAACCTAATTAGGAAAGGACAACATGGTTTGAGGATTACGGAAAGCAGGAAGTAAGCCTGTTTATGTGAAGCAAAACTATTGGGTTAGAGCTGAAAGTTTCAATGGTTGATATCATTATTTATCAATGATCCCTACGACACCATGACCATGCTTCAGACTATTTTATATGCTATCTACCAAAATTGTGGGGCCACCATTGCCCATTTATTATGAAGTGTTTAATCTATTTTGAAATATGTTTGGGTTTAAATGCAAAATAGGCAAAAAAAAATACATTTTAATTCAAGTATATGATATCAAGGGCTTCCCAGATAGCTCAGCAGTAAAGAATCCACCTTCAGTGCAGGAGATGTATGAAACACAGGTTCGATCCCTGGGTTGGGAACATCCCCTGGAGGAGGACATGGAAACCCTCTCCAGTATTCTTGCCAGGAAAATCCCATGGACAGAGGAGCCTTGCAGGCTACAGTCCACAGGGTCACAAAGAGTTGGACACTATTAAATTGACTGAGCACGCATATGCTATCAAGCTCCTTCTAATCCAACTTCTTTCTTGTGGCAGTGAATTCTGGTATTCAAATGGACAAAAACCCAATCCAGCATAATTTAGACTGACAGATGTTTCTAGAAAAATTCCAAATCAGTGACATCCTACAAAAATAACCAAATTCAAAGGCTTTTAACAAGTGACCTGAAAATAAGAGAAGTTTTATGAAGTGATCCCTTTTTTTTTTTTTTTTTGAAGAACAAGAACCATACTATGAATCACTTGGGACAAATATAACGTAATAGTCATAGTAGATGAGAATGAGTGGCAAGGAAGCAGGTCACGGGAGAGGGCAAATGCTTAGCAGTAGAAAGAAATCACTATGAGGCTGCACAAGGAGAAGCCCACGCATGACTAAGGAACATAACAGGTAAAAGTCAGTGGAAGGCAGAATTGGTTTGCCCCTGCCTGTAAGAGAGAGGCAACCTTAAATGGAACTGAGAGCTCACTCAAAGCATCAATTACTGCCAACTGGAAATCCGTATTGAAACTCTCAGACATTAAAGTGACCAGCCCTCTTAGTGACTTATTTCAGAATCTCTATGTCAGTCAGCAATCTTCTCAGCAAATTAAATGGTGAATGAGTTGAGTGTTGAAATAGCCTGTCGCATGATAGCTTTGTCTTGGATTTTGGGGAAGGTATATTTCTATCTTTCCAGTTTGCATAAATATAAAACATTTTAAAAGATAAGGGTGTTGCCTTGCAGATGCTTATCATTTAGATGACGATTTATGGAACAAATGTTTGTTATTGTATAAACCTTATTTCCATGTAATAAGTGCTTTATCATATTTCTTTATTCCAAAGAGGAACATCTAAGAAACTAAAGTCATGGGTACAGCTAAAATTTTAAATTTTAACCTTTTTTCCCCCCATAATATTTAAGAGTATTCAGAGTGCTTGATGCAATAGCACCAGTTGACTCTGAGGAGAGTCCACATAAAAATTCAATATGGCCCAAATAGAATATTTTAGTATCTCTAGACTTACCATGTAAAATAATTGAAGAAAATAACCATTAATTTATTCATTTACTAGGTAATATGTATTAAGCATCTATTACTTAGGCAAGGCAGATTTCTAGATACTAGAGTTACAGAGATAAAAAAAATTAATGGGGCTTACATTTGGAGGGCCTGATGTAACTGTAAATAACAGTATGAAGAATGTGAGAACATATCAAAAATAAAACTGCAGCATATTGCAACTAATTGAAATATATAATTTGTCCTCACCTCATATCTTCAAACTATCTTGGAGATGTTAGGGCGCAACTAAGTTAGGGACAAAAAATAGAAAATGCCTATAGATCAGACCTGGAGACAAAGGTGCCAGGTAAGACCTCTGCCTTAACATTTGCAATGCCTCCTATTATCTCCTCCTGACAAAAGGAGGAATGATCTCTGTTTGTTTCCAAGGCAAACCATTCAATATCACAGTAATCCAAGTCTCTGCCCCAGCCAGTAATGCTGAAGACACTGAAGTTGAACAGTTCTATGAAGACCTACAAGACCTTTTAGAACTAAGACCCAAAAAAGATGTCCTTTTCATTATAGGGGACTGGAATGCAAAAGTAAGAAGACAAGAGCTACCTGGAGTAACAGGCAAATTTGGCCTTGGAGTACAGAATGAAGCAGGGTAAAGGCTAACAAGTTTTGCCAAGAGAACGCACTGGTCATAGCAAACACCCTCTTCCAACAGCACAAGAGATGACTCTACACATGGACATCACCAGATGGTCAATACTGAAATCAGATTGATTACATTCTTTGCAGCCAAAGATGGAGAAGCTCTATACAGTCAGCAAAAACAAGACTGGGAGCTGACTGTGTCTCAGATCATGAACTCCTTATTGCCAAAGTCAGGCTTAAATTGAAGAAAGTAGGGAAAACCAATAGACTATTCAGGTATGACCTAAATCAAATCCCTTACGATTATACAGTGGAAGTGAGAAATAGATTCAAGGGATTGGATCTGATAGACAGAGTGCCTGAAGAACTATGGGTGGAGGTTTGTGACACCATACAGGAGGCAGTTAATAAGATCATCCCCAAGAAAAAGAAATGCAAAAAGGCAAATGGTTGTCTGACAAGGCCTAACAAATAGCTGAGAAAAGAAGAGAAGCTAAAGGCAAAGGAGAAAAGGAAAGATATATCCATTTGAATACAGAGATCCAAAGAATAGCAAGGGGAGATAAGAAAGCCTTCCTCAGCGATGAGTGAAAAGAAATAGAGGAACACAACAGAATGGGTAAGACTAGAGAGCTCGTCAAGAAAATTGGAGATACCAAGGGAACATTTCATGCAAAGATGGGCACAATAAAGGACAGAAATGCTATGGACCTAACAGAAGCAGAAGATATTAAGAAGAGGTGGCAAGAATACACAGAAGAACTATACAAAAAAGATTTTCATGACCCCAATAACCACGATGGTGTGATCACTCACCTAGAACCAGACATCCTGAAATGCGAAGCCAAGTGGGCCTTAGGAAGCATCAGTATGAATAAAGCTAATGGAGGTGATGGAATTCCAGCTGAGCCATTTCAAATCCTAAAAGATGATGCTCTGAAAGGGCTGCACTCAATATGCCAGCAAATTTGGAAAACTCAGCAATGGCCACAGGACTGGAAAAGGTCAGTTTTTATTCCAATCCCAGTGAAAGGCAATACCAAAGAATGTCAAATTACTGCACAATTGCACTCATCTCACACACTAGCAAAGTAATGCTCAAAATTCTCCAAGCCATGCTTCAACAGTACATGAACAGTGAACTTCCAGATGCTCAAGCTGGATTTAGAAAAGGCAGAAGAACTAGGGATCAAATTGCCAATATCCGACAGATCATCAAAAAAGCTAGATTTTCAGAAAAACATCTACTTCTGCTCTTTTGACTATGCCAAAGCCTTGACTGTGTGGATCACAACAGACTATGGAAATTCTTAAAGAGATGGGAATACCAGACCACCTGAACTGCCTCCTGAGAAATCTGTATGCAGGTCAAGAAGCAACAGTTAGAAACAGACATGGAACAACAGACTGGTTCCAAATCGGGAAAGGAGTACGTCAAGGCTATATATTGTCACCCTGCTTATTTAACTTATATTCAGAGTACATCATGGGAAACGCTGGGCTGGATGAAGCACAAGCTGGAATCAAAATTGCTGGGAGAAATATCAGTTACCTCATATACGCAGATGACACTACCCTTACGGCAGAAAGTGAAGAAGAACTAAAGAGCCTCTTGATTAGTGAAAAAGCTGCCTTAAAACTCAACATTCAGAAAACTAAGATCATGGCATCTGGTCCCATCACTTTGTGGCAAATAGATGGTGAAACAATGGAAACAGTGAGAGACTTTATTTTCTTGGGCTCCAAAATCACTGCAGATGATGACTGCAGCCACAAATTAAAAGATGCTTGCTCCTTGGAAGAAAAGCTATGATCAACCTAGACAGCATATTAAAAAGCAGAGACATTACTTTACCAACAAAGGTTCATCTAGTCAAACTACGGTTTTTCCAGTAGTCATGTATGGATGTGAGAGTTGGACTGTGAAGAAAGCTGAGCGCCAAAGAATTGATGCTTTTGAACTGTGGTGTTGGAGAAGACTCTTGATAGTCCCTTGGACTGCAAGGAGATCCAACCAGTCCATCCTAAAGGAAATCTGTCCTGAATATTCATTGGAAGGACTGATGCTGAAGCTGAAGCTCCAAACTTTGGCCACCTGATGTGAAGAACCATCTCATTGGAAAAGACCCTGGTGCTGGAAAAGATTGAAGGCAGGAGAAGGGGACAACAGAGGATGAGATGGTTGGATGGCATCACCAACATGATGGACATGAGCTTGAGTAGGCTCTGGGAGTTGGTGATGGACAGGGAGGCTTGGTGTGCTGCAGTCCATGGAGTTGCAAAGAGTTGGACACTATTGAGCGACTGAACTGAATTGAACTGACAATAAGTGACCATGCTTGGTCTTGAAAACATTCTAAGATGCAACCTTAAAAACTCAAAGTAACTGTTATTCATTTCCAAGAGTTTCAGCACTTTATTTTTTAAAAATTAAGTTGAGGTTTAAAGGAAATAGTTCCATTTTCTTTTCCGGCACTTTGCTATATCAAATTGTTTCTGGAGGTAACAATTATAGATATATAGATATATATAGATTATAGATATTTGGCAGGCCTTCATTCTGTAGGTTCTTGTTTATAGACATTGTTTTAGCAAAAATCTAGAAAATAGTGTACGGTGCTGGGTTTGTAATAGTTTTACATCAGATTTGCTTACCTCAACACCTTTTAATGAACTTTTTAAAAATACTGAAATGGGAGATTTTGCAAACAGATTTAAACCATATCAAAAACAATATTTTTATGGGTGAATGAAAATTGAATATGCTTTTTTAGGTTTCTCTCTTTCTTCTTTGACCTAAAATAAGACAAAAGATAACCAGAATTTCCCAAAGTAGATGATGATATGACGACAGGCTTCAAATTCTTAATTAACTGACAGCTGTACAATCTGGTCACTACTTCTGTCAATTTCTCGCTCCTTTCTTCTCTACCTTTTCTATCCCCATGGCTTCGAATTTTATTCTTCTAGCTTCTTTCCTGCTATGCCTTGAACCATCACTCAGATACTCTGTTGCCAAGCCTACTTGCCTCCTACAAGTAACTTAATCCTTTATGAAGAAATTAAATAGCCGTCTCACACATCAGACAGAAATATTTTCTTTATACCTTTCTTTATATAAACACTGCATTTGAAGCATCTTAGCCAACAGTCACCCCCACAACACTGGCGGGCAGTGATGCTTTGTGGCTTCCCTCTGTTGGGCTTCCCTGGTGGCTCAGCTGGTAAAGAACCCTCGTGCAATGTGGGAGACCTGGGTTCCATCCCTGGGTTGGGAATATCCCCTGGAGAAGGGAAAGGATACCCACTCCAGTATTTTGGCCTGGAGAATTCCATGGACTGTACAGTCCATGCGGTCACAAAGAGTCGGACACGATTAAGTGACTTCCACTTCACTTCACTTCTGTTAGGAGACAGTGTAACTAACAGCAATAAAAAAGAAATGATATTGTCATTCATTTTCCTCATCTATTGTGTGAATTTTCACTTTTGTAGTGGGAGGCATCTCAGCAAACAGGTGTATGTAAATCTGTCTAAAGCTGAGTTCTCAGAAGTGTCAGCTTCTCAGCAGAAGGGAATGGGATACACCAAGATAAGAACATTTCCTGAATTTCTCTTTGTCAAATATCCCTCCCTTCTCAGGCTGAAGCCAAATAAGGAAGGTGACAGCCCAATCATTGACATGGGCCTAAAGCACACTGTAAGAATCCAGAATAAATAACATGCTCTAAAGTCAGGAGCCAGCTTAATCAATCCAAGACTGGAGTGCCCACTCTAGAGGCCCAGTGTTTCTTCATGAGATGCTGCTGGCATTCTGGGCAGATAATTGTGCATGTCATCTCATACTTGGCTGGATACTTAGCATCTCTGGCCTCTTCCCATTAAATGTCAATAGCTTTCTCCCAGGCACTGCAACAAACAAAAACATGACCAAATCCTTTTAAAAGCTAGCCAGTGGGAGACACGAACCTCAGGTGTGAGCCCCTGTGCAAGACAGACTGTGAAACAGTGACGATGACGCTTGATGGAGAAATCAGGAAGGTGAATGGTAAGAAGACATAAAGGAAGCAGCTGGACATAGCACAAAGACTGAAGGTCTATAGCTCTGATGGCGTTTAATGTTGTCTCAGACAGGGATAGTCCAAAATGCCATCTTCTGGGATCACTTAAAGTTTCCAAAATATGACACACGCTCTATCTTCTATTCATTTTAAATGCCATTTCAAAATACATATTTAAAATTTCTGCTATTTCGACTGTGGCCATTGTTTTCACAGTTGAGTTGTCCTTATAGGATACTGGTTCCTTTACAGACTTTCTCATTGACTTTTAAAGAATGATTGCAACCCTTGAAATTAAATGAAACTGTTACTACTCCCATCTTGACATTCTCAAACGAGATACTGAACTTTCCTTAAGGTGAAAAGTCACCGAGGTAACAAAGAATAAGGCTGTGCCCAGATTTGTCCTTTCTGGGCACCAGGATCTTGACTGTAATTCTCAACTGAGTCAACTCAGTTGAGGTATAATAAACCTTTAATAGAATTTACACAGGTTCTTTAACTCAAATCTTTCTTAGGATGACAAAAAGTTTTGTTGAGGATGACTAAACCCACACTCCTAAAGGAGAATCATACACAGCACTTTTAAAGTTCTGTGTATAAAGAAAGTACTTAAAATTCCTTACAAAGAGTATTTACTATTCATTTAGCAATCTCCACACCGCTGTTTCTCTTCTCACTCATTATCAATGATATCCCTTAACCTGTTGTGGCTGGAGGGAAAATTCTCGTGGTTCAAATCCTTGACCTAAATCATCAGTGCTAAAATGTTCACTTCTTACTTCAAAGAACTTATTTAAATCATAGTCTTATTCAAAATGCCATTCATTTAAATGACTTAGTTCTCATCAGTATGTTTCTTCCAAGGCTTTGTTCCTCTCATCCCTCTCAGCAGAATGTAAGCATCACCTGCGTGATGCTAAACGCTCTGTGTCACGAACCTGAATGCTCTGTGTCGGGATCTTGCATCGACTCTGTAGAACCTGCGTTCTGTGGCATTTTAATTCCTTTTGGCAGGAAATTGTCAATTGTGAAGAAACATGGGTGCCATGAGATTTCTTATGGCAAAACATTATATATTAGCTTGGCACCTCGAAGCCCAAAGAGGCTTATTTAACTGCATATGTGCTCTGAATCATGGCACACAGAGGAGTCTATGCTATTTACACATATGATATATATATATATATATTTTTAGACTGTGTGCTATTTTTTCCCCCTAAATCAAAACATGAGCCAGGATAAATACTTGCTTTTCTACTTATCAAAGAAACAATTCCATTGCTGCAGACAATTCTTGGAGAAAAAAAAAAAAGGAAACAATTTTAATTTCAAGTAACATCATAGTCTGGTGTTACCGTATTCTCAGCTAAGTGTTTTCTGGTTAAGATTGAACCATGTTATCTTCGGGCTATTAGGTCTTAGAGTGATGGACTTGTCTGAAGTGAAAAAAAAGAGAGTAACTAAAGTTTGAAAGTGTTAGTTAGTCATGTTTGACTCTTTACGACTCTGTGGACTGTAGCTCACCAGGTTCCTTTGTCCACGGACTTCTCCAAGTAAGAATACTGGAGTGGGTTGCCATTCCCTTCTCCAGGGGATCTTCCCAATGCAGGGATTGAACCCAGGTCCCCTCATTGTAGGCAGATTCTTTGCCATCTGAGCCACCAGGGAAGGTCTCTAAGCAGGCATTAAATTCTAATTTATAAACAGAAGGTTAAAAAATGAAAGGGTGATATAATGCTTGGATTAAATAAAAAGGAAATAAAAGAGAAATTATACAATAATAAGTATCTTCAGAGCTATTTAGCAATTTACCTTTGAAGTCCTAAGAAAATTCAAAAGCGATGTCAGGAAAAGATAGTCATTCAATGTAACCTAGATCAACAAACTTTGAACTAACTAGACACTAACTTCAGATTAATTATCAGTAATAGCTTTTAAATTACTCAGTACAAAGTTGAAGATGATGCAAAGGCTGCTTTAGGAAGGTTTTGTTCTGATCCTAACTACCAGCATGTGTAATAGTCAATTTCAAGTCAAGATGGTAAAATGGAACGCATACTCATCAACCTCCCAGAGATCAGCACTTTGGCAAAAGGTGTTTGCATACTGCAAGGAAAAGATTTTATTAGAAATGGCTTCAAAAAGCTTCATAAATATTCAGAAAACTTAATGAACCAGATTTTCATAAGCACCTAATGATTCCTTGGCATGTATAAAGGATGGTACAGTGTGAGCACACTTGCACCGTGGTGCTCAGCACCATGGAAATGAGAGTCAGAAAGAATTGCCTTTAACTCTTGGCTCTGCATATTGCTGGCTCTGTGAGATTAGGCAAACAGCTTAGTTCCTTAATGCCTCATTTTCCCTATCTGTAAAGTGGAGGTAAAAATAACCCATCATAGAATGGACGTGTAGTACAATGCCTGACACATAGTAGGTACTTATTGTATGTAGCTCCTGCTATTAGCAATGAAACCCATCACCACCATAACATCAACCCTATTTAGGACACAATGCCATGCACGGAAAGATTTAATGCTCCACTGGCTAGAAAAACTAAATGGGTTTTCAAGTCATTATCAGGGGGAAAACTTCAGCACAGGCAGAATGACTCAATGATAGTCAACAAATACAAGGAAAGACACTCCACTTGGAAATTCGATTAAATCAACTTCACAAATGTGCATAGAGTGCCTGCTACTCACTAGGTACTGTGCTGGGTTCAGGAAATTCAAAGATTTGTAAAGTAGGGGTCTTATTCCCAGGGGTTTACAATCTGGGCAGAGAAAGAATGACAAACATAGCTTCAAAGGAAAGGAGGCATCAGCTGAAACTGGGAAGGTCAAGAAACGTTTAGCGGAGTGGGTGACACTGAACTCCAACCTGGAGTTAGTTGCTGGTGTGCAAAATATTTTTGTCATCAATCTCTTTCAACTGCATCTTCTGCTGTTCCATACTCAAGATATTTCCAAGGACTATTTTCAAATTTCCCAGACATTCCAAGGGCTTACAATTTTATAATGAAGGAAAAAATACCTACCTGTTGACTATCAAAATTAAAGGAAAACAAAAAGATTTTTTTTTTTTTTTTGTCGTGTACTCTTTTTATGCTTTCCGGGTGGTGCAGTGGTAAAGGATCTGCATGCCAATGAGGAGACATGCCAATGAGCAAGAGATGCATTTTCAATCCCTGGATCAAGAAGATGCCCTGAAGGAGGAAATGGCAACCTACTCCAATATTCTTTTTTTTTTTTTTTCTGTTCACAGATTTCTATTTTTATTTATTTATTTTTTACTTTACAATATTGTATTGGTTTTGCCATACATCAACATGCATCCACCACGGGTGTACACATGTTCCCCATCCTGAACCCCCCTCCCACCTCCCTCCGCATACCATCCCTCTGGGGCATCCCAGTGCACCAACCCCAAGCTTCCTGTATCCTGTATTCTTGCCTAAAGAACTGCATGGACAGAGGAGCTACAGGTGGTGCACAGTCCGTGTGGTCACAGAGAACCAGAGATGACTGAGTGACTGAATGCGAGCGCACACACACACACTATTTTTTTTTTAATACCAATCTCTTATGGCTACAAAACATGAAATAAAAAGAAGGAAGATGGGTAGAAGTTATGTTTATTACAGGATTCTAAGGCAGATCCTGTATCTGCCTTAGAAAACACAGAGGACAATGCCTACGATTAATCTCAAATATCTGTTGGTACCATTGTCATAAAAGATTTGGATAGACCACAGCCACAACTCACAAAATTACTTTTGCGTGTGTGTGCTCTGTATAACATTGGAAAGTCTCTTAAACAGTGTAACCTGGAAGATGCCAAGTCACTTCATTTGCCAAGTACTTGCATCACCTTAATTAAGCTGTTCACTTGGTTGGGAACTGATAATTTATACAAACAGAAAATGCATAGTTCAAGGGAGGATAATAAAGAATGTTTAACAGAATACATTTATGAAAAAAAAAAAGAATACATTTATGTCCATTAGTCTTTATATGCAATCTTGTAAAGCATGGTCAATCATCATTGTACAATATTGATCATGTTGAAGCATCATTTTGGCATATTTATTAAAGACAGATTATATGAAATTAAAATTTAAAAATAAATCTATTCATCTTTAGGGGATCTCAAGCTTCTAAGAGGTAGATAAGCTCAGATTCTCACTCATGTTTCACTGTCAAACAATCACAAGAATGTTACTGAGATGAAGAGACTAAAACTTCATGAAGGAAGAAGAGTTGATATAGACTAAATTATACAAGTCACTTTTTCTTTTCCATATATTTTCAGTTATACAATGTCCAATTCATATTTTAGGTTCTGCTGTGCAAGAGATATGGAGAACCTTTTAAAAGACATTGAAAAGCACCATCTGTTCATGTTGAAGCAAAAAATTTAACTTGTTAATCATAAAAATTGCTCTACAAGGAAGTAGACTGGAAACATCCGGATGTAGGGTTATAATTTAAAATAATAGCAAAACAGCCGCCCTTAAAAGAAGTAGAACTCTTAATTCAAACTTACTGGAGAGCTGATAATGCGAGTGAAAATGCTGGCATCCATAGATATTGGGAAGTGTTGGGATTTGAATTTTATCATTGACCATCTGGCTATATTCATACTTACAGAAAAAATTTTTAAATAGCAAAGAATTCATTAAAAATCTAAAAGGAGTTCTTACAATTGGGATGCCTTGATTAATTCTGCATCCTCTTCTGATATTGATTATGTGTTTCCAGTGACGACATCATGATAATGCACGTTTGGGGACACACGCCCACTTAACCCCGTCCAGTTCAACTTGATCAGGACCAACAGAATAGGCATTCAATATGTATTTTTCTATTAAGACAGGGCAGTAATAATAATTTACCAAGTACTTCCCTTTGATCCTTACATGTGAAAGAACTGAACTTCAAATAGTTAAATCACTTCCCCATGGCCACATTTCTAGAGACCAGTAGAGTAGGAATTCAAATGTAGGTTTATCTGCCTCCACACCCTATGTTTTTTTCAGTACAGCAGACTGTCTCCTGGGCTACATATGGGATTTATTTGCTCCTCTCAGCTTCCTCAGCATGACTACCACATCTGCTGTAACTAGTAGTCACAGATTAGCCAGTTACATTTAACCAATTCAGAGTTCCCCTTAGCAACCCATTCCCTCAAAAGCTATTTCTGAGAGTTAAGAAAGTTTCTCAGGAATAATGTGATGAGTAACAACAATAGCAACAACAATAATACTTTGGCTCTCTTTCATATTTTTCTCTTCTCTTCTTTCTCTCCCCATCTACCCTCAGAGAGCTCACTTCAGGTTGATCATCAAACTTGTTCATTTATTTTGCTAACTTTTACTTATCTTGCTATACGGTACATCCACCCTCCATCTCTGTATCTCCAAGAAAAATCTGTAGGAATGTCCCCCTTCTTCACTCTTTCCAGGAACTACCACTAATCTTGGTCGACTTTGGCTTCATCTAAATCCTTCTGCCCTTACGTGTTCAAGTAAGGTGAGGCAGAAGTCACAAGTATGTGTTGTATAAGTATTATCTGGCGCTTTGGTTTTGAGCCACTGTCTAAGCTTGCCTTGATCATAGCTGAAAAGCTTCTGAGATGCATCTCTGTTTATTGTGAGAGACCGAAACACTTGAATTTTACAGTCCTCCACAAACGAGCAAAGAAGGGTATTATATTTTCTTATATTTTTTATCCATGTCTTGAGGCTTCAAAAGTCCCAATTCAAATTCTAAAGTTTTAAGAGAAAACCACCAGATATATTAGAAGTTAAATACTCAACTCTTAAATATTTATTTATAGACCTTTTCATGGGGTCTAACTATCATGACTTATTACTGATAAAGGTACAAAGAAGTATAAAGACTGGCTCTTAATCCCCACAGCTATTTAAAAGGGCAAGGCAAATACTATAATGTTATGGCAAGCAGTAGCAAAGATAACAAAAGCTCTTGGAATGCATTCGATAGTAATGTGACTGAAGGCTATACAGATCTGTGAAGGCTTCCTGGTGAGCATGAGACTGAAACTGGGCCTTAAATTACTTGCAGGACTTCAGTAAGCAAAAAATTCAGCAATGGGTATTCCAGGATAAAGCAGGCAGCTTTAGCAGAATGAGTATTATTTTGGGAAGATTAACTGGTCTGTATTATAATCAACAACCATTACTGGAACAGACATGACTATAAAGAAGGAAAGGAACTTGAGGAAATAAACATTAGATTTGGGTGAGAATCATGTATCATAGGCACAGCTGGAGCATAGCAAATAGAGAATGATACAATAATATAATTTCTCATATTGATTAGTGCTGACCATATGATAAGTGCTGGGCTATCTAATTTAATTTGTACAATTCCATAATTTAAGAACCATTATCTCTTTTTAGAGGTAAAGAAAGCAAAACTTCCAGAAGTTAAATAATTGCCAAGGACATGCAGCAGGTGAATTCTGAAGGCAAGATTGGAAAACTATGAACAGTAGAGGTTTTCTAAACTTTAAAGGAAATCCCTTGCTGTCATCCAACATGCTGAGAGTAACTGAGACACTTCCAGGACAGCATGTACAACGTATTTGTCTCCTTTGTTTGGCTGTCTCCATCTCTGATTTGGGGATAGATCTAAATACCTACAAGGGCTTTCTTGGTGACTCAGTGGTAAAGAATCTGCCTGCCAATGCAGGAGATGTGAGTTCGATCCTTGTGTGGGGAAGATCCCCTGGAGAAAGAGATGGCAACCCACTCCAGTATTCTTGCCTGGAAAATCCCATGGACAGAGGGACCTGGTGGGCTACAGTCCATGGGGTCACAAAAAGAGTCAGACACAGCTGAACGACCAAACAACAATAACTAGCTACCTACCCAAGACTGCAGCTTGCTGAGGCAACAGGCAGAGGAGGCGGCAGACCTTTGTGGTTTCCCCAGGCATCAGACTCTGATCTGGCCCTGCATCTACAATCGGTACCTTGGGATAGCTCGTAACCTCAAGTTTTCTCAAAGGTACCACAAGGACAGTGAGAATTAAAAGAAAGCCTGGTGCACCTAAATTTAATTTTTGGATCTACCACTTACTATGTAATACTGGGGGAGTCATTTAATGTTTCTGAACTTATAAAGCGCAGACAATGACTTCTCTATGGAATTGCAATGCAGATTAGAGACAGAAAAAAAAAAAAAGTCAATTGCCCAGTACAGTATCTAGAACATAGCACAAGCCCATAATCCCCCATCTGTAATTCTTATAGGCAAATATATTTTGGAACACAGAACTTATATGGATTTTAGAAAAGTCAAAGATGCATATACCATATATGACCTAACACCCAAATAGAGTCTAAGATGGCACCTCAGATGAAATAATTAATAGTTCTGCAATGACATATATGGATATTCTCACAACAGTAGGGTGAATAAAGACTACATACATAGTTACCTGTTATTTCGGATCAAGTTTTATTGCCAATCTAGTTTGCTGAAAACTTATGAGACCCTTTTTACTTTTCTAGGTAAATATGGCAAAATGCAAACAATTAATGGATCTAACCAGAGGCTATAAAGGATTGATTAAACTTTCTTGCATTTTTCCCCTAAGCTTGTGTTTTTCTTTTTGAAAAGAAGAAGAAAGAAAACTTTACATTTGTGTATATTGGACTTGTGGTTAAGAGATTACAGATACATAAGAGTTCAATAACTGGTAATTTCTTTCTCTTGTGCTTCAGAAAAAGTACAAAATGTACAAGGTACCTCTCAGATGTCAGGCAAGTGATTAATTGTATGGTGGAGTGGTCAGGTCCTCCAGAACACTGCATTTTAGGGACACCTATTAGTCATATTCGTATAAGAAGAAGAGTTTGCCATTTTTAACAGTTTCAGTAAGAAACTCACACTGCCGATCCTATAGCAGTCTGATAAGTGTTTTCTCCTCAGAGGAGATGGAATAGCCTTTGTTCACCTGGCCTCCCTCTTACCCCAACATTTCTCCTGTATTCCTGAATATGAGTGAAAAGTCCCAGAGTTACGGCTTTTCCTCTTTGAGCCTAGATGCTGCCCACCCCAGTGCACTGAAGCCATTAACAGGAAAAGCCAATGACAGCCAGGTCTTGAGAGATCACGCTCAGCAGTTTCACTGTGAGCCCCAGGGGCTCCCCTGAAGGCCTGTCCCAGAGTTGTTGCCTTTTCCATCCATGCTACAGCCTGAGCTAAGGCGAGGGGGCATGTGCTGTGGGCAGCACACTGGCCAGACTTTGAGGCCAGTGTGCACGGGGAGCCTGGCCATCCTCACAAAACAAACACTCAGCACATGTCACGCCAGGGGCAGCACAGTGGGGGAGCTGTCTGGAGGTCTCCTCCTGAAATGCTGGTTGCCTAGCAACAGGATCCTGCTTCTCTCCTAACTCCAATACTTGGGGTTGGGGCTCAGTTTAGTCACTTGTGATTCCCAGACTTTTTTGCACCATTCCTCACTCAGGTTCCCAGAAAATACAGGTGCTTCAAAGCCTGCTACAATGTTGTTACTTTAGCTGTGTGTTGTCAGTACACATCTTAGGTTTTCTTTTGGTATCCTACCTCTGCTTTTAACATACCAGCACATCCCTGGCAGTTTTAAATATACTATATCAAATATATATATATATATATATATATATATATATATATATATATATATATAAAACATTGGTTTTCATTTTGGGGAAAAAAAAAAAAAACAACACACCCAGTACATATATCTATTTATACATCCATATATTAGGTTTGTACAAAAGTAACTGTGGTTTCAGACTGTGAATTTCAAATCATTATAACTAGGCTCAAACACATTTTTATTAATCAAAATAGGAATCATTACAGTCAACACAATTTTGCCAATGAGAAATAAGTTTGTTTATTCCTGTAGTGTAAATATCCACGCTTCGGCATTTTACGGACTCTTGGAAAGCATTTTCTCCCTCCTGCTGGTTGTGGAAGTGTTTTCCCTGGACAAATATTTCTTGTCGAAATGCTTGAAGAAGTGACAGCCAGTTGGCGAGAGAGCAAGTGAACATGGCAAATGACGTAGAACTTCGTAGCCCCATTCGTTCAACTTCTGAAGCACTGGTTGTGCAACATGCAGCCGGGCATTGTCACGGAGAAGAGAAGAGTTGGGCCAATTCTGTTGACCAATGCCGGCTGCAGAAATTGCAGTTTTCAGTGACTCTCATCAATCTGCTGAGCATACTTTTCAGATGTAACGGCTTCGCCGAGATTCAGAAAGCTCTAGTGGGTCAATGGGCAGCAGACCACTAAACAGTGACCATGACCTTTTGTGGGTAGAAGTTTGGCACTGGTAGTGCTTTGGAGCATCTTCTCGGACCAATCACTGAGCTGGTCAGCGCCAGTTGTCATATAAAATCCACTTTTCACTGCACATCACAATCCAATCAAGAAATGGTCCGTTGTTGTGTAGAATAAGAGAAGACGACACTGCAAAATGACTAGTTTTTGATCGGTGGTCAGCTCATGAGGCACCCACTTATCGAGTGTTGGCCACCCTTCTTACTTGCTCAAACGCCAAATGACTGTACAATGGCTGACTTGAGTTCTTCGGTAACTTCTTGTGTCATTGCAAGATCAGCTTCAATGACCGTGCGCAGTCGGTCGTTCTCAACTCCTGATGGCCAGTTCCTGGGCCCCTCATCCTCAAGGCAGCCCTCTCCTTTCCGAGACTTCTTGAACCACCACCGCACTGTATGTTTGTTAGCGGATCCTGGGCCAAATGCAAGCTGTCGCTGCTGCTTTACGACCCATTTTGAACTCAAATAAGAAAATCGCTTGAATTTGCTTTTTCGTCTAACATCATTTCTATAGTCTAAAATAAATATAAAATAAACAGCCAGTATAAGTCATTATCAAAAAAACATAGCAAGAAATGAACATTGAAATGATGTGTAACATAACCACATTTATTTAAGAATGTACTCCAATATCAAATAGCCAAGTTCAACAATGGAAAACCACAATTACTTTTGCACCAATCTTATATATATATAAGATTAGTGTGTGTGTGTGTGTATATATATATAGTGTGTGTGTGTGTGTGTTAGAAAAAGCCCAAAAGGGTACACCAGAAAAGGAAATAACAATAGCTTGTTTTTCATGGTAGGAATATAAGTGCTAGTTTACTATTTTATCTATCTGTGCTTTTAAATTATCTATAATGAATGTGACTTATTTTTTAAATAATGATAAATATTAATACAATTGGTTTGCATACTACTAATCAGAAAACTATGGAAAATTCTTAAAGAGATGGGAATATCAGACCACCTTACCTGCCTCCTGAGAAATCTATATGCAGGTCAAGAAGAAACAATTAGAACCAGATATGGAACAATAACAACTGGTTCCAAACTGGGAAAGGAGTATGTCAGGGCTCTATATTGTCACCCTGCTTGTTTAACTTATATGCAGAGTACATCATGGGAAATTCCAGACTGGATGAAGCACCAGCTGGAATCAAGACTGGGGTGAGAAATATCAATAGCCTCAGAAATGCAGATAATACCACCCTAATGGCAGAAAGTGAAGAGGAACTAAAGAGCTTCTTGATGAAGATGAAGGAGGAAAGTAAAAAAGCTGGTTTTAAACTCAGCATTCAAAAAACTAACACCATGACATCCAGTTCCATCACTTACTGGAAAATAGGGAAAAAGTGGAAACACTGACCGACTTTATTTTCTTCAGCTCTAAAATTGCTGCAGACGGTAAATGCAGTCATGAAATTAAAGGATGCTTGCTCCTTGGAAGAAAAGCTATGACCAACATAGACAGCATATTAAAAAGCAAAGACATTAATTTGCCAACAATTTCCCTATAGTCAAAGCTATGGTTTTAACAGTAGTCATATATGGATGTGAGAGTTGGACCATAAGGAAGGCTGATCACTGAAGAATTGATGCTTTCAAACTGTGGTGCTGGAGAAGACTCTTGAGCATCCCTTGGACTGCAAGGAGATCAAACCAGTCAATCCTAAAAGAAATCAACCATGAATATTCATTGGAAGGACTGGTGTTGAAGCTGAAGCTCTAATACGAAAAGCTGACTCACTGGAAAGACTCTAATGCTGGGAAAGATTGAGGGCAGGAGGGAAAGGGTGAAACAGGATAAGATGGTTGGATGGCATCATTGACTCAATGGACATGAGTTTGAGCAAGCTCTGGGAGATGGTGAAGGACAAGGAACCCTGGTATGATGCAGTCCATGGGGTTGCAAAAAGTCAGACATGACTGAGCCACTGAATAACAATAAAATGTAGCGAAAAGCTGTCTCACTGGAAAGACTCTAATGCTGGGAAAGATTGAGGGCAGGAGGGAAAGGGTGAAACAGGATAAGATGGTTGGATGGGATGTGATGCGAAAAGCTGACTCACTGGAAAGACTCTAATGCTGGGAAAGATTGAGGGCAGGAGGGAAAGGGTGAAACAGGATAAGATGGTTGGATGGCATCATTGACTCAATGGACATGAGTTTGAGCAAGCTCTGGGAGATGGTGAAGGACAAGGAACCCTGGTATGATGCAGTCCATGGGGTTGCAAAAAGTCAGACATGACTGAGCCACTGAATAACAATAAAATGTACTTTAAAGTTTACCCAGCCTTTCCTCTGTTCATCCACTCAAAAATCATATCTCTTTATCTATTTTCTTTTATTCATACAAAGTATTGTGGATACAGACTTAGAGTAGTAATTCCCTGTCCTTGATAGGTGTGGTTTAGTCACTAAGTTATGTCTGACTCTTGCAACCCCATAGACTGTATTCTGCCACATTCCTCTGTCCATGGGATTCTCCAGGCAAGAATACTGGAGTGGGTTGCCATTTCCTTCTCCAGGAGATCTTCCAGACCCAGGAATCAAACCCGGGTCTCCTGTACTGCAGGCAGATTCTTTACTGACTGAGCTATGAGGGAAGCCCTCAGAGCTTCCTTATAGTCCTCAATACATTAGTCTACTAAAAGTCAGAGAAAAAGGAAATAGAAAGAATCATTACAACATTTTCAAACCAAGTTTTTCAATGGATCTTAGAATTCCTTACAATATATTTCTTAATTTTTCATTTGTATAAATATGATAGTATATTAAATATAAGTTTTTCAGCATCATCTTGACACCTTTAACTAAAATATGACTTAAGGTTCCATATTTATGCTTGTGATTATAATCGTACCAAGTATTATTTAATTGTTATGGCTAATAAGAAATGAATTTAAATATAAATGCTGTTTAAGCCTCGTGGAAACCAACTGGTATTATGAGATATTTAGCAGTAATATGAATAATGACTAATGGTCAAATAATTGAGTCATCTGAGGATGTATGTTATGGAATAGTTATGTCAAACTCAAAAGCTGTCAAAACTGTATTCATGCTGTGAACAGAAATTTAGTTTTAGCCAAATGTCATTCTTTCATATTAAATAAATGTTGTTAATACTACTTTCATCAAATTAGCACACAACATTATGGGAGGAGGAGCTCTATCTGTCTTATTTGCTGCTGTATTCCAATGTCTGGTTTTATAATAAACGTATACTAAACGAACTCCGGGAGTTGGTGATGGACAGGGAGGCCTGGCGTGCTGCAATTCATGGGGTCGCAAAGAGTTGGACACGACTGAGTGACTGAACTGAACTGAACTGAAACATTAGCTGAATGGATGAATAATGGAATGAATGGAGGGAGGTTTTCTAAACTTAGATTTGTTTTCTAATTTTTGTCTGTTTTATAGATGAATAAAAGTCATACCTGGTTTTATACTGATGTGTACTTAAATAATATTCTATTTAAAAAAATAACACAAGTGACTAGTGAGAATTTTTCTCCTTTAAAAGAAATCTGAATGTTTAAAGGGTGTTGTCAGTTCCTTAAAGTCATAGGGCTAACCCTAAACTCTCCTCTTTCTGTAATGTTCCTTTCTTGACTCTTTTCCTTCTACTTTCAGCTTCCACTCACGTCAAAATCCCACATGCCCCTTCCGGCTCTCACTCCTTCCCTGCCTGTACCTGTCAACTGCAGCTCCTTCATCACCCTACTCTCATCACCTAAGAGGAGGAATTAGAGAGAGCATAAGAAACCAGAGAATAAAGTCAGTTCTCCAGTGACTAAACAACACTCGAATGAAGAAAAGAGACTCAGGAGTCACACAGACCAGGATCCAAATCCGAATTCTACCACTGATGTAGGACGTGTTAGAACAGGACTAGGCCAGTTAAACAATTTTGATATTTAGTCTTCTCATCAATACAATGTTCTGGCAGCGTGCGTAAGGAGGCCTCATTCTGACCCTTCTTTGGCAGAAACCCTTCCCCATGAGGAATTTTTGGGATTAAGGGGAATGTGCCTATCTGGATCCCAAGCATCCCCCTGCCAAGAACTGAGCCCCGAATCCCTGCCCAAACTTCCCTGCTTCTACACACTAGCTAAGTCCCTACTAATTCTTCTGATGATATGCTAGCCCACTGATGTGCATACCCTTAAGTGTGAGGCATGAATTTCAGATGCGGTGGCTGTAAGAATGCAGTAGAGTACCTATAATCCTAAATGTGAGTCCTGAGCCAGTGTTGGATAAAGTCTAGGGGTAGAGGGAAGAAAATAAAAAGGGTCTTGGCCCGGGAGCTCGAGAGTATTGTTCTTGTATTAGCTCCTACGGCTAAGAACTCTGAAGGCTCTGAGAATTCATTCGTTGTCTCACTTTGAGCCTGGCCATACATGTTCACTGTGAAAGAATATCTATTGAATTAAGATGACTAACTGTATTGAGCAATGCTTCACTAGCCTGATTTAGAACTTCTAAATATTTAGCACATGGCCTCCCTACGTATTTTTGCTTCAAGAGCTACAAATGTTATAGGTGGATCTGCCTGGGACACAGTAACTGTGCAATGACACGCTATTCCTATTTCACAGAGTGCTGGTATGGCCAATTACTAAGCGTTTATCGGAAACTATTAGCTTAGAGTGCTGCCCTAGACACATTTAGGCAATAGACAACAAACAGAAGCAGCAGCCTAGGCTTCTGGGTGCTTATGACTTGATCAGATGTTATAAATCACATATATAGAAACTTTAGAATAATCTCAGAAGTGTCTAGAATTTTATGAAACCAATTTTCTGTGAGGCTTATAGAACACTGTCTCAATTGAATTATAGTCACTAGGGTTCTATAAATCTATGTAAGCAATACCGTCCTTTCTTTGCTTGATTAAATTTTCCCATCTTTCAAAGGATCTCGAGCCTGGCCTCCTGGGTAAAGCCTTCTTGGCTGTTCCTGTCTGACCTCCGTCACTCTTCTCTGAACTCCTGGAACAGTCAAGGTCATCAGCAAAACTTTGGTTCCTAATTATTCGTTAAGTGTTTCATACTAATTGGTCTGTGTTCCTATGGAGACAGTTTTACAAAGCCAGAAATCTTGTCTTAGATTTCTCTTTACGTAATTTTCTCCAAATTGCCCCTTCTCTCCATTTCCCCACCCCTTCTCCTTTCCACCTGTCTTCACCACACACTCATTGTGTGAATTAATCAGTCCCTCTGCTATTCTTCTACAATGATGTGTTCAGCCCCAAATTACAGTATGTAATTTAGTGAATGCACACACATACATCACATGTGGACACACACATTAATACACAACAACTTTCAGGGGTCCCAGACTTTCTAATTAACAGCACACAATGAAAAGAACTCCACATTCTTGTTCCAATTAAGAGACCAATCAGGTCTGAACAAATATCAGACTATGAAGTGCGGAAGGTTTTGAAGAGGAAAGTAGCCATACTGTAGGAAGGAATGGGAAGAAGTCATTGCTGGAAGTTAAGCCCCTTCATTCTCTGCTTCACATGAGTCAGGCAGGAAATACTCTAACATGCGCCTCTTGGAAGCCTCATGGCTTCGGGTACATGCTCAGGATGTTGAACCAATCGCCTGCCTCCGACTCAGAGTAAGCGGTATCCCCAACATATGCTGAGGTCTTCTGCACAGCAAAGCCGCTAAGGTCAAGTCCATGTCTTTCTTGGCTGTGTCAGCTTAGTTCTATCACTGTCCTCACAAGGCAGAGGGCTCCGGAGGGCAGGGCCTGCCTCAATCATTCCTGAATGCCTGCTATACAGAGCTGCTGCTGCTGCTGCTGCTGCTAAGTCGCTTCAGTCGTGTCCGACTCTGTGAGACCCCATAGACGGCAGCCCACCAGGCTCCCCCGTCCCTGGGATTCTCCAGGCAAGAACACTGGAGTGGGTTGCCATTTCCTTCTCCAATGCAGGAAAGTGAAAAGTGAAAGTGAAGTCGCTCAGTTGTGTCTGACTCTTAGCGACCCCATGGACTGCAGTCTACCAGGCTCCTCCTTCCATGGGATTTTCCACACAAGAGTACTGCATCTGGTAAATGATGAGCACTCAATGAGAAGCAACGCAGTATGCAGAAAGTACACAGGCTTTGAGGCTAGAAAGATCAGACTGGATTTGAATATTGGTTCCATCCATTATAAATTGCACAGCTTTGAACAAGTTATTAAAACCTTCTCACCTAAAACAAAATGTATTATATTGTGGAATTATTATAAAGTTACAGTTACTCAACTTATTTACATGATTTGCCTTATTCTAGAGATAATTTGAGGTAACATATAAGTTTTCCAAATTTAAAATTAGGTGGTTAGCTACTGCATGTATACTAGAGGGACATGAATGTGATTCAAAGCACCTTAATAATTTATGACCATAAAGGGGGATTTTCCTGGTGGTCCATTGGCTAAGACTCCATGCTCTCAATGCAGGAGACCCCAAGTGCCACTCCTGGTCAGGGAACTAGGTCCCACATGCTGCAACTAAACCACAACTCAGAGTTTGCGTGCTGCAACTAAGACCTAGCATAGCTGCGATCCAAAAGCCTACAAGCAAGAAATGCTGGAGAGGGTGTGGGGAAAAGAGAACCCTCTTACACTGTTGGTGGGAATGCAAACTAGTGCAGCCACTATGGAGAACAGTGTGGAGATTCCTTAAAAAACTGGAAATAGAACTGCCTTATGACCCAGCAATCCCACTGCTGGGCATACACACTGAGGAAACCAGAATTGAAAGAGACACATGTACCCCAATGTTCATCACAGCACTGTTTATAATAGCCAGGACATGGAAGCAACCTAGAAGTCCATCAGCAGATGAATGGATAAGAAAGCTGTGGTACATATACACAATGGAGTATTACTCAGCCATTAAAAAGAATACATTTGAATCAGTTCTAACGAGGTGGATGAAACTGGAGCCTATTATACAGAGTGAAGTAAGCCAGAAAGAAAAACACAAATACAGTATACTAACGCATATATATGGAATTTAGAAAGATGGTAACAATAACCCTGTGTACGAGACAGCAAAAGAGACACCGATGTATAGAAGAGTCTTTTGGACTCTGTGGGAGAAGGAGAGGGTGGGATGATTTGGGAGAATGGCATTGAAACATGTAAAATATCATGTATGAAACGAGTCGCCAATCCAGGTTCGATGCACGATACTGGATGCTTGGGGCTGGTGCACTGGGACGACCCAGAGGGATGGTATGGGGAGGGAGGAGGAAGGAGGGTTCAGGATGGGGAACACATGTATACCTGTGGCGGATTCATTTTGATATATGGCAAAACCAATACAATATTGTAAAGTTAAAAAATTAAATTAAATTAAAAAAAATAAAAAGACTATGTGCTGCAACTAAGACCTAGCATAGCTAAATTAACAAAATTTAAAATAGTAATTTATGACCACAGCAAGGCACAATCAGTGACCTTATTATTAAAAAACAGGCAAAAAAGACCAAGAAGATCAAGTCAAACTAGTCAGGACTCAAATGAGGTCATATAAGTGTTTCTCCCATGGATTCTCATGAAGATAAATATGGTGACAGCCCATTCAGGAAACAAAGAAATGGCTTCGTAGCTTTCCTTCTTTTATCATATATACTTATGAAATCATTACAAACTGTGGTTTAATAAAGTAATTCAGCAGTCAGTGGGAAGCACCAATGCTGAATTGAGAGGGAAATAGAGTTTAGGTATCCTAGGAGCTCTGCAGAGTTTCAACACAGTCTTCCAAAATTACCATTTCTCTCAGCCATGCTTTAATAGTTATTAAGCATTTATTAAGCTAAGATTATAGTTTAATATGAATTTTCGGAGTTTACGTGCCAGGTTGGAACAGAGATACTCACTTTAATAGGCAATGGAGAATGAGGAATAACTGACGTCTTATGAGACCTGGGAAGTCAGACAGCATAAACAGAACCTGGTATTACAGGTAAGCACTTAGCAGACCACTTGTCACTTATTAAACTTTCAATAAGTAACTACTATCATTAATATTTGGAACATATGAACAGATACACTGTGGATATCTAAAACGTATACTTATCTAATGTTAACTTGTTAATTGATCAATGATGAGTAAGCATAGAAAACAATGAATTTCAGAGTAGACTTGAGTTAATTTTATGGTGAAGAGAAAGCATAGAAATACTGACACAAGAAATTGTTTAATCATTTAGGTTTAAATACATTTTATAGACTTTTTTTTTGAATTCATAAGGAGTATATGATCTGTAATACATTTTGCAAGTAACAAATTATTATCCAAATTTGCATCCAAATTCTGCAAGTGTAGGTTCTATCAAAACTATACCAAACATGGAGATGAAGAATTTAGCCAATTATCCTGATTTTCTAAATAGTTAGATGCCCGTTAAAGACCTAGGTGCTTAAATGCTACACATTTTCCTCCCAAGATTCCCTGCTGTGATGCCATGTCTTAGTCAGTAGTAAGAAATCTGAGAAACATCTAACAAACCTCTGATAGAAGAAGTGAAATACTCATTTAACAAGTATTTATTCAGTAACAATAATAATAGATAGTAATCAGAGTAATACTAATAAATCATTTGTTGAGTTCTTATGTCAACGTTGCAATTTTTATCACAAAATATATGAATATATAAAAAGTATAAAGCACATACATACCTTTTTCAAAATTATAAAATGGATTTCCATGTACCTGCCAACCAGCTTAAGAAATGCGTCATGACCAGTGTCTCGGAAGCACCAAGTGTACGTACCCATATTCCAACAAATCACACACACTCCAGAAGATTTTGTGTTAATCATTCTTTTGCTTTTCTTTGTACTTATTACATACATGTATATCCCTAAATGAGATGGTTGGATGGCATCACTGACTCAATAGGCATGAGTTTGAGCAAGCTCCGGAAGATTGTGAAGGACAGTCAAGCCTGGCAAGCTGCAGTCCATGGGGTCCCAAAGAGTCGGACATGACTGAGTGGCTGAACAACAACAAAAATATCCCTAAACAAGGTGCTTAATTTTGTCTGTTTCTGAATTGTACTTAAATATCAAGTTGACCAAAAAGTTCATTCCTATTTCTCCATAAAATCTTAAGGAAAAGCTCAAATGAACATTTTGGCCAACCCAATAGAATCATAATATATATTTTCTTCCCTTTTAAAACTCAATATTACTATTAACATTTACCCATGTTACAGTCTATATGGGGAGTTCATTAATTTTCATTACTGCACAGTGTTCTGTTGTATAAATAAAGTGCAATGTATAGATACTTAGGCTACTTCCATATTGCTAAATGCAATATGGTTAAACATACTTGTTGAATCAGTAATTATTAAATGACTTTATAGTCTTAGGAGTTATTCAGTGATCCTACAGATATGACATCTTTCTTCTCCCCTACTCTCCAGTGGAAATTTCTTAGGATTAAAATAATCTTTATATTCTTCCCTTTAATCATGTGCCTATCCTGGTTTTAGAGAAACCTAATCACTTTTTCCTAAGATTTTTAAATCATATATTCGCTAGAGTAAATAACCTTCTACTGAAAATGCTCATCATTATATCTTTGTGGAACTTCCAGGAAGGTAAAAGAGATTAGATTCCGCTGTGATCTCCTTTAAAAAAAGATAAATAAGAATTAGGTGCTAACTTTTAAGGAAAAGAGTTTACATCTCAATCACAGCCTTCTACAATATTGCAACTTTGGGAAACAGGAGTCTCAGGTTTTAAAATATCATAAAAGTAAAACATTTAAGGTAATTCACACAGACTAGGTATCTGGCTGTGTGGAAAATGCTGGGTAAAACGGTCCAGAGATAATGCAGAACTCATACCTACTTTCTGCTCACATGAAGTGTTATTGTTGGGAAAACATATAAGCAAATGTGAAAAAGACTGCAGGCTATCTCCAAATTAACGCTGCTTATTTACCCTCAAGACAGAAAACTTCAAGGTAGGTAAGTTTGAAGGTGGAGCTTTATAATTGTTCACTAACTTAAATCTTCGTGGGAAAAATAATTTTAAATTGGAAATACAGGTTTTTAGGTTGCCAAGGTAAAACAATACAAATGGACACTACACGTAATTGAAACATACTTTTTTTTTTTTCCTATCCAATTTGTACATGACTAATTCTGTTAAATAAGCCAAGCACAGAGCTGAGAGGGGAAGGATAGAAAACTAGAATTTTCAACCAAGCTATATTCAGCCTTTTAAAAATTGTATATCTTCATATTTTTGTTTTGCTGATTTTTTCTCTTGATTTCAAATATCAACTCATCTAATCTCTAAAACCATGCCCCCTCTGCCAGCTACCAGCCTATCAATCCCCTTCCCTGTAAACTTCCTTGCAAAAGCATTCAGTACCTTCTGCATCAACTTCATCATACAATTCAACTTCTTACTTTACAGAAAACCATTCCCTGTCCCTGTTCTTCTACTAAAAACGCTCTTCAACATTAGAAAATTCCTAAATGGCAAATTCAGAACCATGTCTTCATTGTTATTCCACTTGACGTTTCTGGAGAATTTGACACTGCTGATCATTCTGTCCTGGAAACTCAATTTCCACAACTTTCACTCCCAGGTGTAACAGGTCCTCTTTCTCTTCTGTTCTACTCTATTCACATGACACTCCTTCCCAGAATTTTTCTCACTCTATCCTGTCTTTTCTTCTAAGAATATTTCTACCTGTTTTCCATGGTCCAACTAGAATGTTACCTCTTCCATATGTTTTTCTATCAAGGTTTGCACTGAATATAGTTATTTGCCCTTCCATGTTTACCTCTATTATAGTTATTATTACACTGTATATTAAATATTAATTCATATACTTGCCTTCCTCTACTAAATTGTAAAATTCCTTGAGAGTTGCAATTAAATTTTATTCATTTTTTTATCCTTAGCATTATTTCAATGGTGAAAACGCATTAAGTGTTTTGTGAATGAATGAGTGAATAAAGAAGCACTGAAATGAGACATGAAAAACGGGCTTAAACTCTGACCAATAAGATGGACTGCTAGGTCATCTGATATTTGAAAAGAGAATTAAATGAACAAAATGAGCTACACTGAACAGAGAAAACACTTAAAACCTATGAAAATGTAAAAATGAAAGTGAGATAGCTCTTTAAGCAGGACACCCCTTCCAGTATCATGTTTCACTACTCTGATGAAGTTACAATAGATCTGAGGAAGATTTACTGAAAGCAAATTTTTATCTGCTCTGGTTGACCTAAAGGAAATCTAATTCTGTAGCAAATGTTAAATCTGAATCACCGCCACAATTATTTCAACAATGTTGCCTCCAAGCTAACCCACATGACTGAATTAAAAGATAGGAGACTAAAAATGCTGCTACTCTCACTTGTATCTAGCAATTACTGGAGCCCAAGGGATGTAACAGTGGAACAAATATTGGTAACATTCAAAGGCATGTGATTTCCCCCCCTAACTCCCCTTCTTCCTGCCACCTGCAGCATCCCCTTCTGTCTGAAGAGAATTTCCAAAGTACCGGTATTACTGAATCATATAAGCTATAAGTTATAGGTGTGTGTGTGTGTGTGTGTGTGTTTATAAAGCTATACCATAATCTATTCCAATTCCCTTGGAAATGGTGGTGAGCAAAAGAGAAGTGAGGAGCATCTTCATGTTCAGAAGTACATTTACCCAAAGAACCAACTGTGTGTGACACAAGGTAAAGCAACGCACTGTTTCCTTTAAGCGTCATCCTGGGGAAATCTACACAAGGCCAGATTTCTCCAACATCTAAACTGCTCTCTGGAAAGACTCAGGCCCTTCTGGAAGCTTCAATAATGGAGTGAGACCACTGGGGTACCATTTGATAAACTGAAGCTTCAGTGCACTCAATAGGACCCTAGTGGTTTCAAAGAGTTAATGTAGCATCTGGAGGCAGATGAACTAATGCCTTGAGAATTAATTCTAGGGTTAAAGAATCTTCCTTAGATCATTAAGAACATTTCCTCTGACCTTCGGCTTTCTACAATGACTGGAAATAAAAAACGTTCTTGCCTATGTTATAGAACTAATAGATTAAATTAATGATTTGTATATTTTATTAGAAGTGATATTGAGTATATTACTGAAAATATTCTTTTCTAAAGAGTAACATACTTCAAAATTCTCTTTCTCAACTCATTTTAGTTCATCAAGAACATTAATATAAATTTAAAAATCTAGAATTATATATAAAACCTAACTCAAACATTAAAATCACTCTTACTCTTAGCAATTAAACCTAAAAATACTCTATACTTAATTATATGCTAAATTCTGTGACAGGCACTGGGAATACAATGGTAATAAAAGAGTCCCTGTCTTCAAGACACTTTCACTCTAGTGGAAGAATAGACAGTTAACTGGAAAATTGCATTTGTCTATGAAAGAAATACATTCTTCTGTATACTTTAACAATTTGAAAATCTTTATTAGTTAACTATGTTATTGATATCATCAGGCTCAATGGTTAAATTTTAAAGAAATCAATTATAGATATAACACTGTATATATTCACTGTATTAAATTTGATGGTTGTTTTTATAATAAGAAACAACATTATTATCATGCATAATTGGATCATAGAAGATAAAACCAAATGAATTTAGCTCTTCAATTCACTTTTCTCACATTTAAAAATAATCTAGTCCAACAGAAATAAAAATCTATTTCTTGGGAATTTTCTCCCCTTTCTTATTTGTCCAACTTTATATCCAAAAGGTTATTAAAGATGTTACATGTTATTTTATTTTAAACCCTCAAGATCAAATCATCAACCTCATGACTAGTCTGTAGTATGGGCTTCCCTGGCAGTCCAGTGGTTAGGAGTCTGCATATCCACTGCAGCGGGATAGGGTTTGATCCCTGGTTGGGGAACTAAGATCCTGTATGCTTCACAGAGTAGACAAAACAAACAAAAATATTTTGGGAGATGAACATATAGGCAATAATAACAAATTATTTGATTTTTTTTCTGAAACCTTAATAAAAATATCTCCAAAACTGCTAATCAACCAAAAATACATCCCAATTTTAAACCAATATGGTTTATGAAAATTTCTTGGGCTTTCTTAGAAGGCAGTTTTGTAAAAATCTTGAATGAAAATCTGGACCCAGGCCTTGTTTCTCCAGCACTCCATGGGAGATGATGACTCAGTGGTAACATACTTGCTTACAGTTACTACAGATTTCCAGATGGCAGATCCATGGCTACAGTTGGAACAAGCAAAACTAAGAACTCTAGTTCCTATTTAGTCTTGACAAAGACTTCTTTTACCTTAGCATTTGAAACATTTTATATATATATATATATATAAATGCTTATAGATTTTCATAGTGCCTCTGAGGTTCAAAAGGCAACCTCTCTGTTTCAAAACATCATGTGGTAGTACTTATCTCCATCCTCTTACAGAAGCTGAAATTCTCAATAATTATTATACGAATAATGATAAGCCCTTATATCTGAAAAGTGCTTTCACACAGGGATCTGATTTCATCTTCACAGTGTCTCTGCCCACAATGCTTGGTGTCCCCCGGGGTTCTGTCTATAGTTTTCTCTCTTTCACTCTTCACAGCCTCCCTAGGAAAACTTATCCACACCTGTGGTTTCCACCACCACCTATGTGGTAACGATGCACAAATTTCTATTTTCAGCTTAGTGCTCACAATGGAGGTGCAGATGGACACGTGTACTGAACAAACCCCAGGGGCTGTCTGCAGTAACTGGTACTCAACACATGTAAACTTATGTTCTTTCCCAAGGCTCCTCTCTGTTCAAATTCTCTAGAACAACTAAAAATACCATAATCTATCAGTTATCCAAGCTGCAAATGCAAGTCTCAGCCTCTACCTTTTTTTCACACCTACATAGTAACTAAGTCTTGATGTCTCTTCAGTAGGATTTCCTCTTTCTCATACCAAGATATTTTCACAGCATATGCCCTTAGCTTTATCTTTACTGAACAACTAAAAAAATTCCCTACATGTTTCCCCCATTCATGACTGACTTCATGTCCAGACCACCTTCTAATTCTCCTGCCAGAATAATCCTCCTAATACAAATCCAGTCAGGACATTCCCCTGCTTTAAATCTTAAGAAAAAAATTAAACATGTAATGGTATAAAGCACGGCAATAAGATAAAGTTCAAACTTCCTGATGGAGACTACAGGACCTTAACAATATCACCCCAAATCATATTTTGCTAATCTCACTTTCTCCATACTCTTTACACAGAGATACATTTGCAAGTTCCCAAACAAGATCACTGAGTTTCACTACTTTCATGACGTATTCCAATTAACAGAAACTCCCTACCTTCAACTCACGTGCATAACACTAGTGAGCCCCACTACAGTCTGGGCTCCTCAGGGTAAGGACCTCTCTCACTCACCTTCACGTCTCTAGTAGGCGGTGGTGCACATGAACTTGGTTAAATTAAGTGATGGATATGTCTGTGTAAGAGGGTTTCCCTGGTGTCTCAGATGGTAAAGAATCCTCCTACAGTGCAAGAGACCTGGGTTCAATCGGTGGGTTGGGAAGATCCCCTGGAGGAGGGCACAGCAACCCACTCCAGTATTCTTGCCTGGAGAATCCCATGGACAGAGGATCCTGGTGGGCTACGGTCCATGGAGTCAAAAAGAGTTGGACACGACTAACTAAGCACATGTTTGTAAGATATATAGCAATATCTCCACTTTGCAGAGGTTTGGGAAAGCCATATAATTACAACAAATCCAACTGGTTTAATTACTGAATTTAAATCCTACAGATAAGTCTAGTGCTAATTAGATGTGGAGGGTGTTAAGAGTAAAATGGGTACTAATACATTTTCTATGTAAATGTACATAAAAATATATTGTCAATAACAATTAAAGATGTTCAGTGGCTAAGTCATGCCCAACTCTTTGCAATCCCGTGGACGACAGCACGTCAGGCTTCCCTGTCCCTCACCATCTCCCGGAGTTTGCTCAAATTCCTGTCCATTGAGCCAGTGATGCTACCTAACCATCTCATCCTCTGCCGCCCTTTTCTCCTTTTACATCTCCACAAAAAACTTTCAAAATGTTAAAAAAATAAGTTACACACTCTCTCAAACAAAATATTTGCAACAAGCAATAGAAAAAAAATCATTAATATCCTTAGTATGTGAAAAGGTTTTACAGATAACTTAAGTTCCTGCTTTTTTCAATGACATGGAAGGCAATCACAAATGAGAAACATAAATGACTATAAGTCTGTATAATGTTCAATACCATTGGTAAACATAAGCAATGAACCAACAATGGAATAAAAATTTTAACCAAATTAACAAATATTAAAATGTTACAGCACTTCATCTTACACATAATGGTGCAAAAAATATCCATATTGTGTAAAGAAGTACTTCTTTGTCTTTAAGTTTACCTTTTGCTGAGCTTCACTTTACTTATGATTATATGCCTCTGTTTACCTAATTATGTTGTCAGATGCACCATGAACAAAGCAATACTCCAAAAAGATATGTATGCATGGCTGCTGCTCGGTCACTTCAGTTGTGTCTGACTCTGCAACCCTCTAGACTGCAGCCCGCCAAGCTCCTTTGTCCATGGGATTTTCCAGGCAGAATACTAGAGTGGGTTGCCATGTTTTCCTCCAGGGGATCTTCCTGACCCCGCAATTGAACCCACATCTCCTGCACTGTAGGTGTATTCTTTACCACTGAGCCTCCTAGAAAGCTCTGTATGCATGGGCCCACTTCTTACTCCAGGTGGCCTCCACGGCTACCTGTATGACTGCTGATCGATGTTCCAACAGTGGCCAAGACGGCTGACTACAATTCAGGTCTCACTTACATTACATTGATATTGGGAGTTTTCTAGGCAAATAGGTAGTCCTTTAAAAAACAAATAAATAAACTAACAATTTGAATTATCGCACAGATAACATGTTATTTTTCTACTCAAAAACCTTCAATAACTTTCCTTACTCTACAAGGTTAAGTGACAGCTTCTCAGCTGGATATTCATAACATGGCTCCAATGTACTTTTTATTATCTCATTCTCTAACAAGATTAGACAATATATGCATGTGTGCTAAGTCACTTCAGTCATGTCCGACTCTGCAGCCCTGTGGGCTGAAGCCCACCAGGGTCCTCTATTTATAGGATTCTCCAGGCAAGAATACTGGACTAGGTTGCCATGCCCTCCTCCAGGGGATCTTCCCGACCCAGGGATCGAACTTGAGTCTCTTACATCTCCTGCATTGGCAGACTACATATGCTGTTTACCAAATGCTCCTGAAGCTTTCTTGCTGTCACACATTCCTACACACTGTTTCTTTTGCTGGGAATGTCTTTTTTGCTGCTCATAAATGAGAAAGTTCAAGTCCTATTTATGCTTTAAATCCAACTACCAAAACTATCTCTTTCACTTAGTTTTCCCACATTGATAAAATAAGCATAATAAATGAAACTCATAGAAAAAGAGATCAGATTTGTGGTTACCAGAGTTGGTAGGAAAGGCGGGGGTGGCGGATAAAGTGATCAAAATATACAAACTTGCAGTTAGAAGACAAGTACTCGGGATGTATGTGTATGCGTGCTCAGTCGTGTCTGACTTTTACAACCCCATGGACTGTAGCTTGTCAGAGTCCTCTGTCCATGGGATTCCCCAGGCAAGAATACTAGAGTGGGTTGCCATTCCCTTCTCCAGAGGATCTTCCCGACCCAGGAGTCAAGCCCACATCTCCTGTACCAACAGGTGAAGTCTTTACCATTGAGCCACCTGGAAAGCCCACAGGGATGTAATGTACAACATGATTAATATAACTAACACTTAGTATCTATGTTATATATGAAAGTTGTTAAGCGAGTAAATCCTCAGATCTCTCACCACTAGAGACTGTTTCCTATTTCCTTAATTCTGTATGTATATGAGATTACAGATGATCACCAAAATTACTGTATTTATCATTCACGATATATGTACATCCAATCACTTTGCTATATACCTTAAATTTCTACCACATTGTATGTCAATTATACCTCAATAAAACTTGAAAGAAGAAAGAAAACAGAATGGGAGAGGGAGGAGAAGGGACGGGAAGGGAAAGAAAGGGAAGGGAAGGGAGGAGGAGGATAGGGAAAAGAGAATAAAAAGAAAAAATGTGTAACTTTTTCTAAGAGCTTCATGTATTTGTGTACAGGATTCTCTCTTCCACTACTGCTGTCTCTCCTTCAATGGTAAACATCTGCTCTAAAGTGAAAGAATTTTGCAAAATGTAATTGTCCACGGGGTCACAGAGTCAAACATGACTGAGCAACTAACACACACACACACACATTGTCCAGATAAAGTATTCAGTGCTTTCTCTCTATGACACTGAAAGGCACTAGGAGAAGCTATCTCCTAACACAATATCCTCTGTGGTCTTTTCATTTGAAATACAAAAATACTGGTAATAAAATTGATTTTTTTTCCTGTGCTTTAAAGCATTTTATTGTAAAATAAAGCAGAGATCCAGAAAACCACAGAAAATATAGAATGTGATGAATTATAGAAATTCATATTTCTATTCATATAGAAATATAAAACCCCTATAACCTCCTCTCAGGTCAAGAAACAGAACTTTGGCAGTCACCACAGAAATCTCCAGATGGTAAGACTTGCTGTACCTCAGGTCAATTAAAATCCCCCCTTTCCCTTGAATGTAATCATATCCTGACTCTTTTAAGTCCTTTCTTTTATTTCTTTATATTCTATCCAAGTGTGCATTCCTTGACATATAGCTTAGTTTTGTGTCTCACACCAAATAAGTTTCTTAGACCTATAAGTTTCCCACAGTGTGGACTTTACCCACAGTGAAGTCTTAAATGTCCCTACGGTTGATTTTGAATACAATTTCAAGAACCAATGACTCTCTGAATTATAAGTAAATTAAACCAAATGATGAAAAAAAAAAAAAAAACTAACTTACCCTGGCCTAGTCCAGGGTAAGACCCCTAATTTTACAAATTCAGCACTAATAATTGGGCTAAAGGAGTCAGACAGGATATCCAAATATTTCACTAGTCAAATATCATTTAAAATAATAGCCTCAGGGATATATTTTGTGAGCTTTATTTTCTTTAATAATAGAGTCATTTTCCACATTTATGGAGAATTAACACTAAAATATATTTTTTGCATTCCTAAAAAATTAACATCTACCAAAATAAGGGCTTCCCAGGTGGTTCAAGTGGTAAAGAATCCACCTGCCAGTGCAGGAGACATGTGTTCAATCCCTGGATCAGGAAAATCCCCTGGTGAAGGAAAGGGCAATATATATACTCCAGTATTCTTGCCTGGAAGATCCCACAGATGGAGGAGCCTGGGGGGGGCTACAGCTCATGTGGCCATCAAGAATCTGATGTGACTGAGCACACTCGCATACCGAAAGGTAGCGGGCTGGGGGTGGGGGAGCATGCTTGTGACAGGATAGAAGACCTGGTGATCTGATGTATCTTTTGCCTGTTACGCACAACAAGGGTTACACACGCACAGAGCCGAAGGGTAGCAATTATTAGCATGCTCCAGGTCAGAGAAGGGCAGGTGATGGATATATTATCAAACAAAAATACATTATCTGGGACAGGAGACATGATAATTTAAAGAAAATAAGCTGACAGCTTGTAAAAAATATTTGCCTCCTTCTGCCATTTATCATGCCCATAACTCCTTACAACTGAGACATGAAACATTAAACAGGGAATATTGATGTTAGGTTTTATGTACTCTTCATATCAAATTATCACATGCAGTTCTTAAAATATCTCTATGATACCAAATAAACTATCACTGTCTCCATTTTACAGAGTAGAAAATAAAGGATTGAGAAGTTAAGTAGCTTGACTAAGAAATTCTTGGAAGTATAGAGAACTACAGCATTGATGCAGAGTACAGCCAGGGCTCTCCAGCTGGCGTTAGTAGTAAAGAACCCGACTGCCAATGCAGGAGACTTAAGAGATGTGGGTTCAATCTCTGGGTTGGGAAGATCCCCTGGAGGGGGCATGGCAACCTACTATAGTATCCTTGCCTGGAGAATCACATGGACAGAAGAACCTTGTGGGCTATGGTTCACAGGGTCACAAAAAGTCGAACACTACTGAAGCAACTTAGCATTCCATGCTGTGGAATGGTCCACAGACCAAAAGCAGCAGCGGCACCTTGCCAGTCACTCCCCAAACCTAGAGAATCACAATCTATGGAAGTAGAACTCAGGAATCTGTACTGCAACAAGCTATCCGGATGATTCTTAATCACAGTAAAGTTTGAGGCACACTGATGTAAAGGGAAGATCAAGAGTTTTAAAGCCAACAAAACTGAGCTTAAATTAGAACTTTTAGAATTACGAAGATGAAGAAATCATCATGTAAGTAAAGCATTTAAGATAGCATTCAGCAGAAACAGTCACGCCTTACACAATAATCATTCCTTTGAACCATCAGTGGATCTACTTACAGGAAGACATCTGGGCTCCTGGGGGAAACAATCAGGTTCCTTCCCTACTCACCAGAATTGAGACCCATAAAGAGTGGAATGAGAGTTCTTTTCCAGACTTAAGGCCAATCCTGTAAGAACATGTTATCAGTGTACTTTATCCACTTGAGGGACCGTGCAGAAGTCATTTAAGCATTCACTTTTATAATATATACTTCTATAGGGCTGTATTTTGTGTGCTGTGTTCAAGGCTGATGCTATAATGCAGACACAACTGGCAAGGTTTCTACCATGAAAGAACTGGAAGGCTAGGTAGGAAATAGATGGTCATCAAATAATCCAAGATATACATAGACTTCAGCAAAGTATGGTAAGTACTCTAAAGGATGGGTCTGATAAATGAGAATTTATACATGGGGCCAGATCTAGAACTGATGCTTTTGAATTGTGGTGCGGGAGAAGACTCTTGAAAGTCCTTTGAACAGCAAGATCAAACCGGTCAATCCTAAAGGAAATCAACCCCAAATATTCATTGGAAGGACTGATGCTGAAGCTGAAACTCCAATACTTTGGCCACCTGATGCAAGGAGCTGACTCACTGGAAAAGACTGATGCTGGGGAAGATGGAAGGCTAAAGGACAAGGGGGAAGCAAAGGATGAGATGGTTGGATAGCATCACTGACTCAATGGACATGAGTTTGAACAAACTCCAGGAGACAGTGAAGGACAAGAAAGACTGGTGCGCTGCAGTCCATGGGGTCACAAAGATTCAGACATGACTGAGTGACTCAACAACAATGAGATCTAGAATATGGGGGTAAGGGTGACCTTTAGGAAGGATGAAGATTTGAGATGAGACCTGAAGGATGAGTAGGACTTAACCAGATGAAGGGTTAGTAGGGGTCACTGTAGAGAAAAGACTATCTTGAAAATAAATCGGATGTTTTGAGGCCATGAGGAGGGTGTAGCTCATATAGGGAAAATTCAGAGGGTACAGCGGACGGTGACACTAGAGGAGCAGGCTGCAGTCAGATTACACATGAGCAGGCGAAATATATTTGGAGCAAAGGGGATTGTTTCAAGCATTTAAGCAGATACATGACATTATTGTCAGCTTCCCTGGTAGCTCAGGGGTAAAGAATCCCCTTGTCAATGGAGGAGATGTGGGTTCAATCCCTGGGTCAGAAAGATCCCCTGGAGAAGGAAATGGAAACTCATGCTAGTATTTCTGCTTGGGAAATACCATGGACAGAGAAACCTGGCAGGCTACAGTCCATGAGGTGGAAAAAGAGTCAGACACAATTTAGCGGCTAAACAGCAGCAGCAGCATGACATCAAAACCAGAGTTGAAAGATCTATCTCTGGTAGCATTACAGAAAATAGGAGTAGGTCAAGAATCGATGGAAGAAGCCCCCTTTAGGAATATATTACAGTCGGCCCGCAAGAAAGAAAAGGCATCTTGTGTTAGAGCAGAAATAGAAGAGGTCGAAGAAAAAGCAGGATTTGCAAAAGGCTTACAGACTGCAGGTTATAGTGCCAAACAGTGTCACAGAAGAGCAAGGCTCGTTTTGGAACCTCCAAAACTATACACATGGACACATCAAGCCACTGAAGCCAGGCTTTCCACCTGGACCTACAGAGTTATTAACCTTGATAAAAAACAGAGAGAGAAATGGCACTTTTCAGCTGAGGATGAAATAGAGGTTTGTGCAGATGACAGACAGATACCAGAGAAGGCTTATCTAGCAAGAGTGCCTAAGAGTGTGAGGTAGTGGGGTCAAAAATCTAGTTCATCACTACGTACAGAAAGAGCCACACATCGTTTTTCATACACCTCTTATCCACTGAAGCTCCAACTACAACATTAACAAGAGAAACCAACATTAACAGTGTCTATTTGGGAACCATTAGGGTGGTTGGGGAGAAATTCCAGGGGGTAAAAAGACACAATAGAAAGAGGCTGGATTTAGGCAGACTTCTGCTTCAATATTTGTTCTAGCACTTACCAACTATAATACCTTGGAAAGTGCCTGTACATTTGAAATTTTCAGTTTTCTCATGTGTTAAAAAGGGTAATTCCAGCTCCCTCTGATTTCTTGTAAAAAGTGGAATTAACATAATTGAAATACCTACTATAGTAGCTAACTCACAGTGCTAAAAATTATTAATAATTATTATAAGGATGTATAGATGATAATATCAAATATTTACTGGAATCTTACTAAATACCATGTTGTCTGCTAAAACCATAACACAGATTAATTTATATAATCTTTAATATGATCCCATAAAGTGAGTAACATAATTACAGATAAGAAAGGTAGAAGCTCAGTGATAGTAACATGCCCAATATCAGAAAACTATTAAGTTGTAGAATCTAGATTCAAGTCCAGGTATTTTGATTCCAGATTCCTCCCATTTTTAACCACTGTGAGCCATTGTCTCTTTTATACTCTAGAGAAATAAGGTGTTACAGAAAGAAGATTTTTTTTGTTTTTTAAGGAAAAAAAAAAAAAACAAACATCAAAAAGACCAGTGTTAAGTGCTTGATGTACTATCTACCAGCAATGACTCTGGAGAGAGATCACTTAGTCTCTTTTACTTTTAGTTATCTCAGCTCTGAAACAGGGATTTAAACAAACATTGTATCTGTAGTTGCCCACCTCTGCAGCTAAAACATACTTGATGTCTAATAAATAAAAGTTAAAAGTGTATGAATGAGTCTCCATGATATGACTTAAAAATCTTCTCTTATCAGTGTGTGTCAATCTGATGGACTAGATCGAGTACAGGTTTCTGCAGCCTGGAAAGTAAGTGTCAGCAGTGAGAACATCGAAGAGTCGGGGCAAGGGCTCCAGCCTGACTTCTGTGTGTTTGGATGGTCTCCTATCCTGACATACCTGCACAGGGAGAGAGCAAGGAATTGAACCTGAGATACAGCAAGCTAAAAACCTCATTTCCTCTTTCTTTGAGCTAGTATAGAGTTTTAATGCTAAAATGAAGGTATTGATAGACAAGATTTATGAAAAATTATAATCAATTTTCTGAGGAAATGGAGTCATTTCTAAATCTTACCACAAGAAAGCGAAAAGACCAAAAGACACGTGTCACTAGTAGGGCTACCCATCTGCAGTTCAAGCACAAGCTTCAATATGCAGTTTTTAAACCCAAAGGGAATGCAAAGCTCAGATCTGTTTTCACAGGAGGCTAACTGCTGACTGAAGATGTGGCATTTAAAGCATACACCATGGAAATGAGATTGTCTGAATCACAGCTTCTTCAGGCCTACTCAATCCACCCTGATTGACAGGTCCAACTTCATTTATACAGAGAAGATTCCTTTCATGAGAAAATTCAACATATGACTAACTGGGAGATGGAGATAAGTGTTAAGGAATGACATTTCCAACACATGATAGCATTTGGAAAGTACAGATGATTAAAAAATACACAAACACACGCAGAGTTGGTTGTAGGTTTTTTCCCTGTTTCCATAGACTGGTCCACAGAATAACACAAATAAGACTGTAAAGGAGAATCTGTGCCGATGTTCAAAAAACAGTTCAACTCAATATATATTTACTGCAGGCTTACCATGCACCAAACACTGGTCTCACAAAACAAGTACTTTGCCTTAAGGGGTTTACATGCGAGTAAGTCAGTATCACAGAGTGCGTTTGGAGCTAAAATTGAGCAGCGTAGACAAGAAAGAGTGGAAGGTGACTAATTTTGCCTGGGGCAAAGAACAATTCACGCAGGAACTTAAACTAGTATATGATTTTGAAGGTCAAATAAGAATTCTCAACAGGGACCACATTGGAATAGAGCAGAAAAGAAGGCTTTCCATTCCAGTGAGACAGGCCTGCACCCACATGGCAGGTGTGTATTCTGCCAAGATGGTATAAATATTTAGGTTCACTGGGGAAAGTGGTCATCATTTGAGAGGCAGTGAACTTCAATGCAGAGGTTAGAGGACAGTTAGTAGTGTGTGTGTGCAAGTCACTTAACCTCCCTGGACCTCAGCTGAGAGTTGAAACTTGGAATCTCTAAGTTCCTGTCTAAGGCAAACGTTCAATGATTGTGTTAAGATCCTAGAAATAAAGGGCTAGACAGCGCCCTATCTATTCATCTCAAAGCCTAGATAGGGAGAGAGACTGCTAACCACACTGGTGGTAAAAACCCCACAGCATACCTTGATCAACGATCTGATTAACCCTGGAAAGAAAGGATCACACCCTAGCCTCTAGGTCAGCACTACCCAAGAGAAATACAATGGGGCCCAAAATGTGAGCCACATATGTAGTTTTAAAATTCCTAGTAATCTGAGCAGAACAAAAATAAATAATTTTAATTTTAATACTATATTTATGCCAGCAAATTTGGAAAACTCAGCAGTGGCCACAGGACTGGAAAAGGTCAGTTTTCATTCTGATCCCAAAGAAAGGTAGTGCCAAAGAATGCTCAAACTACCACACAATTGCACTCATCTCACACGCTAGTAAAGTAATGCTCAAAATTCTCCAAGCCAGGCTTCAGTAATATGTGAACCGTGAAATTCCTGATGTTCAAGCTGGTTTTAGAAAAGGCAGAGGAACCAGAGATCAAATTGCCAACATCCTCTGGATCATGGAAAAAGCAAGAGAGTTCCAGAAAAACATCTATTTCTGCTTTATTGACTATGCCAAAGCCTTTGTGTGGATCACAATAAACTGTGGAAAATTCTGAAAGAGATGGGAATACCAGACCACCTGACCTGCCTCTTGAGAAACCTATATGCAGGTCAGGAAGCAACAGTTAGAACTGGACATGGAACAACAGACTGGTTCCAAATAGGACAAGGAGTATGTCAAGGCTGTACATTGTCACCTTGTTTATTTAACTTATATGCAGAGTACATCATGAGAAACGCTGGACTGGAAGAAACACAAGCTGGAATCAAGATTGCCAGGAGAAATATCAATAACCTCAGATATGCAGATGACACCACCCTTATGGCAGAAAGTGAAGAGGAACTAAAAAGCCTCTTGATGAAAGTGAAAGTGGAGAGTGAAAAAGTTGGCTTAAAGCTCAACATTCAGAAAACGAAGATCATGGCATCCGGTCCCATCACTTCATGGGAAATAGATGGGGAAACAGTGGAAACAGTGTCAGACTTTATTTTTCTGGGCTCCAAAATCACTGCAGATGGTGACTGCAGCCATGAAACTAAAAGACGCTTACTCCTTGGAAGGAAAGTTATGACCAACCTAGATAGCATATTCAAAAGCAGAGACATTACTTTGCCAACAAAGGTTCACCTAGTCAAGGCTATGGTTTTTCCTGTGGTCGTGTATGGATATGAGAGTTGGACTGTGAAGAAGGCTGAGCGCTAAAGAATTGATGCTTTTGAACTGTGGTGTTGGAGAAGACTCTTGAGAGTCCCTTGGACTGTAAGGAGATCCAGCCAGTCCATTCTGAAGGAGATCAGCCCTGGGATTTCTTTGGAAGGAATGATGCTAAAGCTGAAACTCCAGTACTTTGGCCACCTCATGCGAAGAGTTGACTCATTGGAAAGGACTCTGATGCTGGGAGGGATTGGGGGCAAGAGCAGAAGGGGACGACAGAGGATGAGATGGCTGGATGGCATCACTGACTCGATGGACGTGAGTCTGGGTAAACTCCGGGAGTTGGTGATGGACAGGGAGGCCTGGCGTGCTGCTATTCATGGGGTCGCAAAGAGTCGGACACGACTGAGTGACTTATCTGACCTGATCTGATCTGATCTGATATTTAAACCTACATATTCAAAATATTATAATTTCAAAATACAATCAAGAAAAGTTTGAAATAGTTTACTTTTTCCCCCTTGGAAAGTCTTTAAAAGCCAATATATATTTGACACTTATTAATAATGCACTTCAATTCAAACTAGTCACACTCCAAGGGCTCAGCAGCCAATGTGACTGACTGGTGGACACTTTTCTGGATAGCACAGCTGTAGGGTGTATCTTCAGAAACTGCTAGACAGCTCCAGGGACGTCCACATTACTCTACCACATGAAATTAGGTTTGAAATTAATTGTTATTGTTGAATTTTATGTCAACTCTCAGGGCTTTGTTTCCTAAGGAGTGTCCCCTGAGAGTAGTAGCATTTTCCTCTACTTTAATTCAGTTGCTCAGTCATGTCCGACTCTTTGTGACCCCATGAATTGCAGCACATCAGGCCTCCCTGTCCATCACCAACTCCCAGAGTTCACACAAAGCCATGTCCATCAAGCCAGTGATGCCATCCAGCCATCTCATCCTCTGTTGTCCCCTTCTCCTCCTGCCCCCAATCCCTCCCAGCATCAGGGTCTTTTCCAATGAGTCAACCCCTCACATGAGGTGGCCAAAGTATTGGAGATTCAGCTTTAGCATCAGTCCTTCCAATATATCTCAGCAAAAGGAAGACTGGAAATTTGCTTTCACACGACATTGGGGGTTGGGGGTGGACGTCACTGGAGAAGGAAGGAATTTACCACTGCCTCAATTTCCCTTCCATATAAGACACTTTGAAGGGCTTGTAACTATTAGCATACATTAATTGTACAATGGAATCCATGTCTATGGGATAGACATTAGCATCTCATTTCATGGATAAGAAAACTAAGGCTTACACCAAGGCTAAACAACTAGCTCAGACTCACACAGTTAGAAAGAGGTGGAGAAGGACTTCAGAATAAGGGTTATGATACTTAAAAGCCTCACAGATTCACAAAGCTGGAAAGAAGTGGAGAAGGAATTCAACCAAGGGCTATGATATTTAAGAGACAGGGTTACTAGAGCTAACCCTATTTGGTCACATAAAATTTCAGAGCATTATAGTCTGAATAGTCCAGCATCCTGAAATTCCTCTTCTGACCATGAAAGCCCTGCATCTAGGCACCTCTTCACAAGCCTGGGCTAATTCTTTCCTAAGCAGTACTTGACATTTATGTCTCTCAGTTGCTTTACCTCTAGAAAAGCTAGACAACTAAACCCTCTCTCTCATTTCTTCCTAAGACTACTAAATCAAAACTGGTCCCAACACTTTTGCCCGTAAACCAAGCAGCCACATTTTCACTCTTTCTGATTACCAAAGCTTTTGTATGAACACTCAAGAAGAAAAGTCTGGGGCTCCGCAAAGCAGTATGGTATGGATGGCAAAGACTGGCCCTGTCAACTTCTCGTGTGTGAACTGGACACATTAACGTGCCTCTCTGAGTCTCAGTTTCACAGTCTGTTAAATGAGGGCAGCAGCAATACCTGACAGGCTTGTTATAAGGATTAAAATAAAAGACAATGACGTTCCTAGCACACAGGAAGCACTCCTTGGGTCAAGGCCTTCTTTTCTTTCGCAACACACTGACCATCAATGACCCTGTTATGTTTTGCTGCTCTTTCAACTCATTCCCAATAGTTGGCCTCTTCCCCAGGAGTATTATCTGTCTATGTGCAGAGGCTCAATAAGAAATACACACGGAAATAGGACCTCAGGCCTTTCCCCCCACCCCAGCTTGCTCAGCGGAACTGAAGCGAAGAGGACAGACATTCATGTGTGTTCTTTTTCTCTGGAGGATATATTATCCCCTACTTAAAATTGTGTCAAAAATACTCTGGCCAGAATGTTCCTGAGGGATTTTACAGCACTGACCATCCCGCTCGCCCAGCCAAAGCTTTACATCCTGCCTCTAGCCATTTCTGTCTTACAGGCTCTGCAGACTGTGGTGCACACCAGGGAACGTGGCTTTGTTTAGCCCTGAAGGAGGGGATAATGAGAGAAGAGGTGAGAATCACCCAGTGCTGCAAAAATTGATGTTATTGACTGTTGGACTCAAGGAAAGAGAAAACAGCCTTGCTGAGGCTGGTGGACTGGAAGGAGGAAAGGAACCAGAAGTGGCAGCAGAGCCTACGTAATGGGAATGGGCAGACAGCACTGACTGAGGGAGTCTCATTACTGAGCAAGTTTGGTCTCAGCAATCCCCACACACCCCCAGTCGGCTTCAACCATTTTGTAAAACTTTCTTCTAACCTATTTACCTGCACTTTAAAACAATGTCTTAGATCTGATGGAAAATGTGAGTGGATTTCATGGTACTGGTTAGGTTTCCATTTTTATTTATTTAGGTTTTTTTTTCCTTATGTGCTATTTGCAATAACTGAATTTTTAGAACTCATCAAATGCTACTCTAAAAGCTTTATTAGAAAATCTTCTTCAGACAGAATGATTTTATGTCAAATTAAATTAAATTCAATAATCCATTACCTAAAACACACAGACATAGATACCGTTTCTTAATAATGCCTCTGTTCCTTGTATAGAATACAGTGTTGAAGAAGATATGAAATTCACATTCTAATAAAAACAAACAAGAATAAACACCTCCAATATAAGGGATACACATTACACTAGTAATACAAGGTGCTACATTAGTTATACAAAGTATAGCAAGGGTTTCACTAAGAGTAGAAAGTAATATAAAATAATAAACAAAAAACATAGGCAACAGAGAAGTTTCACGTGGGAGAAGATAAGCACTGGCAGAGTCCAGAGGCAGGGAGAGAAATGGTAAGTGTAGGGAGAGAAAAGGCAAATGCCTTTCTAAACAATTACAATCACCATTCTAAAAGCTTTAAGGACTTCATTAAATTCTCCTTGAACAATTTAACCTGCATTTATAAATTTAATATATTAAATTTACTTTAAAGTACTTTGTCTGAAAAACAAAGTTTCCCAAGTAGTTAAATAATTCCTTTATATCTAGTAAATGCAACGTAAAATATGGGAAGTTTTAAGCTTTATATGTTTCAATGCAAATAAGAAATGGTAAGAGACTCTATATCATTCATCTTACAGTCTCAAGTCAAAATCAGTTCCTTGACATTCTAAAAGCGGTGTTAAATACTCTCTCTAAAAAGACAAGTACATACACTACTAAATATATGTAATTATTATATAGCAAAACATTCATAAAAAGGTTTAATTTCCTTCATTATACTATGGAATTCCCTCAGTCATGTCCAATTCTTTGCAACTCCAGGGACTACAGCCTGCCATACTTGTCTGCCCATGGGGATTCCCTAGGCAAGAACACTGGAGTGGGTTGCTATTCCCTTCTCCAGGGGGTCTTCCTGACCCAGGGGTCTTGCTTTGCAGGTAGATGCTTTACTGTCTGAGTCACCTGGGTGAGCTCATTAATCTATAATTAATCAAAATATTTTTCCAGATTAAAAACCACTGCCCACTAAGGAAGCAATTATTCAAATTCTCTGGTTGATTTCCCAAGAAATTTTAACAATTTCATATTTTGTTGATTGAGGTTGTAAATATGTAGAGATCTTGGCTAGGCAATGTGTAACTACAGTTATTGAGAATGACTTTTCTCATCTCCTCAATGATAAGACTAACTATTGTTTTATAATCACTATCTTATGAACTCCAAAATTTTAGGAAGGAATTTGGTTCTACCTTTTGTCCCCTGGATTCAAAATATATCATAAAGGAATCATCAGCTACACAAATTCACAACTACCAAGTTTAAAGCAAACTCTCATCACTGCTTCAGCTGGAGTTTCATTGACTTTCTTAAAATATTTCAACATCTTTTGAATAGATCCAGAGTATCTCTGAGGCTTCGTTTGTTTAAATTCTTGTTCATGATATTAGATGGATGTTATGATTATCATATCAACTAAGACATTAGAAACTAAACATCAGAAAAACTGATCATCATCTAGAAGTATAGCAGACTATTTTTCTAAGTGGACATGGATTTCAAACCTAGGTTTTCCACCAAACATCCAGTTTCCACTTCTCCTCTATGTCATGAGGAATGAAAAGGTAAAAGGACACAAGAAGTGGAAGAAATCATTCAAAGGTAGACTCTTTAGGATTTGTGAGCTGATTAAATATCCACCGGCACTGGAGAGTTAAAAATAATTTCAGTGTTTCTACTCTAAATGCCTAGGAGATCTGGTTGACTTCTTTCTAAAATAGTCACACACACACACACACACACACACAGACGCATGCACACACGCACATGCACGCACACACACCCCCCAACAGCTCAGAGCACATTATTTGGAGGTGTAGGTGTGGAGACAGTGTTAGGGGACTAGCTAGAGAAACATATCTGCATTTACTATACATATTTTCCCTGTTTGAAGTTCAATTCAATGATCCTTTTGAAACTCAGACTCACCGTATATTTTTTCCAAACTGTATCTCATTTCAAAGCTATTCCAAGGTTGCACTTGAAAGCTTTCTATCCTCTGCTGAATAGTAATGGTCTGAGAAAAACAATGCTTTCAGTCCCTACCTACCTTTATCTATTTACTTAAAAAAAAAAAAAAGTTTCCCACTTATGCAGCCATTTTAAAAGATGCTTATGGAGAATTATTAATGACATGACGATATCTTTATGATACTGGTATTGAGTGAAAACACAGGATACAAATAATATACCTTAATCCTAGATATGTTCCACATATAAGACATCATATTCATAAAAATACACTTACACGCATGAAGAAAAAGTGAAAAGAATGAGTTCTAGGTTATGAGCAAGTATACATTTTTGTCCTTCTTGGTATTTACATAATTTCTATAATGAACATATATTACTTCTATAATCTTAAAAACAGTTGAGGACTTCCCTGGTGGTCCAGTGGTTAAGAATCTACCTGCTAATTCAGGGGACAAGGGTTTGATCCCCAGTCCAGGAAGACGCCACATGCCTCAGGGAAGCTAAGCTGGTATGCCACAACTACTGAAGCCCGTGAGCCCTAGAGCTGGTGCTCCTCAGCAAGAGAAGCCACTGCAATAAGAAACCCACACACACAACTAGAGAGCCCGTGTTCACCACAGCTAAAGAAAGCCCGTGTGCAGCAAGGAAGATCCAGTTGCAACTGTAAAGAAATAAACATTTATTTTTGTTAAGTTCAGATGCAATGCATACTTTTTATAACTGATTCCTAAGTTTACTTTTCCTAAAAGGTCTGAAAGACTGCAGATGATAAATCAATTGACTAAACATGCAACCCACATGCACAGGGCTCTAGAAAGATTCAAGAATCTACGTCAGGAATCCACCTCATTCCCCTCCTTCCAGGCTCACAGCATACTACTTGACCTCACTTTCCTCTTTGAATCCAGGTACAACCTTAAGAAAAGAAACACATCCAGGTATATCTTAATGAACAAATAAGTCCATGTATACTTTTTAAAAGAATATGCAAGTCTAAGTACACCCATTAGAAATTAAATAATAAATAAAATAAGACTCAATATTTGTCTCCTGCTATTCACCTCAGTTTCATTTTTAAAAGCGTATTTCCTCAGTGTCTTCCAATTAAATTCTGCCTATTTAGAAAGTCCCCAAGCCTTTTATGAGTCTAAAAAAAAGATCTAGTTTACCTCTGAGAAATATTTAGGGCCAGACCTTCTCAGGGTCAAATGTCTCCTTGTTTTATTGCTCATCTTTCCCTTCTCAATTCTTGAAAGCTAGGTTCTCCAAACAACACCAATTTATCCTGGGGAGTTTTATTATCTTATTTACTGAACTAATAACAGGTGCAGAGTTGAGCAAACAGGCCTCTTTCAAAGGGCACCTATACTTCAGTTTGTTTTTAATGTCTCTTCAGTATGAGCACCCCTAAATTCATGGGAGGGTACAGGTTACCAGGCCCATGAGAATTCTTCTGGCTGATGGAAAAAAACTATGATACAAGCAAATCAGCGGACACTGGGCTCTGTATCAGATGCTAAATCTAAGAAGCCAGAGGACAGTTCAACAGAATTACTGAAAATAAGAGATGCAAGAGGGAATCAAAAGCCAGAGTACCAAGAATCAGAGCAAGGGTCAAGAGCAAGACAGGTGTCCTTCCAGGCACTGCCTGTCCCAGGCACTGGGTCCCGCGTCTGGCATTTATTCTGGTGCTAGAAGTTCCTGCCTGTGTGGCCCTGGATAACTATACCTCTGGGACTGTGTCCCTTTACCTGTAAAATGGGTTTATTAACCAAACTCCTCTTAGGGTCACAGGGAAGATTAGATGATTCGAAGTACTTTGAACAGTGCCTGACCCGTCATAAGCACTCTGTGAATACTAGCTCCTGCTAGGAGGCATGCTAAGCTATGCAGATGGATAGGCAAAATCTCAACGGTGAAGTCGCTCAGTCGTGTACGACTCTTGGCGACCCCATGGACTGTAGCCTACCGAGTGTAGGCTCCTCTGTCCATGGGATTTTCCAGGCAATAGTACTGGAGTGGATTGCCATTTCCTTCTCCAGTGGATCTTCCCAACCCAGGGATCGAACCCGGGCCTCCCCCATTGTAGACAGATGCTTTACCGTCTGAGCCACCAGGGAGGGAAAGAAGTACTGAACCATGAATTCCCAGATGAGGATACTAATTGGTAAACGAACCAAGTTATAGGGGCAGTTTCCCTGTGTTTAGTGCGGGACTTCCACACATTTTCTGCTTACAGTTGACTGGCTATTGTAATCCATCACCTTTCACTTGCATATTCCTAATTGAGGCTCTGTGTTCCTCAAAGAGGGGAACACATTATAGGGTTTTTCAAATTGTTACTTATGACCTACTCTGTACTCTTTCATGTTCAGTAATAAAGGTAAATGAAGAAAACAGTTTTAAAGTAGTCAGTATAAATTATATTTCAACTATTTTTATCATTATAATACATTTAGTAAAAATGTTGATCAAAATTATAGGAAAGAAATAAATCTTTAAAATGTAAAAATAGAATAGAATATACCAAAATGCATATCTTTTGATAAAGTTAAGTAGTGCTTTGTGAACCTTGTATAGAGTTGCAATCTCGTAACTGAGTCATTTTATTTTTAAATTTATTTTTCATTGATGGAACATTGCTTTGTAATTTTATGTTGGTTTCTGCCATACAACAGGAATCAGGAATCAGTCATAATTTCATATATATATATATACACACACACACACACACACCTTCTCTCCTGATCCTCCATCCCACTGCTATACAGAGATGAAATTTTTGATTTATATTCTTTGTGGACTGCAGTCCAGAAAGTTTTAAATATTGACTACTTTGGTTATATATGTTACTTTGGCAAATATTAACGTATAACAGTTGCTCAACAAACTTGCTGACTCACTGCTTTTACTTCCAAACATAAACTATAAGACAGTCCTTCCCAAATTTGTCTTATGATAAGAATCACCTAGGGTCATTTCCAGATTCTCAGAGATTCTGAGTTTGGAGAAACACTATTATTTACTCTCATTAGTTCCATCCCTCGGTCATGTCCGACTCTTTGCAACCCCATGGATGACAGCATGCCAGGCTTCCCTATAAGAAGAGGTAATAACCTGCTATTGGAAAATAAATTTGTTGAAAGCAAAATTTGTTCTCCTCGTTGTATGTCTATTTTTATTTACTGGTATTATACCTAATCCAAAGAGATACTCTATAAAATACATCCAGTTGTTTGAACAGTGAACATTCATTTATTCAGCAAGTATTTATTGATCATTTGCAACAAAATCATGTAAGACATGATCCCTGCCCTCTAGTAGCTCAGTGTAGATTTATTTCAGAACTATGGTGGGGTCCCCTGAGGATCAGATGATCTTAAGCCAAAAATAAAAGGAGACTTGAATGCACATATGTGACATAAGTCTTGGGTAATCTACCCTTCAGAATGTTCACAGGATTAAAAAGCACTAAAACTGCAATGGATAGAGGAGCCTGGCAGTTGATAGAGGAGTTGATGGGGCTGCAGAGTCGGACACGACTGAGCACATGAGTACGGAGAAACTGCAATGGCAACCACATGCAGAAGCCCTCTTCTCTAGTTAATACCATTCAAATACAGAGGAGCTGAGAACCAGCCCCACACAGCTGAGGAGAACTTGGTATCAGGGCAGGACAGGAGAAAGAAGATAAATCCAAAAGAAAATTTCTTCACAGAACTGGACAGCCTGTCCCCAGTCTTACTGGCACTAACTTGATCCAAACTATTAACTTCTTTCACCTGAATTATCACAAGAAGTTCTAACTGGTCTTCCTCTGCCAACCCCTGTCCCCTTAAAGTCTCTTTTAAACACAGTAGCCTGAGCAACCTTATGACTCCTCCGCTTAAAACCCTGCGAGCTTCCCATTTCACTGGAAGAAGCTGAACCTACAAAGCTTGACATGATCTGCTCACTCTGACATTCTCCTGAACTTCCTCTTGCTAGCCACACTGGCTTCTTAGACGTTCCTTAAAATGTCATCTCAAGGCTCCTGCGCTTTCTGCTACCTTTCCCTACATGGTTAGTCCCTTCACACCCTTTACGTCTTTCATCAAAAGTCCCCTTCCTAGTGAGACAGACCCTCACTAACCACTTCACCTAAAACTAACTTCAGCCCCTTTCCACAGTCACGTTTTTGACTGATGGCCCTTCCATGTTTTGCTTTTCTTTTCAGCATTTATCAGTGGTAGCACGTATTTTACTTACCTGTGTTTTTAATTGTCTGTTTAGCTTACAAGCATGTACATGGTATAAGGATAGGGATTATTGTCTATTTTATTTCACCCTCTATACCTCTGTGTCTAGCTACTGACCTGACACATAACAGATGCTCATTAAATATCTGGTGAATGAATGAATGCAGAATACAGAGAAAAGCCTCATGCTTTTACTCTAACCACCATTTACAAGAAAGAAGAGAAGAAACAGTAAAATCAGACTAAGTAAAACATATGCAATTTTATTATTTACTTACGTCCTTACTTTACTAAAAAAAAAAAAAAAGATTTGGGGTATGGATGACAATAAATTACAGTGTCACACATCTCTATTATCTATTTAGGAAGGTTTTCAAAAGTTTAGAGTGGAACAGACCTAATTTAAATGTAGGCTTCATAAACACCTAATATTTGTTTAACATTAGATAAGTTATTTTTGTTCCCTAAACTTTAGTTGGGGCTTCCCTTGTAGCTCAGTCATTAAAGAGTCTGCCTACAGTGCAGGAGACCTGGGTTCAATCTCTGGGCCAGGAAGATCCCCTGGAGAAGGAAATGGCAACCCACTCCAGTATTCTTGCCTGGAGAATCCCATGGACAGAGGAGCCTGGCGGGCTGCAATCCATGGGGGTCACAAGAGTAGGACACAACTTAGCGACTAAACCACAACCACCACCACCACCAAACTTTAGTTTTACTCATCTACAAAATAATGATGATAATACTTCTCTCACAGCCCACTGGAAAGAATTTTGAGAGAACAGGTGCAAAGTTACTGGTGTAGTCCTGGCTCGTGCCAAGAGCTTAAAAACGATAGCTATTTTTCATTTTGCTGATTTACTCTTTATTAACTTCTTTATAAATTTTGTTTTGAATTAAAGACCCTCATTAAAAATTATAACTCCACTATTTTGAGTAGATTTAGGCATTATAAACTTAATAACTGAGTAGGTGCAGAACCATTTGGAGACCATAATACAGGGGCCCAGTGAGAGACTAATACATAATTGACCTCCTAAAAGAGATGGTTATTCAATTGGAACCCTGGTAAGATACCACCCCTGATATGGAGAGCTATTCTATAAATTCTCTACACACTCTGATTCATGATTCTAAGCCTTGTCTATAACAAATAATGTTTATTAAAAACATCAATATGCAGGGCTATCATAGAATCTAGCAAAGAGTAGGTGTCATCAGCATATAAGCAGACATAGTTTCTACAAGTTAAACTTGTAATCGTTCCATCAGTTATTTTTCGAATTCCTAAAATACAAACTAAGAATAATGAAGAAAATATTATTAATATATAGTTCCTGTGCTCAAAATGCTTAAAATCTGCTTGGGGTGAGACAATATCCAAACAAACAAAAAGTAGCTAGCGATGGATAATAATGCAAGTGACAGGATAAGGCAATATAAGAGTCATTGCCATGAATGAGGGAGAAACTTCACTTACAAAATCAAAAGGGGAATAAAGTAAGGGAATTCGTGTGGCTGGCATCAACTTCTTGGAAGACAGATACCCTGTACTATTTTTTAAAGGGAGGATAGAATTTATTTAAGCATGACCGTGCAGAGAAGGGATTCCCATTGCAAGAAACAATTCTAGCAAATGCTCAGAGGCAGAAAACCATGGGGTGCTTGGAACAAAGCAACTTCACTGAGTAAATCTGGTAGAAATGAGCATGATGAATGTCTGCATTCTAGGGTGCTTAGGCATCCAACAAATTGTTTTAGTGTGAATTATTGATTACCTCCAAACTAACTTTACAACCTGGCTGTACAGATGCAAAGGACATGAGTGAGAATAAGTGGCTTGTGATCCCCAAATTCAGCATTCAAACCAAAACCTATATGACTTTAAAATCTGTAGTTTCCTTTTTCTCAAAAGAATTTAACAAGCATTAAGGTAATTAAATCTGGGAAGAAGCTGATTAAGTAATTAAGAGAAATCTGGGACTTAGTACAATCATTTAACAAGTATTTACTGAGCACTTACTATGCCTTTGCCATTCTTCCTGATGTTGATGACATAGATATGAACAAAGCAAACTGAACTCTCAGTTCCCAGTTCCATAGTTTATACATTAGCATACGTGATGGTGGGTTTCACGGATAGCTCAGCAGTAAAGAATCCGCCTACCAATGCAGGAGATAGGGGTTCAATCCCTGGGTCAGGAAGATCCCCTGGAGAAAGAAATGGCAAACCATTCCAGTATTCCCACCTGGGAAATCCCAAGCCTACAGTCCTTGGGGTCACAAAGAGTTTGTGATGGTGATGGTAATGGTGGGAGAAGGGATATTATATGTAAATAGGTTTCTCTTCCACTATAGATATCTTTTCATCGGGTTCAGTTCCTCAAATTTCTTAACAAGATTGCTATTAAAGGCAACTCTGAAGCCTTGCTCCTATTTGGTGGTCTCAATTTTATCAATCATGAATTAAATTAATTGAGCACTTAATACATTCTAAGAACATTTTTACAGTGTTTACATGTCTTATTTCACTTAATTGTTATAATCCCTAAGAACTATCATTATCCTTATTTTACAGATAAAAATAACTGAACTTCAGGTAGGTTAAGATAATTTCTTATACACAAAATTTCTGGAAATAAATGGGGAAGATAGAACTAAACAGTTCTCTTGGAATCCCCAAAACCCACACTTTAAAATCATTCTGCTATGCTCTTTTCCCAAAGAGCTCTTATATTTACCCTCAAGGAATTTCAAAATGAAAAGAGCAGAATTCTTGAATCCTGGCAGCAGGATTTACTAGAACAAACAGTAAATGAAGGAAGGGTCAGGAGGCCTAAGCCATGTATTAGGTGTACTGCCGCCACATGTGGAACATAGAAACTGGTCATTTCCTTTCTCCACCTTAGTTTTCTTATCTGTGAAATGGGTCTAATACCCACCATTCATATTTCATATATCGTAGATCCACAAGTGTATATAAGTATGTTTATAGCAGCAAATGAAAGGAGAGAAATAATGAGATGATGAACATAAAATTATTTAGCAAATGAAAAAGTATCATGCAGATGTAAGTCATTATCATCAGTATCATTACTTTCTAAAACTAGATCCCTTTCTATAGATAAGAAGGACATCTGGTACAACAAATTTCCTATGTTTATTTATCAAAGAGGTAGCTTTTGTACAACATAAGCAATTTGAGATGGAAGAAAAATTATTGTAATGATCATATTATTCTTTTTGTGTGAGTAGACAGATTAAACTGCTCTAAACATATTCTTCTTTAAAAAAGTTAAAAGATAAACCTAAGCCAACATGATATAAATATTTTATCAAACTAAACATCTTTACACTAACAAGAAAACACAGAATATAAATAATGCTCTCTGTCTATAAGTTTTCATTTCCTTTCCTCCTGTAGAAAGTTCTCCTTCTAGAAATAGGTGGCAAATTAACACAATTTCTAAGGAGTTAGATTGAGGTGATTGTTCAGCCAATTCTCACAACACTGGCTTTGGCTCCTATTTATTAGTTTTACCCTGGCAGCTTGTGCTCAGCCTTGTAAGACCTCACACTCCATCCATTCCAACTATTTGCAACTCTCCAAAGGATTCCATGCTTTTGTCATTCTCTCTACCAGGCATGCCTTCCTCACCGCAGGCTCGTTAGCAAAACTCCGTTTGCTATCAAGATTCAACTCTTTGTGACTTCAAATCACAGTGAAAACTTTCTTGACAACTCCAGGCAAACTGGCCAGTGTTCTGCTTTGTTTTGTCACGAGAGTGGCCTGCATAGGTGTCCATTTCTGGTCCTGTAATATTTCAACCCACTTATTTGCTTCCATGCTTGTGTCCTTTCCAAGACAGGAAACTTCATGAGAGCAAAGCCTGTTTTCATTGATCTTAGTTTCCCAGACTAAGATCACAGTCTGGGAAATCATAATGCATAAATCGTAATTGTTCTTCAAAATTTTTGGTAGATAAATGAATAAATGGTGAAACATGAGTCACATTCTGATATCTCTATGTATGTGTATTAATCCTTGATTTTAATGCCTTGATTGTTACATTAAAAACAATACTGTCTCAAAAAATTGTGTTTATTGTACTATGTCATAAATGTCCAAATAATGAAACTATCATTCTAGAATAAAAGACTGTGACCTCAGGGGCTTTTTCTGTGCAGAAAAGCATAAGCAAGAGCTTTTGCTATCCTTTGAATTTTAACCACCTGAAAGTTTTAGGTCACTGTAACACCAATCATGTCAAATCATGGCAACATGAGCAGTGACACACTATAAAAGAAACTTTATCATAACCGAGAAAATAACTTATTCTGGGCACAATGGAAACAGAAGCAAATACTTTTAAAATGTAATATAAAACAAAAATTAAAAATAAAAATAGCTTGGAAGACTTTACTGCACCAACTTGGTAAAATACAGAACCCAAGTGAATTACAAACTCTTCTGCAAAACTTGCTATCTCAGAAGGAAAAGATAACTCTAATATAAAATTATAAAGTACATAAGAAAGTACAAGATCTAATTATTGACAGGCATAAGTATATTAAAAGTTGAAGATAAACTACTAAAGCACGGTTAAATATGTTGTATGTGGCAACGTATGCCATCTGAGTTTCCATTGAAGGTGTTATATCGGAGTACAGATTTGCAAAACTACTAAGAATTTATCATTCAAAAGTTATCTGAACTAAGATATTTTTGGTAAAACTCTTTTCATTCTTTTGCTTATGAACTTAAATGAGAAGAGATTAAAACTAAGCCCACAAAGAACACTGACAGTAGTTAATAGCAAAAAAAAAAAAAAAGGATTTCCCAAAATTCACATTAAAGGAAGTTTGGACTCAAGTTTTCTTGCAATTCTGAAATACAACATCAAATATCAAAACAATCATCTCTTAACCTAACTTTTTAATGGAGATATATCTGAGAACATGTTTCTTCCTCAAAAAAGTTGAGGAGGGAAAACATTTACAATTCATTGAGTTGAGGAAACAATGCATGCCATACCAATAATTTTGAATAGGAGGTGGTGAAGGAGAAATCCAAGCTGATATTTGGGCACACTCTCTAGCTTTTTAAACATGTCTTTTCATACTTTCACCATATCCATCATAGGCATGGAGAAAACTGACAGGTGAAGTTAATCTTAAAAGTAGTAGAAAGTAAATTCTATAGAACTCTGCAAAACGGTCCACAGAATGTTTCCAGGTTGTAGTTGTAAAAGAATTGGTCATCAAAACACAAATACTACCTGTTTGAAATTCAAATAGAAAACAAAGAGGCTTACAAAAGAGTGAGCAGCAGGGAGTTCTTTAATAAAACTTGTAAACACAGAAAATGAAACTTTAGTACCCAGACACATTCAAATATTCCTGCAGTAAAATAAAAGGGGAAATATTTTACATTGACTCTTTTTTTTTTTAGATTTCTATTTTAGGTATTAAGTCTTCATTGCCTTTATAAATATATATATATATATTTGTGTTTTTTTTTTCCCCTGAAAGGCAATCACATTCCTTTTGGCCTTTCTTCAATAAGACATACAAGTTCAAAATGCTAACAGAGGATACAATTCACTTAAATTATGCAACTGGAATTCCACAGCTGGCCTGTCTGGCTGGCTCAGTGCTCAGTGAACACAGCGTCAGAAACCCTCTCCAGTAATAACAAAGTCCTTCCAGACAAGGGGTAAATCTCCCAAACTTAAGCTTAACTTTGGCTGCTCATTAGCTTCAGCAAGTGAATGTCAACAGGGTGACAACGTCAGGGCAGCGGTGTGCCCACACAGCCTAAGCCCGCAGCCCACTCAGCGCTGAGATTTTGTACGATCAATATCAGCAACTTCCAGTGATAATAATTTGTTTATATGAACGGAATGGTCAGGTATCCCACAGATCACATCCTAATGTCATTACAGCCACTGAATTTAATCCCCGGCTCTTAAACAATTAAGCTGCATGAAACCAGGCAGCTCACAGCACTTTTTAAAAGAGAGACTTTAAATCCTAATCTAAAAGCACGCTCTAGGGCTTTCACCTTCTGATTTCTTGGTTCTGGCCTACTTCAATAATATTCATCTTTTCCTCCCCCCATTGCACCGCCCCCCCCCCCCCCAAGTGTGAGCGTGAACCTGAATTGCAAACAGTTAAACCTGAAGGTCACTTCCCAGCAGCGTTCCAACATGCTCCCCCGGCGAGGCTGCACGGCCACAATAAAACAAAGCCCTTGCAACCACCTGTAATAATCTGCCTGTTCAGCCAGCAATCCGAAAAGTCCTGAAGCTACACAAGGTAGACATTTTCTGCAGCTGATTTCACATTTATATTGCGCCCAGTTGCCGGCTCGGCGCCTCTTACCTTCACGTTAGTCCGGAGTGCACAGTAGCATGCAAAGAACATTGCAGTGAATAAGGAGCATATGGACCGGTGTTCAGCTTCTCAGCACAGCGCAAGCCCCACACACACGATCCTGGGCATGTGCTACTAAGGAGCATCCGTTCCCTCTGTCAGTTTGAAAATGCATTGATCTCTGTTTTCTCTGACTACAGAACGACATGTCTTGAAGGCACCGAGTGAGGGCTCGAAATCTCTTCATTTGCTATATATAGCATTGTGCCCAGTAATTTCAATTAGCCGAGAATTCAGCATCTGAAAGTTAAGACTTCAGTTGCTTTTCCTTCTAGCATTTTAAATCACTGGGTTTAAAAAAAAAAAAAAAAACGGGAGGGGGGAATGAGCTCAGCCAGGAAGGAGGAGGGGGGGGAAAGGTGAAGAATTGAAATTTAACCAATGAGTTACTTATATTTCTGGAGAGCCCTGGTGCTATCCTATTAGATACTTTACAAGGGGATTGCATCAAGCAGACTGTGAACGAAGAGGAAACCCTTTTCCCTTTGGAGGTTTAATATGAGCTCTGCACTATATTCTAGACTCTTCTGATGCAGCGCCCTGTTTGGCAAATACTACCAATCACTGCAAACGTATCTCATCCTGCTTTCCTGTGTGGAATAGGACCGAGACCAAAGGATCCCTGTCTTCTAAAGTCCCCTAAAATGTAAGATGGGTCCCCTTGGGGTGATCTGCAGTTCCACGGCTGAAAAGTACCACCTTTTCTTACTTTGCTGTCCTGTAATATCTGTTACATCTTCCAGGGATATCTAAAGTTGAGAAGCTCACTAATAAAACTATGCATCCAATTTTCCCAAACTAACCTTTATTGATAGATGACAATCGATAATAGAAGATGAGATTGGAATGAAGAGAGAAGATTCCAGGGGAAAACATAACCACAGACTCAGTAGCTACTGCTGCTGAATATAATATGTTCAGCTGGTTCTGGAAGGGAGAGAGCGAGAGAGAAAAATAAAAGCTTCTGCCCCCACGAATCCAGAAGGGGGTAAAAAAAAAAAAAAAACAACTTAATTCAAAAGCATCGTCAGATTCTCCTGTCTGTTGTCATTCCTCTCAGACACCGGATGCTGCAAATTAACTCAATTTTTACTGAGTCAAAAGGGCAAAGTACAATTTAAGGTTCTAAACTTATTTCCAGCCTTCGGAAGCCCTAATGCTCAGCTAGAATTCTAAAGCTATTGGCTAAATGCAAGCAGAAATGAACAGTTCTCACTGCAGCAAAAATAGGAGGAGGAAAAAGAGTGGTTTGTCTTTACCACAACGTTCTCCATCAGCTTACAGCAACAGGGAAGATCAGCATAACTCACTGGAAAAAGCTGCAGTGACTTTTAGGATTTTTCTTTAATGTGTTTTGCATAAGCCACCTCCCCTCTGGAGCCTGCAGCGGTGCTGAGGCAGTCAGAGCACTGGGCATTGCTCCTGAGCGGCTTCAGAAGGGAGCAAGGTATTTAAGGCAAAGAAATTAGAAGAAAAAGAAAAGCAGGGTTTTCTATTTCTCTCTTAATGACAAGCATTCAGAAAAGTGTCGTCAGTTCTGACTAAACAGCTATTTTGGGCTGTCATTGTTTGTGCCTTTTTTTAGGATGGAAAAAGGCAATCTTGTCTTAAGCTAGAGACTATTTAGCATCATAAGAGAAGGCATCCACTTAATTTGATTTCCAGTTCCGTCTGTCATATGAGTCTAGGTAATTACAAATTTTAAGCACTTGCAACACAACCAGTGATTTCCAGGACACTAAAAAATTGACAAGGATGCCCAACTCTCATCATTTCACAACTTGTATTAATGGCTTTAAATACAGAACCAAGCATTTGAGTTGAATAACACTTTCCTCTCCTGAGGTCATAGCAGGCCACATTTCCTGCAGCTATTCCCAATAAATGAATCCAAACATAGAAACTCAAGGCCATGGAAAACACAGGAGAATTTTTAAAATGACTTTCTTCTTTGGGGGTTCAGAGGATTTTTAAAAATCACATTTTCAGTCTGTGAGTAAGTTCACTTTTTTTCATTAGGAATAGTGGGAAAAAGCAACTGTATGTCTTTTTTTATTATTATCTTAATACATTCTAAGGTATTCAGATGGCCTAGGAGAGACAGAGCAAAAAAGCTGAAAATGTTCTAAATCTCAGACAGTTCACAGGCAAGGGTTAAATAAAAATGAAGTTACAAGTGAAAAAGCACATGTAGGTTTCCTGGACAACTTAATCAGTGAGGACTTCAGATCTGACTTGAGATACAGCGGTAATAGTTACATATTTCAGAGAAAGGCTCTTCCACTTACAGACCTGCTTAAAACTTCCACAAACAGTTATCCATCCCAAAGCATCCCCACATAGACGTGCTCTACCTGTAGATGTATTGCCTTATTTTCTTAAATGTACTAGGATAGCTGACTTATTATTGCCAATTCAGACATGCAGGAAATGAGGCATGAACTACAATGACAATGTTCCACCTAAAAGTATTCCCTATTTGTAGTCAGAGCCTTCAACAGGAGTAATATTTGCTATTGTAAAAGGAAATTATAACTGGTTACATATTTTTAGAAACAATATAGTAAATCTAGGCTGTAGTGCTCATAAGCAAATAGTTGTAAAATATTACTTCCATGTCAGATTCTTTCTTTTACCATTTGTGAAATGAAGATTTCTAAAATAGGAATAATATTTAATTCATAGTGTCATGGAGAAGATAAAAGATGAATCCTATCATCAAAATAGTTTAGATGGATTGAGGACTTAAGTATAAAAATTAAAACCATAAACGTATTAGAAGAAAACAGATTTGGTTTGGGTTTAGATTTTGTATCATATTGACTGGAGAATCCTGAAGCCATAAAGATAAACAAATGTTGAGTATATAAATATATAAAGCTTCTGTTTGGCTAAATTATATGTAATGATAAATGACAAACTGGGAAAATATTTGTAACACATTCAATGGAAATTATTTTTTAAGTAAAAAGAATTTTTGTAAATCACTAAGAAAAAATATAAAACTGAATAAAAAAAACCAGGTAAAGAACATAAAGTGGCAATTTACAAAAAGACCACAAGACACATTAAAAATCCTCCACTTTATTCATATTTAGGGAAAAGCATGCAAATTAGGAAAGGTTTTTAAATTTAACACATTGAGTACTAATGAGAATGCATTAATTTGAGGAAACTTTTTGGAGGGAAATATATCAAATATTTTTAAAAGCACATTACTATCACACCAGACAGAATGGCCATAACCAAAAAATCCACAAACAACAAGTGCTGGAGAGGATGTGGAGAAAATGGAAGCCTGCTACACTGCTGGTGGGAATGCAAACTGATACAGCCACTATGGAAGACAGTACGGAGAGTCCCTGAGAAACCAGGAATAAGCCACCATGTGACCCAGCAATCCCACTTCTAGATATATACCCTGAGGAACCCAAAACCAAAAAGACACATGTACCCCAAAGTTATTGCAGCGTGATTTACAACAGCCAAGACATGGAAACAACCTGGATGTCCATGGACAGATGAATGGATAAAGAAGCTGTGGTACATACATACAATAAAGTACCACTCAGCCGTGAAAAGGAATGCGTTTGAGCCAGGTCTAAAGAAGTAGATGAACCTAGAGCCTATTATACAGAATGAAGTACGTCAGAAAGAGAAACACAAATATTGTATATTAACACACAAATATGGAATCTAGAGAGATGGTACGGACGAACCTATTCATAGAGCAGCAGAGGAGATGCAGGCATAGAGAACAGGCTTATGGACAAGGGTGGGGAGAAGAGGGAGAGGGTGAGATGAATGGAGAGAGCAGCAAGGAAGCATGTACACTAACGTATGTAAATAGATGGCCAACATATGTATATACACATACACATATACATTATAAACATTCATTCGTGCAAGACTTAGTTGTAAGGTGTATATTTATCACAGAATACTATGCAATTATTAGAAAATATAAGGTACATGTACATATTTTTATACTGGAAGGTGTCTAAGTTATAATGTTAGATGTACAAATAAGGTTGCCAAAGAGAATGTGTGCTATGAGCCTATATCTGTGTGTATATTCATATACAGTTGTGGTGGGTGTGTAGGTGTGTGTGTGTGTAAAATTTTGACAATGATCATCAGAGACTGAGACTTGGCTTACGTGAGCAGTATGATATTACCTTCATTTTTCAATTTATATCCCTCCATATACTACAGACATCTCATCCACAACGAGGTGAATATTCTCTCTCAGTAAATGAGGGAAATAAAGACAAAAACAGGAAACATTAGGACATGTAAGGGGATTTGCCTGTTCTTGTATTCATTAAGCAGAGGTCACGGGACAATCATGATGTGAGAGATGGGAATCTACCTTCTGAGTTGATCTGAGTTCCCGAATGCCAAGTGTGGTGCAGACATCTCCCTGGAATGCATGTATTTCTAATGCATGTGATATATTTGTTTTGAAGCATGGCCAACTACTTTATTTGGTTCTTAAAATGACTATCAATAACCTCAGATATGCAGATGACGCCACCCTTATGGCAGAAAGGGAAGAGGAACTAAAAAGCCTCTTGATGAAAGTGAAAGAGGAGAGGGAAAAAGTTGGCTTAAAGCTCAACATTCAGAAAATGAAGATCATGGCATCTGGTCCCATCACTTCATGGGAAATAGATGGGGAGACAGTGGAAACAGTGTCAGACTTTATTTTTCTGTGCTCCAAAATCACTGCAGATGGTGACTGCAGCCATGAAATTAAAAGATGCTTACTCCTTGGAAGGAAAGTTATGACCAACCTAGATAGCATATTCAAAAGCAGAGACATTACTTTGCCAACAAAGTTCCGTCTAGTCAAGGCTATGGTTTTTCCAGTGGTCATGTATGGATGTGAGAGTTGCACTGTGAAGAAGGCTGAGCGCCGAAGAATTGATGCTTTTGAACTGTGGTGTTGGAGAAGACTTTTGAGAGCCCCTTGGACTGCAAGGAGATCCAACCAGTCCATTCTGAAGGAGATCAGCCCTAGGTGTTCTTTGGAGGCAATGATGCTAAAGCTGAAACTCCAGTACTTTGGCCACCTCATGCAAAGAGTTGACTCATTGGAAAAGACCCTGATGCTGGGAGGGATTGGGGGCAGGAGGAGAAGGGGACGACAGAGGATGAGATGGCTGGATGGCATCACCAACTCGATGGACGTGAGTCTGAGTGAACTCTGGGAGTTGGTGATGGACAGAGAGGGCTGGCGTGCTGCGATTCATGGGGATGCAAAGAGTCGGACACGACTGAGCAACTATCTCAACTGAACTGAAAATGACTATCAAGTAAATTTGACATGAGGCAAACTTTACTTTATGCAGGCAAATTTTACTTTATGTACTGACTTCAGAAACTGCCCTATTCATATATTTAGTTTGTATCTCTCTCTCTCTCTCTCTCTTTTTTTTTTGGTTTGCAATGAACATTGCTATAGACCAAATGTTTGTATTCTTCCAAAATCCATATGTTGAAACCTAAACCCCAATTTAGACCTCCGAGAATTGATTAGGTTTTCATGAATGGGATTAGTATCTTTACAAAAGCAACCCCATAAAACATCATTGTCCCTTCCACTACAGAATACAGAATATATCTGTGAGGATACAGGGAAAAGGCCATCTACGAGCCAGGAAGCTGACAGTCACCAGACACCACACTGGACTTATAGACTCGAGAACTGTGAGAAAGACATTTTTTGTTGTTCATAAGCTACCTGGTCTACAGCATTCTGCTGCTGCAGGCCAAATGGACTAAGACAAGCATGTAATACTTTTTAGAACATAACCTAGTTTTATAATTTTTTAAAAAACTATTAAAGAAATATATAAGTACAATTTATTAACATAATAACATCAACAATGTCTATCGATATATAAAAAAATTGTATCTCTTAAAATTTTCCTTATCTACAAAATAAGATTTGGCTATCTAGCCCTTTCAGACAGTAAAATTGGTACTTTTGCTTGCTTTTTGTTTTGTTTTGTTTTATTTAGCCAAGATAGATATGTATGTTTAAATGTTAAGAATCCACTAGTTTGTACTCCAAACCAATTAAATCAGAATCTCTGGGGGTGAAACTAAGGCATCAATATTTTATAAAGCTCCTCAGGTGATTCCAGTGTGCAGCTAAGCCTGAGAATACCGATTCTGTAAAGGGACAGAGAGTAAATATTTTAGGCTTGCGAGCGATACGAGCATGGTCACAACTATTCAACTTCGACACTGTAGTGAGAAAAGTGATAGATCTTACATAATGTGTCTCAATAAAACTTTATTAACCTTAATGTTTAAATTTCACATGGGCTTCCCTCATAGCTCAGTTGGTAAAGAATCTGCCTGCGATGCAGGAGACTGCGGTTCAATCCCTGGGTTGGGAAGATCCCCTGGAGACAGCAAAGGCTACCCACTCCAGTATTCTGGCTGGAGAATTCCATGGACTAAGTCCATGGGGTCGCAAAGAGTCAGCCACAACTGAGCAACTTTCACTTCACTTAAATTTCATATAATAGTCTCATGTCACAGAATATTATTCTTCTTTTGATTATTTTCAATCATTTAAAAAGGTAAAAACATTTCTTAGCTTGTGGTTTGCCAATCTCTGTTCTAGAGTTTTGGGCATGCATGTTCAGTTGCTCAGTCGTGTTTGATCCTTTGCAACCCTATGGACTGTAGCCCAACAGGCTCCACTGTCCATGGCATTTTTCAGGTGAGAATACTGGAATGGGTTTCCATTTTCTCCTCCAGGGGAATCTTCCTGACTCAGGGGTCGAACCCACATCTCTTGTATTTTCCTGCATTGGCAGGAGAATTCTTTACCACTGAGCTACCTGGGAAGCCCTGTAGAGTCTTGGGCAGTGGTTCTTAAAGTGTAGTTTTGGGGTAGCATCAGTCTAAGCTGGGAATTTGTTAGCACTTAAAATTCTCACATCATACATCAGATCTATCAAATCAGAAATGAGGAATATGGCTCAGGAATCTGTGTCAACAAGACATCCAGGTGATTTTCATATAAGCTCAGGTTTGAGAGCCATTATTCTGAAAAGATGAAGAGAGGAAAATGGATACCTAAGGTTCACAGAAAAATTGGAAGGGGTAGATTCCAGTGTATAGGTAGAGGAATCAGCCTTAGAGGGGAAAGACTATAGATAATAGAGAGAAAATAACTATAGGTGCAAGTGAGATAATTCTAGAGTGGAGGCTGAAGACTCCAAGATGAATGCCAGTTGAGTAAGAAGTCCCTACAACACCTCAGAACTTAGAATTCTATCCCCTTTAGAAACTAACAGCTCTAAGGCCTTGGAGTAAAAACAAACAAACAACCCTCACAATTAAGTTCTTTTCTGCCACTTACTAGCTGTGTGACCTTGGGCTAGTTACATAAACCTCTCTCTGCCAGAGTATTCCTCTGGAAAGATAACAAGCCTACTTTACAGGCATGCTGCTGCTGCTGCTGCTAAGTCGCTTCAGTCGTTTCCAACTCTGTGCGACCCCATAGACGGCAGCCCACCAGGCTCTGCCGACCCTGGGATTCTCCAGGCAAGAACACTGGAGTGGGTTGCCATTTCCTTCTCCAATGCATGAAAGTGAAAAGTGAAAGGGAAGTTGCTCAGTCGTGTCCGACTCTTCACGACCCCATGGACTGCAGCCTACCAGGCTCCTCCGTCCATGGGATTTTCCAGGCAAGAGTACTGGAGTGGGGTTCCATTGCCTTCTCCTAGAAGGACTAAAATAAATAAGGTATCCAAACTGCTTAGTCTAGTACCTGGTATATAATAATTTATCAGTGGTAGATTTTAATGTAAAGAAGACAAATGATAGAGGTAAGGAGCAAAAACAAAAAAAAAGAGATGTTAATATTTTCCTTCACTAATCTCTACCTAGAAAATTTACTGCATGGGTTTGTAAACCTTCTAGGATTTTCCTGGGACTTCCAATTGACGCAAAAGGGGATTCTCAGGAAGTTTGCTTGTCTCATTACAACCTTGAATTGATTTTGTATCATTGGAATTTCTTACAGCTTTCTTGGAGTTTTTCTGAGATAATAATAACTGATTTACAAATTACAAAGCACTTTAAACTTCTTAGGATTTTCCACACAAGTGTCCATAAAGGCAGAGGAGAATTCATTTATTATCCTTGGAGGTATACAAACAAAATAGAATGCCTCTACTATCACAGTTATCTTAAAAATCTATATAGATGTTAAATTCAACAGTATCTTTGTATTTATTATAAAGTAATGTTTTGTATTAGTTATTGACCAGTAGATTTAATAAGCCAAGAAGGCTGTGCAATGTTTATCCCATGACTATGACAACCCTCTGACATACACGCTACTGTATATGCTTAGGGGTACTCTTTTGCTTCACTTCAGAAAGTAGAAATAAATTCCATTTGATTCTTGATTCTGACTTAAGCCCTGAAGATATTGGCATTACTTCTTGCATCTAGTGAGAAAAAAATAGCAGTGATTAAATGAATTGTTTAGATTTAAACAGAAGCTAGAGGTAGAACTCCAATATTAGGTCTTCCAATTCCAAAGGCCAGAGCAACTTTCTCAAGATCACAGTGCCTGCATAGAAATAACACTCCATTTATATACAAACAGCCTAATGTCTCAATTACTGTCTTGACAGAAAATAAGCAATATAACCTATATTTACAGAGGTTTTAAATATTCAACATAATGCAATATAAAGAAGAAATAAGTAAAAGAGTGGAAATGTTTAAACAGTATATTTCAATGGAAATGCTCAGGGAAAACTCCATCAACAGTATAGTCAAACGATCATGTGCTCGCACCCACACGTTTAGACAAACATGGATATACTGAATTGGTTCCTGAAACATCTGAAGCAACATTGCTGTTAGTGACATAATATTCTGGACTGTTGAAAACTCTTGGTAAACTTCTTAGCAAAACAATGTCAATGATAGTTGATCGGTTGCTTCTGTATCATGGCTATTGTGAATAATGCTGCAATGAACATGGGAGCACAGACATCTATTTAAAATATTGATTTCATTTCTTTTGAATATACACCCAGAAGTGAAATTGCTGGATCACATAATAGATGCATTTTTAATCTTTTAAGGAACCTCCATACTGTTTTCCACAATAGCTGCACCAATTCACAATCTCATCAACAGTGTATAAGGCTTCGCTTTTCTCCACATTCTCACAAAAAAAGGTTATCTTTTGACTTTTTGATAATAACTGCCGTAACAGGTATGAGGTAGTTCTTTCAATGTGGTTTTGATTTGCATTTCCCTAATGATCAGTGAAGTAGGACATTTGTTTGACATACCTGTTGGCCATTTGTAAGTCTTCTTTGGAAAAAAATCTATTTTAGGCCCCTTGCTCATTTTAATTGGATTATTTATCTTTTTTATTGAGTAATGTGAGTTTTTTCATGTATTTTGGATACTAGTCTCTTATCAGATGTAGTTTGCAAATATTTTCTCTGCTTTCAAGGGTTGCCTTTTGTTTGCTGATTTTTCCTTTGTTGTGCAAAAGCTCTTCAGCTTGATGCGGTCCCGTGCGTTTATTTTTGCTTTTGCTGCATGTGCTTTTAGTGCCATATCCAAAATATCGTCACCAAGATCAAAGTCGAGGACTTTTTCCATGATATTTTCCTCTAGGAGTTTTATAATATCAAGGCTTATATTCAAATATTTAACCTATATTGATTTGACTTTTATATATGGTGTAATACAAGGGTTTATCTTATTCTTTTGCTTGTGGATATATAGTTTTCCTGGAGAAGGCACTGGCACCCCACTCCAGTACTCTTGCCTGGAAAATCCCATGGAAGGAGGAGCCTGGAAGGCTGCAGTCCATGGGGTCGCTGAGGGTCAGACACAACTGAACGACTTCCCTTTCACTTTCCACTTTCATGCATTGGAGAAGGACATGGCAACCCACTCCAGTGTTCTTGCCTGGAGAATCCTAGGGACAGAGGAGCCTGGTGGGCTGACGTCTACGGGGTCGCACAGAGTCAGACATGACTGAAGTGACTTAGCAGCAGCATATAGTTCTCCAACATCATTTATTGAATAGACTCCTCTGTGTTTTTGGTGTCTTCTTGAAAATTAGTTGGGCATATATGTGAGGGATTTATTTCTGGTCTTTCTATCATGTTCCATTGGGCCCTTTGTCTGTTTCTAGGTTTCTGCAGTATGTGAACTGAGAACATCCAGATGTACAAGATGGGTTGCAAAGAGGTAGACGAATCAGAAATAAAGTTGCCAACATTTGTTGGATCATGGATAAAGCAAGAGAGTTTCAGAAAAACATCTACTTCTGCTTCATTGACTGTGCTTTAACTATGTGAATTACAACAAACTGTGGAAAATTTTTAAGGAGATGGGAGTTTTTTTTTTTTTTTTTTAAGTTTTTTTTTTTTTTTTTAAAGTTTTAAGGACCTGGCCACCTTACCTGTCTCCTGAGAAACCTATATGCTGATGAGGAAGCAAAGTTAGAACTGGACATGAAACAATGGACTGGTTCAAAACTGGAAAACAGCATGACAAGGCTGTCTACTGTCACCCTGCTTATTTAATTTATACACAGAATACATCATGTGAAATGCTGGGCTGGATGAATCACAAGCTGGAATTAAGACTGCCAAGAGAAATATCAACAACCTCTTTGCAACCCCATGGTCTGTAGCCTGCCAAACTGCTCTCTCCATAGAATTCTCCAGGCAAGAATACTAGAGTGGGTTGCCATTTCCTTCTCCAGGGGATTTTCCCAACCCAAGGGTCAAACTCAGGTCTCATGAATTGCAGGCATATCTTTCCATTTATTTCTGCTTTATTCTATTTCTTTCATCTAAGTTTTGTAGTTTTCAGTGTAGAGATCAGTCACTCCTTGATTAAATTTATTCCTGAGCATTTTATTGTGTTTGATCCTATTGTAAATAAGATTGATTTTGAAATTTTTTAGGTTTTTTTTTTTTATTAATGTAGAAAAATGCTTCTGATATCTCTATGTTGATTTTGTATCCTGCAACTTTACCGAATTCATTCATTAGACCTAACAGTTTTTGGTGTGGTCTTTAAGTTTTTCTACATAGATCATTTTATCTGCAAAGAGAAGAAATTTTACCACTTCCTTTCTGATTTGAATATCTTTTCTTTTTCTTACCCAATTGCTTGGGCTAAGACTTCCAGTACTATGTTGATTAGAAGTAGCAAGAGTAGGAAAACTTGTCTTGTACCTAATTTTAGAGGAGATGCTTTTTGGCTTTCCACCATTGAGTATGTTACTTGTGGGCTTGTCCTATATGGCTTTTATTATGTTGAGTCACATTCCCTCTATTTCTAATTAGTTGAGTTTTTGTCATGACAAGATATTGAATTTTGTCAATTGCTTTTTATGTTTACACTGACATGATCATAAGGTTTTCTTTCCATTCTATTAGTGTGATGAATCACATTTATTGATTTGTGTATGCTGAGACATCCTTGTGCCCTTAGGATAAGTCCAATTTGATCATGGTATATAACATTTTAATGTGCTATATTTTGTGAGGATTCTTGCATCCATATTCATTAAGGATACTGGCATATATTTTTCTTCCCTTATAGTGTTCTTGTCTGGCTTTGATGTCAGAGTAATATTGGCCTTGTAAAATCAGTTTGGACTGTAGCCCACTAGGCTTCTCTGTCCATGGGATTCTCCAGGCAAGAATACTGGAGTGGGTTGCCATTTCCTTCTCCAGGGGATCTTCCCGACCCAGGGATCGAACCCAGGTCTCCCGCATTGCAGGCAGACGCTTTAACCTCTGAGCCACCAGTACATGCTAAACTACTGCTAAAATCAGTTTGGAGTCTTCTTCAATTTGTGGAAGAGTTGAGATGAATTGCTATTAATTCTTCTTTAAACATTTAATATTATTCACCAGTGATGCTGTTACTACTGAACTTTATCTGTTGGGAGATTTTTGATTACTGTTTCAATTTCCTTGACTTGGTATTAGTTTGTTCAGATTTTCTATTTCTTTATGATTCAGTCACAGTAGGTTGCATTTCATTTCTATTTCCCCCTTCAGATTTTAACATTTACTTTAATATTTACTTTATATATTTACATGGCCCAATGTTAGGTGCATATATATTGACAGTTATTATATCCTCTTGATGAATTCATCCCCTTATCATTATAAAATAATGTTGTTTGTCTCTTATTATAGTTTTTGGCTTAAAGTCTATCTTGTGTGATATAGTAGAGTTATTCTTGCTTTTCTGTGTTTCAACTTTCATGGAATATTTTTATCCATATCTTCACTTTGAGCCTATGTGAATAAAACTAATGTGAGTCTCTTGTAGGCAGCAGGTTGGGTCTATTTTCTGTTTGACTATTCAATCACCTTATGTCTTTTGAGTCAAAAATTTAATTCATTTATCCTTATCCTTAAAGTAATCATTTATCCTTAAAGTAACTGCTGATAGATAAGGCCTTACTCTTGCCATTTTGTTAATTGTTTTCTGGTTGTTCTATAATTCTTTTATTCCTCTCTTGCTGTCTTCCTTTGTGATTTGATGAAGTGGTATGGTTCCTTTCTCTTTTTCTCTTTTGTGTATCTAGTATAGATTTTTTACTTTGGTTACCAGGCTATTTTTTTGTTTGCTGTGATGTGTGGATTGCAGGATCTTAGGTCCTCAATAAAGAAATGAACCTGGGCCCCAACAGTGAAAATGCTGAGTTCTAACCAGTGGACTACCATGGAATTCCTATAACAGGCTATTTTAAGCTGATAGCAATTTATTTTTAATTTAATACAAAAACTTTACCTGTTTATCTCCTCACACATTTTATGTTTTTGAATATGCAACTTACATATTTTTATATTGGGTATCCATTTACAAATTATTGTAGCTATAGATATTTCAAAACTTTATCTTTTAACTTTTATTCTTGAGCTAAAAGTGATTTATACATGCCTATGACAGCATTAGAATCTTCTGACCTAGACTATATCTGCCTTCTGCTAGTGAATTTACTTTCATATATTTTAATATCACTAATTAGCATCTTTTTATTTCAGATTAAATAACCCTTTAGCATTTTTTGTAAGGCAAGTCTAATGGTGATGAACTCCCTAAACTTTTGTTTGTCCGAGAAAGTGTCTGAAGAATAGCTTTGCTGGATAAAATATTCTTGGCTGGCTATTTTTTCTGTCAGTACATTGATTTTATCATCCCATCCTCTCCTAGCATGAAAAGTGTCCACTGAAAATGCTTCTAAGTTTATGGAGCTTTTATTAACTGAGTCCCTTTTATTAGCTGAGCCTCTTAGCTTGTGCTGCTTTCAAACGTTTTTCTGTCTTTAATTTTTGACAGTTGGATTATATGTGTTTTGGTAAAGATTTCTTTCAGTTGAACCTTTTGGAGACTTCTGAACTTCATGTATCTATCAAATGCCCTATTGTTCCCCAGATTGGGAAGTCTTCAGCCATTAATTCTTTAAATAAGTTTTCTGTCACTTTCTTTCTCTTTGCCTGCTATTCTTATAATGTGTGTGTTGGTTCTCTTTATAGTATCCTATAAGCTGATGGCTACCCTCAACCTCTTTTTCCCTCCTGTTACAAAGGGAGTGTGACTTCCTCTACATGAGGTCACTGCCTCCAAGTGCAAGCTGTATCCTAACCCTCCCCCTCTTTCAGAAGCACCAGCAAATATATTCTTCTCTGTTAAGTTCAACACCCTTCTACTTTCTCATGAAAACTTAAATACATTGAGGCATCTCCCATATTTAAAAAATTAAAAGAAAAACTTCTCCCACTATTCATAACTCCATATCAAGCCGCTGTCTTGTCTCGTTCCTTTGCAAACAACCTATTTAGGAAAGCCAGCACCTCACTTTCTGTCCATTTCCTTGTTTGTTTGTTTTTTTTTTTTCCACAGCAGCTCTTACTCTCTAATACATGGGCTTATGCTCTCACCACTCCATGAAAACAGACACCGTAACCAATACAGCACTCATCCAATATCACTTCTCTAACTCACCCTACCAGACTTCTTGCCCGATTCCCAACAGCTGAGCTATCTCCCTTCTAGAAACACCCTGACCTCTTGGCTTACGTCCTTACTTTGTCTTCTCACTTCAAAATTTCAGTCTCTTTACTGGCTCTTCACTTTCATATCATACTTTTATATGCCTGATTCAGATCTAGGTCCTCCTGATTTTTCTAGGTTTTCTACAGCTTTTTCTAGGTTTTCTTTTTCATCTCCATGGCCTTTATTACCACTCCTATAACAATGGCTTCCAAATATTTTTCTAATGCACATCTCTTCTCTGAACTCCAGGTCTACTTATCCAACTGATTGTTGAGTAGTTGAATGTTATTGATACTTTGAACTCACTAGAGTCACAATTAAACTTTGAATTTCTGCTTAGAATTCCATCCTCTTTTACTTTTTCTGTTTTACTATTGAATAATACTTTCATCCACCCAGTTTCATAACTCAGAAGACCAGCAGTCATCCCTGACAATCTCTTTTCCATACTTTCAACAGCCAACCAATTTTCAAATACTACTAATTCTCTTAAATACTTCTAGAACCTATATTGCTTTATTCATCTCTATAGTAATAATCTAAATTCTTATATAGGTTACTTCAGGAGCCTCTTAAATGTTTCCCTCACATATATTCTTAGCCTCTCTAATCCACTTTTGGTGCAGAACCCTGAAAGTGAACTTTTTCTAAACATAAATCTGAATCACACCACTCTCTATTTTACACAAGCTTTGCTGGCTTCCCAGTGCTGTTTAAATACAGTTCCAAATAATGAACAGAATCTTCATGGTCCTGTATGGTATGAACATTATCCGATTTAGAACCAGTTTTCACTTCATACTCCATGTTCCAGTCACAATGTTCCAACTCATTTCAGTTCCTAGAAAATGTCATACCTCTCTCATAGCTCCTTTTCCATATGTTTAGAATAACAAATCTCAACCAGGGATGATTTTTGCCTCTACCCCATTTGGTTATTATAATGGGGGGCATTATTGCTATCTAATAGGTAGACATAAGGAATGCTGCTAAACACCCCACAATGTTGAGACTGAAAAATCCTGGTGTGGAAGGCTTTCCCTTCTGCTTGTATTCATGTGAACCGATGTCTAGCTAAAACAAAATCATACTTACCTATTCTCTCAGCTTAGATGGCCTATAGTCAGAGCAACCCTTTCCTAACTTTTATCCACTTGCTATATATGCTTACCCCGTTTTCTTAACTTTTGTAGTCTTATAATAATTTAGAACTAGCTCCTTATTCAGTTAAAGTTTGCTTTCCTTGTCAGGTTTTAATTTCTATGAAGACAGGAACCATGTTCAACACAGTATCCTTGTCACCTAGCTAGACACTCCCAATAATTACTAAAGAAGAAAACAAGTGGGTCAATAAAGCTGTTGTATAAGGACTGTTTGGCTTAGAACCCTATATAAGAGTTCCTGGCATTACTTCCATTAATTAGATATGTCCCTGAACAGTTCCCTTTATCTTTAACTTGGCCTCATTTTAAAATGTGTAAAATAGTGAGAGGAATTCTGACTATAAAGAATTCTAAGAGGATTAAGTATTTTGATAAATTGCAGCACTTCTAGACATTATAGAATTTGGTAGAAGTCCATGGGAGCAAATGTGAGAGATAAATGGAATTACCATCTCATGGAATTTAGTTGTAGATGGGTAGGAAGATTGGCTTCTCTAGAATAGGTTGGATACAGGAATTTTATTTCATTAATGAAGAGACTTGGCAGTTACTTGGTAGAACAACAGAGACAAAACAGCAACAGAAAACAAAAGTGAGGCTAGAATACTAAAAAAAATCAATATTATTATGGCATACTAGAAATATAAGACTAGTTTCAAAATATAGTGAAAGACTGATAATAGATCAATCTCTTTAGTGTCTTATGTTCTTAGAAACTGAAAAGCTGAGGGGTAGCAGGGGCCTTGGAAAGTACTTGATAGAATCCCTTCATTTTATAGATGAGAAAATTCTGCCTAGACAAAGGAAATTAGTTGCCCAAAGTCATAAAACAGCTGTAATCCAGTCTCCAGAGTATCAATTCTGTGCTCAGTTCCAAGAAAAGGCAGCACCAAATAGCCTATGTTTCTCCTCATAACAATATGAAGCATCATCACTATTTTACACCAACAGTTATGGAGGCTCAGAAAAATTAAGTGCCCTATACAAAACTATAGATCAAAAGCTTATCTAACTCAAAAACCCATAACCTTCCTATAAACAGTGATATTGCCTTATTCTGCTATTGTCTCTGCAGTATGTAATACAAGGTTCCTAGATAGCCAACAATGATCAGTCAAATATTAACCATTATTTATTATTCTTGATAAATAATATAGACAGATTTTATTGATATAGAACACTAAGAACTACAGCAGAGAAAATAAGAAAGTCAAAAATTACCATTTTATTGCATTCCAGTACCAAATACGGCTCACAAAATCAAGAGTTTTTCCTTGATCATTGATCACTAGCTGCCACTAATAAATTAAACTGTTTAGACTTTGAAAATTTTACACTTCACACCAAAGATACAAATTCAGCCGACAGACCCCTATGGACAACGTTTCATCTTGTAAAGACATAAAGATTTACTTAAACTACTAATTAATTAGACTCTTAATCTAGAATACGATCAGAATTAAAGTTCATAAATGTGTTAAGTTTTCCTCCCCTGGCAAAATGACATGGGAGAGTTCAAAGACCATCACATCTACAGCTGCTACCTCATTCTCAAACCACCAGCCGTCCTTTCTAACTGGGGCCAGCGGTGTTTAATTGTGAGGAGACTAAGTAGAAATATGAGTAACAAGATTATTAGGGGCAGTATTTCATTTTATGGAAGAAAATCTGGCTAATGAGCAGTTTATCTAAAGTCAAGCCCTTTGGATGTGTGCATTTTTGCATCTCTAAAAGTAACTCCCCAAATAAAATTAAACATATTCAAGATTTTTTTTGCATGAAAGATTTGTAGAAAAACAGGCTAAAATTTCCCTTAAGTGTTCAAAGGGAGATAAGTTAGAATGACTCATAAGATATAAAATAATACAGTTATCTACAAGTGATGCAAATTTAATAAATAATTATTAAAAACACAAAATTACATAAGAAGTGATCTTAGACAATTTTGATAATGTGTCCTTAAAACTCTTCAAAGATATGAAAATAACTAAGCAATTCAATATGAGACTGGATATACAACCAGACAATGGCCAGACCAAATATGGCAACAGATCTTTCACACACAACCTCTGCATCAACTGGCCCAAAATAGCCAGGACTTTGTTAACGACCACAAGTTTCCCTGAATTTTGCCCCTGCTTCCAACTTGGACCAGTAAAAGCCTAAGATTCACTGTAATCACATAATAGCCTGCATCTCTAGCTTCCCCTGCCAACAATCTATAATTGGAGCAGATTTGAACTCATACTTTTTCCCAATATTAAAAAATCCTTTGGAGTTTCTGCTAAATAAACCCCAATGATAGTGACTGACTCTTTTACTATACAGCAAGCTCTGAATAAATAGCCTCTGCTTATTCTCGTTTGGCCAGCCTTGTTTATGGCCATCCCATCCTAAGTGCACCAGTCTCCTCTGGGCCGCCTTTACTTTCACAAACATTTGCAGAAAGTGGGGATTAGTTTTATGTAATGTGACCACTTGTTCCAACTTACCAGGGTTAGCATGGTTTTGTCCTCCTTGCCCCAGTGTAATGAACAGTACTTCTTTTCATCCTAGGGGCTTTCCAGGTGGCACAGTGTAAAGAATTTGTCTTCAAGCAGGAGAATAAGAAATGTGGGTTAGATCCCTGGGTCAGGAAGATCCCCTGGAGTAGGAAACAGCAACCCATTCCAGTATTCTTGCCTTGAAAATTCCATGGACAGAGGAGCCTGGTGGGCTACAGTCCAGGGGGTCGCAAAAGTCGGACATGACTGAGCACGCATGCACAATTTTTATTCTCAAAAAAATCCTGATTTGAATAAATTATCTGGGTACCTTGGATCTAAGCAAACTGTTCACTAGACAAAGGTGTTAACAAGCAAATGGTGTTGGGTAACTTGACCTAGAACAATGGCAGGTGATGATGAAAAAGCAGAGGGGCCATTAGAAAATTTAGTCTGTTCTAAAATCAACTATCAAGTGCAAGGGAAAGGAGTTTCCTCTACTGCATCCAGTTTTCTTTGATGAGATTTCCAGCTTTAGTAAAGGGAGACAGGATTTTAAGAGGTGTCCTCTTTTCCCCTCGAGGCATTCCTGCCACCACTGCAGGATGATGCAAGTGTTGCCATGGCAAATACTTCTCCCACGCTGCTGGAAGACCTTCCCATTGCAGACTAACTTCTGTTCTGTGCTGTTTACATTCCCCCCACCGCCCGCCACCCCCCTCCCCTGCTTCTCTCTCTGCTGCATAGTAAGTCACTCTGAGTTGAGATTTCAGAATATAACTTTCTCTCCAGTGTCTTTTCTTTGAAAGCAATTTGCTACTTGCCTGCTTTCTGTAACCTAATGCATTATGTCCAGAGATGAACCCTGATGCAGAAAAAATGTGGCAGACAGGAGACAAGACCAAAGAAAGCAAGGGCCGGAGTCAGTCAACTGAAAGTGAGATTCTTTCAATTTATTGGTCTCAAATATTCTGTTTTCCAATGAAAAGAGAAACTTTTGTAATCTACCTGCCTAGTTTATATAAGGGCCTGCCAGGTGGCGCTAGTGGTAAAGAATCTCTCTGCCAAGGCAGGAGATATGGGTTCAATCTCTGGGCTGGGGAGATCCTCTGGAGAAGGGCATGGCAACCGACTCCAGTATTCTTGCCTATAGAATCCCATGGACAGGGGAGCCTGGTGGTCTACAGTCCATGGGGTCACAAAGAGTAAGACATGACTGAAGCGAATTAGCATGCACACCTAGCTTATTTAAATACATGGCTTTCCCCTAAAAGTAGCATTTTTGGGGTAGAATAATATAAACTTAGGGATTTTTAAGTCAGAAATACCTCAGCTTAAATATGCAAGATCCAAGACGGTGAACATCATTTCTCTTTTGCCCACTACTATAAACTAAGCCTGGAACTTGGCAGGTGCAGAATATCTATATCTCTATACCTATCTATATTTATATCTATTTCTTTCAATCTATCTATATTTGTTGCCCGAACATCTGATTGACTTGGAAACCACCAGTGATAAGTTATAGGACCTTGGTAGGGCATATAATTTCTCTGAGCCTAAATGTCTTCACGTATAAAATGAGAAAAATAAACCCACTTCATAGGATTGCTCTACAATTTAAATGCAATAAAGTTTGAAAAATACCTAGCAGATGCACCTGATGTGGAGTATATGTATTTGATAAATCGTCACTGCTATTGTTATTTTTTCTGCTGCTGCTACTCAAGGGGTCACGTTTAGAAGGGTCATACTGAATAGACCTTTTAGTAAATGTTTCCAACAATGTATTCTGATTATTTATACCTGGATGACTCTCAAATAGACTACAACATGCTTAACTGTCACTCATATTTATGCATTTTTAAAGTTCAGAGCCTCTGCACTGTGCTAAGAATATTCTTCATCTTTGCTAGATTTCATACTGCTTTTTCAGTGTTCTAAGAACTCCTAATTATGAGAGAATTAATAAAAAAAAATCTTTTGGCTGTCTGTGGGTGTTGCCTGATTTGAAACCCTAGTTAGAGCAATATGGCTATTTCAGTCTCCTTACGAGAAAAGTAAAACAAGGATCTTTTGAAAATAGATAAAAAACAGATCTCCTGTTCTTCCTAACTTATGCAGTGACAAAAACCATGAATGACAAATAGACCTACTGAAAGAGGGAGGCTAAGTTAATAGATTCAGGCACACAGGTAGATATAAACCTGTAGGCATTCATTAACGAAGGTTCACTGAGCAGCTATGTGGTGCCCTTTGTGCCAGACACCATAGTAGGCGTTGGGCACACAGGGGCAGCCAAATGGATGTCTTCTTTCCTTTGTGGAGTCAGTCTGTTTCTTTGTTCTTGCTCCCCTACCTGTACCCACTAACACACACACACACACACACACACACACACACACACCCCTCCTGTGAGCCCACATGCCTCTGTGTGTGTGCATATACTTTTACATATGCCCCCAAAGCCAGGCCTATAAAACGTGAATTCTCAGTAAAGTTTGCGGGTGGGAGACAAAGTGTATATTAATGAAAGAAAAGGTTGGGTTCAGTAACACTGGGGGTATTCCCTCATGATGTGTTTAATTTCTTACTTTAGATATATTTTTTTCCAGTTTTATTTATTTTACTTTAGAATACTGTATTGGTTTTGCCATACATTGACATCAATCCGCCACAGGTATACACGTGTTCCCCATCCTGAACGTCCTTCCCACCTCCCTCCCCATCCCATGCCTCTGGATCATCCCAGTGCACCAGCCCCGAGCATCCTGTATCATGCATCAAACCTGGACTGGCGATTCGTTTCACATGTGATAATTTACATGTGTCAATGCCATTCTCACATATCATCCCACCCTCCCTCTCCCACAGAGTCCAAAAGGCTGTTCTATACATCTGTGTCTCTTTTGCTGTCTCGCATACAGGGTTATCATTACCATCTTTCTAAATTCCATATATACACGTTAGTATACTGTATTGGTATTTTTCTTTCTGGCTTACTTCACTCTGTATAATAGGCTCCAATTTCATCCACCTCATTAAACTGATTCAAATGTATTCTTTTTTAATGGCTGAGTAATACTCCATTGTGTATATGTACCACAGCTTTCTTATCCATTCATCTGCTGATAGACATCTAGGTTGCTTCCATGTCCTGGCAATTATAAACAGTGCTGCGATGAACATTGGGGTGCACGTGTCTCTTTCAATTCTGGTTTCCTCGGTTTGTATGCCCAGCAGTAGATTGCTGGGTCATATGGCAATTCTATTTCCAGTTTTTTAAGGAATCTCCACACTGTTCTCCATAGTGGCTATACTAGTTTGCATTCCCACCAACAGTGTAAGAGGGTTCCCTTTTCTCCACACCCTCTCCAGCATTTATTGCTTGTAGACTTTTGGATCACAGCCATTCTGATTGGTGTGAAATGGTACCTTATTGTGGTTTTGATTTCCATTGCTCTGATAATGAGTGATTTTGAGCACCTTTTCATATGTTTGTTAGCCATCTGTATGTCTTCTTGGAGAAATGTCTGTTTAGTTCTTTGGCCCACTTTTTGATTGGGTCGTTTATTTTTTTGGAATTGAGCTTCAGGAATTGCTTGTATATTTTTGAGATTAATTCTTTGTCAGTTGCTTCATTTGCTTTTATTTTCTCCCATTCCGAAGGCTGTCTTTTCACCTTGCTTGTAGTTTCCTTTGTTGTGCAGAAGCTTTTAACTTTAATTAGGTCCCATTTGTTTATTTTTGCTTTTATTTCCAATATTCTGGGAGGTGGGTCATAGAGGATCCTGCTGTGATTTATGTTAGAGAGTGTTTTGCCTATGTTCTCCTCTAGGAGTTTTATAGTTTCTGGTCTTACATTTAGATCTTTAAACCATTTTGAGTTTATTTTTGTGTATGGTGTTAGAGAGTGTTCTAGCTTCATTTTTTTTTACAAGTGGTTGACCAGTTTTCCCAGCACCACTTGTTGAAGAAGAGATTTTCTTCTCCTTTGTATATTTTTGCCACCTTTGTCAAAGATAAGGTGTCCATAGGTGTGTGGATTTATCTCTGGGCTTTCTATTTTGTTCCATTGATCTATATTTCTGTCTTTGTGCCAGTACCATACTGTCTTGATGACTGTGGCTTTGTAGAAGAGACCAAAGTCAGGCAGGTTGATTCCTCCAGTTCCATTCTTCTTTCTCAAGATTGCTTCGGGTATTCGAGGTTTTTTGTATTTTCCATACAAATTGTGAAATTATTTGATCTAGTTCTGTGAAAAATACCATTGGTAGCTTGATAGGGATTGCACTGAATCTATAGATTGCTTTGGGTAGTACTCATTTTCCCTACATTGACTCTTCTGATCCATGAACACGGTATATTTCCCCATCTATTAGTGTCCTCTTTGATTTCTTTCATCACTGTTTTATAGTTTTCTGTATATACGTCTTTTGTTTCTTTAGGTAGGTATATTCCTAAGTATTTTATTCTTTTTGTTGCAATGGTGAATGGAATTGTTTCCTTAATTTCTCTGTTTTCTCATTGTTAGTGTATAGGAATGCAAGGGATTTCTGTGTGTTGATTTTATATCCTGCAACTTTACTATATTCATTGATTACCTCTAGTAATTTTCTGGTGGAGACTTTAGGGTTTTCTACGTAGAGGATCATGTCATCTGCAAACAGTGAGAGTTTTACTTCTTCTTTTTCAATCTGGATGCCTTTTATTTCTTTTTCTGTTCTGATTGCTGTGGCCAAAACTTCCAAAACTATGTTGAATAGTATTGGTGAGAGTGGGCACCCTTGTCTTGTTCCTGACTTTAGGGGAAATGCTTTCAATTTTTCACCATTGAAGACAATGTTTGCTGTGGATTTGTCATATATAGCTTTTATTATGTTGAGGTATGTTCCTTCTATTCCTGCTTTCTGGAGGGTTTTTATCATAAATGGATGTTGAATTTTGTCAAAGGCTTTCTCTGCATCTATTGAGATAATCATATGGTTTTTATTTTTCAATTTGTTAATGTGGTGTATTACATTGACTATTTGCAGATATTGAAGAATCCTTGATCCCTGGGATAAAGCCCACTTGGTCATGATGTATGATCCTTTTAATATGTTGTTGGATTCTGTTTGCTAGAATTTTGTTAAGGATTTTTGCATCTATGTTCATCAGTGATATTGGCCTGTAGTTTTCTTTTTTTGTGGCACCTTTGTCAGGTTTTGGTATAAGGGTGATGGTGGCCTCATAGAATGAGTTTGGAAGTTTACCTTCCTCTGCAATTTTCTGGAAGAGTTTGAGTAGGATAGGTGTTAGCTCTTCTTTAAATTTTTGGTAGAATTCAGCTGTGAAGCCGTCTGGTCCTGGGCTTTTGTTTGCTGGAAGATTTCTCATTACAGTTTCAATTTCCGTGCTTGTGATGGGTCTGTTAAGATTTTCTATTTCTTCCTGGTCCAGTTTTGGAAAGTTGTACTTTTCTAAGAATTTGTCCATTTCTTCCAAGTTGTCCATTTTATTTGCATATTGTTGCTGATAGCAGTCTCTAATGATTCTTTGTATTTCTGTGTTGTCTGTTGTGATCTCTCCATTTTCATTTCTAATTTTGTTGATTTGATTTTTCTCCCTTTGCTTCTTGATGAATCTGGCTAATGGTTTGTCAGTTTTATTTATCTTCTCAAAGAACTAGCTTTTGGCTTTGTTGATTTGCTATGGTCTCTTTTGTTTCTTTTGCATTTATTTCTGCCCTAATTTTTAAGATTTCTTTCCTTCTACTAAGCCTGGGGTTCCTCATTTCTTCCTTTTCTAGTTGCTTTAGGTATAGAGTTAGGTTATTTATTTGACTTTTTTCTTGTTTCTTGAGGTATGCCTGTATTGCTATGAACTCTCCCCTTAGGACTGTTTTTACAGTGTCCCATAGGTTTGGGATTGTTGTGTTTTCATTTTCATTCATTTCTATTCATATTTTACTTTCTTTTTTTATTTCTTCTGTGATTTGTTGGTTATTCATGCAGTGTGTTGTTCAGCCTCCATATGTTGGAATTTTTAATAGTTTTTCTCCTGTAATTGAGATCTAATCTTACTGCATTATGGTCAGAAAAGATGCTTGGAATTATTTCAATTTTTTTTTTTTTAAATTTACCAAGGTTAGATTTATGGCTCAGAATGTGATCTATCCTGGAGAAGGTTCCGTGTGTGCTTGAGAAAAAGGTGAAATTCATTGTTTTGGGGTGAAATGTCCTATAGAGATCAATTAGGTCTAACTGGTCTATTGTATCATTTAAAGTTTGTGTTTCCTTGTTAATTTTCTGTTTAGTTGATCTATCCATAGGTGTGAGTGGGGTAGTAAAGTCTCCTACTATTATTGTGTTATTGTTAATTTCTCCTTTCATACTTGTTAGCATTTGTCTTACATATTGTGGTGCTCCTATGTTGGGTACATATTATACCATATTATATACCCAATATACCATATACATATTATACATATAAATTATATTTATAATTGTTATATCTTCTTCTTGGATTGATCCTTTGATCATTATATAGTGTCCATCTTTGTCTCTTTTCAAGGCCTTTGTTTTAAAGTCTGTTTTATCTGATATGAGTATTGCTACTCCTGCTTTCTTTTGGTCTCTATTTGCATGGAATATCTTTTTCCAGCCCTTCACTTTCAGTCTGTATGTGTCCCTTGTTTTGAGGTGGATCTCTTGTAGACAACATATATAGGGGTCTTGTTTTTGTATCCATTCAGCCAGTCTTTGTCTTTTGATTGGGGCATTCAACCTATTTACATTTAAGGTAATTATTGATAAATATGATCCTGTTGCCATTTACTTTATTGTTTTGGGTTCAAGTTTATACACCCAAGGGCTGAGAGGAGCTACTCCATGTTCAAGGTTAGGAGGGGCGACCTCATCCAAAGAAAGGAGCAATGGCTGTGCTTTGCTGGAACAGCTGTGAAGAGATACCTTACGTCCAAGGTAAGAGAAACCCAAGTGAGATGGTAGGTGTTGTGAGAGGGCATCAGAGGGCAGGCACAATGAAACCATAATCATAGAAAACTAGCCAGTCTGATCACATGGACCACAGCCTTGTCTAACTCAATGAAACAAAGCCATGCCGTGGGGGGCCACCCAAGATGGACAGGTCATGGTGGAGAGGTCTAACAGAATGTGGTCCACTGGAGAAGGGAATGGCAAACCACTTCAGTATTCTTGCCTTGAGAACCCCATGAACAGTATGAAAAGGCAAAATGATAGGATACTGAAAGAGGAACTCTCCAGGTTGGTAGGTTCCCAATATGCTATAGGAGATCAGTGGAGAAATAACTCCAGAAAGAATAAAGGGATGGAGCCAAAGCAAAAACAATATCCGGTTATGGATGTGACTGGTGATAGAAGCAAGGTCCGATGCTGTAAAGAGCAATATTGCATAGGAACCTGGAATGTCAGGTCCATGAATAAAGGCAAATTGGAAGTGATCAAACAAGAGATGGCAAGAGTGAATGTCGACATTCTAGGAATCAGTGAACTAAAATGGACTGGAATGGGTGAATTTAACTCAGATGACCATTATATCTACTACTGCGGGCAGGAATCCCTCAGAAGAAATGGAGTAGCCATCATGGTCAACAAAAGAGTCCAAAATGCAGTACTTGGATGCAATCTCAAAAACGGCAGAATGATCTCTGTTCGTTTCCAAGGCAAACCATTCAATATCACAGTAATCCAAGTCTATGCCCCAACCAGTAACGCTGAAGAAGCTGAAGTTGAACTGTTCTATGAAGACCTACAAGACCTTTTAGGACTAACACCCTCAAAAGATGTCCTTTTCATTATAGGGGACTGGAATGCAAAAGTAGGAAGTCAAGAAACACCTGGAGTAACAAACAAATTTGGCCTTGGAGTACGGAATGAAGCAGAGAAAAGGCTAACAGATTTTTGCCAAGAGAATGCACTGGTCATAGCAAACACCCTCTTCCAACAACAAAAGAGAAGACTCTACACATGGACATCACCAGATGGTCAACACCAAAATCAGATTGATTATATTCTTTGCATCCAAAGATGGAGAAACTCTATACAGTCAGCAAAAGAAAGACTGGGAGCTGACTGTGGCTCATATCATGAACTCCTTATTGCCAAAATCAGATTTAATTGAAGAAAGTTGTGAAAACCACTAGACCATTCAGGTATGACCTAAATCAAATCCCTTATGATTATACAGTGGAAGTGAGAAATAGATTTAAGGGACTAGATCTGATAGAGTGCCTGATAAACTATAGACGGAGGTTTGTGACACTGTAAAGGAGACAGGGATCAAGACCATCCCCATGGAAAAGAAATGCAAAAAAGCAAAGTGGCTGTCTGGGGAGGCTTTACAAATAGCTGTGAAATCTCATTTGACACAGAGTTCCAAAGAATAGCAAGGAGAGATAAGAAAGCCTTCCTCAGTAATCAATGCAAAGAAATAGAGGAAAACAACAGAATGGGAAAGACTAGAGATCTCTTCAAGAATATTAGAGACACCAAGGAAACATTTCATACAAAGATGGTTTCGATAAAGGACAGAAATGGTATGGACCTAACAGAAGCAGAAGATATTAAGAAGAGGTGGCAAGAATACACAGAAGAACTGTACAAAAAAGATCTTCACAACCCAGATAATCACAATGGTGTGATCACTGACCTAGAGCCAGACATCCTGGAATGTGAAGTCAAGTGAGCCTCAAGAAGCATCACTATGAACAAAGCTAGTGGAGGTGACAGAATTCCAGTTGAGCTATTTCAAATCCTGGAAGATGATGCTGTGAAAGTGCTGCACTCAATATGCCAGGAAATTTGGAAAACTCAGCAGTGGCCATAGGACTGGAAAAGGTCAGTTTTCATTGCAATCCCAAAGAAAGGCAATGCCAAAGAATGCTGAAACTAACACACAATTGCACTCATCTCACATGATAGTAAAGTAATGCTCAAAATTCTCTAAGCCAGGCTTCAGCAATACATGAATCATGAACTTCCAGATGTTCAAGCTGGTTTTAGAAAAGGCAGAGGAACCAGAGATCAAATTGCCAACATCCGCTGGATCATCGAAAAAGCAAAAGAGTTCCAGAAAAACATCTATTTCTGCTTTATTGACTATGCCAAAGCCTTTGACTGTGTGGATCACAATAAACTGTGGAAAATTCTGAAAGAGATGGGAATACCAGACCACCTGACCTGCCTCTTGAGAAACCTATATGCAGGGCAGGAAGCAACAGTTAGAACTGGACTTGGAACAACAGACTGGTTCCAAATAGGAAAAGGAGTTCGTCAAGGCTGTATATTGTCAAGCTGCTTATTTAACTTCTATTCAGAGTACATCATGAAAAACACTGGGCTGGAAGAAGCACAAGATGGAATCAGATTGCTGGGAGAAATATCAATAACCTCACATATGCAGATGACACCACCCTTATGGCAGAAAGTGAAGAGGAACGAAAAAGCCTCTTGATGAAACTGAAAGAGGAGAGTGAAAAAGTTGGTTTAAAGCTCAACATTCGGAAAACGAAGATCATGGCATCTGATCCCATCACTTCATGGGAAATAGTTGGGGAAACAGTGCAAACAGTGTCAGACTTTATTTTTCTGGGCTCCAAAATCACTACAGATAGTGATTGCAGCCATGAAATTAAAAGACGCTTACTCCTTGGAAAGAAAGTTATGACCAACCTAGATAGCATATTCAAAAGCAGAGACATTACTTTGCCAACAAAGGTCCGTCTAGTCAAGGCTATGGTTTTTCCTGTGGTTATGTATGGATGTGAGAGTTGGACTGTGAAGAAAGCTGAGTGCAGAAGAATTGATGCTTTTGAACTGTGGTGTTGGAGAAGACTCTTGAGAGTCCCTTGGACTGCAAGGAGATCCAACCAGTCCATTCTAAAGGAGATCAGTCCTGGGAGTTCATTGGAAGGACTGATGCTGAGGCTGAAAATCCAATACTTTGGCCACCTCAAGGCAACAGTTGACTCATTGGAAAAGATCCTGATGCTGGGAGTGATTGGAGGCAGGAGGAGAAGCGGATGACAGAGGATGAGATGGCTGGATGGCATTACCGACTCGATGGTCTTGAGTCTGAGTGAACTCCGGGAGTTGGTGATTGACAGGGAGGCCTCGTGTGCTGTGATTCATGGTGTCGCATGGGGTCAGACATGACTGAGCAACTGAACTGAACTGAACTCTGTGTGTCCTGTCTAGAGAAGATCCTTTAGCATTTGTTGGAGAGCTGTTTTGGTGGTACTGAATTCTCTTAGCTTTTGCTTGTCTGTAAAGCTTTTGATTTCTCCTTCATATTTGAATGAGGTCCTTGCTGGGTACAGTAATTTGGCTGTAGGTTATTTTCTTTTATCACTTTAAGTAACTCCTGCAATTCCCGTCTGGCCTGAAGACTGTCTTTTGAAAGATCAACTGTTATCCTTATGGGAATCCCCTTGTGTATTATTTGTTGTTTTTCACTTGCTGCTTTTAATATTTGTTCTTTGTGTTTGAACTTTGTTAACTTGATTAATATGTGTCTTGGGGTGTTCTGCCTTGGGTTTATCCTGTTTGGGACTCTCTGGGTTTGTTGGACTTGGGTGATTACTTCCTTTTCCATTTTAGGGAAGTTTTAAACTCTTATCTCCTCAAGTATTTTCTCATGGTCTTTCTTTTTGTTGTCTTTTTCTGGGACTCCTATGATTCGAATGTTGAGGCATTTAACATTGTCCCAGAGGTCTTTGAGGTTGTCCTCATTTCTTTTATTTTCTTCTTTTTTCCCTCTCTGTTTCATTTATTTCTACCATTCTATCTTCTACCTCACTTATCCTATCTTTTGCCTCCATTATTCTACTGTTGGTTCCCTCCAGAGTGTTTATTTTGCCTTGTTCCAAATAGGTTAAGGTCCTCTCTACCAGATGACCATGATGACTACATTTCTGTCTCAGTGGAGAGGGTGGGATGGGGGTGAAGGACAGCCTGGTCATGAACACGGCTTACTGGTCAGTTTATCTTTGCCAGAAGTAAATTTTTATTAAAGCTTACAAACACAATCAGGAAATAATTGAGACTTGACAAACTGTGCTTCTATTCACACTGCAAGTCTCCATTACCACTCACATGGTCTCACTATATGCCAGGAACCATGCTGAGAGGTTTTAAAGCATTATCTCTAATCCTTACAACAACCTTGCTAACTGCTAAGTCGCCTCAGTCGTCCGACTCTGCGCAACCCATAGACGGCAGCCCACCAGGCTCCACCATCCCTGGGATTCTAATCCAGGCAAGAACACTGGAGTGGGTTGCCATTTCCTTCTCCAACAACCTCATGTGGTAAGAATGATCTCCACTTTACATATAAGAAATGAAGTTTGTATGATCTCAAACTCATGATACATAGCATTAAAAGCCTGAACTTCACCAATTCAGATCACATGTTTACTTTTAAGCTCATAGTGCTTTTGTGAGGAGTAAATGAAATACGAAACAGTTAGTGCAAGTTTGTAAGCAAGAAAATTTCTAATTATTAAGACTGGAGCATAAACAGAAATAAAATGTTTGACTTGCTTGTTATTCTTTCTTGTTATAAATGCTGATCAGTATTCAAGTTTTAGCTATGCATAGGTCCTCATGTATTAAAGTATGTATTTGAAAGGTTTATTTACTCTATCTTTATAATTGTGTGTAATTCTTTTCATTTTAAGCATATCAAAGACTTAATAAAGGACACATAAAAATATATGTGACTCATTTTTTAAAATGCATAATTATAGGTAGGTCATTCTGAAATATACATGGGTACTACATTAATATATAAAGAAATCCACTTTCATTCTTCCTGCACTTGCACTTGATGAGTTAAACACTACTACTCTGTCTCTTGAAAATGCCTGACTTGAGCTTTACTTATTGGGAAGCCAATCACTAAAGATAAGAATTTAGGAAACTGAATAATTATAAATTTTCTCTCAAGTATTCCTCACCCATAGGCGGTAACCTTAAAAAGCTTCTAATGTGTCTTTTTGGAATAAACAACTTAACAATTAAATGCTTTTACTTTTCTCTCAGGGTAGCAGTCCAATTATGTTTACTTCTTCCCCAATGTACTTTTTATCAGCCATTAAGTGCCTAGAAGAATCTAAGAGGTAAAGTGCATCGCCATCTCTAAAGGGTTTACTTGCATGACCTTTTTCATGGTTCTTAAGAATAAATCCAGAACATCATTCAATTCCAAGTTTCACCAAGAGTTAAGTGCTGCAGCGTAGTGTAAAAAGTATTGTTCACAAAGTCAGGGATTTGTGGCTAGGCCTCTATCTTCCATTTGCTTAGAAATAAATTAAATAATGGATTGGAGAATGGAAATGAAAAATAGACAAGCTAATTTTTAATGTCCTTATCACAGTTTTATGTTTATGCATTAACAGTCCCAGAGTCACATGGCTTAAAGGGCACAGTGAGAGTTATACAGACTCTCCCTACAATGTGAAACCAATTCAGACCAAAAGGCCATTTTCCCACTTGCCTTTATACTTATTCTAAATTTTAAAGTCAACCGTCTCCAACAGCTTCCAGGAGCTGAGCCTTCTCATCTTCTCAGACTGTATTTCTTTCCAGTCTCCCAAAGTGCTTTCAGTCCTAGAGGGTTCATCTCCTCACTTTATTCACTCCACCTTGTCATTGGATCTCACGAAACCCCACCTCCTCTTGACCTCTCCAGCTACCAGCTTAACTTAGATCATCATAACTCTTTCCTGAACCATTTTAATATCCTACTAATCTTCCTGACGGTAGCCTTATACCCAACACTCATCTCTTTAAAGGAACAAATCTACTCATGTCATTGTTTAAGGTGGGGTTTGAGGGAATTCCATAGTTCATCTGTTTTGCACCATCCAAATATTTTCTAGGTCTTCGATATTCTAGGTTTGTAGAATATTAGACCTAGAATATTTAGACCTAGAATATATTTCTAGGTCTTTAATACCACTATTATTTTTCTAGCTATATCATCTGCTAAGTACCTAATGTCACAGTCATGCTCTCGTTTTTCCATATATAGCGTTCTAGGATGCACTTCCCTTTTTTATCTAGCCAACTAATGTGTCTTTTTGGATAAACAATTTAACAGTTAAATGCTTTTACTCTTCTCTCAGGGTAGCAGTCCAATTATGTTTACTTCTTCCCCTTCTCAATCTTCCCTTACTACACTGTACTGGGGAAGATACTGAGGATTAGCCAGAAAGAGTGTAGGCTATTCATCTCAGCTCACCCACATTTTAGCTTTCACTTAATTTCTCTGAATCTTATCTCCCCTCATCAATAAAATAGAAATAATGACCCCTAATTTGCAGGGCAGGTGTGAATATTAAGTGGAATAATAAAAATTTAGCACCTGGCATGAGGTAGTCATTTTCCCTTTAATCATGCTCCATTCTAATTTACTTTCCACATTGCAGGCAATCTGCACTAATCATACTGCATTGGAGTTGGATTCTTTAACAGCTGAACCACAAGGGAAGCCCAAGAATACTGGGGTGGGTAGCCTATCCCTTCTCCAGGGGATCTTCCCAACCCAGGAATTGAACCAGGGTCTCCTGCATTGCAGGTGGAGTTTTTACCAACTGAGCTATGAGGGAAGCCCACACTAATCATACCACTCCTTTCTTAAAGACCTTCAATAGTTTCTTATTTCCATAGCTTACTTATAAGTAAGCTCCCTTGTTTTCTAATACAACCTTATTTCTCACTACTGCCCTCCTTCAATGCTCGGCTCCAGCCATCTGAAGTGGTTCAAATTTGTCAACTCTCCCAAATTCTCTTACCTCTAGGCCTCAGCATATGCAGTTTCCTCTTCTACAAACACACTCTTCCAATCTGTCTTACTTCATGTGTATCCTGCACAAACTATTATCACATATTCCTTTCTGCTTGATTTTATTGCTCTTTTCCTTGCCATGTGGGTGATAATCTATGTTAGTCTTAATCACTCTCCAGAGCCCCACAAAGTTCTTATCTGTAATCCTCTAATTACTCTAACTAATCCTACCCTTCCAATAAGAACAACCTCAAGCCTCACCTAGGACCTCCACACGGACCCCTACTTTTTCCAGTAGATGCTTTTCACCAAGACACAAAACAGGGTCTTCCACGAGAAAATAGTGATGTGAGTTCTAAAAATGCAGAGATCAAGAAAGAATAATCAGGGGGGGCATCTTAGAGGAGGAAAAAACTCAGATCTGAGCACTGAAGAATGAGTGGAATCAAAGAAAGGAGAGAGGATTATCCGGCCAAAGTAAACAGGAAAAAGAATGATGGTTCTTTTATTCATTCCATAAATCTTCATTAAGCACTTATTCTGTGCAAGGCCCTCTGCTAGCAGCATGCTGTACACTAGGTTTGGTGAAGGGATGGGCTTACTTGAGCAGAGGTTTGGGGCAGGAAGTAAGATAGAATGGGTATGAGTGGGGCCTGATCACAGGTGGCCACAAACCCACCAGATATGGCGATGTTACAGCGGCAAGTACTAGGGTTCCCTCTTCACCTTTGTGATGCTTTGCTTATTTCTCTCGTCATTTTATTATCTGTCTTCCCCCCTAGGCTCCTAGTTCCATGTGGATTGAAATTTTCTTGGCCTGTTTTATTTACCATCTATCTCTAGCTCCTGGAACATTACCAAGCACAGGACAGGCGATTGATAAATGCATGCTATGTACTATGATAAACTATCTGCCCTACTACATAAGCCTTTATTAGTTGATATGTTTGTGTTCTCCACTATGCAAAGATGAGAAACTTTTTTCCATATAGGGCCAGTTAGTAATATTTTTGGTGTTGCAGGCCACATGATCTCTGTTGCACCTATTCAATTCTGCTATTGAATTAGATAAAAGTCATAGATAACCTGTAAATGAACGAACATGGCTGTATTAACAGGTTGAATTTGGTTTATGGACCATCATTTGCTGACCCTTGTACTAGGCTATATGCTTCTAGAAAAAGGAATTTACTCATTTTGTATTGCAGTATTTGCTTAACGCCTGTTACATAACAGGTGCTCAAGAGTAACATTTCTGATAATTTACTCTGTTCCAATCACTGTTCTAAATACTTCACAAGTATGAACAGAGTCCCTCGGACTGCAAGGAGATACAATCAGTTCATCCGAAAGGAAATCAGTCCTGAATATTCATTGGAAGGACTGATGCTGAAGCTGAAACTCCAATACTTTGGCCACCTGATGCAAAGAACTAACTCATTTGAAAAGACCCTGATGCTGGGAAAGACTGAAGGCAGGAGAAGGGGATGACAGATGATGAGATGGTTGGATGGCATCACCAACTCAATGGACATGAATTTGAGTAAATTCCAGGAGTTGATGATGACAAGGAGGCCTGGCATGCCACAGTCCATGGGGTTGCAAAGAGTCGGACATGACTAAGTGACTGAACTGAACTGACCTGAACTCTTGATCATACTGTTCTTATTTCACAGATGAGAAAACCTTGACCCAGGGAGGATAAGTAACTGGCCCAATATTACATGGCTGGTATGTGGTAGGACTGGAATTTTAACAATTGGGACCCAAATCTGTGTGTGTGTGTGTGTGTCTGTATGTGTGTGTGTTAGACGCTGAGTCGTGGCCGACTCTTTGCAAACCCATGGACTGTGGCCCACCAGGGTCCTCTGTCCATGGAATTCTCCAGGAAAGAATACTGGAGTGGGTCGTTATTTGCTTCTCCAGGGGATCTTCCCTGACCCAGGGATCGAACCCGGGTCTCCTGCATTGCAGGCAGATTATTTACCATCTGACCTACCAGGGAACCAAGTCTGTATTTCTAGTCATAAAACTATACAGCCTCTCCATAAATGGGAATAAGCAAAGGATTTTAAACTTCATGCAAAAGGGCAGCTCTTTGAGTTTTTTTTTTTTTTTAAGGAAATAGGGCACTCAGAAGAACTAAAAAGATTATAGATTTAATTTTATAAACTGAATTAAAAAAATTATCCTCAGAAAACAAGGCTATGATGTATCTGGACAAAAAGAATCGCCGATGCAAATACCTCTTGCTTGCCCTACAAATGAAGCTGCTAATCTGAGCTTGGTTGTTTCCAGAGTTTGGGAATATTTACTACTTCTATATTTCTCTGGACATCCGCCAGGACTCTACTAGCTCACAGAGGCACCAAGTGCCAAAGATTTAAGAAATATTGATAGGGGAATAACTTATAAATGGGCACGTTCCATCCATTTGTTTACCTGTGGCTTGCCAGTTGGTTAAAGACATTATTTGACCTTGGTGGAAATAAACACTGGTAACAGCTGAAATTTAATTCTGAGGTTCTGAAAGAATAGAGCAGGAGAATGCTTACCAGGGAATGGGGGCCAGTCCATGTTTCTAGGAGAAGAGGAGCCTCTGAGGAAGACTCTGAAAACAATCAACCAGGCATCAGGCTGTTCACTGAGCATCTTAAGTAACTCTTAATACCAACTGTCACCATTAATCTACATGGTTCTCCCTATTAAGCCTGAGAAATGACTTTACCGGCCCAAACACTTTACTTGAAGTGTCTCTGACTCTGGTAATAATCTCAAGCAGAGCAAAAAGCGAAACACTGTTCCTAAAAATCAACATAGGTGGATGTTTGTATAGAAAGCTCAAATAGCAAACTTTTCATGAGGGAGGCAATACCAACTGGAAAAAATAACAAAGAAGCTCACACTTAGGGAGGATGTATCCTGAAAATTACATTGGTATTGTTAGCTTTGTTTTTATAGAAAAGGAGACTGAAGCTCATTAAGTACATATAAATTATTCACAGTTCTGCCAGTAGGAGACAGAACAGCTTAGACATGAACCCAGGTCAAATGTAAACAGGAGTGGATTAGGCGCCAATGTCCACTGCTTTTTTCTTCTACCAGAATGAGTTTTGACCAATGTCACAAGCTAAGTCTAAAATCAAAAGTCATAATCTTGCCTCTGTTTGTAACTTTCTAGGACATAATTAGCCTTTCTATGTTTCTAGTTCGTTCTTCCTAAAATAGGAATAGTAACATTGGTCCTTTGCTCCTTGCATGTACTAAAGGAGGAAGCATAACTCAGAGAATCAGTTATAATTCAGGCTAAACGGGACTTTACAATACAGTCTGTCCAACCAACAGATAAGGAAGATGAGGTCTACGCAGTTTACCTAACATGACAGAAAACAGTGTATATTATATGGAGTATATGATTCGAAAATAGTAAAATTTCAAGAGTTGTTTTTCCCTCAAAATGTAAAAGATAATAATCTTCAGAAAGGCAAAATCTAAAATCAGTTGCAGTTCAAACCAATGGCTCAAGAAAATAAGGGATCTTTTCATGTATCTTTATACTAAAATCCAGACACTAATTTCCCTCTTTTAAATATAATAACTAACATCTATTAACATCCAGCTTAAAACTGAATATTAAAAAAAAAAACAACTTGGATCATGGCATCTGGTCCCATTACTTCATGGCAAATAGAAGGGGAAAGGGTGGAAGCAGTGAGAGTTCCTCTTCTTGAGCTGGAAAATCACCGCAGATGGTGACTGCAGCCATGAAATCAGAAGATGATTGCTTCCGCTTCCGGGCAGGAAAGTTATGACAAACCTAGTTAGTGTGTTGTAAAGCAGACACATTACTCTGCTGACAAAGGTCCTTATGGTCAAGGCTACGGTCTTCCCAGTGGTCACGTGCAGTTGTGAGAGCTGGACCATAAAGAAGACAGAACACCAAAGAATTAATACCTTCAAACTGTGATGCTCAAAAAGACTCTTCAAAGTCCCCTGGATAGCAAGGAGATCAAACTAGTCAATCTTAAGGGAGATCAACCCTGAATACTCTTTGGAAGGACTGATGCTCCAGTATTTTGATCACCTGATGCCAATGGCTGACTCATTGGAAAAGTCCCTGATGCTGGGAAAGATTGAGGGCAGAAGGAGAAAGGGGCATCAGAGGATGAGATGGCTGGACGTCATCACCGATGCAATGGATGTGAACTTGGGAAAAATTTAGGAGATGGTGAGAGATGGGGAAGCATGGCATGCTGCAGTTCATAAGGTCACAAAGAGTCGGGCACAACTGTGAGACTGAACAACATCTGTTGAGTATGTGACAATACTATCCTGAGCTCTTCATATGAATTAACCAGTTTTATCCTCACAACTCTAAGGGAGAGATGAAATTAGAATTTCTATTTTATAGATGAAGAACATGAAAACAGAAAGATTAAGTACTTGCTCAGACTCAGATGGGAGAAGGCAATGGCACCCCACTCTAGTACTCTTGCCTGGCAAATCCCATGGACGGACTAGCCTGCTAGGCTGCAGTCCATGGGGTCCCTAAGAGTCAGACACAACTGAGTGACTTCACTTTCACTTTCCACTTTCATGCATTGGAGAAGGAAATGGCAACCCACTCCAGTGTTCTTGCCTGGAGAATCCCATGGACAGAGAAGCCTGGTAGGCTGCAGACCATGGGGTCGCACAGAGTCGGACACGACTAAAGCGACTTGGCCGCGGCGGCGGCAGGCTCAGATAGGAAATGATTCAAGTCTATGCTTCCTAGCTCCAAAACCTGTGCTCTTAACCACTATACTATATTATCTCAAAACTATGCCTCAGATGGTAAGGAATCCACTTGCAAGTTTGATCGCTGGGTTGGGAAGATCCCCTGGAGAAGGGCATGGCAACCACTCCTGTATCCTTGCCTGGAGAATCCCCATGGACAGAGGAGGCTGGCGGGCTACAGTCCATGGGGTCACAAACAGTCGGACACAACTGAGCAACTAAACAGCAACAAACATGGCACAGCCTCAGTATGTTCTGCTGCATCGCTACATGCTTACTAATTATAGCTGCCTGGTTGTACATTACATTCATTCTCTTACCTCCTTTAGTTTATTAGCATTTCTATAAAATTTACTCTACCTTATGGTGGTGGTTTAGTTGCTAAGTTGTGTCCGACTCTTGTGATCCCATGGACTGTAGGCTGCCAGGCTCCTCTGTCCATGGGATTCTCCAGGCAAGAATACTGGAGTGGGTTACCATTTGACATTTAAAAATAAAGCAGTGCTTTATAAAAAAGAATATAATTTCTCTGGTCCACCTTTCAGTAATTTGCATAGGTCCATCTGAAGTACTTTTATTCTGAGCTGATTTCTTCAGTCTTAAAAGGCAGAGGCCAACTCTTCTGTAGTCTGACTCAAATATCCCCTCCTCTTTGAAGTTTTCCTCACCCTCTCAGGCAAAACGGGTCACTCCCTCCTTTGTACTCCCAGGGAGTCGTATTCTTTCATTATATTGAGTTGTTTATGTATCTCTCTGCTCACATGATGAAAGGGTCTTAGTACCTTGCATGGAGCAACAGGACTGGCAGAAATTTGGTGTTCTGAATATATACATTTTTAAGTATAAAATATATGTAAAGATTAGCAATTAAGATCTCTGTTGTCATGATACGATGGTGGTGTACATTTCTGAAAAGCCGCAAATCAGCAAGAGAAATCATACTTCCTAGACTTTGGTGCTCAATTTCCTAAGTGGACTCATGAACGCCAGATACCATGTGCTTGTGTATAGGGAGGTAGTAAAGTTTAGGCTTTAAAATGAGATGAATTTGTGCTTGAGTCCCAGTGGCTCCCTGGTAAATGGAAGATGTTGGAATACTAGAAGTACCTTTATTACTAGGGTGTTTAGGAAAGTGAAGTTTTAAATGTATTATTTGTTTAATATTGAGTTTGAAGCATCAACTCTACTCAACATACATTCAGTTCAGTTAAGTTCAGTTGCTCAGTCATGTCTGACTCTTTGCGACCCCGTGAATCGCAGCACACCAGGCCTCCCTGTCCATCACCTACTCCCGGAGTTCACTCAAACTCATGTCCATCGAGTTGGTGATGCCATCCAGCCATCTCATCCTCTGTCATCCCCTTTTCCTCCCCGACAATCCCTCCCAGCATCAGAGTCTTTTCCAATGAGTCAACTCTTCACATGAGGTGGCCAAAGTACTGGAGTTTCAGCTTTAGCATCATTCCTTCCAAAGAACACCCAGGGCTGATCTCCTTTAGAATGGACTGGTACATACATTAGCAGCTATTAATATTAGGACTGCTCTTTGGAAAAATTATGATTTGGATCCTTGAACATCCCTTTCAATGGCCTTTTATTCACACATTCTGCCTCATCCCACAGAGAAGGAAATGGCAAACCACTCCAGTGTTCTTGCCTGGAGAATCCCAGAGATGGAGGAGCCTGGTGGGCTGCAGTCTATGGGTTCACACAGAGTTGGACACGACTGAAGTGACTTAACAGCAACAGCCTCATCCTAATGAGTTTCAATTCTCCATTACCAAGCCCAAGTCTGGGCTTCCCGGGTGGCACAGTGGTAAAGAAGCCACAGGAGACACGGGTTCGATCCCTGGGCTGGGAGGATCCCCTGGAGGAGGAAATAGCAACCCATTCCAGTATTCTAATCTGGAAAATCCCATGGACAGAGGAGCCTCGAAGGCTATAGTCCATAGGGTCACAAAGGGTTGGACATGACTGAGCAACTGAGCATATACAAGCTCCAGTTCATTAATCAATCAGAGAACCCATAGGAACAAATTACGGAGAGAAATAGTAGTGGGAGAGTCCTATAGGAAGATACTTATATTACTGACATGGAAGACCAGGCTGTGATCATGTAACAGTTGCTAATTGTAGAATCTCATAAGAACCTACAGCATTTATTAGCTCCATTGGTAGAAAACTCTTTCTTGGAACTTAGGGCTTCCAAATTTGCCTCTGGGTTGTTTGTGCTTGGCTTGAGCAAAAGGCTAAGCAAACATTAAGCTAATAAGCTGTGATCTTTCAATCACCATTATCTCCAGTCCCCAAAGTTAGCTCAGTATGCAGCCAAAAAAGACACAGATGTGTCTTAGAGGAAGTAGGAATTCCGTGTCAACAAAACACTGGGGTGATGTAACACGGAGTGCACGCTATTGTAAGCTCTGGCTGGCTATTTGAATTAAGTGTCTTTAAAGGACCTTGTCTTGACTGCAAAATTCCAGGGGCCAGTACCTAGGGTTTCTAGGTACATTATTTTTAGCTACAGAATTTGTATACTGCTTGTCCACTTCAAACCTTGCCAATTCCCCCAAAACAGGCATGGTCCTTCGTAACGGACCACATACCCAAGCTCCAAGCACTGGTCTCCCAGACAGCTTTGCTTGACAATGAACCTATAGTGGATTTCAGTTTAAACATAACAGCCTCCCCTAGACCCGCTTTTGATACCCAACTTTTAGCTAGTAATGCAGGTAAGGGGCACCTACTCATCACACTGGCTCCTGCTTGTGGAGGCCTGGCTTATTGGACTGCCTCTCCACCGAAGACAAGATTATATTTAGCCTGAGTTTGCTTAAATGATTAGAAAATTTCACTTAACAAATGCAAAGGATAGATTCTAAATGAGTCAAGGGCCTGTTTCTATTCTTAGGGTTCCATGAAATTTAGGCTTTACAAAGAAACATACTGGTGATCGGTTTTGGGTAATATTCCCTCTCAGGCATCTAAAAAAGCTATATAATATTAAAACTCTGTAAAGAAGAATTCAAAGCAATGAATGTATTCAGTTCAGTTCAGTTCAGTTACTCAGTCGTGTCCGACTCTTTGCAACCCCACGAATCGCAGCACGCCAGGCCTCCCTGTCCATCACCAACTCCCGGAGTTCACTCAGACTCATGTCCATCGAGTCAGTGATGCCATCCAGCCATCTCATCCTTTGTCGTCCCCTTCTCCTCCCGCCTCCAATCCCTCCCAACATCAGAGTCTTTTCCAATGAGTCAACTCTTCTAATGAGGTGGCCAAAATACTGGAGTTTCAGCTTTAGCATCATTCCTTCCAAAGAAATCCCAGGGCTGATCTCCTTCAGAATGGACTGGTTGGATCTCTTTGCAGTCCAATGAATGTATAATAATTACTTAATATCCAGCTAGATGTCCTCAGTAAGGAAGTTTACAGAGGAGAAATGTGGAAGGAGACCCTATTGTATAAGAGCATTTAATTTGCTTGGATGAAAGGACATGCATCAGTAGTACATTGCAAATGCCTCCGAGAGCACTCATACTTAGTTATAATTATTTATCTTTGATCAGTTTCCCCAAGAAGACTATGAATTATTGAATACCAGCCTGGGTCTTTTTTACCTGCAGATTCCTAGAACTTAGCATAATACCTGGTACCATGTTTGTTAAATAAGGATAAATGATTTAAAAATCTGTAATAATATGGTATAAATTAGAGGCAAAAATAAACATCTACGGATGCTCAGAGCAGGGAGATGATGATATTACTCAGTGATCCAAAACAGAATCACAGAGAAAGGAGAACTTGATCAACATGTGGAAGAAACGCTTGGTTGCAGAAAGTGACAGGGTGTATATTCTCTTGAGTATGGGAGAAACAGAGGGAAAAAGAAGAAATGTGGATCACTGCAGCATCATTTGCAACAACTGTGACATGGAAGCAACCTAATGTCCCCAGTGAATGAACAGATAAAGAAAGGATGGTATAATATACATATACATACATACATACATATATATATACATATATATAGGCTTCCCTTGTGGCTCAGCTGGTAAAGTATCCTCCTGCAATTCAGGAGACCTGGGTTCGATCCTTGGGTTGGGAAGATCCCCTGGAGAAGGGAATGGCTACCCACTCTATTTATTCTGGCCTGGAGAATTCCATGGACTGTATAGTCCATGGGGTCGGAAAGAGTCGGACATGACTGAGTGACTTCAAGAAATGGCAAGATTTTCTTTTTTATGGCTCAAATAAACAGAATAAATATCGAGCCATTAAAAAAAGGAAATCCTGCCATTTCTGACAACATGGATGGACCTTAAGGGCATTAGACTACATGAAATAAGCCATACAGAGAAAGACAAATATGATAAAATCTCACTTAAATGTGGAATCTAAAAGACCCACAAACAACCACAACCAAAACAAAAAACAAAAACCCAAACTTACAGATACAGAGAACAGCTTGTAGGTTGCCAGATATAGGTGGCAAGAGGTGGGCAAGTTGGATAGAGGTGGTCAGATGGTATAAACTTCCCATTACAGAATGAATAAGTCATGGAGATATGATGCACAGCATGGTGACTACAGTTAGTAACGCTGTGTTTTATGTTTGAAAGTTGCTAAGAGTAGGTTTTAAAAGTTCTCCTCACAAGGAAACATAAAAACATAACTACATGTGGTGATATATGTTAAGTATACTCATTGTGGTAATACTTCACAATATATACAAACATCAAATCATTATGCTGTACACTTGACATATAATGGTATATATCAATTATATCACAATAAAGAAAGAAAACAAGCATAATAAAGTTAACCAAAATTTTAAAAAGTAAGGAACTTGAAAATGTATAGACAATGAGAAACAAGAACTGGCTAAGAAAAGACTTATAAGTTGGTGAGTTTAAGGACGGGCCCTGAAATATTTTCAATGGGAAAGAATAAGCATTTAATGAGTTTCTACTACATATCAGATCTTTGCAAGGCATTTCACATATATCATCCCGTTTTTTTAGGGAGGGTTTTATTGTCCACACTTTGCAATGAAGATGCTAATCTTAGAGAAGGCAAATAGCTTATCTAAGGACATGGGGAGCAAGCGTTACAGTGAACAGCTGAACCCAATTCTATTAGACTCCATGCTCTTTTTATTTCCCAACAGTGTCTGTGCAGTATTCCCTCATAAACCTGACAGTCTTCCCTTCAGGTCCTGCACTATCATAAATCACTTCTGATACGCTCTGAATTCCACATTCTCCCCAAATGAAATCAAGGCATCTCAATGTTTGTGCTTTCCACCTACACAGAGATAAACTGAATATTCTCTGAATTTCATCCTCCTTACATTAAAATACAATCTTCTAATTTATTTCTCTGGGCTTCTCTGGTGGCTCAGAAGTAAAGAATCTCAATGCAGGAGCCACAGGTTTAATCCTTAGGTCGAGAAGAGTCTCTGGAGAAGCAAATGGCAAACCACTCCAGTATTCTTGTCTGGGAAATCCCATGCATAGAGAAGCCTGGTGGGCTACAGTCCATGGGGTCTCAAGAGTCAGAGAGGACTTAGTGACTAAACAACAATTTATTTCTCTAACCACATGACAATACTTTTAACATTTCTTCCAAGGATATAACCCTCAACTGTGCATCCATCATCTCTTCTTTTCCCTCCAAGAAAAGAAGTACTACATTGAATTTTGATGATGATGAAGATGATAACCAGCACAATGACATTTTCAAGTTTCTTATTGTCCACAAACTTTGCAGAGTTCTAGATATACAATACTCTAGAGCTAAGGGCTGATAAACACAGTCTTCTAACAAGTTGAGGTTTCTCTCAGGTCAGACATAACTAGCACTGTTCAATATTTATGAAGCAGTATTCCCCTTGTGGAGAATTCACTCTGTTCCTTTGGTGAGAGATATAGGATTGAAATGGGACTTTGGGCAGCACGAGGAGAGCAGGCTCAGGCTCTATGCCTCCTTAATTGGCTGGAGATGAGCAGAGTCTTTACATAAGGCTTTTGTGGTGTTCTGCTTGGTAGGTGCCTGTCACACACTCTGCACAAGCTTAGATGAAAAGGATTTTCAGCATCTGAATAGAATGCATAATTGATAGCATGGGGGGACAAAAATTCCACTAGCTAGGGTCTCACACCAGTGTGCACTACCCACCTCACTAGACTTTTTATTGTGAAAGAAATTTGTAGGAAAAATGCATTGTGTAAATGTAAGACAGAGTGATAGCCTAGCCTGATGTTTAAGGCTTAGCATCCAGCCAGAATTTCATAGTTCCAACCCTTCTCCTTCATCCAACTCACTCTTAGTTCTGGCTGTTGCTTAGTTACTTTCTCTACACCTAATTCTAACCCACATGTGTGTGTGTGTGTGTGTGTGTGTGTGTGTGCATACATACATGCATATGTGCTAAGTCACTTCAGTTGTGTCCAACTCTGTGTGGCCCTATGGACTGCAGCCTGCCAGGCTCCTCTTCTATGGGATTCTCCAGACAAGAATACTGGAGTGGGTCACCATACCTTCCTAAAGGGGATCTTCCCAACCCAGAGATCGAAACCACGTCTCTTAATGTCTAACCTGCATTGGTGGGCAGTTTTTTACCACTAGAACCACCTGGGAAGCCATATACATACATATATGTGTGTATGTATGTATGTACATGTGTATATGTCTATGTGTGTGTGTGTGTATATATATATATATATATGCATGAATGCTAAGTCAGTTCTATCATGTCCGACTCTGTGAACCCATAAACTATAGCCTGCCAGGCTCCTCTGTCCCTGGGATTCTCCGGCAAGAATACTGGAGTGGGTTGCCACACCCTCCACCACAGGATCTTCCCAATCCAGAGATCGAACCCAAGTTTCTTATATCTCTTGCATTGGCAAGCAGATTCTTTACTGATAGTGCATTGGGGAAGCCGATATATCTATGCATATGTATGTATATAAGACTCTTTGAAAATATTTTATTTATTGATTAGTTAATTTTCATTTATCAGCATTTATTGAATCCCTATCAAGTACCCAAAATAACGTCAAATGATTAAATGATGATTCAAATAATAACTGCAAATAAAAGAACTTGAAAATCTCTAAATATATCCCCTCAGCAACTTCCATTAAAGGCAGTGTTTTTCAAACACTTCAAACAGAAGCATGTAGGCAGTCAGTTATGATGACACACAAGCTGAAGGACCAAACCCGAAATGAAAGAAAGGACTGCAGAGCCCTGCGCACCCCAGCCCAGCTCATATCAGATCCTCCAAGTGCATCTTGTCCAATCAGTCCCTCTCCAACCACACCGCAGCCCCATGCCCACTGCATCACTATGCCAATAGCCCCTGCCACTGACAAACGGTACTATAGTCTTCAGATTGAGGACACAAATGAACAAACTGAGAGCCACAAAAGGTTCCAATATTTCCCACCAAGACTATTAATGCCTACAACAGCACCAGCTACTACCTAGGACCCACAATGCGCCAGTTAAGCACAGCTCAGTTCAGTCGCTCGGTCGTATCTGACTCTTTGCAACCCCATGAATCGCAGCATGCCAGGCCTCCCTGTCCATCACCAACTCCCAGAGTCCACCCAAAGCCATGTCCATTGAGTCGGTGATGCCATCCAACCATCTTATCCTCTGCCGTACCCTTCTCCTCCTGCCCTCAATCTTTCCCAGCATCAGGGTCTTTTCAAATGAGTCAGCTCTTCGCAGTGGTGGCCAAAGTATTGGAGTTTCAGCTTCAACATCAGTCCTTCCAGTGAACACCCAGGACTGATCTCCTTTAGGATGGACTGGTTGGATCTCCTTGCAGTCCAAGGGACTCTCAAGAGTCTTTTCCAACACCACAGTTCAAAAAGAACTTTCTAATCATCATCTCACACAATCTTTAATCGCCCTTTGGGGTCAGCATACTATTGTGCTGACTGTATAGGCGAGAACATTGAGGTCCCACCAGGCAGAATAACTTGCTCCAGGTGACACAAAGGTTGTAGAGATGCAGCCAGGACTTGAATCCAAGATAGTGGACTCTACCTTTCTATTGCCATGGACGTAACTGAGGTGAAATGAATTGCATGATGTAGTCAAAAATTGTGAGTACAATTTCTGCGTCACTTCTTACTGGATAGGTAACCTTGGGGAAATTATTTTGCTCTTTTGACCCTCAGTCTCCTAATGTTAAAAAAGAAGATACCAAAATAACAAACTTACATGTTCACACTGAAGAGAACCTGAGGCTTACTGACTGCAGAGGCCTTGTTTTTTTCATCCTTGTGTTTCTTGTATGCATAGAATAATGCCAGGGAAGCATTTCAATAAATATTTGACAAGAAACACCACACAGCTTAGCACAGAGCAAGGCACACACGCATGCATGTACACATGGGCTACTTAGTCACTCCTCTCATTCACAGAATTTCCTTTACAAAAATATATTTTAAATCATCTGTTTCAATTCCGTACTTTAATACACTCAAAAGAGATAACAGTGGCAGTGATAAGCTGAAAGAACATGGGAAAGATGGCCAAGGATTCTTCTATTTTTTTTTCTTTAATGCTGATTTTCCCAAACAAAATAATCAACATTTGATAATATATTTCAATTATTAAAAATGAAGTAGATCATTTTTACTCCCCAAATGCAAGGGGGGTAAAAATGATCTATTTCAACTGAAATTGCCTTGTCAAGTTCTCATCTTTAATAAACCCAAAAGACTATCTTGGAGTAGTTAGACAGAGTCATTAGCTTTCATCACTTACTTTCTAAATAGTCTCTATAGGAAATTGCAATGACTCCCATAATAATGTGCCACAAGACTCTGAAAGATCATCTCAGGACCGCTTCACAGCTGAAAGTCAAATCTCTAAGTATCTTTCACAACTAAATAATTTCAGAATCTCATAAACACAACTTTTTTGAAAGCTTTTAAGTACTGCTGTGTAATAATGCACCATTGACATATTTAAAGGACGTGTCTATGGTAACATATGCCTATTATTGGAAACTTCTAACACCCATGATAATTCTTAAACATTCAGTCACAGGATCAAATCGGAGGGAAACATATCTGCACTATCTTGTGATTTCAGAACAAAGACAAACAGATCGGCCCTCTCATATGAAGCGTTTTGCCCAAGGTCACATCAGAGTCAGAGCCACCAGGGAGTAAAAGCCCTGGGAGTAACCCATTTATCTACTCTACAGCCTGCTTCAGTAAGGCATCTGCAGAGGAACTATGATACCATTATTCATGAACACTTCCAGAGACAACCTAAATTATTATGATAATCTTCTTTGCATTTAGATTAAAAACACATTCCTAGTGAAAGTCGAAAATGTGAATTTTTAGGAAGAGAGAATAACTATATTTAACAGCTTAATTTCAGGATCACCTTGGAGATACGTATATTCAGATGATTCAGGCAAAGGCACTCTGTACACAGGTCTACGCTTTCATAGCACACAGTAAATGCTCAGTCAAAGGGACCATCATCATCTTCGCCATAATCCCCACAACCAAGCTGCTGACTCAACAGGTAAGTTAGCATCACAGAGAATCTAAACCGGAAGGAACCTTGAAGTTCACTTGGTCTACACCCTAACTTTTCAGAGGGGAATCAGGTAATACCTTGGTGACGGTCAATCAGTAAATTAATGAAACTTTAGGAACCAGGACCTCAATATATTTTAATTAAGCTGTGTTAATTAAAATACATTGATTTTGCAAAAATATATATACTTCCACTCAATCACTCTGTGTTGCCGATCAAAATTTTCTGGAATCATTCTTAAAAGAAAACAGTTATGAAAATGAGAACATACTAAGAAAGCCTAAATTCATTTATTAATTTGTAATTGAAATAACAAAATTAGGTTTCTAATTTGTTCATCCTCCCCCAACCCTGTGGCACATATCTGAAAAAACAGAAGAGTATATAATTAGAAATCATCTTTGAGACTTCTTTGGCTTGCCTATTAAAATAAAAGCCATCTACAGCATTCAGGAGAATTTCTAAATAATATCTGAACTTTGCCTATTTACTGAATTTCTTCTTCAAATGAGTCACAGTACTTAACTAATGTTTGAACTTTATTCTGCTTCTATTCTTAAGCAATATTTATTGCCATCACAAAATTTTAATTAGTAAATGTGTTAACAATGATGAAGACCCATTCCACCTGTTATCTACTGCCTCAGAAATACTCATTTCTAACTGCTATATTAAATCAAGAGTCAAGAATGTCCCTTGTTTTACTATATGTGCAAGTAAAGGACATTTTCTATGCTACAGTATGCTCAACATGCTAGTATTTTTTTCATTCAATAGTTATTGATTATGAAATGTTCAGGCACCACTGTAAGCATCTGCATGCATTTTATTTCATATAGTCTTTGCATATTTTGTATAAGGTAAGATTATATCTATTTTGCAGATGTAAAACTTGGAGGCCCAGGTTAACAGTTGACTGATATAGAAGTCTACTCCAGTTCTTTCAGATTTTAAATCTAATCTAGAGATAGCCATTCAAATCAAAAATAAAATAAATATGTCACATATCCCAATTGTCATAAATAGATATATGAACAAAATACTATGAGAACACACACACACACACACACACACACAAGGTGTAGCTAACTTTCTAAAGGATGGTTAGAAAATTATTTTTATATCCATGTTCTCAGTTGGCCCAAATAATTTATAAGCATTCTTGGAAGGAAACTTTGATGTGTATATTTTGGTACTAATTTATACAGTAAAAATTGAGCAGTCTGTACATTATGTAAATATATCATAAGATGCCTAAATCTTTTATAAGATTGCAATAATGTAGCTACTACTATTGGGCAAACTCTGCAAGTTTTCCCTGTATACCCTACATCACAGCTTCTTGGGGAAAATGTTAAGACCAACTGTATATAACACAGCAGTAAATGAGTTCAGGGGAGGCCCAGGGTTAGGTTTTTGCATCTCCCAAATAACTGGGTGTTTCCAGCACACATCTTTAAACTCTAGAAAAACCTTGTGATATTGTTCAATTACTTACTCTACCCATCATCACATGACTATGATAAGACTGTACAATACACAAACATGATCATATCACCATTTTCCCTCTGTCTCTGCTATCTGTAAGATTCCATCTTTTTAACTCCCCACCTCAAATTCTAGCCCTTAGCAACACTGAATGACTCAAGGTCTCCAAATATTCCATGCTATTCCAGACTTCTTTGTTTGCATGTGTCTAGATTTCCATCAAACTTTTGTCTTTCCTCACCTGTCTTCTAGGACTCAGTTGCTACCCCAAGTATCCTCATCCTTCAAAATTCAAGTGCTGATCCCTTCAATGAAACCTTTCCTTCTTCCTTTGAAAGATTTAAATTCATATCTTTCAATGTTCCCAAAGGAAACTGTCCTTATAGTAATTATATTATATCTTGCATTATTTGTTCCCTTCAGTCAACTGTGGACTCACTGGGGTCAGGGCCTATGTACTTTTAAGTTCGTGGTAGATTTGTTTTCTTGAGGGAATTTTTAAAAAAAACACTAACTACCTATGCTACACAAAAGGGGCATCAAATGTTCTGCCATGATTGTACTTTCAACTTGGTAAGAGGGCTCATCACAGGGAAAGGAATACAGCATCTTTACTAAAGTACAGGAAAAAGAGAGCCTTGGTGAACACTGATTACAGTATCTGGAGGCAGATGTCTGTGCTGGGCTTAAATGACCCAGTTCAGAAGCATTCAACTGTTACAGACAAAGGGTTTTCAAGAGTGAAGGAATTCTGCCTTTGGAACTTCTCTATTTTGTTCACCTTCTGTTTCTCCACCGTGATCATCAACAAAACCTTAAAGGGGAAAGAGTCAAAGGAAAGTAAGAAGTCAGGAAACTGAGTTCCATTCCACAAGACAGGTGTCTGAGGGGAGATACCTCAAATACTAAGGTGGTCTCTCCAGGTACTAAAGGTGAAGAAACATACCAATAATCCTGGATCTAAGGAAGAAGAAGATAGGAGAGCATGAGGAAGTTGATGTCTAGAAATCTGAAAGAAACATAAAAGGGATTTTCCATCCTCTCTTCTGTTCCAGTCTAACCCATCTCAAGAAAGACATGAGTATTGTGGATAAGGCAGATCTCATTTCAAATTCACTTAATTTTCTTAAATCTGCTCCCTTACTTGTAAAATGGGATAATACATCTTCTTTGCAGGAGGGGAGAAAGGAATAATATTAGTTTTTCACTCAGTAAGTATTTAATGAAATAGACTCTGATATTTATTGATGAATCACATAATAGCTATATGCTGTATGGTACTTGGTAGCAATAGTAACATTTACTCTTGTTTTATAATTAGCTTAAAACTGGAAAAGGTAAGATATGTGTGTGTGTATATATATAGGTATAAAACTGGAAAAGGTAAGAGATATATATATATATATATATATATATATAGGTCTATACAAAAGAGATTTAGTTAGCTAGTTAGCTATCTCGCAGTATGTGCATTAGCAACAAGCCTCACACATAAATCCAACTTTAAAAAAATGAGACTATTCTGATTACAGCGGGCTTCCCACATGGCACTAGTGGTAAAGAACCCACCTGCAATGCAAAAGACCTGGGTTCAATCCTTGGGTCACAAAGATCCCCTGGAGGAGGGCATGGCAACCCGCTCCAGTATTCTTGCTTGGAAAATCCAATAGACAGAGGAACCTGGTGAGCTATGGTCCACAGGGTCACAAAGAGTCAGACACAACTGAAGCGCCTTAGCACACATGCATTCTGATGATTATAGCAGGAGCTCAGCCAGACCCCAGCAGCGTTCCTTTCTCCTCACTCTCTCTCTCTCTCACATGATGTGCTTCCTAAAGAACCAGAAGCAGGTCACTGGGACTCATGAGACCATGGTTTAAAGCCATCATAGAAAGCAATCAACTGTTATTATTTCTGAGGCAGGAAAAAAGGGACTTAGTGGTCCTTCCAAATAACTAGCTGGAAATCGTTATGCATTTATTGGCGGCAAAGAGACCATGTAGAAGGTTATGGCTTACTCTTGGCCTGTGAAGAGAAGGAATAATGCTGGGAATTGAAATTGGAAATTATTTTTGGAGAGGTAGGTTTGGTGACAGACACTCTTGTAGAGTTAGTTACAGTTTTATTTTGGACGAAAAAGTGTGTTCATACATGGTCTTTCTAAAGATTTCTGTGCACATGTAAATGAAGGACATGAATTGGAAATAACATCACATTTCTGACATTTCTGAGACTTACCATGATACAGAGAAAAACAAGACAGGATTTTACACATCCTGAAAATCTGGGGCAGAGGAACATCAAAGATATAGAGGATAAAAGAGAGGCTAAAGTTGTTGGCCTAGAAGACCGGACACTCAGTAGATCAACTGGGAGAAACAGAGAGAAGGTAATGGACAGCCCTCAATTGGTCATGAACATACGAATTGGAGGTATGGCAGGACCTATTGAGCAAAAAACCCGGAGGCAGCTATAGTGACAATAGATAAGTGAAAGAGGAGAGTGAAAAAGTTGCCTTGAAGCTCAACATTCAGAAAACTAAGGTCATGGCATCTGGTCCCATCACTTCATGGCAAATAGATGGGGAAACAATGGAAATGGTGACAGACTTTATTTTGGGGGGCTCACAAATCACTGCAGATGGTGACTGCAGCCATGAAATTAAAAGACACTTGCTCTTTGGAAGAAAAGCTATGACCAACCTAGACAGCATATTAAAAAGCAGAGACATTACTTTGCCAACAAAGGTCTGTCTAGTCAAAGCTATGGTTTTTCCAGTAGTCATGTATGGATGTGAGAGTTGGACTGTAAAGAAAGCTGAGCACCAAAGAATCGATGCTTTTGAACTACGGTGTTGGAGAAGACTCTTGAGAGTCCCTTGGATAACAAGGAGATCCAACCAGTCCATTCTAAAAGAAATCAGTCCTGAATATTCATTGGAAGGACTGATGCTGAAGCTGAAACTCCAATGCTTTGGCCACCTGATGCAAAGAACCAACTCATTGGAAAAGACCCTGATGCTGGGAAAGATAGAAGGTGGGAGGAGAAGGGGACGACAGAGGATGAGATGGTTGGATGGCATCACCGACTCAATGGACATGAGTTTGAGTAAGCTCTGGGTGTTGGTATGGACAGGGAGGCCTGGCATGCTGCAGTCCATGGGGTCACAAAGAATTGGACACGACTGAGCGACTGAACTGACTGAACTGAGTAAAACAGAACAAAGACATCCTTTCATATAACTTCCAACAGAGTCAACAGATTATAAACATATTGGCAATTCCAGCTCAATGTTTTTAAGAAAGCAAGAAATCATTTTTTTTTTTTACTATAGTATGGAAATTGCAACATCTTGGGCTGTACCTCGCCTTTTAAAGAATAAGGCAACAACAGAGAACACATCATTAAAAACAAGAATTGGAAAGGTCACCTCATAAATGAAATAAATGGTTTGCCAGTGAAAAATTAGCTTCTAAGGAATGGACCATCCACCTGTCCTAAAAAGGTCAAAAATACTGCCAAGATAGCCCTGGTAGGAGAGACTAAAAAATAAACACAAAATGAAATGGAAGATGCTCTCAGGTAAGTGCTGACAAACATATTCAAGCAGGAAACTCATCAAAGGAAATGTTTCCTTATAGCAAGTGAATGCGGTCAATAGAATATGGCTTAATTCAATCTCATTTCAAAGAAAAGACAGCCAAAAATATTACCTTTAAGATTTCTCTTCTGATTCTTGATGTGACAAAATGATGCTTTTAATAAACGTTCCTTGAAGAAAGTCTATACCTGCAGGTAGTTAAGACTTAAACCTGAGGAGTCGGATCACTTTGGCTTCCTTCCACTGTTAGGTTTTCACGACTGGAAAATTCTCAAGGAAATTCCCACAGACCGAAAACTGCGTAACTTGGGAAATTCACACAATGTATTCATTTTTGCAATCATCAAACTCATCGTTTCAGTAGAAAACATATAAATTGAACAGTCATATATTGGAAAGATATTTTTTGAGAAAACAAGGTTGCAAAGAGGTGTTAAAGAGGTGTTGCACTTCAGATTAAGCAATCTACATTCTGGTGGAATAGTCCAGAAAATCCAATACATGAGAATCATAATTATATTAAATGGTCAAAGAAGTAGTCATCAGGCAATCTTGCTAAAGAATTAAGAAAAGACATACACAAATATTTAGTTGAATAGAAACCTATGAAACTTTACTTATAATAGCAAGGCATCGTGCTATGCGTGCTCAGTCGTGTCTGCCTCTTTGCAGCCGTATGGACTGTAGCCTTCAAGGCTCTGCTGTGCATGGAAATCTTCAGGCAAGAACACTGGAGTGGGTTGCCATTTCATCCTCCAAGGGAATCTTCCCAACTCAGGGATTGAACCCACACCTCCTGTGTCTCCTGCATTGTTAGGCAGCTTCTTTACCACTGTGCCACCTGGATATCCTAAATATTCAACATAAGAAAACCAATGAAAATAGTCTAGGATATCTATTGTACCTGAATACAATACAGCCATTAAAAGCTGTTCTTGAAAATAAAATGATATGGGGCAATATTCATAGTACCTAAATATATATAATAACTCTATTTGGCATAACGCATATTTTATAATAAATATCTGTGTACATGTTTGTATGTGTGTGTAAGTGTGTGCATTGAAGAGGATGGAGGAGTATAAACAAAAATAATACTAGAGGTTGTGTTTAGGGGGTCAGATTCCCCATTGAGAGAATGAGGAAAGCTTTGAATTCTTGCAAAACTGATCCAGCGCGGGCCTTTGGGAGGTGACAGTATTATTAAGATTTTATTTTAGTTTCTGTACTTATACACTTAAATACAATCTTTCTGAAATGTCAGTTATTTTGTTACTAGAAATAGACCAAAAATAATTTTTGAAGGCTAGAGTAGCATTTTATAAATGTTAAAATATGTGAAAGTAATTTTCCTAGCTATTTCTGAGTGCAAGCTAGAAATTGTGTCTTCTATTTTATATATGGGGAAATTAAGGAAAGGGCCAATTTTCTGATTTATTCAAGGATACCCACCATGTTAGTGGCAGAATTGAGATAACAACACAGTGTTTTCTAGGTTCTGATTACCCTACAAGGTTGTAATAACTACAAAGTGTTACAATTTTAAAGGCAATTTCAGCATTTCCAAAACCATTTTTTTTTTTTTTTACCTTCAATCTTTAGTTCTTCAGGAAAAAACCTTTTTCTGCTGGAGCAAGGCTTTGTTATATGTGTAGAGCAATATGTACACAGTAATTGCTTCAGTTGAAAGCCTCTTGATTTGCAGCCTTGATATCAAAAACTCAAAGAAAACTTTATTCTTCACTTGCAACAAACAAAAACCGTGTAGAATGGTCTTCCCCATTTTTAATTCTAATGTAGAACAAATCAGATTACCCATAATACCTTGACAGAAACTTGGTTCAGGAATTAAAATGATACAAGATTGCTTAGGCAGCCCCATTGAAAAATAATTGGGATTCAGTCACCTTTGCTGCCTTATCTTCTGCCTGAGTGTCTACAGTAAACACAGAGCACTGCCTCCAGCCAGGCGTCAAAGGGCTGGGGCTGCCCCATCTGAGACCACTGCTTATCTCTGCTTATCTCCTCTCCAAAAGCTGACACCCTCTCCTTTTTCTCTTCCAGTACTTTATATAAGAATTATATTATGCAGAAATCCAGAGAATAATCTTGTTTTGAAAATCTCCAACAATTACAAAAGCTTCCAGAATTCGAGACTCCACTGGGAAAGTTTCACTTTATTCCTCTTTGATCTCGAAGGAACACAGACGAAACCATCATCTCAGAAAATATCTTTTATTTTTCCTTCCTTTATTCTAGAAAAATTAGCTCCCTATATAAGAATACACTCTATGTCATGGTGAAAAATTAGATTTAATCAGATTCAGATATACCAATAAGAAATATGTCTTCTCTCCTATCCCCTCTAGCCAACACAAGGCATAATTGTAAAGTAATTGGAAACAAATCACACTACTTCTTTCAGAGTTTTTGTCATCCCATCTGAACATTACCTTCACTCCTTTCATTCTTTTCCCTACCCTATCCTCTGTCCATGGGATTCTCCAGGCAAGAATACTGGAGTGGGTAGCCATTTCCTTCTCCAGGGGATATTCCTGACCCAGGGATGGAACCCAGGTCCCCTGCACTAAAGGCAAATTCTTTCATGTCTGAGCCACCAGTGAAGCCTCATTGCCATTTTTTATATTCAGTAAAGTGTGTAGTTGAAAACCTGTCCTTTACTGACTTTAAAAGGACAAACATAATCAACAAAAGCATAGATACAGGAAAGTTTGAGGTATGCTTAGTACACAGCAAGCAATCTCGTTAGACACATAATATTTCTCATGAAGGAGATATGGGGGGAGAATGGATACATACATATGGATGGCTGAGTCCCTTTGCTGTCCACCTGAAACTATCACAACATTGTTAACTGCTTGTAATCCACTATAAAATAAAGAGTTTAAAAAAGAAAAATAGAGAATAAGATGGAAAAGTAGGATAATGCATTAAAAATCTGCTTTAAAATTTATATAGCATTCATGAATCCATCGTGAGTTATGGTAAAAGTTGAGATTAGATTTTGTTGTTAAAATAGAAAGTATTCTGGAGAAATGAGAACCCCAGAACTAGAAACTTAAAGAAGACAGGACAAACTGGGCCCTTTTCCCTTCAGTTTCAATCTCATTGCAGATTAGATTTTCACTTAAGAATCACTGATGAGATTTTCAAATATCAAAAATATATTTATTTTTGGGGAGACAGAGAAACAAGTATTAGAATAATTTCTGAATAACTTTTTTTCAATGTGTTAAATAATTTGAAGGAGTAGTTTTTTCATGGTGTTAAAGCCCCTTCAGTCATGTTAAGTGACCTTGAGAACAACTTCAGAATTAGCTCAAGACTACATTTCGATATTTGGCAAAACCAATACAATATTGTAAAGTTTAAAAATAAAAAAAGTAAATAAAATTGAAGAAAAAAAAAGACTACATGTCATAATTTTTTTAAATTAAAAAAAATTGTTGTACTGAATAAATTAAAGGAAGGTGAAAAGCTTTTGACTTTATGAGAAAATGTAGGCAAGACACTAAAGGAATAATGTAGGAAGAAATGTCTACTAAAGAGAAAAAATAAAGTCCCCATAAAGCCAAGGAAGAGTATATATTTCTAAGACACTCAACTTCATGGTTATGTAGTACTTCAGACAAACAATAAAACGTATTTCTGTTTTTTAATTGGAGTATAACTGCTTTACAATGTTGTGTCAATTTCTGCTGTACAATGAAGGAAATCAGCTATATGTATACATATATTCCATATGTATACATATATTCCACATGTATACATATATGTATACATATACACACATATATTCACTCTTGGACCTCCCTCCCAACCCCTCCAGGTCGTCACAGAGCACGAAGCTGAGTGCCCTGTGCTATACAGCACGTTCCCACTAGCCATCTATTTTATACATGGAAATGTATTTATGTCAAACCTAATCTCCCAGTTCATCCCACCCTCCACTTGTCCCTCTGTGTCCACATATCCATTCTGTATGTTTGCATCTCTATTCCTGCCCTGAAACCAGGTTCATCTTGCTATGTGGCACTAATGAATACAAGATGAGTTCTTTTTCCATAGAATCAGAGTAGGGAAAAGAGTTCAAGGCATCCCCCAATCAATTATCTCATAAAAGGTCTCTTTACCTGTGCATCTTACAAAATAAGCAAGTACAATTTACAATGAATGAACTAGATTTTCATTGATGATCCCAACATTTCTGATGCCTCATGTTCACTTGGGTTGTATTTAACCCATGCTGTGAAGGAACTGTTTTAGTTTTTTATAGAAATATAGTCTTTCCTATGGAAAACTGAGTCTTTTGATCAATTTTTCCACATTTTCCCATAAAGACAGAGGTCAAGCAATTGAGACAAAACAACAATATGTTTTAAAGTCAGTTTTGTAGGGAGCTATTTTATTACAAGTTGTTTCAAAGTTTCTTTTCCTTGAAGAATTCTTTACTTTGTGGTGATTTACATTAATTTGCTAAACAGCTAGAAACATTTTATCAGTGTTTCAAAAGAGAAATTCTTAAAGTTTAATGGTCTAACTTCTCAACCCCAAATAGACATATCTGATACCTATTCTTGACTTGAACACCTACATTAATAGAAGGTGCTACCTGCCTCAGATTTTATTTTCTTGGACTCCAAAATCACTGGGGGTGGTGACTGCAGTCATGAAACTAAAAGATGCTTGCTCCTTGGAAGAAAAGCTATGGTAAACCTAGATTGAATATTAAAAAGCAGAGACATTATTTGGCCAACAAAGGTCCATATAGGCAAAGCTGTGGTTTTTCCAATAGTTGTGTATGGATGTGACAGTTGGACCATAAAGAAGGTTGAGTGCACCAAAATTGATGCCTTCAAACTGTGGTGCTGGAGAAGACTCTCGAGAGTTCCTTCGACAGCAAGGCTATCCAACCAGTCAATCCTAAAGGAAATCAATTCTGAATACTCATTGGAAGGACTGAAGCTGAAGCTCCAATACTCTGGCCACCTGATGTGAAGAGGTGACTTATTGGAAAAACTCCGATGATGGAGAAGATTGAGGGTAGGAGGAGAAGAGGTCAACAGAGGATCAAATGGTTGGATGACATCATCGACACAATGAATTTGAGCAAACTTCAGGAGACAGTGAAGGACAGGGAAGCATGGCGTGCTGCAGTCCATGGAGTCACAGAGGGCTGAACAGAACTGAGTGACTAACAACACCCTGCCTTAAAAGATAACCTAGTACGTTCAATGGGCAGATCTTTCAAATATTCTTCCTTATATTAAATTAAAAGCTGCCTTCATACAATTTCCATCCTTCAAATTTGTTCAAAATATGTCCACTCAAGACCCATGCAGTTCAAACTCACATTGTTTCAAGGGTCAACTTATATGATACTCTGTAGAAGGCAAACCTAGGTGACAGCAAAGAGATCAGTGGTTTCCAGATGATTAAGGGAATGAACAACGAATAGGTGGAGCACAGGGGATTTTTAGGGCAGTGAATCTGTTCTGTCCAATGCTATAATGGTGGACCCATAGAATGTACAACACGAAGAGTGAACCCTCATGTAAATTCTGGACTTAATCATATTGTATCAACATTGGCTTATCAACTGTAACAAACGTTCCACCTAAATGAAAGATGGTTAAAAACAGAGGAGTTGGAGTGTGATGGGATGTATTAGAACTCTCTGTATTTTCCACTCAATTTTTCTGTAAATGTAACTTGGTTCAAAAAAAAAAAAAGTCTTTTAGACAACATAACAGATGGAGAGATAGCCTATGTTCCTGGGCAGGAAGAATCAATGTTGTACAAATGACTATACTACCAAATGCAATCAACAGATTCAATGCAACCCCTACCAAATTACCAATGGCATTTTCAGAGAACTAGAACAAAAAATTCACAATTCATATGGAAACACAAAAGACTCCAAATAGCCATAGCATCTTGAGAAAGAAAAATGGAGCTGGAGGAATCAACCTTCCTGACTTCAGATTATACTACAAAGCAACAGTCATCAAGACAGAACAGCACTGGCACATAAACAGAAATACAGACCAATGGGACAAGATGGAAAGCCCAGAAATAAACCCATGCTCCTGTGGGTACCTTATTTTTTACAAAGGAGGCAAGAATATACAATGGGGAAAAGACAGCCTCTTCAATAAATGGTGCTGGGAAAACTGGACAGCTACATGTACAAGAATGAAATTAGAACACTTCCTAACACCATACACAAAGATAAACTCAAAATGGATTAAAGACCTAAATGTAAAACCAGAAATGATAAAACTCTTAGAGGAAAACATAAGCAGAACACTCGATGACTTAAATCAAAGCAAGATCCTCTATGACCCACCTCCTAGAGTGATGGAAATAAAAACAAAAGTAAACAAGTGGGACCTGATTAAACTTAAAAGCTTTTACACAGCAAAGGAAACCATAAGCAAGGTGAAAAACATAGCCCTCAGAATGGGAGAAAATAATAGCAAATAAAACAACTGACAAAGGATTAATTTCCAAAATACACAAGCAGCTCACACAACTCAATGCCAGAAAAACAAACAACCCAATCAAAAAGTGGGAAAAAGACCTAAACAGACATTTCTCCAAAGAATACATACAGATGGCTAACAAACACACGAAAAGATGCTCGACATTGCTCATTATTAGACAAATCCAAATCAAAACTACAATGAGATATCCCTCAAACCAGTCAGAATGGCTTTCATCAAAAAGTCGATAAACAATAAATGCTGGAGAGGATGTGGAGAAAGGGAACGCTCTTGCACTGTTGGTGGGAATGTAAATTGATACAGTCACTATGGAAGACGGTATGGAGATTCCTTAAAAGACTAGGAATAAAACCACCATATGATCTAGAAATCGCACTCCTAGGAATATATCCTGAGGAAACCAAAATTGAAAAAGACACATGCATCCCATTGTTCACTGCAGCACTATTTACAATAGCTAGGACATGCAAGCAACCTAGATGTCCATCGACAGATGAATGGATAAAGGATGGTGGTACATATACACAATTGAATATTATTCAGCCACAAAAAAGAATGCATTTGAGTCAGTTCTAATAAGGTGGATGAATTTAGAACCTATTATACAGAGTGAAGTGAATCAGAAAGAGAAAGATAAATATTGTATTCTAATGCATATAAATGGAATCTAGAAAAACGGTACTGAAGAATTTATTTACAGGGCAACAGTGGAGAAACAGACATAGAGAACAGACTTATGGACATGTGGAGAGGGGAGGAGAGGGTGAGATGGATGGAGAGAGTAACATGGAAACTTACATTACCATATGTAAAATAGGTAGCCAATAGGAATTTGCTGCATGGCTCAGGAAACTAAAACAGGGGCTCTGTATCAACCTAGAGGGGTGGGATAGGGAGGGAAATGGGAGGGAAGTTCAAAAGGGAGGGGATATATGTCTGCTGCTGCTGCTGCCAAGTCTCTTCAGTCGTGTCTGACTCTGTGCGACCCCATAGACGGCAGCCCACCCGGCTCCCCCATCCCTGGGATTCTCCAGGCAAGAACACTGGAATGGGTTGCCATTTCCTTCTCCAATGCATGGAAGTGAAAAGTGAAAGTGAAGTCACTCAGTCATGTCCGACTCTTCACAACCCCATGGACTGCAGCCTACCAGGCTCCTCCGTCCATGGGATTTTCCAGGCAAGAATATTGGAGTGGGGTGCCATTGCCTTCTCCAGGATATATGTATATCTATGGCTGATTCATGTTGAGGTTTGACAGAAAACAACAAAAATCTGTAAAGCAATTATTCGTCAATAAAAAATAAATAATTTTTTTAAAAAATCAGTGCATTTACAGAATTTTGCATATGAAAGACATGTTATCCAACATCAGTAATAAACAATTTAAATACCTAAAAAAAGATAATAGTCTTTTTTTAATGGGAAGGGAGGACCACAGCCTCTACTATTATGAAGACCTGCAGACAGACAGAAAACAAGGAAACAAAGACAAAAGAGGAACTAGTGCTCTGTGCAATGATGGAAAAACAAACAAGGCAAATGGTGGGCCTGCATTGACGGGTGGTCAGGGAAGGACCCCCTTGAAGAGGAGACATCAAACAGAGACCTGAAGATACCATCATACTAAAGGCTGGAAGAGTGTTACACAGGGAGGGAAGAGCATGCGTAAAGACCCTGAGAAGGAAGGGCAATTTAGAGACAAAAAGAGCTCATACAGCTAACAAATCATGGACTAAGGATTCAGTTCTGCTTCTAATCCCAGTGCCTTACTCCTGCATCTTGTTTAATCAGCCATTGTCTTGAATACTGAGCCTCATTTATTTTCCAGTTCTCACTGTCTTCCTTTCCCTATGGTGCGGTGGATAGTGTAAACATTGCTTATAAACTCTTCTATAGCTGATGGCAAAAAAACAAACGATCACTCACTTTTCCTCATGATATACTCTCAAACATTTAAAAATAGCTCTCATGAACCTGGTTAAGTTGTTCCTTCTCCCAGCTGGTTAATAATGCAGACACTGCAGGAAGACAGCCTGGGTCCAACTTTTCATCTCATGGTAGTCCAGCTGCAACCCAGGGCAAGTCTAAAGCTCAGTTTTCTAATTTCCAGCATGGTGATGTGAGAATATCTGTTTCCTAATGTTTATGTGAGAATAAAATCAGCTAATTCTGGAAGTGCCCAGACTGTAACAAGCAGGCAGTCAATGGCTTCATATGTTCTTTGTACTGAATAGCACGCAGTGTTCCAAAACCCCTGGTCAGTAGGTTTTCCTTGTCTGATAACTCGTATCAATCTCTCTCTTAATACATGGGGTCAAGAAATGAATAAAGAAAGACTTAAAAGGTAAGCAGAGTTAAAAACATTTACATTAATTTCCATTGTTAATTTCAAAACTTGATGAAGATCCTTGCTGACACAGAAGACTTGAATCTGTTAAGGACAACGTCTTATACTCCTTTGTATTCCTAGCACAGTGTATGAGAAACATAGCTATTAATAAATGGGGCTGGCAAACCTCTCTGTAAAGGGTTGGAAAGCAAATATTTTAGGCTTTGTGGGCCAGATAGTCTCCACTGCAAATACTCAACTCTTCTGGTGCGGTGGCAAGTGTCCATAGACAAGATGTAAATGAATGAGTATGGCTGTGTTCCAATAAAACTTAATTTATGGATTTTGAAATTTGAATTTTATGTAATTTTCATGTGTCAGGAAATATTATCCTTTTTAGCTTTTCTTTCTCAATGATTTCAAAATGCAAAAGCCATTCTTAGCTTGTGACTACATGAAATGCAGTAAGTTGTATTTGGCCCGCTGGCTGTTATTCGGCTATCTCTAATCTAACCTGAAGGGAGAAAAACCCCATATTCATCTACATGAAGAAGGAAAAAGACAATACTATTCTCTCTCTCTCTCCTCTCTCTCTCTCTCTCTCTCTCTCTCTCTCTCTCTCGTGTGTGTGTGTGTGCGTGCGTGCGTGCATGCTAAGTCACTTCAGTCATGTTCGACTCTTTGCGACCCTATGGATGGTAGCCCACCAGGCTTCTCTGTCTATGGGATTCTCCAGCCAAGTGTACTGGCATGGGTTGCCATGCCTTCCTCCAGCGGATGTTCAAGACCCATGGATCAAACCCGTGTCTCTTACATCTCCTGCACTGACAGGTGGGTTCTCTGCCACTAGCACCACCTGGGAAGCCCCATTACCGACCAGGAAAAGGAAGTGCGAGAGCCAAAGCCGAGGGTGCAGGAGGGCCCAGGGCAAAGCACAGAACCAGCCAACTAGAAAAGAAAAATCTCTTTGAAAGGAAGAAGAAAATGTGGTTTATGCAAGAGGCTATCCTTGTCATAAGTGCTTTAAAAAAATCATTGGTCTTTCCCAGATGTAACATTACTACTTCACCATTCAACTTCCTGGCATGGATTGGTGTGATTTTGTAGTTGAGAACCTGGAAACTGGAATCTACAGCCTTTTGAATTTCAGTTCAGCCAGTTATTACTAATGTGAAACAAAGCAATTTAGTTAACTTCCTAAATGTTCTCATTTGTAATATGGCCATAATAATAGAACCTACCAGTAAGATTGCAATATGATTAAATAAGATACGGCATTTAGAGTAGTTAGCACACTGCATTCCTATAGTAAGGTCTTTACAAATGTTAACTTCATGGAATGAATAAATGAAGAGAAAACATCATCAACAAGGCATATGCTATCTGTCATAAAGCGCCCAGGATTGTTTCCTCAAAGAGGACCATCACATCTCCATCCTCCTTTGCCTAGTTCTTCAAGTGCGATTACTCGTCAGCATAAACAGCATTGTCTGGGGAATTATAAGAACTACAAATTCTCAACTGCCACCCAAGACCTAGTGAATCAGAAACTCTGGGGTTAGAACCCAGGAATCTGTATTTTAATAAGCCCCTAGGTAATTATGATGCTGGACTTTAATCAATAAATAAATGTTTAATCAATAAATAAATCAATAATCTAGGTGAAATTTGGTTCAAATAAACAAGGGCATTCTTGTAGTTATACACAGTATAGACTTCTTGATAAAAATGATTTAATGGAATTATCACAAAAATACCTAATGTAAGGAGTTTGTCAGATATTATTACTCCCAAATTTTATATAAGGACAATGTTAGTCAGTGAGGGTCAGGGAAAATAGCCAAGTTCTATATTCTAGTTTTGGGCACTTTCCACTTGACTTGATACCAAGGGTGGCAATGGGTAAATAGGAAGACGGGGGTGGGCTTTTCAGCTCTAGATAGATGAATAGGCCACACACAACACAGAACCTTAGGTGGCAGTGATAAAAAACCATATCCCTAGGGTAGCTTCATCTACTGCCTTTTATCTGTGCATTTAAGTAGGTAAATGATGCAAAGAATAGATTTCATATCATTTTTAAAAGACTTTTTATACTCCCCTTTATCAAGTGCCAGAGTAAGTTATTGGCTTTCTTCCAGCCAAAGTCAAAGGGTTTCTTGTCGTCTATTTATTATCACACAATTGCTTTATGTATGCTTTTTTCTATGATAAAAATTCAGTCAAGGAAAGATTCTGGTATGTTGCCAGCTGACAAATTTATTGAGCTACCCTTAACCTTTTAAGTCATAATTTTACTTACTTTTGAAAAGGCACCCAAAGGACTTAAGACACAAATGTATTATTCATGTTTACAACTAATAGCAATATTCTTACATTTTCTAATTTTAATCAATATTACAGGCTATGTCTATATATAGTCTAAGATGCTCTGTATTAATTATCTGTGCAGGAAGAAATAAAATTTAGGCAGCATAACTGAAAAAATCTTATAAAAGAACAAACACACATCCTCAAGAGGCTGAGAACTGTGAGGAAGATTAGGCCACCCAGCCAAACCCAAACAAGACAAGGGCCTGTGTAAGCAGCACTGAGCAACCCTGAGCAGAGCTGGCTCTGTATCTGGATACGATGACAGCTGTCGCATTTAGATACAGCTTAGAAGAGCCCCTTCTCCTCTTTTGAGCTCTGATTGTAATTCTATAGATCTCTATGTCCCAAGTTCCATGGGATGATTAATATTTTCTGTTTTGCCTGTAAAATAATGTATGGCATTTAAAAAAGTCCTATAGTCCTTCCATAAATGAAAAGTTCTACAGAAGCCCAATAAAGCAACATTTAAACATACATATTCCTTTCCCACTTAAAAAGAAAAAAATGTTCCCTTGACTCCTACATCCTCACCCAGTTACTGCTCTGCCTCTCTCCTCCCCTTCAAAGCCAAAACTCTGAAATGGTTTTCAGCAGTCACTGTTTCTGCTTCCTCACCTCCCACTCATCTTTCACTCCATTCAGGCTTCCGCCCCCTCACTCCACCCAAAGAATGCTCATTAAATTCACTAGTGGCCTCCCTGTCACCAACTCCAATGGATGGTTTAGTCCTCATCTTACCTCTCCTTAAGCACTATTTTATAATGTTCAAAATTCTTTTTCTTTTTGTTAATACTTTTCACATTTCTACCCTCACTTTCCATAATGCACATTGTCCTAACTTTACTCCTACTTCTCTGGCTGCTGATTTTCCTGTCTACTTTGCAGGCTCTTCCACCCCTAACCACCCATTCATTGTTGGCCCCAATTTATTCTCACACTATAATTTCTCCCCAGGGATTTAACCAATCTACACAACTTTACTGACTGCCTCAGATGATTCTGAACATAGGCCTCTGCTCTGAGCTCCCAACTGCACATGCGCCATCTCTCCTTATATATCTTAGAGGAAATCTCCCAGGCACCGGGTTGGAGTCTTGTTGTTACCTATTTGGGCAGAGGTGGAAGGGGTAGAGATGCAGTGTTATCTGTGGATCAGGAACTCTTCCAAGGCCTATTTCCCCCTTACTCAGCTTCTTAGGTAGTTTCTCCCCCATTATGGGGGAGATTCTGCTCCACAGAGTCCTCCAAAATATCTTCAGTGGTCGCCTGCATCTCTGGCTCTGCTGTGATCTAAATGAAGGAGGGATCCATTTCTGATACCCATGCTCTGACTCAGGCATTATGTCTAAGGACATCCTTAGATATCTCCTTAGGTATCTTAAAGGTACATTGTGTCATGTGTCATATTCTCGGCATCAGCAATACTTGGGCCCTTTTGAATCAGAGCGTGTGCGTGCTCAGTCACTTCAGTCGTGTCTGACTCTTTGCGACCCTGTGGACCATAGTCCACCAGGCTCCTCTGTCCATGGGATTCTCCAGGCAAGAATACTGGAGTGGGTTGCTGTTCCCTTCTCCAGGGGATTGTCCTGATTCAGGGATCGAACCCACATATCTCATGTCTCCTGCATCTGCAAGCAGGTTCTTTACCACTAGCACCACCTACATCATGTCCAGTACTAAAGTCATGACCCATCCTATCTGCTAGAAACTGATATTTCTCTAATGTCACAGGGAATGATAGCTTCAGCCATTCAGTACACAAATTAAAACCTAGGAGTCATCTCTGACATGTTCTTCTCTCTCAACCCCGCATATTCTCTTATAATATCTCTCAAGTCAATCTGATTTTCTTTACCTCCTTGTTGCGTGTCCCAACTTTAGTGCAAGCTGCTATTAATATCATATCTCATGTGAACTACCCCAGTAGTCTTCTACCTGGCTTCTACATTCAACCTGGAACTCACAAAGAAGAGTCTTTGCACAATGTTAATCAGGATAGCTGCAAAAATCCTTAGTTAAACATTTGCAAATATAATTAAGCAATATATTGAAAAAGAACTGTACAACATAACTAGATAAGGCTTAGCCCATAAATGCAAAGTTGATTCAATATTCCAAAAATCTGTCAATGTAATCCACCCCATAGTAGGCTAAAGAAGAACACGTATTGATTGATGCAGAAAGGCATTTGACAAAATTCAATATTCGTTCATGGTAAAAAAAAAAAAAAAAAACTCTTGAATAGAGGAGAACTTCTTCAACTAGATAAAGAACATTGTATCTGATTCTTTGTGACTTCATGGACTGTAGCCTACAAGGCTTCTCTGTACATGGGGACTCTCCAGGCAAGAATACTAGAATGGGTTTCCATGACCTCCTCTAGGGGATCTTCGCAACCCAGGGATCAAACCCAGGTCTCCCTCACTGCAGGTGGTGTCTTTACTGTCTGAGCCACCAGGGAAGCCCATAGAAAATCTACAGATAATATTATATTTAGTGGTAAAAGACTGAATGCTTTCCCATAAGGTTGAGCATAAACAAGGATGCCCACTAGCATCACTTTTATTCATAATGCGAGAAGTTCTAGCCTGTGGCATAAAGCAAGAAAAGGAAGTTTAAAAATATAGATCAGATAGGAAGAAATAAAACTGTCTCTATTTGTACATGACATGATTATCTATATAGATAATTTAGAGGAAAACATACATATTTTTTAAATCCTAGAACTAATAAATGAGTTCAGCAAGGATGTAGGCTATAATATAAACATATACAATCAATTGGACCTCTATATACTGGCATTGAATATGTAGACACTGAAATTAAAAAATACAGTTTCTGGAAAAAAAAAAAAAAAACAAAATATTTAGGCACAAGTCTAAAAAACGTGTATAGGATTCATATGCTGAAAATTACACAGTGCTTATGAAAAGAAATCTAAGAATTTCTAAATAAATGGAGAAATATGCCTTCCTCTAGACTGGAAGACTCAATGTAGTACATCTCCCAAAATTAATGTATAGGATTAATGCAAGTGCTATTAAAATCTCATTATTCTTGGTTTTGTATATATAAGCAGTATTATATTAAAAATTATATGAAAAGGCAAAAGAACTAGAATAGCAAAAGCAAAATAGATAAAGAAGAATAAAATAAGAGGAATTAGTCTACCTAATTTCAAGATTTACTGTATACCTAGAGTGATCAATGCAAAGAAATAGAGGAAAACAATAGAATGGGAAAGACCAGAGATCTCTTGAAAAAAATTAGAGATACCAAGGGAACATTTCATACAAAGATGGGTACAATAAAAGACAGAAATGGTATGGACCTAACAGAAGCAGAAGATATTAAGAAGAGGTGGCAAGAATACACAGAAGAACTAGTCAAAAAAGATCTTCATGACCCAGATAATCACGATGGTGTGATCATTTACCTAGAGCCAGACATCCTGGAATGCGAAGTCAAGTGGGCTTCAAGAAGCATCACTACAAACAAAGCTAGTGGAGGTGATGGAATTCCAGTTGAGCTATTTCAAATCCTAAAAGATGATGCTGTTAAAGTGCTGCACTCAATATGTCAGCAACTTTGGAAAACTCAGCAGTGGCCATAGGACTGGAAAAGGTCAGTTTTCATTCCAATCCCAAAGAAAGGCAATACCAAAGAATGTTCAAACTACCCCACAATTGCACTCATCTCACACGCTAGTAAAGTAATGCTCAAAATTTTCCAAGCCAGGCTTCAACAGTATGTGAACTGTGAAATTCCAGATGTTCAAGCTGGATTTAGAAAAGGCAGATAAACCAGAGATCAAATTGCCAACATCCTCTGGATCATCAGAAAAGCAACAGAGTTCCAGAAAAACATCTACTTCTATTTTATTGACTATGCCAAAGCCTTTGACTGTGTAGATCATAACAAACTGCACAAAATTCTTAAATCGGTGTACCAGATCATCTGACCTGCCTCCTGAGAAATCTGTATGCAGGTCAAGAAGCAACAGTTAGAATTGGACAAAGAACAACATACTGGTTCCAAATCAGGAAAGAAGTATGTCAAGGCTGTATTGTCACCCTGCTTATTTAACTTCTATGCAGAATACATCACAATAACCTCAGATGTGCAGATGACACCACACTTCTGGCAGAAAGCGAGGAGGAACTAAAGAGCCACTTGATGAAAGTGAAAGAGGAGTGTGAAAAAGTTGGCTTAAAACTCAACATTCAGAAAACTAAGATCATGGCATCTGGTCCCATCACTTCATGGCAAGTAGATGCAGAAACAGTGGAAACAGAGATAGACTTTATTTTGGGGGGCTCCAAAATCACTGCAGATGGTGACTGCAGCAGGAAATTAAAAGATACTTCCTCCTTGGAAGAAAAGTTATGACCAACCTAGACAGCATATTAAAAAGCAGAGACATTACTTTGCCATCAAAGGTCCATCTAGTCAAAGCTATGGTTTTTCCAAGTCATGTATGGATGTGAGAGTTGGACTATAAAGAAAACTGAGCGCCAAAGAATTGATGCTTTTGAACTATTGTGTTGAAGTCTCTTGAGAGTCCCGTGGACAGCAAGGAGATCCAACCAGTCCATCCTAAAGGAAATCAGTCCTGAATGTTCATTGGAAGGACTGATGCTGAAGCTGAAGCTCCAATACTTTGGCCACCTGATGCAAAGAATTGACTCATTTGAAAAGACCCTGATACTGGGAAAGATTGAAGGTGGGAAGAGAGAGGAACGACAGAGGATGAGATGGTTGGATGGTATCACCGACTCAATGGACATGAGTTTGAGTAAACTCCAGGAGTTGGTGATGGACAGGGAGGCCTGGCCTGCTGCAGTCCGTGGGGTCGCAAAGAGTCAGACACGACTAAACAATTGAACTGAACTGAACTTAGAGTAAGCAAGACTGGTATTAGTGAAGGGACAGATACATAGATCAACAGAACAGGACAGAAAACCCAGAAACATACCCATACAAATACGTCTCATTGATTTTGGGGAAAGGTACAAAGCAACCCAGTGAATGCAGCATTTGAAAGGGGAAAGGCAGTTTTCAACTAATGGTGCTAGGGTAACTGGATGTTCACAGGCAAAAAGATAAACCTCAACCTGTTTCACACTCTATTCCAAAATGGACTCAAAATAGATCAAAAACTTAAATATAAAAAATACAATTAAAAACCTTTTTTAGAAAAAAATATAATATCTTCAGAATCTAAATATAGGCAAATAATTTTTAGACTTGATGCCAAAATCATAATCCATAAAAGAGAAAATTTATAAATTAAACTTCAAAAGTTAAAGGCTTTTGCTCTGTAAAAGAACATTTTTAGAGGATGATAGGAAAAGATACAGAATTAGATAAAATATTTGCAAATCACATATCCAACAAACGATGTATATCTAAAATATATTAAAAGATCCCCCAATCTCAACAACAAGGAAACAAACTACCCAACTTAAAACTGAGTAAATTTCCTGACCAGATACTTCAGAAAATATAAGGATGGAAATATAAAGATGGAAAACAAGCACATAAAAGATACCCAGTGTCACTGACCATTAAGAAAATGCAAATTACAATCATGATGAGATACTGCTACATACCTATTAAGATCAATAAAATAATAAGCTCTGACAGTCCTAAATGCTGGCAAAAAATGCAGAAAAACTAGATCACTCCACAATACTGAGGAGACACTAAAATGAAAACTAGAAAGTTTCATAAGAAATTAGATTGTTAGTTTTTAGGCAGTTCTTGAAAAATTCAAAATGCGACTATTACACAACCCAAACAATTGCATTCCTGAGCATTTATTTCAGAAAATATTAAAACATATTTACAGAGAAACATTTACATGAATACATTTAGCAGCTTCTTCATAATACTTAGAAGTGGAAACAACCCAGATGTTCCTCAGTGGGTGAATGGTTAAACAGACTGCATACAATGAATCACTACTCCACAATGAAACAACAACAAAAATAAAAACTACTGATACAAGCAACAACTTGAATGACTCCTTAGACGATCCAGTGAAAAAAAGCCAATCCCCAAATGTCACATGTGAGATTCCATTTATATAACATTCTTGAAATGACAAAATTATAGATTTTGAACCAGATTAAGCACATGCTGAGAAAAAGATGGAAGTGAGTGTGACTATAAAAATCAACGTGAGTGATCCTTTTCTGTGGCTGAGTCCTTTATTTTGATTGTACTAGTCTCAGTATACTGGTGGTAACACTATACTTCATTATAATAATAATATAGTACATTGGAGGAATGAATGAAGGTTATATGTGATCTTGCTACATTATTTCTTACAAATGCATGTGAATCTATAATTATCTCAAAATAATGTTAAATCTAAAACATCAATCTATAGTATCTCTTCCTATTTTTAAAAATATTTCAATAGCCAAAATCTTTAGAATAAAGACAAAATTAACTAACTTGGTATGGTCTTCCCTGATAGCTTAGTCGGTAAAGAATCCACCTGCAATGCGGGAGACCCTGGTTCAGTTCTTGGGTCAGGAAGATCCCTTGGAGAAGGAATAGGCTACCCACTTCAGTGCTCTTGGGCTTCCTTTGTGGATCAGCTGGTAAAGAATCTGCCTGCAATGCGGGAGACACTGGTTCAATTCCTGGATCAGGAAGATCCCCTGGAGAAGGGAAAGGCTACCCACGCCAGTATTCTGGCCTGGAGAATTCCATGGACAGTCCATGGGGTCACAAAGAGGCAGACACGACTGATCGACTTTCACTTCACTTCACTAACTTGGTATGCAAGTCCTTTTTGGCCTAGAGTCATCTTTCCAGCCTCATCTTACATCTTTCTTTCCTTACCAATTGCACTCTAGCCACACAAAATCTGAAGCTTTGAAACTATTCTCTGACTCACTGAGTCTTTGCACACTCTGTTTCCCTCATCTGAAATGTTCTCATCCTTGCTTCCTTCCTCCCTCTCAACCATCATCTCCCTCTCAACCATCTTTTTGAGCTTACTCCAGTGCTTCTTTCTTGGGAAAGGCTTCTCTGACCCACAGTTCTATTTAAATTATTTCAATAATTGTTTAAAAAAGTATATGACTCCCTTCAGAGGGCTTGACTGGGTGTGTATGCTGCATGCATTGGCTAGTGTGATTATTTGCTTGATGTTTATTTTTGCTATTAGACCACAAATTCCATAAGCCAATTCTTGTTCACAAATACGTTCCTAGATTCTAACTTGAAATGTAGCTTTTTAAAATTATATTTTATTTTTAATTGGAGGATCATACATCACATGAATCAGCTATAGGTATACGTATGCCCCCTCCCTCTTAAGCCTCCCACCCACCTATCTCCCTATCCCACACCTCTAGGTTGTCATTGATCCCCTGTGTCATACAGCCAATTCCTACTGGCTATCTATTTTACATATGATAATGTATATGTTTCAATGCCACTCTCTCAAATCATCCCACTTTCTCCCTCCCTCACTGCGCCCAAAAGTCTGTTCTCTATGCCTACATCTCCACTGCTGCCTGCAGATAGGTTCATCAAACGTATTTCTAAATTTCATATATATCCATTAATATAGATATATATTTTTTATCTTTTTGACAGTTCACTCTGTATAATAGGCAGTAGGTTCATCCACCTCAGTAGAACCAACGCAAATGGGTTCTTTTTATAGCTGAGTAATATTCTATTGTATATACGTTCCATAACTTATTTATCCATTCATTTGTCAATGGACATCAAGGTTGCTTCCATGTACTAGCTATTGTAAACAGTGCTGCTATGAACACTGGAATGTACGTATGTTTTCAAATTAGTGTTTTAGTATTTTCTGAATATACATCCAGGAGTAGCATTGCTGGAATATGGTAGCTCTATTTTTAGTTTTTTGAGGGACATTCATACCGTTTTCCAAAGAGTGGCCATAAAACTTTATATTCCTACCACCAGTATACAAGGGTTTTCCTTTCTCCATATCCTCTTCAAAATTTGTTATTTATAGACATTTTTGATGATGGCCATTAAGTCAAGCTGGTTTTAGAAAAGGCAGAGGAACCAGAAATCAAATTGCCAACATCTGCTGGATCATGGAAAAAGCAAGAGAGTTCCAGAAAAACATCTATTTCTGCTTTATTGACTATGCCAAAGCCTTTGACTGTGTGGATCACAATAAAATGCGGAAAATTCTGAAAGAGATGGGAATACCAGACCACCTGACCTGCCTCTTGAAAAACCTATATGCAGGTCAGGAAGCAACAGTTAGAACTGGACATGGAACAACAGACTGGTTCCAGATAGGAAAAGGAGTACGTCAAGGCTGTATAATGTCACCCTGCTTATTTAACTTCTATGCAGAGTACATCATGAGAAACGCTGGGCTGGAAGAAGCACAAGCTGGAATCAAGATTGCCGGGAGAAATATCAATAACCTCAGATATGCAGGGAGAAGGCAATGGCACCACACTCCAGTACTCTTTCCTGGAAAATCCCATGGGCAGAGGAGCCTGGAAGGCTGTAGTCCATGGGGTCGCTAAGGGTCGGACACGACTGAGTGACTTCACTTTCACTTTTCACTTCCATGCATTGGAGAAGGAAATGGCAACCCACTCCAGTGTTCTTGCCTGGAGAATCCCAGGGACAGTGGAGCCGGGTGGGCTGCCGTCTATGGGGTCGCACAGAGTCGGACATAACTGAAGTGACTTAGCAGCAGCAGCAGCAGATATGCAGATGACACCACCTTTATGGCAGAAAGAGAGGAGGCACTAAAAAGCCTCTTGATGAAACTGAAAGAGGAGAGTTAAAAAGTTGGCTTAAAGTTCAACATTCAGAAAACTAAGATCATGGCATCTGTTCCTATCACTTCATGGGAAATAGATGGGGAAACAGTGGAAACAGTGTCAGACTTTATTTTTTTGGGCTCCAAAATCACTGCAGATGGTGATTGCAACCATGAAATTAAAAGACGCTTACTCCTTGGAAGGAAAGTTATGACCAACCTAGATAGCATATTAAAAAGCAGAGATATTACTTTGCCAACAAAGGTCCATCTAGTCAAGGCTGTGGTTTTTCCAGTGGTCATGTATGGATGTGAAAGTTGGACTGTGAAGAAAGCTGAGTGTTGAAGAATTGATGCTTTTGAACTGTGGTGCTGGAGAAGACTCTTGTGAGTCCCTTGGATTGTAAGGAGATCCAACCAGTCCATCCTAAAGGAGATAAGTCCTGGGTGTTCTTTGGAAGGACTGATGCTGAGGCTGAAACTCCAATACTTTGGTCACCTCATGTCAAGAGTTGACTCATTGGAAAAGACTCTGATGCTGGGAGGGATTGGGGACAGGAGGAGAAGGGGACGACAGAGGATGAGATGGCTGGATGGCATCACCGACTCGATGCACATGAGTTTGGGTGAACTCCAGGAGTCGGTGATGGACAGGGAGGCCTGGCGTGCTACGATTCATGGGGTTGCAAAACTTGGACACGACTAAGCAACTGAACTGAACTGATTATGATGGATGTGAAGCAACAGGTCATTGTTGTTTGGATTTGCATTTTTCTAATAATTAGTGAGGTTGAACATCTTTTCACATGCCTGTTAGCCATCTGTACAACAACCTGGTGAGCTACAGTCCATAGGGTCACAAAGAGTCGAATAGGACTACAGCGACTTAGAATGCACACACTGTTTCTCCTTCTATTATCCATGTCTCTTAACTTCTCCCTTACATTTTCTATTAACCTCTTTCATTATATTCTGAGTGATTCACACCTCTCTATCAATTTACTAATTTTTAAGGTCTGTCTAGTCAAGGCTATGGTTTTTCCTGTGGTCATGTATGGACTGAGAGTTGGAATGTGAAGAAGGCTGAGCGCTGAAGAATTGATACTTTTGAACTGTGGTGTTGGAGAAGACTCTTGAGAGTCCCTTGGACTGCAAGGAGGTCCATCCAGTCCATCCTAAAGGAGGTCAGTCCTGGGTGTTGGAAGGACTGATGCTAAAGCTGAAACTCCAGTACTTTGGCCACCTCACACGAAGAGTTGACTCATTGGAAAAGACTCTGATGCTGGGAGGGATTGGGGGTAGGAGGAGAAGGGGACGACAGAGGATGAGATGGCTGGATGGCATCACTGACTCGATGGACGTGAGTCTGAGTGAACTCCGGGAGTTGGTGATAGACAGGGAGGCCTGGCGTGCTGTGATTCATGGGGTCGCAAAGAGCTGGACACGACTGAGCGACTGAACTGACTGACTGAACTGAAGACCTATCTGTCATTTAACTAACCTATAAAGGATGTGTTTGTTTGTTTTCAATCACTGTATTTCCTTATTCCTAGCTCAAGTAGATCTACTCTTCTTTTCATAATTTCCTACAGAGATGACAAATATCAGTATTATATTCAATTTTAAAAAATTATTACACCTAGTCTGGGGTAGATATAATTATTGCTGGTAGCATACATTAAGAGGCATTGATTATACAATAAAAATAAGGCAATTAATATAAAATCACACCTCTACCTTTGCTACAGTGACACAGACTTGGTTGGGCCTTTCAGGCTATGCACATTTTCAAAGTTTACATAACCCATAAAATGTGATTAGAAGGAAGATTCTGAGGTGATAATCCACCAGAGCGCCTTGAAGTTGGTAAATGGTAGGCAAGACATGTTATTTATAAAGTAGTTAAAGCCTAATTCACAAAAGTTACTAGCAATTTATCTTTCTTAAAAGGAGCAAGAAATGTCTTTAGTTGATATCTGGTCAAGTGGCTGTGCTAGGAAGAAATGTTAGAGTGGTACTATAGGGACCTGGGATGGGGCAGATGGATTGCTTATAGAAGCACCAACAATCATGGTTTTCTTCTAAATAGAGTAGCAAGACAACCTCTAATTTGTAATCTTAAATAGATTATAGATAAATGAAGAAGGCCAGTAATCATATACTAAGAGTAATAAACAACACATCAAAAATTAGCTACATAAGAACTCATTTTGAAGTGAAGTATCACAAAACAAGGCATGTAGCACTTTTCATAACCTGCTTGCAAACCACCTGTGGTGATTTCAGAAAATACTCTCTATTTTTGGTTTTACCAAAAATTCCAGTTACCCACAGTGTGCATCTGGTTTGCCATACCTCTAGACACAAGTTCAATGTCTCTCACTCTGTCTTGGCTAGTTCCAGCATAATACAATCCTCCTTTAGAAGATGGCTTGTATTTCCAGTCAGAATGATGTTTGTACAGAAACGCTTGTTCTCCAGGTCATTTTTTCTTGGAGGTTTTATATCCTACCATGGTTACTAATGAAGAAACACATCAATATAACATCAGTGTCTGGGTGGGAAAAGGACCTCAGCTGCTCCTGACCTTCCTGCCCAGTTGTATCCCCATAAAGCTAACCCCACTAGCTTTTCATTCACTTCAATGTCAGCCATGTGGTTCTCTGGGTTCTTGTCCATGACAAGACTATGAGTCAGCCAGTTTTGCCTCAGGCTCCATCACGATGACCTCCAACATCTTTCAGATGGCATCCTTTGATCAGAGAGTGATGTGAGATGGGGACTGTGTGGCAGTTAGGTTCTATAAAGTGTATTAAGTTTGTTAAACAACAGGCAACTTGGTAGCACCTCTCGAGCCCGACAGGTATGCCTTCTGTCGATGATGAAATTAGGGGCATCAGTGGCTTGGTAGATAGACAGCACAAGCAAGCTTTTAACTGAAAGACATCTATTTAAAAACTGGCCTTCCCCTATAGCTCAATGCATGAGACACAGGATACGCAGGTTTGATCCCTGGGTTGGGAAAATCCCCTGAAGTAGGAAATGACAACCCACTCCAGTATTTCTTGCCTGAGAAATCCCATGGACAGAGGAATCTGGCAGGCTACAGTCCAATGGGTCACAAAGAGTTGGACAAAACTGAGCAATTAAGCAGCAGGATTTAAAAATTGCTTTCAAATCATTTTATTTCTATTTTGTCTTACATTTGCTGCTTATTCTGATTACCTCATATCATACTAAACTGATATATTATAATTTTTGTCTCCAAATTTACTTTTAGAAATATGTCCTGTTCATAATGATAGTATTGTATTTGTCGTGGGTCCAAAACAATGGTACCAAAAGAATCCGAGAAGGCACATCAGATGTTGCTATTATACCTTCGAACACTGGATTTATCAGCCTGCCTTCATGGTGTCTCCCTGGATCATATGGATTTTTCTATTTCATGTAAAGAGTCCAATTCCAGCTGGCCATGATGTATGGGCTTTGGCCTAGAGTATGATCTCTCTGAGACATTAAGCCCCATTTCTCGAGGTATGTATCAGATGTTATCCCAGTTTCACTTTCTACTCAGAGTTGGGTTCTCTCTGTTTTTGCTCTTTGAAGATTTTGCTTTTATTTATTTTTAAAATTATATTTATTAGTTTATTTGTTGTTTCAGGTCTTAGTTGCAGCATGTGGAATCTAGTTCCCTGACGAGGGATTGAACCCAGGCCCCCTGCCTTAGAAAAGAAAGAAAAGAAAAGAAAGAAAGTGAATGAAGTCACTCAGTCATGTTGGACTCTTTGAGACCCCATGGACTGTAGCCCAGCAAGCTCCTCTGTCCATGGAATTTTCCAGGCAAGAATACTGGAATGGGTTGATATTTCCTCCTCCAGGGGATCTTCCTGACCCAGGGATCAAACCCTGGTCCCCCACATTGCAGGCAGACGCTTTACCCTCTGAGCCACCGGGGAAGCCCGGTGCCTTGGGGGCATGGAATCTTAGCCACTGGATCACCAGCGAAGTCCCTACTTTTATTTCTTTAATCATATTATTATTATTAGATTTTTCTGGAATTTCTATGTGTTCAGAGTGAGAGTACAGAGTTCTTGCATCATTTCAGTTTTCTATCTGAACCAGAAGCTTAAATAGATGATCCCTTGATCTCAACTGCTAGTATCAGGAAAGGAGGGGCTGACTGGCTAAGACCTTATCCAGTCCCCCTGGGACAAATCAGTGCTAGTAGTACCACACCATGAAGTAGAAACATGCTTGCCACCTCTGAGAGTGACACGGTCAACCTCCTGATTGGTGGGCAGATAGTCCCGTACCATCTACCACAGTGACCTCAAGGAAGAATTTTATGATTTCTACTCTCCATTTAGATTTATTCATCTAAAAGTTTCAAGATGGAAAATGCTCTGTTTATTACATATTCTAAATCTGACTTGCAACATGCTCAAAAAGACATGTCTGTGATCTTATATAACTTTAAAATCTTTTGCAAAATGAGGAAAATAACCATCTTTAGACATAAAACTTGGATTATCTGATAGCTTGGATATCCATGTAACAAGAATGAGCAGAATGTTCCTATTCCTACTTGATAATTAACGAAAGTATGGAAATAAACAATACAGAAAAGATTGCTCTTAATAAGGTTTGCTGTAGATTTTGCTTGTTTTTCTTTGTTTTAGTCATTAGTAGTAGTTTCAAAACAGCCTAAACAATTGGTGAATGGAAGAGCTGGAATTATATGAAAGGTTCTAGTCATCAAATTAGTTATCATCAGGAGAATGGTTTCAATTGAACATTCCAGAGTTCATATAACTGGATATCACCTTGTCTATAAAAAGAAAACTCATACCTAGAGCTGAAAAATGAGTGTTTGCCTAAGCACTTAAGTAACAGAGCCATAAACCTTGTACACATATAGAGATACCAAGATGCCTTGGGAAACATGGCAGATATTCATCGTATTCCTAAGGAGATTTCTAAGTTCATTCACATTGGCAGGCTCTTTGCAAAGCACCTATCATTTAAACAAATTTAAGATCAACTTCTTAATATCTTATTCCTAAGAACTGAGAATTTTGTCCTCTATTTCTAACATAGCCTGTGCATTTCTTTAATAACACCTAATGGCTTCTGTCTGCTCACCTTAATTTCAAGTGTGCTTAGACAAATGTACTGTTAGAAATTTAAATAAGTCAACAATACACATCAGGCAAAGAGTATACATTCACTATAAGCCTGTAATAACTGACATTTGTAGAATTATTTTATTTTTCAAAACATCTGCTCATTTGGTCCTCATGGTAATACTATAAGGGTTAATTTTTAAATTTATTTACTTTTAATTGAAGGGTAATTGTGTTGGTCTCTGTCATACATCAACATGAATCAGCCATAGGTATACACAGGTCCCCTAAAGAGAGGGTGGGACGGATGGAGAGTAGCATGGAAACACACGCACTTACCATATGCAAACCAGAAAGACATGGGAATTTGCTGTCTGACTCAGGGAACTCACACCTGGGCTCTGTGACAGCCTAGAGGGTGGGATGGGGTGAGGCATGGAGGGTATAAGGGTCAACTTTTATCACTCAGTCCTGAAAGCTCAGAAGCCTTTAAGGCATTTAATCCACTAACATAATCTCCCGCTAAATATTTATTGAATGAATGAAGTAGCGGGAATACTAATTTGGAGTTTCATAGACTTATCTGAATCCTGGTCCACCAACTTAATATTTTTCCAACAACAGGTAAGTCCATTAATATTTCTGAATCCCAGTTTTCTCATTGATAAATAGAAATTAATGATACTTGATTCATATATGGCTTTAATGAACTATGGGATGTGAATGTCTCTCGTATAGGATCTGGCAGATGGTATATACTTAATACAGATTTGTTGAATAACAAATAAGGGTTATCTGACAGTTGTTAACTCCTCCATATAAGCCTCGGGTTGGTTACAGTGTTTTCAGTTTTCTTCTATGCATCTGATAATTAACAATATGAATATTCTAGCCTTGTTCTCCTTCCTGGGGATCAAAGTTTTGGCTTTACCAATATGGCCATGAGAAGGGTCAAATATATGGAGGAATAAATTAAGTATGCTGATCTGAACACAGTTTCAAATACATTTATTTCATGAATCAACTTCCAGCTACTGTTGGCTATCTGGAGTATTGCATTGGGAATAATTCCAAGCACAATTTGGTTTAACAGGGGAAAAACTCCCATGTGTCTTCAGCAATAACTGCCATGGGTACAGGAATAGAAGCAGTAACCTATCTTTGCCCTACCCATAATGGGACACTGCTATAAAGAGCTTTTGAGCTTTGTATTACATGGGGAACTCTGTTTAATATTCTGTAATGACCTAAATGGGAAAAGAACTTGAAGACTAGATACATGTATATGTATAACTGAACCTCTTTGCTATGTGTGCTTAGTCGCTCAGTTGTGTCTGTCTCTTTGCAACTCCATGAACTCCTCTGCCAGGCTCCTCTGTCCATGGGGATTCTCCAGGCAAGAATTACTGGAGTGGGTTGCCATGCCCTACTCCAGGGGATCTTCCCAACCCAGGAATTGATCCCAGGTCTCCTGTATTGCAGATGGATTCTTTACCGTCTGCGCCACCAGGGAAGCTCATATGTTAGTCCAGTGTTTGTCATATTATGGTCCTTGGACTCCTGGGTGTCAAGGTCCTTAATTTCTTCACGGTAACTAACCTTAATTTGGTATTTTTCTTTCTGATGATACTACTGTAATATATATGCTGGTTTACCTGAATGAGCACTTGAGTGTGGTGCTGAGATTTTAGTTTCCACATTGGTGTGTGTGTTTATAGCCATATGGATGCCAAATAGTCCTGCTTTAATTGACTTGTGAGATCAAGAAAGAAACAGAGGAGGATTTACTACGTAATGAAGCGTTCAAGCCAAATGAAGTACAAGTGATCTCAAGGACCACTACATGGACTAACATTTCAGTTGTTTGAATACAATACAGATAATAAAGAAAGTCCCAGCAAAACAGCCCTTATATAGCTTATAGTAATATGCCATGCTAAATTAAAGAGAACAATGCAGAAGCAGTTATTAGCATATGGATATTGCAAGACAATGATTTAATTTCAACAAACATCATTTGTCACACTAAATTAATGACTTTCATTTGGATTGCATTTTTTTTGTAGTTTTGATTAATTTAAGATATAAATCTGTCTTGATTTAAGAGTTGTATAGGAGCTATTAATACATGGAGCTTAAACAGTTTAATTTTATGCATATTTAAGTAATACAAAAATAATTCAGTTTAAATTTGGGAGTTCTAGAATTATGTTTCCTCTGTGAAGAGTATATTATTCCAGGTTAACAAACAGTGCTATTTTCTTTTATTCAACAATTGACATTTGCTATTGGTAACAGAGCAGATGGATAATTAATATATTTAGAATGTCAACAGAAGAAAAAGTGGCCCACCTCTACAGAATTTTAAGTCCCCTTCGATTGTTTGAGAATTTAGTTTGATTCATTTGCAACAACTGAAAAAGAACTGGTAGCACATAAATGATTTCTAGTAATCATATGATATTTTAGTCTCGTGAAAAGCTTCACAAGTTAAAGCCATGGTTGTAACTAAAGGTTTTTTTACAGCCAGACTACTCCGCGTCAAAATTCCTAACGTGTTATTTATACTTGTGTGACCTTGGATAACACATGTACTTCTCAAAGAACCTGATTAATGTATGAAAACAATACGAGTACCTACTTCAGGCTGCTGTTATGAACATTACCAGGTGACTTATGTGACATGATCCAGAAGAGAGAGTAAAGTATGGTTTCCTTTACGGTCCTTTCCTCTCCATGATTTGATAGAAAGTGTTCTAGACTAGGAGCAAGAGATGTGCTTCTCTGTGGCTCTCTAACATAGTTTTGTGAGGCTCACTCAATATCCCAGGTTCCTCATCTGCAATATGAGGTTGTTAATCCAATGATTTTGCTACTTTCTCATGTGGCTAAATTGCTTAGTCCCTTGATATCTCCATGGGAAAGAACATCTATCATTGAAATATAAGTCTATCCTATCTTATCTGAAATTCTGAGAGTCAACTGCGTTTTAGAATTCAGAAATGTTTGAATTTTAGAAAGGTTCACAGTATATATACCAGGTATTAAATAATAGACCCCAACAAGATCTGGAGCAAAAACTTGTAATCAGATGCATCAGTATTTCTGCAATAAAAATATATGAATAGTGATACAAAGTGGGATATATATAAAAAACTATAAATCACCTCATATTTGCTTATGCTGAGTGTTTGCTACTAAATGAGTTTTGTTGAAAAAGCTACACAAAACTTTCGGGTTTTCATAAGTTTTAGACTAGTTACAGATATATGTTTGTGGACCTCTGAATCTATTGTGTCTCTCACTGTCTAGCTGTGTGAAATCAAGTCACTCTGCCTCTACAGACCTCAGTCTCTTTATTTAGAAAATCAAAGTTTCAGTAAGATGTCATCTAGGGTTCCTTTTAAGAGTAATAGTTCATTCATTTTAAATGAAAAGAAACTGGGCACTATTCGTTTTCACTATAGTATAACTTGACTCATTCGTTCAATGAACAAATACTTATCAAGACTTTTTACACATCAGCATGTTTCTATGTCTCATGGACCCTGTGGTGAACAATTCTGTTATTGAACTTATCTTCTGGGTAGAAGGAAGCCTGGCAAACTAACAGATAAGTGAAAAAGAGAGTTTCTAATATTGATTAATGCCATCATGAAATAAAGGAGGATGGCTTTATAGTGACTGATGGAGAGTCTATTTCCAGTTCATTAGTTAGGAAGACATCTGTGGAGGTGACACTTGAGCTGCGATCTGAAGAATGAAGAGTCAATTCCATGAAAATCTAGAGGCAGAGCCTTCAGAAAGAAGAGATGGCCGAAGCCCAAAGACATGAAACAGGCCTGTGGAGCTAAAACATAGGAATCTAAGGAGAGAATGGCAGAAGGTGAAACTATAGGGAAGGGTAGGGGCAAGATGATGTTATATTTTGCAGGTCATGGTAATGAAAGGATGAATGAAATCAAACTTTTGCTTTAAGAATGCTCATATAAGACCTAATGATTTCAAGAGACCTAACTCAAAACAGAAAAACTTTAGCTCAAAAAGAGAGAAACTATAGCTCAGAAGAGAGAAACTTTTATTCTGTCTCAAGGAAAAGTTAAAATGATAATAGAATGCAATGATACCAAATAAAAACTTCAGTGAAAAATCAAATCAAGAGTCATAAGAAATAAAATAAATGCAATCAATTGTGTATTGATTGGGGTGCTAAAAGCAAATTGCTTCCACTCATCTCTTAGACCATTGTATAGAAACAAACCATAAATATTCTTCATCAGCAACAATATTAGAACAACTCTCCGGCAGCACATATTCATGTATTACAGGTTAAGTCCAAGATTCAGACAAAAAGGAAAAACAAGAAGCAATATTACACTGGAAAGATTTGGATTTTAAACACTGGAAGACATCACTTAAATTCAACGTAGAAAACGTTTCTTCTGCTCTTAATAACACAGAGCTATTAATTCCCTTCTAAAAAACATTTTATTGTCCATTACTAGTATTTATTGAATCACATCAAGTCCACTCATACAATGCTAAAAACTCATGAAAAATAAAACAGATGTTTAAATGGTCAGAACTCAAAAGATGGGGGCTATCATTGTGAAGCTCTACAAATGAAGCAGAGTTCACACAGCTTTGAAGAGAAACTGACATTCCAGAACCTATTGTTTACAAGATCCTTCCCTAGGGTCACGTGGTTGGCAAGTGACCAAAAGACCAGATTCAAGCCCATCTCTGCTCTGCCATAGTTCCCAAAGGAATCCGCTATACAAAGCTTTTCCCAGAAATCATGTGATTTCTTGAATTAACTTAACTCAAGGAATTCTGACCATGAATCTAGGATTGTTCTCAGCATTATAAGCAAGGAAAACAAGCTAGAGTACCTAAAGTCAAAAATATTTAACATTTGAGGCAATAGGGCTAAAACATATGAAACAATGATCGACACAATCTCAAATATATTTGAAGCTTAAAAATGTGACTGTGAGTAAAATGAAGATTTAGACTCCACTTTCTATGCTATAATAGCAACTGATCTTCTCATATGCCTTTGCTTAAAACAAAAGAATAATATATTTTCTCTTTCACAAAGACACAGTAAAAACAATCTTTCCAATCTGTGTTGTTATTGTTGTTCAGTTGCTAAGTCATGTCTGACTCTTTGCAATCTGTACTCACCAGGATGAAGACACACTGATAATACATTTAAGTTCTAGTAATAAAAGATGTGTCAGCATCCTTACCACCTAAAGACCATAAATAGCACAGCCTGCTCAGTCTCCTGAAAGATGTTCTGAGAGTTCAAACCCAATTCCATTAAGCACTAGTCCCAACCTGATTTATATACGATTAGGAGATACACATGTCCTTGGATTGTCCTCTCCCTAAAACATATTAATGAGCTTGTAAGGCAGCTCTACATTGCACCTTTCAAACCTTTTCTTCTATCATAATTTCTCTCTCCCTCCTACTTACATTGTCTAAAGGAAGAATAATTTCATTTATATATATGCTGAGCTCTCAACACTGACTCAAATGGATTGCTCCAAAATTCATCCTAGAACTTGACTCAGAGATCTATTTTGCAAGGTAATTCACTTATGGTCTTCCTCAAAGTCTAAATTTTGGCACGATGATTTATTCACATTGAAGGGAAAGAAAACAAACAAATAAGAAAAATGCTAATTGTTTTCTCTCCAAGGCAAAAAATTCTTTTATTTACTTTTTAATCATGTACTGAGACTAAGACACATTTCCTCATGCATTTTGCCTCATGAAGAGGCTTCCGAATTAGAAAAATCTAGTCTCAGAATTTAAAAAAAAAATTGCTGATTCTCAACATAGGCAATATTGCCATTTCGGTCAAGAAAATATTTCATTGTGTAAGTTGGTCTCACATATTTGAAGGGTACTTATTTTCCTTGGGCTTTAGCCACTAACTGCCAAGAATGTCTCCAGTCGGGGTGAAAACATACCACTCCCTTCCCACCTACAAAGTACACATTTCAAAACAACTGCACAGGGTTGTAATGACCCAGGTTGAGAACCTTTCAGTTCAGTTCAGTTCAGTCACTCAATGGTGTTCAACTCTTTGCGACCCCATGAATCACAGCATACCAGGCCTCCCTGTCCATCACCAACTCCCGGAGTTCACTCAGACTCATGTCCATCGAGTTGGTGATGCCATCCAGCCATCTCATCCTCTGTCATCCCCTTCTCCTCCCACCCCCAATCCCTCCCAGCATCAGAGTCTTTTCCAATGAGAACCTTTACAACTACCTAATTCAGAAATAAAGGAATAGAGACTAGGAAATATCTGATGCTTTACTCAAAGATACAGAGCTAGTAAATATAAAAATGTGACTTTCCATTTAATGTTATTTCTATTTTTCTCGGCAGAGAACTAATTCATAAAATCAATCATACAGAGTGAAATGATATCTTGGGATGTAATCTAAGACTGATTCTACAGAGACATAACCCAAATTAAAAATATATCTTCAAAAACTGATGAAAATGTGACTTTTCACTGACTCAATGGACATGAGTTTGAGCAAATTCAGGAGGCAGTGAAGAACAGGGAAGCCTGGAGCACTGCAGTCCAACCACTAAGAGTCAGACAAGACTTAGTGACTGAACAATAACAGAGTAACCTATTTAAAATTAGATTAATAATGAATTGGAAAGAGTGAGAGAACCAGTAAATATAGGTTAGAATATTTTCTTGGACTTTAAGTAGGTGTATGAACTTAAGGAGATCCAACCAGTCCATTCTGAAGGAGATCAGCCCTGGGATTTCTTTGGAAGGAATGATGCTAAAGCTGAAACTCCAGTACTTTGGCCACCTCATGCGAAGAGTTGACTCATTGGAGAAGACTCTGATGCTGGGAGGGATTGGGGGCAGGAGGAGAAGGGGACGACAGAGGATGAGATGGCTGGATGGCATCACTGACTCGATGGACGTGAGTCTGAGTGAACTCCGGGAGTTGGTGATGGACAGGGAGGCCTGGCGTGCTGCGATTCATGGGGTCGCAAAGAGTCGGACATGACTGAGTGACTGATCTGATCTGATGAACTTAAGGAATCCTTACATGATTTCTCCAGATCCCAGTTGCTCCATACTAAAATGACACATTTGAGTCATATTATTCTTAAAGACTTGCCCTCTGTTAGAAATGCCTGTCTTTATTCAAGTCTGTCTTATACTATACAAAGATAATTAAGTGAATTTCATATTCTTACAAGACCCTCTATTTATACAAATTTTTCTACTACAGGCAGGGAGTAGTTTTCTGGTGAAACAAATAACCTGGAAAACAAGGTTATATCATGTATATCCAATAGTACAATTCATTCCTTCATCAAACATTTGCAACTATGAGTATGCTTTACTCTTGCACGTTGCTGACACACATAGGAATTAGATACTTTCATTAATATCAAGGAAACCATAGCCTAATCAAGGGATTTTATATATATATATAAATAAATTACTATAAGGCAAATAAACAGGTATTATAATTTTAAATATAGTTATTATACTAAGCAATACATTGTACTTACCACCAAACATTTATGTGCTGATTAAACAGATACATCATTATGGATATGAAATACTAAAATACTTTAGAAAGAATAATATTCTAGTTAATAAACAACTTAAGGTGATACAACATCCAATGAGCATTTACCCCCATAACTCCTGCCTGCTACAGTGAACATAAAAATAATAATAATTATGGGTTTTAGAGTCAGAAAAAAACTTGGATTGAATTCTAGCTTTCCCATTTAGAAGTTAGGTGGCCTTTGACAAATTCCATCACACTTATAGCTTGTATCATCATTTTTAAAGTAAGGAGAATTGTTGAAAGCAATAAATAAAGTCAATCATATAAAGTGACAAGTTCACAGAATGTCCTTATAAATATTAAGTATCTTTCCTTTTTTAGGGTGGAAAAATTTAGTCTTTCACATGCGTTCAGTAGTAGCATTTTTATGGAAAATTTTATTTTCCAAAAATACTTGTAATCTGTTTCTATTCCACACGCTCTTGTAGAATCTTGTCACTTTCCTATTAAAAAGTAGAGTCTATGTCCCTTCCTCTTGAACTTGGGCAGTCCTCTGTGACATGGCTCAATTAATAGAATATGATGAAAGCGATTCTATATTCAAGACAGTCTTACAAGAAGAGGTAGCTTCTGCCTAGCTTGCTCACCCGCTTAGAGTATGTATCCTTGTACTCTAACAAACAACACATAATATTTTTGATGCCCTGACAGAGCTGTGGTGGAAAGACTGCATGGAGAAATTACATAAACTTAGAAACAGCAAAAGAACACAAGCTAGAAAAAGAAATTCAACAACCATTTTCTGACTTTCAGATAGAAATGTGCAAAACCCTAAATGTTCTCATTGTGATTAACAGTCTAAGTCAAAGCACATAATAACAATAAGAAATAAACAGCTCTTTTCACCTAATAATTTGAAAATTATCAGTGAAGATGCTTTAAATAATAAACAATAGGCATATGTGAAAACTTGGAGAATAAAACAAAAATCTTCAAATATAAAAGGAAAGAAATGCCCATAAGAGAAAAAAAGAATTTTGAAACAGAATTGTAAGTTTCTATCCTTCAGTTCATATGTACCTTGCAGCTATTTTGTTAAGATATATTCAGTATTGTTTTAGAAATGCAATGAAAAATATAAGCTAACGTGATGCACTGGGAGATAATATTTACACAGGCAGAAGTAGGGAAAATACCGAATTATGAAAAAGTACCCATGTTGTTACGTTATTAGAAGCTTAAAACACTAGAGCAGGTAGTTTTTCTCCTCAAAAAAATTTGGTGGAAAATACACTAGAAGTTTATTACTCATGATGTCAGCACCTTTGCCTAAATTAATTTATATATCAAAATATGGCTTCTCTTCAAAATACAGGACGCCAATATCAAGAGACCTAGGTATTTTCAATAAAACAAATAAACAACAAGAACAACTATAATAAGAATGGACTGGGAGAAGTACTAAAAATTATAAATTTAGGAGTTAGGCTAGAGTTTAAATTATGGCTTCATTCAATGCCATCTGTGTAGCCTTGGGCAAGCTGCTTAACTTTTCTCAGACTTAATTCCCCACATAAAAGCAGTAAAATAATACCTTTACTCAACAGATCCTTGTAAAGAGTAAGTGGAAAATATATAACTTTCTTTTTTTTTAAATTTTTTTTATTTTGAAACTTTACATAATTGTATTAGTTTTGCCAAATATCAAATTGAATCCACCACAGGTATACATGTGTTCCCCCTCCTGAACCCTCCTCCTCCTCCCTCCCCATACCATCCCTCTGGGTCATCCCAGTGCACTAGCACTTAACATAGAATGTAGTACATATTTGGAGCTCAATGTTTTAGTTCCTTTCAAGCTATCTCTATAGACGCAGAGCTAGGTAAGAGTACTGGAGTGGGTTTCCATTTCCTTCTCCAGGGGATCTTCCCAACCAAGGGATCAAACCCGGGTCTCCCACATTGTAGGCAGACGCTCTTACTGTCTGAGCCACCAGGGAAGTCCAGGAAAGGCTAGGTATAACTTAAAAATGACTTTAAGGGGCTTCCCTGGTAGCTAAGCTGGTAAAGAATCCACCTGCAATACAGGAGACTCTGGTTTGATTCCTGGATCAGGAAGATCCACTGAAGGAGGGTGTGACAACCCACTCCAGTATTCTTGCCTGCAGACTCCCCAAGGACAGAGGAACCTGGCTACGGTCCATGGGGTTGCAAAGAGTCAGACATAACTAACCACCGAACAGTGTGAAAAGATGACTTACTTTCACCAGAAACTTATACTGTGTCTAATTCACCAGTGAAACCATCTGATCCTGAGCCTTTTTCTCCTGTTGATAATTTCTGATTACTAATTCAGTCTCCTTACTTGAAAAGTTCTGTTCAGATTTTCCATATTTCCACATGATTCAGTAAGGTGTATGTTTCTGGAATTTAGCCATGTCTTTTAGGTTATCCAGTTTGCTGGCACAATAGTCTCTCATGCTCTTTTGTATTTCTATGGTATCAGTTGTCATGTCTCCTTTTTCACTCATGATTTTAATTATTTGAGTCTTCCCTCTTTATTTTTACCTATCACTTAAAGAAGAATTAAGGCAAATCCTTCTTAAACTCTTCCAAAAATTGAAGAGAAGGAAACACTCTCAGAATCATTCTACAAGGCCAGCATTCTTCTGCTTGAAAAGCAGATAATTATACTACAAGGGAAAAAAAACCTATAGTCCAATATGCCTGATCAGTATAGATGCAAAAAATTTCAACAAAATACCAGCAAACAAAATTCAACAGCACACTAGAAAGATCACACACTATGATCAACTGAATCTTATGCAAGAATGGTTCAGCATATGCAATCAATAAATGTGATATGTCGCATTAATATAATGAAAGGTAAAAATGATATGATCCTCTCAACAGATGCAGAAAAGCATTTGGTGAAATTCACACCCTACCATAATATAAACACCCAAGGAATGGGGTATGGAAAGCCATACCTCAACATAATAAAGCTCATATATGACAAATCCACAGTTAACATCATGCTGAATGGTGAAAACTGTGAAAGCATTTCCTCAAAGATCAGGAGTAAGATAAGAGCGTCCACTCTCACCACTCCTCTTCAACATAGTACTGGAAGTCCCAGCCAGAACAAATAGACAAGAGAAATGTTTAAAAGGCATCCAAATTGAAAAAGAAGCAAAATTTCCTTTCTTTGCAGATAATATGATCTTATATAGAGGAAATTCTAAAGATTTCATCAAAAACTATTAGAACTAATAAGCAAATTCAGTTGTTATAGGACATAAAATCAACATACAGAAACCAGTTGTATTTCTACACACTAACAACAAATACCTGAAAAAGAAACAAAGTAAACAATTCTGGGCATTTATCCAAAGAAAATGTAAACATTAACTTGAAAAGATACATGCATACTTGATTCATTGCAGCACAATTTACAATAGCTAAGACATGAAAATAACCGAAGTTTTCACTGACAAATCAACACATAAAGAAAATATAATTTATACATAAAATAGAATATTATTCAGTCATAAAAGAATGAAATCTTGACATTTGTGACAACCAAGATGGACAATGAGTGCATTGTACTAAGTGAAATGAGTCAGACAGAAAGACAAATACCATATCATCTGAATTACAAGTGGAAATCCAAAAACAATAACAAACAACCAAGCTCACAGATACAGAGAACAGTTCGGTGGTTGCCAGAAGTAGGGGTTAAGGGAAGGTGAAATGAGCGAAGGGAATCAAAAGGTATAAACTTCCAGTCATAAAATAAATAAGTCTAGGGGATATAATGCACAGCATAACAGCTATAGTTAATAATAGTGTATTGCATAGTGGAACACTGTTAAGAAAGTAAATCTTAGAAGTTCTCATAACAAGAAAATATTTTTGTAACTATGTATGGTGATGGATATAACTAGACTTACTGAGGTGATCACTTTGCAATATACACAAATATCCAACTATTATGCTATACACCTAAAACTAATGTAATGCTAACCTAGATAGCATATTCAAAAGCAGAGACGTTACTTTGCCAAGAAAGGTTCGTCTAGTCAAGGCTATGGTTTTTCCTGTGGTCATGTATGGATGTGAGAGTTGGACTGTGAAGAAGGCTGAGCGCCGAAGAATTGATGCTTTTGAACTGTGGCGTTGGAGAAGACTCTTGAGAGTCCCTTGGACTGCAAGGAGATCCAACCAGTCCATTCTGAAGGAGATCAGCCCTGGGATTTCTTTGGAAGGAATGATGCTGAAGCTGAAACTCCAGTACTTTGGCCACCTCATGTGAAGAGTTGACTCATTGGCAAAGACTCTGATGCTGGGAGGGATTGGGGGCAGGAGGAGAAGGGGACGACAGAGGATGAGATGGCTGGATGGCATCACTGACTCAATGGACGTGAGTCTGAGTGAACTCCGGGAGTTGGTGATGGACAGGGAGGCCTGGCGTGCTGTGATTCATGGGGTCGCAAAGAATTGGACATGACTGAGCAGCTTATCTGATCTGATATGTTAATTATAATATCTCAGTTTTAAAAAGAAAATAATACCATTCACAATATCCTCAAAAAAATAAAATATTTAAAAATAAGTTTACTCAAGGAGGTGAAAGATCTGTACTCTAAAAACTATAAAATATTGATGGAAGAAATAGAAAGCAAAAATAAACGGAAAGATATTCTGTGTTCATGGATAGGAAGAATTAGTATTGTTAAAATGCTCATACCATCTGAAGCAATCCACAGATTCAATGCAATCCCTATTAAAACGCCAAAGGCATTTTCCTGAAATAGAAGAAACATTCTTAATAACTGTATGGAATGACAAAAGACACTGAATAGTTAAGACAATCCTAGAAAATAAGACTAAGACTGGACTGAAAAGTTATAGTAATCAAAGGTATGGTGGTGACATAAAAATAGAGACACAGACCAATGCAACAGAATCAAAAGCACAGAAATAAACAATAATCCCTTGTGTATATGGATAATTTCTATTTGACAAAGGAGTCAAGAATACTCAATGGGAAAAGGATAGCCTCTTTAGTAAATGGTATTGGGAAAACTGGATAACAACAAGCAGAAGGATAAAATTGGACCCTAATCTTTTACTGCTCACAAAAATCAACTTAAAATGATTATAGACACTTAAACATAAGACATGAAATCCTAAAACTACTAGAAGAAAAATATAAAATGAGATCATTGATGTTGTCTTGGCAATGATTTTTGGATATGATACCCAAAGCACAAGCAATAAAAGCAAAACTTAATAACAAACTAAAAAAGTATACAACAAAAGAAATAATCAACAAAATGAAAATACATCCTACAGAATGGGAACATTATTTTCAAATCATATGTTTTATTAGGGGTTAATATCCAAAATATATAAAGAACTCATACAATTCAATAGCAAAAAATTAAATCAACAACTGATTTAAAAATTGGCAGAAATAGACATTCCCCCCCCAAAACAAAAACAACAACAAACAAAAAAAAAAAACACAAAACTGAGTAGTCAACAGTATTGAGGAAAGTATAGAGAAAAGGGAATACTTCTGCACTGTTGGTGGGAAAATAAACTGGTATAGCCATTTTGAAACAGTATGGAGTTTCTTCAAAAAGTTAAAAGTGGAATTATCATATGATCCAGCAACTCCATTTCTAGGTATATATTCAAAGGAAAGAAAACAGAATATTAATACACCTGCACTCCTGTGTTCATTGCTGCATTACTCACAATATTCAAAATATGGGAAAAAAATGAAGTGTCCATAAGTTCAGTTCAGTTCAGTCACTCAGTTGTGTCCTACTCTTTATGACCCCATGGACTGTAGCACTCCAGGCCTCCCTATCACCAACTTCCAGAGTTTACTCAAACTCATGTCCATTGAGTCAGTGATGCCATCCAACCATTTCATCCTCTGTTGTCCCCTTCTCTTCTTGCCCTCAATCTTTCCCAGTATCAGGGTATTTTCAAATAAGTCAGTTCTTTGTATCAGGTGGCCCAAGTATTAGACTTTCACCTTCAGCATCAGTCCTTCCAATGAATATTCAGGGTTGATTTCCTTCAGGATGGACTGTTTGGATCTCCTTGCTGTCCAAGGGACTCTCAATAGTCTTCTCCAACACCACAGTTCAAAAGCATCAATTCTTCGGCGCTCAGCTTTCTTTATAGTCCAACTCTTACATCCATATGTGAGTACTGGAAAAAACCATAGCTTTGACTAGATGGACCTTTGTTGGCAAAGTAATGTCTCTGTTTTTTAATATGCTGTCTAGGTTGGTCATAACTTTTCTTCCAAAGAGTAGGCATCTTTTAATAAGCAGATACATAGAAAAAGAAGGTGTCAGGTACACACAGTGGAATATTACTCAGCCATTAGAAAGTAGGAAATCCTGTAACTTGCACCTACATGGATGGACCATGAGGGCATTACACTGAGTGAAATAAGTCAGAGAAAAAGACTATATGATTAACACTTATGTCCAAAACGCAGTACTTGGATGCAATCTCAAAACTGACAGAATGATCTCTGTTCATTTCCAAGGTAAACCATTCAATATCACAGTAATCCAAGGCTATGCCCCAACCAGTAACGCTGAAGAAGCTGAAGTTGAACGGTTCTATGAAGACCTACAAGACCTTTTAGAACTAACACCCAAAAAAGATGTCCTTTTCATCACAGGGGACTGGAATGCAAAACTAGGAAGTCAAGAAACACTGGAGTAACAGGCAAATTTGGCCTTGGAATATGGAATGAAGCAGGGCAAAGACTAATAGAGTTTTGCCAAGAAAATGCACTGGTCATAACAAACACCCTCTTCCAACAACACAAGAGAAGACTCTATGCATGGACATCACCAGATGGTCAACACCAAAATCAGATTGATTATATTCTTTGCAGCCAAAGATGGAGAAGCTCTATATAGTCAGCAAAAACAAGACCAGGAGCTGACTGTGGCTCAGACCATGAACTCCTTATTGCCAAATTCAGACTGAAATTGAAGAAAGTAGTGAAAACCACTAGACCATTCAGGTATGACCTAAATCAAATCCCTTATGATTATACAGTAGAAGTGAGAAATAGATTTAAGGGCCTAGATCTGATAGATAGAGTGCCTGATGGACTATGGAATGAGGTTCGTGATACTGTACAGGAGACAGGGATCAAGACCATCCCCATGGAAAAGAAATGCAAAAAAGCAAAATGGCTGTCTGGGGAGGCCCTACAAATAGCTGTGATAAGAAGAGAAGCGAAAAGCAAAGGAGAAAAGGAAAGATGTAAACATCTGATGCAGAGTTCCAAAGAATAGCAAGGGGAGATAAGAAAGCCTTCCTCAGTGATCAATGCAAAGAAATAGAGGAAAACAACAGAATGGGAAAGACTAGGGATCTCTTCAAGAAAATCAGAGATACCAAAGGAACACTTTATGCAAAGATGGGCTCAATAAAGGACAGAAATGGTATGGACCTAACAGAAGCAGAAGATATTAAGAAGAGATGGCAAGAATACACAGAAGAACTGTACAAAAAAGAATCTTCATGACCCAGGTAATCATGATGGTGTTATCACTGACCTAGAGCCAGACATCCTGGAATGTGAAGTCAAGTGGGCCTTAGAAAGCATCACTACGAACAAAGCTAGTGGAGGTGATGGAATTCCAGTTGAGCTATTCCAAATCCTGAAAGATGATGCTGTGAAAGTGCTGCACTCAATATGCCAGCAAATTTGGGAAACTCAGCAGTGGCCACAGGACTGGAAAAGGTCAGTTTTCATTCCAATCCCAAAGAAAGGCAATGCCAAAGAATGCTCAAACTACCACACAATTGCACTCATCTCACACGCTAGTAAAGTAATGCTCAAAATTCTCCAAGCCAGGCTTCAGCAATATGTGAACCGTGAACTTCCTGATGTTCAAGCTGGTTTTAGAAAAGGAAGAGGAACCAAAGATCAAATTGCCAACATCCACTGGATCATGGAAAAAGCAAGAGAGTTCCAGAAAAACATCTATTTCTGCTTTATTTACTATGCCAAAGCCTTTGACTGTGTGGATCACAATAAACAGTGGAAAATTCTGAAAGAGATGGGAATACCAGACCACCTGACCTGCCTCTTGAGAAACCTATATGCAGGTCAGGAAGCAACAGTTAGAACTGGACATGGAACAACAGACTGGTTCCAAATAGGAAAAGGAGTTCGTCAAGGCTGTATATTGTCACCCTGTTTATTTAACTTATATGCAGAGTACATCATGAGAAACGCTGGACTGGAAGAAACACAAGCTGGAATCAAGATTGCCGGGAGAATTATCAATAACCTCAGATATGCAGATGACACCACCCTTATGGCAGAAAGTGAAGAGGAACTCAAAAGCCTCTTGATGAAAGTGAAAGAGGGAAGTGAAAAAGTTGGCTTAAAGCTAAACATTCAGAAAATGAAGATCATGGCATCCGGTCCCATCACTTCATGGGAAATAGATGGGGAAACAGTGGAAACAGTGTCAGACTTTATTTTTCTGGGCTCCAAAATCACCGCAGATGGTGACTGCAGCCATGAAATTAAAAGATGCTTTCTCCTTGGAAGGAAAGTTATGACCAACCTTTATAGCATATTCAAAAGCAGAGACATTACTTTGCCAACAAACATCCGTCTAGTCAAGGCTATGGTTTTTCCTGTGGTCATGTATGGATGTGAGAGTTGGTCTATGAAGAAGGCTGAGCACTGAAGAATGATGCTTTTGAACTATGGTGTTGGAGAAGACTCTTGAGAGTCCTTTGGACTGCAAGGACATCCAACTAGTCCATTCTGAAGGAGATCAGCCCTGGGATTTCTTTGAAAGGAATGATGCTAAAGCTGAAACTCCAGTACTTTGGCCACCTCATGTGAAGAGTTGACTCATTGGAAAAGACTCTGATGCTGGGAGGTATTGGGGGCAAGAGGAGAAGGGCTTAGAGGATGAGATGGCTGGATGGCATCACTGACTCGAATGACGTGAGTCTGAGTGAACTCCGGGAGTTGGTGATGGACAGGGAGGCCTGGCGTGCTGCGATTCATGGGGTTGCAAAGAGTCGGATATGACTGAGTGACTGATCTGATCTGATGGAATCTAAAACCTAAGTTCATAAAACAGAGTAGAATGGTGGTTGTCAGGAACTGGAAGGGTGAGAGAAATAGGGATATGTTAGTTAAAATGTATAAACTCCCAGAAATAAGTAAGTTCGGGGGCTGTAAGGCCAATTATAATTAACAACATTGCATTTTATCCTTGAAAGTTGCTAAGAGAGTAAATCTTAAATGTTCCCACAACAGAAGAGAAACAGTAACTAGTGTGGTTATGTTGATGTTAGCTAATGTTAAAGTAGTAATAATTTTTCAATATACAAGTGTATGAAATAAACGCACTGTACTCCTTAAGCTTAGACAATGTTATATGTCAGGTACATCTAATTAAAGTTTGGGGATTGGGGAGAGGGGGAAGTAAAAAAAAATATAACAATAATATGTATAGCTTCATCTGTGATATCTTAATTCAATCCCTCTCTCCAGCACACTCTGGAGAGTCCATGAGTCCTTTTTCCCAATATTTGTGACTCTACCCATGTGAAAGGGAGAAATGCCTACCCAGACATCAACAATGCAGTACTTACTTGCTTCTTTCTTTGGTTTTTCAGCTTAGATTCCCATAAGAGATAAATAAGTAAGTAAAAGGATTTATACTCAAAAGCCTCACCCTGAGCTCGAAGATCTCTTGGCTCCATATATCTCTGTTGGTGCACCCAATCCTATCTTGATTCCATAATCAGCATTCTCTACCTCTGTGTCAGGACTACTCTATGCTGTTGGAGAAAAACCAATGAATGAAAATCAAGTGAATTTAAGAATCCATTAGAAATTTGCACCAGACTTAGCCCCTGCCCCTGCTAACTTCAGTGCAGTCTCCATCACTGACAAGGGATCCTGAGTGTTCTATTTCAGGCCTTCTGTATTTCTCAGAGGATAAACTACACTCTTTGAAGTTATAAGGCAACTTCCTGCTTCCATACCTACATATCCATCCACACCCACAATTGTATGTAAATCCTTTCTTCTGGATTCGGAACAATGCTATCTATCTTCTTCCTTAAAGACAGTTAAAACTTTTATTTTCTGAAAATTGATTATTTTTAGCCTCTAGTCAAAATAGTGTCAGAGGACATTGGTAATGCTTAGGGAAATCACCAATAAGGCTGAAAATGACTGAAATGATTATTTGTTAAAGTTACAAAAGGAGTAAATGCCAAAATCAAGTGTAAATTGACATTGTTCTTCAGATTGGCATGTTTAAAAGTGTGTCCTTCTGTGACATGGGCCATTTTACCTCTGAAAATTCTTATTTACAATACCCACATTCATATACCATTTTACAATTTGATAAATTTAATTTTCTAAATACATTATCCTATTTGTAGTCATGAAATTTAAGTTTATATTGCTCCAACATTTAATATTTAATTATAGAAGACTATCTAAACCACAAAATTCTATAAAGCAATTATCCTTCAATTAAATTTTTTTAAAAGACTCTGATAAAAATGTGTTTATTTCAATGCGAAACTAAACTGCGGTATTTTTTTAAGCCACCTCCACTTGCTGTGCCAAGTAGCTGTTTCCAAGTGCTACCTTTCATAGTTTAGAGCATTAATTACTTGACCTCAAAACATACGTAAGACATTGTCTTAAATTCATAGGGTGGTGAGATAATTTATCATGCTTGATAAAAGGGTGGAAATAATATAATTTACAAATTTTGGCAAAATTTAGGTCTCCAGCTTCAATAAACTTTCCCAAGTAAGATTATGAAGCTCAAAATGCAGAGCTTGGCATTCAGAAAACACTAAGGAGGTATACTAAATAACTAGCTATTTTTCTTCTATGTCAAGAATTTTTCCCCAGTTTTGACCAAATGTTAAATGGAACTCCATACCATGAATTTACCTCTGGATAATCTTAAATTCAAAACTCTTTTCACACTTCATGGTAACTTATCTCAGGGAAATAGTATGGAATAACAATGTTACTTTATTGACTCTATGAAATAAATGAACTAGAAATACAAATTAAGAGTAGCTCTGAAAAATTACATTGTAATGAAACAATTAAATTTATGATTAAAAACTAGTTTATTTCAGAAAGTAATTTTAAATAATAAAAAAGTTTTTAAAAAACCTATAGGTAAAATAAAAAACTACAGGTAAGTATCATTGCTAAATTACCATGTTGTTCTTACTGATATTAATTCAGGATTACGTCATATAATAATTACATTGTCAATGATTTCTATTCTTAATAGCCAAAATTCTAGAAGCTAGGAATATATAACTTGTGTAAGTATTTATTTCTTTGACATTTATTTCATTATCAGTCTCAGGCAGTAAGCTTCACTCAGGACAGCAATCTATAAAAAACTGTGTGTTGAACGTTTACTGTGTTATTGTACTATTTTTCCCCTCAATCTCTTAACAGTTCACTCCTTTTTTCATCTTCTGTTCTTCAGCCTCACAAAGATAGATATCTAGTGCCTTAATCTCTTCACTTTCTCTCACTTTACAGGTCCCTTTTGATCTTTTTCTTCTTATCCAGCTTGAACCTAATGGCTTTTCATTTGAACTATTGTCTCACAAATATCTCTGATTCATGTTAGTTCAAATGTATCTGCTCAGCAAAGCCCAAACCCTCAGATCATTGCTGTAACTGCTCTTTCCACCCAGATGCTGAAGTTTTGTGGGAAAGGGAATCACCCTATTCTGCTAATAGTAAATTCTACGGAGTCTTAGCTTTCATAACCAGTTGGGCACTATCTTTATCAGCTTTCTCTCTCATTACCCTCAAAACAAACAAACAAAAAAAGGTTTCTAAATAATTACCATCTTCCCCCAAGTCCTTAATCACCATACACGCTCATTTTGACATGCTAGAAAGTCCTCTCCCTTGCTGAGAAAACTTGTGGCCATTAGCTGTGTTCTCTCTGCACACACACACCACACTCAGACCTGGAAAGCTAACGGATGGCCACAGTCAGCCTCATCATACTCCCTTCCGTACTCTCTTCTGTTCTCCTCTGCCTCTCGTATTAGAGGCTGGCAAACTATGACCCATGAATCAAGTCTGGCTTGCTGCCTGTTTTTGTAAATAAAAATTTTGAAAGTAGCATGCCTATTTTTTTTTTACATATTATTTATGGCTGCTTTTATTTTATAATGACAGACTTGAGTGGTTTCTACAGAGACAATATGGCCTGCAAAGCCTAAAATATTTATTATCTAGCACTTTATGGAAAGTTTGCTGCCCTCTGATTTACATAGTCAACATCTTCCCCTATCTGGATCTTTTTATTTAGCCTAAAAATATGGCCCATTTCTTTTCTAGTCTAAAAGTGTTTGTTTGGGGGTAGGGGAGCATTAGCTCAAAGTCTCTACAGTGAAAGTGAAAGTCACTCAGTCGTGCCTGACTCTTTGCAACTCATGGACTATTCAGTCCATGGAATTCTCCAGGCCAGAATACTAGAGTGGGTAGCATCTCCATGGAATTCTCCAGGCCAGAATACTAGAGTGGGTAGCATCTCCCTTCTCCAGGGGATCTTCCCAACCCAGGGATTGAATCCAGGTCTCCCGCATTGCGGGCAGATTCTTTACCAGCTGAGCCACAAACACTCTGCAGGCATATACCAGTTTCTCTCCTCCCTTTCTAAAGAAACAAAGAACACTCAGGAAGAATGGCACATTCTCTTCCTTTACGTTTTTCACTTGTCCCTTTGCCATGTAATCTGACTTTTGCCCATACTCCCTTTTTGAAATTAATCACATGATATTAATGATGACCTTCTACATGTCAAGCTTAAAAAAATCAACTTTAATAACCCATCTTTAGATATTTTCCCCTTAAAACTCTGTAACCTAATATTCTTTTTTATTTTTATTTTTTATTTTTTTTTAAATTTTATTTTATTTTTAAACTTTACATAATTGTATTAGTTTTGCCAAACATCAAAATGAATCCACCACAGGTATACATGTGTTCCCCATCCTGAACCCTCCTCCCTCCTCCCTCCCCATACCATCCCTCTGGGTCGTCCCAGTGCACTAGCCCCAAGCATCCAGTATCGTGCATCGAACCTGGACTGGCAACTCGTTTCTTACATGATATTTTACATGTTACAATGTCATTCTCCCAAATCTTCCCACCCTCTCCCTCTCCCACAGAGTCCATAAGACTGTTCTATACATCAGTGTCTCTTTTGCTGTCTCGTACACAGGGTTATTGTTACCATCTTTCTAAATTCCATATATATGCGTTAGAATACTGTATTTATGTTTTTCCTTCTGGCTTACTTCACTCTGTATAATAGGCTCCAGTTTCATCCACCTCATTAGAACTGATTCAAATGTATTCTTTTTAATGGCTGAGTAATACTCCATTGTGTATATGTACCACTGCTTTCTTATCCATTCATCTGCTGATGGACATCTAGGTTGCTTCCATGTCTTGGCTATTATAAACAGTGCTGCGATGAACATTGGGGTACACGTGTCTCTTTCCCTTCTGGTTTCCTCAGTGTGTATGCCCAGCAGTGGGGTTGCTGGATCATAAGGCAGTTCTATTTCCAGTTTTTTAAGGAATCTCCACACTGTTCTCCATAGTGGCTGTACTAGTTTGCATTCCCACCAACAGTGTAAGAGGGTTCCCTTTTCTCCACACCCTCTCCAGCATTTATTATTTGTAGACTTTTGGATCGCAGCCATTCTGACTGGTGTGAAATGGTACCTCATAGTGGTTTTGATTTGCATTTCTCTGATAATGAGTGATGTTGAGCATCTTTTCATGTGTTTGTTAGCCATGTGTATGTCTTTTTTGGAGAAATGTCTATTTAGTTCTTTGGCCCATTTTTTGATTGGGTCGATTATTTTTCTGGAGTTGAGCTGTAGGAGTTGCTTGTATATTTTTGAGATTAGTTGTGTGTGGGTTGCTTCATTTGCTATTATTTTCTCCCATTCTGAGGGCTGTCTTTTCACCTTGCTAATAGTTTCCTTTGATGTGCAGAAGCTTTTAAGGTTAATTAGGTCCCATTTGTTTATTTTTGCTTTTATTTCCAATATTCTGGGAGGTGGGTCATAGAGGATCCTGCTGTGATGTATGTCGGAGAGTGTTTTGCCTATGTTCTCCTCTAGGAGTTTTATAGTTTCTGGTCTTACGTTTAGATCTTTAATCCATTTTGAGTTTATTTTTGTGTATGGTGTTAGAAAGTGGTCCAGTTTCCTTCTTTTACAAGTGGTTGACCAGATTTCCCAGCACCACTTGTTAAAGAGATTGTCTTTAATCCATTGTATATTCTTGCCTCCTTTGTCGAAGATAAGGTGTCCATATGTGTGTGGATTTATCTCTGGGCTTTCTATTTTATTCCATTGATCAATATTTCTGTCTTTGTGCCAGTACCATACTGTCTTGATAACTGTGGCTTTGTAGTAGAGCCTGAAGTCAGGTAGGTTGATTCCTCCAGTTCCATTCTTCTTTCTCAAGATCGCTTTGGCTATTCGAGGTTTTTTGTATTTCCATACAAATTGTGAAATTATTTGTTCTAGCTCTGTGAAGAATACTGTTGGTAGCTTGATAGGGATTGCGTTGAATCTATAAATTGCTTTGGGTAGTATACTCATTTTCACTATATTGATTCTTCCAATCCATGAACATGGTATATTTCTCCATCTATTAGTGTCCTCTTTGATTTCTTTCACCAGTGTTTTATAGTTTTCTGTATATAGGTCTTTAGTTTCTTTAGGTAGATATATTCCTAAGTATTTTATTCTTTCTGTCGCAATGGTGAATGGAATTGTTTCCTTAATTTCTCTTTCTGTTTTCTCATTATTAGTGTATAGGAATGCAAGGGATTTCTGTGTGTTGATTTTATATCCTGCAACTTTACTGTAGTCATTGATTATTTCTAGTAATTTTCTGGTGGACTCTTTAGGGTTTTCTATGTAGAGGATCATGTCATCTGCAAATAGTGAGAGTTTTACTTCTTCTTTTCCAATTTGGATTCATTTTATTTCTTTTTCTGCTCTGATTGCTGTGGCCAAAACTTCCAAAACTATGTTGAATAGTAATGGTGAAAGTGGGCACCCTTGTCTTGTTCCTGACTTTAGAGGAAATGCTTTCAATTTTTCACCATTGAGGATAATGTTTGCAGTGGGTTTGTCATATATAGCTTTTATTATGTTGAGGTATGTTCCTTCTATTCCTGCTTTCTGGAGAGTTTTTATCATAAATGGATGTTGAATTTTGTCAAAGGCTTTCTCTGCATCTATTGAGATAATCATATGGTTTTTATTTTTCAATTTGTTAATGTGGTGTATTACATTGATTGATTTGCGGATATTGAAGAATCCTTGCATCCCTGGGATAAAGCCCACTTGATCATGGTGTATGATCTTTTTAATGTGTTGTTGGATTCTGATTGCTAGAATTTTGTTAAGGATTTTTGCATCTATGTTCATCAGTGATATTGGCCTGTAGTTTTCTTTTTTTGTGGGATCTTTGTCAGGTTTTGGTATTAGGGTGATGGTGGCCTCATAGAATGAGTTTGGAAGTTTACCTTCCTCTGCAATTTTCTGGAAGAGTTTGAGCAGGATAGGTGTTAGCTCTTCTCTAAATTTTTGGTAGAATTCAGCTGTGAAGCCATCTGGACCGGGGCTTTTGTTTGCTGGAAGATTTTTGATTACAGTTTCAATTTCCGTGCTTGTGATGGGTCTGTTAAGATTTTCTATTTCTTCCTGGTCCAGTTTTGGAAAGTTGTACTTTTCTAAGAATTTGTCCATTTCTTCCACGTTGTCCATTTTATTGGCATATAATTGTTGATAGTAGTCTCTTATGATCCTTTGTATTTCTGTGTTGTCTGTTGTGATCTCTCCATTTTCGTTTCTAATTTTGTTGATTTGATTTTTCTCCCTTTGTTTCTTGATGAGTCTGGCTAATGGTTTGTCAATTTTATTTATCCTTTCAAAGAACCAGCTTTTGGTTTTGTTGATTTTTGCTATGGTCTCTTTTGTTTCTTTTGCATTTATTTCTGCTCTAATTTTTAAGATTTCTTTCCTTCTACTAACCCTGGGGTTCTTCATTTCTTCCTTTTCTAGTTGCTTTAGGTGTAGAGTTAGGTTATTTATTTGACTTTTTTCTTGTTTCTTGAGGTGTGCCTGTATTGCTATGAACTTTCCCCTTAGGACTGCTTTTACCGTGTCCCACAGGTTTTGGGTTGTTGTGTTTTCATTTTCATTCGTTTCTATGCAAATTTTGATTTCTTTTTTGATTTCTTCTGTGATTTGTTGGTTATTCAGCAGCGTGTTGTTCAGCCTTCATATGTTGGAATTTTTAATAGTTTTTCTCCTGTAATTGAGATCTAATCTTACTGCATTGTGGTCAGAAAAAAATGCTTGGAATGATTTCTATCTTTTTGAATTTACCAAGGCTAGCTTTATGGCCCAGGATGTGATCTATCCTGGAGAAGGTTCCATGTGCGCTTGAGAAAAAGGTGAAATTCATTGTTTTGGGATGAAATGACCTATAGATATCAATTAGGTCTAACTGGTCTATTGTATCGTTTAAAGTTTGTGTTTCCTTGTTAATTTTCTGTTTAGTTGATCTATCCATAGGTGTAAGTGGGGTATTAAAGTCTCCCACTATTATTGTGTTATTGTTAATTTCTCCTTTCATACTTGTTAGCATTTGTCTTACGTACTGTGGTGCTCCCGTGTTGGGTGCATATATATTTATAATTGTGTAACCTAATATTCTTAACAAAGAGTGCGTATCAGGGTCATCTCTACAGGCATCCACACCTATGTCACAAACCAGAATTACTCTTTACTGCATTTTATTGCCTCTCAGGTAAGGAGTTAATAATACTATTCCAGTTGGGGAGAAAGTAGTCAAGTAACTGCAACAAAATACTGCAGAAAATAAGAGAAGAATACCT